>NC_133827.1:10000-5010000 GCF_047830755.1 Zonotrichia albicollis | reverse complement strand
CACTAAGCAAGGGGCCTGGTGGCACTAAGGTGTGACTATGGTGACACTGTGTGTGACATGGCAGCGCAGATGCAGGGGGCCATTGTGACACTGTGGGGCTTAATGGAAGCAAGGAGTCCATTGTGACAGTCTGGGTCCTGCTGGAACCACAGAGGCCACTGTGACCCTGCAGGGCCTTGTGGAACCAAGGGGCCATTGTGCCACTGTGGAACCAAAGAGAGTTTCCAGGGAAAGCCTGGAAACAATGGAATCGAGGGGCCAGTGCACCATTGCAGGGACTCTGGGAACTGAGGGAACAATTGTGACACTGTGGTGCCCCGTGGAACCAAGGGTCTCTGGTGACACTGCAGGATCTTGTGTCACCAGAGATCCATTGTGACACTGCAGCACCAGGGAATTCATTGTGGCACTCTGAGGCCTCATGGAACCAAGAAGCCTCTGTGACCCTGCAGGGCCTTGTGGAACCATGCAGAGCATTGTGACAGAGCAGAACCTGGTGTCATGATGGGCCCATTGTGACACTGCAGGGCCCCATGGAACAAAGAGGCTAATGCTGCTCCTCAGGGACTCCTGGAATGAAGGAAACATGTTGGACACCGTGGTGGCCCTTGGGACGAAGAGGCCCTTGTGACACTGTGGAGGCAAGGAGAGCATCGCTACACTCAGACACCTCATGGAACCAAGGATCCATTGTGACACTGCAGGACACTGGGGGCCATAGTGGCATTGTGACACTGCGGGGCCCAAGGATCCAAGGGAATTTGTGACACCAAGGGGTCCCATGGAACCAAAGAGACATTGTGGTACTGGGAGGCCTCATGGAATCATGGAGACCATTGGGATGCTTTGGGGCCTCATGGAACCCTGGTGACACCAATTTGGCTGGGAGTGTTGATCTGCTGCAGGGTAGGAGGGCTCTGCACAGGGCCCTGGACAGGCTGGATCCAGGACCCAAATCCAACAAGGTGAGGTTTAACAAGTCCAAGTGCCAGGTCCTGCACTTTGGCCACAACAACCCCTGCAGCACTACAGGCTGGGGACAGAGGGGCTGGACAGCAGCCAGGCAGAAAGGGACCTGCAGGGACTGATGGACAGCAAGCTGGACATGAGCCAGCAGTGTGCCCAGGTGGGCAAGAAGGCCAATGGCTCCTGGCCTGGATCAGGAACAGTGTGGCCAGCAGGAACAGGGCAGGGATTCTTCCCGTGTGCTCCACACTGGTTGGGCAGCACCTAGAGTGCTGTGTCCAGTTCTAAGCGCCCTGTGATGAGCAAAAAGAACAAATTTGTTGCAGTGAAAAGTAAAGAAAGCAAAGGTAATGGAAAGGAAATGCTCAGGGCAGTTTGAGGGTGGCTGTCAGGCAGCCCTGGCTCTGAGCAACAGCATCTGCAGTGAGACAGGAAACTCCCAGCTGATGGGAACAAACTTTCTGGCTGACTGCAGAAGCCAGGACAAAGCTGAGTGGTTTCCCTGCAGTCCCCCAACCGTTGCTGGCCCCAGGGGCTGATGGCATTTGTGCTCCCTCCAGTTCATGTCCCCACACCAACAGCATGGGGTGCTCCCTCTGCTCTGTGCAATGCAAACAGGGGCTGCTGAGCCAGTGCTGCCGTGTTTGTGCCTGCAAGGATGGGGCACCTGTGTCAGCTGGGGAAGAGGCCAGGGCTGCAGAGGGGCGATGTTTTTGGCAGCTCCATCAGGACGCTCTGGGATGCTGCCCTGGGCTGTGCAGTGCACTGGGGATGGATCAGCCCCTGCTCTGCTGCTCCTTCCCGTCTGCCCCAGGGGCCTTGCAGAGCACCTGCTGATGCTGTCCTCAGCTGCCATGGCAACCCTCAGGACAAAGCAGTGCCAGGGCTGCTCCAGGTACACTTGCAATGACACTCGTTGGTGCCACCAGGTGCCATGGCAACGGCCATGGGGGACCCATTCCTTGGTTTGGTACCATGGCAACCAATGCCCGGTCCCGTTGTGATGGTTGGTGGCCATGGAAAGCTGCCCTGGGCCCTTGCTCAGGGCTGGTGTCAGTGCCCAGAGCCAGAGGGGATCCCTTGCTGGGGGCTGTGCCATGGCCACCTGCCCTGTGCCGCGCTGGCCGCTCAGGCACCAGGAACCAGCAGCCACCGGCACTGCCAGGGCCAAAGGCCAGGTCAGCCAGACAGAAAGGGGCAGGGCTGGGCACTGTTTCCATGGCAACCGGCACTGGGGGGGACACCTGGGTCACCTGGCCTGGCAGTTGCCATGGAAAGCCCTGGCAGGGACTGAGGGCACAGCCCCTGGCACTGAGACACTGCTGGGCCGGGTGCTGAGCACAGGGCTGAGCACGCAGAGATGGTTTTGTTCTTGCTGAGCTGCAGCACAGCCAAGGCCTGTCCTGCCCCTCGTCAGCCACGCTGGGGAGGGGCTGGGGCTGTGGGGGAGCTGGGCAGGGGACACAGCCAGGACAGGGGACCCCAACTGAGCCTGGGCATACCCCAGACCAGAGCACATCATGCTCAGGGTGTGAAGGGGGGAACAGGGATGAAGGGGGGAATTTTGGAGGGAGGGCTTTTGCCTTCCCAGGTAACACTTAGGCAAGAGGGGGCCCTGTTTCACCCGTGGGCAGGGTCACTACCAAAGACACAGACACCAACTGAAGGAATTGTGTCATTTATATCATGCACAGCTGCAAAGATTTACAAAAGGATAAGCTCAGCAAAGCACATCATCATTAGCAAAGAATTACAAAAGAAGCTCAGCAATCCATCATAACCCATCATTACATTTTGATGACCAATCCCTTGGTGAAACACTAGAGGTGTTTGTGGCAGACAAAGATTCTGGCTGACTATGAAGGTACACCTTACAGATATCAGTAGTACTTTAGTGACACCATTCTTCATTCTTTTTTCTCAATCTCATTCGAGTTAGGAACAAGAATTCTGTTGTCCCTGGAGCTGGCACCTTTTTAATTCCAGAATAATGCCCCCAGGCCCTTTGCTGTTCAGCTTTCCCATGCTGTCTGTGGCTAACAAGGCTTGGGGAGCCCTTTCCCCTCTGGCTGGAAGGGGCCGGGTCCCAGTCCCTGAGGGGCACCCAGGCTCCTGGATGGAATTCCTGTGCAAGTCCCTCAGTGTCACAGCAGCCTTCACATGGAGCCCCGTGGATCAGAGCATGTTCCAAAGGGGCCCTTGGGGCAAACAGGGAAATCTGGTCTGGCAGGATGTACAAAACAATCTCCAGGCAGATCTGCTGGTTCTCACACAGAATCCTTGGCTGCAGGGACACATTCCCATTGTTCCTGCCCAGGTTTCAGGACTCAGAGTTGTCTTTCCCAGGAGCTGCTCCTTCAGCTGCCTCGGGAGGGCCTTTTGGCCTCCAGACCCACACTCTGGCTCTATTATTAGGGCTGCTGGATCCAAATGCTTTATCTCCACAAACAGTGGTGACTGGAGGTGGATCTCCTGTTTTCACAATCGTTCCTAAAATTGCAAGATCAATAATTGTGCTACCCTATCATGGGGTTGAATAATCTAGTCTTGTTCATTATTGTTTACAGAATCACTGTAATTTCACCGGGACATTCTGCATCAATTCCTCTTGCCCTAACAGGAACACTTTGCAAGGCCAAGCTCCATGGGAGCAGTTACCAAAGCAAAGTGTCCTGGAGGAAATCTGAATTCCTGTTTCAGTATTGATAGCTCTCATTTGCTTTGAATTTATCCTAATTAATTCCAGTGGATGAAGGCCCAGCCCTGCAGCCTCTGGGCTGGCCCTGCCAGGGGCCATCACAGCCAGAACAATTTCCCGGGCAGCCCAAGTCTCACTGCCCATGGCTGGATTTGCAAATTGGGGGCAGCCATGCACAGCCAGGGGGTTTCCACTTCCCCAGTGGGCCATTGTGAAGGGCATGGAGCACATCTGGGAGATGGGTTCTCCATGGACAAAGGTTCCCATCTCCTCATTTTTCCAATGGCTCTTTTAACAACCCCTTCACCTGCACAACCAATCCTGCAGCTTGTGCATAGTCTGGTACATGAAAAACCCTGCACGCTTAATCACTGTATTTTTCACAGGAACAGACAAAGCACTCTGCATCACAATATCAGCACACCCTGTAAAAATAGCCAATTTCCTCCCTTCCTCCTTTTTTCATTGCATACAGTCTCACAAAGTTGACCACTGACATGAGGGTCCTGGCCAATCCTGGTTCTGTAGGGTATTTAGTGTTACATCCCTCAGCAGCCAAAGATACCAACTTAGTATTGTCAGCACTAGTTCAGAATATTAGTATTTTATGTGTACATATTGATATAGAAATATAGATATGTAGATATAGACATATCTAAATAAATTTATAAATATGAACTTATAAATATGCACTTGCACAAGTGCATCTGAGCTCAAGATTAAAACCTTCTTCTATTGCTCCATGTGGGAGCATTCCAACAATAATTGTTCCTTCTGAAGGTGCTGTTACCTATGTACTCTCAGCAAATTCATCTTTGTCTGCCCAAACCCACAAGGTCTTTTCCTTTTCCATTTGCAATTTTTGGACGCATTTGAAGACATCCAGGGGTGAGCTTCTTTTACCCGACTGCCCCACTGCTCCCACGGGGCTCCGACCTCAGCCCACTCCAGAGCCAGGGAACTCCAGGGAAGGGCCTCCCAGCTGGGAATTTCTGATGGGACTGATTCCTCACACTGACACTGAACAAGTGACATTTTGTTGGCATCTGGACAGACTGGTCCAGTTTTGTTTTACCAGTGGGCAGGGTCAGCACCAAAGACACAGACTCCAGCTGAAGGAATCAGTGTCATTTCCTGCAGTTCAGAGCAGCAAAGAATCACCAAAGGAGCAGCTCAGCAATGCACCCAACCATTTCCCACCAAAGATTGCAGCAGTGATTAACAAAGATCCAGTAGCATTTACCCTCAGGCTTTACCATCCCCCAAACCCACACAGCAGCTGGGGAAGCTGTCACAGCCAAGGGCTGCAGAGCCACTCCTGGGCACTGGGAATTCCTGCAGGTGCCTCCAGCCCCAGGTGAGGCTCCAACCCCGCTGGGAGAGGGCCCAGCTCTGACAGGGCTGAATGAACAAACTGACAGCACTGCTAGTGTGGCCACATCTGCTTTCATCCTCCTCTTGCGACCCTCCCAAAGCCTGGCCAGGGCTCAAGGAGGAACCAAGGGAGCTGACTTTGAACATACAGCCCCAAACTAGGCCAGATGTCAGATTCCATGGCCTTGTCTGGCTTCTAAATAAACAAAGGTCAATACATGTTTCACTAAGGAGTGGCTACATCTATCTCAATGCTAATGACCATGCATATTTCATCAGGGAGCAGATACAAAGATAACCTTTGCTTGGAAGGTTCATCCAGAGACCACCTTTGGCTCAGGGCCTGCTGTCCAGGCCTCACTCAGGGCTGGTGTCCAGGCCTTGGCACTTCAGGGACGTGGTTTAGTGCTGGGCTTGGCACTGCTGGGTGAGCGGCTGCACTGGGTGAGCTCAGAGGGCTTTTCCAACAGAAAGGATTCTGTGATTCCACTGCATTCAGCTGGGGCTATTTTAGCAGCATTCCTTTGCTCCAAAAGTTCCCTCTTGCCCAGCTCCTGTGGCCTGAGGCTTCAGCTCCTTCAGTTCCTGGTGCTGAGCTGCTCATGCTGAACGAGACGACTGGGAGAGACGAATCCAGTCAATGCAATTCCTTCTGGGACACGGAGAGGGGAGGCTGTGCAAACAGGAACATTGTTTGTTGTGGCCTCCTCTCTGCCCTTCACGCCTTTCAGCACTTTGAACCAGCCAAGAGCTTTCTCCAAGAGTGCAATGGAGCAGCTGTTCCTGCTCCCAGGCCTGGCTCTCTCCAGTCTCTGCCCTTGCCTGGTTCTGTCCCTCTTGCTGTGCCCTCTGTTCCCCCAGGGCTCGCTGGCTGCTGCCCAGGACTGTGGCACTGGCACAGATCCAGGGCTCCAGAGCCTCCTTTCTCTGCCTTTGCAGCTGCCTGGGCACAGCAGCCTTTTCCATCTGGAAGCTCCCCATGGACAGGGAGTGTCCAGCTCCGTTCCTTGCACAGCCTCCAGGAGCCCAGGGCTGCCATATCCAGTCCCTGCTGGCACTGGGGGCTCCCAGGTGCCTCAGGCTGCTGTGACACCGCTGCACACGGGAGGGAAGAGGGGCAAGGGCTGTGCTCAAAGTCAGCTCCATGTGCTGCTGCTGCTGCTGCTGCGGGGTCATTTGTGCAGCCCTGGCCCAGAGTCAGGGATCAGATCCTGCCAGTCTCTTCCAGCCCTGGCTGCTCAGAGTTTGGGCCCTGGAGCCTCAGGTGGCCAAAGGCAGCTGCTGCTGGTCCCTCTGTGTGCTGGTGTTCAGCAGTGCTGCTCCATCAGTCTGTGCCCAGCAACAGGGAAAAGCCTCAGCCCTGCAGGGCCAGGAGCTGCCGGGCTCTGCCTGAGCAGCTCAGCCAGCAGGAAGGGAGCTGCTCCACACGGAAATCAGGAGCAAAGGACATTCCTTTGATAGGACATGTTTTCTATTGAAAGGAAAAAAAAGGAAAAAGCTAAAAAATAGGTAAATTGTAAAAGATAAGCATAAAATCCAAGTATTAGTGAAAAAACATAACACAATGTTAGTGAAAAAAACAAAACATAAATGCAAAGATAGATGCTTTGCATTAGGAGGTAAATGATCTTTTTCAAAAGAGAACTCAGTTCTTTACATTGTAAATGTGCTGATGGCATGGATCCATCTTACTGACCTCAGTGGCCTCTTAAAAGATTTTGGGCTTTGTTCCCAACACTGGTATTTGAAATTGTGGTCAAAGCAAGAGGAAATTGCTTAGTGCCCTTCTAGCTCCAAGCAGGACTGGGAATAGAAACTCTGTCAAAGCCCAAATCCTTTAGAAGATGACCTTCCTTCTCACCCTGTGAATGAGCTGTACATTCCTGTTCTAACTGTCAGGGATTTCTTAGAGACACAAAGTCCCACTTGCGGCTTTTTGCTCTGGTTTGGCAGTGCAGAAGGGCAATTCTCCATCCACCAGCTCCAGACTGCACTGCCTCAGGAGCACAGCCCACTCGCCAGCTTTGGCCCACTCGTGGCACTGCTAGAGGAGGAAGAAAGTGCAATTGCACAATTCCAGCCACTCAAGAAGAAAACACCCTGTACAGATCCAGGTGTTCAGACGGGACTGTGGACAGTTTGGGTCCTTGCCAATTGGATGTGTGTCCCCAGCTGCAATCTCTGGGCCTGCAGCAGAGTCTCACTCACCGGCCAAAGCAGAAAGCTCAGGCGCTGTGCTCACAACGGGCTCGTCTGATGCAAAGCTGTCAGAGCAATGTGAGGGCAGAGCCAGCCCAGCTGGGCCCTGGGCTGAGCCCAGCAGAGCCCTGGCAGAGCCCAGAGCAGCCTCAGCACCCGCAGAGGCCGGCTGCAAGGAGAGAAAGCAGAAACCGCCCGTCATCTGAGGGCTCCTGTGCCCTTGTGCCAAGGCCTGTGGTGCCCAGGCCATGCTGGCTGTGCCCAGAGCTGTGCCCAGAGCTGCCCATCCCTGCTGCCTTTGGCACAGAGCAGGAGGGCAGGACATGTGCCCAGCCTGCAGCCTGCCACGGCACATCCAGCCCTCAGCAGCTGCCCAGTGCAGGATGCTCCTGTGCTTGCTGCCAGCTCCCAAAATCTCTGATCCCACCCTGCCAAGCACACAGGGACCCACCTCACACCAGCCACGGCTGGAAGAAAAGCTGCTCCCAAACCATGGCCTCAGCCTTCTCCAAGGGCACAGCCCATCCACGCCACAGCTGCTCCCAAGCACTTCCCCATCCACACTGGACCACCTCGAATGCTTCCTCTGGAATAACAAACAACACATTATTTACAAGAGTTTAGAGACAAAAAGGAAAAACAAGAAAAACAGTAAAAACTCTTATCTCTGTCAGGGCCATGAGGAAGGCCCCACCCCTACATGCTAGGGAAAAACCCAGCCATGGGTGAGGGAATCCCACACTTTCTCTCTTCCCCCCTGCACTGTCCCCCAAAATCACGGTGACCCCGAAGCAAACAAGGGCAGTGAAGCAGCCCAAGCCCTTCCTTGCCTGCACAGCAAAGCAGCTGTGCACCGGTTCTGGAGCCCCACCTCTGCTCCCACCATGGGGCTTTGTTTGTGTCGGGCTGGCTGCCCCAGCCCCAGCCCCAGCCCGGGGCACGGTGGGTGCTGGGGGCTGTTGGCAGGCCCAGGAGCCCACTCCCATTTCGTGCCCACCCCAGCCCATCCTCCCAGCCCTGCCAAAAGCAGCTGGGCAGCGACTGAAGAATGAGTTGCATCTGCCCCAGCAAAGAGGGAGCCTTTGGTTCCCAGCCAGGCTGGGCCATGCCCAAATCTGGCCGAATTTCCCCAGATGGGGACTCATCTGCAAATTCCCTGTGGAGTTTGGCTTTGAAGAAGGTGCCAGAATCAAAGTGCATCACCTTCAGCCTCCAGTGACCAGGCTGAGGAAGAGCTTGTCATCCTTGATGTCACCCTCGCTGTCTCCAGCAGCAGCAGCATCATCATCATACCCACCCGGTACAGCTTCTCCAGGGGCTCCTTCTCCTTCCCTGCGGGCAGACCAGGCTCTCAGGGCTCTGCCCAGGCCCCAGCTGTCAGGGAACCAGGACAAGCAAAACCAGCTGGGGTGGCAGCCACCAGTGCTGGGCAGAGCAGCTCAGCTCCAGCACAAGGGCTCCAGCACAAGGGCTGCGTGTTCCCATCCCATGACCCCGGTCCAGTGACACTGGCAGCACAAAAAGGGTTGGGTTCCTTTGCTTCTCATTGCCAAGGCATATGTGGAGCAGGAACTTACCAGGGCCCTGGATCAAAGTGTGCCTGTGGCTCTCTCCCTTCTTCTATGGCAGAGGAATATCCTGCATCCAAGGAACACAGAACAGGTCTTCCAGTGTGGGTCTGTCCAAGGAGTTCACGGATAAACACCACCAGATCAGGTCTTTGCACTCTGGGGAGAGAAAGCAGAAACTGATGGTCAGCCAGAGAAGGCTCCTGTCTGCTTTACCCCACTGTTCCCATGCCCAGGCCATGCTGGATGCGCTCTGAGCTGGGCCTAAACTTTCCCACCAATTCCCTGTTTTGGAGGAGAGCAGGACATGTGCCACCTCCTCAGCAGCTGCCAGAGCGGGATGCCCACGAGCCCGCTGCTGGCTCCCAGCACTGGGATTCCCCCCGTGCCCAGAGAAGAGGATCCACCTTGAGAGAGCCTTTGTGGCAGCGGGAGCTGGCCCCAGCTGAGGTTCCGGCCCCTCCTGAAAGGGTGCTCCCCGCAGACCATCTGGTGCAGCAGGATGCCCAGGGACCAGATTGTTGCTGCCTCGCCATGGTACCAGCCAAAGTCGTTCCATTCCGGGGGGCTGTAGGACATTGTTCCTATGGAATACAGATGGAGTTCATCAGGGGGATGCTGCTGCTCCCAGAGCCTGGCCCCAGCATCCCTGGGCCCGCGGGGGCTGCATCAGGGGCACACAGGGTGACCATTGCCCTCTCGCCAGCATCTGGGACTTGTGCACAAAGTTAGGGTTGGAAAAGAAGCCTCTGGTGCTGGAATAGGGCAGCCCTGGCTAGGCCCGACCATGACATGCAAAGGAAAAACCCACTCCATGCTGGGGAAAAAACATGCCCTTATCCTCCCTGCCTGCATTGCCCCAAAAATATTATGAAGACAAGGGAAACAGGGTGAGTGGGGTAGTGCAAGCCCTTCCTCTCATTTGCACACCAAACTGGCTGGGGCACAGGTTCCGCCCTCCCTCTCTGCTACCCCCAACCACGGGGGTTTTGGTCCAGCTGGCTGCCCCAGCCCAGCCCCAATCCTGGGCAGAGTGGCTGGCAAAGGCTGCCAGCAGGGCTGGAAGATGGCTGCCCACCCAGCCCTGCTCTAAAGCAACTCAGCTGAGGACTCAGTGCCCTGACTGGCAGCAAAAGGGAGAACTCCAGCTGCCACAGCCAGCTTGGGCTGGGAGATGTTGGGCCATGAGATGTCAGCAGCGGGAGCACAGCCCTGGATAGGCTCACCTGCAAAGTGAGTGTAGACTGTGTCCTGCAGGTAGGTGCCACAGCCAAAGTCAATCAGCTTGGCCTGCCCGGTGTCCAGGTCAACCAGGATGTTCTCTGGCTTGATGTCCCTGTGCAGGACCCCGCAGCTGGTGCAGTGCCGCACGGCCTCCAGCACCTGGCGGAACAGCTCCCGCGCCTCCTCCTCGGGCAGGAACCGCCGTGCCCCAATGAAACGATGCAGGTCCTGACACTGCTCTGGCCGGTCCAGCACCATCACGATGCAGTTGGGAAGCTCGAGCCACTCCAGCAGCTGGACCACACCGGGGAAGCCAGTGGACACCTTGGCCAGCAGCACGATCTCCAGGGGTGCGCTGGTGCCGTCGGGCTGCGGGAGGAGCACGATGCCGTCAGTGGGGCCGATGCCATGCCAGGCCTGGGGAAGCCCTCAGCCAGCCCGGGATGCTCTGCGCCCCGCGCTGGCCCCATGCCCGCTCTCCCTAGGGGGGTCCTGGCGGCTCCCACCGTGCCGGGCCCCGGCTCATCCCTGGCCGGCAGCCCCGGCTGCTGGCCGCGCTCACTCACCAGCTCGCCCCAGTGCCGGACGCGGTTCCGTGGCACCCTTTTGATGGCCACCTGCAAGCCAAGGCCAGCAGCAGGGTGAGCTCACTGCCCGCACTGCGAGCCCCATCCTCCGCCCTCTGCCCTCCTCCTCCTCCATCCCCTCCTCCTGCGCCCGCCGCCGGCCCCGCCGCTCACCGGGGCGCCGTCCGAGAGCCTTGTGGCCGCGAAGACTCTGCCGAAGCCGCCGCGCCCCAGCAGCGATCCCAGCCACACGCGGCGGTCAGCGCTCGGCCCGGGGCCAGCAACGGCCCCCGAGCGCCCCTCACCCGCCCCGGGCCGGCCATGCCCAGGCGTTCGCTCCCGGGAACGCGGCACGGGAGGCTCGGGGCCGCCGGCCGCGCTGCCAAGCGGCGGAGCTCGGGCCGGGGAAGCCGCAGTGGAGGCGGCGGGAGCGGCCGCGCCGCGTGTGTCCTCCGCAGGCCCCGGGAGGAGTAGGGGCCGGGGCTGCGGCTGTGGCCGGGGCCAGGGCCGGGGCCGGGGCCGGGACCGGGGCCGGGACCGGGGCCGGGACTGGACCCTGCGTCGGGTCTGGGGCCGGGCTCGGGCCAGGCGGAGGCAAAGGGCAGCGATGCCACCCCGGCCCCAGGCACTGATTCCCGCCCAGCAGCGCCACCGCCAGTACAGCCAGAGCCGGGCGGAGGCGAGACCGCAGCGGGACGGCCGGGGCCGGGCACCCGGCAGCCCCGCCCGGGGCCGGGGTCGGGCCGGGGGCATGGCCCGGCCCTGCAGGGGACAGGGAGGCGGGGTGAGGTGAGGGACGCCGGGCAAGGAACCCCGAGAGAGGAGTGCCCGATAGCGGGAAAGGGAGAGAAAGAGCGAGAGAAAGAGAAAGAACGATTTTTCTAGTCTATCCTCTTTTGCTGCTGTCGCCGCTGCTGCTGCCGCCGCCGCTGCTGCTGCCGCCGCCGCTGCTGCCGCCGCTGCCGCCGCTGCAACTGAAGCACCGGGGCCGTTCGTCCCCGTGTCCGTTCCCCGCTCGCCCCACGAGCCCCACGTTCGAGCCCCGCGCGCCCCGGGGACAGCCCCTCCTTCTGTCCAAACACGGGAACTTTGCAGTGCTGAGCGCAGATGCAGAGCCCTGACTCCTGCACACTGGCACAGCGATTCCCTCGCTTGCTGCTGGGCATTGTCCTTGCTGAGGGTCAAACACTGTCGGGCCACCTTCCCTTGGGGTAGGATTCCTACCTGACCCCAGCACTGCACTGACACCTCCAGTGTTGCTTTCCTGTAAAAACAGGGGAAGGAAAACTGTGTGTGGCTCATGGTATTTTAGAGTGTCTAAAAAATCCCTAAGTCACCGATCTTAGAGGTGCAGTGCGTCTGGAATTACTGGGATGGAGAAGGAGTGCAACATGGAAAAGGGGAGCATAGAAATAAATAGAGGAAAATATCTTGGATTGCTGTGGTGTGTTCTTAAGTTCGTTAGTTTGCTCCCCCCATTTTCTGTATTACTTCCTGCTGCTACCCTGCCAGTTATGTTGCTATGGAAATGAAACTGCTCCTCCCTTGGTTTCTCTTATAAAGTGAAAGTTGTTTCCTCCTTGGGGTCAGTCAATCACTCTTTTTCTCCTCCCAGGTTTCGAGAATTTTCTTTTCTCTGGGAGGTATGGTTGGCTGTAGCCCCGGAGCCCCTCCTATGATTTATAACAGTTGGTTACTTTAGTATATCAGTTATGTTTCGTACCTCCAAATATGTATTTCTATTGGATAGCCGGGTTTCCCTGCCTTTTCCCCCCTTTTCCCTTAAAACCCTCTCCTGCCCCTTGTTCGGGGCCATTTGCTGGGTGTTTCCCCTCCTTGTTGGTTCTTCAGTAATAAACCGACAGTTTACCCCCAGCAAGTGGTCGCCTCCTAATTCGTCTCTCACCGCGCTGCTCCGAGCTACCCCCCAGCTCAGCCCGAGGCCAAAGACGCCAAGGGGGGCTGTTTTCTGATGCTCAGGGGCCCTGGCCTTCGCCCCTCACCAGATAGCTGGATTCCAGGGCCGTTCACGCCCCCATGCAGTGTGGCGGACCAACGTTGGGGCCTGAAATAATCAAAACAGACCCCTCGGAAGTGGAATTTTTAGTTTCCAGTGGGCGCTGCACTACCTCGGGGGGGGCAGGCTCCGTTGTAGGAGCGGCACTCCCTGTAGGATAGGAATCGGGAACCCTCGCACCCAGAGAGGACGGTTCCGGAGACGAAAATACCCCTCCTGATTCATCGTTTGCTGCTGCCACCGGATTAGGTAAGGTCGAGCCCTGCTTTGGGGTCCTTTCCGACTTTCCCCCTTGCCTTTTTAAAATTTCCCTGGGGGTGCATGCCCTGCCTTGGGGACCCACCCTTCCACCCTCTTTCCTTGAATTTTTTTTCCTTTTACTGAAGCCCCAGACTTGGGGACAGTAGGGGGGGGGCAGGGGCTGGTGGAAAGTGGCTTTCTGTTGTTTTCAGGCGGTGGTTTGTACCATCAGAGGAATTTTCCCCCCTTTATAGTATTGGCAGTTCCTGTACTATAAAGGCACTTATGGGTGCTAGTTTGGGAAAATCCCAGAAGGAGGTTTATTATATTCTAAAGGGTTTACTGCTTGGAGGTGGCCAGAAGGCCCCCAAGCAAGAATTAAAATTCTTAACTAAGTGGATCTTTTCTAAGTTCCCTGAAATTTCCCCAGAACTTGCAAAACAGCCACACCTTTGGACTGCCGTTTTGGCAAAATTGGAACAAGCAGTTGATTCTGGGGAGACAAAATTAGCAACTGTGGCATTTTGGGCGAACAGAGTGCTCAAAACACTCTCTTCGTCCAGGGAACTTAAGAAAAGCCCTGCTTGTCCCCGATCCCCCCGTTTGGCTTCCCTTACCCCCCAACCCTCTCCCTCTCCCCATAGGCATGAGCCCTCTAGAGGGATTTTGAAGGCCAACAAAAAGCAGGGTTTCCATGCTGTCCCTGCTCCCTCTCGACCGGCTCAGCCTCCGCGTTCGAGGAGCCCTGGCCAAGTTCCTCCTACAACCTTACCCTCTACCCCAGTTCCCAAGTCCCCGGTTGTAATCCCTAAGTCTGTTCGTTTTAGCACCGTCCAAGATGGCGACAGAGCTTCTTCTTCTTCTACTACCCCTTTTCTCCCAAGCGGCAACCCTTTCCTTTACCCTGAACACAGCCCTTGCCCAATCCCCCCTCCCTCGTATCCTCCCCCCGTCCCGCTCGCTCCTCCGTACTCTGAGAGACCTTCAGTTCTTGGCGCCCAACCTTCAGCTCCCCCTCAAACTTCTCCCCCGGTTCAGCCTCCCGTTCCCTCCTCCCCCGCTTCACTTTCGCTTTCCCCTCCGCCTCCGAACGCTGCACAGGGGGGGGAGCGGGGTGGATGGCCCTGCACACTCCCTCCCCTTACGTCATCGCCAAACCCCGCCTCAACCTCCTCCACTTTCGGTTCCAACTCCCTCCCCCCCCATTCCCACGGGGTGTCTTCGGAGGGGGGGGGGGGGGCAGTGCCTACGGAGGGCGGGGGGGCAGTGCCTGGCCACAAGCCACAGCAAATGCCTTTACTAGAAGCGGCCCCGGTTACCTATAACCTGGGGGGAGAGGGAACAATTCAGGCTCGGTGGGTGCCCTTAGCGGAGGCACAAATTAAAGAGCTGTGCAAGGCACAGAAAGACTACTCCCGAAGGTCAGAATACTTCCGGGGTTTGCTACATAATACCCTTTCCCAGGGAGATTTAGTTCCGGCAGATCTGAGGGCACTCTTCTCCAGCCTTATAAGGCCTATGGAATTCAGAGTCTGGGTGAGGGAATGGGGGAGGGAAATATCGGAGGTACTCCCGAGTCTTTGGGGTAATCTGGCCCTGTCCCATGATGCAGATGGTTTGATAATTTCCCTTGATCATCTTTTGGGTGAAGGGCAGTGGGCAGAAGGGGCAAAACAAGCCAGAGCTTTATTCCCCTCCCAGCTGATGGAGACGGCCCGAGCAGCTGAACGAGCTTTCTTCAAGCTGGAAGTAGTTACTTCCCAATGGGAGGATGATGAGGTTTTGCAAGGAGAGCATGAACCATACATGGAATTTATGGAGCGCCTCTACAGATATGTGGAAGCACAGGCGCTCGGGGATGACGATAGGGAAATGATGCTCCAGAGAATGGCATATAGCAATGCAAACGCTGAGTGCCGCAAAGCTATAAAGACTCTCCCTTGTAGTCCTAGACCCACAGTAGAGGCCATGATAGATGTCGTGGTGCGTCAGGTCTCCCTGTCATCACGGTCTAAGAGGGCTTCCGTGGCTTTTACTGAATGCCCCGTGCAGGACTGCATAGAGGGAGAAGCTGCCCCCGTTGCCGGCCCTCCAACACCTGGGGCAGGCAAGAGAACATCGGCAACCCACCCCTGTCATCTCTGTGGTAAAGTGGGACATTGGATGCCCCAGTGTCCCATGCGCCAAGACTACATGGAATGGAGGCGGAAGCGGGAAAAGGAGGATAATCAAAAGAAAAAAAACTAGGATTGGAGCACAGTCCCTCCCTGCGCGTGGATAGAAATGTGGCGGGCTGTTTATCATCATCCGGGGAGAGAAGAAACGAAGGAGAACTGCCGCACACCTTGCCGGATTTGACGTACCTATCTTATTCGAAACACTTTACCTGTGATATTCTGCCCAAACCTGTACTTAACACCATGTCCTCTGTTTCCCCTTACAGGCTGCAGCTAACTAGGAGCATTTACCTCCCTAGCAGTAATTTGCAGGTGGTGTCTGTCGACTTGCAACACCCGGGTCGCTGGAGGAAACTGGGACGATGCAGGTGGACTGTTGTCGGAGATACAAAGCACACACTGCGAGACATCCACATAGTCCCTGGTCTGGTAACTACCGACCGGGACCGCTTCGCGGCAGGGCTGTATTGTGTCAGACCCCCGCTTTTCCTCCCTAAGGGACAGGTCATTGCTCAGGCCATTCCTTTGCCAGATAACGACCATTGCTCGAGCCCGACAGAGAAGGACTCGCCTCCGACCATGGCCTGGACACAGTTGGTAGGGAAGGAGAAGCCCCGCCTGACATGTCAACTTTCATTGGGCGGGGACAAGAAATTAGTGAGGGGTCTTTTGGACACGGGTGCAGATGTGACAATCATTCCCTCCCGGGAATGGCCGTCGCATTGGGGCCTGCAAAGCGCAGCGGGCACGATTTCTGGTGTTGGGGGCCTCCAATTGGCAAACCAATCGAAGAGCATTGTGCAAATTAAGGGGCCTGACGGGCAATTGGCTTCTATACGCCCGTTCGTTCTAGATTATACAGAGCCTCTCTGGGGAAGGGACCTTTTAGCCCAGTGGGGGGCCAAAATCGATCTCCCGACGGCTCCCCAGGTTTTTCGGGTGGTGGCCACTGAGGAGTGCCGGACCTGGAAACTGAATTGGCTTTCAGATAAACCAGTACACGTCAAGCAGTGGCCACTTAACAAGCAAAAACTACAGGCACTCAACGAGCTCGTTCAGGAGCAGTTATTGAAAGGCCACCTGGAAGAGACCATGTCACCTTGGAACTCCCCAGTGTTTGTCATCAAAAAGCCTAATAAAGATAAGTGGCGGCTCCTGACCGACCTTCGCCAAATTAATAAATTAATAATTGACATGGGTTCCCTTCAGCCAGGGATGCCCTCCCCAGCAATGCTCCCCCAAGATTGGGAATTAGCTGTGATTGATATAAAAGATTGCTTTTTCCAAATTCCCCTTCACCCAGATGATGCCCTGCGACTCGCATTCACAGTTCCGTCCATCAGCTGTGAGTCCCCAGCCAAGCGCTATCATTGGCGGGTGCTTCCGCAGGGCCTCAAGGTCAGCCCTGTGATCTGCCAGTGGTATGTTGCTTCGCTGCTGTCACCCATACGTACAGCCCTCGGGGATGCTGTCATTGTCCATCATTATATGGACGACATCCCTGTGTGTGCGCCCGACCACAGTCTGCTTGCCCATGTGCTTGACCTGACAAGCAATGCGTTGGCTGCTGCAGGGTTTGAGCTCCAGCAGGACAAAATTCAGCGGGTGCCACCTTGGAAATACCTGGGCCTCAAAATTACAAAGCGGACAATTGTGCCGCAAAAATTGGCAATTCGGACAAAGGTCCAGACCCTAGCAGATGCCCATCAACTGTGTGGATCTTTAAATTGGGTGAGACCCTGGTTGGGCATTTCAACCGAAGATTTAGCCCCTCTTTTCGATTTGTTGAAAGGGGGAGAGGAGCTTAGTTCTCCTAGGACTCTTACCCCCGAGGCACAGGCAGCTCTGGAGAAAATACAAAAGGCTATTTCGGCCAGGCAGGCCCACCGATACCATCCGGGCCTGCCTTTCAAATTTATTATTCTGGGAAAATTGCCACACCTTCATGGCATAATACATCAATGGGATGTTAGTCTGAAGGACCAAGGATCAGGAGACAAGCTCTTAATTATAGAGTGGGTCTTTCTGAGCCACCATAGGTCAAAAAGAATGACACGGCCACAGGAGTTGATAGCAGAACTGATTCTCAAAGCAAGATCGAGGATCAGAGAGCTTGCAGGCTGTGATTTCTCATGCATACAGATCCCAATTAAATTGGAATCGGGCCAATTTAAACTAAAGACCTTTGAAGAACTGCTGCAAACTAATGAATACCTTCAGTTTGCACTTGACAGCTACACTGGGCTCATCGCAGTAAACCAGCCGGCCCACAAATTATTCAATTCGGAGTTTAAATTCTCGTTGAAAAAGGTTCAGAGCAAGAAGCCACTGGATGCTGTGACGGTTTTTACTGGTGTGTCTGGAGCATCCCACAGGTCAGTGATGACTTGGAAGGATCCTCAGACTCAGCAGTGGGAGACCGATGTTGCTGTTGTAGAGGGCTCTCCACAAGTTGCTGAGTTGGACGCAGTCGTCAGGGCATTTCAGAAATTCCCTGGACCTTTCAGTTTGGTCACAGATTCTGCGTATGTCGCAGGTGTAGTGTCTCGAGCTGAGTCAGCTGTTCTTCAAGAGATCACTAATAAGAGATTATTTGAATTGCTGAATAGGCTCATCGAGTTAGTCTCCAACCGCGAGCATCCATTCTATGTCATGCATGTGAGATCACACACAGATCTACCTGGGTTCATTGCGGAGGGTAACCGTCGTGCCGATTCTTTAGCGGCGGCTGCTGTTTCGCAGGCTCCCCTCCCAGATGTGTTCAGTCAGGCTAAAATCAGCCATCAACTGTTCCATCAAAATGCCCCTGGCCTGGTTCGTCAATTCAATCTGACGCAGGAGCAGGCCAAGGCAATAGTGGCCACATGTCCCCAATGCCAGCAAGATCAAATGCCTACCGTAGCCTCGGGGGCTAATCCCCAAGGTTTGGCAAGCTGCGAGCTGTGGCAGATGGATGTAACGCACATTCCATCTTTTGGTCGATTGTGTTACATCCACGTCTCAGTGGATACTTTCTCCGGGGCGATCTATGCTTCTGCCCACACAGGTGGGCAGCGGATGTTCAGAGGCATCTGCTCCAGGCATTCGCTGTCTTGGGCATCCCTACGACCTTAAAAACAGACAACGGCCCTGCGTATGCTTCCAAGGAGCTGCAAAGCTTTCTGCAGCAATGGGGAATAGTGCATAAAACCGGCATCCCCTATTCCCCGACAGGCCAAGCCATGGTGGAAAGAGCTCACCAGAGCCTTAAGAAAATCCTATCCTGGCAACAACCGGCGATGAAGGCAGAGACCCCCCCAAGTCCGGCTATCAAGGGCATTGTATACACTCAACTTCCTGAATTGCTCTTTTGACAGCCAAAACCCTCCGATAGTCCGACATTTCGGCAGTCACCAGCAGCTGCAGCCTAAAACCAGGCCACCGGTTCTTGTAAAAGATCCGGAGACCTGGCGGACGGAGGGCCCCTTTGACCTTGTAACTTGGGGGAGGGGATATGCCTGCGTGTCCACTCCCTCGGGTCCCAAGTGGGTACCATCTAAGTGGGTCAGGCCCTTCTTCCCGAAGCAGGGGATCAAGAAGGAGGCAGTACCACAGGTCCGGCAAGCATGTTGGCGTCGGCGGAAGAAACTATCCCATCAATTCTCCTCATTCTCTCCAGATCTCAATCCAGTTACTGAAGAACCCTCTCCCCCAGCTTCTCCTCCACCCCTTGACCTTTTATACCACCTTTCCTCCTTTTTCCCCCCGGCTCCAACCATAACCTCTCGTGAGTTTTATTTAAATTGGTTGTCTGGGGAGGAACCATATCTGTGAATCCTGCATACTTTTACAGCTCTGCTTTCATTTCAGTTTTATCTCCCCGAATGGCCTCTGAATTGACAACGCTGGCTCCCAACCCTTGTTTGTTGTTGACCGTGCTGATGACCTGCGGATTCCTTCTGCCACCTGCGGAGCCGTGGGTCATCCCCCAGCCAAAAATCAACGTCTGGCGTGCCTTGGCCCAATCATTAGGACAGGACTCAACACCGGCGCAGCAGAGGACCCGATGTCGTCTTGCCTTGTGGGGATCCCTTTCTCCCCAGGCGAGTTCCCCTCTGCCTTCCAGTCTGCCCTTTCCCCCATTTTGGCCCAGAGCCTAACTTTCCTCCCCGGTTTTGAACCCAGAAACGCCTGGAGAAACGGAGTAGCTAGACTGAGTCCTGCGCCCTCTGAGCCCACAGAGCTGCACCTACTCGGTTCCGCCAACTCCTCAATTTGCTTTCAGTTTGAATATAGTTATGCCCTCATATATAAGGGCAGTGAGGTGGTCCGGCAGACAAAGAAACAATATCAAGCGAGCCAGTGGTGCCGTGCTGTTCTAAAAATCATCGGCCCCACCTCTACCAGGCGGACCCCTTACGCCCTTCCCAGGGGGGTGTTCTTGATTTGTGGTGATCGAGCGTGGGCAGGCATCCCCTCTGGCCTGATCGGAGGGCCGTGCACATTTGGCCGGCTGACGCTGTTTACCCCCAACATCACCCAAATTATTAATTGGAAAAGGAATAACATCACATCCGAATTGGCCAGATCTAAAAGAGATCTTAAAGATCTCACTGAAGATTGTGATGATAAAGTTACCCATTGGTCTCATTCTAAATCCGTCGCCTTTACCATTTTATTGCCATGGTTATCGGTGGCGAAATCTCTGGGTGAATTGGGCCGCCTGGAGTGTTGGGTGGTTAAAAAAGCCAATTATACTTCAGCCGCATTATATGACCTCCTTAAAGACGAGGAAATTACAAAGAAGGCAACGCTCCAAAACAGAGCAGCAATAGATTTTCTACTGCTGCTCCATCACCATCACTGTGAGGAGTTTGAGGGCCTCTGCTGTCTGAACCTGTCCTCTCGGGCCGAGGACGCCAGACACTCCATCAAAAAACTCCAAGACCTCGTCCATCAGGTCAGGCAAGAGACATCAGACTGGCTGGGGGACATATTCAAGGGTTGGGGCCTTAGCGGGTGGGCCAGTTCGGTGTTAGAATCAGTTTGTAAAGTGGTTTTGAGTTTGATTGTATTTTGCGTTTTGATCGTACTGATCCGTAGTTTGATCAAAGGACTAATAGCTAAAGCCACCTCAACGACTGTCAATCATGCCGCACTCCCTCTGGAGGAACATTTCGAGCTGGAGGACCTCTCCTCAGAAGCCGGAAGAGATTCAAATGAAGAGGGATCCACTGAGCTGCCTCAAGAACATAAGTGGGCTAGCGAACCCCAGCTCGAAGAAAGCGAAGATTGGCAGGAAAAGCCGCAGACACCTTCCTTTTGAGTTGCATAGACGGTCAAAAATTTTTATTTTATTTGATAAGAAACGGGGAGATGCTGTGGTGTGTTCTTAAGTTTGTCAGTTTGCTCCCCTATTTTCTGTATTAAATAGTTTCTTCCTTCCCTGTTAGTTCCCGCCGCTGCTACCCTGTCAGTTAGGTTGCTATGGAAACCTCGCTGTTCTTAGTTGCCGAAATGAAACTGCTCCTCCCATATTCTCCCTTATAAGTGAAAGTTGTCTCCTCCCTGGGCCCAGTCAATCACCCCCTTCTCCCCCAGGTTTCGAGAATTTTCTTTTCTCTGGGAGTTACGGTTGGC
Organism: Zonotrichia albicollis; assembly: GCF_047830755.1. Taxonomy (NCBI): domain Eukaryota; kingdom Metazoa; phylum Chordata; class Aves; order Passeriformes; family Passerellidae; genus Zonotrichia; species Zonotrichia albicollis. The sequence goes on along the minus strand of NC_133827.1, from coordinate 4,989,352 downwards.
TGTAGCCCCGGAGCCCCACCTATGCTTCATAACAGTGGGTTACTTTGGTATATCAATTATGTTTCGCACCTCCAAATATGTATTACTATTGGTTAGCTGGGTTTCCCTGCCTTTTCCCCCCTTTTCCCTTAAAACCCTCTCCCGCCCCCTGTTCGGGGCCATTTGCTGGGTGGTTCCCCTCCTCATTGGTTCTTCTGTAATTAACCGACAGTTTACCTCCAGCAAGTGGTCGCCTCCTAATTCGTCTCACACCGTGCTGCTCCGAGCTATCACCCAGCTCAGCCCGAGGCCAAGACGCCGAGGGGGGCTGGCTTCAGATGCGCAGGGGCACCGGCCTTCGCCCCTCACCAGCTAGCCGGATCCAGGGCCGTGTACGCCCACGCGCACTTGAGGGTCTGGAGGACACTTGGGGAAGCCGGGTGGGCACTTGGAGAGGCACTCAGGGATTCTGAAGAACAGTTCGGGGTCCGGTGACAGCACTTGGGGGTACAGGGGGGCCCTTGGTGGTCAGGGAGGGGAATTTGAGGCCCTTCAGGGTCCGGGCAGGCCCTTGGGGGGCTCGAACGGGGCTCTCTGGGCCGCAGGGGGTCATGGGAGTTGTAGGCGCGGGTATCATACGGTTTGATGGGGCTGCGGAGCATCACGGGAGTTCTGGGCGCAGCTGCAATGACTCTCGGTAGGGCGCGGGGCACGACGGGAGATAAAGTCCCGCTGGGATGGAGCCGGACGTGCGACGCGGAGCGTGATGGGAGCTGTAGTCCCGGAAGTGGTTCGAACGTGGTGTTTGTGGGTCCAAGAAGGCACTTGGGGGACACTTCTGCGTCCGAGCCCTGACTTGAGATCCTCGGGGGGGGGACGAAAACGGTTCGAGAACCCTTGTGGGGAGCTCAGGGAGCTCTAACCGGGCTCTTTAGGGCAAGGGGCGCGGGAGGAGTTTTAGGCGCGGGACTGTGTTCTGAGGGGCTCTGGGGCCGCGGGGGATGAGAGGAAATGAATTCCTAGAAGTGGCTGTACCGGACATCTGTGGGGTTGGGAGCACTCAGGGGGTCCAGGGATGCTTTGGGACAATGGGCGCTGAGGGGGCACTGAGGGATCCTGAAAGGTCTGGGGGACACTTATGGGACAAATTAGGGGGGTCCTGGTGTTCTGTGGAGCATGGTGCATGACGGGCGTTGTAGTCCCGGCTCAATGGGGCTCAGTCGGGCCGCGGGGCATGACGGGAGTTGTAGGCAAAAATAAAATACGGTGTCCCTGTAGGCACGGCCCCTAGTCCCGGATCCCTAGTGCTGATTGGCTGCGGCTGGTGATGGGCGGGAGCATCGGCAAATGGGATGCAGTGTAGGTGGGAACAGCCAACTCACCCTCCTCCAGTCCCTCCCAGTACAACCCAGTTCATCCCCAGTACAGACCAGTATAACCCCAGTGAAGCCCAGTTCATCCCTAGTAGAATCCCGTTCAACCCCCGTGTCCCTCCAGTCCCTCCCAGTATACACCTTAGTCGGTCCCAATACACCTGAGTTCATTCCCAGTCGTTCCCATTTCCTCCCAATGTCATCCACAGGATGCCCCAGTGTCCCCAGTTTTCTCTGCAGTAACCCCAGTGTTCCCAGTTTGTCCCAGTCCCTCCCAATGTCACTCCCAGTATGTCCCAGTGTCTCCCACAGCGTTCACAGTGTTCCCCAGTATGTCCCAGTCCTCCCCAGTGTTTCCATGGACAGTTTAATTTCTCTCAGTGGCCGTGGCAGCCAAACCCAGCAGTGGGGTCAGTGCAGTGCCCATGGCCACAGCCCCTTGCAGTGCCCAGTGCAGCTTGGGCTGATGATCCACCCTCACAGCTGGCCCAGGGCAGCTCTGCAGTGCCTTTGGTGGCACCTGGGGCTGGCACACACCTGAGCAGTGTGTCTGTTTGCACTGGGGAAACTCAGCAGTTTGAGATTGCTGCAAAAAGTACAAAAGGTGAAAACCCCTCTTAGGCTGGGTGCAGCCAGCTCTGCAAGCACAGCAGGGCCCAGGGGAGTGAGGACAGACAGGATGGGGCTGGGCAATGTGGAGCAAGGTGTTCCACACTGGGTCAGAACTCAAGGCACAGCTTCTGTGAGCAGGCCAGAGCTCCTGAAAAGAGACCCTGGGTCAATATCAATCACAGACTGCTGCAGTCACTTCTACTCTAAAGAGAAATAAAATAAAATACTTCATTTAAAATAGGAATGTGTATTTCTTACAAGTTCTTTGAAATCTTTCTCCATAACTGGACTAGGAAAAGTTTAATGATTCTCACAGGGCTTTGATGTTGTTTACATCAGACTCAGTCCCTGAGAGTGTCTTCAAAAAACTTCTCAAGAACTCAAAATTAAATACAAACCCTGAACTTTCTAGAAGTTTTAATGGGTCCCACTGAGGGCGATGAATGAGAAAAATGTCCCCAGGTTCCAGTTAGAGCAGAACACTGGAAGAAGTGATGACAGCTGGGGACAAACAAGGCAAAGGTGTCTCTGGTGCTGAGCACACCTGGATGTGTGTCAGGAATGCAAAGGGCCAAGGCCTGAGCCCCAGCCCCTGGCCAGGCAGATCCTGTCCCTCCCTCCTTGCTCAGGGCTCTTCCCGGGATGGGCACTGGCATGTGGGGATGTGCAATGGTAAGGGCAGGAGCATGGGGCGGCCCCTGCCAGGCTGCTGAGCAGGGACAAGGAGGCAATGAGGCACCAGGCCTGCAAGAGTCACTTCTCTCCTGCTCCTGCCTCAGGCCCAGGGCCAGCAGCCATGGCCAAAGTGCTGCCCAAGGTGGCTCTGGCAGGGCTGTCTTGCAGCTGCTGCCCATCCCTGTGCCCTGTGCAGCCCAGGTTGTCCCACGGTGTCCCTGCCCTGTGCCTCTGTCCCTGCAGGCTGTTGGCATCCCCCGTCTGCCCCACCTGGCTGGGCCCTTCCTTTGCTGACAGCTCTGCCTCCTGCCTGCCTCTGCCTGCCCACACAAACCCTGGGGCTAATACCAAAAGGGTTCATTCCATGTTTACCCTGCCTGTGAACTTTCATCACAGGAACAAGGCATGCAGGGGCTGCTTTTGCAGCAAGGATGCTTGGAATAGAAGAAGAAGAAATCTGGCTCAAGGGTGCAGGAATAGAGAAAACAAGGAATAAATCTGGGAACTTGGGGTGGGTTTTATGGAAATGAGTAAATTGTAATTCACATTTAGGGACTGTGTATAAGCAACACACTGGTAGAATTACATGTTCATGTGAGGTTGGGAGTTATCCCATGTTGGACCTCTGGCCTGAGTAAGTGATTCCCTCTGAAATGGCAAATGAGTGTTAAGGAGCCTTTTTCTGATATTTCAGAGATTTAGTGACAGTGGTTCCTCAGAGAACCAAGGAGTCAGCTGTGACACTGTGCAAACTCATGGAACAAAGGGTCCATTGTGACAAAGCAGAACCCCATGGAACCAAAATCCATTTTGGCACCTTGGGGCCACATTGAACCAATGGTCCATTGTAATACTGCAGATCCGAGGAGACCATGGTGACCCTGAGAAACCTCTTGGTACCAGGGGGCCATTCTGGCACAGCAAGGCTTGGTGGAACCATGGGTCCATTGTGACACTGCAGAACCTCACGGAACCAAGATGACCGTGTTCTACTGCGGAACTTCATGGAACAAAGGGTCCATGGTGACCCTGCAGAACCAAGGAGACTGCTGCTGGCAGTGTGAGAGCTCATGGAACCACAAGGCCATTGTGACACAGCAAGGCCTGATGGAATCAAGGGTTCCATGTTAAACTGTGTGGTCTCATGGAACCATGAGCCATTGTGACACAGCGTGGCCACATGGAGCCAAGGGGCCACCATGACACTGCAGATCCAAGGAGACCATTGGGACTGTGTTGTGGTGTGTTGCAATATCCTGTCTTACCTTCTCCCTTCCCCCTCGCCCCTCGCTGAGTGTGCCCTGTCAATCAGGCTAACATACCAGCAAGGCGTCGTGTGATAGGTGACCCTAGTACCTGGAGACCCTGCCCCTTCACCTGGTTGGTGACTCACCTGTCCCCTCCCCTTCCCCTGTCCTGAGCTTAAAATGTGAATGAAACCATGCGGCCTCATTCTGTTATCAGCAGTAGCCCAGTGCAGACGTATCTGTGCTCATGGAATAAACATCTGGCTACCTTCTAGCAGAATCCGCTCCCTTCTTTTCTTCACCATCGCCAGAAGCTCTCCCCTGAGGAGAACGGAGTCCTGTCTTGTGCCCCGCTGCACTCTGCCGCCAGCCAAGGTATCTTTGAGGTATAACACCGCAGAGCTGCCTGTGGCCCAGCAGCGAAGGTCAGAACTGGCCTAGGCACCATCTAACTGGTTATATTGGGATACATATTCCAATATATTGGCGTCCCTGTGGGTGGCTCGACCCTGAGCCGGAAAACGGACTCGCAGTTCCTCAGAGAAGCTTCTGCCAGCCGTGCATCCAGCTGGAAGGGCTTTGGTTGCATTGCCCTCAGCTAGAGACTTTGGGAATACTCCCAGAAAAAGTTTCGTGGACTGTTCGGCGCCTTTGGAAAGCCCTGCTTCATTGTGGTGAACAGATTTTCCAGAGGAAGAAAAGGGCAGCCTCTCTTGCACCCAGAGAGAGGTCCTTTTCCGGTGGAGACCTGCCTGCCTGTACCCAGCCTACAGCTTCCAATTCACGTGAGTATCTCTGCTTTCGGTAGAGCAGAAGCTCAAAAACAGACTCTGCCGCGAGTTCTGTTCCTTTTTTGCCTTTGCATTTTGGCTGCGCAGCCCCACAGACAAGAATTCATAGCGTTCTAGTGTTAGCTTTCCTGCTGCGTGTTTCACTGTTTTTTAGAATTCGCGCCGGAGCGGGATCGCTCTCTGCCCTTCCCCCCCCGGCTCAGCAGCGTGCTCAGACACGTGTTAGGAGATTTTCTTTCTCTTTCTCTTTGCGGGAGAGGGGGGGGCTCTCTTTCCACGTGGCCGGGGGACCTGCGGGGGTCGGGAGTGCTCTGCACACGCGGCGGCGGGGGGGGGGCGTCCCGGTTTCGGCTGCCACGTGGAGTAGTTGCTGTCTCTGCTCCGCGGGAGTGGCTGCTGCATTCCACCGCGGGGGAGGCTTTGTTTCTGCCTCAGCTCGGCAGGGCGTGTCCCAGCTCCCTGCTGCTGCTGCCCGGGAATTTTAAAAGCAGTATATACAGCTGCATTGTGAAGCTTTTGTCTGCTCGTTATCGCTTTCTATCTGTGGTTTTTTTTTTAGAAATTGGTAGCTGATTTTAGCTTTGTTTTTGGTCAGGCGGGATTAAGTACTTTGCTTTTTAACATGGGTTCCAAACTTAGCATTGTACAAAGGGGAGTGTATTATCATATTGTTAGCATTTTAATCAAGAGTAATGTGAAATTCTCTAAAGGAAAATTGAAACAGTTTATAAGATGGCTTTTTCTGCAGTTCCCAAACATTTCCCCTGAAGAAATCCACAATATTCAATTCTGGGATAAAGTTGGGAATGAATTGATAACCTTAGGACAATCTGGCAAATTACCCTCAGCTAAATTTGTGTTCTGGAGTTTGCAAATTCGAACAGCATTGCTCAAACAAAAGGAAATGGAGAAAAAGCCAAATTTAAAGCCATGTGCCTCTGCTCTCCCCGTTCCTCCCTCTCCCTCTAAAACCCCTAAACCTCTTTCCCCAAAAAAATCCCAAGCACGTGTTAGTTTTTCGGAGAGCAGTGATGTCCAAAATGGCCCCCAGTCCCTAGGGGGTGCACAAGATGGTGGGTGCCACGTGGCATCTTCCCAAACCTGGTCTTCTTCTTCCCAAAATCCTCTTAAACATCCCAAAATTCCTGCCCCATCCCCCTCTCCTCCTGTTCCTCGTGACACCTTTCCCCCTCCCCCCGCCTTTCCTGCAGTACCCTCAGCTCCGCCCCTTTACTCCTCCCAGGGGGCGGCCGCTGACGTGATGTCACCAGGTGACCCCGCCCCTTGTTCCCACGGTTTCCCCGCCCCTTGCCGGCTCCCTTTCCCCGCCCCCTCCCCGGGTTCCCACGGTGGGGACACACCCACTGCCTGTCCCCAAACCTGTAGCTGTGATCCCAATGCTTCTGATTCAAGGGATACAGAGCAGGGGACAGCAGACCCAATGCATGGTGCCATGTTGTCGCTAGCTCCTGTTATATTTCAGCCTGCAGCTCAAGCTGGAGCAGCCCCAACTGCTAATTGGAGTTCTTTTGGACGACAATTGATTAAAGAGATCTGTAAATCTCATAAAGAATACGGTGCACACAGTCCATATTTCCGTGGCCTTTTAAATTCTGAATTAAGTAGAACTGTTGTGGTTCCACATGATTTAAAACAAATTTTTTCATGTCTCATGACATCCACGGAATTCAAATTATGGGAATCAGCATTGAAGCAACTGCTAAAAGATGCTCTCCCAAGCTTACAGGCTGATCCAAACACAGCAAAAGACAACAATGGTAATCCTATTACCCTTGACCACCTCTGTGGTGAGGGTCAATGGTCTTCTCCCTCAGTCCAAGCTGCTGCAATTCCTGCAGAAACACTTGAGAAAGTAAAAGAAGCAGCTGAAAAAGCATTCTTTTCCCTCCAACCTGAGGGGCCATTTGAGCCCTATAGTAAAATCAAACAACTACCATCAGAGCCTTTTGTCAAATTTGTAGAAAGGCTAACTAGAGCCATTGAAATACAAGTTAAAAAGGAAAATGCAAGGGAAGCAATTTTAGAAGAAATGGCATTTACAAATGCAAATGAACAGTGTAGAGCAGCAATCCTGAGCCTTCCTATGGAACCTTCCCCTACATTAAAAGATATGCTTCTAGTCTGTAACAGGAAAGTGCCTCTGATGAGTGTTGCTGAAGACACCAGACCAAGGCTGCTGCCAAGACCACCTCAGCGTGTTGCTGTTGCCAGCCCTGCACCTTCTCTTTCAGCACAGCAGTACCCTGGGCAGCAGCGGAGACCGGCAATGGTTGAGCCCACTAAACCATGCCTGCTTTGTAATAAGCTAGGACACTGGAGTAACCAGTGCCCCCTGAAAAGGGAATTTGATGAATTTAAAAATAGCAGGGGAGGAGAACTGCAAGCCCTCCCTGGGGGTCAACAACCAAAAAACGAAGAATAAAGCGCCAGCCTGCCAGGCGTGCAGACATAAAAAGAGCAGGCCAAGAGAATAAGGGTAGCAAAACAAATCAAGCGCGCGATATTAACATTTGTGTAAGTGAAGCAGGTGTTTCAAAGACCAAGTCCGCTAGTCCACTGTTAAATGTGAAACAAAATAACCTTTGTTGTGATTTAAGTGATTCTGTATTAACCGCATCTTCTGTCAATGAGCCTTACAGGTTGCAGCTGACAGAGTCACTCCACCTGAAGGACACTGACTGGCATTTTGTCTCTGTAAATCCTGAACAGAAAGGTACTTGGAACCAAATTCGTTGTAAGTACATCATCACTGGGGACAAAAACACACCACAAGAGATCGAAATTGCTCCGGGACTGACAACATCAGATCCTAAGCAATTTGTTCTCAGCCTGCACTGTTTCCACCCACCCCTGTTTCTTCCCAAGGGACAAATTGTTGCTCAAGCTATCCCTGTGCCATCTTTACCTGAAAATGTCGATAAACAAGGGCCCACAGTCGCCCGGGTCCAAGTTATTAGGACAGATAAACCCAAATTGTGGTGCAATGTCAGTGGGGGTGGGGAGTCTAAACGCATTGAGATGCTTGTAGACACAGGTGCAGACTGCACAGTGATTCCAGTACAAGACTGGCCAGCACACTGGCCTTTACAAAATGTTGCTGGTCACCTTCGAGGTGTAGGAGGTCTGCAATTGGCAAGGCAATCCAAAAGCATTATTCAATTCGAGGGTCCAAACGGACAATTGGCAAATATCCGTCCATTTGTGTTAGATTATTCAGAACCTTTGTTAGGGAGAGATTTAATGGCCCAGTGGGGTGTCACAATTAATATTCCAGACTCTCCACAGCATTTTTGTGCAGCAGTCATTAAACAACAGCGCCCCACCCAAAAACTTAAGTGGAAAACAGACGAACCAGTTGATGTGAAACAGTGGCCACTCAGTAAACAAAAAATAAAGGTGCTTGAGGAACTAGTAGAAGAGCAACTAAAAAAGGGCCACATTGTGGAGACCATGTCCCCATGGAACTCTCCAGTGTTTGTCATCCAAAAAGCTGACAAAAAGAGGTGGCGACTTCTCTGTGACCTCCGACAAATTAATAATGTAATTGAAGATATGGGTTCTCCCCAGCCTGGTATGCCATCCCCAACAATGCTTCCTCAAGATTGGAAATTAGCTGTTATTGATATTAAAGATTGTTTTTTCCAAATCCCATTGCACCCTGACGATGCACCGCGTTTGGCATTCTCTGTCCCTTCTATCAATTCAGAAGCTCCTATGAAAAGGTACCATTGGACTGTTCTTCCTCAGGGCCTAAAGGTATCTCCAGCTATCTGCCAGTGGTATGTCTCTTCCCTGCTTTCCCCAGTTCGTGCAGCCGCAGAGAAGGCCATCATCTACCATTATATGGATGATATCCTTGTGTGTGCCCCCAATGATGATTTACTAACACATGCGCTTGACCTAACGATCGATGCATTGATTGTTGCAGGGTTCGAGCTCCAGGAACAGAAAATTCAAAAGATGCCACCTTGGAAGTATTTGGGCTTAGAAATTGGAAATAGGACCATTGTTCCTCAAAAACTAGAAATCAATCCAAGGATCAAGACCCTTGCGGATGTCCACAAGTTGTGTGGGTCTTTGAATTGGGTAAGACCATGGCTTGGTCTGACTAATGAAGACCTTGCCCCTCTTTTCAATTTATTGAAAGGGGGAGAGGACCCAGGTGCTCCTAGGTCTATTACCCCAGAGGCACGGAAAGCTCTAGAAAAGGTTCAGATTGCAATGTCCACAAGACAGGCCCACCGATGCCGGCCTGACCTGCCATTCAAATTTATCATCCTAGGTAAGTTGCCACACCTCCATGGAATTATTTTCCAGTGGGAGGAAAAACAAACACCTAAGGCAAAAGACACACCAAAAAAGGACCGGGACCAGAGGGACTCTCTCTTGATCATAGAATGGGTTTTCCTCAGTCACAAAAGGTCCAAGAGGCTGACAAAGCCTCAGGAACTGGTAGCAGAACTGATCCGGAAAGCAAGGACCCGGATCAGGGAGTTAGCAGGATGTGATTTTAAGTGCATTCACATTCCAGTTGAGTTAAAATCAGGTCAAAATACTATGAAAATACTAGAACAATTGTTTCAAGAAAATGAAGTGTTGCAGTTTGCTCTGGATTCCTACTCAGGACAATTTTCGGTAGCACGGCCCGCTTGCAAATTGTTTGAACAAGATGTTCAATTTACTTTAAAATTAAGAACTGCTCTAAGTAGGAGACCTTTAAAAAGGGCTCTAACTGTCTTTACAGATGCGTCCGGGAGGTCCCACAAGTCTGTTATGACTTGGAAAGATCCTCAAACCCAGCAGTGGGAGACGGACATTGCTGAGGTGGAAGGTTCACCTCAGGTTGCTGAATTGGCTGCGGTTGTTAGGGCTTTTGAAAGGTTCTCAGAACCATTTAATCTGATTACAGACTCTGCATACGTGGCAGGAGTAGTATCCAGAGCAGATCAAGCAATACTGCAAGATGTATCTAACATTGCACTTTTTGAATTGCTCTCAAAACTGGTAAAGTTAGTCACTCACCGAGAGCAACCCTTTTATGTGATGCATGTCAGGTCACACACTGACTTGCCAGGGTTTATCGCTGAAGGCAACAGAAGGGCAGATGCTCTTGCTGCGCCTGCAGTGATGGCCACTCTCCCAAATGTTTTTGAACAGGCAAAAATCAGCCACCAGCTTTTCCACCAAAATGCACCTGGCCTGGTTCGCCAGTTTAACATCACTCGAGAACAGGCCAAAGCGATTGTGGCCACGTGCCCAAATTGCCAACAACATGCACTCCCTACAGTGAGTACGGGAGCAAACCCAAGGGGACTGAACAGTTGTGAACTGTGGCAAACAGATGTAACACACATACAGGTTTTTGGACGGCAGAAATATGTTCATGTTAGTGTAGATACCTTTTCTGGAGCGGTCTATGCTTCTGCCCACACAGGAGAATCATCTATTGATGCTATTAAGCACCTCTTACAGGCCTTTTCTTTCATGGGCATCCCCAAGGAGCTGAAAACTGATAATGGGCCTGCTTATAAATCCAAGGAATTCGGGAGCTTCCTGCAGCAATGGGGAGTAGAGCACAAAACTGGCATCCCCTACTCCCCTACAGGTCAAGCCATTGTAGAAAGAACTCACCGTGATATTAAAAGGGTCCTGGACCAGCAACAACAGGTTCTGAAGGTAGAACCTCCCCACATTCGGTTATCCAGGGCACTATTCACAATCAATTTTCTGAATGGTTCTTTTGACAGCCTGAACCCACCCATCCTACGCCACTTTAGGGGGAACAGTCACAGGTTGATGAAAGAAAAACCTCCAGTTTTAGTAAAGGACCCTGAGACTTGGAAAATGGTGGGACCTTACAAATTGGTTACTTGGGGACGTGGATACGCCTGTGTATCCACCCCCTCTGGTTTAAGGTGGGTTCCTTCCAAATGGGTAAAGCCCTATGTTCCCAAAGTCTCAGAGAAATCTGCAGAAGCACCCCAGGTTGCTCATGCTGCCTGGAGAAGAAAACGCCGTGCATGTTCTCTGGAGGAAATTCCATTTAAGCCTCCTATCTGGAATAGTTTGTAATATATGTTTGTCTCAAGTTTTTGTACCAGTTTAGATCCCACTGTTCGTGTGTAGCCTCGAGACGTCATGAGACCGAGCCTGCTTCTCGTCCTACTCGTGATCATCCCACCTGCAATCTCCTACATAGTACCGCAGCCCAAACCACATATAGACTACCTCGATAAAAGTTCTCAGACATCAACAGAGAAACTGACAATGAGCTGAATGGACTTTTCAATGGCTGGGGACTCTCGGGCTGGTTGGGATCTATTCTGAAAACTGTAATTTTAGTGCTGTTTATTTTAGTTGTAGTTATTGTAGTTTTTAGCATTGTTTTTGGAGTAATCAGACGCATGGTTCTCAAGTTAATCTCAAGCTCATCTCCCCCTCCTGAGGTCTACCATTTGGAAGCCCTCAGTGCTCCAGTGGATGACCTAGAAGCCTCAGTAGAATCATTCTGCACCATAAACACAGTCCTCTTCTTTTTAAACAAAACTAGGGGGAGATGTTGTGGTGTGTTGCAATATCCTGTCTTACCTTCTCCCTTCCCCCTCGCCCCTCGCTGAGTGTGCCCTGTCAATCAGGCTAACATACCAGCAAGGCGTCGTGTGATAGGTGACCCTAGTACCTGGAGACCCTGCCCCTTCACCTGGTTGGTGACTCACCTGTCCCCTCCCCTTCCCCTGTCCTGAGCTTAAAATGTGAATGAAACCATGCGGCCTCATTCTGTTATCAGCAGTAGCCCAGTGCAGACGTATCTGTGCTCATGGAATAAACATCTGGCTACCTTCTAGCAGAATCCGCTCCCTTCTTTTCTTCACCATCGCCAGAAGCTCTCCCCTGAGGAGAACGGAGTCCTGTCTTGTGCCCCGCTGCACTCTGCCGCCAGCCAAGGTATCTTTGAGGTATAACACCGCAGAGCTGCCTGTGGCCCAGCAGCGAAGGTCAGAACTGGCCTAGGCACCATCTAACTGGTTATATTGGGATACATATTCCAATAGGACTGAGGAACCTCATGGAACCAAGAGTCCATTGTTCCACTGTGAGGCCCTGTGGGAGCAAGGGGAGCACAGTGACATTGTGGGGTCTCATGGAACAATGGAGACTGTTGTGACACTTTGGGACCCACTGGAACCAAGGCGCCATTAGAGCATGGCAGGGCCTGGTGGAATCAAGGGCATAGCAGTGAACACTGTGGGTGTCCATGGGATGAAGGGTCCATTCTGACACTGTGGAACCAAGGATACCATTGTGACACTCTGGGGCATCATGGAACCAAAGGTCCTATGTGACACAGCAGGGCCTCATGGAATCCTGGAGGCCATTGTGACACTTGGAGGCCTCGTTTGATCAAGAGGCCCTGCAGGGCCTCATGGAACCAAGGAGACCCCTCTGACATTGTGAGTCCCCATGGAACCAAGGGTCCATTGTGACACTGCAGCACCAAGGAGACCCCTGTGACACTGCCAGGCCTCATGGAAGCAAGGGACCATTGTGACACTGGAGCCCCATGGAAACAAGAGGCTAGTGGGACACATCTGGGCCTCATGGAACCAAGGTTCCAATATTACACCACCGCTGTGACCCTGCAGGGCCCCATGGAAACAGGGGAACAGGGAACTGGTCTGGTTGGCTTGGCCTGACTGGTCCAACTGCCCTTGGCATGTCGAGGGTCTCTTCTCATGTACCCCTGAAAGCCTGGGGCGCTGGACTTTCCTTCAAATGGAAAAGAACTGCTCTTTTCATTCAAGAATCCATGGCCAAAAGGGGATTTCCCCTCCAAAATTCCCAATATCCAGGGATTGCTCCCAGAAAAAAGCTGCCATTATCAACGCCTGGCTGGCCTTGTCTTCCTGAGGGCTGGGTCTCACCTGCCTTCAGATGCTGGGGCTCTGTGCTTTCCTTCCTATGGAAAAGAGCTCTCTCTCCTGAACAGGCACCCATGGCCAAAACTGGTACTTGCCCTCCAAAATTCCTACATTCAAGGGTTTTGTCTCCCAGACAAGATCTCCCAGTACAGACAGGTCTGGCTGGCCTTGGCTTCAGGTGGTTGCCTGAATTCTGCCCTGAAACACTGGGGCTCTGCCCTTTCCATCCTAAGGGAAAAGAAACATCCTTCTTCTCCAGGTGCCAAGGCTGAAATTGGGATTCCACCACTAAAAGTCCTATATCCAATGATTGCTCCTACACAAAAGCTGCCATTACAGACAGGTACTGCTGGCCTTGGTCTCTGGTGCCTGCAGTTAATCAGCCCCTGAAGCACTGGGGTTCTGTGCTTTCCTTCCTATGGAAAAGAATCTTCTTATTCCTTCACAGCCAAAATTGCTACTCCTCCTAAAATATTCACTACATGAAGGGTTTCTCCCAGACAAAACCTGCCTGCTCTCACAGGTATTGTGGGCTCTGATGGCCACCTGTCATCTACCCCTGAAACACTGGGGCTCTCTGCCTTCCTTGTGATGGAAATAGAACAGTCTCCTCATCCAGGGACCGTGGCCAAATTTGAGATTTGGGCCCTAAATTTCATATATCCAAGGAGAGCTCCCAAGCAAAAGCTGCCAGGAGAGACATGTTTGGCTGGCTTGGCCTCCCAGGGGCTGCTTCTCATCTACCATCAAACCCTGGGGCTCTCTGCTTTGCTTCAGATGGAAAACAAATGGCCTTTTCACCAAGGGACCAGTGGCCAAAACTTGTATTCTACCTCCCAAATTATGTGTATCCACAGATTTCTCTCAGGCACAAGCTGCAATTCCAGAAAGGTCTGGCTCGCCTTGGCCCTTGGTGGCTGCTGCTCATCTGCCCCTGAAACACTGGGCGTCTGTTTTCCTTCCAGTGGAAGAGAATCCTTGTTCACATCAAAGTGCCCTTGGGCAAAACTGAAATTCGGCCTAAAAAATTCCATCTAGTCAAGGATTGCTCCAAGGCAAAAGTAGCCAGGACACACAGGTCTGACTGGTCTTGTCCTGAGGTGATTTTTGTAGACTATGAGCAGAATGCTTTCATTTGCCAATACCTTGGAGAGGGCCCAGAGATCTCCCAAGGTGGGGTTTGGAGGCCTGAAGCACATGAGCACAATATAGGGACAAAGCATCTCTGTGCTCAGTGGGGTGGAGAAGGAGGACAGCAGAGGAGAGCCCTGGGAGGGACTGGAGGGTGGTTTCAGAGATGGTGGCTCCTTTTGACATAGTAGAGAACACACAGAGAAAGAATTAATGCAAAGGGCAGGTAGGGAGGGCCAGACAGGACCCAAAGAGAAAGGAATTTCCCTCCCAGGGCAGGGCTGGGGTGCAACATGGCTCCCAGAAGGAATCTGGGTAAGCCCCAGGCTTTGTGTGGGTAGGCAGAGGCAGGCAGGAGGCAGAGCTGTCAGCAAAGGAAGGGGCCAGCCAGGTGGGGCAGCCGGGGGATGCCAACAGCCTGCAGGGACAGAGGCGCAGGGCAGGGACACTATGGGACAGCCTGGGCTGCACAGGGCACAGGGATGGGCAGCAGCTGCAAGACAGCCCTGCCAGAGCCAACTTGGGCAGCACTTTGGCCATGGCTGCTGGCCCTGGGCCTGAGGCAGGAGCAGGAGACAAGTAACCCTTGCAGGCCTGGTGCCTCATTGCCTCCTTGTCCCTGCTCAGCAGCCTGGCAGGGGCCGCCCCATGCTCCTGCCCTTGCCATTGCACATCCCCACATCCCAGTGACCATCCCAGATAGAGCCATGAGCAAGGAGGGAGGGACAGGATCTGCCTGGCCAGGGGCTGGGGCTCAGGCCTTGGCCCTTTGCATTCCTCAAACACACCCAGCTTTGCTCAGCACCAGAGACACCTTTGCCTTGTTTGTCCCCAGCTGTCATCACTTCTTCCAGTGTTCTGCTTGGACTGGAACCTGGGGACACTTTCTGAGTTGAGTTCCTCAATGGGACCCATAAAAAATTCAAGAAACTTCAGAGTTTCAATTTAATTTTGAGTTCTTGAGAAGTTTTTTGAAGACACTCTGAGGGACTGGTTCTGATGTAAACAACACCAAAGCCCCGAGAGGGTCATTAAAGTCCTTGTGCTGTGTCTGTGCTGCTGAGCTGGGCTGGGCTCCTGGCACAGAGGCAGCTCCTGGTAACCAAGAAGAGCTTCAAAAGCACATTTCTCTTGATGAGCAGCTCTTCTGCCAGCCCAGCAGGGCTGGGGCACTGCCTGCAGCCACCTCGGGCACAGCAGAGAGGCACAGAGAGCTTCAATCAGTCAGGGCTGGGAAGGTGCTGAGAAGTGCCTGGGGCACAATCACTGCCAGCCCTTGGCCCAGGAACCTCTGGCTGCAGGACAATGCAGCTGCAGCTCCTGGAGTGATCTCCTAAAGCTGGAACATCCCAATGCCTCCAGACTCTGTGAGTAAATCTCTGAATATTTCTGGTGCAGGGGAGGTGAAATGCTCATGAAGCTTTGACATGCTCAGGAATGCTGTTCAGTCATAAAATATTTCCAATACAAGGATTTCATTAAAAATTAGGACATTTCCAAAGACTTTGTATTCAGCTTCCTAATAGTGAAGAATGGCAGGGAGCGGGGGCATTAATATTAAATATTGGTTATGAATTATAATTATGGAATTTTAAAAGTTTCTGAGACATTGGAACTGTTATTTTCGTGTTCCGTAGATTCACAGGAGATCCCTAATGTGCTTGCAGCCTCTCTGCCCATGGACAGCACCAGCATCACCTTTGCTGGACCCATCAGGCTCAGTCTGAGCTGTCCTTTGTCCCACCTGCAAACAGAACCTGCCCTCAGGCAGTGCCCTGCAAGCAGGCAGGGTTCTGTAGGGCCAAGGAGAGGGCACAGAGATTTGGGGTCTGTGAGTTCTGTCAGAGAGAGATCAGGCACAGGGAAACATCTGCAGGAGGGAAATCTCAAGGAAGCAAAGAGAAGATCAGGCAGTGAGAGAAAACAAAACCCAGCAATGCTGTGGCAGGGAGAGGTTAGAGATGCCCACAGGATCCCCTCCAGTGCAGCCCCTCCCTCTGAACAAGCCCCCTCCCTCCTGTGCCCCAGCCCAGCCTCTGCCCTCAGGGCCGGGGCTCCAAGGCGTGCAGCCCCTCCTGTGCAGGCAGAGCTGCAGCAGAGCCGTGGGGCAGCTCTGCAGCCCCGGGCCCAGTTCCCTCTGCAGAGCACAGGGCTGGGAGCAGCTGCCCGGCCCTGGGGGCTCTGGCAGGGGGCACAGCTGGCTCAGGGTGATGCTGTCCCCAGTGCCCAGCTCTGGGCAATGCTGTCAGGGCAGCCAGGGAAGGAGCTGCATCTCCCTCAATCCAATGCCATCATAAGGACACTTGGAAGTCTCCCTGAGATTTCATTCCAAGCTGGGAGCTTCAATCCAGGGTGCAAACCTGTCCTAGGGCATCTCTGAGTTGTAAGATTGATGTGGAAAGGCAGAGGTGTTCTGACACTGAAAATGCTGCTGGGTTGGTGAAATGAACAACTTCAGTTCTTGGCTGCAAATGTGGAGCTGGGCTGTGGGGATCCATCTGCTCTCAGCAGTGCCTGGGGAATTTTCAAGGGAAACATGAGGGGTGATCACCCTCCACCTGAGAGAGGTTAAAGCCCAGAGAAATTCTGAACAGGTCAGAATTCCAGAACATCTCCCCTCACTCTCCATTTATCACTCTGCCTCACAGAACATGCTCTCTATTCCCTGAGGGCAGTAGAAATCCTGAAGGTTTCTGATAGTCAAGTACACCAGCAGAGGTATAGGGAAGCTTTCAAGGAAACCAACTCTTGAAAACAGAACTGTGTCTGTGTGTGTTCCAGGGTAAGGTGCATGGGAAAAGGCTTTGATTTTGGTTGCAGCTATCTCCTTTAACTCTTCAAAGTCTTTTCCTCCATGAACAGGTCCCCATGTACAGCCCCAGCAAATGTCCAACAGCAGCTCCATCAGGCACTTCCTCCTGCTGCCATTGGCAGACACGCGGCAGCTGCAGCTCCTGCACTTCTGCCTCTTGCTGGGCATCTTCCTGGCTGCCCTCCTGGGCAACGGCCTCATCATCAGCGCCGTAGCCTGCGGCCACCACCTGCACACGCCCATGTTCTTCTTCCTGCTCAACCTGGCCCTCGCTGACCTGGGCTCCATCTGCACCACTGTCCCCAAAGCCATGCACAATTCCCTCTGGGACACCAGGAACATCTCCTACACAGGATGTGCTGCACAGTTATTTATTCTCGTAGTTTTCATCTCAGCAGAGATTTCATTCTTGACCATCATGTGCTACGACCGCTACGTGTCCATCTGCAAACCCCTGCACTACGGGACCCTCCTGGGCAGCAGAGCTTGTGCCCACATGGCAGCAGCTGCCTGGGCCAGTGCCTTTATCTATTCACTGCTGCACACAGCCAATACATTTTCCCTGCCCCTGTGCCATGGCAATGCCCTGGGCCAGTTCTTCTGTGAAATCCCACAGATCCTCAAGCTCTCCTGCTCCAAATCCTATATCAGGGAACTTGGGCTTCTTTCAGTTGGTGTCTTTCTAGGACTCGGTTGTTTTGTGTTCATTGTTTTCTCCTATGTGCAGATTTTCAGGATTGTGCTGAGGATCCCCTCTGAGCAGGGACGACACAAAGCCTTTTCCACCTGCCTCCCTCACCTGGTCGTGGTCTCCCTATTTGTCAGCACTGGCGTACTTGCTCACTTGAAGCCCCCCTCCATGTCCTCCCCATCCCTGGATCTGGCCCTGTCAGTTCTGTACTCAGTGGTGCCTCCAGCCCTGAACCCCCTCATCTACAGCCTGAGGAACCAGGAGCTCAAGGCTGCAGTGTGGAAACTGATGACTGGATGGTTTCAAGAACATTAAACTTCAGGCCAATTTCTGCAAATCACTTGTAATAAAGGTCATCTTTGATGCTTCATGCTGGTTTCATTTTGGAAGTTCTTTTTCTTTGTTTTACGTTTGAAATAATATCTACAAAAAAAAGTCATTGTGCTATTTGTAATTTTGTTCCTCTACCTTCACTGTGGCCACAGGCTGTATCAATGAGGGGTTGCACTCTTGGTGGCTTTAAAGGAGCTAAAGGATCTCCCAGCAGAGTTTTCTGCTGAGATGCCCTTTTGTTGCCTTCTCTGGAGCTGCAGCAGCAATGTCTGTGTGCAGAGCTGGGGGCAGATCAGTGCTGGCCCAGCAGCTGTGCCCAACAGCAGCAGCACTTGGTGTTGCCGGTGCTGCTGCCGTGGCCCTGCCCTGCTGCCCTGGTGGCCCTGGTGTTGCTGCAGGGCCTGAGTGCTCTCAGGGCCGGGCACAGCCCTGGGGGTGGCAGTGCCGGGGCTGCAGCAGGGACAGGCCACGGGCACTGCTGGGGCAGCGCTGACGCCTCAGGCCAGGCCCTGGGGGCTCCAGGCTCCTTGCCCAGGCTCTCTCTAAAACACGGCCAGGCCAATGCTCAGCACAGAAACCGCCGTGAGCAGCCCCAGGCTGGCCGTGGGCAGTCTGGGGGCAAACAGCATGGCTGGGGCTCTGCAAGGGCCCTGGGGGAGATGGGAAGGAGCAGCAGAGCAGGGGCTGATCCATCTCCAGTGCGCTGGACAGCCGAGGGCAGCGTTTCAGAGCGTTCTTATGGGGCTGCCAACAACATCCCCCCTCTGCAGCCCTGGCCTCTCCCCCAGCTCACACAGGTGCCCCATCCTTGCAGGCACAGACACGGCAGCACTGGCTCAGCAGCCCCTGTTTGTATTGCACAGAGCAGGGGGAGCACCCCCATGCTGTTGCTGTGGGGACGTTGTTATGTTTGCCCAATTATCCCATCAAAAAAACCCCAAACAATATTTAAGGTAGCAACAATTTTAATTAAATAGTTAAAAATATATATATATAAGTCAGAGATAATTTGGTTCAAATAATAGCGCATAAGCAAAAACAACCGCGGGGTACAGAGGGCAGGGTCCAATGACCCTTGCCACTTCACATACAAGCTTGCCAAGTAAAAGTCACCCCTTATATGCCATGTGTCAATGCGATCTCCTCCTAATTTTGGTTGGTTGCTTTTCTGTCTCTGCCTTCATTACCACCTTTACCACGCATGCGCCACCACTTGGTTTGGTGGTCACACAAGTCTTTGGGGGTCGTCACTGATGAAGGCCCTGTAGTCTTCTTCGCTGTCCTTTAATTCACCTTTGGGTTACACATGCACACCAAGCCAGTACAATGTAAGGCAAGACTAACCTATCACTGCATCTGCATATCAAGGCAATAAATCCCTTATAATAAGCATTTTCTTGGGACCCAACCGGGTTCTTGGTCATTTTTAGCAACTGCATCTTCAGCTTCTTTCCTGTGGTCCTTGAGAACATCTGCTGAGAAGGGGGGGGGTGGGTGGAGCCCCTCCTTTCCCTCTCTTCTTTGGCATTACAACTTTTAACTATTAACTGTTTTATTATTCTCAAATATTAATTACTGTATCAATATTGATTACTGTTTCAATTTTTACCAGCACGAATCATACCTATTTATTACAAATCCCCCATTTCTCTTTTTGATCATTATGATTCGTGCTGTATTTAAAAAGCTGTACCCTGATATCTTTTATATTTTTTAAAATTTTGGTTTTCTCGTTGTCTCTTTTCAGCTTCAAACTTTTCCAGCATTTCTATTACTGCTTCTAGTCTTTCACACTCTCTTTCAAGTTTAGTTAGCATTTCCTGGTCTATTTCAATCTTTTTAGGTCCTTGTTCTTTAAGAGGCGTCAATTTAGCTTTAAATACCATTTTAGATCTTGGTTTTCCTTTTTCTGCTGATTCTGAATTTAGAGACATTGTTATAATCTGCATCTTTTGAATCACTGAGTGAATTAGCCTAATGAAACACAAAATCATACAAGGCAGAAACAGAAGTCTCAGAATTGAGCATAACAACATGAACTCCAACTTCTTCCACCAAACATTTCCAAAGAGGTTACTCCACCAATCTGCTTCCAAGATTGAATTTCACTTCTGTACCGGCACATGAGCCACCCTTTTTGTTTCCTGTGCAAGTTCTGTGATAGCTTCCCCATAATCATCAATTTCTACACAGCATTCAAATTCATTAAGTCTTCCACAAACTCCTCCTTCTTCTGCCAACAGATAGTCTAGGGTGATCCTGTTTTGGTACACAAATGCCCGCATTTGTGTATATTGCCTGGCCAACATTTTTAAAGCATCGGAGGTGTGATTTGACACCACCTCCACTACTGCTTGGAGCCTTATTAATCGATTCAACAGGTAAATTGGGATCCTATATCCCCATGACCCATCCTGAGCCCATGTTGCTGGGTCATAATATGCTATAATTTGTTTTGCAGGCCATTCGTCCTCCCCCCAGTTTTGATTCCCTCCTGCTGTTGGAAAATTTAAATTCAAATCTCCTTTATTCCACTGCAGGGTTTCATATAGTGGAGTTCCTAGCACATTGCTCCTAGACCTCAGTAGAACAAAGAAGGAGGGTTGTATTCTCTCCAAAGTACAGGTTCCTCCCCATTTTTGAGGTAACTCACTGTATGCTCGTTGCCCACAAATCCAATATATCCCATCTGAGGCTTTCCCTTTCTTATCAGTTTTCTCCAGTTGTTCCCAATAAGACCTCAGGCTGTCGATGGATTGGTAGGGGTTAGCTCCAGGACTTTTGTACCAGCATAAATTAATCTGTTCATCCCATTCACAATTTATTTCTTTTATTGGTCCCCAATATCTAATGGGATTTTCAGGTCGCCAAATTTTTGAACGATTATCCATATTAACCACCAATGTGGATTTACAAGGAGTATGCCCTACTACTTTATTAAATTTCCTTCCTTCTTGAGTTATACAAATGATTCCAATTACCTGATGGCTTAAAATCCGTCCTTCAGGTCACTTCAATGTTCCAGAAATTTGCGTGTGGTTCCATTTTAAAAATTGCTCTGGAGCTAAGCTCTTACCTTTCCACAGCCATCTTTTTGCCATTTTTAGACCTCCACAAATCCAAAATTTGGATAATTCCAATTCTGTACCAATCTCTTGCATCAATCCCACAAACAGATTCTTATTTGAGGCTGGCAAATCCCAATCTTTGTAGTACTGTTTTAGCTGTTTATACAATTCAGCCAATTCTGCTGACTCTTTTCTCCTCTTCTTTCCTCTATTCCCCTTTGTTTCTTTTTCTTCTTTTATTTTCTCTTTCCATTTTTCTCTTAGTGCCCAATTTCCCATGCCTATACTTGGATCATCTCCATTATCATTTCTTTCAAAACAAACAAATCTTTCATATTGAGGGCAGATTTCATCACCATGGGGATAAGGAGCTCGTCCATTATATCCCAAATTTTTCTCTACCCAATACATCTTTTCTTCCTTAATACAAACATCTATAACGCTGCTGCGATTGTAGCGGACAGAACTAACATACCGGTGTGTTGCAAACACAGATTCTACCTTGTCCTTAATCCACACAGATTGATTGCAACAGCCACAAATGTTGAAATTGCTGGGACTTGGTTTTTGCCCTGTTTGCTTTTTCATTGCCGAAACTCTGTCCAGTGTGGCTCTCTGGCTTTGGCCAACCGCCAAGGGTACCAGAATGATCACAGTGAAAATATTCCTTAGGAAATCTACCTTTCTACCTTTCTCAAGGCCCCTTGGGTTGCAACCAAGGGCCGAGATGCCAATCTTTTCGATAGCAAAGGTAAAATCCCGGGATCTAGTCACTGGTGCTTTTAGTTTCCTTGGTACCCATAGCCCCACAGAGTTTGCTTGTCTCCTTTTAAATGCCATTTCCCAGTTCTAGCTGGTTAAAAAGCAATAATTAAAATGAAAAATAATTTAAATGAAAAGAACAGGGAAAAGGTTAGGCCAGAATACCATAAACCTGTATTTTCCAAAATTTCAGGGATGTGCCAACCACAATAAGATTTTTCTAATTATTTTCTGCTTCAAGGGCGGGGAGTTCATTAAGTCGCTGCCTCCAATATGCAAACTCGCAGTACCAATATGCCCCTGCAATGTGCCTATTATGCGGTATATAAACTTCTTTTCCACAACAACTATCAATTTTGAGACACTGGTCTATAATATTATGAGTTGCTCCTTCTCTTATTTGTGCTATAGCCAATATAGCAAGAACCAATTGATCTAAGTTCCCTGTTAATCCAATTGCTGCTGGAAGGGTCCCGTCTCCCAGTCTCAAAGGTATCAAAAAAAAAAAAAAAAATCAATAGCAATGCATTCTATAATTAGCTGGCTAAATACATAACCATAGCAAAGCAAGCAAATCAATTGTCTCTCCTTCTCTTCTGTTTTACTCTCCACCATGAGTTAAAACAAAGTGTGCAAATAATACATATCCATGGATGACACCCTAAACCATGTTTACCGCACTCCCCACATTTTACTTGTCTCTGAGCTCTTTCAACAACAGGTGTTATCAATCTCAGTTTCTAAAATTGCAGTTCTGTAATCAATTCTAATAATGTTGCTGGTGGGTGATCCTGGAGGAGATCTTTGATCTTTTTAGGCTATTCCCACCGATTCAGAAATTCTTTTTATTCTTTTTCCCCGGTGTTCTTCTGCCTCTGAGCTCAAGGGAATTGTGGTCCGTAGCCACTCTGGGATGCTTAGTTCCTTCTTAATAAATCAGGGTTAATATAAATCAACTTAAATCCCACCATATTATCACATTCTTGGAATTTCATGTTTCAACAATATTTTAGCTACTGTTTGAACTGTAGTCCAAGATGCTGGAAATGCTTTAACCCACTGAGTTAATTGATCTATTATAACTAACAAATATTTCCACCAACCCACTTTAAGCAAGTCTACAAAATCAACCTGGATCTTTTCAAATAGCCTGTAGGCTGTTTTGCATCCTCCAGAGGGAGGGCTCTTTAACACTTTCTTATTTACCTTTTGACAGGTGAGACACCCCTGGGTAATTTGTTTTCCAATTTCAAATATCCTTATACACCCATAAAATTTTAAAAAGTAATCACAAAAGACTCTTGTTCCCCAGTGTGTCCGTCAGTACAAGTTATCTAAGATTTAATGTGCCACTGGTTTTGGCATCATAATCCTGCCATCAGGAAAAACTCACTTTCCCTCCTTAAATGTTGCTCTTAATTTTCTTATAGCTGCCAATTCTGCTAGCGGAAGGGAAAGTGTCTCCTTCTGAATTTCTATTTTTTTTTTTTTTTATAAGGTCATGATTTTAGTATCTCCCTTTTTTAATGTCGCTCTTTTTGCTTCTTCATCAGCCAAATTATTTCTCTGACTCTAATATCCTTCCCTCTCTGGTGTTCCTTTACATGAAAAACTGCTATTTTCTTTGAGCCTTTTAAAGCTTCAAGTATCTAAATTATCAATCCCCCGTGTATTAACCCTTTCCTTTGAGCGTTTATAAGTCCCCTTTCCTTCCAAATTTTTCTAAAAACATGTACTACAATAAAAGCATATTTGGAGTCTGTATAAATAGTCCCTTCTTGCCTTTTTAGTATTAATAATGCACAGAGTAATACATAGAAAATTCCCAGGCTAGTGCTGACCAGGAGGGACCTAGGGGACCAGACTCCTTTACCCTAAACTTTTCCCACTTCAACTGAATGCCAACCCGTGTCATTAATTTCTAGATTATCTTCGTCAGTTAAAGAATAAATTTTAAGTTTTCCTTCACAGGGTTTTATCTGTAAATTTAAGGCTATTATTAGATCTCTGCCTAACATATTATTCTCGGCCTCTGGTATCAACAATAAATCATTTACTCCAAATTTGTCATCTGTTTCAATTTGCACTCCTTTTATTACAGGAACAGGGAAAGCCTCTCCTGTAATTCCGATTACTGAAACTCACTCACATCCCTGGGGTGATTTTGTCACTGTCAACTGAGAAACTCCTGTATTGACTAAAAATACGACTTCTTCACTCTGAGGACCTACTCTTAGCTTTATTATCAAGGCCTCTTCTGGGTCTCTATTAAATTGTTAGCCAGCCTGTGTGAGGTTAGGTTGTAACAGAATAAATTAAGGCTTACATTTGGCTAAAAACTTATGGTACTGTAGGAAGGAGGGCATAAAGGATACATTTCTGTTTAGTAAGAACATAAGAGCAATGGCATCATTTTTTCTTTCCATAGGGTTGTAGAATATTTTGAGTGTGGTCTCACCAATAGTGTTTTGTGGATGTATAATTAATAGGCACTGAACTACTAGTTTTATTTATTCTGAAGACTGGAGAACCTATGTAGCTTTATAAAATGTGGCCTTTTGGAAATAGAATACACTATATTACTGGGTGTAATTCGGTCCTCTTCGTTAAACAAAACTCTTGCCCTCTCTGATTCTCCTGACAAGTTTTCTCATCTTGCTGTTTCTTTCTGCAATTTTTTTTTGCAGGTGCCCCTTTTTATGACAATAAAAACAGGTGGGTCCCGCACCCTTCAAAGTGGGGCAAGAATTTTTTAAGTGACTCTTCTTGTGGCGGGAAAAATGCACAGGTCCTGTGTTCCTAAAAATAGATCCTGACATCCGCTGCTTGTTTTTCCCTGCAGATTTTTCTGTATTCAAAGCTGCCTGCATTTCTTGAACTGCTGCCACCAAAATTCTGGCATCTGCTTTCTGCTTTTTCTCATTTCTCTTTACAAACACCCTTTGTGCTACTCTCAGTAATTCTTGCAGTCCCCTGTCCTGCCAATCTTCTAATTTTTCCAGATTTTCCTAATGTCACTGCAAGATCCGGTCACAAACTGAATTTTTAACAGAACCTGCCCTACTGCAGTATTAATATCTATACCTGAATATAATTGCAAGTCTCTTTTTAATCTTTTTAACCATTCTGCTGGTGGCTCATATTTTTTTCTGATGCTCACTCAAAACTTTTCCTATATTATGTCCTTTAGGCACTGCCCTCTGAATTTCTTGATTTTCTTCCCTTCGGGATTCCCATTCATCCCAAAACCACATTAACATCCCCAGTGGGCTGTCCTGAGGAGCACTCTCCCCCTGAGAACCCCCCTCACGGTTCCCAGATACCTCAAACCACTGCGAATTTTTCACACAATCCGCAGCCCCTGGGTCAAGGAACTTACTCTTTCCCTGACCCATTTCTGGCGGCAACAAACTAAGAAATCCCCGGTACCAGGAGAGTCTTAGTTTCCCACACTCACCTCGTGGCTCAACTTCCTCACCTACTACTCTGTCACACTGCCTTTTCAATCTACCTGTTCCACTCCTATGTCTCCCTCTGCAATCTACTTGTTCCACTCCTCTCTCCCTCTTTTTCAATCTATTAGCCCCGTCCTCTCACCATCTAATCACATACTAAACTGCCTGGTACCAACCCCTCCAAGGAAATTGAACCTATTCATTCACTGTCTCAGTCTCCCTACTGAGTCAATCCCTCCTGCCCAAGGACCTTCCCACAGGTGCCTGGACCAGGGATCCCCTCCTTCCCCCTGGGCCAAACCCTCCCGGGGTCCCCACTCATTCACTTTTCTTTCACTTCCCTCCTTTTCCGGCCGGTCTCCTTGAGACAGAGTAGGGATCCATCCTGAATTAGGTGAAGTGTCTAACAACGGTGAAAAGTCAAATGGCCAAAGCTGAAGGAAAAACTTGCATGCCGAGACAGCAAGGAGACGGAGAAAGAAAAACAGAAAAGACCATGAGGTCAATTTGCCCCGACCTAGGAATTCCTTTGATAAAGAAGACCTGGTGCTAAGTGTCATGCGGGATGAATATGTATGAACTTATTGTGAAACTGTATGCATATGCATTTGGAAGGGGGATAAAAGGAGGTTTGAAATCTTCAGGGGTACGCATGCCTTTTTAGGAGGATTTTCTCCGTGTGCGTCCAGCGTCGTAAATAAACATACCGAGCTTTACAACTTTTACAAGTTGTGAGGTTTCTTCTTTTCTCCGCAAAACATTTTGGCGAGCCAGGCAGGAGTTCTCTGTCCCCGCGGGGGCAGGGGGGATAGACGGACCTCCAAGGCGCGTCCTAGGATTTTTTTCCTGGTGGGGCTCCGCTTGTCTCAACTTGCCACCTGTGAGGACAGACAACGACCCACTGGCCTGCGGAGGAAGATATGGTATGTACTAAGGGGCCCCAGGGGGGAGGAAGGAGAGAAAGGGAGTAAATCACCCAGAGACGTCTGGGTTCATGGGTTCAGCTGATAGAGCAGCTGTATTAGAGACGGGATTCATCGTTCTGATAGAGCAGACCGCTAGCGGCTTTGGGGGTAAACCAGGTGAACCCGTGTATGTGTGTATTGGGGATTTGTAGTTCTGATAGAGCAGAACTGGTGAGCCCATGTGTGCTTTGTTTGTGTGTGTGTGATGTCCGGACACTGTGTTGCTTTATGGTTAATGTGTGTAGTCAGTGCACTGTGTTTGTGATTGTGCAGGTGATAAGTGTATGGTGTATAAAAGAGAGTAAATCTACAGTGCCCTACAGTGCGGGGGGGGTCAGTACTCCCCCTGTTTGAAGCAGCCGAGTGAGGCCTGAAGCGCCGGCTGCAGCAGGCTGCGGGGGCAGGGAGAGAAGTGCCCGGTGGAGAAGCGAGTGGAGGAATGTCAGTGATGGTATTTATCGTGTTTGAATGTAGTGATTTGTGTAGATCTGGTACATTTTAACCGTGAGTATGAGCTCAGAGAGTTCCTTTGCCCTGGATGTTTGGACTTGATCTCTAGACTGTGTGCTGTTATTTTGATTGTGTCCAGGAAAAATTGATGTGAGTAAATGCCGAATTATGGTATGCTGTGTTGTGTTGAGAAAAGTGAGCACTTTGAGAAATATGCCCTTTCCCAGTGATTTTGTGTGGTGATTTTCTTCCGCTGCATTGTGGTAATTTGATTCTCAGATTGTATAGTGGTGTTTGTGGAGATTTTAAGATTTAGTTGCAACAAGAGTAGCATTTTACATAGGAGAACTATAGTACGGTGATTTATGCTTAACTATGATAAAGCGAGTTAAAGAAATTCCAAGAACTCTCCCCCTCACAGCAATTCAAGCCTTGGCTCTAGTGAATTTGAGATAAAGGGAGGGGGGGGTGCGTGTGTCTGTCTCTGAGAGCATATCAGAGCTTCGGCTGTGACAAGCACAGCCTTTTTGCAAAGCAGCAAAACAAGTGTAAGTAGGCACAGTGCTTAATTAGATTGTGCAAGAAGAGAACTAGAAAAGACTGATATTTTGTAAAACAGAGTTTATATAGAAGAGATGAGTGAGATGAATTAGTTAATGAGACTTATGAGATTTATGAGACTTCAGTTGGTACTGCAGTAAGTCTTTACTGGAAACAATCTGCTGAAAAGATTTAAAGTTCTCTGTAACAAACAGAATAGCCTGCCTTAGTGAGCAATTTCAGGGAGCCTTTGGTACATCAAGAGGCTAGCAGGCTGTGTGAGGTGACAGTGGCTGTGCCCTGGGCACAGGGACAGCTCTGGCTGCCCCGTCTCCCCAGGGAACACGGGAATGGCCTGTGGGCAAGAGCTGGATGTGCAGGTATTATTGCAGTGCGGTGTTTATGAGAAACGCTGGTATTGCTGTTTTGCTGTTCTAATAGGAAGATAAAAGGGATAGAGTTTTTGTATGCTGAAATGTCTTTTGTTTTAAGAAATCACCCAGAATGACAAAGAGACTGTGAGATCAGACCGCCCTCTGGTCTTGGCCCTTGAAAAAGAAAACAAGGCAAAGAGAAAGCAAATCAAACATGTTGTTCAGCATGCAGCATAAGACAGCAACGTATGAAATCAGGCAAGGATTATCATGCTGAAATGCAAAGCAATCACAGTTCGCAAAATGAGTACATATGATTTGCTAAAGGCTTCCTCCCAAGGTAAGGGAGGAGGGGTAAAGATGACCTCCTCAAAAGGGAAGAATTTTTGTTGGCACAAGGGTCATATATTCAGTTTTAAATAAAGCTTTAGTACCTGTGGAGAATGTTTATGTTGTAGTGTGGGGAATGAATAACTGGCCAGTCTGAGAAGGCATACTTTTGCAAACCTTTAAAGTAACATGTGTACTATGTGTATTATGTGTACCTAAAAGCTTTTATACAATTCGCTCAATCTGCTAAACATTCTCAAATGAGAAAGGTTACTCTGGAGGCAAATAATATAAAGATGTTAGGCTTAATATTAACAGACACTGAAATTAAGAAAGACATTAGTAAGGAGATATTAGAATAAGTAAATAAGTGTTTTCAAGGGTATGGGCCTCTGCTGTACCAGGGAGAGTGAAAGATGCTCCCCCAGGGGATGCTCCCCCATCAAGCTTAATGAAAGGACACAACCAGTGAGAACTGAGTAGTACCCTCAAAAGGAAGGTAAGGAAGGAATCAGTCCAATAACAGATAGTACTGGATTAAGGGCTGTCAATAAGATAACACAGAATTTGTGCCCTGTAGTAGCAAATCCATAGACCTTACTAACTTGTTTAACACCTGAGCTAACCTGGTTCACTGTTTTAGGCCAAAGAGATCTTTTGCCTCCCTATCAACGAAGCCAGCCAGAAAATTTTTGCATTCAAACACAAGCTCACATAGTCCATGTGCCTGAAGGCTTCAAAATTCCCCACTCCGATTGGAGAACAGCTTGCAAAGACCCAGAGTCCCGGGAAGAGGAAAGGAGGCTGTTGCAGTACGTGGACGATCTTCCAGTAGCCACTCGGACGAGGGAAGCAAGAGAAGCCTGGATGGTAAGCCTTTTGAATTTCCTAGAACTCCAAGGATGCAGAGTCTCAAAGAAAAAGGCACAGGTAGTGAAACAGAAGGTAATCTACCTGGGGTAAGAAGTGAGTGCTGAGCAGCAGACTTTAAGGCAGGGAAGCCCTGTGCCAAACCCTGAATCCCAGGCAATGAAAGAACTCCTAATTTTCTTAGGCATGGCAGGGTAGTGCCAGCTGTGGGTTTATAATTATGGACTGTTCGCCAGACCCCTCTATGCTCTTATTGCCAATGGAAACTGAGATCTCCAGTGGACAAGAGACGCCACACGGGCCTTTCACCAGCTAGAGAGTCCCCTCATGTCGGCTCCAGCTTTGAAACTTCCAGATGTAAGTAAAGCATTCTTTCTATTTTTCCACGCAAGGAATTGCCCTGGGAATATTGGCTCAAGACTTGGGTCCCTAACAGAGGGTAGTTGCTTACTTCTCTAAGCAACTAGATGCAACAGCTGAAGGATGGCCAGGTTGCCTCAGAGCTGTAGCAGCAGTTGTGCTGAACATTCAAGAGGCACACAAGTTTATCCTGGGACAAAAATGACTGTGCTAGTGTCCCACACAGTGTCCGCAGTACTGGAAGTAAAGGGTGGCCACTGGCTTTTCACCAGAGAGGTTTCTGAAATACCAGGCCATCATGGTAGAGCAAGATGATGTAGAGATAGTGGTGACTAATATTGTCAACCCAGCTTCTTTTCTCAGTGGAATCAAGGAGAAGCAATACACCATGATTGCCTAGAGACCATTGAAGCTACCTACTCCAGCCGCCCAGACCTAAAGGACACTCCTCCGGACGATGCAGAGACCTGGTTCACTGACAAGAAAGCGACATTGCAAAGTTCACAGTGACTACCTGCAGAGAGGTAATAGAGTCTGGACCCTTACCAACAGGTACTTCTGCACAGGATGCTGAGATAAATGCATGGACCCATGCCTTAGAAACAGCAAAAGGCATTCAGAGTTGTGCATGCACATGGAGCCATCTGGAAGGAGAGGGGACTGCTGACCTCACAGGGAAAGAAGAGACAATCCAGCTGCTGGAAGCAGTTCAGCTACCTGAAAAAGCATATTAAGGCACACCAGAGAGTGAGCTTAAAACTGGAAAAAAGAAATGAGCTGGCGGATAGAGAGGCAAAGAAAGCAGCAAAGGGTGAGGTACAGATTTTCCTCGAAGGTAAGCCATAATACAATAATACTAATCAAAAGAGACGTACAACTGCAAGGGGTGGGCTACCATTGAAAGAAAGCTAGTAATCCCTTCCCATTTTCGTGGTTACTAGTGAAGGAAGGGCACTGGAAAACACACTAGGGCCTAACTACTTAAAGCCTTTTATAGAGTGTGGCTCCTTTCTCGAAATGACCAAGGCTGCGAGTGATACACAGTGCATTGAAATGAAGTGTTGACTTTGAAGTAGTAATTCCCACAGGCTTTCTAGAACACACATCTGATTGAAAGAACTGTTGTATCGTTGTCATGAATTTATATGCCACTATCACTCAGGTGAGCTGATAATGTGATCCTTGCCTCCAGACTAACCTCAAAATACCCCCGGGCCAAAACTCGGTCAGACTGGGAGAGGCCATGGGCCTGTACAGCAGCGGTAAATCAACTTTTCAGAACTCCCAAGGAAAGGGGGGTATCAGTATTTACTGGTATTAATAGATACATTTTCAGGGTGGCCAGAAACATTCCCCACCAGAGCTGTCAAAGCTCAAGAGGTGACCAGATCATTTTTACAAGAAATAATACCACACTTCAGAGTTCCAGCCACAATATCCTCACATTAAGAATCATATTCCATTTCCAGAGCAGTGCAACAGATCAGTAGCCACCTGGGCATAGATTAGGAACTTCACACCCCATACCACCCCCAATCAAGTGGCCAGGTGGAGAGAATGAATCATTTGATTAAACAGCAAATCATAAGACTGGGACAAGAAGTTAATCTACCCTAGCCCAAGCTCGTCCACTTAGCACTATTGCAAATTCAAACTAAACTTTTTGAGCTAAAAGAATGCTGAATCCTTTTGGAATGCCTTATAGAAGACCATATAGAATACAAGGGGAATGTCCAGAATGTCCACCTACATGGTGGCATTAAGCAAACAGCTCAGAGTAATTGAGAAACGTGTGGCTGGAACTCGGAGCAGGGAGTTAGATAGCCTGGGGATGATGTATATGTTAAGTCTCTTACAGAGAAGACTTCGGAACCATAGTGGGAGAGACCACTGCAAGTACCTCTCACCACCTTCACTGCAATCAAAATCAAGGAGCAGAATGCCTGGATCCACCACTCTCGGGTGAAGAAGGCCCAGAAGCCCCTTCAGGAGTGACACCAGGAGACGATGAACTGAGACTAAAACTTATTCGGGCAAAATGCGTATATTGCGGTCAAGAGTAGCTCATACTTTAGTGTACAGAATTGTTTTGTATGGAATTATAACTGAAGTTTTAGAACTAGAGAGTACCTCTACCCAAAGCAATGCTGAATGGCCTTGGTCCCTGGCATTTAATCAGTATACTGGATCCATGGGAAAACCTTCTGAGATAAAAGATTTAAACATATCTACTGTAGTAATCCACGAGAATCAGGTATGTGAGGAGCAAGAACAGCAAGAACAGGAACTGTGAACACTTCAAGGAATCTGATGAGAAGAAATCAAATTAAAGTGCTCGGTCATCAATAGGATGGCTTATGAGAGACCAGATGTAATTAGTGTCTGAACCTCCCCTGGTGTATATGAACACCAGGAAGTCTGTGATAACCTAAGTGAATCAGACTGTTGGTGTAATTTCACCCTGATACAGCCTGTAGAAGTGACCTGCCTTTGAGCTCGAGTTACTGTCAGACTTTCATTTGAATTCAAAGTGGACACTGCACTTTTTACCACAGCGGGGCCTTATACACCCCATACTAGTTCAGACTCTACCCAAACTCCAAACTTGAACCTAATGTAGTAAAGAATGTGACTGAACAACAACTATTATTCAATCCAGAATGGTCTCTCAAACGCGTGGAGTTGATAATGCAAATTAACATCTCAAAAATCCAACCAGCCTGCTCCTCCATCCTAAAAACTTCCTTTGAGGGCTGGACAACATTGTCACAAAAACAGGCATATCTCAAGAGCAGAACAAGAAAGGAAGGAGCCAGCTCTCCTGGTGCCTAAAACCAGGAACACCAAGAAATCAGTTTCCTTAGGTCATTTTCCAAGCTGGTTGGCTGAACCCCCAGGCAATGGCTGGTAAAGGGTGCTGAACTGCAAGTGGTAAATTAACCCAAGCAAGGAAGGTGATTTTCCTTATTTATAGCTATCCCTTTCCTACTGAGATTTGGATCAGTGATTGTCCCAGTCTGAGGCAGTTGGATTCTGCTTAAAAGAGGTAGAGAGAGAGACCCCCTCAGAGCTCAGCAGCAGGCTGTAGGATTTTGAGGATCACTTTTGTGCTGAGTGTTTCAAGTAGCAGAACCCTGATCCCAGTTTCTTCTGAGGCACTGCAATGAATTTAGGCTCTTCTCTCAAGATTTCCCCTCCATTATCTTCTGCCCTGAACACAGTCCACAGCTTGATCTTAGCTAGGGGCAAGGTGGGTGAGGTTTTGTAGATCAGGAGAGACATTCCTGCTTGCCACACATCTGAGAAATCAGGTGCTTTGGAGGGAGAGGGAGAGGTTAGATTCCCTGAGGTCTCTACATTTCAGAATAAACATCTGCCTCAAGTATGACCTAAACCTCTGTCAGATACACTTGTGAAGTGTGTCTGAATTTGCAGTATGAGCCCAGCACATCCCTCTGGCAGGGAGGGATGATCATGGACAGAAAGCAGTTCCTGTTCCCCATAACAAACATCTAACTGGCATATTAGGGACAAGATTAGGAGTTTTAAATGGAATTGATTCAGAAATACTGATGAATAAACTGGCTGCTGCAGCAGGTAGCCTAACAAAATTGAAGCAGCCTTTATAGTAATCTCTATTGGCATTAGGAACTAGCCAGTGACAGATTTCAAAAGTACTGCCAAAGTAAGGAAGTATGAAGAGGCCGGGGACCAAGACCACAACTTGATAGTAGAAGCACTTAATATAGTTCAAGATAATGTGTCTTTAGCTTTCAGATGTATACAAGCACAGTTATGGATACAAGCAACAGCAGCTCTGATCATGTAAGAAAGGGGTGAAGGTAATTTTCCAGCTGAAATTCGGAAAATTGAGTGGGATAATGCAATTGATTTTGAAAGGAAGCTTCAATCCTGGTGGACTATGGTGAATTTCACCTATGATCCTGTTTCTAATGTGGCCACTGCCTTTGTGCTTACCATACATAATGCCACTGTTTATGTTATCCATCCCATCATTGCCCTAAGATTGAGCCATGAAGAAACAATACTCTATCCTTCAGAACATAGAGTGTAGGCACGAAAAGATGAATGAAAAGTGGCAGACAGTAAACTTAGAATACTGCATTACTAGAGAACAAATGGGATTCATTTGTGAAAGCAATACTGTTAATGCCCAAGATGTGTTTGGACACTGAACAGGGTATTTGCCACTTTGAAATTCATCCAGTCACTGACCAGAAAACTGTGCTCGTATATACTGGAAAGGGGTGTATGCTTAAGAACTGCTTGTGCTGCTGTACAAATTGATAGCAATGATGTTATTCTGTCTAGTAGAAACCATTCTAATCTCTGTCTTGGTAATTTTGTTAAGATTATTGGGTGTGATTTTTCGTATTTGATACCAGTAACATCCCACCAGCTGATTACAGCCAATTACACAATGTATCACAGACTACCACCTACCCCTATTGGGATGAACCTTACATTGGTAAAACAATTAATTAAGCACCAAGACCTATTAGAAGTCTTGAAAGAACTCCAAGAAAGTGGAAAGAAAACCTTAATTACTGTCCAACATGATACAAAGGAGATAACCAGAGTTGTACAAAGAATAAAATAAAATATGGATCATCACTGGTGAGATGTGATCTTTGGGTGGTCACCAACTGCAAATGGAATCTTTAATGTTGTGCCACCCTATTGTAGTTTTACTAATATTAGTTGGGATAAGCTTAGGATTATCTATTACATTGTTAATTTGGAACTGGAGAATACTACAACGAATGGCTGTACTAACCTCTTTATCAAACGTACATAGTGAAGCATTAAAAGACACTTATTGTCATGAAAGTTTTCATTAAGTAAAAGAATTTACTTCTTTCCTAGGAAAGGAGGGAATGAGACAGAGTAGGGATCCATCCTGAATTAGGTGAAGTGTCTAACAACGGTGAAAAGTCTGTGAGGCCAAAGCTGAAGGAAAAACTTGTATGCCGAGACAGCAAGGAGACAGAGAAAGAAAAACAGAAAAGACCACGAGGTCAATTTGCCCCGACCTGGAAATTCCTTTGATAAAGAAGAACTGGTGCTAAGTGTCATGCGGGATGAATATGTATGAACTTATTGTGAAACTGTATGCATATGCATTTGGAAGGGGGATAAAAGGTGGTCTGAAATTTTCTGGGGTACGCATGCCTTTTGAGGAGAATTTTCTCCGTGTGCATCTGGTTCCGTAAATAAACATACCGAGCTTTACAACTTTTATAAAGTTGTGAGGTTTCTTCTTTTCTCCGCAAAACAGCCCCTTGCAAGGTGATGAGTCGGCTGGAATTCCATCCCATCCCATCCCTCATCATCCCTGCATTTCCCTCCTGCAGCCTTGGTCTCCAGCACAGCCATGGAGGCTCTTTGGGCTCTGGACTATCCCTGCAGCCCCCAAGGGCAGCTGAGCTCTGCCTTTGGCACAGTCAGGCCTGGCCAGCGCAGGCCACGCTCAGCAATTGCTTGTGTGTGCCTGGCCTTGCTGTCAGCCCCGGCAGCGGCTGCGTGGCCCCTTTGTGGCCCTGTGTTGGCCCGGCCATGGTGGCCCAGCCCCTGTGCAGGCCCAGCCCAGGCCAGGAGCATTGCGGCTGGGCTGTGCCGTGATGCCCACAGCAGCCTTGGGGCTCTGTGCCCCATGGCCTCCCTGCTGGGCAGCCTCTGCCAGCTCCTGCAGCGCCTGTGGCACCTGTGGGGCTGCACAAACAGCCCTGTCCCGGGTCTGCTGGCCTCTGGGCTAGCAGAGAGGCAGCCAGGGCTGGCCATGGATGGGAACAGGCCCTGAGCCCTGCAGGAGGATGGAGCTGGGCCACAGCCAAACTCAGCCCAGGCCAAAGCTGGGCTCAGCAGCCAGGGCTGCCAATGCATGGGCACAGAGGCTGGAAATGACAAAAGTCCTGGGACCCCCTCCCTGCTCTGTCTGTGCCACCAAGAGGACAGAGCAGCTTCCTCTCTGGGCCAGTTGCCTGTTTGCAATGCCTTGCACAGGCACTGGCCCTGCCCCACAAGGCCTGGCCTGAGTCCTGCCCCTGCAGGCTCAGCCAGGCTGAGACGGACACTGATGGTTTCTGGGCCAGGCTCTCTGGCCACTGCCCCACAGCCTCAGCCCCTGGCAAGGGCACAGCAGCAGCTGCAGCTGCCACAGGACTCAGCCCCAGCCATGGGGGAAAGTGCTGGGCCAACGCCAAAGGAGGCTCCCTGGCTGCCCTGCTGCCCTTGGGCTGAGGTGCTGAGAGCTCTGCAGCCCCTGCTGCCATCCCATCTGCCCAGGGCAGCACAAGAGCCTGGCCTTGGGGCCCTCAAGAGGTGCTCCTGCTTCAGGTCCAGGGCCCATCCCAAAGTGGGGGCAGCCACAAAGCTGTGCCCATTTCTGTTCATTTCTGCTCTGATGAGGATGGATTCTCAGCCAGTTGGAGGCTGCTGATGAATTTTACTCCTCCAGAGGCCTCTTTTTTCTGGAGCTCTTCCGTTCAGAAATTCAGTGTTAAAGGCTAATAAACATTTTTTCCAAACACACCTGAACAAGAAAAGCCCTTGGGAATAATCTAAGTTTTCAAGTTTTCTTTGCTTAATTTGACCGATTTCAGAAGCATATTTAAAGTGAATATACTGTATTTAAAACACTGCAGAGAGAATTGTTTTTCCCTCTTTTCTTTTCCTGTTCATAGATTAATATCAGCAATGTGCAATTATATTGACCCCCAGCACCTCCTCATGCAGTTTGAACAGATATGAAAATCAAGACCCTTCATGGCTGACTATTAATCACACTTTGTCTCTACCTCCTCCCCACCATTTCCCTCATCCAACCCCTGGCAGTCAGAGCAGCTGAGGAATGGAGGCACATCCAGGGGTGTCCCCAGGGCTCAGAAGTTTGGACAGGTCAGTGAAATCTCTTTATTGCTGATCTGGATGAGGCCATCGAGGGCACCCTCAGTCAGATCCCAGGTGAGCCCAAGCTGGGTGGCAGTGTGGCTGTGCTGGAGGGCAGGAAGCTCTGCAGAGGGATCTGGACAGGCTGGAGCTGTGGGCCCAGGACAGTTGGATGAGGTTCACAAGGCCAAGGGCCAGGTCCTTTCCTGGGCTCACAACCACCCCAAATCCCTGGCTGTGCACTGCCCCTGATCCCCACAGCCTGTCCTGTTTCCTTCATCCCTGCATTACCACGGACTCTATGGGACATGGGAGCTCTGCCCTGGCTATGGAGGGAGGTCCAGGTGCTACCACTGGAGTAGGAACCACAACTCATGACTTTTGTGTCCTTTGGGGGTCAGGAACTGGTGACACTAAGAGGCACAGAAAGTTTCTCTTCATGGTGAACAGACCACAATTGAACAGGACACAATTTAATAGCAATCTCGCTCTTCCATGAGCAGTGTGCTACGTCCCAGCAGTGTCGGATGAGTCCACCATCCACAAATGATTTCCAGACTAAAAAAAAATTTCAGACCAATGTGGTTCTGTGATAGATATAAACACAATTAAAGTCT
Organism: Zonotrichia albicollis; assembly: GCF_047830755.1. Taxonomy (NCBI): domain Eukaryota; kingdom Metazoa; phylum Chordata; class Aves; order Passeriformes; family Passerellidae; genus Zonotrichia; species Zonotrichia albicollis. The sequence goes on along the minus strand of NC_133827.1, from coordinate 4,953,068 downwards.
TATATAAAAGTATGCTCATCCTGGAGTGTGGACAAAACAGCTCAAACAATTCCTGATTTGCAAAGCTGTCAGTGGTAGATGGAGATGGGAGGTGAGGCTGCTTTTGGTGTTAAAGAAATGCTGAAAGCAACCTGAATCATTTCATCTCCTCATGTCCTGGCTGATATCCCCTCTTTTGCCTTCCACCCATTGGCTTTTGTCTCCCCCCAGCCCCCGGTGAAGAGCCTGGTTCTGTGTTCTCCATCCCGTCCTGGCTGGCACTGTCAGGCTGGGATGAGGAGCCCCTCAGCCTTCCCTGCTCCAGGCTGGACAAGCCCAGCTCCCTCAGCCTCTGCTCACAGCCCAAGGGCCTTGGAGGCCCTTCCCAGACCCTGCTCCAGCTGCCAGACATCTTTCCTGCCCTGGGGAACCCAAACCAGGCCACAGTGACCTGGATAATCCCCGTCCTTGATGTCCTGGTCACATATCCTGGCCCCTTGTCCCCATGTCAGGCTCTGGGGTGAATCCTGTGGAACATCCTTTGGTGGAAGCTGTGGCCTCAGTGTCCTGCCGGCTGAGCCAGGCCCACTGGAACACTGGGATCCACGACCACCAGGGACCACCAGAGAGACCCCCAGGACAGAAGAACACATGTGTAAAGGGGAGGGGAAATGTGTTAATGATTTTGGGGAAATGATATTCATATGTATGTCTAGTCTAGGACAGTCAATGAATATGTGTGCAAAATACAGAATATGAACAGAAACTTTCCTGTACTCAGCATGCACGGCTTTGGGAGGAGCTATCTCCCATGCATCCAGCTGAATAAAGAAAGCTGCTTCTTAATGCTACACTGGAGTTAAGGAGTTTTCTGTTTTACTGAACTTTTGGTAACACTCCCACTGCCAAGGAAAGCTCTGTCTGCTGCTGTTCACAAACAGAGAAGGGCTGGTGGGAGATGTGGGGGTCAGAGGCTGCCTGGGGCACAGTGACCATGAAATAATCAAGTTTTCAATGTTCTGTGAGAGAAAGAGGGGCAGGAACAAAACTTCTACACTGGAATTAGGAAGGGCAGACTTTGGCCTGTTTAGGATGCAGATTTGGGGAGTACCAAATCAGGTCCTGATTATTTTAAGGGAAACAGCCCTTAAAAACAAAGGGGTCCAGGAAAGATGGGCACATTTCAAGAAAGTAATCTTAAAGGCGAAGGAGCAGCCTTTCCCAGTGTGTCAAAAGATGATCTAGTCAGGAAAATTACTGTCTTCGCTGTCCATGGAGCTTTTGTGGAAGCTCAGGGGAAAAAAGGACTGGCAATTCAGGAAGTGTTTAAGGATGTCCTTAGGTTATCAGAAAGAAAATCGGAGAGGTGAAAGCTCAATCAGAAATTAATCTGGCCCATCCTGTAAAAAAAAGTTTGTATAAAATATTTTTAGCAAAAGGAGGGAGAAGGAGAACCTCTACTCTTTATTGGAGGCAGTGGAGAATATAGAAATTAAAGATAACGAAAAGGCTGAGCTTCTTAACACCTTATTTTTCTCAGTTTTAAATATTAGGACAGGCTGTTCTCAGGACAAGTGTTCTCTTGAGCTGGTGGACGGGCACAGGGAGCAGGGAGCAGAACAGCCCCCTGGAATCCAGGAGGAAGCAGCTGGGGACCTGCTGGGCCACTCAGGCGCTCACAGGTGTGTGGGATCGGATGGGATCCATCCTAGGGGGATGAGGGAGCTGTGGATGAGTTCCCCAAGCTGCTCTCCATCATTCACCATCAGTCCTGGTTCACAGAGGAGGGCCCAGAGGACTGGAGGTGTGAGCCCATCCCCAAGAAGGGCTGGAAGGAGGAGTTGGGGAACTCCAGGCCTGTCAGCCTGACCTGGGTGCCCGGCAAGGTTATGGAAACGATCACCCTGAGTGCCATCCCAGGGCACCGACAGGATGGCCGAGGGATCAGAGCCAGCCCGCGTGGATTTAGGGGTGGCAGGTCCTGCCTGACCAACCTGGTCTCCTTTTATGACCTGGTGACCCACCTGTGGATGTGGGAAATGCGGTGGATGTGTCTATCTGGACTCCAGGAAAGCCTTTGACACTGTCTCTGTCAGCATTCCCTGGAAAAGCTGCAGCCCACAGCTTGGGCAGGTTCCCTCCTCGCTGGGAGATTTAAGATCTGGCTGGAGGCTGGGCCCAGAGAGTGGTGGGGATGGTGCTGCACTCAGCTGGTGTCCAGGCACTGGTGGTGTCCCCCAGGGGCCTGTGCTGGGCCCGGTCCTGTTTAATATCTTCACTGATGATCTGGCTGAGGGGATTGAGTCCACTATTCACAAATTGCAGGTGGCACCAATCCAGGTGTGAGTGTGGATCTGCTGGAGGGCAGGACAAGAAGACACAGCCTTAAACTGCACCAGGGGAGGTTCAGGCTGGACAATAGGAAGAAGTTCTTCACAAAAAGGATGAGTGGGCATTGGAATGGGCTGGCCAGGGGGGAGGTGGCAGAGTCACTGTCCCTCTCCAGTGGCACTTAGTGGCATGGTCTGGGTGACAAGGCAGTATTAGGGCATTGGTTGGACTTGATGATCCCAAAGGTCTTTTCCAGCCTATTTGATTCTGTCATTCTGTGATGAATGGGACACTCTGGGGGCCTTTGTGACACTGCAGGGCCTTGTGGAACTAAGGGAACCATGGTGACACCATGTAGCCCCACAGAACCAGGGGTCTATTGTTGTGCTGTGGGGCCAAATGGAACCAGGGAGTGCAGTGTGACACTCTGGGTCCTCGTGGAACCACAGAGGCCATGGTGACACTGCAGGGCCTTGTGTAACCAAGGGGTTTCACCATTTTGGCGCTGCAAAACCAAGGAGACCATTGGGAGACTCCAGGGCCCAGTGGAACCAAGGGGCCATTGTTACAGTGCAGGGCCTCCTGGAACCAATGGGACACTGTGACACTGCAGGATCCTGTGTAACCAAGAGACCCCTGTGACAGGATGGGGCCTGAAGGAATCTGGAAGAATGTTGTGACACTGTGTGGCCACATGGAAACAAGGAGTCCATTGTGACACTGAGGGGACTTGTCACAGAGACCATTGTGACAGTGTGGGAGGTCATGTCACCATTGGGCCATTGTGACACTCTGGGGCCCTATGGAACCAAGGGGCCACTGTGAAACTGCAGCACCAATGAGAACACTGTTACCCTGTGAAGCCCCATGAAATTAAGAAGACAAATTGTCAAATTTTGGGGCCCCATGGAACCAAGAAGACCCGTGTGACAGTGCAGGGCCTAGTGCAACCAAGAGGCCATTGTGGCACTGAGGGGCCCCATGGAACCAAGGACATCTTTGCAGATGACACCAAGCTGGGTATGAGTGCTGATCATGGGAGGGCTATGCACAGGGCCCTGGACAGGCTGAATCCAGGGGCCAAATTCAACAAGTCAGGTTTAACAAGACCAAGTGGCGGGTCCTGCACTTTGGCCACAACAACCCCTGCAGCACTACACGCTGGGGAAAGAGTGGCTGGACAACAGCCAGGAAGAAAGGAACCTACAGGGACAGAGGGACAGCAGGCTGGACATGAGCCAGCAGTGTGCCCAGGTGGCCAAGAAGGCCAATGGCTCCTGGCCTGGATCAAGAATGGTGTCACCAGCAGGACCAGAGATGCTGTGCTAGCACTGAGCTGCCCCCAGCTCTGCACACAGACATTGCTGCTGCAGCTCCAGAGAAGGCAACAAAAGGGCACGTCTGCAGAAAACTTTGCTTTAAACAACCTTTTGTTTGTTTAAAGCCATCAAGAGTGCACCCTCTCACTGACACAGTCTGTGGCCATAGGGAAGGTGGAGAGAAACAAAATGAGAAATGGCGCAAACCATGACATGTTTTGTGGTCAGCATGAAAAAATTAAAACGAAGAAAAAAACAATACAACCAAACTAACAAGAAGTATGAAAGATTACTTTTATTACAAGTGATTAGCAGAAATTGGCCAGCAGTTTAATGTTCTTGAAACCATCCAGTCATCAGTTTCCACACTGCAGCCTTGAGCTCCTGGTTCCTCAGGCTGTAGATGAGGGGGTTCAGGGCTGGAGGCACCACTGAGTACAGAACTGACAGGGCCAGATCCAGGGATGGGGAGGACATGGAAGGGGACTTCAGGTGAGCAAACATAATAGTGCTGAAAAACAGAGAGACCACAGCCAGGTGAGGGAGGCAGGTGGAAAAGGCTTTCTGCCGTCCCTGCTCAGAGGGGATCCTCAGCACAGCCCTGAAGATCTGCACATAGGAGAAAACAATGAACACAAAACAGCCTAATGCTAAACAAGCACTAATAGCAATAAGCTCAAGTTCCCTGAAATTGGAGAGTGAGCAGGACAGCTTGAGGATCTGTGGGATTTCACAGAAGAATTGATCCAAGGCATTGCCATGGCACAGGGGCAGGGAAAATGTATTGGCTGTGTGCAGCAGTGAATAGAGAAAGGCACTGGCCCAGGCAGCTGCTGCCATGTGGGCACAAGCTTTGTTGCCCAGGAGGGTCCCGTAGTGCAGGGGTTTGCAGATGGACACGTAGCGGTCGTAGCACATGATGGTCAGGAGGGAATACTCTGCTCCCATGAAGAACAGAAAGAAAAAGAGCTGAGCAGCACATCCTGTGTAGGAGATGTTCCTGGTGTCCCAGAAGGAATTGTGCATGGCTTTGGGGACAGTGGTGCAGATGGAGCCCAGGTCAGTGAGGGCCAGGTTGAGCAGGAAGAAGAACATGGGCGTGTGCAGGTGGTGGCCGCAGGCTACGGCGCTGATGATGAGGCCGTTGCCCAGGAGGGCAGCCAGGGAGATGCCCAGCAAGAGGCAGAAGTGCAGGAGCTGCAGCTGCCGCGTGTCTGCCAATGGCAGCAGGAGGAAGTGCCTGATGGAGCTGCTGTTGGACATTTGTTGTGCCTGGACTTGGGGACCTGTTCATGGAGAAAGGGACAGTGAAGAGTAAGAGGAGATATCTGTAAACAAAATCAAAGCCATTTCCCATACACTCTCCACTGTAACATACACAGACACTGTTTTGTGTTTAAGAGTTGTGAGGTTTTCTTTTTGAACTCCCCCCATGTCTGTCCTGCTCTTCTTCAATATCAGATACACTCAGCATTTCTGCTTCCCTCTGGTAGAACAAAGTCAGTTCCCTGCAGCCAGATGGTGAGTGCAGACTGGGAGCAGATGATCTGTCACTTTATTCTGTTTTGAGTTTCTCTGGGCTTTTAATTTCTTAAATGGAGAATGTTCACACTCCCAAGTTTCTATTACCAACCCCAGGTACTGCTGAGAGTAGATGGATCCACTACAGCCCAGCTCCACATTTGCAGCCAAGGACTCCTGTTGCTCATTTCACCAACCCAGCAACATTTTCTGTGTCACAACACCTCTGCCTTTCCCCATGAATCCTGTAACTCAAAGTTTTTCTAGGACGGTTTGCATCCTGGATTGAAGCTCCTAGCTTAGACTGAAATCTCAGGGAGACTTCCAAGTGTCCTTATGATGGCACTGGATTGAGAGAGATGCAGCTCCTTCTCTGGCTGCACTGACAGCATTGCCCAGAGCCAGGCACTGGGGACAGCGTCACCCTGAGCCAGCTGTGCCCCCTGCCAGAGCCCCCAGGGCCGGGCAGCTGCTCCCAGCCCTGTGCTCTGCAGAGGGAACTGGGCCCGGGGCTGCAGAGCTGCCCCACGGCTCTGCTGCAGCTCTGCCTGCACGGGAGGGGCTGCACGCCTTGGATCCCCGGCCCTGAGGGCAGAGGCTTGGCTGGGGGACAGGAGGGAGGGGGCTTGTTCAGAGAGTAGTGCTGCACTGGAGAGGACCCTGTGGACATCTCTAAACTCTCCCTGCCACAGCATTTCTGGGTTTTGTTTTCTCTTATTGCCTGATTTTCTCTCTGCTTCCTGGAGATTTCCCTGCTGCAGATGTTTCCCTGTTCCTGATCTCTCTGTGCCAGCATTCAAGGACCCCAAATCTCTGTGCACACTCCTTGGTCTGACAGAACCCTGCCTGTCTGCAGGGCACTGGCTAGGGCAGGTTCTGTTTGCAGGTTGGAGAAAGGACAGCCCAGACTGAGGCTGAAGGTTAAGAGCAAAGGTGATGCTGCTGCTGTCCTTGGGCACAGTGGCTGAAAGGACATTAGGGATCTCCTGTTAACCTACTGAAAGCACATTAGGAAGCTCTTGTGAACCTACTGATCACAAAAAGTAACAGTTCAGATGTCTTAGGCACTTGTCAAAATTCATATTAAATACTGCATAATCAACCTTTAATATTCATCCCCACTACCTTTCATTCAGCAATAGTAGGAAACTGACTACATGGTCTTAGAAAGTTTCCTCGTTTTTATCAAAATCCTTGACTTGGAAATATTCTGTGACTGATCAGAAGCCCTCAGCATGTCAGAGCTTCACCTCCCCTGCACCAGAAATATCCAGAGTTGTACTCACAGAGTCTGTAGGCATTGGAATGTTCCAGCTTTAGGAGATGGCTCCAGGAGATGAAGCTGCATTGTCCTGCAGCTAGAGGTTCCTGTGCCAAGGGCTGGCAGTGACTGTGCCCCAGGCACTTCTCAGCATCTTCCCAGCCCTGACTGATTGAAGTTCTCTGTGCCTCTGTGCTGTGCCTGGGGTGGCTGCAGGCAGTGCCCCAGCCCTGCTGGGCTGGCAGAAGAGCTGCTCATCAAGAGAAATGTGCTTTTGAAGCTCTTCTTGGCTCTTCAGGAAGGAGCCCAGCCCAGCTCAGCTCAGCAGCACAGACACAGCACAAGGACTTGATGAGCCTCTGGGGCTTTGTGCTCAGGCCCTGAACATCAGTCCCTGAGAGGGAGCTGAAGAAACCTCTCCAGAACTCCAAGTCAGAATCCAACTCCAAAGTTTCTTGGACTTTTAATGGGTCCCACCGAGGTTCACAACCGAGAAAGTGTCCCCAGGCCCCAGGCAGAGCAGAGAACTGGAGGCAGTGATGAGGGTTGGGGACAAAGAGAAGCCAAGTCTTGGTGCCCTGGGGCACAGAAGGGTCTGTGCCACCAAGGGCCGGGAGGAGACACCTTGTCCTGAGGCCCTGGGGCCTCCTGGCACAGCCCCAGCCAGGCTGGGCACTGTCAGCCCCTTGTCCTGCCCTCAGCATCCTCCCCTAGCCCACATCCCAGTGGCCTCAAGGATCTGCTGGAAGGAGTCCCTGGGGAGCCTTGCTCAGGAATGGCCCTGGGGGCTCCTTCATGCTCCCTGCAGAGACTGCAGGTTTTTGAAAGGACTTTGGGTTTGGCTTTTGCCTTGGAGTCTCTGAGAGCTTTCTGCAATCATGGCCTCCAATTATCTGCTGTAATTAGTCCCTCGAGAGGCTTTGTCAGTAACAACACTCAGTGGGGGTCATTAATACTTCAGGGTACTTCAGTTATTTTAAGGTACTTGGTGTTCCCATTTTGATAAAGACTCTGTGAGACGTTTGTGCAATCATGGCCCCAGTTATCTGCTTTAACGAGTCCCTGGAGAGCTTTGCACTGACACTCAGTGGGGCTCATTAACGCCTTGAGATACTCAAGGTTTTTAAGGAGCTTTATGGGTTTAAGAATACTTTTAGGTAGTTTTAAGGATTTTCTTTCCTGCACTGAGTCTCTGAGAGGTTTTTGTGCCATCCTGGCTGCCAGTTCTCTCCTTCAAGGCATCCATGAGGATGCTGTGCTGGGTATCTTCCCCCTTTCTGTTCTACAACAAAGATGGAACTGAAAGAATTTTATAAGACTTTCTAAAAGCATCCAAATAAACATGGGACAATTAACAATACAACAGCAAGAACCACTAAGAGAATTAATAGTCCTGTTTTAGCTCGACATCATCCAACCCTTTAGTCCCTTGGATTGGAAGAGTTTTTTTCCGAGTCTTTGTTTTCCACTTGAAGCATCTTGAACCCTTCCTTCAGTACCTGAATGCTCTTGTGGATTGACTCACTGTGCCTGGAGAGATTCTTGCAACACTCAGAGTCTACACTGCCATGCCCATGTGCCCAGAATAGAAATTCTATCACTGTTCTGCAAGGTGGCATGTCTGATGGTCTCTATGTCTGAGAGCAGGCCACTCAATGTGAGGGATGTAGCATTGGTTTGCTTACTTAACAGGCACCCAAGATGGTCTAAATTGTCCTAAAACTTTAGCTGCAGCCACCCAAGGTAGTTCACATTGGGGGTGCTACCATCCAATACCTGGATTAAAGCTTTCATCCATACTTCTCTGGGGATACCTGCTGCTTGATCATCTGGTAGGCGGTGTTGTCCTTCTCCAGCTAGATGGTTGATTGTCAATTCCTCCCTTGCCTCATTATTAGCATAGTCTGCTATCAATTGATTTAATAAAGACTTCCATCCCCCTTCCCACAGGGTGCATACTGTCGGTGACAGCAACATGGTCATAATGTATTTTAAATCATAGGAGGGTTAAGACATGTGCTGTAAACATGGCCCTCATTAGGCCATTAAAACAAGGTAAGTTCTGCCTATGGTCTTTAGCTGCCCTACACAGATCCTTGATTTCCCTGTAAACCAGTGGCTGATACCTGGGATTCTGCCCCCTTCTTTCATAACATACAGGGGCAATGAGGAATTTCGAGACTATTTCCCTATCTTCTTCTTCTCCCAGGGATCTTCTGGGGTTGAGGGGTGAGGTGGCTCTGAGGAGTCCAAACTGTCTTCTGGGGAGGAAGAATAACTTGGAGCAGAAACATTTGGGTTAGAAATAGTGTGACAGTTGGGCTTAGTTTCTTTGACCATGGGGGTTATATTGTTGATGGAGGGTGATACAAAGGGCTCTGCCATTTTGTCAGGTGTTGGGGAGGAAGGGCCTTGATTTAGGATGGCAGACTTCCAGGCTGGAGTTCTGGAGGCATGGCCCAGGGTGGAGGTGGAATGATTGACAGTGGATGGAATGATGGACAGTGACCTTCAATTGTGGGGGTGGAGTCTGGAGGTTAATTCAGAGGGGAAGAGAAGGTTATGGTACCAGGAAGTAGAGGGGCCAAGATGGAGGAGGATGGTCAGGCTCTTGAGCCACATTTGGGCTCCTTCCATCTTAACTATCCAGGGCATGATACTCCAAGACAGCATGGCCATTGCCATCTTGGACCATCGTGGAAGGTCTGATAAAGGCAGGTTTGTGGGGAGGTCCTGAGTTAGGAGTGACCTATGGATTGAGTTTTCAACATGCTGCTTTCTGGTGAAGGGTCTCAGTGATGGTGTGAAAGATGGGGAACATGTGGGATGCTTTGATCAAAAGGTTACACATTTAACTCCTGCTGAATCCTGAAAATTCAGTGGTATGGAATTCATCAGGAGAGGCATCTGGAAAATTTTTAATAATCCACCTCATTATTGATTTTAATTCGTTCTTTGAAAATGTTTTGCCATGATCAGTGAGAATTAACTTAACGCATTCATATATGCTCCTTTCTACTTTGGACATCTGGCTGCCCATTTTTGTCTTTCTCCACCTTAGGGGGAACAGCCACTAGAGCACACCAAATCAATTATGGGACTTGGGTGCATATTGTAAAAACAAAGTAGCAAGATGGGCAATAAATGTCTTGCATTTCCCCAAACCAAGCTGCAATCCTATGCAGGTGAAACTGTTGTTGTCCCTGCCGATCCTGGGCAAGGTCCCTTGAAGCAACAATGAATCCGCCGAGTCCGGCACAATCCAAAATCCCGGGAATCACTGGCCTATCCATCAGCTAACCCCAGCTGACATGACTGAAACAGGGAGCCCTGAATGTCATGGTCCCTGTTCGGGCACCAAATTTCACAATGAGAGTGGCTGCGACAAACCTCTCTGGTTCCCTGACTTCAGGGCAAGGGTGGCGAAAATGAAAAGGAGCAGGATGAATGGAGTTGTTTAAAAGGAACTTTAACAACAGGGCGAAAAACAATAAACATGGAGAAGTAGAGCACAGTAAGAGGGGCAGGATCCAAAGACAAAGGGGAAGCAATAACATAGACACTTGGGGATAGAACACTCTAGAACAATAACCATATAGGGGAAACAAATAACCAATAGAGGAGTAGCACATAGAATAGTTAGCATAGCAACACTAAATGCTTATTTAGGGGAACTCTCAAAGTCACCCTAAGTTAAACAAATGATTCCAGAGCTTGAAACCTCACGCCCAATCTTTTTGGGGTAAAATGTGGCTGACTATGAGTTACAGCTGGGCTAAATCCCATGCCACTGATTTGCACTGGTCCCTTGGGCAGTGCAAACAGAGCCACATGCAGCCCGACAGAGCCACAAAGATGTCCTTGGTTCCACAAGGCTCTACAGTGTCATAATGGTCCCTTGGATCCATGGTGCTCTGCAGTGTCACAATGGCCCCTCCATTTGACAAGGCTCCCAAATGTCACATTGGTTTCCATAGGATGGAAACCACAGAGCCCTCATGTTTCAGGAGCTGATGAACGGCAGCCTCCTGAGGGTAAGATAAGCCTGACTTCTCTGTCCTGGCAGGTTTGCTTGGAGCAACCCTTGGATATTTGAAGTTATTAATCTGGTTTCCTAATTTCAGACATTTGTGACTGGAGAAGGACGATTTTTTCTATATAAAGCAAAGTACAGAGCCCTTTCCAGTGTTTGGTAAACAGGTGCTTTCTGGCACTCAGGTGTTAAAGACCAGCCAGACCTGTCTGTCCTGGCACCTTTTTTCTGGCAGCAGTGCTTGGATACACAGAAATTTGGAGGTGGAATCCAAATTTTGGCCATGGATGCCTGGAAAAAATGGACAGCTCTTTTCTATACAAAGGAAAGCCCAGAACCCCGGTGTTTCAGGGGCAGATGGGAGTGGCCTTCCACATTCAAAGGTCAGCCAGACCTGTCAGGTGACCCCTGGGAGACCAAGGCAGCCATACCTATTTTGTGTTCCCTTGCTTCCACAGGGCCCTGCAGTGTCACAATGGCTGCTTGCTTCCATGATGCCTTAAGGTGTCATAATGGCCCCTTGGCTACACAAGTCCTTAAGGATCTTAATGGTCTCCATGGTTCTACAAGCACAGGGTCCCACAGTGCCATAATGGACTTTGGGTGTCCAATGGCCCCTTGGTTCCATTGGGGCCCGGTAGTGCAACAATGATTTCCTTGTTTCCACAATTTCACATAGTGTCACAATGACCCCTTCCCTCCATGAGTTCCTGCAGGGTTACAACGGTCTCCATGATCCTATGGGGCCTTGCAATGCCACAATGCTCTCCATGGATCCACAGTGCCCTACAGGATCACAATGGCCCTTTGGCTCCACGAGGCCCTGAAATGCAGCAATAGCCTCTTGGTTCCACAAAGCCCTGCTGCTTCCCACTGGCCCCTTGGGACCATGTGGCCCAACAGAGCCACAATGATGTTCTTGGTTCCACAAGGCTCCACAGTGTCACATTGGCCCCTGGAATCCATGGTACCCTGCTGGGTCGCAATGTTCCTCTTGGTTCCTTAAGGGCCTACAGTGGACCAGGTTCCACAAGGGCCTGCAGTGTCACCATGGCCCATTGGTTCCACAATACTCCACACTGTCACAATGGTCTCCATAGGAAGGAAACAAGAGGCAGTCACCAGAGGCCAAGTCTAGCCAGACTTGTGTCACCCTGTTTTTTTAAGATTTTTTAAGCCTTCTGATGTTGACATTTTTGTAGTGAACTTTCTCACACACTCTCTGTAAATAACTCATTGTTTTGCATTCCTTTATGGAGGAGGAGAGAGTTGAAGGCCTGTTGCTTTGATCAGTGTCATTGGAGAGGTGGCACTGTCACCCTCCAATCTGCTGTCACTTTTGGAAAACTATAAATGTTGAAGTCAGAAAATAAACTTCCCTTTTATCCTTCACCTTGAGAACAACAATGTGCGCTTCTGTTCTTTTGTGTCCTCTAGTGACATCTGGTGACTGCTGGCATGTACTGCAGCCTAGGCTGAGACAGAGAGTCCAGGTTGCCGGTGAGGTTTTATACTGCCCCTCTCTTCGGTGCTTTTCCTGCTGTTCTTGGGGTAATGGCAACCACTGTGGGTTTCAAGGAGGATTCCCTAATTTTGGATCTCTGAAGGGGGATCCTGGAGTGGAAACAGGTTTCTATTTCCTGGGATGATTTTGAGAGATTGTTTCTGTGGGCCCGAGAGCAACAGCTCGTTTTGGACTCCGCAAAGGTGTTCTCCAAGGAGGAGTAGTCTCTCATGGGGATCCGCCTCATGGAGGCACTCTTTGATAATTGTAGCACAGACGTGGGATCGCTGCTGGTGCAGTGGAAAAAGTGTGAGGAGTTTTGGCAGGGGTCTGGTTCTTGTACCTCTCGGAATTCCCAAGGAAACCCTTCTGTCTCAGATATGGATGAGGGAGAGTTTGAGTTTCTGTGCAATGTGGACCTCTCTTCCCCACCGTGGGACAGTGTGCTGGGGGACGGGTCCAACTGGAGGATAGCGATTGTTCCCCTGGAGTGGATTTGGCTGTGCCAGGCTCCCTTGTGCCACTCTGCAGTGTCATGGCTCCACGGGCTGCACCTCTCTGGGCACCCCTCCCCTCCTCCGTGTCGGGGATGGGGGCCCCACACTGGTCTCGTCCTGTTGCAGACATCTTTTCATTAAAATCCTTTCATTAGGATTTTTCCTGCTGAAGCTGAGAAGTTGCAACAACAAAGTGTAAACAATGGCTATCTGCTGCTGTGGAATGCAACAGGTGGATCCATGATTGGTCTCCTGTGGATGTTTGGATTTACTGACCACTCATGGCAGAGCTGGGTCTTGCTCTCTCGCCGAGACACAGATCTTTATTATTCATTCTTTTCAATTCTATTCTTAGCTTAGCCTTCTGAGAAACCTTTTCCTTTCTATTTCTTTTTAGTATAGTTATAATGTAGTATAATAAAATAAAATAATAAATCAAGCCTTCTGATCATGGAGTCAACATTCTCGTCTCTCTCTCATCCTGAAAACCCCTGTGACCACTGTCACATCGTTCCAGTTCACACCGGGTTTGCAGGCTGTGCTGGCACCTGCACCTGCCGAGGCACCCCCTGCTAGGGCTGCGGCATGACAAGGCGCTGAGGTATTTACATTTAGCGTGAATGCCGACACAGCCGGTGGGAGGCTGGTGGGTTCCAGGGGCTGTGGCGCTTCCTCGTCGAATTTGTGGACATTTCCCTCGTGCCAGGTGACTGTGTGTCTGAGTGTGAGGGTCCGCCCGAAATGAATGGGTGACGAATGATTTTTTGGTGCAAAATAACCAACAAAGGCACAGGGGTTTTGCAGTAACAAATCAACAAGATGCAATTTTATTGATGATAACCACAGCTGAATATGCGGTTGGTTAGGGAATGTGGGGAAAAGAAGGGTAACACAGGGGAAAAGGAGAGGAAAGAAGGTTAGGGAGGGGTTTATAGCTACCAAAACGTGATGTCTTCGGGGGTCCCGCCACCGAAACTCGCTGGTGCACACTTCGGGGAGATCTCGGAGGACAATCGAAACTGAACCCCAAAATATACTGTTCTTGGTTGGGGGAAGGGTGGCCGAAATTAGGTTTCCGTGGAGGGGAAAAGAATAGGAACAGGAGGAGGGGGAGAGGTTATTTCATTATTTTCATGGCCGAATGCTCGCAGGTATGTTTACTCTGGGCAGTTTTTCCCCCCTCCCGGAGTTGGGAGGGGGTACAGTCCCAGTCTCTGGAAGGAGGCTGCCAAGGGGGTACTAGGGGGTGCCAATAGGGTGCCAGGGGGGTTCCTTGTCTGGTCTTGGTTCCTTGATGAGGGGATTTGCGTTTGTCTCTGTTTGTCTGTCATGGTGGTTGAAGGCAGAAAAGAGGGGTCTTCTCTTGGAGGGGGGAGCCACCCCAGAGCTCAGTCCAGCCAAGTCAGGAGGTAGAGAGCCATTGTTCAGAAAAGGGCAGCATGCCCCTTTGAGTTCAGCATGGCATGTTCTGCAAACACCACCTGTGAACACACTGAATAAGCATGAGACTTTCTTTCCCAACCGACTCAACATTTTTTTAACATTTCGGTGGTCTATTCCTCATGACAATTGTGAGGCCAAAATGAAGGATTTTTGGACGGACTTCCACACTGAGGGACCTGGTGCGTTTCTGGCGGGAAACCAAAACTAGGTTTAATGAGATGTCTGAGCCTGCCTCCTTGGGTCACGGAGTGCGGTCCTCTGGCTCTGCCGGTGCTGCAGGGGGTGCAGCGGTGAGTGGTGTTGATCTGGCTCCCAGGAAATCATCTACTCTTGTCCCTGTGGGGCCCAAGGACCAGGACACAGCAGGTACTGTGGCTTTGCCAGGGGATTCCCAGGCTTTCCCTATGCTCAGGGGTGTTACTCATAACACCCATTAACCACTTTTTTATAAGCTGGAGAGGGAAGTCCATGATGCGGTTGCTCAGCATGGTTTGGGGTCTGATGAGGTTATGCAGACTCTCTGGAGGGTTGTTATGTATGTGCTGACGCCTCTTGACCTCCGTCATGTGGCGCACTGTCTTTTTGACCCTGTGCAAGGTGATGTTTTTGAGACCAAGTGGGCTCATTTGGCAGCTGACGCAGTGGTGCAGAAGGCTGCACTGAGGCCATAGGACCCCAGGCGTGTGGATGTGGCTGACATGCTGTTGGGCACTGGGCTTTATGAAAATACCCAGGGGCAGAGTGGATTCGATCCCATTGTGCTTGACCAGTGCGACACACTGGGCATGGCAACGATTGTTCAGACCCTGGAAATGGCTGATCCAAGGCAGCCATCTGTGACCATTGTCCAGGGGATTGATTTGATGAGTCTTTCATGGCATTTGCGGCAGGGCTGACTGCATCTGTGGAGAGGCAGGTGCCTGATCCTGTGGCAAAGAGGATTATGATTGGAAACATTGCGAGGTGTAATTGCAATGATGCTTGTAGGAGGGTTATAGTGGCTCTGTCTGGTTTTCCTACTGTCTCCCAGATGGCAGAGGCCTGTGCGGACATCATCCCCTCGAGTCAGAAGTTGGCTGCCGTGGTTGCCACTGTGAAACCAGTCTGGGTGGCGCCGCAGGGCAGGCAGCCACAGCAGGGGACTGCACAGGCTGGCAAGAAATGGGGGAAGAAAGCACAGAAGTTCAGATTTCCCATGTTCTTGTGCGGTCAGTGTGGTAGGCCGAATCACATGTCCAATATCTGCAAGGTGACTGTTCATGTTAATGGCCAGGCTTTACCGGGCTCGGGAAAAGTGAAGCGGAGCACGCAGCAGGGACGTCCCCAAGCACGCAGCAGGGACGTCCCCAGACACAAGCTTCTCTCCAGACCCAGGAACCGATGGAGGTCTCCTTTGCTGGCTTGCAGCCAGCACCCGTGGATCAGCAGGTGTGGATGTCTGCACCGCAGCAACAGTTGTCTTAGAATCTTGTAAAATACACAAGATTCCCCTGGATGCCTTTGATCCCTTGGGCAGGGGCATGAGTGCTCTCCTTATGGGGAGGTCTAGTGCTGCCCTTCAGGGCATCATTGTGCACCTGGGGCTCATCGATGCAGATTTCACAGGGCAAATTTGTGAAATGGTCTCCACACCCACCCCCTCCCGTCACGATCCTGAAAGGGACACAACTTCCTCAACTTGTGCCTTTTAATTCCTCTGTTTGCAAGACAGCTGACCAGTCGCATGGAGCTGCTGGCTTTGGATCCACTGGGCTGCCTAAAGTTCGCTGGACTGCTGTACTGACCAAGGACCATCCTGAGATGCTGTGTACCCTGTCTGTTCCTGGTGCGACGCCATCGGAAATCCACCTTCGTGGGCTTCTCGACAGTGGTGCTGATGTCACGGTTCTCTCCCTTGCTGCCTGGCCCTCGGAGTGGCCCCTGGATCCGGTGGAAACATCTGTCGCGGGCCTGGGAGGGATGGCACAATGAGCCAGCTGCCCATGCTGGTTGCAAACCCAGAGGGACAGATGGCCTGGGTTAGGCCTCATGTTATTTCAACTCCTCCCAACCTCTGGAGGAGGAATGTTCTGTCTGTCTCGGGGGTGCGCATCGGGACAGATTTTTGATGGGGGCCACTGTGATGAAGGACGCAGAGTGTCCTACTCCTCCTATATGGTGGCTGGACAAACCTGTCTGGGAGAAGCAGTGGCCCCTCCCTCAAGATAAATTGGTCACCATTCAGAATCTGGTGCAGGAGCAATTGGACTAGGGTGAAGCTGGCAGGGGGACTTTGTACAAACCACGAACCAGACAGGGCTGTTGTAGAACGTGCCTCGAGCTGCTTTAATTTTCAGCATCAGTCTCATTACGTGATTATGACAATGGGAAGATGCCAGCAGGTCACATTCCAGGCAGCAGACCAGGAACTTAATGTTACAACTCACTTTATAAGTTTCTTGACCAATCACACAAAGCAAAAGCACATTGACAGTAGTTCTATCCAATCACCATAAGCACACGTACCTTTGGTTAAAACAATGCTTTCTTATTTTGAATACAATACGTACTTGTAAGCCTTAAAACACAATGCACAGAGCTCCATTATTAAGCGTTAATCTTCCTAATATCTTGCTAGATAAACTTTCATTAGTTTAGAGAGCTATTCGAGATAAGTGTTAATACAGAGACCATTGCTCTATTTGCCCTTGCTTTTCTACAGTTTAAATGATTTTTCTGCTGACCTATCTCATGGCTGCTGCATAGCTCTGCTCACAGTTGTGCTGTCTCTGAGGCCTGCATCTTGCAGTTTTCCCAAAATCCTCTAATTTTGTGGATTCCCAAATCACGAAAGTCATCTGGAGCCTTCTACCAGTCTCTGGAATACTCCTGTCTTCTGCATCAAAAAGAAATCTGGGAAATGGAGGTTGTTGCAAGACCTCTGAAAGATTAATGCCATGATGGAAAGCATGGGAACATTGCAGGCGGGCATGCCATCGCCTACCATGCTTCCCGCAGACTGGCCCGTCCTCATTGTGGATCTGAAGGATTGTTTCTTAACAATTCCTTTGCAACCCGATGACAGACCAAAGTTTGCCTTCTCAGTGCCAGCGATTAACAAGGCTGAGCCTGCACAGAGATATCAATGGGGGACGTTGCCCCAGGACATGCAGAATTCTCCTGCCTTGTCTGGAGTTCACAAGCAGTTTCCTGATGCTCGTCTGTATCATATGGACGACATTTTGGTGGCTGCGTCCACCCAGGATGAGCTGCTGAGGATTCAGCCTCGGTTGCTCAATGCTTTGCATGCTGATGGACTGCAGGTGGCTCCAGAAAAGGTTCAACAACAACCACCTTGAAAGTACTTGGGGGTCAAAATTCTGGAACAGACGATCCGTCACCAGGAGGTGCAATTTGTGCATTCTGTGAAGACACTGAATGATGCTCAGAAATTGGTAGGTGTCATGACTTCGTTACGTCTGTACTTGGGACTAACTGACGCACAGCTGTCTCCTCTGTATGATTTGTAAGGCCTTGGAGGTGGTTCAGCAAGCTGTTTCGGCTTGCCAAGTTCATTGCATTGATCTCTCCGTTGATGTCACTGTGTTCATCACCACTCTAGATTCGCCTCCCACGGGCATCATTGGCCACTGGAGTGACAAATTGTTCGATTCTTTGCACATTTTGGAATGGGTATTTCTGCCCCATCAACCGCTGAAGACGGCAACTGCATTGTTTGAGCTGATTGCTCGCTTGATAATCAAATGCCGACAACGGTGTTTGCAATTGATGGGTGCGGATCCTGCAGAGATCATACTCCTGGTGCAACGGGAGGATTTTGACTGGAGCTTTGCGAACAGTGTGTCCCTGCAGAGTGCTCTGGAAAATTTTTCAGGGCAGCTCACTTATCATCTGCCCAGCCATAGGCTGTTGCATATGGCGAAATCCACACAAATTTCTTTGTGGCCCAAGAATAGTCAGGAACCCGTGCAAGGACCCACCGTCTTCACTGACGGTTCAGGGAGAACGGGAAAGGCCATTGTCACCTGGAGGGATGGATCTGAGTGGCAGGTTCTGGAAGGCCATGAGGATGGGTCAGCCCAATTGGTTGAACTGAGGGCTGCTGTCATGGCCTTTGAGAAATTTTCCCAGGAACCTTTCAACTTGGTCACGGATTCCGCCTATGTGGCTGACATCACACAGCGGTTGGGTCATTCGGTTTTGAAGGAGGTCAGTAATCCTGCCTTGATTCATTTACTGAAGACCTTGTGGTGTGCCATTCAGGCCCGAGTTCATCCATTTTATGTTCTGCATGTGAGGAGTCACACCCATTTGCCAGGCTTTATAGTGGAAGGTAATGCGAGGGCTGACAAGCTGGCTAACCCAGCGTGGGTAGCGCCTCAGCCTGATACACTCGCACAGGCCAAGGCATCGCATGGGTTTTTCCACCAGGACACACATACCCTGCAGAAGCAGTTTCAGCTGACACCAACTGAGGCTCGTGACATTGTTGAGTCATGTGATGACTGCCATGCGCTTGCTCCGCCTCTGCCAGCAGGGGTAAATCCCAGAGGCCTTAGGGCCTTGGAGCTTTGGCAGACCGATGTCACCCAGGTTGCCGAGTTTGGCCGGCTCAAGTATGTGCATGTCACTGTGGACACATTCTCCTCTGCGATGTGGGCTTTGGCTCACACTGGGGAGAAGGCCCGTGATGTCCTTGCCCACTGGAGGCAGGCCTTTGCTGTTCTGGGCATACCTTCGGCTGTGAAAACCGACAATGGGCCTGCTTACGCATCGCAAAAGGTGCGGCAGTTCCTGCAGTTGTGGGGTGTCTCGCACAAGTTTGGTATCCCTCATTCTCTGACTGGTCAACCTATTGTAGAACGTGCTCATGGTACTCTGAAGCGGGTTCTTCAAAAACAAAAACAGGGAATGCAGGGTGAAACCCCGCACAGTCGGTTGGCAAAAGCTTTGTGCACAATCAGTCATCTCACTGTGCCGCAGAACTCAAATAACCCTGTCATTTTGAATCACCATCTCTCATTACAGGCTGCGGACGAGGCACATCAGCCTCAAGCGAAAGTTCGGGTGCGGAATTTAGTCACGAAACAGTGGGAAGGTCCCTATGACCTTATTGCTTTGGAGCACGGGTATGCTTGTGTATTCACAGATACTAGGGTACGCCGGGTACCTTCAAAATGTGTTCGCCCTGACCTGCGACCGCAGAGACAGAATCCAGCTGACGGGCAAGATGGAAACCGTGACCAACCTGAAAGGCATCAAGCGGGGGAATCATTGAGTGATGATTTGGATGCAGACGTTGAGAGTGATCACTCTGATGACTCCTCTGCAAGTGGACATTGAACGTTGTTCATATTTTCCTTTTCACATTGTTCATTTCTTTTCCTTTTTCTTTTTTAAACGAAAAAGGGTGAGATGTCACCCTGGTTTTTTAAGATTTTCTCAGCCTTCTGATGTTGACATTCTTGTAGTGAACTTTCTCACACACTTTCTGTAAATAACTCATTGTTTTTCATTCCTTTATGGAGGAGGAGAGAGTTGATGGACTGTTAGTTTGACCAGTGTCATTGCAGAGGTATCAATGTCACCTTCCAATCCACTGTCACTTTTGTAAAACTATAAATATTGGAGTCAGAGAATAAAACTTCCTTTTTTTCCCTTCACCTTGAGAGTGGTGGTGTGCTTGTGTTCTCTCGTGTCCTTCAGCGACACCTGTATAGGTAAACTGAATCGCCCTGGGATTTTAAAGGTCATTACAAATTGGTCCGAAGGTGAGAATTTTGGTGTCACAGATGAAGAGGAACAAGAACCAGTGACATGTGCTGAAGAGGCTTCTCCCTATAACCAACTGCCACCAGAGGAAACACGCTACGCTCTTTTCACTGACGGTTCCTGTCGCAACGTAGGGATGAACCACAAGTGGAAAGCAGCCATATGGAGCCCCACATGACAGGTTGCACAAGCTACCAAAGGAGAAGGTGGATCGAGCCAACTTGCTGAACTCAAAGCTGTTCAACTGGCCCTAGACATTGCTGAGAGAGAGAAGTGGCCAAAGCTCTACCTTTACACTGATTCATGGATGGTAGCCAATGCTCTGTGGGGATGGCTGGAGAGGTGGAAAAAGGCCAACTGGCAACATAGAGGGAAACCAATTTGAGCTGCTGATGAGTGGAAAGATATTGCTACCAGGGTAGGGAGGCTACCTGTGAAAGTCCCCATGTAGATGCCCATGTACCCAAGAGTAGGGCCAATGAGGAGCACCAAAGCAATGAGCAGGTAGACCAAGCTGCAAAGATAGGGGTGTCCAAAATAAACCTAGATTGGGAACATAAGGGAGAGTTATTCCTAGCTAGATGAGCCCATGATGCCTCAGGCCACCAGGGCAGACATGCCACCTCTAAGTGGGCATGAGACCGAGGGGTGGATCTAACCATGGACAGTATTTCTCAGGTTATCCATGACTGTGAGACGTGTGCTGCCATCGAGCAGGCCAAGCAAGTGTACCCCTGTGGTACGGTGGGCGGTGGTCCAAGTACAAGTATGGGGAGGCCTGGCAGATTGACTACATCACCTACATGGTTTGCCCAAACATGCCAGGGCAAACGCTACTTGCTGACCATGGTGGAGGCCACCACTGGATGGTTGGAAACCTACCCTGTGTCTCATGCTACAGCCCGGAACACCATCCTGGGCCTTGAAAAGCGGGTCCTGCCCAGTCTGAGTCCCTGAATGTAATAGATGGGGACAAAGTCCCAGTGGTACATATCAGAGGTTTGTTAGGGAAGACTGTGTGGATCAATTCTGCCTCAAGTATAGACAAACCCATTTTTGGGGTTGTCTTTGCTCAGGGACAAGGTTGCACGTGGTGGATAATGCAAAGAGATGGAACAACACAATGTGTACCTCAGGGAGATCTGATTGTGGGGTAAGAATGATATGCAATATCACTGTTCATTGGATGTTACTGCCATTATCTGTACATTAAACCATACAGACATGAGATAGAAGGAAATGTGTAAGTGTTGAAGGTCTGGGCAAGTGGAAGATGGAGAAGGAAATGTGCAAGTGTCGAAGGTCTGAGCAAGTGATAGATGGAACTTTAAGTGACTAAAGTGAAAAGGGGGAATCCTGCAGCTCTGTAATATAGGGCCTGGATTCAGTGGCCCAGTGTGGGGATGTGATGAAGACATGATGGGCATTGCTTGTAAATTTTGGGGAAACAGATGGAAATTTTGTATGAATAATGCATGATGTGTTGTAGTATGTTGATTATATGGAGATAAGAGGTGGAATGTCCTGGGGTGACGTTATGATGCTTGTATCCCCATTCATACGTTCTGTGACCATCTCGAACCTGCTCCGGACTGGGACCTGGGAACACCGAGGGTTTGCATCGTTTTGGCCTGCAGCAGCTGCCTTTGGCCTGCAGCAGCTGCTCCTGCGCCAGAGGGACTGAGAACAGAGCAACCACCCCCGAAAGAGACTTTCTGATTTTGTCATCTTTCTCAGAGTGGTGTCACCTGGTATTGTTCATTTTGTGTGCTGGGGGTGCTGTGTCTGTCAAATAAACAGGTTCTTTCCACTTCTCTCTGAGGAATTCTTCTGAACCAGCTTGGGGGGAGGGGCCGGAGGGGCCGTGTGGGTATGCTTTCTGGAGGGGCCCTCCTTTGCAGATTCTTTAACAAATTTGCCCTAAACCAGGACAGTGAGTTAATTGAACTCATGCCTTTACAATCAACCCATCTAATGGGTGAGGAATTCAAAGCGTATTTTAGTTACTGAAAAGATTGTTTGTTTTTTTATTTTTCATGAAACTAGCATCAGTTTAATTTCTCTGAATAATATGGAGCTGGCAAGCCAAGACAGAAGGGCTCTACTAGCTCATGTGGTGCCCATTGCCTCCCCACTACTACAGGACCCCTTTCCTTCCAAACAGTTGGGAACTCTCTAGAATCTGATACTGGAAAGGAAGTAATTGTTTCGAAAAGTAATTTTCTAGGCCTTTGTTTCTGTACGTCCTACTCAATTCCAGGTCGGATTTTGCATTTTTGGGATTTTATATTACTCTTTACAATAAAAGAAGTGCTGGGACACAAACAATGGCACCACGTTTTAGATGCAAAAGAAGCTTTGCTCTCTCCATTAGATGTGCCCAGTAGTCTGTGAGCCTGTCTTTGTAGGGAACAAAGTGCTCATCCTAAAGCTCCACTTTTGCTCTACTTACTTGTTCCAGGGGTTTATTCCCTGAGCAAAGGGATCAGGGATTCTGATCACTTTTGCTGCATCAGCAGAATTATTTCTCCAAGTCTCATCTCTCCTATCATTACACACCCAGAGATGGCAAAGGAACAACAACAGTGTCATTGAGGCTTTCAACTGGAAAGCATTGCCTGACCCAGATGCACCAGAGACTGCATTTTGTCTGGCACAATTCCACTTGTCAGGGATCAGGTAAAGCAGAGCCAGGGACAAGGCAGAAGGCATTGCCTCCCCCAGCCTCAGCCTGCAGCACTGACACAGGCAGAGAGAGCTGGGAAGAGATTTTTTCATTGTGAACCTGCCATAGGTGGCTTTGGGCTTGTGCTGTCACAGGATGACAAACTCACACCCTGCATAGGATGTATCCATTTGGATGCCTTCTTCTCCTTCACTGGAAAATTCAAAAGGACTTTCTATCATAGGAGGTTTCCCTATTTCTGCCAGTGCAAAACCAGGCAATGTCGATGAATCTCCTTCACATCTCAAAAGGTTCAGCTCAGAAACTGCCCCAAGGAAAGGCTTTCTCCTTCAAAAGCAGGAGGAAGGAGTGAGAACATCTCTCATTTCATGCTAAATGCCTTCTTTTTCCTCTACTAGTTGTGATACTAAAAGGGCAGCAGGGAGATAAAAAGAATGAACAGGATGGAGAGGAAGGTATCCTTGCCCTGCACTGCATTTCAGGGGCCCCCAGGTACCACTCAACACTTCACACTGGAGGAATTTTAATGTGCCATCAGAGAACACTCCCAGGGACTGGGCTCTCAGAGAGTCCACTGAGCCCACCAAAAAAATTGTAATTAATTTAAAGAAATTTTAAAAAGAATGGGTTTTAACCAGCTTTGCAAATATCACCTCAGTCAAGAACACAATGGTCATTTTAGGACAGACATGCCCTGTACCTACCTGCATCTTCAGAATTCTCTTTCCTTCTGCAGCTGGATCCTGGCCTGGAGAGAATGGAGGACAAAAGAACATGTGAGGGGGTAGAAAGAGAAGGGAGGGAACGGGTGTACCATGAAAGGAGGCAAAACTTTTAAACATGGTCACTGTGATGAAGGGGGAAATGAAATACACAAACCGAGCAAGATGCGAAGCTGATTCATTGTCCTTAAGCTTTCAGTTGCTGGAATCACTCAGAGGTGGCCAAACTCCAGCTAAAACACAACAGTAATTCTTCAACCTGCATCAGAACTCCCCAGTTCTGCTGTCTTTCCTTTTGGAGCCAAGTGGCTCCTAAAGCCTCTCTGAAGCAGCAAGAGCTGCTGAGCTGAAGCATGACTCTGAATGGAGGGCAGCTACTTTTGTACAGCTGCCAAAGCTTGACTTTGCCTGCTTGTGCCTTACCCTGGTGACAGCCTCGTGCTACATGGGCTAAGAGTACTGCTGTCTCCTGAAAATGATATTACACCTGCTGGCTCTTTCAAAAAATCAAAGGCTGTTTCCAACTCAGACACTAGGAAAGGATGTTCAGAGCACACCTTAAAAGCCCTACTGAAGATTCGCAATTGGCATGATACTTCTGTGACTCCCTCTTTATTGTTAGCACTTGCATAAGGGTAATAGCTACATTTTCTCTTGCATATCCAAGACAATATTTTTCCATCAGGTGCAGTCGTGTGCCTCTTCTCTAGCACCTTGCCCTCTTTGACCAGATCAAAATATTAAACATCAAATGGATTATACATCAGATTTTACATCTATATTACAAGATTTGTCTGGCATCTCATTTCACAGTGGAGGCCCAGGCACAGTGAAGTTATACCTGATGTTTACAGAAGCAGTATCTGAATTTGCAGACACCTCTCCAGTAGCCAATATTTGCCCAAGCATATTCTTGCGGCTGCAGAATTTGACAGTCAAGGATCACAGCATTCAAAGACCTGAAGGACCCTATCCCATGAAGTACAGTTCCCAAATGTCACCACAACAATTACAGAGGGATTCAGTACCCAAGTCAAGCAGAAGACCCATCTTGAGATGGTTTGAAGCCCAGCCTCCTCTTCCCCACCACCACCTCTGCTCTTGGGGCATTGGTGTTGCCTTTGAAATTGTGCTGGATCATCATAGATAGCCAAAATGGTGAATACAAAAAAAGTTTGCCTAAATACATGGGACACCTGACTGTGCAAAATAACCACATGAGATGGGAAGAGAGAGCTGAACAGCACACTGGAGTAACAGACACCTTGGCTTACGTGATCTCCTGGGACTTCTGGAATTCCAGCTGGGGAGAGCTTGGCAGGGACCCTGCAGCACTGCCCACAGGGGGACTCACTGCCCTGCGTATGGGGGGAATCAAAGGTGGTCCCAGTGACCCCTTCTTCATATCCCCACCAATGGAATACAGCAAGGAGGTCTGGAAAGAGAAGAACACAGTGCTCAGATCAAGCATCCAGCCTTGCCCCCATTCATGTCTCAAGACATTTAAATATGCATTTAACTGGGACCTGCCAGGAAAAGCCAAACTGATCATCCAGCTTGGCCCAGGATGGGGAATGGAAAGGGAAGTGGTGAGGGACAGCTCATGTCCCACATTTGCCACCTCTGCCCTCGTGTTCACTCCTCTGCAAGTGTGGCTGCATTCCCAGCTGGCATTCACATGTTTGTCATCAAGATGTTCTGGTGTGCCACTGCCTCCACTGCCCTTTTGGATGGTATGGCAGTGGCTTTAGATCACTGTTCTCTCCCTGCCCCTAAGGTGTCTCACAGCCAGAGCTGATCTCCAGCCAAGTCCCCACAAAACCATTCTGCAGGATGTCAAAAACTGCTTTTCTCAAGCCCCTCATTTCTTCTGCTGCTGCCCTTCCCTCCTACACTTCCCAAAACAATGAACCACCTAAGAGTTGAGAGATTGGAGTGATGTCTGGATGTCAGGAACAGGGTGCTAAGCCTGGAGAGATGCGAAACACCTTCGTAGTCCCTCTCACCCTGACTATGGGAGTCGTCCCGACGCCAGGAGCAGGCCAAGAGAGGCAGCAGGAGTAACATCAGAAGGGGTCACGATGCCCTAAGGGCTCCCACGAGGACCAGACCCCCCAGCTCTGCCCTAGTGGACAAAGCTGCGCATATCCTCCTCCTTCTCGTCACCCTGGGAGAGACGCGGGAGACTGCAGACCCATCTGAGCTGCCCAATCCTGAGCTGATCACTTTCAATAAAGGCATTAAAAGGAGAAAAAGTCTCCTGCCCTGTTTATTTCACAAAATACAAGACAAATACTCCCAAATCAGCCACCCATGGGGAAAGGAAGAAGAAAAGCAGATGAAGCAAGTGCCATTGTGGCTGAATTGCCTGCATTCATCCCATGGTCAAACCTTTCTGTACCAAAGCATCTCAATTCAAACACAGCTTAAGATCAAGCAATTCAAATATTTTGAGAGTATTTAAAGCCTGATTCCTATTACTTTCAAGAAAAGGTAAATGCTAAATTCCTTAAAAACACAAATGTGGGTCTATTTGGGACTGCATCCTTCAAAAGCAGGAATGGAGGTTTAGAATTGCAGAAGTGTTTCCAGTCTTTTCCACTGGAAAAGACCTTTAAGATCATAGAGTCCTCCTAATAACCTGAGACCACTATCCCTGCCAAGGCCACCACCAAAGCATATCCCAGGAAATGTCATGGGATGAGACATCCTTCTTGTCTCCTTTGTCTCCCCTGGAGCCCCTTGGAAAGAGAAATGCCCACACAGGCTTTATCTGACTCCTTCCCAGCCAGCCTTTTCCTCACTCCTGGGTCTCATTTGCTCCACAGGCTTCACCAGCTTGCTCAGCTCAGAGGAGCTGTCAGAGGAGAAAACGTTGCCTGGTGTGAGGCTGTCTGATTCCTGTCTCAACTTGATTCCATCTGCCCCGCTTCCTCCCCCATCAAAGAGACCGAAGGATCCCCCCAACCCCACAGTTCTGCACCAGGTCCCGGGCACGTTCCCTCCTGCATTCCTTGGTGGCCCCGGGGAGGCTCCAGAGCCCTCCGTGTGTGTGGGACAGCTGCTGCAGCACCGCTGTGCCTGTGTGCGAGCAGCGCCCAAGGAGCAGCTGCGTCAGTTCAGAGTCTGAAATGGAATCCTCAGTGCACACAAATGACAACCAGTGTTATAAATTATTAAATCGTGAGCCAAAATTATCAAAAATTTAGCAAAGATTTATTAGTTTGTCTGCAAGACTGAAGTTTGGTCTTTGAAACCACCACAGCCAAAGATACAGCATCGAGCCCAGGATCGGTGCCTGGTGAACACAGATCTGACCTCCCAAGTGTCAGTCTCCCCACTTCACGCTGGCAGCTTCACAAGGTGAGGTTTTATACAGTTTATTCTGCCTGAGGCAAAGATGACCAAATTTTCTTTGTGTCTCTTCACATGCATCGCTGTTACTTTCCATGTGGTGGACCAAAGCCTTGTCCAGGTGTGCCACTGGTGTCACTAGGCTCCGGAAAAGCCATGTATTCACATATATCAGGGTGACGCCGCTGACTATCTCAATAGATGCAATCGGCAGGGTGATAATCACTTTCAGGTTGCTCTTGACATCTTGGGAAACCAATGATCATTGCCCTGGAAGTTCTATTCTTATATTAAGGTGTCGAAGGCTATCTTAACGTGCGTCTGGGAACTAGTTGAATCTGAATAAGACAGCTGCTCCTGGCCAGGTTAGTTAAAAGACATGGTTTGGATTTCACAATATTTTATACCATACATTAATAGCATGAATTATCCCTACCACATATTAGAGCAACAATGCTCCATGCCTACACAGGGAGGACAGGAACAGGGCAGAACCAGAGACCATCATGGCCTAGCAGTAAGCTTTGGCTGTGCAAATGGAGCAACAGCAGCAGCAGCAGCAGGGAGTGGCTGAGACTTGGAGGCGCGACCATCCCAGTGGCTGCAGTGTTGTCAGGCAGTGCCTGCAGGCTCGGTGTTGTTCTGGCAGCTCTGGTCTCCCCACAAGCCAGGAATTGCAGCCCCTGCATCAGAGCCAGTCAGAAACCCAACCAAGTGAGACCAGAGGCAGGGGCCCCTTCCCATCTCTCTGGGGCATGGCTGCAAAAGAGCCGCTGTGTCTTCCTGCACCTCTGTTTGGGCTGTGCTGAGCCCAGAGCCGGCCAGCTTGTGCTCTGCTGCGCCAAGAGCGTTCTGGGGGGGCAGGAGAAGGGCTGTATGCACAGTGGGGAAGGGGCTCAAAAGAGCCTCCTGCGGGAACAGGGCTCTGCTCCCTGGCTGGAAACAGCCTGGTTTTGCTGCCCTGAGCGTGGGCAGGAGCTCAGACATGCGAGGAGGCAGCAGGCAGCTCTTGTTTATAGGAGGTGCGGGGCTGCGTGCCACAATGGACACAAGGAAACAGACTCGGGGCAAGGAAGATGAGCTCCAGCTGGAGTGCCTATGCTCCAAGGAGCAAAAGTCATTCAGCCTTGCCAGGGTTTCTTAAGTGTGTGTTGGTGTTCCCCGGGAAATGGACACATCTGGGGAAATGCCTTTGGAAGACAGGGGCTTGCTTCTCAAGCAAAGTGCTTCCCCAGGAGCCCCCAGTGAGGTAGGTGCAGCTGTCTCCGTTTGGCTCCCTGCGCTCCTTTCTGTCTTTGAAGCCCCATGCACTTGGCAGAGCGGCGTGGCAAGGGAGAAGGCTGTGAAGAGCAGCTTTGGCATCTGCATGGGCCTGCAGAGCCCAAGGCAAGCACCAGCGGCAGAGTGTGGTCACCCCCCTTTGAACACAGGACAGAGGGGGATCATCTCTGTCCAGTCAAGAGTGCCAAACACCTCTCAGAGAGCTGGGAATGCAAAGGGTTTTATGCCCACATTCATGCCATCTTCCCTATCTGGTATGTTTTAATTCTTGGCAAGATGCGTTTGCCTTTTGCTTACTGGAAGCTGCTCTGCTCCAGGGCCTGCAGCGAGCTGGGCTGTGCGGGCCAGGCACTGTGGAGAGTCCTTCCCCGAGCACTTGGCGGCTCTTGGTGTGTCCAGGACACTGTTAGACACTCGGGGCAATGGATTCCTTCCAAGCGGGGGCACCTTGGGTGGTGAGAGGCTGGCCCCGGGGCAGGTGGCAGCAGTGTCCCTTTGTGACACAGTGCAGCAGGTTCCCTATGGAACTGAAAGGGACAGCGTGTCTGAGCAGCCCTTTGTGACATGCACTGACATAGGAGCTGGTGGCGACGCAGCCACGCCACTGTGCTCAGAGCACGTGACGGGACAGGAGGTGACAGAGCGGTGCTGTGAGGCATCCCCGCACAGCCAGCTCTTTGGTTGCTGACCCAGAGCTTTTCTGAGGCGTTCCTCCTGCAGCTGGCCTCACGGCCAGACCTCGGGATTCGGTGACTTGGAGCTTTTCCGAGGCATCTTCCATCCCCAGGGCGGGTGCCCTCGTGGTCAGGCCGTGGGACTTGGTGACCACCATCATTAACAAGGAGTCTCCTGTCCTTGTGGCAGAAGCCCTTAAGAAGAGAGTGCAGGACTTGCTGTCCTGTAGCCTTCCTGAGGCTCTTCTGTTGCAGGTGCCTGCAAGGCACGACTGCAGCACTCACTGACTCGGGCCTTTGCTGAGGCATCTGTCTCGAAGGTGCCCTTGATGTCAGACAGCAGGATGGCAGGCAGCCTATTACAGCGACCTGATGAGGTCTTCAGGGTGAGAGAAGTGGACGAGAATCTTGGTTCATGATCAGAAGGCTGGATTTATTGATATATGATATATAATACATTATAACTATATTAAAAGGAATAAAGAGAGAAGTTGCAGAGGCTGCTAAGCTAAGAATATCATAGAAAAGAATGCCTAACAAAGTTCTGTGTCCAGCAGAAAGCAAGGACAAACTCTCCTGTGAGCGGTCAGCAAATCCAAACACTCACAGAAGCCCAATCACCGCTGCACCTGTTGCATTCCACACCAGCCGATAACAATAGTTTACATTCTTCTTCTGGGGCCTCAGCTTCCCAGAAGATGAACAAATCCCAAAGAAAGGATTTCTATGAAAAAATGTCTATGACAGCAGCCTGCTCAGCCTGTTCAAGGGGCTTCAAGGCAAGAAAAGCAAAGGCCCTGCATCTGCCCAAGTGCAGCAGCCTGCAGAGCCGCAGCAGTTGCAGCCACTGCAGGATGGTGAGTAGTGGAGCTGGGCTGCAGGGCTGGTGCCTGCAGCTGTCCTGGCCCCATCCCATCCCATCCCATCCCATCCCATCCCATCCCATCCCATCCCATCCCATCCCATCCCATCCCATCCCATCCCATCCCATCCCATCCCTGTGGACACGCCCATGGACGGGATGTGATAGGGGCCGGGGCTGCCCCCCCAATGGCCGTGCTCCGTCCCCTGGGCTCCCGGGGGGCTCTCCCTGCCTGGGGAGCGCAGGGCTGGGCTGTGTTCTCTGGTCTCTCCCGCAGTCCCTCAGCTCTGGCTGTGCTCGCTCTTTGGCAGATGCAGCCAAGGACCAGACTCAAGAGTAGCAGCCCAACCATGGCCACTTCCAGAGAGCAGCGCAGGTACCTGCGGCCATCCCCACCTGGGCCAGGCCTGCTGGCACTGCTCGACCGGGCCCCACACTTGGAGCAGACCATGGAACGTCCCTCTTTTCCCGCCCATCCTTCTGCTGCAGACACTGCGGAGGTTCCTGCACCTTCAGCGCAAGAAGATCAGTGGCCCCACACTCGAAGGCATGGCCGAGTCCGAATCCAGGCCCAGCAAGCTGCAGGCAGAGGCTGCTGCCAGCATGGTGTCCTCTGACCTGGCTGCCAGCTCTGACTGGGAAACGGATGAGGGCTGGGAGGAGGCTGACATGGCCCTGACGGAGGGCATGGCCACCACCAACACCATCCCACAGGGCATCCCAGAGACTGAGGCCATGCCCATGCTCACTGTGAGTCCTAGACCTACTCTGGAGTTTTTCCAGAAGGGTTTTATTCTCTGCAGCAGCCTGGGGCCAGGGCTGAAGGCCTCCCAGGATCATGCGGCCCCTCAAGCCATGTCCGCTGGCCCCCCTCAGCCCCATCACAGTCGGCTGGGAAGGCAAGGAAATCTTGGGGGAAGCTGGGCAAGTTGCTGCCTTGGACAGCACTCCAAGTCTTCCCCATGCCTCTTCCTCCAGGTGCAAGCGGTGGTGAGTGCCATGCTGCAGAGACTCACATCCTGTGAGCCTGTGGACGCCAGGCTGCAAATGGCCATTGTCAGCTTGACTGAAGAACATCCTGCCCCTGTGGTGATGAGCCTCCTGTGCTGTGCCCCAACGTGTGATGGGTACGGGGCACAACTGCCTCGATAGCTCAGTGCTCACCGGCCCGTAGGGCCCCTTGCCCTGTACAGCCTGTCCAGCAGGCTCTGCCAGACAGGCGAAGGGCACCGGCACCCTCGAGCCTCTCTGTTTCCTGAGCCTGCTGCAGCTGCACGGGGCACGGTATTGACGCACAACTCTGGTCACACAGAGCCACCGTGCTGATGTGGAGAGCCATGGGCACCTTGGAAGTAGCACAATTAGAACATCCGGGACTAATCGGGGCAAGGCCACCGATAAAATACATATATTTTACTATGACTCAAATGCCACCTATACTCCTGCACCACAGGGGTTCACTTGTTTCCTTCCTTTAGAGACCATTGTGACACTGGGAAGCATTGTGGAATCAATGGGCCACAGTGACACTGTAGGAACTTCTGGAACCAAGGAGAACATTGTGACACTGCAGGGTACCATGGATCCAAGGGGTCATTGTGATGCTGCGACACTGTGGGGCCTCGTGGAACCAAGGGCATTTTTGTGGCTCTGTTGGGCCGCATGGCGCCAAGGGGCCAGTGTGAAGCAGCGGGGCTTTGTGGAGCTAAGAGGCCATTGCTGCATTTCAGGGCCTCGTGGAGCCAAAGGGCCGTTGTGATCCTGCAGGGCACCATGGATCCATGGAGAGCATTGTGGCATTGCAAGGCCCCATGGAATCATGGAGAACACTGTGACCCTG
This sequence comes from Zonotrichia albicollis, assembly GCF_047830755.1. Lineage (NCBI taxonomy): Eukaryota > Metazoa > Chordata > Aves > Passeriformes > Passerellidae > Zonotrichia > Zonotrichia albicollis. Next base: position 4,921,989 of record NC_133827.1, on the reverse strand, counting down.
CAGGGCCTCATGGATGGAAGGAGCCATTGTGACACTATGGGAATTTGTGGAACCATTGTGGGGAGCCATTGGACACAGCGGATTTTCATGGAACCAATAGAGCATTGTGACACTGTGGGGCCTTGTGGAACCATGAAGACCATTAAGATTCTTAAGGACTTGTTTAACCAAGGGGCCATTATGACATCTCACGGCATCATGGAAGCAGAGAACCACTGTGGCACTGCAAGGCCTCAGGGAGGCAAAGAACCATTGAAACACTGCAGAGCCCTGTGGAACAAAGGGAACATGAAATAGGTGTGGCTGCCTTGGCCTCCCAGGGGTCACCTGACAGGTCTGGCTGACTTTGGAATGTGGAAAGTCATTCCCATCTGCCCTTGAAACACCGGGGCTCTGGGCTTTCCTTTGTATGGAAAAGAACTCTCCATTTTTTCCAGGCACCCATGGCCAAAATTTAGATTCCACCTCCAAATTTCTGTTTATCCAAGGACTGCTGCCAGACAAAAGTTGCCAGGACATACGAGCCTGGCTGGTCTTTGACTCCCGAGGAGCAGCACTCACCTGTTCTCCAAACACTGGAAAGGAGTCTGTGCTTTTATGAAAAAAACTCCATCCCTCTTCTCCAGGCACAAATGTCTGAAATTAGGACTCCACATTCATAATTTCAAATATCCAAGGGTTGCTCCTAGCAAACCTGCCAGGACAGACAGGTCAGGCTTCCTTGGCCTCTGGTGGTTGCTGCTTATCAGCTCCTGAAACATGGGGGCTCTGTGGTTTCCTTCCTATGGAGACCACTGTGACATTAGGGAGCCTTGTGAAATGAAGGCACCATTGTGACACTGCAGAGCACCATGGATCCAAAGCACCATTGTGACACTGTGGAGCCTCCTGGAACCCAGGACATCTTTGAGGCTCTGTTGGGCCACAGGGTCCAAAGGGACCAGTGCAAAGCAGCGGTGTGGGAGTTAGCCCAGCTGTAACCCAGAGTCAGCCAGATTTTACCCCTGAAGTACTGGGCGCAAGTTTCAAGCCCTGGGAACTATTTGTTTAACTTAGGGTGAGTTTGAGAGTTCCCCCATAAGCCTTTAGTAGTGTTATGCTAAGTTGTCCAAGTTCTCCTCCCCTATTGGTTACTTGGTTCCCCTATAGGGTTATTGTTCTAGAGTGTTCTATCCTCAAGTGTATATATTGTTGCTTTGCCTTTATCTCAGGTCTTTGAATCCCACCCCTCATATGTGTTCAATTTCTCCATGTTTATTGTTTTTCACACTGTTACTAAAGTTCTTTTTGGGCAACTCCATTGATCCTGCTTGTAGGATAATCGGGGGCTAGGACAGTTGGGATGGACAGAGACAAGAGAAGTCTGAAGCCAGGTCTTGGAACTTGTGGTTTATTGCAAAGGGTGTGGGTGCAGGGGCCTTGTCTGGAGTTGCAGCCACAGCTCGGAGCATGCCCAAAAGAGGAGCTTGAAAGAGGAGGGGAGTTCCCGTGACTATACAATAAATCTTCTGTGCTGCATATTCTAATTTTCACTTACCAATCTAATACCAGATACAAATCTTATAGCATTTACATACAGCCTATAAGAATCATTACATTATCATACTGTGTTACATTTTAAACCCTCAAAACTACTCTTTGGACTGCTTCTGCCAAGCTAGTAGGGTCTGCTCTGACCCTTGGACCTGTCTGCAAGCAGAGGGTATTGTTTCATCAAAGGAAGATTACCTTCAGCCGGCCATACCATTGTTTGCCAGTTGTTCAGTAACTAAGGCTTTGATATACCAAGCTTGCTTTCATTACAATCTCACTTATAGTTTCCCTATTCTCAAAATCTTTTGCCAGGCAATCATATTTATAAGACTTTCCTGTTTCATCTTCCCCAGCATCTTCTTTTCATTTTCACCGCCCTTGCCCTGAAGCTGGGGAACCAGAAAGGTTTGTCACAGCCACCTTCATTGCGACCTTTGCCGCCCGAACAGGGACCATGACATTTTGTCATGTCCAAGTGATTAGCTGATGGATAGGACAGTGCTCCCCAGGATTTTGGATTGTGTCAGGCTGGCAGATTCATCATTGTTTTGATGGATCTCAGCCAGGATCCCCAGGGACAACGATGGTTTCACCTGCGTAGCATTGCAGGTGGGTTTAGGGAAACACAGGACAATTATTGCCCATTTTGCCACTGCATTTTTACAATATGCACCCACGTTCCATTATTGATTTGGGGTGTTCCAGTGGCTGTTCCACCTAAGGTGGAGAAAGAGATATATGGGCAGCTGGATCTCCAAAGTAGAAAGGTGCATATATGGATGCTTTAAGTTAATTCTCACTGGTCATGACCAAATATCTTCAAAGAACAAATAAAAATCAATTGTGAAGTGGAATATAAAAAATTTTCCAGATGACCCTGAGCCTGACTGTCCTCCCTCCATCTTGGCTCCCCCACTTCCTACTACAACAGCCTTCTCTTCCACCCTGAATGAACCTCCAGACTCCACCCCCACAACTGCAGGTCAAGCCCCCACTTTCAATCATTCCACTTCCACCCTGGGCCATGCCTCCAGAATGCCAGCCCAGTTGTCTGCCATCCTAAATCAAGGCCCTTCCTCTCCAACACTTGACAAAATGGCAATGCCCTTTGCCTCACCCTCCTGCAACAATAGAACCCCATGGTCACAGATACTAAGCCCAACTGTCATACTATTTCTAATCCAAATATTTCTCCTCCAAGTTATTCTTCCTCCTTAGAAAACAGTTTGGATTCCCCAGAGCCACCTTGCCCCTCAAACCCAGAAGATTCCTAGGAAAGGATCTGGAAAGAAGCATTTAAGGAAGGAGACTGGCAAATAGTCTCAAAACTCCTCGTTGCCCTGGTATGTTACAAAAGAAGGGGGCAGAATCCCAGGTATCAGCCATTGGTTTATGGGGAAATCAAGGACCTGTGTAGGGCAGCTAAAGACCATAGGAAGGACTTACCTTGTTTTAATGGCCTAATGAGGGCCATGTTTACAGCACATGTCTCAACCCCATATGATTTAAATATATTATGACCATGTTGTTGTCACCTACAGAATACACCCTGTGGGAAGGGGTATTGGAATATGAATCCCAATATTACCAGTTAGATTGTGCCTGGGCCAGTCTGACCCTTGCTGCTAGGCCAAGGCGGCAGCTGTGGTGTATCACCCCAGAGACACCTTTAGCTTGCTGGTGGTTGCAGCTGGGCACTAAAAAAGTCCAGGCTTGTTAGGAACTCCATTTACCTCAGGAGGAAAGCTTCAGGCGATGGTGAAGAGAAAAAGGAGAGGATTCTGCTGGAGGGTGTAATATCCAGAGGTTTATTCCATGGTTACAGAGGTCTGAATCTTAGGAACAGCTCCAACAGAATCGCAGCCGCATGGCCTGATTCACCTTTTAAGCTCCTGGGGCAGGGGGAGGGGAGGGGACAGGTGAGCCACCAATCAGGTGGGAGGGGCAGGGTCTCAGGGGAGAACGACAGCTAGACAGGCCAATGACCCCCAGGCCTGAGGGGCATCCTTTGAACTTGACCAACCACACGACGCCTTGTTGGAATGTTAAGCCTGATTGACAGGACTCACTCAGCAAGGGGCGAGGGGGAAGGGAGAGGCGTATAGGCACACCTGGCAGGTGACCTGGAAGTCTAAAATGGGACATTACAGCACCGCAACAAAGGGGGATGGAAGTATTTACTAAATCAATTAATAGCAGACTATGCTAATAATGAGGCAAGGGCGGAATTGACAATCAACCATCTAGATGGAGAAGGACAACACAGCCAACCAGATGATCAAACAGCAGATATCCCCAGAGAAGTATTGAATGATATCAAAGGGATGGCTTTGAAAGCTTTAATCCAGGTATTGGATGGTAGCACTCCCAATTTGGACTACCTTGGGTGGCTGCACCTAAAGCTTTAGGACAATTAGACCATCTTGGGTGCCTGTTAACTAAGCAAACCAATGCTACCTCCCTGACATTGAGGGGCCTGCTCTCAGACATAGAGACCATCAGACATGCCACCTTGCAGAACAGAGATAGAGTTTTTACTCTGGGCACATGGGCATGGCAGTGTAGACTCTGAGGGCATGTGTTGCATGAACCTCTCCAGCCACAGCGAGTCAATCCACAGGAGCATTCAGGTACTGAAGGAAGGGTTCAAGAAGCTTCAAGTGGAAAACAAAGACTCGGAAAAAAACTCTTCCAATCCAAGGGACTAAAGGGTTGGATGATGTCGAACTAAAACAGGATATTCATTGTCTTAGTATTTGTTGTTGTTGTATTGTTAGTTATCCCATGTTTGTTTGGATGTTTTTCAATAGTCTTACAAAATTCTTTCAGTTCCATCTTTGCTGTAAAATAGAAAGGGGGAAGATACCCAACACAGGCTCCTCATGGACTCCTTGGAGGAGAGAACTGGCAGCCAGGATGGTACAAAAATCTCTGAGACTCAGTGTGGGAAGGAAAATTCTTAAAAGTACCTAAATATATTCCTAAATCCATAAAGTACCTTAAAGACCTTGAGTATCTCAAGGCATTAATGAGCCACACTGAGTGTCAGAACAAAGCTCTCCAGGGACTCATTAAAGCAGATAATTGGAGGCTATGATTGCACAAACCTCTCCCAGAGTCTGTATCAAAAGAGAAACACCAAGTACTTTAAAATAACTGAAGTATCCTGAAGCATTAATGAGCCCCACTGAGTGTTGTTACTGACAAAGCCTCTCCAGGGACTCATTAAAGCAGATAGTTGGAAGTCATGATTGCACAAACCTCCAAGAGATTCCAAGGCAAAAGCCAAACCCAAAGTCCTTCCACAAACCTGCAGTCCCTGCAGGGAGCATGAAGGAGCCCCCAGGGCCATTGGTGAGCAAGACTCCCCAGGGACTCCTTCCAGCAGATCCTTGAGGCCACTGGGATGTGGGCTAGGGGAGGATGCTGAGGGCAGGACAAGGGGCTGACAGTGCCCAGCCTGGCTGGGGCTGTACCAGGAAGCCCCAGGGCCTCAGGACAAGGTGTCTCCTCCCAGCCCTTGGTGGCACAGACCCTGCTGCTGTGCCCCAGGGCACCAAGACTTGGCTTCTCTTTGTCCCCACCTATCATCACTGTCTGCAGTTCTCTGCTCTGCCTGGGGCCTGGGGACACTTTCGCAGTCGTGTTCCTCAGTGGGACCCATTAAAAGTCCAAGAAAGTTTGGAGTTGGATTTTGCCTTGGAGTTCTGGAGAGGTTTCTTCAGCTCCCTCTCAGGGACTGATGTTCAGGGCCTGAGCACAAAGCCCCAGAGGCTCATTAAAGTGCTTGTGCTGTGTCTGTGCTGCTGAGCTGGGCTGGGCTCCTGGCACAGAGGAAGCTCCTGGTAACCAAGAAAAGCTTCAAAAGCACATTTCTCTTGATGAGCAGCTCTTCTGCCAGCCCAGCAGGGCTGGGGCACTGCCTGCAGCCACCCCGGGCACAGCACAGAGGCACAGAGAACTTCAATCAGTCAGGGTTTGGAAGGTGCTGAGAAGTGCCTGGGGCACAGTCACTGCCAGCCCTTGGCACAGGAACCTCTGGCTGCAGGACATGCAGCTTCAGCTCCTGGAGCCATCTCCTCAAGCTGGAACATCCCAATGCCTACAGACCCTGTGAGTACATTCTCTGATTGTCTCTTTTGCAGAGCAGCCAGGGGTGCCCTGGGCTGTCCTGCAGAGCAGGGTCCTGCAGCCCAGAGCGCTGTGCTGGGACAGGGACTCTGCTGCTTGCCTGGGACAGCTCTCAGCCAGCCCTGGTATTGAAGTCGGAAGGGAGAGACCCACCTTGCATTGGTCAGCATCAACTCCGATTTATTAATCAATCAGGTACCTTTTATAACAGTGTTAATCAAGTTCATGCATATTGCAAAATCTGAGCTCCTGATAGGTTGTAGAGAAAACTTCAGCTCCTCCTTTTGTTTGCAATACCTGAAGTTAGCTTACCGAAACCAAGATCAGTGTTCCCACCATGATATGAAGAGGTTCTCAAAACTTTCATATCTTTTCTCAGACTGACTGTCTGCTCCCAGTAGCAGCCAAGGACAGAACGGTTTGAGAATCTTGTTGTTTATATAGAAGGTGGCTGAGAACCTAATTATTTTCAGGATCAAGCCTGGGAAAGGCTGCTTTTACAGCAGGCTTCTATATTTCTTTAAGGCATACTTAACCCAGGCTCTCCACATTTCCCCCGGGTTTTTTTTTTTGTTTGTTTTTTTTTTTGGTTTTTTTTTTTTTGTTTGGAAAAGGAGGTTAGATGCCAAGTTTTCTCTATCGTCCTACCAACCATATTTTGAATTCAACCAAAAATACAAAGCAAAATAAGCAAAAACATTCAAAAGCACGCTTAGTATCTCTATAATGTCCCCCAGCCATGGTCCGAGCAATGGCTTTTACTCCAAAGGGTTAAAAGGCTGTCAGCTGTCCTCCCTCATGTGCACCTGGGGAGGAGGTGAACGGCGAGTCTGAAAAATGATCCTTTGTGTCCTTGAAGTTTTCACATCCACCTTTTCCTTGGGTTTCTCAGAAAAGTTCAAGACCAGTTTTACAGACTGCAATCCTTTAGTCATTTGGCTCAAATGGCATCAGCTGGGTTATTTCTCAGTCCTTGGTTGATTTGGAGTAGTGAAAAATTAGCATGCATTTAAAACACTTAAAATATCTAAACTTAACAGACTTATTTTAAAACCAACAAAGCTTATATGTAAAATTAATTAAATCTAATAAAACTTAAACAAGAATCAGAAAAATTCTATGTGCTATAAAGCTTAGCCAAAACTCAGGTGTGCTAATATACTTCATAAAAATAAGCTAAAGGAATTTTGTTTTCTATTCTTAAACAGCAGATATATTTTAAACAAAAACAACTCTACTCACAAATACTTCTAATTGTTTCTTTTAACTAGAATCTCTCTAACAACAACACTTTGTACACAGGTCATAAAATAAATGCCTATCATAAAAGCATAAATCTATCTAGCATTACTTAAACCCAATAGTACCTAGACTTAATATTTTAAACTTAAATATTAAACTTAATAGAAATTAAAACCTTAACAGCATTCAACATTTAACAGAATTTAACATTACTTAAACTTAAAAAATCAGCTAATTTTAAATTCTATGTAACCTAAACTCAATATAACCTAAATATACTTAATACGCAATTCAATTCAAGTCACTTAGTAATAAACAAAACTTACTATAAAAATAGAATATGGCATTTACTATAACTTACTTATAGGCCTAATTCTAAAATACTAAACCAAAACAACTTTCCCCACGTTTTTGCTGCAGCATTTTTATCTTTGAATACTTTTAAACCTAAGGACCTTACTTAAGGTAAGTGGAAAAAATTATTTTAAATTCAGTGTTTGCTTTTATACTTATCACATCTAAACAAAGCTTAAAAAATACAAAAACTGCACTCACTACATCTTACTTATACAATCTTTTTAACATATTTCCAACACCCTTAAATTTTTCAAACACAATTTCAGTCTGAGGCTCCACCAACTGGGCCATCCGGGCCTCTGATGTGCATAAACTGTATTTGTTTCCACCACTATAACACTTTGCTGCCTCAAAGTTCTTAATTTTGAAGGAAATCAAATGCTAGGTGGAATATATAATTTTCAATCTCCTTATCCTGAAGCAGTCTGAAAAAGAAAGTTAATTGTATAGTCTGTATGTTGAAACGTGTGCAGCACTCCCCCAACATGCCTGAAATTCTTCCAAAGCAAATCCATCAAAGCAGCAGTCAAGGAACTTGAAGCAATCAGTTCATAATCTTCTGGTTATGTTATTATGGAGCCAATAATTTTTCAAGTCAAAGCATAGTGTTGTACCATCAACTTTGCTCAAACTAAGTGTCCTGGTGCTATAAATCTTGCTATTAATTGCTTAGTGTGCTGGGAAGGCTGGGCTCGCGCGAACTTCTGAGCTGTCCCCGCCGCCGAGCACCGGCCGGCAGTCTGTTAAAGTACAGTCTATTAAAGGTTCCTGGGTTAAAACGAAAGCTTCGCTGGCTGCAGGCGGAGGGAAGAAGCATTCGCGCTGAGAAAAAACGTTCCAGTCCCGGACCACTGTCCGCATTGCATCGGGGCGGCCCCCCCCACGCTGAGTTTCTTGTTTTTGCGAGACGCTAGGCTGACTCACTGCGTGCGCTCTGTCCGTACTGCAGCCATGGCAACGCGGTTACTCCTATCGTGGCGGCTCCACCGCCCCCTCGGCGGCCTCCTGCGGTGTCGGGTTGGAGACAGGAGAGGGTGCCAATGCTGCAGCGATGACCTCCGTTGCTGCCCGGCCACTGCAGTCCACACTCCCGGGGAAGCCTCCTGACCTCCGTCTGCAAGCGTTCGTACCATGCGTGTCCGACCGGCATTTCCAGCACCAAAGTCCTGCAGCCTGGCACTCCCGGCGCTTGTGGTCTATGCTTCCGCATCGAAAGCATTTCGCGCAGCCTCTTCTATTTGCTGGTGCCGATGCAGCTGGGACTTGGAGAGGTGCAAAAGCGGCTACCCCTAATTGCGCTACGCATTCCTGTACAAGCTTTCACCAATGAGCATTAGATAACAGCTGCTGGGGCTGGGACAGGATTGTTTTAGTTATGTCATGGCAATCCCTCTCCAGAAGGAGAAGATTGGCCACAAAGATATAGTCTAACGTTTGTTCGTCTAACTCACCCCTTAATTCAAACCGATTAACAGTAGCTCTTAAATTAAAATCTGTAGCCTGCATGCTGCTTCCCCCCTGCGCCGCGGATGTAACAGGACAAGCCAGCTGGGCAGCAGCGCCGATAAGCTCACCCTCCCAACTATTCACAGCCTGGCAAGCACAGCACCTCGGGCCAGTCCGCGTCAGGTCCCTGTCTGGCCTAGGGACCGGCTGGTTAATTTTCGGGAGCGGATCGTGCGTTTCTGGCCATTGCTGCTGCGATACAGCAGGTTCGAGAGGCTCAAAAGTGCCCTGTATAGGCTGCGGCAGAGCAGATAACAAAGTATTCTGCACAGCTGGGTTTGTTAAGGGGTGCGGCAAGGGCTGCAATAAAGCATTCTGTGCAGCTAGCAGTTCGCGGTTTACGACACGCCATAATTTATCCCACTTCTTGGCAGTTTTATCACCATCTAAAGTGGCGTCCCACAATAAATCACCAAATTTACGCCACTCCGACAACTTGCAAATTGTGTGGGGGCTAAGGAAAATTCCCTTTTTATACCCATAAGCTAAAAGTCCCGGTAATTCTTTCTGTAACTCTACCCCCTTCACCTGTCTCTTTTGTAAAAAAGCAAATAAAAGATCATATGTGGCTTGCCTTTCCATTACCTCTAAATAGCGCGCGCTTTTGCAGCTCTTCTAGGCTTCGTGCCGCACGTTTTGGCCGGGCCCGTCTGTTACGGTCGCCCGGAGCACGGCGTCTCTCGGCGTCTTTTCTTTTGGCTTTTTTTTTTCTTGACACTTCTGCTGTTCCGGCTGCTTTGTCCCGGCTGCAGCTTCGGACACGGAAACCCGACCCCAATTCCAACTCCACGTGGCGCCGAAATAGAACGTCCAAGGTCACCATATATTGAAGTCGGAGGGAGAGACCCACCTTGCATTGGTCAGCATCAACTCCGATTTATTAATCAATCAGGCACCTTTTATAACAGTGTTAATCAAGTTCATGCATATTGCAAAATCTGAGCTCCTGATAGGTTGTAGAGAAAACTTCAGCTCCTCCTTTTGCTTACAATACCTGAAGTTAGCTTACCGAAACCAAGATCAGTGTTCCCACCATGATATGAAGAGGTTCTCAAAACTTTCATATCTGTTCTCAGACTGACTGTCTGCTCCCAGTAGCAGCCAAGGACAGAACAGTTTGAGAATCTTGTTGTTTATATAGAAGGTGGCTGAGAACCTTTTCAGGATTTCAGGATTGATTTTCAGGATCAAGCCTGGGAAAGGCTGCTTTTACAGCAGGCTTCTATATTTCTTTAAGGCATACTTGAACCAGGCTCTCCACACCCTGGCAGCTGCTCCCAGCACTGGGGGCCAAGATCTGGGTGGGGGGTGAGAGCTGGTAAGGCTTGGAATTGTTCTCCTTCTGTGGTGAGGATGCTGCATTGCTCAGGACTGCTCCCAGCATGGCATTTTACTGCAGAAAATGTCCAAATAGCTTATACATGGAGCACAGCAAAGCAGAAGCTGCATAAGAGGGAAAATCCTCCTTTTTTAACCTACCATTCAGGGTTAGTAATAAACTAGGCAGTGACAGAAATCAGCACAGGACACCTTAGAGGCTCCATCAGTGTCGATTTTCCAGCCTCCTTAGGGTTGCTCTGATGTTGCCATCAGAGCCTGCAGAGCCAGAGCTGCCCCTGGGCGGTGCCTGAGCTGGGAGGGCTCTGCAGGGCACAGCTGAGCCCCCAGGGCTGGGCTAGGCTCTGGCAGCACTGGCAGGGCCCAGCCCTGGGCACAGGGAAGCAGCTGCTGGCAGGGACAGCTCCAGGCAGCAGAGCCCTGGGCAGGCAGAGGGGGGAAAGTGCCCCCAGGCTGTGCTGGGATATTTCAAGTCCTCTCCAAACATAACTATTCCATGATTACTTTTCTTACAGATCCCCATGCCACAGCATTGGAAATGTCCAACAGCAGCTCCATCAGGCATTTCCTCCTGCTGGCATTGGCAGACATGCGGCAGCTGCAGCTCCTGCACTTCTGCCTCTCGCTGGGCATCTCCCTGGCTGCCCTCCTGGGCAACGGCCTCATCATCAGTGCCGTAGCCTGCGACCACCACCTGCACACACCCATGTTCTTCTTCCTGCTCAACCTGGCCCTCAGCGACCTGGGCTCCATCTGCACCACTGTCCCCAAAGCCATGCACAATTCCCTCTGGGACATCAGCACCATCTCCTACTCAGGATGTGCAACACAGGTCTTCTGTTTTGGAATTTTTTTTTCAGCGAAGTTTTATCTCCTGACCATCATGTGTTATGACCGCTACGTCTCCATCTGCAAACCCCTGCACTACGAGACCCTCCTGAGCAGCAGAGTTTGTGCCCACATGGCAGCAGCTGCCTGGGCCAGTGCCTTTCTCTTTTCACTACTGCACACAGCCAACACATTTTCCCTGTCTCTGTGCCATGGCAATGTCCTGGGCCAGTTCTTCTGTGAAATCCCACAGATCCTCAAGCTCTCCTGTGCCAAATCCTACCTCAGGTGACTTGGGCTTCTTGTAGTTACTGCCAGTTTATCATCATGTTGTTTTGTGTTCATTGTTTTCTCCTATGTGCAGATCTTCTGGGCAGTGCTGAGGATCCCCTCTGAGCAGGGACGGCATAAAGCTTTTTGCACCTGCCTCCCTCACCTGGTCGTGATCTCCCTGTTCATCAGTACTGTCATGTTTGCTCACTTGAGGCCCCCGTCCATCTCCTCCCCATCCCTGGATCTGGCTCTGTCACTTCTGTACCCAGTGGTGCCTCCAGCCCTGAACCGCCTCGTCTACAGCCTGAGGAACCAGGAGTTCAAGGCTTCTCTGTGGAGACTGATGACTAGATGATTTCAGGAATATTAAGCTGCTGACAAATTTCTGCATATCACTAGTAATAAAAGTCATCTTTCATGTCTTGTTGGTTTGGATGTGGGGTTTTTTTCCCTTGTTTAATTTTTCATACTATCAACAAAGAAATGTCATTGTTTCTGCCATTTCTCATTGTCTTTCTCTCCAGCTTCCCTGTGTCCATAGACTGTGTCAATGAGGGGCTGTCCTCCTGAAGGCTTTAAATGAACTAAGGGGCATCCAAGCAAAGTTTTCTTCAGTGATGCCCTTTTGTTGCCTTCTCTGGAGCTGCAGCGGCAATGTCTGTGTGCAAAGCTGGGGCAGATCAGTGCTGGCCCAGCAGCTGTGCCCAGCAGCAGCAGCACTTGGTGTTGCCAGTGCTGCTGCCGTGGCCCTGCCCCGCTGCCCTGGTGGCCCTGGTGTTGCTGCAGGGCCTGAGTGCTCTCGGGGCCGGGCACAGCCCTGGGGGTGGCAGTGCCGGGGCTGCAGCAGGGACAGGCCATGGGCACTGCTGGGGCAGCACTGACGCCTCAGCCCAAGGCCTGGGGGCTCCAGGCTCCTTGCCCAGGCTCTCTCAAGAACACAGCCAGGCCAGTGTTCAGCACAGAAACCCCTGTGAGCAGCTCCAGGCTGGCTGAGGGCAGGCTGGGGCAAACAGCATGGCTGGGGCTCTGCAAGGGCCATGGGGCAGACAGGAAGGAGCAGCAGAGCAGGGGCTGATCCATCCCCAGTGTGCTGCACAGCCCAGGGCAGCGTCCCAGAGCGTCCTCATGGAGCTGCCAACAACATCCCCCCTCTGCAGCCCTGGCCTCTCCCCCAGCTCACACAGGTGCCCCATCCTTGCAGGCAGAGACACGGCAGCACGGGCTCAGCAGCCCCTGTTTTCATTGCACACAGCAGGGGGAGCATCCCCATGCTGTTACTGTGGGGGCATGAACCTGAGGGAGCACAAATGCCATCAGCCCCTGGGGTCAGCAAGGGCTGGGGGACACCAGGGAAAGCACTCAGCTTTGTCCTGGCCTCTGCAGTCAGCCAGCAAGTTTGTTTCCATTAGCTGGGAGTTTCCTGTCCCACTGCAGAGGCTGTTGCTCAGAGCCAGGGCAGCCTGGCAGCCACCCTCAAACTGCCCTGAGCATTTCCTTGGCTTCACCTTTGCTTTCTTTCCTTTTCCTTATACAAATGTCTTCCTATTGCTCACCCCTGTTCCCTCCCCTGCAAAAAGCCCATCCCTGTTTGCCCTTTCCTCTCTGGCCCCACTCCCCATTGCAGTTCCTGACTTGGCCCCATGGGAACGTCCGTTGGGGAGCAGGATCATCCTACAAGTGCTGCAGGAATTGTCTGCAGGCTCCTGCAGTGCCTGGTGCTGCTCCTTTGCCAGAGGCACCCCAGGCCAGGGGAGCACATCTGGGCTGCTGTGTCTGGCTCTGGGGCTCCCTGTTCTGGGCAGCGAGGAGGAGCTGCAGAGGCTCTGCAGGACTGACAGGATGGGCTTTGGGGCTGGCAAGAGAAGCTGAGGGACCTGGGCTGCTGGAGCTTTCTAAGAGGAGGCCCAGGGCTCACCCTGCAATTGCTCCAAGGGTGGTTCCAGAGAATCCCAGAATCAGCAAGGCTGGGAAAGACCTTGGAGATCATCAAGTCCAACCTGTGCCCTGACACTGCCTTGTCTCCCCTGAGTCCCTCTTCTCCAGAATAAACAACCCCAGCTCCCTCAGCCACTTCTCACAGCACTTGTGTTCCAGACCTCTCCCCAGCCTTGTTGCCCTTCTCTGGACACGCTCCAGCCCCTCCATGTCCTTCCTAAATTGGTGGCCCAGAACTGGACACAGCAGTCGACTGTGCTGAGCACAGGGGAAGAATCCCTGCTCTGCTCCTGCAGGCCACACCGTTCCTGATCCAGGCCAGGAGCCATTGACCTTCTTGGCCACCTGGGCACACTGCTGCCCCATGCCCAGCTTGCTGTCCATCAGTCCCTGCAGGTCCCTTTCTGCCTGGCTGCTGTCCAGCCACTCTGTCCCCAGCCTGTAGAGCTGCAGGGGTTGTTGTGGCCAAAGTGCAGGACCTGGCACTTGGAGACTTGTTAAACCTCACCTTGTTGGGTTTGGCCCCTGCATCTCTTCTGTCCTGGAGCCCTGCTCCCGGCATGAGCCCAGTTGCTGCCCCTATGTGCTTCCAGTTTCCTTGTCACTCCCAGGATTATCCTGGTCACTTCCCCTCACTCCTGGCAGGATCCCTCTTCTTACCAGTATGAGCCCAGGCACCCCCAGTCATTACCCGTTATGATGCAGTTTGTCCCCCACATGGTCCCAGTTGCTCCCACTTCTATCCAGTGTGTTCCCAGTTCTACCAGTTGCCCCTAGTGTAGTCCCAGTACCTCCCAGTATGATGCCAGTCTCTCCCAGCAGGGCCCCAGTCACTCACACTTGCCTCCAGCTGCCCCCAGCATGGTCCCAGTTCGTCCATTCCCAGTGGCTCCCAGTGTGGTTCCAGTCACCACCTCCCTGGTCTCAGGCACTCCCAGTATATCCCAGTTGCCCTGAACATCCTCGTAGTCATTGCCAGGCACTCCCAGTTACCTCAGCGTGGTTCAGCTGCCCCCAGTTTTATCCCAGTCACTGCCAGGACATCCCAGTTGTCACCAGCATGCATCCTGTCATTCCCAGTTGTTCCCAGTTCCTCCCAGTGTGTGCGCAGGCAGCTCTCAGCAGGGGCCTGGTAGCTCCCAGTTACCACAGTCAGGGTTCATTGACACCCACTATAATCCCAGTAGGATCCCAGTCACTCCCAGTCTGATGCCATTTACCCTCAGTGGGATCCCAGTTGTTCCCTGTCAATGCCAGCAGGACCCCAGTAGTGTCCAGTATGATCCTCCTGACTCCAGTCTCTCCCAGTATATCCCAGTCAACTCCAGTATGCTCCCAGTCACTGCCACTTCCTCCTAGTTCCTTTCAGCATGATTCCAGTTGCTCACAGCCACTCCCAGTCAATCCCAGTATGATTCCAGTCACCCACAGTGTGATCCCAGTCTCAGCCAGCATGGACCCAGCTGCTCCCACTGTGATCCCAGTATGATCCCAGCTGCTGCCAGAATAGTTCCAGTTGTTCCCAGTTCCTCCCAGTATGATCCCAGTTGTCCCTAGAATAGTCCCAGTCCCTCTCAGCATGGTCCCACTCACTCCCAGTTGCTCCCAGCATGGTCCCAGCTGTTTGCAGTGTGATTCCAGTCCACCCAGTATGGTCACAGACACTCCCAGTATATCCCAGTGTGCCCAGTAATGTTCTGGTTAGCTCAGAATGATCCTAGTTTTTCCCAGTTCCTCCCAGTTGCCTCCAGCATGATTTCAGTTTCTGGCAGTTGCCTGAAGTAAGGTCTTAGTTGCTCCCAATATGATCCCAGTTATAGTCTCAGTCCCCTCAGCATGGTTCCAGTACCTTCCAGTTGATCCCAGCTGCTCCCACTCTGTCCACATTTTCCTCCCAGCATGGGCCCAGTAGCTCCCAGTAACCCCTAGTAAGGATCCATTCTCATCTGCTGTAATCCCAGTGGCTCCCAGGATGATCCCAGTTGCACCCAGTCCACACCAGTATGGTTACAACCACCCCCAATATGATCCCAGTCACTTGTAGATCCTCCCAGTATGATTCCAGTCATGCTCAGAGTGACTCCCTGTCACTCCCAGTGTGGGCCCAGTTGCTCCCAGTCACCTCCAGGATGGTTCCAGTCAGAGCCAGCACCTTTCCAGTCACTCCCAGTCTGGTTCCAGTAGGATCCCAGTCACTCTCAGATACTCCTAATACTTTTCCAGCCACTGCCAGTATGATGCCGGTCAGTTCCAGTGTGACCCCATCATGGGCACAGCTGCTCCCCTTAACATCTAGGGGGGTTCCAGTTGCTCCCATTTACCCCCACTGTGGTTTCAATCACTCCCAGCATATTCCAATTACTCCCAGCAGGTTCCCAGTTAGTCCCAGTTGTCCTCAGTTGCTTCCAGCCTGATCCCAGTTGCTCACAGCCACTCCCAGTCACCCTCAGTGCAGTCCCAGTTGCTCCAAGTATGATCCAGTATGATCCCTGTTGCCCCCAGCATGGTTCCAGTTGCTCCCTGTTCCTCCCACTGTGATCCCAGTTGAACCCTGTTGTCCCTTCTATAGTCCCAGACACTCCCCATGTGATCCCAGGCTCTGCCAATATGATCCCAGTCATGCCCAGTTGCCCCCAGTGTAGACCCAGTCACTCTCACTCACTCCCAGTTGCCCCTACCATGGTCCCAGTTCTCCCTAGCATGGTCCCTCTTGTTCCCAGTCATTCCCAGTATGATTACAAACACTCCCAGTACCTCCCAGTTGCCCTCAGCATGTCCATGGTTCTTCCCAGACACTCACAGTGATCCCAGTAAGGTGCTTGTTATCCCAGTATGTTGTCAGTCATGCCAAGTATATCCCAGTTGCCTTCAGCCTGCATCCAATCATTGCCAGTTCCTCCAGTTTGCTTGCAGCATGATCCCAGTTTCTCTCAGTTGCTCCCAGTAACCCAAAGTGTGATCCCAGTTGCTCCCTTTCAATACCAATAGGAGCCTAGGAAGCTCCAGTATGATCCTTGTCACATGCCAGCACTCCCAGTGTGGTCCCAGTATAATCCCAGTTCGTTACAATCTCTCCCAGTATGGTCCCAGTTGCCTCCAGCTAGATCAACCCGGTCAGTCCCAGTATGGTGCCATTTGCTCCCAGTTGCTCCCAGCCCCCCCCCAGTATGGGGGATGATGTGCAGGGTGTGTTCCCAGTCACTCTCAGACACTCCCAGTGTTAGTCCAGTCCCTCCCAGTATGATCCAAAGATGAGCCCAGAGTGCTCCCAGTCCCTGCCAGTATGAACCAGTTGTGCTCCTCATGGTTCTAATTGCTCTCTTTCACCCTCACTTTTGTTCCAGTCACTCCCAGTCTCTCCCAGTGTACCCCAGTTCCTTCCAGCACATTCCCAGTCACTCCCAGTTCCTTCCAGCATGATCCCATTTGCTCACAACCCCTCACAGTCAGCCTCAATGTAGTGGCACTCACTGCCAGTATGATCCCAGTCACCTCCAGCATGATCCCAGTTCATCCCAGTATAAGCCCAGTGGCTTCCAATCACCCAAGCATGCACCCAGTCACTACCAGTTCCTCCCAGTTGCTCCTTGCATGATCCCAGTGGCTCAGAGCTGCTCCTGGTCACCCTCAGAGTTATCCCAGTCACTCCCAGTATGTCCCATCTGTCCCCAATATGGTCTTAATTACTTCCTGCAGGCTTCTACTCTATCCCAGTATGATCCCAGTATGATCCCAGTCTCCCTTAGTGTGATTGCAGTCTGCCCCAGCATGGGCCCAGCTGCTCCCAGTATGATCCCCGTAGTATACCAGTACAATCCCAGTCACTGAAGGTGTTGCTTTGACATCCCTGGAGGTCCCTTTTGATCCTGAAACAGACTTGCAGAATCCTGAAACAAAGAACTGCTGAAGAAAAATCACTTTTAATAACTATTAAAAGAAATCCATTGATATTTATCAAACAATATTGAGAAAATTTCTGGAATGCCTTGGCACTGTCCTTAATTGAATCACTTGGGCTGAGTCTGACTCGTGGCTTTTCAGTACTTTGAGCTGGTAGCTCTGTCCACCTTCCACAGAACAGTGCCCCGGGTCCAGGTAGGGGGATCAAAGTCCCCAAACCCGGCGGTGGGCAGGCCAAACACCCCAGAGCTGGCCTGCAGGGCAGGGTCTTTGTTCCCACAGCCCACCCCCACCGTGCTGCCAGTGCCTTGGCAGCAGGAGTGACCGAACACTTTGTTCCTCTCCCCCCAGAACCACCTGTGCACGCTGGTGGCTTGGAAGGAGAAGCTTTCCCAGGGATCTCCATCCCGGATCTGCGGGTCTTCTTTCCCCAGAAAAAGTGAGAGATGCTCGCTGTCCACCTTCCCCCCCGTCAACCCCACGATTCAAATTCCAATATTCCTGTTTTCTGTTCCTCAACATCACTCCCATCCCCTCCGGGCTTGTGGCCAGAGGCAGCGCCTCTGGGAGCCACATCCCCCACACCGCTGGTGCATGTGAGGGGAGTCAGGCACCCCAAATCCCAGCAAGAAGCCCCTGAACAAACGTGGATCAGCCTGTGAAAAATGTTGTGTCCCAGAAAAACACTCAGTTTGAAAGTTTTCAGCTGGGAGGCCCTGGCTGTTAGCAAATGAGCTGCAACTCCCCTGAGGGACAGGCCAGCGTCCTCTTCTTCTCTCCCAGCTCCCACCACAGGGGTGTTATAAATTAGAAGCTTGACTAGGCCAATATTCAAGCAGCAATCAAGTCATTAATTAATATGGTAAATTATGCGCTGCGTACAGTGGGGGAAGTTTTCCCTCCAACTGCACACCGATAGTTGAGGCTTACAAGTATTTATAGGGGTACTCATCAGCTTTCTCAGCAGTTTATATTCCCAATTTTGATGTCACAATTCCATACCTATTATGATTTAGTTTTTCTCAGGATGTATCCCAGAAAGGAGTATCCCCAGACAGTGGTGGTTCGGTTTCCAAAAGAAGGAAGAAATCTCTCAAATAGTGAGGTCCAGCTCTCCAGATGTGGGTCCACCTTCTAATTACAAGGACTATAAATCTCATCATAGTGATGTCCAGCTTCCCTTGAGTTGATGTTCATCTTCCTTTCTCAAGCTGCTTTTCACTGTTTTGTTAAGGTGTGAGATAAGCATGTTTCCTTTATATACATTCTAAAGCTATAGTTTCAAAGATCCTTACTACAAGCAATATACTAAAATTATACTTCAAAAGGTTATTGCAAAACTCTATCAGGTTTAGCTACAAGCATAAGGTTCCTGTCAAAAAGCAACATCCTTAACGCTTTAATTCAAATGCTCCTAAATCAACTTAAGACTTATAAAGGTTAATTACAAACAAAAGATAGGTTCAAAGGCCTTCTTCCATGCTTTACTTTCCTCAGTAATTATTAGAATTTGTCTTTATACCTGTCCCCATCATCGGTTTCTACCCATATTACAATCACAAATACCACGTTGCCTCTATGTACCTGACACGAAACACAGCTGTGTATTTCACAGGGGGCACAGGGATGGCTCCTGTGAGAAGCTGCTGGAAGATTCCACCGTGTCTGGCACAGCCAATTCCAGGTGGCTTCAAAGATGGACCCGCTGCTGGCAAATGCTGGGCCAGTTACAAATGGTGGCAATGCCTCTGTGATAACAGATTGAAAAAGAAATCAAAATAGAGATTGTGGCGCAGTTTTAACTCCAGTCAGAGGAGACCAGAGGGAGAACATGTGAGGAGAACAACTCTTCAGACATCAAGGTCGGTGCAGAAGGAGGGGCAGGAGGTGCTCCAGGCTCTGGAGATCCAGGCACCCTGCAGGAGAGCCATGGAGAGAGGGGCCCTGCTCCCAGGCTGGAGCAGCCTGTCCCTGGAGGAATGCACCCCCTGGAAGAGTGACCCATGCCGCAGCAGTTTGGGAAGGACTGTTGTCCCTGGCATGGACTCACACTGCAGCAGTTTGCAGAGGGCTGCTGCCCCTGAAATGGACTCACATGGGAGAAGCTCCTGCAGAACTGTCTCCCTTGGGAGGGACCCACAGTGAAGCAGGGGAACCACTGCTCTCCCTGAGCAGGGGCAGAAGCCATGGATGATGAACTGGCCATAACTCCCATTCTCTGTCTCCCTGCACTGCTGGGGTAGGAGGTAGAGCTGGAAGGAGGGAGGTGAGTGGCTTATTTTATTTCCCCTTTTCCTGCTCTGACTTTGTTAGCAATAAATTAATTTCACATCTCTAAGCTAAGCCTGTTTTTCCAGGACAGTATTTGATGAGTGATCTCATCCAGTCCTTATCTCAACCCATGAACCCTTTATTAAATTCTCTTTGTCCAGCTGCAGAGGAGAGTGAGTGAGCAGCCCACATGGATGCCTGGCATTTGGCCTGGGTCAACCCACGACACCTTGGTACCACAGGGTCACAATGGACCCTCGGCTCTATGGGGTCTCTTTGGTTCCATCAGGCCCTGCAGGGCCACTTAATTCAAGAAGGCCCCAAAGTTTCACAGTGGTCTCCAGGATTCCATGAGGCCCTGCAATGTCAAAATGGTCCTTTGGATCCATGGGGGCCCACGGCGTCACAATGGGCTCCTTTGGTTCTACAGCTTCACAATGGCCCCTGGGTTCCATGTGTCCTGCACTGTTCCATGAATCCTTAGTTCCATGGGGTCCTGCAGGGTAACAATGGTCTCCTTGGTTTCGTGGTGCCACAGTTGCCATAATTTCCATGGTATCACAACTGCCCTTGGATCCCAGGAGGCCCCAGAGTGTGACAATGGCCCCTTGCTTCCATGATGCCCTGTTGTGTCACAATGGTGTCCATGATTCCATCAGGCCCTGCAGCATCACCGTGGACAGTTGGTTCAATGACACTCCACACTGCTACCACAGCCCCTTGGTTCCACAGAGCCCCATTGTGTCACTGTGGTCCCTTTGGTTCCAAGGCTCAGAAGTGCCAGAATGACCCTTTGGTCCCATCAGGCCTTGAAGTTTCAAAATGGTCTCCATGGTTTCATGAGCACCTTCCCCTGTGTCACAAGAGACTCTTGGTTCCCTGAAGTTCTTCAGTGTCACAGTGGGCCCTTGGTTCCAAGAGGTTTGGTAGAGTCCCAATTGACTCCTTGGTTCCATGAAGCCCTGCTGTGTCCCAATGCCCATGGTTCCATGAGTGTCCATGGTGTCACCACGGTCTCCTTGGATCCCCAGTATCACCATGGTCTCCTTGGTCCCATCCAGGCCTTGTAACAAGAGATAGGGAGCCATTTTGTGCCTTAGATGAAAGGCTGCTGAACCTATGGTTGTGAGGCTGCGTCACTGATGAGAAACAAAAAACACATGAATCTGAACGCCAAATATAATCTCAAATACCTTCAATCCCAGCTTCCACAGAGGTAGAAAATACAAACAGAGATTCCACAGTAAATCAAAAACAGGGACCATATTCGGAATGCAGGCAAAATGCAATCAGTGCATTCAAATGCACTCGCTATGATCGGGAGGTGATAATCCCCTATTCCAAGAGTGAACTTTAAGAAGGGCTGACTATTGAAGGAACTGCAGAGAACCACAATATAAGAAAGGTAGGTGGCAAAGGTAATTCTGTGATAGGGAGACCAGAAAGCAAGAGCAGATGAACCAGTGCAGTCGCCACCAAGAAGATCATGTTCACACACTGTGGGCAGCAACCCCATCAGGCCGTGCCACGATCCCCTGGTACAAGGGGGGTCACGGTGGTTCGTTTCACTGATCTCAGGGTGCAAAGACACACAGCAGGGGACTTTCAGTATTAACCAAAACAAATGTACCTTTTATTGAGTGCCCACAGCAGATGCAACAGAAAGGTTAGAAAGGAGATAAAGGAGACAGAGACAGAGAAAAGGAGGGGGGGAATAGCTACCAACAGAGAGATGAAATCCTCGTAGTCCGGCCAATAGATCCGTCTGGTCACGTTGGGGAGAATCTCAAAGTCTTTGGTTAACTCAGAGGTCTTTTATAATCTTCCATCGGGAGGGGAGCAGGACGGCACATGGAGGGAACAGTGGAAAATAATTCCCTTGGGAACAGGTACAGACAGTCCAGTTCTGAACAGCACAAACTGGTGCCAGCAGTGAGCGAGGCCCGTTGTTTCAGGACTGGTTCCTATGGGAAACATCCCACTTCCCATGGCAGAAATCCCGCTCCAGTCAGGCCAGCACCCCTGGGTTAGAATTTAAAGGGTCTCAGTCTCAGTCCTTGGGGAGGGCTTCAATCTCCGTCCTTGACGGCGGCTGTGAGGCAGATGAGGGACCTTTGGACCGTCTCTAACAGACTGACATCCCAAAACATAAAATTAATTATGCATTTCCCCTTAAAAAATTTAGTGAAATAATAAAATTATAATTATTTTTATTATTTATAATAGTATTAGTCTATATTGGAATTATCAAATTTTAATATTTATATTATAAAGTCCATACCTTTTTAGCAAGCAAAAAATTTATTGCTCATTGGCTCTAAGTAACACAATTCCCAACATTAATTCATTGACCAGTGTGGCTATTGATTTCTCCTTCTTTATTCTAATCAGTCCTATTTTCAATACTTTTGTAATCTTTTTTATCATTTTCACAGACAGGGTAAAAGGGGACACTTTAGGGTCCGTGGAGACATTTCTGGGGCACATTTGGGGCAGTTCTGGGTCTGGAGAGGGAATTCAGAGAGAACTTGAGGGTCTGGAGGATGCTAGGGGGATCCGGGTGGACACCTAGAGGGGCACTCAGGGATTCCGAGGGACAGTTCGGGGTCCGGGGCAGCACTTGAGGGTCCAGGGGGGCCCTTTGAGGTCAGGGAGGGGTATTTGGGGCCCTTTGGGGTCCGGGCGGGCCCTTGGAGGGCTCTGACGGGGCTCTCTTTGGGGCACGAGGGGTGATGGGAGTTGTGCGCGCAGGACTCATGCAGTTCAACGTGGCCGCGGAGAATCACGGGAGTTTGAGTCGCAGCTGCAATGGCTCTTGGTGGGGTGTGGGGCATGATGGGAGATGAAGTCCCAGCTGGAACAGCACTGGACATGCGCCGCGGAGCTTGATGGGAGCTGTAGTCCGGAAAGTGGCTCGAACGCTTTGTTTGGGCGTCTGGGAAGGCTCCTGGGGGACACTTCTGCTTCTGAGCCGCGACTTGAGGTCCTCAGGGGAACGTAAACAGTTTGAGAAAACTTGCAGGGAGCTCAGGGAGCTCAAACCAGGCTCTTTAGGGCGGGGGCATGGCAGGAGTTTTAGACCCGGGACCGTTCTGAGGGGGTCTGGGGCCACGGGGGATGAGAGGAGATGAATTCCCAGAAGTGGCTGTACCGGGCATGTGTGGGGTTGGGAGCACTCAGGGGGTCTGGGGATGCTTTTGGGGAGTCTCAAATGGGTGCTCAGGGGGCACTGAGGGATCCTGGAGGGTCTGGGGGACACTTAAGGGAAAAACTGGTGGCAGATCCCGGTGGTTCTGTGGAGCGCGGGGCATGACAGGTGTAGTAGTCCAGCTTCCATGGGGCTGAATTGGGCCGCAGGGCATGACGGGAGTTGTAGGCAAAAATATGCCACTCATCCTAGGCGCCGCCCCGGAGGCCCCGATCCCGGTGCTGATTGGCTTCAGGCAGTGATGGGCGGAACTCTAGGCAAATGGGATGCGGCAGAGGCGGGAACAGCCGATTCAACTTCTATAGTCCCTCCCCGTACAGCCCAGTTCATCCCAAGTAGAACCCAGTTCAACCCCAGTGCCCCTCCAGACCCTCCCAGTACAGCCCAGTCCCTCCCAATACACCTGAGTTCATTCCTAGTCCCTCCCAGTTCATCCCAATGTCATCCACAGAATCCTCAGTCTTCTCTGTAATGGCCCCAGTGTCCCCAGTTTGCACCCGTATCCCCCAGTTTGTCCCAGTCCTCCCCAGTGTCTCTCCCAGTATGTCCCAGTGCCACCCACAGCATTCCCAGTGTCCCCAGTATGTCCCAGTCCTCCCCAGTGTTTCCAAGGACAGTTTTGTGATAAACGAATCGACCGAATTTAAGAATTGTACAATAATCCTTATTATTATGCAAGCAAGAATAAGCAAGATTCAGTGCTGGGCGGCCAGGAGACTTGCTCTCTTAGGCACTCACCTCCCCTCTTTCAAGTTCGCTTTTTATATTGTTCTTTTTTTTCCGAATTCCTGGGTGACGTGGTCTGTTTTCTGCGTGTGCTCCTCCTGTTGTTAGGGGTCTTTTTTTCTGCCTTCTGGTGGTCGTGGGATGAAGGCCCCAAGTCTTCCTCTTTGGCCGCTTTCCTTATAAGGCATACCTATAAGTCTTTTTCTAAGCTCGGCATTCTTGCAAGGTTAATAATTGTTACTATATGTGTTTCAGAAAGTCTCCTATATCTATAGGGTAGAATTTTTGCAGAGCAAGCAATTCTACAAGGTTAGTAATTATTACCATATGTGTCTATATCTGGTTACCAAGGGGGGTTTGTAGGTTTGTAGACTAAGCACTACTTAAACGTTTCCCATACAGCCCTATAGATATTCTACAAAATCTATTTAGCTATTGTTTTAATTTAAATCATCATCTAGCTATTAATGAACTAATATATTGTTACTTATTACAATCCCCCATTTCTCTTTTTACCAATTTTGTTCATTAAACCTTTTTAGCTCTTTCCTAGCAAGCCCTAACTGATCTATTTCATCAGTTAAGCTCTGTGCATTAATTATACCTGTTAATTTCTTTAGTCTTTTCATCATATTCCAATTCACAACAAATTGAACTGCTGACAAAATAAATCCTAGTACAATCAGAATTAAAAGAACCACAATGGGATGGCACATACTGTTTAAGACACCTGTGGCAGTAGGTGACAATCCGAACAGGGTGTCCCATCACTTATAATTGCTATCTTGCTTCACTCTTTCTACTAGCTGGTGTATTTTCTCTACATCATGTTGAACAGTTACTAGGGTCTTCTGTCTGCTTTTCCTGATTTTCTCAAGAATTTTGATCAGATCCTGGTGAAACCATAGTTGTCTCACTAGGGTGAAGTCCATCCCAATCGGGGTGGGCATTAGCTTGTGAATCAGCGTGTAGTTGGATTGTAATAGGTGGTGAGAGGTACCTGTAGCTTCATAAGTGGTGTCACACCCTGTAATCCTGGTGAAGTTACAAGCACAGAAGTTTGAGTGATTCTTTGTATCCACCATAACATTATCTACTAGCACAGAATCACAGAGCGTTCTAAAACATGTGCACCCATTGCCTATGTATATAAGAACTGTTTTAGAAACCTCTTTAGGGCGAATCTCAAAATGGCAAATGTTTTGCTCTGTGTCCAAACAGATATCTTGAGCTATAATTACATCGCCCTCGCAGACGAATCCCAACTGTTCTTGTACAATACAAGATTCCAAGTCAACAGTTTGCCATTTGTCACCAAGCTGACGGGCCCATCCTCTATGTTCTGTAGGATAGAGGACAGCTCCGTCATGGTTTATTCCTAATGCAATGACAGGAAAAACTAGATATACAGAGGCATTTTGTATGGTCAAGACAAAGGCAGTGACTGTATTAGAAATAGGGTTATAGGTAAAATTCACCAGTTTCCACCAGGATTGGAATTCCCTTTCAAACTCAGTGGCATTATCCCAAATTATTTTCCGAATTTCTGTGGGGAAAGTGCCTTCCTCATCCTCTCTTATAATTGCAGCTGAGATTGACTGCATCCATAATTGTGCCTGGATACAGCTGAGGGCTAAGGAGATATTATTTTGTGTGGCACCAAGTGCATCAATCACCAATTTGTGATCGTTCACATTTACTCTTTCCCAATTTGGCAAAATGTTTGACAATGTCCACTGGTGTCTCCCCAAGGCCAGTAGAGATGACCTCAGTGGTTGCTGTAATTTGGACAGATCTCTGGCCGTAGCAGCCAGTTTGTTCATTAGTACCTCCGAATCGATGCTATTCAGAATTCCCAGTCCTGTGCCTAGAACACCAGTCACATCTCTAAGTTTCCTTGTTTTAAAAGAGCTGTGTTTTCTGAGCCAAGTAGTCCAGCCTTCAAAGGATGTTTGCAAAAACGGAGAACAAGCTGGCTGGATTTCTGAAACATTGGTCTGCATTAGCAGTTCGACCTGTTTTAGAGACTATTGGAATAAGAGTCCCAATATAACCAGTTAGATGGTGCCTGGGCCAGTTCTGAACCTCGCTGCTGGGCCAAAGGCAGCACTGTGGTGCTTTACCCCAGAGATACCTTGGCTGCTGGAGATTGCAGCAGGGCACTGGTGGAAGTTCAGGCTTGTCAGGAACTCCGTTTACCTCAGGAGAGAGAGCTTCTGGCGATGGTGAAGAGATGAAGGAGAGGATTCTGCTGGAGGGTTGCCAGATGTTTATTCCATGGTTACAGAGGTCTGAACCGGGGCAACTGCTGCCACCAGAATGCGGCCGCATGGTCTCATTAACCTTTTAAGCTCCGGGGGAGGGGAAGGGGAGGGGACAGGTGAGCTACCAACCAGGTGAAAGGGGCAGGGTCTCAAGGGACTAGGGACACCTATACGGGCCAATGTCCCCAGGCCTGAGGAGCATCCTTTGAAATCGACGAACCACACGACACTTTGCTGGTATGTTAGCCTGATTGACGGGGCACACTCAGCAAGGGGTGAGGGGGAAGGGAGAAGGGATAGGCACACCTGGGAAGGGACCCGGAAGTTTAAAACAGGACATTGCAACACACCGCAACATCTCCCCCTAGTTTTGTTTAAAAAGAAGTGGACTGTGTTTGTGGTGCAGAATGCTTGCCAAACCATGGTTGGCAAATCGGTTCTTCTTCTACAGGAGGGTCAGTGTTTTCCACTGAGGCCTCCAGGTCATCCACTGGAGCACTGAGGGTTTCTAAATGGTAGACCTCAGGAGGGGGAGATGAGCTTGAGATTAACTTGAAAACCATGCGTTTGATTAATCCAAAAACAATGCTAAAAACTACAATAACTATAACTAAAATAAACAGCACTAAAAATACAGTTTTCAGAATAGATCCCAACCAGCCCGAGAGCCCCCAGCCATTGAAAAGTCTACTCAGCCAGTCGTCAGTTTCTCTCTTGATGTCACTCACCATAGTTTTCATCTTGTCAATTGTGGCATGGACGTTCTCTGCCTTTGATGACAAGTCGAGACAGCAGAGTCCTTCAAATTCTTCACATCAATGGTTGTGCAGAAGGAGCAGATAGTCTATGGCTGCCCTATTTTGAATGGTGGCTTGCCTGGTAATTTCCTCATCTGATAAGAGGTCACTCAGGGCAGTAGAAGTGAGATTTGCCTGTTTTGCAACCCAACATTCCAATCGGCCTAATTCTCCCATAGTTTTTGCTGCCAAGATCTACGGCAGAAGGACTGTAATTGCAGTGGCCTTTAGTCTGGACCAGTGGACAATTTCTGAATTACAGTCAGGGTCTAATTGCCTTAGGTCTCTTTTTTTGATAGTCAATGTATGCGTGTTGTTTTTAGTTTGCCAATGTATTAGATTTGTTCGATATGGTGTTAACAGGCTCAGCTTGCCAAATGTACACGGACCTCCGAGCAGACGAGGAGGGAGACTTGCCCATGCTCTGTCTCCACATATTAAAAACACACCTTTTGGGAGTTCACGAGGCTTGTAATCACCGCCTGATGAGTGTATAACTAAGACTGAATTTTTACACCAGCTCTTGACTGTGTAGAGTGGGTTGCTAGGGTTAGGATAGGTGTTTGGTTTAGCTTCATGATATGGTAAGCGGGAATTGAATTTAAAGTGAATGCAAAAGGTTGCATTCATGGAGCCTAAGAGATGGAACTCTTGTGGCTCCCTTTTTGACACTGGTAACTTTCTCGCCCACTCCTGCCAAAAAAGCAAAGGATTGTCAGCAGGGTAACGGCCAGGGGAAGGTGCGAGTAAGTTAACTTCATTTAAAATACTCCACATTTCATTTGGGAATTCTGAGGATTTAAAGGGAACTCCCACCAGGCAAGTTGACAGGGGGTCAGAGGCTGTCGCGGTGGAGAGGCATATGTGATCTTGTCCAAGGGCTCTGGCCAGAGTGGTCCATATATTTGCTTTGGGCTGAGGGACTAACCAGGAGATCGCTGGAGAAATGATCGCAAGTAGGACGAGAAACAGGCTCAGTCTCATGGCGTCTCGAGACTGCACACAAACAGCAGGATCTAAATCGGTAAAAGGAAACTTAAGACAAACATATATTACAAACTATTCCAGATAGGAGGCTTAAATGGAATTTCCTCCAGAGAACGCGCGCGGCATTTTCTTCTCCAGGCAGCGTGAGCAACCTGGGGTGCTTCTGCAGATTTCTCTGAGACTTTGGGAACATAGGGCTTTACCCATTTGGAAGGAACTCACCTTAAAATAGAGGGGGTGGACACACAGGCGTATCCACATCCCCAAGTAACCAATTTGTAAGGTCCCACCATTTTCCAAGTCTCAGGGTCTTTTACTAAAACCGGAGGTTTTTCTTTCATCAACCTGTGACTGCTCCCCCCAAAGTGGCGTAGGATGGGTGGGTTCAGGCTGTCAAAAGAACAATTCAGAAAATTGATTGTGAATAGTGCCCTGGATAACCAGATGTGGGGAGGTTCTACCTTCAGAACCTGTTGTTGCTGGTCCAGGACCCTTTTAATATCACGGTGAGTTCTTTCTAAAATGGCTTGACCTGTAGGGGAGTAGGGGATGCCAGTTTTATGCTCTACTCCCCATTGCTGCAGGAAGCTCTCGAATTCCTTGGATTTATTAGCAGGCCCATTATCAGTTTTCAGCTCCTTGGGGATGCCCATGAAAGAAAAAGCCTGTAAGAGGTGCTTAATAGCATCAATAGATGATTCTCCTGTGTGGACAGAAGCATAGACTGCTCCAGAAAAGGTATCTACACTAACATGAACATATTTCTGCCGTCTAAAAGCCTGTATGTGTGTTACATCTGTTTGCCACAGTTCACAACTGTTCAGTCCCCTTGGGTTTGCTCCCGTACTCACTGTAGGGAGTGCATGTTGTTGGCAATTTGGGCACGTGGCCACAATCGCTTTGGCCTGTTCTCGAGTGATGTTAAACTGGCGAACCAGGCCAGGTGCATTTTGGTGGAAAAGCTGGTGGCTGATTTTTGCCTGTTCAAAAACATTTGGGAGAGTGGCCATCACTGCAGGTGCAGCAAGAGCATCTGCCCTTCTGTTGCCTTCAGCGATAAACCCTGGCAAGTCAGTGTGTGACCTGACATGCATCACATAAAAGGGTTGCTCTCGGTGAGTGACTAACTTTACCAGTTTTGAGAGCAATTCAAAAAGTGCAATGTTAGATACATCTTGCAGTATTGCTTGATCTGCTCTGGATACTACTCCTGCCACGTATGCAGAGTCTGTAATCAGATTAAATGGTTCTGAGAACCTTTCAAAAGCCCTAACAACCGCAGCCAATTCAGCAACCTGAGGTGAACCTTCCACCTCAGCAATGTCCGTCTCCCACTGCTGGGTTTGAGGATCTTTCAAAGTCATAACAGACTTGTGTGACCTCCCGGACGCATCTGTAAAGACAGTTAGAGCCCTTTTTAAACGTCTCCTACTTAGAGCAGTTCTTAATTTTAAAGTAAATTGAACATCTTGTTCAAACAATTTGCAAGCGGGCCGTGCTACCGAAAATTGCCCTGAGTAGGAATCCAGAGCAAACTGCAACACTTCATTTTCTTGAAACAATTGTTCCAGTATCTTCATAGTATTTTGACCTGATTTTAACTCAACTGGAATGTGAATGCACTTAAAATCACATCCTGCTAACTCCCTGATCCGGGTCCTTGCTTTCCGGATCAGTTCTGCTATCAGCTCCTGAGGCTTTGTCAGTCTCTTGGACCTTTTGTGACTGAGGAAAACCCATTCTATGATCAAGAGAGAGTCCCGCTGGTCCCGGTCCTTTTTTGGTGTGTCCTTTGCCTTAGGTGTTTGTTTTTCCTCCCACTGGAAAATAATTCCATGGAGGTGTGGCAACTTACCTAGGATGATGAATTTGAATGGCAGATCAGACCGGCATCGGTGGGCCTGTCTTGTGGACATTGCAATCTGAACCTTTTCTAGAGCTTTCCGTGCCTCTGGGGTAATAGACCTAGGAGCCCCTGGGTCCTCTCCCCCTTTCAATAAATTGAAAAGAGGGGCAAGGTCTTCATTAGTCAGACCAAGCCATGGTCTTACCCAATTCAAAGACCCACACAACTTGTGGACATCGGCAAGGGTCTTGATCCTTGGATTGATTTCTAGTTTTTGAGGAACAATGGTCCTATTTCCAATTTCTAGGCCCAAATACTTCCAAGGTGGCATCTTTTGAATTTTCTGTTCCTGGAGCTTGAACCCTGCAACAATCAATGCATCGATCGTTAGGTCAAGCGCATGTGTTAGTAAATCATCATTGGGGGCACACACAAGGATATCATCCATATAATGATAGATGATGGCCTTCTCTGCGGCTGCACGCACTGGGGAAAGCAGGGAGGAGACATACCACTGGCAGATAGCTGGAGATACCTTCAGGCCCTGAGGAAGAACAGTCCAATGGTACCTTTTCATAGGAGCTTCTGAATTGATAGAAGGGACAGAGAATGCTAAACGCGGTGCATCGTCAGGGTGCAATGGGATTTGGAAAAAACAATCTTTAATATCAATAACAGCTAATTTCCAATCTTGAGGAAGCATTGTTGGGGATGGCATACCAGGCTGGGGAGAACCCATATCTTCAATTACATTATTAATTTGTCGGAGGTCACAGAGGAGTCGCCACCTCTTTTTGTCAGCTTTTTGGATGACAAACACTGGAGAGTTCCATGGGGACATGGTCTCTACAATGTGGCCCTTTCTTAGTTGCTCTTGTACTAGTTCCTCAAGCACCTTTATTTTTTGTTTACTGAGTGGCCACTGTTTCACATCAACTGGTTCGTCTGTTTTCCACTTAAGTTTTTGGGTGGGGCGCTGTTGTTTAATGACTGCTGCACAAAAATGCTGTGGAGAGTCTGGAATATCAATTGTGACACCCCACTGGGCCATTAAATCTCTCCCTAACAAAGGTTCTGAATAATCTAACACAAATGGACGGATATTTGCCAATTGTCCGTTTGGACCCTCGAATTGAATAATGCTTTTGGATTGCCTTGCCAATTGCAGACCTCCTACACCTCGAAGGTGACCAGCAACATTTTGTAAAGGCCAGTGTGCTGGCCAGTCTTGTACTGGAATCACTGTGCAGTCTGCACCTGTGTCTACAAGCATCTCAATGTGTTTAGACTCCCCACTCCCACTGACATTGCACCACAATTTGGGTTTATCTGTCCCAATAACTTGGACCCGGGTGAATGTGGGCCCTTGTTTATCGACATTTTCAGGTAAAGATGGCACAGGGATAGCTTGAGCAACAATTTGTCCCTTGGGAAGAAACAGGGGTGGGTGGAAACAGTGCAGGATGAGAACAAATTGCTTGGGATCTGATGTTGTTATTCCCGGAGCAATTTCGATCTCTTGTGGTGTGTTTTTGTCCCCAGTGATGATGTACTTACAACGAATTTGGTTCCAAGTACCTTTCTGTTCAGGATTTACAGAAACAAAATGCCAGTCAGTGTCCTTCAGGCTGAGTGACTCTGTCAGCTGCAACCTGTAAGGCTCATTGACAGAAGATGCGGTTAATACAGAATCACTTAAATCATAACAAAGGTTATTTTGTTTCACTTTCAACAGTGGACTAGCAGACTTGGTCTTTGAAGCACCTGCTTCACTTACACAAATGTTAATGTTATTGCGCGCTTGATTTATTTTGCTACCCTTATTCTCTTGGCCTGCTCCTTTTATGTCTGCACGCCTGGCAGGCTGGCGCTTTATTCTTCGTTTTTTTGTTGTTGACCCCCAGGGAGGGCTTGCAGTTCTCCTCCCCTGCTATTTTTAAATTCATCAAATTCCCTTTTCAGGGGGCACTGGTTACTCCAGTGTCCTAGCTTATTACAAAGCAGGCATGGTTTAGTGGGCTCAACCATTGCTGGTCTCCGCTGCTGCCCAGGGTACTGCTGTGCTGAGGGAAAGGATGAAGGGCTGGCAACAGCGACACGCTGAAGTGGTCTTGGCAGCAGCCTTGGTCTGGTGTCTTCAGCTACAGTCATCAGAGGCACTTTCCTGTTACAGACTAGAAGCATATCTTTTAATGTAGGGGAAGGTTCCATAGGAAGGCTCAGGATTGCCGCTCGACACTGTTCATTTGCATTTGTAAACGCTATTTCTTCTAAAATTGCTTCCCTAACATTTTCCTTTTTAACTTGTATTTCAATGGCTCTAGTTAGCCTTTCTACAAATTTCACAAAAGGCTCTGATGGTAGTTGTTTGATTTTACTATAGGGCTCAAAAGGCCCCTCAGGTTGGAGGGAAAAGAATGCCTTTTCAGCTGCTTCTTTTACTTTCTCGAGTGTTTCTGCAGGAATTGCAGCAGCTTGGACTGAGGGAGAAGACCATTGACCCTCACCACAGAGGTGATCAATAGTGATAGGGTTACCATTGTTGTCTTTTGCTGTGTTTGGATCAGCCTGTAAGCTTGGGAGAGCATCTTTTAGCAGTTGTTTCAATGCTGATTCCAATAATTTGAATTCCGTGGATTTCATGAGACATGAAAACAGTTGTTTTAAATCATGTGGAACCACAATAGTCCTACTTAATTCAGAATTTAAAAGGCCACGGAAATATGGACTGTGTGGACCATATTCTTTATGAGATTTACAGATCTCTTTAATCAATTGTCGTCCAAAAGAACTCCAATTAGCAGTTGGGGCTGCTCCTGCTTGAGCTGCAGGCTGAAACGTAACAGGGGCCAGTGACAACATGGGACTATGCATTGGGTCTGCTGTCCCCTGCTCTGTGTCCCTTGAATCA
Organism: Zonotrichia albicollis; assembly: GCF_047830755.1. Taxonomy (NCBI): domain Eukaryota; kingdom Metazoa; phylum Chordata; class Aves; order Passeriformes; family Passerellidae; genus Zonotrichia; species Zonotrichia albicollis. The sequence continues at coordinate 4,889,936 of NC_133827.1, read as the reverse complement.
GAAGCATTGGGATCACAGCTACAGGTTTGGGGACAGGCAGTGGGTGTGTCCCCACCGTGGGAACCCGGGGAGGGGGCGGGGAAAGGGAGCCGGCAAGGGGCGGGGACACCGTGGGAACAAGGGGCGGGGTCAAGGGGCTGGCAGGGGGCGGGGATACCGTGGGAACAGGGGGCGGGGTCACCTGGTGACATCACGTCAGCAGACGCTCCCTGGGAGGAGTAGAGGGGCGGAGCTGAGGGTACTGCAGGAAAGGCGGGGGGAGGGGGGAAGGGGTCACGAGGAACAGGAGGAGAGGGGGATGGGGCAGGAATTTTGGGATGCTTAAGAGGATTTTGGGAAGAAGAAGACCAGGTTTGGGAAGATGCCACGTGGCACCCACCATCTTGTGCACCCCCTAGGGACTGGGGGCCATTTTGGACATCACTGCTCTCCGAAAAGCTAACACGTGCTCGGGATTTTAGAGGAGGGGATTGGGAAAGCCACGCAGCCTGGCCAGGGCTTTGTGAAAAAAACAACTCAGGTATTCTTGCACTCTCTGGGAGCTGACTTCCCAATGAGTTTGCACTCTTTAAAATACCAAGTTTTGGGGAAAGAGGTTTAGGGGTTTTAGAGGGAGAGGGAGGAACAGGGAGAGCAGAGGCACATGGCTTTACATTTGGCTTTTTCTCCATTTCCTTTTGTTTGAGCAATGCTGTTCGAATTTGTAAACTCCAGAACACAAATTTAGCTGAGGGTAATTTGCCAGATTGTCCTAAGGTTATCAATTCATTCCCAACTTTATCCCAGAATTGAATATTGTGGATTTCTTCAGGGGAAATGTTTGGGAACTGCAGAAAAAGCCATCTTATAAACTGTTTCAATTTTCCTTTAGAGAATTTCACATTACTCTTGATTAAAATGCTAACAATATCATAATACACTCCCCTTTGTACAATGCTAAGTTTGGAACCCATGTTAAAAAGCAAAGTACTTAATCCCGCCTGACCAAAAACAAAGCTAAAATCAGCTGCCAATTTCTAAAAAAAAAACACAGATAGAAAGCGATAATGAGCAGACAAAAGCTTCACAATGCAGCTGTATATACTGCTTTTAAAATTCCCGGGCAGCAGCAGCAGGGCACTCCCTGCCGAGCCGAGGCAGAAACAAAGCCTCCCCCGCGGTGGAATGCAGCCCCCCCGCGGAGCAGTGGCAGCAGCCACTCCACGTGGCAGCCGAAACCGGGACGTCCCCCCCGCCACCGCGTGTGCAGAGCACTCCCGACCCCGCACCGAGAGAGATCCCCCGGCCACGTGGAAAGAGAGCCCCCCCCCCTCCCCCGCAAAGAGAAAGAGAGAGAGAATCTCCTAACACGTGTCTGAGCACGCTGCTGAGCCGGGGCCGCTCCGGCGCGAATTTTAAAAGACAGTGAAACACACGCAGAAAATAAAGCTTGAACGCTATGAATTCTTGTCTGTGGGGCTGCGCAGCCAAAATGCAAAGGCAAAAAGGGAACAGAACTCGCGGCAGAGTCTGTTTTTGAGCTTCTGCTCTCCCGAAAGCAGAGATACTCACGTGAAATGGAAGCTGTAGGCTGGGTACAGGCAGGCAGGTCTCCACCGGAAAAGGACCTCTCTCTGGGTGCAAGAAAAGCTACCCTTTTCTTCCTCTAGAAAATCTGCTCACCACAATGAAGCTGGGCTTTCCAGAAGGCGCCGAACAGTCCACGAAACTTTTTCTGGGAATATTCCCAAAGTCTCTAGCTGGGAGTCTTGAAGCCAGGCTCCTTTCAGCTGGATGCACGGCTGGCAGAAGCTTCTCTGAGGAACTGCGAGTCCGTTTTCGGGCTGCAGAGTCGAGCCCACCCAGGGACGCCAATATATTGGAATATGTATCCCAATATAACCAGTTAGATGGTGCCCAGGCCAGTTCTGACCTTCGCTGCTGGGCCACAGGCAGCACTGCGGTGTTTTACCCCAGAGATACCTCGGCTGGCGGCAGAGTGCAGCGGGGCACAAGACAGGACTCCGTTCTCCTCAGGAGAGAGCTTCTGGCGATGGTAGAGAGAAAGGGAATGGATTCTGCTAGAAGGTAGCCAGATGTTTATTCCATTGGTACAGAGGCGTCTGCACTGGGCTACTGCTGGTAACAGAATGCCAGCCGCATGGTCTCATTAACTTTATAAGCTCGGGGACAGGGGAAGGGGAGGGGACAGGTGAGTTACCAACCAGGTGAAGGGGGCAGGGTCTCAAGGGAGGATGACACTTAGACAGGCCAATGACCCCCAGGCCTGAGGAGCATCCTTTGAAATCGACGAATCACACGACGCCTTGCTGGTATGTTAGCCTGATTGACAGGGCACACTCAGCAAGGGGGCGAGGGGGCAGGGAGAGAGGCATAGGCACACCTGGGAAGGGACTCGGAAGTTTAAAACAGGACATTGCAACACACCACAACATTTCCTAAATAAAAAAAAAAAAACAAATGGGCCCTCCTAGGCCCTGGTAACCTGTTGTGCTGGAATTTCTTCTATTACACCTTGAGGTTATTCTTTACAAGTGGACTCATTTGGAATTTTATCCTTATTTTTCCCATTTTTCCTTCTTAAAAATTCTTTTTTCTTCCAGTTCCTTTGTGCTTCTTTCCACCGAGTTCTTCTCATTTCCAGTGCTATATGGGATTTTCCAGATCTGGATTGTGTCCTGCTCTCTCCTCCCATCCCAGCCCCCTGAAACCTCCAAAAAATATCCCAAAAACCTCACAAGACTGAATCACCACATCAGCGCTGTCATTAGAGTGTTCCTAGACAAGTGGGCAGAAAATTTGGGATGAACATTCCCTATCCAGCAGACTCATGAATTCCTCCAACGTGGAAGTGGAAAAAGCTGCTAAAATTGGGATCTTGCCTTTCCAGGAGTGTTTTTGAACTGGGTTTTATTCGTTATCTTGTTGATGTGCACAACAGTGGACCAAATATGGCAGGGCCTTAGACACGACTTTGGTCCTGACACACAGGATGCAGGCAAAGTGAAGAAGCCAAACTGTTTATTAATGGAAGGCGAAGCAAAGGGATTAACTAGAATGGAACCAAAGGGGATGGACACGGTGTGAGAGCTGGAGGGAGGTAGCTATCTACAGGCAGGGGGAGGGCTGAAGCCACACAAGCTTCCAACAAGCTCAGCTGTGCCAATCATCAGCTGTGTCTGGAACTCCAGTGGCAATGGGAGATGGCGTCCTCTTCAGTGTCTTCTGGTGCTATTCTTACATCACTGATTCACTGGATCCTTAAGATGAAGTTAATTCTTCAGCTCTGCTGGTAAACTGGGCTTGAATATTTCTGCTACAGTGGGACAAACTGCCTTTCCTCTGGGTGTGAATGGCTGGAACAGAGAGGAGGACGGCCTCAGTCAGAGCCCACATCTGCAGGAATTCTAGGAGAACCTCGCGCCAAGATTGTCCAAGTCAGCTCTTGGATCGGCCACAAGAGAGGAGGGGTCAGCAGGATCAGCCGCAAAGGGCTGCCCACAAAGCCCCTGGCCTGTGTCCCTGAAATCTCTGTGCGCTCTGCCCATGCCACCCCTCGTCCGCACAGGGAGCGAAGCCTGCCGCAGCCGGGCAAGGGCTTGCAGCTCCCCTTGTCAGCCCCCGCTGTCAGCCCGCTCTGGCACTCACCCTCATTGAGGATCTCGAGCTCTTCCTTCTGGCCCCTCATGAGAACCTTGGCGGACCCTGTGAACACAGAGACTTTCACGGCCCCAGCGGCACAGCTCCCTCCCAGCGGCGCTGCCGGGGTAGCAGGCAGGGCTGGGGCCGAGCTGCGGCGGGCCGGGCCAGGCCGGGGAGGAGCCCGGGCTCGGGACTCACCCATGAACCTGACGGCCGCCTCTCGCAGGGGCTCCTGTGGGCTCCGCAGGTAGCGCAGGGCCTGGCGCAGGTGCTCGGCCGCTCTGCTCCTGTCCTCTGCCAGCTGCAGAGAGCGGCAGGAGCGAAGGGTTGGCACGGGCTCAGCCCCTGGGCCGGGCGCTGCCTGCGCCCAGTCCCGGCCTCCCCTGGCCGCACAGCCCTGAGGCGCGGCCAGCAGCCGCTGGCCAAGGGCTCCCGAGGGCAGGGGGCAGAGGGCCGGCTGCTGCCCGGGGAGCCGCGGTGCCGTCCCGCAGCCCCGCCGGGCCAGGGCTCCATGGGCACCCGACTCGGGCCCACGGGAGCCTGGAGAAGAGCCCGCGCAGCCTCTGGGTGCAGCAGCGGGCAGGGGCACAGCTGCCAGCCCCGCACACTGAGCACCGCGCTCACGGGCCTTCTCCAGGCTGAGGGTAGGGCTTCAGGCCCTCCTTACCAGGCAGTTGGCAAACTTCAACATCTTCTCCCTCTCAAGTAGCTTCTTGAGCTTTCTTCTCCTGAGGAACCTTACCACACGAAGCAGCGTTTCCCGAGAGGCCTGGAGAGGAGCACAGATGTGGAGCTGCTACCACAGCCCAAAGAAAAGGATTTGCATCCCTGTGCCAAGGCCAGGAGCCAGAGGCTGGAGCCTGGGAGAAGCCAACCAGGAGACATCTGAGACCCCTTTCCAGGGATGCACCAGTGTAACTCAAAACCTCACCTTTGCCACACGCTTATTCTCATCATGGCAATGAAAGAAGAGTGGCAGCAGGCTCTGGCTCACAATCTTCTTCAGAGTTTTTTTTCTTTTATTCACTACCAAGTCCATCACCTTGAAGAAGAGATTTAGGGAGAGCAGCTGCATATGGATGTCGTCCTGGAAAAAAGGAAAATACCTCAGCACCAACTGCTCCAAGCCCATCTGGGCAAAGGCCTGAAAATCCACAAAATTTCTGGGCAGCAGCGAGTGCCCATGGCTGGGGGCACAGAGCCTTACACTGTCAAAGAGTGGCAGGAGTGCCTCAGCCAGCTTCGGGGCAGTGGTGCAGGATATCAGGATGTGTTCATTCTCAAGTATATTTGTGAGCACAGAGAGAGTCATGGTGACAACATATTCATCTGCATCACCCAGCAGCTCCACAAGGTTTTTAGACAGACTGCACATTCTTCTGGCCTGTGTGGAACACAAGGCTGTGCTGGGAAGCCATGGGTGGCTGCACTGCCAACACTGCCCTGGCACTGCAAGGCCACCCTGTGGCTGCAGGGCCCACAGGCCAAAGGCCTGACCCAAAGCACTGGGGCAGGTGAGGCAGGAGAGCTGGGAGCAGCTGCCTCAGCTCCTGAAGCCCAGCCAAGCCAAATGAACTGCATTCCCCAGCCCCACACTGCTCATACAACTTCAGCCGCTGCCCCCTTCTCACCCTCAAGGGATCCTTGCTGAGCACCATGAGGCCTCTGAGTGCCAGGCGACGGCGCTCCCTGCACTCACTCTGCAGGTACCTTGACATGATCTCCAGTATGCTGTCACCACATTCCCTCAAATCTAGGCTCTGAAAGACCTGAAAGGCACAGGGCAGTGACAAGGGAGCTGGCCAGCAGGAGCCCAGCAGCGCACAGGGCTGGGCTCAGGCAGCAGCACAGGGCGTGGGCACTGTCCCAGGCAGCTGTGGCTGTGAGAGGGCACAGAGCTGGGAGGCAGCTCAGCCAGGCAGCGCTGGCCACCAGGCTCACCTCCACAAGGAATGCCAGGAAGGGCAGATCCCAACGTGGCTCCTCCCTGTGCAGCCGCTTGACTAGATGGATTGCAATGAGGGAACACAACGGGATAAAGATACGGAACATCTCCCTGGAAGGGGGAAAAAAAGACACCAAGACCCTGAGGTGAGGGTGCTAAACCTCTCCCAGGAATGACTCACAGATTTCTGGTCTTTCCCCAGCATCCCTGGAAGGGATGTAGGCGCTTTATGAGGCAGCTCAGTCTGGACACCTTCCTCTCCCAGCCTTTTCCCGTCCACTTGGCTGTCCCTCAGTGACGAGGCTCTCTGGCCCATGACCACAGATACTGAGTGGGGCACAGGGCACAAATGTCGGGGGCAGTGGGGAGAAGGGGGTCTCACCTGGCCAGCAGACCCATGGCATAGTGCTGGGTATCAGCACACAGCAGCATCTTCCAAGCATGCTTGCGCTCCATAGCCACCACCTCATTGTAACACCGCAGTCGGCACAGCAGAGCCTTCATGGCCTGCACTGCAAACCTGTGTGCCGAGCAAAGCCCAGGTCACACTGGGAGCACTGGCACTGGCTACAGGGGCATGGGAAGGACGGGAGGACTGGGACCTGTTGGGCTTGCTGGGAAGGCAGTGTTCCTCCTGACATGCTCTCCAGAAGGTATCAACTTCCTCTGGTGGTATCTGCTGTGTGGTGATGACAATATGGAAGAGCAGAACCACAAAGAGGTGTCCAGAATAAGGAATCATTGACTTGTGGCACGCAGGCACAATCACCCAGATCACCAGAGTTGCCTGCGAAAGAAGCAGCCCAAGACAGTGCTCAGTGCTGAGGTGTCCATGGGGCAGGGCCCAAGGGCAGACGCAGGAGGAGCAGCAGGCCTGGTGCCCCCTGAGCCTGCCCCTAGCTCAGGGTTCAGCCCAGCGCCTGAGGTATGGAGAGGATGGAGAGCTGCTGGAGAGGCGTCCTGGGGGTGAGCATGGGCCCAGAAACTCACAGCCAGGGCAAAAATGTCCTTGTTGTCCCCATCAGAGGTGCATGCGCTGTGCAGTGGCCAATCCTCCATTACGCAGAGCAGTGTTGGCAGCACTTTCTCCACGGCTGGTCCTGATGACCCTATGGTTCTCCAAATCATTGCAGCAGCTCTGTGGGATCAGAGCTCTGTGTCAGGGGCATCTCAGTCCCAGGACCATGCCCTGTGCAGCTGTGGGGGCCCAGGTGACAGAGCCCCAGTGCCCTGAGGGGCAGGGGGGGAGCATTGGCAGCAGGCTTGGGGAACAGAGGGGCCCCAGGGTCCTGGATCTCTCTGCCTGTCTGGCAGAGCCCATAGCACAGGCTGTGCAGGGCCATGGGCCCTAAAGGCTGGTGAGCCCTGAGCTGTGCAGGCATGTGGGCCCCATACCTGTCACATGTTGGGGCACAGCGCAGGAGGGTCAGAACCACGTCAGCAGGGTGTTCTTCAGCCATCCTTACAATGTCAATTTGCAGCCTGGCCTCCACAGTGAGATGGGACTGTAGACTCTGGTGAATGCCCCTTACAATGGCTGGCACCTGGAGGAGGCATGGGGAAGATTGGAGCGCTGTCCAAGGGAGCAACTTCCCTCACTAAGTGCTTCACTTCCCACCACACTATGCTCGTCTCAAATGCTGAGGGGCCCCAGTGACCATGGCTTGAGGGGACACCCGATCCTCGAAAGCCTCCAGGCCTAGCCCCAGGCTGCTTACCTGCTGCTGAGAAGGAACAGCACTGTCCTCAAAAAAATCCATAGTGGGAGCAGGAATCCCAGTGGGAGTGGGCGTGCTGTCAGTATTTGTGATGCCCTCAGTCTCTTCAGTGTCAGAGTTTCTGATGACCACATCCTCGGTCATTGCTGTGAGAAGAGCTTTTGCCCACCTTTCAGTCACTGAGGTGTCAAAGTCTTGAGAGTGCTCAGCTGAATCTGGGCTGACATCAGGCTCTGCCTGGAGCTGGGTCAGCCCCGAGTCAGGCTCTGCTGTGCCCTCAGCTGCTTTGCTTCTGGCTTTTCTATGCCGAATGCACAGGAATTTCCGGAACCTCTGCAGAAGAATAAAGGACAGGGAAGCCAGGGATGCTCCGTGGCGTGCTCCAAGCGTGGTGCTCGGCTGAGCAGGGACAGCAGGCCCAGCCCAGGTGGGGGTGGCTGCAGGTACCTTCAGGGTTTTGTGCAAGTGACTGGGTTCCTGCTCTTGTGTCTTGTCCAGGGCTGCATCTGGCAAAGAGCGAGCGCAGTCAGAGCTGAGGGGCTGCAGGAGAGGCCAGAGAGGACAGCCCAGCCCTGTGCTGCCCAGGCAGGGAGAGCCCCGGGATGGCCGAGGGGATGGAGCCCAGCCACTGCGGGGTGTCTGCCCTGCCCCTGTTCCGTCCTGTCCATGGGCATGTCCCCAGGGGAGGGGATGGGATGGGATGGGATGGGATGGGATGGGATGGGATGGGATGGGATGGGATGGGGCCAAGCTGGCTGCAGCCATCAGCCCTGTGGCCCAGCTCTGCCACTCACCATCCTTCAGTGGCTGGATCTGCTCCGGATCTTCAGGCTGTTGTGCTGGGGCAGCTCCAGGCTCTTTAGTTTTTTTCCCCCTGAACAACTGGAACAGGCGGAGGAATCTGCCCGCCATTCCACGACCTGGCCTTGACGTCACCTTCTAGAGAGATACCTCAGGATATCGCCAAGTCAAAGATTGCAGTTGTGCCTTCAAGGCACCTGCAACAGAGAAGCCCCAGGACAGCTGCAGGACACAAAGTTCTGCACTTTGGTCTTTAGGGCTCCTGCCACAATGACAGGAGACTCCTCGTTAACGATTCAGGTAATGAAATCCCACGGTCTGGACTTGATGGCACTGGCTGCAGGAACGGGAGATGCCTCGAAAAGTTCCAAGTCACCAAGTCCTGCAGTCTGGCCTCGAGGACAGCTGCAGGAATAATGCTACAGAAAAGCTCTGGGTGAGACGGGAACGAGCGCGCTGTGCAGGGACCTCTTCACGGCACCGCTCTTGTCCCTGTCCCGTCCTGTCCCGTCGTGTCCTCCGAGCACCCAGCCAAGCTTCTATTTCCCACGTGTCACAAAGGGCCCTTGGACACCCGTTCCATGTCACAGTGACGGTGCGGCACCGTGTCACCGAGGGCCCTTGCACACACTGCCGCCTGCCTTGGGGCCACACCTAGCTTACCCAAAGTGGCCCAGGTTGGAAGGAATGGCTGGCCCCAGGGGTCCAAGGCAGCCCCACAGGATCTTTAAGAAGTGCTCAGAGCATCAGCAAACGCTGCCATGCTCAGTGGGCTCATGGCAGCAGAAGGAGCCCCCAGGGCTGCCGACGCAGCCGTTCTGGGAAGGGCACGGGGCCTTGCAGGGAAGCTGGCACGGCCTCCTTGGGACACGTCCCGGCTGGTGGCCGTCCTAAAGCTGCCGGTGTGACACGCACAAGGAACGTGTGGGCCCAGGCACCAATGCTGCTCTGAGGCCTGGAGCCCGGGGAGCGCTGACATCAGCAGATGTGGCAGAGTCCCCGGCCAAGCAGAGCTGCCACCCCCTGAGCCCTGGCAGTGCTGATGCCTGACTCCTGCCCCAGAGACCTGTGGCCCCTGGGGGCTTTCTGTGCCAGAAGGAGCCAAAGGCCACGTGCCTTGGGGGCTGATGGCAGGAGCACCTGGAGCAACTGCTGGCAACAGCTGGTCTCTGTCAGAAGCTCTTACTCCATGCTGGAATGATTTTCTCATTTAAGTAATTTGCTGCACCACAAAAACATCTTTGCCTTGAAAACACAGAAGAATCAGACAATAAATTATCCTCACTTCAGGAAACCTTTACCTCTCATTGCTCAACTCGTGTAGGTCAAAAAAGCTGCATAATTCCTAAATTAATTGAGATGCCCTAAGAACATTGTGAGAAACGAGGCTCACTTTTAAAATTTTAAAGACTTATTAAACCTTAACAAAAATACAACAAAGTATGAATAAGGAAAAATTACAGGACTGGGAGTCTCCATGACCAAAAGCCCACCTGCTCATCTACAAAAATGGATGCTCTGCCTTTTATACCCTTAGCCCCTCCCAAAGTTTTGTCAGTCAACTCTTTCTCTGCCATCCAATGGTGAAAGTCACTTTCTTACATCTTGATTGGAGGTCAGGTGTTGCCATGCTCTGCCTCCTGGTATCAAGCTCTCCCTGCCCTAAATGCCCTACTAGTGACAGCAATAAGGGGGGAAGGGAAAGAGTACTATGGAGAGAACGTGCAAAAACAACACAACTATACAGCTATAAAAATTCTCTTAACATACACATAATATTCATCTCTTAATTGTGAGAGCCAACTATCCCCTTATTCATTTGTAACAACCTAAAAGATTTTCAAGTTTGCTTCCAACTCAAAGCAGTAACTCATTTTCCTTAATGTCAACCACTGAGAGTCACTTTAGAAAACGTAACACAGAAGCAAAAAAATGGCCATCCATTGGTTTGCAAATGTTTTTCTGTGAATGGATGATAACACCATAATTCTAAAGGAATAAAAGCCCTCATGGAATGAAAGTCCAGTCAGTGTCACAAAAGGAAACTGAACAAATTAGTAGATTCCAAAAAGGTCAGTCCTCCCCCTGGCAGAGATAACTTAGTGGCCAATAAATTACAGCCCTGCCCTCTTGTTCCCTGCAGGAGAATCACAACCTGGGGGCCACGTTTGGACACTTTGGCAGGACAGGGACTGGCTCTGGTATAAGGTGTGTAATAAAGAGACTGAGAACAAGGAGGAAAGAAGATCCAGCAAATGCAGAATGTTGGTGGAAAGATTAGGATTTTCTTTTAAGGATTTTTTTTGGTTCACTGCAAAGACAAATGGCTTTGAGCTGCAGAAAATGAGTACCCACTGGCAGTATCAGGGAGGACTAGAGGAAGGGCAGAATATGTCCCTGGATAAAGTGCTTAGAAAGATACAACAAGGGTATGTAAAAAGGGATGCTGAAAAGGAGAAAGCAAAGACAAAGGCGATGGCAGAATTTTTACAGCCCCCAAGGGCCCCAGGACCCAAGTGGTCCCCCATAATAGAAGGGACAGGGTCAGCTACAAGGAAGTGGCAGAAGCATTCCCTCCTCAGCAGGGGAGAGCCAAACCAACCAGCAGCTGGGAAAGTATCAGTGTGCTCTGTGCTGGGCAGAGGGACACTGGAAGTGGGAATGTTCACAAAAACAGCTGGACCCTCAGGAGGAGGAAGTCCAGGGGATAATGGAGATGGGTTATTAGATGTGTCAGGAGCTCCCATTGTAGCAGGGACACACCACACTGGAGCCCTTGTTAACTTTTCAGGTGGGTTCAGATGGAGAGGAGGTGTGTTTCCTAGTAAACACAGGGGCCTCTCTATCCACCTTACATTTTATCCCTAAGGTGGGAGAATTGTCAAAAATATCCTCAATTGTTCAAGGGGTTGTGGGAATTGTAGTTTATTCTGTAGGCTTGGAAGTCTGAGAGCATCTTTCTCTGAAGGAATGGTGGATATCGTGGTAAATGGGTTTAGGGATTTAATTCTTTTGTCTATGTGGGGTTTTGTGCAGAGCTGAAAAGCTCCTGTTTGGAGGGGACCCATGCCCCTGTGCTTTGTGTGTTTTGTTGCTAAAAGCCAGACATGGCGGGTTTCAGTCCTGAAACCAATTCTGCAACTCCACCAGTCTGTGGTCTGTTGTGGAGAACTAGAATTGGCAGTTTTAATCGTGAGGCCAATTCTGCAGCGGCTGCCTTGTGGAGATTGTGTTGGCCCTATGCAAGCCTAGGTATTTATCATGCAGCTTCTTCTCTGGGGGCTATAGGAAAACTTCAGGGGAAAATATTTTGCTATTCTTCCTTGGTTAATGTAGTAGTTGCCTCCCTACCTCTGGGGTGCACTTGATGAAAAAAAAAAAAAAGGATAAGGAGAAATTGGCTACTAAAAAGATGATTGGTTATTAAAAAAGTGATTGGTTGTTAAGAAAGGCTTTAGGCAGTGGCATTGCTTGCTGCAGAACTTGATCATGTCCAAAAGGAAAGTCACTGGAATAAAAGGAGCAAACTGCTAAGGTGAACTGCTCCAGGGTGAGTAGCAAAAGCCTGCTAAAACCCTGAAATAAAAGCTACTCAACTGCTTAATTCATGGATTGCAACTCTTGCAAAACATTTTAAAAGCAGTCTCACTCCCTCTGCTGACAAATCTATTGGAGGAAACCCCTGAACACCTGTGGGAAACAACAAAATGGGGAGGGGGGGGGAAGAACACACACTCATCCTTCTCCCCACCCCAGGCACGTTAACGTTACAAAAGCTAAGCCTATAATAAATAACCCTGCATTTACTACCATCTCTGAACCTGGAGATGTCTCGTTCACTGATACCTCAGCCCAAAACATTGATGGTAAAAGTATAGAGCTGTTACTCCCCAGGTTGCAGCTTAGTTTATTAGTTTCTTATCAGTTGACCAGAGTGTTTTGTTACTTTTGACATGTAGGGGTCATGTCAGGTCTGGATGGTTTTGTTTAAGCCTCAGCTGGCACTGGGAACACTCTGTGAGAATACCGTTCCATGTCTTTCATCACTTTCATAATAGAAGTTTTAAATTCTTCTGTGTGTGATAAATAGGTATGATTCGTGCTGATAAAAAATTGAAACAGTAATCAATACTGATACAGTAATTAATATTTGAGAATAATAAAACAGTTAATAGTTAAAAGTTGTAATGCCAAAGAAGAGATGGAAAGAAGGGGCTCCACCCATCCCCCCCTTCCCAGCAGATGTTCTCAAGGACCACAGGAAAGAAGCTGAATATACAGTTGCTAAAAATAACCAAGAACCTGGTTGGGTCCAAGAAAATGCTAATTATAAGGGACTTATTGCTTTGATATGTAGATGCAGTGATATGTTAGTCTTGGCTTACATTGTACTGGCTTGGTGTGCATGCATAACCCAAAGGTGAACTAAAGGACAACGAAGAAGACTACAGAGCCTTCATCAGTGACGACCCCCAAAGACTTGTGCGACCACCAAACCGAGTGGTGGAGCATGCGTGGTAAAGGTGGTAATGAAGGCGGAGACAGAAAAGTGACGAACAGAAAATGGGAGGAGATGGCATTGACACATGGCATATAAGGGGTGACTTTCACTTGGCAAGCTTGTACGTGAAGTGGCAAGGGTCATTGAACCCCGCCCTCCGTACCCCGTGGTTGCCTTTGCTTATGCGCTATTATTTGAACCAAATTATCCCTTGTTCATATATTTTCTAAACTATTTCATTAAAATTGTTACTACTTTTAATATTTTTTGGCCTTTTTATAATGGGATAATTGGGCAAACATATGAAAAGGAAGGGCAAAAGAGCTCAGCATCAGCTGCTTCAGGCCCCCCAGGGCACAGGCCTGCATCTCCACAGGGCACCAAGTGTCTGGGCAGCAGCCAGTGGCTGTGGCTGTGGGCACAGAGCCTTACATGGTCAAAGAGTGGCAGGAGCGCCTCAGCCAGCTGCAGGGCCATGGAGGTGGGTATTGGGGCACCATTATCCAGGAGCAAGTATCTGAGTAGCAGAATGGTAATCCTGATCGTGTCGCTATCATTTTCCTGCAGGAGCTCCACAAGCCTTTCAGTCAGGCTCCGCATTTTTTCAGCCTGTGTGGAACACAAGTTTGTGAAAGGCCGCCCTGCTGCCGCAGGGCCCAGAGGCCTAAGGCCTGTCCCAAAGCACTGGGGCAGCTGAAGTGGGAAGCAGGAGAGATGGGAAGAGCTGCCCCAGCGGCCGAAGCCCAGGCAAGGCCAAGCGACTGCGTTGCTCAGCCCCACGCTGCCTGCACAGCTTCAGCCACTGCCCCCTTCTCACCATCAAGGGATTCTTGCCCAGCACTACGAGGCCTCTGAGCGCCAAGTGACGCCTCTCCATGTGCTCGCTCTGCAGGTTCTGTGCCATGAACTCCAGAACACTGTCACTGCATTCCCTCAAGTCCAGGCACTCAAGGACCTGAAAGGCACAGGGCAGTGACAGGGAGCTGGCCGGCAGGAGCCTGGAGCCGCACAGGGCTGGGCCCAGGCAGCAGCACAGGGCACGGGCACTGTCCTGGCAGCTGTGGCTGTAAGAGGGCAGAGAGCTGGGAGGCCGCTCAGCCAGGCAGCGCTGGCCATCAGGCTCACCTCCACAAGGAATGCCAGGGCAGGGAAATCCCAGTATGGCATCTCTTCTCTGAGCATGGCGAGCAGGTACAATGCAATCCCGGTACAAAAGTGCATGGCTGAATGGCAAATGATTCTGACAAGAGGAAAAAGGAAACAAGACCCTGAGGCAGTGGGGCAAACCTCTCCCTCTCACTCTGTGAGTGACTCACAGAGTTCTCATCTTTCCCCACCACCTTTCCAGCAAGGTGACCTGGCCCATTTGGGACTTGGTTGCTCATGGGCACCCTTCTCTCCCAGCTTTTTCCAGTGTGCTTGGCCGTCCCTCAGTGACAAGGCCCTCTGGCCTATGACCACGGGGACTGTGTGGGACACCTGGGCACAGAGCACAAATGTAAGAGGCAGTGGGGAGAAGGGGGTCTCACCTGGCCAGCAGAGCCACAGCATAGTGGTGGGTGTCAACAGAGAGCAGCGTGTCCCAGCCACACCTGCGATCCATTGCCACCACCACATCCTCACAGCGGAGACGGCAGAGCAGGAACTTCAGGGTCTGCACTGCGAACCTGTGTGCACAGCAAAGCCCAGGTCACACTGGCAGCACTGGCCCCTCGGCAGGCCACGTGGCAGGGACAGGAGGAGTGGGATGGAGCACCTGTTGGGGCTGGTGGCAAGGCCGTGCTCTTCCTGGCATCCCTTCCAGAATGCATCGACCTCCTCTGGCATATCCAGAGTGCTGAAGAACACTTGGAATAGCAGATGCACAAAGAGGCAGGGGAAATACACCTTTAATATCCGTGGCAGACAGGGCTCCTGGAGGATCTTCCACATCACCACCGTTGCCTGCAAAGGACAAAGCCCCCCGAGACAGCGCTCAGTGCCGAGGTGTCCGTGTGGCAGGGCGCGAGTGTGGCAGGGAGAGGCCCGGAGAGACCATGGCAGGGGGAGCACGGGGCCTGGTGGGCCTGAAGCTGCCCCTGGGCCAGGTTTCAGGCCAGCACCTGAGGCAGGGAGATGCAGTGGGGGAAGGAGGATGGAGAGCTGCTGGAGGGGCGGCCTTGGGGCCAGCAAAGTTCAGTGTCAGAAACTCACAGCCAGGGCAAAGACACCGGTTTCATCCTGTGGTAAATAGGTATGATTTGTGCTAATAAAAATTGAAACAGTAATCAATATTGATACAGTAATTAATATTTGAGAATAATAAAATAGTTAATAGTTAAAAGTTGTAATGCCAAAGAAGAGAGGGAAAGGAGGGGCTCCACCCATCCCCCCCTTCCCAGCAGATGTTCTCAAGGACCACAGGAAAGAAGCTGAAAATACAGTTGCTAAAAATGACCAAGAACCTGGTTGGGTCCAAGAAAATGCTAATTATAAGGGACTTATTGCTTTGATATGTAGATGCAGTGATACATTAGTCTTGGCTTACATTGTACTGGCTTGGTGCACATGTGTAACCCAAAGGTGAATTAAAGGACAACGAAGAAGACTACAGGGCCTTCATCAGTGACGACCCCCAAAGACTTGTGCGACCACCAAACCGAGTGGTGGCGCATGCGTGGTAAAGGTGGTAATGAAGGCGGAGACAGAAAAGTGACAAACCGAAAATAGGAGGAGATGGCATTGACACATGGCATATAAGGGGTGACTTTCACTTGGCAAGCTTGTACGTGAAGTGGTCAAGAACCCTGCTCTCTGTACCCGCGGTTGTTTTTGCTTATGCGCTATTATTTGAACAAAATTATCCCTTATTTATATATATTCTAAACCATTCAATTAAAATTGTTGCTACCTTAAATATTGTTTGGGTTTTTTTTGATGGGATAATTGGGCAAACATAACAGCCCCTTCCAACTCCCCATATTCTACACTTCTGTGATTCTGAGAACTAATGGGCTGCAGGAGGGCAGAAATAGGTGACAAGAGGAAAGAAGTGAGGTTGGTTGGAGAATCAAGTCACTGAGTTCACAGAAGATGCAGGATACAGGACCCTTCCCTCCCAGCATTCCCATTCTCTGTCTCATCCCTTCTCCCTCCCACACACACGAAGATGAAGAATATCACTAAAAGAAGAAGAACCTGCTTGACTCCCATGTCCATGAGAGCAGTCATTGCTCGTGCAGGAGTCACATTCTCCACCATGATCCCCAGGATCTGACTGGCTGCTTTCTGAACAAATTCTGGGGAGCTGGACACCATCTGGAGAAGGATCTGAGCACCTCAGAGTCCATGTCCTTCTTCAGGATGACAAGGAGCTCTCCCAGAGTGACAATGGCAGAGCAGGACACCTTGGAACGGAGGTTGGTTGTTGGAATCCCTAAAGTTAGAGGGGTTTTAGGAAATGGTTAAAAGGTGTACAGGCCTTAGCCTGAAGTTCTGTTAACATTGCTAATACAGCAGAAAATTTTCCCAAACAAGGAGAAAAGTTTCCCAAGCAAAAGAGCATATGTGACAAATAACAATAGGCCTCTGTAGAATTGGCTTTAAGATGGCAACAAGGTTATTTAATGAATATCTTTAGAAGGTTAGCATGAATAGAGCTCTGTTCTTTGTCTCTTATGAACCTGTCTTTGTTTTAACTACCATTACATATGTTTTATAAGATTGGATAGAATGCTTGTCAATATGTCTTGTTTTATGTATGATTGGCTGAAATCTAGACTGAGATGATTTATGTCCTTCCGTATTACCCCACCTTCGGGGACATTTCCCTGCAGACCAGAGAGCTGTTAACATCCTATCTCCATTGTAACAATGTTCTGAGACTGATGTGCCAACAATAAAAGAGGCTCTTCCCTTGTTTGGTTTTGTCCAGTGTTGTCCATATTTGGACTTTTTGCCACGGCAAGTGGGTTCCTCTCTTAAGACGTGGGTTCCTGGCACAATTGGACCTCTAGTTACCCTTTACCCCAATAGTTGGTCACCTGGGGAAGCCATGAGGGGAAACGTAAGAATCACCTTGGAAAGAAAACCAGTTGCCTTCAACACAAGTCCCAGGAAATGACAACACATCCCACTGTGTCCAGAGGAACATACAAGTACAGGAAGAGCTGGAGAACACAAGCACAGAAAGGCACTTACTCTGGCACCAATTTCTGACCTCAGACCTGCTCACTGCGGGCCTAAAATAAAAATTTCATTCTAAGTGATCTACTTAACCCTTCTAAAATGTCTGCGGCTTTGATTTTAGGCCCTTTTACTAGAAAATTAAAGCAAGGGCTACTTTCAAATCATAAAGGCACAACTGATAAAGATAAAAGAGTCAGGTGCTCCTGTTAAAAAAAGCAACACCAGCAGTTGAAGCACTATGCCAGGAAACAGAAAACGCAGGCTCAGGTCTACAGAATAATTTACAGTGTTTAATTACAGCTTGGGCAGAGACTGGGACTCTGGCAAATAATATCATTAGTGCCTCAGTTTCTGCATTTGCACATTGCATTATAAAGGCACCACACTCAAAGATGAGGGTCAGATACCCGACCTGCCAGTAAATACAGCTGCATGTGCCCACAGATCCTACAGATAGCTGACAGACATTGGAAATATCAGGTCTAAAACCAGAAATGAAGGCAGACCTTGAGCACACATGGAGATGAACAAGCTCATACCTACTCTACACACTGTGTATGAAGTATGGGGGACAATTCAGAACAATGTTCTCACCTCGCTGGTAACTGCCAAGCAAACCTCACCAAGTCTACGAAGCAGGACATCTAAATGGGACCCAGCCAGGTGTTTGATGGTGAAGAGTCCCTTCTCCTTCAGCTCCCTGAAAGGCAGAAAATTGATTTTTCTCTCCACCAAGGCAGCACCCTCTGAAATGACCAGGCTGGCAGCTCAGTGAACAATGGGAGGTGCTTTTCAAGGAGTGATTAATGAAATCATGGAACGCGTTGCCCCAGGATGCTGTGGCTGTCAAAAGCATTCACAAACCCAAGAGGCAAAGACAGGGGCTTCAGAGTGGCCATTTGAGAAGACAGCCTTTCTGAAATCTCTGGCACATGAGGCCCCTCTGTCACTGCTTCCTAGGAGCTGTGGGACCGGGCCATGCTGCTGTTTGTTGTCACCTCCCTGTACCTGTCCCTGAGACACAGTGCCACCGGGCTGTTATTGGGGCATTTTCCTTCTTTGCCAGCCCCAGCAGGCATTCAGCAGGGAGAGTCTGCACTGCCTCTCTGGAGCTGAGTTTCCACTCTATGATCTCAGCCTCTCTGTCACCCCCTCCACTCCCCCTCACACATTCCCCAAAAAAGCAGCAGGATGTCTGCTGGCACCACCTCGGCCTGCAGGAAGGACAAGTGGGTCCTGGCCTCTCCTGACCCACAGCACAGCTTTCTTTCATCCCAGCATGGAAATATAAAACCTGTATTATCACGTCACACAGAGGGCCAGGAGCTTTTTATTTTGGCTGCAAGTGTCCACAGGACACTGGGGAAGAGGAGAAAAAGAGTGTTTTGCAGCAAGCAACCCGGCTACTCAGGCAGGAGGGAAGGAAAAGCGTCTGGAAGCTGCTTTTTAGGACTTTGGTTGTTCTGCTGAAGCTTCTGACAGAGCTGATGGGCAGATCCCAGAGCTGGGGAGAGTTCCTGGGAAATTTGTCCTTGGATATGTCTACGAATGCTCTCCCAGGCATGAACTGCCATCTGTGTCCTGTCCATATGTTACTGCCTTGACTGTTGAGTGTCTGAGGTGCCTCTTGAGGCTGCTGTGGACCTCCTTCACCAAGGAATGGATTGTGATACAACATCCCTTTCTGCTTCTATTTGGGCACTGACAGAGCCTGGAGCTCTCTGGCTGGATCTTGGGCTCTGGCCAAGCAAGATTGCTGATGAGAGCAGCTCATGGTCCTCAGCTCTTCCCTCCTGCTGGGACAGACAGACATGGCCATGGGGACAGAATGGAGCTGCCCCATCTGCCAGGGCACTAAGAAGGATGTGAATTTTTCTCTGCCCTGTCACCACCAGTTCTGCTGGGGCTGCATCCTGCAGTGGGCAAAGAGAAATCCAGCGTGCCCGCTCTGCAGAAGAATGATAGAAGCTGTCAGGTTTTCTGAGTAGGGTGAACAGGACTACATACAATTTGCCATCAACTCCCCCAAACAATTGCTACAGTCCAGCAGGGAGAGAGCCTGGCCACCTTGCTGAAAGCAGCCCCCCAGAACCTGTGATGGCTGCTCCATCTTCACCACAGGGAACCCTGTCCCCAGCT
This sequence comes from Zonotrichia albicollis, assembly GCF_047830755.1. Lineage (NCBI taxonomy): Eukaryota > Metazoa > Chordata > Aves > Passeriformes > Passerellidae > Zonotrichia > Zonotrichia albicollis. The sequence goes on along the minus strand of NC_133827.1, from coordinate 4,871,023 downwards.
GAGCAGGGGGCTGCAGGACCAGAGCCTGTGGATGGCCTCCTGCCCAAGGTGTGGGCCGAATTTTTCAAATAACAATGTCATCTGCTGGACCAAAGGTGGCCCTGGCTGCACCAGAAGCTGGAGGGAATATGCCAGCACCAGAGATGGCTGGTTAAGGAATTCATTGAGCAGCATCCTGCACGCCCTCTGTGCCTGGGGTCAAGTTGCCAAACTCTTGGTGCCAGTACTGCAGCTTCTCCTCTGTAGCAGTCAGAATTGCTGCCAGCATAGTCTAGGGTAAAGAAGCAAAAAGGACCTTTGCATAATCTCCACAGATGTTTTATTCAGATGTGCAGGGAGGTGTTCAGGTCCCAGCACCCACACACAGAAGGTCTCACTTTGTCTCCACAGGGGCCTGGGGGCTGACCCTGATCTCGGGGCAGTACAAAGATAAGGGGGCCAATCAGGGAATAGGGAAGGTGTGGCTCAGGAACACAGGAACAGACACAGGAACAGGGGAAGGAGCCAATGGGGTCTAACAGCTTTTTGAGGGAAGCTTCTTGTGTCTCCCTAGACCATGGAATGCCCCCTCAGGGTCTCCACAATTCCCCGTGTTTTATATTATTTGGAAAGCTTCTCTGAAGGATCAATTGAATCAACACAAAATTATTGAAGTGGAGGGAGAAGACCCATCTTCCTTGATCAGCATCGACTCCAGTTTATTGATCAAATTCGACACCTTTTTATAACAGTGCTAATTCACTTCATGCATATTGCAAAACCTGAGTTCCTGATAGGCTGTAGAGAAAACTTCAGCTCCTTCTTTTGTTTACAATGCCTGAAGTTAGTTTACTGAAACCAAGATCAGTGTTCTCACCATGATACGAAAAGTTCTCAAAACCTTCATATCTGTTCCCAGACCAGCCATCTGTTCCCAGTAGCAGCCAAGGACAGAACGGTCTGAGAATCTTGTTGTTTATAAAAGGTGGCTGAGAACCTTAATTATTTACAGAATCAAGCCTAGGAAAGGCTGCTTTTTCCCTTAGCTGAATCCCTTCATGGCCTCTTTCTTTAAGCCATGCTTGAACCAGGCTCTCCACACAAAATGACAAAAACAAAAGCACTCATAAGAAAATTGTTCAAAATGGAAACAATTCTGAGTTCCCAATGTGCCAACAGATTTCTTGGAGTGTCTTAGATCTGGCAGGAGGGATGCAGGGTTTTCTCAGCACAGTTTATCAGGAAGCTGAGTCACACATACTGAACCTCTGGTCCACGGCCTCCTCACTGCCATCATGCAGCAAGGAGGCCCAGAGGCTGCTGTGCTCTGCTCCTGTCAGGGATGAACACAGCGGCTCTGGCCAGTGCCAGCTCCAGCTCCAGCAGCTCACAAGAGGAGACTCCTTCCAGAAGCTCTGCTGGCTCCAGTGTGGCAGACCAACAGAGCCCACTGGAAGCCCCCCTCCATTGCAGCCACCCCCAGCTGCGCCCATCATCACTGCAGAGCAGGAGCTGCCCCAGAGGAGCCACGGCCGGAGCTCATGGCAGTGGCAGGTCCCTGTGCCCAGGGCAGAGCCACAGAACCTCTGCTCCTGCCTGGGACAGGGGCTGCTCACCCTGGTGTCCCACCGAGAGGAGGGATCCTGGGCCCCAAACTCTGCCCAGCCCTGCAAAAGGCCACCCCGCCAGCAGGGCCAGCAAGGTTCCTGCAGCCATTCAGTCAAATCAGAGGAAACAAATGTCTCCGTAGCTGACACAGTCTCTGCACACAGCTTTCTCCCCCTTCTCCTGGTGCCTTTCCCTGACTCCAGGAAGAGCTGCAGGAAATGCTGTGTGAGCCATGATGATGGGAGAGCTACTGATAAAAACACTGGGGTGATGCTTTCAGAGGAGTCAAGAATGGAAGACCAACCAACCTTCCAGCCAATGGTGTGCCAAAAGTTTCCATGCTTTAAATAATAGACTGCAATAAATTAGTAAAAAGAAAGATATGGAAACAAATTAAATCTTCCACAGCTGCTGGCTTTCCTCAGGCTCCATGGTCTATGTATTGCTAGACTTACTTCATTTAGGCAGAATATTAATTGCCCTGACTTGCTGGAGACTGACCACAAGGTCTCATCTGTGGTGAGCAGTCACTAAAGTTAGCTCAGCAGAGGCATCTTCAGCTGTCCAAGTGTAGCAGAAATACATATTCTCTGCTTCATGGCTGTGTGGCAGCAGCTGCTGGTGTGGGTTTGTCAGCGTTGCTTCATGGATTACCCCTGGGAAGGAATTGTGTGCACAGGCACAGTATGATGGCTTCGATCTCCTCTAATTACTCCAATCAGATGATGGCCGGAACTTTCAGGCAAAAAGCATAATGACAGAATAATTTACAATATTCTCCAAACTACTCCTGTGGTTTTGATTTTCTTACTGATTAGGTTCAGTGTCTGGCCTCAAGAAATCAGTCCAGAAAGAACAGGCAAAGCTCAGCTTACAAGTTAGAGTGCAAGTCTTTAATCTGCCCTTTTTGCAGCACGTACAAACAACTTTTCAACATATTTGCAAAAAAACTCTTGGTTCTTGCTATACCTATCCAGAACCTGACTCTCTCCTTGTTTTATTTTGATTTGAGATCCAAGCATGACTCTTTTCTGGACAGGGAAGTAAGAACCAACTGCAAATACAGACTACAAGTGTGAATCTATACTGCAGTAACTGAGCTGTAGCTTGGAATTAAAGGCAAGAAGGGATGCCATGGTAAATGTGAACATTTAGTGCTGGCATAGGAGCCTCCTGCAATGCTCCACCAACCCATGGTTCACATTGCTACAAACTCTCTTTCTGGTGTTACAAAGAGTGTTGGAGAGCTGACTGTAAGTAAAAAAAAACAGCCAGAATGTTAATTTTTGTTAATATGGCGAACAATGACTATCTAATAATTCAGAGCTCATAGAAGTGAGTGTTCAGATTTCCACTTAGTACGTGCTGGCAGTTTTAATTTGAAATCAACAGGTTTATCCAAATCAAGTTATCCATAGGAATTAATTTGCTCTATGATCTACCTAAAAATGCCTCATTGTCTGATAAGTTTAGTAGAAATTTGCAAAGTCAACAGTCCACAGATTTTCATTTCTTGTTTAGTGGCTATTCTGCAGGGAAGCTTTTACAGACTAATCTGTTTGGATGTAATTAAAATGCCAGTACATTTCATCTGACCATCTTGGTATTAAAACAAAACCATATGACTGCACAGGCTTTTAAAAAATATTTTAAAATAAATTTTCAAATCAACAGTCTGAGTAGGACTCAGAATATAAACTCTACCAACCTTCAACTCCATTGGAAGATTCCTTGTCACCCTGTGAATCAACTCTATATTCAGAAGATTAAAAGTCCCAATTTTGGTGGTTTTGGTATGGTTAGGAATTGGGAAAGGATCTTCTTCCTTCTCAGCTCCATGCTGCAGTGCCTTTGGGATGTGGCCTGCTGGCCGTTGTTTGTGCAGCCCTGGTGTTTCTCCATGAGGCAGAAAGAGCAATTGCATTTCCAGCCCAGAGCCTGTGAGGAGTGGGGCGTGCAGAGCTGTGCCAGACCCAGGCCAGCAGCTGTGCCCCCAGAGGGTTTTGGTTCCTGCCCAGGGCAGCTGGTGCATCTCTGCCGTGAGTGCCTGCCCTTCCAGGTGCCCGTGGACAGCAGGTGCAGGGTTCTGCACGGGGCACGGAACAGGGTGGGGATGTCTGCTGGCAACAGAGTGCAGCGGAGAGCAAACAGTCCAGGATGGTCCTGGAGTGTGTGACAGAGAACTCCTGACACAGCTGTGACTGAGCCAGTGAGGGAAGGCACTGCTGGGCCTGCTGCTTGTGAGGAGAGAAGGGCTGCTGGGTGACAGGAGGGCTGGAGGCGGCCTTGGGCTCAGTGATCACAAAATGCTTGTGTTTGATTCCCAGAGAAGGAACGAGAGATGTTGGGGAAGTGTTGACCTGCAGCACATTGTGAATTTGTTAAGATTTACCAGGCAGTGGTTAATGTGTGCAAGTGGATGTCTTAGCCTTGAGAATAAAGACAGTGGGCCTACTGAGGAGGTAGCTGCAATGCATTGAAGGAGAAGAAGGCTATTAACTATAGGAGGAGAATTTGAGAAACGGGATGTTCACCACATGACCACCAGAGACCCTCAAGAGACCCCTACTCTAAATGTCAGTAATTTTGGGGAAGTGATTTAAACATGTCAAATACTTTGTGAGAATGTTTAGCCTGTGAGTTTGAGCAAAGTAATGAATAAAAGTAATGAAAGTAATGTCTTAGTTCCATGGATACTCACACGTGGGTGTGCATGTTTCAGGGAATTGATTCCTCACACACCCAGCACTGAAATAAAGTAATGCCTCTTTTCTCACACTGAGCTGCCAGTGTGGATCGGCCCTGCTCGGTAACTTTCATTTTGGTCATTTCTATTGAAGCATAAAGAATGGTTGAAATGAAATCTTTTCCAGCTGTTTTCCATTGGTTTACCTGTTTGAGGGTTGAAATTGTGTGCTGCAGGTGTGCTGGGTGTGTGCAGAGCAGTGCAGCCCCAGACACCCCTTGGCTTGCCCACAGGTTGTCATGCCTTGTTGCCAGGTGTGCCCAGCTGTGGCAGCAGAAGGAGCCCGCAGCGCAGTGGGCACCGTGCCCTGCCCAGCCGGGGCTCTCTGGCACAGAGCAGCAGCAGCGCCAGCACCGTTCAACTCTCTCCTGCCTTGGCTTCCCCTGGCACACAGAAGCCTCTGGAAATCAGCACTGCCAGCGGCGTTCCCAGCTTGGAGCAGCTGCTGCTGGCGGGCAGATGCTGCCAGTTCGACTGCTGCCAAAGGGGAAGAAAGAGCACAGGAAGAGATGTACATACACAGTAGCCATGGAAACATCCCATGAACATGCAGATATATGGGGTGATTTGTTAGGAATTACTTCAGCTGCTATGCCAATAGTGCTTTCTCTCCTGGTTCTGTACAATGCTTTGGGCCATTTTCTTGGTCTGGTTTCCTTTGCTGGTGTCCCATCTGTGTGCTCAGCTGGGGTACAGGCTTGGAGCACTCTTGGAGTTCCTCTTGGATCCCTGAACAACAGGGTTTGGCCCATGGGGGGAGTTTGTGCTGCTTTGTTACAGAGAAGAACTTCCAAGGCCATTTTGTGTTTGCTGTAGGGAAGGTTGGTAGTTGCTTTGCATAAATTCACAGACTAACATGCTTTGTGATGCTTTGCTTTGTCATACTTTGCTTTGTGATATCAGGGCATGGTTGGCACATCGTCGTGGTGACATCAGAAGGTTGCCTTGGTGCACGGAAGGCCTCAGTGCCAGAGCAGTCCTAGGGGTTGCTCAGATCAGGAGCATCCTCCTGATTGTGGCCTTTGTCAGCGTGTAGCTGCACACTGACAGGAGTCTTGGTTGGAGTAAACTTGAAGCACAGTGCTACAATGATTGAGCAACTCGCCGCTGCAGTTTGCACCATGTATGGCACTGTTTATTCCGCCTATTTCATTACCAGCCTGGCAAGTAAGTAGAGGTTTCAACTCTATTTAGGCTAGGGTGTAACCTAACCTGGCTTTTGCATGTCTTCTTGCTCTTTCTTAGTGACTGAGTTGATTTTGAAAGAGAAAGTCCATTAGGATGCCTCTGGTTTGGTAAAGCTCCTGTCAAGAGGTTCAGCTAAAAGGGGGTGTCTGTAGCCACAGGGGCAGCATTTGCAGGGGAACCTGCAGGGCTTCCGTTCCCTCCACGGGAGAGTCTGTGGCAGCAGAGTCTGTCATTTCCTCAGTTTGCTGGGACAAGCAAGACAACTTCCAAAATGCAGACTGGGAGGCCTTCTCAGAAGGCCTTCTAAAGACTTTGTAGTTCTCCCCAGAACTCAGGGAAAGCTTCTTTTATTCCAAATTTTGTAATGAAAGGATTTGACTGTCAGTTTTGACCCTTGACTGAGTGCTAAAAGAGTGATTCCCTTTGCAGTGAAGTGCAACCGCCAAAGCAGTGAGTGTCTGCTCCTGAGCCTGGAGCTGCTGCTGTGCTGTTTCACAATAGAACTGCCAGAGCTCAGGGGAACTTGGGGCAAGCTTTTCTGGGTGACTGTTTTCAGCAACTTAATGGGAATTAGTGCATGCAACTTCTTTTTTGAAAAAAGTACCTGAAAGACAAGAGAACAAAAGCTGCTTTATCTGTTGGACAGAACAGAAGCATTGAGTGATAAAGAACAATTTGAATTTTCTTTATCATATTTGTATTAATTTACTGACTAGACAGGCCAAAGTGTAGGCACAACCAAGATTATTGTCCTGATCTCTTGCTGGCTGTGTGAAAGAACTATGTCACGTGGAGGGATGTTGATAAAGAAAAATACTCTCTGTTTGGGTTGACCTCTTCTGTGGGATTCAGCAGCCCAGGCAGTTTTCTCACAGCACTTGTTCATTTTCCCTTGCCCACTCCAGGTCACCTGAAGCGTGTATTCAGAGGTGCTGATCCTGAGGTGAGTGAGACAGGAACATTTCATGTTCGTGGTGCTTAGGAATTGTAGAGCAAGCTGTGAGCTTGGCCTGTGGCACTAGAGTGTAGAGGGCCAGCTGGGTAGGCTGAAAGAAAATCCATTTTCATGTCTGCAGCAGCAATAACAAAGGCATCACTGGCTATTTTTTAATTTTCAATTTAAGAACTTTCAAGGAATGAAAAGCTCATTTTGCAGAGAGAATGTTGCTTCTTGATAGTAGCCAGGGCATAATGTCTAATTCAGAACTATTAGCAATTCTGTTGAACTAGCCCATTTAAATTTAGTCGCAGTGACTTAGAATCCCATTGTTACCAAAGTTTCTGATTTGTCCTTAGCAGAGCTGGTTGTAGAAATAGAGCTGAATAGAATAAAGTGCTGAATAGAAATAAGGTTATAAGTTATAGGTAACTTTCTGTCCCTCACACTGCTGTCTGTCCACAGATCACAGAACCAACAGCAGTCTCTCCTCTGGCTCCCTCTGCTCATGGAGAGGAGGCCGAAGAGGAGGCAGATGAGGTGGATGAGCGCCAGCCTCCATCAGTGCTCACACCACAGCCTGAACATTCTGAGCCAGTAAGTGCCAGCTGTGTGTGCTGCTGTCTTTAGTGCAGGGCAGAGCTGCACGTTTCTGACCAGCCAGCACTTGCTGTTGCTGGCTGAGGATGCTGAGTGCTGGAGTCCTGCCAGGGCCTGGTGATTGCCCCCAGCCTGTGACAGCTGGACAATGGGCTTTGGTCTGTCACGTTTAGGCACCAGCTTCCTGGCATTTTGATAGGGGCCAGCCTGAAGCATGAAGGGTCCCTGATCCCAGAGCAGGGAGCATGTCAAAGACACTGTGCTCAGCCTTGTTGGATACACAGGGGACACTGTGGCGTGGAGAGACCCGACCCCCTGCACAGACTGGCCAAGTTGCTGCAGGCACAAAAAAATGTTGATCTGACCAAAAAAGCTCTTGGTTGTGCTTTGTCCCCACAAACTTCTTGGATGTGCTTACTTGGGAGTATTTCAGAGACACACTGGGGATGTAGAGTTGCTGCTTGAAGTCAGGGATTTTGGTGCCTTTGTTGCCAGGTTGCTCTTTTGCCCCTTCAGGCAGAGCAGCCGGTAGCAGAGCAGATAGGTGCTCTGAGTCTGCCTGTTTCTTGGTCTTTGATAAGCTGTAAGGAGATGACTGTGTTGTCCATGAAGCTGTGGGGGACGATTCTTGTCTAGTGTGGCAAAAGAAACAAAGGGATTAGTTCTGAATCTTTCTTCTGAGGCAAAAACCAGACACTGCATGTGTCTGTTGATACCTTCTATTGTGTAGTTTGCTTTGAAAACTGCATTGGAGCCTAGAGTGGGAGCAAAGCTGCAAGTCCTTGACTGCTGTCCTGTAATGCTAAACCCAGGATGTACACCTTGCAATGGTGCCTGCAGTATCGGAAGTGCAATGGGCACCTTTGTGTCTGGGGAGCTGCGTGGGCCCAAAGGACGCAGGGCTGGCGGCCGTGAGCAGCTGCAGATGAGGCAGCGTGGGGCCAGGGGGCCAAGCAGGCCAAGGGCACGGTGGGTGTGCCAGCAGCAGTGGGGCAGCAGGAGCAGGGCAGTGAGCGTGGCCTGTGCTGGGCAGCACTGCGGCCACAGCTGGAGTGCTGTGTGCAGCTGTGGGCCCTGGGAAGCAGAAAGTCATGTAGGGGCTGCAGTGTGTGCACAGAAGGACAGGGGAGCTGGACAAGGGGTGCAGCACAAGGCCAGGGAGGAGGGGCTGAGGGAGCTTTAGCCTGGACAGTGGGGGCTCTTGAGGGACCTTCAGGCAGACTTCCATAGATCCCTGCCTTGGATCCATAGAGCCAATGCTCAGCACAGGGGCTGTTTCCCTGCCAAACATCCCTTCACTGCATCCAAGTGCTTTAGACACTGGAGTAGGTAACACTTTCATATTTTGTTTGCTTATTTGTTTGTTTGTTTGCTAGAAGGAGAAGCCTTGTGTAATTTCTCCTTCTCCAGGGAGCAAGGGAGCTTTTTTCTCAGTCTTTCCTGCCCTTTTCCAGCACTGGCAGAAACACATCACTTTCAGGTTAATTACTCCCGTGTCTTTTGGCAGCCCAGGGAATCAGTGTGTGTTGTGTTTGGGAATTGAGCAGGAAATCAATGCCCTTGCATTCCAGCTGGTGCTCAGATATCACAGGAGCTGGGAGGGGCTGGGCTGCATTTCTGACTCCAGCCACTTCAGCACCATCAGTGTGGTCGAGTCCAAGAGAAGAACTTGCCCGAGCACAGATGCACAAAGAGTGCAGTTCCCAGTGCATTGCTCTGGGTCTGATTGCCTTCCATAAGGACCCACACGCTCCAGATTCCCCAAGAGTGTGGGTTACTGAAGCAACAGGAGAGCAAGTTCAGGATGGCTGCTGATCGGGGCACTGCTACCGAGTGCTGATGTGTGTAGTGACAGAAAGGACAGTATTGATTCAGGGTGACCCCCCCGTGGGGAATAATGTGCTTTGACTCTATGATTTAGAAGGTTAAACAAATGCTTTCTTAAGCTATGTTACAATTCACTAGTAGTATATTAAAACTATACTAAAGAGATAGTATACTAAAAAGCTACTAAAGAAAAACTCATGACTGTCTCCAGACAGTCATGACACAGCTTTCATCTAATTAGCTAATCAAGCTAAACAACTACCACTAAAATCCAATTAACAAATCACTTTCAGTAAACAATCACTAGAACACATTCTACATGTACTAAACAACAAGAACAGCCAGTAGAGATAATAATGGTTTTCTCTTCTTCTCTAAGTTTCTCACTATCTTCCCTTTAAAAAAACCTAGGAGAGAGAACTATATCTCTCTGTGTTCAAAGAATGTAAATACCACAGCACAGTAAAAAGAGATTATAAAAGTGAGATCTGTCTACCTCTCTGTCTATTTGAATCTTCCTGGCTCTGCTCCAAAGCAGTGGAAGATGCAAAGCTCACCTAAAGGCATCCCTTCAGGAGAGGAGTAGAGACAAGTTCCATTGACTGATCCTGAGCAGGCAGAGATGTTTCCCCATCCAGAGATGGTTGTTTTTTCCCCTCATGTTTTCCTACTCCAGCCTCTTGTGCCCTGAAGCCTTCTTTTTATCCTTTAAATTTTTGCATGTCCTGAGGGAGTGGAACTATCCCATGCTGTATCTGGGGTCTTGTGACTTTGCTCATACATGCATTACATGACACAGGGTTTCCTTCACTGGCATCCCCAGGGCTGTATAAGTGCATTCGTTAATGGGGCCTTATGAGAAACTCTGTTACTGCTGGTCAGAATTCTCAGTTGACAAAAGAGGGAGAAGAAACACCTTGGTCCTCCTCCATATACTGAGGAGGCCACAGAGGTTCTCTGACTTCCATCAGAGATCTCTGCATGCATCCTCATCTCCTGAATGACCCGGTTTTCTAACAAGAGTGTGGATGTCAGGAAGGATGAATGCTGGTGCAGGCCTGAAGAGAAGGTGAACTCCAGAAGTGTGTCTCACAAGGAGTGAGCTCACCCAGGAAGCCCCTGCAGAGCCAGGATGGAGCTGTGGGACAGGGCGGGGTGTCAGTCACTGCTGAAAGACAAACAGGACATGGCAGAAGCAGAGGGAGGCTCTCACCAAACCCTTGAGAAATGCCACCCCTTCCCTGTTAGCTGCCTGAGAGGCTGTTGGAGCTTCAGTCCCAGATGGCCCCTGATTGTAGGGCCAGGGTCACTTTGAAATCTGTGCCTCCCCTCGGGCAGAGAACGACCCAGCAGAGCAGCAGCACAGTGCTTTGGGAATGAGTGAGCCCAGCAGCCTTTGAGTCTTGGCCCACAAAGGGCATGTGGGAAGTTAAAACCCATCTTCTCTTGCTTTCTGTGCAGGTGCTTCTAGAGAAAGAGCAGGAGCACACTGCCTCATCTGAGTTGCCATGCCAGACTCAGGGAGAGCTGTTCCCTGCCCAAGAGCAGGAAGAGCAGCTGAGGCAGCAGGTGGAAGAGCCACAGGAGAATGGCCAGGTAAGCCTGACTGGCCAGGGCACAGAGGGAAGGGCAGGAAGAGGGACATAAACCGGACCTCTTGGGACAGAGGAGGCCAGGAGTCCCACAGGCACTGAAAGAACAGAGCCTTGCAATCTGCAGAGATCAGCCCTGGGACAGGAGGTTTGCAATGGAGGCTGATGTGGGGAGGGAAGCAGAAAGAAGTGGCTGAATAAATGTGATTTGGAGGCTGCAAGAGGAAAAAGCTGAGCCTGATGGCAGCTCCCAGCCACTTACTCTCCTTTTGTGTGTACAGAACATCAAGGCAGAGCCACAAGCAGAGCTGCCCAAAGCTCAGAGTGACATCATGGCAGTGAAGAGAAAGAACAAGGAAGACATGGGAAGAATTCAAGAGGAGAATCTCCATCAGCAGAGGGGTGATCAACAAAACCAGGTGAATGAAAGAGTGGCAGCCACTCCACTCATGAAATGTCCTCTCTTTTGTTTATTAGAGAACATGAAGGAACAGCTGGATGCAGAGCTTCAGGCAGCTCACAGTATGATCAAGGCAAGGCATAAGCAGCTGGAGGAAGAAATGAAAATCTTCAGAGAGAAACTTCCGTCAGTTCTCTGCAAAACCAAGTGAGTGAAAGAGGGATGCAGCCACTGCAGTCACCAGTCTGGTGGTTTCTGCCCTTCTTGCTTTTCCAGTGCAGAGCAGCAGGGAGTGGGGTGATGCCATGGAGTGCCATGCTGCTGTAGTGTGTGTATCACAGTCACTCTGAAGAACATTTCCTGGTCTGCTGAATCTCAACTGCTGCCCTGGACAGTGAAACTTGTCCTTTGGCCTTTTGGCCAGCAATCATCCAAATTGATTCCTGCTGGCCTGTTCCTGCTCTCCTTTTTTCTTGAGGGGTTTTTACAGTGGAACTTGGTGACCCAGATGGAGGATTGAAACAAGCTGTTGTATCCCCTGTCAATCTGTTCTTTGCCTTTCCTCACAGTCGATGACTCCTGGCTGACAGGGACAAGCTGTAGTGTCTGACTGCTTTGTTCTGTTTGACTTGAGGTGCAAGTGTTGACATCTCACCGGGCAGCCTGCGAAGACTTCCAGCCAATGTCTGGCAATGAAGGAGCCCAAGTTAGGAGTGAGGCACAGGAGCAGTGCCCACCAGAAATGCTCCAGGTCCAGCACATCATGGGCTCTGAACCTGCTGCCGCAGCAGCATCACCTCGAGGAAGCCCTTCTGTGAAACCTGGGAACTCAGGCTCGGGCAGATCCTGGGAACAGGAGACTGAGGACGAGTACCTGGAGCTGCTGGGTATGTCTGGGGTGTTTCTTATCTGAGGGACAGTGTGTTGTGGGCAGGTGTCAGCAGAGCTGTACCAAAGGCTCCTCCTGAGCTTGGTGTCACAGGGCCATTTAGGAGTCCCCAGAGGCAGTGCTGTGCTCCGAGGCAGCGAGAGCGCTCTGGGTGTTCCTGCTGCCTCTGAGGGCACCTGGGACTGGCTTGGGTTTGCCTGAGCTTCCCTCTCTGCTAAAGGCTGAAGCAGGGATTGTTCTTGGATCTGCAGAAGGCTGTGACCCAGCAAATGATCTAGGCAAGTCCTGTGTGCTAGTGGCCAAACTGAACAGAATTTTTAGCTTCCTAAATTCTCCTTAGATGCCTGACTTCGAACCAGTAATCCGAGCAAAAAAACTTCACAGAAATGGACTTGCTTTGGAGTTTTGTCTTTTGGGTTGGGTTGTTTGTTTTTTTTTTTTTGGGGGGGGGGTGGCATTGCTTTTGTGTTGTTCATTTTTGGTGGGGGTTTTTTGTTGTGTTTTTCTCCATCCTGAAGGAGCCCTTCTACCCCACATCTTACTGATGTCACTTTTTATGACTGTTACTGTTACCACTACTACATCTGCAGTTTATTTTCATGAGAATGCTATATTTTTGTCAATAAGAGAATGCTATCTTTTTGTCAATAAGAACTACTTTGAAAGAACATCAGGTTACAGGACAAATAGGGAGCACAAGGTGTTTTCCATGTGCCCCCAAAGAAAAACCAGAGACTTTGATAACAAACTTCATTTAATCTTCTAGTTTTATGCTTATCAAGATGTGCCCAGGAGACACATCCAAGTGGCGTGATCAGATAAAACTGTACTGCAGGCATTTCTCAGGAGAGAGCCTCCTGCCCAGCCATGGTATATCCCTCGGATCCATGGCACTTTTCCATACCTGATTCCCACTCTTTCCCATGACTGTTAGAATCCTACCCATTGGCCCAAGCCCTGCTCAGATCAGTCTCTAGGAAAACACATCAAGCCCTTTGTGATTCTGCAGCACAACCCAATGAATCTGCTTCTTGCCCGTAACAGCTGCCAGTGCTGTGCTCTCAGATAAGACCCGGTGGGGCTGAGACCAGAGCCCAGTGGATTCTGTGTCTGCCATCACCTGTTGGGACAAAAAGGGCACTGATCCACCCCTCGGTGTGGCAGATCTCAAAGCCCATCCTGTTGTGTCCTGAATGGGGGCAACAGCTTGTCCGGGGCTCAGGCTCACTCTGGCTTCTTCCCATCAGTGCCTGTCAGTGCTCATGCCTGGGCTTTGCCAGCCTTGTTGTGCTAGCTGCCCTGTCCCTGAGGGCTGGAGGGACTGCAGAGGCTGGAGCCTTCCTTAGCTGGGAGAGGGGCATCTTTGAGCTCAGCCTGCTCATAAACAGGTCAGGGTCCTGATGCTGAAAGCCCCGCCAGGATCAGTTACAGCTTGAGCTGCTCTGGTGTACAAATGGGAAGGCATTCCTTTTGCAAATTGCTGAAAGGTGGGGAAGATGTCTTCCTCTCCTGGGATTGCACGTCCCTGTGCTTTGTTTCCTGTCAAGAGAACTCTTCAAAAGACTGTACAAATCAGTCTCTGTGCTGGCCACCTGTGCTGCAGAGCTGCCTGCCTGGTTGTGGTCGTTGTTACCCAGCTGACCACAAAGGGCTCAGAGCTCCAGGCGCTGGGGCTGCCTTTTGTATCTCCTGGAAGCTGGGATCTCTGCTTTAAAGTCAGCATCTTGCATTTTGTTTCCCTCAGGGAGAATGGTGAACTCCACTGAAAATCCCCTGATGAAGTACATCCATCTGAAATATCTTGGCAGCGGGTGAGTCCAACAGCAGTTACTCCTGCACAACCATGGGCCAGGTGTTTTTGGGGTGGAATGTCTATCCAGCGTGAAGTCAGGCCAGCTGCAAAGATGATCACACACTGGGGATAGATTGTCCCATCTCTCAATGCTGCTCAGAATTTGTTAGTGGGCTCAGAAGGCATTGTCAGAGAAGCCTTGCTACCGAGGTCTTGCCTACATCAAGGAACAGGACCTGGAAGATCTCCTTGTCTCTCAAGTGTGGGACAGCTCTGTGTTAATTTCTTTAGCATTTTTTGTATGTCTCAAAATCATACTGGCACACTAATGAAAAGAGAAGGAACTTGCTTGCCTGAAAGAACAACCTACGCCCTATCAAAGTTGTGAGATAACAGTTCCCAGGAACAATTCTTTCCCCTGGTTTGAAGAAGAAAACACTCTGTGGTCAGGATAGGAACCACACCGTTCAGACAGTGAAACCCAAGAGGAAAGACTAAACTCCCTTTAGAAGTTGAACCCCAGTGCTTCAGGAACAGGCCCAGTGCCCATGCACTTGAGAGAAAAATGCATCATCTGCCTTCTGGCAGAGCCCTCCTGCATCCCGCAGGTTTTGACACTTCCAGCAGTGATCTCCTGTGTGGGCTGGCTTTCACTGCAAGATCTAAACAGCTTCTCCTTTCTCTGCTTCTGCTTTGTTTCTAGGGGTTATGGAGATGTTTATAGAGCACTCGACACTGCCACAGGAGGAGAGGTAAATGTCAACAGCCCCCGCAGGCTCTGCTGCACTCGAGGGCTTTCCCCTCTGGTGTGAGCTGTGGCTGGAGCTTTGGGCAGAGCTGTGCTGAAAAGGCACAAGAAGCACAGACTGGTGCCAGCCCACAAAACACATTTGGGACTTTGTCCTCCTCAGCTGCCGGAAGGAAGGCACGGAGGGCAGCGGTTCCTTTCAGAGAAGGACGCGCTCACTCGCTCTCCATTGCTAAAACAAAGGTGGTGCCTTCGAGCACCTCACTGCTCTTTGGGGCTACAGCTTCAGAGTCCTGAATTCTAATTTCTGGCTGCCAGCAAATGCATCTGAAAGTTACTGGTAGTTCCTTAGCCACCTGCAGTGCTGCACTTGGGAACTGCACATAGGGAGAGATCTGCAAGGCGGCCCTGAAAGCCCTAAGCCCTGCCCATAGCCCAAGATGTATCCACAGAGTATTAAGGCATGGATTCCTTCTTCTGAGTCCCAAACAAAGCAGCAGAGAGTGTGGACAGAGGTTTCTGGGTGATAACTCAGACACTGCTGTTACCAAGTGGTCAAGGCAAAATGTCAGTGGCCCCACGTGTCCTGTAACTGGCTCCCAAGGGAGCAGAGAAATGGGCTGTTGGAATGTCAGTTCCTGATTACTGCAGTGCCTAATCACAACTCAGTTTGGCACAGCTCATCTGTGTCATTGCAAAATCACTCACTCCATGTGCCTTGTGGTCTCGTGCCAACAACCTCCCAAATTACTGATTTTCAATGTCATTTTAGGTGGCAATAAAAAAAATAAATCTTCAAGGAGTGAGGAGGAAGGAGCTAACCTTTAATGAAATAATGATCATGAAGAGATATAGGAGTCCCAATGTTGTGAATTATTTGGACAGGTGAGAGGTCATGGTCTTATCCCATGGATGTGTGTTTACATATTGCAAACAGAGAGGTTAAAAACCCACTTTGGTCAGTGGCAGCAAGCAAAGCTATTAATTTTGATTTATTCATATTTCTCTACTCATCTCCAATGGATGAGAAGAGAGTGCATTTTGTCTGCATGAGTCTTCCCTGGCACACCTAGTTTGATATTTACTCCAAAATTATTCAATACCTGGATCAGCTGTATCTTCCTAAGTCAATAGCCTCAAAGTTCACTGCCTCCACATTTATTTGGGATTGATTTTTTAAAGTTTCTTAAGTGCAGATGAACCATCCTAAAGTGGATTTCCCTTGGATTGTTGTCCCTCCCTGCCATTGCTATGAATGCCAGGAAGACTAGGTGCTTATTTCCAGAAACACCATGCCTGAAATGTTTTTTATCTGTGCTGTTTCTAAACTGCACTTTTCATTTGCTGCCTATCTAAGACATCTCCTTTTTCACAGATGAGTCTTTCTCTTTGAGACTGCACAGATTGCAAACAATGCACCTCCAAGAGGGAATATCTATTCCTTTGATTCTGTCCTTGTCACAAAGGCATCTGGAAATAAGAAACCTGGAAGCAAAAAATCAACATAGCCATGCATGTTCAACTCTACCCCCTTGTTTCCTTCTTTCAGCTACCTTCTGGGCGAGGAACTCTTGCTGGTTATAGAGTACATGGATGGAGGTGTCCTGACCGATATCATCAGCCAGACCTGCCTGTCTGAAGATGAGATGGCAGCCATCAGTCGGGAGGTCAGCAATCCCAGCTGTGCTTCCAAGGGCTTGGGCAGCATTGTCTGGGAAACAGGGGCTCAGAACAGGAGAGGTTTCATGTGCCAAGCTTTGTTTCTGTGTTGCTGCTATTCTATGGGCAAGTAAAAGCATCTCAAGTGAAAGGCCTGCCAGTGCCCCTGCACTCCCTGTACTCAGTGCCAGTACTCGTATCTCCTGCTGTTGTATTCTTGCTCTGTCTCTTGTATTTGTGTTTGCTGTTCTCCACCTTGCCTCTCTAAACATTTGCCTGGAGTCTGTCTTCACTGCATTCCTTGCCTTTAAAGCAAAGGTGCTGGTGGCAGGATTTGAAACAAACAGCAAAGAAAAAAGAGAGAGACTCGTTTCTCTCAGTCCTCAGCTAAAAAGGATAGGAGTGCAGCCAGAATGCTCTTTGCTTCTGAGCACATGCACTGCAGCAGGAGTCATCCTGGCTGGTTGGCAGGGGACAGCCTACAACAGCAGGTGCTGTTGCTCTTTCAAAAGCTGACATGCCTTTCCTCAGAAAGGTCCTGCTCTGCAAGTGTTGGAGCAGCAAGCTCTTCTTCTCAGTGGCCATTACCGTTCTGCCATTACTTCCCATTCCCCTGGAGAGGGAATCTTTTAGATTCTTTGTTTCCTTTCTTGTGTGATGAAATCACATCACTCATTTTTGCCCTCCTCTTTCTGTTTTCTCCCTCAGTGCCTGCAAGGACTGGATTTTCTTCATTCCAATGATGTGATCCATCGAGATGTGAAGAGTGACAACATCCTTCTCAAAACTGACGGCTCTGTCAAGCTGGGTCAGTATATTCTTGGTCAGGTGCAGCATTCCAGGGATGTGGTTGTGGGGCTGCTTGGAGTGACTGCCAGCTCCCCAAAAATGGTGCTGGTGGCAGTGCAGGGACCCCTGCTGCGAGCTGAGGGCACAGTTGCAACGTGCACAGAGGTAGAAGGAGCCACAAGCAGTCAAGAGTGGCCTTGCTCTGTGTGTGTCCCTTCCAGAGGGAGGGAGTTACAAGTCTAAAGTTTCCAAAGAACAAAAGCCACTGCTGGAGGCAGTGTAAAAAATGGGGAGATTTTTAAAGTCACCAATGCCAGGAGATTCAACAGCACGTTTTCAAACTTCTACTGGGAAATTCTTTTGCTTGCTTTCCTACTTGCACAGAATTCAGATAAAACCACTATTTTGTTTTCTCCTCAGCTGATTTTGGCCTCGCTACTCAGCTCAGCCCTGAGCAGAGCAGACCATGCTTGGTAGTCCGAACTCCTTGGTGGATGGCGCCTGAAGTGGTGACAGGTCAACCATATGGCCCCAAAGTGGACATATGGTCTTTTGGAATTGTGGGAATTGAAATGATAGAACAAGAACCTCCTTACTTGAGTGAAAGTTCTGGCACGGTAAGGAGCAAATACTCACTGATCCCACTGTCTTTCTCACCTGTGCCATGTCCTGTGTGCCACTGGACAAAATCCCATTGCCATCTGCTGGAACTACTTCCACCAAGGTCCCCTCCTACAAATGTCCCTGCAACACATCAGCATCTGCTGTAGTTTTGGTTGCATCAGTGGGGGAAATCAAGCCTTACCACATGCAAACAAACTCCAAACAAACTCTATTCTCAGGCAACACTTTCCTTTGGGTTAGTGGTTCCAGTTCTTTTGTCTGTGTAGATGGCCTTAATAACAGGAAAAAAGCATCTTAAAAGTGTTGTTATCTTTCCAGAAATGAAGGAAGGAAACCCAAACCCAACAAAGTTTCTAAAACCGTGGTCTTTAGAGAGGAACCTAACCCTGTGTGCAGTTTCTTCTCACTGGGAAACATGGGCATGAGGGTGTAATGCACAGAGTGTCTTCTGCTTCTTGTGCAGTGCTGCTGAAACACTCAGTGTACAAGTTTAGGGCAAATTCGTTAAAGAATCTGCAAAGGAGGACCCCTCCAGAAAGCGAAACCCACACGGCCCCTCCCCCCAACCGGTTCGGGAAAAAATTCCTCGGAGAGAGGTGGAAAGAACCTGTTTATTTGACTGGCCCCGCACCCCCCAGCACACAAAATGAACAATACCCGATGACACTGCTCTGAGAAAGATGACAAAATCAGAAAGTCTCTTTCGGGGGGTGGTTGTTCTGTTCTCAGTCCCTCGGGCTCTGGGCCAGCTGCTGCAGCCGAACCTTCGGTGTTCCCGGGTCCCAGTCCGGAGCAGGTTCAAGATGGTCACAGGAACAGGAGAGGAGAAACAGTCCAGGAAGCAATGTGGACTGTTTAGCTAGAACTAGCTAAAAAGCAGAGGCAGAAAACAGAGCAGAAGCAAGAGCAGAAAAAGAGAGCAAGCAAAAGCAGCAAGCTGAAGCTGGAAGAAAAAAAACAGCCTTATGTACCGCTTTCCTCTGTGTGCCTGATAAGAGAAACCCAAACAAAACTTCCACTCTTCAGAGCTGGTCTTAAAGGCACAGAACAGATGAATGGGGATATACAAGCATCATAACATCACCCCAGGACACTCAGAGACCCTGTTTCTCTCCTAGCCCAAGCAACATTCTGCACGTCACCAAGCCAGAGCCTGGTGATGCGGAGAGCCTGCCAAAACCTCCTGTTTGTTTCCTGGCGCTTTCTGGGATGAGCCTACCATTTATGCATTGTCTTGAGTAGCCAAATGACTGGAGGGTGACCATAGGGATGGAACCTCTCCTTCTTCTGGCCTAGACAATTTTTCTTTTGCTGCAAAAATGGGAAGCTGAAATTTTCAGACTGCTGAGAGACAGAGCTGCAGGTGGCTTCTGTGTACCCAACCAGGCATTTTCATCCCAATACATTTGTGCAGGCATCTTAATGTGTCTGTGTTGAAGAGGAGATTGTAAATGTTTGTTTCCCTACCTGGGTATGAACTGATGGATTTCCTTTCTTTTCTTCCAATTACCATTGTTTTCAAGAAGAGCACAAAAAGCTTGATGAGTTTTGTTCTAGGGCACATGCGCTTAAAGGACCAACATGCACTGCAGAGATGCCTTTCATGTACTAACCCTTGAAATTAGTTAGTATAGCGAAGTCCCTCTTCCAAAACCCATCTCAAGCTGGCATGAATCCTCAGAGATGCAAATGTCCTTTTGCTGATGTAGTTCCCACTAACTAGGTCAGGCAATGAAATCAGCTGCCAAGGCAAGATCTGCGGGATGGTGGAAAAGCTGTGGCTGCATTGGGGTTTGGGTTTTTGGTTGGTAAAGGAAAGTCATCTCTGGGTCTCTGCCAGGGCAGAAACTGCCACTGCAGAACAGAGGTTAAACACAGGGATCTGGGAGAGCCTTAGAGATGTGAAAGCAGGAGGTGGAGCCTGGTGTCTCCTTTTTCTCCAGGCTACACACCTGATAGCCACAGTAGGGACTCCACAGCTGCGGCAGCCCAAGCTCCTCTCGGCTTTGCTGCGTGACTTCCTGAGCTGCTGCCTGCAGACAGACGAGGAGCGGCGCTGGTCTGCCAAGGAGCTCCTGCAGGTAAAATGTGAAGGGGCTGCAGGGGAAACAGGCTCTGAGGGATGGGCTCCTCCTCCACTCAAGTCCAAGGCAGCAGATGAGCCCCCTTCCTCCTCACCTCCACTCTTGCTGCTCTTCAAATGAAAACAGTGAGGAATCCTAGACTGGGCTGGGCTGGCAGGGCCCTGTAAATGTCCTCTGGTGCAAGTGTCCTGCAATGAGCAGGGACATCTTAAAACAGATCAGGTTGCTCGGAGCCCTTTGCCACCAAAGCTGGAATGGTTGCAGGGATGGGGCTCCTACAAGCTCTTGGGGCAAGCTGTGCCAGGGTTCCACCATGCTCCGAGTAAACAAGTTCTTCCTTAGACCTCTGATTAGATGCCTTTGGTGTTTAAAAATATTTGTCCATATCCTATTGCAACTGGCCCTGTTAAAAAAGATGTCCCCCACTTTCTTCAAAGCCACTCTGAAGTCTTGGAAAGTGGCAATAAAGTCTCCCTGGGGCCTGTTCTTCACAAAACTGAATAACTCCAGCTCCCTCTGCATTTCCTGTCAGGAGAGGTGCTCTGTCCTCTGACTGTTTCTGTTGCCCTCTTTTGTGATTTGGTGGAGTGTTCAGTTTTATCTAAAGGCAAAAGAATTGAAGTAGAGCAATGCAAGGTACAGGGACATTAAATGGTGGTGGAGGAACCCAAGGAAGCCAGTCCCAGCCAGGGCTCAGAGATTTGGCTGTGGGCAGGAGGGGCTGTGGGGGGCTCACTCTGAGGGGCCCTGGTTTGTGCCCCCCAGCCCACCCTTAGAGGTTTCTGCCACGCAAACAGGGACAGCTGGGAGGGACTTGTCCCAGCCCCATCTGCTGCCTGGCACGCCCAAGCAGACGGGAACTATGCCAGGGTTACTGCCAAGCTGTGTGGCAGAGAGGGAACTGCAGGGCCCAGTGCCACTGGGCTGGCCCTGCTGGGAAGGAAGGTGCCATCCAGCACACGAGGGGCAGGGCATGGAAAGGCAGACACTGCTTTCTGTCCCTGTGGGAATTAGCACAGTGCCCATCTTTCAAAGGCAGGGGCCTGTGTGAGTCATTGGAGTTTCCTGAAAGGAAGAAAACCCAGGGACAGAAAGCACCATTTCTAGAGCATTGGCAGGGAAAAAATCCCAGCATGATGAAGAAATCACAATAAAAGATGAGTGGGATTCCGGGCCAGGTTTGCCTGTGATGGCAATGTCTTGCACACTGGGGATGACTGGGGAGCAGATGGTCCCATTGCTCCTCTTTCTGGGTCTTTCCAGGAACTTGATGTATCCTGATTGAGTCCCTGAAGCAATGAGCTTGGAAAGTAATGGTTCACTGTTCTTTGTTGCATTTTTTTTTTCCGGTGGACAGCATCCATTTGTAACTTCAGCCAAGCCACCATTCATCCTGGCACAACTCATCAACTCTGTGAAGAAGACGAATAGCCCTAATCCTAAACCTAAACCCTAACCCTAACCTTAAATGCTAACCCAAACCCTAACCCTATCCCTATCTCTAACCCTTACCCTAAACCCAACCCTAAGCCTAAACCTAAGCCTAAGCCTAAACCCAAACCTAAGCCTAAACCTAAGCCTAAGCCTAAGCCTAAACCCAAACCTAAACCTAAGCCTATGCATAAGCCTAAATCGAACCCTAACCCTAACCCTAACCCTAACCCTAACCCTAACCCTAACCCTGGGAGACGAGAACATAGCAATCATGTCAAGATGTTATCTCTGTTACCAATTTAGAGTAGGATTGTAGAGTAGGGTTGCTAAAGAGATTTGTAGCATAGAATTATAGATTAGAGTTGTAATTAATAAAGTTTCTGAAACATCAACTCACTTGGAAGATTCTCCTCCTTCTGACCCGGCCTTGCCCGGGCTGGAGCCCCAGCAGAGCCCCGGCAGAGGCTGGAGCAGGCTGAGCCCCAGCAGAGGCAGGCTGGAAGGAGGCCCCTGCAGCTGCAAGAGGCAGCAGCCGGGCCCTGGGTGCCTCTTCCCGGGAGCGGGCGAATCCTCCGCTCTCAGAGCCCAGGTGGCAGCTGGCTGCTGCCGAGGGGAAGCGCAGCCGTGCTGGGCACAGCCCGGCCTGGAGGCATTGGCCGTCTGGAGTGTGCCCAGGAGCAGAGAAAGGCCAAGGGCAGCCGCGGGCCGCTGGGCTGGCTGAGGATTCCTCCTCTTCTGCCGGCTGCCCTGCAACTCCTGGCAAAGGCCAGCAGTGTGTGCAGCACTCTGGGCACCGGGGCAGGGAGCCGGGCTGCTCGGCAGGCTGGAGCACAGGGCAGCTCCTTCAGGCCCGGCACTTGTGCCAGGGAAGCGAGGCCAGCGTGAGGCAGGGACAGCTTGGCAGGGCACATCTGCAGGAGCCAGAGCCTCAGGCAGCTCTGGGGGGAAGCGCCTGCAATCCTGCAGTTCTGCACTGAGCCAGAGCAAAGGTGTGAGATGCAGTGTGTTTGGCAGAAATATTCAGGCCCACCAGGCCAGCCTGCTTCGTGCTCTCTGGTGCACAGCAAGCACTGTACAATGCAACTCTGAGCTGCTGGGAGAGAGGCACATCAGGGATGTGCCTGAGGCTTGTGCTTGAGGGGTGAACTGATTTGGAAGGGGGCAGAAGGGTTTCAGTAGGCAATTTGTGTTTTCTTCATTAACTTCTGAAAGGAAGTCATAATGTGTTGCACACAGGTAGGGTTATTAGAAAAGAAAGGCCTTATAAAATCAGGCATTGCTATAGTAAATTCCCAGCTAGCCTGTTACGTCTTCTACGTGCAGCCAGCTAACTTCCCATGGGAATAGTCATGAGTTTAGTTAGCACAACAAGCTATTGTGCTAAGAAAACTGTTTGCATCTCTAATAAAAAAGAAATCAGTCCCATGAGCATCCATGAAAGAAAAATGTAATCACCCGAGTAAGAGTGAGTCTTAAAAAGAGAGAGTCTTAACATGTACACACTAATACACCTTCTAAGCAATAAATTGTGTGGCAAGGAAACTACCAGCCAGTTGAAGTTGAACACGAGTCTGTGAAAACAGTATAAAAATGAGTTATGTGAATAAAGAATTGGCTTTCCCTGCATGAAGAAACTGAGTCCCAGCTGCTTTATTGACACAGCAATGTGGCTTCACTCAGCAAAAGCACTTGCAAGGTGTATTGATGAAACACTTGTGTTTGATTCTCAGAATAGGAAGGAGAGGCATTAAGTCTAACAAACAGGGCATAGTTATTGAAGATGGAGGGAGAAGACCCATCCTTGTTGATCAGCATCGACTCCGTTTATTCACTCAATCAATCACTTTTTATAACCGTGTTAATTAAGTTCCTGCATATTGCAAACCCGAGCTCACAATAGGTCAGAGGTAACACACCAACTCCTCCTTATGTTTCCAATACCAAGATTTGGGTTCTCAAAATTATTTTTGCTTTCCCAAAACAGCCAAAGATAGAATATCTACTTGTTATGAGAAAACTGCCTGAGAACTCTGATAGGCAAGGTTCTCAAGGTCTTCATGTTTGTCACTTCTACTTGTAATTAAAAACAACCTGAGAACTTCTGCTGTTTACAGAAACCGGCTGTGAGAATTTTACTCCTCACAGCTGCCTTCTAAGCCATTTCTGAAAAAATCTCCAACACATAGTCTTTTGAATTCCTTTAGCTTTAACAGGAGTGCTGAAGCCTGTATTCCCCCACTGCAGTGCTTACTGTGTGCAAGTGGCTATCTTGGCCTTGAGAATAAGGAGAGTGCTCCTGCTAAGAAGGTAGCTGGAATGCATTCAAAGGGAAGAAAGTGTTTTAGGAGGCTCTTGACCACCAAAGGAGAATTTGAGGAATGGGACTATTTCCCAAATGACTGTGTCAGGAACCAGAATCGTGCCCGAAGCCCTGCCGTATTTGATCCATGTTTGAGCAGGTTGACAAGACAGTGAAGAAAAATGTCTTGTTTAACAGGTGGGACCTTGACCCTAGAAAGAGAAACAATGTTTTGGTCAATCGGTGGGCAATCAAGCTCTGAAAGGGGAACAATGCATAATGGAGCCCTTGGTGGCAGAGAGTCATGGAGTCATCCTGAGCCATCATCTCACACGCCAGGCATGTGTGAGCCAATGCTGTAACTGGGAAAATTCCACTCCTGAGCAGGAGATACAAGGCCTGGTTCTGAGCTGGAAGGGTGAGAAGGATGAGACGCACAGTGTTTTGATCCAGGGGAGGTCCTGGAAGTGCACTGCCTACCTGCTACCTGCCCCTGCTGCCGAGCGCCACGCTCCATCTCCTTCTCCTGCTCAGCGGTTTTTTGGGAATCCAGGGGTTGGTATGTATTATTTGCTACTGCAACTAATGGCATAAATTTGCAAGCTCAGTTGTGTCTTAGGTTCTTTTGTGCATGGATCTCCTCCTGAACCTGTGTCAACGACCAGCAGGGACCTACAGGACACTCCTATTCTGATGTCAGCAAATTCTGAGAAGTGATTGAAATATGTCAATAAATTTGAGGTAATGTTTAGCCTATGAGTTTCAGCAAAGTATTGAATATATCTTAGTTCCCTGGATAAAAACTGGTAGGTGGGATTGCTGGGTGTGCAGGGCTTAGGGAAGTTACTCCCTGTGCACCCAGCACTGAAATAAAGTAATGCCTCCTTTCTAACCCAGAGCTGGCAGCAGGGATCAGGCCCTGCTTGGAAACTTTCATTTTGGCAACTTCTGTTAGCAGGTAAGAAAGTCAAAATAAAACCTTTTCCAGCTAGTTTATCCTTTTAGTCACCAAAGCTCTGTGCCACGGGTGGCCTGGGTGTGTGCAGAGCAATGCAGTTCCCACAAAGCCCTTGGTTTCCCCACAAGTTGCCAGTTTGACTTCTTCCAAAGTGAAAGAAAGGCAGAGATGTACATCCACAGGAGTCCTGGCCATGTCCAATAAATGTGCAAATATGTGGGGAGATTTGTTAGGAAGGATTTCAGGTGTTATGCCAACAGTGCCTTCTCTCTTGGTTCTGTGCATTACAGGTGAGTAATGTAATAGCTGGCTCTCACAATTAAGAGATAGCTATTATGTGGATAGATACTATGTTCAAATGTAAAGTGCTGTTATTGTAATATGTCCTCCCATAGTCCTCTTTCCTGTCCCCCTTGTAATAGCCTTGGCAGTCAGGGCATTTGAGGAGGGCTGGCTTGTGACCAGCAGGCAGCATGTAACAACACCTGACCTCCAGTCAGGATGCAAGAAAGTAATCTCCACCAATGGACAGCAGAGAAAGAGTTGACTGACAAAACATTAGGAGGGGCTAAGGGTATAAAAGGCAGAGCATCCCTTTTGTAGATGAGCATGTGGCTGCTAGTCATGGAGACTCCCAGTGTTGCAATCTTTCCTTATTCAGTCCTTTCTAAGGGTTTACTAAATCTTTAAAATGTTAAAGGGTGGGTCATTTCTCAGGTGGGCAATGCTTTTGGCCATTTTCTTGGTCTGGTTTCCTTTGCTTTTGTCCCATCTGAGTGCTCAGCTGGGGTAGGTGCTTGAGGCACTCTTGGAGTTACTCTTGGATCCCTTGAGAAACAGGGTTTGGCCCATGAGGGGAATTTTTTCTGCTTTGTGACAGAGAAGAACTTCCCAGGCTCTTTTGTGTTTGCTGTAGGAAAGGCTGGTTATTGCTATGCATAAATTCACAGACCAACACAGAGCTGTCCCTTTGTGATGTCAGGGCATGGTTGCCACCCTGTCGTAGTGCCATCAGAAGGTTGCCTTGATGCATGGAAGGCCTGAGTGTCAGAGCAGCCCTAGGCCTTGCTCAGTGCAGGAGCATCCTCGAGCTTGAGGCATTTTTCGGTGGGTACTTGCACACTTACAAAAGCCTTGTTTCTTCTGGTGTTGCAGCACATCCTGCAAACTTGCAGAGCAGTGCTATAATGATTCACCATCTTGCTCCTGCGCTTTTTGCTGTATATGGTGTTTCCTTCTCAATCTACTATTTGACTCTTTTTGCACATAGGAAGAGATTGGAGTGACATAGAATGCCATTGTTAACAATGTAGATGAACTCTCCTTAGAAGATATGGCTGTAGATGCGAGAAGAAATGGGGTTATAAGCACCAAGAAACTGCCGGTCCCCTATGACTCTCTCTTGCCACAGGTGATGAGAGCAAGAGCCGTCTTTCCCCTGGCTCTCTCTACTATTGCAGAAGAAGGCAGAGAGGAGGAAAACGAGAAAGATGACCACCGCCTTTGTCCAGCCATGGTTGCACCACGGCCTGCTCATCATTCCAAGAGAGTAAGTGCCCATTGTGGGGGGTGCTGACTTTAGTGCAAGGCAGAGGTGCAAGTGTCTGAGCAGCCAGCACTTGCTGTGTCTGGCCAAGGATGCTGAGTGCTCGAGTCCGGCAGGACGTAGCCATTTCCTGCAGGCAGTAACAGCTATAAATTGGCCTTTGACCTGTCCTGTTGGGGCAGTGCAGAGCTGGGGGCTCCAGCTCACCTTGTGGCTGGTTGGCTCAAGGAAGCTCCATCTCTGGGCTTCTGCAGTGTTACGGCCAAGGGCACACGTGGTAGTGCTGGAGGGTCAAAAAGATTTGTTGGTTTCTTTTCCCTTTTTGGAAAGGTGTCTTTGGCTTGTCAAAGTGTTCTGCAGTTTTCTTGAGTCGTTCTTCACTAGTAGAGTCACTGTTGATCCAACTGCCTTTTGGCTTTTGAGAAGCTGCAAACAGCATAAAGGGGCAAGTTTCTGCTGATCCATTTTGCGCTGAAGTCTGCAGCTTTGGCAAATGCATTGGAGGACAGACTGGGGGTGAAGCTGCAAGTCCTTGACTGCTGTCTTGTGTTGCTTGGAAGAGGAAGGCCATCTTGCAATGCTGCCTGCTGGATCTGAAGTGCAATGGGCACCTTTGTGGCTGGGGAGCTGCGTGGGCCCAAAGGACGCAGGGCTGGCGGCCGTGAGCAGCTGAAGATGAGGCAGCGTGGGGCCAGGGGGCCAAGCAGGCCAAGGGCACGGTGGGTGTGCCAGCAGCAGTGGGGCAGCAGGAGCAGGGCAGTGAGCGTGGCCTGTGCTGGGCAGCACTGCGGCCACAGCTGGAGTGCTGTGTGCAGCTGTGGGCCCTGGGAAGCAGAGAGTCATGGAGGGGCTGCAGCGTGTGCACAGAAGGACAGGGGAGCTGGGCAAGGGGTGCAGCACAAGGCCAGGGAGGAGGTGCTGAGGGAGCTTTAGCCTGGACAAGGGGAGCCTTGTGAGGGACCTTCAGCATCTCCTCAGTGCATCCAAATATTTGAGCCACTTTTGGAAGCGACTTTACCCCCTATTTTCCTTGAGGTTTTTTTGTTTGGTTGGAGGAAGAGGCTTATTCATTTACTTTTTCTCCCAACTAAGGCTCTTTTCATCATTATTTTCTGCCCTTTTATAGCACGGGGACTGGGTCTGCTAGAATTTTAATTTCCAAGGTGTCACTTCTGGAGAATACAGTTTTTGCATGAGAACACATCATTCTGTGCAGGGACCTTGGTGCAGAAGGAGCTGTTGTGCTTCCAGGCCAGGCAGTATGGCCTTACAGATCACTCTGAGCTTAGTAGTGCTCGTGCCTTTTTGCAGCCCAGGGAATCAGTGTGTGTTTTGTTTGGGAATTGACCAGGAAATCAATGCCCTTGCATTCCAGCTGGTGCTCAGAGATCACAGGAGCTGGGAGGGGCTGGGCTGCATTTCTGATTCCAGCCACTTCAGCACCATCAGTGTGGTCGAGTTCAAGAGAAGAACTTGCCCAAGCACAGATGCACAAAGAGTGCAGCTCCCAGAAATGCTCTGGGTCTGATTGCATTCCATAAGGACCTAAATGCTCCAGATTCCCCAAGAGTGTGTTTTTTTGAGGCAATAGGAGAGCAATCTCAGGATTGTAGTTGAGCAGGGCACTGGCTACCAAGTTCTGATATGTGTAGCAGCAGACAGGACAGTAAAGAGAGATTTCAGAAATGAGATCTATCTATCTATCTATCTATCTATGTAACATTTACATAATTGCGTCTTCCTGGTTCTGGTCCAAGGCCATTGGAGGTGCAAAGGTCATCAAAAGCATCCCTTTCAGGAGAGGATTAGAGACATGTTCCCTTGACCAATTCTGAGCAGCTGGAGATGTTTTCCCCTCCAGGTATGGTGGGTTTTTTTCCCTCAGAGTTGTTTTCCTCCTCCGGCCTCTTCTGCCCTCAAGTCTCCAGTTAATTCTTTAAATTTCTGCCTGTCCTAGAGAGGTGCAACAATTCCATGTTTTGGTGGTGTTTGGTGACACTGGTCACACATGCATTATGTGACACATGGTTTCCTTCACTGGCATCCCCAGGGCTGTGTAAGTGCATTCATTCATGGGGCCTTAGGAGAGTCTTCTCTTTCCCTCAGCAGCAGCAGCAGCAGCAGCAGCAGGGAGCGGTGGCAGGGCCAGGAAGAGCAGGAGGTGGCTGCTCTGGCCCTTTGCTCCCGGGCCCCAGGCCAGGAGGGCTCTGGCTGCAGCAGGGCACTCTTCGGGCAGCCCCTGGCAGCCTCTGCACGGAGCACGGCACGCTGCCCCGTCCTGCTGGTGCCACTTTTCTTCAGCAATAACCTCGCTCCTCTTCACAAGGAACAACTCCAGAAATCTAAAAAGAGCTAATTCAAGTACAGTTCTACCTGCCTTTGCATTGCAGTTCAGGGCATGTGTTTTATTGTCTATAATTTCATGATTTTTATGAAAACATGCATTCATATCTGCACATTTTTGTGGTTTTAATTATTCATATACCTAAACACGCCGTTTTAAACTCTTGATTTATTGCAGTTGGTAATTTTCAGGTAGTATATTCTAAAATGTCATAAAACAACACCTTTAAGGTAGTTTTTCTCACTCTTAAAAAAACCCCCCATAAGCCATTTTAGTCTCTGTCTCTCCAAGTTGGTTCATATCGGCCTATTTTAAATCAGGGCTACAATACTTTTATAGGATTTAGAGAGGTCCAATGAAATGCACACCAGTGATTCCTCTTGTGGAATGTCATGGCCCCACCATAAAGCCTCTATTTACTTATGTGTTTCTCTCATTAGCTCAACTGTAAACACATGTTTAGTTGCAAACTTACACAAGATGAGCAAAATCAAAAGGATGTGATGGGCCTTTGGGAGCTCCTTGATGATCTTTCTGCTTCTTCAGCTGAGCAAGGCCCTGATCCAGGCAAAGAGACTTCACTTAGTGCTTACACAACCATTCGTCTGGAACTCTGCTGATTTCTAGAACAGCTGGATGCCTCTATCTCCTCCAGATATTTTGACTGAGCCAAGCTTTGCTGGGTTTTGGCTGCAAGTACTATTGCCCTTGCTTTCTTATATCCACAAGTACCATGGCTGGGAGAAAACTGCCACGTGGGCCATCTTCCAAAGGCACTTTGGTCTGGAGTTTGTGAATGAACAAGAGCCTCATCCACTTCCAAAGCACATGAAAAAAAATCATGAAAGTGAACTTCCCGTCCTTAACAAACAACTGACAATTCACAAGTGGATCTAGAGCTTCTTTACGCAATGAAAAGGAAGACAATCTTCCAATGGAGTTGTGCTTTTGGGAGTTTTTCTTCTGACTCCCACTCCCAGCTGGCACTGGAAAAAGTCACTTCTCTGCAAGCGTCCGTGTCTTCTGTCTGCCATCAGTTGTTTTGCTGCAACAATCAGAACAGGCATCAGTCTGGAGAGAGGCTCAGCTGATGCTAGCACCAGGAGCTGCCCCAAGGAGAAAAAAGAAATTAACTTTTACCTCCCAAACCCATCTCCCCAGAGGCTCAAGCAGGATTCCTCTGGTTCCCAGAAATACAAAGAAATAGGGCTGAGAAGACCCTTTTTGCAGCTATGTGTTCATGCCCAAGACTTTGCTGATGCCATTTGGGTTTTGCCTTTTTTTCTTTTCTATCTTTTCTGTATTTCTTGCACATAAATTTAGAGCTCTGTAGGCGACTTGATTTGTGACTACTTTTCCCAGTCCTCTTCCATGGCCTTTGCCTAAGCAGAAAGACAAACTTCCAGAGCTCCAAGCACCAGGGGGTAAAAGGCCCCAGTGTTATCTTGGTTCTTCCTGGGACAGACCTCTCCAGGGAGCTGGTGGACTCACCATCCCTGCAAGCCTTTAAAACATGACTGGATGTGGCACTCGGTGCTAGGCTTTAGTTGAGGTATTAGGCCATAGGTTGGACTCGATCATTTTTAAAGTGTCTGTCTTCTAAGCCAGTGATTCCGTGATTCTGTGACTGAGGCAGCTTTTCCTGCAGCCCTGCAAAGGGCTGCGGGGGCCCTTGGCCAAGGACGGGGATCAGGGCTCATGGAAAAGAAGCAAAGGGCTCAAGGTGAAGGCCGAGAGGGCAGAGCTGCCCCAGCGCGGCCCAGAGCGAGCCTCATGTCCTCCTCCTCAACCTGCGCCCTCTGCGCTGCCCTTGGCGGCGCCGGCGGCTCCTCTCGCTGCGGGGCTCCAGGGCGTGCTGGGGGCCGGGCCCCTTGTCTCCGGGAAGCGCCGGAGCCTCGGAGGCGAGCGGCTGCTGCTGTGGCCGGCAGGGGAGAGCTGCAGCTGCGGCTGTGGCCCTGGGCACGGAGAGCTGCCGCTACGGCCGGCTCCTGCCGCGGCTCCTGCCTCTGCTGCGGGCTCTGCTCCTGCCCTGTGCGCACAGACACGGCCGAGGGCTGCCCGGCAGCTCCGTGCCGCTCCGCAGCGGGCCCGGCCGGGCTGCTGCTCCCTGCGGCCTCTGCCCGCCGCTGCCGGCCCCGCCGCGCTCCCGCCTGCCTCTGCCGCAGCCGGGCCTACACGGGAGGCAGCACACTGCGGCCGGCTCGGAAAAGCCCTGCCCGCAAATCGCCCGCCACGGCCCCGGCCGCAGGGCACAGGCTGCCGGCGGCCTCGCAGCTGCGAGCCGGCCCGGGCCGCCTGCCGGCCTCGGCCACAGCTCCCGCCTGTGTCTCCATGGCAGCGGCTGCTCGGCACAGCGGGCTGAGCACAGCCAGCGCCAGCAGCAGCTCCTCACGGGCCCAGGCTCCGGGCGCTCTGAGCCCGCCCAACCCCGAATTCCAGCCCTGAGGGGCTTGGCGTCCCAATGCATCCCCTGGGGACAGCGGAGTCGGCCACTGAGCTCAGCCCATGCTGACACCACCAAGGGACCAATGGAAAATTCACCAAATCCTCATCAGAGACAAGAGAGAACTCCAATGGTGCCTGACAGCCTGAGGCAACTGCCAATTCCAGATCATTCCATCCATGCAGGAAAAGAGGCTTTTGCATTAAAGCAGAAAAGACTTATCGAAAAGGAGGGCAGGAACAAACATCAAAGTTATTTGGACTCATGCTTCTTGTGTCTGTTAGAAAGGCCAAGAAAATACACTCCTTGCTCTTCTGACACACCTCTCTCTGTTCACGATGCGAGGCAGCGAGTGCTGATGATGTGCAGGAGCTGATGCAAGGGACAGGGACAAGGATGCAGCAAGCACAGTGCTAAGCTGACAGAGGGATGATCTCTGGCAGTGGCACTGAAGCAGAAGAGTTTGCAGGCAGGACAGAAAATGGCTCTTTGTTTCACCTCTTCTTTCAGTGCTGCTAAGAATGCACCAGAGCTTGGAGCCCTTTCCAGGCAGGGCTGCATCAGACACAAACCAGCAGGGGACTGAGGAGCCCCTGGGGTGGCAGTGAGCAACCTCGGGCTCTGCTCGCTGCTGGTGGCATTTTCTATTGAACCACCTCAAAGCACTTCTGTTGTGCTCTGTATTTCTAAGGGTTTCCCCCCTTGGTTTTTTTTGGTTGTCTCCTACACCTTTTTTTCTCCAAATTTTCCTACCCTGTCAGCAGCAGCCCCTGTCCAGAACTGGCTCTAAAATATCAGCAAAGCAGCTAGGAACAACAATGGGTAGAATCCTGTGGCTCAGGAATTCGTATGCCAGAGCCCTGCCTGTGCCTTATGCTTTGTCAGGACCTCCTTCTCTGTGCAAAAACTAGGGAATAGTGGAGTTTTTTTGCCAAAGAGCTCCTGAGATGCAAATGTTGCGCTATGTTTCTCAGGAGTGTATCTGTTAAGTTCATTGCTGGCAAAGAAAAAGTAAGGCCAGGGTAGCAGAGCAGCTGGGAACTGGTCACTTCCTGCAAAGGGCTATGATACAAGAACACCACGTTCCAGGAGGGGCAAGCAGGGTCAGTGTGCTCAAGGTGCTGCAAAGGAGGTTTGGGTTCACTTAGAGAGTAGTCAGGAGTGCTGAGCACTGCAAGATCCAGCTGCAGTCCCCATCCATGTCCCTTTCAATGCTGGCTTTAGGGTGTCTGCAGCGTGAATCCAGAGCGCTCTGGGGGCTCCTCAGGCTGCTTTTGCACCCAGGGTGAGAATGCCCAGGAGCCCCTGAGGCCGCAGGGGGAAACAGGGCTGGGGCTTGTGGCCTGGCAGGTGTGGCTCTGGGGGCTGTGACATGCCAGGGCATGGATCACTGTCACTGCCCTCTGCAGCCCTGGCTAGCTCTGTGATGCTCCAGGGACAATGGCAAGAGTGGAGAACTGGCTAGGTTCGGGTTTTGCTTGACCCAGAACCTCTAGGCCAAAGACCCCTGGAGGGCCAAGTGAAGGAAGCAGAAGAGGCTCTTCTGTGGTGTAAAGTGCAGCAAATTCATCAGGAGAGTTGAGGGGAAGGTTTGCAGGTGAGAATTCCCAAAGGGAACAGATGTTGAAATAACCCCCAACACCCCTGTGCACGGGTTTTTAAAATCTTTCAAAACAGGGGGTGGACACCATATGGTAACCAATAAGCGACTCTTGGGGTGGGTTTTGAGGGCTACAACAAATCAGAACAAGGGGAAGAGAGAGCGTTGGGATAGGGATTGGATCTTAGGGTGAGGGACAGGGAACTTTCTGGAACCAAGGGTAGGGTTTGGGCTGAGGGATGGGGCAAAGTGGCCGGGTTGTCTTGACAGACAGGGAAAAATCTGGTGAGGAGGGAGGGCATTCCTTGAGGGACACTTGGGTAGGAGGGCATAACACAGGGGAGAGACTAACTGTAATAACTCGGGGAACACTTGAACATACCGCTATACAACAGAACATTTGGCTCAATAAACTAACACACTGCAACACAGAAATTCAGGCTTTCGGCAGCCGAGAGGTAGCACTATTAGAACCCGCAGCAGCTGGTGAAAGCCATCTCTCCCCTTCAGGTTCTTGCTGTGAGGGAAGGTGCTGCGGGTTGTGGTGGCTGCACTCCCCCTTTGCTGGGAGGGTGATCTGTACCAGGGGAGAGCAGAAAGCTGCCATGGTGAGCAGAACATGTTCAGAGCATTACAGTTCAGAGAATGGCACTGCCCCTGAAGGGCAAAAAGCTTGAAAGCATAGAATTCTGTGCAGAACCGTTGCACAAATTTTCTCTTCTAGAACGTGCCCATTTTTGTATTCTGTGGATGAATACATGGGGTTTTTTCTTAAGGGTTTTTGGAAGAACTCTCAAGTTTATTTCTGTTTGCATTTTCCATCCAGCATGTATACAGATTTTTTTTTAATTGTTCTTTTGTAAATACTTAGGGAAAAAATACTGAAGCATTTTTTAATCCTTTGGAATATTGTGAATTATATTCTTACAAAGAAAACCTTGTTGAACAAGTGTGCAAACACAGAGAGGAGAAAAATAGCATAAAAGTCTTTTAAAATAGGGTGTATAGTGAAGACTGCAGAACTGAATAATTCCTCCAAGGGGAAATTCTTCAAGAACGGCCAAGATATTTTCTTAAATCAAGGGAAAAATGACCTGAAGCCATACAAAGAGCAGCCAAAGAAATGAAAACCCTTTGGAAAAGAGGGAATTTTGCCAGTGACATCAATCTGTTGGGATAACTGAGGGATGCCCATCATCCTTGCACTGCATTCCTTGATATTTATAGTGTGTTTTCTCCCAGTTTCTATGAAGAGAATAAGAAAGTGCTTTTTTTTACTGTGGGAATGCACAAAATTAGAGGGTTTTGGGGAGGCTACAAAATGCAAGCTGAAGAGACAGCAGAACTGTGATTAGAGCTAAGCAGCAGCCATGATATAGGCAGAGTTCCCGGAACAGCTGTGTCAGTGACAATCCTACTTGTTCTTCTGAATCAGACACAAGAGTACTGAGAGGGAAAAATAAATCACAATCTAAATCAGAAGTGAACCCTCCATTGCAATTACCTAATTGGTCTAATATTAATCAAAATTTAGAGAAATATTTGGATTCAAAGAAACAACTCTTTGCATTACCTGTAAGATATGGTCATAATGATGTAAATCCACGATTTGAAAGTCATTCTCACCATGATACAAAAGAACTCCGTCAATCTTTGAAAGAAAGTGGGTTCTCTTCTCCTTATTTTAATAATGTGTTGAAAAGTAATTTTTATTTCAATGACCTAGTCCCTGCTGATTGTCGAAATGTGACTTCCCTAATTTTAACCAATTCACAATATCTTTTATGGGAATTACAATGGAAAAAAACTTCTTAATAAATTGGTTGAAAGATATGAAAATACTCCTTATGAGAATATAGATGTTACCCAACATAGCAGGTGATCCACTTTACCATAGACCAGAAAATCAAGTGGTGGAATTGCCTCAGCTTGTATTAACAGATATTAAAGATGCTACTAGAAAAGCTTTGTTTTCAGTTGAGCCAGCTGGTACCCATGTAAATGCTTATACTACTATCAGACAAGGTGGAACAGAGACAAGGTGGAACAGAATCCTATGGTTCTTTTCTATACAGATTAACCCAAGCAGTCGAAAAGCAATGTCCAGATGAGCAAGCTCGCTCCTATATTGTTCAAAACCTTGCTTTTGTAAATGCTAATGAGGAATGTAGAAAAATTATTTTAATTTTGCCTGATCATCCTCCACCTATTACACAGATGCTAACAGCTTGCAGTAGGCTCACTTCTGCACAACATCTTGCTAACATACAAGTCAATCATTAGGAAAAACATTGGAAGATAATCTGACACAACAAATGGATAAATTTGAAAAGCTCCTAGAAAAACATGAAAAAATTTGGGAAAAATCTGTTGGTACTGCACCGTTGACTCTGATAAAAAGACCTGTGGTAAACCAGGTCACATTAAAAAGGATTGTCCTATGAAAACAATGCAACCTAAACAACTTTCTATTTGCCCTCGATGTCGAAAAGGGAAGTATCTTTCTAAGTGCTGTGTAAATCTTTCTCAGTTTGACATTGATGGCAGACCTTTGTCGTTAAACTTAAAAAAGAGCGCAGATTACCACCGAGCCCAGACACAAGTAGTGGTACCCCCTGGCAGCCAGTTACCCAGTCAAGTGGTGTTAGTACGTCAGTCATTTATCCCTAATTTAACCAATCCTCAAATGGTTCCAGCTCAATACCCTCAAGTGCAAGGTTCAAATTAGCCTCCTCAAAACTGATTCATCTGTGAAATAATTTGTGTTGTGTGAGCATTCCTACAGGAATTGTCAATCTTTTTCAACAAAGATAAAATTTTTTGATTCTAGGAAAAGCCAACAACAAAATTTTTAAACTCTCAATCCTTCATTCTGTGTTGCCTTCTGATACAAGGCAGGCAACCTGGTTCGGAGAGACAGCACGGCGACCCAAACTCTCCAGGGTCACTCGGGCCAAAGAGCACGCAGACACCAATGTGGTGGACGATCAAAAGGCCTTTGTTATCTCTTCTCGTGGGGTTTTATAATCTAGGGTTTTCTACGTCATGGGGGGGTCTGTCTTTTACCATCTATGGTTAGTAAGGGGTGGCAATTTACTGGGTAGGAATGAAAATTACTGGCATCTGGTTTAGGGGGCTGCTTTCCTATGTTAATTTTCTTATCTAAGGGAACAGGGGCCCTGTCTTCCCGTAACATCGCGAGATCTTCTGAACGCCTGACCCTATCTACCACACTTCTGTTGTTTCAGTAAATTGTAATGAAGAGCTAATGATTTTAGCTCTTGCACTTGATGTTCCTATGGTAATTCCACCAAAAACACCTATTGCTATTGCATTTCTTTTACCCATGAATATACCCAAGCAAAACAACTTTCCAAAGAATTCAGTTGTGTCTGTGCCATCTAGTACCTCTGGTCCAGAGGTCTTTTGGGTGCAATGTTGGGACAGTAACCAAGCAAAATTGACTTGCTGCCTGACTCACTGTGGTAAAACAATTTATGTTACAGACATGCCAGATACTGGTGCAGATGTCACTGTAATTTCTTACATGTTCTGGCCCAATGATTGGGATTTGGTGGTTCCTTCAGGTTCCCTTACAGGGATTGGAGGTGCTGCCATGTGTTTGCAAAATGCATCCATGATTAACATTACAGGTCCTGAAGGAAAGACAGCAACGGTGCGTCCTTTTGTTGTTCAGAAGCCTCATTTTTTGGGAGAGAGACATCCTGTCCCAATGGGGAGCCAAACTGGAAGTGGGAAGTGGGCCTTTGATGGAAACCACGTCAAAACCTGCCACTTGAAAGCTGACCTGGAAAACTGATCATCCTATATGGATTGATCAATGGCCTTTAACAGAGAAAAATTTAAATATCCTTAAAAAATTGGTAAAGGAGCAATTACAACAAGGTCACATCTCCCCCACAAATAGTCCCTGCATTTCACCAGTGTTCATCATCTATATGAAGACATCAGACTCCTGGAGGTTGTTTCATGACCTGAGGAAGATCAATCAAGTGATTGAAGACATGAGACCTCATCAACCTGGACTCCCTTCTTTATCAATGATCCCAAAACACTGGCCTCTCATTGTCATTGATTTAAAGGACTGTTTTTTCCACATTCCACTTTATCCCAATGATTCTCCAAGATTTGCTTTTCCAGTTCCCATTATCAATCGAAGAGAACCCATGCAGAGATATCACTGGAAATCATTGCCCCAAAAAATGAAGAACTTGCCTTTAATTTGCCAGTATTTTGTTACCCAAGCTTTGTCTCCAGTTCAACAGAAGTTTCCCAGATCCATGATTCTGCACTACATGGATGATTTTCTCATCGCAGCTCCAACGCAGGCAGAGATGGAGCGAACCCGTGCTAGTGTTGTTACTGAAATTCAAAATGCTGGACTTGCAATTTCTGCTACAAAAATCCAGGAAGTTCCACCCTGGAAGGATCTTGGATAGAAGATGACTGAGAAAACAATAACACCACAGAAGATACAGCTCCAGACCAGTGTCAGCAATCTGCAAGGCTTACAGCAGCTTTTGGGAGAAATCAGTTGGGTCAGACCTGTTTTGGGAATCACCAGTGATGAACTGGGTCCACTTTTCGATTTACTGAGAGGAAGCTACAACATCCAAGAACCTTAATACCCGAAGCTCGTTCAGCCCTTGACACGGTCATGGGAGCTCTCCAAAGACAGCAAGCTCATTGCTGTATTCCAGAAAACTCTTTCCTTTTTGCAATTTTAGGAGAAAAAAATTACACTTTGTGGTCTCATTTTTCTGTGGGACCCTTCTGAGAGAGATCCTTTGTTGATAATAGAGTGGATTTTTCTTCCCTAGAAGTTTCCAAAAACTATTTTCACAGTTTTAGAGATGATAGCACAAATTGTAATTAAGGCCAGGAGCAGATTGTTAAGTTTAGCAGGTCAAGAATTTGCAGTTATCTATTTACCAGTGAAAAAAGATTATCTTAATTGGGCAATGCAAAATTCTGATGATTTGCAGTATGCATTGTTGGACTTCCCAGGTGTTTGTTCTGTTCATTACTGTTGTGGTCCGTTCCGGTTAACGTTTAACGCGATGATTTTTTTGGTGCAAAAATATCCAGCAAGGCACAGGGGATCTGCAGTAACAAATCAACAAAATGTAGTTTTATTGAAATAACCACAACTGAAAAGTATTGGTGAGGGGAACTGGGGAAGAAAGGGAGAAGATAAGGAAAGAGGAAGGACAGGAGGGTGGAGGAGTTATAGCTACTGAGACGTGGTGCCGCTTTTGTCCTTCGGGGTCCAGCCATCGAAGCTCACTGGGTCACGTCTGGGGAGATCTCAAAAAGCGCGGCTAACCAGGGCTCCAATTATTCGATTTTTTTGCTGGGGGGAAGGGGAGCCAAAACAAAGGTCTCCAAGAAGGGGGAAAGAACAGAAAAAGGGGGTTACACAGAGTCCTAGCCAAGCAACACACAAAATCATTGTTTTCATGGCCCAGTGCTCGCAGGTGCATTTATTCTGGGCAGCTTTTCCCCGGATTGTGCACACCTCCCCCAAGCTGGGGGGGCGGTGTTCAGTCCCAGTCTCTGGAAGAAGGTGCGAGGGGAGTTTTCTTGCATGGGGATTTCTTGTCTTTGTTCTTTGATGAAGAGACTCACATTTCTGCTTGTCTGTCACAGTGATTGAAGGTAGATGAGAGGAGTCCTCTCTTGGAGCGGGGAGGACCTCCCCAGAGCTCAGACCAGCCAGGCCAGGAGGTAGGGAGAAAGTCCAGATCCATCGTTCAGAAAGGGCAGAATGCCCCCTTCAAGTTCAGCATGGCATGTTCTGCAAACAACACCTGTGGAAACAGTGAGCTGAGAAGCTCCTGACCTCCCCTCCCCACTGGCTCAACCGTTTTTAACTTTTCAGTGGTCTTTTCTTCATGACAATTGTGAGGCAAAAATGAAGGACATTTCGGACAGACTCTCACACGACCCCATGACTCACGATTTTCTTGAGGGAATCTTCATCAGCAGAACTCTGGAGTGTTGTTGATGAATCTTCAGAACTCGTTACATGTTGGTAGCATAACCTGGAAAAAATAGGGATGACAGAAAAGAGGAGGATAAACAGAAGAGAGAGGGAAAAGAAAAGAAAAAGATAGGGGAAAGGGAAGCAATAAACAAATGTAATTAATATTGATTATCATAATAATTTTCACACGTGGTTATTCTTTTATAACAATTTCAAAAATGGCTAATTATAATAACTTCCAAAAAATGGTTAATTAATTAAAGCAATATCATTTGTATAACAATTTCAAAAAATGGTTGAAACAAATCACAAATAAAACAAAAACAACAAACAAATCATAATGTAAGCATTGTCTTTTAAAAATTATTTTCTAAAATATTCTACTAAAGATCAAAATAACCTTCTGTAAATCATACTTGAGAACCAAAAATTGCTCTAAAGCACACATGCTCAAATCATAATTGTTTTGTGTCAAATGTTTTGGGGACGTCTATAGTATAGAGGACATCGGCCAAGCGGTGTGCATTGATTACAGACATCAATCTCCTTAGCCTTTTCATCAGGTTCCCATTCAGAATGAATAGGGCTGCTGACAAGATAAAGCCAAGTGTAATTAGAATCAAAAGAGCAACAATTGGATGGCACACACTGTTCAGGACACCTGTGGCAGTAGGTGACCACCCAAAGAAAGTATCCCACCACCTTTGCTCAGCATCCTGCTTTACCCTCTCCAAAACCCGGTGTATTTGTTCTTGAGAATTTCAACCAGATCCTGATAGAGCAGCAGTTGTCTCACGAGGGTGAGGTTCATTCCGATAGGAGTGGGCATCAGCTTGTGAATCAGTGTGTAATTGGATTGCAATATGTAGTGAGAGGTAACTGGAGCTTCATAAGAGAAATCACATCCTACAATCTTAGTAAAGTTACAAGCACAAAAGTTTGATTGATTCTTTGTATCTACCCCAATATCTTCTACAAAAACAAAATCACAAATGGTTCTAAAGCATGCACAGCCATTGCCTACGTATAGAAGAACTGTTTCAGTAGCCTCATTAGGACGAATCTCAAAATGACAGATGTTTTGCTCTGTGTCTAAACAGATATCCTGAGCTACGATTGCATTGCTTTCACAGATGAACCCTTGTTGTTTGTGGGGGCCTGAATATATGTATTGTTATGGAGAGAGTCCCTGTTAAGATCTCTGTATTATAAGATCTATGTATTAAATAAGTGGGTCCTTATGGAGAGAGTCCCTGTAAGATCTGTGTGGGTCCTAGTTACTCCAAACAAGCTACAGCTGCGAAGTCCTTAGTTGGGCAGCAGCTGTAGCTCGTGAAGGTAACTGGAATAAACAGAGGTGGATCGAGAGGCCCAGGAGGAGCCCCTGAGAGGACACACGAAGAACTGTGCTGCAGAGAAGAACAGCTTGGTACAGTATGGGACTTGAGAGATATGGAATACAACGAGAATACAACAGTTGTTCTCGGACAATACAAGATTCCAGATTAACAGTTTGCCATTTGTCATTGACCTGACGGGCCCATCCCCTATGTTCAGTGGGATAGAGAACAGCTCCATCATGGTTTAATCCTAATGCAATAACAGGGAAGACTAAATGTACAGAAGCATTGCGTATGGTTAAAACAAAAGCAGTGGCTGTGTTTGAAATGGGATCATAGGTAAAGTTCACCAGGTTCCACCAGGATTGGAATTCTCTTTCAAATTCAGTGGCACTGTCCCAAATTATTTTCCAAACTTCTGTGGGGAAGGTGCCTTCCTCGCCCTCTCTTATAATTGAAGCAGAGACCGACTGCATCCACAGTTGTGCCTGGATACAGCTGAGGGCTAGGGAAACATTGTTCTGTGTAGCACTAAGTGCATCAATCACCAATTTGTGGTCATTCACGTTTGCTCTTTCCCAATTTGGCAAAATGTTTGACAGCAGCCACTGGTGTGTCCCCAAGGCTAACAGAGATGACCTCAGAGGTTGCTGTAATTTGGTCAGATCTCTAGTTGTAGCAGCCAATTTGTTCATTAGTACTTCAGAATCAATGCTATTCAGAATTCCCAATCCTGTACGCATAACACCGGTCACGTCTCTTGGTGTTCTAATTTTAAAAGAGCTTCGTTTCCGAAGCCAAGTGGTCCAGCCTTCAAAAGAAGTTTGCAGGAACGGAGAACAGGCTGACTGGATTTCTGAAACGTTGCTCTGCATTAGCAATTTGACCTGTTTGAGAGACATGCCGGATTGAATAATATTTGTTGTTGGCCAGTTTTCCTAATTATATAAAGTCCAATCTTGAAAATTCTTGGGATGAGTATGACCGGTGGTACAGGTGAAGTGGTGACAGTGGTAAAGTAGGTTTCAGCATTTATTACAAATTTAAAAGAAAGGTCTTGTGTATCCTTGGACTAGAGGCAAACTACCTCCGCAGTGTGAGTTAATGTAAAAATGTGCCAGCAGTCTCGTACGCTTAGGTGCGTACAGACTTGCTCCTCTTTGTTTTCCTGCTTTGCTATAGTCAGACCCATTAACCATTCAACACCCGATGCTAATTTGTTCTCGCACTACTCCTTGAAGCTGCCAGGTTTTCTGTTTCTCCCATTCTTGTCAAGTATACGACTTGTCTTCATGTGTAACTACTGTTAGTAAGTTTAGACCCATGACATCTCCCATAGATCCGATAAATTGCAGGAAGGCTTGAGACCAGGGCCATGTAAAGGGGCCTCCTGTTGCCTCTGCCAATTGGGGTGTGATTGCCGTGTTTACCGTGCTCAGTGCAGGCCTTACAGTGTCTGCCCTTTGAGATGTATTAGAAAAGGGCTTCACACCTTGCGTCTGAGAGAGCGTAATTACAGCACTTGGTGTGAGTTTTGGTACAGTGTTTATCTTGAATGTGTAAACCAAGCCTCTTAGTCCTAATGGACTAGCTGTGTCATTCTGCCAACGACATGTCACGTAAGTGCGTTTGAGCAAAGTTAAACTGTACCAGCAATCAAGTGATGCATCATTACAATCTCTTGTAATTGCAAGATTGTTAGTTTTGAGACCTAAAGCATAACTACCAATATGTTCCCGGCGGCAACACAGAGCGAGGGGACTTTTTATTTTGAAACTTCCCCATTTCTTCATGGGACATAATTTTGCTGAAGGGATGTCCAGATGATTCCTTCCACCTGTTTCCGTAAAATTTCCTGCAATTCTGGTGGAGGTGGCATTTTCATGGAGAGTTCCTTCCACCTTTCTGCATGTTACCAAAATTCACTCACCAACTGTTCCCATCTGTCACGGTTCTCATCAACTCATTCTGGTCCCATCTCCACTCATTCGGGTGGTACACCTTGGAGTCATGCAGCACTAGGGTTGCCAGGCTCGGGTAACGGCCCTTGGGATAGGTTCCAAGAACATTGGTGTGCTGAACGATGGCTTCGGGCCACAGCTGCTCACCAGGAGGTTGTCCATGAAACTGTGGTAATATGCAGAAAAGTATTAGCAAGGCTATCATATTTCAGATGATTCTCATGTCCCTCGGGGTTCTCCTGTAAAAGCAAGAACAACAAAAAATCATGCCACTGAGAGGCAGAAAGGAGTTTAAAATGAGGGGATTATCCAGCGTGTGTGTATGCGGTGCTCTTTTCCAAGAGCGTCAGAGGCTACCCATGCATATTTATTCAGAGGGGTTTTCAGCACAAATGGTACCTCGCCCACCGTGGGGAGGTCCACTAAGACAGGTTGTCCAGGGTAATGTGATGGATTGTTTGCATCGTCGGGACCTTCCAGTGAAGGGATGATGCTTGGAGGTGTGGGGTAAAAAGCAGTAACTTTGGGGCAGCCGTTCACCCCCCACCTGCCATTTACCCCCTTAACAGCCTCCCACAGTCAACAGTCCCAGTTTGCTTTCTGGGGCTTAAGGAACCGCTTTAAAAGGCCATTTGTCCTTTCCACGATCCCGTTAGCCTGAGGGTAGTAAGGAGTATGAAAAGTCCACTTTATGCCTTTGGCTCTGGCCCAATCCTGAACCACCTTGGCAGTAAAGTGAGACCCGTTGTCAGACTGAATTTCTTGTGGCTTTGGAAAAGTTCCAAACCACCCCTGCAAAGCTTTAACTGTATTATCACCTGTGGCCCTTTTAAAAGCATCAGCTTGTACCAACCCAGATACAATTTCCACTCCTACCAACACAAAATGTTTACCTCCTGACTTCTTAAAAGGACCAATATAATCTACCTGCCACACATCCCACAAGCCTTTACCTTTCCTCAAATGCAGAGGATCATCCTCTAAAGGATGCCTTTCCAGTCGCTTGCGGCACTGTTTGCAGGCCGATATGCATGTTTTACACATTTCCCTGGTGACTGGCCAGCCGCGGGCGTGTGTTTCCTTGTACAGATCTTTTGCACCTGTGTGCTCTTTTTACATGTAACCATTCTAACAGTTGATTCCAATCCTCTGAAATAGTTTCTTTTTTCAGGGGGCTAAGCCTTGCTAGTTCATCAACTCTGTTGTTCCATTCACCTGCTTGATTCCCATCTGTTTGATGAGAAGCTACCCAACCAACCAGAAAGTTTCCTTTACTGGTGATTTCTAGGATTTCTTTGCATTTATCTTTCTGCCACACTGGGATTCCGTTAACTTCCCAGCCATTCTGTTGCCAGAAAGGGAGCCACTCAGTGCAGCCTCTGTATACTGCATATGAATCAGT
This sequence comes from Zonotrichia albicollis, assembly GCF_047830755.1. Lineage (NCBI taxonomy): Eukaryota > Metazoa > Chordata > Aves > Passeriformes > Passerellidae > Zonotrichia > Zonotrichia albicollis. The sequence continues at coordinate 4,828,227 of NC_133827.1, read as the reverse complement.
GTAGATGTAAACAGGAGAAGTGTTTTGTGCCTCACGCTGGAAAACACTCCAGAGAGCTATGAGTTCTCCTACCTGAGCGCTGCCCTCCCCTTCTGTGATGATTTTTTTCACCAGATGAAATATGTAAAGCAGCCGCCTTATATTTCCAAATCTTTCCTTCCTGCTTTGAAGAAGCATCTGTAAACCAACAGTTTGCTGCTATTTCAGGTGAGAATGGTAGTGCTACTTTTATTACAGAAACAGGTTTGTCTTGACTACTATCCAGGCTCTCAGTGTCTTGTGTTGCCAAGAATTTTGCAGCACCTTCTGTGACAGAAAAGTTATTGCAGTAGTTCTCTATCTGAGCATATCATTTCCTGACTGACAACATTTGGGCTATGCCGCCAGGTGGAGGGGTCCCATTAGTGACAGCTTTAATTACCTTGAAGGGACCTCTCAAGATGATAGCTTGCTGCCGTGTGATTTTTTCTACTTCAATGAGAGCTAAGCTAACAACAAACAATCCTTTTTCCCAGGTAGTGTATCTTTTCTCAGCATCTTTAAAACCACGGGAAAAGAAGTTGACAGGCCTCGTTGGACCCTCAAGACCTCACTGCCAGATGTGTATTGATAGTCCTGAGGAGGCAAATCCCCATTCCACTTGGAAAGGGTCTTTAGGATGAATGGGCCCCAATGCCTGATGTGCTGTGGCTTCAAAAATCAGCAATTGTAATACTTCCTCCTGAGAAGGAGTCCAATCTCATTTGACTACTTTCCTTAGTAAGTTGTAAAGGGGCCTAGCAATGACTGAGAAATCTGGGATATGTTTCCTCCAGAATACTAACAGTCCTAAGGCTTGCTGGAGGTCTTTTTTGTTTTCGGGCATTTTTATTTGCTCTAAAGAAGTTAAAGTGTCAGGTGCAATGCATGTGCTACCAGATCGCCACCAAATTCCCAGGAATTTTACTTCCTGAGAAGGCTTTTGAATTTTCTCTGAAGGAATCTTTAATCAAGGCTCTCCAGATGAGAGATTATATTTTGCTGGAGATCCCCCACTTCTTTAATTTCCTCTCCTCCCACCAAAATGTCATCAATGTATTGGTACACAGCTACAGTGTCAGGTTTAGGTATTTTTTCCAATTCCTTATCTAAAGCATGGTGTGCTAGTGTTGGAGAGTGTTTTTATCCCTGAGGGAGTCTGGTGAATGTGTACTGTTGTCCCTCCCATGTGAATGCAAAGCAATCCATGTCCTCTGGCTGTATAGGTATCATGAAGAACATGTCTTTGACATCTATGGTTGCCATGATTGTGTGAGCTTTTTCTTGTATTGATGCTATTAGTTCAGCTAAATTTGGCACTGCTGCAGTCAGAGGGTCAGTGTTGGCATTGAGCCTACGGTAATCAATCATAAGTCTCTACTTCGTGTTGGGCTTTCGGACTGGCCACACGGGTGAATTGTATGGGGAGTGTGTGTTAATTATTATTCCTTGATCACGCAAATCCTGAATAACTGGTTTGATGCCTTCTCTAGCTTCAGAAGGCAAGGGATACTGTTTCACATTGATTATTTTACTGTAAGGCAGTGCAGGTGCGGTCTGAAGCAGCCTAATGTTAAGTGGCGGAGTGCCAAAAGACCACAGAAAACCCTCAGTGTCTTCCCACTGCCTTCCTGCAAGGACATCCATCCCTAGCAGATTATTCGGGATGTCCCCAATTACCATTTTGACAACCAATTGATTTTCTTCTCCAGGGAGTGTTACTTTGACCAGAGCAACATTCATTGGTTCTACGGTTCCTAAAGCATTAAGAACGCAGCATTGCCTTATTGTTGGAACAACTCCACACTTCTGAGCATCTCTATGTGTAAGTGCGGAGATCTGGGCTCCCATATCAACAATTTATGTTACCAGAGCTTTTTTGGGGCCCATGATTGCTGTAATTAACATGTCTCCTGATTTATTTTTTGTGAGCATTCGTAAGTAAACCCAACCTCCACCCCTTCGCTCACCTGTAAACAGTGGAGATATTAGTTTCCCGAAAGCTCTGTTGGTGTAGATTCAGTGTTTGTGTTTTGGGGTACGGGCGGTTATGTTGGGCAGTTATGTTGCTTTGGCTCTGTGAAAGAAGTTGCGAAAGAGTTACTGCCGGCTTACTGCTAGTGCTTTTCAGGAGACACGCAGCCAGGGTTTCACTGTCCAAGTTCTGTGAAAGAAGCTGAGAAACAGTTCTTTGGCTCAGTGGCTGTGTTCTGTGGGAGAGGCTGAGATGCAGCTTCACTGCCCAGATTCCGAGGGAGAAGCTGGGAAAAGATTAACTTTGGCTCATTGCCTGTGTTCTGTGGGAGAGACTGTGATGTACTGTGTGTACTGAACTGTGTATTGGTAGGAGTATTTGTTAGTTTCTGATGAGGTAGAGGGATCGGTGCACTAGGCTGGGTAGGGGGGTTTGGCCTCCCTAAATTCCAGTTAGTTATGATTTTCTGCAATTTTTCAAGTGGTAAACCATCCATTATGTCCTGGGGGACCCCTTTTTTATTCCCAGCATCCACCAGCATTGTCTGTTGGAAATTTGTTTTCCTGGTTCTGTGTTTTCAGGGTTAGGGGCTCCCATAAACCGGACACCTTTTGTTTTTTCTGATTTTTCCTCTAGGCTTTTTACAGGCCCATACTGTCTACAATAATTTATTAAATCAACTGCTACCTCACTCCATGTCCAAATTTTGCAGCTGCTGCTAGATGCGTCTGATGGTGTTGTGGGGGTCTGTGTTGGTGTATAGGGTGATGGGGCAGACTCAGACTGATCAGTGGAGTTGTTAAGAAATCTATCCAGTCTATCTATTGGGCTTAAAGTCATAATTGTTTTTTGAATAGTAATTGCTGTTGATTTCAATGTTTCTGGAAGCCCATGAATTAAAGGGGTCATAATTTTAGGCTTCACAGGCAGTTGCATTGGGGATTCAAAACCAGGAATTAATTTTCTCTCATGAATCATTTGCAAACATGCAGCTTTTTGTACACTTTCTAAGATCTGGTCGGAGGTAGTGGCAATTGCCAGGGGATCACCCCTTTCCAAGTGATTTATTCCCCCGGCCCAATAGGCTGCATGTTGTGTTAGAGACCAGGAGTCACACTTATCTCCTGTTGTTAGGAAAACACCACGTCCCCAGTATCCACTGGCTTCTTGTTCAGTTAACTTAATTTGGTCTCTGCCAGTGAGAGACACACAGAACACATACTCCGTTTCTGATTCATGAGGAAGGCGTCCGAATTCCTTTTTCAATTTAGTTAATTCGGTAGCGCTGAATGGTGTTTGTTTAGTTGTTATGTGGGGATCCAGGTCTTCATCATTAATATAATTATATTCAGTTTTAATAAAAAGTCTCAAACGAGGACAGCAATTTTCCCCACAATTTTTAACTGTTTCAGATTCTTTGTAAGGATAGTTTTGTTTTGCTGCCTCGAACTCTTTGTATGGATAGATTTTTTTAATGCAAGGTGTTCCTTTTTCTTCCTCCTCTGTAGAGGAGTTGATTTTGTGTATGTTTTTGGTGTGTTCTTCTCTGAGGGCAGCTTGCAGCATGTAAATTTCATTTCTATCCTCATTTAACTGTTTTTGCAAAATTTCAACTAAATTTTGAAGGGAGTCTATAATTATCATTTCCTCACTTCTCCATTTACAGCGGTTTTCTATGGCTGCAGTGAGACATGCTCTGAGAACTGAGCAAAGAATGTTCTTATTTTTACCTATTTTGAATTTTGATTCATGTTGCAGAGAACATATTCTATCAATGACATTTTCCAAATTAAACCAATTGTTCTCCGTCCAAGTTTCTCCACCAGATGACGGTTTTGCATTGTGTTTAGCAAGCAACCAGTAAAAGTCAGCTTTTGCTTTAGGATTGAGATTTTCATTCATTTTGTGTGAAGGGACCAGAAGTATACCAGGGAGCTGATTTGTGAACTCAAGTTACACAATCATACAGACCTTTTTATGCCCTTTGTCTCCCTAGATAGCTGAAGAAACAAAATCTGTCTGGAAGGCACTGTTTTAATTGCTTCAGGTTTGTCCCTTCCTTTCCAGACAGTCCAGATACACAATCACACTCACACACGCACACAAATGTTTTCTTTGTGAGGTGACCAGAACCTAGAACAGGGGGAATGCCACTCAGCCTTCGCTGGGCCACCCCTTGCTCCATGTGTAGGTGAAGGGACAATATCTGTCTAAAAGGCACAGCTTAATTTCTTCAGGTCTGTCCCCTCCCTTTTAGACAGTCCAGGTACACAAATACAGCAGTAACAACAGTAACAGGTTCAGATACAACTCCAATACAACATCAATTCCAATATCAATATCAGGATTAGGAGGAGTATCAGTGTCGGTGTCCGTGCCGGTAAGATCAGTAACAGAAGTGACTGTAACAATTTCCCCTGCTTTTGCACCGAAAAATCTTTTGTGTCAATTCCGGAGCCTGTGTGCTCAATCAAGGGTGAGATTTGGCTTTGGCATATGCAGTCTGACGGAGATTACAGACTACACAGAACCTGCAAAATCTCACTGGCTTCCAGAATCCCATCCTCGTCGCCAATTATGTGAGGGTCCACCTGAAATGAACGGGTGACGAATGATTTTTTTGGTGCAAAAAATAACCAACAAAGGCACAGGGGTTTTGCAGTAACAAATCTACAAAATGCAATTTTATTAATGATAACCACAACTGAATATGCATTTGGTTAGGGAATCTGGGGAAGAGAAGGGTAAGACAAGGGAAAGAGGGAGGAAAGAAGGTTAGGGAGGGGCTTATAGCTACCAAAATGTGATGTCTTCGGGGGTCCCGCCGCCGAAACTCGCTGGTGCACGCTTTGGGGAGATCTCAGAGGACAGTCGGAACCGAACCCCAAAATATACTGTTCTTGGTTGGGGGAAGGGTGGCCGAAATTTGGTTTCCATGGAGGGCAAAAGAATAGGAACAGCAGGAGGGGGGAGGTTACTCCATTGTTTTCATGCCTGAATGTTTGCAGGTATGTTTACTCTGGGCAGTTTTTCCCCACTCCCCGAGCTGGGGGGGGGGTTCAGTCCCAGTCTCTGGAAGGAGGTTGCCAAGGGGGTACCAGGGGGGTGCCAGTAGGGTGCCGGGGGGTTCCTTGTCTTGTCTTGGTTCCTTGATGAGGGGATTCGCATCTCTGTTTGTCACGGTGGTTGAAGGCAGGCGAGAGGGGTCTTCTCTTGGAGGGGAGGAGCCACCCCAGAGCTCAGTGCAGCCAAGTCAGGAGGTTGGAAGAAAGTCCAGTTCCATTGTTCAGAAAAGGGCAGCATGCCCCTTCAAGTTCAGCATGGCATGTTCTGAAAACACCACCTGTGAACACACTGAATAAGCATGAGACTTTCTTTCCCAACTGGCTCAACAGTTTTTAACCTTTCGGGGGTCTTTTCTCATGACAATTGTGAGGCAAAAAATGAAGGATTTTTGGATGGACTTTCACAACCAGAAACTGCTGCTCCATCCCCACGGGCTGCAGGCCCCCATGGGCAGGGCGGGGACGTGGGGGCTACTGCCATGCACAGCCTCCCCTTCACATCCCTGCCAGAGCCATGGGCAGCTGCCTGTGGCCCCCGAGCGCGCTCAGGAATTGACCACTGCTGCTGGAGGCCTTGGTGCTGAGCCCCTGAATCATCACTCACTCGGACATGCTCACAAACAAAGGAGGAACAGGGCCTCAGTGGCCCGAAGAGCTGCCCACAGAACCAGGAGGACCTGGACAAGTGGGATTGCAGAAGCAGCGTGGGGAGAACATCCAGGCAGGCTGCCAGGGGCTGAGGCTGGGGCAATAGAAAATCTGCAGTGGGAAGGAAACCACACAGCATCTGGTATTTTGAAACACAGCTAGAGTTTTCCTGTGCATTCTGACTATGAATCACCAATGGTGGGCTGTGAAATTTCTAATACCTGTCTGGCCCTTGGGGCTGAGCTGTGGGATGAAGCTCTGGGAGGAGACCTGGGAGAGATCTTAGAGTGAGCCAGGGTCCCCCACGTCAGAGCAGAGCCCGGAACAGCGGGAAGGGATCCATGGCAGCCTCGCTCCCCCTCTACCCTTTCCTCACCATGGGCCAAACAACATCCTGAAGCACATTGTGAGAGAACTGCTCAAAGGGGATGGTGGGTGCATTCCCTCAGCCTTGTCCTGGGGCTCAGCAGCCGAGGGCTCTGGCTGCACATCTGGACACGCCATGCCCGGAACACCAGGAAGGGATCCATGGCAGCCTCGCTGCCCCGCTGCTGCTTCCATGCCCTGCAGGGCTGTTTCCCAGCCTGGCCTGGCTGCAGCTTCTCCCCAGCCTCTGCAGGAAGGCATTGGGCATCAGCTGCCGCGCAGCCCAAACTCACCAGTGATCCCCTGCATTTTCCCAGTCCCCAGGCACATCCTGAGGTGTGGCTGCTTGGAGGAGGGAGGGCCATAGCCAGCCCCAAAGGCCTGGGGGGATCAGGATTTTCCTGATCATAACGCATGTCTTGGACAAGTATTGCCTCCTGAAGAGGCGACCTCCTGGATATGCAATGATTCCATCTGATCCAGCTGTGCCTCTTCCTTTCTCAAGGGATGGACAGAGGGGCTCTATAGAAGGTGGCATTTCCTGCAGGAAGGGAGGCGATGCCAGGCACAGTCACAGGAGGTAAATGCTGTGCCTCTGGGCCTGAGCCCTGCTGAGGCTTGAGCTGGCCTCTCTGCTGCTTGGCACTGCGGGCACAGCCCGGACAAGACGGGCACAGCCCAGAGGAATTGTCACGAGCAGGCTCAGGGCATTCGGGTACTGAGCTGTCCTGCTGGGCTCCCTCTGTGGGAGACACGTCCCGAAACCTGGGAGCGGCTGCACGGGGTGTCCATGGTGGGGAAAGGGCAGAGGGGGAGAGCAAGGCTCCAGTGGGTCCTGAGAGGGCCTGGCCATGTGCCCGTGGGCTGTGGGAGCTGTTCCATGGGCAGGTGGGCAAGCAGGCGGGAGGGATGGAGGTTGGGAGAGACAGCTGTGGCACTGCAGATTTCCCCAAGCATTTAGTGAGGGTTTCCTGTGTGGGAGGGAGGGAGAGAGCCCCAGGGCCCTGGGCTGCTGCAGCTGCCCCTCCAGGCATGTTGCACAGGACCTGCAAAGAGCGTGGAGAGTGACCAGGAGGCACAGGCTCCCACAGCCTTACCCCACCCCCTTGCAGTGCCCAATTCCCCAAGGGAGAAGGGGATCCCAGCACACCATGGAAATGGCTCTGTAGGATCTGTGATCCCTTCTCAACTGGGATCATGACTTGAATTACTTGAAAATACTGGTGAATGGTGCTTTGAAGACCTTGCCAGATGTTGGAGGCATGTTCTGAATGTACCTTTCCTGACAGAATAATCCGTGGCAGTGTGGCAAGAGTTTACTCATGAGACAGTTCCCTTAAGTTCTTCTGAGGGTGGATCAGTTCTGGAAACCTTACCCTGCTCCCTTCTGGAGCCCTGAGTGATCCCACAGGATCGCTGTCAGTGGGAAGAAGGAGCATTTATCTGTCCATTCTCCTCCCGTGTGCAATGCCACTGTGTCCTTCTGTGTGCTCTGTGCAGCCACAGAGAAGAGCAGAGAGGGAAGGGGCTGGGCCCAGGGCTGTGCCCCAGGGCTGAGCCTTTCTCAGCTCCTTTGCTGCCCCCAGGGAGCCCGAGCTGCTTCTGCTGCCACTGCCAAGCCCTGGCCCTGCCTGGGGCTGGGTTTGGAGCTGCTGGCATCTCCAGGGAGTCCTTTCTGCCCCACCTACCCCGCATGGGGCTCCTTCCATCCCAGGGTGGGGCCACTGCAGGCACAAGGTCCCCCTGGCCCTGCTCCTGACTGGAAGGCAGAGACAAGGGAGTGCCTTGGAGGGCACCAATCACCCAGGTGCCCTCACTGACACTCAGGTCTGAAGGAGAATCTTCAGCAGTGCCATTGGAGCTATTGTGTCCTGCCTTTCTTTGCAGCTAAGCCTGTTGGTAAAGGTGATCTGGCTTCCCAGCCCACGTTCAGGATTGAGCCTCTGGGAGATGGTGAGGGTAGGTCAAGGCCTTTCCCCTGGGAGAGCTGCCAGCTCAGAGCCCAAAGCTCGGCCAGGGGGCATCGCTGCAGGCGCCAGGACAGAGCCATGCACTTGGTGCCATGATCTAGTTGAGGTGTTAGAACATGGGTTGGACTCGATGATCTTAAAGGTCTCTTCCAACCTAGAATTTTTATGATTCTGCTATTCTGTGTGTGCCCTCGCCCTGCACGATCCACTCACAACTTCTGCTCAGCACTGGCAGCTGTTTGGAGGAGGGTGGGCCCTGGCCCAGCTGAAAAAGACCAGATGATTGTTGATTACACCCGATTTTGCATAAGCATGATGTCCTGAAGATGCCATCAAAGTAATGGAGAATCATTCCGTCTGTTAAGGTGTACTTTTTGTTTCTCAAGTGATGGGCCAAAAGGCAGGACAGAAGGAGGTGTTTCCACAACGAAGCAGAGGCCGATTGGCAGCCCCTGCTGCAGGAAGGAAGGCCAAGCCAAACACAGGCATGGGCACGGGCACAGGCTCAGAAGGTAATTGCTGTGCTGGGCTCAGCAGGGCTCAGCCCTTGGCGGGACTCTGTGGCTGCGGCTCTTCCACTGGGGCCTGCCCTTGCACGGCCCGGCCGCAGCCAAAGCTGGAGGTGCCTCTGGAGCTCGTTCACAGCCCCGGGGAAAGGGGACTCGTGCACCAACGTCCCTCCTGCTGCAGCTGCTCCGGAGCTGGCCCTGAGTGCCCAAAGGCCCAAGGCACAGGAACGGGAGCCCTGCCACGAGCCCAGGGCCAGAGCCAGCCTTGGCTCCCGACTGGGCAGGGGCTGCACTGGGTCCTGCCAGGGCCTGACTCTGTGCCCTGGGGCTGGGGGAGCTGTCACGGGGCAGGGAGGGCCAGGGCTGGCAGTGGCTGCTCAGGGATGGCTTTGGCCCGTGTCCCTCCAAGCAGCCACTGCCCAAGCAGCTCCACAGCCCCCGGGCTCTCCTCCCGGCCTGCTGGGTTTTGTTGGGTGGGCACAGCCTGTGCCAAGGGGCGGCAAGTTGCCTGCAGGCCCCAGCTCTGGGGGAAATGGAGAATGTCCTGCCCGCATCCACCGTGCTGCCAGCACATTCATGTTCCATTTCCCCGCTTAATGGGACACCATATATCAGGAGACATTTTGTTCATCAGTCCCACAAGGATCCATGATGAGTCACCACTTGTTCAATTGCATTTTATAACACTGATGTTTCTCAAGTGATGAAAATCCTTCCTTACTATTGCTCCAATACCCTTCTTTTTCAAGTTCCAATGCTTATCCCACAACAATGTAAATGGTGTGGACTTGTTTGCAGATATTTTTGGCTTTTTCTACGGGACACAGGGCTGGAAAAGCACATTTCTTTCAAACAAGGAAAGATCAAGAAATACTCAGCAACTATAACTCCCAGGCCAGGATCAAGGGTCATTACAGAAGTCTTTCTCTGGCTATAAAATACTTACTGGCACACAGTTTGCTTCTTCAAATGGCAGGCAGACCTTTTTTGTACTAGTCAAGGAAAACTGGCCTGCTGATTCAGTGCATGTGTAGTGAGTACAGTTGTCATATGGATCTTTATAACTCTTTCCAACCTGAAAAAAAACAGAAAAAAAAATTAAAAAACAAAACCAAAAACAAACGAAGACAAACAAAACCCCCAAGCCAATGGAGTATAGCAAAAAAAAAAAAAAATAGAAAACTGAAACAGTAATAAAGTCAATGAACTGGCAGAGACTGGGTTGCTCTTACCACTCTGAAAGGACTGAGATGTCTGCAACTCACATCTACAAATTATGTACCAAGCTCACCCACTACCAGTCTATGCAAAATCACTTCTGTGGCCTCCCAGGGGGAAAGAATGAAAGAATGGCAGAATAAGCTGACGCTCCCCATTGCTCCCACAGGTGCAGCTGGAACCACAGCACATGTTCCTGATGCCCAGAAGGGCCTTGGAAGGGGTTTCTGTCAGGGAACAGGCTTCAGTCTGGGGTTACTGGCAGGCCTGCTTGTCTTGGATCTGATCTTCCTCTTATGCTCTGTCCGAATTTGGACTTACTTGAAGAGGAGACAGTGAGTGTTTAGTTGACGTTTCCCTCAAACAACTTCTTTTGAAAATCTGCTGTACATAGGAAACATTCCCAGTGAGGCTGCAGTGTAGGTGTGGCCAGTCCACGATTGTCCAAAGAACTCTGCTGAGGGTTCTGCTGCTGCCCAGAGCGTTCATTGGCCTCCTAATTGCTGAGCCTTGTCCTGGGGGGCCCGCTGGGGCTGCAGCCAGTGCTGGCTCCCACTGAGGCTGCCTGGCCAAGAGCAGCCCCAGGGGCACAGGGCAGAGGCAAAGCACGGTGGGGAGGAGAAAGAGCAGGGACGAGATTGCCCTTGAAAGGCAGAGGCGCTCTGGGGCCCGCTCCTGCCCAGGGAGCCTTCCCAGAGCCGTGTCCTGTTGGCCGGGGCCTTGAGGGGCAGCTGTGCAGCTGGGCCAAGCTGTGCCAGCAGCTCCAGCCGTGCTGGGGAGCCTTGCCAGCTCTGGGCCCGGCTGTGCAGGAGGTTCCCTGTGTGCCACTGGCACCTGGGGCCTCAGCCACCTCTTCTTTCCACAGTTCCATCTCTGGACAGGAGTTGTAAGACGGTGGCTGCACCTCACACCCAAACAGCGGGAGCAGCTCCTCCAGCAGTAAGAAGAGCCTGCGCAGCCCTGTCCAGAGTTCTGAGGAGAAGACTCCAGAACAGCCATCGACAAGGAAATCTCCTATTCTCCTAGAGATCCCACTGACACCTCCTCTCTCCATGTATATCCCCAAGCTACTTCCATCTCCTTTCTGATCATCTTCTGTCCCGTCCCGACTTCTTCTATAGACCCCAGCAGCAGCCCAGCACCCTCCAGCCCCTCCTGAGACTAACATGTCGTTTCCTCTGCCCCTGAGCTCCCTGGCCCTGCCCTCTAAGCAACACTGAAGTTAACCCTGCTCTCTGCCAGGCTAGGTGATGGCCCTTTCTTTTGTTGCACTAAAGGGAAGGTGCCGTCACCCCAGTGTTTGGGTGGCAGCAGCAGCAGAGCCCAGCCGGCAGCAGCACTGGCTGAGCTCCATGGCCAGGAGCAGCCGTGGATGCCCATGGTGTGGGCAGGCAGGAGCCAGGCAGGGGCTGCCGTGACCAGCGGCGGGGTCCTGAGGGCTGGGGAAGCCCAGGGGGCAGGCAGCAGCATGGGGCTCCTGAGAAAAAGCAACTCCATTTGCTTAGGTTTTCTGTTTTAGAAATTAGAAATTTGTAGAAGTATTTCAAAATAGTTTTTCTGAAGAGAGACACCCCCAAATATATCTTCCCAATTACTATAGTGTTTAAAGATTTTTGTAAGTAGTTTTAGAATCGAGAGAAAAAGTGACCCCATTTTGTCTTCACTTTTCATTCTTAGAAATATTTAGAAACATCCTTTGTAGAGAGAAATCCCCAAATGTTTTGTTCCTGTTTCCACAACAGGAACTAATTTTTGAAATTTTTGAAACTACTTTTAGAGTTCTGGAAAATTGTTCCAGCTTTTACAATAAAAAATAAAACTGCATTTCAGTGGTAATCTTTATTCTAGGAAGAAGTAAGACCCCTTCAGCCAGCCAGCCTGCTGCAGAGGCTCTTTTCCCGCAGGACCTTTTTATCTGGTCACAACCAACATACATAAAACCTTTTCCCAGATATTTCCTGAGATTTTCTATGAGGTCCCGTCTTAGTTGTCTCAGAGAAACTTTGACCACAGTGGGCATCTCTTCAAGTTACCATTTTGTTTGCTTCTAGTGGAACTTCCTCAGTTCTAGAGCAGGGCCTTCTCTCAGCTCTCTGCTGACCCCGGGCTCTCCTCCCAGCTTGCTGGGCTTTGTTGGGTGGCACAGCCTGTGCCAAGGGGCGGCAAGGTGCCTGCAGGCCCCAGCTCTGGGGGAAATGGAGAACGTCCTGCCCGCATCCACCGTGCTGCCAGCTCAGCAGGGCAGCATAGCACGGGCTGACGCTCCCCATTGCTCCCACAGGTGCAGGTGGCCCCACCACACGTGTTCCCTATTCCCTGAAGAGAATTGATTTTTGTCAGGGAACACACTGTTGGCTAGCGTTAATGGCAAGCCTGGCTTTTCTCTGGCATGCAGGGTATGGGGGACTCCTGTAATGCTGGCAGATGCCAGGGGTCCGCAATGAGGCACACAAGCTGGAGGGGCTGGTCTTGTGCGTGTCAAATTTTGCACTAAAATGTGCGGGGCTTTGGGTCTTTTGGAAGTGGTGCGTGTGGCTGGGGTTCCTCATGAGCTTCTATGGGGATTTGGGATCTTTTCTATAGTGTTCAAGTGACTGGAGACATTTGTAAGGCTGGCAGGGGCTTGACTTCCTCGCGATTACCGTGGCGGTTTAGTGCTTGCTGTCAAGGCTTGGAGAGGAGCTGAGTCCTTGCTAAGGTGGGCAGGAGGCTGGGATCTTTTGTGAGGCACACAAGGCCGTCTTGGGGTCTCTGCATTGGTATTCATGGATTGTTTGTGAGGCACACAGGGATATTTTCGGGTCCCTGCCACTGTTGCTTTACCAACTTGTTGCTGTGCAGGTGCTGCCAGCACCCAAACAAGGTCCTCTCCCCTGAAGGCACTGGCCCTGATCTCTGGCCCCTACTGAAGGTGGGCAGATCTTGACCCAGCATTTCTGTTGCAATAAAGAGATGGGGCTGTCACCCCAATGTCCGGGTGGCAGCAGCAGCAAAGCCCACCTGGCAGTCGCACTGGCTCAGCTCCATGGCCAGGAGCAGCCGTGGATGCCCACGGTGTGGGCAGGTAGGAGCCAGGCAGGGGCTGCTGTGACCAGCGGTGGGGCCCCGAGGGCTGGGAGAGCCCATGCTGAGCGTCCCTGGGCTGAGGGCACGTTTCCTTCCCTGGCATCATCTGGGCCTGGACCTCCTCCAGTGGCAAGCCCAGGAAAAGAGGGAAGCCATCAAGAGCATCTCCATGGACACAGTCTGACCCACAATGTCAGCAGGTGACAAATAAGGTTTTGCTGAGCAATGGACCTGGGATACACAAAAACAATCAAGGCAGTCCATTTGTACAGATGCAGGCACACTCTGGGGGTACAGCTGAGGCCATGAGGTCACAGCAGGCTCAGGGCTCACAGCAGGCTGAGGTCACAGCAGGCTCTGAGGTCACAGAGGTGCCAGACCCGGTGGTTGCACAGCAGCACAAGGAGCGAGCACTCAGTCCTTGAGCACAACTGTTGCGGCAGCAGCAGCGGCGGTGGCAGCAGTGGTGCTGACATTGGGACAGCGGTGTCAGGACAGCGGTGGCAGCAAGAGCTGCGGCACTGGCAGAGGGCAAGGCACCATGATCCTTGCTCTGCGCCTCTTCCTCCTGCTCCTCCTGGCCGTGGCCCTGCCTGTCAGGGCTGCCCAGGCTGCTCCGCTGCAAGGGTGGCGAGCAGGTGAGCTGGCAGCCTGGCTCCCCTTTCCCGGGACAGCGCTTCCTGCTCCCCGGGAAGCGCCGGGGATGGTTTTCCCCAGGCCTTTAGGGAGGGTTTCCTCTGGGGGAGGGAGAGAGACCCCATGGCCCTGGGCAGCCCCAGTTTCTTGGCCAGGGATGTGTCACAGGGCCTGCAAAGAGGGTGCAGTGACCAGGAGCCTGCCCAGAGCTCCCGAGGCCCCTGTGCAGTTTGGCCTTGTCCATTCACACCTGGCTCCCGTAGCCTTAACCAACCCACTTGCAATGCCCTGTTCCTAAAGGCAGAAGGGGATCCCAAAACAAAAATGAAACGGTTCAGATCTTTGTTCCATTCTAGATTTGGATCACGCCTTGCAAGATTTGGAAGTCCAGGTGAATGACACTGTGAAGGTCTTGGTGAATGCAAGAGGCAAGTTCTGAATTTCCCTTTTTTACTGGCAGAATAATCAGTGTCCATGTGGCAAGAGCTCACCCATCGGCCATGTTTGTTAACGTTAAATCAGGGCTGAAGAATTCTGTAAACCTTGCCCCGCTCATTTGTGGAGCACTCAGGGATCCCACAGGATGGCTGTCAGTGGGAGGAAGGAGCATTTAGCTGTCCATCCTCCTCCCGTGTGCAATGCCACTGTGTCCTTTTGTGTGCTCTGTGCAGCCACAGAGAAGAGCAGAATGGGCAGGGGCCAGGCCCAGGGCTGTGCCCCAGGGCTGAGCCTTGCCTGCAGCCCGAGGATCTGCTACAGTGCCATGGGTGATGTTCTGTACGGCCTTTCTTTGCAGCTGAACTTGTTGGTGAAGGTGATCTGGCTTCCAAAACCACATCCATGACTGAGCCTCTGGGAGATGGTGAGGGTAAGTCAAGGCCTTTCCCCTGGGAGAGCTGCCAGCTCAGAGCCCAAAGCTCGGCCAGGGGGGCATTGCTGCAGGTGCCAGGACAGAGCCATGCACGTGTGTGCCCTCGCCCTGCGCCATCCCCTCACCGCTCCTGCGGCTCAGTGGTGCCCGTGCAGCTGAGCAGAGATGGCAGAAGCTTCTGTGGCTGATGTTTTACAGATGTGTCTACAGGGAGGACTTTTCCTGTCCCTGTGATGATTCCTACACGGAAGCCAGACTCCCGTCGCAGGGGTGAGTAGTGTGTCCCTGCTGACCCCACAGGCTGAGCCCTGCTTTTGTGGCATCCATTCATGGGAAATGGAACCGTGTTGCTCTAAGGTCCTCCAAGGGGAAAGAACAAAGCTACAGAACAGAAGAAACCCCATGAGCCCTCTGAACAAATGAAGGAAATGCTGAAGGAAATGCTGCAGGCAGGACAAGGTGGGTGCATTCCCTCAGCCTTCACCTGGGGCTCAGCAGCCGAGGCTTTGGCTGCACATCTGGACACGCTGAGCCTGGCACAGCAGGAAGGGATCCATGGCAGCCTCACTGCCCTGCTGCTGCTTCCATGCCCTGCAGGGCTGTTTTCCAGCCTGGCCTGGCTGCAGCTTCTCCCCAGCCTCTGCAGGAAGGCATTGGGCATCAGCTGACAGGCAGCCCAAACCGCACCACAGGCATGAGATGCCCTGCAATTTCCCATCTCCAGGCAGATGAGAAGGGGCACCTATATGGAGAAGGGAGAGCCCTGCCCTACCCAAAAAGTTGAAAGGGATTTCCTGAGTCTTAACCATGTCTTTGAGAGGCATTGCCTCCTGAAGTTGCCACGTCTCCAATGGGGAACAGTCCAATCTGATCCAGCTCTCTCTTTTCTCCAGAAGCAGATGGAGAGGCTGTGCAGAAGGAAGCATTTCCTGGAGGAAGCAGTGGCCCATTGACAGCCTCTTCTGCAGGACGGGAGCCGATGCAAGGCACAGCCACAGGAGGTAATTGCAGTGACTCTGGGCCTGAGCCCTGCTGAGGCTTGAATTGCCCTCTCTACTGCTTGGCACTGGGGCACAGCCCAGACAAGACGGGCACAGCCCAGAGGAATTATCCCGAGCAGGCTCAGGGCACTCGGGTACTGAGCTGTCCTGCTGGGCTCCCTCCATGGGAGACACGTCCCGAAACCTGGGAGCGGCTGCACGGGGTGCCCATGGTGGGGAAAGGGCAGAGGGGGAGAGCAAGGCTCCAGTGTGTCCTGAGATGGCCTGGCCATGTGCCTGTGTGCTGGGGGATTTGTCCCAGGGGAAAGATGGTTGGAGAGATAGAAGTAGGTAGAAAGGGAAGGAGAAGGGGCAGGAGGGATGGAGGGGGACACGGGAATAGCTGTGGCACTGCCTGCTGCAGTTTTCCCCAGGGATTTAGCAAGAGTTGCAGCTGTGGAAGTGAGAGCTCCCAGGGCCCTGGGTTGCTTCAGCTGCCCCACCATGGATGTTGCACAGGGCATGGAAAGAGGGTGCAGAGTGACCACGAGCCTGCCCAGAGCTCCCCAGTCCCCTGTGCAGTTCGGCCTTGTCCATTCACACCTGGCTCCCATGGCCATACTGGACCCCCTTGCAGTGCCCAATGCTCAAAGCAGAAGGGGATCCCAGCGCACAAAGGAAATGGTTCAGGTCTTTGTTCCATTTTAGATTTGGATCACGCCTTGGAAGATTTGGAAGTCCAGGTGAATGACACTTTGAATGTCATGGCGAATGCCAGAGGCAAGTTCTGAATTTCCCTTTTTACTGGCAGGTATAATCAGTGTCCATGTTGCAAGAGCTCAGCCATCGGCCATGTTTGTTAACATTAAGTCAGGGCTGAAGAATTCTGTAAACCTTGCCCCGCTTCTTTCTGGAGCACTGAGGGATCCCACAGGATGGCTGTCAGTGGGAGGAAGGAGCATTTAGCTGTCCATCCTCCTCCCCTGTGCAATGCCACTGTGTCCTTTTGTGTGCTCTGTGCAGTCCCAGAAAAGAGCAGAACGGGCAGGGGCCAGGCCCAGGGCTGTGCCCCAGCGCTGAGCCTTGCCTGCAGCCTGAGGATCTGCTATAGTGCCATTGGAGCTATTGTGTCCTGCCTTTCTTTGCAGCTAAGCCTGTTGGTAAAGGTGATCTGGCTTCCCAGCCCACGTTCAGGATTGAGCCTCTGGGAGATGGTGAGGGTAGGTCAAGGCCTTTCCCCTGGGAGAGCTGCCAGCTCAGAGCCCAAAGCTCGGCCAGGGGGGCATTGCTGCAGGTGCCAGGACAGAGCCATGCACGTGTGTGCCCTCGCCCTGCGCCATCCCCTCACCGCTCCTGCGGCTCAGTGGTGCCCGTGCAGCTGAGCAGAGATGGCAGAAGCTTCTGTGGCTGATGTTTTACAGATGTGTCTGCAGGGAGGACTTTTCCTGTCCCTGTGATGATTCCTACACGGAAGCCAGACTCCCGTCGCAGGGGTGAGTAGTGTGTCCCTGCTGACCCCACAGGCTGAGCCCTGCTTTTGTGGCATCCATTCATGGGAAATGGAACCGTGTTGCTCTAAGGTCCTCCAAGGGGAAAGAACAAAGCTACAGAACAGAAGAAACCCCATGAGCCCTCTGAACAAATGAAGGAAATGCTGAAGGAAATGCTGCAGGCAGGACAAGGTGGGTGCATTCCCTCAGCCTTCACCTGGGGCTCAGCAGCCGAGGCTTTGGCTGCACATCTGGACACGCCGAGCCCGGAACACCAGGAAGGGATCCATGGCAGCCTCACTGCCCCGCTGCTGCTTCCACGCCCTGCAGGGCTTTTTCACAGCCTGGCCTGGCTGCAGCTTCTCCCAGCCTCTGCAGGAAGGCATTTGGCATCAGCTGACAGGCAGCCCAAACCGCACCACAGGCATGAGATGCCCTGCAATTTCCCATCTCCAGGCAGATGAGAAGGGGCACCTATATGGAGAAGGGAGAGCCCTGCCCTACCCAAAAAGTTGAAAGGGATTTCTTGAATCTTAACCATGTCTTTGAGAGGCATTGCCTCCTGAAGTTGCCACGTCTCCAATGGGGAACAGTCCAATCTGATCCAGCTCTCTCTTTTCTCCAGAAGCAGATGGAGAGGCTGTGCAGAAGGAAGCATTTCCTGGAGGAAGCAGTGGCCCATTGACAGCCGCTTCTGCAGGAAGGGAGGCGATGCCAGGCACGGCCACAGGAGGTAATTGCTGTGCCTCTGGGTCTGAACCCTGCTGAGGCTTGAGCTGCCCTCTCTGCTGCTTGGCACTGTGGGCACAGCCCAGACAAGACGGGCACAGCTCAGAGGAATTATCCCGAGCAGGCTCAGGGCACTCGCGTACTGAGCTGTCCTGCTGGGCTCCCTCCATGGGAGACAAGTCCCAAAACCTGGGAGCGGCTGCACGGGGTGTCCATGGTGGGGAAAGGGCAGAGGGGGAGAGCAAGGCTCCAGTGTGTCCTGAGAGGGGCTGGCCATGTGCCTGTGTGCTGGGGGATTTGTCCCAGGGAAAGATGGTTGGAGAGATAGAAGTAGGTAGAAAGGGAGGGAGAAGGGGCAGGAGGGATGGAGGGGGACAGGGGGATAGCTGTGGCACTGCCTGCTGCAGTTTTCCCCAGGGATTTAGCAAGAGTTGCAGCTGTGGAAGTGAGAGCTCCCAGGGCCCTGGGTTGCTTCAGCCGCCCCACCATGGATGTTGCACAGGGCATGGAAAGAGGGTGCAGAGTGACCAGGAGCCTGCCCAGAGCTCCTCAGGCCCTTGTGCAGTTTGACCTTGCCCATTCACCCCTGGCTCCCACGGCCGTACCCGACCCCCTTGCAGTGCCCAATTCCCAAAGGCAAAAGGGGATCCCAACACACCCTGAAAAATGTTCTCATCTGTGCTCCGTTCTAGATGAGGTTGCTCAAAAGGCTTCCCCATTAGATTGGTTGAGAAAAGTGTTGAAGCCTTTGGAGCCTCCTTCAGGTATGTTCTCACTGTCCTACACAGTAATAATTGTTGACAACTTCACAGCAACCAGGTTATACAAGCTACTGTGGCTGTTGTGTTACAGATGTGTCTGCAGGAAGGACTTTTCCTGCCCCTTTGCTGATTCCTACAGAGAGCCCTGGCTCTAATTGCTGGGGTGAGTAGTGTTGTCCCTGCTGACCCCACAGGCTGAGCCCTGCTTCTGTGGCATGCATTCCTAGGAAATGGAACTACTTTCTGTTAAGGTCCTCTGAGAGGGAAGAACAAAGCCCCAGGACACAAGAAACCCCACGAGCCAAGCAACATCTTGAAACGAATAGTGACGGAACTACTCAAAGGGAATGGTGAGAGCATTTCCCTCAGCCTTGTCCTGGGGCTCAGCAGCCGAGGGCTCTGGCTGCACATCTGGACACGCCATGCCCAGAACAGTGGGAAGGGATCCATGGCAGCCTCGATGCCCCGCTGCTGCTTCCATGCCCTGCAGGGCTGTTTCCCAGCCTGGCCTGGCATCCGCTGCCACACAGCCAAAACTCACCAGGGATCCCCTGCATTTTCCCAGTCCCCAGTAGGATCCTGAGTGTGGCTGCTTACAGGAGGCAGGGCTATAGCTAGCCCCAAAGGCCTGGGGAATCAGGATTTTCCTGATCCTTATCCATGTTTTGGAGAAGTATTGCCTCCTGAACAGGCCACTTCCAGGATGTGCAATGATTCCATCTGATCCAGCTGTGCCTCTTCATTTCTCAAGGAATGGACAGAGAGGCTCTATGGAAGGTGGCATTTCCTGCAGGAAGGGAGGCGATGCCAGGCACAGTCACAGGAGGTAATTGCTGTGCCTCTGGGCCTGAGCCCTGCTGAGGCTTGAGCTGACCTCTCTGCTGCTTGGCACTGCAGGCACAGCCCCGACAAGATGGGCACAGCCCAGAGGAATTGTCCCAAGCAGGCTCAGGGCACTCGGGTAGTGAGCTGTCCTGCTTGGCTCCCTCTGTGGGAGACACGTCCCGAAACCTGGGAGCGGCTGCACGGGGTGCCCATGGTGGGGAAAGGGCAGAGGGGGAGAGCAAGGCTCCAGTGGGTCCTGAGAGGGCCTGGCCATGTGCCCCTTGGGCTGTGGGAGCTGTTCCATGGGCAGGTGGGCAAGCAGGAGGGAGGGACGGAGGTTGGGAGCAACAGCTGTGACACTGCAGATTTCCCCAAGCATTTAGTGAGGCTTTCCTGTGTGGGAAGGAGGGAGAGAGCCCCAGGGCCCTGGGCTGCTCCAGCTGCCCCTCCAGGCATGTTGCACAGCACCTGCAAAGAGCGTGGAGAGTGATCAGGAGGCACAGGCTCCCACAGCCTTACCCCACCCCCTTGCAGTGCCCAATTCCCCAAGGGAGAAGGGGATCCCAGCACACCATGGAAATGGTTCTGTAGGATCTGTGCTCCCTTCTCGACTGGCATGTGACTTGGATTAGTTGGAAATGCTGGTAAATGGTGCTTTGAAGACCTTGCCACATGTTGAAGGCAAGTTCTCAATGTACCTTTCCTGGCAGAAATATCCATGGCAGTGTGGCAAGGGCTTACTCATGAGCCAGTTCCCTTAAATTTCACTGAAGATTGATCAGTTTTGGAAACCTTGCCCTGCTCCCTTCTGGAGTCCTGAGGGATACCACAGGATCGCTGTCAGTGGGAGGAAGGATCATTTATTTGTCCATCCTCTTCCCGAGTGCAATGCCACAGTGTCCTTCTGTGTGCTCTGTGCAGCCACAGAGAAGAGCAGAGAGGGAAGGGGCTGGGCCCAGGGCTGTGCCCCAGGGCTGAGCCTTTCTCAGCTCCTTTGCTGCCCCCAGGAAGCCTTACCTGCTCCTGCTGCCACTGCCAATGCCTGGCCCTGCCTGGGGCTGGGTTTGGAGCTGCTGGCAGCTCCAGAGAGTCCTTTCTGTCCCAACTACCCCGCATGGGGCTCCTTCCATCCCAGTGTGGGGCCACTGCAGGCACGAGGTCCCCCTGGCCCTGCTCCTAGGTGGAAGGCAGAGCCAAGGAAGTGCCTTGGAGGGCACCAACCACCCATGTGCCCTCACTGCCACTCGGGCCTGAAGGAGAATCTTCAGCAGTGCCATTGGAGCTGTTCTGTCCTGCCTTTCGTTTCAGCTGAGCCTGTTGGTAAAGGTGATCTGGCTTCCCAGCCCACGTTCAGGATTGAGCCTCTGGGAGATGGTGAGGGTAGGTCAAGGCCTTTCCCCTGGGAGAGCTGCCAGCTCAGAGCCCAAAGCTCGGCCAGGGGGGCATCACGGCATGGGCCAGAACAGAGCCATGTACGTGTGTGGCCTCGCCCTGCACAATCCACTCACAGCTTCTGCTCAGCACTGGCAGCTGTTTGGAGGAGGGTGGGCCCTGGCCCAGCTGAAAAAGACCAGATGATTTGTTGAGTTTACCCGATTTTGCATAAGCATGACGTCCTGAAGATGTCATCAAAGTAAATGGAGAATCGTTCCATCTGTTAAGGTGTAGTTTTTGTTTCTCCAGTGATGGGCCAAAAGGCAGGACAGAAGGAGGTGTTTCCGCAAGGAAGCAGAGGCCGATTGGCAGCCCCTGCTGCAGGAAGGAAGGCCAAGCCAAACACAGGCATGGGCACGGGCACAGGCTCAGAAGGTAATTGCTGTGCTGGGCTCAGCAGGGCTGGGTGGCTGCAGCTCTTCCACAGGGGCCTGCCCTTGCACGGCCTAACCACAGCCAAAGCTGGAGGTGCCTCTTGAGGCCTTGAGGCCTCTGGAGCTCATTCAGAGCCCCAGGGAAAAGGGGACTCGTGCACCAACGTCCCTCCCGCTGCAGCTGCTCTGGAGCTGGTCCTGAGTGCCCAGAGGCCCAAGGCACAGGAGCAGCCCCGAGCGGGAGCCCTGCCGTGAGCCCAGGGCCAGAGCCGGACTTGGCTCCCAACTGGGCAGGGGCTGCACTGGGTCCTGCCAGGGCCTGACTCTGTGCCCTGGGGCTGGGGGAGCTGTCACGGGGCAGGGAGGGCCAGGGCTGGCAGTGGCTGCTCAGGGATGGGTTTGGCCCCTGTCCCTCCAAGCAGTGACTGCCCAAGCAGCTGCGCTGCCCCCGGGCTCTCCTCCCGGCCTGCTGGGCTTTGTTGGGTGTCACAGCCTGTGCCAAGGGGCGGCAAGTTGCCTGCAGACCCCAGCTCTGGGGGAAACGGAGAACATCCTGCCTGCATCCACCGTGCTGGCAGCTCAGCAGTGCAGCACAGCACGGGCTGACGCTCCCCATTGCTCCCACAGGTGCAGCTGGAACCACAGCACGTGTTCCTGATTCCCAGAAGGGCCTTGGAAGGGGTTTCTGTCAGGGAACAGGCTTCTGGCTAGGGTTACTGGCAGGCCTGCTTGTCTTGGAGCTGATGTTAATCTTATGCTGTGTCCGAATTTGGACTTGCTGGAAAAGGGTAAATGTTTAGTTCACCTTTCTCTCAAACAACTTCTTTTGAAATTGTACTTCAGACAGAAAACATTCCCACTGAGGCTGCACTGTAGGTGTGTCCAGTCCATGATTGTCCAAAGAATTCTTCTGAGGGTTCTGCTGCTGCCCAGAGCTTTCATTGGCCTCCTCATTGCTGGGCCTTTTCCTGGGGGGCCCGCTGGGGCTGCAGCCAGTGCTGGCTCCCACTGAGGCTGCCTGGCCAAGAGCAGCCCCAGGGGCACAGGGCAGAGGCAAAGCACGGTGGGGAGGAGAAAGAGCAGGGACGAGATTGCCCTTGAAAGGCAGAGGCGCTCTGGGGCCCGCTCCTGGCCAGGGAGCCTGCCCAGAGCCGTGTCCTGCTGGCCGGGGCCTTGAGGGGCAGCTGTGCAGCTGGGCCAAGCTGTGCCAGCAGCTCCAGCCGTGCTGGGGAGCCTTGCCAGCTCTGGGCCCGGCTGTGCAGGAGGTTCCCTGTGTGCCACTGGCACCTGGGGCCTCAGCCACCTCTTCTTTCCACAGTTCCACCTCTGGACAGGAGTTGTAAGACGGTGGCTGCACCTCACACCCAAACAGCGGGAGCAGCTCCTCCAGCAGTTAGAAGAGCCTGCGCAGCCCTGTCCAGAGTTTTGAGGAGAAGACTCCAGAACAGCCATCGACAAGGAAATCTCCTATTCTCCTGGAGATCCCACTGCCACCTCCTCTCCCCATGAGTATCCCCAAGCTACTTTCATTTCTTTTTTGATCCTCCTCTGTCCCGTCACGACTCCTTCTATAGACCCCAGCAGCAGCCCAGCACCCTCCAGCCCCTCCTGAGACCAACATGTCCCTTCCTCTGCCCCTGAGCCCCCTGGTCCCGCCCTCTAAAAAACACTGAAGTTATCCCCGCTCTCTGCCAGGCTAGGTGACGGCCCTTTCTTTTGTTGCACTAAAGGGAAGGTGCCGTCACCCCAGTGTTTGGGTGGCAGCAGCAGCAAAGCCCAGCCGGCAGCAGCACTGGCTGAGCTCCATGGCCAGGAGCAGCTGTGGATGCCCACGGTGTGGGCAGGCAGGAGCCAGGCAGGGGCTGCCGTGACCAGCGGCGGGGTCCTGAGGGCTGGGGAAGCCCAGGGGGCAGGCAGCAGCATGGGGCTCCTGAGAAAAAGCAACTCCATTTGCTTAGGTTTTCTGTTTTAGAAATTAGAAATTTGTAGAAATATTTCAAAATATATTTTCTGTAGAGAGACACCCCCAAATATATCTTCCCAATTACTATAGTGTTTAAAGATTTTTGTAAGCAGTTTTAGAATCTAGAGAACAAGTGACCTTATTTTGTCTTCACTTTTCATTCTTAGAAATATTTAGAAACATCCTTTGTAGAGAGACATCCCCAAATGTTTCGTTTATGTTTCCACAACACATCTGTATTTTTGAAACTGGTTTTAGAGTTCCGGAAAATATTTCCCCCTTTTACAATAAAAAATAAAATTGCATTTCAGTGGTAATCTTTATTCTAGGAAGAAGTAAGACCCCTTCAGCCAGCCAGCCTGCTGCAGAGAGTCTTTTCCCACAGGAGCCTTGTACCTAGTCACAACCAACATACATAAAACCTTTTCCCTGATATTTCCTGGGATTTTTGACAAGCTCCCGTCTTAGTCTTCTCAGAAAAACTTTGAGCACAGTGGGCATCTCTTCAAGTTGCCATCTTTGCTTCTGGTGGAACTTCCTCAGTTCTAGAGCAGGGCCTTCTCTCAGCTTCCTGCTGGCCCCGGGCTCTCCTCCCAGCTTGCTGGGCTTGGTTGGGTGGCACAGCCTGTGACGTTGCTCCCACGTGTGACTGAGGGCACAGCTTAAGCAGAACCTATCCATCCTGTCTACAAAAACATTTATCACTGAAAGACACCAGGTTTCTGAAATAATTTGGGGAAAGTCTTGGTCATGAAGCTTCCCCAACAAAGGTGGGCCTTTCCAGGTGATATCAGCACACCTTTCAGGGTGGGCAGGTGCCTTACTGTGCAGAGAACTGTCTCCCAACCCACTGGGCCTGAGGGGCATTTACTCTACAACAATGCCAAGGGTTCAGCTGTGGCAGGAGGAGGAGCTGTTCTGAGTGAGAAGCTGAATCAGCAGCTTCAGAGTGCTCAGAAAGTCCTCACAAATAGGTCCCTGTCAGTGGGGATATGGATCATTCCTTTTGGGTTCAGGTGCAAACCGGGCATTTTGAGTAACATTTGCAGCCTGTACTGGCTCCCTCAGGCCTTACACAGCACAAGGCAGCAAAGGAAACTTGGAAAAAAGCATTAATTCCATAAAAGTGGTGTTGGGAAAGCAGGAGATAGCAAAGCACTGCTGAAAGCACACAGTGTGTATGATGTAAAATTATTGTTTTTTGATATACTGCAACATATTGTTCTAATGGTGGGAGGGAAAAGAAATGATGATCAGTTATCTCATTAATAATGTTCATTTTCTCTTCCAGTATTGCCAGCGGGTTGAGTTAATTGTTAAGCATGACAGTTGGACTTTAATATCTCAGCTGTAGATTCCAGTCACAGCAGTCTAGTTTAATAATTGGGTTTCTTTCTCCCTCATTTTGACTATAGCATACTTATAGCAAATATTAAAATTCATCATAGCACAAAAATAATCCATTTGAAACCTCACCAAAAATGGCAGCACAACAGAGCTCTGCTTAGCATTTAGTGGAGAATTCAGAACAGTTTCTTGGAAAACAAGGAACAGATTCTCTGATAATTCAACAGCCACTATGTGAACGTGGACACTCAGTGAAAGCCAAGAGTGTTTCAGGTGAGCCAAGGCAGTGTTGAATAGGCTGCTGTCACTAAAAAAGTGCATTCAAACTTCACGGGAAATTCCCTCTGAAAATGCAAATTCGTATGTGGTTCTTTAGCTATAGGTAGTTCAGCCATGGCAGTTTACCAGCACTGGCAGAAAGTTGTTTTAACACTGCAACATCAAACTGTTCTGGAGACTTCACAGTCTGCCTTGGAATGGCTGTAGGTGCCAAGTGGACACAGCTTCTGCTGTGAGGAACTTAAAATCCTCCTTACTGCTCTTCCAGACTCTTTAAAGACAAGGTTTATCTTCCAGCATGAGCACAGCTCTGCATAAGCTCATTGACCCCAAAACCTATAGGCATCAAGGCACCCAGCAGAAATCCTGCACATTCCCACCATGCCAGAGAGAAATGGGGCTTATTCTAGGACTGACAAATAGGCAAGACTTTGAGGGGTGAGAGTGGAATGAAAGTAGAAAACTTGAGAAAAGCCTGGTGTTTATAGTTTTGGGAGAAAGGGCAGCAGGACTGTAAGCTGCGTGCTCACCATCTCCTCCTCCAGGTGCACACAGGGATGGAGCAGCCCCAGTGAGTGGTTTCAGGCATTGAAACCACTGTAGACTTGGAATCAATTCACAAGTGAAAATAAAGACAGAAGAATCACAGAATCCCAGACTGGTTTGGGCTGGAGGGACCTCCAAGCCCACCCAGTGCCACCCCTGCCATGGCAGGGACACCTCCCGCTGTCCCAGGCTGCTCCAAGCCCCAGTGTCCAGCCTGGCCTTGGGCACTGCCAGGGATCCAGGGGCAGCCACAGCTGCTCTGGGCACCCTGTGCCAGGGCCTGCCCACCCTCACAGGGAGGAATTTCTTCTTAACATCTGACCAAGTACCTGGTTACAGGCACCAGGAACTGTCTCACTCTGCAGCAGGCTGCAGTCAATGTCTGCTGAAATATGACACACAGAATCCACCACAGGTTCCTCCTGCACACATTGCCTGCACTCCTCTCAGGACACAGCTCTCACAACCAGTCCCAGAGTGCTCCTGCTGCCCAGGAGGAGATGGGAAAGGGCTGAGCCCTGGCTGCAGCCTTGGCAAGAGCTCAGCAAGAGCCATCGGTGTCACCGCAGCCCGAGAGACAGAACAGGGAGAGAATTTCTATTTGCCCTTTGAAGCTGAGAAGGGACCAGTTTGTGTCTGAACAGCATTCCTTCACGCCTCCCCATATTATCTAAAAGTAGGAGACTTAGCAATTAAGCAACCCTCAGATGAATAATTGAGGAAAGCTAAAGACTGGAAAGATACCAAAGGCTTCCCTCACAGGACTGCAGAGTGATGCATTGCTTTGCAACTGCAGATGAACCAGGCCACAACCAACCTCATCCTCTGGCCACTATCTAAGAGCCAGGAGGAAAAGACTGGAAGCAAGAAAACACCAGCTTACTACAAGTTTTGCCCTGAAACTCCATTGGCACAGGAGCCCCAGGCTTTCCTGCATGAAGCTTCGTGACTCCCCGATGCTGTTAAGCCACGCTCAGCTGCTGCACAGCCCATGCATCGTTCACTTGAGCAGCCTGAGCCTGGGAACACCAGAGAGTATTATCAGAGCACAGGGAATGCTGCTCTAATTGTTGGTTTGCAATGTTATGTGGATAAATGATCATCCGGGGAAAGAAACATGGTGTATGTACAGCTAATCTACTTAGAATTTGTTGTAAATAAATCATATTGAATATTAAAACTATTCTCACATTAAAATAACTCCTCAGTATTTTCATTTGATCTTACCAAAAATGATGAAGCTGGACTTTGCTGTCCACCTCTCCCATTCTTACCTCTTGCACTACCAGGAAAGCGCTAAATAGATGAATTGCCAGCTCCCTGCAGCAGAGAGCTGATCTTCTGGGCCCTGTGACACACAGATGAGGGAGTCAAACCACAGAGGTCTTTGGAGGCTAAAATCCTGTGTCTCTGTGGTGCTCACAGCAGCTGGTGCCAGGCAAGAGGTGAGCAGCTGCACAGGTGACCCGAGGGCTGTGGGGAGTTGGAAATCCCACATATTTTGTTCATGTGTCAAATCTGGGCTCTGTTTCCTGTGCTTACCCCATAAACTCCATAGGTGAACTCACTAAAAATGGCATCCCAGAGATCCCTGCAGACCAACTAAGTGCAGATACCAGGTCAAAGACTGGACTCACTTACCTTGGAGATTCTTTCCAGCTTTTGTGATGCCTGACTCTATAAACTGAAGCTGGTCTTTTGCTCATACTGCATTTTTGTCATAGCGTCTGAATCAATCCCTTCAGAACATCAGCTGAACAAGTATTCCTTTCCAGGCAGCTTCTCACACAGTAGAGGGATGGGCAATAGAAACCACACAATTTTTTTTACAAAAGTGTATCTGTTCTTTTCTAGGACAATTTTGGAATCAAGTGCTGTAGCACAAACATGTTTTTTCAGGTTTACAATTGTCTCTCACCTTTACTGGTTCTGCAAAGCAAATTGGGTGCTGAATACCACTCACACATGAATTAGTAGCCAATTGGCCAAAATTCCTCTTTCTTGTCTCCAGCCCAGCTTTAGCCATGACTCTGCACACTCAGAAATCACAGGGCAATGGAACATTTGTCCTCTTAACAGCAGTAATGCATGATGACTGCAGATGGAATTTTAATTTCTAATTAATACTTGGTCCCCAGTGATGCTCATGAGTGTCCTGGCTGTTCAGAGGTGTCCCAGCTTCCTCAAACACAACTGCACCAGCCAGAACATCTCATTTCATGGCCCGTGGCAGCAGAAACACGCTGCTACAAGGCTCTGAGGCCAGTGGGCCGCACTACAGAGCAGATAATCTCCAGCAGGGGTTGGAGGAAGAGTTCTGCTTTGAGCTCACCTGAAGATGATCAATAGCTGCACCCACCAAGTTTGTTTTGTTGTTGCCCATCAGAACTAAGGAGAAGAATTTCTCAGGAGCTCCTGCCAACCATTGCTGTGAGCTATTTGAACTCATGTCCTTGTCCCTTTCCCAGGTCTGCTGTGTGAGGAGCCACCTCCACAGTGCTGTCAGACACCCTGGGGCCACCAGCCCCTCGCTGGAAGGGTTCCAGCCAGGTACTGCCAGCTCTGCGTGTGCTGGGGATGTCACCTCCTGCACACACACCTTGTAAACGCCCTATAAACCCCCGGCACTGGAGTGGTGCGTGCGCATTACTATCAAGTTATGTCACTGCTTCCATATTGAAATTATAGAGCTGTAAGTCAGCTCTAAAACTCTCTTTGGGCTAAAACTTGGCATGTCCACATATGCAAACACACTCACACAGCCTGATTTCTGGGAAGGGGAGACACTGTGCATTACTCCTGAATTCTGCACAGGGGCAGAGGGTATTCTCACGGGGAGAAGCTGCAGAGCACCCGCGAGGCCAGTGGGGGAAGGCAGAGACTGCTGGAAATGGGACGGCCACAAACCCACCCATCACTGCCATTGCAGCCTCCTTTCCATCCCCCAGCTCCGGGAAAGGGGGACGGCATCTTGTCTGCTCTTGGGCAAGGGTAGCGGAGGGTTACATGGTTTCCCAGCTCTGTCTGAAACTCGGAGGGTACAGGGACACTTCAGAGTCCCCCTGCATAGGCTGCTTCAAAGGAGGAGTCCTTGGAAGCTCACCGGCACTAAACCCATCCTTTAAACAAGCTTTGCTTTGCAACAGTTTGGATGCTCCTTGACTGTTACTGCAAACTGCAGAGGGAAAACATGTTTGCAGTGCCAGGACTGTCCTGGGATATTGTGTTGTTTCTGTAGAACTTGGACTTTTCTGTTCCCCCTATCATGTAATGGTTCTCCGCTGGTAATCTTCTCCTCCCTTTGTACTGCCAGTTATCCCAACTCCTTCCCAGTTGCCTTGGAGACTAATGTATCCTTTCTCAAATCCCTCCCTGGTGCCCTGTCCGTCACTCGGCGCTCGCACCCTTCTCTCCAGAAACTTCCAGCTAGAGTGTTGAGTGATTGGTTCAGGGACCAGGGCCCCACCCTCAAGTTATCCCCATTGGGGTTCTCTCTAAGTCAATCTTTTGTATCCTGCTCCCCTCTAAAACTCTATTCGCCAGAGGGTCGACTCCTCCCCTGTCTCCCTCCCTCCTTAGAAGGTGTTGCAAGCATCTCCCCCCTCCCTGTCCGGCTGTCGGTTCCCCTGGGACCCAGTGGACCTGGATTCCCCACAGCTGGAGAGCGCTCTCTTTTTTCTGCTGGCTGCAGCCATAAGCCGTGCCACGTCCCACCGCAAGGTGTGGCTGCTGTCACAGCACAGGGCGTTTGCCTCAGGCGCTGTCCCGAGCCACGGAGATGGGGACAGTGCTGCCCTGCTGCTAGCGGTGCTGGATAGCTGGCCGGGCCGTCCGAGAAGGACAATCCTTGCCCAGCCTGACCGCTTCACTGGGACATGGCTGCTGTTAAATAGTGTAAATCCCACTGCTCACAGAGGTCCCTCCTGCAGGGCCCTGCGAGCTTGGCACTGTCACAGCAAGAAGAAATCTCCCGCTGGAAGCTGCATCCAACAGTGCCTGCACAGTTAGTGGGAAGAGGAGAGGGATTTTTAAGAAGCATAAAGTAAAGGGGAGCATAGAGAAAAAGGGAGCCTCCTGCTGTCTCTTGAAATCTCCCCCAGCCTGAACAAGCTCTCTTTGGGGCTAGAGACTCCCAGAAGCAGAATGGGGCAGTGCCTGCTGTAAACACAGCATCCTTCTGATGACTGCAGCTGCAGGTGTTCGTACACTTGATCTTTTGTGATAAATACTAAGGACATTTCCTTCATACTTACTTTGCAAGTCTTCTAGGAAACATACCAAACTCCAGGCAGTCATTTGCTGTGATGTTTTGTTCTCTGAATAACACAAAATTCCACCTTTATGTCACTGTTCCTCTGGTTTGCTGGGTCAAAATCCACATCTGGCCTGAGGGAGATGAGTCATTTGCCCGGGTGCTTCCACTCCTGCCCTGAGATGGTCCACATATAGAAAGAAGAAATATAGGGAAAGAACTATAACAACGTATTATCATGTAATTAGGTGGTAAAAAAGGGGAGTGTAATTGAAAGTAAGGGTATTTTTCTTTAATTTCATGCAACTATATTTAGTGATATTAGTGGTTTGAGCATTGTTGTACATCCTCCTGTTACGCTTGCCCAATTATCCCATCATTAAAAAAAACCAAACAATATTAAAAGTAGTAACAATTTTGATTGAATAATTAAAATGAAAAATATAAAATTGGATACAAAATAATTCAATTAAAATAAGGGATAATTTGGTTCCAATAATAGCGCATAAGCAAGAGATACTGCGGTGTATGGAGTGCAGGGTTCAATGAACCTTGCCACTTCACGTACAAGCTTGCCAAGTGAAAATCACCCCTTATATGCCATGTGTCAATGCCGTCTCCTCCTATTTTCAGTTCGTCACTTTTCTGTCTCCGCCTTTATTACCACCCTTATCACGCATGCGCTACTACTCGGTTTGGTGGTCGCACAAGTCTTTGGGGTTCGTCCCTGATGAAGGCCCTGTAGTCTTCCTCGTTTTCTTTTAATTGACTTTTGGGTTACACATGCGCACCAAGCCAGTACAATGTAAGCCAAGACTAACATATCACTGCATCTGCATATCAAAGCAATAAGTCCCTTATAATTAGCATTTTCTTGGACCCAGCCAGGTTCTTGGTCATTTTTAACAACTGTATCTTCAGCTTCTGTTCTGTGGTCCTTGAGAACATCTGCTGGGAAAAGGGGGGTGGAGCCCCTCCTTTCCCTCTCCTCTTTGGCATTATTATTTTTAACCTATTTTATTATTTCCAGATATTAGTTACTGTATCAATATTGATTACTGTTTCAATTTTTATCAGCACAAATCATACCTATTTACCACACTCCAAACTAGAAATTATCTGGTTCCACCATGTGGACTGAGGAGAATGTAACAGCTCCATCTTTTCAGGGAGGAGGCAGCACTAGGACCACAGTGATTGTTTCACACAGTAGACCTGAGCACACAATTTGCTCCAGCTCGGAGCATGGGCTCATCCCAGCCTAAGAACTCCTGAAGGCTGAATTATTAGAAATAGCATTACCACAGGATCTATGATGGCTATCATGAGATAATCATCACACATCTGGATTTTTAAGACACAGAGCATAGTCTGGTGCTTTCCAGTCCCTGGTGACATGACCTAATAGCAACACGCGCCCGGAGCTGCGCTAGTGCAGCACTCTGTGCTGGGGGAAGGAGGCACTGCTGGCCTGGGAGAGCACACAATTGGCAGCCCATGGCTGTGATTTACACAAAGCTGTTTGTGTCTTGTAAATAGATTTCTTTTCCTTCAGTGGTAGGGAGCCAGGAGATGCATTGGTCAGCAGCAGAACAGAGAACATCTTGGTGCAGAGCCAGGAGCAGGGGAAGGACAAGCCTTCCAGCACAGGGTACTCACATGGCTTTTGAAATGAAGAGCTGCAGCAAATGTGGAAGGGTAAATAAGGCCAGGAAATCTTTTGCTCTATGAATGAACTCCCTGCTATTTATGATGCAGAGTTTCCAGGGATGTTGCTTTGGAGCTGGGCTCCTGCTGGGCAAATGATTCTTCCCAAAGTGAGGTGGGTGCCATGTTATCATTCCCTGGCTCTACCTGTCCCTATCTGGCTGCTCCTCAAAGCTCAGGCTTCAGCCCAATCTTCTGCCTTCTGAGCAGCAAGATTTAAATGGTACTTACCATTCAAATGACTTGACTTCAAATTGAAATGATTTGATTATTTTAACAAATGATTACATCAGCTCCCTCTGATCTAATGGTGTTGGTGTCTGGGAACAGTGCAGCCAGGACTGAGATGCTCAGTACAGGCTGCAAAACCTGCTGGAAATGCACAACAGTATGTAGGTTGTTTATGACACTCCCCTGCCATTTCCTCATGCTGTTCCTGCACCTGTACTGGGTGGGCGAGGCCGTGCATGCCCTTTGAGCAGAGATGAACTTTTGGGGTCAGCTGCCTAATGGCCAGGAGGTGCCAAACTGTTTGGGTCCCTGGTGTCCTCTGCCTGCCCTCCAATTCATAGCCATCATTTCTCTCACCTCTTACTTCTTCTCCCTGCTACCTCTGCCACTACTTCAGCTTCTCAAACCTTTTTTTCTGTTTCTCCTCCCCTCTGGAAGTTGCCGGATCTTCCCTTCTCTTCCCAAAGAAGTGATGTGGGCTCATTTTCCTTCTCCAGTCTTCACACCTGGTTTGTTCCTTCTATGTGCTGGAAGATGCATTGGCACATGGATGTGGAGAAAACATCAGAGAGTGAACCAAGTCATGCACACCAAGAGAGATTAGATTATGTTATCACTGGGTTGTTTAGAATCATGGAATCAGAGAATCCTTAAAGTTGGGAAAGACTTTCACAATAATCAATTCCAACCATCAACCACACCATCACTATGTTCACCACTAAACCACATCCCAAGTCCCGCATCAACATGTCTTCTGAGGGATGGTGATTCTACCAGTGCCCTGGGCAACCTGTTCCAATGCTTTACAACCTTTCCCAAGAAGAAATGTTCCCTAATTTCCAATCTAAACCTCTCCTGGTGCAAGTTGAGACCTTTTCCTTTTGTCCTGTCCCTGTTCCCATGGGAGCAGAGCCGCACCTGGCTCCACCCTCCTGTCAGGGACTTGTGGAGAGCCACGAGGCTCCCCCTGAGCCTCCTTTTCTCCAGGCTGAAACCTGGAGAAACTCAAACCCACAATTTGAGTTGATTCAGAGGAACCAACAAATCTGTTTTAGGTACTGGTAAATGATGCTGGCTGCTCTTAGTAGTAAAAACCAGAAAACAAACGAGATATGCCCAGCAGCACAGTGTGGTGAGTTGTGCTAGGAAAGAGCCCACTCCAGACTCCAATGGCACAAGCATCAGCACCAGATTCTGCCTGGGATAACCTCTGTGAATTCCTCCCTCAACTTATGCAGCTGAAATAATAACTGATCCACATGAACCAAATCTTCACAGTGGGTACGTTTCTTCCCTACTGTTTCCAAACAAAAATAAAACATAAACAGTGAGAAAATATCTCATCTCTACTAATGAATGGCAGCATGAGAACTCAGCAATATGTTAAGAGAAAATCTCCCTGGTACACTGAATTACACTTTTCCTGGAGTGAAGCAAGAACCCTTGTGATTGAAAAACTCCCTTTCCAGACTCAGACATTTTTTTCATACAGTATTAAAAAAAGTATAATGTTGCAAAACTCAGCCATGAAACCAGCGGTAATAATTCTTCTCTAATGCCTCTGAAATCAAGCTACACTTACCCTGAATATTTTCAATCTGGAGTGTATGTATACACAATATTGCTAACATATCCCTGCAGTAGATGTGCAGTGTGTGCTGCAGTGCCCAGCTGCTGGCTCTGTCACCCCAGAAACTGCTGCTCCATCCCCACGGGCTGCAGGCCCCCATGGGCGCTCTGGTCTTGCACCGCTTGTGTCGGAGCGGGCGGCCCCACTGTGCTGGGCTTCTTGTTTCGCGAGATGCGCTGTAGGCTGATTCTTTGTGTGCACCGCACCCAGCGCTGCATCCGTGGCAGCGCGGGTCGCTCCCCCTGCCGTGGGGCTCCGGTCTCCCCGTGGCTGCCTCCGCTACTGCCACTGCAGCGCAGCATCTCAGGTGAGCCGCCCGCCGCGGCTGCTCCCCATGGTGCAGCGCCCATGCCGAGTTCAGAGTGGCTCAGCCCCGCAGGCGCTCCGAGCCACGGCTGCTGCCGCCATTGCAGTAGGGTCGCTGGCCCACTGTGCGTATACTTGCAGTGCCAGAACCACAGCGCACGTTTTTGCAAGTCTATATGCAGCAATCTCAGGAATTCTCTTCCCAAGTCAACAGCCTATAGTCCCCGCTTTTCTAAGAAGCATTTAAAAGGAATTATATGACCCTTTTCCCTGTATTACCTTTTAACTTGTCATTCATTCAGCGCACTGCAGCCTTTCCAGGACATCCGCGGCATTCAGTCAGCTGGACTCTCCTGTGAGGTCACCAGGGCACCGAAGCCTGCCCTTTTGCCTTTTTCCAGGACTCCTCTATATGGTCGCCTGAAGGCAGGGCCTGCTTTTTGTGCCTCCCAGGCTGTGTCGGGACTGACACCCAAATACTGCACCGACTGTGGCTCGCAGGCCCAAATCTTCTGTAAAGTCCATAGGGTCTGTAGAGTCCGTAGGGTCTGTAGAGTTCGTAGGGTCGCTGTTTGGGCATCCATTTGTTGCAGAATGGCTCTCAAGTTCAAACTTCCTTTAGGTCCCTGTTCGGGCAGCCATTTGTTGCAGAATGAGGCCTTAGTCGGGGATGAGCCATTTGTCAGTGAGGGGAGACTCGGACACTCAATATGAGTCATCAGCAAGTTCCGTTTATTGAAGAGAGCATCAGACACTTATACAGCAAGTAATAAGCTTATGAATATTCTGTAAGCCAAGTGATCTATTGGTTAAACTATACCATCAACTCTTCCTCATTCCTTTGGGCCTACATTCTCTATTTCCCACATCTCTCTGTCCACTTGTTATCATACCCAGCTAGGCCCACGGACACCCTATCTTGCAGGTGCAGGACTTGGAATTAGCCACGGCCTTGTACTTTTCCAGTCTAGTCAGCTAAATTCCCAACACACGGGGACACTGCTGAGGGTCCCCGTCCCCCTGTGCCACCCCCAGGGCCCCGACCCCCTGTCCCCGTGTCAGGCTCTGGGGTCGATCTCGTGGAACATCCTCTGGGAGAGGCTGCAGGGCCGGGGGCAGGGGGACCCGGGGGGACGGGGGGGACCCTGCTATGCACGAGCAGGGTTGGACTGCTCTGGGGGGAGCTGTGAGGGGGGGCCGGGGCAGAGTGACCTCCCCAGTGACCTCACACAGTCCCTGTGATGTCACACAGCCCACTTGTGATGTCACCACACCACCTATGATGTCACAGATCCTCCCTGAGATGTCACCATGTGATGTCAAACAGCTGCTCTGTGATGTCACAGAAGATTCTGTGATGTCACAGAGTCACCATGTGAAGTCACTGTCCTGTGATGCCACTGTCTGTTTTGTGATGTCACAGCCGGCTCTATGATGTTACACAGCCACGCAGTGATGTCACAACCCACTCTGGTGTCACAGAGCCACCTTCTGTGATGGCAGAATCCCCTCTATGGCCTCACACCCTACTCTGTGGTGTCACAACCCACTCTGTGATGTCACAACCCCCTCAGCGATGTCACAAAACCCTCTCTGTGATGTCATACTGCCACTCTGAATTGTCACAGCATGCCTTTTGAACTCAAAGCCCATTCTAGGATTTCACCGCCATGCCATGATATCACAGCCTGCCCTGTGATGTCACAGAATCCCCTCTATGATATTCTAGCTGCTCAATGACCTCATACAACAAACTCTGTGATGTCTGTGACCTGGGTCACACAGGCCCAACCTGTGACCTCACACAGCCCAGTCTGTGCTGTCACACAGCTCTTTGCTGACATCCCAGCTGCTCTGTGCCTCTATGACACAGCCACAGAGGTGCTGCTGTGACACAACCCCCTCTGGGCCATCCTACAGCCCTTGCCAGCGCTGAGCCCCTGTGAGCTCTGTCTGTGCCCTGCTGGTGTCCCTGAGGGGTCCTGGCAGTGCCCCAGCCCTGCTGGGCTGTGCACAGGAGCTGCTCCTGGCCAGAGCTGTCTCTCTGCAGCGCTGCCCTTGCCAGGAGCTGCCTCTGGGCCAGGAGCCTGGCCCAGCTCAGCAGCACAGACACAGCACAGGGACTTTATTGATCCTCTGGGGCTTTGCTGCTCTTTGCATCAGACCCAGTCCCTCAGAGCATGCACAAAGAACTTCTCAAAAACTCAAAATCAGATTAAAAGTGCAAACTCTCTTTGACTTTTAATGGGTCCCACAAAGGGACACAACTCACGTCAAAGTGTCCCCAGGCTCCAGGGAGAGCAGAACCCTGCAGGCAGTGATGGCAGCTGGGGACAAGCAAGGCAAAGGTGTGTCTGGTGCTGAGCAAATCTGGATGTGTTTCAGGAATGCAAAGGGGCAAGGCCTGAGCCCCAGCCCCTGGCCAGGCATATCCTGTCCCTCCCTCCTTGCCCAGGGCTCTTCCCGGGATGGGCACTGGCATGTGGGGATGTGCAATGCCAAGGGCAGGAGCATGGGGCGGCCCCTGCCAGGCTGCTGAGCAGGGATAAGGAGGCAATGAGGCCCCAGCCCTGCAAGGGTCACTTGTCCCCTCGTGGCCTCAGGCCCAGGCCCAGCAGCCATGGCCAAAGTGCTGCCCAAGGTGGCTCTGGCAGGGCTGTCTTGCAGCTACTGCCCATCCCTGTGCCCTGTGCAGCCCAGGGTGTCCCATGGTGTCCCTGCCCTGCGCCTCTGTCCCTGCAGGCTGTCGGCATCCGCCGGCTGCCCCACCTGCCTGGGCCCTTCCTTTGCTGACAGCTCTGCCTCCTGCCTGCCCCTGCCTGCCCACACAAAGCCTGGGGCTGCTCCAGGCTCCTGCTGGGGACGTGCTGCACCACAGCCCTGCCCTGGCAGGGAAATTCCTTTATCCTGGTGTCCAGTCTGGGTCTCCTCAGGTGCCTTTGGATTCAATTCTTTCTTTCTCTGGCTGTTTTCTACTATGTGAAAAGGATCCACCATCTCTGAAACCACCCTTCAATCCCTTCCAGGGCTCTCCTCTGCTGTCCTCACTCCCCACCCCACTGAGCACAGGGCTCCCATGTCCCTATAAATTGTCAAGTGCTTGAGGCCAGGAGCACCTGCACAAGAGGGGCAGTTCTTTTCTATAGGAAGGAAACCACAGAACCCCAGGGTTTGAAAGCAGATGAGAAACAGTCACCAGAAGCCAAGGCCAGCCAGACCTGTCTGTCCTAGCAGTTTTTGTCCTGCAGTAACCCTTAGACATTCAGAGAGTTTTGGTGGTGGAATTCCATTTCAGCCATGGGTTCCTGGACTGGAATGACAGTTCTCCATGGGAAGGAAAGGGCAGAGCCCCAGTGTTTCAATGGCTGATTAGAGGCAGCCCCACGGAGGCCAAGGCCAGCCAGACCTGTGGTCAGGGAAGAATCCTTGGAAAGACAGAATTTGGGGGGCCAAAGCCCACTTTTGTCTACGGGCATCAGGACAAGAAGAACAGTTCTTTTCCATGGGAAGGAAAGTACAGAGCCTCTGTGTTTCAAAGGCAGTTGAGATCTGACCCTCAGGAAACCAAGAGAACCTGGACAGACCTGGCAGCTTTTCTCTGGGAGCTATCCTTGGATATAAGGAATTTTGGAGGCTGATTCTCAATTTTGGCCATGGATGCCTGGACTTGAGAGATGTTTTTTTCAATGAGAAGAAAAGCACAGGCCCCCAGGTGTTTTGAAAGCAGATGAGAGGTGGTCTCCAAGAGGCCAAGGCCAGCACAGAGTGGGTTGTGTGAGGTCACAGGTAGGGCTATGACATCACAGAGTTTGTTGTGTGAGGTCAATGAGCAGCTACAGCATCACAGAGGGGATTCTGTGACATCACAAAGCAGGCTGTGACATCATGGCATGGCTGGATGACATCATAGAGCAGGCTCTGAGGTGAAAGTGTGTGCTGTGCCATTACAGAGTAGCAGTATGACATCACAGAGAGGGTTTTGTGACATCACTGAGGGGGTTGTGACATCACACAGCTGTCTGTGACATCATAGGGTAGAATGAGCGGCCACAGAGCAGATCCTGCCATCATAGAGGGTGGCTCTATGACATCAGAGAGTGGGTTGTGACATCACTGGATGGCTATGTAACATCACAGAGTTGGGCTGTGACATCACATATTGACTTTCTGACACCACAGAGTCTTTTGTGAAATCACAGTGCAGGTGCATGACATTCCAGGGAGACATCCCAGAGCTGGCTCTGTGACATCACAAGGGTGCTGCGTGATGTCCCAGAGTGGGCAGTGACATCACAGATGACTGCGTGACATTGCAAAAGGGCTGTGTGGCATCATAGGGGGTTGTGGCATCACAGATGGCTGTGTGAGGTCACTGGGGAGGTCACTCTGCCCCAGCCCCCCTCACAGTTCCCCCCAGAGCAGTCCGACCCTGCTTGTGCACAGTGGGGTCCCCTGTCCCCCCGGGTCCCCCCGCCCCCAGCCCCACAGCCTCCCCCAGAGGATGTTCCACGAGATTGACCCCAGAGCCTGACACGGGAACAGGGGGCTGGGGCCCTGGGGGTGGCACAGGGGGGACAGAGACCCCCTGGCAGCGTCCCCATGTCCCCCAGGATCAGAGCCTGGGCCAGGGCTCCTTCACCCTGTTACGAATGAGGGCTTGAGAGCGCTGAAAAAATCCCCAGCAAGGGAGCAGCAAAAACCAGATTTAATATTAAGGGACAGCAGCACAAAGTTCCTTGGCAAGAGTCACTTTGCTCCTGACTGGACACTTCAGGCACACCAAGGAAATAAGGCAGCAACAAAACCAAATCAAATCCTGTCAATCAAACCAGACATCAGCCAAGAACTCTTCCTGGGTATGTGTGAGACACAAGGCCAGTGAGGGCAAAGATAAAAGGAACATGGGCCAAAAGCTTAACAGGGCTCAAACTTAACAGGACTTAACTTATTCCTTAACTTTAACTGGTACCTTTAACTCCCCAATTTAGCAAAAGAACAGCACTTAACACTATTTAACCTTACTTAAAACCTATGAGTTAGAAATTTAACAGAGGAATTACACTTAACAATCCTTAACTCAGCTAATAAATTAAATTTAACAACTTAGAAAAAGAGCAACTCTTAGCAGCATTTAACTTTGTTTAGACCTCATGACTTATACTTACTTACTGATAACTGGCTATCTGACTGACTCAGCTATCCAAGGCACTCCAACCCCTCAGAGAGCAGCATTTCTGCCACATTTCCCCAGCACAGGCACTCCTGTGTGCACACAGAAACAAAGAGTAAGTGCAAGGCACCTGTGAGAAATTCCCCTGAGGACAGGAAATGCTCACTGTGGATCCTTTGGCATCTCCCCAGAGGGTGGAGGGTTAAACCTGGAGGAGTGGGGGGATTGGCCCAGGCTCCGTGGTTGTTCAGGATCCCCGAGTGCAGCAAACGGGAGAGTTCCCGGCTGGGAGAGGCCCCACTCAGAGGAAGTCGCTGGCCCAGGAGAGCTCCAAGGGCTCCTTTTGAAGCGCTGTTTGCAGGGCCCCACGAGAGGGGCTCCAGTCCCAGCAATGGTTCATCCTGGCTGCACTTGGCACCAACAGCTTTCTTTGGCAGTGTGAGAACTGGGATGTTGTGCCACTGAGGGAACAAAAACAGTTCTTAGGGCTGCTCCTAGAGAAACCAGGAGCTGGTTGGGCAGCAGCAGTGCCTGGAGCAGACAGTGTTTGTAATGAGCTGCAGAGGAGCTGAGCCCAGGGGCTGGTGGCCAAGGCTGAGGCCCACGGAGCATTTCTCAGCTGGCAGGGCGGCCTGAGAAGGGGAGGGGGGAAAGCAGCAGCACAGGGCCCATGGAACAGAGGGACCACTGTGACACTGTGTGGCCCTGTGAGACCAAGGGGTCGTTGTGACTCTGTGAGGCCTCATGGAATCATGGAAAGCACTGTGACATTGCTGAGCCTCATGGAACCAAAGGGACAGTACTGACACTGTGTGGCTCCATGGAATGTAGGGATCATTGTGACACTGAGAGGCCCCATCAAACCAAGGGGCCATTGTGACACTGCAAGACCTCATAGAACCTAATGGAGAGACCATTTGGGCACTGCAGAGCCTCATGGAACCAAGGTCCATTTTGACACTGAGGGAATTCACAGAATCATTGAAACTCATAGAATCATTGGGACAATGTGAGGCCCTATGGAATAAGGAAAGCATTGTGACACTGTGTGGCCTCATGGAACCAGTGAGACCATTGTGACCCTGGGGATCCTCACAGAACCAAGAAGACCATTGTGATACTGTGGGGCCTTGTGAAACCAAGAGGCCTTTGTGACACTGCAGGGCTGCATGGAACCAAAGGTCCAGGGTGATATTGCAAGGCCCCATGACATCAGTCGTCCATTGTTACACTGGGCAACCAAAGGAGACCATTGTGACACTGCAGGGCTGTATAGAACAGAGGGGCCATGGTGACATTGTGGAACTCCATTGAACCAAGGGTTCATTGTGACACTGCAGGCTTCATGGAACCAAAGCTCCAGGGTGACACAGAGTGGCCTCCTGTTATCAGTTGTCCATTGTGACACTGACACTGTGCAGCCAAAGGGAGACCATTGTGACACCACAAACCCCCAGGATCCAAAGGTCCATTGTAACATTGCAAGCTGCTTGGAACAGAGGAGTCACATGTCACTGTGGGGCCTGGGGAACTGTCGGGATCATTAGCTTATCAGAGTGACCCCGAGAAAAGTTCGAAAGTCTCTTTTCCCAGCCCGGCACTTGAAGAAGGAGTCAGGGCTCTTCATTTCTTGGTCTCAAGGTTGTTTATTTTATTTTATCTATTAAAAATTTTCTAGTGCCCTGCCGAGGTCAGCTCACAAAGACAGTTCGAGGCATTCTGCCTGCCCAAAGGGTGGTGTTATGTCTTTATACAAAAACTATGTATACAATGTTTACAATTACTTTCCAAAACCTATCACCTATGTTAGACAGCGAGCTTCTATTCTAAACCAATCTGTAAGTGCCAACAACACAGCAGAAGATGGAAGCCAAGAAGAAGGAGAAAGGCTGGACACACTTAGTTCCCTCCATCTTGCCTCCTGAACCCCCATACCAAAACCACAAAAATCTACTTTTCCACCCTGTGATAACTTCACTAATATTCTATTTAAACTGTTGTGGCTTGCTGATCATCATACAAGGTTGGTAATTTTCTCCACGGGTCATAATCAAAACCACAGGGGCATTCTGGGCTCTGTGCCAGGGTCTCTGAGACCCCTGAAAGGGGTCTTGGCTGCTCAGGACAGCTGTCACGGAAGGAGACCAGGACACCAGTTGGTTCATCATGGCCCACTTTATTGAACAAATATCAAACACTTATACAGCAAATAATAAGCTTATGAATATTCTGTAAGCCAAGCAATCTATTGGTTAAACTATAACATTAACTCATCCACATTCCTTTGAGACTACGTTCTCTATCTCTCCTGCCTCACTGTCCATTTCTTTATCATGTTTTGAGAGAATCAAGGACACATTATCTCACACCTGCAAGATTTTGAACTAACTATGGTCTTGTACTTTTCCATTCTCTATCCTGTTACAGAAACAAAAAAGGCCTCTGCCTGTCTCTGCCCTAGTTAGGACATCTTTCCCAAATTAATTCGGCTGTGTCCCCTCTCCTCAAGCCACTCTTTGACAAAACTCTCCACACTTCCCCCGTTTTGTTCTTGGGCAAGGAGACTAGTCTGCCAGGTTCTTTCTATCATTCCGCTAACCATATTTTGAATACAATTAAAAACACAAGGCAAAATAAGCAAAAGCAACAAAATCACACCCAATAACCCTATAGCATATATCACAAGGTTTCTCAGCCACGGTCCAAGTCCTA
The DNA here is from genome assembly GCF_047830755.1 of Zonotrichia albicollis. Taxonomy (NCBI): domain Eukaryota; kingdom Metazoa; phylum Chordata; class Aves; order Passeriformes; family Passerellidae; genus Zonotrichia; species Zonotrichia albicollis. The sequence continues at coordinate 4,787,149 of NC_133827.1, read as the reverse complement.
AGCCTTTAAGCCATTTGTCGATTCCTAAACCCTCTTCTTCTTTAAGATTGTGAAGTCCCTGCTGTAATTCTTTTATCTTCGCATGAATGGACACAGAGTGATTAGACAAATTCATGCAACACATTCCCTCAAACTCTTCACATCCATGACCTTGTGCTAAAAGCAAAAAATCTATAGCAGCTCTATTTTGCAAAACGGCATGATTAACACTTTGCACATCTGCAGTTAGCATATCTAAAATTTGTGACGTTTTATCTAGCTCATCCTTGGCCCAGCATCCCAACTGTTTTGCTGAGTTCATAGCTTTATTTCCAGCTCCTCCCGGCAAGACAGTTGAGACCATCACTTGTTTTAACTCAGTCCAAAACTGTGGGCTCCCTATCCGGCTGCAGTCTAAGTTATGCAGGCTGCGTCTCCTCCTGCTTGAATTTTGACTGAGTTGCATTAATGAAGACACACTGGGGTGAAACAATGACAATTTTCCCAAATAACAAGGTCCACCCTGTGGCCTGACTGGTATACCATTCCAAGCTCTGTCTCCACAGATTAAAAATATCCCTGCCGGTAGTTTCCTCGGTGTCCTGATGGTAGTGCCTTTACATTGACTATAAACCTGTTTGGATACTGTATCCAAACTGAGGGATGAATCCAAGGTAGCCCATGCGTCTCTAGGCCGATGTAAATTCTGTGGATCTAAGGGCTCAAAACTAAACCATCCACCATTTGAGGTGTTAGTTATACTGGCATTTGCACTTCCAAAGAGATCTAGTTCCTCTGGAGGAGAATGCAGGGTAGTATTAAGCGATAAGACTATCAAGCATTGGCGGTAACTGTCACTCTGACTTGCGGCATAACCTGGCGTGGGTGGTTTAATGTTAGTCAGATTGCGCATGCATAAAGTTTGATTATTAATCAGACTGCAAAATTCCCGAGGAGACCACACTGGAAGACCCACCAAACATGTTCGAAATGGATTAGTAACCCCCCTAAGGCTAAAACAAAGTGATGATTGGTTAGTTTAATTAGCAAGCGTTATCCATATGTTATCTCTAGGCTAATTAAAGCGCGTTACTCCTACTGCCCCATCCGCCACAGCACTAAGCAGTATAACAAAAATAAGCCTCATTTTTCTGTTTTCTTTCTCACTCTCCCTTTCTTATCTGTCTTTAACTTTACTGATCCTAACTTTTGCAATCCCAATCCCTGAAAAGTCTCAATGCAGGAGTCCAATGCCTTATCGGGATCTCCTTCAATGGGTCCTACTACAGAATGCTGTGTTAAGGGCACCAATTTTCTACACCTGGCAGAAGCTATATATGACTTGCTTTGAGCTTTAACTCTTTTCAGAATACACTGTACCTCCCACCGGTAATAGGCCAAGATTTTCTGCTCGGGTGACTCAAAAAGACTTAAAGCTAGGACCGTATCTAGCCCCGTCTGTCTCCTTAGTTCCCTCTGCCAGTCTTCCCCCCATGTGTAGTTATGCTTACAGGTATTACACCATAAATCCCAGATCCCGGACTGTTCTAACCAAAAGGTTCTACCACAACCCCCACAATATAGAGCTACCCACGCAGCACAACAGGGGCTGCGACACTCAAGGCAGCGTTCCCTCGCTTGTCCTTTTATGCGGAAGGTCGATAGTGCTTCAACAGTGCCAATCAGCTCCCTGGCCATCCGGTAGTGGCGTGTCACTGCTCTGTCCACCGCTTTCGAGTGTCCCTTCAGCTGCAGCAATAAGGGTTGCAAGATCAGCAGCAGCTTCTTCTTCAGGCGCTCCTTGTCCCCCTCCGTAAGGTTGTCCACCAGATGCTGCATCAAAGACAGGTTTAGACCACTTGACAGGCACCCACAAAGGCCCTGTTGGTGAGGAAACACAAAGATATCCCCGACCCCAGTACAGTACTTTTGCGGGCTTTTCCCATATCCCTGTGCTTGGGTTTTTATACTTCACCCAGACCTCCGTTTCCTTAATAGCTTCCTGACTTGACCTTGGGTGATGTTTAACTGCAGGGGGGCCATCGTCCTCCCCAAAAACACATAAATGATTGATCACATACAAAACCTTAGCCAGGCATGCTTGTGGGTCCTTTAAATCCTGGTGTTTGTCAATGTACTGTTTAAGGGTATCATTTGCTCTTTCTACTATCGCCTGTCCTGTGGGGGAATGTGGAATACCTGTCACATGCTTGACAGACCATTGGTCCAAAAACTTTCGGACCCTAGCACTTGTGTAGGCCGGGCCATTATCTGTTTTGATACCTTTTGGGACTCCCATGACAGCAAAGCAGCTCAATAAGTGCCTGATCACGTGTATTGCTTTCTCTCCTCCCTGTGCTGTAGCCCATATGTAGTGGCTATATGTATCTATGGTGACATGCACATACTTGAGCCTACCAAACTTGGCTACATGCGTGACATCCATTTGCCACTTCTCATTCATTTCCAAACCTCGAGGATTAACTCTGCAGCCCAGGCCTATTCCCCCATTATGATAACTGCATATTGGACAAGCCCTGACAATGGCCTTGGCTTCTGACAAGCCCAGATCAAAGCTCCTTGCCAACCCTTTTGCATTTTGATGGTACCTACTATGGGCTTCTCTTGCCAATGTATGCTTATCAACAGGACAAGAGTTATCAATGGGTAAGGTAACCAATTTATCTGCACGCTCATTTCCTTCTCCTAGGCTCTCAGACCACTTGTGGCTCCTAATATGGATTAGAGTACACTGCACTTCTGTCCTGGAGAGCTTTCCTTAATTGAACCAGTAACTCATACAGCCGTTTGTTATTCACTTCCTTAATTGCTGCTCCTTCTATACACCTGGCTACTCCAGCGACATACATGGAGTCTGTGACCACATTCAAGGGCTCATGCAAATTAGACATTGCCCATACTATTGCTAACAATTCTAAGGTTTGTAGGCTGTCTGCAGGGTCTGCTGTAACAAGTTGATGCTTCCATTGTCCTTTTTCTTGCCAAATGACAGCAGCATGTCTCGATTTCTTCCCTGTGTCTGTGAAGGCTGTGGTGGCTCCTTCTATGGGGCGCTCCCTTCTCAGCGGCCGAGTGATCCAATCCCATTCTGTCATCCATTGCAGGACTCTGGGCACTAACTTGCTTGTCTCCACCTTTGCAGATGATGTCAATAATGCTTCCTGTAAGTCCACTGAATTAACCAGGTACCAGTCCAGCGTCTCTTTTTCCATGGGTATCCTAATGGTGGCAGGTTCTTGACCGTCCACTTCAGTAATTCTGAGACGGCCTTTTTTGATCAGTGCAGCCAATTGTTCAATTTTTGCAAATATTGTTCTCTTATGTTGTAATGGTGGTGACAGCCATTCCAATACCCGTATCTCCCCTGTTTTGTTTTCATACTGAGAGAGCGCCAAGCATGTGACAAGGACTATTCCAAACGGTGAGGTCAACAGGGCAATCTAGCTCTCGACGAGACACATACCCTTGTTGTACATAACTACTGATATGCTGTAGGGCGGTATGGTGTTCCTCTGTGAGGCATACAGGGGTAGTGGGGTCAGTGCCCTTTAACAAGGGTCGTAGGGTCTCCAACAAGTGATTTGGTACTCCCACTATGGGTTTTAGCCACTGTAAGTCTCCTAGCAACTTTTGAGCATCATGTAGAGTCTTAATGTCCAAGTGCAGTTCTAATTTTTGGGGTACCACTGTTTGGTTCATTAGAGTCCATCCCAATAACTTCCATGGTTTCGTAGTCTGAATTTTCTCTGTGGCAATAACAAGTGAGGCTGCTGCAATAGTGTCTTTGATGCTGTCAACTTGCAAAGGGGAAAATGGCTGTTGCTGCGCGAACAAAATATCATCCATGTAATGATATATTATGGTAGCTGGCCACTGCTGACGTAATGGCTGTAATGCAGCATCAACATAAAGCTGACACAACGTGGGCGAGTTGCGCATCCCCTGTGGCAATGTCGTCCACTCAAATCTATTGTCTGGTTCCCCATGATTTATTGCTGGTAGGGTAAAGGCAAACATCTTCATGTCATCGGGATGCAGTCCAATAGTGAAGAAACAGTCCTTTAAATCGATGATTAAAAGTGGCCAATCTTGAGGGATCATGGCTGGGTTCGGAAGACCAGGTTGCAAGGCCCCCATCGGTTCCATCTGGTCATTCACAGCTCGTAGATTGTGTACCAGGCGGTATTTCCCTGACTTCTTCTTGATCACAAAAATGGGTGTGTTCAAGGGACTCATTGAGAGTTGTAAATGCCCCTGCTCATATTGCTCCTTCACCAATTCATGGGCATGTATAAGACTCTCCCCTTTCCAGGGCCATTGCTTAACCATCACCGGTGTATCTGTTTTCCAGGTGAGGGGAATGGGGAAAGTCCAAGCAATGGCAATTACCCCAAAGGGTGTTGATTGGTCAACACCACCTCCAGCTGTGTTAAAACATCCCTGCCAATCAGGCAAGAACTGTAGGGGGCAACTGAGCGACTGAAAACACAACAGACACTTGTTGCCCATCAATCCGCATTGATAGAGGTGGTGTTTTGCTTGCCAAAGTAAGTCCTCCTACTCCCGTGAGCATGTTTGTTGATGGGAGCAGGGGCCAGTGTTGTAGCCATGCTTCTGGCGATATAATGCTGGTGTCTGCTCCCCGTATCCAATAATCCATAAAGGGTTATGCTCTGGTGTCCATGGGTAATTTCAACTCTTTGTTTTGGCCTCTCTTGAAGATTTACAGTCAGGAGTGTAATACCAGTAGAGCCAAAACCCTTTCCATCACGCTTCTGTCCAGTAAGCGATGGAATACTCGATGTCATCTGTGGTAATGGTATCAATTGTGTGATGCGTTATCCTTTGGTTATCTTTATCGGGGTATAAGGGGTGTAAGCCATGATTTGTATTTCTCCGGTATAGTCCGCATCTATGACCCCAGGTAATACAAATACTCCCAGCATAGATGTTGAAGAGCATCCGAGCAATAAGGCTCCACATTTTTGTCCTTGTAGCGTGAGAGGGCCGTTTACTCCAGTTGGTATCTTTTCCGGGCGATTTGTCATTAATGTGACATCTACTGCTGCTGATATGTCCAAGCCGAGGCTCCCTGCTGTTGCTGGCTGCAGACAGGAGGTGGCGCTGATGTCACGGCTGCAACTTGTGTCTGGGCGCGGCCAGCCTGCGCGCTCTGCCGACCGTTTCCCGATTGGCGCCGGCAAGCCGTAGTGTTGTGGGAGCTGGATAGGCAGTTTTGGCACCACAAGCCAGTCGCTCTGCATTCTCGGCGCATGTGTCACCCACTGCCGCATCGGTAACATCTGGGGTATGTCCTTTAGCCTCCCTGCGTGACTGCCATTGAGCTGTTTCGGAGAGGAGCAAGAGTGGCTAGCACTTGGTTTGGAGTGGATTCTGCTTGCTTTTGCAGCCCTACTCCTAATTCCTTTATTGCATCTACTAAAAATACTTGAGAGGCTGCTGGCTGTAATGCCATTCGTTCTAATGCTTCCTCAATGGTCCAATTTGCTCCCAGAGTGGCTAGCACCCTTTGCGTGGCCGGATTGCTATTCTGTAAAGCACACTGCTTCAATAGCGCCCCCTTCATTTATTCTGCTTTACCGGCCCGGTCTATAGCTGCGGCTGCTTTGTCAATAAAACTCCCGAATGATTCCTCTCTCCCTTGTTTTATGCTCATGTACGCCGGCAGCCCTCCTGGCTCTTTACCCTTTCTATGGCCGCACGTACCAACCGCATGGCTTCTCTGAGCTTATCTGGTCCTGATATCAACTTTACCTCTGTGCGCAGGTATGCCCCTAAGCCCATCAACTCATCCACCGTCACCCCCTGCAGTGGGTCCCCCTGAGCTCTCTGTGTCCCGACCGACTCGTTAACTAAAGCCTGCCAATGTGCATGAAACAACAATTGCTGTTGCTGAGTGAATATTAGCCGCACTATTCCCCTTAAATCATTCGGGCACAAAATTTGCGTGTTAAAGAGGTAATCCAGCATTTGCCTAACAGGTTCACATTTCACCCCAAACTGGCTGACTGTAGGCCACAACTGAGATAACAACTTCCAGTCTAATGGGGTATACTCCGCCAAATTCTGTGTATGGTTCCCCTGAGCATCATATTGTGGCTTGTATGTGACCAGGCAAGCTAGAGCGGTAGCTGCCTCCATTGCCTCATTATCCCCCATGTGCATTGCCTCCCTTGCCAGAGTGGCGCAGGCCTCCCTCCTTTGTTTGGCCATCTGCCACCATGGGTCACTGAGTGGCTCTGGTTTATGACCTGGCTCTGCGAGACTTCTGCGCTATTGGCGCCTCTGCGCAGGCTGTTTGGGTGGGGTAGGTGGCAGGCTCGGCTCGCACTCTCGGTGGGGGGGCGGTACGCTCAGTCCGCGTTCCCTGTGGGGGGGCAGCAGGCTCAGCTCGCACTCTCGGTTTCTGCAGGGGGGCAGCGGGCTCCACTCGTGCTCTCCGCCGGGGGGCAGTGGGCTCTGCTCTCTCCCCCTACGGGGAGGTGGTGGGCTCGGCTCGCGCTCCGCACGGGGGGGTGGTGGGCTCCGCTCTCTCCCCCTACGGGGAGGCGGTGGGCTCCGCTCTCTCCCCCTACGGGGAGGCGGCGGGCTTCGCTCGCGCCCCCCTCTCCCTCTAGCCCCCAGCTCGTCCTCCTCCTCCTCTGACAGAGGAGGTGCAGACGGCCCTGCCGCGCCTGTAACCTGATCCGGCATTCCATCCTGTTGTGAATCCAATGGTATTAACACCTTGTTTACCGAAGGCGCGAGAGGGTTGTCCTCACAACCATAGCCTATATTCTTCTTATGAGCTTGTGTAGCCGTTTCTGCCGCCTTACGCTCAGAAACATGTTGCAGTAATGAGTTATGTACTACACGCCATAGCTTGCCCAATTTCTTTGCTGTTTTATCATCTTCTAACACCGCCTCCCACAGTATATCCCGAAACTTTCTCCATTCAGCAAGTTCATGAACTGTGTGTGGGTTGAGAAACACTCCTCTAGCATAACCATAGGCTAGCAACCCTGGGAGCTCCTTTTTTAAATCTATACATTTTACTCCTCGCCTTTCTAAATACGCGGCAAAGAGTTCCTATGTGGCTTGCCTATCCATACCTCTTATTAATTTTTCGTGAGCGCTCTTGCAGCTTTCCAGGCTCCGGCCGCACGTGGGTGGCTTGAGTCACCGATGTGAACCCCAAGGGTGCTTCAAAGGTCCGGCACCGTCTCGGCTGCGAACGAGACCCAGCTCCAACTTCCTTGACCGTGGCGTGCTCTTTTCCCTTTTTCTTTTATTTTGAGACGAGGGGTTCAACGTTCGAGGTCACCATGTGTCGGAGGAAGGAGACCACACACCAGTTGGTTCATCATGGCCCGCTTTATTGAAAAAGTATCAAACACTTATACAGCAAATAATAAGCTTATGAATATTCTGTAAGCCAAGCAATCTATTGGTTAAACTATAGCATTAACTCATCCACATTCCTTTGAGACTACATTCTCTATCTCTCCTGCCTCACTGTCCATTTCTTTATCATGTTTTGAGAGAATCAAGGACACATTATCTCACACCTGCAAGATTTGGAACTAACTATGGTCTTGTACTTTTCCATTCTCTATCCTGCTACACATGCAAAAAAGGCCTCTGCCTGTCTCTGCCCTAGTTAGGACATCTTTCCCAAATTAATTCGGCTGTGTCCTCTCTCCTCAAGCCACTCTTTGACAAAACTCTCCACACTCGGGACCCCGCCGCTGGTCACAGCAGCCCCTGCCTGGCTCCTGCCTGACCACACCATGGGCATCCACGGCTGCTCCTGGCCATGGAGCTCAGCCAGCGCTGCTGCTGGCTGGGCTTTGCTGCTGCTGCCACCCAGACACTGGCTTTCAGTTCCATCTCTTTATTGCAATAGAAGAAGGGGTCATCAGCCACTTGTGCAGAGGTGGGTCAATGTCTGTGTTGTTTAGTGAGCATGGCCAGGGGGCTCGGGGCAGAGGAAATGACATGCTGGACTCAGGAGGGGCTGGAGGGTGCTGGGCTGCTCCTGGTTGTGAGAGTCTATCCGAAAATCTTTCATTTTTTGCCTCACAATTGTCATGAGAAAAGACCACCAAAAGGTTAAAAACTCTTGAGCCAGATGGGAGAGAAAGTCTCATGCTTATTCAGTATGTTCACATGTGGTGTTTGCAGAACATGCCATGCTGTATTTGAAAGGGGCATGCTGCTGTTTTCTGAACAATGGATCTGTACTTTCTCCTTACCTCCTGACTTGGCTGGTCTGAGCTCTGGGGTGGCTCCCCCCTCCAAGAGAAGATCCCTCTTGCCTGCCTGCAACCACCATGACAAACAAACAGAGATGCAAATCCTCTCATAAAGGAGCCAAGACAAGACAAGAAACCTCCTTGGCACCCCGCTGGCACCCCCTTCCAGAGACTGGGACTCACCATCCCTCCCCCTGCTTGGGGAGGTGGGGAAAAACTGCCCAGAATAAATGTACCTGTGAGCATCTGGCCATGAAAACAATGGAATAACCTCTCCCCCTCCTCCTCTTCCTATTCTTTTCCCCTCCATGGAAACCTAATTTTGGCCGCCCTTCCCTCAACGAAAAACGGTATATTTTTGGGGTGCAATCCAACCGTCCTCTGAGATCTTCCTGAGACGTGCACCAGTGAGTTTTGACGGCTGGACCCCCGAAGGACAACAACACCTTCTTTCCTCCCCCTTCCCTTGTCTTACCCTTTTCTTCCCCAGATTCCCTAAACAAACGCATATTCTGTTGTGGTTATTATCAATACAATTGCATTTTGTTGATTTGTTACTGCAAAGCCCCTGTGCCTTGTTGGTTATTTTTGCACCAAAAAATCATCCGTCACCTGTTCATTCGGGCGGACCTTGACAACAGCGCACTCGTTCGTATCCCACCCGGAGCTTTTCTGAGCCCTTGTTCCTGCAGCTGAGCTCGAGGCCAGACCACAGGACTTGCTGACCCGTGGTCTCCCTGAGGCTTCTCTTCTGCAGGTGCCCTCCAGGCCAGACCACAATCCTTGACGGGAGTCTCCTGTCCTTGTGGCAGGAGCCCTTGAGACCGAGTGCAGGACTTGCTGTCCTGCAGCCTTCCTGAGGCTTCTCTCTTGAAGGTGCCTTCCAGGCACAACTGCAGGACTTGGTGACTTGGAGCTTTTCCAAGGCATCCCTCCTGCAAGTTGCCACAAATCCAGTCAAAGAAATGGAGCAGAGACCCCCAATAGTGCCCAAGATGGCCTGGGTGGAGGAGGAGGAAGAAGGCCATGGAGCTGCCCCATCACAGGAGACTGAGGAGGTGGTGCCGTTCCATCCATCGCAGGAGGGTGAGTGGCAGAGCCTGACTGTGGGACTGGTGACTGCAGCCAGCTTGGCGCCATGCCATGCCATGCCATGCCACGCCACGCCATGCCATGCCATGCCATGCCATGCCATGCCATGCCATGCCATGCCATGCCATGCCATGCCATGCCATGCCATGCCACGCCATGCTATCCCCTGGGGACATGCCCACGGACAGGACAGAACAGGGGCCGGGCAGACACCCCACAGTGGCCGTGCTCCATCCCCTGGGGCATCCCGGGACTCTCTCTGCCTGGGGAGCGCAGGGCTGGGCCGTGTTCTCCGGCCTCTCCCGCAGCCCCTCAGCTCTGGCTGCGCTTGCTCTTTGCCAGATGCAGCCCTGGAGCGCACACAAGAGCAGGAATGCAGCCGTGGCCGCTTCCGCAGAACAGCCCAGGTACCTGCAGCCACCCCCACCTGGGCTGGGCCTGCTGTCCCTGCTCAGCCCAGCACCGTGTGTGCAGCACTCCACGAAACATCCTCGGCTTCCTGCCCTTCTCCCACAGTTTGTCTGCAAATTCATAAAGAGAATGCAGGAGGAAGCTCGCTGCCCTCTCGCAGCCACAGCTGCCAGGATGGTGCCCATGCCCTGTGCTGCTGCCTGGGCCCAGCCCTGTGCAGCTCCGGGCTCCTGCCGGCCGGCTCCCCTGTCACTGCCCTGTGCCTTTCAGGTCCTCGAGTGCCTGGACTTGAGGGAATGCAGTGACAGCATTCTGGAGATCCTGGCACAGAACCTGCAGAGCGAGCACATGGCCAGGCGTTACTTGGCACTCCGAGGCCTCGTAGTGCTGGGCAAGAATCCCTTGATGGTGAGAAGGGGGCAGTGGCTGAAGCCGTGCAGGCAGCGTGGGGCTGGGCAACGCAGTCGCTTGGCCTTGCCTGGGCTTCGGGCGCTGGAGTAGCTGCTCCCAGCTCTCCTGCCTCCCGCTTCAGCTGCCCCAGTGCTCCGCAACAGGTCTTTGGCCTCCGGGCCCTGCGGCAGCAGGGTGGCCTTTCACAAACTTGTGTTCCACAGAGGCTGAAAAAATGTGGAGCCTGACTGAAAGTCTTGTCGAGTTCCTGTGGGATGCAGATGGAGAGATAGTTAGCATGACAGTCATGCTACTCAGCTTTATCATCTTGGACAATGACATGCTGATGCCCAGCCCCATCACACTGCAGCTGCTTGAGGCACTCCTGCCACTCTTTGACCACATAAGGCTCACTGCTCCCATCCACTGCCGCTGGGTGCTGTCTGGACACTTAGTGCCCTGTGAATTTGCAGGCCTGTGCCAGGCTGAGCCCCGTGCAGTCGATGTTGAGGTCTTTATTTCTTCCTTCCATACAGAACCACAGCCAGGTGCAGCGGCTCTCCATACTGCTCTTCCGAACACTGGTGACTCTTCCAGAAAGGGAAAAGGAAAAAAAGGCCCTGAAGACACCTCTCTGCCAGAGCCTGCTGCCCCTCTTTTTCCACTGCCATGATGAGAAGCGGCTTGTGGCACAGGTGAGGACCCGTGGGCTGCTGCTGTTCCCCTGGCAGGGGGCTCGGCTGCCTCCTGCTCTGGCACCTGCCGAGCTGCAGCCTCCTCCAGGCCTTGGCACAGGGACGCAGGTCCTGCACTCTGCACTGTGGGGCCATCTCCAAGTCTCTGCTGCTCCCCAGGCTTCTCAGGAAACGCTGCTTTGTGTGGCCGAGTTCTTAAACAAAAGGGATCTTGAAAGACTGGTGAAGTGGCAGAATCTGTGGAAGTTCAGCGAGCGCCTGGTAAGGAGGCCCTGCAAGCCCCAGCCTCAGCCCGAAGAAGCCCCCTGAGCGCAGTGCTCAGTGTGCAGGACGGGCAGCTGTGCCCCTGCCCGGTGCTGCACGCAGAGGCCGCGCGGTCTCTTCTCCTAGCTCACGATGGAGCCCCGGCCCGGCGGGGCTGCGGGGCGGGCCGGCACCGCGGCTCCCCGGGCAGCAGCCGGCCCTCTGCCCCCTCCCCTCGGGAGCCCGGCGCCGGCCGCTGCTGGCCGCGCCTCAGGGCTGTGCGGCCAGGGGAGACCGGGGCTGGGCGCAGGCAGCGCCCGGCCCAGGGGCTGAGCCCGCGCCAACCCTTCCCTCCTGCCGCTCTCTGCAGCTGGCCGAGGACAGGAGCAGAGCGGCCGAGCACCTGCACCGGGCCCTGCCCTACCTGCAGAGCCCACAGGAGTCCCTGCGAGCGGCAGCCATCAGATTCATGGGTAAGCCACAAGCCCGGGCTCCCTCCCCGGCCCGGCCCGCCGCAGCTCAGCCCCGGCCCCGCCTGCTGCCCCGGCAGCGCCAGCCGGGCCCGGCTCCGTGGAGCCCCGCCTGGCCCGGGCTTTGCTGCTGCCGCCCTCTGGCAGCCGTGCCCTGGGGCGGCAGCGTGCGGCAAGGGCCGGGCTGAGCCCTGCCGGGCCAGCAGCCCGTGTGGCCACAGCGCCGGCAGCGCCGCTGGCAGGGAGCTGTGCCGCTGGCGCCGTGACAGGCTCTGTGTTCACAGGCATGGCCGGGCGGCACCTGAGGGGGAAGAAGGAAGAGCTCCGGCTCATGAGCAACGGTGAGTGAGGGCAGCGGGCTGACAGCGGGGGCTGCCTGGGGAGCTGCAAGCCCTGCCCCGGCTGCGGAGGGCTCTGCTCCCTGTGCGGATGAGGGGCAGCGTGGGCAGAGCACACAGAGATTTCAGGGCCACCTGGGCGATTCGTGGCCAGCAGCTTCGGGCTGCTCCCGTTGGTCCCTGCTCCCTCCTGGCCATGGCTAGAGCCGGCTGGGATGGCCCGGGCAGGGGGATCTCCTCGGCTCCTCGCAGATCCGGGATCTGACCATGGCTCTGTTCCTTTCTCTTTCAGCCCTTGAACACCTGACAGAGGACACCAGCAGTGCGGTGCCAGACGTCGCACGTCAAACATTGTATGTCCTCCAGGCACTGCAGAGTGAGTGATATTCCGTCTTCCAGAGGGTGCAAGATCATCTCCGCTGGGCATGGTGGACACGGCCTCGTCTGTTGGGGCTCGGCTGGCTGCGCTGCTGGAGCTCTGCAGAGAGCTGATTCCTCTGTCTACTGAGGCCACCTTAGCCAGCGGGAATTTTCCATTTCTTTAAGATTGTTCTTTTCTTCTTCTTGTTTTTCCTTTAGTGTATAAATATGGAGTGTGTTATAACATACAGACTCCCAGGAGCTTTCTTTTGCTGCCCAGCGTCTGCAGGGCATAGGGGAAGAGGAGGAGAAGGGTGCCTGGGCTCAGCAAGATGCCCAGGCGTGCAGTGTTGCAGGGGAAATGCCAGAAGCCCCTTGGCCTGTGGTGGTTCTGCTGAAGCCTTTGTGCTTGTGACAGAGCAAGTGGACAGGGGCCGGAGCTGTGGGGATCCCTGCCAGAGCAGTGCCTGGAGATGGCCACAAGCCCTGTGCCAGGCAGGAAGCACCATCCGTGTCCTCCTGCCCGTGTGCTGCTGGCTGCCTTGCTGAGGGCTCCCAGGTGCTTCTGGATGGGGCTGCTCTGGAGCTGCTGTGGGGCTGCGGCGCTGCTGCCGGGCAGCTTGGCCAGGCTGGGGCAGCCCCTGAGGGGTTGGGGCGCTGGCAAGCCCTGGGCAATAGGCATTCAGAGGCCACAAGCAGCCCCCAGCAGCCGCCTTGTTCCTGCCAGAGCTGACTTGCAAGACGGATCCTGGGCACTCTGCAACTAACAGCATCGGTGTTGTTGGAAACCCAAATGCAGGGAAATCTCAGACCTTTGGTCTTGTCAGCAAAGCTTAGAATTAAAGACAGGATTTGATTGGAGACCTTGGAAAGGGCTTCCAAACTTAGATGCTAGAAGCAAGAATGTGCATTTCTAGTTTATTATAGCAGAGACACGGGGAGGAAGGTTGAAGTGGAGGAAAGTTTAGTGTTTTAGGGCTGAAGATCTAGAAAAAAAAAGGTAGTTACAATGGTAAACAAGAAGCTTAGGATGCAGTGCTGTAGGTTTGTGTGTCATAACATGATTGGCTAAGGAAGCTTACACTGTAGCATGAGTCCATAAGATGAAATATTGAAGGACTGGCGTAAAACATAAATATCCTGGTTGGAAGTGTCTTCTTGGCCAAGAAATCCTTCAAAGCTCTTGTAACTACAAGTCTTGCAGCCTTGTGAGCCATGCGGTGCAGATGTGAGCCAAACACACCCTTCCTTTTCATGTAGAAGAGAAGGCAATGGCATCATCTAAAACACTCAGAGGTCTGTTCTCTAGCTCGTTCCAAACTCCTTCGAATCCCCCAAAGTGGGATTTAGCTACAAAGAGATGACAGGAACTCTTAGTGCTGGCTCTTTGACTCCACAGCAGCTGCTTTAGAATCTTTCACATAAGCCTGTGCAGTTATGTGCCAGAAATGTATCATTAGAAGAAACTTTCCCAAGTGACTTGCATGGAGGTTTCTTTGAAGGGTATTTGAGGAGAAAGGCTCCCAGCAGAGGTCTGGGCTTTGGCCTAGCTGTGTCCCCTGCTGATTGTGAAGTGTGCCATCAGCTGCAGGGCTTTCTGGGCCAAAAAATATCATCAAGTCCCTTGGACTTGCTCTTTTAGGCCTCTAAGAGCTGGACCCAATTTCAGGGCACATTTGGAGACCTCATCTATGGGTGGATGGACCACCTAGGATTTTCCCAATTGCTGGGAATGGTTCTCCAGGTCCCTGGTGTAAAACGGGGCTCCCCGGCAACTGTGCATCTGCAAGATGATAAACAATTGTCTTGGTTTAAGAGAGAGGTGTCTGCTAATGAAGGCAGAAGGCTTCACTGAAATGGAAAATGTAAATCCCCTCCCTTCAAATGATTCTCATTTAAAAATTCAAATGCTCTCAGGGGAAGATATGGGGATAGGACTGAGCCCGCAGAGCCGGGCAGCGTTTGCTGATGGTCTGAGCCCTTCCTAAAGATCCTGTTGGGCTGTCTTAGACACCTGGGGCCAGGGATTCCTTCCAAGCTGGGCCACTTTGCCTGGGCTGGGGGCAGCCCCAGGACAAAACCAGTCATTATCATGGAGCAGAGACCCCTGAAAGCGCCCAAGGTGGCCTGGGGGGAAGAGGAGGAAGAAGGCCCTGCAGCTGCCCCAGCACATCAAACCAAAGCAGTGGTGCCATTTGAGCTGCCGCAGGAGGGTGAGTGGCAGAGCGGGCCCACAGGATTGGTGCCCACAGCCAACGTGGCACCATTCCATCCCATCCCATTTTATCCCATCCCACCCAATCCCATACCATGCCCACGGACAGGACGGAAGAGGGGCCGGGCAGACACCCCGCAGTGGCCCTGCTCCATCCCCTGGGGCATCCCGGGGCTGTCCGTGCCTGGGGAGCGCAGGGCTGGGCTGTGCTCTCTGGCCTCTCCGGCAGCCCCTCAGCTCTGACTGTGCTCACTCTTTGCCAGGTGCAGCCCTGCAGCTCACACAAGAGCAGGACCCCACCCGTGGCCTCTTCCGCAGAACAGCCCAGGTACCTGCAGCCATCCCCACCTGGGCTGGGCCTGCTGGCACTGTGCTTGGAGCATTCCCTGCAACATCCCTGGCTTCTTGCCCTTCTCCTACAGCTGGTCTGCCAATTCATCAAGAAAATTTGGGCAGAAGAGACCAGCACCATGGGCACTGGGCTTAGAGCATATTCCCACATCTTCAAAACCAAGACCACTGCTTGTGGTGTCACTGGGCCTCATGAAAACAAAGATCTGTTTTGATACTATGGGGGCTTATGGAACCAAGGGACAATTGTGGTGCTTCAGGGCACCAAGGAGGTCTGGTTGGCTTGGCCTGACTGGTCCAGCTGACCTTGCATGTTGAAGGTTGCTTCTCATCTGCCCTTAAAACTCTGGAGTTCCGTGCTATCCTTCCTGTGGGAAAGAACTCTTCTTTTCCTCTGGGTGTTCATGGCCAAAATTAGGATTTTACCTCTATATTTGATTAAATGCAAAGATTCTTTCTATATAAAACCTGCCAGAACAAACTCCTCTGGATGGCCTTGGCATCTTGGGGGCCACCTCTCATCTGCCTTCAAAACACTGGAGGGATGTGCTTTTCTTTCCATTGAAAAAAACATCTTTCAATGCAGGCATCTCTGGTCAAAACTGGGAATCTGTCTCCAAACTTCCTTATATCCAAGGATAGGTCCCAGACAAAAGCTGCCAGGACTGTCTAGGTTCCCTTGGCTTCTTGAGGGCCAGCTCTCACCTGCCTGTGAAATACTTGGGCTCTGTACTTACCTTCCTATGGAAAAGAAGTGTCCTTCTTGTCCAGGTGCTCATGGAAAAAACTAGGATTTGGCGTCCCAAACTCTGTCTATCCAAGGATTGCTCCCAGACAAAAGCTCTGAAGACAAATGGGTCTGGCTGGCCTTGGCCTCCTTGAGGCTGCCTCTGATCGGCCTTCAAAACTCTGGGGCTCTGTGGTTTCCTTCCTGTAAAAAAGAACCGTCCTTCTTGTCCAGGCACCTCAGTGCATCATGGCCTCAAGCACATGAGCACTGTAAAGGGACAGAGGAGCTCTATGCTCAGTGGGGTCGGGACTGAGGACAGCAGAGGAGAGCCCTGGGAGGGATTGAAGGGAGATTTCAGAGATGGTCCATCCCAGAGATGGATCTTTTTAATATAATAGTAAACAGGGAGAAAAATGGAAAAACTTAATGTAAATTGCCACTGAGGAGATCAGGACTGGAGAGAAGGACAAAGGAATTTCCCTCCCAGGGCAGGGCTGTGTTGCAACATAGCCCCCCAGAAGGAGTCTGGGTCAGCCCCAGGCTTTGTGTGGGCAGGCAGAGGCAGGCAGGAGGCAGAGCTGTCAGCAAAGGAAGGGCCCAGCCAGGTGGGGCAGCTGGGGGATGCCGACAGCCTGCAGGGACAGAGGCGCAGGGCAGGGACACCGTGGGACAGCCTGGGCTGCACAGGGCACAGGGATGGGCAGCAGCTGCAAGACAGCCCTGCCAGAGCCACCTTGGGCAGCACTTTGGCCATGGCTGCTGGCCCTGGGCCTGAGACAGGAACAGGAGACAAGTGACCCTTGCAGGGCTGGGGCCTCATTGCCTCCTTGTCCCTGCTCAGCAGCCTGGCAGGGGCCGCCCCATGCTCCTGCCCTTGCCATTGCACATCCCCACATGCCAGTGCCCATCCTGGGAAGAGCCCTGAGCAAGGAGGGAGGGACAGGATCTGCGTGGCCAGGGGCTGGGGCTCAGGCCTTGGCCCTTTTCATTCCTCAAACACATCCAGCTTTGCTCAGCACCAGAGACACCTTTGCCTTGTTTGTCCCCAGCTGTCATCACTGCCTCCAGTGTTCTGCACTAACTGGAACCTGGGGACACTTTCTCAGTCATGTTCCTCAGTGGGAACCATTAAAACTTCAGGAAACTTCAGACTTTCAATTTAAGTTTGAGTTCTTGAGAAGTTTTTTGAAGACACTCTCAGGGACTGAGTCTGATGTAAACAACACCAAATCCCCAGGAGGCTCATTAAAGTCCTTGTGCTGTGTCTGTGCTGCTGAACTTTAAAGGAACAGCTCTTCCCAGGACCAGCTCCTCTCCCAGCCCAGCAGGGCTGAGGGCTCTGCCTGCAGGCACTGAGGGGACAGGAGCCAGGCAGAGACAGGCTGAAGGCAATCAGGATTGGGAAGACATTGAGCTGAGACTTCATTTGGGGAAAGATTTTCACAGCCCTCTACGTGGTGAGTGTGTGGGTGCAGGGCAATGTCCCCTGTGCTCCTGGAGGGATCTCCTGAAGCCAGCACACCCCACAGCCTGGGGCATGTGTCAGGAGGACTCTCCCAGTTTCTCTGTGGCACAGGAGGAGCAGGAGGAGGAGGATGTGCTGCAGAGCGGGGCTGCCCTGGGCACCATCAGAGGGACAGGGCAGGACGGCTCCTGCTGCCAGGGACGGCTGCAGGGGCTGAAGCTGGGGCTGCAGCCGGAGCTGCTCAGGGCTGTCCTGCAGAGCAGCTCCTGCAGCCCTCAGGGCTCTTGGCCAGCCCAGGGCATGTGCCACCTGCCAGGGGCAGCTCTCAGCCTGACTGGCAGCTCCCCATGGACGCTGCAGGGGAGAAGCTGGAGGTGGAAGGAGCCACCCCCATCAGGGCAGATTCCTCCTGCTCTGGAGATGGTGCTGCATGGCCAAGGCTGCTCTCAGCTTTCTCCTAAACGGAAGGGAAAGGGGCTGTCAGCTTTGGCTGTGTCACTGAGACTCCTGCACTGTCACCCTGGGCATCAGCATATGGGCCTCAGATCTCCCTCAGAAAGTGCCTCCTCAGCCTCCTCTCCCTACAGACAGCAGCAGCAGCACCTTGGCTTGCAGCATCTC
This sequence comes from Zonotrichia albicollis, assembly GCF_047830755.1. NCBI lineage: Eukaryota > Metazoa > Chordata > Aves > Passeriformes > Passerellidae > Zonotrichia > Zonotrichia albicollis. Next base: position 4,769,513 of record NC_133827.1, on the reverse strand, counting down.
TGTTTGTCTGCCCTGCCCTTAAGGCCCTCGTGCCAGGGAGATGCCCCTGGGCAGTGCCCTGTGCTGGGAGGAGTCTGCAGGGCAGAGCTGAGCCCCCAGGGCTGGGCTGGGCTCTGGCAGCACTGGCAGGGACAGGGCTTGGATAGAGAGAATCAGCTCCCAGTAGGCACAAAGCTAGGCAGCAGAGAACCAGACCAACCCTTGGCATATCTCCCTGTCCAGCTGCATAGGGAAACAGAGAAGGGCTTAGATAAATTGACTTTTAATCTGAAGTCTTTAAAAACTCGACTTATTTTTTCAAGCTCAGTTTATGTTGGATCACCCTGAACTACAGGGAGGTGGAATGGGCAAAGTGCACCTGTGTGGGGACCAGCAGGTCTGACTGCAATGGGGCAGAGGGAGCCCTGTTTTCCCTTTGGGCTTCTCCAGGGTTCAGGCTGAGAGCAGTGCATAAGGTGAATCAGTAACTCAGGAGCATAAACCCAAGCTCAAGAATAAACATACTGAGTGAAGTTTCCCCACAGGCAGAGAAGTAGTTTTGAGGGAATTCCTAAAATAACCCTATAGGGTTGATTCCAAGAGCTTGGTCTCAGCTTTTCAATGTCTTTTTTCTACACTCCACAATGCCCAGAGTGAAGGAATGTCCAACAGCAGCTCCATCAGGCACTTCCTCCTGCTGGCATTGGCAGACACGCGGCAGCTGCAGCTCCTGCACTTCTGCCTCTTGCTGGGCATCTCCCTGGCTGCCCTCCTGGGCAACAGCCTCATCATCAGCGCCGTAGCCTGCGGCCACCACCTGCACACGCCCATGTTCTTCTTCCTGCTCAACCTGGCCCTCAGCGACCTGGGCTCCATCTGCACCACTGTCCCCAAAGCCATGCACAATTCCCTCTGGGACACCAGGGATGTGTCCTACACAGGATGTACTGCTCAGCTCTTTTTCTTTCTCTTCTTCATCTCAGCAGAGTATTTCCTCCTGACCATTATGTGCTACGACCGCTACGTGTCCATCTGCAAACCCCTGCACTACGGGACCCTCCTGGGCAGCAGAGCTTGTGCCCACATGGCAGCAGCTGCCTGGGCCAGTGCCTTTCTCCATGCTCTCATGCACACAGCCAATACATTTTCCCTGCCCCTGTGCCAAGGCAATGCCCTGGGCCAGTTCTTCTGTGATGTGCCCCCAATCCTCAAGCTCTCCTGCTCACACACCAGCGCTCTCCAAAAGCTGGGACTCAGTGCACTTAGTGCCTGTTCAGCATTTGGCTGTTTTGTGTTCATTGTTTTCTCCTATGTGCAGATCTTCAGGGCTGTGCTGAGGATCCCCTCCGAGCAGGGACGGCACAAAGCCTTTTCCACCTGCCTCCCTCACCTGGCTGTGGTCTCCCTGTTCCTCAGCACTGCAGCGTTTTCCTACCTGAAGCCGCCCTCCATCTCGTCCCCATCCCTGGATGTGGCCCTGTCAGTTCTGTACTCGGTGGTGCCTCCAGTACTTAACCCCCTCATCTACAGCCTGAGGAACCAGGAGCTCAAGGCTGCAGTCTGGACACTGATGAGTGGACCATTTAGGAAACATTAAACTGGTTGCCAATATCTGCATATGTCTTGAAATAAAAGTAATGTTTGATACTTGTTGTAGGATTTTTTTTTTCTGTTTTCATTTTTTAATATTCTCCCTAAACCAAGGCCATTGTTTCTGCAATTTCTTACTTTACTTCTCCAAAATTCACTGTGGCCTCAGACTGTGTCAATGAGGAGCTGGTCTCTTGGTGGCTTTAAAGGAGATAAAGGATCTCCCAGTAGAGTTTTCATGGGAGATCCCGTTATATTGCCTTCTCTGGAGCTGCAGCAGCAATGTCTGTGTGCAGAGCTGGGGCAGATCAGTGCTGGCCCAGCAGCTGTGCCCAGCAGCAGCAGTCCACTTGGTGTTGCCAGTGCTGCTGCCATGGCCCTGCCTCGCTGCCCTGGTGGCCCTGGTGTTGCTGCAGGGCCTGAGTGCTCTCGGGGCCGGGCACAGCCCTGGGGGTGGCAGTGCCGGGGCTGCAGCAGGGACAGGCCATGGGCACTGCTGGGGCAGCGCTGAGGCCTCAGCCCAGGGCCTGGGGGCTCCAGACTCCTTGCCCAGGCTCTCTCAAGAACACATTCAGGCCAATGCTCAGCACAGAACCCCCCGTGAGCAGACCCAGGCTGGCCGTGGGCAGGCTGGGGGCAAACAGCGTGGCTGGGTCTCTGCAAGGGCCCTGGGGCAGATGGGAAGGAACAGCAGAGCAGGGGCTGATCTATTCTCAGTGCGCTGCACAGCCCAGGGCAGCGTCCCAGAGCATCCTCATGGAGCTGCCAACAACATCCCCCTCTGCAGCCCTGGCCTCTCCCCCAGCTCACACAGGTGCCCCATCCTTGCAGGCACAGACACAGCAGCACTGGCTCAGCAGCCCCTGTTTGCATTGCACAGAGCAGGGGGAGCACCCCCATGCTGTTGCTGTGGGGGCATGAACCTGAGGGAGCAAAAATGCCATCAGCCCCTGGGGCCAGCAAGGGCTGGGGGACACCAGGGAAACCATTCAGCTTTGTCCTGGCCTCTGCAGTCAGCCAGAAAGTTTGTTCCCATCAGATGGGAGTTTGCTGTCTCACTGACGACAGTGTTGCTCAGAGCCAGGGCTGCCTGGCAACCACCCCCAGACTGCCCGGAGCATTTCCTTTGCTTCACCTTTGCTTTCTTTCCTCTTCCTGATGCAAATTTCTTCCTACTAACATCCCTGCTTGCCCTTTCCTCTCTGGCCGCACTCCCCATTGCAGTTCCTGACTTGGCACCATGGGAATGTTCCTTGGGCAGCAGGATCATCCTACAAGTGCTGCAGGAATTGTCTGCAGGCTCCTGCAGTGCCTGGTGCTGCTCCCTTGCCAGAGGCACCCCAGGCCAGGGGGGCACATCTGGGCTGCTGTGTCTGGCTCTGGGGCTCCCTGTTCTGGGCGGTGAGGAGGAGCTGCAGAGGCTCTGCAGGACTGACAGGATGGGCTTTGGGGCTGGCAGGAGAAGCTGAGGGACCTGGGCTGCTGGAGCTTCTCAAGAGGAGGCCCAGGGCTCATCGTGCAACTGCTCCAAGGGTGGTTTCAGAGAATCACAGAATCAGCAAGGTTGGAAAAGACCTTGGAGATCATCAAGTCCAACCTGTGCCCTGACACCGCCTTGTCTCCTCTGACCCTCCTCTTCCTCAGTATAAACAATTGCAGGTCCCTCAGCCACTCTTCACAGGACTTGTGTTCTAGACCCCTCCCCAGCCTTGTTGCCCTTTTCTGGACACGCTCCAGCCCCTCCATGTCCTTCCTAATTTGGAGACTCAGAACTGCAAAGAGCTCTCAAGGTACTGCCCAACCAGTGCCAAGCATAGGGGAGGAATCCCTGCCCTGTTCCTGCTGGCCACACCATTCCTGTGCCAGGCCAGGAGCCATTGGCCTTCTTGCCCACCTGGGCACACTGCTGGCCCATGTCCAGCCTGCTGTCCATCAGTCTCTGCAGGTCCCTTTCTGCCTGGCTGCTGTGCAGACACTCTATCCCCCGCCTATAGTGCTGCAGAGGTTGTTGTTGCCAAAGTGCAGCACCTGGCACTTGGACTTGTTGAACCTCACCTTTCTGATTTTAAGCCCTGGATCCAGCCTGTCCAGAGCCCTGTGTAGAGCCCCTCCACCCTCCAGCAGATCAACACTCCCAGACAACTTGGTATACATGGTTCCATGATGCCCCCGAGTGTCCAAATGGTCTCCATGAGTCCATGAAGCCTCCCAGTGTCACAATGTCCCTTTGGTTCCATGGGACCTCTTGGTGTCACAAAGTCCTTTGTATCCATAGGCCCTGCAGTGTGACAAAGGCCCTTGGTCCCCCAAGGGCCTGTAGTGTCACAATGGATCCTTGGTTCCATGAGGTCTGGCAGTGCAGCAATGCTCTCCTTGGTTCCACAGTGTCACAATGGCCTCTTGGTCCCACGTGCCACCAGGGTGTCAAACATGTTTCCTTTATTCCAGGAGTCCCTGAGGAGCAGCACTGGCCCCTTGGTTCCATGGGGCCCTGCAGTGTCATAATGGCCCCATTGTGACACCAGGTCCTCCTCTGTCACAATGCTCTGCATGGTTCCACAGGCCCTGCAGGGTCACAGTGGCCTCTTGGCTCCATGAGGCCTCAGAGTGCCACAAGGAATTCCTTGGTGCTGCAGTGTTACAATGGACCCCTGGTGGCACAAGATCCTGCAATGTCATCAGAGACCCTTGGTTCCATGGGGCACCAGAGTGTCACAATTGTTCCCGCAGTTCCCAGAGTCCTTGCAATGGAGCAATAGCCCCTTGATTCCATTGTCCCTAGGGTCTCCCAAGGGTCTCCTTGGTTCCACAGTGCCACAGTGGCCCCTCGCAATAGTTTTTTAAATAGAATATTTCTAGTTTGAATACACTACAGAAATCTGTTGTATCTTCCACGAAAGATTTCGAAACTTAAATCAAATGACTCCCAGAAGCTTGCCTGGTTAAGGTGTTCTGAATGTTAATGAGCCCTGGGACACTGAATTCCTGCACTCAAGAGCTGAAGGCTGAACAAACCTCTGGAGCAGGAAAATTCAGCAGCAGCCTCCAAGGTGCTGAGGATGTCAGCAGCCCCCACTGAGGCCATGCCTGCCCAGAGACCGTGGGGGAATGGGCAGACAAGGAGAGCGTCCCTGGGGCTGGGGCAGCACAACTCAGAGGCACCAGCGGCTCCAGCTGGGAAATGGAGTGTGGAATGTGGCTGGGAAAGCCCTGCCTGGGCTGTGCCAAGCAGGACAGACAAGCCCTGACTCCCATCCCCCAGATGACTCTCAAGGTGACATTTAAAAGGGATTACAATTGTTTGTGTACTCTGAGTTTGATGTACTGGTGAAATACTGACAAGAGATCTTCAAGAGATTAAACAATAAAACAGCCTTTACTGGCAACTTTAGAAAAAAAGAGAAACTTGGCAAATCAATCAAAACCACTTGTCAACATTCAATCAATCAAAAACACTTCTCAAAGCATTACCTTGGTCCATTCAATTTCACAAGCTCTAAGCCTGTTCAATTTTAAGTTAATCAAAATTTGCAAGAGGCAGGAATTAGAAGAAGACAGAAAAAGGGAGAAAGAAGAAAAAGATTTTGAGAGGCACACAGACACCTACCAACTCCTGGATTCCAGCAGCGTTCAGATAGAAATGCCAAGAGGAGGTGGGGCCAAGATTTGTGCTTGCTTTGTGGTCAGCCTGAAATACCCCTTGGTCTTCCTGGGCCCTTCCCCCAGGTGGGACTTGAGCTCATTTGGTCCCTCAGGAGCTGGGCTGGGGCTGCAGAGGTGGCTGTGGAGCATTGCCTGTGCTGTGCCAGGGACTGGCAGCCACTGCTGGGCTGGGATAGAGGCTCTGGGGGGATTGGGGTTCGAGGGCAGGGCAGTGCTGGGGTTCCAGGGCAGGGTAGGGCTGAACCTGCCCCTTCCTCCCCCACACATGAAATGTTTTGAGCCAGCAATCTCCTCCAGTCTTTCACAATTGGGAATATTGGATGTGGAACCCCAACTCTGGCCAAGGGCACCTGGACAAGAAGGACAGTTCTTTTCCGTAGAGGCCCAGAGTCTGGAGACCCTCACTAGGCCAAGGTCAGCCAGACTTGTCAGTTATGCCAGATCTTGTCTGAGACCTATCCTTCGATATAAGGAATTTTGGAAGTGGAAGCCCAGTCTCGGCCATGGACACCCAGAGAAACAGAACAGGTCTTTTCCATAGGAAGGAGAGCATGGAACCCTCCCCAGTGTTTTGGGATCATGTGAAAAATGCCAATCGCTTGTTTTTAAAATTTTTAAAAGTTTAAGAGTAATAAAATGGTTAAAAAGAATAGTAACACAGTAAGAGTAATAACAATTTGGACAAATTGAATTAGGACAGTATGAGACAATAAAAGCAAAGAGTTACGAACGTCTGGGTACCTTTTTCTGGGCATCACGAGTCCTAAAAAGGACCCCTGAAAACAAAGGATTAACCCTTAAGAATAATAGCCCATTGCATATTCATGCACTTCATACATGATGCATAAATTCCATTCAAACACAGGATTTTGTCTGGTCATTGTCAACTTCTTCCTTCTAATTCTAACAGCACCTTCAAGGTAGGAAGAAGTTAGTTTCTTCTGGTAAGAAGGCAATAAATTCATTTCCCTGAGAGATTTAGGTGTCCTGTGGCTGCAATCTGCTGCGAGTGCCTCATTCCTTTCTTTAAAAAAACCTCAATAACATAGTTCTTATTTTAACAAATTTTATAACCTAAAACTATATTTAACACAGTACTTAAGAGAATTAATACAGCATTTCTTTCTAACACAACACATATAACATTCATTTTAATATTTGCAAAACGCCAATCATATAATACATGCATTTTTCACAGGACAGATCTAAGGAAATTTGGAGGAGAAATCCCTATTCTGGCCATGGGTGTCTGGAGAAGAAGGAGAGTTCTTTTCCATAGGAAGGAAAGCACGGAGCCCCGGTGTTTCAGCAGCAGATGAGAAGTGACCCTCAACATGTCAAGGTCAGCTGGACCAGTGAGGTGGTCCCTGGGAGGCCAAGCCAGCCAGACCTGTTCCATGTTCTTTTGGTTTTATGGTGACCCATAGTGTCACAATAGTGTTTGAGACGCTGCAGTGTCATATCAGTACCTTGATTCCATGGGGTCCAGCAGTGTCACAATGGATCCTTGTTTTGATTGGGTTCTATTATGTTGCAATGGCCCTTCAGTGTCACAATGTTCCCAATGATTCCATGAGGCCTTGAAGTGTCATGGTGGCCTCCGTGGTTCTCCAGGCCCCACAATGTCACAGGACTTCTCTGTTCCATGAACCCTGAAATGTCACAATGGACCTTTGGTTCCATGTAGCCCTGCAGTGTCACAATGGTCTCCTTTGCCTCCCCAGTGTCACAATGGACCACTGATGACACGAGGCCCTGCAATGTCACGATGGACCTTTGGTTCCTTGCAGCCCTGCAAAGTCACAAAGGCCTCTTGGTTTCACAAGGCCCCACAATATCACATTGGTCCTCTTGGTTCTGTGCGGACCCCCAGGGTCACAATTGTCTCACTGGTTCCATGAGGCCTCACAGTATCACAATGGTTTGCTTATTCCATGGGGCCTCACAGTGTCACAATGGTCTACATTACTCCCTGAGTGCCCTCAGTATCACAATGGCCCCTTTGTACCATGAGGCTGTGAAGTCTATTAGTGATGTCTCCATGGTTCCATGAGGCCTTGTGATGTCACAACGGACCTTTGGCTCCATGGGATCTTGCAGTGTCGCAGTGGCCCCTTGGTTCCATGACACCCCAAAGTGTCACAATGGTATCAACAGTTCCATGAGGCCTGACAGTGTCGCAACGGATCCTTGGTTTGATGGGTCCTCACAGTGTCACAACGACCCCTACATTCCACGGAGCCACACAATGTCGATATATTCCCCCTGGTCCCATGAGACCCCAGAGTGACACAATGGTTCCTTGGTCTCACAGTGCCCCACAGTGTCACAATGGTCCCTTGGTTCCATGGCCCTGTGCTGCTGCATTCCCCCCTCCCCTTCTCAGGCCGCCCTGCCAGCTGAGAAATGCTCCTTGGGCCTCGGCCTTGGCCAACAGCCCCTGGGCTCAGCTCCTCTGCAGCTCATCACAAACACTGTCTGCTCCAGGCACTGCTGCTGCCCAACCAGCTCCTGGTTCTTTTAGCAGCAGCCCTGGGAACTCTTTTTGTTCCCTCAGGGGCACAAGATCCCTGTTCTCACACTGCCAAAGAAAGCTGTTGATGCCAAGTGCGGTCAGGATGAACCATTGCTGGGACTGAAGCCCCTCTCTTGGGGCCCTGCAAACAGCGCTCCAAAAGGAGCCCTTGGAGCTCTCCTGGGCCAGCGACTCCCTCTGAGTGGCGCCTCTCCCAGCCGGGAACTCTCCCGTTTGCTGCACTCGGGGATCCTGAACAACGACGGAGCCTGGGCTGATCCCCCCACTCCTCCAGGCTCAACCCTTAGTCCACTGGGGAGATGCAAAAGCATCCACAGTGAGCATTTCCTGCCCTCAGGAGAATTTCTCACAGGTGCCTTGCACTGACTCTTTGTATCTCTGTGCACACAGGAGTGCCTGTGGTGGGGAAATGTGAAAGAAATTCTGCTCTCTGAGGGATTGGAGTGCCTTGGATAGCTGAGTCAGTCAGGCCTGTAAGAGAGGTTAAGTCACAAGGTCTAAGCTAAGTTAAATGCTGCTAAGAGTTGTTCTATTGCTAAGTTGTTAAGTTTAAGTTATTAGCTAAGTTAAATGTTTTTAAGTGTTATTCCTCTGTTAAATTGCCAATTCATAGGTTTTAAGTTAGGTCAAATACTGTAAGGTGCTGTTCTTTTGCTAAATTGTGAAGTTGAAGGTATCAGTTAAGGTTAAGTCCTTTTAAGTTTGAGCCCTGTTAAGCTTTTGGGCCATATTCCTTTTATCCTTGCCCTCACTGTCCTTGTGTCACACACACATTCAGGGACAGTTCTCAGTTCATTTCTGGTTTTATTGCCTGGATATGGTTTGGTTGTGTTGTTGTTTTGTGTCCTTGGTGTGCCTGAAATGTCCCCTCAGGAGCAGAGTGACTCTTGCCAAAGAACTCTGTGCTTCTCTCCCTTAATATTCAATCTGGTTTGTGCTGATACCTTGCTGGGGATGTTTTCAGCGCTCTCAAGGCCTCGTTCGTAACAGGGTGAAGGAGCCCTGGCCCAGGCTCTGGCCCTGGGGGACACGGGGACACTGCCAGGGGGTCCCTGTCCCCCTGTGCCACCCTCAGGGCCCCGGCTCCCCGTCCCCGTGTCAGGCTCTGGGGTTGATCTTGTGGAACATCCTCTGGGGGAGGCTGCGGGGCCGGGGGCAGGGGGACCCGGGAGGACAGGGGACCCCACTGTGCACAAGCAGGGTCGGACTGCTTTGTGAGGGGGACCCGGGCAGAGTGACCTCCCCAGTGACCTCACACAGTCCCTGTGATGTCACACTGCCCCTGGGATATCATACAGCCCATGTGATGTCATACAACTACCTGTGATGTCACACAGCTATCTCTGAGACATCAAGTTACCCCTGTGACATCACAACACCCCCCTTGATGTCACATTGACATCTCTGTGATGTCACACTACCCCTGTGATGTTATAAAGCCTTCTGAGAGGATACAAAGCCCATTTGATGTCACAGAGCCAACTCTATGATGTCACCCTGTGATGTCATACAACAGTGCTGTAATGTCACAGAAGACTGCTATGTCACAAAGTTACCCTGTGATGTCACAGTCTGTTCTGTGATGTCACAGCCTGCCCTATGATGTTACACAGCCATCTGGTGATGTTACAACCCACTCTCTGATGCCACAGAGCCACACTCTATGATGGCAGAGTCTGCTCTATGGCATTACACTCTCCTCTGTGACATCACAGCCAGCTCTGTGATCTCATAGAACACTCAAGAACTCAGTTACATTGAAACACTGAAGTTTCTTGTATTTAAAGAGATTTCTGTCAGGGACAAAACTGAGAAAGTGTCCCCAGGTTCCAGTCAGAGCAGAACACTGGAGGCAGTGATGACAGCTGGGGACAAGCAAGGGAAAGGTGTCTCTGGTGCTGAGCAAACCTGGATGTGTTTGAGGAATGCCAAGGGCCCAGGCCTGAGCCCCAGCCCCTGGCCACGCAGATCCTGACCCTCCCTCCTTGCTCAGGGCTCTTCCCAGGATGGGCACTGGCATGTGGGGATGTGCAATGGCAAGGGCAGGAGGATGGGGCGGCCCCTGCCAGGCTGCTGAGCAGGGACAAGGAGGCAATGAGGCCCCAGCCCTGCAAGGGTCACTTGTCTCCTGCTCCTGCCTCAGGCCCAGGCCCAGCAGCCATGTCCAAAGTGCTGCCCAAGTTGGCTCTGGCAGGGCTGTCTTGCAGCTGCTGCCCATCCCTGTGCCCTGTGCAGCCCAGGCTGTCCCACGGTGTCCCTGCCCTGCGCCTCTGTCCCTGCAGGCTGTCGGCATCCCCCGGCTGCCCCACCTGGCTGGGCCCTTCCTTTGCTGACAGCTCTGCCTCCTGCCTGCCTCTGCCTGCCCACACAAAGCCTGGGGCTGCTCCAGGATCCTTCTGGGGTACGTGCTGCACCACAGCCCTGCCCTGGCAGGGAAGTTCCTTTCTCCTGGTGCCAGTCTGGGTCTCCCCAGCTGCCTTTGCCATTCATTCTTTCTCTCTCTGGCTGTTTTCCACTATGCCAAAAGGCATCCCTGAAATTGCTCTTTAAACACTCTCCTGGCTCTGCTCCACTGTCCTCAGTCTCCACCCCACTGAGCACAGAGCTCTTTTGTCCCTATACAGTGCTCAAGTGCCCAAGGCCTCCAAACCCCTCCTTGGGACATCTCTGGGCCCTCTCCAAGGTGTTTCCAAAAGAAAACATTCAGCTCATTGTCTAAGAAAATCACCAGACGACAGGGACAGCCTGACCTGTCTTTCCTGGCTACTTTTGTCTGCGAGCAATCCTTGCATATACAGAATTTGGGAGGCCAAATTCTAATTTTGGCCATGGTCCCTAGACAAGAAGGCTGGTTCTTTTCCATAGGAACGAAGCAACAGAGCCACAGTGTTTTGGGACAGATGAGTAGTGATCACCAGAGGGCAAGGCCAGCCGGAGGTTGTAGGATTTTTTTCTGGGAGGTACCCTTGCATACAGGAAATTTTTTAGGGAGTCTTCCCATTTTGACAATGGGCATCTGAAAAGAAAAAAAGTTCTTTTCCATAGCAAGGAAAGCACAGAGCCCAGGTGCTCCAGGAGCTGATGAGAGGCAGCCCTTGACATCCCAAGATCAGCCAGACCTGTCAGGTGGCCTCTGGGAGGCCAAGCCAGCCAGAGCTGTTCCATGTTCCCTTGGTTCCTTGGGACCCCACAGTGTCCCAATGATTCCTTGCTTCCATGAGGCCCTGAGATGTCATAATGCCCCCTTGGTGACACAAAGCCCTGAAGGGTCACAATGGTCTCCATGATTTCATCAGGCCCCACAGAGTCATAATGGTCTCTGGGTCCATTAAGCCCCTCTGTGTCACCATGGCCCCTTGGTTCCATGGGCTCCAGTGGTGCCACAATTATGCCCTTGGTTGCATGGGCTCCAGTGGGGCCACAATGATCCCCTTGGTTCCATGGGCTCCAGTGGTGCCACAATGATCCCCTTGGTTCCATGGGCTCCAGTGGGGCCACAATGATCCCCTTGGTTCCATGGGCTCCAGTGGGGCCACAATGATCCCCTTGGTTCCATGGGCTCCAGTGGTGCCACAATGACCCCCTTGGTTCCATGAGGCCCCACAGTGTCCCAGGGATCTCCATGGGAAAGAGAAAACCCTGCCCCAGTGTTGCAGGGGCATCCACCAGAGGCCAAGGCCAGCCAGACTTGATGGTACCGGCAGATTTTGCCTGGGAGTAACCCTTGGATATACAGAATTTTAGAGGTGGAATCCCAATTACAGACATGGACACTGGAGGAGAAGGATGGTTCTTTTCCATAGGAAGGAAAGCACAGAACACTGGTGTTTGAGTGGCAGATGAAAGGCAGACATCAGAGGCCTAGGCCAGCCAGACCTCTCTGTCCTGGTAGCTTTTGTCTGAAGGAAACCCTGGGATCTAGGAAATTTGGGAGGTGGAATCCCATTTTCAGCCATTTCTGCATACATAAGAAGGATGGTTCTTTTCCTTGGAAGGAAAGCTCCAAGCCCCCGTGTTTGGAAAGCAGAGGAGAGGCAACCCCCAAGAAGGCAAGGGCAGCCAGACCTGGCTGTCCTGGCAGCTTTCTCTTGGGAGAAATTCTTAGATATACAAAGTTTTGGAGGTGGAATCCCAGTTTTGGTTGTGGGCACCTGGTCAAGATGGATTATTTTTTTCTATAGGAAAGAAAAGTGCAAAGTCCAAGTGTTTTGGAAGAAGATGAGAGGTGGCCACCCTGAGGCCAAGCCAGCCAGACCTATCTCTACTGGCACCTTTTGTCTAGGGGCTATCCTTGGACAGAGGGATTTTTGGAGGTGGAATCTCAATTTTGGCTGTGGGCACCTGGACAGAAAAAAAGAGTTCTTTCCATAAGGAAGGAAAGCACTAAGACCCAGTGTTTCAGAGGCAGATGAGTGCCAGCCCTCAGGAAGCCAAGGCCAGCCAGGCTTGTCAGTCCTGGCACCTTTTGTCTGGGAGCTGTCCTTGGATATAGGAAATTCTAGGGGCAGATGCCCAATTTTGGCCATGGGTGCCTGGTCGAGATGGATGTTTTTCCCATAAGAAAAAAGAGCACATGGTCCCAGTGTTTGAAAGGCAGATGAGAGGTGGCCCCTGGTTAGCCAAGGCAGCAGGATCTGTCTGTCCTGGCAGATTTCTGAGAACAATCTTTGCATAGAAGGCAATTTGGAGAAGGAATCCCAGTTTTGGCCATGGCCTGGAGGAGAAGGACAGTTCTTTCCTATAGGAAGGAAAACCCAGAACCCCAGTGCTCCAGGGGCAGATGAGAAGTCCTCAACATGCCAAGGTCAGCTGGACTGTCAGGTGGTCCCCAGGAGGCCCAGCCAGCCAGACCTACTCCATGTTCCCTTGGTTCCATGGGACCCACAGTGTCACAATGGTCTCCTTGGTTCCATGAGGCCCTGGAGTGTCACAATGTTCCCTTGCTTCTGTAGTGTCACAATGGCTCCGTGCTTCCATGAGGCCTTGCAATGTCACAATGGCTTCCTTGTTCCACAAAGCCCCTCAGCTCCATGTGCCCTCGCTGTGTCACAGTGGCTCCTCTATGACACTACGGGCTGCACAAGGTCACCAAGGGCCCTTGGCTCCTTGGGGCCCCCAAGTTTCACAATGGTCTCTTTGATTCCATGAGGCACCACAGTGTCACCATGGCCCCTTGGTTCCATGAGGTTCCATAGTGTCACTGTGGTGTCCTTCAACCCTCATTGTCACAACTGACCATGGTTCCATGAGTTTCCATAGAGTAAGAGCTGGAATGAGAGATGCGGGATGCCAGGTGGCTCTCAAAAATGCAGTTTATTGTGTCCAAGATCCTACAGCAGTCCAAGGTCGTGGGTGACAGAGCCTGTGCCTGCAGCTGTCAGCTCCAGATTCAGACAAGCCTGAAAACCCTTTAGTTTAGGTTACAAATGCATTATATGCTTTCCTTGCTGAGCATCCTAATACAGAAGAACCAGTCTATACCTTAACTTTTACCTATAGCCTATCAGAACTATTATAATTACCATATTCATGTTACTATTCTTCAAAGTTACTACATTACAGTTCAGCTTGTTTAGATTAACAAGCTAGAAGTTGGTTTTCAGTTTTCTTGCAGTGCAAAATTCTGAGACCTTTCTTCTACTTGCAACATCGGCAGTCTTGTTTGCCACTGGTATCTTTTGCTTGGTAAAAACATCTTCTTGTATGACATGGGTTTATCCTTTGCTCTAAGCCATAAAAACCCCTTCCACGTAAGATACCCTTTGCCTTAGCTATCCAGTAAGACTGGCTCAGCAATTCTTTTCTTCTATATAAAAACTTGCTTTCATTTCTATTCCTTCTTCAGATTTTACATTCAAAAATCCTTCTGCCAAGCATACATATCTGTGAGACTTTCTTGTGTAACTTTCATCCTTCCCAACAGAGCCCCATTGCCAGGGGTGGTTGCCTTGGGCACGAGCTCAGAGCTGTAGCCAGAGTCCATTGCCTCGTGCTGGAGAGCAGAGGAATGATGAATGGCCCCAGACATCTGCAGTGTGTGTTTGGGGCAGGGGGAGTTCTGCATAGGTGGAGTGGTCACTGCCCCACCCCAGCCACTGCAGCCTCTGGTGCAACCCCAAAGTGGCTGCCAAGCCCCTGGCACCCCGAAAACCCACCTGTGAGAGGGACCAGAGCAGGTCAGGCTGTGACATGGGTGTGACACTAACACGTCCCACGGCCCCAGAGCTCACAGCAGCTGAGATCCAAGGCTGACTGTGGATCTCTCTCTCCCTCTCTCTCTTCTCCTGACTTCCTCTTCTAAAAATCTGGTTAACTTGCAATTGGACAGGTTAGAGTTTGCTAAGTCAGAGCTTTATGAAGTGCTTTACTGTAATTCAATGCTGTTTAAGATTTCCCAAGTATCTCATCTCTGAAGTTTGCAACTAAAAGTTTGTTCTCCACCCTCCTGAGAAGTTTGTTGTTTTCTCCCCTTGGCCATGTGTCCTGCAGGCTGTGTCTCCTGTGCGTGCTGCTCCTCTGCCCTGGCCGGCTGCACTCGCCCATCTCGCTGTGCCCCAGCATTTCTCAACCAGCGTTTCTGTGCCCTCCCTGGGCTCCCTGCACCCAGCGCTGCCGGCTCCTGGCACACAGAGCCAGGACAGGAACCCACCCTGCCAAGGGGCTCTGGAGCAGGGTAGGGGCTGCGGTGGCTTCTGAGCTCAGCAGCTGCTCCTGGCATGGTTTCATGGAGACCGAGCACAGCAACGCCGCTGAGCATTGTCCCTGCTGAGGGTCACACACTGCCGGGGCACATTCCCTGCCTGCAGGATTCATGTCCGACCCAAGCACTGCACTGATGGCTCCAGTGTTTCTTTCCAGCAAAAACAGAGGAAGGCAAACTGTGTGCAGCTCATGGTATTTTAGAGTGTCTAAATCTTGCTAAGTCATCGATCTTAAAGGTGACATGCATTTGGAATTCATGGCATGGAGAAGTAGTGCAAGATGGAAAAGGGGAGCATGGAAATTAATAAGGGAAAACATTTCAGATTTCTTTCCATTTTCATTTCACTTCTGGAACGCTGGTTCAGTTTTCCAGGAATCTTCTCCACAGTCCTGTCTGCTCTTTTCAAAAACCTTTCCTGGAGAATGAGGTCAAGCTCCTGCCACAAGATGTGCCACCACCTGCAGCTTCTCTTGGTTTTTGCACTCTGTGACTGATGCCGAATTTTGCCCCAAAAGGCGAGAATAACTGCCTAAGAGACTCAAGTAAGTCAGCATAGACAGGAGGTACTTTATTACGACGCGTCGGAGAAATCACAAAGGGATTTCTAGCTATCTCATAACAGAAGCAAGCTTTTATACAGTCTTGGGTGCAGGGTTACATCATATTCATAAGAGGCGTGGTGTGGGCGGAGCATGGGCGGAGACATCTATTTTGAGGATTATTCATGGTGGTCCTTCGATGCCTTCCTCATGGGCGAGGGTCTTCTGATGAGTCTTCCTCTTTAAACTTTTGAACTCTTATCCTAATATGGTCAATTCCCGGTGTACTTGGCTTGGTTCCCATGGCTTGGCACGGCTCTTAGGGTCAGTTTGACTTTGGCACGGCTCTTAGGGTCAGTTTGACATTATTAGCTCTGATCATGCTTAGCTTGTCAATTCCCTTATCCCTATCTCTCTTTATTGTTTGCCCTGCTTACCAAACTTCAAACAGAAGGATCCACCAGGATTGCTTCTGGATTAATGAATAACCTATCATACAGCATTATCAATAATTCCAGGATTGCTTCCGGATTAATGAATAACCTACCATACAGCATCATAAGCAATTCCTGAGTGTGGATGGGGGCGAATCCCCTTGTACCTAACATGAGACCACCCACCGGTGATATGGGATATGGCTCTAGTGTTAGGGGTCACGTGAGTAGCTAATGGGATGGGAATGGGATAGGACTGCTCAGGGTTGATTTTCAGTCTGTGACTCTGCCTAAGCATTTTGATAACAAAATTATGTTCTTGCGCAGTAGTAAAATGCTGATCGGATGGGCAGTTTGGGGCTTCATTTCCCCCCTTTTCTTATAACATATGAATTCTTTCGTCTAATTCTATTCCTATAGGGCGCTGATACGCTCGTACCATAGCCCAAACTATTTGAGTTCTTTTCATTATAATCCTTAGTCTCCACCACATGCAAATATTTGTGAAAGTTAACAGTAGCAGAGCTACAATTACTATTAGCATTGTGTGCACGAGGTAGTTGAAGACCTGTGTAGCTGTTGGGGAATATCCTGTAAAGATATCCCACCAATGATGCTGACCTACTTGTTCTACTTTGGTCAGGACATTCTTTATTTTCTCTGAATTATGTTCCACCTGCCATATCATTCGTTTAGTCGTTTGATTCACCTTTTGCATCAATTCCTTCACTTTAGGATGTGCGAGCATTGTTTTAAGAATTTCAACGTCCATCCCTATTTGTAATTTCGGTATCTCTTGATATAGGTTAAAATCTGCGTTAATTAGCTTTTGGGTAGTTATTGGGACAGTATAATGAAAATCTCAACCTATTATCTTGGTAAAATTGCATACACAAAAGTTAGTATTGTTAGTCTCTTCTTGGCAACAATCTATAATGACGTTGTCACAAGCTGTCCTCACGCAAGCACACCCATTCCCTATATAGTAGACTTGTGACTGTGTTCTATTATGCGGAAGCATTTCAAAGGTGCATACACTATCCTCGGCATCCAAGCATAAATCTTCTGCTTCTACCACGGCATTTTCGCAAACATAGCCTAACTGTCCCCTAGGAATACATGCTTCTGTGCTAATCGATTGCCACCTCTTTTTGGTATAATCATAACTAGCCCAGACATTATGGTCTATTGGCTTGACAATGACACCCTGATCTATTGTCCCTAGAGTGAGGATGGGAAAGATAGCTCTTTCCTCTGCCGCACTAATGGTGAGGACATAGGCTTCAATGTGTTCTTGTTGGGGTTCATAAGTGAAATTTACTAACTGCCACCAGGCTTGGTGGTCTTTCTCGAATTGTGTGGTGTGATTGTCCTTTAATATCGTTTCCCTTATTTCTTGAGGTAATATACCTGACGTTCCTTCTCTTATTATTCCTGCCGCTACTGATTGTACCCATTGTTGCGTTTGAGGGCATTGGATGGCGAGCACAATGTCTTTGCTAAATTCCCCTGTATAATTAACAAGCTTCACAAAATCCTCTGCAGTATGGTTCGCTACCATGGTTAGTAATTTTACTACTAGCGATTGTGTTTCTGCTAATGTAAGCATGGATGAACTGAGGGGCATCTTAAGCTTTCCCAGGTTCGTCGTGACGGTGCTTAATTTGTTCACTAATACCTCTTGATCTATCATGTTTAATATACCAAATCCGGTGCCGACCCACCCACTAAGATCTCTTTGTGCCCTCCTGTGATAAGACCTTGTCGCTAGCCATGCATTCCATCCCTTGAGGCTTTGCTGTATAAATGGGCGGCAATCCTTCTGCAAATGTGTAACATCAGTATGGATGTTCATCTGCACCTTCTTCAGAGAATAAGTGGGGTCTAATAATAATTTTAGTTCATTAGATTTTCTTATCACCTGAGGCCCTATAAAGGTCAGGTTATGCACTATTTTACATTCCACCGGTGGAGTGATTTCTTGGGGTAAGTCTAGATCTGGATACAATGGGATCATGCCTTCCGATAATGCCACCTCATATTGGACAGCCCGCTGAGGGAAGCTAATACCCCGCTTCAGCGTTTTCAATTCCCTTTCGCATGTGAACATCATCGACTGATCTAATGTAAATGCCATCTCACACTGTGCCCTCCCTTCCTCAGGACCACTAGATACTACGATCTTTCCCGCAGGAGAGAGAAGAGGGTAGAGGTCAAGTGTTATGTTTCGAGGATGCAGTTCCCCAAGCGAATCTTCCGTATAGATTACCGAGTTTCGGGGTTGTGATCCGGGTGGATCTTCTCGGAAGTCACTCCACTGACATGAGATTGGGCTCTTTTGCTGGGTCCAGACAGTGGGCTGGCCCATCTTTACTGGACTAAAGGTAATTAAGTTATGTTCAGGGGCTAGCATCAAGGGTTTAATTGTTAATACTAGCTGCCTTGTTCTCCCTTCTACCGGGTCAAGTTCTCGACACCCAATTTGGATTTGGTCTCCCTTGTATGCTACCATGGAGGACTGATCCCATACTTTACTCGGGTATGGCTGATTGTTATGCAGAGCATAAACCTCGAAATAGGGTCCCTTCGTTTCCAACTCTGGGTGGATACACTGGTGTGCATAAGACCATGGGTCTATTGGGGCATAGTCTTGGGGAAGAGCTATACTTATCGAGAGTCCAATGATCAAAGTTGTAAGGGTTTGAGGTGGAGTCAGGATCATGATGTCTGCTCTTGTTTGTTCTCCGGAGCTTTCTTGACCCGTGAGTAATGGATCCACGCAGGTCGCTCCTTGATCCGAACCGCAGTGAAGGTAGTCAGCAGCACTTGGAAGGGTCCCTCCCACTTCTCTTGTGGGGGTTTTCCTAAAAGATTCTTGACATACACCCAATCACCGGGATTAAACGGATGCAATTTGCAATCAGGTTGTTTAGGTTGGTGCTCTATCATTACAGTAGCATTCTTATCAAACTGTTTCCCCACCGTAATTACATAATCGTAAATGTACTGATTACCAATTGTGGTGGTTTGACCAGGAAGAAGTGGGAATTCTGGGAAGCTGTGGTCAAACCAATGAAGGTTTTGAGTTTGAGACTGGCACCTGGTGTAGCCAGTGGGGTTTGGACACACCTCCGAGAATACACAGGGGTTAAAAAGCAGGGCACTGCCCCTGGCAGGCTCTCTTGGGACGTCGCGGCGAAGAGGTCAGATCTCTCCCCCGTCCAGTCGCTGCTGCTGGGCGGGGGAGGGGCAGCCACGTGGTAGGCCCTGGGCCTGGACAGAGATGGGAGGTGAGGAGGCCTTCGAGGATGGAAGGGTGGAAAGATCCCAGAGAGTCAGCCCTCGGGCAGCCATCCCCCCCCCAGGAGGGAGAGAGAGAGAGAGCCGGCGACACCGAATGTGATAGCAGCCGGCCCAGGAGGAGAAGGGGGGGGGAGAGGGCCCGGCCGGAGCGGCAGCGTGTGTGGGAGTGCTGCAGCTCTGGGACAGACAGAGACTGAAAGTTTTAACCCCTTTCTTTCATGATTGGGGCCTTGCAAAAATGCTAATCCTCCTCGAAGCTGAATAAGAAGGGAGATAAGAGATGAGATGAGACAAGGACCTGGCCCGAAGAACGTGGAGATGATTGAATGGGGAGAGATGATTTGGAGTGGCCTTTTGGCTGGACTTTTCTTGTGGCCATGGACTCAGTTGTTCCTGTGACACAGACTGCACTTAGGCGGAAGCAGTGGCTCAGAACCAGGAGGGTTCATCGTGAGGACCCCCCGGCCCCAGGGGGTTGGAAAAATATGGGGGGGACAGATGTCCCAAAGCAGAGACTGTGCCTTTTTGGAGTGAGACAAGGCATCCTTGAAAGACAACCCTAAAAGCAGCTCTGGTCCATGCGTCAGTGGTGAGAGCACTGGGCATGGAAGGAAGATGTCACAAGCGGCAAAAGGACTTTTTCCGGGCGGTGCCGAAGTGACAGGGAAGCACACGAGGTTTCAGTGTGTTTCCAGGGGAAGCCTATGGAACAAGAAGGACTCCTTTCCTCTTCATGAACTGATGTTTGAGTATACTAAAGTGTCGTGCCAGGCTGGGCAGTTGGTGTTTTGGGAGAATGTATCGGATTGGGAAAGTCAGGTAGTGGGGAGGAGGAAAGTGGTTTTTGTAAGGTTTTCAATTTTTTTTTTTTCTTTTCCTTATGGTTTTTTCCCTATTTTCCTGTAGTTTAGGTAATAAAGTGTTCTTTATGTTTAAGCTAAAGCCTGTTTTGCTTATTCCTGGTCACATCTCACAGCAGACACCAGGGTGAGGGCATTTTCATGGGGGGCACTGGCTCTGTGCCAGGCTCAAACCATGACACCAATTTGGTCTATAGCGTCCCCATTTACAACTTGCATAGTATAAGGTCTACCATACAGAATTTCAAATGGGCTTAACCTTTCTTTTGACCTTGGTTTGACTCTTAGCCTCAGCAGAGCAATAGGCAAAGCTTGATACCACTGCAAATTAGTCTCCTGGCATATTTTGGCAATCTGCTGTTTGATAAGATGATTCATCTTTTCTACTTGCCCACTGGCCTGTGGACGGTAAGGCGTGTGTAATTGCCATTTGATTTGTAATGCTTTGCTTATTGGCCTTACTATTTTTGCACAGAAATGTGTACCCCTATCTGAAGAAATGGTCTTTGGTACTCCAAATCGTGGAATAATTTCATTCAATAACACTTTAGTTACTTCTCTTTCCTTATTTGTCCTGCAAGGGAATGCTTCAGGCCACCCAGAAAATGTATCAGTTAATACCAACAAGTACCGAAACCCCCCTTTTCTTGGGAGTTCAGAAAAATCAATTTGCCATACTTCACCTGGGAATTTACCTCGATTTATTGCTCCCTGGTGTATCCTAGTCCCTGTATTCGGGTTGTTCTTCAGGCATCGCTCACACTGGGATGTGACATGTTTTATGGTGGTAAATAATTTTGGCCCTGCTATCCTAGCTTGCAGGTACTGATAGAGCGGATCCAAGCCCCAGTGGGCTTTCTCATGTTCTGCTTTTACAAACTGCCACATCACGTTTCCTGGTATTACTAGCTGTCCCGTTTCCAATCTACCCCAACCATTTTCTAGTATTTTGCCCTTATTCCTTTGAATCCATCTATGATCTGATTCCTGGTAATCTGGCTGGATATTGGTATCCAGTTCTCCTGGTATTAGGGCCATTACTTTCACTTCCTTAGCCCTTGTGGCAGCCAATTTAGCTTCTGTATCTGCCTTCCTGTTCCCTATTTCTGGAATAGTATTACCTTTCAGGTGTCCCTTACAATGCATTATGGCCACTTGTGCTGGGAGTTGGACTGCCTTTAGCAATCGCAGAACCTCTTCTGCATGTTTGACTGTTTTCCCTTGTGTAGTCAACAGTCCTCTTTCTTTCCAGATGGCCCCATGGGCATGCACAACTGAAAAGGCATATTTAGAGTCAGTCCATATATTAATTTGCATGTTCTCTGCCAATTCCAAAGCTCGAGTCAGAGCTATCAGCTCTGCCTTTTGGGCTGAAGTCCCCGCAGGCAAAGAGTTTGACTCAATTACTTCTTCTGTGGTAGTAATTGCATAGCCAGCCAGTCTTACTCCCTGCTTCACAAAGCTGCTGCCATCCGAGAACCAGTTGTCTGCATCTTCGAACGGCTCCTCTTTGAGATCCGGATGACTGGAGTAGACGGCTTCAATTGTTTCCAGGCAGTCGTGTTCAATGGATTCTGCTGGGGCTCTTCCTTCTAGAAATGAAGCTGGGTTCACAATGTTAGTTACCTGAATAGTTACATCATCTGATTCAGCCAGGATGGCCTGGTATTTTAGGAATCTGGAGGGCGACAACCAATGATTGCCTTTCTGTTCCAGCACAGCCGACACAGTGTGAGATACCAGCACAGTCACCTTTTGACCCAACGTGAGCTTCCTGGCCTCTTCTACGTTAATTATCACTGCGGCCACTGCCCTCAGACAGCCTGGCCATCCTTTACTTACTTCATCTAGCTGCTTGGAGAAGTAGGCCACAGCTCTCTTATGTGGTCCCAACTGCTGTGCTAGGACTCCTAGGGCCATCCCTTGTCGCTCATGGGAGAACAGCCAGAATGGTTTTGATACATCTGGGAGACCTAAGGCTGGTGCTCTCATTAGTTCCAGCTTTAACTTCTTGAAGGCCCCTTCTGCTTCGGGAGTCCACACTAGGACATTCTTGGATCCCTTCAACAAGTCATACAATGGTTTAGCGAGTATTCCGTACTGGTAGATCCATAGCCGACACCAACCTGTCATTCCCAGAGAGGCGCGCAGATCTTTCACCGTCTCTGGTTTAGGCATCTGGCAGATGGCCTCTTTCCTAGCTGCTCCCAGGGATCGCTGTCCTCTGGAGACTTCATATCCCAGGTACACCACTTCCTTTTGCACCAGCTGTGCTTTCTGTTGAGAGACTCGATATCCGCTTAAACCCAGGAAATTTAGCAAGGAAATGGTCCATTCAATGCATTCTTCCTCTGTCACCGTTGCTATTAGGAGGTCGTCTACGTACTGCAAAAGGGTACCATCTCCCAGCGGCCTTTCCCACTGTTCTAATTCTTTGGCTAACTGGTTCCCAAAAATCATGGGGGAATTGGCCCATCCTTGGCGTAATACCGTCCAGGTGAGTTGGGTCTTTCTCCTTCTATCTACAGACTCCCACTCAAAAGCAAAGATCTTTTGACTCTCAGGGGCTAGGGGAAGGCAGAAGAATGTGTCTTTCAAATCTAATATGGTAAACCTAGCCAAATTATCCTTTAGTCTAGTTAGAAGTGTGTATGGGTTAGCAACTACTGGATGTAATGTCTTGGTTATTTCGTTTACTGCTCTCAGATCCTGAACTAGTCTGTAAGCCCCATTAGGTTTCTTTACTGGCAGGACTGGTGTATTAAAATCCGATTCGCATTCTACCAATAATCCTAATTCCAAAAACCTTTTGATTATGGGCTCAATCCCCTTCCTGTCTTCTATCCTTAAAGGGTATTGTTTTCTTTTCACCGGTTTTGCCCCAACTTTGAGTTCAACAACAATCGGTGCTGCTTGTTTTGACCTTCCCGGTATATCAGTAGCCCAAACTAATGGGTATGCCTCGCTCAGGATTCGCTCGAAATTGTGACTCTCAGGTTTGGGTTCCACACAACTGATTGTTAGGCTTAAAGCTGTAATCAGTTGTTCCTCATTTACTTGAAATTCCAATTTGTCCTTATTGAACTTTATTACGGCTCCCAAGTTTTCCAATAGGTCTCTTCCCAATAAGGGTTTTGGCGAATTTAGTAAATACAGGAACTGGTGAATTCCCATTTGTTTCCCAATTTTGTATTTAATAGGTTTCAAAAAGTAAGCCTTTTCTGGTTGGCCTGTTGCTCCCACAACTTGTACAAATTCATCACTTTTAGGTACCAATTCCTGATTTAAAACCGAAAAGGTTGCTCCCGTGTCAATCAAAAAGTTCAATTCCTTTTTACCTTCCCTAGCTCCATTTTAACCAGTGGGTCTGCTAGGGTACGGCCCACCGGTCCCCCTCATTCACTATCCTGATGTGTGGTAGTAGTGGTGGCCATCAGCCTTTCCCTTAGTCGGGGGCATTCTTGCTTCCAGTGTCCCATCTCTAGGCAGTAAGCACACTGATTTGGCCCTACTCTAGTTGGGTGGGGTTGGAACCTCCCCCTCCCTCCTATTGGGTTGCCTCTACCTCTTCCCCATACTCTGATTCCAAATGGGGATTTAAACCCCGATACCAAATGGGGACTCAAACCCCAATACCAAATCCAATACCAAATGGGGACTCAAACCCCAATACCAAATGGGGACTCAAACCCCAATACCAAATCCAATACCAAATGGGGACTCAAACCCCAATACCAAATGGGGACTTAAACCCCAATACCAAATCCAATACCAAATGGGATTATGCCAAGGCGTCCCTATGGCTCCCGTCGGGCGACTACGTCTAGTCCCCGTTTCCCAATTAAAGCGCTTTGTTCCAAATTCAATATGCAATAAACAATTAAAATACCTCATAATTGGAGCAGGAGATGCAGGAAACCCCTCGTCCACCGAAGAGCGCTGGTCCGGGGGGGGAGTCTCTTCTGACAAAAATCTGTCAGGGGCGCCCGAGGGTCCCGGCCCCGGACCCAGCTCCGGAGGACGTTCAAGGGTCCGCTCTCCTGTCTGGTTGTCTCACCTGGGTCGCCAGATATGATGCCGAATTTTGCCCCAAAAGGCGAGAATAACTGCCTAAGAGACTCAAGTAAGTCAACATAGACAGGAGGTATTTTATTACGACGCGTCGGAGAAATCACAAAGGGATTTCTAGCTATCTCATGACAGAAGCAAGCTTTTATACAGTCTTGGGTGCAGGGTTACATCATATTCATAAGAGGCGTGGTGTGGGCGGAGCGTGGGCAGAGACATCTATTTTGAGGATTATTCTTGGTGGTCCTTCCGGTCCTTCATCGCGGGCAGGGCAAGGGTCTTCTGATGAGTCTTCCTCTTTAAACTTTTGAACTCCTATCCTAATATGGTCAATTCCCGGTGTACTTGGCTTGGTTCCCATGGCTTGGCATGGCTCTTAGGGTCAGTTTGACATTGGCACGGCTCTTAGGGTCAGTTTGACATTATTAGCTCTGATCATGCTTAGCTTGTCAATTCCCTTATCCCTATCTCTCTTTATTGTTTGCCCTGCTTACCAAACTTCAAACAGAAGGATCCACCAGGATTGCTTCTGGATTAATGAATAACCTATCATACAGCATTATCAATAATTCCAGGATTGCTTCCGGATTAATGAATAACCTACCATACAGCATCATAAGCAATTCCTGAGTGTGGATGGGGGCGAATCCCCTTGTACCTAACATGAGACCACCCACCGGTGATATGGGATATGGCTCTAGTGTTAGGGGTCGCGTGAGTAGCTAATGGGATGGGAATGGGATAGGACTGCTCAGGGTTGATTTTCAGTCTGTGGCTCTGCCTAAGCATTTTGATAACAAAATTATGTTCTTGTGCAGTAGTAAAATGCTGATCGGATGGGCAGTTTGGGGCTTCAAAAGCACCGTGGGTAGCACCAACTGAAAGAGACATTTGCATTTTTATGGTTAAAATTCAGGTTGCAAGCAGAAGAGGGCCAAGAGCAGCCATGATCTGCAATTCCCAAGGCAGAGGCACCAGCAGCCTCCTCCTGTCACCTCAGGGTGAGTCAAACAGAGCTGAAAACAGCGCTGGAACCCGATCCTTTCTTCCTCTGAGGGCTGGCTCAGGGCAGCACAGGCGGGCCCTGAGCAGTCAGGGCTGTGTGTGGGTGCTGGTTGCTCTGCTCCAGAATTGAGCTGGAAAAAGCCCTTGGGAGCCGAGGCAGGAGCAGGCAGGAAGGGGCCAGTGCTGCTGCTGCTCCTGGCCGGGAGCCCCGGCTGGGCCGGGCCGGCGCCCCCTGCGCTGTGGCTGCTGCTGCTGCCAGAGCCGGGCGGGACTCGGGGACAGGGAACGGACACGGGGGGGCAGCAAAGGCCTGGCGGCTGCAGGGATGGTGGTGCTGGGGCCGGGGCCAGCACAGAGCTTCAGCCCGCAATTAACCCTGAGGGAAACGTTGGGGAAAGGCTTCATTTCAGCCTTTCTGCACTTGCAGCTGTGAAGGGACTGAAATGAAAGGAGAACAAGTAGGGCCCAACCTGTTCTCCTGCCTTAGGTGGAGCCCCGGCCCTGAGGCTGAGAGGGGCTGTGAGGGGCCATCAGTCATGAGGTGCCATGAAGGGCCTTGAGAGGCCATGATGGGCCATGGGGAACTCTGAGAGGCCATAGGGGTCTGTGAGGGGCTGTGGGAAGCCAGGCACCTCATGGAACCAAGGGTCCATCATGTCCCAGCAGGTCTTTGTGGAACCAAAGGGACCATGGTGACACTATGGAGCCTCACGGTACCACAGGTCCATTGTTACACAGCAGCCACAGCAGGACTGCAGAACCAAGGAGATCATTGTGACACTGCACAACTGTGCAAACGTGTGAGCCTACCAGGGAAAAGGCAGGAGCAATGCCCTGGAAAGACACACCACAGGCTCTGGGCACTCCTCACAGCTCAAGGTGAGAAAAAAGGCTTCCCCATGGTGTTCTGCAGCACTATGTTAATTTGTCCCAGTTCTGTCCTCTCCATTGGCCTTCTCTACCCCTTTTACACTTATATGTTCATGTTCTGGTGAGTTCTCCCTTCCCATTGGTATGTAACCCTGTCCATCTACCCTGGCATTCCCTACTGGTCCCTTACCAGTGTACCACCCCTGAGCCCTCAGACCATTGGATCCTTGGTGCTCTCCACTGCACCCACTTTCCCTACATTTGTACTCTGGACAATCCTTTTCTCTTTGGCCTCTGGACACTTTCAGTGTTTCTGTGTGTATATGTGTGTGTGTGTGTGTGTATGTATCTGTGTGTCTGTATGTCTGTGTGTTTGTCTGTGTGCTGTTGCTCTCATGGCTCCTACCCATTGGCACAAGACACTCTCGGGGAAGATTGTGTCCAGACCACCTAAGACTGCAGTGTACTGGTTTAGGGCAAATTTGTTAAAGAATCTGCAAAGGAGGGCCCCTCCCCCCAACTGGTTCGGGAAAAAATTCCTCGGAGAGAGGTGGAAAGAACCTGTTTATTTGACTGGCCCTGCACCCCCCAGCACACAAAATGAACAATACCCGATGACACCGCTTTGAGAAAGATGGCAAAATCAGAAAGTCTCTTTCGGGGGGGTGGTTGTTCTGTTCTCAGTCCCTCGGGCTCTGGGCCAGCCGCTGCAGCCGAACCTTCGGTGTTCCCGAGTCCCAGTCCGGAGCAGGTTCGAGATGGTCACAGGAACAGGAGAGGAGAAACAGTCCAGGAAGCAATGTGGACTGTTTAGCTAGAACTAGCTAATAAGCAGAGGCAGAAAGCAGAGCAGAAGCAAGAGCAGGAAAAGAGAGCAAGCAAAAGCAGCAAGCTGAAGCTGGAAGTGAAAAAACAGTCTTTTGTACCGCTTTCCTCTGTGTCCTTGATAAGAGAAACCCAAACAAAACTTCCACTCTTCAGTGCCAGTCTTAAAGGCACAGAACAGATGAATGGGGATATACAAGCATCATAATGTCACCCCAGGACATTCCACCCCTTATCCCCATATCATTCTTACCCCACAATCAGATCTCCCTGAGGTACACATCGTGTTGTTCCATCTCTTTGCATTATCCACCACGTGCAACCTGGTCCCTGAGCAAAGACAACCCCACGAATGGGTTTGTCTGTACTTGAGGCAGAATTGATCCACACAGTCTTCCCTAACAAACCTCTGATATGTACCACTGGGACTTTGTCCCCTTCTATTACATTCAGGGACTCAGACTAGGCAGGACCTGCTCGGTTGGTGGAACCTCGGGTGTTAACTAACCAGGTGGCTTTTGCCAGATGCTGCTCCCAATTCTTGAAAGATCCCCCACCCAAAGCTTTCAACTGGGTTTTTAGTAGTCCATTGTACCTCTCCACTTTTCCTGCAGCTGGTGCATGGTAGGGAATATGGTACACCCACTCAATGCCATGTTCCCTAGCCCAGGTGTTGATAAGGCTGTTCTTGAAATGAGTCCCATTGTCTGACTCGATCCTCTCAGGGGTGCCATGTCTCCACAGAACTTGCTTTTCCAGGCCCAGGATGGTGTTCCGGGCCATAGCATGAAAAACAGGGTAGGTTTCCAACCATCCAGTGGTGGCCTCCACCATGGTCAGCACGTAGCGCTTGCCCGTGTCTGGGGCAGTGTGATGTAGTCAATCTGCCAGGCCTCCCCATACTTGTACTTGGACCACCGCCCACCGTACCAGAGGGGCTTCACTCACTTGGCCTATTTGATGGCAGCACACGTCTCACAGTCATGGATAACCTGAGAAATACTGTCCATGGTTAGATCCACCCCTCGGTCTCGTGCCCACTTATAGGTGGCATCTCTGCCCTGGTGGCCTGAGGCATCATGGGCCCATCGAGCTAGGAATAACTCTCCCTTATGTTCCCAATCTAGGTCTATTTTGGACACCCCTATCTTTGCAGCTTGGTCTACCCGCTCATTGTTTTGGTGCTCCTCGGTGGCCCTATTCTTGGGTACATGGGCATCTACATGGCGGACTTTCACAGGTAGCCTCCCTACCCTGGTAGCAATGTTTTTCCACTCACCAGCAGCACAAATTGGTTTCCCTCTACGCTGCCAGTTAGCCTTTTTCCACCTCTCCAGCCATCCCCACAGAGCATTGGCTACCATCCATGAATCAGTGTAGAGGTAGAGCTTTGGCCACTTCTCTCTCTCAGCAATGTCTAGGGCCAGTTGAACAGCCTTGAGTTCCGCAAATTGGCTTGATCCACCTTCTCCTTCGGTAGCTTGTGCAACCTGTCGTGTGGGGCTCCATACGGCTGCTTTCCACTTCCGGTTCATCCCTACGATGCGACAGGAACCGTCAGTGAAAAGAGCGTAGCGTGTTTCCTCTGGGGGCAGTTGGTTATACGGAGGAGCCTCTTCAGCACGTGTCACTGGTTCTTGTTCCTCTTCATCTGTGACACCAAAATTCTCACCTTCGGGCCAATTTGTAATTACCTCCAAAATCCCAGGGCGATTCAGTTTGCCTATACGGGCGCGCTGAGTGATGAGAGCAATCCACTTGCTCCATGTAGCACTGGTGGCATGGTGAGTGGAAGGAACCTTGCCTTTGAACATCCACCGCAGCACGGGTAGTCGGGGTGCCAGGAGGAGTTGTGCTTCAGTGCCTATTACCTCCGAAGCAGCCTGGACTCCTTCATAGGCAGCCAGGATTTCTTTCTCTGTTGGAGTACAGTTGGCTTCAGACCCTCTGTAGCTTCGATTTCAAAATCCCAGTGGTCGACCCCGAGTCTCCTCAGGCACCTTCTGCCAAAGGCTGCAGGACAAGCCATGGTTCCCGGCTGCAGAGTAGAGCACATTCTTCACCTCTGGTCCTGTCCTGACTGGGCCAAGGGCTACTGCATGAGCAATCTCCTGCTTGATCTGGACAAAGGCTTGTTGCTGCTCAGGGCCCCACTGGAAATTGTTCTTCTTGCGGGTGACCAGGTAGAGAGGGCTCACGATCTGACTGTACTCAGGAATATGCATCCTCCAAAAACCTATTGCACCCAAGAAAGCTTGTGTCTCTTTCTTATTGGTGGGTGGAGACATTGCTGTGATCTTGTTGATGACATCTGTAGGAATCTGACACCGTCCATCTTGCCACTTCACTCCCAGGAATTGAATCTCACTAGCTGGTCCCTTTATATTGCTCTTTTTAATGGCGAAACCAGCTCCCAGGAGGATCTGGATGATTTCCTTCCCTTTCTCGAACACTTCCGCAGCTGTGTTCCCCCACACAATGATGTCATCAATATACTGCAGGTGTTCTGGAGCCTCACCCTTTTCCAGTGCAGTCTGGATCAGTCCATGGCAGATGGTGGGGCTGTGCTTCCACCCCTGGGGCAATCGGTTCCAGGTGTACTGCACTCCCCTCCATGTGAAGGCAAACTGAGGCCTGCATTCTGCTGCCAGAGGAATGGAGAAAAATGCATTGGCTATGTCTATAGTGGCGTACCACTTCACTGCCTTGGACTCCAGCTCATACTGGAGCTCTAATATGTCTGGCACGGCAGCACTCAGTGGTGGAGTCACCTCATTCAATGCACGATAGTCCACAGTCAATCTCCATTCTCCTTCAGATTTTCGCACAGGCCAAATGGGGCTGTTGAAGGGTGAGTGGGTCTTACTGACCACCCCTTGGTTCTCCAGCTCTCGGATCATCTTATGGATGGGGATCACGGCATCTCGAGTGGTTCTATACTGCCGTCGATGCACTATGGAAGTGGCAATTGGCACTCGTTGCTCTTCTCCCGTCAGGCATCCTACTGCAGATGGATTCTCAGACAACCCAGACAAGGTGTTCAATTGCTGGGTGCCCTCTGTCTCTACAGCAGCTATTCCAAATGCCCATCTGAGTCCTTTTGGGTCTTTGAAGTACCCACTTTGAAGGTAGTCTATGCCCAAAATACATGGGGCCTCTGGGCCAGTCACAATAGGATGCTTCTTCCACTCATTTCCCGTTAGGCTCACATCAGCTTCCACCAAAGTGAAATCCTGGGATCCCCCTGTCACACCAGCAATAGAAACAGACTCTGTCCCCACATGTCTTGATGGGATTAACGTGCACTGCGCACCAGTATCGACCAAAGCTTTATACTCTTGTGGTTCCGATGTGCCAGGCCAACGAATCCACACAGACCAGAAGACACGATTTTCCCTGGCCTCTACCTGGCTAGAGGCAGGGCCCCTCTAAGCCTGGTTATCATTCTTTCCCTGGGTGTATGTTTTGGATGTTCCTTCGAGGGGATCAGACATGTCATCATCATACCTGGCCATTCGGCTACGGGCAACTGGAGCTGCTTTCCTCCTGGTGGCTTCCTTCAGTTCACGCACCCATCGTGCCAGAACAGCGGTAGGTTTCCTATCCCACCTTCTCATGTTTTCCCCACAATCACGCAGGTAAAACCACAGCTCAGCTCGTGGGGTGTATCTTCTCTCACCATCTGGGAAAAGTCTGCCTTGGATACAGGAACCTCGGATCTGTACTGCTGAAATTTGGAGAAGGTCTTCTTTAATCTCCTCTTTAAGCTTCTTATGGTTCTCCTTTATCTTATCCTCTAAGTTCTGCAGACGTGTTTCTACCGCTGCGATTCTGGCATGTGTCGGGCCATGTACAGCATCTGCATATGCTCGGAGCTTCCTTGCCATGTCAAGCACAGTCTCATCCCTCTCATCCCTCTTCATGATGGCTAAGGCAGAAACAGATTCTTGTGGCCCGAGTCGTACGAGTTTTCGCCACATCACAGACGTGCATGGTACTAAGTCTGGGTTCCTAGTTGTTACATCATCTGAGAAGATAATCTCAGCCACAGCCGTTTCTCTCAGGCGTTGGATCCCTTGCTTTATTGTCTTCCACTGAGTCTGCTGCATATAGAGATCATCTGCGCACAGGTATCTTTCTGCTACACTTCTTAGGACCTGTTCCCAGAGGCTGTGAGAGTTAGCCCCCCTCATCATTCCTTGGTCTATGACAGGATCCTGTGACAGGCATCCGAAATGCCTGGCTTCAGTGCCATCCAAAATGGTAGCCTCGCCTGCAGCATCCCAGAGACGGACCAGCCAACTAATTATGGATTCATCAGACATTCGAGTGTAATCCTTCCGTAGGCCACGAAGGTCCTTCAGGGAGAAGGACTCATTATTGGCATCTGATCTTGCATCTGCTGCTTTGACTCCTGACTTTACGTCAGGAGGCACTGAGGTTCCTTCTCCTTCATCATCATCATCATCATCATCCACTGGTCAATTGGTCTTGGCTGTGCATTTCCCACTTCTAGTGCTGGTAGCAACAGCCATGGGTTTAGATGCCGGCTTCGAGCCTGGAGTGTTAGCTGCAGCCTGAGTCACCGGGACAGTTGCTGATTTATCTCCCTGCCCCCCTGCCTCTGTCTGCTGCCCTAGAGTATCTAGCAGTGTGCGATAAGCATATGCCAGGGCCCAACTCACTGCAATGACCTTCCTCTCCTTAGGCTCATCCTGGTACTTCTCTTTCAGATATTTCCCCACCTCAGCTGGGTTCTGAATTTGTTCATGGGGGAAATCCCAGACTATAGGGTCAGAGAATTCCTTCAGGATTTGGCCCATATCCTCCCATTTCCCACACCACTTAGGATTTTCCACACCAGGGTTTACTCCTGAGTCAGGGGTCTCATCAGCCCGTCTAGAAATCTCAGCCCTCATTCTAGAGAAGCAGCAGGCTGTATAGAGGAAGGTTACCAGATTGAATACCAGGAAGATGATTTCTTTAACACTGAAGGGAAACTGAACATCCTTCACTAGTGATGCAACTGATTCATAGGAGAAGGAGGAAAGCAGAGGCTGAAAAACCTCATTCCCTCCTGCTCCTCCTGCGACAAACTGGATGCATAACCATAACCATGAACCATTCATACCTGGAGCAGACCCCAGCATGTTTATAAACTTCTTGCACATTATTGCCACCAAACCCAGCAGGATAGCTATTCTGGTCCCAGCCCCTCTGATGTAAAAACTACATATTAGGGGCAATACTAAAGCTATTTCTGGATAAGAAAATAAACCTAGGGACCAGAGAGGTATTAAAATCTCAAAAAACCCTAGGGACCAGAAATGCATGCAAACCTTCACCCCAACAGACATTATGAATCCAAAAAGCATGGCTATTAGCTGATTTAAACGAACACAGAGTAATAGCAGCCAAAATGCAGTCAAAACAGGGTTTTTCCACTCTCTCTCTCTCTTGCTCCACGTTGGGCGCCAAAAATTTGTACTGGTTTAGGGCAAATTTGTTAAAGAATCTGCAAAGGAGGGCCCCTCCAGAAAGCAAAAACCCACATGGCCCCTCCCCCCAACCGGTTCGGGGAAACATTCCTCGGAGAGAGGTGGAAAGAACCTGTTTATTTGACTGGCCCTGCACCCCCCAGCACACAAAATGAACAATACCCGATGACACCGCTTTGAGAAAGATGGCAAAATCAGAAAGTCTCTTTCGGGGGTGTGGTTGCTCTGTTCTCAGTCCCTCTGGCGCTGGGCCAGCCGCTGCAGCCGAACCTTCGGTGTTCCCGAGTCCCAGTCTGGAGCAGGTTCGAGATGGTCACAGGAACAGGAGAGGAGAAACAGTCCAGGAAGCAATGTGGACTGTTTAGCTAGAACTAGCTAATAAGCAGAGGCAGAAAGCAGAGCAGAAGCAAGAGCAGAAAAAGAGAGCAAGCAAAAGCAGCAAGCTGAAGCTGGAAGTGAAAAAACAGTCTTTTGTACCGCTTTCCTCTGTGTCCTTGATAAGAGAAACCCAAACAAAACTTCCACTCTTCAGTGCCGGTCTTAAAGGCACAGAACAGATGAATGGGGATATACAAGCATCATAACATCACCCCAGGACATGCAGCAATAACTCATTTTTTTTTCATTTACTCTGTGGTGTAAATGAACCATTCTGTCTAATCAATGATCAGAAAAACCAGAGCTGTATTTATAGAAATTTTATAGGGTATTCTATGATTAATCCTGTGGGACAAATAGCGTTTAAGTTCAATTCCAATGTCCAATCTTTTACACCTTTGACAAAGACTGGGGCTTGGATTGGATACAGCCATTCCCAGTCTCCTCTCTTAGAAGGAATTTTAGAAGTCTACGGGCCCTGCACAAGTTTGAGGATCCATGGTGGCTCTTTCGTGTAATATCTGCACCTCATGTATCAGGAGGAGTTTCTCCAATAAAGAAATAAAGCTTTTGCCTGAAACTCCCTTTGTGCCCATGACAGGATCCCCTGTGAGTGTCTGAGACATCCCGGCTCTTTGGCAGCCTGGGGACTCCTGGGATGTCCACCATGGAATGGCTGTGACTGCCTCTGACCACAGGGCTCTTTACCATCCCCAGAAAGCCGTGGGAGGTGTCCATGGAGCCCCTGTCTGTGCCTGTGACATTCCAGCTCTGGAACAGCCTGGAGACTCACTGGAAAGATCCCGAGGAACCTCTCTGAGGGTCTGTGACAAATCTGATCTTAGCAGGCAACCATCACAACCCCCTGTTGCTATGGTCAGTATCCATGGCAACATCACCAACCCCCTGTTGCTATGGTCAGTTTCCATGGCAGCTCCATGGAGACCCCATGCCAGGGGTGGTTGCCATGGACACCAGCTCAGGCCTGCAGCCACAGCCCGTTGCCATGGCAACCATTGGCAGCCCCCATCCCCAGGCTCATGGGATCCCAGAACCACAGAATTGGCTGAGCTTGGAGGGACCCATCAGGATCCTCCAGTCCAACTGCTGGCCCTGCACAGGACACCCCAACAATGCCAGCCTGGGGCCTGGCAGAGCTGTCCAAACGCTGCTGGAGCTCCGAGAGCCCTGGAGCTGGAACCCTTCCCTGGGGAGCCTGGGCAGGACCCCAGCAGCCTCTGGGCAAAAACCTTTTCCTGACATCCAACGTGAGCCTGCCCCGACTCAGCTGCAGCTGTTCCTCCACTCCTGTCCCTGGGCACCAGAGGGAAGAGGTTCCCACAGCCCCAGCCAGGGGACCCGCTCCAAGGCTGTTGCCATGGGCCATCAGGGCTGGGACCAGCTGGGATGCTCGGTTTCCACAGGCCGGGGGTTCAGGAATGGGGATTCCCCCAATTTCTGGTCCCGCTAAAACCGTGCTGCCCTCGCTGCCCCGCCTGCCTCCCATGGAAAGCACAAAAGGCAAAGATCCCAGGCTGGGATAGGAACAATTTATCGGGAACAGCAAATGAGATAAGGAACAAACGGAACAGAAACAATGCTGATAACAGAAGGGATAAATAAAACTGTTCACAGGGAAAATTATAACACAACTGACTGGATCTGCCTGGCTATGTATTTTCCGAAAGGGAAGGAATGGAAGGGGAAGGGGAAGGGGAAAGGGGAAAGGGGAAGGGGAAGGGGAAAGGGGAAGGGGAAGGGGAAGGGGAGAGGGAAAGGGGAAGGGGAAGGGGGAAGGGAAGGGGAAGGGGGAAGGGGAAGGGGAAGGGGAAGGGGAAGGGGAAGGGGAAGGGGAAGGGGAAGGGGAAGGGGGAAGGGAAGGGGAAGGGGAAGGGGGAAGGGGAAGGGGAAGGGGAAGGGGAAGGGGGAAGGGGAAGGGGAAGGGGAAGGGGAAGGG
The DNA here is from genome assembly GCF_047830755.1 of Zonotrichia albicollis. Lineage (NCBI taxonomy): Eukaryota > Metazoa > Chordata > Aves > Passeriformes > Passerellidae > Zonotrichia > Zonotrichia albicollis. The sequence continues at coordinate 4,735,305 of NC_133827.1, read as the reverse complement.
AAGGGAAGGGAAGGGAAGGGAAGGGAAGGGAAGGGAAGAGGAAGGGAAAAGGAAAGGAAAGGAAAGGAAAGAAAGGAAAGGAAAAAAGGAAAGGAAAGGAAAGGAAAGGGAAAGGAAAGGAAAGGAAAGGAAAGGAAAGGAAAGGAAAGGAAAGGAAAGGAAAGGAAAGGAAAGAAAGGAAAGGAAAGAAAGGAAAGGAAAGGAAAGGAAAGGAAAGGAAAGGAAAGGAAAGGAAAGGAAAGGAAAGGAAAGGAAAGGAAAGGAAGACACCCTTCTCCTCAGGAAGAGAGAAGGTCCCTTTCCTGCCCTGGCAATGTTCTAAGGTGGAAGTGAATGTAATGACAGGGCCGTGGCCAGACCCTCATGTTCTTCAATCCCACATCTTGTCACTGGGAGGGGAAGGACAAGGGAAAGTTGTCTTCCAAGCATAGATCACAGGGAAAATGGATCCTCAGGGCTCTTTCCAATATGGGTCCTCCAGAGGGGGATAAAGCTGGAACTGGGCATGAAGCCCTTCTGCAGTCAGCGCACTCGCAGGGCTTCCCTTACTGATGCCTCTGTTGGTGTGTGGTCAAGTCAGAGCTCTGGGTGAAGCTCTTCCCACACTGGGGACACTCGTAGGGCCTCTCCCCAGTGTGGATGCACCAGTGGGTGATGAGGGTGGAGTTGTACTTGAAGCCCTTTCCACAGTCAGGGCAGTGGAAAGTGTCTCTCGCCAGTGTTAATCCGCTCATGCAGGAGGAAATTTGAGCTGGTCTGAAACCTCTTCCCACACAGGGAATACTTGTAGGGCCTCTCCCCAGTGTGGATGTGCTTGTGCCTGATGAGTTTGGAGTTGCACTTGAGGCCCTTCCCACACTCAGGGCAGCAGAATGGTCTCTCCTTGGTGTGAATCCGGTGGTGCCTGAGGAGATCGGAGCTGATCTGAAACCTCTTCTGGCACTCGGGACACTCGTAGGGCCTCACGCCTGTGTGGATGCGTTGGTGGGTCACAAGGGTTGATCTGCAGCTGCAGCCCTTCCCACACTCCCCACACTCGTAGGCCCATTCCCCCGTGTGGATCATCTGGTGGCTGATCAGGGTGCTGCTCTGCCTGAAGCTCTTCCCACACTCCCAGAATTTGTGGGGCTTCTCCCCATCATGAAGCTGCTGCCTGGCCATCAGCTCTGAGCTCTGGCTGAAGCTCTGTCCACCTTCCTGGCACAGGGTGGGTCTTTCCTCCTCAGAGCACACTGGGCTGGGTTTGAAGCCCCTCCTCCTGCAGGATCTCTGGGGATTTTCCTCCCCATTCAATTCCTGTGCCGTGGAGCCTCTCAAAACAGCCTCTTCCACGAGACTCTGCTGTGGGGATTTGTCCTCCCTGGTCTCCATCCTCAGCTCCTTGAATGGTGGAGGAAGGACAAGGAGAGGATGGGATTTGCATCTGTGCCACAGTGGAGGGGATGGAGATCCCCCCAGTGCATCCCCGGCAGGACGGTGTTGGCACCAGGTTTGTCCTGCAGCCGAGGGCCATGATGGGCTGGGAGATGGAGCAGGTGACAGGGGGGAAGGGGCACTGACTTCCTCCTCACCTGCCTGGATGTTCTGGGACATTGTGTCAGTTTGAAAAGAGGTTTTTGCTAAGGAAGGCAGGAGACTCCCTTGAAATGGAAAATGTAAATCCCTTTCCTTGGAATTATAATTTTCAAAATAAGGGGCTGTCAAGCAAAATTTATGGGAATAGGAATAACAGTTCTTCAGTAGGAAAATTAAAAATACAAATTTAATAGTACTAAAAAAGTACACACAGAATCAGAATACAACCTGAGATTCCGTGGGTCAGAGTGTTGGTGGCACTCCTGTTTAATTGTGGCTGCAGTGCTCCTGGAGTGACAGAGGTGGTTTTGTTGGAGCAGTGATCCTGTAGAAGGGTGGAGTTTTCCTCTGAACATCCACTGGTGGTGTCAATCAGCCTGGTCTTCCTCTGGGATCCAGTGGAGCTGAACGCTGCTCTTCTGGGAATCCTGTGGGAGAAGGCTGACTCTGTTGTTCACATTCTCAGATTATATCCAGGTAGGAATGCTTGGCTCCTCCCTCTGGGAGGAGCTTCTCACAATGGGAAGATGTCATTTTTGTCAGTGACACTCAATAGCCCATTAACAGAAGATATCTCCCTGAAGGGAGGATTCCTTGTGGAAGAGATAAAGTAAAATGCTTAATTAACAGATGATAATTGCCCCACCTTTAACAGATGGTAATTGAATACACAGCCAGCTAAACCTGAGACACCCGTCCAGCCTTGGAAAGCAGGATTTGGTACCAAGACATGTTAGGGAATGCAACCCTGACTGAAGGCAGAGATAGAATCTCCAGAGCCTGCAGCCAGAAATGGAGAGTTGTGTGATAATAATTTCAATATCTTCCCTTTTGGAATTATTTACTAATGATTATTTGCTTTGCCTATCTAATACTTTTGAAAATTTTTGCAAATTTGCATTATCTTAATTAGCCTGTGTCTTAAGTTAAGTTAGTGTCTGTGTGTTTGGTGCTAGTGAAATAGGGCCCCATCCTGCCTAAGTGTTACCTGGAAAGACAAAATTCCTCACTCCAAATGCCCCCCTTCCTCCTTGTCCGCCCCCTAATTATACACAGATGATGATGTCCTATGGTCTGGGGTAGCCCTGGGGTCAGCTGGGGTCCCCTGTCCTGGCTGTGTCCCCTCCCAACCTCCCCCACACCCTCAGCCCCTCCCCAGCGTGGCCAAACAAGGGGCAGGACAGGCCTTGGCTCAGTGCGAGCTCAGCAAGAACAAAACCATCTCTGTGTGCTCAGCCCTGTGCTCAGCACCCGGCCCTGGCATTTCCTCTGCTCCCACCCCAGAACCCCCTTTCCCACCCCTCTGCCCCACGGCCGCCGTAGCACCAGCTGAAAATAGAAGCAATTCCGTGTCAATTCCAAGTTTCATTGGTTCCTGCACAGCTCCAGCTCAGCTGCTGGCAGCTTTCAATAAAAGAAAAGTGCAAATTCAGCCCAATACATACATTATTAAAAGGAAGTGGAAGCTCTTAGTAGCTGTCACAAAGGTGACAGGGATGAACAGGATAATGATTCTCACATTAGAAAAAGCCCTTGAGACTTGGAATTTTGGAGTTATTCAGGAGTTTAGCTGCTTGAGCTGGGCTTCTTCTGGGACTTTCAGCAGCCTTGTATTCCTCATTGTGGGGTGATTGAACCTTGTCAGTCTCGCTGGTATCATTTGCTCCTTTTCCTCCTGTGATTTTAACCAACTTTTCAAGGAAGGACACCAAAATATTTTCTTTACACTCCAGAACCACAATGGCTATTTTTCTCATCAGTTCTCCCATAGGTCGCTCAGAGGAAGCTGCGTCCAAGTTTCTAAGAGTTCTTCCAGACAGAACCACAACCTCCTCAGTTGAGGGAACCATGCTGTTGTCAAAGGTACTTGGGGTCAAAGAAACCCTGAACTCACTGTGCCAAAATAATTTTGCAGTCTGGTTAAGAAAATTGTTAGAGAGATGCCTCTGCCCCAGTTAATGTTTTAACAAGACCAAATCCATTGTGGATTTTATTGAACAGTAAACATGAGGTAGAGAGAGAGATGGAAAGAAAGAGAAGAGGAGAGAGAGTAAGGGAGTGACGGGGACAGAGACCTCCTCTGGAGGGGGCCAAGTGTGACATTTTCCCATGTGTGTATGGCCTTCCTGGGGTGGGGGTTTTACACCTGAGCAAGTTTGGGTAAGGGGGGTGGTGTTCACCCCCTGAGCAGGGATTACCCCACTGTTTCAGGTTGCCATGCAAGATGTAACCAAATGCAGGTTTTCAATCCCCATCTTCAGCAACTGCTATAAACAGGTGGGGCAGTGTTCTTTATCTCTTGCATGACTCACCCCTGATAAAGCCCTCCAGGGGAGATATCTTCTGTGAATGGGCCATTGAGTGTCACTGCAGGACTGATAAAATTCCATCATCCCATTGTGGGATGCTCTGCCCAGGGGGAGGAACCAAGCATTCCTACCTGGATATAAGCTGAGGCTTTCAACACCAGGAGCAGCTTGCCTACTGGATTCCCAGAGGACAAGAGCTCCATAACCACCACTGGACCTTCAGAGGAAGACTAGACCCTTTTACAGGATCACTGCTCTGACAGAATCACGTTCATCACTCCAACAGGACTGCAGCTACCATTTAATGGGACTGCTGCCACCGCCCTGACCAACAGGGTGTCAGGTTATATCCTGACTCTGTCACTTCAAGGCAGTGTTTCTGTATCATTGCCTTGACCTTTGTTTTCTTATTAAACTGTAATTCTCGCTTAGACTCTCCCCCAGGTTTGCCTTCAAACCAGAACAAAAGACAATGTGCGCACCCTTTGTTTTCTTCCCACAACAGGATTTCCCATTCCCAAACCTTGATTGGATGGAGGAAGAGGCTGTGAGGAAGAGGAAGGAGCCCCAGGACACCCAGGCAGGTGAGGAGGAAGTCAGTGCTCCTTTCCCCCTCTCTCCTGCTCCATCTCCCAGCCCAGCACAGATCCCGGAACAAAAGACAATGTGCACACCCTTTGTTTTCTTGCCAGAACAGTATTTCCCATTCCCAAACCTTGACTGGATGGAGGAGGAGGCTGCGAGGAAGAGGAAGGAGCCCTGGGATACCCAGGCAGGTGAGGAGGAAGTCAGTGCCCCTTTCCCCCTCTCTCTTGTACCATCTCCCAGCCCAGCACAGCCCCCGGCTGCAGGACAACCCTGGTGCCAAGACCGTCCTGCCGGGGATGCACTGGGGGGATCTCCTTCCCCTTCCTTTTGGAATGGAGGCAAATCCCATCTTCTCCTTCTCCTTCCTTCCCCAGACAAAAAGTTGATGATGGAGACCAGGGAGGAAAAATCTCCTTGGCAGAACCTCATGGAAGAGGCTGTTTTGATTGACTCCACAGTGCAGAATTCTAATGGGGAGGAAAATGCTCAGAGATCCTGCAGGAAGAGGGGCTCCAAAACCAGCCCAGGGTGCTCTGAGAAGGAAAGACTTACCCTGAGCCAGGAAGGTGGACAGAGCTTCAGCCAGAGCTCAGAGCTGATGGCCAGGCAGCAGCTTCATGATGGGGAGAAGCCCCACAAATTCTGGGAGTGTGGGAAGAGCTTCAGGCAGAGCAGCACCCTGATCAGCCACCAGATGACCCACACTGGGGAATGGCCCTACAAATGTGGGGAATGTGGGAAGGGCTTCAGCTGCAGCTCCGCCCTCGTCACCCACCGACGCATCCACACTGGGGAGAGGCCCTACGAGTGCCCCACATGTGGGAAGAGGTGTCATTCCAGCTCAAATCTCCGCCTGCATGAGCGGATTCATACAGAGCAGAGGCCCTTCCGCTGCCCTGAGTGTGGGAAGGGCTTCAAGCACAACTCCACCCTCATCACCCACCGGCGCATCCACACCGGGGAGAGGCCCTACGAGTGTCCCCAGTGTGGGAAGAGCTTCACCACCAGCTCTGCCTTGACCAGACACCAACGGAGGCACCGGTAAGGGAAGCCCTGCAAATGCCACAAATGCAGGAACAGCTTCAGGGACCACTCCAGCTCCATCCTGCTGTAGTGTGTTCTTAAGTTTTTCAGTTTGCTCCCCCATTTTCTGTATTGTATCCTCCTGTTTTCTGTAAATGGTTCCTCCCTTCTCCAGCTTTTTCCGCCACTGCTACCCTGTCAGCTAAGTTGCTATGGTAACCTCGCTATTTTTAGTTGCCGATATGTAACTGCTCCTCCCCTATTTTCCCTTATAAGTAAAAGTTGTCTCCTCCCTGGGCCCAGTCAATCACCCCCTTCTCCTCCCAGGTTTCGAGAGCCTTCTTCTCTCTGGGGGTTATGGTTGGCTGCCGTCCTGGGGCCCCTCCTTTGCTTTATATTAGTTGGTTATTTAGGTATGTCAATTATGTTTAGCACTTCCAAATATGTATTACTATTGGTTAGCTAGGCTTCCCTACCTTTTCCCCCCTTTTTCCATTAAAACCCTGTCTCGCCCCCTGTTCGGGGCCATTTGCTGGTGGTGCCCATCCTCGTTGGTGCTTCTGTAATAAACTGACAGCCTACCTCCAGCAAGTGGTCACCTCCTGATTCATCTCGAACCGCGCCGCTCCGAGCTATCACCCAGCCCAGCCCGAGGCCAAGACGCCGAGGGGGGCTGGCTTCAGATGTGCTGGGGCGTTGGCCTTCGCCCCTCACCAGCTAGCCGGACCTAGGGTCGCGTACGCCCTCGCGCACCATCCCCCATTGGAGGGTCCACATTTGGAACAGCCCTGGTGATCCATTTTCTCTGTGATCCATCTGGGAAGACATCTGTCCCTTTTCCTGCCCTTGCCAAAGACATGATGGGGGATGGAAGAACATGAGGGTCTGGCCATGGCCGTGTCATTACATTTACTCTCACCTCAGGTCATTGCCAGGGGCAGGACAGGGACTCTCTCTCTCCCCCTCTGAGGAGAAGGGTGTCCTTTCCAGGCAGGGGAAATGCATGGCCAGGAAGACACTGTTGTTGATATATTAGTTTTCCCTGATATATTAGTTTTCCCTCTCCTTCTGTTATCAATATTATTTCTGTTTCTGTTTGTTCCTTATCTCATTGCTGTTCCCAATAAATTGTTCTTATCCCAGCCTGGGATCTTTGCCTTTAGTGCTTTCCATGGGAGGCGAGAGGGCAGTGAGGGCAGTGCAGTCTTAGCGGGGGCAGGAATATGGGGAATCCCATTCTTGAACTTTGGCTCGTGGAAACCGAGCATCCCAGCTGGTCCCAGCCCTGGTGGCCATGGCAACAGCCTTGGGAGCGGGTCCCTGGCTGCGGCTGTGGGAACCTCTTCCCTCTGGTGCCCAGGGACAGGAGTGGAGGGAATGGCTGCAGCTGAGTTGGGGCAGGCTCAGGTTGGATGTCAGGAAAAGGTTTTTGCCCAGAGGGTGCTGGGGCCCTGCCCAGGCTCCCCAGGGAAGGGTCCCAGCTCCAGGGCTCTCTGGGCTCCAGCAGCGTTTGGGCAGCGCTGCCAGGCCCAGGCTGGCATTGTTGGGATGTCCTGTGCAGGGCCAGCAGTTGGACTGGAGGATCCTGATGGGTCCCTCCCAGCTCAGCCAATTCTGTGGTTCTGGGATCCCATGAGCCTGGGGATGGGGCTGCAAGTGGTTGCCATGGCAACGGGCTGTGGCTGCAGGCTTGAGCTGGTGTCCATGGCAACCACCCCTGGCATGGGATATCCATGGAGCTGCCAAGGGAACTGAGCATAGCAACAGGGGTTGATGGTTGCTATGGGAACCAACCATAACAACAGTGGGCTGCTGATGGCTGCCATGGAAACTGACCATAGCAACAGGGTCCTGGTAATGGTTGCTGTGGAAACTGAACAGAACAACAGGAGGCTGGTGATGGTTGCCTGCTAAGGATCAGATTTGTCAGACGCCCTCAGAGGGGTTCCATGGGGACTTTCCAAGAGTCTCCAGGCTTTTCCAGAGATGGAATGTCACAGGCACAGACAGGGGCTCCATGGACACCTCCCAGGGCTTTCTGGGGATGGTAAAGAGCCCTGTGGTCAGAGGCAATCACAGCCATTCCATGGTGACATCCCAGGGGACCTTGGGCTGCAAAGGCACCGATCTGTCACAGGCACTCACGGAGGCTCCACGGTGACATCCCAGGAGTCCCCAGGCTGCCAAAGAGCTGGGATGTCCCAGACACTCACAGGGGTTCCTGTCATGGGCACAGTGGAAGCTTCAGTCAAAGTTTATTACCGAAGTTCCTGTTGGGTCACGAGGTTCAGAAATGAGCCCCAATAGCCCCCACAGATCCCCAAATACCCCCAAGGATGTCCAGGCTTTCTAAACTCCTTCTGGGAGAGCCACATTGGAGTAGCTGTTTCCAATCCCAGCTGCAGACTTTTCAAGAATTTGTGTGTAAAGAATTATAAAGTGGGAAATAAACCTTTGTAGAATTTGTCCCACGGGATTAGGGATGGCAAACCAGATATATTTATATAAATATGTATTATCTATTATGGTAATTATTAGAGAAAATTGTCTAAATCAGAAATATTTAACCATGATTTAAGAGATGTATAATATATTATATAGAGCACTGAGAAATTATTTCAAAGCAACTCTATTAAAGCAAAATCTTTAATTAAGCAGAGATTGATGTCACTCCTGCAGACCATTGACTGTGGGCAAGTCCCTTTGGCTCAGCCAGGAGCAGTGACCTTGAGGGGTGTCCCCACTGCAGGGAGGAATCCCCACCTCCCCAAAGAAGGGAAATGTCAGGAGACAGTGCCGTTAAAATTTGGGATGGGGCGTTTCTAGTCTGAGGGGCTGCCCTGTTAGTCAGATGTGCCCAGGCTGGGCCAGCTCAGCAGCTCTGCAGAAGCTCTCAGTGGTGTCACTTGGTTGTTCCTTTCTCTGGGGATTTTTCCAGCTCTGCCACAGCTTCAGCTCCCTCTGAGGAAACTGAAATTTGGGATGGAGGAGTCAGGCTGGTTTCAGCATGATTCACCCCAAAAGCAGTGTGACCCCTCTCCTTCATTTCCCACTGGGGCCTTTGCAAACAGGGCCTCTCTGGAGTTGTTGGAGCCCATTGCAGGCAGAGCCTCCTGCTCCAGCAGGAACTGCCTTTCCTGTGCCATGAGCAGGGCAGGTCCCACTGCAGGAAAAGCCCCAGGCCAGCCCCAGCACAGGGAAGGCCTCGGGCACAAGGGCAGAGTGCCGTGCTGGGAGCTGGGCCAGGGAGAGCCTGAGGCATCAAGGGCACCTTGTCTGAGAGAATTGTTTAGGGGATGGGAGTCAGGGCTTGTGTGATCTGCTTGGCACAGCCCAGGCAGGGCTTTCCCAGCCCCATTCCACACTCCATTTCCCAGCTGGAGCCACTGGTGCCTCTGAGTTGTGCTGCCCCAGCCCCAGAGACGCTCTCCTTGTCTGCCCATTCCCCCACGGTCTCTGGGCAGGGATGGCCTCAGTGGGGGCTGCTGACATCCTCAGCACCTTGGAGGCTGCTGCTGAATTTTCCTGCTCCAGGGGCTTGTTCAGCCTTCAGCTCTTCAGTGCAGGAATTCAGGGTCCCAGGGCCCATAAACATTCAGAACACCTTAACAAGCCAAGCCTCTGGGAATAATTTGATTTTAATTTTCAAATCTCTTGTGGTAATTGGACAGATCTCAGTAGTACATCTAAAGTGAATGCAAAATATTTAAAAAGACAGTCACAAAACATTTTTTTTAGGTCCTCCCTTGTTTTTTTTTTTTTCTTGTTAATTCTTTGATATGTGCAATCTCCAATTGACACTGAATCTAAGTACGGCTCCAGAGGCTTCTTCAGCCTTCAGCTCTTCAGTGCAGGAATTCAGTGCCCCCAGGGCTCATTAACATTCAGAACAGCTTAAGAAGCCAAGACTCTGGGGATAATTTGACTTCAGTTTCTAAATCTTGTGTGGTTAATAAGAGAGATTTCAGAAGTGCATTCAACTGAATATGATCTATTTTAAAAGACAGTGAGAAAAGATTTTTTAGGTCCTGTTTAGGTTTTTCTTGTTTCCTCTGTAAATAGCAATCTCCAATTGACACTGAATCCAGGTACCTCCTCATGCAGTTGGAATAGATATGAAAATCAAGACCCTTCATGGCTGACAATCAATCAGACTCTGTCCCTACCCCCACCCCACCATTTCCCCCATCCAAGGCCTGGCACTCAGAGCAGCCTTGTGCAAATCTGAGCTCCCTCCAGCCCAGGCTGCACCTGCCACTTTCAGCTCCTTGGCTCCAAGTCCCACCTGCTTTCCTTGGAGAAGGAGCTGACCGAGACCCAGAGGGATGTTCATTTCTTGTCAGCCAACAAAGCCAAGGGAAGCACAGCTCCATCAAATGCAAAAGTCATTCATCTGCTGGATATTAAATCCACTTTCCACAGCAGTCTCAGAGCAATGGAAAACACCTTCTGTGCCCAGCACAGATCCCAATATCCCCCCAAACCCTTCTGTCGTGGGGTGACAGCCTTCAGCCTTTATCCCAATATCGTGTGTTGTGTCTGGCAGCTGTGCCTTCCCCCCCCCCCCCCCGGCCGTCTTGCTGTGGCCGGATGGGGAAGAGGGTGGGGGAGGGGGGTGTGTGCCCAGGCACTTTTGCTTTTGGCTTTGGCTGCTTGGCTTTGGCTGCTTGGCTTGGCTAGCCGCTTGCTTGCTTGCTTGCTTGCTTGCTTTCTGCTTTTTTTTTGCGCTGTTTTTTTTTTTTTTTTTTTTCCCTTTTCTTTTGTTCTCTCTTTCTTACCCTCCCCTGAAGATACTGGACCGGCTCCGGACCTGACCTGAGAGCTCCAGGACACCCGAAGCCTGCGACAGAAGCTCGGCGCCCTCACAACACAGTCTGGTCCCTTTTCTTTTCTTGTGTTGGGGAGTGTTCTTTTTGTTTCTTGTAAATAAATAGGTTTTGTTTTCCACTTTGCTCCTCCGAGGAATTCCTTCCCGAACCCGGTGTTGGGGGAGGGGTGGTTGGAGGTTTGTTTTGTTTTGGGGGGCTCCCTTTTGGAGATTTCCCCCTAATTTGTCCTAAACCAGGACACCTTCCTGCCCTGATTCTGCCCAGATTTGCTCTCTGCACACACGAGTCACACACTGATGTCAGGGGCCCTCTGCATTCCCAGATGGAGGAAAAGAGAGAAAGGGGATGAAGAGCTCTCCTGTGCAGAGCCAAGGTGCAAGTGCAGCCCCTGCAGTGGGAACCACAACTCATCAGGTTTGTGTCCTTTGGGGTCAGGGCCTGGTGACACTCAGAGGCACAGAAAGGTTTCTTGCCAACAAACACACGTTGGACATTTGAACAGTTTAATAACCATCACAGCTCTCTGTGATGTCCCTGCAGCCTCTGACATGTCCCCCATCCCCAAGGGATTTCTGTACAGCAACAGTTTTAAACAAGGCATAAGGTAATTCTGTGATAGATAAAAACACAATTAAGATGATATTTATTATATATTTATTTGAACTTCAGAAATATTGGGCAATTTCTTCCAGCTCAAAGCATGAAGCCAGTCTGTTGAGAGACACTTGACTGACCAGAGAGCATCTAGAGGATGAAATCAGAGAGCAGTAGAAGTACATAGATCCACCTGCTGTAAAAGAAGAGATGTCCTTAGACATGGCCATTTCAACAGAAGAGCTGAAAACACCTGAAGGAAAAGGGAGGCGAAGTAATAAAAATAATATTGGTTACGCCTGGAGAAGGGAAGATCAGTATTTTTCCTCCTGCCATCAGTACACCTCGAGGAAATTCCTGTTCCTGGTGGGAAAACTCTGCCAATTCTTAAAAGTACTCAAATGACCCAGATAATAAAGATTTGTTTGTATGTCATGAAATTAGAGTCTTTCATTAGCAAATTTGCAGATGATACTAAGCTGGGAGCATATGTCGATCTGTTAGAGGGACGGAGGGCTTTGCAGAGGGACTTGGAACAGTTGGATGGATGGGCAGAATCTAATGGGATGAGGTTCAATAAGTCCAAGTGCCAAGTCCTGCACTTTGGCCACAATAATGCCCTGCAACATTATAGGCTGGGGCCGGTGTGGCTGGACAGTGCTCAGGTGGGAAGGGACCTAGGGTTGCTGGTTGACTGTCAGCTGAACATGAGCCAGCAGTGTGCCCAGGTGGCCAAGAAGGCCAATGGCATCCTGGCCAGCATCAGGAATAGTGTGGCCAGCAGAAACGGGAGGTCATCCTTCCCCTGTACATGGCACTGGTGAGGCCACACCTTGAGTATTGCATCCAGTTCTGGGCCCCTCAGTTTAGGGGGGACGTTGAGATGTTGAGCATGTCCAAAGGAGAGCAACGAGGCTGGTGAGGGGCTTGGAACACAAGCCGTATGAAGAACGACTGAGGGAGCTGGGGTTGTTCAGCCTGGAGAAAAGGAGAATCAGAGGTGACCTTATCACCCTCTTCAACTTCCTGAAGGGTGGCTGTGGTGAGCTGGGGGTCAGTCTCTTTATCCAGGCAACAACAGACAGAACAAGAGGTCACAGTCTCAAGCTGCGCCAAGGGGGATACAGGCTAGAATTAGGGAGGAAGTTTTTCACAGAAAGAGTGGTCAAATACTGGAATCATCTACTCAGGGAGGTGATGGAGCCACCATCCCTCAATGTGTTTAAGGGAAGACTGGATGTGGCACTTGGTGCCATGATCTAGTTGAGGTGTTAGAACATGGGTTGGACTTGATGATCTTAAAGGTCTCTTCCAACCTAGAAATTCTGTGATTCTGTGAAACTAACGGGTATTAACACCTGTGCCACTTTCCAGGCAGACATCAGTTGTGTGCCCGTGAACAGGTTGTGCCACTTGTGCCCTGAGGTGCCCAGCTGGGATTGGATCTCTTCGAGAGCACCTGAGGGAGAACAGAGCACCTTTAGACCCGCAGACCCCTGACAGCCCTGCAGGGCTCCTGTCCCATCAACATCTGCTCTGCTCCAGTCTGAAACGGGGCCCAGCATGGTGCTGGGATCATCAGAGAGCTGAGGTGTGTGCTGGAATTCAATGCCCTCCCCATTCCACAGCAGCCCTGCATTTCCCTCCTGCAGCCTTGGTCTCCAGCACAGCCATGGAGGCTCTTTGTGCTCTGGACTGTTGCCGCAGCCCCAAGGAGAGCTGAGCTCTGCCTTTGGCACAGTCAGGCCTGGCCAGTGCAGGCCATGCTCAGCAATTGCTTGTGTGTGCCTGGCCTTGCTGTCAGCCCCGGCAGCGGCGGCGTGGCCCCTTTGTGGCCCTGTGCTGGCCCAGCCATGGTGGCCCAGCCCCTGTGCAGGCCCAGCCCAGGCCAGGAGCATTGCGGCTGGGAACAGCCCCTGTGCCGTGATGCCCACAGCAGCCTTGGGGCTCTGTGCCCCATGGCCTCCCTGCTGGGCAGCCTCTGCCAGCTCCTGCAGAGCCCGTGGCACCTGTGGGGCTGCACAGACAGCCCTGCCCCGGGCTCTGCCGGCCTCTGGGCCAGCAGAGAGGCAGCCAGGGCTGGCCATGGCCGGGAACAGGCCCTGAGCCCTGCAGGAGGATGGAGCTGGGCCACAGCCAAACTCGGCCCAGGCCAAAGCTGGGCTCTGCAGCCAGGGCTGCCAAGGGCTGGGCACAGAGGCTGGCACTGACAAATGTCCTGTGCTCCCTCCCTGCTCTGTCCATGCCACCAAGGGCACAGAGCAGCCTTCTCTCTGGGCCACTTGCCTGTTTGCAATGCCTTTCACAGGCACTGGCCCTGCCCCACAAGGCCTGGCCTGAGTCCTGCCCCTGCACGCTCAGCCAGGCTGAGATGGACACTGATGATTTCTGGGCCGGCTCTCTGAGCCCAGCCCAGCTCCCTGCAAGCTCCGCCAGCTGCCCTGAGCTCTGGGCAGCACCAAGGGCCTCTCCCCAGCCCAGCCCAGCCGGCTCTGGCCCCACAGCTCTGCTCAGGCCAGGCTGCTCTGGTCACTGCCCCACGGCCTCAGCCCCTGGCAAGGGCACAGCAGCAGCTGCAGCTGCCACAGGACTCAGCCCCAGCCATGGGGGAAGGGGCTTGGCCAAGGCCAAAGGAGGCTCTCTGGCTGCCCTGCTCCCCTCAGGCTGAGGTGCTGAGAGCTCTGCAGCCCCTGCTGCCATCCCATCTGCCCAGAGCAGCACAAGAGCCCTGGCCTTGGGGCCCTCAAGAGCTGCTCCTGCTCCAGGCCCAGGGCCATCCCAGAGCTGGGGCAGCCACAAAGCTGTGCCCATTTCTGTTTATTGCTGCTCTGATGGGGATGGATCCTCAGCCACTTGGAGGTTGCTGATGAATTTTACTCCTCCAGAGGCCTCTTCTTTCTGGAGTTCTTCAGTTCAGGAATTCACTGACAAAGGCTCATAAACATTTGTTCAAAATGCTCAAACAAGAAAAGCCCCTGAGAATAATTTAAGTTCTAAATTCTTTTGTGCTTAGTTAGACAAATTTTCGAAGTGTATGCAAAGTGAATATACTGTATTGAAAACAATTAGGAGAGAATTGTTTTATCTTGTTAAGGTCTCTTTTCCTCTTTATAGATTGGTATCAGCAATGTCCAGTTTATACTGACCCCCAGCACCTTCTAATGCTGTCAGAATAGATATGAAAATACACACCTTTTATTGCTACCAATAACACTTTGTCCCTTCCTCTTTCCCACTGTTACAAAAGAATTTCTACATTCTAATTCAATAAACAACCAAGTTGAATTTAGCAGCAATTTTAATTGAGCAGAAATTTTATGTAAAATACTACAATCATATAAAGTCAAACAGATACAAAAAAATTTTTCAGTGGTTCTGATAAAGCATAAGCAAAACTGATCAATCAGGATATGGGGAAGTTTTCTCTCACCCTCCTGTACAAAAAGCACAGGAATCCAAACACATATTTATATACTGTATGCTAATACAGATTCATCAATATTTTCCCATAAATCTCTTCCTGTTTTTGATTCTTGAAATCTATGTCACTGTACTGCACAGTTCATGCTCTCACTGTTGCTAAGGGGTCTTTTGGCTCTTTGGTGGTCAATCCAATGGAGGCTTCTCCTCATTGTCACTATTCTTTGAACAACCCCACATGTTGCAGATGCGCCCCAAGTCATGTGTTATAGAAGCCAGCATTATATTCCAAAAGAAAGCCTTTTTATTTCATAGGCACCTGAAATCATTTCAATTCTGTTTATTTCAAGGTTGATTCTCTAATTATCCCAAGGCCTACTCCGTTTTGGGATGTTACTTATTACAGTCTACATCCTGGATCCTATAATCTCATGAACATCTGAAAACATCTGTTTTGTGACACTAATTACATATTCTTTTCCTCTATTACTTTTTTCTAAAATATCGATATAGTTACAGTTGTTAGCATGAATCATATTCATTTATCACACCACCATTTCCCTCATTCGATCCCTGGCAGTCAGAGCAGCTGAGGAATGGAGTCACATCCAGGGGTGTCCCCAGGGCTCAGGATTTTGGGCAGGTCAGTGATATCTCTTTATTGCTGATCTGGATGAGGCCATCGAGGGCACCCTCAGTCAGTTCCCAGGTGAGCCCAAGCTGGGTGGCAGTGTGGCTGTGCTGGGGGGCAGGAAGCTCTGCAGAGGGATCTGGCCAGGCTGGAGCCATCCATGGGCCCAGGACAATGGGAGGAGATTCACCAAGGCCAGGCGCCGGGTCCTGCCCTGGGCTCACAACCACCCCAAATCCCTGGCTGTTGCTGCCCCTGATCCCCACAGCCTGTCCTGTTTCCTTCATCCCTGCATTGCCAGGGACTTTCTGGGACAAGGGAGCTCTGCTCTGGAAATAGAGGGAGGTGCAGGTGCCACCACTGGAGTGGGAACCACAACTCATCAAGTTTGTGGCCTTTGGGGGTCAGGAACTGGTGAGACTCAGAGGCACAGAAAGTTTCTCTTCATGGACAACAGACCATGGTTGAAAAGGACACAATTTAATAACAATCATGCTCTTCCCTGAGCTATGTGCAACATCCCAGAAGTATCTGGTGAGGGCACCATCCACAGGTGATTTCCATGCTAAAATTAATTTTAGACAAATGTGGTTCTGTGATAGATATAAACAGCATTAATTTCTTGTATCAGGATGCTCGTCCTGAAGTAGGGGCAAAAGAGCTCCAACAGTTCCTGATTTGCAAAGCTGTCAGTGGTGGATGGAAAAGGGAGGTCAGGCTGCTCTTGGTGTTGAGGAAATTCGGAAACCAGCCTGACTCATTTCATCTCCTCATGCCCTGGCTGATCTCCCCTCTTTCCCCTTCCACCCATTGGCTTTTGTCTCCCACCAGCCCCCAGTGAAGAGCCCGGCTCTGTGTTCTCCATCCCCTCTTTGCTGGCACTGCCAGGCTGGCATGAGGAGCCCCTCAGCCTTCCCTGCTCTGGGCTGGACCAGCCCAGCTCCCTCAGCCTCTGCTCACTGCCCAGGGGCTCCAGCCCCACCTTGGAGGCCCTTCCCAGACCCTGCTCCAGCTGCCAGACATCTTTCCTGCCCTGGGCAACCCAACCCAGGCCACAGTGACCTGGATAATCCCTGTCCTTGATGTCCTGGTCACACAGCCCTGGTCCCTTGTCCCCTGTCAGGCTCTGGGGTGGATCCTGTGGAACATCCTTTGGTGGAGGCTGTGGCTCCAGGTGGGCCGGGGGGATCCCAGGGGACAGGGACTCTGCTGGGCATGGACAGCATTGGAGTTGTTGGGAGAAACTGTGAGGAGGAGCTGGGGCAGAGTGACCAACCCAGTGACCTGACACAGCCCTGCTGGGATGTCACACAGCCCCTCTGGGATGTCACAGCCTGTTCTGTGCTGTCACAGCCCATTCTCCGACGTCACATAGCTGGTCTCGGATGTCACACCAGAGTCGGTGATGTCATAGTCTGTCTTGTGATGTCACAGCTGGATCTTTGATGTCATAGATATGACCTATGATGTCATAGCAGCTCAGTGACCTCACCTAACCCAATCTGTGATGTCGTAACCCACTTTGTGACTTCATGTTACCAGGTGATAAATTATCTCCACCAGCTGAGCAGACACCTGGAGCTTGTTCTCCACAACCCCAGGCCTATGGAAACCACACAGTGCCCATTGTGTGAGAAGGGAACTGGAAGTTCAGCAGTCTCAGTGTCCTGCCAGTTCAGCCAGGCCCATAGAAACACTGGGGTCCAAGGCCAGCAGGGACTAGCAGAGAGACCTCCAGGAGAGAAGAACATATGGGTTAAGAAGAGGAGAAAATATTGTAATGATTTTGGGGAAATTATTATCAAATGTGTGAAAAAAATAGAAAATCACCAAATTTGCAGATGACACCAAGCTGGGTGTGAGTGTGGATCTGCTGGAGGATAGGAGGGCTCTGCAAAAGGCCCTGGACAGGCTGGATGCTGGGCCCAAATCCAACAAGGTGAGGTTTAACAAGTCCAAGTGCTGGGTCCTGCATTTTGGCCACAACAACCCCTGCAGCTCTACAGGCTGGGGACAGAGGGGCTGGAGAGCAGCCAGGCAGAAAGGGACCTGCAGAGACTGATGGACATCAGGCTGGGCATGAGCCAGCAGTGTGCCCAGGTGGCCAAGAAGGCCAAAGGCTCCTGTCCTGGATCAGGAATGGTGTGGGCAGCAGGAGCAAGGCAGGGATTCTTCCCCTGTGCTCAGCAATGCTTGGGCAGAACCTCAAGTGCTGTGTCCAGTTCTGGGGCCCCCAATTTAGGAAGGACATGGAGGGGCTGGAGCATGTCCAGAGAACGGCAACAAGGCTGGGGAGGGTCTGGAAAACAAGACCTGTGAGGAGAGGCTGAGGTAGCTGGGGTTATTTATCCTGGAAAAGAGGAGGCTCAGGGGAGACAAGACGGTGACAGGGCACAGGTTGGACTTGATGATCTCCATGGCCTGTTCCACCCTTGCTGATTCTGGGATTCTCTGAAACCACCCTTGGAGCAGTTGCAGGATGAGCCCTGGGCCTCCTCTTCAGGAGCTCCAGCAGCCCAGGTCCCTCAGCTTCTCCTGCCAGCCCCAAAGCCCATCCTGTCAGTCCTGCAGAGCCTCTGCAGCTCCTCCTCACTGCCCAGAACAGGGAGTCCCAGAGCCAGACACAGCAGCCCAGATGTGCCCCCCTGGCCTGGGGTGCCTCTGGCAAGGGAGCAGCACCAGGCACTGCAGGAGCCTGCAGACAATTCCTGCAGCACTTGTAGGATGATCCTGCTGCCCAAGAGACGTTCCCATGGTGCCAAGTCAGGAACTGCAATGGGGAGTGGGGTCAGAGAGGAAAGGGCAAGCAGGGATGGGCTCTTTGCAGGGGAGAGAACAGGGTGGGCAATGGGAAGAAATATGTACAAGGGAAGAGGAAAGAAAGCACAGGTGGAACAAAGAAAATGCTCAGGGCAGTTTGGGGGTGGCTGCCAGGCAGCCCTGGCTCTGAGCAGCAGCATCTGCAGTGGGACAGGAAACTCCCAGCTGATGGGAACAAACTTTCTGGCTGACTGTAGAGGCCAGGACAAAGCTGAGTGGTTTCCCTGGTGTCCCCCAGCCCTTGCTGGCCCCAGGGACTGATGGCATTTTTGTTCCCTCAGGTTCATGTCCCCACAGCAACAGCATGGGGGTGCTCCCCCTGCTCTGTGCAATGCAAACAGGGGCTGCTGAGCCAGTGCTGCCGTGTCTGTGCCTGCAAGGATGGGGCACCTGTGTGAGCTGGGGGAGAGGCCAGGGCTGCAGAGGGGAGATGTTGTTGGCAGCTCCATCAGGACGCTCTGGGACGCTGCCCTGGGCTGTGCAGCGCACTGGAGATGGATCAGCCCCTGCTCTGCTGCTCCTTCCCGTCTGTCCCAGGGCCCTTGCAGAGCCCCAGCCATGCTGTTTGCCGCCAGCCTGCCTACGGCCAGCCTGGGGCTGCTCACGGGGCTTTTCTGTGCTGAGCATTGGCCTGGGTGTGTTCTTGAGAGAGCCTGGGCAAGGAGCCTGGAGCCCCCAGGCCTTGGGCTGAGGCGTCAGCGCTGCCCCAGCAGTGCCCATGGCCTGTCCCTGCTGCAGCCCCGACACTGCCACCCCCAGGGCTGTGCCCGGCCCCGAGAGCACTCAGGCCCTGCAGCAACACCAGGGCCACCAGGGCAGCGGGGCAGGGCCACGGCAGCAGCACTGGCAACACCAAGTGCTGCTGCTGCTGGGCACAGCTGCTGGGCCAGCACTGATCTGCCCCAGCTCTGCACACAGACATTGCTGCTGCAGCTCCAGAGAAGGCAACCAAAGGGCATCTCTGCAGAAAACTTTGCTGGGAGATCCTTTTTTTCTTTAAAGCCACTGAGATTGTAGCCCCTCATTGACACAGTCTGTGGCAACAGAGGAGGTGGAGAGAAACAAAACTGGAAATGGCAGAAACAATGACCATTCTTTTGGACAATATATAAAGTAAAAAAAAAAAGAAAAAAACTGTCAAAATTGAACCGACAAGAAGTATTAACAATTACTTTTATTACAAGTGATTTGCAGAAATAGGCCAACAGTTTAATATTTCTGAAAGCATCCAGTCATCAGTCTCCACACTGCAGCCTTGAGCTCCTGGTTCCTCAGGCTGTAGATGAGGGGGTTCAGGGCTGGAGTAACCACCGAGTACAGAACTGACAGGGCCAGATCCAGGGATGGGGATGACAATGAAAGTGGCTTCAGGTAGGTAAAAAATGAGGTGCTGATAAACAGAAAGACCACAGCCAGGTGAGGGAGGCAGGTGGAAAAGGCTTTGTGCCGTCCCTGCTCAGAGGGGATCCTCAGCACAGCCCTGAAGATCTGCACATAGGAGAAAACAGTGAAAACAAAACAACCAAAAAACAGAAAAGCACTACCTATAAGAGGACCAAGTTCCCTAATGTAGGATTTGGAGCAGGAGAGCTTGAGGATCTGGGGGATTTCACAGAAGAACTGGCCCAGAGCATTGCCATGGCATATGGGCAGGGAAAATGTATTGGCTGTGTGCAGCAGAGCATTGAGAAAGGCACTGGCCCAGGCAGCTGCTGCCATGTGGGCACAAGCTCTGCTGCCCAGGAGGGTCCCATAGTGCAGGGGTTTGCAGATGGACACATAGCGGTCATAGCACATGATGGTCAGGAGAGAAAGCTCTGATCCAAGAAAGAAAAAAATCAGAAAGACCTGTGTAGCACATCCAGTGTAGGAGATGTTGTTGGTGTCCCAGAGGGAATTGTGCATGGCTTTGGGGACAGTGGTGCAGATGGAGCCCAGGTCGCTGAGGGCCAGGTTGAGCAGGAAGAAGAACATGGGCGTGTGCAGATGGTGGCCGCAGGCTACGGCGCTGATGATGAGGCCGTTGCCCAGGAGGGCAGCCAGGGAGATGCCCAGCAAGAGGCAGAAGTGCAGGAGCTGCAGCTGCCGCGTGTCTGCCAATGCAAGCAGGAGGAAGTGCCTGATGGAGCTGCTGTTTGACATTTGCACATTTTTGGCATGGGGATCTATAAAAAAATAATCATAGAATAGTTGGGTTTGGAGAGGACTTGAAATATCCCATCACAGCCTAGGGACACTTTCCCCCCACTGCCTGCCCAGGGCTCTGCTGCCTGGAGCTGTCCCTGCCAGCAGCTGCTCCCCTGTGCCCAGGACTGGTCCCTGCCAGTGCTGCCAGAGCCCAGCCCAGCCCTGGGGGCTCAGCTCTGCCCTGCAGACCCCTACCAGCTCAGGCACTGCCCAGGGGCAGCTCTGGCTCTGCAGGCTCGGATAGCAAAGTCAGAGCAACACAAAGGAGGCTTGAAAAGCGACACTGATGTTCCTGTAAAGGGCCCTGTGCTGATTTCTGGCACTGCCTGGTTTAATAAGATCTGAGAGACAAATTCTTTATTTTCCTCAGCCTCAACTGAGAGATGATTGTGTATGTGCAATTTCCCATCCAAGCAACAGAGAGCAGTAGATTAAAAAAACACTATTTTCCCTTTAATATAGTCCCTGCTTTGCTCTGCTCCCTGTATAATCTACTTAGAAATGTTCTGCAGTTAAATGCCCTCCTTGGAGCAGTCCTGAATAATGCCGCATCCTCCCCACAAAAGGAGAACACTTCCAAGCCTTACCAGCTCTCTCCTCCCACCCAAATCTTGTCCCCCAGTGCTGGGAGCAGCTGCCAGGGCTGGCTGAGAGCTGTCCCTGGCAGGCAGCAGAGTCCCTGCCCCAGCACAGCGCCCTGGGGTGCAGGACCCTGCTCTGCAGGGCAGCCTGGGCACCCCTGGCTGCTCTGCACAAGAGACAATCAGAGAATGTACTCACAGGGTCTGTAGGCATTGGGATGTTCCAGCTTTAGGAGATCATTCCAGGAGCTGCAGCTGCATTGTCCTGCAGCCAAAGGTTCCTGTGCCAAGGGCTGACAGTGATTCTGCCCCAAGCACTTCTCAGCACCTTCCCAGCCCTGACTGATTGAAGCTCTCTGTGCCTCTGTGGTGTGCCCAGGGTGGCTACAGGCAGTGCCCCAGCCCTGCTGGGCTGGCAGAAGAGCTGCTCGTCAAGAGAAATGTGCTTTTGAAGCTCTTCTTGGTTACCAGGAGCTGCCTCTGTGCCAGGAGCCCAGCCCAGCTCAGCAGCACAGACACAGCACAAGGACTTTAATGAGCCTCTGGGGCTTTGTGCTCAGGCCCTGAACATCAGTCCCTGAGAGTGAGCTGAAGAAACCTCTCCAGAACTCCAAGTTAGAATCCAACTCCAAACTTTCTTGGACTTTTAATGGGTCCCAGAGAGGGACACAACTGAGAAAGTGTCCCCAGGCCCCAGGCAGAGCAGAGAACTGGAGGCAGTGATGACAGGTGGGGACAAAGAGAAGCCAAGTCTTGGTGTCCTGGGGCACAGCAGGGTCTGTGCCACCAAGGGCTGTGAGGAGACACCTTGTCCTGAGCCACTGGGGCCTCCTGGCATGGCCCCAGCCAGGCTGGGCACTGTCAGCCCCTTGTCCTGCCCTCAGCATCCCCCCCTATCCCACATCCCAGTGGCCTCCAGGATCTGCTGGAAGGAGTCCCTGAGGAGCCTTGGTCAGGAATGGCCCTGGGGGCCTCTGAATGCTCTCAGAGACTGCAGGTTTTTCAAAGGACTTTGGGTTTGGCTTTTGCCTTGGAGTCTCTGAGAGGTTTGTGCAATCATGGCCTCCGATTATCTGCTGTAATTAGGCCCTTGAGATTCTCTATCTGTTGCAGTATTCATTAAGACTCATTAATGCTTCCAGGTACTTCGTTATTTTAAGGTATTTGGTGTTTCCCTTCTGATACATACTCTATGAGAAAGATTGTGCAGTCACAGCCTCTAATAATCTGCTTTAATTAGTCCCTTGAGAGCCTTTATCAGTAATAACACCCAGTGGGTCATTAATGCTTCAAGGTACTTCAGATATTTTAAGGTATTTGGTGTTGCCCTTTTGATATAGACTCTATGAGAGGTTTTTGTAATCATGGCCCTAATTATCTGCTTTAACGAGTCCCTTGAGAGCTTAGTACTGACACTTAGTGGGGCTCATTATTACTTTGAGATACTCAAGGTTTTTAAGGTACTTTTGATTTTCCTTTCTACACTCTGAATCTCTGAGAGGTTTTTGTGACATCCTGGCCATCAATTCTCTCATTGAAGCAGTCCATGAGGAGCCTTTGTTGGGAATGGACCTCAGCAAGACCCATTCATGCTTTGTGACACTTTGGGTGTTTCCTCTGACTGTGACTCCTGGAAATGTTTATGCAATCTCCTCTCAGGCCCTGAGGTTCCTGGGCACAGCTCCAAATGCACCACAGGGCTCTTTAGGATCACACATGTTCTGACAAACCATCAATCTGCCTTGATTTTCCTATGCTCTATTGCAGTTCTGCAGAAAGATTTCCTTTTGCAGTTATAAATAAATATTTCAAAGAGCTTCTAAGAAATATGTATTCCTATCCTAAAGTGTGTCTTTTATTGCTGTTCTTATTATACAAGAGGTGATTGCAGTATTCTGTGATTGATATTGATCCAGGGTCTCTCCTAAGGAGGTCTGGCCAGGTCAGTGAAGTTGTACCTTGAGAGCTGACCCAGTGTGGACAACCTTGCATCACATTCCCCAACCCCATGTGAGAAACTATTTTTACTTTCAAAAATTTAAATGCTTCATTAAGACCTTATCAAAATATCACAGAAGACTGAATAAAGAAAAGAATACAGCACCAGGAGCAAAGGATTTGGTCAACATGTGCTCATCTACAAAATGGATGTTCTGTCTTTTAAACCTCTAGCCCCTCCCAAAGTCTTGTCAATCGACTCCTTCACTGTCCAGTGGTGGAGATCACTGTCTTACACCTTGATTGGAGGTCAGGTGCTGCCATAGTAACAAGCCAACCCTCCCAAATGCCCCAACTGCTGAGGCCATCCTGTGATAACAATGCAAGGGGGAGGGGAGGATAACTATACATCTACAAAATGTCTCTTGACATATACTTAATATTCAGCCCTTAATTGTGAGAGCCAACTATAAGGTTACTCATCAATAACAAACACCCTTTTCTTTAAGTCATTTTGCTTGAACAAATAAGTAAAAACTTTCTCTCTCTTGAATGGGTCATACCAGCATTTGTTGATGTGGGCAAGGAGAGTGGGAACAGGAGAAAAAAATCTCAGGCTTTCCTTAGACACACTTATTTGGAATGGACAAAAGGGCATCACAGAGGTCCAGTATGGCTTTGACTCCCACCTACCATGCCTATGTGGCTGCTACCCATAGTCGGTGTATCCTAGGGGTGAGTACAGAGGCCAACTTTGTTCTGCCCTCCAATCCCTGTTAAATTAAAAGACAACTGAGAAATTATAGAGATCTGGTATGGCCTTTTGTCCCTACCTTACCATGCCTATAGGGTTGCTGCCTGCAGCAGGGCTATGGAGCTTTCTTGGTAGCAAACAAAGGGGCCAACCTGGTCTTGCCATCCTCCTTTTGTCTTATTTTCTAGAAGAAGCTGTCCCATTACCTTTTACAGTCCCTTGTGTACTTCCCCTCAAAAGATGCTGGTTTTTCTCACCCATGAAAACAGGAAGACAATTCTCAGGCTGGTTGGTGGAAGCTTGACTCCACTTTTTGGGCGTCTTGGTGTTTTTCTGGTTGTCTCTCAGTCTCTGCTTGAAAGTCAATCTTGTTTCACCCAGCCTGGATGTTACAGTCCACTCTTTGGGTTCTTCCTCTGGGCCTTTGACTCTGTTGGCATGAGTCCATCCCTGCTCTGCAGTTCACACGGCCGATTCAGTGGTGAGCAGTTCCTGAAAGGGACCTTCCCACTGAGGAGTTAGAGGCTGATCTCTCCATGACTTAATCTCACCCAATCCTCGGGATTAATATTATGGATTCTGAAATCCAGGATGGTAGTTTGAGAAATTGCCCCTTTATGTCTTAGCCCTTCTAAGGTTTGTGCTATAGACATCACTTATTTCTTGGGATTGGCTTCCCCTTCCTCATAGGTGGCAACCTTCTGGGGTGAGGTCAGGAAGGGAAACCCAAACATCATTTCATAGGGTAAGACCCCCAGATCTGACTGGGGTGTGGTTCTAATTCTTAATAAGGCCAAAGGGAGACATTTTATCCATGACATTTGGGTTTCAATCATTAACTTAACTGTTAAGAGTTTGATTCATTCTCTCAACCTGACCAGAACTCTGTGGATGCCATGGAGTGTGTAATTACCATTTCTCTCCCAGGGCTTGAACAACTTTCTGCAATATCTTTGATGTGAAATGAGTTCCCTGGTCTGAATCAATCCTGTTTGGCATTCCATATTGGGGACTGATTGATTCTAGAGTTGTTTTACTCACAACATTGGCATTGGCTTTCACAATGGGTACCACTTCTACCCAATGAGTCGCATGATCTACTGTCACTAGCAAAAATTTCTACCGTTGTACCTGGGGAAGCTCAGTGAAGTCTACTTGGATGTTTTGAAAAGGCCTTAAGGCTAGTTCTCGCCCTCCCCTGGGTGTTTTCCTCATGATTTTCTTATTTACTTGGTGACATATCACAAGCCATTCACTTGCTTAGCTATTCTGAAAATTCCTATGCAGCCCCAATCCCTTAAAAATTGATCACTTAGCACTTGTGTACCCTACTGTGTTGTTCCATGTATGCCTTCTAACATTTTCCTGGCAAAGGGTTTATTCAACATTTGCCTCCCATCTGCTAATCTCCACTTCCCTTCGTTATCTTTCTTGGCTCCTATTTTGAGTTCTTCCTCTTCTGTCCCACTGAATACAGGGACTTCTTGCATTTCTCTTATGGATGTTAATACCATTATTATTTTTTCTGTCTCTGATTCAGTTGCATTTTTAGCTTCTACACTGGCTAAATTAATCCCTCATGCCTGCTGAGTCGCCCCTTTTTATGTCCTTTAACATACACCACCACTACTTCCTCTGGTAATTGTAAGGTTTCTAACTCTTCTAAAAGAAATTTTTTTGTGAATCAGCCCCTTTCCCTTTGAATTTAATAGCCCCCTCTCTTCCCAAATTTTTCTGAAGTTATGCACTACTCCAAAAGTGTATTTTCAGTCTGTATATATTCTTCCCTTTTTCTCTGCCAGTATTTCCAAAGCTCATTTTAGGGCATGTAGCTCCCACGCTTGGAGCTTACCAGTTGGAAGATAACCTTCTCTTTTCTATGGCTACCAATCCTTCATCCACTATAGCATACCCCAATACCCTGTGCCCCATTATTTCTCATGAAGATCCATGGATGTACAATTGTTTTCCACCCTGGAGTGGTTGATCTGTTAGGTCCTCTCTTCCTTTAGTTTGATAGTTTATAACCTCTAGGCAATCATGTATTTGTTCCTCATCTGGTTTTCCATACAAAACTGGGGAGGTTTGAGTTGGTTACTCATGATTAGCTCTAAATCATTATCTATTAAGATGGCTTCATAATTTAACATACAGGAATCAGTGATCCATTTCTCAGCCTTTTGGCTCTGAATACTTCTAATTGAGTGTGGAGTGTATATTTTCAATTTTCCCCTAAGGGTTAATATCTTGGTTTGAAAAGACAGCTGTGCACCAAGGAAGGCAGGAACCTCCCTTAAAATGGAAAATGCAAACCCCTTTCCCACCAAATTATTATAATTTTGAAATTGCATGGGGGCTCTCAGGCAAAGATATGGGATGAGGATTAATAGTTCTTTATTAGGGAAGAAAATTAAACAAATGAACAATGCAGTAATACAAAACAGTACTGATAGAGTCAGAATATGACCTGACACCATGTTGGTCAGGGTGTTGGTAGCAGTCTGATTGAATGGTGGCTGCAGTGCTCCTGGAGTGGCAGATGTGGTTCTGTTGAAGCAGTGATCCTGTACAAGGATGTAGCCTTCCTCTGAAGATCCAGTGATGGTGTAGATAGGCCTGGTCTTCCTCTGGGAATCCAATGGAAAAGGCTGCTGCTCCTCTGGGAATCCAGAGGGAAAGGCTGTTCTGGTGTCCCAAAATCTCAGATTATATCCAGTTAGGAATGCTTGGCTCCTCCCTCTGGGTGGAGCATCTCACAATGGGATGATGTAATTTTGATCAGTCATGCAATGATATTCAACAGCCCATTAACAGCAGATGTCTTCCCAGATGGAGGACTGGTTTGTGGAGGAGACAAAGAAAAACTGCCCAATTAACAGAAGATAACTGCCACACCTCTAACAGAAGGAAATAGAACACACACATTACCTTGCAATCCAGGACATTATCCACCCCTTATTCTATTTCCATCTGCATCACAATGAAACCTTACACAGAGTTCTCACTTAAGAATAGGTTTCCCTGTGGTACACAACGGTTTTCTCCATCTTTCTGCATTACCCACCGAGTGTAACCAGGTCCTTCAACAAAACCAATCCCACAGATGGGTTTGTTTTTGCCTGAGGTGGGATTAATCCAAACCATCTTTCCTAAAATACCTTTCATATGTACCGCAGGGACTTTATCCCAATCCACTGTGTGCAAGGGTTCAGACTGGACAGGACCAACTCAATTGATATACCCTCTGGTGTTGACCATCCAGGTGGTCATGATGGGGATATGATATATCCATTCAATACCATGTTCCCGGTCCCACGTGTTGATGAGGCTGTTCTTGAAACGGGTCCCGTTGTAAACCTCAGTTCTCTCAGGGTTGCCATGTCTCCACAGAACTTGCTTTTCCAGGCCCAGGCTGGTATTCCAGGCAGTGCTGTGAGACACAGGGTAGGTCTCCAACTATCCCGTGATGGCTTCCACCACGGTCAGCACGTAGCGTTTGCCCTGGCATGTCTGGGGCAGTGTGATGGAGTCAACCTGCCAGGCCTCCCCATACTTGTACATGGACCACCACCCTTCGTATCACAGGGGCTTCACTCACTTGGCCTATTTGATGGCAGCACACGTCTCTCAATCATGGATAACCTGAGAAATACTGTCCATGGTTAAATTCTCACCTCGGTCTCGCGCCCACTTATAGGTGGCATCTCTGCCCTGATGGCCTGAGGCATCATGGGCCCATTGAGCTAGGAATAACTCTCCCTTGTGTTGCCAGTCTAAGTCTATCTTAGACATCTCTATTTTTGCATCCTGATGTACTTCTTTGTTGTTTCGTTGTTCCTCATGAGCCTGACTCTTGGGGACATGGGCATCTACATGGCCGACTTTCACAGGCAGCTTCTCCAACCAAGTGGCATTGTCTTTCTATTCATCAGCAGCCCAGATAGGTTTTCCCATACACTGCCAGCTGGCTTCTTTCCACATCTCCAGCCATCCCCACAGACCATTGGCTACCATGCATGAATCAGTGTAGAGGTAGAGCTTTGGCCACTTCTCTCTCTCAGCAATGTCTAGGGCCAGTTGAACAGCTTTGAGTTCAGCAAGTTGACTTGATCCACCTTCTCCTTCGGTAGCTTGTGCAACCTGTCGTGTGGGGCTCCATACGGCTGCTTTCCACTTCCGGTTCATCCCTATGTTGCAACAGGAACTGTCAGTGAAAAGAGCGTAGCATGTTTCCTCTGGGGGCAGTTGGTTATAGGGAGGAGCCTCTTCAGCACGTGTCACTGGTTCTTGTTCTTCATCTGTGACATCAAAATTCTCACCTTCGGGCCAATTTGTAATTACCTCCAAAATCCCAGAGCAATTCAGTTTACCTATACGGGCATGCTGAGTGATAAGAGTAATGCACTTGCTCCAGGTAGCACTAGTGGCATTGTGGGTGGTGGGAACCTTTCCATTGAACGTCCACCCCGGCACTGGTAGTTGGGGTGCCAGGAGGAGTTGCACTTCTCTACCAATCACCTCCGAAGCAGCCTGGACTCCTTCATAGGCAGCCAAGATTTCCTTCTCTGTGGGAGTATAGTTGGCTTCAGACCCTCTGTAGCTTCGACTCCAAAATCCCATTGGTCAACCCCGAGTCTCCTCAGGCACCTTCTGCCAAAGGCTGCAGGACAAGCCATGGTTCCCGGCTGCAGAGTAGAGCACATTCTTCACCTCTGGTCCTGTCCTGACTGGGCCAAGGGCTACTGCCTGAGCAATCTCCTGCTTGATCTGGACAAAGGCCTGTTGCTGCTCAGGGCCCCACTGGAAATTGTTCTTCTTGCGGGTGACCAGGTAGAGAGGGCTCACGATCTGACTGTACTCAGGAATATGCATCCTCCAAAAACCTATTGCACCCAAGAAAGCTTGTGTCTCTTTCTTATTGGTGGGTGGAGACATTGCTGTGATCTTGTTGATGACATCTGTAGGAATCTGACACCGTCCATCTTGCCACTTCACTCCCAGGAACTGAATCTCACGAGCTGGTCCCTTTACTTTGCTCTTTTTAATGGCGAAACCAGCTCCCAGGAGGATTTGGATGATTTTCTTTCCTTTCTCGAACACTTCCGCAGCTGTGTTCCCCCACACAATGATGTCATCAATATACTGCAGGTGTTCTGGAGCCTCACCCGTTTCTAGTGCAGTCTGGATCAGTCCATGGCAGATGGTGGGGCTGTTCTTCCACCCCTGGGGCAGTCGGTTCCAGGTGTACTGCACTCCCCTCCATGTGAAGGCAAACTGAGGCCTGCATTCTGCTGCCAGAGGAATGGAGAAAAATGCATTGGCTATGTCTATAGTGGCGTACCACTTCACTGCCTTGGACTCCAGCTCATACTGGAGCTCTAATATGTCTGGCACGGGGGCACTCAGTGGTCGAGTCACTTCATTCAATGCACGGTAGTCCACAGTCAAGCTCCCTGTGCTTCAGATTTTCGCACAGGCCAGATGGGGCTGTTGAAGGGTGAGTGGGTCTTTCTGACCACCCCTTGGCTCTCCAGCTCTCGGATCATCTTATGGATGGGGATCACGGCATCTCGAGTAGCTCTATACTGTCATCGATGCACTATGGAAGTGGCAATTAGCACTCGTTGCTCTTCTCCCGTCAGGCATCCTACTGCAGATGGATTCTCAGACAACCCAGACAAGGTGTTCCATTGCTGGATGCCCTCTGTCTCTACAGCAGCTATTCCAAATGCCCATCTGAGTCCTTCTGGGTCTTTGAAGTACCCACTTTGAAGGTAGTCTATGCCCAAAATACATGGGGCCTCTGGGCCAGTCACAATAGGATGCTTCTTCCACTCATTTCCCATTAGGCTCACATCAGCTTCCACCAAAGTGAAATCCTGGGATCCCCCTGTCACACCAGCAATAGAAACAGACTCTGTCCCCACATGTCTTGATGGAATTAATGTGCACTGCGCACCAGTATCGACCAAAGCTTTATACTCTTGTGGTTCCGATGTGCCAGGCCAACGAATCCACACAGACCAGAAGACACGATTTTCCCTGGCCTCTACCTGGCTAGAGGCAGGGCCCCTCTAAGCCTGGCTATCCTTCTTTCCCCGGGCATATGTTTTGGATGTTCCTTCTAGGGGATCAGACATGTCATCATCATCATACCTGGCTGTTCGGCTACGGGCAACTGGAGCTGCTTTCCTCCTGGTGGCTTCCTTCAGTTCATGCATCGGTCGTGCCAGAACAGCGGTAGGTTTCCTATCCCACCTTCTCATGTTTTCCCCACAATCATGCAGGTAGAACCACAGCTCAGCTTGTGGGGTTTACCTTCTCTCACCATCTGGGAAATGTCTGCCTTGGATACCAGTACCTCTGATCTGTACTGCTGAAATTTGGAGAAGGTCTTCTTTAATCTCCTCTCTAAGCTTCTTATGGTTCTCCTTTATCTTATCCTCTAAGTTCTGCAGACATGTTTCTACCGCTGCGATTCTGGCATGTGTCGGGCCATGTACAGCATCTGCATATGCTCGGAGCTTCCTTGCCATGTCAAGCACAGTCTCATCCCTCTCATCCCTCTTCATGATGGCTAAGGCAGAAACAGATTCATGTAGCCCGAGTCGTACGAGTTTTCGCCACATCACAGACGTGCATGGTACTAAGTCTGGGCTCCTAGTTGTTACACCATCTGTGAAGATAATCTCAGCCACGGCCGTTTCTCTCAGGCGTTGGATCCCTTGCTCTATTGTCTTCCACTGAGTCTGCTGCATATAGAGATCATCTGCACACAGGTATCTTCATGCAACACTGTCCAAGACCCGTTCCCAGAGGCTGTGTGGATTAGCCCCCCTCATCATTCCTTGGTCTATGACAGAATCCTGTGACAGGGCTCCCAAATGATGCACTTCAGTGCCATCCAGAATTGTAGCCTCCCCTGCAGCATCCCAGAGACGGACCAGCAAACTAATTATGGATTCATCAGGTCATCGGGTGTAATCCTTCCTTAGGCCACAAAGGTCCTTCAGGGAATAAGACTCAATATTTGTGTCGGATATTGCACCTGCTGCTTTGACTCCTGATTTTATGTCAGGAGGCATTGAGGTTCCTTCTCCTTCGTCATCATCATCATCATCATCATCATCCACTGGGCGATTGGTCTTGTTTGTGCATTTCCCACTTCTAGTGCTGGTAGCAATAGCCATGGGTTTAGATGCTGGCTTAGGCTCACTATCTGGTTTGGCTACTGGCTTCGAGCCTGGGGAGTTGGATGCAGCCTGAGTCACCAGGATAGTTGCCGATTTATCTTCCTCCCCCCCTGCCTCTGTCTGCTGCCCGACAGTATCTAGCAGTGTGCGATAAGCATACGCCAGGGCCCAGCTCACTGCAACGACCTTCCTCTCCTTAGGCTCATCCTGGTACTTCTCTTCCAGATATTTCCCCACCTCAGCTGGGTTCTGAATTTGTTCATGGGGGAAATCCCAGACTATAGGGTCAGAGAATTCCTTCAGGATTTGGCCCATATCCTCCCATTTCCCACACCACTTAGGATTTTCCACACCAGGGTTTACTCCTGAGTCAGGGGTCTCATCAGCCCGTTTAGAAATCTCAGCCCTCACTATAAGCAGCAGGCTGTATAGAGGAAGGTTACCAGACTGAATACCAGGAAGATGGTCTCTTTTACATTCAGGGGAAACTGAACATCCTTCACTAGTGATGCAACTGATTCATAGGAGAAGGAGGAAAGCAGAGGCTGAAAAACCTCATTCCCTGCTGCTCCTCCTTTAACAAACTGGATGCATAACCATAGCCGTGAACCATTTATACCTGGAGCAGACCCTAGCATTTTTATAAACTTCTTGTAAATCATTGCCACCAAACCCAGCAGGATAGCTATTCTGGTCACTGCCCCTCTGATGTAAAAATTATGCATTAGGGACAATACTAAAGCTATTTCTGGATAAGAAAATAAACCTAGGCACCATAGAGGTATTAACATCTCAAAAAACCCTAGGGACCAGAAATGCATGCAAACCTTCACCCCAACAGACATTATGAATTAAAAAAGCATGGCTATTAGCTGATTTAAACGAACAGAGAGTAATAGAAACCAAAATGCAGTCAAAACAGGGTTTTTCCACTCTCTTGAGCCCCCAGGATGGGAGCTAAGATTTTGTCCTGGTTTAGGGCAAATTTGATAGAGAATCTGCAAAGGAGGGCCCCTCCAGAAAGCAAAACCCACACGGCCCCTCCCCCCAGCCGGTTCGGGAAGAATTCCTCAGAGAGAAATGGAAAGAACATGTTTATTTAACAGGAACAGCACCCGCAGCACACAAAATGAACAATACCGGATGACACCGCTCTGAAAAAGGTGACAAAATCAGAAAGTGTCTTTCGGGGGTGGTTGCTCTGTTAGTCCCTCTGGCGCTGGGGCAGCTGCTGCAGGCCAAATGGTGCAAACCCTCGGTGTTCCCAGGTCCCAGTCCGGAGCAGGTTTGAGATGGTTGAAGAAAAAGGAGAGGAGAAACAGTCCAGGAAGGAATTTGGACTGTTTAGCTAGAACTAGCTAATAAGACGATGCAAAAGCAAGCAGAAGCAAGAGCAGAGAGAGAGAGCAAAGCAGAAAGCCTAAAGCAAAAGGCGAAAACAGCCCTATGTACTGCTCGTCTCTGTGTCTCTGATAAGAGGACAAACAAAACTTACACTCTTCAGAGACAGTTTTAAAGGCACAGAACATCTGAATGGGGATACAAGCATCATAATGCCACCCCAGGACAATGGGAAGGAAAGAATCCAGCTCCAGTGTTGCAGGGCCAGTCACCACAGGCCAAGACCAGCCAGACTTGATGGTACGGACAGATTTACCTGGGAGCAACCCTTGGATGTACAGAATTTTGGAGGTGGAATCCCAATTTCATACATGGACTCCTGGAGGAGAAGGACGGTTCTTTTACATAGGAAGGAAAGCAGGGAACCCCGGTATTTGAGGGGCAGACGAAAGGTGGCCATCAGAGGCCTAAGTCAGCCAGATTTCTCTGTTCTAGTTGCTTTTGTATGAAAGCAACCCTTGGATATAGGGAATTTGGGAGGTGGAATCCCAATTTTGGCCATTTCTTTGTAGATAAGAATGACAGCTCTTTTTCATAAGAAGGAAAGCACAGAACTCAAGTGTTTCAAAGGCAGAAGAGGAGACAGGCAGCTCCTGTCCTGGCTCCCAAGCCAGCCAGACCTGATTGTCATGGCAGCTTTGTCATGGAGGAGTCCTTGGATATTTGGAATTTCAGAGGAGAAATCTCAATTTTGACCTTGGACTCCTTGAGAAGAAGGATTGTTCTTTTCCATAGGAAGGAAAGCATTGAGCCACAGTGTTTCGAGGCAGGTGAGCGACAGCTCCCAAGTGGCAAGGGCAGCTAGACCTGTCTGGCTTTCATTTGGGAGCATTCCTTGGATGTACGGAGTCTTGGAGGTAGAATTCCAGGTTTGGCTGTGGGCACCGGGTCAGGATGGATGGTTTTACCAATAGGAAAGAAAAATGCCAAGTCTAAGTGTTTTGGAAGAAGATGAGAGGTGGCCACCCTTAGGCCAACACAGCCAGACCTGTCTGTCCTGGAACCTTTCATCTAGGGACTCTCCTTGGACATAGGGCATTTTGGAGGTGGAATCTCATATTTGGCTGTGGGTGCCTGGACAGGATTTTTTTCATTAGGAAGGAAAGCACAGAGCCCCAGTGTTTCAGAGGCAGTTGATTGCCAGCCCTCAGGAAGCCAAAGCCAGCCAGATTTGTCAGTCCTGGCAGCTTTTGTCTGGGAGCTATCCTTGGACATTGGGAATTCTGGAGGCAGATTCTCAATTTTGGCCATGGGTACCTGGTCAAGATGGATGGTTTTGTCCCATAAGAAAGAAAACACATGATCCCAGTGTTTCAAAGGCAGATGAGAGGTAGCCACTGGGTGGCCAAGGCAGCCAGATGTGTCTCTACTGGCAGATTTCATCTGGGAACAATCTTTGCATATAAGAAAATTTGGGGAAGGAATCCCAGTTTTGGCTATGAGCTCCTGGGGAGGAAGGATAGCTCTCTCCCATAGGAAGGAAAGCCCAGAGCCCCAGTGCTTCAGGGGCAGATGAGAAGCAGCCTTGACATGCCAAAGTCATCCAGACCTGTCCAGCAGCCTCTGGGTGACCAAACCAGCCACACCTGTTCCCTGCTGCCTTGGTTCCATGGGGCCCCACAGTGTCACAATGGTCTCCTTGGCTCCATGAGGCCCTGGAGCGTCACAGTGTTCTCGTTCTGTAGTGTCACAATAGTCCCATGCTTCCCTGAGGCCTTCCAATGTCACCATGGCCCCTCGGCTCCATGTGGCCCCGCTGTGTCACAATGGCTCCTTGGTTCCATTGGCCCCACAGCTTCATCCTTGGCCCTTGGTTCCACAGGGGTCCTGAATTTCATAATGGTCCCCCTTGTTCTGTGAGGTACCAGAGTGTCACAATGGTCTCTCTGAATTCATGAGGTTCCGTAGTGTCACCGTGGTGTCCTTGGATCTGCATTGTTCCAATGGCCCCTTGATTCTATGAGTTCTGTACTGTCAGCAATGCTTTTTCTGTTCCAACAGGGCTTTGATGTGTCACAATGGCTCCTGGGTTCTGTGATGTTCCAGAGTGTCATGTGCGGAAAATCACACTATTTTTAAAAACACACTTTATAAAAGCCAGTGTCCATAAAGGAGAGAGAGGAGTCCTTCAACTTTAATGGAATAAAGGGAGAGAATCCACCAGGGCACATGCCCACAGGGTTTTCTCTTTCAAGGTTTCAGAGGGTGTAGCCTCTTTTTATCCTAAGCTCCTGGCTGCATGTTGCCCTCTTGTATTCCCTATTGGTTGAGGTACAAAGAAGGTACAGTCCTCCTGAATCCCCAACCCCATATTGCCCTCTTGAACCCATCATTTTAACCCAAAGTTCATTAACTCAAGCTCATGCAGACCCACTCGCCTGTTTCAAAAGCCAAGCCATCTGGGCTCTGTAATAAACCTGTTGCTTGAAGTTAGTAGAAACATTAAGACCCAATTCAAGGATGTTAACACCCCTACATTCACCCATCAAATTTTCTGTAAAGACATCTTGCCTATCAGTCACAATGGATTCCTCAGTTCCGTGGGCCTCCACAGTGTCACCATGGTCCCATTGGCTCCATGAGGTTCTGTAGTGTCACCGTGGTGTCCCTGGACCTGCATTGTCACAATTGAGCCATGGTTCCTTGAGGTTCCGTAGTGTCACCATGGTGTCCTTGGACCTGCATTCTCACAGCTGACCCATGGTGCCATGAGAAGTTGGTATGTATGTGCATGTCTTTCTGTAGACTGTCTGTCTTGTGATTGTGGAGCAGGGTGGGTTGGCAACAAAGACAACCACTCACTCGATGTCCATGTGGAACAGAGAGCATTTATCCTCCAGCTCCTCTTTATAAAGAGATGTATGAAAAACCTGGTCTGGATATCCCATTGGTCTGATCTTTTACACTGCCCAGCCCCTGAACCAGTGAGATGTCTGCAGCTTAGGATGCAATGTAATTAGTTGAGGTTCTGTAGTTAGTTGAGGTTGACTGACCCACCAGTCAGCGCAGGGGTTGGTTTCAAGGAGCTGGCTGGGTTTCTTATTTATAGATGAATTAATTGTGCAGTACAAACCAGCTTGTATTGTGACATAATGTGACAACACTGTCTTTCTGTTATTCTCTATTTCTTATCCTTCTAATCCTACTTACCTGGAACATTTTTGGTTAACCTCTTAAGGTTAAAGGTTTTTAGGTTAAATGGCTAATTTAATGGTACAATGAGAGTTTCGTGTTGAAGTGGATGTTGTATTAAACCCTTTGCCAAAGTTCCTTGATTGTCTGTATTTTGCCAGTAAAATTTGGTGTAATTTTGATGTCTTAGCTCAGTTGGTTAGAGCATGGTGCTGATACCACCAGGGCTGTGAGTTCAATCGCTGTGTGGGCCATTCACTTAAGAGCTGGACTTGATGATCATTTAAAGTCCCTTCTCAGCAAGAATATTCTTTGCATCTGTCAATGTTGAGAATATCTGGTTGGTGTTTCTCCTGTGCACCAAATTCAAGTCAAGGAAGCTTTGGTTACCCCCAGCATTTCAGTGTTCTGGGGTGTTACAGTCCTGCAGGCTCACAATGGCCACTTGTTTCCATGAGGCACCACAGTGTCCCACTGGCCCCTTGGTTCCCTGAGGATCTGGAGTGTCACACAAGTTAATGACATTTGTCCTTGCTGCCCCTCACATCCCAGTGCCCCACTAACAGCCCCAAGCCACCTGTGAGGGACAGGCTCTGCTGTCCCAGGCTGGGCTCAAGGCTTGGCCTTTCTGCTTCCTGCAGCCAAGCCAGGCCTTGCTCAGCATTGCAGTTCCCTGCTCAGAGCCTTTGGCTCCCTGCAATCCTGGCCTCAAGGATCTGCTCTCAGCAGTCCTTGGGGAGTCTTTGGCAGTCCCTGCCCTCAGTGGGGCCCGGTGATGCTCCAAGGGACTTGAAGTTTTGCTTCTCACTTCTTGAGAAGCTTCTTCAGCCTTCTCTCAGTGCCTGAAGGTCCTGGACTCAGCCCCAAATCCACCATGGGTTTTGTTGGAGAGTTTTGTTCAGACATGGCTTATAGAAAAAGGCCATGATCATATAGAGCTGGTTCAGCAGTAAAAAGCAGCTGTAAGCAGTAAGTTCTCAGCCTTCTGATTACGAGAAAAACAAAAACACTGCATCCTTGATCAAATGATGAGAAAAACATGGTGAAAAACATGGAGTCCTTGAATGTAGTCAGCAGCAGGATAAAAAACAAGTATTAGTCTCGACAAGAAAGCCACAGGTATTAGCAACAAAGGAGGGGTTGACATGTGATCTGTAACCAATGATGAGCTCAGCTTTTGCAATATGTATGAGCTTAATTAACACTACTATAAAAGTATGTAAGCTGGATCAATAAATTTGAGACAAAGATCATCAATAGGATGTGCTCGTTTCCCTTCACTTTCCTCAGGTTTGATTAAAATAGAGAAAGCACTTCAGGGCTCTTTCTCTGGCTTCAATGGTTTTCAGGTCTTCGGGGCTTGTACAGCTCCCTGGAGTCAGTTTGGAATTCTTTTCAAGAGAAAGATTTTAAAGTGCCTCTCATGACTTTTCTTCTTTAATGGAGTATTTTTTTATTTTTTCAGTTCAGAGAAGAGCTGATAGAAGCAATCCCCAGGTGATCCTAATGCTGAATGTCTCCTTAGGAGGTCTGGGCACAGAAAAGAATGAGCCCCTTGAGGGCTGACCCTGTTTGGACAAGCTGGTCTTCACCCCCAGCCTCACCATGTCTGACATGGCCCACCTGGCACTGACATCCCTGTGCCCTCCAGCAGAACCTTGTCCCCTGAGCTCTGCAGCTCCATGTCCTAGCCCAGTGCACCATGTCTCACCTGCTCTCCTCAGGGCTCTGCCTGCACACAGGCGCAGGAGAAGTTTTCCTGTTGGGAAGGAAAGAATGGAAAAGCCTGAGCAGGTTTCCTGAAAGCAAACCCCACTCAGGAACCACCTGCTCAGTCCAGGCTGCATGGAATGGTGTCACCTTTCTCCAAGGGACAGTGTGAGCAGAAATGATATCTGGGAGCAGAATTCTCTGAGTCTTGCAGCTGAATTCTCTGTCCCTGTCCTTTCCCTGGATCTCTGTTGCAGATGGAAGCTGCTGGTGCCATCCTCACCTTTAACCTCTCTCTTGAATGCAAACAGATGTTCCCAGCTGTGTTCAGCAGGATTTGCTCAATGTTTCTACAAACTTTTGTGTTCCTCATGGAATGAAGGGGCCATTTTGGCACTGAGGGGGCGATGTGGAAGCAAGGAGTCAGTTGTGATCCTGGGGTCCCATGGAACCAAGGGGCCATAGTGACACAGCGTGGCCAGGTGGATCCAGTGGTCCATTGTGACACTGTAGATCCAAGGAGACCATGGAGACACCCTCAGGACCTCATGGAACCAAGGAGTCCATGGTGACCCAGTGGGGCTGCATGGAGCCAATGTTCCATGGTGACACTGTCCATCCAAGGAGTTCATTGTGACACTGCGGAAGCTCATGGAGCGAGGGAGGCCATTGTGACTCTGAAGAACTTCATGGCACCAAATATCCATGGTGACACAGCAGGGTATCATGGGAACCAAGGAACTCCTACTGTCAATACAGAAACTCATGGAACCAGGGGCCCCTGTGGCACTGCAGAACCAACAAAGCTGCTGGACCTTGTCCCCTGGCCCTGCACAGCTCCTTGGGAGGCACAGCAGGAGCAGCGCCCTGGGAGCCTCAGGAATGCCCCTCTGGGATCCATGGTACACACTCCCAGGGGCTGGAATTCCAGTTCCCAGACAGGAAAAGATGTTCCTGCCCTTGAAAGCAAAGCTCTTAAGAAGGAGCCAAAAGCCAAGTGGAGCAAGATCTTACAGTGACACTCACAGAGAAACAGAGCAGGCAAAGAAAGGCAACAAAGAAAGGAGGACACAAAGACAATAATTTGAGAAGGTGGCAGGCTGAAAAATAAACTGGAAGTGATGGAAAATGATTGAGGCAGAAATAATTCTGGAAGTTTTATTTACTATCAAAATAGATCCCACACACCCAGCCCCACATAATCCTGGTCCAACACCCAAGAATTTGGATCCCACTTCTCCCAGTCTCCTTCCAACCCCATCACACCCTGGAGGCTGTGGAATTTAATAATTTTGACATGGGACTGAGGTTTTTTTAGGTGGGAATAAGACAATTTGAGGTGGTGTTGAGCTCTTTTGCGGTAAGATTGAATTGTTTTTGGTGGGACTGAGTCAGTTTGAGGTGACAAATCAATCCATCTTGACTTTTAGAGTGCAAAGATATGGAGAACACGTCCTGAAATCCCCCAAGAACCCACAAATCCTACAGAACATGTCCCCAAACCATAAATTCCACCTGAAATAGCTGTGAAATCCTTGATCAATTACTTTCTTTTTTAGTCTTATTTCATGTGTTTTTAAGTGATAAAAATGAATCAAGGAGAACTTGGGGCCAAACCAAAAGGAAAACCAGCCAGGTGTCCTCTCAGTGCAGATCACTGGGAATATGGGTCACCAGGGCTCTGACCAATGTGGATCCTTCCAAGAAGGATGAAGCTGGAGTGGTGCATGATGCTGTTCCTACAGTCAGGGCATTTGCAGGGCTTCCCTTATCATTGCCTTCATTGGTGTTTGGTCCAGTGAGGGCTCTGGGTGAAGCTCTTCCCACACTGGGGACACTCGTAGGGCCTCTCCCCAGTGTGGATGCGCTGGTGCGTGATGAGGTTGGAGTTGTGCTTGAAGCCCTTCCTGCAATCAGGGCAGCGAAAGGGCCTTTCCTCAGTGTGAATCTGCTGATGCTGGAGGCTATTAGAGCTGCTCTGAAACCTCTTCCTACACTGTGGATACTGTTAGGGCCTCTCCCCAGTGTGGATGCATTGGTGGATGACATGGGCAGAGCTGCAGCTGAAGCCCTTCCCACACTCCCCACACTCATAAGCCCATTTCCTAGCACAGATCATCTGGTGGCTGATCAGGGTGCTGCTCTGCCTGAAGTTCTTCTCACACTCCAAGCACCTGTGGGCCTTCTCCCAATCATGAAGCTGTTCATGGACCACCAGCTCTGAGCTGTGGCTGAAGCTCTGTCCACCTTCCTGGCACTGGGTGGGTATTTCCTCCTCAGAGCACCCTGGGCTGGGTTTGCAACCCCTCTTCCTGTGGGATCTCTGGGGACTTTCCTCCCCATTGGATTCCTGTGCTGTGGAGCCAGTCAAAACAGCCTCTTCCATGAGATTCTGCTGAGGAGATGTGTCCTTCCTGGTCTCCATCTTAAGCTCCTTGTCGGGGCAGGAAGGACAAGGAAAGGATGAGATTTGCCTCTGTGCCAGAGGGAAGGGGAAGGAGACCCCCCCAGTGCATCCCCAGCAGGACGGCGTTGGCAGTGGGGTTGTCCTGCAGCCTGGGGCTGTGCTGGGTTGGGAGATGGAGCAGGAGAGAGGGGGAAAGGGGCACTGAATTCCTCCTCACCTGCCTGGAAATCCCAGGGCTCCTTCCTCTTCCTCGCACCCTCCTCCTCCATCTGGTGAAAGTTTGGGGATGGGAAATCCTGTTTTGGGAGGAAAACAAGGGATGAGCACATTGAGTTTTGTACTGGTTTCGAGGCAAATCTGTGGGAGAGTCTAAGCCAGAATAACAATTTAATAAGAAAATTTAGATCAAGGCAATGATACAGAAACCCTGCCTTAAACGGTTCTCTGACCCCAAGTGCCTTTGACAACAGAATGGTTTCCTCCTTTGAGCAGGTTGTTTTTCTCTCTGGAAGAACTCTTGGAAACTTGGACACAGCTTCCTCTGAGCAACTTATGGGAGAACTGATGAGGAAAATGGCTGTTGTGGGTGGCCAGTGTAAAGAAAATATTTTGTTGTTATTCCTTGAAAAGTTTGTTAAAATCACTGGAGGAAAGGGAGCAAATGATACCAGCAAGACTGACAAGGTTTATTCACCCAACAGTGACGAACACAAGGCTGTTAAAAGTCCCACAAGAAGCCCAGCTCAAGTAGCTAAATTCCCAAATAACTCCTGAATTCCAAGGCTTGGGTTCTCTGCCTTAGATTCCCACACATTTAATATAAAATCCTTTAACCCTTAACATGGGAAGTTACCTAAAAATGTTCCAGGTAAGTAGGATTAGAGGGAGAAGGAAGAGAACAACAGAAAGACAGAAGACCTATAGAAAGAGATGCACATAAGTGCCAACTGCTTGGGTTCCAGCATCACCAACAGAGAAACCCCAGGAGAAGGCAAGATCCAGACCCTGGGCTGGGCTCATGCTCTGGCTTTTAACCCCCTGGGCCTTCATGGGCCCGCCCCTGGGGTGGGACTGCCAGCTGCTTGTCCAATCAGAGTCAGGGTAGGCACCAGCTGCCTATGTGTGATTGATTGATTAACAGCTCAGCCAATCAGAGCTGGGTAAACACCATCCTGTGCTGTGTGATTGACAGCTCTGCCAGGCCAGGGCTGGGGGCGGGGCTCTGTCCCACCACAAACCAAGGCCTGACCCGGCTCTGGCCCCACACGGGCATTCCGAGCATTAGGACATCGATCTCATCCAGACTCTGACAGCAACCATGGTGACACTTTGGAACCTTATGGAACCACGGGTCAGTTGAGACAATGGAGATCCAAGGAAAGGATGGTGAGACAATGGAATCCAGGAATCATGGAATCAAGGAGACCATTGTACAACTCAGGGGCCCTATGGATTCAAGGGTCAGTGATAGAACTGTTTTGTCCGAATAAAAAAGGAGCCCTTGTGACACAATGGGGCAGCATGGAGCCAAGGGACTCCTATGACTCTGTTGGGACTCATGAAACCAAGAAGCCATTGTGACATTGCCAGACCTCATGGAATCGAGACCATTGTGACAATGTGAGGTTCCATGAAATCAAGGGAACATGGAACAGGTCTGCCTGGTTTGGCCTCCTGGGGATTGTCTGACAGGTGCCACTGAATTTGACATGCCAAGGGCCATTTCCCATCTGACCATGAAGAACTGGGGCTCTGTGCTTTTATTCCTATGGGAAAGAACTTTCTTTCTTATCTAGGCATCCATGGCCAAAATTGGGATTCCGCGTCTGAAAATTCCTATATCCAGAGGTTACTCCCGGATGAAAGCTGCCCATACAGTCAAGTCTGGCCAGACTTGGCCTCTGGTGACTGCCTCTCATCTGATCATGCACCACTGTGGCCCACTTGTTTCCTTCCTATGGAGACCATTGTGACACTGTGGGCCATTGTGGAACCAATGGGCCATGGTGACACTGCAGACCCTTGAGGAGCCTGTTACTCTGTAGGAACTTGTGGAACCAAGGGGAACATTGTTACCCTGCAGAGTACCATGGATCCAAGGGGCCACTGTGACACTGTGGGGCCTCATGGAACCAAGGACATCTTTGTGGCTCTGTGGGGCTGCATGGTCCCAAGGGGCCAGTGTGAAGCAGTGGGGCTTCATGGAACCAAGAGGCCCTTGCTGCATTTCAGGGCCTCGTGGAGCCAAAGGGCTGTTGTGATCCTGCAGAGCACCATGGTTTCATGGAGAGCATTGTGGCATTGCAAGGCCCTGTGGAATCATGGAGACCATTGCGACCCTGCAGGGCCTCATGGAAGGAAGGGGCCGCTGAGACACTATGGGTACTTGTGGAACCAAGGGAATCATTACTGCACTACTGGGCCCCAATAGAACCAAGGGGCCATTGGACACAGCGAGGCTTCATGGAACCAATAGATCATTATGGCACTGTGGGGCCTTGTGGAACCATGGAGACCATTAAGATCCTTAAGAACTTGTGTAATAAAGGGGCTATTATGACACCTGAGGGCATCATGGAAGCAATAGAACCACTGTGGCACTGAAAGGCCTCATGGAAGCAAGGAGCCAATTTGACACTGCAGACCCCTGTGGAACCAAGGCAACATGAAATAGGTGTGGCTGCCTTGGCCTCCCAGGGGTCACATGACAGGTATGGCTGACCTTGGAATGTGGAACGCCACTGCCATCTACCCCTGAAACACTGGGGCTCTGGGCTCTTCTGTTTGTGGAAAAGAACTGTCCATTTTTTCCAGGCATCCATGGCCAAAATTACTATTCCACCTCAAAAGTTTAGTCAATGAAAGGATTACTCCCAGACAAAAGTTCCAGGACAGAGAAGTCTGTCTGGTCTTTGACTTCTGAGGGGCAGCACTCACCTATTTTCCAAGCACTGGAAAGGGCTCTGTGCTTTTTTATGAAAA
Organism: Zonotrichia albicollis; assembly: GCF_047830755.1. Lineage (NCBI taxonomy): Eukaryota > Metazoa > Chordata > Aves > Passeriformes > Passerellidae > Zonotrichia > Zonotrichia albicollis. Next base: position 4,693,231 of record NC_133827.1, on the reverse strand, counting down.
AAAAAAAAAAAACAACCCATCCCTCTTTACCAGGCACAAATGTTTTAAATTGGGACTCTGCATTCATAATTTCAAATATCCAAGGGTTGCGCCAAGCAAACCTTCCAGGACAGACAGGTCAGGCTTGCCTTGGCCTCTGGTGGTTGCTGCTCATCAGCTCCTGTACATGGGTCTCTGCAGTTTCCTTCCTATGGAGACCAATGTGACACTTGGCAGCCTTGTGAAATGAAGGGGCCATTGTGACACGGCAGAGCACAATGGATCCAAGGGACCATTGTGACACTGTAGAGCCTCGTGGAACCAAGGACATCATTGTGGCTCTCTTGGGCTGCATGGTACCAAGGGACCAGAGCAAAGCAGCGGTGCGGGAGTTGGCCCTAGGAATCATTTGTTTAACTTAGGGTGAGCTTGAGAATTCCCCCATAAGCCTTTAGTGTTGTTATGCTAAGTTGTCCAAGTTTTCCTCCCCTATTGGTTACTTGTTTGTCCTGTATGGTTATTGTTCTAGAGTGTTCTACCCTCAAGTGTATATATCGTTGCTTTGCCTTTATCTCAGGTCTTTGAATCTCACCCCTTGTACTGTGCTCAACTTCTCCATGTTTATTGTTTTTCCCCCCGTTTACTAAAGTTCTTTTTGGGAAACTCCATTGATCCTGCTTGTTGTAGCATTGGGCAGTAGGACGGTTGGGACAGACGGAGATGAGAGATCTCTGAAGCCAGGTCTTGGAACTTGTGGTTTATTGCAAAGGGTTTTGGGTGCAGGGGCCTTGTTTGGAGCTGCCAGCCACAGCTTGGAGGAGGCCCAAAAGAGGAGCTCAAAAGTGGAACCCAAAATGGATGCCCGAAAGAGGAGGGGAGTTCCCGTTACAATACAATAAATCTTCTTCTGTGCTGCATATTCTAATTTTCACTAACCAATATAATACAAGATGCAAATCTTATAGCATTTATAAATAGCCTATAAGAATCATTACATTACCATACTGTGTTACATTTTAAACCCTAAAAACTACTCTTTGGACCCCTTTTTTGACCTCCTTTGTCAAGCTAGTACGGTCTGCTCTGACCCTTGGACCTGTCTGCAAGCAGAGGGTATTGTTTCATCAACAGTGTGTTACCTTCAGCAATACCATTGTTTTCCAGTTGTTCAGTAACTAAGGCTTGGTATCGCAAAGCTTGCTTTCATTTCAGTCTGACTTATAGTTTCCATATTTTCAAAATCTTTTGCCAGGCAATCATATCTTTAAGGCTTTCCTGTTTCATCTTCCCCAGCATCTGCTCCTTTTCATTTTCACCACCCTTGCCCTGAAGTTGGAGAACGAGAAAGGTTTGTCACCGCCAACCTCATTGTGACTTTTGGCGCCCAGACAGGGACCCTGACATTCAGTCACGTCAGCTGGGGTTGGCTGATGGATAGGCCAGCGCTCCCCAGGATTTTGGATTGTGCCAGGCTGGCAGATTCATTATTGCTTTGAGGGACCTCGGCCAGGATCCACAAGAGACAATGACAGTTTCACCTGCATAGGATTGCAGGTGGGTTTAGGGAAACACAGTAAAAATTATTGCCCATTTTCTCACTGCCTTTTTACAATACGCACTGATGTGCCATAATTGATTTGGGGTGTTCCAGTGGCTGTTCTACCTAAGGCAAAGAAAGAGAAAAATGGGCAGCCAGATGTTCAAAGTAAAAAGGTGTGTATATCGATGCTTTAAGTTAATTCTCACTGATCATGACCAAATATCTTCAAATAACAAATTAAAATCAATCCTGAGGCGGATCATTAAAATTTCTCCAAAAGGCCCCTGAGCCTGACCATCCTCCCTCCATCTTGGCTCCTCCACTTCCTGCTACCAGAACCTTCTCTTCTGTCCTTAACAAACCTCCAGACTCCACCTCCAAAACTGTGGGTCATGCCTCACTGTCAATCATTCCACCTTCACCCTGGGCCATGCCTCCAGATCTCCACCCTGGAAGTTTGCCATCCTAAATCAAGGCCCTTCCTCCCAGCACCTGACAAAATGGCAGTGCCCTTTGCCTCCCCCTCTGGCAATGATATAACCCCATGATACAACATACTCTGCCCTGCTGTCACAGTATTTCTAATCCAAATGTTTCTGCTCCAAGTTATTCTTCGTCCCCAGAAGACAGTTTGGATTCCCCAGAGCCATCTTTCCCCTCAACCCCAGAAGATCCCTAGGAAAGGATACGGAAGGAAGCAGTTAAGGAAGGAGACTGGCAAGTGGTCTCGACACTCCTCGTTACCCCCGGATGTTATGAAAGAAGGGGGCAGAATCCCAGGTATCAGCCATTGGTTTATGGGGAAATCAAGGATATGTGTGGGGCAGCTAAAGACCATAGGAGGGATTTACCTTGTTTTAATGGCCTAATGAGGGGCATGTTTACAGCACATGTCTTAACCCCCTATGATTTAAAATATATTATGACCATGTTGTTGTCACCTAGAGAATACACCCTGTGGGAAGGGGGATGGAATAGTTTACTAAATCAATTAATAGCAAACTGTGTTAATAACAAGGCAAGGGTGGAATTGAAAATCAACCATCTAGCTGGAGAAGGACAACACAGCCTAGCAGATGATCAAGCAGCAGGTACCCTCAGAGAAGTATGGGATGATATCAAAGAGATGGCTTTGAAAGTTTTAATCCAGGTATCGGATGGTAGCAACCCCAATTTGAACTACCTTGGGTGGCTGCAGCTCAAGCTTTAGGACAATTAGACCATCTTGGGTGCCTGTTAAGTATGCAAACCAATGCTACATCCCTCACATTGAGTGGCCTGCACTCAGACATAGAGACCATCAGACATGCCACCTTGCAGAACAGCAATAGAATTTTTACTCTGGGCACATGGGCATGGCCATGTAGATTCTGAGGGATGTGTTGTATGAACCTCTCCAGCCACAGCAAGTCAATCCACAAGAGCATTCAGGTACTGAAAGAAATGGTTCAAGAAGCTTCAAGAGGAAAACAAAGACTGGTTCAATAAACTCTTCCAATCCTGAGGACGAAAGAGTTGGAGGATGTTTACTAAAACAGTTGGGGTGACGACAAAAAGACTATTAATTCTCTTAGTGGTTGTTGTTATTATATTGTTAATTGTCCCATGTTTGTTTGAATTGTTTTAGAGAGTCTTAAAAATTATTTCAGCTCCATCTTTGTTGTAAAACAGAAAGGTGGAAGATACCCAACACAGGCTTTTCATGGATTCCTTGGACGAGAGAATTGGAAGCCAGGATGGCACAAAATCCTCTGAGAGACTCAGTGTGGGAAGGAAAATCCTTAAAAGTACCTAAAAGTATTCTTAAACCCATAAAGTACCTTAAAAACCTTGAGTATCTCAAGGTGTTAATGAGCCCCACTGAGTGTCAGTACAAAGAGTCTGTATCAAAAGAGAAATACCAAGTACCGTGAAAAAACTGAAGTACCTTGAAGTAGTAATGAGCCCCACTGCGTTTATTACTGACAAAGCCTCTCCAGGGACTAATTAAGCAGATAATTGGAGGCCATGATTGCACAAACCTCTCAGAGACTCCAAGGCAAAAGCCAAACCCAAAGTCCTTTGAAAAACCTGCAGTCTCTGGGAGCATTCAGAGGCCCCCAGGGCCATTCCTGACCAAGGCTCCTCAGGGACTCCTTCCAGCAGATCCTGGAGGCCACTGGGATGTGGGATAGGGGGGGATGCTGAGGGCAGGACAAGGGGCTGACAGTGCCCAGCCTGGCTGGGGCCATGCCAGGAGGCCCCAGTGGCTCAGGACAAGGTGTCTCCTCACAGCCCTTGGTGGCACAGACCCTGCTGTGCCCCAGGACACCAAGACTTGGCTTCTCTTTGTCCCCACCTGTCATCACTGTCCAGTTCTCTGCTCTGCCTGGGGCTTGGGGACACTTTCTCAGCTGCGTCCCTCAGTGGGACCCATTAAAACTTCAAGAAAGTTTGGAGTTGGATTCTGACTTGGAGTTCTGGAGAGGTTTCTTCAGCTCACTCTCAGGGACTGATGTTCAGGGCCTGAGCACAAAGCCCCAGAGGCTCATTAAAGTCCTTGTGCTGTGTCTGTGCTGCTGAGCTGGGCTGGGCTCCTGGCACAGAGGCAGCTCCTGGTAACCAAGAAGAGCTTCAAAAGCACATTTCTCTTGACGAGCAGCTCTTCTGCCAGCCCAGCAAGGCTGGGGCACTGCCTGCAGCCACCCCGGGCACAGCACAGAGGCAGAGAGAGCTTCAATCAGTCAGGGCTGGGAAGGTGCTGAGAAGTGCCTGGGGCAGAATCACTTCCAGCCCTTGGTACAGGAACCTTTGGCTGCAGGACAATGCAGCTGCAGCTCCTGGAATGATCTCCTAAAGCTGGAACATCCCAATGCCTACAGACCCTGTGAGTACATTCTCTGATTTTCTCTTTTGCAGAGCAGCCAGGGGTGTCAAGGGCTGTACTGCAGAGCAGGGTCCTGCAGGCCAGGGCGCTGTGCTGGGGCAGGGACTCTGCTGCCTGCCAGGGACAGCTCTCAGCCAGCCCTGGCAGCTGCTCCCAGCACTGGGGGACAAGATCTGGGTGGGAGGAGAGAGCTGGTAAGGCTTGGAAGTGTTCCCCTTGTGTGGTGAGGATGCTGCATTGTACAGGACTGCTCTCCGCACGACATTAAACTCCCCAACATTTCAGAGCCTATTATACAGGGATCACTGCAAGAAAGGGGCTGCATAAAAAGGAAAATCCTGCTTTTATAATCTACTCCTCTGGGCTGCCTGGATGGGAAATTGCACATAGATATTCATCTCTCAGTTCCGGATAATATTAAAAACAACCAAAAAAATTTCCCAAATCTGAATAAACCTGGCAGTGACAGAAATAAGCACAGGGCCCCATAGAGGCCGCATCAGTGTCGCTTTTTTAGCCTCCTCAGGGTTGCTGTGACGTTGCCATCAGAGCCTGCAGAGCCAGAGCAGCCCCTGGGCAGTGCCTGAGCTGGGAGGGGTCTGCAGGGCAGAGCTGAGCCCCCAGGGCTCGGCTGGGCTCTGGCAGCACTGGCAGGGCCCAGCCCTGGGCACGGGAAGCAGCTGCTGGCAGGGACAGCTCCAGGCAGCAGAGCCCTGAGCAGGCAGTGGGGGGAAAGTGTCCCTAGGCTGTGATGGGATATTTCAAGTCCTCTCCAAACCCAATTATTCCATGATTACTATTTTTACAGATCCCCATGCCAAGACAGCTCAAATGTCCAACAGCAGTTCCATCAGGCACTTCCTCCTGCTGGCATTTGCAGACACGCGGCAGCTGCAGCTCCTGCACTTCTGCCTCTTGCTGGGCATCTCCCTGGCTGCCCTCCTGGGCAACAGCCTCATCATCAGCGCCGTAGCCTGCGGCCACCACCTGCACACGCCCATGTTCTTCTTCCTGCTCAACCTGGCCCTCACTGACCTGGGCTCCATCTGCACCACTGTCCCCAAAGCCATGCACAATTCCCTCTGGGACACCAGGAACATCTCCTACACAGGATGTGCTGCACAGGTTTTTCTGCTTATCTTCTTTCTTGCAACAGAGTTTTATCTGCTGACCATCATGTGCTACGACCGCTACGTGTCCATCTGCAAACCCCTGCACTATGGGACCCTCCTGGGCAGCAGACCTTGTGCCCACATGGCAGCAGCTGCCTGGGCCAGTGCCTTTCTCAATGCTCTGCTGCACACAGCCAATACATTTTCCCTGCCTCTGTGCCAGGGCAATGTCCTGGGCCAGTTCTTCTGTGAAATCCCACAGATCCTCAAGCTCTCCTGCTCACACTCCACCTTCAGAAAAATTTGGATTTCACTGCTTGGTGTCTGTTTAGGTTTTGGTTGTTTTGTGTTCATTGTTTTCTCCTATGTGCAGATTTTCAGGGCTGTGCTGAGGATCCCCTCTGAGCAGGGACGGCACAAAGCCTTTTCCACTTGTCTCCCTCACCTGGCTGTGGTCACCCTGTTCATCAGCACTTCTGTGTTTGCCTACATGAAACCTCCCTCCATGTCCTCCCCATCCCTGGATCTGGCCCTGTCAGTTCTGTACTCGGTGGTGCCTCCAGCCCTGAACCCCCTCATCTACAGCCTGAGGAACCAGGAGCTCAAGGCTGCAATGTGGAGAATGATGACTGGGTGCTTTCAGGAACATTAAAATGCTGGCCAATTTCTGCAATAAAATCACTTGCACAAAAAGTAATCTTTGATAATTCCTCTTGGTTTTAATTTGGAGGTTGCTTTTCTTTATTTTACTTTTTTCATAGTGTCCACAAATAAATGTCATTGTTTGTGCCATTGCTCATTTTGTTTGTCTCCACCTTCCATGTGGCCACAGACTGCGTCAATGAGGGGCTCTGCTCTCAATGGCAGTAAATGAACTAAAGGATGTTCCAGCAGAGTTTTGTGCAGAGATGCCCATTTGTTGCCCTCTCTGGAGCTGCAGCAGCAAAGTCTCTGTGCAGAGCTGCGGGCAGATCAGTGCTGGCCCAGCAGCTGTGCACAGCAGCAGCAGAACTTGGTGTTGCCAGTGCTGCTGCCGTGGCCCTGCCCCGCTGCCCTGGTGGCCCTGGTGTTGCTGCAGGGCCTGAGTGCTCTCGGGGCCAGGCACAGCCCTGGGGGTGGCAGTGCTGGGGCTGCAGCAGGGACAGGCCATGGGCAAAGCTGGGGCAGCGCTGACGCCTCAGCCCAGGCCCTGGGGGCTCCAGGCTCTTTGCCCAGGATCTCTCAAGAACACGCCCAGGCCAATGCTCAGCACAGAAAACCCCCGTGGGCAGCCCCAGGCTGGCTGTGGGCAGGCTGGGGGCAAACAGCATGGCTGGGGCTCTGCAAGGGCCCTGGGGCAGACAGGAAGGAGCAGCAGAGCAGGGGCTGATCCATCCCCAGTGCGCTGCACAGCCCAGGGCAGTGTCCCAGAGCGTCCTGATGGAGCTGCCAACAACATCCCCCCTCTGCAGCCCTGGCCTCTCCCCCAGCTCACACAGGTGTCCCATCCTTGCAGGCACAGACACGGCAGCACTGGCTCAGCAGCCCCTGTTTGCATTGCACAGAGCAGGGGGAGCACCCCCATGCTGTTGGTGTGAAGACATGAACCTGAGGGAGCAAAAATGCCATCAGCCCCTGGGGCCAGCAAGGGCTGGGGGACACCAGGGAAACCACTCAGCTTTGTCCTGGCCTCTACAGTCAGCCAGAAAGTTTGTTCCCATCAGCTGGGAGTTTCCTGTCCCACTGCAGAGGCTGTTGCTCAGAGCCAGGGCTGCCTGGCAGCCACCTCCAAACTGCCCTGAGCATTTCCTTGGCTTCACCTTTGCTTTCTTTCCTCTTTCCTGATACAAACTTCTTCCTACTGCCCACCCCTGTTCCCTCCCCTGCAAACAGCCCATCCCTGTTTGCCCTTTCCTCTCTGGCCCCACTCCCCATTGCAGTTCCTGACTTGGCACCATGGGAACGTCTCTTGTGGAGCAGGATCATCCTACAATCTGCAGGAATTGTCTGCAGGCTCCTGCAGTGCCTGGTGCTGCTCCCTTGCCAGAGGCACCCCAGGCCAGGGGGGCACATCTGGGCTGCTGTTTCTGGCTCTGGGCCTCCCTGTTCTGGGCAGTGAGGAGGAGCTGCAGAGGCTCTGCAGGACTGACAGGATGGGCTTTGGGGCTGGCAGGAGAAGCTGAGGGACCTGGGCTGCTGGAGCTCCTGGCTCCTGAAGAGGAGGCCCAGGACTCCAAGTCCTGAAGCTGCTCCAAGGGTGGTTTCAGAGAACCCCAGAATCAGCAAGGGTGGAACAGGCCATGGAGATTATCAAGTCCAACCTGTGCCCTGACACTGTCTTGTCTTCCCTGAGCCTCCTCTTCTCCAGGATAAACAACCTCAGCTCCCTCAGCTCACCTCACAGCTCTTGTGCTCCAGACCCATCCCCAGCCTTGTCCTTCTCTGGACACGCTCCAGCCCCTCCATGTCCTTCCTAAATTGGCGGCCCCAGAACTGCAAACAGCACTCAAGGTGCTGCCCAAACATTGCTGAGCACAGGGGAACAATCCTTTCCCTGCTCCTGCTGGCCACACTATTCCTGATCCAGGCCAGGAGCCATTGGCCTTCTTGCCCACCTGGGCACACTGCTGGCTCATGTCCAGCCTGCTGTCCATCAGTCCCTGCAGGTGATGGAGGAGACCACGCTGCGGTCCAACCACTCTGGCATCTTGTGGAGAAAGGGAAGGGAAGGGAAGGGAAGGGAAGGGAAGGGAAGGGAAGGGAAGGGAAGGGAAGGGAAGGGAAGGGAAGGGAAGGGAAGGGAAGGGAAGGGAAGGGAAGGGAAGGGAAGGGAAGGGAAGGGAAGGGAAGGGTCCAGATCCAATTCTTCCTGAAATGTGGGGTTTGCTGGCACTGCCAGTGCCTTGATCCAACAATTTCCCTATTCTGGCACAGCCCAAGTACAGCCATTTGTTGGCACAGAAATACAAAACCTGGCAACTTCCTGCTACTGGGTCTGGCACCTTCCACATCTTGTGTTTGCTGCCCCAGTACCCAGATTTGGAAATTTCCTGGTGCCCGCACAGCCCAAGTCCAGTGATTTCCTGACACAGAAAGCCAAAATTTGGAAATTTCCAGGTTCTGACTCCAGCACAATCCAGATCTAGTGTTTGCTGAGACTGTCAGTGCCCAGATTTGGAAATTTCCCTGTGCCTTCACAGCCCAGCTCTAGCAATTTGGTTTTAGCTAGCTTAGGCAGAGAAGTTCCTTTGGACTGTGACTTTCCTTTTTCTTGGAACTGTTTAAACCTGCTCTGGACTGAAAACGCAGAAAAACACCGGCAACAGCTCACACCTGTGGCCCCCCGAGCTCTGGGACGCTGCATTCCAGTGCCAGAGGGACTTAGAAGAGACTGAGTGAACCAACTACAACCCAAAAAAAGGACTTTCTCCATTTGCCATCGCTTCAGCACTGTCTGAGGTTTTATTTAATATTATTCATTTTCCATGCTTTTGAATACTTTACTTGTTAAATAAACTGGGGTTTTTTCAGTATTCTCAAGTGAAGTCTTTTCCTGAACTAGTAGGGGGAGAGGCCGCTTGAACTTGCTTTCTAGACAGACCCCTTTTGGAGATGTGCTCCCAAAGTTTGCCCTAAACCAGTGTTGGAAAAGAAATGAAATTTAGCAAAATGTTTTATTATAGTTTAGTTATGAGTTTTGTGTGAATTGGTTTGTAAAAATAATTTTGTAGCCCTTGATAGTATGTTGAGTTCTGTGTAACCTTGGCAGGTGGCCTTAGAAACCTAATAAACATTAAGCCAGGGTAGGAGAGTAACAAGACTAACGGGTTTGGGGATAGCATTACAATAGGACAGGTAGAAGATTTATGATTTTGCTCGTGAACTAGGGAATGTATTACAAGGGTCCGTAGTTTGGCAAATGGCCACTGTTTCTTGGAGACTTTGTTATGAATTGGATGTCTATAAAAGGAAAACACCCATGTGTGAATTTCGGGGTTCTGATTTTGGGACGTTAGTCCGCAGGCCCCCGGGCCCTTCAATAAAGCGCCGCACAAAACTTATCCGAGTTTTGTGTCCTTTATCAATTGGGCAACACCAGCACAAACAGTCACAATGAAAATTGCACCAGTGGCATAATTTCCTGGTGGCAAATCTTGCTACAGAACCTCTACCTTGCTCTCCATGAGAGATTCTTGGGAAGAGCAGACAGAAGATTCCTGGAAAACTGAAACATCTTTCCAGAAGTGAAATGAAAATGAAAGAAACAATCCAAGATGTTTTCTAAAATAAACAGGGCCAGGAGACTTCTTCTCCTTTCTAATGCCTTTATTAAAAGTGATCAGCTCAGAATTGGGCGGCTCGGCAGGGCTGCAGTCCCCATCGCGTCTCCCAGGGCGACTCAGAGGAGGAGGATATGCATAGCTTTGTCCACTAGGGGAAGAGCCGGGGGATCCAGTCCTCGTGGGAGCCTTTAGGGCGTGATGTCCCCGTCAGATATTACTTTGTCAGTGCAGTCCCCCTCAGTCTCGGCGCTGGGGACGACTCCCATGGTCAGGGCGAGAGGGACTCTGCATCTCTGCAGGCTCAGCACTTGGCTCCTCATGTCCAGACATCACTTTAGTCTCTCAATTCTTATTTGGCTCGTTGTTTTTGGGGTTTTCTCATTGCATTTCGAGTCATGGTCCCACAAAGCATTCTGGACTTTGGAGTCCCTTTGCATAACCCCCCCCCCACCTTCTGAGGTGTCTTCCCTATGTTGGAAGAGCACACTGCCTCTGGGAAGGGCCATCTACCCCACCCAGCCAGGCCTTTTACTAATACAAAAGAGGAGATAAGCCTCAATGACCCGGTATTACAATAACAAAGCACTAAGAACCCTGGCAGAGACAGATCTGGCTGTGTCCCTGTAACTCTTTCTCACAAAAAAAGATATTAACCGAATTTTTGTTCATAACAGTCCCCCCTCTTTTTCTTTGATCGAGCTTAAATTTTTAAGCTCGCATCAACTCACAATTTTTTTGTTTTGAATCTACTATAAATCTCTTGTGCACTTTGGTAATCATGGTTACTTAACCTTGTTCCTTTCCTTGGTTTCTTCAGGTTGGTCTGCACGGCAAATACTATTTTACTAAAACAGATAAATAAGCATAGTAAAAAGAGCAATCCTCCAAGTACACACACAGTGAGAAAAACCACCTTTTCCCATACATCTTTTCTGAAAATCTCCAAGTTCTCCCACCCACTGGGATCAAGTGTAGGAGTTTGATCTCGATTCTTTACACATGCTAATCTTTTTATTTCGTTTGAAATGTTCCTGATAATTGAATTCTTTATTTTTAATACTGCTTGGAGCCAGATGACTTTGTTCAACACAGATATTGGGATCTGAACTTGGCTTTTACAATTTTGGATTTTCTCAATTTCTATTTCACTTGGTCTGTTTTGTTTAATTTCTCTCAAATCATTATACATACGAACTCCCAAATTTGATCCAGTTTCTTTGGGTAAAAAGAAAATTGGTTTTATCACTCTAGCAATGCAGTTGCCAGACGAGATCAAACCTAGGGGTTTAGAGCTCCCCTGAAATGTGTCCCAAAAGGGGTTTATCTCTTTTCCAGTACACTCATATAAATACTTGCAACAAACAATTTTTCTTACCATTTTCACCATTTCTTTGCTTTTTACTAGATCTGCTGAGCTTGTTTCAGCAGCATCACATTCAAAGCACAACCAGGCTTCCCCTATAGGGCACTCTCCTAGGAGTGGCTGCCTAAAAGTGGCAGTATTGTATGCTATCCAATACACTCTCTTATTTTTCTGATAAAGGACCAATTGGGAGGGGTTAACACAATCAGGGTTAGAACTGATGTGGACTCTCGACAAGGAGCTCGCTTCCTCCTCCTAGAGGGGTTGGTAGCCTTCACTGCACAGCTCAGCTGGGCTCCCCAGAGCACCACCAGCAATCAGAGCCATCAGTACTACCCTTCTCAAGAGTCCGGTATGGGTCATCTTGCACAGCCTGCACACCCAGCCTTGCCTCTTGGGGAATTTTACTGAGGAGAAGCTTCTAAGCTCTTTAGAGTCCCTTCCACCCGCTTCTCTGGTTAAACCTCTCTTGGTCTGTTCCCTACCAATTTTAGTTCCCCACCCCCCCCCCCCCAGGGGAGTGTTCTGCAGAGGATTAACCTGTAGTCTTTAGAATTAAATTGGGGAACTTAAACCAGAATTACTTATTTACAGCCTTAAACTTTTTACCAACATAGTTTACACAGAACAGTCTTGAAACATTTTAAGCAATATTAGAACTCTTGATACCAATTTTCCCATACAGTTCAGTCTTTTTGACTCTTCCTTCTGAGAGTCAACTTTAAATCACAGTATACTCAGGTGAATTAACTTGTGATGTGGATGAATCCTTATCCAGTGCCTGGAGGTGAGTGGTGTGGACTCTGGCCCAATGCCAGAAGGAGAAAGGGGTGGAGTCCGGTCCAATGCCAGAGGGAAAAGAAACCTGATGTTGAATCCTGGTCCAATGCCGGGGGTGAGAGTGATGTGAGTCCAACCTTTTCCTTTTGGTCTTCACAGTCGAATTAGTAATGAAGAGTACCTGAAACGGGCTTTCAAACACAGGCATTAATGGTCTGCTATTTAATGATTTTATCAAAACTCAGTTTCTCTGTTTAATGTTATTGGTAATTTCTCTTTTTCCATAGCTTGTATGTTTCTCTCATCAACTTCTACATACTCTGTATTTTGCAAGGAGTTGTATTTCTCAGCTAACTTAACTCTCAAACTACTTTTATTCTCCTATTTTTCTGTGTATTTAATTCACTGGTTTTCTGTTCTACTTTTCAAGATCTTATCTATTTATCTCTTGCTTCTGTTTCTTACTTTCACTTACAGCTTACATACTTCTTTCAACCCCTTACACTTAATTTTATTTTTTTTTTCCTTACACCATTCTTCTACACAATACACTTCCCTTTTAAGGAGATGTGGTAAAACTTGTAATGCACAATGTACATTACTTCTATTCTAACTCGTTTATATTCACTCTCTCATTTCTCATTCCCTTTCACACATTCCTTCACACCTTTAAGACACAAACTGGATCATTACTGCTAGATAATCATGGGTCCCTGTGGCCGCCCCCTCACCTTGGGGTTGGCCCACAGGTCTCATTATCTCTGGGCCTCTTGGAAGGGCCCAGACTCTGGTTGCCTCTGGTGCACATTCACCTGTGAGGCTGCCTGTGTGTCACTCACACTCTTACAGCTACGGCTCCCTCACACATCTGGGGAGCACTAGTATGGTTTGCAGGTCACACACACACACACACTTTGGTCACAGCCCCCACCCGCCCGGGGGACACAAGCCTGGTTTGCAGGTCACACACACACACACACACACACACACACACACACACACACTTCCACTGCCCCCTTCCCACCTGCCCAGGAAGTTGAGGCTGACTTTGCTTGTGACTCACTCTCACACACACAACAAGACAACAATAAGGTACCTTTTACTTTCACACCACTTATTACAAGTTTAGTTTTACTGGCCAGTTTTGGTGCTATTGGATATCCTTTCTACCTAGCTGGTTTTGTCTAACTTCAGATGTTACTTTGTTGAGACAGGACTTATCTGCCCCTGTATCAACCAAAAATTCAAGTTCCTCATTTAGGGGTCCCACTTCAAAGTTTACCAAGGGCTCTTTTAGATGTTGCATCGGGTCCCCTAAAGTATAAAGCCCCTGACCCTCTAGTTGTCACTTCTAAGGATCTTCCCTAAATTATCTTGTTCCCTGGCTATTGCCACATTGAGACTGAGCTTTCTACAAAACCTCCTGGTGTGTCCTGGCTCTCCACAGTAATAGCAATGTCGTCCTCTCAAAGGGACTTGAGGTGTCTCTATCCCCGTTGCACCTGACAGTACAAGAGGCCTATCCTTGCCTCCTCCTGGTGGTGGACCCGCCCACCCTGCACTTTCTCTAGCTACAGCAACCATGATCTTAGCCTTGGCCTTTGCCTTTTCTTCCTCCCTCCTTAAATACACCTTCAATGCCTCTCTTAATAACTCATTTATGTCCTTCGCTTGCCACTCTTCCATCTTTTCCAGTTTCCTCCTTATATCAGGCCAAGATTTGGTAACAAATTGGACCTTTAATAGCATTTGACCTTCTGGGGTGTCTGGGTCTATTCTAGAGTACAACTGGAAGTTCCGCCTTAGGCGATTAAGCCAGGCAGCAGGAGCTTCATCTTTCTCCTGTGTACCCTCAAATGCCAATTGGCTGTTAGTTCCTTTGGGAACTGACTCTTTGATCCCCTGTATTATCAAAGATCTATATTCCATCATGGCCTTCCTCCCCTCCTCCTGGTTAGGGTTCCAGCTGGGATCCGTTAGTGGCAATTTCTGTTCGCCTGATGGCACCTGGGGTCCTGGACGGTTATCTTTCTCCCAAATTCTTATGCCAGCCACCCTAATCATCTGGAACTCTTCTGGGGAAAACAATATACTCAGGATGGAATTCATCTCCCCCCAAGTGTAGATATTTGGACCTAGAAATTGATCTACTTGGTTAGCTATGCCCACTGGGTCCTCAACTAAATGTCCCAACTCTTTCTTGAATCCTCTCACCTCAGAAGCAGTTAGGGGAGCATTCACAAAGCCAACACCTCGCGCTACTCCTCCCATAGGAACCTATCTGAGGGGAAAGAGTCTCTCTGCCTTGGAGGTCTTGGATCTGGTGCTACAGTACGGCCCATCTTCAGATGCCAAACTGCTTTGAGGGATATCTGGGTTACCCTGAACTTTCTGCCCATCAGCAGGTGTATTTGCTGATAGCTGTTTATCGGGCGAGGAGGCATTTGTGTCCCAACTAGGAGGAGGTAAAGGGACAGCAATAGGAGGGGGAGAAGAGCCTGAGTGAATATTAAGTGCAGCTGGAGAAGGGGTGGAGAATGCAGCAGGTGGAGTAGGCACTTGTGGTGGTGCAGAAGGAGCTGGAGGGGATACTGGGTTTATCATAGTGGAAGCTGAAGAGGTAGAAGGAGGAGTTTGAACAGGTGGTAGTGAGATGGCAGCCAGGGGAAGAACCGGACCTGCCATTTGAGGTGCTTGAAGAAGAGGATTATAAGGTGGAGGGGCAGAAGGAGGCAGATAATCCAGGGGATCCCATCTTTTACTAGTCCTATCATCCCCTCCTTCATTCCCCTCTTTCTTCCTCTGTACCTTACAAATTCGCACCCCTTCATCCCCAACAGCGCTTTTTAACCAGCAAGCTACATACAATAATTGCTCAGGATCAGTATCCCCTCGAGCTGTCAGATAATTATTTAACAGCTGGCATATCCACTTATCCTTCGTCCCACACCAAGGCCATCCTCCTTGTATCTCTAATTCTGGCCACACTTCCATACAATAATGGATCATTTTCACTTTATCTAATCCCTCCGTGGCCTCTATAGAATCCCATTTTACTAACAGTTCTCCTAAGGGACTACTGGGATGTATGTACCTCAGTCTCTTACCGGTCTTTCTACTATTACACCTTCCCATTTTACAGGTCTGAACAGTAAAAAATCCCAAAGGTGCCTTTACTGACCGGTGATTTCAAAAAGAACCTTCTTTGAGGAGCTTCAGCCTCCTCCACTGAAACTTCAAAATTTCTGCCTGATGCTCAGGACTTTATACTGAAACAACTGCCCAATCTCTTGATTGCCTAACTTTCCCCACATCAGGTCTTACATCTATGGGGACTTGAACATACGAAACCTCGGCCTAAGAATCTGGGTCGTGCCTGACTCCCTCAGTCAGGAAAAACAACTGCCTGATTTTAGTTTGCCTAACCCGCCAATTTTTAGGCTTCACCGTATCAGGACTTAAAAGCAAACCACAGCCTCCTTCGCTGGGGTTTGTGCCTGGCTCCTGTGCCAGGACTTACTTTTGCCTGCAGGGCTTGTGAGCTACCCGAATCCTTCTCGGGACTGACAAAATCTTACGCGAATCCTTCTCGAGACTTACAAATGCTACCCAAATCCTTCTCGGGACTGACAAATCTGCCTGACTTCCCTCTGTCAGGATCTATTTTGGGTGCGTGCCACTCATACAAAAATTCCCTCCGCACGGCCGGAGGGGGGGGGCCCTTTATTCCCCCTTGGGAGACGGCTCACTCATGCTAATTCCAAGCTCCGCCCCCTGTTCCCGGCCGGCTTTCTCGCGAAAGCTCAGAACCGTGGTATTGAGGAGTCCCTCTCATTTCGAAGGTCCGGCTGCCGGCCTCCGTCTCATTCACACACACATGCGCACGTCTCCCGCTCCCGCCACCGGCTTTCTCACCAATCCGATGCTCCTCTGCGTCGCTGCTCCTGAGCCGATCCCTCTGGTCCTGATAGCCAGCTGTCCTGAAGTCCAAGATGGCCAGTCTTGAGTCTTCTTGCAGCATGGCTATTCCGGACGAGCGCCCCCAGCTGAAATAAACAGGGCCAGGAGACTTCTCCTCCTTTATAATGCTTTATTAAAAGTGATCAGCTCAGGATTGGGCGGCTCGGCAGGGCTGCAGTCCCTGTCACGTCTCCCAGGGCGACTCAGAGGGGGAGGATATGCGCAGCTCTGTCCACTAGGGGCAGAGCCGGGGATCCAGTCCTCGTGGGAGCCTTAGGGCGTGATGTCCCCGTCAGATGTTGCTTTCCCTGGCTCGGTCTCGTCTGGTCCCGGCGTTGGGACCACTCCCTGCTCAGGGCGAGAGGGGCTCCGAAGGTGTTCAGCATCTCTGCAGGCTCAGCACTCGGCTCCTCACATCCAGACATCACTTTAGTATCTCAACTCTTATTTGGCTCGTTGTTTTTGGGGTTTTCTCTGTGCCTGTGGAGTCGGGGTCCCACAAAGCATTCTGGACTTTGGAGTCACTTTGCATAACCCCCCCACCCTCTCAGGTGTCTTCTCTATGCTGGAAGAGCACACTGCTTCGGGGAAGGGCAATCTACCGCACCCAGCCAGGCTTTTTACTAATACAAAAGAGGAGATAAGCCTTAACGACCCGGTATTACAATAACAAAGCACTAAGAATCCTGGCAAAGACCAATCTGGCCGCGTCCCTGTAACTCTTTCTCACAAAAAAAATATTAACTGAATTTTTGTTCATAACAGGCAGTGCCCAGCAGCAGCAGAGCAGCGGGGCAGGCAGGCAGGGTCAGTGCCAGCACTGAGCTGCAGCCAGGGCAGCCCCGGCCGAGCACAAACCTCCCGCAGCCGCAGCGGCAGAGCTGCGATCCCCGAGCGGGAGGAAGGGAAGCTCCGCTCCCTGCCCAGCCTCAGCTCCCACTGCACAGCTGCCCACGGCATCAAGCCACAACTCCCAAAAACCCCCAAGGGAAAAGCCCTTTGGCCAGGGCCAAAACCCCCCAGAACCCCCCAGAACCCCTGTCCCCCTTCCCAGACCAAGGACAACATTCACTGCCAAGCCTAAACCCAGAACAATGAAGTTCATGAACTTCTGAAGGAAAGTCATTACCTTTTTTGAGCTGCTTCTTCCCCAACCTGCATCACCACGGAGGCCCTTGTCAAGTTGTCTTTGAAAGGAATGAAACAAGAAAGGCAAGAGGTGGAAATATGGTTCTGAAGCAGGAGATAGATCTAGCTGAATCCAATTTCATTCCTAAGGGCTCTTAGGCTGAAGGCAGCTGTTGTATCTTTGTTTCTTTGTAACTGTTGACTGTTGTCTGCATGTGCTGGCTTCAGTCTCATTGGAGGTTTTGACATCTGAGTTTGTCCTTTTTGTGCCTCTCTTGCCTCCCTGCTGGAGTCCCTGCTGGAGCTGGCAGTGGTCACTTGGATGGGCACAGAGAAGCTCTGGGCTGCAGCTGCAGTTGTTTTTTCTCCCCATCTGTGTCCCAGATGCTCTTGGTGAGCAGGCCTGGGGAGAAGTCTCCTCCCCACAGAGCTGGCCAGCCCGGCCAGATGTGCAGTGCAGAGCAGGCTGTGGCTGCTCTGTGCGCTCTGCAGGACATCCCCACCATGAGTGGCTGTATCTCTGGCTTTGCAGGATGGAAAGCAAATCTCAGAGCCAAAGTGGGGTGAGCCCTTGCAGACAGCACTCTCAGTGAGCATCATGGCTGTGATGTCCCTGTTTGTTGGGTGAGGTGGGACCTGGTTCCTAATTGCTAATCTCAAAGCAAGGCTTGGCTGTGCCCCAGTTGAGTGGGCTCTGAGCTGTCACGTGCTCAGCTGTTTGGCCCAAAGCAAGAGATGCCTTAATGTTCCTGCAGAGAGAAGCTGCATTAGGGTGCTTTGCATCACGTTCTAGTTCCTGGTTCCATCCTCACTTTCTTTTGCTGTAGCTTCTTCTCACTGACAACTCACTCTTTATATGTCTTGAAAAAGGTGGGAGTGTTGGCAGGCTGAGCAGGGAATTGGACAGCTTGAATTCTCAGAGTAAATGCTGGGTCTGGGTGCACACTCATCACTGAGAGAGACCTGGTGCTGGTTTGGGGCAGATGAGGGAGTTCGTCCCCATCACAAAGAGAGAAGCTTGCAGTGTTCAGCAGGGCTAGGAGTGGGCATTTTCAAGGTTGCAGTCAATCTGTGTCAAAGGGAACTAAATGACGATTAATTCCTCACGCAGCTTCTAGGTGAGCTGTAGTTCAGATAATAAAGAGCTCAGCTCCAATCCCACTTTGATCCTGCCAGGATCTTGCCCCCAGGATCGTGCCCTGCTGGGTGCCTGAATGGATATTTGTGTCCTTGCCCAGGCTTTCCCTACACGCAGCGCTGCTGCCTCACCAACAGCTCCGCGGTGCCCCTGACGTTCCAGCTCCGCATGTCGGACGATGGCACGCAGCCGGCTGTGGACAGCGTGGATCAGATCCGCAGGGACACCGACCCGGCCTGGAGCAAGGGAATCCATTTCTATGTGGAGCCCAGGGAGTTCACCATCAATCCCAGCCAAGGCACCATCCTCCCCCAGGGACACCAGGACATCGAGGTACAGCAAGGGCCCGGCCACAGCCGCTGCAGCACCAGGGCTGGAGCTGCACTGCAGGGTGGGAGGGCTTTAGCTCTGGTGCCAGCTTGGAGCATCCTGGCACTGAGAGGTCTGCACTGCTGGGAGGCCTCTGCTAGCTGGCTTACTCAGGATGTTCCTCAGGGAGCACTGTTTGCTTTCCAAAATCATATGCTGAGCTCACAGACCTTATGGTCAAGGCCTGAAGCCATTCTTGTGTTTTTGAGAGCGATTGATTTGATTGCAATGGGGCAGAGCAAGGATGAGGGCAGAAGGTGGCTGTTAGAGAGATGTCATTGTATCAAGCAGGGAGCTTTTCTTCTTGGTCTCATTTCCCCCCTCCTGGGGAGCAGAATGATTTGTGTTCATTGCAGGAAGCTCCAGTGGAGACAAAACATCTGCAGCCATGTGTAGTGGTTCAAATTTATTGTATTGATTCCTTTTTAAGTGGTTTGTTCTCTGGTACCCCGTGTTCTCCCCGAGTTGGTTTACCCCTGGGTTTTACCCTCCCTCAAAGCTGTCCCTCATGCCATTCCCTGCCCCTTGTTCCAGCTCTTTCCCTGCTATCAAACCCAGCCCCTTTTGTTCCCCAACCTTTTTTGCCAATTTAACCTGGAGCTAATCCCTGTCTGCAACACCCCTGTGGAATTCCCCTATTCCTGGAGGCCCCATTAACCCATGTGAGCTATCCTCCCCACCTTCTTACCCAAAGTGGCTCCAGACACTTGATGTAGTCCCCTCAGTGCTCCCCTGAGGATTCCCTTTTGGTTTGCTGTTTGTATCCACCCCCTGCTTTGTGTCTGTACAAAAGCCCTTGCACAGGAGTGTGCAGGGCTCTTTTGGCTCTGATCCTTTTGCTTGGAATAAACCCTTTCTTGTGGAACTTCAAGACAGAGATCCTTCTCCTTTCTCCTCTGCCTGGTCCCTGTGGTGGCTTGTCTCTTGCAGTGTAGAGCAAGAGGCTCTGAGTGTTCTGCCTCTGGTCAATGCCAACACTGGGGCAGTTCTGAGGGCTCTGCCTCTGGTCAGTGCCCACCCTGGGGCAGTTCTGAGGGTTCTGCCTGTGGTCAAATGCCCGCGCTGGGGCAGTTCTGAGGGTTCTGCCTCTGGTCAATGCCCACCCTGGGGCAGTTCCCCACTCCTGGCATGGGGCTGGAGTTCTCAGGGCCAGCCCGGGCTCAGGCTCCCAGGGCAGCCATGAACTGCCCAGCACCTGCTGGGCCACACTTTGCCCTCAGCCTCCTGCTGTAAAGCTGAACTCATTGTGGTCAAGTCAGATTTCCTCTGCATGGATGTCTTTGTAATCAGATGAGAAATTGGCCTCTTAATTTGAATGCAGTGGTGCATGGAGCTGTAGTCTAATGTTTTAATGTAGCTGACCTGTGCCCTGAAAGCAAGGTGTGTTTAACAAATCTGGTATTGGCAGAAGGCTTTTGCTACTCTGAGACTGTGCTCTACACATGGAGCAGCAGAAGAATTAAGGGCAAATCCTCCCTCAGGAACTAGAGGGTATCACCCGTGGGTCATGAGGTTTTGTAAGGAAGAATTGACTGTTCTTCTCTTCCACCAGGTGACCCTGTGCTCCAACACGGTGATGGAGTTCTACCGGAGATTGCTGGTGGACCTGGAGGGTATTGGCAAGGGAGTGGCAGCCCTGATCATCACAGCCAGGTAGCAGCCCTTGCCTGGCCTCCCCCAGGCACTGCCTTGCCCAGGCTGTGCTGGCTGCAGCTGCCAAGGAGAAGTGCTGCTGAATGCCCTCATGTTGTGCCAGCTGGACACGAGAACAGCAGTGCTTGGGCAGCGGCCCGTGGTGAAAAGCACGTTTACTCACAGCCCAGCACGGTCCTGGGCCCTCTTCTAAAGGCACCAGGAAAGATATCATTGATTGGCCTTGTTTTTGGTGCTTGAGGTGGAACAAATTTCCCAAGGGCCTCCTCTCCTTCTGGCTGCAAGAGGTGGAGTTGTGCTGGCTGTGAGCACCGTGCACTGGTTTGGGCCACACCAAGCAGCTGCTGAGAGTCAGGCTCTAGCTCTGTCCATGAGAGCACATGGCAGGGGGAAGTGGCTCCCAGCAAGAGTTGGGAGGGCAAGGTCTGACAAGGGGAAAGCAGCCCTTGATGTGGCAGGTCAGCTCCAGTTTTTGTCCTTCCCTGTGCTTCCCATTTTGAGCTTTAATGTTGTCAGAGTTGAGAGCAAAAGTGGTTGTTGCTGCAGCAGAATTCCATGATGCTGTGCTGCTGTGGGTGTCAGTGTGATGCCCAGAGGGATGCAGCTCCCTGGTGCTGTTCCCTGTGGCAGGCAGAGGCATCCAGGCAGTGCCTGGGCTGCCATTGTGTACAGGAGGTGGAGCTGGGGCCAGGCAGTGCCTGGAGCTGTGCAGTGAAGGAGCCAGGGAGCTGCAGGGCCTGGCAGGGGCTGATCAGCCCCTCTGTGGGGCAGCTGCTGTCTCGTGCCCTCCAGGGCTGGGGCAAAGAGCTGAGTTCTCAGGCAGGGCAACAGCACCATGGCAGAGAAGGGAGTCATTTTTACTGAGACCCTGGAGCTGTGTGTTCCTTGAGCCTTAGTGAGCACTGATCCATGTTGAGTCATTTTTACTGAGACCCTGGAGCTGTGTGTTCCTTGAGCCTTAGTGAGCACTGATCCTTGTTGAGTCATTTTTACTGAGACGCTGGAGCTGTGTGTTCCTTGAGCCTTAGTGAGCACTGATCCTTGTTGAGTCATTTTTACTGAGACGCTGGAGCTGTGTGTTCCTTGAGCCTTAGGGAGAACTGGTCCTTGTTGAGTCATTTTTACTGAGACACGGGAGCTGTGTGTTCCTTGAGCCTTAGGGAGAACTGGTCCTTGTTGAGTCATTTTTACTGAGACACGGGAGCTGTGTGTTCCTTGAGCCTTAGGGAGAACTGATCTTTGTTGAGTCAGTTTTACTGAGACACTGGAGCTGTGTATTCCTTGAGCCTTAGCGAGCACTGATCCTTGTTGGGAAGGCTCCCCCAGAGCTCATGGGTCACTGGGACTGTTCCAGGAGTCCTTGCAAGCCTTTTTGGGCAAAGGAGGGGCTGAGGCAGCTGTGGGGCAAAGTGCTCTGCCTGGGGCACTTGGCAGCCTCTGGGTGCTGCCTCTCAGGGTTTGCCCCTCCTTGACAAGACATACTGGAGTGGGAAGAGGTAGAAGGCAATTTATCCCTGTAGGGCTCTTCAATGTGCATTTGACAGTGACCAATGTGTTCTGCTCCATTTCACAATCCTTGGCAGTAGGCATTCTCCGTTCTCTCAGTATCTCTGATTGTTCTGGGGTCATCTCTTTGCCCAGATGTCTCGTTCCTGAGCTCCAAGTATCCCCCCAAGTGCTGCTGTGTGATGAGTGCCACCTGAAGGTGCCCTATGAGAGGAAGATCCTCATTAGGAATCCCAGCCACCTTCCTGGCTGCTACGGGCTTATTCCCCAGGTTTGGCATCACATCCACCTCCTCCTGTCAAATATTCCTGAGAAGATTATTAGGGGAAAAAAGGGTTTGGATAAGACCTTGCTGGTTTCTATTTAGTCTTAAAGATCTGCTAAGAACAGGATCCTACCCAACTGTAAACTTTAGGAGGCAGTTTAAGCTCCTGAGGAAACAGTTGATGTTCTAGTCCTCAGGGTGTTTTCCTGTGGGAGATCTTAGAGGGTTGTGAAAAGCTGCTGCACCCACAGACACCAGTGCCTGTGCTGGCAGCCTCCTTGCAGGATCTCCTGGGAGTGCTAAACCTACAATTCCTGCATCTTGTTTGTGCCTTTGTCCTGGGGAGCTTTAAAGGTGTGTGTTAGTTGCTGTTGTGGTGGATGTTAAGGAGCCTAAAGTTTCTTGAGAGGTCCCTCTGAAGCTGCATTTCATTGTGTCCCTTCCAGAAACGCAAGGAGGACTCTGCTGTGCTCTACTCCAGCCCCAAGCCCTGTGGGATTGTGCAGCCCCAGAGCACAGCAGAGATCCCAGTTGTGGTGGCAGTGCAGGCCCTGGGCACTCATCGCACCGACGTTCTCATCGGCGTGTTCGGGGATGAGAGAAACCCCCTGGTGAGGGCAAGGGGAGATGTGAGCCTGTGTGCAGCTGCTCCTGGCAGGGTGCACAGGGACAGGGATTCTGCCGGGGACAACAGGCACAGGCTGCTGGGGAGAAGGGCAGGAGGGATGGGGGGCACAAACAGCTCCTGCCTTAGATGTGGGAATCTCAGTGTCTGACACAGAATGAAGTTGGGCTAAGCTGGAATCCAGGGGGATTTGAGTTCATTATTCTTTCAAATGCTGTTAACTTTGGAAACATTTGTTTGAAAATGTCATCTCTCTGAGCACAAAAGAGGATGTCAGAAGTCTTCTAGGAACCTTGAGCTTTCTGTAAAAGAGAGGAAAGCTGGCATTTGAAGACTGGTTGAAAGGACTGAAACTTCGATTAAAACATATGGAAATGGCAATGCCAAATTCCTTGGATGGCACCAAACATCTGAACCCGGGCCATCGTGGCACTGCCTGTAAATCAGTGAACAGGAAGGAAAGGCAATGCAGGCTGTGCCAGGGAGCCTGAAGTTTGACCAAACAGTTGCTTTTAACTACCAGGCTGCTTCCCTTAAAGAGGAGGGTTTCTCCCCACCAGAAGAACCAGTTGTTTAACTGTCAGGCTGGTCTTACCTAGAGATTTCTTGCAAAGATAAAAGCTTTGGGCCAATAATTTTTAGTTTGAAAGGTTCTCTTACCTTAATCCTTTTCGATTTGGAGGTCAACATGTAATTTTCTTTTTCCCCAAAAGCCCAGCATTTCAGCTGGAGAGTGGTAGCTGTCCCTAAAGAAATAACTTGAGCAGGGTTGAGCTGTTGAAGGTTTTTTAGGTTTGTCTGTTGTGGTTTGTTTTGGGGATTTTAAAATCTTTCTTGCTTGCTTCCTGGAACAGAGAGCACAATTACGGAGCTCAGGACGGCTGGCAGAAATCTCCCCAAGCCCAAGGCTGGCAGAGCTTGGCAGGATCCCAGCACCACAGCCTGTGTATGTATGGATGGAAGGATGGATGGATGGATGGGGAATAGGACCTGAGTCACGTGGGAGTGTTGGAAAATGTCAACCAAGCCCCCAGCGGTGTCAGGGGAACATTCCTGATAAATCCCTGGTGGAGCTGCAGAGTTTCTGGCCTTGGGCACTGGGTGGGCTGTGCTGGCTGGGTCTGCCCCTCGGTGTCTCAAATGTCACCTTTTTGCTGCCTTCTCTGTCTTTTCCTCTCCCACTGTGCTTTTTGCATCCCCGCTGGGTGTTAATGCCTGTCCTCTGTAGTTGCTCAGTGCAAGCAGTTGCAGCTGCTGCAGCACCTCAGTGCTATCCCTGGGCTGCCTTTAGAACAGGCTGCCCTAGCCTGGATTGGGAAGGGCTGGATCAAATCATTTCTCAGTTCAACGTGCCAGCACTCAGCCAGGGGCTGCATCCTGGCCAGGAGCTGCTCGTGCAGGTGTCCCTCCCTCCCTCCCTCCCTCCCACTGCAGGTCCCTGTTCATAGTTATTTATTTTCCAGAGATGAGCTCCACCCACCTAAATTCAAACCCCAGCCACCGAAGGAGAGGAGAACCAGTCTGGAATCCCCAGCAACTCGATGGAGGCACTTCAGGACTGGAAAGGTGGAGGCAGCCAGAGCCCTCATAGAAGTGCAGAATTTTACCCACTCTTCAGGAGCAGAGATAGATTTTCTTGTACACCTACTGCTTGCTTTGCCTCCCCAGCCTGCCAGCACCAAGCCCTGCTCATGCTGAGCTCCCTTTTTGCTGCCCTGCTGTGCTGTGCCCTGACAGTGGGCTGGGCAGCAGGGCCAGTGGCTGGACATGGGCTGAGGGGGAGGGAGAAATAGGAGAGTTTTCCTGGGAGAAGCTGACTCAGATCCTACAGGTCTGTGCTGAGTGTGGGATTTTTTGCCTTGTTTCCTTCCTCATGTAAGATGAGGCTTTTCTCTGCATCATCATGGTAACACCTCCAGCTTCCCTCCCAGAGCAAGCTGGGATGATCCTGATCTCCATGGAGCCTCTTCCCAAGGCAGCCAGACTCTCTGTTTGCAGGGCTCTGCTTTCACCCAGAGCTGCTATTGCACTGCTGGCCCTGGAGCTGTCTGACAAAGGGAGACTTTGCAGGGGGCTGTCTCTTCTTCCCAGCATAGAAAATGGCTTGTTTTTTGGGTGCCAGCACCAACTCCTGAGCACCCTCACCTCCCTCGAGGCTTGGAGGGATTCAGGTGCTCCCTGGACGTGGCTCACACTCCCCTGGGAGCGGAGAAGGCAAGAGGGAATCTGTCTCCCTTGCCCATTGTCAGTGTGGCAAGCAGGGCTGGAGCTGCCAGTGCCACTGGGGGCCCTCAGCATTGGCCACAGAGGGGCCTCCCATCCCTGCAGGCCCATCACAAAGTGCTGCTGGAGCAGCTGCTTGTTGGGGAGGCCGTACAGGACACGTTGTGGGGCTGCCCAAGGATGCTGTGCGGCACCTGTGGAGGGCACTGCTCCCCCTGGAACTCCTCAGGTGCTCCATAGGAAATTTTTGCAGGAGCTTTTGCTGTAGCACCTTGAGAAAGCAGCATTTAAATCAGAGAGAGAGGGGAAGAGCCTCAGGAGTCAGATGAGCTGGGCTGGACTCCTTCCCTCAGCCCCAAGAGCTCTCACTCTGAGTCTCCTCCTTTTCTAAAAGCAGGAAGTTTTGAAACTTTTTAAAGGCAAGTTGGGCATCAGAGAGAATTTCTACTGCCAGGAGCCATTCCAGTTCACTTTCATGTCATGTACTAATTAATGCATTGACCCGTGAGTATGGGAGAAGATTTTCCCCATGGTCCCTGCACTGGTCAGTGGCATGGATGCAGGATGAGGTGAGGGTGATTCGGGCAGTGTTTGGGGAATAGGCCCCTCTGGCTACAGCTGCACTTTGCTCCAAGATGCTCTTCTGCCTCCATTTCCATGCTCAACACCTCAATCTCTCCTGTCTTCCGTCCAGGCTTTCAGTATCCTGCCACTGCCAGGTGTGCTGCAGCCAGGAGAGAGCCAGCAGGTCTCCTCCACCCTCTCTGGCCACCTCAACACCACCTGCAATGTCCCGGAGCTGTGCCACATGGAGGGAGGCTCCACCTCCGAGGTGCTGGTGCCCAGGGCAGCCTCACATGTCAGCTCCTCCCTGAGCCCCAAGGAGATCAACTGTGGCTCACAGGCCCCTCTCAGGGACAGGTGAGTCAGCCTTCCGTGGGTTCCTGCTCTGCCATGGGTTATTGTCCCTGCAGGGCTTCCCTGCTCCAAGGCCTCTGAGCTCAGAGGAGCTGCAGAGCAAAGGCCAGCAGCAACACAGGGATGGCCACTCTGAGCTCCCTGGCTGCCAAGAGAGGAAGAACCTTCTTCTGTTGAGACAGAACATCTTCTTCTCTATTTGAGTGCTGAGCCCTGCTGGCTTAGCTGCTGCCTGCAGGGAGCTGGGCTCTGGGCTTTCCTTGGCACCACCTCTAGAGGTGTCTTGAAGTCCATGGTGTTGAGTGGCATCTTCTTCATCATCTGCCTTCTTCACCAGAACAGTGGGATTGTGGTATGGGCAGGCATGGGGCACAGAGCAAACCTTGCTTTGGGTCCTGCTCCTGCCACAGATGAAGTTCTTGCACTGCTGACCTGCCAGGCTTCTCCTTATGGTGGCACAGCAGCCAGAAAGGCTCCTGTCCTTTAGGCTCCCCTGCAGCTGCAGCCGTAGGCAAGCACAGGAGAAGCTCAGCTCCAGCAAGGCAGCCAGCTCAGGACACACAGGCCAAGTGTGGAGCTGGGAGTGGAGGCTGCTTAAAGCAAGCCTGTGCAGCAGGACTTCTTCAGGCCAGGCTGAAGTTGGTTTCATGGGGAGGAGATGGATGAGGCTGCTTCCAATGGTTTCCATGGCCAGCACTGGTTTGCTTGGCCCCAGCTGGGTTCCAGCAGGAAATCTGGCTGACAAGACCCTGTCTTGCAGGAGAGGAGTTCCTGCAGCCTTTGCTTTCTGACTGATAGGATTGTTCTCATGAAGGAGCAGGCTAGGAGTCGTTAAAACTGAAGATCACGGACAGAGACTCTCTAACTAATCAAAGTTAGATTGTGGGATGTTTATTAACACCGGCGGGCGGCACCAGAGCCGTCCCTAAAAGGCGTGACCGCGCTGTCCAAAGTTCTTTGCCCTCTCTTTATTTCCCAAGATCTTACATACAATACATCTGCACAACCCCAGCACCTCCCATCCCTGCTCTGTATTCAAATGAGGTCATTGGTCCTTCACTCTTGTGCAATTCTTCCCTTGAACTGGGTCAATGGTCTCGAATTGGGTCAGTGGTCTTAAGGGATGAAGTCAGGAATGTCTTCATCAGGTCTCTGTGACCCTCTGGCACCATCCAAGGTCCCCAACTTAGTGATTGATTGACATCAAGCCCAGGTGCTAACCATTGTTCTACTGGTTTCAAGATGTTCTTATACCAGTTCACTTCCTCCACTTCCCTCTAGAAAGATGCTCCTAATGGTAAACAATAGCACAATCAGCTCCAGCTTAAGCATCTCATAATCATTAACCTATGGTCTGCCTATCTAACTTACATCCTGATCAATGGGAATTGCTTCTAACCCTCAGCTGAAATCTGAGCTCTTTAAAATCATGCTTCAGCTATGCCCAGGGAGAAGGGGGCTGAATGAGCTGAGTAAGAACTGTAGGAGAGCTAAGCAGATGTCAGCAGTCTGTGCTCTGCTTTAAACTGGGAAGCCAAGAGACAAAGGGCATTTCCAGGCACCAGCACAGAGAGCTGCTGGATCAGCCTTTGGCAGGGGCTGGAGGGGTCTGGCTGTGCCTTCAGAAGGAGCTTGCACAGTCAACACCTTATGATGGCAAAGCTCAGGTTTGGCTGGTCCTGGAGGTCCCCTTCCACCAATTTCCTCACTTGGGATGTTCCCGGCCTCTGTGGGTTGAGGAGAATTCACGGAAATGGCCTCAGGGTCAAGGAATGAAGTGCAGGGCCAGCCAGGACTAGGGAGCCCAAGGTTCTGGTGGGACTCTCAGCCATGTTTCCTATTTTGTCTGCAGAAGGGAGCTGAAGCAGCCAGCTCAAAAGCTTGAGCAGGAGGCAAAAGCCTTAGAGGAGGAAGAGAGGCAGAAGAAGGAAAAGAAGGGTGTCTGTGTTGGGAAGCAACCTCCAAAAGCAGCGAAGGGGAAAACCAAGCCTCGAGAGAATAAGGAAACCAAAATCCCCAAAGGAAACCAAATCCCCAGAGAAGAAAGAAACAAAAGCATCAGAGAGGAAGAAAACCAAAATCCCAGAGAAGAAAGAAACCAAAGGATCAGAGAAGAAAGACACCAAAGCATCAGAGAGGAAGGAAGCCAAAATCCCAGAAAAGCAAACCACAATCCCAGAGAAGAAGGAAACCAAAGCCCCAGAGAAGGTGGAACCTAAAGCCTCAAAGAAGGGGGGAACTGAAATCCCAGAGGAACCACCTGAGCTGGAGAACTCTTTAGTTTTTATTCACGCAACTAATTTTACAGAGTTTGGCAGACCTTGTATGCAACTTTAGTTAGTTCATAGATTTCTTGTCAGTTATTCTATTATTGGTTAATAAAATAGATTTTATGTGTGTGTCAAATCTCTCTATTGTATTGTTTACCTCTTCACTGATTCTCATGGGACAAATCCCTTGTTGTTGTAGGTGCATTTGTTTTTCACCCTCAGAATCGATTGTTCACAAAGTCTCATTCTCAAAATACCTTCACACGGGAACTTGTAACTGCTTAGCTGCACTCAGAAGAGATGACAGGTGAGCTATTAATATGGCAGAACAAGGCCTGATTTCAAAAGACCTTTCTTTTATCATTATTCTACTGGTCTATGACATCTCCCCCTTTTAGTTCATTTAAAAAAGGCTCATATGTTCTGATGTTGAAACAGCTCACTCTTGTGAGGGTATTATCTCATCAAGGTTATCACTGGTTATCTGTTAGATATGGGATAAGATAGATAAAAGACCAATTACAATCAACAAAACCTACCAAATTCTATCAAGTCGTTGACATAGGGTTTTGCAGCATGAGAAAACAAAAGAATAATGTCCAATGTCTCTTAGGGAAATGGAAAGAAATGACCATTGTTTCCAATTAGTTGAGAAGGATGAGAAAGTCTATGAGCTGGAAATGCTGATCTTTGACATCACTGAATGTCCTCCTGGGCGCTGGAACAGGGAATAACTGCAGAAGGTTCGTAGGAGCACTGTACCGTGAGGATGCCATGAGGCTTTTGTTGGCAAATTGCCTCCGTCAGTTTCCAGCCACAGCCATGTCATGGCAGTCCTCCTCCTGCTCCTGCTCTGGCCACAAAGGCTGCAAGGTGATGAGGTTATTTCTCCTTTCACTGGGCCTCATTTTTTCAGAACTGATCCGTATCTGATGGAATGAACAGGTGACTGCTTTGAACTGCTGATGATAAAACACAGGCACATCTTCTCCTGAAGTTAATGAATTAATCAGGCTTCACTGTGGTACAGCCTATTGGGATTTAGATGTGATGATCTGTTTTCCAAATTTCTCATGTAAATATTGCATTATTCAAAATGATTAGTTGTCCAAATTTCTCATGTACATATTGCATTACTTGAATGTTCTTAAGGCGTTCATTCCTCTACTTTTTTATTTTTTAAGAATGAGATGCATGTTTTTGTTATGAGTATGATGAAACATCATAGCAAAATAATACATGCAGTGGACAAGAAACTTACAGCAATTAGGAATAATTTGGATCCAACAATCAGGAATATTTCAAGTAGCAGACAAAGCTAACAATATAGGTGGAATTAGGTAAATAGCAATCTCGGCAATAATGTACCATCATCCCAGAGTCTGCAAACAGCTGACAAACCTCGATTCAGTGGAGACTTGGATCATTATTTCCAGATAATAATTCCCAAACTCCCTTTCAAAATAGTTCAACTGTCATGTCTAGGTGGTCAAATTGCCAAGTCAAAGCAACTCAAATCTAGCTTTGATGCAGAAAACATCTGGGTCTGTTGGCAAATTCCCATCCAGGTAGAGCTAAGGTCTGGCTACCACCCAAGCTCTAAGTGGGAGAGAATTCCTTAAACGTAATTTAAAACTAGGATCTTGGGAATAGCACTTAAGAGTAAAGGTCTAGGGGTGACAGACTAATGAGCCATCCAAGAGCTGTCTCCTCCAAAATTTCCTCAGCAGAGAGATGCTTTAAACTCAGCAAACTGTTGGAGTGGTTCTGTAATAATAATTGGGGCTGCATCAGGTTACTGAGAGTAGATGTCACAATACCATCAGTTTAGAGGAGACTTCCGACAAAGCTGAGATCTCATTTCTTGGAACTCTGAAAAATACTTAAAAAAGATGAGACAGCACTGGATCAAAGCATAGAGCCGCAGTGTGAAGCCCAGCTAGAGGGGTAGTCTGGTCTGAGAGATACATAAGCAGCTAGTGAACAAAAGGAGGATCCTGAAATGACACGTGTCTTGTAGATAATTACACCAAAAGGTGGTAAGGCATGTGAAAAGCTGGCTATAAAAACAGTAATACAAACATTTATGTATTTATGACAGAATAAATGCATCAAAGGAAAACACTGAACAACTCACTAGTAAAATTGATGATACCTCAGGTTAAATAACACTCAAACCTGATAGAAATTTATTTGGACAGCGCTAGAGCTTAACAAGAGGAACTTAAACTCAGCCCTAAAAGGATTTCCAATTAATAAACATAATTTCATTGTCACCTTGGTAGTACAAAAAGCACACTCAAGAGCTCTTAACTCAAAGTTAATTCCTATTTAATACCAAACATAACTGGATCCAAAAAAACTGGCATAGAACATTGTTCAAACTTAGTAATACTGAAACTTAACAGAAATAAAATCTACCAAAATTAACCAAATAAAACTTTGACTTATTTAATTTAACAGAAGGTAACTGAGCATCAAAATATTGGGCTTTATTTAACAGAATTAAAATGAACATCCTTAAAAGTTATAGATATGACATGATGTGATTTTTGTCCAAGGTTATTAACACAAAAAGACTACTTGAAGGTGAATAAGCCAGAAGTGAAATAAGCGCATGATGGTGTACTGGAGGGATTCAAGTTGTAACAAGCATATTAGAATTATAAGTAAAGCAGTTGTTAGAAAAACCCATGGTAACTGCAAATTCCATGGAAAGAGAAATTCAGTAAGACTTTTTAAAGTGCAGGTTTACTGGAAAATAAACATAATAATGTGCAATTTAGCATATTGCTGAACAGCCCAACAACTTTTTGTGACTGCATCTGGCATCATTTTATATGGCAAGTTTGTTAGCATTCTTGTTAAAGAAATCAGACCATGTTAAAATTTGATATGTAATAAGGCATTGCATTTACTGCTTTTCAATATAGTTGATATTTATCCATAGGGATAGTTACAGGCTTTGTTAATTGCTGATATGTCTTTTTGGTATGTGTTTTGTGTCCGGTCAATTTCTGGCCAATTGTTTTTCAGATGTCTAAAGTAATTTGACACAGGATGTGGCCTTGGAGGACCCCAACAGGTCCAGTTCTTGGGACTCCTCTAGAGCACTGGTCAACATTTTTGTCCACCTGTCCCAAGTATCTGCCAGGTTGGGTCTCTTACCTGTGGTGCGGAGGAGCTCCGAGTTATAGACAGGCCAGGCATCTGCTGCAAAGGTGTCACAGTTTGACGCTGACACAAAGCCAGTGCCCCCATGAAAATACATTCTCCCTGGTGTCTGCTGTGAGATGGGACCAGGAATAGAGCAAAGCAGGCTCCAGCTTAGGAATAAAAGGGAAAAAAACACAACTTTATTAATTTACAATATATAAAAGTAACACGCAGAACTCAGGATGAAAACTTTCCAAACATTCCTCTTCCCCCCACCAAATTCCCAATACATCACAGTAAGCAAAACCTTGGATTCTCAGTTCAGTTACCACCCCTCAGAACACCAACTCTCAGTCCATCACCACCCTTTAGATAATCAATTCTCAGTTCATCAAGAAGAGAGGAGTCCCTCTTGTGCCATAGGCTTCCCCTGGAAACACAGTTGAGACCTCTTGTGTTTCTATGTTACACATGGCACCACCCAGAGATCATTTGCCATGGTGACATCTTCTTTCCATGCCCAGTGCTCTCACCACTGCACATGGACCAGAGCTGCTTCTGGAGTTCCCCTTTTAAGGATGCTTTGCCCAGTTCCAAAAAAAGCACAGTCTCTCACTTTTGGGACACCTGTTGTCCCCTAATTCACCCCCTGGGGCCAACGGGTCTCAAGAACAGGGATCTTCTCCACTGAAGATCAAGGGCACCAACCACCACCCTCCTCATCCTCTGTCTCTGTTCATGCACTCCTATACATCACTGCACCCTCTTGGCTCCAAGCCATTGCCTCCCCCCTAAATGCAGTCTCTGTGTCACAGGGAAAAAAAAATGGTTCCATCCATGGCTATAGAAGAAAAGTCCAGCCCAAAAGCCATTCCATCATTTCCTCCCACCTAAGATTCTGTTACAGGGCTTGCAAGGGTTTTTCAGGGTGAAGAAAGAGACGAGAATGTTGACCTCATGTTCAGAAGGCTTGATTAATTATTTTATTATATATATTACATTATAACTATACTAATAGGAATAGAGAGAAAAGTTCTCAGAAGCTTGCTAGCTAAGAATAGAAAAGGAATCAATAACAAAGTTCTGTGTCCAGGCAGAAAGCAAGAACAGCTCTGCCGTGAGTGGTCAGTAAATCCAAACATTCACCCAAGACCAATCACGGACACACCTGTTGCATTCCACAGCAGCAGATAACCATTGTTTACATTTTGTTGCTGAGGCCACAGCTTCTCAGAAAGAGGAAAAACCCTCAAGAAAGGATTTTTATGAAAAGATGTCGGTGACAAGATTCTTCTTCACTTCTCTCATGGCCCATTTTCTCTTATCTCATCTGTTATCTCCTCATTCAGCTCCAGGAGGATCAGCACTTGTCAGGTTTCCATCATCCAAGAAAAGGGTTAAAAATCTCAGTCTCTGCCTGTCCAGAACTCCCACGGCTGCCCTGCTGGGCACCTTCTCTCTGTACCCCTCCCTTCTCCTTCTCAGCTGGCTGCTATCAAATTCAGACACCGTTTCTCTCTCTCTCCTGGGAGGGGGGGTGCTGCCCGATGCCCTCTCAGTGCTCCTCCGCCCTTCTGTCCTCAAGGGCCTCTTCACCTCCCCTCTCTGTCCAGGGCCCTACCTCACCCGGCCCCATGGCTTCCCCTCCCCTGCCCAGCCCGCAGCTGGCCAGGGGAGCTCTGACCTGTTTCCCCTCTGGAACTCAAGAGAAGGTTTCCTGGGAGTTCTCTGCTTTTAACCCCCGTGTTCTCAGAGGCATATCCAATGTCCCTATGATGTGTCCAATGGCCACATCAGGTGCCAATATTCAGATCTAAGCACCCATTCATTTGACCATATCATCCCAAAAAACTCACTTCCTCTCAAACCACAACACATTGTTATTAAAGCAAGATGATGCTGCCTTGAAAACCACTTCTGTTGTTAACTCTGCCATGTTTGTGTCCTCCACCATAACTGATTGTAAGCCTGAACATGATTGTTTACAGACAATCAAAAAAGTCTATTCCAGCCAATCAGACCTAAAAGACACACCCCTGGAGAATCCAGACTGGGAACTTTTTACAGATGGGAGCAGCTTCATGAAAAATGGCAAAAGGATGACAGGCTATGAAGTGACTACACAGTACAAGGGCATCAAGGCAAAGGCCCTGCCAGCAGATGTATTGTTGCAGTGTGCTGCAATAGCCTGTTTTAAACTTCCGGGTCCCTTCCCCAGGTGTGCCAATACCCCTCTTCCCCTTCCCCCCTCGCCCCCTGCTGGGCTGTCAATCAGTTTTAACATTCCAGCAAGGTGTGGTGTGGTTTGTCACTTTCAAAGGATGCCCCTCAGGCCCAGAGGTCATTGGCCTGTCTGGGAGTCATCCTCCCCTGAGACCCTGCCCCTCCCACCTGGTTGGTGGCTCACCTGTCCCCTCCCCTCCCCCTGCCCCAGGAGCTTAAAAGGTGAATCAAGCCATGTGGTCGCCATTCTGTTGGAGCTGTTGCCAAGGTTCAGACCTGTGTGACCATGGAATAAAGCTCTGGATACTAAACCCTTCAGCAGAATCCATCTTCTTTTCCTCCTCACCATTCACCTGAAGCCTTCTTCCTGAGGTAAACGGAGTTCCTAACAAGCCTGGACTTGTTCGGCTGCCTAGCTGCAACCACCAGCAAGCTAAAGGTATCTCTGGGGTGATACACCACAGCTGCCGCCTTTGGCCCAGCAGCAAGGGTCAGACTGGCCCAGGCACAATCTACCTGGTAATATTGGGATTCATATTCCAATAATGTATCATCACAGAAAGCTGAACTGATTGCACTAACAAGAGCACTAGGTCTGAGTGAAGAAAAAGAAGGTAAATACATGGACTGACTCTAAATATGCGTTTAGTGTTGTCCATGCCCATGGAGCAATCTGGAACGAAAGAGGATTCCTGAACAAGGTAATCAAATCAAACATGCTGAACAAATACTCACCCTCTTAGAAGGCATTAAGAAATCTACAGAAGTAGCTATCATGGTCACCAAATGGTATAAAGGTCACCAAAATGGTAAAGGTCACCGAAAAGGGAAAACCACTCCAGAACTGGGAAATCACTTTGCTGATAAAGCAGCAAGAGGGATTGCAGAAAAACAGATTCTTGCAGTAATTCCACAAAAAAAGGTTGAATTTTCAGGGTTTACCCCAAAATATGACCAAAGAGACCACAACTAATTGAGTTCCCTAAAGCTGAGATCACAGAGAGTGGATGGGCTGTCACACCAGCAAATCAAGTTGTAGTCCCACCCCTGATCCTTCAGGAGCTAGCCCAGAGGGAACATGAAAATACACATTTTGAGGTTGAAAATCTTCTGAAACATCTGAAAAAGGTAGTATTAGGAAAGGAAATAACTGATATACAATGAGTAGTGAGCAAATGTGAAATCTGCTATAAAAACCAACCTGAGATGAGGAAAGGGGTTGTGTTAGGAGTAACAAAAGCAGGGGATCTTCCTGGAGATTACTGGCAGATAGATTTGGCAGAGTTACCATGCAAGGAGGGATATAGGTCCATACTGGTATTAGTTGACACCTTCAGTGGATGGCCAGAGGTTTACCCCTGACGCCCTAAAGCAGCCAAGGCAGTGGTGAAAGTTTTGCTCAATCATATAATTCTGAGGTTCAGAGTTCCCTTGCGAATGTTATAAGGTAGGGCACCTCACTTTGTTACAACAGTGGTTAAGGAAGTTAGCTGGATTTTGGGAATTTCTTGGGATCTGCATACACCTTATAGACCCCAAGAGAGTGGTCAAGTTAAACATATGAATGGGACTCTCAAAACAAAATTTAGCAAAATTTGTCAGGAAACATCCCTGAGATGGGTTCAGGCCTTACCTATAGCTTTACTAAGAATTTGCATTCAACTGAGGCGAAGGGATAACATCAGTGCTTCTGAAATACTGTGTGGCAGGCCGTATCAGATTCCACACATTCTGGGTGAAATTCACATGAAGGCAAAACTTGATTTGCAGAAATATCTAATGGCTTTAGGTTCCACTTTGCAGAAGCTCCAGAATTACATTGTGCTATCCAGACCCATGGGAC
This sequence comes from Zonotrichia albicollis, assembly GCF_047830755.1. Lineage (NCBI taxonomy): Eukaryota > Metazoa > Chordata > Aves > Passeriformes > Passerellidae > Zonotrichia > Zonotrichia albicollis. The sequence continues at coordinate 4,658,052 of NC_133827.1, read as the reverse complement.
TAGACACACCTGCACATCCCTTCCAACCTGGGGACTGGGTCTATGTTAAGTGGTGGGACAGTGACCCTCTACAAGCCAAGTGGAGAGGACCATTCCAAGGTCTGCTGATCACCCTCACTGCAGTCAAAGTCACTGGCAAAGGACTCTGGATTCACTACTCCAGAGTTAAAAAATCTTCTGCTCCTGAAAAAACTGTAAAGACAGAGACTAAATGCAGATGAACACCTGGTTTAAATTATTCCTTTACTGTGCCCAAAGAACTGTTCACAATAATCATTATTCTTTGGAGGATAACTGACTGTGCAAGAGATTACTGTTGTTAAACATTTACTGTTAGATATTTATCTGCTTATTATTAGATGTTTGTATTGATAGTTGTTTATTATTGTTAGATGCTCATCTGTTATTAAATATCTATTATTAGTAAATATTTAGAGTAGAGACTCAACAATGTAACGGCCTTGTCGAGCCTCTAAAAGAGGGAAATGATGCCTCAGGTTTTAGCTTTTATATTTTTCAGATTCTGTTCTGCTTTACTGTGAAAGTCTAGGCTTCATATTAGGGGATAGTAAGTTCTCTTCACAGAGTAGGGAGAGAAAACAATTCCTTCTCTAGCTGGGGACCAAGGACAAATGATCCAGATCTCAGGCCCAAGAGCACAAACAATGGTGGACTGAGGAGAGAAAACAAGAAAGATGGGACTTCATGGGCTAAAGTTGTAATTGGACAATTAGCTCCAATGTGCTAATGGAACAACAGATGATTAGCTCCAATATGCTAATGGAACAACACTTCTAGAAGTGTGAGACTTGTGACCAGTCGTCTGTTTTTGTGGCCATTTTGGGTTGTGGTGCCCAAGATGGATCCATTGAGGCCTCTTATAATAAATACCTACTTTATTCTTTAGCTCCGTCCAGTCTCTGTTCTAGGTCAGCCTTCACAAGGCATTAGATGGATGTGGAGCAGTTCCTGACCCTACGGATGAACCTGGAGCAGTTCCTGACCCCATGGAAGTTCATGGATGAGTTCTTGGCCCCATAAATGGACCTGGAGTCCCATTCCCACACACAGACACCAAGCTCTGCTGAGAGTTTATTGATCATTCCGGGGGAGTTCCCAGGAATTTGGGGTGGGCTCCTCCAGGGACGGCGATCTCCTCCTGCCACTGGAGGGGTTGGCACACGGGTGTCACCAGCAGGCCCAATCCTACAGCCAAAGCCCAAACTGTGACCTGGAGAGGTTCTTGACCCCGTGGATGGTCCTTGAGCAGCTCCTGACCCCATGGAAAGATCTGGAGCAGTTTCTGACCCCACAGAGTGACCAACTCCAGGACCTGGAGCTGGTCCTGGCCCCATGGAGCCTCCCAAGAGCAGCCAGATGATGCTGCCACAAGAGGTGGGGTCAGGGTGGTACTGGGGGGGACTGGGAGGCACTGGGGTGTACTGGGGGACTCTGGGGTGACCCCAAGGATGGTGACCATGCCAGGGGAGGGTCCAGGCCCCATAGAACTCAGGGTGCTCACCTCAGATCTCCTCGCTTGAGAGGCTCTCACTGTCCCCTGCAGAGAGACCCCGAGATGTCACCAGGGTGTCCCCAGTCCCAGTAAGGTGCCCCCAGTCACTACCAGTAAGGTGCTCCCAGTTCCAGTAAGGGATGGGAGGGTTGGGGTGAAGAGAGGCCCTCAGAGAAGGGGAAATGGGGAATTGGGGACCCTAAGGGAGTGAGATGAGGGTGATGAAGGTCTGGCACTGCGGGGAGGAGGAGGAGGAAGGAATTCCAATGGGGGGGTACATGGGCCTGAAACTTGGGGTGGATGGGGACAGGAGAAAATGGGACAGGGGACAAAATCCCAAAATCTGAGGGTTGTGGGAGGGGCTTTGGAAGCAGGGGGACAAGGAAAGGGATTTGGGTTGGGTTTGGGATTTGGGTTTGGATTTGCGATTTGGGATTCGGGTTTGGGATTTGGGAAGGGGATGCAGGTTTCGGTTTGGGATTTGGGTTTGGGAAGGAGGTTTGGGTTTGGGATTTGGGTTGGGTTTTGGATTTGCGATTTGGGAAGGGGATTTGGGTTTGGGTTTTGGTTTGGGATTTGGGATTTGGGATTTGAGATTTGGATTTGGGGTTGGGATTTGGATTTGGGATTTCGGTTTGGGTTTGAGATTTTGTTTTGGGATTTGGATTTGGGTTTTGAGTTTGGGATTTGGGATTTGGGTTGGGTTGGGTTGGGTTGGGTTGGGTTTGGGAAGGGCATTTGGGTTTGGGATTTGTGTTTGGGATTTGAGTTTGGGATTTGAATTTGGGATTTGGGTTGGGCTTGGGATTTCGGCTTGGTAAGGGGTTTGGGATTTTGCTTTGGGTTTGGTATTTGGGTTTGGGACTTGGGGCTGGGATTTGAGGACATCGTACAGATGAGCAATAGGAATGGGCAAGGTGAGAAAGAAGGTGGGAATGGATGGGGAACAATGCACTGTGGGGGTTACTGGGGGACACTGGGATAACTGGGAATACAATGGGGCCCTCTGGGAAGCACTGGGATATACTGGGATTTACTGGGATGCATGGGAATAAAATGAGGAGGAATCCCTGGGAAGCACTGGAATGTACTAGGGTGTACTGGGATTTACTGGGGTGTAGTGGGGTGTACTGGGATTTATGGGGTGCAATGGGATGGGTGGTAGCCCTCTGAGGGGAAGTCTGGCCCCACAATTCCCAGTTCTCACTTCGCTCTTCCTGACTGTGGCTCCCCCCTGCAGAGAGATGGTGACACATCACTGGGGTGTCCCTGGCCGCAGTAAGGGATGGGCTGGACAAACTGGTTTTCAGTTCCTACAGTTCCCTCAAAAACTGGTTCCCAGTTCCCCCAAAATTCCAGAACTTACCACGAGGATGGAACAACCCACAACGTCCATGGTGCCCTGGGGAAGGGGAGCAGAGGGACCTCTGGGTTGGACCTTATGTGGCAGAAAGGGTCCCCAAACCCCCATCCCATGGCTGGAAAATCCCAGGAAGGCAAATCCCAGGGATTCTGACCCAAAGGAAAATCACAGAAAGGAAAATGCCAAAAACAAAAATCCCAGAGATTCTGACCCAAAAGACAATCCCAGAAGGGAAAATCCCAATGATTCTGACCCAAAGGAAAATCCTAGAGATAACAACCCTAAGGGTCTCCCACTCACCAGAGCCGAAGTCGTGGTGGCAAAGCCAGCCCCGTCTCAGGTCCAGGGAACATCGTCTCCCAGGCCAAGCATCTGCCAGGGGGCACAGCAGGATGGAGAAGAGCAGGGCTACGCTGAGAACAGCCACCTTCATCTTCCTCTGGCTCTGGGCAGCACTGCCTGAGGCTGCAGCAGGTGAGGAGCACCTTTATCCCTGCCTGGACTCCTCCCTGCACCCTCCCTGCCAGCCACCTCACTTGGACCCTCCTGGGTCAAGACCCCCCAGTTCCCCAACAAAGGAGGCCCAAAGCACAAAGGGGCAGCAGGAAAATCCTCCAGGTCAGCGGCAGCTCTGGAAGCAAACACAGCGTGCCCGGTCAGGGCAGGCGCCAACGGGTTCTGCCAGGTGGCCACAACAGGTCGCTTCTGTGTGGTCAGTGGGCCGTGAGGAGGGAACATATCCTGGAAATGTCACGGAAAGTCAGTGGAGAGTGGAGGCACTGGCAGCTCATGGGAGGCCCTGCCAGGGACTGTCCCTGCTCTGTGCCCTCGGGGGTCACCCTGACAGGGGCTCTGAGCTGGGAGAGGAGCACGGGAGCCTCGGGCAGGAAGGTGAGCCCTGCTCAGGGCCAGCGCTGGGCTGAGGGCAGGGCAGGGCCATCCCTGGGGCCAGGGGCTCTGTGGGAGCTGTGTCCCAGTGCCAGCCCAGTCTGGAGCCACAGCTCTGCTGGGACCCGATGTGTGGGACAGTTCAACAGAGCAGGGCTGGGGTGACCCACCAGGATTTGGGGGGATCCAGCAGGATTGGGGGATCCAGCAGGACACCGTGGTCCTGGGTGGGACGTTGGAGATGGGCAGGGGATCTTCCCCTGGGGGCCTGGAGCAGTTTGGGGCAGTGGTGCTGAGAATGGGCTGGAGCTGTGCACTGTGACCACCCCAGCACTGCCCCAAGCCCAGCCCTGGTGTCCCAGGGCCACCATTGCCCAGTGCTCTCCAGCGCCTCCAGAGCCTGGGGATCCCAGTCACCCAGGTGTCCCCATGGGACAGTCACACACTGACCTCCCCCCTCCCCATTCTCCTGATTCCGGGGTGCTGGTGTCCCAAGAAGTGGGGTCAGTCCAGCCCCAGTTTCCCTGTGAGACTGGAATGGGAAAAGGGACAATTCTGCTCAGCCCCGCAGGGTCTGGGGCTGGGCTCAGCTCTGGGGTGTCCCTCAGGGAAAGCTCTGGGAGAGGAGGGGCAGCAGGAGATGGGGGATCTGGCACTGGGGGCTGTTGGAGGATGGATTGTGTTGGACTGGGGGTTGTCCCCACAGGGTCCCCAGATGCCTTTGGCTCCCTGCCTGCCCCCCTTGGCCCCCCAGGTGCCTGGGCCCTTCCAGGGACAGCTGCCCCATTCAGGAAGCTGGAGGGTTGCCGGGCGAGGGGGCTGGATCCGTGCCACAGGTGGGGTGGGATGGACTCTGTGCCAGGGCTGGGCTTGTGGCCAGAGCTGGGGGCTGTGCCAAGCCGGGCTTTGGCCTGGGGGCTGGCAGGGAGGGTGCAGGGAGGAGTCCCGGCAGGGATAAAGGTGCTCCTCACCTGCTGCAGCCTCAGGCAGCGCTGCCCAGAGCCAGAGGAAGATGAAGGTGGCTGTGCTCAGCTTGGCCCTGCTCTTCTCCATCCTGCTGTGCCCCCCGGCACAGAGCGAGGTGAGGCACCAGCCAAGCGCTGTCCCCACATCCTGCCTGTGAAAAATGGCATTCACTTGTGTTAAAATTTTCGAAGTTTAATTGTAATGAAAATAGTAATAAAAATGAGGACAGTAAGAGACAATTAAAAGCAAAGAATTATAGAAATCCATGTGTCTGGCACTCTGCCAAAAAGCTTACCTTGCTAACAACAGATTACCTCTTAAACGCAATAGCCTGTTGCATATTCATAGATCTCATACAAGGTTCAAACATTCCTTTCAAACTAGGGTGTTTCTGCCTAATTTTACCTTCCCTCCCTCATTCTGTAAATCAATCTTCTTGGTTCATCGAAGTCTTAGCTTTCCCGATAAGGAGGCAATAATTTTTCTCTTGAGATCTTGGTGTCTGTTGCTGTTATCTCTATCCAGATATGATAATGAGAAGAATTTCTTGATTATCTTTTCTATTCCTTGAGCTAGTTACAAAAAGTATCTTACATCACATAGTTTATATTTTTATATTATGCTATAGCCAAAAACTATATTTACCACACTACTTAAATTATTGCAGCATTACTTAAAAGATATTATTACAGCATAATTTTCCAACATAACACATGTAGTATTCATTTAAATATTTGCAAAGAGCCAATCATATAATACACATCTATAGTACTGCCCTTTCTGGCCTCCCATCCCACCCTTTTGGTCCCTCCTCTGTGTCCCATTCAGGGTCCCCAGGTGCCCTCCCACTGACTATTCCTGAGGCCTTTCCTTCCATGTCCTCTTTCAATTCTTTGCCTTTCTTCCCAGCCACTGCAGAGGGGTCCCCCTGTACAATTCCCTGACTCACCCCCCACTCCCACAGCATCTTCCAGGACTCTTGGTTTTGTCCCCACCTGTCCTCATTCTTCTGTCCCCACCAAGCCCCTCCCTTGCATTCCCATGTCCCTACACCTCAATTCCTTTCTCCTCCACTGTACCTCACACCCTACTCCTTCCATACCCTCAGCCCTGTCCCCTGGGCCCTCAATTGACCCCAGATCAGTGTCTTTGGGTCTCCCCTCACCTCAAACAGATCTCCTTGGGGGCCCTGAATTCCCATCCCTCTGCCTGTGCCCTGCTCCGTGCACCCGTGTCTCCCCCAAAGCCCCACAAGGTGCAGTCCAGACCCAGCCTTTGTTCTCCTTTCCAGGCACTCCTGGAAGGAACCCAAGATGATCTCCGGGAGGTGAGTGGGCTGCTGGCATTGGAGGGCACCCTCTCAGGGAATTGGGGGCAGTGGTGTCCCCCCATCCCTTGCTGGCACTGGGGACATACCAGTGACCAGCGAGGTCTCCAGCTCTCTCTGCAGTTGGATTTAGACAATGTCGCGGTCCTGGAGACACCTCTGGTGGGTACCACGTGTTCTGCCGGTGTCAGACTCTCCCCTTGCATGGCCACCACAGCCCAGGCCATCCCAGTCTGTCCCAGCACAGCCCAGTGCACCCCTCCTGACAGCCCAGACAAGCCCTGCCCTAGAGCTCCTCCCCAGGAAAGCCTTTGCCCAGGGCCCTGCTGCATTCCATCCCTGTCATCCCAGGACCCCCTGGATGAGCCAGGACCCAGCCCCTGCCCCAGCTGTGCCTCTTGGCCAGGAGCCCAGTGCTTCTGGGCAGCAGCACAGCAGCTCTTGCACCCCATAGGTGCCACAGTCCCTTCCCCAAGGCCCCCTGCTGTCCCCTGCCTCCCAGTCCAGCCCTATGCCCTGAGTGTGTCTCTAACACTGTCTTTATTTCCAGTCCACTCTGCGTTAAGCATTGAAGCAGGTGTGTTGTTTTCTGGGGCAGCAGGACCTGCCTGACCCATGAGGAGGTGAGCCATGCCTGCAGGGACAGGGGTGGGGACAAGGCCCCTGTCACATCCCAGTGGAAACAGAGGGGTGATGTTTTGGGCTTTGTGTTTTAGGATTCTAAGTGGTGCTGACATCTGTGTCCTGTCCTCCTCTGGTGGCAAGAGGGGATGATCGATCCTGGAGGATCCCTCTGAGCCCAGGACCATTTCCCTGAATAATCAAAAAACCCTGTCAGCAAAGCTGTGTTCTGCATTCATGTCTCTATGTCTCTCTCCGTGCGTTTGTCCTTGTGCCTGGATTTCCGCTCTCCCGCTCTCTCCCGGTGTGCAGGGGAGCTCGGCCTAGGTTCTGGTCACTTCATGCCAGGCTCTGCTGCCCCTACACCATCCCCCCACCCAGGTTGTTTGCTGTGGGTTGTGTGGTGTCTGGCAGTGGCAGTTTGAGTGGGTGGGTGGGTGTGCAGGAAGAGCCAAGAGCAGATGCTGGCTGTGATCACCACTGTGGTGTTGTGGGTCCGATCCAAAAACAGTTTACAAAATATATTTCCGAAGGAGTTTCTTTCTTCAATGTAGAAATGTGTCTGTTTAAAAAAAAACTAAAACAGTTTATTTTTGTCAAAAATATATTTATTGATATTGAAATTTGGTTCTCGGTTGGATGGGGCTGCTGGGTCTACCTAGTTCTGTGGTGGAATGGGACTCTGGGGTTTCCCCATGTCTGGGGTGGAAGAAGGATGCCAGGTCTACTTGATCTGGATGTTCCTTGGAGCCCAGGTGTGTCCAGCTCGGGAGGGTGGTACTGGCCAGCTGCAAGGTCTGCCCGGTCCCTGAGCCAGGTGCGGCTGCAGCCATACCCAGAGATGTGAGGGTGGCAACACTGTGGTGCCCAGACCTAATGAGAACTGCTCTGCCCAGCTCTGGTGGGACTAGGACCAGTTTCAGAGTGGGCGACGAGACCGGCTGTCATCGGCTGTCACCAATGCTAACCAAGGGCTTGCTGGTTTTCTCTGCGTCCAGTTACTCCACTGAGGGAGCCGCTGCTGCTGGCACCACCCTGGGGAAGCCTCACAGCAGAATTGGCGCAGGGCATTGCCCTGGCAGAGGGGCAGGGAAAATGTCCTGGCTATGAGCAGCAGAGCAGAGAGAAATCCACTGGCCCAGGCAGCTGCTGCTGTGTGGGCACAAGCTCTGCTGGCCAGGAGGATACCAGAGTGACCACAAGGCTTTGCAGATGGAGACAGAGCAGAATTAGTCATGATGGGGAGAAGAGAATATGCTGCTCCAAGGCAGAAGAAGAGGAAAATTACCTGTGCAGCCCATTCCCCTTAGGAGATATCCCTGGTATCCCGGAGTGTCTTGGGCTGAAATGCAAGATGTAACCAGAAGTATTTATTCTATCATCATCGGCTGAAATCAAGTGAGGCAGTGTTCTTTATCTCTTCCTGACCCAATCCTCCCTTCAGGGAGGTATCTTCTGTTAATGGGCCACTGAGTCTCACTGCATGACTGATAAAAATTACATCACCCCATTGGGAGATTGCGGGAACTCAACACATCACTCCTGATGTCCAGGGTCGCCGAGACAACCCTTGGGGGGCTCGGAAGTCCTGGAACGTTGCCAGAAGTGCTTGGTGGCTAGACTTTGATCCTGCAGGGGATGCAACACCTGTATGAGGATGAGAGGATCACACAGGGATAAGTGGTGAAGGGATAGATTAATTATAGAGTGAAAATACAGGTTTTAGAATCTCGGTACAGGCGGGTTCTAGGAGACAAGATGGAGGAATTAGGGCGTGTCCTGTCCTTCTTCTTCTTCTTCTTGTCATCCATCTTCGATGGTGATTGTGGCAGCTTGAGTTTGAGTTTCTTACTGAATGTAAGAAGTTTCTTACTGAATGTGCTCTTGTCAATAAGGGTGAAAGGTATTGGGAGGAAAAAGTAAATATCTTACACGTAATTTTTGGTATAAAAATAAGCGACCGCCCCGAGGGAGGTCAGTGTGCTCATGGCTGGCTTGCTGTGCGGACCTCCGTCGGGCCGGGAGAAAATATTGTAGATAAGAATTAATAAACAACACTGAAGAACTGAAAAACCTGAAGACTCCTTTCGTCCTTTGGAGCGCGGGCTGCCCCAAGGCCATCCAGAGCCTTACCAGGCCATTAGAACAGCCGAGGCAGGACATTTGGCATCCCTGGGTGCGCTACTCCCACCTGACTTGGACAAATTCCCGGGAGAGCACTGATAGCTCCTTGGGAGAGAAGCCAGAAAATGACCGAGAGAGTCTGAAGAAAAAAAAAAACAGCAGTCACTGAGAATTACACCTCTCAGCTTCTGCCGAAGAATGTTCGTAGCAGAACAGCCCAGATCGGAACCAGAAAGGCGCCTCTGGATCCATCTCCTATGACCTGCTGGACGGAGATCGGGAGCCTTCAGACTGCTCTGACGACAGAGATTCGGTGAGGTGGTCAAAAATTAAGAACATGGGGGGCACACTCTCCCAAGAACAGCTGGGAATTTTGTCTGCCTTACAAGGCGTGGCAGAAACATACACATCCGGGATTACAAAGAAAGAGCTCAAAGAACTTCTGTTTTGGGTGAGACTCAATTACCCGTTTTCAGAGATGCATCTGTTGTTTGAAGTGGGGTTTTGGCAAGAAATTAAGAGGTATCTTTATCTTTTAGCCACGAAAAAAGACCAGACAGCCTTGAAAATGCTGTCTCCGGCAGGTATCTGTATCAGGTTAGAAGGTATCTCAGTGCAGTCAAAAAGACTGGAAAGGCAACAAGCTGTTGCGGGTCCCTCAGAGGCAGTGGGAGAAGAGCAAGGCTCGAGACAGAGATTGGCTCTAGCCCCAGCTAGCCAGGGGGAAAAAGCTCTCGAGGAACGGGAGCAGGGAGCAATGTCATTGCCTCAAATCCCACCACCCAAGAGATCCCTAAAACACCCTGAAACCCCAGAGAGCACGGGGACTTCAGGCTCCGACTCAGGCTCAGAAGATAATATCTTACTCCCGGAAGAGTCGAGGTTTTCTCCTCATGAGCCAGAGGGAGTAGGGATGGGAAAAGCGGCGGAGTTGGAAGGGAGGGTCCGAGGGGGAGAGAAGGGGTCAAGGGAAACGCGTCCCGGGGTCAAGCACAGCGGTGCGGCAACGGCGGTGCAGGCTGGCGGGGGGAGCGAGTGAGGAGGTGATGGGAGACACGGATTCTGGTGCGGCTTTTGCGAGCGCAGCGCCGGGAGTGGCGGCTGCCTCAGCCGGCACGGTGCCAAAGATGCGCGCAAGGGGCAACATTCGCAAAACCTCTGGGGAGGGGTCTCAGACCGGTGCGGCAGCATCAGACACGGGCAGCGAATTTGGAGAGGCTGCACAGCCCCAATCGGCTACTGTAGGGAGACACAGGGGACGTGTGGTTGTGATTTCAGACCCGGAAGTCAGGATGAGGAGATCGGCTCGTATCGCGGGGCAGGCCCGGGTGCCGGCGGGGGGCGGGCTGCACGCACTGGTGGGAGGCGTGGATACTGCGTCAGAGGAGGAGGAGAAAGAGTCAGGGACAGATCGTAGGGAGGAGACTTCAGAAGCAGAATGGGAGGGAGAGAGTGACGTCAGCTCAGGAGAGACAGGGGGGCGGTTCCGAAAGCACGCATGCGCGGAAAGCAGAACGCGGTCGGAGGCGGGTCCGATCCCCTGAGACGTCTCGGGCGAGGAGGAGCCGTGCTCGGGGTTCCACATCCCGGGGCTCAACCCCCTGTCCAGTCCCGGTGCCTTCAGTCCAAACCCTTGGGGCCCAAGCCTCTTCCCTCCAATGGAGACGTTCACGTATTGAAGCTCCATTGTCAGCTGAATCAAAAGCCATGCAGACTCGGTCTCAAACAAGATTGCAAATACAGCAGTCTGACAAATAGGGGGCAGTCGAGTTCATGCCATCATCCAAGCTGTCCAGTCAGATGACAGCATCACCTTGTGGGGGAATGACCGAAGTGCCCGACATGCCGGATCTGTTCGGTGGAGCCACAGCGCTGACTTGTGGCAAGACTGCAACAATGCAGTGATTTTTTCCAACAACATATAAGAAGAAATGTACATCTAAGAAAACAATGACAACCCAGCAAATGGATTATCCTTCAACTTCGGGATTTAGCAAAGACGAAGAAAATTTAGATGAAGCACAGCAACAAGGAGAGGACATCATAGGGATCACAGCATAGGAAGGTGTTCCGGCGTGGATGCTGTCGGCAGCGGAAGCAGCAAAAATCTTCTTGCATTCTTTGGATACAGCCAAAAAGATATATCAACAGGATCCTCAAGTCTCCTTTTCGGATTTAGGAGCGAGGCCAAAAACCTCAAAGCAAAGAATGAGGTACAACGAATCACCGATGACCTCCACGACTCCACTGTTCATGCAGATACCGACGGAGTTTCCAGAGGAGGAATTTCAACAGCCAGTGAAGACGATGGACTAGAAGCGCATCAGAAAAGCGTTGGCAAAGGACAAGCATTTATTTCCAGGTTCAGGAGATTTGACAATGCCGGTGATGTACGACGCCCAGGGACAAAATTTGAGATGGGAAAGGATGGGTCATGAAACACTCAAAGATTTAGGGAAGGCAGCTCAAACTTTTGGGCTGGATTCACAATATTTCAAACAACTATTAAGGGGGACATTTACCACATATGACCTTACGCCATACGCTATTCGAAGCATTGTGGCAATGATTCTCACTGACACACAGAGTCTCGTCTGGGAAAAAAGATGGAGAAAGTATCTTTCAGAGTTGCAAAATAGATATCAAGGTGGGCCAAACATGAATCTCACAGAAGCACAGTTAGCAGGAGATCCACCGGATGACAACCAGGGGAACAAGCAGTGCGGCTTCCATGAAGAGTGTTAAATGACATCAAAGCGTGAATGGCAATCATGCAGATTACGCCAGCAGGAACTCAGGATGTTCCGTTCTCTTGCATCAGGCAAGGTCCCGCAGAACCATACATGTCATTCATCGATTGACTCACGCAAGCTGTGGATCGACGGGTGACGATTGTAGAAGCGAAGAGGCCTCTCTTGGAGAGCTTGGCTTTCGACAATGCCAACCCGGATTGCCAACGGGTCATTAGTGCCATGCCAGGATGGCCATCCTTGGCAGAGATGGTGGAGGCATGCAGTAAGGTGGGGACACCTCAGCATGTGGCATTGATTGTGAAGAACGAGTTAAGTGAGGAATGGGAAGAACAGATAAAGGGACACTCAGAGAGACAATCGGAAGACAAGGCATTGGAAAAGATGCTGGAAAAAATACTTCACCAACAGAACGAGAACACAAACAAAGTTCTTGCGACAATGCAGAAGAAGAGCAATCCCCCAGGAGGACAGTGTTACAAGTGTAGGGCATTTGGAAACATGAGAAAGAATTGTCCACAGACACATACACCAGCGCCAGCGCAAAAAGCAGAAAGGCCAATTTGTGCGCGGTGCGGAAGGCGAGAACAAGGTTGCTGACAAATGGCAGGATGGAATTCTTAATCATCAGATTACCTCTGAAGAAAGACTATTTCGACTGGGTGATGCAACAATCAAAAGACTTGTTAATCGCGTTGTTAGCTTTTCCAGGAATTTACACAATCCATTTTCCACAGCATAGAATACTGCAATCACAAATATGTTACAGAGCGAAACCAAGAATAAGTGAAGAACCTTTGGACAGGGTCACAGTGTTCACTGATGACTCAGGGAAGACACACAAGTCAGTGATCACGTGGGGAGACTCAACGACAGGGGATTGGGATTCAGATGTAAAGACAGTTCAGGGTTCTCCACAAATCGTGGAGTTGGCAGCCGTTGTCCGAGTGTTTCAGTTGTTCGAACAACCTCTCAATCTGATCACAGATTCCGCATATGTTGCGGGTGTGGTCAAACCATTGGAAAGTTCGCTCTTGAAAGAAGTCAGTAATGAGGTTTTATACTCATAACTGGTGAGCCTGAAAACTTTGCTAGAGAGCAGGGAAAGAGAATATTTTATCACTCACATTAGAGCACACACAACACTTCCGGGGTTTTTAGCGGAAGGGAATGCTCAGGCAGACAGGTTGACAATGCCCATTTTGCAAACACTTCCGGACATTTTTGAGCAGGCAAGATTGAGTCACGGGTTCTTTCATCAGAATGCACAGGCGCTGATGGAATCCTTTCGTCTCACAAAGAGTCAGGCGAGGGAGATCATTAGTGCTTGTCCAGACTGTCAGCTTGTGCAGCCACCTTCTTCTACAGGAGCAGTCAATCTGCAGGGACTGCAAAGTCTTCAGTTGTGGCAAGCTGATGTCACGAAGTAGCCATCCTTTGGGAGGCTCAAAAATGTTCATGTTTCTGTGGATACATTCTCAGGTGCAGTCTTTGCTTCAGCACATGCAGGGGAAACAGCGGACCATGCTTGTTGACATTTTCTGCAAGCATTCGCATCATTAGGTGTGCCTCAGGAGATAAAAACAGACAATGGTCCAACATATACAGGCAGGGTGCTTGACAGATTCCTGAAAAGATGGAGTGTCAAACATACATTTAGTATTCCACATTCACCCACAGGTCTGGCAATCATTGAAAGAACACATCACATCCTGAAATCCCTTCTGGACAGACAAAGAAGGGGTAAGCCAGAGGCAACACCTCACATGAAATTAAATAAGGCATTGTATGTATTGAATTTTCTAAATAGTTCATCCTCAGAACCTAATCCACCAATCGTGAGGCATTTTTTAAACAGCACACAGGCAAAGCTAAGGGAAAATCCTTTAGTTTTGATCAGAAACGCAGAGACAGGACAAATAGAGGGCCCTTTCAAACTAATCACTTGGGGCAAGGGTTTCGCTTTTGTTTCCACAGATTGTGGTCTGAAGTGGGTTTCAGCGTGACACGTGAAGCCATTTCGAACATGAGAGCAGGAGAATGCTGATCTGAGAAACAAAGAGATGAGTACTCAGACAGAAGTCGAGGCTCAGACTGCAAAAGATGACTCAGAAGAGAAATAAAAAGAACTAAAGACTTTGGGGATCTTTCCTTTGGGGTCTTGAGTGAAAACATAGCAATGATTTCGCACGAGAGTGAAGTCATGAGCTTCACGATGCTCATGTGCATCATTCTTTCATTCATTGCAATAAGCAATGGGGCAAATTTACCCATTAATCAACCGAAACAAAATGTATGGGATGCTTTAGCTCAAGCAGCAAATTTGGATAGTATTTGTCTGACACATTCAAGGCCAGGGAGACCATTTTCAGCATGCATGGTTGGATTGCCAGTGGACGAATGGCCAATTCCAGGGCACTCCACAGTTAACATCTCGCAGGTCATTAAGGATCCTGTGAAGGAGTGGTGTGCTTGGACACATCTTCCTGTGCCTTCTGCAGAACCTCAGGAATCAGAGATTTTTAGGTCCATGACAATGGTGTTCTGCATGCAGTCTGAAACTCCAAATGTCACAAAGGCAAACAAAACTATCAACGTAACTCCCAATCATGAATTCTATAAAAATGCATCAGCTTGGTGTAAATACACAGAGAAAACTGCCAGAGGATCAATCCAAGTCCCAGTGCAGTTGCCACGGGGTCTGTTTCTAATTTGCGGGGACAGAATTTGGCACAGCATTCCTGCTAATGCCAAGGGAGGTCCATGCAGCATTGGGAAAATTTCAATGTTGTCGCCAGATTTGAAATCGCTAAGAGAGAAAAAGCACAAAGAAAAAAGACATTGGAACATTATGCGGCAGATTGCAATGACGAAATATATACTTGGGACAAGGCAATGAGAATTGCTGCAGCAATCTTCTCACCTCAAGCAGCATCGGGGATGGCCTTGACTCAACTCGACCGCATGGGTTGTTGGTTGAGCAAACATGCTCAATCTGTGTCTGTCACATTGAGTGACATGTTAAAAGACATCAGTGGTGTGAGACAGGCAACTCTTCAAAACAGAGTAGTGATCGATTATCTATTGCTCGCTCATGGACATGGGTGTGAAGAATTTGAAGGAATGTGCTGCATGAATCTCTCAGACCATTAAAGATCAATTCATGAATGTATTCAGAAAATAAAAGACGGCATAAATAAACTTGGCGAGATCAAAGGATCTTGGATCGATGATCTGGTAGGATTTCTTGATATCTCTCCCATATGGAGAGGAATTTTAAAGATAGCATTATATGTCTTAATAATTCTCTTAGTCCTCATACTTGTTATCCTGTGCATCTTTTCATGTCTAAGACGTGTCATGAGTCAGGTAGCAAAAGAAGTGTTTTTAGTGCAAATAGAAGGGGGAGATGTGGGAACTCAGCACTCACTCCTGATGTCCAGAGTAGCCGAGACAACCCTTGGGGGGCTTGGAAGTCCTGGAACGTTGCCAGAAGTGTCTGGTGGCTAGACTTTGATCCTGCACAGGACGTAATAGCTGTATGAGGATGGGAGGATCAGAGGGGGATAAGTGGTGAAAGGATAGATTAATTATAGTGTGAAACACAGGTTTTGGAATCTTGGTACAGGGGGGTTATAGAGGACAAATGGGGGAATTAGGGCGTGTCCTGTCCTTCATCTTCTTCTTCTCCTTCTTGTCATCTTCGATGGTGATGGTGGCACTTTGAGATTGGTTCTTACTGAATGTGCACTTGTCAGTAAGGGTGAAAGGTATTGGGGAGAAAAGGTAAATATCTTACACGTAATTTTTGGTATAAAAATAAGTGACCACCCCAAGGGAGGTCAGTGTGCTCATGGCTGGCTTGCTGTGCGGACCTCTGTCGGGCCGGGAGAAAATATTGTAGATAAGAATTAATAAACAACTCTGATGAACTGAAAAACCTGAAGACTCCTTTTGTCCTTTGGAGCGCGGGCTGCCCCAAGGCCATCAAGAGCCTTACCAGGCCATTAGAACAGCCGAGGAATGGGACAGATTTGGGGCTGGACCCAAGTCCAGGACCCTCAGGCACTGAGAGTAGGCTGAAGAAGCTGCTCAAGGAGTCAGAAGCAAAACTCCAAGTCCCTTGGAGCATCGCTGGTCCCCACTGAGGGCAGGGAGTGCCAAAGGCTCCCCAGAGACTGCTGAGAGCAGATCCTTGAGGCCAGGATTGCAGGGAGCCAAAGGCTCTGAGCAAGGAACTGCAATGCTGAGCAAGGCCTGGGCTGGTTGGGGGAAGCAGAAAGGCCAAGCCCTGAGCCCAGCCTGGGACAGCAGGGCCTGTCCCTCACGGGTGGCTCAGGGCTGTTTGTGGGGCATTGGGATGTGAGGGGCAGCAAGGACAAATGTCATAAACCTGTGTGACACTCCAGATCCTCATGGAACCAAGGGGCCAGTGGGACACTGTGGGGCCGCATGGAAAAAAGAGGCCATGTGAGCCTGAAGGGCTGTAACACCCCAGAACACTGAAATGCTGGGGGTAACCAAAGGTTCCTTGACTTGAGTTTGGTGCACAGGAGAATTACCATCCAGATATTCTCAACATGGGCAGATGCAAAGAATATTCTTGGTAGGAAGGGACCTACAAGGATACTGAAGTCCACCTCTTTAGTGACAGGGACTGAACCCATAGTCTCAGTGATACCAGCACCATGCTCTAACCAACTGAGCTAAGAGATCAAAATGACACAAAATTTTACTGGCAAAATATAGACAATCAAGGAACTTTGGCAAAGAGTTTAATAAAAGATCCACTTCAACATATAATTTTTATTAAAGCATTAACTTAGCCCATTTAACCTAAAAACCTTCAACTCTTAAGATGTTTTAATTATCCAAAAATGTTCCAGGTAAGTAGGATTAGAAGGAGAACAAACAGAGAATAACAGAAAGACAGAAGATCCATAGAAAGACACACACATAGGTACCAACTGTTCAGCTTCCACCTACACCAACAGAAGAACCCCAAGAGAAACCAGGATCCAGAGCCTGGGCTGGCCTCGTGCTCCGGCTTTTAGCCCCCTGGGCCTTCATGCGTCCACCCCTGGGATGGGACTGCCAGTTGCATGTCCAATCAGAGCCAGGGTAGGCATCAGGTGGTAGGGTGTGATTGATTGAAAGCTCAGCCAATCAGAGTGGGGTTGGCACAGTGTCTGCTATGTAATTTTCAGCTCTGCCAGGCCAGGGCTGGGAGTGGGGCTCTCATCCACCACAAAACAAGGCCTGACCTGTCCGTGGCTCCACACGGGCATTCCGAGCATCCCAAGGTGTCTCGGGACATTGATCTCATCCAGCCTCTGACAGCGACCGCGGTGACAGTACGAAACGTCATGAAACCATGGGTCAGTTGTGACAATGCGGGTCCAAGGACACTGCAGAACTTCATGGAATCAAGGAAACCGTTGTGCAACTCAGGGCCCCTATGGATGCAAGGGTCAGTAATCAAACAGTGGAGCCCAGAGAGACAAGGAGCCATTGTGACACAGCGGGGCCACATGGAGCCAAGGGAACCCTGTGACTCTGTTGGGTCTCATGAAACCAAGTAGCCATTGTGACATTGCAAGACCTTATGGAGTCAAGGAGAATACTATGACAGTGTGGGGAGCCAAGAAATCAAGGGAATATGGAACAGATCTGTCTGGTTTGGCCTCCGGAGGACTATCTGACAGGTCCCACTGAATTTGACATGCTAAGGGCCACTCCTGTCTGACTGTGAAGCACTGGGGCTCTGGGCTTTCCTTTCTATGGAAAAGAACTGTCTTTCTTGTCTAGGATCCCATAGCTGAAATTAGGATTCCACCTCTAAAATTCCAAATTTCCAAGGGTTGCTCCCAAACAAAATCTGCCAATACAGTCAAGTCTGGCTAGCCTCAGTCTCTGGTGACTGCCTCTCATCTGGCCTGGGGCTCGGTTCTTTCCTTCCTATGGAGGCCACTTTGACACCGTGAGGCATTGTGGAGCCAAAGGGCAGTGTTACATTGTAGGAACTTGTGGAACCAAGGCAATCATTGTGACACTGCAGAGCACCATGGATCCACGGGACCACTGTGACACTGTGGGGTCTCGTGGAACCAAGGACGTCTTTGTTTCTTTCTTGGGCTGCATGGTCCCAAGGGATGAGTGTGAAACAGCAGGGCTTTGTGGCACCAAGAGGCCATTGCTGCATTTCAGGGCCTCGTGAAGCCAAAGGGCTGTTGTGATCCTGTGAGCTGCTGTGGATCCATGGAGAGCATTGTGGCATTGCATGGCCCCATGGAATCATGGAGAGTATTGTGACACTGTGGGGCCCCACAGAACCAAAGGAACATTGTGACCCTGCAGGGCCTCATAGAGGGAAGGGGTCATTGTGACACTATGGGAATTTGTGGAACCAAGAGAATCATTGTTGCACTACTGGGCCCCAATGGAACCAAGAGGCAATTGGACACAGCAGGGCTTCATGGAACCCAAAGACAATTAGGACACTGTGGGGCCTTGTGAAACCATGGAGACCATTGAGATGCTTAAAGACTTGTGTAACCAAGGGGCCATTATGACACCTGAGGGCATCATGGAAGCAAGAGAATCATTGTGGCACTGCAGGGCCCTGTGGAAGCAAGGGAAAACCAAAGAGGTATGGTTGCCTTGGTCTCCCAGGGGTCACCTGACAGATCTGGCTGACCTTGGAATGTGGAAGGCCGCTCCCATCTGCCCCTGAAACACTGCGGCTCTGCACTTTCCTTCTTATGGAAAAGAACTGTCCAGCTTTTCCAGGTATCCATGGCCAAAATTTGGATTCCACCTCCAAATTTTTGTGTATCCAAGGATTGCTGCCAGACTAAAGCTGCCAGGATGGACAGATCTGGCTGGTCTTTAACTTCTGAGTGACAGAACTCACCTGTTTTCCAAACACTGGAAAGGGCTCTGTGCTTTTCTTTGTATGGAAAAAAAATCCTTCTCCAGGCACAAATGTCTGAAATTAGGATTCCGCATTCATAATTTTGGATATCCAAGGGTGCTCCAAGCAAACCTGCCAGGACAGACAGGTCAGGCTTGCCTTAGCCTCTGGTGGTTGCTGTTCATCAGCTCCTGAAACACGGGGCCTCCATGCCTTCTTTCCTATGGAGACCAATGTGAAACTGGGAGCCTTGTGAAATGAAGGGGCCATTGTGACACTGCAGAGCACCATGGATCCAAGGGACCATTGTGACACTGCGGGGCCTCATGGAACCAAGGACATCATTGTGGCTCTGTTGGGCCACATGGTCCCAAGAGACCAGAGCAAAGCAGCAGTGTGGGAGTTAGCCTAGGTGTAACTTACAGTCAGCAAAATTTTACCCCGGAAGAACTGGGTGTGAGTTTCAAGTCCTAGGAATCATTTGTTTAACTTAGGGTGAGCTTGAGAGGTCTCCCATAAGCCTTTAATGTTGTTATGCTAAGTTGTACAAGTTCTCCTCCCCTAGTGGTTTATTGATTATTTTTTTCTTCTATATGGGTATTGTTCTAGTTTTCCAGCCCCAAGTGTCTATATTGTAGCTTTCCCTTTGTCTCAGGTCTTGGGATCCTGCCCCTCATACTGTTCTCAACTCCTCCATGTTTATTGTTTTTCACCCTGTTATTAAAGTTCTTTTTGAGCAACTCCATCGAACCCGCACCTTTTCATTTTCGCCAACCTCGCCCTTAAGTCAGGGAACCGAAGGAGTTTATTGCAGCCACCCTCATTGGGACATTTGGCGCCTGAATAGGGACCATGACATTCAGGGCTCCCTGTGTCAGTCACATCAGCTGGGGTTAGCTGAGGGATAGGCCAGTGCTCCCTGGGATTTTGGATTGTACCGGGCCCAGTGGATTCATCATTGCTTCAAGGGACCTTGCCCGGGATCAGCAGGAACAATGACGGTTTCACCTGTATAGGATTGCAGGCAGGTTTGGGGAAATGCAAGACATTTACTGCCCTTTTTGCCACTGTGTTTTTACAGTATGGACCCACGTCCCATTATTGATTTGGGGTATTCTGGTGGCTCTTCCCCATAAGGCAGAGACAGAGAAAAATGGGCAGCCAGATGTCTAAAGTAGAAAGGAGCATATGTGGATGCTTTAATTCTCACTGATCATGGCCAAATATCTTCAAAGAACCAAATAAAACCAATCATGAGGTGGATCATTAAAAATTTTCCAGATGCCTCTGCTGGCAAAATCCATACCATTGAGTTTTGGGATTCAGTGGGAGCTAAACTGTGCAACATTTTGATCAAAAGGGACCACAGTGCACCCCGAATGCTCCCCATCTTCCATACCATTCTTGAGACCCTTCACCAGCAAGCAGTGTGTCGAAACCTCAATCCATTGGTCACTCCCCTCAAACCTGCCTTTCTCAGACCTTCCATGATGGTCCAAGATGGCAATGGCCATGCTGTCTTGGAACATCATGCCCTGGAGACTCAAGACAGGAGCCTGAATGTGGCTTGGGAGACTGACCATCCTCCCTCCATCTTGGCTCCTCTACTTCCTGCTACCACAATCTTCTCTTCCGCCCTGAACGAACCTCCAGACTCCACCCCCCCAACGGTGGGTCATGCCCCCACTGTCAATCATGCTCTCCCCTCTGGACCATGCCTCCAGTTAAGGAAGGAGACTGGCAAATAGCCTTGAAACTCCTCATTGCCCGGTATGTTATGAAAGAAGGGGGCAGAATCCCAGGTGTCAGCCATTGGTTTATGGGGAAATCAAGGATTGGTGTAGGGCAGCTAAAGACCATAGGAAGGACTTACCTTGTTTTAATGGCCTATTGAGGGCGATGTTTACAGCACGTCCTAACCCCCTATGATTTAAAATACATTATGACCATGTTTTTGTCACCTACAGAATACACTCTGTAGGAAGGAGGATGGAAGTATTTACTAAATCAGTTAATAGCAGACTGTGCTAATAATGAGGCAAGGGTGGAAATGACAATCAGCCATCTAGCTGGAGAAGGACAACGCAGCCTACCAGATGATCAAGCAGTAGGTATCCCCAGAGAAGTATTAGATGATATCAAAGAGATGGCTCTGAAAGCTTTAATCCAGGTATCAGATGGTAGCATCCAAATTTTTTACTACCTTGGGTGGCTGCAGCTAAAGCTTTAGGACAGTTAGACCATCCTGGGTGCCTGTTAAGTGAGCACACCAATGCTACCTCCCTCACATTGAGTGGCCTGCTCTCAGAGATAGAAACCATCAGACATGCCATCTTGCAGAACAGCGATAAGAGTTTTTACTCTGGGCACATGGGCATGGCTGTGTAGACTCTGAGGGCATGTGTTGCATGAACCTCTCCAGCCACAGCGAGTCAATCCACAAGAGCATTCAGGTACTGAAGGAAGAAAGCTTCAAGAAGCTTCAAGTGGAAAACAAAGACTGGTTCAACAAACACTTCCAATCCTAGGGATTAAAGGGTTGAATGATGTCTAGCTAAAACAGCGTCTTAGTTCTTGTTGTAGTATTGTTAATTGTCCCATGTTTGTTTCAATGATCTTAGGAAGTCTTGGAAAATTCTTTCAGTTCCATCTTTGTTGTAAAACAGAAAGGGGGAAGATATGCAACACAGGATCCTCATGGACCCCTTGGAGGAGAGAACTGGAGGCCAGGATGGCACAAAAACCTCTCAGAGACTCCATGTGGGAAGGTAAATCCTTAAAAGTACCAAGAAGTATTCTTAAATCCAAAAAGTACCTTAAAATCCTTGAGTATCTCAAGGCATTAATGAGTGCCACTGAGTGTCAGTACAAAGCTCTCAAGGGACTCATTAAAGCAGAGAACTGGGGCCATGATTGCACAAACCTCTACCAGAGTCTGTATCAAAAGGGAAACACCAAGTACCTTGAAATAACTGAAGTACCTTGAAGCATTAATGAGCCATACAGAGTGTTTTTACTGACAAAGCCTCTCCAGGGACTAATTACAGCACATAATTGGAGGCCATGTTTGCACAAACCTCTCAGAGACTCCAAGACAAAAGCCAAACCCAAAGTCCTTTGAAAAACCTGCAGTCCTTGCAGGAAGCATTAAGGAGCCCCAGGGCCATTCCTGAGCAAGGCTCCCCAGGACTCTTTCCAGCAGATCCTTGAGGCGACTGGGATGTGGGCTAGGGGGGATGCTGAGGGCAGGACAAGGGGCTGACAGTGCCCAACCTGGCTGGGGCTGTGCCAGGAGGCCCCAGGGCCTCAGGACAAGATGCCTCCTTGCAGCCCTTGGTGGCACAGACCCTGCTGTGGCCCAGGGCACCAAGACTTGGCTTCTCTTTGTCCCCCCTTGTCATCACTGCCTCCAGTTCTCTGCTCTTCCTGGGGACACTTTCTCAGTCGTGTCCCACAGTGGGACCCATTAAATGTCCAAGAAAGTCTGAAGTTGGATTCTGACTTGGAGTTCTGGAGAGGTTTCTTCAGCTCACTCTCAGGGACTGATGTTCAGGGCCTTAGCAGAAAGCCCCAGAGGCTCATTAAAGTCCTTGTGCTGTGTCTGTGCTGCTGAGCTGGGCTGGGCTCCTGGCACAGAGGCAGCTCCTGGTAACCAAGAAGAGCTTCAAAAGCACATTTCTCTTGACGAGCAGCTCTTCTGCCAGCCCAGCAAGGCTGGGGCACTGCCTGCAGCCACCCTGGGCACAGCACAGAGGCACAGAGAGCTTCAATCAGTCAGGGCTGGGAGGGTGCTGAGAAGTGCCTGGGGCAGAATCACTGCCAGCCCTTGGCACAGGAAGCTCTGGCTGCAGGACAATGCAGCTGCAGCTCCTGCAGTGATCTCCTAAAGCTGGGACATCCCAATGCCTACAGACTCTGTGAGTACAACTCTGAATGTTTCTGGTGTGGGGGAGGTGAAATGCTCTTGAAGCTCTGACATGCTGAGGGTTTCTGATCAGACATTAAATATTTCCAAGACAAGGACTTTGTAAAAAATGAGGTAATTTCCTAAGACTTTGTATTCAGTTTCCTACTATTGGACAATGGCAGAGAAGGGGAGATAAATATTAAAGGTTGATTATGTATTATTTATAATTAATTTTGACAAGTGCCTGAGACAATGCAAACTGTACCTTTTAATGATCAGTAAGAGATCTCTAATTTTCTTACAGCTACTCTGCCCATGGACAGCACCAGCATCACCTTTGCTATACCCATCAGGCTCAGTCTGAGCTTTCTTTTCTCCAAGCTGCAAACAGAACCTGCACCCAGCCACTGCCCTGCTAACAGGCAGGGTTCTCTCAAGCCAAGGGGAGTGCACAGAGATTTGGGGTCTGTGAGTGCTGGGAGAGATCAGGCACAGGGAAACACCTGCAGGACGAAAATCTGCAGGAGGCAGAGAGAAGATCAGGCAATGAGGCAAAACAAACCCCAGCAATGTTGTGGCAGGGAGAGTTTAGAGATGCCCACAGGATCCCGTCCAGTGCAGCCCCTCCCTCTGAACAAGCCCCCCAGCCCAGCCTCTGCCCTCAGGGCCGGGGCTCCAAGGCGTGCAGCCCCTCCTGTGCAGGCAGAGCTGCAGCAAAGCCGTGGGGCAGCTCTGCAGCCCCGGGCCCAGTTCCCTCTGCAGAGCACAGGGCTGGGAGCAGCTGCCCGGCACTGGGGGCTCTGGCAGGGGGCACAGCTGGCTCAGGGTGACGCTGTCCCCAGTGCCCGGCTCTGGGCAATGCTGTCAGTGCAGCCAGGGAAGGAGCTGCATCTCCCTTCATCCAATGCCATCATAAGGACACCTGGAATCTCCCTGAAATGTCAGTCCAAGCTTTGAGCTTCCCTCCAGGATACAAACCTGTCCTGTAGCATCTCTGTGTTATCTAAAAGCCCCACGGTGAGACACAGAAAGTCTATGATGAGAAAATGCTGTTGGGTTGGTGAAATGAGCTCTGTCTGTCCCTGGGTACAAATGTGGGGCTGAGACCTTCAGAAGGGGATAGACATTTGGTGGACTGTGGGGATCCATCTGCTCTCAGCAATGTCAGGATGGCTTTTAAATGAAACATGGGAGGGTGATCATCCTCTGTCTGGGAAATGTGAAAGCCCAGAGAATCCTGGAACAGGACAGGGTGACAGACCACCTTCCCTCCCACTCCACTCACCACCTTGCCTCAGAGAACTCACGGTTCTCCCATAGGGCAGCAGAAATGCAGAGTTTCTGACATCCAAAAATAATCAGCAGGGGAGATTGTTGGAGATTTTTTCAGGGATGGCCTAGAAGGCAGCTGTGAGGAGCAGATTCTCACAGCCTGTTTCTGTGAACAGCAGAGGTTCTCAGGTTATTTTTAACTACAGGTAAAAGTGACAAACATGAAGGCCTTGAGAGCCTTGCACATCAGAGTTCTCAGGCAGCTTTCTCATAACAAGTGGATGTTCTATCTTTGGCTGTTTTGGGAAAGCAAGAATAATTTTGAGAACCCAAATCTTGGTATTGGAAACATAAGGAGGAGTTGGTGTGTAATCTCTGACCTATTGTGAGCTCAGATTTTGCAATATGCATGAACTTGATTAACACTGTTATAAAAGGTGATTGATTGATTGATTAATAAATCAGAGTCGATGGCTGACCAACGCAAGGTGGGTCGTCTCCCTCCAACTTCAATATATGGTGCCCCCTGGACGTTCTATTGCGGCGCCACGAGAAGTTGGAGTAAAGGGTCGGGTTCCGTGTCCAAAGCTGCAGCCGGGACAAAGCAGCCGGAACAGCAGAAGCGTCAAGAAAAAAAAAAAAGCGAAAAGAAAAGTCGCTGAGAGACGCCGTGCTCCAGGACCGTAACAGACGAGCCTGGCCGAAACGTGCGGCACGAAGCCTAGAAAGAGCTGCAAAAGCGCGCACTTAGTGGTAATGGGAAGGCAAGCCGCATATGATCTTTTATTTGCTTTTTTACAAAGGGGACAGATTAAGGGGATGAATTTGCAAAAGGATTTAACGGGACTTTGGACTGATGGCTATGCTGAAGGGATTTTCCTTATTCTCCTTACGGTTTACAACTTAACGGGATGGCGTGAATTCGGTGATTTATCATGGGAGAGTAGTAAACCCGTCAAGACGCTGAGCAAGCTATGGGGGGAGAGCCGGCGCCGCAGGAGAAGCTGTGCCGCGCCGCGGAAGCCGAGCCGCCACAGCGGCAGGGAGAAGCCGCGCCGCGCGCTGAGAACCGGGCCGAGCCGCAGGGGGAGCCGAGAGTGGCCGAGCAGCCGCGGGAGCCGAGAGCAGCGGCACCACGCCCCGCGCGGAGGAAGCCGCCGCGGCTGCAGCGCGGACAGAGCGCGCACCGCATCCAGCAGCACCACCAGCGCCGCGGGCATGCCGAGCCTGGCCCCAGCGGGACATCGCAGGGAGCCGAACAGCGCGGCGGGAGCGACCCGGCCAGCGGCAGCTGCAGCAGAGTCAACCTGTCGGCAAGTAAACAGAGAGCCCACCGCGGGGAGAGCGGGCCCGCCGCGGGGGGAGCAGCCGTGCCCCGCAGCCAGCGCCAGGCAGCCACCACCAGCACCCCAGCGCAGAAGAAACCGCGCCGAGCTCAGCGCGGGGGAGGGCTCAGTCCCTCTTCCTACACGCACGCCGCAAGACCAAATTAACTCTTGGTAGCTCTGCTCTAATTTTAAGCTACTTAAATCTGTTATCTTAGTTTATATGTATTTCATACTCATTTTCTTAAGCTTTGGGTTTTCTTTTTTTCTCTCCTGCTCAGACTAGTAGTAAGCCAGGTGAGAGAAGACTGCTACTGTTCTGAAGTGGTTAATTTAGCTGGTTGATTGAAAACTTAGATTTGCAGTTTTGTGGTTTCTTAGCTGTGAAAGGCCCAGGGCTGGAGTGCACTGGGCTAAAGCTCCTAGGCTCTCTCTCTCTCTCCTGTCTGTGCAGTTTCTTGCCATGTCTGTGCTTGGCTGCAGGTAATCTGGAGTCTAAAATAAGAGCCTGCAGTGGCTTAGGCTGCTTTAGCTTCCTTCTCTTAACTTTTAGTTAGTGTCAAGAGGTTTTGCATTTCAAAGTGCAGACAGATCTTTTTATTAAGTTTTGGTTAGATCCTAAATGCTGTTTTTCAGGATTTTAAATAGTGTTTTGCTCCAGTGGTATGCAATGTAGCTTTGCTGTTCCCTGAAAGCTAAATTAGGAGTAGTACACATGTTGAATGGGGAAAGATAGTTTTGGTATAGAAGTTTTACTGAATTACTAATATAGAAGGTAATGCATAAACACAAACTTTAAATAGTATATGTGTCTCAAAGATTTAAGCTAAAAAATGTCTATTTTACACAAGGAGAACATCTGTTGATGTGTTTCCTCAAAGAGGCATTTTATAAAATTGCTATATAGTTTTTAGATAAGAATTGTTTCCTTTCTCTGGATCCAAAGGAAATGTTTGTTTTTTAAAAGTGGTAAAGTGGTGTTTCCTACTCCAAAGCCACTTTTGAAGGTATAATAATGATAATATAAATAAAATAATAAAATATTAAATAAATAATAAAATAAAATAATGATAAATTGTGAGGTAAAATAATGATAAATAATAAAATGAAATAATGGTAAATAATAAAATAATAATAAAATATGAAATAAATAAGATAAAATAATGATTAATAATAAAATGAAATAATACTAAAAATATGAATGAAAAAAATTTGAAATAATTAATAATTTCAAATTTTAGTTAATAAAAGCATGGTTTTTAAAAAAACCATGTGATTAACAAAAACATACAGCATCTGATATTCATTTTGGGATATCACTTGCTTTTTATCATGATTGCAGACAAACAAACTTTTGTTGACCAAAAGTTTTGTGTTAAAATTAAAATTATATTAAGTATAAGTTATATAGAATTTAAAATCAGCTGATTTTGTTAAAATTAAGCTTAGGTAATGTTAAGTTTTGTTAAGTTTAAATATTTTAAGTATTTTAAGTCTAAATATTATTAAGTTTGAGTGATGTTAGATAGATTTATGCTTTCATGATAGGCATTTAAGCCTTGCTAGCTGAGAATATTGCTTGTAATGTGATGGTTGTTAGAATTGCCTATTTTTATGTTACAAAGAGTGTGACAGCCCATAGAACTTTTCTGATTCTTGTTTAAGTTTTGTTAGAGTTAATTGATTTTACATATAAGTTTTGTTGGTCTTAAAATAAGTCTGTTAAGTTTAAATATTTTAAGTGTTTTAAATGCATGCTAATTTTTCACTACTCCAAATCAACCAAGGACTGAGAAATAACCCAGCTGATGCCATTTGAGCCAAAGGATTACAGTCTGTAAAACTGATCTTGAACTTTTGTGAGAAACCTAATTAAGAGGTGGATGTGAAAACTTCAAGGACACAAACATCATTTTTCAGACTCGCCATTCGCCTCCTCCCCAGGTGCACATGAGAGAAGACAGCTGACAGCTTTTAACCCTTTGGAGTAAAAGCCATTGCTCGGACCATGGCTGGAGGACCTTATAGAGATACTGAGTGTACTTTTGAATGCTTTGTTTGTTTTGCTTTTTATTCTTGGTGGTATTCAAGATATGGTCAGAATAATGATAGAGAGACCTAGCATACCAACCTCCTTGTGCAAAAAAAAAGAAAAAACCGGGAATTGTTGGAGATTTTTTCAGGGATGGCCTAGAAGGCAGCTGTGAGGAGCAGATTCTCACAGCCTGTTTCTGTGAACAGCAGAGGTTCTCAGGTTATTTTTAACTACAGGTAAAAGTGACAAACATGAAGGCCTTGAGAGCCTTGCACATCAGAGTTCTCAGGCAGCTTTCTCATAACAAGTGGATGTTCTATCTTTGGCTGTTTTGGGAAAGCAAGAATAATTTTGAGAACCCAAATCTTGGTATTGGAAACATAAGGAGGAGTTGGTGTGTAATTTCTGACCTATTGTGAGCTCAGATTTTGCAATATGCATGAACTTGATTAACACTGTTATAAAAGGTGATTGATTGATTAATAAATCAGAGTCGATGGCTGACCAACGCAAGGTGGGTCGTCTCCCTCCAACTTCAATAGGAGATGAAGAAAAGCTGTAAATAACACTAGTACATTTAAAGAGACTTTATCACTCCTGTTCTCTGGCAGTGGGAGGGCAGATGGTGACAGGGCCTTCCGTGTTAACAAAGATTCAAAGAGGAACACGAGGACAGGTCCCTGTCCCTCTCCTGTGTCTGCACAGCAAGGCTGAACTATAAAAACCTCTGTGTGTACCTGCCCTGACCCTGAAGTCCCAGTCAGGAAGCACCAGCCAGGGCTCCACACTTGGAGCTGAAGGAAAATCTGCTGGAAATTGAAAAGGGTGTCAGAGTGTTATAGGAGAAGGGGCTGTGGGAAAAGGCTTTAATTTTGCTGGAAGAAGTTTCTCCTAATCGGTCACTGACTTTTCTCCATAAACAGCTTCCAATTGCCAGAGACAGCAAATGTCCAACAGCAGCTCCATCAGGCAATTCCTCCTGCTGGCATTGGCAGACACGCGGCAGCTGCAGCTCCTGCACTTCTGCCTCTTGCTGGGCATCTCCCTGGCTGCCCTCCTGGGCAACGGCCTCATCATCAGCGCCGTAGCCTGCGGCCACCACCTGCACACGCCCATGTTCTTCTTCCTGCTCAACCTGGCCCTCAGTGACCTGGGCTCCATCTGCACCACTGTCCCCAAAGCCATGCACAACCCCCTCTGGGACACCAGGGATATGTCCTACTCAGGATGTGCTGCACAGCTCTTTTGTTTGGTGTTTTTCATGTCATTAGAGGTTTACCTCCTGACCATCATGTGCTACGACCGCTACGTGTCCATCTGCAAACCCCTGCACTACGGGACCCTCCTGGGCAGCAGAGCTTGTGCCCACATGGCAGCAGCTGCCTGGGCCAGTGCCTTTCTCACTGCTGTCATACACACAGCCAATACATTTTCCCTGCCCTTGTGCCATGACAATGCCCTGGGCCAGTTCTTCTGTGAAATCCCACAGATCCTCAAGCTCTCCTGCTCCAAATCCTACCTCAGGGAACTTGGACTTGTTGCTGTAAGTATCTGTGTAGCTTCAATCTGCTTTGTCTTTATGTCTTTTTCCTATGTGCAGATCTTCAGGGCTGTGTTGAGGATCCCCTCTGAGCATGGACGGCACAAAGCCTTTTCCACCTGCCTCCCTCACCTGGCCGTGGTTTCCCTGTTTTTCACCACTGGCTATTTTGCCTACCTGAAGCCCCCCTCCATCTCCTCCCCATCCCTTGATCTGGCCCTGTCAGTTCTGTACTCAGTGGTGCCTCCAGACCTGAACCCCTCATCTACAGCCTGAGGAACCAGGAGCTCAAGGCTGCAGTGTGGACACTGATGAGTGGACCATTTAGGAAATATTAAACTGCTTGCCAATTTCTGCATATCACTTGAAATAAAAGTAATCTTTGATAATTCTTTTTGGATTGGGTATTTTTGTAATTCTGTTTTGATTTTTTTATTATTCCCCTTAAACCAAGGCTATTTTCTGCAATTTCTCATTTTGTTTCTCCAAATTTCACTGTGGCCTCAGACTGTGTCAATGAGGAGCTGGTCTCTTGGTGGCTTTAAAGGAACTAAAGGATCTCTGAGCAGAGTTTTCACCAGAGGTCCCCTTTCATTTCCTCCTTTTGAGCTGCAGCAGCAATGTCTGTGTGCAGAGCTGGGGGCAGATCATTGCTGGCCCAGCAGCTGTGCCCAGCAGCAATAGCACTTGCTGTTGCCAGTGCTGCTGCCGTGGCCCTGCCTCGCTGCCCTGGTGGCCCTGGTGTTGCTGCAGGGCCTGAGTGCTCTCGGGGCCAGGCACAGCCCTGGGGGTGGCAGTGCTGGGGCTGCAGCAGGGACAGGCCATGGGCACTGCTGGGGCAGCGCTGACGCATCAGCCCAGGGCCTGGGGGCTCCAGGCTCCTTGCCCAGGCTCTCTCAAGAACACACCCAGGCCAATGCTCAGCACAGAAAAGCCCCGTGAGCAGCCCCAGGCTGGCCGTGGGCAGGCTGGGGGCAAACATCATGGCTGGGGCTCTGCAAGGGTCCTGGGGCAGACGGGAAGGAGCAGCAGAGCAGGGGCTGATCCATCCCCAGTGCGCTGCACAGCCAAGGGCAGCGTCCCAGAGCATCCTCATGGAGCTGCCAACAACATCCCCCCTCTGCAGCCCTGGCCTCTCCCCCAGCTCACACAGGTGTCCCATCCTTGCAGGCACAGACACGGCAGCACTGGCTCAGCAGCCCCTGTTTGCATTGCACAGAGCAGGGGGAGCACCCCCATGCTGTTGGTATGGGGACATGAAGCTGAGCGAGTGTCAAAGGAAGGGGACCAGGACACCAGTTGGTTCATCACAGGCCCCTCAGGTCCGGTCCGGTCCCGGTCCCTCAGGTCCTTCTGGTCCCGTTTATTGAAGAAAGTATCAAACACTTATACAGCAAATAATAAGCTTATGAATATTCTGTAAGCCAAGCAATCTATTGGTTAAACTATAGCATTAACTCATCCTCATTCCTTAGGGGTTACATCTCTCTTTTCTCATGTCTCTTTCACTGTTTGTTATTATACCACAACTAGGCCCAAGGACACTGGTATCTGTGCAGGTGCAGGACTTGAAATTAGCCATGGTTTTGTACTTTTCCATTTTCTAGCAGCTAAATTCCCAACAAGGGAGCACAAATGCCATCAGCCCCTGGGGCCAGTAAGGGCTGGGGGACACCAGGGAAACCACTCAGCTTTGTCCTGGCCTCTGCAGTCAGCCAGAAGGTTTGTTACCATCAGTGGGAGTTTCTTGTCCAATTGCAGACGCTGTTGCTTGTGAGAATCCATAAAGTTAGAGGGTTTTTAGGAAATGGTTAAAAAAGAGTATTTAGGCCTCAGGATGTGGCTCGAAGTTCTGTTACAGCAGAAAAGTTTCCCAAGCAAGCAGAAAAGTTTCCCAAGCAGTAGACGTGACAAATAACAATACGACTTTGTAGATTTGGCTTTAGGATGGCAACAAGTTTATTTAATGTATATCTTTAGAAGGTTACTGTGAATAGAGCTCTGTTCTTTGTCTTTTATGAACCAGTCTTTGTTTTAACTACTATTACGTATGTTTTATAAGGTTGCATGGAAAGCTTGTCAATATGTCTTGTTTTGGTGTGATTGGTTGAAATCTAAACTGAGATGGTTTTATGTCATTCCGTTTTACCCCACCTTCAGGGGCTTTTTTCCATTAGGCCAGCATGCTGTTAACATCTAACAATGTTCTGAGGCTGATGTACTAATAAATAAAAAGGCTGGTCTGAATTTGTCCAGTGTGGTCCATATTTGGACTTTTTGCCGCGGCAAGTGAGTTCCTCTTTTAAGACGAGGGTTCCTGACACCATTGGATCTATAGCTACCCTGGTGCC
Source organism: Zonotrichia albicollis (assembly GCF_047830755.1). Classification (NCBI taxonomy): domain Eukaryota; kingdom Metazoa; phylum Chordata; class Aves; order Passeriformes; family Passerellidae; genus Zonotrichia; species Zonotrichia albicollis. The sequence goes on along the minus strand of NC_133827.1, from coordinate 4,627,157 downwards.
CCTACAACTGGTGCCCCGTGTGAGGAAACCCCGTTCGAGGACGTAGATTAGAAGAAAAAATCCTGGATTTCCCGGCCGCTGGAGACCCAAGTGTTAATCAGGAGGATGCTGTATCATCTCTCCTGCCGAAGCCAAGAAATTTGTAAGTAATTTTTCTCGGGAGAGTGCTTGAGTAACGGTTTTTTGTGTTAAAAGAGAACAAAAATGGGAACGAACTTATCAAAAGTTGAATGGGATGTTTTTTATCAATTAGAGACATTGTTACAAGAAAAAGGGCACTCTGAAGTTTCAAAAATTGAACTTAAAAACTTACTTATATGGGTTAAAACAAATACGCAAGATTTAAATTTACAGTCTGCCTTTACTTTTCATTTTTGGGATCAGATAAACTGGAGGATTTATAATCTAGTCACTCTTAAAAAAGATGAAAGTCTAAAAGAATTGATGCCCATTGCTCGAGCCCTGATGGAATGTTTTAAACAAACTGACAATAATAAGGTGAACTCGGATTCAGAAAACCATGCTTCTGGCTCTGTCTCTTTAAATTCAAGTAAACCTGAGACTGTGTGTGTTCCGGAGAATGTAACAAATGTTGTTTCAAATGCTGATTTGTACTCCACTGGGAAAAATCTTCCTTCTCTCTCTCTGGGAAAGAATGAGACTTTTTCGGACTCTTCGTCACGTTGTTCTGTTAATGTAAAAATATGTGACTCTTGTAAGGAGGAAGGGACAAAATGTATTGAAAATGTAAAGGAGAAAGTGAATGTATTTCCTAAGATTGGTTGTGCGGGGACACTGAAAGCTGGTTTAGATTGTGATATGCCTGAAGTGGAAACTGAGGGTGTTTCTTCCACTCGGGAAATTTTGGTTTCTGGGGGTTCTGGGAATTCTTTTTCAGTTAAGCAAAAACCTGGTTTTTATGGTAATCGTCAATCCATAGGTACAGAGAAAGAAAAACTGGCTTTAATTCAAAGGATGGAGTCCTTTGAAAGGATGAATAACTCTCAAAAACCTGAAAAAACACGGGTTGAGTTTTTTCCTCATTGCTGTGATCCTAATTCTTGTATTCTAAAACAAAACCATGTAAGTTTAAAACCTGGATTTGTGGATTCTTCAGCTGAGTTTTCCTTGGCAGAGAGACAATGTGAAACTTGTGGTAAAGTAGCAAATTCAAGGTTAAAATGTGGCAATGTTCCCAGAACAGGGGAACACGCTTCTGTCTCTGCCCCTTTGGGCCGAGCTTCGGAGGAGGCGTGTTGTTTGTTGGAGTCCACCCCTGCCTTTAATGGCAGGGTTCCAAGGGGGGCGTGTTGCTTGGAGGTTTCTGAAAAAAATTTAGAGGCGTGTTCTCATGATCAGGTAGGCCGGCCTCCTGGAGCTGGCCGAGCTCCCGGAGTTGGCCGAGCTCCTGGAATTGGCAGAATTCTCAGACAAGAGTACAGTGTTCCTGTCAGGAATTTGGATCTAGGCAGAGTGACTAGAAGGTTTGGATTTAATGATTTTTCAAGATCAGAAAATGTATTGATTAGAAGCAAAGGGAATGTTCATAATGTCGTTGATCAAAGTGACAATTTTGATTCTCCATTAAAATTACCAGATTAGTCATACATTAATCAGAAACTAGAAAAAGATTCAGATTTAAAGAAACAATATCTTGCTTTACCAGTAAAATATGGAAGAAATGATAGAAATCCAAAATATGAAAGACTCAATCACCATAATATAAAAGAATTATGACAAGCTTTGAAAGAAAGTAGATTTTCTTCTCCCTATTTTGATAGTGTGTTGAAAAATATTTTTAACTCTTATGATTTAGTTCCTGCTGATTGCAGAAATGTAGCAACTGTGATCTTAACCAATTCACAGTACCTACTATGAGAGTTACAATAGAAAAAGTTACATAACAAGTTAGTTGAAAGATATACAGATACTGATTATGCCGATTTAGATGTTGCTCAGTTAGCTGGTGATTCACCTTACAATAAGTCTGAAAATCAAGCAGCTAAACTGCCTCAGCCTGTTTTAGCAGACATTAAAAATGCTGCTAGAAAAGCCTTGCTTTCATTTGAACCTGCGAGTTCACATCTAAGCACTTATCCACTGATCAAACAAGGTAAAACTGAATCCTATGGTTCTTTTTTAGATAGATTAACTCAAGCTGTTGAAAGACAATGTCCAGATGAACAAGCCCGCTCTTATATCATTCAAAATCTTTCTTATGTAAATGCTAATGAAGAATGTAGAAAAATTATTTTAGCTTTGCCTGACCAGCCTCCAACAGTTACACAGGTGTTAACAGCTTACAGTCGACTTATGGGTTCACAAAATGCTGCAAATTCACAGGTCAATGCTTTGGAAAAAACACTGGAACACAATTTGACACAACGAATAGATAAAATTGAAAAGCTTTTAGAAAAATAAGAAAAACGTTGAGAAAACTCTGTTAATGCTGTACAAGTAGATCCTAATAAAAAGCCTGCCTGCTTTGCTTGTGGTAAACTAAGGCACCTCAAAAAAGATTGTCGTAGAACAGCAAATCAAATTTCTATTTGCCCTCGATGCCGAAAAAGAAGGCATCTTGCTAAATATTGTCACTCACTATTTGACATTAATAGTAACCCACTGTCGTTCAACTTCATAAACAGCAGGTTCCACCGCGCTCAGACACAAATTGTATTACCCACTGGCAATCAGATTTCAGAACAAATGTTGATAGCACGTCAGCCATTTGTCTCTCAACCAGCCCACCCTTGAATGATGCCAGCTCAGCAATTCCAAACACAAGGGTTGAATTGAGTTCCTCAAAACTAATTAATCTTTTAACTAATTTAACTAATAAGCTGATCAACTCTTGTCAAGAAGGACAAGATTTCTTAATTTTGGGCAAAGCAAACAACAAATTTCTATGACTGTCAATCTTCCCTACTGTTGTTTCAGTAAATTATAATGAAGAGCTGATGATTTTAGCTCTTGCATTTGATGTTCCTACGGTAATTCCACCAAACGCACCTATTGCTATTGCATTTCTGGCATCTGAAAATGTGTCTCCTAATACCTCAAGTCCAGAAGTTTTCTGAGTGCAATATTTGAACAGTGACCGTCCACAACTAACTTGTAGCTTGACTCACTGTAGTAAAACAATTTATGTTACAGGAATGCCTTATACTGGTGCAGATGTTACTGTGATTTCTCACATGTTTTAGCCCAATAACTGAGATTTAGTAGCTCCTTTAAGTTCTCTTTCAAGAATTACAGAATCACACAGAATCACAGAATCACAGAAATTCTAGGTTGGAAGAGACCTTTAAGATCATCGAGTCCAACCCATGTTCTAACACCTCAACTAGATCATGGCACCAGGTGCCACATCCAGTCATTTTAAACTCTTCGAGGGATGGTGACTCTACCACCTCCCTGGGTAGATGATTCCAGTATTTGACCACTCTTTCTGTAAAATACTTCCTCCTTAATTCTAGCCTATATCTCCCTTGACGCAGCTTGAGACTGTGTCCTCTTGTTCTGTCTGTTGTTGCCTGGAAAAAGAGACCAACCCCCAGCTCACCGCAGCCACCCTTCAGGAAGTTGAAGAGAGTGATAAGGTCACCCCTGAGTCTCCTTTTCTCCAGGCTGAACAACCCCAGCTCCCTCAGTCATTCTTCATATGGCTTGTGTTCCAAGCCCTTCACCAGCCTCGTTGCTCTCCTTTGGACACGGTCAAGCATCTCAACGTCCCTCCTAAACTGAGGGGCCCAGAACTGGACGCGATACTCCAGGTGAGGCCTCACCAATGCTGAGTACAGGGGAAGAATGACCTCCCTGCTCCTGCTGGCCACACCATTCCTGATACTGGCCAGGATGCCATTGGCCTTCTTGGCCACCTGTGCACACTGCTGGCTCATGTTCAGCCGACAGTCAACCAGCAACCCCAGGTCCCTTCCCACCTGAGCACTGTCCAGTCACACTGTTCATAGCTTATATCGTTGCAGGGGGTTATTGTGGCCAAAGTGCAGAACTCGGCACTTGGACTTACTGAACTTCATCCCATTAGATTCTCCCCATCCATCCAACCATTCCAAGTCCCTCTGCAAAGCCCTCTGTCCCTCTAACAGATCAACACACATTCCCAGCTTAGTGTCATCTGCAAATTTGCTAATAAAGGACTCTAAGCCCTCATCCATGTCATCAATAAAAATATTAAACAGAACTGGCCCCAGCACAGACCCCTGAGGGACACCACTGGTGACTGGTCGCCAGCTGGATGCAGCACCATTCACCATCACTCTCTGAGCTCGGCCATGCAACCAGTTCTGAACCCAGCAAAGAGTGCTCCTGTCCAAGCCACGGGCTGCCAGCTTGTCCAGGAGTATGCTGTGGGAGACAGTGTCAAAGGCCTTGCTGAAATCCAAGTAAACAACATCTACAGCCTTCCCTGCATCCACTAGGCGGGTTACCTGGTCATAAAAGGTGACCAGGTTGGTCAAACATGACCTACCCCTCCTAAATCCATGCTGGCTGGGTCTGATACCCTGGCCATCTTGTAAATTTTGTGTGATGGCGCCTAATATAAACTGTTCCATTATTTTGCCAGGTACTGAGGTTAGGCTGACTGGTCTATAATTACCAGGATCTTCCTTTGCACCTTTTTTGTGAATAGGTATCACATTGGCCAGCTTCCAGTCATCCGGAACCTCACCAGTGAGCCAGCACTGTTGGTAAATGATGGAGAGTGGCTTTGCAAGCTCATTTGCCAGCTCTCTCATTACTCTGGGGTGGATCCCGTCTGGTCCCATAGATTTATGAATATCTAAGCATTTCAGTTGTTCTATGACTGCCTCCTCTTGGATAATGGGGGGTCCATCCTGCTCCCTGTCACCATCAACCAGCCCAGGCGGGCAGGTGTCTTGAGGGCAAGTCATCTTCCCACTAAAAACTGAGGCAAAATAGGCATTAACCACTTCTGCCTTTTCCTCATCTTCAGATACTAAGTTCCCTCCTTTGTCCAATAAAAAACAAAGGTTGGTCTTACCTTTTCTTCTACCATTAATATATTTGTAAAAACATTTTTTATTATCCTTGACAGAAGTTGCCGTTCTAAGTTCAAACTGAGCTTTGGCCTCCCTAATTTTTTTCTGCATACTCTAGCAGCCTTCTTGAATACTTCCTTGGAGACCTGACCATTCTTCCAACGCTGATACATCCTCTTTTTATTCTTAAGTTCCTCCAAAACCTCCTTGCCCAGCCAGGCTGGACGTTTACCCCGTTGACTGATCTTTCGGCACACAGGGATGGTCTGTTCCTGTGCCCTCAAGATCTCTGTTTTGAGGTATGCCCACCCTTCCTGAACTCCTTTGTTTTTTAGGACTGCTTCCCAAGGGACGCTCTGAATAAGTCTCCTAAACAGGCCAAAGTCTGCCCTCCGGAAGTCCAATGCAAGAGTTTTACTGGTGCTCTTCCTGTCTTCACCAAATATTGAGAACTCTATTATTTCGTGATCACTCTGCCCCAAGCGCCCTCCAACCACCACATCTCCCACCAGCCCATCTCTGTTTGCAAACAGCAGATCTAACATAGTCCCTCCCCTGGCGGGTTCACCCACCAGCTGCAACAAAAAGTTGTCCTCCATACATTCTAAGAATTTCCTGGACTGCCTCTTTTCTGCTGTATTAAGTTCCCAGCAGATGTCTGGTAGGTTGAAGTCACCCACAAGAACAAGGGCTGATGATCTTGAAAGATAACCTAGCTGCTTATAGAATAAGTGATCTACCTCTTCTTCCTGGTCGGGTGGACGATAACAGACTCCCAGTATGGTGTCAGCCTTGTTGGCCTTCCCCTTTATTCTTACCCATAGACATTCAACTCCATCTTCCTTAGTTTCAATTTCGATGGCATCAAAAGTTTGCTTAATATAAAGGGCCACCCCTCCACCTCTTCTTCCTTTCCTGTCTCTCCTGAAGAGCTTGTATCCATCCAGTGCAGTACTCCAGTTATGTGAGTCGTCCCACCACGTTTCCGTGATGGCAACTACATCACAGCTCTGCAGTTGCACCATGGCCTCCAGCTCTTCTTGTTTGTTGCCCAAGCTGTGTGCACTGGTATACATGCACCTCATCTGGGCTACTGACTTCACCCCTAACTCAGCCTTGCAATTCTTGGGCCTGTTTCCATATAGCTCAGCTGGTTCCCCTTCCCCCTTCAAACCTAGTTTAAAGCTCTCCCAATGAGGTCTGCCAGTTCATGAGCTAAAAACCTTTTGCCCTTAACAGAGAGGTGTACCCCATCTGGTTTCAGCAGAGAAGATGCTGTAAAAATTTCCCCATCATCAAAGAATCCAAAATTTTGCCGATGACACCAACCCTTAAGCCACTTGTTGATGATGAGGATTCTTCTGTTTCTTTCATCATTTTCCTCCGCCACCAAAGGGACTGAGCAGAACACTACCTGTGCTCCTGCCCTATAAACTACCTGACCCAGTACCCTGAAGTCCTTTCTAATTGCCTTGACACTCCTCTTCTCAATCTCATCACTGCCAGCCTGGAGTATCAGCAGTGGGTAATAATCAGAGGGCTGTATCAGCCCAGGAAGTCTCTCAGTGATATTTTGTACCCGGGCCCCAGGGAGGCAACAGACTTCCCTGTGGGATGGGTCTGGTCGACATATGGGGCCCTCAGTTCCCTTCAGGAGGGAATCACCTACTACGATTACCCTTCTTTTCTTCTTGATGCTAGAGGTAGTGATCCGTCTTGCAGATGAATCATAATTGGGGGGTTCACTGGGCAGGCAATTCTCTCCTAAATCATCTAGTTGGGTCTCTCTATCCAGGATCTCATACCTATTCTGGAGTGGTACTTGGCTGGATGATGGGGAGGGGGAGGACTTTTTGCTATTACCTCCCCGAATGGGGACCCATTTCCACTCCTCTTCATCTACCAGGTGCTCTTCTGTTACCTGAGAGCAGGAGGCATATAAGTCCTCAGTCTCTTGGTCAGAAGCCTCCCTTAAAGATGATAGGGCTGAATTCCACCAGTCTATTTCCCTTTCACTTTCCCTGATACTCCTTAACCTTTCGACTTCCTCCCTAAGCTCAGCCACCAGTGAAAGGAGGTCATTGACTTGTTCACAGCGCAGGCAGGACTCCTCCACAACACTCCCTGAGGCCACCGATAAGCTCAAACACTCTGGACACGGATGGGTCTGTACAGACACATCCTTTTTGGAGGGCCCGACTTGGTCACTTATACCAGCCACAGCTTTTGACCGTGTAGACACCATTACAGACAAACACCTCAAAAATAACCAGACAGCAGAAAGACCTCAAACAACACAGAGCACTCCTTACTAGCAAGAAAGCTGGCAACCCTGCCTACTTGACTTGCCTGCGCGAACTGCCGCGCAAACTGCCTTGTATACTCCCCAGAGACTCACCGCAACCCTGTTTGCCCACTCCTGTTCGCCGCCCTCCGGGTCGCCATGCTCCCCAGACACCTCTTATAATCAGCCACTCAGCGGCAGCTGAGGAAGCTCCACCCTCTGCTCCTCTCTGACTCACAATTAGAAGTACTACTGTTTGTATGCAAAGTGCATCCATGATTGACATTACAGGTTCTGAAAGAAAGACTGCAACAGTGCGTCCTTTTGTTGTTCAGAAGCCTCTCACTGTCTGAGAGAGACATCCTGTCCCAATGGGGAGCAAGACTGGAAGTGGGCCTGTAATGAAAACTTCGTCGAAACCTGCAACTTTAAAGCTCATCTGGAAAACCAACCATTCTGTGTGAGTCGACCAATGGCCTTTGACAGAGAAAAAGTTGAACATTCTTAATAAACTAGTAGAAGAACAATTACAGAAAAGCCACATCGCTCCCACGAACAGTCCCTAAAATTCTCCAGTTTTTGTCATCCACAAGAAGACATCTAATTCCTAGAGGTTGCTACATGACCTGAAGAAAATCAATGAAGTGATTGAAGACATGGGGTCTCTTCAACCTAGACTTCCTTCTTTGCCCATGATCCTGAAGCACTGGCCTCTCGTTATAATTGATTTAAAAGACTAGTTTTTCCATATTCCACTTCACCCTGGTGACGCTCCAAAATTTCCTTTTTCAGTTCCCGTCATCAACCGAAGTGAACCCGTTCGAAGATACCACTAGAAATCACTCCCACAAAGAATGAAAAATTTGCCTGTAATTTGTCAACATTTCGTTGCCCAAGCCTTGCATCCTGCCCGTCAGAAGTTTCCAAAATCCATGATTCTACACTACATAGATGATCTTCTCATCACAGCCTCTACACAAGAAGAGATAAAAGAAACTCAAGACTGTGTTGTTGCTGAAATTCAAAAAGCTAGACTTGAAATCTCTGCAACTAAAATTCAAGAAGTTTCACCTTAGAAGTACCTAAGATGGAAGATGACTGAGACGACAATAACACCACAAAAAATTCAAATCCAAACCAGAGTCAACAACCTACAAGAGTTACAACAACTTCTAGGAGAAATCAACTGGGTCAGACTGATGTTGAGAATCACCAATGATGAACTGAGTCCACTCTTCAATTTGCTGAGAGGAAGTTGCGACCTTACTTCGCCAAGAACTTTAACCCCTGAAGCTCGTGCTGCTCTTGACAAGATCACAGAAGCTCTTCAAAAAAGACAAGCTCATCGCTGCGTTCCTGAAAACCCTTTCTTTCTTGCAATTTTAGGAGAGAAGATGCAGCTTTGTAGTCTCATTTTCCAGTAGGACGCCACAGAGCAAAATCCTTTGTTAATAATAGAATAAGTTTTTCCTCCCTACAGGTTTCCAAAGACCATTTTCAAAGTTCTAGAAATGATTGCATACATTATAATTAAAGCTAGAACCAGATTGTTAACTTTAGCAAGTCATAAATTTTCAGTTATCTATTTGCCATTGAAAAAAGATTACTTCAATTAGGCAATGCAAAATTCTGATGATTTACAATATGCATTTTTGAGTTTCCCAAGTATTTGTTCCATACACTATCCAGCTCAAAAACTACTGCAAGCAAAATTGAGTTTCAGAGAAAAACCTAAATTAAGTGAAGAACCTTTAAATGCTGTGACTCTCTTCACTAATGGTTCTAGCAAAAGCCACAAGTCTGTTATAACTTAGTTTAATAAAAAAACTAATGTTTCAGAATCTGATATTCAAGCAGTAGAAAGATCCCCTCAAATTGTTGAGCTTGCTGCAGTAGTTCGATCATTTCAGCTTTTTCCTCAGCCTTTTAATTTAGTCACAGATTCTGCTTATGTTGCTAATGTAGTTAAGAGAATAGAAAGTTCAACTTTAAAAATTGTTAGCAATGAAACTTTACATTGTTAGCTTTCATGTCTTTTTACAACTTTGCAATATAGAACTAATCCATGTTTTGTTTCTCACATTAAAGCATTCATGTTTCCGTAGACATGTTCTCTAGTGCTTCCCTTCACACAGGTGAAACCAACAGTCATGTCTGGCATCATTCCTGCAAGCTTTTGCTTCATTGAGTGTACCCCAAAAAGTGAAAACTGACAATAGTCCTGCATAAATATCTCAAAAACTGGCCACATTTTTAAATGAATGAAGTGTTCAGCACATTTTTAGTATTCCCCATTCTCCCACAAGCCAAGCAATCATTGAAAGAACACATCAAACCCTAAAACGCATATTAGATCAACAGAGAGGGGGAACGGAGGTCACCCCACAGATGAGACTGAACAAGCCTTTGATTAATTATTGGAGATTTTGATTAATAATTTGGGGAAAGGGTATGCTTCTGTCTCCACAGGTGCTGGAATTAAATGGGTTCCTGCCAAAAACGTCAAACCATACCGCACTTCAGAACCTGCAGTCGAGCCCAGAACCGAGGAAGCAAGTACGCAGACGTGAACCGAATCGAAGGATCCCGGGTCTCGCCTGACGCCTCTTGTGCCTGACGTTCTTTGTGCATCGGTGGAACCCATGAACTCTGATTTTGTGTCAATGTTATTTATGAGTATGCCAATTGAATGTTGAATGTTTGTTTAACAGAGTTAATTTTTGGCAAAGGTTTAAGTTGGTGCTTTTGTGTAGAAAGAATTCTGCCAAGACTTAGTTCATGAAAGAGATGGGGCAAATTCAAATGGTATACTTGTTTTGCTTGATTTTAATTGTTTTTTGTCGTGCAGATTTGCCTGTGGATCAACCGAAAACGAATGTCTGGGTGACCTTAGCCAAGGCTGCTGGATCAGATACTATATGTCTGTCTAATTCGGAACCAGAAAAGCCTTTTTCAACCTGTTTAGTTGGTGTGCCAGTGAAAGAAAGAGTTGCCTTTGGTCAAAAAACAATCCAATGGTAGGCCAGGTGGAATTGACAATGGAAACAATCCCTCTTTCAATTGAAACATTTAGTCCAAAAAACTTCTCAGGGCAGCATCTGAACCTCAAGAATTGGAAATCCTTGGTTCTTTGACCATGGATTTTTGTTTTACTTTTATGACTTGTGCCTAGCAAAAAGGTGACCCCCTAAAGTTTAGTGTTACTCCTCATTATTTTGCATATAAAAATTTGAGTTTTTGGTGTAATGTTTCAAACAGTTGGAATGTGTTTCCAGAGACGGATCAATATCCACGGCAATTGCCGAAAGGGTATTGGTTCATTTGCGGAGACAGGGCTTGGCAAGGCATTCCAGCTCACCTTGAAGGTGGTCCTTGTAGCATTGGTATGCTCACCATAATTGCCCCCACTGCCAAAGCAGTGATAAAAAAGAAACAAAAGAGAACGAGAGCTGTTCCTCATTATGATGAGAACTGTCAGAGTGATTTTATGCCTTAGAATGCCGCCAGAAAGGTTTCAGCAAGTATATTTTTACCCCAATTGGCTTCAGCAGTGGCATTGAGACAATTAGATAGAGTTGGATGTTGGCTGAGCAAACAAGCTAATGCCACATCCTCTGCAATCAGTGATATGTTGACCGATATTGATAGTATAAGATATGCTACTCTTCAAAACAGAGCAGCCATTGATTTTCTTTTACTGGCACAAAGGCATGGTTGTGAGGAATTCAAAGGATTGTGTTGTATGAATTTGTCTGACCATTCTGAATCTATTCACAAAAGCATTCAAAAATTGAAGGATCTGACAGCCCAAATTAAAGAAGATAGAAGTTCCTAGTTGGATGATTTGTTTCAAAAATGGAGTTTTGCACCTTGACTAAGGCAACTTTGCAAGATAGGTCTTTATGTACTAAGTGTTCTAATACTGATATTTATAGTAGTACCTTGTATACTTTGTTGTGTTCAGCGAATGATGAACAAAACAGTCCGAGAAGTTTTTGTCATACAAGCAAGAGAGTTAAGAAGTAAAAGCACAGAGAGTGTTCAAAATCTCACGAAAGCAGTAGATGAAGGTATAGACATGAACGAAGGTTTTGAATTAAGACCTTGGAGTCGACCAGATTTTTTTGAACAAAGACTTGTAACTATTACCAAACATGATTCATATCTCTTTCAAAAATGGTGCCATCACAGCATTAAGTTGCTGTGCCGTAATATAACAGTGCTTTAGTGCAAATAAGTCTCCAACAGATAATAAGCAGAAATTTTGCAGTAGAGCTATGAAACACAAGTAGTAAGCGACAAGAAAATGAAAGATTCTAAATCAAACAGAGAGGGGGAAATGTGGGAATCCATAAAGTTAGAAGGTTTTTAGGAAATGGTTAAAAAAGAGTATTTAGGCCTCAGGATGTGGCCCGAAGTTCTGTTACAGCAGAAAAGTTTCCCAAGCAAGCAGAAAAGTTTCCCAAGCAGTAGACGTGACAAATAACAATACGACTTTGTAGGTTTAGTTTTAGGATGGCAACAAGTTTATTTAATGTATATCTTTAGAAGGTTACTGTGAATAGAGCTCTGTTCTTTGTTTCTTATGAAATAGTCTTTGTTTTAACTACCATTACGTGTGTTTTATAAAGTTGGATGGAAAGCTTGTCAATACGTCTTGTTTTTGTGTGATTGGCTGAAATCTAAACTGAGATGATTTTATGTCATTCCGTTTTACCCCACCTTCGGGGGCATTTCCCATTAGGCCAGCAAGCTGTTAAAATCTAATTCCATTGTAATAATGTTCTGAGACTGATGTGCAAATAATAAAAAAGGCTGGTCTGGATTTGTCCAGTGTTGTCCATATTTGTCCAGTGTTTCCATATTTTTGCCGCAGCAAGTGGGTTCCTCTCTTAAGACGTGGGTTCCTGACACCATTGGATCTATAGCTACCCTGGTGCACCGATACCTCTCATCTTTGGATAATTTGTTACCCAGAGCTGCCCCTGATGTAAATTGTGGCCCACCCACAGGACTAAAATATCACCCAAAGATCCTGCACTGCTGGTGGCTGTCCCCCAACTCACTGCTCTGATGGCTCTGTATGCAGGTGTTTCAAATTATCCCATGGGCTTTGTCTATTGAGTCGGCCCTCTTGCTGCTGGAGGGTGCCAATGCTGCCTTCAGCAAGCCCTGATAAAACTCAGGTCTCACTCCAGGGCAGAGGCTGACCCAAGGTGTCTTCCGTCCGGTGACGGTGGAACAGTCGAATCGTCACTGTAATCGCTCTCAGGAATTCTCAAAGAAGGTCCCTGTTTGGGCACGCCTTGTTGTGGCATGTCCATAGCCAGCCTCTGTGAGAGACATGCACTCCCAGAGCTGGGAGCAGGCTTTCTTGAATGGATGATGGATGAGGCAAGAGAGGAGCGTTTGTGTGGAACTCCTAACAGTGTGGTTTGCGCTGGAGAGGGTCCAGGGATGGAGACAAAATGAGGCTGGGCACACAAGGTTTTATATGCAGAAAAAAAGGACCTTGTATGCAGTAACTTAGGACCAATAGAGGATAAGAAAGGGGAGAACACCTATGAGAGTACATATAAGGAAAGAAAAAACTTCATGATATCATGAAAATTACCTGAATCACCATGACCCCACAAAAGCCAATGGGCAAGACCATTGCTTTAGAGGTGTGCCGCAACTTACTTGAGTTCGTCAAAGTACTAATGAGGTTCTAGAGTTCCAGTGGTAGGCCCCTGGACCTCCAAAAAACTACTACTTCCTGAGACTTCATTGCTGACTTCATTGAGGAGCTCAGCAGTGCTGAAGGCTGAGGCCTGTCCTTTGTGATCCCTTTGAGATGGCAGTGGAGGTGCCCTGAGTGCACATTCAGAGGCACCTTCACGGCTTCTAATGCATCGACACCAAAACTAAATGTGCACGGTGCCTTCCTTGAATGACACGTAGTCCTCTGAAATATCTACAGGAAGTGGTCTGAAACTGCTTTGTGAGCCTGCTCCTTGGGATCAGCTGTGAGGGACTGAGGGCTGGCCTGAGCCCGGTGCTGTGTCCCACTGGGAGCAGCTCCACAGGCTCACGTGCAGAGCAGACACTGCCAGAGGCCCTGGAGATCTCACCTGCCCTGCAGCCACCTTTGTCAAGGTGCTGTAAACTACAGCTGACTTTCCCCAGAGAATTTCTTGGTTTAGTTCCTATGGAGAATACCATGGGATTTCCCCCTGGCAGTTTTGATGGGGATTCTAGGGGAGTGTGGGGTTTGGGGGCAGCTGCCTGGGCAGAAGCTGAGCTCGGGGCCCTGTTGGGCTCATGGCCCCCAGCAGCAGCAGCAGCAGCAGCCCCAGGGCCCAAAGCCCCGTGCCCCCTGCCCAGCACAGGCTGTCCTGTCCCTGCAGCTGTCACCCGAGTGGGGCCCAGGGACCAGTGGCCGCTGGCAGCAGCAGGAATGCGAGCAGGGTGAGGATGCCCTGGCTTGGCTTTTGTCTCTGGAACAATGCGGGCTCAGGGCAGTGCAGAGCAGGCTGGGAAGCAGAGCCCAGGGCCTTTGGAGGCACCAAGGCTTAAAGATCAGTCCCTGCAGCAGCCCAGGTGCAGGTGGCCCAGTTGCCAAGGCTGTGGTGGCCTTGAGAGCGTGCAGGTGGATTTTGCATGGCTGTGGCCTGCTGGTGGCTCTGGGCCCAGGAGTCCCTGTGGCTGCAACAGGAAGGGTGGCTGAAGGTTTGCTGTCTGCTTTGGTGGCATGGCTGCAGGGGCCAGTGCTGTGAGAGGCCCCTGGGTGAGAGCTGGTGTGAGCTGAGCTCTTGGGGACAGCACTGTGCCCCAGGGCAGGAAGAGCAGCAGTGCCCAGTGCCAGGAGCGGTGTCAGTGGGAGCCCCTGTGCACAGGGACCCCCAGCCCTGGGGTGGCCGTGCCAGCACCCCCAGGAACCTCCAGCCCTGGGAATGCGGAACAAGTGGAACCCACAAGTGTGCAAAGGCTGCCTGTGCCCAATGGAATGGCCAAGAGAAGTCAGCTTTTTAAAAGAAACAGTATTTATTTGCCGAAGATCGGCAAATCTAGGATTTAATGAATATGTGTCATTATAACAATTGTTATAACAACAGCAACAACAACATTCAGAACATATTTTCATGGGATCCGATGGGCTAACAATCTTCAAAACATATTTACAAAAAACTTTCAACGTAGTAAACATATGTACAGGAAACTTGTAAACTTCCAACGTATTTACAAAGGTGTGATATCTGTGCCATGGTGTGCATGAGTCCTGAAAGAAAGGAAGCAGCAGAGCTGGACTCAGCTGCCAGCACTGGGCCCAGCAGGGCTGGGAGCTGGGCCCCAGGGGCTGGGTCGGGGCTGGCAGGGCTGGCGTGGCCCCAGGCAAGCGCAGGGCAGGCCGGGGCTGGTGCTTGTGCCACCACAATCCAGGCCCCCTGCGGGCACCGAGTCCCTGAGCGGGGCCATCCAGCCCAGCCCCAGCCTGGCATCAAGGGACCCAGTGTGTGTGTGGGCAGGGCATGGGAAGCATCTGCCTGTCTGACCTGTGGGGCTCCATCTTCATCCAAGGACCATGGGCTCCTCCTCATCCTCCTCGTCAACTTCCATCTCCTCGGTGTTATCCTCCTCATCCACCTCCATCTCCTCGATGGTCTCCTCCTCCTCTACTTCCATGTCCTCAACAGGGGAGGACATGGAAGTAGAGGAGGAGTCCACCTCGATCATTTCTTCCTCATCCAGGCCCAGGTCCTCTTCCATCGCCTCCACAATGTCTCTGTCAGTCTGCAAGGGGCAGCACAATCTCCCAGTCCTGTCCCACACTATCCATTCTGACATGGCTGCAGCCTGCCCATCCCGGGTGCCCCCTGCCTGGCATGGCACTGTACCTCCATGGGCACAGCAGGGCACATCCTGCTAGGATTGGTGCTCCAGAGCCAGCAGCAGGAAAAGCCCAGGCAGCAGCAGCAGCAGCTCAGCACTGAGGGTCAGAGTGCCAAGAGAGTGGCAACTGACCCTTGGCAGCTGGTGAAGTGTCTGCTGTGCTCGTTTCCAGGTCTGGACATTCCACCTGGAACCCTCTCGGAGCTGTGATATCACTGAAATTTCAGGGCCGCTGCGCAGTGGGAGATGGGGATGACAGAATGATCAAATCCTTAAACGGATTGGCTTGGAAGGGACCCTAAAGATGGTCTGGGTCCAAGCTGAGCAAGCTCCCAGCACAGCAGTTTGCTGCGACCCCCGTCCCACCTGTCTTTGGATGTTGCTGGGGATGGGGCATCCACAGCCTCTCTGCACTGGTCCCTGTGTCAGGGACAAGCACCCTGAGAGTAAAGGACTTCTTCCTTTGATAAATATGTATGATTCGTGCTGATAAAAAGTGATATAGTAATTAATAGTTGAAAATAATAAAACAGTTAATAGTTAAAATTGTAATGCCAAAGAAGAGAGGGAAAGGAGGGGCTCCACCCACCCCCCCCTTCCCAGCAAGTGTTTTCAAAGACCACAAGAAAGAAGCTGAAGATACAGTTGCTAAAAATGACCAAGAACCTGGTTGGGTCCAAGAAAATGCTAATTATAAAGGATTTATTGCCTTGATATGCAGATGCAGTGATACGTTAGTCTTGGCTTACATTGTACTGGCTTGGTGCTCATGTGTAACCCAAAGGTGAATTAAAGGACAATGAAGAAGACTGCAGGGCCTTCATCAGTGACGACCCCCAAAGACTTGTGCGACCACCAAACCGAGTGGTGGTGCATGCGTGGTAAAGGTGGTAATGAAGGCGGAGACAGAAAAGTGACGAAATGAAAATGGGAGGAGATGGCATTGACACATGGCATATAAGGTGTGACTTTCACTTGGCAAGCTTGTACGTGAAGTTGCAAGGGTCAAGATCCCTGCGTCCGTACCCCGTGGTTGTTTTTGCTTATGCGCTATTATTTGAACCAAATTATCCCTTAATTATATATTTTCTAAACTATTTAATTAAAAATGTTGCTACCTTAAATATTGTTTGGGGTTTTTTTGATGGCATAATTGGGCAAACATAACAGCATCGTGTATGAGATACATGAATATGCAACAGGCTATTACGTTTAAGTTCATCCTGTGTTAGCAAAGTGTCTTCTGAGGCAGAGCACAGCACCCAGACATCTGTAATTCATTGCTGTTTAAATTGCCCTTTATTGTCCTACCTCTAATTGTCCAAATTATTTTTTCTCTAATTTTTATTCTTAGTTTTATAACTAATTTATTACTATTAAATATTTAAAATTTTAGAACAAGTGAAATTCTGCATCCTTTGTGTCCACTATCAGTGGGCATCCTTCTTCCCAAGCTTTGTCAACTTCCCTCTGGGTTTGAGATCAGTGAAACGTGCCCAGCTTTGAGTCTTGGAAGACAATTCTAGCAACAAGTACTTTGCTTTTCTAACACCTGGCCATCACTTCGAGCTTGTAGGCTGCTATGTGTGTCCAGGTTCAACGTCTCTTCCTGTTGATCAGGCTTGGAAGGGTGTAAAGCCCAGGCCCGACAGGACATGTTTTCTTCAGGAAATGGGACGAAGGGCCCAGTTTGCAACGGGTGCAGGCCCGCGCCTTCCAGAGCGCCAGAAGGTTGGCGGCGCCATTGCAGGCCGCAGGGCGCCGCCTTGTGGGCGAGAGCCGCCATGACAGCGCGGGCGGCGCGCGGCGGGGCCGGAGGGCGGGAAGGGGCGGGCGGGTGTGAGGGGCGGGGCGGTTCGTGCCCAGAGCCGAGCCCGCGCTGTTCCTGGGCGCATTCCCGGCTCGGTGTTGGGAGCGTGCAGCTGCTGCTCGGGCTCTGGGAGAAGCGTGCGGCCGCAGCGGGGTCCCAGCCCGCAGAGCTGGCTACTGGCCGAGGCTGCAGTGCCGGAACTGCCGTGCCAGAGCTGCCGTTCGCCGTGGCACTGCCTGAGTCCCAGGCAGAGCCGGGCTGGTAGTGCCTACAGCTGAGCGAATCCCTGCCATGGCAGCGCCCCAAGCTCTTGTTTATCTCAAAGAAAGAGAGGATCAGCACCTGGAGGTGACTGCGTCATTCCTGGAAAGGGACTCTCTGCTGACATCTGCCATGTCTGGCAGCAAGCAGGAGGGCGCTGGTGCCAAGGAGCCAGGTGAGGGCAAAGCAGCCCTCTGACAGCCTGGCCCAAGGGCTCTTGTGGCAGCAGGCAGCGTGGGCATCAGAGCAGAGGCAGGGGGAGGCAGGAGCTGCTCGGCCATGCTGGGGCTGGGAGCCTCCTTCCAGCCCAAGTGGGGCTGGAGCTGGCCCAGGGGGCAGCTCCTGGGACAGCCGTGCCCACAATGGCCCCTGCTCTGCAAGGCCTCCAGCCCTGCCCATCAGCCAGGCAGGGACAGAGCAGCCTTGGGGCCGATGCTGCTGCAGGCTCAGAGCCCCGCAGAGCTGCTCGTGCCCGGTGCCATTGGCTCTGTCCCCTGCAGCCTGCATGCTGTGTCACCGTGCAGAGGCTGAGCCCTGTGCCTCTTCAGGCCCTGGCAACTGCTCCTACACTGCCCAGGGCACCCACAGGCCCTGCCCGGGCCTCATGCAGACCAGAACCAGCTGGGGCTGTGACAGCTCTGCTGCTCTGGGCCCAGCCCTCAGGCAAAGCACCCGCCTGTCCCTGGGCTGGGGGCAGTGCCCAGGCTGGGCTTGGCGGAGCCCATCCGCTCCTGGAGGGCTGGGGGCACTGCTCTGGCCTGGCCCGGCCCGGCCCTGGGGTCCCTTGGCATTCCTGCTTGCCCTTGCATCCACCAGGGATGGGCTGCAGCTCAATGGCTCCGGCCTGGCCGCACACTCAGGCCTGCAGCCTTCCCGTGGCTCCCCAGGGCACGAGAGCCTCAGCCCCAGCTCCCAAACACGGCCTAACAGCCTTTGCTGATATTGATCCCTGTCAGACCTTTGAAAGGATTTTCAAAGTAACCTTGTTTGGCAACACTTTCAAGGAACAAACGTGACTCGCTTCTAATCAGTAAAAACTTTATTGGTTTGCTTGCACTTCCTATAGGGTATCCTAATGCTTCCTTTGGCGTTCCAAAAAATAATGAAAATCTAACAAATTCTTCAGAGAAGTTCCTGAATCCACTATGAGGAGAAGTCTCTACATTCACTATCCTTACATACACTTAAGTAGCTGCGCCTGTAACACACAAAGATGTAGTGGTTTACCTGACTGGACCACACAACATGATGTTATACACACCGCTGCACTACAAAACTTCTCTTCCCTGTTCATTACAAATGTAAAGCTCTTCTCGAGGTCCTGACTTAATTTTGCATGTACATTCATACCTGCAATCCCTCCCCATGCTCAGCTTTCACCTAGACTTACCAGGGAACAGATGTTCCATACTCACCTCAAGCAATAATCTACGTCTGTCTTCCTAACTCTCTTTTTCTTCACTGACTTCTACTAATCTACAAAATAACTGTGGATCCTCTGCACAAAAGAAACATCCAATTAATAGCCTTAAGCACTTGTGATTGCCCTGCTGCTTCTAACAATCTTGACCACCACAGCACTAAAATCAGAAATCAATTCTTCACATCCTTCCTGTTCTGCTGCCCCCACCACACCTTGGCTCCAGCAGAAATGTTCCCTACTGCAGCCTGCTGTGCTAAGAACAATCAAAGGCAGCAGCACTTTTCCTCACCATGCTGCAATCTGAATTGCACTGAAATTGCTGCTGTTGCATTAGAAGCTCAGCACCAGCAGGCCACATCTTCCCCCAGAACTGAGGCCTGCTGAGGCCTGAGCTCTCCATTTCAACATACCCTGTAAATCAGGCTGCCTGGAAGATTGCAGGCCGGGAACTGTGTGAACACAGCAGTGCATTTCAGCAGAGTTATGGAATCAATCTCATGGAAGGCACATCCTTTAAGCTTAAGACTATTCTACAAAATCTAACCAGCAATTGTTTTGGTGGCCTGGGCAGGTTTTAGGGGACTGTGCATGTTTCCTTTGGATGTTGTTTTCTTTGTTTCTAAATACAAAAGTCACTGGATTCAGAAGAGAAAGCCCCAGATTCATTAGGACAAAGAACCACAGGGACATATGTGGCTGACAAGAACACTCAACATTCCTAATGGTAACTCCAGAAAGAGAGGAAAAAGACAAAGATGATTTAAATACCTGAAAGGATCCAAAATGTCTACGTAACCTGTCAAGTGACTAAGTTTTTGGTAAACTGTAAAATTCCAGATTCCTATTCGGTAATTGTCTGAAAGAAAAGAAAGCCAGAAGTTTTGGCCTTTGTTTTGCCAGGACTTTCTCACGGGATTCTGCCACAACTTGGATCACAAGTAAGGGTGGCAAATTTTGAGTAGAAAACTTTGATAACTAGGCAGCATTTTTTCCTCCTCACTGAATTACAGGAAGGGTTTGAAAGGAAAAAAAAAAAATATAAAAGAGGGTAAAGAAATTCTGTCATACCTCTTAGGCGTTCATCATCTTTGGAGAAGAAAAAAGCTCTAGCACTTTCTGTGCGGGGTAAAGAAAGAAGCCTAGAAAAGGACAAAGGGATTTGAGCATCCTAAATTGTACTATCAAATTCCATGAACACAAGTTAATCCTG
This sequence comes from Zonotrichia albicollis, assembly GCF_047830755.1. Classification (NCBI taxonomy): domain Eukaryota; kingdom Metazoa; phylum Chordata; class Aves; order Passeriformes; family Passerellidae; genus Zonotrichia; species Zonotrichia albicollis. Next base: position 4,607,273 of record NC_133827.1, on the reverse strand, counting down.
TAGTTCTTCAGAGAAATGCCATACATTGAAAATCTTCATTCCCTAGGAACTGAATAGAGCTTTTTATTTTACAAAACCCTCTTTTAAAGAGCAAACTGACTGTGTCTTGGGCTTTTGGCCAAACTCAGTTTGGAGTTGGTCAAACCAAAATGACCCAGTTAATTTCTTGTGCTCTACTCTTTCTTTCCATATTCACATTCACATCCAATGGGCTGCTGGGAGTTTTCATTCTGTGCAGCACCAACGGTTTTCCAAGATGACTTTCATTGCTCAGAGGTGTGCAATGTCAGTTTCCCATTCCCTGAGGGCTGCTATTAATATTCCCACAGCATCCAACTACTACAGCCAAGTAGACGACAAAGAGAAATGCAACTTGCATTTCTTGGTCCTGTTCAATTTCTGTCATCTCAGGCTCATCATCACCCTCAGAACTGCTGTCCTGGAAACGTGGATCCTCTTGCCATGTGGCTTTTACCGGCTTTATTGTCCCAAGCGTCTAAGGCTCTGCAATGACAGCACCAATAGAGAAAAAAAGGCAAAACCAGATTATTCCTCTACTGGTCAGGAAAAATTCCTCCTTTCACGTGTAATCCTTGCAGTGGAGAAGAGAGATTTAGGAAGGACAGAATATGACCCTGCCAGGTTTTCTAAGTTACATCTCTGCTCCAGTATTTTCCATTTTGTTCCAGGGATCCCTTATGTATTCTTAAACATTTCTCATTGCATTCAGAAGACACTGAATACCTTCTCAGTTCAGCAGAAGTGTGGGGGCTCGTTGCTTTGTGCTGTTGCTTTGGGTTTTTTAATATTTTGCGATAACTTCACGGGGTTGCTTTTCTCTCCTACATGACTGGGACTCGAGTTAATGTTGTTTCATCTTCATTTCAGACGGCCTCATTTTATCTAAGGTTAGGACACCCCAATGGTCATGTGTCATTCCATTTCCTTTTTCTAAAGGTCCAAGAGTAGAATTCAGTAACAAACAGAATGTTCATGGATCTTGGGGCCAGCTCTCGGACTTTGCTCCTCCCTCTACATTAACACACATTTCCTTAAAAGTCTTGTGAGGTTCTATGAAACTTGATATGACTGGTGTGTCACCTTTTTCCCTGTTTGATGAATTCAGGGCATGAGAACAAGCTTTTTCACCCCTCAGCAAAAACCCCAATGCCTTCTCAAAGCATGCCTTTCAGAATTCCTGAGATGCAAGCATGAGGCACCTCTCAATAATCTACCACAGCCCCGGCAAGCAGAACTGAAGATCAAAATGCTTCTGCCTAATTACTGACTTCTGGTGCTGAAAATCCCCTGCATCCTGACCTTCTTTACACCATATTGCCCTACATTGCCTGCCAGAAGCTTTTCCTTAGCAATGGCACTGTTAGAAGGGTTCTGCTGTTATCTTCTTTGATGCCCAACTCCTCTGTGCCTCCAAAGAAGGAAAACTTGAAAGAACTCGTCTCCTGAGCTGCGTCGTCCTCAGGCAAAGGTCCCAAATGGTCATCTGGGGCAGAGTCCTGTGCATGCTCTTTGTCCCACAGTATTTTCTCCAACTATTCTGGTTCGTTCTTTGAAGGTCTTTCAAAGAAGAAACCAGAATAGACGGAGGAAATACCATCTATTCCGGTTTGTTCTTTGAAAGGCCTCTTTCAAATCCGCAGCAATGCTGTAGAAGTTGTCTTCAGACACTTGAGGCAGTGTCTCAGTCTCTTTCTTCTTTTTTTGGCTTTACTGAAATGAGATTGTTCAAGGTTAGCAACACAGCACATGTCCTTTTCAGACACAGCTTCCCTAAGAGCCACCTTGCTCTGAATGTCTCCCTAAGCATATCCAAGCCCATTAAGGAGTGGTTCATTATCAAGGGTGAGCAGTGGGGAAACATCTGAGGTTGGAGTGTAAAGGCAGGAACAAGAGTCCTTTTTAATTAGCCACATCCTTAAGTGACTTTTCACTGAATACACCGTTATACAAAAATCAAGGTATTTAGCCCAGACTTCTTCCTGCCAGTAGAAACATCAAGAGCTAATAGGGTTTGCTCACAGAGCTGCACATCTCAGGGTCCCTGCACTGACCGTTCTCACCTTCACTTCCGGCAAGGAACACACGGCCTAGAAAGAAAAGATGACAGCACTACGTGCTGCTGTTGGAGGTCCCAGTTGAGGTCCGACGTTGCTGGTGGGAGCGGCTGCTCCTGCGCGATGTCCCCGACCACGTCCCCCTACGCCTGGGCCTCTCGGCACTCGCTGCTGTCCTCCTGCTCCTGTCCTGGCGACTCCTGGACCGCAGAGTCTGAGTCGAGGCCCGGCGCTGCTGGCGGGAGCGGCTGCGTCTGGGAGGCGTCCCCGATGATGTGTTCCTTCGCCTGGGCCTCTCAGCCCTTGGCCTTGTCCTGCTGCTGCTGTCACGGCGACTCCTGGAGCGGACAGGTGGACGCTGGGCCCAGCCTTGCTGGCGGGAGCGCCTGCGTCTGGGGGATGGCCCTGACCATGTCTCCCTTTGCCTGGGCCTCTCAGTCCTTCGCCCTGTCCCTCTGTTCCTGTCATGGCAACTTCTGGAGCGGACAGGTGGACTCTGGGCCCAGCCTTGCTGGCGGGAGCGCCTGCGTCTGGGGGATGTCCGTGACGGTGTCTCCCTTTGCTTGGGCCTCTCAGCCCTTGGCCCTGTCCCACTGCTGCTGTCACGGCGACTCCTGGACTGGACAGGTGGACTCTGGGCACGACTTTGCCGGCGAGAGCAGCTTCGCCTGCGGCTGGGCCCAGCACGTCTGGAATGGACCCTGTCCTCAGGGTCAGGGGACGTGCTGCATGTTGCCCTTGATCTGCTGATGCTGCTGGTGTCCAGTGAGGAAGATGGCAGCGCCTGCTGCCATGCTGCTTGCTGGGGCCTGCTGTGGCTTCCCGTCTCTGGAGATGGAGACGGGGAAACCAGCACCAATGGCACTGGGCTGTGGGAGCTGGGGCTGATGGCCTCAGATTCTGACCAGCCATGAACAGATTGTAGTCCTGACTGTCTGGCTGGCCTGGGGCCATTGAGCTCTGTCTCATCCCTGGAGGCTGTAAGGGCAAGCAGGAATGTCAAAGATTGCCCAGGCCCCGGCCAGGCCAGGCCAGAGCAGTGCCTCCAGCCCTCCAGCAGTGGATGCTGTGCTCTGCCAAGCCCGGCCTGGGCACTGCCCCCAGCCAGGGACACCGGGGACTTTGACTCATACATGTTCCGAGCCCAGCACAGCTGTCACACTCCCATCTCTGTGTGCTGTTCCTCAGGCCAGAGCAGCGCCTGTGGGTGCCTTCAGCAGCACAGGAAGAGCACAGGAGCAATTGCCAGGGCCTGGGGAGGCAAACAAGCTCATAGCACTGTGAACAAAGTTTACCAGCACATGGTTGTCTGGCCAAGTGGTTCTGGTTCTTCCCGCTTTGAGCCCTTGCCTTGCAGAGGTTCCCTGCAGAGCCCCAGGTGCAGCTTCCCAACTTACCCCTGTTCCTCTGCCTCCTCCCTGCCTCCAGGGTAAAGGCAATCCCTGGCGTTGCACTGGCCGTGCCTCACTCCTAGATCTGCGAAGGCATCGTTGTCCTCCCATGTTGGGTCTCTGATGGAGAAAGGAAGAGATGATGAATTTCTGCTGCTCTCCCTCACGGAGGTCCAGGGTGTCCCAGCTCTTTCTCCAGCGCTTTTCCAAGCTGGGGGTGAAACTGAAGCCCAGACTCATGGGACAGGGCAGGGCCAGGGCTCCTGGGGCAGGGCCTGGCACAGCACAGCACTTGCACCTTCCTGCCTGGTGGGCCAGGCAGAAAGACACCAACCTGAAGGGGACTCGGATCCCCAAGATGAACATTTCAACAGGGAATTCCCCACTGTCTCTGCACAGGGGGCACTGGAAATAGAAAGCACCAGCGCGCAAGGCCTGTCCCTGCAGGGCAAACACAGGCAGGGTGAGCGAGGCCCTGCTGCTGCTGCTGAGCACCTGCTGTGCCCCAGGGCTGAGGGGAGGGCTCCTACCTGGATGCAGTCTCTGTGGAACCAGGCCCTTTTGCACGTTGGGCACACCAGGGTTGTGAAGGACTTTCTGTCCTCCACAGGCTCCAGGCAGATGAGGCAAACGGTGTCCGGCTCAGGAGTCGCCTCCACCTCCTGCTCTGGACGGTGCTCAGGGCAGAAGGAGCTGGGGGCAAAGGGATGGGCAAAGTGAGAAATGCTGGATCTTTCACCAGTGATGACCAGAAGGGGAGAGGCGGTACCTGTACGGGCTAATATATTGATTGACACAGCTGGCCTCCTTGGCACAGGGCAGGTGGAACCATCTGTCACAGTCCGGCACCCAGCACATGATGGTTGCCCCGCTCTGGCCACAGATGCAGCAGCGCTGGAAAGAGCCAAGCAGCCGCATCAGCAGCAGCAGCAGCAGCAGCAGCCTCGAGGACTCCCCGGGCAGCCGCAGGGCTCTGGGCAGGGCACAGGACGTGGCCGCTGCCGGCTCCCAGCACACAGAGCCACCTGCTGGAGGAGGGAGGCTCCTGTGCCAGGGCCTCTGTGCCAGAGCTGCTGGGAGCCAGACTTTGTCCCAGCTGCTGGGCCGGCCTTTGTTTCCTGCAGTCTGGGCTAAGCTCTGGCAAATCTTGCCAGGCACAAATCTCCCTGCTCACCTTCTGTGCCGCCCGCCGCACTGCAATTAGGACATCTCGTGGGAGAAAGTCCATCAGTCCAACATGGCGGTACTCTTGCCGAAATAGTAGACTGGCGAAGAGCTGCAGGTAAGGGGAGGAGCTGATGAGGAGAGGGTGGCAGAAGCTGCCCATTGCAATGGTGGAGGGAGCGCCCGGAGCCACTCACCATGCAGAACCTGTGGGCACAGAGCCCACCCTTCTGCAGCTTGTCACCGCACATGTCTGGGTCAGCCTCGGCACGGCGACACAGCATGCAGGCTGCAGGGGACAGAGCCAATGGCACCAGGCATGAGCAGCTCTGTGGGGCTCTGAGCCTGCAGCAGCATCGGCCCTAAGGCTGCTCTGTCCCTGCCTGGCTGATGGGCAGGGCTGGAGGCCTTGCAGAGCAGGGGCCATTGTGGGCACGGCTGTCCCAGCAGCTGTCCCCTGGCCCAGCTGTGCCCCACTTGGGCAGGAAGGAGGCTCCCAGCCCCGGCATGGCCGAGCAGCTCCTGCCTCCCCCTGCCTCTGCTCTGATCCCCACACTGCCTGCTGCCACAAGAGCCCCTGGGCCAGGCTGTCACAGGGCTGCTTTGCCCTCACCTGGCTCCCTGGCACCGGGGCCCTCCTGCATTCTGTCAGACATGGTGTCACTCTGCGTCGAGGCGGTGTCCTCGGGGGACGTTGTCGCTGCGAGGTGGAGATACTCTCTGTCTAGGGGAGAAAGAAGAGGGAGGGGAGTTTGCAGAACAGGCCCAGAGCCACAAGGCTCTACTCCCTGCTCAGGCCTGCGTGAGCCCTGCTCCTGTCTGCTTTCTCCTCCCGTCGTCACGTTGAGGAACACTGCAGTGTCCTGGCTGTTCCTCCGCTGATTCTGGGAAGGGAGAGGCAGGTGAGGCTGCAGCACAGGCCCAGAGCCCCGAGGTGTGGGGCCCCTCTGGTCCCTGGGCAGCCACGTCCCCACCCTACCTTCTCCTCCCGTTGTCAGGTCGCACTGACACTCGGCCTGAGCCCAGCATCCCCTTTTGTGGCCTTGGTGGCACAGGTCACAATGGCCACTCTGACATCAGAGCCGTGTATCCAAAATCGGGTCAGCCATGGCCTCAGGTCCCTGGCAACCACTTGTGGCGGCCCCCTCGGGCACTGAGCTTCTGAGATGGGTCCGAGCATTTGCTCAGGGTGGAAGCAGGGCCGGGACTCCTGCAGCAAGGGCAGGGTCAAATGCCAGGCCCTGGGGCAGCCATCCAGGGTGGCACTGTAGGCAGGGAGGTGCTGTTCAGGCACTGCCACGCCAGGGCTCCAGCCCCGGCCAAGGGAAATCTCTGCTCCTGCCCCTGGCAGGGGGTGGCCCAGAGAGCCGGTGCGGAGTCAGCTGCACTGCAGGGATTCAAACCGTGCTCTAGGTGAACTGATGTTTTCCTGAAGACCTGTCTGCAGAAAACTAAGATGAACCTGATTTGATGCTGCTGCTGATCACCATTGGGTACAGGTGATAAACCTGGGCACCACCACAGATGCCTTCAGACCTCAGTTATCTGTCATCCTATGAACTAACAACTTTCACATTTCATATAAATGGAAAAATTAGTATTCAGCTTCTGAGAAATGTCATCTTTTATACTGACTCAGTGGAAAGACACAAAATGCACTGAGAATTTTGTGTGTACATTTGACAGGAGAGCTTGCAACTGTCCTCCACTCAAGTCAAATACAGGAGAATGCTTTTCCTACATTATATGAACTTTGCCAGTTTGGTCCATGCTTTCCTACTAGAAAATACATTGGAAAAAACTCAGGAAGAGAAGCACAAACAATTCTTGACAATTTTTCTCTTTCGTGTCTTTGCAAACATGCTCCTGGAAATCCAGATCCATGATTTCTAGAACAATCAGTGGGATCTCTGGGAAGCAGGGGAGGGGCTGTGACACGTCAGGGAAACCGGCCATGGAGCGGGACTGGGGCTGTGACACCTTAGGAAACTCACGACGGCAGCCACCTCCAGAGGTTTTGAAGTACTTGTTTCTTGGTTTAATGCCCTTCCAAGATCAATCTAGCATCTTTGCATATGAGCATGACATACAAGGGTATTTAAAATTGAGTCTGATCCAGTCATCAAAGATAATGAATATAACCTGTAAACTTACCTTTTCATGATTGCCAAACAATATGGAACTTTTCTTATGTCTGACTAAAAATATGCAGAATGCAAAATTCATTCTCAAGACAGGAAAAAAGAAAACAATGAAAATAGGATATAGGCAATCTTCAAAAGGCGCAGAGAAGAAAATAAACATTAGAAAGCCTTAGAAAAATTTGTTTTTCTTCTTCATCTTCTCTGTATTTGTTGTTTGAATGTTTGTTGTCTTACTTGACCCTCTCAAAACAAGGCATGTTACAGCTTTATTGTCTCAGTGCTGTATTTCCCCAATCGCTGACTTGCCATTTAAGCTCTGCTTTGCTGGAAATATACAACAAGGGACTCTCTATGGAAGAGAGTTGCACAAGCCTCTGGATTCCTGACCGTTCACCTCTGCCAATGCTCACAGTATTCTCCTAACACACGTGAGCTTCCTGTCTTTCAGAGAGAGAAAGATTCAGCTGAAGTCAAGCAAACAGGGCAGGGCAGATGGAAACCTTCCCTTGAGATGCTTTTGGGAAGGCCTGCAAGGACCCTGCCTTCCCTTGGAACAGAGGTGGTCACCATGCATGGTGTTGCCTGACTTGCCCTAGGTGCCCCTCGATTGCAGAAGGACTTTTGCCCACTTCATCACTTGTCTGTCCCTCCAGTTCCAGGGCCTCAAACCTGCTCTGTAAGGCACTAAACCTGTTAGTCAGCTGTGAGTCTTCAGTGTCGGATCTCAATATCTCAGTCCTGAGATGCTGAGCCTCCGAGACCAGCTTGGGGGTCTCGGGAGTCCTGGAATGTTGCCAGAAGTGTCTGGTAGCTGGACTTTAACCCTACACAGGAGACGACAAGGATGAGGGCTTCACAGGGCCTCACCGGGGTGAAGGGTGGAAAGATTAGTTAATTAGAGGGTGAGACACAAGGTTTAAGATTTATGTACAGGGGGGTTTAGAGGAGTAAGATGGAGGAATTGGGGTGTGTCCTGTCCTCCTCCTTCTTCCTCCTCTCCTCCATCTTCTTTGGCCACGGTGGCACCTTTCTATTGGTTATTACTAAGAGTACACCGAGTTATAACAATAGATGGTATTGGGGAAAAATGATAAATATTGTATACGTAGCAAAGGGTATAAAGATAGGTGCCTGCCCCGGAGGGAGACACAGTGTGCCCATGGCTGACTGCTGTGCGGATCTCTGTTGAGCTGAAAGAACATCTTTTAGATAAACAATTAATAAACATAAAACCAGAAAGAAGAACTGAAGCCTCTTCTCGTCCTTAAACACGCGTGGTGCCCCAAGGCCACCCCGGGCCTCTCAGGCCCCTCAAACAGCCGATATAAACCCAGACTTGGCGTCCCTGGACGGACCACGAACCACCACAACCTTTCGGGGGAAGATAAACCGGACACTTGGCGTCCCTGGACGGACTCGAGACCACCACAAAACCTTTCGGGGAGATAAACCGGCACTTGGCTTCCACTGGGTGAGCTCTGACCACCACAACCTTTCGGGGGGACCACCACCACCTTCAAAGCCCTGAAGAAAAAGAGAGAGAAAAAAAAAAAAAAGCCAGCAGAGACTGCAAAAAAAAACCAGCAGTCACTGAGAATTCCATCTCTCAGTTTCTGCCGAAGAGAATTCGTAGCAGAACAGCCCGGACTGGAACCAGAAGGCGCCCTGAGTCCACTTCTCGTGATCTGCTGGACAGACCGAGATGTCCAGACTGCTCTGAACGACAGATTTGGTAAGAAAGCCTGAAAAATAAGAACATGGGGGCACACCTTCCCAGGAACAACGGGAAATTTTGTCCACCTTATAAGGTGTGACACAAACATACAAAAATTTATTAGCTCTGGCCTTAAAAGGCCGAGAGGAAAACCCCCGAGACGCACCAGACGTCCGGGGGGGGGCCCTCGGAAGAGGGGGGAGCAGGACTCCGGAAAAAATTAGCTCTGGCCTTAAAAGGCCAGGAAGAAATAACCCCGAGACGCACCAGACGTCCGGGGGGGGACTCTCTGAAAGAGAGAGGGGAGCAAGGCTCCAGGAAAAAATTATTAGCTCTGGCCTTAAAAGGCCGAGTGGAAAAATGCTCTTGGAGAAAAAAGAGCAAGAAATATTATTAAAACACCCGGTCCCAAAACCCAGAAACCTCGGGAAACTCCCAAAAAGCGTCCAAAAAGTCCAGAGAGCATGGAGGACTCAGGAGCAGAGGGAGAACGGGGGGGGAGAGGGGACCGGGGGGAGGCGCTTTCTCGCGGCGGCGGAGCAGGCGGGGAGCGCGGCTGAAGGAAAAACAAGAGACGCGTGTTCAGATATGGCTTTGCTAAGCTCAGGGCCGGGGGGTGCAGCGGCCCCGGGGGCCGGCAAAGTAGCAGAAACGCGCGCGGCAGGCAAAACTCGCAAGAACCCGGGAGGGCAGAGTCACATGCCAGCGCAGAAGGGGCGTCCGACATGGGCAGCGGCATGGGGGAAATTGCGCAATCCCAGAAAGCTGCGGCGAGACGCAAGAGGCGCGCGGTTGTGACGCAAAAAAAAAAAAAAAAAAACCCGGTGCGAGTCGCGGCGGGCGCGGGTGCCGGCGGGGACGGCCGCACACACCGACATAGGGCCACACACACACACAGCGTCGGAGGAGGAGGAGACAGTCCGGGGCAGACCGAGGGGGGAAAATTCAGAGGCGGAATAAAAAGGGAGAGGAAAAAATTACCTCGGGAGAGACACAGAGCAGCTCGGAAAGCACGCATGCGCCGAGCGCGGGCGGGGGCGGGCCAGACCCCCGGTGACGTCTCAGGTGAGGAGGGGCCCTCTCCAGACTTGGTGCCTTTGGTAAAAACCCTCGGGGTCCTAAGCCTCTCCCCTCCTGGGGAGGCTTGTGTGTGTTCTAACCCTATTGTCAGTTGAATCAAAAACTAGGTAACCCCTGAGTGCACAACATGCCGGATCGGTTCAGCGGAGATACAGCATCATTTCGTAACGACTCTGCAACTATACAGCGATTTTCCTCAACAAGATATAAGAAGAAACGAATACTCAGACAAAAGTCGGGACTCAGACTGCAAAGGACAACTCAGAAGAGAAACAAGAGAAACGAAAGACTCTGGGGGGTTTTCCCTTTGGGGTCTTGAATATTTCTGTATAAGGACGAAAGACTCTGGGGGATTTTCTCCTTGGGATCTTGAATTGCAATAGGCAATGAGATAAATTTACCTATTACAGGGGAAACTGACAAAGGATCATATATTGATCAGCTGGTAGATTTTTTTGACATTTCTCCCATTTGGAGAGGAATTTTAAGGGCAGATTTCTTTGACATTTCTCCCATTTGGAGAAGAATTTTAAGGGTAGGATTTTATGTTTTAGTAGTTTAGGATTTTATATTGTAATAGCTTTCCTAGTCCTCATCCATGTCGTCCCAGATGCCATGAATCAGATTGTAAAAGAGGTTTTCTTGGGGCAAACAGAAGGGGGAGATGTCGGATCTCAATATCTCAGTCCCGAGATGCTGAGCCTCCGAGACCAGCTTGGGGGTCTCGGGAGTCCTGGAATGTTGCCAGAAGTGTCTGGTAGCTGGACTTTAACCCTACACAGGAGACGACAAGGATGAGGGCTTCACAGGGCCTCACCGGGGTGAAGGGTGGAAAGATTAGTTAATTAGAGGGTGAGACACAAGGTTTAAGATTTATGTACAGGGGGGTTTAGAGGAGTAAGATGGAGGAATTGGGGTGTGTCCTGTCCTCCTCCTTCTTCCTCCTCTCCTCCATCTTCTTTGGCCACGGTGGCACCTTTCTATTGGTTATTACTAAGAGTACACCGAGTTATAACAATAGATGGTATTGGGGAAAAATGATAAATATTGTATACGTAGCAAAGGGTATAAAGATAGGTGCCTGCCCCGGAGGGAGACACAGTGTGCCCATGGCTGACTGCTGTGCGGATCTCTGTTGAGCTGAAAGAACATCTTTTAGATAAACAATTAATAAACATAAAACCAGAAAGAAGAACTGAAGCCTCTTCTCGTCCTTTGATACGCGGGCTGCGTCAAGGCCACCTCCGGGCCACCTCCGGGCCACCTCCGGGCCTCCCAGGCCCCTCAAACAGCCGAGATAAACCGGACACTTCAGAACAAGGCACTGACCGTGGCTCTAACTAGTTTTTTTAGTCAGGTTTGCAATATATTTTGAGAAGAAGAAGGAGCAGAGAAGGTGTGAAAAATGCATATTATATGATTGGCTTTTCACAAATATTAAAATTAATACTATATGTGTTATGTTGGATAGTTATGTTGTATTAATCCTTTTTTGTAGTGCTATCCTAAGCTTTTAAAGTAGCGTGGTGAATATAGTTTTAGGCTACAGAAACTCTGTGCTGTAAGATACGTTTTCTAAATAGCTTAAGGAGAGATAACAGTAACAAGACACCAAAACTCTGAGAAAAGAAATTTTGCCTCCTTCTCAGGAAGAATCAGACTTTGAGGGACCAAGACCATTCATTTACAAGATGAAGGAGGGGTTGATAAGAACAAGAAAACACCCATTGTTTGAAAACAATTTTGGCATAATGTATGAGATATATTAATATGCAACAGGATACTACTTTTAAGGGTTAATCCTGTGTTAGCACAGTGTCTTCTATGGCAGAGCAGAGAACCCAGGCATTTGTAATTCTTTGCTCTTTAAATTGTCCTTTATTGTCCTACCTCTAATTGTCCAAATTATTTTTTCTCTAATTTTTATTCTTAGTTTTATAACTAATTTATTACTATTAAATATTTAAAATTTTAGAACAAGTGAAATTCTCCATTGTTTGTGTCCACTATCAGTGGGCATCCTTCTTCCCAAGCTTTGTCAACTTCCCTCTGGGTTTGAGATCAGTGAAACGTGCCCAGCCTTGAGTCTTGGAAGACAATTCTAGCAACAAGTACTTTGCTTTTCTAACACCTGGCCATCACTTCGAGCTTGTAGGCTGCTATGTGTGTCCAGGTTAAACGTCTCTTCCTGTTGATCAGGCTTGGAAGGGTGTAAAGCCCAGGCCCGACAGGACATGTTTTCTTCAGGAAATGGGACGTAGGGCCCAGTTTGCAACGGGTGCAGGCCCGCGCCTTCCAGAGCGCCAGAAGGTTGGCGGCGCCATTGCAGGGCTCAGGGCGCCGTCTTGTGGGCGAGAGCCGCCATGACAGCGCGGGCGGCGCGCGGCGGGGCCGGAGGGCGGGAAGGGGCGGGCGGGTGTGAGGGGTGGGGCGGTTCGTGCCCAGAGCCGAGCCCACGCTGTTTCTGGGCGCATTCCCGGCTCGGTGTTGGGAGCGTGCATCTGCTGCTCGGGCTCTGGGAGAAGCGTGCGGCCTCAGCGGGGTCCTAGCCCGCAGAGCTGGCTACTGGCCGAGGCTGCCATGCCAGAGCTGCCGTGCCAGAGCTGCCGTGCGCCGTGGCACTGCCAGAGTCCCTGGCAGAGCCGGGCTGGCAGAGGCAGCTCCTGAGAGAAGCCCTGCCATGGCAGAGCCGGGCTGGCAGTGCCGACAGCTGAGGGAAGCCCTGCCGTGGCAGAGCCGGGCTGGCAGTGCCGACAGCTGAGGGGAGCCCTGACATGGCAGAGCTGGGCTGGCAGTGCCGACAGCTGAGGGGAGCCCTGCCATGGCAGCGCCGGGGCCTCTGCTGCCCCCGGGCCGCCCGAAGGAGCAACCTTTGGGACCGGCCGGCAGACCGGCACTGCTTGGTCCTCTTCAGTAGATCGACAGAGTTGCACCATAGCAAAATATTAAAACATCTGATTTAAAACATTGGAGGGAAACCATAGAACTGAAAAGAAAATGAAGGTGTACCAAAATACTCAGGGCATGAATGGGAAAACTGAAAAGAAACAGAATCTAATTATTTATATAATCTCAACTCTATCAAGAGAAACATGAGGGTGAAAAAACCTTCTAAAAGTTTTGACAATAGAATGGTTCAGCTGTGTAGTTTTACTAGTACATTAAAGACTTAAAAAGCAGTCAGGTATTCCTTTGTCCAGTGCTATGAATTTATTCACAGGATTTGTTACAGTTGTCCCTCAAATACCCCTCATAAAGAGAGTTGAGTGCTTAGATTCCATGGAAGCCATCAGTTAGTAAATGTAGTGTTGTGGTTTTAAGTAGTTCTGTAGTAAGTAGTTAGTAAAAGAAGTCATCATTTTGCCAATGGATGCTGATCCCTGATGTGCTTGTGCTGGTTCCATGGAAAGGCAAATTTTTAGGAATGGGCTGTTGGAAAACTGGTGTTTTCTGCTGGTAGTAGGTACAAACACATTGCTTTTAGTGGTAGAGACTGAAGTAACTTTAGATGCCTGCTCCTTCTTCTCCACCTATGTTTAAAGGAGATCCATGCAGGTTAAAACATGAACCAAACCTCAAGGCTCTGGGCCTGTGCTGCAGCCTCACCTGCCTCTCCCCACAATCAGCAGAGGAACAGCCGGAGGACACTGCAGTGTTCCTCAACGCAATGACGGGAGCAGAAGGCAGGCAGGAGCAGGGCTCACATAGACAGAGAGGATCAGCACCTCAAAGCGACCACATCATTCAAGGGACAGGGACTCAGGACAGACAGCTGCCCTGTGAGATAGCAAGCAGGAGGGCCCTGGTGCCAGGGAGCCAGGTGAGGGCAAAGCAGCCCTCTGACAGCCTGGTCCAGGGGCTCTTGTAGCAGCAGGCAGCGTGGGGATCAGAGCAGAGGCAGGGGGAGGCAGGAGCTGCTCGGCCATGCCGGGGCTGGGAGCCTCCTTCCTGCCCAAGTGGGGCCCAGCTGGCCCAGGGGGCAGCTCCTGGGACAGCCGTGCCCACAATGGCCCCTGCTCTGCAAGGCCTCCAGCCCTGCCCATCAGCCAGGCAGGGACAGAGCAGCCTTGGGGCCGATGCTGCTGCAGGCTCAGAGCCCCACAGAGCTGCTCGTGCCCGGTGCCATTGGCTCTGTCCCCTGCAGCCTGCATGCTGTGTCGCCGTGCCGAGGCTGACCCGGACATGTGCGGTGACAAGCTGCAGAAGGGTGGGCTCTGTGCCCACAGGTTCTGCATGGTGAGTGGCTCCGGGCGCTCCCTCCACCATTGCAATGGGCAGCTCCTGCCGCCCTCTCCTCATCAGCTCATCCCCTTGCCTGCAGCTCTTTGCCACTCTCCTATTTCGGCAAGAGAACCGCCACCTTGGACTCATGGAGTTTCTCCCACGAGATCTCCTAATTAAGGTGCGGTGGGAGGCACAGAAGGTGAGCAGGGAGATTTGTGCCTGGCGAGGTTTGCCACAGCTTAGCCCAGACAGCAGGAAAGAAAGGCCGGCCCAGCAGCCAGGACAAAGTCTGGCTCCCAGCAGCTCTGGCACAGAGGCCCTGGCACAGGAGCCTCCCTCCTCCAGCAGGCGGTTCTGTGGGCTGGGAGCTGGCAGCAGCTCTGGGCCTGTCCTGAAAACTCCCACACCCCAACTTCTTTCTCCCCTAGACAGAGAGTATCTGCACCTGGCAGCGACAGCGTGCCTCAAGGACAGCGACTCACCGCAGACAGCCGCCATGTCTGACAGAATTCAGGAGGGCGCTGGTGCCAGGGAGCCAGGTGAGGGCAAAGCAGCCCTCTGACAGCCTGGTCCAGGGGCTCTTGTAGCAGCAGGCAGCCTGGGGATCAGAGCAGAGGCAGGGGGAGGCAGGAGCTGCTTGGCCATGCCGGGGCTGGGAGCCTCCTTCCTGCCCAAGTGGGGCCCAGCAGGGCCAGGGGGCAGCTCCTGGGACAGCTGTGCCCACAATGGCCCCTGCTCTGCAAGGCCTCCAGCGCTGCCCATCAGCCAGGCAGGGACAGAGCAGCCTTGGGGCCGATGCTGCTGCAGGCTCAGAGCCCCACAGAGCTGCTCGTGCCCGGTGCCATTGGCTCTGTCCCCTGCAGCCTGCATGCTGTGTCACCGTGCCGAGGCGGAGCCCTGTGCCTCCCCAGGCCCTGGCTACTGCTCCTGCACTGCCCAGGCCACCCACAGGCCCTGCCCGGGCCTCACGCAGGCCAGAACCAGCTGGGGCTGTGACAGCTCTGCTGCTCTGGGCCCAGCCCTCGGGCAAAGCATCCGCCTGTCCCTGGGCTGGGGGCAGTGCCCAGGCTGGGCTTGGCGGAGCCCATCCGCTCCTGGAGGGCTGGGGGCACTGCTCTGGCCGGCCTGGCCCAGCCCTGGGGTCCTTTGGCATTCCTGCTTGCCCTTGCATCCACCAGGGATGGGCTGCAGCTCAATGGCCCCGGCCTGGCCGCACACTCAGGCCTGGAGCCTTCCCATGGCTCCCCAGGGCACGAGAGCCTCAGCCCCAGCTCCCAAACACAGGGATCAATGTGTTGATCCCTAACAGCCTTTGCTGACATTGATCCCTGTTAGACCTTTGAAAGGATTTTCAAAGTAACCTTGTTTGGCAACACTTTTAAGGAACAAACGTGACTCGCTTCTAATCAGTAAAAACTTTATTGGTTTGCTTGCACTTCCTATAGGGTATCCTAATGCTTCCTTTGGCGTTCCAGAAAATAATGAAAATCTAACAAATTCTTCAGAGAAGTTCCTGAATCCACTATGAGGAGAGAAGTCTCTACATTCACTGTCCTTACATACACTTAAGTAGCTGCTCCTGTAACACACAAAGATGTAGTGGTTTACCTGACTGGACCACACAGCATGATGTTATACACACCGCTACACTACAAAACTTCTCTTCCCTGTTCATTACAATTTGAAGCTCTTCTCGAGGTCCTGACTTAATTTTGCATGTACATTCATACCTTCAATCCCTCCCCATGCTCAACTTTCACCTAGACTTACCAGGGAACAGATGTTCCATACTCACCTCAAGGAATAATCTACGTCTGTCTTCCTAACCCTCTTTTTCTTCACTGACTTCCACTAATCTACAAAAAAAAATGTGGATCCTCTGCACAAAAGAAACATCCAATTAATAGTCTTAAGCACTTGTGATTGCGCTGCTGCTTCTAACAATCTTGACCACCACAGCACTAAAATCAGAAATCAATTCTTCACATCCTTCCTGTTCTCCTGCCCCACCACACCTTGGCTCCAGCAGAAATGTTCCCTACTGCAGCCTGCTGGGCTAAGAACAATCAAAGGCAGCAGCACTTTTCCGCACCATGCTGCAATCTGAATTGCACTGAAATTGCTGCTGTTGCATTAGAAGCTCAGCACCAGCAGGCCACATCTTCCCCCAGAACTGAGGCCTGCTGAGGCCTGAGCTCTCCATTTCAACACACCCTGTAAATCAGGCTGCCTGGAAGATTGCAGGCCGGGAACTGTGTGAACACAGCAGTGCATTTCAGCAGAGTTATGGAATCAGTCTCATGGAAGGCACATCCTTTAAGCTTAAGACTCTATTCTACAAAATGTGACCAGCAATTGTTTTGGTGGCCTCTGCAAGTTTTGGAGACTGTGCATGTTTCCTTTGGATGTTGTTTTCTTTGTTTCTAAATACAAAAGTCACTGGATTCAGAAGAGAAAGCCCCAGATTCATTAGGACAATGAACCACAGGGACATATGTGGCTGACAAGAACACTCATCATTTCTAACGGTAACACCAGAAAGAGAGGGAAAAGATAAAGATGCTTTAAATACCTGAAAGGATCCAAAACGTCTAGGTGACCTGTCAAGTGACTAAGTTTGTGGTAAACTCTAAAACTCCAGATTCCTATTCGGTAATTGTCTGAAAGAAAAGAAAGCCAGAAATCTGCTTGACCTTTAGTTTGCCAGGACTTCCTCACGGGATTCTGCCACAACTTGGATCACAAGTGAGGGTGGCAAATTTTGACTAGAAAACTTTGATAACTAGGCAGCTTTTTTTCCTCCTCACTGAATTACAGGAAGGGTTTGAAAGGAAAAAAAATATAAAAGAGGGTAAAGAAATTCTGTCATACCTCTTAGGCGTTCTTCATCTTTGGAGAAGAAAAGAAAGCTCTAGCACTTTCTGTGTGTGGTAAAGAAAGAAACCTAGAAAAGGACAAAGGGATTTGAGCATCCTAAATTGTACTATCAAATTCCATGAACACAAGTTAATCCTGTAGTTCTTCAGAGAAATGCCGTACATTGAAAAGCTTCATTCCCTAGGAACCGAATAGAGCTTTTTATTTTACAAAACCCTCTTTTAAAGAGCAAACTGACTGTGTCTTGGGCTTTTGGCCAAACTCAGTTTGGAGTTGGTCAAACCAAAATGACCCAGTTAATTTCTTGTGCTCTACTCTTTCTTTCCATATTCACATTCACATCCAATGGGCTGCTGGGAGTTTTCACTCTGTGCAGCACCAACGGTTTTCCAAGATGACTTTCATTGCTCAGAGGTGTGCAATGTCAGTTTCCCATTCCCTGAGGGCTGCTATTAATATTCCCACAGCATCCAACTACTACAGCCAAGTAGACGACAAAGAGAAATGCAACTTGCATTTCTTGGTCCTGTTCAATTTCTGTCATCTCAGGCTCATCATCACCCTCAGAACTGCTGTCCTGGAAACGTGGATCCTCTTGCCATGTGGCTTTTACCGGCTTTATTGTCCCAAGCGCGTGAGGCTCTGCAATGACAGCACCAAGAGAGAAAAAAAGGCAAAACCAGATTATTCCTCTACTGGTCAGGAAAAATTCCTCCTTTCACGTGAAATACTTACAGTGGAAAAGAGAGATTAAGGAAGGACAGAATCTGACCCTGCCAGACTTTCTAAGCTACATCTCTGCTCCAGTATTTTCCATTTTGTTCCAGGGATCCCTTATGTATTCTTAAACATTTCTCATTGCATTCAGAAGACACTGAATACCTTCTCAGTTCAGCAGAAGTCTGGGGGGCTCGTTGCTTTGTGCTGTTGCATTGGGTTTTTTAATATTTTGGATATCTTCACAGGGTTTCTTTTCTCTCCTGCATGACTGGGACTCAAGTTAATGTTGTTTCATCTTCATTTCAGACGGCCTCATTTTATCTAAGGTTAGGACACCCCAATGATCTTGTGTCATTCCATTTCCTTTTTCTATAGGTCCAAGAGTAGAATTCAGTAACAAACAGAATGTTCATGGATCTTGGGGCCAGCTCTCGGACTTTGCTCCTCCCTCTACATTAACACACATTTCCTTAAAAGCTTTGTGAGGTTCTTGATATGACTGGTGTGTCACCTTTTTCCCTGTTTGAGGAATTCAGGGCATGAGAACAAGCTTTTTCACCACTCAGCAAAAACCCCAATGCCTTCTCAAAGCATGCCTTTCAGAATTCCTGAGATGCAAGCATGAGGCACCTCTCAATAATCTACCACAACCCTGGCAAGCAGAACTGAAGATCAAAATGCTTCTGCCTAATTACTGACTTCTGGTGCTGAAAATCCCCTGCATCCTGACCTTCTTTACACCATATTGCCCTACAGTGCCTGTCAGAAGCGCTTCCTTAGCAATGGCACTGTTAGAAGGGTTCTGCTGTTACCTTCTTTGATGCCCAACTCCTCTGTGCCTCCAAAGAAGGAAAACTTGAAAGCACTCGTCTCCTGAGCTGCGTCATCCTCAGGCAAAGGTCCCAAATGGTCATCTGGGGCAGAGTCCTGTGCATCGTTTTGTCCAGGGTATTTTCTCAGTCTATTCTGGTTTTTTCTTTAAGGTCTTTCAAAGAACAAACCAGAATAGATGGAGGAAATACCATCTATTCTGGTTTGTTCTTTGAAAGGCCTCTTTCAAATACGCAGCAATACTTTAGAAGTTGTCTTCAGACACTTGAGGCTGTGTCTCACTCTCTTTCTTCTTTTTTTGGCTTTACTGAAATGAGATTGTTCAAGGTTAGCAACACAGCACACGTCCTTTTCAGACACAGCTTCCCTAAGAGCCACCTTGCTCTAAACGTCTCCCTAAGCATATCCAAGCCCATTAAGGAGTGGTTCATTTTCAAGGGTGAGCAGTGGGGAAACATCTGAGGTTGAAGTCTAAAGGCAGGAACAAGAGTCCTTTTTAATTAGCCACATCCCTAAGTGACTTTTCACTGAATACACGGTTACACAACAATCAAGGTATTTAGCCCCGACTTCTTCCTGCCAGTAGAAACATCAAGAGCTAATAGGGTTTGCTCACAGAGCTGCACATCTCAGGGTCCCTGCACTGACCGTTCTCACCTAAGGGAGTAAAGTAAAAGGGGGGAATCCTGCAGCTCTGTAATATAGGGCTTGGATTCAGTGATCCATTGTGGGGATGTGATGAAGGCATGATGGGTAATTGCTTGTAAATTTTGTGGGAACAGATGGAAATTTTGTATGAATAATGCATGATTTGTGGTAGTATGATGATGATATGGGGATAAGGGGTGGAACCACATTCGGCGCCAATATTTTGTCCTGGTTTAGGGCAAATTTGGTAGAGAACCTGCAAAGAAGGGCCCCTCCAGAAAGCAAACCCACATGGCCCCTCCCCCCAACCGGTTCGGGAAAAAATTTCTCAGAGAGAAGTGGAAAGAACCTGTTTATTTGACTGGCCCCGCACCCCCCAGCACACAAAATGAACAATACCCGATGACACCGCTCTGAGAAAGATGACAAAATCAGCAAGTCTCTTCCGGGGGTGCTTGCTCTATTAGTCCCTCCAACGCTGGGGCAGCTGCTGCAGCCAAATGGTGCAAACCCTCGGTGTTCCCAAGTCTCAGTCCAGAGCAGGTTCGAGATGGTCACAGAAAAAGGAGAGGAGAAACAGTCCAGGAAGGAATTTGGACTGTTTAGCTAGAACTAGCTAGTAAGCAGAAGCAAAAGCAAGAGCAGCGAGACAGCAAGCAAAGCAGAAAGCCAAAAGCAAAAAGCGAAAACCGCCCTATGCACTGCCCATGTCTGCATCCCTGATAAGAGAAACCCAAACAAAACTTTCACTCTTCAGAGACAGTCTTAAAGGCACAGAACAGATGAATGGGGATACAAGCATCATAACGTCCCCCCACGACAGTCACAAACAACATACATAAAACCTTTTCCCAGATATTTCCTGGGATTTTTGACAAACTCACATCTTAGTCTTCTCAGACAAACTTTGAGCACAGTGGGAATGTCTTCAAGTTGCCATCTTTGTTTGCTTTCGGTGGAACTCCCTCAGTTCTAGAGCAGGGCCTTCTCTCAGCTTCCTGCTGCCCCCGGGCTCTCCTCCTGGCCTCTGCTGGGCTTTGTTGGGTGGCACAGCCTGTGCCAAGGGGCAGCAAGGTGCCTGCAGGTCCCAGCTCTGGGGGAAATGGAGAACGTCCAGCCCGCATCCACCGTGCTGCCAGCTCAGCAGTGCAGCACAGCACGGGCTGACGCTCCCCATTGCTCCTACAGGTGCAGCTGGAACCACAGCACATGTTCCTGATTCCCAGAAGGGCCTTGGAAGGGGTTTCTGTCAGGGAACTGGCTGCTGGCTGGGGTTCCTGGCAGGCCTGCTTGTTTTGGAGCTTATCTTCATCTTATGCTCTGTCCGAATTTGGACTCAAGAGAAGACAGTGAGAGTTTAGTTTACCTTTCCCTCAGACAGCTTCTTTTGAAAGTCTACTGTACATAGGAAACATTCCCAGTGAGGCTGCAGTGTAGGTGTGGCCCGTCCATGATTGTCCAAAGAACTCTGCTGAGGGTTCTGCTGCTGCCCAGAGCTTTCATTGGCCTCCTCATTGCTGGGCCTTGTCCTGGGGGGCCCGCTGGGGCTGCAGCCAGTGCTGGCTCCCACTCAGGCTGCCTGGCCAAGAGCAGCCCCAGGGGCACAGGGCAGAGGCAGAGCAATGTGGGGAGGAGAAAGAGCAGGGACAAGATTGCCCTTGAAAGGCAGAGGCGCTCTGGGGCCCGCTCCTGCCCAGGGAGCCTGCCCAGAGCCGTGTCCTGCTGGCCGGGGCCTTGAGGGGCAGCTGTGCAGCTGGGTCAGGTTGTGCCAGCAGCTCCAATCGTGCTCGGGAGCCTTGCCAGCTCTGGGCCCTGCTGTGCAGGAGGGTCCCTGTGTGCCACTGTCAGCTGGGGCCTCAGCCGCCTCCTCTCTCCACAGTCGCGCCTCTGCAGCTTCACAAGACCGGCCAAATAACTCAGCCAGGGAGAACTGGACCTGTCATCTCTCATTCCTGTGCTAGTGTCCGTTGTCCCTGCCATGGCTGCAATACCAGTTTGTTGCTGGGGTCATGCTGTTGCCATCACCACCAAGAACAGGACCCTCTGTCTCCAGTGGGGCTGGCTCTGCTCTGTAGCCAGGCCAGGACGTGCAGCCCTCCAGACAGGGAAGGGTCTGAGTACAGCAACGTCTTTGGGCTTCAGCTCATGTGTCTGTGAGCTACCACCAGCACAGGCTGAGCTGCTTGTCTGGGCACAGCCATGGGTAGGCAGGCAGTGGCCGAACATGGGGCTCCTGAGACACCATATTTTGGCTTAGTTCTTTTAATTAATTTTATTAATTAGAAACCTTTAGAAATAGGTAGGGTTTATTTTTTTCCTAATAAAGAAATCGTCAAAAATTTGCCCCCTTTTTCCATAGTTGGTAAGGATTTTTCAAAGTAGTTTTAGAATTCAGAATAACTTTGAATATTTTTTACACTTCTAGAATCAACTGGACTTGTCATCTTGCATCTCCGTGCCAGTGTCCATTGTCCCTTCCCCACAGCTGCATTACCAGCTTGTTGCTGGGGACATGCTGTTGCCTTCACCACCCAGAACAGGACCCTCTGTCCCCAAAGGTGCTGGCCCTGGTGTCCAGCCAGGCCAGGAGGTGCAGCCCTCCTGCCAGGGAAGGGCCTGAGTCCACCAACATCTTTGGCCTTCAGCTCAGATGTCTGGGTGCTACCACCAGTGCTGGCGGAGCTGCTTGTCTGGGCACAGCCAGGGCTGGGCAGACAGCAGCTGGGCACAGGGCTCCTGAGAAAAAACGACCCTATTTTGTCTTCATTTTACATTTTTACATAGCAGAAATTATTCAAAATATTCAGAAACAGTTTTTGGAGAAAAAAATCCCCATATATTTCTTCCCTTTTCCCACAGGAGTTCAGGATTTTTCAAAGTAGTTATAGAATTCTGAAAAAGGTAGAACACTTTATTACTTGTAGAATAAAAAATAAAACTGAATTTAATTGGTGATCTTTACTCTAAGAAGAATTAAGTCATCACAAGGCACCCAGCATACTGGAGAGGCTCTTTTCCCACTGGACATTTTACCAAGCGACAACAACCAACCTAAAACCTTTTCCCTGATATTTTCTGGGATTTCTGAGAAGCTCACATCTCAGTCTTCAGAGGCAAACTTTGAGCACAGTGGGAATCTCCTGCTGGGCAGGAGGGTCTCTGTGTGCCAGCTGCAACTGGGAGCTCAGCCACCTCCTGTCTCAACAGGCGTCCATCTGCAGCTTCACAGGAGCAGCCAAACGCCTCAGTCTGGGACACCTGTACCAGACATTCCCCATCGCCATGCCCATGCCCGATGCCCCTGCCACAGTTGCTTTACCAACTTGTTGCTGTGCAGGTGCTGCCACCACCCAAACAAGGTCCTCTGCCCCTGAAGGCACTGGCCCTGATCTCTGGCCCCGACTGAAGGTGGGCAGAACTTGGCCCAGCATTTCTGTTGCAATAAAGAGATGGGGCTGTCACCCCAATGTCCGGGTGGCAGCAGCAGCAAAGCCCACCTGGCAGCCGCACTGGCTCAGCTCCGTGCCCAGGAGCAGCCGTGGATGCCCACGGTGTGGGCAGGCAGGAGCCAGGCAGGGGCTGCTGTGACCAGCGGCGGGGCCCCGAGGGCTGGGGGAGCCCATGCTGAGCGTCCCTGGGCTGAGGGCACATTTCCTTCCCTGGCATCATCTGGGCCTGGACCTCCTCCAGTGGCAAGCCCAGGAAAAGAGAGAAGCCATCAAGAACACCTCCATGGAAAGAGTCTGACCCACAATGTCAGCAGGTGACAATTAAGGTTTTGCTGAGCAATGGACCTGGGATACACAAAAACAACCAAGGCAGTCCAATTGTACAGATGCGGGCACACTCTGCGGGTACAGCTGAGGCCATGAGGTCACAGCAGGCTCAGGGGTCACAGCAGGCTGAGGTCACAGCAGGCTCTGAGGTCACAGAGGTGCCAGAGCCCCATGGTTGCACAGCAGCACAAGGAGCAAGCAGTCAGTGCTTGAGCACAACTGTTGCAGCAGCAGCGGCGGTGGCAGCAGTGGTGCTGACATTGGGACAGCGGTGTCAGGACAGCGGTGGCAGCAAGCGCTGCGGGACTGGCAGAGGGCAAGGCACCATGGCCCTTGCTCTGCGCCTCTTCCTCCTGCTCCTCCTGGCCGTGGCCCTATTGGAATATGAATCCCAATATAACCAGTTAGATGGTGCCTAGGCCAGTTCTGACCTTCGCTGCTGGGCCACAGGCAGCTCTGCGGTGTTTTACCTCAAAGATACCTTGGCTGGCGGCAGAGTGCAGCGGGGCACAAGACAGGACTCCGTTCTCCTCAGGGGAGAGCTTCTGGCGATGGTGAAGAAAAGAAGGGAGCGGATTCTGCTAGAAGGTAGCCAGATGCTTATTCCATGAGCACAGATATGTCTGCACTGGGCTACTGCTGATAACAGAATGGGGCCGCATGGTCTCATTCACATTTTAAGCTCAGGACAGGGGAAGGGGAGGGGACAGGTGAGTCACCAACCAGGTGAAGGGGCAGGGTCTCCAGGTACTAGGGTCACCTATCACACGACGCCTTGCTGGTATGTTAGCCTGATTGACAGGGCACACTCAGCGAGGGGCGAGGGGGAAGGGAGAAGGTAAAACAGGATATTGCAACACACCACAACATCTCCCCCTAGTTTTGTTTAAAAAGAAGAGGACTGTGTTTATGGTGCAGAATGATTCTACTGAGGCTTCTAGGTCATCCACTGGAGCACTGAGGGCTTCCAAATGGTAGACCTCAGGAGGGGGAGATGAGCTTGAGATTAACTTGAGAACCATGCGTCTGATTACTCCAAAAACAATGCTAAAAACTACAATAACTACAACTAAAATAAACAGCACTAAAATTACAGTTTTCAGAATAGATCCCAACCAGCCCGAGAGTCCCCAGCCATTGAAAAGTCCATTCAGCTCGTTGTCAGTTTCTCTGTTGATGTCTGAGAACCTTTATCGAGGTAGTCCATATGTGGTTTGGGCTGCGGTACTATGTAGGAGATTGCAGGTGGGATGATCACGAGTAGGACGAGAAGCAGGCTCAGTCTTATGACGTCTCGAGGCTACACACGAACAGTGGGATCTAAACTGGTACAAAAACTTGAGACAAACATATATTACAAACTATTCCAGATAGGAGGCTTAAATGGAATTTCCTCCAGAGAACGTGCGCGGCGTTTTCTTCTCCAGGCAGCGTGAGCAACCTGGGGTGCTTCTGCAGATTTCTCTGAGACTTTGGGAACATAGGGCTTTACCCATTTGGAAGGAACCCACCTTAAACCAGAGGGGGTGGACACACAGGCGTATCCACGTCCCCAAGTAACCAATTTGTAAGGTCCCACCATTTTCCAAGTCTCAGGGTCTTTTACTAAAACTGGAGGTTTTTCTTTCATCAACCTGTGACTGTTCCCCCCAAAGTGGCGTAGGATGGGTGGGTTCAGGCTGTCAAAAGAACAATTCAGAAAATTGATTGTGAATAGTGCCCTGGATAACCGGATGTGGGGAGGTTCTACCTTCAGAACCTGTTGTTGCTGGTCCAGGACCCTTTTAATATCACGGTGAGTTCTTTCTACAATGGCTTGACCTGTAGGGGAGTAGGGGATGCCAGTTTTGTGCTCTACTCCCCATTGCTGCAGGAAGCTCTTGAATTCCTTGGATTTATAAGCGGGCCCATTATCAGTTTTCAGCTCCTTGGGGATGCCCATGAAAGAAAAAGCCTGTAAGAGGTGCTTAATAGCATCAATAGATGACTCTCCTGTGTGGGCAGAAGCATAGACCGCTCCAGAAAAGGTATCTACACTAACATGAACATATTTCTGCCGTCCAAAAGCCTGTATGTGTGTTACATCTGTTTGCCACAGTTCACAACTGTTCAGTCCCCTTGGGTTTGCTCCCGTACTCACTGTAGGGAGTGCATGTTGTTGGCAATTTGGGCACATGGCCACAATAGCTTTGGCCTGTTCTCGAGTGATGTTAAACTGGCGAACCAGGCCAGGTGCATTTTGGTGGAAAAGCTGGTGGCTGATTTTTGCCTGTTCAAAAACATTTGGGAGAGTGGCCATCACTGCAGGCGCAGCAAGAGCATCTGCCCTTCTGTTGCCTTCAGCGATAAACCCTGGCAAGTCAGTGTGTGACCTGACATGCACCACATAAAAGGGTTGCTCTCGGTGAGTGACTAACTTTACCAGTTTTGAGAGCAATTCAAAAAGTGCAATGTTAGATACATCTTGCAGTATTGCTTGATCTGCTCTGGATACTACTCCTGCCACGTATGCAGAGTCTGTAATCAGATTAAATGGTTCTGAGAACCTTTCAAAAGCCCTAACAACCGCAGCCAATTCAGCAACCTGAGGTGAACCTTCCACCTCAGCAATGTCCGTCTCCCACTGCTGGGTTTGAGGATCTTTCCAAGTCATAACAGACTTGTGGGACCTCCCAGACGCATCTGTAAAGACAGTTAGAGCCCTTTTTAAAGGTCTCCTACTTAGAGCAGTTCTTAATTTTAAAGTAAATTGAACATCTTGTTCAAACAATTTGCAAGCGGGCCATGCTACCGAAAATTGTCCTGAGTAGGAATCCAGAGCAAACTGCA
This sequence comes from Zonotrichia albicollis, assembly GCF_047830755.1. Taxonomy (NCBI): domain Eukaryota; kingdom Metazoa; phylum Chordata; class Aves; order Passeriformes; family Passerellidae; genus Zonotrichia; species Zonotrichia albicollis. Next base: position 4,581,800 of record NC_133827.1, on the reverse strand, counting down.
ACACTTCATTTTCTTGAAACAATTGTTCCAGTATTTTCATAGTATTTTGACCTGATTTTAACTCAACTGGAATGTGAATGCACTTAAAATCACATCCTGCTAACTCCCTGATCCGGGTCCTTGCTTTCCGGATCAGTTCTGCTATCAGCTCCTGAGGCTTTGTCAGTCTCTTGGACCTTTTGTGACTGAGGAAAACCCATTCTATGATCAAGAGAGAGTCCCTCTGGTCCCGGTCCTTTTTTGGTGTGTCCTTTGCCTTAGGTGTTTGTTTTTCCTCCCACTGGAAAATAATTCCATGGAGGTGTGGCAACTTACCTAGGATGATAAATTTGAATGGCAGATCAGGCCGGCATCGGTGGGCCTGTCTTGTGGACATTGCAATCTGAACCTTTTCTAGAGCTTTCCGTGCCTCTGGGGTAATAGACCTAGGAGCACCTGGGTCCTCTCCCCCTTTCAGTAAATTGAAAAGAGGGGCAAGGTCTTCATTAGTCAGACCAAGCCATGGTCTTACCCAATTCAAAGACCCACACAACTTGTGGACATCCGCAAGGGTCTTGATCCTTGGATTGATTTCTAGTTTTTGAGGAACAATGGTCCTATTTCCAATTTCTAAGCCCAAATACTTCCAAGGTGGCATCTTTTGAATTTTCTGTTCCTGGAGCTCGAACCCTGCAACAATCAATGCATCGATCGTTAGGTCAAGCGCATGAGTTAGTAAATCATCATTGGGGGCACACACAAGGATATCATCCATATAATGGTAGATGATGGCCTTCTCTGCGGCTGCACGAACTGGGGAAAGCAGGGAAGAGACATACCACTGGCAGATAGCTGGAGATACCTTTAGGCCCTGAGGAAGAACGGTCCAATGGTACCTTTTCATAGGAGCTTCTGAATTGATAGAAGGGACAGAGAATGCCAAACGCGGTGCATCATCAGGGTGTAATGGGATTTGGAAAAAACAATCTTTAATATCAATAACAGCTAATTTCCAGTCTTGAGGAAGCATTGTTGGGGACGGCATACCAGGCTGGGGAGAACCCATATCTTCAATTACATTATTAATTTGTCGGAGGTCACAGAGGAGTCTCCACCTCTTTTTGTCAGCTTTTTGGATGACAAACACTGGAGAGTTCCATGGGGACATGGTCTCCACAATGTGGCCCTTTTTTAGTTGCTCTTCTACTAGTTCCTCAAGCACCTTTATTTTTTGTTTACTGAGTGGCCACTGTTTCACATCAACTGGTTCGTCTGTTTTCCACTTAAGTTTTTGGATGGGGCGCTGTTGTTTAATGACTGCTGCACAAAAATGCTGTGGAGAGTCTGGAATATCAATTGTGACACCCCACTGGGCCATTAAATCTCTCCCTAACAAAGGTTCTGAATAATCTAACACAAATGGACGGATATTTGCCAATTGTCCGTTTGGACCCTCGAATTGAATAATGCTTTTGGATTGCCTTGCCAATTGCAGACCTCCTACACCTCGAAGGTGACCAGCAACATTTTGTAAAGGCCAGTGTGCTGGCCAGTCTTGTACTGGAATCACTGTGCAGTCTGCACCTGTGTCTACAAGCATCTCAATGCGTTTAGACTCCCCACCCCCACTGACATTGCACCACAATTTGGGTTTATCTGTCCCAATAACTTGGACCCGGGCGACTGTGGGCCCTTGTTTATCGACATTTTCAGGTAAAGATGGCACAGGGATAGCTTGAGCAACAATTTGTCCCTTGGGAAGAAACAGGGGTGGGTGGAAACAGTGCAGGCTGAGAACAAATTGCTTGGGATCTGATGTTGTTATTCCCGGAGCAATTTCGATCTCTTGTGGTGTGTTTTTGTCCCCAGTGATGATGTACTTACAACGAATTTGGTTCCAAATACCCTTCTGTTCAGGATTTACAGAAACAAAATGCCAGTCAGTGTCCTTCAGGTGGAGTGACTCTGTCAGCTGCAACCTGTAAGGCTCATTGACAGAAGATGCAGTTAATACAGAATTACTTAAATCATAACAAAGGTTATTTTGTTTCACTTTCAACAGTGGACTAGCAGACTTGGTCTTTGAAACACCTGCTTCACTTACACAAATGTTAATATTATCGCGCGCTTGATTTGTTTTGCTACCTTTATTCTCTTGGCCTGCTCCTTTTATGTCTGCACGCCTGGCAGGCTGGCGCTTTATTCTTCGTTTTTTTGTTGTTGACCCCCAGGGAGGGCTTGCAGTTCTCCTCCCCTGCTATTTTTAAATTCATCAAATTCCCTTTTCAGGGGGCACTGGTTACTCCAGTGCCCTAGCTCATTACAAAGCAGGCATGGTTTAGTGGGCTCAACCATTGCCGGTCTCCGCTGCTGCCCAGGGTACTGCTGTGCTAAGGGAGAAGGTGCAGGGCTGGCAACAGCAACACGCTGAGGTGGTCTTGGCAGCAGCCTTGGTCTGGAGTCTTCAGCAACACTCATCAGAGGCACTTTCCTGTTACAGAGTAGAAGCATATCTTTTAATGTAGGGGAAGGTTCCATAGGAAGGCTCAGGATTGCTGCTCGACACTGTTCATTTGCATTTGTAAACGCTATTTCTTCTAAAATTGCTTCCCTTGCATTTTCCTTTTTAACTTGTATTTCAATGGCTCTAGTTAGCCTTTCTACAAATTTCACAAAAGGCTCTGATGGTAGTTGTTTGATTTTACTATAGGGCTCAAAAGGCCCCTCAGGTTGGAGGGAAAAGAATGCCTTTTCAGCTGCTTCCTTTACTTTCTCGAGTGTTTCTGCAGGAATTGCAGCAGCTTGGACTGAGGGAGAAGACCATTGACCCTCACCACAGAGGTGGTCAAGGGTAATGGGGTTACCATTGTTGTCTTTTGCTGTGTTTGGATCAGCCTGTAAGCTTGGGAGAGCATCTTTTAGCAGTTGTTTCAATGCTGATTCCCATAATTTGAATTCCGTGGATGTCATGAGACATGAAAACAGTTGTTTTAAATCATGTGGAACCACAATAGTCCTACTTAATTCAGAATTTAAAAGGCCACGGAAATATGGACTGTGTGGACCATATTCTTTATGAGATTTACAGATCTCTTTAATCAATTGTCGTCCAAAAGAACTCCAATTAGCAGTTGGGGCTGCTCCTGCTTGAGCTGCAGGCTGAAACGTAACAGGAGCCAGTGACAACATGGCACCATGCATTGGGTCTGCTGTCCCCTGCTCTGTATTCCTGGAATCAGAAGCATTGGGATCACAGCTACAGGTTTGGGGACAGGCAGTGGGTGTGTCCCCACCGTGGGAACCCGGGGAGGGGGCGGGGAAAGGGAGCCGGCAAGGGCGGGGAAACCGTGGGAACAGGGGGCGGGGTCAAGGGGCTGGCAGGGGGCGGGGATACCGTGGGAACAGAGGGCGGGGTCACCTGGTGACATCACGTCAGCAGCCGCTCCCTGGGAGGAGTGGAGGGGCGGAGCTGAGGGTACTGCAGGAAAGGCGGGGGGAGGGGGGAAGGTGTCACCAGGAACAGGAGGAGAGGGGGATGGGGATGGAATTTTGGAATGCTTAAGAGGATTTTGGGAAGAAGAAGACCAGGTTTGGGAAGATGCCACGTGGCATCCACCATCTTGTGGACCCCCTAGGGACTGGGGGCCATTTTGGACATCACTGCTCTCCGAAAAGCTAACACGTGCTCGGGATTTTTTTGGGGAAAGAGGTTTAGGGGTTTTAGAGGGAGAGGGAGGAACAGGGAGAGCAGAGGCACATGGCTTTACATTTGGCTTTTTCTCCATTTCCTTTTGTTTGAGCAATGCTGTTCGAATTTGTAAACTCCAGAACACAAATTTAGCTGAGGGTAATTTGCCAGATTGTCCTAAGGTTATCAATTCATTCCCAACTTTATCCCAGAATTGAATATTGTGGATTTCTTCAGGGGAAATGTTTGGGAACTGCAGAAAAAGCCATCTTATAAACTGTTTCAATTTTCCTTTAGAGAATTTCACATTACTCTTGATTAAAATGCTAACAATATGATAATACACTCCCCTTTGTACAATGCTAAGTTTGGAACCCATGTTAAAAAGCAAAGTACTTAATCCCACCTGACCAAAAACAAAGCTAAAATCAGCTACCAATTTCTAAAAAAACCACAGATAGAAAGCGATAACGAGCAGACAAAAGCTTCACAATGCAGCTGTATATACTGCTTTTAAAATTCCCGGGCAGCAGCGGCAGGGCACGCCCTGCCGAGCCGAGGCAGAAACAAAGCCTCCCCCGCGGTGGAACGCAGCCCCCCCGCGGAGCAGAGACAGCAGCCACTCCACGTGGCAGCCGAAACCGGGACGCCCCCCCCCCGCCGCCGCGTGTGCAGAGCACTCCCGACTCCGCAGGTCCCCCGGCCACGTGGAAAGAGAGCCCCCCCCTCCCCCGCAAAGAGAAAGAGAAAGAAAATCTCCTAACACGTGTCTGAACACGCTGCTGAGCCGGGGGGGAAGGGCAGAGAGCGATCCCGCTCCGGCGCGAATTCTAAAAAACAGTGAAACACGCAGCAGGAAAGCTAAACTAGAACGCTATGAATTCTCGTCTGTGGGGCTGCGCAGCCAAAATGCAAAGGCAAAAAAGGAACAGAACTCGCGGCAGAGTCTGTTTTTGAGCTTCTGCTCTACCGAAAGCAGAGATACTCACGTGAAATGGAAGCTGTAGGCTGGGTACAGGCAGGTCTCCACCGGAAAAGGACCTCTCTCTGGGTGTAAGAGAAGCTACCCTTTTCTTCCTCTGGAAAATCTGTTCACCACAATGAAGCAGGGCTTTCCAAAGGCGCCGAACAGTCCACGAAACTTTTTCTGGGAGTATTCCCAAAGTCTCTAGCTGGGAGTCTTGAAGCCAGGCTCCTTTCAGCTGGATGCACGGCTGGCAGAAGCTTTTCTGAGGAACTGCGAGTCCGTTTTCGGGCTGCAGAGTCGAGCCACCCACAGGGACGCCAATATATATTGGAATATGAATCCCAATATAACCAGTTAGATGGTGCCTAGGCCAGTTCTGACCTTCGCTGCTGGGCCACAGGCAGCTCTGCGGTGTTTTACCTCAAAGATACCTTGGCTGGCGGCAGAGTGCAGCGGGGCACAAGACAGGACTCCGTTCTCCTCAGGGGAGAGCTTCTGGCGATGGTGAAGAAAAGAAGGGAGCGGATTCTGCTAGAAGGTAGCCAGATGTTTATTCCATGAGCACAGATATGTCTGCACTGGGCTACTGCTGATAACAGAATGGGGCCGCATGGTCTCATTCACATTTTAAGCTCAGGACAGGGGAAGGGGAGGGGACAGGTGAGTCACCAACCAGGTGAAGGGGCAGGGTCTCCAGGTACTAGGGTCACCTATCACACGACGCCTTGCTGGTATGTTAGCCTGATTGACAGGGCACACTCAGCGAGGGGCGAGGGGGAAGGGAGAAGGTAAAACAGGATATTGCAACACACCACAACATGGCCCTGCCTGCCAGGGCTGCCCAGGCTGCTCCGCTGCAAGGGTGGCGAGCACGTGAGCCAGCAGCCTGTCTCCCCTTTCCCGGGACAGCGCTCCCTGCTCCCCGGGAAGCGCTGGGGATGGTTTTTCCCAGGTTTCCTCTGGGGGAGGGAGAGAGCCCCCAGGGCCCTGGGTAGCCCAAGATTCCTATCCAGGGATGTGTCACAGGGCCTGCAAAGAGGGTGCAGAGTGACCAGGAGCCAGCCCAGAGCTCCCCAGGCCCTTTGTGCAGTTTGACCTTGTCCATTCACACCTGGTTCCCACGGCCGTACCCAACCCCCTTGCAGTGTCCAATTCCCAAGCCAGAAGGGGTTCCCAGCACACAAAAGAAAATGGTTCAGGTCTTTGCTCCATTCTAGATTTAGATCACGCCTTGGAAGATTTGGAAGTCCAGGTGAATGACACTTTGAATGTCTTGGCGAATGCCAGAGGCAAGTTCTGAATTTCCCTTTTTACTGGCAAAATAATCAGTGTCCATGTGGCAAGAGCTCACCCATCGGCCATTTTCGTTAATGTTAGGTCAGGGCTGAAGATTTCTGTAAACTTTGCCCCGCTCCTTTGTGGAGCACCGAGGGATCCCACAGGATTGCTGTCAGTGGGAGGAAGGAGCGTTTAGCTGTCCATCCTCCTCCCATGTGCAATGCCACTGTGTCCTTCCGTGTGCTCTGTGCAGCCACAGAGAAGAGTAGAACAGGCAGGGGCCAGGCCCAGGGCTGTGCCCCAGGGCTGAGCCTTGCCTGCAGCCTGAGGATCTGCTACAGTGCCACGGGTGATGTTCTGTACGGCCGTTCTTTGCAGCTGAACCTGTTGATGCAGGTGATCTGGCTTCCCAAACCACATCCACGACTGAGCCTCTGGGAGATGGTGAAGGTAGGTCAAGGCCTTTCCCCTGGGAGAGCTGCCAGCTCAGAGCCCAAAGCTCGGCCAGGGGGGCATCGCTGCAGGTGCCAGGACAGAGCCATGCACGTGTGTGCCCTCTCCCTGCGCGATCCCCTCACTGCTCCTGCGGCTCAGTGGTGCCCGTGCAGATGAGCAGAGATGGCAGAAGCTTCAGTGGCTGATGTGTTACAGATGTGTCTGCAGGGAGGACTTTTCCTGTCCCTACACAGAAGCCAGGTTCCCGTCGCAGGGGTGAGTAGTGTGTCCCTGCTGACCCCGCAGGCTGAGCCCTGCTTTTGTGGCATCCATTCATGGGAAATGGAACCGTGTTGCTCTAAGGTCCTCCAAGGGGAAAGAACAAAGCTATTGGACAGAAGAAACCCCATGAGCCCTTTGAACAAATGAAGGAAATGCTGAAGGAAATGCAGCAGGCAGGACAAGGTGGGTGCATTACCTCAGCTTTCACCTGGGGCAAGGCAGCCGAGAGCTCCCAGGGCCCTGGGTTGCTTCAGCCGCCCCACCATGGATGTTGCACAGGGCATGGAAAGAGGGTGCAGAGTGACCAGGAGCCTGCCCAGAGCTCCTCAGGCCCTTGTGCAGTTTGACCTTGCCCATTCACCCCTGGCTCCCACGGCCTTACCTGACCCCCTTTCAGTGCCCAATTCCCAAAGCAGAAGGGGATCCCAACACACCCTGAAAAATGTTCTCATCTCTGCTCTGTTCTAGATGAGGTTGCTCAAAAGGCTTCCCCATTAGATTGGTTGAGAAAAGTGTTGAAGCCTTTGGAGCCTCCTTCAGGTATGTTCTCACTGTCCTACACAGTAATAATTGTTGACAACTTCACAGCAACCAGGTTATACAAGCTACTGTGGCTGTTGTGTTACAGATGTGTCTGCAGGGAGGACTTTTCCTGCCCCTTTGCTGATTCCTACAGAGAGGCCTGGCTCCAGTCGCTGGGGTGAGTAGTGTTGTCCCTGCTGACGCAACAGGCTGAGCCCTGCTTCTGTGGCATCCATTCCTAGGAAATGGAACTACTTTCCGTTAAGGTCCTCTGAGAGGGAAGAACAAAGCCACAGGACACAAGAAACCCCACGAGCCAAACAACATCTTGAAAACAATAGTGACAGAACTGCTCAAAGGCAATGGTGAGAGCATTTTCCTCAGCCTTGTCCTGGGGCTCAGCAGCCGAGGGCTTTGGCTGCACGTCTGGACATGCCATGCCCAGAACAGCGGGAAGGGATCCATGGCAGCCTCGCTGCCCCGCTGCTGCTTCCATGCCCTGCAGGGCTGTTTCCCAGCCTGGCCTGGCTGCAGCTTCTCCCCAGCCTCTGCAGGAAGGCATTGGGCATCAGCTGCTACACATCCCCAACTCACCATGGATCCCCTGCATTTTCCCAGTCCCCAGGCATATCCTGAGGTGTAGCCACTTGGAGGAGGGAGGGCCAAAGCCAGCCCCAATGGTTAGGGGGGATCAGGATTTTCCTGCTCCTTACCCATGTTTTGGAGAAGTATTGCGTCCTGAAGAGGCCACCTCCTGAATGTGCAATGATTTCATCTGATCCAGCTGTGCCTCTTCCTTTATCAAGGGATGGACAGAGGGGCTCTATGGAAGGTGGCATTTCCTGCAGGAAGGAGGGTGATGCCAGGCACAGCCACAGGAGGTAATTGCTGTGCCTCTGGGCCTGAGCCCTGCTGAGGCTTGAGCTGCCCTCTCTGCTGCTTGGCACTGCGGGCACAGCCCGGACAAGACGGGCACAGCCCAGAGGAATTGTCCCGAGCAGGCTCAGGGCACTCGGGTACTGAGCTGTCCTGCTGGGCTCCCTCCGTGGGAGACACATCCCGAAACCTGGGAGCGGCTGCACGGGGTGCCCATGGTGGGGAAAGGGCAGAGGGGGAGAGCAAGGCTCCAGTGTGTCCTGAGAGGGCCTGGCCATGTGCCCGTGGGCTGTGGGAGCTGTTCCATGGGCAGGTGGGCAAGCAGGAGGGAAGGATGGAGGTTGGGAGTGACAGCTGTGGCACTGCAGATTTCCCCAAGCATTTAGTGAGGCTTTCCTGTGTGGGAGGGAGAGAGCCCTAGGGCCCTGGGCTGCTGCAGCTGCCCCTCCAGGCATGCTGCACAGGACCTGCAAAGAGCGTGGAGAGTGACCAGGAGCCACAGGCTCCCACAGCCTTACCCCACCCCCTGGCAGTGCCCAATTCCCCAAGGGAGAAGGGGATCCCAGCACACCATGGAAATGGTTCTGTAGGATCTGTGATCCCTTCTCGACTGAGATCATGACTTGGATTACTTGGAAATGCTGGTGAATGGTAGTTTGAAGGCCTTGCCAGATGTTGGAGGCATGTTCTGAATGTACCTTTCCTGACAGAATAATCCGTGGCTGTGTGGCAAGAGTTTACTCATGAGCCAGTTCCCTTAAATTTCACTGAAGGTTGATGAGTTCTGGAAACCTTGCCCTGCTCCCTTCTGGAACCCTGAGGGATACTACAGGATCGCTGTCAGTGGGAGGAAAGAGCATTTATCTGTCCATCCTCCTCCTGTGTGCAATGCCACAGTGTCCTTCTCTGTGCTCTGTGCAGCCACAGAGCAGAGCAGAGAGGGAAGGGGCTGGGCCTAGGGCTGAGCCTTTCTCAGCTCCTTTGCTACCCCTAGGGAGGCTGAGCTGCTTCTGCTGCCACTGCCAAGCCCTGGCCCTGCCTGGGGCTGGGTTTGGAGCTGCTGGCAGCTCCAGGGAGTCCATTCTGTCCCAACTGCCCCACAAGGGGCTCCTTCTATCCCAGTGTGGGGCCACTGCAATCACGAGGTCCCCCTGGCCCTGCTTCTGAGTGGAAGGCAGAGCCAAGGCAGTGCCTTGGATGTCACCAATCACCCAGGTGCCCTCACTGCCACTCAGGCCTGAAGGAGAATCTTCAGCAGTGCCATTGGAGCTGTTGTGTCCTGCCTTTCTTTGCAGCTGAGCCTGTTGGTAAAGGTGATCTGGCTTCCCAGCCCATGTTCAGGATTGAGCCTCTGGGAGATGGTGAGGGTAGGTCAAGGCCTTTCCCCTGGGAGAGCTGCCAGCTCAGAGCCCAAAGCTCGGCCAGGGGGGCTTCGCTGCAGGTGCCAGAACAGAGCCAGGCACGTGTGTGCCCTCGCCCTGCACAATCCACTCACAGCTTCTGCTCAGCACTGGCAGATGTTTGGAGGAGGGTGGGCCCTGGCCCAGCTGAAAAAGCCCAGATGATTTGTTGATTTTACCTGATATTGCATAAGCATGAGGTCCTGAACATGCCATCAAAATAATGGATAACTGTTCCGTCTGTTAAGGTGTACTTTTTGTTTCTCAAGTGATGGGCCAAAAGGCAGGACAGAAGGAGGTGTTTCCACAACGAAGCAGAGGCCGATTGGCAGCCCCTCCTGCAGGAAGGAAGGCCAAGCCAAACACAGGCATGGGCACGGGCACAGGCTCAGAAGGTAATTGCTGTGCTGGGCTCAGCAGGGCTCAGCCCTTGGCAGGGCTGCGTGGCTGCAGCTCTTCCTCCAGGGCCTGCCCTTTCACGGCCCTGCCGCAGCCAAAGCTGGAGGTGCCATTGGAGCTCGTTCACAGCCCCGGGGAAAGGGAACTTGTGCACCAATGTCCCTCCTGCTGCAGCTGCTCTGGAGCTGGCCCTGAGTGCCCAGAGGCCCAAGGCACAGGAGCAGCCCCGAGCGGGAGCCCTGCCGCGAGCCCAGGTCCAGAGCCAGCCTTGGCTCCCGACTGGGCACGGGCTGCACTGGGTCCTGACAAGGCCTGACTCTGTGCCCTGGGGCTGGGGGAGCTGTCACGGGGCAGGGAGGGCCAGGGCTGGCAGTGGCTGCTCAGGGATGGCTTTGGCCCGTGTCCCTCCAAGCAGTCACTGCTCAAGCAGCTGCACAGCCCCCGGGCTCTCCTCCCAGCCTCTGCTGGGCGTTGTTGGGTGGCACAGCCTGTGCCAAGGGGCGGCAAGGTGCCTGCAGGCCCCAGCTCTGGGGGAAACGGAGAACGTCCTGCCCACATCCACCGTGCTGCCAGCTCAGCAGTGCAGCACAGCACGGGCTGACGCTCCCCATTGCTCCCACAGGTGCAGCTGGAACCACAGCGCATGTTCCTGATGCCCAGAAGGGCCTTGGAAGGGGTTTCTGTCAGGGAACAGGCTTCTGGCTAGGGTTACTCGCAGGCCTGCTTCTCTTGGAGCTGATCTTCATCTTATGCTGTCTCCGAATTTGGAGTTGCTGGAACAGTAAAGGGTGAGTTTTTAGTTCACCTTTCCCTCAAACAGCTTCTTTTGAAAGTCTACTGTACATAGGAAACATTCCCAGTGAGGCTGCAGTGTAGGTGTGGCCCGTCCATGATTGTCCAAAGAACTCTGCTGAGGGTTCTGCTGCTGCCCAGAGCTTTCATTGGCCTCCTCATTGCTGGGCCTTGTCCTGGGGGGCCCGCTGGGGCTGCAGCCAGTGCTGGCTCCCACTGAGGCTGCCTGGCCAAGAGCAGCCCCAGGGGCACAGGGCAGAGGCAGAGCAATGTGGGGAGGAGAAAGAGCAGGGACGAGATTGCCCTTGAAAGGCAGAGGCGTTCTGGGGCCCACTCCTGCCCAGGGAGCCTGCCCACAGCCGTGCCCTGCTGGCCGGGGCCTTGAGGGGCAGCTGTGCAGCTGGGCCAAGCTGTGCCAGCAGCTCCAGCCGTGCTGGGGAGCCTTGCCAGCTCTGGGCCCGGCTGTGCAGGAGGGTCCCTGTGTGCCACTGGCAGCTGGGGCCTCAGCCACCTTGTCTCTCCACAGGAGCTCCCGTGCATCTCTAGAAGAGGAGCCTAACAACTCAGGTAAAATGCTCTCAACCTGTTATCCAAATTTTGCATGTGTGCCCCTCTCTGCCCTGCCATGGCTCCAGCACCGTCATGAACTCTTCCCAAAACCCACCCCTCCCAAACGAGACCCTCTGCGCCTGAGCCCCCTGGTCCTGTTCCCCAGCCAGGATTGAAGTTGGCCCGCCCCTGTCTGCCAGGGCAGGGCTTGGCCCGCATTTGATGTTTCAATAAAGAAATGGAGTTGTCACAGCTCTGTCCAGGTGGTGGCAGGATCAAAGCCCACTCAGCGGAAGCACAGGCAGAGATCCATGGCCAGGAGCAGCCATGGATGCCCACGGTGTGGGCAGGCAGGAGCCAGGCAGGGGCTGCTGTGACCAGTGGCGGGGCCCTGAGGGCTGGGGGAGCCCATGCTGTGCGTCCCTGGGCTAAGGGCGCATTTCCTTCCCCAGCATCATCTGGTCCTGGGCCCCATGAGGCAGGCATGGATATTTTGGGGTCCATACCGAGGGGTGCAGGGATCCCTCATGAATCACAAAGGAGTGTTGATGGCCTCTCCTAAGGTGTGCAGGAATGCCTCATGAGGTGTGCAGCGAGGTTACATTTGAGGGGGATTTTTACTCTTCTCAGCACAGCAAAGGGTCACTTGGCCGAGGTTTTGCAAAGCTGGGAGAAAGCCTCTTGCAAAGCCTTGGGCCCGGTGTGCGGCACAGCGGGCGGGCGGACCCCATCCCCTGGGGCCAGGCCGGGCTGCTCAGGCCGAGCCGGACCGTGCCAGGCTCGGGCCCCAGCAGGGAAGGGCCGCGGCCCTGGGCTCTGGTCAGGCTGCTGAGCTCCGCCCTGGCCCTGTTCTGCAGCCCAACACATTTACAGCCGGGGCCGTGGCCTGGCCCACAGGAGGCACCCGGGGCTGCAACTGAGGCGGCGCCTTCTCCCACTCAAGGGGGCTGGCTGTGTTCCTTTGGAGGATCCAGAGCCTTGTACCTCGGCCTGATGGTGCAAAGATCCCCCCAGCATCCCTGAGCTTGCAGAAATAAAGGCTTTGTGCTCGTTGGTATGTTTGCCCAATTATCCCATCATCAGAAAAACCAAACAATATTAGAGGGAGCAGCAATTTTAACTGAATAGTTTAGAAAATATATTAAATTGGATACACTTGAAATATTGACAATATAATTTGATTAAATATAAGGGATACTTTAGTTCCAATAATAGTGCATAAGCAAAAGATAACCATGGGGCACGAGGTGCGCAGTTCTTGGACCCTTGCCACCTCACGTACAAGCTTGCCAAGTGAAGATTCTCCCCTTCTATGCCATATGTCAATGGCATCTCCTCCCATTTTCGATTCATCACACTTCTACCCCCGCCCTCATCACCACCTTTACCACGCATGCTCCACCACTCGTTTTGCTGGTCACACCCCTTTTTGGGGGTCGTCTTTGGATGAAGGCTCTCTTCTTCTTTGATGCCTTTTAATTCACTTTTGGGTTACGCATGTGCACCAAGCTAGCATAATACAAGCCAAAATTAACATAATATTATACTTACTCATCAAAGGAATAAATCTCTTGTAGCTGGCATTTTCCTGGGACCCAACGCTGGTTTCCCTTTCTTTCTGTTAATTTTTAGTAATCAGATCCCTGCTTGGTTTCATTTGCTAAAAATCCCAAAAAGTATCAGCTTTTGTTGTGTGCAGCTGTCTGACTTTCCCAGGAACATGGCAGAGGTGTAAAGAGGGAAAATGCCAGGAAATGATGAAATGAGCCTGATCTGTGTGTTCAGGAGCAGAAAGGGACCTGGGGGTACTTGTAACAGCCAAAATGAGGGATGTGGGACTCCAAGGGCTCTCCAAAATGCAGTTTATTGTATCCAAAATGCAGTTTATTCCATCCAAAATGCAATTTATTGTGTACAAAATGCATTTATTCCATTCAAGAGGTTACAGCAGTCCAGGGTTGTGGGTGACAGAGCTGTGCCTACAGCTGTCAGCTACAGCTGCAGGCAGGCCTGGATACCCTTTGGTTTTGGTTACAATGCATTAGATACTTTTCTATGCTGAGCATTTTCATACCGTAAAACCAATCCAGACCTTAACTTTTATCTATAGCCTATCACAACTACTATAATTACCATATTAATGTTGCTATTCTCCAATCAGTAAAATTTTGTACATCACAGTTTAAGCTAGAAGATATTTTTCAGTTTTCTAACAGTGGATAATTCTGAGACTTTTTTCTACTTGCAACATTTGCTGACTCGTTTGCCTGTGCTATCCTTCTGCTTGGTAAAAACATCTTCTTGTCTGAGGTGGGTTTCAGCCATAAAAACCTCTTCTTACTAGCACACATTTTGCCTCCTTGGTTATCCAGTAAGAGTGGCTCAGCAATTATTTTCTTCTATATCAAAACATGCTTCCATCTCTATTCCTTCATCAGACTCTACATGCAAAAGTCTTTCTGCCAAGCACACATATCTGTGAGACTTTCTTGTCAAACTTTCATCCTTCCCAGCAGGTACTGGTGACAGCAGGCTGGACATGAGCCAGAAGAGTGCCCTGGTGGCCAAGGAGGCCAATGGCTCCTGGCCTGGATCAGGAATGGTGAGGCCAGCAGGAGCAGGGAGGTCGTTCTGCCCCTGCACTGGGCACTGCTGAGGGCACACTCTGAGTGCTGTGCCCAGCCCTGGCCCCTCAGTTTGGGAAGGACTTTGGGACACTGAGCACATCCAGAGGGGACAACAAGGCTGGAGAGGGGCTGGGAACACAAACCCTGTGAGGAACCCCTGAGGGAGCTGGGAGTGCTGAGCCTGGAGGAAAGGATGCTCAGGGCTTCCCCCATCACTCTGCACAGCTCCTGAAAGGTGCCTGTGCTCAGCTGGGGCTGGGCTCTTCTCAGGGTCTCTTGCTGCTCAGAGTGACCCTGAGATGCGTTAGAAAGTCTCTTTTCCCAGCCCGGTGCTCAAAGAATGAGGCAGAACTCTTCAGTTCTCAGGCTCAAGGTTGTTTATTTTATCTTATCTATAAAATTCTTCCTTCTGACCCACTGAGGTCTGCTCAGCAGGACACTCAGAGGAACTCTGCCTGCCCCAATGTGCTGTTATGTCTCTGTGTACTATATGTCTACACAATATTTACAGTTACTTCCCAACACCTATCACCTATGTTAGACAGTGAGCTTCTACTCTAAACCAATCTGTAAGTGCCAACATCACAGCAGAAGATGGAGGCCAAGGAGAAGAAGGAGAAAGGCCCAGATTCCTCCATCTTGCCCCCTGAACCCCCATTCTAAAACCACCAAAAATCTATTTTTCCACTCTGTGATAAATTCACTATCCTTCTACTTAAACTTTTGTGGCTTGTCATTCTTCATACAAGGTTGGTAATTGTTTTTTCCAAGGGCTGAATCAAAGGCACAGGGGTCTTGGGCTCTGTGCCAAGGTCTCTGAGCCCCCTGACAGAGTCTTGAGTCCTTCAGGACAACCAGATGAATTTCCTGGGTTCCCACAGGCTCTTTCTCCAGGCAGCACTGACAGAACCAGAGGACACAGACTCAATCTGCACCAAGGGAAATACAGGTTGGATATCTGGAAAAAGTTTTTACAGAAAGGTGATAAAGTTCTGGAATGGCTGCCCAGAGAGGTGGTGGAGTCACCATCCCTGGGTGTGTTTAACAAAGCCTGGATGTGGCACTGGGTGCCAGGGTTTAGTTGAGCTGTTGGGACTGGGTTGGACTCGATGAACTTGAAGGTCTCTTCCAACCTGGTCAGTCTGAGAATTCTCAGAATTCTGTGAAAGGGGCAATGGAAAGACACAAACTGTGCACTTTGCCTCCCATAACTGCTTTGTCCGACTGCTTAAACATTCTCTTAACCAAAATCTGACCAGGGAAAGGCTGTACCACAAAAGGAACATTCCCACATCAAACACCATGCCTGCACTGTAAATACAAAGTGTTGAAATTTGCTGGAAATTTCTCTTGGAACAATGTGCCTGCCAGCCATAACTCAAGTCAACTTGGATTTCATGAGCAATTTTGGTGATTGTTCTACATCCCCACTTGGAATGAATGCTTGCTACTGCAGAGAATTCAGTAAATTCACTGTGTCCTCACAGAGTTTCTGAGCTTTCTTGGAGCCCCTGCCCTCGGCTCCTTCTCCAGTGCTGCAGGAGAGTGGGGAACAGATTTTAGGATCTCCCTTGTGGTTTTTCTGTTTCATCTGACATCACTGTAGACGACTATTTAGAAGGCCAGAACTGAATTATTTTCTCTTAAAGTCTCCAGCAGCTGCTTTGAACCATAACCCAGCCCTTCCCCCAGATCCAAAGTGGAAATTGCCAACAGCCCTTCCCTGCACTTAGGGTCCTGCAGCTCGCTTGGGTGGAGGTGAAATTTCACTTCCCCTGTGGGACAGAGAGAACAGGAAATGTGACCAAGGCCAGTTTTGGGGGTTTCTCCCAGGTTTTAGTACTGTTTCTAGGCATTACTAGAGTAGTAATAGATCAGAGACTGCTACAGAATGTTTGTAGCACTCTCTTCTCTGATGAACCACTCTCAAATACAGCTTGATACAAATTGGAATTGACTCAAACTCATTTTATTTTTCCTGTTTTACCTTTGTATGAAACAGGTGTTAACCCCAATGGAGCCTGGGGATTAATCAAAGAAAACCAAATCTTTTAACACTCAAAGCACTCCTTAGAGCTTTCACAACGTGAGAGAGCTCATCTCAGATCCCTCACATAAGCCCAACAATATAATGTGACAATTTGTGGGGTTTGTTTGAAGAGTTCTTTATTTTAAAAGCAGTTAAAAGCTCATGACGACAAGCAGCAACAATAACAGCTAATAGAAGGATGTTTGCAATGATCTCTAGCAAGGATAATGAAATTACTGTTTTAAAATTATCTTCGCAGAAATAACAACACCTTTGTTTTCCCATTAAAATGATGGGATAATAAACAATGAGTTACGAATATTAAAGACTGACATCTCTAGCAATGCTTCCTCCTAACAAACCTAAGTGTTTTTCTCAACTCTGAAAATATAATTAGCATGAAAACATACACACAGTGATGTCTTATTATCTCTTTAACACCTTTTCTCTCCTGGCTGGTCAATATCCAAGGATGCAATGCCCTGCTTCATTCTGGGCTGCAGGAACAAAAAGCCTTTGGTCCAGCCTGACTAAGGATTCAAACCTCTGCTGGTGGCTGGAATGCAACCATGGATCACCAAAAAAATATATCCAAACCTGAAAAGGAGCAATTATGGAGCCACCCACTCTTTGCTGGCTGTAGAGTTTGTGTCAGTCAGTTCCCTGGGTCTGGGGGAGCTGTCACGGGGCAGGGAGGGCCAGGGCTGGCAGTGGCTGCTCAGGGATGGCTTTGGCCCGTGTCCCTCCAAGCAGTGACTGCCCAAGCAGCTCCACAGCCCCCGGGCTCTCCTTCCAGCCTGCTGGGCTTTGTTGGGTGGCACAGCCTGTGCCAAGGGGCAGCAAGGTGCCTGCAGGCCCCAGCTCTGGGGGAAACGGAGAATGTCCTGCCTGCATCCACCGTGCTGCCAGCTCAGAAGTGCAGCACAGCATGGGCTGACGCTCCCCATTGCTCCCACAGGTGCAGCCGGCCCCACCACATGTGTTCTGGATTCCCAGAAGGGGTGTGAAAAATGGCAATCCCTTGTTTGTAATATTTTATTAATAATAAAATGGTTATAAAAATAGTAATATCATTAGAGTGATAAAAATTTTGGACAATTTGGATTGGGGCAATCGGAGACAATAGAAAAAAAGAGATACAGAAATCTGGGTACCCATTTTCTGGGCAGTATTAGCCCGAAAAAGGACACACTTTAATGGAGGATTGGCCCTAAAAAACAATAACCTGTTGCATATTCATACATCACATACATGATACATAAATTCCATTGAAACACAGAATTCTCTTTGGTCATCGTCAACTTGTCCCTCTTAGTCTTAACCGGCTTCTTGAGGGCTGAGCAAGGCAGGAAGAAGTTAGTTTCTTCTGATAAGAGAGCAATAAATTCTTTCTCTTTGAAGGATTTCAGTGTCCTGTGGCGGCTATATTTACAAAAAGCCAATCATAAAATGTGCATTTTTCACAGGGGCTCAGAATGGGTTACTGTTGGGGAACACTCTGTTTGCTTGGGATAAGGGCCAGTTTGGCCTTTGATTTCTGCCAGGAAAGGATTTAGGAGTGCTCAAAGAGCCCTGACTGAGAGCTTTCCTGTTGCATTGCATGTTTTTGATTGTAATTAGGTCCTAGTAGTCAGTTTACAATGCCCCCTTATTTTGTATTGTTACAGCATATTTTATTACAAAAGGGTTGCTCCTTTCCCCCCTGTGTTGTTGGTTTTGCCCTAGTTGTCCATCTCCCCAAAGACCTGCCCTTTTGTTCCCTGTTCCTCCTGTGGTAAATAGGTATGATTCGTGCTGATAAAAATTGAAACAGTAATCAATATTGATACAGTAATTAATATTTGAGAATAATAAAATAGTTAGTAGTTAAAAGTTGTAATGCCAAAGAAGAGAGGGAAAGGAGGGGCTCCACCCAACCCCCCCCTTCCCAGCAGATGTTCTCAAGGACCACAGGAAAGAAGCTGAAGATACAGTTGCTAAAAATGACCAAGAACCTGGTTGGGTCCAAGAAAATGCTAATTATAAAGGACTTATTGCTTTGATATGTAGATGCAGTGATACGTTAGTCTTGGCTTACATTGTACTGGCTTGGTGCACATGCGTAACCCAAAGGTGAATTAAAGGACAGCGAAGAAGACTACAGGGCCTTCATCAGTGACGACCCCCAAAGACTTGTGCGACCACCAAACCGAGTGGTGGCGCATGCATGGTAAAGGTGGTAATGAAGGCGGAGACAGAAAAGTGACGAACCGAAAATGGGAGGAGATGGAATTGACACATGGCATATAAGGGGTGACTTTCATTTGGCAAGCTTGTACGTGAAGTGGCAAGGGTCAAGGACCCTGCACTCCGTACCCCGCAGTTGTTTTTGCTTATGCGCTATTATTTGAACCAAATTATCCCTTGTTCATATATTTTCTAAACTATTCAATTAAAATTGTTACTACTTTTAATATTGTTTGGCCTTTTTATGATGGAATAATTGGGCAAACATAACAATTTTGGTGCCGATACCCGGGAACTCTTTTAACTCCGGGGAGGTGGATAGCTTCTGGGAAGGAGCTCCACACCAGACTTTTAAGTGGTCCCAAGGCTAGGCCACTCTCCCTTGGGAAAAGAGAGTTCTTTTTACAGTAACGCATAAGCAAATTAGTTATTGGAAGTGCGCAGGAGAGGCTCCCATCAGAGTGCCGGCTTGTAGGAGAGAGAGTACCCATAGAAAACTGCTTTGTGCACGAAGACCCTCGTGAGAAAAGGAGGCTGTGAGTATCACGGGGTTTTGGGTTGGGGGGCGGCTGTATGTGTGTGTGAGTGTGTGTGGAGTGTTTGAGACGGGGGCTGGGCAGTCCCAGACACCCAATGTGATTGGGACCTCCCAGTACTGCGTTTTCGCGTTCTCCGCGAGGATGTTTTGCGGAGAAAAGAAGAAACCTCACAACTTTATAAAAGTTGTAAAGCTCGGTATGTTTTTTTACGACACCGGACGCACATGGAGAAAAGTCTCCTCAAAAGGCATGCGTACCCCTGAAAATTTCAGGTCTCCTTTTATCCCCCTTGCAAATGCAGATGCATACAGTTTCAAAATAAGTTCATACATATTCATCCCGCATGACATTTAGCACCAGTTCTTCTTTATCAAAGGAATTTCTAGGTCGGGGCAAATTGACCTCGTGGTCTTTTCTGTTTTTCTTTCTCTGTCTCCTTGCTGTCTCGGCATATGAGTTTTTCCTTCAGCTTTGGCCTCACAGACTTTTCACCGTTGTTAGACACTTCACCTAATTCAGGATGGATCCCTACTCTGTCTGAGTACTGACCACTCACGGCAGAGCTGGGTCTTGCTCTCTGCCGAGACACAGATCTTTGTTATTCATTCTTTTCAATTCCATTCTTAGCTTAGCCTTCCGAGAAACCTTTTCCTTTCTATTTCTTTTTAGTTTAGTTATAATGCAGTATATATATAATAAAATAATAAATCAAGCCTTCTGATCATGGAGTCAACATTCTCGTCTCTCTCTCATCCTGAAAACCCCTGTGACCACGGTCACATTGTCCCAGCCTGCACCGGGTTTGCAGGCTGTGCTGGCACCTGTTCCCGCCAAGGCGCCCCCTGCCGGGGCTGGGGCACGACAGGGCTCTGAGGTATTTACCTTTAGCACGAATGGCGACACGGCCGGCGGGAGGCCGGTGGATTCCCAGGGCCATGGCGTCTCGTTGTTGAATTTGTGGACACTTCCCTCGTGCCAGGTGACTGTGTGTCCGAGGGACCCTGTGCGTTTCTGGCGAGAAGCCAAAACCAAGACTAACGAGATGTTTGAGCCTGCCTCCTCCTGGCATCTGCTGGGTTGATGAGGAGGCTCCTCTGGCTCTGCCGGTGTTGCAGGGGCAAGTGGAGTTGACCTGGCTCCCGTCAATCATCTGGCCTTGTCCCTGAGGGGCCCAAGGACCAGGATACAGCACATGCTATGACTTTGCCAGGGGCTTCCCAGGCTTTCCCTATGCTCAGGGGTGTTACTCATAACACTCATGAACCGCTTTTGTATAAGCTGGAGAGGGCAGTCCATGATGCTGTTGCTCAGCATGGTTTGGGGTCTGCTGAGGTTATGCATATTCTCCAGAGGGTTGCTACGGACGTGCTGACGCCTCATGACCTTGATCGTGTGGCACATTCTCTTTTTGACCATGTGCAGTTTTGTGTTTTTGAAACCAAGTGGGCTCGTTTGGCAGCCCACGCGGTGGTGCAGGATGCTGCGCTGGCGCCGCAGGACCCCAGGTGTGGGGTTGTCGCTGACGTGCTGTTGGGCACGGGGCTTTATGTCAATGTTCAGGGGCAGGCTGGATTCAATTCCCTTGTGCTTGACCAGTGCCACATGCTGGGCTTTGCAGCAATTGTTCAGACCCTGGAAATGGCTGCTCCAAGGCAGCCATTTGCAACCATCGTCCAGGGGGTTGATTTGATGAGTCTTTCATGGAATTTGCAGCAAGGCTGACTGTGTCTGTGGAGAGGCAGGTGCCTGATCCTGTGGCAAAGAGGATTGTGATTGCAAACCTTGCGAGGTGTAATTGCAATGATGCTTGTAGGAAGGTCATAGTGGCTCTGCCTGGTTTTCCTACTGTCTCCCAGATGGTGGAGGCCTGTGCAGACATCATCCCCTTGGGTCAGAAGTTGGCTGCCGTGGCTGCCGCTGTGCAGCCAGTCTGGGATGCACCGGAGGGCAGGTGGCCACAGCAGGGGAATGCACAGGCTGGCAAGAAGCAGGGGAAGAAAGCACAGAAGGTCAAATTCCCCATGTTCTTGTGTGGTCAGTGTGGTAGGCCGAATCACATGTCCAATATCTGCAAGGCGACTGTTCATGTTAATGGCCAGGGTTTACTGGGCTTGGGAAATGTGAAGCGGGGCGTGCAGGAGGGATGTGCCCAGATAAAACTTCTCTCCAGACCCCGGAGCCCATGGAGGTCTCCTTTTCTGGCTTGCAGCCAGCACCCACGGATCAGCAGGTGTGGATTTCTGCACCGCAGTAACAGTTGTCTCAGAATCTTCTGAGATACACAAGGTTCCCCAGGATGCCTTTGGTCCCTTGGGTGGGGGCATGAGTGCTCTCCTGATGGGGAGGTCTTGCGCCACCCTTCAGGGCATCACTGTGACCCTGAGGCTCAATGATGCAGATTTCACAGGGCAGATTTGTGCCATGGTCTCCACACCCACCCCCTCCCGTCACGATCCCAAAAGGGACACGACTTGCTCAACTTGTGCCTTTTAAATCCTCTGTTCACAGGACAACTGACCGGTCACATGCAGCTGGTGGCTTTGGATCCACTGGGCCACCACAATTTTGCTGGACTGCTGTCCTGACCAAGGACCATCCTGAGATGCTGAGTACCCTGATCCGTTCCTGGTGCAGCGCCGTGGGAGATCCACCTCCACGGGCTTCTCAACAGCGATGCTGACATCACGGTTCTCTCCCTTGCCGCCTGGCCCCCAGTGGCCCCTGGATCCAGTGGGGACATCTGTCAGGGGCCTGGGAGGGACGGCGCAATGCTATGTGAGCCAGCGGCCCATGCTGGTCACGAACCCGGAGGGACAGACAGCCTGGGTTAGGCCTCATGTTACTTCTACTCCTCCCAAGTTCTGGGGGAGGGATGTTCTGTCTGTCTGGGGGTTGCGCATCAGGACAGATTTTTGATGGGGGCCACTGCGATGAAGGGCGCAGTGTCCTACACCTCTTATATGGTGGCTGGTGGACAAACCTGTCTGGGAGAAGCTGTGGCCCCTCCCTCAAGATAAATTGGTTGCCCTTCAGAATCTGGTGCAGGAGCAGTTGGACCAGGGTGAAGCCAACAGGGGGGCTTTGTACAAACCACGAACCAGACAGGGCTACTGTAGAACGTGCCTCAAGCTGCTTTATTTTTCAGCATCAGTCTCATTACATGATTATGACAATGGGAAGATGCCAGCAGCTCACATTCCAGGCAGCAGACCAGGAACTTAATGTTACAACTTACTTTATAAGTTTCTTGACCAATCACACAAACCAAAAGCACATTGACAGTAGTTCTATCCAATCACGATAAGCACATACCTTTGGTTAAAACAATGCTTTCTTATTTTGAATACAATACCTACTTGTAAGCCTTAAAACACAATGCACAGAGCTCCATTATTAAACTTTAATCTCTCTTATATCTTGCTAGATAAACTTTCTGTAGCTTAGAGAGCTATTCTAGACAAGTGTTAATACACAGACCATTGATCGATTTGCCCTTGCTTTTCTACAGTTTAAATAATTTTTATGCTGACCTATCTCATGGCTGCTGCATAGCTCTGCTCACAGTTCTGCTGTCTCTGAGGCCTGCATCTTGCAGCTTTCCCAAAATCCTCTAATTTTGTGGATTCCTACACAGGGTCATCTGGAGCCTTCTACCAGTCTCTGGAAGACTCCTGTCTTCTGCATCAAAAAGAAATCTGGGAAATGGAGGTTGTTGCAAGACGTGTGAAAGGTTAATGCTGTGATGGAAAGCATGGGAACATTGCAGGCGGGCATGCCATCTCCTACCATGCTTTCCACAGACTTGCTGGTCCTCATTGTGGATCTGAAGGATTGTTTCTTTATGATTCCTTTGCATCCCGATGATAGACCGAAGTTTGCCTTCTTGGTGCCAGCAATTAACGAGGCTGAGCCCGCACAGAGATATCAATGGAGGACATTGCCTCAGGGCATGCGTAATTCTCCTGCCATATGCCAATGGTATGTGGCCCGTGCCTTGTCTGGAGTTCGCAAGCAGTTTCCTGATGCGGTCTGTATCATTGTATGGACGACATTTTGGTGGCCGCATCCACCCAGGATGAGCTGCTGAGGATTCAGCCTCGGTTGCTCGATGCTTTGCATGCTCATGGACTGCAGGTGGCTCCAGAAAAGGTCCAACAGAAACCACCTTGGAAGTACATGGGGGTCAAGATTCTGGAATGGACAATCTGTCACCAGGAGGTGCAATTTGTGCATTCTGTGAAGACACTGAATGATGCTCAGAAATTGATAGGTGTCATCACTTGGTTACGTCCATATTTGGGATTAACCAATGCACAGCTGTCTCCTCTGTATGATTTGTTGAAAGGAGACTCTGATCTAAAGTCGCCTCGCACACTGACCCCTGAGGCGTGTAAGGCGTTGGAGGTGGTTCAGCAAGCTGTTTCGGCTTGTCAGGCTTATCACATTGATCCCTCCGTGTATGTCACTGTGTTCATCACCACTCCAGATTCACATCCCACAGGTATCATTGGTCAATGGAGTGACAAATGGTCTGATTCCTTGCACGTTCTGGAATGGGTTTTTCTGCCCCATCAGCCGCAGAAGACGGCAACTGCTTTGTTTGAGCTAATTGCTCGCTTGATAATCAAATGCCTACAACGGTGTTTGCAATTGATGGGTGCGGATCCTGCAGAGATCATACTCCCGGTGCAACGGAAGGATTTTGACTGGAGCTTTGCAAACAGTGTGTCCCTGCAGAGTGCTCTGGAAAATTTTTCAGGGCAGATCACTTATCATCTGCCTAGTCATAGGCTACTGCATATGGTAAAATTCACACAAATCTCTTTGAGGCCCAAGAATAGTCAGGAACCCGTGCAAGGACCCACCGTCTTCACTGACGGTTCAGGGAGAACGGGAAAGGCCATTGTCACCTGGAGGGATGGATCTGAGTGGCAGGTTCTGGAAGGCCATGAGGATGGGTCAGCCCAATTGGTTGAACTGAGGGCTGCTGTCATGGCATTTGAGAAATTTTCCCAGGAACCTTTCAACTTGGTCACGGATTCCGCCTGTGTGGCTGACATCGCACAGCGGTTGGGTCGCACATTCGGTTTTGAAGGAGGTCAGTAATCCTGCCTTGTTTCATTTACTGAAGACCTTGTGGTGTGCCATTCAGGCCCGAGTTCATCCATTTTATGTTCTGCATGTGAAGAGTCACACCGATTTGCCAGGTTTTATAGTAGAAGGTAACGCGAGGGCTGACAAGTTGGCTAACCCAGCGTGGGTAGCGCCTCAGCCTGATACACTTGCGCAGTCCAAGGCATCCTGTGGGTTTTTCCACCAGAATGCACATACCCTGCAGAAGCAGTTTCAGCTGACGCCAACTGAGGCTCGTGACATTGTCGAGTCATGTGATGACTGCCATGCACTTGCTCTGCCTTTGCTGGCAGGGGTAAACCCCAGAGGCCTTAGGGCCTTGGAGCTTCGGCAGACCGATGTCACCCAGATTGCCGAGTTTGGCCAGCTCAAGTATGTGCATGTCACTGTGGACACGTTCTCCTCTGCGATGTGGGCTTCGGCTCACACTTGGGAAAAGGCTTGTGATGTCCTTGCCCACTGGAGGCAGGCCTTTGCCGTTCTGGGCATACCTTCTGCTGTGAAAACCGACAATGGTCCTGCTTACACATCGCAAAAGTGCGGCAGTTCCTGCAGTTGTGGGGTGTCTTGCACAAGTTTGGTATCCCTCATTCTCCAACTGGTAAAGCTCTTGTAGAATGCGCTCATGGTACTCTGAAGCAGGTTCTACAAAAACGGGGAATGCAGGGTGAAACCCCGCACAGTCGGTTGGCAAAAGCTTTGTGCACAATCAGTCATCTCACTGTGCCACAGAACTCAAATAATCCTGTCATTTTGAATCACCATCTCTTGTTGCAGGCTGCAGATGAGGCACATCAGCCTCGAGCGAAGGTTCGGGTGTGGAATTTAGTCAACAAACAGTGGGAAGGTCCCTATGACCTATGGTGTTCAGTCTGGGCCTCCCCAGCTGCCCTTGGTGCCATTTTTTTCTTCACATGCTTATATCCTCTATGAAGAAAAGCTCCAGACTCTCACCCTTCCATGCCTCCCAGGCTACTCCTGTTCTGTCCTCAGTCTCTGCCCCACTGACCCCAGGGCTATCAGCTTCTACATCCTGGTTATGTGATGAGGCCTCCATCCTGGAAGATTTTGTGTCCTCTCCAAAGTCTGTGAAAATGGAAAAATAGTGATCAAAGTTATTTTCTCCCAAATCTTGCAGTGACGGAAGAAAGGTCAATATCTTTAAAGTGAATGAGGGTGGATTTACATTTGTAAGAAGGAGGAAATATTTTACAATTATAAGAATGGCACAAAACTGCAACAGTTATTCCACAGAAGTGGATTTCCCATCACAGGAATTCCCATTCTAGGAGCAGGAACTTTGTGCAGCCTGACCCAGTGAAACCCTCTCATCCCCAGGGACAGAATTCCTGTAGTGTGGGTTCTCTGATGTGCTGGGTGCCCTCACAAGGCTTCTGGCCAGAATTTCTGCTGAGGACAGCCAGGCTGCTGCAGGGGCAGTGGCCTCACAGCCATCACCATGGCAGCCCTGTCCCCTGGGCCTGGCTCTGCCCTTTCCTCTGCCCCTGCCTTGGCTCTGCTGCCATGAAGAGTTTTGTCATTAATATCTTGTCCTCAGGGTGCTGGGGCCAATGGCTTCCCAGTCAGGCTCCTGGAGCAGAAGTGGCTTTTCAGAGCCCAGCCAGGAATGAGCCCTGAGGCAGCAGCTCCGCAGTGGTGGCCTCCAGGCCGGGCTGCCAAGGGAGGCTTCTGGCCATGGCCTGCAAGCAGCTGCTGCTGCCAAGGTGCCTTTGGTGCCTCAGGCTCTCCCTGGCCCAGCTCCCAGCACGGCACTCTGCCCTTGTGCCCGAGCCCTTCCCTGTGCTGGGGCTGTCCTGGGGCTTTTCCTGCAGCAGGACCTGCCTTGCTCATGACACAGGAAAGGCAGTTCCTGCTGGAGAAGGAGGCTCTGCCTGCAATGGGCTCCAACAACTCCAGCAAGGCCCTGTTGAATTCAAAACTGCTTCCTAGAGCACTATATTCTAATAATTGTTGGAGCTCCTGAACTGTGGAGTAAATGAATGTAGTTAAGGTCTTTCTTCTAATCATGAGTAGAATCAATTAGAGGAATATTTATATAAATCTATTGGGTATCCCATCATTAATTCTGAGGGACAAATTGGGTTAAAGTTTCAATTCCACCTCTCCAATCCTTTACACCTTTGAAAAATTCTGGGGCTGGGACTGGATCCAGCTACTCCCAGTCTCCTCTCTTTGAAGGAATTTTAGAAGTCTAGGGGCCCTGCAGGGGTTTGAGGAACCATGGTGGCTGTTGGGTGTCATTTCTCCACTTCATGATTTAGCAGGAGTTTTTCCAATAAAGAAATGAAGCTTTTGCCTGAAGCTCCCACTCTGCCCATGACAGGAACCCCTGTGAGTGTCTGGGCCATGCTGGGTCTTTGGCAGCCTGGGGACTCCTGGGGTGTCACCATGGAGCCCCCGTGAGTGCCTGTAACAGATCGGTGCCTTTGCAGCCTAAGGTGCCCTGGGATGTCACCATGGAATGGTTGCGACTGCTTCGGACCACAGGGCTCTTTAGCATCCCAGAAAACCCTGGGAGGTCTCCATAGAGCCCCTGTCTGTGCCTGTGACATTCCAGCTCTGGAACAGCCTGGAGACTTGGAAAGTCCCCATGGAACCAGTCTGAGGGCCTGTGACAAATCTGATCCTTAGCAGGCAGCCATCACCAGGACCCTGTTGCTATGGTCAGTTTCCATGGCAACCATCAACAGCCCACTGTTGCTACGGTCAGTCCCTTGGCAGCTCCATGGAGATTCCATGACAGGGTGGTTGCCATGGACACCAGCTCAGGCCTGCAGCCACAGCCCGTTGCCATGGCAACCATTGGCAGCACCATCCCCAGCCTCATGCGATCCCAGAACCACAGAATTGGCTGAGCTGGGAGGGAACCATCAGGATCCTCCAGTCCAACTGCTGGCCCTGCACAGGACACCCCAACAATGCCAGCCTGGGCCTGGCAGCACTGTCTAAACGCTGTTGCAGCTCAGAGAGCCCTGGAGCTGGGACCCTTCCCTGGGGAGCCTGGGCAGGGCCCCAGCAGCCTCTGGGCAAAAACCTTTTCCTGACATCCAGCCTGAGCCTGCCCCAACTCAGCTGCTGCTCCTGGCCGGGAGCCCCGGCTGGGCCGGGCCGGCGCCCCCTGCGCTGCGGCTGCTGCTGCTGCCAGAGCCGGGCGGGACTCGGAGACAGGGAACGGACACGGGGGACAGCAAAGGCCTGGCGGCTGCAGGGATGGTGGCGCTGGGGCCGGGGCCAGCACAATGCTTCAGCCCGCAGTTAACCCCGAGGGAAACGCTGGGAAAGGCTCCATTTCAGCCTTTCTTTACAAGTCACTGTGAAGGGACTGAAATGAAAGGAGAACAAGCAGGGCCTGACTCTTTCTCCTTTGGAAGGAGCCCCAGGCCTGGGGCTGTGAGGGGCCATGAGGGGCCCCGAGGGGCCGTGAGGCGCCATGAGGGGCTGTGAGGGGCCATGAGGGGCTGTGAGGGGCCATGAGCGAGATGTGAGGGGCTGTGAGGGACCATGAAGGGCTCTGAGGAGCCATGAGGGGCTTTGAGGGGCCATCAGTCATGAGGGACCATGAAGGGCTTTGAGGGGCCATGAAGGGCCATGGGGAACTCAGAGAGGCCATAGGGGTCTGTGAGGGGCTGTGGGAGCCCTACCCCCTCATGGAAACAAGGGTCCATTGTGACACTGCAGAAACAAGGAGATCATTGTTGACAGTACAGAACCTCATGGAACCAAGGGTCCATTGTGACATTGTGGAACCAAGGAGACTGTTGTTGGCAGTACAAAAGCTCATGGAACCAAAAGTCCATTGTGACATTGTGGGGCCTCATGGAACCATGGAGACCATTATGACACTTCAGGACCTACTGCCCCTTCAGGACCTACTGAAGGGGCCACTGTGACACTGCAGGGCCTTGAATAACCAAGGGGCCATTGTAGCATGGCAGGGCTTCATGGAATCAAGGGGATCACAGTGACACCCTGGGACTCCATAAGGGGCTGTGGGGCTCCATGAGACTTAAGGGCCATCCTGACTGTGGAATTAAGGACACCATTGTTACACTACAGGGCATCATGGAACAAAGGAGGCCATTGTGAACCAGTGGGGGAACACGCTGAGACCATTGTGACACTTCAAGGGCCGTTGTGGAACTGCAGGGCATCGAGGAACCAATGAGACCATTGTGACATGGCACAGCCTCATGGGAGCAAGGGGCTGTTGTGACACTATGGGGACTTGTAGAGCTGAGGGGCCCTAGTGACCCTGTGTGGCACCATGGAACCAAGGAGAGCACTGTGACACTTCAGGGCTCTGTGGAACTGAGAACTCGTGTGACAGTGAGGAGCCCAATGGAACCAAGGGCCCATTCTGTACTTCAGGGGTTCACAGAACCAAGGTGCCGTTGTGATACTGCAGAACCAAAAGAGACCATTGTTACACTGAGGGGCTTCATGGAACCAAAGAGACCATTCTGACACTCCGAGTCCCCATGGAACCAAGGGGCCATTGTGACATTGTGGGTCCCCATAGAAGCAAGAAGCCAGTGTGACACATCCAGGCCTGGTGGAACCAAGGGGTCATTATGACCCTGGGGAACCCAATAGAACCAAGGGGCCATTTTGAGACTGTGACCTCATGGAACCAATGGGCCATTGTGGCATTGCGTAGTCCCATGGAAACAAGGAAACTATTTGGAGACTGCAAGGTCTCATGGAAGCAAGGGGCCACTGTGCCACTGTGAAGCCAAGGAGACCATTGTTATATCACTGGGCCTCATGGAAACAAAGATCTATTCTGGTCCTACAGGGCCTCATGGAACCAAGGGGCTGTTGTGATGCTGCAGGGCCCCAAGGATCCAAGAACATGGAACAGGTCTGGGTGGCTGGGCCTCCTGGGGGCTGCCTGACTGGCCCAGCTGGCCTTGGCATGTTGAGGGTTGCTTCTCATCAGCCCATGAAACCCTGGAGTTCTGTGCTCTCTTTCCTGTGGGAAAGAACTGTCCTTCTCCTCCACGGGTTCATGGCCGAAATTGGGATTCCTCCTCCAGATTTGATTATATCCAAGGATTGTTCCCATATGAAACTTGCCAGGACAGACAGCTCTGGCTGGCCTTGTGTTCTTGGGGGCCACCTTTCATCTGCCTTCAAAACACTGGGGGCCTGTGCTTTTCTTCCCATGGAAAAAGACGTCTGTCAAGTCCAGGCATACATGGCCAAAATTGCGAATCCACTTTCAAAATTCCTTATATCTAAGGATAGCTCCCAGACAAAAGCTGCCTGGACTGTCCAGGTTCCCTTGGCTTCCTGAGGACCAGCTCTCATCTGCCTTTGAAACAGTGGGGCTCTGTACTTTCCTTCCCGTGGAAAAGAACCGTCCTTCTTGTCCTGATGCCCATAGACAAAAGTGGGGTTTGGCCTCCCAAATTCTGTCTGTCCAAGGATTCTTCCCTGACAACAGGTCTGGCTGGCCTTGGCCTGCTTGGGGCTGCGTCTAAACAGCCTTTGAAACACTGGGACTCCACCCTTTCCTTCCTATGGAGAACTGTCATTCCAGTCCAGGAACCCATGGCTGAAATGGAATTCCACCCTCAAAACTCCCCATATATCCAAAGACTGCTTTCAGACAACAGCTGCAAGGGCTACAGGCCTGTCTTGCCTTGGCCTCTGGTGGCTGCTTCTCATCTTCCTTCAAACCCTGGGGTTCTGTGGTTTCTTTCCTATAGAAAAGAACTGTCCCTCCTGTCCAGGCGCTCTTGGCCTCAGGCACTTGACCACTCCATAGGGAAAGAGGAGCGCTGTGCTCAGTGGGATGGAGACTGAGGACAGCAGAGGAGAGCCCTGGGAGGGACTGAAGGGTGGTTTCAGAGATGTTGGATCCTTTTGACATAGTAGAGAACAGGCAGAGAAAGGAAGAATTAATGCCAAGGGAACCTGGGGAGGCCCAGACTGGACACCAGGAGAAAGGAATTTCCCTGCCAGGGCAGGGCTGTGGTGCAGCACGTCCCCCACAGGGAGCCTGGAGCAGCCCAAGGCTTTATGTGGGCAGGCTGGGGCAGGCAGGAGGCAGAGCTCTCAGCAAAGGAAGGGGCCAGCCAGGTGGGGCAGCCAGGGGATGCCGACAGCCTGCAGAGACAGAGACACAGTTTTGCTCAGCATCAGAAACACCTTTTCTGTTCTTGTCCCAAATTGTCATCACTGTAACCAGTTCTCTCCTCTACCTTGAACATTTTGTCAGTCTTGTGCCGCACAGGGATCTATTTAAACTACAAGAAACTTCAGTATTTCAATCTCACTTCGAGTTCATGAGAAATTTTTTGAGCCCACCCTGATGGACAGAATCTGATGCAAAGAGCACCAAAGCTCAAGAGGCTCATTAAAGTCCTTGTGCTGTGTCTGTGCTGCTGAGCTGGGCCAGGCTCCTGGCCCAGAGGCAGCTCCTGGCAAGGGCAGCGCTGCAGAGAGACAGCTCTGGCCAGGAGCAGCTCCTGTGCTCAGCCCAGCAGGGCTGGGGCACTGCCAGGGCCCCTCAGGGACACCAGCAGGGCACAGACAGAGCTCACAGGGGCTCAGCACTGGCAGGGGCTTGGGATGGCCCTGAGGGGGCTGTGTCACAGCAGCTCATCTGTGGCTGTGTCATAGAGGCACAGAGCAGCTGGGATGTCAGCAGAGGGCTGTGTGACAGCCCAGGGTGGGTTGTGTGAGGTCACAGATTGGGCTATGACATCACAGAGTTTGTTGTGTGAGGTCATCAAGCAGCTATGGCATCATAGAGGGGACTCTGTGACATCACAGAGCAGGCTGTGATATCATGACATGGCTGTATGGCATCATAGAGCAGGCTGTGAGGTCAGAGTGTGTGCTGTGACATTACAGAGTGGCAGTATGACATCACAGGGAGGGTTTTGTGGCATCACTGAGGGGGTTGTGACATCACACAGCAGTCTGTGACATCATAATGTGAGGCCACAGAGCAGATCCTGCTTTCATACAGTGTGGATCTGGGGAATCAGGGAGTGGGTTGTGACATCACTGGGTGGCTGTGTAACACCATAGAGCAGGCTGTGAACTCACAGTAGAGACTGCGAAATCACAGAGTGATTTTCTGACCTCACGGAGACTTCTGTGATATCAAAGAGCAGCTCTCTCACATCATAGGGTGGCCTCCCAGAGTTGGCTCTCTGACATCACAGCTGGCAGTGTGACATCACAGGGGACTGTGTGACATCACAGGGGCTGTGTGAGATCACTGGGGAGGTCACTCTGCCCCGGCCCCCCTCACAGCTCCCCCCAGAGCAGTCCAACCCTGCTCGTGCACAGCTGGGTCCCCCCCTGTCCCCCTGGGTCCCCCTGCCCCCAGCCCCACAGCCTCCACCAAAGGATGTTCCACAGGATCCACCCCAGAGCCTGACATGGGGACGGGGGACGGGGCCCTGGGGGTGGCACAGGGGGTACAGGGACCCCCCGGCAGCGTCCCCGTGTTCCCCAGGGCCAGAGCCTGGGCCAGGGCTCCTTCACCCTGTTACGAACGAGGGCTTGAGAGCGCTGAAAAAATCCCCAGCAAGGGATCAGAAAAATCCATATTAAATATTAAGGGTCAGCAGCACAAAGTTCCTTGGCAAGAGTCACTCTGCTCCTGAGTGGACTTCAGGCACACCAAGGAAAATAAAGCAACAAAACCAAACAAAATCCAGAAAATGAAAACAGAAATTAACCCAGAACTGGGGCTTTCCTTCCTCTGGACAAGAACTCTCCTTCTCGGACAGGTACCCATGGTCAAATTTGTGATTCCATCTCCAAGATTGTCTATTGTGACAGACTGGAAGAGATTGTTGGATCAAAACATTTCATGTGTGGGCAAGGAAGGGGCAGGTCCAGCCTTGCCCTGCCCTGGAGCCCCAATCCCCCCAGAGCCTCTATCCCAGCCCAGCAGAGTCTGCCAGTCCCTGGCACAGCACAGGCAATGCTCCACAGCCACCTCTGCAGCCCCCAGCCCAGCTCCTGAGGGACCAAATGAGCCCAAGTCCCACCTGGGGGAAGGGCCCAGGAAGACGAAGGGGTATTGAAGGCTGACCACAAGGCAAGCACACATCTTGGCCCTACCTCCTCTTGGAATTTCCATCTGAATACTGCTGGAATCCAGGATTTAGTATCTGTGTGTGTGCTTCACTCTATCTTTTGTTTCTTTTGCTCTTTGTGTGTCTTCTTCTCCTTCATCTAATTCCCTCTTCTTGCAAATTTCGAGTAACTTAAATTTGAACAAGCTACAAGTTGGTGAAGTTGAATGGGCCAAGTTCATGCTTTGAGAAATATTTTTTGTTGATTGAATGTCATATTAAACCTTTTGCCAAAGTTTCCCTGATTTTCTAAAAGTGCCACTAAAGGTGGTTTAGTTGTTTTGACCTCTTGATGATCTTGTCAGTATTTCTCCAGTGTGTCCAACTCAGAAGACACAAACAATTGTAATTCCTTTTAAATGTCTCCTGGACTGAGTTCTCTGGGGGATGGGGGTCAGGGCTTGTGTGTCCTGCTTGGCACACCCCGGCAGGGCTTTCCCAGCCACATTCCACACTCCATTTCCCAGCTGGAGCCACTGCTGCCTCTGAGTTGTGCTGCCCCAGCCCCAGGGATGCTCTCCTTGTCTGCCCATTCCCCCACGGTCTCTGGGCAGGGATGGCCTCAGTGGGGGCTGCTGACATCCTCAGCACCTTGGAGGCTGCTGCTGAATTTTCCTGCTGCAGAGGCTTGTTCAGCCTTCAGCTCTTCAGTGCAGGAATTCAGTGGCCCAGGGCTCATTAACATTGTGAACACCTGAACAAGCCAAGCCTCTGGGAATAATTTGATTTAATTTCCAAATCTTTTGTGGTTAAGTAGATCTCAGTAGTGTATTCAAAGTGAATACATGATATTTAAAAAGACAGCGAGAATAGATTTTTTAGGTCTTGTTTAGTTTTGTTTTCCTGTTCATAAATTGATATATGCAGTCTCCTATTGTCACTGAATCCAAGTATCTCCTTATGCAGTCTGAATAGATATGAAAATCAAGACCCTTCATGGCTGACAATCAATCAGACTCTGTCCTTACCCCCACCCCACCATTTCCCCCATCCAAGCCCTGGCACTCAGAGCAGCCTTGTGCAGATCTGAGCTCCCTCCATCCCAGGCTGCACCTGCAGCTTTCAGCTCCTTGGCTCCAACTCCCACCTGCTTTCCTTGGAGAAGGAGCTGCCCGAGACCCAGAGGGATGTTCATTTCTTGTCAGCCAACAAAGCCAAGGGAAGGCACAGCTCCATCAAATGCAAAAGTCATTCCTCTGCTGGATAATAAATCCACTTTCCACAGCAGACAGTGTCAGAGAAATGGAAAACATCTTCTGTGCCCAGCACAGATCTCAAGGTCCCCCAAACTCTCCCTGCCCTGATTCTGCCTAGATTTGCTCTTTGCACACACAAGTCACACACTGAAGTCAGGAGCTCCCTCCATGCCCAGTGGGAGGAAAAGAGAGAAAGGGAATAAAGAGCTGTGCAGAACCAAGGTCCAAGTGCAGCCCCTGCAGTGGGAACCACAACTCATCAGGTTTGTGTCCTTTGGGCTCAGGGACTGGTGACACTCAGAGGCACAGAAAGGTTTCTTGCCAACAAACAGAAGTTGAACATTTGAACAGTTTAATAACGATCACAGCTCTTCCCTCAGCTCACTGTGATGTCCCAGCAGCATCTGACATGTCCACTATGCCCCAGGGATTTCTGTACAGGAACAGTTTTAGACAAAGACATACGATAAGATAATTCTGTCATAGATATAAACACAATTAAAATTATGACTAATGATATATTTTTTTTAACTTCAGAATGATTGGGCAACTTCCTGCAGCTCACAGCATGAAACCAATCAGGTGGGTGGGCACAGAGCAGGCTCCTCTCTAGGGCACTTGCCTGTTTGCAATGCCTTGCACAGGCACTGGCCCTGCCCCACAAGGCCTGACCTGAGTCCTGCCCCTGCACGCCCAGCCAGGCTGAGATGGACACTGATGGTTTCTGGGCCAGGCTCTCTGAGCCCAGCCCAGCTCCCTGCAAGCTCTGCCAGCTGCCCTGAGCTCTGGGCAGCACCAAGGGCCTCTCCCCAGCCCAGCCTAGCCGGCTCTGGCCCCACAGCTCTGCTCAGGCCAGGCTGCTCTGGGCACTGCCCCACGCTCTCAGCCCCTGGCAAGGGCACAGCAGCAGCTGCAGCTGCCACAGGACTCAGCCCCAGTCATGGGGAAAGGTGCATGGCCAAGGCCAAAGGAGGCTCCCTGGCTGCCCTGCTCCCCTCGGGCTGAGGTGCTGAGAGCTCTGCAGCCCCTGCTGCCATCCCATCTGCCCAGGGCAGCACAAGAGCCCCGGCCTTGGGGCCCTCAAGAGCTGCTCCTGCTCCAGGCCCAGGGCCCATGCCAAAGCTGAGGCAGCAACAAAGCTGTGCCCATTTCTGTTCATTGCTGCTCTGATGGGGATGGATCCTCAGCCACTTGGAGGTTGCTGATGAATTTTACTCTTCCAGAGGCCTCTTCTATCTTGAGCTCTTTATTTCAGGAATTTAGTGAGAAAATCACAAAACATTTGTTCAAAACACCTGAACAAGAGAAGCCCTTGAGAAAAAATTAAGTTTTCAAATCTTCTGTGGTTAATAAGACAGACTTCAAAAGTTAATTTAAAGTTAATATATTGTATTGGAAACAATGCAAAGTGAACTGTTTTTTCCTGTTTTCTATTCTTGTATGTAGATTGATATCAGCAATGTCCAATTGATATTGACCCAGAGAACCTTCTACTACAGCCTGAATAGGTATGAAAATCGAGACACTTCATGGCTGACAATCAATCACACTCTGAACCCACCCCCTCCCCACCATTTCCCTCATCCAACCACTGGCACTCCTATGGATCAGGAATGGCGTGGCCAGCAGGAGCAGGGCAGGGATTAGTCCCCTCTGCTCAGGACCTTGAGTGCTGTGTCCAGTTCTGGGCCCCCAATTTAGGAAGGACATGGAGGAGCTGGAGCGTGTCCAGAGAAGGGCAACAAGGCTGGGGAGGGGTCTGGAGCACAAGTCCTGTGAGGAGTGGCTGAGGGAGCTGGGGGTGTTTATCCTGGAGAAGAGGAGGCTCAGGGGAGACAAGGCAGTGTCAGGGGAATGGTTGGACTTGATGATCTCAATGGTTTTTCCACTCTTGCTGATTCTGGAATTCTCGGAAACCACCCTTGGAGCAGTTGCAGGATGAGCCCTGGGCCTCCTCTTCAGGAGCTCCAGCAGCCCAGGTCCCTCAGCTTCTCCTGCCAGCCCCAAAGCCCATCCTGTCAGTCCTGCAGAGCCTCTGCAGCTCCTCCTCACTGCCCAGAACAGGGAGCCCCAGAGCCAGAAACAGCAGCCCAGATGTGCCCCCCTGGCCTGGGGTGCCTCTGGCAAGGGAGCAGCACCAGGCACTGCAGGAGCCTGCAGACAATTCCTGCAGCACTTGTAGGATGATCCTGCTGCCCACGGGATGTTCCCATGGTGCCAAGTCAAGAACTGCAATGGGGAGTGGGGCCAGAGAGGAAAGGGCAAACAGGGATGGGCTTTTTGCAGGGTAGGGAACAGGGGTGGGCAATAGGAAGAAATCTGGATCAGGAAACAGGAAAGAAAGCAAAGGTGAATCCAAGGAAATGCTGAGGGCAGTTTGGGGGTGGCTGCCATGCAGCCCTGGCTCTGAGCAACAGCGTCTGCAGTGGGACAGGAAACTCCCAGCTGATGGGAACAAACTTTCTGGCTGACTGCAGAGGCCAGGACAAAGCTGAGTGGTTTCCCTGGTGTCCCCCAGCCCTTGCTGGCCCCAGTGGCTGATGGCATTTGTGCTCCCTCAGGCTCATGTCCCCACACCAACAGCATGGGGGTGCTCCCCCTGCTCTGTGCAATGCAAACAGGGGCTGCTGAGCCAGTGCTGCCGTGTCTGTGCCTGCAAGGATGGGGACCTGTGTGAGCTGGGGGAGAGGCCAGGGCTGCAGAGGGGGGATGTTGTTGGCAGCTCCATGAGGACGCTCTGGGACGCTGCCCTGGGCTGTCCAGCACTCTGGGGATGAATCAGCCCCTGCTCTGCTGCTCCTTCCCATCTGCCCCAGGGCCCTTGCAGAGCCCCAGCCATGCTGTTTGCCCCCAGCCTGCCCACGGCCAGCCTGGGGCTGCTCACAGGGGTTTTCTGTCCTGAGCATTGGCCTGGGCGTGTTCTTGAGAGAGCCTGGGCAAGGAGCCTGGAGCCCCAGGCCCTGGGCTGAGGCGTCAGCGCTGCCCCAGCAGTGCCCATGGCCTGTCCCTGCTGCAGCCCCGGCACTGCCACCCCCAGGGCTGTGCCCGGCCCCGAGAGCACTCAGGCCCTGCAGCAACACCAGGGCCACCAGGGCAGCGGGGCAGGGCCACGGCAGCAGCACTGGCAACACCAAGTGCTGCTGCTGGGCACAGCTGCTGGGCCAGCCCTGATCTGCCCCAGCTCTGCACACAGACATTGCTGCTGCAGCTCCAGAGAAGGCAACGAAAGGGCATCTCTGCAGAACACTCTGCTGGGAGATCCTTTAGTTCCTTTAAAGCCACCAAGAGAACAGCCCTTCATTGACAGAGTCTGTGGTCACAGGGAAGGTGGAGAGAAACAAAATGACCTATGTCACAAACAATAACATTACTTTGTGGACAACATTAAGAAGTTAAACTAAGAAAAAGGACCACCAATATGAAACCAAAAAGAAGAATCAAAGATGACTTTTATTACAAGTGATTTGCAGAAATTGACCATCAGTTTAATGGTCCTGAAACCATCCAGTCATCAGTCTCTTCACTGCAGCCTTGAGCTCCTGGTTCCTCAGGCTGTAGATAAGGGGGTTCAAGGCTGGAGGCACCACTGAGTACAGAACTGACAGGGCCAGATCCAGGGATGGGGTGGAGATGGAGGGGGGCTTCAGGTAGGTAAAAAATGAGGTGCTAATGAACAGGGAGACCATTGCTAGGTGAGGGAGGCAGGTGGAAAATGCTTTGTGCCGTCCCTGCTCAGAGGGGATCCTCAGCACAGCCCTGAAGATCTGCACATAGGAGAAAATCATGAACACAAAACAACCAAATGCTAAACAGGCACTAACAGCAAGAAGCCCCAATTCCCTGAGGTTTGAGTGTGTGCAGGAGAGCTTGAGGATCTGGAGGATTTCACAGAAGAACTGGCCCAGGGCATTGCCATAGCACAGGGGCAGGGAAAATGTATTGGCCGTTTGAAGGAGAGCATTGAGAAAGGCACTGGCCCAGGCAGCTGCTGCCATGTGGGCACAAGCTCTGCTGCCCAGGAGGGTCCCGTAGTGCAGGGGTTTGCAGATGGACACGTAGCGGTCGTAGCACATGATGGTTAGAAGATAGAACACAGCTGCAATGAAGAACAGAAAGAAGAAGAGCTGAGCAGCACATCCTGTGTAGGAGATGTTCCTGGTGTCCCAGAGGGAATTGTGCATGGCTTTGGGGACAGTGGTGCAGATGGAGCCCAGGTCGCTGAGGGCCAGGTTGAGCTGGAAGAAGAACATGGGCGTGTGCAGGTGGTGGCCGCAGGCTATGGTGCTGATGATGAGGCCGTTGCCCAGGAGGGCAGCCAGGGAGATGCCCAGCAAGAGGCAGAAGTGCAGGAGCTGCAGCTGCCGCGTGTCTGCCAATGGCAGCAGGAGGAAGTGCCTGATGGAGCTGCTGTTGGACATTTGCTGGGGCTGCACATGGGAACCTGTTCATGAGGAAAGGACAGTGAAGTGTTTGAGGAGATGTCTATAACCAAAATCAAAGCCATTTCCCATACACCCTCTTCTTAAAACACATAGACACACTTGTCTGTTTAAGAGTTCTGACGTTTTCTTTTTAAGCTCTCCCCATGTTTCTCCTGCTCTTCCAGGATATCAGAAACCCTCGGCATTTCTGCTGCCCTTGGTATAACAGAGTGAGTTCCCTGTGGCAAGATAATGAGTGGAGACTGGAGGGAGAAGGTCTCACTTGATTGTGTTTGGAGTTTCTTTGGGCTTTCAATTTTATCAAATGGAGAGCCCAGCTCCACATTTATAGCCAAGGTCTCACATTGCTCATTTCACCAACCCAGCAGCATTTTCAGTGTCAGAACACCTCTGCCTTCCCTCAGCAATCCTATAACTCAGAGATGCTCTAGGACAGGTTGGCACCCTGGATTGGAGCTCCCAGCCTGGACTGAAATCTCAAGGAGATTTCAAAGTGTCCTTATGATGGCATTGGATTGAGGGAGATGCAGCTCCTTCCCTGGCTGCCCTGACAGCATTGCCCAGAGCTGGGCACTGGGGACAGCATCACCCTGAGCCAGCTGTGCCCCCTGCCAGAGCCCCCAGGGCCGGGCAGCTGCTCCCAGCCCTGTGCTCTGCAGAGGGAACTGGGCCCGGGGCTGCAGAGCTGCCCCACGGCTCTGCTGCAGCTCTGCCTGCACAGGAGGGTCTGCACGCCTTGGAGCCCCGGCCCTGAGGGCAGAGGCTTGGCTGGGGGACAGGAGGGAGGGGCTTGTTCAGAGGGAGGGGCTGCACTGGAGGGGATCCTGTGGGCATCTCTAAACTCTCCCTGCCACAGTATTGCTGGGGTTTGTTTTCTCTCATTGCCTGATCTTCTCTCTGCTTCCTGGAGATTTCCCTCCTGCAGGTGTTTCCCTGTTCCTGATCTCTCCCTGCCAGCACTCAGAGACCCCAAATCTCTGTGCACTCTCCTCGGCCCTACAGAACCCTGCCTGTTTGCAGGGCACTGGCTGGGGCAGGTTCTGTTTGCAGATGGGACAAAGGACAGATCAGACTGAGCCTGATGGCTCCAGCAAAAGTAATGTCGTTGCTGTCCACGGGCAGAGGAGTGGCTGAAAGCACATTAGGGACCTCCTGTGAACCTATTGATCACTAAAAGTAACAGTTCAGATGTCTCAGGTACTTCTCAAAATTCATAATCATCCTTTAATATTTATAACCCCTCCCCGCCATTCTCCAATAGTAGGAAACTGAATACACTCTTAGGAAATTTCCTCATTTTTATCAAAATCATTGTCTTGGAAATATTCTGTGACTGATCAGAACCCCTCAGTACTTTAGAACTTCATTAACATTTCACCTCCCTTGCACCAGAAATACCCAGAGTTGTACTCACAGAGTCTGTAGGCATTGGGATGGTCCAGCTTCAGGAGATGGCTCCA
Organism: Zonotrichia albicollis; assembly: GCF_047830755.1. Classification (NCBI taxonomy): domain Eukaryota; kingdom Metazoa; phylum Chordata; class Aves; order Passeriformes; family Passerellidae; genus Zonotrichia; species Zonotrichia albicollis. The sequence continues at coordinate 4,542,858 of NC_133827.1, read as the reverse complement.
GGAGCTGCAGCTGCATTGTCCTGCAGCCAGAGGTTCCTGTGCCAAGGGCTGGCAGTGATTCTGCCCCAGGCACTTCTCAGCACCTTCCCAGCCCTGACTGATTGAAGCTCTCTGTGCCTCTGTGCTGTGCCCGGGGTGGCTGCAGGCAGTGCCCCAGCCCTGCTGGGATGGCAGAAGAGCTGCTCATCAAGAGAAATGTGCTTTTGAAGCTCTTCTTGGTTACCAGGAGCTGCCTCTGTGCCAGGAGCCCAGCCCAGCTCAGCAGCACAGACACAGCACAAGGACTTTAATGAGCCTCTGGGGCTTTGTGCTCAGGCCCTGAACATCAGCCCCTGAGAGGGAGCTGAAGAAACCTCTCCAGAACTCCAAGTCAGAATCCAGCTCCAAAGTTTCTTGAAATTTTAATGGGTCCCACTGAGGGACACAACTGAGAAAGTGTCCCCAGGCAGAGCAGAGAACTGGAGGCAGTGATGACAGGTGGGGACAAAGAGAAGCCAAGTCTTGGTGCCCTGGGCCACAGCAGGGTCTGTGCCACCAAGGGCTGTGAGGAGACACCTTGTCCTGAGGCCCTGGGGCCTCCTGGCACAGCCCCAGCCAGGCTGGGCACTGTCAGCCCCTTGTCCTGCCCTCAGCATCCCCCCCTAGCCCACATCCCAGTGGCCTCAAGGATCTGCTGGAAGGAGTCCCTGGGGAGCCTTGCTCAGGAATGGCCATAGGGGCTCCTTAATGCTCCCTGCAGTGACTGCAGGTTTTTCAAATGACTTTGGGTTTGGCTTTTGCCTTGGAGTCTCTGAGAGGTTTGTGCAATCATGGCCTCCAATTATCTGCTGTAATTAGTCCCTGGAGAGGCTTTGTCAGTAACAACACTCAGCAGGGCTCATTAATGCTTTGGGGTTTTTTTTTAAGGTACTTGGTGTTTCCCTTTTGATACAGACTCTGGGAGAGGTTTGTGCAATCATAGCCCCAATTCTCTGCTTTAACAAGTCTCTTGAGAGCTTTGTACTGACAATCAGTGGGGCTCATTAATACTTTGAGATACTCAAGGTTTTTAAGGTACTTTGGATTTTCTTTTCCACACTGAGTCTCTGAGAGTTTTTTGTGCCATTCTGGCCTCCAATTCTGTCCTCCAAGGAGTCCATGAGGAGCCTCTGTTGGAATGGACCTCAGTGGGAGCCATGAATCCCTTGAGGCACTTTGGGGTTTTCTTCTGACTGTGACTCCTGGAAAGGTTTGTGCAATCTCCTCTCAGGCCCTGAGGTTCCAGGGCTCAGCTCCAAATGCACAGTGAGGCTCATGAGGATCAAGCAAATCCTGACAAACCATGGCTCTGCCTTGATTTCCCTCTGCTCTCATGGAGCTCATCAGGACGCTGTCTGTAGTGGTTTTTGTTTGCTAATTTGAGATTTCTTGGAGAATGCAGCAATGATTGTGGTGGGTCCAGTGTTGACTATATACCAGTACACTCACTAGATTATACTTATTTCCTGCTGTGAGGTAGGATTAGGAGAAAGGCAAAGTAGGCTCAAAATTTTAAAAGGGTGTAAAGAAAAGTTTATTACCAGTAACTAGAAGAAAGAGTAATATGAATGCGAAAAAAACTTTTGGAACACTTCTCCTCTCCCTGCAAGCTTTTCTTTCTTACTGACAATGCAAAGAGACAAAACCTAAAATTTTCATTCACTTTGCCACCTCTAGAATAGTTTTTCTTCAGTTCATGTAGGGAAAGGAGTCTCTCTTTCATGCTATGGAAGCTTTACAAGAAAACATGTTTCTCATGGCTCTCAATTCCCATGAATAGCAGCCACCCAGAAAATCTGCAATTGTGAAGTCCCTCCCATTTTTTCACATCTTTTTCCACATCTGTGTTTATGGGCCATGTTAGTTTACGGGGTATTAGTTTAAAGATGAGCTGTTTAGGAGCAAAGGTTCTCTTCAGCCATTTCTGAAATAATCTTAATCTCTACAAACAGAGGTCTTCTCTTCATGAGGCACAGGGTCTCATCACTTGTCTCTCTTTCTCTGTTCAAACTTCTCATGGGATCATAGTACTTCAAGGTTTGCTTACTTTAGCATGGAGGTTTTTGCTGAATAAGTCATCTTCCCATGCTTTTCAATGCCTTACAGGGAAAAAGAGAGTCTGATGTATCAATTACATCCTTCTCCATTGCTTTACAAGTGGATTTCAGCCCCAAGATCAAGACATCTCCTCATCCCTCCTATCTGGGGCTCAGCTTCCACTTCACCGACCTCCATGTCTTTGTGCTGCTCATGTATATATCTGCACTTTGTCCTTTTCTCTCCCTCGAGGGAGGATGGAAGCACTGAAAGAGTTCATATCTCACCCGGGGTCTGCAGATGGTTCCGTGACCCTGGCCGGGCTCGGTGCTTGCGGCGGAGCTGTTTTATGATGGAGGTTTCTGCAGCGGCTGCACTGGGGCTGTGTCAGGATGGGCCGCGCTGGGGCAGGGCCAGGATCTCAGCAGCCAGGCCAGAACACAGCAGCAGCAGCACACTGGGAACCGTTGGCTTCTCCTCCCCTTGCCCGGGCCTTGCGGGTGAACCCCAATGGTGGCAGAATCTTGGCCGAGCCGGCCCGGCCCGGGGCTGCTCCTGGGGCCCAGCGGATCCTGGCTGGGCCCGGGCTGGCGGCAGGGCAGGGCTCAGCAGTGCCCAGATGGTCACAACTGCAGCCATGGCCCGGCCCGGCCTCGGCCCCGCGGCCTCCCCTGCCCTGCCCCGCAGCCGATGGGGCCTGGCAGGGTCTCTGGGAAGGGGCCCGGCCCCACGGCAGGAGCCGCCCGGCCCGGCCTGGCTGAGACGGGGACCGGGTCGGCCTTGTTACCTCTTTGCCGGCCAGAAGGGAAAGAGACCCTCTGTCCTGGTTTGAAAAGGAAGTGAGTTTTCTGAGATGCTGTGGTTAAACCAATAGGTGCCCAGATTTGAATATTGGCACTTGGTGTGGCCACTGAAGACATGGATACGCCTCTGAGAACACAGGGGGTTAAGACCTGCCAAGAAAACTTTCTTTTGGTTCTGGTGGGTGAAAGAAAGCTATGTTGTTAGCTTTTTCTGCTATTTGAAATATTCCTGATTGTTGGATCCAAATTATTCCTAATTGCTGTAAGTTTCTTGTCCACTGCATGTATTATTTTGCTATGATGTTTCATCATACTCATAACAAAAGACATGCGTCTCATTCTTAAAAAATAAAAAAGTAGAGGAATGAACGCCTTAAGAACATTCAAGTAATGCAATATGTACATGAGAAATTTGGACAACTAATCATTTTGAATAATGCAATATTTACATGAGAAATTTGGAAAACAGATCATCACATCTAAATCCCAATAGGCTGTGTCACAGTGAAGCCTGATTAATTCATTAACTTCAGGAGAAGATGTGCCTGTGTTTTATCATCAGCAGTTCAAAGCAGTCACCTGTTCCTTCCATCAGATACTGATCAGTTCTGAAAAAACGAGGCCCAGTGAAAGGAGAAATAACCTCATCACCTTGCAGCCTTTGTGGCCAGAGCAGGAGCAGGAGGAGGACTGCCAAGACATGGCTGTGGCTGGAAACTGACGGAGGCAATTTGCCAACAAAAGCCTCATGGCATCCTCACGGTACAGTGCTCCTACGAACCTTCTGCATGTATTCCCTGTTCCAGCACCCAGGAGGACATTCAGTGATGTCAAAGATCAGCATTTCCAGCTCATAGACTTTCTCATCCTTCTCAACTAATTGGAAACAATGGTCATTTCTTTTCATTTCCCTAAGAGACATTGGACATTATTCTTTTGTTTTCTCATGCTGCAAAACCCTGTGTCAATGACTTGATAGAATTTGGTAAGTTTTGTTGACTGTAATTTGTCTTTTATCTATCTTATCCCATATCTAACAGATAACCAGTGACAACTGTGATGAGATAATACCCTCACAAGAGTGAGCTGTTTCAACATCAGAACATAGGAGCCTTTTTTAAATGAACGAAAAGGGGGAGATGTCATAGACCCGTAGAATAATGATAAAAGAAAGGTCTTTTGAAATCAGGCCTTGTTCTGCCATATTAATAGCTGGCCTGTCATCTCTTCTGAGTGCAGCTAAGCAGTTACAAGTTCCCATGTGAAGCTATTGCGAGAATGAGACTTTGTGACCAGTCTATTCTGAGGGTGAAAAACAAATGCACCTGCAACAACAAGGGATTTCTCCCATGAGACTCAGTGAAGAGAACAGGTAAACAATACAATAGAGAGATTTGACGCACAAGTAAAATCTCTTTAATTAACCAATAACAGAATAACTGGCAAGTAATCTATGAACTAACTAAAGTTGCACACGAAGTCTTTAAAACTTTGTAAAATGAGTTGTGTGAATAAAAAATGAAGAGTTCTCCATCTCATCTGGGTCTTCTGGGATTTCAGTTCCCCCCTTCTTTGAGGCTTTGAGTTCCCTCTTCTTTGGGGCTTTGGGTTCCTTCTTCTCTGGGATTTTGGGTTCACACTTCTTTGGGGCTTTGGTTTCCTTCCTCTCTGGTGTTTTGGTTTCCTTCTTCTCTGGAGCCTTGATTTCTTTCTTCTCTGGGATTTTGGTTTCCTTCTTCTCTGGGATTTTGGTTTTCTTTTTCTCTGGGAGTTTGGTTTCCTTCTTCTCTTGGGTCTTGGTTTTCCCATTCGCTGGTTTTGGAAGTTGCTTCCCTGCAGAGACACTCTTCTTTTCCTTCTTCTGCCTCTCTTCCTCCTCTAGGGCTTTTGCCTCCTCCTCGACCTTTTGAGTTGGCTCCTTCAGCTCCCTTCTGCAGACAAAATAGGAAACATGGCTGAGAGTCCCACCAGAACCTTGGGCTCTCTAGTCCTGGCTGGCCCTGCACTTCATTCCTTGACCCTGAGGCCATTTCCGTGAATTCTCCTCAACCCACACAGGCTGGGAACATCCCAAGTGAGGGCATGGGTGGAAGGGGACCTCCAGGACCAGCCAAACCTGAGCTTTGCCATCATAAGGTGTTGACTGTGCAAGCTCCCTCTGAAGGCACAGCCAGACCCCTCCAGCCCCTGCCAAAGGCTGATCCAGCAGCTCTCTGCGCTGGTGCCTGGAAACGCCCTTTGTCTCTTGGCTTCCCAGTTAAAAGCAGAGCACAGATTGCTGACATCTGCTTAGCTCTCCTACAGTTCTTACTCAGCTCATTCAGCCCCCTTCTCCCTGGGCATAGCTGAGGCATGATTTTAAAGAGTTCAGATTTCAGCTGAGGGTTAGAAGCAATTCCCATTGATCAGGATGTAGGTTAGATAGGCAGACCATAGGTTAATGATTATGAGATGCTTAAGCTGGAGCTGATTGTGCTATTGTTTACCATTAGGAGCATCTTTCTAGAGGGAAGTGGAGGAAGTGAACTGGTATAAGAACATCTTGAAGCCAGTAGAACAATGGTTAGCACCTGGGCTTGATGTCAATCAATCACTAAGTTGGGGACCTTGGATGGTGCCAGAGGGTCACAGAGACCTGATAAAGACCACTGACCCAATTCGAGACTACCAACCCAATTCAAGGGAAGAATTGCACAGGAGTGAAGGACCAATGACCTCATTTGAATACAGAGCAGGGATGGGAGGTGCTGGGGTTGTGCAGATGTATTGTATGTAAGATCTTGGGAAATAAAGAGAGGGCAAAGAACCTTGGACAGTGCGGTCACGCCTTTTAGGGATGGCTCTGGTGCCGCCCGCCGGTGTTAATAAACATCCCACAATCTAACTTTAATTAGTTAGAGAGTCTCTGTCCGTGATCTTCAGTTTTAACGACTCCTAGCCTGCTCCTTCATGAGAACAATCCTATCAGTCAGAAAGCAAAGGCTGCAGGAACTCCTCTCCTGCAAGACAGGCTCTTGTCAGCCAGATTTCCTGCTGGAACCCAGCTAGGACCAAGCAAACCAGTGATGGCTGCCATGGAAACCATTGGAAGCAGCCTCATCCATCTCCTCCCCATGAAACCAACTTCAGCCTGGCCTGAAGAAGTCCTGCTGCACAGGCTTGCTTTAAGCAGCCTCCACTCCCAGCTCCACACTTGGCCTGTGTGTCCTGAGCTGGGCTGCCTTGCTGGAGCTGAGCTTCTCCTGTGCTTGCCCACAGCTGCAGCTGCAGGGAAGCCTAAAGGACAGGAGCCTTTCTGGCTGCTGTCCCACCATAAGGAGAACCCTGGCAGATCAGCAGTGCAAGGACTTCATCTGTGGCAGGAGCAGGACCCAAAGCAAGGTTTGCTCTGTGCCCCACGCCTGCCCATACCACAATCCCACTGTTCTGGTGAAGAAGGCAGAAGATGAAGAAGATGCCACTCAACACCATGGACTTTAAGACACCAATAGAGGGGGTGCCAAGGCAAGCCCAGAGCCCAGCTCCCTGCAGGCAGCAGCTAAGCCAGCAGGGCTCAGCACTCAAATAGAGAAGAAGATGTTCTGTCTCAACAGAAGAAGGTCCTTCCTCTCTTGGCAGCCAGGGAGCTCAGAGTGGCCATCCCTGTGTTGCTGCTGGCCTTTGCTCTGCAGCTCCTCTGAGCTCAGAGGCCTTGGAGCAGGGAAGCCCTGCAGGGACAATAACCCATGGCAGAGCAGGAACCCACGGAAGGCTGACTCACCTGTCCCTGAGAGGGGCCTGAGAGCCACAGTTGATCTCCTGGGGGCTCAGGGAGGAGCTGACACGTGAGGCCACCCTGGGCACCAGCACGTCGGAGGTGGAGCCTCCCTCCATGTGGCACAGCTCCGGGACATTGCAGGTGGTGGTGAGCTGGCCAGAGAAGGTGGAGGAGACCTGCTGGCTCTCTCCTGGCTGCAGCACACCAGGCAGTGGCAGGATACTGAAAGCCTGGACAGAAGACAGGAGAGATTGAGGTGTTGAGCATGGAAATGGATGCAGAAGAGCATCTTGGAGCAAAGTGCAGCTGTAGCCAGAGGGGCCTATTCCCCAAACACTGCCAGAATCACCCTCACCTCATCCTGCATCCATGCCATTGACCAGTGCAGGGACCATGGGGAAAATCTTCTCCCATACTCACGGGTCAATGCATTAATTAGTACATGACATGAAAGTGAACTGGGATGGCTCCTGGCAGTAGAAATTCTCTCTGATGCACAACTTGCCTTTAAAAAGTTTCAAAACTTCCTGCTTTTAGAAAAGGAGGAGACTCAGAGTGAGAGCTCTTGGGGCTGAGGGAAGGAGTCCAGCCCAGCTCATCTGACTCCTGAGGCTCTTCCCCTCTCTCTCTGATTTAAATGCTTCTTTCTCAAGGTGCTACAGCAAAAGCTCCTGCAAAAATTTCCTGTGGAGCACCTGAGGAGTTGCAGGGGGAGCAGTGCCCTCCACAGGTGCTGCACAGCGTCCTTGGGCAGCCCTACAACGTGTCCTGCACGGCCTCTCCAACAAGCAGCTGCTCCAGCAGCACTTTGTGATGGGCCTGCAGGGATGGGAGGTCCCTCTGTGGCCAATGCTGAGGGCCCCCAGTGGCACTGGCAGCTCCAGCCCTGCTTGCCACACTGACAATGGGCAAGGGAGACAGATTCCCTCTCTCCTTCTCCGCTCCCAGGGGAGTGTGAGCCACGTCCAGGGAGCACCTGAATCCCTCCAAGCCTCAAGGGAGGTGAGGGTGCTCAGCAGTTGGTGCTGGCACCCAAAAAACAAGCCATTTTCTATGCTGGGAGGAAGAGACAGCCCCCTGCAAAGTCTCCCTTTGTCAGACAGCTCCAGGGCCAGCAGTGCAATAGCAGCTCTGAGTGAAAGCAGAGCCCTGCAAACAGGGAGTCTGGCTGCCTTGGGAAGAGGCTCCATGGAGATCAGGATCATCCCAGCTTGCTCTGGGAGGGAAGCTGGAGGTGTTACCATGATGATGCAGAGAAAAGCCTCATCTTACATGGGGAAGGAAACAAGGCAAAAAATCCCACACTCAGCACAGGCCTGTAGGATCTGAGTCAGCTTCTCCCAGGAAAACTCTCCTATTTCTCCCTCCCACACAGCCCATGTCCAGCCACTGGCCCTGCTGCCCAGCCCACTGTCAGGGCACAGCACAGCAGGGCAGCAAAAAGGGAGCTCAGCATGAGCAGGACTTGGTGCTGGCAGGCTGGGGAGGCAAAGCAAGCAGTAGGTGTACAAGAAAATCTATCTCTGCTCCTGAAGAGTGGGTAAAATTCTGCACTTCTATGAGGGCTCTGGCTGCCTCCACCTTTCCAGTCCTGAAGTGCCTCCATCGAGTTGCTGGGGATTCCAGACTGGTTCTCCTCTCCTTCGGTGGCTGGGGTTTGAGTTTAGGTGGGTGGAGCTCATCTCTGGAAAATAAATAACTATGAACAGGGACCTGCAGTGGGAGGGAGGGAGGGACACCTGCACGAGCAGCTCCTGGCCAGGATGCAGCCCCTGGCTGAGTGCTGGCACGTTGAACTGAGAAATTGTTTGATCCAGCCCTTCCCAATCCAGGCTGGGGCAGGTCTGTTCTAAAGGCAGCCCAGGGATGGCACTGAGGTGCTGCAGCAGCTGCAACTGCTTGCATTGAGCAACTACAGAGGACAGGCATTAACACCCAGTGGGGATGCAAAAAGCACAGTGGGAGAGGAAAAGACAGAGAAGGCAGCAAAAAGGTGACATTGGAGACACCGAGGGGCAGACCCAGCCAGTGCCCAGCCAGCACAGCCCACCAGTGCCCAAGGCCAGAAACTCTGCAGCTCCACCAGGGATTTATCAGGAATGTTCCCCTGACACCGCTGGGGGCTTGGTTGACATTTTCCAACACTCCCACGTGACTCAGGTCCTATTCCCCATCCATCCATCCTTCCATCCATACATACACAGGCTGTGGTGCTGGGATCCTGCCAAGCTCTGCCGGCCTTGGGCTTGGGGAGATTTCTGCCAGCCGTCCTGAGCTCCGTAATTGTGCTCTCTGTTCCAGGAAGCAAGTAAGAAAGATTTTAAAATCCCCAAAACAAACCACAACAGACAAACCTAAAAAACCTTCAACAGCTCAACCCTGCTCAGGTTATTTCTTTAGGGACAGCTACCACTCTCCAGCTGAAATGCTGGGCTTTTGGGGAAAAAGAAAATTACATGTTGACCTCCAAATCGAAAAGGATTAAGGTAAGAGAACCTTTCAAACTAAAAATTATTGGCCCAAAGCTTTTATTTTTGCAGGAAATCTCTAGGTAAGACCAGCCTGACAGTTAAACAACTGGTTCTTCTGGTGGGGAGAAACCCTCCTCTTTAAGGGAAGCAGCCTGATAGTTAAAAGCAACTGTTTGGTCAAACTTCAGGCTCCCTGGCACAGCCTGCATTGCCTGTCCTTCCTGTTCACTGATTTACAGGCAGTGCCACAATGGCCCTGGTTCAGATATTTGGTGCCATCCAAGGAATTTGGCATTGCCATTTCCATATGTTTTAATCGAAGTTTCAATCCTTTCAACCAGTCTTCAAATGCCAGCTTTCCTTTCTTTTACAGAAAGCTCAAGGTTCCTAGAAGACTTCTGACATCCTCTTTTGTGCTCAGAGAGATGACATTTTCAAACAGATGTTTCCAAAGTTAACAGCATTTGAAAGAATAATGAACTCAAATGCCCCTGGATTCCAGCTTAGCCCAACTCCATTCTGTGTCAGACACTGAGATTCCCACCTCTAAGGCAGGAGCTGTTTGTGCCCCCCATCCCTCCTCCTGTCCTTCTCCCCAGCAGCCTGTGCCTGTTGTCCCCGGCAGAATCCCTGTCCCTGTGCACCCTGCCAGGAGCAGCTGCACACAGGCTCACATCTCCCCTTGCCCTCACCAGGGGGTTTCTCTCATCCCCAAACACGCCGATGAGAACGTCGGTGCGATGAGTGCCCAGGGCCTGCACTGCCACCACAACTGGGATCTCTGCTGTGCTCTGGGGCTGCACAATCCCACAGGGCTTGGGGCTGGAGTAGAGCACAGCAGAATCCTCCGTGCGTTTCTGGAAGGGACACAATGAAATGCAGATTCAGAGGGACCTCTCAAGAAACTTTAGGCTCCTTAACATCCACCACAACAGCAACTTACACACACCTTTAAAACTCCCCAGGACAAAGGTCAAAGGCACAAACAAGATGCAAGAATTGTAGGTATAGCACTCCCAGGGCATCCTGCAAGGAGGCTGCCAGCACAGGCACTGGTGTCTGTGGGTGCAGCAGCTTTTCACAACCCTCTAAGATCTCCCACAGGAAAACACCCTGAGGACTAGAACATCAGCTGTTTCCTCAGGAGCTTCAACTGCCTCCTAAAGTTTACACTTGGGTAGGATCCTGTTCTCAGCAGATCTTTAAGACTGAATAGAAAGCAGCAAGGTCTTATCCAAACCCTTTTTTCCCTAATAGTTTCCTCAGGAATATTTGACAGGAGGAGGTGGATGTGATGCCAAACCTGGGGAATAAGCCCGTAGCAGCCAGGAAGGTGGCTGGGATTCCTAATGAGGATCGTCGTCTCATAAGGCACCTTCAGGTGGCACTCATCACACAGCAGCACTGGGGAGGACACTTGGAGCTCAGGAACGAGACATCTGGGCAAAGAGATGACCCCAGAACAATCAGAGATACTGAGAGAATGGAGAATGCCTACCCCCAATGATTGTGAAATGGAGCAGAACACATTGGTCACTGTCAAATGCACATTGAAGAGCCCTACAGGGATAAATTGCCTTCTACCTTTTCCCATTCCAACATGTCTTGTCAAGGAGGGGCAAACCCTGATAGGCAGCACCCAGAGGCTGCCAAGTGCCCCAGGCAGAGCACTTTGCCCCACAGCTGCCTCAGCCCCTCCTTTGCCCAAGAAGGCTTGCAAGGACTCCTGGAACAGTCCCAGTGACCCATGAGCTCTGGGGGAGCCTTCCCAACAAGGATCAGTGCTCGCTAAGGCTCAAGGAATACACAGCTCCAGTGTCTCAGTAAAACTGACTCAACAAGGATCAGTTCTCCCTAAGGCTCAAGGAACACACAGCTCCAGGGTCTCAGTAAAAATGACTCCCTTCTCTGCTATGGTGCTGTTGCCCTGCCTGAGAACTCAGCTCTTTGCCCCAGCCCTGGAGGGCACGAGACAGCAGCTGCCCCACAGAGGGGCTGATCAGCCCCTGCCAGGCCCTGCAGCTCCCTGGCTCCTTCACTGCACAGCTCCAGGCACTGCCTGGCCCCAGCTCCACCTCCTGTACACAATGGCAGCCCAGGCACTGCCTGGATGGCTCTGCCTGCCACAGGGAACAGCACCAGGGAGCTGCATCCCTCTGGGCATCACACTGACACTCACAACAGCACAGCACCATGGAATTCTGATGCAGCAACAACCACTTTTGCTCTCAACTCTGACAACATTAAAGCTCAAAATGGGAAGCACAGGGAAGGACAAAAACTGGAGCTGACCTGCCACATCAAGGGCTGCTTTCCCCTTGTCAGACCTTGCCCTCCCAACTCTTGCTGGGAGCCACTTCCCCCCTGCCATGTGCCCTCATGGACAGAGCCAGAGCCTGACTCTCAGCAGCTGCTTGGTGTGGCCCAAACCAGTGCACGGTGCTCACAACCAGCACAACTCCACCCCTTGCAGCCAGAAGGAGAGGAGGCCCTCGGGAAATTTGTTCCACCTCAAGCACCAAAAACAAGGCCAATCAAAGATATCTTTCCTGGTGCCTTTAGAAGAGGGCCCAGGACCGTGCTGGGCTGTGAGTAAACGTGCTTTTCACCACGGGCTGCTGCCCAAGCACTTCTGTTCTCGTGTCCAGCTGGCACAACATGAGGGCATTCAGCAGCACTTCTCCTTGGCAGCTGCAGCCAGCACAGCCTGGGCAAGGCAGTGCCTGGGGGAGGCCAGGCAAGGGCTGGTACCTGGCTGTGATGATCAGGGCTGCCACTCCCTTGCCAATACCCTCCAGGTCCACCAGCAATCTCCGGTAGAAATCCATCACCGTGTTGGAGCACAGGGTCACCTGGTGGAAGAGAAGAACAGTCAATTCTTCCTTCCAAAAGCTCATTACCCACGGGTGATACCCTCCAGTTCCTGAGGGAGGATTTGCCCTTAATTCTTCTGCTGCTCCATGTGTAGAGCACAGTCTCAGAGTAACAAAAGCCTTCTGCCAATACCAGATTTGTTAAACACACCTTGCTATCAGGGCACAGGTCAGCTACATTAAAACATTAGACTACAGCTCCATGCACCACTGCATTCAAATTAAGGGGCCAATTTCTCATCTGACTACAAAGACATCCATGCAGAGGAAATCTGACTTGACCACAATGAGTTCAGCTTTACAGCAGGAGGCTGAGGGCAAAGTGTGGCCCAGCAGGTGCTGGGCAGTTCATGGCTGCCCTGGGAGCCTGAGCCCGGGCTGGCCCTGAGAACTCCGGCCCCACACCAGGAGTGGGGAACTGCCCCAGGCTGGGCATTGACCACAGGCAGAACCCTCAGAACTGCCCCAGGGTGGGCATTGACCACAGGCAGAACCCTCAGAGCCTCTTGCTCTACACCACAAGAGACAAGCCACCACAGGGACCAGGCAGAGGAGAAAGGAGAAGGATCTCTGTCTTGAAGTTCCACAAGAAAGGGTTTATTCCAAGCAAAAGGATCAGAGCCAAAAGAGCCCTGCACACTCCTGTGTAAGGAATTTTGTACAGACACAAAGCAGGGGGTAGATACAAACAGCAAACCGAAAGGGAATCCTCAGGGGAGCACTGAGGGGATTACATCAAGTGTCTGGAGCCACTTTGGGTAAGAAGGTGGGGAGGATGGCTCACATGGGTTAATGGGGCCTCCAGGAATAGGGGAATTCCAAAGGGGTGTTGCAGACAGGGATTGGCTCCAGGTTAAATTGGCAAAAAAGTTTGGGGAACAAAAGGGGCTGGGTTTGACAGCAGGGAAAGAGCTGGAACAAGGGGCAGGGAATGGCATGAGGGACAGCTTTGAGGGAGGGTAAAACCCAGGGGTAAACCAACTCAGGGAGAACACGGGGTACCAGAGAACAAACCACTTAAAAAGGAATCAATACAATAAATTTGAACCGCTACACATGGCTGCAGATGTTTTGTCTCCACTGGAGCTTCCTGCAGTGAACACAAATCATTCTGCTCCCCAGGAGGGGGGAAATGAGACCAAGAAGAAAAGCTCACTGCTTGATACAATGACATCTCTCTAACAGCCACCTTCTGCCCTCATCCTTGCTCTGCCCCATTGCAATCAAATCAATCGCTCTCAAAAACACAAGAATGGCTTCAGGCCTTGACCATAAGGTCTGTGAGCTCAGCATATGATTTTGGAAAGCAAACAGTGCTCCTTGAGGAACATCTCGAGTAAGCCAGCTAGCAGAGGCCTCCCAGCAGTGCAGATCTCTCAGTGCCAGGATGCTCCAAGCTGGCACCAGAGCTAAAGCCCTCCCACCCTGCAGTGCAGCTCCTGCCCTGGTGCTGCAGCGGCTGTGGCCGGGCTCTTGCCGTACCTCGATGTCCTGGTGTCCCTGGGGGAGGATGGTGCCTTGGCTGGGATTGATGGTGAACTCCCTGGGCTCCACATAGAAATGGATTCCCTTGCTCCAGGCCGGGTCGGTGTCCCTGCGGATCTGATCCACGCTGTCCACAGCCGGCTGCGTGCCATCGTCCGACATGCGGAGCTGGAACGTCAGGGGCACCGCGGAGCTGTTGGTGAGGCGGCAGCGCTGCGTGTAGGGAAAGCCTGGCCAAGGACACAAATATCCATTCAGGCACCCAGCAGGGCATGATCCTGGGGGCAAGATCCTGGCAGGATCAAAGTGGGATTGGAGTTGAGCTCTTTATTATCTGAACTACAGCTCACCCAGAAGCTGCGTGAGGAATTATTCATCACTTAGTTCCCTTTGACACAGATTGACTGCAGCCTTGAAAATGCCCACTCCTAACCCTGCTGAACGCTGCTAGATTCTCTATTCGTGATGGGGACGAGCTCCCTCACCTGCCCCAAACCAGCACCAGGTCTCTCTGAGTGATGAGTGTGCACCCAGACCCAGCATTTACTCTGAGAATTCAAGCTGTCCAATTCCCTGCTCAGCCTGCCAACACTCCCACCTTTTTCAAGACATATAAAGAGTGAGCTGTCAGTGAGAAGAAGCTACAGCAAAAGAAAGTGAGGATGGAATCAGGAACTAGAACGTGAGGCAAAGCACCCTAATGCAGCTTCTCTCTGCAGGATCCTTAAGGCATCTCTTGCTTTGGGCCAAACAGACTGAGCACATGACAGCTCAGAGCCCACTCAACTGGGGCACAGCCAAGCCTTGCTTTGAGATTAGCAATTAGGAACCAGGTCCCACCTCACCCGACAAACAGGGACATCACAGCCATGCTGCTCACTGAGAGTGCTGCCTGCAAGGGTTTACCCCACTTTGGCTCTGAGATTTGCTTTCCATCCTGCAAAGCCAGAGATACAGCCACTCATGGTGGGGATGTCCTGCAGAGCGCACAGAGCAGCCACAGCCTGCTCTGCACTGCACATCTGGCTGGGCTGGCCAGCTCTGTGGGGAGGAGACTTCTCCCCAGGCCTGCTCACCAAGAGCATCTGGGACACAGATGGGGAGAAAAAACAACTGCAGCTGCAGCCCAGAGCTTCTCTGTGCCCATCCAAGTGACCACTGCCAGCTCCAGCAGGGACTCCAGCAGGGAGGCAAGAGAGGCACAAAAAGGACAAACCCAGATGTCAAAACCTCCAACGAGACTGAGGCCAGCACATGCAGACAACAGTCAACAGGTACAAAGAAGCAAAGATACAACAGCTGCCTTCAGCCTAAGAGCCCTTAGGAATGAAATTGGATTCAGCAGGATCAATCTCCTGCTTCAGAACCATATTTCCATCTGTTGCCTATCGTGTTTCATTCCTTCCAAAGGCAACTTGACAAGCGTCTCCGTGGTGATGCAGGCTGGGGAAGAAGCAGCTCAAAAAAGGCAATGACTTTCCTTCAGAAGTTCATGAACTTCATTGCTCTGGCCTTAGGCTTGGCCGTGAGTGTTGCCCTTGGTCTGGGAAGGGGGATTGGGGTTCTGGGGGGTTCTGGGGGGTTTTGGCCCTGGGCTGGGCTTTTCCCTTGGGGGTTTTTGGGAGTTGTGGCGTGATGCCGTGGGCGGCTGTGCAGTGGGAGCTGAGGCTGGGCAGGGAGCGGAGCTTCCCTTCCTCCCGCTCGGGGATCGCAGCTCGGCCGCTGCTGCCGCGGGAGGTTTGTGCTCGGCCGGGGCTGCCCTGGCTGCAGCTCAGCGCTGGCACCGACCCTGCCTGCCTGCCCTGCTGCTGTTGCTGCTGGGCACTGCCCACATCCCCCTGCCCTCTGTGGCTTTGCAAAAGGAGCATTTCCTCCTTCCCTTCCCTTCCCGCACCGGCTGGGGGGGATCCCTGCCCTGCCAGAGCCCACAGCTCCTCCTGCTGTCACCAGAACTCCACCAAAGGGGAAAAACAGGACTTGGCATTTGGGAAATGTCTGTTCTTGCCTTCATGTCTGTGCTGTCCTGAGATAGTCTAGCAAAAAACTGTTATTTCTTTTCCCACAGTTTTGCCTGGGACCCCTGTCACTTTAAAGGGATAATCATTTGGAGGGAGGGGCTCATCTTTCCATTGCAGGAAGATTCCCACCTTCCTTGGCAGACATCTGTCTTTTAAAACAGCACAGAGACACCAGAAAATACTGCCTTTCTATTCCTTGCTTCCATGGGATCTCACAATGGCAAAATGCCCCCTGAGGCAGCAGCAGCCCTGCAGTTCACAGCCTGAAGAGGCTGCTGGGGCAGAGCAGGAGCAAGGGATGCTTTTCTGTTGGAAGGCACAGATCCCTGAGGCTGTGTCCCAGCCCAGGGAACACTCACCAAAGGAGATGTCCCCGAAGTCGAGCTCAGCGAGGTCGAAGTGTAAACTCGGTGCAGTGACGCTGCCCCTGCAGGCCGAGGACAGAGCAGGCAATGGCTCAGTTAAAGGCATTGCAAAGGTCCGGCTGTCATGGCTCGGGGGCACAAAACCTGGGCTCAGGACACCCTGGGTTTCCAACCAACCCAGCCCCGTGTGCTCAGCACAGGGCCCTGGGCACAGGAGGCAGCTCAAGCCAAGGGGCAGCAGCCAACAACCCCTGATGGGCTCTGGGCACAGGGAAGGCAGGAGAAGCCCCTGGGTTGCTGGGGGTCCCATGAAGGACCCTGAACACACACCCAGACATGGCTCCGTGCCTCAATTTCCCCATCTGCAATGGCATGGACATAAGGTGTCCCCACAAGCTTCTGTAAGCAGCCCTTCCAGCCACAGTTTCCCTGCTTTGCTCCCTCTGAGCTGCAACTGCTGTTCCCATGGAGGAGCTTTCTCAAGACAGTTTGACCCACACAATCATTACAGACACTTTTCTGAGACACAAATCCAGGGCATTCCCAAACATCCTCTGAAAAGAGCAGCAACAATTCTACCCAGGGCACAGATGAATCCTAAAGGAAAGGACCAGCTTGTCAGCAGTGCACCAGCTGGCACAGCCAAGAGCAAGAGCTTCAACAACCAAACTTGGCTGTCCTGAATCAAGCACAGCACCTCACCTGTCCTTGAACTCAGCAGACACACTCCAAAAGCCACCAACATCCACTGAAATCAGCACGTGAAGCTGCACAACATTCACCAGTTGATTTCATGGTTGATGCCAATCAGTGCCCACTCTGCCTTTTGGTTCAAAATCAAGAACCAGTGAACTGTGTCCTCTATTGTATTCACAGGACTGACCCTGGCCCTGCTCTGCACATCTCAACAAGAGACACCTGCCCCTGCTCAAGGAGAAAGCTGCGGATGCAGAAACAGCCCATGGCCACTTTGGGGGAGGGACAGAGGAGAATCAATTATTTGATGGTGAAAGGTTCCCTCTTGATTTCCAAATGAAAAAAGCAGCACTTTTTCTCCAAAAACAAAGGCAGCGTCATTGTTTCTCCACTATGGGCACACCTGCACACCACTTTTCTCTTGCTAAGGAATAACTTCCTTGTTCTTCTTTACCCATCTCCCTTATCTCATTGGTATCATCCAGTGCAGATTGCTTTCATTTCTTCACTGCCTTGAGCCAGTGCCTCCCAAGAGCAGCAGCCCAGCTCCAAAGCTGCAGAGCAGCCAGCACCAGCTCTCCTGCTTCCACTCCATTATCCTTCAGCACATGGCTCAGGCTGGCAGGGACAAGGCCTCACGCTGCTGTGGTGCTGAGCACTGAGCTCTACCTCCCCTATGATCAGCCCTTCTCCCTTTGGCTGGGCCAGGATTGTCTCTTGCCATGGCACCAGCCCACGGGATGGTGCCCCAGTCCTTGGCACAGCTCCTGCTGCACAGTTCCTGACTCCCACATCAGCCCTTTGCTGGCTGTGCAAAGGAGGCACCAGAGCCCTCTGTGCACAGGAGCTGGGGGCACAGCTTGTGCCCCACAGCATGGCCATGAGAGGTGAGCTGAGGCTGCTGCTGCCCATCTGGCATGGATTATTCACACAAGGTTTTACAAACACTGCTAGTACTGCAGAATCAGCCAGGCTGGCCCATCTGCAAAGCCCTGGGGGCCTTGCTGGGTGTTCAGGTGGGATTGAGATCCATCCTCTCAATGAATCACTACTGCACCTGACAGGCAGAAAAGTTAAGGTATGGAGGGGGTTTTAAAAGGTTGTTTTCTTCTGCTTTTATAACTAGGTCCATTGACATGTTTGTTTTCTTGTATGGCATCTAAAGACAGGTCCATGTCTCCCAATGGCACCTTGCAATCCCCAGACACTGCTCTTGCTTTGAGCAGTGTGTTTGCTCAGATGATTTCCAGAGGTCCCCTCCAGGACCACTGCAAAGCCACGTGCCTGTGGCCTCCCAGAGAATGGCTCTGCTTGGCTGACAGTGCTGAGGAAGCATTTCAGAAGCTGCTTGTGCTCAGCAGGGTGCAAGCCAGCTCCCAACATGTTCCAGCAGCCTCCAGGAAATCTGGGACAGAGAAAGCTCCAAGGCCACTGAAAGCAAGAGCAGATGCCTTTCATCCTGCTCACTCCCAGCCAGGCTGCAGAGCAGCAGATCCGATGCTTGGTTCCTGCTGTAGCTCTTTCCCAACTCCGCTCTCACCCAAAGGTGTTTGCACAGGGACAGATGAGCTGCCTCACCTCTGGGTGCTCAGCTGGTACCGAGCTGCCCGGGCACCGACATTGCGCACCAGCAGAGTCTGCTGGGTGCTGACCTTGCCTGGACACTTGGAGAAGTCCAGCTGGGCAGGGAAGTCCAGCACAGCTTGGGCACCAATGGCCCGAATTGGCACAACGATCCTCTCCCTGGCAGTCAGGCACACCAGCTCGTGGCAATAATCCTGCAGGAAAAGAAACTGGCTCAGCACAGGACATTTAGTGCCATCCCCATGGCAGAAGAAAAACCATTTCCTATACCCCTTCAAGGGCATCAATTTACCTATTGCACCCTCAAATGAACACTAAGTCCTACTACTATGTCACATTTTAAAGGCACCAGTGCACTTTGCAAAATCTGTCTCAGTGGCATTCAGCTCTTGTGTCACTTGGGTCATACAGATAACAGCCCTAGGCCACCATCATTTTTACTCTAAACTTTAATGATGTTAAAGAATTCCTAAGCCTCTTCTAAGCAACATGGAGCTGGGGAACACAGGACATTGCTCTTTAGGCTTCTATATTCCCACTGTCTGACAATAGGACAAAGTGTTCAACCGACTCTAAGCAGCAAAAGTAAGAGGAGAAAACAGCTGCACCCAAAGACATCCTACACCTTTGGCCTGGTGCAGAAACATCAGTTGGCTCACAACTCCCCTCTAACTTTGCCTGTCCAACCAAGTCAGGAGAAGAACAGTGCTAAGAGGTAGCAGGATGCTGTTGGAAAGGGCCTCTCTTTGTTTCCCTGCAAGGCTTCCTTCCTTCCATGCCATGCCCTCAACCCTTCTGTATGAACAAGCCTCCAGATCAGAACATGAACCCTCCAGATCCCAGCACTGAGATCAGACTTGCCAGGGCCTCAGCACTGCTGTGCAAACCTCCCCACAAAAGCACCTTTGGCACGGAATGGGTGCCAGCTGACAGAGCAAGCACAGGGACAGGCATGAAGACAGAGCCCCAGCAGTGTCACTGCCATGGGCTCTGGGCTCACAGCTCCGCCTGCAGCTTGTACCTGCCCTGCACCAGCTCCTGCAGGCAGGTGTCCAAGTGCCCTGCAGCTCAGCAACCTCCTGCTGACCAAGAGCACCCAGAGCCCAGTGTGCCTGTGCCAGGTCGGGCTCACGGGCACAGCACATCCTCTGCCCTGGCCCTGCAGCTGTGCCATGCTCACTTGTGCTCTGGGACAGCACAGCTGCAAGGCTGCACAACCGAGGGGGTGAAAAAGCACCGGCTTTGCTCCAGCCCAGGGGCAGGCAGGGAAGCTGTTGGCAGTCCAGGAAGGAGGAAAGCTCTCTGACCTCTTTGTTCCTCTGGTGTTTTCCATCAGAATGAAACACCTTCCACTGGACCTAGAGATGGCCCAACATCTATCAACACCCCTCTGTCATTTTCATCCTGTTTCCTGTGCATCTTCCTTTGGCAATGCTCAGGAATGTGCAGGGAGGGGAAGCAGAGCCTGTCAGGCCTGGCTGCAGTGCCTGCCAGCAGTGCCAAGGTGTGACTGGCTGCAGGCTGCCTGCCCACGCCTGGAGCCCAGCTCACAGCATGCAATGGGCTGCAGCCAGAGTGCAGGGCAAACAATGGCTGTGGAGATCATTGTGTGCTTTGGCCCCTCCAGCCTCACCTTGTTCTTGCTGGGGGTGAAGCGGATGCGCACGGGGGCAGAGGCGCCCGGCGGCACGGCACGGTACGCATCGCTGGAGCTCACCAGCTGGAAGTAAGGTGAGCTCTCCATGGAGACCTTCACCACGTGAAGAAACTGCAGCAAAGACATGAAATTATGATTTTGCCACTTGTGGAAACAGGATGAGAGGAGACCTGTCAATGTCCTACTAACATCCCTCCCTTGCCCCTTTTCCAAAGCACTTTCAGCTGTGCAGGCACAGGCACATCATTCACAAGGCTGAACTCTCTGGCTCCAGCATTTTGGCCAGGGGCAGTAGGGCAGCGCCTGCTGGGAAGGAAGGGCCAAGCAGGTCAGCACCAGCAGGATGGAGACAGAGCACCTGAACCAAGTCACCTGCATATTCAACAAGGCCAAAAAACCTGCTGGCTTCTGCCTGCACACAGCCATGAAGTTGTCATGTTCCAGAGGGGGAATGTGCTACCTAAAAGCAAACCAGCCCATTACTGTGGGGGAAGGAAGAAATTCCCTTCTAGCAGATCAGGTTTGGGTAGGGACCTTCTGGGGATACAGTCAGGCAGGCAGAGCAGCAAGACAGGAGACCAAACACTGTGGTCTTACTGGGAATAAAAGCAAACCTGAAAAGCAAAAGAAGGAATGAATACAGCAAGACAATCCCTAAAACAAGGAGATGGCAAAGAGAATTTAAATGGGCAGTAAATCAGCAAGGAAGAATCATAAGACCATGACAGCAACCAGCTTGCCAAAAGTAACAGAAACACAGACAGGCGGTGTCTATTGACCATGGGGCTTCAGAGGCATTTTCTGCCTGGAGAAACAGGACCAGCACTGACTGACAGTGTGGTTCCAGTATGCAAAGCCAATCTTGGCTCTCCAGGGCTTCCTGCTGCCCGTGCAGGCAAGCTGGGCTGCTGGGCATTCCTGCCTGCAGCCAGCAGGCCAGGTTCTGCCCTCTGCGGTACACATGCACAGCACACATGCATTTTCTAGCACACTGATAGCATCAACCCCTGAGCACCAAAATGCTCTCCAAAAGTCTAAACCAGATGATTTGGACTCCCTCCTGTCTCCTTCCACCAGCCTACTCTTGCCACAAGCCTCACTTGAGAAAATGTTTCCCTGACTGAAATTCAAATGGTCTCAAGTTTTCCTCTTTACAGTGGAACACAACTGACATTTTTCAACTTTTTCCCTCTCAGCTCTCTTGGGAAACTGCAAAACAATCCCAGTTTCTTCAGGTGAAGGGGGAAACCTCCAGGAGCACATGGCTTTGGATGTGCTGTGCTTCTGCAAAGGGAAAGCAGAGCACGTGTTGCTTTTGGAAAAGCTGAGCAGAGCTGGATGAAGCTGAGCAGGAGCCTCAAGTGGCACCTAAAGGCCTCTCACTGCTTCTGCTCCATCACTCTGATTGCAGGGCTCTTGCAGAACACGGTTCCTGCAGGGCCAATGCCATTAATGAGAAGTGATTCCAGCATAAAGTGCAGAAGGCTTAGCCCCTGAGCTTTGCCTGTGAGCTGCACAAAGGGAGCCAAACTGGCTGAGAGAGGCAGAGATTCCTACCAGGAGCCAAGATTAACCAAGGACACACAGGGTGTGCTATAGACCCAAGGCAAAGAGTGAGAGCAGGTAAGAACTGTACAGCCCTCAAAATTCCAGTCAATCCAGAGCTTTCAAGAGAAGGAAACTCCTTTGGAATAGACACCATCAACGCCTGGCCAAAACCAGGGGACAATTCCCAGCACAGGAAGATTTTCACCATCTTGCAGAAGAAGGTGCTGAGACATTTTCTTCTGCATGTGCTGCAGCAGATAACTTGCTTTGCTGTACACTGAGGGAATGACAGCACTCTCCTCTTCCAGCACAGCGTTAAAGCTCTGGGTGCCAGCACTTACCTTGTCCTTATTCATGAGAGACAGCACCATTTCCGAGACCTCCCGAGCGACGAAGTTCTGAAATACCAGCTCTGGTGGGGAAACCCCAAACCAGCTCTGTTTCGGGGCAGCTGACGGCAGCTGGAGAGGAGAGAGAGCAGGGAGAGCTTCAGCTGCTGGGAGGAAGGTTCATGCAGGAGAATCTTCCACTGATCCCCAGTGAAGTACAGACTCTGGGGGAGCACGTCTGCCCAGCCCACACTGGGCAAACAGTGGCTCCCCCACCTCTGCTCTGAGCTGATCCACAGCTGCTGGGCCACACAGAGCAGGCTCAAGCCAAGCTGCTCTTTTGGCATGGATTTCTCCAGGTTTCTTTCTCCAGAATGCCAGGCAGCACTTTCCTAAAACACAGCCCTGTGCCCATGTGGTCACAGAGCTCTGGGGCACTGACTGAGCACTCATGGAGTAAGTAAAACCCATGAATTTACAGGAGACTCCATGGGAAAGGATTTGGGATCTTTTACTCTGAGAAAGGGAAACTGAGGCCCACACAACTGCAAATATCTTTTTTGCTCTAGAACTTAGACATCAGTAAGAAGAGAGCAGGACCAGAGGAGGTGTGAGAGATGAGGTGACATTTGGCTGAAGCCAAAAGGTTATGAAGCAAAAGAATGGAATTTGTTGGTTCTCTGTGTTGTTTGTGGTTTGGATTTGTTCAGGCTGGTTTGTTGAGTGTCACAGTGAGAGGGACAGGGTTGAAGACCTGACCAAAAGGAAGGAGGATGAGAAGGGAGGGCACAGAAAAGTTGGTGCTCAGTAGAGAATGGAAGCTCCTGAGTACCCATCCAACGGCAAAGGGCACAGGGACTGCCCCAGCCGGGTACAAAGGGGATACAAAGATTGCCATTTTCTCAGAGGGTGTGTGTGTGTGCTTGGCTCTCAGCGAGGGAGACATCCCCAGCTCAGCTGAATCCTTACTAAGAAACACTTTTCTTTTGCTTTGATGATTTTGTTCCTTTTCATTGTACTTAAAAGTTAGTGTGTTCCAAAGAGAGGAAAAGGCAAAAATAAAAAGACAAATGAGCTGAAAATAAAAAGACAAGTGAGGTGAATGCTGAATGAGGATAAGTTTCAGTTATTTTCTCAGCAACTTGGGTAAAAGTAGACTTGGTATCTCCTTTTTCAATGGC
The DNA here is from genome assembly GCF_047830755.1 of Zonotrichia albicollis. Lineage (NCBI taxonomy): Eukaryota > Metazoa > Chordata > Aves > Passeriformes > Passerellidae > Zonotrichia > Zonotrichia albicollis. The sequence goes on along the minus strand of NC_133827.1, from coordinate 4,520,036 downwards.
CTTTAAATGGGTGCTTTCTTGTCATTACAGTGATCTTATTTCATGCCATGAGAAGGAGAGGCACGTCTGGAATGACACAACAACAGCAAATGCTTCTGCAGCAGAGACATTGCTTGGAGAAAACTCTGCCCTGCTTTGTCTGCCTTCTCCAGCCACACTGCTGTCACTGCAGAGACGCAAGCAGGTCTCCTCTGTGACTTCACAGCAGACACATTCTGCTGAAGGGAGTGGCTGCAGCACACTGTCCCTTAGCTGTGCCCTTCCCTGAGGTGTTCCCAAGGCTCCTCTCCAGGACAATCCTTTACCTGGATTGTGTTCCATGTCTCTTGCTTCCAATTTCCTGCTCAACAGCCCACCTCAGTCACCTACCCCTTTGGACTGTGCTTTATACCGAGCTAGTCCTGCCAGAAAAGCCGCATTAAACACACCTCTGAGTAGGCACTGATCCAGATAAAGCACATCCATTCCCCTCTGCCCAGGGCCAGTCTCCTGTACATCTGGCAGCCTGCAAAATCTAACGCCCCGTCAGGGTCCAACACACTGTTCCAGCCCAAAGCAGTAATGCAATTTGTTTTGTTCAGACTGAAGTAATTCCTGCAGACCCTTGGCCTTCAAAGGCCAACGCTGCCACTCTGCAGGGAATCCTGTGGCCCCGAGCATTTGATGTTGACCACACCAAAGCAAGAGGTGGCTCCTTCAGCAGGAGAATGGCAAAGGGTAATTTTGGGCCTCTGTGTCCCCAGCCTTCCTCCCATGGTTTTAGCAATGGCAGCTGCACTCCAGCACAACCCAGCAGCTTCAGCAGAGGGTATTTGTGTTGGCTTAGTGCACATCAGGACTCCCAGTCCACCACTCCCAGCACCTTGCAATGACAGCACGACCTGGACACTGAGGTATTTTGCTGGAGGCAAGCCTGTCACAAACACACTACCTCTTCAAACTTCATGTGAAACAGAAAGGAAAAGAGCAGGAAAAGGCTACCTTTGGGCGAGTCTCACTCCTGTCTAGAAATGGGCCAATTCTGGGCAGAATACTCCCCCCAGTGCTGGCCTCCTTCTTCCTGCTGAGAAACTTCTCCCTCTGGAACTTAGAGGGAAGCAGCTGAAAGGCAAAAGTAAACCAGCTACAGCCTCAGAGTTGTGCTTGTTCAGAAAGGCTTTTCTTGAACAAGTGGCACTGGTGAATAACTTGTGATCACAGCCACCAGGACATTCCTGGAAGCCCTGGGAGTTTCCTGCTGAAATACTTAGCATCAGTGAATTAATAATACAGAGTGGAACACACATACTCCAGCCATATGGCTCTGTCCCATTGGCTTCTCCATGATTGGATGGGACATGGTTGGGGATTTCTGCTCTTTGGGCATTTGTTTCCTCTCACGTTTCATTGGATTGAGGCAGTGACCTTTCCAGAGAATGGGGAGGAGCTCTCAGAACTGCCTGAACTCCATCCCTGCACAACGCTCAGAACTCACAGCAAGGAGATATCACTGCTGGATGAGTCCAAGAGATGCAAGAAAGGAACACTTTACCAAGAGTGAGGTGCACAGGAATGTGTCCAGGTTTTAGTTCTCCCTGTTAATTGTTTTCTCTGTCTGGGCTGACAGAGCCCTCCACAGAAGAAATCAGAGGCATCTCCTTGACAGAGCCTCAGCAGTGGGGCATCTTCAGCCAAGTGAGCTGCAGACAGCAAGGGACCTTTGTGGCCTGGCTCCAGCGCTGCCTGCAGGGCTGCATCTGTGCCCACACAGGAGCTGGGAGAGAACAGCTGCTTTGGAAGCTCTTCCAGCTGGGACCAGCCATGGCTCTCAAGGCTTTGGGCAGAGTTTGAGCTTCCCCCGCCCACATGCCCAGGTGCCCAAGGGCAGGATGGTCAGAGCAGCACAGGTGAGTGCCCAGCCTGACAGAAGGAATTCCTGTGGCAAAGGGAAAGGGACAGAACACATGCTCAGGGCTTCAGCTGTACATTGGTTTCACTCGGCTCTGCTGGCACAGCCAGGCAAGACACAGCTGAAGCATCCCATAGTGTTCCCTATTGCACCAGGACAGCCCCAGACACAGCAGCACAGCACAAAGGGCTGGGGAGGGGCTCTGCAGATTCACAGCACTGCTGGACAACAGGGGCAGGGAGAGCAGGGACACCAGGGCAGTGCCAGCCCTAACACAGCCCCGTGGGTACTCACAGCATTAGGCTTCAGCCCTTCCCTGGACAAAAGACGAGGTGTTGGTGTCTTTTTTGGCAATCCAGACGCCATTTCCAAGGCACGGTGTCGCAGGTGAGTGACAATGCCTCAACAGAACTGGAAGGAGCAACAATGGAACTCTGAAAATCCACAACCCAATTCATGGCAGATTCAAGGCATATTCTGGTGCTAAAAATGTTACATTACTTGAAAGTAGCTAAGTGCTTGTTTGGTGTAAGTAGCTAGTATAGTTAGGCCTCTAGTTGGACTTTATTTGAACTATAGGGCTACCTTGTGCAATTCAAAGTTAGATCATACTGAAACCTGGAGCTAAAAATCTTAACTTTAGTAACAGTTTGAACAGACAAAGCTGTAGCTTAAATATTACTCAAAACTAGCTAGAGTGGGCCTCCTCTTCTTTAGGCTAGAGCACCCTTGCTCTCTCAGCTGCTCCTCACAGCTGAGAGACTGGAATGTTATGGCTAATGGCTTAAATATCATTCTAAAGGACTTTCTGCCCATTGTGACAAAACTGTATAAAGAAGCTGTGACCACCCAAGCCCACCCTTCCCTGAAAATGCCTCCTGACTGGAACTTGGCACTGTGAGTTAAGCTGCCTAAGGGAACTTGAGACAAGATCAAGGTGACACTATTGTCCCATTAGCTCAGGTCTGGGGAGAAGTAAACAAGGCTGAGGAGAAAAACCTATCCACAACAAAGCCAAACCCAGCAGCTCTCCTGAAAATCAGCTCTGTCTCCGTTCAGGCTGGGGAAGTCATAGCCACAGACTCTTCTGCCGAGGCCAGGTTTGCACACAAACCTCCCAGCAAAGACCTCCACAGTGCCTCCAGACCCATTCCTGAGGCCTCGCACCAGACGACTGCAGGGCATGCAAAGTAACACAACAAATCTGAAAATCCAGAACCCAACTCATGGCAGACTCAAAGGACATACGGGTGCTAAAGATTTTATATTGTTTGAAAGTAGCAAGAGACAGAGTCCAACTTGCCCCACTCCTGGGAGGTACCTGGGCAAGATATCACCTTGCCCAAATCTGCATTAATCCATTGGAGTCTTACATTTTGCCAGACCTCACCACAGAAAAGACCAGAAGAGGATTTAATGGTAGGCCAATGGGATCCATGGAACGGTGATATTTTCTACTAAATCTCTCTCTGTCACTCTCTTTCTCCTTCCCCCCTTCCCAACCTCCATCCCCCTCCCACTTTTTCTTTTCTTTCTCTCTCTTTCTCCCTCACATTTACTGTTCCATCAAATCCAGACCATTGACTGTTCCATCAAATCCAGACCATTGACTTTGGCATATGGTCTCGTTTGCACCTCAATATAGAGGCATGTCCCTAAAAATTTTAAAACCCAGACGATAAAAACCCACTGCAACTTGAACAGAACTCGCTCACCTTTAAGCAGCTTAAGCAGTTACTAGAGGAAAAAAATGTATAGACTACTATCTTTAGAAAATGTTGCATTTCTTCAGTAAAAAAGCACAATCAGTAGTCCATTTATTGTTCATCCACTCAGGTGTACATGTCACTGAATTACTGCGCCAGAAGACTGGCATGATCACATCCTCTATTTCCCTTTGGCATTCTCTTTCAGAGCACAGATGAAACAAAACCAAAAAGTTCAACTTTAGTCGGTCTTTACCTTCAAATGAAATTCAGGACTCCCTAGCAGACACCAATGTTCTGCACGCTGCGGAGCTTTTCGCAGAGGCCAATGCTCTGCACCTTCAGCAATTCTCTACGCCGACAATTCACCTGGCGAATGGCCCGGTGCAGCCGCCTGCAGGAGCCCAGGCTGCGCACACCCAGCCAGGGCCGCGCTCTCAGGCAACTGAGGCCGCGCCGCTGTCACAGACGCTGAGGGCCCGGGCGCGGTTACCGGGCAACCGCGGCGCCGAGTGCGGGGCCGGGCGGGGCCGGGCCGGGCCGCAGGGATTTGCAAAGGAGATTGGCACTGCAGCGACTGACTGCAGTTTGGGGCTTCCCACGAGTCTTTCTGGAACTAATGAAACGTTAAAATGTGGTGACAAAGGCACCTGTGCCAGGTCTGTACATTGCTCTCTGCAGCACTAGTATCCGACCCTGGCTGGAACAGCAGGAGGGGCTGAGGCAGCACGGAAGGGGGCTCAGCCTGGAGAAAAGGAGGCTCAGGGGGGACCTTCTGGCTCTGCACAACTCCCTGACAGGAGAGGACGAGAGGCTGCTGCAAGTTCAGGCAGCGCCGCAGCCGCGTGGCTCCCCCTCTCCTCCCCTGCTCCGCCTCTTCCTCCCTCCCTCCTCCTCCGCTCCCGCAGCCCTCGCAGCCCCCGGGAGGGGCGGGGATGGAGCCGGGACAGGTCGGAAGGCAGAGAGGCCTGGGGGGATGCCAGGACTGGGAGTGACTGGGCTGTGCTGGGATCATCCTGGGAGCAGCTCCTGGGTGACTCAGTTCTACTGGGATCATCCTGGGATCACCCTGGCAGTGAGGAGGAGCAGCGCGATGGCTCCAGCGCTGGGGCTGAGGGCGCTCCTGGGGGGCCAGGGGGGAGTGACCCCCGGCACCGGGACCCTGAACCGCCACTGCCAGCACTGGGAACCCCTGAATCCCCCTGTTCTGGACATCAGGACCCTCTGCTCCCCTTTTCCCGGGCATCCCATGGCTCCCAGCCTCCAGACTTGGCGTAGGCTTGACTTTGGGACAACCTGGAACGCCTTGGTCTCCCATTCCTGCCTTTCCCAGCCCCACCTTTCTGCAAAACCAGAGACCCCCTGAACTCCCCCTTTCCGAACATCCCGGGTGTCCCCACTCTGGTTCCCCCTTTTTGGGAAATCCTGGACTCCCCTTTCCTGGGCTCAAGGACCCCCTGGAACTCCCTTCTACCTCTCCACGTCCCTGCCCCCCCCCCCATTTTCATGACCCTGAGACCCCCCTGGCCCCCCCATTCCTGAGAACCCAGACCCCCCTTCATCTCTTCATTGAGCACCAAAGGCAACCTTTTCCCAGCCCCATGCCTCTCCCAGCCCCACCCTTTTTTCTGGCCTGGGGCCAGAAGTGCAACTGACTGAAAACAAATGTGACAGAAAGAAATAATTTTGCTCCTTTTATTTACTATTGAAGTACAATTTCCTCCCTTTCTCACAAATCTCTTCCCAGTGTCATTCAGCAGGGCTGTCAGAAAATCCTTAATTCTGGGTGGGTGTTCCAAGCTGCAGCCACAAGGAAACAGGGAATGGGGATTTTCCTGCTCCTGGGGAGTTTGACATCCTCAGCTGAGGAGAGGAGGAGGCACCAGAAGGAAAGGGCAGCTGGGCTTCATCTTTCCACAGGGAAGTGGGGGGGGAAATCTCTCATCCTGTCTGCCGCTTCTCCCACAGGGATATGAGGGGCTGATCCCAGAGCCCCAAGGGTCACAGTCAGGGCTGCCCTCAGGGAATGCTCACCTGGTATGGAGGGGCAGTGTGCGAACGCCTGGGTCTTGGAGCACCCAGCTGCCCCAGGTGCCTGAGGAGGGCTGGGATGATGCCAGGGACATCCTGCAGTGACATCCCCTCTGTCCCGCTCTGGGTGAGCTCAGTCCCACACCTGACCCCGATCCTGGTCTCAATCTCACTCCATGTTTAGACACACTCACAGTTCTGTATTTAATCACATCCCAATTCCAAACTTGTCTAGCCCCAGACCTAAACCCAACCCCAGCCCAAAACCAATCCCATGTCTAGCCTTAACCCCAATCCCAGCTCTAATCCAAATCTCAGCCCCAACTCCAACCCCAGCCCCAATTCCAGCCCCTTCCTAAATCCTCAGCCCCAAACCAAACCCAGGTTTGGCCCTTCTGGGGGTTTGCGGGTGTCTCTGTCCCTCTGACCCCGATGATGTTTGGGTGGGGTCACAGCAGGGCTGAGAGGGACAGAGACTGCCCCGACCTCCGCAGGTGTGAGAAGGTCAGAGAGCCCCCCCAGCCCCGACCACCTTCATCCGTGAGCAGCACCCCTGCCGTGTCCTTTCTCCGGTGACAGCACAGACATTCCTTTGTGCCCGGGTCTGTGCCAGCCCCGCATACGGCGGTGATCTGCGGCAATGGGGACACGGGAAACGGTGCCTGCCGTGTGTCCCCTTTGTGTTGTGTCCGGCTGTGTTCCCCCGGCCAAGGAGCTGCTCTGGCCCGGGATGGCCGGGCCCAGCCGCCGGACCTCGCCGGTAGCGGGCAGGAGCCGGCCCGGGCTGCGGGACACGGCGGAGCTGCCCGGCTGGAAAGCAGCTCTGGCTCCCCCCAGGGAGCTGTGGGCAAGGAGCTGCCGGCTGTGCGGGAGGAAAGCCGCTGGGCCGGCCCCTAACGCTGCCCCGCAGAAAGGAAGGGGAGGAGGGAGCTGACAAATGAGCTCGGAATGTGGCAGTGCAGAGATGAAGGGACAAGTGCCCTTGGGGGCCGCGGTCGGGGCCAGCCGTCGGGCACGGCTCCGAGCGGCTCCTGAGCCGGCATGAGGGCTGCCTGTAAGGATTGCAGGCGGCAGCCGAGAGCAGCAACGCCGGCAGTGCCAGCCGGGCCCCATGGCCATCTGCCCGTGCCTTCGCAGCCCGTGAGGGCCGCGGGCTCTGCAGCGCCGCTCCTGCTCCCACAGCCGGCCGGGAGCCTCAGGGCTGCCCCGCAGGCGCCGCGGGAACAGCAGCGGCCTCAGGGCCTGGCGCGGGGCTCGATCTGCTCAGCCCGGGGGCAGAGCCACAGCAGGGGAGAAGGAGCTGAAGGAGCAGCAGGGAGCCTGGGGAGAGACAGGCTGTGAGACAAGGTTCTGCCCATAATTTTAACAGTTTTTATTAACCTAATAACTATATACAACTAACTTAGTAACTATATACAATTAAAAATTCAAGTTCCTGATGACAGTTGTCTCAGTGTTTCTCGCTTCAGACAAGATGTCCCAGGTCGAGCACTGGGCGCTGAGTCCTTTCCAGCTGGCCGGGGGCTGTTGACGTCTGGCGGGGCTGGAGAGGCTGCTCGAGCCCTGGGGCCCATGACACCTGTCGAGGAGCTGTGCCTGGTTGGTGCTGTCCTGAGGCGGCAGGGCCTGGGCGGTGAAGCACAAGGGTGAGCCGCCACAGGTGCTGGCCCCAGCGCACCAGGACTCAAGGTCTTGTCCCACACTGGGCATGGCCATTCTCCCACGTTACTCCAGCTCCAAGCTCAGTTGCCCCTTGTGCCAGTCCTCCTGCTCCATTCTGCCCCTTCCTTCTTACCCCAGACACAAAATACCCATGCCACATTACCCAGCTCTGTACACAGAGCCTTACTCATCCCCTAGCCAGCACCCTGCAGATAATCAGCCCCCTGTCGTCACTGACCCCCTCGCCCTGACAGGGCCATATGTGACCCATCCTGTGTCCTGATCGCCGTGCGATGCTGGTCATTATGGCCCCTCAAGATGTGTCCATCACCGTGCAGCAGGGTCACACTGGGCTGAGGAGGAGAGGGCAGCTGGCTGCAATGCAGGACCCAATCCAGCACCCCCAATAATCCTCCCAACCCAGGTCTCCCTGGGGACTGAAGGCACAGATTCCCCCTGGATAGTCAGCAATGCTTAAAGCCTCAGTCACCATTCTGTGTCTCTACCTTCATCACACCTACCTTGTTGTGGTGTACCAGGAGACGCTGCAGCTGTGCACTTGTATGTGGGGAAGCCTTGATGTTCTGCATCATGAAACTGCTGCTTTGATGGTCCCCAGAGATCTGAGGCATACGAGGGACACTGGCACAGACCAGCGGCCTCCTGTGGGATGGGGCAGAGGAGGCTCAGTGCCCAGCCCTGTGGCATGCAGGGCATCACCCTGCTGTGCCAGGGAGGGCACTAGCAGTGCTGCTTGCAGGGGCATGTCCTGCCAGCTCCTGTCGACCGTCTGCAGGAGCCCCAAGCCCATCCCACTAGGCTTGATCTGCCGGCTCTGTCTCCACAGTAAGGTGTGCTGGCCATGGCCATGGCAGGTCCCTGTGCACAGGACACCAGCTGGCAGGAGCTGCACTGTCCCAGCTGCAGGGACTGGTTTTGGGAACTCCTTTCACAGGAGGCACACAACTCCCCACCAAGCCTGAGCTCAGACTGAAAACAGACACAGCTCATCAGATGTGCTTTCAGGAACCTTGGGACAGAGAGGTGGGCCAGACAGGGCAGTGCACGGCAAGGAATGCAAAAGCCCCCAGCCCTGGGGCAAGCACTGGCCCTCCACAGCTGCCTTCTGCTCCCCTACCCTGCCCCGTCCCCCCAGGCTCCTCTGCCCCAGCCCAGGTGCAGAGCCCTCCTTCCTGTGTCAGGGCTACCCTGCACCCCAGGCATGGGGAATGTGTCCTCAGAGCCCTTACCTTTGCCTGGGCGGTGGCTCCTTGCTAGGGGGCATCGGCTGCAAATACGGGAGTTTTTCAGGGTACCGGGGGAGGGCAGGAGTCACAGGTGTGTGGCAGGGGACAATGAACCTGTTCCTGTTGGAGGCAGCACCCCCAAAGCCATGGGATTGTAGCCCATGGCATCTCGCTGCCTGTAGCCCTAGGGATGAGCCCCCACAGGCCCTGCTGATGGGCAGGGCTGCAGAGGGGGCTCCCCACATCAGCCCCTCCCAAGCAGACACTGTCACCCCTGTGCCCAGCACAGCGGGTCACTGCTGGCACCCATCTCCCCCCATGCCAGCCCCATTGCCCCCTATGCACTGGTGCTACTCACTGGCCAGGAACCTGCACGCTGAGCATGCGGTCACAGGACAGGCACGTGAAAGGGACTGGCAGGTGCCTAAGAAGGGTGAGGGAAGAGGGCTGGCTGAGCTCCTGGGGCCACAGGCCTGCAGCACACAGGCAGCAGCTCCCTGCAGCAGCCAGCTGCTGGGCAGGTCACTGCACAGGGTCACGGCCATTGCAGGGTGAACTGTGGGTGTTGAGCCTGTTTCTCCCCACCCCAAGGTGCTGGCTGATGCCAGGTGAAGGGCACAGGCACACATGCCACCATCTCAAGCAGCCCCTGCAGCGCTTTCAGCCCCTATCTCTGGCACCAAAGTCCCCCCGTGTGCACAGCCAGGAGGGCAGGGCACGGCCCAGCTCAGGGGCATAGTGTGTGACAGCCCTGCCTGAGAGGAGCAGTTCCCATCTCTGTTCCCAAAGCCATCAGAATCTCCATCACACTCACTTCTTAATCCCAGCGGCGTTTTCACGCAACAGCCTATCCTCGAGTTCCTCCATGTTCCTGTTCCGGGAGTCCTCCAGGTGTTTACGGAAAGTCTTCAGCTCCAGGCGATCCAGCTGTGAACAGGTGCACAGCCTCAGCCAGCTGCTCCAGGATGTGACATGGAGCTCTCCAGGGAAAAGCCTGGAGGGGGATCCTCAGAGGGATGCTGCCGCAGGCTGTCAAGTCCCAAAGGTGCCAGTTCCTCATGGTGGGGACGAAATACCCCTCACCTTGTCTTCAATTGCATTGCTGAATTGCTGCTGCATATTGTTCCAGTGCTGCTCCTGGCCTGAAATCTGACTCTGCAACTCCTGCATTCTCTCATCCAGCTCCTACATGTTCTCTTCAAACTGGCTGCAATCGACTTTGCTGTCCAAGGCAGCTTTGTCCGCCTTCTAGCAGAGGGGAACGGCAGGACAGCGGCAGGGAAAGGGATGAGGAATGCCAGGCAGGGCCAGCATGTGAGGGGCAGAGGGAGGAGTGCTTCCTGCAGGCCATCATGCCCCTTTCAGGCTGCTGTGGCCCCATTTGCCCCATCACCCTGGTGAGCTTGGTCCCACCATGTGAAGGGTGAGGGACCCTATGAGCTCAGGAAATTCCCCCTCCCAAGGGGACAATTTCTGCCACCCAGCCCCCAAGGGACAAGGGGCATTTGTCACCCTGCCCGGGAAGCCCTGGGCTGGCACAGAGGCCCCTTAGACTGTACCATGTCCATTGCAGCCATCATGTCCTGCTGATCTGCTTTCTCCTTCTGCAGCTTCTCCAGAGACTGGGACAGCATCTTTCAGCACAGAAAGGAACCCATGAAACCACAGCAAGGTTGTGCACACCCCAGGATGTAGGAGCACACTCCTCTCCCCCTGTCTGCGCACCCTCTGTCCCTGATTTGTCACAAGCCTTCTGCCCAGTTGGGTCTGTCAGGGATGAGCAAAATGGATGACAAACAGGGTGAACAAAAGGGTTGATAGAAGCAATGAGCAAGGCAATGATAAAAAGGATGAGCAGCCAGCAGGCTCCTTCTCCTTCCGAATCCCTTGCAGGACTGAGGCCCCTCCTCAACACAACTCCTGTTGCCAGGCAACGCATCCCACTCCACTCCTGGAAGCCAGTGGGTCCCATGAAGTCATAGATTGATGGAGTCTTGGAATGGCATGGGCTGGAAGGGACCTAAAAAATCATCTCGTTTCACCCCCTGTCAGGGACAGGTAAAGAAACATTTTCCACTACACCTGGTTGCTGCAAGATCCCATCTAAGCTGGTCTTGGACACTTCCAGGAATGGGGCAGGCTCTGTTAAGGCATCACCGTGCTCACAGGGAAGAATTTCTTCCCAATACCCCACCTATCTCTCCCCTCTGTCATTGTGACACCATTTCCATGCCAAGCCCTTGTACAAAGTCCACCTCCAGCCCTTTTATAGTCCTTTTAATTCCCATAAAGTGCTCAAAGTTCTCCCAGGAGTGTACAGCCTCATTGTTTTTCTTTTGATCAGTTTAATATGTGCGTCACATCTGAGACAGTTCCCCCACTGCTGCAAACCCTCAGCCTGGCTTGGAGCATCCATTGGGATCAGCCTTTGCCAGGGAGCTGTGCATGAGCCCCTGGCTGAGCTATGCGGTTGTTGGGGCACAGAATCCTTTCTTCTCAGGAGTTTGGGCAAAAAGTCTCTGTGGGTGAAGCCTTTGGACATTTTCCTCCAAGTCAGGTTTTATGTCAGCTTGACAGTCCATAAAGAAGACAATGACATAATTTCTCCTGCCAATGTCCCCAAGACTCTTGGGGAAGACAAATCAAGTTCTTCCCTTCAATACCTGCCATTTACTAAATGTTCTACTTTAAGTGTCCACAGAGCCCCATAATTACCTTGGGCCACCTTGATTTGTTACTGAGCTCTCAAGGTAGCACTGACTGTTCCATTAACTGCCACTTTTGCAAAATTTGCTACACTTTCAGTGAGGTTTTATTGTCCCCTGGGGAATGGCCTGGGGTGACAGGGACAGGAAAACCCTCCCAAGCCCCTCCCAAGCATCCCCCAGGGCGAGAAGCACAGAGACCCCTTGAGCATCTCCTGGGCACTGGACAAAATAAACTTGGCAGAAATCAAACTTAACTCTGCATAAATCACTTTGAAGAATATTTGCTCTTCCCACAAGTAACTTGTGATGGAAATGCAAACAAATCCCAAATATGAATAAACCGACAATCCAAGCAGTGATGTGGCAATTCCAAGTTTCATTGGTTCCTGCACAGCTCCAGCTCAGATGCTGGCATGTTCTGATAGAAGAAACGAGAACATTTGGCCCAATACAGATTATTAAAAGGAAGGGGAAGCTCTGTGTAGCTGTCACAAAGGTGACAGGGATCAAGAGAAAAATGATTCTCACATTTGGCAAAGAACCCAAGCCTGGGAATTCAGGAGATATTCAGGAATTTAGGTACTTGAGCTGGGCTTCTTGTTGGACTTTCAGCAGCCTTATGTTCCTCACCGTGGGGTGAATGAACCTTGTCAGTCTCGCTGGTAACATTTGCTCCCTTTCCTCCAATGATTTTAACACACTTTTCAAGGAAGGACAACAAAATATTTTCTTTTCACTGGCCACCCACAACAGCCATTTTCCTCATCAGCTCTCCTGTAAGTTGCTCAGAGGAAGCTGTGTCCAAGTTTCCAAGAGTTCCTCCAGCGAGAGCCACAAACCTCCTCAGAGGATGGGAACCATGCTGTTGTCAAAGGCACTTGGTGACAGACAACAGTGCCCTGAACTCACTGTGCCAAAATCATGTCGCAATCTGGTTAAGAAAATTGTTAGAGAGATGCCTCAGACCCAATTAAGGCGCTAATGAGACCAAATCCAAAGTGGATTTTATTGAACAGTAAATGTGAGGTAGAGAGAGAGATGGAAAGAAAGAGAAAAGGGGGGGAGAGCAAGGGAGTGACAGGGACAGAGACCTCCCCTTGAGCAGGTGTAAGAGTCTGTCCGAATTTTCCCTCATCTGCCTCATGATCGTCATTTGAGAACCACTGAAGAGAAGATCCCCCCCGTCTCCTCTGTAGGAGAAAGTCATATACCACAAGGCCCTGAGACCTGAGAGCATTGCTAAGCTACTGTTTCCACAGGTGTTGTTTGCTGTATGCTACACTGAGCCCAATGAGAAGAAGGGGGCACCGTGCCCTTTTTGCAACAACAGCCTTGGAAGCTGCCCCAGCTCTCGGTCTGGCTGGACTTCTCCTGAGTGGTGGAACCCTGCAGAAGACCCCTCTCACTCGTTTGCAACCACCATGACACACAGACTGAGATGTAAGAAGCCTCTTCATCGAGAGACCGAGACATCAAACCCCCATGTGAGAAGGCCCCCTCTTATACTTTCCAAGGACTGGGACTGAAACCCCCAACCCGGGGGAGGTGTGTGGGGAGAGGCAAGCTGACCAAAGTGAGATGGATGTTGCAGGTGTGAGCATTGGACCACGAAAACAATGGCTCGCGCCCACTGCCCAACGTGGACTGTGTGTAACCTTTCGAAACACCATTCTTTCCCCAAAACTACCTTTGATTCGGTTGCAAAATTCATTCTCCCTTCCCCCATTGAAAAAGAGTATAATTGGGGTCCAGATGAACTGCGCCTCTGAGATCTTCCTGACGTAACAGGCGGATCCTCGACTGGACTGGACCAAAGGACTTCATCTTTACGTTTGGTAGCTATATCCCCCTCTCTCTCTCTTTTCTCTCTCTTCCTCTGTATTTTTCTCTCCCTTAATCCCTCTATCGCATTTTGCTGTGGTCATTCAATAAAGGAGCATTTGTTTTGATTATTACTGCAAATCCCCCTGTACTGTGTCGGTTTTTTGCACCCTGAGATCAATCCATGAACGATCACGAAACCCGTTCATAAGGACGGATCGTGACGCTGGGGTTACTGGGAGCTACCAGGTCCATGTTGGGAGCTCTCTGTGAACACAGTGGGAGGAACTGGGAGCAACTGGGAATGACAGGATGCATGCTAGTGACAATTGGGATGTCCTGGCAGTGACTGGGATAAAACTGGGGGCAGCTGAACCACGCTGATGTAACTGGGAGTGCCTGGCAATGACTACGAGAATGTTCAGGGCACCTGGGATATACTGGGAGTGCCTGAGACCATGGAGGTGATGACTGGGACCGGACTAGGAGCGACTGGGAGCCACTGGAAGCGGTCTGCGGGGAACTGGGACCATGCTGGGGGCAACTGGGGGCAAGTGTGAATGACTGCAGCCCTGCTGGGAGAGACTGGCATCACACTGGGAGTTACTTGGGGAACTGGAAGAACTGGGAACACACTGGATCAAAGGGGGAGCAACTGAGACCAACTGGAACTGTGCCGGGGCAAATTGCATCATAATAAAGAATGACTGGGAGCAACTGGGATCATCCTGGGAGCAGCTCCTGGGTGACTGAGTTCTACTGGGATCATCCTGGGATCACACTGGCAGTGAGGAGGAGCAGCGCGATGGCTCCAGCGCTGGGGCTGGGGGCGCTCCTGGGGGGCCAGGGGGGAGTGGGACCCCCAGCACCGGGACCCCCCTGCTCCCCTCATCCTGCACAGGCACCTCCTGAATCCCCCATTCTGGACATCAGGACCCCCTGCTCCCCTTTTCCCAGCCATCCCATGGCTCCCAGCCTCCAGACTTGCCATGGGCGTCACCCTAGGATGCCCTGGAGCACCTTGGATCCCCATTCCTGCCTTTCCCTGCCCCCAGTCCCATCTTTCTGCAAAACCAGAGACACCCTGAACTCCCCCTTCCCGAACATCCCGAGTGTCCCCACCCTGGTCCCCCCTTTTTGGGAAACCCTGGACTCCCATTTCCTGGGCTCAAGGACCCCCTGAAACTCCCTTCTACCTCTCCACGTCCCTGCCCCTGTTCCTCAGCTGTCCCCTGACCCTCAGCTGTCCCCTGTCCCTCGGCTCTCTGGGGCTGGGGGTGGCAGTAGGAGCCAGGGCAGCCCTGGGGGAGAATAACCCTGAGCCCCAGCTGGGCCAGTTCCCCCAGTTCCCCCCAGGTCACTCCCAGCATGGGCCCTGTGGCTCCCAGTCACACCCAGTATGGTCCCAGTCACTTCCAGTTACACTCAGTGTGATCCCAGTATCATCCCAGTCACTCCCAGTATGATCCCAGTATGATCCCAGCATGGTCCCAGCACAGTCCCAGCTGTTCCCATTCATCCCTACCATAGTTCCAGGCACTCCCAGTATGGTTCCAGTCCTTCCCAGTATGATTCCAATATGAACCCAGTCACTCTCAGTACAGTGCCATTTGCCCCCAGTATGATTCCAGTCACTCCCAGATACTCCCAGTATTATTCCAGTAACTTTAAGCTTCCTCTGTGATCCCAGTCACTCCTGGTCTCCCCCAGTATATCCCAGTTGTTCTTCATGTGTTTCCACTCACTCCCAGTTGCTCCCAGTAGTTTCTAGCATTATTCCAGTTGCTCATAACCACTCCCAGTCACCTCCAACATGATTCCTGTCACTTCCTGTATATCCCAGTTGCCCCAGCATGGTCCCAGTTGCCCTCAGCCTCCTCAGCTCCTAGTCACTTCCAGTATGATTCCAGAAGGATCCCAGTCACCCTCAGTGTGGTGCCAGTTGCTCCCAGTATGATCCCATTTGTCTCCAGCATGTCCCCATTTCCTCCCAGCGTGATCCCAGTTGCCTCTAGCACAGACCCAGTCCCTCTCTGTATGATCCTACTCTGATGCCATGATGATCCCAGTTGCTCCTAGTATGGTCCTGGTTGCTCCCAGTTGCTCCCAGTCTGATCCCAGTTGCTCCCAGCGGCCCTGTGTTATGCTTTGGAGTGGGAGGAAATTTAGGGAAGTGATGCAAAGTTTTTTGTGTATCTGACAGTCTGTTGAGCTACTGAAAAGCAAAGACAGTCTTTTGTGAAACACACATGGTAAAGACGAAAAAATACAGAAACATTTTTTTTCTTTGTTGGTCGGCAGGGAGCTGCTGGGTTTTGGCTTCTGCTCTGCGGCTGGGCTGGGCTGGGCTGGGCTGGGCTGGGCTGACAGTCTTGCTGCAGGCTGGGCTTCTTTTCTATTTTCTGGGCTGCTTGCTGGCTTCTCTCTCCATGGGCTCTGGTTTGGCCGGGCTGGGCTTCAGCAGCTGCCGGGCAAGGAGACAGGGGAGGCTGCGGAGCTTTAGCCAGAGCAGGGCTGGCTGTGGCTGTGAAGATCCCGCTGTCAGGCTGCTGCTTCTTCTTCTTCCTAGCGTGGCTGAGACCAGAGACTTCTGTGGCTGGTGTAGAAAACTAAACACTAACTATAAAGCTGATCTGAACACAACTGAGCCACAGCTTTCTGTTACAAAATTATTGGTGGGTTAGGTAGGCCTCATGCATGATGTGAAGTTTTTCAGTACTTCAGTCTTCTTCTGAGTGAGAGAAAAGAACAAAATGCAAGTATATAAAAAACAACATGAAGACACTAAAGTCAATAAAGTAGAAGTTAAGTCAGATGAGAGGGCTGAGAAGATGCTTTGTTTCTAGAGCTGAAATCTTCTTGTAAGCTGTAAAGGACAGGAGTAGTGGATTTGTTTTTACTAACAATCTGTGGGTCTGCTCGTAGATAAAACTAGCTCTGGAAGATAAAAGAAAGAATGGGAAGGATTCCACTGATCGATGAATGGAAAAAGAGATTTGCTTTTACAAATACACTTTAGGTTTGCTGATTAACGAAATAAGCCATTGAGAAATGAAAGAAACAATGGGGAAGAAAAACCCCTAAATTCTGTAAGAATTAAAAACTAAAAGAGAGGGTTATACATTAGAGGGAAATCTTTGGGAAATCTTAGGTGTCAGGCATATCAGGGCATCTGTACCTCTCAAGCACCTCAGCCAAGGGGAAAGAGAGAAGGGAAATGTGGCCAGGAAATTAGGATAAAAAGAAGGCTGCATCCTCCAAAAATTCAAGAGATCCCAGGGGAATGCCCCATGGCCTCTCCCTTTATTGGAATAAAGCCAGAAAGGACTCCTCTGTCTCCTTTGTGGACATAAACCTCTGGTGATGTGGATTAATTTTCCAAACAACAAGAAAATACTCTTTTTCTTCATAACACATAAAACTATAAGGAGATGAAAGTGTTCAAATTGGTATCAAGTAAAGGCTTTATGTTAAAGTAAGCAGATCTTAAAATAGCTGTAATCCCATGAGAAGTTCGAACAGAGAAAGAGTAGTCTTGTGCTTCTAAAAAGCGAAGAAGGGGCTGGGAAAAGGTTGAGTTGGTGCCGGATAAAGGGGTGTAGGGGGGTCTCAGTACTGAGCAAAGGGGTAAAAGGGCATCTGGGTTCTCAGGAACGGGGGTGCCAGGGGGGTCTCAGGGTCATGAAAATGGGGGGGGGGGGCAGGGACGTGGAGAGGTAGAAGGGAGTTCCAGGGGGTCCTTGAGCCCAGGAAAGGGGAGTCCAGGATTTCCCAAAAAGGGGGAACCAGAGTGGGGACACCCGGGATGTTCGGAAAGGGGGAGTTCAGGGGGTCTCTGGTTTTGCAGAAAGGTGGGGCTGGGAAAGGCAGGAATGGGAGACCAAGGCGTTCCAGGTTGTCCCAGAGTCAAGCCTACGCCAAGTCTGGAGGCTGGGAGCCATGGGATGCCCGGGAAAAGGGGAGCAGAGGGTCCTGATGTCCAGAACAGGGGGATTCAGGGGTTCCCAGTGCTGGCAGTGGCGGTTCAGGGTCCCGGTGCCGGGGGTGCCACTCTCCCCTGGCCCCCCAGGAGCGCCCTCAGCCCCAGCGCTGGAGCCATCGCGCTGCTCCTCCTCACTGCCAGTGTGATCCCAGGATGATCCCAGTAGAACTCAGTCACCCAGGAGCTGCTCCCAGGATGATCCCAGTACAGCCCAGTCACTCCCAGTCCTGGCATCCCCCCAGGCCTCTCTGCCTTCCGACCTGTCCCGGCTCCATCCCCGCCCCTCCCGGGGGCTGCGAGGACTGCGGGAGCGGAGGAGGAGGGAGGGAGGAAGAGGCGGAGCAGGGGAGGAGAGGGGGAGCCACGCGGCTGCGGCGCTGCCTGAACTTGCAGCAGCCTCTCGTCCTCTCCTGTCAGGGAGTTGTGCAGAGCCAGAAGGTCCCCCCTGAGCCTCCTTTTCTCCAGGCTGAGCCCCCTTCCGTGCTGCCTCAGCCCCTCCTGCTGTTCCAGCCAGGGTCGGATACTAGTGCTGCAAAGAGCACTGTACAGACCTGGCCTAGGTGCCTTTGTCACAACATTTTAACTTTTCATTAGTTCCAGAAAGACTCTTGGGAAGCCCCAAACTGCAGTCAGTCGCTGCAGTGCCAATCTCCTTTGCAAATCCCTGCGGCCCCGCCCGGCCCGCACTCGGTGCCGCGGTTGCCCGGTAACCGCGCCCGGGCCCTCAGCGTCTGTGACAGCGGCGCGGCCTCAGTTGCCTGAGAGCGCGGCCCTGGCTGGGTGTGCGCAGCCTGGGCTCCTGCAGGCGGCTGCCCCGGGCCATTGGCCAGGGCAATTGTCGGCATAGAGAATTGCTGAAGGTGCAGAGCATTGGCCTCTGCGAAAAGCTCCGCAGCGTGCAGAACACTGGTGTCTGCTAGGGAGTCCTGAATTTCATTTGAAGGTAAAGACCGACTAAAGTTGAACTTTTTGGTTTTGTTTCATCTGTGCTCTGAAAGAGAATGCCAAAGGGAAATAGAGGATGTGATCATGCCAGTCTTCTGGCGCAGTAGTTCAGTGACATGTACACCTGAGTGGATGAACAATAAATGGACTACTGATTGTGCTTTTTTTACTGAAGAAATGCAACATTTTCTAAAGATAGTATTCTGTACATTTTTTTCCTCTAGTAACTGCTTAAGCTGCTTAAAGGTGAGCGAGTTCTGTTCAAGTTGCAGTGGGTTTTTATCATCTGGGTTTTAAAATTTTTAGGGAGATGCCTCTGTATTGAGGTGCAAACGAGACCATATGCCAAAGTCAATGGTCTGGATTTGATGGAGCAGTCAATGGTCTGGATTTGATGGAACAGTAAATGTGAGGGAGAAAGAGAGAGAAAGAAAAGAAAAAGTGGGAGGGGGATGGAGGTTGGGAAGGGGGGAAGGAGAAAGAGAGTGACAGAGAGAGATTTAGTAGAAAATATCACCATTCCATGGATCCCATTGGCCTACCATTAAATCCTCTTCTGGTCTTTTCTGTGGTGAGGTCTGGCAAAATGTAAGACTCCAATGGATTAATGCAGATTTGGGCAAGGTGATATCTTGCCCAGGTACCTCCCAGGAGTGGGGCAAGTTGGACTCTGTCTCTTGCTACTTTCAAACAATATAAAATCTTTAGCACCCGTATATTCTTTGAGTCTGCCATGAGTTGAGTTCTGGATTTTCAGATTTGTTGTGTTACTTTGCATGCCCTGCAGTCGTCTGGTGCGAGGCCTCAGGAATGGGTCTGGAGGCACTGTGGAGGTCTTTGCTGGGAGGTTTGTGTGCAAACCTGGCCTCAGCAGAAGAGTCTGTGGCTATGACTTCCCCAGCCTGAACGGAGACAGAGCTGATTTTCAGGAGAGCTGCTGGGTTTGGCTTTGTTGTGGATAGGTTTTTCTCCTCAGCCTTGTTTACTTCTCCCCAGACCTGAGCTAATGGGACAATAGTGTCACCTTGATCTTGTCTCAAGTTCCCTTAGGCAGCTTAACTCACAGTGCCAAGTTCCAGTCAGGAGGCATTTTCAGGGAAGGGTGGGCTTGGGTGGTCACAGCTTCTTTATACAGTTTTGTCACAATGGGCAGAAAGTCCTTTAGAATGATATTTAAGCCATTAGCCATAACATTCCAGTCTCTCACTAGTCTCTCAGCTGTGAGGAGCAGCTGAGAGAGCAAGGGTGCTCTAGCCTAAAGAAGAGGAGGCCCACTCTAGCTAGTTTTGAGTAATATTTAAGCTACAGCTTTGTCTGTTCAAACTGTTACTAAAGTTAAGATTTTTAGCTCCAGGTTTCAGTATGATCTAACTTTGAATTGCACAAGGTAGCCCTATAGTTCAAATAAAGTCCAACTAGAGGCCTAACTATACTAGCTACTTACACCAAACAAGCACTTAGCTACTTTCAAGTAATGTAACATTTTTAGCACCAGAATATGCCTTGAATCTGCCATGAATTGGGTTGTGGATTTTCAGAGTTCCATTGTTGCTCCTTCCAGTTCTGTTGAGGCATTGTCACTCACCTGCGACACCGTGCCTTGGAAATGGCGTCTGGATTGCCAAAAAAGACACCAACACCTCGTCTTTTGTCCAGGGAAGGGCTGAAGCCTAATGCTGTGAGTACCCACGGGGCTGTGTTAGGGCTGGCACTGCCCTGGTGTCCCAGCTCTCCCTGCCCCTGTTGTCCAGCAGTGCTGTGAAGCTGCAGAGCCCCTCCCCAGCCCTTTGTGCCGTGCTGCTGTTGCTGGGGCTGTCCTGGTGCAATAGGGAACACTGTGGGATGCTTCAGCTGTGTCTTGCCTGGCTGTGCCAGCAGAGCCGAGTGAAACCAATGTACAGCTGAAGCCCTGAGCATGTGTTCTGTCCCTTTCCCTTTGCCACAGGAATTCCTTCTGTCAGGCTGGGCACTCACCTGTGCTGCTCTGACCATCCTGCCCTTGGGCACCTGGGCATGTGGGCGGGGGAAGCTCAAACTCTGCCCAAAGCCTCGAGAGCCACGGCTGGTCCCAGCTGGAAGAGCTCCCAAAGCAGCTGTTCTCTCCCAGCTCCTATGTGGGCACAGATGTAGCCCTGCAGGCAGCGCTGGAGCCAGGGCACAAAGGTCCCTTGCTGTCTGCAGCTCACTTGGCTGAAGATGCCCCACTGCTGAGGCTCTGTCAAGGAGATGCCTCTGATTTCTTCTGTGGAGGGCTCTGTCAGCCCAGACAGAGAAAACAATTAACAGGGAGAACTAAAACCTGGACACATTGCTGTGCACCTCACTCTTGGTACAGTGTTCCTTTCTTGCATCTCTTGGACTCATCCAGCAGCGATATCTCCTTGCTGTGAGTTCTGAGCGTTGTGCAGGGATGGAGTTCAGGCAGTTCTGAGAGCTCCTCCCCATTCTCTGGAAAGGTCACTGCCTCAATCCAATGAAATGTGAGAGGAAACAAATGCCCAAAGAGCAGAAATCCCCAACCATGTCCCATCCAATCATGGAGAAGCCAATGGGACAGAGCCATATGGCTGGAGTGTGTGTGTTCCACTCTGTATTATTAATTCACTGATGCTAAGTATTTCAGCAGAAACTCCCAGGGCTTCCAGGACTGTCCTAGTGGCTGTGATCACAAGTTATTCACCAGTGCCACTTGTTCAAGAAAAGCCTTTCTGAACAAGCACAACTCTGAGGCTGTAGCTGGTTTACTTTTGCCTTTCAGCTGCTTCCCTCTAAGTTCCACAGGGAGAAGTTTCTCAGCAGGAAGAAGGAGGCCAGCACTGGGGGGAGTATTCTGCCCAGAATTGGCCCATTTCTAGACAGGAGTGAGACTCGCCCAAAGGTAGCCTTTTCCTGCTCTTTTCCTTTTTGTTTCACATGAAGTTTGAAGAGGGTATGTGTTTGTGACAGGCTTGCCTCCAGCAAAATACCTCAGTGTCCAGGTGCTGCTGTCATTGCAAGGTGCTGGTAGTGGTGGACTGGGAGTCCTGATGTGCACTAAGCCAACACAAATACCCTCTGCTGAAGCTGCTGGGGTGTGCTGGAGTGCAGCTGCCATTGCTAAAACAATGGGAGGAAGGCTGGGGACACAGAGACCCAAAATTACCCTTTGCCATTCTCCTGCTGAAGGAGCCACCTCTTGCTTTGGTGTGGTCAACATCAAATGCTCGGGGCCACAGGATTCCCTGCAGAGTGGCAGCGTTGGCCTTTGAAGGCCAAGGGTCTGCAGGAATTACTTCAGATTGAACAAAACAAATTGCATTACTGCTTTGGGCTGGAACAGTGTGTTGGACCCTGACGGGGCGTTAGATTTTGCAGGCTGCCAGATGTCCAGGAGACTGGCCCTGGGCAGAGGGGAATGGATGTGCTTTATCTGGATCAGTGCCTACTCAGAGGTGTTTTTAAAGCTGCTTTTCTGGCAGGACTACCTCAGTATAAAGCACAGTCCAAAGGGGTAGGTGACTGAGGTGGGCTGTTGAGCAGGAAATTGGAAGCAAGAGACATGGAACACAATCCAGGTAAAGGATTGTCCTGGAGAGGAGCCTTGGGAACACCTCAGGGAAGGGCACAGCTAAGGGACAGTGTGCTGCAGCTACTCCCTTCAGCAGAATGTGTCTGCTGTGAAGTCACAGAGGAGACCTGCCTGCGTATCTGCAGTGACAGCAGTGTGGCTGGAGAAGGCAGACAAAGCAGGGCAGAGTTTTCTCCAAGCAATGTCTCTGCTGCAGAAGCATTTGCTGTTGTTGTGTCATTCCAGATGTGCCTCTACAATGGCATGAAATGAGATCGCGGTAATGACAAGAAAGCACCCATTTAAAGGCCATTGAAAAAGGAGATACCAAGTCTACTTTTACCCAAGTTGCTGAGAAAATAACTGAAACTTATCCTCATTCAGCATTCACCTCACTTGTCTTTTTATTTTCAGCTCATTTGTCTTTTTATTTTTGCCTTTTCCTCTCTTTGGAACACACTAACTTTTAAGTACAATGAAAAGGAACAAAATCATCAAAGCAAAAGAAAAGTGTTTCTTAGTAAGGATTCAGCTGAGCTGGGGATGTCTCCCTCGCTGAGAGCCAAGCACACTCACACACCCTCTGAGAAAATGGCAATCTTTGTATCCCCTTCGTACCCGGCTGGGGCAGTCCCTGTGCCCTTTGCCGTTGGATGGGTACTCAGGAGCTTCCATTCTCTACTGAGCACCAACTTTTCTGTGCCTTCCCTTCTCATCCTCCTTCCTTTTGGTCAGGTCTTCAACCCTGTCCCTCTCACTGTGACACTCAACAAACCAGCCTGAACAAATCCAAACCACAAACAACACAGAGAACCAACAAATTCCATTCTTTTGCTTCATAACCTTTTGGCTGCAGCCAAATGTCACCTCATCTCTCACACCTCCTCTGGTCCTGCTCTCTTCTTACTGATGTCTAAGTTCTAGAGCAAAAAAGATATTTGCAGTTGTGTGGGCCTCAGTTTCCCTTTCTCAGAGTAAAAGATCCCAAATCCTTTCCCATGGAGTCTCCTGTAAATTCATGGGTTTTACTTACTCCATGAGTGCTCAGTCAGTGCCCCAGAGCTCTGTGACCACATGGGCACAGGGCTGTGTTTTAGGAAAGTGCTGCCTGGCATTCTGGAGAAAGAAACCTGGAGAAATCCATGCCAAAAGAGCAGCTTGGCTTGAGCCTGCTCTGTGTGGCCCAGCAGCTGTGGATCAGCCCAGAGCAGAGGTGGGGGAGCCACTGTTTGCCCAGTGTGGGCTGGGCAGACATGCTCCCTCAGAGTCTGTACTTCACTGGGGATCAGTGGAAGATTCTCCTGCATGAACCTTCCTCCCAGCAGCTGAAGCTCTCCCTGCTCTCTCTCCTCTCCAGCTGCCGTCAGCTGCCCCGAAACAGAGCTGGTTTGGGGTTTCCCCACCAGAGCTGGTATTTCAGAACTTCATCGCTCGGGAGGTCTCGGAAATGGTGCTGTCTCTCATGAATAAGGACAAGGTAAGTGCTGGCACCCAGAGCTTTAATGCTGTGCTGGAAGAGGAGAGTGCTGTCATTCCCTCAGTGTACAGCAAAGCAAGTTATCTGCTGCAGCACATGCAGAAGAAAATGTCTCAGCACCTTTTTCTGCAAGATGGTGGAAATCTTCCTGTGCTGGGAACTGTCCCCTGGTTTTGGCCAGGCATTGATGGTATCTATTCCCAAAGGAGTTTCCTTCTCTTGAAAACTCTGGATTGACAGGAATTTTGAGGGCTGTACAGTTCTTACCTGCTCTCAGTCTTTTCCTTGGTTCTATAGCACACCCTGTGTGTCCTTGGTTAATCTTGGCTCCTGGTAGGAATCTCTGCCTCTCTCAGCCAGTTTGGCTCCCTTTGTGCAGCTCACAGGGAAAGCTCAGGGGCTGAGCCTTCTGCACTTTATGCTGGAATCACTTCTCATTAATGGCATTGGCCCTGCAGGAACCGTGTTCTGCAGGAGCCCTGCAATCAGAGTGATGGAGCAGAAGCAGTGAGAGGCCTTTAGGTGCCACTTGAGGCTCCTGCTCAGCTTCATCCAGCTCTGCTCAGCTTTTCCAAAAGCAACACGGTGCTCTGCTTTCCCTTTGCAGAAGCACAGCACATCCAAAACCATGTGCTCCTGAAGGTTTCCACCTTCACCTGAAGAAATTGGGATTGTTTTGCAGTTTCCCAAGAGAGCTGAGAGGGAAAAAGTTGAAAAATGTCAGTTGTGTTCCACTGTAAAGAGGAAAACTTGAGACCATTTGAATTTCAGTCAGGGAAACATTTTCTCAAGTGAGGCTTGTGCCAAGAGTGGGCTGGTGGGAGGAGACAGGAGGGAGTCCAAATCATCTGGTTTAGACTTTTGGAGAGCATTTTGGTGCTCAGGGGTTGATGCTATCAGTGTGCTAGAAAATGCATGTGTGCTGTGCATGTGTACCCCAGAGGGCAGAACCTGGCCTGCTGGCTGCAGGCAGGAATGCCCAGCAGCCCAGCTTGCCTGCACGGGCAGCAGGAAGCCCTGGAGAGCCAAGATTGGCTTTGCATACTGGAACCACACTGTCAGTCAGTGCTGGTCCTGTTTCTCCAGGCAGAAAATGCCTCTGAAGCCCCATGGTCAGTAGACACGGCCTGTCTGTGTCTCTGTTACTTTTGGCAAGCTGATTGCTGTCATGGTCTTATGATTCTTCCTTGCTGATTTACTGCCCATTTAAATTCTCTTTGCCATCTCCTTGTTTTAGGGATTGTCTTGCTGTATTCATTCCTTCTTTTGCTTTTCAGGTTTGCTTTTATTCCCAGTAAGACCACAGTGTTTGGTCTCCTGTTTTGCTGCTCTGTCTGCCTGACTGTATCCCCAGAAGGTCCCTACCCAAACCTGATCTGCTAGAAGGGAATTTCTTCCTTCCCCCACAGTAGTGGGCTGGTTTGCTTTTAGGTAGCACATTCCCCCTCTGGAACATGACAACTTCATGGCTGTGTGCAGGCAGAAGCCAGCAGGTTTTTTGGCCTTGTTGAATATGCAGGTGACTTGGTTCAGGTGCTCTGTCTCCATCCTGCTGGTGCTGACCTGCTCGGCCCTTCCTTCCCAGCAGGCGCTGCCCTACTGCCCCTGGCCAAAACGCTGGAGCCAGAGAGAAGGGATTCAAGTTCAGCCTTGTGAATGATGTGCCTTTGCCTGCACAGCTGAAAGTGCTCTGGAAAAGGGGCAAGGGAGGGATGTTAGCAGGACATTGACAGGTCTCCTCTCATCCTGTTTCCACAAGTGGCAAAATCATAATTTCATGTCTTTGCTGCAGTTTCTTCACGTGGTGAAGGTCTCCATGGAGAGCTCACCTTACTTCCAGCTGGTGAGCTCCAGCGATGCATACCGTGCCGTGCCGCCGGGCGCCTCTGCCCCCGTGCGCATCCGCTTCACCCCCAGCAAGAACAAGGTGAGGCTGGAGGGGCCAAAGCACACAATGATCTCCACAGCCATTGTTTGCCCTGCACTCTGGCTGCAGCCCATTGCATGCTGTGAGCTGGGCTCCAGGCGTGGGCAGGCAGCCTGCAGCCAGTCACACCTTGGCACTGCTGGCAGGCACTGCAGCCAGGCCTGACAGGCTCTGCTTCCCCTCCCTGCACATTCCTGAGCATTGCCAAAGGAAGATGCACAGGAAACAGGATGAAAATGACAGAGGGGTGTTGATAGATGTTGGGCCATCTCTAGGTCCAGTGGAAGGGGTTTCATTCTGATGGAAAACACCAGAGGAACAAAGAGGTCAGAGAGCTTTCCTCCTTCCTGGACTGCCAACAGCTTCCCTGCCTGCCCCTGGGCTAGAGCAAAGCCGGTGTTTTTTCAGCCCCTCGGTTGTGCAGCCTTGCAGCTGTGCTGTCCCAGAGCACAAGTGAGCATGGCACAGCTGCAGGGCCAGGGCAGAGGATGTGCTGTGCCCGTGAGCCCGGCCTGGCACAGGCACACTGGGCTCTGGGTGCCCTCGGTCAGCAGGAGGTTGCTGAGCTGCAGGGCACTTGGACACCTGCCTGCAGGAGCTGGTGCAGGGCAGGTACAAGCTGCAGGCGGAGCTGTGAGCCCAGAGCCCATGGCAGTGACACTGCTGGGGATCTGTCTTCATGCCTGTCCCTGTGCTTGCTCTGTCAGCTGGCACCCATTCCGTGCCAAAGGTGCTTTTGTGGGGAGGTTTGCACAGCAGTGCTGAGGCCCTGGCAAGTCTGATCTCAGTGCTGGGATCGGGAGGGTTCATGTTCTGATCTGGAGGCTTGTTCATACAGAAGGGTTGAGGGCATGGCATTGAAGGGAGGAAGCCTTGCAGGGAAACAAAGAGAGGCCCTTTCCAACAGCATCCTGCTACCTCTTAGCACTGTTCTTCTCCTGACTTGGTTGGACAGGCAAAGTTAGAGGGGAGTTGTGAGCCAACTGATGTTTCTGCACCAGGCCAAAGGTGTAGGATGTCTTTGGGTGCAGCTGTTTTCTCCTCTTACTTTTGCTGCTTAGAGTCGGTTGAACACTTTGTCCTATTGTCAGACAGTGGGAATATAGAAGCCTAAAGAGCAATGTCCTGTGTTCCCCAGCTCCATGTTGCTTAGAAGAGGCTTAGGAATTCTTTAACATCATTAAAGTTTAGAGTAAAAATGATGGTGGCCTAGGGCTGTTATCTGTATGACCCAAGTGACACAAGAGCTGAATGCCACTGAGACAGATTTTGCAAAGTGCACTGGTGCCTTTAAAATGTGACATAGTAGTAGGACTTAGTGTTCATTTGAGGGTGCAATAGGTAAATTGATGCCCTTGAAGGGGTATAGGAAATGGTTTTTCTTCTGCCATGGGGATGGCACCAAATGTGCTGTGCTGAGCCAGTTTCTTTTCCTGCAGGATTATTGCCACGAGCTGGTGTGCCTCACTGCCAGGGAAAGAATCGTTGTGCCAATTCGGGCCATTGGTGCCCAAGCTGTGCTGGACTTCCCTGCCCAGCTGGACTTCTCCAAGTGTCCAGGCAAGGTCAGCACCCAGCAGACTCTGCTGGTGCGCAATGTCGGTGCCCGGGCAGCTCGGTACCAGCTGAGCACCCAGAGGTGAGGCAGCTCATCTGTCCCTGTGCAAACACCTTTGGGTGAGAGCGGAGTTGGGAAAGAGCTACAGCAGGAACCAAGCATCGGATCTGCTGCTCTGCAGCCTGGCTGGGAGTGAGCAGGATGAAAGGCATCTGCTCTTGCTTTCAGTGGCCTTGGAGCTTTCTCTGTCCCAGATTTCCTGGAGGCTGCTGGAACATGTTGGGAGCTGGCTTGCACCCTGCTGAGCACAAGCAGCTTCTGAAATGCTTCCTCAGCACTGTCAGCCAAGCAGAGCCATTCTCTGGGAGGCCACAGGCACGTGGCTTTGCAGTGGTCCTGGAGGGGACCTCTGGAAATCATCTGAGCAAACACACTGCTCAAAGCAAGAGCAGTGTCTGGGGATTGCAAGGTGCCATTGGGAGACATGGACCTGTCTTTAGATGCCATACAAGAAAACAAACATGTCAATGGACCTAGTTATAAAAGCAGAAGAAAACAACCTTTTAAAACCCCCTCCATACCTTAACTTTTCTGCCTGTCAGGTGCAGTAGTGATTCATTGAGAGGATGGATCTCAATCCCACCTGAACACCCAGCAAGGCCCCCAGGGCTTTGCAGATGGGCCAGCCTGGCTGATTCTGCAGTACTAGCAGTGTTTGTAAAACCTTGTGTGAATAATCCATGCCAGATGGGCAGCAGCAGCCTCAGCTCACCTCTCATGGCCATGCTGTGGGGCACAAGCTGTGCCCCCAGCTCCTGTGCACAGAGGGCTCTGGTGCCTCCTTTGCACAGCCAGCAAAGGGCTGATGTGGGAGTCAGGAACTGTGCAGCAGGAGCTGTGCCAAGGACTGGGGCACCATCCCGTGGGCTGGTGCCATGGCAAGAGACAATCCTGGCCCAGCCAAAGGGAGAAGGGCTGATCATAGGGGAGGTAGAGCTCAGTGCTCAGCACCACAGCAGCGTGAGGCCTTGTCCCTGCCAGCCTGAGCCATGTGCTGAAGGATAATGGAGTGGAAGCAGGAGAGCTGGTGCTGGCTGCTCTGCAGCTTTGGAGCTGGGCTGCTGCTCTTGGGAGGCACTGGCTCAAGGCAGTGAAGAAATGAAAGCAATCTGCACTGGATGATACCAATGAGATAAGGGAGATGGGTAAAGAAGAACAAGGAAGTTATTCCTTAGCAAGAGAAAAGTGGTGTGCAGGTGTGCCCATAGTGGAGAAACAATGACGCTGCCTTTGTTTTTGGAGAAAAAGTGCTGCTTTTTTCATTTGGAAATCAAGAGGGAACCTTTCACCATCAAATAATTGATTCTCCTCTGTCCCTCCCCCAAAGTGGCCATGGGCTGTTTCTGCATCCGCAGCTTTCTCCTTGAGCAGGGGCAGGTGTCTCTTGTTGAGATGTGCAGAGCAGGGCCAGGGTCAGTCCTGTGAATACAATAGAGGACACAGTTCACTGGTTCTTGATTTTGAACCAAAAGGCAGAGTGGGCACTGATTGGCATCAACCATGAAATCAACTGGTGAATGTTGTGCAGCTTCACGTGCTGATTTCAGTGGATGTTGGTGGCTTTTGGAGTGTGTCTGCTGAGTTCAAGGACAGGTGAGGTGCTGTGCTTGATTCAGGACAGCCAAGTTTGGTTGTTGAAGCTCTTGCTCTTGGCTGTGCCAGCTGGTGCACTGCTGACAAGCTGGTCCTTTCCTTTAGGATTCATCTGTGCCCTGGGTAGAATTGTTGCTGCTCTTTTCAGAGGATGTTTGGGAATGCCCTGGATTTGTGTCTCAGAAAAGTGTCTGTAATGATTGTGTGGGTCAAACTGTCTTGAGAAAGCTCCTCCATGGGAACAGCAGTTGCAGCTCAGAGGGAGCAAAGCAGGGAAACTGTGGCTGGAAGGGCTGCTTACAGAAGCTTGTGGGGACACCTTATGTCCATGCCATTGCAGATGGGGAAATTGAGGCACGGAGCCATGTCTGGGTGTGTGTTCAGGGTCCTTCATGGGACCCCCAGCAACCCAGGGGCTTCTCCTGCCTTCCCTGTGCCCAGAGCCCATCAGGGGTTGTTGGCTGCTGCCCCTTGGCTTGAGCTGCCTCCTGTGCCCAGGGCCCTGTGCTGAGCACACGGGGCTGGGTTGGTTGGAAACCCAGGGTGTCCTGAGCCCAGGTTTTGTGCCCCCGAGCCATGACAGCCGGACCTTTGCAATGCCTTTAACTGAGCCATTGCCTGCTCTGTCCTCGGCCTGCAGGGGCAGCGTCACTGCACCGAGTTTACACTTCGACCTCGCTGAGCTCGACTTCGGGGACATCTCCTTTGGTGAGTGTTCCCTGGGCTGGGACACAGCCTCAGGGATCTGTGCCTTCCAACAGAAAAGCATCCCTTGCTCCTGCTCTGCCCCAGCAGCCTCTTCAGGCTGTGAACTGCAGGGCTGCTGCTGCCTCAGGGGGCATTTTGCCATTGTGAGATCCCATGGAAGCAAGGAATAGAAAGGCAGTATTTTCTGGTGTCTCTGTGCTGTTTTAAAAGACAGATGTCTGCCAAGGAAGGTGGGAATCTTCCTGCAATGGAAAGATGAGCCCCTCCCTCCAAATGATTATCCCTTTAAAGTGACAGGGGTCCCAGGCAAAACTGTGGGAAAAGAAATAACAGTTCTTTGCTAGACTATCTCAGGACAGCACAGACATGAAGGCAAGAACAGACATTTCCCAAATGCCAAGTCCTGTTTTTCCCCTTTGGTGGAGTTCTGGTGACAGCAGGAGGAGCTGTGGGCTCTGGCAGGGCAGGGATCCCCCCCAGCCGGTGCGGGAAGGGAAGGGAAGGAGGAAATGCTCCTTTTGCAAAGCCACAGAGGGCAGGGGGATGTGGGCAGTGCCCAGCAGCAACAGCAGCAGGGCAGGCAGGCAGGGTCGGTGCCAGCGCTGAGCTGCAGCCAGGGCAGCCCCGGCCGAGCACAAACCTCCCGCGGCAGCAGCGGCCGAGCTGCGATCCCCGAGCGGGAGGAAGGGAAGCTCCGCTCCCTGCCCAGCCTCAGCTCCCACTGCACAGCCGCCCACGGCATCACGCCACAACTCCCAAAAACCCCCAAGGGAAAAGCCCAGCCCAGGGCCAAAACCCCCCAGAACCCCCCAGAACCCCAATCCCCCTTCCCAGACCAAGGGCAACACTCACGGCCAAGCCTAAGGCCAGAGCAATGAAGTTCATGAACTTCTGAAGGAAAGTCATTGCCTTTTTTGAGCTGCTTCTTCCCCAGCCTGCATCACCACGGAGACGCTTGTCAAGTTGCCTTTGGAAGGAATGAAACACGATAGGCAACAGATGGAAATATGGTTCTGAAGCAGGAGATTGATCCTGCTGAATCCAATTTCATTCCTAAGGGCTCTTAGGCTGAAGGCAGCTGTTGTATCTTTGCTTCTTTGTACCTGTTGACTGTTGTCTGCATGTGCTGGCCTCAGTCTCGTTGGAGGTTTTGACATCTGGGTTTGTCCTTTTTGTGCCTCTCTTGCCTCCCTGCTGGAGTCCCTGCTGGAGCTGGCAGTGGTCACTTGGATGGGCACAGAGAAGCTCTGGGCTGCAGCTGCAGTTGTTTTTTCTCCCCATCTGTGTCCCAGATGCTCTTGGTGAGCAGGCCTGGGGAGAAGTCTCCTCCCCACAGAGCTGGCCAGCCCAGCCAGATGTGCAGTGCAGAGCAGGCTGTGGCTGCTCTGTGCGCTCTGCAGGACATCCCCACCATGAGTGGCTGTATCTCTGGCTTTGCAGGATGGAAAGCAAATCTCAGAGCCAAAGTGGGGTAAACCCTTGCAGGCAGCACTCTCAGTGAGCAGCATGGCTGTGATGTCCCTGTTTGTCGGGTGAGGTGGGACCTGGTTCCTAATTGCTAATCTCAAAGCAAGGCTTGGCTGTGCCCCAGTTGAGTGGGCTCTGAGCTGTCATGTGCTCAGTCTGTTTGGCCCAAAGCAAGAGATGCCTTAAGGATCCTGCAGAGAGAAGCTGCATTAGGGTGCTTTGCCTCACGTTCTAGTTCCTGATTCCATCCTCACTTTCTTTTGCTGTAGCTTCTTCTCACTGACAGCTCACTCTTTATATGTCTTGAAAAAGGTGGGAGTGTTGGCAGGCTGAGCAGGGAATTGGACAGCTTGAATTCTCAGAGTAAATGCTGGGTCTGGGTGCACACTCATCACTCAGAGAGACCTGGTGCTGGTTTGGGGCAGGTGAGGGAGCTCGTCCCCATCACGAATAGAGAATCTAGCAGCGTTCAGCAGGGTTAGGAGTGGGCATTTTCAAGGCTGCAGTCAATCTGTGTCAAAGGGAACTAAGTGATGAATAATTCCTCACGCAGCTTCTGGGTGAGCTGTAGTTCAGATAATAAAGAGCTCAACTCCAATCCCACTTTGATCCTGCCAGGATCTTGCCCCCAGGATCATGCCCTGCTGGGTGCCTGAATGGATATTTGTGTCCTTGGCCAGGCTTTCCCTACACGCAGCGCTGCCGCCTCACCAACAGCTCCGCGGTGCCCCTGACGTTCCAGCTCCGCATGTCGGACGATGGCACGCAGCCGGCTGTGGACAGCGTGGATCAGATCCGCAGGGACACCGACCCGGCCTGGAGCAAGGGAATCCATTTCTATGTGGAGCCCAGGGAGTTCACCATCAATCCCAGCCAAGGCACCATCCTCCCCCAGGGACACCAGGACATCGAGGTACGGCAAGAGCCCGGCCACAGCCGCTGCAGCACCAGGGCAGGAGCTGCACTGCAGGGTGGGAGGGCTTTAGCTCTGGTGCCAGCTTGGAGCATCCTGGCACTGAGAGATCTGCACTGCTGGGAGGCCTCTGCTAGCTGGCTTACTCGAGATGTTCCTCAAGGAGCACTGTTTGCTTTCCAAAATCATATGCTGAGCTCACAGACCTTATGGTCAAGGCCTGAAGCCATTCTTGTGTTTTTGAGAGCGATTGATTTGATTGCAATGGGGCAGAGCAAGGATGAGGGCAGAAGGTGGCTGTTAGAGAGATGTCATTGTATCAAGCAGTGAGCTTTTCTTCTTGGTCTCATTTCCCCCCTCCTGGGGAGCAGAATGATTTGTGTTCACTGCAGGAAGCTCCAGTGGAGACAAAACATCTGCAGCCATGTGTAGCGGTTCAAATTTATTGTATTGATTCCTTTTTAAGTGGTTTGTTCTCTGGTACCCCGTGTTCTCCCTGAGTTGGTTTACCCCTGGGTTTTACCCTCCCTCAAAGCTGTCCCTCATGCCATTCCCTGCCCCTTGTTCCAGCTCTTTCCCTGCTGTCAAACCCAGCCCCTTTTGTTCCCCAAACTTTTTTGCCAATTTAACCTGGAGCCAATCCCTGTCTGCAACACCCCTTTGGAATTCCCCTATTCCTGGAGGCCCCATTAACCCATGTGAGCCATCCTCCCCACCTTCTTACCCAAAGTGGCTCCAGACACTTGATGTAATCCCCTCAGTGCTCCCCTGAGGATTCCCTTTCGGTTTGCTGTTTGTATCTACCCCCTGCTTTGTGTCTGTACAAAATTCCTTACACAGGAGTGTGCAGGGCTCTTTTGGCTCTGATCCTTTTGCTTGGAATAAACCCTTTCTTGTGGAACTTCAAGACAGAGATCCTTCTCCTTTCTCCTCTGCCTGGTCCCTGTGGTGGCTTGTCTCTTGTGGTGTAGAGCAAGAGGCTCTGAGGGTTCTGCCTGTGGTCAATGCCCACCCTGGGGCAGTTCTGAGGGTTCTGCCTGTGGTCAATGCCCAGCCTGGGGCAGTTCCCCACTCCTGGTGTGGGGCCGGAGTTCTCAGGGCCAGCCCGGGCTCAGGCTCCCAGGGCAGCCATGAACTGCCCAGCACCTGCTGGGCCACACTTTGCCCTCAGCCTCCTGCTGTAAAGCTGAACTCATTGTGGTCAAGTCAGATTTCCTCTGCATGGATGTCTTTGTAGTCAGATGAGAAATTGGCCCCTTAATTTGAATGCAGTGGTGCATGGAGCTGTAGTCTAATGTTTTAATGTAGCTGACCTGTGCCCTGATAGCAAGGTGTGTTTAACAAATCTGGTATTGGCAGAAGGCTTTTGTTACTCTGAGACTGTGCTCTACACATGGAGCAGCAGAAGAATTAAGGGCAAATCCTCCCTCAGGAACTGGAGGGTATCACCCGTGGGTAATGAGCTTTTGGAAGGAAGAATTGACTGTTCTTCTCTTCCACCAGGTGACCCTGTGCTCCAACACGGTGATGGATTTCTACCGGAGATTGCTGGTGGACCTGGAGGGTATTGGCAAGGGAGTGGCAGCCCTGATCATCACAGCCAGGTACCAGCCCTTGCCTGGCCTCCCCCAGGCACTGCCTTGCCCAGGCTGTGCTGGCTGCAGCTGCCAAGGAGAAGTGCTGCTGAATGCCCTCATGTTGTGCCAGCTGGACACGAGAACAGCAGTGCTTGGGCAGCAGCCCGTGGTGAAAAGCACGTTTACTCACAGCCCAGCACGGTCCTGGGCCCTCTTCTAAAGGCACCAGGAAAGATATCTTTGATTGGCCTTGTTTTTGGTGCTTGAGGTGGAACAAATTTCCCGAGGGCCTCCTCTCCTTCTGGCTGCAAGAGGTGGAGTTGTGCTGGTTGTGAGCACTATGCACTGGTTTGGGCCACACCAAGCAGCTGCTGAGAGTCAGGCTCTGGCTCTGTCCATGAGGGCACATGGCAGGGGGGAAGTGGCTCCCAGCAAGAGTTGGGAGGGCAAGGTCTGATAAGGGGAAAGCAGCCCTTGATGTGGCAGGTCAGCTCCAGTTTTTGTCTTTCCCTGTGCTTCCCATTTTGAGCTTTAATGTTGTCAGAGTTGAGAGCAAAAGTGGTTGTTGCTGCATCAGAATTCCATGGTGCTGTGCTGCTGTGGGTGTCCGTGTGATGCCCAGAGGGATGCAGCTCCCTGGTGCTGTTCCCTGTGGCAGGCAGAGCCATCCAGGCAGTGCCTGGGCTGCCATTGTGTACAGGAGGTGGAGCTGGGGCCAGGCAGTGCCTGGAGCTGTGCAGTGAAGGAGCCAGGGAGCTGCAGGGCCTGGCAGGGGCTGATCAGCCCCTCTGTGAGGCAGCTGCTGTCTCGTGCCCTCCAGGGCTGGGGCAAAGAGCTGAGTACTCAGGCAGGGCAACAGCACCATGGCAGAGAAGGGAGTCATTTTTACTGAGACACGGGAGCTGTGTGTTCCTTGAGCCTTAGGGAGCACTGATCCTTTTTGAGTCAGTTTTACTGAGACACTGGAGCTGTGTGTTCCTTGAGCCTTAGGGAGAACTGATCCTTGTTGAGTCATTTTTACTGAGACCCTGGAGCTGTGTGTTCCTTGAGCCTTAGGGAGAACTGATCCTTGTTGAGTCAGTTTTACTGAGACACTGGAGCTGTGTATTCCTTGAGCCTTAGTGAGCACTGATCCTTGTTGGGAAGGCTCCCCCAGAGCTCGTGGGTCACTGGCACTGTTCCAGGAGTCCTTGCAAGCCTTCTTGGGCAAAGGAGGGGCTGAGGCAGCTGTGGGGCAAAGTGCTCTGCCTGGGGCACTTGGCAGCCTCTGGGTGCTGCCTCTCAGGGTTTGCCCCTCCTTGACAAGACATGTTGGAGTGGGAAAAGGTAGAAGGCAATTTATCCCTGTAGGGCTCTTCAATGTGCATTTGACAGTGACCAATGTGTTCTGCTCCATTTCACAATCTTTGGGGGTAGGCATTCTCCATTCTCTCAGTATCTCTGATTGTTCTGGGGTCATCTCTTTGCCCAGATGTCTCGTTCCTGAGCTCCAAGTGTCCTCCCCAGTGCTGCTGTGTGATGAGTGCCACCTGAAGGTGCCCTATGAGAGGAAGATCCTCATTAGGAATCCCAGCCACCTTCCTGGCTGCTACGGGCTTATTCCCCAGGTTTGGCATCACATCCACCTCCTCCTGTCAAATATTCCTGAGGAGATTATTAGGGGAAAAAAGGGTTTGGATAAGACCTTGCTGGTTTCTATTTAGTCTTAAAGATCTGCTAAGAACAGGATCCTACCCAGCTGTAAACTTTAGGAGGCAGTTGAAGCTCCTGAGGAAACAGCTGATGTTCTAGTCCTCAGGGTGTTTTCCTGTGGGATATCTTAGAGGGTTGTGAAAAGCTGCTGCACCCACAGACACCAGTGCCTGTGCTGGCAGCCTCCTTGCAGGATGCCCTGGGAGTGCTAAACCTACAATTCTTGCATCTTGTTTGTGCCTTTGACCTTTGTCCTGGGGAGTTTTAAAGGTGTGTGTAAGTTGCTGTTGTGGTGGATGTTAAGGAGCCTAAAGTTTCTTGAGAGGTCCGTCTGAAGCTGCATTTCATTGTGTCCCTTCCAGAAACGCAAGGAGGACTCTGCTGTGCTCTACTCCAGCCCCAAGCCCTGTGGGATTGTGCAGCCCCAGAGCACAGCAGAGATCCCAGTTGTGGTGGCAGTGCAGGCTCTGGGCACTCATCGCACCAACATTCTCATCGGCGTGTTTGGGGATGAGAGAAACCCCCTGGTGAGGGCAAGGGGAGATGTGAGCCTGTGTGCAGCTGCTCCTGGCAGGGTGCACAGGGACAGGGATTCTGCCGGGGACAACAGGCACAGGCTGCTGGGGAGAAGGACAGGAGGGATGGGGGGCACAAACAGCTCCTGCCTTAGATGTGGGAATCTCAGTGTCTGACACAGAATGGAGCTGGGCTAAGCTGGAATCCAGGAGCATTTGAGTTCATTATTCTTTCAAATGCTGTTAACTTTGGAAACATCTGTTTGAAAATGTCATCTCTCTGAGCACAAAAGAGGATGTCAGAAGTCTTCTAGGAACCTTGAGCTTTCTGTAAAAGAAAGGAAAGCTGGCATTTGAAGAGTGTTTGCAAGGACTGAAACTTCGATTAAAACATATGGAAATGGCAATGCCAAATTCCTTGGATGGCACCAAACATCTGAACCCGGGCCATCGTGGCACTGCCTGTAAATCAGTGAACAGGAAGGACAGGCAATGCAGGCTGTGCCAGGGAGCCTGAAGTTTGACCAAACAGTTGCTTTTAACTACCAGGCTGCTTCCCTTAAAGAGGAGGGTTTCTCCCCACCAGAAGAACCAGTTGTTTAACTGTCAGGCTGGTCTTACCTAGAGATTTCCTGCAAAAATAAAAGCTTTGGGCCAATAATTTTTAGTTTGAAAGGTTCTCTTACCTTAATCCTTTTCGATTTGGAGGTGAACATGTAATTTTCTTTTTCCCCAAAAGCCCAGCATTTCAGCTGGAGAGTGGTAGCTGTCCCTAAAGAAATAACTTGAGCAGGGTTGAGCTGTTGAAGGTTTTTTAGGTTTGTCTGTTGTGGTTTGTTTTGGGGATTTTAAAATCTTTCTTGCTTGCTTCCTGGAACAGAGAGTACAATTACGGAGCTCAGGACGGCTGGCAGAAATCTCCCCAAGCCCAAGGCTGGCAGAGCTTGGCAGGATCCCAGCACCACAGCCTGTGTATGTATGGATGGAAGGATGGGTGGATGGGGAATGCGACCTGAGTCACGTGGGAGTGTTGGAAAATGTCAACCAAGCCCCCAGCGGTGTCAGGGGAACATTCCTGATAAATCCCCGGTGGAGCTGCAGAGTTTCTGGCCTTGGGCACTGGTGGGCTGTGCTGGCTGGGC
The DNA here is from genome assembly GCF_047830755.1 of Zonotrichia albicollis. NCBI lineage: Eukaryota > Metazoa > Chordata > Aves > Passeriformes > Passerellidae > Zonotrichia > Zonotrichia albicollis. The sequence continues at coordinate 4,483,870 of NC_133827.1, read as the reverse complement.
ACTGGCTGGGTCTGCCCCTCGGTGTCTCCAATGTCACCTTTTTGCTGCCTTCTCTGTCTTTTCCTCTCCCACTGTGCTTTTTGCATTTCCACTGGGTGTTAATGCCTGTCCTCTGTAGTTGCTCAATGCAAGCAGTTGCAGCTGCTGCAGCACCTCAGTGCCATCCCTGGGCTGCCTTTAGAACAGACCTGCCCCAGCCTGGATTGGGAAGGGCTGGATCAAACCATTTCTCAGTTCAACGTGCCAGCATCCACCCAGGGGCTGCATCCTGGCCAGGAGCTGCTTGTGCAGGTGTCCCTCCCTCCCTCCCACTGCAGGTCCCTGTTCACAGTTATTTATTTTCCAGAGATGAGCTCCACCCACCTAAATTCAAACCCCAGCCACCGCAGGAGAGGAGAACCAGTCTGGATTGCCCGGCAACTCGATGGAGGCACTTCAGGACTGGAAAGGTGGAGGCAGCCAGAGCCCTGAAAGAAGTGCAGGATTTTACCCACTCTTCAGGAGCAGAGATAGATTTTCTTGTACACCTGCTGCTTGCTTTGCCTCCCCAGCCTGCCAGCACCAAGTCCTGCTCATGCTGAGCTCCCTTTTTGCTGCCCTGCTGTGCTGTGCCCTGACAGTGGGCTGGGCAGCAGGGCCAGTGGCTGGACATGGGCTGAGGGGGAGGGAGAAATAGGAGAGTTTTCCTTGGAGAGGCTGACTCAGATCCTACAGGCCTGTGCTGAGTGTGGGATTTTTTGCCTTGTTTTCTTCCCCATGTAAGATGAGGCTTTTCTCTGCATCATCATGGTAACACCTCCAGCTTCCCTCCCAGAGCAAGCTGGGATGATCCTGATCTCCATGGAGCCTCTTCCCAAGGCAGCCAGACTCCCTGTTTGCAGGGCTCTGCTTTCACCCAGAGCTGCTATTGCACTGCTGGCCCTGGAGCTGTCTGACAAAGGGAGACTTTGCAGGGGGCTGTCTCTTCTTCCCAGCATAGAAAATGGCTTGTTTTTTGGGTGCCAGCACCAACTGCTGAGCACCCTCACCTCCCTCGAGGCTTGGAGGGATTCAGGTGCTCCCTGGACGTGGCTCACACTCCCCTGGGAGCGGAGAAGGAGAGAGGGAATCTGTCTCCCTTGCCCATTGTCAGTGTGGCAAGCAGGGCTGGAGCTGCCAGTGCCACTGGGGGCCCTCAGCATTGGCCACAGAGGGACCTCCCATCCCTGCAGGCCCATCACAAAGTGCTGCTGGAGCAGCTGCTTGTTGGAGAGGCCGTGCAGGACACGTTGTGGGGCTGCCCAAGGACGCTGTGCGGCACCTGTGGAGGGCACTGCTCCCCCTGCAACTCCTCAGGTGCTCCACAGGAAATTTTTGCAGGAGCTTTTGCTGTAGCACCTTGAGAAAGAAGCATTTAAATCCGAGAGAGAGGGGAAGAGCCTCAGGAGTCAGATGAGCTGGGCTGGACTCCTTCCCTCAGCCCCAAGAGCTCTCACTCTGAGTCTCCTCCTTTTCTAAAAGCAGGAAGTTTTGAAACTTTTTAAAGGCAAGTTGTGCATCAGAGAGAATTTCTACTGCCAGGAGCCATCCCAGTTCACTTTCATGTCATGTACTAATTAATGCATTGACCCGGGAGTATGGGAGAAGATTTTCCCCATGGTCCCTGCACTGGTCAATGGCATGGATGCAGGATGAGGTGAGGGTGATTCTGGCAGTGTTTGGGGAATAGGCTCCCTGGCTACAGCTGCACTTTGCTCCAAGATGCTCTTCTGCCTCCATTTCCATGCTCAACACCTCAATCTCTCCTGTGTTCCGTCCAGGCTTTCGGTATCCTGCCACTGCCAGGTGTGCTGCAGCCAGGACAGAGCCAGCAGGTCTCCTCCACCCTCTCTGGCAACCTAAACACCACCTGCAATGTCCCGGAGCTGTGCCACATGGAGGGAGGCTCCACCTCCGAGGTGCTGGTGCCCAGGGCAGCCTCATGTGTCAGCTCCTCCCTGAGCCCCCAGGAGATCAACTGTGGCTCACAGGCCCCTCTTAGGGACAGGTGAGTCAGCCTTCCGTGGGTTCCTGCTCTGCCATGGGTTATTGTCCCTGCAGGGCTTCCCTGCTCCAAGGCCTCTGAGCTCAGAGGAGCTGCAGAGCAAAGGCCAGCAGCAACACAGGGATGGCCACTCTGAGCTCCCTGGCTGCCAAGAGAGGAAGGACCTTCTTCTGTTGAGACAGAACATCTTCTTCTCTATTTGAGTGCTGAGCCCTGCTGGCTTAGCTGCTGTCTGCAGGGAGCTGGGCTCTGGGCTTGCCTTGGCACCACCTCTAGAGGTGTCTTGAAGTCCATGGTGTTGAGTGGCATCTTCTTCATCTTCTGCCTTCTTCACCAGAACAGTGGGATTGTGGTATGGGCAGGCGTGGGGCACAGAGCAAACCTTGCTTTGGGTCCTGCTCCTGCCACAGATGAAGTCCTTGCACTGCTGATCTGCCAGGGTTCTCCTTATGGTGGGACAGCAGCCGGAAAAGCTCCTGTCCTTTAGGCTTCCCTGCAGCTGCAGCTGTAGGCAAGCACAGGAGAAGCTCAGCTCCAGCAAGGCAGCCCAGCTCAGGACACACAGGCCAAGTGTGGAGCTGGGAGTGGAGGCTGCTTAAAGCAAGCCTGTGCAGCAGGACTTCTTCAGGCCAGGCTGAAATTGGTTTCATGGGGAGGAGATGGACAGGGCTGCTTCCAATGGTTTCCATGGCAGCCATCACTGGTTTGCTTGGTCCTAGCTGGGTTCCAGCAGGAAATCTGGCTGACAAGAGCCTGTCTTGCAGGAGAGGAGTTCCTGCAGCCTTTGCTTTCTGACTGATAGGATTGTTCTCATGAAGGAGCAGGCTAGGAGTCGTTAAAACTGAAGATCACGGACAGAGACTCTCTAACTAATTAAAGTTAGATTGTGGGATGTTCATTAACACCGGCGGGCGGCACCAGAGCCATCCCTAACAGGCGTGACCGCGCTGTCCAAGGTTCTTTGCCCTCTCTTTATTTCCCAAGATCTTACATAAAATACATCTGCACAACCCCAGCACCTCCCATCCCTGCTCTGTATTCAAATGAGGCCATTGGTCCTTCACTCCTGTGCAATTCTTCCCTTGAATTGGGTTGGTAGTCTCGAATTGGGTCAGTGGTCTTAGGGGATGAAGTCAGGAATGTCTTCATCAGGTCTCTGTGACCCGCTGGCACCATCCAAGGTCCCCAACTTAGTGATTGATTGACATCAAGCCCAGGTGCTAACCATTGTTCTACTGGCTTCAAGATGTTCTTATAACAGTTCACTTCCTCCACTTCCCTCTAGAAAGATGCTCCTAATGGTAAACAATAGCACAATCAGCTCCAGCTTAAGCATCTCATAATCATTAACCTATGGTCTGCCTATCTAACCTACATCCTGATCAATGGGAATTGCTTCTAACCCTCAGCTGAAATCTGAACTCTTTAAAATCATGCCTCAACTATGCCCAGGGAGAAGGGGGCTGAATGAGCTGAGTAAGAACTGTAGGAGAGCTAAGCAGATGTCAGCAATCTGTTCTCTGCTTTTAACTGGGAAGCCAAGAGACAAAGGGCGTTTCCAGGCACCAGCACAGAGAGCTGCTGGATCAGCCTTTGGCAGGGGCTGGAGGGGTCTGGCTGTGCCTTCAGAGGGAGTTTGCACAGTCAACACCTTATGATGGCAAAGCTCAGGTTTGGCTGGTCCTGGAGGTCCCCTTGAACCAATGCCCTCACTTGGGATGTTCCCAACCTCTGTGGGTTGAGGAGAATTCACGGAAATGGCCTCAGGGTCAAGGAATGAAGTGCAGGGCCAGCCAGGACTAGGGAGCCCAAGGTTCTGGTGGGACTCTCAGCCATGTTTCCTATTTTGTCTGCAGAAGGGAGCTGAAGGAGCCAACTCAAAAGGTCGCGGAGGAGGCAAAAGCCCTAGAGGAGGAAGAGAGGCAGAAGAAGGAAAAGAAGGGTGTCTCTGCAGGGAAGCAACCTCCAAAACCAGCGAATGGGAAAACCAAGACCCAAGAGAAGAAAGAAACCAAAATCCCAGAGAAGAAGGAAACCAAAGCATCAGAGAGGAAGGAAACCAAACTCCCAGAGAAGAAGAAAACCAAAATCCCAGAGAAGAAGGAAACCAGAATCCCAGAGAAGAAAGAAATCAAGGCTCCAGAGAAGAAGGAAACCAAAGCACCAGAGAGGAAGGAAACCAAAGCCCCAAAGAAGAGGGAACCCAAAATCCCAGAGAAGAAGGAACCCAAAGCCCCAAAGAAGAGGGAAGCCAAAGCCTCAAAGAAGGGGGGAACTGAAATCCCAGAGGAACCACCTGAGCTGGAGAACTCTTTAGTTTTTATTTACACAGCTAATTTTACACAGTTTGACAGACCTTGTATGCAACTTTAGTTAGTTCATTGATTTCTTGCCAGTTATTCTATTATTGGTTAATAAAATAGATTTTACTTGAGCATCAAATCTCTCTATTGTATTGTTTACCTCTTCACTGATTCTCATGGGACAAATCCCTTGTTGTTGCAGGTGCATGTGGAGAGTTTTATTAATAGTTGGTTAGCTGAGAAAGGCCATGCTGACATAATGCCGCTGGTTAAGCTAAGAGAGGGAAATCAGCAGTCAGCAAGCTGAAAGGAGATGTCAGCAGTTAGCAATCAGTGGCCTTGCTGCAACATGAGGATAGGGAGTAGAGATTAGTCCTGAATATCTCCTAAGAATATGTAGAAAGTATCAAAAGTAGGACCATAGGAATGTAAAAGTAGGTGTAACTGCTGATATGTAACTAACCAATCCTGAGCTCAACTTTTGCAATATGCATGAAGTTCATTACGAACTGTATTTAACCCGCCGTACTGATCAATAAAATTGGGCCTGTGATGATCAACTGATGTCCTGGTCTCCTTCCTTCGACAAATGGTGGAGAATGCGGGCAACAACGCTGTGAGCACCGCTGCGGGCAACGATGCGGCAACGTTGAACCTCTGTCCTTTTTTCTCGGATTACAAAGAAAAAGGGAACTTGCCACAGTCGAGGAAGTGGGGTGAGAGTCTTCGCAGCCGAGACGGTGCCAGATTATTTAAAAAGCACCCTTGGGGATCACAACGGTGACCCAAGTCTCTACGTGCCACAGGAGCCTGGAAGGGCTGCAAGCAAGCGCATGCTGATTAATAGGTATGGATAGGCAAGTGGCATATGAACTTTTCTCCTCATATTTAGAAAGGCGAGGGGTAAAAGAGATAGATTTTAAAAAGGAATTACCGGGGTTATTAGCTTACGGCTATTCTGTAGGTATGTTTAGTAACCCGCACACAGTTCATGAGCTGTCAGAGTGGAAAAAATTTGGGGAAATGTTAATGGATTCGATGTTAGATGGGGACAAATCAGCTAAAAAATTTGGGAAATTATGGCGGGTGGTGTATAATACGTTGCTTCAGCAGGTCTCTGAGAGAAAGGCAGCAGAAAGGGCGACAGAAGCTCATAAGAGGAATATAGGATATGGTCGTGAGGATGACCCTTTAGCACCTTCTGTAACTAAAATACTTATGCCTAAAAATCCCCAGCATAGTGGTGTTGAGGATGTGCCTATAGATATTGTGGAACCATCTGCGCCTCCCTTGTCTGAGGGGGAAGGCGAGTCGGATGGGGGAGGTAAGAGCAAACCAGCTTTGCCTCCGCCACCGGCTTCAGGCGTGTCGGATGGTGGGGGTGGGAGCAAGCCAGCTCTGCCTCCGCCACCAGCTTTGCCTCCGCCGCTTCCCCCGGGCAGGCCGGCTCCGGTTACAGCTCCAGCGGGGGGGGGGACCCCTTCCTATTGGAATATGAATCCCAATATAACCAGTTAGATGGTGCCTGGGCCAGTTCTGACTCTCGCTGCTGGGCCAAAGGCAGCACTGTGTTGTTTTACCCCAGAGATACCTTGGCTGCTGGAGAGTGCAGCGGGGCACAGACGCAAGTCCAGGTTTGTCAGTGACTCCGTTTACCTCAGGAGAGAGAGCTTCTGGCGATGGTGAAGAGATGAAGGAGAGGATTCTGCTGGAGGGTTGCCAGATGTTTATTCTATGGGTACAGAGGTCTGAACCGGGGCAACTGCTGCTACCAGAATTCCGGCCGCATGGTCTCATTAACCTTTTCAGCTCGGGGACAGGGGAAGGGGAGGGGACAGGTGAGTTACCAACCAGGTGAAGGGGGCAGGGTCTTAAGGGAGGATGACACTTAGACAGGCCAATGACCTCTGGGCATAGGGGCATCTTTTGAATCTGACTAATCACACGACGCCTTGCTGGAATCTTAAGCCTGATTGACAGGGCACACTCAGCAAGGGGGCGAGGGGGAAGGGAGAGGGTATAGGCACACCTGGGAAGGGACTTGGAAGTTTAAAACAGGACATTGCAACACACCGCAACACCTTCCCCCGCGCGCGCTGGCTCTGCCTGAGCAAGCTCCGGTTACAGCTCCGGCGGGGGGGTGGCCCTTCCCCCGCGTGAGCCAGCTCCTCCCGAGCCAGCTCCGGCTTCACTGATAGCTCCAGCGGGGGGGTCGCTTCCCCCGCGCGAGTCAGCCTCTGCTTTACTGCCTTCCCCACGCGAAAACTCGGTGTCTGCACCGAAATGCCAGCAGCAAAGCACCTCCAAAGAGCCAGCTCCCATCCCAGAGGCACACCGTGATCTATGGGGGGAAATGGCTAAACAAAGGAGGGAGGCTTGGTCTGCTATGGCAAAAGAGGCAATGCAAATGGGGGATGGCGAGGCCGTAGAAGTAGCTTCTAGTCTTGCATGTCCGGTTACATATACACCACAATATGATGCACAGGGGAACTTAATGCATAATGTAGCAGCATATTCTGCCTTAGATTGGAAGTTGTTAGCTCAGCTACGTTCTACGGTTAGTCAGTTTGGTGTAAAAAGTGAACCTGTTAAGCAAATGTTAGATTATCTCTTTAACACTCAGATTTTATGCCCAAATGATTTAAGAGGAATAGTGCGTTTAATATTCACTCAGCATCAACAATTATTGTTTAATGCACATTGGCAAGCGTTAGTAAATGATTCAGTTGCTGTACAACGGGCTCAGGGAGACCCATTGCATGGGGTAACAGTGGATGAGCTCATGGGCTTAGGGGCATATTTGCGTACAGAGGCACAGATGATATCGGGACCAGATAAGCTTAGAGAGGCTATTCGATTGGTGCGTACAGCAATAGATATGGTTAAAGAGCCAGGGGGGTTACCAACTTATATGGGTATTAAGCAAGGTAGAGAAGAATCATTTGGAAATTTTATCGATAGGGTAGCTACTGCTATAGATCGGGCCGGTGTGGCAGATTATCTTAAGGGGGCGCTATTGAAGCAGTGTGCTTTGCAAAATAGTAATCCAGCAATCCTAAGAGTGTTAGCTACTTTGGGAGCAAATTGGGCCATTGAGGAAGCATTAGAGCGAATGGCATTAGTACCAACTGCTTCGCAGGCATTCATAGTAGACTCTATAAAGGAATTAGGATTGGGGTTACAAAAGCAGGCAGAGTCTACTCAGAATCAGGTGTTAGCTGCTCTTGCTCCTCTCCGAAGCGGCTCATTCACGCAAGGAGGTTCAAAGCCATTTATCAAGTGTTACCGGTGCGGCAATGAGGGACACACACGCCGAGCCTGCAGAGCAACTGGTATTTGGTGTCAACACTGCCGATCCAGCTCCCACAACACTACAGCTTGTAGGTGCCGGTCGGGAAACCATCAGCAGAGCGCGCTTCACGGGGGCCGCGCCCAGATACAAGTTGCCGCCATGACACCGGAGACACCAGCTGCCGCGACATTGCTGCCACCTCCTGTCTGCATCCCGCAACAACAGGGAGCCTCGGTTTGGACTTATCAGATGCAGTAGACGTCACACTAATGACGAATCGGCCTGAGAAAATACCAACTGGAGTAAAGGGCCCTCTTATATTAAATGGACAAACATGTGGAGCATTATTATTAGGACGCTCTTCTACAACTATGTTGGGATTATTTGTTTTGCCTGGAGTTATTGATGCAGACTTTACAGGGGAAATACAAATCATGGCTTACACCCTTTATCCTCCAATTAAAATAACAAAGGGACAACGTATTGCACAATTGGTACCACTATCACAAATGACATCGGGAATACAACCATTTACTGGACAAGCACGGGATGAAAAAGGTTTTGGCTCTACTGGTGTTACACTTTTAACTGTGGATTTACAAAATAGACCAAAGCAAAAGGTTAAAATTACTTATGGGCATCAAAGCATAACCCTTTATGGATTATTGGATACAGGAGCAGATACCAGAATTATTTCTCCAGAAGCATGGCCACAACATTGGCCTCTATTCCCATCAGCAAACATGCTCACAGGAGTAGGAGGATTTACATTGGCAAGCAGGTCACCTTCTTTGTCTGTGTGCATTGAGGATCAACAAATATCTGCTGTGTTTTCAGTTGTACAACTGCCTCCTACAGTCTCATGTTTAATTGGAAGGGACATTTTAACACAGTTGGGAGTGGTGTTAACTAATCAGCACCCTTTGGGGTAATTGCCATTGCTTGGACTTTCCCCATTCCACTCACCTGGAAAACAGATACACCGGTGATGGTTAAGCAATGGCCACTAAAAGGGGAAAGCCTTATGCATGCTCATGAATTAGTGGAGGAACAATATTCAAAGGGACATTTACAACTTTTCACGAGCCCTTGGAATACACCTATTTTTGTGATCAAAAAGAAATCAGGGAAATATCATTTAATACATGATTTGCGGCCTGTAAATGACCAAATGGAACCTATGGGGGCCTTACAGCCTGGTCTTCCAAATCCAGCTATGATTCCAGAACACTGGCCACTCTTAATCATTGACCTAAAGGATTGTTTCTTCACCATTGCCCTGCATCCTAATGATACGAAGAGATTTGCCTTTACTTTACCAGCAATAAATCGTGGAGAACCAGATAAAAGATTTGAATGGATATCTCTTCCACAGGGCATGCGGAATTCCCCCACTTTATGTCAGCTTTATGTTGATGCAGCATTACAGCCATTACCTCGCAGATGGCCGGCAACTATAATATATCATTATATGGATATATCTTGTTTGCACAGCAACAACCATTTTCCTCTTTGCAGATTGACATTATTAGAAATACTCTTGCTGCATATTCACTTGTTATTGCTTCAGAGAAAATTCAAACTACAAAGCCCTGGAAATATTTGGGATGGACTTTGATGGATCAAATAGTGATACCTCAAAAATTGGAATTACAATTGGACATTAAGACTCTACATGATGCACAGAAGTTTCTGGGGGACTTACAGTGGCTAAAACCTATTGTGGGAATACCGAATCATTTGTTAGAAGCCCTACGGCCTTTGTTAAAGGGTGTTGACCCTACTACTCCTGTATGCCTGACAAAGGAGCATCGTCTTGCCTTGCAGCAAATCAGTAACTGTGTACAACAGGGGTATGTGTCTCGTCGACAACTCGACCACCCTATTGACCTTACTATCTGGAATAGCCCTTGCCACCTGCTTGGTGCTCTCTCTCAACAACAAAAGAAAACGGGGGAGATACGGGTGTTGGAATGGTTGTCTCCACCATTACAGCATAAGAAAACAATATGTTCAAAAATTGAACAATTGCCTGCATTAATCAAAAAGGGGCGTCTCAGAATTCTTGAAGTGGATGGTAGAGAACTTGCTACCATTAGACTGCCTATGGAAAAAGAAACCTTGGACTGGTACCTGATTAATTCAAAGGATTTACAGGAGGCATTATTGACATCGTCTGCTAAAGTAGATACCAGCAAATTAGTGCCTAGAGTTTTGCAATGGATGACAGAATGGAACTGGATTACTCGACCCTTGAGAGAAGAATGCCCTATAGAAGGAGCTATTACAGCCTTTACAGATGCAGGAAAGAAATCAAGGCGTGCTGCTGTCATTTGGCAAGAAAAAGGACAATGGAAACATCAAATCATCACAGCAGACCCTGCGGATAGTTTACAAACTTTGGAATTGCTGGCAGTAGTATGGGCAGTATCCAACTTACAGGAGCCTTTAAATGTGGTTACAGACTCTATGTATGTTGCAGGAGTAGCCAAACGAATAGAGGAAGCAGCAATTAAGGAAGTGAATAATAAACGATTGTATGAGTTGTTGGTACAATTAAGGAAAGCTCTACGGGAAAGAAATGCAGCGTATTCTGTGATTCATATCAGGAGCCATAAATGGTCTGAAGGTTTAGGAGAAGGAAATGAACGTGCAGATAAATTGGTTACTCTACCCATTGATAACTCTTGTCCTATTGATAAGCATACATTGGCCAGAGAAGCACATAGTAGATATCATCAAAATGCAAAAGGATTAGCAAAACAATTTGAACTGAGTTTGTCAAAAGCCAAAGCTATTGTTAGAGCATGTCCAACATGTAGTTATCACAACAGTGGAATAGGTTTAGGCATTGGAGTCAATCCTCGGGGTTTAGAAATAAATGAGAAATGGCAAATGGATGTTACACATATAGCTAGATTTGGTAAAGTCAAATGTGTGCACGTCACTATAGACACGTATTGTCATTATATATGGGCTACAGCTCAAGCAGGAGAGAAAGCTATACATGTTATCAGACACCTGTTAAGTTGCTTTGCTGTCATGGGAGTTCCAAAAAGTATTAAAACAGATAATGCTCCGGCTTATGTGAGTGCTAGAGTTCAAAAATTTCTGAATCAGTGGTCGGTTAAGCATGTGACAGGTATTCCACACTCCCCTACCGGACAGGCAATAGTGGAAAGAGCAAACGGTACCCTTAAGCAATATATTGAAAAACATCAGGATTTGAGAGATCCACAAGCATGTCTGGCTAAGGTGTTGTATGTAATTAATCATTTATGTATTTTTGGGGAAGATAATATCCCTCCTGCAATTAAACATCATCCAAGGTCAGGTCAGGAAAGTACTAAGGAAACAGAGGTCTGGGTTAGGTATAAGAACCCCAGTACAGGATTATGGGAAAAACCTGCAAAAGTGTTATATTGGGGTCGGGGATATCTTTGTGTTTCTTCACCTACAGGGCCTCTGTGGGTGCCTGCTAAGTGGACTAAACCTGTTTCTGATGCAGCACTTAGTGGACTATCTCACGGAGGAGGACAGGGAACGACTGAAGAAGAAACTGCTTTTGATCCTACGACCGCTACTGATACAGCTGAAGGGATACTCGAGAGTGGAGCATATAGCACTATCACACTACTGTTGGACAATCCAGGAACTGATTGATTTTGTTGACTCATTATCAACTTTTCGTTTAACAAATCCAGCAAAAGAACATTGCTATGCTTGTCGCGATCCACATTGTGCTGCTTGGATAGCTCTGCTTTGTGGGGGTTGTGATAGAATTTTTTGGTTAGAACAATCATTAGTGTGTGATTTGTGGTGTCACCCTTGTCATTTTGAGTACCGGAGGAGTGAGAATTGGCAACATGAATTAAGGAGACAAACAGGGTTAAATGCGTATGAAGCCCTACGTCTTTATGAGTCTCCTGAACAAAAAATTCTCGCTTATTATCGATGGGAAATACAATGTTTTGAGAAGAGAATTAAGATTCAAAGTAAATTGCGCATAATCTCTGTAAGGTGTAGAAAAGTAGTACCTTTAACACAGTGCTCAGTTGTAGGACCCTTCACGGGGAATCCTGAAAGTGCATTAGACTACTGCATCAAAGAATTGCAGAAATTAAGTTTGCAAGTAGCAGGACCAGTAAAAATAGGAGCAGCAAGTTTGAAGATAGATAAGAAAAAGAAGGCAAAAAAGGGAAAAGCTGATTTGCCTTCAAGCTTATCTCACAAAAAATGAGGTTTGCTCTTGTTATAATGCTCAATGCTGTAATAGGTGAAGCAGTAGAAATAACACGTTTTAGTCAGCCAAGAAAAAATTTATGGGTAACACTTGCTAACCAAATTAACCAATCATCACTTTGTCTTAGTCTTGGAGGAGTCACTAACCCATTTCGAACGTGCCTGGTGGGACTTCCGGTATGGTCTCCTGGAGAATTTTGCAGTTTGATAAAAAATCAGACCTTATGTATGCTTAGCATGTCAAACATCAAATTGCCAGAGCAACAAGGATATACTGCAGGTCAGAGTGATGGCTATCGTCAATGTTTACTGATCCAATCACTCAACACCTCTTTGCATTCTCCTCCTGAGGAATTGGACCTTTTTGGCAGTACAAACACCAGTTTGTCTAACACTACAGCTGGTGGATGGTTTAGCTTTAAGTCTTCAAACCGACCAAAAGAAACATGGGCCACCCTAGATTCATTCCTGAATGTGAGTGAAATCTCTCCGCAGCATTACAGTAAATGTAACAGCACAAAAATCACTGCACCAATGAAATTACCCACGGGAATATTTTTAATTTGCGGAGACAGGGCGTGGAATGGCATACCAGCTAGACCACAGGGTGGACCCTGTTATTTGGGTAAACTGTCATTGTTTCATCCTAATGTGTCCTTGCTAATGCAGCTGAGTCAAAATTCAAACAGAAAGAGACGTAGCATACATGACTTAGACTGCAGCTCGATAGGAGATCCACAATTTTGGGGCACATTCAAACAAGTGGTTGTTTCAACTATCTTGCCGGGAGGATCTGCCAATAAGGCTATGAATTTAGCAAAGCAATTAGGGTGCTGGGCAAAGAGTGAACTGAACAAGACATCACAAATCCTAGACATGCTAACCACAGATGTGCAGAGTGTTAACCATGCTGTTTTGCAAAATAGAGCTGCCATAGATTTTTTGCTTTTAGCACAAGGACATGGATGTGAAGAATTTGAGGGAATGTGTTGCATGAATCTGTCTGACCATTCGGTGTCCATTCACAGTAAGATAAAAGAACTACAACAGGGACTTCACAATCTGAAGGAAGAAGAAGGTTTAGGAATTGACGAATGGCTTAAAAGCTTACGACTTGGACCGTGGCTAAGAAACCTTGTGATCTATGCTATAGGACTGCTGGGTGTAATTTTACTGTTTTTGCTGATTTTGCCTTGTGTTTTTAATTGCATTCAAAACATGGTCAGCCGTACAATAGCAAAAACCTGGCAAGCTAATTTCCTTGCACAAGAAGAAAACGGGGGAAATGTGGAGAGCTTTAATGTGGAGAGCTTTATTAATAGTTGGTTAGCTGAGAAAGGCCATGCTGACATATTGCCACTGGTCAAGCTGAGAAATCAGCAGTCAGCAAGCTGAAAGGAGATGTCAGCAGCTTGCAATCAGTGGCCTTGCTGCAACATGGAGAAAGGGAGTAGAGATTAGTCCTGAATATCTCCTAAGAATATGTAGAAAGTATCAAAAGTAGGACCATAGGAATGTAAAAGTAGGTGTAACTGCTGATATGTAACTAACCAATCCTGAGCTCAACTTTTGCAATATGCATGAAGTTCATTACGAACTGTATTTAACCCGCTGTGCTGATCAATAAAATTGGGCCTGTGATGATCAACTGGATGTCCTGGTCTCCTTCCGTCGACACCACACCATTCCTGATCCAGGCCAGAAGCCACTGGTCTTCTTGGCCACCTGGGCACACTGGTGGCTCATGTCCAGCCTGCTGTCCATCAGTCCCTGCAGGTCCCTTTCTGCCTGGCTGCTCTCCAGCCACTCTGTGCCCAGCCTGTAGAGCTGCAGGGGTTGTTGTGGCCAAAGTGCAAGACCTGGCACTTGGACTTGTTAAAACTCACCTTGTTGGATTTGGGCCCTTGATCCAGCCTGTCCAGGGCCCTGTGCAGAGCCCTCCTACCCTCCTGCAGATCCACACTCACAGCCAGCTTGGTGTCATCTGCAAAGTTTGTGATTTTCTATTCTTTTTCACACATGTGATATTCATTTCCCCAAAACCATTAACATATTTCCCCTCCCCTTTACCGATGCATTCTTCTTTCCTGGAGTCTCTCTGCTGGTCCCTGGTGCTCGTGGACCCCAATGTTCCAGTGGGCCTGGCTGAGCTGGCAGGACACTGAGGCTGCTGAACTTCGAGTTCCCCTTCTCACACAACGGGCCCTGTGTGGTTTCCACAGGCCTGGGGTTGTGGAGAACAAGCTCCAGGCGTAAGTTCACCTGGTGGAGACAATTTATCATCTGGTAACATGATGTCACAGAGTGGGCTGTGACATCACTGAGTGGGTTATGTGAGGTCATTGAGTAGCTATGACATCATAGGTCATCTCTGTGACTTCAGAAATCCAGCTGTGACATCACAGTGCAGACTATGTCATCACAGACTGATGTGACATCAGAGAGCAGCTCTGTGACATCACAGAGAAGGCTGTGACATCACAGAGCAGGCTGTAACGTCTGAGAGGGGCTGTGTGACATCCCAGCAGGGCTGTGTCAGGTCACTGGGTTGGTCACTCTGCCCCAGCTCCCCCTCACAGTTTCTCCCAACAAGTCCAAAGCTGTTCATGCCCAGCAGGGTCCCTGTCCCCTGGGATCCCCCCGGCCCACCTGGAGCCACAGCCTCCACCCAAGGATGTTCCACAGGATCCACCCCAGAGCCTGACAGGGGACAAGGGGCCAGGGCTGTGTGACCAGGACATCAAGGACGGGGATTATCCAGGTCACTGTGGCCTAGTTTGGGTTGCCCAGGGCAGGAAAGATGTCTGGCAGCTGGAGCAGGGTCTGGGAAGGGCCTCCAAGGTGGGGCTGGAGCCCTTGGGCTGTGAGCAGAGGCTGAGGGAGCTGGGCTGGTCCTGCCCGGAGCAGGGAAGGCTGAGGGGCTCCTCATGTCAGCCTGGCAGTGCCAGCGAGGAGGGGATGGAGAACACAGAGTCAGGCTCTTCACAAGGGGCTGGTGGGAGACAAAAGCCAATGGGTGGAAGGGGAAAGAGGGGAGATCAGCCAGGAAAGGAGATGAAATTAATCAGGCTGGTTTCAGCATTTCCTCAGCAACAAACGCAGCCTGACCTCCCTTCTCCATCCACCACTGACAGCTGTGCAAATGAGGAACTGTTGGAGCTGTTTTGCCCCCACTCCAGGATGAGAATCCTGATACAAGAACTTAATTGTGTTTATATCTATCACAGAACCACGTTGTGAGCCCTGGGCAAGACCTGGCCCTTGGTCTTGGTTATCCTCATCCAATTGTCCTGGGCCCATGGATGGCTCCAGCCTGGCCAGATCCCTCTGCAGAGCTTCCTTCCCTCCAGCACAGTCACACTGCCACCCAGCTTGGTGTCACCTGGGAACTGACTGAGGCTACCCTCTATCCCTCTATCCCTCTATCCCGTTGTCCAGACCAGCAATAAAGAGATTTAACTGACCTAGCCCCAGTCTTGAGCCCTGGGGACATCCCTGGATGTGACTCCATTCCTCAGCTGCTCTGAGTCCCAGGGCTTGGATGGGAGAAATATTGGGGTGGCGGCAGGGACAACATCTGAGTGGTTTTCAGCCATGAAGGGTCTTGATTTTCATATCTGTTCAAACTGCATTAGGAGGTGCTGGGGGTCAATATCAATTGGACATTGCTGATCTCAATCTATGAACAGGAAAACAAAACTGAACAGGACAAAACAATTCTCTCTTAATTGTTTTCAATACAGTAGATTCACATTGAATAGAGTTGTGAAGGCTGTGTAATTAACCACAGAAGTATTGAAGACTTGAATTATTCCCAAGGGCTTGTCTTGTTTGGGTGTTTAGAACAAATGTTTATGAGCTTTTCTCACCGAATTCCTGAAATGAAGAGCCCAAGAAAGAAGTGGCCTGTGGAGTAATAAAAATCATCAGCAACCTCCAAGTGGCTGAGGATCCATCCCCATCAGAGCAGGAATGAATAGAAATGGGCACAGCTTTGTGGCTCTGTCATGGGCCCTGAGCCTGGAGCAGGAGCAGCTCTTGAGGGCCCAAGGCCGCGGCTCTTGTGCTGCCCTGGGCAGATGGGATGGCAGCAGGGGCTGCAGAGCTCTCAGCACCTCAGGCAGAGGGGAGCAGGGCAGCCAGGGAGCCTCCTTTGGCCTTGGCCAAGCACCTTCCCCCATGGCTGGGACTGAGTCCTGCGGCAGCTGCAGCTGCTGCTGTGCCCTTGCCAGGGGCTGAGGCCGTGGGGCAGTGCCCAGAGCAGCCTGGCCTGAGCAGAGCTGTGGGGCCAGAGCCGGCTGGGCTGGGGAGAGGCCCTTGGTGCTGCCCAGAGCTCAGGGCAGCTGGCAGAGCTTGCAGGGAACTGGGCTGGGCTCAGAGAGCCTGGCCCAGAAACCATCAGTTTCCAACTCAGCCTGGCTGAGCGTGCAGGGGCAGGACTCAGGCCAGGCCTTGTGGGGCAGAGCCAAGCCTGTGCAAGGCATTGAAAACAGGCAAGTGGCCCAGAGAGGAGGCTGCTCTGTGCTCTTGGTGGCATGGACAGAGCAGGGAGGGGGCCCAAGATATTTGTCAGTGCCAGCCTCTGTTTTCAGTTCTTGGCAGCCCTGTGTGCTGAGCCCAGCTTTGGCCTGGGCTGAGTTTGGCTAAGGCCCAGCTCCATCCTCCTGCGGGGCTCAGGGCCTGTTCCTGGCCATGGCCAGCCCTGGCTGGCGTCTCTGCTGGCCCAGAGGCTGGCAGAGCCCGGGGCAGGGCTGTCTGTGCAGCCCAACAGGTGCCAGGGGCTCTGCAGGAGCTAGCAAGACGCTGCCCAGCAGGGAGGGCATGGGCACAGAGCCCCAACGCTGCTGTGGGCACCACGGCACAGGGGCCGTTCCCAGCCGCAATGCTCCTGGCCTGGGCTGGGCCTGCACAGGGGCTGGGCTACGGCGAGGGTGTATCTGGCCTGAGTGGTCAGGGTCCAGCTAGCAGAAGGCAGGCCAGCACCCTTCTGCAATCCAAAGCGAGCACCCCTCTGCGTCTGAGGGCCTCGGGCTGTGCTCGCCTACGGACCGATCTCACCGCCAATGTGACTGTGAATAAGGAGCTGGACTCTCGTTGGGGTTAAGTCCGGTTTAATGAACAACCCAAGACAGCATCCAGGAAGAAACCCCAGGGAGAGACTCAGAAATGGGGGTGAAACAAGGTTATAAAGGGGGTGGGTGTATAAAGGAGGAGTTTACACAGAACCAATCAGAAAGGGTGGAGGGATGAACTTAACATAACTGACATAAAGGGGAATCCAATGAATACAAAGTAAAGGAGGGGCCCCGGGACCACAGCCAACCTCAACCCCCAGCGAGAAGAAGATACTGGAAAGTTGGGAGGAGTGGGGGGTGATTGACTGGGCCCAGGGAGGAGAGAAAGTTTACTTATAAGGGGGTAAGGGGGAGGAGAAATTATATAACTTGGGTAACAGACACAACTAAGGAAAGGGGTAACCATAGTAACACAACTGACATAGGAGCTAATGGCAGGAAAACTGGGAAGGGCGGAACCATTTACATTGGACTGGGGGGACAATACGTAAAATGGGGGAATAATACAAGAAACTTAACAAACACACTACAACACTGGGCCACCATGGCTGGGCCAGCACAGGGCCACAAAGGGGCCACGGAGCCGCTGCCGGAGCTGACAGCAAGGCCAGGCACACACAGGGAATTGCTGAGCATGGCCTGCGCTGGCCAGGCCTGACTGTGCCAAAGGCAGAGCTCAGCTGCCCTTGGGGGCTGCAGGAACAGTCCAGAGCCCAAAGAGCCTCCATGGCTGTGCTGGAGACCAAGGCTGCAGGAGGGAAATTCAGGGATGCTGAGGGATGGGACAGGATGGAATTCCAGCTGAATCATCAGCTTGCAAGGGGCCCATCTTAGCTTGGCACATCAGGTTACTGCGGCCCTACAAGTAGAACTGCCTGGATGAAGAGAACATCAGAACAACTGATGTCTGCCTGGAAATGAGCACAGCTTTTATTACCTGTTGTGTCCTCTGAGTTGGATGTACTGCAGAAATACCAACAAGACATACTCAGGAGCTCAAAACAACCAAACAGCCTTTACTGGGAATTTTAGAAAATCTGAGAATGTTTGGCAAATGGTTTAAAAGGACAGTCAATCAACAAAACACACTTCTCAAAGCATTAACTTGGCCCATTCAACTTCAGAAAGTCTAAGCCCATTCAATTTTAAGTTAATAAAAATTTGCAAGGGGAAAGAAATAGAAGTAGACACAGAAAGAGAGAAAGAAAAATAAGATATAGAGAAACACCTACGCCCAGATTCCAGTGTTGTTCAGATGGAAATTCCATGAGGAGGTAGGGTCAAAATGTGTGCTTGCCTTGTGGTCAGCCATAAATACTCCTTGGTCTTCCTGGGCCCTTCCCCCAGGTGGGCCTTGGGCTCATTTGGTCCCTCAGGAGCTGGGCTGGGGCTGCAGAGGTGGCTGTGGTGCATTGCCTGTGCTGTGCCAGGGACTGGCAGCCGCTGCTGGGCTGGGATAGAGGCTCTGGAGAGATTGGTGTTCCAGGGCAGGGCAAGGCTGGGGTTCCAGGGCAGGGCAAGGCTGGACCTGCCCCTTCTCTCCCTACACATGAAATTATTCAAGCCAACAATTTCCTCCAGTTTGTCACAATAGGCAGTGTTGGAGATGGAATCCAAATTTGGCCATGGGCACCTGGCCGAGAAGGACAGTTCCTTTCCATAGGAAGGAAAGCACGGAGCCTTCCCCAGGGTTTTGGGGCCAGATGAAAGGTGACCCTTGTGAAACCACTGCCAGACAGATTTGTCCAGGCAATATTGTTTGGGAACAATGCCTGGATATAAGGAAATTTGGAGGTGAAATCCCAGTTCTGGCCATGGGCGTCTGGAGCAGAAGGAGAGTTCTTTCCCATAGGAAGGAAAGTATAGAGCCCCAGTGTTTCAGCAGCAGATGAGAAGAGACCCTCAACATGCCTAGGTCAGCTGGACCAGTCAGGTGGCCCACGGGAGGCCAAACCAGCCCGACCTGTTCTGTGTTCCCTTGGTTTTGTGGTGCCCTGATGGGTAACAAGGGTGTCTTGGTTCCATGGGGTCCCACAGTGTCACAATGGCCCCCAGGTTCCTGAAGGTCCCACAGTGTCACAATGGTCCCAACGATTCCATGAGGCCTTGCAGTGTCACAATGGTCTCTGTGGTTCCCCAGGCCCCACAATGTCACGTCACTCCTCTGTTCCGTGAGCCCTGCACTGTCACAGTGGACCTTTGGACCATGGCGGTTTGTGGTGTCACAATGGTCTCCTTTGGCGCCACAGTGTCAACAATGGACCATTGATGACAGGAAACAACTCTGTGTCACCCTGGAGCTTTGGTTCCATGCAGCCCTGCAGTGTCACAATGGTCCTGCTTTGTTTCTTAGTGTCACAATGGACCACTGAGGACAGAAGGCCTCGCAATGTCACAATGGTCTCCTTGGTTCCATGAGGCCCCACAGTGTCACAATGGTCCCCATGATTCCATGAGTCCCCTCAGTGTCACAATGGCTCCCTGGTTCCATGAGTGTCTGAAGTGAATTAATGGTCTTTCCATGGTTCCATGAGACCTTGCAATGGCACACTGGACCTTTGGTTCCATGGAATCTCACAGTGTCGCAATGGCCCCTTGGTTCCATGACACCCCAAAGTGCCATAATGGTCTCCAGGGCTCCATGAGGCCCAGCAATGTCACAAGGGCCCCTTGGTTTGATGAGGCCTTTCAGTGTCACAATGACCCCTACACTCCATGGAGTCACACAGCATCAGTACAGTCCCCTTGGTTCCATGAGGCCCAGCAATGTCACAGTGCTCTCCATGTTTCCATGAGGCCCAACAGTATCACAATTTTCCCATGGTGTCACAGGGGCCCACAGGGTCACAATGGTCCCTTGGTCTCACAGGGCCCCACAGTGTCACAATGCTCCCTTGGTTCCATGGGCCCTGTGCTGCTGCATTCCCCCCTCCCCTTCTCAGGCCGCCCTGCCAGCTGAGAAATGCTCCTTGGGCCTCGGCCTTGGCCAACAGTCCCTGGGCTCAGCTTCTCTGCAGCTCATCACAAACACTGTCTGCTCCAGACACTGCTGCTGCCCAACCAGCTCCTGGTTTCTCTAGGAGCAGCCCTGGGAACTGTTTTTGTTCCCTCAGTGGCACAACATCCCTGTTCTCACACTGCCAAAGAAAGCTGTTGATGCCAGGTGTGGCCAGGATGAACCATTGCTGTGACTGAAGCCCCTCTCTTGGGGCCCTGCAAAGAGCGCTCCAAAAGGAGCCCTTGGAGCTCTCCTGGGCCAGCGACTCCCTCTGAGTGGGGCCTCTCCCAGCCGGGAACTCTCCCGTTTGCTGCACTCGGGGATCCTGAACAACCACAGAGCCTGGGCCGATCCCCCCACTCCTCCAGGCTCGGCCCTTTGCCCTTTGCTGGGGAGATGCCAAATGTAGGAGTGACGGGGGTCACGCACGGTAGGGACGGACGGAGATGAGATCTCTTTGAAGCCAAGTCATGTAACTCGTAGTTTATTACAAAGGGCGTGGGTGCAGGGCCCTGTTGCGAGCTGCCAGCCGCAGCTCGGAGCAGGGCCAAGAGAAGAGAGGCCTAAAGTGTAAGAGAGTCAACGGCAAAGGTTTAAGAGTGGACAGCATGTAGAAAGGAGGGGGTGAAGAAGTGCAGAGGGAAGACAAAGAGACAAAGAAAGAAAAGGGAGCCAAGAGGAGCGCGAGAGTGAGCAAAGAGATAAGGGAGAAGAGAGATAAGAAAGCGCCAAAAGAGAGCGAAAAGAGAGCGAAGCTCCCGTTACAATACAATAAATCATCTTCAGTGTTGAATATGCAGATTCTCATTAACCAATCTACTACAGCATGCATATCTTATAACGTTTCCACACAACCTATAAGAATCACTACATTACCATACTATGTTTACGTGTTAAACCCTAAATCTTATTCTTTGGGTCCCATCTGCCAAGCTGCAAGGACTGCTCTGACTCTTAGGCATGCTGCTTGCAGGGGGAATTGTTTCCTCCAGGGGGGATTACATTCAACTGGTCACAACTAAGGTATCTCAAAGGTTGCTTTCATTTCAATCTCACTTCTAGTTTCTATATTCTCAAAATCTTTTGCCAGGCTGTCATATTTAAAAGGCTTTCTTGTTTCATCCTCCCCAACAGCCAAAGGATCCACAGGGAGCATTTCCTGCCCTCAGAGAAATTTCTCACAGGTGCCTTGCACTGACTCTTGGTGTCTGTGTGCACACAGGAGTGCCTGTGCTGGGGAAATGTGGCAGAAATGCTGCTCTCCGAGGGGTTGGAGTGCCTTGGATAGCTGAGTTAGTCAGGCCTGTAAGTGAGGTTCAATCATGAAGTCTAAGTGAAGTGAAATTCTGCTAAGAGTTTTTCTTTGGCTAAATTGTTATGTTTAATAGAAGTTATAAGCTAATTTAAAATTTTGAAGGGTTATTTTTCTATTAAATTGCAAAGTCATAGGTTATAAGTTCTGTTAAATTCGGCTGCACTCTGTTCTTTTGCTAAATTGTGAAGTTAAAGGTATCAGTTAAGGTTCAGTCCTGTCAGGTTTGAGCTCTGTTAAGCTTTTAGGCCATATTCCTTTTATCCTTGCCCTCTCTGTCCTTGAGTCACACACACACAGAGGAATAGTTCTCAGTTCATTTCTGATTTGATTGTCTGGATTTTGTTTGGTGTTGTTGTTGCTTTGTTTCCTTGGTTTGCCTGAACTGTCCAGTCAGGAGCAGAGTGACTCTTGCCAAGGAACTTTGTGCTGCTGTCCCTTAATATTAAATCTGGTTTTTGCTGATCCCTTGCTGGGGATTTTTTCAGCTCTCTCAAGGCCGCGTTCATAACAGGGTGAAGGAGCCCTGGCCCAGGCTCTGACCCTGGGGGACACAGGGACGCGGCCAAGGAGTCCCCGTCCCCTTGTGCCACCCCCAGGGCCCCTGGCCCTATCCCCGTGTCAGGCTCTGGGGTCGATCTCGTGGAACATCCTCTGGGGGAGGCTGCGGGGCCAGGGGCGTGGGGACCCGGGGGGACAGGGGACCCCGCTGTGCACAAGCAGGGTTGGACTGCTCTGGGGGGAGCTGTGAGGGGGGCCGGGGCAGAGTGACCTCTCCAGTGACCTCACACAGCCCCTGTGATGTCACACAGCTCCTGAGATGTCACACAGCCACCTCTGATGTCACACAGCCACCTCTAATGTTACATAGCAACTTCTGATGTCACACAGCCCCTGTGATGTCACAGGGTATCTGTGATGCCACAGGCTACCTGTGATGTCACAATGCCTCCTATGATGTCACACAACCACTCTGTTATGTCACACAGCCTCCATATGATGTCATTCAGCTGCTGTGTGATGTCACAGAGCAGCTTTGTGATGTCAGTCACCTTGTGATGCCACAGCCATGTCTGTGATGTGACAGCCTTCTCTGTGACGTCACACAGCTGTTCTGTGATATCATACTCTATGACACAATCCACATTGTGATGTCACAGAGCCGCCTTCTATGATGTCACAGCTAGCTCTGTGATGTCACACAGTCCCCTTTATGATGCTCTATCTGCTCAGTGATCTCACACAACAAACTCTGTGATGTCATAGCCCAATCTGTGACCTCACACAGCCCACTCTGTGCTGTCACACAGCCCCTTGCTGACATCCCAGCTGCTCTGTGCCTCTATGACACAGCCACAGAGGAGCTGCTGTGACACAGCCCCCACTGGGACATCCCACAGCCCCTGCCAGTGCTGAGCCCCTGTGAGCTCTGTCTGTGCCCTGCTGGTGCCCCTGAGGGGCCCTGGCAGTGCCCCAGCCCTGCTGGGCTGTGCACAGGAGCTGCTCCTGGCCAGAGCTGTCTCTCTGCAGCGCTGCCCTTGCCAGGAGCTGCCTCTGGGCCAGGAGCCCGGCCCAGCTCAGCAGCACAGACACAGCACAGGGACTTTAATGACCCTCTGGGGCTTTGTGCTCTTTGCATCAGACCCAGTCCCTCACAGTGTGCTTAAATAACTTCTTAAGAGCTCAAAATGAGATTGAAATACTGAAGTTTCTTGTACTTTAAAGAGATCCCTGTGAGGGACAGGACTGAGAAAGTGTCCCCAGGTTCCAGGGAGAGCAGAACACTGCAGGCAGTGATGACAGGCAGGGACAAGCAAGTGAAACGTGTCTGTGGTGCTGAGCACACCTGGATGTGTTTGAGGAATGCAAAGCCCCTGGCCAGGCAGATCCTGTCCCTCCCTCCTTGCTCAGGGCTCTTGCCGGGATGGGCACTGGCATGTGGGGATGTGCAATGCCAAGGGCAGGAGCATGGGGCGGTCCCTGCCAGGCTGCTGAGCAGGGACAAGGAGGCCATGAGGCCCCAGCCCTGCAAGGGTCACTTGTCCCCTCGTGGCCTCAGGCCCAGGCCCAGCAGCCATGGCCAAAGTGCTGCCCAAGGTGGCTCTGGCAGGGCTGTCTTGCCGCTGCTGCCCATCCCTGTGCCCTGAGCAGCCCAGGCTGTCCCACGGTGTCCCTGCCCTGTGCCTCTGTCCCTGCAGGCTGTCGACGTCCCCTGGCTGCCCCGCTTGGCTGGGCCCTTCCTTTGCTGACAGCTCTGCCTCCTGCCTGCCTTTGCTTGCCCACACAGAGCCTGGGGCTGCTCCAGGCTCCTGCTGGGGACGTGCTGCACCACAGCCCTGCCCTAGCAAAGGAATTCCTTTCTCTTTGGGTCCTGTCTGGAGCTCCCTATCTGCCTTTTGCATTAATTCTTTCTTTCTCTGGCCGTTCTCTATTATGCCAAAAGGATCCACCATCTCTGAAACCACCCTTCAATCCTTCCCAGGTCTCCTCTGCTGTCCTCAATCTCCACTCCACTCAGCACACTGCTCTTGTGTTCCTGTATTGTGCTCAGGCCTCCAAATCCCACCTTGGGAGATCTCTGGACCCTCTCCAATGTGTTGGCAAATGAAAACATTCTGCTCATAGTCTAAGAAAAGCACCTCAGGATAAGACCAGTCAGACCTGTGTGTCCTGGCTGCTTTTGCTGTGGAGCAATCCTTGGATAGATAGAATTTTCTAGACTGAATTCCAATTTTGCCCATGGGCACTTTGATGTGAACAACGATTCTCTTCCATTGGAAAGAAAGAAAAGGCCCAATGTTTCAGATGAGCAGCAGCCGCCAAGTGCCAAGGCAAGCCAGACCTTTCTGGAATTGCAGCTTGTGCCTGAGAGAAAGCCTTGGATACACAGAATTTGGGAGGTAGAATACCAATTTTGGCCTCTAGTCCCTTGATCAAAAAGGCCATTTCTTTTCCATCTGAAGGAAAGCAGAGAGCTCGAAGTTTGATCATAGACGAGAAGCAGCCCCTGGGAGGCCAAGCCAGCCAGACTCGTCTCTCTTTGCAGCTTTTGGCTGGGAGTTAATCTTGGATATAAGAAATTTAGAGGCCAAATCTCAAATTTGGCCAAGGCCCCTGTACGAGAAGACTGTTCTATTTCCATCACAAGGAAGGCAGAGAGCCCCAGTGTTTCAGGGGTAGATGACAGGTGGCCATCAGAGTCCACAACACCAGCCAGAGTTGGCAGCTTTTGTCTGGGAGAAACCCTTCAAATAGTGAACATTTTAGGAGGAGTAGCAATTTTGGCTGTGGAGGAATAAAAAAATTATTTTCCTCTTTTCCATAGGAAGGAAAGCACAGAGCCCCAGTGTTTCAGGGGCTGATGAACTACAGTCACTAGAGACCAGGGCCATCCAGACCTGTCTGTAATGGCAGCTTTTGTGTAGGAGCAATCTTTAGATATATGGCTTTGCCGGTGGAATCCCATTTTCAACCATGAGCACCTGGAGAAGAAGGATGGTTCTTTTTCCTTAGGTAGGAAAGCACCGAGCCCCAATGTTTCAGGGCAGAATAGAGGCAACCACCAGAGGTCAAGGCCAGCCAGAGCTGTCTGTCCTGGGAGCTCTTGTCTGGGAGAAAAAAACCCTTGCATGTAGGAATTTTGGAGGAAAAGTACCATTTTGGCCATGGGTGCCTGTGCAGGAGGGATAGTTCTTTTCTGTACCAAGGAAAGCACAGTGCCCCAGTGTTTGAAGGCAAGTGAGACCCAGCTTTCAGGAAGACAAGACCATCCAGACGCGTTGGCAATGGCAGCTTTTGTCTGGGAGCAATCCCTGGGTATTGGGAATTTTAGAGGGGGAATCCCATTTTGGCTATGGATGCTTGAATGAGACGGGCAGTTCTTTTCCATTTGAAGGAAAGCCCAGAGCCCCAGTGTTTCAGGGGTATAGGAGAAGAGACCCTCAACAAGCCAAGAGCAGTAGGACCAGTCAGGCCAGGCCAACCAGAGCTATTACCTGTTTCCTTGGATCCATGGGGCCCCACAGTTTCACATTGGCTTCTTGTTTCCATGGGGCCCTGCAGGGTCACAATGCTGGTATCATATTGGTTCCATGAAGCCCAGATATATCACACTGGCCTCTTGTTTCCAAGGGGCCCACAGTGTCACAATGGTCCCTTGCTTCCATGAGGCCTGACAGTGTCACAGGGGTCTCCTTGGTACCACAGTGTCACAACAAACCCTTGATTCCATGGGGTCACAGTGTCACAACAGACCCTTGATTCACAACGTCAGATGGGTCTCCTTGGTTCCATGAGGCCCTGCAGAGCCCCTTGATTCAACAAGGCCTCAAAGTGTCATAATGTCTTCCAGGATTCCATGAGGCTCTGCAATGTCACCATGAACCTTTGGTTCCATGGGGTCCCACCCCATGAATCTTTAGTTCCATGGGGCCCTGAAGTGTCACAATGGATTCCTTCGTTCCATGGTGCCACACAGAGTAACAACTGCCCCTTGGCCTGCCAAGACTCCAGAGTGTCCCAACGGTTCCTTGTTTCCATGAGGCCTTCTAGTGTCACAGTGGCCTCTTGGTTCAGTAAGGCCTTTGGAGTCACTATTGTCTCCATGATTCCATAGCGCCTTGCAGTGTCACAACAGGCTATTGGTTTCACTGAGCCCCATAGTGTCACTATGGTCCCCTTGGCTCCACAAGGCTCTCAAGTACCACAATGGCCCTTTGTTTCCACAAGGCCTCAAAGTGTAAAATGGCCTCCATGATTCCATGAGACCCTGCTGTGTCACAATGAACCTTTGGTTCCATGAGGCCCCAGAGTGTCACAATGGTACCCTTGATTCCACTGGACCCTCCATCCCATGGAGACCCACAGTGTCCCCTGTAGGCCCCTTGCTTCCATGAGGCCCTGCCATGCTGTAATGTCCCAGCAGAGTTTTCTGCAGAGATGCCCTTTTGTTGCCTTCTCTGAAGCTGCAGCAGCAATGTCTGTGTGCAGAGCTGAGGCAGATCAGTGTTGGCACAGCAGCTGTGCCCAGCAGCAGCAGCACTTGCTGCTGCCAGTGCTGCTGCCGTGGCCCTGCCCCGCTGCCCTGGTGGCCCTGGTGTTGCTGCAGGGCCTGAGTGCTCTCGGGGCCGGGCACAGCCCTGGGGGTGGCAGTGCCGGGGCTGCAGCAGGGACAGGCCATGGGCACTGCTGGGGCAGCGCTGACGCCTCAGGCCAGGCCCTGGGGGCTCCAGGCTCCTTGCCCAGGCTCTCTCAAGAACACACCCAGGCCAATGCTCAGCACAGAAAAGCCCCGTGAGCAGCCCCAGGCTGGCCGTGGGCAGGCTGGGGGCAAACAGCAGGGCTGGTGCTCTTCAAGGGCCCTGGGGCAGACGGGAAGGAGCAGCAGAGCAGGGGCTGATCCATCCCCAGTGCGCTGCACAGCCCAGGGCAGCGTCCCAGAGTGTCCTCATGGAGCTGCCAACATCATCCCCCCTCTGCAGCCCTGGCCTCTCCCCCAGCTCACACAGGTG
The DNA here is from genome assembly GCF_047830755.1 of Zonotrichia albicollis. Classification (NCBI taxonomy): domain Eukaryota; kingdom Metazoa; phylum Chordata; class Aves; order Passeriformes; family Passerellidae; genus Zonotrichia; species Zonotrichia albicollis. The sequence goes on along the minus strand of NC_133827.1, from coordinate 4,457,115 downwards.
CCCCATCCTTGCAGGCACAGACACGGCAGCACTGGCTCAGGAGCCCCTGTTTGCATTGCACAGAGCAAGGGGAGCACCCCCATGCTGTTGGTGTGGGGACATGAACCTGAGGGAGCACAAATGCCATCAGCCCCTGGGGCCAGCAAGGGCTGGGGGACACCAGGGAAACCACTCAGTTTTGCCCTGGCCTCTGCAGTCAGCCAGAAAGTTTGTTCCTATCAGCTGGGAGTTTCCTGTCCCACTGCAGATGCTGTTGCTCAGAGACAGGGCTGTCTGGCAGCCACCCCCAAACTGCCTTGAGCATTTCCTTGGCTCCACCTTTGCTTTCTTTCCTCTTCCTGAAACAAATGTCTTCCCATTGCCCACCCCTGTTCCCTCCCCTGCAAACAGCCCGTCCCTGCTTGCCCTTTCCTCTCTGGCCCCACTCCCCATTGCAGTTCCTGACTTGGCCCCATGGGAACGTCCCTTGGGCAGCAGGATCATCCTACAAGTGCTGCAGGAATTGTCTGCAGGCTCCTGCAGTGCCTCCTGCTGCTCCCTTGCCAGAGGCACCCCAAACCAGGGGGGCACATCTGGGCTGCTGTTTCTGGCTCTGGGGCTCCCTGTTCTGGGCAGTGAGGAGGAGCTGCAGAGGCTCAGCAGGACTGACAGGATGGGCTTTGGGGCTGGCAGGAAAAGCTGAGGGATCTGGGCTGCTGAAGCTCCTGAAGAGGAGGCCCAGTGCTCATCCTGTGACTGCTTCAAGTGTTCTTTCCGAGAATCCCAGAATTCAGCAAGGTTGGAACAGGCCACGGAGATCATCAAGTCCAACCTGTGCCGTGACACTGCCCTGTCTCCCCTGGGCCTCCTCTAGGATAAACAACCTCAGGTCCCTCAGCTGCTCCTCCAAGCTCTTGTGCTCCCTCCCCAGCCTTGTTGCCCTTTTCTGGACACACTCCAGCCCCTCCATGTCCGTCCTAAATTTGCAGCCCCACAACTGCAAACAGCACTCGACGTGCTGCCCAAGCAGTGCTGAGCACAGGGGAACAATCCCTGTCCTGCTCCTGCTGGCCACACCATTCCTGAGCCAGGCCAGGAGCCCTTGGCCTTCTTGGCCACCTGGGCACACTGGTGGCTCATGTCCAGCCTGCTGTCCATCAGTCCCTGCAGGTCCCTTTCTGCCTGGCTGCTGTCCAGCCCCTCTGTCCCCAGCCTGTAGCACTGCAAGAGTTATTGTGGCCAAAGTGCAGGATCCGGCACTTGGACTTCTTAAACCTCACCTTGTTGGATTTGGGCCCTGGATCCAGCCTGTCCAGGTCCCTCTGCAGAGCCCTCCTACCCTCCAGCAGATCAACATTCCCAGACAACTTGTTGTCCTCTGCAAATTTGATGATGGTGGACTAAATCTCCTTATCCAAATCATCAATGCAGACATTGAAATCCACGCTGGCTGGCTCTGATCGCTCGGCCATAATGTGGGTGCCCTGGGATAGCACTCAAGGTGATCTGTTCCATAACCTTGCCGGGCACCCAAGTCAGGCTGACAGGCCTGGAGTTCCCCAGCTCCTCCTTCCAGCCCTTCTTGGGGATGGGCTCACACTGGCACCTCCAGTCCTCTGGGACCTCCCTGCTGAGCCAGCACTGATGGTAAATGATGGAGAGCAGCTTGGGGAGCTCATCCACAGCTCCCTCATCCCCCTGGGATAGATCCCATCCAATCCCATACACTTGTGATCATCTGAGTAGCTCAGCAGGTCACCAACTGCTTCCTTCTGGATTACAGGGGCTGTTCTGCTCCCTATGCCCATCTACTAGCTCAGAACAAGCTGTCCTGAGGACAAGCTGTCTTCTTGTTGAAAACTGAGACAAACAAGGTGTAAAGTAGCTTAGCCTTTTCCTTATCTTTAGTTACTTTAGTTCTCTGTGTAGGAGCTGAGCTTGTGACTCCTTTATCTTTAGTTATATTCTCCACTGCATCCAATAAAGAATAGAGATTTGCCTTTTCTTTGCTTTTGCTATAATGTTTTCATAAAAATATTTTCTTTTTTCTTTTACAAAAGCAGACAGGTTAAGCTCTAATTGAGCTTTCACCTCTCTAATTTTCTTTCTGCATAGCCTAACAATATCCTTAAACACTTCCTTAGCTGCTGGTCCTTTTTCCCTCTGAGTTCCCACAAAAGCTCCATGGGCAGCCAGGACAGTTATTTTCCTCACCTGCTCATCTTTTGCCACACTGGGGCAAGCACCTCCTTCCCCCTTAAGATTACTTTCTTGAAATGTGTCCATCCTTCCCAGACCCCTTTGTTTTTAAGAGCTGTTTCCCTTAAAAAGTCAGTACCTGATTCAGTACTCCCCAGATCTGCATCCTAAATATGCCAAAGTCTGCCCTTCCTAATTCCAGTGCAGATATTTTGTTGCTGCCCCTCCTTCTTTCACAGAACATTGAAAACTTGATTATCTCATGGTCACTGTGCCCCAGGCAGCCTCCAAGCCCCACATATGCCACCAGCCCTTCTTTGTTTGTGAACAGCAGCAGACAGAGCTTTCCTTGGCAGTGGTAGTGTCACTAAAAATTTGGTTAAACAGAAAACTCCTTAACACCAATGTAGTATCAAGAAGCAGCATTCACTATTCAGCTGCATGCACGGGGGGAATATAGCTCCTCCCAAAGCTGTGCATGCTGAGTACAGGAAAGTTTCTGTTTATTTTCTGTATTTTCCACACATATTCATTGATTGTCCTGGACTAAACACACATATAATAATCATTTCCCCAAAATCATTAACATATTTCCCCTCCCCTTTACCAATGCATTCTTCTGTCCTGGGGTCTCTCTGGTGGTCCCTGGTGCTCGTGGACCCCAATGTTCCAGTGGGCCTGGCTGAGCTGGCAGGACACTGAGGCTGCTGAACTTCCAGTTCCCCTTCTCACACAATGGGCACTGTGTGGTTTCCACAGGCCTGGGGTTTTGGAGAACAAGCTCCAGGTGTGAGCTCAGCTGGTGGAGACAATTTATCATCTGGTAACATGAGGTCACAGTGTGAGCTATGGCATCACAGAGTGGGTTATGTGAGGTCATTGAGAAGCTATTACGTCACAGACTGCCTCTGTGATATCACAGAGCCAGCTGTGACATCACAGAGCAGACTATGACATCTCAGACTAGGCTGTGACATCAGAGACCACCAGTGTGATGTTACAGAATGGGCTGTGCCATTACAGAGCAGACTGTGACATCACAGAGTGTGCTGGGACATCAGAGACCAGCTGTGTGACATTGGAGAATGGGCTGTGACATCACAGAGCAGGCTGTGGCATCCCAGAGGGGCTGTGTGACATCCCAGCAGGGCTGTGTCAGGTCACTGGGTTGGTCACTCTGCCCCAGCTCCCCCTCACAGTTTCTCCCAACAAGTCCAAAGCTGTTCATTCCCAGCAGGGTCCCTGTCCCCCGGGTTCCCCTCTGGCCCACCTGGAGCCACAGCCTCCACCCAAGGATGTTCCACAGGATCCACCCCAGAGCCTGACAGGGGACAAGGGGCCAGGGCTGTGTGACCAGGACATCAAGGACGGGGATTATCCAGGTCACTGTGGCCTGGTTTGGGTTGCCCAGGGCAGGAAAGATGTCTGGCAGCTGGAGCAGGGTCTGGGAAGGGCCTCCAAGGTGGGGCTGGAGCCCTTGGGCTGTGAGCAGAGGCTGAGGGAGCTGGGCTGGTCCAGCCTGGAGCAGAGAAGGCTGAGGGGCTCCTCATCCCAGCCTGGCAGTGCCAGCGAGGAGGGGATGGAAAACACAGAGCCAGGCTCTTCACAGGGGGCTGGGGGGAGACAAAAGCCAATGGGTGGAAGGGGAAAGAGGGGAGATCAGCCAGGAAAGGAGATGAAATTAATCAGGCTGGTTTCAGCATTTCCTCAGCACCAAACACAGCCTGACCTCCCTTCTCCATCCACCACTGACAGCTGTGCAAATGAGGAACTGTTGGAGCTGTTTTGCCCCCACTCCAGGACGAGAATCCTGATAGAAGAACTTAATTGTGTTTGTATCTATCATAGAACTACATTTTTGTGAAATTAATTTTAGTATGGAAATCACTTGTGAATAGTGGACTCATCAGACACTGCTGGGACATTGCACATAGCTCAGGGAAGAGTGTGATTGTTATTAAATTGTGTCCTGTTCAACTACGGTCTGTTGGCCATGAAGAGAAACTTTCGGAGCCTCTGAATCTCACCAGTTTCTGACCTTCAAAGGACATAAACCTGATGAGTTGTGGTTCCCACTTCAGTGGTGGCACCGGCACCTCCCTCCATCCCTAGAGCAGACCTCCCTTGTCCCAAAAAGTCCCTGGCAATGCAGGGATGAAGGAAACATGACAGGCTGTGGGGATCAGGGGCAGGGCAGACCCAGGGAAGAGAATAACTTTTGTATTTGATGGAGTTGTGTCTTCCCTTGGCTTTGCTGGCTGACAATCAATGAACATCCCTCTGTGTCTCGGGCAGCTCCTTCTCCAAGGAAAGCAGGTGGGAGTTGAAGCCAAGGAGCTGAAAGCTGCAGGTGCAGCCTGGGCTGGAGGGAGCTCAGATCTGCACAAGGCTGCTCTGAGTGCCAGGGCTTGGATGGGGAAAATGGTGGGTGGGGATAGAGACAGAGTCTGATTGATTGTCAGTGATAAAGGGTCTTGATTTTCATATTTATTCAAATTGCATGAGGAGGTTCTTGGATTCAGTGTCAATTGGAGACTGCACATATCAATAAATTAACAGGAAACTAAACTAAATTAAACTTGACCTAAAAACATTTTTTCTGGCTGTCTTTTTAAATATCATGTATTCACTTTGAATACACTACTGAGAGCTACTTAACTACAAAATTTTTTGTAACTTAAATCAAATTATAGCCAGAGCTTGGCTTGTTAAGGTGTTCTGAATGTTAATGAGGCCTAGGACACTGAATTCCTGCACTGAAGAGCTGAAGGCTGAACAAGTGATTTGGAAAATTAAATCAAATTATTCCCAGAGGCTTTGGTTGTTAAGGTGTTCTGAATGTTAATGAGCCCTGGGCCACTGAATTCCTGCACTGAAGAGCTGAAGGCTGAACAAGCCTCTGCAGCAGGAAAATTCAGCAGCAGCCTCCAAGGTGCTGAGGATGTCAGCAGCCCCCACTGAGGCCATCCCTGCCCAGAGACCGTGGGGGAATTGGCAGACAAGGAGAGTGTCCCTGGGGCTGGGGCAGCACAACTCAGAGGCACTAGCAGCTCCAGCTGGGAAATGGAGTGTGGAATGTGGCTGGGAAAGCCCTGCCTGGGCTGGGCCAAGCAGGACACACAAGCCCTGACTGCCATCCCCCAAACTCTCCCAGTGAGACATTTCAATGGAATTACAATTGTTTGTGTCTTCTGAGTTGGACTCCCTGGAGAAATACTAACAAGAGATTCTCAGGAGCTCAAAAGAACCAAACAGCATTTACTGGTAATTTTAGAAAATTAGAGAAGCTTGGCAAAAGGTTTAATGCCACATTCAATCAGCAGAAAACACTTCCCAAAGCATTACCTTGGCTCATTAATCTTCACAAACTCTTTTCTTATTCATTTTTAAGTTAATCAAAATTTGCAAAAGGAGAGTATTAGAAGAAGACACAGAGAGAGAGAAAGACAAAAAATATACAGAGAAGCACACACAGAGCTACAAACTCCTGGATTCCAGCACTGTTCAGATGGAAATTCCAAGAGGAGGTAGGGTCAGGATGTGTGCTTGCCTTGTGGTCAGCCTTCAATACCCCTTGTTCTCCCAGGGCCCTTCCCCCAGCTGGGACTTGGACTCATTTGGTCCCTCAGGAGCTGGGCTGGGGCTGCAGAGATGGCTGTGGAGCATTGCCTGTGCTGTGCCAGGGACTGGCAGACACTGCTGGGCTGAGATAGAGGCTCTGGGGGGATTGGGGTTCCAGGGCACGGCAGGTGTTCTAGGGCAGGACAGGGCTGGACCTTCCCTTTCATCTCCCACACGTGAAATGTTTCAACAATCTCCTCCAGTCTGTCACAACAGGCAATGTTGGAGGTGAAATCGCAATTCAGGCCATGGGCACCTGGAGGAGGAGGAGGACAGTTCTTTTCCATAGTAATGACAGCATGGAGCCCCAGTGTTTCAGTAGCAGATAAGAAGAGACCTTCAACATGCCGAGGTCAGCTGGAGCAGTAAGGAGGCCCAGGAGGCCAAAGCAGCCAGACCTGTTCTGTGTACCCTTAGTTTTATGCTGCCCTAAAATGTCACAATGACACCTTGGTTCCATCAGGCCTTGCAGTGTCACAATGGTCTCCGTGGTTCCCCAGGCCCCACAATGACATGTGATGCCTCTGTTCCATGAGCCCTGCAATGTCACCATGGACCTTTGGACCCTGGGTGTTTGCAATGTCACAATGGTCTCCTTTGGCTCCACAGTGTCACAATGAACCATGGATGACATCAGGCCCTGCAATGTCACAATGGAGCCTTAATTCCATGCAGCCCTGCAGTGTCAAAAAGGCCTTTTGGTTTCAGAAGCCCCCACAGTGTCACAATGCCCCTCTTGGATCTGTGGGGATCCCCAGAGTCACAAGGGTCTCACTGGTTCCATGAGGCCACACAGTGTCACAATGCTTTGCTTATTCTATGGGGCCTCATAGTGTCACAATGATCTCCATGTTTCCATGAGTCCCCTCAGTGTTACAATGGCTTCCTTGGTGCCAGGGTGCCCCAAGGCATTACAATGGTGCCTTGGTATCATGAGGCTGTGAAGTGTCCTAATGGTCTCTCCATGGTTCCATGAGGCCTTGCAATGTCACAATGGACCTCTGGCTCCATGGGGTCTTGCAGTGTGACAATGGTCCCTTGGTCCCATGAAACCTAAAGGTGTCACAATTGTCTCCATGGTTCCATGAGGCCCCGTGTTGCCACAATGGACCCTTGGTTTGATGGAGCCTCTCAGTGTCACAATGATCCCTACATTCCATGGAGCCACACAGCATCAGTATGGTCCCCTTGGTTCCATGAGGCCCAGCAATGTCACAGTGCTCTCCATGATTCCATGAGTCACATTGGTCCCATGGTCTCACAGGGCCCACCATGGTCCCTTGGTTCCATGGGCCCTGTGCTGCTCCATTCCCCCCTCCCCTTCTCAGGTCCATGGGCCCTGTGCTGCTCCATTCTCCCCTCCCCTTCTCAGCCCGCCCTGCCAGTTGAGAAATGCTCCTCGGGCCTCAGCCTTGGCCAACAGCCCCTGGGCTCAGCTCCTCTGCAGCTCATCACAAACACTGTCTGCTCCAGCCACTGCTGCTGCCCAACCAGCTCCTGTTTTCTGTAGGAGCAGCACTGGGAACTGTTTTTGTTCCCTCCATGGCACAACATCCCTGTTCTCACCCTGCCAAAGAAAGCTGTTGGTGCCAAGTGTGGCCAGGATGAACCATTGCTGGGACTGAAGCCCCTCTCTTGGGGCCCTGCACACAGCGCTCCAAAAGGAGCCCTTGGAGCTCTCCTGGGCCAGCGACTCCCTCTGAGTGGGGCCTCTCCCAGCTGGGAACTCTCCCGTTTGCTGCACTCGGGGATCCTGAACAACGACGGAGCCTGGACCTATCCCCCCACTACTCCAGGCTCAACCCTTCACTGGCTGGGGAGATGCCAAAGGATCCACAGGGAGCATTCCCTGCCCTAGGGGGAATTGCTCCCACGTGCCTTGCACTGACTCTTTGTGTCATTGTGCACACAGGAGTGCCTGTGCTAGGGAAATGTGGCAGAAATGCTGCTCTCTGAGGGGTTGGAGTGCCTGGGATAGCTGAGTCAGTCAGGCCTGTAAGTGAGGTTAAATCATAAAGTCTAAGTGAAGTTAATTGCTGCTAAAAGTTGTTCTTTTGCAAAGTTGTTTAATATAAGTTATATGCATGGTTAAATATTGTTAAGTGTTATTCCTCTGGTAAATTGCAAAGTCATGGGTTATAGGTTAGGATAAGTACTATTAAGTGCTTTTCTTTGGCTAAATTGTCAAGTTGAAGCTATCAGCCAAGGTTAAGTCCTATTACGTTTGAGCTTTGTTAAGCTTTTAGGCCGTATTCCTTTTATCGTTACCCTCACTGTCCTTGTGTCACACACACACACACACACACACACACACACACACTCACAGGGACAGTTCTCTGTTCATTTCTGGTTTGATTGCCTGGATTTGGTTTGGTGTTGTTGTTGCTTTGTTTCCTTGGTGTGCCTGAGGTGTCCAGTCAGGAGCAGAGTGACTCTTGCCAATGAACTTGTGGTGCTATCCCTTAATATTAAATGTGGTTTTTGCTGCTCCCTTGCTGGGGATTTTTTCAGCGCTTTCAAGGCCTCGTTGGTAGCAGGGTGAAGGAGCCCTGGTCCAGGCTCTGGCCCTGGGGGACACGGGGATGCTGCCGGGGGGTCCCTGTCACCCTGTGCCACTCCCAGGGCCCCGGGCCCCCGTCCCCGTGTCAGGCTCTGGGGTCAATCTCGTGGAACATCCTCTGGGGGCAGGGGGACCCGGGGGGACAGGGGACCCCGCTGTGCACGAGCAAGGTTGGACTGCTCTGGGGGGAACTGTGAGGGGGGCCGGGGCAGAGTGACCTCCCCAGTGACCTCACACAAGCCCCTGTGATGTCACACAGCCCCCTGTGATGTCACACAGCCCCTGAGATGTCACACAGCCATCTCTGTGATGTGACACTGCCCCCTGTGATGTCACAGTGTCCCTGTTGTGCCACACAGCCCCCTATGATGTCACACCGCCACCTGTGATATCACAGCCCACTCTGGGATGTCACACAGCACCTTTGTGATGCCACAGAACCAAATCTGGGATGTCACCATGGAATGTCATGCAGCTGCACTGTGATGTCACAGAAGATGTTGTGGTGTCACAAAGCCACCATGTGATGTCTCAGTCTTTTCTGTGATGTCAAAGCCTGCTTTGTGTTTTTACACAGCCACCCAGTGATGTCAAAACCCACTCTCTGTTGTCACACAGCCACCCTCTGTGATGGCAGTCAACTCTATAATGTCACAACCCCCTCAGTGATGTCACAAAACCCTCTCTGTGATGTCATACTGCCGCTCCGTAATGTCACAGCACACACTTTCACCTCACATGCTGGTCTATGTTGTACTACAGCAATTCCATGATGTCACAGACTGCTCTGTGATGTCACAGAATCCCCTCTATGATGCTGTAGCTGCTCAATGACCTTACACAAAAAACTCTGTGATGTCACAGCCCAATCTGTGACCTCACACAGCCCACTCTGTGCTGTCACACAGCCCCTTGCTGACATCACAGCTGCTCTGAGGCTCTGTGACACAGCCACAGAGGTGCTGCTGTGACACAGCCCCCTCTGGGCCATCCCACAGCTCCTGCCAGTGCTGAGCCCCTGTGAGCTCTGTCTGTGCCCAGCTGGTGTCCCTGAGGGGCCCTGGCAGTGCCCCAGCCCTGCTGGGCTGTGCACAGGAGCTGCTCCTGGCCAGAGCTGTCTCTCTGCAGCGCTGCCCTTGCCAGGAGCTGCCTCTGGGCCAGGAGCCCGGCCCAGCTCAGCAGCACAGACACAGCACAGGGACTTTAATCACCCTCTGGGGCTTTGCTGCTCTTTGCATCAGACAGTCCCTCACAGTGTGCTCAAAACTTCTCAAAAACTCAAAAATAAATTGAAACACAGAAGTTTTCTTGAAGGGTTAATGGGTCCCATTGAAGGACAGGACCGAGAAAGTGTCTGCAGGTTCCAGGTAGAGCAGAACACTGGTGGCAGTGATGACAGGTGGGGACAAGCGAGGGAAAGGTGTCTCTGCTGCTGAGCAAACCTGAGTCTCTGTCCCTGCAGGCTGTTGTCATCCCCCGGCTGCCCCACCTGGCTGGGCCCTTCCTTTGCTGACAGCTCTGCCTCCTGCCTGCCTCTGCCTGCCCACACAGAGCCTTGGGCTGCTCCAGGCTCCTGCTGGGGACGTGCTGTGCCACAGCCCTGCCCTGCCAGGGAAATTCCTTCCTGCTGGTGTTGAGTGTGGGCCTCTCCAGCTGCCCTTGCTGCCATTATTTCCTCCTCATCCTCATATCCTCCAGGAAGAAAAGCTCCAGCCTGACATCACCATTCAATCCCTCCCAGGCTATTCCCTTTCAGTCCTCAGTCTCTACTCCACTGACCACAGAGGCCGCAGACTCTCCCTGCTGGTTTTGTAATGAGGCCTCCAAACCCCATTCTGGGAGATTTTTGAGTCCTATCCAAGGTCTGTCAAAAGGGAAAAATAGCATTCGAAGTTATTTTAAAATAAATCCTACAGTGACAGAAAACAGGTCAGTATCTTTAAACTGAATGGGGACAAATTAAGATTTGTTAGAAAGAGGAAATATTTTACAATTATAAAAGTGGCAGGAAACTGCAGCTGTTTTTCCAGAGAAGTGGATTCCCCAGCCCTGGAATTGTCCAAGAGCAGGAGATTTGTGTAGCCTTGCCCATTGAAACCCTCTCATCCGCAGTGACAGAATTCCTGTAGTGTGGGTTCTCTGATGTGCTGGGTGCCCTCACAATGCTTCTGGCCAGAATGTCTGCTGAGGGCAGCCAGGCTGCTGCAGGGGCAGTGACCTCACAGCCATCACCATGGCAGCCCTGTCCCCTGGGCCTGGCTCTGCCTTTTCCTCTGCCCCTGCCTTGGCTCTGCTGCCATGAAGAGTTTTGTCATTAATATCTTGTCCCCAAGGTGCTGGGGCCAATGGCTTCCCAGTCAGGCTCCTGGAGCAGAAGAGGCTTTTCAGAGCCCAGCCAGGAATGAGCCCTGAGGCAGCAGCTCTGCAGTGGTGGCCACCAGGCCGGGCTGCCAAGGGAGGCTTCTGGCCATGGCCTGCAAGCAGCTGCTGCTGCCAAGGTGCCTTTGGTGCCTCAGGCTCTCCCTGGCCCAGCTCCCAGCACGGCACTCTGCCCTTGTGCCCAAGCCCTTCCCTGTGCTGGGGCTGGCCTGGGGCTTTTCCTGCAGCGGGACCATCCCTGCTGACGGCACAGGAAAGGCAATTCCTGCTGGAGCAGGAGGCTCTGCCTGCAATGGGCTCCAACAACTCCAGCAAGGCCCTGTTTGTAAAGCCTCCAGTGGGAAATGAAGGAGGGGAGTCACACTGCTTTGGGGGTGAATAATGCTGAAACCAGCCTGACTCCTCCATCCCAAAGTTCAACAACCTCAGAGGGAGCTGATACTGTGGCAGAGCTGGAAAAATCTCCAGAGAAGGGAACAACCAAGTGACACCACTGAGAGCTTCTGCAGAGCTGCTGAGCTGGCCCAGCCTGCGCACATCTGACTGACAGGGCAGCACCTCAGACTGGAAAAGCCCCATCCCAAATTTTAATGGCAGCATCTCCTGACATTTCCTTTCTTGATGGGTGTGGGGATTCCTCCCAGCGGTGGGGACACCCTCAAGGTCACTGCTCCAGGCTGAGCCAAAGGGAATTGCCCATGGTCATTGGTCTTGGGGAGTGACATCAATCTCTGCTTAATTACAGGTTTTGCTTAACACAGTTGCTGTGAAATAATTTCCTAGTGCTCTGTATAATCTCTTTTACGTCTCTTAAAGCCTGGCATAAATATTTCTGATTTAGGCAATTTTGTCTAATCATTACCATAATAGATAATACATATTTATATAAATATACCTGCCCATGACAAGAAACTCTGTGAGTGTCTGGGACATCCCGGCTCTTTGGCAGCCTGGGGACTCCTGGGATGTCACCGTGGAGCCCCTGTGAGTGCCTGTGACAGATGGGTGCCTTGGCAGCACAAGGTCCCCTGGGATGTCACCATGGAATGGCTGAGACTGCCTCTGACCACAGGGCTCGTTACCATCCCAAAAAAAGCCCGGGGAGGTCTCCATGGAGCCCCTGTCTGTGCCTGTGACATTCCAGCTCTGGAACAGCCTGGAGACTCTTGGAAAGTCCCCAGGGAACCCCTCTGAGGGCCTGTGACAAATCTGATCCTTAGCAGGCAACCATCACAAGCCCCCTGTTGCTATGGTCAGTTTCCATGGCAACCATCACCAGCCCCCTGTTGCTATACTCAGTTTCCATGACAACAATCACCAGCCCCCTGTTGCTATAGTCAGTTTCCATGGCAACCATCACCAGCCCCCTGTTGCTATGGTCAGTCCCTTGGCAGCTCTATGGAGACCACATGCCAGGGGTGGTTGCCATGGACACCAGCTCAGGCCTGCAGCCGCAGCCCGTTGCTATGGCAACCATTGGCAGCCCCATCCCCAAGCTCATGGGATCCCAGAGCCACGTAATTGGCTGAGCTGGGAGAGACCTATCAGGATCCTCCAGTCCAACTGCTGGCCCTGCACAGGACACCCCAACAATGCCAGCCTGGGCCTGGCAGCGCTGTCCAAACACTGCTGGAGCTCAGAGAGCCCTGAAGCTGGGACCCTTCTCTGGGGAGCCAGGGCAGGGCCCCAGCAGCCTCTGGGCAAAAACCTTTTCCTGACATCCAACCTGAGCCTGCCCCGGCTCAGCTGCAGCCGTTCCCTCCACTCCTGTCCCTGGGCACCAGAGGGAAGAGGTTCCCACAGCCCCAGCCAGGGACCCGCTCCCAAGGCTGTTGCCATGGCCGCCAGGGCTGGGACCAGCTGGGATGCTCGGTTTCCATGGGCCAGGGTTCAGGAATGGGATTCCCCAATTTCCTGCTCCCGCTAAAACCATGCTGCCCTCGCTGCCCTCCCACCTCCCATGAAAAGCACAAAAGGCAATGATCCTGTGTTGGGATAAGAACGATTTATTGGGAACAGCAACGAGATAAGGAACAAACAGAAACAGAAATGATATTGATAACAGAAGGGATTAGAAAAACTGTTTACAGGGAAAACTAGTATATCAACAACAGATTCTTCCTGGCCATGCATTTCCCCCACCTGGAAAGGACACACTTCTCCTCAGGGAGAGAGAGAGAGTCCCTTTCCTGCCCCTGGCAATGTTCTGAGATGCGAGTGAATGTAATGACACGGCCATGGCCAGACCCTCATGTTCTTCCATCCCACATCATGTCTTTGGCAAGGGCCAGAAAAGGGACAGGTGTCTTCCCAGCATAGACCACAGAGAAACTGGATCACCAGGGATCTTCAAAAGGTGGGCCCTCTCATGGGGGATGAAGCTGGAGTGGTACATGAAGCTGTTGCTGCATTTGTAGCATTTGCAGGGCTCCCTTACTGGTGGCTCTGTTGGTGTTTGGTCAAGTTAGAGCTGGTGGTGAAGCTTTTCCCACACTGGGGACACTCGTAGGGCCTCTCCCCAGTGTGGATGCGCTGGTGCTTGATGAGGTGGGATGTCCGGTTTATCTCGGCTGTTTGAGGGGCCTGGGAGGCCCGGAGGTGGCCCAGAGGTGGCCCGGAGGTGGCCTTGACGCAGCCCGCGTATCAAAGGACAAGAAGAGGCTTCAGTTCTTCTTTCTGGTTTTATGTTTATTAATTGTTTATCTAAAAAATGTTCTTTCAGCCTAACAAAGATCCGCACAGCAGTCAGCCATGGGCACACTGTGCCGTCCCACGGACCGCCACGTATCTTTATACCCCTAGTTACGTATACAATATTTATCATTTTTCCCCAATACCATCTATTCTTATAACTCGGTGTACTCTTAGTAATAACCAATCCAAAAATGCCACCGTGGCCAAAGAAGATGGAGGAGAGGAGGAAGAAGAAGGAGGGCAGGACACACCCCAATTCCTCCATCTTGCTCCTCTAAACCCCCCTGTACATAAATCCTAAACCCTGTTTCTTACCCTCTAATTAGCTAATCTTTCCACCCTTCACCCCGGTGAAGCCCTCTTATCTTCATAAAGGTGTCGTCTCCCGTGTAGGGTCAAAGTCCTGCCACCAGACACTTCTGGCAACATTCCAGGACTCCCGGGCCCCCCAAGGGTGGTCCCGGGGGCCCTGCATCCCAGGATTCAAATCCTGGGATCCCACATCTCCCCCTTCTGTTTGCACCAAGAAAACCTCTTTTATCACCCGATTCATGGCGCGCTTCAGACATACAAAAATGCACGGGACGACAATCATGAGGACTAGTAGGACTATTAAAACATAAAACCCTATCCTTAAGATTCTTCTCCAAATAGGAGAAATGTCAAAGAAATCTGCCAGCTGATCAATCCATGATCCCGTGATCTCGCCAAGCCTATTTACGCTGTCTTTTATGTTTCTAATACTTTCATGAATTGATTTTGAGTGATCTGAGAGATTCATGCAGCACATCCCTTCAAACTCTTCACACCCATGTCCATGGGCGAGCAATAGATAATCGATTGCAGCTCTGTTTTGAAGAGTCGCCTGTCTTATACCACTAACGTCTTTTAACATGTCATCCAATGCGACAGACACAGACCGTGCATGTTTGCTCAACCAGCAACCCATGTGGTCGATCTGAGTTAAAGCCACCCCTGATGCTGTTTGAGGTGAGAAAATCGCCGTAGCAATGCTTGTTTTCTTATCCCAAGAAAATACTTCGTCATTGCAATCTGTCGCATAATTTTGGATTGATCTTTTTCCTCTGCGCTTTTTCTCTCTTAACATGTTCAAATCAGGCGACAGCATTGAAATTTCCCCAATGCCACATGGACCTCCCGTGGCATTAGCAGGAATGCCGTGCCAAATTCTGTCCCCGCAAATTAAAAACAAACCCCGTGGCAATTGCACTGGGACTTGGATTGATCCTTTGGCAGTTCTTTTTGTATATTTGCACCAAGCCGATGCATTCTTATAAAACTCATGATTGGGAGTCAAATCGATAGTTTTTGCCTTCGTGGCCTCCGGAATCTCAAACTGCATGCAGAATCCCATTGTCATGGACCCAAAAATTTCCAATTCCTGAGGTTCTGTAGAAGCCACAGGAAGTAGATGTGTCCAAGCACACCACTCTTTCACAGGATTTTCAATGACCTGCGAAATGTTAACTGCGGAATGCCCTGGAACTGGCCATTCGTCCACTGGCAATCCAACCATGCATGCAGAAAATGGTTTTCCTGGCCTCGAATGTGTCAGGCAAATACTATCTAGATTTGCTGCTTGAGCCAAAGTCTCCCATAGATTTTGCCTTGGCTGATTTACAGGTAAATCTTCTCCCTTACTTGCTGCAATGAATGAAAGAATGATGCACATAAGCATCATGACACTCATTATTACACTTTTATACAGAAATCCCCAAAGTCCTTAGTTTCTTTTTATTTTTCTTCGGGATCGCTCTTTCCGGCCTGAGTCTCGACTTCTGTCTGAGTACTCGTCTCTTTGTTTCTCGGATCAGCGTTCTCGGGTTCTCGCGTCCGGAATGGCTTCACGTGCCGCGCCGACACCCACTTTAGACCTCGATCTGTGGAGATACAAGCAAAACCCTTGCCCCGAGTGATTAGTCTGAAAGGACCCTCTATTTGTCCTGTTTCTGGGTTCCTGATCAAAACCAAGGGGTTTTCCCTTAGCTTTGCCTGTGTGCTATTTAGAAAGTGTCTCACGATTGGTGGATTAGGTTCCGAGGATGAGCTATTTAGGAAATTCAACACATACAGTGCCTTATTTAATTTCATGTGAGGTGTTGCCTCTGGTTCACCCCTTCTCTGTCTGTCCAGAAGGGATTTCAGGGTGTGATGTGTTCTTTCAATGATCGCTTGACCTGTGGGTGAATGTGGAATACCGAACGTGTGTCTGACACCCCATTTTTTCAGGAATTTGTCAAGCACCCTGCCTGTATACGTTGGACCATTATCTGTTTTTATCTCCTGAGGCACACCTAATGCTGCAAATGCTTGCAGAAAATGTCGGCAAGCATGGTCTGCTGTTTCCCCTGCATGTGCTGAAGCAAAGACTGCACCTGAGAATGTATCTACAGAAACATGAACATTTTTGAGCCTCCCAAAAGATGGATATTTCGTGACATCAGCTTGCCACAACTGAAGACTTTGCAGCCCCCGCGGATTGATAGCTCCGGTGGAAGAAGGTGGCTGTACAAACTGACAGTCTGGACAAGCACTAATGATCTCCCTCGCCTGAGTCTTTGTGAGACGAAAGGACTCCATCAGCGCTTGCGCATTCTGATGAAAAAACGCATGACTTAACCTTGCTTGCTCAAAAATGTCCGGCAGTGTTTGCGAAATGGGCATTGTCAACCTGTCCGCTCGAGCATTTCCCTCCGCTAGAAATCCCGGAAGTGTCGTGTGCGCTCTGATGTGTGTGATAAAATACTCTCTTTCCCTGCCCTCTAGCAACGCCTTCAAGCTCGTCAGATAGGAGTATAAAACCCCATTACTGACTTCTTTCAAGAGCGAACCTTCCAATCTCTTGACCACACCCGCAACATATGCGGAGTCTGTCACCAGATTGAGAGGTTGTTTGAACAACTGAAATGCTCGGACAACAGCTACCAACTCCACTATTTGTGGAGAACCCTGAACCTTCCTCACATCAGATTCCCAATCCCCTGTCATTGAGTCTCTCCACGTGATCGCTGACTTGTGTGTCTTCCCTGAGCCATCCGTGAACACTGTGATCCCGTCCAAAGGTTCTTCACTTATTCTTGGTTTTGTTTTATAACATATTTGCGATTGCAGTATCTTGTGTTGCGGAAAGTGGATTGTGCAAGTTCCTGGGAACGCCAACAATGCAATTAACAGGTCTTTCGATTGTTGCATCGCCCACTCGAAATAGTCTTGTTTCAAGGGTAACCTGATGGTTGAAAATTCTCTTCCTGCCATCGTCAGCAACCTTGTTCTCGCTTTTATGATGATCTGTGCTGCCATCTCCAAATCTGTAAGAATTGTTTTTGCGGGCCTGTGTGGTAGGAAAATCCACTCTATGATTATCAAAGAGTCCTTTTGCGACTCGTCCCATTGGAAGATCAAACCATGGAACTGTGTTTTCTTCCCCAGCACTGCCAACTGAAAAGGCAATGTTGGAACAAATCGATGTGCTTGCCTTTTCTGTATCGCGTCTGCAACTTTCTCCAATTCCTTTTTTGCTTCTTGCGTGAGTGTCCTGGGAGACCGAATGTCTGTGTCTCCTCTCAAAAGATCGAGCAACGCTGGGATGTCGCTGTTTGTGATTCCCAAAACCGGCCTCATCCAGTTGATTTCTCCCAGAAGCTGTTGCAAATCGTGCAGATTGGTGATGTTGGTGTTGATCTCCACTTTTTGAGGCTTTATTGTTCTTTCTGAAATTTTCCACCCTAGATATTTCCAAGGTGCAACCTCTTGAATCTTTGAAATGCTGATTTCTAGACCTGCCTTCTGCACCTCTGCGATCACACAGTCACGAGCTTCTTGCAGCTCCCGTTGTGTTGATGCTGCAATGAGCAAATCATCCATATAATGAATGATCTTCACCTTTGGAAATTTCTTCCGTGCTGGTGCCAAAGCTCGTGCCACGTACCATTGGCAGATCGTCGGAGAATTTTTCAGACCTTGTGGAAGAACGACCCAATGGTACCGCTGCAGAGTCGTTTCCTTGTTGATGCTCGGAACTGAAAAGGCAAATCTCGGAGCGTCATCTGGATGAAGTGGGATACTGAAAAAACAATCCTTGAGGTCAATGACCACAAGCTGCCAATCCCTGGGAATCATTGAGACAGATGGAAGTCCCAATTGAAGCGGTCCCATGTCTTCTATGACGTCGTTGATCTTCCTGAGATCGTGTAGCAATCTCCATTTGCCCGATAGTTTTTTCTTGATGACAAACACTGGAGAATTCCAAGGGCTGTCTGTTGGCTTGATGTGTCCCGCCTGCAATTGTTCTCGGACCAGGTTTCTCAAAGCACTCAACTTTTTCCGCTCAAGGGGCCACTGATCCACCCAAACTGGTTTATTGGTTTTCCATGTCAGTTTCAGTGTGGGGAGTGCTGCAGTGACCCCTACTAAAAATCCACTTCGATCTTCGCACCCCATTGTGCCAAAAGGTCTCGACCCCAGACTGTGATTGGCTTTTGGACAATAAAAGGACGAATGACCGCCGTCTTGTCTCCTGGTCCCGTGACAATGACAGAATTCTCACTTTGCAGACACAGAGATGCTCCTCCTATGCCTGAGAGAGAACCCAGTGGCGCGATCAAGCTCCAGCTGCGTGGCCAAAAGATGTATGATATCACTGTTACATCCGCCCCTGTATCGAGCATGCCTGTGATCGCTATTGTTCCGTTCCCGCATGTCAATTGGCATGTGAGCGTGGGTCGGTCTCGACCTATGTGCTTCACCCATGTTGTATGTACTTCAACATGTTCCTTCATAGGGAAACCTTCTTCGTCGAAGATTGACATGACCTCTCCAACTGCGTGTGGCGGCAGTGCAAAGGCTCTCGCGACCACAGTGTTTTCTGGTACAGTCAATGGTGGACGAAGTGCTCTTGCCAACACTGTCAATTCTGTATTTTTGTCCGCTGAGATAACTGTTGGATAGACAATGAGTCCAAGAATACTGCATTTATCTTGTCCGATTATCAGGAAATCTTGCTTCTTATATGAGTCCCCGCGGACACCTGTTGGTATTTCCGCATGATTTTCGTCTAGAAAGCATACTAATTTTGAAGCTGCCAATGTGCACTGTGCCCCTGGTGGGAGGAGGTCTGGGTCACTGTGGAATCGGCTGAGGGTTTTACTGAGGGCGTCTGCTTGTTGCTCACTGATGATTGCCCCGTCTGCTCTTGCGACACCGCCAGTACTTGTGTCTGAGCGCGCTGGTCCGCGCTCCGCCTTGCGTTTCCCGGATACGGTAACGGATTTCCATCTACGTCAGTTCGGGAATAACATTCTTTCGCAGGATGTCTTCCTCTCCCGCACCGTGCGCAAATTGGCCTTTCCGCCTTCTGTACCGGCGCTGGCGTATGTGTTTGTGCACAGTTCCTTTTCAAGTGCCCAAGCTGTCCACATCTATAGCACTGTCCTCTTGGGGGATTGTTCTTTTTCTGCATCGTCGCAAGAACTTTGTTGATGTTCTCATTCTGTTGATGCAGTATTTTTTCCAGCATCTTCTCCAGGGTCTTGTCCTCTGCTTGCTTTTCTGAATGTCCCTTTAATTGATTCTCCCATTCCTCTCTCAATTCATTCTTCACAATCGCTGCGACATGCTGAGGTGTTCCCACCTTGCTGCATGCCTCCACCATCTCTGCCAAGGATGGCCGTCCTGGCATGGCGCTAATCACCCGTTGACAATCCGGGTTGGCATTGCCGAAGGCTAAGCTTTCCAAGAGAGGCCTCTTCGCTTCTTCTATCGTCACCTGTCGATCCACGGCTTGCGTGAGTCGATCGATGAACGACATGAATGGCTCTGTGGGACCTTGCTTGATGCAAGAGAACGGGACTTCTGGAGCTCCTGTTGGTGCGATTTGCATAATTGCCATCCTCGCTGCCTCCTTGATGTCACTTAATACTCTACGTGGCAGCCTAGCTGCTTGTTCCCCTGGGTTGTCATCTGGAGGATCTCCTGCTAACTGCCCCTCTGTGAGGTTTGCATTCGGCCCGCCTTGGTATCTGTTCCGTAATTCAGCGAGATATTTTCCCCATCTTTTTTCCCAGACAAGGCTTTGAGTGTCAGTGAGAATCATTGTCACAATACTTCGAATGTCATATGGTGTGAGATCATATGTAGCGAATGTCCCTCTTAATAGCTGTTTGAAGTATTGTGAATTCAGCCCAAAAGTTTGAGCCGCCTTCCCTAAATCCTTAAGTATTTCATGACCCATCCTTTCCCACCTCGGGTTCTGTCCCTGGGCATCATATGTCACTGGCATTGTCAGATCCCCAGATCCCGGGAATAAATGCTTTTCTTTTGCCAACGCTTTTCTGATTTGCTTCCAATCCATCGTCTTCACTGGCCCCTGAAATTCTTCTTCTTCTTCAGGTTCCGTTGGAATTTGTATAAATAATGGTGCTGTGGATGTTGTTGGTTCATCACATCTCATTTTTCGCCTTGAGGTTTTTGGCCTCGCTCCCAAATCCGAAAAGGAAGCTCGAGGATCCCGTTGATGTTTCTTTTTTGTGGTGTCCACTGAATGCAAGAAGCTCTTTGTTGCTTCTGCTGCTGACAGCATCCATATAGGAACCCCTTCTGATGCTGTGATCTTTATAACATTTCCTTCTTGTAGCTGTTCTTCATCTGAGCTCTCATCATCTTCATGAAACCTTGAAGTCGATGGATAATCCCTTTGTTGTGTCGGCATTGCTTTCTTTATAATGCTTTTCTTTTTATATAATGTTGGGAAAAATTGTTGCATTGTTGCGGTCTCGCCACGAGATGGTGCTGTGGCTCCGCCGATCCAATCCGGGATGGCGTGCACTTCTGTCTTCCAGCCACCAGATGGCGCTGTCACCGGCTTCCCTGGCTCTGGTGACGTAGTGTACTCTGTTGCTTCACTTCCTGCCGGCGGCCATGTTGGTCGCCTCCCTATCTCGGCCCGCGTGTTTTCGGCTTTTAATTCAAGTGAAATTGGGGTTTGAACACCAGAACATCTCTCCTGAGGGGGTGAGTCTTGGACTCCAAGGGTTTTGATCAAGGGCACCAGGTCTGGAGAAGGCGGGGGGCCCCGGGATATGAACTCCCTAACGCGGCCCCTCCCCGCCCGGGATGTTACGGGGGGTGCGACCCGCTCCCGCCCGGACTGCGCTCTCTGCGTCTGCGGGCTCTCCGAGCCGCTCCCTGTGTCTCCCGAACTACTTTCACTGTCTCCATCTTGTTCCACCCCTGAGATATCTCCCCTTTGATCTGCCTCTGACTCTGTGTCCTCCTCCTCCGTTCCCGTGTCTATTTCCCCTTTTGCCGGCACAAGCAGCCTCCCTCCCGCCGGCGGCCGCGTGCGTTCTGCAATCCTGGCGGACCTGCGCACGGGCTCTGATATCACGACCGCACGCCTTCTACGCCCCCGCATAGCAGCTTTTTCGCTGCCTGGGTCAGACGCCCCGGCCCCGGTCCGTGACTTTTCCGAGCCCTCGCGAACTCCGCCTGCCGCACACGCCCCCGCATCCCCGCCGGTCGGGGCTGCCGCTGCCGCTGCCCCCGGTCCCGAGTCATGCAAAGCCGCGCGAGAACACGTATCCTCTGCTTTTTCTTCACCTGCGCTCCCCGCCTGCTCTGCTGCAGCCTGGCTTCCCTGTTCCGTTGCCGCGGCATTGCGAGAAAGCGCGCCCCCCGGTCCCCTCTCTCCCCTCAGCTCCCTTCCCCCTTCTGTTTCCGACTCCCCCATGCTCTCCGGGGTTTTTGGACGTTTTGGGGGTTTCCCAGGGTTTCTGGGTTTTGGGACCGGGTATTTTAATAATATTTCTTGCTCTTTTTTTTCAAGAGCATTTTCGTCTTGGCCTTTTAAGGCCAGAGCTAATTTTTTCTTTCCCGGGGCTTTGCCCCCCGTCTCTTTCAGAGACGCCTCCCCCCCGGACGTCTGCTGCGCCCGGGGGCCCTGGAATTTCATTTGCATAGAAATCCCTTCCAGCATTATTCTTGCAGGAGACAGCAGCTTCAACGCTGTCTCATCTTTTTTAATAGCTAAGAAATATAGGTGTCTATTTATTTCCTGCCAGAACCCCACTTCAAATAGCAGGCACGTTTCTGCCAGTGGGTAGTTTAGCCTTGCCCATAGTAATAATTGTTTTAATTCTTTCTTTGGAATTCCCTCTGTATACGTTTCAGTCACACCCTGTAGGGCGGACAAAATTTCCTGTTGTTCCCGGGAAAGTGTGCCTCCCATGTTGTTATTTTTCAGGCTTTCTTACCGAATCTGTCGTTCACAGAGCAGTCTGGACGTCTCGGTCACTGTCCAGCAGATCAGGAGAAGTGGTTCCAGGGCGCCTTCTGGTTCCAGTCCGGGCTGTTCTGCTACGATTGTCTTCGGCAGAAACTGAGAGGTGGAATTCTCAGTGACTGCTGTTTTTTTTTTTTTTTTGCAGTCTCTGTTAGCTTTTTGTTTTCTTCTTCTCTCTCTTTTTCTTCAGGGCTTTGAAGGTGGTGGTGGTGCCCCCCCCGAAAGGTTGTGGTGGTCAGAGCCCACCCAGGGACGCCAAATGTCCGGTTTATCTCGGCTGTTTGAGGGGCCTGGGAGGCCCGGAGGTGGCCCGGAGGTGGCCCGGAGGTGGCCTTGACGCAGCCCGCGTATCAAAGGACAAGAAGAGGCTTCAGTTCTTCTTTCTGGTTTTATGTTTATTAATTGTTTATCTAAAAAATGTTCTTTCAGCCTAACAAAGATCCGCACAGCAGTCAGCCATGGGCACACTGTGCCGTCCCACGGACCGCCACGTATCTTTATACCCCTAGTTACGTATACAATATTTATCATTTTTCCCCAATACCATCTATTCTTATAACTCGGTGTACTCTTAGTAATAACCAATCCAAAAATGCCACCGTGGCCAAAGAAGATGGAGGAGAGGAGGAAGAAGAAGGAGGGCAGGACACACCCCAATTCCTCCATCTTGCTCCTCTAAACCCCCCTGTACATAAATCCTAAACCCTGTTTCTTACCCTCTAATTAGCTAATCTTTCCACCCTTCACCCCGGTGAAGCCCTCTTATCTTCATAAAGGTGTCGTCTCCTGTGTAGGGTCAAAGTCCTGCCACCAGACACTTCTGGCAACATTCCAGGACTCCCGGGCCCCCCAAGGGTGGTCCCGGGGGCCCTGCATCCCAGGATTCAAATCCTGGGATCCCACAGTGGGAGTTTTGCTTGAAGCCCTTCCCACACTCAGGGCAGCTGAAGGGCCTCTCCCCAGTGTGAATCCGCTGGTGCTGGAGGAGATTGGAGCTGGTCTGAAACCTCTTCTGACACTGGGGACACTCGTAAAGCCTCTCCCCAGTGTGGATGTGTTGGTGGGTCACAAGGTTGGATCTGTATCTGAAGCCCTTCCCACACTCCCCACATTCATAGGGCCGTTCCCCAGTGTGGATGTGTTGATGGATGATCAAGTGGGATCACCGCCAGAAGCTCTTCCCACACTGCAAGCACTTGTGGGGCTTCTCCCCATCATGAAGCTGCTCATGGAACACCAGCTCTGATCTCTGGCTGAAGCTCTGCCCACCTTCCTGGCTCAGGGTGGCTCTTTCTTCTTCAGGGCACCCTGGGATGTGTTTGGAGCCCCTCCTCATGGGGGATGTCGGAGGTTTTTCTCCCCTGTTGGATTCCTGGGCGCTAGAATCACTCAAAATGGCCTCTTTCACGAGGTTCTGCCATGCAGATTTTTCCTCCCTGGTCTCCATCCTCAGTTCCTTTCCTGGGGAAGGAAGGAAACGGAGAGGATGGGATTTGCCTCCATGCCAGAGGGAAGGGGAAGGAGATCCCTCCAGTGCATCCCTGGCATGACGGGGTTGGCAGCAGGGTTGTCCTGCTGCCAGGGGCTGTGCTGGGCTGGGAGACAGAGCAGGAGAGAGGGGGAAAGGGGCACTGACTTCCTCCTCACCTATCTGTGTGTCCCGGGGCTCCTACCTCTTCCTCACAGCCTCGTTCTCCGTCCAATCAAGGTCTGCGAATGGGAAATCCCGTTCTAGGAAGAAAACAAAGGGTGCACACATTGTCTTTTATACTGGTTTGAAGGCAAACCTGGGGAGGGTCTAAACCAGAATTACAATTTAAAAGAAAATTAAGATCAAGGCAATGATACAGAAACACTGCCTTAGACTGACAGAGTCAGGATATAACCTGACACCCTGTTGTTCAGGGTGATGGCAGCAGTCCCAGTAAATGGTAGCTGCAGTCCTGTTGGAGTGATGAAGGTGATTCTGTCGAAGCAGTAACCCTGTAGAAGTGTCTGGTCTTCCTGTGGAGGTCCAGTGGTGGTTTTGGAGCTCTTGTCCTCTGGGAATCCAGTAGGCAAGCTGCTCCTGGTGTAGCAAAGTGTCAGCTTATATCCAGGTAGGAAAGCTTAGATCCTCCCCCTGGGCGGAGCATCCCACAATGGGAGGATGGAATTTTATCAGTCCTGCAGTGACACTCAATGGCCCATTCACAGAAGATATCTCCCCTGCAGGGCGTTATCAGGGGTGAGTCATGGAAGAGATAAAGAACACTGCCCCAGCTGTTTATAACAGTTGCTGAAGGTGGGGATTGAAAACCTGCATTTGGTTACATCTTGCATGGCAGTCTGAAACAGTGGGGTAATCCCTGCTCAGGGGGGTGAACACCACCCCCCTTACCCAAACTGGCTCAGCTGTAAAACCCCCACCCTGGGAAGGGAACACACACACGAGACAATGTCACACTTACCCTGCCCCAGGGAAGGGCTCTTTTTCTGTCATTCCCTTTCTGTCCCCCTTTTTCTATCCCATTTACTGTTCAATAAAATTCATTTTGAATTTGGTTTCATTATCACCTTAATTGGGGCAGAGGAATCTCTCTAACACTTTTCTTAACCAGACTCACCAGACTGTAAAATTATTTTGCCACAGTGAGTTTAGGTACTGTTCTCTGACCCCACGTGCCTTTGACAACAGCATGGTTCCCTCCTCTGAGGAGGTTGTGGGCGTCTCTGGAGGAACTCTTTGAAACTGGGCTGCAGCTTCCTCTGAGTGACTTATGGGAGAACCGATGAAATAAATCGCCTTTGTGGGCCCAGAGTGTAAAGAAAATATTTTGTTGTCCTTCTATTACAGCAACCTGATGAAGGTTTCAGGGTGAGAGAAGTGGACGAGAATCTTGGTTCATGATCAGAAGGCTGGATTTACTGATATATGATATATAATACATTATAACTATACTAAAAGGAATAAAGAGAAAAGTTGCAGAGGCTTGCTAAGCTAAGAATAGAAAGAAAAGAATGAATAACAAAGTTCTGTGTCCAGCAGAAAGCAAGGACCAACTCTCCCGTGAGTGGTCAGCAAATCCAAACACTCACAGAAGACCAATCACAGATGCTCCTGTTACATTCCACATCAGCAGAAAATTATTGTTTGCATTTTTCTTCTGGGGCCCCATCTTCCCAGAAAGGACAAATCCCAAAAGGGAGGATTTTATGAAAAAAAATGTCTGCGACATCCTTCCTTGAAATTTTTTTTAAAATCACAGGAGGAAAGGGAGCAAATGATACCAACGAGACTGACAAGGTTCATTCACACCATGGTGAGGAACACAAGGCTGCTAAAAGTCCTACAAGAAGCTCAGCGCAAGTAGCTAAATTCCCAAATAACTCCTGAATTCCCAGGCTTGAGTGCTTTGTGAAATGTGAGAATCATTTTTCTCTTCATCCCTGTCGCCTTTGTGACAGCTGCAGAGAGTTTACTTTCCTTTTAATGATATCTGTATTGGGCTGAATTTACACTTTTATCAGAATGTGCTAGCAGCTGAGCTGGAGCTGTGCAGGAACCAGTGGAACTTGGAATTGCCACAAAATTGCTTGTACTGTCAGTTTATTAATGTTTGGGATTTGTTTGCATTTTCATCACATCTGACTTGTGGGAAAATCAAATATTCATCAAAGTGATTTATGCAGAGTCAAGTTTGATTTCTGCCAAATTATTTTGTCCAGTGCCCAGGGGATGCTCGAGGGGTCTCTGTGCCTCTCGCCCTGGGGGATGCTTGGCAGGGGTTTGGGGGTGTTGTCCCTGTCCCTGTCACCCCATACCATTCCCCAGGGGGTCTCCATCATTTTCACCCAGGGAATGCCTGGGGGATTTCCCTCCCTCTTGCCCCTGTGCCAGGGGGTGTCTGGGGCAGTCTCTGTCCCTCTCAGCCCAGGGGATGCTCGGGGGTCTCTGACCCCTCACCCTGGGGGATGCTCAGGGGGTCTCCATCCCTCTGGCCTCAGGCAATGCCTGTGCAGGGCTGGGGACCAGGGGCTCTGTGTCCCTCTCACAGCTGAGGCTGCTCGGGGCTGGGGGGCTCTCCCACCTTCTCATACCTGGGGAGGCTGGGGGGGTCTCTGTCCCTCTCAGCCCTGCTGTGACCCCACCCAAACATCATCGGGGTCAGAGGGACAAAGACACCCCCAAACCCCCAGAGGGGCTGAACTTGGGATTTGGTTTGGGGCTGAGGATTTAGGAAGGGGCTGGAATTGGGGCTGGGATTGGAGTTGGGGCTGAGGTTTGGATTACAGCTGGGACTGGGGTTCAGGCTGGACATGGGATTGGCTTTAGGGCTGGGGTTGGGATTGGGTCTAGGGCTAGACAAGTCTGGCACTGGGATGGAATTAAATACAGAACTGTGAGTGTGTCTAAACATGGAGTGAGATTGAGACCAGGATCAGGGTCAGGTTTGGGACTGAGCTCACCCAGACTGGGACAGGGGGGATGTCACTGCAGGATGTCCCTGGCATTATTCCAGCCCTCCTCAGGCACCTCCAAACATGGGGAGCAGCTGGGTGCCCCAAGATCCAGGTGCTCCCACGCTGCCCCTCCATACCAGGCGAGCATTCCCTGAGGGCAGCCCTGACTGTGACCACTGGGGCTCTGGGATCAGCCCTCACATCCCTGTGGGAGCAGCAGCAGACAGGATGAGGAATTTCCCCGCCCCGTTTTTCCTGTGGAAGGGTGAAGTCCAGCTGCCCTTTTCTTCTGGTGCCTCCTCCTTTCCTCAGCTGAGGATGTCAAACTCCCCAGGAGCAGGAAAATCCCCATTCCCTCTTTCCTTGTGGCTGCAGCCTGGAACATCCACCCAGAATGATGGACTTTCTGACAGCCTTGCTGAATGACACTGGCAAGAGGTTTGTGAGAAGGGGAAGAAATTGTATTTTGATAGTAAATAAAAGGTGCAAAATTATTCCTTTCTGTTATATTCCTTTTCAGTTAGTTCTGGTCTGTTTTCAGAGTGCCACCTTCTCAGCTGACTGTGTTTGTGCCCTCCTTTCTCTCCTGCCTCTCTTTGCCTGCTCTGTTTCTCTCTCAGTGTCTCCCTTGACCCAGGGCAGCTCACACCAAAGACCGTGCCCGGATTTAATTCCCAATTCAGGAGCTACAACAACCACGGGGGAAGTTATGAAGGCTCGCGGATAAATGCCACTGTAAGATCTTGCTCCACTTGGCTTTTGGCTCCTTCTTGACAGCTTTGCCCTCAAGGGCAGGAACATCTTTTCATAGCTGAGAACTGGAATTCCAGACCCTGGCAGCGTGTGCCGTGGATCCCAGAGGGGCATTCCCGAGGCTCCCAGGGTGCTGCTCCTGCCATGCCTCCCAAGGAGTTTCTCTCCCAAGGGGAGAAGATCCAGCAGCTCTGTGGGCTCCCAGAGCACACAGCAAAGGTGGCGTGGATGGACATTTTCCAGCACCTTCCCCTCTGGAAGCAGAGGGAGGGAGGAAATAGAAGCGAGTCCTGGAAGGACTGGGGTGGGAAGGGACCCTGTCCATGGATTACGACCCCGCGAGGGAGAGACGCCTCTGCCCCAGTGAAGGAGCGAATGAAAGCGTGGGAACGCAACCGACGATTATTGAACGTGGACTGAACCGAACAAGAAATAGGGAGGAGAAAGGGAGAGAAAGAAATCGGGAAGAGGTCTCAGAGAACAGAAAGAAAAAGGAAAAGTCTCCCGCCTGGACTCCGCAGCTCCCAGGAACACCGCAGGGCGCAGCGCCTTTCACAATTCCAGCCAATCAGAAGAGGCGCTAGCCAATTTCCAGCCAACCAGAGCTTTTCTCGCCCATGACTCACCGGTTGCCAGGCGGGCCCGCAGAGCCCGGCGGCCCCGGAGCGGAATTTGGGGCTCGGGCCTGGGGACGAATCTGCCCCGGGGGGGGGTCCCCGAGCCCCCTGCCCAGCCCTGGGGCCGATCGGGGGCTCCCCCACCCAGCAGCCGGTGCTGCGGGGCCGCGGGGCAGAGCCGTGGGAAAGGGGAGCCCGGGCTGGGAGCGGAGGAAATGCGGGAGGAAGAGGAGGGAGAGGAGCAGCAGGAGCGGGAGAATCGCGGCGCTCGCAGCGCCCACACGCTGAGCCTGCAGCACCCCCTGCCCCGGGAGCATCGCCCCCAGCCCCGAGCCGCAGGGGAGGGCGGAGGCCGAGCTCGCTCCGGCTCCAGCCAGCGGTCTCCGGGAGGATTTTTTGGAGAGTGTTCGGAGCCGGCAGATCCCGGACTCGAGCCCCGGATATCTCCGGGCTCCCTAAGAGGAGCTTTTTCGGGGGGAGAGGAGCCGCGATCGCCCCTCGGGAGGGTCCCGGGGGGTCCACGTGGGGATGGCTCGGTACCGACGGGGCGGGACATTGGTTTTGGGGATCCCTGTGAGAGCCGGGGCTGTGGAATGGGGGACCCCCGGGGCGGGGAGAGGGGAAGGGGCGATACCGGAGCTGGGGGACCCCCGGCAGCCCGGAGATGAGGCGGGGACGGGACCCCCTGACCCTGACAGGGGTGTCCTGGGGTGACTTCATGATGCTCGTACCGCATCGGTGTGTTTAGCCCAGAAATGAGTTCTGCACCTTTAAGGCTGGTTCTGAGAGCGAAGCGGAGGAGGAAGAATCTGCAGTTTGTTTTCAGAAACTGCACTCACTCCTCTACATTCCAGCTGCTGGATGGACAGACAGCAGGAAAGAGCTCTCCTTTGCTTTTAGTCAGTTTTTAGGTCTCTGAGGCAGAGAAGTTCCCTGGACTTTGATTTTTCTTTTTCTTTGGAGCTGTTTAAACCTGCTCTGCACTGAACAACCACAATACCACCAGCAGCTCTTCCCTGAGGCCCACCGGGACGGGCCTGGGCTGAGGCATTTCCAGCGCTGGATGGACTGATAAGAGACTGATAATAGACTGATAAGTCACTGATAAGGCACTGATAAGACGCTGAGTGCCCGGAGCTACAACCAAAGGAGGCACTTTCGGAGTTTGTCATCTATTTTGGAGCAGCAGAAAGTTTTATTGCTTAATATTGTTCAATTTTTGTGCTGGTGAATGCTTTGCCTGTAGAATAAAGTTTATTTCCACTTTTCTCCCCGGAAATATTTTCCCGGACTGGCTGAGGGTGGGGCTGCTGAATCGGCATTCTAGAGGAAACTCCTTTTGGAGGGTTTCAACCAAATTTGCCCTAAACCAGAACAGGGTGATGGAAAGAAGGGGGAATCCCAAGTGGCTGGATTGAGGGGAGGCTGGGGAGGGGGACCTTGGGACCCCAGAACCTCCCAGAATCCAAAAGCAGGACCATGGAGAGGAGGGATCCCCAGGACCCATGGGATCCCCACCAGCCCTGAGATGGGGGACCAACCATAACCCAAGAGGGATGAGACTGGAAATGGGAAACTCCTGGTGGCTTTTTTTGATTCACTCTTGATTTTTGGACATCAGGTGACTTCTAGAAATGGACGTGGGTGGGAGGAATCCCCAACCCGAGGCATTCACACCTTGTTTTTCCCCCAAAAAGGATTTTCCCAAAACCTTCCCACCGTAACATCCCCCCTGTCCCAGTCTGGGTGAGCTCAGTCCCAAACATGACCCTGATCCCGGTCTCAATCTCACTCCATGTTTAGACACACTCACAGTTCTGTATTTAATCTCATCCCAGTGCCAGACATGTCTAGCCCCAGACCCAATCCCAACCCCAGCCCTAAAGCCAATCCCATGTCTCGCCTTAACCCCAGTCCCAGCTCTAATCCAAACCTCAGCCCCAACTCCAATCCCAGCCCCAATTCCAGCCCCTTCCTAAATCCTCAGCCCCAAACCAAATCCCAGGTTCAGCCCTTCTGGGGGTTTGTGGTTGTCTCTGTCCCTGTGACCCCGATGATGTTTGGATGGGGTCACAGCAGGGCTGAGAGGGACAGAGACTGCCCCGACCTCCGCAGGTGTGAGAAGGTTGGAGAGCCCCCCAGCCCCGAGCAGCCTCAGCTGTGAGAGGGACACAGAGCCCCTGGTCCCCAGCCCTGCACAGGCATTGCCTGAGGCCAGAGGGATGGAGACCCCCTGGAGCATCCCCCAGGGTGAGGGGTCAGAGACCCCCGAGCATCCCCTGGGCTGAGAGGGACAGAGACTGCCCCGAGCACCCTCTGGCACAGGGGTGAGAGGGAGGGAAATCCCCCAGGCATTCCCTGGGGTGGAAATGATGGAGAACCCCTGGGGAATGGCCTGGGGTGACAGGGACCAGGACAATCTCCTAGGGACTGGCCTGGGGTGACAGGGACAGGGACAACACCCCCAAACCCCTGCCAAGCATCCCCCAGGGCGAGAGGCACAGAGACCCCTCGAGCATCCCCTGGGCACTGGACAAAATAATTTGGCAGAAATCAAACTTGACTCTGCATAAATCACTTTGATGAATATTTGATTTTCCCACAAGTCAGATGTGATGAAAATGCAAACAAATCCCAAACATTAATAAACTGACAGTACAAGCAATTTTGTGGCAATTCCAAGTTCCACTGGTTCCTGCACAGCTCCAGCTCAGCTGCTAGCACATTCTGATAAAAGTGTAAATTCAGCCCAATACAGATATCATTAAAAGGAAAGTAAACTCTCTGCAGCTGTCACAAAGGCGACAGGGATGAAGAGAAAAATGATTCTCACATTTCACAAAGCACTCAAGCCTGGGAATTCAGGAGTTATTTGGGAATTTAGCTACTTGCGCTGAGCTTCTTGTAGGACTTTTAGCAGCCTTGTGTTCCTCACCATGGTGTGAATGAACCTTGTCAGTCTCGTTGGTATCATTTGCTCCCTTTCCTCCTGTGATTTTAAAAAAAATTTCAAGGAAGGATGTCGCAGACATTTTTTTTCATAAAATCCTCCCTTTTGGGATTTGTCCTTTCTGGGAAGATGGGGCCCCAGAAGAAAAATGCAAACAATAATTTTCTGCTGATGTGGAATGTAACAGGAGCATCTGTGATTGGTCTTCTGTGAGTGTTTGGATTTGCTGACCACTCACGGGAGAGTTGGTCCTTGCTTTCTGCTGGACACAGAACTTTGTTATTCATTCTTTTCTTTCTATTCTTAGCTTAGCAAGCCTCTGCAACTTTTCTCTTTATTCCTTTTAGTATAGTTATAATGTATTATATATCATATATCAGTAAATCCAGCCTTCTGATCATGAACCAAGATTCTCGTCCACTTCTCTCACCCTGAAACCTTCATCAGGTTGCTGTAATAGAAGGACAACAAAATATTTTCTTTACACTCTGGGCCCACAAAGGCGATTTATTTCATCGGTTCTCCCATAAGTCACTCAGAGGAAGCTGCAGCCCAGTTTCAAAGAGTTCCTCCAGAGACGCCCACAACCTCCTCAGAGGAGGGAACCATGCTGTTGTCAAAGGCACGTGGGGTCAGAGAACAGTACCTAAACTCACTGTGGCAAAATAATTTTACAGTCTGGTGAGTCTGGTTAAGAAAAGTGTTAGAGAGATTCCTCTGCCCCAATTAAGGAGATAATGAGACCAAACCCAAAATGAATTTTATAGAACAGTAAATGGGATAGAAAAGGGGAGACAGAAAGGGATTGCCAGGAAAAAGAGCCCTTCCCTGGGGCAGGGTAAGTGTGACATTGTCTCGTGTGTGTGTGCCCCTTCCCAGGGTGGGGGTTTTACACCTGAGCCAGTTTGGGTAAGGGGGGTGGTGTTCACCCCCTGAGCAGTGATTACCCCACTGTTTCAGACTGCCATGCAAGATGTAACCAAATGCATGTTTTCAGTCCCCACCTTCAGCAACTGTTATAAACAGCTGGGGCAGTGTTCTTTATCTCTTCCATGACTCACCCCTGATAACGCCCTGCAGGGGAGATATCTTCTGTGAATGGGCCATTGAGTGTCACTGCAGGACTGATAAAATTCCATCCTCCCATTGTGGGATGCTCCGCCCAGGGGGAGGATCCAAGCATTCCTACCTGGATATAAGCTGACACTTTGCTACACCAGGAGCAGTTTGCCTACTGGATTCCCAGAGGACAAGAGATCCATAACCTCCTCTGGACCTTCAGAGGAAGACCAGACACTTCTACAGGGTTACTGCTTCGACAGAATTACCTTCATCACTCCAACAGGACTGCAGCCATCATTTACTGGGACTACTGCCACCATCCTGAGCAACAGGGTGTCAGGTTATATCCTGACTCTGTCAGTTTAAGGCAGTGTTTTTGTATCATTGCCTTGATCTTAGTTTTCTTTTAAATTGTGATTCTGGTTTAGACGTCCCCAGGTTTGCCTTCAAACCAGTACAAAAGACAATGTGCGCACCCTTTGTTTTCACTCAGAACAGGATTTCCCATTCGCAGACCTTGATTGGACGGAGAACGAGGCTGTGAGGAAGAGGAAGGAGCCCCGGGACACCCAGATGGGTGAAGAGGAAGTCAATGCCCCTTTCCCCCTCTCTCCTGCTCCGTCTCCCAGCCCAGCACAGCCCCCGGCTGCAGGACAACCCTGCTGCCAACCCCATCCTGCCGGGGATGCACTGGAGGGATCTCCTTCCCCTTCCCTCTGGCATGGAGGCAAATCCCATCCTCTCCTTTTCCTTCCTTCCCCAGGGAAGGAACTGAGGATGGAGACCAGGGAGGAAAAATCTGCATGGCAGAACCTCGTGAAAGAGGCCATTTTGAGTGATTCTAGCGCCCAGGAATCCAACAGGGGAGAAAAACCTCCGACATCCCCCATGAGGAGGGGCTCCAAACCCATCCCAGGGTGCTCTGAAGAAGAAAAAGCCACCTTGAGCCAGGAAGGTAGGCAGAGCTTCAACCAGAGTTCAGAGCTGGTGGTCCATGAGCAGCTTCATGATGGGGAGAAGCCCTACAAGTGCTTGCAGTGTGGGAAGAGCTTCAGGCAGAGCAGCACCCTGATCAGCCACCAGATGATCCACAAAGGGGAATGGCCCTACGAGTGTGGGGCGTGTGGGAAGGGCTTCAGCTACAGGTCAGAACTCATCAGTCACCAATGCATCCACACTGGAGAGAAGTCCTATGAGTGTCCCCAGTGTCAGAAGAGGTTTCAGACCAGCTCCAATCTCCACCGCCACCAGCGGATTCACACTGGGGAGAGGCCCTTCAGCTGCCCTGAGTGCGGGAAGGGCTTCAAGCAAAACTCCCACCTCATCAAGCACCAGCGCATCCACACTGGGGAGAGGCCCTACGAGTGTCCCCAGTGTGGGAAAAGCTTCACCACCAGCTCTCACTTGACCAGACACCAACGGAACCACCAGTAAGGGATCCCTGCAAATGCCACAAATGCAGGAACAGCTTCATGCACCACTCCAGCTTCATCCCCAATGGGAGAACCCACACTGGGAAGAGCCCTGGTGATCTATATTCCCCATGATCCATGTTAGGAAGACACCTGTCCCTTTTCCTGCCCCTACCAGTGTTATCATGTGGCATTGAAAAACATGAGGGTCTTGCCATGGCTGTGTCATTACATTCACTCCCACCTCAGAGAATTTCCAGGTGCAGAAAAGGGACACCCTCTCTCTCTCACCCTGAGAAGAAGGGTGTCCTTTCCAGGTTGGGGAAATATGTTGCTGGGGAGAGCCAGGAAGTTATGTTTTAGTTTTCCCAGTGAACTGTTTCATTTATCCTTTCTATTATCAATATTTTTTCAGTTCTGTTTGTCCCTTATCTTATTCCTGTTCCTAATAAATTGTTCTTATCCCAGACCGGACCTTTGCCATTTGTGCTTTCCATGGGAGGCAGGCGGGCAGCGAGGGCAGTGCGGTTTTAGGGGGAACAGGAAATTGGGGAATCCCATTCCTCCACCCCCGCCCCTGGAAACCGAGCATCCCAGCTGGTCCCAGCCCTGGTGGCCATGGCAACAGCCTTGGGAGCGGGTCCCTGGCTGGGGCTGTGGGAACCTCTTCCCTCTGGTGCCCAGGGACAGGAATGGAGGGAACGGCTGCAGCTGAGTCAGGGCAGGCTCAGGTTGGATGTCAGGAAAAGGTTTATGCCCAGAGGCTGCTGGGGCCCTGCCCAGGCTCCCCAGGGAAGGGTCCCAGCTCCAGGGCTCTCTGAGCTGCAGCAGCGTTTGGACAGTGCTGCCAGGCCCAGGCTGGCATTGTTGGGGTGTCCTGTGCAGGGCCAGCAGTTGGACTGGAGGATCCTGATGGGTCCCTCCCAGCACAGCCAAATCTGTGGCTCTGGGATCCCATGAGCCTGGGGATGGGACTGCCAATGGTTGCCATGGCAACGGGATCTGGCTGCAGGCCTGAGCTGGTGTCCATGGCAACCACCCCTGGCATGGAGTCTCCATGGAGCTGCCAAGTGATTGACCATAGCAACAGGGGCCTGGGGATTGTTGCTATGGAAACTGACCACAGCAACAGGAGGCTGGTGATGGCTGCCTGCTAAGGACCAGATTTGTCACAGGCCCTCAGAGGGAACCCATGGGGACTTTCCAGAAGTCTCCAGGCTGTTCCAGAGCTGGAATGTCACAGGCAGAGACAGGGGCCCCATGGAGACCTCCCAGGGCTTTCTGGGGATGGTAAAGAGCCCTGTGGTCAGAGGCAGTCACAGCCATTCCATGGTGACATCCCAGTGGTCCTTGGGCTGAAAAGGCACCCATCTGTCACAGGCACTCACGGGGGCTCCACGTTGACATCTCAGGAGTCCCCAGGCTGCCAAAGAGCCGGCTTGTCTCAGACATTAAAAGGGTTCCTGTCATGGGCAGGTATATTTATATAAATATGTATTCTCTATTATGATAATGATTAGACAAAATTGCCTTAATCAGAAATATTTATGCCAGGCTTTAAGAGACGTAAAAGAGATTATACAGAGCACTAGGAAATTATTTCACAGCAACTGTGTTAAGCAAAACCTGTAATTAAGCAGAGATTGATGTCACTCCCCCAGACCAATGACCATGGGCAATTCCCTTTGGCTCAGCCTGGAGCAGTGACCTTGAGGGTGTCCCCACCGCTGGGAGGAATCCCCACACCCCTCAAGAAAGGAAATGTCAGGAGATGCTGCCATTAAAATTTGGGATGGGACTTTTCTCATCTGAGGTGCTGCCCTGTCAGTCAGATGTGCCTAGGCTGGGCCAGCTCAGCAGCTCTGCAGAAGCTCTCAGTGGTGTCCCTTAGTTGTTCTTTCTCTGGGGATTTTTCCATCTCTGCCACAGTATCAGCTCCCTCTGAGGATGTTGAACTTTGGGATGGAGGAGTCAGGCTGGTTTCAGCATTATTCACCCCTAAAGCAGTGTGACTCCCCTCCTTCATTTCCCACTGGAGGCTTTACAAACAGGGCCTTGCCAGAGATGTTGGAGCCCATTGCAGGCAGAGCCTCCTGCTCCAGCAGGAACTGCCTTTCCTGTGCCATGAGCAGGACAGGTCCCGCTGCAGAAAAAGCCCCAGACCAGCCCCAGCACAGGGAAGGGCTCGGGCACAAGGGCAGAGTGCCGTGCTGGGAGCTGTGCCAGGGAGAGCCTGAGGCACCAAAGGCACCTTGGCAGCAGCAGCTGCTTGCAGGCCGTGGCCAGAAGCCTCCCTTGGCAGCCCGGCCTGGTGGCCACCACTGCAGAGCTGCTGTGTCAGGGCCCATTCCTGGCTGGGCTCTGAAAAGCCACTTCTGCTCCAGGAGCCTGACTGGGAAGCCATTGGCCCCAGCACCTCGGGGACAAGATATTAATGACAAAACTCTTCATGCCAGCAGAGCCAAGGCAGGGGCAGAGGAAAGGGGAGAGCCAGGCACAGGAGATAGGGCTGCCATGGTGATGGCTGTGAGGTCATTGCCCCTGGAGCAGCCTGGCTGCCCTCAGCAGACATTCTGGCCAGAAGCGTTGTGAGGGCACCCAGCACATCAGAGAACCCACACTACAGGAATTCTGTCACTGCGGATGAGAGGGTTTCATTGGGCAAGGCTACACAAATCTCCTGCTCTTGGACAATTCCAGGGCTGGGGAATCCACTTCTCTGGAAAAACAGCTGCAGTTTCCATCCACTTTCTTAATTGTAAAATATTTCCTCTTTGTAGCAAATGTTAATTTGTCCCCATTCAGTTTAAAGATACTGACCTGTTTTCTGTCACTGTAGGATTTATTTTAAAATAACTTCGAATGCTATTTTTCCCTTTTCACAGACCTTGGAGAGGACTCAAAAATCTCCCAAGATGGGGTTTGGAGGCCTCATCACAAAACCAGCAGGGAGAGTCTGCAGCCTCTGTGGTCAGTGGAGTAGAGACTGAGGACTGAAAGGGAATAGCCTGGGAGGGAATGAATGGTGATGTCAGGCTGGAGCTTTCCTTCTTGGAGGATATAAGCATGAGAAGGAAATAATGGCAGCAAGGGCAGCTGGAGAGGCCCACACTCAACACCAGCAGGAAGGAATTTCCCTGGCAGGGCAGGGCTGTGGTGCAGCACGTCCCCAGCAGGAGCCTGGAGCAGCCCAAGGCTCTGTGTGGGCAGGCAGAGGCAGGCAGGAGGCAGAGCTGTCAGCAAAGGAAGGGCCCAGCCAAGTGGGGCAGCCGGGGGATGACAACAGCCTGCAGGGACAGAGACTCAGGTTTGCTCAGCAGCAGAGACACCTTTCCCTCGCTTGTCTCCACCTGTCATCACTGCCACCAGTGTTCTGCTCTACCTGGAACCTGCAGACACTTTCTCGGTCCTGTCCTTCAATGGGACCCATTAACCCTTCAAGAAAACTTCTGTGTTTCAATTTATTTTTGAGTTTTTGAGAAGTTTTTGAGCACACTGTGAGGGACTGAGTCTGATGCAAAGAGCAGCAAAGCCCCAGAGGGTGATTAAAGTCCCTGTGCTGTGTCTGTGCTGCTGAGCTGGGCCGGGCTCCTGGCCCACAGGCAGCTCCTGGCAAGGGCAGCGCTGCAGAGAGACAGCTCTGGCCAGGAGCAGCTCCTGTGCACAGCCCAGCAGGGCAGGGGCACTGCCAGGGCCCCTCAGGGACACCAGCAGGGCACAGACAGAGCTCACAGGGGCTCAGCACTGGCAGGGGCTGTGGCATGTCCCAGTAGGGGCTGTGTCACAAGCAGCACCTCTGTGGCTGTGTCATAGAGGCACAGAGCAGGTGTGATGTCAGCAAGGGGCTGTGGGACAGCCCTGAGGGGGCTGTGTGAGGTCACAGATTGGGCTGTGACATCACAGTTTGTTGTGTGAGGTCACTGAGCAGCTTCAGCGTCATAGAGGGAACTGTGTGACATCACAGACCAGGCTGTGAGATCATGGCATGGCTGCATGACATCATAGAGCTGGCAGTGTGGTCAAAGTATGTGCTGTGACCTTACAGAGTGTCAGTATGACATCACAGAGAGGGTTTTGTGACATCACTGAGGGGGTTGTTGCATCACAGAGCTGGCTGTGACATCATAGAGTAGGGTGTGAGGCCATAGAGCAGATCCTGCCATCATAGAAGGTGGCTCTGTGACATCAGGGAGTGGGCTGTGAAAACACTGGGTGGCTGTGTAACATCATAGAGCAGGCTGTGACATCATGACATCACAGTAGAGATTGTGAAATCATAGAGTGATTTTCCGACATCACAGAGACTTCAGTGACATCACAGAGCAGCTGTATCACATCATAGCGTGGCGTCTCAGAGTTGGCTCTGGGACATCACAGGGGCAGTGTGATATCACTGGGGCTGGGTGACATCACAGGGGCTGTGTGACATCACAGGGGCAGTGTGACATCACAGGGGTTGTGTGAGGTCTCTGGGGAGGTCACTCTGCCCCGGCCCCCCTCACAGCTCCCCCCAGAGCAGTCCAACCCTGCTCGTGCACAGCGGGGTCCCCTGTCCCCCCAGGTCCCCCCGCCCCTGGGGCCCTACAGCCTCCCCCAGAGGATGTTCCACGAGATCGACCCCAGAGCCTGACACGGGGACGGGGGGCCGGGGTCCTGGTCTCTGTGATGTCATAGCCCACTCTGTGACCACATGGTACCAGATGATAAATTGTCTTCACCAGGTGAGCTCACACGTGGAGCTTGTTCTCCACAACCCCAGTGTGGAGAGCCTGGTTCAAGCCTGGTTCAAGCATAGCTTAAAGAAAGTGGCCATGAAGGTACTCAGGTAAGGGAAAAATAAAAGGCAGCTGTAAAGCAGCACTTCCCAGGCTTGATTCTGTAAATAATTAAGGTTCTCAGCCACCTTTTATATAAACAACAAGTTTCTCAGACCGTTTCCTCAAAAACAGGCAATATTCTGTCCTTGGCTGCTGTGGGAACAGATATAAAGGTTTTGAGAACTTTTCATATCATGGTGAGAACACTGATCTTGGTTTCAATAAACAAACTTCAGCTATTGTAAACAGAAGGAGGAGCTGAAGTTTTCTCTACAGCCTATCGGGAGCTCAGATTTTGCAATATGCATGAAGTGAATTAACACTGTTATAAAAGGTGCCCGGTTGATCAATAAATCGGAGTCGATGCTCATCAATCGGATGGTGGTCTCCCTTCACTTCGAAACCCCAGGCCTGTGGAAACCACACAGTGCCCATTGTGTGAGAAGGGAACTGGAAGTTCAGCAGCTTCAGTGTCCTGCCAGCTCAGCCGGGCCCACGGGAACATTGGGGTCCACGAGCACCAGGGACCACAAGGAGACCCCCAGGACAGGAGAATGCATGGGTAAAGGAGAGGGGAAATATATTAATGATTTTGGGGAAATGATTATCATATGTATTTTTAGTCCAGGACAATCAATGAATATGTATGCAAAATACAGAATATAAACAGAAACTTTCCTGTACTCAGCATGCACAGCTTTGGGAGGAGCTCTCCCCCATGCATCCAGCTGAATAAAGAATGCTGCTTCTTAATGCTACATTGGGGTTAAGGAGTTTTCTGTTTGACTAAATTTTTGGTAACACTCCCACTGCCAAGGAAAGCTCTATCTGCTGCTGTTCACAAACAGAGAAGGGCTGGTGGCAGATGTGGGGCTCAGAGGCTGCCTGGGGCACAGTGACCATGAAATAATGAAGTTTTCAATGTTCTGTGAAAGAGGGAGGGGCAGCAACAAAGCTTCTGCCCTGGAAATAGGAAGGGCAGACTTTGGCCTGGTTAGGCTGCAGATTTGGGGAATACCTAATCAGGTACTGATTGCTTTAGGGGAAACAGCCCTTAAAAACAAAGGGGTCCTGGAAGGACGGACACATTTCAAGAAAATAATCATAAGGGGGAAGAAGCAGCCTGTCCCAGTGTGGCAAAAGATGAGCTAGTGAGGAAAATGACTGGCCTGGCTGCCCATGGAGCTTTTCTGGAGACTCAGGGATGGAAAAAGGACCAGCAACTCAGGAAGTCTTTAAGGATGTTGCTGGGTCATACAGAAAGAGAAGCTGAGAGTTGAAAACGCTATTAAAACTTAACCTGGAGGGTTCTGCAAAAAGAATGAAAATGTTTTTATAGAAAAAATAATAGCAAAAAGGAGGAGTAGGAGAACCTCTACTCTTTATTGGATGCAATGGAGAATATAGTAACAAAAGATAAGGAAAAGGCTGAGCTACTTTACCCCTAGTTTGTTTCAATTTTCAATATTAGGAGAGGATATCCTCAGGACAAGTGTTCTCCTGAGCTGGTAGATGGGCACAGGGAGCAGAACAGTCCCTGGAATCCAGGAGGAAGCAGTGGGTGACCTGCTGAGCCACTCAGATGCTCACAGGTGTATGGGATCAGACAGGATCCATCCTAGGGCAATGAGGGAGCTGTAGATGAGCTCCCCAGGCTGCGCTCCATCATTTACCATCAGTGCTGGCTCAGCAGGGAGCTTCCAGAGGACTGGAGGTGCCAGTGTGAGCCCATCCCCAAGAAGGGCTGGAAGGAGGATCTGGAGACCTCCAGGCCTGTCAGCCTGAGCTGGGTGCCCAGCAAGGTTATGGAACAGATCACCTTGAGTGCCATCACAGGGCACCCACAGGATGGCACTCACAGGGC
Organism: Zonotrichia albicollis; assembly: GCF_047830755.1. Taxonomy (NCBI): domain Eukaryota; kingdom Metazoa; phylum Chordata; class Aves; order Passeriformes; family Passerellidae; genus Zonotrichia; species Zonotrichia albicollis. Next base: position 4,417,466 of record NC_133827.1, on the reverse strand, counting down.
ACTTCCAGCTGATGGGAACAAACTTTCTGGCTGAGTGCAGAGGCCAGGACAAACCTGGGTGGTTTCCCTGCCATCCCCCAGCCCCTGCTGGCCCCAGGGCTGATGGCATGTGTGCTCCCTCAGGTTCATGTCCCCACACCAACAGCATGGGGGTTCTCCCCCTGCTGTGTGCAGTGCAAACAGGGGCTGCTGAGCCAGTGCTGCCATGTCTGTGCCTGCAAGGATGGGGCACCTGTGTGAGCTGGGGGAGAGGCCAGGGCTGCAGAGGGGGGATGTTGTTGGCAGCTCCATGAGGACACTCTGGGACGCTGCCCTGGGCTGTGCAGCGCACTGGGGATGGATCAGCCCCTGCTCTGCTGTTCCTTCCTGTCTGCCCCAGGGCCCTTGCAGAGCACCAACTGCTGCTGTCCTCAGCTCCATGGCAACCCTGGGACAAAGTAGTGCCAGGGCTGTTCCAGGTACAATTGCAGTGACACTCATTGGAGCCACCAGGTGCCATGGCAACGGCCATGGAGGACCCATTCCTTGGTTTGGTGCCATGGCAACCAATGCCCGGCCCCATTGTGATGGTTGGTGGCCATGGAAAGCTGCCCTGGGCCCTTGCTCAGGGCTGGTGTCAGTGCCCAGAGCCAGAGGGGATCCCTTGCTGGGGGCTGTGCCATGGCCACCTGCCCTGTGCCACGCTGGCCGCTCAGGCACCAGGAACCAGCAGCCAACGGCACTGCCAGGGCCAAAGGCCAGGTCAGCCAGACAGAAAGGGGCAGGGCTGGGCACTGTTTCCATGGCAACTGGCACTGGGGGGACACCTGGGTCACCTGGCCTGGCAGTTGCCATGGAAACCCCTGGCAGGGACTGAGGGCACAGCCCCTGGCACAGAGACACTGCTGGGCCGGGTGCTGAGCACAGGGCTGAGCACGCAGAGATGGTTTTGTTCTTGCTGAGCTGCAGCACAGCCAAGGCCTGTCCTGCCCCTCGTCAGCCACGCTGGGGAGGGGCTGGGGCTGCGGGGGAGCTGGGCAGGGGACACAGCCAGGACAGGGGACCCCAGCTGACCCCGGTCATAGCCCAGACCAGAGCACATCATGCTCAGGGTGTAAAGGGGGGAACAGGGAGGAAGGGGGGAATTTTGGAGGGAGGGCTTTTGCCTTCCCAGGGAACACTTAGGCAAGAGGGGGCCCTGTTTCACCAGTGGGCAGGGTCACTACCAAAGACACAGACACCAACTTAAGGAATTGTGTCATTTATATCATGCACACCTGCCAAGAATTACAAAAGGATAATCTCAGCAAAGCACATCATCATTAGCAAAGAATTACAAAGGAAGATCAGCAATTCATCATAACCCATCATTACATTTTGATGACCAATCCCTTGGTGAAACACTAGAGGTGTTTGTGGCAGACAAAGATTCTGGCTGACTATCAAGGTACACCTTACAGACACCAGTAGTACTTTAGTGACACCATTCTTCATTCTTTTTTCTCAATCTCATTCAAATTAGGAACAAGAATTCTGTTGTCCATGGAGCTAGCACCTTTTTAATTCCAGAATAATGCCCCCAGGCCCTTTGCTGTTCAGCTTTACCATGCTGTCTGTTGCTAACAAGGCTTGGGGGGCCCTTTCCCCTCTGGCTGGAAGGGGCCGGGTCCCAGTCCCTGAGGGGCACCCAGGCTCCTGGATGGAATTCCTGTGCAAGTCCCTCAGTGTCACAGCAGCCTTCACATGGAGCCCCGTGGATCAGAGCATTTCCCAAAGGGGGCCTTGGGGCAAACAGGGAGATCTGGTCTGGCAGGATGTGTTAAACAATATAAACAATATAAACAATATATACATATTGTTTTACACATATGTGTATACACATATATACCCACTTATATATGTGAATATATTAACATATATATGAATTATATATATATGTATATATAGATATATTATATGTATGTCTTATTATACTATAAATATGTATATAGATATTTATTATATCAATATTTCACTTGTACAAATGCATATCAGGTCAAGATTAAAACCTTCTTCTGTTGCTCCATGTGGGAGCATTCCAACAATAATTGTTCCTTCTGAAGGTGCTGTTTCCTATGTACTCTCAACAAATTCATCTTTGTCTGCCCAAACCCACAAGGTCTTTTCCTTTTCCACGTGCAATTTTTGGATGCATTTGAAGCCATCCAGGGGTGCAGCTTCTTTTACCGGACTGCCCCACTGCTCACACAGGGCTCCAACCTCAGCCCACTCCAGAGCCAGGGAACTCCAGGGAAGGGCTTCCCAGCTGGGAATTTCTGTTGGGACTGATTCCTCACATTTACATTGAACAAGTGACATTTTGTTGTCATCTGGCCAGACTGTGCCAGTTTTGTTTAACCAGTGGGCAGGGTCAGTACCAAATTCCTTCAAACTCCAGCTGAAGGAATCAGTGTAATTTCCTGCAGTTCAGAGCAGCAAAGAATCACAAAAGGAGCAGCTCAGCAATGCACCCAACCATCCCCACCAAAGATTGCAGCAGTGATTAACAAAGATCCAGCAGCATTTACCCTCAGCCTTTACCATCCCCCAGACCCACAGAGCAGCTGGGGAAGCTGTCACAGCCAAGGGCTGCAGAGCCACTCCTGGGCACTGGCAATTCCTGCAGGTGCCTCCAGCCCCAGGTGAGGCTCCAACCCTGCTGGGAGAGGGCCCAGCTCTGACAGTGCTGAATGAACAAACTGACAGCACTGCTAGTGTGGCCACATCTGCTTTCATCCTCCTCTTGCGTCCCTCCCAAAGCCTGGCCAGGGCTCAAGGAGGAACCAAGGGAGGTGACTTTGACCATACAGCCCCAAACAAGGCCAGATGTCAGATTTCATGGCCTTGTCTGGCTTCTAAATACACAAAGGTCAATACATGTTTCACTAATGAGTGGCTACATCTAACACAGTGCTAATGACCATGCATATTTCATCAGGGAGCAGATACAAAGATAACCTTTGCTGGGAAGGTTCATCCAGAGGCCACCTTTGGCTCAGGGCCTGCTGTCCAGGCCTCACTCAGGGCTGGTGTCCAGGCCTTGGCACTTCAGGGACGTGGTTTAGTGCTGGGCTTGGCACTGCTGGGTGAGCAGCTGCACTGGGTGAACTCAGAGGGCATTTCCAACAGAAAGGATTCTGTGATTCCATGATTCTATCCACTGCATTCAGCTGGGTCTATTTTAGCAGCATTCCTTTGCTCCAAAAGTTCCCTCTTGCCCAGCTCCTGTGGCCTGAGGCTTCAGCTCCTTCAGCTCCTGGTGCTGAACTGCTCATGCTGAACGAGACAACTCGGAGAGAAGAACACAGTCCATGCAATTCCTTCTGGGACACGGAGAGGGGAGGCTGTGCAAGCAGGAGCATTGTTTGCTGTGGCCTCCTCTCTGCCCTTCACGCCTTTCAGCGCTTTGAACCAACCAAGAGCTTTCTCCAAGAGTGCAATGGAGCAGCTGTTCCTGCTCCCAGGCCTGGCTCTTCCCAGTCTCTGCCCTTGCCTAGTGCTGTCCCTCTTGCTGTGCCCTCTGTTCCCCCAGGGCTCACTGGTTGCTGCTGCCCAGGACTGTGGCACTGGCACAGATCCAGTGCTCCAGAGCCTCCTTTCTGTGCCCTTGGAGCTGCCTGGGCACAGCAGCCTTTTCCATCTGGAAGCTCCCCATGGACAGGGAGTGCCCAGCTCTGCTCCTTGCACAGCCTCCAGGAGCCCAGGGCTGCCATCTCCAGTCCCTGCTGGCACTGGGGGCTCCCAGGTGCCTCAGGCTGCTGTGACACCGCTGCACACGGGAGGGAAGAGGGGCAGGGGCTGTGCTCAAAATCAGCTCCATCTGCTGCTGCTGCGGCTGCTGCTGCTGCTGCTGCTGCTGCTGTGGGGTCATTTGTGCAGCCCTGGCCCAGAGTCAGGGATCAGAGCCTGCCAGTCTCTTCCAGCCCTGGCTGCTCAGAGTTTGGGCCTTGGAGCCTCAGGTGGCCAAAGGCAGCTGCTGCTGGTCCCTCTGTGTGCCCGTGTTCAGCAGTGCTGCTCCATCAGTCTGTGCCCAGCAACGGGGAAAAGCCTCAGCTCTGCAGGGCCAGGAGGTGCCAGGCCCTGCCTGAGCAGCTCAGCCTGCAGGAAGGGAGCTGCTCCACACGGGAACCAGGAGCAAAGGACATTGCTTTGATAGGACATGTTTTCTATTGAAAGGAAAAAAAAGGAAAAAGGGAAAAATAGGTAAATTGTAAAAGATAGGAGTAAAATCCAAGTGTTAGAGAAAAAACATAACATACAGTTAATGAAAAAAAGAAAACATAAAGGCAAATTTACATTTTTGCATTAAGAGGTAAATGATCTTTTTCAAAAGAGAACTCAGTTATTTACACTGTAAATAAATCACTGTGCTGATGGCATGGATCCATCTTTGTGACCTCAAAAGCCTCTTAAAAGATTTTGGGCTTTGTTTCCAACATTGGTATTTGAAATTGTAGTCAAAGCAAGAGGAAATTGCTTAGTGCCCTTCCAGCTCCAAGCAGGACTGGGAATGGAAACTCTGTCAAAGCCCAAATCCTTTAGAAGATGACCTTTCTTCTCAGCCTGGGAATGAGCTGCACATTCCCCTTGAAACTGTCAGGGATTTCTTAGAGTCACAAAGTCCCTCTTACAGCTTTTTGCACTGGTTTGGCAGTGCAGAAGGGCAATTCTCCATCCACCAGCTCCAGACTGCACTGCCTCAGGAGCACAGCCCACTCGCCAGCTTAGGCCCACTCGTGGCACTGCTAGAGGAGGAAGAAAGTGCAATTGCACAATTCCAGCCACTCAAGAAGAAAACACCCTGTACAGATCCAGGTGTTCAGACGGGACTGTGGAGAGTTTGGGTCCTTGCCAATTGGATGTGTGTCCCCAGCTGCAATCTCTGGGCCTGCAGCAGAGTCTCACTCACCTGCCAAAGCAGAAAGCTCAGGCGCTGTGCTCACAACGGGCTCGTCTGAAGCAGAGCTGTCAGAGCAATGTGAGGGCAGAGCCAGCCCAGCTGGGCCCAGGGCTGAGCCCAGCAGAGCCCTGGCAGAGCCCAGAGCAGCCTCAGCACCCGCAGAGCCCGGCTGCAAGGAGAGAAAGCAGAAAGTGCCCATCAGCTGAGGGCTCCTGTGCCCTTGTGCCAAGGCCTGCGGTGCCCAGGCCATGCTGGCTGTGCCCAGAGCTGTGCCCAGAGCTGCCCATCCCTGCTGCCTTTGACACAGAGCAGGAGGGCAGGACATGTGCCCAGCCTGCAGCCTGCCACGGCACATCCAGCCCTCAGCAGCTGCCCAGTGCAGGATGCTCCTGTGCTCGCTGCCAGCTCCCAAAATCTCTGATCCCACCCTGCCAAGCACACAGGGACCCACCTCACACCAGCCACGGCTGGAAGAAAAGCTGCTCCCAAACCATGGCCTCAGCCTTCTCCAAGGGCACGGCCCATCCACGCCACAGCTGCTCCCAAGCACTTCCCCGTCCACACTGGACCACCTCGAATGCTTCCTCTGGAATAACAAACAACACATTATTGACAAGAGTTTAGAGACAAAAAGGGAAAACAAGAAGAACAGTAAAATCTCTTATCTCTGTCAGGGCCTTGAGGAAGGCCCCACCCCTACATGCTAGGGAAAAACCCAGCCATGGGTGAGGGAAGCCCACACTTTCTCTCTTCCCCCCTGCACTGTCCCCCAAAATCACGGTGACCCCAAAGCAAACAAGGGCAGTGGAACAGCCCAAGCCCTTCCTTGCCTGCACAGCAAAGCAGCTGTGCACAGGTTCTGGAGCCCCACCTCTGCTCCCACCACGGGGCTTTGTTTGTGTTGGGCTGGCTGCCCCAGCCCCAGCCCCAGCCTGGGGCACGGTGGGTGCTGGGGGCTGTTGGCAGAGCCAGGAGCCCACTCCCATTTCGTACCCGCCCCAGCCCATCCTCCCAGCCCTGCCAAAAGCAGCTGGGCAGCGACTGAAGAATGAGTTGCATCTGCCCCAGCAAAGGGGGAGCCTTTGGTTCCCCGCCATGCTGGGCCATGCCCAAATCTGGCAGAATTTCCCCAGATGGGGACTCATCTGCAAATTCCCCGTGGAGTTTGGCTTTGAAGAAGGTGCCAGAATCAAAGTGCATCACCTTCAGCCTCCAGTGGCCAGGCTGAGGAAGAGCTTGTCATCCTTGATGTCACCCTCGCTGTCTCCAGCAGCAGCAGCAGCATCATCATCCCCACCCGGTACAGCTTCTCCAGGGGCTCCTTCTCCTTCCCTGCGGGCAGACCAGGCTCTCAGGGCTCTGCCCAGGCCCCAGCTGTCAGGGAACCAGGACAAGCAAAACCAGCTGGGGTGGCGGCCACCAGTGCTGGGCAGAGCAGCTCAGCTCCAGCACAAGGGCTGCGTGTTCCCATCCCATGACCCCGGTCCAGTGACACTGGCAGCACAAAAAGGGTTGGGTTCCTTTGCTTCTCATTGCCAAGGCATATGTGGAGCAGGAACTTACCAGGGCCCTGGATCAAAGTGTGCCTGTGGCTCTCTCCCTTCTTCTATGGCAGAGGAATATTCTGCATCCAAGGAACACAGAACAGGTCTTCCAGTGTGGGTCTGTCCAAGGAGTTCACGGATAAACACCACCAGATCAGGTCTTTGCACTCTGGGGAGAGAAAGCAGAAACTGATGGTCAGCCAGAGAAGGCTCCTGTCTGCTTTACCCCACTGTTCCCATGCCCAGGCCATGCTGGATGCGCTCTGAGCTGGGCCTAAACTTTCCCACCAATTCCCTGTTTTGGAGGAGAGCAGGACATGTGCCACCTCCTCAGCAGCTGCCAGAGCAGGATGCCCATGAGCCCGCTGCTGGCTCCCAGCACTGGGATTCCCCCCGTGCCCAGAGAAGAGGATCCACCTTGAGAGAGCCTTTGTGGCAGCGGGAGCTGGCCCCAGCTGAGGTTCCGGCCCCTCCTGAAAGGGTGCTCCCCGCAGACCATCTGGTGCAGCAGGATGCCCAGGGACCAGATTGTTGCTGCCTCGCCATGGTACCAGCCAAAGTCGTTCCATTCCGGGGGGCTGTAGGACAGTGTTCCTATGGAATACAGATGGAGATCATCAGGGGCATGCTGCTGCTCCCAGAGCCTGGCCCCAGCATCCCTGGGCCCGCGGGGGCTGCATCAGGGGCACACAGGGTGACCACTGCCCTCTCGCCAGCATCTGGGACTTGTGCACAAAGTTAGGGTTGGAAAAGAAGCCTCTGGTGCTGGAAGAGGGCAGCCCTGGCTAGGCCCGACCATGACATGCAAAGGAAAAACCCACTCCATGCTGGGGAAAAAACATGCCCTTATCCTCCCTGCCTGCATTGCCCCAAAAATATTATGAAGCCAAGGGAAACAGGGTGAGTGTGGTAGTGCAAGCCCTTCCTCTCATTTGCACACCAAACTGGCTGGGGCACAGGTTCTGCCCTCTCTCTCTGCTACCCCCACCCACGGGGGTTTTGGTCGGGCTGGCTGCCTCAGCCCAGCCCCAGTCCTGGGCAGAGTGGCTGGCAAAGGCTGCCAGCAGGGCTGGAAGATGGCTGCCCACCCAGCCCTGCTCTAAAGCAACTCAGCTGAGGACTCAGTGCCCTGACTGGCAGCAAAAGGGAGAACTCCCGCTGCCACAGCCAGCTTGCCTGGGAGATGTTGGGCCATGAGATGTCAGCAGTGGGAGCACAGCCCTGGGTAGGCTCACCTGCAAAGTGTGTGTAGACTGTGTCCTGCAGGTAGGTGCCACAGCCAAAGTCAATCAGCTTGGCCTGCCCGGTGTCCAGGTCAACCAGGATGTTCTCTGGCTTGATGTCCCTGTGCAGGACCCCGCAGCTGGTGCAGTGCCGCACGGCCTCCAGCACCTGGCGGAACAGCTCCCGCGCCTCCTCCTCGGGCAGAAACCGCCGTGCCCCAATGAAACGCTGCAGGTCCTGACACTGCTCTGGCCGCTCCAGCACCATCACGATGCAGTTGGGGAGCTCGAGCCACTCCAGCAGCTGGACCACACCGGGGAAGCCAGTGGACACCTTGGCCAGCAGCACGATCTCCAGGGGTGCGCTGGTGCCGTCGGGCTGCGGGAGGAGCACGATGCCGTCAGTGGGGCCGATGCCGTGCCAGGCCTGGGGAAGCCCTCAGCCAGGCCGGGATGCTCTGCGCCCTGCGCTGGCCCCACGCCCGCTCTCCCTCGGGGCGTCGTGGCGGCTCCCACCGTGCCGGGCCCCGGCTCATCCCTGGCCGGCAGCCCCGGCTGCTGGCCCCACTCACTCACCAGCTCGCCCCAGTGCCGGACGCGGTTCCGTGGCACCCTTTTGATGGCCACCTGCAAGCCAAGGCCAGCAGCGGGGTGAGCTCGCCGCCCGCACTGCGAGCCCCATCCTCCGCCCTCTGCCCTCCTCCTCCTCCATCCCCTCCTCCTGCGCCCGCCGCCGGCCCCGCTGCTCACCGGGGCGCCGTCCGAGAGCCGCGTGGCCGCGAAGACTCTGCCGAAGCCGCCGCGCCCCAGCAGCGATCCCAGCCGGTACCGCTCCTGCAGGGCCTCCTGCGCCTTCCCTGCGGGCGGGAAGCGGCGGTCAGCGCTCGGCCCGGGGCCAGCAACGGTCCCCGAGCGCCCCTCACCCGCCCCGGGCCGGCCATGCCCAGGCGTTCGCTCCCGGGAACGCGGCACGGGAGGCTCGGGGCCGGCGGCCGCGCTGCCGAGCGGCGGAGTTCGGGCCGGGGAAGCCGCAGCGGAGGCGGCGGGAGCGGCCGCGCCGCTTGTGTGCTCCGCGGGCCCCGGGAGGAGAAGGGGCAAGGGCCGGGGCCGGGGCTGGGGCTGGGATCGGGGCTGGGGCTGTGGCCGGGGCCGGGACTGGAGCCTGCCTCGGGGCCGGGGCCGGGCTCGGGCCAGGCGGAGGAAAAGGGCGGCGATGCCGCCCCCGCCCCAGGCACTGATGCCCGCCCAGCAGCGCCACCGCCAGTACAGCCAGAGCCGGGCGGAGGCGAGACCGCGGCGGGACGGCCGGGGCCGGGCACGGGGCAGCCCCGCCCGGGGCCGGGGGCGGGCCGGGGGCATGGCCCGGCCCTGCAGGGGAGAGGGAGGCGGGGAGAGGAGGGGGACGCCGGGCAAGGGGCCGCGAGAGAAGTGTGTCCGACAGCGGGAAAGGGAGAAGGAGATAAAGGAAAAGCGAAAGAAAGAGAGAAAGAGAGTGTTCTAGGGTATCTGCTTTTGCTGCTGCTGTCGCCGCTGCTGCTGCCGCTGCTGCTGCCGCCGCCGCCGCTGCTGCCGCCGCTGCCGCCGCTGCAACTGAAGCACCGGGGCCGTTCTTCCCCGTGTCCGTTCCCCGCTCCCCCCACGAGCCCCACGTTCGAGCCCCGCGTGCCCCGGGGACAGCCCCTCCGTCTGTCCAAACACGGGAACTTTGCAGCCTTGAGCCCACATGCAGAGCGCCGACTCCTGCACACTGGCACAGCGACCTTGCTGAGGGTCAAACACTGTCGGGCCACCTTCCCTTGGGTTGGGATTCCTACCTCAGCCCAGCACTGCACTTACACCTCCAGTGTTGCTTTCCTGTAAAAACAGGGGAAGGAAAACTCATGGTATTTTAGAGTGTCTAAAAATCACTAAGTCACTGATCTTAGAGGTGCAGTGCATCTGGAATTACTGGGATAGAGAAGTAGTGCAACATGGAAAAGGGGAAGAGAAGTAGTGCAACATGGAAAAGGGGAGCATAGAAATAAATAGAGGAAAGCATCTTGGATTGTTTCTTTCATTTTCATTTCACTTCTGGAAAGCTGTTTCAGTTTTCCAGGAATCTTCTCCTGTCTGCTCTTTCCAAGAATCTCTCATGGAGAATGAGGTCAATTTCCTGTCACGAGATTTGCCACCAGGAAATTATGCCACTGGTGAAATTTTCATTATGACTGTTTGTGCTGGCTTAGGGCAGATTTTGTGAGGAAACCTCCTAAAGTGGTCTGTCTAGAAAGCAAGTTCAAGCAGGCCCCTCCCCCTACTAGTTCAGGAAAAGATTTCCCTCAAGAAAAGTGAAAAAAACCCCCGTTTATTTAACAGGTAAAGTATTCACAAGCATGAAAAATGAATAATATTAAATCAAACCTCTGACAGTGCTGAAGAGATGGCAAATTCAGAAAGTCCTTTTTGTGGGTTGTAGTTGGCTCACTCGGTCTCTTCTAAGTCCCTCTGGTGCTGGAATGCAGCGTCCCAGAGCTGGGTGGGCCACAGGGGTGAGCTGCCGGTGTTTTTCTGGGTTTTCAGTCCAGAGTGGGTTTAAACAGTTCCAAGAAAAAGGAAAGTCACAGTCCGAGGAACTTCTCTGCCCCAGCTAGCTAAAAAAAAATTGCTGGACCTGGGCTGTGAAGGCATCAGGAAATTTCCAAATCTGGGCACTGGCCGTCCCAGCAAACACCAGATCTGGATGGCGCTGGAGCCAGAACCTGCAATTTTCCAAATGTTGTCATCCTCTGTCAGCAAATCACTGGACTTGGGCTGTGCCAGCACCAGGAAGTTTTCAGATCTGGGCACTGGCACCGCCATCAAACACCAGATCTGGGTGGTCTCATTGCCAGCGACAGAAATCTGCCAGATTTGGGCTCTGCTGGCACTGGGAAATTTCCAAATCTGGGTTCTGGTGCAGGAAACACAAGTTGTGGGGGCGGTGCCAGAGCCAGTAGCAGGAAGCTGCCACAGGTTTTGGATTTCTGTGCCAGCAAATTGCTGCACTTGGGCTGTGCCAGAATAGGGAAATCTCCAGATCTGGGCACTGGCAGTGCCAGCAAACAGCCCATTTCAGGTTCCAGGCTCCAGGAAGGACTGGATCTGGACGCCTTCTTCTTTTCTTTCCTTCTTTCCTTCCTTCTTTCTTTGGATCCTACTGCCAGCAAACTCCAGATTGGGTGGTGCTGGCAAGGGGAAATTGCCAGGTTTTAGCTTTCTTTGCCAGCAAATTCTGGACATGGGTGGTGCCAGAAGAGGGAAATTGCCAGATGTGGGCACTGGCAGTGCCAGCGCACACAGATCTGGGTGGGGAATGTGCCAGCACCAGGAAATTGCCAAATGTTAACTTTCAGTGCCAGCATATTGCTGGAATTATGCTGTGTAGGAACCTGAAAAATTCTGGATCTGGGCACTTGTGGTGTCAGCAAACACAAGATTGGGTTGCTGTAGGTACCAGGTATTTGCAAGGTTTTGGTTTTCTTTGTCAGAAAGTACTGGACTTGGGCTGTGCTGGCACGGGGAAATTCCCGCATCTGGGCACTGGTGGTGCCAGCAAACACCAGATCTTGGCATTGCCAATGACGGTAGCAGGGAATCGCCAGATTGTGGCTTTCTTTACCAGAAAATTGCTGGACTTGGCTCTGCCAGAAGAGGGAAATATCCAGATGTGAGCACTGGCAGTGGCAGCAAACACCAGGTCTGGGTACCTCTATTGGCATCAGGAAATTGACGGATTTTGGCTTTCTGTGCCAGCAAATTGCTGGACTTGGGCTGTGCCAGAATAGGGAAATATCAAGATCTGGGAACTGGCAGTGCCAGCAAACACCGTATTTCAGGAAGGATTGGATCTGGACCCATTCCCTCCCTGCCTCCCTCCCTCCACAAGGTGCCAGAGGGGCTGGAGAGCAGCCAGGCAGAAAGGGACCTGCAGGGACTGATGGACAGCAGGCTGGACATGAGCCAGCAGTGTGCCCAGGTGGCCAAGAAGGCCAATGGCTCCTGGCCTGGATCAGGAATGGTGTGGCCAGCAGGAGCAGGACAGGGATTCTTCCCCTGTGCTCAGCACTGCTTGGGCAGCACCTCGAGTGCTGTTTGCAGTTCTGGGGCCCCCAATTTAGGAAGAATATGGAGGAGCTGGAGCGTGTCCAGAGAAGGGCAACAAGGATGGGGAGGGGTCTGGAACACAAGTCCTGTGAGGAGTGGCTGAGGGAGCTGGGGTTGTGGACACCTCAGCTGGAGAAGAGGACCTAAGGGAGACAAGTTGGTGTCAGGGCACAGGTTGGACTTGATGATCTCCATGGCCTGTTCCACCCTTGCTGATTCTGGGATTCTCTGGAACCACCCTTGGAGCAGTTGCAGGATGAGCTCTGGGCCTCCTCTTCAGCAGCTCCAGCAGCCCAGGTCCCTCAGCTTCTCCTGCCAGCCCCAAAGCCCATCCTGTCAGTCCTGCAGAGCCTCTGCAGCTCCTCCTCACTGCCCAGAACAGGGAGCCCCAGAGGCAGACACAGCAGCCCAGATGTGCCCCCCTGGCCTGGGGTGCCTCTGGCAAGGGAGCAGCAGGAGGCACTGCAGGAGCCTGCAGACAATTGATCTGAAGGCCAAACCTCCTTAGCTCCTTCTGAAAGAGCAGAGCAGTTCCTCATTCCAATGTGGTGGAATGCTGGGCACCACAGCTCCAGGTGAGGACTGGACACAAGTTTGCTCCCACTGAGTGCTGTGATGGGTTCTGCAGGAGCTCTGGGCTTCTGTGCTTGCCAGGCACAATGAGGAGAGAAGGAGCCCAGTGCACTGATGTGGGAAATGGGTTTGTAGAAAGTTTTTAGAGCCTAATAGAAGGCCCACAAAGTATGAATCTGTATATAAATTTTGAGACAAGAAATGCTACCTTAAAAATTTCCATGGAATAGGACAGATATTGTTGAAAGAGAAATGGAGCTGGAAAAAAGTTTCAAAAGATGGTCTTGCAAATAAGACTTTGGAAAAACAGAGCTATGAAAGATGCATTGTAGTTGGACCATCAAGGGGTAGTTTTAAATAATTGGCTTTAAGGCATCTACAACATGGCATGGCAAAAGGCTGATATACCAAGAAATGCTTATAGTGAATTATAATTATGAAGTAGTTAGCTTCTGATTGTGATGGCATGAATTATAACATCTGTATTGTCTCACCCTTCTCCTGAGACTGAAAAGGAATACAAGTTTTTAAAACACCTCTCAGTTGCCCCATCTCTAGGTCGAGAAAAGAGTATTATCCAACACACTGACACAGCTTTGCCTCGAGCATAACCCAGCCTGGACCAAACACACTGAAAGGTTTCCCCTTTGGCCCATGTCTCGAAACATCAGGTCTGCTGTTTGACAACTCGTGTCAAGGAGTTCTCTCAGAAATACTGGGTTTGTCTTCCTCTGTGCCTTCCCCTCAGCAGCCTTGGGGATGCTCCTGTATGACGCCATCTCTCTCACACAGTTTGAGACAACTTCAAACAGGATATTGTGCAATAAGTCGTCTCCTCTAAAGTGTTCCAACAGTCCCTTTCCAGCAATAGGAAATTATTACTGATAGATCAAAGTAGAAAACCCCTAACAGTTTTTTAACAAACAGAATCCCCCCATGACACCCGTTCCAAGAAGGCGCCGGGGTCTCTCTCGGAAGAACAGGAGCTGTCACGGAGCAGTTCCAGCAGCTGATGGAAGCTCGGGGGCTCGTCCGGCGTCGGCTTTCTCCCATGGCAGAGCTCCATGGAGCGGGCAGGGCAGTGAAGCAGCTGGGCTGGAGCCCCTCGCTGCCTTTTCTCCCCAGTGTGGCTCAGCCCACAGACTCTCGGGCTGGGAGCGGGGCGCTCCGCTCCTGCCGGCACTGTGTCCCTGGGCTTGGACAAACAGTTTCCTGCCAGGAGAGCCCTGCACACTGCTCCACAGATCTTTCATACAGGCCCAAACCAACTCCAAACACTCTGTCTACAGCAGCTTTACACAAAGGGCTGCAGAAATCCAGGACAGCTGCAAGCGAGTGTCGGAAGGCTCTTGTCTTGTTCCTGACAGCAGAATTCTTGATGATCTGATGCAGTTTTATTCAGATGTAACATGAGAGCTGAGGTTTTTTTGTTAAAATATTTCATGATGAGTAACAAGCCTTGGGAGCATGAGGTACAGGACTGACATGCAAAAGCATGAGCATATCCTCCAAAGTGGCCAGTTTAATTGTCCATTTTATTACTCTTGTATTTACTCCACACTAATAAGGAAAACCAAGCTTTGCTTGGAGGCAAAACAGGCATGGGATACACTACAGTCCCTCGCAGGCTTATCAGGGCTGGCAGTGACACAGCAGGCAGTCTGCTTCATTGTGAACCACTACAGAGCTACATCCCAATCTGGTTTAAGTAGTGTGGTATTATTAAGAGCTCCTTTTCTGCATGAGACACAAAAAGGAGATCCCAAATGATCTTCATGCAAGCATGCAGTAAAGAACTGCTCCTGCTATCCTAAGGAAGCATTTGCTTTGGCAATTACACTCTTCCCATTCATCTTTTGATGCAGACACCTCAAGTTTTCCCCCACACCCCTGCAAGGCTGGCAGTCGCTGTTTCCCATTTCCTGTTCTTCTCTAGAGATGGTGCAGTGGCTGCTTTGAAACAAAAAGCCCTGAGATCTGGACAGCTTGAAGGAGCATGAAATGCTGATTAAGTGCTCATATTGGTAACACCCAGGTCTGTGCTGCCCAGTGCTCTGGAGCAGCAGCAGCAGCAGGACCATGCATCATTCCTGTAGGTGGATGTTCATGTTTCTGGTGTGCAAGAACAATGACTTTGAGGAGGGACAAAAATGCCCCTCTTCAAACACTGAGTGTGCAAGGAGATGTGAAGTTTCACAGCCTTTTCTAGGATATTTTAGAATAATCTAAGAGAATATTGTGGCATGGAGCAGGTCCCTAAATTTGTCTCCAGAGGAATCCCCAAAGGGCACATTCACTCTGTGGTGATGGCAACCCCATAAGCTCATGGACCAGTTTTCCCTGCAATGTGCCACCCTGCCTGGGCTTTACTAGGCTGGGACTAGACCCAGAGCTAAGCAAACACAGGCAGCCAGGTGACATTCTGTAACATCAGAAGCTGGCAACCATGAGGACTTTGCTGCCAAAAGGTTACAGTTTGCACTGGGCCCAGAAGTGTTTTTCCCTAAGGCAAAGCAAATTGAAATGTGAAGTTTAAAATCTTCAAATGACTATGAAAGGAAACTGCAGAATAATTTCTGGAAGGGCAGCATTGTCAATGATCATGCAGCCTACCAACAGCTGGAGCTGAATCCAGAATTGCTTCTTCCAGCTGTGCAGGAATTCATTCCACTGGCAAGCACTGGTCCATGGGAACAAATGATCCCCTAGCTCTGGGCTGAATGGCACCCAGGCTGCAGTGCAGATTTGAGGAAACCTTGTCACTTGTTATTGGCCTCCCAGTGCACTCATCCTTCTGCAAACAAGGTGCAAACAACACAGCTGCACTGCTGTCCCAGGTAAATATACATACAGGTGACTTTGCCAAAGCAGTACATCATTTCCCAGTGAAATACATGACCTCTTCTTACCTATGGAATTGTGACTGAAGACACCTGTGAGCCAGATCTGTGGGAGATTGCAAAGGAGCAAAGCTTTGGGATTTGGGCACACTTCTCTTGGTTTCTTTGCTCATGCCTTTGGTGAGCACAGAACACACCTAGGTAGAAAACCTTTGACTATACAGGATCTTTTGGATCCATTGTCCCCCAAACAGGTCAACGGTGGCCCTGTTACAATGACAAATTGAAAACAGCAGCACAAATGACACAAAAAAAAGATGGCCAAAGAGGAAGAGGAGAGGCCCAATGAGGAAAGGATGTGGTGACACTGGCACATTGAGTGAGCTGCACTCCCATAATCTCTAGGCTAGCAGGTCCTGGTCTCACATTCTCCTCTTGGTTTATTTATTTATTTATTTTTCATCATCAAAATAAAATATATACGATTAAAAATATATCATCAAAACTTAAAGACAGAATCAAAAGACATTAATTCAAAACTACATCTAAAGATCAGAACATATGTACATCTGTAACTATGAAGCCTAATGCATCAATCCTATTCTTCAAACACTCTTCATACAGGCGGCAGCTTCTTCCTGAGCTTGGAGGAAAGTGAGCTCTTCTGGATGGGAGGCGAGGACTTTGTGGGTGAGGGTACATCGGAAGTGTCCAGAGAAAACTTCTCGGTAAGCCTGTAACCAGTCAGATCTGCAAAATGGAGACACAAAGTTTAACAGAGGCCACCATGCAAACCTAAAGCAGCTGAAGCTCCATATTTCATGGGACACCTTTCCTGAAAACTTCTAAACAGCTGCACAGGGAAACATGCTCCTGCTGGCAGACACTGAGGCAGGCCAGGGCAAACCCTGAGCCACTTGCCCAGAGCTGGCACAGGCACAGCCTGGCCTCTGGGCTGCCCTGGGACAGCAGGGAGCCCAGAGCCCTGTGCTCCCCAGGAATGGCTCAGCTGCACATGCACCCTCCTGCTCCTCTGCCTGCCCCACAGCTCAGCAGCCCCACAGCTCCAGGGGCACTGGCAGCAGCACAGCTCATTGCAGGGGCACATGCAGGGCACAGCTGTTCCCTGGCAATGTGCACAGCCTCTCTGGGCTGCCACAAGACCCTTCCTGCCAGCAGAGATTGGCCCAGCTCCCCCTCACCTCTGTGTGAGGCTGAGCCATGATTGCCTTCACCTTGTACTCCATCTGGAGCTGCTCCAGGCCCCCCATGCCATGACAAGGAAATGTGATGGAGAGAGTGGGGGCAGATGCACACCCTTCCTTAGGATTTTGTCATTTTTGGCACAGCTCAAAAGGCAAATCCAGAGGTGTCCAATTCAGCACTTCCTCAGCTTTCTGGAGAACATCTCGCCTTCACCAGCCCAACATTTTGGAGAGCTTTTCCCGCACGTGTGGAGGCTTGCTGGCAGCACATTCCTTCAGCTGGGTGCCCATCACCTTGCAGAGGGCAGAGGCGAGCTTGGTGGCCACGGTGCGGACGTTGGCGCTCCGCACAGGCAGCGCCTTGTTCCCCAGGCAGGACCAGAGCACGGGCAGGGCGTCGCGCTGGGCGACTTCAGGGCTCCTGGCATGAACCCCCTGCACGAGCACTGCCGGGACAGAGACACAGCTCCTTACCCACCAGCCTCACTGCAAACAAGGATCTGCCTCTGCTTCTGCTTCTTGCCAGCCTCTCTGGCCAAGAGCAGCAAAATAGCACCCAGAGCCCCTTGGTCCAGAAACGGGCAAAGCAGCTGAGCATCCTGGAAACAGAACCACCAACCCCTCAGCACTAATTGCTCCAACCAGAGCCTTGTCCCTGGGGCAGACTTCCTACCTTTACTAAATTATTTCACAATCTCTTTCTGCATGAACAATGAATGAAATGTCCAATTGCCTTTGATTTCCATTAAGAAGTTGTCTAAACCCACACTGAAGATTTGGAAATGCACCATAGAGAGGAAATGGAGAGATTTCTAATAAAAGAGATGATTCCATTTTTGTAACTTTGATGCCAAGTGCCAAATGTCTAATCTGGCTCTTCCCTGTGCTCAGTGGCACACAGCAAAGGGCAGGATTAGAACACACCTCAAAACTCCAGCCCACCAGAGATGGCTGCTGCCTGACAGCTGGATGAGAAACATCAGTGACCAGCTGGTGTCTTTGGCAGAATGCTTTTGGGGCTTCCAACAAAGAGCTGCTTCAAACCTCAGGGCGTCTTAGATAATTACCCAGACCCCATTGCCTTTGCATTTGGGCATCTTCATATTTTAATGTCACTTCCCCTCCCAATGGTAATGGCATTTTTTCTTATAATGTTCACTGAAATAGGACATAGAGAAAGAAAAATGCTATACAGGAGACTGAAATGTAACCAAAATACGAGTGTTTTCTCACATTGCTCCTGAAATATCTCTGCCCATTTTCTGAACTGAA
Source organism: Zonotrichia albicollis (assembly GCF_047830755.1). Taxonomy (NCBI): domain Eukaryota; kingdom Metazoa; phylum Chordata; class Aves; order Passeriformes; family Passerellidae; genus Zonotrichia; species Zonotrichia albicollis. The sequence goes on along the minus strand of NC_133827.1, from coordinate 4,399,769 downwards.
CTGTATCAAACACAGACAAAAAGTTACTACCAACAGCTTTTTGCTTGGCAGATTTGGCTGAGAGAAAAAAACCTGAAATGCTCTGCAGACCATACTTATTTTCCAATCAGACAAAATGTTATCTAGCAGCCATTTAATATTCTGTGGTGGAAGAGACTTCATTTTCTCTATGCTGTTAATCCACCAGCAGTCATCAACATTGAAAGAGCTCCTGCAAGTACCCAAAACCAATTCTGCTAAGCAGGAAAGGGTTATGGTACCCATTTTAAAATGGGAATTCATTTGAGTTTAAATGCAATTAAAGACATCAGTGACTACTGAACGTGAGGAACAGCTGTCTGTTCCTACTAAATCTAAGAGTGAACATCTGCTTTTTCTAAAGTATCCCTAATTTATGGGTAATTCCTTTATTTGAAAAAGAGATCAAAAGAACTGCTAAACTTAATTCCCTATTGCTGGAGATCTACTTTATTGAAATGCTCTTTAAGGGCCTTTGACATTCCCAATTGCTGAACATGCCCTTTTGAGATTCCTAATGAAGACACAAAGTGTATTAAACCTTGCATTCAAAGATGTTGGCATAATTAGCAGTGGATTTAGCCCCAGTTAAAGCAAGGCTATCAATCATCTTCTCTGCTATATATTGGGATTATAATGTTTCCATTCCTTGGCTATTGCTGACATAGCAAGCTCCTCTGAGGAATCAATTATCAGCTGCATTTTTAGCATTTTGGACAGCGCTGACACAGGCAGACACTGTTTGCACACCCTGAAAGGCTCAGTCCAAGGCCACTGTGACAGCACAGGCAGGGAGCCTCAGCACTCTGCTTCTGTCCCTGTGCCCCAGAGGCTGCCTTGCACTAAACCCTTGCCTCTGATACCTCTGTTGAGTTCTGACCTAAGCTGTGACCCCCAGGCCCTCCACGGTTCAGCCTCAAAACTTTCCAAGGGAAAAACAAGAATTCTGTGAGGACAAAACAAACTGATGCCCTGAAACAGCATTGGCCACCATTTCCCCTCAAAGATCACAGATGTCCCTGAGCTCCCCAGAGAGGAGCCAGCTGGGGCATTTTTAGCCCTCCCTTTGCTGGAGGTGGTTCTGAGATGCCCCAGTGAGAGCTCAGCCCCAGGCCGAGCGCTGCCCCCATCTCAGATGCTGCCCAGCTCTGCAGCAGCCAGGGAAAACCTGCCAAACCCACCTGCCTTGGTTATTGGGCAGCAGGGACAAGCTCAGCACCTCCTGGTTTGGAGGAGCTGCTCTGCTGTCTGCTCACAGGCATTCCCTGTAAATGCTCCCTGGGAAGGGCTCTTGGCTCAGAAGGGGAGGGCCATACCTGTGATACGCTCGGTGACATCCAGCAGGGCTTGGCCACTCAGGTGATTCCATTGGTAGCTGAACTCTTTCAGCAGTGACACTTTATCTACAAGGGAAACACACGTTTCTGCTCACCTTTCTCAGGTCACAGGAGAAAGGGCAGGGACAACCCCATTTTATAAAATAAAGTACATTTCTGCGGATTTTTGAGTCCTTTTCTTCTTTCCTTCCAGCCTGCTTGGCAGGGTTTTAAATTCCGAATGAAAAACTCTCCTTTCACAGTTGTAAATCCAAACTTTTCTGCTGTAGCAGGAGCTGTGTTAAAACATTTCACACCAGGGACCTCGAGAGTTCAGTCACATGGAAGCAGGGAAAAGGTTTTGCATCCCAGAGCAAAAAGGAAGAGCCCCATACTTGGGTCACAGAAAGGCACTGAGTCAGGCAGTTCCTGAACTCACAGAGCAGCTGGGGAGGAGAAAGTGGAAACTCCCATTGAAGACCTGCCTCTTCAACACTCCTTTTTTCAGGCATATTCCCCCAGTGCAGCATTCTCAGAGCTGACATAAATCTCTGTGGCAAAGGAATTTACAGCAGCCCTTGCCTCTGTAGTTAATTGCTATGGCCATCTTGCCGCATGCAAAACAACATGTGGAACAAGGCATCATTGACAGCTGGGTTTATACCTGTTTGTTCTAAAGAAATGAACTTGGTGAATCACAAGTTCCCCTTTGAAAACAGAAGACAAAGAAGAAAAGTGGGAAATAGGCAGCTAATGCCTCTAATATAGAGCCTTGCAGGTGGCTGCTCTGCAGAAGCTCTGATGGGTCAGTGTCCCTTCATGCCAACAGCAAAGCTGTTCATTTGGGAAGTCAGATGGGGCCCAAGGAAACTCCTAACTCCCTTTGTCTCTGAACTGTAGCAGAGCTGTAGCCCAGGACTTGCTCTTCAGACAAGCAGCACAGAGCCAAGGGCTCCTGGCACTGTTGGGAAATGCTGATCCCATTCCAGCCTGTTGGGGATGGTGCATAAGGACTGCACCTGCACAGCCTCTGGTGGGTGTCAGCTGCAGTGTTCCACAGACAAGAGCAGCTGTCAAGGCACTCAGTGCTCTCTTGTGCAAGAGAGACAGAGACGTAGCTGAGGAGAGTCCCTGCCAGGGCTCAGCCTTACCCAAATGAGCAATGGATTCTTCCAGTGCTTTCACAGCTGCCCCACGAATCCTGGGATCCTTTGAGTTCAGGTTCTTTGTTATTCCTTCCACCAAACCAATGATCATCGGGTTCAAGGTATCTTTCAGGGCTCCTGTGATTTCAGCCAGTGCATCCAGCACCCTCTGCTTCACTTTCTTGTGGCTGTCAGATATTCTCAGGACAAAATAATCAAAAAATCTGTGAAGAGAGCAAGCAACGTGAAAGCTGGATTTAAATGTCCTTGTTTGAAGAGTGGCTGTAGCAGTCAGCAATGTCAAAGATGAAAGTGATCCTTTCTGTCAGGTCAGCATTCGCTTGCACAATTTCACTGTTTTCCTGTGGGCCACTCACTGAAATGGTGGTGCAACCTCATGCTGGTTGAAAGATTTTCTTCTCTTTTTAAGAGGTTTGGCTGGGGACAGAATAGTTCCTATGGTATTTCTCTCCATCTATAAATCGTTAAATCAATTCCATTTATTAGTGCTAAAGAGTACCTTTGCTTTGAATGGAAGCAGATGTTTACAATGCCTGGTTTTCTATACAGTTGCCTCAAGTACTGAGGGCAATTGTGATTTTGCCAAAACTATGGCTGGAGGAGATCTAAGTTTTCTTTTGTTTGTCTCAGAGCCAGTGTCTGGAGAAGTGCAGGGCTCTGATCAACTCTTCCAGGATCCAGACCATTTCTCTAAGTAACAGGTGGACTTCTGAAATGTAATGTGCTGTACAGCTCTCATTAGAGCAGGTTCAGTCCCTTGACAGCCACATTATCAGGCACCTTTTCCTGGAAAAAGGGAAAAAGCAGCTACTGGGAGGAGAAGGCAGAGATGAGTCCTTAGCTGTTTTCCTCCTTTTCCAAAGAGAAAAAAAGACCCCCAAGAAGGGTGAGCACTGTCTTTACAAAGAGGAATAGGAACAAGGATAGAAATGAGTAGCCAGAGCTGTGCCTTTGTTAGACAAGATGGAGTATATAGAAGTAATCTTTAAAAAAACATCTGGTTTTAAATCAACCCAGCCTGATACTTCTCTTCCCTATACAAACCCATTTTTGGTCTAGAGAGCAAGTGCCATTCTTTCAGGGACTGGATTCCCTTCACTTCACCCAACTGGGAGTAGGAGAGAGTAGCAGTTACACCAGCAGAAAATTCTGCCATCATCTGATGAACAGCAGCAATAGGCACCTGCCAGACAAATACAGCTGGACTGAAATAACTTGTCCTGAAGCCTGGACCTGAATTACATTTGTCTGGGTAAGAGGGACCAGCGTGTCTCAAACAGCCTGGACAGAGTGCCAAGACACGCTGAATTAACTTTACTGCTACAGGCTTAGGAAAGGAGCTAAAGGAAAGGAGCAGTGAAGACACCCTACATACTTGGGTAATGTTAATGGAGATGAGCTGGGGGCTGGTTTTGCACAGGTCTCGGAGGAGTTCCACTCCTTCCATCCTTGTCTGAAACCCCTTGGCTTCCAGGAGATGGTAAAGCTTCTGGAGCAGCTCCATTTCTTTCACAGCTGGAGGTGACGTGACCTGGGCTTGTGCATGGTGTAGGAGGTGTCCATCAGAGGGAGATTTCACCCTGGAAAATAAAACCAAATGAGGACCTTGTGGTGATAATTATCGTAGCATGGCATCCCCATGGTGGAAATAATTAGCATTGACTCCATGATTTCAGAAGGCTGCTCAATCACTGTATTATATTATACTATACTATACTATACTATACTATACTATACAGAAACTCATTGCCCGTACAGACAGTCTGATACAGACAGACCTGATTGGTCAATTGAATCCAAAACACCATCACCAGTGGCCAATTAAGAAATCACCCTTTGGTAAATAAATCTCTATGACACATTCCACATGTTCACAACAACAGGTGCAGCAAGTGAAGATAAGAATTGTTTCTCATTCTTTTCTCTGATCTTCTAACATTCCTCCCCAGGACAATGCCTGGGAAAGTTGTGCCTGCTGCTCTCTATGGAGAGAGCTGCAGCCACAGACAATACCTTCAGTAAATTGTGAGCAAAACATCTTGAGCAGCTTTCCTAATTATGTGATTTCAAGCTGGAAAGTCATGAGGGTCTCTGAAGAACAACATGGACCTCATGACAATCATTACAGAAGACAATCTGCAAGTGACATTCTCACCACTGCTCACTCAGGAAAACCAAGGATGAGATGCATCTGATCTATCTTCAGATGGCTGCCAGGGCACACAGGTCACATTGCTTTGTGGAGAAAGAGAGACACTACTTCCAAGTTTAAATGCCTCCTCATATGGGACGTGTGTGGCTTAGAATAAAGAAACTCATCACTCTGGAGAAGTGTCTCTACAACCAGGCATGACAATCTGGAAAAGTAGCTCAGATGCATCTGAACAGATAAACAAGGCCATATTTGAAAGATTCAAAAAATCAGTAACAGAGATAAAACAGAAGCCTGACATCCCAGAACTACGCTCACATTTAATTTGCTTCCCTAGAGACAGATGCACAGCTTAACAACCCTACTGGGAACAGTTCTCCTGGATCAGCCTGTCTCTTCCATGAACACGGGAAGATGCCAGCTGTGCTAGTGAGGCATGTGGTCACATTCCTGCCACTGCTGAGCAGTTCAGAGCTAAATAAATCCCCTCTGCTATCAGAGGAGAACAGGTACAAGCAGCTCTGCAGCTGTCATGAAGAGACAGCAAGGAGCAATTCCTGTCGTAAATGCTGATTGCAGCACAGGGGGAAATAAACCAAACATGCTGTCCATCAAGCAAATTACATAAAGGACAGGAATATCAAGACAAAAAGTCCACATTGAGACACCTGTTGACTGAAGTTGTTCAGGAATTGCCTTGCTATTTACTACTCAAACTTGGTACTTTTTGAGGGTAAGAAAACCATGATTCCGCCAGGCCGAACCACACGGATGAGAACTGCATCTTTGTGGAATGGCATCTTGCTTCCAGACTGAGATTTCTCATCAAAACACCCATCTGAAAACGACTCCACTCAGATGAAAGAAAAGCCCTGTTTGAATTTACTTGTCCTAAGTCGGGCAGCAGAAACTTGGCCCTCTCCCAGCCTCCACAGCCCTGCCCTTGCCACTGCACTGGATCATCTGAGCTGCAGCCAATGGGTGTCTGTTTGTCTCTCCATTTTTGTGGAAACCCCTTCAGAGAAGTTGTGTTCAGCACAATGCACAAGTAGACATTTTTTTATCCTAGAGCATATCCTAGAGTAGGGAAAGGAAACAATCTGTGGCACTGGTCATCTCTGCCAGACAGTTTTTCCTGAGAAAGAGACATGTAAAGCTTGTCATGTGCTTTGTCACATCTAAGAAAAGTGCTCAGTGCCGTTTGCTAGCAGACAATGTGGCCTGGGGCTCCTTTGAGCCATCGTTCCTCTCCTTCACCGGCTCCTTGACAGATGGGCCTTCAGCCTTCTGGTTTTCTATCCCCTACAAAGACACAGAGAAACCTCATCAATAGGTTTCAAATTTAGAGTATAAACCAGGAAATTCCCTGTTGAAAACACAACTTAGAACCAGGATCACTGCTACCAAGGCTTAGGAAAACATTTCCTAACTTACCGATGGAAACAGACCAGAGATTCAGTGATGCCAACTCTTTGTTTTCAATAGCCCAAGGCAGGTTATGGGCGCTACCAGACTGAGCAGCAGTCTAAAATCCCAAATTCCTTGGTCTTGAGCATAAATGGGAATAATGCAAACGCAGGCAACAAGTGTTCGTGAAGGAAGCAGCAGAACAAACTGGACTCTTTGGGGGTTGGCCCATTGTGTTATAAGTTGATTTGGTTCAACACTCACTCTCCCTGTGCCTGCACAAAGGCAGGCTCCCTTCTGTAATGTCAATAGAAAAAATAAAATTTCCTCCCTCAAACAAACAAAGGATTTTCCACTGGATGCTGCTGAATTCACCAAGCTTCTTCCAGTCCCACATGGCTGGACAGCAGGGCAGTATTCCCAACAGACAGACAGTCATTGTAGTAACTAGGATTGACTTGGACATCTTTTGTAAATTTGGGAATTTTCTTGGTACTACTACTTCCAGTGTCCTTTGCAAAGACTCTGCTATCTTCAGACTCAAAATTCTCACTTAATTGCTTTACAGGGGGCAGGGTAGGGAGAGCATGGTGGGGGCTTACGCTTAAATATAAACCCATTTTCTCCTCTTTCCCTTTCCTCTTTGTGACCAATATTGAAAATATTCAAAACCCCTCTTCTTACCTAATAATATCAGTTCCTTTGTGGTCTGCAGATGAACAGGATGAGGATTAACAGCTCATTCCCAGGAGCAAAATGATTAAGCAGAAGACGAATGAGCAAAAGACAGATTGGGTATGTTTGATCTCATATTAGCAGTGGCAATACTTGCACAAAGGAGACATTTCTCCTGCCAATCACTTACTTTCTTCTTAATTGTCAGAATATCTTCCAGGTTATGGGGGGAAAAAGATTGTTCCAGAAGCATTTTAAATTGTTGATGACTGAGCAACATCTTCACCATCTCCTGTCCATATGGCGGAAGGAAGGAAGGAAGGAAGGAAGGAAGGAAGGAAGGAAGGAAGGAAGGAAGGAAGGAAGGAAGGAAGGAAGGAAGGAAGGAAGGAAGGAAGGAAGGAAGGAAGGAAGGAAGGAAGGAAGGAAGGAAGGAAGGAAGGAAGGAAGGAAGGAAGGAAGGAAGGAAGGAAGGAAGTGGAAGAAAAGTGAACAAACACAGGAAGAGTGTTAACAGAAGAGGCTGATACCTTAAACTCATCAGGTGCAAGCCCTGCACGAGAAGGCATTACCTACTCAGCAAAGAGGGAGATTTACCTAACTTGACACTGCACAGTGCTGTCAGCTGAACACAAGGGGCAAGAGGAGAATGTGGGGCAACAGAAAAATACCATTTCTCTCTGAAACTGAGGGTGTGCTTCTGTGGCATCAAAGGATCCCAAGGAACAAGCAAAACACATCTGCTTTGTTTTCAGAGCCTATGAGCAGTGTCTTGCTGCCATTGCACAATAATTTGCCTTTCTTTACCTGGCAGGGAAGCCAGGACAAAACACCTCATGCATCCTCTTGATTATTCTATACTATGTGTATGCACAGGGGCAGCTAGTTGCTCTGGTGTTCTTGGCAGCTATTCATGGGAATTTCATCACCAAAGGAAAGGGATTTTGGTGGTTTGGGTTGATTTTGCCACTAGAAAACCACAGGTTTTCTTCAAGAAGAAATGTGGAGTTCACTGAGCCACAGATAACAGTATACTAGAAATCTGCAGAATGGGTTTAGAAAGACTGAATATGTTGGCTAGAGACCCCTGAAATATTTCTAGGAGAGTCTGAAGTTAATGGGAAATGGATGTTTGGGATCCTTCAGTGATGAACATTATCCAACACATTGGCTTTGTGTTGTGCGCCTAAGGCCAATGAAAACTGTTGGACTGGCTGATCTGAGATCTTTTGATCTCCGTAAAGAATCCTTCAAGCTTCCTTCAAGAATCCTTCAATCCTTCCACAGGAAAAAGTTGGGAATGTTCCTTTTTGCTGGCCAACCTCAGGTTTCCCAGTACAGCCATTTGCCCAGGCAGCCCAGAGCAGTGGTCACTGTGCCAAGGCTGACAGAGCTCAAGAATAGTTTGGACAATGCTCTCAAGCACATGGAGTGACTCTTGGGGTCACTGCACATGGCCAGGAGATGGACTCGATGACCCTGATGGGCCCCTTCCAACTCAGCATATTCCATGATTCTATGACCCTTATACACACCGTGAGGTAACTTCATATTCCCTTTAGTTTCCACTCTTGTGTGGTTTCACCTTTATAGCCAGACACAAAACGGTTTTCCTGTTTTGGGAGGTGAAATGAAGATCATTACCTTGTGTCCTTGTGGCAGTCCTGAGCAAGCTTCCCTGCCACGTGTGGCAGCCTCTCAGCCCTGGGGGTGCCTGCGAGCTGGGTGACTCCAATTCTCTCCATCAGGGACAGGAGCAGTTGGGCCGCACACTCGCGCACGGGGTGGGGCGGCTGCTGGGGAGGGGAGAGCAAACCCTGGGCACAGGGACAAGGAGCAGCAGCAGCGCCGGCCTTGGCCAGAGCTGCTCCCTGCCCTTGCTGGGGGAAGGAGCCTGGGCTCTCCCTGCACCTGCAGACACCTGCACAAGGTTCTGTCCTCAGCTAAACACAAAGTTAGCATTGTACACAAGGCCTGCCTGCACGGAAGAGGGAGAATTCAGTCTCCCTGCTCTGTCTGATACTCAGTTTCTTTCACAGTATTTACTCTGAGAAGGATTAAAGAAATAGATGACAAATGAATCATTTAGAAATTAAGGACAATTGATGCTGACCCATCAGAGGGCACCCAGTACACAGAGCTGCAGCAGGATTGAGGCTCTTTCCACCCATTTATCCCCAAATCTGCAGAACTTTGGAAAACAACAAATGCAGGGAAAATGCATTGTGGGCGGTGAAGTTGCAGAATATCCAGCAATGCAGCCTGTTTCTTCTGTGAGGCTTGGCAACAGATCCATCTGAATGTTTTACCCTATTGCAAAGCTGACGAAAGCGTGGCAGGCAATTTAGCCGGGTTGTCCTGTTCTAGAGAGTGTCTCTTGGGAACTATCAGGCCCAGCACTAACATTAAGGCAGCATTTGCTTCAACTGTCCCATGGCAGTCAGCCTGTGGAGGTGCCTGTAAAGTGATCCATCATCTCAAGGCTAACATGAAACATCAGTCTGAATAGAAAGTAGAGCTCTGAGGCCAGGACAGTCATACAAGACTCCTTTGGCAGGAGCTGCACCTGCTGTGCAGGCTGTGCCACCCCCAGCAGATTGTCCCCCATGTGCTCCACGCCCCAGCAAGGACCCTCCTCATTTCTCAAGTTAATGGCATCATGAGAAGACATGGTTTTCCCAGGGCCTCTGTGGTTAGAGCTGTGAAATACCAAACTGCTCACAGCTGCCATTGCAATTGTCCCTCTGCCCAGAAAAGCACAAGGCTCTATCCTTGGCCTTTGCAGGCACCTTCCCTTCCCCACTGATCACCACATCTGGGAAAATCTGACAGACTGGAAGAACTCCAGGAAGCAGCAGGAAGCTGAGTCAGAGGAGCTTTAGATTGAATATCAGGAAAAAGTGTTTTTCACCCAGAGGGTGGCTGGGCACTGGAACAGGCTTCCCAGGGCAGTGGTCACAGCACCAAGCCTGACAGGGTTGAAGGAGCATTTGGACAACAATCTCAGGCACTTGGTGTGACCCTTGGGCTGTTCTGTGCAAGGCCAGGAGTTGGACTCAGTGGTCCTGATGGGCCCATCCAACTCCCCATATTCTACACTTCTGTGATTCTGAGAACTAATGGGCTGCAGGAGGGCAGAAATAGGTGACAAGAGGAAAGAAGTGAGGTTGGTCAGAGAATCAAGTCACTGAGTTCACAGAAGATGCAGGATACAGGACCCTTTCCTCCCACCATTCCCATTCTCTGTCTCATCCCTTCTCCCTCCCAGCAATCCCATTCTCTGTCTCATCCCTTCTCCCTCCCACACACACGAAGGTGAAGAACATCAGTAAAAGAAGAAGAACCTGCTTGACTCCCATGTCCATGAGAGCAGTCATTGCTCGTGCAGGAGTCACATTCTCCACCATGATCCCCAGGCTCTGACTGGCTGCTTTCTGAACAAATTCTGGGGAGTTGGACACCATCTGGAGAAGGACCCAAGCAACCTCATCCACCTCAGAGTCCATGTCCTTCTTCAAGGTCACAGAGAGCTCTCCCAAAGTGACAATAGCAGAGCAGGACACCTGGGAACGGACGTTGGTCACCTGGGGAAGCCATGAGAGGAAACATAAGAATCACCTTGGAAAGAAAACCAGTTGCCTTAGACAGAAGTCCCAGGAATTGACAACACATCCCACTGTGTCCAGAGGAACATACAAGTACAGGAAGAGCAGGAGAGCACAAGCACAGAAAGGCACTTGCTCTGGCACCAATTTCTGGCTTCAAACCTGCTCACTGCAGGCCTAAAAAAAAAAAATTTCACAGAAGTGTTCTACTTAATCCTTCTAAAATGTCCATTATTTTGATTTTAGGCCCTTTTACTAGAAAATTAAAGCAAGGGCTGCTTTCAAATCATAAAGGCACTAGTGATAAAGATAAAAGAGTCAGGTGCTCCTGTTCAAAAAAGCAACACCAGCAGCTGAAACATTCAGCCCGGAAACAGAAAACACAGGCTCTGGTCTACAGAATAATTTGCAGTGTTGAATTACAACTTGGGCAGAGATTGGGACTCTGGCAAATAACATCATCAGTGTCTCAGTTTCTGCATTTGCACATTGCATTATAAAGGCTCCACACTCAAAGATGAGTGTCAGATACCCGACCTGCCAGTAAATACAGCTGCATGTACCCACAGATCCTACAGACAGCTGACAGACATTGGAAATCTCAGGTCTAAAACCAGAAATGAAGGCACACCCTGAGCACCCATGGAGATGAACAAGCACATACCTACTCTACACACCGTGTATGAAGTATGGGGGACAATTCAGAACAATGTTCTCACCTCGCTGGTAACTGCCAAGCAAACCTCACCAAGTCTGCAAAGCAGGACCTCTGAATGGGACCCAGCCAGGTGTTTGATGTGAAGAGTCCCTTCTCCTTCAGCTCCCTGGAAGGCAGAAGATTGATTTTTCTCTCCACCAAGGCAGCACCCTCTGAAATGACCAGGCTGGCAGCTCAGTTGAACAATGGGAGGTGCTTTTCAAGGAGTGCTTAATGAAATCGTGGAACGCGTTGCCCCAGGATGCTGTGGCTGTCAAAAGCATTCACAAACCCAAGAGGCAAAGAGAGGGATTTCAGAGTGGCCATTTGAGAAGACAGCCTTTCTGAAATCTCTGGCACATGAGGCCCCTCTGTCACTGCTTCCTAGGAGCTGTGAGACCGGGCCATGCTGCTGTTTGTTGTCACCTCCCTGTACCTGTCCCTGAGACACAGTGCCACCGGGCTGTTATTGGGGCATTTTCCTTCTTTGCCAGCCCCAGCAGGCATTCAGCAGGGAGAGCCTGCACTGCCTCTCTGGAGCTGAGTTTCCACTCTATGATCTCGGCCTCTCTGTCACCCCCTCCACTCCCCCTCACACATTCCCCAAAAAAGCAGCAGGATGTCTGCTGGGACCACCTTGGCCTGCAGGAAGGCCAAGTGGGTCCTGGCCTCTCCTGACCCACAGCACAGCTTTCTTTCAGCCCAGCAAGGAAATATAAAAACTGTATTATCACCTCACACAGAGGGCCAGGAGCTTTTTATTTTGGCTGCAAGTGTCCACAGGGCATTGGGGAAGAGGAGAAAAAGAGTGTTTTGCACCAAGCAACCCGGCTACTCAGGCAGGATGGTAGGAAAAGTGTCTGGAAGCTGCTTTTTAGGACTTTGGTTGTTCTGCTGAAGCTTCTGACAGAGCTGATGGGAAGATCCCAGAGCTGTGGAGAGTTCCTGGGAAATTTGTCCTTGGATATGTGTACGAATGCTCTCCCAGGCATGAACTGCCATCTGTGTCCTGTCCATATGTTACTGCCTTGACTGTTGAGTGTCTGAGGTGCCTCTTGAGGCTGCTATGGACCTCCTTCACTAAGGAATAGATTGTGATACAACATCCCTTTCTGCTTCTATTTGGGCACTGACAGAGCCTGGACCACTCTGGCTGGAGCATGGGCTCTGGCCAAGCAAGATTGCAAATGAGAGCAGCTCATGGTCCTCAGCTCTTCCCTGCTGCTGGGACAGACAGACATGGCCATGGGGACAGAATGGAGATGACCCATCTGCCAGGGCACTAAGAAGGATGTGAATTTTTCTCTGCCCTGTCACCACCAGTTCTGCCTGGGCTGCAACCTTCAGTGGGCAGAGAGAAATCCAGCGTGCCCACTCTGCAGAAGAATGATAGAAGCTGTCAGGTTTTCTGAGTAGGATGAACAGGACTACATACAATTTGCCATCAACTCCCCCAAACAATTGCTACAGTCCAGCAGGGAGAGAGTCTGGCCACCTTGCTGAAAGCAGCCCCCCAGACCCTGTGATGACTGCTCCATCTTCCCCACAGGGAACACTGTCCCCAGCTGAGCAGGGGGCTGCAGGACCAGAGCCTGGGGATGGCCTCCTGCCCAAGGTGTGGGCCGAATTTTTCAAATAACAATGTCATCTGCTGGACCAAAGGTGGCCCTGGCTGCACCAGAAACTGGAGGGAATATGCCAGCACCAGAGATGGCTGGTTAAGGAATTCATAGATCAGCATCCTGCACGCCCTCTGTGCCTGGGGTCAAGTTGCCAAAATCTTGGTGCCAGTGCTGCAGCTTCTCCTCTGTAGCAGTCTGAATTGCTGCCAGCATAGTCCAGGGTAAAGAAGCAAAATGGACCTTTGCATAATCTCCACAGATATTTTATTCAGCTGTGCAGGGAGATGTACAGGTCCTGGCACCCACACACAGAGGGTCTCACTTTGTCTCCACAGAGGCCCGGGGGCTGACCCTGATCTCGGGCAGTACAAAGATAAGGGGGGCAATCAGGGAATAGGGAAGGTGTGGCTCAGGAACACAGGAACAGACACAGGAACAGGGGAAGGAGCCAATGGGGTCTAACAGCTTTTGAGGGAAGCTTCTTGTGTCTCCCTAGACCAGGGAATGCCCCCTCAGGGTCTCCACAATTCCCCGTGTTTTATATTATTAGGAAACCTTCTCTGAAGGATCAACTGAATCAACACAAAATGACAAAAACAATCAAAAGCACTCATAAGACAATTGTTCAAAATGCAAACAATTCTGAGTTCCCAACGTGCCAACAGATTTCTTGGAGTGGCTTAGATCTGGCAGGAGGGATGCAGGGTTTTCTTAGCACAGTTTAGCAGGAAGCTGAGTCACACACACTGAACCTGTGGTCCATGGCCTCCTCACTGCCATCGTGCAGCAAGGAGGCCCAGAGGCTGCTGTGCTCTGGGCCTGTCAGGGATGAACACAGCGGCTTTGTGGCCAGTGCCAGCTCCAGCTCCAGCAGCTCACAAGGGGAGACTCCTTCCAGAAGCTCTGTTGGCTCCAGTGTGGCAGACCAACAGAGCCCACTGGAAGCCCCCCTCCATTGCAGCCACCCCAGCTGCGCCCATCATCACTGCAGAGCAGGAGCTGCCCCAGAGGAGCCGCGGCCGGAGCTCATGGCAGTGGCAGGTCCCTGTGCCCAGGGCAGAGCCACAGAACCTCTGCTCCTGCCTGGGACAGGGGCTGCTCACCCTGGTGTCTCACTGAGAGGAGGGATCCTGGGCCCCAAACTCTGCCCAGCCCTGCAAAAGGCCACCCCGCCAGCAGGGCCAGCAAGGTTCCTGCAGACATTCAGTCAAATCAGAGGAAACAAATGTCTCTGTAGCTGACACAGTCTCTGCACACAGCTTTCTCCCCCTTCCCCTGGTGCTTTTCCCTGGCTCCAGGAAGAGCTGCAGGAAATGCTGTTTGAGCCATGATGATGGAAGAGCTACTGATAAAATCACTGGGGTGATGCTTTCAGAGGAGTCAAGAATGGAAGACCAACCAACCTTCCAGCCAATGGTATGCCAAAAGTTTCTATTCTTTAAATAATAGACTGCAATAAATTAGTAAAAAGAAAGATATGGAAACAAATTAAATCTTCCACAGCTGCTGGCTTTCCTCAGGCCCCATGGTCTATGTATTGCTAGACTTACTTCATTTAGGCAGAATATTAACTGCCCTGACTTGTTGGAGACTGACCACAAGGTCTCATCTGTTGTGGGCAGTCACTAAAATTAGCTCAGCAGAGGCATCTTCAGCTGTCCAAGTGTAGCAGAAATACATATTCTCTGCTTCATGCCTCTGTGGCAGCACCTGCTGGTGTGGATGTGTGAGCGTTGCTTCATGGATTACCCCTGGGAAGGAATTGTGTGCACAGGCACAGTGTGATGGCTTCGATCTCCTCTAATTACTCCAATCAGATGATGGCCAGAACTTTTAGGCAAAAAGCATTATGACAGAATAATTTACAATATTCTCCAAACTACTCCTGTGGTTTTGATTTTCTTACTGATTAGGATCAGTGTCTGGCCTCAAGAAATCAGTCCAGAAAGAACAGGCAAACCTCAGCTTGCAAGTTAGAGTGCAAGTCTTTAATCTGCCCTTTTTGCAGCACGTACAAACAACTTTTCAACATATTTGCAAAAAGATCTCTTAGTTCTTGCTATACCTATCCAGAACCGAACTCTCTCTTTGTTTTAGTTTGATTTGAGATCCAAGCTTGATATTTTTCTGGACAGGAAAGTAAGAATCAGCTGCAAATACAGACTACAAGTGTGAATCTATACTGCAGGAACTGAGCTGTAGCTTGAAATTAAAGGCAAGGAGTGATGCCATGGTAAATGTGAACGTTTAGTGCTGGCATTCTCAATGAGCCTTCTCAATGCTCCACCAACCCATGGTTCACATTGCTACAAACTCCCTTTCTGGTGTTACAAAGAGTGTTGAAGAGATGACTGTAAGTAAAAAAATTAGCCAGAATGTTAATTTTTGTTAATAGGGTTATTAGGCGAACAATGACTATCTAATACTTCAGAGCTCATAGAAGTGAGTATTCAGATTTCCATTTAGTACGTGCTGGCAGTTTTAATTTGAAATCAACAAGTTTATCCAAATCAAGTTATCCATAGGAATTAATTTGCTCTATGATCTACCTAAAAATGCCTCATTGTCTGATAAGTTTAGTAGAAATTTGCAAAGTCAACCGTCCACAGATTTTCATTTCTTGTTTAGTGGCTATTCTGCAGGAAAGCTTTTACAGACTAATCCGTTTGGATGTAATTAAAATGCCAGTACATTTCATCTAGCCATTTTGGTATTAGAACAAAACCATATGACTGCACAGCCTTTTAAAAAATATTTTCAAATAAATTTTCAAATCAACAGTCTGAGTTGATCTGAGTTGAAAAACTCTACCAACCTTCAACTCCATTGGAAGATTTTCTTGTCACCCTGTGAATCAACTCTACATTCAGAAGATTAAAAGTCCCCATTATGGTGGTTTTGGTATGGTTAGGAATTGGAGAAGGATCTTCTTCCTTCTCAGCTCCATGCTGCAGTGCCTTTGGGATGTGTCCTGCTGGCCGTTGTTTGTGCAGCCCTGGTGTTTCTCCATGAGGTGAAATTGCAATTGCATTTCCAGCCCAGAGCCCGTGAGGAGTAGGGCGTGCAGAGCTGTGCCAGACCCAGGCCAGCAGCCGTGCTGCCAGAGGGTTTTGGTTCCTGCCCAGTGCAGCTGGTGCATCTCTGCCGTGAGTGCCTGCCCTTCCAGGTGCCCATGGACAGCAGGTGCAGGGTTCTGCAAGGGGCACGGAACAGGGTGGGGATGTCTGCTGGCAACAGAGTGCAGCAGAGAGCAAACAGTCCAGGATGGTCCTGGAGTGTGTGACAGAGAACTCCTGACTCAGCTGTGACTGAGCCAGTGAGGGAAGGCACTGCTGGGCCTGCTGTTTGTGAGGAGAGAAGGGCTGCTGGGTGACAGGAGGGCTGGAGGCGGCCTTGGGCTCAGTGATCACAAAATGCTTGTGTTTGATTCCCATAGAAGGAACGAGAGATGTTGGGGAAGTGTTGACCTGCAGCACATTGTGATTTTTTTAAGCTTTAACAGGCAGTGCTTAGTTGTACCTTCCCTCACACCAGTGGTTAATGTGTGCAAGTGGATGTCTTAGCCTTGAGAATAAAGACAGTGGGCCTACTGAGGAGGTAGCTGCAATGCATTCAAGGAGAAGAAGGCTCTTAACCATAGGAGAATTTGAGGAATGGGATGTTCACCACATGACCACCAGAGACCCTCAAGAGACCCCTACTCTAAATGTCAGTAATTATGGGAAAGTGATTTAAACTTGTCAAATACTTTGTGAGATATTGGGAATTTAGCTGCTAGAGAATGGAAAATTACAAAGCTGTGGCTAATTCCAAGTCCGGCACCTGCAAGATAGTGCGTCCTTGGGGCCTAGCTGTAGTAGGATAACAAACAGTGAAAGAGGCATGAGAAAAGAGAGATGTAACCCCTAAGGAATGAGGAAGAGTTCATGGCATAGTTTAACCAATAGATTGCTTGGCTTACAGAATATTCATAAGCTTATTGCTCACTGTATAAGTGTCTGATGCTCTCTTCAATAAACGGAACTTCTTGATGACTCATATTGAGTGTCCGAGTCTCCCCTCACCGACAAATGGCTCGACCCCGACAAAGGCCACATTCTGTGACAGTGAGAATGTTTAGCCTGTGAGTTTGAGCAAAGTAATGAATAAAAGTAATGAAAGTAATGTCTTAGTTCCATGGATACTCACACGTGGGTGTGCATGGTTTAGGGAAGTGATTCCTCACACACCCAGCACTGAAATAAAGTAATGCCTCTTTTCTCACACTGAGCTGACAGTGTGGATCGGGCCCTGCTCAGTAACGTTCATTTTGGTCATTTCTGTTGAAGCATAAAGAATGGTTGAAATGAAATCTTTTCCAGGTGTTTTCCATTGGTTTACCTGTTTGAGGGTTAAAATTGTGTGCTGCAGGTGTCCTGGGTGTGTGCAGAGCAGTGCAGCCCCAGACACCCCTTGGCTTGCCCACAGGTTGTCATGCCTTGTTTCCAGGTGTGCCCAGCTGTGGCAG
This sequence comes from Zonotrichia albicollis, assembly GCF_047830755.1. NCBI lineage: Eukaryota > Metazoa > Chordata > Aves > Passeriformes > Passerellidae > Zonotrichia > Zonotrichia albicollis. Next base: position 4,382,604 of record NC_133827.1, on the reverse strand, counting down.
CAGAAGGAGCCCGCAGCGCAGTGGGCACCGTGCCCTGCCCAGCCGGGGCTCTCTGGCACAGAGCAGCAGCAGCGCCAGCACCGTTCAACCCGCTCCTGCCTTGGCTTCCCCTGGCACACAGAAGCCTCTGGAAATCAGCACTGCCAGTGGCGTTCCCAGCTTGGAGCAGCTGCTGCTGGCGGGCAGATGCTGCCAGTTCGACTGCTGCCAAAGGGGAAGAAAGAGCACAGGAAGACATGTACATACACAGCAGCCCTGGGAACATCCAATAAACATGCAGATATACGGGGTGATTTGTTAGGAATTACTTCAGCTGCTATGCCAATAGTGCTTTCTCTCCTGGTTCTGTACAATGCTTTGGGCCATTTTCTTGGTCTGCTTTCCTTTGCTGGTGTCCCATCTGTGTGCTCAGCTGGGGTACAGGCTTGGAGCACTCTTGGAGTTCCTCTTGGATCCCTGAACAACAGGGTTTGGCCCATGGGGGGAGTTTGTGCTGCTTTGTGTCAGAGGAGAACTTCCAAGGTCATTTTGTGTTTGCTGTAGAGAAGGTTGGTAATTGCTTTGCATAAATTCACAGACTAACATGCTTTGTGATGCTTTGCTTTGTCATACTTTACTTTGTGATATCAGGGCATGGTTGGCACATCGTCATGGTGACATCAGAAGGTTGCCTTGGTGCATGGAAGGCCTCAGTGCCAGAGCAGTCCTAGGGGTTGCTCAGATCAGGAGCATCCTCCTGATTGTGGCCTTTGTCAGCGTGTAGCTGCACATTGACAGGAGTCTTGGTTGGAGTAAACTTGAAGTACAGTGCTACAATGATTGAGCAACTCGCTGCTGCAGTTTGCACCATGTATGGCACTGTTTATTCCGCCTATTTCATTACCAGCCTGGCAAGTAAGTAGAGGTTTCAACTCTATTTAGGCTAGGGTGTAACCTAACCTGGCTTTTGCATGTCTTCTTGCTCTTTCTTAGTGACTGAGTTGATTTTGAAAGAGAAAGACCATTAGGATGCCTCTGGTTTGGTAAAGCTCCTGTCAAGAGGTTCAGCTGAAAGGGGGTTTCTGTAGCCACAGGGGCAGCATTTGCAGGGGAACCTGCAGGGCTTCCGTTCCCTCCACAGGAGAGCCTGTGGCAGCCGAGTCTGTCATTTCCTCAGTTTGCTAGGGCAAGCAGGACAACTTCCAAAATGCAGACTGGGAGGCCTTCTCAGAAAGCCTTCTAAAGACTTTGTAGTTCTCCCTAGAACTCAGGGAAAGCTTCTTTTATTCTAAATTTTGTAATGAAAGGATTTGACTGTCCGTTTTGACCCTTGACTGAGTGCTAAAAGAGTGATTCCCTTTGCAGTGAAGTGCAACCGCCAAAGCAGTGAGTGTCTGCTCCTGAGCCTGGAGCTGCTGCTGTGCTGTTTCACAATAGAACTGCCACAGCTCAGGGGGATTTGGGGCAAGCTTTTCTGGGTGACTGTTTTCAGCAACTTAATGGGAATTAGTGCATGCAACTTCTTTTTTGAAAAAAGTACCTGAAAGACAAGAGAACAAAAGCTGCTTTATCTGTTGGACAGAACAGAAGCATTGAGTGATAAAGAACAATTTGAATTTTCTTTATCATATTTGTATTAATTTACTGACTAGACAGGCCAAAGTGTAGGCACAACCAAGATTATTGTCCTGATCTCTTGCTGGCTGTGTGAAAGAACTATGTCACGTGGAGGGATGTTGATAAAGAAAAATACTCTCTGTTTGGGTTGACCTCTTCTGTGGGATTCAGCAGCCCAGGCAGTTTTCTCACAGCACTTGTTCTGTTTCCCTTGCCCACTCCAGGTCACCTGAAGCGTGTATTCAGAGGTGCTGATCCTGAGGTGAGTGAGAAAGGAACATTTCATGTTCCTGGTGCTTAGGAATTGTAGAGCAAGCTGTGAGCTTGGCCTGTGGCACTAGAGTGTAGAGGGCCAGCTGGGTAGGCTGAAAGAAAATCCATTTTCATGTCTGCAGCAGCAATAACAAAGGCATCACTGGCTATTTCTTAATTTTCAATTTAAGAACTTTCAAGGAATGAAAAGCTCATTTTGCAGAGAGAATGTTGCTTCTTGATAGTAGCCAGGGCATAATGTCTAATTCAGAACTATTAGCAATTCTGTTGAATTAGCCCATTTAAATTTAATCGCAGTGACTTAGAATCCCATTGTTACCAAAGTTTCTGATTTGTCCTTAGCAGAGCTGGTTGTAGAAATAGAGCTGAATAGAATAAAGTGCTGAATAGAAATAAGGTTATAAGTTATAGGTAACTTTCTGTCCCTCACACTGCTGTCTGTCCGCAGATCACAGAACCAACAGCAGTCTCTCCTCTGGCTCCCTCTGCTCATGGAGAGGAGGCCGAAGAGGAGGCAGATGAGGTGGATGAGCGCCAGCCTCCATCAGTGCTCACACCACAGCCTGAACATTCTGAGCCAGTAAGTACCAGCTGTGTGTGCTGCTGTCTTTAGTGCAGGGCAGAGCTGCACGTTACTGACCAGCCAGCACTTGCTGTTGCTGGCTGAGGATGCTGAGTGCTGGAGTCCTGCCAGGGCCTGGTGATTGCCCCCAGCCTGTGACAGCTGGACAATGGGCTTTGGTCTGTCACGTTTAGGGACCAGCTTCCTGACATTTTGATAGGGGCCAGCCTGAAGCACGAAGGCTCCCTGATCCCAGAGCAGGGAGCATGTCAAAGACACTGTGCTCAGCCTTGTTGGATACACAGGGGACACTGTGGCGTGGACAGACCTGTCCCCCTGCACAGACTGGCCAAGTTGCTGCAGGCACAAAAAATGTTGATCTGACCACAAAAGCTCTTGGTGGTGCTTTGTCCCCACAAACTTCTTGGATGTGCTTACTTGGGAGTATTTCAGAGACACACTGGGGATGTAGAGTTGCTGCTTGAAGTCAGGGATTTTGCTGCCTTTGTTGCCAGGTTGCTCTTTTGCCCCTTCAGGCAGAGCAGCCGGTAGCAGAGCAGATAGGCGCTCTGAGTCTGCCTGTTTCTTGGTCTTTGATAAGCTGCAAGGAGATGACTGTGTTGTCCATGAAGCTGTGGGGGACCATTCTTGTCTAATGTGGCAAAAGAAACAAAGGGATTAGTTCTGAATCTTTCTTCTGAGGCAAAAACCAGACACTGCATGTGTCTGTTGATACCTTCTATTGTGTAGTTTGCTTTGAAAACTGCATTGGAGCCTAGAGTGGGAGCAAAGCTGCAAGTCCTTGACTGCTGTCCTGTAATGCTAAACCCAGGATGTACACCTTGCAATGGTGCCTGCAGTATCGGAAATGCAATGGGCACCTTTGTGGCTGGGGAGCTGCGTGGGCCCAAAGGACGCAGGGCTGGCGGCCGTGAGCAGCTGCAGATGAGGCAGCGTGGGGCCAGGGGGCCAAGCAGGCCAAGGGCACGGTGGCTGTGCCAGCAGCAGTGGGGCAGCAGGAGCAGGGCAGTGAGCGTGGCCTGTGCTGGGCAGCGCTGTGGCCACAGCTGGAGTGCTGTGTGCAGCTGTGGGCCCTGGGAAGCAGAAAGTCATGGAGGGGCTGCAGCGTGGGCACAGAAGGACAGGGGAGCTGGGCAAGGGGTGCAGCACAAGGCCAGGGAGGAGGGGCTGAGGGAGCTTTAGCCTGGACAGTGGGGGCTCTTGAGGGACCTTCAGGCAGACTTCCATAGATCCCTGCCATAGATCCATAGAGCCAATGCTCAGCACAGGGGCTGTTTCCCTGCCAAACATCCCTTCACTGCATCCAAGTGCTTTAGACACTGGAGTAGGTAACACTTTCATATTTTGTTTTTTTATTTGTTTGTTTGTTTGCTAGAAGGAGAAGCCTTGTGTAATTTCTCCTTCTCCAGGGAGCAAGGGAGCTTTTTTCTCAGTCTTTCCTGCCCTTTTCCAGCACTGGCAGAAACACATCACTTTCAGGTTAATTACTCCCGTGTCTTTTGGCAGCCCAGGGAATCAGTGTGTGTTGTGTTTGGGAATTGAGCAGGAAATCAATGCCCTTGCATTCCAGCTGGTGCTCAGATATCACAGGAGCTGGGAGGGGCTGGGCTGCATTTCTGATTCCAGCCACTTCAGCACCATCAGTGTGGTCGAGTCCAAGAGAAGAACTTGCCCGAGCACAGATGCACAAAGAGTGCAGTTCCCAGTGCATTGCTCTGGGTCTGATTGCATTCCATAAGGACCCACAAACTCCAGATTCCCCAAGAGTGTGGGTTACTGAAGCAACAGGAGAGCAAGTTCAGGATGGCTGCTGATCGGGGCACTGCTACCGAGTGCTGATGTGTGTAGTGACAGAAAGGACAGTATTGATTCAGGGTGACCCCCATGTGGGGAATAATGTGCTTTGACTCTATGATTTAGAAGGTTAAACAAATGCTTTCTTAAGCTATGTTACAATTCACTAGTAGTATATTAAAACTATACTAAAGAGATAGTATACTAAAAAGCTACTAAAGAAAAACTCATGACTGTCTCCAGACAGTCATGACACAGCTTTTATCTAATTAGCTAATCAAGCTAAACAACTACCACTAAAATCCAATTAACAAATCACTTTCAGTAAACAATCACTAGAACACATTCTACATGTACTAAACAACAAGAACAGCCAGTAGAGATAATAATGGTTTTCTCTTCTTCTCTAAGTTTCTCACTATCTTCCCTTTAAAAAAACCTAGGAGAGAGAACTATATCTCTCTGTGTTCAAAGAATGTAAATACCACAGCACAGTAAAAAGATATTATAAAAGTGAGATCTGTCTATCTCTCTGTCTATTTGAATCTTCCTGGCTCTGCTCCAAAGCAGTGGAAGATGCAAAGCTCACCTAAAGGCATCCCTTCAGGAGAGGAGTAGAGACAAGTTCCATTGACTGATCCTGAGCAGGCAGAGATGTTTCCCCATCCAGAGATGGTTGTTTTTTCCCCTCATGTTTTCCTACTCCAGCCTCTTGTGCCCTGAAGCCTTCTTTTTATCCTTTAAATTTTTGCATGTCCTGAGGGAGTGGAACTATCCCATGCTGTATCTGGGGTCTTGTGACTTTGCTCATACATGCATTACATGACACAGGGTTTCCTTCACTGGCATCCCCAGGGCTGTATAAGTGCATTCGTTAATGGGGCCTTATGAGAAACTCTGTTACTGCTGGTCAGAATTCTCAGTTGACAAAAGAGGGAGAAGAAACACCTTGGTCCTCCTCCATATACTGAGGTGGCCACAGAGGTTCTCTGACTTCCATCAGAGATCTCTGCATGCATTCTCATCTCCTGAATGACCCGGTTTTCTAACAAGAGTGTGGATGTCAGGAAGGATGAATGCTGGTGCAGGCCTGAAGAGAAGGTGAACTCCAGAAGTGTCTCTCACAAGGAGTGAGCTCACCCAGGAAGCCCCTGCAGAGCCAGGATGGAGCTGTGGGACAGGGCGGGGTATCAGTCACTGCTGAAAGACAAACAGGACATGGCAGAAGCAGAGGGAGGCTCTCACCAAACCCTTGAGAAATGCCACCCCTTCCCTGTTAGCTGCCTGAGAGGCTGTTGGAGCTTCAGTCCCAGATGGCCCCTGATTGTAGGGCCAGGGTCACTTTGAAATCTGTGCCTCCCCTCGGGCAGAGAACGATCCAGCAGAGCAGCAGCACAGTGCTTTGGGAACGAGTGAGCCCAGCAGCCTTTGAGTCTTGGCCCACAAAGGGCATGTGGGAAGTTAAAACCCATCTTCTCTTGCTTTCTGTGCAGGTGCTTCTAGAGAAAGAGCAGGAGCACACTGCCTCATCTGAGTTGCCATGCCAGACTCAGGGAGAGCTGTTCCCTGCCCAAGAGCAGGAAGAGCAGCTGAGGCAGCAGGTGGAAGAGCCACAGGAGAATGGCCAGGTAAGCCTGACTGGCCAGGGCACAGAGGGAAGGGCAGGAAGAGGGACATAAACCGGAGCTCTTGGGACAGAGGAGGCCAGGAGTCCCACAGGCACTGAAAGAACAGAGCCTTGCAATCTGCAGAGATCAGCCCTGGGACAGGAGGTTTGCAATGGAGGCTGATGTGGGGAGGGAAGCAGAAAGAAGTGGCTGAATAAATGTGATTTGGAGGCTGCAAGAGGAAAAAGCTGAGCCTGATGGCAGCTCCCAGTCACTTACTCTCGTTTTGTGTGTACAGAACATCAAGGCAGAGCCACAAGCAGAGCTGCCCAAAGCTCAGAGTGACATCATGGCAGTGAAGAGAAAGAACAAGGAAGACATGGGAAGAATTCAAGAGGAGAATCTCCATCAGCAGAGGGGTGATCAACAAAACCAGGTGAATGAAAGAGTGGCAGCCACTCCACTCATGAAATGTCCTCTCTTTTGTTTATTAGAGAACATGAAGGAACAGCTGGATGCAGAGCTTCAGGCAGCTCACAGTATGATCAAGGCAAGGCATAAGCGGCTGGAGGAAGAAATGAAAATCTTCAGAGAGAAACTTAATCGCTTCCGTCAGTCTCTGCAAAACCAAGTGAGTGAAAGAGGGATGCAGCCACTGCAGTCACCAATCTGGTGGTTTCTGCCCTTCTTGCCTTTCCAGTGCAGAGCAGCAGGGAGTGGGGTGATGCCTCTGAGTGCCATGCTGCTGTAGTGTGTGTATCACAGTCACTCTGAAGGGCATTTCCTGGTCTGCTGAATCTCAACTGCTGCCCTGGACAGTGAAACTTGTCCTTTGGCCTTTTGGCCAGCAGTCATCCAAATTGATTCCTGCTGGCCTGTTCCTGCTCTCCTTTTTTCTTGAGGGGTTTTTACAGTGGAACTTGGTGACCCAGATGGAGGATTGAAACAAGCTGTTGTATCCCCTGTCAATCTGTTCTTTGCCTTTCCTCACAGTCGATGACTCCTGACTGACAGGGACAAGCTGTAGTGTCTGACTGCTTTGTTCTGTTTGACTTGAGGTGCAAGTGTTGACATCTCACCGGGCAGCCTGCGAAGACTTCCAGCCAATGTCTGGCAATGAAGGACCCCAAGTTAGGAGTGAGGCACAGGAGCAGTGCCCACCAGAAATGCTCCAGGTCCAGCACATCATGGGCTCTGAACCTGCTGCCGCAGCAGCATCACCTCGAGGAAGCCCTTCTGTGAAACCTGGGAACTCAGGCTCGGGCAGATCCTGGGAACAGGAGACTGAGGAGGAGTACCTGGAGCTGCTGGGTATGTCTGGGGTGTTTCTTATCTGAGGGACAGTGTGTTGTGGGCAGGTGTCAGCAGAGCTGTACCAAAGGCTCCTCCTGAGCTTGGTGTCACAGGGCCATTTAGGAGTCCCCAGAGGCAGTGCTGTGCTCCGAGGCAGCGAGAGCGCTCTGGGTGTTCCTGCTGCCTCTGAGGGCACCTGGGACTGGCTTGGGTTTGCCTGAGCTTCCCTCTCTGCTAAAGGCTGAAGCAGGGATTGTTCTTGGATCTGCAGAAGGCTGTGACCTAGCAAATGATCTAGGCAAGTCCTGTGTGCTAGTGGCCAAACTGAACAGAATTTTTAGCTTCCTAAATTCTCCTTAGATGCCTGACTTCCAACCAGTCATTAGAGCAAAAAAACTTCACAGAAATGGACTGGCTTTGGAGTTTTGTCTTTTGGGTTGGGTTGTTTTTTTTTTTTTTTTTTTTTTGGGGGGGGGGTGGCATTGCTTTTGTGTTGTTCATTTTTGGTGGGGGTTTTTTGTTGTGTTTTTCTCCATCCTGAAGGAGCCCTTCTACCCCACGTCTTACTGATGTCACTTTTTATGACTGTTACTGTTACCACTACTACATCTGCAGTTTATTTTCATGAGAATGCTATATTTTTGTCAATAAGAGAATGCTATCTTTTTGTCAGTAAGAATTACTTTGAAAGAACATCAGGTTACAGGACAAATAGGGAGCACAAGGTGTTTTCCATGTGCCCCCAAAGAAAAACCAGAGACTTTGATAACAAACTTCATTTAATCTTCTAGTTTTATGCTTATCAAGATGTGCCCAGGAGACACATCCAAGTGGCGTGATCAGATAAAACTGTACTGCAGGCATTTCTCAGGAGAGAGCCTCCTGCCCAGCCATGGTATATCCCTCGGATCCATGGCACTTTTCCATACCTGATTCCCACTCTTTCCCATGACTGTTAGAATCCTACCCATTGGCCCAAGCCCTGCTCAGATCAGTCTCTAGGAAAACACATCAAGCCCTTTGTGATTCTGCATCACAACCCAATGAATCTGCTTCTTGCCCGTAGGAGCTGCCAGTGCTGTGCTCTCAGATAAGACCTGGTGGGGCTGAGACCAGAGCCCAGTGGATTCTGTGTCTGCCATCACCTGTTGGGACAAAAAGGGCACTGATCCACCCCTCGGTGTGGCAGATCTCAAAGCCCATCCTGTTGTGTCCTGAATGGGGGCAACAGCTTGTCCGGGGCTCAGGCTCACTCTGGCTTCTTCCCATCAGTGCCTGTCAGTGCTCATGCTTGGGCTTTGCCAGCCTTGTTGTGCTAGCTGCCCTGTCCCTGAGGGCTGGAGGGACTGCAGAGGCTGGAGCCTTCCTTAGCTGGGAGAGGGGCATCTTTGAGCTCAGCCTGCTCATAAACAGGTCAGGGTCCTGATGCTGAAAGCCCCTTTGGGATCAGTTACAGCTTGAGCTGCTCTGGTTTACAAATGGGAAGGCATTCCTTTGGCAAACTGCTGAAAGGTGGGGAAGATGTCCTCCTCTCCTGGGATTGCACGTCCCTGTGCTTTGTTTCCTGTCAAGAGAACTCTTCAAAAGACTGTACAAATCAGTCTCTGTGCTGGCCACCTGTGCTGCAGAGCTGTCTGCCTGGTTGTGGTCGTTGTTACCCAGATGACCACAAAGGGCTCAGAGCTCCAGGCGCTGGGGCTGCCTTTTGTATCTTCTGGAAGCTGGGATCTCTGCTTTAAAGTCAGCATCTTGCATTTTGTTTCCCTCAGGGAGAATGGTGAACTCCACTGAAAATCCCCTGATGAAGTACATCCATCTGAAATATCTTGGCAGCGGGTGAGTCCAACAGCAGTTACTCCTGCACAACCATGGGCCAGGTGTTTTTGGGGTGGAATGTCTATCCAGCGTGAAGTCAGGCCAGCTGCAAAGATGATCACACACTGGGGATAGATTGTCCCATCTCTCAATGCTGCTCAGAATTTGTGAGTGGGCTCAGAAGGCATTGTCAGAGAAGCCTTGCTACTGAGGTCTTGCCTACATCAAGGAACAGGACCTGGAAGATCTCCTTGTCTCTCAAGTGTGGGACAGCTCTGTGTTAATTTCTTTAGCATTTTTTGTATGTCTCAAAATCATACTGGCACACTAATGAAAAGAGAAGGAACTTGCTTGCCTGAAAGAGCAACCTACGCCCTATCAAAGTTGTGAGATAACAGTTCCCAGGAACAATTCTTTCCCCTGGTTTGAAGAAAGAAACACTCTGTGGTCAGGATAGGAACCACACCGTTCAGACAGTGAAACCCAAGAGGAAAGACTAACCTCCCTTTAGAAATTGAACCCCAGTGCTTCAGGAACAGGCTCAGTGCCCATGCACTTGAGAGAAAAATGCATCATCTGCCTTCTGGCAGAGCCCTCCTGCATCCCGCAGGTTTTGACACTTCCAGCAGAGATCTCCTGTGTGGGCTGGCTTTCACTGCAAGATCTAAACAGCTTCTCCTTTCTCTGTTTCTGCTTTATTTCTAGGGGTTATGGAGATGTTTATAGAGCACTCGACACTGCCACAGGAGGAGAGGTAAACGTCAACAGCCCCTGCAGGCTCTGCTGCACTCGAGGGCTTTCCCCTCTGGTGTGAGCTGTGGCTGGAGCTTTGGGCAGAGCTGTGCTGAAAAGGCACAAGAAGCATAAACTGGTGCCAGCCCACAAAACACATTTGGGACTTTGTCCTCCTCAGCTGCCGGAAGGAAGGCACGGAGGGCAGCGGTTCCTTTCAGAGAAGGACGCGCTCACTCGCTCTCCATTGCTAAAACAAAGGTGGTGCCTGCAAGCACCTCACTGCTCTTTGGGGCTACAGCTTCAGAATCCTGGATTCTCATTTCTGACTGCCAGCAAATCCATCTGAAAGTTACTGGTAGTTCCTTAGCCACCTGCAGTGCTGCACTTGGGAACTGCACATAGGGAGAGATCTGCAAGGCGGCCCTGAAAGCCCTAAGCCCTGCCCATAGCCCAAGATGTATCCACAGAGTATTAAGGCATGGATTCCTTCTTCTGAGTCCCAAACAAAGCAGCAGAGAGTGTGGACAGAGGTTTCTGGGTGATAACTCAGACACTGCTGTTACCAAGTGGTCAAGGCAAAATGTCAGTGCCCCCACGTGTCCTGTAACTGGTACCCAAGGGAGCAGAGAAATGGGCTGTTGGAATGTCAGTTCCTAATTACTGCAGTGCCTAATCACAAGGCAGTTTGGCACAGCTCATCTGCATCATTGCAAAATCACTCACTCCACGTGCCTTGTGGTCTCATGCCACCAACCTCCCAAGTTACTGATTTTCAATGTCATTTTAGGTGGCAATAAAAAAAATAAATCTTCAAGGAGTGAGGAGGAAGGAGCTAACCTTTAATGAAATAATGATCATGAAGAGATATAGGAGTCCCAATGTTGTGAATTATTTGGACAGGTGAGAGGTCATGGTCTTATCCCATGGATGTGTGTTTACATAAAGCAAACATGAGAGGTTAAAAACCCACTTTGGTCAGTGGCAGCAAGCAAAGCTGTTAATTTTTATTTATTCATATTTCTCTACTCATCTCCAATGGATGAGAAGAGAGTGCATTTTGTCTGCATGAGTCTTCCCTGGCACACCTAGTTTGATATTTACTCCAAAATTATTCAATACCTGGATCAGCTGTATCTTCCTAAGTCAATAGCCTCAAAGTTCACTACCTCCACATTTATTTGGGATTGATTTTTTAAAGTTTCTTAAGTGCAGATGAACCATCCTAAAGTGGATTTCCCTTGGATTGTTGTCCCTCCCTGCCATTGCTATGCATGCCAGGAAGACTAGGTGCTTATTTCCAGAAACACCATGCCTGAAATGTTTTTTATCTGGGCTGTTTCTAAACTGCACTTTTCATTTGCTGCCTATCTAAGACATCTCCTTTTTCACAGATGAGTCTTTCTCTTTGAGACTGCACAGATTGCAAACAATGCACAGCCAAGAGGGAATATCTATTCCTTTGATTCTGTCCTTGTCACAAAGGCATCTGGAAATAAGAAACCTGGAAGCAAAAAATCAACATAGCCATGCATGTTCAACTCTACCCCCTTGTTTCCTTCTTTCAGCTACCTTCTGGGCAAGGAACTCTTGCTGGTTGTAGAGTACATGGATGGAGGTGTCCTGACCGATATCATCTGCCAGACCTGCCTGTCTGAAGATGAGATGGCAGCCATCAGTCGGGAGGTCAGCAATCCCAGCTGTGCTTCCAAGGGCTTGGGCAGCATTGTCTGGGAAACAGGGACTCAGAACAGGAGAGGTTTCCTGTGCCCAGCTTTGTTTCTGTGTTGCTGCTATTCTATGGGCAAGTAAAAGCATCTCAAGTGAAAGGCCTGCCAGTGCCCCTACACTCCCTGTACTCAGTGCCAGTACTCTTATCTCCCGCTGTTGTATTCTTGCTCTGTCTCTTGTATTTGTGTTTGCTGTTCTCCACCTTGCCTCTCTAAACGTTTGCCTGGAGTCTGTCTTCACTGCATTCCTTGCCTTTAAAGCAAAGGTGCTGGTGGCAGGATTTGAAACAAACAGCAAAGAAAAAAGAGAGAGACTCGTTTCTCTCAGTCCTCAGCTAAAAAGGACAGGAGTGCAGCCAGAATGCTCTTTGCTTCTGAGCACATGCACTGCAGCAGGAGTCATCCTGGCTGGTTGGCAGGGGACAGCCTACAACAGCAGGTGCTGTTGCTCTTTCAAAAGCTGACGTGCCTTTCCTTAGAAAGGTCCTGCTCTGCAGGTGTTGGAGCAGCAAGCTCTTCCTCTCAGTGGCCATTACTGTTCTGCCATTACTCCCCATTCCCCTGGAGAGGGAATCTTTTAGATTCTTTGTTTCCTTTCTTGTGTGATGAAATCACATCACTCATTTTTGGCCTCCTCTTTCTGTTTTCTCCCTCAGTGCCTGCAAGGACTGGATTTTCTTCATTCCAATGATGTGATCCATCGAGACGTGAAGAGTGACAACATCCTTCTCAAAACTGACGGCTCTGTCAAGCTGGGTCAGTATATTCTTGGTCAGGTGCAGCATTCCAGGGATGTGGTTGTGGGGCTGCTTGGAGTGACTGCCAGCTCCCCAAAAATGGTGCTGGTGGCAGTGCAGGGACCCCTGCTGCGAGCTGAGGGCACAGTTGCAACGTGCACAGAGGTAGAAAGAGCCACAAGCAGTCAAGAGTGGCCTTGCTCTGTGTGTGTCCCTTCCAGAGGGAGGGAGTTACAAGTCTAAAGTTTCCGAAGAACAAAAGCCACTGCTGGAGGCAGTGTAAAAAAGGGGGGGATTTTTAAAGTCACCAATGCCAGGAGATTCAACAGCACGTTTTCAAACTTCTACTGGGGAATTCTTTTGCTTGCTTTCCTAATTGCACAGAATTCAGATAAAACCAGTATTTTGCTTTCTCCTCAGCTGATTTTGGCCTCGCTACTCAGCTCACCCCTGAGCAGAGCAGACCATGCTTGGTAGTCGGAACTCCTTGGTGGATGGCGCCTGAAGTGGTGACAGGTCAACCATATGGCCCCAAAGTGGACATATGGTCTTTTGGAATTGTGGGCATTGAAATGATAGAACAAGAACCTCCTTACTTGAGTGAAAGTTCTGGCACGGTAAGGAGCAAATACTCACTGATCCCACTGTCTTTCTCACCTGTCCCATGTCCTGTATGCCATTGGACAAAATCCCATTGCCATCTGCTGGAACTACTTCTACCAAGGTCCCCTGCTACAAATGTCCCTGCAACACATCAGCATCTGCTGTACTTTTGGTTGCATCAGTGGGGGAAATCAAGCCTTACCACATGCAAACAAACTCCAAACAAACAAAGTGTTCTCAGGCAACACTTTCCTTTGGGTTAGTGGTTCCAGTTCTTTTGTCTGTGTAGATGGCCTTAATAACAGGAAAAAAGCATCTTAAAAGTGTTGTTATCTTTCCAGAAATGAAGGAAGGAAACCCAAACCCAACAAAGTTTCTAAAACCGTGGTCTTTAGAGAGGAACCTAACCCTGTGTGCAGTTTCTTCTCACTGGGAAACATGGGCATGAGGGTGTAATGCACAGAGTGTCTTCTGCTTCTTGTGCAGTGCTGCTGAAACACTCAGTGTACAAGTTTAGGGCAAATTTGTTAAAGAATCTGCAAAGGAGGGCCCCTCCAGAAAGCGAAACCCACACGGCCCCTCCCCCCAACCGGTTCGGGAAAAAATTCCTCAGAGAGAGGTGGAAAGAACCTGTTTATTTGACTGTCCCCGCACCCCCCAGCACACAAAATAAGCAATACCCGATGACACCGCTCTGAGAAAGATGACAAAATCCGAAAGTCTCTTTCGGGGGTGGTTGCTCTTTTCTCAGTCCCTCCGGCGCTGGGCCAGCTGCTGCAGCCAAACCTTCGGTGTTCCCGAGTCCCAGTCCGGAGCAGGTTCGAGATGGTCACAGAAACAGGAGAGGAGAAACAGTCCAGGCAGCAATGTGGACTGTTTAGCTAGAACTAGCTAAAAAGCAGAGGCAGAAAACAGAGCAGAAGCAAGAGCAGTAAAAGAGAGCAAGCAAAAGCAGCAAGCTGAAGCTGGAAGAAAAAAAACAGCCTTATGTACCGCTTTCCTCTGTGTGCCTGATAAGAGAAACCCAAACAAAACTTCCACTCTTCAGAGCTGGTCTTAAAGGCACAGAACAGATGAATGGGGATATACAAGCATCATAACGTCACCCCAGGACACTCAGAGACCCTGTTTCTCTCCTAGCCCAAGCAACATTCTGCACGTCACCAAGCCAGAGCCTGGTGATGCGGAGAGCCTGCCAAAACCTCCTGTTTGTTTCCTGGCGCTTTCTGGGATGAGCCTACCATTTATGCATTGTCTTGAGTAGCCAAATGACTGGAGGGTGACCATAGGGATGGAACCTCTCCTTCTTCTGACCTAGACAATTTTTCTTTTGCTGCAAAAATGGGAAGCTGAAATTTTCAGACTGCTGAGAGACAGAGCTGCAGGTGGCTTCTGTGTACCCAACCGGGCATTTTCATCCCAATACATTTGTGCAGGCATCTTAATGTGTCTGTGTTGAAAGGAGATTGTAAATGTTTGTTTCCCTACCTGGGTATTAACTGATGGATTTCCTTTCTTTTCTTCCAATTACCATTGTTTTCAAGAACAGCACAAAAAGCTTGATGAGTTTTGTTCTAGGGCACATGCGCTTAAAGGACCAACAAGCACTGCAGAGATGCCTTTCATGTACTAACCCTTGAAATTAGTATAGCAAAGTCCCTCTTCCAAAAAGCCTCTCAAGCTGGCATGAATCCTCAGAGATGCAAATGTCCTTTTGCTGATGTAGTTCCGACTAACTACGTCAGGCAATGAAATCAGCTGCCAAGGCAAGATCTGCGGGATGGTGGAAAAGCTGTGGCTGCATTGGGGTTTGGGTTTTTGGTTGGTAAAGGAAAGTCATCTCTGGGTCTGTGCCAGGGCAGAAACTGCCACTGAAGAACAGAGGTTAAACAAAGGGATCTGGGAGAGCCTTAGAGATGTGAAAGCAGGAGGTGGAGCCTGGTGTCTCCTTTTTCTCCAGGCTACACACCTGATAGCCACAGTAGGGACTCCACAGCTGCGGCAGCCCAAGCTCCTCTCGGCTTTGCTGCGTGACTTCCTGAGCTGCTGCCTGCAGACAGACGAGGAGCGGCGCTGGTCTGCCAAGGAGCTCCTGCAGGTAAAATGGGAAGGCGCTGCAGGGGAAACAGGCTCTGAGGGATGGGCTCCTCCTCCACTCAAGTCCAAGGCATCAGATGAGCCCCCTTCCTCCTCACCTCCACTCTTGCTGCTCTTCAAATGAAAATGGTGAGGAATCCTAGACTGGGCTGGGCTGGCAGGGCCCTGTAAATGTCCTCTGGTGCAAGTGTCCTGCAATGAGCAGGGACATCTTAAAACAGATCAGGTTGCTCGGAGCCCTTTGCCACCAAAGCTGGAATGGTTGCAGGGATGGGGCTCCTACAAACTCTTGGGGCAAGCTGTGCCAGGGTTGCACCATGCTCCGAGTAAACAAGTTCTTCCTTAGACCTCTGATTAGATGCCTTTGGTGTTTAAAAATATTTGTCCATATCCTATTGCAACTGGCCCTGTTAAAAAAGATGTCCCCCACTTTCTTCAAAGCCACTCTGAAGTCTTGGAAAGTGGCAATAAAGTCTCCCTGGGGCCTGTTCTTCACAAAACTGAATAACTCCACCTCCCTCTGCATTTCCTGACAGGAGAGGTGCTCTGTCCTCTGACTATTTCTGTTGCCCTCTTTTGTGATTTGGTGGAGTGTTCAGTTTTATCTAAAGGCAAAAGAATTGAAGTAGAGCAATGCAGGGTACAGGGACATTAAATGGTGGTGGAGGAACCCAAGGAAGCCAGTCCCAGCCTAGGGGTCAGAGATTTGGCTGTGGGCAGGAGGGGCTATGGGGGGCTCACTCTGAGGGGCCCTGGTTTGTGCCCCCCAGCCCACCCTTAGAGGTTTCTGCCATGCAAACAGGGACAGCTGGGAGGGACTTGTCCCAGCCCCATCTGCTGCCTGGCACGCTCAAGCAGACGGGAACTGCGCCAGGGTTACTGCCAGGCTGTGTGGCAGAGAGGGAACTGCAGGGCCCAGTGGCACTGGGCTGGCCCTGCTGGGAAGGAAGGTGCCATGCAGCACACAAGGGGCAGGGCATGGAAAGGCAGACACTGCTTTCTGTCCCTGTGGGAATTAGCACAGTACCCATCTTTCAAAGGCAGGGGCCTGTGTGAGTCATTGGAGTTTCCTGAAAGGAAGAAAACCCAGGGACAGAAAGCACCATTTCTAGAGCATTGGCAGGGAAAAAATCCCAGCATGATGAAGAAATCACAATAAAAGATGAGTGGGATTCTGGGCCAGGTTTGCCTGTGATGGCAATGTCTTGCACACTGGGGATGACTGGGGAGCAGATGGTCGCATTGCTCCTCTTTCTGGGTCTTTCCAGGAACTTGATGTATCCTGATTGAGTCCCTGAAGCAATGAGCTTGGAAAGTAATGGTTCACTGTTCTTTGTTGTATTTTTTTTTCCGGTGGACAGCATCCATTTGTAACTTCAGCCAAGCCACCATTCATCCTGGCACAACTCATCAACTCTGTGAAGAAGACGAATAGCCCTAATCCTAAACCTAAACCCTAACCCTAACCTTAAATGCTAACCCAAACCCCAAACCCTAACCCTATCCCTATCTCTAACCCTTACCCTAAACCCAACCCTAAGCCTAAACCTAAGCCTAAGCCTAAGCCTAAGCCTAAACCCAAACCTAAGCCTAAACCTAAGCCTAAACCTAAGCCTAAGCCTAAACCCAAACCTAAACCTAAACCTATGCATAAGCCTAAGTCAAAGCCTAAGCGTAACCCTAACCCTAACCCTAACCCTAACCCTGGGAGACGAGAACATAGCAATCATGTCAAGATGTTATCTCTGTTACCAATTTAGAGTAGGATTGTAGAGTAGGGTTGCTAAAGAGATTTGTAGCATAGAATTATAGATTAGAGTTGTAATTAATAAAGTTTCTGAAACATCAACTCACTTGGAAGATTCTCCTCCTTCTGACCCCTTCAGAAAATTCAACATTTCCTTCTGAATTACCAATTGTTTTTTATTGGTGCTAAGTCACACATGTGGCTTCTTTTGTATGGTTTCATAAGTGAGGAGGGGACTTCATATCATTCATCCTCTCCAGACCGCACTGCCTTTGGAATATGACCCATTGGCTGGTTATGGCACAGCTGCAGTATTTCTAGTTGAGACAGTAAGGGCAATGGCATTTGAAGGCAAAACCAAAGGAAGAATGAGGCAGCCCAAACATCTTGTGCAGATGCAGGCCTTCAGCTGTGACTGGAGAGCATTGGGATTCCTGCCACTTGGATTTGTACCCCTAAATGCAATAATCTCTTTGGCTAGAGGAGAGCCTTGCTCAAGTGAGAAAGCAGAAAGATCAGAGAGGGTGCTCGGGAAGGTCTCCTGTGGTGCAGAGCTGTCAGCGCCTGTGAGGTGAGAGCGGGCCCGGCCTTGCCCGGGCTCGAGCCCCAGCAGAGCCCCGGCAGAGGCCGGAGCAGCCTGAGCCCCGGCAGAGGCAGGCTGGAAGGAGGCCCTTGGAGCTGCAAGAGGCAGCAGCCGGGCCCTGAGTGCCTCTTGCTGGGAGCGAGTGAATCCTCCGCTCTCAGAGCCCAGGTGGCAGCTGGCTGCTGCCGAGGGGAAGTGCAGCCGTGCTGGGCACAGCCCGGCCTGGAGACATTGGCCATCTGGAGTGTGCCCTGGAGCAGGGAAAGGCCAAGGGCAGCCGCGGGCCGCTGGGCTGGCTGAGGATTCCTCCTCTTCTGCCGGCTGCCCCGCAACTCTTGGCAAAGGCCAGCTGTGTGTGCAGCACTCTGGGCACCGGGGCAGGGAGCCGGGCTGCTCGGCAGGCTGGAGCACAGGGCAGCTCCTTCAGGCCCGGCTCTTGTGCCAGGGAAGCGAGGCCAGCATGAGGCAGGGACAGCTTGGCAGGGCACATCTGCAGGAGCCAGCGCCTCACGCAGCTCTGGGAGGAAGCGCCTGCAATCCTGCAGTTCTGCACTGAGCCAGAGCAAAGGTGTGAGATGCAGAGTGTTTGGCAGAAATATTCAGGCCCACCAGGTTAGCCTGCTTTGTGCTCTCTGGTGCACAGCAAGCACTGTACAATGCAACTCTGAGCTGCTGGGAGAGAGGCACATCAGGGATGTGCCTGAGGCTTGTGCTTGAGGGGTGAACTGATTTGGAAGGGGACAGAAGGGTTTCAGTAGGCAATTTGTGTTTTCTTCATTAACTTCTGAAAGGAAGTCATAATGAGTTGCACACAGGTAGGGTTATTAGAAAAGAAAGGCCTTGTAAAATCAGGCTTTGCTATAGTAAATTCCCAGCTAGCCTGTTACGTCTTCTACGTGCAGCCAGCTAACTTCCAATGGGAATAGTCATGAGTTTAGTTAGCACAACAAGCTATTGTGCTAAGAAAACTGTTTGCATCTCTAATAAAAAAGAAATCAGTCCCATGAGCATCCATGAAAGAAAAATGTAATCACCCGAGTAAGAGTGAGTCTTAAAAAGAGAGAGTCTTAACATGTACACACTAATACACCTTCTAAGCAATAAATTGTGTGGCAAGGAAACTACCAGCCAGTTGAAGTTGAACACGAGTCTGTGAAAACAGTATAAAAATGAGTTATGTGAATAAAGAATTGGCTTTCCCTGCATGAAGAAACTGAGTCCCAGCTGCTTTATTGACACAGCAATGTGGCTTCACTCAGCAAAAGCACTTGCAGGGTGTATTGATGAAACACTTGTGTTTGATTCTCAGAATAGGAAGGAGAGGCATTAAGTCTAACAAACAGGGCATAGTTATTGAAGATGGAGGGAGAAGACCCATCCTTGTTGATCAGCATCGACTCCGTTTATTCACTCAATCAATCACTTTTTATAACCGTGTTAATTAAGTTCCTGCATATTGCAAACCCGAGCTCACAATAGGTCAGAGGTAACACACAAACTCCTCCTTATGTTTCCAATACCAAGATTTGGGTTCTCAAAATTATTTTTGCTTTCCCAAAACAGCCAAAGATAGAATATCTACTTGTTATGAGAAAACTGCCTGAGAACTCTGATAGGCAAGGTTCTCAAGGTCTTCATGTTTGTCACTTCTACTTGTAATTAAAAACAACCTGAGAACTTCTGCTGTTTACAGAAACCGGCTGTGAGAATTTTACTCCTCACAGCTGCCTTCTAAGCCATTTCTGAAAAAATCTCCAACACATAGGCTTTTGAATTCCTTTAGCTTTAACAGGAGTGCTGAAGCCTGTATTCCCCCACTGCAGTGCTTACTGTGTGCAAGTGGCTATCTTGGCCTTGAGAATAAGGAGAGTGCTCCTGCTAAGAAGGTAGCTAGAATGCATTCAAAGGGAAGAAAGTGTTTTATGAGGCTCTTGACCACCAAAGGAGAATTTGAGGAATGGGACTATTTCCCAAATGACTGTGTCAGGAACCAGAATCGTGCCTGAAGCCCTGCCGTATTTGATCCATGTTTGAGCAGGTTGACAAGACAGTGAAGAAAAATGTCTTGTTTAACAGGTGGGACCTTGACCCTAGAAAGAGAAACAATGTTTTGGTCAATCGGTGGGCAATCAAGCTCTGAAAGGGGAACAATGCATAATGGAGCCCTTGGTGGCAGAGAGTCATGGAGTCATCCTGAGCCATCATCTCACACGCCAGGCATGTGTGAGCCAATGCTGTAACTGGGAAAATTCCACTCCTGAGCAGGAGATACAAGGCCTGGTTCTGAGCTGGAAGGGTGAGAAGGATGAGATGCACAGTGTTTTGATCCAGGGGAGGTCCTGGAAGTGCACTGCCTACCTGCTACCTGCCCCTGCTGCCGAGCGCCACGCTCCATCTCCTTCTCCTGCTCAGCGGTTTTTTGGGAATCCAGGGGTTGGTATGTATTATTTGCTACTGCAACTAATGGCATAAATTTGCAAGCTCAGTTGTGTCTTAGGTTCTTTTGTGCATGGATCTCCTCCTGAACCTGTGTCAACGACCAGCAGGGACCTACAGGACACTCCTATTCTGATGTCAGCAAATTCTGAGAAGTGATTGAAATATGTCAATAAATTTGAGGTAATGTTTAGCCTATGAGTTTCAGCAAAGTATTGAATATATCTTAGTTCCCTGGATAAAAACTGGTAGGTGGGACTGCTGGGTGTGCAGGGCTTAGGGAAGTTACTCCCTGTGCACCCAGCACTGAAATAAAGTAATGCCTCCTTTCTAACCCAGAGCTGGCAGCAGGGATCAGGCCCTGCTTGGAAACTTTCATTTTGGCAGCTTCTGTTAGCAGGTAAGAAAGTCAAAATAAAACCTTTTCCAGCTAGTTTATCCTTTTAGTCACCAAAGCTCTGTGCCACGGGTGGCCTGGGTGTGTGCAGAGCAATGCAGCTCCCACAAAGCCCTTGGTTTCCCCACAAGTTGCCAGTTTGACTTCTTCCAAAGTGAAAGAAAGGCAGAGATGTACATCCACAGGAGTCCTGGCCATGTCCAATAAATGTGCAAATATGTGGGGAGATTTGTTAGGAAGGATTTCAGCTGTTATGCCAACAGTGCCTTCTCTCTTGGTTCTGTGCATTATAGGTGAGTAATGTAATAGCTGGCTCTCACAATTAAGAGATAGCTATTATGTGGATAGATACTATGTTCAAATGTAAAGTGCTGTTATTGTAATATGTCCTCCCATAGTCCTCTTTCCTGTCCCCCTTGTAATAGCCTTGGCAGTCAGGGCATTTGAGGAGGGCTGGCTTGTGACCAGCAGGCAGGGTGTAACAACACCTGACCTCCAGTCAGGATGCAAGAAAGTAATCTCCACCAATGGACAGCAGAGAAAGAGTTGACTGACAAAACATTGGGAGGGGCTAAGGGTATAAAAGGCAGAGCATCCCTTTTGTAGATGAGCATGTGGCTGCTAGTCACAGAGACTCCCAGTGTTGCAATCTTTCCTTATTCAGTCCTTTCTAAGGGTTTACTAAATCTTTAAAATGTTAAAGGGTGGGTCATTTCTCAGGTGGGCAATGCTTTTGGCCATTTTCTTGGTCTGGTTTCCTTTGCTTTTGTCCCATCTGAGTGCTCAGCTGGGGTAGGTGCTTGAGGCACTCTTGGAGTTACTCTTGGATCCCTTGAGAAACAGGGTTTGGCCCATGAGGGGAATTTTTTCTGCTTTGTGACAGAGAAGAACTTCCCAGGCTCTTTTGTGTTTGCTGTAGGAAAGGCTGGTTATTGCTATGCATAAATTCACAGACCAACACAGAGCTGTCCCTTTGTGATGTCAGGGCATGGTTGCCACCCTGTCGTAGTGACATCAGAAGGTTGCCTTGATGCATGGAAGGCCTGAGTGTCAGAGCAGCCCTAGGCCTTGCTCAGTGCAGGAGCATCCTCGAGCTTGAGGCATTTTTCGGTGGGTACTTGCACACTTACAAAAGCCTTGTTTCTTCTGGTGTTGCAGCACATCCTACAAACTTGCAGAGCAATGCTATAATGATTCACCATCTTGCTCCTGCGCTTTTTGCTGTATATGGTGTTTCCTTCTCAATCTACTATTTTGAGTCTTTTTGCACATAGGAAGAGATTGGAGTGACATAGAATGCCATTGTTAACAATGTAGATGAACTCTCCTTAGAAGATATGGCTGTAGATGCGAGAAGAAATGGGGTTATAAGCACCAAGAAACTGCCTGTCCCCTATGATTCTCTCTTGCCACAGGTGACAAGAGCAAGAGCCATCTTTCCCCTGGCTCTCTCTACTATTGCAGAAGAAGGCAGAGAGGAGGAAAACGAGAAAGATGACCACCGCCTTTGTCCAGCCATGGTTGCACCATGGCCTGCTCATCATTCCAAGAGAGTAAGTGCCCGTTGTGGGGGGTGCTGACTTTAGTGCAAGGCAGAGGTGCAAGTGTCTGAGCAGCCAGCACTTGCTGTGTCTGGCCAAGGATGCTGAGTGCTCGAGTCCGGCAGGACGTAGCCATTTCCTGCAGGCAGTGACAGCTATAAATTGGCCTTTGACCTGTCCTGTTGGGGCAGTGCAGAGCTGGGGGCTCCAGCTCACCTTGTGGCTGGTTGGCTCAAGGAAGCTCCATCTCTGGGCTTCTGCAGTGTTACGGCCAAGGGCACACGTGGTAGTGCTGGAGGGTCAAAAAGCGTTGTTGGTTTCTTTTCCCTTTTTGGAAAGGTGTCTTTGGCTTGTCGAAGTGTTCTGCAGTTTTCTTGAGTCGTTCTTCACTAGTAGAGTCACTGTTGATCCAACTACCTTTTGGCTTTTGAGAAGCTGCAAACAGCATAAAGGGGCAAGTTTCTGCTGATCCATTTTGCGCTGAAGTCTGCAGCTTTGGCAAGTGCATTGGAGGACAGACTGGGGGTGAAGCTGCAAGTCCTTGACTGCTGTCTTGTGTTGCTTGGAAGAGGAAGGCCATCTTGCAATGCTGCCTGCTGGATCTGAAGTGCAATGGGCACCTTTGTGGCTGGGGAGCTGCATGGGCCCAAAGGACGCAGGGCTGGCGGCCCTGAGCAGCTGAAGATGAGGCAGCGTGTGGCCAGGGGGCCAAGCAGGCCAAGGGCACGGTGGCTGTGCCAGCAGCAGTGGGGCAGCAGGAGCAGGGCAGTGAGCGTGGCCTGTGCTGGGCAGCGCTGTGGCCACAGCTGGAGTGCTGTGTGCAGCTGTGGGCCCTGGGAAGCAGAAAGTCATGGAGGGGCTGCAGCGTGTGCACAGAAGGACAGGGGAGCTGGGCAAGGGGTGCAGCACAAGGCCAGGGAGGAGGTGCTGAGGGAGATTTAGCCTGGACAAGGGGAGCCTTGTGAGGGACCTTCAGCATCTCCTCAGTGCATCCAAATATTTGAGCCACTTTTGGAAGCGACTTTACCCCCTATTTTCCTTGAGTTTTTTTTGTTTGGTTGGAGGAAGAGGCTTACTCATTTACTTTTTCTCCCAACTAAGGCTCTTTTCATCATTATTTTCTGCCCTTTTATAGCACGGGGACTGGGTCTGCTAGAATTTTAATTTCCAAGGTGTCACTTCTGGAGAATACAGTAGTTTTGCATGAGAACACATCATTCTGTGCAGGGACCTTGGTGCAGAAGGAGCTGTTGTGGTTCCAGGCCAGGCAGTATGGCCTTAGAGATCACTCTGAGCTTAGTAGTGCTCGTGCCTTTTTGCAGCCCAGGGAATCAGTGTGTGTTTTTTTTGGGAATTGAGCAGGAAATCAATGCCCTTGCATTCCAGCTGGTGCTCAGATATCACAGGAGCTGGGAGGGGCTGGGCTGCATTTCTGATTCCAGCCACTTCAGCACCATCAGTGTGGTCGAGTCCAAGAGAAGAACTTGCCCAAGCACAGATGCACAAAGAGTGCATCTCCCAGAAATGCTCTGGGTCTGATTGCATTACATAAGGACCCACACACTCCAGATACCCCAAGAGTGTGTTTTTTTGAGGCAACAGGAGAGCAATCTCAGGATTGTAGTTGAGCAGGGCACTGGCTACCAAGTTCTGATGTGTGTAGCAGCAGACAGGACAGTAACGAGAGATTTCAGAAATGAGATCTATCTATCTATGTATCTATCTATCTAACATTTACATAATTGCGTCTTCCTGGTTCTGGTCCAAGGCCATTGGAGGTGCAAAGCTCATCAAAAGCATCCCTTTCAGGAGAGGATTAGAGACATGTTCCCTTGACCAATTCTGAGCAGCTGGAGATGTTTTCCCCTCCAGGTATGGTGGGTTTTTTTCCCTCAGAGTTGTTTTCCTCCTCCGGCCTATTCTGCCCTCAAGTCTCCAGTTAATTCTTTAAATTTCTGCCTGTCCTAGAGAGGTGCAACAATTCCATGTTTTGGTGTTGTTTGGTGACACTGGTCACACATGCATTATGTGACACATGGTTTCCTTCACTGGCATCCCCAGGGCTGTGTAAGTGCATTCGTTCATGGGGCCTTAGGAGAGTCTTCTCTTTCCCTCAGCAGCAGCAGCAGCAGGGAGCGGTGGCAGGGTCAGGAAGAGCAGGAGGTGGCTGCTCTGGCCCTTTGCTCCCGGGCCCCAGGCCAGGAGGGCTCTGGCTGCAGCAGGGCACTCTTCGGGCAGCCCCTGGCAGCCTCTGCACGGAGCACGGCACGCTGCCCCGTCCTGCTTGTGCCACTTTTCTTCAGCAATAACCTCGCTCCTCTTCACAAGGAACAACTCCAGAAATCTAAAAAGAGCTAATTCAAGTACAGTTCTACCTGCCTTTGCATTGCAGTTCAGGGCATGTGTTTTATTGTCTATAATTTCATGATTTTTATGAAAACATGCATTCATATCTGCACATTTTTGTGGTTTTAATTATTCATATACCTAAACACGCCGTTTTAAACTCTTGATTTATTGCAGTTGGTAATTTTCAGGTAGTATATTCTAAAATGTCATAAAACAACACCTTTAAGGTAGTTTTTCTCACTCTTAAAAAAACCCCCCATAAGCCATTTTAGTCTCTGTCTCTCCAAGTTGGTTCATATCGGCCTATTTTAAATCAGGGCTACAATACTTTTATAGGATTTAGAGAGGTCCAATGAAATGCACACCAGTGATTCCTCTTGTGGAATGTCATGGCCCCACCATAAAGCCTCTATTTACTTATGTGTTTCTCTCATTAGCTCAACTGTAAACACATGTTTAGTTGCAAACTTACACAAGATGAGCAAAATCAAAAGGATGTGATGGGCCTTTGGGAGCTCCTTGATGATCTTTCTGCTTCTTCAGCTGAGCAAGGCCCTGATCCAGGCAAAGAGACTTCACTTAGTGCTTACACAACCATTCGTCTGGAACTCTGCTGATTTCTAGAACAGCTGGAGGCCTCTATCTCCTCCAGATGTTTTGACTGAGCCAAGCTTTGCTGGGTTTTGGCTGCAAGTACTATTGCCCTTGCTTTCTTATATCCACAAGTACCATGGCTGGGAGAAAACTGCCACGTGGGCCATCTTCCAAAGGCACTTTGGTCAGGAGTTTGTGAATGAACAATAGCCTCATCCACTTCCAAAGCACATGAAAAAAAATCATGAAAGTGAACTTCCCGTCCTTAACAAACAACTGACAATTCACTAGTGGATCTAGAGCTTCTTTACGCAATGAAAAGGAAGACAATCTTCCAATGGAGTTGTGCTTTTGGGAGTTTTTCTTCTGACTCCCACTCCCAGCTGGCACTGGAAAAAGTCACTTCTCTGCAAGAGTCCGTGTCTTCTGTCTGCCATCAGTTGTTTTGCTGCAACAATCAGAACAGGCATCAGTCTGGAGAGAGGCTCAGCTGATGCTAGCACCAGGAGCTGCCCCAAGGAGAAAAAAGAAATTAACTTTTACCTCCCAAACCCATCTCCCCAGAGGCTCAAGCAGGATTCCTCTGGTTCCCAGAAATACAAAGAAATAGGGCTGAGAAGACCCTTTTTGCAGCTATGTGTTCATGCCCAAGACTTTGCTGATGCCATTTGGGTTTTGCCTTTTTTTCTTTTCTATCTTTTCTGTATTCCTTGCACATCAATTTAGAGCTCTGTAGGCTACTTGATTTGTGACTACTTTTCCCAGTCCTCTTCCATGGCCTTTGCCTAAGCAGAAAGACAAACTTCCAGAGCTCCAAGCACCAGGGGGTAAAAGGCCCTAGTGTTATCTTGGTTCTTCCTGGGACAGACCTCTCCAGGGAGCTGGTGGACTCACCCATCCCTGCAAGCCTTTAAAACATGACTGGATGGGGCACTCGGTGCCGTGCTTTAGTTGAGGTATTAGGCCATAGGTTGGACTCGATCATTTTTAAAGTGTCTGTCTTCTAAGCCAGTGATTCCGTGATTCTGTGACTGAGGCAGCTTTTCCTGCAGCCCTGCAAAGGGCTGCGGGGGCCCTTGGCCAAGGACGGGGATCAGGGCTCATGGAAAAGAAGCAAAGGGCTCAAGGTGAAGGCCGAGAGGGCAGAGCTGCCCCAGCGCGGCCCAGAGCGAGCCTCATGTCCTCCTCCTCACCCTGCACCCTCTGCGCTGCCCTTTGCGGCGCCGGCTGCTCCTCTCGCTGCGGGGCTCCAGGGCGTGCTGGGGGCCGGGCCCCTCGTCTCCGGGAAGCGCCGGAGCCTCGGAGGCGAGCGGCTGCTGCTGTGGCCGCCAGGGGAGAGCTGCGGCTGCGGCCCTGGGCACGGCGAGCTGCCGCTACGGCCGGCTCCTGCCGCGGCTCCTGCCGCGGCTCCGGCCTCTGCTCCTGCCCTGTGCTCACAGACACGGCCGAAGGCTGCCCAGCAGCTCCGTGCCGCTCCGCAGCGGGCCCGGCCGGGCTGCTGCTCTCTGCGGCCTCTGCCCGCCGCTGCCGGCCCCACCGCACTCCCGCCGGCCTCTGCCGCAGCCGGGCCCACACGGGAGGCAGCACACTGCGGCCGGCTCGGAAAAGCCCTGCCCGCAAATCGCCCGCCACGGCCTCGGCCTCAGGGCACAGGCTGCCGGCGGCCTCGCAGCTGCGAGCCGGCCCGGGCCGCCTGCCGGCCTCGGCCACAGCTCCCGCCTGTGTCTCCATGGCCGCGGCTGCTCGGCACAGCGGGCTGAGCACAGCCAGCGCCAGCAGCAGCTCCTCACGGGCCCAGGCTCCGGGCGCTCTGAGCCCGCCCAACCCCGAATTCCAGCCCTGAGGGGCTTGGCGTCCCAGTGCATCCCCTGGGGACAGCAGGGTCGGCCACTGAGCTCAGCCCATGCTGACACCACCAAGGGACCAATGGAAAATTCACCAAATCCTTATCAGAGACAAGAGAAAACTCCAATGGTGCCTGACAGCCTGAGGCAACTGCCAATTCCAGATCATTCCATCCCTGTAGGAAAAGAGGCTTTTGCATTAACGCAGAAAAGACTTAGCGAAAAGAGGGCAGGAACAAACATCAAAGTTATTTGGACTCATGCTTCTTGTGTCTGTTAGAAAGGCCAAGAAAATGCACTCCTTGCTCTTCTGACACAGCTCTCTCTGTTCACGATGCGAGACAGCGAGTGCTGATGATGTGCAGGAGCTGATGCAAGGGACAGGGACAAGAATGCAGCAGGCACAGTGCCAAGCTGACAGAGGGATGATCTCTGGCAGTGGCACTGAAGGAGAAGAGTTTGCAGGCAGGCCAGAAAATGGCTCTTTGCTTCACCTCTTCTTTCAGTGCTGCTAAGAATGCACCAGAGCTTGGAGCCCTTTCCAGGCAGGGCTGCATCAGACACAAACCAGCAGGGGACTGAGGAGCCCCTGGGGTGGCAGTGAGCAACCTCGGGCTCTGCTCACTGCTGGTGGCATTTTCTATTGAACCATCTCAAAGCACTTCTGTTGTGCTCTGTATTTCTAAGGGTTTCCCCCCTTGGTTTTTTTTGGTTGTCTCCTACACCTTTTTTTCTCCAAATTTTCCTACCCTGTCAGCAGCAGCCCCTGTCCAGAACTGGCTCTAAAATATCAGCAAAGCAGCTAGTAACAACAATGGGTGGAATCCTGTGGCTCAGGAATTCGTATGCCAGAGCCCTGCCTGTGCCTTATGCTTTGTCAGGACCTCCTTCTCTGTGCAAAAACTAGGGAATAGTGGAGTTTTTTTGCCAAAGAGCTCCTGAGATGCAAATGTTGTGCTATGTTTCTCAGGAGTGTATCTGTTAAGTTCATTGCTGGCAAAGAAAAAGTAAGGCCAGGGTAGCAGAGCAGCTGGGAACTGGTCACTCCCTGCAAAGGGCTATGATACAAGAACACCACGTTCCAGGAGGGGCAAGCAGGGTCAGTGTGCTCAAGGTGCTGCAAAGGAGGTTTGGGTTCACTTAGAGAGTAGTCAGGAGTGCTGAGCACTGCAAGATCCAGCTGCAGTCCCCATCCATGTCCCTTTCAATGCTGGCTTTAGGGTGTCTGCAGCGTGAATCCAGAGCGCTCTGGGGGCTCCTCAGGCTGCTTTTGCACCCAGGGTGAGAATGCCCAGGAGCCCCTGAGGCCGCAGGGGGAAACAGGGCTGGGGCTTGTGGCCTGGCAGGTGTGGCTCTGGGGGCTGTGACATGCCAGGGCATGGATCACTGTCACTGCCCTCTGCAGCCCTGGCTAGCTCTGTGATGCTCCAGGGACAATGGCAAGAGTGGGGAACTGGCTAGGTTGGGATTTTGCCTGAGCCAGGACCTCTAGCCCAAATGCTGAGCAGTAGAGAACCCTGGAGGGCTGAGTGAAGGAAGCAGAGGAGGCTCTTCTGCAGTGTAAAGTGCAGCAAATTCATCAGGAAAGGCAGGGGGAAGGATCACAGCTGAGAATTCCCAAAGAGAACAGATGTTGAAAGAACCTCCAGCACCCCTGTGCACGGGTTTTTAAAATCTTTCAAAAACAGGAGGTGGACACCATATAGTAACCAATAAGTGACTCTTGGGGTGTGGTTTTGAGGGCTACAACAAATCAGCACAAGGGGAGGAGAGAGTGTTGGGATAGGGATTGGATCTTAGGGTGAGGGACAGGGAACTAACTTTCTGGAACAAAGGGTAGGGTTTGGGCTGATGGATGGGCCAAAGGGGCTGGGTTGTCTTGACAGACAGGGAAAAATCTGGTGAGGAGGGAGGGAATTCCTTGAGGGACACTTGGGTAGGAGAGCACAACATAGGGGAGAAGTTAACTGTAATAACTCGGGGAACACTTGAACATACCACTGTGATAAATAGGTATGATTCGTGCTGATAAAAAATTGAAACAGTAATCAATATTGATACAGTAATTAATATTTGAGAATGATAAAATAGTTAATAGTTAAAAGTTGTAATGCCAAAGAAGAGATGGAAAGGAGGGGCTCCACCCACCCCCCCTTCCCAGCAGATGTTCTCAAGGACCACAGGAAAGAAGCTGAAGATACAGTTGCTAAAAATGACCAAGAACCTGGTTGGGTCCAAGAAAATGCTAATTATAAAGGACTTATTGCTTTGATATGTAGATGCAGTGATACGTTAGTCTTGGCTTAGATTGTACTGGCTTGGTGAGCATGTGTAACCCAAAGGTGAATTAAAGGACAACGAAGAAGACTACAGGGCCTTCATCAGTGACGACCCCCAAAGACTTGTGCGACCACCAAACCGAGTGGTGGCGCATGCGTGGTAAAGGTGGTAATGAAGGCGGAGACAGAAAAGTGACAAACCGAAAATAGGAGGAGATGGCATTGACACACGGCATATAAGGGGTGATTTTTACTTGGCAAGCTTGTACGTGAAGTGGCAAGGGTCACTGAACCCTGCCCTCCGTACCCCGCGGTTGTTTTTGCTTATGCGCTATTTTTTGAACCAAATTATCCCTGATTTATATATATTTTTCTTAATTATTTCATTAAAATTGTAACTACTTTTAATATTGTTTAGTTCTTTTTAATGATAGGATAATTGGGCAAACATAACAATTTTGGTGCCGATACCCGGGAACTCTTTTAACTCCGGGGAGGTGGACAGCTTCTGGGAAGGAGATCCCCACCAGACTTTTAGGTGGTCCCAAGGCTAGGCCACTCTCCCTTGAGAAAAAAGAGTTCTTTTTACAATAACGCATAAGCAAATTAGGTATTGGAAGCGTGCAGGAGAGGCTCCCATCAGAGTGCCGGCTTGTAGGAGAGAGAGTACCCATAGAAAACTGCTTTGTGCACGAAGACCCTCGTGAGAAAAGGAGGCTGTGAGCATCACGGGGTTTTGGGTCGGGGGCGGCTGTATGTGTGTGTGTGTGTGTGTGTGTGTGGAGCGTTTGAGACGGGGGCTGGGCAGTCCCGGACCCCCGAAGGGATTGGGACCTCCCAGTACCGCGTTTTCGCGTTCTCCGCGAGGAGACCGGCCGGAAAAGGAGGGAAGCGAAAGAAAAGTGAATGAGTGGGGACCCCGGGAGGGTTTGACCCAGGGGGAAGGAGGGGGTCCCTGGTCCAGGCACCTGTGGGAAGGTCCTTGGGCAGGAGGGATTGACTCAGTAGGGAGACTGAGAGAGTGAATGAATAGGTTCAATTTCCTTGGAGTGGTTGGTAGCAGACAATTTAGTACATGATTAAATGGTGAGAGGACGTGGCTAATAGATTAAGAGGGAGAGAGAGGAGTGGAACAAGTAGATTGCAGAGTGTCATGGTTTGACCAGGAAGGAGTGGGAATTCTGGGAAGCTGTGGTCAAACCAATGAAGGTTTTGGGTTTGAGACTGGCGTCCGGTGTGGCCAGTGGGGTTTGGACACACCTCCGAGAATACACAGGGGTTAAAAGCAAGGCACTGCCCTGGCACTTCCTTTTTTGGACATTGTCGGGCGAAGAGGTCAGATCTCTTCCCCCGCCCGGCCCGCTGCTGCTGGGCGGGGGAGGGGCCGCCATGCGGGAGGCCTGGGGCCTGGACAGAGGTGGGGGTTGAGGGGGCTTTCAAGGATGGAAGGGTGGGGGAGCCCCAAGAGACATCGAGACAATCGGGCAGCCAGCCCCCCCCCCCAGGAGAGAGAGAGAGAGCCGGCGGCACCGAATGTGATGGCAGCCAGCCAGGAGGAGAAGGGGGGAGGGAGGCCGGCCGGCCGCA
Source organism: Zonotrichia albicollis (assembly GCF_047830755.1). NCBI lineage: Eukaryota > Metazoa > Chordata > Aves > Passeriformes > Passerellidae > Zonotrichia > Zonotrichia albicollis. The sequence goes on along the minus strand of NC_133827.1, from coordinate 4,352,387 downwards.
GCAGCAGCACGTGTGGGAGTATCATCCCGTCCCAGGACAGACAGAGACTGAAAACTTTTAACCCTTTCTTGCATGATTGGGGCCTTGCAAAAATGCTAATCCTCCTCGAAGCTGAATAAGAAGGGAGATGAGAGATGAGATAAGATAAGGACCTGGCCCGGAGAATGTGGAGATGATTGGATGGGAAGAGATGATTTGGAGTGGCCTTTTGGCTGGACTTTTCTCGTGGCTATGGACTCAGTTGTTCCTGTGACACAGACTGCATTTAGGGGGAGGCAGTGCCTCAAAACCAGGAAGGTTCTTTGTGAGGACCCCCCGGCCCCAGGGGGTTGGAAAAATATGGGGGGGACAGAGGTCCCAAAAGCAGAGACTGTGCCTTTTTGGAGTGAGACAAGGCATCCTTGAAAGACAACCCTAAAAGCAGCTCTGGTCCATGCCGTCAGTGGTGAGAGCACTGGGCATGGAAGGACGATGTTACAAGCGGCAGAAGGACTTTTTTTTCTTCCGGGCGGTGCCGAAGTAACAGAGAAGCACACGAGGTTTCAGTGTGTTTCCAGGAAAAGCCTATGGAACGAGAAGGACTCCTTTCCTCTTCATGAACTGATGTTTGAGTATACTAAAGTGTCGTGCCGGGCTGGGCAGTTGTTTTGGGAGAATGTATTGGATTGGGAAAGTCAGGTGGTGGGGGAGGAGGAAAATGGTTTTTTTGTAAGGTTTTCAATTCTTTTCTTCTTTTTTTTTTTCCTTATAGTCCCTCCCTATTTTCCTGTAGTTTAAGTAATAAAGTGGTCTTTATGTTTTAAGTTAGAGCCTGTTTTGCTTATTCCTGGTCACATCTCACAGCAGACACCAGGGTGAGGCATTTTCATGGGGGGCACTGGCTCTGTGCCAGGCTCAAACCATGACACAGAGGGAGACATAGGAGTGGAACAAGTAGATTGAAAAGGCAGTGTGACAGAGTAATGAGTGAGGAGTTGAGCCACGGGGTGAGTGTGGGAAACTAAGACTCTCCTGGCACCGGGGATTTCTTAGTTTGCTGCCGCCAGAAATGGGTCAGGGAAAGAGTAAGTTCCTTGACCCTGGGGCTGCGGATCGTGTGAAAAATTCGCAGTGGTTTGAGGTATCTGGGAACCGTGAGGGGGGTTCTCAGGGGGGGAGTGTTCCTCAGGACAGCCCACTGGGGATGTTAATGCAGTTTTGGGATGAATGGGAATCCCGAAGGGAAGAAAATCTAGAAATTCAGAGGGCAGTGCCTAAAGAACATAATACAGGAAAAGTTTTGAGTGAGCATCAGAAAAAATATGAGTCACCTGCAGAATGGTTAAAAAGATTAAAAAGAGACTTGCAATTATATTCAGGTATAGATATTAATACTGCAGTAGGGCAGGTTCTGTTAAAAATTCAGTTTGTGAGCGGATCTTGCGGTGACATTAGGAAAAAGTTGGAAAAATTGCAGAAGATTGGCAGGAGAGGGGACTGCAAGAGTTACTGAGAGAAGCACAAAGGGTGTTTGTAAAGAGAAATGAGAAAAAGCAGAAAGCAGATGCCAGAATTTTGGTGGCAGCAGTTCAAGAAATGCAGGCAGCTTTGAATACAGGAAAATCTGCAGGGAAAATCAAGCAGCGGATGTCAGGATCTATTTTTAGGAACACAAGACCTGTGCATTTTTCCCGCCACAAGAAAAGACACTTAAAAAATTCTTGCCCCACTTTAAAGGGTGCGGGATCCACCTGTTTTTACTGTCATAAAAAGGGGCACCTGCAAAAAAATCGCAGAAAGAAACAGCAAGATGAGAAAACTTGTCAGGAGAATCAGAGAGGGCAAGAGTTTTGTTTAACGAAGAGGACCAAATTACACCCAGAAGAGGCCTTGATAATAAAGCTAAGAGTAGGTCCTCAGAGTGAAGAAGTCATATTTTTAGTAAATACAGGAGTTTCTCGGTCGACAGTGACAAAATTACCCCAGGGATGTGAGATAAGTAGTGAGCGAGTTTCAGTAATTGGAATTACAGGAGAGGCTTTCCCTGTTCCTGTAATAAAAGGAGTGCAAATTGAAACAAATGACAAATTTAGAGTAAATGATTTATTGTTGATACCAGAGGCCTAGAATAATTTGTTAGGCAGAGATCTAATAATAGCCTTAAATTTGCAGATAAAACCCTGTGAAGGAAAACTTAAAATTTATTCTTTAACTGAAGAAGATAATCTAGAAATTAATGACACGGGTTGGCATTCAGGTGAAGTGGAAAAAAGTTTAGGATAAAGGAGTCTGGTCCCCTTAGCCCCTCCTGGTCAGCACAAGCCTGTGAATTTTATGCATTATTCCGTACATTATTAATACTAAAAAGGCAAGAAGGGACTGTTTATACAGACTCCAAATATGCTTTTATTGTAGTACATGTTTTTAGAAAAATTTGGAAGGAAAGCGGACTTATGAACACTCAAAGGAAAGGCTTAATATACGGGGGATTGATAATTTAGATACTTAAATCTTTAAAAGGCTCAAAGAAAATAGCAGTAGTTCATGTAAAGGAACACCAGAGAGGGAGGGATATTAGAGTCAGAGAAATAATTTGGCTGATGAAGAAGCAAAAAGAAAGTGACCTTAAAAAAAGGGAGATACTAAAATCATGACCTTATTAAAAAAAAATAGAAATTCAGCAGGACACACTTTCCCTTCCATTAGCAGAATTGGCAGCTATAAGGAAATTAAGAGCAACATTTAAGGAGGGAAAGTGAGTTTTTCCTGATGACAGGATTATTATTCCAAAAACCAGTGACACATTAGATTTTAGATAACTTGTATAGACAGACACACTGGGAAACAAGGGCCTTTTGTGATCACTTTTTAAAATTTTATGGGTGTATAAGGATATTTGAAATTGGAAAATAAATTACCCAGGGGTGTCTTACCTGTTAAAAGGTAAATAAGTAGGTGTTAAGAAGCCCTCCCTTTGGAGGATGCAAAACAGCCTACAGGCTATTTGAAAAGATCCAGGTTGCTTTTATAGAATTGCTTAAAGTGGGTCGGTGGAAATATTTGTTAGTTATAATAGATCAATTAACTCAGTGAGTTGAAACATTTCCAGCAGCTCAGGCTACAGTTCAAACAGTGGCTAAAATATTGTTGGAACATGAAATTCCAAGAATGTGATAATATGGTGGGATTTAAGTTGATTTATATTAACCCTGATTTATTAAGAAGGAACTAAGCATCCCGGAGTGGCTATGGACCGCAATTCCCTTGAGCTCAGAGGCAGAAGAACGCCGATGGAAAAAGAATAAAAAGACTTTCTGAATCGGTGGGAACAGCCTAAAAAGATCTAAGATCTCCTCCAGGATCACCCACCAGCAACATTATTATAATTGAATACAGAACTGCAATTCCAGAAACTGAGATTGATAACACCTGTTGTTAAAAGAGCTCAGAGACAAGTAAAATGTTGGGAGTGCGGTAAACATGGTTTAGGGTGTCATCCATGGATATGTATTGTTTGCACACTTTGCTTTTACTCATGGTGGAAAGTAACTAAGAGAGAAGAGAAGGAGAGACAATTGATTTGCTTGCTTTGCTATGGTTATGTATTTAGTCAGCTAATTATAGAACACATTGCTAGTGATTTTTTGGATACCTTTGAGATTGGGAGATGGGACCCTTCCAGCAGCGATTGGATTAATAGGGAACTTCGATCAATTGGTTTTTGTTATATTGGCTATAGCACAAATAAGAGAAGGAGCAACTCATAATATTATAGACCAGTGTCTCAAAATTGATAGTTGTTGTAGAAAAGAAGTTTATATACCACATAATAGGCACATTGCATGGGCACATTGGTGCTGCGAGTTTGCCTATTGGAGGCGGTGACTTAATGAACTCCCTGCCCTTGAAGCAGAAAATAAATTAGAAAAATCTTATTGTGCTTGGCACATCCCTGAAATTTTGGAAAATACAGGTTTATGGTATTCTGGCTTAATCTTTTTCCCTGTTTTTTTCATTAAAATTATTTTTCGTTTTAATTATTTCTTTTTAACCAGCTAGAACTGGGAAATGGCATTTAAAAGGAGACAAGCAAACTCTGTGGGACTATGGGTATCAAGGAAACTAAAAGCACTGGTGACTAGATCCCGGGATATTACCTTTGCTACCGAGAAGACTGGCATCTCGGCCCTTGGTTGCAACCCAAGGGGGCTTGAGAAAGGTAGAAAGGTAGATTTCTTAAGGATTATTTTCACTGTGATCATTCTGGTACCCTTGGAAGTTGGCCAAAGCCAGAGAGACACACTGGACAGAGTTTCGGAAATGAAAAAGCAATCAGAGCAAAAACCAAGTCCCAGCAATTTCAACATTTGTGATTATTACAATCACCCTGTGTGTATTAAGGACAAGATGGAATCTGTGTTTGTAACACACCCATATGTTAGTTCTGCCTGCTACAATTGCAGCAGTATTATAGATGTTTGTATTAAGGAAGGAAAGATGTATTGGATAGAGAAAAATTTGGGATATAATGGGCGAGCTCCTTATCCCCATGGTGATCAAATTTGTCCTCAATATGAAAGATGCGTTTATTTTAAAAGAGATGATAATGGAAAGGACCAAGTATAGGCATGGGAAATCGGGCACTAAAAGAAAAATTGAAAGAGAAAATAAAACAAGAAAAAGAAACAAAGGGAAATAGAGAAAAGAACAGGAGAAAAGAGTCAACAGAATTGGCTGAATTGTATAAACAGCTAAAACAGTATTACAAAGATTGGGATTTGCCAGCCTTGAATAAGAATCTGTTTGTGGGATTGATGCAAGAGATTGCTACAGAATTGGAATTATTCACATGTGGGATTTGTGGAGGTCTAAAAAATGGCTGAAAGATGGCCATGGAAAGCTGAGAGCTTAGCTCCAGAGCAATTTTTAAAGTGGAACCACACACAAATTTCTGGAACATTGAAGAGACCTGAAGGATGGATTTTAAGTCATCAGGCAATTGGAATCATTTGTATAACTCGAGAAGGAAGGAAATTTAATAAAGTAGTAGGGCAAACTCCTTGTAAATCCACACTGGTGGTTAATATGGATAATTGTTTAAAAATTTGGCGACCAGAAAACCCCGCTGGATATTGGGGACCAATAAAAGAAATAAATTGTGAATGGGATGAACAGATTATTTTATGCTGGTACAAAAGTCCTGGAGCTAACCCCTACCAATCCATCGACAGCCTGAGGTCTTATTGGGAACAACTGGAGAAAACTGATAAGAAATGGAAAGTCTCAGATGGGATATATTGGATTTGTGGGCAACGAGCATACAGTGAGTTACCTCAAAAATGGGGAGGAACCTGTACTTTGGGGAGAATGCAACCCTCCTTCTTTGTTCTACTGAGGTCTAGGAGCAATGTGCTAGGAACTCCACTGTATGAAACCCTTCAGTGGAATAAAGGAGATTTGAATTTAAATTTTCCAACAGCAGGAGGGAATCAAAACTGGGGGGAGGACGAATAGCCTGCAGAACAAATTGTAGCATATTATGACCCAGCAACATGGGCTCAGGATGGGTCATGGGGATATAGGACCCCAGTTTATCTGTTGAATCGATTAATAAGGCTCCAAGCAGTAGTGGAGGTGGTGTCAAATCACACCTCTGGTGCCTTAAAAATGTTGGCCAGGCAATATACACAAATGAGGGCGTTTGTGTATCAAAACAGGATTGCCCTACACTATCTGATAGCAGAAAAAGGAGGAGTTTGTGGAAGATTTAATGAATTTGAGTGCTGTGTAAAAATTGATAATTATGGGGAAACTATCACTGAACTTGCAGAGAAAATTAAAAGAGTGGGTCATGTGCGGGTACAGAAGTGGAAATTAATCTTAAAAACAAATTGGTGGGGTAACCTCTTTGGAAGTGTTTGTAGGAAAAAGTTAGTGTTCATGTTGTTATGCTCAATTCTGGGACTTCTGTGTTTTATAAGGTTAATTCATTCAGTGATTCAGGGGATGCAGATTTCAACAATGTCTCTAGATTCAGAATCAGCAGAAAAAGGAAAACCAAAATCTATAATGGTATTAAAAGCTAAGTCGACCCCTGTTAGAGAACAAGGACTTAAAAAGATTGAAATAGACCAGGAAATGCTAACTAAACTTGAAAGAGAGTGTGAAAGACTAGAAGCAGTAATAGAAATGCTGGAAAAGTTTGAAGCTGAAAAGAGACAACGAGAAAACCAAAATTCTAAAAAATATAAAAGATATCAAAGTACAGCTTTTTAAATACAGCACGAATCATAATGATCAAAAAGAGAAATGGGGGATTTGTGATAAACAGGTATGATTCGTGCTGATAAAAATTGAAACAGTAATCAATATTAATAAAGTAATTAATATTTGAGAATAATAAAATAGTTAATAGTTAAAAGTTGTAATGCCAAAGAAGAGAGGGAAAGGAGGGGCTCCACCCACCCCCCCCTTCCCAGCAGATGTTCTCAAGGAGCACAGGAAAGAAGCTGAAGATACAGTTGCTAAAAATGACCAAAGAACCTGGTTGGGTCCAAGAAAATGCTAATTATAAGGGACTTATTGCTTTGATATGTAGATGCAGTGATACGTTAGTCTAGGCTTACATTGTACTGGCTTGGTGCGCATGTGTAACCCAAAGGTGAATTAAAGGAAAACGAAGAAGACTACAGGGCCTTCATCAGTGACGACCCCCAAAGACTTGTGCGACCACCAAACCGAGTGGTGGCGCATGGATGGTAAAGGTGGTAATGAAGGCGGAGACAGAGAAGGGACGAACCGAAAATAGGAGGAGATGGCATTGACACATGGCATATAAGGGGTGACTTTCACTTGGCAAGCTTGTACGTGAAGTGGCAAGGGTCATTGCACCCTGCCCTCCGTACCCCACGGTTGTTTTTGCTTATGCGCTATTATTTGAACCAAATTATCCCTTATTTATATATTTTCTAAACTATTTAAATAAAATTGTTGCTGCCTTAAATATGGTTTGGTTTTTTTTTGATGGGATAATTGGGCAAACATAACAGCATCATGTATGAGATATATGAATATGCAACCGGCTATTACTTTTAAGTTAATCCTGTGTTAGCAAAGTGTCTTCTGAGGCAGAGCAGAGCACCCAGACATTTGTAATTCTTTGCTCTTTAAATTGCCCTTTATTGTCCTACCTCTAATTGTCCAAATTATTTTTTCTCTAATTTTTATTCTTAGTTTTATAACTAATTTATTACTATTAAATATTTAAAATTTTAGAACAAGTGAAATTCTGCATCCTTTATGTCCACTATCAGTGGGCATCCTTCTTCCCAAGCTTTGTCAACTTCCCTCTGGGTTTGAGATCAGTCAAACGTGCCCAGCCTTGAGTCTTGGAAGACAATTCTAGCAACAAGTACTTTGCTTTTCTAACACCTGGCCATCACTTCGAGCTTGTAGGCTGCTATGTGTGTCCAGGTTAAACGTCTCTTCCTGTTGATCAGGCTTGGAAGTGTGTACAGCCCAGGCCCGACAGGACATGTTTTCTTCAGGAAATGGGACGTAGGGCCCAGTTTGCAACGGGTGCAGGCCCGCGCCTTCCAGAGCGCCAGAAGGTTGGCGGCGCCATTGCAGGCCGCAGGGCGCCGCCCTGTGGGCGAGAGCCGCCATGACAGCGCGGGCGGCGCGCGGCGGGGCCGGAGGGCGGGAAGGGGCGGGCGGGTGTGAGGGGCGGGGCGCTTCGTGCCCAGAGCCGGGCCCGCGCTGTTCCTGGGCGCGTTCCCGGCTCGGTGTTGGGAGCGTGCAGCTGCTGCTCGGGCTCTGGGAGAAGCGTGCGGCCGCAGCGGGGTCCCAGCCCGCAGAGCTGGCTGCTGGCCGAGGCTGAAGTGCCGGAACTGCCGTGATAGAGCTGCCCTGCGCCGCGGCACTGCCAGAGTCCCTGGCAGAGCCGGGCTGACACAGGCAGCTCCTGAGAGAAGCCCTGCCATGGCAGACCCGGGCTGGCAGTGCCAACAGCTGAGGGAAGCCCGGCCATGGCAGAGCCGGGTCCGCTCCTGCCCCCGGGCCGCCCGAAGTAGCGACCTCTGGGACCTGCCGGCAGACCGGCACTGCTTGGCCCTCTGCAGTAGATCGACAGAGTTGCACCACAGATAGCAAAATATTAAAACATCTGATTTAAAACACCAGAGGGAAACCATAGAATTGAAAAGAAAATGAAGGTGTACCAAAATACTCAGGGCATGAATGGGAAAACTGAAAAGAAACAGAATCTAATTATTTATATAATCTCAACTCTATCAAGAGAAACATGAGGGTGAAAAAACCTTCTAAAAGTTTTGACAATAGAATGGTTCAGCTGTGTAGTTTTGCTAGTACATTAAAGACTTAAAAAGCAGTCAGGTATTCCTTTGTCCAGTGCTATGAATTTATTCACAGGATTTGTTACAGTTGTCCCTCAAATACCCCTCATAAAGAGAGTTGAGTGCTTAGATTCCATGGAAGCCATCAGTTAGTAAATGTAGTGTTGTGGTTTTTAGTAGTTCTGTAGTAAGTAGTTAGTAAAAGAAGTCTTCGTTTCGCCAATGGATGCTGATCCCTGATGCATTCGTGCTGGTTCTATGGAAAGGCGAATTTTTAGGAATGGACTGTTGGAAAACTGGTGTTTTCTGCTGGTAGTAGGTACAAACACATTGCTTTTTGTGGTAGAGACTGAAGCAACTTTAGATGCCTGCTCCTTCTTCTCCACCTATGTTTAAAGGAGATCCATGCAGGTTAAAACATGAACCAAACCTCGAGGCTCTGGGCCTGTGCTGCAGCCTCACCTGCCTCTCCCCACAATCAGCAGAGGAACAGCCAGAGGACACTGCAGTGTTCCTCAGTGCAATGATGGGAGCAGAAGGCAGGCAGGAGCAGGGCTCACATAGACAGAGAGGATCAGCACCTCAAAGCGACCACATCATTCAAGGGACAGGGACTCAGGACAGACAGCTGCCCTGTGGGACAGCAAGCAGGAGGGTCCTGGAGCCAATGAGCCAGGTGAGGGCAAAGCAGCCCTGTGATAGCCTGGCCCAGGGGCTCTTGTATCAGCAGGCAGCGTGGGGATCAGAGTAGAGGCAGGGGGAGGCAGGAGCTGCTCGGCCATGCCGGGGCTGGGAGCCTCCTTCCTGCCCAAGTGGGGCCCAGCTGGGCCAGGGGGCAGCTGCTGGGACAGCCGTGCCCACAATGGCCCCTGCTCTGCAAGGCCTCCAGCCCTGCCCATCAGCCAGGCAGGGACAGAGCAGCCTTGGGGCCAATGCTGCTGCAGGCTTAGAGCCCCGCAGAGCTGCTCGTGCCTGGTGCCATTGGCTCTGTCCCCTGCAGCCTGCATGCTGTGTCGCCGTGCAGAGGCTGAGCCCTGTGCCTCCCCAGGCCCTGGCAACTGCTCCTGCACTGCCCAGGCCACCCACGGGCCCTGCCCGGGCCTCACGCAGGCCAGAACCAGCTGGGGCTGTGACAGCTCTGCTGCTCTGGGCCCAGCCCTCAGGCAAAGCACCCGCCTGTCCCTGGGCTGGGGGCAGTGCCCAGGCTGGGCTTGGCAGAGCCCATCCGCTCCTGGAGGTCTGGGAGCACTGCTCTGGCCTGGCCTAGCCTGGCCCTGGGGTCCCTTGGCATTCCTGCTTGCCCTTGCATCCACCAGGGATGGGCTGCAGCTCAATGGCCCCGGCCTGGCCGCACACTCAGGCCTGGAGCCTTCCCGTGGCTCCCCAGGGCACGAGAGCCTCAGCCCCAGCTCCCAAACACGGCCTAACAGCCTTTGCTGATATTGATCCCTGTCAGACCTTTGAAAGTATTTTCAAAGTAACCTTGTTTGGCAACACTTTCAAAGAACAAACGTGACTCGCTTCTCATCAGTAAAAACTTTATTGGTTTGCTTGCACTTCCTATAGGGTATCCTAATGCTTCCTTTGGCGTTCCAGAAAATAATTAAAATCTAACAAATTCTTCAGAGAAGTTCCTGAATCCACTATGAGGAGAAGTCTCTATATTCACTATCCTTACATACACTTAAGTAGCTGCTCCTGTAACACACAAAGATGTAGTGGTTTACCTGACTGGACCACACAGCATGATGTTATACACACCGCTACACTACAAAACTTCTCTTCCCTGTTCATTACAAATTCGAAGCTCTTCTCGAGGTCCTGACTTAATTTTGCATGCACATTCATACCTGCAATCCCTCCCCATGCTCAGCTTTCACCTAGACTTACCAGGGAACAGATGTTCCATACTCACCTCAAGCAATAATCTAAGTCTGTCTTCCTAACCCTCTTTTTCTTCACTGACTTCTACTAATCTACAAAATAACTGTGGATCCTCTGCACAAAAGAAACATCCAATTAATAGCCTTAAACACTTGTGATTGCGCCGCTGCTTCTAACAATCTTGACCACCACAGCACTAAAATCAGAAATCAATTCTTCACATCCTTCCTGTTCTCCTGCCCCCACCACACCTTGACTCCAGCAGAAATGTTCCCTACTGCAGCCTGCTGTGCTAAGAACAATCAAAGGCAGCAGCACTTTTCCTCACCATGCTGCAATCTGAATTGCACTGAAATTGCAGCTGTTGCATTAGAAGCTCAGCACCAGCACGCCACATCTTCCCCCAGAACTGAGGCCTGCTGAGGCCTGAGCTCTCCATTTCAACACACCCTGTAAATCAGGCTGCCTGGAAGATTGCAGGCCGGGAACTGTGTGAACACAGCAGTGCATTTCAGCAGAGTTATGGAATCAATCTCATGGAAGGCACATCCTTTAAGCTTAAGACTCTATTCTACAAAATCTAACCAGCAATTGTTTTGGTGGCCTGTGCAGGGTTTATGGGACTGTGCATGTTTGCTTTGGATGTTGTTTTCTTTGTTTCTAAATACAAAATTCACTGGATTCAGAAGAGAAAGCCCCAGATTCATTAGGACAAAGAACCACAAGGACATATGTGGCTGACAAGAACACTCAACATTCCTAATGGTAACTCCAGAAAGAGAGGAAAAAGACAAAGATGATTTAAATACCTGAAAGGATCCAAAATGTCTACGTAACCTGTCAAGTGACTAAGTTTTTGGTAAACTGTAAAATTCCAGATTCCTATTCGGTAATTGTCTGAAAGAAAAGAAAGCCTGAAGTTTTGGCCTTTGTTTTGCCAGAACTTTCTCATGGGATTCTGCCACAACTTGGATCACAAGTGAGGGTGGCAAATTTTGACTAGAAAACTTTGATAGCTAGGCAGCATTTTTTCCTCCTCACTGAATTACAGGAAGGGTTTGAAAGGAAAAAAAATATAAAACAGGGTAAAGAAATTCTGACTTACCTTTTAGGCGTTCATCATCTTTGGAGAAGAAAAAAGCTCTAGCACTTGCTGTGCGGGGTAAAGAAAGAAACCTAGAAAAGGACAAAGGGATCTGAGCATCCTAAATTGTACTATCAAATTCCATGAACACAAGTTAATCCTGTAGTTCTTCAGAGAAATGCCATACATTGAAAAGCTTCATTCCCTAGGAACCGAATAGAGCTTTTTATTTTACAAAACCCTCTTTTAAAGAGAAAACTGACTGTGTCTTGGGCTTTTGGCCAAACTCAGTTTGGAGTTGGTCAAACCAAGATGACCCAGTTAATTTCTTGTGCTCTACTCTTTCTTTCCATATTCACATTCACATCCAATGGGCTGCTGGGAGTTTTGACTCTGTGCAGCACAAACGGTTTTCCAAGATGACTTTCATTGCTCAGAGGTGTGCAATGTCAGTTTCCCATTCCCCGAGTGCTGCTATTAATATTCCCACAGCATCCAACTACTACAGCCAAGTAGACAACAAAGAGAAATGCAACTTGCATTTCTTGGTCCTGTTCGATTTCTGAACAGGACTGCTGTCCTGGAAACGTGGATCCTCTTGCCATGTGGCTTTTACCGGCTTTATTGCCCAAGCGTGTAAGGCTCTGCAATGACAGCACCAAGAGAGAAAAAAAGGCAAAACCAGATTATTCCTCCACTCGTCAGGAAAAATTCCTCCTTTCATGTGAAATCCTTACAGTGGAGAAGACAGATTTAGGAAGGACAGAATCTGACCTTGCCAGACTTTCTAAGCTACATCTCGGCTCCAGTATTTTCAACTTTGTTCCAGGGATCCCTTATGTATTCTTAAACATTTCTCATTGCATTCAGAAGACGCTGAATACCTTCTCAGTTCAGCACAAGTCTGGGGGCTCGTTGCTTTGTGCTGTTGCGTTGGGTTTTTTAATATTTTGGGATATCTTCACGGGTTTTCTTTTCTCTCCTGCATGACTGGGACTCGAGTTAATATTGTTTCATCTTCATTTCAGACGGCCTCATTTTATCTAAGGTTAGGACACCCCAATGGTCATGTGTCATTCCATTTCCTTTTTCTAAAGGTCCAAGAGTAGAATTCAGTAACAAACAGAATGTTCATGGGCCAGCTCTCGGACTTTGCTCCTCCCTCTACATTAATGCACATTTCCTTAAAAACCATGTTGGATTCTATGAAACTTGATATGACTGGTGTGTCACCTGTTTCCGTGTTTGAGGAATTCAGGGCATGAGAACAAGTTTTTTCACCACTCAGCAAAAACCCCCAATGCCTTCTCAAAGCATGCCTTTTAGAATTCCTGAGATGCAAGCATGAGGCAGCTCTCAATAATCTACCACAGCCCCAGCAAGCAGAACTGAAGATCAAAATGCTTCTGCCTAATTACTGACTTCTGTTGCTGAAAATCCCCTGCATCCTGACCTTCTTTACACCATATTGCCCTACAGTTCCTGCCAGAAGCTCTTCCTTAGCAATGGCACTGTTAGAAGGGTTCTGCTGTTACCTTCTTTGATGCCCAACTCCTCTGTGCCTCCAAAGACGGAAAACTTGAAAGAACTCGTCTCCTGAGCTGCGTCGTCCTCAGGCAAAGGTCCCAAATGGTCATCTGGGGCAGAGTCCTGTGCATCGTTTTGTCCAGGGTATTTTCTCAGTCTATTCTGGTTTTTTCTTTGAAGGTCTTTCAAAGAAGAAACCAGAATAGACGGAGGAAATACCATCTATTCCGGTTTGTTCTTTGAAAGACCTCTTTCAAATCCGCAGCAATGCTGTAGAAGTTGTCTTCAGACACTTGAGGCAGTGTCTCACTCTCTTTCTTCGTTTTTTGGCTTTACTGAAATGAGATTGTTCAAGGTTAGCAACACAGCACACATTCTTTTCAGACACAGCTTCCCTAAGAGCCACCTTGCTCTGAATGTCTCCCAAAGCATATCCAAGCCCATTAAGGAGTGGTTCATTATCAAGGGTAAGCAGTGGGGAAACATCTGAGGTTGGAGTGTAAAGGCAGGAACAAGAGTCCTTTTTAATTAACCACATCCTTAAGTGACTTTTCACTGAATACACCGTTACACAGAAATCAAGGCATTTAACCCCGACTTCTTCCTGCCAGTAGAAACATCAAGAGCTAATAGGGTTTGCTCACAGAGCTGCACATCTCAGGGTCCCTGCACTGACCGTTCTCACCTTCACTTCCAGCAAGGAACACACGGCCTAGAAAGAAAAGATGACAGCGCTACGCGCTGCTGTTGGAGGTGCCAGTTGAGGTCCGACGTCGCTGGTTGGAGTGGCTGCTCCTGCGGGATGTCCCCGACCACGTCCCCCTACGCCTGGGCCTCTCGGCACTCGCTGCTGTCCTCCTGCTCCTGTCCTGGCGACTCCTGGACCGCAGAGTCTGAGTCGAGGCCCGGCGCTGCTGGCGGGAGCGGCTGCGTCTGGGAGGCGTCCCCGATGATGTGTTCCTTCGCCTGGGCCTCTCAGCCCTTGGCCTTGTCCTGCTGCTGCTGTCACGGCGACTCCTGCAGCGGACAGGTGGACTCTGGGCCCAGCCTTGCTGGCGGGAGTGCCTGCGTCTGGGGGATGGCCCTGGCCATGTGTCCCTTCGCCTGGGCCTCTCAGTCCTTGGCCCTGTCCCACTGCTCCTGTCACAGACACTCCTGGAGCGGACAGGTGGACTCTGGGCCCAGCCTTGCTGGCGGGTGCGCCTGCGTCTGGGGGATGGCCCTGGCCATGTGTCCCTTCGCCTGGGCCTCTCAATCCTTGGCCCTGTCCCTCTGTTCCTGTCATGGCAACTCCTGGAGCGGACAGGTGGACTCTGGGCCCAGCCTTGCTGGCGGGAGCGCCTGCGTCTGGGGGATGTCCGTGACGGTGTTTCCCTTTGCTTGGGCCTCTGAGTCCTTGGCCCTGTCCCACTGCTGCTGTCACGGCGACTCCTGGACCGGACAGGTGGACTCTGGGCACGACTTTGCCGGCGAGAGCAGCTTCGCCTGAGGCCGGGCCCAGCACGTCTGGAATGGACCCTGTCCTCAGGGTCAGGGGACGTGCTGCGTGTTGCCCTTGATCTGCTGCTGCTGCTGGTGTCCAGTGAGGAAGATGGCAGCGCCTGCTGCCATCCTGCGTGGTGGGGCCTGCTGTGGCTGCCCGTCTCTGGAGATGGAGACGGGGAAACCAGCACCAATGGCACAGGGCTGTGGGAGCTGGGGCGGATGGCCTCAGATTCTGACCAGCCATGAGCAGATTGTAGTCCAGACTGTCTGGCCGGCCTGGGGCCATTGTGCTCTGTCTCATCCCTGGCGGCTGTAAGGGCAAGCAGGAATGTCAAAGATCGCCCAGGCCCCAGCCAGACCAGGCCAGGCCAGAGCAGTGTCCCCAGCCCTCCAGCAGTGGATGCTGCCCTCTGCCTAGCCCGGCCTGGGCACTGCCCCAAGCCCAGGGACACCGGGCACTTTGACTCATACATGTTCCGAGCCCAGCACAGCTGTCACACTCCCATCTCTGTGTGCTGTTCCTCAGGCCAGAGCAGCGCCTGTGGGTGCCCTCAGCAGCACAGGAGGAGCACAGGAGCAATTGCCAGGGCCTGGGGAGGCAAACAAGCGCATAGCACTGAGAACAAAGTGTACCAGCACGTGCTTGTCTGGCCAAGCGCTTCTGGTTCTTCCCACTTACAGCCCTTGCCGAGATACAGGTTCCCTGAAGAGCCCCAGGTGCAGCTTCCCAACTTACCCCTGTTCCTCTGCCTCCTCCCTGCCTCCAGGGTAAAGGCAATCCCTGGCGTTGCACTGGCTGTGCCTCACTCCTAGATCTGCAAAGGCATCGTTGTCCTCCCATGTTGGGTCTCTGATGGAGAAAGGACGAGATGATGAATTTCTGCTGCTCTCCCTCACGGAGGTCCAGGGTGTCCCAGCTCCTTCTCCAGCGCTTTTCCAAGTTGGGCGTGAAGCTGAAGCCCAGACTCATGGGACAGGGCAGGGCCAGGGCTCCTGGGACAGGGCCTGGCACAGCACAGCACTTGCATTCTCCTGCCTGGTGGGCCAGGCAGAAGGACACCAACCTGAAGGGGACTCGGATCCCCAAGATGAACATTTCAACAGGGAATTCCCCCCTGTCTCTGCACAGGGGGCACTGGAAATACAAAACACCAGCGCGCAAGGCCTGTCCCTGCAGGGCAAACACAGGCAGGGTGAGCGAGGCCCTGCTGCTGCTGCTGAGCACCTGCTGTGCCCCGGTGCTGAGGGGAGGGCTCCTACCTGGATGCAGTCCCTGTGGAACCAGGCCCTTTGGCACGTTGGGCACACCAGGGTTGTGAAGGTCGTCCTGTCCTCCACAGGCTCCAGGCAGATGAGGCAAACGGTGTCCGGCTCAGGAGTCGCCTCCACCTCCTGCTCTGGACGGTGCTCAGGGCAGAAGGAGCTGGAGGAAAATGGATGGGGAAAGTGAGAAATGCTGGATCATTCCCCAGGGGTGGCCATAAAGAGAGATGAGGTACCTGAACGGAGTAACGTATACATTGACACAGCCGCCCTCCTTGGCACAGGGCAGGTGGAACCATCTGTCACACTCCGGCACGCAGCACATGATGGTTGCCCCGCTCTGGCCGCAGACGCAGCAGCGCTGGAAAGAGCCAAGCAGCCGCATAACCAGCAGCAGCAGCCTCGAGGCCTCCCCGGGCAGCCGCAGGGCTCTGGGCAGGGCGCAGGACGTGGCCACTGCCGGCTCCCAGCCCACAGAGCCGCCTGCTGGAGGAGGGAGGCTCCTGTGCCAGGGCCTCTGTTCCAGAGCTGCTGGGAGCCAGACTTTGTCCCGGCTGTCAGGCCGGCCTTTCTTTCCTGGTGTCTGGGCTAAGCTGTGGCAAACCTCGCCAGGCACAAATCTCCCTGCTCTTGTCAGGCTCTCACCTTCTGTGCTGCCCGCCGAACCACAATTTGGAGATCTCGTGGGAGAAATCCCATGAGTCCAAGGTGGCGGTTCTCTTGCCGAAAGAGGAGAGTAGCGAAGAGCTGCAGGCAAGGGGAGGAGCTGATGAGGAGAGGGCGGCAGGAGCTGCCCATTGCAATGGTGGAGGGAGCGCCCGGAGCCACTCACCATGCAGAACACGTGGGCACAGAGCCCACCCTTGCGCAGTTTTTCACCACACATGTCCGGGTCAGCCTCGGCACGGCGACACAGCATGCAGGCTGCAGGGGACAGAGCCAATGGCACTGGGCATGAGCAGCTCTGCGGGGCTCTGAGCCTGCAGCAGCATCGGCCCCAAGGCTGCTCTGTCCCTGCCTGGCTGATGGGCAGTGCTGGAGGCCTTGCAGAGCAGGGGCCATTGTGGGCACGGCTGTCCCAGGAGCTGCCCCCTGGCCCAGCTGGGCCCCACTTGGGCAGGAAGGAGGCTCCCAGCCCCGGCATGGCCAAGCAGCTCCTGCCTCCCCCTGCCTCTGCTCTGATCCCCACGCTGCCTGCTGCCACAAGAGCCCCTGGGTCAGGCTATCACAGGGCTGCTTTACCCTCACCTGGCTCCTTGGCTCCAGGGCCCTCCTGCTTGCTGTCAGACATGGCGGCTGTCTACGCTGAGTCTATCTCCTCGAGGGACGTGGTCACTTCGAGGTGCTGTTCCACTCTGTCTATGGGAGAAAGAAGAGGGGGGGGGGAGTTTGCAGAACAGGCCCAGAGCCACAAGGCTGTACTCCCTGCTCAGGCCTGCCTGAGCCCTGCTCCTGTGTGTTTCTCCTCCCGTCGTCGCCTTGAGGAACACCGCAGTGTCCTGGCTGTTCCTCCGCTGATTCTGGGAAGGGAGAGGCAGGTGAGGCTGCAGCACAGGCCCAGAGCCCCGAGGTGTGGGGCCCCTCTAGTCCCTGGGCAACCACGTCCCTGCCCTACCTTCTCCGCCCGTTGTCAGGTCGCACTGACACTCGGCCAGAGCCCAGCGTCCCCTTTTGTGGCCTTGGTGGCACAGGTCACAATGGCCACTCTGACATCAGAGCTGTGTACCCAAAATCGGGGCAGCCATGGCCTCAGGTCCCTGGCAACCACTTGTGGCGGCCCCCTCGGGCACCGAGCTTCTGAGATGGGTCCGAGCATTTGCTCAGGGTGGAAGCAGGGCCGGGACTCCTGCAGCAAGGGCAGGGTCAAATGCCAGGCCCTGGGGCAGCCATCCAGGGTGGCACTGTAGGCAGGGAGGTGCTGTTCTGGCACTGCCATGCCAGGGCTCCGGCCCCGGCCAAGGGAAATCTCTGCTCCTGCCCCTGGCAGGCGGTGGCCCAGAGAGCTGGTGCGGAATCAGCTGCACTGCAGGGATTCAAACCCTGCTCTAGGTGAACTGATGTTTTCCTCAAGATCTGTCTGCAGAAAACTAAGATGAACCTGATTTGATGCTGCTGCTGATGACCATTGGGTACACGTGATAAACCTGGACACCACCACAGCTGCCTCCAGACATCAGTTATCTGTCATCCTATGAACTAACAACTTTCACATTTCATATAAATGGAAAAATTAGTATTCAGCTTCTGAGAATCGTCATCTTTTATACTGACTCAGTGGAAAGACACAAAATGCACTGAGATTTTGTGTGTACATTTGACAGGAGAGCTTGCAACTGTCCTCCACTCAAGTCAAATACAGGACGATGTTTTCCTACATTATATGCACTTTGCCAATTTGGTCCATGCTTTTCTACTAGAAAATACATTGGAAAAAACTCAGGAAGAGAAGCACAAACAATTCTTGTCAATTTTTGTCTTTTGTGTCTTTGCAAACATGCTCCTGGAAATCCAGATCCATGACTTCTAGAACAATCACTGGCATCTCTGGGAAGCAGGGCAGGGGCTGACAGGCAGGGACACCCTGCACCTGCCTGATGCTGGGGCAGCAGGAGTTCGTCCATTTTCCTGTCTCCATGGGAGAGCCACCTTGGCTGGGAAACGATCCCTTCACTGCTCTAGGAGGGAGGCACAGCCAGTGCAATGCCAGGGAGTGCCTTTACCCTGGAGGCAGGGAGGAGACAGAGGGGGAAGTTGGGAAGCTGCACCCGGGGCTCTGCAGGGCTCCCGGCCAGGGCTCCAAGCACAAGGAGCCAGAAGAGCTTGGCCGGACAATCCCGAGCTCTGGACACCTTGTCCTCAGCACCGTGAACCCATTTGCTTCTCCAGGCCCTGGGCACTGCTCCCGTGCTGCTCATGCAAGTTACACACACACACAGAGCTACCTGCTCTGTCTCAACCCTCTTCAGCACTGGACAGCACAACACAGTAACGTGTTCTCTTCAGGACATGGTCTAATTATTAATAGTCCTGCAAAGACTCACATTCAAAGCATACACACACAGAACCCCAAACCCTGGTAGAGACCTTGCATCAACACAAAATGCTTGTTGCTCTTCAGAAACACAGGGCAGCACTTTTGGCCAATGCTTTTTCCTCTAAGTTCTTTCAAAGGATTGCAAAAGCGACTTTGTTTGGCAACTTCTTCAAGGAAGAAACAGGAGAGGCTTCTGAGTTTTTAAAGATTTATTGATTTGCTTTCACTTTCCTTTTGGCATCCTTACACTTCACCCTGCATTCCAGAAAATCATGAAAATCCAAAATAATATCAGGGGAAGTTTCTGAATTCTTTCATGTTTCTCTCAAAGACTTTCTTGATGTACATACAAGCGACATACAATGTATAACATACAGAGAAGCAGTGGTTTCCCTCACTGGACATTACAAGACAAGGTTATAGACTCCACTTTACTAAAACACTTCTGTTGCCTGGTAATTACAAAGCCTGAAGCTCTTCTAGAGGCTTTTCCCAGTGCAACTTCATTAGGTTCGTCTATGCTCAACTCTCGAGCCTGTCCAGGTCTCACTGAAGGGCAGCAGAGCCTTGTGGTGCCTCAGGCCCTGCTCCCAGTTCTGTCCCATCAGCAAACACTGAGGGAGCGCTCCGTCCCTTCTGCCAGGTCCCTGGGGAATAAGGCAAACAAGGCTGGGCCCAGCACGGCTCCCTGAGCTCACAGCTACCTGAGTTTGGAGCTCCCCTGTCCACTTCTCTGCCCCACTGTCCCTGAGCTGCCTCAGGGGCCTGTTACTGGAGGCAGGGACAAAGCCTTGCTGAAGTCCCAACTGACAACAGCCACTGTTCTCCCCTCACAAGCCCAGCCAGTCACTGCAGCACAGGTGGCTATGGATTGGTCAAGCATGGTTTCCATTCCTGTTATTCCACAGGCTTAGAGATGGCATCCAAGAGGAGCTGTTCTGTCTCCTTTCTGGGGGTGGGGCTGAGGCTGATGGGCCTGCAGTTTCCTGGCTACTTCTTGGTACCCTTTTGCAAAACTGCAGTGATGTTGGCTTTCCTCCACTGCTCATGCCTCTCTTCGGGGCTGTCTCCTTCCCTGACCTGCTGGCAGAGCACCCTGTGCCAGAGGCAGGAGCAGAGATTTTTCTTGGCCCCAAAAGGGAATGCTGGGCTCAGGCCGAGTGTCAGTGGGACCTGACAACGGGGGGAGAAGGCGGGAAGGAGCAGAGCTCATACAGGGCTGAGCAGGGAGTAGAGCCCTCGTGGCTCTGGGCCTGCTCTGCAAGCTCCCGGGCCTCTACTTTCTCCACAGAGAGAGAGGAACAGCACCTCGAAGTGACCAGGAAACCCGGCCATGGAGCGGGGCTAGGGCCGTGACACCTCAGGGACACCGGCCATGGAGCGGGGCTGGTGCTGTGACACCTCAGGGACACCGGCCATGGAGTGGGGCTGGGGCTGTGACACCTCAGGGAAACCGGCCATGGAGCAGGGCTGGGGCTGTGACACCTCAGGGACACCGGCCATGGAGCGGGGCTGGGGCGGTGACACCTCAGGGAAACTGGCCATGGAGCCGGGCTGGGGCTGTGACACCTCAGGGAACTCACCATGGCAGCCACCTCTCGAGGTTTTGAAGTACTTGTTTCTTTGTTTAATGCCCTTCCAAGATCAGTCTAGCATCTTTGCATATGAGCAGAACATACAAGGGTATTTAAAATTGAGTCTGATCCAATCATCAAAGACAATGGATGTTACCTCTAAACTTACCTTTTCATGATTGTCAAACAATATGGAACTTTTCTTTTGTCTGACTTGAAATATCCAGAATGCAAAATTTATTCTCAAGACAGGAAAAAAGAAAACAATGAAAATAGGATATAGGCAATCTTCAAAAGGCACAGAGAAGAAAATAAACATTAGAAAAGCTCTGCTTTGCTGGAAATATACAACAAGGGACTCTCTATGGAAGAGAGTTGCACAAGCCTCTGGATTCCTGACCGGTCACCTCTGCCAATGCTCATAGTATTCTCCTAACACACGTGAGCTTCCTGTCTTTCAGAGAGAGAAAGATTCAGCTGAAGTCAAGCAAACAGGGCAGGGCAGATGGAAACCTTCCCTTGAGATGCTTTTGGGAAGGCCTGCAAGGAGCCTGCCTTCCCTTGGAACAGAGGTGGTCACCATGCATGGTGTTGCCTGACTTGCCCTAGGTGCCCCTCGATTGCAGAAGGACTTTTGTCCACTTCATCACTTGTCTGTCCCTCCAGTTCCAGGGCCTCAAACCTGCTCTGTAAGGCACTAAACCTGTTAGTCAGCTGCGAGTTTTCAGAACAAGGCACTGACCGTGGCTCTAACTAGTTTTTTTAGTCAGGTTTACAATATATTTTGAGAAGAAGAAGGAGCAGAGAAGGTGTGAAAAATGCATATTATATGATTAGCTTTTCACAAATATTAAAATTAATACTATATGTGTTATGTTGGAAAGTTATGTTGTATTAATCCTTTTTTGTAGTGCTATCCTAATCTTTTAAAGTAGTGTGGTGAATATAGTTTTAGGCTACAGAAACTCTGTGCTGTAAGATACATTTTCTAAATAGCTCAAGGAGAGATAACAGTAACAAGACACCAAAACTCTGAGAAAAGAAATATTGCCTCCTTCTCGGGAAGAATCAGACTTTGAGGGACCAAGACAATTGATTTACAAGATGAAGGAGGGGTTGACAAGAACAAGAAAACACCCATTGTTTGAAAAGAATTTTGGCATTGTGATAAATAGGTATGATTCGTGCTGATAAAAAATCGAAACATTATTCAATATTGATACAGTAATTAATTTTTGAGAATAATAAAGCAGTTAATAGTTAAAAGTTGTAATGCCAAAGAAGAAATGGAAAGGAGGGGCTCCACCCACCCCCCCTTCCCAGCAGATGTTCTCAACAACCACAGGAAAGAAGCTGAAGATACAGTTGCTAAAAATGACCAAGAACCCGGTTGGGTCCAAGAAAATGGTAATTATAAGGGACTTTTTGCCTTGATATGCAGATGCAGTGATACGTTAGTCTTGGCTTACATTGTACTGGCTTGGTGCGCATGTGTAACCCAAAGGTGAATTAAAGGACAGCGAAGAAGACTACAGGGCCTTCATCAGTGACGACCCCCAAAGACTTGTGCGACCACCAAACTGAGTGGTGGCGCATGCGTGGTAAAGGTGGTAATGAAGGCGGAGACAGAAAAGTGGCAAACTGAAATTGGGAGGAGATGGAATTGACACATGGCATATAAGGGGTGACTTTTACTTGGCAAGCTTGTACGTGAAGTGGCAAGGGTCAAGAACCCTGCCCTTCGTACCCTGCGGTTCTTTTTCCTTATGCGCTATTATTTGAACCAAATTATCCCTTATTTATATATTTTCTAAACTATTTAATTAAAATTGTTACTACTTTTAATATTGTTTGGCCTTTTTTTATGGTGGGATAACTGAGCAAACATAACACTCTCTTTGCTCTGCTGAGCTATCTGTGCTGTGTGTGTGTCTGTGTGTGTGTGCATGGACTTGAAATGGCTGCTCTTGTGGCCTTGCTGCAAGCGACTTCTGAAGGAGATGCTTCAAAGAAGACTGCAGCATTTCTGCCACCCTGCCACGTGAAAACAAAAACCTGCTGCGTGATTGCCCAGAGCTCTGGATATCTGTTCTTGTGTGAATGTAACTGTGAAGCCATGTTCTGTCAGGTCTGAATTCTGGACTCAGTCCAGGTCCAGTGCTGCAGCCAGGGGCACCAGCCTGCGCCTCACACGCCGCTCCCTTCCCTGGGTGGCGCAGGCTCTTCTCCAGGCTCCCGTGGGCCCGAGCCGGGTGCCCATGGAGCCCCGGCCCGGCAGGGCTGCAGGCCGCCCCCATGGCTCCCCGGGCAGCAGCTGGCCCTCTGCCCTCGGGAGCCCTTGGCCAGCAGCTGCTGGCCGCGCCTCAGGGCTGTGCGGCCAGGGGAGGTCGGGGCCGGGCGCAAGCAGCGCCTGGCCCAGGGGCTGAGCCCGCACCAACCCTTCCCTCCTGCCGCTCTCTGCAGCTGGCAGACGACAGGCGCCGAGCGGCCGAGCACCTGCGCCGGGCCCTGCGCTACCTGCGGAGCCCACAGGAGCGCCTGCGAGAGGCGGCTGTCAGGTTCATGGGTGAGCCACGAGCCCGGGCTGCCCTTCCCCTCCCCGGCCTGGCCCGCCGCAGCTCGGCCCTGGCCCCGCCTGCTGCCCCGGCAGCGCCGGCCGGGCCCGGCGCCGTGGAGCCCTGATGCCCCAGTGCCCAATACTTGGTGTCAGCACCTTCATGGAGGGCACGGGCCCTCCAGGGGCTGCTGTCTGGATGCTGCCAGGAAGGGGCAGAGGCAGAGCTGGCAGCCAGGCAGGGCTGGCAGCTGTCCAGACCAAGGTATCATGACCGTGACCGAGGCCCCCTTGACCCAGAGCTCTGGGCCGCAGAGCTGCTGCCACCATGGGGACGGCAGCCGTGTCTCCTCCAGCAGGGCTGTGGAGTCGCTGCTGCCCCGGTGGCTCTGGACCCCACAGAAAGAGCACCAGAGCGGGCTCAGGAACGAGCACAAGAACAGCAAGTCTATTTTCAGCACTTGCATTGGCTGCTCCTTTAGGGTGCTTGCACCATACTCAGAGACACAGAAAACCTCTTTCTCCTCTGAGAGTTATCCCTGTCTATGCACTTTCCCAATGCACGGGATGTTACGTGCTAACCTCAGACACACAAACAATGCTGCAATAAACTTTAAACTCAACTGTTTTTTTATTCCAGAAGGCATGAAAAACTTGCAGAAAAGTCCAAAGAGACATATTTGTGTCTCTGTAGAGTCCCTCTGGTCTGTGAAATGCAGTAGCTGTTGCTGCGTTTGTGCAGCTGCTGATCCCTGCTATGGAAAAATTCCTTTCAGGAAGGAGCAGAATTATCTGACAGGGACCAAGCGTTGCCAGCAGTTGCTCCAGGTGCTCCAGCCATCAGCCCCTGCAGGAAGAAGCACAGCCCCCAATGCACGTGGGCTGTGGCTCCCTGTGGCACAGAAGCCCCTGGGGGCACAGGTCTGTGGGGCAGGAGATGGGCACCAGCGCTGCCAGGGCTCGGGGTTGGCAGCTCTGCTTGGGCAGGGACTCTGCCCCAGCTGCTGATGTCAGCACTGCCCGGGCCCCAGGGCTCAGAGCAGCATTGGTGCCCGGGCCCACACATTCCTTGTGCGAGTCACACCCGCAGGTTTAGGATGGCCACGGGCCGGGACGTGTCCCAAGGAGGCCGTGCCAGCTTCCCTGGAAGGCCCCGTGCCCTTCCCAGCACGGCTGCGTCGGCAGCCCTGGGGGCTCCTTCTGCTGCCCTGAGCCCGCAGAGCAGGGCAGCGTTTGCTGATGCTCTGAGCCCTTCCTAAAGATCCTGTGGGGCTGCCTTAGACACCTGGGGCCAGGCATTCCTTCCAGCCTGGGCCACTTTGGCTGGGCTGGGGGTGGCCCCAGGGCAGGCGGCAGTGTGTGCAAGGGCCCTTGGTGACATGGTGCCGCACAGTCACTGTGACATGGAACCGAGTGTCCAAGGGCCCTTTGTGACACAGGGTGACAAAGGAGCTGGCGGTGACAGGAGCAGGCCACAGTGCTTGGAGCACGCGACGGGACAGGACGGGACAGAGCAGTGCCGTGAGGAGTCCCCGCACAGCGTGCTCGTTCGTGTCCTACCCGGAGCTTATCCGAGGCGATACTCCCAAAGGTGACCTCGCGGAAAGACTGCGGGCCTTGCTGATCTGTGGCCTTGCCGAGGTTCTCTTTTGCAGGAGCCTGCAAGGCCAGACTGTGGGAGTTGGTGACTGAGAATTTTTCGGAAGCATCTCCCATCCCTGCCGCAGGCGCCCTCGACTGCAAACCACAATACTTGACAGAAGACTCCTGTCTTTGTGGCAGGAGCCCTTGAGACCGAGTGCAAGACTTGCTATCCTGCAGCCTTCCTGCGGCTTCTCTCTTGAAGGTGGCTCTCAGGCACAACTGCAGGACTTGGTGACTTGGAGCATTTCCAAGGCATCTCTCCTGCAATTGGCCACAAATCAAATCAGAGATATGGAGCAGAGACTGTCGAGAGTGCCAAACTTGGCCTGGGTGGAGGAGGAGGAAGAAGGCCCTGGAGCTGCCCCAGCAGTGGAGGCTGAGGAGGTGGTGCCATTCCATCCACTGCAGGAGGGTGAGTAGCAGAGCTCGGCTGCAGGACTGGTGCCTGCAGTCAGGTTGGCGCCATGGCAAGGCATGGCATGGCATGCCATGCCATGCCGTGCCATGCTGTGCCATGCCGTGCCATGCAATCCCCTGGAGACATGCCCAAGGACAGGACGGAAGAGGGGCCGGGCAGACACCCCACAGTGGCCGTGCTCCATCCCTTGGGCCATGCCAGGGCTCTCCCTGCCTGGGCGGCGCAGGGCTGGGCTGTATTCTCCGGCCTCTCCCACAGCCCCTCAGCTCTGGCTGCGCTCGCTCTTTGCCAGGTGCAGCCCTGGAGCGCGCACAAGAGCAGGAGTCCAGCCGTGGCCGCTTCCGCAGCACAGCGCAGGTACCTGCAGCCACCCCCACCTAGGCTGGGCCTGCTGTCCCTGCTCAGCCCAGCCCCGTGTGTGCAGCACTCCATGCAACCTCCCCGGCTTCCTGCCCCTTCTGTCATGGTTTGACCAGGAAGGAGTGGGAATTCTGGGAAGCTGTGGTCAAACCAATGAAGGTTTTGGGTTTGAGACTGGCGTCCGGTGTGGCCAGTGGGGTTTGGACACACCTCTGAGAATACACAGGGGTTAAAAGCAAGGCACTGCCCTTGGAACGCTCTCTTGGGACATCGTCGGCGAAGAAGTCAGATCTCTCTCTCCCCCGCCCAGCCCGCTGCTGCTGGGCGGGGGAGGGGCCGGCCATGCGGTAGGCCTGGGGCCTGGACAGAGATGGGGTTGAGGGGGCTTCGGGGGGCTTCGAGGATGGAAGGGTGGAAGATCCCAGAGAGTCAGCCCTCGGGCAGCCAGCCCCCCCCCCCCCCCCCCCCCCTCCGGGAGGGAGAGCGGCCGGCCGCAGCAGCAGCACGTGTGGGAGTATCATCTCGTCCCAGGACAGACAGAGACTGAAAACTTTTAACCCTTTCTTGCATGATTGGGGCCTTGCAAAAATGCTAATCCTCCTCGAAGCTGAATAAGAAGGGAGATAAGAGATGAGATGTGGAGATGATTGGATGGGGAGAGATGATTTGGAGTGGCCTTTTGGCTGGACTTTTCTCGTGGCTATGGACTCAGTTGTTCCTGTGACACAGACTGCATTTAGGGGGAGGCAGTGCCTCAAAACCAGGAAGGTTCTTCGTGAGGACCCCCCGGCCCCAGGGGGTTGGAAAAATATGGGGGGGACAGATGTCCCAAAAGCAGAGACTTTGCCTTTTTGGAGTGAGACAAGGCATCCTTGAAAGACAACCCTAAAAGCAGCTCTGGTCCATGCCGTCAGTGGTGAGAGCACTGGGCATGGAAGGAACATGTCACAAGCGGCAAAAGGACTTTTTTTTTTCCGGGCGGTGCCGAAGTGACAAGGAAGCATCCGAGGTTTCAGTGTGTTTCCAGGAGAAGCCTATGGAACGAGAAGGACTCCTTTCCTCTTCATGAACTGATGTTTGAGTATACTAAAGTGTCGTACCAGTTGTTTTGGGAGAATGTATTGGATTGAGAAAGTCAGGGAGTGGGGAGGAGGAAAGTGGCTTTTTTTGTAAGGTTTTCAATTTTTTTTTTCTTTCTTTTCCTTATAGTCTTTCTCTATTTTCCTGTAGTTTAAGTAATAAAGTGGTCTTTATGTTTAAGTTAGAGCCTGTTTTGCTTATTCCTGGTCACATCTCACAGCAGACACCAGGGTGAGGCATTTTCATGGGGGGCACTGGCTCTGTGCCAGGCTCAAACCATGACACCTTCCTACATCTCGTTTGCAAATTCACCAAGAGCTTTCAGTAGGAAGACACCAGCACTATGGGCACTGGGTTCAGAGCAAACTCTCAGCTCTTCAAACTTAAGACCAGTGTCACCCTGCTGCATTTGCTCGTGGAGAAGGGTGTTTTCAGGCCAGAACAAGTAAGCAGCTTGTGGCCAGGCTTCAATTCCCCCATGAATCACATGGCTTCCCGAGCCACGCCTGCTGGTCCCTGGGTGCCTTTGAGGCCATGGCAGTGCACTGGGAAGGGAAGCACTTTTCTGGGGAAGCTGGAAACTTTGCTCCATCTGGCAGCTTTCCAAGTCCCCTCATGCCTTCTCCAGGTGCACTACCTCCCTGAACTGTCTCCCAGCTCTCTGCCCTCTCACGTCCACAGCTCCTAGGACGGTGTCCGTGCCCTGTGCTGCTGCCTGGGCCCAGCCCGGCACGGCTCTGGGCTCCTGCCGGCCGGCTCCCTGTCACAGCCCTGTGCCTTTCAGGTCCTCGAGTGCCTCCACTTGAAGGAATGCAGTGACAGTGTTCTGGACATCCTGTCAGAGAACTTGCAGAGTGAGCAGAGGGAGAGGCGTCATTTAGCACTCAGAGGCTTCAGAGTGCTGGGCAAGAATGCCTTGATGGTGAGAAGGGGGCAGTAGCTGAAGCCGTGCAGGCAGCGTGGGGCTGGGCAACGCAGTCGCTTGGCCTTGCCTGGGCTTCGGGCGCTGGGGCAGCTGCTCCCAGCTCTCCTGCCTCCCGCTTCAGCTGCCCCAGTGCTTTGGGACAGGCCTTAGGCCTCTGGGCCCTGCGGCAGCAGGGTGGCCTTTCACAAACTTGTGTTCCACACAGGCTGAAAAAATGCGGAGCCTGACTGAAAGGCTTGTGGAGCTCCTGCAGGAAAATGAAAGCAATGTGATCAGGATGACCATTCTTCTACTGAGATATTTGCTGCTGGATAATGGTGCTCCAATACCCACCCCCATCGCCCTGCAGCTGGCTGAAGCGCTCCTGCCACTTTTTGACCATGTAAGGCTCTGTGCCCACAGCCACAGCCACTGGCTGCTGCCCGAACACTTGGTGCCCTGTGGAGATGAAGGCCTGTGCTCTGGGGGCCTGAAGCAGCTGATGCTGAGGTCTTTTGCCTTTCCTTTCATTCAGGATGATAGCCAGGTGCAGCTGAGCTCCATGTGTGTCTTCCAAGAGATGCTGGAGTTAGTAACAGAAGATGGAAGAAAGGCCTTGAAGTCCCACATAAGCCAGAGCCTGGTCCCACTCTCCTTCCACTGCCACGATGGGAATAAGATTGTTGCTGAGGTAAGCACTTGTGGCCAGCTGCTGCCCCTGGGAGGGGGTTGGGCTGCCTCCTGCCCGAGCACCTTGCAGGCTGCAGCCTCGTCCTGGCTGTGGCACTGGGATGCTCCTGTGCCCTGGCCTGTGGGGCCATCTGTGCCTCTGTGGTGCTCTCCAGGCCTCTCGGGAAACGCTGCATTCTGCAGCCAGATTCCTGAAAAGGAGGGATATTGAACAAATGCTCCAGGTGGATCAGACATGGAGGTTCGGCGAGGGCCTGGTAAGAGCCGCCGCAAATCCCCAGCCTCAGCCCGGAGAAGGCCCCTGAGGGCGGTGCTCAGTGTGTGGGCTGGCAGCTGTGCCCCTGCCCGCTGCTGCAGCCACAGGCCGTGCAGGCTCTTCCCCAGGCTCCCGTGGGCCCGAGTTGGGTGTCCATGGAGCCCCGGCCCCGGTGGGCTGCAGGGCGGCACCGCGGCTTCCCAGGCAGCAGCCGGCCCTCTGCCCCCTGCCCTCTGGAGCCCTTGGCCAGTGGCTGCTGGCCGCGCCTCAGGGCTGCACGGGCAGGGGAGGCAGGGGCTGGGCGCAGGCAGCGCCCGGCCCAGGGGCTGAGCCCGCGCCAACCCTTCCCTCCTGCCGCTCTCTGCAGCTGGCAGAGGACAGGAGCCGAGCGGCCGAGCACCTGCGCCAGGCCTTGCGCTACCTGCGGAGCCCACAGGAGCCCCTGCGAGAGGCGGCCGTCCGGTTCATGGGTGAGTCCCGAGCCCGGGCTCCTCCCCGGCCCGGCCCGCCGCAGCTCGGCCCCAGCCCCGCCTGCTGCCCCGGCAGCGCCAGCTGAGCCTGGCGCCGTGGAGCCCCGCCTGGTCTGGGCATTGCTGCTGCCGCCCTCTGGCAGCCGTGCCCTGGGGCGGCAGCGTGCGGCAAGGGCCGGGCTGAGCCCTGCCGGGCCAGCAGCCCGTGTGGCCACGGCGCCGGCAGCGCCGCTGGCAGGGAGCTGTGCCGCTGGGGCCGTGACAGGCTCTGTGTTCACAGGCATGGCCGGGCGGCACCTGAGGGGGCAGCAGCAAGAGCTGCAGCTGATCTGCACTGGTGAGTGAGGGCAGTGGGCAGACAGCGGGGGCTGCCGGGGGGAGTTGCAAGCCCTGCCCCGGCTGTGGAGGGCTCTTCTCCCGTGGGCAGAGCACACAGACATATCAGGGCCACATGGGGGATTTGTGGCCAGCAGCTTCGGGCTGATCCCCTTGCTCCCTGCTCCCTCCTGGCCATGGCAACAGCCGGCTGGGATGGCCCTTGCAGGGGTCTCTCCTCGGCTTCCCGCAGATGCGGGATATGATCGTGGCTCTGTTCCTCTTTCTTGCAGCCCTGGAAGAAATGGCATATGACAGCAGTCCTGCCATCAGAAATCTGTCAGCTGAAGCTGGGTTCATTCTGCGGGCTGTACAGAGGGCTCCCTACTCCACGTGGCGTAAGCTGCGAGATGAGTTCCGCAGTGCATGGAAGAAACGGCCTCGCCTGTGCCACAGAGCCTTGCTGTTCTGCTGGAACTCTGTGTAAAGTTGATCTGGAAGAGTCTTGTCTGCTGGGGCCACTTGAGCCAGCAGGGATTTTCTTTTTATTCAAGATTTTTGTGTTCATATCTTAATTTTTCTATTGTATGTAAATAAAAATATGTATAGTAGACAGACTTCCAGGATCTTTTCCTTGCGAGGATCGGCAGGGCTTAGGGGAGGAGGATGAAAAGGGTGCTTGCACTCAGCCAACTGCCCAGGCGTGCAGTGCTGCAGGGGAAATGGCCAGAAGCCCCTTGGCCTTTGGTGGTTCTGATGAAGCCTTTGTGATGCCCACAGAGCGGCTGGGCAGTTGGCAGGCAGAAAGCGCCAGCCGTGTCCTCCTGCCCATGTGCTGCTGGCTGCCTTGCTGAGGGCTCCCAGGTGCCTCTGGACGGGGCTGCTCTGGAGCTGCTGTGGGGCTGCGGCGCTGCTGCCGGGCAGCTTGGCTGGGCTGGGGCAGCCCCTGAGGGGCTGGGGCGCTGGCAAGCCCTGAGCAATGGGCTGTCAGAGGGCACAAACAGCCCCCAGGCAGCCACCTTGATCCTGACAGAGTTGACTTGCAACACACATCCTGGTCACTCTGGAACTGACAGCATCAGTGTTGTTGGAAACTGAAATGCAGGGGCTTCTCAGATCTTTGGGCCTGTTAGCCAAGGCCTAGAGTTAAACACAGGATTTGAGCTGAGACCTTGGAAAGGGCTTCCAAATTTAGGCGCACAAGCGAGATTGCAGATTTATAATATAAAGCACAGGCATATTAAGCTAATTGGAGTAAAGTTTCACCTTCTAGAATTTAAGATGTAGAAAAAAATAAAAGTTTTAAATATAAACACTAAGGTGAAAATGCACTGCTTTGTGTTTCTATGTCACAAACTCATGATTAGCTAAGAAAGCTTACACTGTAGCATGAGTCCACAAGATGAAATATTGAAGGATTGGGTCAGAAACATACATATCCTTGTTGGCAATGTTTTATTGGCCAATAAATACTTAAAAGGTCTTTAAACTACAAGTCTTGTGACCTTCTGAGCCTTGTAGTGGAGATGTGAGCCAAACTCACCCTTTCTATCTATGTAGAAGATAAGAAAAAGAAATGTCATCATCTAAAACACTCAGAGGTCTGGTCTCTCGCTCGTTCCTAACCCCTTCAAATGCTCCTAAGTGTGATTTAGCTGGAAATAGATGACAAGGACTATTAATGCAGGCTCTTTGACTCCAAAGCAGCTGCTTTAGAAGCTTTCACATAACCCTGTGTGAAATAAACAGGGCCAGGAGACTTCTTCTCCTTTTTAATGCCTTTATTAAAAGTGATCAGCTCAGGATTGGGCGGCTCGGCAGGGCTTCAGTCCCCGTCGTGTCTCCCAGGGCGACTCAGAGGAAGAGGATATGCGCAGCTCCGTCCACTAGGGGCAGAGCCGGGGGATCCAGTCCTCATGGGAGCCTTTAGGGCGTGATGTCCTAAATGAGTCTTGCTTGGTCTTATCCTATGCAAGCTGTTACAGCTCCAGAACTCAGTCCCCAAGGGGACTGGGTGCTAGAAGCCAGCTCGCTCTCAGACCAAGGCCGCGGGTTAGCCCCTAGCAAGCAGGGAGATATTCAGCTCTCAGTGATTAGGCAGCTCTTGTGATTTCAGCTTTGCTTGCTAGGTAGCTTTTCTCTTGGCCTAAGGCTCCAGCAGACGGTAGAGAGAGGAGAAGCAGAAGACGCTGGCTGTTCCACGAGTATGGCTTTATTGGAGGGTCCGTGAAGGGTCTCAGCTCTTCTTCTTCCAAGTTAGTAGGGGTACAGTATGCTACTTTTATACCCTTGGCCTGGATCCAATCCTGACCAATGGCAAAGGTGTTAGAGTGACCATAAGTGACCAATAGTAGGGTTAACAAGATATTGCCTTACATGGCTATAGGGATAAGGTACAAGGCGGATGTCCCTGGAGACAGGAAACTTCTTTGCCGCTGTGTCAGCATTCTATTCTCCAAGGGGCCCTGGCTAAACCTGAGGGGTTTACTACAACTCCACTTTCTGTTTTTACAAAAAATGCATTCGCGAGAGTTCTTTTGAAACAGTGAACAAGACACAAGAACATAGCTAACACCGTAAAAATTACAAGGAGAATCAACAACAATCCTTTAACTAAAGATGCGGCCTATTTTGTTAGTCTCCATTGCCTGAAAATTTCATTGACTCAATCTGGGATTCTTTCTACTTTCAAGTCCTTCACGAGATTTTTCAGTTTCTGGATGTTCGCATGGATGGACTCCAAGCGCGAAGAGAGGTTGAAGCAACACATTCCTTCGAAGTCCTCACATCCATGTCCGTGGGCAAGCAGCAGGAAGTCGATTGCTGCTCGGTTTTGGAGTGAAGCTTGTCTTGTGGTTTCTTCTTCCTTTAAGAGATCACTCAGGGCTGCTGATGTGGCGTTAGCTTGTTTACTGAGCCAGCACTCAAGGTGATTGATTTCACTGAGGGCTTTAGCTGCAGCTACCCAGGGTAAAAACAGAGAGACTGCAATCTTTTTTGGCCTGTTCCAATCGTATAATCTCGGATCACAATTTTCATTGAATTCAGTGTAGGACCTTTTTTCACGTTTTGATTCTCTTTCTTTTTTCCAATTATGTAACAGGGTGATGTTTGGAGTAAGGGTAGAAAGTTTTCTCAGAGTACAGGGATCTCCCTGGAGTCGGGAGGGGATCCCTGCCCATACTCTGTCACTACAGATGAGAAACATTCTTTTGGGTAATACTTTGGGATGGAGAGAGGACACAGAAATTACACGTGCAGTGTACTTGCACCAATCATGAGGGTTATAGGCTTTGTTCACTGGTGATACATCTTTTCGATATGTGTTTTTGTGTTGGTCAATTTCTGGCCAATCATTTTTCGGACGCCTAAAGTAAAATTTGACACAATATGTGGCCTTGGCGGGTCTCAATAGATCCAATTCTTGGGGTTCTTCTCGAGCATCTGGCAGAATTTTTGTCCACTCATCCCAAGAATCAGCCCCATTGGGTCTCTTACCTGTGGTGCGGAGAACCTCTGAGTTCTGGACAGGCCACACGTCTGCTATAAAGGGAATTCCTACTAGACATGTAGAAAGTGGATTATCTATGCTTCTCATGGACCAGCACATATTGTCTTGTTTTCATGTTTTTGCTAAGGTTACCTAAACATTATTGCTAGGCTGAGGGCTAATCCAGCCGAAGGCACGCGGTACGGTGTAGAGCATCCAGGCAGCGGTGAGGACAGCACCGACGGAGATATTTTTCATCTTTGGGCAGGATTAGGGCTTCTGATAGGGAATATAAGCACAATTTGTTATCTTTATGATGAGAGGAATTTCTGCCTTGTTCTTTTCTGTGTTCCCCTCCTCCCTCCCTTTTTCTTTTAATTTCTAAGTTGCACTACAGGAGGAGGAGCGGGTAGAAGGTTATGAGGTTTTAAGGTTAGGGAAAGGGAATAATACTTTTTACTATACAATACACAGTGTAATAACACATAATTCAGAGAACACTTTTGTGTTAAGGCTATCTGTGGCCTATTACAGTAGACTGTTATTTGACTTTCTGTTTTGTCTGCTGCTTTGTAATGGGGCGGTCTGTTCTTGTGTTTGTGGGTGTTCGGCGACGCCTTCGTCTCCAGGCTGAGCTGGTTTGGTTTTGAGGTGGTCTTGTGTTTGCCTCAGGAGAATTCTTGTCCTCGTCTGTAGTAGTGTTCGCTGTGCCTAAGTATGGTTTTACGTATTTTTTTGGGTACTACCTTGGACCTGATGGTAGTAGCACGCATGCATAACCTCTTCCCCAGGTAATCAACTGATGAGGCCCTGAGATTTGGTGTGTTTCAGGATCTTTCACGAGCACAGGTGGTTTTTCCGTGAGCTTTGCTTGTGTGGTATTCGCGAAGCGGCGAAGTATTGGTGGGTCAGGCTCTGACGCTGTGCAGTTCAGGAAGTTGATGACATAGAGAGCCTTGCACAGTCTCTCCACTGGAGATGTGATTTTCGTGTTCCTGTTCTGTTGCTCGAGGACTCTTTTGAAGGTTTGATGTGTCTTTTCTACGATGGATTGTCTTGTGGGGTTTACAGGTATGCCCGTCTTGTGTGCTATGCCTCATTCATTGAAGAACTCTTTCAACTTGTGGGAGGTATAGGCTGGCCCGTTATCTGTTTTAATCTCCTTTGGTACACCCAGGGTGGCAAAAGCGAGGAGAAAGTGTTTTATTGTGTGCATATGATTTTCTCTTGCATGTGATGATGCAAACACTGCTCCTGAGAACGTGTCAACTGAAACATGCACATACTTTGACCTTCTAAAAGGTGCAAAGTGAGTTACATCTGTCTGCCACAGCTGACAGCTATTCAGACCTCGGGGATTGACTCTCGTACCCATTGATGGTATCTGGTAGTTTTGACAGTTCGGACAGGTAGCCACGATAGCTTTTGCCTGATCTTTTGAGAGCTTAAACATTCTCATCAGGGCAGGTACATTTTGATGAAAGAACGCGTGTGACAGCTTTGCCTGAGCAAAGATGTTAGGAACATTAGCAGTTTCTGCTGCCATAGCTAATGCATCTGCTTTCCTGTTGCCTTCTGCAACAACACCTGGGAGGTCCGTGTGAGACCTCACATGCATTATGTGATAAGGTTGTTTTCTGTGGGATATATATTGTATTAATTTAGAGAACAATTGGTATCACTTTGGGTTAGAGACCTCTTTGAGAAGAGCATGTTCTGCTCTCATAGCTATTCCCGCAACAATGTTCCCTTCAGATCTTGCTTTTCTCAGCGTTTCAGCTGCTTGGTCCCGGCGTTGGGACGACTCTCTGCTCAGGGCGAGAGGGGCTCCGCATCTCTGCAGGCTCAGCACTTGGCTCCTCATGTCCAGACATAACTTCAGTCTCTCAATTCTTATTTGGCGCGTTGTTTTTGGGGTTTTCTCTGTGGGTTTCAAGTCGTGGTCCCACAAAGCATTCTGGACTTTGGAGTCACTTTGCATAACCC
Organism: Zonotrichia albicollis; assembly: GCF_047830755.1. Lineage (NCBI taxonomy): Eukaryota > Metazoa > Chordata > Aves > Passeriformes > Passerellidae > Zonotrichia > Zonotrichia albicollis. The sequence continues at coordinate 4,318,036 of NC_133827.1, read as the reverse complement.
CCCCAACCCTCTCAGGTGTCTTCGCTATGTTGGAAGAGCGCACTGCATCGGGGAAGGGCCATCACTCCACCCAGCCAGGCCTTTTACTAATACAAAAGAGGAGATAAGCTCCAACGACCCGTGATTACCATGACAAAACCCTAAGAACTCTGGCAGAGACAGAGACCTGGCTGCGTCCCTGTAACTCTTTCTCACAAAAAAAAGATTAACCGAATTTTTGTTCATAACACCATTCAAACACAGGATTTTGTCTGGTCCTCGTCAACTTCTCCCTCTTAATCCTAACTGGCTTCCTGAGGGCTGAGTGACGCAGGAAGAAGTTAGTTTCTTCTGATAGGAGAGCAATACATTCTTTTTCTCTGACAAATTGCAGTGTTCTATGGCTGCTATATTAGCAAAAAGCCAATCATAAAATACATATTTCTCAGAGGACCTCGGAATGGGTTGCTGTTGGGGAACACTCTGTTTGCATGGGATAAGGGCAGGTTTGACCTTCTATTGATGCTGGAAAGGATTTGGAAGCGCTCAACACAGCCCTGACTGAGAGCTTCCCTGTTGCAGTTCGGTCCTAGTAGTCAGTTTTATGACACCCCCTTATTTGGTATTGTTATACCACATTTTATTCCCAATGGGTTGTTCCTTCACCCACCCCCCCCCCTCCCCGGGCTGTTGGCTTTCCCCTAGTTGTCCATCTCCCCAAAGTCCTGCCCTTTTGTTCCCTGTTCCTCCTCCCATTCAATGTCAATCCCTCCCCAAGCCTGCCCCTTTCTCTAGAAACTTCCCTGTCCATTTGATATCTGTTGAAACCCTATTGGTTTGTTTAAATTCTCCTCCTCCCCTGTAATCCCCTATTGGTTTAAACAATGTATTCCCTGCCTTGTGTTCCACCCTCAGTTTCTCCCAACTGGCTAAAGACTGTATCCTCCCCAGGGACCTCCGCAGTTTGGAAATCAGTGGAAGCCTTTAATTCAGTGTCATTCTGTCGCTGACTCTGCGGGGAATAAACATACAGAAGACCTCTCCCTGTTCCTTGTCCCTACCCCAGCGCACTCCACCCGTGCTGTAAAGCAGCCGTGCCCTACAGCCAAACCCCAGAGTTGACAGTTTTCTGGGAGCGGCCCACTCTGGGTGTTGGTGTTGGCAGCTAGTCGGGCTGAAGAAATCGGGCACTGCAGCACTTCCCGAATGAGCTCTTCTTTTGCAATAAAGAGATGGAGCCGTCACCCCAGTGTTTGGGTGGCAGCAGCAGCAAAGCCCACCCGGCAGCAGCGCTGGCTGAGCTCCATGGCCAGGAGCAGCCGTGGATGCCCACGGTGTGGGCAGGCAGGAGCCAGGCAGGGGCTGCTGTGACCAGCGGCAGGGTCCCGAGGGCTGGGGGAGCCCATGCTGTGCGTCCCTGGGCTGAGGGCACATTTCCTTCCCTGGCATCATCTGGGTCTGGAGCTCCTCCAGTGGCAAGCCCAGGAAAAGAGGGAAGCCATCAGTAGGTGCTTGCCTTGAGAATAATGGAAAGAGGCTGGACTCTGAAGGAAGTCCTTCATAGCCGGAGGGATGAGCTCAGAGCCCAACAGAAACTGGGCCTGTGGCAGTCCCGGATCTCTTATGAACATAGTGGGGTTTTGTCCCCCAGGCCTCATCTGTTCACCCAGGGACACATGGTGAACACACACACACAGAAGATGGCTCAGCACTGTTGCTGCTCCCTGAGTGTTATGGTTGGGTCCCTCTAAAGGCATGCAGGGACTTTGGGTCACCTCTCTGCTGTGCAGGGGACTCGGGATACCAAGAAGTTGTGCACGGAATTTAATGTATGTCCAAAGGTGTGCAGGTGCATCTGTAAATTGAGCAGGATTTGGGGGTCTCCTGTGAGGCACACAGGGGGATTTTAGGGTGGTTGAGGACACTCGTAAGATGTGCACGGGGTTTGGGTGTCCCCTGAAGTGTGCAACTACCCTGATGTCCTGTGTTACATTATTTCTGTAAGCTTTGGCATCAAGTTGTTCACTTTTTAAATATGGGAAAAAGGGCTGCACAGCACACAGCAGGGACTCGGTGTCAGCGTGGCAGGGCTGCTGCTGCCTGCAATAGTGCGAATAACTAACGTGAGTTGAATTTTGGACTTGGCGTTGATGATGTATGTAGAGCCACAAAATGTCTCACTTCTCCAATATCATATATCTCACTTCTTTTAAAGAAAATCTAGATTGCAAATAGACACAGGGTGGGACATTCTCTCCTCGCTGGAAGGGCACCACTTGAGATTGATTACAAGAAAATCCTGCCCCAGACACGAGGTCACAGCAGGCTCTGAGGTCACAGAGGTGCCAGAGCCCCGTGGTTGCACAGCAGCACAAGGAGCGAGCAGTCAGTCCTTGAGCACAACTGTTGCGGCAGCAGCAGCGGCGGTGGCAGCAGTGGTGCTGACATTGGGACAGCGGTGTCAGGACAGCGGTGGCAGCAAGAGCTGCGGGACTGGCAGAGGGCAAGGCACCATGGCCCTTGCTCTGCGCCTCTTCCTCCTGCTCCTCCTGGCCGTGGCCCTGCCTGCCAGGGCTGCCCAGGCTGCTCCGCTGCAAGCATGGCGAGCAGGTGAGCCGGCAGCCTGGCTCCCCTTTCCCAGGACAGCGCTCCCTGCTCCCCGGGAAGCGCTGGGGATGGTTTTCCCCAGGCCTTTAGGGAGGGTTTCCTCTGGGGGAGGGAGAGAGCCCCCATGGGCCCTGTGCTGCCCCTGTTGCCTCTCCAGGGATGTGTCACAGGGCCTGCAAAGAGGATGGAGAGTGACCAGGAGCCAGCCCAGAGCTGCCCAGGTCCCTGTGCAGCTTTGGCCTTGTGCATTCACATCTGGCTCCCAAAGCCTTAGTCTCTGAAAAGCAGAGGGGGGATCCCAGGACACCATGGAAATGGGTTTGGGTGTTTGCTTCTCTCTAGATGAGCTTGCTAGGAAGGTTTCTCCAGCAGCTTGGCGCCATGAGGATTTCCAACCTATTAAGCCTCCTGCAGGTACGTTGTCAATGCTCCCCTCAGAGGATAGTCCTTGACAACCTGGCAGGAACCAGGTGAAAGAAGCTGCTGTGGCTGTTGTGTTACAGGAGTTTCTGCAGGGAGGACTTTCCAGGCTCCTTTCTGGGTTGCTGCTCACAAGCCCAGCGCCCATCACAGGGGTCAGCAGTGTGTCCCTGCTGACCCCACAGCTGAGCCCTGCATCTGTGGGATCCACTCATCTGACATGCAATCACTTCTCTTAAGGTCCTCCAAGAGGGAGGAACAAGCCTGGAGAAGACAGAAAGTCTCTAGAGGTGTCCAGACCCATGGACAGGATACTGAGTGACCTGGAGAGACGCTGTGGTGGGCGCATTTCCCTTTGCCTTGTGCTGGGGCTCAGCAGCCGGGGGCTTTGGCTGAACATCTGGACACGCCGTGCCCGGCACAGCGGGAAGGGATCCATGGCAGCCTCGCTGCCCCGCTGCTGCTTCCACGCCCTGCAGGGCAGTTTGCCAGCCTGGCCTGGCTGCAGCTTCTCCCCAGCCTCTGCGGGAAGGCATTTGGCATCAGCTCACAGGCAGCCCCAACTGCGCCATGGGCCTGTGATCCCGTGCAATTTCCCAGTCTCTGGGTAGATGCAGAGAGGCAGCTGTTTGCAGGAGGGAGGGCCCTGGAGCAGCTCCAAAACCCTGAGCATTTTCCCTGTCCTTTTCCATGCCTTTGACAAGTATTGTCTGGAGCAGAAGGGCACAGCACAGAGGAATTATGGCATGCAGGCTCAGGGGTTTGGGTACTGAGCACTCCTGTGCCAAGGGGCAGCAAGGTGCCTGCAGGCCCCAGCTCAGGGGGTAATGGGGAGTGAGAACATCCTGGCCGCATCCACCGTGCTGCCAGCTCAGCAGTGCAGCACAGCACGGGCTCACACTCTCCATTGCTCCCACAGATGCAGCCGGCACCTCAACATGTGCCTACAACACCTGGAGAAGAGTTTTCTGCTGGGAAAAACCTTGTTTGGTGAAGTTGATGGCCATTATGTCTGGTGCAGCACTTTTCCTGTTGATTTGCTGTGCAGCAATCTGGTATTGCTGGAAGAGAAAATCGTGAGTGTTTTTTGATTTCTCTACCTCAAACAGCTTCCTTTAAGGGCTGCTCATAAGTAGGGAACATTCCCAGTGTCGCTTCAGTGGAGTTGTGGCAAGTCCATGGTTGTCCAAAGAACCCTGCTGAGGGTTCTGCTGCTGCCCAGAGCTTTCATTGGCCTCCTAATTGCTGGGCCTTGTCCTGGGGGCCCGCTGGGGCTGCAGCCAGTGCTGGCTCCCACTGAGGCTGCCTGGCCAAGAGCAGCCCCAGGGGCACAGGGCAGAGGCAAAGCACGGCGGGGAGGAGAAAGAGCAGGGATGAGATTGCCCTTGAAAAGCAGAGGTGCTCTGGGGCCCGCTCCTGCCCAGGGAGCCTGCCCAGAGCCGTGCCCTGCTTGCCGGGGCCTTGAGGGGCAGCTGTGCAGCTGGGCCAAGCTGTGCCAGCAGCTCCAGCCGTGCTGGGGAGCCTTGCCAGCTCTAGGCCCTGCTGTGCAGGAGGCTCCCTCTGTGCCACTGGCACCTGGGTCCTCAGCCGCCTCCTCTCTCCACAGGTGCTCCTGTTCATTGTCAGAAGAAGAGCCTAACAACTCAGGCAAAGTTCTTCCGACCTCTTATCCCAATTTTCCATATCTGCCCCTATCTGCCCTGCCATGGCTCCAGCACCATCATGAACCCTTCCCAAAACCCACCCCTCCCAAACAAGACCCTCTGCCTTTGAGCCCTCTGGTCCTGTTCCCCGGCCAGCACTGAAGCTGGCCAGCCCCTGTCTGCCAGGACAGGGCTTGGCCCACATTTGATGTTTTAATAAAGAAATGGAGTTGTCACAGCTCTGTCCAGGTGGTAGCAGCAGCAAAGCCCACCCAGCGGAAGCACAGGCTGATATCCATGGCCAGGAGCAGCCGTGGATGCCCACGGTGTGGGCAGGCAGGAGCCAGGCAGGGGCTGCTGTGACCAGCGGTGGGGTCCCGAGGGCTGGGGGAGTCCATGCTGAGCATCCCTGGGCTGAGGGCACATTGCCCTCTGGGGGATGATCTGGGCCTGAACCTCATGAGGCACAATGTGATATTTTGGGATCTGTGCTCAGAGGTGAAGGGGTCCCTCATGAGGCACACAGTGATATTTTGGGGTTCCTGCTGAGGGGTGAAGTGATCCCTCATGAGGCACACATGGATATTTTCGGGTCCATACCGAGGGGTGCAGGGATCCCTCATGAATCACAAAGGAGTCTTGATGGCCTCTCCTAAGGTGTGCAGGCATCCCTCATGAGGTGTGCAGTGGGGTTACATTTGAGGGGGTGTTTACTCTTCTCAGCACAGCAAAAGGTCACTTGGCCGAGGTTTTGCAAAGCTGGGAGAAAGCCTCTTGCAAAGCCTTGGGCCTGGCTGTGGGCACAGCGGGCGGGCGGAGCCCATGCCCTGGGGCCAGGCCGGGCCGGGCCAGGCTCGGCCCCGGCAGGGAAGGGCCGTGGCCCTGGGCTCTGATGAGGCTGCTGAGCTCCGCCCTGGCCCTGTGCTATAGCCCAACACATTTACAGCCGGAGCCATGCAAGGAGTCCTGCCAAGAGCAAATCGTTCTAATGTTCTCTCTAGGACAAAAAAGGAGCAAACCAACCCGGCTGATAGGTGGGGAAAGAGAATTCAAGTTCATTTAAAGCTCTGCTCAGTTCAGGGTTGGCTTTCGTTTGACTGAGCTGATGCTAAGAACTATTTTCTCACATATGGTGGCGTTTCTCTGCAAACAGGCTTTGATGAGAAATTTCTGACCACATTTGCTTTTGCTCTTTAAGATAAGTCACGAACATGAGTAGCTTTGTTGAGGAATGGAGAATTGTTTGTAGCTCAGGAGGAACCTTACATTTTAGCACAGGAGGAAGGTAAGGCACAGGTTTAAAGGCTTTCTCCTCCTGGAGTGACACACTTTCAGAGGAGTCTGTGAGGAGAAGTCCCCTCAGCCACTGCCAGGGCTGTCTGCCTCCTCTGCAGGCTCAGTATTCTGGGAGTTCCATGAGCCTCAGCTGCCAGTGAATATTCTTCTGAATATTTCTTCTTGTGCAGTACAGAGGAAGAATATTTGGTGCTAGATTCCCCTCTGGGCTTTGAGGTAAATCTCAGTAAAGCTGGTGATTTTTATGTCCAGATGAACTTTTTATGGATAGTAAGGAAAAAGGGAAGAAGTATGGTGGAAAATTAATTGCTCAAAATGTGAGCGGCCAAATCACACTAAAAATGAAATCAAAACTGAAGAATTTTTTTATTTTTTTTCCCTTGACAGGTAAGGCAAAACATGCAGTGCTAATAAAGTCTTTAAGAGATGCAACGAGCTCCCAACTGTATGAAAATCAAAGAGGTAAAGGATGAGAAAGGGCATGGGAAGAGTCTTCAGCCCTTCCTGTTGAAGGTCCAAGAGTATGAAAACGGACTCTGGCTGTTGCCCGTAGGTAACACGGGCTAATTGTAGAGGAGGGCAGGTGCCCAAGCTGTTGGTGGCCCAAGCCCTGCGTGGCTAGCCCAGTTGCAGTCCTAGTTGGACCAGGGCGGCGGGCTCGGGAGGGGTGGAGGTGGGGGGATCTCGGGAGGCTTCCGCTTCAAGGCCGGGCTGGGGGGCCGTGGGGGAGGCATGGAGGGCTGGTGCTCTGCTTTCTTGGGCAACTCCTGCTGCCGAGGCCTCGGGTGAGAGCTGTCAAAGTCGACGGTATCTGAGCTCTCTGGGGGAGAGGGAGAGGCACGCCTTCTCAGCCGGGATGCTGGAGCGGCGGCAGCGCGACTGTGGAGAGAGGAGGTGGCTGAGGCCCCAGGTGCCAGTGGCACACAGGGAGCCTCCTGCACAGCAGGGCCCAGAGCTGGCAAGGCTCCCGAGCACGGCTGGAGCTGCTGGCACAGCTTAGCCCAGCTGCACAGCTGCCCCTCAAGGCCCTGGCGAGCAGGACACAGCTCTGGGCAGGCTCCGTGGCCAGGAGTGGGCCCCAGAGCACCTCTGCCTTTCAAGGGCAATCTCGTCCCTGCTCTTTCTCCTCCCCGCCGTGCTTTGCCTCTGCCCTGTGCCCCTGGGGCTGCTCTTGGCCAGGCAGCCTCAGTGGGAGCCAGCACTGGCTGCAGCCCCAGCGGGTCCCCCAGGACAAGGCCCAGCAATGAGGAGGCCAATGAAAGCTCTGGGCAGCAGCAGAACCCTCAGCAGGGTTCTTTGGACAACCATGGACTGGCCACACCTACACTGCAGCCTCTCTGTTCCCTGAATGTTCCCTGACTATGTGCAGCCTTTAAAGAAGCTGGAGGGTAGAGATGGGCCAACACTTACCGTTTCTTTCCCTTCCACAACCGGAACCCAGCATAGCACAGTACCACGGAAATTGGCACAGTGAACAGTGTCACTACCGTGCCTATCATGCAGGACCTGCGCACGTCCTGGGGGCAGATAATTCTTGGTGTTTTTCCGTGATTCTGGGCGTCAGTGTCTGACTTGCCAAGCAATTCTGTGGGAGCAATGGGGAGCGTCAGCCCATGCTGTGCTGCACTGCTGAGCTGGCAGCATGGTGGATGCGGGCAGGACGTTCTCCGTTTCCCCCAGAGCTGGGGCCTGCAGGCACCTTTGCCGCCCCTTGGCACAGGCTGTGCCACCCAACAAAGCCCAGCAGGCCGGGAGGAGAGCCCGGAGGCTGTGGAGCTGCTTGGGCAGTGGCTGCTTGGAGGGACACAGGCCAAAGCCATCCCTGAGCAGCCACTGCCAGCCCTGGCCCTCCCTGCCCCGTGACAGCTCCCCCAGCCCCAGGGCACAGAGTCAGGCCCTGGCAGGACCCAGTGCAGCCCCTGCCCAGTCGGGAGCCAAGGCTGGCTCTGGCCCTGGGCTCGCGGCAGGGCTCCCGCTCAGGGCTGCTCCTGTGCCTTGGGCCTCTGGGCACTCAGGGCCAGCTCCAGAGCAGCTGCAGCGGGAGGGACGTTGGTGCACGAGTCCCCTTTCCCCGGGGCTGTGAACGAGCTCCAGAGGACTCCAAGCCTCCAGAGCCTCCTCCAGCTTTGGCTGCTGCCGGGCTGGGCAAGGGCAGGCCCTGGGGGAAAGAGCTGCTGCCACACAGCCCCACCAAGGGCTGAGCCTGGTGGAGCAATTATCTCCTGTACCTGTGCCCATGTCTGGCATCTCCTCCTTTCCTGCATCAGTGGCTGGCACAAAGCCATTGCTTCCTACAGGATATGGCCCCACCTGCATGGACTTTTGCTCCATTGCTTGAGAAAGGAAAAAGGACAGCTGGGTCAGATGGAACCATTGCAGGAGGTGGCAACTTTAGGAGACAATACTTGTCAAGTCGTGGATAAGGATCAGGAAAATGGCCAGGTTATTGGGGCTGGGCCAGAGACCTCCCTGACTGAAAAAGCCCCTACACCTGATCTGACTGGAGATTAGGAAATTGCAGGGGATCTCAGGGCATCTATGGCTCGTGGTGCAGTTTGGGCTGCCTGTGAACTGATGCCAAATGCTTTCGTGCAGAGGCTGGGGAGAAGCTGCAGCCAGGCCAGGCTGGCAAACTGCCCTGCAGGGCGTGGAAGCAGCAGCAGGGCAGCGAGGCTGCCATGGATCCCTTCCCGCTGTGCCGGGCAGGGCGTGTCCAGATGTGCAGCCAGAGCCCCCGGCTGCTGAGCCCCAGGACAAGGCAGAGGGAAATGCACCCACCACGGCGTCTCTCCAGGTCAGTCAGCATCTGCTCCAGACGTTTGGCTGCCTCCAAGGATTTCGTGTCTCCTATGTCTCGGTTCTTCCATTTAGGAGGACTTTAATGGGAAGTTCCATTTCTCCTTCAGGCCCAAGTGGCAGTGAGGGCACCTGGGTGATTGGTGCCCTCCAAGGCACTCCCTCAGCTCTGCCTTCCACTCAGGAGCAGGGCCAGGGGCACCTCGTGCCTGCAGTGGCCCCACACTGGGTTGGAAGGAGCCCCTTGTGGGGCAGTCGGGGCAGAAAGGACTCCCTGGAGCTGCCAGCAGCTCCCAACCCAGCCCCAGGCAGGGCCAGGCCTTGGCAGTGGCAGCAGGAGCAGCTCAGGCTCCCTGGGGGCAGCAAAGGAGCTGAGAAAGGCTCAGCCCCGGGGCACAGCTATGAGCCCGGCCCCTTCCCTCTCTGCTCTTCTCTGTGGCTGCATAGAGCACACGGAAGGACACAGTGGCATTGCACACGGGAGGAGGATGGACAGCTAAATGATCCTTCCTCCCACTGACAGCGATCCTGTGGGATCACAGAAGGGAGCAGGGCAAGATTTCCAGATTGTTTAAACCCAGAGATTATGTTAAGCGACAGGGCTCATGACTGAGCCGTTGCCACATGGACACTGATTATTTTTCAGGAAAGGAACACAGAGAACTTGCCTCCACCATGCCCTAGAGTCTTCATACTGTCGTTCACCAGCTTTTCCACATAAGCCATCTTATCGTTCCAGCCTAGAAGAGTGCAAAGACCAGGGCATTTCCATGGTGTGCTGGGATCCCCCACTGCTTACAGTAAATGGGCACTGCAAGGGGGTCATGTAAGGCTGTGGGAGCCAGATGTGAATGCACAAGGCCAAAGCTGCACAGGGGCCTGGGCAGCTCTGGGCTGGCTCCTGGTCACTCTCCACCCTCTTTGCAGGCCCTGTGACACATCCCGGGAGAGGCAACAGGGGCAGCACAGGGCCCATGGGGGCTCTCTCCCTCCCCCAGAGGAAACCCTCCCTAAAGGCCTGGGGAAAACCATCCCCAGCGCTTCCCGGGGAGCAGGGAGCGCTGTCCCGGGAAAGGGGAGCCAGGCTGCCGGCTCACCTGCTCGCCACGCTTGCAGCGGAACAGCCTGGGCAGCCCTGACAGGCAGGGCCACGGCCAGGAGGAGCAGGAGGAAGAGGCGCAGAGCAAGGGCCATGGTGCCTTGCCCTCTGCCAGTCCCGCAGCGCTTGCTGCCACCGCTGTCCTGACACCGCTGTCCCAATGTCAGCACCACTGCTGCCACCGCCGCTGCTGCTGCCGCAACAGTTGTGCTCAAGGACTGACTGCTCGCTCCTTGTGCTGCTGTGCAACCACGGGGCTCTGGCACCTCTGTGACCTCAGAGCCTGCTGTGACCTCATGGCCAGGGTGGAGTTGTGTGGGCACTGGGATCTGCCTTCCTTGGCAGGGAGCTGCTCTGTCCAAGGGCTGTGACACAGTCCCAGCCCAGCTGATCTCACAGGCTGGGCCATGAAGGGATGGAGAGCAGCCCTGCCAAGAAGGACTTGGGGGTGCTGCAAGATGAGAGGCTACACGTGAGCCAGCCATGTGCATCCAAAGGCGAGTGCCCAGCAGCTTGAAGGAGGTGATTCCACCCCTCTGCTCTGGTGAGACCTCACCTAGAGTACTGTGGAAAAAGTTTTACAAGGACCTCTGTGAGTCATTGAGAAGTTTGATAAGAGGATCCATGTAAACCCTGAAAGAATCCCTACCAAGGTTGTTGACATAGAAACCAAGAAAGAAAGTAGGATAAATAAGATAAATCTGCAACTGCCTATTTTAAGAAGCACTTTGCTTGTCTCTCGTGACCAGTGAGTAAAGTGTAAACTTATGAGCTTTGTAAGAATGTAGAACAAGCATGCATGCTAGAATAAAAACAGGCTTTGAAGCCTTCTGTAAACAGAGTATGTTGCTTTGTACTCTCTTTGTCTGTACCACGACACAGTACTGCATCCAGCTCTGGGCTCCCCACACAGGAAGGCCATGGTCCTGTTGGATCTATTCCAGAGGAGGAACAAAATGCTCTGAGGGCTGGAGCCCTTCTGCTTTGGAGACAGGCTGGGAGAGCTGGTGGCGTTCAGCCTGGAAGGGAGCAGACTCCAGGGAGACCTGATTGCTGCCTTTCAGTACCTGAAGGGGGCTTGTAAAAGAGATGGGACAGAACTTTTAGTAGAGCCTTTTGTGAGCAGACCGAGAGAGAATGCTATTAATCTAAAAGATGGTCAACTCAGACTGGACAAAAGAAACCCATTGTTTCACTGTAGGTTTTGAAAGCCTGGCACAGGTTGCCCAGAGAGGTGGACATCCATCCCCGCAAACATTCACGCTCATGCTCTGAGCAACCTGACCTACTTAAAGGTGTCCCTGCTCAGTGCACGGCATTGGACTAGACGGCCTTTAAATGTCCCTTCCAAGCCAAGCCATTTTGTGTTCCTGGGCACTATCAAAGCAGTGCTGGATTAGTGCTGGGGTGATTATGTGGCACCTGTATTTTGGTAGTTGGGTCCTTTAGCAATTGGCCCTGAGAGCATTCATGGTCTGGGCAGTGAAGTCTGCAAACAACAGACAGTGTGCTCAAGGAGAAACCGGGGAGGAACACTGCTCCAGCTCAGATAAATGCCAGCATTTTGCTGCCCTTTCCTAGTTAAGAAATAAAGGAATGTCCTGAAGATCCCTTCATGTGGGTGCATTTTTGGCTGTATCAGTACTTGTGTTCTGTAAAACAGGGAAGTTGTTAATGCTTCTTGCCCCATTTATCACTGAATGAAACTCAAATACTGCATTGCTCCTTGTCTACTTGCTTCCAAGTCAAGGCAAATTTTGGTCATGATTGAGTGGGACATATTCACCTGTTCACAAGCAAATTCTTCTTGCCATTCACACAGAGGCAAGATTGTTTGGTGGATTTGCTCTAATCGGACAGGAATTAAAGCCTACCTCTCACTAGAACTAAAGCTGATGCATTAGGTTGCAAAGTCTTGAGTAATTTGTCCTGGTGACTGGCATTGTAGAGGGTTGTTCTGGAACTAAATGACACTTGAAGACACATGTACTCTACCATATTTCTGGCATACTAGAAGTGAAAAAACAGCCTTTGAAACATGATTTTATCCTTTTTTCCTCCTCCTCCTCCTCCCAGGAATTTCAATGTCTGAGGTCTAAGCTCTTCAGCTGCCTCACAAACATTGTTTTAATTCAGACAGGCATCCATGCCTTGAGCCACAAATCATGACTGTGGCTGTGAAGCTTGAAGCAATGTAGGTTTATAGCACTAAAATAATAACCCATTCCCAGGTTAAGCCAAGCATTTCCCAAGTAACTCTACCTATCCTCAGGGATGTTTCAAAAAGGATCATTGTAAAAGCTGGGAATCAGGAGAAAGAGTGTCATCAAAATTAAAAAGACAGCTTTCTGAGATCTTTATATTCCTATAAAAACAGATTCAAAATTGTTCATATATGGAACATTGACTAAGAAGTGAATGACAGATTGTCAAAGTAATTGGGGCACAAAATACCATAAATAAAATTATGTTTACATGTAGATAATAAGTAAACCACCTTGCTAAGAAAAAAAACAGACCTGCCAATACTAAAACCAATAAGGCTGTTTCATCTGTCTCAATACAAAAAAAAAAAAACCACTGAAAAGAATCAGAGCTCATTAAGACGATTAGTATATACAGGAAATTCCAGGGATTGGGAAAAAATGAAGGAAACTGTAGAGTGCAATTCCCAGAGTTAACCTGGAATTTATTGGTAGATTTGTGGCAAAATTTCTGAGAGCAGACTGGAAAAGCATAGGGGCTGGTCAGCCCATGGGTGGGCATTTAGAGCAGCCTGAGGGATGTTTCTGGGACCAACTGCAGGGAAGAAGAGCAGCAGAGAATCACTGGGACAATCTCTTTGCTGGCTGTGGAGTTTTTGTCAGTCAGTTCCCTGGGGCTGGGGGAGCTGTCACAGGGCAGGGAGGGCCAGGGCTGGCAGTGGCTGCTCAGGGATGGCTTTGGCCCGTGTCCCTCCAAACAGCCACTGCCTAAGCAGCTGCGCCGCCCCCGGGCTCTCCTCCCGGCCTGCTGGGCTTGGTTGGGTGGCACAGCCTGTGCCAAGGGGCGGCAAGGTGCCTGCAGGCCCCAGCTCTGGGGGAAACGGAGAACGTCCTGCCCGCATCCACCGTGCTGCCAGCTCAGCAGTGCAGCACAGCACGGGCTCACGCTCCCCATTGCTCCCACAGACATTGTCACTGAAGCAGGAATATATACCCCAGATCCAGTGCACCTTCCAAGAATTGTCTGCCCCCAGGATGCGCAGAGGACGTGCATGATAGGCACAGTGGTGATAGTGTGCTCTGTGCCACTTGTGCTGATAGGCTGCTATCTTGGCATTCACAAGCTGGCAATCAAGATGAGACGATCGGTTGCTGATTTTTCTCCACAGTTTTCTTATAACTGTGTTCCATAGCATTGGTAGCCTGACTCGTAGTCGTGCTGCTGTGGAGTTGTGGCCAGGCCATGGTTGTCCAAACAACTCTTCTGAGGTTTCTGCTGCTGCCCAGAGCTTTCATTGGCCTCCTCATTGCTGGGCCTTGTCCTGGGGGGCCCGCTGGGGCTGCAGCCAGTGCTGGCTCCCACTGAGGCTGCCTGGCCAAGAGCAGCCCCAGGGGCACAGGGCAGAGGCACAGCAAGTTCTTAGCAGTGTTTGGGCAGCAGAGTTCAGGACAGGGCAATACTTATTTAGTAGCTCATGTAAACTTTCATGGCAACAGTGGTGTTGCGGGACAAGCAAATGTGCTCCAGTTCTGTGTTAAAACATGGTTTTCTTTATGAAATTCATTCACTATTTTAAAACTTAGTTTAAAATATAACTTCTTTTCCAGTGCTTACTACCGTTATTTGGTATAATGAACGATGGCATTAGTATTCCATGGCTGAATTAGAAGACTGTAAGTACTATAAAATGGAATAATTTTAACACTCTTATGTCTTTCACAGACTTATGAAACTTTTGTTGGTTTGATGTGACCAACAGAAGAGTTTTCCTCTGCTTTTAATTCAAACAAGCAGCAGAGCTGGAACCTGTTGAGAAGAGTCTGTTCACTTCATAGTTAAGCAAACTGCCAGGGTTCTTTATTGACCGACATAAAATCTATATTTTATGTACATACTCCTGACAAGTCAGTGATAGAAATGAGGGATTTGGACTCTTTGAGAAGTACTGACCTACTGCGCATTGGCTTGCCAAAGCGAAGTCTGTAATAATCAATCTTTTTCAGAAGACAATGTTCAGTTTCTTCCTGGAACTCCCTCTTGCATTTGTACTCAAAAACACTTCTTGAAAGAAATTAACAAGGGCTCTTTATGGTCCCTTATTTGACTTTTCTCTCTTTCTCCAGTGATGCCAATGAAAACCTGGATGATTCGATGAAAAAAGCTGCAAAGTAGATCCTGGAGAAGAGGGCATACATCTGCTCCCACCCTCTGGACAGGACCTTCTGATCCCTCCCTGACAGCAGGCACTCATGAATGTCAGTCAGGAAGGGATTTGCTGCAGTTGCAGTATTTCACACAATAAAAGCACCTTTTATTTAATGTCTTTACTAAATGTAACTGTATAAAATAAAATTTCTTTCTAACCACTACTTCATAGAAGAAGGATAAACAAAGAGATTTTATTTTAAGCTGAAGTTATTTTTTTAGATTTATAGATGGATGGATAAATAGATAGAGAGATAGATAATAGATAGATGTATATATATGTCTGTTCCTCTTGGAGGTTTGGATGGGGAGATGTTTCTTCCCAGGGAAGGGATTGTGTGGTTTCTCAGTATCTTTTCACTTCAATCAGGTGCTCATTCCCTGAGCAAGTCTGAAAGACTTGGGCAATCACAACAGTTCTGCTTTGGAGGCAGCTCTCCAGCTCTCTTGTCCAGCAGCACCACCAGGACACTGAGTCCCCAGTGTCCAGGGAGCTTCTGCTGTCACCCTGAGGGACACCACTGGTCACTGACGTCCATCGGGCCTCTGAGCCATTGACCACAACCCCCTGGATGTGACCAGCCAGGCAATTGCTCATTCTCCAAACTGTGCCTCCATCAGATCCATAGCTCACCAAAGGAGGGACAAGGATGCTGGGCAGGGCTGATGTGTCCAGGGCATGGCAGAAGTCCAGAGTGGTGGCATCTCTAGGTCTTCCCTTGTGCACTGGGGTGTAACTTCGCAGATGGGTCACAGGCAATATGTTCTCCGGCCAGCTCACTCCCTGAGTCCCACGGACAGTCACAAGAGAGGCTGCCCCTGGATCCCTACAGGGACCTTCCCGGCTGGCGGTGCGTACAGGGGCTTGCTGCTCCCTGCAGCCGACACCTGTGGCACGGGTGACACAGCAGCAACCCAGTACGAGGGACTGAGGCGAAGGAATAGAGAGAGATCACTTGTCTGAGTTCTAAGGAAGGTTTATGTCCCCAGAGGAGTCAGGGACAACTGACAATAACTGGGGCAAAACACTGATTTTTCAGGAAGGGAGGGAAGAATGGGAGGGACACAACTTTTTACCAAGGGGAAGGCATTGGGGAAGGAGTGCAGTGCAAGGGCTATCCAATAGAAACCAACAACGGGAAGGAGCAAACCTTGAAATCCAATTTGCTTCGAAGAAGGGATGAATGACAGGGTACACGCCAGAACAAAAGGCTGTGCTGTCTTTGATGGACAGGGGCATTGACATATACTTGGTGGTTCAGGACTGAACCACCAGAGAAACCAAGTGGGATACGTGGAATGAAACATTACAAACGTATAACAAGGAATATTTAAAACTTACTACAGAAGAACAAACTGTAAAATAACAGACTACCACACTGGGGTGTTGCGGTGTGTCTCTATTGTGTTTTCAATTGCAAGTCAGTTTCAATGGTCAGTTCTATAATCCATCCCCCCCCATCTCTTGTATTGTTATAGCATATTTTATCCTTAATGGATTGTTCCTTTGCACCTCTCTTGTTGGTTTTGTCCTGGTTTTCCATCTTCCCAAAGACCTGCCACTTTGTTCCTCAATGTTCCCTGTTCCTTCTCCTAGGAGGAGCAATGTCAGTCCCTCCTCATACCTGCCCCTTTCTCCAGAAACTTCCCTGTCATTTATATATACCACGAGGTCCCATTGCTTTGTTTAACCTCTTCCCCTCCCCTGTAATTCCCAATTGGTTTAAGCACTGTATTCCCTGCCTTATGCTTCTCCCCAGGTTTCCCCCACTTGGTTAAAGTTTTGTACCCTCCCGTTGAACCTCACCTGTTTAAAAACCTCTTCTAGAGCCTGGACTTGTGTCTTTCTGTGCCTGACCTTCCTGGGCATAAACACCTTTGGGAGTCATACAGAAGACCTCTCCTTGTTCCTTGTCCCTGCCCTTGAAGTATTCCACATATGCCATACAGCAGTTGTGCCCTACAGCTGCACCCAAATTGTGAGGCTTTTTGTGGGCAGCCCCCTCCTGGTGACAGTGCTGGGAGCAGCCCAGGCTGAAGAACTCTGGCACCGCGTCACTGAGGCAGCCACTCCATCATGGAAGGCCTCTGGCTTTGTCAGGCCACACAGACCCACCCTGTGCTCCTCAGGGTTTCCTTTGGCATCCCATGCAAGCATTGAAGAGGTTGGGTGACTGTTCCCCCAGTTTTATTGACTGTGTCCTTTGAGGACCACAAGAGGAAGCAGTGCCTTAAATTGCACATGAAGAGCAAATAGTGAAGTAAAGGCTTCACCTTTCCTATGAAGCCAAAGGGCTGTGTTAGCCATGGCCCCACCAAGTTGCCAAATTTCCAGCTGGGAAGCTGCTGACTGGAGGGAATGTGGCACTTGTCTCCAGCCAGAGATCACTCATTCCTTAGCATGCTGGGCTGTGGCTGACATGGATGTGATCTCCTGTGCCAGTGCCCAGAACACAGAGCAGTGAGCTCAGCTTGGCAAGGGGTGGGAAAGTCCAGCCGTTGGACACAACTGCCAGGCAGGAGGAGCTCCCTCCCAGAGAAGGAAAATTCCAGCCATGCGCAATCTGGTATTGCTGGAAGGGAAAATCGTGTTTTGTAATTCTCGACCTCAAACAGCTTCCTTTAAATACTTCTTATAGGAAGGGAACATTCCCAGGGAAGCTGCAGTGTAGGTGTGGCCCATCCATGGTTGTCCAAAGAACTCTGCTGAGGGTTCTGCTGCTGCCCAGAGCTTTCATTGGCCTCCTAATTGCTGGGCCTTGTCCTGGGGGGCCCGCTGGGGCTGCAGCCAGTGCTGGCTCCCACTGAGTCTGCCTGACCAGGAGCAGCCCCAGGGGCACAGGGCAGAGGCAAAGCACAGTGGGGAGGAGAAAGAGCAGGGACGAGATTGCCCTTGAAAGGCAGAGGCGCTCTGGGGCCCGCTCCTGGCCACGGAGCCTGCCCAGAGCCGTGCCCTGCTGGCCGGGGCCTTGAGGGGCAGCTGTGCAGCTGGGCCAGGCTGTGCCAGCAGCTCCAGCCGTGCTGGGGAGCCTTGCCAGCTCTGGGCCCTGCTGTGCAGGAGGCTCCCTGTGTGCCAATGGCAGCTGGGGCCTCAGCCACCTCCTCTCTCCATAGTTCCACCTCTTGATAGCAGCTGAAGGAGAGTGGCAGGATCTCACGCCCAGATAACTTGAGCAGTTCCTCCAGCAGTGGTGAGGACCTGGACAGACCCATCAGAAGCCCTCAGAGGAAAACCCCAGAACAGCTGCCATCTATGAGGAAACCGCCTGTGGAAGTCCCAATGCCACCTCCTCTCCCTGTGGGAATCCCTGAGCCTCCTCCACTCCCCACAAGGATCACCAATATGCCTCCACCCCCTCCCAGTCCATCCTAACAACTGCCACGACCCCAAAACCAGTTCAGCACCTTCCATACCCAGCTGAGTCCACCACATCCCCCTCCTCCCAAAACCACCTAACCTGCGTGCCAAATGACACTGAAGGTGTTCTGTCCCCCACCCCCCATCTCCATTCCAGAGCTTTGCCCAGCTCTTCAGCTACAATAAAGAGATGGAGCTGAAACCTCAGTAACCAGGTGGAGCTGCAGCAAAGCCCACCCAGCAGCAGCACAGGCTGAGCTCCATGCCCAGGAGCAGCCGTGGATGCCCACAGTGTGGGCAGGCAGGAGCCAGGCAGGGGCTGATGTGACCAGCGGCGGGGCCTCGAGGACTGGGGGAGCCCATGCTGAGCGTCCCTGGGCTGAGGGCACATTTCCTTCCCTGGCATCATCTGGGCCTGGACCATCTCCAGGGACACAGCCTGAACAGAAATGTCAGCAGGCAGAACAAAGGTTTTGCTGAGCAGTGGCCCTTTGATGAAGCAAAATATTTACAACCAAGGCAGTCCATTGCTACACTTGAGGGTCCACTTTGGGGGTACAGCTGAAGCCATGAGGTCACAGCAGGCTCAGGGGTGACAGCAGGCTGAGGTCACTGTTGGCTCTGAGGTCAC
This sequence comes from Zonotrichia albicollis, assembly GCF_047830755.1. Lineage (NCBI taxonomy): Eukaryota > Metazoa > Chordata > Aves > Passeriformes > Passerellidae > Zonotrichia > Zonotrichia albicollis. The sequence continues at coordinate 4,299,797 of NC_133827.1, read as the reverse complement.
AGAGGTGCCAGAGCCCCGTGGTTGCACAGCAGCACAAGGAGCGAGCAGTCAGTGCTTGAGCACAACTGTTGCGGCAGCAGCAGCGGCGGTGGCAGCAGTGGTGCTGACATTGGGACAGCGGTGTCAGGACAGCGGTGGCAGCAAGCGCTGCGGGACTGGCAGAGGGCAAGGCACCATGGCCCTTGCTCTGCGCCTCTTCCTCCTGCTCCTCCTGGCCGTGGCCCTGCCTGCCAGGGCTGCCCAGGCTGCTCCGCTGCAAGCGTGGCGAGCAGGTGAGCCGGCAGCCTGGCTCCCCTTTCCCGGGACAGCGCTCCCTGCTCCCCAGGAAGCGCTGGGGATGGTTTTCCCCAGGCCTTTAGGGAGGGTTTCCTCTGGGGGAGGGAGAGAGCCCCCATGAGCCCAGTGCTGCCCCCGTTGCCTCTCCAGGGATGTGTCCCAGGGCCTGAAAAGAGGATGGAGAGTGACCAGGAGCCAGCCCAGAGCTGCCCAGGCCCCTGTGCAGCTTTGGCCTTGTGCATTCACATCTGGCCCCCATGGACTTTCCTGACCCCCTTGCAGTGCCCATTTCCCGAAGGCAGAAGGGGATGCCAGCTCATCATGGAAATGGGTCTGGTCTTTGCTCCCTTCTCGATTTGGATCACGACTTTGATGATTTGGAATTGTTGTTGAATGATATTCGGAATGTCTTGAAGAATGCTGGAGGCAAGTTCTGAATTTTCATTTCAAGTGACATATTAATCACTATCCAAGTGGCAAGAGCTCGTTCATCTGCCATTTTCGTTAGAGGTTAAGTCAGGGCAGAAGGGTTCTGAAAACATTGCCCTGCTCCTTTCTGGAGCCCTGAGTGATCCCACAGGATCACTGTCAATGGGAGGAAGGAGCATTTAGTTGTCCATCCTCCTCCCATGTGCAATGTCAATGTGTCCGTCTGTGCAGTCTGTGCAGTCACAGAGAAGAGCAGAGAGGGAAGGGGGCGGGCCCACGGTTGTGCCCCGGGGCTGAGCCTTCCACACCCTGAGGATCTCCTACAGTGCCACGGGTGATGTTCTGTCCTGCCTTTCTTTGCAGCTGAACCTCTTGGTGAAGGCGATCTGGCTTCCCAACCCAAGTCCACAACTGAGCCTCTGGGAGATGGTGAGGGTTAGTCAAGGCCTTTTCCCTGGGAGAGCTGCCAGCTCAGAGCCCAAAGCTCAGCCAGGGGGGCATCGCTGCAGGTGCCAGGACAGAGCCATGCACGTGTGTGCCCTCGCCCTGTGCGATCCCCACACCGCTCCTGCGGCTCAGTGGTGTCCATGGAGCTGAGTAGAGGCGGCAGCAGCTTCTGTGGTTGTTGTCTTACAGACGTGCCTGCAGGGAGGACTTTTCCTCATCCTTCCCTCATTCCTACACAGAAGCCTGCCTCCCATCGCAGGGGTGAGTAGTGTGTCCCTGCTGACCCCACAGGCTGAGCCCTGCTTCTGTGGGATCCATTAATGGCAAAAAGGAAACATGTTTTTCTAAGGTCCTCTAACAGGAAAGAACAAAGCTGCAGGACAGAAGAAAGCCCATGAGTCATCTGAACACATGAGGCAAAGGACGAAGGAAATGCAGCAGGCAGGACAAGGTGGGTGCATTTCCCTCAGCCTTGTCCTCGGGCTCAGCAGCCGGGGGCTTTGGCTGCACATCTGGACACGCCGTGCCCGGCACAGCGGGAAGGGATCCATGGCAGCCTCGCTGCCCCGCTGCTGCTTCCACACCCTGCAGGGCAGTTTGCCAGCCTGGCCTGGCTGCAGCTTCTCCCCAACCTCTGCAGGATTGAATGTGGCATCAGCTGCCACGCAGCCCAAACAGCAGCACGGACCTCAGATCCCCTGCAATTTCCCATCTCCAGGCACATCAGATGGGGCATCTATTTGGAGTAGAGAGGGCCCTGGCCTAACCAAAAATTTTATAGGGATTTCCTGATACTTAACGATGTCTTTGACAAGCATTTGCTCCTGAAGATTCCCCATCCTCAATGGGGAACAGCCCCACCTGACCCAGCTGTACCTCATCCTTTCTCCAGAAGCAGATGGAGAGGCTGTGCGGAAGGAAGGCTGTGCATTTCTCGGAGGAAGCAGTGGCTCATTGGCAGCCTCTGCTGCAGAAAGGGAGGCGATGCCAGGCACAGCCACAGGAGGTAATTGCTGTGCCTCTGGGCCTGAGCCCTGCTGAGGCTTGAGCTGCCCTCTCTGCTGCTTGGCACTGCGGGCACAGCCCGGACAAGACGGGCACAGCCCAGAGGAATTGTCCCGAGCAGGCTCAGGGCACTCGGGTACTGAGCTGTCCTGCTGGGCTCCCTCCATTGGAGACACGTCCCCAAACCTGGGAGCGGCTGCACGGGGTGCCCATGGTGGGGAAAGGACAGAGGGGGAGAGCAAGGCTCCAGTGCGTCCTGAGAGGGCTTGGCCATGTGCCCTTGGGATGGGGAAGGGGTCCCAAGGCAAAGAGGGATGGAGAGATAGAAGAAGGTCGGAAAGGCAGGAGAAAGGGCAGGAGAGTCAGATGGACAGGGGGATAGCTGTGGCACTGCCTGATGAAGTTTTCCCCAGGCATTTAGCAAGAGTTGCAGTTGTGGGAGTGAGAGCACCCAGGGTCCTGGGCTGCTTCAGCCGCCTCTCCAGGGATGTTGCACAGGGCATGGAAAGAGGGTGCAGAGTGACCAGGAGCCTGCCCAGAGCTCCCCAGGCCCCTGTGCAGCTTTGGCCTTGTCCATTGACATCTGGCTCCTACAGCCATACCCGACCCCCTTGCAGTGCCCATTTCCCAGGGGCAGACGGGGATCTCTGCATGCCCTGAAAAATGTTCTCATCTCTGGTCTGTTCTAGATGAGCTTGCTAGGAAGATTTCTCCATTAGATTGGCTGAATAAAGTTTTGAAGCCTTTGGAACCTCCTGCAGGTGTGTTCTCACTCTCCCACCAAGGAATAATTGTTGACAACCTGGCAGGAACCTGGTTACAGAAGCTTCTGTGGCTGTTGTGTTACAGATGTGTCTGCAGGGAGGACTTTTCCTGTTCCTTTGCTGGTTCCTTCCCCGAAGCCAGGCTCCCATCGCAGAGGTGAGCAGTGCGTCCCTGCTGACCCCACAGGCTGAGTTCTGCTTTTGTGATATCCATTCATAGGAAATGGAACCACTTTCTTTTAAGGTCCTCTGAGAGGGAAGAACAAAGCCACAGGGCACAAGAAAGCACATGAGCCAAATAACATGGTGACGGAACTGCACAGAGGGAATGGTGAGAGCATTTCCCTCAGCCTTGTCCTGGTGCTCAGCAGCTGGGGGCTTTGGCTGCACATCTGGACACGCCGTGCCCGGAACAGCGGGAAGGGATCCATGGCAGCCTCGCTGCCCTGCTGGTGCATCCACGCCCTGCAGGGATGTTTCCCAGCCTGGCCTGGCTGCAGCTTCTCCCCAGCCTCTGCAGGAAGGCATTGGGCATCATCTGCCATGCAGCCCAAACTGCACCATGGATCCCCTGCATTTTCCCAGTGTCTGAGCACATCCTGAGATGTGGCTGCTTGGCAGAGGGAGGGCCATAGGAAGCCCCAAAGGCCTGTGGGGATCAGGATTTTCCTGATTCATATCCATGTTGTGGACAAGTATTGCCTTCTGAAGAGGCAACCACCTGGATCAGCAATGATTCCATCTGATCCCACCAAGCCTCTTCCTTTCTCAAGGGATGGACAGAGAGGCTCTGTGGAAGGTGGCTTTTCCTGCAGGAGGGAGGGTGATGCCAGGCACAGCCACAGGAGGTAATTGCTGTGCCTCTGGGCCTGAGCCCTGCTGAGGCTTGAGCTGCCCTCTCTGCTGCTTGGCACTGCGGGCACAGCCGGGACAAGATGGGCACAGCCCAGAGGAATCGTCCCGAGCAGGCTCAGGGCACTCGGGTACTGAGCTGTCCTGCTGGGCTCCCTCCGTGGGAGACACGTCCTGAAACCTGGGAGCGGCTGCACAGGGTGCCCATGGTGGGGAAAGGGCAGAGGGGGAGAGCAAGGCTCCAGTGCGTCCTGAGAGGGCCTGGCCATGTGCCCGTGGGCTGTGGGAGCTGTTCCATGGGCAGGTGGGCAAGCAGGAGGGAGGGATGGAGGTTGGGAGCGACAGCTGTGGCACTGCAGATTTCCCCAAGCATTTAGTGAGGCTTTCCTGTGTGGGAGGGAGAGAGCCCCAGGGCCCTGGGCTGCTCCAGCTGCCCCTCCAGACATGTTGCACAGCACCTGCAAAGAATGTGGAGAGTGACCAGGAGGCACAGGCTCCCACAGCCTTACCCCACGCCCTTGCAGTGCCTAATTCCCCAAGGGAGAAGGGGATCCCACCACACAATGGAAATGGTTCTGTAGCATCTGTGCTCCCTTCTCGACTGGCATGTGACTTGGATTAGTTGGAAATGCTGGTGAATGGTACTTTGAAGACATTGCCAGATTTTGAAGGCAAGTTCTCAATGTACCTTTCCTGACAGAATAATCCATGGCAGTGTGGCAAAGGCTTACTCATGAGCCAGTTCCCTTAAACTTCACTGAAGGTTGATCAGTTCTTGAAACCTTACCCTGCTCCCTTCTGGAGTCCTGAGGGATCCCACAGGATTGCTGTCAGTGGGAAGAAGGGGCATTTAGCTGTCCATCCTCTCCCATGTGTAATGCCACAGTGTCCTTCTGTGTGCTCTGTGCAGCCACAGAGAAGAGCAGAGAGGGAAGGGGCTGGGCCCAGGGCTGTGTCCCGGGGCTGAGCCTTTCTCAGCTCCTTTGCTGCCCCCAGGGAGCCCGAGCTGCTCCTGCTGCCACTGCCAAGCCCTGGTCCTGCCTGGGGCTGGGTTTGGAGCTGCTGGCAGCTCCAGGGAGTCCTTTCTGCCCCAACTACCCCACATGGGGCTCCTTCCATCCAAGTGTGGGGCCACTGCAATCACGAGGTCCCCCTGGCCCTGCTCCTGAGTGGAAGGCAGAGCTGAGGGAGTGCCTTGGATGGCACCAATCACCCAGGTGCCCTTACTGCCACTTGGGCCTGAAGGAGAATCTTCAGCAGTGCCATTGGAGCTGTTCTGTCCTGCCTTTCTTTGCAGCTGAGCCTGTTGGTGAAGGTGATCTGGCTTCCCAGCCCACGTTCAGGATTGAGCCTCTGGGAGATGGTGAGGGTAGGTCAAGGCCTTTCCCCTGGGAGAGCTGCCAGCTCAGAGCCCAAAGCTCGGCCAGGGGGGCATCGCTGCAGGTGCCAGAACAGAGCCATGTATGTGTGTGGCCTCGCCCTGCACGATCCACTCACAACTTCTGCTCAGCACTGGCAGCTGTTTGGAGGAGGGTGGGCCCTGGCCCAGTGGAAAAAGCCTAGATGATTTGTTGAGTTTACCCGATTTTGCATAAGCATGACGTCCTGAAGATGCCATCAAAGTAATGGATAACTGTTCCATCTGTTAAGGTGTAATTTTTGTTTCTCCAGTGATGCGCCAAAAGGCAGGACAGAAGGAGGTGTTTCCCCAAAGAAGCAGAGGCCGATTGGCAGCCCCTGCTGCAGGAAGGAAGGCCAAGCCAAACACAGGCATGGGCATGGGCACAGGCTCAGAAGGTAATTGCTGTGCTGGGCTCAGCAGGGCTGGGTGGCTGCAGCTCTTCCACTGGGGCCTGCCCTTGCACGGCCTAACTGCAGCCAAAGCTGGAGGTGCCTCTTGAGGCCTTGAGGCCTCTGGAGCTCATTCAGAGCCCCGGGGAAAGGGGACTCGTGCACCAACGTCCCTCCCGCTGCAGCTGCTCTGGAGCTGGCCCTGAGTGCCCAGAGGCCCAAGGCACAGGAGCAGCCCCAAGCGGGAGCCCTGCCGCGAGCCCAGGGCCAGAGCCAGCCTTGGCTCCCGACTGGGCAGGGGCTACACTGGCTCCTGACAAGGCCTGACTCTGTGCCCTGGGGCTGGGGGAGCTGTCACAGGGCAGGGAGGGCCAGGGCTGGCAGTGGCTGCTCAGGGATGGCTTTGGCCCGTGTCCCTCCAAGCAGCCACTGCCCAAGCAGCTCCACAGCCTCCGGGCTCTCCTCCTGGCCTGCTGGGCTTTGTTGGGTGGCACAGCCTGTGCCAAGGGGCGGCAAGGTGCCTGCAGGCCCCAGCTCTGGGGGAAACCGAGAACGTCCTGCCCGCATCCACTGTGCGGCCAGCTCAGCAGTGCAGCACAGCATGGGCTGACGCTCCCCATTGCTCCCACAGGTGCAGCTGGAACCACAGCACATGTTCCTGATGCCCAGAAGGGCCTTGGAAGGGGTTTCTGTCAGGGAACAGGCTTCTGGCTAGGGTTACTGGCAGGCCTGCTTGTCTTGGAGCTGATCTTCATCTTATGCTGTATCCAAATTTGGACTTGCTGGAAGAGAAAAGGGTGAGTGTTTAGTTCACCTTTCCCTCAAACAGCTTCTTTTGAACGTCTACTGTACATAGGAAACATTCCCAGTGAGGCTGCAGTGTAGGTGTGGCCAGTTCATGATTGCCTAAAGAACTCTGCTGAGGGTTCTGCTGCTGCCCAGAGCTTTCATTGGCCTCCTAATTGCTGGGCCTTGTCCTGGGGGGCCCGCTGGGGCTGCAGCCAGTGCTGGCTCCCACTGAGGCTGCCTGGCCAAGAGCAGCCCCAGGGGCACAGGGCAGAGGAAAGCACGGTGGGGAGGAGAAAGAGCAGGGATGAGATTGCCCTTGAAAGGCAGAGGCGCTCTGGGGCCCTCTCCTGCCCAGGGAGCCTGCCCAGAGCCGTGCCCTGCTGGCCGGGGCCTTGAGGGACAGCTGTGCAGCTGGGCCAAGCTGTGCCAGCAGCTCCAGCCGTGCTGGGGAGCCTTGCCAGCTCTGGGCCCGGCTGTGCAGGAGGGCCCTGTGTGCCACTGGCAGCTGGGGCCTCAGCCACCTCCTCTCTCCACAGTTTCACCTCTGGACAGGAGTTGAAAGGCGGCTGCACCTCACACCCGGAGAGCCTGGGCAGCCCTGTCAAGAGTTCTGAACAGAAGATGCCAGAACAGCCATCATGGAAACCTCCTAGGCCCCTGTAGATCCCACTGCCACCTCCTCTCCCCATGAATCTCCCTGAGCAGACTTCATCTCTTTTTTCATCTTCCTCTGTCCAGTCCCAACCCATTCCTGAGTTCTTTTAGAGAGCCCAGGAGCAGCCCAGCACCATCCAGCCCCTCCTGAGTCCAACATGTCCTGTCCTCTGCCCCCGAGACCCCTGGACATGCCCTCTAAACAACACAGACATTGACCCACCTCTGCAGGAGTAGCTGATGGCCCCTTCTTCTATTGCAATAAAGAGATGGAGCTGACAGCCAGTGTCCGGTGGCAGCAGCAGCAAAGCCCAGCCGGCAGCAGCACAGGCTGAGCTCCATGGCCAGGAGCAGCCGTGGATGCCCACGGTGTGGGCAGGCAGGAGCCAGGCAGGGGCTGCTGTGACCAGCGGCGTGGTCCCGAGGGCTGGGGGAGCCCAGGGGGCAGGCAGCAGCATGGGGCTCCTGAGAAAAAGCAACTCCATTTGCTTAGGTTTTCTGTTTTAGGAATTAGGAATTTGTAGAAATATTTCAAAATATTTTTTCTGTAGAGAAACATCCCCAAATATTTCTTCCCAATTCCTATAGTCGTTAAAGATTTTTCTAAGTAGTTTCAGAATCCAGGAAAAGTGACCTCATTTTGTCATCACTTTTCATGCTTAGAAATATTTAGAAATATGTCTTGTAGAGAGAAATCCCCAAATGTCGCATTCCTGTTTCCACAACACATCTGTATTTTTGAAACTGGTTTTAGAGTTCCGGAAAATATTTCCCCCTTATACAAATAAAAACTTAAATTGCATTTCAGTGGTAATCTTTATTCTAGGAAGAAGTAAGACCCCTTCAGCCAGCCAGCCTGCTGCAGAGGCTCTTTTCCCGCAGGAGCTTTGTACCTAGTCACAACCAACATACATAAAACATTTTCCCTGATATTTCCTGGGATTTTTGACAAGCGCACGTCTTAGTCTTCTCAGACAAACTTTGAGCACAGTGGGCATCTCTTCAAGTTAGCATCTTTGTTTGCTTCTGGTGGAACTCCCTCAGTTCTAGAGCAGGGCCTTCTCTCAGCTTCCTGCTGGCCCCGGGCTCTCCTCCCGGCCTGCTGGGCTTGGTTGGGTGGCACAGCCTGTGACGTTGCTCCCACATGTGACTGAGGGCACAGCTTAAGCAGAACCTATCCATCCTCTCTGCAAAAACATTTATCACTGAAAGACACCAGGTTTCTGAAATAATTTGGGGAAAGTCTTGGTCATGAAGCTTCCCCAACAAAGGTGGGCCTTTCCAGGTGATATCAGCACATCTTTCAGGGTGGGCAGGTGCCTTACTGTGCAGAGAACTGTCTCCCAACCCACTGGGCCTGAAGGGCATTTACTCTACCACAATGCCAAGGTTTCGGCTGCAGCAGGAGGAGGAGCTGTGCTGAGTGAGAAGCTGAATCAGAAGCTTCAGAGTGCTCAGAAAGTCCTCACAAATAGGTCCCAGTCAGTGGGGATGTGGATCATTCCTCTGGGGTTCAGGTGCAAACAGGGCATTTTGAGTAACATTTGCAGCCTGTACTGGCTCCCTCAGGCCTTACACAGCCCAAGGCAGCAAAGGAAAACTTGGAAAAAAGCAATAATTCCATAAAAGTGGTGTTGGGAAAGCAGGAGATAGCAAAGCACTGCTGAAAGCACACAGCGTATATGATGTAAATTATTCTTCGTTGATATACTGCAAAATATTGTTCTAATGGTGGGAGGAAAAAGAAATAATGATCAGTTATCTCATTAATAATGTTCATTTTCTCTTCCAGTATTGCCAGCGGGTTGAGTTAATTTTTAAGCATGACAGTTGGGCTTTAATATCTCAGCTGTAGATTCCAGTCACAGCAGTCTAGTTTAATAATTGGGTTTCTTTCTCCCTCATTTTGACTATAGCATACTTATAGCAATTATTAAAATTGATCATAGCACAAAAATAAACCATTTGAAACCTCACCAAAAATGATAGCACAACAGAGCTCTGCTTAGCATTTAGTGGAGAATTCAGAACAGTTTCTTGGAAAACCAGGAACAGCTTCTCTGATAATTCAACAGCCACAATGTGAACGTGGACACTCAGTGAAAGCCAAGAGTGCTTCAGGTGAGCCAAGGCAGTGTTGAATAGGCTGCTGTCACTAAAAAAGCGCATTCAAACTTCAGAGGAAATTCCCTCTGAAAATGCAAATTCATAGGTGGTTCTTTAGCTATAAGTAGTTCAGCGAAGCCATGGCAGTTTACCAGCACTGGCAGAAAGTTGTTTTAACACTGCAACATCAAACTGTTCTGGAGACTTCACAGTCTGCCTTGGAATGGCTGTAGGTGCCAAGTGGACACAGCTTCTGCTGTGAGGAACTTAAAATCCTCCTTACTGCTCTTCCAGACTCTTTAAAGACAAGGTTTATCTTCCAGCATGAGCACAGCTCTGCATAAGCTCATTGACCCCAAAACCTATAGGCATCAAGGCACCCAGCAGAAATCCTGGACATTCTCCCCATGCCAGAGAGAAATGGGGCTTATTCAAGGACTGACAAATAGGCAAAATTTTGAGGGGTGAGAGTGGAATGAAAGCAGAAAACTTGAGAAAAGCCTGGTGTTTATAGTTTTGGGAGAAAGGGCAGCAGGACTGTAAGCTGCGTGCTCACCATCTCCTCCTCCAGGTGCACACAGGGATGGAGCAGCCCCAGTGAGTGGTTTCAGGCATTGAAACCACTGTAGACTTGGAATCAATTCACAAGTGAAAATAAAGACAGAAGAATCACAGAATCCCAGACTGGTTTGGGCTGGAGGGACCTCAAAGCCCATCCAGTGCCACCCCTGCCATGGCAGGGACACCTCCCACTGTCCCAGGCTGCTCCAAACCCCAGTGTCCAGCCTGGCCTTGGGCACTGCCAGGGATGCAGGGGCAGCCACAGCTGCTCTGGGCACCCTGTGCCAGGGCCTGCCCACCCTCACAGGGAGGAATTTCTTCTTAACATCTGACCAAGTACCTGGTTACACAGACACCAGCAACTGTCTCACTCTGCAGCAGGCTGCAGTCAATGTCTGCTGAAATGTGACACACAGAATCCACCACAGGTTCCTCCTGCACACATTGCCTGCACTCCTCTCAGGACACAGCTCTCACAACCAGTCCCAGAGTGCTCCTGCTGCCCAGGAGGAGATGGGAAAGGGCTGAGCCCTGGCTGCAGCCTTGGCAAGAGCTCAGCAAGAGCCATCGGTGTCACCGCAGCCCGAGAGACAGAACAAGGAGAGAATTTCTATTTGCCCTTTGAAGCTGAGAAGGGACCAGTTTGTGTCTGAACAGCATTCCTTCACGCCTTCCCATATTATCTAAAAGTAGGAGACTTAGCAATTAAGCAACCCTCAGATGAATAATTGAGGAAAGCTAAAGACTGGAAAGATACCAAAGGCTTCCCTCACAGGACTGCAGAGTGATGCATTGCTTTGCAACTGCAGATAAACCAGGCCACAATCAACCTCATCCTCTGGCCACTATTTAAGAGCCAGGAGGAAAAGACTGGAAGCAAGAAAACACCAGCTTACTACAAGTTTTGCCCTGAAACTCCATTGGCACAGGAGCCCCAGGCTTTGCTGCATGATGCTTCGTGATTCCCTGATGCTGTTACAGCCACGCTCAGCTGCTGCACAGCCCATGCATCGTTCACTTGAGCAACCTGAGCCTGGGAACACCAGAGAGTATTATCAGAGCACAGGGAATGCTGCTCTAATTGTTGGTTTGCAAAGTTATGTGCATAAATCATCATCCGGGGAAAGAAACATGGTGTATGTACAGCTAATCTACTTAGAATTTGTTGTAAATAAATCATATTGAATATTAAAACTATTCCCTATTCTCACGTTAAAATAACTCCTCAGTATTTTCATCTGATCTTACCAGAAATGATGAAGCTGGACTTTGCTGTCCACCTCTCCCATTCTTACCTCTTGCACTGCCAGGAAAGTGCTAAATAGATGAATTGCCAGCTCCCTGCAGCAGAGAGCTGATCTTCTGGGCCCTGTGACACACAAATGAGGGAGTCAAACCACAGAGGTCTTTGGAGGCTAAAATCCTGTGTCTCTGTGGTGCTCACAGCAGCTGGTGCCAGGCAAGAGGTGAGCAGCTGCACAGGTGACCCGAGGTCTGTGGGGAGTTGGAAATCCCACATATTTTGTTCATGTGTGAAATCTGGGCTCTGTTTCCTGTGCTCACCCCATAAACTCCATAGGTGAACTCACTAAAAATGGCATCACAGAGATCCCTGCAGATCAGCTAAGTGCAGATATCAGCTCAAAGACTGGACTCATTTACCTTGGAGATTCTTTCCAGCTTTTGTGATGCCTGACTCTATAAACTGAAGATGGTCTTTTGCTCATACTGCATTTTTGTCATAGCTTCTGAATCAATCCCTTCAGCTGAACAAGTATTGCTCTCCAGGCAGCTTCTCACACAGTAGAGGGATGAGCAATAGAAACCACACAATGTTTTTTACAAAGGTGTATTTGTTCTTTTCTAGGACAATTTTGGAATCAAGTGCTGTAGCACAAACATGTTTTTTCAGGTTTACAATAGCCTCTCATGTTTACTGGTTCTGCAAAGCAAATTGGGTGCTGAATACCACTCACACATGAATTAGTGGCCAGCTGGCCAAAACTCCTCTTTCTTGTCTCCAGCCCAGCTTTAGCCATGACTCTGCACACTCAGAAATCACAGGGCAATGGAAGACTTGTCCTCTTAACAGCAGTAATGCAAGATGACTGCAGATGAAATTTTACATTCTAATTAATACTTGGTCCCCAGTGATGCTCATGAGTGTCCTGGCTGTTCAGAGGTGTCCCAGCTCCCTCAAACACAACTGCACCGGCCAGGACATCTCATTTCATGGTCTGTGGCATCAGAAACGCACTGCTACAAGGCTCTGAGGCCAGTGGGCCACACTTCAGAGCAGATAATCTCCAGCAGGGGTTGGAGGAAGAGTTCTGCTTTGAGCTCACCTGAAGATGATCAATAGCTGCACCCACCAAGTTTGTTTTGTTGCTGCCCATCAGAACTAAGGAGAAGAATTTCTCAGGAGCTCCTGCCAACCATTGCCGTGAGCTATTTGAACTCATGTCCTTGTCCCTTTCTCAGGTCTGTTGTGTGAGGAGCCACCTCCACAGTGCTGTCAGACACCCTGGGGCCACCAGCCCCTCGCTGGAAGGGTTCCAGCCAGGTACTGCCAGCTCTGCGTGTGCTGGGGATGTCACCTCCTGCACACACACCTCGTAAACGCCCTATAAACCCCCAGCACTGGAGTGGTGCGGGTGCATTACTATCAAGTTATGTCACTGCTTCCATAATGAAATTATTTCAGTGGGTTGTAAGTCAGCTATAAAACTCTCTTTGGGCTAAAACTTGGCATGTGCACATATGCAAACACACTCACACAGCCTGATTTCTGGGAAGGGGAGAGACTGTGCATTACTCCTGAATTCTGCACAGGGGCAGAGAGTATTCTCAACAGGGAGAAGCTGCAGAGCACCCGCGAGGCCAGTGGGGCAAGGCAGATACTGCTGGAAATGGAACAGCCACAAACCCACCTATCACTGCCATTGCAGCCTCCTTTCCATCCCCCAGCTCCGGGAAAGGGGGACGGCATCTTGTCTGCTCTTGGGGACGGTGAGCGGAGGGTTACATGTTTTCCCAGCTCTGTCTGAAACTCGGAGAGTAGAGGGACACTTCAGAGTCCCCCTGCATAGGCTGCTTCAAAGGAGGAGTCCTTGGAAGCTCACTGGCACTAAACCCATCCTTTAAACAAGCTTTGCTTTGCAAGAGTTTGGATGCTCCTTGACTATTACTGCAAACTGCAGAGGGAAAACATGTTTGCAGTGCCAGGACTGTCCTGGGATGTTGTGTTGTTTCTGCAGAAGTTGGACTTTTCTGTTCCCCCTATCATGTAATGGTTCTGTGCTGGTTATCTTCTCCTTCCCTTGTACTGCCAGTTATCCCAACTCTTTCCCAATTGCCTTGGAGACTAATGTATCCTTTCTCAAATCCCTCCCCGGTGCCCTGTCCGTCACTCGGCGCTCGCACCCTTCTCTCCAGAAACTTCCAGCTGGAGCATTGAATGATTGGTTCAGGGACCAGGGCCCCACCCTCAAGTTATCCCCATTGGGGTTCTCCCTAAGTCAATCTTTTGTATCCCGCTCCCCTCTAAAACTCTATTCGCCAGAGGGTCGGCTCCTCCCCTGTCTGTCTCCCTCCTTAGAAGCTGTTGCAAGTGTCTCCCCCCTTCCCTGTCTGGCTGTGGGTTCTCCTGGGACCCAGTGAACCTGGATTCTCCACAGCTGGAGAGCGCTCTCTTTTTTCTGCTGGCTGCAGCCATAAGCCGTGCCACGTCCCACCGCAAGGTGTGGCTGCTGTCACAGCACAGGGCGTTTGCCTCAGGCGCTGTCCCGAGCCACGGAGATGGGGACAGTGCTGCCCTGCTGATAGCGGTGCTGGATAGCTGGCCGGGCCGTCCGAGAGGGACAATCCGTGCCCAGCCTGACCGCTTCACTGGGACATGGCTGCTGTTAAAGAGTGTAAATCCCACTGCTCACAGAGGTCCCTCCTGCAGAGCCCTGTGAGCTTGGCACTGTCACAGCAAGAAGAAATCTGTTGCAGGAAACTGCATCCAACAGTGCTTGCACAGTTAGTGGGAAGAGGGGAGAGATTTTTAAGAAGCATAAAGAAAAGGGGAGCATAGAGAAAAAGGGAGCCTCCTGCTGTCTCTTGAAATCTCCCCCAGCCTGAACAAGCTCTGTTAGGGGCTAGAGACTCCCAGAAGCAGAATGGGGCAGTGCCTGCTGTAAACATAGCATCCTTCTGATGTCTGCAGCTGCAGCTGTTTGTACACTTGACCTTTTGTGATAAACAGTAAGGACATTTCCTTCATACTTACTTTGCAAGTCTTGTAGGAAACACACCAAACTCCAGGCAGTCGTTTGCTGTGATGTTTTGTTCCCTGAAGAACACAAAACTCCACCTTTATGTCATGTTCCTCTGGTTTGCTGGGTCAAAATCCCAGCATGGGCTCATCCCAGCCTAAGTACTCCTGAAGGCTAAATTATTAGAAATAGCATTACTGCGGGACCTATGATGGCTATCATGAGATAATCATCACACATCTGGATTTTTAAGACACAGAGCAGAGTCTGGTACTTTCCAGTCCCTGGTGACAAGACCTAATAGCAACACGCGCCTGGAGCTGCGCTAGTGCAGCACTCTGTGCTGGGGGAAGGAGGCACTGCTGGCCTGGGAGAGCACAAAATTGGCAGCCCAAGGCTGTGATTTACACAAAGCTGTTTGTGTCTTGTAAATAGATTTCTTTTCCTTCAGTGGTAGGGAGCTAGGAGATGCATTGGTCAGCAGCAGAACAGAGAACATCTTGGTGCAGAGCCAGGAGCAGGGGAAGGACAAGCCTTCCAGCACAGGGTACTCACATGGCTTTTGAAATGAAGAGCTGCAGCAAATGTGGAAGGGTAAATAAGGCCAGGAAATCTTTTGCTCTATGAATGAACTCCCTGCTATTTATGATGCAGAGTTTCCAGGGATGTTGCTGTGGAGCTGGGCGCCTGCTGGGCAAATGATTCTTCCCAAACTGAGGTGGGTGCCATGTTGTCATTCCCTGGCTCTTCCTGTCCCTATCTGGCTGCTCCTCAAAGCTCTGGCTTCAGCCCAATCTTCTGCCTTCTGAGTAGCAAGGTTTAAATGGTCCTTATCATTCAAATGATTTGACGTCAAATTGAAATTATTTGATTATTTTAACAACTGATTAAATTAGCTCCTTCTGATCCAATGGTGTTGGTGTCTGGGAACAGTGCAGCCAGGACTGAGATGCTCAGTACAGGCTGCAAAACCTGCTGGAAATGCATGACAGTATTTAGGTTGTTTATGACATTGACCTCCCATTTCCTCATGCTGTTCCTGCACCTGTACTGGGTGGGCGAGGCCGTGCATGCCCTTTGAGCAGAGATGAACTTTTGGGGTCAGCTGCCTAATGGCCAGGAGGTGCCAAACTGTTTGAGTCACTGGTGTCCTCTGCCTGCCCTGCAATTCATAGCCACCATTTCTCTCACCTCTTATTTCTTCTCCCTGGTACCTCTGCCACTACTTCAGCTTCTCAAACCTTTTTTTCTGTTTTACCTCCCCTTTGGAAGTTGCCAGATCTTTTCTTCTCTTCCCAAGGAAGTGATGTGGGCTCATTTTCCTTCTCCAGTCTTCACACCTGGTTTGTTCTTCCATGTGCTGGAAGATGCATTGGCACATGGATGTGGAGAAAACATCAGAGTGAACCAAGTCATTTACACCAAGAGAGATTAGATTATGTTATCACTGGGTTGTTTAGAATCATGGAATCAGGGAATCCTTAAAGTTGGGAAAGACCTTCACAATAATCAATTCCAACCATCAAGCACACCATCACTATGTTCACCACTAAACCACATCCCAAGTCCCTCATCAACATGTCTTCTGAGGGATGGTGGTTCTACCAGTGCCCTGGGCTACCTGTTCCAATGCTTTACAACCTTTTCCAAGAAGAAATGTTCTCTAATTTCTAATCTAAGCCTCTCCTGGTGCAAGTTGAGACCTTTTCCTTTTGTCCTGTCCCTGTTCCCATGGGAGCAGAGCCCCACCTGGCTCCAACCTCCTGTCAGGGACTTGTGGAGAGCCACGAGGCTCCCCCTGAGCCTCCTTTTCTCCAGGCTGAAACCTGGGGAAACTCCAACCCACAGTTCGAGTTGATTCAGAGGAACCAACAAATCTGTTTTAGGTACTGGTAAATGATGCTGGCTGCTTTTAGTAGTAAAAACCAGAAAACAAATGAGATATGCCCAGCAGCTCAGTGTGGTGAGTTGTACTAGGAAAGAGTCCACTCCAGACTCCAATGGCACAAGCATCAGCACCAGAATTCTGCCTGGGATAACCTCTGTGAATTCCTCCCTCACTTAGGCAGCTGAAATAATAACTGATCCACATGAACCAAATCTTCACAGTGGGTACATTTCTTCCCTACTGTTTCCAAACAAAAATCAAACATAAACAGTGAGAAAATATCTCATCTCTACTAATGAATGGCAGCATGAGAACTCAGCAATATGTTAAGAGAAAATCTCCCTGGTACACTGAATTACACTTTTCCTGGAGTGAAGCAAGAACCCTTGTGATTGAAAAACTCCCTTTCCAGACTCAGACTCTTTTTCATACAGTATTAAAAAAAAAGTATAATGTTCCAAAATTCAGCCATGAAAGCAGCGGTAATAATTCTTCCCTAAGCCTCTGAAGTTAGGCTACACTTAGCCTGAATATTTTCAATCTGGAGTGTATGTATACACAATATTGCTAATATATCCCTGCAGTAAATGTGTGCAGTGTGTGCTGCAGTGCCCAGCTGCTGGCTCTGTCACCCCAGAAACTGCTGCTCCATCCCCATGGGCTGCAGGCCCCCATGGGCAGGGCTGGGGTGTGGGGGCTGCTCCCCTGCACGGCCTGCCATGGATCCTTTCCCGCTGTTCCGGGCACGGCTGTCCAGACGTGCACCCAGAGCCCCCGGCTGCTGAGCCCCAGGACAAGGCTGAGGGAATGCACCCACCATTCCCTTTGAGCAGTTCTCTCACAATGTGCTTCAGGATGTATTTTGGCTCATGGGTTTTGTGGTGTCCTCTGGCTTTGTTTTTTCCACTCAGAGAACCTTAACAGAAAGTAATTCTGTTGCAGTAGGCCATTTGTCTCCCTGCAGGGAAGACTCGAGAGCCCCAATATGAGTGTTCAGCAAGCTCTGTTTATTGAAGAGAACATCAGACACTTATACAGCAAATAATAAGCTTATGAATATTCTTTAAGCCAAGAGATCCTATGGTTAAACTGTACCATCAACTCTTCCCCATTCCTTTGGGCCTACATTCCTTATTTCCCACGTCTCTCTGTCTACTTGTTATCATACCCAGCTAGGCCCAAGGACATGCTATCTTGCAGGTGCAAGACTTGGAATTAGCCACGGCCTTGTACTTTTCCAGTCTCTAGTCAGCTAAAATCCCAACATTTTCCCCATTTTCTTTTGGAACATGCAAAGTTCTATGGGCAAACTGCGTCACACTCTTTGCAATACAAGATTAGGCAATTCTAATAACTATTACATTACAAGCAGTATTCTCAGCTAGCAAGGTTTCTCTCTTATAAGGGATCTAAGCCAGAGAGACAAACCAAAAAGGCTATCACTATTTATAGGATATGCTATATGACGGACACAAAAAGGATTCTATGCTGCTACAAGGCTCAAACAAAACTCAGGTGTGCCAATACAACCTACAAAAATAAGCTAAAGGAGCAACATGTGCGCAGGTTTCATCTGCGTGGATTGTCTGGTAAATTTGCTTTCCATTCTCACAGCAGATATGCTTCAAATAGGAATGGCTCTACTCACAAATGCTTGTGTTGTCTCTTTTAACTAGAGTTTCTCTGATGTTCACGACAACACCTTGCACACAAGTCATAAAATAAACACCTAGCATAAAAGCATAAATCTGTCTAACATCACTTAAAATTAATAGCATTTATACTTAAAATACTTAAAATATTTAAACTTAACAGAACTTAACATCACTTAAACTTACCTTTACTTTAACTTAACAGAACTTTAACTTAACAGAACTTTAACTTAGCAAAACTTAAGTTTAACAGACCTTAACCTTATCAAAACTTAACCTTAACAGAACCTAAACTTAACAAATTTTCAAATCAACAGAACTTGCATGTAAAATCACTTAAATTCAACAGAACTTAACTTTAACAGAACTCAACCGACTTTAAATTCTATATAACTTAAATCTAATATAATTTAAATGTAACAGAATCTAACTTCACCTAAACTTAATAACACTTAAACTTAACAGAAATTAAACTGAACAGCACTTAAACCTAAGAGGACATAAACTTAACAAAAATTAACCTTAGCAGTATTTAACATTTAATGGCACTTAATACATAATTTAACTTAAACTACTTAGCAATGAATAGAATTTATTATAGAAATAGAATAGAATATAAAATTTACTATAACTTACTTACAAGTTTAACTCTAAAATACTAAGCTAAAACAACTTTCTTCGTGTTTTTGCTACAGTATTTTTACACTTGAATGCACCTAAACATAAGGAGTTTGTTCAAGGTATACCTGTGGAAAAATTCTTTTGAATTCAGTGCTTGCTTTTACATCTACCACATCCAAGCAAGGCCCAAAGAATACAAAAAGCATATTCATTACATCTTACTTACACAATCGCTTCAACACATCTTTAACATTTTTAAATTTTTCAAAATACAATTTTCAGAGTTTGATGTTCCACCGACTGAGTTATCTGGGCTTCTGATGTTTAAAGTCTATGTTAATACAGGTGATTTTAAGACAGCATAATGGGTTCTAAGCTAAACCGGCCAAAATTTATCTCAACATATTCGCCACGCTGATTTCTCTTTCACAGTCTCTGCCAGGAAGAACAAAAAGTCTTTTTAACTTAGGTGAGGAGCATCCTGATAGTAATACTCTTTGGTGTTGCTGATTTATTATCACTGGTCTCTTAATTGCAGTAGGGATATTTTCTTTTGTTGACAAGAGTCACATTTATTACGGCTATTAGGTCTAAAACTGAAGCTTTTCCCGGCCGCGGGGCGGAGGTGGGAAAGTAGCAGCGTTTGGAAGGCCCTGGGATCGGGCCGCTGCTGCTCGTGTCGCTGTGGTGCGGTGGGTTAACGGAGCTGCTGCTGGACGCATTTCGGCGGCGCGAGTCGCGGCCCCGCGGCGGGGGCCCCCACACCGCGCTGTGCCCTCAATGCGCCATCGCCGCCACCGCTTCAGGCTGCCAGCAGGGCACGGCGGGCCCCACCACGGGCTGCCCGCCCGCCGCTGAGTTCCGCGCACCCAGCCTGGCCGGTGCGCACCGCACCGCACCGCGGGCACGGCACCGCCCGCCTCGCTCAGGCTCAGTGGCTGCTCGTATTGTTGCTCGCCGCTGCCTCAGGCGAGCCGCTCACCGTGGCTGCCCTTCATGGTGCAGCGCTTATGCTGAATCAGGAGCGGCACAGCCAGCACTGCAAAACACTCTTTCCGCGACTCCATATGCATTTCAAAGGTTCGATGTGAATTGCTGCTAATTAGTCTAAACAGCAAGTCTCAACATGCTGTCAGCTGAGCGTCCGATCAGTAAAGCTCCCACTGGTTGTCTGCTCGCTGCAGCAGGTTCCTTGACCCTCGCCTGGACACGCTGCGGCTTGCAGTCCACTTAAAGTAGAGTCTATTGAGGGTGCCAGGCTTAAACTGAGGCTTCTGCTGGTTGCCGGGTCTAAAGGAAGGCCCCCACTGGCCGCGGGTCGGAGGGAAGAAGCGCTTGCGCTGGGAAAGCGCTCCAGTCCCGCGCCACCGCCCGTATCGGAGCGGGGCGCCCCCCGCGCTGGGCTTCCTGTTTCGCGAGACGCGCTGTAGGCTGACTCACTGCGTGCCCCGCTGCAGCGCAGCATCCCGGGCGGCGCGGGTCGCTCCCCACCATGGCTGGACTCCGCTCCCCCCGCCGCTGCCACCGGGAGAGGTCTCCGGTCCTCGCGCCCGCCACTGCTTGGAGCCGCCGTGGCCGCCTCAGGCGAGCCGCCCGCCGCGGCTGTTCCCCATGGCGCAGCGCCCACGCCGAGTTCGGAGTGGCACAGCTCTGCAGGCGCCCCGAGCCGCGGCTGCTGCCGCCATCACAGCACAGCCGCTCATTCATTGTGCATGTACTTGCAGCCTCAGCACCACAACACACGTTTTTGCAAGTCTATATGCAGCAATCTCGGGAATTCTCTTCCCAGGTCGACAGTCTATAGTTCCCGTTTTTCTTAAAAGCATTTAAAAGGATTATATGCCGCTTGTCCCTGTATTACCTTCTAACCTGTCATTTAGCGCGCTGCAGCCTTTCTAGGACATCGGTGGCATTCAGTCAGCTGGACTCTCCTGAGAGGTTGCCAGTGAAATAAACAGGGCCAGGAGACTTCTTCTCCTTTTTAATGCCTTTATTATAAGTGATCAGCTCAGGATCGGGCAGCTCGGCGAGGCTGCAGTCTCCCGTCGTCTCTCCCAGGGCAACTCAGAGGAGGAGGACATGCGCAGCTTTGTCCTCTAGGGGCAGAGCTGGGGACCCGGTCCCCGTGGGAACCTTTAGGGTGTGGTGATCCCATCCGATGTTACTTTTCCCCGCCCCGTCCCCCTCAGTCTCGGCACCAGGGATGACTCCCGTGGTCAGGGCGAGAGGGACTCCGAAGGTGCTCCGCATCTCTGCAGGCTCAGCACTCCGCTCCTCACGTCCAGACATCGCTCCAGTCTCTCAACTCTTAGGTGGCTCGTTGTTTTTGGGGTTCTTCTTGCACGTTTGGAGTAGGGGTCCCACACAGCATGCTGGTCCTGCAGTCACTTTGCATAACCCCCCCACCCTCTCAGGTCTCTTCACCATTCTGGGAAAAGTACACCTTAGCCTGGGGCAAGGCTCTGCTAATACAAAAGGAGCGATTAGCTACAAGGACCCATGATTACATTAACAAAACAAGCAGAACTTTGCAGCGACAGTGATCTGGCTGCTTTTTGTAACTTTTCCTCACAAAAAAAATTAACAGAATTTTTGTTCATAACAGCCAGGGCACTGCAGCCCGCCCTTTCGCCTTTCTCCAGGACTCCCATATGGGGTCTCCTGAGGCAGGGCCCGCTTTTTGTGCCTCCTGGGCTGCGTCGGGACTGACTCCCAAATACTGCACCGACCGTGGCTCACAAGCTCAAATCTTCAGTAAAGTCCATAGGGTCTGTAGGGTCTGTAGAGTCCGTAGAGTCCATAGGGTCCCTGTTTGGGCACCATTTGTTGCAGAATGAGGCCTTTGTTGGGGACGAGCTATTTGTCGGATGCAGGGAAAACTCAGGACTCAATACAAGTCA
Source organism: Zonotrichia albicollis (assembly GCF_047830755.1). Classification (NCBI taxonomy): domain Eukaryota; kingdom Metazoa; phylum Chordata; class Aves; order Passeriformes; family Passerellidae; genus Zonotrichia; species Zonotrichia albicollis. Next base: position 4,278,803 of record NC_133827.1, on the reverse strand, counting down.
TCAACAAGTTCCGTTTATTGAAGAGAGCATCAGACACTTATACAGCAAGTAATAAGCTTATGAATATTCTGTAAGCCAAGCGATCTATTGGTTAAACTATACCATCAACGCCTCCTAATTCTTTTCGGCCTACATTCCCTATTTCCCACATCTGTCTACTTGTCATCTTACCCACCTAGGCCCAAGGACACGCTATCTTGCAGGTGCAGGACTTGGAATTAGCCATGGTCTTGTACTTTTCCAGTCTCTAGTCAGCAAAAATCCCAACACACACGGGCATCTTACCAGAGAAGGTTTGGAAAGGAACCAGAGAGCTTGTTCACAGATACAACCTCTTCATGAAGAACATTGAAGCATCAGATCCTATTCAAAAAGAAGAGAATCTAGCAAGAGCATCCTGCTGTTGCAGTTGTGCTCTAAGGAGAAACCTTATCTGATGGAATGCAAGTGTCTTTCATTTCCTTCTTTCTTTGAACAAGAAAGGCAAAAGTTGTGGAAAGGGTACATAAAATAGCTAAATTGGAACATTTGTCATGGTCTGGTCAGACATCCTGGAGAGCTGACAAAGAAACTCTGACAAATTAACTCTCACAGGTATGAAGGTATGGTGTAAATAACTAACTTAGAAAACAGAAAAAAAAAAGTCTCCCAGCATCAATATTGTGTCCAGTAATGTGAATATTCATTATTTTCCTTTAACAAATAGTCTCAAAACAATGGAATGACACTATGTAAATAACTGAAGGATATAGCTTGTGATATTTCCAAAACATTTTATACAGGGAAATGTTTACAGGGGACTAGTTCAATGGCAAAAACTGAAGGATAAACTCAACAGATTTTCATGTGAAAATTCCCAGTGCCACCTATTGTCAGAGACAACAGAGTCAGGAGGGGAGTCAGTGTGGTGCTGCATGTCCTCAAATACACTTTCCCTTTGAAAAAGGGGGAGAATAAATATTTGTATTTCACATTTAAAGCTCTTTTTCAGATTAGAATTAAACTCTGGAGAGGCACACACATAAATGTTTGTTCCTGATTGATGCCTTTATTTCCCAAGTCCTGCTGCTATCTGTGACCCCGAGGCAGTGATAGATAATGGCGTTCACAACCTTCTTAAAATGACCTGCCCAATGCCCTGTGAGGGCTTCTGAGGCTTTTGTTTCATTTTATAGCATACATAGCATCCTTTGCTTTTTCCTGACAATTCATAAATGGAAGGCTTTAATGAAGCCTTGAACAGTGCACAGTCCTTGCCAGAAACTAATCTGCACTGAACCTTTTAAAGAACTCTGTTGATTGTTTGCCTTTTTATGGCAATGTATTTAAGTAATCATAATGCCTGAGTGAAAGTCTATTGCTATCTGTTTACCTCAGTACTTTGACATTTCAATAGGAATTATCCTTTTTCATTTTTTATGCATCAGAACACAACAAAAAGCAACAAAAAGCCCATCTAAACAAAAGAAAAAGCCCAAACTAAACCACGCAAAAAAAAAAAAAATAACCAACAAAAAAAAAAAAGGATAGAGTTGTATCTTGTTAGTAGTGTTTCTCTACTTATGAAAAGATTTTAGAAAACTTAATTATGGAAAGTAAAAGTTCTTAAGTTATTTCTTGTCCTAAGTCCTACATTGACTTCTGCTGATAGGTAATGGGGAGGCCACAGAGCTAGAGGTGGCAAATTGCCCTTCTGAAGATGTTAGGGGTCCTTGCCATGGCAAAGGAGAGTGTAGAATCAAATGGTCACAGTGTACTTGGGTTGCAGAGCCTGGTGAGAGTTGTTCACACCATCTGCAACAAATACACTGCACTCAAAATAATTCAGCAGCAGCTCAGCACCTGCAAACATGAGGACTGAATGTTTTTGTGGGTGTGTATTCCACAAAAGCAAGGAATGACACCAAAGTTGTGGGTTTGATCTCCATACAGGCCATTCACTTAAGAGTTGGGCTCGATGATCCCTGTGGGTCTCTTCCAGCCCAGAATACTCTGTTGAAATTTCACAGGACTGGGGCAGCATGGAGAGCGGTGGATTAGCAGAAAGGGTCTGGCAAAGCACGGGGACTTGCTAAAGCAGCTGTGGCCCAGATTGGCTGTCAGGAAGCATGTGTACCCTAGATCCTGGGGTAAATGGAGACACTCACAGACAAAAGTCTGCTTTGAAAATAGTGACAGTATTTTCATAAAATCACTTTTTAAATCTCTATCTTACTAATTTGCAGTTGAGGTTTTACTAAACTTGATAACATTTTTCATGGAAAATGAAATAAACACCATGACTGTGGTGGTAAAGTCAGAAAGATTTTGCAGATATCTCAATCAGCAAATTCTATTTTTCAGGTAAACCAGGAATAAATATAGTCAATTCTAGGTATTATACAATTTAGCTGCATTTCAGGACTTGTTTCTAACAGTTAATAAACTAAAGAACTCAATTAACTGTGGGGAAATGTGTTGAAATTGAATATCAAAGACAAGTACCAGACAGCATATTTTAAGATATATGAGAACAAAATCTTACACGGTTGTTAGGAAACCAACCTTTTTTGTGACAGGGAAAGGAATGTTACTGCTAGAAAAACTTCAGGAAATAATAGATAACTTCAATGGTCATGAGAATACAAAAGCTTTTCAATAGCATCAATGATGCTATGTTTAATACAAACTCCTAAAGTCTTAACACTGGCAGAAGCATTGGAGTAACATAAAATATGTATTAATAAATATTTTCATGATGATTCATTCTATTTGTAAAATATAAAGCTAGGAAAGCATATATCTTTAAAACAGATTTCTCAAAATGAAGCCTTTACTATCAAACTCATTAGTGTGTGCTTTCTCTGCATTTAACTTTTTTTGACAGCTGAAAAGCATTTCAATACAGCCCTAAGGTTAATGTAAATACAATTTTTTTTTCCACTTTGGATTTTAATAAGTATCAAATTAGAAATATAGTTAGTATTTTTCTAGGTTTTCATTACTCTCAATATGCAACTTAAAGGAAACATAATGAGAAAGTCCAGACTTTTGGAGCGTGAAGAACAAAGATGAAAGATGAATTATAAAGATATGCTCTATTTAACCTATGTCACAAATATTCAAATAGTGAGCACACACAAAGGAAATCCACCTCCACTGAAAATCTGTGTGCTGTTTCTTTCTTAAATAAATTTATTGTGAATGCAACGTGAAGTACCTATGACTGTACATTTTTTGAGATGCACAGGTATTGATTAACCACACAGCAGCCTCATGAGCCATACAGATACAGCAGTCTCAAGGTATTAACAAAGCATTAATGTCTCTGTGTGTGTGCTATCCCCTGTTTTTATCAGCATCCTCAGAGCTGATGACAGTTCCAAGGCTCTGGTGCTGATACTTGTTATCTGTTGATGCTAAAATGAACAAATAATTATTAATTTATTTCTCATCACTTAATACAACTGTAATGTAATTATAAACAGTGATTAAAAGTCTGGTTGCAATCTTTGCTGCTCATCTTACTTCAATACCATCAAAGCAGAAAGATGAAGAAATCTAGCCATTGCTATATGAAAACTATAACTTGCAGGGATAACAGTTAGTATTGCTATATTTGTCCTGACAACTGCTTAAACATCCTTGCAATCATGACAATTTTTTTGTTTTCTTGAAGTCTGCTTTCCCAGGAACATAGGAACTACTCCCACTGTTACAACCACCATATTATAAAATATTTTGCACCATCTGCTGGAGAAACACCTTGGAGCATGCTGCAGCTCATATCAATGCTGCCATCAACAAAAAAAAAGCAATTCCAGAAGCACTCCCAAGAATGAAACCATAGATTTTTCAAGATGACAATTAATTCTCTCAGGGGAAAAAAAAAGTTTCATAAAATAGACCAATGGTATGCACAGAGTTTTGGAAAGAGAAGGGAGAGAAACAACTGGGTAAGCAGGCTGCTGCATTTCTGGCCATAGCTAAGGGCTTTGCAGTGGCAGTCTCAGCTCCTGACTGATATGTGATACCTGATGTATCAGAGCCGTAGGCTCTGAATTAAACTAAGTGTTTTCACCCATTTGAAAAAGAAGAAATTAACAAGACTAATGTAAAATGTTCATTTGACCTGGGGAAAAAAATAATGATGTGGGGTAATCCAGCTTTTTTCCCTTTATGTCTTAGCATTTCTAGATGGCACATATCTGTCCTTCAATAGCTCTGTTTGGTTTCTTTCTATGATCTGACACGGACACAAGTCTTTATGAATCTCTCACTGAGCACAGGTGCAGAAGACAGACCTGAATAACGTCAAGGGCAGTGGCAATGGTACGTGAGAGCAGAGCTCCTCCTGACTCTCAGAGCTTGGCTGGGAGCAAGGCCCCAGGCTCAGCTCCCTCTGAACATTCTGTGGCAGACCTGTGCTTTGCTGGGCTGCCTGGCTTGTTTTCCACTGCCATTTTACAAGCCAAACTGGGCATAGGTTAGCTTACTGCCTATCTATAACCTCCTACTCCTATTAGTCTGTCTCGTCTTTAAGCTTTTGATTTTTCTCCATCTGTGAGTTTTTAAGAGGTGGTTTTTTGTTCCAAAGTAACCACAAAGTCTGGATTGATTGAACTTTAAGGAGTCTTAAAGGAATGAGAAGTCCATACATCATAAGAACGTGTATTCTTCACCGTTCTGATTGCAAAAATTATTTCCAAATGTTCACATAACACAGGCACATACAAAGAACAAAATACTGGCCCACAACATTCACTGAAGAGCTTGTAATATGGAACATGATCTAGTAACGTTTCACTGACTCCAATTTATGTTTTAAAAAATTTCTGATGAATACAATAATTTACAGACAGCAAAAGTTACAGTTTTTCTTCTGCTACTTACATATTACAGATATATTAATATTTTTTTATTTCAATTACTTTATAAATGCTAAAAAAATCTTTTTGGGAAAATTTCCTGGCATTTTATGTGATCTGGAAAGCTTCCACTCACACCTGCAGCTTATCATTACTTTGGCACTGAAATTGTTTTTGACCTTTCCAGATCTAGATAATGCTTCCAGGCCATCAGCCAAGAATGACATTGGACTGAGATAAGCTACTGTTCAAAATTACCGGTGGGTTATGACACATCAAAATTATTATACAGTTTTTTAAAATAACCTGTAGTGAGGGAGTTTTCAGTAAGCAAGGATCACTGTTTGCCAAGGGAAGTGTCTGATACGTAGTGTCTTACTACATAAGGCTTACTTATTACTGAAAAAAGAATACATTGATGGAAACTCCATTAAATAGATTTTTTAAGATTCCCAAAGGAAAATTCAAACTGAGACTTGACAACCTACCAATAAGAATAATTCAAATTAAGGTCTGGCTTAAAAAACCCTGTATCATTGGCCAGAGGCAGGGCATGAATCCAGAAGATTAGCTGCAAAATAGGGAATTTTTCTGACCCAGAAGAGCAGGGAACCAAGCTTTTACTGAATGTGATCAGGTTCATTCCAGTCACAAAAAAGGTAACATGGTGGGATCAATGCACACAGAATGGCCAACAAAGAGGAGGAGCTGGAACCCTCTGAGGAAGTACTCTGAGTGAACTGGGGTGGCTTATTGTGGAGAAAAGAAGGGTCAGGAGGATTTCTCACTCTTCTACAACTTCCTGAGAGAAGGTTAGGCAGGCATGGGTTGGTCTCTTCTCCTAAGAAACAAGAAATGAGACAAGTGGAAATGACCTCAGGAGTCAGCAGGGGAGGTTTAGGCTGGGTATTAGGAAAAATTTCTTCACCAAAGGAGCTGTAAATCATGGTAACAGCTGCTCAGGGAAGCAGCTGAGTCACCGTCTCTGGAGGTATTTAGAAGACATGTAGATGTGGCACTTAGGAATGTCCTTTATTTAGTGGTTCATTTAGAAAGATTGATGATTGGACCCAATGGTCTCAAATCTCTTTTCACAACCTAAAATATTATATGATTTTGCATTTTACTGGTATAAAGTATGTGCTTAAGTACCATCGTGCTTACCCTACAAACTGCAGCCCTATCAAACCTGCATCTTTCAGGAAGAAGTCTCTCTGGTCTTGAATTCATATTGCTGTTGATGACATTGTGGTTTAAAATCAGACTTCATAATTTAAGATGATGGTTTAACATATTTCATAAATTAAAAGAAAAAAATTGTGAAGGACTTCAAACTTGATAATTCTGGGTTAGTTCTAAATAGGAGCAGGAATCCAAACTTTCACAGTCTGTAGAAAAACAAAAAAAAAATCCCTGCTTGTATTTTAGCCAGTCCTTGTCTTTATTTGTCAGATTTTCACCACAATTTTTTTTTTTTTTTTCGTTAAAGGAGAATTCCAAGAACTTGCATTACAGGTAATTTTTAGTTTAGGGAATTGCTTTTCTCAATGCCAGCTGTGCTTCAGTTTCCAATGTCCAGACACTCTATTAGCTCAGCATGTTTTTTGCCATGGTAATGTCAAGTGCCAAAAGCAGAACAGCAGCAGTGCTCCTCATGGTGTTACATCTGCAAATGCTTAATGAATAGTGCAGCTTGCACATTTCAATACATTTTTAATTATATTTGGCAGAAAAAAGAAAGCATGACCTGGCTTAAAATGTATCTCATCAGATCCCTGGTATTTAAGCAAGAAGCTGCCTCACTGGAATACAAAACTTGTCTAATTGTTTTAAAGAACTCCCACTAAGATAAAGCTTTCTAACTGTTCTCGTTTCTAAATGTTTCTCACAGTATCTTGTAGATACTGTGGTCTGTTTTTGTTATTTTACCCAAGGACTTCTTCAGTCACATCTTCTGAAGTGTCCACTGGTAATGAGTGTTGCATGTTGCTTGTCAGTGAAAGTGACTGTGTCAGTCAGGAAAGTTATGGTACAGCCCATGACAGCATATTATGTATGACTCTGAGATGGCTCTTAGCAGTAGTGTGCTGACTTTAATAATGTTTTTTTTCATAAGCTGACCTCCTCCTTTCCCTCTTACTTTTGGCTCAGTCTCCACTCACCATTGGTAGCAGAATTATTTGCAGAATGTCAGCAAGAGCATTTCAGGAATAGGTACCAAAAATAATTTTTCTCACTTGAGTGGATGACTTTTGCTGCAGAATAAATCAAAGGATTGCACCTCTGTCCTGAAGAACTGACTTCTGCTGTACAAGAAATCCTCTTCCAGAAGCCCAAAGCCTGCAGCCCAGAAGCCAGATGCTCTTCTCAGCATGTGTCCCATACAAGCACTCTTAATGCCTTAGAGCAGTGAAACTCATTCACTGCCTGGAGATGTTTTCTCCAGAATTTTTCCTGCTTCCAGAATTTCCAAAAATTAGGCTCAATCTGCATTTTAAGCCTTCATCAGCATCTGTTCTGTCACCCAGTAGTATCAATTCAGAGCAGTGTGATACATATCCAGCTCACATTACTACAACACAGTGGTCACCAAAGCACCCGTGGACCCATCTGGCCAGTGGTTGAGACACAGAAAATCTGAACTACAACATCCCCTTTAGACTTTTAATTAGCTTCTCATATATTTTATTATTCTTTTACTGGATTTCATCCTGTATTGCATATCTATGAGGCACTTTTGGAGATAACTAATTATTCATATGCTAGTTACTTAGATAAGTCTTATTGGGAGGTCACTAGATCCTCATATGATGCCATATCATTGAGTTTTCTGTAGATTTGCACTCAGTGTACTCTAATGAACCACAACACATCCTCCTTTGTCATCACTCATGGTTAAAAATCCCTGCTCCTGCTTGGCACTGCAGCAGAAATTAACTTTCATGTAGGGCCCGTGGCCTACATGTGAGACTATTTCCTCCTGTTCTCTTCAAAACTCACTCCTGCCATGAAATGTTCCTTAAACTGGACCAATTACATTCCTTAACTTTCATTATAAACTTGCATTCATCTTCCTTATCGTTGTCTTCTAGAAAGCTGAAACATCATGACAAGGCAACCTAACAAAAGGTTATATATATATTCAAAATATATCCAAAGTGTATATTTTTAATAATTCAGATAAAAAATGTTTTGGATATGCTGTCTCATGTTTGCTCTTTCCGTTCCACATATATGTATTTTCCTGCATTTCTACACAATAATTGTAATTTTTATGAGATTTTTTTTTGTAGGCTAAAAATCAAGCTTATTTTAGTCCCGTCACACAGAAAGCTCTCCAGATTAATTCCCACCAATCTTTAACTCCCTACTTAATTGTATATTTCACCAAAACATGAGGCTAACATTGTGTCATGTGGTATGCCCAACACATGGCCACCATGTATTGGTGGACTGTATTCTATTATGAGTTTTTGTATCTAGAGAGTACAAACTTTCTCCAAAAGTCCTTAATGTGTAATTTGCATATTGTGCTGTTATTGGCACCATGTCACTGAGGTCTTACTTTTTTCTCCAGGCTTTTGAGGGATGCACCTGTTCCTATGTAGCATCATAATCTTTGTCTTAACAGTGTTTTTCAATGCAGTTTCTCTGGCAACTTTTAAGTGTTCTCCTGCTATTTGTGATGAAATCATTAACACTAATTGCCTGCTTTTGACAGGAAGACAGATTTATTATGCAAGCAGTGTTCTCTACATAGAATGCACAGGGCTCCTGATTTTAACAACCTGCAGCAGGTACTCCACAGCTGCAGCCCCACAGCAGCTCCAGAGCAGCCCCTTGCAGAAGCACCTGGGAGCCCTCAGCAAGGCAGCCAGCAGCACATGGGCAGGAGGACACGGCTGGCACTTCCTGCCTGGCACAGGGCTTGTGGCCATCTCCAGGCACCGCTCTGGCAGGGATCCCCGCAGCCCCGGCCCCTGCCCAGCTGCTCTGTCACCAGCACAAAGGCTTCATCAGAACCACCAAAGGCCAAGGGGCTTCTGGCCATTTCCCCTGCAGCACTGCACGCCTGGGCAGCTGGGTGAGCACAAGCACCCTTTTCCCCTCCTCCCCTATGCCCTACGGACCCTGGGCAGCAAAGAAAATCTCGTGAGAGTGTGTATATTATAACACGGTGTATATTATAACACGGTCTATATTTACAGAGGGTAAAAATTAGAACAGTAGAAAAGAAAAATCTTAAAGAAAAGTAAAAATCCCCACTGGCTCAGGCTGCACCAGCTAAGAGACCCTCCCAGATCAGCTGTCCTCAGAGCTCCAGCAGTGCAGCCAGCTGAGCCGCGAGAGACGAGGCAGAGTGATCCAGGCCCTGTGCAGCTGATCGTGCAGCCTCTGGAAGATGGAATATCGGCCATGCGGTGTTGTTCGGAGGACATGCAGTGTTTGAAGTGCCAGCTCTGACACGGCACTGCTCGTGTCCTCCGTCAGGCGTTCCAGGGCTGCAAGAGAGAGGAACAGAGGCACGGTCAAAGCCGGATCTGCCGGGAGCCAAGGAGAGCCTCCTGCAAGGGCCATCCCAGCCGGCTCTTGCCATGGCCGGGAGGGAGCAGGGAGCAAGGGGATCAGCCTGAAGCTGCTGGTCAGGAACGGCCCACGTCGCCCTGAAATCTCCGTGTGCTCTGCCCACGGGAGCAGAGCTCTCCGCAGCCGGGACAGGGCTTACAAGCTCCCCCTGGCAGTCCCTGCTGTCAGCCCGCTGCCCTCACTCACTCACCAGTGCAGATCAGCTGCAGCTCTCGCTGCTGCCCCCTCAGGTGCCGCCCGGCCATGCCTGTGAACACAGAGCCTGTCACGGCCCCAGCGGCACAGCTCCCTGCCAGCGGCGCTGCCGGCGCTGTGGCCACACGGGCTGCTGGCCCGGCAGGGCTCAGCCCGGCCCTTGCCGCACGCCGCCGCCCCAGGGCACGGCTGCCAGAGGACGGCAGCAGCAATGCCCGGGCCAGGCGGGGCTCCACGGCGCCGAGCCCGGCTGGCGCTGCCGGGGCAGCAGGCGGGGCTGGGGCCGAGCTGCGGCGGGCCGGGCCGGGGAGGGAGCCCGGGCTCGGGACTCACCCATGAACCGGACGGCCGCCTCTCGCAGGGGCTCCTGTGGGCTCTCCACGTAGCGCAGGGCCCGGCGCAGGTGCTCGGCCGCTCTGCTCCTGTCCTCTGCCAGCTGCAGAGAGCGGCAGGAGGGAAGGGTTGGCGCGGGCTCAGCTCCTGGGCCGGGCGCCACCTGCGCCCAGCCCCGGCCTCCCCTGGCCGCACAGCCCTGAGGCGCGGCCAGCAGCCGCTGGCCAAGGGCTCCCGAGGCCAGGGGGCAGAGGGCCGGCTGCTGCCCGGGGAGCCGCGGTGCCGCCCCGCAGCCCCGCCGGGCCGGGCCTCCATGGGCACCCGACTCAGGCCCACGGGAGCCTGGAGAAAGAGCCCGCGCGTCCTCTGGCCGCAGCAGCGGGCAGGGGCACAGCTGCCTGGCCCCGCACACTGAGCACCGCCCTCAGGGCCCTTCTCCAGGCTGAGGATTCTTGGCTGCTCTTACCAGGCTCTCGCCGAACCTCCATGTCTCATCCACCTCTGGCACTTGTTCGAGATTCCTTCTCTTCAGGAATCTGGCTGCAGAATACAGTACTACACAGGACGCCTGGAGAGCAGCAGAGACATACAGATGGCCCCACAGGCCAGGGCCCAGGAGCATCCCAGTGCCACAGCCTGGAGGAGGTTGCAGCCCGCAAGGTGCCAGGGCAGGAGGCAGCCCAGCCCCTTCCCAGGTGGACAGCAGCCGGCCACAAGTGCTCACCTCAGCAACAATCTGATTTTCATCATGGCAGTGGAAGTAGAGTGGGACCAGGCTCTGACGCACGTGGGACTTGAGGGCCTTTCTTCCATCTTTGGTTAATGAGTCCAGAATCTCTTGAAAGACACACATGGAGCTCAGCTGCACCTGGCTATCATCCTGTACGAGAGGAAGGGCAAAATACCTGAGCATCAGCTGCTTCAGGCCCCCCAGGGCACAGGCCTGCATCTCCACAGGGCACCAAGTGTCCGGGCAGCAGCCAGTGGCCGTGGCTGTGGGCACAGAGCCTTACATGGTCAAAGAGTGGCAGGAGCGCCTCAGCCAGCTGCAGGGCAATGGGGGTGGGTATTAGGACACCATCATCCAGGAGCAAGTATCTTAAAAGAAGAATGGTCATCCCGATCATGTCGCTGTCATTTTCCTGCAGGAGCCCCACAAGCCTTTCAGTCAGGCTCCACATTTTTTCAGCCTGTGCGGAACACGACTTTGTGAGAGGCCGCCCGGCTGCCGCAGGGCCCAGAGGCCAAAGGCCTGTCCCGAAGCACTGGGGCAGCTGAAGCGGGAGGCAGGAGAGCTGGGAGCAGCTGCCCCAGCGGCCGAAGCCCAGGCAAGGCCGAGCGACTGCGTTGCCCAGCCCCACGCTGCCTGCACGGCTTCAGCCACTGCCCCCTTCTCACCATCAAGGGATTCTTGCCCAGCACTACGAGGCCTCGGAGTGCCAAGTAACGCCTAGCCATGTGCTCGCTCTGCAGGTTCTGTGCCAGGATCTCCAGAACACTGTCACTGCATTCCCTCAAGTCCAGGCACTCGAGGACCTGAAAGGCACAGGGCAGTGACAGGGGAGCCGGCCGGCAGGAGCCCAGGAACGCACAGGGCCGGGCCCAGGCAGCAGCACAGGGCACGGGCACCCTCCTGGCAGCTGTGGCTGAGAGAGGCCAGAGGGCTGGCAGGCTGCTCAGCCAGGCAGCGCTGGCCATCAGGCTCACCTCCACAAGGAATGCCAGGGCAGGGAAATCCCAGTATGGCATCTCTTTGCTGAGCAGGGCGAGCAGGTAGAATGCAACCGCGGAACAAAAGTGGATGGCTGAATGGCAAATGATTCTGACAAGAGGAAAAGGAAACAAGACCCTGAGCCTGTGGGGCAAAACTCTCCCACGAGTGACTCACAGAGTTCTCGTCTTCCCCCACCACCTTTCCAGCAAGGGGACCTGGGCCACTTGGGAGTTGGTTGCTCATGGGCACCCTCCTCTGCCAGCCTTTTCCAGTCTGCTTGGCCGTCCCTCAGTGACAAGGCCCTCTGGCCCATGGCCACCACGGACACTTTGTGGGCCACCTGGGCACAGAGCAGCAATGGCAGAGGCAGTGGGGAGAAGGGGGTCTCACCTGGCAAGCAGAGCCACGGCAAAGTGGTGAGTGTCAACAGAGAGCAGCGTGTCCCAGGCACACCTGCGCTCCATTGCCACCACCACATCCTCGCAGCGGAGAAGGCAGAGCAGGGACTTCAGGGTGCGCACTGCAAACCTGTGTGCACAGCAAAGCCCAGGTCACGCTGGCAGCACTGGCTCCTTGGCAGGCCACGTGGCAGGGACAGGAGGAGTGGCATGGAGCACCTGTTGGGGCTGGTGGCAAGGCCATGCTCTTCCTGGCATGCCTTCCAGAATCTATCGACCTCCTCTGGCATATCCAGAGTGCTGAAGAACACTTGGAAGAGGAGATGCACAAACAGGCGAGGGAAATACACCTTCAAGATCCGTGGGAGACAGGGCACCTGGAGGGTCTTCCACATCACCATGGTTGCCTACAAAGGACAAAGCCCCCCGAGACAGCGCTCAGTGCCGAGGTGTGCGTGTGGCACGGCCCGAGCGTGGCAGGGAGGTGCTCAGAGAGATGCATGGGGAGCACGGGGCCTGGTGGGCCTGATGCTGCCCCTGGGCCAGGTTTCAGGCCAGCGCCTGAGGCAGGGAGATGCAGTGGGGGAAGGAGGATGGAGAGCTGCTGGAGAGGCGGCCTTGGGGCCTGCAAAGGCCAGTTGCAGAAACTCACAGCCAGGGCAAAGACACCCGTTTCGTCCCCATCGGAGGTGCAGGTGCTGTACTCTGGCCAGCTCCCCAGCACATCCAGGAGGATCAGCTGCGCCAGCTCCGCAGTCCTGGCTGAGCCCATGATGGTCTTCCACATGGCCATGGCAGCTCTGTGGGGTCAGAGCTGTGTCTCAGGGGGGTCTCAGACACAGCACCGGAGGGAGCTGAGCTGGATGCCAGTTCTGCCTCTGCCCACTGCCCCCTGCCAGCAGCAGCCAGGCAGCCCAGCCCTGTGGGGACAGAGCCCTGAGGGGCAGGGAGGGAGCACGGCAGCAGGCTGAGGGGCTGACGTGCCAGGGCTGGGAAAGGGAGCAGCCAGAGGGCCCTGGAACTCTCTGTTGCTCCGACACCTGGGGCAGGCTGTACAGGGTGTTGGGCTGGGGAGGCCTGACCCCTCATGGCAGGCGGCCCCATACCTGTCACAGGACGGGGCCACACGCAGGAGCGTCACCACTGCGTCATCTGGCTGTGCTTCGGTGAGATCCAGCAGGGCCTCATCCAGCCTGTGCTCAGCACAATCATTGGCCATGAGCCACTGGTGGATGAACCTCACCATGGCGGGCACCTGGATAATGCAGCAGGAGACTTGGAAAGCTGCCAGAGGGAGCAATGTTCCCAGCTTCCCCAGAGAAGTGCTTCCCTTCCCAGCCCACTGCCATGTGGCCCCAAAGGCTCACAGCAACCAGCATGCGTGGCTTGGGAGGCCAAGCAAATCCTGGGAGGATCAAACCCTGGCCACAAGCTGCTTACTTGGTTTGGATAGTAAAAATCTTCCTGTACGAGCATACACAGGAGGGCCGCACTGGGCTTGGTTTGGAAGATGGGAGAGTATGGTCTGAGCCCAGTGCCTGTGGTGATGGTCTCTTCCTCCTGCATTCTCTTGATGAATTTGCCGACCAACTGTAGGAGAAGGGCAAGAAGCCAGGGATGTTGCATGCAGTGCTGCACACACGGTGCTGGGCTGAGCAGGGACAGAAGGCCCAGCCCAGATGGGGGTGGCTGCAGGTACCTGCGCTGTCCTGCGGAAGCGGCCACGGCTGGACTCCTGCTCTTGTGTGCGCTCCAGGGCTGCATCTGGCAAAGAGCGAGCGCAGCCAGAGATGAGGGGCTGCGGGAGAGGCCGGAGAACACAGCCCAGCCCTGTGCTCCCCAGGCAGGGAGAGCCCCAGGATGCCCCAGGGGATGTGGAGCAGGGCCACTGTGGGGTGTCTGCCTGGCCCCTCTTCTGTCCTGTCCATGGGAATGGGATGGGATTGGGTGGGATGCGATGGGATAAAATGGGATGGGATGGAATGGTGCCAAGTTGGCTGCAGGCACCAACCCTGTGGCCCAGCTCTGCCACTCACCCTCCTGCGGCAGCTCAAACGGCACCACCGCTTTGGTTTCATGTGCTGGGGCAGCTCCAGGGCCTTCTTCCTCCTCTTTCCCCCAGGCCACCTTGGTCACTTTCAGGGGTCTCTGCTCCATGATAATGACTGGATTTGTGTGCGCACCTGCTGAAGAGAAGCCTCGGGAAGGCCACAGGTCACCAAGCTCTGTGGTCTGGCCTCGAGCTCAGCTGCAGCAAGAACGCCTCGGAAAGGCTCCGGGTCAGACAGGAACGGGTGCGCTGTGCGGGGGCTCCTCACGGCACCGCTCTGTCCCGTTCTGCCCCGTTGTGCGCTCCCAGCAGCCAGGCAAGCTTCTATTTCCCACGTGTCACAAAGGGCCCTTGGTCACCGGGTTCCGTTCCATGGCACAGAGACCGTGCTGCTGTGTGCCACCCAGGGCCCTTGCAAACACTGCCTACTGCCCTGGGGCCGCCCCCAGCCCAGCCAAAGTGGCCCAGCTTGGAAGGAATCCCTGGCCCCAGGTGTCAAAGACAGCCCGCACAGGATCTTTTGGGAAGGGCTCAGACCATCAGCAAACGCTGCCCGGCTCTGCGGGCTCAGTCCTATCCCCATATCTTTCCCTGAGAGCATTTGAATTTCTAAATTAGAATCATTTGAAGGGAGGAGATTTACATTTTCCATTTCAGAGCAGCCTTCTGCCTTCATTAGCAGACACCTCTCTTTTCAAACCAAGACAATTGTTTATCATCTTGCAGATGCGCAGGTGCTGGGGAGCCCCGTTTTACACAAGGGACCTGGAGAACCATTCCCAGCAATTGGGAAAATCCTCAGTGGTCCATCCACCCACGGATGAGGTCTCCAAATGTGCCCCGAAATTGGGTCTAGCTCTAGGGGACACAGCTAGGCCAAAGCCCAGACCTCTGCTGGGAGCCTTTCTCCTCAAATACCCTTCAAAGAAACCTCCATGCAAGTCAGTTGGGAAAGTTTCTTCAAATGATCCATTTCTGGCACATGATTACACAGGCTCATGTGAAAGATTCTAAAGCGGCCGCTCTGGAGTCAAAGAGCCAGCACTAAGAGTCCTTGTCATCTCTTTGTAGCTAAATCCCACTTTGGGGGTGTTGAAAGAGTTTGGAATGAGCTAGAGAGCGGACCTCTGAGTGTTTTAGATGATGCCATTGCTTTTTCTTCTCTTCTACATAGACAGGAAGGGTGAATTTGGTTCACATCTGCACTGCATGGCTCAGAAGGCCCACAAGACTTGTAGTTACAAGAGCTTTGAAGGATTTCTTGGCCAAGAAGACATGGCCAACAAGGATATTTATGTTTTGGACCCAATCCTTCAATATTTCGTCTTAGGGACTCATGTTACAGCGTAAGCCTCCTTAGCCAATCATGTTATGACACACAAACATACAGCACTGCATCCTAAGCTTCTTGTTTACCATTGTAACTACTTTTACTTTTTCTAGATCTTCAGCACTAAACCTCTAAACTTTCCTCCACTTCAACGTTCCTCCCTGTGTCTCTGCTATAATAAACTAGAAATCCACATTCTCGCTTCTAGCACCTAAGTTTGGAAGCCCTTTCCAAGGTCTCCGATCAAATCCTGTGTTTAATTCTAAGCTTTGCTGACAAGACCAAAGGTCTGAGATTTCCCTGCATTTGGGTTTCCAACAACACTGATGCTGTCAGTTCCAGAGTGCCCAGGGTCCCTCTTGCAAGTCAACTCTGGCAGGAACAGGGCGCGCAGCTGCCGGGGGGCTGCTTGTGGCCTCTGCCAGCCCATTGCCCAGGGCTTGCCAGCGCCCCAGCCCCTCAGGCTCTGCCCCAGCCCGGCCAAGCTGCCCGGCAGCAGCGCCGCAGCCCCACAGCAGCTCCAGAGCAGCCCCATGCAGAGGCACCTGGGAGCCCTCAGCAATCCAGCCAGCAGCACACGGGCAGGAGGATACAGAGGGTGGTTCCTTCCTGGCACAGGGCTTGTGGCCATCTCCAGCACCGCTCTCACAGGGATCCCTGCAGCCGTGGCCCCTGCCCACCCGCTCTGTCACCAGCACAAAGGCTTCAGCAGTACCACCACAGGCCAAGGGGCTTCCGGCCCTTTTCCCTTGCCCACTGCACACCTGGGCAGCTTGCTGAGCCAGGGTACCCTTATCCCACTCTTCCCCTATGACCTGCAGACCCTGGGTAGCAAAAGAAAGCTCTTGGGAGTCTGTGTATTATAACACACTCTATTATTCATATACTAAAGGAAAAAAAAAAAAAAAACAAAAAGAAGAAAAGAACATTCTTAAAGAAATGGAAAATTCCAGCTGGCTCAGGTGGTCCCAGCAGACAGAGCCTCTGGAATCAGCTCTCTGGAGAGCTGCAGCAGCGCAGCCAGCCGAGCCCCGCCAGACGAGGCCGTGTCCTCCATGCCCTGCGGAGCTGATCGTGCAGCCTCTGGATGGTGGAATATCGCTGACGCTGTATTGCCCGGAGGACATGCAGTGTTTCAAGTGCCAGCTGTGACACGGCACTGCTCGTGTCCTCCGTCAGGCGTTCCAGGGCTGCAAGAGAGAGGAACAGAGGCACGGTCAGAGCCAGATGTGCAGGGAGCCCAGGAGAGCCCCCTGCAAGGGCCATCCCAGCCGGCTCTTGCCATGGCCAGGAGGCAGCAGGGAGCAAGGGGATCAGCCTGAAGCTGATGGCCACCAATGGCCCACGTGGCCCTGAAAGCTCCGTGTGCTCTGCCCACGGGAGCAGAGCTCTCCGCAGCTGGGGCAGGGCTTGCAGCTCTCCCCCGGCAGCCCGCGCTGTCAGCCCGCTGCCCTCACTCACCATTGCAGATCAGCTGCAGCTCTTGCTGCTGCCCCCTCAGGCGCCGCCCGGCCATGCCTGTGAACACAGAGCCTGTCACGGCCCCAGCGGCACAGCTCCCTGCCAGCGGCGCTGCCGGCGCTGTGGCCACACGGGCTGCTGGCCCGGCAGGGCTCAGCCCGGCCCTTGCCGCACGCTGCCGCCCCAGGGCACGGCTGCCAGAGGGCGGCAGCAGCAATGCCCGGGCCAGGCGGGGCTCAACGGCACCGGGCCCGGCTGGCGCTGCCGGGGCAGCAGGCGGGGCTGGGGCCGAGCTGCGGCGGGCCGGGCCGGGGAAGGAACCCGGGCTCGGGACTCACCCATGAACCTGATGGCCGCCTCTCGCAGGGGCTCCTGTGGGCTCTCCACGTAGCGCAGGGCCTGGCGCAGGTGCTCGGCCGCTCGGCTCCTGTCCTCTGCCAGCTGCAGAGAGTGGCAGGAGGGAAGGGTTGGCGCGGGCTCAGCTCCTGGGCCGGGTGCTGCCTACGCCCAGCCCCGGCCTCCCTTGCTTGCACAGCCCTGAGGCGCGGGCAGCAGCCGCTGGCCAAGGGCTCCCGAGGCCAGGGGGCAGAGGGCCGGCTGCTGCCCGGGGAGCCGCGGTGCCGCCCCGCAGCCCCGCCGGGCCGGGGCTCCATGGGCACCCAGCTAAGGCCCACGGGAGCCTGGAGAAGAGCCTGCGCGGCCCAGAGAAGGCAGCGGCGTGTGGGGCACAGGCTGGCGGCCCTGGCTGCAGCACCGGGCAGGGGCACAGCTGCCCGACCCGCACACTGAGCACCGCCCTTAGGGGCCTTCTCCAGGCTGAGGCTGGGGCTTGCAGGCCCTCCTTACCAGGAACTCAGCGAACTTCCACAGCTTCTTGTTCTTCAGCAGTCTTTCAAGATCCCTCCTCTTCAGGAACTCAGCCACACAAAGCAGCGTTTCCTGAGAAGCCTGGAGAGCAGCAGAGACATGGAAATGGCCCCACAGCCCAGGGCGCAGGACCCACGTCCCTGTGCTAAGGCCTTGAGGAGGCTGCAGCCCGGCAGGCGCCAGGGCAGGAGGCAGCTGAGCCCCCTGCCAGGAGGACAGCAGCAGCCCACGAGTCCTCACCTGTGCCACCCGCTGATTCTCATCATGGCAGTGGAAGAACAGTGGCAGCAGGCTCTCGCGCAGGGGTGTCTTCAGGTCCTTTTTTGCCTTTTCCTCTGGATGAGTCACCAATGTTTGGAAGAGCAGTATGGAGATCAGCTGCACCTGGCTATTGTCCTGTATGAAAGGAAGAAAAAAAGACCTCAGCATCGGCTGCACGGGACTCAGCCTGGCACAGGCCTGCAAATTCACAGGGCATAAAGTGTCTGGGCAGCACCCAGTGGCTGTGGCTGGGAGCAGTGAGCCTTACGTGGTCAAAGAGTGGCAGCAGCGCCTCAAGCAGCTGCAGTGTGATGGGGCTGGGCAGCAGCCTGTCACTGTCCAAGATGATAGAGTTGAGTAGCATGACTGTCATCATAACTATCTCTCCATCCCACAGGAGCTCCACAAGACTTTCAGTCAGGCTCTGCATGCTTTTGGTCTGTGCAGAATACAAGTGTATGAAATGCCATCCTGCTGCCGCAGGGCCTGGAGGCCAAAGGCCTGTCCTAAAGAACTTGGGCAGCTGAACTGGGAGGCAGGAGAGCTGAGAGCAGCTGCTCCAGCACCCAAAGCCCTGCCAAGCCCAAGTGACTGCATTCCCCAGCTCAGCCTCAGCTGCTGCCCCCTTCTCACCATGCAGGGATCATCAGAGAGCTTGAGAAGGGCCCTGAGCGCCAGGCGACGCCTCTCCCTGCATTCACTCTGCAGCTGCCTTGACAAGATTTGCAGGACTCTGTTAACGCCGCGTTCACTCAAGTCCAGCCACTTGAGGACCTGGAAGGCACAGGGCAGTGACAGGGACCCGGCCAGCAGGAGCCCGGAGCCGCATGGGGCCGGGCCCTGGCAGCAGCACAGGGCGCGGGCACCGTGCCAGGCAGCTGCGGCTCCAAGAGGGCAGAGAGCTGGGAGGCAGCTCAGCCAGGCAGCGCTGGCCATCAAGCTCACCTCCACAAGGAACGCCAGGGCGGGCAGCTCCCAGCGTGGCTCCTGTGTGCTGAGCAGCCGGAGCAGGTAGCGAGCGATCCGGGAACACAAGGGGATGGAGACACAGCACATCCTCCTGGCAGGAGATAAAGGAACCAAGACTGTGGGCCAGGGGGACAAACCTCTGCCAGGACTTACACACACAGGTCTGGTCTTTCCCCAGCATCCTGCAAGGGGCCCTGGGCTATTTGGGAGGTGGCTCCCTGTGGGTACCCCCCCTCTCACAGCCTTTTCCAGTCTGCTTGGCCATCCCTCCATGACAAGGCCCTCTGGCCCATGACCTCGGGGACTGTGTGGAGCTCCCTGGGCACAGAGCACAAATGCCAGAGGCAGTGGGGAGAAGGGGGTCTCACCTGGCCAGCAGACCCACGGCATAGTGGTGGGTGTCAGCACAGAGCAGCGTGTCCCAGCCACACCTGCGTTCCATTGCCACCACCACATCCTCGTGCTGCATTCGGCAGAGCAGGAACTTCAGAGTCTGCACTGCAAACCTACGTGCACAGCAAAGCCCAGGTCATGCTGGAAGCACTGGCTCCTGTCCAGGGACGTGGCAGGGGCAGGAGGAGTGGGGTGGAGCACCTGTTGGGGCTGGTGGCAAGGCCGTATTCGTCCTGGCATCCCTTCCAGAATGCATCGACCTCCTCTGGCATATCCAGAGTGCTGAAGAGCACTTGGAAGAGCAGATGCACAAAGAGGTGGGGGAAATATGGCTCTACTACAGGTAGGACAGGGGGCTCCTGGAGGATCTTCCACATCACCACAGTTGCCTGCAAAGGACAAAGCCCCCCGAGACAGCGCTCAGTGCTGAGGTGTCCGTGTGGCAGGGCCCGAGCGTGGCAGGGAGAGGCCCGGAGAGACCTTGGCAGGGGGAGCACGGGGCCTGGTGGGCCTGAAGCTGCCCCTGGGGCAGGTTTCAGGCCAGCGCCTGAGGCAGGGAGATGCAGTGGGGGAAGGAGGATGGAGAGCTGCTGGAGAGGCAGCCTTGGGGCCAGGAAAGGCCAGTTGCAGAAACTCACAGCCAGGGCAAAGACACCCGTTTCGTCTCCATTGGAGGTGCACATGCTGAACTCTGGCCAGCTACCCAGCACATCCAGGAGGATCAGCTGTGCCGTCTCTGCAGTCCTGGGCAAGCCCATGATGGTCTTCCACATGGAGATGGCAGCTCTGCAGGGTTAGAGCTCTGTCTCAGGGGGGGTCTCAGACACGGCACCATGGCCTGGGCACTCCTAGGGGCCCAGGCTGACCACAGGCTCTGACTCTGCCCACTGGCCCTGGCCAGCAGCAGCCAGGCAGCCCAGCCCTGTGGGGACAGAGCCCTGAGGGGCGGCAAGGGAGCATGGCAGCAGGCTTGGGGGCTGACGTGCCGGGGCTGGGAAAGGGAGCAGCCAGAAGGCCCTGGAACTCTCTGTTGCTCAGACACCTGGGAGAGGTGGTACAGGGTGATGGACTGGGGAGGCCTGAGCCCTGTGGGCAGGTTGGCCCCATACCTGTCACAGGACGGGGCCACACGCAGGAGCGTCATCACTGCGTCATCTGGGTGTGCTGCAGTGAGATTCAGCAGGGCCTTGTCCAGCCTGTGCTCAGCAGAATCATTGGCCATGAGCCAGCGGTGAATGTACCTCACCATGGCGGGCACCTGGAGAAGGCACGGGGAGACTTGGAAAGCTGCCAGAGAGAACAATGTTCCCAGGGTCCCCAGTGAAGTGCTTCCCTTGCCAGCACACCGCCATGGCCTCAAAGGCTCCCAGGGACCATCAGGCATGGCTGGGGAAGGCACGGGACTCATGGGGGAATTGAAGCCTGGCCCCAGGCTGCTTACTTGTTCTGGCCTGGCAACACCCTTCTCCAGGAGCAAATCCAGCAGGGCGGCACTGGTCTCATGATTGAGGAGCTCTGAGTGAGCTCTAAGCTCAGTGCCCATGGTGCTGGTCTCTTCCTGCTGAATGCTCCGGATGAAGTCGCAAACGAGCTGTAGGAGAAGGGCAAGAAGCCAGGGATGTTGCATGGAGTGCTGCACACACAGTGCTGGGCTGAGCAGGGACAGCAGGCCCAGCCCAGGTAAGGGTGGCTGCAGGTACCTGCACTGTTCTTCGGAAGTGGCCACGTCTGCACTCCTGCTCCTGTGTGCGCTCCAGGGCTGCATCTGGCAAAGAGCGAGCGCAGCCAGAGCTGAGGGGCTGCGGGAGAGGCCGGAGAACATAGCCCAGCCCTGCGCTCCCCAGGCAGGGACAGCCCCGGGATGCTCCAGGGGGAGGGAGCACGGCCACTGCGGGGTGTCTGCCCGGCCCCTCTTCCGTCCTGTCCATGGGCATTTCCCCAGGGGATGGGATAGCATGGCATGGCATGGCATGGCATGGCATGGCATGGCATGGCATGGCATGGCATGGCATGGCATGGCATGGCATGGCATGGCATGGGGCCAAGCTGGTTGCAGCCTCCAGCCCTGCAGCCCAGCTCTGCCACTCACCCTCCTGTGGTGGATTGAACGGCACCACCTCTTCCGTGTCCTGTGCTGGGGCAGCTCCAGGGCCTTCTTCCTCCTCCTGCTTCACCCAGACCAATTTGGGCACTCTCGGGGCTCTCTGCTCCATGGCTGTGCCTGGAGCGCGCCCCAGCAGCGATCCCAGCTGGTGCCGCTCCTGCCGGGCCTCCTGCGCCTTCCCTGCGGGCGGGACGCGGCGGTCAGCGCTCGGCCCGGGGCCAGCAACGGCCCCCGAGCGCCCCTCACCCGCCCCGGGACGGCCATGCCCAGGCGTTCGTCCCCGGGAACGCGGCACGGGAGGCTCGGGGCCGGCGGCCGCGCTGCCGAGCGGCGGAGCTCGGGCCGGGGAAGCCGCAGTGGAGGCGGCGGGAGCGGCCGCGCCGCCTGTGTGCTCCGCGGGCCCCGGGAGGAGCTGGCGCCGGGGCCGGGGCCGGGCTCGGGCCAGGCGGAGCCGAAGGGCGGCGATGCCGCCCCCGCCCCAGGCACTGATGCCCGCCCGGCAGCGCCACCGCCAGTAGGGCCAGAGCCGGGCGGAGGCGAGACCGCGGCGGGACGGCCGGGGCCGGGCACGGGGCAGCCCCGCCCGGGGCCGGGGGCGGGCCGGGGGCATGGCCCGGCCCGGCAGGGGAGAGGGAGGCGGGGAGAGGAGAGGGACGCCGTGCAAGGAACCCCGAGAGAAGGGTGCCCGACAGCGGGGAAGGAAGAGAAAAAAAAAGAAAAAGAAAAAGAGAAAGAGGAAGAAAAACAAAAAGAAAAAGAGAAACAGCATTCTAAATTATCTGTTTTTTCGCTGCCGCTGCCGCTGCTACCGCCGCTGCTGCTGCCGCTGCCGCTGCCGCCGCTGCAACTGAAGCACCGGGGCCGTTCGTCCCCGTGTCCGTTCCCCGCTCGCCCCACGAGCCCCACGTTCCAGCCCCGCGCGCCCCGGGGACAGCCCCTCCGTCTGCCCAAACACGGGAACTTTGCAGCGCTGAGCGCAGATGCAGAGCCCTGACTCCTGCACACTGGCACAGCGATCCCCTCGCTTGCTGCTGTGCATTGTCCTTGCTGAGGGTCAAACACTGTCGGGCCACCTTCCCTTGGGGTAGGATTCCTACCTGACCCCAGCACTGCATTTACACCTCCAGTGTTGTTTTCCCGTAAAAACAGGAGAAGGAAAACTGTGTGTGGCTCATGGTATTTTAGAGTGTCTAAAAATCACTAAGTCACTGATCTTCAGGTGACGTGCATCTGGAATTACTGGGTTGCAACATGGAAAAGGAAAGCACAGAAATAAATAAAGGGAAACATCTTGGATCGTTTCTTTCATTTTCATTTCACTTCTGGAAAGCTGTTTCAGTTTTCTAGGAGTCTTCTCCTGTCTGCTCTTCCCAAGAACCTCTCATGGAGAACAAGGTCAAGCTTCTGTAACAAGAATTTCCATCAGGAAATTATGCCACTGGTGCAATTTTCATTGTGACTGTTTGTGCTGGTTTCGGGCAAATTTTGGGAGGAAATCTCCAAAAGGGGTCCATTTAGAAAGCAAGTTCAAGTGGCCCCTCCTCCTAATAGTTCCGGAAATAACTCAAGAAAAGTGAAAAAAACCCAGTTTATTTAACAAGTAAATTATTCTCAAGCATGAAAAATGAATAATATTAAATAAAACCTTGGACAGTGCTGAAGAGATGGCAAATTCAGAAAGTCCTTTTTGTGGGTTGTGGTTGGCTCCCTCGGTCTCTTCTAAGTCCCTCTGGCGCTGGAATGCAGCGTCCCAGAGCTCGGGGCGGGGGGGGGGGGCACATGTGTGAGCTGCTGCTGGTGTTTTTCTGGGTTTTCAGTCCAGAGCAGGTTAAAACAGTTTCAAGAAAAAGAAAAGTCACAGTCCAAAGAAACTTCTCTGCCTAAGCTAGCTAAAACCAAATTGCTAGACCTGGGCTGTGAAGACATCCGGAAATTTCCAAATCTGGGCACTGGCGGTCCCAGCAAACACCAGAGCTGGATGGTGCTGGAGTCAGAACCTGGAAATTTCTAAAATTTTAGATTTCTGTTCCAGCAAATCACTGGACTTGGGCTGTGTGGGCACCAGGAAATTTCCAAATCTGGGTACTGGGGCAGCAAACACAAGATGTGGGTGGTGCCAGACCCAGTAGCAGGAAGTTGCCAGGTTTTGGATTTCTGTACCAGGAAATTGCTGCACTTGGGCTGTGCCAGAATAGGGAAATTTTTGGATCAAGGCACTGGCAGTGCCAGCAAACCCCAAATTTCAGGAAGGATTGGATCTGGACCCTTCCCTTCCCTTCCCTTCCCTTCCCTTCCCTTCCCTTCCCTTCCCTTCCCTTCCCTTCCCTTCCCTTCCCTTCCCTTCCCTTCCCTTCCCTTCCCTTCCCTTCCCTTCCCTTCCCTTCCCTTCCCTTCCCTTCCCTTCCCTTCCCTTCCCTTCCCTTCCCTTCCCTTCCCTTCCCTTCCCTTCCCTTCCCTTCCCTTCCCCTCCACAAGGTGCCAGAGGGGCTGTAGAGCAGCCAGGCAGAAAGGGACCTGCAGGGACTGATGGACAGCAGGCTGGACATGAGCCAGCAGTGTGCCCAGGTGGCCAAGAAGGCCAATGGCTCCTGGCCTGGATCAGGAATGGTGTGGCCAGCAGGAGCAGGGCAGGGATTCTTCCCCTGTGCTCAGCAGTGGTTGGGCAGCACCTCAAGTGCTGTTTGCAGGTCTGGTACCCCCAATTTAGGAAGGACATGGAGGGGCTGGAGCGTGTCCAGAAAAGAGCAACAAGGCTGGGGAGGGATCACAAGAGCTTTGAGGAGTGGCTGAGGGAGCTGGGGTTGTTTATCCTGGAGAAGAGGAGGCTCAAGAGAGACAAGGTGGTGTCAGGGCACAGGTTGGACTTGATGATCTCCGTGGCCTGTTCCACCCTTGCTGATTCTGGGATTCTCTGAAGCCACCCTTGGAGCAGTTGCAGGATGAGCCCTGGGCCTCCTCTTCAGGAGCTCCAGCAGCCCAGGTCCCTCAGCTCCTCCTGCCAGCCCCAAAGCCATCCTGTCAGTCCTGCAGAGCCTCTGCAGCTCCTCCTCACTGCCCAGAACAGGGAGCCCCAGAGCCAGACACAGCAGCCCAGATATACCCTCCTGGCCTGGGGTGCCTCTGGCAAGGGAGCGGCACCAGGCACTGCAGGAGCCTGCAGACAATTCCTACAGCACTTGTAGGATGATCCTGCTCCCAAAGGGACGTTCCCATGGGGCCGAGTCAGGAACTGCAATGGGGAGTGGGGCCAGAGAGGAAAGGGCAAACAGGGATGGGCTGTTTGCAGGGGAGGGAACAGGGGTGGGCAATGGGAAGAAATTTGTTTCAGGAAGAGGAAAGAAAGCAAAGGTGAAGCCAAGGAAATGCTCAGGGCAGCTTGGGGGTGGCTGCCAGGCAGCCCTGCCTCTGAGCAACCGCGTCTGCAGTGGGACAGGAAACTCCCAGCTGATGGGAACAAACTTTCTGGCTGACTGCAGAGGCCAGGACAAAGCTGAGTGGTTTCCCTGGTGCCCCCCAGCCCTTGCTGGCCCCAGGGGCTGATGGCATTTGTGCTCCCTCATGTCCATGTCCCCACACCAACAGCATGGGGGTGCTCCCCCTACTCTGTGCAATGCAAACAGGGGCTGCTGAGCCAGTGCTGCCGTGTCTGTGCCTGCAAGGATGGGGCACCTGTGTGAGCTGGGGGAGAGGCCACGGCTGCAGTGAGGGGATGTTGTTGGCAGCTCAATGAGGACACTCAGGGACGCTGCCCTGGGCTGTGCAGCGCATTGGGGATGGATCAGCCCCTGCTCTGCTGTTCCTTCCCGTCCCCCCCACGGCCCTTGCAGAGCACCAGCTGCTGCTGTCCTCAGCTGCCATGGCAACGCTCAGGACAAAGCGGTGCCAGGGCTGTTCCAGGTACAATTGCAGTGACACTCGTTGGTGCCACCAGGTGCCATGGCAACGGCCACAGGGACCCGTTCCTTGGTTTGGTGCCATGGCAACGAATGCCTGGAGCTGTTGTGATGGTTGGTGGCCATGGAAAGCTGCCCTGGGCCCTTGCTCAGGGCTGGTGTCAGTGCCCAGAGCCAGAGGGGATCCCTTGCTGGGGGCTGTGCCATGGCCACCTGCCCTGTGCCGTGCTGGCCGCTCAGGCACCAGGAACCAGCAGCCAACAGCACTGCCAGGGCCAAAGGCCAGGTCAGCCAGGCAGAAAGGGGCAGGGCTGGGCACTGTTTCCATGACAACCGGCACTGGGGGGACACCTGGGTCACCTGGCCTGGCAGTTGCCATGGAAACCCCTGGCAGGGACTGAGGGCACAGCCCCTGGCACTGAGACACTGCTGGGCCGGGTGCTGAGCACAGGGCTGAGCACGCAGAGATGGTTTTGTTCTTGCTGAGCTGCAGCACAGCCAAGGCCTGTCCTGCCCCTCGTCAGCCACGCTGGGGAGGGGCTGGGGCTGCGGGGGAGCTGGGCAGGGGACACAGCCAGGACAGGGGACCCCAATTGACCCTGGCACACCCCAGACCAGAGCACATCATGCTCAGGGTATGAAGGGGGGAACAAGAAGGAAGGGGGGGATTTTGGAGGGAGGGCTTTTGCCTTCCCAGGGAACACTTAGGCAAGAGGGGGCCCTGTTTCACCCGTGGGCAGGGTCACTACCAAAGACACAGACACCAACTTAAAGAATTGTGTCATTTATATCATGCACAGCTGCCAAGAATTACAACAGGATGAGCTCAGCAAAGCACATCATCATTAGCAAAGAATTACAAAAGAAGCTCAGCAATCCATCATAACCCATCATTACATTTTGATGACCAATTCCTTGGTGAAACACTGGAGGTGTTTGTGGCAGACAAAGATTCTGGCTGACTATCAAGGTACACCTTACAGACATCAGTAGTACTTCAGTGACACCATTCTTCATTCTTTTTTTCTCAATCTCATTGGAGGTAGGAACAAGAATTCTGTTGTCCATGGAGCTGGCACCTTTTTAATTCCAGAATAATGCCCCCAGGCCCTTCGCTGTTCAGCTTTACCATGCTGTCTGGGCTAACAAAGCTTGGGGGGCCCTTTCCCCTCTGGCTGGAAGGGGCCGGGTCCCAGTCCCTGAGGGGCACCCAGGCTCCTGGATGGAATTCCTGTGCAAGTCCCTCAGTGTCACAGCAGCCTTCACATGGAGCCCCGTGGATCAGAGCATGTTCCAAAGGGGCCCTTGGGGCAAACAGGGAGATCTGGTCTGGCAGGATGTGTAAAACAATCTCCTGTCAGATCTACTTATTCTCACACACAATCCTGGGCTGCAGGGACACATTCCCATTGTCCCTGCCCAGGTTTCAGGACTCAGAGTTGTCTTTCCTAGGAGCTGCTCCTTCAGCTGCCTTGGGAGGGCCTTTTGGCCTCTGGACCCACATTCTGGCTCCATTATTAGGGCTGCTGGATCCAAACCCATTATCTCCACAAATGCTGGTGACTGGAGGTGGTTCTCCTTTTTCACAATCGTTCTTAAAATTGCAAGATCAATAATTGTGCTACCCTGTCATAGGGTTGAATAATCCAATCTTGTTCATTAAAGTTTAACAGAATTACTGTAATTTCCCCTGGATATTCTGCATCAATTCCTCCTGCCATGACAGGAACCCTTTGCAAGGCCAAGCTCCAAGGGAGCAGTTACCAAAGCAAAGTGTCCTGGAGGAATCTGAATTCCTGTTTCAGGATTGACAGCTCTCATTTGCTTTGAATTTATCCTAATGAATTCCAATGCATGAAGGCCCAATTCCAATGCATGCAGCCTCTGGGCTGGCCCTGCCAGGGGCCATCACAGCCAGAACAATTTCCCGGGCAGCCCAAGTCTCATTGCCCATGGTTGGATTTGCAAATTGGGGGCAGCTGTGCACAGCCAGGGGGTTCCATTTCCCCCGTGGGCCATTGTTAAGGGCATGGAGCACATCTGGGAGATGGGTTCTCCATGGGGACAACTTCCCATGTCTTCATTTTTTCAACTGCTTTTATAACAACCCCTTCACCCTTTCAACCGATCCTGCAGCTTGTGCATAGTCTGGTACATGAAAGGCTTAATCACTGTATTTTTCACAGGAACAGACAAAGCACTCTGCATCACAATATTAGCACACCCTGTAAAAATAGCCAATTTCATCTCTTCCTCCTTTTTCCATTGTATACAATCTCACAAAGCTGAACACTGACATTAGGGTCCTGGCCAATCCTGTTCTGTAGGGTATTTAGTGTAACATCCTTGAGCATTGTTAGCACTACTTCCCATTATTACAATTTTCTATGTAAATAGTGATATAGAAATATAGATATAGATAGATATAGACAGACATATATTTATATAAATTTATAAATATATATTAAGGTCTTATTATCCTATAAATATATATATTGTTATTTATTATATCAATATTTCACTTGCACAAATGCTCTCCATGTGAGAGCATTCCAACAATAGTTGTTCCTTCTGAAGGTGCTGTTTCCTATGTACTCTCAACAAATTCATCTTTGTCTGACCAAACCCACAAGTTCTTTTCCTTTTCCATGTGCAATTTTTGGAGGCATTTGAAGCCATCCAGGGGTGCAGCTTCTTTTACCGGACTGCCCCACTGCTCCCACGGGGCTCTGACCTCAGCCCACTCCAGAGCCAGGGAACTCCAGGCTTCCCAGCTGGGAATTTCTGAGGGGACTGATTCCTCACATTTACACTGAACAAGTGACATTTTGTTGTCATCTGGCCAGACTGTCCCAGTTTTGTTTTACCAGTGGGCAGGGTCAGTACCAAATTCCTTCAGACTCCAGCTGTAGGAATCAGGGTCATTTCCTGCAGTTCAGAGCAGCAAAGAATCACAAAAGGAGCAGCTCAGCAATGCACCCAACCATCCCCACCAAAGATTGCCTGCAGTGATTAACAAAGATCCAGCAGCATTTACCCTCAGCCTTTACCATCCCCCAGACCCACACAGCAGCTGGGGGAGCTGTCACAGCCAAGGGCTGCAGAGCCACTCCTGGGCACTGGGAATTCCTGCAGGTGCCTCCAGCCGCAGGTGAGGCTCCAACCCCGCTGGGAGAGGGCCCAGCTCTGACAGTGCTGAATGAACAAACTGACAGAACTGCTAGTGTGGCCACATCTGCTTTCATCCTCCTCTTGGGTCCCTCCCAGAGCCTGGCCAGGGCTCAAGGAGGAACCAAGGGAAGTGACTTTGACCATACAGCCCCAAACAAGGCCAGATGTCAGATTTCATGGCCTTGTCTGGCTTCTAAATACACAAAGGTCAATACATATTTCACTAATGAGTGGCTACATCTATCACAGTGCTAATGACCATGCATATTTCATCAGGGAGCAGATACAAAGATAACCTTTGCTTGGAAGGTTCATCCAGAGGCCACCTTTGGCTCAGGGCCTGCTGTCCAGGCCTCACTCAGGGCTGGTGTCCAGGCCTTGGCACTTCAGGGACGTGGTTTAGTGCTGGGCTTGGCACTGCTGGGTGAGCAGCTGCACTGGGGGAGCTCAGAGGGCTTTTCCAACAGAAAGGATTCTGTGATTCCATGATTCTATCCACTGCATTCAGCTGGGCCTATTTTAGCAGCATTCCTTTGCTCCAAAAGTTCCCTCTTGCACAGCTCCTGTGGCCTGAGGCTTCAGCTCCTGGTGCTGAAATGCTCATGCTGAACGAGATGACTCGGAGAGAAGAACACAGTCCATGCAATTCCTTCTGGGACACGGAGAGGGGAGGCTGTGCAAACAGGAGCATTGTTTGCTGTGGCCTCCTCTCTGCCCTTCACGCCTTTCAGCGCTTTGAACCAACCAAGAGCTTTCTCCAAGAGTGCAATGGAGCAGCTGTTCCTGCTCCCAGGCCTGGCTCTCTCCAGTCTCTGCCCTTGCCTGGTTCTGTCCCTCTTGCTGTGCCCTCTGCTCCCCCAGGGCTCGCTGGCTGCTGCCCAGGACTGTGGCACTGGCACAGATCCAGTGCTCCAGAGCCTTCTTTCCGTGCCCTTGCAGCTGCCTGGGCACAGCAGCCTTTGCCATCTGGAAGCTCCCCATGGACAGGGAGTGCCCAGCTCCGTTCCTTGCACAGCCTCCAGGAGCCCAGGGCTGCCATCTCCAGTCCCTGATGGCACTGGGGGCTCCCAGGTGCCTCAGGCTGCTGTGACACCGCTGCACATGGGAGGGAAGAGGGGCAGGGGCTGTGCTCAAAGTCAGCTCCATGTGCTGATGCTGCTGCTGCTGCTGCTGCTGCTGCTGCTGCTGCTGCTGCTGCTGGGGGGTCATTTGTGCAGCCCTGGCCCAGAGTCAGGGATCAGATCCTGCCAGTCTCTTCCAGCCCTGGCTGCTCAGAGTTTGGGCCCTGGAGCCTCAGGTGGCCAAAGGCAGCTGCTGCTGGTCCCTCTGTGTGCCCGTGTTCAGCAGTGCTGCTCCATCAGCCTGTGCCCAGCAATGGGGAAAAGCCTTAGCCCTGCAGGGCCAGGAGCTGCCGGGCTCTGCCTGAGCAGCTCAGCCAGCAGGAAGGGAGCTGCTCCACACGGGAACCAGGAGCAATGGACACTCCTTTGATAGGACATGTTTTCTATTGAAAGGAAAAAAAAGGAAAAAGCTAAAAAATAGGTAAATTGTAAAAGATGAGAACAAAATCCAAGTGGTAGTGAAAAGACATAACATAATGTTAGTGAAAAAAACAAAACATAAAGGCAAATTTACATTCTTTGCATTAAGAGGTAAATGATCTTTTTAAAAAGAGAACTCAGTTATTTCCATTGTAAATGTGCCGATGACATGGATCCATCTTTGTGACCTCAAAAGCCTCTTAAAAGATTTTGGGCTTTGTTTCCAAAATTGATATTTGAAATTGTAGTCAAAGCAAGAGGAAATTGCTTAGTGCCCTTCCAGCTCCAAGCAGGACTGGGAATGGAAACTCTGTCAAACCACAAATCCTTTAGAAGATGCCCTTCCTTCTCAACCTATGAATGAGCTGCACATTCCCCTTGAAACTTACAGGGATTTCTTAGAGACACAAAGTCCCACTTACAGCTTTTTGCTCTGGTATGGAAGTGCAGAAGGGCAATTCCCCATCCACCAGCTCCAGACTGCACTGCCTCAGGAGCACGGCCCACTCGCCAGCTTTGGCCCACTCATGGCACTTCTGGAGTAGGAAGAAAGTGCAATTGCACAATTCCAGCCAATCAAGAAGGAAGAATGGGACAGACAAAACACCCTGTACAGATCCAGGCATTCAGCTGGGACTGGGGAGAGTTTGGGTCCTTGCCATTGGATGTGTGTCCCCAGCTGCAATCTCTGGGCCTGCAGCAGAGTCTCACTCACCTGCCAAAGCAGAAAGCTCAGGCACTGTGCTTGCAGCGGGCTCGTCTGATGCAGAGCTGTCAGAGCAATGTGAGGGCAGAGCCAGCCCAGCTGGGCCCTGGGCTGAGCCCAGCAGAGCCCTGGCAGAGCCCAGAGCAGCCTCAGCACCCGCAGAGCCCGGCTGCAAGGAGAGAAAGCAGAAACCGCCCGTCAGCTGAGGGCTCCTGTGCCCTTGTGCCAAGGCCCGCGGTGCCCAGGCCATGCTGGCTGTGCCCAGAGCTGTGCCCAGAGCTGCCCATCCCTGCTGCCTTTGGCACAGAGCAGGAGGGCAGGACATGTGCCCAGCCTGCAGCCAGCCACGGCACATCCAGCCCTCAGCAGCTGCCCAGAGCAGGATGCTCCTGTGCTCGCTGCCAGCTCCCAAAAGCTCTGATCCCACCCTGCCAAGCACACAGGGACCCACCTCACACCAGCCACGGCTGGAAGAAAAGCTGCTCCCAAACCATGGCCTCAGCCTTCTCCAAGGGCACGGCCCATCCACACCACAGCTGCTCCCAAGCACTTCCCCATCCACACTGGATCACCTCGAACGCTTCCTCTGGAAAAACAAACAACACATTAATGAAAAGAAGTCAGATGCAAAAAGGGAAAACAAGAAAAAAGATAAAAACTCCCATCTCTTTCAGGGTCTTGAGGAAGGCCCAACCCCTACATGCCAAGGAAAAACCCAGCCATGGCTGAGGGAAGCCCACACTTTCTCTCTTCCCCCCTGCACTGCCCCCCACAATAACGGTGATCCTAAAGCAAACAAGGGCAGTGGAGCAGCCCAAGCCCTTCCTTGCCTGCACAGCAAAGCAGCTGGGCACAGGTTCTGGAGCCCCACCTCTGCTCCCACCATGGGGTTTGTTTGTGTCGGGCTGGCTGCCCCAGCCCCAGCCCCAGCCCCAGCCCGGGGCACGGTGGGTGCTGGGGGCTGTTGGCAGGGCCAGGAGCCCACTCCCATTTCGTACCCACCCCAGCCCATCCTCCCAGCCCTGCCAAAAGCAGCTGGGCAGTGACTGAAGAATGAGTTGCATCTGCCCCAAAAAAGGGGGAACCTTTGGTTTCCAGCCAGGCTGGGCCATGCCCAAATCTGGCAGAATTTCCCTGCGTGGGGATTCATCTGCAAATTCCCTGTGGAGTTTGGCTTTGAAAAAGGTGCCAGAATCAAAGTGCATCACCTTCAGCCTCCAGTGGCCAGGCTGAGGAAGAGCTTGTCATCCTTGATGTCACCCTCGCTGTCTCCAGCAGCAGCAGCAGCAGCAGCAGCAGCATCCCCACCTGGTACAGCTTCTCCAGGGGCTCCTCCTTCCCTGGGGGCAGACCAGGCTCTCAGGGCTCTGCCCAGGGCCCCAGCTGTCAGGGAACCAGGACAAGCAAAACCAGCTTGGATGGTGGCCACCAGTGCTGGGCAGAGCAGCTCAGCTCCAGCACAAGGGCTGCGTGTTCCCATCCCATGACCCCGGTGCAGTGACACAGGCAGCACAAAAAGTTCTGGGTTCCTTTGCTTCTCATTACCAAGGCATGAGTGCAGCTGCAAATTACCAGGGCCCTGGATACTCCAGGGACCTGGAGAACCATTCCCAGCAATTGGGAAAATCCTAGGTGCTCCATCCACCCATAGATGAGGTCTCCAAAATTGCCTCGAAATTGGGTCCAGCTTTTAGAGGCCATAAAGAGCAAGTCCAAGTGACTTGATGACATTTTTAGCCCAGAAAGCCCTGCAGCTGATGGTGTACTTCAAAATCAGCAGGGGACACAGCTAGGCCAAAGCCCAGACCGTAGCTGGGAAATGAAGAAAAGAAAAATCTTAAAGAAAAGGAAAATTACCCCTGGCTCAGGTTGCCCCAGCAAAGACAGCCTCCCAGATCAGCTCTACTCCTCAGTCATCCGGCAGAGCAGGCAGCCGAGCCCCGAGAGGCGAGGCCGAGTCCTCCATGCCCTGCGCAGCTGATCTTGCAGCCTCTGGATGGTGGAATATCGCCCACACTGTATTGCCAGGAGGACATGCAGTGTTTCAAGTGCCAGCTGTGACACGGCACTGCTCATGTCCTCTGTCAGGCATTTCAGGGCTGCAGGAGAGAGGAACAGAGGCACGGTCAGAGCCAGACCTGCGGGGACACCAGGAGAGCCCCCGCAAGGGCCATCCCAGCCGGCTCTTGCCATGGCCAGGAGGGAGCAAGGAGCAAGGGAATCAGCCTGAAGCTGATGGCGACCAATGGCCCATGTGTCCCTGAAAGCTCCGTGTGCTCTGCCCACAGGAGCAGAGCCCTCCGCAGCCAGAGCAGGCCTTGCAGCTCCCCCCGGCAACCCCCGCGGTCAGCCCGCTGCCCTCACTCACTCACCAGTGCAGATCAGCTGCAGCTCTTGCTGCTGCCCCCTCAGGCGCCGCCCGGCCATGCCTGTGAACACAGAGCCTGTCACGGCCCCAGCAGCACAGCTCCCTGCCAGCGGCGCTGCCGGCATTGTGGCCACACGGGTTGCTGGCCCGGCAGGGCTCAGCCCGGCCCTTGCCGCCCGCTGCCGCCCCAGGGCACAGCTGCCAGAGGGCAGCAGCACCGCCTGGGCCAGGCGGGGCTCCACGGCGCCGGGCACGGCTGGCGCTGCCAGGGCAGCAGGCGGGGCCGGGGCCGAGCTGCGGTGGGCCGGGGAGGGGAAGGGCAGCCCGGGCTTGTGGCTCACCCATGAACCTGATGGCCACCTCTCGGAGGGGCTTCTGTGGGCTCTCCACGTAGCGCAGGGCCCGGCGCAGGTGCTCGGCCGCTCGGCTCCTGTCCTCTGCCAGCTGGAGAGAGTGGCAGGAGGGAAGGGTTGGCGCGGGCTGAGCCCCTGGGCCGGGCGCTGCCTGCGCCCATCGCCGGCCTCCCCTGCCCGCACAGCCCTGAGGCGCGGCCAGCAGCCGCTGGCCAAGGGCTCCCAAGGGCAGGGGGCAGAGGGCCGGCTGCTGCCCAGGGAGCCGTGGTGCCGCCCCGCAGCCCCGCCGGCTCGGGCCCACGGGAGCCTGGAGCAGAGCCCGCACAGCCCAGGGAAGGCAGCGGCGTTTGGGGCGCAGGCTGGCGGCCCTGGCTGCAGCACTGGGCAGGGGCTCAGCTGCCGGCTGCACTCGCTGAGCAGCGCGGTCAGGGGGCTTCTCCAGCCTGAGGCTGGGGCTTGCAGGCCATCCTTACCAGGGCCTTGCAGAACCTCCAGGTCTGGTCCACCTCCAGCATGTGTTGGAGATCCTTCCTGTGCAGGAATGTGGCTGAACAATGCAGCGTTTCCTGGGAGTCCTGGAGAGCAGCAGAGACCTGGAGATGGCACCAGAGCCCAGGGCCCAGGACCCACACAGGTCCCTGTACCAAGGTCAGGAGGTGGCTGCAGCCCACAAGGTCCCAGAGCAGGAGGCAGCCAAGCCCCCCAGCCAGGGGGCCAGCAGCAGCTGCTGAGTCCTCACCTCTGCCACACGCTGGTTCTCGTCATGGCAGTGGAAGAACAGTGGGAGCAGGCTCTGGCAAACGTGTGACTTCAGGGCCTTTTTTTCCCTTCCGGCCAAAAATACAGCATCTCTCGGAAGATGAACATGGAGCACACCTGCACCTGGCTATCATCCTGTATAAAAGAAAGAAAAAGAGACCTCAGCATCAGCTGCTTCACACCCATCTGGGTACAAGCCTGAAAATGCACAGGGCACAAAGTTTGCGGGCAGCAGCCGGTGGCCATGGCTGGAGGCGCAGAGCCTTACATTGTCAAAGAGTGGCAGGAGCGCTCCAGCCAGCTGCAGGGCGATGGGGCTGGCTAGCAGGGCACCATTGCACAGGAACAAACGGCTGAGGAGAACCACGGTCATCCTAAGCATGTTGCTGTCATTTTCCTGCAGCAGCTCCACCAGCCTTTCATGCAGGCTCCACATTCTTATTGCAGCCTGTGTGGAACACAACTGTGTGAAATGCCATCCTGCTGCCACAGGGCCCAGAGGCCAAAGGCCGGTGCCAAAGCACTGGAGCAGCTGGAGCGGGAGGCAGGAGAGCTGGGAGCAGCTGCCTCAGCATCCCAAGGCCAGGCAAGGCCAAGCAACTGCCTTGCCCAGCCCCACACTGGCAGCATGGCTTCAGCCGCTGCCCTCTTCTCACCGAGACACTGGTGCCGAGCACCAGGAGGCCTCTGAGGGCCAAGCGACGCATCTCCCTGCACTCGCTCTGCAGCTTCTTGGACATGACCTCCAGGATGCTGTCCCGGCATTCACTCAAGTCCAGGCAGTCCACAGTCTGAAAGGCACAAGGCCGGTGACAGGGGAGCCACACAGGGCTGGGCCCAGGCAGCAGCACAGGGCGTGGGCACCATCCTGGGCAGCTGCAGCCACAAGAGGGCACAGAGCTGGGAGGCAGCTCAGCCAGGCAGCGCTGGCCTTCAGCCTCACCTCCACAAGGAACGCCATGGCGGCCAAATCCCAGCATGGCGTGTCTTTGCTGAGCAGCCCGAGCAGGTGGAATGCAATTGCGGGACACAAGGCTTTGGATGCGTGGTGCATTTCTCTGATAGGAGGAAACAGGAAGCAAAAACCTGAGGCAGCAGGGCTAAACCTCTGCCAGGACTGACTCACAGAAGTCTGGCCTTTCTCCAGCACCCAGCAAGGGGGAGCCAGGCCCTCTGGGAGGTGGCTGCTCTTGGGCACGCTGCTCTCCCAGCCTTTTGCAGTCTCCTTGGCTGTCCCTTGGTGACAAGGCCTTGTGGCCCACGACCATGGGGCCTCACTGTGTGGGGCACCCTGGGAACAAAGAACAAATGCCAGGGGCAGTTGGGGAGCAAGGGGTCTCACCTGGCCAGCATGCCCACAGCACAGTGGTGGGTGTCAGCACAGAGCAGCATCTCCCAGCCATGCTTGTCTTCCATTGCCACCACCACATCCTCATAGTGCAGTCGGCAGAGCAGGGCCTTCAGGGTCTGCTCTGCAAAGCTGTGTGCAGAGAAAAGCCCAGATCACGCTGGGAGCACTGGCTCCTGCCCTGGGCACGTGGCAGGGACAGAAGGACTTGCATGGAGCACCTGTTGGGGCTGGTGGCAAGGCTGTGTTGCTGCTGGCATCCCTTCCAGAAGGTATTGGCCGCCTCTGGCATATCCAAGGTGCTGAAGAACACTTGGACAAGCAGATGCACAAAGAGGCAGGGGAAATGCACAGTCACCACATGTGGGACGCAGGGCATCTGGAGGATCTTCCACATCACCACAGTTGCCTGCAAAGGACAGAGCAGCCCGAGCTCAGTGCTGAGGTGTCCATGTGGCAGGGCCTGAGCAGGGCAGGGAGAGGCCCAGAGACACAGGGGGAGCACGGGGCTTGGTGGCTCTGAAGCTGCCCCTGGGCCAGGTTTCAGCCCAGCAGGGAGAGGCAGCGAGACACCGTGGTGGAGGGAGGATGGAGACCTGATGGACAGGTGAGCTTGGGCTGAGCAAAGCCCAGTTGCAGAAACTCACAGCCAAGGCAAGGACAGCCGTGTGGTCCCCATCGGAGGTGCACATGCTGTGCTCTGGCCAGCTGGCCAGCACGTCAAGGAGTACGAGCATGGCCGTCTCTGCAGTCCTGCACGAGCACATGATGGTCTTCCACATGGTGGTAGCAGCTCTGTGGGGTCAGAGCTCTGTCTCAGGGGGGTTTGGGACAGAGCACTGTGGCCTGGGCTGCAGTGGAAAGCTGAGCTGGCTGCCAGCTCTGCCTCTGCCCACTGGCCCTCAGCACACAGGCAGCCCAGCCCCGTGGAGACTGGCCCCTGAGGAGCAGGGAGGGAGCATGGCAGCACACTGGGGACTGGCAAAGGGAGGAGCCAGAGGGCCCTGGAATTCTCTGTGTGTCAGACCACTGCGACAGGCTCTACAGGGTGATGGGCTGCTGAGCCCTGAGCCTTGTGGGCACATGGGCCCTGTACCTGTCACATGATGGGGCCACACGCAGGAGAGCCATCACCACATCAGCAGGCTGTGCCTCTGTCAGATCCAGAAGGGGCCTGTACAGGTTGTACTCAGGAAACTCATTGGCCACGAGCCACTGGTGGATGTACCTCACCATGGCGGGCACCTGCAGAAGGCAGGCGAGACTTGGAAAGCTGCCAGAGGGAGTCATGTGCCCAGCTGCCCCAGAGAAGTGCTTCCCTTGCCACCACACTGCCATGGCATCAAGGCTTACAGTGAGCAGCAGGCGTGGCTTGGGATGCCAAGCAATTGCTGGGAGGATGGAAGTCAGGCCACAGGCTGCTTACTTGCTTAGGACTGGAAGGACCCTCCTCCACAAGCATATCCAGGAGGGCAGCACTGGTGTTGGTTTTGAAGATGGGAGGGTACACTCTGACCAGAGTGCCCATGACACTGGTCTCTTCCTCCCGAATCCACTTCATGAATTTGACAACCATCTGTAGCAGAAGGGCAAGAAGCCGGGGATATTGCATGGAGTGCTGCACACACGGTGCTGGGCTGAGCAGGGACAGCAGGCCCAGCCCAGGTGGGGGTGGCTGCAGGTACCTGCGCTGTTCTGCGGAAGAGGCCACGGGTGCGTTCCTGATCTTGCGTGCGTTTCAGGGCTGCATCTGCCAAAGAGCGAGTGCAGCCAGAGCTGAGGGGCTGCGGGAGAGGCCGGAGAACACAGCCCAGCTCTGCGCTCCCCAGGCAGGGAGAGCCCCGGGATGCTCCAGGGGGATGGAACAAGGCCATTGCGGGGTGTCTGCCCAGCCCCTCTTCCATCCAGTCCCTAAGCATTTCCCCAGGGGATGGCATGGCATGGCATGGCATGGCATGGCATGGCATGGCATGGCATGGCATGGCATGGCATGGGGCCAAGTTGGCTGCAGGCTCCAGCCCTGCAGCTCAGCTCTGCCACTCACCTTCCTGCGGTGGATGGAATGGCACCACCTCTTCCGTGTCCTGTGCTGCGGTAGCTCCAGGGCGTTCTTCCTCCTCCAACTCCACGCAGGCCAGCTTGGGCACTCTCGGGGGTCTCTGCTCCTTGGCTGTGCCTGGAGCGCGCCCCAGCAGCGATCCCAGCCGGTGCCGCTCCTGCAGGGCCTCCTGCGCCTTCCCTGCGGGCGGGACGCGGCAGTGAGCGCTCGGCCCGGGGCCAGCAACGGCCCCTGAGCGCCCCTCACCCGCCCCGGGCCGGCCATGCCCAGGCGTTCCATCTTCGGAACGCGGCACGGGAGGCCCGGGGCCGGCGGCCGCGCTGCCGAGCGGCGGAGCTCGGGCCGGGGAAGCCGCAGCGGAGGCGGCGGGAGCGGCCGCGCCGCCTGTGTGCTCCGCGGGCCATGGGAGGAGCCGGGGCCGGGGTCGGGACTGGACCCTGCCTCGGGTCCGGAGCCGGGCTCGGGCCAGGCGGAGGCAACGGGCGGCGATGCCGCCCCGGCCCCACGCACTGATGGCCGCCCGGCAGCGCCACCGCCAGCACGGCCAGAGCCGGGCGGAGGCGAGACCGCGGCGGGACGGCCGGCGCCGGGCACGGGGCAGTCCCGCCCGGGGCCGGGGGCGGGCCGGGGGCATGGCCCGGCCCTTCAGGGGACAGGGAGGCGGGGAGAGGAGAGGGACGCCGTGCAAGGGACCCCGAGAGAAAGGTGCCCGACCGCGGGAAAGGGAGAGAAAAAGAAAGAAAGAGAGAAAGAAAAAGAGCGAAAGAGTATTCAAAATTATCTCTTTGCTGCCGCCGCTGCTGCTGCCGCTGCTGCTGCCGCCGCCGCTGCTGCCGCCGCTGCCGCCGCTGCAACTGAAGCACCGGGGCCGTTCGTCCCCGTGTCCGTTCCCCTCTCAACCCACGAGCCCCACGTTCGAGCCCCGCGCGCCCCGGGGACAGCCCCTCCGTCTGCCCAAACACGGGAACTTTGCAGCGCTGAGCACAGATGCAGAGCCCTGACTCCTGCACACTGGCACAGCGATCCCCTCGCTTGCTGCTGTGCATTGTCCTTGCTGAGGGTCAAACACTGTTGGGCCACCTTCCCTTGGGGTAGGATTCCTACCTGACCCCAGGACTGCACTTACATCTCCAGTGTTGCTTTCCAGTAAAAACAGGGGAAGGAAAACTGTGTGTGGCTTATGGTATTTTAGAGTGTCTAAAAATCCCTAAGTCACCGATCTTAGAGGCGTTGTGCATCTTGAATTACTGGGATGGAGACTTAGTGCAACATAAAAAAGGGGTGCATGGAAATTAATAGAGGAAAACATATTGGATTGTTTGTTTCATTTTCATTTCACTTCTGGAAAGCTGTTTCTATTTTCCAGGAATCTTCTCCTGTCTGCTCTTCCCAAGAATCTCTCATGGAGAACAAGGTCAAGCTTCTGTCACAAGATTTGCCACCAGGAAATTATGCCACTGGTGAAATTTTCATGATGACTGTTTGTGCTGGCTTAGGGCAAATTTTGGGAGGAAATCTCCAAAAGGGGTCTGTCTAGAAAGCAAGTTCAAGTGTCCCCTCCCCCTACTAGTTCAGGAAAAGACTTCTCTTGAGAAAAGTGAAAAAAACCCAGTTTATTTAACAAATAAAGTATTCACAAGCATGAAAAATGAATAATATTAAATAAAACCTCTGACAGTGCTGAAGAGATGGCAAATTCAGGAAGTCCTTTTTGTGGGTTGTAGTTGGCTCACTCGGTCTCTTCTAAGTCCCTCTGGTGCTGGAATGCAGCGTCCCAGAGCTGGGTGGGCCACAGGGGTGAGCTGCTGCCGGTGTTTGTCTGGGTTTTCAGTCCAGAGCAGGTTTAAACAGTTCCAAGAAAAAGGAAAGTCACAGTCTGAGGAACTTCTCTTCCTAAGATAGCTAAAACCAATTTGCTAGACCTGGGCTGTGAAGGCATCAGGAAATTTCCAAATCTGGGCACTGGCGGTCCCAGCAAACACCAGAGCTGGATGGTGCTGGAGCCAGAACCTGCAGATTTCCAAACTTTGGCTTTCTGTGCCAGCAAATCACTGGGCTTGCGCTGTGCCAGCACCAGAAGGTTTTCAGATCTGGGCGCTGGTGCTGCCAGCAAACACAAGATCCGGGTGGTGTCATTGCCAGTGACAGAAATCTGCCAGATTTGGGCTCTCCTGGCACTGGGAAATTTCCAAATCTGGGTTTTGGTACAGGAAACACAAGATGTGGGTGGTGCCAGACCCAGTAGCAGGAAGCTACCACGAGTTTTGGATTTCTGTGCCAGCAAATTGCTGCACTTGGGCTGTGCCAGAATAGGGAAATTTCCAGGTCTGGGCACTGGCAGTGCCAGCAAACAGCCCATTTCAGGCTCCAGGCAGGACTGGGTCTGGATGCCTTCCTCTTTTCTTTCCCTCTTTCTTTCCTTCTTTCTTGGGATCCTGCTGCCAGCAAACTCCAGATTGGGTGGTACTGGCAAGGGGAAATTGCCAGGTTTTAGCTTTCTTTGCCAGCAAATTCTGGACATGGGCGGTGCCAGAAGAGGGAAATTGCCAGAGGTGGGCACTGGCAGGGCCAGCACACACCAGATCTGGGTGGGGAATGTGCCAGCACCGGGAAATTGCCAAATGTTAACTTGCAATGCCAGCATATTGCTGGAATTATGCTGTACAGGAACCTGAAAAATTCTGGATCTGGGCACTTGTGGTGTCAGCAAACACAAGATTGGGTTGCTGTAGGTACCAGGTATTTGCAAGGTTTTGGCTTTCTTTGCCAGAAAGTACTTGATTTGGGCTGTGCTGGCACCGGGAAATTCCCGCATCTGGGCACTGGTGGTGCCAGCAAACACCGGATCTTGGCATTGCCAATGACGGTAGCAGGGAATTGCCAGATTGTGACTTTCTTTACCAGAAAATTGCTGGACTTGGCTCTGCCAGAACAGGGAAATATCCAGATATGAGCACTGCCAGTGGCAGCAAACACCAGGTCTGGGCACCTGTATTGGCATCAGGAGACTGCCGGATTTTGGCTTTCTGTGCCAGCAAATTGCTGCACTTGGGCTATGCCAGCACTGGGAAGCTGCTGGGTTCTGGCTTTCTTTGCCAGAAAATTGCTGCATTTAGGTTTTGCTAACACTGAGAAATTTCCAGATGCTAATTTTCTGTGCCAGCAAACTGCTGGAATGAGGCTGTGCAGGCATCTGAAACATTCCCAATCTGGGTACTGGCGGTGTCAGCAAACCCGAGATCGGGTTGCTGTAGGTACCAGGTCTTTGCTTGGTTTTGGCTTTCTTTGCCAGCAAGTTGCTGCACTTGGGCTGTACCAGAATAGGGAAATATCAAGATCTAGGAACTGGCAGTGCCAGCAAACACCACATTTCAGGAAGGACTGGATCTGGACCCGTTCCCTCCCTGCCTCCCTCCCTCAACAAGGTGCCAGAGGGGCTGGACAGCCAGGCAGAAGGGGACCTGCAGGGACTGATGGACAGCAGGCTGGACA
Source organism: Zonotrichia albicollis (assembly GCF_047830755.1). NCBI lineage: Eukaryota > Metazoa > Chordata > Aves > Passeriformes > Passerellidae > Zonotrichia > Zonotrichia albicollis. The sequence continues at coordinate 4,237,604 of NC_133827.1, read as the reverse complement.
TGAGCCAGCAGTGTGCCCAGCTGGCCAAGGAGGCCAATGGCTCCTGGCCTGGATCAGGAATGGTGTGGCCAGCAGGAGTAGGGCAGGGATTCTTCCCCTGTGCTCAGCACTGCTTGGGCAGCACCTTGAGTGCTGTGTCCAGTTCTGGGGCCCCCAACTGAGGAAGAACATGGAGGGGCTGGACCGTGTCCAGAGAAGGGCAACAGGGCTGGGGAGGGGTCTGGAACACAAGAGCTTTGAGGAGTGGCTGAGAGAGCTGAGGTTGTTTATCCTGGAGAAGAGGAGGCTCAGGGGAAAAAAGGCAGTGTCAGAGCACAGGTTGGACTTGATGATCTCCAAGGCCTGTTCCACCCTTTCTGATTCTGGGATTCTCTGAAAGTACCCTTGGAACAGTTGCAGGAGGAGCCCTGGGCCTCCTCTTCAGAAGCTCCAGCAGCCCAGGTCCCTCAGCTTCTCCTGCCAGCCCCAAAGCCCATCCTGTCAGTCCCGCAGAGCCTCTGCAGCTCCTCCTCACTGCCCAGAACAGGGAGCCCCAGAGCCAGACACAGCAGCCCAGATGTGCCTCCCTGAATACACAGGGGTTAAAAGCAGAGCTTCGGCCCTGGGAGGCTCTCTTGGGACTTCGAGGGAAGGAGGTCAGAGCTCCCTCCCCTGTCCAGCCGCTGCTGCTGGGCGGGGGAGGGGCAGCCATGCGGTAGCCCCAGGCCTGGACAGAGATGGGGGGTGAGGAGGCCCTTGAGGATGGAAGGGTGGAGGAGCCCCAAGAGACACCGGGCAGCCATTCCCCCCCCAGGAGAGAGAGAGAGAGAGAAGAGCCAGCGAGAACGAATGTGATAGCAGCCGGCCCAGGAGGAGAAAGGGCGGGGAATGCAGCGAGGGAGGAGGTGCCCGGCCGGAGGTGCAGTGAGTGTGGGATGTGCCGGAGCCCCAGGACAGACAGAGACTGAAACTTTTAACCCTTGTGCTTACATGATTGGGACCTTGAAAAAAATGCTGATCCTCCTCGGAGCTGAATAAGAAGGGAGATAGGAGATGAGATGAGATGAGATGAGATGAGATGAGATGAGATGAGATGAGATGAGATGAGACAAGGACCTGGCCCGAAGGATGTGGAGATGACTGAGTGGGAAGAGATGATTGGAGTGGCCTTTTGGCTGGACTTTTCTTGTGTGGCCATGGACTCAGTTTGTTCCTGTGACACAGAGACTGCACTTGGGGGGAAGCAGTGCCTCAGAACCAGGAGGGTTCATCGTGGGGACCCCTCGGCCCCAGGGGGTTGGAAAAATATGGGGGAGACAGATGTCCCAAAGCAGAGACTGTGCCTTTTTGGAGTGAGACAAGGCATCCTTAAAAGACAGCCCTAAAAGCAGCTCTGGTCCATGCACAGTGGTGAGAGCACTGGGCATGGAAGAAAGATGTCACAAGCGGCAAAAGGACTTTCCGGGCGGTGCTGAGTGACTTGGAAGCACACAAGGTTTCAGCGTGTTTCCAGGGAAAGGCTATGGTGCGAGAAGGACTCTTCTCCTCTTGATGAACTGAAGTTTGAGTATACTAAAGGGTGGTGCCAGGCTGGGCAGTTGGTGGTTTGGGAGAATGTATCGGATTGGGAAATTCTGGTGGTGGGGAGGAGGAAAGTGTTTTTTGTAAGGTTTTCAATTTTTTTTTCCTTATAGTTTTTCCTATTTTTCCTGTAGTTTAGGTAATAAAGTTTTCTTTATGTTTAAGCTGGAGCCTGTTTAGCTTATTCCTGGTCACATCTCACAGCCGACACCAGGGAGAGGGTACTCTCATGGGGGCACTGGCTCTGTGCCAGGCCCAAACCATGACAATCTGTAACTATCAAGCCTAACACATCAATCCTATTCTTCAAACACTCTCCATACAGGCGGCAGCTTCTTCCTGAGCTTGGAGGACAGAGAGCTCTTCTGGATGGGATGCGAGGACTTCGTGGGTGAAGGAACATTGGAAGTGTCCCGAGAAAACTTGTTGGTAGGACAGTAACCAGTCAGATCTGCAAAATGGAGACACAAAGTTTAACAGAGGCCACCATGCAAACCTAAAGCAGCTGAAACTCCATATTTCATTGGACACATTTCCTGGAAATGTCAAAACAGCTGTACAGGGAAACATGCTCCTGCTGGCAGACACTGAGGCAGGCTGGGGCACAACCCTGAGCCACTTACCCAGAGCTGGCACAGGCACAGCCTGGCCTCTGGGCTGCCCTGGGACAGCAGGGAGCCCAGAGCCCTGTGCTCTCCAGGAACGGCTCAGCTGCACATGCACCCTCCTGCTCCTCTGCCTGCCCCACAGCTCAGCAGCCCCACAGCTCCAGGGGCACTGGCAGCAGCACAGCTCATTGCAGGGGCACGTGCAGGGCACAGCTGTTCCCTGGCAATGTGCACAGCCTCTCTGGGCTGACACAAGACCCTTCCTGCCAGCAGAGACTGGCCCAGCTCCCCCCTCACCTCTGTGTGAGGCTGAGCCGTGATTGCCTTCACCTTGTCCTCCATCTGGAGTTGCTTCAGGCCCCCCATGCCATGAGTAGGAAGGGCAATGGAGAGAGCAGGGGCAGATGCACACAACAGAGACCTGCAGCAGGATTGAGGCTCTTTTCACCCATGTATCCCCAAATCTGCAGAACTTTGGAAAACAACAAATGCAGGGAAAACACGTTGTTGGCTATGAAGTTGCAGAATATCCAGCAATCCAGCCTATTTCTTCTGTGGGGCTTGGCAACGGATCCATCTGAATGTTTTACCCTATTGCAAAGCTGAGGAAAGGGTGGCAGGCAGTTTAGCCGGGCTGTCCTGTTCTAGAGAGTGTCTCTTGGGAACTATCAGGCCCAGCACCAACATTTAAGGCAGCATTTGCTCCAACTGTCCCATGGCAGTCAGCCTGTGAAGGTGCCTGTAAAGGGATTCATCATCTCAAGGCTAACATGAAACATCAGTTTGGATAGAAAGTAGAGCTCTAAGGCCAGGACAGTCATACAAGGCTCCTTTGGCATGAGCTGCACCTGCTGTGCAGGTTGTGCCACACCCAGCACATTGTCCCCCATGTGCTCCACGCCCCAGCAAGGACCCTCCTCATTTCTCAAGTTAATGGCATCATGAGGAGACATGGTTTTCCCAGGGCCTCTGTGGTTAGAGCTGTGAAATACCAAACACTGCTCACAGCTGCCATTGCAATTGTCCCTCTTCCCACAAAAGCATAAGGCTCTATCCTTGGCCTTTGCAGGCACTTTCCGTTCCCCACCAGTCACCACATCTAGGAAAAATGTGACAGACTGGGAGAACTCCAGGAAGCAGCAGGAAGCTGAGTCAGAGGAGCTTTAGTTTGGACACCAGGAAAAAGGGTTTTTCACCAAAGGGTGGATGGGCACTGGAACAGGCTCCCCAGGGCAGTGGTCACAGCACCAAGCCTGAAAGAACTGAAGAAGCATTTGGACAACAATCTCAGGCACTTGGTGTGACCCTTGGGCTGTTCTGGGCAAGGCCAGGAGTTGGACTCGATGGTCCTGATGGACCCATCCAACTCCCCATATTCTACATTTCTGTGATTCTGAGAACTAATGGGCTGCAGGAGGGCAGAAATAGGTGACGAGGGAAGAAGTGAGGTTGGTTGGAGAATCAAGTCACTGAGTCCACAGAAGATGCAGGATACAAGACCCTTCCCTCCCACCATTCCCATTCTCTGTCTCACCCCTTCTCCCTCCCACACACATGAAGGTGAAGAATATCACTAAAAGAAGAAGAACCTACTTGACTCCCGTGTCCATGAGAGCAGTCATTGCTCATGCAGGAGTCACATTCTCCACCATGATCCCCAGGCTCTGACTGGCTGCTTTCTGAACAAATTCTGGGGAGTTGAACACCATCTGGAGAAGGACCCGAGCAACCTCATCCACCTCAGAGTCCATGTCCTTCTTCAAGGTCACAGAGAGCTCTCCCAGAGTAACAATGGCAGAGCAGGACACCTTGGACCGGAGGTTGGTCACCTGGGGAAGTTATGAGGGGAAACATAAGAATCACCTTGAAAAGAAAACCAGTTGCCTTCAACAGAAGTCCCAGGAAATTACAACACATCCCACTGTGTCCAGAGGAACATAAAAGTACAAGAAGAGCAAGAGAGTACAAGCACAGAAAGGCACTTACTCTGGCACCAATTTCTGGCCTCAGACCTGCTCACTGCAGGCCTAAAATAAAAATTTCATTAAACTTAAATGAAAAAAACTTAACACTTCTAAAATGTCCACACCTTTGATTTTAGGCCCTTTTACTAGAAAATTAAATTAAGAGCTTCTTTCAAATCATAAATGCACAAGTCATAAAGATAAAAGAGTCAGGTGCTCCTGTTCAAAAAACCAACACCAGCAGTGGAAGCACTCAGCCAGGAAACAGAAAACACAGGCTCAGGTCTACAGAATAATTTGCAGTGTTGAATTACAGCTTGGGCAGAAACTGGGACTCTGGCAAATAATATCATTAGTGCCTCAGTTTCTGCATTTGCACATTGCATTATAAAGGCTCCACACTCAAAGATCAGTGTCAGATACCCGACCTTCCAGTAATTACAGCTGCATGTGCCCACAGATCCTACAGACAGCTGACAGACATTGGAAGTATCAGGTCTAAACCAGAAATGAAGGCACACCCTGAGCACACATGGAGATGAACAAGCACATACCTACTCTACACACTATGTATGAAGCATGGGGGACAACTCAGAACAATGTTCTCACCTCGCTGGTAACTGCCAAGCAAACCTCACCAAGTCTGCAAAGCAGGACCTCTGAATGGGACCCAGCCAGGTGTTGGATGGTGAGGAGTCCCTTCTCCTTCAGCTCCCTGAAAGGCAGAAGATTGATTTTTCTCTCCACCAAGGCAGCACCCTCTGAAATGACCAGGCTGGCAGCTCAGTTGAACAATGGGAGGTGCTTTTCAAGGAGTGCTTAATAAAATCTGTGGAACGCGTTGCCCCAGGATGCTGTGGCTGTCAAAAGCATTCACAAACCCAAGAGGCAAAGAGAGGGGTTTCAGAGTGGCCATTTGAGAAGACAGCTTTTCTGAAATCTCTGGCACATGAGGCCCCTCTGTCACTGCTTCCTAGGAGCTGTGAGACCGGGCCATGCTGCTGTTTGTTGTCACCTCCCTGTACCTGTCCCTGAGACACAGTGCCATCGGGCTGTTATTGGGGCATTTCCTTCTTTGCCAGCCCCAGCAGGCATTCAGCAGGGAGAGTCTGCACTGGCTCTCTGGAGCTGAGTTTCCACTCTATGATCTCAGCCTCTCTGTCACCTCATCCACTCCCCCTCACACATTCCCCAAAAAAGCAGCAGGATGTCTGCTGGGACCACCTCAGCCTGCAGGAAGGCCAAGTGGGTCCTGGCCTCTCCTGACCCACAGCACAGCTTTCTTTCATCCCAGCATGGAAATATAAAAACTGTATTATCACCTCACACAGAGGGCCAGGAGCTTTTTATTTTGGCTGCAAGTGTCCACAGGGCATTGGGGAAGAGGAGAAAAAGAGTGTTTTGCAGCAAGCAACCCGGCTACTCAGGCAGGGTGGTAGGAAAAGTGTCTGGAAGCTGCTTTTTAGGACTTTGGCTGTTCTGCTGCAGCTTCTGACAGAGCTGATGGGCAGATCCCAGAGCTGTGGAGAGTTCCTGGGAAATTTGTCCTTGGATATGTCTACAAATGCTCTCCCAGCCACGAGCTGCCATCTGTATCCTGTCCATATGTTACTGCCTTGACTGTTGAGTGTCTGAGGTGCCTCTTGAGGCTGCGATGTGGGGCTGACCATGATCTCGGGGCAGTACAAAGATGAGGGGGCCAATCAGGGAATAGGGGAGGTGTGGCTGAGGAACACAGGAACAGACACAGGAACAGGGAAAGGAGCCAATGGGGTCTAACAGCTTTTTGAGGGAAGCTTCTTGTGTCTCCCTAGACCAGAGAATGCCCCCTCAGGGTCTCCACAATTCCCCGTATTTTATATTATTAGGAAAGCTTCTCTGAAGGATCAACTGAATCAACACAAAATGACAAAAACAATCAAAAGCACTCATAAGACAATTGTTCAAAATGCAAAAAATTCTGAGTTTCCAATATGCCAACAGATTTCTTGGAGTGGCTTAGATCTGACAGGAGGGATGCAGGGTTTTCTCAGCACAGTTGCTCAGGAAGCTGAGTCACACCTACTGAACCTCTGGTCCATGGCCTCCTCACTGCCATCGTGCAGCAAGGAGGCCCAGAGGCTGCTGAGCTCTGCTCCTGTCAGGGATGAACACAGCGGCTCTGGCCAGTGCCAGCTCCAGCTCCAGCAACTCACAAGGGGAAACTCCTTCCAGAAGCTCTGCTGGCTCCAGTGTGGCAGACCAACAGAGCCCACTGGAAGCCCCCCTCCATTGCAGCCACCCCCAGCTGCGCCCATCATCACTGCAGAGCAGGAGCTGCCCCAGAGGAGCCGCGGCCGGAGCTCATGGCAGTGGCAGGTCCCTGTGCCCAGGGCAGAGCCACAGAACCTCTGCTCCTGCCTGGGACAGGGGCTGCTCACCCTGGTGTCCCACCGAGAGGAGGGATCCTGGGCCCCAAACTCTGCCCAGCCCTGCCAAAGGCCACCCCGCCAGCAGGGCCAGCAAGGTTCCTGCAGCCATTCAGTCAAATCAGAGGAAAAAAATGTCTCTGTAGCTGACACAGTCTCTGCACACAGCTTTCTGCCCCTTCTCCTGGTGCCTTTCCCTGACTCCAGCAAGAGCTGCAGGAAATGCTGTGTGAGCCATGATGATGGAAGGGCTACTGATAAAAACACTGGGGTGATGCTTTCAGAGGAGTCAAGAATGGAAGACCAACCAACCTTCCAGCCAATGGTACGCCAAAAGTTTCCATTCTTTAAATAATAGACTGCAATAAATTAGTAAAAAGAAATATATGGAAACAAATTAAATTTCTCACAGCTGCTGGCTTTCCTCAGGCTCCATGGTCTATGTACTGCTAGACTTACTTCATTTAGGCAGAATATGAACTGCCCTGACTTGTTGGAGACTGACCACAAGGTCTCATCTGTGGTGGGCAGTCACTAAAATTAGCTCAGCAGAGGCATCTTCAGCTGTCCAAGTGCAGCAGAAATACATATTCTCTGCTTCATGGCTGTGTGGCAGCAGCTGCTGGTGTGGATTTGTCAGCGTTGCTTCATGGATTATTCCTGGGAAGGAATTGTGTGCACAGGCACAGTGTGATGGCTTTGATCTCCTCTAATTACTCCAATCGGATGATGGCCAGAACTTATAGGCAAAAAGCATAATGACAGAATAATTTACAATATTCTCCAAACTACTCCTGTGGTTTTGATTTTCTTACTGATTAGGTTCAGTGTCTGGCCTCAAGAAATCAGTCCAGAAAGAACAGGCAAAGCTCAGCTTACAAGTTAGGGTGCAAGTCTTTAATCTGCCGTTTCTGCAGCAGGTACAAAAAGTTGAAACAACTTTTCAACACATTTGCAAAAAAATCTCTTAGTTCTTGCTATACCTATCCAGAACCTGACTTTCTCCTTGTTTTAGTTTGATTTGAGATCCAAGCATGATTTTTTTCTGGACAGGAAAGTAAAAACCAGCTGCAAATACAGACTACAAGTGTGAATCTATACTGCAGTAACTGAGCTGTAGCTTGGAATTAAAGGCAAGAAGTGATGCCATGGTAAATGTGAACATTTAGTGCTGGCATAGGAGCCTTCAGCAATGCTCCATCAACCCATGGTTCACATTGCTACAAACTCACTTTCTGGTGTTACAAAGAGTGTTAAAGAGCTGACTGTAAGTAAAAAAAATAGCCAGAATGTTAATTTTTGTTAATATGGTGAACAATGACTATGTAATAATTCAGAGCTCATAGAAGTGAGTATTCAGATTTCCACTTAGTATGTGCTGGCAGTTTTAATTTGAAATCAACAGGTTTATCCAAATCAAGTTATCCATAGGAATTAATTTGCTCTATGATCTACCTAAAAATGCCTCATTGTCTGATAAGTTTAGTAGAAATTTGCAAAGTCAACAGTCCACAGATTTGAATTTCTTGTTTAGTGGCTATTCTGCAGGAAAGCTTTTACAGACTAATCAGTTTGGATGTAATTAAAATGACAGTACATTTCATCTAGACATTTTGGTATTAGAACAAAACCATGTGACTGCACAGCCTTTTAAAAAATATTTTAAAATAAATTTTCAAATCAACAGTCTGAGTAGGACTCAGAAAAAAAACTCTACCAAACTTCAACTCCATTGGAAGATTCCCTTGTCACCCTGTGAATCAACTCTACATTCAGAAGATTAAAAGTCCCCATGATGGTAGTTTTGGTATTGTTAGGAATTGGGGAAGGGTCTTCTTCCTTCTCAATTCCATGCTGCAGTGCCTTTGGGATGTGGCCTGCTGGCCGTTGTTTGTGCAGCCCTGGTGTTTCTCCATGAGGCAGAAAGTGCAATTGCATTTCCAGCCCAAAGCCCGTGAGGAGTGGGGCGTGCAGAGCTGTGCCAGACCCAGGCCAGCAGCTGTGCCCCCAGAGGGTTTTGGTTCCTGCCCAGTGCAGCTGGTGCATCTCTGCCGTGAGTGCCTGCCCTTCCAGGTGCCCATGGACAGCAGGTGCAGGGTTCTGCACAGGGCACGGAACAGGGTGGGGATGTCTGCTGGCAACAGAGTGCAGCGGAGAGCAAACAGTCCAGGATGACCCTAGAGTGTGTGACAGAGAACTCCTGACACAGCTGTGACTGAGCCAGTGAGGGAAGGCACTGCTGGGCCTGCTGTTTGTGAGGAGAGAAGGGCTGCTGGGTGACAGGAGGGCTGGAGGCGGCCTTGGGCTCAGTGATCACAAAATGCTTGTGTTTTATTTTCAGAGAAGGAACGAGAGATGTTGGGGAAGTGTTGATCTGCAGCACATTGTGAATTTTTTAAGCTTTAACAGGCAGTGCTTAGTTGTACCTTCCCTCACACCAGTTGTTAATGTGTGCACGTGGATGTCTTAGCCTTGAGAATAAAGACAGTGGGCCTACTGAGGAGGTAGCTGCAATGCATTCAAGGAGAAGAAGGCTCTTAACCATAGGAGAATTTGAGGAACGGGATGTTCACCACATGACCACCAGAGACCCTCAAGAGACCCCTACTCTAAATGTCAGTAATTTTGGGGAAGTGATTTAAACATGTCAAATACTTTGTGAGATGTTGGGAATTTAGCTGCTAGAGAATGGAAAATTACAAAGCTGTGGCTAATTCCAAGGCCAGCACCTGCAAGATAGTGTGTCCTTGGGGCCTAGCTGTAGTAGGATAACAAACAGTGAAAGAGACATGAGAAAAGAGAGATGTAACCCCTAAGGAATGAGGAAGAGTTCATGGCATAGTTTAACCAATAGATTGCTTGGCTTACAGAATATTCATAAGCTTATTGCTTGCTGTATAAGTGTCTGATACTCTCTTCAATAAACAGAACTTGCTTATCACTCATATTGAGTGTCCGAGTCTCCCCTCACCAACAAATGGCTCGACCCCGACAAAGGCCTCATTCTGCGACAGTGAGAATGTTTAGCCTGTGAGTTTGAGCAAAGTAATGAATAAAAGTAATGAAAGTAATGTCTTATTTCCATGGATACTAACATGTGGGTGTGCATGGTTTAGGGAAGTGATTCCTCACACACCCAGCACTGAAATAAAGTAATGCCTCTTTTCTCACACTGAGCTGGCAGTGTGGATCGGGCCCTGCTCGGTAACTTTCATTTTGGTCATTCCTATTGAAGCATAAAGAATGGTCAAACTGAAATCTTTTCCAGCTGTTTCCCTTTGGTTTACCTGTTTGAGGGTTGAAATTGTGTGCTGCAGGTGTGCTGGGTGTGTGCAGAGCAGTGCAGCCCCAGACACCCCTTGGCTTGCCCACCAGTTGTCATGCCTTGCTGCCAGGTGTGCCCAGCTGTGGCAGCAGAAGGAGCCCTCAGCGCAGTGGGCACCGTGCCCTGCCCAGCCGGGGCTCTCTGGCACAGAGCAGCAGCAGCGCCAGCACCGTTCAACCGCTCCTGCCTTGGCTTACCCTGGCACACAGAAGCCTCTGGAAATCAGCCCCGCCAGCGGCGTTCCCAGCTTGGAGCAGCTGCTGCTGGCGGGCAGATGCTGCCAGTTCGACTGCTGCCAAAGGGGAAGAAAGGCAGAGCAGAGGAAGAGATGTACATACACAGCAGCCCTGGGAACATCCAATAAACATGCAGATATATGGGGTGATTTGTTAGGAATTACTTCAGCTGCTATGCCTATAGTGCTTTCTCTCCTGGTTCTGTACAATGCTTTGGGCCATTTTCTTGGTCTGGTTTCCTTTGCTGGTGTCCCATCTGTGTGCTCAGCTGGGGTACAGGCTTGGAGCACTCTTGGAGTTCCTCTTGGATCCCTGAACAACAGGGTTTGGCCCATGGGGGGAGTTTGTGCTGCTTTGTTACAGAGAAGAACTTCCAAGGCCATTTTGTGTTTGCTGTAGGGAAGGTTGGTAGTTGCTTTGCATAAATTCACAGACTAACATGCTTTGTGATGCTTTGCTTTGTCATACTTTGCTTTGTGATATCAGGGCATGGTTGGCACATCGTCGTGGTGACATCAGAAGGTTGCCTTGGTGCACGGAAGGCCTCAGTGCCAGAGCAGTCCTAGGGGTTGCTCAGATCAGGAGCATCCTCCTGATTGTGGCCTTTGTCAGCGTGTAGCTGCACACTGACAGGAGTCTTGGTTGGAGTAAACTTGAAGTACAGTGCTACAATGATTGAGCAACTCGCTGCTGCAGTTTGCACCATGTATGGCACTGTTTATTCCGCCTATTTCATTACCAGCCTGGCAAGTAAGTAGAGGTTTCAACTCTATTTAGGCTAGGGTGTAACCTAACCTGGCTTTTGCATGTCTTCTTGCTCTTTCTTAGTGACTGAGTTGATTTTGAAAGAGAAAGTCCATTAGGATGCCTCTGGTTTGGTAAAGCTCCTGTCAAGAGGTTCAGCTAAAAGGGGGTGTCTGTAGCCACAGGGGCAGCATTTGCAGGGGAACCTGCAGGGCTTCCGTTCCCTCCACGGGAGAGTCTGTGGCAGCCAAGTCTGTCATTTCCTCAGTTTGCTGGGACAAGCAGGTCAACTTCCAAAATGCAGACTGGGAGGCCTTCTCAGAAGGCCTTCTAAAGACTTTGTAGTTCTCCCCAGAACTCAGGGAAAGCTTCTTTTATTCTAAATTTTGTAATGAAAGGATTTGACTGTCCGTTTTGACCCTTGACTGAGTGCTAAAAGAGTGATTCCCTTTGCAGTGAAGTGCAACCGCCAAAGCAGTGAGTGTCTGCTCCTGAGCCTGGAGCTGCTGCTGTGCTGTTTCACAATAGAACTGCCACAGCTCAGGGGGATTTGGGGCAAGCTTTTCTGGGTGACTGTTTTCAGCAACTTAATGGGAATTAGTGCACGCAACTTCTTTTTTGAAAAAAGTACCTGAAAGACAAGAGAACAAAAGCTGCTTTATCTGTTGGACAGAAGAGAAGCATTGAGTGATAAAGAACAATTTGCATTTTCTTGATCATGTTTGTATTAATTTACTGACTAGACAGGCCAAAGTGTAGGCACAACCAAGATTATTGTCCTGATCTCTTGCTGGCTGTGTGAAAGAACTATGTCATGCGGAGGGATGTTGATAAAGAAAAATATTCTCTGTTTGGGTTGACCTCTTCTGTTGGATTCAGCAGCCCAGGCAGTTTTCTCACAGCACTTGTTCATTTTCCCTTGCCCACTCCAGGTCACCTGAAGCGTGTATTCAGAGGTGCTGATCCTGAGGTGAGTGACACAGGAACATTTAATGTTCCTGGTGCTTAGGAATTGTAGAGCAAGCTGTGAGCTTGGCCTGTGGCACTAGAGTGTAGAGGGCCAGCTGGTAGGCTGAAAGAAAATCCATTTTCATGTCTGCAGCAGCAATAACAAAGGCATCACTGGCTATTTCTTAATTTTCAATTTAAGAACTTTCAAGGAATGAAAAGCTCATTTTGCAGAGACAATGTTGCTTCTTGATAGTAGCCAGGGCATAATGTCTAATTCAGAACTATTAGCAATTCTGTTGAATTAGCCCATTTAAATTTAGTCGCAGTGACTTAGAATCCCATTGTTACCGAAGTTTCTGATTTGTCCTTAGCAGAGCTGGTTGTAGAAGTAGAGCTGAATAGAATAAAGTGCTGAATAGAAATAAGGTTATAAGTTATAGGTAACTTTCTGTCCCTCACACTGCTGTCTGTCCGCAGATCACAGAACCAACAGCAGTCTCTCCTCTGGCTCCCTCTGCTCATGGAGAGGAGGCCGAAGAGGAGGCAGATGAGGTGGATGAGCGCCAGCTTCCATCAGTGCTCACACCACAGTCTGAACATTCTGAGCCAGTAAGTGCCAGCTGTGTGTGCTGCTGTCTTTAGTGCAGGGCAGAGCTGCAAGTTTCTGACCAGCCAGCACTTGCTGTTGCTGGCTGAGGATGCTGAGTGCTGGAGTCCTGCCAGGGCCTGGTGATTGCCCCCAGCCTGTGACAACTGGACAATAGGCTTTGGTCTGTCACGTTTAGGCACCAGCTTCCTGGCATTTTGATAGGGGCCAGCCTGAAGCACGAAGGGTCCCTGATCCCAGAGCAGGGAGCATGTCAAAGACACTGTGCTCAGCCTTGTCGGATACACAGGGGACACTGTGGCGTCGAGAGACCCGACCCCCTGCACAGACTGGCCAAGTTGCTGCAGGCACAAAAAAATGTTGATCTGACCAAAAAAGCTCTTGGTGGTGCTTTGTCCCCACAAACTTCTTGGATGTGCTTACTTGGGAGTATTTCAGAAACACACTGGGGATGTAGAGTTGCTGCTTGAAGTCAGGGATTTTGCTGCCTTTGTTGCCAGGTTGCTCTTTTGCCCCTTCAGGCAGAGCAGCCGGTAGCAGAGCAGATAGGTGCTCTGAGCCTGCCTGTTTCTTGGTCTTTGATAAGCTGCAAGGAGATGACTGTGTTGTCCATGAAGCTGTGGGGGACGATTCTTGTCTAGTGTGGCAAAAGAAACAAAGGGATTAGTTCTGAATCTTTCTTCTGAGGCAAAAACCAGACACTGCATGGGTCTGTTGATACCTTCTATTGTGTAGTTTGCTTTGAAAACTGCATTGGAGCCTAGAGTGGGAGCAAAGCTGCAAGTCCTTGACTGCTGTCCTGTAATGCTAAACCCAGGATGTACACCTTGCAATGGTGCCTGCAGTATCTGAAGTGCAATGGGCACCTTTGTGTCTGGGGAGCTGCGTGGGCCCAAAGGACGCAGGGCTGGCGGCCGTGAGCAGCTGAAGGTGAGGCAGCGTGGGGCCAGGGGGCCAAGCAGGCCAAGGGCACGGTGGCTGTGCCAGCAGCAGTGGGGCAGCAGGAGCAGGGCAGTGAGCGTGGCCTGTGCTGGGCAGCGCTGCGGCCACAGCTGGAGTGCTGTGTGCAGCTGTGGGCCCTGGGAAGCAGAAAGTCATGGAGGGGCTGCAGCGTGTGCACAGAAGGACAGGGGAGCTGGGCAAGGGGTGCAGCACAAGGCCAGGGAGGAGGTGCTGAGGGAGCTTTAGCCTGGACAGTGGGGGCTCTTGAGGGACCTTCAGGCAGACTTCCATAGATCCCTGCCTTGGATTCATAGAGCCAATGCTCAGCACAGGGGCTGTTTCCCTGCCAAACATCCCTTCACTGCATCCAAGTGCTTTAGACACTGGACTAGGTAACACTTTCATATTTTGTTTTTTTTATTTGTTTGTTTGTTTGCTAGAAGGAGAAGCCTTGTGTAATTTCTCCTTCTCCAGGGAGCAAGGGAGCTTTTTTCTCAGTCTTTCCTGCCCTTTTCCAGCACTGGCAGAAACACATCACTTTCAGGTTAACGGCTCCCATGTCTTTTGGCAGCCCAGGGAATCAGTGTGTGTTGTGTTTGGGAATTGAGCAGGAAATCAATGCCCTTGCATTCCAGCTGGTGCTCAGATATCACAGGAGCTGGGAGGGGCTGGGCTGCATTTCTGCCTCCAGCCACTTCAGCCCCATCAGTGTGGTTGAGTCCAAGCGAAGAACTTGCCCGAGCACAGATGCACAAAGAGTGCAGTTCCCAGTGCATTGCTCTGGGTCTGATTGCATTCCATAAGGACCCACACGCTCCAGATTCCCCAAGAGTGTGGGTTACTGAAGCAACAGGAGAGTAAGTTCAGGATGGCTGCTGATCGGGGCACTGCTACCGAGTGCTGATGTGTGTAGTGACAGAAAGGACAGTATTGATTCAGGGTGACCCCCATGTGGGGAATAATGTGCTTTGACTCTATGATTTAGAAGGTTAAACAAATGCTTTCTTAAGCTATGTTACAATTCACTAGTAGTATATTAAAACTATACTAAAGAGATAGTATACTAAAAAGCTACTAAAGAAAACCTCTTTTTGTCTGGAGACAGTCATGACACAGCTTTTATCTAATTAGCTAATCAAGCTTATCAAGCTAAACAACTACCACTAAAATCCAATTAACAAATCACTTTCAGTAAACAATCACTAGAACACATTCTACATGTACTAAACAACAAGAACAGCCAGTAGAGATAATAATGGTTTTCTCTCCTTCTCTAAGTTTCTCACTATCTTCCCTTTAAAAAAACCTAGGAGAGAGAACTATATCTCTCTGTGTTCAAAGAATGTAAATACCACATCACAGTAAAAAGAGATTATAAAAGTGAGATCTGTCTATCTCTCTATTTGAATCTTCCTGGCTCTGCTCCAAAGCAGTGGAAGATGCAAAGCTCACCTAAAGGCATCCCTTCAGGAGAGGAGTAGAGACAAGTTCCATTGACTGATCCTGAGCAGGCAGAGATGTTTCCCCATCCAGAGATGGTTGTTTCTGCCCCTCCTGTTTTCCTACTCCAGCCTCTTGTGCCCTGAAGCCTTCTTTTTATCCTTTAAATTTTTGCATGTCCTGAGGGAGTGGAACTATCCCATGCTGTATCTGGGGTCTTGTGACTTTGCTCATACATGCATTACATGACACAGGGTTTCCTTCACTGGCATCCCCAGGGCTGTGTAAGTGCATTCGTTAATGGGGCCTTATGAGAAACTCTGTTACTGCTGGTCAGAATTCTCAGTTGACAAAAGAGGGAGAAGAAACACCTTGGTCCTCCTCCATATACTGAGGTGGCCACAGAGGTTCTCTGACTTCCATCAGAGATCTCTGCATGCATCCTCATCTCCTGAATGACCCGGTTTTCTAACAAGAGTGTAGATGTCAGGAGGGAGGAATGCTGGTGCAGGCCTGAAGAGAAGGTGAACTCCAGAAGTGTCTCTCACAAGGAGTGAGCTCACCCAGGAAGCCCCTGCAGAGCCAGGATGGAGCTGTGGGACAGGGCGGGGTGTCAGTCACTGCTGAAAGACAAACAGGACATGGCAGAAGCAGAGGGAGGCCCTCACCAGACCCTTGAGAAATGCCACCCCTTCCCTGTTAGCTGCCTGAGAGGCTGTTGGAGCTTCAGTCCCTGATGGCCCCTGACTGTAGGGCCAGGGGCACTTTGGAATCTGTGCCTCCCCTCGGGCAGAGAATGACCCAGGAGAGCAGCAGCACAGTGCTCTGGGAATGTGTGAGCCCAGCAGCCTTTGAGTCTTGGCCCACAAAGGGCATGTGGGAAGTTGAAACACATCTTCTCTTGCTTTCTGTGCAGGTGCTTCTAGAGAAAGAGCAGGAGCACACTGCCTCATCTGAGCTGCCATGCCAGACTCAGGGAGAGCTGTTCCCTGCCCGAGGGCAGGAAGAGCAGCTCAGGCAGCAGGTGGAAGAGCCACAGGAGAATGGCCAGGTAAGCCTGACTGGCCAGGGCACAGAGGGAAGGGCAGGAAGAGGGGCATAAACCAGAGCTCTTGGGACAGAGGAGGCCAGGAGTCCCACAGGCACTGGAAGCACAGAGCCTTGCAATCTGCAGAGATCAGCCCTGGGACAGGAGGTTTGCAATGGAGGCTGATGTGGGGAGGGAAGCAGAAAGAAGTGGCTGAATAAATGTGATTTTGAGGCTGAAAGAGGAAAAAGCTGAGCCTGATGGCAGCTCCCAGTCACTTACTCTGCTTTTGTGTGTACAGAACATCAAGGCAGAGCCACAAGCAGAGCTGCCCAAAGCTCAGAGTGACATCATGGCAGTGAAGAGAAAGAACAAGGAAGACATGGGAAGAATTCAAGAGGAGAATCTCCATCAGCAGAGGGGTGATCAACAAAACCAGGTGAATGAAAGAGTGGCAGCCACTCCACTCATGAAATGTCCTCTCTTTTGTTTGTTAGAGAACATGAAGGAACAGCTGGATGCAGAGCTTCAGACAGCTCACAGTATGATCAAGGCAAGGCATAAGCGGCTGGAGGAAGAAATGAAAATCTTCAGAGAGAAACTTAATCGCTTCCGTCAGTCTCTGCAAAACCAAGTGAGTGAAAGAGGGATGCAGCCACTGCAGTCACCAATCTGGTGGTTTCTGCCCTTCTCGCCTTTCCAGTGCAGAGCAGCAGGGTGTGGGGTGATGCCTCTGAGTGCCATGCTGCTGTAGTGTGTGTATCACAGTCACTCTGAAGGGCATTTCCTGGTCTGCTGAATCTCAACTGCTGCCCTGGACAGTGAAACTTGTCCTTTGGCCTTTTGGCCAGCAGTCATCCAAATTGATTCCTGCTGGCCTGTTCCTGCTCTCCTTTTTTCTTGAGGGGTTTTTACAGTGGAACTTGGTGAGCCAGATGGAGGATTGAAACAAGCTGTTGTATCCCCTGTCAATCTGTTCTTTGCCTTTCCTCACAGTCAATGACTCCTGGCTGACAGGGACAAGCTGCAGTGTCTGACTGCTTTGTTCTGTTTGACTTGAGGTGCAAGTGTTGACATCTCACCGGGCAGCCTGCGAAGACTTCCAGCCAATGTCTGGCAATGAAGGACCCCAAGTTAGGAGTGAGGCACAGGAGCAGTGCCCACCAGAAATGCTCCAGGTCCAGCACATCATGGGCTCTGAACCTGCTGCCGCAGCAGCATCACCTCGAGGAAGCCCTTCTGTGAAACCTGGGAACTCAGGCTCGGGCAGATCCTGGGAACAGGAGACTGAGGAGGAGTACCTGGAGCTGCTGGGTATGTCTGGGGTGTTTCTTATCTGAGGGACAGTGTGTTGTGTGCAGGTGTCAGCAGAGCTGTACCAAAGGCTCCTCCTGAGCTTGGTGTCACAGGGCCATTTAGGAGTCCCCAGAGGCAGTGCTGTGCTCCGAGGCAGCGAGAGCGCTCTGGGTGTTCCTGCTGCCTCTGAGGGCACCTGGGACTGGCTTGGGTTTGCCTGAGCTTCCCTCTCTGCTAAAGGCTGAAGCAGGGATTGTTCTTGGATCTGCAGAAGGCTGTGACCTAGCAAATGATCTAGGCAAATCCTGTGTGCTAGTGGCCAAACTGAACAGAATTTTTAGCTTCCTAAATTCTCCTTAGATGCCTGACTTCCAACCAGTCATTAGAGCAAAAAAACTTCACAGAAATGGACTGGCTTTGGAGTTTTGTCTTTTGGGTTGGGTTGTTTTTTTGGTTTTTTTTTGGGGGGGGGGGGGATTGCTTTTGTGTTGTTCATTTTTGGTGGGGGTTTTTTGTTGTGTTTTTCTCCATCCTGAAGGAGCCCTTCTACCCCACGTCTTACTGATGTCACTTTTTATGACTGTTACTGTTACCACTACTACATCTGCAGTTTATTTTCATGAGAATGCTATATTTTTGTCAATAAGAGAATGCTATCTTTTTGTCAATAAGAACTACTTTGAAAGAACATCAGGTTACAGGACAAATAGGGAGCACAAGGTGTTTTCCATGTGCCCCCAAAGAAAAACCAGAGACTTTGATAACAAACTTCATTTAATCTTCTAGTTTTATGCTTATCAAGATGTGCCCAGGAGACACATCCAAGTGGCGTGATCAGATAAAACTGTACTGCAGGCATTTCTCAGGAGAGAGCCTCCTGCCCAGCCATGGTATATCCCTCGGATCCATGGCACTTTTCCATACCTGATTCCCACTCTTTCCCATGACTGTTAGAATCCTACCCATTGGCCCAAGCCCTGCTCAGATCAGTCTCTAGGAAAACACATCAAGCCCTTTGTGATTCTGCAGCACAACCCAATGAATCTGCTTCTTGCCCGTAGGAGCTGCCAGTGCTGTGCTCTCAGATAAGACCTGGTGGGGCTGAGACCAGAGCCCAGTGGATTCTGTGTCTGCCATCACCTGTTGGGACAAAAAGGGCACTGATCTGCGCCTCAGTGTGGCTGATCTCAAAGCCCATCCTGGTGTGTCCTGAATGGGGGCAACAGCTTGTCCGGGGCTCAGGCTCACTCTGGCTTCTTCCCATCAGTGCCTGTCAGTGCTCATGCTTGGGCTTTGCCAGCCTTGTTGTGCTAGCTGCCCTGTCTCTGAGGGCTGGAGGGACTGCAGAGGCTGGAGCCTTCCTTAGCTGGGAGAGGGGCATCTTTGAGCTCAGCCTGCTCATAAACAGGTCAGGGTCCGGATGCTGAAAGCCCCTTCGGGATCGCTTACAGCTTGAGCTGCTCTGGTTTACAAATGGGAAGGCATTCTTTTTGCAAATTGCTGAAAGGTGGGGAAGATGTCTTCCTCTCCTGGGATTGCACGTCCCTGTGCTTTGTTTCCTGTCAAGAGAACTCTTCAAAAGACTGTACAAATCAGTCTCTGTGCTGGCCACCTGTGCTGCAGAGCTGTCTGCCTGGTTGTGGTCGTTGTTACCCAGCTGACCACAAAGGGCTGAGAGCTCCAGGTGCTGGGGCTGCCTTTTGTATCTCCTGGAAGCTGGGATCTCTGCTTTAAAGTCAGCATCTTGCATTTTGTTTCCCTCAGGGAGAATGGTGAACTCCACTGAAAATCCCTTGATGAAGTACATCCATCTGAAATATATTGGCAGCGGGTGAGTCCAACAGCAGTTACTCCTGCACAACCATGAGCCAGGTGTTTTTGGGGTGGAATGTCTATCCAGCGTGAAGTCAGGCCAGCTGCAAAGATGATCACACACTGGGGATAGATTGTCCCATCTCTCAATGCTGCTCAGAATTTGTGAGTGGGCTCAGAAGGCATTGTCAGAGATGCCTTGCTACCGAGGTCTTGCCTACATCAAGGAACAGGACCTGGAAGATCTCCTTGTCTCTCAAGTGTGGGACAGCTCTGTGTTAATTTCTTTAGCATTTTTTGTATGTCTCAAAATCATACTGGCACACTAATGAAAAGAGAAGAAACTTGCTTGCCTGAAAGAGCAACCTACGCCCTATCAAAGCTGTGAGATAACAGTTCCCAGGAACAATTCTTTCCCCTGGTTTGAAGAAAGAAACACTCTGTGGTCAGGATAGGAACCACACCGTTCAGACAGTGAAACCCAAGAGGAAAGACTAACCTTCCTTTAGAAATTGAACCCCAGTGCTTCAGGAACAGGCCCAGTGCCCATGCACTTGAGAGAAAAATGCATCATCTGCCTTCTGGCAGAGCCCTCCTGCATCCCGCAGGTTTTGACACTTCCAGCAGAGATCTCCTGTGTGGGCTGGCTTTCACTGCAAGATCTAAACAGCTTCTCCTTTCTCTGCTTCTGCTTTGTTTCTAGGGGTTATGGAGATGTTTATAGAGCACTCGACACTGCCACAGGAGGAGAGGTAAATGTCAACAGCCGCTGCAGGCTCTGCTGCACTCGAGGGCTTTCCCCTCTGGTGTGAGCTGTGGCTGGAGCTTTGGGCAGAGCTGTGCTGAAAAGGCACAAGAAGCACAGACTGGTGCCAGCCCACAAAACACATTTGGGACTTTGTCCTCCTCAGCTGCCGGAAGGAAGGCACGGAGGGCAGCGGTTCCTTTCAGAGAAGGACGCGCTCACTCGCTCTCCACTGCTAAAACAAAGGTGGTGCCTGCAAGCACCTCACTGCTCTTTGGGGCTACAGCTTCAGAATCCTGGATTCTCATTTCTGGCTGCCAGCAAATCCATCTGAAAGTTACTGGTAGTTCCTTAGCCACCTGCAGTGCTGCACTTTGGAACTGCACATAGGAACAGACCTGCAAGGCGGCCCTGAAAGCCCTAAGCCCTGCCCATAGCCCAGGATGTATCCACAGAGTATTAAGGCATGGATTCCTTCTTCTGAGTCCCAAACAAAGCAGCAGAGAGTGTGGACAGAGGTTTCTGGGTGATAACTCAGACACTGCTGTTACCAAGTGGTCAAGGCAAAATGTCAGTGCCCCCACGTGTCCTGTAACTGGTACCCAAGGGAGCAGAGAAATGGGCTGTTGGAATGTCAGTTCCTGATTACTGCAGTGCCTAATCACAAGGCAGTTTGGCACAGCTCATCTGCGTCATTGCAAAATCACTCACTCCACGTGCCTTGTGGTCTCATGCCACCAACCTCCCAAGTTACTGATTTTCAATGTCATTTTAGGTGGCAATAAAAAAAATAAATCTTCAAGGAGTGAGGAGGAAGGAGCTAACCTTTAATGAAATAATGATCATGAAGAGATATAGGAGTCCCAATGTTGTGAATTATTTAGACAGGTGAGAGGTCATGGTCTTATCCCATGGATGTGTGTTTACATAAAGCAAACATGAGAGGTTAAAAACCCACTTTGGTCAGTGGCAGCAAGCAAAGCTGTTAATTTTTATTTATTCATATTTCTCTACTCATCTCCAATGGATGAGAAGAGAGTGCATTTTGTCTGCATGAGTCTTCCCTGGCACACCTAGTTTGATATTTACTCCAAAATTATTCAATACCTGGATCAGCTGTATCTTCCTAAGTCAATAGCCTCAAAGTTCACTACCTCCACATTTATTTGGGATTGATTTTTTAAAGTTTCTTAAGTGCAGATGAACCATCCTAAAGTGGATTTCCCTTGG
The DNA here is from genome assembly GCF_047830755.1 of Zonotrichia albicollis. Classification (NCBI taxonomy): domain Eukaryota; kingdom Metazoa; phylum Chordata; class Aves; order Passeriformes; family Passerellidae; genus Zonotrichia; species Zonotrichia albicollis. Next base: position 4,216,709 of record NC_133827.1, on the reverse strand, counting down.
ATTGTTGTCCCTCCCTGCCATTGCTATGCATGCCAGGAAGACTAGGTGCTTATTTCCAGAAACACCATGCCTGAAATGTTTTTTATCTGGGCTGTTTCTAAACTGCACTTTTCATTTGCTGCCTATCTAAGACATCTCCTTTTTCACAGATGAGTCTTTCTCTTTGAGACTGCACAGATTGCAAACAATGCACAGCCAAGAGGGAGAGTCTATTCCTTTGATTCTGTCCTTGTCACAAAGGCATCTGGAAATAAGAAACCTGGAAGCAAAAAATCAACATAGCCATGCATGTTCAACTCTACCCCCTTGTTTCCTTCTTTCAGCTACCTTCTGGGCAAGGAACTCTTGCTGGTTATAGAGTACATGGATGGAGGTGTCCTGACCGATATCATCAGCCAGACCTGCCTGTCTGAAGATGAGATGGCAGCCATCAGTCGGGAGGTCAGCAATCCCAGCTGTGTTTCCAAGGGCTTGGGCAGCATTGTCTGGAAAACAGGGGCTCAGAACAGGAGAGGTTTCCTGTGCCCAGCTTTCTTTCTGTGTTGCTGCTATTCTATGGGCAAGTAAAAGCATCCCAAGTGAAAGGCCTGCCAGTGCCCCTGCACTCCCTGTACTCAGTGCCAGTACTCGTATCTCCTGCTGTTGTATTCTTGCTCTGTCTCTTGTATTTGTGTTTGCTGTTCTCCACCTTGCCTCTCTAAACGTTTGCCTGGAGTCTGTCTTCACTGCATTCCTTGCCTTTAAAGCAAAGGTGCTGGTGGCAGGATTTGAAACAAACAGCAAAGAAAAAAGAGAGAGACTCGTTTCTCTCAGTCCTCAGCTAAAAAGGATAGGAGTGCAGCCAGAATGCTCTTAGCTTCTGAGCACATGCACTGCAGCAGGAGTCATCCTGGCTGGTTGGCAGGGGACAGCCTACAACAGCAGGTGCTGTTGCTCTTTCAAAAGCTGACGTGCCTTTCCTCAGAAAGGTCCTGCTCTGCAGGTGTTGGAGCAGCAAGCTCTTCTTCTCAGTGGCCATTACCATTCTGCCATTACTTCCCATTCCCCTGGAGAGGGAATCTTTTAGATTCTTTGTTTCCTTTCTTGTGTGATGAAATTACATCACTCATTTTTGCCCTTCGGTTTCTGTTTTCTCCCTCAGTGCCTGCAAGGACTGGATTTTCTTCATTCCAACGATGTGATCCATCGAGACGTGAAGAGTGACAACATCCTTCTCAAAACTGACGGCTCTGTCAAGCTGGGTCAGTATATTCTTGGTCAGGTGCAGCATTCCAGGGATGTGGGTGTGGGGCTGCTTGGAGTGACTGCCAGCTCCCCAAAAATGGTGCTGGTGGCAGTGCAGGGACCCCTGCTGCGAGCTGAGGGCACAGTTGCAACGTGCACAGAGGTAGAAGGAACCACAAGCAGTCAAGAGTGGCCTTGCTCTGTGTGTGTCCCTTCCAGAGGGAGGGAGTTACAAGTCTAAAGTTTCCAAAGAACAAAAGCCACTGCTGGAGGCAGTGTAAAAAATGGGGGGATTTTTAAAGTCACCAATGCCAGGAGATTCAACAGCACGTTTTCAAACTTCTACTGGGGAATTCTTTTGCTTGCTTTCCTAATTGCACAGAATTCAGATAAAACCAGTATTTTGTTTTCTCCTCAGCCGATTTTGGCCTCGCTACTCAGCTCACCCCTGAGCAGAGCAAACGCTGCTCGCTAAACGGGACTCCTTGGTGGATGGCGCCTGAAGTGGTGACAGGTCAACCATATGGCCCCAAAGTGGACATATGGTCTTTTGGAATTGTGGGAATTGAAATGATAGAACAAGAACCTCCTTACTTGAGCGAAAGTTCTGGCACGGTAAGGAGCAAATACTCACTGATCCCACTGTCTTTCTCACCTGTCCCATGTCCTGTATGCCATTGGACAAAATCCCATTGCCATCTGCTGGAACTACTTCCACCAAGGTCCCCTGCTACAAATGTCCCTGCAACACATCAGCATCTGCTGTACTTTTGGTTGCATCAGTGGGAGAATTCAAGCCTTACCACATGCAAACAAACTCCAAACAAACAAAGTGTTCTCCGGCAACACTTTCCTTTGGGTTAGTGGTTCCAGTTCTTTTGTCTGTGTAGATGGCCTTAATAACAGGAAAAAAGCATCTTAAAAGTGTTGTTATCTTTCCAGAAATGAAGGAAGGAAACCCAACCCAACAAAGTTTCTAAAACCATGGTCTTTAGAGAGGAACCTAACCCTGTGTGCAGTTTCTTCTCACTGGGAAACATGGGCATGAGGGTGTAATGCACAGAGTCTCTTCTGCTTCTTGTGCAGTGCTGCTGAAACACTCAGTGTACAAGTTTAGGGCAAATTTGTTAAAGAATCTGCAAAGGAGGGCCCCTCCAGAAAGCGAAACCCACACGGCCCCTCCCCCCAACCGGTTTGGGAAAAAATTCCTCGGAGAGAGGTGGAAAGAACCTGTTTATTTGACTGGCCCCGCACCCCCCAGCACGCAAAATGAACAATACCCGATGACACCGCTTTGAGAAAGATGACAAAATCAGAAAGTCTCTTTCGGGGGTGGTTGCTCTGTTCTCAGTCCCTCTGGTGCTGGGCCAGCTGCTGCAGCCGAACCTTCGGTGTTCCCGGGTCCCAGTCCGGAGCAGGTTCGAGATGGTCACAGGAACAGGAGAGGAGAAACAGTCCAGGAAGCAATGTGGACTGTTTAGCTAGAACTAGCTAATAAGCAGAGGCAGAAAGCAGAGCAGAAGCAAGAGCAGAAAAAGAGAGCAAGCAAAAGCAGCAAGCTGAAGCTGGAAGAAAAAAAACAGCCTTATGTACCTCTTTCCTCTGTGTGCCTGATAAGAGAAACCCAAACAAAACTTCCACTCTTCAGAGCTGGTCTTAAAGGCACAGAACAGATGAATGGGGATATACAAGCATCATAACATCACCCCAGGACACTCAGAGACCCTGTTTCTCTCCTAGCCCAAGCAACATTCTGCACGTCACCAAGCCAGAGCCTGGTGATGCGGAGAGCCTGCCAAAACCTCCTGTTTGTTTCCTGGCACTTTCTGGGATGAGCCTACCATTTATGCATTGTCTTGAGTAGCCAAATGACTGGAGGGTGGCCATAGAGATGGAACCTCTCCTTCTTCTGACCTAGACAATTTTTCTTTTGCTGCAAAAATGGGAAGCTGAAATTTTCAGACTGCTGAGAGACAGAGCTGCAGGTGGCTTCTGTGTGCCCAAGCAGGCATTTTCATCCCAATACATTTGTGCAGGCATCTTAATGTGTCTGTGTTGAAAGGAGATTGTAAATGTTTGTTTCCCTACCTGGGTATTAACTGATGGATTTCCTTTCTTTTCCTCCAGTTACCATTATTTTCAAGAACAGCACAAAAAGCTTGATGAGTTTTGTTCTAGGGCACGTGCGCTTAAAGGACCAACAAGCACTGCAGAGATGCCTTTCATGTACTAACCCTTGAAATTAGTATAGCAAAGTCCCTCTTCCAAAAAGCCTCTCAAGCTGGCATGAATCCTCAGAGATGCAAATGTCCTTTTGCTGATGTAGTTCCGACTAACTAGGTCAGGCAATGAAATCAGCTGCCAAGGCAAGATCTGCGGGATGGTGGAAAAGCTGTGGCTGCATTGGGGTTTGGGTTTTTGGTTGGTAAAGGAAAGTCATCTCTGGGTCTGTGCCAGGGCAGAAACTGCCACTGAAGAACAGAGGTTAAACAAAGGGATCTGGGAGAGCCTTAGAGATGTGAAAGCAGGAGGTGGAGCCTGGTGTCTCCTTTTTCTCCAGGCTACACACCTGATAGCCACAGTAGGGACTCCACAGCTGCGGCAGCCCAAGCTCCTCTCGGCTTTGCTGCGTGACTTCCTGAGCTGCTGCCTGCAGACAGACGAGGAGCGGCGCTGGTCAGCCAAGGAGCTCCTGCAGGTAAAATGTGAAGGGGCTGCGGGGGAAACAGGCTCTGAGGGATGGGCTCCTCCTCCACTCAAGTCCAAGGCAGCAGATGAGCCCCCTTCCTCCTCACCTCCACTCTTGCTGCTCTTCAAATGAAAACAGTGAGGAATCCTAGACTGGGCTGGGCTGGCAGGGCCCTGTAAATGTCCTCTGGTGCAAGTGTCCTGCAATGAGCAGGGACATCTTTAACGAGCTCAGGTTGCTCAGAGCCCTTTGTCACCGGAGCTGGAATGGTTGCAGGGATGGGTCACCTACAAGCTCTTGGGGCAAGCTGTGCCAGGGTGGCACCATGCTCCGAGTAAACAAGTTCTTCCTTAGACCTACTCTGATTAGATGCCCTTTGTGTTTAAAAATATTTGTCCACATCCTATTGTAACTGGCCCTGTTAAAAAAGATGTCCCCCACTTTCTTCAAAGCCACTCTGAAGTCTTGGAAAGTGGCAATAAAGTCTCCCTCGGGCCTGTTCTTCACCAAACTGAATAACTCCAGCTCCCTCTGCATTTCCTGCGAGGAGAGGTGCTCTGTCCTCTGACTGTTTCTGTTGCCCTCTTTTGTGATTTGGTGGAGTGTTCAGTTTTATCTAAAGGCAAAAGAATTGAAGTAGAGCAATGCGGGGTACAGGGACATTAAATGGTGGTGGAGGAACCCAAGGAAGCCAGTCCCAGCTGAGCAGTCAGAGATTTGGCTGTGGGCAGGAGGGGCTGTGGGGGGCTCACTCTGAGGGGCCCTGGTTTGTGCCCCCCAGCCCACCCTTAGAGGTTTCTGCCGCGCAAACAGGGACAGCTGGGAGGGACTTGTCCCAGCCCCATCTGCTGCCTGGCACGCTCAAGCAGACGGGAACTGTGCCAGGGTTACTGCCAGGTTGTGTGGCAGAGAGGGAACTGCAGGGCCCAGTGCCACTGGGCTAGCCCTGCTGGGAAGGAAGGTGCCATCCAGCACACGAGGGGCAGGGCATGGAAAGGCAGACACTGCTTTCTGTCCCTGTGGGAATCAGCACAGTGCCTGTCTTTCAAAGGCAGGGGCCTATGTGAGTCATTGGAGTTTCCTGAAAGGAAGAAAACCCAGGGACAGAAAGCACCATTTCTAGAGCACTGGCAGGGCAAAAATCCCAGCATGATGAAGAAATCACAATGAACAGATGAGTGGGATTCTGGGCCACATTTGCCTGTGATGGCAAGGTCTTGTACACTGGGGATGACTGGGGAGCAGATGGTCCCATTGCTCCTCTTTCTGGGTCTTTCCAGGTACTTGATTTATCCTGATTGAGTCCCTGAAGCAATGAGCTTGGAAAGTAATGGTTCACTGTTCTTTGTTGTATTTTTTGTTTCCGGTGGACAGCATCCATTTGTAACTTCAGCCAAGCCACCATTCATCCTGGCACAACTCATCAACTCAGTGAAGAAGACAAATAACCCTAACCCTAAACCCTAACCCTAACCTTAAATGCTAACCCAAACCCAAACCCTGTCCCTATCTCTAACCCTTACCCTATCCCTAACCCTTACCCTAACCCCAACCCTAAGCCTAAGCCTAAGCCTAAGCCTAGGATACGAGAACATAGCAATCATGTCAAGATGCTATCTCTGTTACCAATTTAGAGTAGGATTGTAGAGTAGGGTTGCTAAAGAGATTTGTAGCATAGAATCATAGATTAGAATTTTTAGTAATAAAGTTTCTGAAACATCAACTCATTTGGAAGATTCTCCTCCTTCTGACTCCTTCAGAAAATTCAACATTTCCTTCTGAAATACCAATGGTTTTTTATTGGTGCTAAGTCACACATATGGCTTCTTTTGTATGGTTTCGTAAGTGAGGAGGGCTCTTCTTCATTCGTCCTCTCCAGACCACACTGCCTTTGGAATATGACCCACTGGCTGGTTATGGCACAGCTGTGGTATTTCTAGTTGAGGCAGAAAGGGCAATGGCATTTGAAGGCAAAACCAAAGGAAGAATGAGGCAGCCCAAACATCTTGTGCAGATGCAGGCCTTCAGCTGTGACTGGAGAATATTGGGGTTCCTGCCACTTGGATTTGTACCCCTAAATGCAATAATCTCTTTGGCTGGAGGAGAGCCTTACTCAAGTGAGAAAGCAGAAAGATCAGAGAGGGTGCTCGGGAAGGTCTCCTGTGGCGCAGAGCTGTCAGCGCCTGTGAGGTGAGAGCGGGCCTGGCCTTGCCCGGGCTGGAGCCCCAGCAGAGCCCCGGCAGAGGCTGGAGCAACCTGAGCCCCAGCAGAGGCAGGCTGGAAGGAGGCCCTTGAAGCTGCAAGAGGCAGCAGCCGGGCCTTGGGTGCCTCTTGCTGGGAGCGGGCGAATCCTCCGCTCTCAGAGCCCAGGTGGCAGCTGGCTGCTGCCGAGGGGAAGCGCAGCCGTGCTGGGCACAGCCCAGCCTGGAGGCATTGGCCGTCTGGAGTGTGCCCTGGAGCAGGGAAAGGCCAAGGGCAGCCGCGGGCCGCTGGGCTGGCTGAGGATTCCTCCTCTTCTGCCGGCAGCCCCGCAAATCCTGGCAAAGGCCAGCAGTGTGTGCAGCACTCTGGGCACCGGGGCAGGGAGCCGGGCTGCTCGGCAGGCTGGAGGACAGGGCAGCTCCTTCAGGCCCGGCACTTGTGCCAGGGAAGAGAGGCCAGCGTGAGGCAGGGACAGCTTGGCAGGGCCCATCTGCAGGAGCCAGCGCCTCACGCAGCTCTGGGAGGAAGCGCCTGCAATCCTGCAGTTCTGCACTGAGCCAGAGCAAAGGTGTGAGATGCAGAGTGTTTGGCAGAAATATTCAGGCCCACCAGGCCAGCCTGCTTTCTGCTCTCTGGCGCACAGCAAGCGCTGTGCAATGCAGCTCTGAGCTGCTGGGAGAGAGGCAGTCGGGGATGTGCCTGAGGTGAGCCAAGGAGTTATCTGAAAATGTAATTAGGATAATTGAAAAGTGAGGATGGGTCGAGGGGCCAGCTGGAATAGAACTGGGATAGTAGATGATTGCATATTTTAGTTCAGATTTTCAAATGAGGTAAGAAGCTAAGTTAGTAATACAGCGAGCAGAAATCATGTGCCTTAGTTAAAGAGTACCAACCATATTAGGAACATAAAGCTAGGAGTGATAGGAATAGAGGAAGCAATTGTGAAGAAGCAGAGACCATAGAAATATCTTGCCTTAAGAATAATTGAACAGTCAGGAGAGGCTTGGACCATGAGCAGCAGGTCAAAAGGTCTTGCCAGCTGGCCATGGGAGGAGAGTTCACCATGAGGAAGACTGCTTTGTCCTCCCATACAACCACTCCCTCATTTCAAAATCCCACCTACCCAGTTAAGGGAGTACAATTGCACAGCTGTAATAGATATTCAGCTGATAAAAATGCGAAGCAGGCAGGTAATAATTTTGTATTATGGGTCCTTAGAAACCTAATGTAAAACCTTTTCTGTAGAAATAGAGAGCAGGAGTCTGCAACTCCTTGCACGTGTCTTTGGAAACTAGTTCACATGTGTCCAGCGGTGCAATAAATACCCTTCTTTTCTACTATAATTAGTTGAAGAATCATCTGTCCATGCTTCAAGGGTTATGCTGGAGGAGTGAACTGATTTGGAAGGGAGCAGAAGAGTTTCAGCAGGCAATTCTTGGAAGAGATGGAAGGCTCTTGTGACTGAAGGGAAAGCCATTTGGAATGGAGTAAGGATCCCAAAGTCCATCCAATTGTATCTTTGTGTCTGAATTTAAATCAGAATGATTATAGATAGCTTCATGCAATTTGTCTAAAAATTTATCAAAGTCTTCATTCTTTTTTTGAAAAATCTGTGTAAAAGACATAGTGTGTAACTTATCTGGAAGTGCAAGAAACGCATTACATGCTAGTTGTTGGCTCATCTGTAAGACTTGATCAATGCTCCTAGCCTGGGCAGTGGCAGTAGCCCAGGGCCCCTTGCCAAGTAACTGTTGTGCTGTTAAACCATACAGAGGATCACCCTGCACTCTCGGTCTTGCTGCTTTTGAGCACACTTTTCCTCCCAGCTTTTATGAAACATCACCTGCTTATAGGGTGGCATTCTAAGTCTTATTAGGGTATGCACATCAGCTGGAATTAATGCGTTAGATGGAAAAATATACTGCAGAAGCGACCGTGCAAGTTGGGATTTTCAACCAAATTGTGAAAATGCAGCTCTCATCTTTTCTAAAATCTTCCAATCGAAAGGTTCTCAAACTCTACTTGCAGCATTAGTTACTACAAGAAAAGCTTCTACATCATTGGAGACAAAAGTCCCTTGTACAATAGCTTCTGCAATAACTTTTTTCTAGTTTCATTTCTCTTTTGTGAAGATAAAGCTTGGCCTGCAATTCCTCAGAAAGCATTAGGAGGACCATGCTAGTTTGGGAAATTGACACTATTTGCCCCTAGCATTCAACAGATGCTTGACATCAGGCACAAATTCCAACGTCCAAAATTTAGTGAGCATCTATTAGGCTCAGACTGCAAGGATAACGTAGAATTGTGGAATTGGCCTTCGGTTATCCTGGCATCACTTTTTACACCAGGATTAGCTTCGTCACAGGCCCTTACATAATTCAAACGATTGGCTTGTTGGACAGGGAAACAAATTAACATTACATCTGCAATCCTGAATGAGCTTACCACTGATGTAGGTAGCATACGCCACGCTGTGTTGCAGGATAGGACTGCTATAGATTTTTTGTTGCTAGCACAAGGAGATGGGCATGAAGATTTTGAAGGGATGTGTTGCATGAATCTCTCTGACCACTCTGGAGCTACTGACAAGCAAATGTCATTGCTTAAGGAGAATATGAAAAAGCTCACAGTTGTTGAGAATTCTTTTGATGAGTGGCTAAAATCCTGGGGAATAACAGGCTGGCTCAAGGATTTAGTACCCTTTGGCATAATGATACTTTGTCTTCTTTTTTCAATTCTGCTTGTAGTGCCTTCCTGTGCAGAAAATAATTGAGCGTGCTTTTAAATCAGTCTGGCTTGTGCAAAAACAAAACCGGGGAACTGTTGAGAGTTTTTTGCAGATTGAGGCATTTTTGTTAGACAATGGCCATATTCAGCCGATGCACAATCCAACCTGCTTGTACTAATGGACAATGGACACATTCACAAACAATGGATAATGGACATATTCAGAAATGGGGTCGGTATATCCTTGAGAAAAATACAAGAGGAGTCATCAGGACTCAGCAAGTTTGACAGCAAGCTTGGGAAAGAAGGAAAAAATTGAACCATGAGTGGGCCAGAAGATGACAGCCAGACGCGTGAAAAATTAGGTGATCCAATCAGCATTCTAATTTAGATGTGTTAACAGCTAGGATTAACCAATCATGTATTAGTTAGAGACAGGTGGACAGTAGAGATTTATTATAAATATAGTCTTTTTAGGGATAATAAATTTGGCTTCACTGGATCACATTGGTTATGGTGTGATATCCCTGAACCTCTGCACCCCGCACAAGGGCAGCTGGGGAGGCCCAGCCTGGGCAGCAGCAGAAAGGAATTTCCCTGGCAGGGCAGGGATGTGGTGCAGCACGTGCCCAGCAGGAGCCTGGAGCAGCCCAAGGCTCTGTGTGGGCAGGCAGGGGCAGGCAGGAGGCAGAGTTGTCAGCAAAGGAAGGGCCCAGCCAGGTGAGGCAGCCGGGGGATGCTGACAGCCTGCAGGGACAGAGGCGCAGGGCAGGGACACCGTGGGACAGCCTGGGCTGCACAGGGCACAGGGATGGGCAGCAGCTGCAAGACAGCCCTGCCAGAGCCAACTTGGGCAGCACTTTGGCCATGGCTGCTGGGCCTGGGCCTGAGGCAGGAGCAGGAGACAAGTGACCCTTGCAGGGCTGGGGCCTCATTGCCTCCTTGTCCCTGCTCAGCAGCCTGCCAGGGGCTGCCCCATGCTCCTGCCCTTGCCATTGCACATCCCCACATGCCAGTGCCCATCCCGGCAAGAGCCCTGAGCAAGGAGGGAGGGACAGGATCTGCCTGGCCAGGGGCTGGGGCTCAGGCCTTGGCCCTTGGCATTCCTCAAACACATCCAGGTGCGCTCAGCCGGAGACACCTTTGCCTTGCTTGTCCCCAGCTGCCATCATTGCCTCCAGTGTTCTGCTCTCCCTGGAACCTGGGGACACTTTCTCAGTCCTATCCCTCACAGGGATCTATTTAAAGTACAAGAAATTTCAGTGTTTCAATCTCACTTTGAGCTCTTGAGAAGTTCTTTTAGCCCACTCAGAGGGACTGGGTCTGATGCAAAGAGCAGCAAAGCCCCAGAGGCTCATAAAGTCCCTATGCTGTGTCTGTGCTGCTGAGCTGGGCCAGGCTCCTGGCCCAGAGGCAGCTCCTGGCAAGGGCAGCGCTGCAGAGAGACAGCTCTGGCCAGGAGCAGCTCCTGTGCACAGCCCAGCAGGGCTGGGGCACTGCCAGGGCCCTTCAGGGACACCAGCAGGGCACAGACAGAGCTCACAGGGGCTCAGCACTGGCAGGGGCTGTGGGATGTCCCAGAGGGGGCTGTGTCACAGCAGCATCTCTGTGGCTGTGTCATAGAGGTGCAGAGCACCTGTGATGTCAGGAAGGGGCTGTGTGACAGCACAGAGGAGGCTCTGTGAGGTCACAGATTGGGCTGTGACATCACAGAGTTTGTTGTCTGAGGTCATTGAGCAGCTACAGCATCATAGAGGGGATTCTGTGACAACACAGGGAAGGCTGTGACATCATGGCATGGCTGTATGACATCATAGAGCAGGCTGTGAGATCAAAGTGTGTGCTGTGATATTATAGAGTTTCAGTGTGACATCATAGAGAAGGTTTTGTGGCATCACTGAGAGAGGTTGTGACATCACAAGCTGTCTGTGACATCATACGGTAGTGTGTGGCCATTGAGCAGATTCTGCCATCATAGATGGTGGCTCTGTGACTTCAGAGAGTGGGTTGTGACATCACCAATTGTCTGCGCAACATCATAGAGCAGGCTGTGATGTCACAGAACAGACAGTGACATCACAGGATGGTTTTGTGACATCACATTCAGCTGCATGACATTCCAGGGTTACATCCCAGAGTTAGATCTGTGACATCATAGGAGGCAGTGTGACATCACAACGGCACAATGACATCACAGGGGCTACATGAGCTCACTGGGGAGGTCACTCTGCCCCAGCCCCCTCACAGCTCCCCCCAGAGCAGTCCAACCCTGCTCGTGCACAGCAGGGTCCCCTGTCCCCCCCAGTCCCCCCGCCCCCTGCCCCGCAGCCTCCCCCAGAGGATGTTCCACGAGATCGACCCCAGAGCCTTGTACGGGGACGGGGGGCCGGGGCTCTGGAGGTGGCACAGGGGGACAGGGACCTCCCGGCAGCGTCCCCGTGTTCCCCAGGGCCAGAGCCTGGGCCAGAGCTCCTTCACTCTGGTACAAGGGAGGGCTTGAGAGCGCTTAAAAAATCCCCAGCAAGGGATCAGCAAAAACCAGATTTAATATTAAGTGACAGCACCACAGAGTTCCTCAGCAAGAGCCACTCTGCTCCTGACTGGATACTTCAGGCACACCAAGGAAACAAAGCAACAACAAAACCGAACAAATTCCAGGCAATCAATCCAGAAATCATCAGAGAACTCTCCCTGTCAGTGTGTGACACAAGGACAGTGAGGACAAGGATGAAAGGAATACGGCCTAAAAGCCTAACAGAGCTCAAATTTAACAGGACTTAACCTACACCTTTACCTTTACTGACACTTTCAACTTCACAATTTAGCAAAAGAACAGAGCTTAACAGTATTTAACCTTACTTAAAACTTTTGATTTAGCAATTTAAAAGAGGAATAACACAACAATATTTAACTTAGCTAATAACTTAAATGAAACTTAACAACTAAGCAAAACAACTCTTAGCAGCATTTAACTTAGCTTAGACCTTGTGATTTAACCTCACTTACAGGCCTGACTGATTCAGCTATCCAAGGCACTCCAACCCCTAAGAGAGCAGCATTTCTGCCACATTTCCCCAGCACAGGCACTCCTGTGTGCACACAGACACAAGAGTCAGTGCAAGGCACCTGTGAGCAATTCCCCTGAGGGCAGGGAATGCTCCCTGTAGATGCTTTGGCATCTCCCCAGCAGATGAAGTGTTGAGCCTGGAGGAGTGGGGGAATATGCCCAGGCTCCGTCGTTGTTCAGGATCCCCGAGTGCAACAAACGGGAGAGTTCCCAGCTGGGAGAGGCCCCACTCAGAGGGAGTCGCTGGCCCAGGAGAGCTCCAAGGGCTCCTTTTGGAGCGCTGTGTGCAGGGCCCCAAAAGAGGGGCTTCAGTCCCAGCAATGGTTCATCCTGGCCGCACTTGGCACCAACAGCTTTCTTAGGCACTGTGAGAACAGGGATGTTGTGCCACGGAGCGAACAAAAATAGTTCCGAGGACTTCTCCTACAGAAAGCAGGAGCTGGTTGGGCAGCAGCAGTGCCTGAAGCAGACAGTGTTTGTGATGAGCTGCAGAGGAGCTGAGCCCAGGGGCTGTTGGCCAAGGCCGAGGCCCAAGGAGCATTTCTCAGCTGGCAGGGTGGCCTGAGAAGGGGAGGGGGGAATGCAGCGGCACAGGGCCCATGGAACCAAGGGACCATTGTGACACTGCGGGGCCTCATGGAATCATGGAGAGCACTGTGACATTGCTGGGCCTCATGGAACCAAGGGGACTGTACTGATGCCGTGTGACCTCATGGAATGTAGGGATCACTGTGACACTGTGAGGCCCCATCAAACCAAGGGTCCACTGTGACACCGCGGGGCCACATGGAACTGTGGAGACCATGGTAACACTTTGGGGTATAATGGAACCAAGGGGCCATTGTGACACTGTGAGACCCCATGGAGCCAGACATCTATTGTGACTTTGCAAGGCCTCATGGAATCATGGAGAGACCACTAAGACACTTCACAGCCTCATGGACCCAAGAGGCCATTGTGACACTGTGGGGCACCACGGAGCCAAGGGGCCATTGTGACACTGAGTGGACTCATGGGATCATGGAGACCTTTGTTGACACTATGAGGCCCCATGGAATAAGCAAAGCATTGTGACACTGTGAGGCCTCATGAAACCAGTGAGACCATTGTGACCCTGGAGGTCCCCACACAACCAAGAGGACCATGGTGATGCTGTGGGGCCTGGTGAAACCGAGGCCTTTGTGACACTGCAGGGCTGCATGGAACCAAAGGTCCATTGTGACATTGCAGGGCCTCGTGTCATCAGTGCTCCATTGTGACACTGTGGAGCCAAAGGAGACCATTGTGACACTGCAGGGCTGCATAAAACCAAAGGTCCATTGTGATACAGAGAGGCCTCTTGTCATCAATGGTCCATTGTGACACTGTGGAGCCAAAGGAGACCATTGTGACACTGCAAGGGCACATGGAATCAGTGGGACTATTGTGACACTGCAAGGCCTTCTGGAACCTAGGGGCCATTGTGACATTGTGGGACTCCAATGAGCTAAGGGTCCATTGGATCCAACTGCAGATCTTCCTGTAATCAACAAGTTCTTGTGACACTATGCGGCACCATAAAACCAAGGGAATAAAGAACAGATCTGTCTGGTTTGGCCTCCCAGGAGCCACATGTCAGCCCTGGCAGCAGCTGTGTGGCCCCTTTGTGGCCCTGTGCTGGCCCAGCCATGGTGGCCCAGCCCCTGTGCAGGCCCAGCCCAGGCCAGGAGCATTGCGGCTGGGAACGGCCCCTGTGCCGTGGTGCCCACAGCAGCCTTGAGGCTCTGTGCCCCATGGCCTCCCTGCTGGGCAGCCTCTGCCAGCTCCTGCAGAGCCCATGGCACCTGTGGGGCTGCACAGACAGCCCTGCCCCAGGCTCTGCCGGCCTCTGGGCTGGCGAGGAGGCAGCCAGGGCTGGCCATGGCCGGGAACAGGCCCTGAGCTCTGCAGGAGGATGGAGCTGGGCCACAGCCAAACTCAACCCAGGCCAAAGCTGGGCTCAGCAGCCATGGCTCCAAGGACTGGGCACAGAGGCTGGTGTTGACAAAATTCGTGGGCCCCCTCCCTGCTCTGTCTGTGCCACCAAGGGCACAGAGCAGCCTCCTCTCTGGGCCACTTGCCTGTTTGCAATGCCTTGCGCAGGCGCTGGCCCTGTCCCACAAGGCCTGGCCTGAGTCCTGCCCCTGCACGCTCAGCCAGGCTGAGATGGACACTGATGGTTTCTGGGCCAGGCTCTCTGAGCCCAGCCCAGCTCCCTGCAAGCTCTGCCAGCTGCCCTGAGCTCTGGGCAGCACCAAGGGCCTCTCCCCAGCCCAGCCCAGCCCAGCCGGCTCTGGCCCCACAGCTCTGCTCAGGCCAGGCTGCTCTGGGCACTGGCCCCATGGCCTCAGCCCCTGGCAAGGGCACAGCAGCAGCTGCAGCTGCCACAGGACTCAGCCCCAGCCATGGGGGAAGGTGCTGGGCCAAGGCCAAAGGAGGCTCCCTGGCTGCCCTGCTCCCCTCTGGCTCAGGTGCTGAGAGCTCTGCAGCCCCTGCTGCCATCCCATCTGCCCAGGGCAGCACAAGAGCCCCGGCCTTGGGGCCCTCAAGAGCTGCTCCTGCTCCAGGCCCAGGGCCCATGCCAAAGCTGGGGCAGCCACAAAGCTGTGCCCGTTTCTGTTAATTGCTGCTCTGATGGGGATGGATCCTCAGCTACTTGGACGTTGCTGATGAATTTTATTACTCCAGAGATCTGTTCTTTCTTGAGCTCTTCAGTTCAGGAATTCAATGAAAAAGGCTCATAAACAATAGTGCAAAAACACCCGAAAAAAAACAGCCCCTGATAATAATAAAAGTTTTAAATACTTCTGTGGTTAATTAGATAGATTTCAGAAGTGTATACAAAGTGAATATACTGTATTGAAATCAATGCAGAGAAAATAGTTTTGTCCTGTTTTCCTTTCTGGTTTATAGATTGGTATCAGCAACGTCCAATTGATATTGATCCCCTGCACCTTGTAATGCAGCCTGAATAAATAGGAAAGTCAAAATCCATCATGGCTGGCAATCAGTAACACTTTTTTCCCACCCCTCCCCACCATTTCCCTCATGCAACCCCTGCCACTCCTATGGATCAGGAATGGTGTGGCCAGCAGGAGCAGGGCAGGGATTCTTCCCCTGTGCTCAGCACTGCTTGGGCAGCACCTCGAGGGCTGTGTCTAGTTCTTGATTCCCCAATTTAGGAAGAACATGGAAGGGCTGGAGTGTGTCCAGAGATGGGCAACAAGGCTGGGGAGGGATCTGGAGCACAAGAGCTTTGAGGAGTGGCTGAGGGAGCTGGGGTTGTTTATCCTGGAGAAGAGGAGGCTCAAGGGAGACAAGGTGCTGTCAGGGCACAGTTTGGACTTGATGATCTCCATGGCCTGTTCCACGCTTGCTGATTCTGGGATTCTCTGGAACCACCCTTGCAGCAGTTGCACGATGAGCCCTGGGCCTCCTCTTCAGAAGCTCCAGCAGCCCAGGTCCCTCAGCTTCTCCTGCCAGCCCCAAAGCCCATCCTGTCAGTCCCGCAGAGCCTCTGCAGCTCCTCCTCATTGCCCAGAACAGGGAGCCCCAGAGCCAGACACAGAGCAGCACAAGGCACTGCAGGAGCCTGCAGACAATTCCTGCAGCACTTGTAGGATGATCCTGCTCCCCAAGGGACGTTCCCATGGGGTCAAGTCAGGAACTGCAATGGGGAGTGGGGCCAGAGAGGAAAGGGCAAACAGGGATGGGCTGTTTGCAGGGGAGGAAACAGGGCTGGGAAAGAGGAAGAAATTTATAGCAGAAAGAGTAAAGAAAGCAAAGGTGAAGCCAAGGAAATGCTCAGGGCAGTTTGGGGGTGGCTGCCCTGGCTGTGAGCAACAGCGTCTGCAGTGGGACAGGAAACTCCCAGCTAATGGGAACAAACTTTCTGGCTGACTGCAGAGGCCAGGACAAAGCTGAGTGGTTTCCCTGGTGTCCCCCAGCCCTTGCTGGCCCCAGGGGCTGATGGCATTTGTGCTCCCTCAGGTTCATGTCCCCACACCAACAGCATGGGGGTGCTCCCCCTGCTGTGTGCAATGCAAACAGGGGCTGCTGAGGCAGTGCTGCCGTGTCTGTGCCTGCAAGGATGGGGCACCTGTGTGAGGTGGGGGAGAGGCCAGGGCTGCAGAGGGGGGATGTTGTTGGCAGCTCCATGAGGACGCTCTGGGATGCTGCCCTGGGCTGTGCAGCGTGCTGGGGATGGATCAGCCCCTGCTCTGCTGCTCCTTCCCGTCTGCCCCAGGGCCCTTGCAGAGCCCCAGCCATGCTGTCCTCAGATGCCATGGCAACCCTCAGGACAAAGTGGTGCCAGGGCTCTTCCAGGTACAATTGCAGTGACACTCGTTGGTGCCACCAGGTGCCATGGCAATGGCCACAGGGACCTGTTCCTTGGTTTGGTGCCATGGCAACCAATGCCCGGTCCCGTTGTGATGGTTGGTGGCCATGGAAAGCTGCCCTGGGCCCTTGCTCAGGGCTGGTGTCAGTGCCCAGAGCCAGAGGGGATCCCTTGCTGGGGGCTGTGCCATGGCCACCTGCCCTGTGCCGTGCTGGCCGCTCTGGCACCAGGAACCAGCAGCCAACGGCACTGCCAGGGCCAAAGGCCAGGTCAGCCAGACAGAAAGGGGCAGGGCACTGTTTCCATGGCAACCGGCACTGGGGGGGCACCTGGGTCACCTGGCCTGGCAGTTGCCATGGAAACCCCTGGCAGGGACTGAGGGCACAGCCCCTGGCACTGAGACACTGCTGGGCCGGGTGCTGAGCACAGGGCTGAGCACGCAGAGATGGTTTTGTTCTTGCTGAGCTGCAGCACAGCCAAGGCCTGTCCTGCCCCTCGGCAGCCACGCTGGGGAGGGGCTGGGGCTGAGGGGGAGCTGGGCAGGGGACACAGCCAGGACAGGGGACCCCAACTGACCCTGGGCATAGCCCAGACCAGAGCACATCATGCTCAGGGTATGAAGGGGGGAACAGGGAGGATGGGGGAAATTTTGGAGTGAGGGCTTTTGCCTTCCCAGGGAACACTTAGGCAAGACGGGGCCCTGTTTCACCAGTGGGCAGGGTCATTGCCAAAGACACAGACACCAGCTTAAGGAATTGTGTCATTTATATCATGCACACCTGCCAAGAATTACAAAAGGATAAACTCAGCAAAGCACATCATCATTAGCAAAGAATTACAAAGGAAGATCAGCAATCCATCATAACTCATCGTTACATTTTGATGACCAATCCCTTGGTGAAACACTAGAGGTGTTTGTGGCAGACAAAGATTCTGGCTGACTATCAAGGTACACCTTACAGACACCAGTAGTACTTTAGTGACACAGTTCTTCATTCTTTTTTCTCTATCTCATTCCAATTAGGAACAAGAATTCTGTTTGTCCATGGAGCTGGCACCTTTTTAATTCCAGAATAATGCCCCAGGGCCCTTTGCTGTTCAGCTTTACCATGCTGTCTGTGGCTAACAAGGCTTGGGGGGCCCTTTCCCCTCTGGCTGGAAGGGGCCGGGTCCCAGTCCCTGAGGGGCACCCAGGCTCCTGGATGGAATTCCTGTGCAAGTCCCTCAGTGTCACAGCAGCCTTCACATGCAGCCCCGTGGATCAGAGCAATTCCTAAAGGGGCCCTTGGGGCAAACAGGGAGATCTGGTCTGGCAGGATGTGTTAAACAATATAAACAATGGATACATATTGTTTACACATATGTGTATACACATATATACCCACATATATATGTGAATATATTTATATATGAAATATATAAATGTATACATATATATATATATGTATATGTATGTCTTATTATACTATAAATATGTATATAGATATTTATTATATCTATATTTCACTTGTACAAATGCATATCAGCTCAAGATTAAAACCTTCTTCTGTTGCTCCATGTGGGAGCATTCCAACAATAATTGTTCCTTCTGAAGGTGCTGTTTCCTATGCATTCTCAACAAATTCATCTTTGTCTGCCCAAACCCACAAGGTCTTTTCCTTTTCCATTTGAAATTTTTGGATGCATTTGAAGCCATCCAGGGGTGCAGCTTCTTTTACCGGACTGCCCCACTGCTCACACAGGGCTCCAACCTCAGCCCACTCCAGAGCCAGGGAACTCCAGGGAAGGGCTTCCCAGCTGGGAATTTCTGAGGGGACTGATTCCTCACATTGACACTGAACAAGTGACATTTTGTTGGCATCTGGCCAGACTGTGCCAGTTTTGTTTTACCAGTGGGCAGGGTCAGCACCAAATTCCTTCAGACTCCAGCTGAAGGAATCAGTGTCATTTCCTGCAGCTCAGAGCAGCAAAGAATCACCAAAGGAGCAGCTCAGCAATGCACCCAACCATCCCCACCAAAGATTGCCTGCAGTGATTAACAAAGATCCAGCAGCATTTACCCTCAGCCTTTACCATCCCCCAGACCCACACAGCAGCTGGGGAAGCTGTCACAGCCAAGGGCTGCAGAGCCACTCCTGGGCACTGGCAATTCCTGCAGGTGCCTCCAGCCCCAGGTGAGGCTCCAACCCCGCTGGGAGAGGGCCCAGCTCTGACAGTGCTGAATGAACAAACTGACAGCAGTGCTAGTGTGGCCACATCTGCTTTCATCCTCCTCTTGGGTCCCTCCCAGAGTCTGGCCAGGGCTCAAGGAGGAACCAAGGGAGGTGACTTTGACCATACAGCCCCAAACCAGGCCAGATGTCAGATTTCACGGCCTTGTCTGGCTTCTAAATACACAAAGGTCAATACACGTTTCACTAATGAGTGGCTACATCTATCACAGCGCTAATGACCATGCATATCTCATTAGGGAGCAGATACAAAGATAACCTTTGCTTGGAAGGCTCATCCAGAGGCCACCTTTGGCACAGGGCCTGCTGTCCAGGCCTCACTCAGGGCTGGTGTCCAGGCCTTGGCACTTCAGGGACGTGGTTTAGTGCTGGGCTTGGCACTGCTGGGTGAGCAGCTGCACTGGGTGAGCTCAGAGGGCTTTTCCAACAGAAAGGCTTCTGCGATTCCATGATTATATCCACTGCATTCAGCTGGGCCTATTTTAGCAGCATTACTTTGCCCCAAAAGTTCCTTCTTGCCCAGCTCCTGTGGCCTGAGGCTTCAGCTCCTTCAGCTCCTGGTGCTGAGCTGCTCATGCTGAACGAGACGACTCGGAGAGAAGAACACAGTCCATGCAATTCCTTCTGGGACACGGAGAGGGGAGGCTGTGCAAACAGGAGCATTGTTTGCTGTGGCCTCCTCTCTGCCCTTCACGCCTTTCAGCGCTTTGAACCAGCCAAGAGCTTTCTCCAAGAGTGCAATGGAGCAGCTGTTCCTGCTCCCGGGCCTGGCTCTCTCCAGTCTCTGCCCTTGCCTGGTTCTGTCCCTCTTGCTGTGCCCTCTGCTCCCCCAGGGCTCGCTGGCTGCTGCCCAGGACTGTGGCACTGGCACAGATCCAGTGCTCCAGAGCCTCCTTTCTGTGCCCTTGGACCTGCCTGGGCACAGCAGCCTTTTCCATCTGGAAGCTCCCCATGGACAGGGAGTGCCCAGCTCTGCTCCCTGCACAGCCTCCAGGAGCCCAGGGCTGCCATCTCCAGTCCCTGCTGGCACTGGGGGCTCCCAGGTGCCTCAGGCTGCTGTGACACTGCTGCACACGGGAGGGAAGAGGGGCAGGGGCTGTGCTCAAAGTCAGCTCCATGTGCTGCTGCTGCTGCTGCTGCTGCTGCTGCTGCTGGGGGGTCATTTGTGCAGCCCTGGTCCAGAGTCAGGGATCAGACCCTGCCAGTCTCTTCCAGCCCTGGCTGCTCAGAGTTTGGGCCTTGGAGCCTCAGGTGGCCAAAAGCAGCTGCTGCTGGTCCCTCTGTGTGCCCGAGTTCAGCAGTGCTGCTCCATCAGTGTGTGGCCAGCAACGGGGAAAAGCCTCAGCCCTGCAGGGCCAGGAGCTGCCGGGCTCTGCCTGAGCAGCTCAGCCAGCAGGAAGGGAGCTGCTCCACACGGGAACCAGGAGCAAAGGACATTCCTTTGATAGGACATGTTTTCTTCTGAAAGGAGAAAAAAGGAAAAAGCTAAAAAATAGGTAAATTGTAAAAGATAGGAACAAAATCCAAGTGTTAGTGAAAAAACATAACATAATAACATAGTGAAAAAAACAAAACATAAAGGCAATGTTACATTCTTTGCATTAAGAGGTAAATGATCTTTTGGAAAAGAGAACTCAGTTATTTCCATTGTAAATGTGCTGATGACATGGATCCATCTTTGTGACCTCAAAAGCCTCTTAAAAGATTTTGGGCTTTGTTTCCAACACTGGTATTTGAAATTGTAGTCAAAGCAAGAGAAAATTGCTTAGTGCCCTTCCAGCTCCAAGCAGGACTGGGAATGGAAGCTCTGTCAAACCCCAAATCCTTTAGAAGATGACCTTCATTCTCAGCCTGGAAACGAGCTGCACATTCCCTTTGAAACTGTCAGGGATTTCTTAGAGACAGAAAGTCCCACTGACAGCTTTTTGCTCTGGTTTGGCAGTGCAGAAGGGCAATTCTCCATCCACCAGCTCCAGACTGCACTGCCTCAGGAGCACGGCCCACTTGCCAGCTTTGGCCCACTCGTGGCACTTCTGGAGGAGGAAGAAAGAGCAATTGCACAACTCCAGCCAATCAAGAAGGAAGAACGGGACACACAGAACACCCTGTACAGATCCAGGCATTCAGCTGGGACTGTGGAGAGTTTGGGTCCCTGCCAGTTGGATGTGTGTCCCCAGCTGCAATCTCTGGGCCTGCAGCAGAGTCTCACTCACCTGCCAAAGCAGAAAGCTCAGGCACTGTGCTTGCAGCGGGCTCGTCTGATGCAGAGCTGTCAGAGCAATGTGAGGGCAGAGCCAGCCCAGCTGGGCCCTGGGCTGAGCCCAGCAGAGCCCTGGCAGAGCCCAGAGCAGCCTCAGCACCCGCAGAGCCCGGCTGCAAGGAGAGAAAGCAGAAAGTGCCCGTCAGCTGAGGGCTCCTGTGCCCTTGTGCCAAGGCCTGTGGTGCCCAGGCCATGCTGGCTGTGCCCAGAGCTGTGCCCAGAACTGCCCATCCCTGCTGCCTTTGGCACAGAGCAGGAGGGCAGCACATGTGTCCAGCCTGCAGCCAGCCACAGCACATCCAGCCCTCAGCAGCTGCCCAGAGCAGGATGCTCCTGTGCTCGCTGCCAGCTCCCAAAAGCTCTGATCCCACCCTGCCAAGCACACAGGGACTCACTTCATGCCACCCACGGCTGGAAGAAAAGCTGCTCCCAAACCATGGCCTCAGCCTTCTCCAAGGGCACAGCCCATCCACACCACAGCTGCTCCCAAGCACTTCCCCATCCACACTGGGCCTTCTCGAACGCTTCCTCTGGAAAAACAAACAACACATTATTGAAAAGAGGTTAGATGCAAAAAGGGAAAACAAGAAAAATGGTAAAAACTCCCATCTCTGTCAGGGTCTTGAGGAAGGCCCAACCCCTGAATGCCAGGGAAAAACCCAGCCATGGGTGAGGGAAGCCCACACTTTCTCTCTTCCCCCTTGCACTGCCCCCCAAAATCACAGTGACTCCAAAGCAAACAAGGGCAGTGGAGCTGCCCAAGCCCTTCCTTGCCTGCACAGCAAAGCAGCTGGGCACAGGTTCTGGAGCCCCACCTCTGCTCCCACCATGGGGTTTGTTTGTGTCGGGCTGGCTGCCCCAGCCCCAGCCCCAGCCCAGCCCGGGGCACGGTGGGTGCTGGGGGCTGTTGGCAGGCCCAGGAGCCCACTCCCATTTCGTACCCACCCCAGCCAAAAGCAGCTGGGCAGTGACTGAAGAATGAGTTGCATCTGCCCCAGCAAAGGGGGAGCCTTTGGTTCCCAGCAAGGCTGGGCCATGCCCAAATCTGGCAGAATTTCCCCGGCTGGGGACTCATCTGCAAATTCCCTGCAGAGTTTGGCTTTGAAGAAGGTGCCAGAATCAAAGTCCATCACCTTCAGCCTCCAGTGGCCAGGCTGAGGAAGAGCTTCTCATTCTTGATGTCACCCTCGCTGTCCCCAGCAGCAGCAGCAGCAGCAGCAGCAGCAGCAGCAGCAGCATCCCCGCCCGGTACAGCTTCTCCAGGGGCTCCTTCTCCTTCCCTGCGGGCAGACCAGGCTCTCAGGGCTCTGCCCAGGGCCCCAGCTGTCAGGGAACCAGGACAAGCAAAACCAGATGGAATGGATACTCCAGGGACCTGGAGAACCATTCCCAGCAATTGGGAAAATCCTAGGTGCTCCATGCACCCATAGATGCGGTCTCCAAATCTGCCCCAAAATTGGGTCCAGCTTTTAGAGGCTATAAAGAGCAAGTCCAAGTGACTTGATGATATTTTCAGCCCAGAAAGCCCTGCAGCTGATGACACACTTC
The DNA here is from genome assembly GCF_047830755.1 of Zonotrichia albicollis. Taxonomy (NCBI): domain Eukaryota; kingdom Metazoa; phylum Chordata; class Aves; order Passeriformes; family Passerellidae; genus Zonotrichia; species Zonotrichia albicollis. The sequence goes on along the minus strand of NC_133827.1, from coordinate 4,194,404 downwards.
ACAATCAGCAGGGGACACAGCTAGGCCAAAGCCCAGACCTCTGCTGGGAGGCTTTCTCCTCAAATACTCGTCAGACAAACCTCCATGCAAGTCACTTGGGAAGGTTTCTTCAAATGATACATTTCTGGCACACGACTACACAGGGTTATGGGAAAGATTCTAAAGCAGCTGCTGTGGAGTCAAAGAGGCAGCACTAAGGGTCCTTGTCATCTCTTTGTAGCTAAATCCCACTCTGCAGGAGCTGAAGGAGTTTGGAATGAGCTAGAGAGTGGACCTCTAAGTTTTTTACATGATGCCATTGCATTTTCTTCACTTCTACACAGACAGGAAGGGTGAGTTTGGCTCACATCTCCACCACATGGCTCACAGGGCCGCAAGACTTGTAGTTACAAGAGCTTTGAAGGATTTCTTGGCCAAGAAGATGCTGCCAACAAGGATATTTGTGGTTTGGAGCCAACCCTTCAATATTTCGTCTTAGGGACTCATGCTACAGTGTAAGCTTCCTTAGCCAATCATGTTATGACACACAAACTCACAGCACTGCATCCTAAGCTTCTTGTTTTCCATTTTAACTACTTGTATTTTTTTTAGATCTTGGACTCTAAAACTCTAAACTTTCCTCTACTTCAACATTCCTCCCCGTGTCTCTGCTATAAACTAGAAATCTGCATTCTCGCTTCTAGCACCTAAGTTTGGAAGCCCTTTCCAAGGTCTCAGACCAAATCCTGGGTTTAATCCTAAGCTTTGCTGACAAGACCAAAGGTCTGAGATTTCCCTGCATTTCAGTTTCCAACAACACTGATGCTGTTAGTTCCACAGTGCCCGGGATCCCTCTCGCAAGTCAACTCTGTCAGGATCAAGGCGGCTGCTGGGGGGCTGCTTGTGGCCTCTGACAGCCCATTGCTCAGGGCTTGCCAGCACCCCAGCCCCTCAGGCCCTGCCCCAGCCCGGCCAAGCTGCCCGGCAGCAGCGCCGCAGCCCCACAGCAGCTCCAGAGCAGCCCCGTCCAGAGGCACCTGGGAGCTCTCAGCAAGGCAGCCAGCAGCACACGGGCAGGAGGACACGAATGGCGCTTCCTGCCTGGCACAGGGCTTGTGGCCATCTCCGGGCACTGCTCTGGCAGGGATCCCCGCAGCCCCGGCCCCTGCCCAGCCGCTCTGTGGGCAGCCCAAAGGCTTCAGCAGAACCACCAAAGGCCAAGGGGCTTCTGGCCATTTCCCCTTGCCCGCTGCACATGCCTGGGCAGCTGGCTGAGCACAAGCACCCTTTTCCCCCTGCAGGGCCTCAGGACCCCTCAGCCTGCTGTGCTGCTGAGCGCAAGCACCCTTTTCACCCTTTCCTGCCTCTTGCCCTGCAGACCTGGGCAGCAAAGAAAAGCTCCTGGCAGTCTGTGTATCAAAATACATTCTATAATTATTTACAGTAATCTATAATAATAATAATATATATAATTATCTACACCCTATAATTTATTTATTTTCAATATAGATAAAACAATGAAAAGAAGAACAGAAAAATATTAAAGAAAAGGAAAATTACCCCTGGCTCAGGTTGCCCCAGCAAAGACAGCCTCCAGGATCAGCTCTTCTCCTAAGTCTTCCGGCAGCACAGCCAGCCGAGCCCCGAAAGACGAGGCCGAGTCCTCCATGCCCTGTGCAGCTGATCCTGCAGCCTCTGGATGGTGGAATATCGCCCACGCTGTATTTCCCCCAGGACATGCAGCGTTTCAAGTGCCAGCTGCGACACGGCACTGCTTGTGTCCTCCGTCAGGCGTTCAAGGGCTGCAAGAGAGAGGAACAGAGGCACGGTCAGAGCCGGATCTGCAGGGAGCCCAGGAGAGCCCCCTGCCAGAGCCATCCCAGCCAGCTGTTGCCATGGCCAGGAGGGAGCAGGGAGCAAGGGGATCAGCCAGAAGCTGCTGGCCACGAATGGCCCACGGGGCCCTGAAAGCTCCGTGTGCTCTGCCCAGGGGAGAAGAGCCCTCCGCAGCCGGGACAGGGCTTGCAGCTGCCCTCGGCAGCCCGCGCTGTCAGCCCGCTGCCCTCACTCACCAGTGCAGATCAGCTGCAGCTCTTGCTGCTGCCCCCTCAGGTGCCGCCCGGCCATGCCTGTGAACACAGAGCCTGTCACGGCCCCAGCGGCACAGCTCCCTGCCAGCGGCGCTGCCGGCGCTGTGGCCACACGGGCTGCTGGCCCGGCGGGGCTCAGCCCGGCCCTTGCCGCACGCTGCCGCCCCAGGGCACGGCTGCCAGAGGGCGGCAGCAGCAATGCCCAGGCCAGGGGGGGCTCCACGGCGCCGAGCCCGGCTGGCGCTGCCGGGGCAGCAGGCGGGGCCGGGGCCGAGCTGCGGCGGGCCGGGCCGGGCCGGGGAGGAGCCCGGGCTCGGGACTCACCCATGAACCTGACGGCCGCCTCTCGCAGGGACTCCTGTGGGCTCTGCAGGTAGTGCAGTGCCCGGCGCAGGTGCTCGGCCGCTCGGCTCCTGTCCTGTGCCAGCTGGAGAGAGCGGCAAGAGGGAAGGGTTGGCGCGGGCTCAGCCCCTGGGCCGGGCGCTGCCTGCGCCCAGCCCCGGCCTCCCCTGGCCGCACAGCCCTGAGGCGCGGGCAGCAGCCGCTGGCCAAGGGCTCCCGAGGGCAGGGGGCAGAGGGCCGGCTGCTGCCCGGGGAGCCGCGGTGCCGCCCCGCAGCCCCGCCAGGCCGGGGCTCCATGGGTACCCAGCTTGGGGCCACGGGAGCCTGGAGAAGAGCCCGCCCGACCTCTGGCTGCAGCAGCGGGCAGGGGCACGCACAGGTGCCAGCCCCGCACACTGAGCACCGCCCTCAGGGGCCTTCTCCAGGCTGAGGCTGGGGCATGCAGGCCCTCCTTACCAGGAGCTCAGTGAACTTCAAGAGTTTCTCTTTCTTCACAGTTTTTTCAAGATCTTTCCTTTTCAGGAACTTGACTGCACAAAGCAGCGTTTCCCGAGAAGTCTAGAGAGCAGCAGAGATGCGGACATGGTCCCACAGCCCAGGGCACAGGAGCTGCAGCCTGGAGGAGGCTGCGGTCCAGCAGGTGCAGGGCAGGAGGCAGCCGAGCCCCCTGCCAGGGGGACAGCAGCAGCCCACAAGTCCTCACCTCTGCCACACGCAGATTCTCATCATGGCAGTGGAAGAGCAGTGGGAGCAGGCTCTGACACACTTGTGTCATCAGGGGTTTTTTTCCTTCTTCTTCTACAGCAGAAATCAAGGTGTGAAAGACAATCATGGAGAGCTGCTGCACCTGGCTATCACTCTGTAGAACAGGAAGGCAGCAAGAGCTCAGCATCAGCTGGTTCTGGCCCACATTGGCACAGGCCTGCATCTGCACAGGGCACCAAGTGTCCGGGCAGCAGCCAGTGGCCGTGGCTGGGGGCACAGAGCCTTACATAGTCAAAGAGTGGCAGGAACACCTTAGCCAAATGCAGGGCAATGGGACTGGGTATGCGGGCACCATTATCCAGGAACAGATAGCCCAGTAGCATGGTGGTCATCCTGAGCCGCAGGAGCTCCACGAGCCTTTCAGTCAGGCTCCACATTCTTTCGGCCTGTGTGGAACACGACTTTGTGAAAGGCCACCCTGCTGCCGCAGGGCCCAGAGGCCAAAGGCCTGTCCTGAAGCACTGGGGCAGCTGAAGCGGGAGGCAGGAGAGCTGGGAGCAGCTGCCACAGCGCCCAAAGGCCAGGCAAGGCCAAGCGACTGCGTTGCCCAGCCCCATGCTGCCTGCACGGCTTCAGCCACTTCCCTCTTCTCACCAGCGGGGAATGGTCCCTGAGTGGGAGGAGGGCCCTGAGCAGCTGGCTGCACGGTCCCTCTGCAGGTGCCATGACAAGACAAGATCCATGATGCTGTCCCTGCATTCCCTCAAGTCCAGGCACTCAAGGACCTGAAAGGCACGGGGCAGTGACGGGGGAGCCGGCCGGCCGGCAGGAGCCCAGAAGCGCACAGGGCCGGGCCCAGGCAGCAGCACAGGGCACGGGCACTGTCCTGGCAGCTGTGGCTGCGAGAGGCCAGAGGGCTGGGAGGCTGCTCAGCCAGGCAGCGCTGGCCATCAGGCTCACCTCCGCAAGGAACGCCAGGGCAGGGAAATCCCAGTATGGCATCTCTTTGCTGAGCATCTCAAGGAGGCAGCATAAGATCCTTTTACACAAGGGCCTGGATGCATGGCGCATCTCCCTGGAAGGTGGAAAATGTCACTAAGACCTTGAGCCGGGGGGGGAAGCCTCTCCCAGCACTGACTCACATGGTTCTTGTCCTTCCCCACCACCCACTGCCAGGGGACCTGGGCCCTTTGAGATGTGGCCGCTCCTGGGCACCCCCTTTCCCAGCCTTTTCCAGTCTGCTTGGCTGTCCCTCGTCCCTTTGGCCCACAGCCACGGGGACCATGTGGGACAGCCTGGGCACAGGGCACAAATGCCAGGAGCAATGAGGAGAAGGGGGTGTCTCACCTGGCCAGCAGAGCCACGGCAGAGTGGTGGGTATCAACGCAGAGCAGCGTGTCCCAGCCACGCTTGCCTTCCATTGACACCACCACCTGCTCACACTGGAGAAGGCAGAGCAGGGACTTCAGGGTCTGCACTGCAAACCTGTGGGCAGAGAGCAAAGCCCAGGTCACACTGGGAGCACTGGCTCCTTCACAGGCCATGTGGCAGGGACAGAACGAGTGGGATGGAGCACCTGTTGGGGCTGGTGGCAAGGCCGTGCTCTTCCTGGCATTGCTTCCAGAAGGTATCAACCTCCTCTGGCATCTCTTCTGTGCTGAAGAACACTTGGAAGAGCAGATGCACAAACAGGTGGGGGAAATGTGGCGCCACTATACGTGGGACAGGGGCCTCCTGAAGGATCTTCCACATCACCAGGGTTGCCTGCAAGGGACAAAGCCCCCCGAGACAGCGCTCAGTGCCCAGGTGTCCGTGTGGCAGGGCCCAAGCTTAGCAGGGAGAGGCCCCGAGAGACCTTGGCAGGGGGAGCATGGGGCCTGGTGGGCCTGAAGCTGCCCCTGGGGCAGGTTTCAGGCCAGCACCTGAGGCAGGGAGATGCAGTGGGGGAAGGAGAATGGAGAGCTGCTGGAGAGGCAGCCTTGGGGCCAGCAAAGGCCAGTTGCAGAAACTCACAGCCAGGCCAAAGACACCCGTTTTGTCCCTATCGGAGGTGCACATGCTGTGCTCTGGCCAGCTCCCCAGCACATCCAGGAGTATCAGTTGCACTGCCTCCGCAGTCCTGAGCGAGCCCATGATGGTCTTCCACATGGTCAAAGCAGCTCTGTAGGGTTAGAGCTCTGTCTCAGGGGGGGTCTCAGACACGGCACCGTGGCCTGGGCATCCCTGGGGGCCCAGGCTGACCACGGGCTCTGCCTCTGCCTACTGGCCCTGGCCAGCAGCAGCCAGGCAGCCCAGCCCTGTGGAGACAGAGCCCTTAGGGGCAGCAAGGCAGCATGGCAGCAGGCTCGGTGGCTGACGTGCCAGGGTTGGGAAAGGGAGCAGCCAGAGGGCCCTGGTACTCTCTGTTGCTCAGACACCTGGGACAGGTGGTACAGGCTGATGGGCTGGGAAGGCCTGAGCCCTGTGGGCAAGTGGGCCCCATACCTGTCACAGGACGGGGCCACACGCAGGAGCGTCATGACTGCATCACCCGGGTGTGCTGCAGTGAGATTCAGCAGGGCCTTGTCCAGCCTGTGCTCGGTAGAATCATTGGTCATGAGCCAGCGGTGAATGTACCTCACCATGGCGGGCACCTGGAGAAGGCACAGGGAGACTTGGAAAGCTGCCAAAGGGAACAATGTCCCCAGGGTCCCGAGAGGTCCTTCCCTTCCCAGCGCACTGCCATGGCCTCAAAGGCTCCCAGGGACCACCAGGTGTGGCTGGAGAAGGCACGGGACTCATGGGGGAATTGAAGCCTGGCCCCAGCTGCTTACTTGTTCTGGCCTGGCAACACCCTTCTCCAGGAGCAAATCCAGCAGGGCGGCACTGGTCTCATGTCTGAGGAGCTCTGAGTGAGCTCTGAGCCCAGTGCCCATGGTGCTGGTCTCTTCCTGCTGAATGCTCCGGATAAAGTCGCAAACGAGCTGTAGGAGAAGGCCAAGAAGCCGGGGATGTTGCATGCAGTGCTGCACACACGGTGCTGGGCTGAGCAGGGACAGCAGGCCCAGCCCAGGTGGGGGTGGCTGCAGGTACCTGCGCTGTGCTGCGGAAGTGGCCACGTCTGCACTCCTGCTCCTGTGTGCGCTCCAGGGCTGCATCTGGCAAAGAGCGAGCGCAGCCAGAGCTGAGGGGCTGCGGGAGAGGCCGGAGAATACAGCCCAGCCCTGCGCTGCCCAGGCAGGGAGAGCCCCGGCATGGCCCAGGGGATGGAGCACGGCCCCTGTGGGGTGTCTGCTCGGCCCCTCTTCCATCCTGTCCGTGGGAATGGGATGGGATGGGATGGGATGGGATGGGATGGGATGGGATGGGATGGGATGGGATGGGATGGGATGGGATGGGATGGGATGGGATGGGATGGGATGGGATGCGGCCAAGTTGGCTGCAGGCTCCAGTCCTGCAGCCCAGCTCTGCCACTCACCCTCCTGCGGTGGATGGAACGGCACCGCCTCTTCATTCTCCTCTGCTGGAGCAGCTCCAGGGCCTTTTTCCTCCTCCTCCTCCACAGTGGCCAGCTTGGGCACTCGCGAGGCTCTCTGGCTCCCCAGCACCGAACGCAGCCGGTGTCGCTCCTGCAGGGCCTCCTGCGCCTTCCCTGCGGGCGGGACGCGGCAGTCAGCGTTCGGCCCGGGGCCAGCAACGGCCCCCGAGCGCCCCTCACCCGCCCCGGGCCGGCCATGCCCACGCGTTCGCTCCTTGGAACGCGGCACGGGAGGCTCAGGGCCGGAGGCCGCGATGCCGCGCGGCGGAGCTCGAACCGGGGAAAGCGCAGCGGAGGCGGCGGGAGCGGCCGCGCCCCGTGTGTGCTCCGCGGGCCCCGGGAGGAGCCGGCGCCGGGGCCGGGGCCGGGGTCGGGAGTGGACCCTGCCTCGGGTCCGGGGCCGGGCTCGGGCCAGGCGGAGCCGAAGGGCGGCGATGCCGCCCTCGCACCAGGCACTGACGCCCGCCCAGCAGCGCCACCGCCAGTACGGCCAGAGCCGGGCGGAGGCGAGACCGCGGCGGGACGGCCGGGGCCGGGCACGGGGCAGCCCCGCCCGGGGCCGGGGGCGGGCCGGGGACATGGCCCGGCCCGGCAGGGGAGAGGGAGGCGGGGAGAGGGGAGGGACGCCGGGCAAGGGACCTCGAGAGAAGGGTGCCCGACCGCGGGAAAGGGAGAAGGAGAGAAAGAAAAAGAGAAAGAAAAAGAGAAATAGAAAGAGTGATTAAAACTATCTGTCTGCGGCTGCTGCTGTCGCCGCTGCTGCTGCCACCGCTGCCGCCGCTGCTGCTGCCGCCGCTGCCGCTGCTGCAACTGAGGCACCGGGGCCGTTCGTCCCCGTGTCCGTTCCCCGCTCGCCCCACGAGCCCCACGTTCGAGCCCCGCGCACCCCGGGGACAGCCCCTCCGTCTGTCCAAACACGGGAACTTTGCAGCGCTGAGCGCAGATGCAGAGCCCTGACTCCTGCACACTGGCACAGCGACCTTGCTGAGGGTCAAACACTGTCGGGCCACCTTCCCTTGGGGTAGGATTCCTACCTGACCCCAGCACTGCATTTACACCTCCAGTGTTGTTTTCCCGTAAAAACAGGAGAAGGAAAACTGTGTGTGGCTCATGGTATTTTAGAGTGTCTAAAAATCACTAAGTCATCGATCCTAGAGGTGAGGTGCATCTGGAATTACTGGGATGGAGAAGCAGTGCAACATGGAAAAGGGGAGCATAGAAATAAATAGAGGAAAACATCTTGGATTGTTTCTTTCATTTTCGTTTCCCTTCCGGAAACCTGTTTCAGTTTTCCAGGAATCTTCTCCTGTCTGCTCTTCCCAAAAATCTCTCATGGAGAACAAGGTCAAGCTTCTGTCACAAGATTTGCCACCAGCAAATTATGCCACTGGTGAAATTTTCATGATGACTGTTTGTGCTGGCTTAGGACAAATTTGGGGAGGAAACCTCCAAAAGGGGTCCGTCTAGAAAGCAAGTTCAAGCGGCCCCTCCCCCTACTAGTTCAGGGAAAGACTTCTCTTGAGAAAAGTGAAAAAAATCCCAGTTTTTTTAACAAGTAAAGTATTCAGAAGCATGAAAAATGAATAATATTAAATAAAACCTCTGACAGTGCTGAAGAGATGACAAATTCAGAAAGTCCTTTTTGTGGGTTCTAGTTGGCTCCCTCTGTCTCTTCTAAGTCCCTCTGGTGCTGGAATGCAGCGTCCCAGAGCTCGGGGGGCCACAGGCGTGAGCTGCAGGTGTTTGTCTGGGTTTTCAGTCCAGAGCAGGTTTAAACAGTTCCAAGAAAAAAGAAAGTCACAGTCCAAGGAACTTCTCTGCCCAGCTAGCTAAAAAAAATTGTTAGGCCTGGGCTGTGAAGGCACCGGGAAATTTCCAAATCTGGGCACTGGCATTGCCAGCAAACACAAGATCTGGATAATGCTGGTGCCCGAACCTGGAAATTTCCAAATTTTGGCTTTCTGTGCCAGGAAATCACTAGGCTTGGTCTGTGCCAGCACCAGGAAGTTTTCAGATCTGGGCGCTGGCACTGCCAGCAAACACCAGATCTGGGTGGTGTCATTGCCAGCGATAGAAATCTGCCAGATCTGCTCTGCTGGCACTGAGAAATTTCCAAATCTGGGTTCTGATTACATGAAACACAAGATGTGGGGGCGTTACCAGACCCAGTAGCGGGAAGATGCCATGGGTTTTGGATTTCTGTGCCAGCAAATTGCTGCGCCAGAATAGGGAAATTTCCAGATCAGGGCACTGGCATTGTCAGCAAACAGCCCATTTCAGGCTCCAGGAAGGACTGCATCTGGATGCCTTCCTCTTTTCTTTCCTTCTTTCCTTCCTTCTTTCCTGGGATCCTGCTGCCAGCAAACTCCAGAATAGGCAGTGCTGGCAAGGGGAAATTGCCAGGTTTTAGCTTTCTTTGCCAGCAAATTCTGGACATGGGTGGTGCCAGAAGAGGGAAGTTGCCAGATGTGGGCACTGGCAGTGCCAGCACACATCAGATCTGGGTGGGGAATGTGCCAGCACCAGGAAATTGCCAAATGTTAACTTTCAGTGCCAGCATAATGCAGGAATTATGCTGTGTGGGAACCTGAACAATTCTGGATCTGGACACTTGTGGTGTCAGCAAACAAAAGATTGGGTTGCTGTAGGTACCAGGTATTTGCAAGGTTTTGTCTTTCTTTGCTAGAAAATTACCAGACTCGGGCTGTGCTGGCACCAGGAAATTCCCGCATCTGGGCACTGGTGGTGCCAGCAAACACTGGATCTTGGCATTGCCAATGGCGGTAGCAGGGAATTGCCAGATTGTGGCTTTCTTGACCAGAAAATTGCTGGACTTGGCTCTGCCAGAACAGGGAAATATCCAGATGTGAGCACTGGCAGTGGCAGCAAACACCAGGTCTGGGCACCTGTATTGGCATCAGGAAATTGCCGAGTTTTGGCTTTCTGTGCCAGCAAATTGCTGGACTTGGCTGTGCCAGCACTGGGAAATTTCCAGATCTGGGCACTTGCGCAGCAAACACCAGACCTGGGTGGTGCTGGTGGCAGCACTGGGAAGCTGCTGGGTTCTGGCTTTCTTTGCCAGAAAATTTTTGCATTTGGGTTGTGCTGGCACTGAGAAATTTCCAAATGCTAATTTTCCAGTGCTAGCAAATTGCTGGAATGAGGCTGTGCAGGCATTCCCGATCTGGGCACTGGCGGTGTCAGCAAACCCGAGATCGGGTTGCTGTAGGGACCAGGTCTTTGCTTGGTTTTGACTTTCTTTGCCAGCAAATTGCTGCACTTGGGCTGTGCCAGAATATGGAAATATCAAGATCTGAGAATTGGCAGTGCCAGCAAACACCACATTTCAGGAAGGACTGGATCTGGACCTGTTCCCTCTGTGCCTCCCTCCCTCAATAAGGTGCCAGAGTGGCTGGAGAGCAGCCAGGCAGAAAGGGACCTGCAGGGACTGATGGACATCAGGCTGGACATGAGCCAGCAGTGTGCCCAGCTGGCCAAGCAGGCCAATGGGTCCTGGCCTGGATCAGGAATGGTGTGGCCAGCAGGAGCAGGACAGGGATTCTTCCCCTGTGCTCAGCACTGCTTGGGCAGCACCTTGAGTGCTGTGTCCAATTCTGGCCTGCCAATTTAGGAAGGACATGGAAGGGCTGGAGTGTGTCCAGAGATGGGCAACAAGGCTGGGGGGGGATCTGGAACACAAGAGCTTTGAGGAGGGGCTGAGAGAGCTGGGGTTGTTTATCCTGGAGAAAAGGAGGCTCAGGGGAGACAAGGCAGTGCCAGGGCACAGGTTGGACTTGATGATCTCCATGGCCTGTTCCACCTGTGCTGATTCTGGGACTCTCTGAAACCACCCATGGAGCAGTTGCACGATGAGCCCTGGGCCTCCTCTTCAGAAGCTCCAGCAGCCCAGGCCCCTCAGCTTCTCCTGCCAGCCCCAAAGCCCATCCTGTCAGTCCTGCAGAGCCTCTGCAGCTCCTCCTCACTGCCCAGAACAGGGAGCCTCAGAGCCAGACACAGCAGCCCAGATGTGCCCCCCTGACCTGGGGTGCCTCTGGCAAGGGAGCTGCAGGAGGCACTGCAGGAGCCTGCAGACAATTGATCTGAAGGCCAAAGCTCCTTAGCTCCGTCTGAAAGAGCAGGAACAGTTCCTCATTCCAATGTGGTGGAATGCTGGGCACCACAGCTCCAGGTGAGGACTGGACACAAGTTTGCTCCCACTGAGTGCTGTGATGGGTTCTGCAGGAGCTCTGGGCTTCTGTGCTTGCCTGGCACAATGAGGAGAGAAGGAGCCAAGTGCACTGATGTGGGAAATGGGTTTGTAGAAAGTTTTTAGAGCCTAATAGAAGGCCCACAAAGTATGAATCTGTATATAAATTTTGAGACAAGAAATGCTACCTTAAAAATTTCCATGGAATAGGACAGATATTGTTGAAAGAGAAATGGAGCTGGAAAAAAGTTTCAAAAGATGGTCTTGCAAATAAGACTTTGGAAAAACAGAGCTATGAAAGATGCATTGTAGTTGGACCATCAAGGGGTAGTTTTAAATAATTGGCTTTAAGGCATCTACAATATGGCATGGCAAAAGGCTGATAGACCAAGATATGCTTATAGTGAATTAAAATTATGAAGTAGTTAGCTTCTGATTGTGATGGCATGAATTATAACATCTGTATTGTCTCACCCTTCTCCTGAGACTGAAAATGGAATACAAGTTTTTAAAACACCTCTCAGTTGCCCCATCTCTAGGTCGAGAAAAGAGTATTATCCAACACACTGACACAGCTTTGCCTCGAGCATAACCCAGCCTGGACCAAACACACTGAAAGGTTTCCCCTTTGGCCCATGTCTCGAAACATCAGGTCTGCTGTTCGACAGCTCAGGTTGGTTTGGTGTCAAGGAGTTCCCTCAGAAATACTGGGTTTGTCTTCCTCTGTGCCTTCCCCTCAGCAGCCTTGGGGATGCTCCTGTGTGACACCATCTCTCTCACACAGTTTGAGACAACTTCAAACAGGATATTGTGCAATAAGCCGTCTCCTCTAAAGTGTTCCAACAATCCCTTTCCAGCAATAGGAAATTATTACTGATAGATGAAAGTGGAAACCCCCAACAGTTTATTAACAAACAGAATCCCCCCATGACACGCGTTCCAAGAAGGCGCTGGGGTCTCTCTCGGAAGAACAGGAGCTGTCACAGAGCAGTTCCAGCAGCTGATGGAAGCTCGGGGGCTCGTCCGGCGTCGGCTTTCTCCCATGGCAGAGCTCCATGGAGCGGGCAGGGCAGTGAAGCAGCTGGGCTGGAGCCCCTCGCTGCCTTTTCTCCCCAGTGTGGCTCAGCCCACAGACTCTCGGGCTGGGAGCGGGGCCGCTCCGCTCCTGCCGGCACCGTGTCCCTGGGCTTGGACAAACAGTTTCCTGCCAGGAGAGCCCTGCACACTGCTCCACAGATCTTTCATAAAGGCCCAGACCAACTCCAAACACTCTGTCTGCAGCAGCTTTGCACAAAGGGCTGCAGCAATCCAGGACAGCTGCAAGCGAGTGTCGGAAGGCTCTTGTCTTGTTCCTGACAGCAGAATTCTTGATGATTTTGTGCAATTTTATTCAGATGTAACATGAGAGCTGAGGTTTTTTTGTTAAAATATTTCATGATGAATAACAAGCCTTGGGAGCATGAGGTAGAGGACTGACATGCAAAAGCATGAGCATATCCTCCAAAGTGGCCAGTTTAATTGTCCATTTTATTACTCTTCTATTTACTCCACACTAATGAGGAAAACCAAGCTTTGCTTGGAGGTAAAACAGGCATGGGATACACTACAGTCCCTCGCAGGCTGACCAGGGCTGGCAGTGACACAGCAGGCAGTCTGCTTCATTGTGAACCACTACAGAGCTACATCCCAATCTGGTTTAAGTAGCGTGGTATTATTAAGAGCTCCTTTTCTACATGAGACAAAAAGGAGATTCGAAATGATCTTCATGCAAGCATGCAGTAAAGAACTGCTCCTGCTATCCTAACGAAGTGTTTGCTTTGGCAATTACACTCTTCCCACTCATCTTTTGATGCAGACACTTCAGGTTTTCCCCCACACCCCTGCAAGGCTGGCAGTCGCTGTTTCCCATTTCCTGTTCTTCCCTAGAGATGGTGCAGTGGCTGCTTTGAAACAAGAATCCCTGGGATCTGGATAGCTTGGAGGAGCATGAGATGCTAATTAAGTGCTCATATTGGTAATACCCAGGTCTGTCCTTCCCAGAGCTCTGAAGCAGCAGCAGGAGGACCATGCATCATTCCTGTTGGTGGATGTTCATGTTTCTCATGTGCAACAGCAATGACTTTGAGGAGGGACAAAAATGCCCCTCTTCCAATAGTGCTGTGCAAGGAAATGTGACGTTTTACAGCATTTTCTAGGATATTTTAGAAAGATCTAAGAGAATATTGTAGCATGGAGTAGGTCCCTAATTTTGTCTCCAGAGAAATCCCCAAAAAGCACATTCACTCTGCTGCTGATGGCAACCCGATAAGCTCATGGACCAGTTTTCCCTGCAACGTGCCACCCTGCCTGGGCTTTACTAGGCCGGGACTAGACCCAGAGCTAAGCAAACACAGGCAGCCAGGTGACATTGTGTAACATCAGAAGCTGGCAACGAAGAGGATTTTGCTGTCAAAAGGTGACAGTTTGCACTGGGCCCAGAAGTCTTTTACCCTAAGGCAAAGCAAATTGAAATGTGAAGTTTAAAAGCTTCAAATGACTATGAAAGGAAACTGCAGAATAATTTCTGGAAGGGCAGCATTGTCAATGATCATGCAGCCTACCAACAGCTGAAGCTGAATCCAGAATTGCTTCTTCCAGCTGTGCAGGAATTCATTCCACTGGCAAGCACTGGTCCCCAGGCTGCAGTGAAGATTTGAGGAACCCTTGTCACTTGTTCTTGGCCTCCCAGTGCACTCATCCTTCTGCAAACAAGGTGCAAACAACACAGCTGCACTGCTGTCCTGGGTAAATATACATACAGGTGACTTTGCCAAAGCAGTGCATCATTTCCCAGTGAAATACATGACCTCTTCTTACCTATGGAATTGTGATTGAAGACACCTGTGAGCCAGATCTGTGGGAGATTGCAAAGGAGCAAAGCTTTGGGATTTGGGCACAATTCTCTTGGTTTCTTTGCTCAGGCCTTTGGTGAGCACAGAACACACCTAGGTAGAAAACCTTTGACTAGACAGGATCTTTTGGATCCATTGTCCCTCAAACATGTCAGTGGTGACCCTGTTGTAATGCCAAGTAACAAAGAATGGCACAAATGACACAAAGAAAACATGGCCAAAGAGGAAGAGGAGAGGCCCAATGAGGAAAGGATGTGGTGAGACACTGGCACAATGAGTGAGCTGCACTCCCATAATCTCTAGGCTAGCAGGTCCTGGTCTCACATTCTCCTTTTGGTTTTTTCAATTTTGTTTATTTATTTACTTTTTTCATCACCAAAATAAAATATATACAATTAAAAATATGTCATCAAAACTTAAAGACAGAATCAAAAGACATTAATTAAAAACTACATCTAAAGATCTGAATATATGTACAGCTGTAACTATGAAGCCTAACACATCAATCATATTCTTCAAACACTCTCCATACAGGCGGCAGCTTCTTCCTGAGCTTGGAGGAAAGAGAGGTCTTCTGGAGGGGAGGCGAGGACTTCGTGGGTGAGGGAACATTGGAAGTGTCCAGAGAAAACTTCTCGGTAAGACTGTAACCAGTCAGATCTGCAAAATGGAGACACAAAGTTTAACAGAGGCCACAATGCAAACCTAAAGCAGCTGAAGCTCCATATTTCCTGGGACGCATTTCCTGGAAATGTCCATACAGCTGCACAGGGAAACATGCTCCTGCTGGCAGACACTGAGGCAGGCCAGGGCAAACCCTGAGCCACTTGCCCAGAGCTGGCACAGGCACAGCCTGGCCTCTGGGCTGCCCTGGGACAGCAGGGAGCCTAGAGCCCTTTGCTCCCCAGGAATGGCTCAGCTGCACATGCACCCTCCTGCTCCTCTGCCTGCCCCACAGCTCAGCAGCCCCACAGCTCCAGGGGCACTGGCAGCAGCACAGCTCATTGCAGGGGCACGTGCAGGGCACAGCTGTTCCCTGGCAATGTGCACAGCCTCTCTGGGCTGCCACAAGACCCTTCCTGCCAGCAGAGATTGGCCCAGCTCCCCCCTCACCTCTGTGTGAGGCTGAGCCATGATTGCCTTCACCTTGTCCTCCATCTGGAGTTACTTCAGGCCCCCCATGCCATCACTAGGAAGGGCAATGGAGAGAGCAGGGGCAGATGCACAACCTTCCTTAGGATTTTGTCATTTTTGGTACAGCTCAAAAGGCAAATCCAGAGGTGTCCAACTCAGCACTTCCTCAGCTTTCTGGAGAACATCTCGCCTTCACCAGCCCAGCATTTTGGAGAGGTTTTCCCACACATGTGGAGGCTTGCTGGCAGCACATTCCTTCAGCTGGGTGCCCATCACCTTGCAGAGGGCAGAGGGGAGCTTGGTGGCCACGGTGCGGACGTTGGCGCTCCGCACAGGCTGCGCCTTGTTCCCCAGGCAGGACCAGAGCACAGGCAGGGCGTCGTGCTGGGCGACTTCAGGGCTCCTGGCATGAACCCCCTGCACAGGCACTGCTGGGACAGAGACACAGCTCCTTACCCACCAGCCTCACTGCAAACAAGGATCTGCCTCTGCTTCTGCTTCTTGCCAGCCTCTCTGGCCAAGAGCAGCAAAATAGCACCCAGAGCCCCTTGGTCCAGAAACGGGCAAAGCAGCTGAGCATCCTGGAAACAGAACCACCAACCCCTCAGCACTAATTGCTCCAACCAGAGCCTTGTCCCTGTGGCAGACTTCCTACCTTTACTAAATTATTTCACAATCTCTTTCTGCATGAACAATGAATGAAATGTCCAATTGCCTTTGATTTCCATTAAGAAGTTGTCTAAACCCACACTGAAGATTTGGAAATGCACATAGAGAGGAAATGGAGAGATTTCTAATAAAAGAGATGATTCCATTTTTGTAACTTTGATGCCAAGTGCCAAATGTCTGATCTGGCTCTGCCCTGTGCTCAGTGGCACACAGCAAAGGGCCGGATTAGAACACACTTCAAAACTCCAGCCCACCAGAGATGGCTGCTGCCTGACAGCTGGATGAGAAACATCAGTGAACAGCTGGTGTCTTTGGCAGAATGCTTTTGGGGCTTCCAACAAAGAGCTGTTTCAAAACTCAGGGTGTCTGAGAGAATTACCCAGACCCCATTGCCTTGGCATTTGGGCATCTCCACATTTTATTGCCACTTCCCCTCCCAATGTTAATGGCATTTTTTCTTATAAGGTCCACTCAAATAGGGGCATAGAGAAAGAAAAATGCTACCCATGGGACTGAAATGTAACCAAAACACGAGTGTTTTCTCATACTGTCTCTGAAATCTCTCTGCTCATTTTCTGAACTGAACTGTATCAAACACGAACAAATGTTTACTGGCAACAGGCTCCTTGCAACAGGCAGATTTGGCTCAGAGATGATAACCTGAAATGCTCTGGAGACCATTCTTATTTTCTGATCAGACAAAATGTTCTTTAGCAGCAATTTAATAATCTGTGGTGGAAGAGACTTCATTTTCTCTATGCTGTTAATCGACCAGCAGACATCAACATTGAAAGAGGTCCTGCAAGTACCCAAAACCAATTCTGCTAAGCAGGAAAGGGTTATGGTACCCATTTTAAAATGAGAATTCATTTGAGTTTAAATGCAATTAAAGACATCGGTGACTACTGAACGTGAGGAACAGCTCTTGGTTCCTACTAAATCTAAGAGAGAACATCTGCTTTTTCTAAAGTAGTCCTAATTTATGGTTAATTCCTTTATTTGAAAAAGAGATCAAAAGAGCTGCTAAACTAAATTACCTATTGCTGGAGATCTACTTTATTCAAATGCTCTTTAGGGGCCTTTAAAATTCCCAATTGCTGAACATGCCCTTTTCAGATTCCTAATGAAGACACAAAGTGTATTAAACCTTACATTCAAAGATATAGGCATAATTAGCAGTGGATTTAGCCCCAGTTAAAGCAAGGCTATCAATCATCTTCTCTGCTATATATTGAGATTATCCTTTTTCCATTCCTTGGCTATTGCTGACATAGCAAGCTCCTCTGAGGAATCAATTATCAGCTGCATTTGTAGCATTTTGGACAGCGCTGGCCCAGGCAGACACAGTTTGCACACCCTGAAAGGCTCAGTCCAAGGCCACTGTGACAGCACAGGCAGGGAGCCTCAGCACTCCGCTTCTGTCCCTGTGCCCCAGAGGCTGCCTTGCACTAAACCCGTGCCTCTGAATCCTCTGTTGAGTTCTGCCCTAAGCTATGACCCCCAGGCTCTGCACGGTTCAGCCTCAAAACTTTCCAAGGGAAAACCAAGAATTCTGTGAGGACAAAAGAAACTGATGCCCTGAAACAGCATTTGCCACCATTTCCCCTCAAAGATCACAGATGTCCCTGAGCTCTCCAGAGAGGAGCCAGCTGGGGCATTTTTAGCCCTCCCTTTGCTGGAGGTGGTTCTGAGATGCCCCAGTGAGAGCTCAGCCCCAGGCCCAGCGCTGCCCCCATCTCAGGTGCTGCCCAGCTCTGCAGCAGCCAGGGAAAACCTGCCAAATCCACCTGCCTTGGCCATGGGGCAGCAGGGACAAGCTCAGCACCTCCTGGTTTGGAGGAGCTGCTCTGCTGTCTGCTCACAGGCATTC
The DNA here is from genome assembly GCF_047830755.1 of Zonotrichia albicollis. Taxonomy (NCBI): domain Eukaryota; kingdom Metazoa; phylum Chordata; class Aves; order Passeriformes; family Passerellidae; genus Zonotrichia; species Zonotrichia albicollis. The sequence goes on along the minus strand of NC_133827.1, from coordinate 4,177,000 downwards.
CCTGTAAATGCTCCCTGGGAAGAGCTCTGGGCTCAGAAGGGGAGGCCATACCTGTGACACGCTCGGTGACATCCAGCAGGGCTTGGCCACTCAGCTGATTCCATTGGTAGCTGAACTCTTTCAGCAGTGACACTTTATCTACAAGGGAAACACACGTTTCTGCTCACTTTTCTCAGGTCATAGGAGTAAGGACAGTGGGGAGGGATAGGGCAGGGCCAATCCCATTTTAAAAAATCAAGTACATTTCTGTGGATTTTTGGATCCTTTTCTGCTTTCCTTATAGCCTGCTTGGTAGGGTTTTAAATTCAGAAAGAACAGCTCTCCTCTCACAGTTGTAAATCCAAACTTGTCTGCTGTAGCAGGAGCTGTGTTAAAACATTTCACATCAGGGACCTCGAGAGTTCAGTCACATGGAAGCAGTGAAAAGGTTTTGCATCCCAGAGCACAAAGGAAGAGCCCCATACTTGGGTCACAGAAAGGCACTGAGTCAGGCAGTTCCTGAGTTCACAGAGCAGCTGGAGAGGAGAAAGTGGAAACTCCTCTTGAAGACCTGCCTCTTCAACACTCCTTTTTTCAGGCATATTTCCCCAGTGCAGCATTCTCAGAGATGACATAAATCTGTGTGGCATAGGAATTTAGAGCAGTCCTTGCCTATGTAGTTAATTGCTGTGGCCATCTTGCCCCATGCAAAACAACATGTGGAACAAGGCATCATTGGCAGCTGGGTTTATACCTGTTTGATATAAAGAAATGAACTTGGTGAATCACAAGTTCCCCTTTGAAAATAGAAGACAAAGAAGAAAAGTGGGAAATAGGCAGCTAATGCCTCTAATGTAGAGCCTTGCAGGTGGCTGCTCTGCAGAAGCTCTGATGGGTCAGTGTCCCTTCATGCCAACAGCAAAGCTGTTCATTTGGGAAGTCAGACGGGGCCCAAGCAAACTCCAAACCCCCTTTGCCTCTGAACTGTAGCAGAGCTGCAGTCCAGGACTTGCTCTTCACACAAGCAGCACAGAGCCAAGGGCTCCTGGGACTGTTGGGAAATGCTGATCCCATTCCAGCCTGTTGGGGATGGTGCACAAGGACTGCACCTGCACAGCCTCTGGTGGGTGTCAGCTGCAGTGTTCCACAGACAAGAGCAGCTGTCAAGGCACTCAGCACTCTCTTGTGCAGGAGAGACAGAGACAAAGCTGAGGAGAGTCCCTGCCCGGGCTCAGCCTTACCCAAATGAGCAATGGATTCTTCCAGTGCTTTCACAGCTGCCCCACAAAACCTGGGATCCTTTGAGTTCAGGTTCTTTGTTATTCCCTCCACCAAACCAATGATCACCAGGTTCAAGGCATCTTTCAGGGCTCCTGTGATTTCAGCCAGCACATCCAGTGCCCTCTGCTTCACCTTCTTGTGGCTGTCAGATATTCTCAGGACAAAATATTCAAAAATCTGTGAAGAGAGCAAGCAACGTGAAAGCTGGATTCAAATGTCCTTGTTTGAAGAGTGGCTGTAGCAGTCAGCAATGTCAAAGATGAAAGTGATCCTTTCTGTCAGGTCAGCACTCGATTGCACAATTTCACTGTTTTCCTGTGGGCCACTCACTGGAATGGTGGTGCAACCTCATGTTGGTTGAAATATTTTCTTCTGTTTTTAAGAGGTTTGGCTGGGGACTGAATAGTTCCTATGGTATTTCTCTCCATCTATAAATCATTAAATCAATTCCATTTATTAATGCTAAAGAGTACCTTTGCTTTGAATGGAAGCAGATGTTTACAATGCCTGGTTTTCTATACGGTTCCCTCAAGTACTGAGGGCAGTTATGATTTTGCCAAAACTATGGCTGGAGGAGATCTAAGTTTTCTTTTGTTTGTCTCAGAGCCAGTGTCTGGAGAAGTGCAGGGCTCTGATCAACTCTTCCAGGATCCAGATCATTTCTCTAAGTAACAGGTGGACTTCTGAAATGTAATGTGCTGTACAGCTCTCATTTAGAGCAGGTTCAGTCCCTTGACAGCCTCATTATCAGGCACATTTCCATGGAAAAAGGGAAAAAGCAGCTACTGGGAGGAGAAGGCAGAGATGAGTCCTTAGCTGTTTTCCTCCTTTTCCAAAGAGAAAAAAAGACCCCCAAAAAGGGTGAGCACTGTCTTTACCAAGAGGAAAAGGAACAAGGATGGAAATGAGTAGCCAGAGCTGTGACAAGATGGAGTGTATAGAAGTATTGTTAAAAAAAGCAACTGGATTTAAACCAACCCAGCCTGATACTTCTCTTCCCTATGCAAACCCATTTTTGGTCTAGAGAACAATTGCCATGTTTTCAGGGCCTGGATTCCCTTCACTTCACCAAACTGGGAGTAGGAGAGAGCAGCAGTTACACCAGCAGAAAGTTCTGCCATCATCTGATGAACAGCAGCAATAGGCACCTGCCAGACAAATACAGCTGGACTGAAATAACTTGTCCTGAAGCCTGGACCTGAATTACATTTGTCTGGGTAAGAGGGACCAGCGTGTCCCAAACAGCCAGGACAGAGTGCCAAGACACACTGAATTAACTTTACTGCTACAGGCTTAGGAAAGGAGCTAAAGGAAAGCAGGGCAGTATTCCCAAAAGACAGACAGTCACTGTAGTAACTAGGATTGACTTGGACATCTTTTGTAAATTTGGGAATTTTCTTGGACACTACTACTTCCAGTGTCCTTTGCAAAGACTCTGTTATCTTCAGAAGCACAATTCTCACTTAATTGCTTTACTGGGGGCAGAGTAGGGAGAGCTGGTGGGGGCTTACGCTTAAATGTAAACCCATTTTCTCCACTTTCCCTTTCCTCTTTGTGACTGATTTTGAAAATATTCAAAACTCCACTTTTTCCCTAATAATATCAGTTCCTTTGTGGCCTGCAGATGAACAGGCTGAGGATTAACAGCTGATTCCCAGGAACAAAATGATTCAGCAGAAGAGGAATGAGCTAAAGACAGATTGGGTATGTTTGATCTCATATTAGCAGTGGCAATACTTGCACAAAGGAGACATTTCTCCTGCCAATCACTTACTTTCTTCTTAATTCTTGTCAGAATATCTTCCAGGTCACGGGGGGAAAGAGATTGCTCCAAAAGCATTTTAAATTGTTGATGATTGAGCAACATCTTCACCATCTCCTGTCCATAATGCCTAAGGCAGGAAGGAAGGAAGGAAGGAAGGAAGGAAGGAAGGAAGGAAGGAAGGAAGGAAGGAAGGAAGGAAGGAAGGAAGGAAGGAAGGAAGGAAGGAAGGAAGGAAGGGAAAGAAAAGTGAACAAACACAGGAAGAGTGTTAAGAGTGATACCTTAAACTCATCAGGTGCAATCCTTACACGAGAAGGCATTACCTACTCAGCAAAGAGGGAGATTTACCTCACTTGACACTGCACAGTGCTGTCAGCTGAACACAAGGGGCAAGAGGAGAATGTGGGGCAACAGAAAAATACCATTTCACTCTGAAAATGGGGGTGTGCTTCTGTGGCATCAAAGGATCCCAGGGAACAAGCAAAAGACATCTGCTTTGTTGTCAGAGCCTATTACATGTCTTGCTGCCATTGCACAGTAATTTGCCTTTCTTTAACTGGCAGGGAAGCCAAGACAAAACACCTCATGCATTCTCTTGATTATTCTATACTATGTGTATGCACAGGGGCAGCTAGTTGCTCTGGTGTTCTTGGCAGCTATTAATGGGAATTTCATCACCAAAGGAAGGGAATTTTGGCAGTTTGGGTTGATTTTGCCACTAGGAAACCACAGTTTTTTCAAGAAGAAGTGTGGAGCTCACTGAGCCAAAGATAACAGCATTCTAGAAATCTTCAGAACAAGTTTAGAAAGACTGAGTATGTTGGCTAAAGAGCCCTGAAATATTTCTAGGATAGTCTGAAGTTAATGAGAAATGGATGTTTGGGATCCTTCAGTGATGAACATTAGCCAGCACTTTGGCTTTGTGTTGTGCACCTAAGGGCAAACAAAACTGTTGGACTGGGTGATGTGAGCTCTTTTGATCTCAGTAAAGAATCCTTCAAGCCACAGGAAAAAGTTGGCAATGTTCCTTTTTGCTGGCCAACCTCAGGTTTCCCAGTACAGCCATTTGCCCAGGCAGCCCAGAGCAGTGGTCACAGTGCCAAAACTGACAGAGCTCAAGAAGAGTTTGCACAATGCTCTCAAACACATGGAGTGACTCTTGGGGTCACTGCACATGGCCAGGAGATTGACTCGATGACCCTGATGGGTCCCTTCCAACTCAGCATATTCCATGATTCTACGACCCTTATTCACACCGTGAGGTAACTTCATATTCCCTTTAGTTTCCACTCTTGTGTGGTTTCACCTTTATAGCCAGACACAAAACGGTTTTCCTTTTTTGGGAGGTGAAATGAAGATCATTACCTTGTGTCCTTGTGGCAGTCCTGAGCAAGCTTCCCTGCCACGTGTGGCATCCTCTCAGCCCTGGGGGTGCCTGCGAGCTGGGTGACTCCAATTCTCTCCATCAGGGACAGGAGGAGTTGGGCCGCACACTCGCGCACCGGGGCGGGGCGGCTGCTGGGGAGGAGAGAGCAAACCCTGGGCACAGGGACAAGGAGCAGCAGCAGCGCCGGCCTTGGCCAGAGCTGCTCCCTGCCCTTGCTGGGGGAAGGAGCCTGGGCTCTCCCTGCGCCTTCAGACACCTGCAGAAGGTTCTGGCCTCAGGGAAACGCAAAGTTAGCATTGTACACAAGGCCTGCCTGCATGGAAGGGGGAGAATTCAGTCTCCCTGCACTGTCTGATACTCAGTTTCTTTCACAGTATTTGCTCTGAGAAAGATTAAAGAAATAGATGACATATGAATAATTTAGATATTTAGAACAATTCATGCTGACCCATCAGAGGGCACTCACTACACAGAGCTACAGCAGGACTGAGGCTCTTTCCACCCATTTATCCTCAAATCTGCAGAACTTTGGAAAACAACAAATGCAGGGAAAACACGTTGTGGGCTGTGAAGTTGCAGAATATCCAGCAATGCAGCCTGTTTCTTCTGTGGGGCTTGGCAACGGATCCATTGGAATGTTTTACCCTGTTGCAAAGCTGAGGAAAGGGTGGCAGGCAGTTTAGTCAGGCTGTCCTGTTCTACAGAGTCTCTTGGGAACTATCAGGCCCAGCACTAACATTTAAGGCAGCATTTGCTTCAACTGTCCCATGGCACTCAGCCTGTGAAGGTGCCTGTAAAGTGATTCATCATCTCAAGGCTATCATGAAACATCAGTTTGAATAGAAAGTAGAGCTCTGAGGCCAGGACAGTCATACAAGGCTCCTCTGGCAGGAACTGCACCTGCAGTGCAGGCTGTGCCACACCCAGCAGATTGTCCCCCATGTGCTCCACGCCCCAGCAAGGACCCTCCTCATTTCTCAAGTTAATGGCATCATGAGGAGACATGGTTTTCCCAGGGCCTCTGTGGTTAGAGCTGTGAAATACCAAACACTGCTCACAGCTGCAATTGCAATTGTCCCTCTGCCCAGAAAAGCACAAGGCTCTATCCTTGGCCTTTGCAGGCACTTTCCCTTCCCCATCAGTCACCACATCTAGGAAAATCTGACAGACTGGGAGGATTCCAGGAAGCAGCAGGAAGCTGAGTCAGAGGAGCTTTAGTTTGGGTATCAGGAAAAAGGGTTTTTCACCCAGAGGGTGGTTGGGCACTGGAACAGGCTCCCCAGGGCAGTGGTCACAGCACCAAACCTGGCAGAGCTGAAGAAGCATTTGGACAACAATCTCAGGCACTTGGTGTGACCCTTGGGCTGTTCTGTGCAAGGCCAGGAGCTGGACTCGGTGGTCCTGATGGGCTCCTTCCAACTCCCCATATTCTACAGTTCTGTGATTCTGAGAACTAATAGGCTGCAGGAGGGCAGAAATAGGTGACAAAAGGAGAGAAGTGAGCTTGGCTGGAGAATCAAGTCACTGAGTCCACATAAGATGCAGGAAACAGGACCCTTCCCTCCCACCATTCCCATTCTCTGTCTCATCCCTTCTTCCTGACACACACACATGAAGGTGAAGGATGTCACTAAAAGAAGAAGAACCTGCTTGACTTCCATGTCCATGAGAGCAGTCATTGCTCGTGCAGGAGTCACATTCTCCACCATGATCCCCAGGGTCTGACTGGCTGCTTTCTGAACAAATTCTGGGGAGTTGGACACCATCTGGAGAAGGATCTGAGCAACCTCATCCACCTCAGAGTCCATGTCCTTCTTCAAGGTCACAGAGAGCTCTCCCAGAGTGACAATGGCAGAGCAGGACACCTTGGAATGGAGGTTGGTCACCTGGGGAAGTTATGAGGGGAAACATAAGAATCACCTTGGAAAGAAAACCAGTTGCCTTGAACAGTAGTCCCAGGAAATGACAACACATCCCACTGTGTCCAGAGGAACATACAAGGAGAGGAAGAGCAGGAGAGCACAAGCACAGAAAGGCACTTACTCTGGCACCAATTTCTGGCCTCAGACCTGCTCACTGCAGGCCTAAAATAAAAATTTCATTAAGTGTTCTACTTAACCCTTCTAAAATGTCCACAGCTTTGATTTTAGGCCCTTTAAGAAAAATAAAGCAAAAGCTGCTTTCAAATCATAAAGGCACAACTGATAAAGATAAAAGAGTCAGGTGTTCCTGTTCAAAAAAGCAACACCAGCAGTTGAAGCACTCACCCAGGAAACAGAAAACACAGGCCCTGGTCTACAGAATAATTTACAGTGTTTAATTACAGCTTGGGCAGAGACTGGGACTCTGGCAAATAATATCATTATTGTCTCAGTTTCTGCATTTGCACATTGCATTATAAAGGCACCACACTCAAAGATCAGTGTCAGATATCTGACCTGCCAGTAAATACAGCTACATGTGCCCACAGATCCTACAGACGGCTGACAGACATTGGAAGTATCAGGTCTAAACCAGAAATGAAGGCAGACCCCGAGCACACATGGAGATGAACAAGCACATACCTACTCTACACACCGTGTATGAAGTATGGGGAACAATTCAGAACAATGTTCTCATCTCGCTGGTAACTGCCAAGCAAACGCCAACAAGTCTGCAAAGCAGGACCTCTGAATGGGACCCAGCCAGGTGTTGGATGGTGAAGAGTCCCTTCTTCTTCAGCTCCCTGAAAGGCAGAAGATTGATTTTTCTCTCCACCAAGGCAGCACCCTCTGAAATGACCAGGCTGGCAGCTCAGTGAACAATGGGAGGAGCTTTTCAAGGAGTGCTTAATGAAATCATGGAACGCGTTGCCTCAGGATGCTGTGGCTGTCAAAAGCATTCACAAACCCAAGAGGCAAAGAGAGGGGTTTCAGAGTGGCCATTTGAGAAGACAGCCTTTCTGAAACCTCTGGCACATGAGGCTCCTCTGTCACTGCTTCCTAGAAGCTGTGAGACCAGGCCATGCTGCTGTTTGTTGTCACCTCCCTGTACCTGTCCCTGAGACACAGTGCCACCGGGCTGTTATTGGGGCATTTTCCTTCTTTGCCAGCCCCAGCAGGCATTCAGCAGGGAGAGTCTGCACTGCCACTCTGGAGCTGAGTTTCCACTCTATGATCTCAGCCTCTCTGTCACCTCCTCCACTCCCCCTCACACATTCCCCAAAAAAGCAGCAGGATGTCTGCTGGGACCACCTCAGCCTGCAGGAAGGCCAAGTGGGTCCTGGCCTCTCCTGACCCACAGCACAGCTTTCTTTCATCCCAGCATGGAAATATAAAAACTGTATTATCACGTCACACAGAGGGCCAGGAGCTTTTTATTTTGGCTGCAAGTGTCCACAGGGCATTGGGGAAGAGGAGAAAAAGAGTGTTTTGCAGCAAGCAACCCGGCTACTCAGGCAGGATGGTAGGAAAAGTGTCTGGAAGATGCTTTTTAGGACTTTGGTTGTTCTGCTGAAGCTTCTGAGAGAGCTGATGGGCAGATTCCAGAGCTGTGGAGAGTTCCTGGGAAATTTGTCCTTGGATCTGTCTACAAATGCTCTCCCAGCCATGAACTGCCATCTGTGTCCTGTCCATATGTTACTGCCTTGACTGTTGAGTGTCTGAGGTGCCTCTTGAGGCTGCTATGGACCTCCTTCACCAAGGAATGAATTGTGATACAACATCCCTTTCTGCTTCTATTTGGGCACTGACAGAGCCTGGACCACTCTGGCTGGAGCATGGGCTCTGGCCAAGCAAGATTGCAAATGAGAGCAGCTCATGGTCCTCAGCTCTTCCCTGCTGCTGGGACAGACAGACACGGCCATGGGGACAGAATGGAGCTGCCCCATCTGCCAGGTCACTAAGAAGGATGTGAATTTTTCTCTGCCCTGTCACCACCAGTTCTGCCTGGGCTGCATCCTGCAGTGGGCAAAGAGAAATCCAGCGTGCCCACTCTGCAGAAGAATGATAGAAGCTGTCAGGTTTTCTGAGTAGGGTGAACAGGACTACATACAATTTGCCATCAGCTCCCCCAAACAATTGCTACAGTCCAGCAGGGAGAGAGCCTGGCTGCCTTGCTGAAAACAGCCCCCCAGACCCTGTGATGGCTGCTCCATCTTCCCCACAGGGAACACTGTCCCCAGCTGAGCAGGGGGCTGCAGGACCAGAGCCTGGGGATGGCCTCCTGCCCAAGGTGTGGGCCGAATTTTTCAAATAACAATGTGATCTGCTGGACCAAAGGTGGCCCTGGCTGCAGCAGAAGCTGGAGGGAATATGCCAGCGCCAGAGATGGCTGGTTAAGGAATTCATAGAGCAGCATCCTGCACGCCCTCTGTGCCTATGGTCATGTTGCCAAAATCTTGGTGCCAGTGCTGCAGCTTCTCCTCTGTAGCAGTCTGAATTGCTGCCAGCATAGTCCAGGGTAAAGAAGCAAAAAGGACCTTTGCATAATCTCCACAGATGTTTTATTCAGCTGTGCAGGGAGATGTTCAGGTCCCAGCACCCACACACAGAGAGTCTTTCTTTGTCTCCACAGGGGCCTGGGGGATGACCCTGATCTCAGGCAGTACAAAGATAAGAGGGCCAATCAGGGAATAGGGAAGGTGTGGCTCAGGAACACAGGAACAGACACAGGAACAGGGAAAGGAGCCAATGGGGTCTAACAGCTTTTTGAGGGAACCTTCTTGTGTCTCCCTAGACCAGGGAATGCCCCCTCAGGGTCTCCACAATTACCTATGTTCTATATTATTAGGAAAGCTTCTCTGAAGGATCAACTGAATCAACACAAAATGACAAAAACAATCAAAAGCACTCATAAGAAAATTGTTCAAAATGGAAACAATTCTGAGTTCCCAATGTGCCAACAGATTTCTTGGAGTGGCTTAGATCTGGCAGGAGGGATGCAGGGTTTTCTCAGCACAGTTGCTCAGGAAGCTGAGTCACACCTACTGAACCTCTGGTCCATGGCCTCCTCACTGCCATCGTGCAGCAAGGAGGCCCAGAGGCTGCTGAGCTCTGCTCCTGTCAGGGATGAACACAGCGGCTCTGTGACCAGTGCCAGCTCCAGCGGCTCACAAGGGGAGACTCCTTCCAGAAGCTCTGCTGGCTCCAGTGTGGCACACCAACAGAGCCCCCTGGAAGCCCCCCTCCATTGCAGCCACCCCCAGCTGCGCCCATCATCACTGCAGAGCAGGAGCTGCCCAGAGGAGCCGCGGCCGGAGCTCATGGCAGTGGCAGGTCCCTGTGCCCAGGGCAGAGCCACAGAACCTCTGCTTCTGCCTGGGACAGAGGCTGCTCACCCTGGTGTCCCACCGAGAGGAGGGATCCTGGGCCCCAAACTCTGCCCAGCCCTGCCAAAGGCCACCCCGCCAGCAGGGCCAGCAAGGTTCCTGCAGCCATTCAGCCAAATCAGAGGAAACAAATGTCTCTGTAGCTGACACAGTCTCTGCACACAGCTTTTTCCCCCTTCTCCTGGTGCCTTTCCCTGACTCCAGCAAGAGCTGCAGGAAATGCTGTGTGAGCCATGATGATGGAAGAGCTACTGATAAAAACACTGGGGTGATGCTTTCAGAGGAGTCATGAATGGAAGACTGACCAACCTTCCAGGCAATGGTATGCCAAAAGTTTCCATTCTTTAAATAATAAACTGCAATAAATTAGTAAAAAGAAAGATACGGAAACAAATTAAATTTCCCACAGTTGCTGGCTTTCCTCAGGCTCCATGGTCTATGTATTGCTAGACTTACTTCATTTAGGCAGAATATTAACTGCCCTGACTTGCTGGAGACTGACCACAAGGCCTCATCTGCGGTGAGCAGTCACTAAAATTAGCTCAGCAGAGGCATCTTCAGCTGTCCAAGTGTAGCAGAAACACATATTCTTTGCTTCATGACTGTGTGGCAGCAGCTGCTGGTGTGGGTTTGTCAGCGTTGCTTCAAGGATTACTCCTGGGAAGGAATTGTGTGCACAGGCACAGTGTGATGGCTTCGATCTCCTCTAATTACTCCAATCAGATGATGGCCAGAACTTTTAGGCAAAAAGCATTATGACAGAATAATTTACAATATTCTCCAAACTACTCCTGTGGTTTTGATTTTCTTACTGATTAGGATCAGTGTCTGGCCTCAAGAAATCAGTCCAGAAAGAACAGGCAAACCTCAGCTTGCAAGTTAGAGTGCAAGTCCTTAATCTGCCATTATTGCAGCATGGACAAACAACTTTTCAACATATTTGCAAAAAGATCTCTTAGTTCTTGCTATACCTATCCAGAACCTAACTCTCCCTTTGTTTTAGTTTGATTTGAGATCCAAGCTTGATATTTTTCTGGACAGGAAAGTAAGAACCAGCTGCAAATACAGACTACAAGTGTGAATCTATACTGCAGGAACTGAGCTGTAGCTTGGAATTAAAGGCAAGGAGTGATGCCATGGTAAATGTGAACGTTTAGTGCTGGCAGAGGAGCATTCTGCAATGCTCCACCAACCCATGGTTCACATTGCTACAAACTCTCTTTCTGCTGTTACAAAGAGTGTTGAAGAGCTGACTGTAAGTAAAAAAATTAGCCAGAATGTTAATTTTTGTTAATATGGCGAACAATTTATGGCGAGCTCTGACTATCTAATACTTCAGAGCTCATAGAAGTGAGTATTCAGATTTCCACTTAGTACGTGCTGGCAGTTTTAATTTGAAATCAACGTGTTTATCCAAATCAAGTTATCCATAGGAATTAATTTGCTCTATGATCTACCTAAAAATGCCTCATTGTCTGATAAGTTTAGTAGAAATTTGCAAAGTCAACAGTCCACAGATTTTCATTTCTTGTTTAGTGGCTATTCTGCAGGAAAGCTTTTACAGACTAATCCGTTTGGATGTAATTAAAATGCCAGTACATTTCATCTAGCCATTTTGGTATTAGAACAAAACCATACGACTGCACAGCCTTTTAAAAAATATTTTAAAATAAGTTTTCAAATCAACAGTCTGAGTTGATCTGAGTTGAAAAACTCTACCAACCTTCAACTCCATTGGAAGATTTCCTTGTCACCCTGTGAATCAACTCTACATTCAGAAGATTAAAAGTCCCCATTATGGTGGTTTTGGTATGGTTAGGAATTGGAGAAGGATCTTCTTCCTTCTCAGCTCCATGTTGCAGTGCCTTTGGGATGTGGCCTGCTGGCCGTTGTTTGTGCAGCCCTGGTATTTCTGCATGAGGCAGAAAGTGCAATTGCATTTCCAGCCCAAAGCCCGTGAGGAGTGGGGCGTGCAGAGCTGTGCCAGACCCAGGCCAGCAGCTGTGCCCCCAGAGGGTTTTGGTTCCTGCCCAGGGCAGCTGGTGAATCTCTGCCATGAGTGCCTGCCCTTCCAGGTGCCCATGGACAGCAGGTGCAGGGTTCTGCAAGGGGCACAGAACAGGGTGGGGATGTCTGCTGGCAACAGAGTGCAGCGGAGAGCAAACAGTCCAGGATGGTCCTGGAGTGTGTGACAGAGAACTCCTGACACAGCTGTGACTGAGCCAGTGAGGGAAGGCACTGCTGGGCCTGCTGTTTGTGAGGAGAGAAGGGCTGCTGGGTGACAGGAGGGCTGGAGGCAGCCTTGGGCTCAGGGATCACAAAATGCTTGTGTTTGATTCCCAGAGAAGGAACGAGAGATGTTGGGGAAGTGTTGACCTGCAACAAATTGTGAATTTGTTAAGCTTTAACAGGCAGTGCTTAGTTGTACCTTCCCTCACACCAGTGGTTAATGTGTGCAAGTGGATGTCTTAGCCTTGAGAATAAAGACAATGGGCCTACTGAGGAGGTAGCTGCAATGCATTGAAGGAGAAGAAGGCTCTTAACCATAGGAGAATTTGAGGAACGGGATGTTCACCACATGACCACCAGAGACCCTCAAGAGACCCCTACTCTAAATGTCAGTAATTTTGGGGAAGTGATTTAAACATGTCAAATACTTTGTGAGATGTTGGGAATTTAGCTGCTGGAGAATGGAAAATTACAAAGCTGTGGCTAATTCCAAGTCCGGCACCTGCAAGATAGTGTGTCCTTGGGGCCTAGATGTAGTAGGATAACAAACAGTGAAAGAGACATGAGAAAAAAGAGATGTAACCCCTAAGGAATGATGAAGAGTTCATGGCATAGTTTAACCAATAGATTGCTTGGCTTACAGAATATTCATAGGCTTATTACTTGCTGTATAAGTGTTTGATGCTCTCTTCAATAAACGGAACTTGCTTATCACTCATATTGAGTGTCCGAGTCTCCCCTCACTGACAAATGGCTCGACCCCGACAAAGGCCTCATTCTGTGACAGTGAGAATGTTTAGCCTGTGAGTTTGAGCAAAGTAATGAATAAAAGTAATGAAAGTAATGTCTTAGTTCCATGGATACTACCACGTGGGTGTGAATGGTTTAGGGAAGTGATTCCTCACACACCCAGCACTGAAATAAAGTAATGCCTCTTTTCTCACACTGAGCTGGCAGTGTGGATCGTGCCCTGCTCGGTAACTTTCATTTTGGTCATTCCTATTGAAGCATAAAGAATGGTTGAAATGAAATCTTTTCCAGCTGTTTGCCTTTGGTTTACCTGTTTGAGGGTTAAGATTCTGTGCTGCAGGTGTGCTGCGTGTATGCAGAGCAGTGCAGCCCCAGAAATGCCTTGGCTTGCCCACAAGTTGTCATGCCTTGCTGCCAGGTGTGCCCAGCTGTGGCAGGAGAAGGAGCCCGCAGCGCAGTGGGCACCGTGCCCTGCCCAGCCGGGGCTCTCTGGCACAGAGCAGCAGCAGCGCCAGCACCGTTCAACCCGCTCCTGCCTTGGCTTACCCTGGCACACAGAAGCCTCTGGAAATCAGCACTGCCAGCGGCGTTCCCAGCTTGGAGCAGCTGCTGCTGGCGGGCAGATGCTGCCAGTTCGACTGCTGCCAAAGGGAAAGAAAGGCAGAGCAGAGGAAGAGATGTACATACACAGCAGCCCTGGGGACATCCAATAAACATGCAGATATATGGGGTGATTTGTTAGGAATTACTTCAGCTGCTATGCCAATAGTGCTTTCTCTCCTGGTTCTGTACAATACTTTGGGCCATTTTCTTGGTCTGGTTTCCTTTGCTTGTGTCCCATCTGAGTGCTCAGCTGGGGTACAGGCTGTAGGTGCTTGGGGCACTCTTGGAGCTCCTCCTGGATCCCCTGAACAACAGGGTTTGGCCCATGAGGGGAATTTGGGCTGCTTTGTTACAGAGAAGAACTTCCAAGGCCATTTTGTGTTTGCTGTAGGGAAGGTTGGTAATTGCTTTGCATAAATTCACAGACTAACATGCTTTGTGATGCTTTTCTTTGTCATACTTTGCTTTGTGATATCACGGCATGGTTGTCACATCGTCGTGGTGGCATCAGAAGGTTGCCTTGGTGCACGGAAGGCCTCAGTGTCAGAGCAGCCCTAGGCCTTGCTCACATCAGGAGAACCCTACTGGTTGGAGCATTGGTCAGTGGGTAGTTGCACTCTGACAGACCATTTGTTTTTCTGGTGTTGGAGAAGACTGGCACAGCACTGGGACAATGATCCACCATCTGGCCACGGCAGCTTTTGCTGCTTATGGTGTTTGTTTTGCTGCATATTACGTTACACACTTTGCACGTAAGTAGAGTTTTCTCATCTGCTTAGGTTAGGGTGTATTATAAGCTGGCTTTTGTATTTCTTCCTGTTGGTGACTGAGTTTCTGATGTTGAAAGAGAAAGAACATTAGGATGCCTCTGGTTTGGTAAAGCTCCTGTCAAGAGGTTCAGCTAAAAAGGGGGTATCTGTAGCCACAGGGGCAGCATTTGCAGGGGAACCTGCAGGGCTTCCGTTCCCTCCATGGGAGAGTCTGTGGCAGCAGAGTCTGTCATTTCCTCAGTTTTTGGGACAAGCAAGACACCTTTGGAAATGTAGACTGGCAGACCTTCTTGGAAGGCCTTCTAAAAACTCTGCAATTGTTCCCAGAATTCAGAGAAAGCTTATTTCTTTTTAAATTTTGTCATGAAAGGGTTTGACTGTCCAACTTGACCTTTTCAAAGTGCTGAAATAGTGATTCCCTTTGCAAGGAGATGCAAACTCTAAAGCAGTGAGTGTCTGCCACAGCTCAGGGGGATTTTAGGGAAGCTTTTCTAAACAACTGTTTCAAGCAACTTAATGAGAACTGGTGCATGCAACTGATTAAAAAAAAAAAAAAAGGACCTCACGGAGAGGATTTCAGAAGCTATTTCATGTCTTTGGTAGAACAGGAGCATTGAGTGTTAAAGAACAATTTGCATTTTCTTGGTCATGTTTGTATTCATTTACTGGCAAAACAGGCCAAATTGTAGGCACAAGCAAGAATATTGTCCTGATCTCTTGCTGACTGTGTGAATGAAATGTGTCTGCTGGAGGGATGTTGTGAAACAGGAAATCATCTCTTTTTGGGTTAACTTGTTCTGTGGGATTCAGCAGCCCAGGCAGTATTCTGACAGCATCTGGTTCATTTTCCCTTCCCACTACAGGTCACCTGAAGCATGTATTCTGCAGTGCTGAAGATCCTGAGGTGAGTGATAAAGGAACATCTCATGTTCCTGGTGTTTAAGAATTATAGAGCAAGCTGAGAGCTTGGCCAGCAGCAGTAGAGTGTAGAGGGCCAGCTAGGAAGGCTGAAAGAAAATCTATTTTCATGCCTGAAGAAAAATAACAAAGTCCGAAATGGATATTTTAAATTTCTATATGAGAGCTTTGATGAACTACAAGCCTAGTTTTGAAGAGAGAACCTTGCTTGCTGAAGGCAGATAGAGTGGAATATTTACAGAGGAGCAATTTCCTGTACAGTTGAATTAGACCATTTTAATTTAGTCAGAGTCCCTTAGAATTCCATTCCTATCAAACTTTATGATATCTACTTAGATAATATGGTTATAGAAAAGGAAGGCCATCTTGCAATGGTGCCTGCAGTATCGGAAGTGCAATGGGCACCTTTGTGGCTGGGGAGCTGCGTGGGCTCAAAGGACGCAGGGCTGGCGGCCGTGAGCAGCTGCAGATGAGGCAGCGTGGGGCCAGGGGGCCGAGCAGGCCAAGGGCACGGTGGCTGTGCCAGCAGCAGTGGGGCAGCAGGAGCAGGGCAGTGAGCGTGGCCTGTGCTGGGCAGCGCCGCGGCCACAGCTGGAGTGCTGTGTGCACTTGTGGGCCCTGGGAAGCAGAAAGTCATGGAGGGGCTGCAGCGTGTTCACAGAAGGACAGGGGAGCTGGGCAAGGGGTTGGAGCACAAGGCCAGTGAGGAGGTGCTGAGGGAGCTTCAGCCTGGACATTGAGAGGCTCTTGAGGGAAATCCAGGCAGACTTCTGGCAATCCCCTCATGACAGTGCTCAACACAAGGGCTGTTTCAGTGCCAAACATCCCCTCACTGCATCCAAGGGCTTTAGACACTGGAGTGGGTGACACTTCCATCTTGTGGTTTTTTGGCTTCTTGGTTTGTAAGCACAAGATAGGCTGTTCATTTTCCTGTATATCCAGCAAGCAAAGATGCTTCTGCACAGTGTTTCCTGCTTTCTCCTGCCCTGGATGGGATTCTGATCCAGTTTTAGTTTTCCACATCTGCAGCAGCAATAGCAAAGGCATTGCTGTCGCTTTCATTGTTTTCCATTTCAGTGTTTCAAGAACTGAAAGGTCCACTTTTCTGAGATAACCTTGCTTGCTGACATTAGCCAGGCAGAAGAATCAACTTCATATCCATCTAGAGTGCTGTTGAATTGACCCATTTTAATTATGTGGCTGTAACTTAGAACCCCTCTGTCGCTATCAAATGCTATGATTTTTCCTTAGAATATGTGGTGGTGGATGTGAAAAGCAATGAGGTTCTACATGATAGGTACTGGGCTGTCCCTCATGCTTCTCTCTTGCCACAGATGACAGAAGCAAGAGCCGTCTCTCCCCTGGCTCCCGCTGCTCCTGGAGAAGAAGCCAAAGAGGAGCACAATGAAGTTGATGACAACAACCATTCAACATACTTCACACCGCCTTGTTCTAAACCTGTAAGTGCCAGTTGTGTGTGGTGCTGTCTTTAGTGCAAGGCAGAGCTGCAAGTTTTGGAGCAGCCAGCACTTTGCTGTTGCAGGCTGAGGATGCTGGGTGCTGGAGTCCTGCCAGGAGCTAGGGATTTCCTCCAGGCAGCGACCGCACAACTCGGCCTCTGACCTGTCATGTTGAGGCCGCAAAGGGCTGGTGCCTCTGGGAGAGCATCTGGCTGCTTGGATTAGGGAAGCTCTATCTCTTGGCTTCTGCAGTGCTATGGCCATGGGCAATGAGGTTATGCTGGAGGTGCCAGGGTTTGGTTTGTTTGTTTTCCCTTTTTGGCAAGGTGTGTTTGGCTTGTGAAAGTGGTCTGCACTTTCCTTGAGCAGTTCTTCAGTGGCAGAGTCTAATTTAGGCACTCTGTCTTTTGGCTTTTGATAAGCTGCAAAGGGAGGATTTTGTTGTCTATGCAGCTGTGGGAGGCAATTATTGTCCCATGTGGAAAAGAAGAAAGTGCAGAGTTGCGAAGTCTTCTTGTGAGGCCAAAGCAGAAGCGGCCAGTTTCTGCTGGGGCATATTTTGGTGTGGTCCACAGCTTTACCAAGTGCCTTGGAGCCATGAATGTGGGTTAAGCTGCAAGTCCTTGGCTGCTGTTTTGTGTTTCTCGGAAGAGGCAGACCATCTTGCAATGGTGCCTGCTGTATCTGAAAGGAAATGGACAACATTGTGTCTGGGGAGCTGCGTGGGCCAAAAGGACTCAGGACTGGCGGCCTTGAGCAGCTGCAGATGAGGCAGCGTGTGGCCAGGTGGCCAAGAAGGCCAAGGGCATGGTGGCCTGTGTCAGCAGCAGTGGGGCAGCAGGAGCAGGGCAGTGAGCGTGGCCCTGTGCTGGGCAGCGCCGCAGACAAAGCTGGAGTGCTGTGTGCACTTGTGGGCCCCTGGGAAACAGAGAGTCATTGAGGGGCTGCAGCGTGTGCACAGAAGGACAGGGCAGCTGGGCAAGGGGTTGGAGCAAAAGGCCAGTGAGGAGGTTCTGAGGGAGCTTCAGCCTGGACAATGGGAGGCTCTGGAGGCATTTCCAGGCAGAATTCTGGCAATCCCCTCCGGATAGATCTCAGCGCAAGGGCTGTTTCAGTGCCAAACATCCCCTCACTGCATCCAAGGGCTTTAGACACTGGAGTGGGTGACACTTCCATCTTGTGGTTTGTTGGCTCCTTGGTTTGTAAGCACAAGATAGGCTGTTCATTTTCCTGTATATCCAGCAAGCAAAGATGCTTCTGCACAGCGTTTCCTGCTTTCTCCTGCCCTGGATGGGATTCTGATCCAGTTTTAGTTTTCCACATCTGCAGCAGCAATAGCAAAGTCATTGCTGTCACTTTCACTGTTTTCCATTTCACTGCTTTCAGAAACTAAAAGCTCCGTTTTTCTGAGATAACCTTCCTTGCTTATAGCAGCCAGGCAGGAAAATCAACTTCATATCCATCTAGAGTGCTGTTGAATTGTCCGGTTTTAATTTGGTGGCTGTGACTTAGAACCCCTCTGTCGCTATCAAATGCTATGATTTTTCCTTAGAAGATGTGGTGGTAGATGTGAAAAGCAATGAGTTTCTACATGATAGGTACCGGGCTGTCCCTCATGCTTCTCTCTTGCCACAGATGACAGAAGCAAGAGCCGTCTCTCCCCTGGCTCCCACTGCTCCTGGAGAAGAAGCCAAAGAGGAGCACAATGAAGTTGATGACAACAACCATTCAACATACTTCACACCGCCTTGTTCTAAACCTGTAAGTGCCAGTTGTGTGTGGTGCTGTCTTTAGTGCAAGGCAGAGCTGCAAGTTTTGGAGCAGCCAGCACTTTGCTGTTGCAGGCTGAGGATGCTGGGTGCTGGAGTCCTGCCAGGAGCTAGGGATTTCCTCCAGGCAGCGACCGCACAACTCGGCCTCTGACCTGTCATGCTGAG
Source organism: Zonotrichia albicollis (assembly GCF_047830755.1). NCBI lineage: Eukaryota > Metazoa > Chordata > Aves > Passeriformes > Passerellidae > Zonotrichia > Zonotrichia albicollis. The sequence goes on along the minus strand of NC_133827.1, from coordinate 4,158,613 downwards.
GCCGCAAAGGGCTGTTGCCTCTGGGAGAGCATCTGGCTGCTTGGATTAAGGAAGCACGATCTCTTGGCTTCTGCAGTGCTATGGCCAAGGGCAAAGGATGTTATGCTGGAGGTGCCAGGGTTTGGTTTGTTTGTTTTCCCTTTTTGGCAAGGTGTGTTTGGCTTGTGAAAGTGCTCTGCACTTTCCTTGAGCAGTTCTTCACTGGTAGAGTCTAATTTGGGCACTCTGTCTTTTGGCTTTTGATAAGCTGCAAAGGGAGGATTTTGTTGTCTATGCAGCTATGGGGGTAATTATTTTCCCATGTTGAAAAGAAAAAAAGTGTGGAGTTGCGAGGCATCCTTGTGAGGGCCAAAGCAGAAGCGGCCAGTTTCTGCTGGGGCATATTTTGCTGTGGTCCACAGCTTTTCCAAGTGCCTTGGAGCCATAAATGTGGGTTAAGCTGCAAGTCCTTGGCTGCTGTTTTGTGTTTCTTGGAAGAGGCAGACCATCTTGCAATGGTGCCTGCTGTATCTGAAAGGAAATGGGCAACATTGTGTCTGGGGAGCTGCGTGGGCCAAAAGGACGCAGGGTTGCTGCTGGCCTTGAGCAGCTGCAGATGAGGCTGCGTGTGGCCAGGTGGCCAAGAAGGCCAAGGGCATGGTGGCCTGTGTCAGCAGCAGTGGGGCAGCAGGAGCAGGGCAGTGAGCGTGGCCCTGTGCTGGGCAGCGCCGCAGACAAAGCTGGAGTGCTGTGTGCCCTTGTGGGCCCCTGGGAAGCAGAGAGTCATTGAGGGGCTGCAGCGTGTGCACAGAAGGACAGGGCAGCTGGACAAGGGGGTGGAGCACAAGGCCAGTGAGGAGGTGCTGAGGGAGCTTCAGCCTGGACAATGGGAGGCTCTGGAAGCACCTCCAGACAGACTTCCATCAATCCCTGCATGACAGTGCTCAGCACAAGGGCTATTTCTCTTCCAAACATGCCATCACTGCATCCAAGGTCTTTAGATACTGGAGTGGTTGACACTTCCATCTTGTGGTTTGTGGGTTTCCTAGGAGGAGAAGCCATGTTCATTTTCTTTTTTTCCAGCAAGCAAGGATGCTGCTGCACCATCTTTTCTGCCCTTATCAAGCTCTGGAAGGCATTTCGCGCCCTCTTTGTACCTTGATGCAGATGGAGCTTTTGTGTTTCCAAGCCTACAGGCACGGCCTTGAAGATCACTTTGAGTTTAACACTGTCTCTGTCATTCTACAGCCCAGAGAATCACTGTGTGATGTCTTTGGAAATTTAGCAGGAGGTCAATGCCCTTGCATTCCAGCTGCTCCTCAGAGATCACAGCAACTGGAAGGGGCTGGACTGCATTTCTGATTCCAGCCACGTTAGCACTGTCAGTGTGGTTGAGTCCAAGAGAACTTACCCGAGCACAGATGCACAAAAAGTGCAGTTCCCAGTGCAGTGCTCTGGGTCTGATTCCTTTCCATAAGGACCTAAAATCTCCACATTCCCCAAGAGTGTGCTTTTTTGAGCAACAGGAGAGCAATCTCAGGATTGCTGCTGATCAGCACACGGGCTGCCATGTTTTAATGTGTGCAGCAACAGAGAGGGCAGTAACTGGAGATTATAGTAGTGAGATCTATCCGTCTATCTTCCTACCTATCTATCTAGGTAACATTTACATAACTGAATCTTCCTGGCTCTGGTCCAAGGCAGTTGGAGGTGCAAAGATCACCAAAAGCATTCCTTTCTGGAGAGGATTAGAGACATGTTCCCTCGACCAATTCTGAGCAGGCAGAGATGTTTCCCCCTCAAGCTATGATGGTTTTTCCATTCAGAATTGTTTTCCTCCTCTGGCCTCTTGTGTCCTGATGTCTCCAGTTAATTCTTTCAATTTCTGCCTGTCCTAGAGAAGTGCAACAATTCCATGTTCAGGTGGTGTTTGGTGACTATGGTCATACATGCCATGCATTATATGACACATGGTTTCCTTCACCGGCTTCCTCAGGGCTGTGTAACTGCATTCGTTAATGGGGCCTTAGGAGAGTGTCTGTTTCTGCTGGTCAGAATTCTCAGCTGACAAAAGAGGGAGAAGAAACACTTTGGTCCTCCTCCATGTTCTGAGGTGGCCATAGAGGCTCTGTGACCTCCATCAGAGATCTTTGCATGCATCCTCATCTCCTGAATGACCAGGTTTTCTAGCAAGAGAGTGGATGTCAGAAAGGCAGAAATGCTGGTGGAGGCCTGAAGAGAACGTGAACTCCAGGAGTGTCTCTCACAAGGAGTGAGCTCACCCAGGTTGACACCTGCAGAGCCAGGATGGAGCTGTGGGACAGGTTGGGGTGTCAGTCTCTACTGAAAGACAAACAGGACATGGCAGAAGCAGAGAGAAGCCCTCACCAAACCCTTGAGAAATTCCACACATTCCCTGTCAGCTGCCTGAGAGGCTGTTGGAGCTTCAATCCCAGATGGTACCTGATTATAAGGCCAAGGTCACTTTGGAATCTGTGCCTCCCCTCGGGCACAGAATGACCAAGCAGAGCAGCAGCACAGTGCTCTGGGAATGTGTGAGCCCAGCAGTCTTTGAGTCTTGGCCCACAAAAGTCATACGGGAAGTTGAAACCCATCTTCTCTTGCTTTCTGTGCAGGTGCTTCTAGAGAAAGGGCAGGAGCAGAGTGCTTCATCAGAGATGCCATGCCAGACTCAGGGAGAGCTGTTCCCTGCCCGAGAGCAGGAAGAGCAGTTCAGGCAGCAGGTGGAAGAGCCACAGGAGAATGGCCAGGTAAGCCTGACTGGCCAGGTGACAGAGGGAAGGGCAGGAAGAGGGGTGTAAACCAGAGCTCTTGGGACTGAGGAGGCCAGGAAGTCCCACAGGCACTGGAAGCACAGGGCCTTGGAATTTGCAGAGATCAGCCCTGGGACAGGAGGTTTGCAATGGAAGCAGATGTGGGGAGGGAAGCAGAAAGAAGTGGCTGAATAAATGTGATTTTGAGGCTGCAAGAGGAAAAAGCTGAGCCTGATGGCAGCTCCCAGTCCCTTACTCTGCTTTTGTGTGTACAGAACATCAAGGCAGAGCCACAAGCAGAGCTGCCCAAAGCTCAGAGTGCCATCATGGCAGTGAAGAGAAAGAACAAGGAAGACATGGGAAGAATTCAAGAGGAGAATCTCCATCAGTACAGGAGCCATCAACAAAACCAGGTGAGTGAAAGAGTGGCAGCCACTCCACTTATGAAATGTCCTCTCCCTTCTCCTTTGCAGTCTATCACGGGACACGTGCAGGCAGAGCTGCAGGACTCTGAGGCTAGCAACAGGGCAAGGGAGAAGAGGCTGGAGGAAGAAATGAAAATTGTCAGAGAGAAACTTAATCGCCTCCCTCAGGCTCTAGAATGAGTGAAAGTGGGATGCAGGCACCAAACTGGTGGTTTCTGCCCTTCTTGCCTATCCACTCAGAGCAGCAGGGAGTGGGGCCATGCCTCTGAGTGCCATCCTGCGCTAGTGTGTATCACAGTCACTCTGAAGGACATTTCCTGGTGTGCTGAATCTCCACTGCTGCTATGTTCTTCTGGCCTATTCCTGCTCTCCTTGTTCCTTCAAGTGTTTTTACAGTGGAACATGGTGACCCAGATGGAGGACTGAAACAAGCTGTCTGTATCCCTTGTCAATCTGTTCTTTCCCTTTCCTCATAGTCGATGACTCCTGGCTGACAGGGACAAGCTGTAGTGTGTGACTGCTTTGTTCTGTTTGACTTGAGGTGCAAGTGTTGACATCTCACCGGGCAGCCTGCGAAGACTTCCAGCCAATGTCTGGCAATGAAGGACCCCAAGTTTGGAGTGAGGCCCAGGAACAGTGCCCACCAGAAGTGCTCCAGGTCCAGCACATCATGGGCTCTGATCCTGCTGCCGCAGCAGCATCATCCCAAGGAAGCCTTTCTGTCGAACCTGGGAGCTCAAGCTCGGGCAGTTACTTCATCTCCCTGAAAGAGGAGACTGAGGAGAAGCACCTGGAGATGCTGGGTACGTCTGGGGTGTTTCTTGTCTGAGGGACGGTGTGTTGTGGGCAGGTGTCAGCAGAGCTGTACCAAATGCTCCTCCTGAGTTTGGTGTCACAGGGCCATTTAGGAGTCCCCAGAGGCAGTGCTGTGCTCCGAGGCAGCGAGAGAGCTCTGGGTGTTCCTGCTGCCTCTGAGGGCACCTGGGATGGGCTTGGGTTTGCCTGAGCTTCCCTCTCTGCTAAAGGGTGAAGCAGGAATTGTTCTTGGATCAGCAGAAGGCTGTGACCTTGCAAATGATCTAGACAAGTCTCGTGTGCTAGTGGCCAAACTGAACAGAATTTTTTTTTTCCTAAATTCTCCTTAGACTCCTGACTTCGAACCAGTAATCCGAGCAAAAAACTTCACAGAAATGGACTGGTTTTGGAGTTTTGTCTTTTTGGTTGGGGATTATTTTTTTTTTGGGAGAGGGGCCATGTTTTTGTGTTGTTTATTTTTTGTGGAGGCCTTTTTTTTTTTTTTTCTGTGGCAGGATTTTTTGTGTTTTGGGTTTTTTCGGTTTATGGGTTTTGGGGCTTTTTTAGTGGAGTTGGTTTTTTCTCCACTCTGAAATAGCCCTTCTGCCCCATGTCTTACTGATGGCATTTTTATGACTGCTACTGTTACCATTACTACATTTGCAGTTTATTTTCACAAGAATGCTATCTTTTTGTCAATAAGAATTACTTTGAAAGGACATCAGGTTACAGGACAAATAGAGATCAAGTGGTGTTTTCCATGTGCCCCCAAAGAAAAAAGCGATACTTTTGTAGCAACCTTTACTTAATCATCTAGTTTTATGCTTATCAAGATGAGTCCAAGAGATGTATCCAAGTGGCGTCATCAGATAAAACTGTACTGCAGGCATTTCTCAGGAGAGAGCCTCCAGCCCAGCCATGGTATATTCCTCAGATCCATGGCACTTTTCCACACCCGATCCCACTCTTTCCCATGACTGTTAGAATCCTACCCATTGGCCCAAGCCCTGCTCAGATCAGTCTCTAGGAAAACACATCAAGTCTTTTGTGATTCTTCAGCACAACCCAATGAATCTGCTTCTTGCCTGTAACAGCTGCCAGTGCTGTGCTCTCAGATAAGACCTGGTGGGGCTGAGACCAGAGCCCAGTGGATTCTGTGTCTGCCATCACCTGTTGGGACAAAAAGGGCACTGATCCACCCCTCGGTGTGGCTGATCTCAAATCCCACCCTGTTGTGTCCTCAATGGGGGCAACAGCTTGTAAGAGGCTCAGGCTGGCTGTGGCTTCTTCCCACTGCTTGCCAGTGCTCATGCTTGGGCTTTGCCAGCCTCGTTGTGCTAGCTGCCCTGCCCCTGAGGGCTGGAGGGACTGCAGAGGCTGGAGCCTTCCTTAGCTGGGAGAGGGGCATCTTTGAGCTCAGCCTGCTCATAAACAGGTCAGGCTCCTGATGCTGAAAGCCCCTTCGGGATCAGTTATAGCATGAGCTGCTCTGCTTTACAAATGGAAATAAATTCCTTTGGCCAACTGCTGAAAGGTGGGGAAGATGTTCTTCTCTCCTGGGAATGCATCTCCCCGTGCTTTGTTTCCTGTCAAGAGAACTCTTCAAAGGACTGTACAGAATCAGTCTCTGTGCCAGCCATCTGCACTGCAGGGCTGCCTGTCCTGTTGCTCTTGTGGTTGTGGTTGTTGCTACCCAGCTGACCACAAAGGGCTCAGAGCCCTAGACAGTGGGGCTGCCTTTTGTATGTCCTGGAAGCTGGGATCTCTGCTTTAAAGTCAGCATCCTGCATTTTGTTTCCCTCAGAGAGAATGGTGAACCAGGAAAATCCCATTGTGATATACACCGAAATGGAACACATTGGCAGCGGGTGAGTCCAACCGCAGTTACTCCTGCACAGCCATGCGCCAGGTGTTTTTCTGGTGGAATGTCTATCCAGTGTGAAGTCAGGCCAGCTGTAAACATGTTCACACTCTGGGGATAGATGACCCCATCTCTCAGTGCTGCTCAGAATTTGTGAGTGTGCTCAGAAGGTGTTGTCAGTGACATCTCCATGCTGCCAAGGTCTTGCCTGCATCAAGGAACAGGACCTGGAAGATCTCCTTGTGTCTCAAGTGTGGGACAGCTCTGTGTTAATTTCCTTAGCATTTTTGTATGTCTCAAAATCATACTGCTCCATGAATGAGAAAAGAAGAAACTTGCTTGCCTGAAAGAGGAACCTACCCTCTATCAAAGCTGTGTGAGATAACAGTTCCCAAGAACATTTCTTTCCCCTGCTTTGCAGAAGGAAATACTCTGTGGTCAGGATAGGAACCACACAGTTTAGAAAGTGAAACCCAGGAGGAAGGACTAAACTCCCTTTAGAAGTTGAACCCCAGTGCTTCAGGAACAGGTCCAGTGCCCATGCACTTGAGAGGAAAATGCATCATCTGCCTTCTGGCAGAGCCCTCCTGCCTCCTGCAGGTTTTTGACACTTCCAGCAGAGATCTCCTGTGTGGGCTGGCTTTCACTCTAGGAGCTAAACAGCTTCTTCTTTCTCTGCTTCTGTTTTGTTTCTAGGGGTTTTGGACAAGTGGTCAGAGCACTCAACAATGCCACAGGAGGAGATGTAAATGTCAACAAGCCCCACAGACTCTGCTGCACATGAGGGCTTTCCCCTCTGGTGTGAGCTGCGGCTGGAGCTCTGTAACTGTCCCCCAAGGGAGCAGAGAAATGGGCTGTTGGAATGTCAGTTCCTAATTACTGCAGCATCTAATCACAAGGCAGTTTGGCACAGCTCAGCTGTGTCATTTAAATCACTTGCTCCATTTGCATTGTGGTCTCGTGCCACTAACTTCTCCAGTTAATGATTTTCAATGTCATTTAAGGTGGCCATAAAGAAAATACATCTTCAAGGACTGAGAACGAAGGAACTAACTGTTAATGAAATCATGATCATGAAGAAGTGTAGGAGTCCCAGTGTTGTGAATTATTTAGACAGGTGAGAGGTCATGGTCATATCCCATGAATGGGCATTTACATACAGCAAACATGAGAGGTTAAAAACCCACTTTGGTCAGTGGCAGAAAGTAGAGCTGTTAATTTTTTATTTATTCATATTTCTTTACTCATCTCCAATGCATGTGAGGAGAGTGCATCTTGTCTGCATGAGTTTTCCCTGCCACTTGTCGTTTGAAAATTATTCCAAAATTATTCAAACCTGGATCAGCTGTTTCTTACTAAGTCAACACCCTCAAAGTACACTGCCTCCACATTTTTCTGGGATTTATTTTTTAAAGATTCTTAAATGCTGATGAACTATCCTAAAGTGGATTTCTCTTAGATCGTTGCCCCTCTTTGTCACTGCTGTGCATGCCAGGAAGACTAGGTGCTTATTTCCAGGAACACCATGCCTGACAGTTTTTTACCTGGGCTGTTACTAAACTGCATTTTTCACCTGCTGGCCATCTAAGACATCTTATTATTCACTGCTGTGCCTTTCTCCTCCAGACTGCACAGACTGCAGATTGTCTATTCCTTTGATTCTGTCCTAGTCACAAAGGCACCTGGAAACAAGAAACCCAGAAGCAAAACATCAAGGTAGCCATGCATGTTTATCTCCACGGCCTTGTTTCCTTCTTTCAGCTACCTTCTGGGTGAGGAACTCTGGCTGGTCATGGAGTACATGGATGGAGGCGCCCTGAGTGATGTCATCCACAAGACCTTCCTGTCTGAAGACCACATTGCAGCCATCAGTCGGGAGGTCAGCAATCCCATCTGTGCTTCTGAGGCCTTGGGCAGGATTGTCTGGGAACAGGGGCTCAGAACAGGAGTGATTTCATGTGCCAAGCTTTGTTTCTGTGTGGCTGGAATGCTATGGGCAAGTAAAAGCATCTCAAGTGAACGGGCTGCCAGTGCCCCTGCACTCACTGTACTCAGTGCCAGTACTCTTATCTCCTGCTGTTGTACTCTCGCTCCACCTCTTGTATTTGCTGTTCCCCATCTTGCCTCGCTAAACTTTTTTCTGTCTTCACTGCATTCCTTGCCTCTAAAAGCAAAGGTGCTGGTGGCAGGATTTGAAACAAAGAGCAAAGAAAAAAGAGAGACTCGATTCTCTCAGTCCTCAGCTAAGAAGGATGGGAGTGCAGCCAAAATGCTCTTTGCTTCTGAGCCCATCCACTGCAGCAGGAGTCATCCTGGCTGGTTTGCAGGGGACAGTCTAAAAGAGCAGGTGCTGTTGCTCTTTCCAAAGCTGACATGCCTTTCCTCAGAAAGGTCCTGCTCTGCCAGTGTTGGAGCAGCAAGCTATTCCACTCAGTGGCATTGTAATCCACCATTACTCCCCATTCCCCTGGAGAGGGAATCTTTTCGATTCTTTGATTATCTCTCATGTGATGAAATCACATCACTCATTTTTGCACTCCTCTTTCTGTTTCCTCTCTCAGTGCCTGCAAGGACTGGATTTTCTTCATTCAAACAATGTGATCCATCGAGATGTGAAGAGTGACAACATCCTTCTCAGAACCGACGGCTCTGTCAAGCTGAGTCAGTAGATTCTTGGTCAGGTGCAGCGTTCCAGGGATGTGGGTGTGGGGCTGCTTGCAGTGACAGCCAGCTCCCAAAACTGGTGCTGGTGGCAGCGCAGGAACACCCGCTGTGAGCTGAGGGCACAGATGCCATGTGCACAGAGATAGGACAAGGAACAAGAAGTCAAGAGTGTTGTTGTCCTGTGTGTGTCCCTTCCAGAGGGAGGGAGCTACAAGTCTAAAGTTTCCAAAGAACAAAAGCCACTGCTGGAGGCAGTGTAAAAAATCGGGGGATTTTTTAAGTTGCCATTGCCAGGAGATTGAACAGCAACTTTTCAAACCTCTACTGGGGAATTCTTTTGCTTGCTTTCCTAGTTGCACAGAATTCAAATAAAACCAGGATTTTGCTTTCTCCTCAGCTGATTTTGGCCTCTCTACTCAGCTCAACTCTGAGCAGAGCAGACCATGCTTGGTAGTCGGAACTCCTTGGTGGATGGCACCTGAAGTGGTCTTTTGGAATTGTGGGCATTGAAATGTTAGAAAAAGAACCTCCTTACTGGGACCAAAGTCATGCCTCGGTAAGCAGCAAATACTCACTGATCCCACTCTCTTTCTCACCTGTCCCATGCCCTGCGTGCCATTGGGCAAAATCCCATTGCCATCTGCTGGAACTACTTCCACCAAGGTCCCCTCTAAAAATGTCCCTGCAACACATCAGCATCTGCTGTAGATTTGGATACATCAGTGGGGGAACTCAAGCCTTACCACATGCAAACAAACTCCATTCTCAGGAAACACTTCCCTTTGGGTTATAAGTGGTTCCAGTTCTTTTGTCTGTGGAGATGGCCCCAGAAAAAGGAAACAAGCATCTTAGAACTTCTGTTATCTTTCCATAAATGAAGGAAGGAAACCCAAACCCAACAAAGTTTCTAAAACTGTAGTCTTTAGAGAGGAACCTAACCCAGTGTGCAGTTTCTTCTCACTGGGAAACATGCCTGAAACCTGGGCATGAGGGTGTAAAGGCCACTGAATCTCTTCTGCTTCTTGTGCAGTGCTGCTGCACTGCATTTAGTGACCGTGTTTCTTTCACAGCCCAAGGCATGTTCTCTGTGTCATCAAGCCAGAGCCTGGTGATGTGGAGAGCCTGCCAAAACCTCCTGTTTGTTTCCTGGAACTTTCTGGGATGGGCCTACCACTAATGCATTGACTTGAGTAGCCAAATGAGCAGAGGGTGACCATATGGATGGCACCTCTCCTTCTTCTGACCATGACAATTTTTCTTTTGCTGCAAAATGGGAAGCTGAAATTTTCAGACTGCTGAGAGACAGGGCTGCAGGTGGCACCTTTGTGCCCAAGCAGGCATTTTCATCCCAATACACTTGTGCAGGCACCTTAATGTGGCTGTGTTGAAGATGAGTTTGTAAATCTTTATTTCCTTACCTGGGGACTACCTAATGCATTTTCTTTCTTTTCTTCCAATTCCCATTGTTTTCAAGAACAGCAGAAAAAGCTTGATGAGTTTTGTTCTAAGGCACGTGTGCTTAAAGGACCAACAGGCACTGCAGAGATGTCTTTCATGTACTAACCCTTGAAATTAGTTAGTACAGCAAAGTCCCTCTTCCAAAAAGCCTCTCAAGCTGGTATGAATCCTCAGAGAAGCAAACGTGCTTTTGCTGATGTAGTTCCCACTAACTAGGTCAGTCAATGAAATCATCTGCCAAGGCAAGATCTGCGGGATGCTGGAAAAGCTGTGGTTGTATCGGGGTTTGGGTTTTTGGTTGGCAAAGGAAAGTCATCTCTGGGTCTCTGTCAGGGCAGTAACTGCCACTGAAGAACAGAGGTTAAACAAAGGGATCTGGGAGAGCCTTAGAGATGTGAAAGCAGCAGGTGGAGCCTCGTGGTTGTTTTTCTCCAGGCTCGACGACTGATAGCCAAAGTAGGGACCCCAAAACTGCAGCATCCCAAGCTCCTCTCAGCTTTGCTGCGTGACTTCCTGAGCTGCTGCCTGCAGAGAGACGAGGAGCAGCGCTGGTCAGCCAAGGAGCTCCTGCAGGTAAAATGGGAAGGGGCTGCAGGTGAAAAAGGGGCTGAGGGATGGGCTCCTCCTCCACTCAAGTCCAAGGCATCAGATCAGCCCTCTTCTTCCTCACTTCCACTCTTGGTGCTCTTCAAATGAAAATGGTGAGGAATCTTGGACCGGGCTAGGCTGGCAGGGCCCTGTAAAGCTCCTCTGGTCCAAGGGTCCTGCAATGAGCAGGGACATCTGCAAAGAGATCAGGTTGCTCAGAGCCCTATGCCACCTGACTTGGAATGGTTGCAGGGATGGGGGACCTTCAAGCTCTTGGGGCAACCTGTGCCAGGCTTGCACCATGCTCCGAGTAAACAAGGTCTTCCTTAGACCTACTCTGACTTGATCCCCATTTTGTTTAAAAATATTCCCCCACATCCTATTGTAACTGGCCCTGTTAAAAAAGATGTCCCCCACTTTCTTCAAAGCCATGCTGAAGTCTTGGAAAGGGGCAATAAAGTCTCCCTGGGGCCTGTTCTTCACAAAGCTGAATAACTCCACCTCTCTCTACATTTCCTCAGAGGAGAGGTGCTCTGTTTTCTGTTTCTGTCACCCTCTTCGGTTTTTAATTTGGTGCTGTGTTCAGTTTTACCTAATGGCAAAAGAATTGAAGTAGAGCAATGCAGCGTACAGAGACATGAAATGGAGGTGCAGGAGCCCAAGGAAGCCAGTCCCAGCTGAGCAGTCAGAGATTTGGCTGTGGGCAGGAGGGGCTGTGGGGGTTCACTCTGAGCCTCTGAGGGGCCCTGGTTTGTGCCCCCCAGCCCACCCTCAGAGGTTTCTGCCACACAAACAGGGACAGCCAGGAGGGACTTGTCCCAGCCCCATCTGCTGCCTGGCACCTCAAGCAGATGGGAACTGGGCCAGGGTTACTGCCAGGTTGTGTGGCAGAGAGGGAACTGCAGGGCCCAGTGCCCCTGGGCTGGCCCTGCTGGGAAGGAAGGTGCCAACCAGCACACGAGGGGCAGGGTATGGAAAGGTAGACACTGCTCTGTCTCCCTGCGGAAATCAGCACCTTGCCTGTCTTACAAAGAGAGGGACCAATGAGAGGCTTTGGAGTTTCCTGAAAAGAAGAAACTCCAAGGACAGAAAGCACCAATTCTAAAGCACTGGCAGGGCTAAAATCTCAGCAAGATGAAGACACCTGTAGAAATGGATGAGTGGGATTCTAGGCCAGGTTTGCCTGTGATGGCAAAGTCCTGCACATAAAGATGGAGTTGTCCCATTGTTCCTCTTCCTGCATCCTTCTAGGGCCAGGAGAAATCCTGTGAAGCACTGAGCTTGGAAAGTCATGGTTCATTGTTTTTTGCTGATTTGGCTTTTTTCCCTTTGGGCAGCATCCATTTGTAAGATATGCTGAGCCTGCGTCCAGCCTGGTGCCACTGATTGTTTCAGTGAAGAGGAAGGAGACAAACATGTGACAATCGCATCAGGACCATTTATTTATTCCTTAACAGGTTTAGAGTAGGATTGTAGGTTACGACTAGGATAAGGATTATATTAAGGATTAGGATAATAATAAGGATAAGGATAAGGATAAGGATAAGGATAAGGATAAGGATAAGGATAAGGATAAGGATAAGGATAAGGATAAGGATAAGCATAAGGATAAGGATAAGCTCAAGCATAATGTTAAGCATATGAATAAGGATAAGGATAAGGATAAGGATAAGGATAAGGATAAGGATAAGGATAAGGATAAGGATAAGCATAATGATAAGCATATGAATAAGGATAAGGATAAGGATAAGGATAAGGATAAGGATAAGGATAAGGATTAAGGTAAGGGTTAGGCTTAGAGTAGGATTGTCTAATAGGACTGCGGAGTAGGATTGAAAATCAATAAAGTTCCTGAAACCACAACTCACCTTGAAAATCCCCTTCCTTCTCACTCCGTGAATAAACTCGAGAATACCTTCTGAATTGTCTGTTGTTTCTTAAAGGTGGAAAGTGAAACAGTGTCTTTGGCATGGTGTGATGGTGGGGAAGGATATTCTTCATTTGTCCTCTCCAGACTGGACTGCCTTTGGAATATGGCCCACTGCTCTGTTTTTGGCCATCTTTGGTACTTGTATTTGAGGCAGAAAGGGCAATGGCATTTGCAGGCAAAAGCAAAGGAAGAATGGGGCAGCCCAAACATCTTATTCAGATACAGGCCTTCAGCATTGACTGGAGAGCATTGGGGCTCCTGCCACTTGGACTTGGATCCGTAAATGCAATAATCTCTTTGGCTGGAGGAGAGCCTTGCTCAAGTGAGAAAGCAGAAAGATCAGAGAGGGTGCTCGGGAAGGTCTCCTGTGTTATGAACAAAAATTCGGTTAATATTTTTTTTGTGAGAAAGAGTTACAGGGACGCAGCCAGATGTGTCTCTGCCAGGGTTCTTAGTGCTTTGTTATTGTAATACTGGGTCGTTGAGGCTTATCTCCTCTTTTGTATTAGTAAAAGGCCTGGCTAGGAGGGGTGGATGGCCCTTCCCCGAGGCTGTGCTCTCTTACAGCATAGGGAAGACACCTGAGAGGGTAGGGGGGGGTTATGCAAAGTGACTCCAAAGACCAGCAGGCTTTGAGACCTCGACTCCAAAATGCAACGAGAAAACCCGAAAAACAACGAGCCAAATAAGAATTGAGAGACTAAAGTGGTGTCTGGACATGAGGAGCCGATTGCTGAGCCTGCGGAGATGTGGAGTCCCTCTCGCCCTGAGCAGAGAGTCGTCCCAACGCCGGGACCAGGTGGCCGCCGAGGCTGAGAGGACAACATCTGACGGGGACATCACGCCCTAAAGGCTCCCAACGAGGACTGGATCCCCCGGCTCTGCCCCTAGTGGACAGAGCTGTGCATATCCTCCTCCTCTGAGTCGCCCTGGGAGACTCGACGCGGACTGCAGCCCTGCCAAGCCACCCAATCCTGAGCTGATCACTTTTAATAAAGGCATTAAAAAGGAGAAGAAGTCTCCTGGCCCTGTTTATTTCATCTTGTGGTGCAGAGCTGTCAGCGCTGGTGAGGTGAGAGCAGGCCCGGCCTTGCCCGGCCTGGGGCCCCAGCAGAGCCCCGGCAGAGCCCGGAGCAGGCTGAGCCCCGGCAGAGGCAGGCTGGAAGGAGGCCCTTGGAGCTGCAAGAGGCAGCAGCCGGGCCCTGGGTGCCTCTTCCAGGGAGCAGGCGAATGCTCCGCCCTCAGAGCCCAGGTGGCAGCTGGCTGCTGCCGAGGGGAAGCGCAGCCGTGCTGGGCAGAGCCCAGCCTGGAGGCATTGGCCGTCTGGAGTGTGCCCAGGAGCAGGGAAAGGCCAAGGGCAGCCGCGGGCCGCTGGGCTGGCTGAGGATTCCTCCTCTTCTGCCGGCTGCCCTGCAACTCCTGGCAAAGGCCAGCAGTGTGTGCAGCACTCTGGGCACCGGGGCAGGGAGCCGGGCTGCCCGGCAGGCTGGAGCACAGGGCAGCTCCTTCAGGCCCGGCACTTGTGCCAGCGAAGCGAGGCCAGCGTGAGGCAGGGACAGCTTGGCAGGGCCCATCTGCAGGAGCCAGCGCCTCACGCAGCTCTGGGAGGAAGCGCCTGCAATCCTGCAGTTCTGCACTGAGCCAGAGCAAAGGTGTGAGATGCAGAGTGTTGGGCAGAAATATTCAGGCCCACCAGGCCAGCCTGCTTTGTGCTCTCTGGCGCACAGCAAGCGCTGTGCAATGCACCTCTGAGCTGCTGGGAGAGAGGCACATCAGGGATGTGCCTGAGGCTTGTGCTTGAGGATTGAACTGATTTGGCAGTGGGCAGAAGGGTTTTAGTAGGTAATTTGTGTTTTCTTCATCAATTTCTGAAAGAAAGTCATAATGTGTTGCACACAGGTAGGGTTATTAGAAAAGAAAGGTCTTATAAAATCAGGCCTACCTATGGTAAATTCCCAGCTGGACTGTTGCATCTTCTACATGCAGCCAGCTAACTTCCCATGGGAATAGTCATGAGTGCAGTTAGCAGAACAAGCTATTGTGCTAAGAAAACTGTTTGCATCTGTAATAAACAAGAAACCTGTCCCATGAGCGTCCACGAAAGAAAAATGTAATCACCTGAGTAAGAGTGAGTCTTAAAAAGAGAGAGTCTTAGCATGTACACACTAATACACCTTCTAAGCAATAAATTGTGTGGCAAGGAAACTACCAGCCAGTTGGAGTTGACAATGAGGTCTGTGAAAACAGTATAAAAATGAGGTACGTGAATAAAGAATTGGCTTTCTCTGCATTGAGAAACTGTCGTGGCTGCTTTATTGACACAGCAATGTGGCTTCACTCAGCAAGAGCACTTGCAGGGTGTATTGATGAACACTTGTGTTTCATTCCCAGAATAGGATGGAGAGGCATTAAGTCCAATAAACAGGGCATAGTCTTTTGAATTCCTTTAGCTTTAACAGGAGTGCTGAACCATGTATTCCCCCACTGCAGTGCTTACTGTGTGCAAGTGGCTATCTTGGCCTTGAGAATAATGAGAGTGGTCCTGCTAAGACAGTAGCTGGAATGCATTCAAGGGGAAGAAAGTGTTTTTAGGAGGCTCTTGACCACCAAAGGAGAATTTGAGGAATGGCAATATTTCCCAAATGACTGTGTCAGGAACTGGAGTCGTGTCCCAGGCCCTGCCATATTTGATCCATGTTTGAGCAGGTTGACAAGACAATGAAGAAAAGTGTCTTGTTTAACAGGGGGAAACTTGACCCTTGAAAGAGAGACAATGGATTAGTCAATGGGTGGGCAGTCAAGCTTTGAAAGGAGAACAATGCACAATGGAGCCCTTGGTGGCAGGGAGTCATGGAGTCATCCTGAGCCTTCATGGCTTCATCTCACATGCCAGGCATGTGTGAGCTGCTGCTCTGACTCCTGCTGTAAAATTCCACTCCTGAGCAGGAGATACAAGACCTAGTTCTGGGCTGGCAAGTTGAGAAGGACGAGATGCACAGCATTTTGATCCAGGGGATGTCCTGGAAGTGCACTGCCTACCTGCCCCTGCTGCCGAGCACCACGCTCCAACTCCTTCTCCTGTTCAGTGGATTTTTGGGAATCCATGTCAGTACGTATTATATGCTACTGCAACTAATAGAATGAATTTGCTTTGCAAGCCCAGTTTTGTCCTGGGTTATTTTGTGCATGGGTCACCTGAACCTGTGACAATGACCAGCAGGGATCTACAAGACACTCCTACTCTGATGTCAAATTCTGAGAAGTGATTGAAATATGTCAATAAATCAGAGGTAATGTTTAGCCTGTAAGTTTCAGCAAAGTATTGAATATGTCTTAGTTCCATGGATACAAAGTTCAAGGTGAGATTGCTGGGTGTGCAGGGCTTAGGAAAATGAATCCCTTTGCACCCAGCACTGAAATCAAGTAATGCCTCCTTTCTAAACCTGAGCTGGCAGCAGGGATCAGGCCTTGCTTTGTCACATTCATTTTGACAACTTCTGTTAGCAGGTAAGAAAGGTCCAAATGAAACCTTCTCCAGCTGTTTTTCTCTGGTTGATCTTTTTAGGCACCATAGCTCTGTGCCACGGGTGGCCTGGGTGTGTGCAGAGCAATGCAGGCCCCACAAAGCCCTTGGTTTCCCCACGAGTTGCCAGGTGGACTGCTTCCAAAGGGGAAGAAAGGCAGAGATGTACATCCACAGGAGTCCTGGCCATGTCCAATAAAGGTGCAAATATGTGGGGACATTTGTTAGCAATGATTTCAGCTGTTATGCCAACCCAGTGCCTTCTCTCCTGCTTCTGTGCATTATAGGTGAGTAATGTAATAGTTGGCTCTCACAATTAAGAGAGAGATATTATGTGGATAGATATTCTGTTCAAATGTAAAGTGCTGTTGTTGTAATATGTCCTCTCATAGTCCTCTTTCTTATCCCCCTTGTAATAGCCTTGGTATTCAGGGCATTTGGGGAGGGCTGGCTTGTGACCAGCAGGTGGGGTGTAACTACACCAGACCTCCAATCAAGATGCAAAAAAGTAATCTCCACCACTGGACGGCAGAGAAAGAGTTGACTGACAAAACATTGGGAGGGACTAAGGGTATAAAAAGCAGAGCATCCCTTTTGTAGATGAGCATGTGGCTGCTAATCATGGAGACTTCCCAGTGCTGCAATCATTCCTTATACAGTCTTTTCTTAAGGTTTAATAAATCTTTAAAATTTAAAGGAAGGGTAGTTTCTCAGATGGGCAATGCTTTGGGCCATTTTCTTGGACTCGTTTCCTTTGCTTGGGTGCCATCTGAGTGCTCAGTTGGGGTACAGGCTGTAGGTGCTTTGTGCACTCCTAGAGTTCCTCTTGGATCCTGTGAACAACAGGCTTTGGCCCACAAGGAGAATTTGTGCTGCTTTGTGACAGAGGAGAACTTTGCATACTGTTTTCTGTTTGCTGTAGGGAAGGTTGGTTATTGCTCAGCATAAACTCACAGACCAACACAGAGCTGTTCCTTTGCGATGTCAGGGCATGGTTGCCACGTCGTCATAGTGACATCAGAAGGTTGCCTTGGTGCACGGAAGGCCTGAGTGTCAGAGCAGCCCTAGTCCTGCTCAGATCAGGAGAACTTTCCTGGTCAAAGCATCTGTCAGTAGGCAGCTGCCCACTGACAAGAGTCTTGTTTATTTACCTTTTAGAAAAGTTTCAGAAATGCCAATAATGAATCATCTGGCCACTGCAGCTTTTGCTGCATATGGCATTGCCTATTCCATTTATTATTTTACGAATTTCGCACGTAAGTAGAGGTTTCCCTTCCGCTTAGGTTATGGTGTAACCTAACCTGGGTTTTCTATGTCTTCCTTCTCTTACTTAGTGACTGAGTTTCTGATTTTGAAACAGAAAGAGCATTAGGATGCCACTGCTTTGGTAAAACTCCTGTCAAGGCCTTCATCTAAAAAGGGAGTGTCTGTAGCCACAGGGGCAGCATTTGCAGGGCAACCTGCAGAGCTTCCGTTCCCTCCACAGGAGAGTCTGTGGCAGCAGAGTCTGTCATTTCCTCCGTTTGCCGGGACAAGCAAGACACCTTGGAAAATGTAGACTGGCAGACCTTCTTGGAATGCCTTTTAAAATCTCTGCAGTTGTTCCCAGAATTCAGAGAAAGCTTCTTTCTTTTTAAATTTTGTCATGAAAGGATTTGACTAACTTGACCTTTTACTGAGTGCTAAAATAGTTGTTCCCTTGGAAAGGAAGTGCAAACTCTAAAGCAGTGAGTGTCTGCTCCTGAACCTCAGAGGTGCTGCTGTGCTCTTCCACAATAGAACTGACATAGCTCAGGGGGATTTTGGGGAAGCTTTTCTGGGCAACTGTTTCCTGCAAGTTAATCAGAATTAGTGCATGACACTGATTGAAAAAAGAAGGAGTAGCTGAAAGAGAGGATTTCAGAAGCTGTCTTATGTGTTTAGTAGAACAGGAGCATTGAGTGTTAAAGATCAATTTGCATTTTCTTGATCAAATTTGTATTCATTTACTGGCCAAACTGGCTGCAGTGTAGGCACAAGCAAGAAGATTGTCCTGATCTCTTGCTGGCTGTGTGAATGAAATGTGTCTCCTGGAGGGATGTTGTGAAATGGGAAATCATCTCTGTTTGGGTTGACTTGTTCGGTGGGATTCAGCAGCCCAGGCAGTTTTCTCACAGCATCTGATTCATTTCCCGTGCCCACTACAGGTCACCTCAAGCGTGTACTCAGCGGTGCTGATCCGGAGCTGAGTGAGAAAGGGACATTTCATGTTCCTGGTGTTTAGGAATTCTAGAGCCAGATGTCAGCTTGGCCAGTAGCAGTAGAGGACCAGCTAGGGAGACCAAAAAAATCCATTTTCATTCCTTCAACAAAGGTAACAAAGGCATAGGTGGATAGTTCCTAGTTTCCCTCGCAGAATCCTGAAGAACCACAAACTCAGTTTTGCAGAGAAAATGTCACTTGCTGACAGCAGCCAGAGGGGAACACTGAACTAAGAGCAACATCCTAGAGAGTAGAATTATCCCAGTTCAATTTAGTCAGAGACACTGAGAATTCTATTCCTGTCAATTTAGTGCCATCTCCTTAGAAGATGCAGTTGTGGATCAAGAAGGCCATCTTGAAAAGGTGGATGCTGTATTTGAAATCAAACAGGCAACTTTGTGCCTGGAGAGCTGCGTGGGCCAAAAGGAGCCAGGGGTGGTGGCGTTGAGCAGCTGCAGATGAGGCAGCGTGTGGCCAGGTGGCCAAGCAGGCCAAGGGCATGGTGGCCTGTGTCAGCAGCAGTGGGGCAGCAGGAGCAGGGCAGTGAGCGTGGCCTGTGCTGGGCAGCGCCGCGGCCACAGCTGGAGTGCTGTGTGCACTTGTGGGCCCCTGGGAAGCAGAGAGTCATTGAGGGGCTGCAGCGTGTGCACAGAAGGACAGGGCAGCTGGGCAAGGGGGTGGAGCACAAGGCCAGTGAGGAGGCGCTCAGGATTGGACAACAGGAGCCTCTGAGGGGCCTTCAGCATCTCCTCAGTGCATCCAAATATTTGAGCCGTTTTTGGTAGCGATTTTTTCGCCCTTTTTTTTCCTTGATTTTTGTTTTTGTTTGCTTGGAGGAAGAGGCCTTTTCATTTTCTTTTTCTTCCAACTAAAGTTGTTTTCTGTGGAGAGCCTGGTTTCAAACATGCCTTAAAGAAAGATAGGTGCCTTAAAGAAATATAGAAGCCTGCTGTAAAACAAGCCTTTCCCAGGCTTGATCCTGTAAATAATTAGGTTCTCAGCTACCTTCTATATAAGCAACAAGTTTCTCAGGCCGTTCTGTCCTTGGCTGCTACTGGGAGCAGACAGTCAGTCTGGGAATAGAGATGAAGGTTTTGGGAACCTTCCATATCAGGGTGAGAACACTGACCTTGGTTTCAGTAAACTAACTTCAGGTATTGTAAACAAAAGGAGGAGCTGAAGTTTTCTCTACAACCTATCAGGAGCTCAGATTTTGCAATATGCATGAAGTGAATTAACACTGTTATAAAAGGTGCCTGATTGATGAATAAAGCGGAGTCGATGCTGACCAATGCAAGGTGGGTCGTCTCCCTCCAACTTCAAGAGTTTTCATCATTATTTTCTGCCCTTTTATATCACTGGGACTGAATCTGTTAGAATTTTAATTTCCAAGGTATCGCTTCTGGAGAATACAGTAGTTTTGCATGAGAACACATTATTCTGTGCAGGGACCTTGGTGCAGAAGGAGCCATTGTGGTTCCAGGCCAGCCAGTATGGCCTCACACATCACTTTGAGCTTAGTAGTGCCCGTGCCTTTTTGCAGCCCAGGGAATCAGTGTGTGTTGTTTGGGAATTGAGCAGCAGGTCAATGCCCTTGCATTCCAGCTGCTCCTCAGAGTCACAGGAGCTGGAGGGAGCTGGGCTGCATTTCTCATTCCAGCCACTTTAGCACCACCAGTGTGGTTGCGTCCCAGAGAAGAACTTGCCCGAGCACAGATGCACAAAGAGTGCAATTCCCAGTGCAATGCTCTGGGTCTGATCCTTTTCTGTAAGGACCTACACGCTCCAGATTCCCCAGTCGTGTGCTGTTTTGAAGCAACAGGAGAGCAATCTCAGGATTGTAATTGAGTGTGGCACTGGCTACCAAGTTCTGATGTCTGTAGCAGCAGAGAGGACAGTAAAGAGAGATTTCAGTAACGAAATCTGTCAATCTATCGATCTATCTATTTATCTCTGTAACATTTGCATAATTGAATCTTCCTGGCTCTGGTCCAAGGAAGTTGGAGGTGCAAAGCTCACCTAAAGCATCCCTTTCTGGAGAAGATTAGACACATATTCCCTCCACCACTTCTGAGCAGGACGAGATGTTTCTGCCTCCAGATAGGATGGTTTTCCCTTTAGAGTTGTTTCTCTCCTCTGGCCTCTTCTGCCCTGAAGTCTCCAGTTAATTCTTTCAATTTCTGCCTGTCCTAGAGAGGTGTAACAATTCCATGTTTAGGCGGTGTTTGGTGACTCTGCTCATGCATGCATAATGTGACACATGGTTTCCTTCACTGGCATCCCCAGGGCTGTGTAAGTGCATTCGTTCATGGGGCCTTAGGAGAGTCTCTTTCCCTCAGCAGCAGCAGCAGCAGCAGCAGCAGCAAGGAGCGGTGGCAGGGTCAGGACGAGGAGGAGGTGGCTGCCCTGGCCCTTTGCTCCTGGGCCCCAGGCCAGGAGGGCTCTGGCTGCAGCAGGGTGCTCTTTGGGCAGCCCCTGGCAGCCTCTGCACGGAGCACAGCGCGCTGCCCCGCCCTGCTTTGCCACTTTTCTTCAGCAATACCCTAGCTCCTCTTCAAAAGGAAACAACTCCAGCAAAGTAAAAAGACCTAACTCAAGTACACTTCTATCTGCCTTTGTATTGTAGTTCAGGGCATGTATTATTTTGTCTAGAATTTCATGATTTTTATGAAAACATGCATTCATATCTGCACATTTTTGTGGTTTTAATTATTCATATACCAAAACACGCCTTTTTAAACTCTTAATTTATTGCAGTTGGTAATTTTGACGTTGTATATTTTAAAATGTCACAAAACAACCCCCCTTGGGTAGTTTTTCTCACCCTTAAAAAAAAACCCCGTAAGTCATTTTCGTCTCTGTCTCTCCAAGCTGGTTCATACTGGCCTATTTTAAATCAGGGCTACAATACTTTTAGAGGATTGAGAGAGGTGCAAGGAAATGCACACCAGTGATTCCTCTTGTGCAATGTCATGGCCCTGCCATAAAGCCTCTTTTCACTTTTTTTTGTCTCTCATTAGCTCAACTGCAAACACACGTTTAGTTCCAAACTTACACAAGATGAGCAAAATCAAAATGATGCGAGGGGCCTTTGGGAGCTCCTTGCTGATCTTTCTGCTTCTTCAGCTGTGCAAGGCTCTGATCCAGGCAAAAGCATTGCACTTAGTGCTACACAGCATTTGGCTAGAACTCTGCTGATTTCTAGGGAAAGCTGGAGGCCTCGATCTCCCCAGGATGTTTTGGCTGAGCCAAGCTTTGCTGGCTTTTGGCTGCCAATACCATTGCCCCTGCTTTCTTATATCCACAAGTACCATAGCTGGGCAAAAAGTGCCACGTGGGCCATCTTCCAAAGGCACTTTGGTCTGGAGTTTGTGAATGAACGTGAGCCTAATCTACTGCCAAACCACGGGAAAAAAAATCAGGAAACAGAACTTCCCATCCTTAACAAACAACTGACAATTCAGAAGTGGATCTAGAGCTGCTTTAGGGAATGAAAAGGAAGGCAATCTTCCACGGAGTTGTGCTTTCGGGAGTTTTTCTTCTGACTCCCACTCCCAGCTGGCACTGGAAAAAGTCACTTCTCTGCAAGCGTCCGTGTCTTCTGTCTGTCATCAGTTGCTTTGCTGCAACAATCAGAACAGGCATCAGGCTGGAGAGAGGCTCAGCTCCTGCTAGCAACAGGAGCTGCCCCAAGGAGAAAAAAGAAATGAACTTTTACCTCCCAAACCCATCTCCCCAGAGGCTCAAGCAGGATTTCTCTGGTTCCCAGAAATACAAAGAAATAGGGCTGGGAAAACCCTCTGCAGCTATGTGTTCATGCACAAGACTTTGCCGATGCCATTTGGGTTTGGCCTTTTTTTCTTTTCTATCTTTTCTGTATTCCCTGCACATCAATTTAGAGCTCTGTAGACTACTCTATTTGTGACTACTTTTTCCAGTCCTTTTCCATGGCCTTTGCCTAAGCAGAAAGACAAACTTCCAGAGCTCCAAGCGCCGGGGAGTAGAAGCCCCCAGTATTACCTTGGTTCTTCCTGGGACAGACCACTCCGGGGAGCTGGCGGACTCACCATCCCTGTAAGCCTTTAAAAGAAGACTGGATATGGCACTCGGTGCTGGGCTTTAGTTGAGGTGTTAGGCCGTGGGTTGGACTCGATGATCTTGAAAGTGTCTGTCTTCCTAGCCAGTGATTCTGTGATTATGTGACTGAGGCAGCTTTTCCTGCAGCCCTGGAAAGGGCTGCGGGTGCCCTTGGCCAAGGATGGGGATAAGGGCTCATGGAAAAGAAGCGAAGGGCTCAAGGCGAAGGCCGAGAGGGCAGAGCTGCCACAGGGCGGCCGAGAGAGAGCCTCATGTCCTCCTCCTCAACCTGCGCCCTCTGCGCTGCCCTTGGCGGCGCCGGCGGCTCCTCTCGCTGCGGGGCTCTAGGGCGTGCTGGGGGCCGGGCCCCTCGTCTCCGGGAAGCGCCGGAGCCTCGGAGGTGAGCGGCTCCCGCTGTGGCCGGCAGGGGAGAGCTGCAGCTGCGGCCCTGGGCCCGGCGAGCTGCCGCTATGGCCGGCTCCTGCCGCGGCTCCTGCCTCTGCTCCGGGCTCTGCTCCTGCCCTGTGCGCACAGACACGGCCGAGGGCTGCCCGGCAGCTCCATGCCGCTCCGCAGCGGGCCCGGCCGGGCTGCTGCTCTCTGCGGCCTCTGCCCGCCGCTGCCGGCCCCGCCGCGCTCCCGCCGGCCTCTGCCGCAGCCGGGCCCACACGGGAGGCAGCACATGGCGGCCGGCTCGGAAAAGCCCTGCCCGCAAATCGCCCGCCACGGCCCCGGCCGCAGGGCACAGGCTGCCGGCGTCCTCGCAGGTGCGAGCCGGCCCGGGCCGCCTGCCGGCCTCGGCCACAGCTCCCGCCTGTGTCTCCATGGCCGCGGCTGCTCGGCACAGCGGGCTGAGCACAGCCAGCGCCAGCAGCAGCTCCTCACGGGCCCAGGCTCCGGGCGCTCCGAGCCCGCCCAACCCCGAATTCCAGCCCTGAGGGGCTTGGCGTCCCAATGCATCCCCTGGGGACAGTGGAGTCGGCCGCTGAGCTCAGCCCATGCTGACACCACCAAGGGACCAATGGAAAATTCACCAAATCCTCATCCGAGACAAGAGAGAACTCCAATGGTGCCTGACAGCCTGAGGCAACTGCCAATTCCAGATCATTCCATCCATGTAGGAAAAGAGGCTTTTGCATTAACGCAGAAAAGACTTACCGAAAAGGAAGGCAGGAACAAACATCAAAGTTATTTGGACTCATGCTTCTTGTGTCTGTTAGAAAGGCCAAGAAAATACACTCCTTGCTCTTCTGACACAGCTCTCTCTGTTCACGATGCGAGACAGCGAGTGCTGATGATGAGCAGGAGCTGATGCAAGGGACAGGGACAAGGATGCAGCAGGCACAGTGCCAAGCTGACAGAGGGATGATCTCTGGCAGTGGCACTGAAGGAGAAGAGTTTGCAGGCAGGACAGAAAATGGCTCTTTGTTTCACCTCTTCTTTCAGTGCTGCTAAGAATGCACCAGAGCTTGGAGCCCTTTCCAGGCAGGGCTGCATCAGACACAAACCAGCAGGGGACTGAGGAGCCCCTGGGGTGGCAGTGAGCAACCTCACTGCTGGTGGCATTTTCTATTGAACCATCTCAAAGCACTTCTGTTGTGCTCTGTATTTCTAAGGGTTTCCCCCCTTGGTTTTTTTTGGTTGTCTCCTACACCTTTTTTTCTCCAAATTTTCCTACCCTGTCAGCAGCAGCCCCTGTCCAGAACTGGCTCTAAAATATCAGCAAAGCAGCTGGGAACAACAATGGGTAGAATCCTGTGGCTCAGGAATTCGTATGCCAGAGCCCTGCCTGTGCCTTATACTTTGTCAGGACCTCCTTCTCTGTGCAAAAACTAGGGAATAGTGGAGTTTTTTTGCCAAAGAGCTCCTGAGATGCAAATGTTGTGCTATGTTTCTCAGGAGTGTATCTGTTAAGTTCATTGCTGGCAAAGAGAAAGTAAGACCAGGGTAGCAGAGCAGCTGGGAGCTGGTCACTCCCTGCAAAGGGCTGGTGTAGGATGTGAGAACACCACGTTCCAGGAGGGACGAGCAGGGTCAATGTGCTCAAGGTGCTGCACATGAGCTTTGGGCTCACTTATAGAGTAGTCAGGAGTGGTGAGCACTGGAAGATCCAGCTGCAGTCCCCATCCATGTCCCTTTCAGTGCTGGCTTTAGTGTGTCTGCAGCGTGAATCCAGAGTGCCCTGGGCGGCTCCTGAGGCTGCCTTTGCACCCAGGGTGAGGATGCCCAAGAGCCGCTGAGGCCGCAGTGGGGACCAGGGCTGGGGCTTGTGGCCTGGCAGGTGTGGCTCTGGGGGCTGTGACATGCCAGGGCATGGGTCACTATCACTGCCCTCCGCAGCTCTGGCTAGCTCTGTGATGCTCCAGGGACAATGGCAAGAGTGGGGAACTGGCTAGGTTGGGGTTTTGCCTGAGCCAGGACCTCTAGCCCAAATGCTGAGCAGTAGAGAACCCTGGAGGGGTGAGTGAAGGAAACAGAGGAGGCTCTTCTGCGGTGTAAAGTGCAGCAAATTCATCAGGAGAGTTGAGGGGAAGGTTTGCGGGTAAGCATTCCCAAGGGGAACAGATGTTGAAAGAACCCCCAGCACCCCTGTGCACGGGTTTTTAAAATCTTTCAAAACAGGGGGTGGACACCATATGGTAACCAATAAGCGACTCTTGGGGTGTGGTTTTGAGGGCTACAACAAATCAGAACAAGGGGAAGAGAGAGCGCTGGGATAGGGATTGGATCTTAGGGTGAGGGACAGGGAAATTTCTGGAACAAAGGGTAGGGTTTGGGCTGATGGATGGGGCAAAGGGGCTGGGTTGTCTTGACAGACAGGGAAAAATCTGGTGAGGAGGGAGGGGATTCCTTGAGGGACACTTGGGTAGGAGGGCATAACATAGGGGAGAGACTAACTGTAATAATTCAGAGAACACTTGAACATACCAGAAGCTAACAGAACATTTGGCTCAATAAACTAACACACTGCGACACAGAAATTCAGGCTTTCAGCAGCTGAGAGGTGGCACTATCAGAACCCGCAGCAGCTGGTGAAAGCCATCTCTCCCTTCAGGTTCTTGCTGTGTGGGAAGGTGCTGTGAGTTGTGGTGGCTGCACTCCCCCTTTGCTGGGAGGATGATCTGTACCAGGGGAGAGCAGAAAGCTGCCATGGTGAGCAGAACATGCTCAGAGCATTACAGTTCAGAGAATGGCACTGCCCCCGAAGGGCAAAGAGCTTGAAAGCATAGAATTCTGTGCAGAACCGTTGCACAAATTTTCTCTTCTAGAACGTGCCCATTTTTGTATTCTGTGGATGAATACATGGGTTTTTTTCTTAAGGGTTTTTGGAAGAACTCTCAAGTTTATTTATGTTTGCATTTTCCATCCAGCATGTATACAGATTTTTTTTAATTGTTCTTTTGTAAATACTTAGGGAAAAAATACTGAAGCATTTTTTAATCCTTTGGAATATTGTGAATTATATTCTTACAAAGAAAACCTTGTTGAACAAGTCTGAAACACAGAGAGGAGAAAAATAGCATAAAAGTCTTTTAAAATAGGGTGTATAGTGAAGACTGCAGAACTGAATAATTCCTCCAAGGGGAAATTCTTCAAGAACGGCCAAGATATTTTCTTAAATCAAGGGAAAAATGACCTGAAGCCATACAAAGAGCAGCCAAAGCAAATGAAAACCCTTTGGAAAAAGAGGGAATTTTGCCATTGACATCAATCTGTTGGGATAACTGAGGGATGCCCATCATCCTTGCACTGCATTCCTTGATATTTATAGTGTGTTTTCTCCCAGTTTCTATGAAGGGAATAAGAAAGTGCAGTTTTTTACTGTGGGAATGCACAAAATTAGAGGGTTTTGGGGAGGCTACAAAATGCAAGCTGAAGAGACAGCAGAACTGTGATTAGACCTAAGCAGCAGCCGTGAGATAGACAGAGTTCCTGGAACAGCTGTGTCAGTGACAATCCTACCTGTTCTTCTGAATCAGACACAAGAGTACTGAGAGGGAAAAATAAATCACAATCTAAATCAGAAGTGAACCCTCCATTGCAATTACCTAATTGGTCTAAGATTAATCAAAATTTAGAAAAATATTTGGATTCAAAGAAACAACTCTTTGCATTACCTGTAAGATATGGTCATAATGATGTAAATCCACGACTTGAAAGTCATTCTCACCATGATACAAAAGAACTCCGTCAATCTTTGAAAGAAAGTGGGTTCTCTTCTCCTTATTTTAATAATGTGTTGAAAAGTAATTTTTATTTCAATGACCTAGTCCCTGCTGATTGTCGAAATGTGACTTCCCTAATTTTAACCAATTCACAATATCTTGTATGGGAATTACAATGGAAAAAACTTCTTAATAAATTGGTTGAAAGATATGAAAATACTCCTTATGAGAATATAGATGTTACCCAACATAGCAGGTGATCCACTTTACCATAGACCAGAAAATCAAGTGGTGGAATTGCCTCAGCTTGTATTAACAGATATTAAAGATGCTACTAGAAAAGCTTTGTTTTCAGTTGAGCCAGCTGGTACCCATGTAAATTCTTATACTACTACCAGACAAGGTGGAACAGAGACAAGGTGGAACAGAATCCTATGGTTCTTTTCTATACAGATTAACCCAAGCAGTCGAAAAGCAATGTCCAGATGAGCAAGCTCGCTCCTATATTGTTCAAAACCTTGCTTTTGTAAATGCTAATGAGGAATGTAGAAAAATTATTTTAATTTTGCCTGATCATCCTCCACCTATTACACAGATGCTAACAGCTTGCAGTAGGCTCACTTCTGCACAACATCTTGCTAACATACAAGTCAATGCATTAGGAAAAACATTGGAAGATAATCTGACACAACAAATGGATAAATTTGAAAAGCTCCTAGAAAAACATGAAAAAATTTGGGAAAAATCTGTTGGTACTGCATGGTTGGACTCTGATAAAAAGACCTGTGGTAAACCAGGTCACATTAAAAAGGATTGTCCTATGAAAACAATCCAACCTAAACAACTTTCTATTTGCCCTCGATGTTGAAAAGGGAAGTATCTTTCTAAGTGCTGTGACTCTCAGTTTGACATTGATGGCAGACCTTTGTCGTTAAACTTAAAAAAGAGCGCAGATTACCACCGAGCCCAGACACAAGTAGTGGTACCCCCTGGCAGCCAGTTACCCAGTCAAGTGGTGTTAGTACGTCAGTCATTTATCCCTAATTTAACCAATCCTCAAATGGTTCCAGCTCAATACCCTCAAGTGCAAGGTTCAAATTAGCCTCCTCAAAACTGATTCATCTGTGAAATAATTTGTGTTGTGTGAGCATTCCTACAGGAATTGTCAATCTTTTTCAACAAAGATAAAATTTTTTGATTCTAGGAAAAGCCAACAACAAAATTTTTAAACTCTCAATCCTTCATTCTGTGTTGCCTTCTGATACAAGGCAGGCAACCTGGTTCGGAGAGACAGCACGGCGACCCAAACTCTCCAGGGTCACTTGGGCCAAAGAGCATGCAGACACCAATGTGGTGGACGATCAAAAGGCCTTTGTTATCTCTTCTCGTGGGGTTTTATAATCTAGGGTTTTCTACGTCATGGGGGGGTCTGTCTTTTACCATCTATGGTTAGTAAGGGGTGGCAATTTACTGGGTAGGAATGAAAATTACTGGCATCTGGTTTAGGGGGCTGCTTTCCTATGTTAATTTTCTTATCTAAGGGAACAGGGGCCCTGTCTTCCCGTAACATCGCGAGATCTTCTGAACGCCTGACCCTATCTACCACACTTCTGTTGTTTCAGTAAATTGTAATGAAGAGCTAATGATTTTAGCTCTTGCACTTGATGTTCCTATGGTAATTCCACCAAAAACACCTATTGCTATTGCATTTCTTTTACCCATGAATATACCCAAGCAAAACAACTTTCCAAAGAATTCAGTTGTGTCTGTGCCATCTAGTACCTCTGGTCCAGAGGTCTTTTGGGTGCAATGTTGGGACAGTAACCAAGCAAAATTGACTTGCTGCCTGACTCACTGTGGTAAAACAATTTATGTTACAGACATGCCAGATACTGGTGCAGATGTCACTGTAATTTCTTACATGTTCTGGCCCAATGATTGGGATTTGGTGGTTCCTTCAGGTTCCCTTACAGGGATTGGAGGTGCTGCCATGTGTTTGCAAAATGCATCCATGATTAACATTACAGGTCCTGAAGGAAAGACAGCAACGGTGCGTCCTTTTGTTGTTCAGAAGCCTCATTTTTTGGGAGAGAGACATCCTGTCCCAATGGGGAGCCAAACTGGAAGTGGGAAGTGGGCCTTTGATGGAAACCACGTCAAAACCTGCCACTTGAAAGCTGACCTGGAAAACTGATCATCCTATATGGATTGATCAATGGCCTTTAACAGAGAAAAATTTAAATATCCTTAAAAAATTGGTAAAGGAGCAATTACAACAAGGTCACATCTCCCCCACAAATAGTCCCTGCATTTCACCAGTGTTCATCATCTATATGAAGACATCAGACTCCTGGAGGTTGTTTCATGACCTGAGGAAGATCAATCAAGTGATTGAAGACATGAGACCTCATCAACCTGGACTCCCTTCTTTATCAATGATCCCAAAACACTGGCCTCTCATTGTCATTGATTTAAAGGACTGTTTTTTCCACATTCCACTTTATCCCAATGATTCTCCAAGATTTGCTTTTCCAGTTCCCATTATCAATCGAAGAGAACCCATGCAGAGATATCACTGGAAATCATTGCCCCAAAAAATGAAGAACTTGCCTTTAATTTGCCAGTATTTTGTTACCCAAGCTTTGTCTCCAGTTCAACAGAAGTTTCCCAGATCCATGATTCTGCACTACATGGATGATTTTCTCATCGCAGCTCCAACGCAGGCAGAGATGGAGCGAACCCGTGCTAGTGTTGTTACTGAAATTCAAAATGCTGGACTTGCAATTTCTGCTACAAAAATCCAGGAAGTTCCACCCTGGAAGGATCTTGGATAGAAGATGACTGAGAAAACAATAACACCACAGAAGATACAGCTCCAGACCAGTGTCAGCAATCTGCAAGGCTTACAGCAGCTTTTGGGAGAAATCAGTTGGGTCAGGCCTGTTTTGGGAATCACCAATGATGAACTGGGTCCACTTTTCGATTTACTGAGAGGAAGCTACAACATCCAAGAACCTTAATACCCGAAGCTCGTTCAGCCCTTGACACGGTCATGGGAGCTCTCCAAAGACAGCAAGCTCATTGCTGTATTCCAGAAAACTCTTTCCTTTTTGCAATTTTAGGAGAAAAAAATTACACTTTGTGGTCTCATTTTTCTGTGGGACCCTTCTGAGAGAGATCCTTTGTTGATAATAGAGTGGATTTTTCTTCCCTAGAAGTTTCCAAAAACTATTTTCACAGTTTTAGAGATGATAGCACAAATTGTAATTAAGGCCAGGAGCAGATTGTTAAGTTTAGCAGGTCAAGAATTTGCAGTTATCTATTTACCAGTGAAAAAAGATTATCTTAATTGGGCAATGCAAAATTCTGATGATTTGCAGTATGCATTGTTGGACTTCCCAGGTGTTTGTTCTGTTCATTACTGTTGTGGTCCGTTCCGGTTAACGTTTAACGCGATGATTTTTTTGGTGCAAAAATATCCAGCAAGGCACAGGGGATCTGCAGTAACAAATCAACAAAATGTAGTTTTATTGAAATAACCACAACTGAAAAGTATTGGTGAGGGGAACTGTGGAAGAAAGGGAGAAGATAAGGAAAGAGGAAGGACAGGAGGGTGGAGGAGTTATAGCTACTGAGACATGGTGCCGCTTTTGTCCTTCGGGGTCCAGCCATTGAAGCTCACTGGGTCACGTCTGGGGAGATCTCAAAAAGCGCGGCTAACCAGGGCTCCAATTATTCGATTTTTTTGCTGGGGGGAAGGGGAGCCAAAACAAAGGTCTCCAAGAAGGGGGAAAGAACAGAAAAAGGGGGTTACACAGAGTCCTAGCCAAGCAACACACAAAATCATTGTTTTCATGGCCCAGTGCTCGCAGGTGCATTTATTCTGGGCAGCTTTTCCCCGGATTGTGCACACCTCCCCCAAGCTGGGGGGGCGGTGTTCAGTCCCAGTCTCTGGAAGAAGGTGTGAGGGCGGTTTTATTGCATGGGGATTTCTTGTCTTCGTTCTTTGATGAAGAGACTCACATTTCTGCTTGTCTGTCATGGTGGTTGAAGGTAGATGAGATGAGTCCTCTCTTGGAGCGGGGAGGACCGCCCCAGAGCTCAGACCAGCCAGGCCAGGAGGCAGGGAGCAAGTCCAGATCCATCGTTCAGAAAGGGCAGAATGCCCCCTTCAAGTTCAGCATGGCATGTTCTGCAAACAACACCTGTGGAAACAGTGAGCTGAGAAGCTCCTGACCTCCCCTCCCCACTGCCTCAACAGTTTTTAACTTTTCAGTGGTCTTTTCTTCATGACAATTGTGAGGCAAAAATGAAGGACATTTGGGACAGACTCTCACACGACCCCATGACTCACGATTTTCTTGAGGGATCTTCATCAGCAGAACTCGGGAGTGTCGTTGATGAATCTTCAGAACTCGTTGCATGTTGGTAGCATAACCTGGAAAAAATAGGGATGAAAGAAAAGAGGAGGATAAAAAGAAGAGAGAGGGAAAAGAAAAGAAAAAGATAGGGGAAAGGGAAGCAATAAACAAATATAATTAATATTGATTATCATAATAATTTTCACACATGGTTATTCTTTTATAACAATTTCAAAAATGGCTAATTATAATAACTTCCAATAAATGGTTAATTAATTAAAGCAATATCATTTGTATAACAATTTCAAAAAATGGTTGAAACAAATCACAAATAAAACAAAACCAACAAATAAATCATAATGTAAGCATTGTCTTTTAAAAATTATTTTCTAAAATAATCTACTAAAGAGCAAAATAACCTTCTGTAAATCATACTTGAGAACCAAAAATTGCTCTAAAGCACACATGCTCAAATCATAATTGTTTTGTGTCAAAAGTTTTGGGGACGTCTATAGTAAAGAGGACATCGGCTAAGCGGTGTGCATTGATTACAGACATCAATCTCCTTAGCCTTTTCATCATGTTCCCATTCAGAATGAATAGGGCTGCTGACAAGATAAAACCAAGTGTAATTAGAATCAAAAGAGCAACAATTGGATGGCACATACTGTTCAGGACACCTGTGGCAGTAGGTGACCACCCAAAGAAAGTATCCCACCACCTTTGCTCAGCATCCTGCTTTACCCTCTCCATAACCCAGTGTATTTGTTCTTGAGAATTTCAACCAGGTCCTGATAGAGCAGCAGTTGTCTCACGAGGGTGAGATTCATTCCGATAGGAGTGGGCATCAGCTTGTGAATCAGTGTGTAGTTGGATTGCAATAGGTAGTGAGAGGTAACTGGAGCTTCATAAGAGAAATCACATCCTACAATCTTAGTAAAGTTACAAGCACAAAAGTTTGATTGATTCTTTGTATCTACCCCAATATCTTCTACAAAAACAAAATCACAAATGGTTCTAAAGCATGCACAGCCATTGCCTATGTATAGAAGAACTGTTTCAGTAGCCTCATTAGGACGAATCTCAAAATGATAGATGTTTTGCTCTGTGTCTAAACAGATATCCTGAGCTACGATTGCATTGCTTTCACAGATGAACCCTTGTTGTTTGTGGGGGCCGGAATATATGTATTGTTATGGAGAGAGTCCCTGTTAAGAACTGTGTGGGTCCTAGTTACTCCAAACAAGCTACAGCTGCGAAGTCCTTAGTTGGGCAGCAGCTGTAGATCGTGAAGGTAACTGGAATAAACAGAGGTGGATCGAGAGGCCCAGGAGGAGCCCCTGAGAGGACACACGAAGAACTGTGCTGCAGAGAAGAACAGCTTGGTACAGTATGGGACTTGAGAGATATGGAATACAACGAGAATACAACAGTTGTTCTCGGACAATACAAGATTCCAGATTAACAGTTTGCCATTTGTCATTGACCTGACGGGCCCATCCCCTATGTTCAGTGGGATAGAGAACAGCTCCATCATGGTTTAATCCTAATGCAATAACAGGGAAGACTAAATGTACAGAAGCATTGCGTATGGTTAAAACAAAAGCAGTGGCTGTGTTTGAAATGGGATCATAGGTAAAGTTCACCAGGTTCCACCAGGATTGGAATTCTCTTTCAAATTCAGTGGCACTGTCCCAAATTATTTTCCAAACTTCTGTGGGGAAGGTGCCTTCCTCGCCCTCTCTTATAATTGAAGCAGAGACCGACTGCATCCACAGTTGTGCCTGGATACAGCTGAGGGCTAGGGAAACATTGTTCTGTGTAGCACTAAGTGCATCAATCACCAATTTGTGGTCATTCACGTTTGCTCTTTCCCAATTTGGCAAAATGTTTGACAGCAGCCACTGGTGTGTCCCCAAGGCTAACAGAGATGACCTCAGAGGTTGCTGTAATTTGGTCAGATCTCTAGTTGTAGCAGCCAATTTGTTCATTAGTACTTCAGAATCAATGCTATTCAGAATTCCCAATCCTGTACGCATAACACCGGTCACGTCTCTTGGTGTTCTAATTTTAAAAGAGCTTCGTTTCCGAAGCCAAGTGGTCCAGCCTTCAAAAGAAGTTTGCAGGAACGGAGAACAGGCTGACTGGATTTCTGAAACGTTGCTCTGCATTAGCAATTTGACCTGTTTGAGAGACATGCCGGATTGAATAATATTTGTTGTTGGCCAGTTTTCCTAATTATATAAAGTCCAATCTTGAAAATTCTTGGGATGAGTATGACCGGTGGTACAGGTGAAGTGGTGTCGTGGTTTGACCAGGAAGGAGTGGGAATTCTGGGAAGCTGTGGTCAAACCAATGAAGGTTTTGGGTTTGATACTGACACCTGGTGTAGCCAGTGGGGTTTGGACACACCTCCGAGAATACACAGGGGTTAAAAGCAGGGCACTGCCCTTGGCACTCCCTCTTTTGGACATCGCGGAGAGGAGTTCAGATCTCTCTCCCCCGCCCAGCCTGTTGCTGCTGGGCGGGGGAGGGGCCGGCCATGCGGTAGGCCCGGGGCCTGGACAGAGATGGGGTTGAGGGGGCTTCGGGGGGGGGGCTTCGAGGATGGAAGGGTGGAAGATCCCAGAGAGTCAGCCCTCGGGCAGCCAGCCCCCCCCCCCCCCCCCCCCAGGAGAGCAGCCAGCCAGGAGGAGAAGGAGGGAGAGTGCCCGGCCGGAGCGGCAGCGTGTGGGCAGCGTGCGTGGGAGTCGCTCCGGACCGACAGAGACTGAAAACTTTTAACCCTTTCTTGCATGATTGGGGCCTTGCAAAAATGCTAATCCTCCTCGAAGCTGAATAAGAAGGGAGATAGGAGATGAGATAAGGACCTGGCCCGACGAATGTGGAGATGATTGGATGGGGAGAGATGATTTGGAGTGGCCTTTTGGCTGGACTTTTTCTTGTAGCCATGGACTCAGTTGTTCCTGTGATACAGACTGCATTTAGGGGGAGGCAGTGCCTCAAAACCAGGAGGGTTCATTCGTGAGGACCCCCCGGCCCCAGGGGGTTGGAAAAATATGGGGGGGACAGATGTCCCAAAAGCAGAGACTGTGCCTTTCTGGAGTGAGACAAGGCATCCTTGAAAGACAACCCTAAAAGCAGCTCTGGCCATGTCTCAGTGGTGAGAGCACTGGGCATGGAAGGAACATGTCACAAGCGGCAAAAGGACTTTTTTTTTTCCGGGCGGTGCCGAAGTGACAAGGAAGCATCCGAGGTTTCAGTGTGTTTCCAGGAGAAGCCTATGGAACAAGAAGGACTCCTTTCCTCTTCATGAACTGCAGTTTGAGTATACTAAAGTGTCGTGCCGGGCTGGGCAGTTGGTGTTTTTGAGAGAATGTATTGGATTGAGAAAGTCAGGGAGTGGGGAGGAGGAAAGTGGTTTTGTAAGGTTTTCAATTCTTTTCTTCTTTTTCCTTATGGTCTTTCCCTATTTTTCCTGTAGTTTAAGTAATAAAGTGTCCTTTATGTTTAAGTTGGAGCCTGTTTTGCTTATTCCTGGTCACATCTCACAGCAGACACCAGGGTGAGGCATTTTCATGGGGGGCACTGGCTCTGTGCCAGGCTCAAACCATGACAAGTGGTGACAGTGGTAAAGTAGGTTTCAGCATTTATTACAAATTTAAAAGAAAGGTCTTGTGTATCCTTGGACTAGAGGCAAACTACCTCCGCAGTGTGAGTTAATGTAAAAATGTGCCAGCAGTCTCGTACGCTTAGGTGCGTACAGACTTGCTCCTGTTTGTTTTCCTGCTTTGCTATAGTCAGACCCATTAACCATTCAACACCCGATGCTAATTTGTTCTCGCACTACTCCTTGAAGCTGCCAGGTTTTCTGTTTCTCCCATTCTTGTAAGGTATACGACTTGTCTTCATGTGTAACTACTGTTAGTAAGTTTAGACCCATGACATCTCCCATAGATCCGATAAATTGCAGGAAGGCTTGAGACCAGGGCCATGTAAAGGGGCCTCCTGTTGCCTCTGCCAATTGGGGTGTGATTGCCGTGTTTACCGTGCTCAGTGCAGGCCTTACAGTGTCTGCCCTTTGAGATGTATTAGAAAAGGGCTTCACACCTTGCGTCTGAGAGAGCGTAATTACAGCACTTGGTGTGAGTTTTGGTACAGTGTTTATCTTGAATGTGTAAACCAAGCCTCTTAGTCCTAATGGACTAGCTGTGTCATTCTGCCAACGACATGTCACGTAAGTGCGTTTGAGCAAAGTTAAACTGTACCAGCAATCAAGTGATGCATCATTACAATCTCTTGTAATTGCAAGATTGTTAGTTTTGAGACCTAAAGCATAACTACCAATATGTTCCTGGCGGCAACACAGAGCGAGGGGACTTTTTATTTTGAAACTTCCCCATTTCTTCATGGGACATAATTTTGCTGAAGGGATGTCCAGATGATTCCTTCCACCTGTTTCCGTAAAATTTCCTGCAATTCTGGTGGAGGTGGCATTTTCATGGAGAGTTCCTTCCACCTTTCTGCATGTTACCAAAATTCACTCACCAACTGTTCCCATCTGTCATGGTTCTCATCAACTCATTCTGGTCCCATCTCCACTCATTCGGGTGGTACACCTTGGAGTCATGCAGCACTAGGGTTGCCAGGCTCGGGTAACGGCCCTTGGGATAGGTTCCAAGAACATTGGTGTGCTGAACAATGGCTTCGGGCCACAGCTGCTCACCAGGAGGTTGTCCATGAAATTGTGGTAATATGCAGAAAAGTATTAGCAAGGCTATCATATTTCAGATGATTCTCATGTCCCTCGGGGTTCTCCTGTAAAAGCAAGAACAACAAAAAATCATGCCACTGAGAGGCAGAAAGGAGTTTAAAATGAGGGGATTATCCAGCGTGTGTGTATGCGGTGCTCTTTTCCAAGAGCGTCAGAGGCTACCCATGCATATTTATTCAGAGGGGTTTTCAGCATAAGTGGTACCTCGCCCACCGTGGGGAGGTCCACTAAGACAGGTTGTCCAGGGTAATGTGATGGATTGTTTGCATCGTCGGGACCTTCCAGTAAGGGATGATGCTTGGAGGTGTGGGGTAAAAAGCAGTAACTTTGGGGCAGCCGTTCACCCCCCACCTGCCATTTACCCCCTTAACAGCCTCCCACAGTCAACAGTCCCAGTTTGCTTTCTGGGGCATAAGGAACCGCTTTAAAAGGCCATTTGTCCTTTCCATGATCCCGTTAGCCTGAGGGTAGTAAGGAGTATGAAAAGTCCACTTTATGCCTTTGGCTCTGGCCCAATCCTGAACCACCTTGGCAGTAAAGTGAGACCCGTTGTCAGACTGAATTTCTTTTGGCTTTGGAAAAGTTCCAAACCACCCCTGCAAAGCTTTAACTGTATTATCACCTGTGGCCCTTTTAAAAGCATCAGCTTGTACCAACCCAGATACAATTTCCACTCCTACCAACACAAAATGTTTACCTCCTGACTTCTTAAAAGGACCAATATAATCTACCTGCCACACATCCCACAAGCCTTTACCTTTCCTCAAATGCAGAGGATCATCCTCTAAAGGATGCCTTTCCAGTCACTTGGGGCACTGTTCGCAGGCCGATATGCATGTTTTACACATTTCCCTGGTGACTGGCCAGCCGCGGGCATGTGTTTCCTTGTACAGATCTTTGGCACCTGTGTGCTCTTTTTACATGTAACCATTCTAACAGTTGATTCCAATCCTCTGAAATAGTTTCTTTTTTCAGGGGGCTAAGCCTTGCTAGTTCATCAACTCTGTTGTTCCATTCACCTGCTTGATTCCCATCTGTTTGATGAGAAGCTACCCAACCAACGAGAAAGTTTCCTTTACTGGTGATTTCTAGGATTTCTTTGCATTTATCTTTCTGCCACACTGGGATTCCGTTAACTTCCCAGCCATTCTGTTGCCAGAAAGGGAGCCACTCAGTGCAGCCTCTGTATACTGCATATGAATCAGTGTAGATGTAAACAGGAGAAGTGTTTTGTGCCTCACGCTGGAAAACACTCCAGAGAGCTATGAGTTCTCCTACCTGAGCGCTGCCCTCCCCTTCTGTGATGATTTTTTTCACCAGATGAAATATGTAAAGCAGCCGCCTTATATTTCCAAATCTTTCCTTCCTGCTTTGAAGAAGCATCTGTAAACCAACAGTTTGCTGCTATTTCAGGTGAGAATGGTAGTGCTACTTTTATTACAGAAACAGGTTTGTCTTGACTACTATCCAGGCTCTCAGTGTCTTGTGTTGCCAAGAATTTTGCAGCACCTTCTGTGACAGAAAAGTTATTGCAGTAGTTCTCTATCTGAGCATATAATTTCCTGACTGACAACATTTGGGCTATGCCGCCAGGTGGAGGGGTCCCATTAGTGACAGCTTTAATTACCTTGAAGGGACCTCTCAAGATGATAGCTTGCTGCCGTGTGATTTTTTCTACTTCAATGAGAGCTAAGCTAACAACAAACAATCCTTTTTCCCAGGTAGTGTATCTTTTCTCAGCATCTTTAAAACCACGGGAAAAGAAGCTGACAGGCCTCGTTGGACCCTCAGGACCTCACTGCCAGATGTGTATTGATAGTCCTGAGGAGGCAAATCCCCATTCCAATTGGAAAGGGTCTTTAGGATGAATGGGCCCCAATGCCTGATGTGCTGTGGCTTCAAAAATCAGCAATTGTAATACTTCCTCCTGAGAAGGAGTCCAATCTCATTTGACTCCTTTCCTTAGTAAGTTGTAAAGGGGCCTAGCAATGACTGAGAAATCTGGGATATGTTTCCTCCAGAATACTAACAGTCCTAAGGCTTGCTGGAGGTCTTTTTTGTTTTCGGGCATTTTTATTTGCTCTAAAGAAGTTAAAGTGTCAGGTGCAATGCATGTGCTACCAGATCGCCACCAAATTCCCAGGAATTTTACTTCCTGAGAAGGCTTTTGAATTTTCTCTGAAGGAATCTTTAAATCAAGGCTCTCCAGATGAGAGATTATATTCTGCTGGAGATCCCCCACTTCTTTAATTTCCTCTCCTCCCACCAAAATGTCATCAATGTATTGGTACACAGCTACAGTGTCAGGTTTAGGTATTTTTTCTAATTCCTTATCTAAAGCATGGTGTGCTAGTGTTGGAGAGTGTTTTTATCCCTGAGGGAGTCTGGTGAATGTGTACTGTTGTCCCTCCCATGTGAATGCAAAGCAATCCATGTCCTCTGGCTGTATAGGTATCATGAAGAACATGTCTTTGACATCTATGGTTGCCATGATTGTGTGAGCTTTTTCTTGTATTGATGTTATTAGTTCAGCTAAATTTGGCACTGCTGCAGTCAGAGGGTCAGCGTTGGCATTGAGCCTACGGTAATCAATCGTAAGTCTCTACTTCGTGTTGGGCTTTCGGACTGGCCACACGGGTGAATTGTATGGGGAGTGTGTGTTAATTATTATTCCTTGATCACGCAAATCCTGAATAACTGGTTTGATGCCTTCTCTAGCTTCAGAAGGCAAGGGATACTGTTTCACATTGATTATTTTACTGTAAGGCAGTGCAGGTGCGGTCTGAAGCAGCCTAATGTTAAGTGGCGGAGTGCCAAAAGACCACAGAAAACCCTCAGTGTCTTCCCACTGCCTTCCTGCAAGGACATCCATCCCTAGCAGATTATTCGGGATGTCCCCAATTACCATTTTGACAACCAATTGATTTTCTTCTCCAGGGAGTGTTACTTTGACCAGAGCAACATTCATTGGTTCTACGGTTCCTAAAGCATTAAGAACGCAGCATTGCCTTATTGTTGGAACAACTCCACACTTCTGAGCATCTCTATGTGTAAGTGCGGAGATCTGGGCTCCCGTATCAACAATTTATGTTACCAGAGCTTTTTTGGGGCCCATGATTGCTGTAATTAACATGTCTCCTGATTTATTTTTTGTGAGCATTCGTAAGTAAACCCAACCTCCACCCCTTCGCTCACCTGTAAACAGTGGAGATATTAGTTTCCCGAAAGCTCTGTTGGTGTAGATTCAGTGTTTGTGTTTTGGGGTACGGGCGGTTATGTTGGGCAGTTATGTTGCTTTGGCTCTGTGAAAGAAGTTGCGAAAGAGTTACTGCCGGCTTACTGCTAGTGCTTTTCAGGAGACACGCAGCCAGGGTTTCACTGTCCAAGTTCTGTGAAAGAAGCTGAGAAACAGTTCTTTGGCTCAGTGGCTGTGTTCTGTGGGAGAGGCTGAGATGCAGCTTCACTGCCCAGATTCCGAGGGAGAAGCTGGGAAAAGATTAACTTTGGCTCATTGCCTGTGTTCTGTGGGAGAGACTGTGATGTACTGTGTGTACTGAACTGTGTATTGGTAGGAGTATTTGTTAGTTTCTGATGAGGTAGAGGGATCGGTGCACTAGGCTGGGTAGGGGGGTTTGGCCTCCCTAAATTCCAGTTAGTTATGATTTTCTGCAATTTTTCAAGTGGTAAACCATCCATTATGTCCCGGGGGACCCCTTTTTTATTCCCAGCATCCACCAGCATTGTCTGTTGGAAATTTGTTTTCCTGGTTCTGTGTTTTCAGGGTTAGGGGCTCCCATAAACCGGACACCTTTTGTTTTTTCTGATTTTTCCTCTAGGCTTTTTACAGGCCCATACTGTCTACAATAATTTATTAAATCAACTGCTACCTCACTCCATGTCCAAATTTTGCAGCTGCTGCTAGATGCGTCTGATGGTGTTGTGGGGGTCTGTGTTGGTGTATAGGGTGATGGGGCAGACTCAGACTGATCAGTGGAGTTGTTAAGAAATCTATCCAGTCTATCTATTGGGCTTAAAGTCATAATTGTTTTTTGAATAGTAATTGCTGTTGATTTCAATGTTTCTGGAAGCCCATGAATTAAAGGGGTCATAATTTTAGGCTTCACAGGCAGTTGCATTGGGGATTCAAAACCAGGAATTAATTTTCTCTCATGAATCATTTGCAAACATGCAGCTTTTTGTACACTTTCTAAGATCTGGTCGGAGGTAGTGGCAATTGCCAGGGGATCACCCCTTTCCAAGTGATTTATTCCCCCGGCCCAATAGGCTGCATGTTGTGTTAGAGACCAGGAGTCACACTTATCTCCTGTTGTTAGGAAAACACCACGTCCCCAGTATCCACTGGCTTCTTGTTCAGTTAACTTAATCTGGTCTCTGCCAGTGAGAGACACAGAGAACACATACTCCGTTTCTGATTCATGAGGAAGGCGTCCGAATTCCTTTTTCAATTTAGTTAATTCGGTAGCGCTGAATGGTGTTTGTTTAGTTGTTATGTGGGGATCCAGGTCTTCATCATTAATATAATTATATTCAGTTTTAATAAAAAGTCTCAAACGAGGACAGCAATTTTCCCCACAATTTTTAACTGTTTCAGATTCTTTGTAAGGATAGTTTTGTTTTGCTGCCTCGAACTCTTTGTATGGATAGATTTTTTTAATGCAAGGTGTTCCTTTTTCTTCCTCCTCTGTAGAGGAGTTGATTTTGTGTATGTTTTTGGTGTGTTCTTCTCTGAGGGCAGCTTGCAGCATGTAAATTTCATTTCTATCCTCATTTAACTGTTTTTGCAAAATTTCAACTAAATTTTGAAGGGAGTCTATAATTATCATTTCCTCACTTCTCCATTTACAGCGGTTTTCTATGGCTGCAGTGAGACATGCTCTGAGAACTGAGCAAAGAATGTTCTTATTTTTACCTATTTTGAATTTTGATTCATGTTGCAGAGAACATATTCTATCAATGACATTTTCCAAATTAAACCAATTGTTCTCTGTCCAAGTTTCTCCACCAGATGACGGTTTTGCATTGTGTTTAGCAAGCAACCAGTAAAAGTCAGCTTTTGCTTTAGGATTGAGATTTTCATTCATTTTGTGTGAAGGGACCAGAAGTATACCAGGGAGCTGATTTGTGAACTCAAGTTACACAATCATACAGACCTTTTTATGCCCTTTGTCTCCCTAGATAGCTGAAGAAACAAAATCTGTCTGGAAGGCACTGTTTTAATTGCTTCAGGTTTGTCCCTTCCTTTCCAGACAGTCCAGATACACAATCACACTCACACACGCACACAAATGTTTTCTTTGTGAGGGGACCAGAACCTAGAACAGGGGGAATGCCACTCAGCCTTCGCTGGGCCACCCCTTGCTCCATGTGTAGGTGAAGGGACAATATCTGTCTAAAAGGCACAGCTTAATTTCTTCAGGTCTGTCCCCTCCCTTTTAGACAGTCCAGGTACACAAATACAGCAGTAACAACAGTAACAGGTTCAGATACAACTCCAATACAACATCAATTCCAATATCAATATCAGGATTAGGAGGAGTATCAGTGTCGGTGTCCGTGCCGGTAAGATCAGTAACAGAAGTGACTGTAACAATTTCCCCTGCTTTTGCACTGAAAAATCTTTTGTGTCAATTCCGGAGCCTGTGTGCTCAATCAAGGGTGAGATTTGGCTTTGGCATATGCAGTCTGACGGAGATTACAGACTACACAGAACCTGCAAAATCTCACTGGCTTCCAGAATCCCATCCTCGTCGCCAATTATGTGAGGGTCCACCTGAAATGAACGGGTGACGAATGATTTTTTTTGGTGCAAAAAATAACCAACAAAGGCACAGGGGTTTTGCAGTAACAAATCAACAAAATGCAATTTTATTAATGATAACCACAACTGAATATGCATTTGGTTAGGGAATCTGGGGAAGAGAAGGGTAAGACAAGGGAAAGAGGGAGGAAAGAAGGTTAGGGAGGGGCTTATAGCTACCAAAATGTGATGTCTTCGGGGGTCCCGCTGCCGAAACTCGCTGGTGCACGCTTTGGGGAGATCTCAGAGGACAGTCGGAACCGAACCCCAAAATATACTGTTCTTGGTTGGGGGAAGGGTGGCCGAAATTTGGTTTCCATGGAGGGCAAAAGAATAGGAACAGCAGGAGGGGGGAGGTTACTCCATTGTTTTCATGCCCGAATGCTCGCAGGTACGTTTACTCTGGGCAGTTTTTCCCCCCTCCCCAAGCTGGTGGGGGGGGTTCAGTCCCAGTCTCTGGAAGGAGGTTGCCAAGGGGGTACCAGGGGGGTGCCAGTAGGGTGCCGGGGGGTTCCTTGTCTTGTCTTGGTTCCTTGATGAGGGGATTCGCATCTCTGTTTGTCTGTCACGGTGGTTGAAGGCAGGCGAGAGGGGTCTTCTCTTGGAGGGGAGGAGCCACCCCAGAGCTCAGTGCAGCCAAGTCAGGAGGTTGGAAGAAAGTCCAGTTCCATTGTTCAGAAAAGGGCAGCATGCCCCTTCAAGTTCAGCATGGCATGTTCTGAAAACACCACCTGTGAACACACTGAATAAGCATGAGACTTTCTTTCCCAACTGGCTCAACAGTTTTTAACCTTTCGGGGGTCTTTTCTCATGACAATTGTGAGGCAAAAAATGAAGGATTTTTGGATGGACTTTCACAACCAGAAACTGCTGCTCCATCCCCACGGGCTGCAGGCCCCCATGGGCAGGGCGGGGGCGTGGGGGCTACTGCCCTGCACAGCCTCCCCTTCACATCCCTGCCAGAGCCATGGACAGCTGCCTGTGGCCCCCGAGCGTGCTCAGGAATTGACCACTGCTGCTGGAGGCCTTGGTGCTGAGCCCCTGAATCATCTCTCACTTGGACATGCTCACAAACAAAGGAGGAACAGGGCCTCAGTGGCCCGAAGAGCTGCCCACAGAACCAGGAGGACCTGGACAAGTGGGATTGCAGAAGCAGCGTGGGGAGAACATCCAGGCAGGCTGCCAGGGGCTGAGGCTGGGGCAATGGAAAATCTGCAGTGGGAAGGAAACCACACAGCATCTGGTATTTTGAAACACAGCTAGAGTTTTCCTGTGCATTCTGACTATGAATCACCAATGGTGGGCTGTGAAATTTCTAATACCTGTCTGGCCCTTGGGGCTGAGCTGTGGGATGAAGCTCTGGGAGGAGACCTGGGAGAGATCCTAGAGTGAGCCAGGGTCCCCCACGTCAGAGCAGAGCCCGGAACAGCGGGAAGGGATCAATGGCAGCCTCACTCCCCCTCTACCCTTTCCTCACCATGGGCCAAATAACATCCTGAAGCACATTGTGAGAGAACTGCTCAAAGGGGATGGTGGGTGCATTCCCTCAGCCTTGTCCTGGGGCTCAGCAGCCGAGGGCTCTGGCTGCACATCTGGACACGCCGAGCCCGGAACATCAGGAAGGGATCCATGGC
The DNA here is from genome assembly GCF_047830755.1 of Zonotrichia albicollis. Lineage (NCBI taxonomy): Eukaryota > Metazoa > Chordata > Aves > Passeriformes > Passerellidae > Zonotrichia > Zonotrichia albicollis. Next base: position 4,115,545 of record NC_133827.1, on the reverse strand, counting down.
AGCCTCGCTGCCCGCTGCTGCTTCCATGCCCTGCAGGGCTGTTTCCCAGCCTGGCCTGACTGCAGCTTCTCCCCAGCCTCTGCAGGAAGGCATTGGGCATCAGCTGCCGCGCAGCCCAAACTCACCAGTGATCCCCTGCATTTTCCCAGTCCCCAGGCACATCCTGAGGTGTGGCTGCTTGGAGGAGGGAGGGCCATAGCCAGCCCCAAAGGCCTGGGGGGATCAGGATTTTCCTGATCATAACCCATGTCTTGGACAAGTATTGCCTCCTGAAGAGGCGACCTCCTGGATATGCAATGATTCCATCTGATCCAGCTGTGCCTCTTCCTTTCTCAAGGGATGGACAGAGGGGCTCTATAGAAGGTGGCATTTCCTGCAGGAAGGGAGGCGATGCCAGGCACAGTCACAGGAGGTAAATGCTGTGCCTCTGGGCCTGAGCCCTGCTGAGGCTTGAGCTGCCCTCTCTGCTGCTTGGCACTGCAGGCACAGCCCGGACAAGATGGGCACAGCCCAGAGGAATTGTCCCGAGCAGGCTCAGGGCACTCGCGTACTGAGCTGTCCTGCTGGGCTCCCTCTGTGGGAGACACGTCCTGAAACCTGGGAGCGGCTGCACGGGGTGTCCATGGTGGGGAAAGGGCAGAGGGGGAGAGCAAGGCTCCAGCGTGTCCTGAGAGGGCCTGGCCATGTGCCCCTTGGGCTGTGGGAGCTGTTCCATGGGCAGGTGGGCAAGCAGGCGGGAGGGATGGAGGTTGGGAGAGACAGCTGTGGCACTGCAGATTTCCCCAAGCATTTAGTGAGGGTTTCCTGTGTTGGAGGGAGGGAGAGAGCCCCAGGGCCCTGGGCTGTTGCAGCTGCCCCTCCAGGCATGTTGCACAAGACCTGCAAAGAGCGTGGAGAGTGACCAGGAGCCACAGGCTCCCACAGCCTTACCCACCCCCTTGCAGTGCCCAATTCCCCAAGGGAGAAGGGGATCCCAGCACACCATGGAAATGGTTCTGTAGGATCTGTGATCCCTTCTCAACTGGGATCATGACTTGAATTACTTGAAAATACTGGTGAATGGTGCTTTGAAGACCTTGCCAGATGTTGGAGGCATGTTCTGAATGTACCTTTCCTGACAGAATAATCTGTGGCAGTGTGGCAAGAGTTTACTCATGAGACAGTTCCCTTAAGTTCTTCTGAGGGTGGATCACTTCTGGAAACCTTACCCTGCTCCCTTCTGGAGCCCTGAGTGATCCCACAGGATCGCTGTCAGTGGGAAGAAGGAGCATTTATCTGTCCATTCTCCTCCTGTGTGCAATGCCACTGTGTCCTTCTGTGTGCTCTGTACAGCCACAAAGAGCAGAGAGGGAAGGGGCTGGGCCCAGGGCTGTGCCCCAGGGCTGAGCCTTTCTCAGCTCCTTTGCTGCCCCCAGGGAGCCCGAGCTGCTTCTGCTGCCACTGCCAAGCCCTGGCCCTGCCTGGGGCTGGGTTTGGAGCTGCTGGCAGCTCCAGGGAATCCTTTCTGCCCCACCTACCCCGCATGGGGCTCCTTCCATCCCAGGGTGGGGCCACTGCAGGCACAAGGTCCCCCTGGCCCTGCTCCTGACTGGAAGGCAGAAACAAAGGAGTGCCTTGGAGGGCACCAATCACCCAGGTGCCCTCACTGACACTCAGGTCTGAAGGAGAATCTTCAGCAGTGCCATTGGAGCTATTGTGTCCTGCCTTTCTTTGCAGCTAAGCCTGTTGGTAAAGGTGATCTGGCTTCCCAGCCCACGTTCAGGATTGAGCCTCTGAGAGATGGTGAGGGTAGGTCAAGGCCTTTCCCCTTAGAGAGCTGCCAGCTGAGAGCCCAAACCTCGGCCAGGGGGCATCGCTGCAGGCGCCAGGACAGAGCCATGCACTTGGTGCCATGATCTAGTTGAGGTGTTAGAACATGGGTTGGACTCGATGATCTTAAAGGTCTCTTCCAACCTAGAATTTTTATGATTCTGTGATTCTGTGTGTGCCCTCACCCTGCACGATCCACTCACAACTTCTGCTCAGCACTGGCAGCTGTTTGGAGGAGGGTGGGCCCTGGCCCAGCTGAAAAAGACCAGATGATTTGTTGATTACACCCGATTTTGCATAAGCATGATGTCCTGAACATGCCATCAAAGTAATGGAGAATCGTTCCGTCTGTTAAGGTGTACTTTTTGTTTCTCAAGTGATGGGCCAAAAGGCAGGACAGAAGGAGGTGTTTCCACAACGAAGCAGAGGCCGATTGGCAGCCCCTGCTGCAGGAAGAAAGGCCAAGCCAAACACAGGCATGGGCACGGGCACAGGCTCAGAAGGTAATTGCTGTGCCGGGCTCAGCAGGGCTCAGCCCTTGGCGGGACTGTGTGGCTGCGGCTCTTCCACTGGGGCCTGCCCTTGCACGGCCCGGCCGCAGCCAAAGCTGGAGGTGCCTCTGGAGCTCGTTCACAGCCCCGGGGAAAGGGGACTCGTGCACCAACGTCCCTCCCGCTGCAGCTGCTCCAGAGCTGGCCCTGAGTGCCCAGAGGCCCAAGGCACAGGAGCGGGAGCCCTGCCACGAGCCCAGGGCCAGAGCCAGCCTTGGCTCCCGACTGGGCAGGGGCTGCACTGGGTCCTGCCAGGGCCTGACTCTGTGCCCTGGGGCTGGGGGAGCTGTCACGGGGCAGGGAGGGCCAGGGCTGGCAGTGGCTGCTCAGGGATGGCTTTGGCCCATGTCCCTCCAAGCAGCGACTGCCCAAGCAGCTGCGCCGCCCCGGGCTCTCCTCCTGGCCTGCTGGGCTTTGTTGGGTGGGCACAGCCTGTGCCAAGGGGCGGCAAGGTGACTGCAGGCCCCAGCTCTGGGGGAAATGGAGAATGTCCTGCCCGCATCCACCGTGCTGCCAGCTCATTCATGTTCCATTTCCCCGCTTAATGGGACACCACATATCAGGAGACATTTTGTTCATCAGTCCCACAAGGATCCATGATGAGTCACCACTTGTTCAATTGCATTTTATAACACTGATGTTTCTCAAGTGATGAAAATCCTTCCTTGCTATTGCTCCAATACCCTTCTTTTTCAAGTTCCAATGCTTATCCCACAACAATGTAAATGGTGTGGGCTTGTTTGCAAATATTTTTGGCTTTTTCTATGGGACACAGGGCTGGAAAAGCACATTTCTTTCAAACAAGGAAAGATCAAGAAATACTCAGCAACTATAACTCCCAGGCCAGGATCAAGGGTCATTACAGAAGTCTTTCTCTGGCTATAAAATACTTACTGGCACACAGTTTGCTTCTTCAAATGGCAGGCAGACCTTTTTTGTACTAGTCAAGGAAAACTGGCCTGCTGATTCAGTGCATGTGTAGTGAGTACAGTTGTCATATGGATCTTTATAACTCTTTCCAACCTGAAAAAAAACAGAAAAAAAATTAAAAAACAAAACCAAAAACAAACGAAGACAAAACAAAACCCCCAAGCCAATGGAGTATAGCAAAAAAAAAAAAAAAAATAGAAAACTGAAACAGTAATAAAGTCAATGAACTGGCAGAGACTGGGTTGCTCTTACCACTCTGAAAGGACTGAGATGTCTGCAACTCACATCTACAAATTATGTACCAAGCTCACCCACTACCAGTCTATGCAAAATCACTTCTGTGGCCTCCCAGGGGGAAAGAATGGCAGAATAAGCTGACGCTCCCCATTGCTCCCACAGGTGCAGCTGGAACCACAGCACATGTTCCTGATGCCCAGAAGGGCCTTGGAAGGGGTTTCTGTCAGGGAACAGGCTTCAGTCTGGGGTTACTGGCAGGCCTGCTTGTCTTGGATCTGATCTTCCTCTTATGCTCTGTCCGAATTTGGACTTACTTGAAGAGGAGACAGTGAGTGTTTAGTTGACGTTTCCCTCAAACAACTTCTTTTGAAAATATGCTGTACATAGGAAACATTTCCAGTGAGGCTGCAGTGTAGGTGTGGCCAGTCCACGATTGTCCAAAGAACTCTGCTGAGGGTTCTGCTGCTGCCCAGAGCTTTCATTGGCCTCCTAATTGCTGAGCCTTGTCCTGGGGGGCCCGCTGGGGCTGCAGCCAGTGCTGGCTCCCACTGAGGCTGCCTGGCCAAGAGCAGCCCCAGGGGCACAGGGCAGAGGCAAAGCACGGTGGGGAGGAGAAAGAGCAGGGACGAGATTGCCCTTGAAAGGCAGAGGCGCTCTGGGGCCCGCTCCTGCCCAGGGAGCCTGCCCAGAGCCGTGTCCTGCTGGCCGGGGCCGTGAGGGGCAGCTGTGCAGCTGGGCCAGGCTGTGCCAGCAGCTCCAGCCGTGCTGGGGAGCCTTGCCAGCTCTGGGCCCTGCTGTGCAGGAGGTTCCCTGTGTGCCACTGGCACCTGGGGCCTCAGACACCTCTTCTTTCCACAGTTCCACCTCTGGACAGGAGTTGTAAGACGGTGGCTGCACCTCACACCCAAGCAGCAGGAGCAGCTCCTCCAGCAGTTAGAAGAGCCTGCGCAGCCCTGTCAAGAATTCTGAGGAGAAGACTCCAGAACAGCCATCGACAAGGAAATCTCCTATTCTCCTGGAGATCCCACTGCCACCTCCTCTCCCCATGAGTATCCCCAAGCTACTTTCATTTCTTTTTTGATCCTCCTCTGTCCCGTCACGACTCCTTCTATAGACCCCAGCAGCAGCCCAGCACCCTCCAGCCCCTCCTGAGACTAACATGTCGTTTCCTCTGCCCCTGAGCCCCCTGGCCCTGCCCTCTAAGCAACACTGAAGTTAACCCTGCTCTCTGCCAGGCTAGGTGATGGCCCTTTCTTTTGTTGCACTAGGGGAAGGTGCTGTCACCCCAGTGTTTGGGTGGCAGCAGCAGCAAAGCCCAGCCGGCAGCATCACTGGCTGAGCTCCATGGCCAGGAGCAGCCGTGGATGCCCATGGTGTGGGCAGGCAGGAGCCAGGCAGGGGCTGCCGTGACCAGCGGCGGGGTCCTGAGGGCTGGGGAAGCCCAGGGGGCAGGCAGCAGCATGGGGCTCCTGAGAAAAAGCAACTCCATTTGCTTAGGTTTTCTGTTTTAGAAATTAGAAATTTGTAGAAGTATTTCAAAATAGTTTTTCTGAAGAGAGACACCCCCAAATATATCTTCCTAATTACTATAGTGTTTAAAGATTTTTGTAAGTAGTTTTAGAATCGAGAGAAAAAGTGACCCCATTTTGTCTTCACTTTTCATTCTTAGAAATATTTAGAAACATCCTTTGTAGAGAGAAATCCCCAAATGTTTTGTTCCTGTTTCCACAACAGGAACTAATTTTTGAAATTTTTGAAACTACTTTTAGAGTTCTGGAAAATATTTCCCCCTTATAAAATAAAAAATAAAATTGCATTTCAGTGGTAATCTTTATTCTAGGAAGAAGTAAGACCCCTTCAGCCAGCCAGCCTGCTGCAGAGGCTCTTTTCCCACAGGACCTTTTTATCTGGTCACTTCCAACATACATAAAACTTTTTCCCAGATATTTCCTGAGATTTTCTATGAGGTCCCGTCTTAGTTGTCTCAGAGAAACTTTGACCACAGTGGGCATCTCTTCAAGTTACCATTTTGTTTGCTTCTAGTGGAACTTCCTCAGTTCTAGAGCAGGGCCTTCTCTCAGCTCTCTGCTGACCCCGGGCTCTCCTCCCAGCTTGCTGGGCTTTGTTGGGTGGCACAGCCTGTGCCAAGGGGCGGCAAAGTGCCTGCAGGCCCCAGCTCTGGGGGAAATGTAGAACGTCCTGCCCGCATCCACCATGCTGCCAGCTCAGCAGGGCAGCATAGCACGGGCTGACGCTCCCCATTGCTCCCACAGGTGCAGGCGGCCCCACCACACGTGTTCCCTATTCCCTGAAGAGAATTGATTTTTGTCAGGGAACACACTGTTGGCTAGAGTTAATGGCAAGCCTGGCTTTTCTCTGGCATGCAGGGTATGGGGGACTCCTGTAATGCTGGCAGATGCCAGGGGTCCGCAATGAGGCACACAAGCTGGAGGCGCTGGTCTTGTGCGTGTTGAATTTTGCACTAAGATGTGCGGGGCTTTGGGTCCTTTGGAAGTGGTGCCTGTGGCTGGGGTTCCTCATGAGCTTCTATGGGGATTTGGGATCTTTTCTATGGTGTTCAAGTGACTGGAGACATTTGTAAGGCTGGCAGGGGCTTGACTTCCTCGCGATTACCGTGGCGGTTTAGTGCTTGCTGTCAAGGCTTGGAGAGGAGCTGAGTCCTTGCTAAGGTGGGCAGGAGGCTGGGTTCTTTTGTGAGGCACACAAGGCCGTCTTGGGGTCTCTGCATTGGTATTCATGGATTGTTTGTGAGGCACACAGGGATATTTTCGGGTCCCTGCCACTGTTGCTTTACCAACTTGTTGCTGTGCAGGTGCTGCCAGCACCCAAACAAGGTCCTCTCCCCTGAAGGCACTGGCCCTGATCTCTGGCCCCTACTGAAGGTGGGCAGAGCTTGACCCAGCATTTCTGTTGCAATAAAGAGATGGGGCTGTCAGCCCAGTGTCCGGGTGGCAGCAGCAGCAAAGCCCACCTGGCAGTCGCACTGGCTCAGCTCCATGGCCAGGAGCAGCCGTGGATGCCCACGGTGTGGGCCGGTAGGAGCCAGGCAGGGGCTGCTGTGACCAGCAGCGGGGTCCCGAGGCCTGGGGGAGCCCATGCTGAGCGTCCCTGGGCTGAGGGCACATTTCCTTCCCTGGCATCATCTGGGCCTGGACCTCCTCCAGTGCCAAGGCCAGGAAAAGAGGGAAGCCATCAAGAGCATCTCCATGGACACAGTCTGACCCACAATGTCAGCAGGTGACAAATAAGGTTTTGGTGAGCAATGGACCTGGGATACACAAAAACAATCAAGGCAGTCCATTTGTACAGATGTGGGCACACTCTGGGGGTACAGCTGAGGCCATGAGGTCACAGCAGGCTCAGGGGTCACAGCAGGCTGAGGTCACTGTTGGCTCTGAGGTCACAGAGGTGCCAGAGCCCCGTGGTTGCACAGCAGCACAAGGAGCGAGCACTCAGTCCTTGAGCACAACTGTTGCGGCAGCAGCAGCGGCTGTGGCAGCAGTGGTGCTGACATTGGGACAGCGGTGTCAGGACAGCGGTGGCAGCAAGAGCTGCGGGACTGGCAGAGGGCAAGGCACCATGGCCCTTGCTCTGCGCCTCTTCCTCCTGCTCCTCCTGGCCGTGGCCCTGCCTGCCAGGGCTGCCCAGGCTGCTCCGCTGCAAGGGTGGCGAGCAGGTGAGCTGGCAGCCTGGCTCCCCTTTCCCGGGACAGCGCTCCCTGCTCCCCGGGAAGCGCCGGGGATGGTTTTTCCCAGGCCTTTAGGGAGGGTTTCCTCTGGGGGAGGGAGAGAGACCCCATGGCCCTGGGCAGCCCCAGTTTCCTCTCCAGGGATGTGTCCCAGGGCCTGCAAAGAAGGTGCAGTGACCAGGAGCCTGCCCAGAGCTCCCCAGGCCCCTGTGCAGTTCGGCCTTGTCCATTCACACCTGGCTCCTGTAGCCTTAACCAACCCCCTTGCAATGCCCTGTTCCTAAAGGCAGAAGGGGATCCCAAAACAAAAATGAAATGGTTCAGATCTTTGTTCCATTCTAGATTTGGATCACGCCTTGCAAGATTTGGAAGTCCAGGTGAATGACACTGTGAAGGTCTTGGTGAATGCCAGAGGCAAGTTCTGAATTTCCCTTTTTACTGGCAGAATAATCAGTGTCCATGTGGCAAGAGCTCACCCATCGGCCATGTTTGTTACCGTTAAATCAGGGCTGAAGAATTCTGTAAACCTTGCCCTGCTCTTTTGTGGAGCACTGAGGGATCCCACAGGATGGCTGTCAGTGGGAGGAAGGAGCATTTAGCTGTCCATCCTCCTCCCGTGTGCAATGCCACTGTGTCCTTTTGTGTGCTCTGTGCAGCCACAGAGAAGAGCAGAACGGGCAGGGGCCAGGCTCAGGGCTGTGCCCCAGGGCTGAGCCTTGCCTGCAGCCCGAGGATCTGCTACAGTGCCATGGGTGATGTTCTGTACGGCCTTTCTTTGCAGCTGAACTTGTTGGTGAAGGTGATCTGGCTTCCAAAACCACATCCATGACTGAGCCTCTGGGAGATGGTGAGGGTAGGTGAAGGCCTTTCCCCTGGGAGAGCTGCCAGCTCAGAGCCCAAAGCTCGGCCAGGGGGGCATCGCTGCAGGTGCCAGGACAGAGCCATGCACGTGTGTGCCCTCGCCCTGCGCCATCCCCACACCGCTCCTGCGGCTCAGTGGTGCCCGTGCAGCTGAGCAGAGATGGCAGAAGCTTCTGTGGCTGATGTGTTACAGATGTGTCTGCAGGGAGGACTTTTCCTGTCCCTGTGATGATTCCTACACGGAAGCCAGACTCCCGTCGCAGGGGTGAGTAGTGTGTCCCTGCTGACCCCACAGGCTGAGCCCTGCTTTTGTGGCATCCATTCATGGGAAATGGAACCGTGTTGCTCTAAGGTCCTCCAAGGGGAAAGAACAAAGCTACAGAACAGAAGAAACCCCATGAGCCCTCTGAACAAATGAAGGAAATGCTGAAGGAAATGCAGCAGGCAGGACAAGGTGGGTGCATTCCCTCAGCCTTCACCTGGGGCTCAGCAGCCGAGGCTTTGGCTGCACATCTGGACACGCTGAGCCTGGCACAGCAGGAAGGGATCCATGACAGCCTCACTGCCCCGCTGCTGCTTCCACGCCCTGCAGGGCAGTCTCCCAGCCTGGCCTGGCTGTAGCTTCTCCCCAGGCTCTGCAGGAAAGCATTGGGCATCCGCTGAAAGGCAGCCCAAACCGCACCACAGGCATGAGATGCCCTGCAATTTCCCATCTCCAGGCAGATGAGAAGGGGCACCTATATGGAGAAGGGAGAGCCCTGCCCTACCCAAAAAGTTGAAAGGGATTTCCTGAATCTTAACCATGTCTTTGAGAGGCATTGCCTCTTGAAGATGCCACCTCTCCAATGGGGAACAGTCCAATCTGATCCAGCTCTCTCTTTTCTCCAGAAGCAGATGGAGAGGCTGTGCAGAAAGAAGCATTTCCTGGAGGAAGCAATGGCTCATGGACAGCCTCTTCTGCAGGACGGGAGCCGATGCAAGGCACAGCCACAGGAGGTAATTGCAGTGCCTCTGGGCCTGAGCCCTGCTGAGGCTTGAGCTGGCCTCTCTGCTGCTTGGCACTGGGGCACAGCCCAGACAAGATGGGCACAGTCCAGAGGAATTATCCCGAGCAGGCTCAGGGCCCTTGCGTACTGAGCTGTCCTGCTGGGCTCCCTCTGTGGGAGACACGTCCCGAAACCTGGGAGCGGCTGCACGGGGTGTCCATGGTGGGGAAACGGCAGAGGGGGAGAGCAAGGCTCCAGTGGGTCCTGAGAGGGCCTGGCTATGTGCCAGTGTGCTGGGGGATTTGTCCCAGGGGAAAGATGGTTGGAAAGATAGAAGTAGGTAGAAAGGGAGGGAGAAGGGACAGGAGGGATGGAGGGGGACAGGGGGATAGCTGTGGCACTGCCTGCTGCAGTTTTCCCCAGGGATTTAGCAAGAGTTGCAGCTGTGGAAGTGAGAGCTCCCAGGGCCCTGGGTTGCTTCAGCCGCCCCACCATGGATGTTGCACAGGGCATGGAAAGAGGGTGCAGAGTGACCAGGAGCCTGCCCAGAGCTCCCCAGGCCCCTGTGCAGTTCGGCCTTGTCCATTCACACCTGGCTCCCATGGCCATACTGGACCCCCTTGCAGTGCCCAATGCTCAAAGCAGAAGGGGATCCCAGCGCACAAAGGAAATGGTTCAGGTCTTTGTTCCATTTTAGATTTGGATCACGCCTTGGAAGTTTTGGAAGTCCAGGTGAATGACACTTTGAATGTCATGGCAAATGCCAGAGGCAAGTTCTGAATTTCCCTTTTTACTGGCAGAATAATCAGTGTCCATGTTGCAAGAGCTCACCCATCGGCCATGTTTGTTTACATTAAGTCAGGGCTGAAGAATTCTGTAAACCTTGCCCCGCTTCTTTCTGGAGCACTGAGGGATCCCACAGGATGGCTGTCAGTGGGAGGAAGGAGCATTTAGCTGTCCATCCTCCTCCCGTGTGCAATGCCACTGTGTCCTTTTGTGTGCTCTGTGCAGTCCCAGAAAAGAGCAGAACGGGCAGGGGCCAGGCCCAGGGCTGTGCCCCAGCGCTGAGCCTTGCCTGCAGCCTGAGGATCTGCTATAGTGCCATGGGTGATGTTCTGTCCTGCCTTTCTTTGCAGCTGAACTTGTTGGTGAAGGTGATCTGGCTTCCAAAACCACATCCATGACTGAGCCTCTGGGAGATGGTGAGGGTAGGTGAAGGCCTTTCCCCTGGGAGAGCTGCCAGCTCAGAGCCCAAGGCTCGGCCAGGGGGGCATTGCAGCAGGTGCCAGGACAGAGCCATGCACGTGTGTGCCCTCGCCCTGCGCCATCCCCACACCGCTCCTGCGGCTCAGTGGTGCCCGTGCAGCTGAGCAGAGATGGCAGAAGCTTCTGTGGCTGATGTGTTACAGATGTGTCTGCAGGGAGGACTTTTCCTGTCCCTGTGATGATTCCTACACGGAAGCCAGACTCCCGTCGCAGGGGTGAGTAGTGTGTCCCTGCTGACCCCACAGGCTGAGCCCTGCTTTTGTGGCATCCATTCATGGGAAATGGAACCGTGTTGCTCTAAGGTCCTCCAAGGGGAAAGAACAAAGCTACAGAACAGAAGAAACCCCATGAGCCCTCTGAACAAATGAAGGAAATGCTGAAGGAAATGCAGCAGGCAGGACAAGGTGGGTGCATTCCCTCAGCCTTCACCTGGGGCTCAGCAGCCGAGGCTTTGGCTGCACATCTGGACACGCCGAGCCCGGCCCAGCAGGAAGGGATCCATGGCAGCCTCACTGTCCCGCTGCTGCTTCCACGCCCTGCAGGGCTTTTTCACAGCCTGGCCTGGCTGCAGCTTCTCCCAGCCTCTGCAGGAAGGCATTTGGCATCAGCTGACAGGCAGCCCAAACCGCACCTCAGGCATGAGATGCCCTGCAATTTCCCATCTCCAGGCAGATGAGAAGGGGCACCTATATGGAGAAGGGAGAGCCCTGCCCTACCCAAAAAGTTGAAAGGGATTTCTTGAATCTTAACCATGTCTTTGAGAGGCATTGCCTCCTGAAGATGCCACCTCTCCAATGGGGAACAGTCCAATCTGATCCAGCTCTCTCTTTTCTCCAGAAGCAGATGGAGAGGCTATGCAGAAGGAAGCATTTCCTGGAGGAAGCAGTGGCCCATTGACAGCCGCTTCTGCAGGAAGGGAGGCGATGCCAGGCACGGCCACAGGAGGTAATTGCTGTGCCTCTGGGTCTGAACCCTTCTGAGGCTTGAGCTGCCCTCTCTGCTGCTTGGCACTGTGGGCACAGCTCCGACAAGACGGGCACAGCTCAGAGGAATTGTCCCAAGCAGGCTCAGGGCACTCGCGTACTGAGCTGTCCTGCTGGGCTCCCTCCATGGGAGACAAGTCCCGAAACCTGGGAGCGGCTGCACGGGGTGTCCATGGTGGGGAAACGGCAGAGGGGGAGAGCAAGGCTCCAGTGGGTCCTGAGAGGGCCTGGCTATGTGCCAGTGTGCTGGGGGATTTGTCCCAGGGGAAAGATGGTTGGAGAGATAGAAGTAGGTAGAAAGGGAGGGAGAAGGGACAGGAGGGATGGAGGGGGACAGGGGGATAGCTGTGGCACTGCCTGCTGCAGTTTTCCCCAGGGATTTAGCAAGAGTTGCAGCTGTGGAAGTGAGAGCTCCCAGGGCCCTGGGTTGCTTCAGCCGCCCCACCATGGATGTTGCACAGGGCATGGAAAGAGGGTGCAGAGTGACCAGGAGCCTGCCCAGAGCTCCTGAGGCCCCTGTGGAGTGTGACCTTGCCCATTCACACCTGGCTCCCACGGCCATACCCGACCCCCTTGCAGTGCCCAATTCCCAAAGGCAAAAGGGGATCCCAACACACCCTGAAAAATGTTCTCATCTGTGCTCCGTTCTAGATGAGGTTGCTCAAAAGGCTTCCCCATTAGATTGGTTGAGAAAAGTGTTGAAGCCTTTGGAGCCTCCTTCAGGTATGTTCTCACTGTCCTACACAGTAATAATTGTTGACAACTTCACAGCAACCAGGTTATACAAGCTACTGTGGCTGTTGTGTTACAGATGTGTCTGCAGGAAGGACTTTTCCTGCCCCTTTGCTGATTCCTACAGAGAGCCCTGGCTCTAATTGCTGGGGTGAGTAGTGTTGTCCCTGCTGACCCCATAGGCTGAGCCCTGCTTCTGTGGCATGCATTCCTAGGAAATGGAACTACTTTCTGTTAAGGTCCTCTGAGAGGGAAGAACAAAGCCCCAGGACACAAGAAACCCCACGAGCCAAGCAACATCTTGAAACGAATAGTGACGGAACTACTCAAAGGGAATGGTGAGAGCATTTCCCTCAGCCTTGTCCTGGGGCTCAGCAGCCGAGGGCTCTGGCTGCACATCTGGACACGCCATGCCCAGAACAGTGGGAAGGGATCCATGGCAGCCTCGATGCCCCGCTGCTGCTTCCATGCCCTGCAGGGCTGTTTCCCAGCCTGGCCTGGCATCCGCTGCCACACAGCCCAAACTCCTGCATTTTCCCAGTCCCCAGTAGGATCCTGAGTGTGGCTGCTTACAGGAGGCAGGGCTATAGCTAGCCCCAAAGGCCTGGGGAATCAGGATTTTCCTGATCCTTATCCATGTTTTGGAGAAGTATTGCCTCCTGAACAGGCCACCTCCAGGATGTGCAATGATTCCATCTGATCCAGCTGTGCCTCTTCATTTCTCAAGGAATGGACAGAGAGGCTCTATGGAAGGTGGCATTTCCTGCAGGAAGGGAGGCGATGCCAGGCACAGTCACAGGAGGTAATTGCTGTGCCTCTGGGCCTGAGCCCTGCTGAGGCTTGAGCTGCCCTCTCTGCTGCTTGGCACTGCAGGCACAGCCCGGACAAGATGGGCACAGCCCAGAGGAATTATCCCAAGCAGGCTCAGGGCACTCGGGTACTGAGCTGTCCTGCTGGGCTCCCTCTGTGGGAGACACGTCCTGAAACCTGGGAGCGGCTGCACGGGGTGTCCATGGTGGGGAAAGGGCAGAGGGGGAGAGCAAGGCTCCAGTGGGTCCTGAGAGGGCCTGGCCATGTGCCCCTTGGGCTGTGGGAGCTGTTCCATGGGCAGGTGGGCAAGCAGGAGGGAGGGACGGAGGTTGGGAGCAACAGCTGTGACACTGCAGATTTCCCCAAGCATTTAGTGAGGCTTTCCTGTGTGGGAAGGAGGGAGAGAGCCCCAGGGCCCTGGGCTGTTGCAGCTGCCCCTCCAGGCATGTTGCACAGGACCTGCAAAGAGCGTGGAGAGTGACCAGGAGCCACAGGCTCCCACAGCCTTACCCCACCTCCTTGCAGTGCCCAATTCCCCAAGGGAGAAGGGGATCCCAGCACACCATGGAAATGGTTCTGTAGGATCTGTGCTCCCTTCTCGACTGGCATGTGACTTGGATTAGTTGGAAATGCTGGTAAATGGTGCTTTGAAGACCTTGCCACATGTTGAAGGCAAGTTCTCAATGTACCTTTCCTGGCAGAAATATCCATGGCAGAGTGGCAAGGGCTTACTCATGAGCCAGTTCCCTTAAATTTCACTGAAGGTTGATCAGTTCTGGAAACCTTGCCCTGCTCCCTTCTGGAGCCCTGAGTGATCCCACAGGATTGCTGTCAGTGGGAGAAAGGGGCATTTAGCTGTCCATCCTCCTCCCATGTTCAATGCCACAGTGTCCTTCTGTGTGCTCTGTGCAGCCACAGAGAAGAGCAGAAAGGGAAGGGGCTGGGCCCAGGGCTGTGCCCCGGGGCTGAGCCTTTCTCAGCTCCTTTGCTGCCCCCAGGGAGCCTGAGCTGCTCCTGCTGCCACAGCCAAGCCCTGGCCCTGCCTGGGGCTGGGTTTGGAGCTGCTGGCAGCTCCAGTGAGTCCTTTCGTCCCCAACAACCCTGCAAGGGGCTCCTTCCATCCCAGTGTGGGGCCACTGCAGGCACCAGGTCCCCCTGGCCCTGCTCCTGAGTGGAAGGCAGAGCCAAGGAAGTGCCTTGGAGGGCACCAATCACCCAGGTGCCCTCACTGCCACTCGGGCCTGAAGGAGAATCTTCAGCAGTGCCATTGGAGCTGTTGTGTCCTGCCTTTCTTTGCAGCTGAACTTGTTGGTGAAGGTGATCTGGCTTCCCAGCCCATGTTCAGGATTGAGCCTCTGGGAGATGGTGAGGGTAGGTCAAGGCCTTTCCCCTGGGAGAGCTGCCAGCTCAGAGCCCAAAGCTCAGCCAGGGGGGCATCGCTACAGGTGCCAGGACAGAGCCATGCTCGTGTGTGCCCTTGCCCTGCACGATCCACTCACAACTTCTGCTCAGCACTGGCAGATGTTTGGAGGAGGGTGGGCCCTGGCCCAGTGGAAAAAGCCCAGATGATTTGTTGATTTTACCCGATCTTGCATAAGCATGATGTCCTGAACATGCCATCAAAGTAATGGAGAATCGTTCCATCTGTTAAGGTGTACTTTTTGTTTCTCAAGTGATGGGCCAAAAGGCAGGACAGAAGGAGGTGTTTCCCCAAAGAAGCAGAGGCCGATTGGCAGCCCCTCCTGCAGGAAGGAAGGCCAAGCCAAACACAGACATGGGCACGGGCACAGGCTCAGAAGGTAATTGCTGTGCCGGGCTCAGCAGGGCTCAGCCCTTGGCAGGGCTGTGTGGCAGCAGCTCTTCCACTGGGGCCTGCCCTTGCACGGCCCGGCCGCAGCCAAAGCTGAGGGTGCCTTTGGAGCTCATTCAGAGCCCCGGGGAAAGGGGACTCACGCACCCATGTCCCTCCCGCTGCAGCTGCTCCAGAGCTGGCCCTGAGTGCCCAGAGGCCCAAGGCACAGGAGCAGCCCCGAGCGGGAGCCCTGCCGCGAGCCCAGGGCCAGAGCCAGCCTTGGCTACCGACTGGGCAGGGGCTGCACTGGCTCCTGACAGGGCCTGACTCTGTGCCCTGGGGCTGGGGGAGCTGTCAAGGGCAGGGAGGTCCAGGGCTGGCAGTGGCTGCTCAGGGATGGGTTTGGCCCGTGTCCCTCCAAGCAGCGACTGCCCAAGCAGCTGCGCCGCCCCGGGCTCTCCTCCCGGCCTGCTGGGCTTTGTTGGGTGGCACAGCCTGTGCCAAGGGGTGGCAAGGTGCCTGCAGGCCCCAGCTCTGGGGGAAACCGAGAACGTCCTGCCCGCATCCACCGTGCTGCCAGCTCAGCAGTGCAGCACAGCACGGGCTGACGCTCCCCATTGCTCCCACAGGTGCAGCTGGAACCACAGCACATGTTCCTGATGCCCAGAAGAGCCTTGGAAGGGGTTTCTGTCAGGGAACAGGCTTCTGGTTAGGGTTACTGGCAGGCCTGCTTGTCTTGGAGCTGATCTTTATCTTATGCTGTCTCCGAATTTGGACTTGCTGGAAGAGAAAAGAGTAAGTGTTTAGTTCACCTTTCCCTCAAACAGCTTCTTTTGAAATTGTACTTCAGACAGGAAACATTCCCAGAGAGGCTGCACTGTAGGTATGTCCAGTCCATGGTTGTCCAAAGAACTCTGCTGAGGGTTCTGCTGCTGCCCAGAGCTTTCATTGGCCTCCTAATTGCTGGGCCTTGTCCTGGGGGGCCTGCTGGGGCTGCAGCCAGTGCGTGCTCCCACTGAGGTTGCCTGGCCAAGAGCAGCCCCAGGGGCACAGGGCAGAGGCAAAGCACGGTGGGGAGGAGAAAGAGCAGGGACGAGATTGCCCTTGAAAGGCAGAGGCGCTCTGGGGCCCGCTCCTGGCCACGGAGCCTGCCCAGAGTCGTGCCCTGCTCGCCGGGGCCTTGAGGGGCAGCTGTGCAGCTGGGCCAAGCTGTGCCAGCAGCTCCAGCCGTGCTGGGGAGCCTTGCCAGCTCTGGGCCCTGCTGTGCAGGAGGGTTCCTGTGTGCCACTGGCAGCTGGGGCCTCAGCCACCTCCTCTTTCCACAGTTCCACCTCTGGACAGGAGTTGTAAGACGGTGGCTGCACCTCATACCCAAACAGCAGGAGCAGCTCCTCCAGCAGTTAGGAGAGCCTGGGCAGCCCTGTCAAGAATTCCAAGAAGAAGACTCCAGAACAGCCATCGTCGACAAGGAAATCCCCTATTCTCCTGGAGATCCCACTGACACCTCCTCTCTCTATGTATATCCCCAAGCTACTTCCATCTCTTGTTTGTTCCCCCTTCTGTCCCGTCCCGACTTATTCTATAGACCCCATGAGCAGCCCAGCACCCTCCAGCCCCTCCTCAGTCCAAAATGTTGTTTCCTCGGCCCCCGAGCCCCCTGGGCCTGCCCTCTAAACAGCAGTGAAGTTAACCCTGCTCTCTGCCAGGCTAGGTGATGGCCCTTTCTTTTGTTGCACTAAAGGGAAGGTGCCGTCACCCCAGTGTTTGGGTGGCAGCGGTAGCAAAGCCCAGCCGGCAGCAACACTGGCTGAGCTCCATGGCCAGGAGCAGCCATGGATGCCCATGGTGTGGGCAGGCAGGAGCCAGGCAGGGGCTGCTGTGACCAGCGGCGGGGTCCTGAGGGCTGGGGGAGCCAAGGGGGCAGGCAGCAGCATGGGGCTCCTGAGAAAAAGCAACTCCATTTGCTTAGGTTTTCTGTTTTAGAAATTAGAAATTTGTAGAAGTATTTCAAAATAGTTTTTCTGAAGAGAGACACCCCCAAATATTTCTTCTCAATTCCTATCGTCATTAAAGATTTTTCTAAGTAGTTTTAGAATCGAGAGAACAAGTGACCTTATTTCGTCTTCACATTTCATTCTTAGAAATATTTAGAAATATCCCTTGTAGAGAGAAATCCCCAAATGTTTAATGTTTCATTCCTGTTTCCACAACACATCTGTATTTTTGAAACTACTTTTAGAGTTCTGGAAAATTGTTCCCGCTTTTACAATAAAAAATAAAACTGCATTTCAGTGGTAATCTTTATTCTAGGAAGAAGTAAGACACCTTCAGCCAGCCAGCCTGCTGCAGAGGCTCTTTTCCCACAGGAGCTTTTTATCTGGTCACAACCAACGTACATAAAACCTTTTCCCAGATATTTCCTGAGATTTTTGATGAGCTCCCGTCTTAGTTGTCTCAGAGAAACTTTGAGCACAGTGGGTATCTCTTCAAGTTACCATTTTGTTTGCTTCTGGTGGAACTCCCTTCAGTGCTAGAGCAGGGCCATCTCTCAGCTTCCTGCTGGCCCCGGGCATCCTCCCCGCTTGCTGGGCTTTGTTGGGTGGCACAGCCTGTGCCAAGGGGCGGCAAGGTGCCTGCAGGCCCCAGCTCTGAACGTCCTGCCCGCATCCACCGTGCTGCCAGCTCAGCAGTGCAGCACAGCACAGGCTGACGCTCCCCATTGCTCCCACAGGTGCAGCCGGCCCCACCACACAGGTTCCCTATTCCCCGAAGGGAATTGATTTTTGTCAGGGAACACACTGTTGGCTAGAGTTAATGGCAAGCCTGGCTTTTCTCTGGCATGCAGGGTATGGGGGACTCCTGTAATGCTGGCAGATGCCAGGGGTCCGCAATGAGGCACACGAGCTGGAGGGGCTGGTCTTGTGCGTGTTGAATTTTGCACTAAGATGTGCGGGGCTTTGGGTCCTTTGGAAGTGGTGCCTGTGGCTGGGGTTCCTCATGAGCTTCTATGGGGATTTGGGATCTTTTCTATGGTGTTCAAGTGACTGGAGACATTTGTAAGTGTGGCAGGGGCTTGACTTCCTCGCAATTACCGTGGCGGTTTAGTGCTTGTTGTCAAGGCCTGGAGAGGAGCTGAGTCCTTGCTAAGGTGGGCAGGAGGCTGGGTTCTTTTGTGAGGCACACAAGGCCGTCTTGGGGTCTCTGCATTGGTGTTCACGGATTGTTTGTGAGGCACACAGGGATATTTTCTGGTCCCTGCCACTGTTGCTTTACCAACTTGTTGCTGTGCAGGTGCTGCCAGCACCCAAACAAGGTCCTCTCCCCCTTAAGGCACTGGCCCTGATCTCTGGCCCCTACTGAAGGTGGGCAGAGCTTGGCCCAGCATTTCTGTTGCAATAAAGAGATGGAGCTGTCAGCCCAGTGTCCGGGTGGCAGCAGCAGCAAAGCCCACCTGGCAGCCGCACTGGCTCAGCTCCATGACCAGGAGCAGCCGTGGATGCCCACAAGTGTGGGCAGGCAGGAGCCAGGCAGGGGCTGCTGTGACCAGCGGCGGGGTCCCGAGGCCTGGGGGAGCCCATGCTGAGCGTCCCTGGGCTGAGGGCACATTTCCTTCCCTGGCATCTTCTGGGCCTGGACCTCCTCCAGTGGAAAGCCCAGGAAAACAGGGAAGCCATCAAGAGCACCTCCATGGAAAGAGTCTGACCCACAATGTCAGCAGGTGACAATTAAGGTTTTGCTGAGCAATGGACCTGGGATACACAAAAAAAACCAAGGCAGTCCATTTGTACAGATGCGGGCACACTCTGGGGGTACAGCTGAGGCCATGAGGTCACAGCAGACTCAGGGGTCACAGCAGGCTGAGGTCACTGTTGGCTCTGAGGTCACAGAGGTACCAGAGCCCCGTGGTTGCACAGCAGCACAAGGAGCGAGCAGTCAGTGCTTGAGCACAACTGTTGCGGCAGCAGCAGCGGCGGTGGCAGCAGTGGTGCTGACATTGGGACAGCGGTGTCAGGACAGCGGTGGCAGCAAGAGCTGCGGGACTGGCAGAGGGCAAGGCACCATGGGCCTTCCTCTGCGCCTCTTCCTCCTGCTCCTCCTGGCCGTGGCCCTGCCTTCCAGGGCTGCCCAGGCTGCTCCGCTGCAAGGGTGGCGAGCACGTGAGCCAGCAGCCTGTCTCCCCTTTCCCGGGACAGCGCTCCCTGCTCCCCGGGAAGCGCTGGGGATGGTTTTTCCCAGGTTTCCTCTGGGGAAGGGAGAGAGCCCCCAGGGCCCTGGGTAGCCCAAGATTCCTATCCAGGGATGTGTCACAGGGCCTGCAAAGAGGGTGCAGAGTGACCAGGAGCCTGCCCAGAGCTCCTGAGGCCCCTGGGCAGTTTGGCCTTGTCCATTCACACCTGGCTCCCGTAGCCTTAACCAACCCCCCTGCAATGCCCTGTTCCCAAAGACAGAAGGGGTTCCAGGCACACAAAGGAAATGGTTCAGGTCTTTGCTCCATTCTAGGTTTAGATCACGCCTTGGAAGATTTGGAAGTCCAGGTGAATGACACTTTGAATGTCTTGGCGAATGCCAGAGGCAAGTTCTGAATTTCCCTTTTTACTGGCAAAATAATCAGTGTCCATGGGGCAAGAGCTCACCCATCAGCCATTTTCGTTAACGTTAGGTCAGGGCTGAAGAATTCTGTAAACTTTGCCCCGCTCCTTTCTGGAGCACCGAGGGATCCCACAGGATGGCTGTCAGTGGCAGGAAGGAGCATTTAGCTGTCCATCCTCCTCCCGTGTGCAATGCCACTGTGTCCTTCCGTGTGCTCTGTGCAGCCACAGAGAAGAGTAGAACGGGCAGGGGCCAGGCCCAGGGCTGTGCCCCAGGGCTGAGCCTTCCCTGCAGCCTGAGGATCTGCTACACTGCCACGGGTGATGTTCTGTCCTGCCGTTCTTTGCAGCTGAACCTGTTGATGAAGGTGATCTGGCTTCCCAAACCACATCCACGACTGAGCCTCTGGGAGATGGTGAAGGTAGGTCAAGGCCTTTCCCCTGGGAGAGCTGCCAGCTCAGAGCCCTAAGCTCGGCCAGGGGGGCATCGCTGCAGGTGCCAGGGCAGAGCCATGCACGTGTGTGCCCTCGCCCTGCGCGATCCCCTCACTGCTCCTGCGGCTCAGTGGTGCCCGTGCAGCTGAGCAGAGATGGCAGAAGCTTCAGTGGCTGATGTGTTACTGATGTGTCTGCAGGGAGGACTTTTCCTGTCCCTACACAGAAGCCAGGTTCCCGTCACAGGGGTGAGTAGTGTGTCCCTGCTGACCCCGCAGGCTGAGCCCTGCTTTTGTGGCATCCATTCATGGGAAATGGAACCGTGTTGCTCTAAGGTCCTCCAAGGGGAAAGAGCAAAGCTATTGGACAGAAGAAACCCCATGAGCCCTCTGAACAAATGAAGGAAATGCTGAAGGAAATGCAGCAGGCAGGACAAGGTGGGTGCATTCCCTCAGCCTTCACCTGGGGCTCAGCAGCCGGGGCTTTGGCTGCACATCTGGACACGCCAAGCCTGGCACAGCAGGAAGGGATCCATGGCAGCCTCACTGCCCCGCTGCTGCTTCCATGCCCTGCAGGGCAGTTTCCCAGCCTGACCTGGCTGCAGCTTTGTCCTGTTTATCTCGGCTGTTTGAGGGGCCTGGGAGGCCCGGAGGTGGCCCGGAGGTGGCCTTGACGCAGCCCGCGTATCAAAGGACAAAAAGAGGCTTCAGTTCTTCTTTCTGGTTTTATGTTTATTAATTGTTTAGCTAAAAAATGTTCTTTCAGCCTAACAAAGATCCGCTCAGCAGTCAGCCATGGGCACACTGTCTCTCCCTCCGGGGCAGGCACCTATCTTTATACCCTTTGCTACGTATACAATATTTATCATTTTTCCCCAATACCATCTATTGTTATAACTCGGTGTACTCTTAGTAATAACCAATAGAAAGGTGCCACCGTGGCCAAAGAAGATGGAGGAGAGGAGGAAGAAGAAGGAGGGCAGGACACACCCCAATTCCTCCATCTTACTCCTCTAAACCCCCCTGTACATAAATCTTAAACCTTGTGTCTCACTCTCTAATTAACTAATCCCTTCACCATTCACCCGGTGAAGCCCTCATCCTTGTCGTCTCCTGTGTAGGGATAAAGTCCAGCCACCAGACACTTCTGGCAACATTCCAGGACTCCCGAGACCCCCAAGCTGGTCTCGGAGGCTCAGCATCTCAGGACTGAGATCTTGAGATCCGACATCTCCCCCTTCTGTTTGCCCCAAGAAAACCTCTTTTACAATCCGATTCATGGCATCTGGGACGACATGGATGAGGACTAGGAGAGCTATTACAATATAAAATCCTAAACTATTAAAACATAAAATCCTACCCTTAAAATTCTTCTCCAAATGGGAGAAATGTCAAAGAAATCTGCCCTTAAAATTCCTCTCCAAATGGGAGAAATGTCAAAAAAATCTACCAGCTGATCAATATATGATCCTTTGTCAGTTTTCCCCTGTAATAGGTAAATTTATCCCATTGCCTATTGCAATTCAAGATCCCAAGGAGAAAACCCCCCAGAGTCTTTCGTTCTTATACAGAAATATTCAAGACCCCAAAGAGAAAACCCCCCCAGAGTCTTTCGTTTCTCTTGTTTCTCTTCTGAGTTGTCCTTTGCAGTCTGAGTATTCGTTTCTTCTTATATCTTGTTGAGGAAAAGGCATGTCGTGCACTTCGGTCATTCCCCCACGAGTGGCGCTGTCACCGGCCTCCGTGGCTGGGAGCCATGAACACAACTGCCTCTTTGTTCCGCGATTGTTGCTGTTTGCAAGCTCACTCAGGGGTTACCTAGTTTTTGATTCAACTGACAATAGGGTTAGAAAACACACAAGCCTCCCCAGGAGGGGAGAGGCTTGGACTCCACGAGGGTTTTTACCAAAGGCACCAAGTCTGGAGAGGGCCCCTCCTCGCCTGAGACGTCACCGTGGGTCTGGCCCGCCCCCGCCCGCGCTCTTTACTCTGCGCATGCGTGCTTTCCGAGCCGCCCTGTCTCTCCCGAGGTAATTTTTTCCTCTCCCTTTTTATTCCGCCTCTGAATTTTCCTCCCTCGGTCTGCCCCCGACTGTCTCCTCCTCCTCCGACGCTGTGTGTGTGTGTGGCCCTATGTCGGTGTGTGCGGCCGTCCCCGCCGGCACCCGCGCCCGCCGCGACTCGCTCCGGGTTTTTTGCGTCACAACCGCGCGCCTCCTGCGTCTCGGCAGCCTTTCTGGGATTGCGCAATTTCCCTAATTTCGCTGCATAGGTCAGACGCCCTGGCGTTGGTTTGTGATTCTGCCCTCCCGGGTTCTTGCGAGTTTTGCCCGCCGCGTGCGTTTCTGCTACCTTGCCGGCCCCCGGGGCCGCTGCACCCCCCGGCCCTGAGCTTAGCAAAGCCGTATCTGAACACGCGTCTTTTGTTTTTTCTTTACCCGCGCTCCCCGCCTGCTCCGCCGCTGCCTGGCTGCGAGAAAGCGCCTCCCCCGGTCCCCTCTCACCCCCCCCCTGCTCCCCCTCTGCTCCTGAGTCCTCCATGCTCTCTGGGCTTTCAGGACGCTTTTTGGGAGTTTCCCAGGGTTTCTGGGTTTTGGGACCGGGTATTTTAATAATATTTCTTGCTCTTTTTTCTCCAAGAGCATTTCCCCCTGGCTTCTTAAGGCCAGAGCTAATCTTTTCCGGAGTCTTGCTCCCCCCTGTTTTGAGGGCCCCCCCCCCCAGACGTCTGCTGCGTCTGTTGGGTTATTTCTTCCTGGCCTTTTAAGGCCAGAGCTAATTAATTATTTTTCTGGAGTCATGCTCCTCCCCCCCCCAGATGTCTGCTGCGTCTGGAGGTCTACCTTCCTGGCCTTTTAAGGCCAGAACTAATTAATTATTTTTCTGTATGTTTGTGTCACACCTTATAAGGTGGACAAAATTTCCCGTTGTTCCTGGGAAGGTTTCCCGTTGTTCCTGGGAAGGTGTGCCCCCCAGCTGAGCAGAGATGGCAGAAGCTTCAGTGGCTGATGTGTTACTGATGTGTCTGCAGGGAGGACTTTTCCTGTCCCTACACAGAAGCCAGGTTCCCGTCACAGGGGTGAGTAGTGTGTCCCTGCTGACCCCGCAGGCTGAGCCCTGCTTTTGTGGCATCCATTCATGGGAAATGGAACCGTGTTGCTCTAAGGTCCTCCAAGGGGAAAGAGCAAAGCTATTGGACAGAAGAAACCCCATGAGCCCTCTGAACAAATGAAGGAAATGCTGAAGGAAATGCAGCAGGCAGGACAAGGTGGGTGCATTCCCTCAGCCTTCACCTGGGGCTCAGCAGCCGGGGCTTTGGCTGCACATCTGGACACGCCAAGCCTGGCACAGCAGGAAGGGATCCATGGCAGCCTCACTGCCCCGCTGCTGCTTCCATGCCCTGCAGGGCAGTTTCCCAGCCTGACCTGGCTGCAGCTTCTCCCCAGCCTGTGCAGGAAGGCACTGGGCATCAGCTGACAGGAAGCCCAAACCGCACCACAGGCATGAGATGCCCTGCAATTTCCCGTCTCCAGGCAAATCAGAACGGGCACCTATATGGAGAAGGGAGAGCCCTGCCCTACCCAAAAAGTTGAAAGGGATTTCTTAAATCTTAACCATGTCTTTGAGAGGCATTGCCTCCTGAAGATGCCACCTCTCCAATGGGGAACAGTCCAATATGATCCAGCTCTCTCTTTTCTCCAGAAGCAGATGGAGAGGCTGTGCAAAAGGAAGCATTTCCTGGAGGAACCAGTGGCTCATGGACAGCCTCTTCTGCAGGAAGGGAGGTGATGCCAGGCACAGCCACAGGAGGTAATTGCTGTGCCTCTGGGCCCGAGCCCAGCTGAGGCTTGAGCTGCCCTCTCTGCTGCTTGGCACTGCGGGCACAGCCCAGGCAAGACGGGCACAGCCCAGAGGAATTGTCTCGAGCAGGCTCAGGGCACTCGGATATTGAGCTGTCCTGCTGGGCTCCCTCCGTGGGAGACACGTCCCGAAACCTGGGAGTGGCTGCAGGGGGTGCCCGTGGTAGGGAAAGGGCAGAGGGGGAGATCAAGGCTCCAGTGTGTCCTGAGAGGGCCTGGCTATGTGCCAGTGTGCTGGCGGATTTGTCCCAGGGGAAAGATGGTTGGAAAGACAGAAGTAGGTAGAAAGGGAAGGAGAAGGGGCAGGAGGGATGGAGGGGGACAGGGGGATAGCTGTGGCACTGCCTGCTGCAGTTTTCCCCAGGGATTTAGCAAGAGTTGCAGCTGTGGAAGTGAGAGCTCCCAGGGCCCTGGGTTGCTTCAGCCGCCCCACCATGGATGTGTCACAGGGCATGGAAAGAGGGTGCAGAGTGACCAGGAGCCTGCCCAGAGCTCCCCAGGCCCTTTGTGCAGTTGGACCTTGTCCATTCACACCTGGCTCCCATGGCCGTACCCAACCCCCTTGCAGTGTCCAATTCCCAAGCCAGAAGGGGTTCCCAGCACACAAAAGAAAATGGTTCAGGTCTTTGCTCCATTCTAGATTTGGATCACGCCTTGGAAGATTTGGAAGTCCAGGTGAATGACACTTTGAATGTCATGGCAAATGCCAAAGGCAAGTTCTGAATTTCCCTTTTTACTGGCAGAATAATCAGTGTCCATGGGGCAAGAGCTCACCCATCGGCCATTTTCGTTAACGTTAAGTCAGGGCTGAAGAATTCTGTAAACCTTGCCTGCTTCTTTCTGGAGCACCGAGGGATCCCACAGGATGGCTGTCAGTGGCAGGAAGGAGCATTTAGCTGTCCATCTTCCTCCCGTGTGCAATGCCACTGTGTCCTTCCGTGTGCTCTGTGCAGTCACAGAGAAGAGTAGAATCGGGAGGGGCCAGGCCCAGGGCTGTGCCCCAGGGCTGAGCCTTGCCTGCAGCCTGAGGATCTGCTACACTGCCACGGATGATGTTCTGTCCTGCCATTCTTTGCAGCTGAACCTGTTGATGAAGGTGATCTGGCTTCCCAAACCACATCCACGATTGAGCCTCTGGGAGATGGTGAGGGTAAGTCAAGGCCTTTCCCCTGGGAGAGCTGCCAGCTCAGAGCCCTAAGCTCGGCCAGGGGGCATCGCTGCAGGTGCCAGGACAGAGCCATGCACGTGTGTGCCCTCGCCCTGCGCGATCCCCTCACTGCTCCTGCGGCTCAGTGGTGCCCAAGCAGCTGAGCAGAGATGGCAGAAGCTTCAGTGGCTGATGTGTTACTGATGTGTCTGCAGGGAGGACTTTTCCTGTCCCTACACAGAAGCCAGGTTCCCGTCACAGGGGTGAGTAGTGTGTCCCTGCTGACCCCGCAGGCTGAGCCCTGCTTTTGTGGCATCCATTCATGGGAAATGAAACCGTGTTGCTCTAAGGTCCTCCAAGGGGAAAGAACAAAGCTATTGGACAGAAGAAATCCCATGAGCCATCTGAACAATTGAGGGAAATGCTGAAGGAAATGCAGCAGGCAGGACAAGGTGGGTGCATTCCCTCAGCCTTCACCTGGGGCAAGGCAGCCGAGAGCTCCCAGGGCCCTGGGTTGCTTCAGCCGCCCCACCATGGATGTTGCACAGGGCATGGAAAGAGGGTGCAGAGTGACCAGGAGCCTGCCCAGAGCTCCTCAGACCCTTGTGCAGTTTGACCTTGCCCATTCACACCTGGCTCCCACGGCCTTACCTGACCCCCTTTCAGTGCCCAATTCCCAAAGCAGAAGGGGATCCCAACACACCCTGAAAAATGTTCTCATCTGTGCTCCGTTCTAGATGAGGTTGCTCAAAAGGCTTCCCCATTAGATTGGTTGAGAAAAGTGTTGAAGCCTTTGGAGCCTCCTTCAGGTATGTTCTCACTGTCCTACACAGTAATAATTGTTGACAACTTCACAGCAACCAGGTTATACAAGCTACTGTGGCTGTTGTGTTACAGATGTGTCTGCAGGGAGGACTTTTCCTGCCCCTTTGCTGATTCCTACAGAGAGGCCTGGCTCCAGTCGCTGGGGTGAGTAGTGTTGTCCCTGCTGACGCAACAGGCTGAGCCCTGCTTCTGTGGCATCCATTCATGGGAAATGGAACTACTTTCCATTAAGGTCCTCTGAGAGGGAAGAACAAAGCCCCAGGACACAAGAAACCCCACGAGCCAAACAACATCTTGAAAACAATAGTGACAGAACTGCTCAAAGGCAATGGTGAGAGCATTTTCCTCAGCCTTGTCCTGGGGCTCAGCAGCCGAGGGCTCTGGCTGCATGTCTGGACATGCCATGCCCAGAACAGCGGGAAGGGATCCATGGCAGCCTCACTGCCCCGCTGCTGCTTCCATGCCCTGCAGGGCTGTTTCCCAGCCTGGCCTGGCTGCAGCTTCTCCCCAGCCTCTGCAGGAAGGCATTGGGCATCAGCTGCTACACATCCCCAACTCACCAGGGATCCCCTGCATTTTCCCGGTCCCCAGGCATATCCTGAGGTGTAGCCACTTGGAGGAGGGAGGGCCAAAGCCAGCCCCAATGGTTAGGGGGGATCAGGATTTTCCTGCTCCTTACCCATGTTTTGGAGAAGTATTGCGTCCTGAAGAGGCCACCTCCTGAATGTGCAATGATTTCATCTGATCCAGCTGTGCCTCTTCCTTTATCAAGGGATGGACAGAGGGGCTCTATGGAAGGTGGCATTTCCTGCAGGAAGGGAGGTGATGCCAGGCACAGCCACAGGAGGTAATTGCTGTGCCTCTGGGCCCGAGCCCAGCTGAGGCTTGAGCTGCCCTCTCTGCTGCTTGGCACTGCGGGCACAACCCGAACAAGATGGGCACAGCCCAGAGGAATTGTCCCGAGCAGGCTCAGGGCACTCGGGTACTGAGCTGTCCTGCTGGGCTCCCTCCGTGGGAGACACGTCCCGAAACCTGGGAGCGGCTGCACGGGGTGCCCGTGGTGGGGAAAGGGCATAGGGGGAGACCAAGGCTCCAGTGTGTCCTGAGAGGGCCTGGCCATGTGCCCGTGGGCTGTGGGAGCTGTTCCATGGGCAGGTGGGCAAGCAGGAGGGAAGGACGGAGGTTGGGAGTGACAGCTGTGGCACTGCAGATTTCCCCAAGCATTTAGTGAGGCTTTCCTGTGTGGGAGGGAGAGAGCCCCAGGGCCCTGGGCTGCTGCAGCTGCCCCTCCAGGCATGCTGCACAGGACCTGCAAAGAGTGTGGAGAGTGACCAGGAGGCACAGGCTCCCACAGCCTTACCCCACCCCCTGGCAGTGCCCAATTCCCCAAGGGAGAAAGGGATCCCAGCACACCATGGAAATGGTTCTGTAGGATCTGTGATCCCTTCTCGACTGAGATCATGACTTGGATTACTTGGAAATGCTGGTGAATGGTAGTTTGAAGACCTTGCCAGATGTTGTAGCCATGTTCTGAATGTACCTTTCCTGACAGAATAATCCGTGGCTGTGTGGCAAGAGTTTACTCATGAGCCAGTTCCCTTAAATTTCACTGAAGGTTGATCAGTTCTGGAAACCTTGCCCTGCTCCCTTCTGGAGCCCTGAGGGATACTACAGGATCGCTGTCAGTGGGAGGAAAGAGCATTTATCTGTCCATCCTCCTCCTGTGTGCAATGCCACTGTGTCCTTCTGTGTGCTCTGTGCAGCCACAGAGCAGAGCAGAGAGGGAAGGGGCTGGGCCCAGGGCTGAGCCTTTCTCAGCTCCTTTGCTACCCCTAGGGAGGCTGAGCTGCTTCTGCTGCCACTGCCAAGCCCTGGCCCTGCCTGGGGCTGGGTTTGGAGCTGCTGGCAGCTCCAGGGAGTCCATTCTGTCCTGACTGCCCCACAAGGGGCTCCTTCCATCCCAGTGTGGGGCCACTGCAATCACGAGGTCCCCCTGGCCCTGCTCCTGAGTGGAAGGCAGAGCCAAGGCAGTGCCTTGGATGTCACCAATCACCCAGGTGCCCTCACTGCCACTCAGGCCTGAAGGAGAATCTTCAGCAGTGCCATTGGAGCTGTTGTGTCCTGCCTTTCGTTTCAGCTGAGCCTGTTGGTAAAGGTGATCTGGCTTCCCAGCCCACGTTCAGGATTGAGCCTCTGGGAGATGGTGAGGGTAGGTCAAGGCCTTTCCCCTGGGAGAGCTGCCAGCTCAGAGCCCAAAGCTCGGCCAGGGGGGCTTCGCTGCAGGTGCCAGAACAGAGCCAGGCACGTGTGTGCCCTCGCCCTGCACGATCCACTCACAGCTTCTGCTCAGCACTGGCAGATGTTTGGAGGAGGGTGGGCCCTGGCCCAGCTGAAAAAGCCCAGATGATTTGTTGATTTTACCTGATATTGCATAAGCATTAGGTCCTGAACATGCCATCAAAATAATGGATAACTGTTCCGTCTGTTAAGGTGTACTTTTTGTTTCTCAAGTGATGGGCCAAAAGGCAGGACAGAAGGAGGTGTTTCCCCAACGAAGCAGAGGCCGATTGGCAGCCCCTGCTGCAGGAAGGAAGGCCAAGCCAAACACAGGCATGGGTACGAGCACAGGCTCAGAAGGTAATTGCTGTGCTGGGCTCAGCAGGGCTCAGCCCTTGGCAGGGCTGCGTGGCTGCAGCTCTTCCTCCAGGGCCTGCCCTTGCACGGCCCTGCCGCAGCCAAAGCTGGAGGTGCCTTTGGAGCTCGTTCACAGCCCCGGGGAAAGGGGACTTGTGCACCAATGTCCCTCCTGCTGCAGCTGCTCCAGAGCTGGCCCTGAGTGCCCAGAGGCCCAAGGCACAGGAGCAGCCCCGAGCGGGAGCCCTGCCGCGAGCCCAGGTCCAGAGCCAGCCTTGGCTCCCGACTGGGCACGGGCTGCACTGGGTCCTGACAAGGCCTGACTCTGTGCCCTGGGGCTGGGGGAGCTGTCACGGGGCGGGGAGGGCCAGGGCTGGCATGGCTTTGGCCCGTGTCCCTCCAAGCAGTCACTGCTCAAGCAGCTCCACAGCCCCCGGGCTCTCCTCCCAGCCTCTGCTGGGCGTTGTTGGGTGGCACAGCCTGTGCCAAGGGGCGGCAAGGTGCCTGCAGGCCCCAGCTCTGGGGGAAACCGAGAACGTCCTGCCCACATCCACCGTGCTGCCAGCTCAGCAGTGCAGCACAGCACGGGCTGACGCTCCCCATTGCTCCCACAGGTGCAGCTGGAACCACAGCACATGTTCCTGATTCCCAGAAGGGCCCTGGAGGGGGTTTCTGTCAGGGAACAGGCTTCTGGCTAGGGTTACTCGCAGGCCTGCTTCTCTTGGAGCTGATCTTCATCTTATGCTGTCTCCGAATTTGGAGTTGCTGGAACAGTAAAGGGTGAGTTTTTAGTTCACCTTTCCCTCAAACAGCTTCTTTTGAAAGTCTACTGTACATAGGAAACATTCCCAGTGAGGCTGCAGTGTAGGTGTGGCCAGTCCATGATTGTCCAAAGAACCCTGCTGAGGGTTCTGCTGCTGCCCAGAGCGTTCATTGGCCTCCTCATTGCTGGGCCTGTTCCTGGGGGGCCCGCTGGGGCTGCAGCCAGTGCTGGCTCCCACTGAGGCTGCCTGGCCAAGAGCAGCCCCAGGGGCACAGGGCAGAGGCACAGCACAGTGGGGAGGAGAAAGAGCAGGGACGAGATTGCCCTTGAAAGGCAGAGGCGCTCTGGGGCCCACTCCTGGCCACGGAGCCTGCCCACAGCCATGCCCTGCTGGCCGGGGCCTTGAGGGGCAGCTGTGCAGCTGGGCCAAGCTGTGCCAGCAGCTCCAGCCGTGCTGGGGAGCCTTGCCAGCTCTGGGCCCTGCTGTGCAGGAGGCTCCCTGTGTGCCACTGGCAGCTGGGGCCTCAGCCACCTTGTCTCTCCACAGGACCTCCCGTGCATCTCTAGAAGAGGAGCCTAACAACTCAGGTAAAATGCTCTCAACCTGTTATCCGAATTTTGCATGTGTGCCCCTATCTGCCCTGCCATGGCTCCAGCACCGTCATGAACTCTTCCCAAAACCCACCCCTCCCAAACGAGATCCTCTGCGCCTGAGCCCCCTGGTCCTGTTCCCCAGCCAGGATTGAAGTTGGCCAGCCCCTGTCTGCCAGGGCAGGGCTTGGCCCGCATTTGATGTTTCAATAAAGAAATGGAGTTGTCACAGCTCTGTCCAGGTGGTGGCAGGATCAAAGCCCACTCAGTGGAAGCACAGGCAGAGATCCATGCAGCCATGGATGCCCACGGTGTGGGCAGGCAGGAGCCAGGCAGGGGCTGCTGTGACCAGTGGCGGGGCCCTGAGGGCTGGGGGAGCCCATGCTGTGCGTCCCTGGGCTAAGGGCGCATTTCCTTCCCCAGCATCATCTGGGCCTGGGCCCCATGCGGCAGGCATGGATATTTTGGGGTCCATACCGAGGGGTGCACGGATCCCTCATGAATCACAAAGGAGTATTGATGGCCTCTCCTAAGGTGTGCAGGAATGCCTCATGAGGTGTGCAGCGAGGTTACATTTGAGGGGGATTTTTACTCTTCTCAGCACAGCAAAGGGTCACTTGACCGAGGTTTTGCAAAGCTGGGAGAAAGCCTCTTGCAAAGCCTTGGGCTCAGCCTGCGGGCACAGCGGGCGGGCGGACCCCATCCCCTGGGGCCAGGCCGGGCTGCTCAGGCCGAGCCGGACCGTGCCAGGCTCGGGCCCCAGCAGGGAAGGGCTGCGGCCCTGGGCTCTGGTCAGGCTGCTGAGCTCCGCCCTGGCCCTGTTCTGCAGCCCAACACATTTACAGCTGGGGCCGTGCCCCGGCCCACAGCAGGCACCCGGGGCTGCAACTGAGACGGTGCCTTCTCCTACGCAAGGGGGCTGGCTGTGTTCCTTTGGAGGATCCAGAGCCTTGTACCTCAGCCTGATGGTGCAAAGATCCCCCCAGCATCCCTGAGCCTGCCGAAATAAAGGCTTTGTGCTCGTTGGTATGTTTGCCCAATTATCCCATCATCAGAAAAACCAAACAATATTAGAGGGAGCAGCAATTTTAACTGAATAGTTTAGAAAATATATTAAATTGGATACACTTGAAATATTGACAATATAATTTGATTAAATATAAGGGATAATTTAGTTCCAATAATAGTGCATAAGCAAAAGATAACCACGGGGCACGAGGTGCAAGGTTCTTGGACCCTTGCCACCTCACGTATGAGCTTGCCAAGTGAAGATTCTCCCCTTCTATGCCAAATGTCAATGGCATCTCCTCCCATTTTCAATTCATCACACTTCTACCCCCGCCCTCATCACCACCTTTACCGTGCATGCTCTACCACTTGTTTGCCCCCCTTTTTGGGGGTCGTCTGTGGATGAAGGCTCTCTTCTTCTTCGATGTCTTTTAATTCACTTTTGGGTTACGCATGTGCACCAAGCTAGCATAATACAAGCCAAAATGAACATAATATTATATTTACACATCAAAGGAATAAATCTCTTGTAGCTGGCATTTTCCTAGGACCCAACGCAGGTTTTCCTTTCTTTCTGTTAATTTTTAGTAATCAGATCCCTGCTTGGCTTCATTTGCTAAAAATCCCAAAAAGTATCAGCTTTTGTTGTGTGCAGCTGTCTGACTTTCCCAGGAACATGGCAGAGGTGTAAAGAGGGAAAATGCCAGGAAATGATGAAATGAGCCTGATCTGTGTGTTCAGGAGCAGAAAGGGAGCTGGGGGTACTTGTAAGAGCCAAAATGAGGGATGTGAGACTCTAAGGGCTCTCCAAAATGCAGTTTATTGTATCCAAAATGCAGTTTATTCCATCCAGAATGCAATTTATTGTGTACAAAATGCAATTTATTCCATTCAAGAGGTTACAGCAGTCCAGGGTTGTGGGTGACAGAGCTGTGCCTACAGCTGTCAGCTACAGCTGCAGGCAGGCCTGGATACCCTTTGGTTTTGGTTACAATGCATTAGATACTTTTCTATGCTGAGCATTTTCATACCGTAAAACCAATCTATACCTTAACTTTTATCTATAGCCTATCACAACTACTATAATTACCATATTAATGTTACTATTCTCCAATCAGTAAAATTTTGTACATCACAGTTTAAGCTAGAAGATATTTTTCAGTTTTCTAACAGTGGAAAATTCTGAGACCTTTTTTCTACTTGCAACATTTGCTGACTCGTTTGCCTGTGCTATCCTTCTGCTTGGTAAAAACATCTTCTTGTCTGAGGTGGGTTTCAGCCAGAAAAACCTCTTCTTACTACCACACATTTTGCCTCCTTGGTTATCCAGTAAGAATGGCTCAGCAATTATTTTCTTCTATATCAAAACATGCTTCCATCTCTATTCCTTCATCAGACTCTACATGCAAAAGTCTTTCTGCCAAGCACACATATCTGTGAGACTTTCTTGTCAAACTTTCATCCTTCCCAGCAGGTACTGGTGACAGCAGGCTGGACATGAGCCAGCAGAGTGCCCTGGTGGCCAAGGAGGCTAATGGCTCCTGGCCTGGATCAGGAATGGTGAGGCCAGCAGGAGCAGGGAGGTCATTCTGTCCCTGCCCTGGGCACTGCTGAGGGCACACCCTGACTGCTGTGCCCAGCCCTGGCCCCTCAGTTTGGGAAGGACTTTGGGACACTGAGCACATCCAGAGGGGACAACGAGGCTGGAGAGGGGCTGGGAACACAAACCCTGTGAGGAACCCCTGAGGGAGCTGGGGGTGCTGAGCCTAGAGAAGAGGATGCTCAGGGCTGCCCTCATCACGCTGTACAGCTCCTGAAAGGTGCCTGTGCTCAGCTGGGGCTGGGCTCTTCTCAGGGTCTCTCGCTGCTCAGAGTGACCCTGAGATGTGTTAGAAAGTCTCTTTTCCCAGCCCGGTGCTCAAAGAATGAGGCAGAACTCCTCATTTCTCAGGCTCAAGGTTGTTTATTGTATCTTATTTATAAAATTCTTTCTTCTGACTTGCTGAGATCTGCTCAGCAGGACACTCAGAGGAACTCTGCCTGCCCCAACGTGCTGTTATGTCTTTATTCTAAAAGCTGTGTACACAATATTTACAGTTACTTCCCAACACCTATCACCTATGTTAGACAGTGAGCTTCTACTCTAAACCAATCTGTAAGTGCCAACATCACAGCAGAAGATGGAGGCCAAGGAGAAGAAGGAGAAAGGCTGGACAAGCCCAGATTCCTCCATCTTGCCCCCTGAACCCCCATTCTAAAACCACCAAAAATCTATTTTTCCACTCTGTGATAAATTCACTATCCTTCTACTTAAACTTTTGTGGCTTGTCATTCTTCATACAAGGTTGGTAATTGTTTTTTCCAAGGGCTGAATCAAAGGCACAGGGGTCTTGGGCTCTGTGCCAAGGTCTCTGAGCCCCCTGACAGAGTCTTGGGTCATTCAGGACAACCAGATGAATTTCCTGGGTTCCCACAGGCTCTTTCTCCAGGCAGCACTGACAGAACCAGAGGACACAGACTCAATCTGCACCAAGGGAAATACAGGTTGGATATCTGGAAAAAGTTTTTACAGAAAGGTGATAAAGTTCTGGAATGGCTGCCCAGAGAGGTGGTGGAGTCCCCATCCCTGGGTGTGTTTAACAAAGCCTGGATGTGGCACTGGGTGCCAGGGTTTAGTTGAGCTGTTGGGACTGGGTTGGACTCGATGAACTTGAAGGTCTCTTCAAACCTGGTCAGTCTGAGAATTCTCAGAATTCTGTGAAAGGGGCAATGGAAAGACACAAACCATGCACTTTGCCTCCCATAACTGCTTTGTCCAACTGCTTAAACATTCTCTTAACCAAAATCTGACCAGGGAAAGGCTGTACCACAAAAGGAACATTCCCACATCAAACACCATGCCTGCACTGTAAATACAAAGTGTTGAAATTTGCTGGAAATTTCTCTTGGAACAATGTGCCTGCCAGCCATAACTCAAGTCAACTTGGATTTCATGAGCAATTTTGGTGGTTGTTCTACATCCCCACTTGGAATGAATGCTTGCTACTGCAGAGAATTCAGTAAATTCACTGTGTCCTCACAGAGTTTCTGAGCTTTCTTGGAGCCCCTGCCCTCGGCTCCTTCTCCAGTGCTGCAGGAGAGTGGGGAACAGATTTTAGGATCTCCCTTGTGGTTTTTCTGTTTCATCTGACATCACTGTAGACAACTATTTAGAAGGCCAGAACTGAATTATTTTCTCTTAAAGTCTCCAGCAGCTGCTTTGAACCATAACCCAGTCCTTCCCCCAGATCCAAAGTGGAAATTGCCAACAGCCCTTCCCTGCACTTAGGGTCCTGCAGCTCGCTTGGGTGGAGGTGAAATTTCACTTCCCCTGTGGGACAGAGAGAACAGGAAATGTGACCAAGGCCAGTTTTGGGGGTTTCTCCCAGGTTTTAGTACTGTTTCTAGGCATTGCTAGAGTAGTAATAGATCAGAGACTGCTACAGAATGTTTGTAGCACTCTCTTCTCTGATGAACCACTCTCAAATACAGCTTGATACAAATTGGAATTGACTCAAACTCATTTTATTTTTCCTGTTTTACCTTTGTATGAAACAGGTGTTAACCCCAATGGAGCCTGGGGATTAATCAAAGAAAACCAAATCTTTTAACACTCAAAGCACTCCTTAGAGCTTTCACAACGTGAGAGAGCTCATTTCAGATCCCTCACATAAGCCCAACAATATAATGTGACAATTTGTGGGGTTTGTTTGAAGAGTTCTTTATTTTAAAAGCAATTAAAAGCTCGTGATGACAAGCAGCAACAATAACAGCTAATAGAAGGATGTTTGCAATGATCTCTAGCAAGGATAATGAAATTACTGTTTTAAAATTATCTTCGCAGAAATAACAACACCTTTGTTTTCCCATTAAAATGATGGGACAATAAACAATGAGTTACGAATATTAAAGACTGACATCTCTAGCAATGCTTCCTCCTAACAAACCTAAGTGTTTTTCACAACTCTGAAAATATAATTAGCATGAAAACATACACACAGTGATGTCTTATTATCTCTTTAACACCTTTTCTCTCCTGGCTGGTCAATATCCAAGGATGCAATGCCCTGCTTAATTCTGGGCTGCAGGAACAAAAAGCCTTTGGTCCAGCCTGACTAAGGATTCAAACCTCTGCTGGTGGCTGGAATGCAACCATGGATCACCAAAAAATATATCCAGACCTGAAAAGGAGCAATTATGGAGCCACCCACTCTTTGCTGGCTGTAGAGTTTGTGTCAGTCAGTTCCCTGGGTCTGGGGGAGCTGTCACGGGGCAGGGAGGGCCAGGGCTGGCAGTGGCTGCTCAGGGATGGCTTTGGCCCGTGTCCCTCCAAGCAGTGACTGCCCAAGCAGCTCCACAGCCCCCGGGCTCTCCTTCCGGCCTGCTGGGCTTTGTTGGGTGGCACAGCCTGTGCCAAGGGGCGGCAAGGTGCCTGCAGGCCCCAGCTCTGGGGGAAACGGAGAATGTCCTGCCTGCATCCACCGTGCTGCCAGCTCAGCAGTGCAGCACAGCATGGGCTGACGCTCCCCATTGCTCCCACAGGTGCAGCCGGCCCCACCACATGTGTTCTGGATTCCCAGAAGGGGTGTGAAAAATGGCAATCCCTTGTTTGTAATATTTTATTAATAATAAAATGGTTATAAAAATAGTAATATCATTAGAGTGATAAAAATTTTGGACAATTTGGATTAGGGCAATCGGAGACAATAGAAAAAAAGAGATACAGAAATCTGGGTACCCATTTTCTGGGCAGTATTAGCCCAAAAAAGGACACACTTTAATGGAGGATTGGCCCTAAAAAACAATAACCTGTTGCATATTCATACATCTCATACATGATACATAAATTCCATTGAAACACAGAATTCTCTCTGGTCATCGTCAACTTGTCCCTCTTAGTCTTAACCGGCTTCTTGAGGGCTGAGCAAGGCAGGAAGAAGTTAGTTTCTTCTGATAAGAGAGCAATAAATTCTTTCTCTTTGAAGGATTTCAGTGTCCTGTGGTGGCTATATTTACAAAAAGCCAATCATAAAATGTGCATTTTTCACAGGGGCTCAGAATGGGTTACTGTTGGGGAACACTCTGTTTGCTTGGGATAAGGGCCAGTTTGGCCTTTGATTTCTGCCAGGAAAGGATTTAGGAGTGCTCAAAGAGCCCTGACTGAGAGCTTTCCTGTTGTGTTGCATGTTTTTGATTGTAATTCGGTCCTAGTAGTCAGTTTACAATGCCCCCTTATTTTGTATTGTTACAGCATATTTTATTACCAAAGGGTTGCTCCTTTCCCCCTTGTGTTGTTGGTTTTGCCCTAGTTGTCCATCTCCCCAAAGACCTGCCCTTTTGTTCCCTGTTCCTCCTGTGGTAAATAGGTATGATTCGTGCTGATAAAAATTGAAACAGTAATCAATATTGATAAAGTAATTAATATTTGAGAATAATAAAATAGTTAGTAGTTAAAAGTTGTAATGCCAAAGAAGAGAGGGAAAGGAGGGGCTCCACCCACCCCCCCTTCCCAGCAGATGTTCTCAAGGACCACAGGAAAGAAGCTGAAGATACAGTTGCTAAAAATGACCAAGAACCTGGTTGGGTCCAAGAAAATGCTAATTATAAAGGACTTATTGCTTTGATATGTAGATGCAGTGATACGTTAGTCTTGGCTTACATTGTACTGGCTTGGTGCTCATGTGTAACCCAAAGGTGAATTAAAGGACAGCGAAGAAGACTACAGGGCCTTCATCAGTGACGACCCCTAAAGACTTGTGCAACCACCAAACCGAGTGGTGGCGCATGCGTGGTAAAGGTGGTAATGAAGGCGGAGACAGAAAAGTGACGAACCGAAAATGGGAGGAGATGGAATTGACACATGGCATATAAGGGGTGACTTTCATTTGGCAAGCTTGTATGTGAAGTGGCAAGGGTCAAGGACCCTGCACTCCGTACCCCGCAGTTGTTTTTGCTTATGCGCTATTATTTGAACCAAATTATCCCTTGTTCATATATTTTCTAAACTATTCAATTAAAATTGTTACTACTTTTAATATTGTTTGGCCTTTTTATGATGGGATAATTGGGCAAACATAACAATTTTGGTGCCGATACCTGGGAACTCTTTTAACTCCAGGGTGGTGGATAGCTTCTGGGAAGGAGCTCCACACCAGACTTTTAAGTGGTCCCAAGGCTAGGCCACTCTCCCTTGGGAAAAGAGAGTTCTTTTTACAGTAACGCATAAGCAAATTAGTTATTGGAAGTGCGCAGGAGAGGCTCCCATCAGAGTGCCAGCTTGTAGGAGAGAGAGTATCCATAGAAAACTGCTTTGTGCACGAAGACCCTCGTGAGAAAAGGAGGCTGTGAGTAACACGGGGTTTTGGGTTGGGGGGCGGCTGTATGTGTGTGTGAGTGTGTGTGGAGTGTTTGAGACGGGGGCTGGGCAGTCCCAGACACCCAATGTGATTGGGACCTCCCAGTACCGCGTTTTCGCGTTCTCCGCGAGGATGTTTTGCGGAGAAAAGAAGAAACCTCACAACTTTATAAAAGTTGTAAAGCTTGGTATGTTTTTTTACGACACCGGACGCACACGGAGAAAAGTCTCCTCAAAAGGCATGCGTACCCCTGAAAATTTCAGGTCTCCTTTTATCCCCCTTGCAAATGCAGATGCATACAGTTTCACAATAAGTTCATACATATTCATCCCGCATGACATTTAGCACCAGTTCTTCTTTATCAAAGGAATTTCTAGGTCGGGGCAAATTGACCTCGTGGTCTTTTCTGTTTTTCTTTCTCTGTCTCCTTGCTGTCTCGGCATATGAGTTTTTCCTTCAGCTTTGGCCTC
Organism: Zonotrichia albicollis; assembly: GCF_047830755.1. Classification (NCBI taxonomy): domain Eukaryota; kingdom Metazoa; phylum Chordata; class Aves; order Passeriformes; family Passerellidae; genus Zonotrichia; species Zonotrichia albicollis. Next base: position 4,078,163 of record NC_133827.1, on the reverse strand, counting down.
ACAGACTTTTCACCGTTGTTAGACACTTCACCTAATTCAGGATGGATCCCTACTCTGTCTGAGTACTGACCACTCACGGCAGAGCTGGGTCTTGCTCTCTGCCGAGACACAGATCTTTGTTATTCATTCTTTTCAATTCCATTCTTAGCTTAGCCTTCCGAGAAACCTTTTCCTTTCTATTTCTTTTTAGTTTAGTTATAATGCAGTATATATATAATAAAATAATAAATCAAGCCTTCTGATCATGGAGTCAACATTCTCGTCTCTCTCTCATCCTGAAAACCCCTGTGACCACGGTCACATTGTCCTAGCCCGCACCGGGTTTGCAGGCTGTGCTGGCACCTGTTCCCGCCAAAGCGCCCCCTGCCGGGGCTGGGGCACGACAGGGCTCTGAGGTATTTACCTTTAGCACGAATGGCGACACGGCCGGCGGGAGGCCGGTGGATTCCCAGGGCCATGGCGTCTCGTTGTTGAATTTGTGGACACTTCCCTCGTGCCAGGTGACTGTGTGTCCGAGGGACCCTGTGCGTTTCTGGCGAGAAGCCAAAACCAAGACTAACGAGATGTTTGAGCCTGCCTCCTCCCGGCATCTGCTGGGTTGATGAGAAGGCTCCTCTGGCTCTGCCGGTGTTGCAGGGGCAAGTGGAGTTGACCTGGCTCCCGTCAATCATCTGGCCTTGTCCCTGAGGGGCCCAAGGACCAGGATACAGCACATGCTATGACTTTGCCAGGGGCTTCCCAGGCTTTCCCTATGCTTAGGGGTGTTACTCATAACACTCATGAACCGCTTTTGTATAAGCTGGAGAGGGCAGTCCATGATGCTGTTGCTCAGCATGGTTTGGGGTCTGCTGAGGTTATGCAGATTCTCCAGAGGGTTGCTACGGACGTGCTGACGCCTCATGACCTCGATCGTGTGGCACATTCTCTTTTTGACCATGTGCAGTTTGGTGTTTTTGAAACCAAGTGGGCTCGTTTGGCAGCCCACGCGGTGGTGCAGGATGCTGCGCTGGCGCCGCAGGACCCCAGGTGTGGGGTTGTCGCTGACGTGCTGTTGGGCACGGGGCTTTATGTCAATGTTCAGGGGCAGGCTGGATTCAATTCCCTTGTGCTTGACCAGTGCCACATGCTGGGCTTTGCAGCAATTGTTCAGACCCTGGAAATGGCTGCTCCAAGGCAGCCATTTGCAACCATCATCCAGGGGGTTGATTTGATGAGTCTTTCATGGAATTTGCAGCAAGGCTGACTGTGTCTGTGGAGAGGCAGGTGCCTGATCCTGCGGCAAAGAGGATTGTGATTGCAAACCTTGCGAGGTGTAATTGCAGTGATGCTTGTAGGAAGGTCATAGTGGCTCTGCCTGGTTTTCCTACTGTCTCCCAGATGGTGGAGGCCTGTGCAGACATCATCCCCTTGGGTCAGAAGTTGGCTGCCGTGGCTGCCGCTGTGCAGCCAGTCTGGGATGCACCGCAGGGCAGGTGGCCACAGCAGGGGAATGCGCAGGCTGGCAAGAAGCAGGGGAAGAAAGCACAGAAGGTCAAATTCCCCATGTTTTTGTGTGGTCAGTGTGGTAGGCCGAATCACATGTCCAATATCTGCAAGGCGACTGTTCATGTTAATGGCCAGGGTTTACTGGGCTTGGGAAATGTGAAGCGGGGCGTGCAGGAGGGACGTGCCCAGATAAAACTTCTCTCCAGACCCCGGAGCCCATGGAGGTCTCCTTTTCTGGCTTGCAGCCAGCACCCACGGATCAGCAGGTGTGGATTTCTGCACCGCAGTAACAGTTGTCTCAGAATCTTCTGAGATACACAAGGTTCCCCAGGATGCCTTTGGTCCCTTGGGTGGGGGCATGAGTGCTCTCCTGATGGGGAGGTCTTGCGCCACCCTTCAGGGCATCACTGTGACCCTGAGGCTCAATGATGCAGATTTCACAGGGCAGATTTGTGCCATGGTCTCCACACCCACCCCCTCCCGTCACGATCCCGAAAGGGACACGACTTGCTCAACTTGTGCCTTTTAAATCCTCTGTTCACAGGACAACTGACCGGTCACATGCAGCTGGTGGCTTTGGATCCACTGGGCCACCTCAATTTTGCTGGACTGCTGTCCTGACCAAGGACCATCCTGAGATGCTGAGTACCCTGATCCGTTCCTGGTGCAGCGCCGTGGGAGATCCACCTCCACAGGCTTCTCAACAGCGATGCTGACATCACGGTTCTCTCCCTTGCCGCCTGGCCCCCAGTGGCCCCTGGATCCAGTGGGGACATCTGTCAGGGGCCTGGGAGGGACGGCGCAATGCTATGTGAGCCAGCGGCCCATGCTGGTCACGAACCCGGAGGGACAGACAGCCTGGGTTAGGCCTCATGTTACTTCTACTCCTCCCAAGTTCTGGGGGAGGGATGTTCTGTCTGTCTGGGGGTTGCGCATCAGGACAGATTTTTGATGGGGGCCACTGCGATGAAGGGCGCAGTGTCCTACACCTCTTATATGGTGGCTGGTGGACAAACCTGTCTGGGAGAAGCTGTGGCCCCTCCCTCAAGATAAATTGGTTGCCCTTCAGAATCTGGTGCAGGAGCAGTTGGACCAGGGTGAAGCCAACAGGGGGGCTTTGTACAAACCACGAACCAGACAGGGCTACTGTAGAACGTGCCTCAAGCTGCTTTATTTTTCAGCATCAGTCTCATTACATGATTATGACAATGGGAAGATGCCAGCAGCTCACATTCCAGGCAGCAGACCAGGAACTTAATGTTACAACTTACTTTATAAGTTTCTTGACCAATCACACAAACCAAAAGCACATTGACAGTAGTTCTATCCAATCACGATTAGCACATACCTTTGGTTAAAACAATGCTTTCTTATTTTGAATACAATACCTACTTGTAAGCCTTAAAACACAATGCACAGAGCTCCATTATTAAACTTTAATCTCTCTTATATCTTACTAGATAAACTTTCTGTAGCTTAGAGAGCTATTCTAGACAAGTGTTAATACACAGACCATTGATCTATTTGCCCTTGCTTTTCTACAGTTTAAATAATTTTTCTGCTGACCTATCTCATGGCTGCTGCATAGCTCTGCTCACAGTTCTGCTGTCTCTGAGGCCTGCATCTTGCAGCTTTCCCAAAATCCTCTAATTTTGTGGATTCCTACACAGGGTCATCTGGAGCCTTCTACCAGTCTCTGGAAGACTCCTGTCTTCTGCATCAAAAAGAAATCTGGGAAATGGAGGTTGTTGCAAGACGTGTGAAAGGTTAATGCTGTGATGGAAAGCATGGGAACATTGCAGGCGGGCATGCCATCTCCTACCATGCTTTCCACAGACTTGCTGGTCCTCATTGTGGATCTGAAGGATTGTTTCTTTATGATTCCTTTGCATCCCGATGATAGACCGAAGTTTGCCTTCTCGGTGCCAGCAATTAACGAGGCTGAGCCTGCACAGAGATATCAATGGAGGACATTGCCTCAGGGCATGCGTAATTCTCCTGCCATATGCCAATGGTATGTGGCCCGTGCCTTGTCTGGAGTTCGCAAGCAGTTTCCTGATGCAGTCTGTATCATTGTATGGACGACATTTTGGTGGCCGCATCCACCCAGGATGAGCTGCTGAGGATTCAGCCTCGGTTGCTCGATGCTTTGCATGCTCATGGACTGCAGGTGGCTCCAGAAAAGGTCCAACAGAAACCACCTTGGAAGTACATGGGGGTCAAGATTCTGGAATGGACAATCTGTTACCAGGAGGTGCAATTTGTGCATTCTGTGAAGACACTGAAGGATGCTCAGAAATTGGTAGATGTCATCACTTGGTTACGTCCATATTTGGGATTAACCAATGCACAGCTGTCTCCTCTGTATGATTTGTTGAAAGGAGACTCTGATCTAAAGTCGCCTCGCACACTGACCCCTGAGGCGTGTAAGGCGTTGGAGGTGGTTCAGCAAGCTGTTTCGGCTTGTCAGGCTTATCACATTGATCCCTCCGTGTATGTCACTGTGTTCATCACCACTCCAGATTCGCATCCCACAGGTATCATTGGTCAATGGAGTGACAAATGGTCTTATTCCTTGCACGTTCTGGAATGGGTTTTTCTGCCCCATCAGCCGCAGAAGACGGCAACTGCTTTGTTTGAGCTAATTGCTCGCTTGATAATCAAATGCCTACAACGGTGTTTGCAATTGATGGGTGCGGATCCTGCAGAGATCATACTCCCGGTGCAACGGAAGGATTTTGACTGGAGCTTTGCAAACAGTGTGTCCCTGCAGAGTGCTCTGGAAAATTTTTCAGGGCAGATCACTTATCATCTGCCTAGTCATAGGCTACTGCATATGGTAAAATTCACACAAATCTCTTTGAGGCCAAAGAATAGTCAGGAACCCGTGCAAGGACTCACCGTCTTCACTGACGGTTCAGGGAGAACGGGAAAGGCCATTGTCACCTGGAGGGATGGATCTGAGTGGCAGGTTCTGGAAGGCCATGAGGATGGGTCAGCCCAATTGGTTGAACTGAGGGCTGCTGTCATGGCATTTGAGAAATTTTCCCAGGAACCTTTCAACTTGGTCACGGATTCCGCCTGTGTGGCTGACATCGCACAGCGGTTGGGTCGCACATTCGGTTTTGAAGGAGGTCAGTAATCCTGCCTTGTTTCATTTACTGAAGACCTTGTGGTGTGCCATTCAGGCCCGAGTTCATCCATTTTATGTTCTGCATGTGAGGAGTCACACCGATTTGCCAGGTTTTATAGTAGAAGGTAACGCGAAGGCTGACAAGTTGGCTAACCCAGCGTGGGTAGCGCCTCAGCCTGATACACTTGCGCAGTCCAAGGCATCCTGTGGGTTTTTCCACCAGAATGCACATACCCTGCAGAAGCAGTTTCAGCTGACGCCAGCAGAGGCTCGTGACATTGTTGAGTCATGCGATGACTGCCATGCACTTGCTCTGCCTTTGCTGGCAGGGGTAAACCCCAGAGGCCTTAGGGCCTTGGAGCTTTGGCAGACCGATGTCACCCAGATTGCCGAGTTTGGCCAGCTCAAGTATGTGCATGTCACTGTGGACACGTTCTCCTCTGCGATGTGGGCTTCGGCTCACACTTGGGAAAAAGCTTGTGATGTCCTTGCCCACTGGAGGCAGGCCTTTGCCGTTCTGGGCATACCTTCTGCTGTGAAAACCGACAATGGTCCTGCTTACACATCGCAAAAGTGCGGCAGTTCCTGCAGTTGTGGGGTGTCTTGCACAAGTTTGGTATCCCTCATTCTCCAACTGGTAAAGCTCTTATAGAATGCGCTCATGGTACTCTGAAGCAGGTTCTTCAAAAACAAAAACGGGGAATGCAGGGTGAAACCCTGCACAGTCGGTTGGCAAAAGCTTTGTGCACAATCAGTCATCTCACTGTGCCACAGAACTCAAATAATCCTGTCATTTTGAATCACCATCTCTTGTTGCAGGCTGCAGACGACACACATCAGCCTCGAGCGAAGGTTCGGGTGTGGAATTTAGTCAACAAACAGTGGGAAGGTCCCTATGACCTATGGTGTTCAGTCTGGGCCTCCCCAGCTGCCCTTGGTGCCATTTTTTTCTTCACATGCTTATATCCTCTATGAAGAAAAGCTCCAGAATCTCACCCTTCCATGCCTCCCAGGCTACTCCTGTTCTGTCCTCAGTCTCTGCCCCACTGACCCCAGGGCTATCAGCTTCTACATCCTGGTTATGTGATGAGGCCTCCATCCTGGAAGATTTTGTGTCCTCTCCAAAGTCTGTGAAAATGGAAAAATAGTGATCAAAGTTATTTTCTCCCAAATCTTGCAGTGACGGAAGAAAGGTCAATATCTTTAAAGTGAATGAGGGTGGATTTACATTTGTAAGAAGGAGGAAATATTTTACAATTATAAGAATGGCACAAAACTGCAACAGTTATTCCACAGAAGTGGATTTCCCATCACAGGAATTCCCATTCTAGGAGCAGGAACTTTGTGCAGCCTGACCCAGTGAAACCCTCTCATCCCCAGGGACAGAATTCCTCTTCTGTGGGTTCTCTGATGTGCTGGGTGCCCTCACAAGGCTTCTGGCCAGAATTTCTGCTGAGGGCAGCCAGGCTGCTGCAGGGGCAGTGGCCTCACAGCCATCACCATGGCAGCCCTGTCCCCTGGGCCTGGCTCTGCCCTTTCCTCTGCCCCTGCCTTGGCTCTGCTGCCATGAAGAGTTTTGTCATTAATATCTTGTCCTCAGGGTGCTGGGGCCAATGGCTTCCCAGTCAGGCTCCTGGAGCAGAAGTGGCTTTTCAGAGCCCAGCCAGGAATGAGCCCTGAGGCAGCAGCTCTGCAGTGGTGGCCACCAGGCCGGGCTGCCAAGGGAGGCTTCTGGCCATGGCCTGCAAGCAGCTGCTGCTGCCAAGGTGCCTTTGGTGCCTCAGGCTCTCCCTGGCCCAGCTCCCAGCATGGCACTCTGCCCTTGTGCCTGAGCCCTTCCCTGTGCTGGGGCTGGCCTGGGGCTTTTCCTGCAGCAGGACCTGCCCTGCTAATGGCACAGGAAAGGCAGTTCCTGCTGGAGCAGGAGGCTCTGCCTGCAATGGGCTCCAACAACTCCAGCGAGGCCCTGTTGACTTCAAAACTGCTTCCTAGAGCACTATATTCTAATAATTGTTATAGCTCCTGAACTCTGGAGTAAATGAATGTGGTAAAGTTCTTTCTTCTAATCATGATTAGAATCAATCAGAGTAATATTTATATAAATCTATCGGGTATTCCATCATTAATTCTGTGGGACAAATCGGGTTAAAGGTTCAATTCCATCTGTCCAATCCTTTACACCTTTGACAAAGTCTGGGGCTGGGATTGGATCCAGCCACTCCCAGTCTCCTCTCTTTGAAAAAATTTGAGAAGTCTAGGGGTCCTGCAGGGGTTTGAGGATCCATGGTGGCTGTTCAATGTCATTTCTCCACCTCATGATTTAGCAGGAGTTTTTCCAATAAAGAAATAAAGATTTTTCCTGAAGCTCCCACTGTACACATGAAAGGAACCCCTGTGAGTGTCTGGGACATCCCGGCTCTTTGGCAGCCTGGGGACTCCTGCGATGTCACCGTGGAACCCCCGTGAGTGCCTGTGACAGATTGGTGCCTTTGCAGCACAAGCTCCCCTGGGATGTCACCATGGAATGGCTGAGACTGCCTCTGACCACAGGGCTCTTTACCATCCCCAGAAACCCCTGGGAGGTCTCCATGGAGCTCCTGTCTGTGCCTGTGACATTCCAGCTCTGGAACAGCCTGGAGACTCCTGGATAGTCCCCATGGAACCTCTCTGAGGGCCTGTGACAAATCTGATCCTTAGCAGGCAACCATCACCAGCCTCCTGTTGTTCTGTTCAGTTTCCACAGCAACCATTACCAGGACCCTGTTGCTATGGTCAGTTTCCATGGCAGCCATCAGCAGCCCACTGTTGCTATGGTTGGTTCCCATAGCAACCATCCCCAGCCCCCTGTTGCTATGCTCAGTCCCTCAGCAGCTCCGAGGAGACCCCATGCCAGGGGTGGTTGCCATGGACACCAGCTCAGGCCTGCAGCCAGATCCCGTTGCCATGGCAACCATTGGCAGCCCCATCCCCAGGCTCATGGGATCCCAGAACCACAGAATTGGCTGAGCTGGGAGAGACCCATCAGGATTCTCCAGTCCAACTGCTGGCCCTGCACAGGACACCCCAACAATGCCAGCCTGGGCCTGGCAGCGCTGTCCAAACACTGCTGCAGCTCAGAGGGCCCTGGAGCTGGGACCCTTCCCTGGGGAGCCTGGGCAGGGCCCCAGCAGCCTCTGGGCAAAAACCTTTTCCTGACATCCAACCTGAGCCTGCCCCGACTCAGCTGCAGCTGTTCCCTCCACTCCTGTCCCTGGGCACCAGAGGGAAGAGGTTCCCACAGCCCCAGCTAGGGACCCGCTCCCAAGGCTGTTGCCATGGCCACCAGGGCTGGGACCAGCTGGGATACTCGGTTTCCACGGGCCGGGGTTCAGGGATGGGATTCCTCAATTTCCTGCTCCTGCTAAAATCGCACTGCCCTCACTGCCCTTCTGCCTCCCATGGAAAGCACAAAAGGCAAAGATCCCAGCCTGGGATAAGAGCAATTTATTTGGAACAGCAACGACATAAGGAACAAACAGAAACAGAAATAGTATTGATAACAGAAGGGATAAGAAAAACTGTTTACAGGGAAAACTAATACATCAACAACAGGGTCTTCCTGGCCATGCATTTCCCCTGCCTGGAAAGGACACCCTTCTCCTCAGAGGGAGAGAGAGTCCCTTTCCTGCCCCTGGCAATGACCTGAGGTGGGAGTAAATGTAATGACATGGCCATGGCCAGACTCTCATGTTCTTCCATCCCACATCATGTCTTTTGCAAGGGCAGGTAAAGGGACAGGTGTCTTCCCAGATGGATCACAGGGAAAACGGATGACCAGGGCTCTTCCCAATGTGGGCCCTCCTATGAGGGATGAAGCTGGAGTGGTGCTGGGATGAAGCTGTTCCTGCATTTGTGGCATTTGCAGGGCTTCCCTTACCGGTGCCTCCATTGATGTCTGCTCAAGGCAGAGCTGCAGGTGAAGCTCTTCCCACACTGGGAACACTCGAAGGGCCTCTCCCCAGTGTGGATGCACCGGTGGGTGATGAGGTGGGACTTTTGCTTGAAGCCCTTCCCACAGTCAGGGCAGGGGAAGGGCCTCTCCTCTGTGTGAATCCGCTCATGCAGGAGGAGATTGGAGCTAGTCTGAAACCTCTTCCCACATGTGGGACACTGGTAGGGCCTGTCCCCAGTGTGGATGCGTTGGTGGGTAACGAGGGCGGAGCTGCAGCTGAAGCCCTTCCCACATTCCCCACACTCGTAGGGCCATTCCCCAGTGTGGATGCGCCGGTGGGTAATGAGAGTGGAGTTGTGCTTGAAGCCCTTCCCACAGTCAGGGCAGCGGAAGGGCCTCTCCTCTGTGTGAATCCGCTCATGTAGACGGAGATTTGAGCTGGTCTGAAACCTCTTCCCACATGTGAGGCACTGGTAGGGCCTCTCCCCAGTGTGGATGCGTTGGTGGGTGATGAGGGCGGATCTGCGGCTGAAGCCCTTCCCACATTCCCCACACTCATAGAGCCTCTCCCTAGTGTGGATGCGTTGGTGGCGGATCAGGGTGCTGCTCTGTCTGAAGCTCTTCCCACACTCCAAGCCCTTGTGGGGCTTCTCCTTATCAGGAAGCTGCTCATGGGCCACCAGCTCAGAACGCTGGCTGAAGCTCTGTCCCCCTTCCTGGCTCAGGGAGGGTCTTTCTTCCTCAGAGCACCCTGGGGTGGGTTTGGAGCCCCTCCTCATGTGGGATGTCTGAGGTTTTTCTTCCCTGTTGGATTCCTGTGCACTAGAATCACTCAAAACGGCCTCTTTCACAAGGTTCTGCCATGCAGATTTTTCCTCCCTGGTCTCCATCCTCAGTTCCTTCCCTGGGGAAGGAAGGACAAGGAAAGGATGGGATTTGCCTCCGTGCCACAGGGAAGGGGAAGGAGATCCCCCCAGTGCATCCCTGGCAGGATTGTGTTGGCAGCGGGATTGTCCTGCAGCTGTGGGCTGTGCTGGGCTTGGAGATGAAGCAGGAGAGAGAGGGAAATAGGGACTGACTTCCTCCTCACCTGCCTGGTTATCCCAGGGATCCTTCCTCTTCCTTGCAGCCTCCTCCTCCATCCAGTCAGGATCTGGGAGTGGGAAATCCTGTTCTGGGAAGAAAACAAAGGGTGCGCACATTGTCTTTTGTACAGGTTTGAAGGCAAACCTGGGGGAGAGTGTACGTCAGAATACAATTTAATAAGAATGTGAAGACCAAGGCAATGATACAGAAACCCTGCCTTAAACTCACAGAGTCGGGATATAACCTGACACCCTGTTGGTCAGGGTGGTGGCTGTTGGAGTGATCACCGTGATTCTGTCAGAGCAGTGATCCCGTAGAAGGGTCTGGTCTTCCTCTGGAGGTCCAGTGGAGGTTATGGAGCTCTTGTCCTCTGGCAATCCAGCAGGCACGCTGCTCCTGGTGTTGCAAGGCTCAGCTTATATCCAGGCAGGAACGCTTGGTTCCTCCCCCTGGGCGGAGCATCCCACAATGGGATGATGGAATTTTATCAGTCCTGCAGTGACACACAATGGCCCATTAGCAGACGATATCTCCCCTGGAGGGCATTATCAGGGGGGAGTCATGGAAGAGATAAAGAACACTGCCCCACCTGTTTATAGCAGTTGATGAAGATGGGGATTGAAAACATGCATTTGGTTGCATCTTGCATGGCAGCCTGAAACAGTGGGGTAATCCCTGCTCAGGGGGTGAACACCACCCCCCTTACCCAAACTGGCTCGGGTGTAAAACCCCCACACACAGGGACAATGTCACACTTGCCCTGCTCCAGGGGAGGTCTCTGTCCCCTGTCACTCATCTTTTCTCTTTCTTTCCATCTCTCTACCTCACATTTACTGTTCAATAAAATCCATTTTGCATTTGGTATCGTTAGCGCCTTAATTGGGGCAGAGGAATCTCTTTAACAATTTGCATAACCAGACTGTGACATTATTTTTGCACAGTGTGTTTAGGTGCTGTTCTCTGACCCCAAGTGCCTTTGACAACAACATGGCTCCCTCCACTGACAAGGTTGTGGTTCTCTCTGGAAGAACTCTTGGAAACTTGGGCACAGTCCCTCCTTCCTCCTGGGGAGCTTATGGAGCTTATAGAAATTTTATTTCTTTATGGGAGAAATGATGAGGAAAAGGGCTTTTATGAGTGGCCAGTGTAAAGAAAATAATTTGCTGTCTTTCCATATAAAGTTGTTAAAATCACTGGAGGAAATGGAGCAAATCTTACCAGTGAGACTGACAAGGTTCATTCACCCCATGGTGAGGAACGCAAGGCGGCTAAAAGTCCCAGAAGAAGCCCAGCTCAAGTTGATAAATTTCCAAATAAGTCCTGAATTCCCAGGTTGGGGGCTTTACCAAATGTGACCATCATTTTTCTCTTTATCCCTGTCACCTTTGTGACTGCTACACAGAGATTTCCATTCCTTTTAATAGTCTGTATTGGGCCAAATTTCCACTTTCCTTTTATCAGAACTGGCCAGCAGCTGAGCTGGAGATGTGCAGGAAGCAATGAATATTGGAATTGCCACATCACTGCTTGGATTGTCAGTTTATTCATGTTTGGGATTTGTTTGCACTTTCATCACAAGTTACTTGTGGGAAGACCATATATTCTTCAAAGTGATTTTGCAGAGTCAAGTTTGATTTCTGCCACGTTTATTTTATCCAGTGCCCAGAGGATGCTCAAGGGGTCTCTGTGCCTCTCGCACTGGGGGATGCTTGGGAGGGGTTTGGGGGTGTTTTTCATCTCCCTGTCACCCCAGGCCATTCCTCAGGGGTTCTCCATCATTCTCACCCCAGGGAATGCCTGGGGGGTCTCCCTCCCTCTCACCCTGTGCCAGGGGATGCTCAGGGGTCTCTGTCCCCTCACCCTGGGGGATGCTCAGAGGGTCTCCATCCCTCTGGCCTCAGGCAATGCCTGTGCAGGGCTGGGGACCAGGGGCTCTGTGTCCCTCTCACCACTGAGGGTGCTCGGGGCTGGGGGGGACTCTCCGATCTTCTCACACCTGGGGAGGTTGGGGCAGTCTCTGTCCCTCTCAGCCCTGCTGTGACCCCACCCAAACATCATCGGGGTCAGAGGGACAGAGACACCCCCAAACCCCCAGAAGGGCCGAACCTGGGATTTGGTTTGGGGCTGAGGATTTAGGAAGGGGCTGGAATTGGGGCTGGGCTTGGAGTTGGAGCTGAGATTCGGATTAGAGCTGGGATTGGGGTTAGGGCTAGACATGGGATTACCTTTCGGGCTGGGCTTGGGATTGATGAGTTTGGGACTGGGATGAGAATAAATACACAACTGAGTGTGTCTAAACATGGAGTGAGACTGAGACCAGGATTGGGGTCAGGTTTGAGATTGAGCTCACCCAGAGCGGGACAGGGGGGATGTCACAGCGGGAAGGTTTGGGGAAAATCCTGGTTTGGGGAAAAACAAGGCGTTAATGCCTTGGGCTGGGGATTCCTCCCACCCAAGTCTATCTCTAGAAGTCACCTGCTGTGCATAAAAACCTCCAAAAATCAAGAGTGAATGAAACAAAAAACCACAAGGAGTTTCCCATTTCCAGTCTCATCCCTCTTGGGTTCTGGTGGTCCCCTCTCTCAGGGCTGCTGGGGATCCCATGGGTCCTGGGGATTCCCCCCATCCAGGGTCCTGCTTTTGGATTCTGGGAGGTTCTGGGGTCCCAAGGTCCCCCTCTCCAGCCTCCCCTCAATCCAGCCACTTGGGGTTCCCCATTCTTTCCACCACCCTGTCCTGATTTAGGGCAAATTTGCTTGAAACCCTCCAAAAGCAGTTTCCTCTAGAATGCCGATTCAGCAGCCCCACCCTCAGCCAGTCCGGGAAAATATTTCCGGGGAGAAAAGTCTAAAAAACTTTATTTTACAGGCAAAGCATTCACCAGCACAAAAATTGAACCATATTAAGCAATAAAACCTCCTGCTGCTCAAAAATAGATGACAAACTCAGAAAGTCCCTCCTTTGGTTGTAGCTCGGCCCACTCAGTGTCTTATCAGTGTCTTATCAGTGTTATCAGTCACTTATCAGTCTATTATCAGTCTCTTATCAGTCCGTCCAGCGCTGGAAATGCCTCGGCCCAGGTCCATCCCGGTGGCCCTCAGGCGTGACCTGCCAGTGGTGTTCTGGTTGTTCAGTCCAGAGCAGGTTTAAACAGCTCCAAAGAAAAAGAAAAATCAAAGTCCAGGGTACTTCTCTGCCTCAGCGACCTAAAAACTGACTAAAAGCAAAGGAGAGCTCTGTCCTGCTGTCTGTCCATCCAGGAGCTAGAATGCTGAGGAGTGAATGCAGTTTCTGAAAACAAACTGCAGCTTCCTCCTCCCCTTCTCTCTCAGAGCCAGCCTTAAAAGTGCAGAACTCATTTCTGGGCTAAACAGACCGATGGGGTACGAGCATCATGAAGTCACCCCAGGACACCCCTGTCAGGGTCAGAGGGTCCCTTCCCCGCCTCATCTCCGGGCTGCCGGGGGTCCCCCAGCTCCGGTATCGCCCCTTCCCCTCTCCCCGCCCCGGGGGTCCCCCGTTCCACAGCCCCGGCTCTCACGGGGATCCCCAAAACCAATGTCCCGCCCCGTCGGTACCGGGCCATTCCCACGTGGACCCCCCGGGACCCTCCCGAGGGGCGATCGCGGCTCCTCTCCCCCCGAAAAAGCTCCTCTTGGGGAACCCGGAGATATCCGGGGATCGAGTCCGGGATCTGTCGGCTCCGAACACTCTCCAAAAAATCCTCCCGGAGACCCCTGGCTGGAGCCGGGGCGAGCTCGGCCTCCGCCCTCCCCTGCGGCTCGGGGCTGAGGGCGATGCTCCCGGGGCAGGGGGTGCTGCAGGCTCGGCGTGCGGGCGCTGCGAGCGCCGGGATTCTCCCGCTGCTGCTCCTCCTCTTCCTCCCCTGCCAGCCCGGACCCCCCTTTCCCACCGCTCTGCCCCGCGGCCCCGCAGCACCGGCTGCTGTGGGGGGGAGCCCCCGATCGGCCCCAGGGCTGGGCCGGGGGCTCGGGTACCCTTCCGGGGCGGATCCGTCCCCCCGGCCCGAGCCCCAAATTCCGCTCCGGGCCCGCCTGGCTCTGCGGGTCCGCCTGGCAACCGGTGAGTCATCGGCGAGAAAAGCTCTGGTTGGCTGGAAATTGGTTAGCGCCTCTTCTGATTGGCTGGAATTGTGAAAGGCGCTGCGCTCTGCCGGTGTCCCTGGGAGCTGCGGAGTCCAGGCGGGAGCCTTTTCCTCTTTCTTTCTGTTCTCTGAGACCTCTTCCCGATTTCTTTCTCTCCCTTTCTCCTCCCCATTTCTTGTTCTGTTCAGTCCACGTTCAATAATCGTCGGTTGCGTTCCCACGCTCTTATTCGCTCCTTCACTGGGGCAGAGGCGTCTCTCCCTTGCGAGGTCGTAATCCATGGACAGGGTCCCTTCCCATTCCAGTCCTTCCAGGATTCGCTTCTATTTCCTCCCTCCCTCTGCTTCCAGAGGGGAAGGTGCTGGAAAATGTCCATCAAAGCCACCTTTGCTGTGTGCTCTGGGAGCCCACAGAGCTGCTGGATCTTCTCCCCTTGGGAGAGAAGCTCCTTGGGAGGCACGGCAGGAGCAGCACCCTGGGAGCCTCGGGAATGCCCCTCTGGGATCCACGGCACACACTGCCAGGGTCTGGAATTCCAGTTCTCAGCTATGAAAAGATGTTCCTGCCCTTGAGGGCAAAGCTTTCAAGAAGGAGCCAAAGGCCAAGTGGAGCAAGATCCTACAGTGGCATTTCACTGCCAGCCTTCCTAACTTCACCCATGGCTGCTGTAGCTCCTGTATTGGGAATTAAATCCAGGCACGGTCTTTGGTGTGAGCTGCCCTGGGTCAAGGGAGACCCTGAGAGAGAAACAGAGCAGGGGAAGAGAGGCAGGAGAGAAAGGAGGGCACAAACACAGTCAGCTGAGAAGGTGGCACTCTGAAAACAGACCAGAACTGACTGAAAAGGAATATAGCAGAAAGGAATAATTTTGCATCTTTTAGTTACTATCAAAATACAATTTCTTACCTTTCTCACAAACCTCTTGCCAGTGTCATTCAGCAGGGCTCTCAAAAAGTCCTTAACTCTGGGTGGGCATTCCAAGCTGCAGCCACAAGGAAAGAGGGAATGGGGATTTTCCTGCTCCTGGGGAGTTTGACATCCTGAGCTAAGAAGAGGAGGAGGCACCAGAAGAAAAGGGCAGCCGGGCTTCACCCTTCCTCTGGAAAGAGGGGGGGAAATCTCTCGTACTGTCTGCAGCTGCTCCCACAGGGATGTGAGGGCTGATCCCAGAGCCCCAAGGGTCACAGTCAGGGCTGCCCTCAGGGAATGCTCGCCTGGTATGGAGGGGCAGTGTGGGAGCACCTGGATCTTGGGGTACCCAGCTGCCCCTCATGTTTGGAGGTGCCTGAGGAGGGCTGGGATGATGCCAGGGACATCCTGCAGTAACATCCCCTCTGTCCCGCTCTGGGTGAGCTCAGTCCCAAACCTGACTCTGACCCTGGTCTCGGTCTCACTCCATGTTTAGACACACTCACAGTTCTGTATTTAATCTCATCCCAGTGCCTGACTCGTCTAGCCCCAGACCCAATCCCAACCCCAGCCCTAAAACCAATCCCATGTCTCGCCTTAACCTCAATCCTAGCTCTAATCCAAATCTCAGCCCCAACTCCAATCCCAGCCCCAATTCCAGCCCCAAGCCAAATCCCAGGTTCAGCCCTTCTGGGGGTTTGGGGGTGTCTCTGTCCCTCTGACCCTGATGATGTTTGGGTGGGGTCACAGCAGGGCTGAGAGGGACAGAGACCCCCCCCGGCCTCCCCAGGTGTGAGAAGGTCGGAGAGCCCCCCCAGCCCCTCCCAAGCATCCCCCAGGGTGAGAGGCACAGAGACCCCTTGAGCATCCCCAAGGCACTGGACAAAATAAACTTGGCAGAAATAAAACTTTATCCTACATAAAATACCTTGATGAATATTTGATTTCCCATAAGTCACATATGATGAAAACACAAATCCCAAACACAAATAAACTGACAATAGAAGCAATTCTGTTGCAATTCCAAGTTACATTGGTTCCTGAATAGCTACAGCTCAGCAGCTGCCAGGTTCCAATAAAAGCAAAGTGCAAATTTGGCCCAATACAAATATTATGAAAAGGAAGGGGAAACTCAGTGTAGCTGTCAAAAAGCTGACAAGGATGAAGAGAATAATGTTTCTAAGATTTGATAAAGCCCCCAAGCCTGTGAATTCCAGAGTTATTTGGGAATTTAGCTACTTGAGCTGGACTTTTTGTGGGACTTTCAGCAGCCCCTTATGTTCTTCACATTGGAGTGAATGAACCTTGTCAGTCTCGCTGGTAACATTTTCTCCCTTTCCTCCAGTGATTTTAACAAACTTTTCTAGGAAGGACAAGAAAATATTTTCTTTTTCACTGGCCACTTACAAAAGCAGTTTTCCTCATCATTTCTCCCATAAGTTCCCCGGGAGGAAGGAGGGACTGTGCCCAAGTTTCCAAGAGTTCTTCCAGAAAGAACAACAACATCCTCAGAGAAGGGAACCATGCTCTTGTAAAAGGCACTTGGAGTCAGAGAACATTGCCCTGAACTCACTGTGCCAAAATAATGTCACAGTATAGTTACTCAAATAGTTATAGAGATTCCTCTGCCCCATTAAGGTGCTAATGAGGCCACATCCAAAGTGTACTTTATTGAACAGTAAATATGAGGTAGAGAGAGAGACGGAAAGAAAGAGAAAAGATGAGTGACAGGGAGAGAGACCTCCCCTGGAGCAGGGCAAGTGTGACATTATCTTCTGTGTGTGTGGCCTTCCCAGGGTGGGGGTTTTGCACCTGAGCCAGTTTGGGTAAGGGGGGTGGTGTTCACCCCCTGAGCAGGGATTACCCCACTGTTCCAGGTTGTCATGCAAAATGTAACCAAATGCATGTTTTTAATCCCCATGTTCATCAACTGCCATAAACAGGTGGGGCAGGGTTCTTTATCTCTTCCATGACTCAGCCCTGATAATGCCCTCCAGGGGAGATATCTTCTGTGAATGGGCCATTGAGTGTCACTGCAGGACTGAAAAAATTCCATCCTCCCATTGTGGGAGGCTCCGCCCAGGGGGAGGATCCAAGCATTCCTACCTGCATATAAGCTGAGCCTTGCTACAACCAGGAGCAGTTTGCCTACTGGATTACCAGAGGACAAGAGCTCCATAACCACCCCTGGACCTCCAGAGGAAGACCAGACCCTTCTACAGGATCACTGCTTTGACAGAATCACGTTGATCACTCTAACAGGACTGCAGCCACCATTTATTGGGACGGCTGCCACCACTCTGACCAACAGGGTGTCAGGTTATATCCGACTCTGTCAGTTTAAGGCCGTGTTTCTATATCGTTGCCTTGATCTTCATTTTCTTTTAAATTGTAATTCTGATTTAGACCCTCCCCAGGTTTGCCTTCAAACCAGTACAAAAAAACTCAATGTACTCATTCCTTGTTTTCCTCCCAAAACAGAACTTCCCAGTCCCAAACCTTTGCCAGATGGAAACGGAGGCTGTGAGGAACAGGAAGGTTCCCCGGGACACCCAGGCAAGTGAGGAGGAAGTCAGTGCCCCTTTCCCCCTCTCTCCTGCTCCATCTCCCAGCCCAGTACAGCCCCCGGCTGCAGGACAATCCTTCTGCCAACCCCGTCCTGCTGGGGATGCACTGGGGGGGGATCTCCTTCCCCTTCCCTGTGGCACGAAGGCAAATCCCATCCTCTCCTTGTCTTTCCTCCCCCAGACAAGAAGCTGAGGATTGGAACCAGGGAGGACAAATCCCCACAGCAGAACCTTGTGGAAGAGGCCATTATGAGTGAGTTTAGGGCACAGGAATCCAACAGGGATGAAAATCCCCAGAGATTCCACAGGAAGAGGTGCTCCAAACTCAGCCCAGTGTGCTCTGAGGAGGAAAGACCCTCCCTTAGCCAGGAAGGTGGGCAGAGCTTCAGCCAGAGTTCCGAGCTGGTGGTCCATGAGCAGCTTCATGATGGGGAGAAGCCCCACAAGTGCTTGGAGTGTGGGAAGAGATTCAGGCAGAGACACCACCTGATCAGCCACCAGATGATCCACACCGGGGAATGGCCCTACAAGTGTGGGGAGTGTGGGAAGGGCTTCAGCTACAGATCCGCCCTTGTGACCCACCAACGCATCCACACTGGAGAGAGGCCCTACGAGTGTCCCCAGTGTCAGAGGAGGTTTCAGACCAGCTCCAATCTCCTCCAGCACCAGCGGATTCACACCAAGGAGCGGCCCTTCAGCTGCCCCGACTGTGGGAAGGGCTTCAAGCACAACTCCACCCTCATCATCCACCGGCGCATCCACACTGGAGAGAGGCCCTATGAGTGTCCCCAGTGTGGGAAAAGCTTCACCAGCGGCTCTCACTTGACCAGACACCAACGGAGGCACCGGTAAGGGAAGCCCAGCAAATGCCACAAATGCAGGAACAGCTTCATGCACCACTCCAGCTTCATCCCCCATAAGAGGGCCCACATTGGGAAGATCACTGGTGATCCAGTTTCTCTTAGGTCTATGCTGGGAAGACACCTGTCCCTTTTCCTGCCCATACCAGTGTCATGATGTGGCATTGAAAAACATGAGGGTCTTGCCATGGCTGTGTCATTACATTCACTCCCACGTCAGAGAATTTTCAGGTGCAGAAAAGGGACACACTCTCTCTCTCTCCCTGAGAAGAAGTGTGTCCTTTCCAGATAGGGGAAATTGTGGCCAGGAAGACCCAGTGAGTTGTGTTTTAGTTTTCCCAGTAAACTTCATTTATCCCTTCTGTTATCAATATTGTTTCAGTTCTGTTTGTCCCTTATCTTGTTCCTGTTCCTAATAAATTGTTCTTATCCCAGACTGGACCTTTGCCTTTGTGCTTTCCATGGGAGGTGGGAGGGCAGTGAGGGCAGCGCAGTTTTAGCGGGGGCGGGAAACTGAGGAATCCCATCCCTGAACCCTAGCCCCTGGAAACTGAGCATCCCAGCTGGTGCCAGCCCTGGTGGCCATGGCAACAGCCTTGGGAGTGGGTCCCTGGCTGGGGCTGTGGGAACCTCTTCCCTCTGGTGCCCAGGGACAGGAGTGGAGGGAACGGCTGCAGCTGAGTCGGGGCAGGCTCTGGTTGGATGTCAGGAAAAGGTTTTTGCCCAGAGGCTGCTGGGGCCCTGCCCAGGCTCCCCAGGGAAGGGTCCCAGCTACAGGGCTCTCTGAGCTGCAGCAGCGTTTGGACAGTGCTGCCAGGCCCAGGCTGGCATTGTTGGGGTGTCCTGTGCAGGGCCAGCAGTTGGACTGGAGGATCCTGATGGGTCCCTCCCAGCTCAGCCAATTCTGTGGTTCTGGGATCCCATGAGCCTGGGGATGGGGCTGCCGATGGTTGCCATGGCTATGGGCTGTGGCTGCAGGCCTGAGCTGGTGACCATGGCAACCACCCCTGGCATGGGGTATCCATGGAGCTTCCGAGGGACTGCCCATAGCAACAGGGGGCTGGTGATGGTTGCCATGGAAACAGAGCACAGCAACAGGGGGCTGGTGATGGTTGCCATGGAAACTGACCATAGCAACAGGGGGCTGGTGATGGTTGCCTGCTAAGGATCAGATTTGTCACAGGCCATCAGAGGGGTTCCTTGGGGACTTTCCAAGAGTCTCTAGGCTGTTCCATAGCTGGAATGTCACAGGCACAGACAGGAGCTTCATGGAGACCTCCCAGGGGTTTCTGGGGATGGTAAAGAGCCCTGTGGTCAGAGGCAGTCTCAGCCATTCCATGGTGACATCCCAGGGGACCTTGTGCTGCAAAGGCACCGATCTGTCACAGGCACTCACGGGGGTTCCACGGTGACATCCCAGGAGTCCCCAGGCTGCCAAAGAGCTGGGATGTCCCAGACATTCACAGAGTTTCTTGTCATGGGCAGATATATTTATATAAATATGTATTCTCTATTATGGTAATGATTAGACAAAATTGCCTTAATCAGAAATATTTATGCCAGGATGTAAGAGATGTAAAATATATTATACAGAGCACTCGGAAATTTTTTCACAGCAACTGTGTTAAGCAAAACCTGTAATTAAGCAGAGATTGATGTCACTCCCCCAGACCAATGACCATGGGCAATTCCCTTTGGCTCAGCCTGGAGCAGTGACCTTGAGGGTGTGCCCACCGCAGGGAGGAATCCCTACACCCCCAAGAAGGCAAATGTCAGAAGATGCTGCCATTAAAATTTGGGATGGGGCTTTTCCAGTCTGAGGTGCTGCCCTGTCAGTCAGATGTGCCCAGGCTGGGCCACCTCAGCAACTCTGCAGAAGCTCTCAGTGGTGTCACTTGGTTGTTCCTTTCTCTGGGCATTTTTCCAGCTCTGCCACAGTATCAGCTCCCACTGAGGATGTTGAACTTTGGGATGGAGGTGTCAGGCTGGTTTCCGCATTATTCATCCCCAAAGCAGTGTGACTCCCCTCCTTCATTTCCCACTGGGGGCTTTGCAAACAGGGCCTTGCCAGAGTTGTTGGAGCCCATTGCAGGCAGAGCCTCCTGCTCCAGCAGGAACTGCCTTCCCTGTGCCATCAGCAGGGCAGGTCCCGCTGCAGGAAAAGCCCCAGGCCAGCCCCAGCACAGGGAAGGGCTCGGGCACAAGGGCAGAGTGCCATGCTGGGAGCTGGGCCAGGGAGAGCCTGAGGCACCAAAGGCACCTTGGCAGCAGCAGCTGCTTGCAGGCCATGGCCAGAAGCCTCCCTTGGCAGCCCGGCCTGGTGGCCACCACTGCAGAGCTGCTGCCTCAGGGCTCATTCCTGGCTGGGCTCTGAAAAGCCACTTCTGCTCCAGGAGCCTGACTGGGAAGCCATTGGCCCCAGCACCCTGAGGACAAGATATTAATGACAAAACTCTTCATGGCAGCAGAGCCAAGGCAGGGGCAGAGGAAAGGGCAGAGCCAGGCCCAGGGGACAGGGTTGCCATGGTGATGGCTGTGAGGTCACTGCCCCTGCAGCAGCCTGGCTGCCCTCAGCAGACATTCTGGCCAGAAGCATTGTGAGGGCACCCAGCACATCAGAGAACCCACACTACAGGAATTCTGTCCCTGGGGATGAGAGGGATTCAATGGGCAAGGCTACACAAATCTCCTGCTCTTGGAAAATTTCTGGGATGGGGAATCCACTTCTCTGGAAAAACAGCTGCAGTTTCCATCCACTTTCTTAATTGTAAAATATTTCCTCTTTGTAACAAATGTTAATTTGTCCCCATTCAGTTTAAAGATACTGACCTGTTTTCTGTCACTGTCGGATTTATTTTAAAATAACTTCGAATGCTATTTTTCCCTTTTCACAGACCTTGGAGAGGACTCAAAAAACTCCCAAGATGGGGTTTGGAGGCCTCATCACAAAACCAGCAGGGAGAGTCTGCAGCCTCTGTGGTCAGTGGAGTAGAGACTGAGGACTGAAAGGGAATAGCCTGGGAGGGATTGAATGGTGATGTCAGGCTGGAGCTTTTCTTCTTGGAGGATATAAGCATGAGAAGGAAATAATGGCACCAAGGGCAGCTGGAGAGGCCCACACTCAACACCAGCAGGAAGGAATTTCCCTGGCAGGGCAGGGCTGTGGTGCAGCACGTCCCCAGCAGGAGCCTGGAGCAGCCCAAGGCTCTGTGTGGCCAGGCAGAGGCAGGCAGGAGGCAGAGCTGTCAGCAAAGGAAGGGCCCAGCCAAGTGGGGCAGCCGGGGGATGCCGACAGCCTGCAGAGACAGAGGCGCAGATTTGCTCAGCAGCAGAGACACCTTTCCCTCGCTTGTCTCCACCTGTCATCACTGCCACCAGTGTTCTGCTCTCCCTGGAACCTGCAGACACTTTCTCGGTCCTGTCCTTCAATGGGACCCATTAACCCTTCAAGAAAACTTCTGTGTTTCAATTTATTTTTGAGTTTTTGAGAAGTTTTTGAGCACACTGTGAGGGACTGAGTCTGATGCAAAGAGCAGCAAAGCCCCAGAGGGTGATTAAAGTCCCTGTGCTGTGTCTGTGCTGCTGAGCTGGGCCGGGCTCCTGGCCCAGAGGCAGCTCCTGGCAAGGGCAGCACTGCAGAGAGACAGCTCTGGCCAGGAGCAGCTCCTGTGCACAGCCCAGCAGGGCTGGGGCACTGCCAGGGCCCCTCAGGGACACCAGCAGGGCACAGACAGAGCTCACAGGGGCTCAGCACTGGCAGGGGCTGTGGGATGTCCCAGTAGGAGCTGTGTCACAGCAGCACCTCTGTGGCTGTGTCACAGAGGCACAGAGCAGCTGTGATGTCAGCAAGGGGCTGTGGGACAGCCCTGAGGGGGCTGTGAGGTCACAGATCGGGCTGTGACATCACAGTTTGTTGTGTGAGGTCACTGAGCAGCTTCAGCGTCATAGAGGGAACTGTGTGACATCACAGACCAGGCTGTGAGATCATGGCATGGCTGCATGACATCATAGAGCTGGCAGTGTGGTCAAAGTATGTGCTGTGACCTTACAGAGTGTCAGTATGACATCACAGAGAGGGTTTTGTGACATCACTGAGGGGGTTGTTGCATCACAGAGCTGGCTGTGACATCATAGAGTAGGGTGTGAGGCCATAGAGCAGATCCTGCCATCATAGAAGGTGGGTCTGTGACATCAGGGAGTGGGCTGTGAAAACACTGGGTGGCTGTGTAACATCATAGAGCAGGCTGTGACATCATGACATCACAGTAGAGATTGTGAAATCATAGAGTGACTTTCCGACATCACAGAGACTTCAGTGACATCACAGAGCAGCTGTATCACATCATAGCGTGGCGTCTCAGAGTTGGCTCTGGGACACCACAGGGGCAGTGTGATATCACTGGGGCTGGGTGACATCACAGGGGCTGTGTGACATCACAGGGGCAGTGTGACATCACAGGGGTTGTGTGAGGTCCCTGGGGAGGTCACTCTGCCCTGGCCCCCCTCACAGCTCCCCCCAGAGCAGTCCAACCCTGCTCGTGCACAGCGGGGTCCCCTGTCCCCCCGGGTCCCCCCGCCCCCGGGGCCCTACAGCCTCCCCCAGAGGATGTTCCACGAGATCGACCCCAGAGCCTGACACGGGGACGGGGGGCCGGGGTCCTGGTCTCTGTGATGTCATAGCCCACTCTGTGACCACATGGTACCAGATGATAAATTGTCTTCACCAGGTGAGCTCACACATGGAGCTTGTTCTCCACAACCCCAGTGTGGAGAGCCTGGTTCAAGCCTGGTTCAAGCATAGCTTAAAGAAAGTGGCCATGAAGGTACTCAGGTAAGGGAAAAATAAAAGGCAGCTGTAAAGCAGCACTTCCCAGGCTTGATTCTGTAAATAATTAAGGTTCTCAGCCACCTTTTATATAAACAACAAGTTTCTCAGACCGTTTCCTCAAAAACAGGCAATATTCTGTCCTTGGCTGCTGTGGGAACAGATGGCCATTCTGGGAACAGATATAAAGGTTTTGAGAACTTTTCATATCATGGTGAGAACACTGATCTTGGTTTCAATAAACAAATTTCAGCTATTGTAAACAGAAGGAGGAGCTGAAGTTTTCTCTACAGCCTATCGGGAGCTCAGATTTTGCAATATGCATGAACTGAATTAACACTGTTATAAAAGGTGCCCGGTTGATCAATAAATCGGAGTCGATGCTCATCAATCGGATGGTCGTCTCCCTTCACTTCGAAACCCCAGGCCTGTGGAAACCACACAGTGCCCATTGTGTGAGAAGGGAACTGTAAGTTCAGCAGCCTCAGTGTCCTGCCAGCTCAGCCAGGCCCACGGGAACATTGGGGTCCACGAGCACCAGGGACCACCAGGGAGACCCCCAGGACAGGAGAATGCATGGGTAAAGGAGAGGGGAAATATATTAATGATTTTGGGGAAATGATTATCATATGTATTTTTAGTCCAGGACAATCAATGAATATGTATGCAAAATACAGAATATAAACAGAAACTTTCCTGTACTCAGCATGCACAGCTTTGGGAGGAGCTCTCCCCCATGCATCCAGCTGAATAAAGAATGCTGCTTCTTAATGCTACATTGGGGTTAAGGAGTTTTCTGTTTTACTAAATTTTTGGTAACACTCCCACTGCCAAGGAAAGCTCTGTCTGCTGCTGTTCACAAACAGAGAAGGGCTGGTGGCAGATGTGGGGCTCAGAGGCTGCCTGGGGCACAGTGACCATGAAATAATGAAGTGTTCAATGTTCTGTGAAAGAGGGAGGGGCAGCAACAAAGCTTCTGCCCTGGAAATAGGAAGGGCAGACTTTGGCCTGGTTAGGCTGCAGATTTGGGGAATACTTAATCAGGTCCTGATTGCTTTAGGGGAAACAGCCCTTAAAAACAAAGGGGTCCTGGAAGGACGGACACATTTCAAGAAAATAATCATAAGGGGGAAGAAGCAGCCTGTCCCAGTGCGGCAAAAGATGAGCTAGTGAGGAAAATGACTGGCCTGGCTGCCCATGGAGCTTTTCTGGAGACTCAGGGATGGAAAAAGGACCAGCAACTCAGGAAGTCTTTAAGGATGTTGCTGGGTCATACAGAAAGAGAAGCTGAGAGTTGAAAACGCTATTAAAACTTAACCTGGAGGGTTCTGCAAAAAGAATAAAAATGTTTTTATAGAAAAAAATAATAGCAAAAAGGAGGAGTAGGAGAACCTCTACTCTTTATTGGATGCAATGGAGAATATAGTAACAAAAGATAAGGAAAAGGCTGAGCTACTTTACCCCTAGTTTGTTTCAATTTTCAATATTAGGAGAGGATATCCTCAGGACAAGTGTTCTCCTGAGCTGGTAGATGGGCACAGGGAGCAGAACAGGCCCTGGAATCCAGGAGTTGGTGACCTGCTAAGCCACTCAGATGCTCACAGGTGAATGGGATCAGACAGGATCCATCCTAAGGCAAGGAGGGAGCTGTAGATGAGCTCCCCAAGCTGCTCTCCATCATTTACCATCAGTCCTGGCTCAGCAGGGAGCTCCCAGAGGACTGGAGGTGCCAGTGTGAGCCCATCCCCAAGAAGGGCTGGAAGGAGGATCTGGAGACCTCCAGGCCTGTCAGCCTGAGCTGGGTGCCCAGCAAGGTTATGGAACAGATCACCTTGAGTGCCATCACAGGGCACCCACAGGAAGGCCCTCACAGGGCACTTCCAGATGATGGGAACAAACTTTCTGGCTGAGTGAAGAGGCCAGGACAAACCTGGGTGGTTTCCCTGCCATCCCCCAGCCCCTGCTGGCCCCAGGGCTGATGGCATTTGTGCTCCCTCAGGTTCATGTCCCCACACCAACAGCATGGGGGTTCTCCCCCTGCTGTGTGCAATGCAAACAGGGGCTGCTGAGCCAGTGCTGCCCTGTCTGTGCCTGCAAGGATGGGGCACCTGTGTGAGCTGGGGGAGAGGCCGGGGCTGCAGAGGGGGATGTTGTTGGCAGCTCCATGAGGACACTCTGGGACGCTGCCCTGGGCTGTGCAGCGCACTGGGGATGGATCAGCCCCTGCTCTGCTGCTCCTTCCTGTCTGCCCCAGGGCCCTTGCAGAGCACCAGCTGCTGCTGTCCTCAGCTCCATGGCAACCCTGGGACAAAGCAGTGCCAGGGCTGTTCCAGGTACAATTGCAGTGACACTCGTTGGTGCCACCAGGTGCCATGGCAACGGCCATGGAGGACCCATTCCTTGGTTTGGTGCCATGGCAACCAATGCCCGGCCCCATTGTGATGGTTGGTGGCCATGGAAAGCTGCCCTGGGCCCTTGCTCAGGGCTGGTGTCAGTGTCCAGAGCCAGAGGGGATCCCTTGCTGGGGGCTGTGCCATGGCCACCTGCCCTGTGCTGCGCTGGCCGCTCAGGCACCAGGAACCAACAGCCACCGGCACTGCCAGGGCCAAAGGCCAGGTCAGCCAGACAGAAAGGGGCAGGGCTGGGCACTGTTTCCATGGCAACCGGCACTGGGGGGACACCTGGGTCACCTGGCCTGGCAGTTGCCATGGAAACCCCTGGCAGGGACTGAGGGCACAGCCCCTGGCACTGAGACACTGCTGGGCCGGGTGCTGAGCCCAGGGCTGAGCACGCAGAGATGGTTTTGTTCTTGCTGAGCTGCAGCACAGCCAAGGCCTGTCCTGCCCCTCGTCAGCCACGCTGGGGAGGGGCTGGGGCTGCGGGGGAGCTGGGCAGGGGACACAGCCAGGACAGGGGACCCCAACTGAGCCCGGGCATAGCCCAGACCAGAGCACATCATGCTCAGGGTGTGAAGGGGGGAAAGGGAGGAAGGGGGGAATTTTGGAGTGAGGGCTTTTGCCTTCCCAGGGAACACTTAGGCAAGATGGGGCCCTGTTTCACCAGTGGGCAGGGTCACTACCAAAGACACAGACACCAACTTAAGTAATTGTGTCATTTATATCATGCACACCTGCCAAGAATTACAAAAGGATAAACTCAGCAAAGCACATCATCATTAGCAAAGAATTACAAAGGAAGATCAGCAATTCATCATAACCCATCATTACATTTTGATGACCAATCCCTTGGTGAAACACCAGAGGTGTTTGTGGCAGACAAAGATTCTGGCTGACTATCAAGGTACACCTTACAGACACCAGTAGTACTTTAGTGACACCATTCTTCATTCTTTTTTCTCAATCTCATTCAAATTAGGAACAAGAATTCTGTTGTCCATGAAGCTGGCACCTTTTTAATTCCAGAATAATGCCCCAGGGCCCTTTGCTGTTCAGCTTTACCATGCTGTCTGTTGCTAACAAGGCTTGGGGGGCCCTTTCCCCTCTGGCTGGAAGGGGCCGGGTCCCAGTCCCTGAAGGGCACCCAGGCTCCTGGACGGAATTCCTGTGCAAGTCCCTCAGTGTCACAGCAGCCTTCACATGGAGCCCCGTGGATCAGAGCATTTCCCAAAGGGGCCCTTGGGGCAAACAGGGAGATCTGGTCTGGCAGGATGTGTTAAACAATATAAACAATATATACATATTGTTTTACACATATGTGTATACACATATATACCCACTTATATATGTGAATATATTAACATATATATGAATTATATATATATGTGTATATATATATATTATATGTATGTCTTATTATACTATAAATATGTATATAGATATTTATTATATCAATATTTCACTTGTACAAATGCATATCAGGTCAAGATTAAAACCTTCTTCTGTTGCTCCATGTGGGAGCATTCCAACAATAATTGTTCCTTCTGAAGGTGCTGTTTCCTATGTACTCTCAACAAATTCATCTTTGTCTGCCCAAACCCACAAGGTCTTTTCCTTTTCCATGTGCAATTTTTGGATGCATTTGAAGACATCCAGGGGTGCAGCTTCTTTTACCCGACTGCCCCACTGCTCACACGGGGCTCCAACCTCAGCCCACTCCAGAGCCAGGGAACTCCAGGGAAGGGCTTCCCAGCTGGGAATTTCTGAGGGGACTGATTCCTCACATTTACATTGAACAAGTGACATTTTGTTGTCATCTGGCCGGACTGTGCCAGTTTTGTTTAACCAGTGGGCAGGGTCAGCACCAAATTCCTTCAAACTCCAGCTGAAGGAATCAGTGTCATTTCCTGCAGTTCAGAGCAGCAAAGAATCACAAAAGGAGCAGCTCAGCAATGCACCCAACCATCCCCACCAAAGATTGCAGCAGTGATTAAGAACGATCCAGCAGCATTTACCCTCAGCCTTTACCATCCCCCAGACCCACACAGCAGCTGGGGAAGCTGTCACAGACAAGGGCTGCAGAGCCACTCCTGGGCACTGGGAATTCCTGCAGGTGCCTCCAGCCCCAGGTGAGGCTCCAACCCCGCTGGGAGAGGGCCCAGCTCTGACAGTGCTGAATGAACAAACTGACAGCACTGCTAGTGTGGCCACATCTGCTTTCATCCTCCTCTTGGGTCCCTCCCAAAGCCTGGCCAGGGCTCAAGGAGGAACCAAGGGAGGTGACTTTGACCATACAGTCCCAAACAAGGCCAGATGTCAGATTTCATGGCCTTGTCTGGCTTCTAAATACACAAAGGTCAATACATGTTTCACTAATGAGTGGCTACATCTATCACAGTGCTAATGACCATGCATATTTCATCAGGGAGCAGATACAAAGATAACCTTTGCTTGGAAGGTTCATCCAGAGGCCACCTTTGGCTCAGGGCCTGCTGTCCAGGCCTCACTCAGGGCTGGTGTCCAGGCCTTGGCACTTCAGGGATGTGGTTTAGTGCTGGGCTTGGCACTGCTGGGTGAGCAGCTGCACTGGGTGAACTCAGAGGGCTTTTCCAACAGAAAGGATTCTGTGATTCCATGATTCTATCCACTGCATTCAGCTGGGTCTATTTTAGCAGCATTCCTTTGCTCCAAAAGTTCCCTCTTGCCCAGCTCCGGTGGCCTGAGGCTTCAGCTCCTTCAGCTCCTGGTGCTGAGCTGCTCATGCTGAACGAGACGACTCGGAGAGAAGAACACAGTCCATGCAATTCCTTCTGGGACACGGAGAGGGGAGGCTGTGCAAGCAGGAGCATTGTGGCCTCCTCTCTGCCCTTCATGCCTTTCAGTGCTTTGAACCAGCCAAGAGCTTTCTCCAAGAGTGCAATGGAGCAGTTGTTCCTGCTCCCAGGCCTGGCT
The DNA here is from genome assembly GCF_047830755.1 of Zonotrichia albicollis. Classification (NCBI taxonomy): domain Eukaryota; kingdom Metazoa; phylum Chordata; class Aves; order Passeriformes; family Passerellidae; genus Zonotrichia; species Zonotrichia albicollis. The sequence goes on along the minus strand of NC_133827.1, from coordinate 4,049,913 downwards.
CTCTCCAGTCTCTGCCCTTGCCTGGTTCTGTCCCTCTTGCTGTGCCCTCTGTTCCCCCAGGGTTCACTGGTTGCTGCTGCCCAGGACTGTGGCACTGGCACAGATCCAGTGCTCCAGAGCCTCCTTTCTGTGCCCTTGGAGCTGCCTGGGCACAGCAGCCTTTTCCATCTGGAAGCTCCCCGTGGACAGGAGTGCCCAGCTCCGTTCCTTGCACAGCCTCCAGGAGCCCAGGGCTGCCATCTCCAGTCCCTGCTGGCACTGGGGGCTCCCAGGTGCCTCAGGCTGCTGTGACACCGCTGCACACGGGAGGGAAGAGGGGCAGGGGCTGTGCTCAAAGTCAGCTCCATGTGCTGCTGCTGCTGCTGCTGCTGCTGTGGGGTCATTTGTGCAGCATTGTCAGGGATCAGATCCTGCCAGTCTCTTCCAGCCCTGGCTGCTCAGAGTTTGGGCCCTGGAGCCTCAGGTGGCCAAAGGCAGCTGCTGCTGGTCCCTCTGTGTGCCCGTGTTCAGCAGTACTGCTCCATCAGTCTGTGCCCAGCAACGGGGAAAAGCCTCAGCCCTGCAGGGCCAGGAGCTGCCGGGCTCTGCCTGAGCAGCTCAGCCAGCAGGAAGGGAGCTGCTCCACACGAAACCAGGAGGAAAGGACATTCCTTTGATAGGACATGTTTTCTATTGAAAGGAAAAAAAAAAGGAAAAAGCTAAAAAATAGGTAAATTGTAAAAGATAAGAATAAAATCCAAGTGTTAGTGCAAAAACATAACATACAGTTAATGAAAAAAATCAAAACATAAAGGCAAATTTACATTCTTTGAATTAAGAGGTAAATGATCTTTTTAAAAAGAGAACTCAGTTATTTACATTGTAAATGTGCTGATGGCATGGATCCATCTTTGTGACCTCAAAAGCCTCTTAAAAGATTTTGGGCTTTGTTTCCAACATTGATATTTGAAATTGTGGTCAAAGCAAGAGGAAATTGCTTAGTGCCCTTCCAGCTCCAAGCAGGACTGGGAATGGAAACTCTGTCAAAGCCCAAATCCTTTAGAAGATGACCTTCCTTCTCAGCCTGGGAATGAGCTGCACATTCCCCTTGAAACTTACAGGGATTTCTTAGAGACACAAAGTCCCACTTACGGCTTTTTGCTCTGGTTTGGAAGTGCAGAAGGGCAATTCTCCATCCATCAGCTCCAGACTGCACTGCCTCAGGAGCATGGCCCACTCACCAGCTTTGGCCCACTCTTGGCACTGCTAGAGGAGGAAGAAAGTGCAATTACACAATTCCAGCCAATCAAGAAGGAAGAATGGGACAGACAAAACACCCTGTGCAGATCCAGGCGTTCAGCTGGGACTGTGGAGAGTTTGGGTCGTTGCCAATTGGATGTGTGTCCCCAGCTGCAATCTCTGGGCCTGCAGCAGAGTCTCACTCACCTGCCAAAGCAGAAAGCTCAGGCGCTGTGCTCACAAAGGGCTCGTCTGATGCAGAGCTGTCAGAGCAATGTGAGGGAAGAGCCAGCCCAGCTGGGCCCAGGGCTGAGCCCAGCAGAGCCCTGGCAGAGCCCAGAGCAGCCTCAGCACCCACAGAGCCCGGCTGCAAGGAGAGAAAGCAGAAACCGCCCGTCAGCTGAGGGCTCCTGTGCCCTTGTGCCAAGGCCTGCGGTGCCCAGGCCATGCTGGCTGTGCCCAGAGCTGTGCCCAGAGCTGCCCATCCCTGCTGCCTTTGGCACAGAGCAGGAGGGCAGGACGTGTGCCCAGCCTGCAGCCAGCCATGGCACATCCAGCCCTCAGCAGCTGCCCAGAGCCAAAATGCAGCTGGGCAGTGACTGAAGAATGAGTTGCATCTGCCCCAGCAAAGGGGGAACCTTTGGTGCCCGGCCAGGCTGTGCCATGCCCAGATCTGGGAGCATTCCCCTGTCTGTGGACTCACCTGCAAATTGGGCCTGGAGCCTGGCTTTGAAGAAAATACCAGAATCCAAGTCCGTCATCTTCAGCTGGCCAGGCTGGGAAGAGATTGTCATCCTTGAGGTTGTCCTTGGTGTCTCCAGCAGCAGCCCGACCTGGAACAGCTTCTCCAGGGGCTCCTTCTCCTGCCCTGGGGCCAGACCAGGCTCTCAGGTCTCTGCCCAGGGCCCCAGCCATCCATGAACAGGACAAATAAAACCAGGGGGATGGTGGCCACCAGTGCTTGCCACATCAGGTCTGCAGCTCAGCTCCAGCCCAAGAGCTGCGTGTTCCCTTCTGCTGAACCCTGCTCAGAGCTACAGGCAGGACAAAACCAGCCTGGTTTGCGTGCCACTGATTGCCAAGACATGCATGGAGCTGGTACCTGCCAGGCCCCTGGATCCAACTGTGCACGTGGATATCTTCAGTCTTCTAGGGCAGGGAAACATCCTTCACCCAAGGATGACAGAAAAGATCTTCTAAGGATGGCCTGTCCGAGGGTTGCATGGACAAACACCTCTTAATGACATCTTGGCACGCTGGGGAGAGAAACCAAAAATCACCAGTCAGTTGGAGAAGTTGCCCCCCTGTTCCCATGCCCAGGTCATGCTGGGTGTGCCCAGAGCTGGGCCTAAACTTCCCCATGGATACTCTGTTTGGAGGAGAGCAGGAGAGCAGGACATGTGCCACCTCCTCAGCAGCTGCCAGAGTGGGATGCCCATGAGCCCGCTGCTGTCTCCCAGCACTGGTATTGCCCCCGTGCCCAGAGATGAGGATCCACCTTGAGAGAGCCATCGTGGGAACAAGATCCGCCCCTGGATGATCTCCTGGCCCCTCCTGAACGGGTGCTTCCCCATGACCAGGTGGCACAGCAGGAGGCCCAGGGACCAGATCATGGCTGCCTCGCCGTGGTAGCGCTGGTGCTGGATCCACTCTGGTGGGCTGTAGGACAGGGTTCCTGTGGAACACAGACACAGCTCAGCAGGGGATGCTGCTGCTCCCAGAGCCTGGCCCCAGCATCCCTGGGCATGTGGGGGCTGCCCCAGAGGCACACGGGGTGAGCGCTGCCCTCTTGCCAGCACCTGGGACTTGTGCACAAACTCGGGGCTGGAAAAGAAGCCACTGGTGCTGGAAGAGGGCAGAAGAAACCCTAGGAAGGCCCAACCATGACACACAAAGGAAAAACCCACTCCGTAGTGGAGAAAATCCACTCTCCTCCCCACCTGCATGGCCCCCAAAAATCTTAATAAGCCAAGGCAAACAAGGGGAGTGGAGCAGTCCAGCCCTTCCTCGCCTGCACACCAAACCGTCCGGGGCACGCGGTCAGACCTCCCTCTCTGCTACCCCCATGGGGGTTTGTGTCGGGCTGGCTGCCCCAGCTCCAGCCCCAGCCCAGGCCACAGTGAGTGCTGAAGGCTGTCAGCAGGGCTGGGAGCTGGCCCCCCTCACACCCCCACCCAAATCAACTCGGCTCTAGCATCAATCCCATCCCGGCTGCAATAGGGGGAGGCCCCAGTGCTGCACCCAGGCTGGGCCATGAGATGCCCAGGAGCACCCCCTGAGAAGGCTCACCTGCAAACTGGGTGTAGGCTGTGTCTTGGAGGAAGGCGCCACAGCCAAAGTCGATGAGTTTCAGCTGCCCGCTGGCCAGGTCGAGCAGGATATTCTCGGGCTTGATGTCCCGGTGCAGGACCCCGCAGCTGGTGCAGTGCCGCACGGCCTCCAGCACCTGGCGGAAAAGCGCCCGCGCCTCCTCCTCCGGCAGGAACCCTCGCTCCGCCAGGAAACCCGAGAGCTCCTGGCACCGCTCCGGACGCTCCAGCACCAGCAGGAAGCTGTCGGGGAGCTCCAGCCACTCCAGGAGCTGAATGACACCACCACAGCCACAGGACACCTTGGCCAGCAGCACGATCTCCAGGGGTGCGCTGGTGCCGTCGGGCTGCGCGAGGAGCACGATGCTGTTAGTGGGGCCGAGGCCGTGCCAGGCCTGGGGAAGCCCTCAGCCAGCCCGGGATGCTCTGCACGCCCCGCTCACCCCACGCCCGCTCTCCCCGCAGGGCTCCCGGCGGCTCCCACCCTGCCGGGCCCCGGCTCCTCGCCGCCCAGCACGGCCCGGCTGTAGCCGCTGGCCCCGCTCACTCACCAGCTCGCCCCAGTGCCGGATGCGATCCCGCGGCACGCGTTTGATGGCCACCTGCGAGCGAGGGAGAGCAGCGGGCTCAGCTCGCCGCCCGTCCCGCCGTGCCCCGACCCATCCTCCTCCTCCATCCCCTCCGCCTCCGCCCGCCGCCGGCCCCGCCGCTCACCGGGGCGCCGTCCGAGATCCGCGTGGCCGCGAAGACGCTGCCGAAGCCGCCGCGGCCCAGCAGCGAACCCAGCCGGTACCGCTCCTGCAGGGCCTCCTGCGCCTTCCCTGCGGGCGGGACGCGGCTGTCAGCGCTCGGCCCGGGGCCAGCCACGGCCCCCGAGGGCCCCTCACCCGCCCCGGGCCCGGCATCCCCACCCGCCCCGGGCCTCGGCGGCTCGGGGCCGGAGGCCGCGCTGTCGAGCGGCGGAGCTCGGGCCGGGGAATCCGCAGCGGAGGCGGCGGGAGCGGCCGCGCCGCGTGTGTCCTCCGCGGGCCCCGGGAGGAGCCGGGGCCGGGGCCGGGGTCGGGACTGGACCCTGCGTCGGGTCCGGGGCCGGGCTTGGGCCAGGCGGAGCCGAAGGGCGGCGATGCCGCCCCCACACCAGGCACTGATGCCCGCCCAGCAGCGCCACCGCCAGTACAGCCCGAGCTGGGCGGAGGCGAGACCGCGGCGGGACGGCCGGGGCCGGGCACGGGGCAGCCCGCCCGGGGCCGGGGGCGGGCCGGGGGCATGGCCCGGCCCGGCAGGGGAGAGGGAGGCGGGGAGGGGAGAGGGACGCCGGGTAAGGGACCCCGAGATAAGGGTGTCCGACAGCGGGAAAGGGAGAGAAAGAGAAAGAAAGAGAGAAAGAGAAAGAAAAGGAGAAAGACTATTCAAAAGTATCTGTTTTGGTGCTGCCGCCGCTACTGCTGCCGCTGCCGCCGCTGCTGCCGCCGCTGCTGCTGCCGCTGCTGCCGCTGCTGCAACTGAAGCACCGGGGCCGTTCGTCCCCGTGTCCGTTCCCCGCTCGCCCCACGAGCCCCACGTTCGAGCCCCGCGCGCCCCGGGGACAGCCCCTCCGTCTGCCCAAACACGGGAACTTTGCAGCGCTGAGCACAGATGCAGAGCCCTGACTCCTGCACACTGGCACAGCGATCCCCTTGCTTGCTGCTGTGCATTGTCCTTGCTGAGGGTCAAGCACTGTCGGGCCACCTTCCCTTGGGGTAGGATTCCCACCTGAGCCCAGCACTGCACTTACACCTCCAGTGTTGCTTTCCAGTAAAAACAGGCGAAGGAAAACTGTGTCTGGCTCATGGTATTTTAGAGTGTCTAAAATCACTAAGTCATCCATCCTAGAGGTGAGGTGCATCTGGAATTACTGGGATGGAGAAGCAGTGCAACATTGAAAAGGGGAGCATAGAAATAAATAGAGTAAAACATCTTGGATTGTTTCTTTCATTTTCATTTCCCTTCCGGAAAGCTGTTTCAGTTTTCCAGGAATCTTCTCCTGTCTGCTCTTCCCAAGAATCTCTCATGGAGAACAAGGTCAAGCTTCTGTCACAAGATTTGCCACCAGGAAATTACGCCACTGGTGAAATTTTCATTGTGAATGTTTGTGCTGGCTTAGGACAAATTTGGGGAGGAAACCTCCTAAAGGGGTCCGTCTTGAAAGCAAGTTCAAGTGGCCCCTCCCCCTACTAGTTCAGGGAAAGACTTCCCTTGACAAAAGTGAAAAAAACCCCAGTTTTTTTTAACAAGTAAAGTATTCAGAAGCATGAAAAATGAATAATATTAAATAAAACCTCTGACAGTGCTGAAGAGATGGCAAATTCAGAAAGTCCTTTTTGTGGGTTGTAGTTGGCTCCCTCTGTCTCTTCTAAGTCCCTCTGGAGCTGGAATGCAGCGTCCCAGAGCTCGGTGGGCCACAGGCGTGAGCTGCCGGTGTTTTTCTGGGTTTTCAGTCCAGAGAAGGTTTAAACAGTTCCAAGAAAAAGGAAAGTCACAGTCCAAGGAACTTCCCTTCCTAAGGTGGCTAAAATCAAATTGCTGGACCTGGGCTGTAAAGGCACCGGGAACTTTCCACATCTGGGCACTGGCGGTCCCAGCAAACACCAGATCATGGTGGCGCTGGAGCCAGAACCTGCAGATTTCCAAACTTTGGCTGTCTGTGCCAGCAAATCACTGGGCTTGGGCTGTGCCAGCACCAGGAAGTTTTCAGATCTGGGCGCTGGCACTGCCAGCAAACACCAGATCTAGGTGGTGTCGTTGCCAGTGATAGAAATCTGCCGGATTTGGGCTCCGCTGACATCGTGAAATTTCCAAATCTGGGTTCCTGTGCAGGAAACACAAGATGTGGGTGGTGCCAGACCCAGTAGCAGAAAGTTGCCAGGTTTTGGGTTTCTGTGCCAGCAAATTGCTGCACTTGGGCTGTGTCAGAATAGGGAAATTTCCAGATCTGGGCACTGGCAGTGCCAGCAAACGCCAGTGAAACCTTCTGGTCCTCGTCTGCACTGTTGACCAGTGGTTTCCCTGAGAACCAGCTCTGGCAACTTTACAGACAGAGACTGCTTTCATCTCGTTGTCTGGAAACAGAACTTTACTGAAGGCAAACACAACAAACAAGACGGCATACACAGTACAGAGAGAGAAGCAGAAAAAGGCCTGGGTCCAGGGTCTAGCAGGAATATTTATACATTTATTTATGGGGAGGGGTTAAGGTGGAATCTGAGGGAAGAATCCAAGAGGAAGGAAGGATTAAGAATATTACAGTGTTTGCAGTATAAAGTAACCAATGGTAGCAAAGAGAATTCAGAACTTTCTAGTAATAATCTGCATAACTGAACAAGAGGATTATGGGCGGGAGCTCCTGCTGACCCCAACTAAAGAGGGTTTTCCCATGGCCTTAAGCCGAGGTCTCCCTCTTCTTTTAAACCAACCCCAACACACCAGATCTGGGCAGTGCCGGGCTTTGGCTTTCTTTGCCAGACAATTGCTGCATTTGGGTTGTGCTGGCACAGGGAAATTGCCAGATCTGGGCACTGGCAGTGCCAGCTAAAGGCAGATCTGGGTGCTGCCGGTGCTATCACCAGAAAATTGCCGGGTTTTTTCTTTCTGTGCCAGCAAACTGCTGGACTTGGGCTGTGCTGCCACTGGGAAACTGCTGGATCTGAGCACTGGCAGTGCCAGCAAACACCAGATCTGGGTGGGGTCAGCACCAGGTATTTGCAAGGTCTTGGCTTTCTTTGCCAGAAAATTACTAGACTCAGGCTGTGCTGGCACCAGGAAATTCCAGCATCTGGGCACTGGTGGTGCCAGCAAACACCGGATCTTGGCATTGCCAATGATGGTAGCAGGCAATTGCCAGATTATGCCTTTCTTTGCCAGAAAATTTCTGGACTTGGCTCTGCCAGAACTGGGAAATATCCAGATCTGAGCACTGGCAGTGGCAGCAAACACCAGGTCTGAGCACCTGTATTGGCATCAGGAAATTGCCGGATTTTGGCTGTCTGTGCCAGCAAATTGCTGGACTTGGGCTGTGTCAGCCCTGGAAAATTTCCAGATCTGGGCGCTTGTGCAGTAAACACCAGATCTGGGTGGTGTGTCGTAGTGTGTTTTTGTACTTTATAATATTTTGTAATAGTTTTGTTTTTGAATCCCCGTATTTTTCCCAAATGGTTCATCTCAGATGGTACCCCCCTCCCTTTACCTGTGTAATCCCTTTCCCTTGCTGAGATCATCCCCAAATCCCCACCCTGGCTCTCTGTCAATCACTCAGCATCCCATCCCCTCCATCTAGAAGCTTCGGTCCAGGATGTCGAGTGATCAGCCAAAGGCTGGGGGTCAGCACCCCAAGCCTTGCCCTATATGCTGTCCTAAATGTCCGTCCCCCAGTACCCATCCCTTAGGGTCACTTATTGGTTAGTAAAATGTTATCTACTTTTGGTTTCCACCTCCCTTTAAATGTAACCTTGGCACATCTCCCAGGGTTCTCAGCAGGAGCGCCCTGAGGTGTAGGGGCTCCTTTGGGACTCCTGGAATAAAACCTGGGATTAACCCCTGCTAAGAGTCGGCCCTTTATCTTGTACCCATGTCTCTGGTGTCTCTCCTGCTGCAAAGATGACCACGTGCCCTCCATACCCTTGGGGCTTGGGAGAGTGTCTCCCTGCTGTCGGCCGTGTCGGGGTTGCCCCCCAGTGTCTGCCAACTCGGGACTGGCTGAGGGTTCCTGAGAGGCTCCCAGAGGGACAGAGACACTGCCCTTATAGGTAAACTGAATGGCCCAGGGATTTTGGAGGTAATTACAAATTGGCCTGAAGGTGAAAATTTTGGTGTCACAGATGAAGAACAAGACCAGCAACATGGACTGAAGAAGCTCCTCCATATAACCAAATTTTCCCAGAGGAAACATGCTACGGTCTTTTCACTGATCCCCCGATTTTACCTCTGGCCTCTCCATCCCCAGAACCAGCAGCCGCTCCAATCCCATTACCACCTCCAATTAACCCTCCTATGGTCAATACTCCTACCCTAACCTCAACTCCCTCATCTGCTCCAAATACTTCTGTCCCACCTCCCTCTAATCCAGTTCTTTCTCCAGCCTTCCCCTCAGTCTCTTCCACTGTCTCTCCAGCCTCACTCCCAGTGTCCTTTCCTACAGGTTCAGTCTCTTTCCCCTTACCTATTGCTGTACCATTACCTCCCCCTAACTGGGAGGGGAGCACCTCCATCCCTAACCCAGCTAGTAGGAGCCCACTAGCCCCCACTCATCCCATTTCTTCACAGAAGGGTAACCTCACAGAGGGACCTTACTGTAATACACGATCTAAAACATCTAAAGTGGAGAAGCTTTTTCCTCTTGGAGAAGTCCCCATGGGTGGGATACGTGGGGGCTTGGGTTTGTAAATGCCCCATTAACAGCCACTGAAATTTGAGGCTTTGAAAAGGAGTTAGGGAACTTAGTGGAGGATCCGGTAGGTATATCAAACCAAGTAGACCATTTCTAGGCCCCAACATTTACACCTGGGGAGAGTTGTACTCTATTTTTAAAATTCTGTTCAGCCCTGAAGAAGTGAGGATGATCAGGGCCACAGGAATGCGGATCTGGGAGTGAGAAAATCGTTCAGGAGATCCCAATGACCAGAAATTACCCTTACAGGGCCCTGAGTGGGACCCTAATGAAGAGGAAGATAGGAGGAACATGGAAGAGTATAGGTCTCTGATGGTTAGAGGAATAAAGGAATCAGTTCCCCAAAGTAATAACACAAAACTAGCTTTTGATAGCATGCAAGAAAAGGATGAAACCCCAGCTACTTGGCTTAATAGGTTAAAGAGGAACTTCCAATTATATTCCAACATAGATCCCAATAGCTCTGAAGGCCAAGTGCTTCTAAAAGTGCAATTTGTTACAAAATCGTGGCCAGACATCCAGAGAAAGTTAGAGAAAATGGAGGACTGGCAGGAAAAGGGAATAAATGAACTATTAAAGGAAGCCTTAAAGATATATTTAAGGAGAGAAGAAGAGAAAGCCAAAGCTACAGCTAGAATCATGGTAACTGTAGCCAGGGAAAGTCAAGGGGTAAACAGAGATCAGCAGGGACAACCATCGAGAGTCAGTGAAAGTGGACGAAAGTCCTCCTTTGAAACACCCAAAGATAAACCTATACTACCTCCATGGGTGGATACAAACAGAAGAGCAGTGGTACCACTGAGTGAGAGGAAATGTTATTATTATGGAGAGATAGGACACATAAGAAGGAATTACAATAACCTCTCTTTTGATGAGGCAATTGTAAAAGAACGAGAGGCTCTTGAGAGACTCCTGAGGGGAGATGACTAGGGGTGTCAGGGGCTTTATATGTTAGGGGACCCAATGTATCATCAAGAAGAGCCCCTAGTAAATTTTGAGGTGGGTCCCCAAAGTGAGGAATTGGAATTTTTAGTTGATACTGGAGCAGATAGATCAAGTATAAAGGAATTACCCACCAGAGTGACGCCTGGGAGAAAGGTCTGTGAGGTGATGGGAGTGGAGGGAAAACCATTTAGAGCCTCCATAGTTGAAAATGTAGAAACTAAAGGAAATGGAAGGCAGTGTGTGGCTGATTTTATCTATTTACCTAATCTAGAAAGTAATTTGCTAGGAAGGGACCTACAAGTCCAATTAGGAGTGGGAATTATCCCAAAGGATGGGAGAATGATAGTCCAGATCATGAAATTGACATCGGGAGATACAGAGCAGATAAACCCAGAGGTTTGGGCAGGAGAAGGAAAGAGGGGCTATCTAGACATCCCACCAATAAAAATTGAAATGCAAAAATGAATTCCTCCCATTCAAGTAAAGCAATACCCAATGTCTATTGAGGGAAAAAAGGGACTGACCCCTGTGATTGAGCAGCTATTAGAGGAAGGTATCTTAGAGCTGTGTATGTCTCCACACAAAACCCCTATTTTAGCAATCAAGAAGGCAGACAGAAAATACCGATTGGTCCAAGACTTAAGGGAAATAAATAAGAGAACTATAACCAGGCATCCAGTGGTCCCAAACCCCTACACCCTCTTAAGTCAGATCCCAACACAGCATGCCTGGTTTACTATTATAGATTTAAGAGATGCATTTTGGGCATGTCCGCTTGCTGAGGAATATAGGGATTGGTTCGCATTTGAGTGGGAACATCCAGAGAAGAGGAGGAAACAACAATTAAGGTGGATGTGCCTACCCCAAGGATTTACCGAGTCCCCAAATCTCTTTGGGCAAGCCTTAGCAGGGCTTCTAGAACAATTCACCCCGGAGTACAAATTCTACAATATGTAGATGACTTATTAGTATCTGGAGAGGAACAGAATAATGTCAGGGCAACAAGTATACGACTTCTAAATTTCCTAGGAGCAAAGGGTTTAAAAATATCCCAGAATAAATTGCAATTTGTGGAAGCAGAAGTTACTTATCTGGGACACATAATTGGGAAATTATATAAGAAATTAAGTCCTGAAAGAATTTCAGGCATACTATCCATATCAGCACCAATAACTAAGCGACATGTCAGAAAACTATTAGGCTTGTTTAGGTACTGCAAGTTATGGTTAGACCAATATACCCAAAGTGTAAAATTTTTATATGACAAATTAGTAAACCCTGACTCAACAGAATGGACAGCTGAGGATGACGAAAAACTAAATAATTTGAAAGACAAACTATCCTCGGCACCTGTCCTAAGTTTGCCCAATCTGGAAAAAAGAATTTGACCTATTTGTAAATACGGAAAAAGGAATTGCTTATGGGGTGGCAGCCCAAGAGTGGGGAGGGTGTAAGAAACCAATTGCTTACATCTCCAAACTGCTAGACCCAGGAGCTAGGGGGTGGCCCACCTGTATTCGAGCAGTTGGTGCAGCAGCCACTTTACCTGAAGAAACTAAAAAACTGGCCTTGCGAGGCAAAACAAGAATCCATACAACCCATGGATCTAAAAACAATTTTAAGCCAAAGGATCCAGAAGTGGCTTACTGACTCCAGAGTATTGAAATATGAAATAATCTTAATAGATGCTGACAACCTAGAGCTGGTAACCTCTAAAACCCTAAATCCAGCACAGTTTCTCTCTGGAGAGCCATTATTAGAACTAGAGAATAACTGCTTGGAACTGGTGGACTTTCAGACAAAAGTTAGGGAAGATCTGGAAGAGACACCTTTACCTTATGGAAGAAAATTATTCACTGATGGGTCTTCAAGAGTAGTGGAGGGGAAAAGGATGTCTGGATATGCAATAATTGAAGATACAGAAAAGGAAGACATGAAAATTACCGAGAAGGGCAAACTGCCTTCTAATTTGTCAGCTCAGTGTTGCGAAATCTATGCCTTAAAGAGGGGACTTGACTTATTGGAAGGCAACCAAGGGACAATTTACACTGACTCACAGTACGCCTTTGGGATCATTCATACATTTGGAAAGATTTAGTAGGAATGTGAGTATCTGAACTCCAAAGGAAAAAAACTTTGTGCACACAGAACTGATAAGATCGATATTAGAATCTCTACCTAAAGCTGCAGAGATTGCAGTGGTACATGTTAAGGGACATCAGAAAGGGAATACCATCGAGGAAAAAGGGAATCAGTTAGCTGACCAAATGGCTAAGGAGGCAGCATTAGACCCAGGGGAGCCACTTAAATGACTGAGGTCAAACAAAGTGTTAGGCGAAGAAAGGAAAGGAAAACTAGTATTCAGTGAGAAAGAACTAAAACCAATAAAAGAATTAAAAATGCATCAGGGGGAACAAGGGGAGTGGTTGACACCAGATGGGCATAAATTTTTAAATAAAGACCTCGCCCAGAAAATGTTAACAGAGATACATGAATAAACCCACTGGGGGCTCCAAGGGTTATGCGATCACATTTTAAGAGAAAGTCTAAGTATCGGAATATATGAGTTAGCAAAAGCAGTAACTCAAGGGTGCTTAATTTGCCAAAAAGTAGATCAAAAGGTGATGAGAAAAACCATACCAGGGGAAAGAGAATTAGCCCAAAGGCCATTCCAAAACATTCACATAGACTTTACTGAAATGCCCCCTGTACAGAATTACAAATATTTATTGGTAAGAGCTGACCACCACACTCATTTGGTAGAAGCCTTTCCAACTAGAAAAAAACCACGGAAATAATTGCCAGGATTATCTTAGAAAACATCATTCCCCAATATGGGTTGGTGAACAATATTGATCCTCACCCCTGTGATGAGAGCCTGGCTTCTGTGTAAGAATCATCACCGGGACAGGAAAAGTCCTCCCTGCAGACACATCTGTAACACATCAGCCACAGAAGCTTCTGCCATCTCTGCTCAGCTGCATGGGCACCACTGAGCCGCAGGAGCGGTGAGGGGATGGCGCAGGGCGAGGGCACACACGTGCATGGCTCTGTCCTGGCACCTGCAGCGATGCCCCCCTGGCCGAGCTTTGGGCTCTGAGCTGGCAGCTCTCCCAGGGGAAAGGCACTGACCTACCCTCACCATCTCCCAGAGGCTCAGTCATGAATGTGGTTTTGGAAGCCAGATCACCTTCACCAACAGGTTCAGCTGCAAAGAAAGGCAGGACAGAACATCACCCTTGGCACTATAGCAGATCCTCAGGCTGCAGGCAAGGCTCAGCCCTGGGGCACAGCCCTGGGCCTGGCCCCTGCCCATTCTGCTCTTCTCTGTGACTGCACAGAGCACACGGAAGGACACAGTGGCATTGCACATGGGAGGAGGATGGACAGCTAAATGCTCCTTCCTCCCACTGACAGCCATCCTGTGGGATCCCTCAGTGCTCCAGAAAGGAGCAGGGCAAGGTTTACAGAATTCTTCAGCCCTGACTTAACGTTAACAAAAATGGCCGATGGGTGAGCTCTTGCTACATGGACACTGATTATTTTGCCAGTAAAAAGGGAAATTCAGAACTTGCCTCTGGCATTCGCCAAGACATTCAAGGTGTCATTCACCTGGACTTCCAAATCTTCCAAGGCGTGATCCAAATCTAGAATGGAACAAACACATGAACCATTTCCTTTGTGTGCTGGGATCCCCTTCTGCCTTTGGGAACAGGGCACTGCAGGGGGGTTGGTTAAGGCTACAGGAGCCATGTGTGAATGGACAAGACCAAAGCTGCACAGGGGCCTGGGGAGCTCTGGGCTGGCTCCTGGTCACTCTGCACCCTCTTTGCCGGCGCTGTGAAAAATCCCTGGCAAGGAAACTGGGGCTGCCCAGGGCCATGGGGGCTCTCTCCCTCCCCCAGAGGAAACCCTCCCTAAAGGCCTGGGCAAAACCATCCCCAGCGCTTCCCGGGGAGCAGGGAGCGCTGTCCCGGGAAAGGGGAGCCAGGCTGCCGGCTCACCTGCCCGCCACCCTTGCAGCGGAGCAGCCTGGGCAGCCCTGGCAGGCAGGGCCACGACCAGGAGAAGCAGGAGGAAGAGGCGCAGAGCAAGGGCCATGGTGCCTTGCCCTCTGCCAGTCCCGCAGCTCTTGCTGCCACCGCTGTCCTGACACCGCTGTCCCAATGTCAGCACCACTGCTGCCACCGCCGCTGCTGCTGCCGCAACAGTTGTGCTCAAGGACTGAGTGCTCGCTCCTTGTGCTGCTGTGCAACCACCGGGTCTGGCACCTCTGTGACCTCAGAGTCAACAGTGACCTCAGCCTGCTGTGACCCCTGAGCCTGCTGTGACCTCATGGCCTCAGCTGTACCCGCAGAGTGTGCCCGCATCTGTACAAATGGACTGCCTTGATTGTTTTTGTGTATCCCAGGTCCATTGCTCAGCCAAACCTTATTTGTCACCTGCTGACATTGTGGGTCAGACTGTTTCCATGGAGATAATCTTCATAGCTTCCCTCTTTTCCCAGGCTTGCCACTGGAGGAGGTCCAGACCCAGATGATGCCGGGGAAGGAATGGCCCTCAGCCCAGGGATGCTCAGCATGGGCTCCCCCAGCCCTTGGGGCCCCGCCGCTGGTCACAGCAGCCCCTGCCTGGCTCCTGCCTGCCCACACCATGGGCATCCATGGCTGCTCCTGGCCATGGAGCTGAGCCAGTGCGGCTGCCACTCCTGCCACCCGGACACTGGGCTGACAGCTCCATCTCTTTATTGCAAAAGAAGAGCTGCTTCGAGAAGTGCTGCAGTGCCCGGTTTCTTCAGCCCGACTAGCTGCCAACACCCAGAGTGGGCCGCCCCAGAAAACTGTCAACTCTGGGGTTTGGCTGTAGGGCACGGCTGCTTTACAGCACAGGTGGAGTGCGCTGGGGTAGGGACAAGGAACAGGGAGATGTTTTCTGTATGTTTGTTCCCTGCAGAGTCAGCGACAGAAAGACACTTAATTAACGCCATACACCGATTTCCAAACTGGGGAGGTCCCTGGGGAGGATACAGTCTTTAGTCAATTGGGCGAAACTGAGGGTGGAACACAAGGCGGGGAATACAATGTTTAAACCAGGGGAGGAGGACAACCTAAAGAAACCAATAGGGTTTGAAAGGATACCAAATGGACAGGGAAGTTTCTAGAGGCAGGGGCAGGCTTGGGGAGGGATTGACATTGAATGGGAGGAGGAACAGGGAACAAAAGGGCAGGACTTTGGGGAGATGGACAACTAGGGCACAGCCAACAACACAGGATGGAAAGGAGCAACCCTTTGGTAATAAAATATGCTGTAACAATACAAAATAAGGGGGCATTGTAAACTGACTACTAGGACCTAATTACAATCAAAAACATGCAACGCAACAGGAAAGCTCTCAGTCAGGGCTCTTTGAGCACTCCTAAATTCTTTCCTGGCAGAAATCGAAGGCCAAACTGACCCTTATCCCAAGCAAACAGAGTGTTCCCCAACAGTAACCCATTCTGAGCCCCTGTGAAAAATGCATATTTTATGGTTGGCTTTTTGTAAATATAGCCACCACTAGACACTGAAATCCTTCAAAGAGAAAGAATTTATTGCTCTCTTATCAGAAGAAACTAACTTCTTCCTGCCTCGCTCAGCCCTCAAGAAGCCGGTTAAGATTAAGAGGGAGAAGTTGACGATGACCAGAGAGAATTCTGTGTTTGAATGGAATTTATGTATCATGTATGAGATGTATGAATATGCAACAGGTTATTGCTTTTTAGGGCTAATCCTCTGTTAAAGTGTGTCCTTTTTTGGGCTAATACTGCCCAGAAAATGGGTACCCAGATTTCTGTATCTCTTTTTTTCTATTGTCTCCGATTGCCCTAATCCAAATTGTCCAAAATTTTTATCACTCTAATGATATTGCTATTTTTATAACCATTTTATTATTAATAAAATATTATAAACAAGGGATTGCCATTTTTCACACCCCTTCTGGGAATCCAGACCCCGTGTGGTGGGGCCGGCTGCACCTGTAGGAGCAATGGGGAGTGTCAGCCCGTGCTGTGCTGCACTGCTGAGCTGCCAGCACAGTGGATGCGGGCAGGACGTTCTCCGTTTCCCCCAGAGCTGGGGCCTGCAGGCACCTTGCCGCCCCTTGGCACAGGCTGTGCCACCCAACAAAGCCCAGCAGGCCGGGAGCAGAGCCCGGGGGCGGCGCAGCTGCTTGGGCAGTGGCTGCTTGGAGGGACACGGGCCAAAGCCATCCCTGAGCAGCCACTGTCAGCCCTGGCCCTCCCTGCCCCGTGACAGCTCCCCCAGCCCCAGGGAACTGACTGACAAAAACTCTACAGCCAGCAAAGAGTGGGTGGCTCCATAATTGCTCCTTTTCAGGTCTGGATATATTTTTTGGTGATCCATGGTTGCATTCCAGCCACCAGCAGAGGTTTGAATCCTCAGTCAGGCTGGACCAAAGGCTTTTTGTTCCTGCAGCCCAGAATTAAGCAGGGCATTGCATCCTTAGAAATTGACCAGCCAGGACAGAAAAGGTGTTAAAGAGATAGTAAGACAGCACTGTGTGGATGCTTTCATGCTAATTATATTTTCAGAGGTAAGAAAAACACTTAGGTTTGTAGGAGGATGCATTGGTAGAGATGTCAGTCTTTAATATTCATAACTCATTGTTTATTGTCCCATCATTTTAATGGGAAAACAAAGGTGTTATTTCTGTGAAGATAATTTTAAAAGAGTAATTTCATTATCCTTGCTAGAGATCATTGCAAACATCCTTCTATTAGCTGTTATTGTTGCTGCTTGTCATCACGAGCCTTTAACTGCTTTTAAAGTAAAGAACTCTTCAAACAAACCCCACAAATTGTCACATTATATTGTTGGGCTTATGTGAGGGATCTGAGATGAGCTCTCTCACGTTGTGAAAGCTCTAAGGAGTGCTTTGAGTGTTAACAGATTTGGTTTTCTTTGATTAATCCCCAGGCTCCATTGGGGTTAACACCTGTTTCATACAAAGGTAAAACAGGAAAAATAAAATGACTTTGAGTCAATTCCAGTTTGTATCAAGCTGTATTTGAGAGTGGTTCATCAGAGAAGAGAGTGCTACAAACATCCTGTAGCAGTCTCTGATCTATTACTACTCTAGCAATGCCTAGAAACAGTACTAAAACCTGGGAGAAACCCCCAAAACTGGCCTTGGTCACATTTCCTGTTCTCTCTGTCCCACAGGGGAAGTGAAATTTCACCTCCACCCAAGCGAGCTGCAGGGCCCTGCGTGCAGGGGAGGGCTGTTGGCAATTTCCACTTTGGATCTGGGGGTAGGGCTGGGTTATGGTTCAAAGCAGCTGCTGGAGACTTTAAGAGAAAATAATTCAGTACTGGCCTTCTAAATAGTCGTCTACAGTGATGTCAGATGAAACAGAAAAACCACAAGGGAGATCCTAAAATCTGTTCCCCACTCTCCTGCAGCACTGGAGAAGGAGCCGAGGGCAGGGGCTTCAAGAAAGCTCAGAAACTCTGTGAGGATACAGTGAATTTACTGAATTCTCTGCAGTAGCAAGCATTCATTCCCAGTGGGGATGTAGAACAATCACCAAAATTGCTCATGAAATCCAAGTTGACTTGAGTTATGGCTGGCGGGCACATTGTTCCAAGAGAAATATCCAGCAAATTTCAACATTTTGTATTTACAGTGCAGGCATGGTGTTTGATGTGGGAATGTTCCTTTTGTGGTACAGCCTTTCCCTGGTCAGATTTTGGTTAAGAGAATGTTTAAGCAGTCGGACAAAGCAGTTATGGGAGGCAAAGTGCACAGTTTGTGTCTTTCCATTGCCCCTTTCACAGAATTCTGAGAATTCTCAGACTGACCAGGTTGGAAGAGACCTTCAAGTTCATCGAGTCCAACCCAGTCCCAACAGCTCAACTAAACCCTGGCACCCAGTGCCACATCCAGGCTTTGTTAAACACACCCAGGGATGGTGACTCCACCACCTCTCTGGGCAGCCATTCCAGAACTTTATCAACTTTCTGTAAAAACTTTTTTCAGATATCCAACCTGTATTTCCCTTGGTGCAGATTGAGTCTGTGTCCTCTGGTTCTGTCAGTGCTGCCTGGAGAAAGAGCCTGTGGGAACCCAGGAAATTCATCTGGTTGTCCTGAAGGACTCAAGACTCTGTCAGGGGGCTCAGAGACCTTGGCACAGAGCCCAAGACCCCTGTGCCTTTGATTCAGCCCTTGGAAAAAACATTTACCAACCTTGTATGAAGAATGACAAGCCACAAAAGTTTAAGTAGAAGGATAGTGAATTTATCACACAGTGGAAAAATAGATTTTTGGTGGTTTTAGAATGGGGGTTCAGGGGGCAAGATGGAGGAATCTGGGCCTTTCTCCTTCTTCTCCTTGGCCTCCATCTTCTGCTGTGATGTTGGCACTTACAGATTGGTTTAGAGTAGAAGCTCACTGTCTAACATAGGTGATAGGTGTTGGGAAGTAACTGTAAATATTGTGTAGACATATAGTACACAGAGACATAACAGCACATTGGGGCAGGCAGAGTTCCTCTGAGTGTCCTGCTGAGCAGACCTCAGCGGATCAGAGGAAAGAATTTTATAATAAGATACAATAAACAACCTTGAGCCTGAGAACTGAAGAGTTCTGCCTCATTCTTTGAGCACCGGGCTGGGAAAAGAGACTTTCTAACGCATCTCAGGGTCACTCTGAGCAGCGAGAGACCCTGAGAAGAGCCCAGCCCCAGCTGAGCACAGGCACCTTTCAGGAGCTGTGCAGCGTGATGAGGGCAGCCCTGAGCATCCTTTTCTCCAGGCTCAGCACCCCCAGCTCCCTCAGGGGTTCCTCACAGGGTTTGTGTTCCCAGCCCCTCTCCAGCCTTGTTGTCCCCTCTGGATGTGCTCAGTGTCCCAAAGTCCTTCCCAAACTGAGGGGCCAGGGCTGGGCACAGCACTCAGAGTGTGCCCTCAGCAGTGCCCAGTGCAGGGGCACAACAACCTCCCTGCTCCTGCTGGCCTCACCATTCCTGATCCAGGCCAGGAGCCATTGGCCTCCTTGGCCACCAGGGCACTCTTCTGGCTCATGTCCAGCCTGCTGTCACCAGTACCTGCTGGGAAGGATGAAAGTTTGACAAGAAAGTCTCACAGATATGTGTGCTTGGCAGAAAGACTTTTGCATGTAGAGTCTGATGAAGGAATAGAGATGGAAGCATGTTTTGATATAGAAGAAAATAATTGCTGAGCCACTCTTACTGGATAACCAAGGAGGCAAAATGTGTGCTAGTAAGAAGAGGTTTTTATGGCTGAAACCCACCTCAGACAAGAAGATGTTTTTACCAAGCAGAAGGATAGCACAGGCAAACGAGTCAGCAAATGTTGCAAGTAGAAAAAAGTCTCAGAATTATCCACTGTTAGAAAACTGAAAAATATCTTCTAGCTTAAACTGTGATGTACAAAATTTTACTGATTGGAGAATAGTAACATTAATATGGTAATTATAGTAGTTGTGATAGGCTATAGATAAAAGTTAAGGTATAGATTGGTTTTACGGTATGAAAATGCTCAGCATAGAAAAGTATCTAATGCATTGTAACCAAAACCAAAGGGTATCCAGGCCTGCCTGCAGCTGTAGCTGACAGCTGTAGGCACAGCTCTGTCACCCACAACCCTGGACTGCTGTAACCTCTTGAATGGAATAAATGCATTTTGTACACAATAAATTGCATTTTGGATGGAACAAACTGCATTTTGGATACAATAAACTGCATTTTGCAGAGCCCTTAGAGTCCCACATCCCTCATTTTGGCTGTTACAAGTACCCCCAGCTCCCTTTCTGCTCCTGAACACACAGATCAGGCTCATTTCATCATTTCCTGGCATTTTCCCTCTTTACACCTCTGCCATGTTCCTGGGAAAGTCAGACAGCTGCACACAACAAAAGCTGATACTTTTTGGGATTTTTAGCAAATGAAACCAAGCAGGGATCTGATTACTAAAAATTAACAGAAAGAAAGGGAAACCTGCGTTGGGTCCCAGGAAAATGCCAGCTACAAGAGATTTATTCCTTTGATGTGTAAGTATAATATTATGTTAATTTTGGCTTGTATTATGCTAGCTTGGTGCACATGCGTAACCCAAAAGTGAATTAAAAGGCATCAAAGAAGAAGAGAGCCTTCATCCAAAGACGACCCCCAAAAAGGGGTGTGACCAGCAAAACGAGTGGTGGAGCATGCGTGGTAAAGGTGGTGATGAGGGTGGGGGTAGAAGTGTGATGAATCGAAAATGGGAGGAGATGCCATTGACATATGGCATAGAAGGGGAGAATCTTCACTTGGCAAGCTTGTACGTGAGGTGGCAAGGGTCCAAGAACTGCGCACCTCGTGCCCCACGGTTATCTTTTGCTTATGCACTATTATTGGAACTAAAGTATCCCTTATATTTAATCAAATTATATGGTCAATATTTCAAGTGTATCCAATTTAATATATTTTCTAAACTATTCAGTTAAAATTGCTGCTCCCTCTAATATTGTTTGGTTTTTCTGATGATGGGATAATTGGGCAAACATACCAACGAGCACAAAGCCTTTATTTCTGCAAGCTCAGGGATGCTGGGGGGACCTTTGCACCATCAGGCCGAGGTACAGGGCTCTGGATCCTCCAAAGGAACACAGCCAGCCCCCTTGAGTGGGAGAAAGCGCCGCCTCAGTTGCAGCCCCGGGTGCCTCCTGTGGGCCAGGGCACGGCCCCGGCTGTAAATGTGCTGGGCTGCAGCACAGGGCCAGGGCGGAGCTCAGCAGCCTCATCAGAGCCCAGGGCCGCAGCCCTTCCCTGCCGGGGCCCGAGCCTGGCCCGGCCCGGCCCGGCCTGAGCAGCCCGGCCTGGCCCCAGGGGATGGGCGCCGCCCGCCCGCTGTGCTGCACACCGGGCCCAAGGCTTTGCAAGAGGCTTTCTCCCAGCTTTGCAAAACCTCGGCCAAGTGACCCTTTGCTGTGCTGAGAAGAGTAAAAATCCCCCTCAAATGTAACCTCGCTGCACACCTCATGAGGCATCCCTGCACACCTTAGGCGAGGCTATCAGTACTCCTTTGTAATTCATGGGAGATCCCTGCACCCCTCAGCAGGGACCCCAAAATATCCATGCCTGCCTCATGGGGCCCAGGCCCAGATGATGCCGGGGAAGGAAATGCGCCCTCAGCCCAGGGACACTCAGCATGGGCTCCCCCAGCCCTTGGGGCCCCGCCACTGGTCACAGCAGCCCCTGCCTGGCTCCTGCCTGCCCACACTGTGGGCATCCACGGCTGCTCCTGGCCATGGAACTCAGCCTGTGCTGGTGCTCGGTGGGCTTTGAGCCTGCCACCTGGACAGAGCTGTGACAACTCCATTTCTTTATTGAAACATCAAATGCGGGCCAAGCCCTGCCCTGGCAGACAGGGGCTGGCCAACTTCAATCCTGGCTGGGGAACAGGACCAGGGGGCTCAGGGGCAGAGGCTCTCGTTTGGGAGGGGTGGGTTTTGGGAAGGGCTCATGATGGTGCTGGAGCCATGGCAGGGCAGAGAAGGGCACACATGCAAAATTCGGATAACAGGATCAGAGCATTTTACCTGAGTTGTTAGGCTCCTCTTCTAGAGATGCACAGGAGCTCCTGTGGGGAGAGAAGGTGGCTGAGGCCCCAGCAGCCAGTGGCACACAGGGACCCTCCTGCACAGCAGCACCCAGAGCTGGCAAGGCTCCCCAGCACGGCTGGAGCTGCTGGCACAGCTTGGCCCAGCTGCACAGCTGTCCCTCAAGGCCCCGGCCAGCAGGGCACGGCTCTGGGCAGGCTCCCTGGCCAGGGCCGCGCCCCAGAGCACCTCCACCTTTCAAGGGCAATCTCATCCCTGCTCTTTCTCCTCCCCACCGTGCTTTCCTCTGCCCTGTGCCCCTGGGGCTGCTCTTCGCCAGGCAGCCTCAGTGGGAGCCAGCACTGGCTGCAGCCCCAGCCGGCCCCCAATGACAAGGCCCAGCAATGAGGAGGCCAATGAAAGCTCTGGGCAGGAGCAGAACCCTCAGGAGAGGTCTTTGGACAATCATGGACTGGCCACACCTACACTGCAGCCTCACTGGGAATGTTTCCTGTCTGAAGTAAACTTTCAAAAGAAGCTGTTTGAGGGAAAGGTGAACTAAATACTCACCCTTTACTGTTCCAGCAAGTTCAAATTCAGAGACAGCATAAGATGAAGATCAGCTCCAAGACAAGCAGGCCTGCGAGTAACCCTAGCCAGAAGCCTGTTCCTTTACAGAAACCCCCTCCAGGGCCCTTCTGGGAATCAGGAACATGTGCTGTGTTTCCAGCTGCACCTGTGGGAGCAATGGGGAGCGTCAGCCCATGCTGTGCTGCACTGCTGAGCTGGCAGCACCGTGGATGTGGGCAGGACGTTCTCGGTTTCCCCCAGAGCTGGGGCCTGCAGGCACCTTGCCACCCCTTGGCACAGGCTGTGCCACCCAACAAAGCCCAGCAGAGGGCAGCTCAAGCCTCAGCAGGGCTCAGGCCCAGAGGCACAGCAATTACCTCCTGTGGCTGTGCCTGGCATCGCCTCCCTTCCTGCAGGAAATGCCACCTTCCATAGAGCCCCTCTGTTCATCCCTTGAGAAAGGAAGAGGTACAGCTGGATCAGATGGAATCATTGCATATCCAGGAGGTGGCCTCTTCAGGAGGCAATACTTGTCCAAAACATGGATAAGGATCAGGAAAATCCTGATCCTCCCTAACCATTGGGGCTGGCTATGCCCCTCCCTCCTCCAAGCAGCCACACCTCAGGATGTTACTGGGGACCAGGAAAATGCAGGGGATCCCTGGTGAGTTTGCTCTGCCCGTCAGCTGATGCCCAATGCCTTCCTGCAGAGGCTGGGGAGAGGCTGCAGCCAGGCCAGGCTGGGAAACAGCCCTGCAGGGCATGGAAGCAGCAGCAGGGCAGCGAGGCTGCCATGGATCCCTTCCCACTGTTCCGGGCACGGCGTGTCCAGATGCGCAGCCAGAGCCCTTGGCTGCTGAGCCCCAGGACAAGGCTGAGGGAATGCACCCACCATTCCCTTTGAGCAGTTCTCTCACAATGTGCTTCAGGATGTATTTTGGTCCACGGTGGGGAAAAGGCAGAGGGGCAGCGAGGCTGCCATGGATGCGTTCCCGCTGTTCCGGGCTCTGCTCTGACATGGGGGACGCTGGCTCACTATGGGGTCTCTCCCAGGTCTCCTCCCAGAGCTTCATCCCACAGCTCAGCCCCAAGGGCCAGACATTTATTAGGAATTTCACAGCCTACCATTGGGGACTCATAGTTAGAATGCACAGGAAAACTCTAGCTGTGTTTTAAAATACCAGATGCTGTGTTGTTTCCTTCAAACTGCAGATTTTCCATTGCCCCAGCCTCAGCCCCTGGCAGCCTGCCTGGATGTTCTCCCCACACCACTTCTGCAATCCGACTCGTCCAGGTCCTCCTGGTTCTGTGGGCAGCTCTTCGGGCCACTGAGGCCCTGTTCCTCCTTTGTTTGTGAGCATGTCCAAGTGAGAGATGATTCAGGGGCTCAGCACCAAGGCCTCCAGCAGCAGTGGTCAGTTCCTGAGCGCACTCGAGGGCCACAGGCAGCTGCCCATGGCTCTGGCAGGAATGTGAAGGGGAGGCCGTGCAGGGGAGCAGCCCCCATGGCCCAGCCCTGCCCATGGGGGCCTGCAACCCATGGGGATGGAGCAGCAGTTTCTGGGGTGACCGAGCCAGCAGCTGAGCAGAGCAGCACACACTGCACACATCTACTGCAGGGATATGTTAGCAATATTGTGTATACATACACTCCAAATTGAAAAATTCAGGCAAAGTGTAGCTTAATTTCAGAGGCATTAGGGAAGAATTATTACAGCTGCTTTCCTGGCTGAATTTTGGAACATTATACTTTTATTTTTAATACTTTGTAAAAACAATCTCTGAGTCTGGAAAGGTAGTTTTTCAATCACAGGGGTTCTTGCTTCACTCCAGGAAAAGTATAATTCAGTGTACCAGGGAGATTTTCTCTTAACATATTGCTGAGCTCTCATGCTGCCACTCATTAGTAGAGATGAGATATTTTCTCACTGTTTATGTTTTATTTTTGTTTGGAAACAGTAGGGAAGAAACGTACCCACTGTGAAGATTTGGTTCATGTGGATCAGTTATTATTTCAGCTGCCTAAGTGAGGGAGGAATTCACAGAGGTTATCCCAGGCAGAATCTGGTGCTGATGCTTGTGCCATTGGAGTCTGGAGTGGGCTCTTTCCTAGTACAACTCACCACACTGAGCTGCTGGGCATATCTCATTTGTTTTCTGGTTTTTACTAATAAGAACAGCCAGCATCATTTACCAGTACCTAAAACAGATCTGTTGGTTCCTCTGAATCAACTGAAACTGTGGGTTGGAGTTTCTCCAGGTTTCAGCCTGGAGAAAAGGAGGCTCAGGGGGAGCCTCGTGGCTTTCCACAAGTCCCTGACAGGAGGGTGGAGCCAGGTGGGGCTCTACTCCCATGGGAACAGGGACAGGACAAGAGGAAAAGGTCTCAACTTGCACCAGGAGAGGTTTAGATTAGAAATTAGAGAACATTTCTTCTTGGAAAAGGTTGTAAAGCATTGGAACAGCTTGCCCAGGGCGCTGGTAGAATCACCATCCCTCAGAAGACATGTTGATGCGGGACTTGGGATGTGGTTTAGTGGTGAACATAGTGATGGTGGTGCTTGATGGTTGGAATTGATTTTTGTGAAGGTCTTTCCCAACTTTAAGGATTCTCTGATTCCATGATTCTAAACAACCCAGTGATAACATAATCTAATCTCTCTTGGTGTACATGACTTGGTTCACTCTCTGATGTTTTCTCCACATCCATGTGCCACTGCATCTTCCAGCACATGGAAGGAACAAACCAGGTGTGAAGACTGGAGAAGGAAAATGAGCCCACATCACTTCCTTGGGAAGAGAAGAGAAGATCCGGCAACTTCCAGAGGGGAGGAAAAAAAGATAAAAAGGTTTGATAAGCTGAAGTAGTGGCAGAGGTACCAGGGAGAAGAAATAAGAGGTGAGAGAAATGGTGGCAATGAATTGCAGGGCAGGCAGAGGACACCAGTGACCCAAACAGTTTGGCACCTCCTGGCCATTAGGCAGCTGACTCCAAAAGTTCATCTCTGCTCAAAGGGCATGCACGGCCTCGCCCACCCAGTACAGGTGCAGGAACAGCATGAGGAAATGGGAGGAAAATGTCGTAAACAACCTAAATACTGTTGTGCTTTTCCAGCAGGTTTTGCAGCCTGTACTGAGCATCTCAGTCCTGGCTGCACTGTTCCCAGACACCAACACCATTAGATCAGAGAGAGCTGATTTAATCAGTTGTTAAAATATTCAAATCATTTCAATTTGAAGTCAAGTCATTTGAACGATAAGGACCATTTAAACCTTGCTGCTCAGAAGGCAGAAGATTGGGCTGAAGCCAGAGCTTTGAGGAGCAGCCAGACAGGGACAGGAAGAGCCAGGGAATGACAACATGGCACCCACCTCAGTTTGGGAAGAATCATTTGCCCAGCAGGAGCCCAGCTCCAAAGCAACATCCCTGGAAACTCTGCATCATAAATAGCAGGGAGTTCATTCATAGAGAAAAGATTTCCTGGCCTTATTTACCCTTCCACATTTGCTGCAGCTCTTCATTTCAAAAGCCATGGGAGTACCCTGTGCTGGAAGGCTTGTCCTTCCTCTGCCCCTGGTTCTGCGCCAAGATGTTCTCTGTTCTGCTGCTGACCAATGCATCTCCTGGCTCCCTACCACTGAAGGAAAAGAAATCTATTTACAAGACACAAACAGCTTTGTGTAAATCACAGCCCTGGGCTGCCAATTGTGTGCTCTCCCAGCCCAGCAGTGCCTCCTTCCCCCAGCACAGAGTGCTGCACTAGCGCAGCTCCAGGCACGTGTTGCTATTAGGTCATGTCACCAGGGACTGGAAAGCACCAGACAACGCTCTGTGTCTTAAAAATCCAGATGTGTGATGATTATCTCATGATAGCCATCATAGACCCTGTGGGAATGCTATTTCCAATAATTTAGCCTTCAGGAGTTCTTAGGCTGGGATGAGCCCATGCTCCGAGCTGGAGCAAACTCTGTGCTCGGGTCTACTGTGTGAAACAATCACTGTGGTCCTAGTGCTGCCTCCTCCCTGAAAAGATGGGGCTGTTACATTCTCCTGAGTCCACTAGGTGGAACCAGATAATTTCTAGTTGGGAGGACGTGCAGCAATGCTCAAACCACTGATACCACTAAATATAGTTGCATGAAATTAAAGAAATATACCCTTACTTTCAATTACACTCCCCTTTTTTATCACCTGATTACACGATAATATATTGTTATCCTTCTTTCCCTATATTTCTTCTTTCTATATGTGGACCATCTCAGGGCTGGAGCAGGAGTGGAAGCACCCGGGCAAGTGACTCATCTCCCTCAGGCCAGTCGTGGATTTTGACCCAGCAAACCAGAGGAACACTGACATAAAGGTGGAGTTTTGTGTTATTCAGGGAACAAAACATCACAGCAAATGACTGCCTGGAGTTTGGTGTGTTTCCTACAAGACTTGCAAAGTAAGTATGAAGGAAATGTCCTTAGTGTTTATCACAAAAGATCAAGTGTACAAACACCTGCAGCTGCAGACATCACAAGGATGCTGTGTTTACAGCAGGCACTGCCCCATTCTGCTTCTGGGAGTCTCTAGCCCCAAAGAGAGCTTGTTCAGGCTGGGGGAGATTTCAAGAGACAGCAGGAGGCTCCCTTTTTCTCTATGCTCCCCTTTACTTTATGCTTCTTAAAAATCCCTCCCCTCTTCCCACTAACTGTGCAGGCACTGTTGGATGCAGCTTCCAGCGGCAGATTTCTTCTTACTGTGACAGTGCCAAGCTCGCAGGGTCCTGCAGGAGGAACGTCTGTGAGCAGTGGGATTTACACTCTTTAACAGCAGCCATGTCCCAATGAAGCGGTCAGGCTGGGCAAGGATTGTCCTTCTCGGACGGCCCGGCCAGCTATCCAGCACCGCTAGCAGCAGGGCAGCACTGTCCCCATCTCCGTGGCTCGGGACAGCGCCTGAGGCAAACGCCCTGTGCTGTGACAGCAGCCACACCTTGCGGTGGGACGTGGCACGGCTTATGGCTGCAGCCAGCAGAAAAAAGAGAGCGCTCTCCAGCTGTGGGGAATCCAGGTTCACTGGGTCCCAGGGGAACCGACAGCCGGACAGGGAAGGGGGGAGATGCTTGCAACAGCTTCTAAGGAGGGAGGGAGACAGGGGAGGAGCCGACCCTCTGGCGAATAGAGTTTTAGAGGGGAGCGGGATACAAAAGATTGACTTAGGGAGAACCCCAATGGGGATAACTTGAGGGTGGGGCCCTGGTCCCTGAACAAATCACTCAACGCTCTAGCTGGAAGTTTCTAGAGAGAAGGGTGGGAGCGCCGAGTGACGGACAGGGCACCAGGGAGGGATTTGAGAAAGGATACATTAGTCTCCAAGCCAACTGGGAAGGAGTTGGGATAACTGGCAGTGCAAGGGAAGGAGAAGATAACCAGCGGAGAACCATTACATGATAGCGGGAACAGAAAAGTCCAACTTCTACAGAAACAACACAACATCCCAGGACAGTCCTGACACTGCAAACATGTTTTCCCTCTGCAGTTTGCAGTAACAGTCAAGGAGCATCCAAACTGTTGCTAAGCAAAGCTTGTTTAAAGGATGGGTTTAGTGCCAGTGAGCTTCCAAGGACTCCTCCTTTGAAGCAGCCTATGCAGGGGGACTCTGAAGTGTCCCTGTACCCTCCGAGTTTCAGACAGAGCTGGGAAAACATGTAACCCTCCGCTCACCGTCCCCAAGAGCAGACAAGATGCCATCCCCCTTTCCCGGAGCTGGGGGATGGAAAGGAGGCTGCAATGGCAGTGATGGGTGGGTTTGTGGCCGTCCCATTTCCAGCAGTCTCTGCCTTCCCCCACTGGCCTCGCGGGTGCTCTGCAGCTTCTCCCCGTGAGAATACGCTCTGCCCCTGTGCAGAATTCAGGAGTAATGCACAGTCTCACCCTTTCCCAGAAATCAGGCTGTGTGAGTGTGTTTGCATATGTGCACATGCCAAGTTTTAGCCCAAACAGAGTTTTAGAGCTGACTTACAACCCACTGAAATAATTTCATTATGGAAGCAGTGACATAACTTGATAGTAATGCACCCGCACCACTCCAGTGCCGGGGGTTTGTAGGGCGTTTACAAGGTGTGTGTGCAGGAGGTGACATCCCCAGCACACGCAGAGCTGGCAGTACCTGGCTGGAACCCTTCCAGCGAGGGGCTGGTGGCCCCAGGGTGTCTGACAGCACTGTGGAGGTGGCTCCTCACACAGCAGACCTGGGAAAGGGACAAGGACATGAGTTCAAATAGCTCACGGCAATGGTTGGCAGGAGCTCCTGAGAAATTCTTCTCCTTAGTTCTGATGGGCAACAACAAAACAAATTTGGTGGGTGCAGCTATTGATCATCTTCAGGTGAGCTCAAAGCAGAACTCTTCCTCCAACCCCTGCTGGAGATTATCTGCTCTGTAGTGCGGCCCACTGGCCTCAGAGCCTTGTAGCAGTGCGTTTCTGCTGCCACAGGACATGAAATGAGATGTCCTGTCTGGTGCAGTTGTGTTTGAGGGAGCTGGGACACCTCTGAACAGCCAGGACACTCAGGAGCATCACTGGGGACCAAGTATTAATTAGAATGTAAAATTTCATCTGCAGTAATCTTGCATTACTGCTGTTAAGAGGACAAGTCTTCCATTGCCCTGTGATTTCTGAGTGTGCAGAGTCATGGCTAAAGCTGGGCTGGAGACAAGAAAGAGAAGTTTTGGCCAATTGGCCACTAATTCATGTGTGAGTGGTATTCAGCACCCAATTTGCTGTGCAGAACCAGTAAAGGTGAGAGGCTATTGTAAACCTGAAAAAAAAATGTTTGTGCTACAGACCTTGATTCCAAAATTGTCGTAGAAAAGAACAAAGACACCTTTGTAAAAAAAACTGTGTGGTTTCTATTGCCCATCCCTCTACTGTGTGAGAAGCTGCCTGGAGAGCAATACTTGTTCAGCTGATGTTCTGAAGGGATTGATTTGGAAGCTATGACAAAAATGCCGTATGAGCAAAAGACTAGCTTCAGTTTATACAGTCAGGCATCACAAAAGCTGGAAAAGATCTCCAAGGTAAGTGAGTCCTGTCTTTGACCTGGTATCTGCACTTAGCTGATCTGCAGGGATCTCTGTGATGCCATTTTTAGTGAGTTCACCTATGGAGTTTATGGGGTGAGCACAGGAAACAGAGCCCAGATTTGACACATGAACAAAATATGTGGGATTTCCAACTCCCCACAGACCTCAGGTCACCTGTGCAGCTGCTCACCTCTTGCCTGGCACCAGCTGCTGTGAGCACCACAGAGACACAGGATTTTAGCCTCCAAAGACCTCTGTGGTTTGACTCCCTCATCTGTGTGTCACAGGGCCCAGAAGATCAGCTCTCTGCTGCAGGGAGCTGGCAATTCATCTATTTAGCACTTTCCTGGTAGTGCAAGAGGTAAGAATGGGAGAGGTGGACAGCAAAGTCCAGCTTCATCATTTTTGGTAAGATCAAATGAAAATACTGAGGAGTTATTTTAATGTGAGAATAGTTTTAATATTCAATATGATTTATTTACAACAAATTCTAAGTAGATTAGCTGTACATACACCATGTTTCTTTCCCCGGATGATCATTTATCCACATAACATTGCAAACCAACAATTAGAGCAGCATTCCCTGTGCTCTGATAATACTCTCTGGTGTTCCCAGGCTCAGGCTGCTCAAGTGAACGATGCATGGGCTGTGCAGCAGCTGAGCGTGGCTGTAACAGCATCGGGGAATCACGAAGCATCATGCAGGAAAGCCTGGGGCTCCTGTGCCAATGGAGTTTCAGGGCAAAACTTGTAGTAAGCTGGTGTTTTCTTGCTTCCAGTCTTTTCCTCCTGGCTCTTAGACAGTGGCCAGAGGATGAGGTTGGTTGTGGCCTGGTTTATCTGCAGTTGCAAAGCAATGCATCACTCTGCAGTCCTGTGAGGGAAGCCTTTGGTATCTTTCCAGTCTTTAGCTTTCCTCAATTATTCATCTGAGGGTTGCTTAATTGCTAAGTCTCCTACTTTTAGATAATATGGGGAGGCGTGAAGGAATGCTGTTCAGACACAAACTGGTCCCTTCTCAGCTTCAAAGGGCAAATAGAAATTCTCTCCCTGTTCTGTCTCTCGGGCTGCAGTGACACCGATGGCTCTTGCTGAGCTCTTGCCAAGGCTGCAGCCAGGGCTCAGCCCTTTCCCATCTCCTCCTGGGCAGCAGGAGCACTCTGGGACTGGTTGTGAGAGCTGTGTCCTGAGAGGAGTGCAGGCAATGTGTGCAGGAGGAACCTGTGGTGGATTCTGTGTGTCATATTTCAGCAGACATTGACTGCAGCCTGCTGCAGAGTGAGACAGTTCCTGTTGCCTGTAACCAGGTACTTGGTCAGATGTTAAGAAGAAATTCCTCCCTGTGAGGGTGGGCAGGCCCTGGCACAGGGTGCCCAGAGCAGCTGTGGCTGCCCCTGGATCCCTGGCAGTGCCCAAGGCCAGGCTGGACACTGGGGCTTGGAGCAGCCTGGGACAGCGGGAGGTGTCCCTGCCATGGCAGGGGTGGCACTGGGTGGGCTTGGAGGTCCCTCCAGCCCAAACCAGTCTGGGATTCTGTGATTCTTCTGTCTTTATTTTCACTTGTGAATTGATTCCAAGTCTACAGTGGTTTCAATGCCTGAAACCACTCACTGGGGCTGCTCCATCCCTGTGTGCACCTGGAGGAGGAGATGGTGAGCACGCAGCTTACAGTCCTGCTGCCCTTTCTCCCAAAACTATAAACACCAGGCTTTTCTCAAGTTTTCTACTTTCATTCCACTCTCACCCCTCAAAGTCTTGCCTATTTGTCAGTCCTAGAATAAGCCCCATTTCTCTCTGGCATGGTGGGAATGTGCAGGATTTCTGCTGGGTGCCTTGATGCCTATAGGTTTTGGGGTCAATGAGCTTATGCAGAGCTGTGCTCATGCTGGAAGATAAACCTTGTCTTTAAAGAGTCTGGAAGAGCAGTAAGGAGGATTTTAAGTTCCTCACAGCAGAAGCTGTGTCCACTTGGCACCTACAGCCATTCCAAGGCAGACTGTGAAGTCTCCAGAACAGTTTGATGTTGCAGTGTTAAAACAACTTTCTGCCAGTGCTGGTAAACTGCCATGGCTGAACTACCTATAGCTAAAGAACCACATACGAATTTGCAATTTCAGAGGGAATTTCCCGTGAAGTTTGAATGTACTTTTTTAGTGACAGCAGCCTATTCAACACTGCCTTGGCTCACCTGAAACACTCTTGGCTTTCACTGAGTGTCCACGTTCACATTGTGGCTGTTGAATTATCAGAGAATCTGTTCCTTATTTTCCAAGAATCTGTTCTGAATTCTCCACTAAATGCTAAGCAGAGCTCTGTTATGCTGCCATTTTTGGTGAGGTTTCAAATGGATTATTTTTGTGCTATGATGAATTTTAATATTTGCTATAAGTATGCTATAGTCAAAATGAGGGAGAAAGAAACCCAATTATTAAACTAGACTGCTGTGACTGGAATCTACAGCTGAGATATTAAAGCCCAACTGTCATGCTTAACAATTAACTCAACCCGCTGGCAATACTGGAAGAGAAAATGAACATTATTAATGAGATAACTGATCATTATTTCTTTTCCCTCCCACCATTAGAACAATATGTTGCAGTATATCAAAAAACAATAATTTTACATCATACACACTGTGTGCTTTCAGCAGTGCTTTGCTATCTCCTGCTTTCCCAACACCACTTTTATGGAATTAATGCTTCTTTCCAAGTTTCCTTTGCTGCCTTGGGCTGTGTAAGGCCTGAGGGAGCCAGTACAGGCTGCAAATGTTACTCAAAATGCCTGGTTTGCACCTGAACCCAAAAGGAATGATCCACATCCCCACTGACAGGTACCTATTTGTGAGGACTTTCTGAGCACTCTGAAGCTGCTGATTCAGCTTCTCACTCAGAACAGCTCCTCCTCCTGCCACAGCTGAAACCTTGGCATTGTTGTAGAGTAAATGCCCCTCAGGCCCAGTGGGTTGGGAGACAGTTCTCTGCACAGTAAGGCACCTGCCCACCCTGAAAGGTGTGCTGATATCACCTGGAAAGGCCCACCTTTGTTGGGGAAGCTTCATGACCAAGACTTTCCCCAAATTATTTCAGAAACCTGGTGTCTTTCAGTGATAAATGTTTTTGTAGACAGGATGGATAGGTTCTGCTTAAGCTGTGCCCTCAGTCACACGTGGGAGCAACGTCACAGGCTGTGCCACCCAACAAAGCCCAGCAGGCCGGGAGGAGAGCCCGGGGCCAGCAGGAAGCTGAGAGAAGGCCCTGCTCTAGAACTGAGGAAGTTCCACCAGAAGCAAAGATGGCAACTTGAAGAGATGCCCACTGTGGTCAAAGTTTTTCTGAGAAGACTAAGACGGGAGCTTGTCAAAAATCCCAGGAAATATCAGGGAAAAGGTTTTATGTATGTTGGTTGTGACTAGGTACAAGGCTCCTGTGGGAAAAGACTCTCTGCAGCAGGCTGGCTGGCTGAAGGGGTCTTACTTCTTCCTAGAATAAAGATTACCACTGAAATGCAATTTTATTTTTTATTGTAAAAGGGGAAAATATTTTCCGGAACTCTAAAACCAGTTTCAAAAATACAGATGTGTTGTGGAAACATAAACGAAACATTTGGGGATGTCTCTCTACAAAAGATATTTCTAAATATTTCTAAGAATGAAAAGTGAAGACAAAATAAGGTCACTTGTTCTCTAGATTCTAAAACTGCTTACAAAAATCTTTAAACACTATAGTAATTGGGAAGATATATTTGGAGGTGTCTCTCTACAGAAAATATATTTTGAAATATTTCTACAAATTTCTAATTTCTAAAACAGAAAACCTAAGCAAATGGAGTTGCTTTTTCTCAGGAGCCCCATGCTGCTGCCTGCCCCCTGGGCTTCCCCAGCCCTCAGGACCCTGCCGCTGGTCACGGCAGCCCCTGCCTGGCTCCTGCCTGCCCACACCGTGGGCATCCACAGCTGCTCCTGGCCATGGAGCTCAGCCAGTGATGCTGCCGGCTGGGCTTTGCTGCTGCTGCCACCCAAACACTGGGGTGACGGCACCTTCCCTTTAGTGCAACAAAAGAAAGGGCCATCACCTAGCCTGGCAGAGAGCGGGGATAACTTCAGTGTTTTTTAGAGGGCAGGACCAGGGGGCTCAGGGGCAGAGGAAGGGACATGTTGGTCTCAGGAGGGGCTGGAGGGTGCTGGGCTGCTCCTGGGGTCTATAGAAGAAGTCGGGACGGGACAGAAGATGATCAATAAGGAGATGGAAGTAGCTTGGGGATATACATGGAGAGAGGAGGTGGCAGTGGGATCTCCAGGAGAATAGGAGATTTCCTTGTCGATGGCTGTTCTGGAGTCTTCTCCTCAGAACTCTGGACAGGGCTGCGCAGGCTCTTCTTACTGCTGGAGGAGCTGCTCCCGCTGTTTGGGTGTGAGGTGCAGCCACCGTCTTACAACTCCTGTCCAGAGGTGGAACTGTGGAAAGAAGAGGTGTCTGAGGCCCCAGGTGCCAGTGGCACACAGGGACCCTCCTGCACAGCAGGGCCCAGAGCTGGCAAGGCTCCCCAGCACGGCTGGAGCTGCTGGCACAGCTTGGCCCAGCTGCACAGCTGCCCCTCAAGGCCCCGGCCAGCAGGACACGGCTCTGGGCAGGCTCCCTGGGCAGGAGCGGGCCCCAGAGCACCTCTGCCTTTCAAGGGCAATCTCGTCCCTGCTCTTTCTCCTCCCCACCGTGCTTTGCCTCTGCCCTGTGCCCCTGGGGCTGCTCTTCGCCAGGCAGCCTCAGTGGGAGCCAGCACTGGCTGCAGCTCCAGCGGGCCCCCCAGGAAAAGGCCCAGCAATGAGGAGGCCAATGAAAGCTCTGGGCAGCAGCAGAACCCTCAGAAGAATTCTTTGGACAATCATGGACTGGCCACACCTACAGTGCAGCCTCAGTGGGAATGTTTTCTGTCTGAAGTACAATTTCAAAAGAAGTTGTTTGAGAGAAAGGTGAACTAAACATTTACCCTTTTCCAGCAAGTCCAAATTCGGACACAGCATAAGATTAAGATCAGCTCCAAGACAAGCAGGCATGCCAGTAACCCTAGCCAGAAGCCTGTTCCCTGACAGAAACCCCTTCCAAGGCCCTTCTGGGAATCAGGAACACGTGCTGTGGTTCCAGCTGCACCTGTGGGAGCAATGGGGAGCGTCAGCCCGTGCTGTGCTGCACTGCTGAGCTGCCAGCACGGTGGATGCAGGCAGGATGTTCTCCGTTTCCCCCAGAGCTGGGGTCTGCAGGCAACTTGCCGCCCCTTGGCACAGGCTGTGACACCCAACAAAGCCCAGCAGGCCAGGAGGAGAGCCCAGGGGCAGTGCAGCTGCTTGGGCAGTCACTGCTTGGAGGGACAGGGGCCAAACCCATCCCTGAGCAGCCACTGCCAGCCCTGGCCCTCCCTGCCCCGTGACAGCTCCCCCAGCCCCAGGGCACAGAGTCAGGCCCTGGCAGGACCCAGTGCAGCCCCTGCCCAGTTGGGAGCCAAGTCCGGCTCTGGCCTTGGGCTCACGGCAGGGCTCCCGCTCGGGGCTGCTCCTGTGCCTTGGGCCTCTGGGCACTCAGGGCCAGCTCCAGAGCAGCTGCAGCGGGAGGGACATTGGTGCACAAGTCCCCTTTTCCCTGGGGCTCTGAATGAGCTCCAGAGGCCTCAAGGCCTCAAGAGGCACCTCCAGCTTTGGCTGTGGTTAGGCCGTGCAAGGGCAGGCCCCTGTGGAAGAGCTGCAGCCACCCAGCCCTGCTGAGCCCAGCACAGCAATTACCTTCTGAGCCTGTGTCCATGCCCATGCCTGTGTTTGGCTTGGCCTTCCTTCCTGCAGCAGGGGCTGCCAATCGGCCTCTGCTTCCTTGCGGAAACACCTCCTTCTGTCCTGCCTTTTGGCCCATCACTGGAGAAACAGAAACTACACCTTAACAGATGGAATGATTCTCCATTTACTTTAATGGCATCTTCAGGATGTCATGCTTATGCAAAATCGGGTGTAATCAACAAATCATCTGGTCTTTTTCAGCTGGCCCAGGGCCCACCCTCCTCCAAACAGCTGCCAGTGCTGAGCAGAAGTTGTGAGTGGATTGTGCAGGGCGAGGCCACACACGTACATGGCTCTGTTCTGGCCCCTGCCGTGATGCCCCCCTGGCCGAGCTTTGGGCTCTGAGCTGGCAGCTCTCTAAGGGGAAAGGCCTTGACCTACCCTCACCATCTCCCAGAGGCTCAATCCTGAACGTGGGCTGGGAAGCCAGATCACCTTTACCAACAGGCTCAGCTGAAACGAAAGGCAGG
This sequence comes from Zonotrichia albicollis, assembly GCF_047830755.1. Taxonomy (NCBI): domain Eukaryota; kingdom Metazoa; phylum Chordata; class Aves; order Passeriformes; family Passerellidae; genus Zonotrichia; species Zonotrichia albicollis. Next base: position 4,014,490 of record NC_133827.1, on the reverse strand, counting down.
ACAGAACAGCTCCAATGGCACTGCTGAAGATTCTCCTTCAGGCCCGAGTGGCAGTGAGGGCACATGGGTGGTTGGTGCCCTCCAAGGCACTTCCTTGGCTCTGCCTTCCACCTAGGAGCAGGGCCAGGGGGACCTCGTGCCTGCAGTGGCCCCACACTGGGATGGAAGGAGCCCCATGCAGGGTAGTTGGGACAGAAAGGACTCCCTGGAGCTGCCAGCAGCTCCAAACCCAGCCCCAGGCAGGGCCAGGCATTGGCAGTGGCAGCAGGAGCAGGTAAGGCTTCCTGGGGGCAGCAAAGGAGCTGAGAAAGGCTCAGCCCCGGGGCACAGCCCTGGGCCCAGCCCCTTCCCTCTCTGCTCTTCTCTGTGGCTGCACAGAGCACACAGAAGGACACTGTGGCATTGCACTCAAGAAGAGGATGGACAAATAAATGATCCTTCCTCCCACTGACAGCGATCCTGTGGTATCCCTCAGGACTCCAGAAGGGAGCAGGGCAAGGTTTCCAGAACTGATCAATCTTCAGTGAAATTTAAGGGAACTGGCTCATGAGTAAGCCCTTGCCACACTGCCATGGATATTTCTGCCAGGAAAGGTACATTGAGAACTTGCCTTCAACATGTGGCAAGGTCTTCAAAGCACCATTTACCAGCATTTCCAACTAATCCAAGTCACATGCCAGTCGAGAAGGGAGCACAGATCCTACAGAACCATTTCCATGGTGTGCTGGGATCCCCTTCTCCCTTGGGGAATTGGGCACTGCAAGGGGGTGGGGTAAGGCTGTGGGAGCCTGTGCCTCCTGGTCACTCTCCACGCTCTTTGCAGGTCCTGTGCAACATGCCTGGAGGGGCAGCTGCAACAGCTCAGGGCCCTGGGGCTCTCTCCCTCCTTCCCACACAGGAAAGCCTCACTAAATGCTTGGGGAAATCTGCAGTGTCACAGCTGTTGCTCTCAACCTCCGTCCCTCCCTCCTGCTTGCCCACCTGCCCATGGAACAGCTCCCACAGCCCAAGGGGCACATGGCCAGGCCCTCTCAGGACCCACTGGAGCCTTGCTCTCCCCCTCTGCCCTTTCCCCACCATGGGCACCCCGTGCAGCCGCTCCCAGGTTTCGGGACGTGTCTCCCAGGGAGGGAGCCCAGCAGGACAGCTCACTACCTGAGTGCCCTGAGCCTGCTTGGGATAATTCCTCTGGGCTGTGCCCATCTTGTCCGGGCTGTGCCTGCAGTGCCAAGCAGCAGAGAGGGCAGCTCAAGCCTCAGCAGGGCTCAGGCCCAGAGGCACAGCAATTACCTCCTGTGACTGTGCCTGGCATCGCCTCCCTTCCTGCAGGAAATGCCACCTTCCATAGAGCCTCTCTGTCCATTCCTTGAGAAATGAAGAGGCACAGCTGGATCAGATGGAATCATTGCACATCCTGGAGGTGGCCTGTTCAGGAGGCAATACTTCTCCAAAACATGGATAAGGATCAGGAAAATCCTGATTCCCCAGGCCTTTGGGGCTAGCTATAGCCCTGCCTCCTGTAAGCAGCCACACTCAGGATCCTACTGGGGACTGGGAAAATGCAGGGGATCCCTGGTGAGTTTGGGCTGTGTGGCAGCGGATGCCAGGCCAGGCTGGGAAACAGCCCTGCAGGGCATGGAAGCAGCAGCGGGGCATCGAGGCTGCCATGGATCCCTTCCCACTGTTCTGGGCATGGCGTGTCCAGATGTGCAGCCAGAGCCCTCGGCTGCTGAGCCCCAGGACAAGGCTGAGGGAATTGCTCTCACCATTCCCTTTGAGTAGTTCCGTCACTATTCGTTTCAAGATGTTGCTTGGCTCGTGGGGTTTCTTGTATCCTGGGGCTTTGTTCTTCCCTCTCAGAGGACCTTAACAGAAAGTAGTTCCATTTCCTAGGAATGCATGCCACAGAAGCAGGGCTCAGCCTGTGGGGTCAGCAGGGACAACACTACTCACCCCAGCAATTAGAGCCAGGGCTCTCTGTAGGAATCAGCAAAGGGGCAGGAAAAGTCCTTCCTGCAGACACATCTGTAACACAACAGCCACAGTAGCTTGTATAACCTGGTTGCTGTGAAGTTGTCAACAATTATTACCGTGTAGGACAGTGAGAACATACCTGAAGGAGGCTCCAAAGGCTTCAACACTTTTCTCAACCAATCTAATGGGGAAGCCTTTTGAGCAACCTCATCTAGAACGGAGCACAGATGAGAACATTTTTCAGGGTGTGTTGGGATCCCCTTTTGCCTTTGGGAATTGGGCACTGCAAGGGGGTTGGGTACGGCCGTGGGAGCCAGGTGTGAATGGGCAAGGTCACACTCCACAGGGGCCTCAGGAGCTCTGGGCAGGCTCCTGGTCACTCTGCACCCTCTTTCCATGCCCTGTGCAACATCCATGGTGGGGCGGCTGAAGCAACCCAGGGCCCTGGGAGCTCTCACTTCCACAGCTGCAACTCTTGCTAAATCCCTGGGGAAAACTTCTGCAGGCAGTGCCACAGCTATTCCCGTGTCCCCCTCCATCCCTCCTGCCCCTTCTCCCTCCCTTTCTACCTACTTCTATCTCTCCAACCATCTTTCCCCTGGGACAAATCCCCCAGCACACTGGCACATAGCCAGGCCCTCTCAGGACCCACTGGAGCCTTGCTCTCCCCCTCTGCCTTTTCCCCACCATGGACACCCCGTGCAGCCGCTCCCAGGTTTCGGGACTTGTCTCCCATGGAGGGAGCCCAGCAGGACAGCTCAGTACGCGAGTGCCCTGAGCCTGCTGGGGACAATTCCTCTGGGCTGTGCCCGCAGTGCCAAGCAGCAGAGAGGGCAGCTCAAGCCTCAGCAGGGTTCAGACCCAGAGGCACAGCAATTACCTCCTGTGGCCGTGCCTGGCATCGCCTCCCTTCCTGCAGAAGCGGCTGTCAATGGGCCACTGCTTCCTCCAGGAAATGCTTCCTTCTGCATAGCCTCTCCATCTGCTTCTGGAGAAAAGAGAGAGCTGGATCAGATTGGACTGTTCCCCATTGGAGACGTGGCAACTTCAGGAGGCAATGCCTCTCAAAGACATGGTTAAGATTCAAGAAATCCCTTTCAACTTTTTGGGTAGGGCAGGGCTCTCCCTTCTCCATATAGGTGCCCCTTCTCATCTGCCTGGAGATGGGAAATTGCAGGGCATCTCATGCCTGTGGTGCGGTTTGGGCTGCCTGTCAGCTGATGACAAATGCCTTCCTGCAGAGGCTGGGAGAAGCTGCAGCCAGGCCAGGCTGTGAAAAAGCCCTGCAGGGCATGGAAGCAGCAGCGGGGCAGTGAGGCTGCCATGGATCCCTTCCTGCTGGGCCGGGCTTGGCGTGTCCAGATGTGCAGCCAAAGCCTCGGCTGCTGAGCCCCAGGTGAAGGCTGAGGGAATGCACCCACCTTGTCCTGCCTGCTGCATTTCCTTCAGCATTTCCTTCATTTGTTCAGAGGGCTCATGGGGTTTCTTCTGTTCTGTAGCTTTGTTCTTTCCCCTTGGAGGACCTTAGAGCAACACGGTTCCATTTCCCATGAATGGATGCCACAAAAGCAGGGCTCAGCCTGTGGGGTCAGCAGGGACACACTACTCACCCCTGCGACGGGAGTCTGGCTTCCGTGTAGGAATCATCACAGGGACAGGAAAAGTCCTCCCTGCAGACACATCTGTAAAACATCAGCCACAGAAGCTTCTGCCATCTCTGCTCAGCTGCACGGGCACCACTGAGCCGCAGGAGCGGTGAGGGGATGGCGCAGGGCGAGGGCACACACGTGCATGGCTCTGTCCTGGCACCTGCAGCAATGCCCCCCTGGCCGAGCTTTGGGCTCTGAGCTGGCAGCTCTCCCAGGGGAAAGGCCTTCACCTACCCTCACCATCTCCCAGAGGCTCAGTCATGGATGTGGTTTTGGAAGCCAGATCACCTTCACCAACAAGTTCAGCTGCAAAGAAAGGCCGTACAGAACATCACCCATGGCACTATAGCAGATCCTCAGGCTGCAGGCAAGGCTCAGCGCTGGGGCACAGCCCTGGGCCTGGCCCCTGCCCATTCTGCTCTTTTCTGGGACTGCACAGAGCACACAAAAGGACACAGTGGCATTGCACACGGGAGGAGGATGGACAGCTAAATGCTCCTTCCTCCCACTGACAGCCATCCTGTGGGATCCCTCAGTGCTCCACAAAAGAGCGGGGCAAGGTTTACAGAATTCTTCAGCCCTGACTTAATGTTAACAAACATGGCCGATGGGTGAGCTCTTGCAACATGGACACTGATTATTCTGCCAGTAAAAAGGGAAATTCAGAACTTGCCTCTGGCATTCGCCATGACATTCAAAGTGTCATTCACCTGGACTTCCAAATCTTGCAAGGCGTGATCCAAATCTAGAATGGAACAAAGACCTGAACCATTTCATTTGTGCGCTGGGATCCCCTTCTGCTTTGAGCATTGGGCACTGCAAGGGGGTCGAGTATGGCCATGGGAGCCAGGTGTGAATGGACAAGGCCGAACTGCACAGGGGCCTGGGGAGCTCTGGGCAGGCTCCTGGTCACTCTGCACCCTCTTTCCATGCCCTGTGCAACATCCATGGTGGGGCGGCTGAAGCAACCCAGGGCCCTGGGAGCTCTCACTTCCACAGCTGCAACTCTTGCTAAATCCCTGGGGAAAACTTCTGCAGGCAGTGCCACAGCTATTCCCGTGTCCCCCTCCATCCCTCCTTCCCCTTCTCCTTCCCTTTCTACCTACTTCTATCTCTCCAACCATCTTTCCCCTGGGACAAATCCCCCAGCACACAGGCACATGGCCAGGCCATCTCAGGACACACTGGAGCCTTGCTCTCCCCTTCTGCCCTTTCCCCACCACGGGCACCCCGTGCAGCTGCTCCCAGGTTTCGGGACGTGTCTCCCACAGGGGGAGCCCAGCAGGACAGCTCAGTACGTGAGTACCCTGAGCCTGCTCGGGATAATTCCTCTGGGCTGTGCCCATCTTGTCTGGGCTGTGCCCCACTGCCAAGCAGTAGAGAGGGCAGCTCAAGCCTCAGCAGGGCTCAGGCCCAGAGGCACAGCAATTACCTCCTGTGGCTGTGCCTTGCATCGGCTCCCTTCCTGCAGAAGAGGCTGTCCATGAGCCATTGCTTCCTCCAGGAAATGCTTCTTTCTGCACAGCCTCTCCATCTGCTTCTGGAGAAAAGAGAGAGCTGGATCAGATTGGACTGTTCCCCATTGGAGAGGTGGCATCTTCAGGAGGCAATGCCTCTCAAAGACATGGTTAAGATTCAGGAAATCCCTTTCAACTTTTTGGGTAGGGCAGGGCTCTCCCTTCTCCATATAGGTGCCCCTTCTCATCTGCCTGGAGATGGGAAATTGCAGGGCATCTCATGCCTGTGGTGCGGTTTGGGCTGCCTGTCAGCGGATGCCCAATGCTTTCCTGCAGAGGCTGGGGAGAAGCTACAGCCATGCAAGGCTGGGAGACTGCCCTGCAGGGCATGGAAGCAGCAGCAGGGCAGTGAGGCTGCCATGGATCCCTTCCTGCTGTGCCAGGCTCAGCGTGTCCAGATGTGCAGCCAAAGCCTCGGCTGCTGAGCCCCAGGTGAAGGCTGAGGGAATGCACCCACCTTGTCCTGCCTGCTGCATTTCCTTCAGCATTTCCTTCATTTGTTCAGAGGGCTCATGGGGTTTCTTCAGTCCTGTAGCTTTGTTCTTTCCCCTTGGAGGACCTTAGAGCAACACGGTTCCATTTCCCATGAATGGATGCCACAAAAGCAGGGCTCAGCCTGTGGGGTCAGCAGGGACACACTACTCACCCCTGCGACGGGAGCCTGGCTTCTGGGTAGGAATCATCACAGGGACAGGAAAAGTCCTCCCTGCAGACACATCTGTAACACATCAGCCACAGAAGCTTCTGCCATCTCTGCTCAGCTGCACGGGCACCACTGAGCCGCAGGAGCGGTGAGGGGATGGCGCAGGGCGAGGGCACACACGTGCATGGCTCTGTTCTGGCACCTGCAGCGATGCCCCCCTGGCCGAGCTTTGGGCTCTGAGCTGGCAGCTCTCCCAGGGGAAAGGCCTTGACTTACCCTCACCATCTCCCAGAGGCTCAGTCATGGATGTGGTTTTGGAAGCCAGATCACCTTCACCAACGAGTTCAGCTGCAAAGAAAGGCCGTACAGAACATCACCCATGGCACTGTAGCAGATCCTCGGGCTGCAGGCAAGGCTCAGCCCTGGGGCACAGCCCTGAGCCTGGCCCCTGCCCATTCTGCTCTTCTCTGTGGCTGCACAGAGCACACAAAAGGACACAGTGGCATTGCACACGGAAGGAGGATGGACAGCTAAATGCTCCTTCCTCCCACTGAAAGCCATCCTGTGGGATCCCTCAGTGCTCCACAAAAGAGCGGGGCAAGGTTTACAGAATTCTTCAGCCCTGCTTTAACGTTAACAAACATGGCCGATGGGTGAGCTCTTGCCACATGGACACTGATTATTCTGCCAGTAAAAAGGGAAATTCAGAACTTGCCTCTGGCATTCACCAAGACCTTCACAGTGTCATTCACCTGGACTTCCAAATCTTGCAAGGCGTGATCCAAATCTAGAATGGAACAAAGATCTGAACCATTTCATTTTTGTTTTGGGATCCCCTTCTGCCTTTAGGAACAGGGCATTCCAAGGGGGTTGGTTAAGGCTACGGGAGCCATGTGTGAATGGACAAGGCCAAACTGCACAGGGGCCTCGGGAGCTCTGGGCAGGCTCCTGGTCACTGCACCTTCTTTGCAGGCCCTGGGACACATCCCTGGAGAGGAAACTGGGGCTGCCCAGGGCCATGGGGTCTCTCTCCCTCCCCCAGAGGAAACCCGCCCTAAATACCCTGGGGAAAACCATCCCCAGCGCTTCCCGGGGAGCAGGGAGCGCTGTCCCGGGAAAGGGGAGCCAGGCTGCCAGCTCACTTGCTCGCCACCCTTGCAGCGGAGCAGCCTGGGCAGCCCTGGCAGGCAGGGCCACGGCCAGGAGGAGCAGGAGGAAGAGGCGCAGAGCAAGGGCCATGGTGCCTTGCCCTCTGCCAGTTCTGCAGCTCTTGCTGCCACCGCTGTCCTGACACCGCAGTCCCAATGTCAGCACCACTGCTGCCACCGCCGCTGCTGCTGCCGCAACAGTTGTGCTCAAGGACTGAGTGCTCGCTCCTTGTGCTGCTGTGCAACCACCGGGTCTGGCACCTCTGTGACCTCAGAGCCAACAGTGACCTCAGCCTGCTGTGACCCCTGAGCCTGCTGTGACCTCATGGCCTCAGCTGTACCCCCAGAGTGTGCCTGCATCTGTACAAATGGACTGCCTTGATTGTTTTTGTGTATCCCAGGTCCATTGCTCAGCAAAACCTTATTTGTCACCTGCTGACGTTGTGGGTCAGACTGTGTCCATGGAGATGCTCTTGATGGCTTCCCTCTTTTCCTGGGCTTGCCACTGGAGGAGGTCCAGGCCCAGATGATGCCAGGGAAGGAAACGTGCCCTCAGCCCAGGGACGCTCAGCATGGGCTCCCCCAGGCCTCGGGACCCCGCTGCTGGTTACAGCAGCCCCTGCCTGGCTCCTGCCTGCCCACACCATGGGCATCCATGGCTGCTCCTGGGCATGGAGGTGAGCCAGTGCGGCTGCCAGGTGGGCTTTGCTGCTGCTGCCACCCGGACATTGGGGTGACAGCCCCATCTCTTTATTGCAACAGAAATGCTGGGTCAAGCTCTGCCCACCTTCAGTAGGGGCCAGAGATCAGGGCCAGTGCCTTCAGGGGAGAGGACCTTGTTTGGGTGCTGGCAGCACCTGCACAGCAACAAGTTGGTAAAGCAACAGTGGCAGGGACCCGAAAATATCCCTGTGTGCCTCACAAACAATCCATGAATACCAATGCAGAGACCCCAAGACGGCCTTGTGTGCCTCACAAAAGAACCCAGCCTCCTGCCCACCTTAGCAAGGACTCAGCTCCTCTCCAAGCCTTGACAGCAAGCACTAAACCGCCACGGTAATCACGAGGAAGTCAAGCCCCTGCCAGCCTTACAAATGTCTCCAGTCACTTGAACACTATAGAAAAGATCCCAAATCCCCATAGAAGCTCATGAGGAACCCCAGCCACACGCACCACTTCCAAAGGACCCAAAGCCCCGCACATCTTAGTGCAAAATTTTACACACACAAGACCAGCCCCTCCAGCTTGTGTGCCTCATTGCGGAACCCTGGCATCTGCCAGCATTACAGGAGTCCCCCATACCCTGCATGCCAGTCCCCCATACCCTGCATGCCAGAGAAAAGCCAGGCTTGCCATTAACGCTAGCCAACAGTGTGTTCCCTGACAAAAATCAATTCTCTTCAGGGAATAGGGAACACGTGTGGTGGGGCCGCCTGCACCTGTGGGAGCAATGGGGAGCGTCAGCCCGTGCTGTGCTGCACTGCTGAGCTGGCAGCACGGTGGATGCGGGCAGGACGTTCTCCATTTCCCACAGAGCTGGGGCCTGCAGGCACCTTGCCGCCCCTTGGCACAGGCTGTGCCACCCAACAAAGCCCAGCAAGCTGGGAGGAGAGCCCGGGGCCAGCAGGAAGCTGAGAGAAGGCCCTGCTCTAGAACTGAGGAAGTTCCACTAGAAGCAAACAAAATGGTAACTTGAAGAGATGCCCACTGTGGTCAAAGTTTCTCTGAGACAACTAAGACGGGACCTCATAGAAAATCTCAGGAAATATCTGGGAAAAAGTTTTATGTATGTTGGAAGTGACCAGATAAAAAGGTCCTGCAGGAAAAGAGCCTCTGCAGCAGGCTGGCTGGCTGAAGGGGTCTTACTTCTTCCTAGAATAAAGATTACCACTGAAATGCAATTTTATTTTTTATTGTATAAGGGGGAAATATTTTCCAGAACTCTAAAAGTAGTTTCAAAAATTTCAAAAATTAGTTCCTGTTGTGGAAACAGGAACAAAACATTTGGGGATTTCTCTCTACAAAGGATGTTTCTTAATATTTCTAAGAATGAAAAGTGAAGACAAAATGGGGTCACTTTTTCTCTCAATTCTAAAACTACTTACAAAAATCTTTAAACACTATAGTAATTGGGAAGATATATTTGGGGGTGTCTCTCTTCAGAAAAACTATTTTGAAATACTTTTACAAATTTCTAATTTCTAAAACAGAAAACCTAAGCAAATGGAGTTGCTTTTTCTCAGGAGCCCCATGCTGCTGCCTGCCCCCTGGGCTTCCCCAGCCCTCAGGACCCCGCCGCTGGTCACGGCAGCCCCTGCCTGGCTCCTGCCTGCCCACACCGTGGGCATCCACGGCTGCTCCTGGCCATGGAGCTCAGCCAGTGATGCTGCCGGCTGGGCTTTGCTGCTGCTGCCACCCAAACACTGGGGTGACGGCACCTTCCCTTTAGTGCAACTAAAGAAAGGGCCATCACCTAGCCTGGCAGAGAGCAGGGTTAACTTCAGTGTTGCTTAGAGGGCAGGGCCAGGGGGCTCAGGGGCAGAGGAAACGACATGTTAGTCTCAGGAGGGGCTGGAGGGTGCTGGGCTGCTGCTGGGGTCTATAGAAGGAGTCGTGACGGGACAGAGGAGGATCAAAAAAGAAATGAAAGTAGCTTGGGGATACTCATGGGGAGAGGAGGTGGCAGTGGGATCTCCAGGAGAATAGGAGATTTCTTTGTCGATGGCTGTTCTGGAGTCTTCTCCTCAGAATTCTTGACAGGGCTACGCAGGCTCTTCTAACTGCTGGACGAGCTGCTCCTGCTGTTTGGGTGTGAGGTGCAGCGGCCATCTTAAAACTCCTGTCCAGAGGTGGAACTGTGGAAAGAAGAGGTGGCTGAGGCCCCAGGTGCCAGTGGCACACAGGGACCCTCCTGCACAGCAGGGCCCAGAGCTGGCAAGGCTCCCCAGCACGGCTGGAGCTGCTGGCACAGCTTGGCCCAGCTGCACAGCTGCCCCTCACGGCCCCGGCCAACAGGACACGGCTCTGGGCAGGCTCCCTGGGCAGGAGCGGGCCCCAGAGCACCTCTGCCTTTCAAGGGCAATCTCGTCCCTGCTCTTTCTCCTCCCCACCGTGCTTTGCCTCTGCCCTGTGCCCCTGGGGCTGCTCTTGGCCAGGCAGCCTCAGTGGGAGCCAACACTGGCTGCAGCCCCAGCGGGTCCCCCAGGACAAGGCCCAGCAATTAGGAGGCCAATGAACGCTCTGGGCAGCAGCAGAACCCTCAGCAGAGTTCTTTGGACAATCGTGGACTGGCCACACCTACAGTGCAGCCTCACTGGGAATGTTTCCTATGTACAGCAGATTTTCAAAAGAAGTTGTTTGAGGGAAACGTCAACTAAACACTCACTGTCTCCTCTTCAAGTAAGTCCAAATTCGGACAGAGCATAAGAGGAAGATCAGATCCAAGACAAGCAGGCCTGCCAGTAACCCCAGACTGAAGCCTGTTCCCTGACAGAAACCCCTTCCAAGGCCCTTCTGGGCATCAGGAACATGTGCTGTGGTTCCAGCTGCACCTGTGGGAGCAATGGGGAGCGTCAGCTTATTCTGCCATTCTTTCATTCTTTCCCCCTGGGAGGCCACAGAAGTGATTTTGCATAGACTGGTAGTGGGTGAGCTTGGTACATAATTTGTAGATGTGAGTTGCAGACATCTCAGTCCTTTCAGAGTGGTAAGAGCAACCCAGTCTCTGCCAGTTCATTGACTTTATTACTGTTTCAGTTTTCTATTTTTTTTTTTTTTTTTGCTATACTCCATTGGCTTGGGGGTTTTGTTTGTCTTTGTTTGTTTTTGGTTTTGTTTTTTAATTTTTTTTTCTGTTTTTTTTCAGGTTGGAAAGAGTTATAAAGATCCATATGACAACTGTACTCACTACACATGCACTGAATCAGCAGGCCAGTTTTCCTTGACTAGTACAAAAAAGGTCTGCCTGCCATTTGAAGAAGCAAACTGTGTGCCAGTAAGTATTTTATAGCCAGAGAAAGACTTCTGTAATGACCCTTAATCCTGGCCTGGGAGTTATAGTTGCTGAGTATTTCTTGATCTTTCCTTGTTTGAAAGAAATGTGCTTTTCCAGCCCTGTGTCCCGTAGAAAAAGCCAAAAATATTTGCAAACAAGCCCACACCATTTACATTGTTGTGGGATAAGCATTGGAACTTGAAAAAGAAGGGTATTGGAGCAATAGCAAGGAAGGATTTTCATCACTTGAGAAACATCAGTGTTATAAAATGCAATTGAACAAGTGGTGACTCATCATGGATCCTTGTGGGACTGATGAACAAAATGTCTCCTGATATGTGGTGTCCCATTAAGCGGGGAAATGGAACATGAATGAGCTGGCAGCACGGTGGATGCGGGCAGGACATTCTCCATTTCCCCCAGAGCTGGGGCCTGCAGGCAACTTGCCGCCCCTTGGCACAGGCTGTGCCCACCCAACAAAGCCCAGCAGGCCGGGAGGAGAGCCCGGGGGCTGTGGAGCTGCTTGGGCAGTGGCTGCTTGGAGGGACATGGGCCAAAGCCATCCCTGAGCAGCCACTGCCAGCCCTGGCCCTCCCTGCCCCGTGACAGCTCCCCCAGCCCCAGGGCACAGAGTCAGGCCCTGGCAGGACCCAGTGCAGCCCCTGCCCAGTCGGGAGCCAAGGCTGGCTCTGGCCCTGGGCTCGTGGCAGGGCTCCCGCTCCTGTGCCTTGGGCCTCTGGGCACTCAGGGCCAGCTCTGGAGCAGCTGCAGCGGGAGGGAGGTTGGTGCACGAGTCCCCTTTCCCCGGGGCTGTGAACGAGCTCCAGAGGCACCTCCAGCTTTGGCTGCGGCCGGGCCGTGCAAGGGCAGGCCCCAGTGGAAGAGCCGCAGCCACACAGTCCCGCCAAGGGCTGAGCCCTGCTGAGCCCAGCACAGCAATTACCTTCTGAGCCTGTGCCCGTGCCCATGCCTGTGTTTGGCTTGGCCTTCCTTCCTGCAGCAGGGGCTGCCAATCGGCCTCTGCTTCGTTGTGGAAACACCTCCTTCTGTCCTGCCTTTTGGCCCATTACTTGAGAAACAAATGTACACCTTAACAGACGGAACGATTCTCCATTACTTTGATGGCATGTTCAGGACATCATGCTTATGCAAAATCGGGTGTAATCAACAAATCATCTGGTCTTTTTCAGCTGGGCCAGGGCCCACCCTTCTCCAAACAGCTGCCAGTGCTGAGCAGAAGTTGTGAGTGGATCGTGCAGGGTGAGGGCACACACAGAATCACAGAATCATAAAAATTCTAGGTTGGAAGAGACCTTTAAGATCATCGAGTCCAACCCATGTTCTAACACCTCAACTAGATCATGGCACCAAGTGCATGGCTCTGTCCTGGCGCCTGCAGCGATGCCCCCTGGCCGAGCTTTGGGCTCTCAGCTGGCAGCTCTCTAAGGGGAAAGGCCTTGACCTACCCTCACCATCTCCCAGAGGCTCAATCCTGAACGTGGGCTGGGAAGCCAGATCACCTTTACCAACAGGCTTAGCTGCAAAGAAAGGCAGGACACAATAGCTCCAATGGCACTGCTGAAGATTCTCCTTCAGACCTGAGTGTCAGTGAGGGCACCTGGGTGATTGGTGCCCTCCAAGGCACTCCCTTGTCTCTGCCTTCCAGTCAGGAGCAGGGCCAGGGGGACCTTGTGCCTGCAGTGGCCCCACCCTGGGATGGAAGGAGCCCCATGCGGGGTAGGTGGGGCAGAAAGGACTCCCTGGACTGCCAGCAGCTCCAAACCCAGCCCCAGGCAGGGCCAGGGCTTGGCAGTGGCAGCAGAAGCAGCTCGGGCTCCCTGGGGGCAGCAAAGGAGCTGAGAAAGGCTCAGCCCCGGGGCACAGCCCTGGGCCCAGCCCCTTCCCTCTCTGCTCTTCTCTGTGGCTGTACAGAGCACACAGAAGGACACAGTGGCATTGCACACAGGAGGAGAATGGACAGATAAATGCTCCTTCTTCCCACTGACAGCGATCCTGTGGGATCACTCAGGGCTCCAGAAGGGAGCAGGGTAAGTTTTCCAGAACTGATCCACCCTCAGAAGAACTTAAGGGAACTGTCTCATGAGTAAACTCTTGCCACACTGCCACGGATTATTCTGTCAGGAAAGGTACATTCAGAACATGCCTCCAACATCTGGCAAGGTCTTCAAAGCACCATTCACCAGTATTTCCAAGTAATTCAAGTCATGATCCCAGTTGAGAAGGGATCACAGATCCTACAGAACCATTTCCATGGTGTGCTGGGATCCCCTTCTCCCTTGGGGAATTGGGCACTGCAAGGGGGTGGGGTAAGGCTATGGGAGCCTGTGCCTCCTGGTCACTCTCCACGCTCTTTGCAGGTCCTGTGCAGCATGCCTGGAGGGGAAGCTGGAGCAGCCCAGGGCCCTGGGGCTCTCTCCCTCCCTCCCACACAGGAAACCCTCACTAAATGCTTGGGGAAATCTGCAGTGCCACAGCTGTCTCTCCCAACCTCCGTCCCTCCCGCCTGCTTGCCCACCTGCCCATGGAACAGCTCCCACAGCCCACGGGCACATGGCCAGGCCCTCTCAGGACACACTGGAGCCTTGCTCTCCTGCTCTGCCCTTTCCCCACCATGGGCACCCCGTGCAGCCGCTCCCAGGTTTCGGGACGTGTCTCCCACGGAGGGAGCCCAGCAGGACAGCTCAGTACGCGAGTGCCCTGAGCCTGCTCGGGACAATTCCTCTGGGCTGTGCCCCTCTTGTCCGGGCTGTGCCCGCAGTGCCAAGCAGCAGAGAGGCCAGCTCAAGCCTCAGCAGGGCTCAGGCCCAGAGGCACAGCATTTACCTCCTGTGACTGTGCCTGGCATCGCCTCCCTTCCTGCAGGAAATGCCACCTTCTATAGAGCCCCTCTGTCCATCCCTTGAGAAAGGAAGAGGCACAGCTGGATCAGATGGAATCATTGCATATCCAGGAGGTCGCCTCTTCAGGAGGCAATACTTGTCCAAGACATGGGTTATGATCAGGAAAATCCTGATCCCCCCAGGCCTTTGGGGCTGGCTATGGCCCTCCCTCCTCCAAGCAGCCACACCTCAGGATGTGCCTGGGGGCTGGGAAAATGCAGGGGATCACTGGTGAGTTTGGGCTGCGCGGCAGCTGATGCCCAATGCCTTCCTGCAGAGGCTGGGGAGAAGCTGCAGTCAGGCCAGGCTGGGAAACAGCCCTGCAGGGCATGGAAGCAGCAGCGGGGCAGCGAGGCTGCCATGGATCCCTTCCTGGTGTTCCGGGCATGGCGTGTCCAGATGTGCAGCCAGAGCCCTCGGCTGCTGAGCCCCAGGACAAGGCTGAGGGAATGCACCCACCATCCCCTTTGAGCAGTTCTCTCACAATGTGCTTCAGGATGTTGTTTGGCCCATGGTGAGGAAAGGGTAGAGGGGGAGCGAGGCTGCCATGGATGCGTTCCCGCTGTTCCGGGCTCTGCTCTGACGTGGGGGACCCTGGCTCACTCTAGGATCTCTCCCAGGTCTCCTCCCAGAGCTTCATCCCACAGCTCAGCCCCAAGGGCCAGACAGGTATTAGAAATTTCACAGCCCACCATTGGTGATTCATAGTCAGAATGCACAGGAAAACTCTAGCTGTGTTTCAAAATACCAGATGCTGTGTGGTTTCCTTCCCACTGCAGATTTCCCATTGCCCCAGCCTCAGCCCCTGGCAGTCTGCCTGGATGTTCTCCCCACGCTGCTTCTGCAATCCCACTCGTCCAGGTCCTCCTGGTTCTGCGGGCAGCTCTTCAGGCCACTGAGGCCCTGTTCCTCCTTTGTTTGTGAGCATGTCCGAGTGAGAGATGATTCAGGGGCTCAGCACCAAGGCCTCCAGCAGCAGTGGTCAATTCCTGAGCACGCTCGGGGGCCACAGGCAGCTGCCCATGGCTCTGGCAGGGATGTGAAGGGGAGGCTGTGCAGGGCAGTAGCCCCCACGCCCCCGCCCTGCCCATGGGGGCCTGCATCCCGTGGGGATGGAGCAGCAGTTTCTGGTTGTGAAAGTCCATCCAAAAATCCTTCATTTTTTGCCTCACAATTGTCATGAGAAAAGACCCCCGAAAGGTTAAAAACTGTTGAGCCAGTTGGGAAAGAAAGTCTCATGCTTATTCAGTGTGTTCACAGGTGGTGTTTTCAGAACATGCCATGCTGAACTTGAAGGGGCATGCTGCCCTTTTCTGAACAATGGAACTGGACTTTCTTCCAACCTCCTGACTTGGCTGCACTGAGCTCTGGGGTGGCTCCTCCCCTCCAAGAGAAGACCCCTCTCGCCTGCCTTCAACCACCGTGACAGACAAACAGAGATGCGAATCCCCTCATCAAGGAACCAAGACAAGACAAGGAACCCCCCGGCACCCTACTGGCACCCCCCTGGTACCCCCTTGGCAACCTCCTTCCAGAGACTGGGACTGAACCCCCCCCCCCCAGCTCGGGGAGTGGGGAAAAACTGCCCAGAGTAAACGTACCTGCAAACATTCGGGCATGAAAACAATGGAGTAACCTCCCCCCTCCTGCTGTTCCTATTCTTTTGCCCTCCATGGAAACCAAATTTCGGCCACCCTTCCCCCAACCAAGAACAGTATATTTTGGGGTTCGGTTCCGACTGTCCTCTGAGATCTCCCCAAAGCGTGCACCAGCGAGTTTCGGCGGCGGGACCCCCGAAGACATCACATTTTGGTAGCTATAAGCCCCTCCCTAACCTTCTTTCCTCCCTCTTTCCCTTGTCTTACCCTTCTCTTCCCCAGATTCCCTAACCAAATGCATATTCAGTTGTGGTTATCATTAATAAAATTGCATTTTGTTGATTTGTTACTGCAAAACCCCTGTGCCTTTGTTGGTTATTTTTTGCACCAAAAAAATCATTCGTCACCCATTCATTTCAGGTGGACCCTCACATAATTGGCGACGAGGATGGGATTCTGGAAGCCAGTGAGATTTTGCAGGTTCTGTGTAGTCTGTAATCTCCGTCAGACTGCATATGCCAAAGCCAAATCTCACCCTTGATTGAGCACACAGGCTCCGGAATTGACACAAAAGATTTTTCGGTGCAAAAGCAGGGGAAATTGTTACAGTCACTTCTGTTACTGATCTTACCGGCACGGACACCGACACTGATACTCCTCCTAATCCTGATATTGATATTGGAATTGATGTTGTATTGGAGTTGTATCTGAACCTGTTACTGTTGTTACTGCTGTATTTGTGTACCTGGACTGTCTAAAAGGGAGGGGACAGACCTGAAGAAATTAAGCTGTGCCTTTTAGACAGATATTGTCCCTTCACCTACACATGGAGCAAGGGGTGGCCCAGCGAAGGCTGAGTGGCATTCCCCCTGTTCTAGGTTCTGGTCCCCTCACAAAGAAAACATTTGTGTGCGTGTGTGAGTGTGATTGTGTATCTGGACTGTCTGGAAAGGAAGGGACAAACCTGAAGCAATTAAAACAGTGCCTTCCAGACAGATTTTGTTTCTTCAGCTATCTAGGGAGACAAAGGGCATAAAAAGGTCTGTATGATTGTGTAACTTGAGTTCACAAATCAGCTCCCTGGTATACTTCTGGTCCCTTCACACAAAATGAATGAAAATCTCAATCCTAAAGCAAAAGCTGACTTTTACTGGTTGCTTGCTAAACACAATGCAAAACCGTCATCTGGTGGAGAAACTTGGACAGAGAACAATTGGTTTAATTTGGAAAATGTCATTGATAGAATATGTTCTCTGCAACATGAATCAAAATTCAAAATAGGTAAAAATAAGAACATTCTTTGCTCAGTTCTCAGAGCATGTCTCACTGCAGCCATAGAAAACCGCTGTAAATGGAGAAGTGAGGAAATGATAATTATAGACTCCCTTCAAAATTTAGTTGAAATTTTGCAAAAACAGTTAAATGAGGATAGAAATGAAATTTACATGCTGCAAGCTGCCCTCAGAGAAGAACACACCAAAAACATACACAAAATCAACTCCTCTACAGAGGAGGAAGAAAAAGGAACACCTTGCATTAAAAAAATCTATCCATACAAAGAGTTCGAGGCAGCAAAACAAAACTATCCTTACAAAGAATCTGAAACAGTTAAAAATTGTGGGGAAAATTGCTGTCCTCGTTTGAGACTTTTTATTAAAACTGAATATAATTATATTAATGATGAAGACCTGGATCCCCACATAACAACTAAACAAACACCATTCAGCGCTACCGAATTAACTAAATTGAAAAAGGAATTCAGACGCCTTCCTCATGAATCAGAAATGGAGTATGTGTTCTGTGTGTCTCTCACTGGCAGAGACCAGATTAAGTTAACTGAACAAGAAGCCAGTGGATACTGGGGACGTGGTGTTTTCCTAACAACAGGAGATAAGTGTGACTCCTGGTCTCTAACACAACATGCAGCCTATTGGGCCGGGGGAATAAATCACTTGGAAAGGGGTGATCCCCTGGCAATTGCCACTACCTCCGACCAGATCTTAGAAAGTGTACAAAAAGCTGCATGTTTGCAAATGATTCATGAGAGAAAATTAATTCCTGGTTTTGAATCCCCAATGCAACTGCCTGTGAAGCCTAAAATTATGACCCCTTTAATTCATGGGCTTCCAGAAACATTGAAATCAACAGCAATTACTATTCAAAAAACAATTATGACTTTAAGCCCAATAGATAGACTGGATAGATTTCTTAACAACTCCACTGATCAGTCTGAGTCTGCCCCATCACCCTATACACCAACACAGACCCCCACAACACCATCAGACGCATCTAGCAGCAGCCACAAAATTTGGACATGGAGTGAGGTAGCAGTTGATTTAATAAATTATTGTAGACAGTATGGGCCTGTAAAAAGCCTAGAGGAAAAATCAGAAAAAACAAAAGGTGTCCGGTTTATGGGAGCCCCTAACCCTGAAAACACAGAACCAGGAAAACAAATTTCCAACAGACAATGCTGGTGGATGCTGGGAATAAAAAAGGGGTCCCCTGGGACATAATGGATGGTTTACCACTTGAAAAATTGCAGAAAATCATAACTAACTGGAATTTAGGGAGGCCAAACCCCCCTACCCAGCCTAGTGCACCGATCCCTCTACCTCATCAGAAACTAACAAATACTCCTACCAATACACAGTTCAGTACACACAGTACATCACAGTCTCTCCCACAGAACACAGGCAATGAGCCAAAGTTAATCTTTTCCCAGCTTCTCCCTCGGAATCTGGGCAGTGAAGCTGCGTCTCAGCCTCTCCCACAGAACACAGCCACTGAGCCAAAGAACTGTTTCTCAGCTTCTTTCACAGAACTTGGACAGTGAAACCCTGGCTGCGTGTCTCCTGAAAAGCACTAGCAGTAAGCCGGCAGTAACTCTTTCGCAACTTCTTTCACAGAGCCAAAGCAACATAACTGCCCAACATAACCGCCCGTACCCCAAAACACAAACACTGAATCTACACCAACAGAGCTTTCGGGAAACTAATATCTCCACTGTTTACAGGTGAGCGAAGGGGTGGAGGTTGGGTTTACTTACGAATGCTCACAAAAAATAAATCAGGTGACATGTTAATTACAGCAATCATGGGCCCCAAAAAAGCTCTGGTAACATAAATTGTTGATACGGGAGCCCAGATCTCCGCACTTACACATAGAGATGCTCAGAAGTGTGGAGTTGTTCCAACAATAAGGCAATGCTGCGTTCTTAATGCTTTAGGAACCATAGAACCAATGAATGTTGCTCTGGTCAAAGTAACACTCCCTGGAGAAGAAAATCAATTGGTTGTCAAAATGGTAATTGGGGAAATCACGAATAATCTGCTAGGGATGGATGTCCTTGCAGGAAGGCAGTGGGAAGACACTGAGGGTTTTCTGTGGTCTTTTGGCACTCCGCCACTTAACATTAGGCTGCTTCAGACCGCACCTGCACTGCCTTACAGTAAAATAATCAATGTGAAACAGTATCCCTTGCCTTCTGAAGCTAGAGAAGGCATCAAACCAGTTATTCAGGATTTGCGTGATCAAGGAATAATAATTAACACACACTCCCCATACAATTCACCCGTGTGGCCAGTCCGAAAGCCCAACACGAAGTAGAGACTTACGATTGATTACCGTAGGCTCAATGCCAACACTGACCCTCTGACTGCAGCAGTGCCAAATTTAGCTGAACTAATAACATCAATACAAGAAAAAGCTCACACAATCATGACAACCATAGATGTCAAAGACATGTTCTTCATGATACCTATACAGCCAGAGGACATGGATTGCTTTGCATTCACATGGGAGGGACAACAGTACACATTCACCAGACTCCCTCAGGGATAAAAACACTCTCCAACACTAGCACACCATGCTTTAGATAAGGAATTAGAAAAAATACCTAAACCTGACACTGTAGCTGTGTACCAATACATTGATGACATTTTGGTGGGAGGAGAGGAAATTAAAGAAGTGGGGGATCTCCAGCAGAATATAATCTCTCATCTGGAGAGCCTTGATTTAAAGATTCCTTCAGAGAAAATTCAAAAGCCTTCTCAGGAAGTAAAATTCCTGGGAATTTGGTGGCGATCTGGTAGCACATGCATTGCACCTGACACTTTAACTTCTTTAGAGCAAATAAAAATGCCCGAAAACAAAAAAGACCTCCAGCAAGCCTTAGGACTGTTAGTATTCTGGAGGAAACATATCCCAGATTTCTCAGTCATTGCTAGGCCCCTTTACAACTTACTAAGGAAAGGAGTCAAATGAGATTGGACTCCTTCTCAGGAGGAAGTATTACAATTGCTGATTTTTGAAGCCACAGCACATCAGGCATTGGGGCCCATTCATCCTAAAGACCCTTTCCAATTGGAATGGGGATTTGCCTCCTCAGGACTATCAATACACATCTGGCAGTGAGGTCCTGAGGGTCCAACGAGGCCTGTCAGCTTCTTTTCCCGTGGTTTTAAAGATGCTGAGAAAAGATACACTACCTGGGAAAAAGGATTGTTTGTTGTTAGCTTAGCTCTCATTGAAGTAGAAAAAATCACACGGCAGCAAGCTATCATCTTGAGAGGTCCCTTCAAGGTAATTAAAGCTGTCACTAATGGGACCCCTCCACCTGGCGGCATAGCCCAAATGTTGTCAGTCAGGAAATGATATGCTCAGATAGAGAACTACTGCAATAACTTTTCTGTCACAGAAGGTGCTGCAAAATTCTTGGCAACACAAGACACTGAGAGCCTGGATAGTAGTCAAGACAAACCTGTTTCTGTAATAAAAGTAGCACCACCATTCTCACCTGAAATAGCAGCAAACTGTTGGTTTACAGATGCTTCTTCAAAGCAGGAAGGAAAGATTTGGAAATATAAGGCGGCTGCTTTACATATTTCATCTGGTGAAAAAAATCATCACAGAAGGGGAGGGCAGCGCTCAGGTAGGAGAACTCATAGCTCTCTGGAGTGTTTTCCAGCGTGAGGCACAAAACACTTCTCCTGTTTACATCTACACTGATTCATATGCAGTATACAGAGGCTGCACTGAGTGGCTCCCTTTCTGGCAACAGAATGGCTGGGAAGTTAACGGAATCCCAGTGTGGCAGAAAGATAAATGCAAAGAAATCCTAGAAATCACCAGTAAAGGAAACTTTCTCGTTGGTTGGGTAGCTTCTCATCAAACAGATGGGAATCAAGCAGGTGAATGGAACAACAGAGTTGATGAACTAGCAAGGCTTAGCCCCCTGAAAAAAGAAACTATTTCAGAGGATTGGAATCAACTGTTAGAATGGTTACATGTAAAAAGAGCACACAGGTGCAAAAGATCTGTACGAGGAAACACACGCCCGCGGCTGGCCAGTCACCAGGGAAATGTGTAAAACATGCATATCGGCCTGCGAACAGTGCCGCAAGCGACTGGAAAGGCATCCTTTAGAGGATGATCCTCTGCATTTGAGGAAAGGTAAAGGCTTGTGGGATGTGTGGCAGGTAGATTATATTGGTCCTTTTAAGAAGTCAGGAGGTAAACATTTTGTGTTGGTAGGAGTGGAAATTGTATCTGGGTTGGTACAAGCTGATGCTTTTAAAAGGGCCACAGGTGATAATACAGTTAAAGCTTTGCAGGGGTGGTTTGGAACTTTTCCAAAGCCAAAAGAAATTCAGTCTGACAACGGGTCTCACTTTACTGCCAAGGTGGTTCAGGATTGGGCCAGAGCCAAAGGCATAAAGTGGACTTTTCATACTCCTTACTATCCTCAGGCTAACGGGATCGTGGAAAGGACAAATGGCCTTTTAAAGCGGTTCCTTATGCCCCAGAAAGCAAACTGGGACTGTTGACTGTGGGAGGCTGTTAAGGGGGTAAATGGCAGGTGGGGGGTGAACGGCTGCCCCAAAGTTACTGCTTTTTACCCCACACCTCCAAGCATCATCCCTTACTGGAAGGTCCCGACGATGCAAACAATCCATCACATTACCCTGGACAACCTGTCTTAGTGGACCTCCCCACGGTGGGCGAGGTACCACTTATGCTGAAAACCCCTCTGAATAAATATGCATGGGTAGCCTCTGACGCTCTTGGAAAAGAGCACCGCATACACACACGCTGGATAATCCCCTCATTTTAAACTCCTTTCTGCCTCTCAGTGGCATGATTTTTTGTTGTTCTTGCTTTTACAGGAGAACCCCGAGGGACATGAGAATCATCTGAAATATGATAGCCTTGCTAATACTTTTCTGCATATTACCACAATTTCATGGACAACCTCCTGGTGAGCAGCTGTGGCCCGAAGCCATTGTTCAGCACACCAATGTTCTTGGAACCTATCCCAAGGGCCGTTACCCGAGCCTGGCAACCCTAGTGCTGCATGACTCCAAGGTGTACCACCCGAATGAGTGGAGATGGGACCAGAATGAGTTGATGAGAACCATGACAGATGGGAACAGTTGGTGAGTGAATTTTGGTAACATGCAGAAAGGTGGAAGGAACTCTCCATGAAAATGCCACCTCCACCAGAATTGCAGGAAATTTTACGGAAACAGGTGGAAGGAATCATCTGGACATCCCTTCAGCAAAATTATGTCCCATGAAGAAATGGGGAAGTTTCAAAATAAAAAGTCCCCTCGCTCTGTGTTGCCGCCAGGAACATATTGGTAGTTATGCTTTAGGTCTCAAAACTAACAATCTTGCAATTACAAGAGATTGTAATGATGCATCACTTGATTGCTGGTACAGTTTAACTTTGCTCAAACGCACTTACGTGACATGTCGTTGGCAGAATGACACAGCTAGTCCATTAGGACTAAGAGGCTTGGTTTACACATTCAAGATAAACACTGTACCAAAACTCACACCAAGTGCTGTAATTACGCTCTCTCAGACGCAAGGTGTGAAGCCCTTTTCTAATACATCTCAAAGGGCAGACACTGTAAGGCCTGCACTGAGCACGGTAAACACGGCAATCACACCCCAATTGGCAGAGGCAACAGGAGGCCCCTTTACGTGGCCCTGGTCTCAAGCCTTCCTGCAATTTATCGGATCTATGGGAGATGTCATGGGTCTAAACTTACTAACAGTAGTTACACATGAAGACAAGTCATATACTTGACAAGAATGGGAGAAACAGAAAACCTGGCAGCTTCAAGGAGTAGTGCGAGAACAAATTAGCATCGGGTGTTGAATGGTTAATGGGTCTGACTACAGCAAAGCAGGAAAACAAACAGGAGCAAGTCTGTACGCACCTAAGCGTACGAGACTGCTGGCACATTTTTACATTAACTCACACTGCGGAGGTAGTTTGCCTCTAGTCCAAGGATACACAAGACCTTTCTTTTAAATTTGTAATAAATGCTGAAACCTACTTTACCACTGTCACCACTTCACCTGTACCACCGGTCATACTCATCCCAAGAATTTTCAAGATTGGACCTTATATAATTAGGAAAACTGGCCAACAACAAATATTATTCAATCCGGCATGTCTCTCAAACAGGTCAAATTGCTAATGCAGAGCAACGTTTCAGAAATCCAGTCAACCTGTTCTCCGTTCCTGCAAACTTCTTTTGAAGGCTGGACCACTTGGCTTCGGAAACGAAGCTCTTTTAAAATTAGAACACCAAGAGACGTGATCGGTGTTATGCGTACAGGATTGGGAATTCTGAATAGCATTGATTCTGAAGTACTAATGAACAAATTGGCTGCTACAACTAGAGATCTGACCAAATTACAGCAACCGCTGAGGTCATCTCTGTTAGCCTTGGGGACACACCAGAGGCTGCTGTCAAACATTTTGCCAAATTGGGAAAGAGCAAACGTGAATGACCACAAATTGGTGATTGATGCACTTAGTGCTACACAGAACAATGTTTCCCTAGCCCTCAGCTGTATCCAGGCACAACTGTGGATGCAGTCGGTCTCTGCTTCAATTATAAGAGAGGGCGAGGAAGGCACCTTCCCCACAGAAGTTTGGAAAATAAT
This sequence comes from Zonotrichia albicollis, assembly GCF_047830755.1. Lineage (NCBI taxonomy): Eukaryota > Metazoa > Chordata > Aves > Passeriformes > Passerellidae > Zonotrichia > Zonotrichia albicollis. The sequence continues at coordinate 3,991,102 of NC_133827.1, read as the reverse complement.
TTGGGACAGTGCCACTGAATTTGAAAGAGAATTCCAATCCTGGTGGAACCTGGTGAACTTTACCTATGATCCCATTTCAAACACAGCCACTGCTTTTGTTTTAACCATACGCAATGCTTCTGTACATTTAGTCTTCCCTGTTATTGCATTAGGATTAAACCATGCTGGAGCTGTTCTCTATCCCACTGAACATAGGGGATGGGCCCGTCAGGTCAATGACAAATGGCAAACTGTTAATCTGGAATCTTGTATTGTCCGAGAACAACTGTTGTATTCTCGTTGTATTCCATATCTCTCAAGTCCCATACTGTACCAAGCTGTTCTTCTCTGCAGCACAGTTCTTCGTGTGTCCTCTCAGGGGCTCCTCCTGGGCCTCTCGATCCACCTCTGTTTATTCCAGTTACCTTCATGAGCTACAGCTGCTGCCCAACTAAGGACTTCGCAGCTGTAGCTTGTTTGGAGTAACTAGGACCCACACAGATCTTACAGGGACTCTCTCCATAAGGACCCACTTATTTAATACATAGATCTTATAATACAGAGATCTTAACAGGGACTCTCTCCATAATAATACATATATTCAGGCCCCCACAAACAACAAGGGTTCATCTGTGAAAGCAATGCAATCGTAGCTCCGGATATCTGTTTAGACACAGAGCAAAACATCTGTCATTTTGAGATTCGTCCTAATGAGGCTACTGAAACAGTTCTTCTATACATAGGCAATGGCTGTGCATGCTTTAGAACCATTTGTGATTTTGTTTTTGTAGAAGATATTGGGGTAGATACAAAGAATCAATCAAACTTTTGTGCTTGTAACTTTACTAAGATTGTAGGATGTGATTTCTCTTATGAAGCTCCAGTTACCTCTCACTACATATTGCAATCCAATTACACACTGATTCACAAGCTGATGCCCACTCCTATCGGAATGAACCTCACCCTCGTGAGACAACTGCTGCTCTATCAGGATCTGGTTGAAATTCTCAAGAACAAATACACTGGGTTATGGAGAGGGTAAAGCAGGATGCTGAGCAAAGGTGGTGGGATACTTTCTTTGACTACTGCCACAGGTGTCCTGAACAGTGTGTGCCATCCAATTGTTGCTCTTTTGATTCTAATTACACTTGGCTTTATCTTGTCAGCAGCCCTATTCATTCTGAATGGGAACCTGATGAAAAGGCTAAGGAGATTGATGTCTGTAATCAATGCACACCGCTTAGCCGATGTCCTCTATACTATAGACGTCCCCAAAACATTTGACACAAAACAATTATGATTTGAGCATGTGTGCTTTAGAGCAATTTTTGGTTCTCAAGTATGATTTACAGAAGGTTATTTTGATCTTTAGTAGAATATTTTAGAAAATAATTTTTAAAAGACAATGCTTACATTATGATTTGTTTGTTGTTTTTGTTTTATTTGTGATTTGTTTCAACCATTTTTTGAAATTGTTATACAAATGATATTGCTTTAATTAATTAACCATTTTTTGGAAGTTATTATAATTAGCCATTTTTGAAATTGTTATAAAAGAATAACCACGTGTGAAAATTATTATGATAATCAATATTAATTACATTTGTTTATTGCTTCCCTTTCCCTTATCTTTTTCTTTTCTTTTCCCTCTCTCTTCTGTTTATCCTCCTCTTTTCTGTCATCCCTATTTTTTCCAGGTTATGCTACCAACATGCAACGAGTTCTGAAGATTCATCAACGACACTCCCGAGTTCTGCTGATGAAGATTCCCTCAAGAAAATCGTGAGTCATGGGGTCGTGTGAGAGTCTGTCCGAAATGTCCTTCGTTTTTGCCTCACAATTGTCATGAAGAAAAGACCACTGAAAAGTGGGAGGTCAGGAGCTTCTCAGCTCACTGTTTCCACAGGTGTTGTTTGCAGAACATGCCATGCTGAACTTGAAGGGGGCATTCTGCCCTTTCTGAACGATGGATCTGGACTTTCTCCCTACCTCCTGGCCTGGCTGGTCTGAGCTCTGGGGCGGTCCTCCCCGCTCCAAGAGAGGACTCCTCTCATCTACCTTCAATCACCGTGACAGACAAGCAGAAATGTGAGTCTCTTCATCAAAGAACAAAGACAAGAAATCCCCATGCAATAAAACCGCTCTCGCACCTTCTTCCAGAGACTGGGAGTGAACACCGCCCCCCCAGCTTGGGGGAGGTGTGCACAATCCGGGGAAAAGCTGCCCAGAATAAATGCACCTGCGAGCACTGGGCCATGAAAACAATGATTTTGTGTGTTGCTTGGCTAGGACTCTGTGTAACCCCCTTTTTCTGTTCTTTCCCCCTTCTTGGAGACCTTTGTTTTGGCTCCCCTTCCCCCCAGCAAAAAAATCGAATAATTGGAGCCCTGGTTAGCCGCGCTTTTTGAGATCTCCCCAGACGTGACCCAGTGAGCTTCGATGGCTGGACCCCGAAGGACAAAAGCGGCACCACGTCTCAGTAGCTATAACTCCTCCACCCTCCTGTCCTTCCTCTTTCCTTATCTTCTCCCTTTCTTCCCCAGTTCCCCTCACCAATACTTTTCAGTTGTGGTTATTTCAATAAAACTACATTTTGTTGATTTGTTACTGCAGATCCCCGGTGCCTTGCTGGATATTTTTGCACCAAGAAAATCATCGCGTTAAACGTTAACCGGAACGGACCACAACAGTAATGAACAGAACAAACACCTGGGAAGTCCAACAATGCATACTGCAAATCATCAGAATTTTGCATTGCCCAATTAAGATAATCTTTTTTCAATGGTAAATAGATAACTGCAAATTCTTGACCTGCTAAACTTAACAATCTGCTCCTGGCCTTAATTACAATTTGTGCTATCATCTCTAAAACTGTGAAAATAGTTTTTGAAAACTTCTAGGGAAGAAAAATCCACTCTATTATCAACAAAGGATCTCTCTCAGAAGGGTCCCACAGAAAAATGAGACCACAAAGTGTAGGTTTTTCTCCTAAAATTGCAAAAAGGAAAGAGTTTTCTGGAATACAGCAATGAGCTTGCTGTCTTTGGAGAGCTCCCATGACCTTGTCAAGGGCTGAACGAGCTTCGGGTATTAAGGTTCTTGGATGTTGTAGCTTCCTCTCAGTAAATCGAAAAGTGGACCCAGTTCATCATTGGTGATTCCCAAAACAGGTCTGACCCAATTGATTTCTCCCAAAAGCTGCTGTAAGCCTTGCAGATTGCTGACACTGGTCTGGAGCTGTATCTTCTGTGGTGTTATTGTTTTCTCAGTCATCTTCTATCCAAGATCCTTCCAGGGTGGAACTTCCTGGATTTTTGTAGCAGAAATTGCAAGTCCAGCATTTTGAATTTCAGTAACAACACTAGCACGGGTTCACTCCATCTCTGCCTGCGTTGGAGCTGCGATGAGAAAATCATCCATGTAGTGCAGAATCATGGATCTGGGAAACTTCTGTTGAACTGGAGACAAAGCTTGGGTAACAAAATACTGGCAAATTAAAGGCAAGTTCTTCATTTTTTGGGGCAATGATTTCCAGTGATATCTCTGCATGGGTTCTCTTCGATTGATAATGGGAACTGGAAAAGCAAATCTTGGAGAATCATTGGGATAAAGTGGAATGTGGAAAAAACAGTCCTTTAAATCAATGACAATGAGAGGCCAGTGTTTTGGGATCATTGATAAAGAAGGGATGTTTTGGGATCATTGATAAAGAAGGGAGTCCAGGTTGATGAGGTCTCATGTCTTCAATCACTTAACTGATCTTCCTCAGGTCATGAAACAACCTCCAGGAGTCCGATGTCTTCATATAGATGATGAACACTGCTGAAATCCAGGGACTATTTGTGGGGGAGATGTGACCTTGTTGTAATTGCTCCTTTACCAATTTTTTAAGGATATTTAAATTTTTCTCTGTTAAAGGCCCTTGATCAATCCATATAGGATGATCAGTTTTCCAGGTCAGCTTTCAAGTGGCAGGTTTTGACGTGGTTTCCATCAAAGGCCCACTTCCCACTTCCAGTTTGGCTCTCCATTGGGACAGGATGTCCCTCTCCCAAAAAATGAGCCTTCTGAACAACAAAAGGACGCACCGTTGCTGTCTTTCGTTCAGGACCTGTAATGTTAATCATGGATGCATTTTGCAAACACATGGCAGCACCTCCAATCCCTGTAAGGGAACCTGAAGGAACCACCAAATCCCAATCATTGGGCCAGAACATGTGAGAAATTACAGTGACATCTGCACCAGTATCTGGCATGTCTGTAACATAAATTGTTTTACCACAGTGAGTCAGGCAGCAAGTCAATTTTGCTTGGTTACTGTCCCAACATAGCACCCAAAAGACCTCTGGACCAGAGGTACTAGATGGCACAGACACAACTGAATTCTTTGGAAAGTTGTTTTGCTTGGGTATATTCATGGGTAACAGAAATGCAATAGCAATAGGTGTTTTTGGTGGAATTACCATAGGAACATCAAGTGCCAGAGCTAAAATCATTAGCTCTTCATTACAATTTACTGAAACAACAGAAGTGTGGTAGATAGGGTCAGGCGTTCAGAAGATCTCGCCATGTTACGGGAAGACAGGGCCCCTGTTCCCTTAGATAAGAAAATTAACATAGGAAAGCAGCCCCCTAAACCAGATGCCAGTAATTTTCATTCCTACCCAGTAAATTGCCACCCCTTACTAACCATAGATGGTAAAAGACAGACCCCCCATGACGTAGAAAACCCTAGATTATAAAACCCCACGAGAAGAGATAATAAAGGCCTTTTGACCGTCCACCACATTGGTGTCTGCGTGCTCTTTGGCCCGAGTGACCCTGGAGAGTTTGGGTCGCCATGCTGTCTCTCCGAACCAGGTCGCCTGCCTTGTATCAGAAGGCAACACAGAAGGAAGGATTGAGAGTTTAAAAATTTTGTTGTTGGCTTTTCCTAGAATCAAAACATTTTGTCTTTGTTGAAAAAGATTGACAATTCCAGTAGGAATGCTCACACAACACAAATTATTTCACAGATGAATCAGTTTTGAGGAGGCTAATTTGAACCTTGCACTTGAGGGTATTGAGCTGGAATCATTTGAGGATTGGTTAAATTAGGGATAAATGACTGACGTACTAACACCACTTGACTGGGTAACTGGCTGCCAGGGGGTACCACTACTTGTGTCTGGGCTCGGTGGTAATCTGCGCTCTTTTTTAAGTTTAACGACAAAGGTCTGCCATCAATGTCAAACTGAGAAAGATTTACACAGCACTTAGAAAGATACTTCCCTTTTCGACATCGAGGGCAAATAGAAGGTTGGATTGTTTTCATAGGACAATCCTTTTTAATGTGACCTGGTTTACCACAGGTCTTTTTATCAGAGTCCAACCATGCAGTACCAACAGATTTTTCCCAAATTTTTTCATGTTTTTCTAGGAGCTTTTCAAATTTATCCATTTGTTGTGTCAGATTATCTTCCAATGTTTTTCCTAATGCATTGACTTGTATGTTAGCAAGATGTTGTGCAGAAATGAGCCTACTGCAAGCTGTTAGCATCTGTGTAATAGGTGGAGGATGATCAGGCAAAATTAAAATAATTTTTCTACATTCCTCATTAGCATTTACAAAAGCAAGGTTTTGAACAATATAGGAGCGAGCTTGCTCATCTGGACATTGCTTTTCGACTGCTTGGGTTAATCTGTATAGAAAAGAACCATTGGATTCTGTTCCACCTTGTCTCTGTTCCACCTTGTCTGATAGTAGTATAAGCATTTACATGGGTACCAGCTGGCTCAACTGAAAACAAAGCTTTTCTAGTAGCATCTTTAATATCTGTTAATACAAGCTGAGGCAATTCCACCACTTGATTTTCTGGTCTATGGTAAAGTGGATCACCTGCTATGTTGGGTAACATCTATATTCTCATAAGGAGTATTTTCATATCTTTCAACCAATTTGTTAAGAAGTTTTTTCCATTGTAATTCCCATAAAAGATATTGTGAATTGGTTAAAATTAGGGAAGTCACATTTCGACAATCAGCAGGGACTAGGTCATTGAAATAAAAATTACTTTTCAACACATTATTAAAATAAGGAGAAGAGAACCCACTTTCTTTCAAAGATTGACGGAGTTCTTTTGTATCATGGTGAGAATGACTTTCAAGTCGTGGATTTACATCATTATGACCATATCTTACAGGTAATGCAAAGAGTTGTTTCTTTGAATCCAAATATTTTTCTAAATTTTGATTAATATTAGACCAATTAGGTAATTGCAATGGAGGGTTCACCTCTGATTTAGATTCTGATTTATTTTTCCCTCTCAGTACTCTTGTGTCTGATTCAGAAGAACAGGTAGGATTGTCACTGACACAGCTGTTCCGGGAACTCTGCCTATATCATGGCTGCTGCTTAGCTCTAATCACAGTTCTACTGTCTCTTCAGCTTGCATTTTGTAGCCTCCCCAAAACCCTCTAATTTTGTGCATTCCCACAGTAAAAAACTGCACTTTCTTATTCTCTTCATAGAAACTGGGAGAAAACACACTATAAATATCAAGGAATGCAGTGCAAGGATGATGGGCATCCCTCAGTTATCCCAACAGATTGATGTCACTGGCAAAATTCCCTCTTTTCCAAAGGGTTTTCATTTGCTTTGGCTGCTCTTTGTATGGCTTCAGGTCATTTTTCCCTTGATTTAAGAAAATATCTTGGCCGTTCTTGAAGAATTTCCCCTTGGAGGAATTATTCAGTTCTGCAGTCTTCACTATACACCCTATTTTAAAAGACTTTTATGCTATTTTTCTCCTCTCTGTGTTTGCACACTTCTTCAACAAGGTTTTCTTTCTAAGAATATTAATCACAATATCCCAAAGGATTAAAAAATGCTTAAGTATTTTTTCCCTAAGTATTTACTAAAGAAAAATAATAATAAAAAAAAAACCTGTATACATGCTAGATGTAATATACAAACAGAAATAAACTTGAGAGTTCTCCCAAAAACCTTAAGAAAAAAATCCCACGTATTCTATAAAACCCAGAGTATTCATCTATAGCATACAAAAATGGGCATGTTCTAGAAGAGAAAATTTGTGCAACGGTTCTGCACAGTATTCTATGCTTTCAAGCTTTTTGCCCTTCAGGGGCAGTGCCATTCTCTGAACTGTAATGCTCTGAGCATGTTCTGCTCACCATGGCAGCTTTCTGCTCTCCCCTTGTACAGATCATCCTCCCAGCATAGGGGGAGTTCAGCCCCCACTACTCGCAGCACCTTCCCACACAGCAAGAACCTGAAGGAGAGACATGGCTTTCACCAGCTGCTGAGGGCTCTAACACTGCCACCTCTCAGCTGCTGAAAGCCTGAGTTGCAGTGTGTTAGTGTGTCTGTGTTGCAGTGTGTTAGTTTATTGAGCCAAATGTTCTGTTATATAGTGGTACGTTCAAGTGTTCCCTGAGTATTACAGTTAACTTTCTTCCTTATGTTATGCCCTCCTACCCAAGTGTCCCTCAAGGAATTCCCTCCCTCCTCTCCGGATTTTTCCCTGTCTGTCAAGACAACCCGGCCCCTTTGCCCCATCCATCAGCCCAAACCCTACCCTTTGTTCCAGAAAGCTCCCTGTCCCTCACCCTAACATCCAATCCCTATTCCAATGCTCTCTCCTCCCCTTGTTCTGATTTGTTGTAGCCCTCAAAACCACACCCCAAGAGGCGCTTATTGGTTACTATATGGTGTCCACACCCTGTTTTGAAAGATTTTACAAACCCGTGCACAGGGGTGCTGGGGGTTCTTTTAACATCTGTTCATTTTGGGAATTCTCACCTGCAGAACCTTCCCAAATCCTCTCCCAATGAATTTGCTGCGCTTTACACTGCAGAAGAGCCTCCTCTGCTTCCTTCACTCAGTCCTCCAGGGGTCTCTACTGCTGGCATTTGGCCTAGAGATTCTGGCTCAGGCAAAACCCCAACCTAGTCACTTCCCCACTCTTGCCATTGTCCCTGGAGCATCACAGAGCTAGCCAGGGCTGCGGAGGGCAGTGACAGTGACCCATGCCCTGGCATGTCACAGCCTCCAGAGCCACACCTGTCAGGCCACAAGCCCCAGCCCTGGTCCCCACTGCAGCCTCAGGGGCTCCTGGGCATCCTAACCCTGAGTGCAAAGGCAGCCTCAGGAGCCCCCAGGGTGCTCTGGATCAAGGCTGCAGACACCCTACAGCCAGCACTGAAAGGGACATGGATGGGGACTGCAGCTGGATCTTCCAGTGCTCACCACCCCTGACTGCCCTGTAAACGAGTCCAAACCAGGCATGCAGCACCTTGACCACATTTACCCTGCTCGCCCATCCTGGAACATGGTATTCTCACATTATGCCCCAGCCCTTTGCAGGGAGTGACCAGCTCCCAGCTGCTGTGCTACACTGGCATTACTTTCTGTTTCCCAGCAATGAACTCAACAGATACGCTCATGAAAAACCTAGCACAACATTTGCTTCTCAGGAGCTCTTAGGCAAAAAACCTGTACTGCTCACTAGTTTTTGCACAGAAAAGGCGGACCTGACAAAGCATAAGGCACAGGCAGGGCTCTGGCATACGAATTCCTGAGCCACAGGATTCCAGCCATTCTTGTTCCTAGCTGCTTTGCTGATGTTTTAGAGCCAGTTCTAGACAGGGGCTGCTGCTGACAGGGTAGGAAAATTTGGAGAAATCAAGGTGCAGGAGACAAAAAAAACCAAGGGGGGAAACCCTTAGAAATACAGAGCACAACAGAAGTGCTTTGAGATGGTTCAATAGAAAATGCCACCAGCAGTGAGCAGAGCCCGAGGTTGCTCACTGCCACCCCAGGGGCTCCTCAGTCCCCTGCTGGTTTGTGTCTGATGCAGCCCTGCCTGGAAAGGGCTCCAGGCTCTGGTTCCCAGCTTGCTCCAGGCTACGTTCTTAGCAGCACTGAAAGAAGAGGTGAAACAAAGAGCCATTTTCTGTGCTGCCTGCAAACTATTCTCCTTCAGTGCCACTGCCAGAGATCATCCCTCTCTCAGCTTGGCCTGCTGCATCCTTGTCCCTGTCTCTTGCATCAGCTCCTGCACATCATCAGCACTCGCCTTCCCACATCACGAACAGAGAGCTGTGTCAGAAGAACAAGGAGTGCATTTTCTTGGCCTTTTTAACAGACACAAGAAGCATGAGTCCAAATAACTTTGTTGTTTGTTCTTGCCCTCCTTTTAGATAACTCTTTTTTGCTTTAATGCAAAAATCTTTTCCCACATGTATACAATGATCTGTAATTGGGCAGTTGCTTCAGACTGTCAGACACCATGCAAGTTTTCTCTTGCCTCTGATAAGGATTTGGTGAATTTTCCATTGGTCACTTGGTGGTGGTCACCATGGGCTGAGCTTAGCGGCCGACTCTGCTGTCCCCAGGGGATGCGTTGGGACCCCAAGCCCCTCAGGGCTGGAATTCGGTGTTGGGCGGGCTCGGAGCGCCCGGAGCCTGGGCCCGTGAGGAGCTGCTGCTGGCGCTGGCTGTGCTCAGCCCGCTGTGCCAAGGAGCCGCGGCCGTGGAGACACAAGCGGGAGCTGTGGCCGAGGCCGGCAGGCGGCCCGGGCCGGCTCGCAGCTGCGAGGACGCCAGCAGCCTATGCCCTGAGGCCGGGGCCGGGGCGGGCGCTTTGCGGGCAGGGCTTTTCCGAGCCGGCCGCAGTGTGCTGCCTCCCGTGTGGGCCCGGCTGCGGCAGAGGCAGGCGGGAGCGCGGTGGGGCCGGCAGCGGCGGGACCGGCAGCGGCGGGCAGCGGCCGCAGAGAGCAGCAGCCCGGCTGGGCCCGCTGCGGAGCAGCAGTGTTATGAACAGTCCTGGGGTGACGTTATGATGCTTGTATATCCCCATTCATCTGTTCTGTGCCTTTAAGACCGGCTCTGAAGAGTGGAAGTTTTGTTTGGGTTTCTCTTATCAGGAACACAGAAGAAAGCGGTACATAAGACTGTTTTTTCACTTCCAGCTTCAGCTTGCTGCTTTTGCTTGCTCTCTTTTTCTGCTCTTGCTTCTGCTCTGCTTTCTGCCTCTGCTTATTAGCTAGTTCTAGCTAAACAGTCCACATTGCTTCCTGGACTGTTTCTCCTCTCCTGTTCCTGTGACCATCTCGAACCTGCTCTGGACTGGGACCCGGGAACACGGAAGGTTCGGCTGCAGCAGCTGGCCCAGCGCCGGAGGGACTGAGAACAGAGCAACCACCCCCCCGAAAGAGACTTTCTGATTTTGCCATCTTTCTCAGAGCGGTGTCATGGGGTATTGTTCATTTTGTGTGCTGGGGGGTGCGGGGACAGTCAAATAATGGTTCTTTCCACCTCTCTCCGAGGAATTTTTTCCCGAACCGGTTGGGGGGAGGGGCCGTGTGGGTTTCGCTTTCTGGAAGGGCCCTCCTTTGCAGATTCTTTAACAAATTTGCCCTAAACCAGCACAGAACAAAAATTCAGTTAATATTTTTTTGTGAGAAAGAGTTTCAGGGACGCAGCCAGGTCTCTGTCTCTGCCAAAGTTCTTAGTGTTTTGTCATGGTAATCACAGGTCTTTAGAGCTTATCTCCTCTTTTGTATTAGTAAAAGGCCTGGCTGGGTGCGGTAGATTGCCCTTCCCCGAGGCAGTGCGCTCTTCCAGCATAGGGAAGACACCTGAGAGGGTGGGGGGGGTTATGCAAAGTGACTCCAAAGTCCAGAATGCTTTGTGGGACCCCGACTCCAGAGGCACAGAGAAAACCCCAAAAACAACAAGCCAAATAAGAGTTGAGAGACTAAAGTGATGTCTGGACGTGAGGAGCCGAGTGCTGAGCCTGCAGAGATGCTGAACACCTTCGGAGCCCCTCTTGCCCTGAGCTGGGAGTGGTCCCAACGCCGGGACCAGGGTGGCCACCGAGGCTCAAAAGTAACATCTAGACGGGGACATCACGCCCTAAAGGCTCCCACGAGGACCGGGTCCCCTGGCTCTGCCCCTAGCGGACAGAGCTGCGCATATCCTCCTCCTCTGAGTCGCCCTGGGAGACACGACGGGGACTGCAGCCCTGCCAAGCCGCCCAATCCTGAGCTGATCGCTTTTAATAAAGGCATTAAAAAAGGAGAAGAAGTCTCCTGGCCCTGTTTATTTCAGCTGGGGGCGCTCGTCTGGAATAGCCACGCCGCAAGAAGACTCAAGACTGGCCATCTTGGACTTCAGGACAGCTGGGTACCAGGACCAGAGGGATCGGCTCAGGAGCAGTGACACAGAGGAGCACCGGAGCACCGGATTGGTGAGAAAGCCGGTGGCGGGAGTGGGAGACGTGTGCATGTGTGTGTGAATGAGACGAAGGCCGGCAGCCGGACCTTCGAAGTGAGAGCAGTCCTCTCAGTACCGCGTTTCCGGACTCCTGCAAAGGAACCGGCCGAAAACAGGGGGCGGAGCTTGGAATTAGCGTGAGTGAGTCGTCTCCCAAGGGGGAATAAAGGGCCCCCCCCTCCGGGCGTGCGGAGGGAATATTTGTATGAGTGGCACGCACCCAAAATAGGCCCTGACAGAGGGAAGTCAGGCAGATTTTGTCAGTCCCAAGAAGGATTCGGGTAGCATTTGTAAGTCTCGAGAAGGATTCGCGTAAGATTTTATCAGTCCCGAGAAGGATTCGGGTAGCTCACAAGCCCTGCAGGCAAAAGTAAGTCCTGGCACAGGAGCCAGGCACAAACCCCAGCGAAGGAGGCTGTGGTTTGCTTTTAAGTCCTGATACGGTGAAGCCTAAAAATTGGCGGGTTAGGCAAACTAAAAATCAGGCAGTTGTTTTTTCTGACAGCAGGAGTCAGGCACGACCGGGATTCTTAGACCGAGGCTTCGTGTTCAAGTCCCGATAGATGTAAGACCTGACGTGGGGAAAGTTAGGCAATCAAGAGATTGGGCAGTTGTTTCAGTATTAAGTCCTGAGCATCAGGCAGAAATTTGAAGTTCAGTGGAGGAGGCTGAAGCTCCTCAAAGAAAGTTCTTTTCGAAATTACCAGTCAGTAAAGGCATATTGAAGATGGAGGGAGAAGACCCACCTTTCATTGATCAGCATCAACTCCGTTTATTCACTCAATCAGTCACTTTTTATAACTGTGTTAATTAAGTTCATGCATATTGCAAACCCGAGCTCACAATAGGTCAGAGATAACACACCAGCCCCTCCTTATGTTTCCAATATAAAGATTTGGGTTCTCAAAATTATTTTTGCTTTCCCAAAACAGCCAAAGATAGAATATCTACTTGTTATGAGAAAGCTGCCTGAGAACTCTGTTATGCAAGGTTCTCAAGGCCTTCATGTTTGTCACTTTTACTTGTAATTAAAAACAACCTGAGAACTTCTGCTGTTTACAGAAACCGGCTGTGAGAATTTTATTCCTCACAGCTGCCTTCTAAGCCATTTCTGAAAAAATCTCCAACAATTCCCGGTTTTTTCTTTTTTGCACAAGGAGGTTGGTATGCTGGGTTTTTCTATCATTTCTCTGATCATATCTTGAATATCACCAAGAATATAAAGCAAAACAAACAAAAGCATTCAAAAATACACTCTGTATTGCTATACGGTCCCCAACCATGGTCCGAGCAATGGCTTTTACCCCAAAGAGTTAAAAGGCTGTCAGCTGTCCTCCCTCGTGTGCACTTGGGGAGGAGGCAAAGGCGAGTCTGCTTGAGATTTTCACATCCACCCTTTTCTTGGGTTTCTCAGAAAAGTTCAAGATCAGTTTTACAGACTGTAATCCTTTAGTCATTTGGCTCAAATGGCCTCAGCTGGGTTATTCTCAGTCCTTGGTTGATTTGGAGTAGTGAAAAATTAGCATGCATTTAAAACACTTAAAATATCTAAACTTAACAGACTTAATTTAAGATCAACAAAGCTTATATGCAAAATCAATTAACTCGAATAAAACTTAAACAAGAATCAGAAAAGTTCTATGGGCTAACTGTCACACTCTTTGTAACACAAAAATAGGCAATTCTAACAATTATTACATTATAAGCAATATTCTCAGCTAGCAAGGCTTCTCTCTTACAAGGGATCTAAGCCAGGGAAACAAACCAAAAAGGCTATCACTAATTATAAGATATGCTATACAACAGATACAAAAAAGAATTCTGTGTGCTACAAAGCTCAAACAAAACTCAGGTGTGCTAATATAACCTACAAAAATAAGCTAAAGGAAGTTTGCTTTCTATTCTCAAACAGCAGATATACTTTAAATAAAAACAACTCCACTCACAAAGGCTTCTAATTGTTTCTTTTAGCTAGGGTCTCTCTAATGTTCACAACAACACTTTGCACACAGGTCATAAAATAAATGCCTATCATAAAAGCATAAATCTATCTAACATCACTTAAACTAAATTATATTTAGACTTAAAATATTTAAACTTAACAAAACTTAACATTACTTAAGCTTAATTTTAACAAAATCAGCTGATTTTAAGTTCTACATAACTTATACTTAATATAATTTTAATCTTAACAAAAAACTTTTGGTCAACAAAAGTTTGTTTGCCTGCAATCATGATAAAAAGCAAGTGATATCCCAAAATGAATATCAAATGCTATATGTTTTTATTAATCACATGCTTTTAAAAACCGTGCCTTTATTAACTAAAATTTGAAATTATTAAATATTTCAAATTTTTTTTATTTCATATTTTTATTATTATTTTATTATCATTCATTTCATTATTTATCATTTCATTTTATTATTCATCATTATTTCATTTTATTATTTATTTCATATTTTATTTTTATTTTATTATTATTATTCATTTTATTATTTATCATTATTTTATTTTATTATTTAATATTTTATTTTTTATTTATATTATTATTATGCCTTCTAAAGTGGCTTTGGAGTAGGCAGCACCACTTCAAAATAAACATTTCCTTTGGATTCAAAGAAAGGAAACAATTCTTATTTAAAAATAATTATATAGCAATTTTATAAAATGCCTCTTTGAGGAAATACATCAACAGATGTTTTCCTTGTGTAAAATAGACATTTTTCAGCTTAAATCTTTAAAACACATATACTATTTAAAGTTTGTGTTCATGCATTACCTTCTATATCAGTAATTCAATAAAACTTCTAATCTATACCAAAACTATTTTCCTTTATTCAAAATGTGTACCACTCCTAATTTAGCTTTTAGGGCTTGAGCTAAAACCATGTCATCAGAACCCTCTGGGTTTCTCATTTCCCAATTCTTCCTCTAAGCTTTTTTTTTTTTTTTCCTCCTCATTGTGTGTGTTTACCCTTGACTCTACAAGTCTGTTATAAAGGCTATATAAAATATATTCTTTCTTAGAAAACAGCAAAGCCACATTACATACCATTGGAATAAAACACTGTTTAAAGTATAGCTGTAAAAAAAAATTCTTTTGAATTCAGTGTTTGCTTTTACCTTTACCACATTTAAACAAGGCTTAAAAAACACAAAAAACACACTCATTATATCTTATTTTTACAACTACTTTAACATATTTTTAACATTCTTAAATTTCGCAAAACACAACTTTAGAGCTTGATGTTCTACCGACTAAAGTCTATGCTTCTGATGTTTAGAGTCTGTTAGGAAGAACAAAAGTCCCTTTTAATACTTAGGTAAGAAATGTCCTGATATCTTTTGGTGTCGCTTGTTTACCACCACTGGCCTCTCAATTGCAGTAGGAATCCTTCTCTTGTTGCCCGCGCTGGGCTCTTTTTTTTTTTTTTTTTTTCTCGCCAGCAGGCTGTGACTCCGCTGTAGCCACCGCTGGTCAGCTCGGCTTCCCCCCGTGCTGCTTGGCTCCCCCCGTGGCTTCGGGGCGCGTGTGTCGGAGGGGGGCTGAGCCCGCCCGCGCTGCAGCCGTGGCGGCACGGCCGCTCCTCCCGCAGCAGCCCCGCTGTCCCCGGGGCGGCTCCCTGTGGTGTCGGAGTGGGCGAAAAAACTTCTGGTCCCGCGGCGCGGCGGTGGCTTGGCTCGACTCGGCATGGCCGCAGCGCTGGTGGTGGCCGCCTGGCTCTGGCTGCAGGGCGCGGCTTCTCCCGCGGCGGCGGCTCGGTTCCCGCAGCGCGGCTTTCCCCGAGGCGGCGGCTTGGCTTCCGCGGTGCGGCGCGGCTTTCCCCGTGGCGCCGGCTCTCCCCCCATAGCTTGCTCAGCGTCTTGACAGGTTTATAACTCTCCCATAATAAACCATCTAATTCACGCCATCCTGTTAACTCGTAAACCGCATGGAGGATAAGGAAAATCCCCCCAGCACAGCCGTCGGTCCAAAGTCCTGTTAAATCCTTTTGCAAATTCATCCCCTTAATCTGTCTTGTCTAAAAAAAAGCAATAAAAAGATCATATGTGGCTTGCCTTTCCATTACCTCTAAATCAAAAGCGCGCGCTTTTCTGCAGCTCCTCAAGGTCTCGGCCACACGTTTCAGCCAGGCTTGTCTGTTACGGTCCTGGAGCACGGCGTGTCTTGGCGTCTTTTCTTCCGCTTTTTTGTTTTTTCTCTCCACGCTTCTGCTGTTTCGGCTGCTCTTGTCCCGGCTGCTGCTTCGGACAAGGAAACCCGACCCGTATCTCCAACTTCTCATGGTGTCGCAATATCACGTCGAGGAGGTCACCATATATTGAAAATGGAGGGAGAAGACCAAACTTCCTTGTTCAGCATCTGACTCCGTTTATTCACTCAATCAATCACTTTTTATAACCGTGTTATTTAAGTTCATGCATATTGCAAACCCGAGCTCACAATAGGTCAGTGATAAGACACCAGTCCCTCCTTATGTTTCCAATACAAAGATTTGGGTTCTCAAAATTATTTCTGCTTTCCCACAACAGCCAAAGATAGAATATCTACTTGTTATGAGAAAGCTGCCTGAGAACTCTGTTATGCAAGGTTATACAGGTGAATGTGCACCAGAGGCAACCAGAGTCTGGGCCCTTCCAAGAGGCCCAGAGATACTGAGACCTGTAGGCCAACCCCAAGGTGAGGGGGGGCTATAGGGACCCGTTATTTTCTAGCAATAAGTTTGTTATTGGAATAAGTATCCCAATATAACCAGTTAGATGGTGCCTAGGCCAATTCTGACCTTCGCTGCTGGGCCAGAGGCAGCACTGCGGTGTTCACCCCAGCGATACCTTGGCTGGCGGCAGAGTGCAGCGGGGCACAAGACAGGACTCCGTTTACCTCAGGGGACAGATTCTGGCGATGGTGAAGAGAAGAAGGGAGCGGATTCTGCTAGAAGGTAGCCAGATGTTTATTCCATGAGCACAGATATGTCTGCACTGGGCTACTGCTGATAACAGAATAAAGGCCGCATGGTCTCATTCACATTTTAAGCTCAGGACAGGGGAAGGGGAGGGGACAGGTGAGTCACCAACCAGGTGAAGGGGCAGGGTCTCCAGGTACTAGGGTCACCTATCACACGACGCCTTGCTGGTATGTTAGCCTGATTGACAGGGCACACTCAGCGAGGGGCAAGGGGGAAGGGAGAAGGTAAAACAGGATATTGCAACACACCACAACATCTCCCCCTAGTTTTGTTTAAAAAGAAGAGGACTGTGTTTATGGTGCAGAATGATTCTATTGAGGCTTCTAGGTCATCCACTGGAGCACTGAGGGCTTCCAAATGGTAGACCTCAGGAGGGGGAGATGAGCTTGAGATTAACTTGAGAACCATGCGTCTGATTACTCCAAAAACAATGCTAAAAACTACAATAACTACAACTAAAATAAACAGCACTAAAATTACAGTTTTCAGAATAGATCCCAACCAGCCCGAGAGTCTTTAGCCATTGAAAAGTCCATTCAGCTCGTTGTCAGTTTCTCTGTTGATGTCTGAGAACCTTTATCGAGGTAGTCCATATGTGGTTTGGGCTGCAGTACTATGTAGGAGATTGCAGGTGGGATGATCACGAGTAGGACGAGAAGCAGGCTCGGTCTCATGACGTCTCGAGGCTACACACGAACAGTGGGATCTAAACTGGTACAAAAACTTGAGACAAACATATATTACAAACTATTCCAGATAGGAGGCTTAAATGGAATTTCCTCCAGAGAACGCGTGCGGCGTTTTCTTCTCCAGGCAGCGTGAGCAACCTGGGGTGCTTCTGCAGATTTCTCTGAGACTTTGGGAACATAGGGCTTTACCCATTTGGAAGGAACCCACCTTAAACCAGAGGGGGTGGACACACAGGCGTATCCACGTCCCCAAGTAACCAATTTGTAAGGTCCCACCATTTTCCAAGTCTCAGGATCCTTTACTAAAACCGGAGGTTTTTCTTTCATCAACCTGTGACTGCTCCCCCCAAAGTGGCGTAGGATGGGTGGGTTCAGGCTGTCAAAAGAACAATTCAGAAAATTGATTGTGAATAGTGCCCTGGATAACCGGATGTGGGGAGGTTCTACCTTCAGAACCTGTTGTTGCTGGTCCAGGACCCTTTTAATATCACGGTGAGTTCTTTCTACAATGGCTTGACCTGTAGGGGAGTAGGGGATGCCAGTTTTGTGCTCTACTCCCCATTGCTGCAGGAAGCTCCCAAATTCCTTGGATTTATAAGCAGGCCCATTATCAGTTTTCAGCTCCTTGGGGATGCCCATGAAAGAAAAGGCCTGTAAGAGGTGCTTAATAGCATCAATAGATGATTCTTCTGTGTGGGCAGAAGCATAGACCGCTCCAGAAAAGGTATCTACACCAACATGAACATATTTCTGCTGTCCAAAAGCCTGTATGTGTGTTACATCTGTTTGCCACAGTTCACAACTGTTCAGTCCCCTTGGGTTTGCTCCCGTACTCACTGTAGGGAGTGCATGTTGTTGGCAATTTGGGCACATGGCCACAATCGCTTTGGCCTGTTCTCGAGTGATGTTAAACTGGCGAACCAGGCCAGGTGCATTTTGGTGGAAAAGCTGGTGGCTGATTTTTGCCTGTTCAAAAACATTTGGGAGAGTGGCCATCACTGCAGGTGCAGCAAGAGCATCTGCCCTTCTGTTGCCTTCAGCGATAAACCCTGGCAAGTCAGTGTGTGACCTGACATGCGTCACATAAAAGGGTTGCTCTCGGTGAGTGACTAACTTTACCAGTTTGGAAAGCAATTCAAAAAGTGCAATGTTAGATACATCTTGCAGTATTGCTTGATCTGCTCTGGATACTACTCCTGCCACGTATGCAGAGTCTGTAATCAGATTAAATGGTTCTGAGAACCTTTCAAAAGCCCTAACAACTGCAGCCAATTCAGCAACCTGAGGTGAACCTTCCACCTCAGCAATGTCCGTCTCCCACTGCTGGGTTTGAGGATCTTTCCAAGTCATAACAGACTTGTGGGACCTCCCGGACGCATCTGTAAAGACAGTCAGAGCCCTTTTTAAAGGTCTCCTACTTAGAGCAGTTCTTAATTTTAAAGTAAATTGAACATCTTGTTCAAACAATTTGCAAGCAGGCCGTGCTACCGAAAATTGTCCTGAGTAGGAATCCAGAGCAAACTGCAACACTTCATTTTCTTGAAACAATTGTTCCAGTATTTTCATAGTATTTTGACCTGATTTTAACTCAACTGGAATGTGAATGCACTTAAAATCACATCCTGCTAACTCCCTGATCCGGGTCCTTGCTTTCCGGATCAGTTCTGCTATCAGCTCCTGAGGCTTTGTCAGCCTCTTGGACCTTTTGTGACTGAGGAAAACCCATTCTATGATCAAGAGAGAGTCCCTCTGGTCCCGGTCCTTTTTTGGTGTGTCCTTTGCCTTAGGTGTTTGTTTTTCCTCCCACTGGAAAATAATTCCATGGAGGTGTGGCAACTTACCTAGGATGATAAATTTGAATGGCAGATCAGGCCGGCATCGGTGGGCCTGTCTTGTGGACATTGCAATCTGAACCTTTTCTAGAGCTTTCCGTGCCTCTGGGGTAATAGACCTAGGAGCACCTGGGTCCTCCCCCCCCTTTCAGTAAATTGAAAAGAGGGGCAAGGTCTTCATTAGTCAGACCAAGCCATGGTCTTACCCAATTCAAAGACCCACACAACTTGTGGACATCCGCAAGGGTCTTGATCCTTGGATTGATTTCTAGTTTTTGAGGAACAATGGTCCTATTTCCAATTTCTAAGCCCAAATACTTCCAAGGTGGCATCTTTTGAATTTTCTGTTCCTGGAGCTCGAACCATGCAACAATCAATGCATCGATCGTTAGGTCAAGCGCATGTGTTAGTAAATCATCATTGGGGGCACACACAAGGATATCATCCATATAATGGTAGATGATGGCCTTCTCTGCGGCTGCACGAACTGGGGAAAGCAGGGAAGAGACATACCACTGGCAGATAGCTGGAGATACCTTTAGGCCCTGAGGAAGAACGGTCCAATGGTACCTTTTCATAGGAGCTTCTGAATTGATAGAAGGGACAGAGAATGCCAAACGCGGTGCATCGTCAGGGTGCAATGGGATTTGGAAAAAACAATCTTTAATATCAATAACAGCTAATTTCCAATCTTGAGGAAGCATTGTTGGGGATGGCATACCAGGTTGGGGAGAACCCATATCTTCAATTACATTATTAATTTGTCGGAGGTCACAGAGGAGTCTCCACCTCTTTTTGTCAGCTTTTTGGATGACAAACACTGGAGAGTTCCATGGGGACATGGTCTCCACAATGTGGCCCTTTTTTAGTTGCTCTTCTACTAGTTCCTCAAGCACCTTTATTTTTTGTTTACTGAGTGGCCACTGTTTCACATCAACTGGTTCGTCTGTTTTCCACTTCAGTTTTTTGGTGGGGCGCTGTTGTTCAATGACTGCTGCACAAAAATGCTGTGGAGAGTCTGGAATATCAATTGTGACACCCCACTGGGCCATTAAATCTCTCCCTAACAAAGGTTCTGAATAATCTAACACAAATGGACGGATATTTGCCAATTGTCCGTTTGGACCCTCGAATTGAATAATGCTTTTGGATTGCCTTGCCAATTGCAGACCTCCTACACCTCGAAGGTGACTGGCAACATTTTGTAAAGGCCAGTGTGCTGGCCAGTCTTGTACTGGAATCACTGTGCAGTCTGCACCTGTGTCTACAAGCATCTCAATGCGTTTAGACTCCCCACCCCCACTGACATTGCACCACAATTTTGGTTTATCTGTCCCAATAACTTGGACCCGGGCGACTGTGGGCCCTTGTTTATCGACATTTTCAGGTAAAGATGGCACAGGGATAGCTTGAGCAACAATTTGTCCCTTGGGAAGAAACAGGGGTGGGTGGAAACAGTTCAGGCTGAGAACAAATTGCTTGGGATCTGATGTTGTCAATCCCGGAGCAATTTTGATCTCTTGTGGTGTGTGTTTGGTCCCAATGACGATGTACTTACAATGAATTTGGTTCCAAGCACCCTTCTGTTCAGGATTTACAGAGACAAAATGCCAGTCAGTGTCCTTCAGGTGGAGTGACTCTGTCAGCTGCAACCTGTAAGGCTCATTGACAGAAGATGAGGTTAATACAGGATCACTTAAATCATAACAAAGGTTATTTTGTTTCACCTTCAACAGTGGACTAGCAGACTTGGTCTTTGAAGAACCTGCTTCACTTAAACAAATGTTAATATTACCGCGCGCTTGATTTGTTTTGCTACCCTTATTCTCTTGGCCTGCTCTTTTTATGTCTGCACGCCTGGCAGGCTGGCGCTTTATTCTCAGTTTTTTTGTTGTTGACCACCAGGGAGGGCTTGTAGTTCTCCTCCCCTGCCATTTCTAAATTCATCAAATTGCCTTTTCAGGGGGCACTGGTTACTCCAGTGTCCTAGGTTATTACAAAGCAGGCATGGTTTAGTGGGCTCAACCATTGCTGGTCTCCGCTGCTGCCCAGGGTACTGCTGTGCTGAGGGAAAAGGCGCCGGCTGGCAACAGCAACTCGCTGAAGTGGTCTTGGCAGCAGCCTTGGTCTGGTGTCTTCAGCCACACTCATCAGAGGCACTTTCCTGTTACAGACTAAAAGCATATCTTTTAGTGTAGGGGGAGGTTCTATAGGAAGGCTCAGGATTGCCGCTCGACACTGTTCATTTGCATTTGCAAACGCTATTTCCTCTAAAATTGCTTCCCTAGCATTTTCTTTTTTAACCTGTATTTCAATGGCTCTAGTTAGCCTTTCTACAAATTTCAGAAAAGGCTCTGATGGTAGCTGTTTAATTTTACTATAGGGCTCAAAAGGCCCCTCAGGTTGGAGGGAAAAGAATGCTTTTTCAGCTGCTTCTTTTACCTTCTCGAGTGTTTCTGCAGGAATTGCAGTAGCTTGGACTGAGGGAGAAGACCACTGGCCCTCACCACAGAGGTGCTCAATGGTGATAGGGTTACCACTGTTGTCTTTCACTGTGTTTGGATCAGCCTGTAAGCTTGGGAGAGCATCTTTTAGCAGTTGTTTCAATGCTGATTCCCATAATTTGAATTCCGTGGAGGTCATGAGGCAGGAAAAAAGCTGTTTTAAATCATGTGGGACTACCACAGTCCTACTCAATTCAGAATTTAAAAGGCTACGGAAATATGGACTGTGTGGACCATATTCTTTATGAGATTTACAGATGTCTTTAATCAATTGTCGTCCAAAGGAGCTCCAATTAGCAGTTGGAGCTGCCCCGGCTTGAGCTGCAGGCTGAAACGTAACAGGAGCTAGTGACAACATGGGACTATGCATTGGGTCTGCCGTCTCCTGCTCTGTATCCCTGGAATCAGAAGCATTGGGATCACAGCTACAGGTTTGGGGACAGGCAGTGGGTGCGTCCCCACTGTGGGAACCCGGGGAGGGGGCGGGGACAGGGAGCCAGCAAGGGGCGGGGAAACTGTGGGAACAAGGGGTGGGGTCAAGGGGCTGGCAGGGGGCGGGGACGCCTGGTGACATCACGTCAGCAGACGCCCCCTGGGAGGAGTAGAGGGGCGGAGCCAAGGGTACTGCAGGAAAGGGGGGGGAAGGGGGGAAGGTGTCACGAGGAACAGGAGGAGAGGGGGATGGGGATGGAATTTTGGAATGCTTAAGAGGATTTTGGGAAGAAGAAGACCAGGTTTGGGAAGATGCCACGTGGCATCCACCATCTTATGGACCCCCTAGGGACTGGGGGCCATTTTGGGCATCACTGCTCTCCGGAAAGCTAACACGTGCTCTGGGTTTTAGAGGAGGGGATACAGGGGGTTGGGAAAGCCACGCAGCCTGGCCAGGGCTTTGTGAACAAAACAACTCAGGTATTCTTGCACACTCTGGGAGCCGACTTCCCAATGAGTTTGCACTCTTTAAAATACCAAGTTTTGGGGAAAGAGGTTTAGGGGTTTTAGAGCTAGGAGAGGGTGAAACAGGGAGAGCAGAGGTACATGGCTTTACATTTGGCTTTTTCTCCATTTCCTTTTGTTTGAGCAATGCTGTTCGAATTTGTAAACTCCAGAACACAAATTTAGCTGAGGGTGATTTGCCAGATTGTCCTAAGGTTATCAATTCATTCCCAACTTTATCCCAGAATTGAATATTGTGGATTTCTTCAGGGGAAATGTTTGGGAACTGCTGAAAAAGCCATCTTATAAACTGTTTCAATTTTCCTTTAGAGAATTTCACATTACCATTTACTAAAATGCTAACAATATTATAATACACTCCCCTTTGTACAATACTAAGTTTGGAACCCATGTTAGATGTAAAAAACAAAGTACTTAATCCCGCCTGACTAAAAACAAAGCTAAAATCAGCTACCAATTTCTAAAAACAAAAACCACAGATAGAAAGCGATAACGAGCAGACAAAAGCTTCACAATGCAGCTGTATATACTGCTTTTAAAATTCCCGGGCAGCAGCAGCAGGGCACGCCCTGCTGAACCGAGGCAGAAACAAAGCGTCCCTCGCCGTGGAATGCAGCCCTCCCGCGGAGCAGAGAGAGTGGCCACTCCACGTGGCAAGCCGAAACTGGGGCCCCACCGCTGCGCCGTGTGTGCAGAGAACACTCCCCACCCCACACCGAGAGAGATCCCCCGGCCACGTGGAAAGAGAGCCCCCCCTCCCCCGCACAGAGAGAGAAAGAGAGTCCTCCGCGGAGCAGAGAGCCGAGAGCCCCCCCCTCCCCCGCAGAGAGAAAGAGAGAGAGTCTCCAAACACGTGTGGAGAGCCGAGCACGCTGCCGAGCCGGGGGGGAACAGCAGAGAGCGATCCCGCTCCGGCGCGAATTCCAAAAGACAGTGAAACACGCGGCAGAAAGCTAAAAGCCTGGAACGCAATGAATTCCCGTCTGTGGGGCTGCGCAGCCAAAAATGCAAAGGCAAAAAGGAACAGAACTCATGGCAGTCTGTTTTTGAGCTTCTGCTCTACCGAAAGCAGATATACTCACGTGAAATGGAAGCTGTAGGCTGGGTCTAGGCAGGCAGGTCTCCACCGGAAAAGGACCTCTCTCTGAGCAAGAGAGGCTACCCTCTTCTTCCTCTGGAAAATCTGCTCACCACAATGAAGCCGGGCTTTCCAGAGGTGCCGAACAGTCCACGAAACTTTTTCTGGGAGTATTCCCAAAGTCTCTAGCTGGGAGTCTTGAAGCAAGGCTCCTTTCAGCTGGGTGCACGGCTGCCAGAAACTTCTCTGAGGTACTGCGAGTCTGTTCTCGGGCTGCGGAGTCGCTTTGCCCACCCCAGGGACGCCAATTATTGGAATATGAATCCCAATATTATCAGTTAGATGGTGCCTGGGCCAGTTCTGACCCTCGCTGCTGGGCCAAAGGCAGCACTGTAGTGTAATTCACCCCAGAGATACCTTGGCTGCTGGAAATTGCAGCAGAGCACTGAACGAGTCCAGGCTTTTCAGGGACTCCGTTTACCTCAGGAGAGAGAGCTTCTGGCGATGGTGAAGAGAAAAAGGAGAGGATTCTGCTGGAGGGTTATATCCAGATGTTTATTCCATAGTTACAGTGGTCTGAACCAGGGCAACTGCTCCAACCAGAATGGAGGCCGCATGGTCTGATTAACCTTGTAAGCTCGGGGACAGGGGAAGGGGAGGGGACAGGTGAGCTACCAACCAGGTGAAAGGGGCAGGGTCTCAAGGGACTAGGGACACCTATACGGGCCAATGTCCCCCAGGCCTGAGGAGCATCCTTTGAAATCGACCAACCACACGACGCCTTGCTGGTATGTTAGCCTGATTGACAGGGCACATTCAGCAAGGGGCGAGGGGAAAGGGAGAAGGGATTATTGGCACACCTGAGAAAGGGACCTGAAAGCTAAAAACACACCACAACAGTTGGGGTGTCCTGTGCAGGGTCAGCAGTTGGACTGGAGGATCCTGATGGGTCCCTCCCAGCTCAGCCAATTCTGTGGTTCTGGGATCCCATGAGCCTGGGGGTGGGGCTGCCAATGGTTGCCATGGCAAGGGGCTGTGGCTGCAGGCCTGAGCTGGTGTCCATGGCAACCACCCCTGGCATGGGGTCTCCATGGAGCTGCCATGGAAACTGAGCATAGCAACAGGGGTCTGGTGATGGTTGCCATGGAAACTGACCATAGCAACAGGGTCCTGGTGGTCATTGCCTGCTAAGGATCAGATTTGTCACAGACCCTCAGAGGGAATCCATGGGGACTTTCCAAGAGGCTCCAGGCTGTTCCAGAGCTGGAATGTCACAGGCACAGACAGGGACTCCATGGAGACCTCCCTGGGCTTTCTGGGATGGTAAAGAGCCCTGTGGTCAGAGGCAGTCACAGCCATTCCATGGCGACATCCCAGGGCACCTCGGGCTGCAAAGGCACCAATCTGTCACAGGCACTCATGGGGGCTCCACGGTGACATCCCAGGAGTCCTCCAGGCTGCCAAAGAGCTGGGATGTTCCAGACATTCACAGGGGTTCCTGTAATGGGCACAGAGGGAGATTCAGGCAAAGGCTTTATTTCTTTATTGGAAAAACTCCTGCTAAATCATGAGGTGGAGAAATGACACTGAACAGCCACCATAGATCCTCAAACCCCTGCAGGGCTCCTAGACTTCTAAAATTCCTTCAAGGAGAGGAGACTGGGAGCGGCTGGATCCAGTCCCAGCCCCAGACTTTGTCAAAGGTGTAAAGGATTGGAGAGGTGGAATTGAACCTTTAACCCAATTTGTCCCACAGAATTAATGATGGGATACCCTATAGATTTATATAAATATTCCTCTAATTGATTCTAATCATGATTAGAAGAAAGAACTTTACCACATTCATTTACTCCAGAGTTCAGGAGCTATAACAATTATTAGAATATAGTGCTCTAGGAAGCAGTTTTGAAGTCAACAGGGCCTCGCTGGAGTTGTTGGAGCCCATTGCAGGCAGAGCCTCCTGCTCCAGCAGGAACTGCCTTTCCTGTGCCATCAGCAGGGCAGGTCCCGCTGCAGGAAAAGCCCCAGGCCAGCCCCAGCACAGGGAAGGGCTCAGGCACAAGGGCAGAGTGCCGTGCTGGGAGCTGTGCCAGGGAGAGCCTGAGGCACCAAAGGCACCTTGGCAGCAGCAGCTGCTTGCAGGCCATGGCCAGAAGCCTCCCTTGGCAGCCCGGCCTGGTGGCCACCACTGCAGAGCTGCTGCCTCAGGGCTCATTCCTGGCTGGGCTCTGAAAAGCCACTTCTGCTCCAGGAGCCTGACTAGGAAGCCATTGGCCCCAGCACCTTGGGGACAAGATATTAATGACAAAACTCTTCATGGCAGCAGAGCCAAGGCAGGGGCAGAGGAAAGGGCAGAGCCAGGCCGAGGGCACCAGGGCTGCCATGGTGATGGCTGTGAGGTCACTGCCCCTGCAGCAGCCTGGCTGCCCTCAGCAGACATTCTGGCCAGAAGCATTGTGAGGGCACCCAGCACATCAGAGAACCCACACTACAGGAATTCTGTCACTGGGGATGAGAGGGTTTCACTGGGTCAGGTTGCACAAAGTTCCTGCTCTTGGACAATTCCTGGGATGGGGAATCCACTTCTCTGGAAAATCAGCTGCAGTTTTGAGCCACCCTCATACTTGTAAAATATTTCCTCCTTCTAAGATATATAAATCCACCCTGATTCAGTTTAAAGATATTGGCCCTTGTTCTGTCATTGCAAGATTGTGGAGAAAATAACTTTGATCATTATTTTTCCATTTTCACAGACCTTGGAGAAGACACAAAAATCTCCCAGGATGGGCTTTGGAGGCCTCATCACAAAACCAGCTGGAAGAGGCTAAGGGCTCTGGGCTCAGTAGTGTGCAGACTGAGGGTAGAATAGGAGCAGCCTGGGAGGGATGGAAGGGTGGTTTCAGAGAGGCTGGAGCTTTTATTTCGTAATGGGAAGGAGCCTGAATAAGCCTTATAGCACCAAGGGCAGCTGGGGAGGCCCAGACTGGACACCAAGAGAAAAGAATTTCACTGCCAGGGCAGGGCTGTGGTGCAGCACTTCCCCAGCAGCAGCCTGGAGCAGCCCAAGGCTCTGTGTGGGCAGGCAGGGGCAGGCAGGAGGCAGAGCTGTCAGCAAAGGAAGGGTCCAGCCAGGTTGGGCAGCCGGGGGATGCTGACAGCCTGCAGGGACAGAGGTGCAGGTTTGCTCAGCATCAGACACACCTTTCCCTTGCTTGTCCCCATCTGTCATCAATGCCACCTGTGTTCTCCTCTACCTGGAACCTGGGGACACTTTCTCAGTCCTGTTCCTCAGATGAATCTATTTATATTATGAGAAATTTCAGTGTTTCAACCACTTTTGGAATTCCTCAGAAATTTCTGAGCACACTCTGAGGGACTGAGACTGATGCAAAGAGCAGCAAAGCCCCAGAGGCTCATTGAAGTCCCTGTGCTGTGTCTGTGCTACTGAGCTGGGCTGGGCTCCTGGCCCAGAGGCAGCTCCTGGCAAGGGCAGCGCTGCAGAGAGACAGCTCTGGCAAGGAGCAGCTCCTGTGCACAGCCCAGCAGGGCTGGGGCACTGCCAGGGCCCCTCAGGGACACCAGCAGGGCACAGACAGAGCTCACAGGGGCTCAGCACTGGCAGGGGCTGTGGCATGTCCCAGAGGGGGCTGTGTCACTGCAGCACCTCTGTGGCTGTGTCATAGAGGCACAGAGCAGCTGGGATGTCAGCAAAGGGCTGTGTGACAGCACAGAGTGGGCTGTGTGAGGTCACAGATTGGACTGTGACATCACAGAGTTTGTTGTGTGATGTCATTGAGCAGCTATAGCATCATAGAGGGCATTCTGTGACATCACAGAGCAGGCTGTGACATCATGGCATGGCTGGATGACATCATAGAGCAGGCTGTGTGGTCAGAGTGTGTGCTGTGCCATTACAGAGTAGCAGTATGACATCACAGAGGTTTTTATGGCATCACTGACGGGGTTGTGACACCACACAGCTGTCAGTGACATCATAGAGTGGGGTGTGAGGCCTAGAGCAGATGCTGCCATCATAGAGGGTATTTCTGTGACATCAGAGATCAGGCTGTGACATCACAGAACAGACTGTGGCATCACATGGCGGCTTTCTGACATCACAAAGTCTTCTGAGACATCACAGTGCAGCTGCATGACATTCCAGGGTGACATCCTAGAGCTGACTCTGAGACATCGCAGGGACTTTGTGACATCACAGGGTCTGTGTGAAATCACAGGAAGCTGTGTGACATCACAGGATACTCTGTGATATCACAGGGGCTGTGTGACATCACAGGTTGCTGTGTGAAGTCACTGGGGAGGTCACTCTGCCCCAGCCCTGTCGCAGACATTTTTTCATAGAAATCCTTTCTTTCACATTTGTCCATCTTCTGGGAAGCAGAGCCCCAGAAGAAGAATGTAAACAATTGTTTTCAGCTGCTGTGAAATGTAGCAGGTGCCCCTGTGATTGGCTCATCTTCCTTGTGTACCATTAAAGGCCAATCACAGGAGCAGCTCAGGGACAGATTCCCTGCACACAGAACTTTGTTATTCTTTCTTGCTATTCTATTCTTAGCTGAGCAACTCTCTGCAACTTCTCTTCTTATTCTTTTTAGTATAGTTATAATGTATTATATATCATATATCAATAAATCAAGCCTTCTGATCAAGAAACAAGATTCTCGTCCTTCTCTCACCACAGTGACCGTCTAAGGTCACTGTAATATCTGGTGACCCCTCGTGTCAGAGCAAAAATTAATTTGATAAGACCAGAGGAGCAAAATTGCTGCACTGGGTAAAATCCTGTATGTGTAGCAAGTGATGGTTGCTTTGAAGTGACCACAGAAGTGGATCAAGCCAGGAGTTGCAGAACTGAAGATCCTGATTTGGACAGAGTTCACAGCCAAGGCTGACCACAAGTGAACCTTCTTCTGGAACACCTTCAGGAAGATGTTCGCAGAGCTGACCAGAGCAAGCTGGACACTTTCAAAAGGTACTGTTGTCTTTTCCCTTCCTGATGAACCAGCCCTTCGTAGTTTGTGGCGGTTGGTATGGCAGACACATGCCTTGGAAGAAGAGGTTCAGTTCTCTCCTTCAGAGGAGAAACTTATTGCCCTCTGGCAAGAATGGTGTAGAGAAGATGGGATTTTTCTGTCAGCAACAGATCTCTATGAGTTCTTTCGATGGGCAAAGCTTTTTGGGTTCTTTACTGATGTCCTGTACGCTGTGGATGTTTTCATCTGGGAGTGCATGAATTCCATTTTCCAGTTTATCTGGGGCCAGGAACGTGTTTTGCCTTCTATCTACCCAGCATTTATAAAGCTCTTCCCAGTTTTGAAACGGAGAGCAGCTGTTTTTCAATGGATTTCTAACTGCTATGGGCAGGCTCCGTTTCCACCGTCCCCAGTGGGAGAAGACCCGGCGGGGGATGAGTGGGGGCTTCCCAGCCCCCCCTGCGTCGCAGCGGGTGGGGTGAAACTTCGCCGCGCGAATAAGTTTATTTTACTCTTTCTCCGGAGCCTGCGCAGACGGAACCTTCTCCTCCCCCCCCTTCTCTCTCTCCGGGGGATGGGAGTGGGCGGTCCCGCTCGAGCCAGCGCCGTTGGTGCCGCCCCTGCCAGCGCTGCGTCCGCCTTCAAGACCCGCCTCACTGGCGCGGCCGCCACTCCAGGCGATCCCGTCTCCGCCTCTCCAGGCGGTCCCGCCCACGGCTTCACAGGCCTCCCCGCCCCTGCCAGCGCCTGCGTCTGAGAATGCAGAAGAGGCACTTCCTGTGGCTGCTGAGTTGCTAAGCGACGACGACGCGTCTCCAGCTTCCGGCTCAGCAGAGGAGAAGATCTCTCCGGCCCCTCCGGTCCCTCTGCCGCTTCCATCGGCCTCCTCGCCGCCTCAAGCCGAGACGGTCCCTGTTCAGGATGGTGCTGGAGACGGCGCCGAACCTGCGGGACCCTCGGAAAAGCCCGCGGCCACTCCTACATCCAGTGAGATTCCCTCCCCGGTTCCGGCTTCCCCCCCGCTGCCTGCACAGGCTGCCCCAGCAGTCCTGCCGTTGTTGGAGGCTGTGTCCTCCATGTCAGCGTCAGAGACTGCCCTGGAACCGGCGGCTTGTTCGAGCTCGGACCATCCCGGACCGGTTGCTGTAGCAGCGGCCCCGGCGGCTGGTCTTCCCTTCCGTGGAGCGGGGGCTGCCCGCCAGCTGACTGGGGGGGCAGCCCGTCTCCCTGCTTTTAAGATCAGCATTCTCGGCGGGTTGGGGGGTGGTTTTTCGGGGATTGTCCCATGGAGGCTGTCATCTCTGCCGCCTCTCTTGCGCCCTAGTGGTGGGGGGCAGGTGCATCCCGAGAGCTCTGCCTTTGGTTCCCAGCCCGGAGGGGGTGGGGATGAAACCATGGGGCAGATGAGAGACAAACCTGCTGCGTTTGCAGTGCAGAGGGAGAGGGCACAGATGGAGGAGACCATAGCTGGTTTGCTGTGGGGAACAAACATCTCCAGACCCCAGATGGGATTGCTGGGCAAGGCTTCTATTTCCCTGCTGCTGGCATGCCTCAGTGGTTTTGGGGAAAGGAAGCGTGTCACCACCCGTGCTGCCATTGTACTGGCTGCAGAGTGCAGGCCTGTGGGAATGCAGAGCTTGCCCCAGGGGTTTGGCCTGGGCCGTTGAGCTCAGGAGGCTTTTGGGCCAGGGCCAGCATTTGGCCTCTTGGTGTTTCTGGGGGTTCTGGTTCCTCCTACTGGTCCTGGTCCCCCTTTGCGGGCCAGTTTTGGGGTTCCTGGTCCATCATGGGCCAGGGCCCTCAGGGCTTTTCCTGCTCTGGCACTGCTCTGCTCTGTTGCTGCTTTTTTCTTTTTCGATCACAAAAAAAAAAAAAAAAAAAAAAAAAAAAAAAAAATTAAAATTAATTAAAAAAGATTGAAAACAGTGGGCAGCAGCTCTGAAGCACTGAAGCATTGAAGGGCCTGAAAAGGACATTCTAAAAGTTGTTCAAGTTGTTTGAAATTGTGGTAAGACTGTCAATGGTTTGTGATAACTGTTGATGGGACTTTTGCAGCAAGTCTGTTTTCAAGACCAAAAGGGACTCTCAGATGTCCAAGAGAAACAACTCCAGCTCATGGATTGTTCCTGAAATTCAGCTGCTTGGACTTGATTTTTTTTTGGCATTGTTTTTTGCATTTTCTTAGATTGTAGGATTGTTTTAGTGATTTGTTAATATTGTACATTTTACAGGTGAAGAAATTTCCTGTTCATTTCACATCAGCATTTTTCATTTTTTTTATACAATTTAGAAAGGTGAGATGTCGCAGACATTTTTTCATAGAAATCCCTTCTTTCACATTTGTCCATCTTCTGGGAAGCAAAGGCCCAGAAGATGAATGTAAACAATTGTTATCAGCTGCTGTGGAATGCAATAGGATGCTCCTGTGATTGGTTCATCTTCCATGTTTCCAATTGGGGGCCAATCACAGAAGCAAGCTCAGGGGAGATTCCCTGAACACAGAACTTTGTTACTGATTCCTGCTATTCTATTCTTAGCTTAGCAGTCTCTGCAAGCTCTCTCTTTATTCTTTTTAGTATAGTTATAATGTATTATATATCTTATATCAATCAATCAAGCCTTCTGATCAAGGAACAAGATTCTCGTTCTTCTCTCACCCAGTGACCTCCTAAGGTCACTGTAATACTGGGGCTCTGTGCTTTCCTTTGTGTGGAAAAGAGCTGTCCGTCTTACCAAGGTATCCATGGCCAAAATTAGGATTCCACCTCCAAATTTCTGTGTATCCAAGAATTGCTGCCACACAAAAGCTGCCAGGACAAACAGGTCTGGCTGGTCTTTGACTCCTGAGTGCCAGAACTCACCTGTTTTCCAAACACTGGAAAGGGCTCTGTGCTTTACTTTGTATGGAAAAAATCATCCTTCTCCAGGCAAAAAAAATCTGAAATTAGGATTTCACATTCATAATTTTGAATATCCAAGGGTTGCTCCAAACAAACCTGCCAGGACAGACAGGTCAGGCTTGCCTTGGCCTCTGGTGGTTGCTGTTCATCAGCTCCTGAAACATGGGGGCTCCATGCTTTCTTTCTTATGGAGACCAATGTGACCCTTGGGAGCCTTCTGAAATGAAGGGGCCATTGTGACACGGCAGAGCACAATGGATCCAAGGGACCATTGCGACACTGTGGGGCCTCGTGGAACCAAGGACATCGTTGTGGCTCTGTTGTGCTGCATGGACCCAAGGGACCAGTGCAAATCAGCATTGTGGTAGTCAGCCCAGCTGTAACTCAGAGTCAGCCAGATTTTACCCTGGAAGAATTAGGCATGAGTTTCAAGCCATGAGAATAATTTATTTAACTTAGGGTGAGCTTGAGAGTTCCCCCATAAGCTTTTAGTGTTTCTGTGCTAACTTGTCCAAGTGTCTACTCCCCTATTGGTTACTTATTTCCCCTATATGGTTATTGTTTTGGAGTGTTCTACCCCTAAGTGTACATGTTGTTGCTTCTCCTTTGTCTTGGCTCTTTGGATCCTGCCCCTCATACTGTTCTCAACTTCTCCATGTTTATTGTTTTTCACCCTGTTAAAGTTCCTTTTAAACAACTCCATTGATCCTGCTTCTTTTCATTTTCGCCACCCTCGCCCTGAAGTCAGGGAACCAGAGAGGTTTGTTGCAACCACCTTCATTGTGACATTTGGTGCCCAAACAGGGACCATGACATTCAGGACTCCCTGCGTCAGTGACATCAACAGTAGTTAGCTGATGGATAGGCCAGTACTCCCTGAGATTTTGGATTGTGCCGGGCCCAGTGGATTCATCATTGCTTCGAGGGACCTTGGCCAGGAGCAGCAGGGACAATAATGGTTTTACCTGCATAGGATTGCCGGTGGTTTTGTGGAAATGGAAGACATTTTTTGCCCATTTTGCCACTGTGTTTCTACATTATGCGCCCACGTCCCATAATTGACTTGGGGTGTTCCGGTGGCTCCTCCCCATAAGGCAGAGAAAGAGAAAAATGGGCAGCCAGATGTCTAAAGTAGAAAGGACCATATATGGTCCATATATGGTGCTTTAATTCTCACTGATCATGACATAATATTTTCAAAGAACGAATAAAAATCAATCATGAGGTGGATCATTAAAAATTTTCCAGATGCCTCTGCTGACGAAATCCATACCACTGAATTTTGGGACTCAGTGGGAGTTAAATTGTACAACCTTTCAATCAAAAGGGACCCCACTGCACCCTGCATCCTTCCCATCTTCCACACCTCCCTTGACCAGCAAGCCATGTGTTGAAAACTCAATCCGTTGGTCAATCCTAACTCGGGAACTCCCCTCAAACTGGCCTTTTTCAGACCTTTCATGATGGTCCAAGACGACAATGGCCACGCAGCCTTGGAGCGTCATGCCCTGGAGACTCAAGACAGAAGGAGCCTGAATGTGCTGCCTCCATCTTGGCTCCTCCAGTTCCAGCTACCACAACCTTCTCTTCCACTCTGAATGAAATTCCAGACTCTACCCCCACAACTGTAGGTCATGCCCCACTGTTAGTCATTCCACCTTCACGCTGGGCCATGCCTCCAGAACTCCACACTGGAAGTCTGCCATCCTAAAGCAAGGCCCTTCCTCCCCAACACCTGACAAAATGGCAGCGCCCTTTGCCTCACCCTCCGACAACAGTATAACCCCCATGGTCAAAGATACTAAGCCAAACTGTCATATTATTTCTAATCCAAATGTTTCTACTCCAAGTTATTCTTCCTCCCCAGAACACAGTTAGGATTCCACAGAGCCATCTCGCCCCTTAACCCTGGAAGATCCCAAAGAAAGGATCCGGAAGGAAGCAGTTAAGGAAGGAGACTGGCAAATAGTCTCGAAACTCCTCATTGCCCTGGTATATTATGAAAGAAGAGGGCTGAATCGCAGGTATCAGCCATTGGTTTATGGGGAAATCAAGGATCTGTGTAGGGCAGCAAAAGACCATAGGAGGGACTTAGCTTGTTTTATTGGCCTAATGAGGGCCACGTTTACAGCTCATGTCTTAACCCCCTAGGATTTAAAATATATTATGACCATGTTGTTGTCACCTACAGAATACATCCTGTGGGAAGGGGGATGAAAGTGTTTACTAAATCAATTAATAGCAGACTATGCTAATAATGAGGCAAGGGCGGAATTGACAATCAACCATCTAGCTGGAGAAGGACAAAACAGCCTGCTAGATTATCAAACAGCAGGTATCCTCAGAAAAGTATTGGATGATATCAAAGAGATGGCTTTGCCAGCTTTAATCCAGGTATCAGATGTTAGCACCCCCAATTTGGACTACCTTGGGTGGCTGCAGCTAAAGCTTTAGGACAATTAGAAAATCCTGGGTGCCTGTTAAGTAAGCAAACCAATGCTACCTCCCTCACACTGAGTGGCTGCTCTCAGACCTAGAGACATCAGACATGCCACCTTGCAGAACAGCAATAGAGTTTTTACTCTGGGCACATGGGCATGGCTGTGTAGACTCTGAGGGCAAGTGTTGCATGAACCTGTCCAGCCACAGCGAGTCAATCCACAAGAGCATTCAGGTACTGAAGCAAGGATTGAAGAAGCTTCAAGTGGAAAACAAAGACTTGGGTCAATAAACTCTTCAAATCCAAGGGACTAAAGTGTTGGATGATGTCGAGCTAGAACAGCACTATTAATTCTCTTAATGGTTGTTGTTGTTGTTGTTGTATTGTTAATTGTCCCATGTCTGTTTGGATGATTTTAGAAAGTTTTACAAAATTCTTTCCGTTCCATCTTTGTTGTAAAATAGAAAGGGGGAAGATACCCAACACAGGCTCCTCATGGACTCCTTGGAGGAGAGATTTGGAGGCCAGGATGGCAGAAAAACTTCTCAGAGACTCAGTGTGGGAAGGAAACACCTTAAAATACCTAAAAGTATTCTTAAATCCATAAAGTACCACAAAATCCTTGAGTATCTCAAGGCATTAATGAGCCCCACTGAGTGTTAGTACAAAGCTCTCAAGGGACTCCTTAAAGCAGATAATTGGGGCCATGATTGCACAAACCTCTCACAGAGTCTGTATCAAAAGGAAAACACCAGGTACCTTAAAATAACTGAAGTACCTTGAAGCATTAATGAGCCCTACTGAGTGCTGTTACTGACAAAGCCTCTCCAGGGACTAACTACAGCAGATAATTGGAGGCCATGATTGGACAAACCACTCAGAGACTCCAAGGCAAAAGCCAAACCCAAAGTCCTTTGAAAAACCTGCAGAGAGGCTCCCAGCACAGAGGCAGCTTCTGGCAAGGGCAGCGCTGCAGAGAGACAGCTCTGGCCAGGAGCAGCTCCTGTGCACAGCCCAGCAGGGCTGGAGCACTGCCTGCAGCCACCCTGGGCACAGCACAGAGGGGTTAAACTCAGCCTGGGCTGGGAGCACAGAGCAGAGCTCACTCGGGGCTCACTAGAGCAGAAATCATCCCAGGTTTGAAACAGTCATTCCCTGGCTGTGGGAAGAGAAGCTGCAGTTCCTGCAGGGATCTCCTGGAGCTGGCACATCCCACAGCTTTGAGGACCTTTCAGGAGGACTCTCAGAGCTGCTCCAAGGCAGGGCTGTGGCCCTAGGGCAGGGCTGGCTTTCCCTGCTGCCCCAGCCCAGGCACAGCCCAAGGCAGCTCCTGTTGCCAGGCTCTGCTGCAGGGCTGAGCAGCCGGGGCTGCAGCCAGGGGTGCCCAGGGCTGTCCTGCAGAGCAGGGTCCTGCAGCCCAGGGCGCTGTGCTGGGGCAGGGACTCTGCTGCCTGCCAGGGACAGCTCTCAGCCGGCCCGGGGAGCTGCTCCCAGCGCTGGGGAGAAGTTGTGGGGGGAAGGAGCCACCCTGAGCAGGGCAGGGGCTGCTGCTGAGAGGGGCTGGGTGGGGCAGGGCTGCTCCCAGCTCCAGACCAGCCTGAGCACAGCTCTGGAGGACAATTCCCAAAGAAGGTACGTCTGGAAAGATCAGAAGGTTCCCTGAGAGTGTTTTCAATTTCCTACTTGGAGAAGGATGGGAATGTTGGGGTGATGACAAAAAGATTTTTGTATTTATTACATTTTATATATTCATAGCTCTCTAAATTACTATCATATAGTTACAATACTATAATCCTTACTTAACTCTAATTACCTTCTTAACTCTATTAAACCACTATTATATTCTTATATAGCTTTAATCCTGAATTAAATCTGGTATGTTTCCCTACCTTTCTCTTAATAACCTGACTGTCTAAATATATTCCTAAAATGCTGTATAGTCCTATTCTTTTATATAGTCCTGAAATACTATATAGCCTTCTAGGAACTGGATGTATAGGAGCATTTTGGGTTTTGAGAATGAGCAGAATATGAACAGTCATTATTAAAAGTGAAGGCAAAGAAGCCTTTGGACCTACTCCAATGGGTTGACCCAGGGGTGGGTAACTAGGGAAACTGAATCTCCTTTTGGATGTTCCTGTTAAATATCCTAATTAATCAACCTTAATAAATTGTTGAAATCGGGAGCTGGGTGTGCCCCATCCCCACTGGGACACCTGGAAGCTTCCAATACATGTCTGGTTGTTACTTTACTGTTCTAACACTGTTGCAAGGGTTTTTGGTTTTTTTTTTCCTCTTTGGGTTACAGACAGCAGAGGGATGAGAGAAGCAGAACAGGAATTGTAATCCCAGAATCACAGAACATTCTGAGTTGAAAGGGACACACAGGATCATCAAAGGAATGTTTGAACATTTACAGAGACTCCAGAACTGTAATTTTGGGTGATCAGTCTCTCTGCTGGGAGCCTCCCAAAGGGCCCTCAGCCACTCCTCAGCCCTGGACAGCAGCAGCATCACCTCTGCAGGGCCCAGCAGGGCTCTCCTGAGCTGCCCTTGCCCAGCTGCACACAGAGCCTGCCCCAGCCAGGGCCCTGCACACAGGCAGGTTTCTGTAGGGCCCCGGCCAGGGCACACAGGCTGGGATGGGCTCTGTGAGCGCTGGCAGGGACAAGGCTCCTCTCAGGAGGGAATGTCCAGGCCCAGGGAGATGCTCAGGGAAGGAGAGGGGGCTGAAGAGAGCAGTGCTGGGGGCAGGATGAGGGCACTGTTGGTGTGTGGGAGGTGCCGGGCACAGATGGGCACGGGAACACTGTCCTGAGTGCCCGGCTGTCTCTGCCCTGCCCTCTCAGGCACAGCACCACAACATCTTCTCTTGGTTCTGCCCTGCCCTGATATTGTCACTGTTATCTGCTGCTCTCAGGGAGGCTCTGGCATTTGCAGCTGCTGAGTCAGGCACTGCCCTTGGCATTCCTGCCAGGCAGGGGTGTCCATGAGAATGGGGTGTCCAAGCTTCCCTGGCACCTGTGGGGCTGTGGGCAAAGCAGTCCATGGGAAAGGGGAATGAGCTGAGCCCCCTCCCTGAGATCCCATCATGGGCACAGCCAGGGATCTCCTTGCTGTGCCCTTCCAAGGTCTGAGCTGCCCTCCTGGGTGCAAATCTGTGCCAGGGCCTCTGGGAGTCCCCTGAATGTCCCACAGTGAAGGGCAGAGCTGCCAGAGCTGAGGAAATGCTGTTGGGTTTGCCCAGGGACCCGTGAGTGTCCTTGGCACGAGGGGGTGCTGAGACCTTGCCCAGAGACCTTGAGAGAGGGTGAGACATTCAGGGATCCCTCTGCCCTGGGCAGGGTCTGGTGTATGCCAGGCTGACCCAGGAGTGTGATTGTGCTCTGATTGCAGCCAAAGGTGAAAAGCCAGGGCAGTTGGGAACAAGCCCATCCAGCCCCTCATCTTCCCTGAGCCACAGGGAATCCTTTGCCTCTCATATCTCTCAGTGGCAAACTCTGAGTGCAGCAGAAATGCTGTGGATTTCTGACCTCAGAGAGCCAGGAATGATGTGCAGGTAGGAAAAAATTCCTTAAACCAACTCCTGCCATCCATGTCCTTTAGAACTGGGAGTGCAGAGGCTACCAAGCCTGCCTGCATTCTAAGCGATTCCCCTGACAAATCCTGAACATCCAGCCTTGTTCCTCTGCCACATAGCCACAAACCCAGGGCAGTGGGACAGGGATGGCTCCTCGAGAGCCCCCATGCACAGGCCTGGCTGCTTCTGGCACACTCAGGCAGCACATCTGGAGCTCAGGCAGGGACCTGGGTGAAGGTTTTCCCAGAGCAGGAACAAGGGTGAGTGAATCCCAGTGGGACAGTCTGCAGGGAATGGCCCAGTTTTGGCTCAAAGCAGCCTCTCCTGACTTGTCACTGTCCTTTCTCCATGAGCAGGTCCCCATGCCCAGCCCCAGCAAATGTCCAACAGCAGCTCCATCAGCCACTTCCTCCTGCTGGCACTGGCAGACACGCGGCAGCTGCAGCTCCTGCACTTCTGCCTCTTGCTGGGCATCTCCCTGGCTGCCCTCCTGGGCAACGGCCTCATCATCAGCGCCGTAGCCTGCGGCCACCACCTGCACACGCCCATGTTCTTCTTCCTGCTCAACCTGGCCCTCAGTGACCTGGGCTCCATCTGCACCACTGTCCCCAAAGCCATGCACAATTCCCTCTGGGACACCAGGGACATCTCCTACTCAGCATGTGCTGCACAGGCCTTTGTCTTTTTGTTCTTCATCTCAGCTGAGTTTTATGTGCTGACCATCATGTGCTACGACCGCTATGTGTCCATCTGCAAACCCCTGCGCTACGGGACCCTCCTGGGCAGCAGAGCTTGTGCCCACATGGCAGCAGCTGCTTGGGCCAGTGCCTTCCTCAATGCTCTGCTACTTACGGCCAATACATTTTCCCTGCCCCTGTGCCATGTAAATAACCTGGGCCAGTTCTTCTGTGAAATCCCACAGATCCTCAAGCTTTCCTGCTCACACTCAAATCTCAGGGAACTTGGGCTCATTGCAGTTAGTGCATGTTTAGGACTCAGCTGTTTTGTGTTCATTGTTTTCTCCTATATGCAGATCTTCAGGGCTGTGCTGAGGATTCCCTCTGAGCAGGGACGGCACAAAGCCTTTTCCACCTGCCTCCCTCACCTGGCCGTGGTCTCCCTGTTCACCAGCACAGCAGCATTTGCACATCTGAAGCCCCCCTCCATGTCCTCCCCATCCCTGGATCTGGCCCTGTCAGTTCTGTATTCGGTGGTGCCTCCAGCCCTGAACCCCCTCATCTACAGCCTGAGGAACCAGGAGTTCAAGGCTGCAGTGTGGAGACTGATGTCTGGATGGTTTCAGGACCATTAAACTGCTGGCCAATTTCTGCCAATCACTTCTACTAAAAGACATCTTTCATACTTGTTGTTGCTTTGGTTGTGGTTTGTTCTTTTTTTCCTTTGTATTAGTTTTTCATATTGTCCACAAAGAAATGTCATTGTTTGTTGCATTTCTCATTTTGTTTCTCTCCAACTTCCCTGTGGTCACAGACTGCATCAATGAGGGGCTGCCCTCTTGTTTGCTTTAAAGGAATTAAAGGATCTCCCAGCAAAGTTTTCTGCAGAGATGCCCTTTTGTTGCCTTCTCTGGAGCTGCAGCAGCAATATCTGTGTGCAGAGCTGGGGGCAGATCAGTGCTGGCCCAGCAGCTGTGCCCAGCAGCAGCAGCACTTGGTGTTGCCAGTGCTGCTGCCGTGGCCCTGCCCCGCTGCCCTGGTGGCCCTGGTGTTGCTTCAGGGCCTGAGTGCTCTCAGGGCCGGGCACAGCCCTGGGAGTCGCAGTGCTGGGGCTGCAACAGGGAAAGGCCATGTAATATAAATCACCTTTGATAATGCTTTTGGGTTTGGTTGTGGGTTTCTTCTTTTTTCCTCATGTTTCAGTTTTTTAATATTGTCCACAAAGAAAAGCCATTGGTTTTGCTATTGATAATTTTGTTTCTCTCAATCTTCCCTGTGGACCACAGATTGCATGGGTGAGGGCCTGTGCTCTGTGTGGCTTTAAAGGAATTAAAGGATCTCCCAGCAAAGTTTTTCCAGAGATGCCCTTGTGTTCCCTTCTCTGGAGCTGCAGCAGCAATGTCGGTGTGTAGAGCTGGGGGCAGATCAGTGTTGGCACAGCAGCTCTGGTCCTGCTGGCCACACCATCCCTGATCCAGGCCAGGAGCCATTTGCCTTCTTGGCCACCTGGGCACACTGCTGGCTCATGTCCAGGCTGCTGTCCATCAGTCCCTGCAGGTCCCTTTCTGCCTGGCTGCTCTGTCCCCAGCTTGTAGAAGCAAAGGGGTTGTTGTGGCCAAAGCGCAGGACCCGGCATTTGGTCTTGTTAAACCTGACCTTGTTGCATTTGGGCCCTGGATCCAGCCTGTCCAGGGCCCTGTGCAGAGCTCTCCTATGCTCCCACAGAATCAACACTCACATCCAGCTTGGTATCATTTGCAAAGATGTCCTTGGTTCCGTGGAGCCTCTCAGTGTCACAATGACCTCTTTGGTACACCAGGCCCTGCACTGTCACACTGGCCTCCATGGTTCCATGAGACCATGAAGAGCAACAATAGTCTCCTTGGTTCCATGAGGCTTCACACTGGCAACTCCAGTCCTCTGGGCCCTCTCTGCTGAGCCAGCACTGATGGTAAATGATGGAGAGCAGCTTGGGGAGCTCACCCACCAGCTGCCTCATCACCCTGGGATGGATTCCATCGGATCCCATAAACCTGTGAGCATCTGAGTGTCTCAGCAGGTCACCAACTGCTTCCTCCGTGATTCCAGGGGGCTGTTCTGCTCCCTGTGCCTATCTACCAGCTCAGGAGAACACTTGTCCTGAGGACAGCCTGTCCTAATATTGAAAATTGAGACAGACATGATGTTAAACAGTTCAGCCTTTTCTTTAGTTACTCTATTCTCCACTGCATCCAATAAAGAGTTACGGTTCTCTTTATCTGGTGTTTTGCTACTAATTTATTTATAGAAACATTTCCTAATATTTTCCACAAAAGTGGCCAGATTAAGCTCTACTTGAGCTTTCACCTTTTAAATTTTCTTTCTGTTTAACCTAACAACATCCTTAAAAAGTTTTTAGTTGCCTGTTTGTCTTTTCAAAAATGATGCATCCTCTTTTTTTCCCTTAAGTTCATACCAAAGATCCATGGACAGCCAGGCCAGTTATTTTCCTCACTAGCTCATCTTTTGCCACACTGGGACAGGCTGCTTCTTCCCCCTTAAGATTACTTCCTTGAAATGTGTCCATCCTTCCTGGACCCCTTTGTTTTTAAGGGCTGTTTCTTTTTAAAAAAAATCTGTACTTGATTTGGTATTCCCCAAATCTGCATCCTAAATAGGCCAAATCTGCCCTTCCTAATTAAAGTGCAGAAATTTTGTTGCTGCCCCTCCTTCTCTCACAGAACATGGAAAACTTTATTGTTTCATGGTCACTGTGCCCCAGACAGCCTCCAAGCCCCACATCTGCCACCAGCCCTTCTCTGTTTGTGAACAGCAGCAGACAGAGCTTTCCTTGGCAGTGGGAGTGTTAACAAAAATTCAGTAAAACAGAAAACTCCTTAACACCAATGTAGCACTTAGAAGCCGCATTCTTTATTCAGGAGGATGCACAGGGGAGAGCTCCTCCCAAAGCTGTGTATCCTGAGCACAGGAAAGTTTCTGTTTATTTTCTGTATTTTGCTCAGAAATTCATTGACTGTCCTGGACTAAACATACATATGATAATCATTTCCCCAAAATCATTAACATATTTCCCCTCCCCTTTACCCAGGTGTTCTTCTGTCCTGGAGGTCTCTCTGGTGGTCCCTGGTGCTTGTGGACCCCAATGTTCCCGTTGGTCTGGCTGAGCTGGCAGGACACTGAGCCTGGTGAACTTCCAGTTCCTCTTCTCACACAATGGGCATTGTGTGGTTTCCATAGGCCTGGGGTTGTGGAGAACAAGCTCCAGGTGTCAGCTCAGTTGGTGCAGACAATTTCTCATCTGGTAACATGAGGATGGCTGTGAGCTGTGTGACATCACAGAGTGGGTTATGTGGAGTCATTGAGGAGCTATGACAAGATAGACTGCCTCTGTGACACCACAGAGCCAGCTGTGACATCACAGGGAAGAGGTCTGACATCGCAGAGCAGACTATGATATCACAGAGTTGGCTGTGACGTCAGAGACCAGATGGGTAACATTGGAGACTGGGCTGTGACCTCACAGAGCAGGCTGTGACATCACAGAGGGGCTGTTTGACATCCCAGCAGGGCTGTGTCAGGTCACTGGGTTGGTCACTCTGCCCCAGCTCCCCCTCACAGTTTCTCCCAACAACTCCAATGCTGTTCATGCCCAGTGGGGTCCCTGTGCCCCGGGATCCCCCTGGCCCACCTGGAGCCACAGCCTCCACCAAAGGATGTTCCACAGGATCCAACCCAGAGCCTGACAGGGGACAAGGGGCCAGGGCTGTGTGACCAGGAAATCAAGGACGGGGATTATCCATGTTTTGCGGAGAAAAGAAGAAACCTCACAACTTGTAAAAGTTGTAAAGCCCGGTATGCTTTATTACGACGCGCGCCGGACGCAAGACTCCCCAAAAGGGCATGCGTACCCCTGAAGATTTCAGACCTCCTTTTATGCCCCTTCCAAATGCATATGCATACAGTTTCACAATAAGTTCATACATATTCATCTTGCATGACACTTAGCACTAATTCTTCTTTATCGGAGGAATTCCTAGGTCGGGGGCAGATTGACCTCGTGGTTTTTCTGTTTTTCTTTCTCTGTCTCCTTGCTGTCTCTGGAACGCAGCCTCTCCTTCAGCTTTAGCTCCACAGACCCTTCACCTCTCCCAGACACTTCACCTAGTTCAGGATGGATCCTTACTCTGTCTCATTCCCCCCTTTCCTAGGAAATAAGTAAATTCTTTTACTTAAGGAAAATTTCCACGACAATAAGTGTCTTTTAATGCTTCACTATGTACGTTTGATAAAGAGGTTAGTACAGCCATTCGTTGTAGTATTCTCCAGTTCCAAATTAACAATGTAATAGATAATCCTAAGCTTATCCCAACTAATATTAGTAAAACTAGAATAGGCTGGCACAACTTATCAAAGATTCCATTTGCAGTTGGTGATCACCCAAAGATCACATCTCACCAGTGATTATCCATATTTTATTCTTTGTAGAACTCTGGTTATTTCCTTTGTATCATGTTGGACAGTAATTAAGGTTTTCTTTCCACTTTCTCGGATTACTTTCAAGACTTCTAATAGGTCTTGATGCTTAATTAATTGTTTTACCAATGTAAGGTTCGCCCCGATAGGGGTAGGTGGTAGTCTGTGATACATTGTGTAATTGGCTGTAATCAGCTGGTGGGATGTTACTGGTACCAAATACGAAAAATCACACCCAATAATCTTAACAAAATTACAAATACAAATACAGAGATTAGAATGGTTTCTACTAGACAGAATAACATCATTGCTATCAATTTGTACAGCAGCATAAGCAGTTCTCAAACATACACCCTTTTCCAGTATATACGAGCACAGTTTTCTGGTCAGTGACTGGATGAATTTCAAAGTGACAAATACTCTGTTCAGTGTCCAAACACATCCTGGGCATTAGCAGTATTGCTTTCACAAATGAATCCCATTTGTTCTCTAGTAATGCAGGATTCTAAGTTTACTATCTGCCACTTTTCATTCATCTTTTCGTGCCCACACTCTATGTTCTGAAGGATAGAGTGTTGTTTCTTCATGGTTTAATCTTAGGGCAATGATGGGATGGATAACATAAACAGTGGCATTACATATGGTAAGCACAAAGGCAGTGGCCACATTAGAAATAGGATCATAGGTGAAATTCACTATAGTCCACCAGGATTAAAACTTCCTTTCAAAATCAATTGCATTATCTCATTCAATTTTCTGAATTTCAGCTGGAAAATTACTTTCACCCCTTTCCTGTATGATCAGAGCTGCTGTTGCTTGTATCCATAACTGTGCTTGTATACAACTGAAAGCTAAAGACACATTATCTTGAACTATACTAAGTGCTTCTACTATCAATTTGTGGTCTTGGTCCCCGGCCTGTTCATACTTCTTTACTTTGGCAGTACTTTTGAAATCTGTCACTGGTTAGTTCCTAATGCCAGTAGAGATTATATAAAGGCTGCTTCAATTTTGTTAGGCTACCTGCTGCAGCAGCCAGTTTATTCATCAGTATTTCTGAATCAATTCCATTTAAAACTCCTAATCTTGTCCCTAATATGCCAGTTAGATGTTTGTTATGGGGAACAGGAACTGCTTTCTGTCCATGATCATCCCTCCCTGCCAGAGGGATGTGCTGGGCTCATACTTTGATTTCTTCTCTTCAGATTCCTTGAAGTGTTTACAGCTCCTGTTCTTGCTATTCTTACTGCTCACATACTTGATTCTCGTGGATTACTACAGTAGATATGTTTAATATAACCTTCTTTATCTCAAAAGGTTTTCCTATGGATCCAGTATACTGATTAAATGCCAGGGACCAAGGCCATTCAGCATTGCTTTGGGTAGAGGTACTCTCTAGTTCTAAAACTTCAGTTATAATTCCATACAAAACAATTCTGTACACTAAAGTATGAGCTACTCCCGACCGCAATATACTCATTTTGCCCGAATAAGTTTTAGTCTCAGTTCATTGTCTCCTGGTGTCACTCCTGAAGGGGCTTCTGGGCCTTCTTCACCCGAGAGTGATGGATCCAGCATTCTGCTCCTTGATTTTGATTGCAGTGAAGGTGGTGAGAGGTACTTGCAGTGGTCTCTCCCACTGTGGTTCCGAAGTCTTCTCTGTAAGAGACTTAACATATACATCAACCCCAGGCTATCCAACTCCCTGCTCCGAGTTCCAGCCACAAGTTTCTCAATTACTCTGAGCTGTTTGCTTAATGCCACCATGTAAGTGGACATTCTGGACATTCCCCTTGTATTGTATGGTCTTCTATAAGGCATTCCAAAAGGATTCAGCATTCCTTTAGCTCAAAAGGTTTAGTTTGAATTTGCAATAGTGCTAGTGGAAGAGCTTCTTGCCCCAGTCTTATGATTTGCTGCTTAATCAAATGATTCATTCTCTCCCCCTGGCCGCTTGATTGGGGGCGGTATGGGGTGTGAAGTCCTTAATCTATGCCCAGATGGCTACTAATCTGTTGCACTATTTTGGAAATGAAAGGTGATTCTTTATCTGAGGATATTGTGGCTGGAACTCTGAAGCGTGGTAATATCTCTTGTAAAAATGATTTGGTCACCTCTTGAGCTTTGACAGTTCTGGTGGGGAATGTTTCTGGCCACCCTGAAAATGTATCTATTAATACCAGTAAATACTGATACCCCCCTTTCCTTGGGAGTTCTGAAAAGTTGATTTGCCACTGCTATACAGGCCCATGGCCTCTCCCAGTCTGACCAAGTTTTGGCCCGGGG
Organism: Zonotrichia albicollis; assembly: GCF_047830755.1. Lineage (NCBI taxonomy): Eukaryota > Metazoa > Chordata > Aves > Passeriformes > Passerellidae > Zonotrichia > Zonotrichia albicollis. Next base: position 3,946,471 of record NC_133827.1, on the reverse strand, counting down.
GTATTTTGAGGTTAGTCTGGAGGCAAGGATCACATTATCAGCTCACCTGAGTGATAGTGGCATATCGATTCCTGACAATGATACAACAGTCCTTTCAATCAGATGTGTGTTCTAGAAAGCCTGTGGGAATTACTACTTCAAAGTCAACACTTCATTCCAGTGCACTCTGTATCACTCGCAGCCTTGGTCATTTTGAGAAAGGAGCCACACTCTATAAAAGGCTTTAAGTAATTAGGCCCTAGTGTGTTTTCTAGTGCCCTTCCTTCACTAGTAACCACGAAAATGGGAAGGGATTACTAGCTCTCTTTCAATGGTAGCCCACCCCTTGCAGTTGTACGTCTCTTTTGATTAGTATTATTGTATTATGGCTTACCTTCGAGGAAAATCTGTACCTCACCCTTTGCTGCTTTCTTTGCCTCTCCATCCGCCAGCTCATTTCTTTCCTCCAATTTTAAGCTCACTCTCTGGTGTGTCTTAATATGCTTTTTCAGGTAGCTGAACTGCTTCCAGCAGCTGGATTGTCTCTTCTTTCCCTGTGAGGTCAGCAGTCCCCTCTCCTTCCAGATGGCTCCATGTGCATGCACAACTCTGAATGCCTTTTGCTGTTTCTAAGGCATGGGTCCATGCATTTATCTCAGCATCCTGTGCAGAGGTACCTGTTGGTAAGGGTCCACACTCTATTACCTCTCTGCAGGTAGTCACTGTGAACTTTGCAATGTCGCTTTCTTGTCAGTGAACCAGGTCTCTGCATCGTCCGGAGGAGTGTCCTTTAAGTCTGGGCGGCTGGAGTAGGTAGCTTCAGTGGTCTCTAGGCAATCATGGTGTACTGCTTCTCCTTGATTCCACTGAGAAAAGAAGCTGGGTTGACAATATTAGTCACCACTATCTCTCCATCATCTTGCTCTACCATGATGGCCTGGTATTTCAGAAATCTCTCTGGTGAAAGCCAGTGGCCACCCTTTACTTCCAGTACTGCAGACACTGTGTGGGACACTAGCACAGTCATTTTTGTCCCAGGATAAACTTGTGTGCCTCTTGAATGTTCAGCACAACTGCTGCTACAGCTCTGAGGCAACCTGGCCATCCTTTGGCTGTTGCATCTAGTTGCTTAGAGAGGTAAGCAACTGCCCTCCGGTATGGACCCAAGTCTTGAGCCAATATTCCCAGAGCAATTCCTTGCATGGAAAAATAGAAAGAATGCTTTACTTACATCTGGAAGTTTCAAAGCTGGAGCCGACATGAGGTGACTCTCTAGCTGGCGAAAGGCCCGTGTGGTGTCTCTTGTCCACTGGAGATCTCAGTTCCCATTGGCAATAAGAGCATAGAGGGGTCTGGAGATTACCTTCTGTTTCACTACCTGTGCCTTTTTCTTTGAGACTCTGCGTCCTTGGAGTCCTAGGAAATTCAAAAGGCTTACCGTCCAGGCTTCTCTCGCTTCCCTCGTCTGAGTGGCTACTAGAAGATCATCTATGTACTGCAACAGCCTCCTTTCCTCTTGTGGAGCTTCCTGGGACTCTGGGTCTTTGCAAGCTGTTCTCCACTCGGAGTGGAGAATTTTGAAGCCTCCAGGCACATGGACTATGTGAGCTTGTGTTTGAATGCAAAAATGTTCTGGCTGGCTTCGTGGATAGGGAGGCAAAAGAAGGCATCTCTTAGGCCTAAAACAGTGAACCAGGTTAGCTCAGGTGTTAAACAAGGTTAGTAAGGTCTATGGATTTGCTACCACAGGGTACAAATTCTGTGTTATCTTATTGACAGCCCTTAATCCAGTACTACCAGTTATTGGACTGATTCCTTCCTTACCTTCCTTTTGAGGGTACTACTCAGTTCTCACTGGTTGTGTTCTTTCATTAAGCTTGATGGGGGAGCATCCCATGGGGGAGCATCTTTCACTCTCCCTGGTGCAGAAGAGGCCCATACCCTTGAAAACACTTATTTACTTATTCTAATATCTCCTTACTAATGTCTTTCTTAATTTCAGTGTCTGTTAATATTAAGCCTAACATCTTTATATTATTTGCCTCCAGAGTAACCTTTCTCATTTGAGAATGTTTAGCAAATTGAGCGAATTGTACAAAAGCTTTTAGGTACACATAGTACACATGTTACTTTAAAGGTTTGCATAAGTATGCCTTCTCAGACTGGCCAGTTGTTCATTCCCCACACTACAACATGAACATTCTCCACAGGTACTAAAGCTTTATTTAGAACTGAACACATAACCCTTGTGCTGACAAAAATTCTTCCCTTTTGGGAAGGTTACCTTTACCCCTCCTCCCTTACCTTGGGAGGAAGCCTTTACAAATCATATGTACTCATTTTGCGAACTGTGATCGCTTCGCATTTCAGCGTGATAATCCTTGCCTGATTTCATACGTTGCTATCTTATGCTGCATGCTGAACAACATGTTTGATTTGCTTTCGCTTTGCCTTGTTTTCCTTTTCAAGGGCCAAGACCAGAGAGCGGTCTGATCTCACAGTCTCTTTGTCATTCTGGGTGATTTCTTAAAACAAAAGACATTTCAGCATACAAAAACTATCCCATTTATCTTCCTATTATAAAACAGTACTAACAGCAATGAAGCACTATAAATCATTTTATTTTCTGAGCTGCTCTTACTGGCAACCTCCTCCCAGCGAGCCCCTCCCAAAAGGGGCTAATTTAGGAACCTGTTTGCTCTGGTCAGTTCTCATTATTTATTTCTCCTTGCCCTATCTCGCTTCCATTTGAACCTTTTTACAGACCTTCACAGTAGTTTCTCAGTTTTCCTCCTATACACACAGCTCCAGGTGGCAGGTATCAGATGTGATTCCCACACACAAGCTCTAAGACCTTAGGTTCTGAATCCGCTTGACCAGGAACCTTTAAATTACACTCGGGGCGTGTACCCTGACACTTATTGGAACAGCAAAACAGCAATACCAGTGTTTCTCATAAACACCGCACTGCAATAATACCTGCACATCCAGCTTTTGCCCACAGGCCATTCCCATGTTCCCTGGGGAGATAGGGCAGCCAGAGCTGTCCCTGTGCCCAGGGCGCAGCCACTGTCACCTCACACAGCCTGCTAGCCTCTTGATGTACCAAAGGCTCCCGGAAATTGCTCACAAAGGCAGGCTATTCTGTTTGTTACAGAGAACTTTAAATCCCTACAGCAGATTGTTTCCAGTAAAGACTTACTGCAGTACCAACTGAAGTCTCATAAATCTCATAAGTCTCATTAACTAATTCATCTCATTCACCTCTTCTATATAAACTCTGTTTTACAAAATATCAGTCTTTTCTAGTTCTCTTCTTGCACAATCTAATTAAGCACTGTGTCTACTTACACTTGTTTTGCTGTTTTGCAAAAAGGCTGTGCTTGTCACAGCCGAAACTCTGATATGCCCACAAACACACGCACTCTCCCCCCCCCCGCCCTTTATCTCAAATTCACTAGAGCCAAGGCTTGAATTACTATGAGGGGGAGAATTCTTGGAATTCCTTTAACTCACTTTATCGAAGTTAAACATAAATCACCGTACTATAGTTCTCCTATGTAAAATGCTACTCTTGTTGCAACAAAATCTTAAAATCTCCACAAACACCACTATACAATCTGAGAATCAAATTACCACAATGCAGCGGAAGAAAATCACCACACAAAATCACTGGGAAAGGGCTTATTTCTCAAAGTGCTCACTTTTCTCAACACAACACAGCACACCATAATTCGGCATTTACTCAAATCAATTTTTCCTGGACACAATCAAAATAACAGCACACAGTCTAGAGATCAAGTCCAAACATCCAAGGCAAAGGAACTCTCTGAGCTCATACTCACGGTTAAAATGTACCAAATCTACACAAATCACTACATTCAAACACGATAAATACCATCACTGACATTCCTCCACTCGCTTCTCCGCAGGGCACTTCTCTCCCTGCCCCCGCAGCCTGCTGCAGCCGGTGCCTCTGGCCTCACTCGGCTGCTTCAAACACGAGGAGTACTGACCCATCCCTGCACTGTAGGGCACTGTAGATTTACTCTCTTTTATACACCATACACATATCACCTGCACGATCACAAACACAGTGCACTGGCCACACACATTAACCATACAGCAACACAGTGTCCGGACATCACACACACACACAAACAAAACACACGGGCTCACCAGTTCTGCTCCATCAGAACTATGAATCCTCAATACACACATACACGGGTTCACCTGGCTTACCCCCAAAGCCGCTAGCGGTCTGCTCTATCAGAACGACGAACCCGGCCTCTAATACAGCTGCTCTATCAGCTGAACCCCGTCTCTAATACAGCTGCTCTATCAGCTGAACCCATGAACCCAGACGTCTCTGGGTGGTTTACTCCCTTTCTCTCCTTCCTCCCCCCCTGGGGCCCCATACATACCGTATTCTCCTCCGCAGGCCAGCGGGTCGTTGTCTGTCCTCGCAGGTGGCAAGTTGAGACAAGCGGAGCCCCACCAGGAAAAAATCCTGGGGCGCGCCTTGGAGGTCCGTCTATCCCCCCTGCCCCGCGGGGACAGAGAACTCCTGCCTTGGCTCGCCAAAATGTTTTGCGGAGAAAAGAAGAAACCTCACAACTTGTAAAAGTTGTAAAGCCCGGTATGCTTTATTACGACGCGCGCCGGACGCAAGACTCCCCAAAAGGGCATGCGTACCCCCTGAAGATTTCAGACCTCCTTTTATCCCCCTTCCAAATGCATATGCATACAGTTTCACAATAAGTTCATACATATTCATCTTGCATGACACTTAGCACTAATTCTTCTTTATCGGAGGAATTCCTAGGTCGGGGGCAGATTGACCTCGTGGTTTTTCTGTTTTTCTTTCTCTGTCTCCTTGCTGTCTCTGGAACGCGGCCTCTCCTTCAGCTTTAGCTCCACAGACCCTTCACCTCTCCCAGACCCTTCACCTAGTTTAGGATGGATCCTTACTCTGTCTCAGTGCACAGCCCAGGGAGGTGGCCCAGTGCAAAGGCAGCGTGGCACCCTGAAGGTGCCCGCTGCACTCTCATGTGTCCCTGGCCTGGGAAGGACAGGACGGTCCGTGGTCCGAGAGGGCCTTTCTGTGGCCCCTGTGGGCTCAAAGCTGCTGCTCTTCTGGCTCCATGAGGCCTAAAGCCACAGAGCTCGGCCTCCCCCACAGCAAGAGGAACAAGACTTGAATATCAGGCAGTGGAGCTCAATGCCTAAGGCTGAGGGGCGGGGGGCTCCAGTCTGGAGCACTGGGAGGGCACCCCCCCAGCCCCACAACAGCTGGCCTCACAGCCCTGAAAGGCCAGGACCAGGGTTCCACGCCTGATTCCAGGGCATCCCTCCAACCGGCCACCGACCTGGAAGCGCCAGAGCAGCCGGCTGTCGGGATCGAGGCGGCTGCCAGGGGGCTCCTTATGGCCTCTGCCAGCCAATTGCTCAGGGCTTAGCAGTGCCTCAGCCCCTCAGGGTCTCCCCCAGCCCGGCCAAGCTTGCCGGCAGCAGCCCCGCAGCCCCACAGCAGCTCCAGAGGAGCCCCATCCAGAGGCACCTGGGAGCCCTCAGCACTGCAGCCAGCAGCACACGGGCAGGAGGACACGGATGGCCCTTCCTGTCCGGCACAGGGCTTGTGGCCATCGCCAGGCACCGCTCTGGCAGGGATCCCCGAACACTCCCAGGACCTCAAAATGATCCCAAACATCTCTGTACAGCCCTCCGAAAGCTCTCCAATCCCTCCATGATGTCCCAGTGCCATCCCAATTTTCCTCAAAGCCCACTCTGGATGGCCCTGGAGCAGAACCAAGACCCTCTATATTCCCCTAGAACGCCCAGCCAAGGTCACTGGGGGCTCGGTTTGCCCGAGTTTAGGGTACCTGGGTGCTGCCAATCTCTTTCCCCACTCTGAGGGATTTTCCTCACTCCAGGACCCCCATCCCCTCCATTGTCACTCACTCCGTGGTGCCACCAGTGACAGCCCCTGATGACAGCCACGAGCAGGAGCAGGAACAGGAGGGTCCTGTCAATATTCACAGCCACTGCTTGGTACAGAGGGGACACACCCTGGACACTGGGAGTCCTGAACATCCCGGCGACCCTGCATGACCTCACCTGTGACCCAGGGTGAGCCAGGTGTCACCTCCAGGACCACCTAAGGCGTGAGTTCCTTGAACACACAGTGCCCATCCTGTCCTAGCAGGTTGGTGGCCATGCACTGGTAGGTGCCCGAATGTCTCACATCCATGTCCCCAAGCTCCAGGAGGGGACACCGAGCCACCTCATGCCCCTTGTGCAGCCAGGTGACAAGTGCTGAGCGCACCTGCACTGAGCAGTGCAGGGTCATGGCATCACCTGCATGCACCTGGTGTGACAGGGGACCAGGGGCAATGGTGGCATTAGCCACGGGCACTGCAGGGACAGAGACAGGGCTGAGGGCACTGGGCAATTTGGAATAGGGGTGCTGTGGGTGGAATCACTCCCAGCCCGAGGGTCCTGCTCACCCAGGACAGTGGCATTCAGGAGGACACTCAGCCACACTGTCCTGGAATTGGTCCTGGCCACTGTCATTGTCCCCAACGTGGCCCAGCTCCAGGTGGTGGCCGGTGCCTGGCAGTGCCCCTGAGCCCTCCCGCTGCCAGGAGGACAGAGGACCTGTCCCAGCAGCCACCGCACAGCTCAGCACCAAGCGGTCCTCGAGTGCCACCTGTGCCCCTGGGGGGCTGCGCCCACTGGGGGACCCCAGAGTGTGGGACCTCTACAGGAGGGGGGGACACCAGGGGACAGTGAGGGACCTGGGGGGTTTTCAGGGAGGGGCAGGGGAACCCCAGTGACGTCGAGGGGGCGCAGGGTTGAGGGGTATGGAAAGAACCCTGAGGAAGGATGGGGGTTCAGGGAGAGGACACTTGGAGAAGAAGGGGGAGACCTCAGGAAGGGGTTGGTTTGGGGCACTGTGGGGGTGTCACTATAGAGCACGACAGAGCAGTAAACACCACAACTCCATCAGAAGGGTGTAAAAGAGAGATTTATTACAGTTTTTTATAGTTTTTCAAGATATTTACATTTACTTAGGAGACACATTCAGTACCCGTAGGTCATAAGAGACAAACAAAGTTTTCAGTGGGTGACCAAGGAGCTACATCATTCTGTGAGCCAGATAGAGTCTGTATCTCTTGTCTTTCTCTCCTTCATCGTGTCTCCATGATGACAACCATTGTGTCTTCCTCAGGAGAGATACAGGACTTTCCTTATAATAAGGAAGCCTTTGCTGGCTCACAAGAACAGCACAGAATGTGTTTCCTACACTAAACTATAAAATATTTATCACAATAAAATATATTTTCTACACTGAGATTAGGGTAAAAAAGCTGGCAATTTTTATTGTATCAAAACAGTTAAAAATTGACTAGAAAGCGCATTATATCAGAATAATTTGCAAAAGCCAATATAATAGTGAAAGCCAATGACTACATAGTCCTTCATAACAGAGAAAAGGTGTACTGAAGGATTTATTTAACTTCTTCTTATCCTACTCTGATTTTATCATCAATAAATTCAATTCATATCTCTAAATCATAAGCAGTTTTACCCGTGACGGGATTTGATGAGTGATCTCTCCTGGTCCTTGTCTCAACCCAGGAAGCCTTTGCTCAATTTTCTCTCCCCATCCAGGTGTGGAGAGCAGTGAGAGAGAGGCTGTGGTGGGTGCGGGGCATGCGGCCACTGTCCATCCACGGCAAGGCAGGGAGGAGAAGGAGGGTCCAGGTCAGGTTGTTGAGCAGATTGGTGTGGGATTTGAAGTTGTTCTTGGGCTCTCTCAGTGTCTTGGGGACAGGGACAAAAGTATATATTGCTGCATTTCTGGACAGGTTCCCCCACATCTCCCCCTGCAGTGGCAGTTTGCAGCCAGGCCTGCTCTGAAAACCATCAGAGGCCCTCACAGAGCCTGCTTGGGCTCCCTTTTTGGTTTGTGCCTCTTGCAGGGCTGAGTAAACCACAGGCAGGCCTTTTTCCACCCACAGAATTCTCACCTCTGCAGCAGCTCTAAAGCTGTCAGAATCAAAGCCAAGGGGGCAGGGGGGAAAACTCAGGTGCTGGCTGCCACCTGGGGCCGGCCAGAGCAGGGCTGGGCCATCCCTGTGCAGTGGGGCTGGGCCATGGCTGGGCCCCACCCTTGGATGGCCACTGGCTTCAAGGAGCAGGAGTTTGGGAGCTCCTTCCTGCCCGGGGCTCCATTCCCCAGCTGCTCTCGCTGGCTCAGATCCTGCAGGGGTCGAGCAAGAATGGAGAAGTCTGGACCTCCCCGGAGCTGCCATGCACGAGGACAGGAGCCCCTTGTCCAGCATGTGTCCCCCCTGGGATAGGATCCCTCCAGGACAGGAGCCCCCTGGTTGTGCCCTCCCAGGACAGAATCTTCCCCCGTGTGACCCTCAGCACAAACGGCCTCTTCCTTCTTCTGTGCAGGAAAGAGAAAGTGTTGGGGGGCACTGTCAGAAACCCACATCCCCCACAGCCTCCCCAGCCCTCCCTGCAGACCCTTCAACCCTGCTTCCCCCACACGGGGCTTCCCTCAATCTGTTCCCTGCTCAGGTGCCCCCCAGGATCATGAAGGGATGAACTGGGGTCTTGTGAAATTGAGAGGCAAAATAGTGGAAATGGAAATAAAGAGTGGAAAAAGCCCTTGGGGGCTGGGGGAACACAGACCCAGACCCTGTCAGAATCTCCCTGCCATGACCCTCCCAAAACACAAGCACCCTGGGGGGACTTTGCTGAGCCCTGGGTCACCCCAAAATCTGATCCAGCCAGAGAGGGAGCTTTGATCCACAGGCTCACCAAGTCACTGCGCATTCCTGGCACCCTCATTTCCCAGGGATCCCAATCATGGGACCCCAATTCCTTCCATCCGCCCTCCCCTGGGCCTCCCATCCTTGTACTCCCATTCCCCAGGACCTCCATGTCCAAGCACCCGATTCTCAAGGAACCCTCTCCTGTTCATTCCAACCCCTGAAGGGCCTTTTTTTGCCCCAGGACCTTGATTCTCTCAGGAACCCCTATTCCCACAGGATCCCTCATTTCCCCAGCATCCCCATCTCATGACCCCAAATCCCTGAAGCCCACGTTCCCCTGGCACTCCCATCCCTGAGTCCCCCCAGCCCTGACGACCCCCATTCCCATGGCCCCCCCATGCCCAGTGAATCCCCAATGATTACCCCTCATCAGCACCCCCATTCCCAGGGACCCCCCATTCCCCTGGACAGTCATGTCCGTGTCCCCCAAAGGCCCTGAGCTCCCCAGTCCTGGGAACCCAATGTCCCACCCAGGCTTGTCCCCATCCTGTCCCCGCCCTTCTCACAGCCTGTGCCCAGCTTGTGGCCACCCAGCCCCCACCAAGGGCCACCTACGCATGGGGATGAGACCTGACCTCGCTTCCTCCCCCTTTGGCTGAAGAGCCACCACCCAGGGGAGAGCCACCCCCTGCAGCGAGTGACAGCCAGTGCACATGGCTGGGGGCACCGGGATGGCCGGGAAGGTGGCGCTGCTCCTGTGGGGTGAGTGCCCTGGGCATGGGCCTGACATCGCAGGGATGGGGAGGGGAGGGGGCACAGGGGACCTGTGGTGTCCCCTGATGTCCTCAATGCCAGCAGAGCCAAAGCATGGGGTCTGCTGGGGTCGTGGAGTGGTCATGGGGACAGGAGAAGGGGGACAGGAACATGGGGACAAAAAAGGCGGGACAAGGGTTTGGGGAGGCATCATGGGGCTGGTGGGGGTGACCTGTGCCAGCACAGGGTGGCCGTGGCATCCTCAGTTCAGAGGTGTCCACAGTGTCCCTATGTCCTGCCTGAGCAAGGGGTGTCCCTGTCCACAAGGAGTCCATGTCATACAAGGACAGGTGGGGACAGCCCCCACCCTCCATACCCCTGTGCCTCTGTCCCCACGGTGCCACCCCCACTGAGGCGTGTCCCTTCTCCCTTCCAGCCCAGACCCTCGGCCTTGCTGGTGAGTCCTTGGGGATGCCATGTCCCCACCCTGCTGTCCCCTGTCACCCACACTGGGCCTGACAGGCTGGTGTCCCCTGTCACCCACAGGTGCCCAGACCACCCAGCTCCTCGTGGAGCCCCCCTGGAGGCCGGCGGTGCTGTGGGACCGAGTGACACTGACCTGCCAGGGCTCAGGGACTGCCGGTGCCACCACCTGGTACAAGGATGGGAAGCACTGGGGGCAGGTGGGATGCGACCACCTCAATGTCACTGAGAGTGGCACCTACACATGTGACAGGCCTGGCAGTGGGCGCAGCCCCCCTGTGAGAGTCGTAGATGGTAACGGGGAATCTTAAATCATCACAGTGGCCCTCGATGGGTCTGGGTGGGCTCCATTTCGTGGGTGGCCTCACACCCCCCGCATGGCGAGAGCCTGTGCCCTGCACACAGGGAAATCCCATTGCACCCCAGTGCACCTCAGTGCACCCAGACATCCTCGGTGCCGTGGGGACCCACCTAGGACCTCTCTCAAGCCCCTCAGTGAGATGGTAGTCTCTTGTCCTACAGACGAGCTGGTGCTGCAGGTGCCAGCATGGGCACTGCTGGAGGGGGACACGGTGACACTGCACTGCCGGGGCCGCTAGAACAGCCCAGTACCCAGGATGCAATTTTACCAGGACGAGAATGAGCTGACAGAGTCCCTCAGAAGGGACCGAGCTGTCCCTGTCACCCCTGCAGCGGCACCACAGCAGCCACTACCGCTGTGAGGGCTTTCTGAGGTCCTGGCCATCACGGTCAGCACCAGTGACAGTGACAGTGCATGGTGAGCACCCCCATGGCTGGAACTCTAATCTCCTCACACCCCCAAAGACACCTCCCAGCAGACTCAGAGTGGCAGTCCTCACCTGCCCTCTCCTTCCCTGAGCTCTTCCCTGTGCAAGTGCTGGAGGATCCCCCCAAACCCACTCTGTGGTCCCCCCTGACTCTCAGCTGCGTCAGCACCCCCAGCCCCCTGCGGCCCCGAGCCCCCCTCCTGCATGTGTTCTACTGGGACGGGCAGGTGATGGGGGGACCACAGGGGTCCCCACATCTGCTGGTGCCCGCCGTGGGGGTCTTCCACTCGTGGAATTACAGCTGCCAGGTGAGCTCTGAGCGGGGGGGCCGTGTGGAAGAGCAGTGCCCGGCTCCACGTCACGGTGCGCAGTGAGCGCAGGAATGGGCACTGGGAGCCCCCACAGCCTCCTTGAGTGCCCTGGTTGGGCGCCTCCATGTCTCCCAGACACATTGTTGTGTCCCCCCACCTCTGCCCAGTGTCCCCTCTCCCCTCTGAGGTGTGACTCCATTCCTGACATCCCCCACCACACCCATCCCCTCCATCCCTATCCCCTCACACCGGCTGCCAGCCCCTCGCTGTGGCCTCAGCCCTGTCTGTGTCCCAGCAGTGCCCATGGACAATGCCACCATCACACCCGGTGTCCTGGAGCTGACACCGTGGGACACAGGGGCACACAGGGACACAGGTGGGGTCACAGAGTGTCACCAGGGAGTGCAGGACCCCTGGGGTGATGTGTGACCCTGATGTGTCTCCCTCTGTTACTTGCAGCGGCTGCAGGGGTGAGTGGGGCCTTTTTGTTCCTGCTCCTGCTTATGGGCGTCATTGTGGCCTGGTACCAGTGGCACAGCCTGGGTAGGTGACAATAGGGGCACAGGGGTCCTGGAGATCAGTGGGAAGGCCCCCAGAGAAGGGGGCCATAGGGCTGCACCCACAGCCCCTGACTTGGGAGGGGCTGAGCCCCCAGTGACCATGGCTCAGAGCCCTGGGAGCTCTTGGGGGTTACTGCAGGGATATTGGGGTTCTATCAGGGGTCTCCCTCCCTGCCGGGCTCAGGGTTCTGGGGACTCAGAATGTTGGTGCAAGTGTGGTGGGTCAGGGATACTGGGGGGGCATCAGGGATACTGGGGGGCCCTGGGAGGAATTGTGTGTCTGGTGGTGGTTCAGCATTCCCAAGGGTGGATGGGCACCCCTGGGTCTCCAAAGTCACCCCTCCAGTTTTCCTTTGCAGATGCCAGGAAGCACCAGGAAAGGTGAGTGCAGCCTCCAGCCATGATACACCTTTTATCCAAACATCCAGCACCTCCCATCCCCTTCCACACACCTCCTTATTCCCATAGGCCCCCCCTAGACCCCCTGGCACTCCCAGTGGAGGATCCTCAGGCGACGTACATGGAGCTGCACAGGCAACTGTGGGAACCCAGTGACATCTATGACAATCTACACCAAAAGTTGTGATGCTCTGGGAAGCGGGAGGCACTGGGTGACACTGGGGGTGCTCCCTCCATGGCTCCTGTGGTTGCCCATCCTTCCAAGGGAGGTGGTCATGAGTCAGGGGGAGGCTACACAGGGCACCCTGTGCTCCCCATTTCCTCTCCCAGTACCCCCAAGGGCTCCCCCATCCCTTTGCTGCTACCTGCAGGGGCTCCCTAGCCCCATCCAAGTGCCCAAGTACACTCAGGGACTGCCCCATTCTCTCCCCACAGTGCTTGCAGTACACCCAGGGCTTCCCATTCCCCCTCCCACTACCCCTGTCCCATCCCGCTGTAAAAGGGGGAGTCGGGGAGGATTTTGCTGAAAGGTTTCTCAGATGAAAATGAAGCACAAAAGTGGCAATATTATATCTGAGAACTGTTTCTTGATAAAGGAGGATAAGCGTTAGTACCTAAGGGGGAGAGAAGGGAGTAGAAAGGGACAAGGATAGAGAGAGAAACACAAGACAGGGACAGCGTTACCGCAAGAAGCCTGGGCACTCTGTGGGCATCAGCTCAGCTGATGGAGTGTGTGTGCAGCATGCCAGGGCGAGCCCACATGGCTTTTGTGAGTGCTGGGCGTGATTTCCAAGGACGGCACCTGCGTGTCTCTGGCATGGGTGAGCGATGGCTGCAGGGTGGCTGCTGTGGGCTGGCTGCGGGCTGGGGCTGCAGCACTGGTGGCTCTGGGCTGGCTGCTGCAGGCTGGGGCTGCGGGGGCAGGTGCAGCAGGCTCGGTGCTGTGGGCAGCATGGGAAACGCGACAGAGGTGGCGGGTGGGTGCAGGCAGCATCTGCTCCATCAGGGAAGCTATGAAGGAATGTCCAGGACAAGCAGGAACGAGCGGCCTCGGGGAAGCAGCGAAGCAAGGAAGAATGGGTGCGGACAGGGAAGAAGGACCACCGGGAGGAAAAGGCGGTGTGGGGGGAGTATCGGTGATATTTTTGCCCAACGACCAGGAGGAATGATGCATCTGACACCATCTTATCAGAAGGCTAATTAATTACTTTATTATACCATATTAGTCTATATTATATTACATTACATCTAAACTGAATCTGCCAAGCACTCAACGGCACTCCACTGCACACAGTCTCATGACAGTCAGTTTACTGTCCCCACACACACACACCTGGATTCAACTGGTCAGTGAATCAGAACACTCACAACAGAATCCAATCACCAATTACCTTCAGGTAAACCATCTCCCACAATGCATTCCATTTGTGAAAAACAGAGGAGCAGAAAATGAGATGAGAATTGTTTGCATCATTTTTTGCTTCTCCCACTGCTTCTCTCAGGTTCAGAGAATGTCAATCCCACAGGGCAGGAGGGCCAAACTGACCCTCTGAGCGAGACCCTGATCCTCCAAGAAACCCAAAGCAAAACGTTCCTGTTGTGTCATAGTTTGCTGCTTTTCTTTGCAAAGGCTCCTCCCACAGCTCAATTTCCCAGGCATTTTTTCCCAGACATTTTTCCCAGGCATCTGTCCTACCAGCCAGTCGGGGTCACTCACAGCCGAATCACTGAAGCTTTCTCTCACCTCATTCTCTATTGTGTGAAGCCTCGCTGGGGCAGGGCTTCCCAGCACTTGCAGAACCCACAGAGTAATTTTTCACCTCATGTGTAGCATATGTTAGGACATAAATCAAAATCAGATTTGTTCCTCTTAACCCTCACCTGCTTAGTGGCCCTGCAGTCCCCCTGCCAGTGCACTCACTAAAGTGGCTTATTGGTGCCCATCCCAGTTCCAAGGGGGCACAGGACCTGGTTCCCTGCTCCTGGGACAAAAAAGCAGCTCTTTGGTTAAACTAGGCAGAAATGGTGTTTCTTTGTTCAGCTCGATCAAGGAAGCTGAACAAGGTGGGAACCTCCCTTGCAATGGAAAATACAACCCCAATCTCTCTGAACTATTATTGCTTTGAAATTACAGGGCTTTTAGGCAAAGATGTGGGAACAGGAATTCTTTACTAATATGTATTGTGAGAAACAAGTTAATGGAAGTTGACTTTCGCTGGATATTATACGAAATGATATAACATTATTGATTATATTGTTGATTAAATATTGTGATGTTGCTACTGCTGGAACAGTGATGTTTATTGTGGAGTGGCTGATGTTGTTGGGGTGGCCATCCAAGGGTGGGGCCCAGCCATGGCCCAGCCCCACTGCACAGGGATGGCCATTGCCCAGCCATGATCTGGCCGGCCCCAGGTGGCAGCCAGCACCTGAGGGTCCCCCCTGCCCCCTTGGCTTTGATTCTGGCAGCTTTAGAGCTGCTGCAGAGGTGAGAATTCTGTGGGTGGAAAAAGGCCTGGCTGTGGTTTGCTCAGCCCTGCAAGAGGCACAAACCAAAAAGGGAGTCCAAGCAGTGGCTCTGTGAGGGCCTCTGATGGTTTTCAGAGCATGGCCGGCTGGAAACACACCCTGCAGGGGAGGCTGTGGGAGACCCAGTCCAGAAATGCAGCAATTGATCAGTTGTTCCTCTTGGTAAGGGACTGAGAGAGCTCCAGCACTACTGCAAGTCCCACAACAATCTGCTCAACAAGCTTACCTGGACCCTCCTTCTTGAACAAAACCTGCAGCCTTCTGGAACCTCATGAAAAGAATGTTTGGGCTCAGGCTGTGGCCATCAACAAAGAGGGAGATGTTTGGAAATATCGCACAGGGGCTCTGGCCCCAGCCATGGAGGAGTTCTGGGGAGGGACCCTATCTGGATTCCAGGTGTCCCCAAAGCTGCTCCATCCCTGCCCTCCTCACCTGAGGAAAGGGCTGAGAGTTTGCAGGAATTGTGGTGTTAAGCCACCAGAGGGGCTGTTGTGGACCCGAGACCTGTCTGGGTCAGGCGCTGCCTTCCTTCCATTCGGGATCATGGAGAGCGGTCACAAGTGTTGCGCAGGACATGTGCCTGGCTCCGGGACACTGCTACGGTGCCAGTGGGCACTGGGATCCAACCTGCTGCCTTGGCGGCTTCTGCCCACTGCCGGTGGTGGTGCCGGGACCGATTCGTGGCCGTGAGTTTGCAAAAGGAGTGATTTCCCCTCCTCCCTCCCGTCCGAGGCCGCAATGGCCCCTGAGGGGATGGAGCTGTACGGGGGCGCCCCTGCTGGCCGGGAAATCTCCCTGCAGCGCCCCCTGCTGGCCTGGAGTGCTCTCTGCAGCGCCCCCTGCTGGCTGGGAGTGCTCCCTTCAGCACCCCCTGCTGGCCGCGGTTATAACTGCCACAAAAACCAACAGCACTGAGCAGGAGGGAAAGTTCTGGGTTTGTGTTGTTTGTCCTTTTCTGGTTTATCAATTTCCTAGTAAAGAGCTGTTATTCCTTTTCTTACAGTTTGGCCTGGAAGCCCCATCATTTTTGAAATTAATAAATGTTTTAGCATGGGTCTGCTTTTCATTCCAGGACAGATCCCACTTTCCTTGGGTAACATTTCTCATTTAAATGTGTTGCCAACTCATGGGATGAGACAGACATCCCAAGAAAGACAGGGTCTGGGATTTGGCAACCTCATGCTCTACCTTTTAAGCCAGTTTGGCTACCAAGGGCCCTCTCCCCAGCTCACACTTCTGGTCACCCAGCCACTCAGGAGCTGGCTTTGGCAGGGCCTCACACTGTCCCCAGTGTGCCATGGCTGACAGACTGATGGACAGACAGGGCCCTGTCTCACCAAAAGCAAAGTCTGACCAATCCCTGCCACACACAGATGTTCCACAAGGTCTCCAGACATCAAAATTTTCTTGTCTCTGACATCCCACTCTGTGCCATGGCCGGATCCTGACCTGCTCTGAAGAAGGGGGAGGCTCTGGAACCCCCACAGGGCATTTGTGATATCCTCGTGGGGGCAACAGGGCACAGGAAGAGTTTGGGACAGGGCACAAGAGAATCCAGAGCCTCCTGAAGGCCGCTTTGGCTATCAGAGCAAGGAAGTTGCAAGTTGCAGGTTCCTCTGGTGGAGGAATTGAGCAGAGGAGAGTGTCCAGGGTTTGTTCCTTTTGGGGACTTCCCCAGGAAATTTATATTTTTGTGAAAATTTGGAATCTGATGCTTGTTGCTGTAGCTTTTGGTTTTTTTCTCTCTCATTGCCGTTGCAAGAAATTGTTCTTCTCTCAGCCCTTTGGGATCTTTGTGCCTCCACAGGGAGGGGCAGTTTTTAGTGGGAGCAAACACACGAGTGGGTGCCCATGGGTGGGGACACCCAGTGCACCCCAGTTGCCCCCAGTGTCACAGCACAACCTCATTGATGTCACTGGGATTTCTTGGTCACCCTTGGGGTCCCCGCAGCTCCACGCAGTCCACCAGGGTTATTGGTGGTCGGTGACGCCTGAGGGCCCTGCGGGACAGAACAGTTGGGGGGACCAAAGGGGAAGGGGTGTGTGGAAGTCCATCCGGAAATCCTTCAGTTTTTGCCTCACAATTGTCATGAGACCACTGAAGGGTTAAAAAACTGTTGAGCCAGTTGGGAAAGAAAGTCTCATGCGTATTTAGCGTGTTTACAGATGGTGTCTGCAGAACATGCCATGCTGTACTCGAAGGGGGCATGCTGCCCTGTTCTGAACAATGGAACTGGACTTTCTTCCAAACTTCAGGCCTGGCTGGACTGAGCTCTGGGGTGGCTCCCCCCCGCTCCAAGAGAGGACCCCTCTTGCCTGTCTTCAACCACCGTGACGGACCAACAGAGATGCGAATCTCCTCATCAAAGAACCATGAACCCCTCTGGCACCCTACTGGCACCCTATTGGCACCCCCATGGCACCCCCCTGGCCACCTCCTTCCAGAGACTGGGGCTGTACCCCCTCCCAACTCAGGGAAGGGGGAGAACCTGCCCAGAGTAAACGTACCTGTGAGCATTCGGCCATGAAAACAATGGACTTTTCCCCTCCATGGAAACCTAATTTCGGCCACCCTTCCCCCAACCAAGAACAGTATATCTGGGGTTCGGTTCGACTGCCTCTCTGAGAATCTCCCCAAGACGTGTACCAGCAAGCATCGGCGGCGGGACCCCAAAGGCATCACGTCTTGGTAGCTATACCCCATTCCCTAACTTTCTTTCCTCCCTTTTCCCCTTGTCCTACCCTTCTCTTCCCCGGATCCTCTAACCTAATGCATATTTAGCTGTGGTTACCATCAATAAATTGCATCTTGCTGATTTGTTACTGCAAAACCCCTGTGCCTTTGTTGGTTATTTTTGCACCCAAAAATCATTCGTCACCCATTCATTTCGGGCGGACCTTCACAGGGTGACACCCCAGTCCACAGTAGTCACGCTGCACGTTTGGTGCTCACAACGTGGGTGTACACAACCTCTCCCTCCTCTGGGGGGGATGGGGGATCGGGGGGGGCCTGTGGGGAAAAAGACAATGTGTGGAAGGCGGTGGAGACTTGTGTCATGTGGGAAAAAGGGCACTCATGGTTGAAAAACCTCACTCACCTTTCCTGCTGCTTCCTGGCAGCTGCAAAGGAAAGAGGGTAAGGGTGACTGTGGGGTCCCAGGGCCCTGCCCCCTCTCAGGATTCCTGAACCCCTTTGGGACCCTCAATTCCCCTCAGCACCCCCAGGCATCCCTAAAGGCCCCCAGAATTTATGAGCCTCCCCAGTGTTCTGGGCCAACTCAGCCTCAAGAATTCAAAGCCCAGTGGGTCAGACATGCTCCAAACACTGCCAGGGCCCCTGAAAGAACCCCCAACATCCCTGCAGGACTCTCCAGCATCTCCCCAAACCCAGCAGGACCCCCAGGCAAGGTGACAATTCTGGGGCTATGGGTGCTGCCCTATCATGCCCACACTCTGGGGACCTCTACAGTTCCATAGGACTCCCTGTCCCCACATTGTCACCCACCCACACGGTGCCACCGGTGCCAGGCCACAATGACACCCACGAGCAGCAGCAGGAAGAAAAGGGCCCGACCGACCCCTGCAGCCACTGCAAGAAACAGGGCGACACATCAGGGTCACCCAGAACCCCAAGGGTCCTTTGACCCTGAATGACCCTGTGTGACCTTACCTGTGTCCCTGTGTCCCCACGGTGTCACCAACAGGGCCAACTCTTGGCTGAGTGCTCGGAACACACAGTGCCCATCATGTCCCAGCTGGTTGGTGGCCATGCACTGGTAGGTGCTCGAATGTCCCACATCGACTGCCCTGAGCTCCAGGAGGGGACTCTGGGTCACCTCCTGCCCATTGTGCAGCCAGGTGAAGGTGACAGGGGCTGAGCCCACCTGCACCAAGCAGTGCAGGGTCACTTTGTCACCTGCACGCACCTGGTGTGACATGGGACTGAGGGTGATGGTGGCATTGGCCACGGGCACTGTGGGGACAGAGACTGGACTGAGAGCACAGGGAGGGGCAGGCAGCTGGTGTGGGTGGGTAGGGACAAGGGGAGTGGGTGTGATGTGGGATGTTGTGGATGGGGTCACACCACAGAGGTGTGAAGGGACGCAGGGCAGAGGTGGGGGACAGAAGCATGGTGTCCGGGGGACATGGAGATGCCCAGGAAAGGAGACTAGAGGAGACTGTGGGGGCTCCCCGTGCCCATCCCCACACTCACTGCGCACCGTGATGCGGAGCCGGGCGCTGCTCTTCCGCACGCCCCCCCCCCCCCCTCTTAGCGGATCTGGCAGCTGTAATTCCCTGAGTGGAGACCCCACGGTGGGCACCAGCAGCTGCGGGGACCCCTGCGGGCCCCCCACCACCTGCCCGTCCTGGTAGAACAGGTGCAGGAGGGGGGCTCGGGGCCGTAGGGGGCTGAGGGTGCTGAGGCAGCTGAGGGTGAGGGGGGACCCCTGGGTGGGCTCAGGGGGACCCTCCAGCATTGGTCCCCGGACAAGCTCAAGGCAGAAAATGGGGGGCTTTGGGACCCGTGACCCCAAATCCCTGGGGAGGTGCTATGGGGCTGTCGGGGTTGTGGCTGTGAGGTACTCACCATGCACTGTCACTGTCACCAGCACTGACTCCTCCAATCCCCATGATACCCCGTTGTTCACCCA
Source organism: Zonotrichia albicollis (assembly GCF_047830755.1). Lineage (NCBI taxonomy): Eukaryota > Metazoa > Chordata > Aves > Passeriformes > Passerellidae > Zonotrichia > Zonotrichia albicollis. The sequence continues at coordinate 3,927,228 of NC_133827.1, read as the reverse complement.
GGCCTTGCAGCGGTAGCGGCCGCTGTGGTTCTGCTGCAGAGGGGACAGGGACAGCTCGGTCCCATTGTAGAGCTTCCTCAGTTCTGTCCCCTTGTGGTAGAAGAATACCAGAGTGGCCGACTTCTCCTGCCTGTACCGGCAGCGCAGTGTCAGCGTTTCCCCCTCCAGCAGTGCCCGCGCCGGCACCTGCAGCACCAGCTGGTCTGGGGGACAGAGGGGTGCTGTCACATCACAGGGGTCCGAAGGGTCCTGATATCATCAGGACCCCCATATTGGGTCAAAGCCAGCACACCAGGTTTCCCCAATTTCAACACGAGGGTCCCCCCATAGTGGGATGCTCTGGGATGTCCCCCTGTATAGGGGACAGTCTCTGGTCACACCAGAGGGTGACCCGTGAAGCAGAGCTCATCCAGCATCCTCGGGGTTCCCCTGGGTGCCAAGCTGGGGACACAAACCACCCTCACCGTCTGAGATGTTCATGGGCAGGCTGCACTCACTTCCAGGTCTCTCACATGTGTATGTGCCACTCTCAGTGACAGTGAAATGGTCACCTCCCTCCTGCCACCAGCACTGCCCATCCTCGTACCAGGTGGTGTCACAGGCAGTCCCCGAGCCCTGGCAGATCAGTGTCACCCAGTCCCACAGCACCGCCGGCCTCCATGGGGACTCCACCAGGAGCTGGGTGGTCTGGGCACCTGTGAGTGACAGGGAAAACCAGCCTGCCAGGGCCAGTGCGGGCTTGGGGAGAGGGCGTGGGGACCTGGCATCCCCCGTGGACTCAGCAGCGAGGCCGAGGGTCTGGGCTGGAAGGGAGAAAGGACAGGGCTGGGTGAGGGTCATGGGGACACTGTGGACACTCTATGTTTGACACTTCCAGCCTCCACCAGCCAAACAGCACATGTCCCCACGGTCAAGTCCCATGGTCCTGTGTCCATGATCCCAATTCCAATGGCACCTTTCCCCATGGCCAGGTGACATCTGCATGTTACGTGGCCCCATTCCATGTCCCAGTATCCCTGTTCCCCTGTCCCTATCCCCACAGTCCCCAAGCCCCAAGGCTCCTTCTGCCACATCCTTGTCCCCACATCTCTATTCCCCTCTTCCTGTCTCCACATCCCAGTTCCCCTATTTCTGTCCTTAAAGCCACCCTAAATCTCTGGTCACACTGAGCTCCATGCTCTGCTCTGGCTCTGCTGCCATTGGGGACCTCAGGGGACCTCACAGCCCCCCTGTGCCCCCTCCCCACCAGTCTCTGCCTCACCAGGGCCCATCCCCGGGGTGTCAGGCCCGTGCCCAGGGCACTCACCCCACAGGAGCAGCGCCACCTTCCCGGCCATCCCGGTGCCCCCAGCCATGTGCACTGGCTGTCACTTGCTGCTGTGGCCACCGCTCCCCTGGCTGGCGGCTCTTCGGATGAAGGGGAAGGAAGCAAGGCCACGTCTGTCCCCACGTGTAGGTGGCCCCTTGGTGGGGGCAGGGTGGCTACAAGCTGGGGACAGCCTGGAGACAAGGCTGCATAGTGTGGGGACATGGTTGGGGATAGTGAGACATGGTGGAGACATGGTGTTGCCACAATTTGGAGTCTAAGGCTGTGTAGGGAGCAAGTGATGAGTGTCCAGGTAAATGGGGTGCCCAGGGATGGGGTCCCATGTAAATGGGTGTCCCAAGGGTTGGGTGGACTAAGACTTGGGGATGAGGGTCCCAGAACAATGTGGCCTCCTTTTGGGGTGAGGCTAGGCCCCAATAATCACCCCTGGGGTGTTCATTTCCTGGCCAGGCATTGCATGGGGGTCCTGGGTAGTTTGGCCTCTGTGTCCTCACCTGCCCCTGACTTTTTCCTCTCTTTATTTCTCTTTTTTCCTTATTCTTCTTACTTTTTGCCATATTCCCTCACCCCCAGTTTTGGCTCAGAAATCCTGGGGTGCACCTGAGCTGTGAACAGGTTGGGGGAACCAGAAGAGGGAGGAAATGGGGAGCAGGGGGTGCAGGGAGGGGTGAGGATGCTTTGGGGTATGGAGGTGCTGGGCTGTGCCTGCTCAACCCTACCACTTTCTTTATCCTGGAGGAGAGGAAAGAGGCCATTTGTGCTGGGAGTCAGATGAAATAGGGGCCATTTTCTGTTTCTAGGGGGGCACATAGAGGGGGCTTCTGTCCTCTAAGGTCTCTCCTCTGGAGTTCAGCTGGGGGATCCTGTCTCAGGGGGTGACACATCCTATAATGGGGGGTCCTGCCCCAGATGTGGCAGTTCCAGAAATGTCCCTGCACATTCCTGGCCGGTGCCTGTCCCAGGGGTGGCACATCCTGTGGACCCCTGTCAATGCAAGGGTGGGGCCCAGCCATGGCCCAGCCCCACTGCACAGGGATGGCCATTGCCCAGCCCTGCTCTGGCCAGCCCCAGGGGGCAGCCAGCACCTGAGGGTCCCCCTGCACCCTTGGCTTTGTTTCTGGCAGCTTTAGAGCTGCTGCAGAGGTGAGAATTCTGTGGGTGGAAAAAGGCCCCTCCACAGGATGAGCTGAGCTGTGGTTTGCTCAGGCCTGCAAGAAGCACAAAACCCCAAGAGAGCCCAAGCAGTGTCTCTGTGAGGGCCTTTGATGGTTTTCTGAGCAGGGCTGGCTGGAAAAACCCCTGCAGGGGCACCTGTGAGGGAACCAGTCCAGGAATGCGGCAATTGATTATTTTGTCCCTCTATCCAAGGAACTGAAAGAGCCCCAGAACTACTGCAAAAACGACAACAATCTGCTGAACAACCTGACCTGTACCCTCCTTCTTGAACAAAACCTGCAGATATTTGGAACTTCCAGAAAGAATGTTTGGGTTCTGGATGTGCACACCAGAAGAGAGGGAAAAGTGTGGAAATATTGAGCAGGGGCTGCACACGAGGGTCTGGGGAACAGGAGTGTCACAGCAGGAGCAGGGAGTGCCCAGGCAGGGGAATTCAGGGCAGGCTGGAGTGGATTTACCAGGGAATCAGACCCTGAGGCACACACGGGCATTTCCACGGATTCTTGTGCACTGTCCCAAGAATGGACAGAGCTTCTCCCCTTTCTCCATGGGAAGTCAGTTAAGTTTCAGGCTGGGAATGGGGAGCAAAATGGGGAGAGTTCCTAAAGATGGCCCAAGAAAAGGCTTCCTTAGGGGCAGGGTTGCTACCCAGCAGGCAGGGAACAATCCCATGGAGCTGTTGGACACTCAGGGAGATTCCGCACTCTGTGTTATCCACAAGCAAACGCTGCTGTGTTATGTACAAATGGGCTCCTAAAGGGAACTGAAAACTCTCATTTCATTGTGATTTGTTTGTGGTTTTTTTTGTGAGTTACTTATTGGGAAAGCAATGGATTCTATAGAGCAGAGCATTTATACCTTGCTAGCTGTATTTTCACTGAGTTTTCACCTATTGCGAAAATAATGGTGTGGGAAAGATTTTTGGTTTTATTCTATGGCTTTGGTCTGAACCAACTGGTCTTCAAATGTTGCCTGGGATTGCTGAGTCAGGAAATGTGGGGACCTGACCCAGGGGTGTGTGGGGCAGGGACACAGAGACTCCCAGGACAGCCCTGGGGTGCTTCAGGGGTAGGGCTTTGCTGGGCTCTGAGTCACCCCAAAATCCGAGACTCCCAGAGCAGGAGCTGTGAAGCCTGTGCCCACGTAGCCACTGCCCATCCCTGGCCCCCCCATTCCCATGGGAACCCAACCATGGGACCCCCATTGCCTTGGTCTCTCCTCCTTGGGGACCCCCATCCCCGGACTGCCCTTGCCCAGCACCACCATTGCCTTGATCCCGTCCCATGGGCTGCTTCCTCTCTCAGAACCCCTGTTCCCAAGGGTGCCCTTTTTTCCCCTGCACCCCCAACCCTGGCACCCACATGCCATGACCCCAAATCCCTGGGGACCGTGTTCCTACAGCACCCCCATCCCTGAATCCCCCCAGGCATGGAGACCCCAATTCCCCTGAACCCCCATTCTCCTGGACACCCATTCTTGGTTCCGCACATCCCCTGAGCACTCCACTCCTGGCAACAACATCCCCACCATGTCCCCAGATTATGCAACCTTGTCCCCAGCCTGTGCCCCCAGCCTGTGGTCACCCTGCCCCCACCAAGGGCCACCTACACATGGGGAAGAGACGCGACCTCGCTTCCTTCCCCTTCATCCGAAGAGCTGCCAGCCAGGGGAGCGGTGGCCACAGCAGCAAGTGACAGTCAGTGCACATGGCTGGGGACACCGGGATGGCCGGGAAGGTGGCACTGCTCCTGTGGGGTGAGTGCCCTGGGCATGGGCCTGACACCCTGGGGATGGGGAGGGGAGGGGGCACAGGGGGGCTGCGGGGTCCCCTGAGGTCCCCAATGCCAGCAGTGCCAGTCTATGTAACCCACAGTGCACCTTGGTGGGACAGTGGATGTAGGGTGGCTTTGGACACTGGAACAGGGGCAGGAATTTGGGGATGGGCATGTGGGGACAGGAATGTGGGGACTGGCACTTTTGGGCTCAGGTAGCTCTGGGAATAGGGACAAGGGAACCGGGATGCAGGGACAGAAGGGGACAAGAACAGTGAGGATGTGGCCATGGGGATGGGATCATGGGGATGGGATCATGAGCTGGTGAGGGTGACCTGGGCCAGCATGGGCTGTGTCCATGGTGTCCTCATACCCAGAGTGTCCACAGTGTCCCCATGTTCTGCCTCAGCCCAGGGTGGCCTCGGTGTCCCTGTTCCCAAGGTGTCTGTGCCACATGGATGTGGTGCACAGGTGGCTGTGACACAGACATGTCCCCCTGCCTCTCCAAATCTTTTAAGGACCACCCAGTCACACTTTCCCACAAGAATTGCTGTCCTCGCGGGGACAACAGTTTGGGGAGAGCCACCACACCCTGTACTCCAGGTGCTGGTGTGAGCAGCACCTGGAGTACAGGGTGTGGTGGCTCTCCCTTCTCCCTTCCAGCCCAGACCCTTGGCCTTGCTGGTGAGTCCTTGGGGGATGCCATGGCCCCACCCCGCTGATCCTAGCCCTGGACTGGCCCTGGCCGGCTGGTGTCCCCTGTCACCCGCAGGTGCCCAGACCACCCATCTCCTGCTGGAGCCCCCCTGGAGGCTGGCGGTGCTGTGGGACCGGGGGACACTGACCTGCCAGAGCTCGGGGACGGCCGATGCCACCACCTGGTACAAGGACAGCCAGCGCTGGTGGTAGGAGGGACAGAACCACCTCACTGTCACTGAGACAGGCACCTACATATGTGACAGACCTGGCACTGGGCTCAGCCCTCCCGTGACAGTCTCAAATGTTGAGAGGGGATCTGTTGAGATTCATAAATCTCAACAGGTCAGGATTGCCCCCAACAGGTCTGGATGGGCTGCACTCTGTAGGTGGCCTCACACCCCCCGTGTGGTGAGAGCCTGTACCCTGCAAACAGGGACATCCCAGTTCATCCCAGTGCACCCAGGTATCCCTGGTGCCATGGGCACCCACCTTAGACCTGTCTCGACCCCTCAGTGAGATGGCACCCTCCTGTCCCACAGATGATCTGGTGCTGCAGGTGCCAGCACAGGCGTTGCTGGAGGGAGACACGGTGACACTGCCCTGCAAGGGCTGGTTGAAAAACACAGTCACCAGGGTGCGATTTTACCAGGATGAGAAGGATCTGGGGGCCGCCCATAAATGGGACTGAGCTGTCCCTCTCCCCTCTGTAGCTGAACCACAGCGGCAGCTACAGCAGCAAGGGTTTGGGGAGGTCCATTCTTTCATGGTCAGCAGCAGTGACAGTGACCGTGCACGGTGAGCACACCCATGGCTGGAACTCCAATCTCCTGACAAACCCAAAGACACGTCCCAGTGGACTCAGAGTCACAGTCCTCACCTGCCCTCTCCTTCCCAGAGCTCTTCTCGGTGCCTGTCCTGGAGGGTCCCCCTGAGCCCACCCAGGGGTCCAACCTGACTCTCAGCTGCCTCAGCACCCCCAGCCCCCTGCAAACCTGATCTCCCCTCCTGCACGAGTTCTACTAGGATGGGCAGGTGGTGGGGGGCCTGCAGGGGTCCCCACAGCTTCTGGTGCCCACTGTGGGGGTCTCCCACTCAGGAAATTACAGCTGCCAGGTGAGCTCCGAGTGGGGGGCCATGCGGAAAAGCAGCGTCCGGCTCCGCGTCACGGTGCGCAGTGAGTGCGGGGATTGGCACAGGGAGCCCCCACAGCCTCGTCAGGTGCCCTCCCTGGGGACCTCCATGTCTCCCAGACATCTGCCCTGGCTCCCCATGCCTCTGCCCTGTGTCCCCTCACCCCTCCATTGTGTGACCCCATCACTGACATCTCCCACCACACCCATCCATTCTTGTCCCTTGTTTCGCGGAGAAAAGAAGAAACCTCACAACTTTATAAAACTTGTAAAGCTCGGTATGTTTATTTACAGCTCCGGACGCATGCAGAGAAAATTCTCCTCAAAAGGCATGCGTACCCCTGAAAATTTCAGACCTCTTTTTATCCCCCTTCCAAATGCATATGCATACAGTTTTCACAATAGGTTCATTCATATTCATTCCGCGTGACATTTATTGCCAGTTCTTCTTTATCAAAGGAATTCCTAGGTCTGGGGCAAATTGACCTCGTGGTCTTTTCTGTTTTTCTTTATCTGTCTCCTTGCTGTCTCGGCATGTGAGTTTTTCCTTCAGCTTTGGCCTCACAGACTTTTCACCTCTCCCAGACAATTCACCTAATTCAGAATGGATCTCTACTCTGTCTCAGGGCAGAGAAAGATCATTTTCAGGTGTGCAAAATGTGGTAAACAAAATCTAAAATACCACAGTATCTCCTGTCACATCCCATGCTGCAAGGGAATGGCGTGTGTGGCTCACACTTGGGAATGGATCTGTGAGGTGTGCCACCGAGGATTTGCCGCTAAGATTGGCCTGGGTCAGCACAGGAGGATAAGACATCCTCTTGTGTGAAATGTGGAGCGGATTGTTGCTACCCAACCCAAAGAATCACCGGCCCGAGGGGCCCACAAACGGGTATGGACTGAGGAGGAAGAGGCTCTCCTGGTACAACTGGTGGACAAGTTTGCCGGTAAAAGGAATATCAACCAACTTATAACGGAGCATATTCCAACTAAAATGGCAAAGCAAATAAGCGATAAAAGGCGCCTTCTAGTGAGAGGTCCCTCTGCAAAAGGTCATGAAGGACTATAGGTGCCACAGGGATTGAACAGCCTCCCGGGTCTGCCAAGGTGCCCAAGGAGGGACAGTTAAAGCTCCAATACTGCGAGGTGATCAAAGCGGGATTATCAGTTGGCAAATTCACCGTGTATCCGGGAGGCCTTCGAGAAAATTCTTGATGGGCAAGATCCAGGTCAGGTGGTGAACGATGTGTATAATGAGTTTCTCGGTATTCTGGGTGTGCCTAGCCAAATTAATTCTATCTGTAAGGGTAGAAAGAAGCAGGCATCCCGTGGCCAAAAAGCATCCAAAACTCCATCAAATTGGATGTGCAAAAGAGCTATTAAGAGGGGAAAATTCTTGAGATTCCAACATGTTGTTACATGTAACTGTTACGAGTTACATAGAAGGCGCCTCGCGCGTGTCATCCTGGACAGCACGAAAGCCTCTCAGTGCCAAGTACCATCAAGTGTTCTCCACGATCACTTTAAAAGAAGGTGGGATACCTCTGGTATATTTGGTGGCCTTCTGAATTTCCCTCCATATAAGGAGGCGGATAACATCGCATTCTAGGCCCTAATTACTGACAAAGAGATTGATAAGAACATGAGAGAGATGTGTAAAACCTTTGCTCCCGGGCCAGATGGGATCACTTTGGGTCAGATTATTGCAAAGACCCAACATTTTCCCAGTTGACTGAGATCTTCAACCTCCGGCTTATCACCGGTACTGTTCCAGATGCACTGCGGGACTGCAGGACAGTCTTGATGCCCAAGTCTTCGGATGCAGAGAAGCTTGGTGATATCAATAACTGGAGGCCTATCACTATTGGTTCAATGGTGATTAGCCTATTCTCCAGGATCGCTACTGCGAGGCTGTCCAAAGCATGTCCCATTAACCCCCAGCAACGGGGTTTCATTTGCGCATCAGGTTGTGCCGAGAACCTCAAGTTGTTACAGCTTGTAGTAAAAACAGCTAAGCGAGAACATAAACATCTGGGGGTCGTGTTCGTGGACTTTGCTAAGGCATTTGACACCGTTTGTCATCAGCATATATTTGAGGGTCTGGACAAGAGTGGAGTGGATCCACACATGATGAAGTTGGTGAGGGAAATGTATCGTGATGTTAAGACATGCATTTCCATTGGAAGAGAAAGGACAGACCCCATATACATTCGCTCAGGTGTCAAGCAAGGCGACCCCATGTCACCTTCGCTGTTCAATTTAGCGATGGACCCCCTTCTATGTAAACTCGAGAGTGAAGGTGAGGGTTTCCATCATGGGGGTTCGAAAGTTACGGCCATGGCGTTTGCTGATGACTTGGTGCTGCTGAGTGACTCTTGGGAAGGCATGTGTCATAACATCAACATTTTGGAGGCATTTTGCAATCTTACTGGCCTTAGTACAAAGGGGGAAAAATGTCATGGCTTTTACATCAAGCCTACTAGGGACTTGTATACCATCAATGATTGTCCTGCATGGGTGATTAATGGATCCCCCCTTAATATGATCGACCCAGGGAGCTCAGAAAGATATCTCGGCACATGGGTTGACCCTTGGACTGGCTTTGCAGATCCTAGATTATCAGAGAAGCTCACAGATTGGCTTCATCGGATTGGTCATTCGCCCTTAAAACCACTTCAGAAAGTCGATATACTCAGGACCTATACCATCCCGAGACTGATATATCTGGCTGACCATACAGAAGTCAAGGTGGGCCTGCTCGAATCTCTTGACCATTTGATTCGCAATACGATTAAGGAATGGCTTCATCTTCCTCAAAGTACATGTGATGCGGTCTTGTATACCAGTTTCAAAGATGGCAATTTAGGTCTCATCAGATTGGTGGTGCTTATTCCAAGTATTCAGGTGCGAAGACTCCATAGATTAGCCCAGTCTTTGGATGAGACTCTTGTGAAATATCTAAAGGAAGTACATCTGGAATGGTTATTTGAACAATTATGGTTGAAAGCATTGGGGACACAAGAGTCCATCCCATCAATTTGGGAGCCTTTACCATTGGTAGAGTCGGAGGGCAACGATGGAGCCCGGCTGGAATGGGAAGCACCCGTCCCTAAGATTCGTTACCCAAGACCTTGTAACTGGAGAAAACTAGAATTTCAAAAATGGACCCATCTGGTTGCCCAGGGCCATGGGATTGAGAATTTCGAGAATGATGAGATCAGTAATGCCTGGATAAGGCGGTTTAAGGGCATACCTAATCGTAAACTAATTACGGCCCTACAACTAAGAGCAAATGTCTACCCGACAAGGGAATTCCTGGCTAGGGGTAGACAAGAGAATGTTGTTCAGTCTTGCAGACATTGTGGAGCTAGATTGGACACCGTAGCCCGCATGTCAGAAACTGCGCCATCCATCACTCAAGAAGCCAGGATCAAGAGACACAATGCCATCTGTGAAACCCTTAGTGAGGAGGCTAAGAGGGAGTGTTGGACAGTGTTTGAGGAGCCACACCTGAGGGATGATGTAAATGAACTATTTAAACCCGATTTAATCTTTGTCAAAGTTCTAAGGCAGCTGTGTGAGGTACGAGCACTCTGATATCTCATTGAGTGAAAGCGCCTCGGAGAAGGCCAAAAAGTATCTGCGCCTTCATACACAAATTCAAGAACTGACCAATGCTGATGACATTGAATATGTTGGCTTCCCCATGGGAGCCCGTGGCAAATTATTTGAGTTGCTGACCACAATTAAGGGAGTCATAGCTACTCCTGTCGTTTACCCGTGCTTTGTTGAAGTTCTTCACTTTGACATTCAGAGCACTGGGCAGAAATCACATTGCATCAACACCCACCTCGGGCCTTCGCGATGCTTTGTTTAAATTAAACAGTCGGATTCCCCTCATCTGCACCAGTTCTAAGCCAGCTGCTAGGCGCCAGCTGAGGCAGGGCACCGGCCTGGGGAGCCCGACCGGGGACCCTCCCCTGCACAAACTGCGGGAGGCGGTGCGCACTGTGGGGACCCCACCAGCAGGAACTGAGGGGTGACGGCTCGGTGACGACGGCGGCCGCCGCTGGGGCGCCGTCCGCGGCAAGGCAGAGGGCGAGCAGAGGGGGTGGCAGGCCATGCCCGCCGCAGCTGAGGCGATCCACGGGAAGGGCCCGGCGCGCGTCCAGAGTCGCCACCGCGCATGCACATGCCCTGGTGCCCAAGCGGGCCATGCAGAGCACACTCACCTGCGCGCGGCGCCTAGTCCAGCTGCGGTGCATGCCCAGCCTTGCTTCATGCCCCAGCCCGACCGACCCAGCCCTTAGAGCCAATCCTTATCCCAAAGTTACGGATCCGGCTTGCCGACTTCCCTTACCTACATTGTTCCAACATGCCAGAGGCTGTTCACCTTGGAGACCTGCTGTGGATATGGGTATGGCCCGGTGTGAGACTTACACCCTCTCCCCTGGATTTTCACAAGCCAGCGAGAGCTCACCGGACGCCGCCGGAACCACAACACTTTCCAAGGCGCAGGCCCCTCTCTTGGGGTGAACCCATTCTAGGGCGCCTGGCCCTTCACAAATAAAAGAGAACTCTCCCCGGGGCTCCCACCAGCTTCTCCAGGATCGGTTGCGTCACTGCACTGGGTGCCTCACGGCACCTGTTTCCGCCGGTCCGGACTCGGGGATCTGAACCTGACTCGCTTTCGATTGGCTGAGGACAACGGAGGCCATCGCCCGCCATTGCGGAACGGCGCGCGCCTATCGCTTAGGACCAACTGACCCATGTTAAACTGCTGTTCACATGGAACCCTTCTCCACTTCAGCCTTCAAAGCTCTCGTTTGAATATTTGCTATTACCACCAAGATCTGCACCTGCGGCAGCTCCACCCAGGCCCACGCCCCAGGCTGGGGCGCACCGCAGCGGCCCTCCTACTCATCGCGGCCTAGCCCCCGCGGGCATCGCACTGCCGGCGACAGCCGGGTATGGGCCCGACGCTCCAGCACCATCCATTTTCAGGGCCAGTTGATTCGGCAGGTGAGTTGTTACACACTCCTTAGCGGATTCCGATTTCCATGGCCACCGTCCTGCTGTCTAGATCAACCAACACCTTTTCTGGGCTCTGATGAGCATTGGCATCGGGTGCCTTAACTTGGCGTTCGGTTCATCCCACAGTGCCAGTTCTGCTTACCAGAAGTGGTCCACCGAGCACTCGCATTCCACTCACGGCTCCACGCCAGCGAGCCAGCCCCTTTACCCATTGAAAGTTTGAGAATAGGTTGAGATTGTTTCAGCTCCAAGGCCTCTAATCATTTGCTTTACCAGGTAAAACTGCCCATTGCTGAGTGCCAGCTATCCTGAGGGAAACTTTGGAGGGAACCAGCTACTAGATGGTTCAATTAGTCTTTTGCTCCTAGACCTGGGTCAGAGGACCGATTTGCATGTCAGGACCGCTATGGACCTCCACCAGGGTTTCCTCTGGCTTTGCCCTGCCCACGCATAGTTCACCATCTTTTGGGTCCTAGCACGGACACTCACGCTCCACCTCCCCGGCCCCGCGAGGGGGTGGCGGGCGAGACGGGCCAGTGGTGCACCCGGGGCTGCCAGGCATGGCACACACCCCGGGATCCCACCTCAGCTGGCGCGCGCCGGCCCTCACCTTCATTGCGCCACGGGCTTTCGACTCGGGCCCCTGACTCGCGCACGTGCTAGACTCCTTGGTCCGTGTTTCAAGACGGGTCGGGTGGGTAGCCGACATCACCGTGGACCCCGGGCGCCCCAGGACGGCCCATGAGCCCGGCCCAGTGGCGCCGCGTGGTCGGGGCGCACTGAGGACAGTCCACCCCGGTTGACAGCAGTGGCGGGGGCCAGCGGGCCCAGCCCCTGCACCCCCCTGCGCGAAACGCTGTGCTGTGAGGATGCTGCCCACCCTGCGAGCGGAAGAAGTGATGCCCCCCGCCATGGCGCCATTGCAGACGGGGTTCGCCTGGGCGATGGAGCAGAGGATCCGCCAAACCCGCGCCCGACGACTGAAACTCGACGGGTTGAATCCTCCGGGCGGACTCCGCAGGCCCCACCCGTTTACCTCTTAACAGTTTCACACCCTCTTGAACTCTCTCTTCAAAGTTCTTTTCGACTTTCCCTTACGATACTTGTTGGCTATCGGTCTCATGCCAGTATTTAACCTTAGATGAAGTTAACCATCCGGTTTGGGCTGCATTCCCAAGATACCTGACTCCGAGAAGCCCCAGGCCTGGCGCGCTGGGGGGCCGCTACCGGCCTCACACTGTCCGCGGGCTGCGGCCTCGATCACAAAGACTTGGGTCCCCCAAGAGCACCGCCGGGGAGGGGGGCTTCTGTACGTCACATGTCCCGTGCCCCACTGCAGGGGGAGATTCAGCCCCGGGCTTTTCCCTCTTTGCTCACTGTTGCTGATGGCATCCTCATTAGTTTATTTTCCTTTGCTGACTAATTTGCTTAAATTCAGCGGGTCGCCATGTCTGATCTGAGGTTGCAAGGCCAAAGCTTGGCCACACCTCCTGGCCCATGCTGCTCCTAAAGAAGCGGCATGCCAACAGGCCAAAAGCCAGCCAGCTTCTCCAACCTACTACTCTCACCTCCCTCCCCACTAGCTCCCATGCGCCAGGGGAAAACAAAGCCAGAGGGAGAGAAGCAGAGACAGAGTGCCACATCCCAGAGACAAGAACCAAAATGGGAGTGTGGCAGAGACAGCCCTGATGGGGGACCAGCCGAGTGGCGGCACGTGATGGCCTTGGTGGAGAGAGAGAGAAAATCCATGGTGCTATTTGCCCCCCGAGACCGTGACAGAAGAGGAGCAGGGGAGGCGAAGGGAGGAGGGGGTCAGAACCCCTGTCCCCAGTGCTCTCGCCTCACGTACACACATGGCAGCACAGCAGCCCGGCACGGTACCCCCGTGGTACCCACCCGCAGACAGCCGCCTGCATGGCTGGGAGGCTACGGGTGAGGCCTGCACCTCATCTCCCTCTTGCCTCTCTGTTCTCTCGTCCCACGGTGATGTTTTCAACACTGTCTCTCACTCTCCTCAGCTGCCACCACCACCATACCGCGGCATGGGTGCTGCAAGGACAAACTCTGCCCCAGTGGCTCACTCCAGGAGTGGGGAGCTATGGATCAGTCCCTGAGTCTGCATATAGGGGGATGAAGGCCCTGCGCGGCAACAATGATGATGACAGCCATGACGATGATGACACCGGCTGGGTCACAGGGAAAAAATTGAGGCCTCCAAGGGAAACGCATCCCTTGCCAAATCCCTGACCGCCTTCCCTCCAGGCACCAGCGAGCCAGCATCATCTCCGCCGCTGACCACAGTCAACTGGCCTGTGAGGCGACGCCAGCCGCACCACCGTGGTGGCCCCCGGATGGCGACTGATGGTCAAGAAGTGTTCAGACGGGCGTAGCTCCGGGAGGAACCCAGGGCTGCAAGTGCATTCAAAGAGTGGATGATCAATGTGCCCTGCAATTCCCATTAATTCTTGCAGCTAGCTGCATTCTTCATTAATGCATGAGCCGTGTGATCCACCGCTAAGAGTTGTCTGGCTTTTGGCACCAATCCTGCACGTGTAGAGGGGCTGGGACCGCTCACATGAAGCGCCCCTTTCTCTTGTGCTGAGGATGTGCGGGCATGTGACTGGCTTTGACTGTCCTTACTTGATAGTCAGGATTGCAGACATAGGAGATCCAGCCACACTGAACTGGATTTCTTCCTCAAACCTCCACACTATGGTGGCACTGAAGGAGATCTGAGCAGTCTGGGTCCCACCTGGTGCAACGATGTCCTCCTCGGGCGCAAACTTGAAGCAGAAGCCCACATTTGCAGTTAAAAGGCTATAGCTGAAGGGAGCATAAATAGCTCCTAGGTTAATCAGTTTCACCTGCAGCAGCAAGAAAGCAAAATGGAAATACATGTGGAATCTTCCCTACTTGTGAGTTACTGTCTAATGACGCAATTAATACCCAGAAATAGCAGACGATGCTTTGAATGGCAAAAAAATACAACAGGACAAGTTCTGCCTTGAAGTTTTCATGCAAAGCAGTGGCAACTCCACAGAACTGGAGTCCACAACCCTGGGGTTATCCCATAGACACAGAGCAGTGCCGCTCTGGTCAGCATCACCAAGTTCATTCAGACCTGGCCCTGAGAGCAACGTGGGCTGATTGCAGCTGCGTAGGGAATCACCCCAGAGCTGCTGCTGCCCCAGTGAGCACAGCTCCAACAGCACCATCTACTCATTCACCTTTTCCCATACCATGAAAACAATACATTGATTATGAGACATCAGCATCAAAATGTATAGACAGCACCATCTTTTGGTAAGAAAACTCAGCATGTCTTTGCCTCCCACAGCCAAGCTTTTGGAAGTGTCTGGCATGATGTAGTGCCTCACTTTCTACCTCTTTCAGCTGCTCTCTCTTTGGATTTTTTTGCAAACCTGACACTATTGGGGAGGAGGCAAATAGGTAGAAAAATGCTTTGCTTTATTCCCAGGAACACTTTTCTCTTTCTAGAGCCAGAGATGCACCAAGGCTGAAGTGTGGTGAGGGACTGGTCAGCAAGGGAAAGAACTCCCAAGCCCTTTGCAAGGGCCAGCACTGAGCCAGGAGGCTGGATGGCTTTCCTGTGACTTGCAGCAATAAGCAGGAGACACTTGACTGGAAGCTGTCTGCAGTGGACTGAAGCTCAAAGGCAGCCAGTTTGTTCCAGCTGCTTCTGAACAGCCCAGTCCAAAGGTGCCTTGTGTCTGGCATGGCCACAAAAGCCTCTGAACATCCCTTTTTGACCCAGGCTTTGTTTCATATGCCAAGGGGTTGTTTTGCAGGAAGCCTCCCAGCTGATTCCCAAAGAAGGAACTGGGGCTTCATGAACAACAGACACACCTTTTAGACCCTCCCAGATTTCACCAGTACATCAAATATTCCCTGCTCACAACTGTCCAGGTCGGCAGCAATTCCACACTTCGACCAGGCTTGCTCCTCCCTCAGGAGCCATCTGGATCCACCCCAAGCCTTGTGCTCACCTCATAGATGTGGGGGGTGTCGATAGAAATGTTCCCAAGGTTCAGAGTAGGAGAGCTGAATTCTACCAAGGGTCCTTGGCCTTCCCCTGAGAGGTGCAGGGGCAGCCTGCTCTCACAGCCTGGGGAGAGATGTCCATTGCACTACAATCATTCCCTCTGTTATACTGCATTTTCCAGTCTGCCTCAGTGCTAGTCCCTGACTCTGAGCTGGATGCAACCAGCTCCTGATGCTGCAGGAGAGGATATGGACCCTCCTCTTCCCTCAGCCTTGGGGCTGACTTCTAATTTCTAATCCATTCCTTTGGCTGCTTTCCAATTTCAGCCACCAGTCTGCTGAGTTTAAAACATCTCTGCTGTGGGATCTCAGCACCTCAGGACTGAGGTGCCGAGTCACCGAGACCACCCTTGGGGGGCTCGGGAGTCCTGTAATGTTGCCAGAAGTGTCTGGTGGCTGGACTTTGATCCTACACAGGAGACGACACTTGTATGAGGATAGGAGGATTTCACCGGAGTGAATGGTGAAGGGATAAGTTAATTAGAGAGTGAAACACAGGGTTTAGGATTTCTGTACAGGGGGGTTTAGAGAAGTAAGATGGAGGAATTGGGGCGTGTCCTGTCCTTCTTCTCCTTCTTCTCCTCCATCTTCTGTGGTGATGGTGGCACTTTGGGATTGGTCATTATTAAAAGTGCACTGGTTAATAAGGGCAAAAGGTATTGGGGAAAAATGATAAATATTGTATACGTAACTTTGAGTATAAAGATAGGTGACCGCCCCGGAGGGTAAGGAGTGTGCTCATGGCTGGCTGCTGAGCAGACCTCTGTCGGGCCGAGAGAAAATCTTTTAGATAAGCAAATAATAAACACCGAGACCGAGAAAAGATTTGAAGCCTCTTCTCATCCTTTGAAGCGCGGGCTGCCCCAAGGCCACCCTGGGCCTTTCCAGGCTATCTAAACAGCCGGGAATCCGACATGCAAGTCTTGTAGGAAACACACCAAAGTCCAGGCAGTCATTTGCTGTGATGTTTTGTTCCCTGAATAACACAAAACTCCATCTTTATGTCAGTGTTCCTCTGGTTTGCTGGGTCAAAATCCACGTCTGGCCTGAGGGAGATGAGTCATTTGCCCAGGTGCTTCCACTCCTGCTGCAGCCCTGAGATGGTCCACATATAGAAAGAGGAAATGCAGGGAAAGAAGGATAACAATATATTATCATGTAATCAGGTGGTAAAAAAGGGGAGTGTAATTGAAAGTAAGGGTATTTTTCTTTAATTTCATGCAACTATATTTAGTGATATTAGTGGTTTGAGCATTGCTGTACGTCCTCCCAACTAGAAATTATCTGGTTCCACCATGTGGACTCAGGAGAATGTAACAGCTCCATCTTTTCAGGGAGGAGGCAGCACTAGGACCACAGTGATTGTTTCATACAGTAGACCTGAGCACACAATTTGCTCCAGCTCGGAGCATGGGCTTATCCCAGCCTAAGAACTCCTGAAGGCTAAATTATTAGAAATAGCATTACCACAGGATCTATGATGGCTATCATGAGATAATCATCAGACATCTGGATTTTTTAGGCACAGAGCATACTCTGGTGCTTTCCAGTCCCTGGTGACATGACCTAATAGCAACACGTGCCTGGAGCTGCGCTAGTGCAGCACTCTGTGCTGGGGGAAGGAGGCACTGCTGGGCTGGGAGAGCACACAATTGGCAGCCCATGGCTGTGATTTACACAAAGCTGTTTGTGTCTTGCAAATAGATTTCTTTTCCTTCAGTGGTAGGGAGCCAGGAGATGCATTGGTCAGCAGCAGAACAGAGAACATCTTGGTGCAGAGCCAGGAGTGTTATGAACAAAAATTCAGTTAATGTTTTTTTTGTGGGAGGGAGTTGCAGGGACGCCGCTGGGTCGGTCTCTGCCAGGATTCTTAGTGCTTTGTTATTGTAATACCGGGTCGTTAAGGCTTACCTCTTCTTTTGTATTAGTAAAAGGCCCGGCTAGGTGCGGTGAATGGCCCTTCCCCCGAGGCTGTGCTCTCTTACAACATAGGGAAGACACCTGAGAGGGTGGGGGGGTTATGCAAAGTGACTCCAAAGTCCAGAATGCTTTGTGGGACCCCGACTCGAAATGCAACGAGAAAACCCCAAAAACAACGAGCCAATTACGAATTGAGAGACTAAAGTGATGTCTGGATGTGAGGAGCCAAGTGCTGAGCCTGCAGAGATGCGGAGCCCCTCTCGCCCTGACCATAGGAGTCGTCCCCAGCGCCGAGACTGAGGGGGACCGCACTGACAACGTAACATCTGACGGGGACATCAAGCCCTAAAAAGCTCCCACGAGGACTGGATCCCCCGGCTCTGCCCCTAGTGGATGGAGCTGCACATATCCTCCTCCTCTGAGTCACCCTGGGAGACGCGACGGGGACTGCAGCCCTGCCGAGCCGCCCAATCCTGAGCTGATCACTTTTAATAAAGGCATTATTAACGAGAAGAAGTCTCCTGGCCCTGTTTATTTCAGCTGGGGGCGCTCGTCCGGGATAGCCACGCCGCAAGAAGACTCAAGACTGGCCATCTTGGACTTCAGGACAGCTGGCTACCAGGACCAGAGGGATCGGCTCAGGAGCAGCGACGCAGAGGAGCACCGGAACACCGGATTGGTGAGAAAGCCGGTGGTGGGAGCGGGAGACGTGCACATGTGTGTGTGAATGAGACGAAGGCCGGCAGCTGGACCTTCGAAGCAAGAGCGGACCTCTCAGTACCGCGGTTCCGGACTCCTGAGAAGGATCCGGCCGGGAACAGGGGGCGGAGCTTGGAATTAGCGTGAGTGAGTCGTCTCCCAAGGGGGAATAAAGGGCCCCCCCCTCCGGGCGTGCGGAGGGAATATTTTTATGAGTGGCACGCACCCAAAATAGGCCCTGACAGAGGGAAGTCAGGCAGATTTTGTCAGTCCCAAGAAGGATTCGGGTAGCAGTTGTAAGTCTCGAGAAGGATTCGTGTAAGATTTTGTCAGTCCCGAGAAGGATCCGGGTAGCTCATAAGCCCTGCAGGCAAAAGTAAGTCCTGGCACAGGAACCAGGCAAAAACCCCAGCGAAGGAGGCTGTGGTTTGCTTTTAAGTCCTGATACGGTGAAGACTAAAAATTGGCGGGGAAGGCAAACTAAAAATCAGGCAGTTGTTTTTCCTGACTGAGGGAGTCAGGCACGACCCGGATTCTTAGGCCGAGGTTTCGTGTGTTCAAGTCCCGATAGATGTAAGACCTGACGTGGGGAAAGTTAGGCAATCAAGAGATTGGGCAGTTGTTTCAGTATAAAGTCCTGAGCATCAGGCAGAAAATTTGAAGTTTCAGTGGAGGAGGCTGAAGCTCCTCAAAGAAGGTTCTTTTTGAAATTACCGGTCAGTAAAGGCACCTTTAGGATTTTTTACTGTTAAGACCTGTAAAATGGGAGGGTGTAATAGTAGAAAGACCGGTAAGAGACTGAGGTATATACATCCTAATAGTCCCTTAGGAGAACTGTTAGTAAAATGGGATTCTATAGAGGCCACGGAGGGATTAGATAAAGCGAAAATGATCCATTATTGTATGGAAGTGTGGCCAGAATTAGAGATACAAGGAGGATGGCCTTGATGTGGGACAAAGGATAAGTGGATGTGCCAGCTGTTAAATAATTATCTGACAGCTCGAGGGGATACTGATCCTGAGCAATTATTGTATGTAGCCTGCTGGTTAAAGAGCACTGTTGGGGATGAAGGGGTGCGAATTTGTAAGGTACAGAGGAAGAAAGAGGGGAATGAAGGAGGGGATGATAGGACTAGTAAAAGATGGGATCCCCTGGATTATTTGCCTCCTTCTGCCCCTCCACTTTATAATCCTCTTCTCCAAGCACCTCAAATGGCAGGTCCGGTTCTTCCCCCGGCTGCCATCTCACTACCACCTGTTCAAACTCCTCCTTCTACCTCTTCAGCTTCCGCTATGATAAACCCAGTATCCCCTCCAGTTCCTTCTGTACCACCACAAGTGCCTACTCCACCTGCTGCATTCCCAACTCCTTCTCCAGCTGCACTTAATATCCACTCAGGCTCTTCTCCCCCTCCTATTGCTGTCCCTTTACCTCCTCCTAGTTGGGACACAAATGCCTCCTCGCCCGATAAACAGCTATCAGCGAATACACCTGCTGATGGGCAGAAAGTTCAGGGTAACCCAGATATCCCTCAAAGTAGTTTGGCATCTGAAGATGGGCCGTACTGTAGCACCAGATCCAAGACCTCCAAGGCAGAGAGACTCTTTCCCCTCAGAGAGGTTCCTATGGGAGAAATAGCAGGAGGTGTTGGCTTTGTGAATGCTCCCCTAACTGCTTCTGAGGTGAGAGGATTCAAGAAAGAGTTGGGGCATTTAGTTGAGGACCCATCTGGGCATAGCCAACCAAGTGGATCAATTTCTAGGTCCAAATATCTACACTTGGGGGGAGATAAATTCTATCCTGAGTATATTATTTTCCCCAGAAGAGGTCCAGATGATTAGGGCGGCTGGCATAAGAATTTGGGAGAAAGATAACCATCCAGGACCCCAGGTCCCAACAGGTAAACAGAAATTGCCACTAACGGATCCCAGCTGGAACCCTAACCAGGAGGAGGGGAGGAAGGCCATGATGGAATATAGGTCTTTGATAATACGGGGGATCAAAGAGTCAGTTCCCAAAGGAACTAACACCCAATTGGCATTTGAGGGTACACAGGAGAAAGAAGAAGCTCCTGCTGCCTGGCTTAATCGCCTAAGGCGGAAATTTCGGTTGTATTCTAGAATAGACCCAGACACCCTAGAAGGTCAAATGCTACTAAAAGTCCAATTTGTTACCAAATCTTGGCCTGACATATGGAGAAAACTGGAAAAGATGGAAGATTGGCAAGAGAAGGACATTAATGAGTTACTAAGAGGAGCATTGAAGGTGCATTTAAGGAGGGAGGAAGAAAAAGCAAAGGCCAAGGCTAAGATCATGGTTGCTGTAGCTAGAGAAAGTGCAGGGTGGGCAGGTCCACCACCAGGAGGAGGCAAGGATAGGCCTCTTGTACTGTCAGGTACAAGAGGGATGGAGAGACCTCAAGTCCCTTTGAGAGAACGACATTGCTATTACTGTGGAGAGCCAGGACATGTCAGGAGGTTTTGTAGAAAGCTCAGTCTCAATGAGGCAATAGCCAGGGAACAAGATAATTTAGGGAAGATCTTTAGAGGTGACGAGTAGAGGGTCAGGGGCTTTACACTTTAGGGGACCTGATGCAACATCTAGAAGAGCCCTTGGTAAACTTTGAGGTGGGACCCCTAAATGAAGAATTTGAATTTTTGGTTGATACAGGAGCAGATAAGTCCTGTCTCAACAAAGTAACATCTGAAGTTAGACAAAAAGCCAGCTAGGCAGAAAGGATATCCAATAGCACCAAAACTGGCCAGTAAGACTAAACTTGTAATAAGTGGTGTGAAAGTAAAAGGTACCTTATTGTTGTTGTGTTGTGTGAGAGTGAGTCACAAGCAAAGTCAGCCTCAACTTCCCGGGCAGGTGGGAAGGTGGCAGTGGAAGTGTGTGTGTGTGATCTGCAAATCAGGCTTGTGTCCCCTGGGTGGGTGGGGGCTGTGACCAAAGTGTGTGTGTGTGTGACCTGCAAACCAGACTAGTGCTCCCCAGATGTGTGAGGGAGCCGTAGCTGTAAGAGCGTGAGTGACACGCAGGCAGCCTCACAGGTGAATGTGCACCAGAAGCAACCAGAGTCTGGACCCTTCCTAGAGGCCCAGAGATACTGAGACCTGTAGGCCAACCCCCAAGGTGAGGGGGGGGGCTATAGGGACCCGTGATTTTCTAGCACTAAGTTTGTGTCTTAAAGGTGTGGAGGAATGTGTGAAAGTGAATGAGAAATGAGAGAGTGAATATAGACAAGTTAGAATAGAAGTAATGTAGATTGTGCATTATAAGTTTTACCACATCTCCTTAGAAAGAAGTGTATTGTGTAGAAGAATAGTGTAAGGAAAAAAAAAATAAGTGTAAGGGGTTGAAATAAGTATTTAAGCTGTAAGTGAAAGTAAAAAACAGAAACAAGGGATAAATAAATAAGATCTTGAAAAATAGAACAGAAAACCAGTGAATTAAATACACAGAAAAATAAGAGAATAAAAGTACTTTTAGGAGTTAAGTTAGCTGAGAAATACAACTCCTTGCAAAATACAGAGTATGTAGAAGTTGATGAGAGAAACACACTAGCTATAGAAAAAGAGAAATTACTGATAACATTAAACAGAGAAGCTGAGTTTTGATAAAATCATTAACATCAGACCATTTATGCCTGTGTTTGAAAGCCTGTTTCAGGTATTCTTCATTACTAAGACGGTTAGACTCACATCACTCTCACCCCCTGTCATTGGACCAGGATCCAACATCAGGTTTTTCCCTCTGGCACTCTGGCATTGGACCGGACTCCACCCCATTCTCCCTCTGGCATTGGACCGGGCTCAATCCCATTCTCCCTCTGGCATTGGACCAAGATTCAACATCAGGTTTTTTCCCTCTGGCATTCTGGCATTGGACTGGACTGCACCCTATTCTCCCTCTGGCATTGGACCGAAATCCACCTCTTTTTCCCTCTGGCATTGGGCCAGACTCCCAGTTTTTCCCTCTGGCATTGGGCCAGAGTCCACACCACTCACCTCCGGGCACTGGATAAAGATTCATCCACATCACAAGTTAATTCACCTGAGTATACTGTGATTTAAAGTTGACTCTCAAGAGGAAGAGTCAAAAAGACTGAACCGTATGGGAAAAATTGGTATCAGAGTTCTAACATTGCTTAAAATGCTTCAAAACTGTTCTGTGTAAACTATGTCGGTAAAAAGTTTAAGTCTGTAAATAAGTAATTCTAGTTTAAGTTCCCCAATATATTTCTAAAGACTCCAGGTTAATCCTCTACAGAACACTCCCCTAGGGGAAACTAAAATTTGTAGGGAACAGACCAAGAGAGGCTTAACCAGAGAAGCGGGTAGAAAAGACTCTAAAGAGCTTGGAAGCTTCTCAATAAAAAATTCCCCAAGAGGCAAGGCCGGGTGGGCAGGCTGTGCAAGATGACCCATACCGGACTCTTGGGAAGGGTGGTACTGATGGCTCTAACTGCTGGTGTTGCTCTAGGAAGCCCAGCTGAGCCGTGCAGTGAATGCTACCAACCCTGCTATGAGGAGGAAGTGAGCTCCTTGTTCAGAGTCCACATCAGTTCTAACCCTGATTGTGTTAACCCCTCCCAACTAGTCCTTTTTCAGAAAAATAAGAGAGTGTATTGGATAGCACACAATACTGCCACTTTTAGGCAGCCACTCCTAGGACAGTGCCCTATAGGGGAAGCCTGGTTGTGCTTTGAATGTGATGCTGCTGAAACAAGCTCAGCAGATCTAGTAAAAAGCAAAGAAATGGTGAAAATGGTAAGAAAAATTGTTTGTTACAAGTATTTATATGAGTGTACTGGAAAAGAGATAAACCCCTTTTTGGAACACATTTCAGGGGAGCTCTAAACCCCTAAGTTTAATCTCGTCTGGCAACTGCATTACTAGAGTGATAAAAGCAATTTTCTTATTACCCAAAGAAACTGGATCAAGTTTGGGAGTTCCTATATATAATGATTTGGGAGAAATTAAACAAAACTGGGAAAGTGAAATAGAAATTGAGAAAATCCAAAATTGTAAAAGCCAAGTTCAGATCCCAATATCTGTGTTGAACAAAGTCATCCGGCTCCAGGCAGTATTAAAAATAAAGAATTCAATTATTAGAGACATTTCAAACAAAATAAAAAGATTAGCATGTGCAAATGATCAAGATCAAACTTCTACACTTGATCCCAGTGGGTGGGAGAACTTGGAAATTTTCAGAAGAAATGTATGGGAAAAGGTAGTTTTTCTCACTGTGTGTAGACTTGGAGGATTGCTCTTTTTACTATGCTTATTTATCTGTTTTAGTAAAACAGTATTGGCTGTACAAACCAATTTATAGTAGATTCAAAACAAAAAATTGTGAGTTGATGCGAGCTTAAGAATTTAAGGTCGATCAAAGAAAAAGAGGGGGGACTGTTATGAACAAAAATTCGGTTAATATTTTTTTTGTGAGAAAGAGTTACAGGGACGCAGCCAGATCGGTCTCTGCCAGGGTTCTTAGTGCTTTGTTATTGTAATCACGGGTCATTGTGGCTTATCCCTCCCTTTATATCAGCAGAGCCGTGCTCGAGGCTAAGTTGTACCTTTCCCAGAACAGTGAAGAGAAGAGACCTGGAGGGGGGGGGTTATGCAAAGTGACTCCAAAGACCAGAATGCTTTGTGGGACCCCGACTCCAAACCCACAGGGAAAACCCCAAAAACAATGAGCCAAATAAGAGTTGAGAGACTAAAGTGATGTCTGGACGTGAGGAGCTGAGTGCTGAGCCTGCAGAGATGCGGAGCCCCTCTCGCCCTGAGCAAGAGTCGTCCCAACGCCAGGACCAGGCAAGACTGAATGCTGAGAAAGCAAGATCTGACGGGGACATCACGCCCTAAGGCTCGCACAAGGAATGGATCCCCCGGCTCTGCCCCTAGCGGACGGAGCTGCGCATATCCTCCTCCTCTGAGTTGCCCTGGGAGACACGACAGGGACTGCAGCCCTGCCGAGCCGCCCAATCCTGAGCTGATCACTTTTAATAAAGGCATCAAAAAGGAAAAGAAGTCTCCTGGCCCTGTTAATTACACACAGGGTTATGTGAAAGCTTCTAAAGCAGCTGCTTTGGAGTCAAAGAGCCAACATTAATAGTCCTTGTCATCTATTTCCAGCTAAATCACACTTAGGAGCATTTGAAGGGGTTAGGAACGAGCGAGGGACCAGACCTCTGAGTGTTTTAGATGACGACATTTCTTTTTCTTATCTTCTACATAGATAGGAAGGGTGAGTTTGGCTCACATCTCCACTACAAGGCTCAGAAGGTCACAAGACTTGTAGTTTAAAGACCTTTTAAGTATTTATTGGCCAATAAAACATTGCCAACAAGGATATGTATGTTTCTGACCCAATCCTTCAATATTTCATCTTATGGACTCATGCTACAGTATAAGCTTTCTTAGCTAATAATGAGTTTGTGACATAGAAACACAAAGCAGTGCATTTTCACCTTGGTGTTTATATTTAAAACTTTTATTTTTTCTACATCTTAAATTCTAGAACGTGAAACTTTACTCAATTAGCTTAATATGCCTGTGCTTTATATTATAAATCTGCAATCTTGCTTGTGCGCCTAAGTTTGGAAGCCCTTTGCAAGATCTAAGCTCAAATCCTGTGTTTAACTCTAGGCCTTGGCTAACAGGCCCAAAGATCTGAGAAGCCCCTGCATTTCTGTTTCCAACAACACCGATGCTGTTCGTTCCAGAGTGCCCAGGATGAGTGTTGCAAGTCAACTCTGTCAGGATCAAGGCGGCTGCCAGGGGGCTGCTTGTGGCCTCTCACAGCCCATTGCCCAGGGCTTGCCAGCGCCCCAGCCCCTCAGGGGCTGCCCCAGCCCGGCCAAGCTGCCCGGCAGCAGCGCCGCAGCCCCACAGCAGCTCCAGAGCAGCCCTGTCCAGAGGCACCTGGGAGCCCTCAGCAAGGCAGCCAGCAGCACATGGGCAGGAGGACACGGCTGGCGCTTCCTGCCTGGCACAGGGCTTGTGGCCATCTCCAGGCACCGCTCTCACAGGGATCCCTGCAGCTCCGGGCCCTGCCCAGCCGCTCTGGCGGCAGCACAAAGGCTTCAGCAGAACCACCAAAGGCCAAGGGGCTTCTGGCCATTTCCCCTGCAGCACTGCATGCCTGGGCTGCTGGGTGAGTGCAAGCACCCTTTTCATCCTCCTCCCCTAAGCCCTGCCGATCCTCGCAAGGAAAAGATCCTGGGAGTCTGTCTACTATACATATTTTTATTTACATACAATAGAAAAATTAAACTATGAACACAAAAATTTGAATGAAAAGAAAATCCCTGCTGGCTCAAGTGGCCCCAGCAGACGAGACTCTTCCAGAACAACTTTACACAGAGTTCCAGCAGAACAGCAAGGCTCTGTGGCACAGGCGAGGCCGTTTCTTCCATGCGCTGCGGAACTCATCTCGCAGTATACGCCACGTGGAGTAGGGAGCCCTCTGTACAGCCTGCAGAACGAACCCAGCTTCAGCTGACAGATTTCTGATGGCAGGACTGCTGTCATATGCCATTTCTTCCAGGGCTACAAGAGAGAGGAACAGAGCCATGATCACATTCCACATCTGCGGGAAGCCGAGGAGAGACCCCTGCAAGGGCCATCCCAGCCGGCTGTTGCCATGGCCAGGAAGGAGCAGGGAGCAAGGGGATCAGCCCGAAGCTGCTGGCCACAAATCCCCCATGTGGCCCTGAAATGTCAATGTGCTCTGCCCAAGGGAGCAGAGCCCTCCGCAGCCAGGACAGGGCTTGCAACTCCCCCGGCAGCCCCCGCGGTCAGCCCGCTGCCCTCACTCACCAGTGCAGATCAGCTGCAGCTCTTGCTGCTGCCCCCTCAGGTGCCGCCCGGCCATGCCTGTGAACACAGAGCCTGTCACGGCGCCAGCGGCACAGCTCCCTGACAGCGGCGCTGCCGGCGCTGTGGCCACACGGGCTGCTGGCCCGGCAGGGCTCAGCCCGGCCCTTGCCGCACGCTGCCGCCCCAGGGCACGGCTGCCAGAGGGCGGCAGCAGCAATGCCCGGGCCAGGCGGGGCTCCACGGCGCCGGGCCCGGCTGGCGCTGCCGGGGCAGCAGGCGGGGCTGGGGCCGAGCTGCGGCGGGCCGGGCCGGACCGGGGAGGGGAAGGGCAGCCCGGGCTCGTGGCTCACCCATGAACCTGACGGCCGCCTCTCGCAGGGGCTCCTGTGGGCTCCGCAGGTAGCGCAGGGCCTGGTGCAGGTGCTCGGCCGCTCTGCTCCTGTCCTCTGCCAGCTGCAGAGAGCGGCAGGAGGGAAGGGTTGGCGCGGGCTCAGCCCCTGGGCCGGGCGCTGCTTGCGCCCAGCCCCGGCCTCCCCTGCCCGCACAGCCCTGAGGCGCGGCCAGCAGCCGCTGGCCAAGGGCTCCCGAGGGCAGGGGACAGAGGGCCGGCTGCTGCCCGGGGAGCCGTGGTGGCGGCCTGCAGCCCTGCCGGGCCGGGGCTCCATGGGCACCCGGCTGGGGCCCACGGGAGCCTGGAGAAGAGCCCGCGCAGCCTCTGTCTGCAGCAGCGGGCAGGGGCACAGCTGCCCAGCCCCGCACACTGAGCACCGCCCTCAGGGGCCTTCTCCGGGCTGAGGCTGGGGATTTGCAGCGGCTCTTACCAAGCCCTCGCCGAACCTCCATGTCTGATCCACCTGGAGCATTTGTTCAATATCCCTCCTTTTCAGGAATCTGGCTGCAGAATGCAGCGTTTCCCGAGAGGCCTGGAGAGCACAACAGAGGCACAGATGGCCCCACAGGCCAGGGCACAGGAGCATCCCAGTGCCACAGCCAGGACGAGCCTGCAGCCTGCAAGGTGCTCGGGCAGGAGGCAGCCCAGCCCCCTCCCAGGGGCAGCAGCTGGCCACAAGTGCTCACCTCAGCAACAATCTGATTCCCATCGTGGCAGTGGAAGGAGAGTGGGACCAGGCTCTGGCGCACGTGGCACTTCAAGGCCTTTCTTCCATCTTCTGTTACTAACTCCAGCATCTCTTGGAAGACACACATGGAGCTCAGCTGCACCTGGCTATCATCCTGAATGAAAGAAAAGGCAAAAGACCTCAGCATCAGCTGCTTCAGGCCCCCAGGGCACAGGCCTTCATCTCCACAGGGCACCAAGTATCCGGGCAGCAGCCAGTGGCTGTGGCGGTGGGCACAGACCCTTACATGGTCAAAAAGTGGCAGGAGCACTTCAGCCAGCTGCAGGGCGATGGGGGTGGGTATTGGGGCACCATTATCCAGCAGCAAATATCTGAGTAGAAGAATGGTTATCCTGATCACATTGCTTTCATTTTCCTGCAGGAGCTCCACAAGCCTTTCAGTCAGGCTCCGCACTTTTTCAGCCTGTGTGGAACACAACTTTGTGAAAGGCCGCCCTGCTGCCGCAGGGCCCAGAGGCCTAAGCCCTGTCCTGAAGCACTGGGGCAGCTGAAGCGGGAGGCAGGAGAGCTGGGAGCAGCTGCCCCAGCGCCCGAAGCCCAGGCAAGGCCAAGCGACTGCGTTGCCCAGCCCCACGCTGCCTGCACGGCTCCAGCCACTGCCCCCTTCTCACCATCAAGGGATTCTTGCCCAGCACTCTGAAGCCTCTGAGTGCCAAATGACGCCTCTCCCTCTGCTCGCTCTGCAAGTTCTCTGACAGGATGTCCAGAACACTGTCACTGCATTCCTTCAAGCCGAAGCACTCGAGGACCTGAAAGGCACAGGGCTGTGACAGGGAGCCGGCCGGCAGGAGCCCAGAGCCGTGCCGAGCTGGGCCCAGGCAGCAGCACAGGGCACGGACACCGTCCTAGGAGCTGTGGACGTGAGAGGGCAGAGAGCTGGGAGACAGCTCAGGGAGGTAGTGCACCTGGAGAAGGTATGAGGGGACTTGGAAAGCTGTCAGATGGAGCAAAGTTTCCAGCTTCCCCAGAAAAGTGCTTCCCTTCCCAGTGCACTGCCATGGCCTCAAAGGCACCCAGGGACCAGCAGGCGTGGCTCAGGAAGCCATGTGATTCATGGGGGAATTGAAGCTTGGCCACAAGCTGCTTACTTGTTCTGGCCTGAAAACACCCTTCTCCATGAGCAAATGCAGCAGGGTGACACTGGTCTTAAGTTTGAGGAGCTGAGAGTTTGCTCTGAACCCAGTGCCCATAGTGCTGGTGTCTTCCTACTGAAAGCTCTTGGTGAATTTGCAAACGAGACGTAGGAAGGGGCAGGAAGCCGGGCAGGTTGCATGGAGTGCTGCACACACGGGGCTGGGCTGAGCAGGGACAGCAGGCCCAGCCCAGGTGGGGGTGGCTGCAGGTACCTGCGCTGTGCTGCAGAAGCGGCCACGGCTGGACTCCTGCTCTTGTGTGCGCTCCAGGGCTGCATCTGGCAAAGAGCGAGCGCAGCCAGAGCTGAGGGGCTGCGGGAGAGGCCGGAGAATACAGCCCAGCCCTGCGCTGCCCAGGCAGGGAGAGCCCCGGCATGGCCCAGGGGATGGAGCACGGCCACTGCGGGCTGTCTGCCCGGCCCCTCTTCCGTCCTGTCCTTGGGCATGTCTCCAGGAAATTTCATGGCATGGCATGGCATGGCATGGCATGGCACGGCACGGCATGCCATGCCATGCCGTGCCATGCCTTGCCAAGGCGCCAACCTTGCTGCAGGCACCAGTCCTGCGGCCGAGCTCTGCTACTCACCCTCCTGCAGTGGATGGAATGGCACCACCTCTTCGGCCTCCACTGCTGGGGCAGCTCCAGGGCCTTCTTCCTCTTCCTCCACCCAGGCCAAATTTGGCACTCTCGGCAGTCTCTGCTCCATATCTCTGATTGGATTTGTGGCCAATTGCAGGAGAGATGCCTTGGAAATGCTCCAAGTCACCAAGTCCTGCAGTTGTGCCTGAGAGCCACCTTCAAGAGGGAAGCTGCAGGAAGGCTGCAGGATAGCAAGTCTTGCACTCAGTCTCAAGGGCTCCTGCCACAAGGACAGGAGTCTTCTGTCAAGTATTGTGGTTTGCAGTCGAGGGCACCTGCGGCAGGGATGGGAGATGCTTCCGAAAAATTCTGAGTCACCAAGTCCCACAGTCTGGCCTTGCAGGCTCCTGCAAAAGAGAACCTCGGCAAGGCCACAGATCAGCAAGGCCCGCAGTCTTTCCACAAGGTCACCTTTGGGAGTAACACCTCGGATAAGCTCCGGGTAGGACACGAATGAGCGCGCTGTGCGGGGGCTCCTCACGGCACTGCTCTGTCCCGTCCTGTCCCGTCGCGTGCTCCAAGCACTGTGGCCTGCTCCTGTCACCGCCAGCTCCTTTGTCACCATGTGTCACAAAGGGCCCTTGGACACCCGGTTCCATGTCACAGTGACTGTGCGGCACCGTGTCACCAAGGGCCCTTGCACACACTGCCACCTGCCCTGGGGCCACCCCCAGCCCAGCCAAAGTGGCCCAGGCTGGAAGGAATGCCTGGCCCCAGGTGTCTAAGGCAGCCCCACAGGATCTTTAGGAAGGGCTCAGAGCATCAGCAAACGCTGCCATGCTCTGTGGGCTCAGGGCAGCAGAAGGAGCCCCCAGGGCTGCCGACGCAGCCGTTCTGGGAAGGGCACGGGGCCTTCCAGGGAAGCTGGCACAGCCTCCTTGGGACACGTCCTGGCTGGTGGCCATCCTAAACCCGCGGGTGTGACTCGCACAAGGAACGTGTGGGCCCGGGCACCAATGCTGCTCTGAGGCCTGGGGCCCGGGGAGCGCTGACTTCAGCAGCTGTGGCACAGTCCCTGCCCAAGCAGAGCTGCCACCCCCCGAGCCCTGGCAGTGCTGGTGCCCGTCTCCTGCCCCAGAGACCTGTGCCCCCGGGGGCTTCTGTGCCACAGGGAGCCAAAGCCCACGTGCATTGGGGGCTGTGCTTCGTCCTGCCAGGGCTGATGGCTGGAGCACCTGGAGCAACTGCTGGCAACACTTGGTCCCTGTCAGATAATTCTGCTCCTTCCTGAAAGGAATTTTTCCATAGCAGGGATCAGCAGCTGCACAAACGCAGCAACAGCTACTGCATTTCACAGACCAGAGGGACTCTACAGAGACACAAATATGTCTCTTTGGACTTTTCTGCAAGTTTTTCATGCCTTCTGCAATAAAAAAACAGTTGAGTTTAAAGTTTATTGCAGCATTGTTTGTGTGTCTGAGGTTAGCACGTAACAGCCTGTGCATTGGGAAAGTGCATAGACAGGGATAACTCTCAGAGGAGAAAGAGGTTTTCTGTGTCTCTGAGTATGGTGCAAGCACCCTAAAGGAGCAGCCAATGCAATTGCTGAAAATAGACTTGCTGTTCTTGTGCTCGTTCCTGAGCCCGCTCTGGTGCTCTTTCTGTGGGGTCCAGAGCCACTGGGGCAGCAGCGACTCCGCAGCCCTGCTGGAGGAGACACGGCTGCCGTCCCCATGGTGGCAGCAGCTCTGCGGGCCCAGAGATCTGGGTCAAGGGGGCCTCGGTCACAACACCTTGGTCCGGACAGCTGCCAGCCCTGCCTGGCCGCCAGCTCTGCCTCTGCCCCTCACTGGCAGCATTCAGACAGCAGCCCCTGGAGGGCCCATGCCCTCCATGAAGGTGCTGACACCAAGTATTGGGCACTGGGGGATCAGGGCTCCACAGCGCCGGGCCCGGCTGGCGCAGCCGGGGCAGACGCGGGGCCGATCTGTGGCGGGCCGGACCGGGGAGGGGAAGGGCAGCCCGGGCTCGTGGCTCACCCATGAACCTGACGGCCGCCTCTCGCAGGGGCTCCTGTGGGCTCCGCAGGTAGAGCAGGGCCCGGCGCAGGTGCTCGGCCGCTCGGCGCCTGTCCTCTGCCAGCTGCAGAGAGCAGCAGGAGGGAAAGGTTGGCGCGGGCTCAGCCCCTGGCCTGGGCGCTGTCTGCGCCCAGCCCCGGCCTCCCCTGCCCGCACAGCCCTGAGGCGCAGCCAGCAGCCGCTGGCCAAGGGCTCCCGAGGGGAGGGGCAGAGGGCCGGCTGCTGCCCGGGGAGCCATGGGGGCGGCCTGCAGCCCCACCGGGCCGGGGCTCCATGGGCACCCGGCTCGGGCCCACGGGAGCCTGGAGAAGAGCCTGTGCCGCCCAGGGAAGGGAGTGGCGTGTGAGGCGCAGGCTGGTGCCCCTGGCTGGAGCACTGGACCTGGACTGAGTCCAGAATTTAGACCTGACAGAACATGGCTTCACAGTTACATTCACACAAGAACAGATATTCAGAGCTCTGGGCAATCACACAGCAGGTTTTTGTTTCCACGTGGCAGGGTGGCAGAAATGCTGCAGTCTTCTTTGAAGCATCTCCTTCAGAAGCTGCTTGCAGCAAGGCCACAAGAGCAGCCATTTTAAGTCCATCCACACACACACAGACACACACACAGCACAGATAGCTCAGCAGAGCAAAGACAGGAAGGGCCTTTGTATGATGTGTTCCAGCAAAGGTTTATTGCATCCACCATGCCGAAGGGATCGGGGAGACAGACCTGGACATATGCTCTGCACCAGGTTACATAGGAGGCAGCCCACCCTGTAAGCAGAGCAGAGCCTTTTCCCCAGCTCTGATGGATTTCGCCTGCTGCTGGCCCCTGGCCCCCATGACCCACTGCACTCGCACTGAGTCACCTACAGGATGGCTGGTGCCTATTGATTTGCTGATGGGACTTGAGGGGCACTGAGGGAAAGGTGGGTGTCCCAATGCTGAGGGCACACAGAGGTCACTGAGCACACTTGAGGCTTCCCCAGCCGATTGCCGGTTCCTTCTGTGTCACTGAAGGGAGGGCAGAAGCCCTGCATGCCACTGAGGCCAGCGAGAGTCCCTGAGGGGAGGTGGGTGTCTGTCGTGTCCCTCAAGGTACGGCGGTGTCACTTGAGGGGGACACAGGCACGCCGTGTGTGGCTGAGCGCACATGCCGCTGGCTGAAGGGACGCCAGGGCCGCTGAGGGGCCGTGGGCTCGCCCTGAGGGACACGGCAGGGCCAGGCCGGTCCCCGCTGCGCCGCCGCCACCCGCTCCCCTCAGCCGCAGGGAGCGTTTCCCGCCCAGGCGCGGGCGGCCCCGCCCCGCCGCTCCCCTTAGCCGCGGGCGGCAACTCGAACCCGCTGGGGCTGCCCCGCGGGGCCGGGCGCCGGGCGGCCTTCCAGAAGCCCTGGGGGAGCTGCCCCGGGGCTGCCCTGCGCTCAGACACACCGAGGAGCATGGGGTAGCGTTGGCCCAGCACCAGGGAGTGTTTCACTTTGCCAGGGGTAGAGCTGCAGTAGCTTAGAGGGACAGAACTTTTTAGTACAGGAATGCTGGAATTACCTGGTGTCACCTGTAGGGTACGGAACGAACATTTGGGCTTTCAAGTTGAGGTAATCAGTGGACTGTGAGAATAATGAAATCGGAGGTGATATGTCGAGTACATGTAGTGAATATTTGAGCAGGAAGATCTGAGGTGATCTCTTGGGGAAAAAATCACTTTTGAGAAAAAGTCAGAATAATTTCTAGTGGGCACATAGAGATCGTTTTGTGACAAAACCTGACGTAAAAGTTACGGCAAAGCCAGAACATTTGGGGGTAAATTCTCAGGTTCCCAGCCTTCCCACTCCCTCATGCCATGCCCCAGCAGGGGAGCTTTGCCCTCCCTGTGCCCAGCCAGCCCAGCCTGGGCACCTCAGGCGTGCCCCCACCCTCCTGCTGAGGCCCGGCCTAGAGGGCTTCTGCCGCAGGCCTGGGAGACGCTCTGGGCGAGCGCCAGAGCAGCCGGGTGCCAGGGACAAGGCGGCTGCCTGGGGGCTGCTTGTGCCCTCTGACACCCAATTCCTCAGGGCTTCCCAGCACCCGGCTCCTCAGGGGCCTCCTGGTGTTCTGCCAATTGACTGAGGCGATTTAAAGGACACACCACTGGAAATAATGATCTTCTTTTACCTGAGTGTGGTAAATAGGTATGATTCGTGCTGATAAAAATTGAAACAGTAATCAATATTGATACAGTAATTAATATTTGAGAATAATAAAAGAGTTAATAGTTAAAAGTTGTAATGCCAAAGAAGAGAGGGAAAGGAGGGGCTCCACCCACCCCCCCTTCCCAGCAGATGTTCTCAAGGACCACAGGAAAGAAGCTGAAGATACAGTTGCTAAAAATGACCAAGAACCTGGTTGGGTCCAAGAAAATTGAGATTATAAGGGACTTATTGCTTTGATATGTAGATGCAGTGATATGTTAGTCTTGGCTTACGTTGTACTGGCTTGGTGCACATGTGTAACCCTGTCGTGGGGTGACAGCCTTTATCCCAATATCGTGTGTTGTGTCTGGCAGCTGTGCCTTTCCCCCCCGGCCATCTAGCTGCAGCGGGATGGGGAAGGGGGGGGGTGTGACCAGGCACTTTCGGCTTTTGGCTTTTGCTGCTTGGCTTGGCTAGCCGCTTGCTTGCTTGCTTGCTTGCTTGCTTTCTGCTTTTGCGCTGGTTTTTTTTCCCTTTTCTTTTGTTCTCTCTCTTTCTTACCCTCCCCTGAAGATACTGGACCGGCTCCGGACCTGACCTGAGAGCTGCAGGACACCCGAAGCCTGCTAGAGAAGCTCGGCGCCCTTCACAACACAGTCTGGTCCCTTTTCTTTTCTTGTGTTGGGGAGTGTTCTTTTGTTACTTGTAAATAAATAAGTTTTGTTATCCACTTTGCTCCTCCGAGAAATTCCTTCCCAAACCCGGTGTTGGGGGAGGTGTGGTTGGAGGTTCGTTTTGTTTTGGGGGGCTCCCTCTTGGAGATTTCCCCTAATTTGTCCTAAACCAGGACAATATATTTTTTGGTGCGTTGGCCGGGAAATCGGAGGCCAAAAACAGTGGGAAAAAACCCTATAACAATAATATTTTGGTTTTGGTTGTTTTGTGGGCATATTGGTGATTCATAATGTCATTTGGAGTGGAAGCTTGTCGGTTTTTCTGGTCCCTAGGGGTTTTTGAAGTTTTAATATCTTTGTGATCCCTAGGGTTATTTCCCTACCCAAAAATAGCTCTGGTGTTGTCCCTAATAAGTAGCTTTTGCAAGCAGGGGGCACTAACCAGAATAATCATTGTGCTGGCCTTATGTGTGATGATGTGTCAGATAACAATGCTGGACTTTATTTCAGGAATGTATGGATTGTTGTCATGGCTGTGTACTCAGTTTGTTTGGGGAGAAGAAGAGGAAGGGGCTTTTCAGCCTTTGTCTTCCTTCTTCTCCTACAAATTGTTGACATCTCTTTTAGAAAATACTGAATTTCCCCTGAGTTTGAAAGAAACCATCTTTCTGGCATTTAATTTATTAAGCCTTTTCTATACTGTCTGGAGTGTATATAAAATGAAAGCTGAGATTTCTAGAGGGGTTAGAGAGACTCCTGATTCAGGAGTAAAACAAAGCAGGAAAAATCTTGACTGGAGTGGGAAAAGGGAGGATATGGGCCAGACTTTAAAGGAATTTTCTGATCCTATAGACTGGGACTTTCCATCTGATCAAATTCAGAATCCAGTCGAGGTGGCAAAGTATTTGAGGGAGAAGTGCCATGGTAATACTAAGGAAGAAAGGATTACTGCAGTTAGCTGGGCCTTGGCGTTTGTTTACCGTACTCTGCTAGATACTGTGGAGCAGCAGATAGCAGAAAGGGAACAGGGAGATAAGTTAGTTACTATCCCAATGACCCAGGCTGCAGCTAACACCCCAGGCTCCAGGCTAGTAGCTGAATCAGACAATAGGCCCCAAACCATGGCTGTTGCAGCTAATACAAGAGGTGGAAAGTGTAAAGGCAAGACCGATCGGAAGGTGGAGGATGATGATGATGATGCAGAAGAAGGACCCTCACCAAAATCAGAGGCCACATCAAGGGGCACAGAATCTGGAGCTAATATTGACTCCTTTTCTCTGAAGGACCTCAGAGGCCTAAGAAAGGATAACAGCCGACAACCTGACGAATCTATAATTAGTTGGTTAGTCCGCCTTTGGGATGCTGCAGGGGAGGTTACGATTTTGGATGGTACTGAAGCAAGGCATTTGGGATCCCTGTCACATGATCCTGCCATCTATCAAGGTATGATGAGGGGGGCTAACCCTCACAGCCTCTGGGAACGGGTCCTAAGAAGTGTAGCAGAACGGTACCTGTGTACGGATGATCTCTATATGCAGCAAACTCAGTGGAAGACCACAGAACAGGGGATCCAACGCCTGAGAGAGATGGCGGTGGCAGAGCTCATTTTCTCAGATGACACAACAACTAGGAATCCGGACCTGGTACCATGCACTCCGGTAATGTGGAGGAAACTTGTGCGACTTGGGCCACCTGAATACGCTTCTGCCCTAGCAATAATGAAGCGAGATGATACATATGAGACTGTGCTCGATATGGCAAAGAAGCTTCGAGCGTACGCAGATGCTGTGCATGGCCCAACTCATGCCAGAATTGCAGCAGTGGAAACCCGACTGCAGAAATTAGAGGACAAAATAGAGGAGAATCATAAGAAACTCCGGGAAGAGATTAAGGAGGACCTTATTCAAATCTCAGCTGTACAAATTAGAAGCCCTGGTGTCCAACGCTGGCTCTCCTTTGATGGGGAGAGAAGGTACATCCCAC
This sequence comes from Zonotrichia albicollis, assembly GCF_047830755.1. Taxonomy (NCBI): domain Eukaryota; kingdom Metazoa; phylum Chordata; class Aves; order Passeriformes; family Passerellidae; genus Zonotrichia; species Zonotrichia albicollis. The sequence continues at coordinate 3,891,837 of NC_133827.1, read as the reverse complement.
GGGCTGAGTTATGGGTTTTTCTGCGTGAGTCTGGAGAAGACATGAGGAGATGGGATTGAAAACCCACCGCTGCTTTGGCACAACGGGTGGGTGATTTGAAGAAAAGAGAAAGTATCACCAAAAAGATAGCAGCTCCGGTCGCTCGTAGCCGAGATGTTAAGTATGATGATGACGATGACATGTCCGATCCCCTTGAAGGAACTTCTAAGGCATATGCCCAAGGAAAGAAGGACAATCTGGCTTAGAGGGGCCCTGCCTCCAGCCAGGAAGAGGCACGGGAGAACCGGGTTTTTTGGAAGGTGTGGATCAGATGGCCTGGCACATCAGAGCCACAAGACTATGAAGCATTGGTTGATACTGGATCACAATGTACCTTAATGCCATCGGAACACGTGGGGACAGAACCTGTTTCCATTGCTGGAATGACGGGGGGATTACAACAGTTGACTTTGTTGGAAGCTGAGGTGGGCTTGACTGGGAAGGAGTGGCAGGAACATCCAATTGTGACTGGTCCAGAGGCTCCGTGTATTTTGGGCATAGACTTCCTCCGGAATGGCTATTACAAAGATCCTAAGGGATTCAGGTGGGCTTTTGGAATAGCTGCAGTGGAGATAGAGGGTATTAAACAATTGAATACCTTGCCTGGACTATCAGAGAACCCATCTGCAGTAGGACTCTCGAAGGTAGAGGAGCAGCGAGTGCCAATTGCCACCTCAACAGTGCACCGCAGGCAGTACCAGACGAATCGAGATGCCGTGATCCCCATCCACAAGATGATCCGAGAGCTGGAGAGCCAAGGGGTGGTCAGTAAAACCCACTCACCCTTTAACAGCCCTATCTGGCTCGTGCGAAAGTCTGACGGAGAATGGAGATTGACTGTGGACTATCATGCCTTGAATGAAGTGACTCCACCACTGAGTGCAGCTGTACCGGACATACTGGAACTGCAGTACGAGCTGGAGTCCCAGGCAGCAAAGTGGTACGCGACCATTGATATAGCTAACGCGTTTTTCTCCATCCCTCTGGCAGCAGAATGCAGGCCTCAGTTTGCTTTTACATGGAGGGGAGTGCAGTATACCTGGAACCGATTGCCCCAGGGGTGGAAACACAGTCCTACCATCTGTCATGGACTCATCCAGGCTGCACTAGAAGAGGGTGAGGCTCCAGAACATTTACAATATATTGATGATATCATTGTTTGGGGGAACACGGCAATAGAATTGTGCGAGAAAGGAGAGAAGATAATTCATACTCTCCTGGAAGCCGGATTTGCCATTAAGAAGAGCAAAGTCAAGGGACCTGCCCGAGAAATTCAGTTCTTGGGGGTGAAGTGGCAGGATGGACGTCGTCAGATTCCTGCGGATGTTATTAACAAAATCACTGCTATGTCCCCACCAACTGATAAGAAGGAAACACAAGCTTTCTTAGGTGCTATAGGTTTCTGGAGGATGCACATCCCTGAGTATAGTCAGATTGTGAGACCCCTTTATCTGGTTACCCACAAGAAGAACAACTTCCATTGGGGCCCTGAGCAGCAGCAAGCTTTCGTCCAGATCAAGCAGGAGATCGCTCATGCTGTAGCCCTTGGTCCAGTCAGGACAGGACCAGATGTGAAGAACGTGCTCTACTCTGCAGCCGGGAGCCATGGTCTGTCCTGGAGCCTTTGGCAAAAGCTACCTGGCGAGACCCGAGGCGGACCATTGGGATTTTGGAGTCGAAGCTACAGGGAGTCTGAAGATAACTATACTCCAACAGAAAAGGAAATCTTGGCCGCCTATGAAGGAGTCCAAGCCGCCTCGGAGGTGATTGGTACAGAGGCACAACTCCTTCTGGCACCCCGACTACCGGTGCTGGGATGGATGTTCAGAGTAAAGGTTCCCTCTACCCACCATGCCACCAGTGCTACTTGGAGTAAGTGGATTGCCCTCATTACGCAGCGCGCTCGAATTGGGAAGTTAAATCGCCCTGGGATTCTGGAAATAATTACAAATTGGCCCGAAGGTGAAAGCTTTAGTGTCGCAGATGAGGAACAAGAGCCAGTGACCCGGGTTGAGGAAGCTCCGCCATACAATCAGTTGCCAGTAGAAGAAACACGTTACGCTCTATTCACTGATGGTTCTTGTCGTGTCATAGGGATGAAACGGAGGTGGAAAGCAGCTGTATGGAGTCCCACTCGACGGGTTGCAGAGGCTACTGAAGGAGAGGGTGAATCCAGTCAATTTGCTGAAATCAAAGCTATTCAACTGGCCCTAGGTATTGCAGAGAGAGAGAAGTGGCCAAGGCTCTATTTGTATACCGATTCTTGGATGGCAGCCAACGCTCTATGGGGATGGCTGAAGAGATGGAAAGAGGCCAACTGGCAGCGCAGAGGAAAACCAATTTGGGCTGCGGAAGAGTGGAAGGATATCGCTACTTGGTTAGAGAAGTTACCTGTGAAGGTTCACCATGTAGATGCCCACGTCCCCAGAAGTAGAGCTAATGAAGAGCAGCAAAACAACCAGCAAGTACATCAGGCTGCAAAGATAGGGGAGTTGAAGATAGATCTCAACTGGGAGCATAAGGGAGAGTTATTCTTAGCACGATGGGCCCACGATGCCTCAGGCCACCAGGGTAGAGATGCCACCTATAAGTGGGCACGAGATTGAGGGGTGGATCTAACCATAGACAGTATCTCTCAGGTTATTTGTGACTGTGAGACGTGCGCTGCCATTAAGCAGGCCAAGCAACTGAAGCCCCTGTGGTATGGGGGGTGGTGGTCTAAGTACAAATACAGGGAGGCCTGGCAGATTGATTACATCACACTGCCTCAAACCCGCCAGGGCAAGCGCTATGTACTAACCATGGTGGAAGCCACCACAGGATGGTTGGAAACCTACCCTGTGTCTCATGCTACAGCCCGTAACACTATCTTGGGCCTTGAAAAGCAGGTCCTTTGGAGGCACTGTACTCCCGAGAGAATTGAGTCGGATAATGGAACTCATTTTAAAAACAATCTTATTAATACTTGGGCTAGGGAACATGGCATCGAGTGGGTATACCATATCCCCTATCATGCACCAGCTGCAGGGAAAGTGGAAAGGTAAAATGGATTGTTAAAAGCCACCTTAAAGGCATTGGGTGGGGGGTCTTTAAAAAACTGGGAGCAGCATTTGGCAAAGGCTACCTGGTTAGTTAACACTCGAGGTTCCACCAACCGAGCGGGTCTTGCTCAGTCTGAGCTCCTTAATATTGTAGATGGGGATAAAGCCTCAGTGGCCCATGTCAGAGGTTTGTTGGGAAAGACAGTATGGATCAACCCTGCCTCGAGTACAGACAAACCCATCCGTGGGATTGTCTTTGCTCATGGACCAGGTAATACATGGTGGATAATGCAGAAAGATGGAACAACATGGTGTGTACCTCAGGGAGACCTGATTGTGGGATGAGACTCATATATGAATGTCATTGTTTGTTGAATGTGAGACAGAAGGAAACTGTAAGTGTCAAAGGTCTGAGCAAGTAAGAGGAGAGGAATGCGTAAGTGTCAAAGGTGTGAGTAAGGGAAATGAAAGTTTTTTATTGTATGTTCACGATATGGGATAAGGGGTGGAGTGTCGTGGGGTGACAGCCTTCAGCCTTTATCCCAATATCGTGTGTTGTGTCTGGCAGCTGTGCCTTCCCCCCCCCCCCCCCGGCCGTCTAGCTGCGGCGAGATGGGGAGGAGGGGGGGAGGGGGGTGCCCAGGCACTTTTTGCTTTTGGCTTTTGCTGCTTGGCTTGGCTAGCCGCTTGCTTGCTTGCTTGCTTGCTTGCTTGCTTTCTGCTTTTTGCGCTGTTTTTTTTTTCCCTTTTCTTTTGTTCTCTCTCTTTCTTACCCTCCCCTGAAGATACTGGGCCAGCTCCGGACCTGACCTGAGAGCTCCAGGACACCTGGAGCCTGCGAGAGAGAAGCTCAGCACCCTTCACAACACAGTCTGGTCTCTCTTCTTTTCTTGTGTTGGGGAGTGTTCTTTTGTTACTTGTAAATAAATAGGTTTTGTTTTCCATTTTGCTCCTCCGAGAAATTCCTTCCCGAACCCGGTGTTGGGGGAGGGGTGGTTGGAGGTTTGTTTTGTTTTGGGGGGCTCCCTTTTGGAGATTTCCCCTAATTTGTCCTAAACCAGGACATGTTCCCATGGCAACTCCTGCCAAGGTGTTGTCTGTCATTTGGTTACCTTGGTTACTCCCACCACAGTTTATGTCAATCCTCTCTGTTATATAATTTCCTCTCCCCTGTGTTTCCTTAGATGTGAATTTGTTCTCCTCCCTGGGCCCAGTCAATCACTCCCCACTCCTCCCAAGCCTCCAGAATCTTCTTCTACCTGGGAGTTATGGTTGGCTGGGGCTCCGGGGCCCCTCCCTTATAATGTAACTATTGGTTTCTCCCCAGTGCCTATTATGCTAAGTCCACTCCCCTACCTTCCCCTATTGGTCCTTTGTAAACCCCTCCCTGAGATCCCTCCTCCCCTTTAAAACCCTGCTGCACGTTTTGTTCTCGGTCACTCGCTGGTAGATGTGTTGGATTCCACACCTTGATGTCTGTCACTCCCTGGTTGACAATAAATCTGACAAGTCCCCAGTGAGTGTCCGGACTCTTTACTCTCATCGGCCAGCAGTGATTCCGTCCGCTGTGAGCACAGCCCGAAGCCTTCTGACGCCGAGGGGTGCTCACACATTTGCAGTTGAGTGTTGGCCGCCCTCCTGCCAGCCGGACACCTGACTTTAAGGCCACACCTTGCTGTAAATCTTGCTGTAAATGACTCCATGTTTCAGAAGGCTGATTTATTATTTTATAATATATTAAAAGAAAATGATATATTAAAACTATACTCAAAGAATAGAAGAGAGGATTTCATCAGAAGGCCAGCATGGAATAGAAAAGAATGATAACAAAAGCTCGTGACTCTCAGAGAGTCCGAGCCAGCTCACTGTGATTGGCCATTAATTAGAAACAACCAACATGGACCAATCAAAGATGCACCTGTTGCATTCCACAGCAGCAGATAATTATTGTTTTTCTTTTCCTTTGAGTCTTCTCAGCTTCTCAGGAGAAAACTCCTGGCAAAGGGATTCTTCAGAAAATACCATGGCAACACCAAAGCTCCACCTCCCTTGTCCCATATAAAACCCTGGACCCTGCTTTGTTCTTGGTTTTCTGTGCCTGGAGCCCTTGGGTGTGCTGGCCCATGAAGCACCACTGGAACTCCCAGCACGGATCCCCTCCCACCTGTTTTCCCCCGAGCTGCAATCGCCACCAGCCTGGTGCTCGCTGGGCCATCCCTGCCTTAGAGGAGACGCTCTGGGGAAGGCAGTGCCTGGGGCTCGGATGGGCTCTGAGCGCTGCTTTGGGCTGGGGAGGCTGAACTTCCTTCCCAGGGGCTTCTCTGGGGCAGGGCTTGGGTTTGGCCTGGAAACAGAGGGAAGGTTCCAGGAGGTTTTTGTTCCTGCCCAGAGCCGAGGCCTTTCCTGTTCCTCATCCTGCCCTGGCAGCGAGGGGCTGGGGGAGCAGCAGAAAGGGGCAGAGACGCAGCTGGGACAGGGACCCTGACTGGAGCCCAGGGCATTCCCAGAGCGTGTGGAAGAAGGATCAGTCTGGAAAGAGGGGGAAGGAGCAGAAAGGAGGGGATGATGGCAGTGATGGCATTTGTGTCCCCAGGTCACCATTGCCTGGGCTGGAGCCCTGCTCACCTGGGCACGGACGAACACCCACCTGCCCGTGGGAAGCAGGGAATGAATTCCTGGCTTTGCTTCCTTGCACAGCTTTTCCTTCCCCCATGGACCTGTCTGTATCTGAGCCCAGGAGTTTGGGCCCTTTGTCTCTCTCACTCCCTGGATTCTCCCCCATGGGTGCTCCACGCAACTGGGCCTGAGGCCAGAGAGAGAGACAGGAGATGGAGCCGTGCACTGCTGCCATGGCCACAAGCAGGGCACCCTCATCCATTAATGAAATCATGCACAGACACGGGCAGATGTGATTTTACACCCTCCCCTGCTGTTTGCATTTCCTGCAAGCTTTCTGCAGTGTTGCTGGCAATATTTTTGTCCTTTTTCAGGTGATTGACACAGCACCTCACAGGACACACTCACAGGATCAGGAGAATTACGTGATATACCATGGATTCATGTCCCTAAAATATACCAAGGCTCTAATTGATTAGTTACTGTTTGAGTCTAGAAGTGGGCAGTACAAACTTCCATTTTTCACTTTCAGGTGCTCATGGGGAAAGCACAGCATATTCTTCCAGGTCTTTGCACAATATTTGTTAGCTACATACATTAGCAAATCTCATTTACATCACTGTTCAACAGCTCAACATAAGGAACCCAAACTACTGGCCTATCCCTAAGACTACACAAAAAGAATAAAACAAATATGTTTTGCTTCCCACTTCAGCTGCATTTGGGATTTTTGATTTTTCATGATATTTTAAGATGTACTTGTAGTTTTCCTGTTATGTCTAGGCTCTGAAGTAGGGTTTGTCGTTGTTGTGAAACCAAGATTAATCAAGGATTTATACAGAAATAGATGTTCTAAACTATCCTTGCACTTGTGCTGGTCCCTAGGAAGGCCGGTGGGTGATTTCTGTCTGTGTTCAAATATGTAAAGCAACAACAAATAGTCCCAAACTTTATATTTCAGATAAATAATTTAATGGCATCTTAACATTGTCTTCACAATCTTATAACATGCATATTTCACTCCTTATGAAGCTGAAATCTTTTTAAATACAAGTAATTCTACTGAAATTTTAGAAGTTTCAAAACCATTTTAACATACTGAAAATAAAACAATCTAAAAGACAGGTCTAACAGCCATTAAAATACAGGAAAAAGCAAGAGGACTTCAGTAAAAGAACATACATTTTACAGCTACATTTTCTCCACTAAGTATTTATGTGTTAAGAGAAACAGAGTAAATGCAAAAGAACAGAAGTTATTTAAAACTAGAATTTCTAATGCTAGAAACAGCTTTGAAACAACTTTCTATGTAGTTCTATTTATTTCCAAATTTAAAATTGGCCAATTTTCGTCTCAACATTTTGAAGCACAAGGGAGGAAAGGTGGAAAATGCTATGCAGGGGTTGCAGTTATAGATCTCTAAAGTTTATATGTGTAAAGGAATGAACACAGTATTAAACACACTGAATATGACAGAAAAATGCAACAAAGCACTAACTGAGAGAAAAACAGCCCTGCAAGCAATGCCAGGGCACTGGACATTTCTGCATTTTAAGCAAAGAGCTTTACAGCATCTTTAATTTTCCTTTTCCTGTCCATTTTGGAGAGCGCAGCCCAGCCCGCCTCGCGCATTCTCCTCATGGTTTTGAGTTTCAGAGCAGAGCCTGGAGATTTCACACTGCATGGAGCTGGGCTCTGGGAAGGAAAATAAAGCCATCCTTTCGTTTCTGTAAACAATCTGATTAACTGCTTGCTTTAATCTTAGGAAAGGCTAACATACCTTTTCTGGTGCTGTGGAATGTAACCGTGAAGCTTGTGGATAATCTTTGTACAAATTTTTAAACATTTCTTCTTCCGAGACTATGCTCTAATAAATTAAAAGTTAAAAGTTAAAGGTACTTAGTCACACTATATTAAAAATACTTTTTCTTTCCCTCTAAGGATATTAAACTATGAAAAAAAAAAGTTAAGATGTCATTATGAGGCATAACAGTTCAATAAAAAGAATGGTAATTATGTACATACAATGACAATTCCAGAAAGAACCAATAAATTAAAAATATACAGATAAATATCGGCTGGAATGTGGAAGCCCAAACTCTTTATTTCCATTCTCAGCCCCAGCAGTGAGCACAAAGAGCTGCTCAGCCCATTATTTGTTCTCTGGCTCTTACCAGGAGGTCAGTGTGCTCAGAGCTGTCTGACTCAGTGTCCAGCTGCACCTGCACTTTCTGTTTTTTCCTGCTGCTCTGCTCTGCAGGCAGGTTTGTGCTTCTTCCACTCTGCATTTTATCCACTGGAGGAGTCTTTGTAACACATGTCTGGGAAAGAAAATGTTTCTCTTTTTAGATTATATTTTATGGGGTAAGTAGGGAATCTAAAGCCAAACTCAGGGCCCAGTTTACAGTCTGAGTGTCCAAGAATTCACCTGACAGAAATGGTGGAACTCTGAACTTTCCATCCAAACATGGAGCAAAGACCCAAACAAAGTGGGGTGGGGTGTAAATATAATTTTTTATATTATTTTTGTTGCCAAATGAGGAGAATGAAGGGGAAGCTATGGAAGAGCTGAGTTTCATGGCACATTGTATTTAAGTTCTCCATGCTTATCTGCAGAAATTCAGGTTATTCTGAACTGTAGCCAATACATTGGACTCTATCAAACATCAAAGAAAATGGGAACAAACAAAACTGCAGGAAAAGGCTTTCAGAGAAAGATTGATAGCTACATCAAGATTGGTGTTTCTTAAAATAGTTTTTTCATTAGAAGTTAAAAAGAGAAGCATTGAATGGTCCAGTGCAGTCTTTTTTAGACAGATAACATCAAAACAGTGCTGGATTCCATTGTTCCAATGTGAAAACCACAAGTGAACTCCTGACAGGGAAGAAGGGTGAGTTCTGCAGTCAGGACTACTTTGATACTTTGACCATTTTTACAGCTGAATCAGCTTTTTTCTCTTCCAGAGAGGAAAAGTGCCTTTACAAATGGACACTTGTAAGACTAAGTAAATCAGTTCTAGAGACATAAAAAAATCAACAACTGAGCAAGAAAAATTACACACTGGGAGCCCTTCCAGAAACTGCTAATATCTCCATGGAATGGTGTGACCCTTTAAAATCCCGTCTTATCTCAGAGGGAAAAAAAAAAATCATCTACAGAGAAGTAAGAAATACAGGCAGAAAAATGCAACAAGAAAAATTCACTGTTAGGAGTTACAAAACTTCAATGTTGGACTGTCGAAGGGACTTCCTGTTCTGAAGAACACATTTTTTATTTTTACTTTTATTTTTTTTTAATTTAGGAATATAATTTGGAGACTTTCTATTTTTTACATTAATAGATTCACTGTATAGATCTAAACAAGGTTTAGGAGTCCCAGGAACATAAGTTTGTATTTTCTATAATTTAAAAAGTTTGAAGTCAAAAGCATTCCAATGTCTTTTGTTGAATGCAAATAAATTCTCATGGCACTTCAATTGATTCTACACATATAAACACTCCCAAATTCTAAAAGCAATTAAAAAGTTCAAGTTACCTTGTGTTTCTTTTCACTTTCAGCAATCATACTGCCAGAGTGCTCTTTTACAAGATTCTCCTACAAAAGAGTTATGCGACAGCAAGGAAACATTTATTTGATTTCAGTTGTTAAAAATCTTATTGGTGTAATTACAGAGCACAGTCTATAATCACAGACTGTTACAAAGTTCACACAAAAATATGAAAAATATGACCAGGTTTAGTACAACCCCAGCATTCAAAAGTCACTGAAAAAAACTCTGCAGTTCAGGGAACTTTTTTTCTTTAGCTAGTTAAAATTACCAAAAATAAAGGAGAGTTTTGTTTTGTTGTTTGTTTATTTATATGTAATCTATAATCACAGACTGTTACAAAGTTCACACAAATCTATGACCAGATTTGGCACAACCCCAGCATTCCAAAGTCACCGTTTTTCTGTTCAGTTTCATTTCTTACCCAGCTCCTCCCACAGCACAAGCCCAAGCCACACCTCTCACCCCCACTGCTCAGGGAATAAAAAAACTCCACCTTTTCTTCCATTTCTGCTCTCAGTAGTTCCTTAAGGGAGGACAGTTCCCTTTTCAAACATGACAGCTCATTTTCCTACAAACCATTAAATAAAGGACAGGGTTAACTATGCACAGCCCAGAAAAAGGAAAACAGTCCCAGGTGAGACAGTAATTAACAGGATACTCATTAGATACACAAGATATTTCTATGTGCTTTTCAGCCCTATACTTGAAGCTTTGCTTTGGCTTGTTTAAGAAAGACTGAAGCACTGTAAGAAACAGGTATTTGATCAGAAATGTTCAAGGTAATACCTTAAAACAGTTGGGAGAACAGAGGTGAAAGGGCACAATCTAAATATTTAAAACTAAAGTTTCCTATTCAAAGTGGGGAGTCAGAACATGACACAATATCTGGAGGAGCAGACACAAACACACTGCTACCCCTATTTATTTTTAGAAACATTTGGAGTTTTTAGTGCCCAGAATAAGATCTGTTGCAGCGGGTTGGGTGGCACTGCTACTGGTAAAAATTCAAACCACACTGGAAGAGTTCCCAGAGAATGTCTCTGGTGGGAAAGACCCCAGAGGACAGCAGGAAAAAGAAACTCTCTAAGCAAACTGAAAAAAGACTTTTAGAAGTCACAAACTGACTGAAGATCACATCTTTTGTCTCTCTGTGCTGTTGGTGGGCAAGAGGGAGGGATTGGGAAAAAAGGTGTTTTAAGGGTTTAGTTTAATTCTCATTACTCACTATTAATTCTATCAATAATAATTTTTTACACTATTTAAGTCTGAATCTGCTTTACCCTCAAACTGTTTTTCTCCTAATCTTTATCTCAACTCAGTCCTTGATTTTTTCTTTCCCCTCCTCTGCTCAACTACAGCAGAGAAAAATGAGTGATGTATTTTTTGTGTGTGCCTGGCACTTAGCCAATATAAAACCACTACACAAGGACATCAACCCCTTCACTGAATTATTGACCATTGGAAAGTGCTCCTTACCAGGGCTCTTTCTGATGAGAATTGCTTTTGCTGTTTCATTTTATATACTTTTAACTCTGCATCTTTTTCTTCAACCATTTTATCATATTCATTCTGTGGTAAAAAAACCAAACCAACAACAAACTCAAAACATGTGACTACATGTTGCAATTATAGAGTTATCCAGTCTTAAAACATCATTTTTTCAAACCAGGCTCTTAAGATTCAGAAAGAAAAGATTCATTGATGCTTCTGCAGAAACCGTAAAACAGGAAATGCTCAATTCAACTATTATTTTGTGGACTGGCAGAGAGTGCTTTATTTCTGTGCAGCAATATGTGCTCAGCACTAAGAGCCAACTGTGCCATCTTGATTAATGTATCTGCTAAAGATATTGCAAAATGAGGAATAGAAAGGTAAACTAAAATGTGTCAGGCTAAACTGCTGACAGTCACTAGGTAACCTCTGAGAAAGAGGCCAAACTGATACTGAAAAATATTGCATTCAGATGGTATCAAAGGAAGCCTGAACTGAAAAAGAAATCTAACAACCCCAGAAGTTTAGATTATTGAAATTTATCTGCCCATAGGAATGTGTTCATAATCTTCAAATGAATTTAATCTTAGATGATGCAAAGTGCAGCATGTGTTCAGCTGCCTTTTCCCAGACTCAGGCCTGTTTCTGCTTTTGAAAGGTCATTAATGTGGTGTCACAAGTTATAAACATGGTATTGACATGGTATCACCCATTGCAAACCACAGCAAGCAGGAAAATCTCTGACCTTGTGCTTTTCCATCAGTGCCATCATCTCAGTTATCTTGTGCTGACATCTGCCATCAGTTTCTCTCTGTATCATTGCAGTTTCATCACAAAGCAACCTCATCTTTTCTACCTGTCAGTAATAAATTGCATTTCATTCATCAACATAACAATATATTTCTTTTAAATCTCAATTTCTTCTTCCCCCTGTGGGTGCAAAGTTTGCAGTCCCACTTGGGCTTCATTTGCTTTTAAGATCCCTTTCCAATCCCTCATCTTTTCTGCAGATTGTTAAAATGGGCAAGATCAAAGGTACAGCCATGGCAGGCAAGCTCACTGCAAACCAAAAGGCCATTTCAAGCACTCTGCCCTAACACTTCCTAGCATTGCTATAAAAAAAGTGTGGGCAGAAAAATCCTAATGTGGGAGAAGTTATAATCTAATTTAACTGGGCTGACTTTATACCAAGGGTGAAATTTCTTTAAACTATATCTTGAAAGAAGGAATTTTTAATGGAGTTCTCATTGTCAAAGACATATTCAAATACTTCATCCTAAGCACCTAATGTACTAAAGCTTTGCTCACAGGCAAACACAACAAGTTCCATTTATATTGATAAGACTGAAATATGAGCAAGGACTCTGGCCAATAAAGCTTCAGAAAAACATTTTAAACTTAAAAAAAATTAAACTGCAGTAAAAATTAACAGCTCTCACCTCTTCACGAAGTTTATTTTCATTTACTTTTCTTGTTTCTATGTCTTTTTTATAGATGTCAACTTCTTCCTTATGTTGCTTGTTCATATTTTCCATCTCTAACTGCAATTTATTCACCTTTTGAGAAAGCAGAATTGCTGCTGTTATTTGTTTAGGAATTACAATGTTGATGATTTTTTCTTACCTCTTATTTTTGAGCACAAACACTGTTACTTTTCAGGTATGATTCAAGTGTTTCCTATTTAAAAGTTCAGGTTTGTTTTTTTTAATAAAGAGTTGAACTTTGGCCTGAAGTGAGTTAGAAAATACTCAAAGGAACAATGGCAACAGCACAATGGGGAAGAGTGCCCTAAGCAGTCACCCTAAATGCTGTGAATGCCTCAGGAAAGAACAAACACAGATGTTTGGTTTTTCTCTCTTGTAAATCTGTATCAGATTTTCACAGGTTTTATGGTACATTTTCCTCCCAGCTGTGCATTTTGATTACAGTTTTTCCTTTTAACTTTATCATATGAATATCCTCAAACACTCCACTTTTCTTCAAGTGCAGTACCCAAAGCTGGACACAATATTCCCATCAGAGGGATTGACACTGCAAAACACATTTAAAGAACAGACTAAAAAGAGTAATATTTACATATATATATGTATTTTAAATGCTTTTCTGTTACAATGAGGTTGCTGAACCCTGTTCAGTCCACTATCAACAACAACAAAAAAAAAAAAGTAAGGAATGGATTAGAAACATCATTAATTGGAATTTGAATCCTTCTCTTAAATGCCCAATAGTCAGTGCCCAATGATTAAAATGGAAGCATCTTCTAAAAACTATGAGCTCATTCCTGCAAAGTCTGTATCCCAGATCCATAAACCAGCTCAGAATGTATTTAACAAGTATTATCATTACTTACACTGGGAGCTAAAACCGCTCACCTCATCCTCTACATGATGTTATTTAAACCTACCTTCCCTTCATAAGTATTGCTTTTCTTGCTTTCTGCAGTAATTTTCTTTTTCAGCACCTTATTCTGTTGAAATTAAACAAAACAAGCATTACCTTAATAAGTTAATAGAATTATGTCATGGTTTAACTGCATCAAGAAATTCCAGCTTTCATCAGGCAAATAACGCTCTGTTGTGCAGCTCAGGTTCCAGAACAATCCTTCAAACAAATCAATGTTCAGCTAATTTCTGTGATAATTACTGTTTCTTCGTGACCTTAGGAAAGGCTCCTCCTGAGCAGCAGGGAATAACAAATGAGGTGCAGAATGGGAATTAAAACTAAGATGCTGCTGACAGAAGGTGTGAAGATGTCATGACCAAAAATACAAGTAATTTATTTTTACAGTGAAGTTACTACAGTTTGTGCCAGAGCAGAATTTTTTTCTACTAGTGGTAACTGAGATACTCATTACAAATACATAAATAACACTATGCACTAAATGAAAAAAAAAATAGAAGTTTATTAAAGATATTATTTTTGCAATTGCTTTTTTCAAATTAAGGCTCATTTAACAAATCAAGTGATTCCTAACATGACTCCCTAATTTGCTCAGGGTCAGGATAAGAAAGGAGAATTTTTAAATTACATAGGTGTATCTAAAGACATCACAGCAGACACAAACCTGCTGAAAAGGCAACCCAAAGTATAATGTGTTTATGTATTTGTGACATTAAAATCTCTACACACCTCCTGCTGTAGCTCTTCAATGCATTTGGTTTTATTTTCCACCTGCTTCTTTAAATTATTCATCTGAAAGAGATATTTCAGACATGAATTAGTAAATTCTACAAATTACTCCCTGTGTGAGCAATTCCTGTAAATGTTCTCAAACCTGCACTTGCACCAGTCTGGTTTGTTCCAATAGGACTGAAACACCAGCTGCCATGTTAGAATAATCAGAGTTTTAGCCATAAAGTACCACAAGATGTTAATTAAGAGCAGTGAACCAGTTCTTTAGTGATTATAGAGTTAAGAAAGAAGAAGAAAAAAAAAACCCAGTATCTTCACAATTTCAAAAATGCACTTGTATGAAGTTCCCTACATCCATGAAAAAATGAATTTTCCCAATTATTCTCTAGAATCTTCAATGGCTTTTCCTTTCTTGAAATTTCATTTTCAGTACTCTTAACCTGAAATTACAATTGTAAATCTTGGACTTTTACAATGAAATTTTGAAATTTTGCTGAAAACCCCAGGTTGCTTTGAACCAATAGAAAGAAAGTAAAAATGTTTGAATCTATTTAAGCTAAAACTCACACTACACAGAAAAAGATAATCCAGAACCCTTCCATCACTGAGTGGGTATATGAAAAAACAGAAAAGCAGGTTCTCTGTTTGCCTGAAAACAAACAAATCTTTAATATTAAACTTCCAGCAAAGAGTGAACATCCCAGTGACTGTGCTTGTCTTTTGAAACACCAGGGCTCACATGTGGACACACAATGGCACAGCTGGCAGCAGCTGGGAAAGAAGAAACCTCTGGCAGAGATAACATCCCCCAGGCAGAGCTTTGCAGAAAAAACCCCAACAAAGATTTTACATTGAATGCTGTCCTACAGGTTCTGTAAGATATTTTCATGACACAGGACATACATTTTCTTCTCTTTCATCCAGTGTACTTTTCATCTCTTCACCTGTCTTTGCCATTTTCTCCTTCAAAGACTCCAGTTCATTTCTAAGTGCCAAATTAACAAGCATTAGTAAATATTTCCTTATTGCCTTTAACTTATTTTCAGTACTTCTAACAAACCCATATTTTATTTTCTAAAAAGAGCTGCTAATGTTGATGGGAACTTCATAAGCTGCTCAATGAAAATGTTCTTAAAATGCAGCAACATGCCCAGTAAGTCAATATGTGAACTGTCCATACTTCTTGTAAGTAGGAAAAGATGTTCCAGGAACCCAAGGAAAATCCATCCTGACCTGGACTATTGCAGTGCAGCTCTGAAACATGGGAGCTGCCTGTCTATTGAACTGGGGATACAGAGAGTAACTCTGATCCAGTTTTGCCTTGTCACATTTCATCCATAACCTTCAGCTTCCATTTGAATTTCCTTCACACCTGAGATGTCTAATGCAAAACAAGACAGCTCCTACTGTGTAATACAAAATGATGGCAATCATTGTTCCTGCAGCAATTGGTATTTCTAATCTGAGAAAATTTCTACTTGGCCAACAGCAATTCTGAATAGTTTCTGTTTAGCTATGTAATCTAGAAAAACATTAATCAAAGTATGCCAGAAAGCAGCATATGAACACAATTAAGTATTTGAGTCTTCTTCCTTTAACAATATCACTTATTAATATTTGTTTTTACTTGCCTTAGCTGGCTATTTGCCTCTTCTAAATTTTCAACTAACTGCTTTGTATTTTCTTCTTTTTTCTTACTATCCTAAATAAAGACCCATGTGTCAGCAAAGAAACAAAATTCAATGTGACTTCTTAAAAAATTCAAAGACATCCAAAGCACACTGACCTGCTTGTTCACAAGTGTAAATACACTTCCTTTCCAATTCAAACACAAAAATTAGCTCAGGTGCTCTACAGACCCAAGTCATGTTGCAGCTCATCATCTAATTTGTGAAACTGAGTAATTTGTCAAATTGAGTATTGTCCTTTCAAGAAAGCTGGAAGTTTACAACTTGCCTCTTGTTGTTCTTGCAGCTTCTGGAGTTCTGCAGCCACAGCATTTTTCTGTTGTGCTGTTTGTTCTTTCTCTAGTGAAAGCTTACTGAGATACACTGTTAGCTGTTCCTTCTTTAACCTAATTTAAATCAAATGCCCAAGAGGAATAAGAAGATGTACTTTGAAATCTCCTTTTTAATTAAACACACCCATTATCAAGTGTTATTCCATGCTAAAAGAAGTCCAGGCCTTTATCTACAAATATAAGCTTTGCCGCAGAGTCAGAGAGATGTAAAAAGGTGACAGAAGAAGGAAAGAAAATCAGAGTCAACTTTTATATAAATATAATGGTTAGCGAAGATTATGTATTTTAAAGCAAGATTAACTATGAATTCAGAAACTTTCTCTTCTTGTTAAATAAGTCAGAGAGATATGGAACAACTACATATGCCATAGAATACATACAAATAGAGAAAGTGGAATTTAGAAATGTAAGTATATAATTAATGGCATATATGTGGTTCAAAATTTTCATAAGCAAACAATCATAGTTCATTTCACTGTGGATTAAAGCAACTTCTATATTACACCAAAACTAATTCAATATTATATTTTTAAAATGGTCATACGCCTCTTGTTCAAGATCTGTTTTCAGAGCTACAAGCTGCTTTAAATAATCTTGTTCCTTCTCAGCTGTACTTGTCAGCTGTGCTTTCAAATCCTGCAATTCTTTCTGCAAAATGAAAAGGAAGAGTTTTGAGTATCCATGTGCAAACTCCAAATGCTGGAGGTTATCAGACATGAGCACAAGGCTTTCAGAAGAACCCAACAACATCCATGCCATGGATTATCCAGATTGGATCTTTGCAGTCTCTGCTGGGATCTGGAAGTGGTGTGAGATAGTGAACTGTGACACCGGTGCTGTTCGTGTCTGTCCCTTGCTGTGAGTTTCATTACCTGGGCTGTACAATTAGGGTGGGACCCTGCTCTGGTGTTGTTTCTATGTATAAACTTGTATCCAAGTCATGATGTGCAACTGCACTATTTCTAAAAACATGTTACTGTTGCCCTGCTTCAGACCTCTCTCAGATGGAGAGCATTTTCATTTCTCTCTCCACATTTTTCTCTCTCTGCATATTTTCTACAGTAGCCTCAAGATTCTTCTTCAGTAAAAGTCCTCCAATTTGCCCATTTTAGAAAATGAGTGAAACTCAGTTCAGATCACTCAATGCACAGATTATATCAACAAGCAGACACAGTAAAATGCACTCATCATTTCACACAATCCTAATTTTAGTTGATATGGATTCTTGTTAGGCTTGTAAATATAAAATCATAATGAAAATAAACCTTTGTTAAGAGTGTATTTCATATAGCTTAGACTTCTGTGACAGAAAATGGGCCTGTGTCAGAGCACAGCAGGGTTCACAGAGGCCAGAGCTAATTACCTTCCTGGAAGGAAGAAAAAATGGGAAAACTTTATATCCAGAGGGAGTGGCATTTGAATGGGCATGAACAAAGAAGGAAATAACCAAAAAACTTGGGAAGGAAAACCAAAAACATGGGAGACAAGAAAAACCAAAAGCACAGGAGACAGGACAAACAGAGGCAATAAAGAAGTTCTTCAAAGAAAACACTGAAATTGTGTGTGAGAAAGTTTAGTAGAAATGTTAAGGTAGACTAGATGGAGTTTATTTATGGCATTTAAGATACTTACAAAGCAAGAGGAATTTCATATGAAGAGCAAATGCCATGAGATTAATAAAATGAACATTTACCAGAGTTTCTGACAGCTCTTCAAGTTGCACTTCTTTATCACGTTTCACTTTAGTCATCTCTTCTACAGCACATGGAATGTAAAATAATTGGAACAGAAATGATTTTTTCATATTTAGCAGGCAGTATAAAACATTTCTCCTTTTGCAATACCCAGTTCTCAAAACTTGTTGGATTAATTAAGAAACTGAAAAGCTAATTCATGACTTAATCTAAATGTAGACTTGAGAAAATGATTCAGACATTAGCAAATCTATATCTGAGG
The DNA here is from genome assembly GCF_047830755.1 of Zonotrichia albicollis. Taxonomy (NCBI): domain Eukaryota; kingdom Metazoa; phylum Chordata; class Aves; order Passeriformes; family Passerellidae; genus Zonotrichia; species Zonotrichia albicollis. Next base: position 3,873,990 of record NC_133827.1, on the reverse strand, counting down.
AGAAACTAAATATTTATCTTATATAAAATTTAGAGCCTATTATGTTTTCCACAATTATAGCTTCAGATAAACCATGGACTGTAAGACTAGAGTGTTCTCCAAATATTGATGCACCTGCATTGTTCCAGAAAAAAAATCTGAACTGCTGAAGGTATCAGATGGATATGCTGAGAAAGGAAACTAGTTGTTACTAACTTCCAAATGGTTTCTATGTGCACTTTCACAATTCTGGTATTTTCTGCAAGTATTCAACAGCAAGGCAGAGCTCTTACTCTGGGGACTAAGGAGCACATTCCTAGAAACCACAGGATATCAAACTGATGATATTTAAAGACAACCCCTGCCAGCATCATTGCACTTCCAGCATGGGCAGGGTCACAGAAACCTCCATGGGAGGGTTTTATCTGTGCTGCAGAAGTCACTCCTGGCACCTGCAGTGCTGCTGCTCTGAGCTGCAAACCAAAATTACCTCCAGAGGAATTCATGCATGAATGATCTGACTATTGGAGCTGTGCACAGCACTGCCCTTTGGCTGCTGCCAGCGCCAATGACCCCCAAAGAAAAGGGATCAACTGAGTAAAAATAAATCCAGGCATTCCTGACAGGTAGAGGTACTGTAAAATCATTTCCCAGCTACCAGAGACAGTCCATTTCCAGACAACAGCAGAAAACATTTTTATTACTGCCCAGCTCATTTCCTGCCTTTCTACAAGCCTTACCCAGTTCAGCAGATTTATTCTGGAGCTCCAAGGTAAGTAGCTTTGAATCATCTTCAGATTTCTTTAATCTAAGAAAATGGTAAATTAAAAACCCCAAATGTAGAGTACAAAGCACTGCATTTGAAACTTACAGGACAAGAAGACAAAGTCTTCCCACAAGCACTTTAAGAACACTTATCTTTCAACTGGCAGGTGATAGATCTGCCTGCAACACACATCAAATTTCACTTTTACAACCTCAGAACAGTAGACATAAAAGTAAACAAATATATACCTACAGAAATCTGTATTTCTTAAAGAGAGAATTGTGAAAATTGGAGGGGGCAAAAATTTACTTTTTATACAGTATCAGCTATCACAAACAAAAAAAATTACATTAAACTCTCTGCATTTAGACCACTGTGGGGAAAAAACCTCCAAATTTCAGCTTCATTTCCAATTGTTATTGATTTTGTCATAGACTGCAACCTGTAAGATCACTCTTGGAATTTAAACTCATTAATTTACCTATTTTGCTCTTCTTGCAGCAAGCTTTTCAAATTGGCAACAGAAGTCTCAAACTCCTCTGTCAGGGCTGCAAGCAAAGCCTTCATTTTTTTACATTCTTCCTCCTGCTCTTCCTTTTCTCCAGTGACCTGAATTAATGTTTTCACTGTAGTCTGGAACTCAGTTTCCAAGTTCTTCTGAGTAACCTTCAAGACATGATATCATTTCTAAACATCTTTTGCAACAAAGAGCTACAGCTGTTTCATGTCTAAAGTATCCATAATTACTTATGCAAATACTCAACCAGTCTATTCCTACTGTAAAACTATAAGCAAGGGGTACCTCTGCCTTTTGCAATGAAATTTTAGCCTCTTCCAGCTCTGCCCTCAAATGTTCTTCACTGACCTGGGATTCCTTTAACATTTCTTCATTATGTACTAAACAAAAAAAGATGTTTATATTTTAAAAAATACGATATTTACTAAAAAACACTGTTAAAAATGGAAAATTACATACATTTAAAGAATGTAACAAAGACAAATGGTACTAATATCATCTACTATAAAATAATATATAAAATTTGAATATAGATGGCTTAAATATTGTAAATCAAATTCTGAAAAGTTTCCTCAGTGACATCTGCCTGACCGTACATTTGCAAAACTGAAGCAACATATTTTCCCCTTGCAATTTTCAAAAGCTCTCACTGCTTGACTCACCCTAAAAACTGCCCTGCCAGTCCTGCTCCCACATGAGCAGCTCCTGCTCCAAACAAAAATAAGGCCTTCAAGGCCCCAAAATTCTGCTGCCAACGAGCAACAGAATAAGACTATCATGGCCCTGTTTCCTACGCTTCTATAAACAATTACATCTAATAAATAAACAATCATAAACAATTACATTTAAATTCTAGAAACAATTACATTTAAACACAGCAGGCAGAACGCTTACATTTTGCTTCCATTAAGTCAGCAATCTTATTTTGTGATGTCTGCAGCTCAGCCTTGATGTCTTTTATGACATCATCTTTTTCATCTCTCTGTATGGTAAGAGCTGAAATCTAGAAAAATGCAAGAAATATCATCATGAAGTCTGGGAAAGGGACAGATATTAATTTTCATTTGTACCCAGGTATGATAAGCAGCCATTTTGCTGTTATTCAAGTTAGATTAGACAGACAGACAGATAGATAGATAGATAGATAGATAGATAGACAGGCAGACAGAGATAGATAGATAGATAGATAGATAGATAGATAGATAGATAGATAGATAGATAGACAGAAAGACAGACAGACAGAAAGACAGACAGATGGATAATATTTGTCTAGATATAATCTTAGCCAAATATTGATCAAGTCACATTAAACAAAAAAGTTCTCCAATTCAAAACCAAACCATAAATTCCAGGAGACTAAAGGTACTGAAACACCAGTAAACTTAGCAGAATTTGACTTAAATGCAGCTTCAGATGTTATTTTGTCTTTTTTCCTAATACCCAGAAACACTTCTTGGCTCTTGCATTGCCCCTTTAGGCACAAATAAAGCTCTACATATTAGATGGTAAAATGAGCAAACCTGCTTTTCCTTTTGACTGACTTCCAGTTTGCATTCTTTCTCAAACTTGTCCACTTTTTCTGCTTCGTCTTTTACTTTGGAGATACAGTAACATCCATAGTTAACATTCTAGCTGAAATATACTACAAGTTCAATAAAACTTCCACTTTAAGATTGCTTGGAATTGTACAGCTGTACCATTTGTTTCCCAAGAGTAATTGCTGAGGCAATGTTTGATTTTATAATCAAAATACAAACAGAAAAGAGCATGTGAAAATGAAACAGGAACATACCAGGCTGTACAAACAGAGAGAGAGCATTTAGCTAAAGTTTCTGTAGCTATACACTCGTGCATTATCATTTAAATAAGCAAACTATGGGAAGTAAGTATTGATCTCTAGACTGTACTTCACAGACAAAACTTCAATTTTGAGTGACTGTTTAAAAATAAAGTTCCAGCTTTGGCCCAGTGGAACAGCAACAGAAGGGGCCAGGCAGTGACCAAAGGCAGCAGGAATAAAAGAAGGGTCCCAGTGTCTCAGTGTGAGCTGCTCACCATTCCAGCACTTCACATCTGCCTGCCCTGACACCGCATGTGTAACACAAGCTGTGAAGTACAAAACTGAGCCAGCTGCATAAACTCAATAAACAGAATTCTCACATTTGAAACTCATTTCCAATCTGTCGTTCTCTGCTTGCACACGAAGCTCTTCAAATGCCACTGTCATTCTCTAAAAACAAAATTTTATATTTGAAGTTCAATACTGGAAACCCTGGCACTTCTCCAGGGGCTGCTGCCCACCTCAGCCATTCTGAGGAACCAGCAGGAGCTGAAACAGAGCCCAAAAAGAAGCCAGAAGCCAGAAGCTGTGGCAGTGACCCAGCACGAAGCACACATCACCCAGATCACAGGGATCTACATCCCACACACTGCTGCACCTTCTCCATTGAATGTGTTTGATATAACACAAAAATAATTCTTGAAAAGGGATTGAAAACCCAACTTCCTGCATCACACATGACCTGATACCCACACAGGATGGATACAAACAGTATCCCAACATAAACATGGAACTCAGCTCAGCTCACATAACTCACATGCCTTTCATCTGGCTTGCTCACTTACTTCTACGTTGCTGTGAAGTTCCTCATACAATTGTATTGTTGCTTCCTTTTCCTGTTCATCTATCAAAGCAAGAACATATGAGAAAATTTTTCTTTTGAACAAGAATGCCAGCTGCCCAAGTCATTATACTTAATCAGCAAAATGAATTAACAAAGGAATTATCAGCTCCATTCTTACTAAATAAGTAATTATGAAACATGGTGTCAAAAGTTACAGAATCTAGGGAAAATGTGTATTTCATTGAAACATTAAGCAACCTCAACTTTTAAATTTCCTTCCTAAGATATTTTTTTCTGTGAAAAGTGTAATTCTGGATCAGTTTATGTGACAATGTTAATTATTACAGTATTAATGCTGTTGAATAATGATGTATCAAAACTGTTAGTATTTATAAACTGTAATCTAGGGTTTAGCACTGAATTTTTTCCTATCAGCAGATACCTATAACCACAGAGCTGTCATTATAAAATTGCAACACTCCATGTCCATTTTTTCCTTCTTTCCTTTCACTTTTGTAATTGATACTATTTTTTCCTAAGAAAACAATTAAAAAGAGAACAGTAAAAGAAACAGCTATCAAAAAAGAACAGTACAACTATATACAAGTGTTTCTAGAATTAAGGCTAAAAAGAAATAGACACTTCTTAAGTATCCAGGATCAAGTTAGTAAAATTCTAATGATTATAATAACAATTCTAAATTGCATATAAAGTAAAATTCCCAATCAATAACATATTTTAAAACCTCAAGAATTTAAACTTCAATAAGTTATCCAACTGTCTTGGCTTGTTCAGTTTCATGAGAAGAATTCCAGTTACTCATTACACCTTGGGGTTCAGACCTTTTTTCCCCATAAATGTGTGATGGCTGAAAACAGGAAAGGTCAGCTCTGGAAATTTGTTACAGAGTGCTGGGGATTTAGAATAGATTCTACTGCCTAAAACCAGGCATGAAGTGTCACTTCTCATGTCTGAATACATTCCCAGTGTGTGGCTGGGACTGCAAAGCTTCAATGGGCTGAGTAGCCTTGGGGAGCCCTGCCCTGCTCTGCAGTGGCTCCAGTGCCAGTCGGGGCTGTGGGCACTGCCTCAAACCTGGAGCAGTGTTTGGGCACCCAAGGAGCTCCCAGGCTGGCACCCTTGCAGCAAACAATCTCACTGCCTTCTAAAGCCCTCTGCATTCAGCACTACAAACCACAAGTCTGTTAGACCTGGGGCTTCACTTCCAATTTTGTGAGCCACTTAAAATTCACTTCTCATTCTGAGAGCCACATCCAGTAGATCTCAACTGGAGAACTTTTCTGAACAGCATGAGAAATTTCTTCTTCTTGCTTCTGTTTTTGAATTTAGAGCAAGCTAGAAGTACATTTACTCTGATAAATAAAAACTAAAACAGCATTTACATTTGCTGGTCTTCTCTGTGAAGCGAGTGCAGGTTTCCTTGAGCAGATTACACAGATGCCTCGAAGCAGCAGCTCTAAAGGAGGGAAAAATATCATGTTTGCACAGGAGTGCACAGTACTTTGTGTACCTAAGGAGTAACAATGGAAATTACCTTCAAAATTTAACAGCTACAAAAAATTGCCAACATGGAAACTGATTATTTCCACCACAAAAATATATCCTTGGTTCTATTACTTACTCTTTCAAGAGATCTTTATTTTCACATATCTCATCTTCCAGTTTCAAATGGAGTTTCTCATTTTCAAACTGATTTCATGGGGAACAGATGCAAAAAGACACTGTTATTGAAAAATATATTAGAAATGCACTTGAACTTCTCAAATCCCTCATTAAAAAGTCATTTGGGGCATCAGTAGACAGAAGTCTGTTTTATCTGGAATTACACGCTGAGTCATCTTTTGCATGAAAGATGCAATAATTAATGAACAATAATTTACCAGCAAATGAGACACTTACAGGTATATTCTTCATACACACCCTCACACAGGACAGGTGCCTGCACCTTCTCAAAATAGTCATTTTCTCAAGGCACAAACCAAACTGCAAGAGTCTTTAATATTTAATTGTATCAATAATAGTGTCATACTGAATCAGGAAGCACTGAACTTCATCTATTCAATGTACACTATACAATACTGGCCTGCAGTTCTTGAATGGCTTTATTCTGTGCTTCAATAATCTTTCTGTTCTCTTGGAGTTTTCTTTCTTTATGGTTTAGTTCAGTTTCCACAGTCAGTTTCCACTGCTTGATCTTCTCAGCCTCTTTGTAGAGTTTTGAGAACAATTCATTCGTTGTTTCTGGATTCTATTAAAACAGGTTCCACAAGTTAATCTCAAATACTATCTAATTAATAGTATATAATATCTAATTAATACTGTTGTAGATAATGTATTTATCTCTTAGAAACATCACAAGAGTAATATTTTTTCCACAGATGGTGATATAAGCTTATATATATGATCAGGAGCCCAAGTTTCAATCTTTGTGCATCCTCTGTGTATGTATCAAAAGGCATTACCGAGCACACAGGAGAAACAAATACAATGAAATATCCCAAACCCCCTTCAGACATCACCAAATAGATGGGCTTAAAGACATGGATAACTGCAGTCCACCAAAATCAATAAAAGTTTTGCCAGAATTATCAGTGAAGCCAAATTTCCTTCTAGCAGGTTCTTCACCCCATTTCTGTCCTCTCCTTCTGACAGACACTGCTGAGTTAAGTAAAAGCAGCTTCAGAGACTTTGCCCAGGAGTACCTGTGATATTGCCATGAACACACACAGAATCACAGAATCACAGAATAATGAGGCTGGAAGAGACCTCTCAGATCATAGAGTCCAACCTATGCCCTGACACCTCAACTACAGCACCAAGTGCCATGTCCAGGCTTTTTTAAACACATCCAGAGATGGAGATTCTACCACCTCCCTGGGAAGAGCATTCCAGTGCTTCATTATTCTTTTAGTGAATTTTTTTTCCCTAATATCCAACCTATCCCTTCCCTGCTGTAGCTTGAGACTCCGTCCTCTGGTTCTGTCAGTGCTGCCCAGTGGAAGAGACCGACCCCACCTGGCTCCAACCTCCCTGCAGGAAGCCGTAGAGAGCAATAAGGTCACCCCTGAGCCTCCTCTTCTCCAGGCTGAACATACCCAGCTCCTTCAAACGTTCCTCACAGGGCTTGTGTTCCAGACCCCTCACCAGCCTTGCTGCCCTCCTCTGGATGTGCTCCAGCATCTCAACGTCCTTCCTAAGCTGAGGGCCCAGAACTGGACACAGCACTCAAGGTGCAGCCTCAGCAGAATGAGCAGGGGCAGAATGAGCTCCCTGCTCCTGCTGCCACACCATTCCTGATCCAGGCCAGGAGCCATTGGCCTTCTTGGCCACCAGGGCACACTGCTGGCTCGTGTTCAACCGGCTGTCACCAGCACCCCCAGGGCCCTTTCTGTCTGAGCACTGTCCAGACACACCGCCCCTAGCTCGTATAGTTGTAGGGGATTTTTGTGGCCAAAATGTGGAACTCAGCACTCGGACTGATTAAACTTCATGCTGCTGGACTCTGCCCATCCATCCAACTGATCTAAGTCTCTCTGCAGAGCCCTCCTTCCTTCCAATAGATCAACACAAGCTCCCAGCTTAGTGTCCTCTGCAAATTTACTCATGAAGGACTCAAAGCCCTCACCCATGTCGTCTATAAAAATATTAAACAGAACTGGTCCCAGTACAGCCCTGAGGGACAGCACTGGTGCCTGGCTGCCAGCTGGGTGCAGCACCATTCACCACCACTCTCCGGCCCGGCCATGCAGCCAGTTCTGAGCCCAGCACAGAGTGCTCCTGTCCCAGCCATGGCTGCAGCTTCTCCAGGAGTGTGCTGTGGGACACAGCGCCAAAGGCCTTGCTGGAGCCCAGATACACAACACCCACAGCCTTTCCTGCATGCACCAGGCAGTCACCTGCTCACAGAAGGAGCCCAGGTTGGTCAGACATGACCCACCCTTGGTAAAGCCCTGCTGGCTGGGTCTGATAGCCTGGCCATGCTGTGAGTGCTCTGTGATAGCACTCAGTGTGAACTGCTCCGTTATCTCACCTGGCACTGAGGCCAGGCTGACTGGCCTGGAATTACCAGGATCCTCCTTCCTACTTTTTTGTACATGGGTGTCACACTGGCCAGTGTCCAATCATCTGGAACCTCACAGTGAGCCACAACTCCTGATAAATGATGGAGAGAGGCTTGGCAAGCTCATCTGCCAGCTCCCTCATCACCCTGGCATGGATCCCATCTGGACCCAGGGATTTATAAATATCCAAGTGTCCCAGCAGTTCTCTGCTCACGCACGGAGCAGGAAGGAAAACCACCACCCCTGTGCCCTTAGAACACCTTGAAAGTGCCCTACAAGCAGTGCTGGACCAGTGGTTGAGGCAGGGAGAGCAACACACGAGCCCTAAGGGCCCTTTGGTTCACTTACAACAGCCCCAAACACCATCCTTGTTTTGGCTGCATCACAGTTTTGATACAGTCCTGATGGTACTTTAATAGCTTAGGATTAAAAAAGTCTAAAAAGTTGTCAGGGATATGAAAAACAGCACAGGGAGCACAATAAATGTGTTTTATTTTGTGGTAGCAAACAGTGTTTTGTAGCTGCAAAGTACAGAAGCTATTGCAAAAAAAAATGAGCTGTACTGAATTGTGCTAAAGCAGAGATGTGCTGGTAAAGACACTGTCAAGAGAATCCAGTGCTTGAGGAAACCACTGAATTCATTGTTTTACAGATAAAATAAAGCCAGAATAAAGGCAATTGGGATAATCCACTTCAGTTTTCCAAAGAATACTCTGACTTCAACCCTTCTGCCCCTCAACAGAGTATTCAGAACCAGTTCCACAAGGATACTTAAGTGTTTAAATCTTACTCTAATAAAAGCTCATAGACTTTGCAGACACTCCAAAAAAAGAAAAAACAACAACAATATTTCAATCACCTTAATTTTTAAAGATTAATTTCCAGGCATGTTCACTAAATCACAAGCATCTCCTCTAAGTGATTCAGCTTTAAACAGGAGACAGAAAACATCATTCCCTTCTGACTACTTCCTTTAGCCCTGAAATATCTACTGAATAATGCTTTAGGCACTGTTTGGGAACAAATTCAAAAGACCCCAAGGAATTAGATGTGCAGAGTTGATACTTAGCTGACCTCTTCATCTACTTCAGAGCAAAGTTTCACTTGCTGTGAAATTGTATCTGAAACATGAAGAGATTTGGATCAATGTATTTCTAAAAAAAGTAACAGGGATACTGTATTTAACAGTTACAGACATGAAACTGTGAGACTACTCATGAAAATTAAAACTTGACAATATATAAAAATCTAAAGAAGGTGCATGGCAAATATTCCAATCGTACCTGAAGCAGTGATTTCGCCACGGCTCGACACATCGAATGGCGGCTTAAATTCATCATCCGAGCATCTGTTAATACACTGCACAAATTTAAAAATTAGTTCCTTAAGAGTAGATTTGCAAAGGAGAATTATAAAAGCCAGAAAAAATCCCTACAGATGAATGTGAAAATAGAATGTGTCATTAATTAAACAGCTGCCTACAATTTTGGGTACCAAGGTATTGGTAATGGCTTTGGAGCTCACTTCTTACTTCCCTGTGGTTGATCAAACCGTTGGTGTCCTGCAGTTTGATTTATAGACTGTGGCCAAAGGGGAGCATTCAATGCAGGGAACTCAGTAGTTCCTGCCTGTCTGGGCACTGGTGCATGGCAAAGGACTCAAGGAGAAAAATTACTTTTCTAAAGACTTCAGTAGTTGATATTTCTTTTTTGCTTTACTTCCAAGGGCACTTCTAAACCATATCTGATTATGTTTCAATATGAAAATACCCTTTTACAAGTTTTTGAAGTCACAGAAGTTCATCCTGTAAACAGCTAACTCATCTGATGTCAGAATATCCTGTTTGAATCTCAACATATTTCATAAGGAGCTTCGACATGAAAAAATAACTTGTTGAATTCTCATAACTCAGTGTGGGGACAGAACATTTTCACTGCACACCTCATCTGGTGAGACCAAGACACCAATGCCAGTGCGAGCATCTGAGTGGGGCCTGTGGGAATCCATAAAATCAGAGAGTTTTGGGGAAGCTGCAAAAGGCAGGCCTCAGAGACAGCAGAACTGTGATCAGAGCCAAGCAGCAGCCATGAGATAGGTCAGCAGAAAAATTATGCAAAAATTAGAAAAGTAAGGACAAATAGAACAGTGGTCTGTGTATTAATGCTTGGCTGGAATAACTCCCTAAGCTACAGAAAAGTTTATCTAGCAAGGTATTAGGAAGTTCTAAGCTTAATAATGGAGCTCTGTGCATTGTGTTTCAAGGCTTACAAACAGGTATTGTATTCAAAAAAGGCAAGCATAGTTTTAACCAAAGGTACCTGTGCTTATAGTGGTTGGATAGAACTGCTGTCAATATGCTTTTGCTTTGTGTAATTGGTCAAAAAACTTTTGAAGTAAGTTGTCACATTAAGTTCTTTGTCTGCTGCCTGGGATGTGAGCTGCTGGCATCTTCCCATTGTCATAACCACATAATGAGACTGATGCTGGAAAATAAAACAGCTCAAGGCAGTTCCTCAGCAGCCCCATCCTGTTAGTGATTTGTACACAGAGCCCGGCCAGCGATGGAGCCCAGCTCGCTCTCTGGGCTGAATTATCCACAGCAAATGCGGACTTACAACACAGAGCGGATGCTCCAGAAGATGATTCCCTTCAGTTTTGAGAGAACACAACAACAAAAGTCTTTGAAATTCAAACCAAAGATGTCTGTGCATGTGCGACTCTAGGCATACGCACAGAAATTAGTCCAGTGCAGGAGCCGTCACGGCCTATGCAGGGGCAGGTGTGTGTGTGCTCCAGCCCGGGGCTCTTTGGGGGCAAGGGGCAGGTGTGTGCGCGCTCCAGCCCGGGGCAAGGGGCAGGTGTGTGTGCGCTCCAGCTCGGGGCTCTGCCGGGGCACTCCCCGGGCCCAGCACTGTCCCCGTGTCCCCGGGAAAGGGCCCCTGCGCTTTCCCCCCGTCCCCTCCTCAGCCGCGGCCTCCAGAGCAGCACAGCCCGAGGGGGCGGCCGGGGGGGAGGGTGTGTGGTATGGGCCGCCCTCAGCGGCCCCGCGGCCGAGCGCTCACCTGGGATCTGCCCGCAGACACTTGCCCAGCGCTCAGGCGCGGCGGCATGAACAATTTAAAGCGGTTTTCCTTCTCCATGGCTCCGATAAAAGGGCGGGCGGGGCGGCCCCAGCTCCCGGCGGCCGCTGAGGGCGGGCGCGAAGGGCGGGAAGCGGCAGCGGCCCCTCAGCGCGGGAGAGCTCTGAGGGGAAGGGGGGGTCCCGCCTGCACAGGGAATAACTGCGGGAGCCCAGTCCTCCCGTGGGAAAAATGCTTTATGACCAGTGTTTTATGACTGCCTTTTCGCAAATATTAAAATGAATATTATATGTGTTGTGTCCGAAAGTTATGCTGTATTAATTTTCTTGAGTACTGTGTTAAATCTAGTTTTAGGGTATAACATAATGTAAAAATAAAAACTATGCTATGTGAGATACTTTATTTAAAGAAAGGACTCACAGCGAGATAGCGGCCACAGGACACCTAAATCTTTCAGAGAAAGAGAATTTATTGCTCTCTTATCTGAAGAAACAAACTTCTTCCTGCCTGCTCAGCTATGAAGATGCCGTCAGGATTCAGAGGAAGAAGCTGACACTGATCAGACAGAATCCTGTGTTTGAATGGAATTTATGCATCATGTATGAGGGGTATGAATATGCAACAGACTATTGTTTTTAAGGGTTAATCCTCTGTTAATGTGTGTCCTTTTTCAGGCTTATGCTGCGCAGAAAAAAGTTACCCAGATGTCTGGAACTCTTTGTTTCTATTATCTCATATTGTCCTAATTCAAATTGCCCAACATATTAATACTCTAATTATAAAAGTATCTTACGTAGCATAGTTTCTATTTTAACATTATGTTATAACCTAAAACTAGATTTAACACACTACTTAAAAAAATTAGTACAACATAACTATCTAAGACAACACATACAATATTCATTTTAATATTTCTAAAAAGCCAATCATACAATATGCATTTTTCACACAGGGAATGCAGGCCCTGGAGGCATCTCCTGAAGCTGGCACAGCCCCAGCAGATGGCATCGTTGAGGAGGGGCTGCTGGGGGTCAGTTTGGAATAACTGTGCTGTCCTAGGGTGACATTAGGATGCTTGTATCCCCAGCTGTCTGTTCTGTTTATGCTGGATATTATGTTCTGTGCCTTCAAGACTGGCTCTGAAGAGCAAAGTTTTGTTTTGGTTTTGCTATCAGCCGCTCCCCCATGGCTGGCAGGACACAGAGACAGGGCAGTACATGGTGCTGCTTTTGCTTTTTACTTGGCTTTTTGCTTTGCTCTTGCTTTTGTTTCTGCTCATTAGTTAGTTTAGCTAAGCAGTCTGAATTTTTCCCTGGACTGTTTTCCTTTCCCTTTTTTGGAACCACTCAAACCTGCTCTGGACTGGGACCTGGGAACACTGAGAGTTTGCACCTTGTGGCTGCAGCAGCTGCCCCAGCACCAGAGGGACTGATAACAGAGTGACCACTCCCAAGAGAGACTTTCTGAATTTGTCATCTTTTTCAGAGTGGTGAAAGAGTGTTGTCACCTGGTATTGTTCATTTTGTGTGTTGGGGGATGTTTTACCTCTTAAATAAACAGGTTCTTTCCACTTCTCTCCAAGGAATCCTTCCCAAACTGGCTGGGGGGAGAGGCCATGTGGGTTTGCTTTCTGGAGGAGCCCCTTTGGAGGTTTTCTCCCAAATTTGCCCTAAACCAGGACAAAATTTGGTGCCCAATGTGTGGGGCTTGAGAGAGAGTGGAAAAAACCCTGGTCTGACAGCATTTTGGTTGCCATTATTCTGTGTTGTTATAAAGCAGTTAATGGCCATGTTTTCTGAATTCATAATATCTCTTGGGGTGGAGGCTTGCATGCATTTCTGGTCCCTAGGTGCGGAGGATCATTAATGGGACATCACACCATGATCAATATGATCAAGCCAATTTATTACAAAAAGCAAGCCATTTTTATACTGTTCTCTATTGTTCACACTTCAAGCTAACACGTGATTGTTTAAATCCTTTTTACACACACATTTTAATATTTCAGGTAATTTTAGTTATCTTTCTTCTTCATGCATCTTGCTGCAGGTTTTCTTGTCTGCCTTTGCATCCTGAACCATCTGCTGCTAAGCGTGTTCTTCTTCTTTTGTGTCCTTCAAGGGCATGGTGACCTTACTCAGTTTCTATGAAGGCTGGATTGTGCATATGTTGCATATGTCCATTGTCCTGCAAAAACCCCCCAACACTCCTCCCAATGCTTTCTGGTCATTCAAGTGCCCTTCAGCTGACTGGTTTCATGCTTTGAGCTTCAGAGAATTGCCCAATCTTTCTGAAGCTCAAATAAATATCATATTAGTCAACATCTTAATTGTGTTTATATCTCACAGAATTGCCTTTTCTTTTGTCTTTGTCTAAGACTGTTGCTGTATGGAAATCTCTGGGGGATGGTGGACATGTCAGATGCTGCTGGGACATCCCAGAGCACTTGGACCTTGGCTCTGCACAGGAGAGCTCTTCATCTCCTTTCCCTCTTTTCTTCCCTCTGGGCATGGAGGGAGTTCCTGACTTCAGCCTGTGACTCGTGTGTGCAAAGAGCAAATCTGGGCAGAATTGGGGCAGGGAGGGTTTGGGGGGACACTGGGATCTGTGCTGGGCACAGAAGGTGTTTTCCATTGCTCTGAGGCTGTGTGCTGTGGAAAGTGGATTTAATATGCACCAGAGGGATGACTTTTGCATTTGATGGAGCTGTGCCTTCCCTTGGCTTTGTTGGCTGAAAAGATACAGAGAAGCACACACAGAGCTACCAACTCCTGGATTCCAGCAGTGTTCAGATAGAAATTCCAACAGGAGGTAGGGTCAAGATGGGTGCTTGCCTTGTGGCCAGCCTTCAATACCTCTTGGTCTCCCTTGGCCCTTCCCCCAGATGGGACTTGGGCTCATTTGGTCCCTCAGGAACTGGGCTGGGGGCTCCAGAGGTGGCTGTGGAGCATTGCCTGTGCTGTGCCAGGGACTGGCAGCCACTGCTGGGCTGGGATAGAGGCTCTGGGGGGATTGGGGTTACAGGGCAGGGCTGGGCAGGGCTGGGCAGGGCTGGGGTTCCAGGGCAGGACAAGGCTGGACCTGCCCCTTCCTCCACCACACACAAAATGTTTAGAGCCAACAATCTCCTCCAGTCTGTCACAACAGGCAATGCTGGAAGTGAAATCCCAATTGTGGCATGGGCACCTGGCTGAGAAGGACAGTTCTTTTCCATAGGAAGCAAAGCACAGAGCCTCAGTGTTTGGAAGGCAGGTGAGAGTCTCACTAGGCAAGGCCAGCCAGAGTTTTCAGGAATGGCAGATTTTTGTCTGGGAGCAGTCTTTGGATATAGGGAATTCTGGAGGTGGAAGTCCAATCTCAGCCATGCGTGCCTGGAGAAGTAGGACAGTTCTTTCTCATAGGGAGGAAAGCACGAAGCCTTCCCCAGTGTTTTGGGGACAGATGGGAGGTTACTCTCCTGAAACCATTGCCAGCCAGATTTGTCCTGACAATATTCCTATGGGAAGAATCCCTGGATATAAGGAAATTTGGAGGTGAAATCCCAACTCTGGCCATGGGTGGCTGGAGCAGAAGGACAGTTCTTTTCCATTGGGAAGGAAAGCACAGAGCCCCAGTGTTTCAGCAGCACATAAGAAGTGACCCTCCACATACAAAGGTCACTTGGACCAGTCAGGCAGTCCATGGGAGGCCAAACCAGCCAGACCTGTTCTGTGTGCCCTTGGTTTCATGGGGCGCCATAGTGTCACAATGGTGCCTTGGATCCATGGGGCCCCGCAGTGTCGTAATGGTGACTTGATTCCATGGGTTCCAGCAGTGTCACAATGGCCTCTTGATTACAAGAAGACCTGCAGTGTCACACTGGCCCCTAGGTACGATGGGGTCCCACAATGTCACAGTAGCCCCTAGGTGTCATAAGGCCCCACAGTGTCACAATGGTACCAAGGATTCCATGAACCCTTGCAGTGTCACAATGGTCTCTGTGGCTCCCCAGGCCCCACAATGTCATGGGACTCCTCTGTTCCATGAGGTCTGCAATGTCATAATGAACTCTTGGATCTTGTGTGTTTGAAGTGTCGCAATGGACCATTGATGACAGGAGGCCACTCTGTGTCACCCTGGAGCTTTGGTTCCATGCAGCCCTGCAGTGTCACAAAGGCCTCTTGGTTTCATGAGGCCCCACAATATCACAATGGTCCTCCCAGGGTCACAATGGTCTCACTGGTTCCATGAGGCCTCACAGTGTCACAATGCTTTGCATATTCCATGGGGCCTGATAGTGTCACAATGGTCTCCATGATTCCATGAGTCCCCTGAGTGTCACAATGGTCTCTGTGAGTCCATGGTGTCCCTCAGTGTCACAATGGCCCTTTGGTTCCATAAGGCTGTAAAGTGTCATAATTGTCTTTGCATGGTTCCATGAGGCCTTGCAAAGTCACAATGGACCTTTGGTTCCATGGAGTCTCGCAGTGTCACAATTACCCCTTGGTTCCATGACATCCCAAAGGGTCCTAATGTCCTCCATGGTTCCATGAGGCCTTGTAATGTCACAATGGACCCTTGGTTTGATGGGGCCTCACAGCGTCACAATGATCCCTACATTCCATGGAGCCACACAGAGCCAGTACAGTCCCCTTGGTTACATGAGGCACAGCAATGTCACAGTGGTCTCCATGACTCCATGAGGCCCCACAGTGTCACAATGGTCCCTTGGTTCCATGGGCCCTGTGCTGCTGCATTCCCCCCTCCCCTTCTCAGGCCGCCCTGCCAGCTGAGAAATGCTCCTTGGGGCTTGGCCTTGGCCAACAGCCCCTGGGCTCAGCTCCTCTGCAGCTCATCACAAACACTGTCTGCTCCAGGCACTGCTGCTGCCCAACCAGCTCCTGCTTTCTGTAGGAGCAGCCCTGAGAACTGTTTTTGTTCCCTCAGTGGCACAACATCCCTGTTCTCACACTGCCAAAGAAAGCTGTTGGTGCCAAGTGCAGCCAGGATGAGCCATTGCTGGGACTGAAGCCCCTCTCTTGGGGCCCTGCAAACAGCGCTCCAAAAGGAGCCCTTGGAGCTCTCCTGGGCCAGCGAGTCCCTCTGAGTGGGGCCTCTCCCAGCCGGGAACTCTCCCGTTTGCTGCACTCGGGGATCCTGAACAACCACAGAGCCTGGGCTGATCCCCCCACTCTTCCAGGCTCAACCCTTTGCCCGCCAAAGGGGCATCTCCAAGGGGAGATGCCAAAGGATCCACAGGGAGCATTTCCTGCCCTCAGGGGAATTTCTCGCAGGTGCCTTGCACTGACTCTTTGTGTCTGTGTGCACACAGGAGTGCCTATGCTGGGGAAATGTGGCAGAAATGCTGCTCTCTGAGGGGCTTGGAGTGCCTTGGATAGCTGAGTCAGCTAGGCCTGTAGGTAAATTTAAAAGTCCTTAGATCTTCACAAGGTCTAAGTGAAGTTAAATGCTGCTAAGAGCTGGTATTTTGTTAAGATATTATGCTTCTTAGAAGTTATAAGCTAAGTTAAATATTGGTGCTATTTCTCTTTTAAATTGCTAAGTCATAGGTTATAAGTGTGGTTAAATACTGTTAAATGCTGTTCTTTTGTGAAGAAGAACAGCAAATTCTGCTGTTTAAGGTATCAGGTAAGGTTAAGGTATAAGTTAAGTCCCATTGAGTTTGATCTCTGTTAAGCTTTTGGGCCATATTCCTTTTATCCTTGCCCTCACTGCCCTTGTGTCACACACACACACACACACACACACACACACACACACAGGGACAGTTGTCAGTTCATTTCTGGTTTAATTGCCTGGATTTGATTTGGTTTTGTTGTTGCTTTGTTTCCTTGGTGTTCCTGAAGTGTCCAGTCAGGAGCAGAGTGACTCTTGCCAAGGAACTCTGTGGTGTTGTCCCTTAATATTCAATCTGGTTTTTGCTGCTCCCTTGCTGGGGATTTTTTCAGCGCTCTCAAGGCCTTGTTGGTAGCAGGGTGAAGGAGCTCTGGCCCAGGCTCTGGCCCTGGGGGACACGGGGACGCTGCCGGGGGGTCCCTGTCCCCCTGTGCCACCCCCAGGGCCCCGGTCCCCCGTCCCCGTGTCAGGCTCCGGGGTCGATCTCGTGGAACATCCTCTGGGGTTCAGGCTGTGGGGCTGGGGATGGGGGGACCCGGGGGGACAGGGGACCCTGCTGTGCACGAGCAGGGTTGGACTGCTCTGGGGGGAGCTGTGAGGGGGGCCGGGGCAGAGTGACCTCCCCAGTGATCTCACACAGCCCCTGTGATGTAACACAGATCCCTGTGATGTTGCACAGTCCCCTGTGATTTCACACAACCTTGGCTCCGTGCTGGGCAGCCCCAGCACAATCTCAGCAGTTGCCTCTCTCTCCTGCCCTGTCCCTCAGCCAGTGCCACCCTTGGGTCACTGGGCCTTGGCTTCCTCTTCTCCCTGGGCATCCCCTGCTGCCCACCCGCCCAGGGTGTCCCAGGGAGCTGCTGCCCCTGAGCCAGGGGCTCTGCTCTGCTGCCCTGGGCACCCCAGGGCTCCTGAAACACCCCACGGCCAGGGCAGGCCCCGAGTGTCACCATGTCCACTTGGTTCCATCAGGCCCTGCAGTTTCACAGTGCTCCCTGTGCTCCAAGAGGCCCCACATCACCCAGCCCAGGCCATTGCCGGGGTTCCAGTCAGTCCCAGTATGATCCCAGTGACTCCCAGTCTCTCCCAGTATATCCCAGTTGTCCCCAGCATGCTCCCAGTCTCTCCCAGTATATCCCAGTTGTCCCCAGCATGCTCCCAGTCACTCCCACTTCCTCCCAGTTGATTCCAGCATGGTTCCAGTCAGTCTCAGTGCGGTTCCAGTTGCTCCCAGTGTATCCCAGGAGTTCCCAACATGGTGTAAACTGCCCTCAGCATTCTCCTACTCACGCCCAGTGGGATTCTAGTCCCCATCTGTATTGTCCCAGTTGCCTCCACCATGGTTCCAGTTGCTCCCATATTCCTCCCAGTATGATCCCAGTTGCACCCACTTGCCCCAGTATAGTCCCAGTCACTGCCAGTAAGATCTCAGTCACCCCCAGTATAGACACAGTTACTCCCAGTTGCTCCCAGTTTCCCCCTCAACATGGTCCCAGCTGTTCCCAGTGTTGTCCCATCCAGTATCGTTCCAGACACTACCAGTATATCACAGTTGCCCCCAGCATGCTCATTCCCAATCACCCCAGTTGTCCCAGCATAGTTCCAGTTGCCCCCAGGATGACCTCACTCATTCCCAGTCACCCGAGTTTCCCCCAGCATGCACCCATCATTCTCAGTTGTTCCCAGTAGGCCTCAGTGTGCTCCCAGTCACTCCCAGTATTTCCATGTCTGTGGTCCAAGTGCTGCTCCCAGCCCTTATCCGTGGGGATGGGAATGTCCCGCTCCCTTGCTGGGGCAGGGTCACACCTGAGCCAGATGTGCAGGCTGGGACCTTGCCCTGACCCTTGCACTGTCCCAGCTGCAGGATCTGCTTCCCATCGGCCTCTTCCTCCTGCAGCTCCGAGCCCAGCCTGTTGCTGAACAAAGGGGCTGGGCCGGCGTCATCCCCTGGTGGGGGCTGTGCACTCCCTGGGGCCCCTCCCCAAATTCCCTCTGGGGGAGCAGGACCTGGGGCAGGAGCCCTGTGGGGAGGGACAAGGGGGTGACACTGGGATGGGGGGATCACACATGCTCTGGGGGGGACACACACAGTCCCTGGGGAACCCCCTCACCTTCTCCTGCAGCACCAAGAGGATGGACCCCAACATGGAGCCCCTGACCCCTGGAAGTATATTGTAGAGTGGGGTCTGGTGGCAGCTTTGGGGTTCTGGGGGGTCACGACCACCCAAAAACCCCCTCCCAACCCCACAGCTACTCCTGGACCCCTCAAACCACCCCACAGCTCCTGGCTAGGACATCCCCCGCCACTCCCTGCAACATAAATGTCCCCAAAAATCACAAAACCCCTTTCCATCTCCCCCAAGACCCACCAAAATTCTCTCCGTAACACACAGCTTTGTCAACACACACAAACCCTCACAACCCTGGGTGGGGGGAACACGGCCCAGGCAAAAGGAGAGGCAAATTAGGCAAACTGGGGGCTGCTCATCCAAACTGGGGCTTGTTGGGGGCCCTGCCTGGGGACTGCCAGCCCTTGAGGCTCCTCTTGGGAGATCCAGGACGGGGGAAACACAGAGAAGGCTGGAGGGATGCCAGGAGTGGCATCACTGGGAGGGACTGGTTTGTTCTGGCATCATACTGGGATCATACGGGGAGCAGCTGGGCCCATGCTGGGGCAGACTGCCATCACACTGAGGGAGACTGGGATCATACTGGGATCACACTAGGAGGGGGAGGAGGGTAATTGAGACCATGCTGGAGGCAAATGGGATATACTGAAAGTGAGTGGGATCATTCTGAGGGTGACCAGGAGCAGCTGTGAGCAACTGGGATCACACTGGGGGCAACTAGGTACAACTGGGATTGACTGGGTGCATGCTGAGGGTGATGGGAAGCTACTGGGCTTATACTGGGATCATGCTGGCGGTGACTGGGATCATACTGGCACTGTGAGTTTGACTACACTGAGGCTGACTGGGAGTGGGTGTGAGCAAATGGTATCAGGCCAGAAGGACCTGGGAGTGACTGGGAATATGCTGGAAGGAACTGGGGTACACTAGGGGAGACTGGGAGTGACTGGAACAAAAGTGAGGGGGAAAGGGAGCAACAGGAACCATGTGGGGCACAACTGGTTCATACTGGCAGGGACTGGGAGCACACTGGACTCATCTTTGGGTCATACTGGGAGGGACTGGACTAATACTGGGAGTATCTGAGAGTGACTGGGAACACACCCTGCACATCATCCCCCATACTGGGGGGGACTGGGAGCAACTGGGAGCATGCTGGGAGCAAATGGGATCATACTGGGACTGACTGGAGTTTGATCTAGCTGGAGGCAACTGGGACTGACTGGGAGTGATTGGAAGTTTCTGGGATTATACTGGGATCATACTGGGAGGGATTTGACATAACTGGGATTATACTGGGACCATACTGGGAGTGCTGGCATGTGACAAGGATCATACTGGAGGTAACTGGGCTCCAATTGGTGTTGAAAGGGAGCAACTGGGATCACACTTTGGGCTACTGAGAGCAATTGAGAGAAACTGGGATGATGCTGCAAGCAAACTGGAGTGTGGAGAGCTTTAATGTGGAGAGCTTTATTAATAGTTGGTTAGCTGAGAAAGGCTATGCTGACATATTGCCACTGGTCAAGCTGAGAAATCAGCAGTCAGCAAGCTGAAAGGAGATGTCAGCAGCTTGCAATCAGTGGTTTTGTTGCAACATGGAGAAAGGGAGTAGAGATTAGTTTTGAATATCTCTTAAGAATATGTAGAAAGTATTAAAAGTAGGACTATAGGAATGTAAAAGTAGGTGTAACTGCTGATATGTAACTAACTAATCTTGAGTTCAACTTTTGCAATATGCATGAAGTTAATTATGAACTGTATTTAACTTGCTGTGCTGATTAATAAAATTGGGCCTGTGATGATCAACCTGATGTCCTGGTCTCCTTCCGTCGACAAATGGTGGAGAATGCGGGCAACGCTGCGGGCAACGATGCGGCAACGTTAAACCCCTGTCCTTTTTTCTCGGATTACAAAGAAAAAAGGGAACTCGCCACGGTCCGGAAGTTGGGTGGGGGTCCTAGCAGCGGGACGGTGCCGGATTATTTACAAAGACTGGATTATTTATAAAAAGCACCCTTGAGCACATCCGTGACTCAAGCCACCTACGTGTCGCCGGAGCCTAGAGCTGCAAAACAGCGTGCGCTGAATAAGTATGGATAGGCAAGCAGCATATGATTTATTCTCTTCATATTTAGAAAAGCGAGGGGTAAAAGAGATAAATTTAAAAAAGGAATTACCGGGGTTGTTAGCTTATGGTCATTCTATAAGTATGTTTACTAACCCACATACAGTACATGAGCTTTCAGAGTAGAAAAATTTTAGAGAGGTGTTAATAGACTCTGTGTTAGATGGAGATAAATCAGCTAAAAAGTTCGAGAAATTATGGCGAGTAGTGTATAATACATTGCTTCACCAAGTCTCTGAGAGAAAAGCAGCAGAAAGGGCTACAGAAGCTCATAAGAGGAATATAGGATATAGTCGTGAGGATGACCCTTTAGCACCTTCTGTAACTAAGATACTTATGCCTAAAAATCCCCAGCATAGTGGTGTTGAGGACATGCCTTTAGAAAGTGCGGAACCGTCTGCCCCTCCCTTGCCTGAGGGGGAAGGCGAGCCGGGTGGGGGAGGTAAAAGCAAGCCAGCTTTGCCTCCACTGCCGGCTTCAGGCGAGTCGGATGGTGGGGGGAGCAAGCCAGCTCTGCCTCCGCCGCCGGCTTTGCCTCCGCCGCTACCCCCGGGCAGGCCGGCTCCGGTTACGGCTCATGCGGGGGGGCCCCTTCCCCCGCGTGAGCCGGCTCTGCCTGAGCAAACTCCAGTTGCAGCTGCGGGGGGGCTGCTTCCCCCGCGTGAGCCGGCTCCTTTCGGGCCGGCCCCAGCTTCACTGACAGCTCCAGCGGGGGGGCCGCTTCCCCCGCGCGAGCCAGCCTCTGCTTTACTGCCTTCCCAAAGCGAAAATTCGGCGCCTGCACTAAAATGCCAGCAGCATAGCACCTCCAAAGAGCCAGCTCCCATCCCAGGGGCACACCGTGATCTATGGGAAAAAATAGCTAAACAAAAGAGAGAAACTTAGTCTGCTTTGGCAAAAGAAGTGATGCAAATGAGAGATAGTAAAGCCGTAAAAATAGCTTCTAGTCTTGCATGTCCAGTTACTTATACACCACAATATGATACACAGGAGAATTTAATGCATAATGTGGCAGCATATTCTGCCTTAGATTAGAAGTTATTAGCTCAGCTACGTTCTACAGTTAGTCAGTTTGGTGTAAAAAGTAAACCAGTTAAGCAAATGTTAGATTATATCTTTAACACTCAGATTTTATGCCCAAATGACTTAAAAGAGATAGTGCGTTTAATATTTACTCAGCATCAACAATTATTGTTTAATGCACATTGGCAAGCATTAGTAAATGAGTCAGTTGCTGTACAACGGACTCCGGGAGATCCATTGCATGGAGTGACAGTGAATGAATTTATGAGATTAGGAGCATTTCTGCGTACAGAAGCACAGATGATATTAAGACTAGATAAGCTTAGAGAAACTATGAGATTGGTACGTACAGCGATAGATATGGTTAAAGAGCCAGAGAGATTACCAATTTATATGAGTATTAAGCAAGGTAGAGAAAAATCATTTAGAAATTTTATCGATAAAGCAGCTGCTGCTATAGACCGGGCCAGTGTAGCAGACTACTTTAAGAGAGCGATATTGAAGCAGTGTATCCTTCAAAATAGTAATCCAGCAACCCAAAGAGTATTATCTACTTTGAGAGCAAATTAAACCATTGAAAAAACATTAGAGCGAATGGCATTAATACCAACTGCTTCGCAGGCATTTCTAGTAGATGCTATAAAAGAGTTAAGACTGAAGTTACAAAAGCAAGCAGAGTCTAATCAGAATCAAGTGTTAGCTGCTCAGAATCAAGTGTTAGCTGCTCTTGCTCCTCTCCGAAGTAGCTCACTTCCGATCCAGCTCCCACAACACCACAGCTTGTAGACGGCAGTCGAGAAACTGTCAGCAGAGCGCGTTTCACGGGGGCCGCGCCCAGACACAAGTAGCTGCCGTGACATCAGAGACACCAGCACCAGCTACCGCGACATCGCAGCCACCTCTTATCTGCAACCCGCAACAACAGAGAGCAAATACCAACTGGAGTAAAGGGTCCTCTTATATTAAATGAACAAACATGTAGAGCATTATTATTAAGACGCTCTTCTACAACTATGTTGAGATTTTTTGTTTTGCCTAGAGTTATTGATGCAGACTTTACAAGAAAAATACAAATCATGGCTTACACCCTCTATCCTCCAATTAAAATTACAAAAAGACAACGTATTGCACAATTAATACCACTATCACAAATGACCTCTGGAATACAACCATTTACTGAACAAGCACGAGATGAAAAGAGTTTTAGCTCCACTGGTGTTACACTTTTAACTGTAGATTTACAAAACAGACCAAAGCAAAAAGTCACAGTTACTTATGAGC
Source organism: Zonotrichia albicollis (assembly GCF_047830755.1). Taxonomy (NCBI): domain Eukaryota; kingdom Metazoa; phylum Chordata; class Aves; order Passeriformes; family Passerellidae; genus Zonotrichia; species Zonotrichia albicollis. The sequence goes on along the minus strand of NC_133827.1, from coordinate 3,850,765 downwards.
ATCAAAGCATAACCCTTTATAGATTATTAGATACAAGAGCAGATACCAACATTATTTCTCCAGAGGCATGGCCACAGCATTGGCCTCTATTCCCATCAGCAAACATGCTCACAGGAGTAAAAAGATTTACATTGACATGCAAGTCGCCTTCTTTGTCTGTGTCCATTGAAAATCAACAAATATCTGCTGTGTTTTCAATTGTGCAACTGCCTCCTACAGTCTCCTGCCTAATTAAAAGAGACATTTTAACACAACTAAGAGTAGTGTTAACTAATCAGCACCCTTTGAAGTAATTGCCATTGCTTAAACTTTCCCCATTCCACTCACCTAAAAAACAAATACACCAGTAATAATTAAACAATAGCCTCTAAAAAGAAATAACCTTATACATGCTCATGATCTTGTTTGCACAGCAACAACCATTTTCCTCTTTGCAGATTGACATTATTAGAAATACTCTTGCTTCATATTCACTTGATATTGCTTCAGAGAAAATTCAAACTACAAAGCCCTAGAAATATTTAAGATAGACTCTAATAAATCAAATCAGTGACTGTGTACAACAAGAGTACGTGTCTCGTTGACAACTCGACCACCCTATTGACCTTACTATCTGTAATAGCCCTTGCCACCTGCTTATTGCTCTCTCTCAACAACAGGAGAAAATGGGGGAGATACAGGTGTTGGAATGGTTGTCTCCACCATTACAGCATAAGAAAACAATATGTTCAAAAATTGAACAATTAGCTGCATTAATCAAAAAGAGGCATCTCAGAATTCTTGAAGTGGATGGTAGAGAACCTGCTACCATTAGACTGCCTATGGAAAAAGAAACCTTGGACTGGTACCTGATTAACTCAAAGGATTTACAGGAAGCATTATTGACATCATCTGCAAAAGTGGATACCAGCAAATTAGTGCCTAGAGTTTTGCAATGGATGACAGAATGGAACTGGATTACTCGACCCTTGAGAGAAGAATGCCCTATAGAAGGAGCTATTACAGCCTTTACAGATGCAGGAAAGAAGTCAAGGCGTGCTGCTGTCACTTGGCAAGAAAAAGGACAATGGAAACATCAAATCATCACAGCAGACCCTGCGGATAGTTTACAAACTTTGGAATTGTTGGCAGTAGTATGGGCAGTATCCAACTTACAGGGACCTTTAAATGTGGTTACAGACTCTATGTATGTTGCAGGAGTAGCCAAACGAATAGAGGAAGCAGCAATTAAGGAAGTGAATAATAAACGATTGTATGAGTTGTTGGTACAATTAAGGAAAGCTCTACGGGAAAGAAATGCAGCGTATTCTGTGCTTTGCACTCTCCTCCTGAGGAATTGGAGCTTTTTGGCAGTACAAACGCCAGTTTGTCTAACACTACAGCTGGTGGATGGTTTAGCTTTAAGTCTTCAAACCGACCAAAAGAAACATGGGCCACCCTAGATTCATTCCTGAATGTGAGTGAAATCTCTCCGCAGCATTACAGTAAATGTAACAGCACAAAAATCACTGCACCAATGAAATTACCCACGGGAATATTTTTAATTTGCAGAGACAGAGCGTAGAATGGCATACCAGCTAGACCACAGGGTGGACCCTGTTATTTGGGTAAACTGTCATTGTTTCATCCTCATGTGTCCTTGCTAATGCAGCTGAGTCAAAATTCAAACAGAAAGAGACGTAGCATACATGACTTAGACTGCAGCTCGATAGGAGATCCACAATTTTGGGGCACATTCAAACAAGTAGTTGTTTCAACTATCTTGCCGGGAGGATCTGCCAATAAGGCTATGAATTTAGCAAAACAATTAGGGTGCTGGGCAAAGAGTGAACTGAACAAGACATCACAAATCCTAGACATGCTAACCACAGATGTGCAGAGTGTTAACCATGCTGTTTTGCAAAATAGAGCTGCCATAGATTTTTTGCTTTTAGCACAAGGACATGGATGTGAAGAATTTGAAGGAATGTGTTGCATGAATCTGTCTGACCATTCGGTGTCCATTCACAGTAAGATAAAAGAACTACAACAGGGACTTCACAATCTGAAAGAAGAAGAAGGTTTAGGAATTGACGAATGGCTTGAAAGCTTAGGACTTGAACTGTGGCTAAGAAACCTTGTGATCTATGCTATAAGACTGCTGAGTGTAATTTTACTGTTTTTGCTGATTTTGCCTTGTGTTTTTAATTGCATTCAAAACATGGTCAGCCGTACAATAGCAAAAACCTGGCAAGCTAATTTCCTTGCACAAGAAGAAAACGGGGGAAATGTGGAGAGCTTTAATGTGGAGAGCTTTATTAATAGTTGGTTAGCTGAGAAAGGCCATGCTGACATATTGCCACTGGTCAAGCTGAGAAATCAGCAGTCAGCAAGCTGAAAGGAGATGTCAGCAGCTTGCAATCAGTGGCCTTGCTGCAACATGGAGAAAGGGAGTAGAGATTAGTCCTGAATATCTCCTAAGAATATGTAGAAAGTATCTAAAGTAGGACCATAGGAATGTAAAAGTAGGTGTAACTGCTGATATGTAACTAACCAATCCTGAGCTCAACTTTTGCAATATGCATGAAGTTAATTACGAACTGTATTTAACCCGCTGTGCTGATCAATAAAATTGGGCCTGTGATGATCAACCTGATGTCCTGGTCTCCTTCCGTCGACACTGGAGGAACTGGGAATGACTGGATGCATGATGGAGGCAACTAGGATATACTGGGTGTGACTGGGATCGTACCGGAGTAACAAGCACCTTACTGGGATCACTGGGAGTGTCTGGGAATGACCACAGACATGCTGAGGGCACCTGGGGTATACCGGGAGTGTCTGTAACCACACTGGGAATGACTGGGAACACACTGGGAACAATGGGAACTGTGCTGGGGAGAACTGGGACCACAAACTGGGAGAAACTGTGAGTGAGTGGGAGTGACTGGGTCTACACTGAGGGCAACTGGGCATGACTTGCACCATGCTGGGAGGAACTGGGATCATATGAGGAGTGACTGGGACTATAGTGGGGGCAAATAGGATCACACTGGGAGGAACATGGAGCAACTGGAACCATGCTGGGGGCCCCTGGGATCCTACTGGGATCACAGTGGAAGAGGCTGGGCCCATACTGGGATTGACTGGGATCATACTGGATCTTACTTGGAGAAACTGAGACTGCACTGAGGGTGACTGGGAGTGGCTGTGAGTAACTGGCATCAGGCTGGAAGCAACTGAGGACAACTGGGACTGACTGGGAGTATACTGGGGGCAACTGGGATACACTGGGAGAGACTGAAACCACACTGGGGTAGATGGGAGCAACTGGAACCACACTGTATGATAATGAGAGCAGCTGTGCCCATGCTGGGGTCATCCTGGAACTGACTGGGATCATACTGGGAGTGACTGGAATAGTATTGGGATTATCTGAGAGTGACTGGGTTTATACTGGAACTGGGAGTGACTGGAAAGATGCTGGCTATGACTGGAACTATGCTGGAGGTGACTGGGAGCAACTGGGCCCACACTGGGAGTGACAGGGAGTCACCCTGAGCATGACTGGAATCATACTGGGAGGATCTACAAGTGACTGGGATCATACTGGGGGTGGTTGTAACCATACTGAGAGTGACTGGGTGCAACTGGGATCATCCTGGGAGCCACTGGGACTACAGCAGATAAGAATGGATCCTGATGGGGGTTACTGGGAGCTACTGGGCCTACGGTGGGAGGAAAATATGGCAGATTGGGAGCAACTGGGATCAACTGGAAGGTACTGGAACCATGCTGAGGGGACTGGCACCACATCTGGGATCATATTTGGAACAACTGGGACCTTACTTCAGGCAACTGCCAAAACTGAGATCATGCTGGAGGCAACTGGGAGGAACTGGGAAAGATGGGGATCATTCTGAGCTAACCAGAACCTTACTGGGCATATTGGGATATACTGGGAGTGTCTGTAACCATACTGGGGGGACTGGAACCCCACTGGGAACAGCTGAGACCATGCTGGGTGCAACTGGGAGTGAGTGGGACCATATTGAGAGGGACTGGGACTATTCTAGGGAAAACTGGGATCCTACTGGCAGGAACTGGGAACAACTGGGACTATTCAGGCAGCAACTGGGATCATACTGGGATCACAGTGGGAGCAGCTGGATCCATGCTGGCTGAGACTGGAATCACACTGCAGGTGACTGGAATCATACTGGGATTCACTGGGAGTGGCTGTGAGCAACTGGAATCAGGCTGAAAGCAACTGGGAGGAAGTGGGAATGACTGGGAGCATGCTGGGGGTGACTGGGATATACTGGGAGAGACTGGGAATCATGAGGATCACACTGGAGGCTACTGGGGTCCTGCTGGCATTGACAGGGAGCAACTGGGATCACAATGGGGCCACTGGCATCATACTGGGAGTGACTGGGATCATACTGGGATTATAGTGGGTGTCAATGGACCCTGACTGGGGGTTAACGGGAGCTACCAGGCCCATGCTGGGAGCAACTGGGAATGACAGGATGCATGCTAGTGACAACTGGGATGTCCTGGCAGTGACTGGGATAAAACTGGGGGCAGCTGAACCATGCTGAGGTAACTGGGAGTGCCTGGCAATGACTACAAGAATGTTCAGGACAACTGGGATACGCTGGGAGTGCCTGAGACCATGCAGGTGGTGACTGGTACCACACTGGGAGCCACTGGGAATGTGCTGGGGGAAGTGGGGCCATGCTGGGGGCAACTGGGAGCAAGTGTGAGTGACTGGGGCCCTGCTGGGAGAGACCGGCATCATACTGGGAGTTACTGGGACTATACTAGCAGCAACTGGTAGAACTGGGAACACACTGGATGAAAGTGGGAGCAACTGGGATCATGTTGGGGACAAATTGCATGTAACAGGGAATGACTGGGAGTGCCTGGGCTCGTACTGGGAAGAAGAGGGATCCTGCCAGGAGTAAGGGGAAGTGACCAGGAAACTGGAAGCACACAGGGGCAGCAAGTGGGCTCATGCTGGGAGCAGGGCTCCTGGACAGGATAGATGCAGGGGCCAAACACAACAAGGTGAGGTTTTATAAGTCCAAGTGCTGGGATCTGCACTTTGGCCACAACAACCACTGCAGCACTACAGGCTGGGGACAGAGTGGCTGGTGAGCAGCCAGGCAGAAAGGGACCTGGTGGACAGCAGGCTGGACATGAGCCAGCAGTGTGCCCAGCTGGCCAAGAAGGCCAGTGGCTCCTGGCCTGGATCAGGAATGGTGTGGCCAGCAGGAGCAGGGCAGGGATTCTTCCCCTGTGCTCAGAACTGCTTGGGCAGCAGGTAGAGTGCTGTGTCCAGTTCTGGGTCCCCCAATTTAGGAAGGCCATGGAGGGTCTGGAGGGTGTCCAGAGAAGGGCAACAAGGCTGGTGAGGAGTCTGGAACACAAGTCCTGTGAGGAGAGGCTGAGGGAGCTGGGGTTATTTATCCTGGAAAAGAGGAGGCTCAGTGGAGACAAGACAGTGTCAGGGCACAGGTTGGACTTGATGATCTCCAAGGTCTTCTCCAACCTTGCTGATTCTGGGATTCTCTGAAAGAACCCTTGGAGCAGTTGCAGGATGAGCCCTGGGCCTCCTCTTCAGAAGCTCCAGCAGCCCAGGTCCCTCAGCTTTTCCTGCCAGCCCCAAAGCCCATCCTGTCAGTCCTGCTGAGCCTCTGCAGCTCCTCCTCACTGCCCAGAACAGGGAGCCCCAGAGCCAGACACAGCAGCCCAGATGTGCCCCCCTGGCCTGGGGTGCCTCTGGCAAGGGAGCAGCACCAGGCACTGCAGGAGCCTGCAGACAATTCCTGCAGCACTTGTAGGATGATCCTGCACCCCAAGGGATGTTCTCGTGGTTCCAAGTCAGGAAGTGGGGAGTGGGGCCAGAGAGGAAAGGGCAAACAGGGATGGGCTGTTTGCAGGGGAGGGAACAGGGCTGGGCAATGGGAAGAAATTAATAAAAGGGAAATGGAAAGAAAGCGAAGTTGAAGCCAAGGAAATACTGAGGGCAGTTTGGGGGTGGCTGCCAGGCAGCGCTGGCTCTGAGCAACAGCATCTGCAGTGCGACAGGAAATTCCCAGCTGATGGGAACAAACTTTCTGGCTGAGTGCAGAGGCCAGGACAAAGCTGAGTGGTTTCCCTGGTGTCCCCCAGGTCTTGCTGGCCCCAGGGGCTGATGGCATTTGTGCTCCCTCAGGTTCATGTCCCCACACCAACAGCATGGGGGTGCTCCCCCTGCTGTGTGCAATGCAAACAGGGGCTGCTGAGGGAGTGCTGCCGTGTCTGTGCCTGCAAGGATGGGACACCTGTGTGAGCTGGGGGAGAGGCCAGGGCTGCAGAGGGGGGATGTTGTTGGCAGCTCCATGAGGACGCTCTGGGACGCTGCCCTGGGCTGTCCAGCACACTGGGGATGGATCAGCCCCTGCTCTGCTGCTCCTTCCTGTCTGCCCCAGGGCCCTTGCAGAGCACCAGCCATGCTGTTTGCCCCCAGCCTGCCCACGGCCAGCCTGGGGCTGCTCACGGGGGTTTTCTGTGCTGAGCATTGGCCTGGGTGTGTTCTTGAGAGAGCCTGGGCAAGGAGCCTGGAGCCCCCAGGCCCTGGCCTGAGGCGTCAGTGCTGCCCCAGCAGTGCCCATGGCCTTTCCCTGCTGCAGCCCCGGCACTGCCACCCCCAGGGCTGTGCCCGGCCCCGAGAGCACTCAGGCCCTGCAGCAACACCAGGGCCACCAGGGCAGCCAAGGGAATCTAGACAGCCCTGGCAGCTTTTGTCTTGGAGCTACCTTTGGATATAAGGAATTTTGGAGGTGGATTCTCAATTTTGGCCATGGATGCCTGGACTTGAAAGTGTTTTTTTCAATGGAAAGAAAAGAACGGGCCCCCAGTGTTTGAAGGCAGATGAGGAGTGACCCCCAAGAGGCCAAAGCCAGCCAGAGCAGTCTGTCCTGGCAGGTTTCATATGGGAATAATCCTTGGACATAATCAAATTTGGAGGAGGAATCCCAATTTCAGCCTTGAACCCCTGGAGAAGGACAGTTCTTTCCCACAGGAAGGAATGCTCAGAATTCCAGGGTTTCAGGGGTTGATAAGAAGCAACTCTCAACATGCCAAGGCCAGCTGGATCAGTCAAGCAGCCCCCAGGAGGCCCAGCCATCCAGACCTGTTCCATGTTCTTGGATCCTTGGGGCCTTGCAGCATCAAAATTGCCCCTTGGTTCCATGAGGCCCTGTAGGATCACCACAGATCTTGGTTTCCATGAGGCCCAGTGATATAACAATGGTCTCCTTGGCTCTGCAGTGGCACAATGGCCCCTTGCTTTCCAAGTGGCCTTGCAGTGTCCAAATGGTTTCCTTCTTGCCATGGGACTGCACAATGCCACAATGGCCCCTTGCTTCCATGAGGTCACAGAGACTCCAAATGGCCCCTTGGTTCCTCAGGATCACAGTGGCCCCTTGGTTCCATCAGACCTAGATGCGTTACACTGGCCCCCTGCTTCCATGGGGACCCACAGTGTCCCATGGAATGGCCCCTTGCTCCCATGAGGCCCTGGGATGTCACAAAGGTCTCATCGCTTCCACAAGGCCCTGCTGTTCCACAATGCCCTTGAAGTGTCACAATAGTCCCAGCGGGTTCCCCTGCTGGTTCACAGTGGCCTCCTTTATTCTGCAGTGTAACAATGGTATCCTTGGTTCCATGGTCAGAATGGCCCCGTGGCCTCATGGAACCCCATAGCCCCTTATGGAGCTCCACAGCCCCTTATGGAGCTCCACAGCCCTTTTATGGAGCCCCACAGTGTCACTTTGATCCCCTTGAGTCCATAAGGCCCTGCCATGCTACAAGTCAAAGTGACTCAAGGGGTCACTTTGATCCCCTTGAGCCCATAAGCCCTGCAGTGTCACAAGGGCCCCTTGGTACCAGTGGTCCTGAAGTGTCCTAATGGTCTCCATGGTTCCATGACACCCCACAATGTCATAATGGACTTTTGGTTCCATGAGCTTTCCTACTGCCAACAACAGTCTCCTTGGTTCTACAGTGTCACAATGGACCCTTTGCTCCATGAGATTCAGTAGTGCAACATGGACGCCTTGATTCCATGAGGTTGTACAGTGTCACAATGATCTCCTTGGTTCTGGGGTCCTGCTGTGGCTGCTGTGTAACAATGGATCTGTGGTACCATGAAGTTCCATAGTGTCACCATGGTCCCTTTGGTTCCACAAGGCCTTGCTGGGCCACAATGGCCCCTTGGTTCCCTGAGGTTCTGTACTGTCAACAATGATTTCCTTGGTACTGCAGTCACAATGGATCCCTGGTTTTCCATGAGGGGCCTGGCCTCCCACAGCCCGTCACAGACCATTATGGCCCCTCACGGCCCCTCACAACCCCTCAGGGCTCCCTCACAGTTCCCCATGGCCCCTCACAGCTCCCCATGGCCCCTCATGGCCCCTCACAGCCTCCCACAGCTCATGGCCCCTCCCAGTTCCCCAAGATCCCTCACAGCCTCTCACTGTGGATGTCCTGGAAGAGAGAGAGAGAAACAGCATTTCTCACAGCAGCATGTGAGAATTTTTAGGGTAAGGTACGGATGTGAGAACTTGTTAAGTATAAACAATCTGCAGGTGGTGTTGTTCTACTTCGTCTTTCTGTTTCTCTAGAAAAACCGCACGGTTCTCTTGAATAAAACCTTCTTTCACTCTCTCTACACAACTGCCTCCTGCCTGTTGCTGTGACATTCTCGACTCAAGAGTGACACTTCACAGCCCCTTGCGGCCCCTCGCAGCCCCTCACAGCCCCTCACAGCCCCTCATGGCCCCTCATGGCCCCTCACAGCCCCTCACAGTCCCTCATGGCCCCTCACAGCCCCAGACGCGGGGCTCTTCCCAGAGGAGAAGGTGTCGGGCCCTGATTGTTCTCCTTCATTTCAGTCCTTTCACAGCCACGAGTGCAGAAAGGCTGAAATGGAGCCTTTGCCCAGCGTTTCCCTCGGGGTTAACTGCGGGCTGAAGCTCTGTGCTGGCCCCAGGCCCAGCGCCACCATCCCTGCAGCCGCCAGGCCTTTGCTGTCACCCCGTGTCCGTTCCCTGTCCCCGAGTCCCGCCCGGCTCTGGCAGCAGCAGCAGCTGCAGCGCAGGAGGCGCCAGCCCGGCCCACCCGGGGCTCCCAGCCAGGAGCAGCAGCAGCGCCGGCCCCTTCCCGCCTGCTCCTGCCTCGGCTCCCAAGGGCTTTTTCCAGCTCAGTTCTGGAGCAGAGCAACTAGCACTCACACACAGCCCTGACTGCTCAGGGCCCGCCTGTGCTGCCCTGAGCCAGCCCTCAGAGGAAGAAAGGATTGGGTTCCAGCGCTGTTTTCAGCTCTGTTTGACTCACCCTGAGGTGACAGGAGAAGGCTGCTGCTGCCTCTGCCTTGGGAATTGCAGATCATGGCTGCTCTTGGCCCTCTTCTGCTTGCAACCTGAATTTTATCCATAAAAATGCAAGTGCCTCTTTCAGCTGGTGCTACCCACGGTGCTTTCATGACAGTGAAGTCAGTATTTTTGTCACAGGCATAAAGATCAGCAGATACTGGAATGCTCACCAGCCCCTGAACACTAAGATGAGAGGAATTAAAGCTTCACAGGCCACATTTGCAGGGCTCAAACAGAGCCCTGTTGCTGGCACTGTTGAAATAGAATAAGCTGAGAGAGGCTGTCACAATTCACCTCTGCAGTGTGGAGTTAAATTAAAAAATCAACCAGGAAAAGCAGAAACCAGAACTTCTCAACTCACTTCACTGCCTCTTCCCAGCAGCAGGAAATGCAGATGCCCAGAGGTGTTCTGCACTGCTGCTGCCCCCAGTTTGAGCCCAGGCTCTGCCCAGTCCCAGTGGGAACCTGAGCCCAGCCCAGGGCGCTCAGCGCACGCAGGGCCAGGCCCAGAGCCCCGGGCACAGCCGCCCATTGCGGGGCAGTGCCGCAGATGGAATGTCCTGCGGCCCAAACCTCCTGCTCCTGCCACACAGCGCCAGCCTTCTCCCCCTCCTCCTCCTCTCCCAGCACGGCACAAATTCCAGCTCGGAGGAGGCTTCTCCAGACAGCACTCCGGCTCCTGTTCCAGTTGAATGTCCCTGCAGAGAAACAGGGCATCTTTCAGCCACTTCCACAAGCTCAGGCTTCTCACTTCATAGGGAATCTGGGATGCAAATGGCCTTGTTAAGAAAGCCAAAGGCCAAGGGAATGGATTATAGATTACTGAAAAAAAGTCACCCATCTTCCAGGCAAGGTTTACCAAGGCATTTCCTGCATTTCTTCTTTTCAGATTCTTTCAGTTGGCTGCTCTGGGAAGTCCAGCTTGTACTGGTGCTTATCATGAACTGATTGTGCTCTTGATTTACGCACCAAGACACCAAATGTGGAATCATCTATATGGAACTGTTATGAATGATCAATCGAAAGCCAAATTGTAAAAAATCTGAAAATATTTCTTTATCTTTTTCTGCTACTAAAATATGGTCTTCAAAACCACCACAGCCAAAGAGACAGTGTCAAGCCCGGGGTTGGTGCTGGTTGAACCTGGATCCCACCTCTATTGCATCGGACCCTCCACCATTCATTAGAGCTGCTTCTTGTAGGGATGTGTTATACAGTTTATTATGCCTGAGCAAAGAAGTCCCAGTTTCTTTTGTAACTCTGCATATTCATAGTTGGTTCTTTCACTGGGCAGAGCTGGACATTCGCCATTTCCGTGTTGATAGCCAGCACTGATCGGTTTCAGGGAAGTCACGTATTCACACTATTCACACGTATCTTTCTGGTGACTTTGGCTATCTTGATCGATGTTATCAACAGGGCAATGATCACTCTTAGGCGTCTTCCTGACATGACTATGTCTCAGGATAATGGTGATCATCGCACTGGGTGTGATCGTTATCTGGCCACCTTCAGGAATTTCGGAATTTGAATAGATGCCTGCCTCTCAGGCTGCTTGTGGTCAGAGACTTGTTTGGATTTTGCAATCTTAATGAAATACATGCTTTTATAGCATGAAGTATTTCCCAACATACATTGCAACATCACTATAATCTCACAGAAGAAGGGAATCATACAGATCAGTGTATGGTCAAATTGCCCCCTAATTCTCATAAAGTCCATCTGCTCTGCACACCCTTACTTTGTATTTTTGTTTCTCAGTCATCACAGAACTGAGAGCTGCAAGAAGAAGAGAAAGAAATATGAACAGGTATCCCTTCGGTAAGGGAAATACTGGACTGTCAGGAACTAAAAATAGTTGATAGCATCTGTATCAGGCAATTTTTTTTCCCTCTACCAGTGTCCATTTCAGGCATCCTGTTAGCATGACCTAGGATTTTGCAGCTAAATGCAATGGGCTGCAATTTGAGAGGCCTACAAGAAAAAAAACTTATCAGACTTCCCCCCCCCCCCCGGGTGACAGGTGCAAATTACAAAATAAAAGGGCCTACAGAAATTTAAAATTTTCTAATTTTAGAAAAATATAGTATTAGCATCAGATTCCAAGGGCATAGAGATATAGGAGCAGCAAAGAAATGCTCCCAGAAATGTTTTCTAGCCTGAAGAGACAAGCTAGCCATAGGAAGAGGAGAGAGCCACTTTTAAAATGTGTGAATTACTGAATGCAAGAGCCATTCGCCCTTTCAGCTTCTGTTTTTAACAAAATGTAAGCTATTAACTTGTGTTTATGAAGACTTTAGTTGGACTTCAATGGTTTTGAGACAGCTTCTGAGCAAAATACAAAGAAACTACATTACATATTAGTAAATGCAGCATCTAGAATAACAACTAAATAGTCCTATCTCATAGTTAAATGTTCAGTTCTTCATAAATTGTGATTAAGACCATGAAATGCAGTACCTAATCCAGTTAAATCCAACCTACACCTCAGATTTGCTTGTGTAGCTAATATTTTCCACTCCTCTCCCTATCCCTTCTCTCACCACAGTCCTCAAGCCCTCAGCCAGGCACAAGCCAACTTCTCACCTCAACTGCTGTTAGCAATCACCAAGTACCTGTTGGTAATTACCTGAGCACCTGTCCCACCCACAGGTCCCTGGCTGCTGGGAGAACAGGTCTGAAGTACAGACCCGAACACCACCATCCCCCACCAAAAAAAAAAAAAATTAAAACTTTTCTAAATAATTTGAGACTAGTAAAAGATCAGGACATGGAGGGACATGTTTATCCCCTTTAGGCCAGTCAAGAAAAGGTTTATAGCCTTCTCTGGAAAAGGGAAGACTGGGGGGTTTTTCTTGAAGCAGAAGCATGTTTTATCAGCCCGGTTTCCTTCCTCATTTGTTCCTGCTGCCCAGAAGGCCATTCACTAGGCATATATATAAATATCTCTGTCTGAAAACATGTCTACAGGAGTGCCTGACTTACACTGGTGCGATTTAAAACATAGTAAACATAGTTTTTATTGTACAAAAATGTAAAAATCTGTTCTAAGAGAGGCACATCTTGTGGAGCTGTAAGGACCCTGACAGCACATCTGCTACCAAAGCAACAATTCCTGCTCTGCAGTGGCTTAAGCGGGCTGAGATGGAAGTGTTTCTTCATCAATGCATAAACCACAACAAAGTAGTGGTGACAAGCCTTTTTCCCAAGTCTGACTGAAGGTTTGGGAATCAGGTCTGCCTGCAAAGGGCACACAGAAGCATGACACGTTTGCCTACTCTGCACCTACAATTTCTACACCCTCATATCACTACTTGGTCACTGAGCAAGCTGACAGTGTATGACAGGTTATCCATCCTGCATAGAAAGTCACAGAGAGAAGAAGAGAGGAAGAAAACATGGAAGATGACAATGCAAAAGAAGTTGAAGAAATGTGGCAAGGATTGAGCATTAAGGGACAGAAATAAGAAGAGACCATACCCTTGAACTGTAAAGTCCTGTCAGGAAACTGCAAGTACTTGCATATATGAGTTCACAACCTGGACTTGCATGCTTCTCCACATTACCATTATTTCAAAAATTTTGCTTCCTGGACAAGCTGCCAGGTCTCCAGTACCAGTCCTAGCTCCCTTCCAGCAGTCTGCATCTGAGCAGGGAGTTGAAAATAGATCAGGGATTACCTTTTACACTGTAAGCATTCAAGACAGCCAAAGAACTGTGAGGAAAAAGGCCATACTGAGTGCCCAGGGCAAAGAGATCTTTAGAAATTGGAAGAAGGAAGTATTGATTGAGGGTCACAGTTATGTTGAGGTTTAGCCTTTCAAAGGTTTGTTGCTTTTCTACTGAAAACTGCAGGTGAGAAAGCCTAGGCAGAAAAGGGAAGGAGAAGCTATGTGAACAAACCCATAGCTGTACACAAGGACAGAAGCAGATTTCTTCTTCACCAGGCTGAAAAGAGTGGTTTTATTATTCAAAAAACTAAAGCCAAACTATCCCGTCAAATATATATTCTCCCACTACATTTAAATATTACAACAATAAAAATGCACTATAAAACTACTGCAGTAAATTAGTCAGTTAGGAACAATAAACAGGGCACATGTTAATAGTATCCATATCTATCTTTGGAAAGATGAGCAATTACAATCTGCATCCCAGCTCATGCTCAGTATTTACTACAATCTCAAATAACAATAAAGTCAAACACAACAGATGACTGAAGTTCCTACCTTCGGCTTTCCAAACAGAGTTTTAAAAGATAGGTTATTGCAAAATCAGTCTCAAGTATGTTCAAGGCCTTGGGAGCTCTCTAAGTTTAATTAACATCACACATATAGAATCCATTTTAATATTTGTGTAAAGCCAATATTATAATATTCTAATTTGTATATAACCATTTATTTGTAATATTGCTGAAAGAAGGCACACTTTTCTAAATATCTACTGGCTTTGGTAACTGCTAAACGTAATGTAGATTGGGCTGTACTACTGTTTACTCGTCTTTCTGTTGCACAGAAATCTTGGATACTTTAGTGCGTACATCTGTAATTCTGACATTTTCTGAAATTAAATAATGTTACATTGTCAACATTTGCAGACATAAATCAAATACACAAGGAAAACTTTTATATGGGAAGAATGCCAGAGCAAATTAAAATATGCATTGATAAGAATAATCAACACAGTAGAAATGCAGAGCATCTGCACCCTAGGAGAGAGTGTATAAAATCACACTCTGCATCAAGAGAACATAATTGGTATTTCTTCACAGCCTTATCCCTTTGCATGCCCCTCTGCAAAGTGCAAGGGGCCTCAAGGACTGAAGGAAACACAGGGAGTCAAATGGAGACACTTGCACCTGTCTCACTGGGGGCTCCTGGGGAAGCAGTTTCCTTGGGAATCCAGCCCCTCTCTTCCAAGGGCCCTTCCCCAGATGTGTACATTTCCTGGGGAAAACCAACACACCCTTAAGTGCATGGTGCAGAGGTTCAGGGACATCAAAACATAACCAATATGATCCAGTGAAGCTAAATTTATTATTCCTACAAAGACTCTATTTATAATAAATCTCTACTGTCCACGTGTCTCTAGCTAATACATGATTGGTTAATCCTAGCTGTTCACACGTCTAAAATAGAATGCTGATTGGATCACCTAATTTTTTACGCATCTTGCTGGGGTTGTCTGGCCTACCCATGACTCACTTTCCCAAGCTTGCTGACAAACTTTCTGAGTCCTGATGACTCTTCTTCTTGTGTCTTTTTCCAGGACATACCGAGCCCAATTCTGAATATGTCCATAATTCATTCTTTGTGAACTTGTTCATTGTCCCATTATTACAAGCAGGCTGGATTGTGCATTGGCTGAATATGGCCATTGTCTAGCAAAAACTCCTCCATTCTGTCTCTGAGCCAGCATTTGAGCCGGTTAAACAAAATCCTCCCTCTCACACTGTAAAGAATGTGGAATTAGAGTTGGAATGTGACCCTGAAATAGAAGCAGCTCAGAAACTACAGTAGAAAAAAGTTAGTCCAGAAGCTATTGTAGAAGGGACTTTTCTCTCCAATGATGTAGAAGCTTTTCGTGTAGTAACTAATGCTGCAAGTAGAGTTTGAAAAGCTTTTGATTGGAAGATTTTAGAAAAATTGAGAGCTGCAATTTCACAATTTGGTTGAAAATCCCAACTTGCACAGTCACTTCTGCAGTATATTTTTCCATCTAACACATTAATTCCAGCTGATGTGCATATCGTAATAAGACTTAGAATGCCACCCTATAAGCAGGTGATGTTTCATAAAAGCTGGGAGGAAAAGTGTGCTCAAGAAGCTGCAAGACCTAGAGTGCAGGGTGATCCTCTGTATGGTTTAACAGCACAACAGTTACTTGGCAAGGGGCCCTGGGCTACTGCCACTGCCCAGGCTAGGAGCATTGATCAAGTCTTACAGATGAGCCAACAACTAGCATAGAATGCTGTCCTTGCACTTCCAGATAAGTTACACACTATGTCTTTTAGACAAATTTACCAAAGAAGAATGAAGACTTTGATAAATTTGCATGAAGCTATCTATAATCATTCTGATTTAAATTCAGACACAAAGATACAATTGTATGGACTTTGGGATCATTACTGCATTCCAAATGGCTTTCCCTTCAGTCACAAGAGCCTTCCATCTCTTCCAAAAATTGCCTGCTGAAACTCTTCTGCTCCCTTCCAAATCAGTTCACTACTCCAGCATAACCCTTGAAGCACGGACAGACGACTCTTCAACTAATTATAGTAAAAAAGAGGGGTATTTATTGCAGCCCTGGTCACATGTGAACTAGTTTCCAAAGATATGTGCAAGGAGTTGCAGACTCCTGCTCTCTATTTCTACAGAAAAGGTTTTACATTAGGTTTCTAAGGACCCATAATACATAATTATTACCTGCCTGCTTCGTATTTTTATCAGCTGAATATCTATTAGAGCTGCACAATTGTACTGCCTTAACTGGGTCGGTGGCTTTTCTAAATGAGGGAGTGGTTGTACGGAAGGAAGAAAGCTGTCTTCCTCATGGTGAACTCTTCTCCCATGGCCAGTTGGCAAGACCTTTTGACCTGCTGCTCATGGTCCAAGCCTCTCCTGACTGTTCAATTATTCTTAAGGCAAGGTATTTCTATGGTCTCTGCTTCTTCACAATTGCTTCCTCTATCCCTGTCAGCTCTAGCTTTACGTTCCTAATATATTTGGTACTCTTTAACTAAGGCACATGATTTCTGCTAGCTGTATTACTAACTTAATTTCTTACCTCATTTTAAAATCTTAACTAAAATATGCAATCTTCTACTATCCCAGTTGTATTCCAAGATGGCCCCTTGACCCATCTGCAATTTTCAATTATCCTAATTACATTTTCAGCTAACCCTTTGACTCACCTCAGGCACATCCCCAATCGCCTCTCTCCCAGCAGCTCAGAGCTGCATTGCAGAGCGCTTGCTGTGCGCCAGAGAGCACAAAGCAGGCTGGCCTGGTGGGCCTGAATATTTCTGCCAAACACTCTGCATCTCACACCTTTGCTCTGGCTCAGTGCAGAACTGCAGGATTGCAGGCGCTTCCTCCCAGAGCTGCGTGAGGCGCTGGCTCCTGCAGATGGGCCCTGCCAAGCTGTCCCTGCCTCACGCTGGCCTCGCTTCCCTGGCACAAGTGCCGGGCCTGAAGGAGTTGCCCTGTGCTCCAGCCTGCCGAGCAGCCCGGCTCCCTGCCCCGGTGCCCAGAGTGCTGCACACACTGCTGGCCTTTGCCAGGAATTGCAGGGCAGCCGGCAGAAGAGGAGGGATCCTCAGCCAGCCCAGCAGCCCGTGGCTGCCCTTGGCCTTTCCCTGCTCCAGGGCACACTCCAGACGGCCAATGCCTCCAGGCCGGGCTGTGCCCAGCACGGCTGTGCTTCCCCTCAGCAGCAGCCAGCTGCCACCTGGGCTCTGAGAGCGGAGGATTCGCCCGCTCCCGGGAAGAGGCACCCAGGGCCCGGCTGCTGCCTCTTGCAGCTGCAGGGGCCTCCTCCCAGCCTGCCTCTGCTGGGGCTCAGGCTGCTCCGGCCTCTGCCGGGGCTCTGCTGGGGCTCCAGCCCGGGCAAGGCCGGGCCCGCTCTCACCTCACAGGCGCTGACAGCTCTGCACCACAGGAGACCTTCCCGAGCACCCTCTCTGATCTTTCTGCTTTCTCACTTGAGCAAGGCTCTCCTACAGCCAAAGACATTGCACCTAGGGATACAAATCCAAGTGGCAGGAACACCAATGCTCTCCAGTCACAGCTGAAGGCCTGCATCTGCGCAAGTTGTATGGGCTGCTCTATTCTTCCTTCAGTTTTGCCTTCAAATGCCATTGCCCTTTCTGCCTCAACTAGAAGTGTCACAGATGTACCAAAACGGGCCAGTGTTCTGGCCAAAGGCAGTGTGCTCTGGAGATGATGAATGAAGAGTCTTCCCAGCTTTCAAAGCACATTGAGAAAAACAACAATCCCTTCTTTTTAAATTTTAACAGTTTAGTAGCAATAAAATGGTTATTAAGATAGTAATAGAAGTTAGAATAATAAGAATTTGGACAATCAGAGTTAGAACAGTAAAGGACAATAAAAACAAAGACATACGGACAGTCCTGGTGCCTCCTGGGCAATTATGCCCCGAAAGCACACACACTAACAAAGGATTAGCCCTTAAAAGCAATAGCCTGTTGCATATTCATATATCTCATACATGAGGCATAAATTCTTTTCAAACAAAGGTTGTTCTCTGCTTATGGTCAAGTTCTCCCCCTTAATCCTGTTGGCTGGTCAAAGTTGGGAAGGAGGTGGAAGAAAGTTGGTCTTTTCCAATAAGGACGCAAGAATTCTTCCCTTGGGGCTTTTGGTGTCCTGTTGCTGTCATCTCTGGGCAAAGAATTTCTTGATTACCCCATCCCTTTCTTGAGCTAGTTAAAAAAGTATCTTACATTACATAGTTTCTATTTTACATAATCTTATGACCTAAAACTATATTTACCACTGAAATAATTATCAATATAGCTGGACGGGACATACATGAGCTTGTCTGGCCTTTGCTGCTTGACCAAATAGCGGCAACTGTGGAATTTTACCCCAGAGACACTTTTGGCCAGCTGGATGCTGCAGCTGGGCGCTTGGAGGCAAGTCCAGGCATTCAGGAGCTCAGGTTTACCTTTGGTGGAGACGCTTTAAGACGAGGTGAAGGAAAGGAGTTGGTTCTGATGGAGGGTTTCTATCCAGAGCTTTATTCCTGGCCCACAGGCCTCTGAATCCAGCAAGGGCTCCAGGAGAACTCCCAGCTGCATGGTTTGCTCATCCTTTTACCCGGGGCAGAGGGGGAGGGAAGGAACACGGGGATCACCAACCAGGTACGGGGCGGGGAAGTGTCAAGGGACAGAGGATACCTGGATGGCCCAATGTCCTTCCAGGAGGGGAGGGCATCTTTGGAATTCTGCCAATCACTCGCCACCCTTCTGGAATGCCAGGATTGACAGACAGCGCTCAGCAGGGGCCAGGGTGTGGAAAGGAGGGATGATTGACACACCTGGCAGGGAATTATCAGGGAGGAACCTGGGGTATCTGAGGCAAACCATGACATTGCACCGCAACATAACACAGTACTTAAAAAAATACAGTACTACTAACTAAGACAACACATACAGTATATTAATTTATATATATATACATATATAAATTTTATTATCTGTGAAGAACCTGTCCTGCAATATGTACTTTTCACAACACCAAAGAAGCCATTGCACCTTTAAAAGACAGCTGACAACTCAGAAGGAAATGCTCAGCTTGTTCACAGGGTGAGAAAGAAAGGATTCTTCCAGATGAGTTAAAGTTTCAGAAACTTTATTTATTTACAATCCTACTCTATAATCCTCTAGGGTGGTATTTACAGAAAAATGGACAGGCACTAAATGAACCAGCCTAACCTTCTGGAGCTAACTAAACTAACTAACCTTCTAGGACTAAGTCAGGTTTTTAATAAAGCTGCATTCAACGTTGTGGATAAAAAGGTGATGTTGTGAGCAGAAAGAAGAAGCAGAAGAGTTGCTGACAGACAAAGGGGTAGCAACACAAATAAAATGACCCTTACAGCATCTACCAATTGGATTAAGAAAAAGATGCAACCAAACAATGCATGACTACAGAAAGCTATAGGATAGGAACTAATTATAAACTATGTTTAGAAGCACAATAAATGGCTTCTCCTTGATTCACAGTGGATTGTGTAGTCTTTTTTCTTTTCTCCACATAGTCCTACTCTAAATCCTACTCTAAATCCTACTCTACACTCCTACTCTACAATCCTACTCTCTAAGATGGCTATGGAGAAAATGGTCCTGATGTGATTATAGCACTGTTTGCTTCTCCATCCTCCTCTTCACTGAGATGATGAGTGGTGCCAGGGTGGATGCAGCCTCGGCTGATGTTACAAATGGATGCTGTTCACAAAAAAACCCAAAAAACGAATACAAAAACAAAAACAAAAAAGAAAACAAAACACAAACAAAAAACTCAAAACCAAAACAAAACAAATAAACCAAAAACAAACAACAAACCAAAAAACAAAAAGACAAAGAACAGTGAACAGTGAGCCATTACTTTCCAAGCTCAGTGCTTCACAGGCTCAATCAGGATTACTCTGGGTCCTAAAAAGACCCAGAAAGAGGAGCAATGGGACCATTGCTACCCAGCAGTCATGTGCAGGACCCTGCCATCACAGGCAAACCTGGCCCAGAATCCCACTCATCCATTTATTCAGGTTTCTTTATCTTGTTGGGATTTTTGCCCCACCAGTGCTCTAGAAATGGTGCTTCCTGTCCCTGGGTTTTCTTCCTTTCAGGAAACTCCAATGGCTCATATGGGTCCCTGCCTTTGAAAGACAGGCACTGTGCTGATTCCCACAGGGACAGAAAGCAGTGTCTGCCTTTCCATGCCCTGCCCCTTGTGTGCTGGATGGCTCCTTCCTTCCCATCAGGGCCAGCCCAGTGGCACTGGGCCCTGCAGTTCCCTCTCTGCCACACAACCTGGCAGGAACCCTGGCACAGTTCCCATCTGCTTGAGCGTGCCAGGTAGCAGATGGGGCTGGGACAAGTCCCTCCCAGCTGTCCCTGTTTGCGTGGCAGAAACCTCTAAGGGTGGGCTGGGGGGCACAAACCAGGGCCCCTCAGAGTGAGCCCCCCACAGCCCCTCCTGCCCACAGCCAAATCTCTGACTGCTCAGCTGGGACTGGCTTCCTTGGGTTCCTCCACCACCATTTAATGTCCCTGTACCCTGCATTGCTCTACTTCAATTCTTTTGCCATTAGAGAAAACTGAGCCCTCCACCAAATTACAAAAGAAGGTAACAGAAACAGTCAGAGGACAGAGCGCCTCTCCTCTCAGGAAATGCAGAGGGAGCTGGAGTTATTCAGTTTTGTGAAGAACAGGCCCCAGGGAGACTTTATTGCCACTTTCCAAGATTTCAGAGTTGCTTTGAAGAAAGCGGGGGACATCTTTTTTAACAGGGCCAGTTGCAATAGGATATGGACAAATATTATTAAACACAAAGGGTATCTAATCAGAGTAGGTCTAAGGAAGAACTTATTTTCTTGGAGCATGGTGGAACCCTGGCACAGCTTGCCCCAAGAGCTTGTAGGTGCCCCATCCCTCCAACCATTCTGGCTCCAGTGGCAAAGGGCTCTGAGGAACCTGATCTCTTTAAAGATGTCCCTGCTCATTGAAGGACACTTGCACCACAGGACCTTTACAGGGCCCTGCCACCCAGCCCAGTCTAGGATTCCTCACTGTTTTCATTTGAAGAGCACCAAGAATGGAGGTGAGGAGGAAGGGAGCTCATCTGCTGCCTTGGACTTGAGTGGAGGAGGAGCTCATCCCTCAGAGCCTGTTTCACCTGCAGCCCCTTCACATTTTACCTGCAGGAGCTCCTTGGCAGACCAGCGCCGCGCCTCATCTCTCTGCAGGCAGCAGCTCAGGAAGTCATGCAGGCAGGATGAAAATAAGTTGGGCTGCTGCAGCTTTTGTTTTCCTCCTGTGGCTATCAGGAGTTGAGGCTGGGGAAAAAGGAGACACCAGGCTCCACCTGCTTCTTTCCCATCTGTCACTGCTCTCCCAGATCCCATTGATTAAGCTCCACTCTGCAGTGGCACTTTCTGCCCTGGCAAAGACCCAGAGATGACTTTCCTTTACCAACCAAAAACCCAAACCCTGATGCAGCCACAGCTTTCCCACTGTCCTGCAGATTTTGCCTTGGCAGCTGATTTCATTGCCTGACCTAGTTAGTGGGAACTACATCAGCACAAGCACATTCCTTCCCTGAGGATTCATATCAGCTTGAGGGGCTTTTTGGAAGAAGGACTTTGCTATACTGACTCTACTGTATCCAAGGGTTAGGATATGAAAAGTATCTCTGCAGTGCTTCTTGGTCCCTTAAGCACAGCTGCCATAAAACAAAACTAATCAAGCTTTTTGCTTTGTTCTTGAAAACAATGGGAATTGGAAGGAAAGAAAGGAAATCCACCAGGTATTCCTCAGGTAAGGAAACAAACATTGGGAATCTCATCTTCAACACAGACACATTAAGATGCATGCACAAATGTACTGGGATGAAAACGCCTGCTGGGACACACAGGAGCCACCTGCAGCTCTGTCTCTCAGCAGTCTGAAAATTTCTGCTTTCCTTATATGGAAAAGAAAAACTTTTCATAGTCAAATCAGAAGGAGAGGTTCCATCCTTACGGTCACCCTCTACTCATCTGGCTACTCAAGTCAATGCATGAATGGTAGGCCCATCGCAGAAAGTGCCAAGAAACAAATGGGAGGTTTTGGCAGGCTCTCCACATCCCCAGGCTCTGGCTTGGTGATGTGCAGAATGTTGCTTTGGGCTACGAGAGAAACACGGTCACTGAGTGTTTCAGCAGCACTGCACAAGAAGCAGAAGAGACTCTGTGGACTTTAAACCCTCATGCCCAGGTTTCAGGCATGTTTCCCAGTGAGAAGAAACTGCACAGGGGGTTAAGTTCCTCTCTAAAAATCAGTGCTTTAGTAACTTTCTTGTGTTTGGGCTTCCTTTCTTCATTTCTGGAAATGTAACACCAGTTCTGAGAGGCTTGCCTTGTGGTTTTAGGCACATCTTCACAGACAGACAAGTGGGAACAACTTGAAACCCAAAGCAAATGTTGCCTGAGAAGAGCTGGGGAGTGTTTGCCTGGGGTGAGGCTTGAGCTGTCTGGCAATCCCTTTCCATGATGTGCAGAAACATCCAGCTGCTCCCCAGAACTCAGTCCCTCTGGGCACGCAGGCCTCTGGAAACTCCTGAGGATTCCAGCCTTTCTCCTGCTCAAGAGCATCTAACCTAAGCTGAGCTCCAGTTTCTTCAGCAAGGCCAAGGATGCTCACTTCCATGCAGCTGACAGTGTCCATGGAGCTCAGCAGATCTTTCTGATACTCCTCAGGCCAAGGAATTACAGTGTAGATTAGCAAGACATCAGCTGATCATTATCCAGTGTGGTTCATGTGGAACCAAGCTCTAACGCACTGACAAGTCAGAGGGAGAGAGAGCTCATTCTGCTTTTACAAGATGGTATTTAGAAACATAAGACACCAACTTGGAAGTATTCAAACCTCAGCTTGCAGAATCCATCTCAAATAGACAAAAATAACAATGGCAAGAGGCCTTGGAGTCTCCATAAAAATGCCCACCACTGTCATGATAACTCTGTGCTCGTGGCACTGAAATAGATGGTGACCAAAGAGACTTTGCTATTATCCTCTTTAAGCCAAAGGAGAATTTCAAAGCTGGAAATGGCAATGCACTCCCCTTGTGTACAAATAATTTATGGGGCTTTCTGTCCTTTTCCCACATCACCAGAGGTGACAAAGAGGGTTTTATCCTGACTCTTAGCTGAGCTCAGCCACTGGCCATGGTGGGGAGCTGGAGCCCTCCCTGTCATTAGAACTGTGCAGGCCAGGGATGGCCCTGCTCCTGCGGTAAAGAAACACAGCACTGGTGTCAACTGCCCATGTTGGATCCCAGCCCAGGCACCTGCCTGCAAGCTCATCAACTTGTTAAAGTACCAAGAAACAGCCAAGGGTTTGGAAAACAATTCTAACTGCAGTCGGAGAAAAATACATCCTAAACTTCTCCAGGCCACCCGCATCCATGACTGAACAATGTACAGATGACTTGAAAGCCTGAGAGTTTCGAAGATCCACAGGATTTGGAAAAGATGCTACAGAATGGAAGGGAAGAGCTGTATTTAAAAAATGAAAAAGCAAGCAGAACTGCTTGAGCATTGCTTAGGTAGTAGGTTTTTTTCTCTTTTTCTTTTTTGCTTACTTTTATTTTTCCTTTTTTTGTTATGTTTTCTATAAAATTGAAACTGGGAAGGTCTAACCTCCATTGCTCAGGATGTTTATCACATGTCTACCCTCTCCACTGAAAAATTCTTGTCCCTCAGAAACAGAGTTCCAACATTCTTCAAAAAACAAGTGGGAAATGTCAGGCGTGGCTGGAGGCCAAACTGGCAGGTTTCTGAACTGGTTAGGTTTCTGAACTGCCACTTCCCTTTCTGATACAACCAAAGCTACAGCAGATGCTGATGTGTTGCAGGGGCATTTTTAGAATGACACCTTGGTGGAAGTGGTGCCAGCAGATGGCAATGGGATTTTGTCCAATGGCACACAGAGCATGGGACAGGTGAGAAAGACAGTGGGATCAGTGAGTATTTGCACCTTACCAAGACAGGAGTTGCATTCCAGGAAGGAACTTCTCGTTCCACCATTTCGATGCCCACGATTCCCAAAGACCATATGTCCACTTTGGGGCCACATGGTTGACCTGTCACCACTTCAGGCGCCAGCCACCCAGCAGCGCCGGCCACGGAGCTCCGTCTGCCCTGCTCAGGGCTGAGCTGAGCAAAGAGACCAAAGTCAGCTGTGGAGAAAACAACAAACCGTGAAAGCCAGCTCCAATTAGGAAACCAAGCAAAAAATTCCCCACTATCAGACTAAGAATGTGCTGTTGAATCTCTTGGAGAACTGTCCACGCTCAATTTCCTTGGGGCTTTAGCCAAGGGAGTATGGAATTGGCCACTTCCAAAAAAACCCAGATTCTTAACACTGCTCACAGTAGTGGACTTCATTCCCCTGAAGCTTTAGATTGCAGCTCCCTCTGTCTGGAAGGGACACACACAGAGCAAGGCCACTCTTGACTGCTTGTGGCTCCTTCTACCTCTGTGCACGTTGCAACTGTGCCCTCAGCTCGCAGCAGGGGTCCCTGCACTGCCACCAGCACCATTTTTGGGGAGCTGACAGTCACTCCAAGCAGCCCCACACCCATATCCCTGGAACGCTGCACCTGACCAAGAATATACTGACCCAGCTTGACAGAACCGTCAGTTCTGAGAAGGATGTTTCTGCTCTTCACATCTTGGTGGATGATGTGGTTTGAATGAAGAAATTGCAGTCCTTGCAGGCACTGAGAGAGAAAACAGAAACAGGAGGTCAAAAATGAGTGATGTGATTTCATCCCACAAGAAAGAAAACAAAGAACCTAAAAGATTCCCTCTCCAGGGGAATGGGGAGTAATGGCAGAACAGTAATGGCCACTGAGAGGAAGAGCTTGCTGCTCCAACACTTGCAGAGCAGGACCTTTCTGAGGAAAGGCACGTCAGCTTTTGAAAGAGCAGCAGCACCTGCTGTTGTAGGCTGTCCCCTGCCAACCAGCCAGGATGACTCCTGCTGCAGTGGACGTGCTTTTTCCATGCAGAGGACAAAGGAGGAGTTTGGAAAGGAAAAGTCCCTCCCTTTGGTGTGAAGCGGATCACTTTTGGGTGGGAGGTTGCATGACAAAGATTTTCTTGCTGGCCTCAGCACAGGCTTGGATGTATCACACCAGTCACCTTCCTGAAGCAAAGAGCATTTTGGCTGCACTACTATCCTTTCCAGCTGAGGACTGTGAGAAATGAGTCTTTTTTCTTTGCTGATCATTTCAAATCCTGCCACCAGCACCTTTGCTTTTACAGGCAAGGAATGCAGTGAAGACAAACTCCAGGCAAACATTTAGAGAGGCAAGGTGGAGAACAGCAAATACAAATACAAGAGACAGAGCGAGAATACAACAGCAGGAGATAAGAGTACTGGCACTGAGCACAGGGAGTGCAGGGGCACTGGCAGGCCTTTCACTTGAGATGCTTTTACTTGCCCATAGAGTAGCAGCAACACAGAAACAAAGCATGGCACAGGAAATCACTCCAGCTCTGAGGCCCTGTTTCCCAGACAATGCTGCCCAAGCCCTTGGAAACACAGATGGGATTGCTGACCTCCCGACTGATGGCTGCCATCTCATCTTCCGACAGGTAGGTCTGGCTGATGACATCGCTCAGAGTGCCTCCATCCATGTACTCCATAACCAGGGACAGTTCCTCACCCACAAGGTAGCTGAAAGAAGGACACAAGGGCATGGAGATGAATGTACATGGCTAGGTTGCTGTTTGGAAAAGATGGATCCACTCTTCTTTTCAGATCCCTTTGAGACAAAAAAAAATAAATAAAGGAATAGACATTCCCTCTTGGCTGTGCATTGTTTGCCATCTGTGCAGTCTCAAGGAGAAAGGTACAGCTGCGAAAAAAGAGATGTCTTAAATGGGCAGCAAGCAAAATGTGCAGTTTAGTAACAGCCCAGATAAAAAGCCTGTCATGCATGGTGTTTCTGGAAAAAACCACCTACTCCTCCTGGCATGCATAGCAATGGAAAACAGTGGCAACAATCCAAGGGAAATCCGTGTTAGTTTACCTGGATGTAAGAAGACACTTGAATAAAATC
The DNA here is from genome assembly GCF_047830755.1 of Zonotrichia albicollis. Lineage (NCBI taxonomy): Eukaryota > Metazoa > Chordata > Aves > Passeriformes > Passerellidae > Zonotrichia > Zonotrichia albicollis. Next base: position 3,825,009 of record NC_133827.1, on the reverse strand, counting down.
AAGCTCCAAAACAAAGTGGTGGCTGTGAATATAGAGATCATTGATTTAGTAAGACATGACTCATCCGGGTTTTTGAACAATTTTCAAATACCATGTGCCAGCAAAGACTCATGCAGACAAAATGCAATCTCTTCCCATCCACTGGAGATGAAAAGAGCAATAATAATTAGCCAATAATTACAGCTCTATTTTCTGCCAGTGACCAAAGTGGGATCTTACCTTGCAGTTTGCAGTACGTGAACAAACATTCATAGGACAAAAGCACAACTCACCTGTCTAAACAGCTGACCAGGTTGGGATTCCTGTTCACCTTCATGACTATGAGTTCATTGACTTTTAGTTTGTTCTTCCTCAGTCCTTGAAGCTGTATTTTCTTGATGGCCACCTAAAATGACATTGAAAATCAGTAACTTGAGAGGTTGGTGGCACGAGACCACAAGACACATGGAGCGAGTGATTTTGCAATGACACAGCTGAGCTGTGCCAAACTGCCTTGTGATTAGGCACTGCAGTAATTAGGAACTGACATTCCAACAGCCCATTTCTCTGCTCCCTTGGGAGCCAGTTACAGGACACGTGGACCTCTGACATTTTGCCTTGACCACTTGGTAACAGCGGTGTCTCAGTTATCACCCACAAACCTCTGACCACACTCTCTGCTGTGTCATTTGGGATTCAGAAGAAGTAATCCTTGCCTTAATACTCTGTGGATACATCCTGGGCTATGGGCAGGGCTTAGGGCTTTCAGGGACGCCTTGCAGATCTCTCCCTATGTGCAGTTCCCAAGTGCAGAACTGCAGTGGCTAAGGAACTACCAGTAACTTTCAGATGGATTTGCTGGCAGCCAGAAATGAGAATCCAGGACTCTGAAGCTGTAGCCCCAAAGAGCAGTGAGGTGCTCGAAGGCACCACCTTTGTTTTAGCAATGGAGAGCGAGTGAGCGCGTCCTTCTCTGAAAGGAACAGCTGCCCTCCGTGCCTTCCTTCCGGCAGCTGAGGAGGACAAAGTCCCAGATGTGTTTTGTGGGCTGGCACCGGTCTGTGCTTCCTGTGCCTTTTCAGCACAGCTCTGCCCAAAGCTCCAGCCACAGCTCACACCAGAGGGGAAAGCCCTCGAGTGCAGCAGAGTCTGTAGGGGCTGTTCACATTTACCTCTCCTCCTGTGGCAGTGTTGAGTGCTTTGAAAACATCTCCAAAAGTCCTAGAAACAAAACAGAAGCAGAGAAAGGAGAAGCCACTTAGATCTTGCAGTGAAAGCCAGCCCACACAGGAGATCTGTGCTGTCAATGCCTAAGACCTGCAGGACACTGGAAGCATGGAGATGTCTTTGACAAGGCCTTCTGAGTACACTTAGAAATTCTGATCAGCACTGACAATCTCAGCCCAGTGCCTGAACACATTTGCAGCTTGCCTGACTTTACACTTGATACCTATTCCACCAGCAAAACACCTGATGCATAGTTTTGTACAATTAACATTGCTTGGACTCACCCGCTGCCAATATTTTCCAGTTCAGTGTATTTTAGAATAGGATTTTCCATCTTCACCATTCTCCCTGAGAGAAACAAAATGCAAGATGTTCACTTTAAAGCAGAGATCCCACCTTCTAGGAGATACAAAAGGCAGCCCCACTGTCTGGGGCTCTGAGCCCTCTCTTGGTGGACAGCTGGCTAACATCAACAGGAACAGCAACTGGTACAACAAGAAAAGAACAGCAGGCCCACAGCACAAGTGGCTGGCACAGAGACTGATTTCCAGCATCCTTTGAAGTGAGAAACCTCTTGACAGCAGGCACACAGGGAAGCACCAGGAGATACATTCAGAGGAGACTGAGACCAGAAGAGAATACCTAGCAAGGCAAGTAAGTTTGTCATCTAGAAACATTAAGGAGAGCTGGAACTAACAGTGCCTTTGTTTCCTTGGGAATAAACATTGTGAGATTTAGAAAAGGTTTCCTACTTGCTAAGATTAAATGCACCTGGACATCTAGAATCAATTCCTCTGAACAGATGCCAAGTTCAGAACAGGAGGAATATTGCCAAGTGTTCCCATCTTTTCCACCTTGCAGCAGTTTGCCAGAAGAATGCCTCTGTGTTTGTAAAGCAGAGCAGCTCATGCTAGAACCAATCCCCACAGGGCTTCCAGCATCAGGACCCTCACCCTTTATGAGCAGGCTGAGCCCAAAGACGCCCTTGCCCGTGCCCCGCGTGAAGAACCGCGCCACTTCTCTTCACCCTGACAGTGCGGATCAGTCGCTCCCATTGCACTCGCCCTCTCGGCACCGCACACGTCCCCATCTTCCCAACTCGGTACAGCAGGCAGGGGCACAGAGGACAGCAGTGCTCCTCAGGCACCCCTGTGACACAGAGAGCTGCCCAGAGGAGATGCTGACCCTCCTGTGAGCCCAGGCTGTGCGAGGCAGAAGCTGGCCCAGAGAAGGGACTTCAGCCTCAGGCAGCTCCACGCTGCAGCAGCCGGGCAGCAGCGGGACCCTCCCAGCCAAGGAGGGCTCCAGCCTCTGCATTCCCACCAGCCCTCAGGGGCAGGGCAGCGACCACAACAAGGCTGGCAAAGCCCAAGTATGAGCACTGACAGGCACTGATGGGAAGAACCCAGAGTGAGCCTGAGCCCTGGACAAGCTGTTGCCCCCATTCAGGACACAACAGGATGGGCTTTGAGATCAGCCACACCGAGGCACAGATCAGTGCCCTTTTTGTCCAACTGGTGATGGTAGAGACAGAATCCACTGGGCTCTATTCTCAACCCTACCAGATCTTATCTGAGAGCACAGCACTGGCAGCTGTTAAGGGCAAGAAGCAGATTCATTGGGTTGTGCTGCAGAATCACAAAGGGCTTGATGTGTTCTCCTAGAGACTGATCTCAGCAGGGCTTCTGCCAGTGGCTAGGACTCAAGCAGTCACAGCCTTCTGCTGATCCAGGAACAATCTCTGCTTCTGCCTTCGGCAGAGAGGGAAGCCCAGGCAAACTCCAGCCAGTCTAAGCTGCCGTCAGAGGCAGCAGGAACACCCAGAGCTCTCTCTTGCTGCCTCGGAGCACTGCCAGCACTTCTGTGACACTAAACTGAGCAGAACCCTTTGATACAGCTATGCTGACACGTGCACACAACACACTGTCCCTCAGATAAGAAAGATACCAGACGTACTCTGCTGCTCCAGGGAGTCACTCGCCATCTCCTGTTGCTGAGCAGCAGCTGGGTCAGCACGGGAGGTGAACCAAGTGCTCAGGCTCCACTTCTTCAGCTGGGGAGCAAAGGCTCCTTGGGACGGCACTGCTGCTGCTGCAGCAGCTTCAGTGTCAGAGTCGGTGTAGATCTGAGACAAGAAATGAGTTGATGTCAGGAAGATGTGGCAGAGATTGCCCTGAAATGCAAGAGAGATTTCCATTTGAAATGCAAGCCCTTAGGAAGCTGCTGTCAGCCACATGCAGAGCTCTTTAATTCGATTGCTTTGGATGTCCACTTGTGAAACCAAATGGTCAAAACTAAAGGCTGGTTTTACTCGAGTTCATAGCCAGTTTGTTGCTCTAAAGGATGACCGCAGCAACGACTGCTCCACTTCTCTCAAAGACTCCTTTCCCCCTCCTAGGTCTGCAGATATATTTGCAGCTCCTCATTCTAATGTTCTACCTCTTGCCATGAAATTCTCTTTTTCTGCACCTTCCTCGGGATGAGCTTATCCTGCAGCATCTCTGGATGGTACAGTTCCTGGGCCTCATGCCAGCCTCGGGGCTCTAGGTTGCCCGTCATTTGCTGGAACTCTCTGCAGGCTGCCAGGTAGGATGGTGACACTTCCACCTCAAGTCAAACAGAACAAAGCAGTCAGAGACTACAGCTTGTCCCCGTCAGCCAGGAGTCATTGACTGGGAAGAAAGTAAAGGAAAGGACAGGAGCATATTCACAAGGGATACAGACAGCTTGTAGCTCGTATTCCAAATCTATGTGAGTGACCGTGTTCACCTGCAAAAACACCTCAAGAAACAAGGTGACCTGGAAGAAGCCAGCAGGAGTTCGTTCGGATGACTGCTGGCTAAATGGCCAGAGGAGTAATGCCACAGTCCAGAGCATCAGCTGAGATGCAGCAGAGCAGGAAGTGTCCTTGAGAGCAGCTCTGACAGAGGCCTCATCAGGATGGCACTCAGAGGCATCACCCACCCCCTTCTGCTCTGCACTGGAAAGGCAGGGCAGGCAGAAACCACCCCTTGGGTGACTGCAGTGCCTAGTGCTATTTCACTCACTTGCTTTTCTGGAGCCTTTTGCTCCTGAAGGAGGCAATTCATTTTCTCTTTGATGATTTTAATTTTTTCTTCTAGCCTCTTCTTCCTTGCCTTGGTCCTAGCCTCAATTTCCTGCAGCTCTGTCTGCATCTGTTCATCAATTTTCTGTAAAGAACAACGGAAAGGACTCAGTTTCATGAGTGGAGTGGCTGACATTACTTCATTCACCTGTTTTTGTTGATTGCCCCTCTGCATAGGGAGATTCTTCTCCTCTTGGATGTCTTCATTCCTCCTCTTTGCTGCCATGATGGCACTCTGAGCTTCAGGCAGCTCTGCTTGTGGCTCTGCCTTGATGTTCTGTACACACAAAAGCAGAGCAAGTGACTGAGAGCTGCCATCAAGCTCAGCTTTTCCCTATTTTAGCCTCCAAATCACATTTATTCAGCCCCTTGTTTCTGCTTCCCTACCCAGCTCTGCTTCCACTGTAACCATCCTGTCCTGGTGCTGATCTCTGCAGATTGCAAGGCTCTGTGCTTCCAGTGCCTGTGGGACTCCTGGCCTCCTCTGTCCCAAGAGCTCCGGTTTATGCCCCTCTTCCTGCCCTTCCCTCTGTCCCCTGGCCAGTCAGGCTTACCTGGCCATTCTCCTGTGGCTCTTCCACCTGCTGCCTGAGCTGCTCTTCCTGCTCTCGGGCTGGGAACAGCTCTCCCTGAGTCTGGCATGGCATCTCAGATGAGGCAGTGTGCTCCTGCTCTTTCTCTAGAAGCACCTGCACAGAAAGCAAGAGAAGATGGGTTTCAACTTCCCACATGCCCTTTGTGGGCCAAGACTCAAAGGCTGCTGGGCTCACACGTTCCCAAAGCACTGTGCTGCTGCTCTGCTGGGTCGTTCTCTGCCCGAGGGGAGGCACAGATTCCAAAGTGACCCTGGCCCTACAATCAGGGGCCACTGGGACTGAAGCTCCAACAGCCTCTCAGGCAGCTGACAGGGAAGGGGTGGCATTTCTCAAGGGTCTGGTGAGAGCCTCCCTCTGCTTCTGCCATGTCCTGTTTGTCTTTCAGCAGTGACTGACACCCCGCCCTGTCCCACAGCTCCATCCTGGCTCTGCAGGGGCTTCCTGGGTGAGCTCACTCCTTGTGAGAGACACTTCTGGGGTTCACCTTCTCTTCAGGCCTGCACCAGCATTCCTCCTTCCTGACATCCACACTCTTGTTAGAAAACCGGGTCATTCAGGAGATGAGGATGCATGCAAAGATCTCTGATGGAAGTCAGAGAACCTCTATGGCCACCTCAGTATATGGAGGAGGACCAAGGTGTTTCTTCTCCCTCTTTTGTCAACAGAGAATTCTGACCAGCAGTAACAGAGTTTCTCATAAGGCCCTATTAATGAATACACTTACACAACCCTGGGGATGCCAGTGAAGGAAACCATGGGTCATGTAATGAGTGTATGAGCAAAGTCACCAGACCCCAGATACAGCATGGGATAGTTCCACTCCCTCAGGACATGCAAAAATTTAAAGGATAAAAAGAAGGCTTCAGGGCACAAGAGGCTGGAGGAGGAAAACAGGAGGGGCAGAAACAACCATCTCTGGAGGGGGAAACATCTCTGCCTGCCCAGGATCAGTCAGTGGAACTTGTCTCTACTCCTCTCCTGAAGGGATGCCTTTAAGTGAGCTTTGCATCTTCCACTGCTTTGGAGCAGAGCCAGGAAGATTCAAATAGACAGAGAGATAGACAGATCTCACTTTTATAATCTCTCTTTACTGTGCTGTGGTATTTACATTCTTTGAACAGAGAGAGATATAGTTCTCTCTCCTAGGTCTTTTTTAAGGGAAGGCAGTGAGAAACTTAGAGAAGAAGAGAAAACAATTATTATTTCTACTGGCTGTTCTTTTTGTTTAGTTCATGTAGAATGTGTTATAGTGATTGTTTACTGAAAGTGATTTGTTAATTGGATTTTAGTGATAGTTGTTTAGCTTGATTAGCTAATTAGATAAAAGCTGTGTTGTGACTGTCTGGAAACAGTCACGAGTTTTTCTTTAGTAGCTTTTTAGTATAGTATCTCTTTAGTACAGTTTTAATATAGTACTAAGTGTAATATAGCATAGCCTAAGAAAGCATTTGTTTAACCTTCTAAATCATAGAGTCAAAGCACATTATTCCCCACATGGGGGTCACCCTGAATCAATACTGTCCTTTCTGTCACTACACACATCAGCACTCGGTAGCAGTGCCCCGATCAGCAGCCATCCTGAACTTGCTCTCCTGTTGCTTCAGTAACCCACACTCTTGGGGAGTCTGGAGCGTGTGGGTCCTTATGGAATGCAATCAGACCCAGAGCATTGCACTGGGAACTGCACTCTTTGTGCATCTGTGCTCAGGCAAGTTCTTCTCTTGGACTCGACCACACTGATGGGGCTAAAGTGGCTGGAGTCAGAAATGCAGCCCAGCCCCTCCAGCTCCTCTAATCTCTGAACACCAGCTGGAATGCAAGGGCATTGATTTCCTGCTCAATTCCCAAACACAACACACACTGATTCCCTGGGCTGCCAAAAGACACGGGAGCCATTAACCTGAAAGTGATGTGTTTCTGCCAGTGCTGGAAAAGGGCAGGAAAGACTTAGAAAAAGCTCCCTTGCTCCCTGGAGAAGGAGAAATTAAACAAGGCTTCTCCGTCTAGCAAACAAACAAATAAGCAAACAAAATATGAAAGTGTTACCTACTCCAGTGTCTAAAGCACTTGGATGCAGTGAAGGGGTTGTTTGGCAGGGAAACAGCCCTTGTGCTGAGCATTGGCTCTATGGATCTAAGGCAGGGATCTATGGAAGTCTGCCTGAAGGTCCCTCAAGAGCCCCTACTGTCCAGGCTAAAGCTCCCTCAGCCCCTCCTCCCTGGCCTTGTGCTGCACCCCTTGCCCAGCTCCCCTGTCCTTCTGTGCACACGCTGCAGCCCCTCCATGACTTTGTGCTTCCCAGGGCCCACAGCTGCACACAGCACTCCAGCTGTGGCCGCAGCGCTGCCCAGCACAGGCCACGCTCACTGCCCTGCTCCTGCTGCCCCACTGCTGCTGGCACAGCCACCGTGCCCTTGGCCTTCTTGGCCCCCTGGCCCCACGCTGCCTCATCTGCAGCTGCTCACGGCCGCCAGCCCTGCGTCCTTTGGGCCCACGCAGCTCCCCAGCCACAAAGGTGCCCATTGCACTTCAGATACTGCAGGCACCATTGCAAGATGGCCTTCCTGTTCTATAACCACATCTTCTAAGCAGATATCATAAAGTTTGATAGGAATAGAATTCTAAGGGACTCTGACTAAATTAAAATGGTCTAATTCAACTGTACAGGAAATTGCACCTACGTAAATATTCCACCCTATCTGCCTTCAGCAAGCAAGGTTCTCTCTTCAAAACTAGGTTTGTAATTCTTCAAAGCTCTGATATAGAAATTTAAAATATCCATTTCGGACTTTGTTATTTTTCTTCAGGCATGAAAATAGATTTTCTTTCAGCCTTCCTAGCTGGCCCTCTACACTCTACTGCTACTGGCCAAGCTCTCAGCTTGCTCCACAATTCTTAAACACCAGGAACATGAGATGTTCCTTTATCACTCACCTCAGGATCTTCAGCACTGCAGAATACATGCTTCAGGTGTCCTGTAGTGGGAAGGGAAAATGAACCAGATGCTGTCAGAATACTGCCTGGGCTGCTGAATCCCACAGAACAAGTTAACCCAAAAAGAGGTGATTTCCTGTTTCACAACATCCCTCCAGCAGAAACATTTCATTCACACAGTCAGCAAGAGATCAGGACAATATTCTTGCTTGTGCCTACAATTTGGCCTGTTTTGCCAGTAAATGAATACAAACATGACCAAGAAAATGCAAATTGTTCTTTAACACTCAATGCTCCTGTTCTACCAAAGACATGAAATAGCTTCTGAAATCCTCTCCTTGAGGTCCTTTGAAAAGGTCAAGTTAGACAGTCAAATCTTTTCATGACAAAATTTTAAAAGAAATAAGCTTTTTCTGAATTCTGGGAACAACTGCAGAGTTTTTAGAAGGCCTTCCAATAAGGTCTGCCAGTCTACATTTTCACAGGTGTCTTGCTTGCTCCAGCAAACAGAGGAAATGACAGACTCTGCTGCCACAGACTCTCCCATGGAGGGAACGGAAGCCCTGCAGGTTCCTCTGCAAATGCTGCCCCTGTGGATACAGACACCCCCTTTTTAGCTGAACCTCTTGACAGGAGCTTTACCAAACCAGTGGCATCCTAATGCTCTTTCTCTTTCAACATCAGAAACTCAGTCACCAGCAGGAAGACATACAAAAGCCAGCTTAGGATACACCCTAACCTAAGCAGAAGGGAAAACTCTACTTACGTGCAAAGTGTGTAACATAATAGGCAGAAAAACAAACACCATAAGCAGCAAAAGCTGCCGTGGCCAGATGGTGGATCATTGTCCCAGTGCTGTGCCAGTCTTCTCCAACACTAGAAAAACAAATGGTCAGTCAGAGCGCAACTGCCCACTGACCAATGCTCCAACCAGGAGGGTTCTCCTGATGTGAGCAAGGCCTAGGGCTGCTCTGACACTGAGGCCTTCCGTGCACCAAGGCAACCTTCTGATGTCACCGCGACGATGTGGCAACCATGCCGTGATATCACAAAGCAAATTATGACAAAGAAAAGCATCACAAAGCATGTTAGTCTGTGAATTTATGCAAAGCAATTACCAACCTTCTCTACAGCAAAAACAAAATGGCTTTGGAAGTTCTTCTCTGTAACAAAGCAGCACAAATTCCCCTCATGGGCCAAACCCTGTTGTTCAGGGGATCCAGGAGGAACTCCAAGAGTGCCCCAAGCACCTACAGCCTGTACCCCAGCTGAGCACTCAGATGGGACACAAGCAAAGGAAACCAGACCAAGAAAATGGCCCAAAGCATTGTACAGAACCAGGAGAGAAAGCACTATTGGCATAGCAGCTGAAGTAATTCCTAACAAATCACCCCATATATCTGCATGTTTATAGGATGTTCCCAGGGCTGCTGTGTATGTACATCTCTTCCTCTGCTCTGCCTTTCTTCCCCTTTGGCAGCAGTCAAACTGGCAGCATCTGCCCGCCAGCAGCAGCTGCTCCAAGCTGGGAACGCCGCTGGCGGTGCTGATTTCCAGAGGCTTCTGTGTGCCAGGGGAAGCCAAGGCAGGAGTGGGTTGAACGGTGCTGGCGCTGCTGCTGCTCTGTGCCAGAGAGCCCCGGCTGGGCAGGGCACAGTGCCCACTGCGCTGAGGGCTCCTTCTGCTGCCACAGCTGGGCACACCTGGCAGCAAGGCATGACAACTTGTGGGCAAGCCAAGAGGTTTCTGGAGCTGCACTGCTCTGCACACACCCAGCACACCTGCAGCACAGAATCTTAACCCTCAAACTGGTAAACCAAAGGGAAACAGCTGGAAAAGATTTCATTTCAACCATTCTTTATGCTTCAATAGGAATGACCAAAATGAAAGTTACCGAGCAGGGCACGATCCACACTGCCAGCTCAGTGTGAGAAAAGAGACGTTACTTTATTTCAGTGCTGGGTGTGTGAGGAATCACTTCCCTGAAACATGCACACTCACTTGTTAGCATCCATGGAACTAAGACATTACTTTCATTACTTTTATTCATTACTTTGCTCAAACTCACAGGCTAAACATTCTCACAAAGTATTTGACATGTTTAAATCACTTCCCCAAAATTACTGACATTTAGAGTAGGGGTCTCTTGAGGGTCTCTGGTGGTCATGTGGTGAACATCCCGTTCCTCAAATTCTCCTCCCATGGTTAAGAGCCTTCTTCTCCTTGAATGCATTGCATCTACCTCCTCAGTAGGCCCACTGTCTTTATTCTCAAGGCTAAGACATCCACTTGCACACATCAACCACTGGTGTGAGGGAAGGTACAACTAAGCACTGCCTGTTAAAGCTTAACAAATTCACAATGTGCTGCAGGTCAACACTTCTCCAACATCTCTCGTTCCTTCTCTGGGAATCAAACACAAGCATTTTGTGATCACTGAGCCCAAGGCGCCTCCAGCCCTCCTGTCACCCAGCAGCCCTTCTCTCCTCACAAACAGCAGGCCCAGCAGTGCCTTCCCTCACTGGCTCAGTCACCAGCTGTGTCAGGAGTTCTCTGTCACACACTGCAGGACCATCCTGGACTGTTTGCTCTCCGCTGCACTCTGTTGCCAGCAGACATCCCCACCCTGTTCCGTGCCCCTTGCAGAACCCTGCACCTGCTGTCCATGGGCACCTGGAAGGGCAGGCACTCACGGCAGAGATGCACCAGCTGCCCTGGGCAGGAACCAAAACCCTCTGGGGGCACAGCTGCTGGCCTGGGTCTGGCACAGCTCTGCACGCCCCACTCCTCACAGGCTCTGGGCTGGAAATGCAATTGCACTTTCTGCCTCATGGAGAAACACCAGGGCTGCACAAACAATGGCCAGCAGGCCACATCCCAAAGGCACTGCAGCATGGAGCTGAGAAGGAAGAAGACCCTTCCCCAATTGCTAACCATACCAAAACCACCACAATGGGGACTTTTAATCTTCTGAATATAGAGTTGATTCACAGGGTGACAAGGGAATCTTCCAATGGAGTTGAAGATTGGTAGAGTTTTTATTCTGAGTCCTACTCAGACTGTTGATTTGAAAATTTATTTTAAAATATTTTTTAAAAGGCTGTGCAGTCATATGGTTTTGTTCTAGTACCAAAATGGCTAGATGAAATGTACTGGCATTTTAATTACATCCAAACGGATTAGTCTGTAAAAGCTTTCCTGCAGAATAGCCACTAAACAGGAAATGTAAATCTGTGGACTGTTGACTTTGCAAATTTCTACTAAACTTATCAGACAATGAGGCATTTTTAGGTAGATCATAGAGCAAATTAATTCCTATGGATAACTTGATTTGGATAAACATGTTGATTTCAAATTAAAACTGCCAGCACATACTAAGTGGAAATCTGAATACTCACTTCTATGAGCTGTGAAGTATTAGATAGTCATTGTTCGCCATATTAACAAAAATTACATTCTGGCTGTTTTTTTTTACTTACAGCCAGCTCTTCAACACTCTTTGTAACACCAGAAAGGGAGTTTGTAACAATGTGAACCATGGGTTGGTGGAGCATTGCAGAATGCTCCTCTGCCAGCACTAAACGTTCACATTTACCATGGCATCCCTTCTTGCCTTTAATTCCAAGCTACAGCTCAGTTCCTGCAGTATAGATTCACACTTGTAGTCTGTATTTGCAGCTGCTTCTTACTTCCCTGTCCAGAAAAATATCATGCTGAGATCCAAATCAAAATAAAATGAGGAGAGAGTCAGGTTCTGGATAGGTATAGCAAGAACTAAGAGATCTTTTTGCAAATATGTTGAAAAGTTGTTTGTACATGCTGCAAAAAGGGCAGATTAAAGACTTGCACTCTAACTTGCAAGCTGAGGTTTGCCTGTTCTTTCTGGACTGATTTCTTGAGGCCAGACGCTGAACCCAATCAGTAAGAAAATCAAAACCATAAGAGTAGTTTGGAGAATATTGTAAATTATTCTGTCATTATGCTTTTTGCCTATAAGTTCTGGCCATCATCCGATTGGAGTAATTAGAGGAGATCAAAACCATCACACTGTGCCTGTGCACACAATTCCTTCCCAGGGGTAATCCACGAAGCAACGCTGACAAATCCACACCAGCAGCTGCTGCCACACAGCCATGAAGCAGAGAATATGTATTTCTGCTACACTTGGACAGCTGAAGATGCCTCTGCTGAGCTAATTTTAGTGACTGCTCACCACAGATGAGACTTTGTGGTCATTCTCCAACAAGTCAGGGTAGGTAATATTCTGCCTAAATGAAGTAAGTCTAGCAATACATAGACCATAGAGCCTGAGGAAAGCCAGCAGCTGTGGGAGATTTAAATTTTTGCCATATCTTTCTTTTTATTAATTTATTGCAGTCAATTATTTAAAGCATGGAAACATTTGGCATACCATTGGCCGGAAGGTTGGTCAGTCTTCCATTCATGACTCCTCTGAAAGCATCAGCCCAATGTTTTTATCAGTAGCTCTTCCATCATCATGGCTCACACAGCATTTCCTGCAGCTCTTCCTGGAGCCAGGGAAAGGCACCAGGAGAAGGGGGAGAAAGCTGTGTGCAGAGGCTGTGTCAGCTACGGAGACATTTGTTTCCTCTGATTTGACTGAATGGCTGCAGGAACCTTGCTGCCACTGCTGGCTGGGTGGCCTTTTGCAGGGCTGGGCAGAGTTTGGGGCCCGGGATCCCTCCTCTCGGTGGGACACCAGGGTGAGCAGCCCCTGTCCCAGGCAGGAGCAGAGGTTCTGTGGCTCTGCCCTGGGCACAGGGACCTGCCACTGCCATGAGCTCCGGCTGCGGCTCCTCTGGGGCAGCTCCTGCTCTGCAGTGATGATGGGCGCAGCTGGGGGTGGCTGCAATGGAGGGGGCTTCCAGTGGGCTCTGTTGGTCTGCCACACTGGAGCCAGCAGAGCTTCTGGAAGGAGTCTCCTCTTGTGAGCTGCTGGAGCTGGAGCTGGCACTGGCCACAGAGCCGCTGTGTTCATCCCTGACAGGCCCAGAGCACAGCAGCCTCTGGGCCTCCTTGCTGCACGATGGCAGTGAGGAGGCCATGGACCAGAGGTTCAGTAGGTGTGACTCAGCTTCCTGCTAAACTGTGCTAAGCAAACCCTGCATCCCTCCTGCCAGATCTAAGCCACTCCAAGAAATCTGTTGGCACGTTGGGAACTCAGAATTGTTTGCATTTTGAACAATTGTCTTATGAGTGCTTTTGATTGTTTTTGTCATTTTGTGTTGATTCAGTTGATCCTTCAGAGAAGCTTTCCTAATAATATAAAAGACAGGCAATTGTGGAGACCCTGGTGAGGCTTTCCCTGGTCTAGGGAGACACAAGAAGCTTCCCTCAAAAAGCTGTTAGACCCCATTGGCTCCTTCCCCTGTTCCTGTGTCTGTTCCTGTGTTCCTGAGCCACACCTTCCCTATTCCCTGATTGGCCCCCTTATCTTTGTACTGCCCGAGATCAGGGTCAGCCCCCGGGCCCCTGTGGAGACAAAGTGAGACCCTCTGTGTGTGGGTGCTGGGACCTGAACATCTCCTTGCACGGCTGAATAAAACATCTGTGGAGATTATGCAAAGGTCCTTTTTGCTTCTTTGCCCTGGACTATGCTGGCAGCAATTCAGACTGCTACAGAGGAGAAGCTGCAGTACTGGCACCAAGATTTTGGCAACTTGACCCCAGGCACAGAGGGCGTGCAGGATGCTGCTCTATGAATTCCCTAAACAGCCATCTCTGGTGCTGGCATATTCCCTCCAGCTTCTGGTGCAGCCAGGGCCACCTTTGGTCCAGCAGATGACATTGTTATTTGAAAAATTCGGCCCACACCTTGGGCAGGAGGCCATGCACAGGCTCTGGTCCTGCAGCCCCTGCTCAGCTGGGGACAGTGTTCCCTGTGGGGAAGATGGAGCAGCCATCACAGGGTCTGGGGGGCTGTTTTCAGCAAGGTGGCCAGGCTCTCTGCCTGCTGGACTCTAGCAATTGTTTGGGGGAGCTGATGGCAAATTGTATGTAGTCCTGTTCATCCTACTCAGAAAACCTGACAGCTTCTATCATTCCTCTGCAGAGTGGGCACGCTGGATTTCTCTTTGCCCACTGCAGGATGCAGCCCAGGCAGAACTGGTGATGACAGGGCAGAGAATAATTCACATCCTTCTTAGTGCCCTGGCAGATGGGGCAGCTCCATTCTGTCCCCATGGCCGTGTCTGTCTGTCCCAGCAGGAAGGAAGAGCTGAGGACCATGAGCTGCTCTCATTTGCAATCTTGCTTGCCCAGAGCCCATGCTCCAGCCAGAGTGGTCCAGGCTCTGTCAGTGCCCAAATAGAAGCAGAAAGGGATGTTGTATCACAATCCATTCCTTGGTGAAGGAGGTCCATAGCAGCCTCAAGAGGCACCTCAGACACTCAACAGTCAAGGCAGTAACATATGGACAGGACACAGATGGCAGTTCATGGCTGGGAGAGCATTCGTAGACATATCCAAGGACAAATTTCCCAGGAACTCTCCACAGCTCTGGGATCTGCCCATCAGCTCTGTCAGAAGCTTCAGCAGAACAACCAAAGTCCTAAAAAGCAGCTCCCAGACACTTTTCCTTCCCTCCTGCCTGAGTAGCCGGGTTGCTTGCTGCAAAACACTCTTTTTCGCCTCTTCCCCAGTGTCCTGTGGACACTTGCAGCCAAAATAAAAAGCTCCTGGCCCTCTGTGTGATGTGATAATACAGTTTTTATATTTCCATGCTGGGATGAAAGAAAGCTGTGCTGTGGGTCAGGAGAGGCCAGGACCCACTTGTCCTTCCTGCAGGCTGAGGTGGTCCCAGCAGACATCCTGCTGCTTTTTTGGGGAATGTGTGAGGGGGAGTGGAGGGGGTGACAGAGAGGCCGAGATCATAGAGTGCAAACTCAGCTCCAGAGAGGCAGTGCAGACTCTCCCTGTTGAATGCCTGCTGGGGCTGGCAAAGAAGGAAAATGCCCTAATAACAGCCCGGTGGCACTGTGTCTCAGGGACAGGTACAGGGAGGTGACAACAAACAGCAGCATGGCCCGGTCTCACAGCTTCTAGGAAGCAGTGACAGAGGGGCCTCATGTGCCAGAGATTTCAGAAAGGCTGTCCTCTCAAATGGCCACTCTGAAACCCCTCTCTTTGCCTCTTGAGTTTGTGAATGCTTTTGACAGCCACAGCATCCTGGGGCAACGCGTTCCACAATTTCATTAAGCACTCCTTGAAAAGCACCTCCCATTGTTCACTGAGCTGCCAGCCTGGTCATTTCAGAGGGTGCTGCCTTGGTGGAGAGAAAAATCAATCTTCTGCCTTTCAGGGAGCTGAAGGAGAAGGGACTCTTCACCATCAACACCTGGTTGGGTCCCAT
The DNA here is from genome assembly GCF_047830755.1 of Zonotrichia albicollis. NCBI lineage: Eukaryota > Metazoa > Chordata > Aves > Passeriformes > Passerellidae > Zonotrichia > Zonotrichia albicollis. Next base: position 3,809,795 of record NC_133827.1, on the reverse strand, counting down.
TCAGAGGTCCTGCTTTGTAGACTTGTTGGGGTTTGCTTGGCAGTTACCAGCAAGGTGAGAACATTGTTCTGAATTGTCCCCCATACTTCATACACGGTGTGTAGAGTAGGTATGTGCTTGTTCATCTCCATGTGTGCTCAAGGTCTGCCTCAATTTCTGGTTTTAGACCTGATATTTCCAATGTCTGTCAGCTGTCTGTAGGATCTGTGGGTACATGCAGCTGTATTTACTGGCAGGTAGGGTATCTGACACTCATCTTTGAGTGTGGTGCCTTTATAATGCAATGTGCAAATGCAGAAACTGAGACACTAATGATATTATTTGCCAGAGTCCCAATCTCTACCCAAGCTGTAATTCAACACTGTAAATTATTCTGTAGACCTGAGCCTGTGTTTTCTGTTTCCTGGGTGAGTGCTTCAACTGCTGGTGTTGCTTTTTTGAACAGGAGCACCTGACTCTATTATCTCTATGACTTCTGCCTTTATGATTTGAAAGGAGTCCTTGCTTTAATTTTCTAGTAAAAGGGCCTAAAATCAAAGCTGTGGACATTTTAGAAGGGTTAAGTAGATCACTGAATGAAATTTTTATTTTAGGCCCGCAGTGAGCAGGTCTGAGGCCAGAAATTGGTGCCAGAGTAAGTGCCTTTCTGTGCTTGTGCTCTCCTGCTCTTCTTGTACTTGTGTGTTCCTCTGGACGCAGTGGGATGTGTTGTCATTTCCTGGGTATTCTGTTGAAGGCAACTGGTTTTCTTTCCAAGGTGATTCTTATGTTTCCCCTCATGGCTTCCCCAGGTGACCAACCTCCATTCCCAGGTGTCCTACTCTACCACTGTCACTCTGGGAGAGCTCTCTGTGACCTTGAAGAAGGACATGGACTCTGAGGTGGATGAGGCTGCCCGGGTCCTTCTCCAGATGGTATCCAACTCCACAGAATTTGTTCAGAAAGCAGCCAGTCAGATCCTGGGGATGATGGTGGAGAATGCGACTCCTGCACAAGCAGTGACTGCTCTCATGGACATGGGAGTCAAGCAGGTTCTTCTTCTTTTAGTGATGTTCTTCACCTTCGTGTGTGTGGGAGGGAGAAGGGGTGAGACAGAGAATGGGAATGGTGGAAGCGAAGGGTCCTGTATCCTGCATCTTCTGTGAACTCAGTGACTTGATTCTCTGACCAACCTCACTTCTTTCCTCTTGTCACCTATTTCTGCCCTCCTGCAGCCCATTAGTTCTCAGAATCACAGAAGTGTAGAATATGGGGAGTTGGATGGGCCCATCAGGACCACCGAGTCCAACTCCTGGCCTTGCACAGAACAGCCCAAGGGTCACACCAAGTGCCTGAGATTGTTGTCCAAATGCTTCTTCAGCCCTGTCAGGCTTGGTGCTGTGACCACTGCCCTGGGGAGCCTGTTCCAGTGCCCAACCACCCTCTGGGTGAAAAATCCTTTTTCCTGATGTCCATACTAAAGCTCCTCTCACTCAGCTTCTTGCTGCTTCCTGGAATCCTCCCAGTCTGTCAGATTTTCCCAGATGTGGTGACTGATGGGGAAGGGAAGGTGCCTGCAAAGGCCAAGGATAGACACTTGTGCTTTTGTGGGCAGAAGGACATTTGCAATTGCAGCTGTGAGCAGTGTTTGGTATTTCACAGCTCTAACCACAGAGGCCCTGGGAAAACCATGTCTCCTCATGATGCCATTACCTTGAGAAATGAGGAGGGTCCTTGCTGGGGCATGGAGCACATGGGGGACAATCTGCCGGTTGTGGCACAGCCTGCACAGCAGGTGCAGCTCCTGCCAAAGGAGCCTTGCATGTCTGTCCTGGCCTTAGAGCTCTACTTTCTATTCAAACTGATGTTTCATGTTAGCCTTGAGATGATGAATCACTTTGCAGGCACCTTCACAGGCTGACTGCCATGGGACAGTTGAAGCAAATGCTGCCTTAATGTTGGTGCTGGGCCTGATATTTCACAAGAGACGCTCTCTAGAACAGGACAGCCTGGCTGAACTGCCTGCCACCCTTTCCTCAGCTTTGCAATAGGGTAAAACATTCAGATGGATCCGTTGCCAAGCCCCACAGAAGATACAGGCTGCATTGCTGGATATTCTGCAACTTCACCGCCCACAATGCATTTTCCCTACATTTGTTGTTTTCCAAAGGTCTGCAGATTTGGGGATAAATGGGTGGAAAGAGCCTCAATCCTGCTGCAGCTCTGTGTACTGGGTGCCCTCTGATGGGTCAGCATGAATGGTCCTTAATTTCTAAATTATTCATTTGTCATCTATTTCTTTAATCTTTCTCAGAGTAAATACTGTGAAAGAAACTGAGTATCAGACAGTGCAGGGAGACTGAATTCTCCCTCCTCCGTGCAGGCAGGCCTTGTGTGCAATGCTACCTTTGTGTTTCCCTGAGACCAGAACCTTCTGCAGGTGTCTGCAGGCGCAGGGAGAGCCCAGGCTCCTTCCCCCAGCAAGGGCAGGGAGCAGCTCTGGCCAAGGCCGGCGCTGCTGCTGCTCCTTGTCCCTGTGCCCAGGGTTTGCTCTCTCCTCCCCAGCAGCCGCCCCGCCCCGGTGCGCGAGTGTGCGGCCCAACTGCTCCTGTCCCTGATGGAGAGAATTGGAGTCACCCAGCTCGCAGGCACCCCCAGGGCTGAGAGGCTGCCACACGTGGCAGGGAAGCTTGCTCAGGACTGCCACAAGGACGCAAGGGAATGATCTTCATTTCACCTCCCAAAACAGGAAAACCGTTTTGTGTCTGGCTATAAAGGTGAAACCACACAAGAGTGGAAACCAAAGGGAATATGAAGTTACTTCACTGTGTGAATAAGGGTCATAGAATCATGGAATATGCTGACTTGGAAGGGACCCATCAGGGTCATCGAGTCCATCTCCTGGCCATGTGCAGTGACCCCAAGAGTCACTCCATGTGCTTGAGAGCATTGTCCAAACTCTTCTTGAGCTCTGTCAGCCTTGGCACTGTGACCACTGCTCTGGGCTGCCTGGGCAAATGGCTGTACTGGGAAACCTGAGGTTGGCCAGCAAAAAGGAACATTGCCACCTTTTTCCTGTGGCTTGAAGGATTCTTTACTGAGATCAAAAGAGCTCAGATCACCCAGTCCAACAGTTTTGTTTGCCCTTAGGTGCACAACACAAAGCCAAAGTGCTGGCTCATGTTCATCACTGAAGGATCCCAAACATCCCTTTCTCATTAACTTCAGACTTTCCTAGAAATATTTCAGGGCTCTTTAGCCAACATATTCAGTCTTTCTAAACTTGTTCTTAAGATTTCTAGAATGCTGTGATCTTTGGCTCAGTGAGCTCCACATTTCTTCCTGAAAAAACTGTGGTTTCCTAGTGGCAAAATCAACCCAAACTGCCAAAATTCCCTTCCTTTGTTGATGAAATTCCCGTTAATAGCTGCCAAGAACACCAGAGCAACTAGCTGCCCCTGTGCATACACATAGTATAGAATAATCAAGAGGATGCATGAGGTGTGTTGTCTTGGCTTCCCTGCCAGTTAAAGAAAGGCAAATTACTGTGCAATGGCAGCAAGACATGTAATAGGCTCTGACAACAAAGCAGATGTCTTTTGCTTGGTCCCTGGGATCCTTTGATGCCACAGAAGCACACCCCCAGTTTCAGAGTGAAATGGTATTTTTCTGTTGCCCCACATTCTCCTCTTGCCCCTTGTGTTCAGCTGACAGCACTGTGCAGGGTCAAGTGAGGTAAATCTCCCTCTTTGCTGAGTAGGTAATGCCTTCTCATGCAGGGATTGCCCCTGATGAGTTTAAGGTATCAGCCTCTTCTGTTAACACTCTTCCTGTGTTTGTTCACTTTTCTTTCACTTCTTTCCTTCCTGCCTTCGTTCCTTCCTTCCTTAGGCATTATGGACAGGAGGTGGTGAAGATGTTGCTCAGTCATCAACAATTTAAAATGCTTTTGGAACAATCTCTTTCCCCCCGTTACCTGGAAGATATTCTGACAAGAATTAAGAGTAAAGTAAGTGATTGGCAGGAGAAATGTCTCCTTTGTGCAAGTATTGCCACTGCTAATATGAAATCAAAGATACCCAATCTGTCTTTAGCTCATTCCTCTTCTGCTGAATCATTTTGTTCCTGGGAATCAGCTGTTAATCCTCAGCCTGTTCATCTGCAGGCCACAAAGGAACTGATATTATTAGGGAAAAAAGTGGAGTTTTGAATATTTTCAAAATCAGTCACAAAGAGGAAAGGGAAAGTGGAGAAAATGGGTTTACATTTAAGCGTAAGCCCCCACCAGCTCTCCCTACTCTGCCCCCTCTAAAGCAATTAAGTGAGAATTGTGCTTTTGAAGATAACAGAGTCTTTGCAAAGGACACTGGAAGTAGTAATGTCCAAGAAAATTCCCAAATTTACAAAAGATGTCCAAGTCAATCCTAGTTACTACAGTGACTGTCTGTCTTTTGGGAATACTGCCCTGCTTTCCTTTAGCTCCTTTCCTAAGCCTGTAGCAGTAAAGTTAATTCAGTGTGTCTTGGCACTCTGTCCTGGCCATTTGGGACACGCTGGTCCCTCTTACCCGGACAAATGTAATTCAGGTCCAGGCTTCAGGACAAGTTATTTCAGTCCAGCTGTATTTGTCTGGCAGGTGCCTATTGCTGCTGTTCATCAGATGATGGCAGAACTTTCTGCTGGTGTAACTGCTGCTCTCTCCTACTCCCAGTTGGGTGAAGGGAAGGGAATCCAGCCCCTGAAAGCACGGCAATTGTTCTCTAGACCAAAAATGGGTTTGCATAGGGAAGAGAAGTATCAGGCTGGGTTGGTTTAAATCCAGTTGCCTTTTTTAACAATACTTCTATACACTCCATCTTGTCACAGCTCTGGCTACTCATTTCCATCCTTGTTCCCTTTCCTCTTGGTAAAGACAGTGCTCACCCTTCTTGGGGGTCTGTTTTTCTCTTTGGAAAAGGAGGAAAACAGCTAAGGACTCATCTCTGCCTTCTCCTCCCAGTAGCTGCTTTTTCCCTTTTTCCACAGAAATGTGCCTGATAATGTGGCTGTCAAGGGACTGAACCTGTTCTAATGAGAGCTGTACAGCACATTACATTTGAGAAGTCCACCTGTTACTTAGAGAAATGGTCTGGATCATGGAAGAGTTGATCAGAGCCCTGCACTTCTCCAGACACTGGCTCTCAGACAAACAAAAGAAAACTTAGATCTCCTCCAGCCATAGTTTTGGCAAAATCATAATTGCCCTCAGTACTTGAGGCAACTGTATAGAAAACCAGGCATTGTAAACATCTGCTTCCATTCAAAGCAAAGGTACTCTTTAGCATTAGTAAATGGAATTGATTTAATGATTTATAGATGGAGAGAAATACCATAGGAACTATTCTGTCCCCAGCCAAACCTCTTAAAAACAGAGGAAAATCTTTCAACCAGCATGAGGTTGCACCACCATTCCAGTGAGTGGCCCACAGGAAAACAGTGAAATTGTGCAATCGAGTGCTGACCTGACAGAAAGGATCACTTTCATCTTTGACATTGCTGACTGCTACAGCCACTCTTCAAACAAGGACATTTGAATCCAGCTTTCACATTGCTTGCTCTCTTCACAGATTTTTGAATATTTTGTCATGAGAATATCTGACCGCCACAAGAAGGTGAAGCAGAGGGCGCTGGATGTGCTGGCTGAAATCACAGGAGCCCTGAAAGATGCCTTTGACCCGGTGATCATTGGTTTGGTTGAGGGAATAACAAAGAACCTGAACTCAAAGGATCCCAGGGTTCGTGGGGCAGCTGTGAAAGCAGTGGAATAATCCATTGCTCATTTGGGTAAGGCTGAGCCCTGGCAGGGACTCTCCTCAGTTTCTTCTCTGTCTCTCCTGCACAAGAGAGCGCTGAGAGCCTCGACAGCTGCTCTTGTCTGTGGAACACTGCAGCTGACACCCACCAGAGGCTTGTGCAGGTGCAGTCCTTGTGGACCATCCCCAACAGGCTGGAATGGGATCAGCATTTCCCAACAGTCCCAGGAGCCCTTGGCTCTGTGCTGCTTGTCTGAAAGGCAAGTCCTGGACTGCAGCTCTGCTACAGTTCAGAGGCAAAGGGGGTTTGGAGTTTGCTTGGGCCCCGTCTGACTTCCCAAATGAACAGCTTTGCTGTGGGAATGAAGGGACACTGACCCATCAGAGCTTCTGCAGAGCAGCCACCTGGGAGGCTCTACATTAGAGGCATTAGCTGCCTATTTCCTACTTTTCTTCTTTGTCTTCTGTTTTCAAAGGGGAACTGATGATTCACCAAGTTCATTTCTTTATAACAAACAGGTATAAACCCAGTTGTCAATGATGCCTTGTTCCACTTGTTGTTTTGCATGGGCCAAGATGGCCACAGCAATTAACTACATAGGCAAGGGCTGCTCTAAATTCCTTTGCCACACACATTTATGTCAGCTCTGAGAATGCTGCACTGGGGAAATATGCCTGAAAAAAGGAGTGTTGAAGAGGCAGGTCTTCAAGAGGAGTTTCCACTTTCTCCTCCCCAGCTGCTCTGTGAACGCAGGAACTGCCTGACTCAGTGCCTTTCTGTGTCCCAAGTAAGGGGCTCTTCCTTTTTGCTCTGGGATGCAAAACCTTTTCACTGCTTCCATGTGACTGAACTCTTGAGGTCCCTGATGTGAAATGTTTTAACACAGCTCCTGCTACAGCAGACAAGTTTGGATTTACAAATGTGAAAGGAGAGCTTTTCTTTTGGAATTTAAAACCCTGCCAAGTATGCTGGAAGGAAAGAAGAAAAGATTCAAAAATCACCAGAAATGTACTTTATTTTATAAAATGGGGTTAGCCCTGCCCTTTCTTCTATTACCTGAGCAAAGTGAGCAGAAACATGTGTTTCCCTTGTAGATAAAGTGTCACTGCTGAAAGAGTTCAGCTACCAATGGAATCACCTGAGTGGCCAAGCCCTGCTGGATGTCACCGAGCGTATCACAGGTATGGCCTCCCCTTCTGAGCCAAGAGCTCTTCCCAGGGAGCATTTACAGGGAATGCCTGTGAGCAGACAGCAGAGCAGCTCCTCCAAACCAGGAGGTGCTGAGCTTGTCCCTGCTGCCCCATGGCCAAGGCAGGTGGGTTTGGCAGGTTTTCCCTGGCTGCTGCAGAGCTGGGCAGCATCTGAGATGGGGGCAGCGCTGGGCCTGGGGCTGAGCTCTGACTGGGGCATCTCAGAACCACCTCCAGCAAAGGGAGGGCTAAAAATGCCCCAGCTGGCTCCTCTCTGGGGAGCTCAGGGACATCTGTGGTCTTTGAGGGGAAATGGTGGCAAATGCTGTTTCAGGGCATCCGTTTGTTTTGTCCTCACAGAATTCTTGTTTTTCCCTTGGAAAGTTTTGAGGCTGAACCGTGCAGAGCCTGGGGGTCACAGCTTAGGTCAGAACTCAACAGAGGTATCAGAGGCACGGGTTTAGTGCAAGGCAGCCTCTGGGGCACAGGGACAGAAGCAGAGTGCTGAGGCTCCCTGCCTGTGCTGTCAGAGTGGCCTTGGACTGAGCCTTTCAGGGTGTGCAAACAGTGTCTGCCTGTGTCAGCACTGTCCAAAATGCTACAAATGCAGCTGATAATTGATTCCTCAGAGCAGCTTGCTGTGTCAGCAATAGCCAAGGAATGGAAAAAGGATAATCCCAATATATAGCAGGGAAGATGATTGATAGCCTTGCTTTAACTGGGGCTAAATCCACTGCTAATTATGCCAACATCTTTAAATGCAAGGTTTAATACACTTTGTGTCTTCATTAGGAATCTCAAAAGGGCATGTTCAGGGATTGGGAATGTCAAATACCCTTTAAAGAGCATTTGAAAAATATAGATCTCCAGGAATAGGGCATTCAGTTTAGCACTTCTTTTGATCTCTTTTTCAAATAAAGGAATTAACCATAAATTAGGACTACTTTAGAAAAAGCAAATGCTCTCTCTGAGATTTAGCAGGACTGGACAGCTGTTCCTCACATTCAGTAGTCACTGATGTCTTTAATTGCATTTAAATTCAAATGAATTCCCATTGTAAAATGGGTACCATAACCCTTTCCTGCTTAGCAGAATTGGTTTTGGGTACTTGCAGTAACTCTTTCAATGTTGATGTCTGCTGGTGGATTAACAGCATAGAGAAAATGAAGTCTCTCCCGCCACAGAATATTAAATTGCTGATGAATAACATTTTGTCCAATCAGAAAATAAGAATGGTCTCCAGAGCATTTCAGGTTATCATCTCTGAGCCAAATCTGCCTGTTGCAAGGAGCCTGTTGCCAGTAAACATTTGTCCGTGTTTGATACAGTTCAGTTCAGAAAATGGGCAGAGAGATTTCAGAGACAGTATGAGAAAACACTCGTGTTTTGGTTACATTTCAGTCCCCTGTGTAGCATTTTTCTTTCTCTATGCCCCTATTTGAGTGGACATTATAAGAAAAAATGCCAGTAACATTGGGAGGGGAAGTGGCATTAAAATGTGGAGATGCCCAAATGCCAAGGCAATGGGGTCTGGGTAATTCTCTAGAGATGCCCTGAGGTTTGAAACAGCTCTGTTGGAAGCCCCAAAAGCATTCTGCCAAAGACACCAGCTGGTCACTGATGTTTCTCATCCAGCTGTCAGGCAGCAGCCATCTCCGGTGGGCTGGAGTTTTGAGGTGTGTTCTAATCCTGCCCTTTGCTGTGTGCCACTGAGCACAGGGCAGAGCCAGATTAGGCATCTGGCACTTGGCATCAAAGTTACAAAAATTGAATCATCCCTTTTATTAGAAGTCTCTCCATTTCCTCTCTATGGTACATTTCCAAATCTTCAGTGTGAGTTTAGACATCTTCTTAATGGAAATCAAAGGCAATTTGACATTTCATTCATTGTTCATGCAGAAAGAGATTGTGAAATAATTTAGTAAAGGTAGGAAGTCTGCCACAGGACAAGGGCTCTGGTTGGAGCAATTAGTGCTGAGGGATTGGTGGTTCTGTTTCCAGGATGATCAGCTGCTTTTCCCGTTTCTGGACCAAGGGGCTCTGGGTGCTATTTTGCTGCTCTTGGCCAGAGAGGCTGGCAAGAAGCAGAAGCAGAGGTAGATCCTTGTTTGCAGTGAGGCTGGTGGGTAAGGAGCTGTGTCTCTGTCCCGGCAGTGCCTGTGCAGGGGGTTCATGCCAGGAGCCCTGAAGTCGCCCAGCGCGACGCCCTGCCCGTGCTCTGGTCCTGCCTGGGGAACAAGGCGCTGCCTGTGCGGAGCACCAACGTCCGCACCGTGGCCACCAAGCTCGCCTCTGCCCTCTGCAAGGTGATGGGCACCCAGCTGAAGGAATGTGCTGCCAGCAAGCCTCCACATGTGCGGGAAAACCTCTCCAAAATGCTGGGCTGGTGAAGGCGAGATGTTCTCCAGAAAGCTGAGGAAGCGCTGAGTTGGACACCTCTGGATTTGCCTTTTGTGCTGTGCAAAAAATGACAAAATCCTAAGGAAGGGTGTGCATCTGACCGCGCTCTCTCCGTCACATTTCCTAGTCAAGGCATGGGTGATAGTGGAACCCTGGAAAAAGTTAAAGATAGAATCTAAAATGTTAGGCTTTGTGCTTTCCCAGATCAACTGCATCTGCGTAAGCAGTATGATAAATTATATAATTGTTAGATGTGATGATTGTTTAGTAATTAAATGTAATATTATATAACCATAAGAAAAATAGTGAGAAACTCTGTTGGAAAATCAGAGAGGGGCTAAATTTATGTATACAATAGAACAATATAAGTTTAATAATTAACATGAAAGTCATGTAACAATAGAGTACAAAACATGATCATTTCAGATGTATGGTTGGAGTCAGATTTGGGTTGAATATACCCCGATTCCCAGAGCTCTTAATAAAAAGCACCGCATATAATCCCCCGTGATTATGTGTTTTTGAACGGTAACCTTTTGGCGAACCTAGATGGGCGCCTTGTGAGTGCTGCGGAGCGAGTTTGCGACTTGATCACACTCCGGCCGGCACCGAGGGATTCTCGGGGAGCCCATCGGCCGCGACCTGCTTCCGCCGCTCACAAACATCTCCGGGAGAAAGGTAAGGTGCTTTTTACTTTGGTTTGGATGCCTGCCAATAAGACGCAGCGAAATCTATGCTTGGCTGGGCTAAAGGAATTCCTGTTGGTTTAAGCCTAGGCGCCGTTCCATAAGACAATCGCGAAAGCGTTGCGGGTTCAGCATTTGTGGTATTTTTGAAATAGAGAAACTTAAAGGGATTTTGGGCAGTAACACCCCTATCCCGCAAAATTCTCCTTTGGGGTGCTTATTAGCACATTGGAAACAAGGTAACTTTGGGGAAGGATTACGTAAAACTAAGTTGATTGATTATTGTAATTCATGGTGGCCAGAATATGCTTTGGAGAATGGTGAAAAATGGCCAAAATACGGTACTCTGCAATATAACACTATTTCGTGGTTAATGTAGTTTTGTAAACAAGAAGGAAAATGGGATGAAGTCCCATATGTTGATCTGGTTTTTTACTTACGGGGAAAGCCAGAATGGCAGGATGAATGTGGATTATTAGTGGTTAAAACATCTGCAAAGTGTGGGGTTTGTGAGGAATGTTGTTTAGAACACTTGGCGTTAAGAGAAAGCTTGAGTAGGGAAAATTATACAGATATTGATTTACACGTAGCTCCAATAGGAACAAGAGAACCTAACCCTATCCCACCTGTTTAATCTGTCCCTATCCCACTACCTGCTCCTCACCCACCTACCCCTGAACCTGTCTCATCTAGTACACCTTTCCCTCTTTATCCTCCTCTCCCATCATCACTCGATCCCTCTTCCTCAGAAGATGAACAAAACCTAACTGTGATAGAAAGGGAAAAGAGGTATGCGAGTGAAAAAGATAGCAATGGTAATGAATCAGTGACCCCAATAGCCCATAGAACCCGGAGTCGTGCAAAGCTTGCCCCAGTTGTGCATAGAGATGGCATAAGGAAACAAAAACGGACTGTGATTGCCCTCTTGCGACAAGGTGTCGGAGTGGAAGGGCCAGTATTTGTAAAAGAGCCTTTTTCCCCAGCAGACTTAGTCATTTGGAAACAGTCAGCCGGAACTTAAAAAGAAAATCCTGATAAAGTGGCACGCGTAGTAAAAATGGTTATGAAAACTCAAAATCCTGACTGGGTTGACATACAAGTAATATTAGATACTCTGATGGATTCTACTGAAAAAGAAATGGTACTTAAGGCACCCAAAGAGAGGGCAAGAGAAGATATTACAAATGGGCTGGTAACAGGGAATTTAGATGTGAATTTCCCAATTGAGGATCCAAATTGGGACCCTAATGTATTGTGCGATATGAGGAGATTACGGAAATACCAAGAGTGGATTCAAACAGGAGTTCAGAATGCTGTGCCCAAAACTATAAATTGGTCTAAACTATATGAGGTTCAACAGGAAAAGAAAGAATCTCCCACTGCGTTTTTGGAGAGGCTTAAGGAGGTAGCAAGGAAATATACAGACCTCCAAATGGATACAGAGCAAGCAAAGGTTCAGCTCACTCTCATATTCTTGGGTCAATCACAGGATGACATTCGTAGAAAATTGCAAAAATTAGAAGGGGAAGAATTAAGGAATTTGGATAAGTTACTCCAGGTTTCTTGGAAGGTATATAACAATCGGGAAAAAGAAGCTAGTAAAAGGCAGCAGCAGAATCTTTTGGCAGTAATGCAGGGGAGAGGGAACCCAAATTTCAGGGGGCGTAACGGGAATGGTCGGCGAAGGAGACCAGTTACCCAGGGGTTAAGCCTGAATCAATGTGCATATTGCAAGGGGGTGGGACATTGGAAGTGAAATTGCCCAAGTTTGAATAACCAGTTTGACCAGGGCAATCAGTTCCAGCAGGCTACCAAGGAGATGGTCCTGGGGGAGTATACCAGTTGACTAGACGTAGAACCGGGAGAACAAGTTAAGGAACCTGTTGTAAATATACAGTTAGGGCATAAAGAGGTCAGATTTCTAATAGATACGGGAGCTACTTTTTCTGTATTGAATGATTTGCAAGGACAAATTGGGGACAAGGAAATGACAATAGTTGGCGCTACAGGCAAAGAGGACAAATGGCCCCTCCTGCAACCCCTAGATTTGTGTTTTGGAAACAAGGTTATAACACAAATTTTTATATGTACCTGAGTGTCCAATTCCGCTTTTAGGGAGAGATTTGCTAGCAAAACTTGATGCGGTAATAACCTTTGAAAATGGAGAGCTTATAAAGAAAATACCTGAATCAAAGACGGGACAGATATTAATGATCAAAGAAAAACCTGTTCCCTCTGTCCCTAGGGAGGTAGAAGATGCAGTGATTCCCTCTGTATGGGAGACAGATATACCAGGGAAATCTAAATTGGCACAACCTGTGCATGTAGAGTTAAAAGAAGGGGAAAGGGCTGTACAAGTCAAACAATATCCCATAAAACCAGAAGCACGGCAAGGAATAGTAAAGATTATTGAGAAATTCTTGAAATACTGAATTTTAGAAGAATGTGAATCAGAATTTAATACACCAATATTTCCAGTAAAGAAGCCAAATGGTGAATATAGATTAGTGCAGGATTTGAGAGCAATAAATAAAATAACAAAGAACATTTATCCAGTGGTAACAAATCCTTATACATTGCTAACATCCGTAAAGGAGATATATAAATGGTTTACCGTAATTGATTTAAAAGATGCTTTTTTCTGCATCCCCCTTGACAAAGAAAGTAGGAAACTGTTTGCCTTTGAGTGGGAAAACCCAGGGAACGGAAGAAAGACCCAGCTCACCTGGACACGACTCCCACAAGGCTACAAGAACTCGCCGACCCTATTCGGAAACCAACTGGCAAAGGAACTGGAGATTTGGACTGAAAATGGGCAAGTACCAAGAGACCAGTACTTATTGTTGCAGTATGTTGATGATATACTAATAGCTACAGAAGAAAGAGCAACCAAGAAAGGTAATCATTTGAGATTTTAAATTCACTGGGAATGGGAGGCTATAAAGTATACAGAGCAAAGGCACAAATCACACAACAGACTGTGATTTACCTGGGATGTGAAATTTCACAAGGGCAATGAAAACTAGGTACTAACCGTATCCAAGCTATTTGTGCTATTCCAGAGCCCCAGAATTTACATGAGCTGCGAGTCTTCCTCGGGATGGCAGGATAGTGTCGCTTGTGGATCATGGACTATGGACTGATTGCGAAACCCCTGTATGAAGCTCAGAAGATGCAGCCATTCACCTGGGGCAAACCACAGAAAGAAGCCTTCCTAAAATTAAAGGAAGCACTGACAAGTGCTCCAGCACTGGGGTTACCTGATCTGTCTAAAGATTTTCAGCTGTTTGTACATGAAAGGCTGCGCCTAGCACTAGGAGTCCTGACACATTGTCTGGGAAGCTGGAAAAGGCCGGTGGGCTACTTTTCCAAACAACTCGACAACATAAGTGCTGGGTGGCCCCCATGTCTGCGGGCAGTCGCAGCTACTGTGATCCTGATACAAGAAGCCAGGAAACTTACTATGGGAGGGCACATAGATGTCTATGTACCACACATGGTAACTGCTGTCTTAGAACAAAAGGGGGGCCATTGGCTATCTCCCAGCAGGATGATGAAATTCCAGGTAGTCCTGACTGAGCAGGATGATGTCACATTAAAAACAACTAACCTTTTGAATCCAGCTTTGTTCCTAGGTACCACAACTGAAGAAGGCCCATTAGAACATGACTGTGTAGAAGTAATAGAGTACACCTATTCAGCAAGAGAAGACCTGAAATACGTCCCACTAGAGCAGCCGGAGTGGGAGCTGGTTACAGATGGGAGCAGCTTAGTGGAAAACAGAACCAGATACGCTGGATATGCGGTAACAACAGTCAATACAGTAGTGGAGCAAAGGCATTACCACCAAATACATCTGCCCAGAAGGCAGAGCTGGTTGCTTTAACCAGGGCACTAGAATTAAGTGAAGGGAAAAAGGTAAATATCTGGACTGACTCAAAATATGCTTTTGGAGTGGTGCATGTACAGGGAGCACTGTGGAAAGAAAGAGGACTGTTATCTTCTCGGGGTACTCACATTAAACATCAGGATGCAGTCCTGTAATTGATAAAGGCAGTACAAAAACCTGAACAAATGGCAATAATACACTGCAAAGCACACCAATCAGGAAACTCCAAAATCTGTAAGGGAAATCGAAAGGCAGACTGGGCAGCCCGACAGGTTGCTCAAGAGGTACAAACAACAATGGCATTGATACCTTTGAAGCTTAATGTATCCCAATTCAATTTGCCTCCAAAACCAAAATATTCAGTAGAAGATGAGAGACTGGCACGTTTGCTAAATGCACAAAAGAATTCAGAGGGATGTTATGTGACCGCACAAGGACAAATAGTGGTACCCCCCTTGATAATGAGAGAAGTTCTACAAATTAAACATAACGAATGTCACTGGGGAGCAGAGGCATTGGTAAAATTACTAAAGCAGAGTTTAATTTCAGTACGGATGTTAACAATGGCAAAATCAGTAATGTCAAAATGTAATATCTGCTTGAAAAACAACCCGGTGGCCAGGCAACAGGCACAGTTAGGAAGAATTCGGATAGGAATAGAGCCAGGAGACTATTGGCAGGTAGATTTTGTAGAACTACCAAGGACTCGAGGATACAAATACCTGTTAGTGGGGGTTGACACATTCTCTGGGTGGCCAGAAGCCCTTCCCTGTCACACGAACCAAGCAAATGAAACAGTTAAGTGGTTACTACAGGAGATTATTCCCAGATTCGAGGTACCCCTAGGGGTATCATCAGATAGGGGACCCCATTTCATAGCTACAGTAGTAAGAAAGGTAAGTACATTGCTGGAGATAACTTGGGACTTCCACACACCGTGGAGACCCCAGTCAAGTGGAAAGGTAGAGAGGATGAATCAGACACTAAAAAGGCAAATCAGTAAAATATGCCAAGAAGCCAAATTGCAGTGGCCCCAGGCTTTGCCAATAGCACTGTGGAGGATTCGGATAAAGCCTCTGAGTGGGATGACAGTCAGTCCTTATGAGATATTGTATGGGAAACCATATGAATATCCTGAGCCTAACCCTAATGTACACATCACAGGAAAGCAGGAAGTGTGTAATTATGTTCTGTCTCTTGGGAAAACTTTAGCTCGGCTCCGGAGTATCCTTGTGTGGAATAGACCACTGACTCTCGAGAACCCAGCCCATAACATACATCCAGGAGACGAGGTGTACATCAAGAACTGGAACGAGGAACCGCTGAAAGAAAAGTGGAGTGGACCCCATCAGGTACTACTGACCACCTTTACAGCAGTCAAAGTAGCTGGCGTGGAACCCTGGATCCACTTTACCCGAGTGAAGAAAGTCCATCCTGGATCACAGACTGTATAAACTCTGGAATGAACAAAGGCTGCAGATAAGATGTGTTTAATTGCTTTCAGAATGCTATCAGTAATTGTGCTAACGTTATGGTTATTAATATCTTTGGGATGTGGAATGCAAAATGATCAACTAACCACTCTTCATTCTAGAATGAAGAGTGAGGTACAAACAGAAACACAGGTGATAAAGGTTTCTAATGCAGTTCGGGCTGAGAATGTAATGATTGGATTAATCAAAGATTTTGCCAAAATGCAAAACACCAGTCGAATAACTGCCTGTCTGCCAATACCACAGGCAGCAGGAGACCCAGTAAATTGGGGAATCATAACATCAAAACTACCTGAAATACAAAAGAACAAAACAATTACATGTAAAGAGGTACCCGAATTGAGGCAAGTTACAGAAACCACTCTGGTATGGGAACGTGAGGCCAAGGATAGGAAAGATCAGATAGAGCCTTGGGACAGTGCGTCGTCTGTGAGTATTCTTCAAAGATTCCAATATATGGCAAACACCCCTTGATGTATTAAGTGGGAAGACCCCAAGAATGAAACAGATCCAGCAATAACAAACACTGACACTAGTAGCAGAATGAGGGCAGACAAAGCAAGTTGGTGGGCATGTAATAAAACTTATGACTGCACTTCAGATGATGTAGAGATAAAACAGATGCCACCCCTGGCAATAGCCCTACAAATTGGTTGTGCTTGCAGGGGGATCAAACATAAACAAGGCAGAGTGAATTACAGAGTAATTATAGGGTGTTCCAGGATAACAATCCGAGGTCCAGGACAATTTGTATGGGCAGCAAGTGATGGTACCTGGACAACACATCTGCCTGTAGATGGGAAAGTAAAGGAGATTACTTTAGGCTTCCCAACCTTATGTCCGTTTTGGAAAAAGTCCCCATTTAATGGAAAACATGAACTTCTGCAGATAAGAGCAAGACGAGAAGTTCTAGACAATGAAAATCCAGATGACACTTGGCAAGAACCCTCTAGTGGAGTGAAATTTGGATGGGCCCTAGAGTCATTGCTTGGTCCTATAGCAAACTATCAGAGTAGAGAGATGCTACACAAACTTACAGGTCAGGTAGGTAGACTGGCAACAGTCACCCGGGAAGGATTTAAATAATTAAATATACAATTACAAGCCACCACAAAAATGACTTTACAAAATCGATTAGCGCTAGATATGTTACTCCTGAAAGAGCATGGAGTATGTGGATTCTTCAAGGGACAAGTGGATCATTGCTGCGTTCGTATCCCAAATGAAAATGCAAATGTAGAATATGACATCAATCAGTTGTAACAAATAGAGCATGAAGCACAAGAAGAGCAAAAGAATTTGGCTACAAGCTGGTTAGGAAAAATCTTTAAAGGATTAGGGTGGAATTGTGAGTTCATGGATTAAATCTATAATTGAGAGTGTGATAATCTTACTAATTGTATTCTTAGCAACTTGGTTAGTTTACAGCATCTTAAAGGGAGAGATACAGAAGAAAACGTCCTGGAACCAGAGGATAATAAAGGCACTAACTCGAGATCCAGGCCCACCATCTTCTGGTTCTCCAGTTTGTAATAGCATCCACGACAATGTTTACATCAACCCTGGATTTGAAGAACCAAATACGAACTGAGGAATAAAGGACTGTATCAAGTGAAAACATTTACACCTATGAAGTGAAGTGAAAATGCTTTCAAAGGGGGGACAATGATAGTGGAGCCCTGGAAAAAGTTAAACATAGAATCTAAAATGTTAAGCTTTGTGCTTTCCCAGATCAACTGCACCTGTGTAAGCAGCATGATGAATTATATAATTGTTAGATGTGATGATTGTTTAGTAATTAAATGTAATATTATATAACCATAAGAAGAATAATGAGAAACTATGCTGGAAATTCAGAGGGGGGCTAAATTTATGTATACAATAGAACAATATAAGTTTAATAATTAACATGAAAGTTATATAACGATAGAGTATAAAAACATGATCATTTCTGATGTATGGTCAGAGTCAGATTTGGGTTGAATATACCCCTGACACCCAGAGCTCTTAATAAAAGCACCGCATATAATCCCTCCGTGATTATGTGTTTTTGAACGCTAACAGACTGAAAATCTGCTTTTGGAGTAGTGCATACCTTTGGAAAAATCTGGGGAGAGAGGAGGGTATTAAATTCAAACGGAAAGGGACTGATTCACAAAAAATTTGTCCTAGAAAAGTTAGAAACCTTACCAGAGGAAGTAGTGGTGGTATATGTTGAAGGACACCAAAAAGGGGTGCAAGGGAACAATTTAGCCAGTTTAGCAGCTTAAAATGCAACTGAATCAGAGACAGAAAAACTAATAATAGTATTAACACCCATGAGAGAAATGCAAAAAGTCCCTGTATTCAGTCGAACAGAAAAGGAAGAACTCATTAAAAGAGGAGCCAAGAATGATAACAAAGGGAAGTGGAGATTAGCAGATGGAAGGCAAATTTTGAATAAAACCCTTGCCAAGAAAATGCTGGAAGGCATACATGGAACAACACATTGGGGTACACACAAGTGCTAAGTGATCAATTTCTAAGGGACTGGGGATGCATAGGAATTTTCAGAATAGCTAAGGAAGTAACTGAACAGTGTGTGATATGTCAACAAGTAAATAAGAAAATCATGAGGAAAATACCCAGAGGAGGGGGAGAGCTAGCCTTAAGGCCCTTCCAAAACATCCAAGAAGCCTTTACTGAGCTTCCCCAGGTACAATGGTGGAAATTTTTGCCAGTGATCATAGATCACATGACTCATTGGGTAGAGGTGGTACCCACTGTGAAAGCCAATGCCAATGTTGTGAGTAAAACACTTCTAGAATCAATCATTCCTTGATATGGGATGGCAAACAGGATTGATTTGGACTGGGGAACTCATTTCACATCAAGGATATTGCTGAAAGTTGTTCAGGCCCTGGGAGAGAAATGGGAAGTACACACTCCAAGGCATCCACAGAGTTCTGGTTAGGTTCAGAGAATGAATCAAATTCTTAAAAGAGCTCTAGTTAAGATAATGATTGAAATCCAGATGTCATGGATAAAATGTCTCCCTTTGGCCTTATTAAGAATTAGAACTCAACCCCAGCCAGATCTGGGGGTGTCACCCTATGAAATGATGTTTGGGTTACCCTTCCTGACCTTACCCCAGAAGGCTGCCACCTATGAGGAAGGGGAAGCCAATGCCAAGAAATAAGTGATGTCCATCGCACAAACCTTAGAAGGACTAAGACATAAAGGGGCAATTCCTCAAACTACCACCTGGATATCAGAATCCATAATATTAAACCCAGATTCGGTGATGATTAAGTCATGGAGAGATCAGCCTCTAACTCCTCAGTGGGAAGGTCCCTTTCAGGTACTGCTCACCACCAAATCAGCCGTGCAAACTGCAGAGTGGGGATGGACTCACGGCAACAGAGTCAAAGGCCAGAAGAAGAACCGAAAGAGTGGACTGTAACATCAGGCTGGGTGAAACAAGATTGATTCTCAATCAGAGACTGAAAGACAACCAGAAAAACATCAACACGCCCAAAAGTAGAGTCAAGCTTCTACCAACCAGCTCGAGAACTGTCTTCCTGTTTTCATGGGTGAGAATTACCAGCATCTGTTCAGAAGAAGTACAAAAAGGACTGTAAAAGGCAATGGGACAACTTATTTAGGAAAATAAGACAAAGGAAGGAGGGCAAGACTGGGTTGGCCCCTTTGTTTGCTTCCAAGAAGCCTCGATAGCCCTGTGGTGGGTAGCAATCCGTAGGCATGGTAAGGTAGGGACAAAAGGCCATACCAGATCTCTATCATTGCTCAGTTGTCTTTTAATTCAACAGGGACTGGAGGGCAGGACCGAGTTGGCCTCTGTATTCACCCCTAAGATACACTGACTATGGGTAGCAGCCACATAGGCATTGTAGATGGGAGTCAAAGCCATACTGGACTGCTGTGATGCCCTTTTGTTTATTCCAAGTAAACAAAATGTGTCTAAGGAAAACCTGAGATTTTTTCTCCTGTTCCCACTGTCCTTGCTCACATCAAGAGATGCTGGTGCAACTCATTCAAGAGAGAGAGAAATTTTTTTACTTAATTTTTCAAGAAAAATGACTTCTAGAAAAAGAAAAGGGGTTTTGTTATAGATGAGTAATCCTATGGTTGACTAGCACAATTAAGGGGTGAATAATAAATATATGTTAAGAGAAGTTTTGTAGATGTATAGTTATCCTTCCCCTCCCTCTTGCATTGTTATCACAGGATGGCCTCAGTATTTGGGGCATTTGGGAGGGTTGGCTTGTTACTGTGGCAGCAGCTGACCTCCAATCAAGGTGTAAGACAGTGATCTCCACCACTGGACAGTAAAGAAGGAGTCAATTGACAAGACTTTGTGAGGGGCTAGAGGTGTAAAAGACAGAACATACATTTTGTAGATGAGCACATGGTGACTGAATCCCTTGCTCCTGGCATTGTATCCTTTTCTTTATTCAGTCTTTTATTGTATTTTCATAAGGTCTTAATAAACCATTTAAATTTTTGAAAGTGAAAATCGTTTCTAACATGGGGTTGGGGAATGTGGGGCAAGATTGTCCACACTGGGTCAGCTCTCAAGGTACAATTTCTCTGACATGGCCAGACCTCCTTAGGAGAGACCCTGGATCAATATCAATCACAGAATGCTGCAATCACCTCTTGTAGTAAAGGAAAAGCAATAAAAGGCAGCCTTTAAAATAGGAATACATATTTCTTAGAAGGTCCTTGAAATATTTATCCATAACTGTAAAAGGAAACCTTCCTGATGAACTGCTCCAGACCAGAGGGAAATCACGGCAGAGCCACAGTTTGTCAGGACTTGATTGATCCTCATGAGGCTCACTGTGCATTTGGAGCTGAGCCCTTGAACCTCAGGGCTTGAGATTGCGCAAACAGTTCCAGGAGTCAAATTCAGAGAAAAAACTCAGAGTGTCTCAGAGCATGAATGGGTCCCACTGAGGTCCATCCCAAACACAGGATCCTCATGGACTCCTTGGAGGAGAGAATTGGAGGCCAGAATTGGAAAAAACACTTCTCAGATATTCAGAGTGGAAAGGAACATCCAAAGTACTGTAAAAACCTTGAGTATCTCAAAGTATTAATGAGCCCCTCTGATTGTCAGTACAAAGCTCTCAAGGGACTCATTAAAGCAGATAATTGGGGCCATGACTGCACAAATCTCTCAGAGACTCCAAGGCAAAAGCCAAAGTCCTTTGAAAAACCTGCAGTCCCTGGAAGCATTCAGGAGCCTCCAGGGCCACTCCTGGCCAAGACTCCCCAGGGACTCCTTCCAGCAGATCCTTGAGGCCACTGGGATGTGGGCTAGGGGGGGATGCTGAGGGCAGGACAAGGGTCTGACAGTGCCCAGCCTGGCTGGGGCTGTGCCAGGAGGCCCCAGGGCCTCAGGACAAGTTGTCTCCTCACAGCCCTCCTCACACCCACCTCACAGGGTGGCACAGACCCTGCTATGCCCCAGGGCATCAGGACTTAGCTCCTCTTGGTCCCCACCTGTCATCACTGCCTCCAGTTCTCTGCTCTGCCTGGGGCCTGGGGACACTTTCTCAGTCGCATCCCTCAGTGGGACCCATTAAAAGTCCAAGAAACTTTGGAGTGTGATTCTGACTTGGAGTTCTGGAGAGGTTTCTTCAGCTCCCTCTCAGGGACTGATGTTCAGGGCCTAAGCACAAAGCCCCAGAGGCTCATTAAAGTCCTTGTGCTGTGTCTGTGCTGCTGAGCTCGGCTGGGCTCCTGGCAATGAGACAGCTCCTGGTAATCAAGAAGAGCTTCAAAAGCACATTTCTCTTGATGAGAAGCTCTTCTGCCAGCCTAGCAGGGCTGGGGCACTGCCTGCAGCTACCCCAGGCACAGCACAGAGGCACAGAGAGCTTCAATCAGTCAGGGCTGGGAAGGTGCTGAGAAGTGCCTGGGGCAGAATCACTGCCAGCCCTTGGCACAGGAACCTCTGGCTGGAGGACAATGCAGCTGCAGCTCCTGGAGTGATTTCCTAAAGCTGGAACATCGCAATGCCTACAGACCCTGTGAGTACATTCTCTGATTGTCTCTTGTGCAGAGCAGCCAGGGGTGCCCAGGGCTGTCCTGCAGAGCAGGGTCCTGCAGCCCAGGGCGCTGTGCTGGGCAGGGACTCTGCTGCCCGCAAGGGACAGCTCTCAGCCAGCCCTGGCAGCTGCTCCCAGAACTGGGGGACAAGGTCTGGGTGGGAGGAGACAGCTGGTAAGGCTTGGAAGTGTTCTCCTGATGTGGGGAGGATGCTGCATTGTTCAGGACTGCTCCCAGCATGATATTTAACTGCAGAAGATTTCAAAGTAGATTATACAGGGGGAACAGTGAGGCAGGGGACGCATAAAAGGGAAAATCCTGCTTTTTTAATCTCCTGCTCTGGGTTGCCTGGATGGGAAATTGCACATAGATATTCCTCTCTCAGTTCCGGCAGTAAAAAATAAAACAAAATTTCCCTTATATCTGAATTAATTGGGCAGTGACAGAAATCAGCACAGGGCCTCTTAGAAGCAGGATCAGTGTTGCTTTTCCAGCATCCTCAGGGTTGCTCTGACGTTGCCATCAGAGCCTGCAGAGCCAGAGCTGCTGCTGGGCAGTGCCTGAGCTGGGAGGGATCTGCAGGGCAGAGCTGAGCCCCCACGGCTGGGCTGGGCTCTGGCAGCACTGGCAGGGACACGGCTTTGATAGAGAGGAACAGCTCCCAGAAGGCACACCTCCAGGCACCCAAGAGCCAGACCAACGCTGGATATACTTTCCTTGTCCAGAAACAGAACAAAAAGGAGAGAAGAGTTTAGGGAAATTTATTTTGAAATTGGAGTTATCGAAGAGTGCACTTTCTTTTCCAAGAAAGATTTAAGTGTGATCACCTTGAAATACACAAAGTTGTAATGAGCAAAGACACCTGTGTGGGGGTCAGCTCGTCTGACTGCACTGAAGCACAGTTGCCCTGTGTTCCCTCTGGGCTCCCCATTGTTTCATATGAGACCAATGCTGAAGATAAAGCAGTAACTTAGCAGCACAAATCCAAACTCATAAAAGATTATAAAGTCCCCTCACATGAAGAGAAAAACTTTGGAGGGGATTCCAAATAAAATAGCATAAGATTGATTCAAAGTTGATCCCACATTGTCAATGTCTTCTTTCAACAGTCCATGATGCCCAGAGTGAAGAAATGTCCAACAGCAGTTCCATCAGCCACTTCCTCCTGCTGGCATTGGCAGACACGCGGCAGCTGCAGCTCCTGCACTTCTGCCTCTTGCTGGGCATCTCCCTGGCTGCCCTCCTGGCCAACGGCCTCATCATCAGCGCCGTAGCCTGCGGCCACCACCTGCACACACCCATGTTCTTCTTCCTGCTCAACCTGGCCCTCACTGACCTGGGCTCCATCTGCACCACTGTCCCAAAGCCATGCACAATTCCCTCTGGGACACCAGGAACATCTCCTACTCAGGATGTGCTGCTCAGCTCTTTTTCCTTCTCTTCTTTATATCAGCAGAGTATTTCCTCCTGACTGTCATGAGCTACGACCGCTACGTGTCCATCTGCAAACCCCTGCACTACGGGACCCTCCTGGGCAGCAGAGCTTGTGCCCACATGGCAGCAGCTGCCTGGGCCAGTGCCTTCCTCTATTCACTGCTGCACACAGCCAATACATTTTCCCTGCCCCTGTGCCATGGCAATGCCCTGGATCAGTTCTTCTGTGAAATCCCACAGATCCTCAAGCTCTCCTGCTCTAAATCCTATCTCAGGGAACTTGGGCTTCTTACACTTAGTGTCTGTTTGGTACTTGGCTGTTTTGTGTTCATTGTTTTCTCCTATGTGCAGATCTTCAGGGTCGTGCTTAGAATCCCCTCTGAGCAGGGACGGCACAAAGCCTTTTCCACCTGCCTCCATCACCTGGCTGTTGTTTCCCTGTTGGTAAGCACTGTAGCAGTTGCCTACCAGAAGCCCCTCTCCATGTCCTCCCCATCCCTGGATCTGGCCCTGTCAGTTCTGTACTCAGTGGTGCCTCCAGCCCTGAACCCCCTCATCTACAGCCTGAGGAACCAGGAGCTCAAGGCTGCAGTGTGGAGACTGATGACTGGATGCTTCCAGGAACACTAAACTGTTGGCCAGTGTCTGCAAAGCACGTTTAATAAAAGTCAGCTTTGATACTTCTGCCAGTGGCCGCTGGCAGCAGCAGGAATGCGGGCAGGGTGAGGATGCCCTGGCTTGGCTTTTGTCTCTGGAACAAAGCGGGCTCAGGGCAGTGCAGAGCAGGCTGGGAAGCAGAGCCCAGGGTCTTTGGAGGCCGCAAGGCATAAAGATCAGTCCCTGCAGCAGCCCACATGCAGGTGGCCCAGTTGCCAAGGCTGTGGTGGCCTTGAGAATGTGCAGGTGGATTTTGCATGGCTGTGGCCTGCTGGCGGCTCTGGGCCCAGGAGTCCCTGTGGCTGGAGCAGGAAGGGTGGCTGAAGGTTTGCTGCCTGCTTTGGTGGCATGGCTGCAGGGGCCAGTGCTGTGAGAGCGCCCTGGGTGAGAGCTGGTGACAGCTGAGCTCTTGGGGACAGCGCTGTGCCCCAGGCCAGGAAGAGCAGCAGTGCCCAGTGCCAGGAGTGGTGTCAGTGGGAGCCCCTGTGCACAGGGACCCCCAGTCCCAGGGTGGCCGTGCCAGCACCCCCAAGGACCTCCAGCCCTGGGAACGTGGAAGAAGTGGAACCCACAAGTGTGCAAAGGCTGCCGGTGCCCAAAGGAATGGCCTAGATAAGTCAGGTTTTAAAAAGAAACAGAATTTATTTGCCAAAGATCGGCAAATCTAGGATTTGCACAACATGTTTCGTTATAACAATCATTTTAACAACAACAACAACAATGTTCAGAACATATTTACATGGGATCCGATGGGGTAACAATCTTCAAAACGTATTTACAAAAAACTTCCAACGTAGAAAACATAATTACAAGGAACTTCTAAACTTCGAACGTATTTACAAAGGTGTGGCATCTGTGCCATCATGTGCATGAGTCCTGGAAGGAAGGAAGCAGCAGAGCTGGACTCAGCCACCAGCACTGGGCCCAGCAGGGCTGGGAGCTGGGCCCCAGGGTCTGGGCCGGGGCTGGCAGGACTGGCGTGGCCCCAGGCCAGCGCAGGGCAGGCCGGGGCTGGTGCTTGTGGCAGCACAATCCAGGCCCCCTGCGGGCACTGTGTCCCTGAGCGGGGCCATCCAGCCCAGCCCCAGCCTGGCGTCAGGGGACCCAGTGTGTGTGTGGGCAGGGCGTGGGAAGCAGCTGCCTGTCTGACCTGTGGGGCTCCGTCTTCATCCAAGGACCATGGGCTCCTCCTCATTCTCCTCGTCAACGTCCATGTCCTCGATGTTGTCCTCCGCATCCACGTCCATCTCCTCGATGGTGTCCTCCTCCTCTACTTCCATGTCCTCAACAGGGCAGGACATGGAAGTAGAGGAGGAGTCCACCTCCATCATTTCATCCTCATCCATCCCCTGGTCCACTTCCATGTCCTCCACAATGTCTCTGTCAGTCTGCAAGGGGCAACACAGTCTCCCAGTGAGCTTCCTGTCCCACACCATCCATTCTGACATGGCTGCAGCCTGCCCATCCCGGGTGCCCCCTGCCTGGCATGGCTCTGTACCTCCATGGGCACAGCAGGGCACATCCTGCTGGGATTGACGCTCCAGAGCCGGCAGCAGGAAAAGCCCAGGCGGCAGCAGCAGCACTCAGCGCTGAGGGTCAGAGCGCAGAGTGAGCAGTAACTGACCCTTGGCAGCCGGTGAAGTGTCTGCTGTGCTCGTTTCCAGGTCCTGGATGTTCCACCTGGAACCCTCTTGGAGCTGTGATGTCGCTGAAGTTTCAGGGCCGCTGTGCAGTGGGAGATGGGGATGACAGAATGATCAAATCCTTGAATGGTTTGGCTTGGAAGGGACACTAAACATGATCTGGTTCCAAGCTGAGCAAGCTCCCAGCACAGCAGGTTGCTGCGGCCCCTGTCCCACTTGGCCTTGGATGTTGCTGGGGATGGGGCATCCACAGCCTCTCTGCACTGGTCCCTGTGACAGGGACAAGCACCCTGAAAGTAAAGAACTTCTTCCCATTATCAAAACTCTTCTACCTCTTTCAGTTTGATCACATTCCTCCTTGTCCTGTCACTACAGTTCCTGACCAAGAGTCCCCTCCCACTTCACTGTGGGTCAGGCTGTTCCTGCAGGGTCACACGTGTGGCTGGACCTGCAGACAGGACAGGGAAGCCAAGTTCCCTATCAGAGAAAATGGGGAAAGTGACACGAGTGATGAGAGAAGAAGGAAAATGTAGAAAAATGCAAGGCATGTGTTTGGGTGGGCAACGCATTCATGCCTTTTATTTGAGGCCAGGTTCTCTGTTGCACTCAGTTCCTGTGTTTCAGCCTGTCCACAGCCAGCCTCTTTGAGCGATCTGCACTCCCAGAGCTGGGAGCACATTTGCTTAAACTGCTGGTGAATGAGGTGAGAGAGGAATCTTTGTGTGGAACTCCAAACACTTTGGATTGCACTGAAGAGAGTCCAGGAATGGAGACAAAATGGGGCTGGGCACACAGATGGAAAATGGGGGGAAAAAATCAGGGTAGCATTGCAGTAAGCCAAGACCAAATTGGTAGAAGAGAGGGGAGAACCTTCTAGGGGGTGTAGATATAAGGAAAATACTGCGGTTGAACTGGGTGATGCCAGCAAAATGTGCTGTTTCATCAGGAGCCTGAAAATGCCCATGGACAAGACCATTTCATTCAGAGCGATGTCTCTCTTTTACCTTGGTCACTTTGCCTAGAGGTATTACAGTTCCAATTATAGGCCCCTGCACCCCAAGATCTTCTCCTTTTTGTTGCCTTTAAAGAAGGCTTCTGCCCTAGATTTTTGCAGGCATTTAGTAAAATAGGATAAAATAACCAACACAATGAATACAATAAACAGGGCCCACAAAACAGTCCTAACTAAAGATGTAAACCAGCCTTTCATCCCGCCGTGTTTGAAAATTCCAGTGAACCGGTCATTGTTGCCTTCCATCTGGATCTTCTTTCCTTGATCTTTCAGCGGCTGAATGCCCTGATATACTGACTCACTGTGTGACAGCAGGTTGAAAAAACACATGCCTTCAAGAGCCTGACAGCCATGGCCATGGACAAGAAATTGTGGCTTGTCTGTGGAAGCACCCAGCTAATGGCATGAGGCTCAGTGAGAAGCATCCAGATTCCTGTTCAGCAGCAACCAATGGCAGCATCCTCTGCCTTTAGCTAATTTAGAATCTTGAGGCTTGGGTTGCCTAAAAGCAAACAGGTAAAGAGATTAGAAGATGAAATTTAAGTTGGGGTTCCACTAAACTTTCTCTTCTGTAAGCCAAGGGTGTGAACACAGCTTATTAGAAGAATCATATATCAATACTTAAATACAATTTGTACAAATGTTAAGACATATATCCTGGTTAGTGGTGTCTGAGCTATCTTGGTCTTGGTGTGTGTGGTCAACGCTGCTTAGGAGATCTTCTTCTGTCCTTCTTTTTCTTCTTTCCCAGGCTGCTGCTGTTTCTCTTAGGCTTTCATTCTGTTCTTCTGATGATGGCTCTGGTGTTTGCCTCGCGGTTCCCAGAAACAGTTTTAATGTATTTTGCTGGGATCCATCTTAGGAGTGTTTCTGTAGAGACAAGGGCATCTTCTCTTTCCCAAGTAATTAATGGGAAAGGGCCCATAAATTGTTTAAATTCAGGGTCTTTGCTCAACACATGTGGCTTTTCTTTTAATTGGGCTGCAGTTGAATTAGTAAAATGCCTGATGACTGGGGGAGTTGGCTCCATAAATGAGTTGTTCAAAAAGTTGAATACGTAAAAGGCCTTGGCCAGTCTCTCAATGGAAGATAATATCTGGATTACCCCTCTCAGTTGATCAAGGATCCTTTTGATGGCTCGAGAGTTGGCCCTCTCGGCTATGGACTGTCCTGTGGCAGAGTGTGGTATGCCTGTGACATGTTTTATACCGCAGAGGTCAGAAACTTGTTGGAATCAGTGTGAGGTATAAGCAGGAGCATTATCAGTTTTAATTTCCTGTGGAAGTGCTAAGGTGGAAAAATCTAACAATTAATGTTTTACAGCATCATTTTTTGATTTTTCATCAGCATGAGCAGAGGAAACAATCACACTGTAAAAGGCGTCAATTGAGACGTGGATGTATTTTAGTGTGGCAAAAGAGGCTTAGTGTGTGATGTTTGATTGCCAGATGTGGAGACTGTCTAGTCCTCTTGGACTGACTCCAGCTCTGACAGAAGCAAGGCCATGTTCCTGACAATTTGGGCAGGTGGCTACAATGGATCTTGCCGGGTCTGGGGTAATTTTGAACATGCTGAGCAGCGCAGGAATGTTTTGATGGTAGAATTGGTGGCAGATCTTGTCTGTGTAAAAATGATCTAAGGCATATTTCAATGGTTCAGATGTTTGAAGTAGGCAATTGAGGTGCTCCTGAGTGAGAAGTAAGTATATATTCACAAGGTCTGTTCCTGCAAGGGAGCACAGACGCTCTCTAGCTTTCCTGATTAGTTGTGCAATAATTTTCTGTTGGTTTTTTATCATTTTAGTAGGTTGGTGTAATCTGAAGACACATTCAATTATTATCAGGGGATCTGAGATAGTTGAGTGCCCCCAAAACAATAGTGTATGGAATATTGGACTTACACGAAGGATTGCCAGGGAGAAAGGAAAATTAGGGTGGTATCTGTGTGCCTGTTAATATGAATCACCCAGGAGACCTTTTGTACAGCTGCTTCTGCCTCCGGTGTCAGTGATCACGGGAATCGAGCCCTTCACTGCCTTTAAGGAGCAGGAACAGTGGCACGAGATCTTCTGTGGTGATTCCCAGCAGTGAATGTACCCAACTGATGGTTCCACAGAGTTGGTAGAGTTCTTGCAGAGTCTTTGGGTTGTTCTTGAAGTGCAGTGTTTGGGGTGTGATGGTTCTCTCTGTGCTCTTTAGCCCGAGGTACTTCCAGGAGGCTGTCTTTTGGACTTTATCTGCTGCAATCTCAAAACCTTTCTGCTGTACCGCCGTGATGACATCTTGTACTGCAACGTCCAAAATGATTTGACTTTCTGCACAAGCTAATATATGGTCCATGTAATGAAAAATGATAGCATTAGGATGTCTTTTCCATCTGGACGAGAGAATTTGGGCTGCAAGGCATTGACACGTAGTTGGGCTCTTCTCCATTCCTTGAGGCAATGCAGTCCATGGGTACCTCTGTGACGGTGCTTGTCCAATTTGGGTCGGAAAAGGCAAACAATAGGCTTTCATTGGGGTGCAAGGAGAAGTCAAAAGAGCAGTCATTTAGATGTATAACAACCATCTGCCAAACTCGATGTAACTTGGAGGGTGAGGGCAGGCTGGACTGGAGGGGATCCATGTCCTCGATGCCCTTGTTGATTTTCCTGAGGTCCTGCAGGAGCTGCCTCTTGTCTTTGTCAGGCTTTCATATGATAATGACAGGTGCATTGCAGGGGCTAGTAGATGGTACAATGTGGCCCACAGAAAGCTGCTCCTGCACGTGGGACTGCAGGGCCTTTAACTTTCTGCCTGGGAGGGGCCACTGATCCACCCACATGGGTCGTTGGTCTTCCAGGTTAACTGAAGGGTGGCGCACTGCTCGGTTGCCCCATCTAGAAATCTTGAGGTGTTGATAGGATCTCTAGCCTTGTCCCCCATGGGGACAAGAGGCCTTTCCTCAAATTGTTATTGGTGCCTGGGCGGCGAATAGTCTTACTGTATCACTGTGCCCTCAGGACCTTCCATGCACGTGGTACCTTAACTCCAGAAGCTGGTAGTGGCTCTCCCGATGCCAATAATCACTCCAGCAGCTGGAACCAGGGGCCATTCTTTTTGCCAATCAGAGAGGGAAATTATGGTGATGTCAGCTCCTGTATCTAATAGACCTGAATGACATTGTTTCTCCCTTTACATAACAAAGCACACTTTAGAATGGGTCTATTTCTGCCTGTAATCTGTGCCTACGTCACCATTGGATCAGCTGGTGTGGTGATCATGTGCAGTAGGAAGTAGGCTCTGGCTTTAACTGTTCCTTTTGGAATGAAAAGTGGGGGGGGAATAAGCATAGAGCCTGGACAGTTATCTCCTGCAAAGATGTCAAGGTGACAATCTCAGGTAGTATAGTGAGTGTCTCCATCCCTTCCCTGGTGTAGGTTTAAATCAAAATGTCTCTGGGCCATCCATCAGGCCTGTATTTGCCTGTGGGAATATGGTGAAC
Organism: Zonotrichia albicollis; assembly: GCF_047830755.1. NCBI lineage: Eukaryota > Metazoa > Chordata > Aves > Passeriformes > Passerellidae > Zonotrichia > Zonotrichia albicollis. The sequence goes on along the minus strand of NC_133827.1, from coordinate 3,780,079 downwards.
ATAAATATCATGGATTGGAATAGAAAAGGCGCTTAGCAGGTGCCATTAGGTTCCAGGGCAGAGCTGTCTTCTGTCGAGTTTTCTGCAATGATCAAGCTGTCCTGATGGATCTGAGAAGGTCGCTGTGCTGGTTCTCCACGATGTTGTGGAGAGTAGGGCGGAACGGCCTCGCATTTGATGTCATCGCGTGGGGCCTTTCCGTGTCTGTGTGGGGTTTCCTGCAGGCCACCAGTTTTGCTGGTGTTGGAAAGCGTGTGGACGAGGGGGGCAGTGAGGACAGTGGTTGTGACACTTAGAAGGTCCCTGCTAACAGGCTGTATTTTTACGATTCTGTCAAAAATGCCTCATCTCCCCATCTCCCCAGATTTAAAGCAAGGTCCTTTTTCATGTGTATGTCAGGGAATAGCTTGTGAGGCTACTAGCACCTCTACTACACCCTGACTGGTAGCCTTATGTAGGCTGGCATCATGGTGTATGGTTGCCCTAAGGGTGCATGCCTCGACCATTTGTGCAATGGTAGGCTTTGGAGTGAGGGGTAGAGAGGGTAATATGTCTTTTCAGGTGTTGTTAAGATTTGTTTCAGCAAGGGTAGGAAGTAGTACCTTCTTGACTTTTGGATGTTCAACTTGCTTCTCTATTGCTTGTATAAGGCGGTCACTAAATTTTATAAAGTATTCCCAGGTCCCTGCAGATTGTCTGTGAAATCAAGACTGGGTGTTGCTTCATTGGGTGTCTGCATGAGAGCTGTCTTTGCAGCACTTTTATCTCTTTTAACACAGCTTGGGAAGGTCTCTTACTTGATTCTCAGGTTTAATGAAATCTTCTTCCCTGGCTAGATGGACTAGTGTTAGGTGTGCCCGCCTCTCTTCCCTTGCATTGTCTTTTAATAGTTGTTGTATTAGATTTTTCCCCATTCCTTCCCACAGAATGAATTCAGTGGAGAGAGTAGGATGTGCATAAAATGGTGCAGATTGTGAGCCCCATTACATGTGCAGCAAAGACACCATTTAAGAAATTATTAAAATACAGTGACCCCCTCCCATGGTCTTTTGCTGCTTTATAAAGGTGTTTCATCTCCCGTGTGTGACAGCTTCCCATTGGGGGTTAGCCCCACTCTGGTACTGCACCAGTGCTGCTTGTATTTTAGCTACCAATTCCCAGCCCCCTCTTCAGCTGCCAGCTTCTGCATCCTCTGCCAAGAATCCTCAGGCTCATGCTGAAGGTCAGATGAACCTTCCCTCTCCTCTCCAGAAGAGGGAACTTGGTCTGTGGCAGAGGAGCGGGGCCTTAGGGTGACTGGCCTGGTCAGGCCCGGTGTTGTGGGCCTTTGGTAGCCAAGATGGCGGCCTTCCAGTTACCGCCCCTCACACTTCCGGCTCTTACAGTGCGGGATCCGCAAGGGGCTGAGTTGGAGGGGGTAGGGCAGTGGGAGTAGGCAGGGAAGCGCTGGATCCCAACGCAGGGGTGGTACCTGATGCAGGGGTGGGATCCAACACAGGGGCAGGACCCGATAAGAGAGCTGAGGGTGGGAGGATGTTTGACGTTGACAACCCCCTCCAGAGGAGGGACTCAATTTTGTGAGCTACCTGAGGGGTATCCAGCGAGGAGAGGCACTAGAGAATGGGTTAGGGTAGAATCCAAGCCTGTGTGATCAGTACAGACCTGGGCAGGGAGTAGAGGAGGAGAGGAGATGTCAGACAGCAGGTGGCTTGTCTGAGCTTTACAGCAGTTTCTGTCTCTCATCCGTATCTTGGTTTCAGTGTGTTCAGGAATGCCAGGGGCAGGACAGAAAGTCTGGGTTGAATATTTGAACTTTGAACCCTTGAGAAAACTCTATAAATCATATGAAAAAGTGGGAAAAATTTTGCAACTCTTCTCACTCCCTGAGTTTTCAAAAAATAGAGACGTTCCCTAACTCATTCACAGAATGCTATAAGATGAACAGAATACACAAAAATGACTGGGAACTCTTTAAAGGGCCAATGAACAAACGACTTCCAACTTCCCTTAGCAAAAGTCTTCCCCTCGAAAAGGAGAACATCCCTAACTCGAAATTATGTATCCCTCTCAGCTTTGGATAATTTCTTACCCAGAGCTGCCCCTGATGTAAAGGGTGGCCTACCCACAGGACTAAAAAATCACCCAAGGACCATGCACTTCAGGTGGCTGTCTCCCCATTCATTGCTCTGGTGGTGCTGGATGCAGATGTTTCAAAATGTGCCCTGAGCTTCACCAGCTGAGCCAGCCCGCATCCCTCATACTGCTGGAGGGTGCAGACGCTGCATTCAGCAAGCCTTGATAAAACTGATGAAACATTGTGTTTTGAGGGCTGCCTCACTTTAATTTGTGATTTTTGTCGTGAGGTTTTTTAGTTCCAGTAATAGGCCCCTGGGCCTCTACAACCCTGCGTGCTCCTGAGATATCATTGCTAGTGAGGACCTCAGCAGTGCTGAAAGCAGAGGCCTGTCCTTTGTGTTCCCTTTGGGATTGCAGTGGAAGTGCCCAGAGTGCACATTCAGAGGCACATTCATGGCTTCTCATGCCACGACACCAAAACTAAACGTGCAAGGTGACTTCCTAGAATGACATTTAGTCCATTGAAATATCTAGAGGAAGTGGTCTGGAAATGCTTTCTGAGCCTGCTCCTTGGGATCAGCTGTGAGGGACTGAGGGCTGGCCTGAGCCCGGTGCTGTGTCCCACTGGGAGCAGCCCCACAGGCTCACGTGCAGAGCAGGCACTGCCAGAGGTCCTGGAGATCTCACCTGCCCTGGAGCCACCTTTGTCAAGGTGGTGTAAACATCAGTTGGTGCTGACTTTCCCCTTGGACCCCTTGGTTTAGTCACTATGGGGAATTTCTTTCCTGAAGCCTGTGGGATTTCCCCCTGGCAGCTGTGATGGGGATGCTCGGGGAGTGTGGGGCTTTGGGGGCAGCTGCCCAGGCAGAGGCTGAGCTCGGGGCCCTGTTGGGCCCGTGGAGCCCAGCAGCAGCAGCAGCAGCAGCAGCAGCAGCAGCCCCAGGGCCCAAAGCCCCTTGCCCCCTGCCCAGCACAGGCTGCCCTGTCCCTGCAGCTGTCACCCGAGTGGGGCCCAGGGGCCAGTGGCTGCTGCCAGCAGCTGGAGTGTGGGCAGGGTGAGGATGCCCTGGCTTGGCTTTTGTCTCTGGAACAATACGGGCTCAGGGCAGTGCAGAGCAGGCTGGGAAGCAGAGTCCAGGGCCTTTGGAGGCACCAAGGCATAAAGATCAGTTCCTGCAGCAGCCCAGATGCTGGTGGCCCAGTTGCCAAGGCTGTGGTGGCCTTGAGAATGTGCAGGTGGATTTTGCAATGCAGTGCCCGGCTGGCTCTGGGCCCAGGAGTCCCTGTGGCTCCACCAGGAAGGGTGGCTGAAGGTTTGCTGCCTGCTTTGGTGCCATGGCTGCAGGGGCCAGTGCTGTGAGAGCGCCCTGGGTGAGAGCTGGTGACAGCTGAGCTCTTGGGGACAGCGCTGTGCCCCAGGCCAGGAAGAGCAGCAGTGCCCAGTGCCAGGAGTGGTGTCAGTGGGAGCCCCTGTGCACAGGGACCCCCAGTCCCAGGGTGGCCGTGCCAGCACCCCCAAGGACCTCCAGCCCTGGGAACGTGGAACAAGTGGAACCCACAAGTGTGCAAAGGCTGCCTGTGCCCAAAGGAATGGCCAAGAGAAGTCAGGTTTTAAAAAGAAACAGTATTTATTTGCCAAACATCGGCAAATAAATTTGGATTGCTGTAATGGTTGTTATAATGACAGTTGTTCTGTAAACCAACTGTCATTATAACAATCATTACAGCAACAACAACAATGTTCAGAACATATTTACATGGGATCCGATGGACTAACAATCTTCAAAACATATTTACAGAAAACTTGGAATGAAGGGAACGTATTTACATGAAACTTCTAATCTTTCAAACGTATTTACAAAGGCGTGGTGTCCGTGCCATCATGTGCATGAGTCCTGGAAAGAAGGAAGCAGCAGAGCTGGACTCTGCCACCAGCACTGGGCCCAGCAGGGCTGGGAGCTGGGCCCCAGGATCTGGGCCGGGGCTGGCAGGACTGGCGTGGCCCCAGGCAAGCGCAGGGCAGGCCGGGGCTGGTGCTTGTGGCAGCACAATCCAGGCCCCGTGCGGGCACCGTGTCCCTGAGCGGGGCCATCCAGCCCAGCCCCAGCCTGGCGTCAGGGGACCCAGTGTGTGTGTGGGCAGGGCGTGGGAAGCAGCTGCCTGTCTGACCTGTGGGGCTCTGTCTTCATCCAAGGACAATGGGCTCCTCCTCATCCTTGTCATCAACTTCCATGTCCTCGGTGTTATCCTCCTCATCCACCTCCATCTCCTCGATGGTCTCCTCCTCCTCTACTTCCATGTCCTCAACAGGGGAGGACATGGAAGTAGAGGAGGAGTCCACCTCCATCATTTCATCCTCATCCATCCCCTGGTCCACTTCCATGTCCTCCACAATGTCTCTGTCAGTCTGCAAGGGGCAACACAGTCTCCCAGTGAGCTTCCTGTCCCACACCACCCATTCTGACATGGCTGCAGCCTGCCCATCCCGGGTGCCCCCTGCCTGGCATGGCACTGTACCTCCATGGGCACAGCAGGGCACATCCTGCTGGGATTGGCGCTCCAGAGCCAGCAGCAGGAAAAGCCCAGGCAGCAGCAGCAGCTCAGCACTGAGGGTCAGAGCGCCGAGAGAGTGGCAACTGACCCTTGGCAGCCGGTGAAGTGTCTGCTGTGCTCGTTTCCAGGCCTGGACATTCCACCTGGAACCCTCTCGGAGCTGTGATATCACTGAAATTTCAGGGCCGCTGCGCAGTGGGAGATGTGCAGAATGATGTGGGGATGACAGAATGATCAAATCCTTAAACGGATTGGCTTGGAAGGGACCCTAAAGATGGTCTGGGTCCAAGCTGAGCAAGCTCCCAGCACAGCAGGTTGCTGCGACCCCCGTCCCACCTGTCTTTGGATGTTGCTGGGGATGGGGCATCCACAGCCTCTCTGCACTGGTCCCTGTGTCAGGGACAAGCACCCTGAGAGTAAAGGACTTCTTCCTTTGATAAATATGTATGATTCGTGCTGATAAAAAGTGATATAGTAATTAATAGTTGAAAATAATAAAACAGTTAATAGTAAACTTGTAATGCCAAAGAAGAGAGGGAAAGGAGGGGCTCCACCCACCCCCCCCTTCCCAGCAAGTGTTTTCAAAGACCACAAGAAAGAAGCTGAAGATACAGTTGCTAAAAATGACCAAGAACCTGGTTGGGTCCAAGAAAATGCTAATTATAAAGGATTTATTGCCTTGATATGCAGATGCAGTGATACGTTAGTCTTGGCTTACATTGTACTGGCTTGGTGCTCATGTGTAACCCAAAGGTGAATTAAAGGCCAACGAAGAAGACTACAGGGCCTTCATCAGTGACGACCCCCAAAGACTTGTGCGACCACCAAACCGAGTGGTGGTGCATGCGTGGTAAAGGTGGTAATGAAGGCGGAGACAGAAAAGTGACGAACCTAAAATAGGAGGAGATGGCATTGACACATGGCATATCAGGTGTGACTTTCACTTGGCAAGCTTGTACGTGAAGTGGCAAGGGTCAAGAACCCTGCGTCCGTACCCCGTGGTTGTTTTTGCTTATGCGCTATTATTTGAACCAAATTATCCCTGATTTATATATTTTCTAAACTATTTAATTAAAAATGTTGCTACCTTAAATATTGTTTGGGGTTTTTTTGATGGCATAATTGGGCAAACATAACAGCATCGTGTATGAGATATATGAATATGCAACCGGCTATTACGTTTAAGTTCATCCTGTGTTAGCAAAGTGTCTTCTGAGGCAGAGCACAGCACCCAGACATCTGTAATTCCTTGCTCTTTAAATTGCCCTTTATTGTCCTACCTCTAATTGTCCAAATTATTTTTTCTCTAATTTTTATTCTTAGTTTTATAACTAATTTATTACTATTAAATATTTAAAATTTTAGAACAAGTGAAATTCTGCATTCTTTGTGTCCACTATCAGTGGGCATCCTTCTTCCCAAGCTTTGTCAACTTCCATCTGGGTTTAAGATCAGTGAAACGTGCCCAGCCTTGAGTCTTGGAAGACAATTCTAGCAACAAGTACTTTGCTTTTCTAACACCTGGCCATCACTCCGAGCTTGAAGCCTGCTATGTGTGTCCAGGTTCAACGTCTCTTCCTGTTGATCAGGCTTGGAAGGGTGTAAAGCCCAGGCCCGACAGGACATATTTTCTTCAGGAAATGGGACGTAGGGCCCAGTTTGCAACGGGTGCAGGCCCGCGCCTTCCAGAGCGCCAGAAGGTTGGCGGCGCCATTGCAGGGCTCAGGCGCTGCCTTGTGGGCGAGAGCCGCCATGACAGCGCGGGCGGCGCGCGGCGGGGCCGGAGGGCGGGAAGGGGCGGGTGGGTGTGAGGGGCGGGCCGGTTCGTGCCCAGAGCCGAGCCCGCGCTGTTCCTGGGCGCATTCCCGGCTCGGTGTTGGGAGCGTGCAGCTGCTGCTCGGGCTCTGGGAGAAGCGTGCGGCCGCAGCGGGGTCCCAGCCCCCAGCGCTGGCTGCTGGCCGAGGCTGCAGTGCCGGAACTGCCGTGCCAGAGCAGCCGTTCGCCGTGGCACTGCCTGAGTCCCAGGCAGAGCCGGGCTGGTAGTGCCTACAGCTGAGCGAATCCCTGCCATGGCAGCGCCCCAAGCTCTTGTTTATCCCACAGGAAGATAGGATCAGCACCTGGAGGTGACTGCGTCATACCTGGAAAGGGACTCTCTGCTGACATCTGCCATGTCTGGCAGCAAGCAGGAGGGCGCTGGTGCCAAGGAGCCAGGTGAGGGCAAAGCAGCACTCTGACAGCCTGGCCCAAGGGCTCTTGTGGCAGCAGGCAGCGTGGGGATCAGAGCAGAGGCAGGGGGAGGCAGGAGCTGCTCGGCCATGCCGGGGCTGGGAGCCTCCTTCCTGCCCAAGTGGGGCCCAGCTGGGCCAGGGGGCAGCTCCTGGGACAGCCGTGCCCACAATGGCCCCTGCTCTGCAAGGCCTCCAGCCCTGCCCATCAGCCAGGAAGGGACAAAGCAGCCTTGGGGCCGATGCTGCTGCAGGCTCAGAGCCCCACAGAGCTGCTCGTGCCCGGTGCCATTGGCTCTGTCCCCTGCAGCCTGCATGCTGTGTCACCGTGCCAAGGCTGAGCCCTGTGCCTCCCCAGGCCCTGGCAACTGCTCCTGCACTGCCCAGGGCACCCACGGGCCCTGCCCGGGCCTCACGCAGGCCAGAACCAGCTGGGACTGTGACAGCTCTGCTGCTCTGGGCCCAGCCCTCGGGCAAAGCACCCGCCCCTGTCCCTGGGCTGGGGGCAGTGCCCAGGCTGGGCTTGGCAGAGCCCATCCACTCCTGGAGGGCTGGGGGCACTGCTCTGGCCTGGCCTGGCCCGGCCCTGGGGTCCCTTGGCATTCCTGCTTGCCCTTGCATCCACCAGGGATGGGCTGCAGCTCAATGGCCCCGGCCTGGCCGCACACTCAGGCCTGGAGCCTTCCCGTGGCTCCCCAGGGCACGAGAGCCTCAGCCCCAGCTCCCAAACACGGCCTAACAGCCTTTGCTGATATTGATCCCTGTCAGACCTTTGAAAGGATTTTCAAAGTAACCTTGTTTGGCAACACTTTCAAGGAACAAACGTGACTCGCTTCTAATCAGTAAAAACTTTATTGGTTTGTTTGCACTTCCTATAGGGTATCCTAATGCTTCCTTTGGCGTTCCAGAAAATAATGAAAATCTAACAAATTCTTCAGAGAAGTTCCTGAATCCACTATGAGGAGAGAAGTCTCTACATTCACTGTCCTTACATACACTTAAGTAGCTGCTCCTGTAACACACAAAGATGTAGTGGTTTACCTGACTGGACCACACAGCATGATGTTATACACACCGCTACACTACAAAACTTCTCTTCCCTGTTCATTACAATTTGAAGCTCTTCTCGAGGTCCTGACTTAATTTTGCATGTACATTCATACCTTCAATCCCTCCCCATGCTCAACTTTCACCTAGACTTACCAGGGAACAGATGTTCCATACTCACCTCAAGCAATAATCTACGTCTGTCTTCCTAACCCTCTTTTTCTTCACTGACTTCCACTAATCTACAAAAAAAATGTGGATCCTCTGCACAAAAGAAACATCCAATTAATAGTCTTAAGCACTTGTGATTGCGCTGCTGCTTCTAACAATCTTGACCACCACAGCACTAAAATCAGAAATCAATTCTTCACATCCTTCCTGTTCTCCTGCCCCACCACACCTTGGCTCCAGCAGAAATGTTCCCTACTGCAGCCTGCTGTGCTAAGAACAATCAAAGGCAGCAGCACTTTTCCTCACCATGCTGCAATCTGAATTGCACTTAAATTGCTGCTGTTGCATTAGAAGCTCAGCACCAGCACGCCACATCTTCCCCCAGAACTGAGGCCTGCTGAGGCCTGAGCTCTCCATTTCAACACACCCTGTAAATCGGGCTGGCTGGAAGATTGCAGGCCGGGAACTGTGTGAACAAAGCAGTGCATTTCAGCAGAGTTATGGAATCATTCTCATGGAAGGCACATCCTTTAAGCTTAAGACTATTCTACAAAATCTAACCAGCAATTGTTTTGGTGGCCTGGGCAGGTTTTAGGGGACTGTGCATGTTTCCTTTGGATGTTGTTTTCTTTGTTTCTAAATACAAAATTCACTGGATTCAGAAGAGAAAGCCCCAGATTCATTAGGACAAAGAACCACAGGGACATATGTGGCTGACAAGAACACTCAACATTCCTAATGGTAACTCCAGAAAGAGAGGAAAAAGACAAAGATGATTTAAATACCTGAAAGGATCCAAAATGTCTACGTAACCTGTCAAGTGACTAAGTTTTTGGTAAACTGTAAAATTCCAGATTCCTATTCGGTAATTGTCTGAAAGAAAAGAAAGCCAGAAGTTTTGGCCTTTGTTTTGCCAGGATTTTCTCACGGGATTCTGCCACAACTTGAATCACAAGTAAGGGTGGCAAATTTTGAGTAGAAAACTTTGATAACTAGGCAGCATTTTTTCCTCCTCACTGAATTACAGGAAGGGTTTGAAAGGAAAAAAAAAATATAAAAGAGGGTAAAGAAATTCTGTCATACCTCTTAGGCGTTCATCATCTTTGGAGAAGAAAAAAGCTCTAGCACTTTCTGTGCGGGGTAAAGAAAGAAGCCTAGAAAAGGACAAAGGGATTTGAGCATCCTAAATTGTACTATCAAATTCCATGAACACAAGTTAATCCTGTAGTTCTTCAGAGAAATGCCATGCATAGAAAATCTCCATTCCCTAGGAACTGAATAGAGCTTTTTATTTTACAAAACCCTCTATTAAAGAGCAAACTGACTGTGTCTTGGGCTTTTGGCCAAACTCAGTTTGGAGTTGGTCAAACCAAGATGACCCCGTTAATTTCTTGTGCTCTACTCTTTCTTTCCATATTCACATTCACATCCAATGGGCTGCTGGGAGTTTTGACTCTGTGCAGCACCAACGGTTTTCCAAGATGACTTGCATTGCTCAGAGGTGCGCAATGTCAGTTTCCCATTCCCTGAGTGCTGCTATTAATATTCCCACAGCATCCAACTACTACAGCCAAGTAGACAACAAAGAGAAATGCAACTTGCATTTCTTGGTCCTGTTCGACTTCTGACATCTCAGGCTCATCGTCACCCTCAGAACTGCTGTCCTGGAAACGTGGATCCTCTTGCCATGTGGCTTTTACCCGCTTTATTGTCCCAAGCGCGTGAGGCTCTGCAATGACAGCACCAATAGAGAAAAAAAGGCAAAACCAGATTATTCCTCTACTGGTCAGGAAAAATTCCTCCTTTCACGTGTAATCCTTGCAGTGGAGAAGAGAGATTTAGGAAGGACAGAATCTGACCCTGCCAGGTTTTCTAAGTTACATCTCTGCTCCAGTATTTTCCACTTTGTTCCAGGGATCCCTTATGTATTCTTAAACATTTCTCATTGCATTCAGAAGACACTGAATACCTTCTCAGTTCAGCACAAGTGTAGGGGGCTCGTTGCTTTGTGCTGTTGCATTGGGTTTTTTAATATTTTGGATATCTTCACGGGGTTTCTTTTCTCTCCTGCATGACTGGGACTCAAGTTAATGTTGTTTCATCTTCATTTCAGACGGCCTCATTTTATCTAAGGTTAGGACACCCCAATGATCTTGTGTCATTCCATTTCCTTTTTCTATAGGTCCAAGAGTAGAACTCAGTAACAAACAGAATGTTCATGGATCTTGGGGCCAGCTCTCGGACTTTGCTCCTCCCTCTACATTAACGCACATTTCCTTAAAAGCTTTGTGAGGTTCTATGAAACTTGATATGACTGGTGTGTCACCTTTTTCCCTGTTTGAGGAATTCAGGGCATGAGAACAAGCTTTTTCACCCCTCAGCAAAAACCCCAATGCCTTCTCAAAGCAAGCCTTTCAGAATTCCTGAGATGCAAGCATGAGGCACCTCTCAATAATCTACCACAGCCCCGGCAAGCAGAACTGAAGATCAAAATGCTTCTGCCTAATTACTGACTTCTGTTGCTGAAAATCCCCTGCATCCTGACCTTCTTTACACCATATTGCCCTACAGTGCCTGTCAGAAGCTCTTCCTTAGCAATGGCACTGTTAGGAGGATTCTGCTCTTACCTTCTTTGATGCCCAACTCCTCTGTGCCTCCAAAGAAGGAAAACTTGAAAGAACTCGTCTCCTGAGCTGCGTCATCCTCAGGCAAAAGTCCCAAATGGTCATCTGGGGCAGAGTCCTGTGCATCCTCTTTGTCCCACAGTATTTTCTCCAACTATTCTTGTTCGTTCTTTGAAGGTCTTTCAAAGAAGAAACCAGAATAGACGGAGGAAATACCATCTATTCTGGTTTGTTCTTTGAAAGGCCTCTTTCAAATCCGCAGCAATGCTGTAGAAGTTGTCTTCAGACACTTGAGGCTGTGTCTCACTCTCTTTCTTCTTTTTTTGGCTTTACTGAAATGAGATTGTTCAAGGTTAGCAACACAGCACATGTCCTTTTCAGACACAGCTTCCCTAAGAGCCACCTTGCTCTGAATGTCTCCCTAAGCATATCCAAGCCCATTAAGGAGTGGTTCATTATCAAGGGTAAGCAGTGGGGAAACATCTGAGGTTGGAGTGTAAAGGCAGGAACAAGAGTCCTTTTTAATTAGCCACATCCTTAAGTGACTTTTCACTGAATACACCGTTACACAGAAATCAAGGCATTTAGCCCCGACTTCTTCCTGCCAGTAGAAACATCAAGAGCTAATAGGGTTTGCTCACAGAGCTGCACACCTCAGGGTCCCTGCACTGACCGTTCTCACCTTCACTTCCGGCAAGGAACACACGGCCTAGAAAGAAAAGATGACAGCACTACGTGCTGCTGTTGGAGGTCCCAGTTGAGGTCCGACGTTGCTGGTGGGAGCGGCTGCTCCTGCGTGATGTCCCCGACCACGTCCCCCTACGCCTGGGCCTCTCAGCACTTGCTGCTGTCCTCCTGCTCCTGTCCTGGCGACTCCTGGACCACAGAGTCTGAGTCGAGGCCCGGCGCTGCTGGCGGGAGCGGCTGCGTCTGGGGGGCATCCCCGATGATGTGTTCCTTCGCCTGGGCCTCTCAGACCTTGGCCCTGTCCCACTGCTCCTGTCACAGACACTCCTGGAGCGGACAGGTGGACTCTGGGCCCAGCTTTGCTGGCGGGAGTGCCTGTGTCTGGGGGATGGCCCTGGCCATGTGTCCCTTCGCCTGGGCCTCTCAGTCCTTGGCCCTGTCCCACTGCTGCTGTCACAGACACTCCTGGAGCGGACAGGTGGACTCTGGGCCCAGCCTTGCTGGCGGGTGCGCCTGCGTCTGGGGGATGGCCCTGGCCATGTGTCCCTTCGCCTGGGCCTCTCAGTCCTTCGCCCTGTCCCTCTGTTCCTGTCATGGCAACTTCTGGAGCGGACAGGTGGACTCTGGGCCCAGCCTCGCTGGCGGGAGCGCCTGCGTCTGGGGGATGTCCGTGACGGTGTCTCCCTTTGCTTGGGCCTCTCAGCCCTTGGCCCTGTCCCACTGCTGCTGTCACGGCGACTCCTGGACCGGACAGGTGGACTCTGGGCACGACTTTGCCGGCGAGCGCAGCTTCGCCTGCGGCTGGGCCCAGCACGTCTGGAATGGACCCTGTCCTCAGGGTCAGGGGACGTGCTGCATGTTGCCCTTGATCTGCTGATGCTGCTGGTGTCCAGTGAGGAAGATGGCAGCGCCTGCTGCCATGCTGCTTGCTGGGGCCTGCTGTGGCTTCCCGTCTCTGGAGATGGAGACGGGGAAACCAGCACCAATGGCACTGGGCTGTGGGAGCTGGGGCTGATGGCCTCAGATTCTGACCAGCCATGAACAGATTGTAGTCCTGACTGTCTGGCTGGCCTGGGGCCATTGAGCTCTGTCTCATCCCTGGAGGCTGTAAGGGCAAGCAGGAATGTCAAAGATCGCCCAGGCCCCGGCCAGGCCAGGCCAGAGCAGTGCCTCCAGCCCTCCAGCAGTGGATGCTGTGCTCTGCCAAGCCCGGCCTGGGCACTGCCCCCAGCCAGGGACACCGGGCACTTTGACTCATACATGTTCCGAGCCCAGCACAGCTGTCACACTCCCATCTCTGCGTGCTGTTCCTCAGGCCAGAGCAGCGCCTGTGGGTGCCTTCAGCAGCACAGGAGGAGCACAGGAGCAATTGCCAGGGCCTGGGGAGGCAAACAAGCTCATAGCACTGTGAACAAAGTTTACCAGCACATGGTTGTCTGGCCAAGCGGTTCTGGTTCTTCCCGCTTTGAGCCCTTGCCTTGCAGAGGTTCCCTGCAGAGCCCCAGGTGCAGCTTCCCAACTTACCCCTGTTCCTCTGCCTCCTCCCTGCCTCCAGGGTTAAAGGCAATCCCTGGCGTTGCACTGGCTGTGCCTCACTCCTAGATCTGCAAAGGCATCGTTGTCCTCCCATGTTGGGTCTCTGATGGAGAAAGGAAGAGATGATGAATTTCTGCTGCTCTCCCTCACGGAGGTCCAGGGTGTCCCAGCTCTTTCTCCAGCACTTTTCCAAGTTGGGCGTGAAGCTGAAGCCCAGCCTCACGGGACAGGGCAGGGCCAGGGCTCCTGGGGCAGGGCCTGGCACAGCACAGCACTTGCACCCTCCTGCCTGGTGGGCCAGGCAGAAGGACACCAACCTGAAGGGGACTCGGATCCCCAAGATGAACATTTCAACAGGGAATTCCCCACTGTCTCTGCACAGGGGGCACTGGAAATAGAAAGCACCAGCGCGCAAGGCCTGTCCCTGCAGGGCAAACACAGGCAGGGTGAGCGAGGCCCTGCTGCTGCTGCTGAGCACCTGCTGTGCCCCAGGGCTGAGGGGAGGGCTCCTACCTGGATGCAGTCTCTGTGGAACCAGGCCCTTTGGCACGTTGGGCACACCAGGGTTGTGAAGGACTTTCTGTCCTCCACAGGCTCCAGGCAGATGAGGCAAACGGTGTCCGGCTCAGGAGTCGCCTCCACCTCCTGCTCTGGACGGTGCTCAGGGCAGAAGGAGCTGGGGGCAAAGGGATGGGCAAAGTGAGAAATGCTGGATCTTTCACCAGTGATGACCAGAAGGGGAGAGGCGGTACCTGTACGGGCTAATATATTGATTGACACAGCCGGCCTCCTTGGCACAGGGCAGGTGGAACCATCTGTCACAGTCCGGCACGCAGCACATGATGGTTGCCCCGCTCTGGCCACAGACGCAGCAGCGCTGGAAAGAGCCAAGCAGCCGCATCAGCAGCAGCAGCAGCCTCGAGGCCTCCCCGGGCAGCCGCAGGGCTCTGGGCAGGGCACAGGACGTGGCCGCTGCCGGCTCCCAGCACACAGAACCACCTGCTGGAGGAGGGAGGCTCCTGTGCCAGGGCCTCTGTGCCAGAGCTGCTGGGAGCCAGACTTTGTCCCAGCTGCTGGGCCGGCCTTTGTTTCCTGCAGTCTGGGCTAAGCTCTGGCAAATCTTGCCAGGTACAAATCTCCCTGCTCACCTTCTGTGCCGCCCGCCGCACTGCAATTAGGACATCTCGTGGGAGAAAGTCCATCAGTCCAACATGGCGGTACTCTTGCCGAAATAGTAGACTGGCGAAGAGCTGCAGGTAAGGGGAGGAGCTGATGAGGAGAGGGTGGCAGAAGCTGCCCATTGCAATGGTGGAGGGAGCGCCCGGAGCCACTCACCATGCAGAACCTGTGGGCACAGAGCCCACCCTTGTGCAGTTTGTCACCGCACATGTCCGGGTCAGCCTCGGCACGGCGACACAGCATGCAGGCTGCAGGGGACAGAGCCAATGGCACCGGGCATGAGCAGCTCTGTGGGGCTCTGAGCCTGCAGCAGCATCGATGCCAAGGCTGCTCTGTCCCTGCCTGGCTGATGGGCAGGGCTGGAGGCCTTGCAGAGCAGTGGCCATTGTGGGCACGGCTGTCCCAGCAGCTGCCCCCTGGCCCAGTTGGGCCCCACTTGGGCAGGAAGGAGGCTCCCAGCCCCGGCATGGCCGAGCAGCTCCTGCCTCCCCCTGCCTCTGCTCTGATCCCCACACTGCCTTCTGCCACAAGAGCCCCTGGGCCAGGCTGTCACAGGGCTGCTTTGCCCTCACCTGGCTCCCTGGCACCGGCGCCCTCCTGCATTCTGTCAGACATGGTGTCACTCTGCGTCGAGGCGGTGTCCTCGGGGGACGTTGTCGCTGCGAGGTGGAGATACTCTCTGTCTAGGGGAGAAAGAAGAGGGAGGGGAGTTTGCAGAACAGGCCCAGAGCCACAAGGCTCTACTCCCTGCTCAGGCCTGCGTGAGCCCTGCTCCTGTCCGCTTTCTCCTCCCGTCGTCGCCTTGAGGAACACCGCAGTGTCCTGGCTGTTCCTCCGCTGATTCTGGGAAGGGAGAGGCAGGTGAGGCTGCAGCACAGGCCCAGAGCCCCGAGGTGTGGGGCCCCTCTGGTCTCTAGGCAGCCACGTCCCCACCCTACCTTCTCCTCCCGTTGTCAGGTCGCACTGACACTCGGCCAGAGCCCAGCGTCCCCTTTTGTGGCCTTGGTGGCACAGGTCACAATGGCCACTCTGACATCAGAGCCGTGTATCCAAAATCAGGGCAGCCATGGCCTCAGGTCCCTGGCAACCACTTGTGGCGGCCCCCTCGGGCACCGAGCTTCTGAGATGGGTCCGAGCATTTGCTCAGGGTGGAAGCAGGGCCAGGACTCCTGCAGCAAGTGCAGGGTCAAATGCCAGGCCCTGGGGCAGCCATCCAGGAAGGCACTGTAGGCAGGGAGGTGCTGTTCAGGCACTGCCACGCCAGGGCTCTGGCCCCGGCCAAGGGAAATCTCTGCTCCTGCCCCTGGCAGGCGGTGGCCCAGAGAGCTGGTGCGGAGTCAGCTGCACTGCAGGTATTCAAACCCTGCTCTAGGTGAACTGATGTTTTCCTCAAGACCTGTCTACAGAAAACTAAGATGAACCTGATTTGATGCTGCTGCTGATGACCATTGGGTACAGGTGATAAACCTGGACACCACCACAGATGCCTCCAGACCTCAGTTATCTGTCATCCTATGAACTAACAACTTTCACATTTCATATAAATGGAAAAATTAGTATTCAGCTTCTGAGAAATGTCATCTTTTATACTGACTCAGTGGAAAGACACAAAATGCACTGAGAATTTTGTGTGTACATTTGACAGGAGAGCTTGCAACTGTCCTCCACTCAAGTCAAATACAGGAGGATGCTTTTCCTACATTATATGAACTTTGCCAATTTGGTCCATGCTTTCCTACTAGAAAATACATTGGAAAAAACTCAGGAAAAGAAGCACAAACAATTCTTGTCAATTTTTGTCTTTCGTGTCTTTGCTTTCCAGAAGCAGACTTTGCTCCTGGAAATCCAGATCCATGACTTCTAGAACAATCAGTGGGATCTCTGGGAAGCAGGGCAGGGGCTGACAGGCAGGGACACCCTGCACCTGCCTGATGCTGGGGCAGCAGGAGTTTGTCCATTTTCCTGTCTCCATGGGAGAGCCACCTTGGCTGGGAAACGATCCCTTCACTGCTCTAGGAGGGAGGCACAGCCAGTGCAATGCCAGGGAGTGCCTTTACCCTGGAGGCAGGGAGGAGACAGAGGGGGAAGTTGGGAAGCTGCACCCGGGGCTCTGCAGGGCTCCCGGCCAGGGCTCCAAGCACAAGGAGCCAGAAGAGCTTGGCTGGACAATCCTGAGCTCTGGACACCTTGTCCTCAGCACCGCAAACCCGTTTGCTTCTCCAGGCCCTGGGCACTGCTCCCGTGCTGCTCATGCAAGTTACACACAGACACAGATCTACCTGCTCTGTCTCAACCCTCTTCAGCACTGGACAGCACAACACAGTAACATGTTCTCTTCAGTACATGGTCTAATTATTAATAGTCCTGCAAAGACTCACATTCAAAGCATACGCACACAGAACCCCAAACCCTGGTAGACACCTTGCATCAACACAAAATGCTTGTTGCTGTTCAGAAACTCAGGGCAGCACTTTTGGCCAATGCTTTTTCCTGTAAGATCTTTCAAAGGATGGCAAAAGTAAAATTGTTTGGCAACTTCTTCAAGGAACAAACAGGAGAGGCTTCTGAGTTTTTAAAGATTTATTGATTTGCTTTCACTTTCCTTTTGGCATCCTTACACTTCACCCTGCATTCCAGAAAATCATGAAAATCCAAAATAATATCAGGGGAAGTTTCTGAATTCTTTCATGTTTCTCTCAGAGACTTTCTTGACATACATGCAAGCAACTGGTCCTATAACATACAGAAGCAGTGGTTTCCCTCACTGGACATTACAAGACAACGTTATAGACTCCACTATCCTAAAACACTTCTGTTGCCTGCTAATTACAAAGCCTGAAGCTCTTCTAGAGGCTTTTCCCAGTGCAACTTCAATAGGTTCCTCTCTGCTCAACTCTCGAGCCTGTCCAGGTCTCACTGAAGGGCAGCAGAGCCTTGTGGTGCCTCAGGCCCTGCTCCCAGTTCTGTCCCATCAGCAAACGCTGAGGGAGCGCTCCGTCCCTTCTGCCAGGTCCCTGGGGAATAAGGCAAACAAGGCTGGGCCCAGCACGGCCCCCTGAGCTCACAGCTACCTGAGTTTGGAGCTCCCCTGTCCACTTCTCTGCCCCACTGTCCCTGAGCTGCCTCAGGGGCCTGTTATGGGAGGCAGGGACAAAGCCTTGCTGAAGTCCCAGCTGACAACAGCCACTGCTCTCCCCTCACAAGCCCAGCCAGTCACTGCAGCACAGGTGGCTATGGATTGGTCAAGCATGGTTTCCATTCCTGTTATTCCACAGGCTTAGAGATGGCATCCAAGAGGAGCTGTTCTGTCACCTTTCTGGGGATGGAGCTGAGGCTGATGGGCCTGCAGTTTCCTGGCTCCTTCTTGGTGCCTTTTTGCAAGACTGCAGTGATGTTGGCTTTCCTCCACTGCTCATGCCTCTCTCTGGGGCTGTCTCCTTCCCTGACCTGCTGGCAGAGCATCCTGTGCCAGAGGCAGGAGCAGAGATTTCCCTTGGCCCCAAAAGGGAATGCTGGGCTCAGGCCGAGTGTCAGTGGGACCTGACAATGGGGGGAGAAGGCGGGAAGGAGCAGAGCTCACACAGGGCTGAGCAGGGAGTAGAGCCCTCGTGGCTCTGGGCCTGCTCTGCAAGCTCCCGGGCCTCTACTTTCTCCACAGAGAGAGAGGAACAGCACCTCGAAGTGACCAGGAAACCCGGCCATGGAGCGGGGCTGGGGCCGTGACACCTCAGGGACACCGGCCATGGAGCGGGGCTGGGGCTGTGACACCTCAGGGAAAGCAGCCATGGAGCGGGGCTGGGGCCGTGACACCTCAGGGAAACTGGCCATGGAGCGGGGCTGGGGCCGTGACACCTCATGGAAACCCGGCCATGGAGTGGGGCTGGGGCCGTGACACCTCAGGGAAACCCAACCATGGAGTGGGGCTGGGGCCGTGACACCTCAGGGACACCGGCCATGGAGCGGGGCTGGGGCTGTGACACCTCAGGGACACCGGCCATGGAGCGGGACTGGGGTTGTGACACCTCAGGGAAACCGGCCATGGAGCGGGGCTGGGGCTGTGACGCCTCATGGAAACCGGCCATGGAGCAGGGCTGGGGCTGTGACACCTCAGGGAAACCGGCCATGGAGTGGGGCTGGGGCTGTGACGCCTCATGGAAACCGGCCATGGAGCAGGGCTGGGGCTGTGACACCTCAGGGAAACCGGCCATGGAGTGGGGCTGGGGCCGTGACACCTCAGGGAACTCACCATGGCAGCCACCTCCCGAGGTATTGAAGTACTTGGTTCTTGGTTTAATGCCCTTCCAAGATCAATCTAGTATCTTTGCATATGAGCAGGACATACAAGGGTATTTAAAACTGAGTCTGATCCAATTATCAAAGACAATGGATGTTTCCTCTAAACTTACCTTTTCAGGATTGCCAAACAATATGGGACTTTTCCTATGTCTGACTTAAAATATCCAGAATGTAAAATTCATTCTCAAGACAGGAAAAAAGAAAACAATGAAAATAAGATATAGGCAATCTTCAAAAGGCACAGAGAAGAAAATAAAAATTAGAAAAACTTAGAAAAATTAGGTTTTCTTCCTCATCTTGTCAGTATTTGTTGTTTGAACATTTGTTGTCTTACTTGTCCCTTGCAAAACAAGGCATGTTACAGCTTTATTGTCTCAGTGCTGTATTTCCCCAATCGCTGACTTGCCATTTAAGCTCTGCTTTGCTGGAAATATACAACAAGGGACTCTCTATGGAAGAGAGTTGCACAAGCCTCTGGATTCCTGACCGTTCACCTCTGCCAATGCTCACAGTATTCTCCTAACACACGTGAGCTTCCTGTCTTTCAGAGAGAGAAAGATTCAGCTGAAGTCAAGGAAACAGGGCAGGGCAGATGGAAACCTTCCCTTGAGATGCTTTTGGGAAGGCCTGCAAGGACCCTGCCTTCCCTTGGAACAGAGGTGGTCACCATGCATCGTGTTGCCTGACTTGCCCTAGGTGCCCCTCGATTGCAGAAGGACTTTTGCCCACTTCATCACTTGTCTGTCCCTCCAGTTCCAGGGCCTCAAACCTGCTCTGTAAGGCACTAAACCTGTTAGTCAGCTGTGAGTTTTCAGAATAAGGCACTGACCGTGGCTCTAACTAGTTTTTAAGTCAGGTTTACAATATATTTTGAGAAGAAGAAGGAGCAGAGAAGGTGTGAAAAACGCATATGATATGATTGGCTTTTCGCAAATATTAAAATTAATGCTATATGTGTTATGTTGGAAAGTTATGTTGTATTAATCCTTATTTGTAGTGCTATCCTAAGCTTTTAAAGTAGCATGGTGAATATAGTTTTAGGCTACAGAAACTCTGTGCTGTAAGATACATTTTCTAAATAGCTCAAGGAGAGATAACAGTAACAAGACACCAAAACTCTGAGAAAAGAAATATTGCCTCCTTCTTGGAAAGAATCGGACTTTGAGGGACAAAGACAATTGATTTACAAGATGAAGGAGGGGTTGACAAGAACAAGAAAACACCCATTGTTTGAAAACAATTTTGGCATCATGTATGAGATATATGAATATGCAACAGGCTATTACTTTGAAGGGTTAATCCTGTGTTAGCAAAGTGTCTTCTGAGGCAGAGCAGTGCACCCAGACATCTGTAATTCTTTGCTCTTTAAATTGCCCTTTATTGTCCTACCTCTTTGTCCAAATTATTTTTTCTCTAATTTTTATTCTTAGTTTCATAACTAATTTGTTACTATTAAGCATTTAAAATTTTAGAACAAGTGAAATTCTGCATTCTTTGTGTCCACTATCAGTGGGCATCCTTCTTCCCAAGCTTTGTCAACTTCCATCTGGGTTTGAGATCAGTGAAACGTGCCCAGCCTTGAGTCTTGGAAGACAATTCTAGCAACAAGTACTTTGCTTTTCTAACACCTGGCCAGCACTTCGAGCTTGAAGCCTGCTATGTGTGTCCAGGTTCAACGTCTCTTCCTGTTGATCAGGCTTGGAAGGGTGTAAAGCCCAGGCCCGACAGGACATATTTTCTTCCGGAAATGGGACTAAGGGCCCAGTTTGCAGCGGGTGCAGGCCCGCGCCTTCCAGAGCGCCAGAAGGTTGGCGGCGCCATTGCAGGGCTCAGGCGCTGCCTTGTGGGCGAGAGCCGCCATGACAGCGCGGGCGGTGCGCGGCGGGGCCGGAGGGCGGGAAGGGGCGGGCGGGTGTGAGGGGTGGGGCGGTTCGTGCCCCGAGCCAAGCCCGCGCTGTTCCTGGGCGCATTCCCGGCTCGGTGTTGGGAGCGTGCAGCTGCTGCTCGGGCTCTGGGAGAAGCGTGCGGCCGCAGCGGGGTCCCAGCCCGCAGCGCTGGCTACTGGCCGAGGCTGCCATGCCAGAGCTGCCGTGCCAGAGCTGCCGTGCGCCGTGGCACTGCCTGAGTCCCTGGCAGAGCCGGGCTGGCAGAGGCAGCTCCTGAGAGAAGCCCTGCCATGGCAGAGCCGGGCTGGCAGTGCCGACAGCTGAGGGAAGCCCTGCCATGGCATCGCCGGGCTGGCAGTGCCGACAGCTGAGGGAAGCCCTGCCATGGCAGCGCCGGGCTGGCAGTGCCGACAGCTGAGGGAAGCCATGCCATGGCAGAGCCGGGCTGGCAGTGCCGACAGCTGAGGGAAGCCCTGCCGTGGCAGAGCCGGGCTGGCAGTGCCGACAGCTGAGGGAAGCCCTGCCGTGGCAGAGCCGGGCTGGCAGTGCCGACAGCTGAGGGGAGCCCTGCCATGGCAGAGCCGGGCTGGCAGTGCTGACAGCTGAGGGGAGCCCTGACATGGCAGAGCTGGGCTGGCAGTGCTGACAGCTGAGGGGAGCCCTGCCATGGTAGCGCCGGGTCCGCTCCTGCCCCCGGGCCGCCCGAAGGAGCAATCTCTGGGACCTGCCAGCAGACCGGCACTGCTTGGTCCTCTTCAGTAGATCGACAGAGTTGCACCACAGATAGCAAAATATTAAAACATCTGATTTAAAACATTGGAGGGAAACCATAGAACTGAAAAGAAAATTAAGGTGTACCAAAATACTCAGGGCATGAATGGGAAAACTGAAAAGAAACAGAATCTAATTATTTATATAATCTCAACTCTATCAAGAGAAACATGAGGGTGAAAAAACCTTCTAAAAGTTTTGACAATAGAATGGTTCAGCTGTGTAGTTTTACTAGTACATTAAAGACTTAAAAAGCAGTCAGGTATTCCTTTGTCCAGTGCTATGAATTTATTCACAGGATTTGTTACAGTTGTCCCTCAAATACCCCTCATAAAGAGAGTTGAGTGCTTAGATTCCATGGAAGCCATCAGTTAGTAAATGTAGTGTTGTGGTTTTAAGTAGTTCTGTAGTAAGTGGTTAGTAAAAGAAGTCATCATTTTGCCAATGGATGCTGATCCCTGATGTGCTTGTGCTGGTTCCATGGAAAGGCAAATTTTTAGGAATGGGCTGTTGGAAAACTGGTGTTTTCTGCTGGTAGTAGGTACAAACACATTGCTTTTAGTGGTAGAGACTGAAGTAACTTTAGATGCCTGCTCCTTCTTCTCCACCTATGTTTAAAGGAGATCCATGCAGGTTAAAACATGAACCAAACCTCAAGGCTCTGGGCCTGTGCTGCAGCCTCACCTGCCTCTCCCCACAATCAGCAGAGGAACAGCCGGAGGACACTGCAGTGTTCCTCAATGCAATGACGGGAGCAGAAGTCAGGCAGGAGCAGGGCTCACATAGACAGAGAGGATCAGCACCTCAAAGCGTACACATCATTCAAGGGACAGGGACTCAGGACAGACAGCTGCCCTGTGAGATAGCAAGCAGGAGGGCCCTGGTGCCAGGGAGCCAGGTGAGGGCAAAGCAGCCCTCTAACAGCCTGGCCCAGGGGCTCTTGTAGCAGCAGGCAGCGTGGGGATCAGAGTAGAGGCAGGGGGAGGCAGGAGCTGCTCGGCCATGCCGGGGCTGGGAGCCTCCTTCCTGCCCAAGTGGGGCCCAGCTGGGCCAGGGGGCAGCTGCTGGGACAGCCGTGCCCACAACGGCCCCTGCTCTGCAAGGCCTCCTGCGCTGCCCATGAGCCAGGCAGGGACAGAGCAGCCTTGGGGCCGATGCTGCTGCAGGCTCAGAGCCCCACAGAGCTGCTCATGCCCAGTGCCATTGGCTCTGTCCCCTGCAGCCTGCATGCTGTGTCGCCGTGCCGAGGCTGACCCGGACACATGCGGTGACAAACTGCACAAGGGTAGGGTCTGTGCCCAAGTGTTCTGCATGGTGAGTGGCTCCGAGCGCTCCCTCCACCATTGCAATGGGCAGCTCCTGCCGCCCTCTCCTCATCAGCTCATCCCCTTGCCTGCAGCTCTTTGCCACTCTCCTATTTCGGCAAGAGAACCGCCACCTTGGACTCATGGAGTTTCTCCCACGAGATCTCCTAATTGAGGTGCGGTGGGAGGCACAGAAGGTGAGCAGGGAGATTTGTGCCTGGCGAGGTTTGCCACAGCTTAGCCCAGACGGCAGGAAAGAAAGGCCGGCCCAGCAGCCAGGACAAAGTCTGGCTCCCAGCAGCTCTGGCACAAAGGCCCTGGCACAGGAGCCTCCCTCCTCCAGCAGGCGGCTCTGTGTGCTGGGAGCTGGCAGCGGGTCTGGGCCTGTCCTGAAAACTCCCACACCCCAACTTCTTTCTCCCCTAGACAGAGAGTATCTGCACCTGGCAGTGACAGCGTGCCTCAAGGACAGCGACTCACCGCAGACAGCCGCCATGTCTGACAGAATTCAGGAGGGCGCTGGTGCCAGGGAGCCAGGTGAGGGCAAAGCAGCCCTGTGACAGCCTGGCCCAGGGGCTCTTGTGGCAGTAGGCAGCGTGGGGATCAGAGCAGAGGCAGGGGGAGGCAGGAGCTGCTCGGCCATGCCGGGGCTGGGAGCCTCCTTCCTGCCCAAGTGGGGCCCAGCTGGGCCAGGGGGCAGCTCCTGGGACAGCCGTGCCCACAATGGCCCCTGCTCTGCAAGGCCTCCAGCCCTGCCCATCAGCCAGGCAGGGACAGAGCAGCCTTGGGGCCGATGCTGCTGCAGGCTCAGAGCCCCACAGAGCTGCTCGTGCCCGGTGCCATTGGCTCTGTCCCCTGCAGCCTGCATGCTGTGTCACCATGCCGAGGCTGAGCCCTGTGCCTCCCCAGGCCCTGGCAACTGCTCCTGCACTGCCCAGGCCACCCACGGGCCCTGCCTGGGCCTCACGCAGGCCAGAACCAGCTGGGGCTGTGACAGCTCTGCTGCTCTGGGCCCAGCCCTCGGGCAAAGCATCCGCCTGTCCCTGAGCTGGGGGCAGTGCCCAGGCTGGGCTTGGCGGAGCCCATCCGCTCCTGGAGGGCTGGGGGCACTGCTCTGGCCTGGCCTGGCCCGGCCCTGGGGTCCCTTGGCATTCCTGCTTGCCCTTGCATCCACCAGGGATGGGCTGCAGCTCAATGGCCCCGGCCTGGCCGCACACTCAGGCCTGGAGCCTTCCCGTGGCTCCCCAGGGCACGAGAGCCTCAGCCCCAGCTCCCAAACACGGCCTAACAGCCTTTGCTGATATTGATCCCTGTCAGACCTTTGAAAGGATTTTCAAAGTAACCTTGTTTGGCAACACTTTCAAGGAACAAACGTGACTCGCTTCTAATCAGTAAAAACTTTATTGGTTTGTTTGCACTTCCTATAGGGTATCCTAATGCTTCCTTTGGCGTTCCAGAAAATAATGAAAATCTAACAAATTCTTCAGAGAAGTTCCTGAATCCACTATGAGGAGAGAAGTCTCTACATTCACTGTCCTTACATACACTTAAGTAGCTGCTCCTGTAACACACAAAGATGTAGTGGTTTACCTGACTGGACCACACAGCATGATGTTATACACACCGCTACACTACAAAACTTCTCTTCCCTGTTCATTACAATTTGAAGCTCTTCTCGAGGTCCTGACTTAATTTTGCATGTACATTCATACCTTCAATCCCTCCCCATGCTCAACTTTCACCTAGACTTACCAGGGAACAGATGTTCCATACTCACCTCAAGCAATAATCTACGTCTGTCTTCCTAACCCTCTTTTTCTTCACTGACTTCCACTAATCTACAAAAAAAATGTGGATCCTCTGCACAAAAGAAACATCCAATTAATAGTCTTAAGCACTTGTGATTGCGCTGCTGCTTCTAACAATCTTGACCACCACAGCACTAAAATCAGAAATCAATTCTTCACATCCTTCCTGTTCTCCTGCCCCACCACACCTTGGCTCCAGCAGAAATGTTCCCTACTGCAGCCTGCTGTGCTAAGAACAATCAAAGGCAGCAGCACTTTTCCGCACCATGCTGCAATCTGAATTGCACTTAAATTGCTGCTGTTGCATTAGAAGCTCAGCACCAGCACGCCACATCTTCCCCCAGAACTGAGGCCTGCTGAGGCCTGAGCTCTCCATTTCAACACACCCTGTAAATCAGGCTGCCTGGAAGATTGCAGGCCGGGAACTGTGTGAACACAGCAGTGCATTTCAGCAGAGTTATGGAATCAGTCTCATGGAAGGCACATCCTTTAAGCTTAAGACTCTATTCTACAAAGTGTAACCAGCAATTGTTTTGGTGGCCTCTGCAAGTTTTGGGGACTGTGCATGTTTCCTTTGGATGTTGTTTTCTTTGTTTCTAAATACAAAATTCACTGGATTCAGAAGAGAAAGCCCCAGATTCATTAGGACAAAGAACCACAGGGACATATGTGGCTGACAAGAACACTCATCATTTCTAACGGTAACACCAGAAAGAGAGGGAAAAGATAAAGATGCTTTAAATACCTGAAAGGATCCAAAACGTCTAGGTGACCAGTCAAGTGACTAAGTTTGTGGCAAACTCTAAAACTCCAGATTCCTATTTGGTAATTGTCTGAAAGAAAAGAAAGCCAGAAATCTGCTTGACCTTTAGTTTGCCAGGACTTCCTCACAGGATTCTGCCACAACTTGGATCACAAGTGAGGGTGGCAAATTTTGACTAGAAAACTTTGATAACAAGGCAGCATTTTTTCCTCCTCACTGAATTACAGGAAGGGTTTGAAAGGAAAAAAAATATAAAAGAGGGTAAAGAAATTCTGTCATACCTCTTAGGCGTTCTTCATCTTTGGAGAAGAAAAGAAAACTCTAGCACTTTCTGTGTGTGGTAAAGAAAGAAACCTAGAAAAGGACAAAGGGATTTGAGCATCCTAAATTGTACTATCAAATTCCATGAACACAAGTTAATCCTGTAGTTCTTCAGAGAAATGCTGTACATTGAAAAGCTTCATTCCCTAGGAACCGAATAGAGCTTTTTATTTTACAAAACCCTCTTTTAAAGAGCAAACTGACTGTGTCTTGGGCTTTTGGCCAAACTCAGTTTGGAGTTGGTCAAACCAAGATGACCCCGTTAATTTCTTGTGCTCTACTCTTTCTTTCCATATTCACATTCACATCCAATGGGCTGCTGGGAGTTTTGACTCTGTGCAGCACCAACGGTTTTCCAAGATGACTTGCATTGCTCAGAGGTGCGCAATGTCAGTTTCCCATTCCCTGAGGGCTGCTATTAATATTCCCACAGCATCCAACTACTACAGCCAAGTAGACAACAAAGAGAAATGCAACTTGCATTTCTTGGTCCTGTTCGACTTCTGACATCTCAGGCTCATCGTCACCCTCAGAACTGCTGTCCTGGAAACGTGGATCCTCTTGCCATGTGGCTTTTACCCGCTTTATTGTCCCAAGCGCGTGAGGCTCTGCAATGACAGCACCAATAGAGAAAAAAAGGCAAAACCAGATTATTCCTCTACTGGTCAGGAAAAATTCCTCCTTTCACGTGTAATCCTTGCAGTGGAGAAGAGAGATTTAGGAAGGACAGAATCTGACCCTGCCAGGTTTTCTAAGTTACATCTCTGCTCCAGTATTTTCCACTTTGTTCCAGGGATCCCTTATGTATTCTTAAACATTTCTCATTGCATTCAGAAGACACTGAATACCTTCTCAGTTCAGCACAAGTGTAGGGGGCTCGTTGCTTTGTGCTGTTGCATTGGGTTTTTTAATATTTTGGATATCTTCACGGGGTTTCTTTTCTCTCCTGCATGACTGGGACTCAAGTTAATGTTGTTTCATCTTCATTTCAGACGGCCTCATTTTATCTAAGGTTAGGACACCCCAATGATCTTGTGTCATTCCATTTCCTTTTTCTATAGGTCCAAGAGTAGAACTCAGTAACAAACAGAATGTTCATGGATCTTGGGGCCAGCTCTCGGACTTTGCTCCTCCCTCTACATTAACGCACATTTCCTTAAAAGCTTTGTGAGGTTCTTGATATGACTGGTGTGTCACCTTTTTCCCTGTTTGAGGAATTCAGGGCATGAGAACAAGCTTTTTCACCCCTCAGCAAAAACCCCAATGCCTTCTCAAAGCAAGCCTTTCAGAATTCCTGAGATGCAAGCATGAGGCACCTCTCAATAATCTACCACAACCCTGGCAAGCAGAACTGAAGATCAAAATGCTTCTGCCTAATTACTGACTTCTGTTGCTGAAAATCCCCTGCATCCTGACCTTCTTTACACCATATTGCCCTACAGTGCCTGTCAGAAGCGCTTCCTTAGCAATGGCACTGTTAGAAGGGTTCTGCTCTTACCTTCTTTGATGCCCAACTCCTCTGTGCCTCCAAAGAAGGAAAACTTGAAAGCACTCGTCTCCTGAGCTGCGTCATCCTCAGGCAAAGGTCCCAAATGGTCATCTGGGGCAGAGTCCTGTGCATCATTTTGTCCAGGGTATTTTCTCAGTCTATTCTGGTTTTTTCTTTAAGGTCTTTCAAAGAACAAACCAGAATAGACAGAGGAAATACCATCTATTCTGGTTTGTTCTTTGAAAGGCCTCTTTCAAATCCGCAGCAATGCTGTAGAAGTTGTCTTCAGACACTTGAGGCTGTGTCTCACTCTCTTTCTTCTTTTTTTGGCTTTACTGAAATGAGATTGTTCAAGGATAGCAACACAGCACACGTCCTTTTCAGACACAGCTTCCCTAAGAGCCACCTTGCTCTGAATGTCTCCCTAAGCATATCCAAGCCCATTAAGGAGTGGTTCATTTTCAAGGGCGAGCTGTGGGGAAACATCTGAGGTTGAAGTCTAAAGGCAGGAACAAGAGTCCTTTTTAATTAGCCACATCCCTAAGTGACTTTTCACTGAATACACGGTTACACAACAATCAAGGTATTTAGCCCAGACTTCTTCCTGCCAGTAGAAACATCAAGAGCTAATAGGGTTTGCTCACAGAGCTGCACATCTCAGGGTCCCTGCACTGACCGTTCTCACCTAAGGGAGTAAAGTGAAAGGGGGGAGTCCTGCAGCTCTGTAATATAGGGCCTGGATTCAGTGGTCCATTGTGGGGTTGTGATGAAGGCATGATGGGTATTGCTTGTAAATTTTGTGGGAACAGATGGAAAGCAAACCCACATGGCTCCTCCCCCCAACCAGTTCGGGAAAAAATTTCTCAGAAAGAAGTGGAAAGAACGTGTTTATTTAACAGGCACAGCACCCCCAGCACACAAAATGAACAATACCAGATGACACTGCTCTGAGAAAGATGACAAAATCAGAAAGTCTCTTCCGGGGGTGCTTGCTCTATTAGTCCCTCCAACGCTGGTGCAGCTGCTGCAGCCAAATGGTGCAAACCCTCGGTCTTCCCAAGTCTCAGTCCGGAGCAGGTTCGAGATGGTCACAGAAAAAGGAGAGGAGAAACAGTCCAGGAAGGAATTTGGACTGTTTAGCTAGAACTAGCTAATAAGCAGGAGCAAAAGCAAGAGCAGCGAGACAGCAAGCAAAGCAGAAAGCCACAAGCAAAAAGCGAAAACCGCCCTATGTACTGCCCATGTCTGTGTCCCTGATAAGAGAAACCCAAACAAAACTTTCACTCTTCAGAGACAGTCTTAAAGGCACAGAACAGATGAATGGGGATACAAGCATCATAACGTCCCCCCACGACAGTCACAACCAACATACATAAAACCTTTTCCCAGATATTTCCTGGGATTTTTGACAAACTCACATCTTAGTCTTCTCAGACAAACTTTGAGCACAGTGGGAATGTCTTTAAGTTGCCATCTTTGTTTGCTTTCCGTGGAACTCCCTCAGTTCTAGAGCAGGGCCTTCTCTCAGCTTCCTGCTGCCCCCAGGCTCTCCTCCTGGCCTCTGCTGGGCTTTGTTGGGTGGCACAGCCTGTGCCAAGGGGCGGCAAGGGGCCTGCAGGCCCCAACTCTGGGGGAAATGGAGAACGTCCTGCCCGCATCCACCGTGCTGCCAGCTCAGCAGTGCAGCACAGCACGGGCTGACGTTCAACATTGATCCCACAGGTGCAGCTGGAACCACAGCACATGTTCCTGATTCCCAGAAGGGCCTTGGAAGGGGTTTCTGTCAGGGAACAGGCTGCTGGCTGGGGTTCCTGGCAGGCCTGCTTGTTTTGGAGCTTATCTTCATCTTATGCTCTGTCCGAATTTGGACTTAAGACAGTGAGAGTTTAGTTCATCTTTCCCTCAAACAGCTTCTTTTGAAAGTCTACTGTTCATAGGAAACATTCCCAGTGACGCTGCAGTGTAGGTGTGGCCAGTCCATGATTGTCCAAAGAACTCTACTGAGAGTTCTGCTGCTGCCCAGAGCTTTCATTGGCCTCCTAATTGCTGGGCCTTGTCCTGGGGGGCCCGCTGGGGCTGCAGCCAGTGCTGGCTCCCACTGAGGCTGCCTGGCCAAGAGCAGCCCCAGGGGCACAGGGCAGAGGCAAAGCACGGTGGGGAGGAGAAAGAGCAGGGACGAGATTGCCCTTGAAAGGCAGAGGCGCTCTGGGGCCCGCTCCTGCCCAGGGAGCCTGCCCAGAGCCGTTTCCTGCTCGCCGGGGCCTTGAGGGGCAGCTGTGCAGCTGGGCCAAGCTGTGCCAGCAGCTCCAACTGTGCTGGCGAGCCTTGCCAGCTCTGGGCCCTGCTGTGCAGGAGGGTCCCTGTGTGCCACTGGCACCTGGGGCCTCAGCCACCTCCTCTTTCCACAGTCGCGCCTCTGCAGCTTCACAAGACCGGCCAAATAACTCAGCCAGGGAGAACTGGACCTGTCATCTCTCATTCCTGTGCCAGTGTCCGTTGTCCCTGCCATGGCTGCAATACCAGTTTGTTGCTGGGGTCATGCTGTTGCCACCACCACCAAGAACAGGACCCTCTGTCTCCAGTGGGGCTGGCTCTGCTCTATAGCCAGGCCAGGACGTGCAGCCCTCCAGACAGGGAAGGGTCTGAGTACAGCAACGTCTTTGGGCTTCAGCTCATGTGTCTGTGAGCTACCACCAGCACAGGCTGAGCTGCTTGTCTGGGCACAGCCATGGGTGGGCAGGCAGTGGCTGAGCATGGGGCTCCTGAGACACCATATTTTGGCTTAGTTCTTCGTTTTATTAATTAGAAACCTTTAGAAATAGGTAGGGTTTATTTTTTTCCTAATAAAGAAATCGTCAAAAATTTGCCCACTTTTTGCTTAGTTGGTAAGGATTTTTCAAAGTAGTTTTAGAATTCAGAATAACTTTGAATATTTTTACACTTCTAAAATCAACTGGACTTGTCATCTTGCATCTCCGTGCCAGTGTCCATTGTCCCTTCCCCACAGCTGCATTACCAGCTTGTTGCTGGGGACATGCTGTTGCCTTCACCACCCAGAACAGGACCCTCTGTCCCCAAAGGTGCTGGCCCTGGTGTCCAGCCAGGCCAGGAGGTGCAGCCCTCCTGCCAGGGAAGGGCCTGAGTCCACCAACATCTTTGGCCTTCCGCTCAGGTGTCTGGGTGCTACCACCAGTGCTGGCGGAGCTGCTTGTCTGGGCACAGCCAGGGCTGGGCAGACAGCAGCTGGGCACGGGGCTCCTGAGAAAAAGCAACCCTATTTTGTCTTCATTTCACATTTTTACATAGCAGAAATTATTCAAAATGTTCAGAAACAGTTTTTGGAGAAAAAAATCCCCATATATTTCTTCCCTTTTCCCACAGGAGTTCAGGATTTTTCAAAGTAGTTATAGAATTCTGAAAAAGGTAGAACACTTTATTACTTGTAGAATAAAAAATAAAACTGAATTTAATTGGTGATCTTTACTCTAAGAAGAACTAAGTCATCACAAGGCACCCAGCATACTGGAGAGGCTCTTTTCCCACTGGACATTTTACCAAGCGACAACAACCAACCTAAAACCTTTTCCCTGATATTTTCTGGGATTTCTGAGAAGCTCACCTCTCAGTCTTCAGAGGCAAACTTTGAGCACAGTGGGAATCTCCTGCTGGGCAGGAGGGTCTCTGTGTGCCAGGTGCAACTGGGAGCTCAGCAACCTCATGTCTCAACAGGCGTCCATCTGCAGCTTCACAGGAGTGGCCAAACGCCTCAGTCTGGGACACCTGTACCAGACATTCCCCATCGCCATGCCCATGCCCGATGACCCTGCCACAGCTGCTTTACCAACTTGTTGCTGTGCAGGTGCTGCCACCACCCAAACAAGGTCCTCTCCCCCTGAAGGCACTGGCCCTGATCTCTGGCCCCTACTGAAGGTGGGCAGAACTTGGCCCAGCATTTCTGTTGCAATAAAGAGATGGAGCTGTCACCCCAATGTCCGGGTGGCAGCAGCAGCAAAGCCCACCTGGCAGCAACACTGGCTCAGCTCCATGCCCAGGAGCAGCCGTGGATGCCCACGGTGTGGGCAGGCAGAAGCCAGGCAGGGGCTGGTGTGACCAGCGGCGGGGCCTCGAGGACTGGGGGAGCCCATGCTGAGCGTCCCTGGGCTGAGGGCACATTTCCTTCCCTGGCATCATCTGGGTCTGGACCATCTCCAGGGACACAGCCTGACCAGAAATGTCAGCAGGCAGAACAAAGCTTTGCTGAGCAGTGGCCCTTTGATGAAGCAAAATATTTACAACCAAGGCAGTCCATTGCTACACTTGAGGGTCCACATTGGGGGTACAGCTGAGGCCATGAGGTCACAGCAGGCTCAGGGATCACAGCAGGCTGAGGTCACAGCACGCTCTGAGGTCACAGAGGTTCCAGACCCGGTGGTTGCACAGCAGCACAAGGAGCGAGCAGTCAGTGCTTGAGCACAACTGTTGCGGCAGCAGCAGCGGCGGTGGCAGCAGTGGTGCTGACATTGGGACAGCGGTGTCAGGACAGCGGTGGCAGCAAGAGCTGCGGGACTGGCAGAGGGCAAGGCACCATGGCCCTTGCTCTGCGCCTCTTCCTCCTGCTCCTCCTGGCCGTGGCCCTGCCTGCCAGGGCTGCCTAGGCTGCTCCGCTGCAAGGGTGGCGAGCAGGTGAGCCGGCAGCCTGGCTCCCCTTTCCCGGCACAGCGCTCCCTGCTCCCCGGGAAGCGCCGGGGATGGTTTTCCCCAGGGTATTTATGGCGGATTTCCTCTGGGGGAGGGAGAGAGCCCCCAGGGCCTTGGGATGCCCCTGTTTCCTCTCCAGGGATGTGTCCCAGGGCCTGCAAAGAGGGTGGAGAGTGACCAGGAGCCAGCCCAGAGCTGCCCAGGCCCCTGTGCAGCTTTGGCCTTGTGCATTCACATCTGGCCCCCACGGACTTTCCTGACCCCCTTGCAGTGCCCATTTCCCGGAGGCAGAAGGGGATGCCAGCGCATCATGGAAATGGGTCTGGTCTTTGCTCCCTTCTAGATTTGGATCGCGACTTTGATTATTTGGAATTGTTGTTGAATGATATTCGGAATGTCTTGAAGAATGCTGGAGGCAAGTTCTGAATTTCCCTTTCTAGTGACATTAATCACTATCCAAGTGGCAAGAGCTCGTTCATCTGCCATTTTCGTTAGAGGTTAAGTCAGGGCAGAAGGGTTCTGTAAACATTGCCCTGCTCCTTTCTGGAGCCCTGAGTGATCCCACAGGATCACTGTCAGTGGGAGGAAGGAGCATTTAGCTGTCCATCCTCCTCCCATGTGCAATGTCAATGTGTCCTTCCATGCAGTCTGTGCAGTCACAGAGAAGAGCAGAGAGGGAAAGGGGTGGGCCCACGGTTGTGCCCCGGGGCTGAGCCTTCCACACCCTGAGGGACTCCTACAGTGCCATGGGTGATGTTCTGTCCTGCCTTTCTTTGCAGCTGAACCTCTTGGTGAAAGTGATCTGGCTTCCCAACCCATGTCCACAACTGAGCCTCTGGGAGATGGTGAGGGTAGGTCAAGGCCTTTCCCCTGGGAGAGCTGCCAGCTCAGAGC
The DNA here is from genome assembly GCF_047830755.1 of Zonotrichia albicollis. Taxonomy (NCBI): domain Eukaryota; kingdom Metazoa; phylum Chordata; class Aves; order Passeriformes; family Passerellidae; genus Zonotrichia; species Zonotrichia albicollis. Next base: position 3,747,748 of record NC_133827.1, on the reverse strand, counting down.
CCAAAGCTCGGCCAGGGGGGCATCGCTGCAGGTGCCAGGACAGAGCCATGCACGTGTGTGCCCTCGCCCTGCGCCATCCCCTCACCGCTCCTGCGGCTCAGTGGTGCCCGTGGAGCTGAGTAGAGGCGGCAGAAGCTTCTGTGGTTGTTGTCTTACAGACGTGCCTGCAGGGAGGACTTTTCCTCATCCTTCCCTCATTCCTACACAGAAGCCTGGCTCCCATCTCAGGGGTGAGTAGTGTGTCCCTGCTGACCCCACAGGCTGAGCCCTGCTTCTGTGGGATCCATTAATGGGAAAAGGAAACATGTTTTACTAAGGTCCTCTAAAAGGAAAGAACAAAGCTGCAGGACAGAAGAAAGCCCATGAGTCATCTGAACACATGAGGCAAAGGACAAAGGAAATGCAGCAGGCAGGACAAGGTGGGTGCATTCCCTCTGCCTTGTCCTCGGGCTCAGCAGCCGGGGGCTTTGGCTGCACATCTGGACATGCCGTACCCGGCACAGCGGGAAGGAATCCATGGCAGCCTCGCTGCCCCGCTGCTGCTTCCACACCCTGCAGGGCAGTTTGCCAGCCTGGCCTGGCTGCAGCTTCCCCCCAGCCACTGCAGGATTGAATGTGGCATCAGCTGACAGGCAGCCTAAACTGCACAACGCACCTCAGATCCCCTGCAATTTCCCATCTCCAGGCAAATCAGATGGGGCATCTGTTTGGAGTAGAGAGGGCCCTGGCCTAACCAAAAATTTTATAGGGATTTCCTGATTCTTAACCATGTCTGTGACAAGCATTTGCTCCTGAAGATTCCCCGTCCTCAATGGGGAACAGCCCCACCTGACCCAGCTGTACCTCATCCTTTCTCCAGAAGCAGATGGACAGGCTGTGGGGAAGGAAGGCTGTGCATTTCCCGGAGGAAGCAGTGGCTCATTGGAAGCCTCTGCTCCAGGAAGGGAGGAGATGCCAGGCACAGCCACAGGAGGTAATTGCTGTGCCTCTGGGCCTGAGCCCTGCTGAGGCTTGAGCTGCCCTCTCTGCTGCTTGGCACTGGGGGCACAGCCCGGACAAGCCGGACACAGCCCAGAGGAATTGTCCCCAGCAGGCTTAGGGCACTCGGGTACTGAGCTGTCCTGCTGGGCTCCCTCCATGGGAGACACGTCCCGAAACCTGGGAGCGGCTGCACGGGGTGCCCACGGTGGGGAAAGGGCAGAGGGGGAGAGCAAGGCTCCAGTGTGTCCTGAGAGGGCTTGGCCATGTGCCCTTGGGATGGGGAAGGGGTCCCAAGGCAAAGAGGGATGGAGAGATAGAAGAAGGTGGGAAAGGCAGGAGAAAGGGCAGTAGAGTCAGACGGACAGGGGGACAGCTGTGGCACTGCCTGATGAAGTTTTCCCCAGGCATTTAGCAAGAGTTGCAGCTGTGGGAGTGAGAGCACCCAGGGTCCTGAGCTGCTTCAGCCGCCCCACCAGGGGTGTTGCACAGGGCATGGAAAGAGGGTGTAGAGTGACCAGGAGCCTGCCCAGAGCTCCCCAGGCCCCTGTGCAGCTTTGGTCTTGTCCATTGACATCTGGCTCCTACAGCCATACCCGACCCCCTTGCAGTGCCCATTTCCCAGGGGCAGACGGGGATCTCTGCATGCCCTGAAAAATGTTCTCATCTGTGCTCTGCTTTAGATGAGGTGTCTGGAAAGGCTTCTCCATTAGATGGGGGGCATAAAGCTTTGAAGCCTTTGGAACCTCCTGCAGGTATGTTCTCACTCTCCCACCAAGGAATAATTGTTGACAACCTGGCAGGAACCTGGTTACAGAAGCTTCTGTGGCTTTTGTGTTACAGATGTCTCTGCAGGGAGGACTTTTCCTGTTCCTTTGCTGGTTCCTTCACCAAAGCAGGGCTCCCATCGCAGAGGTGAGTAGTGTGTCCCTGCTGACCCCACAGGCTGAGTTCTGCTTTTGTGGCATCCATTCATAGGAAATCAAACCATGTTTTTCGAAGGTCCTCCAACAGGAAAGTACAAATCTACAGGACAGAAGAAAGCTCATGAGCCATCTGAATACATGAAGCAAAGGACAAAGGAAATGCAGCAGGCAGGACAAGGTGGGTGCATTTCCCTCTGCCTTGTCCTGGGGCTCAGCAGCCGGGGGCTTTGGCTGCACATCTGGACATGCTGTGCCCGGCACAGCGGGAAGGGATCCATGGCAGCCTCGCTGCCCCGCTGCTGCTTCCACGCCTTGCAGGGCTGTTTGCCAGCCTGGCCTGGCTGCAGCTTCTCCCCAGCCTCTGCAGGAAGGCATTGGGCATCAGCTGCCACACAGCCCAAACAGCAGCACGGACTTCAGGTCCCCTGGGATTTCCCTGTCGCCAGTCAAATCAGAAGGGACAGCTGTTTGGAGTAGAGAGGGCCTTGGCCTAACCAAAAATTTTATAGGGATTTCTTGCTTCTTAACCATGTCTGTGACAAGCATTGCCTCCTGAAGATGCCCCATCCTCAATGGGGAACAGCCCCACCTGACCCAGCTGTACCTCATCCTTTCTCCAGAAGCAGATGGAGAGGCTGTGATGAAGGCTCAGTTTCCTGGAGGAAGCAGTGGATCATTGGCAGCCTCTGCTGCGGAAAGGGAGGCGATGCCAGGCACAGCCACAGGAGGTAATTGCTGTGCCTCTGGGCCTGAGCCCTGAGGGTGCAGAGTGACCAGGAGCCTGCCCAGAGCTCCCCAGGCCCCTGTGCAGCTTTGGCCATGTCCATTGATATCTGGCTCCCACAGCCTTACCCGACCCCCTTGCAGTGCCCATTTCCCAGAGGCAGACGGGGATCCCAGCATGCCCTGAAAAATGTTCTCATCTCTGCTCTGTTCTAGATGAGCTTGCTAGGAAGATTTCTCCATTAGATTGGCTGAATAAAGTTTTGAAGCCTTTGGAACCTCCCGCAGGTATGTTCTCACTCTCCCACCAAGGAATAATTGTTGACAACCTGGCAGGAACCTGGTTACAGAAGCTTCTGTGGCTTTTGTGTTACAGATGTCTCTGCAGGGAGGACTTTTCCTGTTCCTTTGCTGGTTCCTTCACCAAAGCAGGGCTCCCATCGCAGAGGTGAGTAGTGCCTCTGAAATGGAACCACTTTCTTTTAAGGTCCTCTGAGAGGGAAGAACAAAGTCACAGGGCACAAGAAAGCCCATGAGCCAAATAACATGGTGACGGAACTGCACAAAGGGAATGGTGAGAGCATTTCCCTCAGCCTTGTCCTGGTGCTCAGCAGCCGGGGGCTTTGGCTGCACATCTGGACACGCCGTGCCCGGCACAGCGGGAAGGGATCCATGGCAGCCTCGCTGCCCTGCTGGTGCATCCACGCCCTGCAGGGATGTTTTCCAGCCTGGCCTGGCTGCAGCTTCTCCCCAGCCTCTGCAGGAAGGCATTGGGCATCAGCTGCCATGCAGCCCAACCTGCACCATGGATCCCCTGCATTTTCCCGGTGTCTGAGCACATCCTGAGGTGTGGCTGCTTGGCAGAGGGAGGGCCATAGGAAGCCCCAAAGGCCTGAGGGGATCAGAATTTTCCTGATTCTTATCCATGTTGTGGACAAGTATTGCCTTCTGAAGAGGCAACCACCTGGATGAGCAATGATTCCATCTGATCCCACCAAGCCTCTTCCTTTCTCAAGGGATGGACAGAGAGGCTCTATGGAAGGCAGCTTTTCCTGCAGGAAGGAGAGTGATGCCAGGCACAGCCACAGGAGATAATTGCTGTGCCTCTGGGTCTGAGCCCTGCTGAGGCTTCAGCTGCCCTCTCTGCTGCTTCGCACTGTGGGCACAGCCCAGAGGAATTGTCCCGAGCAGGCTCAGGGCACTCGGGTACTGAGCTGTCCTGCTGGGCTCCCTCCGTGGGAGACACGTCCCGAAACCTGGGAGTGGCTGCACGGGGTGCCCACGGTGGGGAAAGGGCAGAGGGGGAGAGCAAGGCTCCAGTGTGTCCTGAGAGGGCCTGGCCATGTGCCCGTGGGCTGTGGGAGCTGTTCCATGGGCAGGTGGGCAAGCAGGAGGGAGGGACGGAGGTTGGGAGCGACAGCTGTGGCACTGCAGATTTCCCCAAGCATTTAGTGAGGCTTTCCTGTATGGGAGGGAGAGAGCCCCAGGGCCCTGGGCTGCTGCAGCTGCCCCTCCAGGCATGTTGCACAGGACCTGCAAAGAGCGTGGAGAGTGACCAGGAGGCACAGGCTCCCACAGCCTTACCCCACCCCCTGGCAGTGCCCAATTCCCCAAGGGAGAAGGGGATCCCAGCACACCATGGAAATGGTTCTGTAGGATCTGTGCTCCCTTCTCGACTGGCATGTGACTTGGATTAGTTGGAAATGCTGGTGAATGGTACTTTGAAGACCTTGCCAGATGTTGAAGGCAAGTTCTCAATGTACCTTTCCTGGCAGAAATATCCATGGCAGTGTGGCAAGGGCTTACTCATGAGCCAGTTCCCTTAAACTTCACTGAAGGTTGATCAGTTCTGGAAACCTTACCCTGCTCCCTTCTGGAGCCCTGAGGGTTCCCACAGGATCGCTGTCAGTGGGAGGAAGGAGTATTTATCTGTCCATCCTCCTCCTGTGTGCAATGCCACTGTGTCCTTCTGTGTGCTCTCTGCAGCCACAGAGCAGAGCAGAGAGGGAAGGGGCTGGGCCCAGGGCTGTGCCCCAGGGCTGAACCTTTCTCAGCTCCTTTGCTGCCCCCAGTGAGCCCGAGCTGCTTCTGCTGCCACTGCCAAGGCCTGGCCCTGCCTGGGGCTGGGTTTGGAGCTGCTGGCAGTTCCAGGGAGTCCTTTCTGCCCCAACTACCCCGCATGGGGCTCCTTCCATCCCAGTGTGGGGCCACTGCAGGCACGAGGTTCCCCTGGCCCTGCTCCTGAGTGGAAGGCAGAGCCAAGGAAGTGCCTTGGATGGCACCAATCACCCAGGTGCCCTCACTGCCACTCGGGCCTGAAGGAGAATCTTCAGCAGTGCCATTGGAGCTGTTGTGTCCTGCCTTTCTTTGCAGCTGAGCCTGTTGGTAAAGGTGATCTGGCTTCCCAGCCCACGTTCAGGATTGAGCCTCTGGGAGATGGTGAGGGTAGGTCAAGGCCTTTCCCCTTAGAGAGCTGCCAGCTCAGAGCCCAAAGCTCGGTCAGGGGGGCATCACGGCAGGGGCCAGAACAGAGCCATGTACGTGTGTGGCCTCGCCCTGCACGATCCACTCACAACTTCTGCTCAGCACTGGCAGCTGTTTGGAGGAGGGTGGGCCCTGGCCCAGCTGAAAAAGACCAGATGATTTGTTGAGTTTACCCGATTTTGCATAAGCATGACGTCCTGAAGATGCCATCAAAGTAATGGATAACTGTTCCATCTGTTAAGGTGTAATTTTTGTTTCTCCAGTGATGCGCCAAAAGGCAGGACAGAAGGAGGTGTTTCCCCAAAGAAGCATAGGCCGATTGGCAGCCCCTGCTGCAGGAAGGAAGGCCAAGCCAAACACAGGCATGGGCATGGACACAGGCTCAGAAGGTAATTGTTGTGCTGGGCTCAGCAGGGCTGTGTGGCTGCAGCTCTTCCACTGGAGCCTGCCCTTGCACGGCCTAACCACAGCCAAAGCTGGAGGTGCCTCTTGAGGCCTTGAGTCCTCTGGAGCTCATTCAGAGCCCCGGGGAAAAGGGGACTCGTGCACCAACGTCCCTCCCGCTGCAGCTGCTCTGGAGCTGGCCCTGAGTGCCCAGAGGCCCAAGGCACAGGAGCAGCCCCGAGCGGGAGCCCTGCCGCGAGCCCAGGGCCAGAGCCGGACTTGGCTCCCGACTGGGCAGGGGCTGCACTGGGTCCTGCCAGGGCCTGACTCTGTGCCCTGGGGCTGGGGGAGCTGTCACGGGGCAGGGAGGGCCAGGGCTGGCAGTGGCTGCTCAGGGATGGCTTTGGCCCGTGTCCCTCCAAGCAGCCACTGCCCAAGCAGCTGCACTGCCCCCGGGCTCTCCTCCCGGCCTGCTGGGCTTTGTTGGGTGTCACAGCCTGTGCCAAGGGGCGGCAAGTTGCCTGCAGACCCCAGCTCTGGGGGAAACGGAGAATATCCTGCCTGCATCCACCGTGCTGGCAGCTCAGCAGTGCAGCACAGCACGGGCTGACGCTCCCCATTGCTCCCACAGGTGCAGCTGGAACCACAGCACGTGTTCCTGATTCCCAGAAGGGCCTTGGAAGGGGTTTCTGTCAGGGGACAGGCTTCTGGCTAGGGTTACTGTCAGGCCTGCTTGTCTTGGAGCTGATCTTCATCTTATGCTGTGTCCGAATTTGGACTTGCTGGAAATGGGTAAATGTTTAGTTCACCTTTCTCTCAAACAACTTCTTTTGAAATTGTACTTCAGACAGAAAACATTCCCACTGAGGCTGCACTGCAGGTGTGGCCAGTCCATGATTGTCCAAAGAATTCTTCTGAGGGTTCTGCTGCTGCCCAGAGCTTTCATTGGCCTCCTCATTGCTGGGCCTTTTCCTGGGGGGCCCGCTGGGGCTGCAGCCAGTGCTGGCTCCCACTGAGGCTGCCTGGCCAAGAGCAGCCCCAGGGGCACAGGGCAGAGGCAAAGCACGGTGGGGAGGAGAAAGAGCAGGGACGAGATTGCCCTTGAAAGGCAGAGGCGCTCTGGGGCCCGCTCCTGCCCAGGGAGCCTGCCCAGAGCCGTGTCCTGCTGGCCGGGGCCTTGAGGGGCAGCTGTGCAGCTGGGCCAAGCTGTGCCAGCAGCTCCAGCCGTGCTGGGGAGCCTTGCCAGCTCTGGGCCCGGCTGTGCAGGAGGTTCCCTGTGTGCCACTGGCACCTGGGGCCTCAGCCACCTCTTCTTTCCACATTTCCACCTCTGGACAGGAGTTGTAAGACGGTGGCTGCACCTCACACCCAAACAGCGGGAGCAGCTCCTCCAGCAGTAAGAAGAGCCTGCGCAGCCCTGTCCAGAGTTCTGAGGAGAAGACTCCAGAACAGCCATCGACAAGGAAATCTCCTATTCTCCTGGAGATCCCACTGACACCTCCTCTCTCCATGTATATCCCCAAGCTACTTCCATCTCCTTTCTGATCATCTTCTGTCCCGTCCCGACTTCTTCTATAGACCCCAGGAGCAGCCCAGCAGCCTCCAGCCCCTCCTGAGACCAACATGTCCCTTCCTCTGCCACTGAGCCCCCTGGTCCCGCCCTCTAAAAAACACTGAAGTTATCCCCGCTCTCTGCCAGGCTAGGTGACGGCCCTTTCTTTTGTTGCACTAAAGGGAAGGTGCCGTCACCCCAGTGTTTGGGTTGCAGCAGCAGCAAAGCCCGGCCGGCAGCAGCACTGGCTGAGCTCCATGGCCAGGAGCAGCCGTGGATGCCCACGGTGTGGGCAGGCAGGAGCCAGGCAGGGGCTGCCGTGACCAGCGGCGGGGTCCTGAGGGCTGGGGGAGCCCAGGGGGCAGGCAGCAGCATGGGGCTCTTGAGAAAAAGCAACTCCATTTGCTTAGGTTTTCTGTTTTAGAAATTAGAAATTTGTAGAAATATTTCAAAATATATTTTCTGTAGAGAGACACCCCCAAATATATCTTCCCAATTACTATGGTGTTTAAAGATTTTTGTAAGCAGTTTTAGAATCTAGAGAACAAGTGACCTTATTTTGTCTTCACTTTTCATTCTTAGAAATATTTAGAAATATCTTTTGTAGAGAGACATCCCCAAATGTTTCGTTTATGTTTCCACAACACATCTGTATTTTTGAAACTGGTTTTAGAGTTCAGGAAAATATTTCCCCCTTTTACAATAAAAAATAAAATTGCATTTCAGTGGTAATCTTTATTCTAGGAAGAAGTAAGACCCCTTCAGCCAGCCAGCCTGCTGCAGAGAGTCTTTTCCCACAGGAGCCTTGTACCTAGTCACAACCAACATACATAAAACCTTTTCCCTGATATTTCCTGGGATTTTTGACAAGCTCCCGTCTTAGTCTTCTCAGAAAAACCTTGAGCACAGTGGGCATCTCTTCAAGTTGCCATCTTTGCTTCTGGTGCAACTCCCTCAGTTCTAGAGCAGGGCCTTCTCTCAGCTTCCTGCTGGCCCCGGGCTCTCCTCCCGGCCTGCTGAGCTTGGTTGGGTGGCACAGCCTGTGACGTTGCTCCCACGTGTGACTGAGGGCACAGCTTAAGCAGAACCTATCCATCCTGTCTACAAAAACATTTATCACTGAAAGACACCAGGTTTCTGAAATAATTTGGGGAAAGTCTTGGTCATGAAGCTTCCCCAACAAAGGTGGGCCTTTCCAGGTGATATCAGCACACCTTTCAGGGTGGGCAGGTGCCTTACTGTGCAGAGAACTGTTCTCCCAACCCACTGGGCCTGAGGGGCATTTACTCTACAACAATGCCAAGGTTTCAGCTGTGGCAGGAGGAGGAGCTGTTCTGAGTGAGAAGCTGAATCAGAAGCTTCAGAGTGCTCAGAAAGTCCTCACAAATAGGTCCCTGTCAGTGGGGATATGGATCATTCCTCTTGGGTTCAGGTGCAAACCGGGCATTTTGAGTAACATTTGCAGCCTGTACTGGCTCCCTCAGGCCTTACACAGCCCAAGGCAGCAAAGGAAACTTGGAAAAAAGCATTAATTCCATAAAAGTGGTGTTGGGAAAGCAGGAGATAGCAAAGCACTGCTGAAAGCACACAGTGTGTATGATGTAAAATTATTGTTTTTTGATATACTGCAACATATTGTTCTAATGGTGGGAGGGAAAAGAAATAATGATCAGTTATCTCATTAATAATGTTCATTTTCTCTTCCAGTATTGCCAGCGGGTTGAGTTAATTGTTAAGCATGACAGTTGGGCTTTAATATCTCAGCTGTAGATTCCAGTCACAGCAGTCTAGTTTAATAATTGGGTTTCTTTCTCCCTCATTTTGACTATAGCATACTTATAGCAAATATTAAAATTCATCATAGCACAAAAATAATCCATTTGAAACCTCACCAAAAATGGCAGCACAACAGAGCTCTGCTTAGCATTTAGTGGAGAATTCAGAACAGTTTCTTGGAAAACAAGGAACAGATTCTCTGATAATTCAACAGCCACTATGTGAACGTGGACACTCAGTGAAAGCCAAGAGTGTTTCAGGTGAGCCAAGGCAGTGTTGAATAGGCTGCTGTCACTAAAAAAGTGCATTCAAACTTCACGGGAAATTCCCTCTGAAATTGCAAATTCGTATGTGGTTCTTTAGCTATAGGTAGTTCAGCCATGGCAGTTTACCAGCACTGGCAGAAAGTTGTTTTAACACTGCAACATCAAACTGTTCTGGAGACTTCACAGTCTGCCTTGGAATGGCTGTAGGTGCCAAGTGGACACAGCTTCTGCTGTGAGGAACTTAAAATCCTCCTTACTGCTCTTCCAGACTCTTTAAAGACAAGGTTTATCTTCCAGCATGAGCACAGCTCTGCATAAGCTCATTGACCCCAAAACCTATAGGCATCAAGGCACCCAGCAGAAATCCTGCACATTCCCACCATGCCAGAGAGAAATGGGGCTTATTCTAGGACTGACAAATAGGCAAGACTTTGAGGGGTGAGAGTGGAATGAAAGTAGAAAACTTGAGAAAAGCCTGGTGTTCATAGTTTTGGGAGAAAGGGCAGCAGGACTGTAAGCTGCGTGCTCACCATCTCCTCCCCCAGGTGCACACAGGGATGGAGCAGCCCCAGTGAGTGGTTTCAGGCATTGAAACCACTGTAGACTTGGAATCAATTCACAAGTGAAAATAAAGACAGAAGAATCACAGAATCCCAGACTGGTTTGGGCTGGAGGGACCTCCAAGCCCACCCAGTGCCACCCCTGCCATGGCAGGGACACCTCCCACTGTCCCAGGCTGCTCCAGCCCCAGTGTCCAGCCTGGCCCTGGGCACTGCCAGGGATCCACGGGCAGCCACAGCTGCTCTGGGCACCCTGTGCCAGGGCCTGCCCACCCTCACAGGGAGGAATTTCTTCTTAACATCTGACCAAGTACCTGGTTACAGGCACCAGGAACTGTCTCACTCTGCAGCAGGCTGCAGTCAATGTCTGCTGAAATATGACACACAGAATCCACCACAGGTTCCTCCTGCACGCATTGCCCGCACTCCTCTCAGGACACAGCTCTCATAACCAGTCCCAGAGTGCTCCTGCTGCCCAGGAGGAGATGGGAAAGGGCTGAGCCCTGGCTGCAGCCTTGGCAAGAGCTCAGCAAGAGCCATCGGTGTCACCGCAGCCCGAGAGACAGAACAGGGAGAGAATTTCTATTTGCCCTTTGAAGCTGAGAAGGGACCAGTTTGTGTCTGAACAGCATTCCTTCACGCCTCCCCATATTATCTAAAAGTAGGAGACTTAGCAATTAAGCAACCCTCAGATGAATAATTGAGGAAAGCTAAAGACTGGAAAGATACCAGAGGCTTCCCTCACAGGACTGCAGAGTGATGCATTGCTTTGCAACTGCAGATAAACCAGGCCACAACCAACCTCATCCTCTGGCCACTGTCTAAGAGCCAGGAGGAAAAGACTGGAAGCAAGAAAACACCAGCTTACTACAAGTTTTGCCCTGAAACTCCATTGGCACAGGAGCCCCAGGCTTTCCTGCATGATGCTTCGTGATTCCCCGATGCTGTTACAGCCACGCTCAGCTGCTGCACAGCCCATGCATCGTTCACTTGAGCAGCCTGAGCCTGGGAACACCAGAGAGTATTATCAGAGCACAGGGAATGCTGCTCTAATTGTTGGTTTGCAATGTTATGTGGATAAATGATCATCCGGGGAAAGAAACATGGTGTATGTACAGCTAATCTACTTAGAATTTGTTGTAAATAAATCATATTGAATATTAAAACTATTCTCACATTAAAATAACTCCTCAGTATTTTCATTTGATCTTACCAAAAATGATGAAGCTGGACTTTGCTGTCCACCTCTCCCATTCTTACCTCTTGCACTACCAGCAAAGTGCTAAATAGATGAATTGCCAGCTCCCTGCAGCAGAGAGCTGATCTTCTGGGCTCTGTGACACACAGATGAGGGAGTCAAACCACAGAGGTCTTTGGAGGCTAAAATCTTGTGTCTCTGTGGTGCTCACAGCAGCTGGTGCCAGGCAAGAGGTGAGCAGCTGCACAGGTGACCCGAGGTCTGTGGGGAGTTGGAAATCCCACATATTTTGTTCATGTGTCAAATCTGGGCTCTGTTTCCTGTGCTCACCCCATAAACTCCATAGGTGAACTCACTAAAAATGGCATCACAGAGATCCCTGCAGATCAGCTAAGTGCAGATACCAGGTCAAAGACTGGACTCACTTACCTTGGAGATCTTTTCCAGCTTTTGTGATGCCTGACTGTATAAACTGAAGCTAGTCTTTTGCTCATACGGCATTTTTGTCATAGCTTCCAATTCAATCCCTTCAGAACATCAGCTGAACAAGTATTGCTCTCCAGGCAGCTTCTCACACAGTAGAGGGATGGGCAATAGAAACCACACAGTTTTTTTTACAAAGGTGTCTTTGTTCTTTTCTACGACAATTTTGGAATCAAGGTCTGTAGCACAAACATTTTTTTTTCAGGTTTACAATAGCCTCTCACCTTTACTGGTTCTGCACAGCAAATTGGGTGCTGAATACCACTCACACATGAATTAGTGGCCAGCTGGCCAAAGCTTCTCTTTCTTGTCTCCAGCCCAGCTTTAGCCATGACTCTGCACACTCAGAAATCACAGGGCAATGGAAGACTTGTCCTCTTAACAGCAGTAATGCAAGATTACTGCAGATGAAATTTTACATTCTAATTAATACTTGGTCCCCAGTGATGCTCCTGAGTGTCCTGGCTGTTCAGAGGTGTCCCAGCTCCCTCAAACACAACTGCACCAGACAGGACATCTCATTTCATGTCCTGTGGCAGCAGAAACGCACTGCTACAAGGCTCTGAGGCCAGTGGGCCGCACTACAGAGCAGATAATCTCCAGCAGGGGTTGGAGGAAGAGTTCTGCTTTGAGCTCACCTGAAGATGATCAATAGCTGCACCCACCAAATTTGTTTTGTTGTTGCCCATCAGAGCTAAGGAGAAGAATTTCTCAGGAGCTCCTGCCAGCCATTGCCGTGAGCTATTTGAACTCATGTCCTTGTCCCTTTCCCAGGTCTGCTGTGTGAGGAGCCACCTCCACAGTGCTGTCAGACACCCTGGGGCCACCAGCCCCTCGCTGGAAGGGTTCCAGCCAGGTACTGCCAGCTCTGGGTGTGCTGGGGATGTCACCTCCTGCACACACACACACCTTGTAAACGCCCTATAAACCCCCGGCACTTGAGTGGTGCCTGTGCATTACTATCAAGTTATGTCACTGCTTCCATAATGAAATTATTTCAGTGGGTTGTAAGTCAGCTCTAAAACTCTCTTTGGGCTAAAACTTGGCATGTGCACATATGCAAACACACTCACACAGCCTGATTTCTGCGAAAGGGTGAGACTGTGCATTACTCCTGAATTCTGCACAGGGGCAGAGAGTATTCTCACGGGGAGAAGCTGCAGAGCACCCGCGAGGCCAGTGGGGGAAGGCAGAGACTGCTGGAAATGGGACGGCCACAAACCCACCCATCCCTGCCATTGCAGCCTCCTTTCCATCCCCCAGCTCCGGGAAAGGGGGACGGCGTCTTGTCTGCTCTTGGGGACGGTGAGCGGAGGGTTACATGTTTTCCCAGCTCTGTCTGAAACTCGGAGGGTACAGGGACACTTCAGAGTCCCCCTGCATAGGCTGCTTCAAAGGAGGAGTCCTTGGAAGCTCACCGGCACTAAACCCATCCTTTAAACAAGCTTTGCTTAGCAACAGTTTGGATGCTCCTTGACTGTTACTGCAAACTGCAGAGGGAAAACATGTTTGCAGTGTCAGGACTGTCCTGGGATGTTGTGTTGTTTCTGTAGAAGTTGGACTTTTCTGTTCCCCCTATCATGTAATGGTTCTCCACTGGTTATCTTCTCCTTCCCTTGTGCCGCCAGTTATCCCAACTCCTTCACAGTTGTCTTGGAGACTAATGTATCCTTTCTCAAATCCCTCCCCGGTGCCCTGTCCAGCACGGTGCTCGCACCCTTCTCTCCAGAAACTTCCAGCTAGAGCGTTGAGTGATTGGTTCAGGGACCAGGGCCCCACCCTCAAGTTATCCCCATTGGGGTTCTCTCTAAGTCAATCTTTTGTATCCCGCTCCCCTCTAAAACTCTATTCGCCAGAGGGTTGACTCCTCCCCTGTCTCCCTCCCTCCTTAGAAGCTGTTGCAAGTGTCTCCCCCCTCCCTGTCCGGCTGTCGGTTCCCCTGGGACTCGGTGAACCTGGATTCCCCACAGCTGGAGAGCGCTCTCTTTTTTCTGCTGGCTGCAGCCATAAGCCGTGCCACGTCCCACCGCAAGGTGTGGCTGCTGTCACAGCACAGGGCGTTTGCCTCAGGCGCTGTCCCGAGCCACGGAGATGGGGACAGTGCTGCCCTGCTGCTGGTGGTGCTGGATAGCTGGCCGGGCCGTCCGAGAAGGGCAATCCTTGCCCAGCCTGACCGCTTCATTGGGACATGGCTGCTGTTAAAGAGTGTAAATCCCACTGCTCACAGAGGTCCCTCCTGCAGGGCCCTGCGAGCTTGGCACTGTCACAGCAAGAAGAAATCTGCTGCTGGAAGCTGCATCCAACAGTGCCTGCACAGTTAGTGGGAAGAGGGGAGAGATTTTTAAGAAGCATAAAGTAAAGGGGAGCATAGAGAAAAAGGGAGCCTCCTGCTGTCTCTTGAAATCTCCCCCAGCCTGAACAAGCTCTCTTTGGGGCCAGAGACTCCCAGAAGCAGAATGGGGCAGTGCCTGCTGTAAACACGGCATCCTTGTGATGTCTGCAGCTGCAGGTGTTTGTACACTTGACCTTTTGTGATAAACAGTAAGGACATTTCTTTCATACTTACTTTGCAAGTCTTCTAGGAAACACACCAAACTCCAGGCAGTCATTTGCTGTGTTGTTTTGTTCCCTGAGAATAACACAAAACTCCGCCTTTATGTCAGTGTTGCTCTGGTTTGCTGGGTCAAAATCCACGTCTGGCCTGAGAGAGATGAGTCATTTGCCCGGGTGATTCCACTCCTGCTACAGCCCTGAGATGGTCCACATATAGAAAAAAGAAATATAGGGAAAGAACTATAACAACGTATTATCATGTAATCAGGTGGTAAAAAAGGGGAGTGTAATTGAAAGTAAGGGTATTCTTCTTTAATTTCATGCAACTATATTTAGTGATATTAGTGGCTTGAGCTTTGCTGTACATCCTCCTGTTACGTTTGCCCAATTATCCCATCATTAAAAAAAAACCCAAACAATATTAAAAGTAGTAACAGTTTATATTGAATAATTAAAATGAAAAATATAAAATTGGATACATTATAATTTGATTAAAATAAGGGATAATTTGGTTCCAATAATAGTGCATAAGCAAGAGATACCGCGGTGTATGGAGTGCAGGGTTCAGTGACCCTTGCCACTTCACGTACAAGCTTGCCAAGTGAAAATCACCCCTTATATGCCATGTGTCAATGCCATCTCCTCCTATTTTCGGTTCGTCACTTTTCTGTCTCCGCCTTTATTACCACCCTTATCATGCATGCGCTACTACTCGGTTTGGTGGTCACACAAGTCTTTGGGGGTCGTCACTGATGAAGGCCCTGTAGTCTTCTTCGTTGTCCTTTAGTTCACCTTTGGGTTACACGTGCGCACCAAGCCAGTACAATGTAAGCCAAGACTAATGTATCACTGCATCTGCATATCAAAGCAATAAGTCCCTTATAATTAGCATTTTCTTGGACCCAACCAGGTTCTTGGTCATTTTTAGCAACTGTATCTTCACCTTCTTTTCTGTGGTCCCTGAGAACATCTGCTGGGAAAAGGGGGGTGGAGCCCCTCCTTTCCCTCTCCTCTTTGGCATTACTATTTTTAACTTATTTTATTATTTCCAGATATTAGTTACTGTATCAATATTGATTACTGTTTCAATTTTAATCAGCACGAATCATACCTATTTACCACACTCCAAACTAGAAATTATCTGGTTCCACCATTTGGACTGAGGAGAATGTAACAGCTCCATCTTTTCAGGGAGGAGGCAGCACTAGGACCACAGTGATTGTTTCACACAGTAGACCCGAGCACACAATTTCCTCCAGCTCGGAGCATGGGCTCATCCCAGCCTAAGAACTCCTGAAGGCTAAATTATTGGAAATAGCATTACCACAGGATCTATGATGGCTATCATGAGATAATCATCACACATCTGCATTTTTAAGACACAGAGTGTTGTCTGGTGCTTTCCAGTCCCTGGTGACATGACCTAATAGCAACACGTGCCTGGAGCTGCGCTAGTGCAGCACTCTGTGCTGGGGGAAGGAGGCACTGCTGGCCTGGGAGAGCACACAATTGGCAGCCCATGGCTGTGATTTACACAAAGCTGTTTGTGTCTTGTAAATAGATTTCTTTTCCTTGAGTGGTAGGGAGCCAGGAGATGCATTGGTCAGCAGCAGAACAGAGAACATCTTGGTGCAGAGCCAGGAGCAGGGGAAGGACAAGCCTTCCAGCACAGGGTACTCCCATGGCTTTTGAAATGAAGAGCTGCAGCAAATGTGGAAGGGTAAATAAGGCCAGGAAATCTTTTGCTGTATGAATGAACTCCCTGCTATTTATGATGCAGAGTTTTAAGGGAAGTTGCTTTGGAGCTGGGCTCCTGCTGGGCAAATGATTCTTCCCAAACTGAGGTGGGTGCCATGTTATCATTCCCTGGCTCTTCCTGTCCCTATCTGGCTGCTCCTCAAAGCTCTGGCTTCAGCCCAATCTTCTGCCTTCTGAGCAGCAAGATTTAAATGGTCCTTATCATTCAAATGATTTGACTTCAAATTGAAATGATTTGATTATTTTAACAACTGATTAAATCAGCTCCCTCTGATCTAATGGTGTTGGTGTCTGGGAACAGTGCAGCCAGGACTGAGATGCTCAGTACAGGCTGCAAAACCTGCTGGAAATGCACAACAGTATTTAGGTTGTTTATGACATTCACCTCCCATTTCCTCATGCTGTTCCTGCACCTGTACAGGGTGGACGAGGCTGTGCATGCCCTTTGAGCAGAGATGAATTTTTGGGGTCAGCTGCCTAATGGCCAGGAGGTGCCAAACTGTTTGGGTCACTGGTGTCCTCTGCCTGCCCTGCAATTCATAGCCACCATTTCTCTCACCTCTTACTTCTTCTCCCTGGTACCTCTGCCACTACTTCAGCTTCTCAAACCTTTTTATCTGTTTCTCCTCCCCTCTGGAAGTTGCCGGATCTTCTCTTCTCTTCCCAAGGAAGTGATGTGGGCTAAAACATCAGAGAGTGAACCAAGTCATGTACACCAAGAGAGATTAGATTTTGTTATCACTGGGTTGTTTAGAATCATGGAATCAGAGAATCCTAAAAGTTGGGAAAGACCTTCACAATAATCAATTCCAACCATCAACCACACCATCACTATGTTCACCACTAAACCACATCCCAAGTCCCGCATCAACATATCTTCTGAGTTCTTCCAGGGATGGTGATTCTTCCAGCGCCCTGGGCAACCTGTTCCAATGCTTTACAACTTTTCCAGGAAGAAATGCTCCCCAATTTCCAATCTAAACCTCTCCTGGTGCAAGTTGAGACCTTTTCCTCTTGTCCTGTCCCCGTTCCCATGGGAGCAGAGCCGCACCTGGCTCCACCCTCCTGTCAGGGACTTGTGGAGAGCCACGAGGCTCCCCCTGAGCCTCCTTTTCTCCAGGCTGAAACCTGGAGAAACTCAAACTCACAGTTTCAGTTGATTCAGAGGAACCAACAAATCTGTTTTAGGTACTGTTAAATGATGCTGGCTGCTCTTAGTAGTAAAAACCAGAAAACAAATGAGATATGCCCAGCAGCTCAGTGTGGTGAGTTTTGCTAGGAAAGAGCCCACTCCAGACTCCAATGGCACAAGCATCAGCACCAGAATTCTGCCTGGGATAACCTCTGTGAATTCCTCCCTCACTTAGGCAGCTGAAATAATAACTGATCCACATGAACCAAATCTTCACAATGGGTACGTTTCTTCCCTACTGTTTCCAAACAAAAATAAAACATAAACAGTGAGAAAATATCTCATCTCTACTAATGAGTGGCAGCATGGGAACTCAGCAATATGTTAACAGAAAATCTCCCTGGTACACTGAATGACACTTTTCCTGGAGTGAAGCAAGAACCCTTGTGATTGAAAAACTCCCTTTCCAGACTCAGACTTTTATTTCATACAGTATTAAAAATAAAAGTATAATGTTGCAAAACTCAGCCATGAAAGCAGTGGTAATAATTCTTCCCTAATGCCTCTGAAATCAAGCTACACTTAGCCTGAATATTTTCAATCTGGAGTGTGTGTATACACAATATTGCTAACATATCCCTGCAGCAGATGTGTGCAGTGTGTGCTGCAGTGCCCAGCTGCTGGCTCTGTCACCCCAGAAACTGCTGCTCCATCCCCACGGGCTGCAGGCCCCCATGGGCAGGGCTGGGGCATGGGGGCTGCTCCCCTGCACGGCCTGCCATGGATCCCTTCCCGCTGTTCCGGGCGCGGCTGTCCAGACGTGCACCCAGAGCCCCCGGCTGCTGAGCCCCAGGACAAGGCTGAGGGAATGCACCCACCATTCCCTTTGAGCAGTTCTCTCACAATGTGCTTCAGGATGTATTTTGGCTCATGGGTTTTGTGGTGTCCTGTGGCTTTGTTTTTTCCGCTCAGAGAACCTTAACAGAAAGTAATTCTGTTGCAGTAGGCCATTTGTCTCCCTGCAGGGAAGACTCGAGAGCCCCAATATGAGTGTTCAGCAAGCTCTGTTTATTGAAGAGAACATCAGACACTTATACAGCAAATAATAAGCTTATGAATATTCTTTAAGCCAAGAGATCCTATGGTTAAACTGTACCATCAACTCTTCCCCATTCCTTTGGGCCTACATTCCTTATTTCCCACGTCTCTCTGTCTACTTGTTATCATACCCAGCTAGGCCCAAGGACACGCTATCTTGCAGGTGCAAGACCTGGAATTAGCCACGGCCTTGTACTTTTCCAGTCTCTAGTCAGCTAAAATCCCAACATTTTCCCCATTTTCTTTTGGAACATGCAAAGTTCTATGGGCAAACTGCGTCACACTCTTTGCAATACAAGATTAGGCAATTCTAATAACTATTACATTACAAGCAGTATTCTCAGCTAGCAAGGTTTCTCTCTTATAAGGGATCTAAGCCAGAGAGACAAACCAAAAAGGCTATCACTATTTATAGGATATGCTATATGATGGACACAAAAAGGATTCTATGCTGCTACAAGGCTCAAACAAAACTCAGGTGTGCCAATACAACCTACAAAAATAAGCTAAAGGAGCAACATGTGCGCAGGTTTCATCTGCGTGGATTGTCTGGTAAATTTGCTTTCCATTCTCACAGCAGATATACTTCAAATAGGAATGGCTCTACTCACAAATGCTTGTGTTGTCTCTTTTAACTAGAGTTTCTCTGATGTTCACGACAACACCTTGCACACAAGTCATAAAATAAACACCTAGCATAAAAGCATAAATCTGTCTAACATCACTTAAAATTAATAGCATTTATACTTAAAATACTTAAAATATTTAAACTTAACAGAACTTAACATCACTTAAACTTACCTTTACTTTAACTTAACAGAACTTTAACTTAACAGAACTTTAACTTAGCAAAACTTAAGTTTAACAGACCTTAACCTTATCAAAACTTAACCTTAACAGAACCTAAACTTAACAAATTTTCAAATCAACAGAACTTGCATGTAAAATCACTTAAATTCAACAGAACTTAACTTTAACAGAACTCAACCGACTTTAAATTCTATATAACTTAAATCTAATATAATTTAAATGTAACAGAATCTAACTTCACCTAAACTTAATAACACTTAAACTTAACAGAAATTAAACTGAACAGCACTTAAACCTAAGAGGACATAAACTTAACAAAAATTAACCTTAGCAGTATTTAACATTTAATGGCACTTAATACATAATTTAACTTAAACTACTTAGCAATGAATAGAATTTATTATAGAAATAGAATAGAATATAAAATTTACTATAACTTACTTACAAGTTTAACTCTAAAATACTAAGCTAAAACAACTTTCTTCGTGTTTTTGCTACAGTATTTTTACACTTGAATGCACCTAAACATAAGGAGTTTGTTCAAGGTATACCTGTGGAAAAATTCTTTTGAATTCAGTGCTTGCTTTTACATCTACCACATCCAAGCAAGGCCCAAAGAATACAAAAAGCATATTCATTACATCTTACTTACACAATCGCTTCAACACATCTTTAACATTTTTAAATTTTTCAAAATACAATTTTCAGAGTTTGATGTTCCACCGACTGAGTTATCTGGGCTTCTGATGTTTAAAGTCTATGTTAATACAGGTGATTTTAAGACAGCATAATGGGTTCTAAGCTAAACCGGCCAAAATTTATCTCAACATATTCGCCACGTTGATTTCTCTTTCACAGTCTCTGCCAGGAAGAACAAAAAGTCTTTTTAACTTAGGTGAGGAGCATCCTGATAGTAATACTCTTTGGTGTTGCTGATTTATTATCACTGGTCTCTTAATTGCAGTAGGGATATTTTCTTTTGTTGACAAGAGTCACATTTATTACGGCTATTAGGTCTAAAACTGAAGCTTTTCCCGGCCACGGGGCGGAGGTGGGAAAGCAATCGCGCTTGGAAGGCCCTGGGATCGGGCCGCTGCTGCTCGTGTCGCTGTGGTGCGGTGGGGTAACGGAGCTGCTGCTGGACGCATTTCGGCGCCGAGAGTCGTGGCCCTGCGGCGGGCCCCCCCCACCCCCCCCCCCCCCGCGCTGCGCCCTCTTTGCGCTGTCGCCGCCACCGCTTCAGGCTGCCAGCAGGGCACGGCGGGCCCCACCACGGCTGCCCGCCCGCTGCTGAGTTCCGCGCACCCAGCCTGGCCGGTGCGCACCGCACCGCACCGTAAGCACGGCACCGCCCGCCTGGCTCAGGATCTGTGGCTGCTGTATTGTTGCTCGCCGCTGCCTCAGGCGAGCCGCTCACCGTGGCTGCCCTTCATGGCTCAGCGCTTATGCAGAATCAGGAGCGGCACAGCCAGCACTGCAAAACACTCTTTCCGCGACTCCGTATGCATTTCAAAGGCTCGATGTGAATTGCTGCGAATTAGTCTGTCAGGGCACCAGGGTAGCTATAGATCCAATGGTGTCAGGAACCCACGTCTTAAGAGAGGAACCCACTTGCCGCGGCAAGAAGTCCAAATATGGACCACACTGGACAAATCTAGGCCAGCTTTTATTATTATTATTATTATTATTATTATTATTATTATTATTATTATTATTAACACATGAGCCTCAGAACATTGTTAGATGTTAACAGCATGCTGGCCTAATGGGAAATGCCCCAGAAGGTGGGATAAAACGGAATGACATAAAATCATCTCATTTTAGATTTTCAGCCAATCACATCAAAACAAGACATATTGACAAGCTTTCCATCCAACCTTATAAAACATACGTAATGGTAGCTAAAACAAAGACTATTTCATAAGAAACAAAGGACAGAGCTCTATTCACGGTAACCTTCTAAAGATATACATTAAATAAACTTGTTGCCATCCTAAAGCCAAATCTAAAAAGTTGTATTGTTATTTGTCACGTCTACTGCTTGGGAAACTTTTCTGCTTGCTTGGGAAACTTTTCTGCTCTAACAGAACTTCGGGCCTCATCCTGAGGCCTAAATACTCTTTTTTAACCATTTCCTAAAAACCCTCTGACTTTATGGATTCCCACATTAGTCTAAACAGCAAGTCCCAACATGCTGGCAGCTGAGCGTCCGATCAATAAAGCTCCCACTGGTTGTCTGCTCGCTGCAGCAGGCTCCTTGACTCTCGCCTGGACACGCTGCGGCTTGCAGTCCACTTAAAGTACAGTCTGTTGAGGGTGCCAGGCTTAAACTGAGGCTTCTGCTGGTTGCCGGGTCTAAAGGAAGGCCCCCGCCGGCCGTGGGTCGGGTCGGAGGGAAGAAGCGCTCGCGCTGGGAAAGCGCTCCAGTCCCGCGCCACCGCCCGTATCGGAGCGGGGCGCCCCCCGCGCTGGGCTTCCTGTTTCGCGAGACGCGCTGTAGGCTGACTCACTGCGTGCCCCGCTGCAGCGCAGCATCCCGGGCGGCGCGGGTCGCTCCCCACCATGGCGGGGCTTCGCTCCCCCCGCCGCTGCCACCGGGAGAGCTCTCCGCTCCTCGCGCCCGCCACTGCTTGGAGCCGCCGTGGCCGCCTCAGGCGAGCCGCCCGCCGCGGCTGTTCCTCATGGCGCAGCGCCACGCCGAGTTCGGAGTGGCACAGCTCTGCAGGCGCCCCGAGCCGCGGCTGCTGCCGCCATCACAGCACAGCCGCTCATTCATTGTGCATGTACTTGCAGCCTCAGCACCACAACACACGTTTTTGCAAGTCTATATGCAGCAATCTCGGGAATTCTCTTCCCAGGTCGACAGTCTATAGTCCCCGTTTTTCTTAAAAGCATTTAAAAGGATTATATGCCGCTTGTCCCTGTATTACCTTCTAACCTGTCATTTAGCGCACTGCAGCCTTTCTAGGACATCGGTGGCATTCAGTCAGCTGGACTCTCCTGAGAGATTGCCAGTGAAATAAACAGGGCCAGGAGACTTCTTCTCCTTTTTAATGCCTTTATTATAAGTGATCAGCTCAGGATTGGGCAGCTCGACGAGGCTGCAGTCTCCCGTCGTCTCTCCCAGGGCAACTCAGAGGAGGAGGACATGCGCAGCTTTGTCCTCTAGGGGCAGAGCTGGGGACCCGGTCCCCGTGGGAACCTTTAGGGTGTGGTGATCCCATCCGATGTTACTTTTCCCCGCCCCGTCCCCCTCAGTCTCCGTGCCAGGGATGACTCCCGTGGTCAGGGCGAGAGGGACTCCGAAGGTGCTCCGCATCTCTGCAGGCTCAGCACTCCACTCCTCACGTCCAGACATCGCTCCAGTCTCTCAACTCTTAGGTGGCTCGTTGTTTTTGGGGTTCTTCTTGCACGTTTGGAGTAGGGGTCCCACACAGCATGCTGGTCCTGCAGTCACTTTGCATAACCCCCCCCACCCTCTCAGGTCTCTTCACCATTCTGGGAAAAGTACACCTTAGCCTGGGGCAAGGCTCTGCTAATACAAAAGGAGCGATTAGCTACAACGACCCATGACTACAATAACAAAACAAGCAGAACTTTGCAGCGACAGTGATCTGGCTGCTTTTTGTAACTTTTCCTCACAAAAAAAATTAACAGAATTTTTGTTCATAACAGCCAGGGCACTGCAGCCCGCCCTTTCGCCTTTCTCCAGGACTCCCATATGGGGTCTCCTGAGGCAGGGCCCGCTTTTTGTGCCTCCCGGGCTGCGTCGGGACTGACACCCAAATACTGCACCGACCGTGGCTCACAAGCTCAAATCTTCAGTAAAGTCCATAGGGTCTGTAGGGTCTGCAGAGTCCGTAGAGTCCATAGGGTCCCTGTTCGGGCACCATTTGTTGCAGAATGAGCCATTTGTCAGTGACGAGCCATTTGTCGGATGCAGGGAAAACTCAGGACTCAATACGAGTCATCAACAAGTTCCGTTTATTGAAGAGAGCATCAGACACTTATACAGCAAGTAATAAGCTTATTAATATTCTGTAAGCCAAGCGATCTATTGGTTAAACTATACCATCAACGCCTCCTAATTCTTTTCGGCCTACATTCCCTATTTCCCACGTCTGTCTACTTGTCATCTTACCCAGCTAGGCCCAAGGACAGGCTATCTTGCAGGTGCAGGACTTGGAATTAGCCATGGCCTTGTACTTTTCCAGTCTCTAGTCAGCAAAAATCCCAACACACACGGGCATCTTACCAGAGAAGGTTTGGAAAGGAACCAGAGAGCTTGTTCACAGATACAACCTCTTCATGAAGAACATTGAAGCATCAGACCCTATTCAAAAAGAAGAGAATCTAGCAAGAGCATCCTGCTGTTGCAGTTGTGCTCTAAGGAGAAACCTTATCTGATGGAATGCAAGTGTCTTTCATTTCCTTCTTTCTTTGAACAAGAAAGGCAAAAGTTGTGGAAAGGGTACATAAAATAGCTAAATTGGAACATTTGTCATGCTCTGGTCAGACATCCTGGAGAGCTGACAAAGAAACTCTGACAAATTAACTCTCACAGGTATGAAGGTATGGTGTAAATAACTAACTTAGAAAACAGAAAAAAAAAAGTCTCCCAGCATCAATATTGTGTCCAGTAATGTGAATATTCATTATTTTCCTTTAACAAATAGTCTCAAAACAATGGAATGACACTATGTAAATAACTGAAGGATATAGCTTGTGATATTTCCAAAACATTTTATACAGGGAAATGTTTACAGGGGACTAGTTCAATGGCAAAAACTGAAGGATAAACTCAACAGATTTTCATGTGAAAATTCCCAGTGCCACCTATTGTCAGAGACAACAGAGTCAGGAGGGGAGTCAGTGTGGTGCTGCATGTCCTCAAATACACTTTCCCTTTGAAAAAGGGGGACAATAAATATTTGTATTTCACATTTAAAGCTCTTTTTCAGATTAGAATTAAACTCTGGAGAGGCACACACATAAATGTTTGTTCCTGATTGATGCCTTTATTTCCCAAGTCCTGCTGCTATCTGTGACCCTGAGGCAGTGATAGATAATGGCGTTCACAACCTCCTTAAAATGAGCTGCCCAATGCCCTGTGAGGGCTTCTGAGGCTTTTGTTTCATTTTATAGCATACATAGCATCCTTTGCTTTTTCCTGACAATTCATAAATGGAAGGCTTTAATGAAGCCTTGAACAGTGCACAGTCCTTGCCAGAAACTAATCTGCACTGAACCTTTTAAAGAACTCTGTTGATTGTTTGCCTTTTTATGGCAATGTATTTAAGTAATCATAATGCCTGAGTGAAAGTCTATTGCTATCTGTTTACCTCAGTACTTTGACATTTCAATAGGAATTATCCTTTTTCATTTTTTATGCATCAGAACACAACAAAAAGCAACAAAAAGCCCATCTAAACAAAAGAAAAAGCCCAAACTAAACCACGCAAAAAAAAAAAAATAACCAACAAAAAAAAAAAAAAGGATAGAGTTGTATCTTGTTAGTAGTGTTTCTCTACTTATGAAAAGATTTTAGAAAACTTAATTATGGAAAGTAAAAGTTCTTAAGTTATTTCTTGTCCTAAGTCCTACATTGACTTCTGCTGATAGGTAATGGGGAGGCCACAGAGCTAGAGGTGGCAAATTGCCCTTCTGAAGATGTTAGGGGTCCTTGCCATGGCAAAGGAGAGTGTAGAATCAAATGGCCACAGTGTACTTGGGTTGCAGAGCCTGGTGAGAGTTGTTCACACCATCTGCAACAAATACACTGCACTCAAAATAATTCAGCAGCAGCTCAGCACCTGCAAACATGAGGACTGAATGTCTTTGTGGGTGTGTATTCCACAAAAGCAAGGAATGACACCAAAGTTGTGGGTTTGATCTCCATACAAGCCATTCACTTAAGAGTTGGGCTCGATGATCCCTGTGGGTCTCTTCCAGCCCAGAATACTCTGTTGAAATTTCACAGGACTGGGGCAGCATGGAGAGCGGTGGATTAGCAGAAAGGGTCTGGCAAAGCACGGGGACTTGCTAAAGCAGCTGTGCCCCAGATTGGCTGTCAGGAAGCATGTGTATCCTAGTGCCTGGGGTAAATGGAGACACTCACAGACAAAAGTCTGCTTTGAAAATAGTGACAGTATTTTCATAAAATCACTTTTTAAATCTCTATCTTACTAATTTGCAGTTGAGGTTTTACTAAACTTGATAACATTTTTCATGGAAAATGAAATAAACACCATGACTGTGGTGGTAAAGTTAGAAAGATTTTGCAGATATCTCAATCAGCAAATTCTATTTTTCAGGTAAACCAGGAGTAAATATAGTCAATTCTAGGTATTATACAATTTAGCTGCATTTCAGGACTTGTTTCTAACAGTTAATAAACTAAAGAACTCAATTAACTGTGGGGAAATGTGTTGAAATTGAATATCAAAGACAAGTACCAGACAGCATATTTTAAGATATATGAGAACAAAATCTTACACGGTTGTTAGGAAACCAACCTTTTTTGTGACAGGGAAAGGAATGTTACTGCTAGAAAAACTTCAGGAAATAATAGATAACTTCAATGGTCATGAGAATACAAAAGCTTTTCAATAGCATCAATGATGCTATGTTTAATACAAACTCCTAAAGTCTTAACACTGGCAGAAGCATTGGAGTAACATAAAATATGTATTAATAAATATTTTCATGATGATTCATTCTATTTGTAAAATATAAAGCTAGGAAAGCATATATCTTTAAAACAGATTTCTCAAAATGAAGCCTTTACTATCAAACTCATTAGTGTGTGCTTTCTCTGCATTTAACTTTTTTTGACAGCTGAAAAGCATTTCAATACAGCCCTAAGGTTAATGTAAATACAATTTTTTTTCCACTTTGGATTTTAATAAGTATCAAATTAGAAATATATTTAGTATTTTTCTAGGTTTTCATTAGTCTCAATATGCAACTTAAAGGAAACATAATGAGAAAGTCCAGACTTTTGGAGTGTGAAGAACAAAGATGAAAGATGAATTATAAAGATATGCTCTATTTAACCTATGTCACAAATATTCAAATAGTGAGCACACACAAAGGAAATCCACCTCCACTGAAAATCTGTGTGCTGTTTCTTTCTTAAATAAATTTATTGTGAATGCAACGTGAAGTACCTATGACTGTACATTTTTTGAGATGCACAGGTATTGATTAACCACACAGCAGCCTCATGAGCCATACAGATACAGCAGTCTCAAGGTATTAACAAAGCATTAATGTCTCTGTGTCTGTGCTATCCCCTGTTTTTATCAGCATCCTCAGAGCTGATGACAGTTCCAAGGCTCTGGTGCTGATACTTGTTATCTGTTGATGCTAAAATGAAAAAATAATTATTAATTTATTTCTCATCACTTAATACAACTGTAATGTAATTATAAACAGTGATTAAAAGTCTGGTTGCAATCTTTGCTGCTCATCTTACTTCAATACCATCAAAGCAGAAAGATGAAGAAATCTAGCCATTGCTATATGAAAACTATAACTTGCAGGGATAACAGTTAGTATTGCTATATTTGTCCTGACAACTGCTTAAACATCCTTGCAATCATGACAATTTTTTTGTTTTCTTGAAGTCTGCTTTCCCAGGAACATAGGAACTACTCCCACTGTTACAACCACCATATTATAAAATATTTTGCACCATCTGCTGGAGAAACACCTTGGAGCATGCTGCAGCTCATATCAATGCTGCCATCAACAAAAAAAAAGCAATTCCAGAAGCACTCCCAAGAATGAAACCATAGATTTTTCAAGGTGACAATTAATTCTCTCAGGGGAAAAAAAAAGTTTAATAAAATAGACCAATGGTATGCACAGAGTTTTGGAAAGAGAAGGGAGAGAAACAACTGGGTAAGCAGGCTGCTGCATTTCTGGCCATAGCTATGGGCTTTGCAGTGGCAGTCTCAGCTCCTGACTGATATGTGATACCTGATGTATCAGAGCTGTAGGCTCTGAATTAAACTAAGTGTTTTCACCCATTTGAAAAAGAAGAAATTAACAAGACTAATGTAAAATGTTCATTTGACTTGGGGAAAAAAATGATGATGTGGGGTAATCCAGCTTTTTCCCTTTATGTCTTAGCATTTCTAGATGGCACATATCTGTCCTTCAATAGCTCTGTTTGGTTTCTTTCTATGATCTGACACGGACACAAGTCTTTATGAATCTCTCATTGAGCACAGGTGCAAAAGACAGACCTGAATAACGTCAAGGGCAGTGGCAATGGTACGTGAGAGCAGAGCTCCTCCTGACTCTCAGTGCTTGGCTGGGAGCAAGGCCCCAGGCTCAGCTCCCTCTGAACATTCTGTGGCAGACCTGTGCTTTGCTGGGCTGCCTGGCTTGTTTTCCACTGCCATTTTACAAGCCAAACTGGGCATAGGTTAGCTTACTGCCTATCTATAACCTCCTGCACCTATTAGTCTGTCTCGTCTTTAAGCTTTTGATTTTTCTCCATCTGTGAGTTTTTAAGAGGTGGTTTTTTGTTCCAAAGTAACCACAAAGTCTGGATTGATTGAACTTTAAGGAGTCTTAAAGGAATGAGAAGTCCATACATCATAAGAACGTGTATTCTTCACCGTTCTGATTGCAAAAATTATTTCCAAATGTTCACATAACACAGGCACATACAAAGAACAAAATACTGGCCCACAACATTCACTGAAGAGCTTGTAATATGGAACATGATCTAGTAACGTTTCACTGACTCCAATTTATGTTTTAAAAAATTTCTGATGAATACAATAATTTACAGACAGCAAAAGTTACAGTTTTTCTTCTGCTACTTACATATTACAGATATATTAATATTTTTTTATTTCAATTACTTTATAAATGCTAAAAAAATCTTTTTGGGAAAATTTCCTGGCATTTTATGTGATCTGGAAAGCTTCCACTCACACCTGCAGCTTATCATTACTTTGGCACTGAAATTGTTTTTGACCTTTCCAGATCTAGATAATGCTTCCAGGCCATCAGCCAAGAATGACATTGGACTGAGATAAGCTACTGTTCAAAATTACCGGTGGGTTATGACACATCAAAATTATTATACAGTTTTTTAAAATAACCTGTAGTGAGGGAGTTTTCAGTAAGCAAGGATCACTGTTTGCCAAGGGAAGTGTCTGATACGTAGTGTCTTACTACATAAGGCTTACTTATTACTGAAAAAAGAATACATTGATGGAAACTCCATTAAATAGATTTTTTAAGATTCCCAAAGGAAAATTCAAACTGAGACTTGACAACCTACCAATAAGAATAATTCAAATTAAGGTTTGGCTTAAAAAACCCTGTATCATTGGCCAGAGGCAGGGCATGAATCCAGAAGATTAGCTGCAAAATAGGGAATTTTTCTGACCCAGAAGAGCAGGGAACCAAGCTTTTACTGAATGTGATCAGGTTCATTCCAGTCACAAAAAAGGTAACATGGTGGGATCAATGCACACAGAATGGCCAACAAAGAGGAGGAGCTGGAACCCTCTGAGGAAGTACTCTGAGTGAACTGGGGTGGCTTATTGTGGAGAAAAGAAGGGTCAGGAGGATTTCTCACTCTTCTACAACTTCCTGAGAGAAGGTTAGGCAGGCATGGGTTGGTCTCTTCTCCTAAGAAACAAGAAATGAGACAAGTGGAAATGACCTCAGGAGTCAGCAGGGGAGGTTTAGGCTGGGTATTAGGAAAAATTTCTTCACCAAAGGAGCTGTAAATCATTGTAACAGCTGCTCAGGGAAGCAGCTGAGTCACCGTCTCTGGAGGTATTTAGAAGACATGTAGATGTGGCACTTAGGAATGTCCTTTATTTAGTGGTTCATTTAGAAAGATTAATGATTGGACCCAATGGTCTCAAATCTCTTTTCACAACCTAAAATATTATATGATTTTGCATTTTACTGGTATAAAGTATGTGCTTAAGTACCATCGTGCTTACCCTACAAACTGCAGCCCTATCAAACCTGCATCTTTCAGGAAGAAGTCTCTCTGGTCTTGAATTCATATTGCTGTTGATGACATTGTGGTTTAAAATCAGACTTCATAATTTAAGATGATGGTTTAACATATTTCATAAATTAAAAGAAAAAAATTGTAAAGGACTTCAAACTTGATAATTCTGGGTTAGTTCTAAATAGGAGCAGGAATCCAAACTTTCACAGTCTGTAGAAAAACAAAAAAAAAATCCCTGCTTGTATTTTTAGCCAGTCCTTGTCTTTATTTGTCAGATTTTCACCACAATTTTTTTTTTTTTTTTTTTAGTTAAAGGAGAATTCCAAGAACTTGCATTACAGGTAATTTTTAGTTTAGGGAATTGCTTTTCTCAATGCCAGCTGTGCTTCAGTTTCCAATGTCCAGACACTCTATTAGCTCAGCATGTTTTTTGCCATGGTAATGTCAAGTGCCAAAAGCAGAACAGCAGCAGTGCTCCTCATGGTGTTACATCTGCAAATGCTTAATGAATAGTGCAGCTTGCACATTTCAATACATTTTTAATTATATTTGGCAGAAAAAAGAAAGCATGACCTGGCTTAAAATGTATCTCATCAGATCCCTGGTATTTAAGCAAGAAGCTGCCTCACTGGAATACAAAACTTGTCTAATTGTTTTAAAGAACTCCCACTAAGATAAAGCTTTCTAACTGTTCTCGTTTCTAAATGTTTCTCACAGTATCTTGTAGATACTGTGGTCTGTTTTTCTTATTTTACCCAAGGACTTCTTCAGTCACATCTTCTGAAGTGTCCACTGGTAATGAGTGTTGCATGTTGCTTGTCAGTGAAAGTGACTGTGTCAGTCAGGAAAGTTATGGTACAGCCCATGACAGCATATTATGTATGACTCTGAGATGGCTCTTAGCAGTAGTGTGCTGACTTTAATAATGTTTTTTTTCATAAGCTGACCTCCTCCTTTCCCTCTTACTTTTGGCTCAGTCTCCACTCACCATTGGTAGCAGAATTATTTGCAGAATGTCAGCAAGAGCATTTCAGGAATAGGTACCAAAAATAATTTTTCTCACTTGAGTGGATGACTTTTGCTGCAGAATAAATCAAAGGATTGCACCTCTGTCCTGAAGAACTGACTTCTGCTGTACAAGAAATCCTCTTCCAGAAGCCCAAAGCCTGCAGCCCAGAAGCCAGATGCTCTTCTCAGCATGTGTCCCATACAAGCACTCTTAATGCCTTAGAGCAGTGAAACTCATTCACTGCCTGGAGATGTTTTCTCCAGAATTTTTCCTGCTTCCAGAATTTCCAAAAATTAGGCTCAATCTGCATTTTAAGCCTTCATCAGCATCTGTTCTGTCACCCAGTAGTATCAATTCAGAGCAGTGTGATACATATCCAGCTCACATTACTACAACACAGTGGTCACCAAAGCACCCGTGGACCCATCTGGCCAGTGGTTGAGACACAGAAAATCTGAACTACAACATCCCCTTTAGACTTTTAATTAGCTTCTCATATATTTTATTATTCTTTTACTGGATTTTATCCTGTATTGCATATCTATGAGGCACTTTTGGAGATAACTAATTATTCATATGCTAGTTACTTAGATAAGCCTTATTGGGAGGTCACTAGATCCTCATATGATGCCATATCATTGAGTTTTCTGTAGATTTGCACTCAGTGTACTCTAATGAACCACAACACATCCTCCTTTGTCATCACTCATGGTTAAAAATCCCTGCTCCTGCTTGGCACTGCAGCAGAAATTAACTTTCATGTAGGGCCCGTGGCCTACATGTGAGACTATTTCCTCCTGTTCTCTTCAAAACTCGCTCCTGCCATGAAATGTTCCTTAAACTGGACCAATTACATTCCTTAACTTTCATTATAAACTTGCACTCATCTTCCTTATCGTTGTCTTCTAGAAAGCTGAAACATCATGACAAGCCAACCTAACAAAAGGTTATATATATATTCAAAATATATCCAAAGTGTATATTTTTAATAATTCAGATAAAAAATGTTTTGGATATGCTGTCTCATGTTTGCTCTTTCCGTTCCACATATATGTACTTTCCTGCATTTCTACACAATAATTGTAATTTTTATGAGATTTTTTTTTGTAGGCTAAAAATCAAGCTTATTTTAGTCCCGTCACACAGAAAGCTCTCCAGATTAATTCCCACCAATCTTTAACTCCCTACTTAATTGTGTATTTCACCAAAACATGAGGCTAACATTGTGTCATGTGGTATGCCCAACACATGGCCACCATGTATTGGTGGACTGTATTCTATTATGAGCTTTTGTATCTAGAGAGTACAAACTTTCTCCAAAAGTCCTTAATGTGTATTTTGCATATTGTGCTGTTATTGGCACCATGTCTCTAAGGTCTTACTTTTTTCTCCAGGCTTTTGAGGGATGCACCTCTTCCTATGTAGCATCATAATCTTTGTTTTAACAGTGTTTTTCAATGCAGTTTCTCTGGCAACTTTTAAGTGTTCTCCTGCTCTTTGTGATGAAATCATTAATACTAATTGCCTGCTTTTGACAGGAAGGCAGATTTATTATGCAACCAGCGTTCTCTACATAGAATGCACAGGGCTCCTGATTTTAACAACCTGCAGCAGGTACTCCACAGCTGCAGCCCCACAGCAGCTCCAGAGCAGCCCCGTCCAGAGGCACCTGGGAGCCCTCAGCAAGGCAGCCAGCAGCACACGGGCAGGAGGACACGGCTGGTGCTTCCTGCCTGGCACAGGGCTTGTGGCCATCTCCAGGCACCACTCTGGCAGGGATCCCCGCAGCCCCGGCCCCTGCCCAGCTGCTCTGTCACCAGCACAAAGGCTTCATCAGAACCACCAAAGGCCAAGGGGCTTCTGGCCATTTCCCCTGCAGCACTGCACGCCTGGGCAGCTGGGTGAGCACAAGCACCCTTTTCCCCTCCTCCCCTATGCCCTACGGACCCTGGGCAGCAAAGAAAATCTC
Organism: Zonotrichia albicollis; assembly: GCF_047830755.1. NCBI lineage: Eukaryota > Metazoa > Chordata > Aves > Passeriformes > Passerellidae > Zonotrichia > Zonotrichia albicollis. The sequence continues at coordinate 3,716,095 of NC_133827.1, read as the reverse complement.
GTGAGAGTGTGTATATTATAACACGGTCTATATTTACAGAGGGTAAAAATTAGAACGGTAGAAAAGAAAAATCTTAAAGAAAAGTAAAAATCCCCACTGGCTCAGGCTGCACCAGCTAAGAGACCCTCCCAGATCAGCTGTCCTCAGAGCTCCAGCAGTGCAGCCAGCTGAGCCGCGAGAGACGAGGCAGAGTGATCCATGCCCTGTGCAGCTGATCGTGCAGCCTCTGGAAGATGGAATATCGGCCATGCGGTGTTGTTCGGAGGACATGCAGTGTTTGAAGTGCCAGCTCTGACACGGCACTGCTCGTGTCCTCCGTCAGGCGTTCCAGGGCTGAAAGAGAGAGGAACAGAGGCACGGTCAGAGCCGGATCTGCCGGGAGCCCAGGAGAGCCTCCTGCAAAGGACCATCCCAGCCAGCTCTTGCCGTGGCCGGGAGGGAGCAGGGAGCAAGGGGATCAGCCTGAAGCTGCTGGCCAGGAACGGCCCACGTCGCCCTGAAATCTCCGTGTGCTCTGCCATCGGGAGCAGAGCTCTCCGCAGCCGGGACAGGGCTTACAAGCTCCCCCTGGCAGTCCCTGCTGTCAGCCCGCTGCCCTCACTCACTCACCAGTGCAGATTAGCTGCAGCTCTTGCTGCTGCCCCCTCAGGTGCCGCCCGGCCATGCCTGTGAACACAGAGCCTGTCACGGCCCCAGCGGCACAGCTCCCTGCCAGCGGCGCTGCCGGCGCTGTGGCCACACGGGCTGCTGGCCCGGCAGGGCTCAGCCCGGCCCTTGCCGCCCGCTGCCGCCCCAGGGCACGGCTGCCAGAGGGCGGCAGCAGCAATGTCCGGGCCAGGCGGGGCTCCACGGCGCCAAGAGCGGCTGGCGCTGCCGGGGCAGCAGGCGGGGCTGGGGCCGAGCTGCGGCGGGCCGGGCCGGGGAGGGAGCCCGGGCTCGGGACTCACCCATGAACCGGACGGCCGCCTCTCGCAGGGGCTCCTGTGGGCTCTCCACGTAGCGCAGGGCCCGGCGCAGATGCTCGGCCGCTCTGCTCCTGTCCTCTGCCAGCTGCAGAGAGCGGCAGGAGGGAAGGGTTGGCGCGGGCTCAGCTCCTGGGCCGGGCGCTGTCTGCGCCCAGCCCCGGCCTCCCCTGCCCGCACAGCCCTGAGGCGCGGCCAGCAGCCGCTGGCCAAGGGCTCCCGAGGGCAGGGGGCAGAGGGCCGGCTGCTGCCCGGGGAGCCGCGGTGCCGCCCCGCAGCCCCGCCGGGCCGGGCCTCCATAGGCACCCGACTCAGGCCCACGGGAGCCGGGAGAAGAGCCCGCGCGTCCTCTGGCCGCAGCAGCGGGCAGGAGCACAGCTGCCCGGCCCCGCACACTGAGCACCGCCCTCAGGGCCCTTCTCCAGGCTAAGGATTCTTGGCTGCTCTTACCAGGCTCTCGCCGAACCTCCATGTCTCATCCACCTCTGGCACTTGTTCGAGATTCCTTCTCTTCAGGAATCTGGCTGCAGAATACAGTACTACACAGGATGCCTGGAGAGCAGCAGAGATGCACAGATGGCCCCACAGGCCAGGGCCCAGGAGCATCCCAGTGCCACAGCCTGGAGGAGGCTGCAGCCGGCAAGGTGCCAGGGCAGGAGGCAGCCCAGCCCCTTCCCAGGTGGACAGCAGCCGGCCACAAGTGCTCACCTCAGCAACAATCTGATTTTCATCATGGCAGTGGAAGTAGAGTGGGACCAGGCTCTGACGCACGTGGGACTTGAGGGCCTTTCTTCCATCTTTGGTTAATGAGTCCAGCATCTCTTGAAAGACACACATGGAGCTCAGCTGCACCTGGCTATCATCCTGAATGAAAGAAAAGGCAAAATACCTGAGCATCAGCTGCTTCAGGCCCCCCAGGGCACAGGCCTGCATCTCCACAGGGCACCAAGTGTCCGGGCAGCAGCCAGTGGCCGTGGCTGTGGGCACAGAGCCTTACATGGTCAAAGAGTGGCAGGAGCGCCTCAGCCAGCTGCAGGGCAATGGGGGTGGGTATTAGGGCACCATCATCCAGGAGCAAGTATCTTAAAAGAAGAATGGTCATCCCGATCATGTCGCTATCATTTTCCTGCAGGAGCTCCACAAGCCTTTCAGTCAGGCTCCACATTTTTTCAGCCTGTGCGGAACACGACTTTGTGAGAGGCTGCCCGGCTGCCGCAGGGCCCAGAGGCCAAAGGCCTGTCCTGAAGCACTGGGGCAGCTGAAGCGGGAGGCAGGAGAGCTGGGAGCAGCTGCCCCAGCGCCCGAGCCCAGGCAAGGCCGAGCGACTGCGTTGCCCAGCCCCACGCTGCTGCCTGCAGGGCTTCAGCCACTGCCCCCTTCTCACCATCAAGGGATTCTTGCCCAGCACTACGAGGCCTCGGAGTGCCAAGTAACGCCTGGCCATGTGCTCGCTCTGCAGGTTCTGTGCCAGGATCTCCAGAACACTGTCACTGCATTCCCTCAAGTCCAGGCACTCAAGGACCTGAAAGGCACGGGGCAGTGACAGGGGAGCCGGCTGGCAGGAGCCCAGGAACGCACAGGGCCGGGCCCAGGCAGCAGCACAGGGCACGGGCACTGTCCTGGCAGCTGTGGCTGCCAGAGGCCAGAGGGCTGGGAGGCCGCTCAGCCAGGCAGCGCTGGCCATCAGGCTCACCTCCACAAGGAATGCCAGGGCAGGGAAATCCCAGTATGGCATCTCTTTGCTGAGCAGGGCGAGCAGGTAGAATGCAACCGCGCAACAAAAGTGGATGGCTGAATGGCAAATGATTCTGACAAGAGGAAAAGGAAACAAGACCCTGAGCCTGTGGGGCAAAACTCTCCCACGAGTGACTCACAGAGTTCTCGTCTTCCCCCACCAGCTTTCCAGCAAGGGGACCTGGGCCACTTGGGAGTTGGTTGCTCATGGGCACCCTCCTCTGCCAGCCTTTTCCAGTCTGCTTGGCCGTCCCTCAGTGACAAGGCCCTCTGGCCCATGGCCACCACGGACACTTTGTGGCCACCTGGGCACAGAGCAGCAATGGCAGAGGCAGTGGGGAGAAGGGGGTCTCACCTGGCAAGCAGAGCCACGGCAAAGTGGTGAGTGTCAAGAGAGAGCAGCGTGTCCCAGGCACACCTGCGCTCCATTGCCACCACCACATCCTCGCAGCGGAGAAGGCAGAGCAGGGACTTCAGGGTGCGCACAGCAAACCTGTGTGCACAGCAAAGCCCAGGTCACACTGGCAGCACTGGCTCCTTGGCAGGCCACGTGGCAGGGACAGGAGGAGTGGCATGGAGCACCTGTTGGGGCTGGTGGCAAGGCCGTGCTCTTCCTGGCATGCCTTCCAGAATCTATCGACCTCCTCTGGCATATCCAGAGTGCTGAAGAACACTTGGAAGAGGAGATGCACAAACAGGCGAGGGAAATACACCTTCAAGATCCGTGGGAGACAGGGCACCTGGAGGATCTTCCACATCACCATGGTTGCCTACAAAGGACAAAGCCCCCCGAGACAGCGCTCAGTGCCGAGACGTGTGTGTGTGGCACGGCCCGAGCGTGGCAGGGAGGTGCTCAGAGAGATGCATGGGGAGCACGGGGCCTGGTGGGCCTGATGCTGCCCCTGGGCCAGGTTTCAGGCCAGCGCCTGAGGCAGGGAGATGCAGTGGGGGAAGGAGGATGGAGAGCTGCTGGAGAGGCGGCCTTGGGGCCTGCAAAGTCCAGCTGCAGAAACTCACAGCCAGGGCAAAGACACCCGTTTCGTCCCCGTTGGAGGTGCAGGTGCTGTACTCTGGCCAGCTCCCCAGCACATCCAGGAGGATCAGCTGCGCCAGCTCCGCAGTCCTGGCTGAGCCCATGATGGTCTTCCACATGGCCATGGCAGCTCTGTGGGGTCAGAGCTGTGTCTCAGGGGGGTCTCAGGCACAGCACCGGAGGGAGCTGAGCTGGATGCCAATTCTGCCTCTGCCCACTGCCCCCTGCCAGCAGCAGCCAGGCAGCCCAGCCCTGTGGGGACAGGGAGGGAGCCCTGAGGGGCAGGGAGGGAGCCCTGAGGGGCAGGGAGGGAGCACGGCAGCAGGCTCAGGGGCTGACGTGCCAGGGCTGGGAAAGGGAGCATCCTGAGGGCCCTGGAACTCTCTGTCGCTCCGACACCTGGGGCAGGCTGTGCAGGGTGTTGGGCTGGGGAGGCCTGACCCCTCATGGCAGGCGGCCCCATACCTGTCACAGGACGGGGCCACACGCAGGAGCGTCACCACTGCGTCATCTGGCTGTGCTTCGGTGAGATCCAGCAGGGCCTCATCCAGCCTGTGCTCAGCACAATCATTGGCCATGAGCCACTGGTGGATGAACCTCACCATGGCGGGCACCTGGATAATGCAGCAGGAGACTTGGAAAGCTGCCAGAGGGAGCAATGTTCCCAGCTTCCCCAGAGAAGTGCTTCCCTTCCCAGCCCACTGCCATGTGGCCCCAAAGGCTCACAGCAACCAGCATGCGTGGCTTGGGAGGCCAAGCAAATCCTGGGAGGATCAAACCCTGGCCACAAGCTGCTTACTTGGTTTGGATAGTAAAAATCTTCCTGTACAAGCATACACAGGAGGGCCGCACTGGGCTTGGTTTGGAAGATGGGAGAGTATGGTCTGAGCCCAGTGCCTGTGGCGATGGTCTCTTCCTCCTGCATTCTCTTGATGAATTTTCTGACCAACTGTAGGAGAAGGGCAAGAAGCCAGGGATGTTGCATGGAGTGCTGCACACACGGTGCTGGGCTGAGCAGGGACAGCAGGCCCAGCCCAGATGGGGGTGGCTGCAGGTACCTGCGCTGTTCTGCGTAAGCGGCCACGGCTGGACTCCTGCTCTTGTGTGCGCTCCAGGGCTGCATCTGGCAAAGAGCGAGCGCAGCCAGAGATGAGGGGCTGCGGGAGAGGCTGGAGAACGCGGCCCAGCCCTGTGCTCCCCAGGCAGGGAGAGCCCCAGGATGCCCCAGGGGATGGAGCAGGACCACTGTGGGGTGTCTGCCCGGCCCCTCTTCCGTCCTGTCCATGGGAATGGGATGGGATTGGGTGGGATGGGATAAAATGGGATGGGATGGAATGGTGCCAAGTTGGCTGCAGGCACCAACCCTGTGGCCCAGCTCTGCCACTCACCCTCCTGCGGCAGCTCAAACGGCACCACCGCTTTGGTTTCATGTGCTGGGGCAGCTCCAGGGCCTTCTTCCTCCTCTTTCCCCCAGGCCACCTTGGTCACTTTCAGGGATCTCTGCTCCATGATAATGACTGGATTTGTGTGCGCACCTGCTGAAGAGAAGCCTCGGGAAGGCCACAGGTCACCAAGTTCTGTGGTCTGGCCTCGAGCTCAGCTGCAGCAAGAACGCCTCGGAAAGGCTCCGGGTCAGACAGGAACGGGTGCGCAGTGCGAGGACTCCTCACGGCACCGCTCTGTCCCGTTCTGCCCCGTTGTGCGCTCCCAGCAGCCAGGCAAGCTTCTATTTCCCACGTGTCACAAAGGGCCCTTGGTCACCGGGTTCCATTCCATGGCACAGAGACCGTGCTGCTGCGTGCCACCCAGGGCCCTTGCAAACACTGCCTTCTGCCCTGGGGCCGCCCCCAGCCCAGCCAAAGTGGCCCAGCTTGGAAGGAATGCCTGGCCCCAGGTGTCTAAACAGACCAACAGGGTCTTTAGGAAGGGCTCAGACCATCAGCAAACGCTGCCCAGCACTGCGGGCTCAGTCCTATCCCCATATCTTTCCCTGAGCGCATTTGAATTTCTAAATTAGAATCATTTGAAGGGAGGAGATTTACATTTTCCATTTCAGAGAAGCCTTCTGCCTTCATTAGCAGACACCTCTCTTTTCAAACCAAGACAATTGTTTATCATCTTGCAGATGCGCGGGTGCTGGGGAGCCCCATTTTACACCAGGGACCTGGAGAACCATTCCCAGCAATTGGGAAAATCCTCAGTGGTCCATCCACCCACGGATGAGGTCTCCAAATGTGCCCCGAAATTGGGTCTAGCTCTAGGGGACACAGCTAGGCCAAAGCCCAGACCTCTGCTGGGAGCCTTTCTCCTCAAATACCCTTCAAAGAAACCTCCATGCAAGTCACTTGGGAAAGTTTCTTCAAATGATCCATTTCTGGCACATGACTACACAGGCTCATGTGAAAGATTCTAAAGCGGCCGCTCTGGAGTCAAAGAGCCAGCACTAAGAGTCCTTCTCATCTCTTGGTAGCTAAATCCCACTTTGGGGGATTTGAGGGAGTTTGGAATGAGCTAGAGAGCAGACCTCTGAGTGTTTTAGATGATGCCATTGCTTTTTCTTCTCTTCTACATAGACAGGAAGGGTGAATTTGGTTCACATCTGCACTGCATGGCTCAGAAGGCCCACAAGACTTGTAGTTACAAGAGCTTTGAAGGATTTCTTGGCCAAGAAGACATGGCCAACAAGGATATTTATGTTTTGGACCCAATCCTTCAATATTTCGTCTTAGGGACTCATGTTACAGTGTAAGCCTCCTTAGCCAATCATGTTATGACACACAAACATACAGCACTGCATCCTAAGCTTCTTGTTTACCATTGTAACTACTTTTACTTTTTCTAGATCTTCAGCACTAAACCTCTAAACTTTCCTCCACTTCAACATTCCTCCCCGTGTCTCTGCTATAATAAACTAGAAATCCACATTCTCGCTTCTAGCACCTAAGTTTGGAAGCCCTTTCCAAGGTCTCTGATCAAATCCTGTGTTTAATTCTAAGCTTTGCTGACAAGACCAAAGGTCTGAGATTTCCCTGCATTTGGGTTTCCAACAACACTGATGCTGTCAGTTCCAGAGTGCCCAGGGTCCCTCTTGCAAGTCAACTCTGGCAGGAACAGGGCGCGCAGCTGCCGGGGGCTGCTTGTGGCCTCTGACAGCCCATTGCCCAGGGCTTGCCAGCGCCCCAGCCCCTCAGGGGCTGCCCCAGCAGCACCACAGCCCCACAGCAGCTCCAGAGCAGCCCCATCCAGAGGCACCTGGGAGCCCTCAGCAAAAAAATATCTTAGTTCTTGCTATACCTATCCAGAACCTGACTCTCTCCTTGTTTATTTTGATTTGAGATCCAAGCATGATTTTATTCTGGACAGGGAAGTAAGAACCAGCTGCAAATACAGACTACAAGTGTGAATCTATACTGCAGGGACTGAGCTGTAGCTTGGAATTAAAGGCAAGAAGTGATGCCATGGTAAATGTGAACATTTAGTGCTGGCATAGGAGCCTTCTGCAATGCTCCACCAACCCATGGTTCACATTGCTACAAACTCTGATGTTACAAAGAGTGTTGAAGAGCTGGCTGTAGGTAAAAAAAAATAGCCAGAATGTTAATTTTTGTTAATATGGCAAACAATGACTATCTAAAAATTCAGAGCTCATAGAAGTGAGTATGCAGATTTCCACTTAGTATGTGCTGGCAGTTTTCATTTGAAATCAACAGGTTTATCCAAATCAAGGTATCCATAGGAATTAATTTGCTCTATGATCTAACTGAAAGTGCCTCATTGTCTGATAAGTTTAGCAGAAATTTGCAAAGTCAACAGTCCACAGATTTTAATTTCTTGTTTAGTGGCTATTCTGCAGGAAAGCTTTTACAGACTAATCCGTTCGGATGTCATTAAAATGCCAGTACATTTCATCTAGCCATTTTGGTACTAGAACAAAACCATATGACTGCACAGCCTTTAAAAAAATATTTTAAAATAAATTTTCAAATCAACAGTCTGAGTAGGACTCAGAATAAAAACCCTACCAAACTTCAACTCCATTGGAAGATTCCCTTGACATCCTGTGAATCAACTCTACATTCAGAAGATTAAAAGTCCCCATTATGGTGGTTTTGGTATGGTTAGGAATTGGGGAAGAGTCTTCTTCCTTCTCAGCTCCATGCTGCAGTGCCTTTGGGATGTGGCCTGCTGGCCATTGTTTGTGCAGCCCTGGTGTTTCTCCATGGGGCAGAAAGTGCAATTGCATTTCCAGCCCAGAGCCTGTGAGGAGTGGGGCGTGCAGAGCTGTGCCAGACCCAGGCCAGCAGCTGTGCCCCCAGAGGGTTTTGGTTCCTGCCCAGGGCAGCTGGTGCATCTCTGCCGTGAGTGCCTCCCCTTCCAGGTGCCCATGGACAGCAGGTGCAGGGTTCTGCACAGGGCACGGAACAGGGTGGGGATGTCTGCTGGCAACAGAGTGCAGCGGAGAGCAAACAGTCCAGGATGGTCCTGGAGTGTGTGACAGAGAACTCCTGACACAGCTGGTGACTGAGCCAGTGAGGGAAGGCACTGCTGGGCCTGCTGTTTGTGAGGAGAGAAGGGCTGCTGGGTGACAGGAGGGCTGGAGGCGCCTTGGGCTCAGTGATCACAAAATGCTTGTGTTTGATTCCCAGAGAAGGAACGAGAGATGTTGGGGAAGTGTTGACCTGCAAGAAATTGTGAATTTGTTAAGCTTTACCAGGCAGTGCTTAGTTGTACCTTCCCTCACACCAGTGGTTAATGTGTGCAAGTGGATGTCTTAGCCTTGAGAATAAAGACAGTGGGCCTACTGAGGAGGTAGCTGCAATGCATTCAAGGAGAAGAAGGCTCTTAACCATGGAAGGAGAATTTGAGGAACAGGATGTTCACCACATGACCACTAGAGACCCTCAAGAGACCCCTACTCTAAATGTCAGTAATTTTGGGGAAGTGATTTAAACATGTCAAATACTTTGTGAGAATGTTTAGCCTGTGAGTTTGAGCAAAGTAATGAATAAAAGAAATGAAAGTAATGTCTTAGTTCTGTGGATACTAACACGTGGGTGTGCATGTTTCGGGGAAGTGATTCCTCAAACACCCAGAACTGAAATAAAGTAATGCCTCTTTTCTCACACTGAGCTGCCAGTGTGGATCGTGCCCTACTCAGTAACTTTCATTTTGGTCATTTCTATTGAAGCATAAAGAATGGTTGAAATGAAATCTTTTCCAGCTGTTTCCCTTTGGTTTACCTGTTTGAGGGTTGAAATTCTGTGCTGCAGGTGTGCTGGGTGCGTGCAGAGCAGTGCAGCCCCAGACACCCCTTGGCTTGCCCACAAGTTGTCATGCCTTGCTGCCAGGTGTGCCCAGCTGTGGCAGGAGAAGGAGCCCTCAGCGCAGTGGGCACCGTGCCCTGCCCAGCCGGGGCTCTCTGGCACAGAGCAGCAGCAGCGCCAGCACCGTTCAACCGCTCCTGCCTTGGCTTCCCCTGGCACACAGAAGCCTCTGGAAATCAGCACCGCCAGCGGCGTTCCCAGCTTGGAGCAGCTGCTGCTGGCAGGCAGATGCTGCCAGTTCGACTGCTGCCAAAGGGAAAGAAAGGCAGAGATGTACATGCACCGGAGCCCTGGGCATGTCCAATAAAGGTGCAAATATGTGAGGAGATTTGTTATGAAGCATTTCAGCTGTGATGCCAACAGTGGCTTCTCTCCTGGTTCTGTGTGTTCTAGACGAGTAATGCAATGGTTGGCTCTGACAATTAAGAAGTAGATGTTATGTGGATGTTCAAATGTGTAATGATGGTATTGTAATACATCCTCCCATAGTCCTCTTTCCCGTCCCCCTTGTAATAGCCTTGGGAGTCAGGGCATTGGGGAGGGCTGGCTTGGACCAGCAGGCAGGTTGTAACAACACCTGGCCTCCAGTCAGGATGCAAGAAAATAACCTCCACCAATGTACAGCAGAGAAAGAGTTGAATGACAAAACTTTTGGAGGAGCTGAGAGTATAAAAGGCAGAGTATCCTTTTTATAGATGAGCACATGGCTGCTAGTCACAGAGACTCCCAATGCTGCAATTTTTCCTTAGTCAGTCCTTTGTTAAGGTTTACTAAACCTTTAAAATGTTAAAAGTGAGAGTCATTTCTCGCATGTGCAATGCTGTGGGCCATTTCTTGGTCTGGTTTCCTTTGCTTGAGTCCCATCTGAGGGCTGAGCTGGGGTACAGGCTGTAGGTTCTTGGGGCACTCCTGGAGTTCCTCTTTGATCCCCTGAACAACAGCGCTTGGCCCATGAAGGGAATTTGTGCTGCTTTGTGACAGAGAAGAACTTCCCAGGCTCTTTTGTGTTTTCTGTAGGGAAGGTTGGTTATTGCTTTGCATAAATTCACAGACCAACATGGAGCGTTTGCTTTGTGATGGCAGGGCATGGTTGCCAACTTGTCATAGTGACATCAGAAGATTGCCTTGGTGCACGGAAGGCCTGAGTGTCAGAGCAGCCCTAGTGCTTGCTCAGTTGGGGAGAACTTTCCTGGTTGGCGCCTTTGTCAGTGGGTGCCTGCCCACTGACAAGAGCCTTGTTTTTCCTAGTTTAGAAAAACTCATACAACCCTGTTACAATGTTTCATCATCTGGCTAAAGCAGCTTTTGCTGCCTATGGCATTTCTTTTTCTGTGTATTACGTTACACATTTTGCATGTAAGTAGAGGTTTCCCTTCTGCTTAGTTTGGGGTATATCCTAACCTGGCTTTTTTATGTCTTTCTGTTCTTTCTTGGTGGCTGAGTTTCTGATTTTGAAAGAGAAAGACCATTAGGATGCCTCTGGTTTGATAAAGCTCCTGTCAAGAGGTTCAGCTAAAAAGGGGGTGTCTGTAGCCACAGGGGCAGCATTTGCAGGAGAACCTGCAGGGCTTCCATTCCCTCCATGGGAGAGTCTGTGGCAGCAGAGTCTGTCATTTCCTCTCTTTGCTGGGTCAAGCCGGACAACTTCCAAAATGCAGACTGGGAGGCTTCTCAGAAGGCCTTCTAAAGACTTTGTAGTTCTCCCCAGAACTCAGAGAAAGCTTCTTTTATTCTAAATTTTGTAATGAAAGGATTTGACTGTCCGTTTTGACCCTTGACTGAGTGCTAAAAGAGTGATTCTCTTTGCAGTGAAGTGCAACCGCCAAAGCAGTGAGTGTCTGCTCCTGAGCCTGGAGCTGCTGCTGTGCTGTTTCACAATAGAACTGCCACAGCTCAGGGGAATTTGGGGCAAGCTTTTCTGGGTGACTCTTTTCAGCAACTTAATGGGAATTAGTGCATGCAACTTTTTTTTTTTTTTTTAAATACCTGAAAGACAAGAGAACAAAATCTGCTTTATCTGTTGGACAGAACAGAAGCATTGAGTGTTAAAGAACAATTTGCATTTTCTTGATCATGTTTGTATTCATTTGCTGGCTGAACAGGCCGAAGTGTAGGCACAACCAAGATTATTGTCCTGATCTCTTACTGGCTGTGTGAAAGAACTATGTCACGTGGAGGGATGTTGATAAAGAAAAATACCAAACCTCTGTTTGGGTTGACTTCTTCTCTTCTGTGGGATTCAGCAGCCCAGGCAGTTTTCTCACAGCACTTGTTCTGTTTCCCTTGCCCACTCCAGGTCACCTGAAGCGTGTATTCAGAGGTGCTGATCCTGAGGTGAGTGAGACAGGAACATTTCATGTTCCTGGTGCTTAGGAATTGTAGAGCAAGCTGTGAGCTTGGCCTGTGGCACTAGAGTGTAAAGGGCCAGCTGGGTAGGCTGAAAGAAAATCCATTTTCATGTCTGCAGCAGCAATAACAAAGGCATCTCTGGCTATTTCCTAATTTTCCATTTCAGAACTTTCAAGGAATGAAAAGCTCATGTTGCAGAGAGAATGTTGCTTCTTGATAGTAGCCAGGGTGTAATGTCTAATTCAGAACTATTAGCAATTCTGTTGAATTAGCCCATTTAAATTTAGTCGTAGTAACTTAGAATCCCATTGTTACCAAAGTTTCTGATTTGTCCTTAGCAGAGCTGGTTGTAGAAGTAGAGCTGAATAGAATAAAGTGCTGAATAGAACTAAGGTTATAAATTATAGGTAACTTTCTGTCCCTCACACTGCTGTCTGTGCACAGATCACAGAACCAACAGCAGTCTCTCCCCTGGCTCCCTCTGCTCATGGAGAGGAGGCCGAAGAGGAGGCAGATGAGGTGGATGAGCGCCAGCCTCCAGCTGTGCTCACACCACAGCCTGAACATTCTGTGTGTGCTGCTGTCTTTAGTGCAGGGCAGAGCTGCAAGTTTCTGACCAGCCAGCACTTGCTGTTGCTGGCTGAGGATGCTGAGTGCTGGAGTCCTGCCAGGGCCTGGTGATTGCCCCCAGCCTGTGACAGCTGGACAATGGGCTTTGGTCTGTCACGTTTAGGGACCAGCTTCCTGGCATTTTGATAGGGGCCAGCCTGAAGCACGAAGGCTCCCTGTTCCCAGAGCAGGGAGCATGTCAAAGACACTGTGCTCAGCCTTGTTGGATACACAGGGGACACTGTGGCGTGGAGAGACCCGACCCCCTGCACAGACTGGCCAAGTTGCTGCAGGCACAAAAAAATGTTGATCTGACCACAAAAGCTCTTGGTGGTGCTTTTTCCCCACAAACTTCTTGGGTGTGCTTACTTGGGAGTATTTCAGAGACACACTGGGGATGTAGAGTTGCTGCTTGAAGTCAGGGATTTTGCTGCCTTTGTTGCCAGGTTGCTCTTTCGCCTCTTCAGGCAGAGCAGCCAGTAGCAGAGCAGACAGGTGCTCTGAGTCTGCCTGTTTCTTGGTCTTTGATAAGCTGCAAGGAGATGACTGTGTTGTCCATGAAACTGTGGGGATCCATTCTTGTCTAGTGTGGCCAAAGAAACAAAGTGAGTAGTTCCAAACCCTTCTTCTGAGGCAAAAACCAGATGCTGACTGTGTCTGTTGATACCTTCTATTGTGTAGTTTGCTTTGAAAACTTCATTGGAGCCTAGAGTGGGAGCAAAACTGCAAGTCCTTGACTGCTGTACTGTAATGCTAAACCCAGGATGTACACCTTGCAATGGTGCCTGCAGTATCTGAAGTGCAATGGGCACCTTTGTGGCTGGGGAGCTGCGTGGGCCCAAAGGACGCAGGGCTGGCAGCCGTGAGCAGCTGAAGATGAGGCAGCGTGGGGCCAGGGGGCCAAGAAGGCCAAGGGCACGGTGGCTGCGCCAGCAGCAGTGGGGCAGCAGGAGCAGGGCAGTGAGCGTGGCCTGTGCTGGGCAGCGCTGCGGCCACAGCTGGAGTGCTGTGTGCAGCTGTGGGCCCTGGGAAGCAGAAAGTCATGGAGGGGCTGCAGCATGGGCACAGAAGGACAGGGGAGCTGGGCAAGGGGTGCAGCACAAGGCCAGGGAGGAGGGGCTGAGGGAGCTTTAGCCTGGACCATGGGGGCTCATGAGGGACCTTCAGGCAGACTTCCATAGATGCCTGCCTTAGATCCATAGAGCCAATGCTCAGCACAAGGGCTGTTTCCCTGCCAAACATCCCTTCACTGCATCCAAGTGCTTTAGACACTGGAGTAGGTAACACTTTCATATTTTATTTGTTTGTTTGCTAGAAGGAGAATCCTTGGGTAATTTCTCCTTCTCCAGGGAGCAAGGGAGCTTTTTCTCAATCTTTCCTGCCCTTTTCCAGCACTGGCAGAAACACATCACTTTCAGGGTAACGGCTCCCATGTCTTTTGGCAGCCCAGGGAATCAGTGTGTGTTGTGTTTGGGAATTGAGCAGGAAATCAATGCCCTTGCATTCCAGATGGTGCTCAGAGATTAGAGGAGCTTCGAGGGGCTGGGCTGCATTTCTGATTCCAGCCACTTCAGCACCATCATTGTGGCCGAGTCCAAGAGAAGAACTTGCCGAGCACAGACGCACAAAGAGTGCAGTTCCCAGTGCAATGCTGTGGGTCTGACTGCATTCCATAGGCACCCAAACACTCCAGATTCCCCAAGAGTGTGGGTTACTGAAGCAAAAGGAGAGCAAGTTCAGGATGGCTGCTGATTGGGGCACTGCTACCGAGTGCTGATGTGTGTAGCGACAGAAAGGACAGTATTGATTCAGGGTGACCCCCATGTGGGGAATAATGTGCTTTGACTCTATGATTTAGAAGGTTAAACAAATGCTTTATTAAGCTATGTTATATTACACTAGTACTACATCAAAACTATACTAAAGAGATATTACACTAAAAACACACTAAAGAAAAACTCGTGACTGTCTCCACACAGTCTTTTATCTAATTAGCTAATCAATCTAAACAGCTATCACTAAAATCCAATTAACAAATCACTTTCAGTAAACAATCACTATAACACATTCTTCATGTACTAAAAAACAAGAACAGCAAGTAGAGATAATAATTATTTTTTCTTCTTCTCTAAGTTTCTCACTACTTTCCCTTAAAAAAAACCTAGGAGAGGGAATTATATCTCTCTGTGTTCAAAGAATGTAAATACCACAGCACAGTAGAGAGAGATTATAAAAGTGAGATCTGTCTATCTATATATCTATTTGAATCTTCCTGGCTCTGCTCCAAAGCACTGGAAGATGCAAAGCTCACCTAAAAGCATCCCTTCAGGAGAGGAGTAGAGACAAGTTCCACTGATGGATCATGAGCAGGCAGAGATGTTTCTCCCTCCAGAGATGGTTTTTTACCCTCTTGTTATCCTCCTCCAGCCTCTTGTGCCCTGAAGCCTTCTTTTTATCCTTTAAATTTTTGCATGTCCTAAGGGAGTGGAACTATCCCATGCTGTAGCTGGGGTCTGGTGACTTTGCTCGTACATGCCATACATGACACATGGTTTCCTTCGCTGGCATCCCCAGGGCTGTGTAAGTGCATTCGTTAATGGGGCCTTATGAGAAACTCTGTTACTGCTGGTCAGAATTCTCAGTTGACAAAAGAGGGAGAAGAAACACCTTGGTCCTCTTCCATATACTGAGGTGGCCACAGAGGTTCTCTGACTTCCATCAGAGATCTCTGCATGCATCCTCATCTCCTGAATGACCCGGTTTTCTAACAAGAGTGTGGATGTCAGGAAGGAGGAATGCTGGTGCAGGCCTGAAGAGAAGGTGAACTCCAGAAGTGCCTCTCACAAGGAGTGAGCTCACCCAGGAAGCCCCTGCAGAGCCAGGATGGAGCTGTGGGACAGGGCGGGGTATCAGTCACTGCTGAAAGACAAACAGGACATGGCAGAAGCAGAGGGAGGCCCTCACCAGACCCTTGAGAAATGCCACCCCTTCCCTGTTAGCTGCCTGAGAGGCTGTTGGAGCTTCAGTCCCAGATGGCCCCTGATTGTAGGGCCAGGGGCACTTTGAAATCTGTGCCTCCCCTCGGGCAGAGAATGACCCAGGAGAGCAGCAGCACAGTGCTTTGGGAACGTGTGAGCCCAGCAGCCTTTGAGTCTTGGCCCACAAAGGGCATGTGGGAAGTTAAAACCCATCTTCTCTTGCTTTCTGTGCAGGTGCTTCTAGAGAAAGAGCAGGAGCACACTGCCTCATCTGAGATGCCATGCCAGACTCAGGGAGAGCTGTTCCCTGCCCGAGGGCAGGAAGAGCAGCTCAGGCAGCAGGTGGAAGAGCCACAGGAGAATGGCCAGGTAAGCCTGACCGGCCAGGGCACAGAGGGAAGGGCAGGAAGAGGGGCATAAACCGGAGCTCTTGGGACAGAGGAGGCCAGGAGTCCCACAGGCACTGAAAGCACAGAGCCTTGCAATCTGCAGAGATCAGCCCTGGGACAGGAGGTTTGCAATGGAGGCTGATGTGGGGAGGGAAGCAGAAAGAAGTGGCTGAATAAATGTGATTTGGAGGCTGCAAGAGGAAAAAGCTGATCCTGATGGCAGCTCCCAGTCACTTACTCTGCTTTTGTGTGTACAGAACATCAAGGCAGAGCCACAAGCAGAGCTGCCCAAAGCTCAGAGTGACATCATGGCAGTGAAGAGAAAGAACAAGGAAGACATGGGAAGAATTCAAGAGGAGAATCTCCATCAGCAGAGGGGTGATCAACAAAACCAGGTGAATGAAAGAGTGGCAGCCACTCCACTCATGAAATGTCCTCTCTTTTGTTTGTTAGAGAACATGAAGGAACAGCTGGATGCAGAGCTTCAGACAGCTCACAGTATGATCAAGGCAAGGCATAAGCGGCTGGAGGAAGAAATGAAAATCTTCAGAGAGAAACTTAATCGCTTCCGTCAGTCTCTGCAAAACCAAGTGAGTGAAAGAGGGATGCAGCCACTGCAGTCACCAATCTGGTGGTTTCTGCCCTTCTTGCCTTTCCAGTGCAGAGCAGCAGGGAGTGGGGTGATGCCTCTGAGTGCCATGCTGCTGTAGTGTGTGTATCACAGTCACTCTGAAGGGCATTTCCTGGTCTGCTGAATCTCAACTGCTGCCCTGGACAGTGAAACTTGTCCTTTGGCCTTTTGGCCAGCAATCATCCAAATTGATTCCTGCTGGCCTGTTCCTGCTCTCCTTTTTTCTTGAGGGGTTTTCACAGTGGAACTTGGTGACCCAGATGGAGGATTGAAACAAGCTGTTGTATCCCCTGTCAATCTGTTCTTTGCCTTTCCTCACAGTCAATGACTCCTGGCTGACAGGGACAAGCTGTAGTGTCTGACTGCTTTGTTCTGTTTGACTTGAGGTGCAAGTGTTGACATCTCACCGGGCAGCCTGCGAAGACTTCCAGCCAATGTCTGGCAATGAAGGACCCCAAGTTAGGAGTGAGGCACAGGAGCAGTGCCCACCAGAAATGCTCCAGGTCCAGCACATCATGGGCTCTGAACCTGCTGCCGCAGCAGCATCACCTCGAGGAAGCCCTTCTGTGAAACCTGGGAACTCAGGCTCGGGCAGATCCTGGGAACAGGAGACTGAGGAGGAGTACCTGGAGCTGCTGGGTACATCTGGGGTGTTTCTTATCTGAGGGACAGTTTGTTGTGGGCAGGTGTCAGCAGAGCTGTACCAAAGGCTCCTCCTGAGCTTGGTGTCACAGGGCCATTTAGGAGTCCCCAGAGGCAGTGCTGTGCTCCGAGGCAGCGAGAGAGCTCTGGGTGTTCCTGCTGCATCTGAGGGCACCTGGGACTGGCTTGGCTTTGCTGAGCTTCCCTCTCTGCTAAAGGCTGAAGCAGGGATTGTTCTTGGATCTGCAGAAGGCTGTGACCTAGCAAATGATCTAGGCAAGTCCTGTGTGCTAGTGGCCAAACTGAACAGAATTTTTAGCTTCCTAAATTCTCCTTAGATGCCTGACTTCCAACCAGTCATTAGAGCAAAAAAACTTCACAGAAATGGACTGGCTTTGGAGTTTTGTCTTTTGGGTTGGGTTGGTTTTTTTTTTTTTTTGGGGGGGGGTGGCATTGCTTTTGTGTTGTTCATTTTTGGTGGGGGTTTTTTGTTGTGTTTTTCTCCATCCTGAAGGAGCCCTTCTACCCCACGTCTTACTGATGTCACTTTTTATGACTGTTACTGTTACCACTACTACATCTGCAGTTTATTTTCATGAGAATGCTATATTTTTGTCAATAAGAGAATGCTATCTTTTTGTCAATAAGAACTACTTTGAAAGAACATCAGGTTACAGGACAAATAGGGAGCACAAGGTGTTTTCCATGTGCCCCCAAAGAAAAACCAGAGACTTTGATAACAAACTTCATTTAATCTTCTAGTTTTATGCTTATCAAGATGTGCCCAGGAGACACATCCAAGTGGCGTGATCAGATAAAACTGTACTGCAGGCATTTCTCAGGAGAGAGCCTCCTGCCCAGCCATGGTATATCCCTCGGATCCATGGCACTTTTCCATACCTGATTCCCACTCTTTCCCATGACTGTTAGAATCCTACCCATTGGCCCAAGCCCTGCTCAGATCAGTCTCTAGGAAAACACATCAAGCCCTTTGTGATTCTGCAGCACAACCCAATGAATCTGCTTCTTGCCCGTAGGAGCTGCCAGTGCTGTGCTCTCAGATAAGACCTGGTGGGGCTGAGACCAGAGCCCAGTGGATTCTGTGTCTGCCATCACCTGTTGGGACAAAAAGGGCACTGATCTGCGCCTCAGTGTGGCTGATCTCAAAGCCCATCCTGTTGTGTCCTGAATGGGGGCAACAGCTTGTCCGGGGCTCAGGCTCACTCTGGCTTCTTCCCATCAGTGCCTGTCAGTGCTCATGCTTGGGCTTTGCCAGCCTTGTTGTGCCAGCTGCCCTGTCCCTGAGGGCTGGAGGGACTGCAGAGGCTGGAGCCTTCCTTAGCTGGGAGAGGGGCATCTTTGAGCTCAGCCTGCTCATAAACAGGTCAGGGTCCTGATGCTGAAAGCCCCTTTGGGATCAGTTACAGCTTGAGCTGCTCTGGTTTACAAATGGGAAGGCATTCCTTTTGCAAATTGCTGAAAGGTGGGGAAGATGTCTTCCTCTCCTGGGATTGCACGTCCCTGTGCTTTGTTTCCTGTCAAGAGAACTCTTCAAAAGACTGTACAAATCAGTCTCTGTGCTGGCCACCTGTGCTGCAGAGCTGTCTGCCTGGTTGTGGTCGTTGTTACCCAGCTGACCACAAAGGGCTCAGAGCTCCAGGCGCTGGGGCTGCCTTTTGTATCTTCTGGAAGCTGGGATCTCTGCTTTAAAGTCAGCATCTTGCATTTTGTTTCCCTCAGGGAGAATGGTGAACCCCACTGAAAATCCCCTGATGAAGTACATCCATCTGAAATATATTGGCAGCGGGTGAGTCCAACAGCAGTTACTCCTGCACAACCATGGGCCAGGTGTTTTTCTGGTGGAATGCCTATCCAGCGTGAAGTCAGGCCAGCTGCAAAGATGTTCACACACTGGGGATAGATTGTCCCATCTCTCAATGCTGCTCAGAATTTGTGAGTGGGCTCAGAAGGCATTGTCAGAGAAGCCTTGCTACCGAGGTCTTGCCTACATCAAGGAACAGGACCTGGAAGATCTCCTTGTCTCTCAAGTGTGGGACAGCTCTGTGTTAATTTCTTTAGCATTTTTTGTATGTCTCAAAATCATACTGGCACACTAATGAAAAGAGAAGGAACTTGCTTGCCTGAAAGAACAACCTACGCCCTATCAAAGTTGTGAGATAACAGTTCCCAGGAACAATTCTTTCCCCTGGTTTGAAGAAAGAAACACTCTGTGGTCAGGATAGGAACCACACCGTTCAGACAGTGAAACCCAAGAGGAAAGACTAACCTCCCTTTAGAAATTGAACCCCAGTGCTTCAGGAACAGGCCCAGTGCCCATGCACTTGAGAGAAAAATGCATCATCTGCCTTCTGGCAGAGTCCTCCTGCATCCCGCAGGTTTTGACACTTCCAGCAGAGATCTCCTGTGTGGGCTGGCTTTCACTGCAAGATCTAAACAGCTTCTTCTTTCTCTGTTTCTGCTTTGTTTCTAGGGGTTATGGAGATGTTTATAGAGCACTCGACACTGCCACAGGAGGAGAGGTAAACGTCAACAGCCCCTGCAGGCTCTGCTGCACTCGAGGGCTTTCCCCTCTGGTGTGAGCTGTGGCTGGAGCTCTGGGCAGAGCTGTACTGAAAAGGCACAAGAAGCACAGACTGGTGCCAGCCCACAAAACACATTTGGGACTTTGTCCTCCTCAGCTGCCGGAAGGAAGGCACGGAGGGCAGCTGTTCCTTTCAGAGAAGGACGCCCTCACTCGCTCTCCATTGCTAAAACAAAGGTGGTGCCTTCGAGCACCTCACTGCTCTTTGGGGCTACAGCTTCAGAGTCCTGGATTCTCATTTCTGGCTGTCAGCAAATCCATCTGAAAGTTACTGGTAGTTCCTTAGCCACCCGCAGTGCTGCACTTGGGAACTGCACATAGGGAGAGACCTGCAAGGCGTCCCTGAAAGCCCTAAGCCCTGCCCATAGCCCAGGATGTATCCACAGAGTATTAAGGCATGGATTCCTTCTTCTGAGTCCCAAACAAAGCAGCAGAGAGTGTGGACAGAGGTTTGTGGGTGATAGCTGAGACACCGCTGTTACCAAATGGTCAAGGCAAAATGTCAGTGCCCCCACGTGTCCTGTAACTGGTACCCAAGGGAGCAGAGAAATGGGCTGTTGGAATGTCAGTTCCTAATTACTGCAGTGCCTAATCACAAGGCAGTTTGGCACAGCTCATCTGCATCATTGCAAAATCACTCACTCCACGTGCCTTGTGGTCTCATGCCACCAACCTCCCAAGTTACTGATTTTCAATGTCATTTTAGGTGGCAATAAAAAAAATAAATCTTCAAGGAGTGAGGAGGAAGGAGCTAACCTTTAATGAAATAATGATCATGAAGAGATATAGGAGTCCCAATGTTGTGAATTATTTGGACAGGTGAGAGGTCACGGTCTTATCCCATGGATGTGTGTTTACATATTGCAAACATGAGAGGTTAAAAACCCACTTTGGTCAGTGGCAGCAAGCAAAGCTGTTAATTTTTATTTATTCGTATTTCTCTACTCATCTCCAATGGATGAGAAGAGAGTGCATTTTGTCTGCATGAGTCTTCCCTGGCACACCTAGTTTGATATTTACTCCAAAATTATTCAATACCTGGATCAGCTGTATCTTCCTAAGTCAATAGCCTCAAAGTTCACTACCTCCACATTTATTTGGGATTGATTTTTTAAAGTTTCTTAAGTGCAGATGAACCATCCTAAAGTGGATTTCCCTTGGATTGTTGTCCCTCCCTGCCATTGCTATGCATGCCAGGAAGACTGGGTGCTTATTTCCAGAAACACCATGCCTGAAATGTTTTTTATCTGGGCTGTTTCTAAACTGCACTTTTCATTTGCTGCCTATCTAAGACATCTCCTTTTTCACAGATGAGTCTTTCTCTTTGAGACTGCACAGATTGCAAACAATGCACAGCCAAGAGGGAATATCTATTCCTTTGATTCTGTCCTTGTCACAAAGGCATCTGGAAATAAGAAACCTGGAAGCAAAAAATCAACATAGCCATGCATGTTCAACTCTACCCCCTTGTTTCCTTCTTTCAGCTACCTTCTGGGCAAGGAACTCTTGCTGGTTATAGAGTACATGGATGGAGGTGTCCTGACCGATATCATCAGCCAGACCTGCCTGTCTGAAGATGAGATGGCAGCCATCAGTCAGGAGGTCAGCAATCCCATCTGTGCTTCCAAGGGCTTGGGCAGCATTGTCTGGGAAACAGGGCCTCAGAACAGGAGAGGTTTCCTGTGCCCAGCTTTGTTTCTGTGTTGCTGCTATTCTATGGGCAAGTAAAAGCATCTCAAGTGAAAGGCCTGCCAGTGCCCCTGCACTCCCTGTACTCAGTGCCAGTACTCGTATCTCCTGCTGTTGTATTCTTGCTCTGTCTCTTGTATTTGTGTTTGCTGTTCTCCACCTTGCCTCTCTAAACGTTTGCCTGGAGTCTGTCTTCACTGCATTCCTTGCCTTTAAAGCAAAGGTGCTGGTGGCAGGATTTGAAACAAACAGCAAAGAAAAAAGAGAGAGACTCGTTTCTCTCAGTCCTCAGCTAAAAAGGATAGGAGTGCAGCCAGAATGCTCTTTGCTTCTGAGCACATGCACTGCAGCAGGAGTCATCCTGGCTGGTTGGCAGGGGACAGCCTACAACAGCAGGTGCTGTTGCTCTTTCAAAAGCTGACATGCCTTTCCTCAGAAAGGTCCTGCTCTGCAAGTGTTGGAGCAGCAAGCTCTTCTTCTCAGTGGCTACTACCGTTCTGCCATTACTTCCCATTCCCCTGGAGAGGGAATCTTTTAGATTCTTTGTTTCCTTTCTTGTGTGATGAAATCACATCACTCATTTTTGCCCTCCTCTTTCTGTTTTCTCCCTCAGTGCCTGCAAGGACTGGATTTTCTTCATTCCAATGATGTGATCCATCGAGACGTGAAGAGTGACAACATCCTTCTCAAAACTGACGGCTCTGTCAAGCTGGGTCAGTATATTCTTGGTCAGGTGCAGCATTTCAGGGATGTGGGTGTGGGGCTGCTTGGAGTGACTGCCAGCTCCCCAAAAATGGTGCTGGTGGCAGTGCAGGGACCCCTGCTGCGAGCTGAGGGCACAGTTGCAACGTGCACAGAGGTAGAAAGAGCCACAAGCAGTCAAGAGTGGCCTTGCTCTGTGTGTGTCCCTTCCAGAGGGAGGGAGTTACAAGTCTAAAGTTTCCAAAGAACAAAAGCCACTGCTGGAGGCAGTGTAAAAAATGGGGGGATTTTTAAAGTCACCAATGCCAGGAGATTCAACAGCACGTTTTCAAACTTCTACTGGGGAATTCTTTTGCTTGCTTTCCTAATTGCACAGAATTCAGATAAAACCACTATTTTGTTTTCTCCTCAGCTGATTTTGGCCTCGCTACTCAGCTCAGCCCTGAGCAGAGCAGACCATGCTTGGTAGTCGGAACTCCTTGGTGGATGGCGCCTGAAGTGGTGACAGGTCAACCATATGGCCCCAAAGTGGACATATGGTCTTTTGGAATTGTGGGAATTGAAATGATAGAACAAGAACCTCCTTACTTGAGTGAAAGTTCTGGCACGGTAAGGAGCAAATACTCACTGATCCCACTGTCTTTCTCACCTGTCCATGTCCTGTGTGCCACTGGACAAAATCCCATTGCCATCTGCTGGAACCACTTCCACCAAGGTCCCCTGATACAAATGTCCCTGCAACACATCAGCATCTGCTGTACTTTTGGTTGCATCAGTGGGGGAAATCAAGCCTTACCACATGCAAACAAACTCCAAACAAACTCTATTCTCAGGCAACACTTTCCTTTGGGTTAGTGGTTCCAGTTCTTTTGTCTGTGTAGATGGCCTTAATAACAGGAAAAAAGCATCTTAAAAGTGTTGTTATCTTTCCAGAAATGAAGGAAGGAAACCCAAACCCAACAAAGTTTCTAAACCCGTGGTCTTTAGAGAGGAACCTAACCCTGTGTGCAGTTTCTTCTCACTGGGAAACATGGGCATGAGGGTGTAATGCACAGAGTGTCTTCTGCTTCTTCTGCAGTGCTGCTGAAACACTCAGTGTACAAGTTTAGGGCAAATTTGTTAAAGAATCTGCAAAGGAGGGCCCCTCCAGAAAGCGAAACCCACACGGCCCCTCCCCCCAACCGGTTCGGGAAAAAATTCCTCAGAGAAAGGTGGAAAGAACCTGTTTATTTGACTGTCCCCACACCCCCCAGCACACAAAATGAACAATACCCGATGACACCGCTCTGAGAAAGATGGCAAAATCAGAAAGTCTCTTTCGGGGGGTGGTTGCTCTGTTCTCAGTCCCTCCGGCGCTGGGCCAGCTGCTGCAGCCGAACCTTCGGTGTTCCCGGGTCCCAGTCCGGAGCAGGTTCAAGATGGTCACAGGAACAGGAGAGGAGAAACAGTCCAGGAAGCAATGTGGACTGTTTAGCTAGAACTAGCTAAAAAGCAGAGGCAGAAAACAGAGCAGAAGCAAGAGCAGAAAAACAGAGCAAGCAAAAGCAGCAAGCTGAAGCTGGAAGAAAAAAACCAGCCTTATGTACCACTTTCCTCTGTGTGCCTGATAAGAGAAACCCAAACAAAACTTCCACTCTTCAGAGCTGGTCTTAAAGGCACAGAACAGATGAATGGGGATATACAAGCATCATAACGTCACCCCAGGACACTCAGAGACCCTGTTTCTCTCCTAGCCCAAGCAACATTCTGCACGTCACCAAGCCAGAGCCTGGTGATGCGGAGAGCCTGCCAAAACCTCCTGTTTGTTTCCTGGCGCTTTCTGGGATGAGCCTACCATTTATGCATTGTCTTGAGTAGCCAAATGACTGGAGGGTGACCATAGGGATGGAACCTCTCCTTCTTCTGGCCTAGACAATTTTTCTTTTGCTGCAAAAATGGGAAGCTGAAATTTCCAGACTGCTGAGAGACAGAGCTGCAGGTGGCTTCTGTGTACCCAACCAGGCATTTTCATCCCAATACATTTGTGCAGGCATCTTAATGTGTCTGTGTTGAATAGGAGATTGTAAATGTTTGTTTCCCTACCTGGGTATGAACTGATGGATTTCCTTTCTTTTCTTCCAATTACCATTGTTTTCAAGAACAGCACAAAAAGCTTGATGAGTTTTGTTCTAGGGCACATGCGCTTAAAGGACCAACAAGCACTGCAGAGATGCCTTTCATGTACTAACCCTTGAAATTAGTATAGCAAAGTCCCTCTTCCAAAAAGCCTCTCAAGCTGGCATGAATCCTCAGAGATGCAAATGTCCTTTTGCTGATGTAGTTCCGACTAACTAGGTCAGGCAATGAAATCAGCTGCCAAGGCAAGATCTGCGGGATGGTGGAAAAGCTGTGGCTGCATCGGGGTTTGGGTTTTTGGTTGCTAAAGGAAAGTCATCTCTGGGTCTGTGCCAGGGCAGAAACTGCCACTGAAGAACAGAGGTTAAACAAAGGGATCTGGGAGAGCCTTAGAGATGTGAAAGCAGGAGGTGGAGCCTGGTGTCTCCTTTTTCTCCAGGCTACACACCTGATAGCCACAGTAGGGACTCCACAGCTGCGGCAGCCCAAGCTCCTCTCGGCTTTGCTGCGTGACTTCCTGAGCTGCTGCCTGCAGACAGACGAGGAGCGGCGCTGGTCTGCCAAGGAGCTCCTGCAGGTAAAATGGGAAGGGGCTGCAGGGGAAACAGGCTCTGAGGGAAGGGCTCCTCCTCCACTCAAGTCCAAGGCAGCAGATGAGCCCCCTTCCTCCTCACCTCCACTCTTGCTGCTCTTCAAATGAAAACAGTGAGGAATCCTAGACTGGGCTGGGCTGGCAGGGCCCTGTAAATGTCCTCTGGTGCAAGTGTCCTGCAATGAGCAGGGACATCTTAAAACAGATCAGGTTGCTCGGAGCCCTTTGCCACCAAAGCTGGAATGGTTGCAGGGATGGGGCTCCTACAAGCTCTTGGGGCAAGCTGTGCCAGGGTTGCACCATGCTCCGAGTAAACAAGTTCTTCCTTAGACCTCTGATTAGATGCCTTTGGTGTTTAAAAATATTTGTCCATATCCTATTGCAACTGGCCCTGTTAAAAAAGATGTCCCCCACTTTCTTCAAAGCCACTCTGAAGTCTTGGAAAGTGGCAATAAAGTCTCCCTGGGGCCTGTTCTTCACAAAACTGAATAACTCCACCTCCCTCTGCATTTCCTGACAGGAGAGGTGCTCTGTCCTCTGACTATTTCTGTTGCCCTCTTTTGTGATTTGGTGGAGTGTTCAGTTTTATCTAATGGCAAAAGTATTGAAGTAGAGCAATGCGGGGTACAGAGACATGAAATGGTGGTGGAGGAACCCAAGGAACCAGTCCCAGCCTAGGGGTCAGAGATTTGGCTGTGGGCAGGAGGGGCTGTGGGGGGCTCACTGTGAGCCTCTGAGGGGCCCTGGTTTGTGCTCCCCAGCCCACCCTTAGAGGTTTCTGCCACGCAAACAGGGGCAGCTGGGAGAGCCTTGTCCCAGCCCCATCTGCTGCCTGGCACGCTCAAGCAGACGGGAACTGTGCCAGGGTTACTGCCAGGCTGTGTGGCAGAGAGGGAACTGCAGGGCCCAGTGCCACTGGGCTGGCCCTGCTGGGAAGGAAGGTGCCCACCAGCACACAAGGGGCAGGGCATGGAACGATAGACACTGCTTTCTGTCCCTGTGGGAATCAGCACAGTGCCCGTCTTTCAAAGGCAGGGGCTTATGTGGGTCATTGGAGTTTCCTGAAAGGAAGATAACCCAGAGACAGAAAACACCATTTCTAGAGCATTGGCAGGGCAAAAATCCCAGCATGATGAA
Organism: Zonotrichia albicollis; assembly: GCF_047830755.1. Classification (NCBI taxonomy): domain Eukaryota; kingdom Metazoa; phylum Chordata; class Aves; order Passeriformes; family Passerellidae; genus Zonotrichia; species Zonotrichia albicollis. The sequence goes on along the minus strand of NC_133827.1, from coordinate 3,690,607 downwards.
GAAATCACAATAAAATATGAGGGGGATTCTGGGCCAGGTTTGCCTGTGATGGCAAGGTCTTGCATATTGGGGAAGACTGAGGAGCAGATGGTCCCATTGCTCCTCTTTCTGGGTCTTTCCAGGAACTTGATGTATCCTGATTGAGTCCCTGAAGCAATGAGCTTGGAAAGTAATGGTTCACTGTTCTTTGTTGTATTTTTTTTTTCCGGTGGACAGCATCCATTTGTAACTTCAGCCAAGCCACCATTCATCCTGGCACAACTCATCAACTCAGTGAAGAAGACGAATAACCCTAACCCTAAACTTTAAACCTAAAACCTAACCCTAACCTTAAATGCTAACCCAAACCCAAACCCTATCCCTAATGCTTACCCTAAACCCAACCCTAACCCTAAGCCTAAGCCTAAACCCAAACCTAAACCTAAGCCTAAGCATAAGCCTAAGCTGAAGCCTAAGCGTAACCCAACCCTAACCCTAACCTTAACCCTAACCCTAACCCTAGGAGACGAGAACATAGCAATCATGTCAAGATGTTATCTCTGTTACCAATTTAGAGTAGGATTGTAGAGTAGGGTTGCTAAAGAGATTTGTAGCATAGAATTATAGATTAGAGTTGTAATTAATAAAGTTTCTGAAACATCAACTCACTTGGAAGATTCTCCTCCTTCTGACCCCTTCAGAAAATTCAACATTTCCTTCTGAATTACCAATTGTTTTTTATTGGTGCTAAGTCACACATATGGCTTCTTTTGTATGGTTTCATAAGTGAGGAGGGGACTTCATATCATTCATCCTCTCCAGACTGCACTGCCTTTGGAATATGAGCCACTGGCTGGTTATGGCACAGCTGTGGTATTTCTAGTTGAGGCAGAAAGGGCAATGGCATTTGAACGCAAAACCAAAGTAAGAATGAGGCAGGCCAAACACCCTGTGCAGATGCAGGCCTTCAGCTGTGACTGGAGAGCAATGGGGTTCCTGCCACTTGGATTTGTATCCCTAAATGCAATAATCTCTTTGGCTAGAGGAGAGCCTTGCTCATGTGAGAAAGCAGAAAGGTCAGAGAGGGTGCTCGGGAAGGTCTCCTGTGGTGCAGAGATGTCAGTGCCTGTGAGGTGAGAGCGGGCCCGGCCTTGCCCGGGCTGGAGCCCCAGCAGAGCCCCGGCAGAGGCCAGAGCAGCCTGAGCCCCGGCAGAGGCAGGCTGGAAGGAGGCCCTTGGAGCTGCAAGAGGCAGCAGCCGGGCCCTGGGTGCCTCTTCCTAGGAGTGGGCGAATCCTCGGCTCCCAGAGCCCAGGTGGCAGCTGGCTGCTGCTGAGGGGAAGCGCAGCCGTGCTGGGCACAGCCCGGCCTGGAGGCATTGGCCGTCTGCAGTTTGCCCAGGAGCAGGGAAAGGCCAAGGGCAGCCGCGGGCCGCTGGGCTGGCTGAGGATTCCTCCTCTTCTGCCGGCTGCCCTGCAACTGCTGGCAAAGGCCAGCAGTGTGTGCAGCACTCTGGGCACCGGGACAGGGAGCCGGGCTGCCCGGCAGGCTGGAGCACAGGGCAGCTCCTTCAGGCCCGGCCCTTGTGCCAGGGAAGCGGGGCCAGCGTGAGGCAGGGACAGCTTGGCAGGGCCCATCTGCAGGAGCCAGCGCCTCACGCAGCTCTGGGAGGAAGCACCTGCAATCCTGCAGTTCTGCACTGAGCCAGAGCAAAGGTGTGAGATGCAGAGTGTTTGGCAGAAATATTCAGGCCCACCAGGCCAGCCTGCTTTGTGCTCTCTGGCGCACAGCAAGCGCTCTGCAATGCAGCTCTGAGCTGCTGGGAGAGAGGCAGTCAGGGATGTGCCTGAGGTGAGTCAAAGGGTTAGCTGAAAATGTAATTAGGATAATTGAAAATTGCAGATGGGTCGAGGGGCCATCTGGGAATACAACTGGGATAGTAGAAGATTGCATATTTTAGTTAAGATTTTAAAATGAGGTAAGAAATTAAGTTAGTAATACAGCTAGCAGAAATCATGTGCCTTAGTTAAAGAGTACCAAATACATTAGGAACGTAAAGCTAGAGCTGACAGGGATAGAGGAAGCAATTGTGAAGAAGCAGAGACCATAGAAATACATTGCCTTAAGAATAATTGAACAGTTAGGAGAGGCAGCAGGTCAAAAGGTCTTGCCAACTGGCCATGGGAGAAGAGTTCACCATGAGGAAGACGGCTTTCTTCCTTCCGTACAACCACTCCCTCATTTAGAAAAGCCACCGACCCAGTTAAGGCAGTACAATTGTGCAGCTCTAATAGATATTCAGCTGATAAAAATACGAAGCAGGCAGGTAATAATGATGTATTATGGGTCCTTAGAAACCTAACTTAAAACCTTTTCTGTAGAAATATAGAGCAGGAGTCTGCAACTCCTTGCACGTGTCTTTGGAAACTAGTTCACATGTGTCCAGCGCTGCAATAAATACCCTTCTTTTCTACTATAATTAGTTGAAGAGTCATCTGTCCATGCTTCAAGGGTTATGCTGGAGTAGTGAACTGATTTGGAAGAGAGCAGAAGAGTTTCAGCAGGCAATTTTTGGAAGAGATGGAAGGCTCTTGTGACTGAAGGGAAAGCCATTTGGAATGGAGTAATGATCCCAAAGTCCATACAATTGTGTCTTTGTGTCTGAATTTAAATCAGAATGATTATAGATAGCTTCATGCAATTTGTGTACAAATTTATCAAAGTCTTCATTCTTCTTTGGTGAATTTGTGTAAAAGACATGGTGTGTAACTAATCTGTAAGTGCAAGAATAGCATTATATGCTAGTTGTTGGCTCATCTGTAAGGCTTGATCAACGCTCCCAGCCTGGGCAGTGGCAGTAGCCCAGGGCCCTTTGCCAAGTAACTGTTGTGCTGTTGTGCTGTTAAACCATACAGAGGATCACCCTGCACTCCAGGTCTTGCTGCTTCTTGAGCACACTTTTCCTCCCAGCTTTTATGGCGCATCACCTGCTGATAGGGTGGCCTTATAAGTCTTATTAGGGTATGCATGTCTGCTGGAATTAATGTGTTAGATGGAAAAATATACTGCAGAAGTGACTGTGCAAGTTGGGATTTTGAACCAAATTGTGAAATTGCAGCTCTCAACTTTTCTAAAGTCTTCCAATCGAAAGGATTTCAAACTCTACTTGCAGCATTAGTTACTGCAGGAAAAGCTTCTACATCATTGGAGAGAAAAGATCTTTGAGGCCAGGATTGCAGGGAGCCCAAGGCTCTGAGCAGGGACCTGCAGTGCTGAGCAACGCCTGGGCTGGCTGGGGGAACAGAAAGGCCAAGCCCTGAGCCCAGCCTGGGACAGCAGGGCCTGTCCCTCACGGGTGGCTCAGGGCTGTTTGTGGGGCAGGGGGATGTGAGGGGCAGCAAGGACAAATGTCATAAACCTGTGTGACACTGCAGATCCTCATGGAACCAAGGGGCCAGTGGGACACTGTGGGAAGTTGTGGAACCAAAAGGATCATTGTGGCACTGTTGGGGCCTATGGAACCAAGGGGCCAGTTGGACACTGTGGGGCCTCATGAAAACAGGAGGCCATTGTGAGAGTGCAGCCTGCACCCCAGAACACTGAAATGCTGGTGGTAATCCTTGACTTGAGTTGGTGCACAGGAGAAACACCAACCAGATATTCTCAACATGGCCATATGCAAAGAAAGTTCCTTATAGGAAGGGACTCACAGGGATCATCAAGTGCAGCTCTTAATGGAATGGCTCACACAGGGATTGAATCTACAGCCTCGGTGATACCAGTGCCACGCACCAACTGAGCTAAGAGATCAAAATTACACAAAATTTTACTGGCAAAAGGTAGGCAATCAAGGAACTTTGGCAAAGGGTTTAATAGAACATCCACTTCAACATAAACCTCTCATAATATTAACTTGAATAACTTAGCCCATTTAATCTTAAAACTTTTAACCCTGAAGATGTTAATTTACTCAAAAATGTTCCAAGTAGGTAGGATTAGAAGGAGAAGAAATAGAGAACAACAGCAAGACAAAGAAAGACACACACAGAGGTACCAACAGTGCCTGTTGTGTGATTGATTGACACCTCAGTCAATAAGACCTGGGTTAGCACTGCCCCTGCTGTGTGATTGACAGCTCTGTCATAGTCAGATGAAGATGATTTCAGAGATAGATGGAGAGAACCTTTGCTCTTAAACAGCTTATCTATTAAACGAATACCCTATTAGTTGACATGGGCCATAAACACAACTGTGGAAAAAGCTGTGAAAAAGGTGGAGGGACTTCGCAATTACAGATTTTTCTGGGTGGCTGCTATTCATGGAAATTAAAAGCCACAAGAGAACTGTTTTCTTAAACTGAAGTCTCCATAACATTAACAAGAGGAACTTCTCTCCTTAAGTGAATTGAAGAAAGACTATTCTAGAGATGGTAAAATAACTGAAAAGTTTAGGTTTTGTCTCTTTACATTCACAGTAAGAAAGAAAAGTGGTACGGAGGGGGGAAGTGTTCTGAAAGTTTTGTTCTGATTCTTATTACACTTTCTTTAATTACTGGTAATAAACTTTTCTTTATACCCTTTAAAAGCTTTGAGCCTGCTTTTCCTTTCTCCTAATCCAATCTTGCAGCAGGAAATGAATAAGAATTTTATAGTGAGTGCACTGGTAATTAGCCAACACTGAACTGAAAATGATTTTGACAAATCTTAAATTGGCAAACCAAAACCACTAGAGAAAACTTTCTGATGAACTACACGAGACCAGAGGGAAACCAAAGCAGAGCCATGGTTTGTCAAGACTTGCCTGATCCTAATGAGCCCTGAGGTGCATTTGGAGCTGAGTCCTAGAACCTCAAGGCCAGACAGAAAATTGCACAAACCTTTCCAGGAGTCAAAGTCAGAGGAAAACCCCAAAGTGTCTCAAAGCATGAATGGGTCCCACTGAGGTCCATCCCCAACACAGGCAACTCATGGACTTCATGGAGGAGAGAATTAGAGGCCAGGATGGCACATAAAACCTCTCAGAGACTCAGTGTGGAAAGGAAATTCCAAAGTACCTTAAAAAACTCGAGTATCTCAAACCATTTATGAGCCCCACTGAGCGTCAGTACAAAGCTCTCCAGGGACTCGTTAAAGCAGAGAATTGGGGCCATGATTGCACAAACCTCTCCCAGAGTCTGCATCCAAAGGGAAACACCAAGTACCTTAAAATAACTGAAGTACCATGAAGCACTAATCCGCCCACTGAGTGTTAGTAGCAGACAAAGGCTCTCAAGGGGCTCAAAGCAGATAATTGGAGGACATGTTTGCAATAAACTTCTCAGAGACTCCAAAGCAAAAGCAAAGCCCGAAGTCCTATGAAAAACTCTGTGAGCATGAAGGAGCCCCCAAGGCCATTCCTGAGCAAGGCTCCCCACGGACTCCTTCCAGCAGACTCTTGAGGCCACTGGGATGTGGGCTAGGGGGGGATGCTGAGGGCAGGACAAGGGGCTGACAGTGCCCAGCCTGGCTGTGGCTGTGCCAGGAGGCCCCAGGGCCACAGGACAAGGTGTCTCCTCACAGCTCTTGGCGGCACAGACCCTGCTGTTCCCCAGGACACCAAGACTTGCCTTCTCTTTGTCCCCACCTATCATCACTGCTTGCAGTTCTCTGCTCTGCCTGGGGCCTGGGGACACTTTCTCAGTCGTGTTCCTCAGTGGGACCCATTAAAAGTCCAAGAAAGTTTGGAGTTGGATTCTGACTTGGAGTTCTGGAGAAGTTTCTTCAGCTCCCTTTCAGGGACTGATGTTCAGGGCCTGAGCACAAAGCCCCAGAGGATCATTAAAGTCCTTGTGCTGTGTCTGTGCTGCTGAGCTGGGCTGGGCTCCTGGCACAGAGGCAGCTCCTGGTAACCAAGAAGAGCTTCAAAAGCACATTTCTCTTGATGAGCAGCTCTTCTGCCAGCCCAGCAGGGCTGGGGCACTGCCTGCAGCCACTCCGGGCACAGCACAGAGGCACAGAGAGCTTCAATCAGTCAGGGCTGGGAAGTTGCTGAGAAGTGCCTGGGGCAGAATCACTGCCAGCCCTTGGCACAGGAACCTCTGGCTGCAATGCAGCTGCAGCTCCTGGAGCCATCTCCTCAAGCTGGAACATCCCAAAGCCTACAGACTCTGTGAGTACAACTCTGGGTGTTTCTGGTGCAGGGGAGGTAAAATGCTCAGGAAGCTCTGTCATACTTAGGGGTTCTGGTCAGTCATTGAACATTTCCAAAACAACGAATTTTACAAAAATGAGGAAATTTTCAAATACTAGGTAGGTATTCAGTTTCCTGCTATTGGAGAATTGCAGGGAGGAAGGAAAAATATTAAATGTTGCTTCCGAAATACTATTAATAGTTTTGACAAGTGCCAGAGACATCCAAACTGTTATTTTTAGTGATCAACAGGTTCACAGGAGGTCCCTAATGTGCTTACAGCCACTCTGCCCATGGACAGCACCAGCATCACCTTTACTGGAGCCATCAGGCTCAGTCTGAGCTGTCCTTTCTCCAAGATGCAAACAGAACCCTGACCCCAGCCAGGGCCCTGCAAACAGGCAGGGTTCTGCCAGGCAAAGGAGAGTGCACAGAAATTTGGGGTCTGTGAGTGCTGGCAGGCAGAGATCAGGCACAGGGAAACACCTGCAGGAGGAAAATCTGCAGAAAGCAGAGAGAAGATCAGGCAAGGAGAGAAAACAAAACCCAGCAATGCTGTGGCAGGGAGAGTTTAGAGATGCCCACAGGATCCCCTACAGTGCAGCCTCTCCCTCTGAACAAGCCCCCTCCCTCCTGTCCCCCAGCCAAGCCTGTGCCGTCAGGGCCGGGGCTCCAAGGCGTGCAGCCCCTCCTGTGCAGGCAGAGCTGCAGCAGAGCCGTGGGGCAGCTCTGCAGCCCCGGGCCCAGTTCCCTCTGCAGAGCACAGGGCTGGGAGCAGCTGCCTGGCACTGGGGGCTCTGGCAGGGGGCACAGCTGGCTCAGGGTGACGCTGTCCCCAGTGCCCGGCTTTGGGCAGTGCTGTCAGCGCAGGCAGGGAAGGAGCTGCATCTCCCTCAATCCAATGCCAGCACAAGGACCCTGAAGTCTCCCTGAGATTTCAGCCCAAGCTGGGAGCTTCTGTCCAGGGTTCAAACCTGTCCTATAGCATCTCTGAGTTATAAGATTGCTGGGGAAAGGCAGAGATGTTGTGACACTGGAAGTGCTGCTGGGTTGGTGAAATGAGCAAAGTGAGTTTTTGGCTACAAATGTGGAGCTGGGCTGTGATGGATCCATCTGCTCTCAGCAGTACCTGAGGAGCTTTAGGGAAAACATGGGAGTTTGAACATCCTCCATTTGAGAACAGTGAAAGCCCAAACAACCGCCAAACAGAATGAAGTGAGGGATCATCTCCCCTCAGACTCCACTTTGCATCATCAGATTTTCTCTGTTCTCCCTGAGTGCACCAAAAATGCTTTCTGACATGAAGGAGGGTTTCTGATATGCAGGAGCAGCAGTAGAGATATGGGAGAGCTTATATAGAAAACCTCCAAACTCAAAAAAACTAAAGTCCATGTCTGTGTATTACAGAGGAGGGTGTATGGGAATTGGCTTTGATTTTGGATACAGGTATATTCTCCAACTCTTCACTGTCTTTTTCTCCATGAACAGGTCCCCATGTGCAGCCACAGCAAATGTCCAACAGCAGCTCCATCAGGCACTTCCTCCTGCTGGCATTGGCAGATATGCGGCAGCTGCAGCTCCTGCACTTCTGCCTCTTGCTGGGCATCACCCTGGCTGCCCTCCTGGCCAACGGCCTCATCATCAGCGCCGTAGCTTGTGGCCACCACCTGCACACGCCCATGTTCTTCTTCCTGCTCAACCTGGCCCTCGCTGACCTGGGCTCCATCTGCACCACTGTCCCCAAAGCCATGCACAATTCCCTCTGGGACACCAGGAACATCTCCTACACTGGATGTGCTGCACAGCTCTTTCTGCTTATCTTCTTTCTTGCAACAGAGTTTTATCTGCTGACAGTCATGTGCTATGACCGCTATGTGTCCATCTGCAAACCCCTGCACTACGAGACCCTCCTGGGCAGCAGAGCTTGTGCCCACATGGCAGCAGCTGCCTGGGCCAGTGCCTTTCTCCATGCTCTGCTGCACACAGCCAATACATTTTCCCTGCCCCTGTGCCATGGCAATGCCCTGGGCCAGTTCTTCTGTGAAATCCCACAGATCCTCAAGCTCTCCTGCACACACTCCAGCTTCAGGGAACTTGGCTTCACTGCAGTTAGTGCCTGTTTAACATTTGGTTGCTTTGTGTTCATGGTTTTCTCCTATGTGCAGACCTTCAGGGCTGTGCTGACGATCCCCTCTGAGCAGGGATGGCACAAAGCCTTTTCCACCTGCCTTCCTCACCTGGCTGTGGTCACCCTGTTCATCAGCACTTCTGTATTTGCCTACATGAAACCCCTCTCCATGTCCTCCCCATCCCTGGATCTGGCCCTGTCAGTTCTGTACTCGGTGGTGCCTCCAGCCCTGAACCCCCTCATCTACAGCCTGAGGAACCAGGAGCTCAAGGCTGCAGTGTGGAGGATGATGACTGCGTGCTTTCAGGAACATTAAAATGCTGGCCAATTTCTGTAATAAAATCACTTGCAATAAAAGTAATCTTTGATAATTCCTCTTGGTTTCAATTTGGAGGTTGCTTTTCTTTGTTTTACTTTTTTCATAGTGTCCACAAATAAATGTCATTGTTTGTGCCATTGCTCATTTTGTTTGTCTCCACCTTCCATGTGGCCACAGACTGTGTCAATGAGGGGCTCTGCTCTCAATGGCTGTAAATGAACTAAAGGATATTCCAGCAGAGTTTTCTGCAGAGATGCCCTTTTGTTGCCTTCTCTGGAGCTGCAGCAGCAATGGCTGTGTGCAGAGCTGGGGGCAGATCAGTGCTGGCCCAGCAGCTGTGCCCAGCAGCAGCAGCACTTGGTGTTGCCAGTGCTGCTGCCGTGGCCCTGCCCTGCTGCCCTGGTGGCCCTGGTGTTGCTGCAGGGCCTGAGTGCTCTCGGGGCCGGGCACAGCCTTGGGGGTGGCAGTGCCGGGGCTGCAGCAGGGACAGGCCATGGGCACTGCTGGGGCAGCGCTGACACCTCAGGCCAGGGCCTGGGGGCTCCAGGCTCCTTGCCCAGGCTCTCTCAAGAACACGCCCAGGCCAATGCTCAGCACAGAAAAGCCCCGTGAGCAGCCCCAGGCTGGCTGTGGGCAGGCTGGGGGCAAACAGCATGGCTGGGGCTCTGCAAGGGCCCTGGGGCAGACGGGAAGGAGCAGCAGAGCCGGGGCTGATCCATCCCCAGTGGATCAGCACAGCCCAGAGCAGCATCCCAGAGCGTCCTCATGGAGCTGCCAACAACATCCCCGCTCTGCAGCCCTGGCCTCTCCCCCAGCTCACACAGGTGCCCCATCCTTGCAGGCACAGACAAGGCAGCACTGGCTCAGCAGCCCCTGTTTGCATTGCACACAGCAGGGGGAGCACCTCCATGCTGTTGCTGTGGGAACATGAACCTGAGGGAGCACAAATGCCATCAGCTCCTGGGGCCAGCAAGGGCTGGGGGACACCAGGGAAACCACTCAGCTTTGTCCTGGCCTCTGCACTCAGCCAGAAAGTTTATTCCCATCAGCTGGGACTTTCCTGTCCCACTGCAGACGCTGTTGCTCAGAGCCAGGGCTGCCTGGCAGCCACCCCCAAACTGCTCTGAGCATTTCCTTGGCTTCACCTGTGATTTCTTTACTGTTCCTGATACAAATTCATTCCTATTGCTGGGTCTTTTTTCCTCCCCTGCAAACACTCCATCCCTGTTTGCCCTTTTCTCTCTGGCCCCACTCCCCATTGCAGTTCCTGACTTGCCATCATGGGAACGTCCCTTGGGCAGCAGGATCATCCTGCAAGTGCTGCAGGAATAGTCTGCAGGCTTCTGCAGTGCCTGGTGCTGCTCCCTTGCCAGAGGCACCCCAGGCAAGGGGGGCACATCTGGGCTGCTGTGTCTGCCTCTGGGACTCCCTGTTCTGGGCAGTGAGGAGGAGCTGCAGAGGCTCTGCAGGACTGACAGGATGGGCTTTGGGGCTGGCAGGAGAAGCTGAGGGACCTGGGCTGCTGGAGCTTCTGAAGAGGAGGCCAGGGCTCATCCTGCAACTGCTCCAATGGTGGTTTCAGAGAATCCCAAAATCAGCAAGTGTGGAACAGGCCATGGAGATCATCAAGTCCAACCTGTGTCCTGACACTGCCTTCTGTTCCCCGAGCCTCCTCTTCTCCGGGATAAACAATCCCAGCTTCCCTCAGCTGCTCCCCACCGGACTTGTGCTCCAAACGCATCCCCAGCCTTGTTGCCCTTCTCTGGACACGTGCCAGCTGCTCCATGTCCTTCCTAAATTGTAGGCTCAGAACTGGACACAGCACTCGAAGTGCTGCCCAAGCAGTGCTGAGCACAGGGGAAGAATCACTGCCCTGCTCCTGCTGGCCACACCATTCCTGATCCAGCCCAGGAGCCATTGGCCTTCTTTGCCCCCTGGACACACTGCTGGCTCATGTCCAGCCTGCTGTCCATCAGTCCCTGCAGGTCCCTTTCTGCCTGGCTGCTCTCCAGCCACTCTGCCCCCAGCCTGTAGTGCTTCAGGAGTTGTTGTGGTCAAAGGTCAGGACCCGACACTGGGACTTGTTAACTTCGCCTTGTTGGATTTGGGTCCTGGATCCAGCCTGTCCAGGGCCCTGTGCAGAGCCCTCCTACACGTCAGCCGATCAACACTCCCAGACAACTTGGTGTCAACAGGGTTCCATGAGGCCCCAGAATGTCCCAATGGTCCCCATGATTCCATGAGGCCTCCCAGGGTCACAATGTTCCTTTGGTTCCATGGGACCCCTTGGTATCACAGAGTCCCTTGGATCCTTGGCCATGCAGTGTCACAATGGCAGTTTGTCCCCCAAGGCCTTGCAGTGTTCCAATGGATCCTTGGTTTCATGAGTTCTGGCAGTGTAGGAAGGCTCTTCTTGGTTCCACATTGTCACAATGGTGTCTTGGTCCCATGTGCCACCATGGTGTCCAACATGTTTCCTTCATTCCAGGAGTCCCTGAGGAGCAGCATTGGCTCCTTGGTTCCACGGGACCCTGCAGTGTCACAATGGCCTCATCATGACACCAGGTCCTGCTCTGTCACAATGCTCTGCATGGTTCCACAAGGCCCTGCAGTGTCACAGTGGCCTCTTGGTTCCATGAGGCCTCAGAGTGCCACAGTGAATTCCTCGGTGCTTCCATGTCATAATGGAGCCCTGGTGGCACAAGATCCTGCAGTATCACCAGGGACCCTTGCTTCATTGGGGCACCACAGTGTCACAATTGTTACCTCAATTCCCAGAGTCCTTGCAATGGGGCAATGGCCCCTTGATTCCATTGTCCCTAGGGTCGCCCAAGGGTCTCCTTGGTTCCACAGTGTCACAATGGCCCCTTGCACTGTCTTTTTAAATAGAATATTTCCAGTTTGAATACACTACAGAAATCTGTTGTATCATCCACAAAAGATTTGGAAACTTAATTCAAATGATTCCCAGAGGCTTGGCTTGTTAAGGTGTTCTGAATGTTAATGAGCCCTGGGACACTGAATTTCTGCACTGAAGAGCTGAAGACTGAACAAGCCTCTGGAGCAGGAAAATTCAGCAGCAGCTTCCAAGGTGCTGAGGATGTCAGCAGCCCCCACTGAGGCCATCCCTGCCCAGACACCGTGGGGGAATGGGCAGACAAGGAGAGCGTCCCTGGGGCTGGGGCAGCACAACTCAGAGGCACCAGTGGCTCCAGCTGGGAAATGGAGTGAGGAATGTGGCTGGGAAAGCCCTGCCTGGGCTGTGCCAAGCAGGACAGACAAGCCCTGAGCCCCATCCTCCAGATGACTCTCTCAAGAAGATATTTAAAAGGAATTACAATTGTTTGTGTGCTCTGAGTTGTATGTACTGGAGCAATACTGAGAAGAGATCTTCAAGAGATTAAACAACCAAACATCCTTTATTGGCAACTTTAGAAAAAAAGAGAAACTTGGCAAAATGTTTAATACAACATTCAATTATTCGAGAACACTTCTCAAAACATTATCTTGGTCCATTTAACTTCACAAGCTCTATGCCTGTTCAATTTTAAGTTAATCAAAATTTGCAAGAGGAGGGAATTAGAAGAAGACACAGAAAGGGAGAAAGAAGAAAATTATTTTGAGAGGCACACAGACAGCTACCAACTCCTGGATTCCACCTGTGTTCAGATGGAAATTCCAAGAGTAGGTAGGGCCAAGATTTGTGCTTGCTTTGTGGTCAGCCTGAAATACCCCTTGGTCTTGCTGGGCCCTTCCCCCAGGTGGGACTTGGGCTCATTTGGTCCCTCAGGAGCTGGACTGGGGTCTGCAGAGGTGGCTGTGGAGCATTGCCTGTGCTGTGCCAGGGACTGGCAGCCACTGCTGGGCTGGAATAGAGGCTCTGGGGGGATTGGGATTCCCGGGCAGGACAAGGCTGGGCCTGCCCCTTCCTCTTCCCAACATGAAATGTTTTGAGCCAACAATCTCCTCTGGTCTGTCACAATTGTGAATATTGGAGGTGGAACCCCAATTCTGGCCATGGGTACCCCGTATAGAAGGAAAACTCTTTTCCATAGAGGCCCAGAGTCTGGAGAGCCTCACTAGGCCAAGGCCAGCCAGACTTGTTAGTTATGCCAGATCTTGTCTGAGACCTATCCTTGGATATAAGGAATTTTGGAGGTGGAGGCCCAATCTCAGCCATGGGCACCCGAAGAAGCAGCGCAGGTATTTTCCATAGGAAGGAGAGCATGGAACCTTCCTCACTTTTTTGGGGACATGTGAAAAATGCTAATCACTTGTTTTAAAAATTTTTAAAAGTTTAATAGTAATAAAATGGTTAAAAAGATTAGTAACACAATTAGAGTAATAACAATTTGGACAAATGGAATTAGGACAGTATGAGACAATTAAAGCAAAGAGTTACGGACGTCTGGGTACCTTTTTCTGGGCATCACGAGCCCGAAAAAGAACGCCTGCTAACAAAGGATTAACCCTGAAGAACAATAGCCCATTGCATGTTCATATACTTCATACATGATGCATAAATCCCATTCAAACACAGGATTTTGTCTGGTCATTGTCAACTTCTTCCTTCTAATCCTAACAGCGCCTCCAAGGTGGGAAGAAGTTAGTTCCTTCTGATAAGAAGGCAATAAATTCATTTCCCTGAGAGATTTAGGTGTCCTGTGGCTGCTATCTGATGTGAGTGCCTCATTTCTTTCTTTAAAAACCCCACTAACATAGTTCTTATTTTAACAAATTTTACAACCTAAAACTATATTTAACACAGTACTTAAGGGAATTAATACAGCATTTCTTTCTAACACAACACATATAACATTCATTTTAATATTTGCGAAATACCAATCATATAATACATGCATTTTTCACAGGACAGATATAAGGAAATTTGGAGGAGAAATCCCAATTCTGGCCATGGGTGTCTGGAGAAGAAAGAGAGTGTTGCAGCAGCAGATGAGAAGTGACCCTCAACATGCCAAGGTCAGCTGGACCAGTGAGGTGGTCCCTGGGAGGCCAAACCAGCCAGACCTGTTCCATGTTCTTTTGGTTTTATGGTGCCCCATAGTGTCACAATAGTGTTTATGACCCTGCAGTGTCATAATAGTGCCTTGATTCCCTGGGGTCCATCAGTGTCACAATGGACCCTTGTTTCAATTGGGTTCTACAGTGTTGCAATCGCCCTTCAGTGTCACAATGGTCCCAATGATTCCATGAGGCCTTACAGTATCACAATGGTCTCCGTGGTTCCCCAGGCCCCACAATGTCACAGGACTCCTCTGTTCCATGAGCCCTGCAATGTCACAATGGACCTTTGGACCGTTGGGCTTTGTGGTGTCACAATGGTCTCCTTTGGCTCCACAGTGTCTCAATGGATCATTGATGACAGGAGGCCCCCCCTGTGTCACCCTGGAGCTTTGGTTCCATGCAGCCCTGCAGTGTCACAACGGTCTCCTTAGGCTCCCCAGTGTCACAATAGATCACTGATGACAGGAGGCCCTGCAATGTCACAATGGACCTTTGGCTCCATGCAGCCCTGCAGTGTCACAATGGCCTCTTGGTTTAACCAGGCCTCACAGTATCACAATGGTCCTCTTGGTACTGTGGTGACCCCCAGGGTCACAATAGTCTCACTGGTTCCATGGGGCCTTACAGTGTCACAATGCTTTGCCTATTCCATGGGGCCTCAAAGTGTCACAATGGACTCCATGATTCCATGAGTCCCCTCATGTCACAATGATCTCCTTGGTGCCAGGGTGCCCCACAATGTCACAATGGCCCCTTGGTTCCATGAGGCTGTGTAGTGTCCTAATGGTCTCCCCATGGTTCCATGAGGCCTTGCAACGTCACAGTGGACCCTTGGCACCATTGTGAGACCTTAGGATCTTACAGTGTCAGAATGGCCCCTTGGTTCCATGATACCTCAAAGTGTCACAATGGTCTCCACGGTTCTATGACACCCTGTGGTGTCACAATGGTCCCTTGGTTTGATGGGGCCTCACAGTGTCACAATGATCCCTACATTCCATGCAGCCAAGGGGACAATACAGTGTCAGTATTGTCCCCTTGGTTCCATGAGGCCCAGCAATGTCACAGTGCTGTCCATGATTCCATGAGGCCCCAGAGTGTCACAATGGTCCCTTGGTCTCACAGGACCCCACAGTGTCACAATGGTCCCTTGGTTCCATGGCCCTGTGCTGCTGCATTCCCCCTGTTTTGCGGACATATAGCCAAAAACTCTACAACTTTGTGAAATTTGCAAAGCTGGTATGTTTTATTACAGTGCTGGACGCATGCGGAGATTGCTCTCCTCAAAAAGGCATGCGGCCCTCTGGGAACTTCAGGTCCCTTTTTATCTCCCTCTCAGATACATATGCATACAATTTCACATTAGATTCATACATATTCATTTTTATAAATTTTGCATGACATTTGCCACTAGTTCTTCTTCTTTATCAGGAAGAATTCCTAGGTCATGTTGACTTCCTCTCACAGCAGTCTCGGTCTCTCTCTATCATCCTCTGTCTCTTCTCTCTTATCTCTGTCTTTCGCTGAGCAACTTAACTAAGCCTAGGTTCTACAGTCAGGCTAAATTGCTATGGTTTCTAACCACAGACTTAACTCAAAAATGTACATCTCACTTAAATCCAAGTGGATTTCTACTCTGGGGGATTTTTACTCTGTCTCACCCTCTCCCCTTCTCAGGCCACCCTGCCAGCTGAGAAATGCTCCTTGGGCCTCGGCCTTGGCCAACAGCCCCTGGGCTCAGCTCCTCTGCAGCTCATCACAAACACTGTCTGCTCCAGGCACTGCTGCTGCCCAACCAGCTCCTGGTTTCTCTAGGAGCAGCCCTGGGAACTGTTTTTGTTCCCTCAGTGGCACAACATCCCTGTTCTGACACTGCCAAAGAAAGCTGTTGGTGCCAAGTGCGGCCAGGATGAACCATTGCTGGAACTGAAGCCCCTCTCTTGGGGCCCTACAAACAGCGCTCCAAAAGGAGCCCTTGGAGCTCTCCTGGGCCAGCGACTCCCTCTGAGTGGGGCCTCTCCCAGCCGGGAACTCTCCCGTTTGCTGCACTCGGGGATCCCTGAACAACGACGGAGCCTGGGCCGATCCCCCCACTCCTCCAGGCTCAACCCTTCACCCACTGGGGAGATGCCAAAGGATCCACAGGGAGCAGTCCCTGCCCTCAGAGGAATTGCTCACAGGTGCCTTGCACTGACTCTTTGTGTCTGTGGGCACACAGGAGTGCCTGTGCTGGGGAAATGTGGCAGAAATGCTGCTCTCTTACGGGCTTGAGTGCCTTGGATAGCTGAGTTGGTCAGATATCCAGGTATCAGTAAGTAAGGTTAAGTCATGAGGTCTAAAAACGAAGTTAAATGCTGCTAAGAGTTGTTCTTTTCCTAAATTGTTACATTTTATTTAAGTTATTGGTTAAGTTAAATATTGTTAAGTGTTATTCCTGTGTTAAATTGCTAAGTCATAGGTTATAAGTTAGGTTAAATAGTGTTAAGTGCTGTTGTTCTGCTAAACTTTGATGTTTAAGGTATTGGTCACATTTAAGATGTAAGTTAAGTCCTGTAAGTGTGAGGCCTGTTAAGCCTTTGTACTGTATTCCTTTTATCCTTGCCCTCACTGTCCTTGTGTCACACACACACAGAGGGACAGTTCTTGGTTAATTTCTGGTTTCATTGCCTGGATTTGGTTTGGTTTTGTTGTAGCTTTGTTTCCTTGGTGTGCCTGAAGTGTTCAGTCAGGAGCAGAGTGACTCTTGCCAAGGAACTTTGTGCTGCTGTCCCTTAATATGAAATCTCGCCTTTGCTGCTCCCTTGCCAGGGATTTTTTCAGCGCTCTCCAGCCCTCGTTCGTAACAGAGTGAAGGAGCCCTGGCCGAGGCTCTGGCCCTTGGGGACACGGGGACACTGCTGGGGGGTCCCTGTCCCCCTGTGCCACCCCCAGGGCCCTGGCCCCCCGTCCCCGTGTCAGGCTCTGGGGTCGATCTCGTGGAACATCCTCTGGGGGAGGCTGCGGGGCTGGGGGCGGGGGGACCCGGGGGGACACGAGCAGGGTTGGACTGCTCTAGGGGGAACTGTGAGGGGGCCGGGTCAGAGTGACCTCCTCAGTGACCTCACACAGCCCCTGTGATGTCACACAGCCCCCTGTGATGTCAAGCAGCCCCTGTGATGTCACACAGCCTCCTGTGATGTCACACAGCTCCTGTGACCTCACACAGCCCCTGTGATGTCACACAGCATCCTGTGATGACACACAGCTGCTCTGTGATGTCACAGAAGATGCTAGTCAAAAAATCACACTGTGATGACACTGTCTGTTCTGTGATGTCACAGACTGTTTAATGATGTTACACAGCTACCCAGTGATGTCACAACCCACTCTCTGATGTCACAGAGACATCCTCTATAATGGCAGGATCTGCTCTATGGCCTCACACCCTACTCTATGATGTCACAGCCAACTTTGTCATGTCACAACCCTCTCAGTGATGCCACAATCCCTTTGTTATGTCATGCTGACACTATAATATCACAGCACAAACTTCCACTTCAAAGCCTGCACTATGACATCATACAGTCATGCCATTGTGTCACAGCCTGCTCTGTGATGTCACACAATCCCCTCTATGATGCTGTAGCTGTTCAATGACTTCACACAACAAACTCTGTGATGTCATAGCCCAGTCTGTGACCTCACAGAGCCCACTGTGCGCTGTCACACAGCCCCTTGCTGACATCGCAGCTGCTCTGTGCCTCTATGACACAGCCACAGAGGTGCTGCTGTGACACAGCCCCCTCTGGGACATCCCACAGCCCCTGCCAGTGCTGAGCCCCTGTGAGCTCTGTCTGTGCCCTGCTGGTGTCCCTGAGGGGTCCTGGCAGTGCCCCAGCCCTGCTGGGCTGTGCACAGGAGCTGCTCCAGGCCAGAGCTGTCTCTCTGCAGCGCTGCCCTTGCCAGGAGCTGCCTCTGGGCCAGGAGCCCGGCCCAGCTCAGCAGCACAGACACAGCACAGGGACTTTAATGACCCTCTGGGGCTTTGGTGCTCTTTGCATCAGACTCAGTCCCTCAGAGAGGGCTCAAAATCTTTTTCAAGAACTCAATGTGAGATTGAAACACTGAAGATTCTTGTGCTTTAAATAGGTCCCTGTGAGGCACATGGATGACAACGTGTCCCCAGGTTCCAGGTTGAGCAAAACACAGGAGGCAGTGATGACAGCTGGGGACAAGCAAGGCAAAGGTGTCTCTGGTGCTGAGCACACCTGGATGTGCTTGAGGAATGCCAAGGGCCAAGGCCTGAGCCCCAGCCCCTGGCCAGGCAGATCCTGTCCCTCCCTCCTTGCTCAGGGCTCTCCCCAGGATGGGCACTGGCATGTGGGGATGTGCAGTGCCAAGGGCAAGAGCATGGGGCGGCCCCTGCCAGGCTACTGAGCAGGGACAAGGAGGCAATGAGGCCCCAGGCCTGCAAGGATCACTTGTCCCCTCGTAGCCTGAGGCCCAGGCCCAGCAGCCATGGCCAAAGTGCTGCCCAAGTTGGCTCTGGCAGGGCTGTCTTGCAGCTGCTGCCCATCCCTGTGCCCTGTGCAGCCCAGGCTGTCCCACAGTGTCCCTGCCCTGTGCCTCTGTCCCTGCAGGCTGTCGGCATCCCCAGGCTGCCCCACCTGGCTGGGCCATTTCTTTGCTGCCAGCTCTGCCTCCTGCCTGCCTCTGCCTGCCCACACAAAGCCTTGGTCTTGATACCAAAAGCGTTAAGTCAAATTTTACTGTGCCTATGAACTTTCAGCACAGGAACAAGGCATGGAGGTGCTGCTTTCCGAGAAAGGATTGCTGGAAAGCAAGATGAAGACATCTGGCTCAAGGCTGAAGTTATAAAAAAAAAGAAGGTCTGAATCTTGGAACTTGGAGTGGGTTTTATGGTAATGGATAAACTGTAATGCACATTTAGCGACTGTATATAAGCAACACACTGGTAGAATTACATGTCCACATAAGACTGGGGCTATCCCTCACTTGTCCTCAGGCCTGAAAAAATTATACTGTGGTTAACAGGAAATTAGTGTTAAGGAGTCTTATTCTTATATTTCGGAGATTTGATGACAGCAAGGCCTCAAAGAACCAGGAGTCAGCTGTGACACTGAGCAAACTCATGGAACAAGATATCTATTGTGACACCATGGAACCCCATGGAACCAAAATCCATTTTGGCACATTGAGGCCACATTGAACCAATGGCCCATTGTGATACTGAGGATCCAAGGAGAACATTGTGACACGGAGAAACCTCTGGGAACCAAGGGGCCATTGTGACACAGCAAGGCCTGGTGGAACCATGGGTCCATTGTGACACTGCAGAACCTCACAGAGCGAAGGTGACCGTGTTCTACTGCGGAACCTCATGGAACAAAGGGTCCATGGTGACACTGCAGAACCAAGGAGACTCCTTCTGGCAGTGTGAGAGCTCATGGAACCACAAGTCCATTGTGACACAGCAAGGCCTCATGGAACCAAGTGTCTGTTGTTAAACTGTGTGGCCTCATGGAACCATGAGCCATTGTGACACAGCGTGGCCACATGGAGCCAAGGGGCCACTGTGACACTGCAGGTCCAAGGAGACCATTGGGACTGAGGAACCTCATGGAACCAAGAGTCCATTGTTCCACTGTGGGGCCCTGTGGAAGCAAGGGGAATACAGTGACATTGTGGGGCCTCATGGAACATTGGAGACTGTTCTGACACTTTGGGACCCACTGGAACCAAGGGGCCATAAGAGCATGGCAGGGCCTGGTGGAATCAAGGGGACTACAGGGAACACTCTGGGTGTCCATGGATGAAGAGTCCATTCTGACACCCTGGGACCAAGGATACCATTGTGACACTCTGGGGCATCATGGAACCAAAGGACCATTGTGACACAGCAGGGCCTCATGGAACCATGGAGGCCATTTATAGACTCTGAGGCCTTGTGAAACCAAAGGGCCATTGTGGCACTTCAGAGCCTTGTGGAGCCAAGGGGACCATATTGACACTGTGCGGCTCCATGAAACCAATGGTCTGTTGTGACACTGCAAGGCCTTCTGGGATCGTGGAGACCACTGTGACACTACATGGCCTCATGAAAGCAAGGAACCATTGTGACACTCTGCAGTCTTGGCAGGCCAAGGGGCAGTTTTCACACTGTGTGGCACCATGGAACCAAGGAGGCCATTGTGACACTCAAGGGCCCCATGGAACTAAGAAACCATGAAACTGTGCAGGACTCCATGGAACCAAAGGACCATTGGGATATTGCAGGGCCTCATGGAATCCTGGAGGCCATGATGACACTTGGAAGCCTCATTGAATCAAGGGGCTTTGCAGGGCCTCATGGAACCAAGGAGACCCTTCTGACATTGTGAGTCCCCATGGAACCAAGGGTCCATTGTGACACTGCGGCACCAAGGAGATCCCTGTGACACTGCAAGGCCTCATTGATGAAAGGGACCATTGTGACACTTGGGAGCCCTATGGAAACAAGAGGCCAGTGTGACACAGAAATGCCTCATGGAACCATGGAGACCATTATGATGCATGGGGCCTCATGGAACCAAAGGAGCATTGTGAAACAGCAAAGCCTCATTGAACCAAGGGCACAATAGTGACACTGTGGGGCTCCATGGGACCAAGGGGAGATTCTTAAAGTGCAGAATCAAGGAGACCATTGTGACACTCTGGGGCATCATGGAACCATTGATCCATTGTGACACAGCATGGCTGCAGGAAACCATGGGGGCCATTTCTACACCTTGAGGCTTTGTGAAACCAAAGGGCCATTGTGGCAATTTGTGTTTCCATGGAACCAAGGAGTCTATTGTAACACTATGAGGCCCTGTTGGGCAATTGTGGCACTGTGTGGCACCATGGAACCAAGGGACCATTGTGACACTACAGGAACTAAGGATGTGACATCCCCATGGAACTAAGGATTCATGGAACAATGTGGGACTCATGGAACCAGAGGTCCATTGTGACATTGAGGGGCCTCATGGAACTAAAGGAGCACAATTGTGACACTGTGGGGCCCAATGGAAGCAAGGGGCCAGTGTGACACAGCTGGGCCTCATGCAGCCAAGGGCCACTGGAATCCTGAGGACCCCAAAAGAACCAAGGGGCCATTTTGTCACTCTGCAGCTGTGGAGACCCTGAGAGGCATTCCCTGGGTTAGAAGGGAGAGAGAGACACAAGAAGCTTCCCTCAAAAGCTGTTTGACCCCATTGGCTCCTTCCCCTTTTCTGTGTCCCTCAGCCCCTCCCTCCCCATTACCCCATTGGCCCCATCTTTGTACTGCCCCCATGGCACTGATCAGCCCCTTCCTCTGGAGATACAGAAACCTGGACTGCCCCCTGGAGTCCTGCCTTGTGACCCTGAACATCTCACCGCACGGCTGAATTAAACATCTGTGGATACCATGCAAAGGCCCTTTTTGCTTCCCTATCCTGGGCTTTATTAGCAGGTATTCCGGCTGCAACAATGGTTCCTTATGGCAGTGTGGATCCAAGGACACCATGGTGACACTGTGGGACCTCATGGATCCAGGGGGCCATTGTGACACTGAAGAACTTCATGGAACCCAGGGTCCAATGTGACACAGCGGGGCCACATGGAACCCAGGAGACCAGTGAATTTAGGGACCTCATAGAGCCAGGGTCCATTATGACTCTGCCGAAACAAGGAGACCATTGTTGATGCTATGGAAGCTCATGGAATCAAGCAGCCATTGTGACACTCCAGGGCCTCGTTGAACCAGGCAGACCATTGTGACACCACAGAACCTCCTGGCACTGAGGGTTTATTGTGACACAGCAGGGGCCATGGAGCCAATTGTCCATTGTGACAATGTGGATCTGAGGAGACCATGGTGACACCATGGAAGCTTATGGAACCATGGGTCCATTGTGACACAGCAAGGCCTGATGGAATCAAGGAGACCATTGTGACATCGTGGAACCTTGTGGAACCAAGGGTCCATTGTTACAGTCCAGAACAAAGGAGACCATTGTTACAGTACAGAACCTCACAGGACCAAGATTCCCTTGTTATACTCTGGGGCTTCATGGAACCAAGGAACCACTGTGACAGAGCAGGGCCACATGGAGCCAATGGTCCATGGAGATACTGTGGATCCAAGGAGACCATGGTGATGCTGTGGAACCTCGTGGAGCCAAGGGGCCATTGTGACACTGTGGGGCCCCATGGAACCTAATTATCATGGTGTCACAGCCGGGCTGCTTGTGACTAATTGTCCATTGTGACACTGCAGATCTAAGAGACCAAGGTGACACTCTGGCAGTTGATAGAACCAAGGGGCTGTTGTGACACACCAAGGCCTCGTGGAACCAAGGAGAGCATTGTGGCAGTGCAGAACCAAGAAGGCCATTTTGACAGTATGGAACCCAATGGAACCAAGGATCCATTGTTATAGAGCAGGGCCTCATGGAACCAAGGGGCCATTGTGAAACTGTGGGGCATAATGGAGTCAAGGACACCACTGATACTGAAACCCACTGGACAGAAACTTCTGAACACTTTAGAGTATTTGAAAGCAGGTATTCTTTATTATAGCATGGTCATCACTTGGGCCATCCTTCCTCCATTGGAGTGCACTGGGCATCAAATGAACAGAGATTTTATCACACATGTTGATTATGTATCCATTAGCTATCCCCACTTCCTTTGAGTTTATTTGACATAGCTTCACCCCTTATCAGAAATCCTTTTATGGTTCTTTGGGTTTTTTCTTCAACATCCAGTGTCCTTTTAGGTGGGTGTTCCTTGACCCCCCACTTTTGAGTATGGCAATATTATTGTTTTGCATAACTTCTGCTTTGTCAGCCTTGCAGAGCTGAGCTGGCATCCTGCTTGCATTTTGTGTGACTTCTGTTTGCCACAGGTACATCCTCAATCAGTTTCTCCAAGGCTGTGCTGTTCTGTTCTACTGTCCTTGATAAGAGTAAATGTTGTTTTGTTCTCCTGTCCTTGTCTCAGTGCTCGCCCTGCATGAAGCGTCTGCAACCCCCACAACCTATGGGCCTGGGGTGGGCAAGTGTTCCTGGGGAACAGGTATGGGACAGCTGGGCTGGACTGACCCAAGGGATGTTCCATTCCATGTCACACCATGATCAGCAATCAACTGAGAGAAACAGGGGGGCAAGTAGGGTATGGGATTAATTTCTTTTTTAAGACATTTTTCTTTCAGAACAGCACCTACACATACAGAATCCTTTCCTGCCAAAAGGTGGTTAAATATTTTCTGCTGATAGGAGATTTCTTGTGAATTTGCTTTTCTTCTTTTTGTGACCTTTTCTTTTTGTGGTTAGTTTGTTTGTGTGGTTTTTTTGTTGTTGTGGGTGGGTCTTGCTTTGGTTTTCTTGACTGGGTTTGGGGTTTGTATTTTTTGGTTGGGTTTGGGTTTTTCCCTATTGAACTGCATTTCTTCTGTTGTATAAGTTTTTTCTGCTCTTTCTTGTAGCTTGCTTGCCACCTGATGGCAAGACAAATTTACCCAACTCAATCATCTTGCCCAATTACATTTTGCAGTCACCATTAACTAGATGAGTTCAGTCACAGACTCCCTGCAATTTGGCAGCATCCACAAAGGAATTGAAAGTACATCTCATGCCATTTTAGAGACAATAGAAATATTCCACAGTGGTGGCCAAGGGCTGGTCACTGAGGGATGTCACCAGCGCGTAGCTGCCATAGGTGACATTTGACCCTCATTGTTCTTTCAGCCAAATTTCTACCCAGTCCATGTTCCACTCCTTCAGCCCAGCTCTCTCCAGTCTTGCTGTGAGGAGACCACAGCAGACCCTGTCCCAGGCCTGGCTGAAGTCTGGGCACACAACATCCCCTTCTTTTCCCTCCCACGTGGGTTCTGCAGTCCATGCTCTGTCCTGCCAGTGCCTGGAATGTCTGCAGGAGGATTTCCCACATCCCCTTCCCTGCTGAGCCTGACCAGGCTGTGACTCTCCCAGTCCCCCTCCCTGTCCTCTTTGCAGACTGGTTCCACATCTGTCCTTCCCAAATGCCCAGGACCCTCTGGGATGGCTCTGGCCTTTCCAAGGGGTTTGAGAGAGGTCCCACAGTGACACTGCCCAGCCTTCTCAACAGCCCTGATACCAAAAAGCTCTTCCAGTGGAGTGCCCAGGACACAACCCTGTCCAGCTGTCCCTGTCATGAGGGTCAGTTTTTATGGGTGACTCTGGTGTGTTATTTCCCCACTCACAGCTGTCCTGAGCACTTTTCTCAGTGCCTCTCTAAGCTCATCCTTTCTGCTCCACAGACTGTAGATGAGAGGATTCAGCAGGGGGGGAGGACTGTGTTTAAAAAATGCTCTGTCAGAATGTCTCAGGAGACACAACTGATCTGGGCACTGGTGACACTGAAAACCATGAGGATGCCCCAGAAAACTGAGGCACTGTGAAGTAAAAGGAGGAGGTAGAGAAAACCTTCCCCAGCCATCAGCCCTGGCACAAGCTGCAGAGCCCCAGGAAGGTTCAGCACAGACCATTCACCATCTGATGGGCACTGGCCACCCACAAGGAAAACCTGACCCAGACCTGAGTCCCTTGTAGGTGACACTGGGACCCTGATCTGATCCCACTGAGCCCTGCGAGAACAATGAGCCTCTTTAGAATCCATCCCTTGACATATTCTTGAGACAGACTGTGGCAGAAGCCCTCAGGCACTGGGCTGAGGAGATCCCTTTGCTGATGGCCGTGCTGGGATGGAGGTCAGCTCTCTCACAAAAGCTATCATTGTGGTCCCTGCTTCCAGACGTCTCAGACCACAGAGCACAACAAGGGCTCCAAAGGGGAGTGTGGAGGAGCCGATGGGAGCTCTGAAAAGATCACATACTGGTGCTCCCTGTCGGTGCTGCTGTGCTGCAAAGCATCACAGCTTTTACAAAAGTCTCAGTGGAAGGGTAGCAGAGAAAGCATTTGAAGCAGGGTCCTTTATTTTGTTTAAAAAACCAAAGCACAATTCCCAACTTAAAAAATATCTGAGTCAAATTCAAGACAAAAACACTTAAATAGAAGAAGGATGAATAATAAGATTATGTTGTGATCAAGATGATCACAAGAAAAACAAAACTATTCACCCACCACACTACCAATACATGAAAAGGTAGACTGAGTCTGTAATGAGTTACACTCTAAATCTTATGCTGTACAAAAGGGGTACTTTATTCCTTCTGAAAAGCATCCAGTCATCATTTTTCTTATGCCATGCTTGAGCTCCTGGTTCCTCAGGCTGTAGATGAGGGGGTTCAGGGCTGGAGGCACCACCGAGTACAGAACTGACAGGGCCAGATCCAGGGATGGGGAGGACATGGAGGGGGGCTTCAAGTGTGCAAATATATCAGTGCTGAGGAACAGAGTGACCACAGCCAGGTGAGGGAGGCAGGTGGAAAAGGCTTTGTGCCGTCCCTGCTCAGAGGGGATCCTCAGCACAGCCCTGAAGATCTGCACATAGGAGAAAACCATGAACACAAAGCAACCAAATAACAGAAAAGCACTAACTACAATGAGCTTAAGTTCCCTGAGGTAGGATTTGGAGCAGGAGAGCTTGAGGATCTGTGGGATTTCACAGAAGAACTGGCCCAGGGCATTGCCATGGCACAGGGGCAGGGAAAATGTATTGGCTGTGTGCAGCAGAGCATGGAGAAAGGCACTGGCCCAGGCAGCTGCTGCCATGTGGGCACAAGCTCTGCTGCCCAGGAGGGTCCCGTAGTGCAGGGGTTTGCAGATGGACACATAGCGGTCATAGCACATGATAGTCAGGAGGGAAAATTCGGCAGAAATGAAAAATACAAACAGAAAGAGCTGAGCAGCACATCCAGTGTAGGAGATGTTCCTGGTGTCCCAGAGGGAATTGTGCATGGCTTTGGGGACAGTGGTGCAGATGGAGCCCAGGTCAGCGAGGGCCAGATTGAGCAGGAAGAAGAACATGGGCGTGTGCAGGTGGTGGCCGCAGGCTACGGCGCTGATGATGAGGCCGTTGCCCAGGAGGGCTGCCAGGGAGATGCCCAGCAAGAGGCAGAAGTGCAGGAGCTGCAGCTGCCGCGTATCTGCCAATGCCAGCAGGAGGAAGTGCCTGATGGAGCTGCTGTTGGACATTTGTTCATTTTGGCATCGTGGGCTGTTGAAAGAAGACACTGATAAGCTGGGAAAGAATTAATGGTTTATACTTATGCTTTTGTATTACAAATCCCCTCAAATATACTTCCTTTTTGGGGGAATTTGCTGGACCTTGTTATCTCTGAGATCAGGTTTGTCCTGTTGCCTTGTCTTGTGCATTGCTCTCTGCCAGAGCACCGGGGAGCCCAAAGGGAAAACAGGGCTCCCTGTGCCCCAGCACAATCAGACCCACTCATCCCACACAGGTGCACTTTGCTCATTTTACCTCTCACTATTTCACAGTGATTGCACTTATAACTTGATTGAACAATAAAGAGGAATTTTTGAATACTCCAGTTTAAAAATAATTTTCTCCAAATCCTCCTCTCTTTCCCTGTCCACCTCAGTGGAAGGGATACCAAGGATTGGTCTGGCTCTCTGGTGCCTGGAGTTGTGCCCACTGGGAGCAGTTTCTCCATATCCAAGCCTTGTCCCTGCCAGTGCTGCCAGAGCCCAGCACAGCCCTGGGGGCTCAGCTCTGCCCTGCAGACCCCTCCCAGCACAGGGCACTGCCCAGGGGCATCTCCCTGGTAGCAGGGCCTTAAGGGCAGGCCAGACAAACAGAGATGCTGCAAGCCAAGGTGCTGCAGCTGCTGTCTGTAGGGAGAGGAGGCTGACAAGGCAGTTTCTGAGGGAGATCTGAGGCCCATCTCCTGATGCCCAGGGTGACAGTGCAGGAGTCTCAGTGACACAGCCAAAGCTGACAGCCCCTTTCCCTTCCCTTTAGGAGAAAGCTGAGAGCAGCCCTGGCCATGCAGCACCATCTCCACAGCAGGAGGAATCTGCCCTGATGGGGGTGGCTCCTTCCACCTGCAACTTCTCCCTGCGGCATCCATGGGGAGCTGCCAGGCAGGCTGAGAGCTGCCCCTGGCAGGTGGCACATGCCCTGGGCTGGCCAAGAGCCCTGAGGGCTGCAGGAGCTGCTCTGCAGGACAGCCCTGGGCAGCCGTGGCTGCAGCCCCAGCTCAGCCCCTGCAGCCGTCCCTGGCAGCAGGAGCCATCCTGCCCTGTCCTCTGACAGTGCCCAGGGCAGCCCCGCTCTGCAGCACATCCTCCTCCTCCTGCTCTTGTGCCAGACAGAGACTGGGAGAGTCCTCCTGACACATCCCCCAGGCTGTGGGGTGTGCTGGCTTCAGGAGATCCCTCCAGGAGCACAAGGGACATTGCCCTGTACCCACACACTCACCATGCACAGGGCTGTGAAGATCTTTCCCCAGGTGCAGTCTCAGCTCAATGTCTTCCCAATCCTGATTGCCTTCAGCCTGTCTCTGCCTGGCTCCTGTCCCTCAGTGCCTGCAGGCAGAGCCCTCAGCCCTGCTGGGCTGGGAGAGGAGCTGGTCCTGGGAAGAGCTGTTCCTTTAAAGCTCAGCAGCACAGACACAGCATGAGGACTTTAATGAGCCTCTCAGGGATTTGGTGTTGTGCATCAGACTCAGTCCCTGAGAGAGTGTGCAGAAAACTTCTCAAGAACTCAAACTTAAATTTAGAGTCTAAAGTTTCTTGAAGTTTTAATAGGTCCCAGTGAGGAACACGAATGAGAAAGTGTCCCCAGGTTCCAGTTAGAGCAGAACACTGGAGGCAGTGTTGACAGCTGGGGACAAACAAGGCCAAGGTGTCTCTGGTCCTGAGCACACCTGGATGTGTTTGAGGAATGCAAAGGGCCAAGGCCTGAGCCCCAGCCCCTGGCCAGGCAGATCCTGTCCCTCCCTTCTTGCTCAGGGCTCTTCCCGGGATGGGCACTGACATGTGGGGCTGTGCAATGGCAAGGGCAGGAGCATGGGGTGGCCCCTGCCAGGTTGCTGAGCAGGGAAAAGGAGGCAATGAGGCCCCAGGCCTGCAAGGGTCACCTGTCCCATTGTGGCCTCAGGCCCAGGCCCAGCAGCCATGGCCAAAGTGCTGCCCAAGTTGGCTCTGCCAGGGCTGTCTTGCATCTGCTTCACATGCCTATGCCCTGTGCTGCCCAGGCTGTCCCACGGTGTCCCTGCCCTGCGCCTCTGTCCCTGCAGGCTCTGGGAACAGGTTCCCCTGTACCTTTTGGACATATACCTTGGCATATTGGAATGTTGTCCACATGGATGGCTACAGAGCACCAAAACATAAATTCTCATCCCTCTTTTCTGAAAATATAGGATCATAAGTCCTTATACTAATCCTTTGGTGGTTTTCATTATAATGAAACTGACCTTTCTGAATACAAGGGTGTCCTTCTTAGTGTGTAATATGTAATACAAAGGTAAAAATAATTAGGAATCATTTTAGGCATTGGAATTCATGACCATTGCACTCCAGGAAGCGGCCAAGTAAGAGTTCATGCATTTTTCAATGCAATTATTTTTCTGGAAGCTTGAAACATAACTGAAGAGGACAACTGGGAAGTGACTTTGTCCTGCAGCCTTATGGTGCTTCTTTTTTAAGAAGTTTATGTGTGAAATTATAACTAACCTGATGTCACTTGCATTTTTTAGAGGGAAAAAAGGGGTGATTAAGAGTAACTAAGGCCTATCCATAAGACATTCTAGAAATCTTTAGATTACTGAGCCCCAAAGGATAAGTTATCATGGTATACCATGATAAAGGGTACCTTTATCAACACCATATGGATCACCCTGTAGCTGGCCTTTGGACACACAACTTTTCAGCTACCTCATACAGACATGTTCATACACACAGACAAGAGTGCAAAAAGGTTTCTCATCTGACTTCACCAGATCCCACTGGCTCTGCAGGGCAGTCAGAAAATACACCTTGAGTCCCTATACATGAGGAAACAGGGTACTGCGGAACAGTGCAGGGACCAGGTGCAAGGCAGGGCCTTACAAGCACACTGACCAGTATTTGTCAACATCTGTCAGCATGACTGACCCCACTTATTGTATTATTCCTCTATTTTCCTATGTCTATTTTTCACCAAACAACCTTGATCCCTCCTTTTTCCTTCTTTGGTTCTTGCCCTAACATTCCATATTAAGTCTAGTGAAATTCAAGAATGCTGCTTCCTTGCACCCCAATATTAACCCTGTAAGACTAGGCAGTAATACCAGCCATTCTGGAAAGCCATCTGGAGAGCCACTATGCTGACTCATGGTGATACGTTTTCATCCCATACCATGAGGCTGAGGCACTCCTGGAACATCTGGGAATGTTTGTATTTAGACATTTATAAATGTATTTTTAAATTTAATGTATTTTATTTATTTATTAATTTAACATCTTTTACCATGGTCCACATGTTCCCTGTGGTACACCATGTCCCCTGCTACATAAGACTCCAGTATCACTGCTCTTACTTTCAAAATGAAGATAGTACAGAATAAACTTTTGTCCTTCAGTGGAACCAAACTAATGACAGAGGTCTGATGTGAATCTCTCCTGGTCACCTTGTGTTACAGTGATTGACAGGGGTGTTGGCCAAATAATATCTCGCAAGGATGCAGCCATCTTTTGGCAATGTGGAACAGGTCTTGGACCACATAAGCCATGTTGTAAAACTCATCCCCCGCTGCCCCACCTGGCTGGCCCCTTCCTTTGCTGACAGCTCTGCCTCCTGCCTGCCTCTGCCTGCCCATACAAAGCCTTGGGCTGACCAGACTCCTTCTGGGGAATGTGTTTCACCACAGCCCTACCCTGGGAGCAAAGTTCCGTACTCTTTGTTCCCAATCTGAGCCTCCCCAGCGGCCCTTGGCATTGATGTTTTCCTTTTTCAGGCTGTTCTCCACCATGTTGAAAGGATCCACCATCTCTGAAACCTCCCTTCAGTCCATCCCAGGGCTTTCCTCTGCTGTCCTCAGTCCCCACCCCACTGAGCACAGAGCTCCTCTATCCCTGTACAGTGCTCATGTGCATGAGGCCATGGCTGCCTGGACAAGAAGGACGGTTCTTTTCTACAGGAAGGAAACCACAGAGCCCCAGGGTTTTGATGGCAGATCAGAGGCAGTCACCAGAGGCCATGGCAAACCAGATCTGTCTGTTCTTGCAGCTTTTGTCTGGGAGTGACCCTTGGATATTTGGGGAATTTTGGAGGTGGAATTCCATTTCAGCCATGGGTGCCTGCACCAGTTCTTCTCCACAGGAAGGAAAGGGCAGAGGCCAAGTGTTTCACAGGCAGATAAGAGCTGGCCCTCAGGAAGCCAAGGGAACCTAGACAGTCCTGGCAGCTTTTGTCTGGGAGCTGTCCTGGGATATAAAGAATTTTGGAGGTGGATTCCCAATTTTGGCTATGGACACCTGGACTTGAAAGATGTTTTTCCATAGAAAGAAGAGCTTGGCTGCTCAACGTTTTGAAGGCAGATGAGAGATGGCCCCTAAGATGACAAGGCCATCCAGAGCTGCCTGTTCTGGATGGTTTCATGTGGGAAAATCTTTGGATATAATCAAATATGGAGGTAGAATCCCAATTTCATCCATGAACCCCTGGATAAGGAGAGTTCTTTCCCACAGGGAGGAAAGCACAGAACTCCAGGGCTTCAGGGGCAGATGAGAAGACACCCTCAACATTCCAAGGTCAGCTGGACCAGTGAGGCCAAGCCAACCAGAATTTTCCGTGTTTTTGAATCCCTGGAACCCTGCAGCATCCCAATTGCCCCTCAGTTCCATAAGGCCCCATAGTGTCACAGCAGATCTTTTTTTCCATAAGGCACAGCAATACCACAATTGTCGCCTTGGCTCTGCAGTGGCACAATGGCCCCTTGCTTCCAGGAGGTCTTACAGTGTCAAAATGGTTTATTTTGTTCCATGGAATAGAGCAATGGCACAATGGCTCCTTGGTTCTATTTGGCTCTCCAGAATCACAATGGATCCTTGGTTTCTCAGGGCATGGCTGTGGCACACAGGCCCCTTGGTGCCATGGGGACTCAGAGTGCCAGAATGGTCTCTTTGTTTCCATGAGGCCCTGCAGTGTCACAATGAGCTCCTTGGTTCCACAAAGCCTGCAGAGCCCATAGACTCAACAAGGCCTCCAAGTGCCCTAATGGTCTCCAGGATTCCATGAGGCCCAGCAGTGTCACAAGGGCACCTTGGCTCCACGAAGTCCTGAAGTATGGAATGGCCCCTTGATTCCACTGGGCTCCTCGCTGTTACATGAGTTCTTGGTTCCACCAAGCCCTGTAGTGTCACAATGGTCTCTTTGGTTCCACAGAGTCAGAAAGTCCTCATGATCTCATGGACCCCCAGTGCGATCTCCTTGATTCCATGAGGCCCTGTCATGCTACAATGGGCCCTTGGTTAAACGAGACCCTGCAGTGTCACAATGGCCCCTTGGTTCCAATGGGTCCTGAAGTGTCATAATAGTCTCCATGGTTCCATGAGGCTCCAGAATGTCTCAATGGACTTTTGACTCCCTAAGTTTCCAAACTGCAAACAACTCTCCTTGGTTTCACAGTGTCATAAGTGATCCTTGGTTCCAGGAGGTGCCTATCCTCCCACAGCCTCTCAGAGAGCCTTCTCCCCATCAAGGTCCCTAACAGCCCTTCATGGCCCCTCAGAGAACCCTTCATGGCTCCTAAAAACTCTTTATGACCCCTCATGGCCCCTCTCAGCCCCTCACAGCCCGTCACAGCCTCTCATGGCCCCGCACAGCCCCAGGCCTGGAGCTCCTCCCAGAGGAGAAGTGGTCGGGCCCTGCTTGTTCTCCTTTTATTTCAGTTCCTTCACAGCCACGAGTGCAGAAAGGCTGAAATGGAGCCTTTCCTCAGCGTTTCCCTTGGGGTTCATTGCGGGCTGAAGCTCTGTGCTGGCCCTGGCCCCAGCACCACCATCCCTGCAGCCACCAGGCCTTTGCTATCCCCCCGTGTCTGTTCCCTGTCCCTGAGTCCCGCCCGGCTCTGGCAGCAGCAGCAGCCACAGCACAGGGGGCACCGGCCCGGCCCAGCCGGGGCTCCCGGCCAGGAGCAGCAGCAGCGCCGGCCCCTTCCCGCCTGCCCCTGCCTCAGCTCCCAAGGGATTTTTCCAGCTCAGTTCTGGACTAGAGCAGCAATCACCCACACACAGCCCTGACTGCTCAGGGCCCGCCTGTGCTGCCCTGAGCCAGCCCTCAGAGAAAGACAGGATTAGGTTCCAGCGCTGTTTTTTCAGCACTGTTTTACTCACCCTGAGCTGACAGCAGGAGGCTGCTAGTGCCTTTGCCTTGGGAAATGGAGATCCTGGCTGCTCTTTCCACTCTTCTGCTTGACACTTGAAATTTATCTTTAAAACTGCAACTGCCTTTTTTGATCAGCGTTACCCGTGGTGCTTTAGTGACAGTGAATTAAAGAATCCTTCAAATCAGAGGGTTTTGGGAAAGCTGCAAAATGTAGGCCTCAGAGACAGCAGAACTGTGGAGAGCTTTGCTCAAGCATGGCTTATAGAAAGAGGCCATGAGCATATACAGCTGGTTAAAAAATAAAAGGCAGCTGTAAGCAGCAAGTTCTCAGGCTTTCCCTTAACAACAGTAAACACCTTGTCCTTGAGGAGACAGTGAGAAAGGCATGGTGAAAAACATGGAGGCCTTGAATGATAAATCACAAGTCAATAACAGGATGAGAAAAACAAGTGTTAGTCTCAACAAGAAAACCACAGGTTTCGGCAACAAAGTAGGGGTTGGTGTGTAATCTGTGACCAATGATGAGCTCAGGTTTGTAATATGTATGAGCTTGACTAACACCATTATAAAAGTGTGTAAGCGGGATCAATAAATTGGAGTTCGATGCTCATCAATCGGATGGTCGTCTCCCTTCACTTCGTCACAGAACTGTGATTAGAGCTAAGCGGAAGCTGTAAGATTTGTCAGCAGAAAAGTTATATTAGAAGTAGAAAGTAAGGACAAATAGAACAATGGTCTGTGTATTAACGCTTGGTAGAATAACTCCCTAAGCTACAGAAAAGTGTATTTAGCGAGATATTAAGAAGTTCTAAGCTTGAGCTCTGTGCATTTTGTTTAAAGGTTCACAAGCAGGTATTGTATTCAAAATAAGCAAGCACTGTTTTAACCAAAGGTACCTGTGCTTATAGTGGTTGGATGGAACTACTGTCAATATGCTTTTGCTTTGTGTGATTGGTAAAAAAACTTTTTAAGTAAGTTGTAACATTGTATTCTTCATCTGCTGCTGAGGACACAAGCTGCTGGCACCTTCTCATTGTCATAACCATGTAATGAGACTGATGCTGGAAAATAAACAGCTCGAGACACATTCCTCAGCAGTCCTGTCCTGTTGGTTGTTTTTACATAGTCCCCGGCTGGCAACAGGTGAACTCAGGCTTTTGGTCACAGGCATCAGGATTAGCAGATCTTGAAATGCTTCCTGTGGTGTGTCCTTAAGTTTGTTAGTTTGCTCCCCCCATTTTCTGTATTAAATGGTTTCTCCCTTTCCCAGGACTTCCTGCTGCTACCCTGTCAGTTAGGTTGCTATGGAAATGAAACTGCTCCTCCCCTGGTTTCTCTTATAAAGTGAAAGTTGTTTCCTCCTTGGGCTCAGTCAATCACTCCTTTTCTCCTCCCAGGTTTCGAGAATTTTCTTTTCTCTGGGAGTTATGGTTGGCTGTAGCCCCAGAGCCCCTCCTATGATTTATAACAGTTGGTTACTTT
Source organism: Zonotrichia albicollis (assembly GCF_047830755.1). Classification (NCBI taxonomy): domain Eukaryota; kingdom Metazoa; phylum Chordata; class Aves; order Passeriformes; family Passerellidae; genus Zonotrichia; species Zonotrichia albicollis. Next base: position 3,657,232 of record NC_133827.1, on the reverse strand, counting down.
AGTATATCAGTTATGTTTCGTACCTCCAAATATGTATTACTTTTGGTTAGCTGGGTTTCCCTGCCTTCTTCCCCCCTTTTCCCTTAAAACCCTCTCCCGCCCCCTGTTCGGGGCCATTTGCTGGGTGGTTCCCCTCCTCATTGGTGCTTCTGCAATAAACCGACAGTTTACCTCCAGCAAGTGGTCGCCTCCTAATTCGTCTCACATCGCGCCGCTCCGAGCTATCAGCCAGCTCAGCCTGAGGCCAAGACGCCGAGGGGGGCTGGCTTTAGCTGCGCAGGGGCCCTGGCCTTCGCCCCTCACCAGATAGCCGGATTCCAGGGCCGTGTACGCCCCGCACAAATGCTCTCAAGTCCCTGAGCACTAAGTCAAGGAGAATTAAAGCAGCCACACAGTCCACATATGCAGTGTTCAAACACAGCCCTGTTGCTGCTGCTGCTGAAATAGAATCAACTTACAGAGGCCATCACAGAAATTGCCTCTCGAGTGTCAAATCAAATGAAAATTCCACAGGAGAAAGAGAAACCAGACCTTCTTGACTCCCTCCATGGTTTCTTCTGAGCAGCAGCAGCAAATGGAGATGCACAGAGGTATTTCCAGCTGCTGCTGATCCCAGCTGAAGCCCGGCCTGCTACCAAGGCCCAGCGGGAAGCTGAGCCCAGACCGGGGAGCTCCCGCAGTGTCGGGAGCTCAGCACACGCGGGGCCAGGCCCAGAGCCCCGGGCACGGCTGCCCATTGTGGGGCAGCGGCGCAGACGGAATGTCCTGCGGCCCAAACCTCCTGCTCCTGCCACACAGCACCAGCCTTCTCCCCCTCCTCCTCCTCTCCCAGCACGGCACAAATTCCAGCTTGGAGGAAGCTCCCCCAGAGAGGGCTCAGGCTCCTGCTTCAGCCTCAGTGTCCCTACAGAGGATCAGGGCATCTTTCAGCCCCTTCCACAAGCTCAGGTTTCCCATTGTCGTGGAATGACAGCCTTTATCCCAATATCGTGTGTTGTGTCTGGCAGCTGTGCCTTTCCTCCCCCCCCCCCCCGGCCGTCCTGCTGCGGCGGGGCGGGGAAGAGAGGAGGGAGTGTGTGACCAGGCACTTTCGCTTTTGGCTTTTGGCTGCTTGGCTTGGCTAGCCGCTTGCTTGCTTGCTTTCTGCTTTTTGCGCTGTTTTTTTTTCCTTTTCTTTTGTTCCCTTTTTCTTACTCTCCCCTGAAGATACTGGACCGGCTCCGGACCTGACCTGAGAGCTCCAGGACACCCAAAGCCTGCGACAGAAGCTCAGCGCCCTTCACAACACAGTCTGGTCTCTTTTCTTTCCTTGTGTTGGGGAGTGTTCTTTTGTTACTTGTAAATAAATAGGTTTTGTTTTCCACTTTGCTCCTCCGAGAAATTCCTTCCTGAACCCAGTATTGGGGGAGGGGTGGTTGGAGGTTTGTTTTGTTTTGGAGGGCTCCCTTTTGCAGATTTCCCCTAATTTGTCCTAAACCAGGACACTCCCCTGTGGGATTTGCATTCTCTGAACCTGGGAGATGCAGTGAGAGAAGCAAAGAATGATCCAAACAATTCTCATCTCATTTACTGCTCCTGTGTTTTTCACAAATGGAATGCATTGTGGACGATTCTTTACCTGAAGGGAATTGGTAATTGGATTCTGGTGTGAGTGTTTTGATTCAGTGACCAATTGAATCCAGGTATGTGTGTGTTGGGACTGTCGGCTGACAGTCATGAGATTGTGTGCAGTGGAGCGCAGTTGAGTGCTTGGCAGATTCAGTTTAGATGTAATGGAATATAATATAGAATAATACAGTATAATAAAGTACTTAATTAGCCTTCTGATAAGATGGAGTCAGATGAATCATTCCTCCCAGACGTTGGGCAAAATATCACCAATACTACCTGCCCTCACCTTTTCCTCCCGGTGTTTCTTCTTCCCTGTTCACACCTGTTCTTCCCTGCTTCGCTGCTTCCCTGAGGCAACTCATTTCTGCTCGTCCTGGACATTCCTTGATTGCCTTCCTGATGGAGCAGATGCTACCTGCACCCACCCACTCGCCGCCTCTGCCGCGTTTCCCATGCTGCCCACAGCACCGAGCCTGCTGCACCTGCCCCCGCAGCCCCAGCCCCCGCAGCCAGCCCAGAGCCACCAGTGCCGCAGCCCCCACTGCCAGCCCGCAGCAGCCACCCTGCAGCCATCGCTCACCCATACCAGAGACACGCAGGTGCCGTTCTCGGAAATCACACCCAGCCATTTACAAAAGCCATGTGGGCTCGCCCTGGCTTGCAGCACACACACTCCATCTGCAGAGCTGATGCCCACAGAGCGCCCGGGCTCCTTGCGGTAACGCTGTCCCTGTCTTGTGTTTCTCTCTCTATCCTTTTCCCTTTCTACTCCCTTCTCTCCCCCTTTGGTAAGAACGCTTACCCTCCTTGATCAATAAACACTTCTCAGATATAATATTGCCACTTTTGTGCTTCATTTTCACCCGAGAAACCTTTCAGCAAGAATCCTCCCCAGTTCCCCCTTTTCCAGCAGGATGGGACAGGGGTAGTGGGAGGGGAATGGGGAAGCCCTGGGTGCACTGCAAGCGCTGTGGGGAGAGAATGGTGCAGTCTCTGAGGGTACTTGGGCACTTGGACGGGGCTGGGGAGCCCCTGCAGGTACCAGCAAAGGGATGGGGAAGCCCTTGGGGGTACTGGGAGAGGAAATGGATAGCACAGGGTGCCATGTGCTACCTCCCCCTGAGCCATGACCACCTCCCTTGGAAGGATGGGCAACCACAGGAGCCATGGAGGGAGCACCCCCAGAGTCACCCAGTGCTTCCTGCTTCCCAGAGCATCACAACTTTTGGTGTAGATTGCCGTAGATGTCACTGGGTTCCCATGGTTGCCTTCGCAGCTCCATGTACGTCGCCTGAGGATCCTCCACTGGGGGTGCCAGGGGGTCTGGGGGGGCCCTGTGGGAACAAGGGGGTGTGTGGAAGGGGATGGGAGGTGTTGGGGGTTTGGGTAAAAGGTGTATCATGGCTGGAGGCTGCACTCACCTTTCCTGGTGCTTCCTGGCATCTGCAAAGAAAACTGGAGGGGTGACTTTGGGGACCCAGGGGCCTCCATCTACCCTTGGCAATGCTGAACCACCACCAGACACACAATTCTCCCCAGGCCCCCCAGTATCCCTGACCCACCACGCTTGCACCAACACTCTGAGCCCCCAGAAACCCCAGCTTGGCAGAGAGAGGGATCCCTGATAGAACCCCCAACATCCCTGCAGGAACCTCCAACAGCTCCCAGGGCTCTGAGCCATGGTCACTGAGGGCTCAGCTCTGCCCAAGTCAGGGGCTGTGGGTGCCACCCTAGGGCCCCCATCTCTGGATGCCTTCCCACCCCTCTCCACGCCCCCCGTCCTCTCATTGTCACCCACCCACACGGTGCCACCAGTGCCAGGCCACAATGACAGCCACAAGCAGGAGCAGGAACAAAAGGGCCCCACCGACCCCTGCGGCCACTACAAGAAACAGAGGGGGACACATCAGGGTCACCCATCTCCCCAAGGGTCCTGCACTCCCTGGTGACCCTGTGTGACCCCACCTGTGTCCCTGTGTGTCCCTGTCTCCGGCAGTGTCACCTCCAGGACACTGGGGGTGATGGTGGCATTGTCCACGGGCACTGCGGGGACACAGACAGGGCTGAGGGCACAGCGAGGGCAGCATGTGGGGGGGGATTGGGACGGGGGGATGGGTGTGGTGGGGGATGTCAGGGATGGGGTCACATCACAGAGGAGTGAGGGGACCCAGGGCAGAGGCAGAGGGACCCAAGAAAGGTGTCTGGGGAACATGGAGGTGCCCAACCAGGGAACCTGGGGGGTCTCTGGAGCTCCCCGAGCCCATCCCTGCACTCACTGGGCACCGCGATGTGGAGCCGGGCGCTGCTGTTCGGCACGGCCCCGCCCTCGGGGCACACCTCACAGCTGTAATTCCTCGAGGACAAGCCCCCCATGGCGGGCACCAGCAGCACCTCTGCGGGCCCCCCACCACCTGCTCGTCCCAGTAGAACACGTGCAGGAGGGGGGCTCAGGGCCGCAGGGGGCTGGGGGTGCTGAGGCAGCTGAGAGTCAGGGGGGACCCCACAGTGGGCTCGGGGGGATGCTCCAGCACCGGCACTGAGAAGAGCTCTGGGAAGGAGAGGGGAGGGAGATTTGAGAGCCCAAGTCTTTGGGGAGGGCCTGTGGGGGTGTTGGGGTGGGGGCTGTGGGTCACTCACAGTAGACTGGCACTGGCGCTGACTCCTGCCATGCCCAGGATCCCACCCAGCCCCTGCACCTGTAGTGGCCACTGTGGTGCAGCTGCAGATGGGACAGAGACAGCTCGGTCTGCCACGTAGCCCCCCCATTTTTGTCTCCTCTTGGTAGAAGGACACTAAGGTGACCGTGCTGTCCCGCCAGCCCCGGTAGCGCAGTGTTGCAGTGTCGCCGTGTCCCCCTCCAGTAGTACCTGTGCCAGCACCTGCAGCACCAGCCAGTCTGGGGGAGAGCACTGGCACACCCCCATCTGGTCACACCCTGTGCACAAGGCTCCCCGATTCCAACACGAGTTCCACCCACACTGGGTACTTTGGAATGTCCCCAGAGCAGGGGACAGGCTCTGGTCACACAGGAGGTGATGCATGGAGCGAAGCCCACCCAGAGCCCTCGAGGTCCCCGCAGCTGCCAGGCTGGCGACACCTAAACCATCCTCACCGTCTAGGAGTCTCACGGGGGGGCTGAGCCCCCTGCCGGGTCTGTCAAACGTGTAGATGCCACTCTTGGTGACACACACAGTGTTGCGTCCCTGCCAACAGTGCTGCCTGTCCTTGTACCTCGTGGCGGCACTGGCAGTCCCCGAGCCCTGGCAGGTCAGGGTCACCCGGTCCCACAGCACTGCCGGCATCCAGGGGGGCTCCACCAGGAGCTGGGTGGTCTGGGCACCTGTGGGTGACAGGGGACACCAGCCTGCCAGGGCCAGCGTGGGGCTGGGGAGAGCAGGGTGAGGCCATGGCATTCCATGAGGACTCACCAGCGAGGCTGAGGGTCTGGGTTGGAAGGGAGAAGGGACAGGGTAGCAGTGTGGGAACAGAGACACAGGGGTACAGGGTCTGAGGATTGTCCCCAAACTGTCCCCGTGGGAAGAGCAGTTCTTGTGGGAAAGTGCATGGGAGTGGTCCCCAAAATATTTGGAGAGGCAGGGGGAGATGTCTGTGTCAGAGCCACTCGTGCACCACATCCCTGTGGCACAGACACCTTGGGAACAGGGACACTGAGGCCACCCTGGGCTGAGGCAGAACATGGGGACAGTTTGGACACCCTTGGCATGAGGACACCACAAACACAGCCCATGCTGGCCCAGGTCACCCCCACCAGGTCATGATCCCATCCCCATGTTCCCATCCCCATGGCAACATGCTCACTGTTCTTGTCCCATTCTGTCCCGGTATCCCAGTTCCCTTGTCCCTATCCCCAGAGGTACCTGAGCCCAAAGGTGCCAGTCCCCACATTCCTGTCCCCACATCCCCATCCCCAAATTCCTGTCCCCTGTTCCTGTCCCCAAAGCTACCCTCCATACCCGTTCCCACTCAGGTCCACTGTGGGTAACATGGAATGGCACTGCTGCCATTGGGGACCTCAGGGGACCTGGCAGGCTTCCTGTGCCCCCTCCCTCCTCATCCCTGGCACTTCAGGCCCGTGCCCGGGGCACTCACCTCACAGCAGCAGCACCACCTTCCCGGCCATCCCGGTGTCCCCAGCCACATGGACTCCCTGTCACAACTGCCAGTGGTGGCTGTCCCCTGGGTGGTGGCTCTTTGGGCAAAGGGGAAGGAAGCGAGATCACGTCATGTGTAGGTGGCCCTTGGTGGGGCAGCGTGGCCACAAGCTGAGCACAGGCTGTGAGCAGGGTGGGTACAGGACGGGGACAATGCTGAGTGTGACACAGTGGGACATGGGGTTCCCAGGAGTGTGGGGCTCAGAGGGTTTGGGGTCCCAGGAATGAGTGTCCAGAGGAATCGAAGGTCCTTGGGGAATTGGGGTCCCTGGGAATGGGGGTGCTGAGGAGGAGGAGTCACTGGGGATGGTGTTCCCATGGGAATGGGGGTCCCATGTCTCGGGGGCTCAGGGATGGGAGTCCCAGAGGAACGTGGGCTCCAGGGATGTGGGGTCATGGGATGAGGATGCTGGGGGAGAATGGGAGGTCCTGGGAAAATCAAGGTCCTGGGGTAGGGAGGATTTCAGGGGATGGAATGAGTAGGAAAGGGTTCCTTGGGAAGGAGGCGTCCTGGGACATGGATATCTTGGGGAATATCAGTACTGGAATATGGATCCCTGGGAGAGTGGGGACATAAGAAATGGGGTACTCATGATTTGATTTCCAGCGGAAAGGGAGTGCCAGGGGCAGGCAGTGGCTGGGCGGACCCATAGGTCCCAGCTCCTTCCCTGAGTGCCTCAGAATTTTGGGGTGACCCTGGGCCTAACACAGCCCCCACCAGGTGCTAGACGCCTGGGGGTCACCCCAGACAGATTCTGAGAGGCTCTGGGTGTGTGGAGCTTCTGCAGAGGTGAGAATTCTGTGGGGGGAAAATGCCTGCCTGTGGTTTGCTCAGCCCTGCAAGAAGAACAAACCCCAAAGGGAGCCCAAGCAGTGGCTCTGTGAGGGCCTTTGATGGTTTTCAGAGCAGGGCTGGCTGGAAACACCGCTGCAGGGGCAGTTGACAGGGAACCAGTCCGGAAATGCAGCAACTGTTTGTTTGTTCCTCTTGGTAAGGGACTGAGAGAACCACAAAACTGCTGCAAATCCCACAGCAATCTGCTCAACAACCTGACCTGGACCCTCCTCCTCCTCCCTGCCTTGCCGTGGATGGACAGTGGCCGGATGCCCCGCACCCACCACAGCCACTCTCTCACTGCCCTCCACACCTGGATGGGGAGAGAAAATTGAGCAAAGGCTTCCTGGGTTGAGACAAGGACCAGGAGAGATCACTCATCAAATCCTGTCACGGATAAAACTGCCTTGGAATCAGAGATCTGAATTGAATTTATTGCTGACAAAATAAGGAGAAGTCAGATAAACCCTACAATATACCTTCTCCCTGTTATGAATAACTTTGTAGTCATTGGCTTTCACTATTATATTGGTTTTTCCAAATTATTTTGATATAATACAGTGTGTAATCACTTTTTAACTGCTTTTGATACACTACAATTTGTCGGCCTTTTTGCTCTAATCCCTGTGTAGAATATATATTTTAGTTTGATAAATATATTATAATTTATGCTCTCTCAAAATATCAAGATAGAGACAATGTGCTATGTGTTATAACATTAACTGTTGCATAAGTAGCTAATGCCTTTTTTTGTGTAACTAAGTGACAATGGTGAAAATAACTCAGATAATTTTGTGAAACAGACAATGTTCATTTAATGCATGGTGGAGTATCTCATCTGTATGAGAAGAACACATTGAAAAGTAGCAAATAAATAAACATCAAAAGAGAGAATGCAAAGAGGAATTTACCACTGACCCTTCAGTTATCAAGAACTGTCAAACCACAGAACAGGGGGACCTTGTGAGGACATAAAATATGTAAATTTAATTTGCAGTATGGCATGTACTTTATGAAAATGAATCAAAAGTCAAACCAAGCAAAAGAATTCCCATAACATGTAAACTGGAAAGAATGTTTGAATATGTATAACCCACTTGAGTATGTATTTCGCCATTACAATGAAAAGGTATGTAAAGAGAATTGCTGTAGTTAACCGTGTGCCTCTGGCAGTTTCCAAGCACCCAGCATGCTGTTTATCATCCCTTTTATTCCTTAATAAACATTTTTAAATTTTAAAGAGCGAGTCTTTTTTCTCACACAGTTTGACCAGAAAACAGAATTTTGTGTACAATAAGAGGGAAAAACATTGTGTGCTTCCCCAGAACTGGGAGGGGGAATGAAGAGCCCCATGATGTGCTGTGAAGAAGGAGAAGAGACCCCTGAGGGAAATCGATGCCCCCCAATACCCCCAATGTCACAGCACGTCACTGTAGTCACAGGGGTCCCACTGTCCCTCCTGGGATCCCGACAGCTCCGCGTTAGTGACTTGTGGATCCCGACGTGGGGCATGGGTGTGGGACACCCATGATGGCCCTGAGAGAGACACTGGTGGTGCAGACCTGGGTGGAGGTGACACCAGTGGGTGATGTGTCCCTGCCCCCCTCATACTCGGTCCTTGAACACTCAGTGCCCCTGATGTGGGCACTGAGCAAAGCCCCCTCCTCTGGGGGGGTCCTGTGGGGACAATGGGGGTCTGGGTGGTATCTGGGGAGGGAGAAAGGGAGTCCTAGCCCAAGCCCCCCACTTACCTGTCCTGGAGCTTCCTGGTGGCTGCAAGGAAAGGGGAGGGGGTGACCATGGGGACACTGGGATCCCTGAACCTTCTTGGGACCATGTCAGCTCCAACCGTCCATGGGACCCCCCAAATCCCCACTGCAGTCCCGATTCCCAATGAACCCCTGATTCTTCCTGACACTCTAAGCACCCCTGAAGCCCCAAGAACTTCTGCACCACCACAGGGCCCTAACTCCCCTGGCACCCCCAACCCTCTTTGTCCCTGGAACCCTAAGCCTGGCAGGGAGGGGCACCGTCCGAACTCCCCCAGGACCCAAAAAGATCCTCCAACATCACTGCAAAGCCCTTCAGGGGCTCACAGTGCCACCGCAATGTTCCTCAAAGCCCACCCAGAGATAGCCCTGGAGCACAACCAAGACCCTCCAAATTCCCCATAGATGCCCAAGACCTCCAGCTGACGTCACTGCGGGCTCATTTTCCCTCGGCTCAGGGGCCCTGGGTGCTGCTGATCTCTGCCCCCACTCTGGGGGCTCCCTCTCACTACAGGACCCCCATCCCCCTAAATTGTCACCCACCCTGGCAGTGCCACCAGTGACAGCCCCCGATGACAGCCAGGAGCAGGAGCAGGAACAGGAGGGTCCTGCCGACATTCACAGCCACTGCTGGGGACAGAGGGGGACACACTGAGGTGACCCTGAACCATGGGGTCATGAACACCCTGCTGACCCCGTGTGACCCCACCTGTGACCCAGGGTGAGCCAGGTGTCACCTCCAGGGCCAGCTCAAGGCTGAGTGCCCGGAACACGCAGTGCCCGTCCTGTCCCAGCTGGTTGGTGGCCATGCACTGATAGGTGCCCTAATGTCCCACATCGATGTCCCTGGGCTCCAGGAGGGGACCCCAGGCCACCTCCTGCCCGTTGTGCAGCCAGGTGAAGGTGACAGGGGCTGAGCCCACCTGCACCGAGCAGCGCAGGGTCACGGGGTCACCTGCGTGTACCCGGTGTGACAGGGGACCGAGGGTGATGGTGGCATTGGCCACGGGCACTGTGGGGACACAGAAAGGGCTGGCACCTGGCGAGGTGGGATGGGGGTGCCATGGGTAGCATCACCCCCAGCCCGAGGGTCCCGCTTACCCAGGACAGTGACATTCAGGGGGACACTCTCAACCACGCTGTCCCCGTCGCTGACCCGGCACCAGTACTGGCTGCTGTCATTGTCCCCAGTGTGGTGCAGCTCCAGGTGGGGGCCAGTGCCCAGCGGTGCCCCTGAGCCCTCCCGGTGCCAGGAGAAGGACAATGGACCTGTCCCCACAGCCACTGTGCAGCTCAGCACCAGACGGTCCCCGAGTGCCACCTGTCCCCTGGGGGGCTGTGCTGACAGGGACACCCCCGATGGTGGGACCCCTGTGGGAAGGCGGGACAGCAGGGGACAGTGAGGGACCCGGGGCAGTCAGGGAGGGGCAGGAGGATCACAGTGAGGGAGAGGGGGCGCAGAGATGGGGGGGGGGGGGATTGGAAACAGGGGGATGGGGGTTCAGGGAGGGGACGCCTGTAGAGGGAGGGGGGCGACACCAGGGAGGGAATGGGGACCAAGGGAGAGGATGGTGGGACCTGCAGAACGTGCGGGGACTTCAGAGAGGGGTGGGGGGAAGCAAGAAGGAGTGAAGTGACCTGGTGAGGGATAGGGAGACATGGATGAGGAATGGGGCACCTGGAGAGGGACCTGGGGCAGGGATGACAGGACATGGAAATGGTGTCAGGGAAGGATCCCCATGTAGGGCTGGGGGATCTGGGGAAAGACCCGAGAAAGGAGGAGGGGGCCAGGGACGGATCTGGGAAAGGTTGGGGCCACAGGGCAGGTGTCAGGGAGGGCTGGGAGTCCCTATGCAGTGCTGGGGGCCCGAGGAGGCTTGGGGGGCTCCCCATGCCCATCCCCGCACTCACTGCACACCATGACGCAGAGCCGGGTGCTGCTCCTCCGCAAAGCACCACCCTCAGAGCGCAGCTGGCAGCTGTAATTCCCTGAGTGGGAGACCCCACAGTGGGCACCAGCAGCTGCAAAGACTCCTGTGGGGCCCCCACCACCTGCCCGTCCTGGTAGAACACGTGCAGGAGGGGGGCTCGGGGCCGCAGGGGGCTGGGGGTGCTGAGGCAGCTGAGAGTCAGGGGGGACCCCACGGTGGGCTTGGGGGGACCCTCCAGCACCGGCACCATGAAGAGCTCAGGGAAGGAGAGGGGAGGTGAGGACTGTGACTCTGAGTCTTCTGGGAAGTGGCTTTGGGAGTGTCAGGAGATTGGAGTTCCAGCCATGGGTGTGCTCACCATGCACTGTCACTGTCACTGGCACTGACTGTGCCCACATTGACCTTTCGGTGTCCACCCAGCCCCTGCAGGTGTAGTGGCCACTGTGGTGCAGCTGGAGAGGGGACAGGGACAGCTCGGCCCCATAGCGGGACCTCCCCACCTCCTTGTCCCCATGGTAGAATCGCACCTCTGTGAGTGGCATGTCCCACCAGCGCATGCAGAGCAGTGTTACCGTGTCTCCCTGCAGCAGTGCCTGTGCCAACACCTGCAGCACCAACCGGGCTGCGGGACACGGAGGTCTTGTCACACCGGGTGTCCCGTTTTCATAAGGGTCCCCCCATTGGGTCACACCCAGGGCACCAGGGGTGCCCAATTCCAACATGGGGTTCTCCACACTCGGATGCTCTGGGATGTCCACAGAGCAGGGGACGGGCTCTGGTCACACAGGAGATTACCTATGGAGCAGACACCACCCAGAGCCGTTGGGGCCCCCGTGAGTGCCAGGCTGGGGACACCCAAAACCCCTCAGTGTCTGACACTGTCATGGCATGGGGGGCTGCATCCAGTGCCAGGTCTGTCACACATGTGGGTGCCTTCCACGTTGATAGTGAAGTGGTCGCGCTCCTCCTGCTATAGGTGTTGCTTGTCCTTGTACAAGGTAGTGTCACCAGCTGTCCCTGAGCCCTGGCAGGTCAGTGTCACCCGGTCCCACAGCACCGCCGGCCTCCAGGGGGGCTCCACAAGGAACTGGGTGGTCTGGGCACCTGCAGGTGACAGGGGACACCAGCTTGCCAGGGCCAGCGTGGGGCTGGGGAGAGCCAGGTGGGGCCATAGCATCCCTTGAAAACTCACCAGCTAGGCCAAGGGTCTGGGCTGGAAGGGAGAAGGGACAGGACTCAGTGGGGGTGGAACTGTGGGGACAGAGCCCCCTGGGGCACAGGGCATGATGGCTTCCCCAAACTGTCCCCATGGGGAGAGCAGCTCTAGTGGGAAAGTGTGTAACGGTGGTCCCCAAAAGATATTTGGCGAAGCAGGGAGACATGTCTGTGTCACAGCCACCCATGCACCGCGTCCATGTGGAACAGGCACCTTGGGAACAGGGACACTGAGGCCACCCTGGGCTGAGGCAGAACATGGGGACACTGTGGACACCCTGGGAATGAGAACATCACAGACACAGCCCATGCTGGCCCAGGTCACCCCCACTAGCTCATGATCCCATCCCCATGATCACATCCCCATGGCCACATCTTCACCATTCTTGTCCCCTTCTGTCCCTGCATCACAGTTCCCTTGTACCTATGCCCAGAGCTACCTGAGCCCAAAGGTGCCAGTCCCCGCATTCCTGTCTCCCACATCCCCATTCCCAAATTCCTGCATCAGTCAGAGTCCCATTGTTATGAACAAAAATTCAGTTGATTTTTTTCTGTGAAAAAAAAGTTACTACTACTGCTGGGCTGCTGCCTGTGTTATTGTAATCACAGGTCATTGTGGCTAATTGCTCCTTTTGTATTAGCAGAGCCTTGCCCGAGGCTAAGTTGTATTTTTCCCCAGAATAGTGAAGAGACCTGAGGGGGGGGGGGGGGGGGGCTATGCAAAGTGACTCCAAGGACCAGCATGCTGTGTGGGACCCCTACTCCAAACGCACGGAGAAAACGAGCCACCTAAGAGTTAAGAGACTGGAGTGATGTCTAGACGTGAGGAGCCGAGTGCTGAGCCTGCAGAGATGCGGAACACCTTTAGAGTCCCTCTCGCCCTGACCATGGGAGTCGTCCCGACGCCGAGACCGGGCGGGACGGGGCCGGGAAAAGTAACAATGAAGGGATCATCACGCCCTAAAAGTCTCCCAAGAGGACCAGATCCCCAGCTCTGCCCCTGGTGGACAGAGCTGCGCATATCCTCCTCCTCTGGGTCACCTTGGGAGAGAAGACGGGAGACTGCAGCCCCGCCAAGCTGCCCAATCCTGAGCTGATCACTTTTAATAAAGGCATTAAAAAGGAGAAGAAGTCTCCTGGTCCTGTTTATTTCACCATCAAGGTCTGCTGTGGGTAACATGGACAGGCTCTGCTGCCATTGGGGACCTCAGAGGACCCCACAGCCCCCCTGTGTCCCCTATCCATCCCCAGGGTGTCAGGCCCATGTATGGAGCACTCACCTCACAGGAGCAGTGCCACCTTCCCGGCCATCCCGGTGTCCCCAGCCATGTGCACTGGCTGTCACTCGCTGCAGGGGGTGGCTCTCCCCTGGGTGGTGGCTCTTTGGCCAAAGGGGAAGGAAGCGAGGTCAGGTCTCATCCCCATGCGTAGGTGGCATCTGGTGGGGGCAGGGTGGCAACACGCTGGGCCCGGGCTGTGGGCAGGGTGGGGACAGAGCAGGGACAAGATTGGACAGAACACAGTGGGACATGGTGTTCCCAGGAGCGGGCGGCTCAGAGAGTTTTGGGAGCCAGGGCTGTGTGTCCAGGGGAATGGGGGGTCCCAGGGATGGGGGCCCTGGGAATGGGGATCCTGAAGAGGGGGAATCACCAGGGAATAGGGGTTCCCAGGGCTGGGGGAACTCAGCGATAGGAGTCCCAGGGGAATGTGGGCTGCAGGGATTTGGGGTCATGCAATTGGGATGCTGGGGGAATGTGGGGTCCTGTAGGAATTGGGGTCCTTGGAGAATCAAGGTCCTGGGGAAAGGAGGATTTCAGGGGATGAAATCAATAGGAGAGGGTTCTTTGGGAATGGGATACTGGGCCATGGAGATCCTGGGGAATGTAAATATTGGGATAGAGGTCCCATGCAATGCGGAACATATAGGAATGGGACTCCTATGATTTGATTTCCAAAGGAATGGAAGTCCCAGGGATGGGCAGTGACTGGACGGACCCATGGGTCTCAGGGTCCTTCCCTGGGTGCCTCAGATTTTTGGGAGGCTCGTGGCCCAGCACAGCCTCCACAAGGTGCCGGCAGTCAGGGCATCACCCCGGGCGGATTCCAAGGGGCTCTGAGTTTGGGGAGCTGCTGCAGAGATGAGAATTCTGTGGGGAAAAAAGGCCTGTCTGTGGTTTGCTCAGCTGTGCAAGAAACACAAAACCCAAAGGGAGCCCAAGCAGTGTCTCAGTGAGGGCCTTTGATGGTTTTCAGAGCAGGGCTGGCTGGAAACACCCCCTGCAGGGGAGGCTGTGGGGGACTCAGTCCAGAAATGCAGCATTTTATCATTTTCTCCCTTTGCCCAAGGTTCTGAGAAAGCCCCAAATATCCTTCAAAGACAACAACAATCTGTTCAAAAACCTGATCAGGTCTATCATCCTTCCTGTCTCAAACCTGCAGCCCTTTGTAACAGCCTGAGAAGAATCTTTGGGTTCTGACCATGGCTGCTAGACATGAGGGAACAGTGTGGAAATATCGAACAGGGGCTCACCCACAGCCATGCTGGGGCTGTGGGGAGTGACCCTGTCTGGATTCCAGGTGGTCCCAAAGCTGCTCCATCCCTGCCCTCCTCACCTGACTGAAAGGCTAAGAGTTTGCAGGAATTGTGGTGTAAAGCCACCAGAGGTGCTGTTGTGGACCCGAGACCTGCCTGGGGTCAGGTGCTGCCTTCCTTCCATTCAGGATCATGGAGAGTGGTTGTGGGTGTTGTGCAGGGTGTGTGCCTGGCCCTGGGACACTGCTACGCTGCCAGTGGGCACTGGGATCCAACCTGCTGCCTTGGCGGTTTCTGCCCGCTGCCGGTGGTGGTGCCGGGACCGATTGGTGGCCGTGAGTTTGCAAAAGGAGCGATTTCCCGTCCTCTCTCCCGTCCGAGGCCGGCATGGTCCCTGAGGGGATGGAGCTGGACCGGGGCGCCCCCTGCTGGCCAGGAGTGCTCTCTGCACTGCCCCCTGCTCGTCGCAGTTACAACTGCCATAAAAACCAACAGCGCTGAGCAGGAGGAAAAGTTCTGGGTTTGTGTTGTTTGTTCTGTTCTAGTTTATTAATTTCCTATTAAAGAGCTGTTACTCCTTTTTCTACACTTTGGCCTGGAAGCCCCATCATTTTTGAAATTAATAAAAGTTTTAGCATGGGTCTTCTTTTCATTCCAGGACAGATCCCACTTTCCTTGGGAGACATTTCTCATTTAAATCAGTTGCCAGCTCCTGGGATGAGACAGACATCCCAAGAAAGACAGGGTCAGGGACTTGGCAACCTCATGCTCTACCTTTTAAGCCAGTTTGGCTAACAAGGGCCCTCTCCCCAACTGGCACTTCTGGTCACCCGGCCACTCAGGAGCTGGCTTTGGCAGAGCCTCACACTGTCCCCAGTGTACAAGGGCTGACAGTCTGATGGACAGACGGGGCCCAGTCTCGCCAAAAGCAAAGTCTGACCCATCCCTGCCACACACAGATGTTCCGCAATGTCTCCAGACATCAAAATTTTCTTGTCTCTGACATCCCACCCTTTGCCATGGCTGGATCCTGACCTGCTCTGAAGAAGGGGGAGGCTCTGGAACCCCCACCGGGCATTTGTTACATGCTCGTGGGGGCAACAGGGCAGAGGAGGAATTTGGGACAGGGCACAAGAGAATCCAGAGCCTCCTGAAGGCCGCTTTGGCCATCAGAGCAAGGAAGTTGCAAGTTGCAGGTTCCTCTGGTAGAGGAATTGTGCAGGGGAGAGTGTCCAGGGTTTGTTCCTTTTGGGGACTTCCCCAGGAAATTGATCTTTTTGTGAAAATTTGGAATCTGATCCTTGTTGCTGTAGCTTTTGGTTTTATTCTCTCTCGTTGCTGTTGCAGGAAATTGTTCTTCTCTCAGCCCTTTGGGATCTTTGTGCCTCCACAGGGAGGGGCAGTTTTTAGTGGCAGCACACACACGAGTGGGTGCCCATGGGTGGGGACACCCAGTGCATCCCAGTTGCCCCCAGTGTCACAGCACAACCTCATTGATGTCACTGGGATTTCTTGGTCGCCCTTGGGGTCCCCGCAGCTCCACGAAGGCCACCCAGGGTTACTGGTGGTCGGTGATGCCTGAGGGCCCTGCAGGACAGAATGGTTGGGGGGACCAAAGGGGAAGGGGTGACACCACTGCCACTGTCCCCCCAATCCACAGTACTCACACTGCACATGTTTGGTGCTCACAACGTGGGTGTACACAACCTCTCCCTCCTCTGGGTGGGCCGGGGGATCAGGGCAGGGCCTGTGGGGAAAAAGACAATGTGTGGAAGGCGATGGAGACTTGTGTCATGTTGGAAAATGGGGACTCATGGTTGAAGAACCCCACTCACCTTTCATGCTGCTTTCTGGCAGCTGCAAAGGAAAGAGGGGAGGGGTGACTGTGGGGTCCCAGGGCCCTACCCCTCTCAAGATTCCTGAACCCCTATGGGACCCTCAATTCCTCTCAGCACCCCCAAGCATCTCTAAAGCCCCCCAGAATTCATGAGTCTCCCCAGTGCCCTGGGCCAACTCAGCCTCAAGAATTCAAAGCCCAGCAGGGACAGACACGCTCCAAACATCCCCACAGCCTCTTAAAGAACCCCCAACATCCTTGCAGGACTCTCCAGCACCTCCCCAAACCCCATAGGACCTCCAGGGAAAGTGACAATTCTGGGGCTTTGGGTGCTGCCCTATCATGCCCACACTCTGGGGACCTCTACAGCTCCCTAGGACCCCCTCTCCCCCCATTGTCACCCACCCACACGGTGCCACCGGTGCCAGGCCACAATGACCCCCACGAGCAGCAGCAGGAAGAAAAGGGCCCAACCGACACCTGCGGCCACTGCAAGAAACAGAGGGGACACATCAAGATCACTCAGAACCGCAAGGGTCCTTCAACCCCGAATGACCCTGTGTGACCTTACCTGTGTCCCTGATTACCCACGGTGTCACCAACAGGGCTACTTCTTGGCTGAGTGTCCGGAACACACGGTGCCCATCATGTCCCAGCTGGTTGGTGGCCATGCACTGGTAGGTGCCCGAATGTCCCACATTGACTGCCCTGAGCTCCAGGAGGGGACCCTGGGCCACCTCCTGCCCATTGTGCAGCCAGGTGAAAGTGACAGGGGCTGAGCCCACCTGAACCAAGCAGCGCAGGGTCACGGGGTCACCTGCACGCACCTGGTGTGATAGGGTGCCAAGGGTGATGATGGTATTGGCCACGGGCACTGTGGGACAGAGACTGGGCTGAGAGCACAGGGAGGGGCCGGCAGCTGGTTTGGGGGGATAGGGACAAGGGGGGTGGGTGTGATGGGGGATGTTGTGGATGGGGTCACACCACAGAGGGGTGAGGGGACACAGGGCAGAGACGGGAGACACAAGAATGGTGTACAGGGGACATGGAGATGCCCAGGAAAGGAGACTAGAGGAGGCTGTGAGGGCTCCCCGTGCCCATCCCTGCACTCACTGCGCACCGTGATGCGGAGCCGGGCGCTGCCCTTCCGCACGGCCCTCCCCTCAGTGCGCACCTGGCAGCTCTAATTCCCCGAGTGGGAGACCCCCACGACGGGCATCAGCAGCTGCAGGGACCCCTGCGGGCCCCCCACCACCTGCCCGTCCCTGTAGAACATGTGCAGGAGGGGGCTCGGGGCCGCAGGGAGCTGGGGGTGCTGAGACAGTTAAGAGTGAGGAGTGACCCCTAGGTGGGCTCGGGGGGAACCCTCCAGCACTGGTCCCCGGACAAACTCAGGGCAGGAAATGGGGGGCTTTGGAAACGGTGACCCCGAATCCCTGGCAAGGTGCTATGGGGCTGTCAGGGTGGCGGCTGTGAGGTGCTCACCATGCACTGTCACTGTCACCGGCACTGACTCCTCCCATCCCTTTGATACCCCGTTGATCACCCAGGCCTTGCAGTGGTAGCGGCCGCTGTGGTTCAGCTGCAGAGGGGACAGGGACAGCTCGGTCCCATTGTAGAGCGTCCTCACTTCTGTCTCCTCGCGGTAGAACACCAGAGTGGCTGACTTCTCCTGCCTGTACCGGCAGCGCAGTGTCAGCGTTTCCCCCTCCAGCAGTGCCCGCGCCGGCACCTGCAGCACCAGCTGGTCTGGGGGGCAGAGGGGTGCCGTCAAATCACAGGGGTCTGGAGGGTCCTGATGTCATCAGGACCCCCATATTGGGTCACAGCCAGCACACCAGGTTTCCCCAATTTCAACACAAGGGTCCCCCCATAGTGGGATGCTCTGGGATGCCCCCCTGTATAGGGGACAGTCTCTGGTCACACCAGAGGGTGACCCATGGAGTAGAGCCTATCCAGCATCCTCGGGGTTCCTGTGGGTGCCAAGCTGGGGACACAAACCACCCTCACCGTCTGAGACGTTCACGGGCAGGCTGCACCCACTTCCAGGTCTCTCACACGTGTAGGTGTCACTCTCGGTGACAGTGAAGTTGTTGCCTCCCTCCTGCCACCAGGGCTGCCCATCCTTGTACCAGGTGGTGTCACCAGCTGTCCCCGAGCCCTGGCAGGTCAGTGTCACCCGGTCCCACAGCACCGCCGGCCTCCAGGGGGGCTCCACCAGGAGCTGGGTGGTCTGGGCACCTGCGAGTGACAGGGGACACCAGCCTGCCAGGGCCATTGCAGGGTTGGGGACAGTGGGGTGGGGACCTGGCATCCTCCGAGGACTCACCAGCGAGGCCGAGGGTCTGGGCTGGAAGGGAGAAGGGACAGGGCTGGGTGAGGGTCATGGGGACACTGTGGACACCCTATGTTTGCACTGCCCACCTCCACCAGCCCTACAGCACCTGTCCCCACGGCCAAGTCCCATGGTTCTGTGCCCATGATTCAATTCCAATGGGACCTTTCTCCATGGCCAGGTGACATCTCCATGTTATGTGGCCCCATTCCATGTCCCAGTATCCCTGTTCCACTGTCCCTATCCCCACAGGCCCCAAGCCCCAAGGCTCCTTCTGCCACATCCTTGTCCCCACATGTCTATCCCCCTCTTCCTGTCTCCACATCCCAGTTCCCCTATTTCTGTCACTAAAGCCACCCTAAATCTCTGGTCACACTGTGCTCCATGCCCTGCTCTGCCTCTGCTGCCATTGGTGACCTCAGGGGACCTCACAGTCCCCCTGTGCCCCCTCCCCACCAGTCTCTGCCTCACCAGGGCCCATGCCCAGGGTGTCAGGCCTGTGCCTGGGGCACTCACCCCACAGGAGCAGCGCCACCTTCCCGGCCATCCCGGTGTCCCCAGCCATGTGCACTGGCTGTCACTCGCTGCTGTGGCCACCGCTCCCCTGGGTGGCGGCTCTTCGGATGAAGGGGAAGGAAGCGAGGTCACGTCTGTCCCCACGCGTAGGTGGCCCTTGGTGGGGGCAGGGTGGGGACAGGATGGGGACAGGCTGGAGACAAGGCTGCATAGTCTGGGGACATGGTGGGGGATGGTGGGACATGGTGGGAACATGATGTTGCCACAATTTGGGTCTAAGGCTGTGTAGGGAGCCAGGGATGAGTGTCCAGGAGAATGGGGTGCCCAGGGATGGGGTCCCAGGTAAATGGGTGTCCCAAGGGTTGGGTAGACTCAGACTTGGGGATGAGGATCTCAGAACAATGTGGCCTCCTGGGATTTGTGATCATGAAATGGGGGTGCCAGGGAAAGGAGGACCTGTGAGAATGGTGGTCCTGGGGGAATCAAGGTCCCCAATGGCAGCGGTGTCCCATCGTCTGGAATTACCGGGATGGTGTTCCTTGGGGTTGGAGATCCTGGGGAATTGCCATCCAGGGATGGGGGTCTCAGGGAAGGGGTGGCAGAAGGCAATTGGGTTCCAAGGTTGGGGTCCCAGAGGAATGGGGGTGCCAGGGTTGGGCAGGGTGGGGGGGAACATTGGGGTCACTGCTCCTTCCCTGGGTCCCTCAGATTTTGGGGTGAGGCTAGGCCCCACATAATCACCCCTGGGGTGTTCATTTCCTGGCCAGGCATTACATGGGGGTCCTGGGTAGTTCGGCCTCTGTGTCCTCACCTGCCCCTGATATTTTCCTCTCTTTATTTCTCTTTTTTCCTTATTCTTCTTACTTTTTGCCATATCCCCTCACCCCCAGCTCCTGGCTCAGACATCCTGGGGTGCACCTGAGCAGGGAACGGGTTGGGGGACCCAGGGCAGGGGGGAAATGGGGAGCAGGGGGTGCAGGGAAGGGTGAGGACGCTTTGGGGAATGGAGTTGCTGGGCTGTGCCTGCTCAACACTTTCACTTCCTTTGTCCTGGAGGAGAGGGAAGAGGCCATTTGTGCTGAGAGTCAGATGGGAAAAGAGGGCATTCTCTGTTTCTAGGGGGGCACATACAGGGGGCTACTGTCCTCTAATGTCTCTCCTCTGGAGTTCAGCTGGGGGATCCTGTCCCAGGGGGTGACACATCCTGGCATGGGGGTCCTGTCCTGGGGGGTGGCAGTTCCAGAAATGTCACTGCACATTCCTGGCTGGGTGCCTGTCCCAGGGGTGGCACATCCTGGGGACCCCTGTCAATGCAAGGGTGGGGCCCAGCCATGTCCCAGCCCCACTGCCCAGGGATGGCCATGGCCCAGCCCTGCTCTGTCCAGCCCCAGGCGGCAGCCAGCACCTGAGGGTCCCCCCTGCCCCCTTGGCTTTGATTCTGGCAGCTTTAGAGCTGCTGCAGAAGTGAGAATTCTGTGGGTGGAAAAAGGCCCCCCCACAGGATGAGCTGAGCTGTGGTTTGCTCAGCCCTGCAAGAAGCACAAAACCCCAAAGAGAGCACAAGCAGTGGCTCTGTGAGGGCCTTTGATGGTTTTCAGAGCAGGGCTGGCTGGAAAAACCCCTGCAGGGGCACCTGCAAGCGAACCAGTCCAGAAATGCAGCAATTGATCATTTGGACCCTGAGGCACAAGGGGCATTTCCACAGATTCCTGTGCACTGTCCCAGGGATGGACAGAGCTTTTCCCCTTCCTACAAAGGAAGTCAATCAAGTTTCAGGGTGGGAATGGGGACCAAAATTGGGAGAGTTCCTAAAGATGGCCCAAGAAAAGGCTTCCTTCAGGCCTGGGTTGCTACCCAGCAGGCAGGGAACAATCCCATGGAGCTGTTGGACACTCAGGAGGATTCCCCACTCTGTGTTATCCACAAGCAAACGCTGCTGTGGTATGTACCAACGGGCTCCTAAAGAGAACTGAAAACTCTCATTTCATTGTGATTTGTTTGCGGGTTTTTTGAGAGTGACTTATTGGGGAAGCAATGGAATCTATAAAGCAGAGCATTTATACCTTGCCAGTTGTATTTTCACTGAGTTTTTACATATTGGGAAAATAATGGTGTGGTAAAGATTTTTGGTTTTATTCTATGGCTTTGGTCTGAACCAACTGGTCTTCAAATGTTGCTTGGGACTGCTGAGGCAGGAAATGGGGACACCTGACCCGGGGGTGTGTGGGGCAGGGACACAGAGACTCCCAGGACTTCCCTGGAGTGCTTCAGGGATAGGGCTTTGCTGGGCTCTGAGTCACCCCAAAATCTGAGGCACCCTGGAAAGGAGCTGTGACCCCCCTGTCCACCTAGCCACTGCCCATCCCTGGCACCACCATTCCCATGGGAACCCAACCATGGGATCCCCATTGCCTTGGTCTCTCCTCCGTGGAGACCCCCATCCCAGGACTGCCATTCCCCAGCACCACCATTGCCTCGATCCCATCCCATGGGCTGCTTCTTCCCTCAGAACTCCTATTCCCAAAGGTCCCCTTTTTTCCTCTGCACCCCCAACCTTGGGACCCAAATTCCATGACCCCAAATCCCTGGGGACCATTTTCCCACAGCACCCCCATCCCTGAATCCCCCCAGGCATGGAGACCCCAATTCCTCTTGACCCCCATTCTCCTGGACACCCATCCTTGGTTCCCCACATCCCCTGAGCCCCCTACTCCTGGCAACACCATCCCCACCATGTCCCCAGCCTGTGCCCACCTTGTGGCCACCCTGCCCCCACCAAGGGCCACCTACACATGGGGACAGACGTGACCTCGCTTCCTTCCCCTTTGGCCAAAGAGCCGCCAGCCAGGGGAGCAGCAGTGAGTGACAGCCAGTGCACATGGCTGGGGACACCGGGATGGCCGGGAAAGTGGCACTGCTCCTGTGGGGTGAGTGCCCTGGGCATGGGCCTGACACCCCAAGGATCGGGAGGGGAGGGGGCACAGGGAGGCTACAGGGTCCCCTGAGGTCCCCAATGTCAGCAATGCCAGTCCATGTTACCCACAGTGGACCTTGGTGGGACTGGGGATGTAGGGTGGCTTTGGACACTGGAACAGGGGCAGGAATTTGGGGATGGGCATGTGGGGACAGGAATGTGGGGACTGGCATCTTTGGGCTCAGGGAGATCCGGGGATTGGAGAAGGGACCTGGGATGCAGGGACAGAAGGGGACAAGAACTGTGAGGATATGGCCATGGGGATGGGATCATGGGGATGGGACCATGAGCTGGTGGGGGTGACCTGGGCCAGCATGGGCTGTGTCTATGGTGTCTTTGTTCTCGGGGTGTTGTCATGGGTTGACCCGGAAGGAGTGAGAATTCTGGGAAGCTGTGGTCAAACCAATGAAGGTTTTGGGTTTCATACTGACACCTGGTGTAGCCAGTGGGGTTTGGACACACCTCCGAGAATACACAGGGGTTAAAAGCAGGGCACTGCCCTGGCATTTCCTCTTTTTGGACATCGCGGCCGAGGAGTTCAGACCTCTCTCCCTCGCCCGGCCCGCTGCTGCTGGGCGGGGGAGGGGCCAGCCATGCGGTGAGGCCTGGGGGCCGGGACAGAGATGGTGTTGAGGGGGCTTCGAGGATGGAAGGGTGGGGGAGCCCCAAGAGACATCGGGCAGCCAGCCACCCCTCTCCCCCCCCCCCCCCCCTCTTCCCCCCCCCAGGAGAGCAGGAGAGCAGCCAGCGAGAAGGGGGAGGAGGACTGCCCGGCCGCAGCGGCAGCGTGTGGGCAGCGTGCGTGGGAGCCGTCCGACAGACAGAGACTGAAAACTTTTAACCCTTTCTTGCATGATTGGGGCCTTACAAAAATGCTAATCCTCCTCGAAGCTGAATAAGAAGGGAGATGAGAGATGATATGAGATAAGGACCTTGGCCCGGAGTTTGTGGAGATGATTGGATGGGGAGAGATGATTTGGAGTGGCCTTTGGGCTGGACGTTTTCTTGTAGCCATGGACTCAGTTGTTCCTGTGACACAGACTGCATTTAGGGGGAGGCAGTGCCTCAAAACCAGGAGGGTTCATTTGTGAGGACCCCCCGGCCCCAGGGGGTTGGAAATATATGGGGGGGACAGTTGTCCCAAAAGCAGAGACTGTGCCTTTTTGGAGTGAGACAAGGCATCCTTGAAAGACCACCCTAAAAGCAGCTCTGGCCATGTCTCGGTGGTGAGAGCACTGAGCATGGAAGGAACGTGTCACAAGCGGCAAATGGACTTTCCGGGCGGTGCCGGAGTGACAGGGAAGCACACGAGGGTCTCAGTGTGTCTCCACGAGAAGCCTATGGAACAAGAAGGACTCCTTTCCCTCTTCATGAACTGATGTTTGAGTATACTAAAGTGTCGTGCCGGACTGGGCAGTTGGTATTTTTGAGAGAATGTATTGGAGTGGGAAAGTCAGGGAGTGGGGAGGAGGAAAAGTGGTTTTTGTAAGGTTTTCAATTTTTTTCCTTTTCCTTATAGTCTTTCCTATTTTTTCCTGTAGTTTTAGGTAATAAAGTGTTATTTATGTTTAAGTTGGAGCCTGTTTTGCTTATTCCTGGTCACATCTCACAGCAGACACCAGGGTGGGGCATTTTCATGGGGGCACTGGCTCTGTGCCAGGCTCAAACCATGACATTTTTTGGTTCCCTGGACCGGGAAATCGAATCACGGGAGAATGATGAGGTAAAGCTGTGAGATGAGACCAAGAAGAATAAGGAAAGCATGTACTAAGTTAAGGTAGATAAATAGTCATAGTGAATCTAAGGTATTGTTGTATAGAAGTGCTTTGTAATTTTGTTGATAATTTTAGAAAGTGTATTCTCGGAAGGTGAAGGGTGGAGTGTCATGGGTTGACCCGGAAGGAGTGAGAATTCTGGGAAGCTGTGGTCAAACCAATGAAGGTTTTGGGTTTCATACTGACACCTGGTGTAGCCAGTGGGGTTTGGACACACCTCCGAGAATACACAGGGGTTAAAAGCAGGGCACTGCCCTGGCATTTCCTCTTTTTGGACATCGCGGCCGAGGAGTTCAGACCTCTCTCCCTCGCCCGGCCCGCTGCTGCTGGGCGGGGGAGGGGCCAGCCATGCGGTGAGGCCTGGGGGCCGGGACAGAGATGGTGTTGAGGGGGCTTCGAGGATGGAAGGGTGGGGGAGCCCCAAGAGACATCGGGCAGCCAGCCACCCCTCTCCCCCCCCCCCCCCCTCTTCCCCCCCCCAGGAGAGCAGGAGAGCAGCCAGCGAGAAGGGGGAGGAGGACTGCCCGGCCGCAGCGGCAGCGTGTGGGCAGCGTGCGTGGGAGCCGTCCGACAGACAGAGACTGAAAACTTTTAACCCTTTCTTGCATGATTGGGGCCTTACAAAAATGCTAATCCTCCTCGAAGCTGAATAAGAAGGGAGATGAGAGATGATATGAGATAAGGACCTTGGCCCGGAGTTTGTGGAGATGATTGGATGGGGAGAGATGATTTGGAGTGGCCTTTGGGCTGGACGTTTTCTTGTAGCCATGGACTCAGTTGTTCCTGTGACACAGACTGCATTTAGGGGGAGGCAGTGCCTCAAAACCAGGAGGGTTCATTTGTGAGGACCCCCCGGCCCCAGGGGGTTGGAAATATATGGGGGGGACAGTTGTCCCAAAAGCAGAGACTGTGCCTTTTTGGAGTGAGACAAGGCATCCTTGAAAGACCACCCTAAAAGCAGCTCTGGCCATGTCTCGGTGGTGAGAGCACTGAGCATGGAAGGAACGTGTCACAAGCGGCAAATGGACTTTCCGGGCGGTGCCGGAGTGACAGGGAAGCACACGAGGGTCTCAGTGTGTCTCCACGAGAAGCCTATGGAACAAGAAGGACTCCTTTCCCTCTTCATGAACTGATGTTTGAGTATACTAAAGTGTCGTGCCGGACTGGGCAGTTGGTATTTTTGAGAGAATGTATTGGAGTGGGAAAGTCAGGGAGTGGGGAGGAGGAAAAGTGGTTTTTGTAAGGTTTTCAATTTTTTTCCTTTTCCTTATAGTCTTTCCTATTTTTTCCTGTAGTTTTAGGTAATAAAGTGTTATTTATGTTTAAGTTGGAGCCTGTTTTGCTTATTCCTGGTCACATCTCACAGCAGACACCAGGGTGGGGCATTTTCATGGGGGCACTGGCTCTGTGCCAGGCTCAAACCATGACAGGTGTCTACAGTGTCCCCATGTTCTGCCTCAGCCCAGGGTGGCTTCAGTGTACATGGTCCCCCTGGAGGCCGGCAGTGCTGTGGGACCGGGTGACACTGACCTGCCAGGGCTTGGGGACAGCTGGTTCCACTACCTGGTACAAGGACAGGCAGCGCTGGTGGCAGGAGGGACAGAACCGCCTCGCTGTCACAAAGAGAGGCACCTACAAATGTGACAGATCCGGCACTGGGCGCAGCCCCCCCGTGACAGTCTCAAATGTTGAGAGGGGATCTGTTGAGATTCATAAATCTCAACAGGTCAGGGTTGCCCCCAACAGGTCTGGATGGGCTCCATTTTGTAGGTGGCCTCACACCCCCTGTGTGCTGAGAGCCTGTACCCTGCAAACAGGGACATCCCAGTTCATCCCAGTGCACCCAGGTATCCCTGGTGCCATGGGGACCCACCTTGGACCTGTCTCGACCCCTCAGTGAGATGGGACCCTCCTGTCCCACAGATGATCTGGTGCTGCAGGTGCCAGCACAGGCGTTGCTAGAGGGACACACGGTGATACTGCACTGCCGGGGCTGGTTGAAAAACACGGTCACCAGGGTGCGATTTTACCAGGATGAGAAGGATCTGGGGGGGCCCATAAATGGGACTGAGCTGTCCCTGTCCCCTCTGCAGCTGAACCACAGTGGCTACTACAGCAAGGGCTTGGGGAGGTCCATTCTTTCATGGTCAGCAGCAGTGACAGTGCACAGTGAGCACTCCCATGGATGGAGCTCCAATCTCCTGACACCCCAAAGCCACTTCCCAGTGGACTCAGAGTCACAGTCCTCACCTGCCCTCTCCTTCCCAGAGCTCTTCTCGGTGCCGGTGCTGGAGGGTCCCCCAAAGCCCACCGTGGGGTCGCCCCTGACTCTCAGCTGCCTCAGCACCCCCGGCCCCCTGTGGCCCCGAGCCCCCCTCCTGCACACGTTCTACTGGGATGGGCAGGTGGTGGGGGGCCCGCAGGGGTCCCCGCAGCTGCTGGTGCCCGCCGTGGGGGTCTCCCACTCAGGGAATTACAGCTGCCCGGTGCGCTCCGAGGACGGAGCCATGCAGAA
Organism: Zonotrichia albicollis; assembly: GCF_047830755.1. NCBI lineage: Eukaryota > Metazoa > Chordata > Aves > Passeriformes > Passerellidae > Zonotrichia > Zonotrichia albicollis. The sequence continues at coordinate 3,631,214 of NC_133827.1, read as the reverse complement.
GAGCAGTGCCCGGCTCCGCTTCACGGTGTGCAGTGAGTGCGGGGATGGGCATGGGGAGCCCCCACAGCCTCCTCGGATGCAGTCCCTGGGGACCTCCACGTCCCCCAGACACCTGCCCTGGCTCCCCGCATCTCTGCCCTGTGCCCTCTCACCCCTCTGTGGTGTGACGCCATCCCTGACATCCCCCGTCACACCCATCCCCTCCCATCTCTATCCCCCCACACCGGCTGCCAGCCCCTCCCTGTGCTCTCAGCCCTATCTCTGTCCCCACAGTGTCCGTGGACAATGCCAGCATCACACCTGGTCCCCTGGCACACCAGGTGCAAACAGGTGACTCCATGACCCTGCGCTGCTCGCTGCAGATGGGCTCAGCCCCTGTCACCTTCACCTGGCTGTACAATGGGCAGGAGGTGGCCCAGGGTCCCCTCCTGGAGCTCAGGGACATCGATGTGGGACATTTGGGCACCTACCAGTGCATGGCCACCAACCAGCTGGGACAGGACGGGCCAGGGTGTTCCGGGCACTCAGCCCTGAGCTGGCCCTGGAGGTGACACCTGGCTCACCCTGGGTCACAGGTGGGGTCACATGGGGTCACCAGGGTGTTCAGGACCCTTGGGGTTCAGGGTGACCCCAGTGTGTCCCCCTCTGTCTCCAGCAGTGGCTGTGAATGTCGGGAGGACCCTCCTGTTCCTGCTCCTGCTCCTGGCTGTCATCGGGGGCTGTCACTGGTGGCACTGCCGGGGTGAGTGACAATTGAGGGGGATAGGGAGTACTGGAGTGAGGAGAATCCCCCACAGTGGGGGCAGAGATCAGAGATCCAGTGGGAATTGGGGTCCAGTGGGGATTTGGGCTCCCATAGGTGGTTGAAGCTGCTGAGGTCCCAGGAAGATTCAGGGGTCCTGGGGTCCCCTCGGTCACCCCCTCCCCTTTCCCTTGCAGTCGCTAGGAATTTCCAGGGCAGGTGAGTGGGGGGCTCAGGCTGGGACTCCCCTTTTCCCCTCCCCAGACACCACCCAGACCACCCCCTCCACCCCCCCCCAGACCTCCTCACAGGAGGGGGCTGTGCTCAACACCCATATCATGGGCACTGAAGGGGCAGAGGGTGAGTACAGGGGGAGACCAGGACACGTCACCCACGAGTGTCACCCCCTTACCCAGGTCCCCAGAACTGGTGTCACTGTCAGGGCCCCCACAGGTGTCCCCCAGCCCTGCCCCTCCTCGAGATCCACAGGTGACCAACATGGAGCTGTCGAGACCCCAGGAGGGACAACAGGACCCCTGTGACTGCAATGACGTGCTGTGACACTTGGGGCACTGGGGGGCATCGATTCCCTTCAGGGGTCTCTTCTTCCTCTTCACAACACCCCATGGGGCCCCTCCTTCCCCCTTCCAGTACTGAGGGAGCACAAAACTTTTATTGTACCCAAAATGCAGTTTTTTGGTCAAACTGTTTGAGAAACAAGGCTCACTCTTTAAAATTTGTAAATGTTTAATAAGGGATAAAAGGGACAGTAAACAGCCTGCTGGGTGCTTGGCAATTGCCAGAGGCACACGGATAATTAGAACAATTCTTCATACATACATTTTCATTGTATTGGTGAAATAAATACTCAGGAGGGTACGTATAACATATTCAAACATTCTTTCCAGTTCACGTGGTCTGGGAATTCTTTTGCTTGGTTTGACCCTTGATTCATTTTCATAAAGTAAACACCAAATTGCAGATTAAATTTATATATTTTATGTCCTCACAAGGCCCCCCTGTTCTGTGGTTTGACAGTCTGAAGCGTCAGTGGTAAATTCCTCTTTGCATTCTTTCTTTTGATGTTTTTTCACTTGCTACTTTTCAATGTGTCCTTCTCATACAGATGAGATAGTCCACCAGTACATTACATCAACATTAGCTAGCTCACAAAATTATCTGAGTTATTCTCACCATTGTCACTTAGTCACTTTTAGGGTAAAGAGGCTGACAATTTGTAGTCTATCAAAAGCAGTTAAAAACTGATTAAAAAATGTATTACATCAAAATAATTTGGAAAATCAATATAATAGAGAAAGCCAATGACTACATAGTTATTCATAACAGGGGGAAGGTGTATTGAAGGGTTTATTTGAATTATCCTGCTCTGATTTTGTCATCAATAAATTCAATTCATATCTCTAATTCTGAAGCACTTTTACCCATGACATGATTTGATGAGTGATCTCTCCTGGTCCTTGTCTCAACCCAGGAAGCCTTTGCTCAATTTTCTCTCCCCATCCAGGTGGGGAGGGCAGTGAGAGAGCGGCTGTGGTGGGTGCGGGACATCCGGCCACTGTCCATCCACGGCAAGGCGGGGAGGAGGAGGAGGGTCCAGGTCAGGTTGTTGAGCAGATTGCTGTGGGATTTGCAGTAGTGCTGGGTCTCTCTCAGTCCCTTGGGGAGAGGGACAAAATGATCAATTGCTGCATTTCCGGACTGGTCCCTCACAGCTGCCCCTGCAGGGCATTACCAGCCAGCCCTGCTCTGAAAACCATCAAAGGCCCTCACAGAGCCAATGCTTGGGCTCCATTTGTGGTTTGTACTTCCTGCATAGCTGAGCAAACAACAGGAAGCCTTCTTCCCCCACAGAATTCTCACTTCTCCATCAGCTCTAAAGCTGCCAGAATCAAAGCCAAGGGGGCAGGGGGGACCCTCAGGTGCTGGCTGCCACCTGGGGCTGGCCAGAGCAGGGCTGGGCAATGGCCATCCCTGTGCAGTGGGGCTGGGCCATGGCTGGGCCCCACCCTTGGATGGCCACTGGCTTCAAGGAGCAGGAGTTTGGGAGCTCCTTCCTGCCCGGGGCTCCATTCCCCAGCAGCTCTTTGTGGCTCAGATCCTGCAGGGGACGAGCAAGAATGGAGAAGTCTGGAGCCTCCCGGAGCTGCCATGCACCAGGACAGGAGCCCCTTGTCCAGCATGTGTCTCCCCTCTGGGATAGGATCCCTCCAGGACAGGAGCCCCCTGGATCTGCCCCACCAGGAGAGAACACCCGCCCCCCGCCATGTGAGAAATGTGTCAAACGGTCTCTTCCATCTTCTGCAAGAGAGAGAAAGTGAAAATGTTAGGAGGTAAAAGCTGGACACCCACATCCCCCACAGCCTCCTCAGCCTTCCCTGCAGACCCCTCACTCTCGCTTCCCCCACTCTGAGGCTCCCCCAAGCTGTTCCCTGCTCTGGTGCCCCAAAGGACCATCAAGGCATGAATGGGGGCTAGTGAAATTGAGGGGTAAAATGATGGAAATAGAATAAAGAGAGGGAAAAGTCATTGGAGTCTGGAGGGCACAGATCCAGAGCAGTTCAGGACCTGTTTGAGGAGACCCCCAGGCTGCTGGCAACTCGTGGGGCTGTGCTGGCTGTTGTTCACCCCAAAATCTGAAGCACCCAGGGAAGGAGCTGCAACCCACCGGCTCACCCAGCCACTGCCCATCCCTGGAACCCAATTCCCCTTGGAACCCAACCATGGGACCCCCATTCCTTATGTCCCACCCTCTCTGCAGCCTCCATCCCGGTACTGACATTCCCCAGGATCTCCATGGCTCAGGACCCTATTCCCAAGGAACCCTGTCCCGTTCATTCCATGCCCTGAAATCCTCCTAGGATCAACCATTCCTCCATCCCATGAACTCAAATCCCTCAGTCTGCCCAGCTATGGGGATGCCCATTCCCATGACACCCCCATCGCCGGAAATTTCCCCTACTCACCATCCCCATTCCCCAGTGACCCCCTTCCTGCCTCCCCAAACCCACCGAGCTACCCACTCCTGGGAACCTCAGGTTCCACTTTGTCCCACCCACCTGTGTCCCCACCCTGCCCCCACCAAGGGCCACCTACGCATGAGGTCAAGACCTGACCTTGCTTCCCCACCCTGTCCCCAGCTTGTGGCCATCCTGCCCCCACCAAGGGCCACCTTCACGTGGAGATGTATGTGACCTCGCTTCCTTCCCCTTCATCCGAAGAGCCGCCAGCCAGGAGAGCGGTGGCCACAGCAGCGAGTGACAGTCAGTGCACATGGCTGGGGACACCGAGATGGCCAGGAAAGTGTCATTGCTCCTGTGGGGTGATTGCCCTGGGCGTGGGCCTGACACCCCGGGGATGGGGAGGGGAGGGGGACAGGGGGGCTGCGGGGTCCCCTGAGGTCCCCAAGGCCAGCAGTGCCAGTCCATGGTACCCACAGGGGACCTGGGTGGGACAGGGGATGTAGGGTGTCTTTGGGTACAGGAACAGGGGCAGGAACTTGGGAATGGAGATGTGAGAACAGGAATGTGGGGACAGGAATGTGGGGACTGGCACCTTTTGGCTCAGGTGGCTCGGGGGATAGGGACAAGGGAACTGGGAGGCAGGGACAGAAGGGGACAAGAACAGTGAGGATGTGGCCATGGGGATGGGATCATGAGCTGGTGGGGATGACCTGGGCCAGCATGGACTGTGCGTCAGCCTAGGGGGGCCTCAGTGTCCTTGTGCCCAAGGTGTCTGTGTCACATGAATGTGGTGCACGGGTTGCTGTGACACAGACATGTCCCCCTGCCTCTCCAAATCTTTTGGGGACCATCCACACTCACTTTCCCTCAAGAACTGCTGTCCCCACAGTTTGGGGACAGCCACCACACACCGTTTACCATGGTGCTGCCATCCCTGCAGTGCCACACCCCCACGGAGCCCTGTCCCTGGTCTCTTGCAACCCAGACCCTTGGCCTCGCTGGTGAGTCCTCGGGGGATGCCATGGCCCCACCCCACTGTGCCCAGCCCCACACTGACCCTGGCAGGCTGGTGTCCCCTGTCACTCGCAGGTGCCCAGACCACCCAGCTCCTGGCAGTGCTGTGGGACTGGGTGACACTGACCTTCCAGGGCTCGGGGGCCACCGGTGCCACCACCTGGTACAAGGACAGGCGATGCTGGTGGCAGGAGGGACTTGACGACTTCACTGTCACTGAGAGTGACACCTACACATGTGACAGACACGGAATCGGGCACAGCCCCCCAGTGTCATTAGTAGATGCTGGGGGGGATCTTAAAATATGACGGTGGCCCCTGAGAGGTCAGGGTGGGCTCCACTCCGTAGGTGGCCTCACACCCCTCACGTGGCAAGAGCCGGTGCCCTGCACACAGGGACATCCCAGTGCACCCCAGAGCACCCCAGAGCACCCACATGTCCCCGGTGCTATGGGCACCCACCTCAGAACAGTCTCATCAGTGAGATGTGACCTTCCTGTCCCACAGACCAGCTGGCACTGCAGGTGCCATCGCAGGCACTGCTGGATGGGGACACCTTAACACTGCGCTGCCAGTGCTGGTAGGACAACCACCTCACCAGGGTGCGATTTTACCGGGAGGAGAAGGATGTCAGGGGGTCCCTCAGGAGGACCGAGCTATTCCTGTCCCCCCTGCAGCTGCACCACAGTGGCCACTACCAATGTGAGGGCTTGGTGGGGTCCTGGCAGTCACAGTCAGCAGAGTGACAGTGACAGTGCATGGTGAGCACCCCCACAGCTGGAACTCCAATCTCCTGACACCCCCAAAGCCACTTCCCAGTGCACTCAGAGTCACAGTCCTCACCTCCCCTCTCCTTCCCAGAGCTCTTCTCAGTGCCAGTACGGAAGGGTCTCCCAGAGCCCACTGTGGAGTCCCCCCTGAATCTCAGCTGCTGCAGCACCCTCAGCCCCCTGCGGCCCCAAGCCCCCCTCCTGCACGTGTTCTACCGGGGCAGGCAGGTGGTGGGGGGCCCACAGGGGTCCCTGCAGCTGCTGGTGCCCACCGTGGGAGTCTCCCACTCAGGGAATTACAGCTGCCAGGTGCGCTCCGAGGGTGGGGCTGTGAGGAAGAACAGTGCCCGGCTCCACGTCTGTGGAGAGTCAGGGATTTGCGTGCGGAAGATTTCGGGCTGTATGGTTAGATAAGAAGCTCTTCTCACCTTGCAGTCAGACTTTTGCTCTGTGCCTGGCCGCACTCAGCTGTACGCGAGCAGAAGGAAATGATACTGACTGCCTAAGGCATTATAAATTCTGAGACCTCTTAATAAACGCCATTTGCTGTCTACCACGTTGGTGTCATGAGCATATGGACTGAGTGACCCTGGGCTTTGGGTCACCATGCCAGACTCCGAACCAGGTCACCACGCCGTAACAGCAACAGCTAGTGCCAAAACCCGGGACCGATCAGCGCCCGGGGTTCAGGGATCGCCTGGACAGAGGACCGACGGCTGCACAGCTGGCCTAGTGCAGCGGGGGGGACGCCCCCGGACCAGCGTGGACCATAGAAGCCATAGCGAAGGTCGTAAGTCAGATGCATGCGCAATGGGGTATTGAGTGTAAGCTTAATAATCTATGTCTTGCATTACCGAGACTGATTAATGAAATAAACAGGGCCAGGAGACTTCTTCTCCTTTTTAATGCCTTTATTAAAAGTGATCAGCTCAGGATTGGGCAGCTCGGCAGGGCTGCAGTCCCTGTCGCGTCTCCCAGGGCGACTCAGAGGAGGAGGATATGTGCAGCTTTGTCCACTAGGGGCAGAGCTGGGGATCCAGTCCTCGTGGGAGCCTTTAGGGCGTGATGTCCCCCTCAGATGTTGTCCTTCCTGGCCCAGTTGGCTTGGTCTCACCGCCGGGGACGACTCCCATGGTCAGGGCGAGAGGGACTCTGCATCTCTGCAGGCTCAGCACTCGGCTCCTCAAGTCCAGACATCAGTTTAGTCTCTCACTCTTATTTGGCTCGTTGTTTTTGGGGCTTTCTCTGTGCCTTTGGAGCCGGGGTCCCAAAAAGTATGCTGGTCTTGGAGTCACTTTGCATAACCCCCCCCCACCCTCTCAGGTGTCTTCACTATGCTGGGAAAAGAGCACCTTAGCCTCAGGGAAGGGCCATTACCTCGCCCTAGCCAGGGCTTTTACTAATGCAAAAGGAGCGATAAGCTACAAGGACCCGTGATTACAATAACAAAACACGCAGAACCTTGGCAGGGACAGAGATCTGGCTGCCTTTTTGTAACTTTTTCTCATAAAAAAATATTAACCGAATTTTTGTTCATAACAATTAAGCTTGGGGCTATAGAAAGCCCGGTAGAAATTCTCCATCCGGAGGTTTGAGATAATTGTACAAAGACTCTGGCCGAGGAAACCATGTCCTCAGGCTCACGGAAAGCCCTAAAATCGTGGGGCAGAGTTATCCAGGTTCTGCAAAAAGCTCGACAAGAGCAAGAAACCTGGAAAGCCGCGTGAACTTGTTTATTAGCCACGCCGCAGCTGGGGGTAGGGGCAGCAACGCAAACCGCAGAGGATTTTGACCCAGGCGAGCGCGCAGAGGAGCAAACACCTGAACCCCCTCTACGAGCAGACTCACCATCGGAGGGGGGGAAGTACGTGCAGGCGTTTTGACAGGCAGAGGAATGCTGCTATAATATCGGACCCCAACGCAATTGAAAAAAAAGCACCCCCGCCATATCCGTTTGAAAATGGCGCCGAACCGCGCGTTCAGAGCGGAAAAGAAGACACAGAAGGCGGAAATGCAGTCAGCCTGCTTAACAACGCATGCGCGGGTGAGCGGGGAGAAGGGGTGGCCCCCGCAGAGGAGCATAAGACCAATCAGAGCGCTCAGTTCACATTAGGTCCTTATAAGGCAAGGACCTCCCCCAGCAGGAGGCATGGGGACCCCAGGGGGAGGGAATGGCCCGACCCCCGCAAGAAGGGGCGGGGTCAGAGCCCGAGAAAACGGCAGAGCAGCCCAGAAACATCTGGCCAGTCGACTTCCAGCTCAGACTCTGACTCGAGCTCCGAGCTCAAGAGGGGATCGGAGGATTCCGACTCGGATTCTAGTTTTAACAGAAAGAGAGCAGTGGCATATAAGGTCACTAGCCACAGCGCTCCTGCATAGGTGAAGGGGTTATCAGAGAAAGATCGAACCCCACTTACAGACTGGCGGAAAATAAAAATAGCGTGTGCAGAATGGGCTCCGTCTGCCACTCTGGTGTTTCTGGTCTGGGTGGGGGAGCAGGCGAAAACCAAAGGACCTATTCCCCGGTAAACCCGAAAGACGTACAAGCAACTATTAAAGCGATTGCAGACAGGGGGATTAATTCTGCCATGGTTTCCACACTCATTGACAGTGTTTTTGGAGGGGATGACATGCTACCTTTTGGTATTAAGCAGACTTGCATGATGATTTTCGATGGGGCAGAGATGATCGTTTTTAAACAGGAATGGGAGGACAACTGTATAAAGCAGCTAGCTTTGGTAGCCAGAGCAGACCATCTACTGCATGGCTCCAGCCTACAGAGGTTAATGGGCACAGACCCTACAATGATTACCCCTCAGGCGCAGGCTGAGGGTTTGCGGGCCCATGAGGTTATGACAAGAACCCGTGCTGCCCGAGAAGCCGTCCGTGCTGCTTCCAAAGTAATAGCCAAACCCTCCCCATGGTCCGCTATAAAACAGAGTGAGAGTAAGAGCTTCACTCAGTTTGTGGACCGCCTTCAGGCAGCATTAGATTACTGTGCATTACCCTCAGAGGCAAAGGGTCCTGTGCTAGCAGACTGCCTACGCCAGCAATGCAACTCAGCCACCAAGGACATCTTAAGATCACTGCCACCTGGGTCCAATGTTGCTGCCACGATCAGACACGTTGCAAAGGAAAAACAACTAGCTCCCATCCAAGCAGCAGTTCGCACTGCAATAACCAGTGTGATGGCATGCTTTAAGTGTGGCCAAGCAGGCCACGTGGCAGTAAACTGCCCCAAGGCAAGAAACAGCACACCTGCACAAGCTATATAATTACAATCCTGCAGCCGACCCATGATGCCTGGGCCACGAGCAAAGTGTAGACAGCGTATGTTCATCTCACTCGTCGCTACATCTGGGCGAACATACAAATTATCAGACTCCCAGCTCCAATATGCCAATCAGTCAGACCCAATCCGGTTCTAGCAATGAGTAGACCCAAGAAGGAGATTGCAGCTAAGGGCAGTTCTAGCCACAAAACACAGATGTCCAAAATAGCCTCCCCATCCGATCTCTTAGCCAAACCAACCCTCTCCAACCCATTCTTAAGTGTGTTAAATGCTACCTTCTTATCGTTAAACCAATCCAACCCAAACTTCACAGAATCATGCTGGTTATGCTATGATGCACAACCCCCTTTTTACGAAGGTGTTGCCTTCGATCTCCCATTCATCTTCTCAAAGTGAGACAATCCACGCCAATGCAGATGAGACACCCCCCGGAGAGGCATTACCCTAAGTCAAGTTACGAGCCAAGGCAAATGCTTTGGCAATGCAACCTTGGCAAAGCAGATGAGCAACGTCTGCCGGGAATTCGTCAGACTTAAGGGAGAGAAGTTCCAGTGAGTGATCCCAGCTGCATCAAGATTCTGAGTCTGTCAACGATCCGGGGTAAGCCCATGTGTACTCCTTGACAAATTCGATCATTCTACTGACTTTTGTGTCCAAGTTCTAATTGTCCCCAGAGTCCTGTATCGCCAAGAAGAAGAGGTGTACCGCTTGTTTGAAGAACCCAATCGGCTCTACAAATGAGAAGTGATAACAGGCGTCACCATCGCAATGCTCCTCGGTTTAAGAGCTTCCAGCGCTGCCACAGGCATCTCGGCCCTTGCAAAACAACATCAGGGACTGGCACAACTGCAGATGACTGTCGACGAGGACTTGCAGAAGATAGAAAAATCCATCTCTTCCCTAGAAAAATCCCTTTCCTCACTCTCAGAAGTTGTCCTCCAAAACAAGAGAAGACTGGACCTCTTGTACATGCAGCAAGAGGGCCTGTGTGCTGCCTTGAAAGAAGAATGCTGCTTTTATGCAGACCACACCGGAGTCGTCAGAGACTCCATGGCCAAACTGAGAAATCGACTAAACCTGAGAAAAATAGACAGAGAAGCTCAACAAGGCTAGTTCAAGTCGTAGTTCAACCAATCCCCATGGCTCACCACCCTGATTTCTACCCTAATAGGCCCAGTCACTATAATCTTACTAACCCTAATCTTCAGGCCTTGCATACTAAACAAACTGGTGCTATTCATTAAAAGGCGTTTAGAAATGGCTAACATTTTGTTTCTCGAGTGCCGACAATTACTTTAAGGCGTGCCAGTTACTAACACACTTGCAATTTTACACTAATTCTACTAACCCATGAAATTTTGTAACCTCTACATTTTATAGCTTTGTAAAATTTTTACTAATCATGAGTGGGGGGGGAATGTGGAGAGTCAGGGATCTGCGTGCGGAAGATCTCAGGCTGTACGGTTAGATAAGAAGCCCCCCTCACCCTGCAGTCAGACCTTTGCTCCGTGCCTGGCCGCACCCAGCCAGATGTGAGCAGAAGGAAATGACACTGACTGCCCAAGCCATTATAAACCCCTGAGACCTCCCAATAAACATCATTTGCTGTCCACCACGTTGGTGTCAGGAGCATATGGACCAGGTGACCCTGGGCTTTGGGTCACCGTGCCGGACTCTGAACCAGGTCGCCACGCCGTAACAGCAACACATGTCACAGTGCACAGTGAGTGTGGGGATGGGCACAGGAAGCCCCCAGAGATCCCTTGGGTCCCCCACACTGCCTGGCATCCCCCAGCCCTCCCTGACACCTGCTCTGGGGTATCCAGCCTTTCCCAGATCTCTCCCTGGCTCCCCCCCATCCTTTCTCGGGTCCCTCACCGTGTCCCCCACCCCTACATGGGTACCCTCATCCTTCCCTGGTGCATTTTCTGTGTCTTGCCATCACTGCCCCAGGTCCCTCCCAAGGTCCCCCCATTCCTGGCTCATGTTTCCCTCCATCTCATATTGGGTCCCTTCACCCCTATCTGGGTCCCTTCACTCCTCTCTGAGATATTCGCAAACTCCCCAGGTCACACCATCCCCCTTCCTTGGGTCCCCATACCCTTCCTGGTGTTTCCCACCTCCCTCTCCAGGTGTTCCCTCCCTTAACCTCCCCATCACCCCTCAGGGTTCTTTTCTAAGACCCACCACCCCAATCTCTCCCTCACGGGGGTCCTCCTGCCCCTCCCTGTACCCCCTGTGTCCCTGATTGTCACCTGGTGTCCCCCTCTCCAGGAGGGGTCCCAGCCACAGGGGTGTCCCTGTGAGTGCAGCCCCCCGGGGGACAAGTGGCACTCAGCGACCGACAGGTGCTGAGCTGCACAATGGCCGTGGGGACAGGTCCCCTGCCCTTCTCCTGGTACTGGGATATTTTGGGGGCACTGTCAGGCCCCCAAAACATCCCAGTGGAGTTGCACCAGGCTGGGGACAATGACAGCGGCCAGTACCAGTGCCAGGTCAGTGATGGCAACAGCGTGACTGTGAGTGATCCCCTGAATGTCACCGTCCTGGGTGAGCGGGACCCTCAGGATGCGGGTGACCTCACCCACAGCATCCCCATCGCACATCACCATGTGCAAGCCCTGTCTGTGTCCCCACAGTGCCCATGGACAATGTCACCATCACCCTCAGTGCCCTGTCACACCAGGTGCGTGCAGGTGACAACATGACCCTGTGCTACTCAGGGCAGGTGGGCTCACCCCCTGTCACCTTCACCTGGCTGCACAACAGGCAAGAGGTGGCCCAGAGTCCCCTCCTGGGCCTCAGGGACATCGATGTGGGACATTCGGGCACCTACCAGTGCGTGGCCACCAACCATCTGGGACAGGATGGGCACCGCGTGTTCTGGGCACTCAGCCTTGAGCTGGCCCTGGAGGTGACACTTTGCTCACCCTGGGTCACAGGTGGGGTCACCAGGGAGTGCAGGACCCCTGGGGGATGAGTGATCCTGATGTGTCCCACTCTGTTTCTTGCAGTGGCCACAGGGGTCGGTGGAGCCCTTTTGTTCCTGCTCCTGCTCATGGGTGTCATTGTGGCCTGGCACCAGTGGCACCGTGTGGGTGGGTGACAATGAGGGATGGGGGATCCCAGGGAGCTGTAGAGGTTCAGAGAAATGGGGAACCATAGGGAATGACCCAAAGACCTTCAATTGTGATTTGGCTGGAAGCCCTGCAGAATTTGGTGAGTAGCTGGAGGGTCCTGCAGGGATATTGGGGGTTCTTTCAGTGGCCCTGTGAGTGTTTGGAGGGTCTCTGTCCCTGCCGGGCTTTGGGTTCTTGAGGGTGATTTGTTTGGGGTCACTGGGGAAGTTAATGAATTCTGAGGTGATTCAGGGATGCTTAGGGGTCCTGTGAGAAATTGAGGGTCTCATCGGGGTTCAGGAATCCTGAGAGGGATCAGGGCCCTGGGACCCCACAGTCAACCCCCCCCTCTTTCCTTTGCAGTTGCCAGGAAGAACCTGGAAAGGTGAGTAGGGAGCTCAAACCACATTCTCCCCTTTTACCCCAACCCTCAAGACCTCTCATTCCCTCCCCTACATCCCCTTTATTCCCTCAGGGCCCCCCCGGATCACTCAGCCCCCCAAGAAGAGATGGAGGTGCTGTACACCAATGTCACAATGTAAGAAAGACATAAAGCCATTAGAGAGTGTCCAAATGAGGGCACGAGGATGGTGAAGGGCCTTGAGGGGAAGCCATGTGAGGAGCAGCTGAGGGCACTTGGTCTGTTCGGCTGGAGAAGGCTGAGGGCAGACATGGCAGTCACAGCCAAGAGGGCAGAGGGTGAGTACAGAGGGGAAAAAAATGCAGAGGGACACGTCACCCACGAGTGACACCCCACCCAGATCCCACAGCCTGTCTCTCTGGCAGCGTCCCCCCGGGTCACCACCCTCCAGCATCCCCAGGTGACCTATGCAGAGCTGCGGGGCCCAAGGATCAACTGCAGGAACCTGGTGACATCTATGGGAATGTGCTGTGACACTGGGGCAAACTGGGGGACACTGGGGGTCCCCACCGATGGGCACCCACTCGTGTATGTGCTGCTGCTAAAAACTCTCTGTCCCCATAGAGGCACAAAGATCCCAAAGGGCTGAGAGAAGAAACAGCAACGGGAGAGAATAAAACCAACAGTAACAGCAACAAGGTCCAGAGTCCAAAGGGTCACAAAAGGAATGATTTCCTGCAAAAGACAGAACAAAGAGGAACCCGCAGACATTTCCTCCACACATTTCCTCCACCAGATGAACCTCGGAGGGTCCTGGACCTTCTGGTCTCTGATGGCCAAAGAGGCCTTCAGGAGACTCTGGATTCTCTTCTCCCCTGTCCCAAACTCCTCCTCTGCTGTGTTCCCAACACAAGGATGTCACAAAGGCCCTCTGGTGGTACAGGAGCTTCTCTCTCTTCCAGGCATGTTGGGATCAGGCCATGGCACAGGGTGGTGTGTCAGAGACAGGAAAATTTGATGTCTGGAGAAATTGTGGAACACCTGTGAGGGACAGGAGTGGGTCAGGCCTTGCTTTTGCTGAGACAGGGCCCCGTCTGTCCATCAGTCTGTCAGCCATGGCACACTGGGGACAGTGTGATGCTCTGCCAAAGCCAGCTCCTGAGTGGCCAGGTGACCAGAAGTACCACCTGGGGAGAGGGCCCTTGGTGTCCCAGCTGGCTTAAAAGACAGAGCATGAGATGGCCATGTCTCTGACCCTGTCTCCTCTGGGAGTGTCTGTCCCATCCACGCTGGAACCCAGAAGTTGGAAATTCATTTAAATGAGAAATATCTGCCAAGGAAAGTGGGAACAGTCCTGGAATGTAAAGAGGACACATGCCTAAAAGGTTTCTTAATTTGAAAAATGATAGGGCCAAAAGGCAAAATGTAAGAAAAGGAATACCAGCTCTTTCCTGGGAAATTTATAAAGCAGAACAGAACAACACAAAATTTCCCTCCCACTCAGCGCTGTTGGTTTTTGTGGCAGTTCCAACCACAGCCAGCAAGGGGCGCTGCAGGGAGCACTGCAAGGAACACTGCCGGCCAGCAGGGGGCACCCCAGTCCAGCTCCATCCCCTCAGGAGCCATGGCGGCCTCGGACAGGAGGGAGGAGGGGAAATCGCTCCTTTTGCAAATTCACGGCCACCAGTCAATCCCGGCACCACCACTGGCAGCAGGCAGAAGCTGCCAAGGCAGCAGGTTGGATCCCAGTGCCCACAGGCTGAGTAGCAGTTTCCCGGAGCCACGCACACACACTGTGCATCACTCACGTCTGCTCTGCATGCTCCCAAATGGAAGGAAGGCAGCGCCTGACCACAGGCAGGTCTCAGGTACACAAAAAACCCCTGTGGTGGCTTCACACCACAAATCCTGCAAACCCTCAGCCTTTCCCTCAGGTTACGAGGGCAGGGAAGGAGCATCTTTGGGGACACCTGGAATCCACACAGAATCACTCCCCAGACCTCCGCCACGGCTGGGGCCAGAGCCCCTGTGCGATATTTCCAAACATTTCCCTCTTTTTTGCTGGCCACAGCCTGAGCCCAAACATTCCTTCCATGAGGTTCCAGAAGGCTGCAGGTTTTGTTCAAGAAGGAGGGTCCAGGTGAGCTTGTTGAGCAGATTGTTGTGGGACGTGCAGTAGTGCTGGAGCTCTCTCAGTCCCTTACCAAGAGGAACAGATGATCAATTGCTGTATTTCCGGACTGGGTCACCCACAGCCTCCCCTGCAGTGCGGGATTTCCAGCCAGCCCTGCCCTGAAAACCATCAAAGGCCGTCACAGAGCCACTGCTTGGGCTCCGTTTGGGTTTTGTGCCTCTTGCAGAGCTGAGCAAACCACAGCCAGGCCTTTTTCCACCCACAGAATTCTCACCTCTGCAACAGCTCTAAAGCTGCCAGGATCAAAGCCAAGGGGGCAGGGGGGACCCTCAGGTGCTGGCTGCCCCCTGGGGCTGGCCAGAGCAGGGCTGGGCAATGGCCATCCCTGTGCAGTGGGGCTGGGCCATGGCTGGGCCACAACCTTGGATGGCCACCACAACAACATCAGCCACTCCACCATCCACATCACTGTCACAGCAGTAACATCACAATATTTAATCAACAATATAGTCAATAATGTAATATCAATCCATATAATATCCAGCAAAAGTCAACTTCCATTAACTTGTTTCTCACAATACATATTAGTAAAGAATTTTTATTCCTGTTCCCACATCTTTGCCTTAAAGCTCTGTAATTTCAAAGTAATAATATTTCAGAGAGATTGGGGTTGTATTTTCCATTGCAAGGGAGGTTCCCACCTTTTTCAGCTTCCTTGATCGAGCTGAACAAAGAAACACCATTTCTGCCAGGTTAAACAAGGAGCTGCATTTTTGTCCCAGGAGCAGGGAACCAGGTCCTGTGCTACCTTGGAACTGGGATGGGCACCAGTAAGCCACTTCAGTGGGTGCAATCGGAGGGGGATTGCAGAGCCACTAAGCACATGAGGGTTAAGAGGAAAAAATCTGATTTGGAATTATGCCTTAACATATGCTACACATTAGGTGAAAAATTACTCTGTGGGTTGTACATGTGTTGGGAAACCTGTCCCCAGCGAGGCTTCTCGCATCACAGTATGAGGGGAGAGAAAGCTTCAGTGATCGGGCTGTGAGTGACCCCCACTGGCTGGTGGGACAGATGCTTGGGTAAAATGTCTGGGAAAAAATGCCCGGGAAATCGGGCTGTGGGAGGAGCCTTTGCAAAGAAAAGCACAAACTGTGACACTACAGGAGCATTTTGCTTTGGGTTTCTTGGAGGATCAGGGTCTTGCTCAGAGGGTCAGTTTGGCCGTCCTTCCCTGTGGGATTCACATTCTCTGAACCTGGGAGAAGCAGTGGGAGAAGCAAAAAAATCCAAACAGTTCTAATCTCATTTTCTGCTCCTGTGTTTTTCACAAATGGAATGCATTGTGGGAGACTGTTTACCTGAAGGGAACTGGTAATTGGAATTCTGTTGTGAGTGTTTTGATTCACTGACCCATTGAATCCAGGTGTGTGTGTGTGGGGGGGGGGGGGGACAGTAAGCTGACTATCATGAGATTGTGGTCAGTGGAGTGCAGTTGAGTGCTTGGCAGATTCAGTTTGGATGTAATGGAATATAATATAGAATAATATAGTAAAATAAAGTACTTAATAAGCCTTCTGACAAGATGGGGTCAGATGCATCATTCCTCCTGGACGTCGGGCAAAAATATCACAGATACTCCCCTCCCTTGCCTTTTCCTCCCGGTGGTTCTTCTTCCCTGTCCGCACCCGTTCTTCCCTGCTTCGCTGCTTCCCTGAGGCAGCTCATTCCTGCTCATCCTGGACATTCCTTCATTGCTTTCCCCGATGGAATGGATGCTGCCTGCACCCACCCGCTGCCTCTGCCGCCTTTCCCATGATGCCCACAGCACCGAGCCTGCTGCACCTGCCCCCGCAGCCCCAGCCCCTGCAGCCAGCCCAGAGCCCCCAGTGCTGCAGCCCCAGCCCGCAGCCAGCCCGCAGCAGCCAGCCTGCAGCCATCGCTCGCCCATGCCAGAGACACGCAGGTGCCGTCCTTGGAAATCATGCCCAGCCACTCACAAAAGCCATGTGGGCTCGCCCTGGCTTGCAGCACACACACTCCATCCACCGAGCTGGTGCCCACAGAGCACCCAGGCTTCTTGCGGTAACACTGTCCCTGTCTTCTGTTTCTCTCTCTATCCTTTTCCCTTTCTACTCCCTTCTATTCCCCTTCAGTACGAAAGTTTATCCTCCTTTATCAGTAAACAGCTCTCAGATATAATATTGCCATGTTTGTGCTTCATTTTCACCTTAGAAACCTTTCAGCAAGAATCCTCCCCGACTCCCCCATTTACAGCGGGATGGGACAGGGGTAGTGGGAGGGGGAATGGGGAAGCCCTGGGTGCACTGCAAATGCTGTGGGGAGAGAATGGGGCAGTCCCTGAGGGTACTTGGGCCCTTGGATGGGGCTGGGGAGCCTCTGCAGGAACCAGCAAAGGGATGGGGGAGCCCTTGGGGGTACTGGGAAAGGAAATGGGGAGTACAGGGTGCCCTGTGTAGCCTCCCCTCTGACCCATGACCACCTCCCTTGGAAGGATGGGCAATCACAGGAGTCATGGAGGGAGCACCCCCAGTGTCACCCAGTGCCTCCCGCTTCACAGAGCATCACAACTTTTGGTGTAGATTTTCACAGATGTCGCTGGGTTCCAACGGTTGCCTTTGCAGCTCCATGTACGTCGCCTGAGGATCCTCCACTGGGAGTTCTAGGGGGTTTTGGGGGGCCCTGTGGGAATAAGGGGGTGTGTGGAAGGGGATGGGAGGTGCTGGGGGTTTGGGTAAAAGGTGTATCATGGCTGGAGGCTGCACTCACCTTTCCTGGTGCTTCCTGGCATCTGCAAAGGAAAACTGGAGGGGTGAGTTTGGACACCCAGGGGCCCCAGGGTCTCTGAACCACCACCAGACACACAATTCTCCCCGGGCCCTCCCAGTATCCCTGTTCCCCCCTCAGTATCCCTGACCCACCACACTTGCACCAACACCCTGAGCCCCCAAAACTCTGAGTCTGGCAGGGAGGAGGACCCCTGATAGAACCCCCAACATCCCTGCAGGACCCTCCAACAGCTCCCCAGGGCTCTGAGCCATGGTCACTGCGGGCTGAGCCCTGCCCAAGTCAGGGGCTGTGGGTGCAGCCCTAGGGCCCCCCTTCTCTGAGGGCCTTCCCACCCCTCTCCATGACCCCTGTGCCCCCATTGTCACTCACCCACATGGTTCCACCGATGCCAGGCCACAATGACACCCATGAGCAGGAGCAGGAACAAAAGGGCCCCACTGACACCTGCGGCCACTGCAAGAAGCAGAGGGGGTCACATCAGGGTCACCCATCACCCCAGGGATCCTGCAATCTCTGGTGACCCTGTGTGACCCCAGCTGTGTCCCTGCCTGTACCCGTGTCATGCGGTGTCACCTCCAGGACATCAGGGGTGATGGTGGCGTGGGCCACGGGCACTGCGGGGACAGAGACAGGGCTGAGGCCACAGGAAGGGCCTAGCAGCCAGTGTGGGTGGATAGGGATGGGGGATGGGTGTGGTGGGGGATGTTGGGGATGGGGTCACACCAAAGAGGGGTGAGAGGACAAGGGGAGTGGAGGAAGGACACAAGTAATGTGTTATGGGGGACATGGATGTACTCAGGCAGGGGACCCGAGGAGGCTGTGGGGGCTCCCCATGCCCATCCCCACACTCACTGTGCACCGTGATGCAGAGCCGGGCGCTGCTCTTCCACACGGCATCCCCTCAGAGTGCACCTGGCAGCTGTAATTCCCTGAGTGGGAGACCCCCACGGCGGGCACCAGCAGCTGCAGGGACCCCAGTGGGCCCCCCACCACTGCCCGTCCCAGTAGAACACGTGCAGGAGGGGAGATTGGGGCTGCAGGGTGCTGGGGTTGCTGAGGCAGCTGAGAGTCAGGGGGGACCCCTGAGTGGGCTCAGGGGGACCCTCCAGCACCAGCACAGGGGAGAGATCAGGGCAGGAGAGGCGAGGGGGATTTGTGGCCCTGAGTCTCTGGGGATGGGCTGTGGGACTGCCGAGGCGGGGCTCTGGGGTGCTCACCCTGAACTGTCACTGTCACCAGCGCTGACTCCTTCCAACCCCAGGTTCCCACCTGGCCCTTGCAGCGGTAGCGGCCACTGTGGTTCAGCCGCAGACGGGACAGGGACAGCTGAGTGCCATTGGGGAACACCTCCAGTTCCTCGTCCTCGTGGTAGAAGGACACTGAGGTGATCGGGTTGTCTCGCCAGCTCCGGCAGCGCAGTGTCACTGTGTCCCCCTCCAAGAGCACCTGCACTGGCACCTGCAGCACCAGCCAGTCTGGGGGACAGGGAAGTCTTATCATATCTCAGCGATCTGAAGGGTCCCCATGTCAAAGGGATATATCCATTGGATCACACCCAGCACACTAGGTGTCCCCAGTACCCACATGAGTTCACCCACACTGGAATGCTCTGGGATGTCCCCAGAGCAGGGGACACGCTTGGGTCACACAAAAGGTGAGCCATGGAGCGGAGCCCACCCAGAGCTTTTGGGGTCCCCGCGGGTGCCAGCCTGGGGACACCAAACACCCCTCACCTTCTGAGATGTTCACAGCGGGGCTGAGCCCACTGCCAGGTCTGTCACACACATAGGTTCCACTCAGGGTGACAATGAGGCGGTCCTTTCCCTGCTGCCACCAGCGCCGCCCGTCCTTGTACCAGGTGGTGGCACCGGCAGTCCCCGCGCCTTGGCAGGTCAGTGTCACCCGGTCCCACAGCACCGCCGGCCTCCAGGGGGGCTCCACCAGGAGCTGGGTGGTCTGGGCACCTGTGGGTGACAGGGGACACCAGCCTGCCAGGGCCAGCAGGGGTGTGGGGACAGCAGGGTGGGGCCATGGCATCCCCCGAGGACTCACCAGCGAGGCTGAGGGTCTGGGTTGGAAGGGAGAAGGGACAGGGCTGGGTGGGGGTGGCACTGCAGGAACAGCTACACAGGAGCACAGGGCATGGGGTTTTCCCCAATAGGTCTCAGTGGGGGCATTAGTGTGGCACAGAAGGACAGGGACACAGCAGCCAACTCTTGCTTAGGCATGGGGACCCTGTGCTGGCACAGGTCACCCCTGCCAGCCCCACAGCCACATCCCCATGGTTCTGTACCCATGGTCCCATTCCGATGGCACCTGTCCCCATGGTCCATCAGCATGGTGCTTGATCCCTTGTCCCTGTCCTTGCAACCCTGTGTCCCTGTCCTTGTTCCCACAGCTGCCCCAGCCCCAAGGTTCCTTCTGCCACATCCTTGTCCCCACATCTCTGTCCCCCTGTCCCTTTCCCCAAATCCCTGTTCCACGCTTCCTGCTCCCTGTTCCTGTTCCCTTTTCCTGTCCCCACAGCCACCCCAAACTGGGGTCCATGGACTCTGGCATTGGGGACCTCAGGGGACCCCACAGCCTCCCTGTGCCCTCTCCCCTCCCCATCCCCAGGGTGTCAGGCCCGTGCCCGGGGCACTCACCCCACAGGAGCAGCGTCACCTTCCCGGCCATCACGGTGTCCCCAGCCTTGTGAACTGACTGTCCCTTGCTGCTGTGGCCACCGCTCCCCTGGCTGGCGGCTCTTCGGATGAAGGGGAAGGAAGCGAGGTCACATCCGTCCCCACATGTAGGTGGCCCTTGGTGGGGGCAGGGTGGCCACAAGCCGAGGACAAGCTGGGGACAAGGCTGCATAGTCTGGGGACATGGTGGGGGATGGTGTTTCCAGGAGTGGGGGGCTCAGGGGATGTGGGGAACCAAGGATGGGTGTCCAGGAGAATGGGGTTCCAGGGGAATTGGGGTCTTCATGCCTGGGGACATTCAGGGATCCCCTGAACATGGTCCCCAGGGATTTGGGGTCATGGCATGTGGGTGCCAGGGTTGGGGGTGCAACGGGAAAAAGGGGACCCTTGGGAATAGGGGTTTTGGGGGAAGAAGCAGCCCATGGGATGGGATCAAGGCAATGGTGGTGATGGGCACTGGCAGTCCTGGGATGGGGGTACCCAGGGAGGAGAGACCAATGCAATGGGGGTCCCATGGTTGGGTTCCCAGGGGAATGGGGGTGCCAGGGGTGGGCAGTGGCTGGGCAGGCACAGGGGTCTCAACTCCTTCCCTGGTTGCCTCAGATTTTTGGGGTGACCCAGAGCCCAGCACAGCCCCCACCCTGAGGCACCCCAGGGCTTTCCTGGGACTCTCTTTGCCCCTGGCCCCACACACTCCTGGGTCCCTCCAATTTCCTGGCTCAGCAATCCCAGGCAACACTTGATGTCCAATTGCTTCAGACAAAATTATACATCCATAGAATAAAAGCAAAAATCTTTCCCACACCATTATTTTCCCAAAAAAGAACAAACTCAGTGAAAACCAAACTGAAAAGGTATAAATTGCTCTCCTTTATAGAATCCATTGCTTTCTCAAGAAGTTCCTCACAATAAAAACACAAACAAATCCCAATGAAATTAGACTTTTATGTTCCTTTTAGCAGTCCATTGGTGCATCCCACAGCATCATTTGCTTGTGGATAACAGAGAATGTGGAATCTCCCTGAGTGTCCAACAGCTCCCTGGGATTGTTCCCTGCCTGCTGGAAAGCAACCCAGCCCCTAAAGAAGCCTTTACTTGGGCCATTTTTAGGAACTCTCCCCATTTTGCTTATTCTCACGCTGAAACATGATTGACTTCCCATGGAGGAAGGGAGGAAGCTCTGTCCATCCTTGGAACAGTGCACAGGAATCTGTGGAAATGCCCATGTGTGCCTCAGGGTTTGATTCCCTGGTAAATCCACTCCAGTCTGCCCTGAATTCCCCTGCCTTGGCACTCCCTTCTCCTGCTGTGAAACCCTTGTTCCCCAGTCCCTCATGTGCAGCCCCTGCTCAATATTTCCACACTTTTCCCTCTTATTTTGGGGCCACAGAGTGAACCCAAATATTTTTTCCATGAGGTTCCAGAAGTCTGCCGCTTTTCTTCAAGAAAAAGCATTTCAGTCAGGTTGATGAGCAGATTGTTGTGGTCTTTGCAGTAGTTTTGTGGTTTTCTCAGTCCCTTGGGCATCGGCACAAAATTATTAACTGCTGCATTTCAGGACTGGCTCCCTCTCAGCTGCCCTTGCAGGGGGCGTTTCCAGCCAGTCCTGCTCTGAAAACCATCAAAGGCCCTCACAGAGCCACTGCTTGGGCTCCCTTTGGGTTTTGTGCTTCTTGCAGAGCTGAGCAAACCACAGGCCAGGACTGTTTCCATCCACAGGATTCTCACCTTTGCAGCAGCTCTAAAGCTGCCAGAATCAAAGCCAGGGGGGCAGGGGGGACCCTCAGGTGCTGGCTGCCACCTGGGGCTGGGCAGAGCAGAGCTGGGCAATGGCCATCCCTGTGCAGTGGGGCTGGGCCATGGCTGGGCCCCACCCTTGGATGGCCACTGGCTTCAAGGAGCAGGAGTTTGGGAGCTCCTTCCTGCCCAGGGCTCCATTCCCCAGCTGCTCTTGCCGGCTCAGATCCTGCAGGGGACGAGCAAGAATGGAGAAGTCTGGACCCCTCTGGAGCTGCCATCCCCCAGGACAGAACCTCCTTGTCCAGCATGTGTCCCCCCTGGGACAGGATCCCCCCAGAGCAGGAGACCCCTGGATTTGCCCCCGCCCCAGGTCAGAACCTGCCCCCCGTGAGAGAAAGGTGTCAAACGGCCTCTTCCTTCTTCTGCAGGAGAGAGAAAGTGTTGTGGGGGTAAAAGCTGGACACCCCCATCTCCCACAGCCTCCCCAGCCCTCTCTGCAGACCCCTCACCGCTGCTTCCCCCACAGTGGGCTTCCCTCCAACTCGTTCCGTGCTCAGGGCCTCCCGAGGTTCATCAAGGCACGAAACTGATGTTTGTGAAATTAAGAGGTAAAATGATGGAAATGGAAATAAAGAGGAGAAAAGCCCCTGGCGTCTATGGGGACACAGACCCAGACCTTCTTTGAACATACCTGGGGTGACGCTCCCAAACCACAAGCACCCTGAGGGGGACTTTGCTGGACCGTGAGTCACCCCAAAATCTGAGCCACCCAGGGAAGGAGCTTTGACCAATGGGCTCACCAAGCCACTGCCCATCCCTGGCACTCCTATTGCCCTTGAAATCAAATAATGGGATCACCATTCCTCACCTTCCCTGGTATCCCCATCCCAGTACTGACATTCCTCAGGATCTCCATGGCCTAGGACACCATTCCCAAGGAGCCCTCTCCTGTTTATTCCATCTCCTGAAATCTGCCTTTCTCCAGGACCTTGATTCTCCCAGGACCCACATTCCCACAGGGACATCCATTCCCATAGCATCCCCATCCCCTGACCCCCAATCCCTGGAGCCCACGCTCCCCTGGGACTCTCATCCCTGAGTCCCCCCCAGCTCTGGGCATCCCCATTCCCATAGCCCACCTATCCCTGGTGACTCCCCTCTATCAGGACCCCCAGTTCAAGGGACCCCATTTCTGGGACCCCCATTCCCCTGGACATCCATCCATCCCCAGGTCCCTAAACTCACCAAGACCCCCACACATGGGAACCCCATGTCCTGCTGTGTCCAACCCAGCCTTGTCCCCAGGCTGTTCCCACACTTCCGTCAGCCTGTCTCCAAGGCCACATCCCCATGATCCTGTGCTTGTGGCCACCCTGCCCCCACCAAAGGCCACCAACACATAAGGAAAAGACCTGACCTCGCCTTCTTCCCCTTCATCCAAAGAGCCACCACCGAGGGGACAGCCACCCCCAGCAATGAGTGACAGCCAGTGCACATGGCTGGGGACACTGGGATGGCCGGGAAGGTGGCGCTGCTCCTGTGGGGTGAGTGGCCCGGGCACGGGCTTGACACCCCAGGGATAAGGACGGGAGGGGGCACAGGGTGGCTGTGGGGTCCTTTGAGGTCCCCAAGGCCAGCAGAGTCAGTGCATGAGGTGACAAGAGCCACATGGGGTGGCTGTGGGGACAGGGGAAGGGGGGCAGGTATATGGGGACAGTAACAGGGGGACAGGGACTAGGGGAGGCAACATGGGCTGGTGGGGGTGACCTGTGCCAGCACGGGGTGGCCGTGGTGCCCCTAGTTCAGGGGTGTCCACAGAATCCCCATGTCCTGCCTGAGCAAAAGCTAGCCAAGGTGTGTCTGTCCCCAAGGGGTCCATGTCACACAAGGACACTTTGGGCACAGCCCCCACACCACCTATCCCTGGGCCTCTGCTCCCACAGTGCCACCCCCACAGAGCCCTCTCCCTTCTCCCTTTCAGCCCAGACCCTCAGCCTCGCTGGTGAGTCCTCGGGGGATGCCATGGCCCCATCCCGCTGTCCCCAGCCCCATGGTGGCCCTGGCAGGCTGGTGTCCCCTGTCACCCACAGGTGCCCAGACCACCCAGCTCCTTGTAGAGCCCTCCGGAGGCTGCCGGTGCTGTGGGACCGGGTGACACTGACCTGCCAGGGCTTGGGGACTGCCAGTGCCACCACCTGGTACAAGGATGGGCAGCGCTTGGGGCAGCAGGGATGTGGCTGCCTCACTGTCACCCTGAGTGGCACCTACACATGTGACAGACCCGGCACTGGGCTCAGCATCCCCATGAGAGTTTTAGATGGTGAGGGAAGTTGAGTGTCCCCATCCTGGCACCTGCAGGGACCCCAAGGGCTGTGGTTGTGCTCTGCTCCATGGGTCACCTCGTGTGTGACAAGAGCCCATCCTCTGCATATGGGGACATCCCAGAGCATCCCTCTGCAAGAAGACTTCTCTCTCTCACATTGGGTGGCTCTTGGTGCCTCCCAGTGCCGTCACCACCCTCCTGACACCCCTGGTGTGACAGGACCCCTCTGTCCCCCAGACCTGGTGGTGCTGCAGGTGCCAGCATGGGCACTGCAGGAGCGGGACATGATGACACTGCGCTGCTGGGGCTGGCAGAACAAACTGCTCACTGACATGTCCTTCTACCATGATTGGAAGAAACTGGAGGGGCTCCACAATGGGACAGAGATGTCCCTGTCACCTCCACAGCTGCACTACAGTGATCGTTACAGCTGCAGGGGCCAGGTGGTGTCACAGTGGAAGGAGTCGAAGCTGATGACAGTGACAGTGCGCAGTGAGTGAAGGGATGAGGACAGGGAAGCCTGACATCCTCCAAAGGTTTTCTCACCACTGCCTGAATCCTTCATCCCTTCCTTTACTACTCCCTGGGTCACACAAAATTGCCCATATCCCTCTTGGTTTCCCCCACGACTGCCCAGTTCCCCCTGCAGATCCCTCATCCCTCTCTTTGTCCTCC
Source organism: Zonotrichia albicollis (assembly GCF_047830755.1). Classification (NCBI taxonomy): domain Eukaryota; kingdom Metazoa; phylum Chordata; class Aves; order Passeriformes; family Passerellidae; genus Zonotrichia; species Zonotrichia albicollis. The sequence continues at coordinate 3,606,566 of NC_133827.1, read as the reverse complement.
CCAGCCCTCCCTGGAATCCCCACCTCTTCCAAGGTCCCTACTCCACCCTCTGCTCTCCCTTCCCTCCCTGACGCCTCCTGCCCCTTTCTAAATCCCACATCATTCCCTGAGTCTCCTCAGTCTCTTATCTGATTCCCCCTCCCTGCCTGGGTCTCTACACCTTTCCACTGGATCTCACCATTGTCCCCAGGTACCAACACGCCTCCCAGGGTCCCCTTCTGCTCACTGAGATCTTCTCTACTCCCCTCCAATCCCCCTCTTTCCTCTCCCATGTCCCCCCACCTCTCCTGGGTCCCCAATACCTCCTGTGTCCCCCCACAGGGGTCCCGCTTTCGGGGGTGTCCCTGTCAGTGCAGCCCCCCAGAGGACAGGTGGCACTGGAGGACTGCCTGGTGCTGAGCTGCACAGTGGCAGTGGGGACAGGTCCCCTGTGCTTCTCCTGGCACCGGGAGGGCTTGGGGGCACCGCTGGACACCAACCGCCACCTGGAGATGCACCACGTTGGGGACAATGACAGAGGCCAATACTAGTGCTGGGTTAGCGACGGGGACAGCGTGGCTGAGAGTGACACCCTGAATGTCACAGTCTTGGGTGAGTGGAACCCTCAGACTGGGGGTGACCCACCAATGACACTCCCATTCCACCTTGCTCAGTGCCAGCCCTGTCTGTGTCCCCACAATGCCCGTGACCAATGCCACCATCACCCCCAGTCCCCTGTCACACCAGGTGCGTGCAGGTGACCCTGTGACCCTGCGCTTTTCAGTGCAGGTGGGCTCAGCCCCTGTCACCTTCACCTGGCTGCACAATGGGCAGGAGGTGGCCCTGGGTCCCCTCCTGGAGTTCAGAGCTGTCGATGTGGGACATGCAGGGCACCTACCCGTGCGTGGCCACCAACCAGCTGGGACAGGACGGGCACCGCGTGTTCCGGGTACTCAGCCCAGAGCTGGCCCTGGAGGTGACACCTGGCTCACCCTTGCTCACAGGTGGGGTCACACAGGGTCACCAGGTTGTGCAGGACCCCTGAGGCAATGGGTGACCCTGATGTGTCCCCCTCTGTTCTTGCAGTGGCCTCAGGGTTCAGTGGGGCCCTTTTGTTCCTGCTCCTGCTTGTGGGTGACATTGTGGCCTGGCACTGGTGGCACTGTGTGGGTGACAATGGGGGGACAGGGGTCTCAGAGAGCTGTAGAGGCCCCCAGAATTGGGGAGTGATAGGGCAGCACCCATAGCCCCAGAATTGTGACGTTCTCTTGGAGTCCTGTAAGGTTTGGGGAGGTGCTGGAGTGTCCTGCAGGAATGTTAGAGGTTCTTTATGGGGCCTGGGGGCGTTTGGAAGGTCTGGGTCCCTGCTGGGTTTGGGTTCTTGAGGCTGATTTGGATCCACGCACTGGGGAAGTTAATGAATTCTGGGGTGCTCCAGAGATGCTTGGGGGTCCTGTGGAAATGTTAGGCTCCCCTGGGGGCTCAGGAATACTGAGAGGGTTCAGGGCCCTAGGGATCCCGCAATCACCCCTCCCCTCTTTCCTCTGTAGCTGCCAGAAAGTGCCAAGAAAGGTGAATGGGGGGCTCCAACCACACTCTCCCATTTTACCCCAACCCCAAGATCTCCCATTCCCTCCCCCACATCCCCTTTATTCCCGCAGGGCCCCCCCAGATCCCCCAGTCCCCCCAGAGGAGGGGGAGGTGCTGTACACCCATGTCGTGGTCACCAAGAGGGCAGAGGGTGAGTACAGGGGGGACACACACAGAGGGACACGTCACCCACGAGTGTCACCCCACCCAGATCCCACAGCCCGTGTCTCTCGCAGTGTCCCCCCGTGCCACCACCCTCCAGGATCCCCAGGTGACCTATGCGGAGCTGCGGGGACACCAGGGGCAACCATGGGAACCGGTGACATCTACGGGAATGTGCTGTGACACTGGGGGAAACTGGGGGGCACTGGGGGTCCACACCCATGGGCACCCACTCGTGTGTGTGCTGCCACTAAAAACTGCCCCTCTCCCTTGCTGTGGAGGATCAAATATGCCAAAGGGCTGAGAGAAGAACAATTTCCTGAAACAGCAACCAGAAAGAATAAAACAAACAGCAACAGCAATAAGGTTCTGAGTCCAAATCGTCACACATGGGCAAATTACCTGGGAAAGACCTAACAAGGAACAAACCCAATTTTTCTCCCTGCACGTTTCCTCCACCAGAGGAACCTGGCAGGACGCTGGACCTTCCTTGCTCTAATGGCCAAAGCAGCCTTCAGAAGGCTCTGGATTCTCTTGTCCCCTGTACCAAACCCCTCCTCTGCCGTGTTCCCCACCCCAGGATCTCACAAAGTCTGTGAGATCCTCACAAAGGATCTCAAAATGTGGGGATTCCAGAGCCTCCCCCTTTCATAGGGCAGTCGGGGTAAGGCCATGGCACAGTGTGGGGTGTCAGAGACAGGAAAAGTTTGATGTCTGGAGATAATTTTGTAACAGCTGTGTGTGGCAGGGGTAGGTCAGGCCTTGGTTTTGGAGAGACACAGCCCCGCCTGTCCATCAGTCTTTCAGCCATTGCACACAGGGACAGTGTGACACACCAGGTCCTGAGTGGCTGGGTGACCAGAAGTGCCATCTGAGGAGAGGGCCCTTGGTGGCCCAACTGGCTTAAAAGGCAGAGCATGAGGTCGCCAAGTCTCTGACACTGACTCTTCTTGGCATGTCTGTCCCATCCACACTGGAATCCCGGAGTGTGCCACTCATTTAAATGAGAAATATCTGCCAAGGAAAGTGGGAACGTTCCTGGAATAGAAAGTTGGCCCAAGGTCAAAAACCATTTTTTGATTTCAAAGATGATGGGGCTTCCAGGCAGAACTGTAAGAAAAGGAATAGCAGCTCTTTACTAGGAAATTTATAAACCAGAATAGAACAAACAAGACAAATCTAGAACTTTCCCTCCTCCTCAGTGCTGTTGGTTTTTGTGGCAGTTATAACCGCAGCCAGGCAAATGCCCTGTGCAATACCCGCAACAGCTCTCTATGATCCCGGATGGAAGGAAGTCAGTGCCCAGGCAGGTCTCAGGTCCACAACATCACTTCTGGTAGCTTTACAGCCTTTCATTCCCTTTTCCTCCTTCAGCCTCGGCACAGCAGCTCTGGGAATGAAGTTCCCTGGGATGCTGAGGAAAGCTGGTGCTTGGTGCTGACTCTGCCCCATCTCCTCAGGTGGCTGCAGAGCACATTTGGAGTTTCTGCTGTTCCTGGGCCACTGCTGGTTCTGACACAGCAGCCCCAGGGGAGGAGGAAGAAGAGGGCAGAGGCACAGCCCTGAGGGCTCTGCAGCTGCAACTGGACTATAGGTACAGCCGGGGCTGAGAGCAGTGTCTTAGGAGGGCAAGATGGGGCTAAATTGGAGCTGTTTGGGCCAATGTCCCTGTGCTGCTCTGGGAGCTGCAGACCCTTAAGGAGATGTTGTAATTAGTGCTGGAGTTCCTGAAGTTCCGCTGCATTCCTAAAGCAACCCCATGCAAAACACAGAGCACCGGTGCCTCTCCTGGGGATTTTGGGATCCTGGGGCTGAGGCAAGAGCAGCTGGAGCAGGTGGCCCACGGGAGCAGCGCCTGGCCATGCAGGTGAAGCCTGAGCGCCGGGGACTCCTCAGGGTGCTCAGGGGAGGCCCAGAGGGGCTGGGCCATGGTGGGCCCCACTTGCCATTCCTGCTCCACTCAGATTTTGGGACAGAGCAGTGATGCCCATCGGGCTCCCAAACCTCTCAGGGCTCGGGCACAGCCTCACAGGAGGTCCCGGCCCAGGCCTTGGTGGGATGATTCGGGTGTTCTCTGGCTCGATCCCGACAAAGGGCAGTGCTCCGGGAGCAGTCGGCACATCCCGAGGAGCAGCCCGGGGCTGCTGGAGCCCGAGTGCTGCGGGCAAGGACGGCCTGAGGGAGCCGGGCCCCGCTCAGCCGGCGCTGCCCCAGGAACGTCTCATCCTGCACGAGCTCGGCAGCCTCTGCCGGTGCCGGCCCCGGGGCTGTAGAGGGGCGCGGCCGGAGGGGCCGGGGAGCAGCGGGTGGGAGGGGCCGGGATGGAGGGACCGGGACTCTACTGGGGAGCCCCGAGCGTGGAGGGAGTGAAACGGCGGAGGGGAGACCCCAGGACAGGGGGAGCAGAGACCCTGCGGTGGGGTCTGCGGAAAGGAGGGACCGCAATGGTGGTCCCGGAGCACCGGGAAGGGGCCCAGCTGCCATCGCGCTGCGAGTGCCGGGACGGTCACAAGGTGTCCGAACCGACTGTGGCAGCGTGTCCGAAGGCACTGTCGCGATGTGTCAGGACCGAGCGTTTCCAGGGTAAGGCCCCCACAGCTCCGGGAAGTGGAGGGGTACCCTGGAAGGTGTGCAGCCGGTGTGGGGCAGAGCCCTGTCTATTCCCTATGCCTTGTGCAGGTGAGGAGGGCAGGGAAGGAGCAGCTTTGGGAACACCTGGAATCCAAACAGAATCGCTCCCCACAGCCCCATCATGGCCATAGGGCAGAGCCACTGCTCAATACTTCCCACATTTCCCTCTTGTCTGGCAGCCGAGCCAGAACCCAAACTTTCTTTCCATGACATTCCAAAGGGCTGCTCATTTTGTTCAAGGAGGACCCAGTCAGGTTGTTGAGCAGATTGTTGTGACATTTGCAGTAGTTTTGGGGCTCTCTTAGTCCCTTGGAGACAGGGAGTAAATGATCAATTGCTGCATTTCCAGACTGGATCCCTCTCAACTTCCTCTGCAGGGGTGGTTTCCAGCCAGCCCTGCTCTGAAAACCATCAGAGGCCCTCACAGAGCCACTGCTTGAGCTCCCTTTGGGTTTTGTGCTTCTTGCAGGGCTGAGCAAACCACAGGCAGGCCATTTTCCACCCACAGAATTCTCACCTCTTCAGCTCTAAAGCTGCCAGAATCAAAGCCAAGGGGGCAGGGGGGACCCTGAGGTGCTGGCTGCCACCTGGGGCTTGGCAGAGCAGGGCTGGGCAATGGCCATCCCTGTGCAGTGGGGCTGGGCCATGGCTGGGCCCCATCCTTGGATGGACACTGGCTTCAAGGAGCAGGAATTTGGGAGCTCCTTCCTGCCTGGGGCTCCATTCCCCAGCTGCTCTTGCTGGCTCAGATCCTGTAGGCAACGAGCAAGAATGGAGAAATCTGGAGCCCCCCGGAGCTGCCATGCTCCAGGGCAGGACCCCTTGTCCAGCATGTGTCCCCCCTGGGACAGGATCCCCACAGGACAGAACCCTCCCCCCCCCCCCCCCCCCCCGCCGTGTGACAGCACAAACGGCCTCTTCCTTCTTCTGCAGGACAGAAAAAGTGAAAGTGTTGGGGCACACAGCCAGACACCCCCATCCCCCACAGTCTCCCCAGCCCTCCCTGCAGACCCCTCACTGTTACTTGCCCCACTCTGGGGTTCCCCCAACCCGTTCCCTACTCAGTTGTTTCCCAGTTGAATAATCAAGGAATAAACTGGGGCATTGTGAAATTGAGGGATCAAAAGGAGGAAGTGGAAATGAAGAGTGGAAAAAGCCCCTGGGAGCTGGGGGCACACAGACTTAGAGCCCTTCAGAATCTCCCTGGCGTCACCCCCAGGCCATCGGAACACTTCAAGGGCTGTGTTGGGCCCTGGGTCACCCCAAAATCTGAGGCACTCAGGGCAGGGGCTCCAAACCATGAACCCACCGAGCCACTGCCTATCTCTGGCACCCTCATTCCCCTGGGTACCCAACCATGGGACCCCCATTCCTTCAGTCCCCTTGTCCCAGGGACCCCATCCCAGTACTCACATTCCCCAGGATCTCCATGGCCCAGGACCTCATTCCCAAGGAACCCTCTCCCATTCATTCCACTAACAGACATTCCTCTTCCCCCAGAACCTAGATTCTCCCAGAAACCCTCATGCCCACTGGATCCCTCATTCCCCTGGTACCCTCATACCTAGGACAACCATCTTCTGACCCCAAATCCCTGGAGCCCTCATTGTTCTGGGACTTCCATCCCTTAGTTCCCCCAGCCCTGGGCACCCCCATTCCCATGGCACCTCCATCCATGGTGACTCCCCCTCCTCAGAACCCCCATTCCCAGGGACCCAATCCCTTGGGCTCCCCATTCCCCTAGAACCCATCCCTGGCTCTCCAAACACCCTGTGCCCCTCACTCCTGCTAAGCCCATGTCCCACCTTCTGCCACTCTGTCCTGTCCCCATCCTGTCCCCTCCCTGCCCACAGCCTGTCCCCAGCTTGTGGTCACCCTGCCACCACCAGGTGCCACCTACACATGAGGAAGAGACCTGACCTCGCTTTTTTCCCCTTTGGCCATAGACCCACCACCCAGGGGACAGCCACCCTGGCAGCGAGTGACAGCCAGTGCACATGGCTGGGGACACCAGGATGGCCGGGAAGGTGGCGCTGCTCCTGGGGGGTGAGTGCGCCGGGCACGGGCCTGACATCCTGGGGATTGACCCCAGAGAGGCAGAGACCTCTGGGGAGGGGGCACAGGGAGTGGGAGAACATGTCAGTCACTGAGGGGCAATTCTGCTATGAGGACAAGGAAGTGTAGGGGTCCCTCAATGGGACTGTGCTGTCCCTTTCCCCTCTGCAGCTGAACCACAGTGGCCGCTACCGCTGTGGGAGCTGGGTGAGCTCCAATGTGTCCTTGTGGGTGCTCTCAGCACCGGTGACAGTGACAATGCATGGTGAGCACCCCACGGCTGGAACTCCAGTCTCCTGACACCCCCAAAGCCACTTCCCAGCAGACTCAGAGTCACAGTCCTTAGCTCCCCTCTCCTTCCCTGAGCTCTCCTTGGTGCCAGTGCTAGACGGCCCCCCAAGTGCATCGTGGGGTCCCCCCTGACTCTCAGCTGCCTCAGCACCCCCAGCCCCCTGCGGCCCCGAGACCCCCTCCTGCACGTGTTCTACTGGGACGGGCAGGTGGTGGGGGGCCCACAGGGGTCCCTGCAGCTGCTGGTGCTCGCCGTGGGGGTCTCCCACTCGGGGAATTACAGCTGCCAGGTGCGCTCCGATGCGGGGGGGAACCGTGCAGAAGAGCAGCGCCCAGCTTTGCATCACAGTGCGCAGTGAGTGTGGTGATGGGCACGGGGAGTCCCCAGAGACCCCCCAGGTCCCCTTCCTGAGTACCTCCATGTCCCCCTGTCACCTTTATTGTGTCCCTTCGCCTCTGCCCTCAGTCCCTTTACTCCTCTGTGGTGTGACCCCATACCCAAAGTCCCCCATCACACCCATCCCCCTCATCCCTATCCCCACACACCGGCTGCCAGCCCTTCCCTGTGCCCTCAGCCTTGTGTCTGTCCCCACAGTGCCCGTGGCCAATGCCACCATCACCCTAAGTCCCCTGTCACATGAAGTGCACACAGGTGACAACGTGACCCTGCACAGCTCGGTGCAGGTGGGCTCAGCCCCTGTCACCTTTACCTGGCTGCACAACGGGCAGGAGGTGGCCCAAGGTCCCCTCCTGGAGCTCAAGGCTGTCGATGTGGGACATTTGGGCACCTACCAGTGAGTGGCCACCTGCGCGGGGGCGTGAACGGCCCTGGAATCCGGCTATCTGGTGAGGGGCGAAGGCCAGGGCCCCTGCGCATCAGAAAGCAGCCCCCCTTGGCGTCTTTTGGCCTCGGGCTGAGCTGGGGGATAGCTCGGAGCAGCGCGGTGAGAGACGAATTAGGAGGCGACCACTTGCTGGGAGTAAACTGTCGGTTTATTACAGAAGAACCAACAAGGAGGGGAAACACCCAGCAAATGGCCCCGAACAAGGGGCAGGAGAGGGTTTTAAGGGAAAAGGGGGGAAGAAGGCAGGGAAACCCGGCTATCCAATAGAAATACATATTTGGAGGTACGAAACATAACTGATATACTAAAGTAGCCAACTGTTATAAATCATAGGAGGGGCTCCGGGGCTACAGCCAACCATACCTCCCAGAGAAAAGAAAATTCTCGAAACCTGGGAGGAGAAAAAGAGTGATTGACTGACCCCAAGGAGGAAAAAACTTTCACTTTATAAGAGAAACCAAGGGAGGAGCAGTTTCATTTCCATAGCAACCTAACTGGCAGGGTAGCAGCAGGAAGTAATACAGAAAATGGGGGGAGCAAACTAACGAACTTAAGAACACACCACAGCAGCCGCCAACCAGCTGGGACAGGACGGGCACCACGTGTTACGGGCACTCAGCCTTGAGCTGGCCCTGGAGGTGTCACCTTGCTCACCCTGGGTCAGAGGTGGGGTCACACAGGGTTGCTGGGTTGTTCCGGGCCCCTCTAGTTCCTGTAGGGACCCTGGTCAGTCCCCCTCTGTCCCCAGCAGTGGCTGTGAATGTCGGCAGGACCCTCCTGTTCCTGCTCCTGCTCCTGGCTGTCATCGGGGGCTGTCACTGGTGGCACCACCAGGGTGGGTGACAATGGGGGGGAGGGGGGGGATGGGGTTCCTGGAGTGAGGAGGAGCCCCCAGAGTGGGGACAGAGATCAGCAGCACCCAGGGCGCCTGAGCTGGGGGACACTGAGCCTGCAGTGACCTCGGCTGGGCGTCTTGGGGGATTTGGAGGGAATTTGGAGAGTCTTAGTAGTGCTCCCGCGACATCCCCGGATGGGCTTTGAGGAATATTGCAGTGGCATTGGAAGTTCCTGGAGGGTTTGGAGAGCTCCTAGAGAGCTGTGCAGGGATGTTGGAGGATCTTTCTGGGTCCTGTGGGAGTTTGTGGGTCCCCCTCTCTTCCATGCTTGGCGTTCTGGGGGCTCAGAGGGTTGGGGGCACCAGGGGGACTGGGGGCACTGCGGTGATACAGAAGTTCTGGGAGGTTCAGGGGTCATTAGAGTGTCCTGGGGGAATCAGGGGTCCATTGGAATTTGGGGCTGCAGTGGGGATTTGGGGGTCTCGTGAGTGGTTGGAACTACTGAGGTCCCAGGAAGGATCAGGGGTCCCAGTGTTCCCACAGTCCCCCTCTCCCCTTTCCCTTGCAGCTGCCAGGAAGCTCCAGGACAGGTGAGTGGGGGGCTCTGCCTGGGGCTCCCCTTTCCTCCTCCCTAGACATGACCCAGACCCCCCCATCCCCACAGGATCCCCTGGGAGGAAGGGGCAGTGCTGAACCTCCCACGTCGTGGACACCAAATGGGCAGATGGTGAGTACAGAGGGTGACAGGGACACATCACCCTCGGGTGTCACCCCCACCGAGGTCCCCACAAGCAGTGTCACTCTCAAAGCCCCCACAGGTGTCCCCCAGCCCTGCCCCACTTTGGGATCCACAAGTGACCAACGTAGAGCTGTCGGGACCCAACGAGGGACAGCAGGACCCCTGTGACTACGATGACATGCTGTGACGCTGGGGACACTGGGGGTCCCTGCCTGAGGGCACCCACCATCTGTGCCCCCAAGCTCCCATGGGTGCTCACCATGTCTGTGGGGTGGCCACGAGTGGGGGTCCCATGTGGGGCTGCCCAGAGCTCCCCATTCCAGTGCTCCCAGTGCTCCCAGGACCCCCAGGGGCTCCCCACTCCCTTCCCTAGAGCCAGGAGGCACAGGACCCTTGTCCCTCTTATTGGACCCAAAATACAGCTCTTTGATTAAACTGGGAGAAATGGTTTTTGTTTGTCCAGCTCTGTCAATTCAGCTCGGGAAGGAGCCAGGTCCCTGTCAGGTTAAGGAGCAGATTGTTGTTGCTTTCTTTCCAGTAGACCTGGGGCTCTCTCAGTACCCTGGGGACAGGGACAAATCGATAAAATGCTGCATTTCCTGTCTGGTTCCCTCACAGCTGCCCCTGCAGGGCGGGTTTTTAGCCAGCCCTGCTCTGAAAACCATCAAAGGCCTTTACAGATTCACTGCTTGTGTCACTCTGGCTTTTGTGCTTCTTGGAGGGCTGAGAAAACCACAAGAAGAACAAAACCCAAGAATTTTTTCCACCCACAGAATTATCACCTCTGCAGCAGCTCTAAAGCTGCCAGAATCAAAGCCAAGGGGGCAGGAGGGACCCTCAGGTGCTGGCTGCCCCCTGGGGCTGGGCAGAGCAGGGCTGGGCAATGGCCATCCCTGTGCAGTGGGGCTGGGCCATGGCTGGGCCCCACCCTTGCATTGACAGGGGTCCCCAGGATGTGCCACCCCCTGGACTGGTTTCTTCCAGGTGACCCCCAGAACAAGATCCTCCCTGGACAAAACTCCCCTGGATGTGCCCCCCCAGGACAGAACCCCCTCCTTTCCCATCTGACTCTCAGCACAAATGGCCTCTTCCTGCTTGTCCAGGAAAAGGAAAGTGAAAGTGTTGAGGGAGCACAAGCAGACATCCCCCAAAGCCTCCCCACCCTTCCCTGCACCCCTCACACCCAATTTTTCCCCTCCCCTGTGTCCCCCCCAACCTGTTCCCTGCTCAGGTGCTCCCCAGGATTGCTGAGCCAGGAACTGGGGCTGAGGGGACCTGGCGCAAAAGTGAGAAAAGTAATGTAAATAGAGAAATAAAGAGAGGTAAAAGTCAAGAGCAGGGGAGGGACAGAGTTAGAGCTATCCAGAACCCCCATGTGATGCTTGCCCAGAAACAACAATGCTGGGCCCCAGGTCACCGCAAAACCTGAGGCACCCAGGGAAGGGCTGTGACCCCCGTGCCCCCCCTAGCCACTGCCCGTCACTGGCACCCCCATTCCCCTGAGAACTCAACCATGGGATTCCATTTCTTTCAGTTGCCCCTTCCCTGGAGCCCCCATCCCTGGAGTGAAATTCTCCAGGATCTCCAACCCCAAGGAACCCCATCCTGGCTAATTCCAGTCCTTGGGACCTCCCTTCCCTTAGGGTCATTGATACCCCCAGGACCCCCATTCTCACAGAGCCCTCCTTTCCCCTGACACCCTCATCCCTTGGCCACCACCCCTTGATCACTGGAGGCCAAGTTGTTCTTGGACCCTCATTCCTGAGTCTGAGTCTACGTAAACCTTGGGACCCCCAATTCCCCTGGGACCCCATCCGTCGGCATCCCAATCCCCTGGACACCCATCCCTGGCTCCCTACACAGCCTCAGCCTCCAAGTTCTGGCAACACCATGTCCCCACCATGTCCCACCATCACCCCCATGTCTCACAAGTTCCCCACCCTGCTCCCATCCTGTCCCCACCCTGCCCCCACCAAGGGCCACCTACACATAGGGACGGATGTGACACCGCTTCCTTCCCCTTCATCCGAAGAGCCGCCAGCCAGGGGAGCGGTGGCCACAGCGGCGAGTGACAGCCAGTGCACATGGCTGGGGACACCAAGACGGCCGGGAAGGTGGCGCTGCTCCTGTGGGGTGAGTGCCCCATGCACGGGCCTGACACCCCGGGGATGGGCACTGGTGAGGCAGAGACTGGTGGAGGGGGGGGACACAGGGGGGCTGTGGGGTCCCCTGAGGTCCCCAATGCCAGGAGAGACAATGCATGAGGTGACCAGGGTCGTGGAGTGGCTTTGGGGACAGGAGAGGGGGTTAAGGAACATGGGGACAATAACAGGGGGATGGAATTTAGTGAGGCATCATGGGACTGGGGAAGTTGTGAGGACATGGACAGGGTGCCAGGGGGGCCAGGACAGGAATTAGGGGAAAAGCACCATGCAGATGGGCCCTGGGTATAGAGACCATGGGACTGTTGGGGGTGACCTGTGCCAGCATGGGATGGTCCTGGCATCGCCATTCTCACGGTGCCCACGGTGTCCCTGTGTCCTGCCTCAGCCTAAGGTGTCCCTGGAGCCCCAGTTCCTAAGAGGTCTGTGCCACTCTGGTGTCCCCACAGGAGAAATCTGGGGATGATGCCAAAACCCGAGCTCTGGTGCTGGTGTACCTAGAGAGCCACCCCCACTGAGCCCTGTCCCTTCTCCCTTCCAGCCCAGACCCTCGGCTTCGCTGGTGAGTCCTCAGGGGATGCCATGGCCCAACCCTGCTGTCCCCAGCCCCACGCTGGCCCTGGCAGGCTGGTGTCCCCTGTCACCTGCAGGAACCCAGACCACCTGGATCGTCGTGGAGCCCCCCTGGAGGCCAGCGGTGCTGTGGGACCGGGTGACACTGACCTGCCAGGGCTCGGGGACCATCAGTGCCACCACATGGTACAAGGATGGGCGGCGCTGGGGACAGCAGGGACGTGACCGCCTCACTGTCACCGAGAATGGCACCTACGGGTGTAACAGACCCGGCAGTGGGCTCAGCCTCCCCATGAGAGTCTTAGATGGTAAGAGGGGTTTGGGTGTCCCCAGCCTGACACCTGCGGGGACCTCAAGGGCTCTGGGTGGGCTGCACTCCATGGGTCACCTCCTGTGTGACCAGAGCCCATCCCCTGCATATGGGGACATCCCAAAGCATGCCAGTGTGGAGGGGCCCCTGTATTGAAATTGGGGACCCCCAGTGTGCTGGCTGTGACCCACTGGGGGGGTCCCTATTGGGTGGTGCCTTCAGGACCCTCCAAGCCCTCCTCCTGATGTGACAGGACCCATTTGTTCCCCAGACTGGCTGGTGCTGCAGGTGCCAACAAGGCCACTCCTGGAGGGGGACAGGGTGACACTGCGCTGCCGGGACCAGTGGAACAACCTGGTCACCTGGGTGTCCTTCTACCATGAGGAGAAGCAGCTGGTGGAGCTCCGAAATGGGACAGAGCTGACCCTGTTCCCTCTGCAGCCGCACCACAGTGGGCGCTACCACTGCAGGGGCTGGCTGAAAGACAGGCAGTGGGTGGTGTCTGCGCCAGTGACAGTGACAGTGCACGGTGAGAACCCCACAGCTTCCACCCCAACACCCCCACAGCCCCTCCCCAAGGACTTGGGTTCGCTGTCCCCACTGCCTCCAATCTCCTGCCCTGAGCTCCTCCCAGTGCAGGTGCTGGAGGGTCCCCCTGAGCCATCCTTTATCTCCCCCTGACTCTCAGCTGCCTCAGCACCCCCAGCCCCCTACGGCCCTGAGCCCCCCTCCTGCACATGTTCTACTGGGACAGGCAGGTGGTGGGAGGCCCACAGGGGTCCCTACAGCTGCTGGTGCCCGCTGTGGGCGTCTCCCACTCTGGGAATACAGCTGCCAGGTGTGCTCCAAGGGTGGGGCCATGCAGAAGAGCAGCACCTGGCTCCGCATGACAGTGTGCAGTGAGTGCGGGGATGGGAACAGGGAGCCCCCACATCCTCCTGATGTCCCCTGCCTGGGCACCTCCATGTCTCCCATTGACCTTTCTTGGGTCCTTCCACCACTCCCCTTTTCTCCACACATCCATGGCATAACCTTGTCCCCACTATCCCTCATCACTCTCATCCCCTCCCGTCCCTATCCCCCCACACCAGCTGCGAGCCCCTCCCTGTGCCCTCAGCCCTGTCTCTGTCTCCCTGCAGTGCCTGTGGCCAATGCCACCATCACCCCCCATCCTCTGGCACATGAGGTGCGTGCAGGTTACAACGTGACCCTGCATTGCTTGGTGCAGGTGGGCTCAGAACCTGTCACCTTCACCTGGCTGCACAATGGGCAGGAGGTGGCCCGGGGTCCCCTCCTGGAGCTCAGGGCCATCGATGTTGGACATTCGGGCACCTACCAGTGTGTGGCCACCAACCAGCTGGGACAGGACGGACACCACGTGTTCCAGGCACTCAGCCCAGAGCTGGCACTGATGGTGACAACATGGGGACACAGAGACACAGGTGTGGTCACACAGGGTTACTGGGATGTTCAGGATCCCCGGGGTTCAGGGTGACCCTGGTGTGTCCCCTCTGTCCCCAGCAGTGGCTGTGAATGTCGGCAGGACCCTCCTGTTTCTGCTCCTGCTCCTGGCTGTCATCGGGGGCTGTCACTGCTGGCACCACCACGGTGGGTGACAATGGGGGGGGGGATTGGGGTCCTGGAGTGAGGAGAAACCCCCAGAGTGGGGGAAGAGATTGGCAGCACCGAGGGCACGTGAGCTGGGGGACACTGAGCCTGCAGTGACCTCGTCTGGCGGTCCTGAGGGATTTGGGGGGAATTTGGAGAGTGTTAGTTGTGCTCTAGGGCCATCCCCAGATGGGCTTTGAGGAACATTGTGGTGTCATTGGGAGTTCTTGGAGGGTTTGGAGAGCTGCTAGAGGACTGTGCAGAAATGTTGGAGGATCTTTGTGGGTCCTGTGGGAGTCTGGGGGTCCCCCTCTCTGCCATGCTTGGGGTTCTGGGGGCTCAGAAGGTTGGGGGCACCAGGGGGACTGGGGGCACTGCGGTGTTTCAGAAGTTCCAGGAGGTACAGGGGTGATCAGAGTGACCTGGGGCACTCAGGGGTCCATTGGAATTTGGGGCTGCAGTTGGGATATGGGGATCCCGTGGGTGGTTGGAGCTGCTGAGGTCCCAGGAAGGATCAGGGGTCCCGGTGTCCCAACAGTCACCCCCTCCCCTTTCCTTGCAGCTGCCAGGAAGCTCCAGGACAGGTGAGTGGGAGGCTCTGGCTGGGACTCCCCTTTACCCCTTCCCAGACATGACCCAGACCCCCCCATCCCCACAGGTTTCCCTGGGAGGAAGGGGCAGTGCTGAACCCCCCACATTGTGGGCACCGAATGGGCAGACGGTGAGTACAGAGGGTGACAGTGACACATCACCCGCGGGTGTCACCCCCACGCAGGTCCCACAAGCAGTGTCACTCTCAGGGCCCCCATGGGTGTCCCCCAGCCCTGCCCCACCTCGGGATCCACAAGTGACCAACGTGGAGCTGTCGGGACCCAACGAGGGACAGCGGGACCCCTGTGACTACGATGACATGCTGTGATGCTGGGGCACTGGGGGTCCCTGCCTCAGGACACCCACCATCTGTGCCCTCAAGCTCCCATGGGTGCTCACCGTGTCTGTGGGATGGCCACAAGTGGGGGTCCCATGTGGGGCTGCCCAGAGCTCCCTGTTCCAGTGGTCCCAGTACCCCCAGAGGCTCCCCATTCCCTTCCCCAGAGCCAGGAGGCACAGGACCCTTGTCCCTCTTATTGGACCCAAAATACAGCTCTTTGATTAAACTGGGAGAAATGGTTTTTGTTTGTCCAGCTCTGTCAATTCAGCTCGGGAAGGAGCCAGGTCCCTGTCAGGTTAAGGAGCAGATTGTTGTTGTTTTCTTTCCAGTAGACCTGGGGCTCTCTCAGTACCCTGGGGACAGGGAAAAATTGATAAATTGCTGCATTTCCTGTCTGGTTCCCTCCCAGCTGCCCTGCAAGGCGGGTTTCCAGCCACTCCTGCTCTGAAAACCATCAAAGCCCCTTTACAGACTCACTGTATGTGTCACTCTGGCTTTTGTGCTTCTTGCAGGGCTCAGACAACCACAAGAAGAACAAAACCCAAAAACTTTTTCCCTCACAGAATTTTCACCTCTGCAGCAGCTCTAAAGCTGCCAGAATCAAAGCCAGGGGGGCAGTGGGGACCCTCAGGTGCTGGCTGCCCCCTGGGGCTGGGCAGAGCAGGGCTGGGCAATGGCCATCCCTGTGCAGTGGGGCTGGGCCATGGCTGGGCCCCACCCTTGCATTGACAGGGGTCCCCAGGATGTGCCACCCCCTGGACTGGTTTCCTCCAGGCCACCCCGAGAACAAGATCCTCCCTGGAAAGGAACACTCTGGATGTGCCCCCCCAGGACAGAACCCCCTCCTTTCCCATCTGACTCTCAGCACAAATGGCCTCTTCCTGCTTGTCCAGGAAAAGGAAAGTGAAAGTGTTGAGGGAGCACAAACAGACATCCCCCAAAGCCTCCCCACCCTTCCCTGCACCCCTCACACCCCATTTTTCCCCTCCCCTGTGTCCCCCCAACCTGTTCCCTGTTCAGGTGCTCCCCAGGATTGCTGAGCCAGGAACTGGGGCTGAGGAGACCTGGCACAAAAGTGAGGAAAATAATGGAAATAGAGAAATAAAGAGAGGAAGATGTCAAGGGCAGGGGAGGGACAGAGTTAGAGCTATCCAGAACCCCCATGTCATGCTTGCCCAGAAAACAAGCAGCACAGGGGGGCAGTGCTGGACCCTGGGTCACCCCAAAACCTGAGACACCCAGGGAAGGGCTGTGACCCCCGTGCCCCTCCAGCTACTGCCCATCCCTTCAACCCCCATTCCCCTGGGAACTCAACCATGGGACCCCATTTCTTTCAGTCGCCCCTTCCCTGGAGCCCCCCATCCCTGGACTGCACTTCCCCAGGATCTCCAACCCCAAGGAACCCCATCCTGGCTAATTCCAGTCCTTGGGACCTCCCTTCTCTTGGGGACATTGATTCCCCTAGGACCCCCATTCTCACAGAGCCCCCATTCTCACAGAGCCCTCCTTTCCCCTGACACCCTCATCCCTTGGCCACCACCTCATGATCACAAATCCCTGGAGGCCAAGTTGTTCTTGGACCCTCATTCCTGAGTATGAGTCCACCCAACTCTTGGGGCTCCAATCTCCATAGGTTCCCATCCTGGTAATTCCAGATCCGGGGACACCCCTTCTCTTGGTAACATTGATACCCCCAGGACCCCCATTCTCACAGGCCCCCCCATTCTCACAGGGCCCCCTTTAACCCTGGTGACCCCATCCTTGGCCACCATCCCATGATCAGAAATCCCTGGAGGCCACGTTGTTCATAGACCCTCATCCCCTCGTCTGAGTCTATCTAACCCCTGGGACCCCCATTCCCCTGGGACCCCATCCCTGGGCATCCCAATCCCCTGGACACCCTTCCCTGGCTCCCTACACAGCCTCAGCCTCCAAATTCTGGCAACACCATGTCCCCACCATGTCCCACCATCACCCCCATGTCTCACAAGTTTCCCACCCTGCGCCCATGCTGTCCCCACCGTGCCCCCACCAAGGGCCACCTACACGTGGGGCCGGACATGACCTCGCTTCCGTCCCCTTCATCTGAAAATCCACCACCCAGGAGAGTGGTGGCCACAGCAGCAAGTGACAGCCAGTGCACATGGCTGAGGACACCGGGATGGCCGGGAAGGTGGTGCTGCTCCTGTGGGGTGAGTGCCCCGGGCACTGGCCTGACACCCCAGGGAAGGGCCCTGGTGAGGCAGAGACTGGTGGGGAGGGGGCATGGGGGGCTGCAGGGTCCCCTGAGGTCCCCAATGCCAGGAGAGTCAGTGCATGAGGTGACCAAGGTCGTGGAGTGGCTTTGGGGACAGGAGAGGGGGTTAAGGAACATTGGGACAATAACAGGGAGATGGAATTTTGGAGGCATCATGGGACTGGTGAAGGTGTGGGGACATAGACAGGGTGCCAGGAGGGCCAGGACAGGAATTAGGGGAAAAGCACCGTGCAGATGGGCCCTGGGTACTGAGACCATGGGACTGTTGGGGGTGACCTGTGCCAGCATGGGATGGTCCTGGCATCGCCATTCTCACGGTGCCCACAGTGTCCCTGTGTCCTGCCTCAGCCTAAGGTGGCCCTGTAGCCCCAGTTCCTGAGAGGTCCGTGCCACTCTGGTGTCCCCACAGGAGAAATCTGGGGATGATGCCAAAACCCGAGCTCTGGTGCTGCTGTACCTACAGAGCCACCCCCACTGAGCCCTGTCCCTTCTCCCTTCCAGCCCAGACCCTCAGCTTTGCTGGTCAGTCCTCAGGGGATGCCATGACCCAACCCTGCTGTCCCCAGCCCCACACTGGTCCTGGCAGGCTGGTGTCCCCTGTCACCTGCAGATACCCAGACCACCTGGATCGTCGTGGAGCCCCCCTGGATGCCAGCGGTGCTGTGGGACCGGGTGACACTGACCTGCCAGGGCTGCGGGACCTCCAGTGCCACCACCTGGTACAAGGATGGGCGGCGCTGGGGACAGCAGGGACGTGACCGCCTCACTGTCACCGAGAATGGCACCTACGGGTGTAACAGACCCGGCAGTGGGCTCAGCCTCCCCATGAGAGTCTTAGACGGTAAGAGGGGTTTGGGTGTCCCCAGCCTGGCACCTGCGGGGACCCCAAGGGCTCTGGGTGGGCTGCGCTCCATGGGTCACCTCCTGCGTGACCAGAGCCCATCCCCTGCATATGGGGACATCCCAAAGTATGCCAGTGTGGAGCGGCCCCTGTATTGGAATTGGGGACCCCCAGTGTGCTGGCTGCAACCCAATGGGGGGGGTCGCTATTGGGTGCTATCATTCAGGACCCTCCAAGCTATCCTTCAGGACCCTCCAAGCCCTCCTGATGTGACAGGACCCACTTGTTCCCCAGACTGGCTGGTGCTGCAGGTGCCAGCAAGGCCACTGCTGGAGGGGGACACGGTGACACTGCTCTGCCGGGACCGGCAGAACAACCTGGTCACCTGGGTGTCCTTCTACCATGAGGAGAAGCAGCTGGTGCAGTTCCGAAATGGGACAGAGCTGACCCTGTTCCCTCTGAAGCTGCACCACAGTGGGCACTACTGCTGCAAGGGTTGGCTGACAGACAGGGTGGTGTCTGCGCCAGTGACAGTGACAGTGCACAGAGAGAACCCCACAGCTTCAACCCCAACACCCCCACAGCCCCTCCCCAAGGACTTGGGGTCACTGTCCCCACTGCCTCCAATCTCTTGCCCTGAGCTGCTCCCTGTGCAGGTGCTGGAGGGTCCCCCTGAGCCATCCTTTATCTCCCCCTGACTCTCAGCTGCCTCAGCACCCTGCAGCCCCCTGCGGCCCTGAGCCCCCCTCCTGCTCGTGGACAGGCGGGTGCTGGGGGGCCCACAGGGGTCCCTGCAGCTGCTGGTGCCCGCAGTGGAGGTCTCCCAGTCAGGGAATTACAGCTGCCAGGTGCACTCTGAGGAGGGGGTGGTGCAGAAGAGCAGAGCCCAGCTCCCCATCACGATGCGCAGTGAGTGCAGGGATGGGCACGGGGAGTCCCCACAGGCTCCTCAGGGTCCCCTGCCCTGGGCACCTCCATGTTCCCCGGACACTTTTCTTGGGTCCTTCCACCACTCCCCTTGTCTCCTCACACATCCATGGCATAACCCTGTCCCCACTATCCCCCATCACACTCATGCCTTCCCGTCCCTATCCCCCCACACTGGCTGCCAGCCCCTCCCTGTGCCCTCAGCCCTGTCTCTGCTCCTGCAGTGCCCGTGGCCAATGCCACCATCACCCCTGGTCCTCTGGCACATGAGGTGCGTGCAGGTGACCCTGTGACCCTGCGCTGCTCAGTGCAGGTGGGCTCAGAACCTGTCACCTTCACATGGCTGCACAATGGGCAGGAAGTGGCCCAGGGTCCCCTCCTGGAGCTCAGGGCCATCGATGTTGGACATTCAGGCACCTACCAGTGCGTGGCGGCCAACCAGCTGGGACAGGATGGGCACCGTGTGTTCCAGGCACTCAGCCCTGAGCTGGCACTGATGGTGACAACATGGGGACACAGAGACACAGGTGGGGTCACACAGGGTCACCGGGGAGTGCAGGACTGCTGGGGTGATGGGTGATCCTGATGTGTCTCCCTCTGTTTCTTGCAGTGGCTGCAGGGGTCGGTGGCGCCCTTCTGTTCCTGCTTCTGCTCGTGGGTGTCATTGTGGCCTGGCACTGGTGGCACCGTGTGGGTGGGTGACAATGAGGGGACGGGGGTCCCAGGGAGGTGCAGAGGCCCCCAGAGCTGGGGAGCAATAGGGCAGCATCCACAGCCCCAGAATTGTGACCTTGCCCAGGGGTCCTGCAGGGTTTGGGGAGGTGCTGGCATGTCCTGCAGGGATGTTGGGGTTTCTTTCAGGGGCTCTGGGGGCTTTTGGAGGGTCTCTGTTCCTGTTGGGCTTTGGGTTCTTGAGGCTGAGTCGGCCTCGGGAACTGGAGAGGTTCATGAATTCTGAGGGGCTTCAGCCATGCTTGGGGATCCTGAGAGAAAATGAGGGTCTCAGGGGGGTACAGGGTTCCTGAGAGGGGTCAGGGCCCGGGGACCCCACAGTCACCCCTCTCCTCTTTTATTTGCAGCTGCCAGGAAGCAACAAGAAAGGTGAGTGGGGCTCTCCAGCCATGTGTCCCCTATTACCCAACCCCACAACTCTCCAGCCCCTTCCACACATTGTCTTTATTCCCATAGGGCTCCCCCAGATCCAACGCCCCCCCCAGGGGAGGGGAAGGTTCCATACACCCACGTTGTGAGCAGCGAACAGGCACGGCGTGAGTACAGTGATGAGGAGGACAGTGACATATCACCCACTTGTGTCAATCCCCACCTTGGTCCCTACAACTGGTGTTTTTTGCAGGGCCCCCCAATGTCACTGTCCCCCAGGGTCCCCAGGAGGCCTACATGGAGCTGTGGGGATCCCACGGGCGACCATGGGAACCCAGTGACATCTACAGGAATGTGCTGTGACACTGGGGGAAACTGGAGGGCACTGGGGGTCCCCACCCATGGGCACCCACTCGTGTGTGTGCTGCCGCTAAAAACTGCCCCTCTCCCTCCCTATGGAGGCACAAATATCCCAAAGGGCTGAGAGAAGAACAATTTCCTGAAACAGCAACCAGACAGAATACAACCAAAAGCAACAGGAACAAAATTCAGAGTCCCAAGGGTTGGAAGGAGGAATCCTAGGAAGGTGGAGGAAACCTGCTGGGGAGAGTTTCCAGGGTTTGTTTGTTGAGGACAGGGCCCTGGACCTTCCTTGTTCTGATGGCCAAAGCGGTCTTCAAGAGGCTCTGGATTCTTGTGTTCCCTGTCCCGAACCCCTCCATTGCCCTGTTGCCCACACAATGATGTCCAAAGGCCCTGTGGGGATTCCAGAGCTTCCCCTTTTCCAGGGCAGTCAGGATCAGGCCATGGCATAGGGTGGGGGAGTCAGCAACAGGAAAAGTTTGATGTCTGGAGACATTTTGAAATAGCTGTGAGTGGCAGGGGTGGGTCAGGCCTTGCTTTTGCTGAGACAGGGCCCCGTCTGTCCATCAGTCTGTCAGCCCTTGTACACTGGGGACAGTGTGATGCTCTGCCAAAGCCGGCTCCTGAGTAGCTGGGTGACCAGAAGTGCCAGCTGGGGAGAGGGCCTTTGGTGGCCCAACTGGCTTAAAAGGCAGAGCATGAGGTGGCCAAGTCCCTGAGCATGTGTCCTTAGGGAGTGTCTTTCCTGTCCATGCTGAAACCCAGGAGTTTTTAAGTATCTTGGTATAGGGAGAAATATCTGCCAAGGAAAGTGGAAACTTTGCTACAATAAGAAGACCAATCGCTAAAAGCATTTTTATTTCAAAAATGATGCTGCATCCATGCAAAAATGTAGGAAAAAGAAATAAACATTTTTTATGAGGAAATTTATAAAAAAAGAACAGAATAAACAATACAAAACCAGAACATTTCCTTCTTCTCAGTGCTCTTTGTTCATCTTTGGTGCAGTTACAACTGCAGCCAGCAGGGGGCAATGCAGGGAGCACTCCCGCCCAGCAGGGGGCGCCCCGGTCCAGCTCCATCCCCTCAGGGGCCATGGCGGCCTGGGACGGGAGGGAGGAGAGGAAATCCTTTGCAAACTTTTGCAAACTCACGGGCACCAATCGGTCCCGGCACCACCACCGGCAGCGGGTAAAAGCCGCCAAGGCAGCAGGTTGGATCCCAGTGCCCACTGGCAGTGTAGCAGTGTCCTGGGGCCAGGCACACGCCCTGCACAACACCCGTGAGCACTCTCCATGATCTCAAATGGAAGGAAGGCAGAACCTGACCCCAGGCAGGTCTCAGGTCCACAGCAGCACCTCGGGTGGCTTTATGCCACAATTCATGCAAGCCCTCAGCCTTTCACTCCCTTTTCCTCTTTCAGCCTGGGAAGAGCAGCTCTGGGAATGTTGAATTCCTCTGGGATGTTGAGGAGCTCAGGCAACTGCAGAGCATGTTTGGAGTTCCTGCTCTTCCTGGCCACTCCTGGTCCCAACTCAGAAGCCACAGGGGGATGAGGCGGAGGAAGAAGAGAGCAGAGCCACAGCCCCGAGGGCTCTGCAGCAGTAGCTGGAGCACAGGGACAGCCCGAGATGGGAGCAGTGCCTTGGGATGGCAAAATGGGGCACAACTGGAGATGATTGGGCCAATGCCCCTGTTTTGCTCTGGGTGCTGCAGACCCTTAAGGAGGCATTGTAATTAAGCCAGGGTCCTAAAATTCAGCAGTGCTCCTAAAGCATCCCTGTTCACAAACACAGGGCTCCACTGTCTCTCCTGGGGATTTTGGGCTACACAAGGCAGCACTGGATACAATTTGCGAGTCAGATGCTGCCAGCTCTGCCCACAAGGAGCTTTTTAGGCTGCCCCGAAGGTTTTTGCTGCTGCTGGGGATGATTCTGTATGGGTGCCATGTGGCCGCTGCTTCCCACTGGTCGGCCAGGAAGGCCGAACTGAAGCAGCGGCTGAGGCGGGAGTGGCTGGATGAGGAGGCCCACGGGAACAGCACCTGGCCATGCAGGTGGAGCAGGAGCGCTGGGAATACCGCAGGGTGCTCAGGTGAGGCCCACGGGGCAGGGACATGTTGGGGCACCACTTGCCATTCCTGCTCCTCCGACATTTTGGGACACAGCAGTGACACCCAAACCCCTCAGGGCTCGGGCACAGCCTCACAGGAGGTCCCGGGATGATTCCGATGCTCCTGGGCTCGTTCCCAACAAAGGGCAGCGCTCCGGGAGCGGTCGGCAAATCCTGAAGGAACCATCCGGGGCTGCTGGAGCCCGAGTGCTGCGGGCAAGGACGGCCTGAGGGAGCCGGGCCCCGCACAGCCGGCGCTGCCCCAGGAACGTCTCATCCTGCAGGAGCTCGGCAGCCTCTGCCGGTGCCGGCCCCGGGGCTGTCGGGGGGTGCGGCCTGAGGGGCCGGGATGGAGGGACCGGGACCCCACTGGGGAGCCCCGAGCGTGGAGGGAGCGAAACGGCGGAGGGGAGACCCCGGGACAGGGGGGAGCAGAGACCCTGCGGTGGGGTCTGCGGAAAGGAGGGACCGCAATGGTGGTCCCGGAGCACCGGGAAGGGGCCCAGCTGCCGTTGCGCTGCGAGTGCCGGGACGGTCACAGGGTGTCCTAACCGACTGTGGCAGCATGTCCGAAGCCACTGTCGCAATGTGTCGGGACTGAGCGTTTCCAGGGTAAGGCCCCCACAGCTCCGGGAAGTGGAGGGGTACCCTGGAAGGTGTGCAGCTGGTGTGGGGCAGAGCCCTGTCTATTCCCTGTGCCCTGTGCAGGTGAGGAGAGCAGGGAAGGAGCAGCTTTGGGGCCACCTGGAATCCAGACAGGGTCCCTGCCCACAGCCCCACCACGGCCGCGGGGTAAACCCCCTGCTCGACGTTTCCATCCTTTTCTCTCTTGTCTCACAAGTGAGCCAGAACCCAAAAATGAGAATGATACTTTCTGGGATGTTCTAAAGGGCTGCAGGTTTGAGACAGGAAGGAGGAGGAGGTCCTGGTCAGATTGTTCAGCAGATTGTTATTGTCTTTGCAGGATTTTTGGGTCTCTCCCAGTCCCTTACCTAGAAAGACAAAGTGATCAATTGCTGCATTTCTGGACTTGTTCCCCCACAGCTGCTTTTTTAGGGGAAGTTTCCAGTCAGTCCTGCTCGGAAAACCACCAAAGGCCACCTCAGAGCCACTGTTTGGGCTCCCTTTGAGTTTTGTGCTTCTTGCAGGGCTGAGCAAACCACAGGCAGGCCTTTTTCCCCCACTGAATTCTCATCTTTGCCGTATGTGAAAAACACGTTCTTTCTCCTGTGAAAATTTTAGAAGTTTAAAAAACGACAATAGGAGACAAGGACCATAGAGCAAAGGTTGTTATGAGTGGGTGCATCTTGGCACTCAGCCAAGAGCACGCTTCACTTCGGGGATACCTCTTAAATACCTTTTCCCTTAAATCAGCCTCTTGCATATTCATATACACTTATGCATAGAAAACTTTTTCCCCAAACTAATTTACATTCCAAGGATTGTTTAGCATGGCTCCTCCTTGGATCCGGCTTTTTAGAGCATTATTCCTTGGTTGTGCTTTTAGCTGTTTTGTATCATCATCTTCGTTTCTGGGCCTGGGTCCACACTCTCTTCAGGCTGTGAGTGCTGATAGTTGGCATATCTGTAGCAGGTGTCCTCATCCTGTCTTCATCAGATGTTATCCCATCCAAGCAGGCATTTTAACACAAGCATCCTTATATCAGCTATTTCACAAAGCTTAATTAACAACACATAAAAACTATATCTTTGTAACAAAGTTACTTTAACATTACATATATAAGTTCCATTTTAACATTTGTCAAAATCCAGTAATACAATATGTATTTACAATACTTGGTGAGAGGGACAAAGCAATCAATTGCATTTCTGGACTGGCTCCCTCTCAACTGCCTCTGCAGGGGGCGTTTCCAGCCAGCCCTGCTCTGAAAACCATCAAAGGCCCTCACAGAGCCACTGCTTGGGCTCCCTTTGGGTTTTGTGCTTCTTGCAGATCTGAGCAAACCACAGGCCAGGCCTTTTTCCACCCACAGAATTCTCACCTCTGCAGCAGCTCTAAAGCTGCCAGAATCAAAGCCAAGGGGGCAGGGGGGACCCTCAGGTGCTGGCTGCCACCTGGGGCTGGCCAGAGAAGGGCTGGGCAATGGCCATCCCTGTGCAGTGGGGCTGGGCCCTGGCTGGGCCCCACCCTTGGATGGCCACTGGCTTCAAAGAGCAGGAGTTTGGGAGCTCCTTCCTGACCAGGGCTCCATTCCCCAGCTGCTCTTGGTGGCTCAGATCCTGCAGGGGATAAGAAGAATGGAGAAGTCTGGAAACACCAGGAGCTGCCATCCCCCAGGACAGGAGCCCCTTGTCCAGCATTTGTCCCCCATGGGACAGGAGGCCCTCAGGACAGACAGGAGCCCCCTGCATGTGCCCTCCCAGGACAGAATCTGCCCTCCCCCGTGACACTCAGCACAAACAGCCTCTTCCTTCTGTGCAGGAGAGAGAAAGTGTTGGGGGGGCACAGCTGGACACCCCCACCTCCCACAGCCTCCCCAGCCCTCCCTGCAGACCCCTCACCCCTGCTTCCCCCATCCTGGGCTTCCCCCAACCCGTTCCCTGCTCAGGAGCTCCCCAGGATCATCAATGCATGAATTGGGAGGTTGGGAATTTGAGGTATTGTCACTAACATCTTTTCATAAAAATCCTTTCTTTAGGATTTTTCCTCCTGGGAAGCTGAGTGCCCCAGAAAAAGAATGTAAACCACGGTTATTTGCTGCTGTGGAATGCAACAGGTGCACCTGTGACTGGCCCATGTTGGATGTGTATAGTTAATGGCCAATCAAGGACCGAGCTCTCTCTGGGACAGAGTCGGAGAGACCTCCTTTGTTATTCGTTCTTTTCTATTCTTATCTCAGCTAGCCTTCTGAGAACTTTCTCTCTTATTTCTTTTTAGTATAATTATAATGTAATATATATATCCTAACATAATAAATCAAGCCTTCTGAACATGAGGTCAACATTCTCGTCTCTCTCTTCATCCTGCAACTCTTGTGACCACTGTGACAAGGTATCAAAGGAAGGAAATGGAAATGAAGAACGGAAAATGCCCCTGGGGGTTGGGGTGGCACAGACCCAGAGCACCTCTGAATCCCCTCTTGTTGCCCCCCCAAATCATGGACAACCCAGCAGGCAGCGCGAGCCCCTGGGTCACCCCAAAATCTGAGGCAGCCAGGGAAGGAGCTGTGACCCACATGCCCATCCCGTCACTGTCCATCCCTGGCAAAATCATTCCCCTGAGAAGCTACCATGGGACCCCCATTCCTTCTGTCTCCCCTTCCCTGGGACCCCCATCCCAGGGCTGCCATTACCCAGGATCTCCATGGCCAATGACCCCATTCCCAAGGAACCCTCTCCCATTCATTCCATCCCCTGAAATCCCCATTCCCCCGGGACCTTAATTCTCCCAGGTCCCCCCATTCACCCTGCACCCCATCCCTGGCACAAAAATCTCCAGATGAGGGATTTATTACTATTACAATTTATTACAATTAAAAAATTGTCTTATATACTGTTTTAAATGTATTTTACCTTTCTCCTAGTCTCATCTCAAAACAGAAAATAAATAAATACATTTGGATAAATGCACTAATAATTAACCAACACTAACCCCACCACACTAATTATTACATTATCTGAAATATCTAAAATTAGCAAACCAAAACCATGACACCAAATCCCTGTAGTCCAGGCTCGCCTGGGACTCCCATCCCTGAGTCTCCCCAGCCCTGGGGACCCTCATTCCCCCCCCATGGCACCCCCATCCCCCGTGACTCCCCCTCCTCACCACCCCAATTCCCTATGGACCCATTCCCTGGACCTCCATTCACTGGACTCCCCATTCCCCTGGACACCCATCCCTGGCTCCCTAAACCCCTGAGCCTCCCTGCTCCTGGGAAAACCAATGCCCACTGACCCAGAGACAGCCTTGTCCCCAGCCTGTGCCCAGCTTGTGGCCACCCTGCCCCCACTAGGTGCCACCTATACATGGGGACGAGATGTGACCTCGCTTCCTTCCCCTTCATCCAAAGAGCTCCCAGCCAGGGGAGCGGTGGCCACAGCAGCGAGTGACAGCCAGTGCACATGGCTGGGGACACCGGGATGGCCGGGAAGGTGGCGCTGCTCCAGTGGGGTGAGTGCCCCGGGCACAGGCCGGACTGGTAGTACCTCAGGGATGGGCACTGGTGAGGCAGAGAGTGATGAGGAGGGGACACAGGGGAGCTGCAGGGTTCCCTGAGGTTCCCAATGCCAGAAGAGCCAGAGCATGCATGAAGTGACCAGGGTCACGGGGTGGCCGTGGGGACAGGAGAGGGTGAACAGGGCTGGAGGAATAGGAATGTGGGGAGAGGCATCCTGGGGCTGAGGCAGCTGTGGGGACAGGGACACAGGGATGCAGGGATGCAGGGACAGGGAGAAGACAAGCACAGTGTGGATGGGCCATGAAAACAGAGGCCATGGGGCTGGCGGGGGAGACCTGTCCTAGCACAGTGTCTCCATCAAGACATCTGTGCCACACCAATTTCCCCAGGAGGACAGTTCAGGGGCAGCCCCTATGACCCATTCCCCTGTGCACAACTGTCCCCATGGTGCCACACTCACTGAGCCCTGTCTCTTCTCCCTTCCAGCCCAGACCCTCGGCCTCGCTGGTGAGTCCTCAGGGGATGCCATGGCCCCAGCCTGCTGTCCCCAGCCCCACGCTGGCCCTGGCAGGCTGGTCTCCACTGTCACCCGCAGGTGCCCAGACCACCCAGCTCCTGGTGGAGCCCCCCTGGAGGCCGGCAGTGCTGTGGGACCGGGTGACACTGACCCGCTAGGGCTTGGGGACTGCCGGTGCCACCACCTGGTACAAGGATGGGCAGTGCTGGAGGCAGGAGGGACACAACAACCTCACTGTCACCAAGAGTGGCACCTACACGTGTGAGAGACCCAGCAGTGGGCTCAGCCCTCCTGTGAGAGTCTTAGATGGTGAGGGGGGTTTGGGTGTCCCCATCCTGACACAAGCAGTGACCCCGGGGCTCTGGGTGGGCTCCACTCCATGGGTCACCTCCTGTGTGACCAGAGCCTGTCCCCTGCTCTGGGGACATCCCAGAGCATCCCAGTGCTGGCAGACCCTGTTTGTGGATTTGGGGATCCTTGGTGTGCTGCATGTGAGCCAATATGGGGGTTGTGATGGCATTGGGACCAGCCAGGTCCCGTTGTTATAACAGGACCCCCGTGTCCCGCAGCCCCATTGGTGCTGCAGGTGCCGGCACAGGCACTGCTGGAGGGGGACACGGTGACACTGCGCTGCCGGCACTGGCGGGACAACCCGGTCAGCTCAGTGTCCTTTTACCATGAGGAGAAGAAACTGCAGGAGCTCCGCGATGGGACCGAGCTGTCCCTGTCCCCGTCCCCTCTGCATCTGCAACACAGCGGCCGCTACAGCTGTGGGAGCATGGTGAAATCCAGGGTATCATGGGGATGGGAGAAGTCAGAATCAGTGACAGTGACAGTGCACGGTGAGCAGTCCACAACTGCCACTCCAACCCCCCCACAGCCCCTCCCTAGTGACTCGGGCTCACAAATCTCCCTCCCCTCTCCTTTCCAGAGCTTTTCACGGTGCCAGTGCTGGACGGTCCCTCCGAGCCCACCGAGGGGTCCCCCCTGACTCTCAGCTGCCTCAGCACCCCCAGCCCCCTGCAGCCCCAAGCCCCCCTCATGAACGTGTTCTACCGGGATGGGCAGGTGGTGGGGGGCCCACAGGGGTCCCCACAGCTGCTGGTGCCCACCATGGGGGTCTCCCACTCAGGGAATACAGCTGCCAGGTGCGCTCCGAGGGTGGGGCTGTGCAGAAGAGCAGTGCTCTGCTCCGTGTCACGGTGCGCAGTGAGTGCAGAGATGGGCACGGGGAGCCCCCACGCCCTGCTTGGGTCCCCTGCCTGGGTACCTCCATTACTGCCCCATTCCCCCCATCCCTCACTGGGTCCCTTCACCCATCTCTGAGTCAACCTCACCCCTCTCTGCTGTTTCCCCGCAGTCCCCAAGTCCCACCATACACTCTCTGGGTCTCCATACCCACACTGGTGTCCTCCCATCTCCCACTTCATGTGTCCCCTCATTAAACCCCCCATCCTTCCTTGGGGTACCTATCCAAGCCCCCCCCCCCCCCCCCTCCCGCAGCTCTGCACCTCCTCTCCTCTCCCTCACCGGGATCTCCCTGCCCCTCCCTGACCTCCCCCCACGTCCCTCAATGTCCCCTGGTGTCACCCCCTCCAGCAGGGGTTCTGCCCTAGGGGGTGTCCCTGTCAGCGCAGCCTTGTGCTGAGCTGCACGGTGGTCACAGGGAGAGGTCATCTGTCCATTTCCTGGTGCCTGGGAGGGCTCAAGGGCGCCGCTTGGCACTGGACCTGCCTGGAGCTGTACCACACTGGTGACAATGGCAGGGGCCACTACCAGTGTGGAGACAGCATGGCTGAGTGTGTCCCCCTGAATGTCACTGTCCTTTGTGAGCGGTGTTATAAATTGAGCCGACAATATGCCAAGTAAAACCAACTGAGAATTTTTTAATTACAGCGGGCAGAGCAATAAGCAAATCAGCACTGGGCGACAGGAGAGTCTCTGCTCTAACACTGTCACACTCTCCTGATTTTCCATGGAGTTCTTATACAGTCTTTCTTCCGGGTTGATGTGTAGTACTGTGTGTATTCTTCTTTTGTGTTTAGGTGGTCATAGTCCACCTCGCGGGGTCTGAAGATGAAGGTTGGTAATTTTCCTTTGTCTGATTCCTGGAATTTTTAGGCTCAATCTGCTGAGTTCCTGGAATCCTAGGTTTACTGAGCGGATAAGCTGATACTGTATTATCAATCATAGCAAACCCCCCACTCATATTAACAGTTTACTAAACAGATAAACAAATGTTTGTGAAACCTATTGTCCTTTTGGTTTCACCTTCCTTATCCTTTAAAGTCTGGAAATTTACTTTAAAAAACTAGAGGTGCAACAGTCTTACTGGAATAGCTTTGTCAGTTTTGATGAACAAACTTAAAGTTTTAACCCATTACAAGTGGGACCCTCAGACTGGGGGTGACCCCACCCATGGCACCCCCATCCACCTCACCAGGTGCCAGCCGTGTCTGTGTCCCCACAGTGCCTGTGACCAATGCCACCATCACACTCAGTCCCCTGTCACACCTGGTGCGCTCAGGAGACACCGTGACCCTGTGCTGCTCGGTTCAGGTGGGCTCAGCCCCTGCCACCTTCACCTGGCTGCACAAAGGGCAGGAGGTGGCCCGGGGTCCCCTGCACAGTGCTGTCGATGTGGGACATTCAGGCACCTACCAGTGCATGGTCACCAACCAGCTGGGACAGGGCGGGCACCAGGTACTCAGTTCAGAGCTGGCCTTGGAGGTGACAACACAGGAACAAGGCACAGGAAGGGTCACACAGGGTCACATGGGGGGTGCAGAACCCCCTGGGGTTCTGGGTGACCCCACTGTGTCCCTTTCTGTCCCCAGCAGTGGCCGCAGGGGTCTGCGGGTCGCTCCTGTTCCTGGTTCTGCTCCTGGCTGTCATTGGAGGCTGGCACTGGTGGCACCACCTGGGTGGGTGACAATGAAGGGGAATGGGAGTCCCAGGGATTGGGGTGAATACCCCACAGAGTTTGATGTCCAGAAGGTGGCACCAACAGCTCCTGACCTGGGTGAAGCTGAATCCCTATTGATCTCACCTGGGGGTCCTGGGGGATTTGGGGAGGTCCTGCAGGGTAGTGCAGGGACATTGGGGGCTCTGTCAGGGGTTTGGAGGAGTTTGGGGGGTCAGTGGATTCAGTGGGTGATTCAAGGCTCATTAGGGGCTTCAGGGATGCACGAGGCTCCTGGGGGCAGTCAGAGGTCTCAAGGGTGTTCAGGGGCCCTGAGGACTCCACACTCACCCCTCCCCCCTTTCCTTTGCAGCCCTCAGGAAACAGCAGGAAAGGTGAGGGGGGGGTCCAGGCCTGAACCCCCATTTTATGTTCATTATGACCCCCCACACCCCCACAGACACCCCCTTATCCTTGCAGTGGCACCCCAGGGCCCTCGGCCCCTCCAGAGGCAGGGGAGGTGCTGTACAGCCAGGTCCTGCGAAACAAGAAGGCAGGGGGTGAGTACGGGTGGGGGGACAGGGACATGTCACCCTAGGGGTGTCACCTCCCATCCAGGTTCCCCCACCCGGTGTCTCTTGCAGTGCCTCCCTGTGCCACAACCCCCAGGTGACCAATGCAGAGCTGCCAGGACCCCATGGGCAACAGCAGGACTCCAGTGACATCTACGAGAACATGCTGTGACACTGGGGGCACAGGGAGCACTGGAGATCCCTGCCTGAGGGCACCTCCCACTGTGTGTCCTCCCCCCAGCTCCCATGGATGCCCACCGTGCCATGGAGAGGTGGCCACAAGTGTGGGGTCCCATGTGGGGCTCCCAGAGCTCTCCGTTCCAGTGCTCCCAGTGCTCCCAGTACCCCCAGGAGCTCCTCATTCCCTCCCCCAGTACCAGGGGGCACAGCATCACTGTCCCTCTTATGGGACCCAAAACGCAACTTTTTCGTTAAACCAGGAGAAATGGTTTTGTTTGTTCAGCTCTGCCCTGTTTGGCTCAGGAAGGAGGGACCCGGTCATGTTGTTGTGCAGATCTTTGTGGGATTTTTGGGGCTCTGTCTTGGTTTGAAAGACAGATGTCTCTTAAGGAAGGAAGGAGCTTCTCTGGGAATGGAAAATATAAACCCCTTCCCTCTGAATTATTAAAATTTTGGAATTAAGGGGCTCTCAGGTAAAGATAGGGGAGTAGGAATAACAGTAGGAAAATGTAAAAATAAAAATAAAAATTGTTATAGATGAATAATGAGATAATGGCTCTAACAATTAAGGAATGAATACTGTGTGAATATTAAGAGAAGCTTTATTGATGTATAGTTATGTTATTGTAGTTTATTGTTTAGATGCCCTCTGTTCTCCTCACAGTCCCCTTTCCCCATCCTCTGTATTGTCACCACCGGACAGCCTGGGTTATTTAGGACAGGTAAAAGGAAGGCGTGTACGTGTGCCCCTCCTACAGGGCAGCTGAGAATGAAAAACCTTGTTGCTGCTGGAGGGCACAGCATGAGAACACCTGACCCACCAATCAAGTTGCAGGAAAGCAATCTCCACCAATAAATGGCACAGAAGAGTTGAGTGACAGCCTTTGGGAGGGGCCAGGATTGGCTGATGCAACCCCCCCAGAGGTATAAAAGGTGAAGCACCCGTCTCAAAGATGGGCTGTGTGGTAAGCAGCCATGAGGGAGGCTCCCAGGCCTGTTTTTCCATATTGTTATGTTTGCCCAATTATCCCATCATCAAAAACTAAACAATATTAGAGGTAGCAGCAATTTTAATTGAAAAGTTAAGAAAATATATAAAATTGGATGCACTTGAAATACTAACAATATAATTGGACTAAAAATAAGGGATAATTTGGTTCCAATAATAGCACATAAGCAAAAGATAACTGTGAGGTATGGAGTGCAGGGCTCTTGGACTCTTGCCACCTCACGTACGAGTTTGCCAAGTGAAGATTCCCCCCTTATATGCCATGTGTCAATGGCATCTCCTCCCATTTTCGATTCATCACACTTCTACCTCCGCCCTCATCACCACCTTTACTGTGCATACGCCACCACTCGTTTTGGTGGTCACAAAAGTCTTTGGGAGTCGTCACTGATGAAGGCCTCTCTTCATCATCTGTGTCCTTTAATTCACCTTTGGGTTACACATGTGCATCAAGCCAGTACAATGAAAGCCAAAACTAACACATTACTGCATTTAAGCATCAAAGTAATAAATCTCTTATCTCTTAGAGCTGGCATTTTCCTGGGACCCAACCAGATTGTCCCTTCTTTTTGTTAAATTTTAGTAACTGTTATCTCTTTCTTTTTCCTCCTGTTCTTCAACATCTGCAGGAGGGGGCATGCAAGCCCTCCTATCTCTTTCTTTTTTGGCATTACAACTTTTAAATGTTTTATTATTTGCAATTATTAATTGCTGTATCAATATTGATTACGGTTTCAATATTTCAGCACGAATCACACCTTTTTACCACACGTGGAATCCTTTTGTTCTTATTGCTTTTAGGAACTATAAAAAAAATATTGGTGCTGGGTGATTCAGAGTCAGCCTGTGTGTGTTAAGTGTAGTCTACAGGGGATAAAGAGAAGGAAAAGAGAAGTACTAATACATCCTGATAAGTTGGGAAATTTAGATAGCATGAAGAATAAATAACACAAGAAGTAAAGATGGTATTAAAAAGAGTCCACTAGAATGTAATTTAGCAGATGAGAAAGATTGGCAGGAATCCCGGAGGGTAATTTTTCAAGGAAATATAATCTGATTAAATACTCCTACCCAATAGTAGGTTTGGTATCAATTAGAAAGTGGTGAAATGTGACCCCCAATGGAACTTTATGATCCATTGTTACAGTTGATGTTATTTTTAAGACAAGAAGAAAAATGAGATCCTGTGATATATGCAGACATCTTTTTCAACCTGAAGAATAAACCTGAGTGTCAGAAAGAATGTGGCTTTGATTTGGCCCCACAGGACCTTTAGTCCTAGCTTTGGAAAGAGATAAGAGGCAGAAAAGAAAGAGATGTCATTCAGCATTCAGCATAGGGCAGATATGTTTGAAATTGGCTCAAATGCACCAGGAAGATTGTGTTCTAGGTGTCCAAGACTTACAGCCGAGTTAGCCCAGGCCAGCTCGGGTACACTCCCCCTCAGGCAACCACTCTGCCCCCTGAATGAAAGCCAAATGGCAGTGAGGATGAGATGAATAATCCAGGTGAGGAGACAATTTCAGAGATCCCCAGTGACAAGCAACACAAGAAATAAAACCAAGAAAGCTTTTCCTTTAGTCACCCCCTTAAGGCAAGTCTTGAGTCCCCCAGGAGAAGCCATGTGGGTGAACATCTGCTTTTCTAATAGCGACCTGAAGAGTTGGTGGAAAAAAGGTAAAATGGATAGAGAAAACCCAAGCAAAGTAGCAAAAAGATTGGAGTTCATAGTCAAGAGTCAAGAGCCAGAGTGAGGTGATACTGATTTCATGTTGACAGAGCTAACCAAACCAGCAAAGAGTTGGTGATCAAAGTAGCCAGAGCACGTGTGCAGGGACAAATGGCTAGTGGAGCCTTACAAGGTACAGTGGACCAGCAGTGTCCTATTGTAAGCCCTTTGAGGCACGCAAATGATGCAGGCAGCTGTTCAGTGTTAACCAGATACCAACACATAATCACACTGGAATTAAAAAATGCGGTTCCAAAAGCAATAACGTGGTCAGTAATAGATAACGTTACACAGAGACAGCACGAGTCACCCACTGACTTTGTGGACAGGCTCTGAGCAGCTGCACATGAAGGCACAGCCCTGGATCCCTGGTGGGACATGGGAAAGCAGCAGTGAGATTCCCTGATGTCAGGGCAATCTAGCCCAAATGTCAGGCAGTAATTTCAGAAGCTGAAAGAGCCTGTAAAGAGACACTAAAAGGCATGGATGAGAAAAGCATGGAAAGTGTATGATAATCACGACAGAGAAAAAGAAAAAGAGCTCCCTGCAGCCATGGTGGCAGCTCTGGATCAGCACCAGGGAGAGGACGGATGTAGGCGTGGTTGAAGCAGAGGCAGGGGCGAAAATAGCAGAGGCAGAGGAGGTTCAAAGCAGCCACAGACCAAGCTGGACGCAAATCAGTGTGCATCTTGTAAGAAATCAGGACACTGGAAATAGGGCCAGTGCCCAGAGTTAGCCGACAAAGTACACAAAACTCTTGCAGCCACTCTAGATGATAAGAAATGACCGAGACTGGCAATTCTTACCCTAGCAGGCCACTGTTTAAAATACAGCTAAAGAATGATGAAGAAGTTGAAATTTTAAGAAATAGTGGAGAGACATTTTCACTCTTGAATCAAGCACTGATACCCAAAATTGAAAACTATCTTCAAGCAATAGGAGCAACTATAGGGCAGCCAGAAAATGCATTCTTCCTGAAACCACTTTGATGTAAAATCAAGAAGAAAATGGGAATACATCAGTTTCTTTCTTTACCAAACTCACCCAAATCTGTCCTATGCAGAGATTTGCTTGAAAATTTAGAAGCAACAGTTCCGTTTAGAAAAAGAAAACTTCAATGGAAGGTACCTGAAGACAAAGGAGCGGTTTTAGCAGTAGGACTGACAAGTGACACCAGACCAACAAACAAGAAGAACTAGTTAGAGCAAGTATTGAATCAGGTGTACCCAAGAGTATGGGATACTATCTGATAGCCCAGGAAAATCAAAACAAGCAGACCCTATGAAAATTGAGCTACAGACAAGAGTTGGGCCAGTAGTCAGAAAGCAATACCCTTGAAGATTAGAAGCTAGGAAAGGAATAGAGCCAACAATCAATAAAATCCTTGACATCAGGACTATTGGAAGAATGGCAGTCAAAATTTAATACTGCTAGATCAGCAATAAAGAAACCTAATGGAACTCAGAGACTAGTGCCAGATTTCCAGGCAATTAATGGTTTATACCTTACTAGCTTACTAGCTAAACTTGGAGATGATTTTATTGTGTGCGGGGAATGTCCATGGGCAGGTGCTGTCGAGAGCCGTTCCCTCTTGGTCTGAGAGACCAGCGCCCCCAGCCCCACCTTGCTCCCCGGCCCGGAGGTTGTAACGTGCGCTGGACCGGCAGCCGAAGGAGGGCTCTTGACACCGTGTCTGATGCAACAGGGTTTACTGAAGGTAGGTCAGAGGGTGCAGCTTGGGTGAGGGAGAGAAGAGGGACAGGAAGAGGCAGGAGCACAAGCACTGTAACATGACACATAAGGCACCTGCAAGCTGCTGGGGAAGCCTCAAGTCTGCTCAGTGAGCCACGTGTGCCCTCAGCATTGGGACAGCCACCTTTCCCTCAGTGAGCCTCACATGCCAGACTCAGCAAATCAAGAGGCACCAGGCATGCTGTAGGTGACTCAGAGCGAGTGCAGTGGGTCACGGTGGCCAGGGACCAGAAGCAGGCAGAAAGGCAACGGGGCTGGGGAAAAGGCTCTGCTCTGCTTACAGCGTGGGCTGAGGGCTGGGAGAGCTCCATTTCCCCCTTGAGATGTTGGAGACGGGGCCTTTCACCCTCCTGATAGGGCTGCCCCTGGCTGCAGGCAGCCAGAGGAGTATGATGACACAAGGCCGAGAGCAGCAAAGCAAAGAGCCAGCCGTGCACAGCACAGCGAGGTGGCCCAGTGCAAAGGCAGCGTGGCACCCTGAAGGTGCCCGCTGCATTCTCATGTGTCCCTGGCCTGGGCAGGACAGGAATGTCCGTGGTCCGAGAGGGCCTTTCTGTGGCCCCTGTGGGCTCAAAGCTGCTGCTCTTCTGGCTCCATGGGGCCTAAAGCCACAGAGCTCGGCCTCCCCCACAGCAAGAGGAACAAGACGTGGATATCAGGCAGTGGAGCTCAATGCCTAAGGCTGAGGGGCGGGGGGCTCCAGTCTGGAGCACTGGGAGGGCACCCCCCAGCCCCACAACAGCTGGCCTCACAGCCCTGAAAGGCCAGGACCAGGGTTCCACGCCTGATTCCAGGGCGTCCCTCCAACCCGGCCACCGACCTGGAAGCGCCAGAGCAGCCGGCTGTCGGGATCGAGGCGGCTGCCAGGGGGCTCCTTATGGCCTCTGCCAGCCCATTGCTCAGGGCTTAGCAGTGCCTCAGCCCCTCAGGGTCTCCCCCAGCCTGGCCAAGCTTGCCGGCAGCAGCCCCGCAGCCCCACAGCAGCTCCAGAGGAGCCCCATCCAGAGGCACCTGGGAGCCCTCAGCACTGCAGCCAGCAGCAGACGGGCAGGAGGACACGGATGGCCCTTCCTGTCCGGCACAGGGCTTGTGGCCATCTCCAGGCACCGCTCTGGCAGGGATCCCCGCAGCTCCGGCCCTTGCCCAGCCGCTCTGTGGGCAGCACAAAGGCTTCAGGAGAACCAACAAAGGCCAAAAGGCTTCTGGTCATTTTCCCTGCAACACTGCACACCTGGGCAGCAGTCTGAGTACAAGCAACCTTTTCCCCCTCTTCTCTTATGCCCTACAGACCTTGCGCAGGAAAAGAAAGATCCTGGGACTCTGTGTATTGTAAGATATTTTATATTTACACAATCAAAACCAACAGAAATACAAACACAAAAATCTAGAAGAAGGCAAAAGAAAATTCCTGCTGGCTCAAATGGCCCAAGCAGACTGCGTGTTGCAGATCACCTCTCCGGGGAGCTGCAGCAGAATAGTAAGGCAGTGCAGCAAAGACGAGGCCGTTTCCTCCATGCACTGCGGAATCGATCTCGCAGCTTCTGCCATGGGGAGTAGGGAGCTCTCTCAAGAGCCCGGAGAACTAAACAAAATTCTACTGCAGCATCTCTGATTGCAGGACTGCTGTCATATGCCATTCCTTCAAGGGCTGCAAGAAAGAGGAACAGAGGCAAGGTCACATCCCGCATATGCAGGGAGCCGAGGAGAGCCCCCTGCCAGGGCCATCCCGGTCGTCTCTGGCCATGGCCCGCAGGGAGCAGGGAGCCAGGGGATCAGCCCGAAGTTGCTGGCCACGAATGGCACACGTAGCCCTGATATCTCTGTGTGCTCTGCCCACGGGTGCAGATCCCTCCGCAGCCGGGGCAGGGCTTGCAGCTGCCCCCTCCAGCCCCTGCGGTCAGCCCGCTGCCCTCACTCACTCACCAGTGCAGATCAGCCGCAGCTCTTGCTGCTGCCCCCTCAGGTGCCGCCCGGCCATGCCTGTGAACACAGAGCCTGTCACGGCCCCAGCGGCACAGCTCCCTGCCAGCGGCTCTGCCGGCCAGGCAGAGCTCAGCCCGGGCCCTTGCCGCACGCTGCCGCCCCAGGGCACGGCTGCCACAGGGCGGCAGCAACGCCCAGGCCAGGCGGGGCTCCAGGGCCGGGCCGGCGCTGCCGGGGCAGCAGGCGGGGCCGGGGCCGGGGCCGGGGTCGAGCTGCCGAGCAGGCGGGCCGGGGAGGAGCCCGGGCTCGGGACTCACCCATGAACCTGACGGCCGCCTCTCGCAGGGACTCCTGTGGGCTCTGCAGGTAGTGCAGTGCCCGGCGCAGGTGCTCGGCCGCTCGGCTCCTGTCCTCTGCCAGCTGCAGAGAGCGGCAGGAGGGAAGGGTTGGCGCGGGCTCAGCTCCTGGGCCGGGCGCCGCCTGCGCCCATCGCCGGCCTCGCCTGCCCGCACAGCCCTGAGGCGTGGCCAGCAGCCGCTGGCCAAGGGCTCCCGAGAGGACGGGCAGAGGGCCGGCTGCTGCCCGGGGAGCCGTGGTGCCGCCCCGCAGCCCCGCCGGGCCGGGGCTCCATGGGCACCCGACTCAGGCCCACGGGAGCCTGGAGAAGAGCCCGCGCGGCCTCTGGCTGCAGCAGCGGGCACAGCTGTTAGCCCCGCACACTGAGCACCGCCCTCAGGGACCTTCGCCATGCTGAGGCTGGGGGATCTCTGCTGTACTTACCAGGCACTCCCCAAAGCTCCGATCCACGTGTAGCATTTGTTCTATATCCCTCCTCTTCAGGAATCTGGCTGAGGAATGCAGCGTTTCCCGGGAGGCCTGGAGAGGGACAGACGTGCACAGATGGCCCCACAGTCCAGGGCACAGGAGCATGCCAGTGGCACAGGCTGGAGGAGGCTGCAGCCCCCAAGGTGCCAGGGCAGGCGGCAGCCCAAGCCCCTGCCAGGGGCACATCAGCTGGCCACAAGTGCTCACCTCAGCAACAGTCTGATTCTCGTCATGGCAGTGGAAGTAGAGAGGGAGCAGGCTCTGGCGCACGTGGGACTTGAGGGCCTTTCTTGCCTCTTCTGTTAATAAGTCCAGCATCTCTTGAAAGAGAGCCATGGAGCTCAGCTGCACCTGGATATCATCCTGGATGAAAGGAAAGGGCAAAAGACCTGAGCATCGGCTGCTTCAGGCCCCCCAGGGCACAGGCGTGCATCTGCACAGGGCACCAAGGGTCCGGGCAGCAGCCAGTGGCTGTGGCTGTGGGCACAGAGCCTTACGCTGTCAAAGAGTGGCAGGAGCGCCTCAGCCAGCTGCAGGGCAATGGGGGTGGCTATTGGAGCACCATTATCCAGGAGCAAATATCTGAGTAGAAGAATGCTCATCCTGATCATGTCGCTGTCATTTTCCTCCAGGAGCTCCATTAGACTTTCAGTCAGGCTCCGCATTTTTTCAGCCTGTGCGGAACACAACTTTGTGAAAGGCCGCCCTGCTGCCGCAGGGCCCAGAGGCCAAAGGCCTGTCCCGAAGCACTGGGGCAGCTGAAGTGGGAAGCAGGAGAGATGGGAAGAGCTGCCCCAGCGGCCGAAGCCCAGGCAAGGCCAAGCGACTGCGTTGCCCAGCCCCACGCTGCTGCCTGCAGGGCTTCAGCCACTGCCCCCTTCTCACCATCAAGGGATTCTTGCCCAGCACTACGAGGCCTCGGAGTGCCAAGTAACGCCTGGCCATGTGCTCGCTCTGCAGGTTCTGTGCCAGGATCTCCAGAACACTGTCACTGCATTCCCTCAAGTCCAGGCACTCGAGGACCTGAAAGGCACAGGGCAGTGACAGGGGAGCCGGCCGGCCGGCAGGAGCCCAGCAGCGCACAGGGCCGGGCCCAGGCAGCAGCACAGGGCACGGGCACTGTCCTGGCAGCTGTGGCTGCCAGAGGCCAGAGGGCTGGGAGGCCGCTCAGCCAGGCAGCGCTGGCCTTGAGGCTCACCTCCACAAGGAATGCCAGGGCAGGGAAATCCCAGTATGGCATCTCTTTGCCGAGCAGGGCGAGCAGATAGAATGCAACCGCGGAACAGAAGTGGATGGCTAAGCGGCGAATTTCTCTGAAGAGGGGAAAAAGGAAACAAGACCCTGATGCAGTGGGGCAAACCTCTCCCAGGCGGGACTCACCCAGTTCTCATCTTTCCCCAGCACCCTTCCAGCAAGGGGACGTGGGCCATTTGGGAGTTGGTTGCTCATGGGCACCCTCCTGTGCCAGCCTTTTTCAGTCTGCTTGGCCATCCCTCAGTGACAAGGCCCTCTGAGCCATGGCCACCACGGACACTTTGTGGGGCACCTGGGCACAGAGCAGCATTGTCAGAGGCAGTGGGGAGAAGGGGGTCTCACCTGGCAAGCAGAGCCACGGCAAAGTGGTGAGTGTCAAGAGAGAGCAGCGTGTCCCAGGCACACCTGCGCTCCATTGCCACCACCACATCCTCGCAGCGGAGAAGGCAGAGCAGGGACTTCAGGGTGCGCACAGCAAACCTGTGTGCACAGCAAAGCCCAGGTCACACTGGCAGCACTGGCTCCTTGGCAGGCCACGTGGCAGGGACAGGAGGAGTGGGATGGAGCACCTGTTGGGGCTGGTGGCAAGGCCGTGCTCTTCCTGGCATCCCTTCCAGAAGGTGTCGACCTCCTCTGGCATATCCAGAGTGCTGAAGAACACTTGGAATAGCAGATGCACAAGTAGGCGGGGGAAATACACCTTCAAGATCCGTGGGAGACAGGGCACCTGGAGGATCTTCCACATCACCACCGTTGCCTGCAAAGGACAAAGCCCCCCAAGACAGCGCTCAGTGCCGAGACGTGTGTGTGTGGCAGGGCGCGAGCCTGGCAGGGAGAGGCCAGGAGAGACCATGGCAGGGGGAGCACGGGGCCTGGTGGGCCTGAAGCTGCCCCTGGGCCAGGTTTCAGGCCAGCGCCTGAGGCAGGGCGATGCAGTGGGGGAAGGAGGATGGAGAGCTGCTGGAGAGGCAGCCTTGGGGCCTGCAAAGGCCAGTTGCAGAAACTCACAGCCAGGGCAAAGACAGCCGTTTCGTCCCCGTTGGAGGTGCAGGTGCTGTACTCTGGCCAGCTCCCCAGCACATCCAGGAGGATCAGCTGCGCCAGCTCCGCAGTCCTGGCTGAGCCCATGATGGTCTTCCACATGGCCATGGCAGC
Source organism: Zonotrichia albicollis (assembly GCF_047830755.1). Classification (NCBI taxonomy): domain Eukaryota; kingdom Metazoa; phylum Chordata; class Aves; order Passeriformes; family Passerellidae; genus Zonotrichia; species Zonotrichia albicollis. Next base: position 3,566,293 of record NC_133827.1, on the reverse strand, counting down.
TCTGTGGGGTTAGAGCTGTGTCTCAGGGGGGTCTCAGACACAGCAGCGGGGGCAGCTGAGCCGGCTGCCATTTCTGCCTCTGCCCACTGCCCCCCTGCCAGCAGCAGCCAGACAGCCCAGCCCTGTGGGGACAGAGCCCTGGGAGGCGGCAAGGGAGCATGGCAGCAGGCTCAGGGGCTGACATGGCAGGGCTGGGAAAGGGAGCATCCTGAGGGCCCTGGAACTCTCTGTCGCTCCGACACCTGGGGCAGGCTGTGCAGGGTGATGGGCTGGGGAGGCCTGAGCCCTGCGGGCAGGTGGGCCCCATACCTGTCACAGGACGGGGCCACACGCAGGAGCGTCACGACTGCGTCATTTGGCTGTGCTTGGGTGAGATCCAGCAGGGTCTTGTCCAGCCTGTGCTCAGCAGAACCATTGGCCATGAGCCACTGGTGGATGTAGCTCACCATGGCAGGCACCTGGAGAAGGCACGGGGAGACTTGGAATGCTGCCAGAGGGAGCAATGTTCCCAGCTTCCCCAGAGGAGTGCTTCCCTTCCCACCCCACTGCCATGTGGCGTGAAAGGCTCACAGCAAGCAGCATGTGTGGATTGGGAGGCCAAGCAATTGCTGGGAGGATCAAAGCCTGGCCACAGGCTGCTTACTTGCTTTGGAGTGTAAAAATCGTCCTCTACAAGCATACACAGCAGGGCAGCACCGGTCTTGCTTAGGAGGATGGGCGAGTATGGTCTGACGCCCATGCCCGTGGCGATGGTCTCTTCCTCCTCAATTCTCTTGAGGAAGTTGCAAACAAACTGTAGGAGAAGGGCAAAGAGCCGGGGAGGTTGCATGGAGTGCTGCACACACGGTGCTGTGCTGAGCAGGGACAGCAGGCCCAGCCCAGGTGGGGGTGGCTGCAGGTACCTGCGCTGTCCTGCGGAAGCGGCCACAGCTGGACTCCTGCTCTTGTGTGCGCTCCAGGGCTGCATCTGGCAAAGAGCGAGCGCAGCCAGAGATGAGGGGCTGCGGGAGAGGCCGGACAACACGGCCCAGCCCTGCCATCCCCAGGCAGAGAGAGTCCCGGGATGCCCCAGGGGATGGAGCACGGCCACTGCGGGGTTTCTGCCCGGCCCCTCTTCCGTCCTGTCCGTGGGCATGTCCCCAGGGATAGCATGGCACGGCACGGCACGGCATGGGGTTCAAGCTGGCAGCAGGCACCAGTCCTGTGGCCCAGCTCTGCCACTCACCCTCCTGCGGTGGCTGAAACGGCACCACCTCTTCAGTCTGCTGTGCCGGGGCAGCTGCAGGGCCTTCTTCTTCCTCCTCCACCCAGGCCAGCTCAGGCACTGCCAGGTGTCTCTGCTCCATGTCTCTGCCTGGACTTGTGGCTATTTGCAGGAGAGTTGCCTTGGAAAAGCTCCAAGTCACCAAGTGCTGCAGTGGTGCCTGGAAGGCACCTTCAAGTAAGAAGCCTCAGGAAGGCTACAGGACAGCAAGTCCTGCCCTCGGTCTCAAGGGCCCCTGCCACAAGGACAGGGGACTCCTGACAAGGACTATGATATGGCCTCAAGGGCACCTGCAGAAGAGAAGCCCCAGGGAGACCACGGGTCAGCAAGTCCTGTGGTCTGGCCTGGAGCTCAGCTGCAGGAACAAGGCTTCAGAAAAGCTCCGGGTGGGACGCGAACGAGCGCGCTGTGCGGGGACTCCTCACGACACCGCTCGGTCCCGTCCTGTCCCGTCGCGTGCTCTGAGCACTGTGGTGTGCTCTTGTCACCTCCAGCCCCTATGTCACCCCGTGTCACAAAGGGCCCTTGGACACCCGCTCCATGTCACAGTGAGTGTGCGGCACCGTGTCACCGAGGGCCCTTGCACACACTGCCGCCTGCCCTGGGGCCGTCCCCAGCCCACCCAAAGGGGCCCAGGCTGGAAGGAATGGCTGGCCCCAGGAGCCTAAGCAAGGCCGACAGGGTCTTTAAGAAGGGCTCAGAGCATCAGCAAACGCTGCCATGCTCTGTGGGCTCAGGGCAGCAGAAGGAGCCCCCAGGGCTGCCGACGCAGCCGTTCTGGGAAGGGCACGGGGCCTTGCAGGGAAGCTGGCACGGCCTCCTTGGGACACGTCCCGGCTGGTGGCCGTCCTAAAGCTGCCGGTGTGACACGCACAAGGAACATGTGGGCCCGGGCACCAATGCTGCTCTGAGGCCTGGGGCCCGGGGAGCGCTGACATCAGCAGGTGTGGCAGAGTCCCCGGCCAAGCAGACCTGCCAGCCCCCGAGCCCTGGCAGCGCTGGTGCCCGTCTCCTGCCCCAGAGACCTGTGGCCCCTGGGGGCTTCTGTGCCAGAAGGAGCCAAAGGCCACGTGCCTTGTGGGCTGTGCCTCTTTCCTGCAGGGGCTGATGGCAGGAGCACCTGGAGCAACTGCTGGCACACTTGGTCTCTGTCAGATGACGTTGCTCCTTCCTGAAATGAATTTTTCTCATGGAAGGCATTGGCAGTAGCACCAGAGCACCATCCATTGCTGAGTGTCCCAGGGCAATTAGATTGCAAAGTTAACAGCCTGAAATTTCCTTGTGCTTTTCTCACTCTCCTTCCCACATTCTGGAAAAAACGGAATCTGCCCAGCCTCTGCATTTCTCAGCTTCAGTTGCTGCATGTCTTGCTCTGGCAGCTCATGTCCAAACAAAAGTGTGTCCCTGCTGAGCACAGCAATGAGCGGCCACAAAGTGGCAAGTTCCCCAGTGAACATCAAGGCAGAGACGTGGAAGTGCGGAGGATAAGGACAACTCTGGGAGGAGAAGCTCTTCTGTGTCTCTGATGATGGTACCCACACCCTGAAGCAGCAGCCGAGAGAAGCGCTGGAAGCAGACGGGCGCACTTTTGGGCAGTACAATATCAAAAGATATGAAACCATTAGCCAGAATGCAAAGGAGGACTGCAAGGATGGAGTGTGGCCTGGAGGGGAAGCCCTGGATGCGGCTGAAGGCACTTTGTTCAGCCTGGAGGAGAGTAAAGGGCGTCATTGTGGTCTTCAACATCCTCCTGAGAGGAATCAGAGGGGCTGCTGCAGCTCTCGTCACTGCTGGGACCAGTGATAGGACCGGAGAAAAGGGCAAGGAGCTGGGACAGGGCAAGTTTCATTTCCGTATCAGATCAAGGTTTTTCACCCAGAGCACAGTCAGGCACTGGGACGGGTTCCCCGTTGACGCAGCCCAGCGGAGCCCGGGCTGGCTCTTGGGAAAACTGCGGCGCTGCGCCGGGAGCGGGGAACGGCCAAGGCTTGGGTCCCGCCCGCAGCTGACCCTGGTGAGCCACCGCTCCGTGGTTCAGGATCCACTAACTGCAGCACGGAGCAGGCCAAAGAGAAGGAGGAGGCTCCTCGATTGTGAGGTTCCACAGGCCAAGGCTTATTCCAAGGGAAGGATTCGGCAGCAAAGAGCCGCCAGACTTCTGTGCACGGGATTTTATCGGGGTACAACTCAGGGGGTGGATACAAACGATTGAGCAATAAGGAATCCGCAGGGGAGGAGCGAGGGGATTCCATCAGGTTCTTGGGCCTAATTAGGACAGATGGGAGGAGAGGGTAGGTCACATGGGCCAGTGGGGCTTCCAGCAATAGAGGAATTCCAAAGGGGTGGTGCAGTCAGGGATTGGTCCAAGGCAAAAGTGACAGGGAAGGTTCAGGAATACAGAGCTGGATTATCTTGAGAGGCAGGGAAGGAGCTGGAACAAAGAGTGGGGAATGGCATGAGGGACAGCTTTGAGGGAGGGCAGAACCTAGGGGTACCTGAAAACAAACCATTCTACGATAACAGATAAATAAACACAAACTGGAACACCCCAGGGAAATGGTCACAGCACCAAGGCCGTCTGAGTTTGAGAAGTGTTCGAAGAACACTGAGCAGTGACGCAAGCTTTTAGACACTACATCAAAAGTAGAAAGTGTACCAAAGTCAAGAGAGGGAAAAAGAAAAAGAGCTCCCTGCAGCCATGGTGGCAGCTCTGGATCAGCACCAGGGAGAGGACGGATGTAGGCGTGGTTGAAGCAGAGGCAGGGGCGAAAATAGCAGAGGCAGAGGAGGTTCAAAGCAGCCACAGACCAAGCTGGACGCAAATCAGTGTGCATCTTGTAAGAAATCAGGACACTGGAAATAGGGCCAGTGCCCAGAGTTAGCCGACAAAGTACACAAAACTCTTGCAGCCACTCTAGATGATAAGAAATGACCGAGACTGGCAATTCTTACCCTAGCAGGCCACTGTTTAAAATACAGCTAAAGAATGATGAAGAAGTTGAAATTTTAAGAAATAGTGGAGAGACATTTTCACTCTTGAATCAAGCACTGATACCCAAAATTGAAAACTATCTTCAAGCAATAGGAGCAACTATAGGGCAGCCAGAAAATGCATTCTTCCTGAAACCACTTTGATGTAAAATCAAGAAGAAAATGGGAATACATCAGTTTCTTTCTTTACCAAACTCACCCAAATCTGTCCTATGCAGAGATTTGCTTGAAAATTTAGAAGCAACAGTTCCGTTTAGAAAAAGAAAACTTCAATGGAAGGTACCTGAAGACAAAGGAGCGGTTTTAGCAGTAGGACTGACAAGTGACACCAGACCAACAAACAAGAAGAACTAGTTAGAGCAAGTATTGAATCAGGTGTACCCAAGAGTATGGGATACTATCTGATAGCCCAGGAAAATCAAAACAAGCAGACCCTATGAAAATTGAGCTACAGACAAGAGTTGGGCCAGTAGTCAGAAAGCAATACCCTTGAAGATTAGAAGCTAGGAAAGGAATAGAGCCAACAATCAATAAAATCCTTGACATCAGGACTATTGGAAGAATGGCAGTCAAAATTTAATACTGCTAGATCAGCAATAAAGAAACCTAATGGAACTCAGAGACTAGTGCCAGATTTCCAGGCAATTAATGGTTTATACCTTACTAGCTTACTAGCTAAACTTGGAGATGATTTTATTGTGTGCGGGGAATGTCCATGGGCAGGTGCTGTCGAGAGCCGTTCCCTCTTGGTCTGAGAGACCAGCGCCCCCAGCCCCACCTTGCTCCCCGGCCCGGAGGTTGTAACGTGCGCTGGACCGGCAGCCGAAGGAGGGCTCTTGACACCGTGTCTGATGCAACAGGGTTTACTGAAGGTAGGTCAGAGGGTGCAGCTTGGGTGAGGGAGAGAAGAGGGACAGGAAGAGGCAGGAGCACAAGCACTGTAACATGACACATAAGGCACCTGCAAGCTGCTGGGGAAGCCTCAAGTCTGCTCAGTGAGCCACGTGTGCCCTCAGCATTGGGACAGCCACCTTTCCCTCAGTGAGCCTCACATGCCAGACTCAGCAAATCAAGAGGCACCAGGCATGCTGTAGGTGACTCAGAGCGAGTGCAGTGGGTCACGGTGGCCAGGGACCAGAAGCAGGCAGAAAGGCAACGGGGCTGGGGAAAAGGCTCTGCTCTGCTTACAGCGTGGGCTGAGGGCTGGGAGAGCTCCATTTCCCCCTTGAGATGTTGGAGACGGGGCCTTTCACCCTCCTGATAGGGCTGCCCCTGGCTGCAGGCAGCCAGAGGAGTATGATGACACAAGGCCGAGAGCAGCAAAGCAAAGAGCCAGCCGTGCACAGCACAGCGAGGTGGCCCAGTGCAAAGGCAGCGTGGCACCCTGAAGGTGCCCGCTGCATTCTCATGTGTCCCTGGCCTGGGCAGGACAGGAATGTCCGTGGTCCGAGAGGGCCTTTCTGTGGCCCCTGTGGGCTCAAAGCTGCTGCTCTTCTGGCTCCATGGGGCCTAAAGCCACAGAGCTCGGCCTCCCCCACAGCAAGAGGAACAAGACGTGGATATCAGGCAGTGGAGCTCAATGCCTAAGGCTGAGGGGCGGGGGGCTCCAGTCTGGAGCACTGGGAGGGCACCCCCCAGCCCCACAACAGCTGGCCTCACAGCCCTGAAAGGCCAGGACCAGGGTTCCACGCCTGATTCCAGGGCGTCCCTCCAACCCGGCCACCGACCTGGAAGCGCCAGAGCAGCCGGCTGTCGGGATCGAGGCGGCTGCCAGGGGGCTCCTTATGGCCTCTGCCAGCCCATTGCTCAGGGCTTAGCAGTGCCTCAGCCCCTCAGGGTCTCCCCCAGCCTGGCCAAGCTTGCCGGCAGCAGCCCCGCAGCCCCACAGCAGCTCCAGAGGAGCCCCATCCAGAGGCACCTGGGAGCCCTCAGCACTGCAGCCAGCAGCAGACGGGCAGGAGGACACGGATGGCCCTTCCTGTCCGGCACAGGGCTTGTGGCCATCTCCAGGCACCGCTCTGGCAGGGATCCCCGCAGCTCCGGCCCTTGCCCAGCCGCTCTGTGGGCAGCACAAAGGCTTCAGGAGAACCAACAAAGGCCAAAAGGCTTCTGGTCATTTTCCCTGCAACACTGCACACCTGGGCAGCAGTCTGAGTACAAGCAACCTTTTCCCCCTCTTCTCTTATGCCCTACAGACCTTGCGCAGGAAAAGAAAGATCCTGGGACTCTGTGTATTGTAAGATATTTTATATTTACACAATCAAAACCAACAGAAATACAAACACAAAAATCTAGAAGAAGGCAAAAGAAAATTCCTGCTGGCTCAAATGGCCCAAGCAGACTGCGTGTTGCAGATCACCTCTCTGGGGAGCTGCAGCAGAATAGTAAGGCAGTGCAGCAAAGACGAGGCCGTTTCCTCCATGCACTGCGGAATCGATCTCGCAGCTTCTGCCATGGGGAGTAGGGAGCTCTCTCAAGAGCCCGGAGAACTAAACAAAATTCTACTGCAGCATCTCTGATTGCAGGACTGCTGTCATATGCCATTCCTTCAAGGGCTGCAAGAAAGAGGAACAGAGGCAAGGTCACATCCCGCATATGCAGGGAGCCGAGGAGAGCCCCCTGCCAGGGCCATCCCGGTCGTCTCTGGCCATGGCCCGCAGGGAGCAGGGAGCCAGGGGATCAGCCCGAAGTTGCTGGCCACGAATGGCACACGTAGCCCTGATATCTCTGTGTGCTCTGCCCACGGGTGCAGATCCCTCCGCAGCCGGGGCAGGGCTTGCAGCTGCCCCCTCCAGCCCCTGCGGTCAGCCCGCTGCCCTCACTCACTCACCAGTGCAGATCAGCCGCAGCTCTTGCTGCTGCCCCCTCAGGTGCCGCCCGGCCATGCCTGTGAACACAGAGCCTGTCACGGCCCCAGCGGCACAGCTCCCTGCCAGCGGCTCTGCCGGCCAGGCAGAGCTCAGCCCGGGCCCTTGCCGCACGCTGCCGCCCCAGGGCACGGCTGCCACAGGGCGGCAGCAACGCCCAGGCCAGGCGGGGCTCCAGGGCCGGGCCGGCGCTGCCGGGGCAGCAGGCGGGGCCGGGGCCGGGGCCGGGGTCGAGCTGCCGAGCAGGCGGGCCGGGGAGGAGCCCGGGCTCGGGACTCACCCATGAACCTGACGGCCGCCTCTCGCAGGGACTCCTGTGGGCTCTGCAGGTAGTGCAGTGCCCGGCGCAGGTGCTCGGCCGCTCGGCTCCTGTCCTCTGCCAGCTGCAGAGAGCGGCAGGAGGGAAGGGTTGGCGCGGGCTCAGCTCCTGGGCCGGGCGCCGCCTGCGCCCATCGCCGGCCTCGCCTGCCCGCACAGCCCTGAGGCGTGGCCAGCAGCCGCTGGCCAAGGGCTCCCGAGAGGACGGGCAGAGGGCCGGCTGCTGCCCGGGGAGCCGTGGTGCCGCCCCGCAGCCCCGCCGGGCCGGGGCTCCATGGGCACCCGACTCAGGCCCACGGGAGCCTGGAGAAGAGCCCGCGCGGCCTCTGGCTGCAGCAGCGGGCACAGCTGTTAGCCCCGCACACTGAGCACCGCCCTCAGGGACCTTCGCCATGCTGAGGCTGGGGGATCTCTGCTGTACTTACCAGGCACTCCCCAAAGCTCCGATCCACGTGTAGCATTTGTTCTATATCCCTCCTCTTCAGGAATCTGGCTGAGGAATGCAGCGTTTCCCGGGAGGCCTGGAGAGGGACAGACGTGCACAGATGGCCCCACAGTCCAGGGCACAGGAGCATGCCAGTGGCACAGGCTGGAGGAGGCTGCAGCCCCCAAGGTGCCAGGGCAGGCGGCAGCCCAAGCCCCTGCCAGGGGCACATCAGCTGGCCACAAGTGCTCACCTCAGCAACAGTCTGATTCTCGTCATGGCAGTGGAAGTAGAGAGGGAGCAGGCTCTGGCGCACGTGGGACTTGAGGGCCTTTCTTGCCTCTTCTGTTAATAAGTCCAGCATCTCTTGAAAGAGAGCCATGGAGCTCAGCTGCACCTGGATATCATCCTGGATGAAAGGAAAGGGCAAAAGACCTGAGCATCGGCTGCTTCAGGCCCCCCAGGGCACAGGCGTGCATCTGCACAGGGCACCAAGGGTCCGGGCAGCAGCCAGTGGCTGTGGCTGTGGGCACAGAGCCTTACGCTGTCAAAGAGTGGCAGGAGCGCCTCAGCCAGCTGCAGGGCAATGGGGGTGGCTATTGGAGCACCATTATCCAGGAGCAAATATCTGAGTAGAAGAATGCTCATCCTGATCATGTCGCTGTCATTTTCCTCCAGGAGCTCCATTAGACTTTCAGTCAGGCTCCGCATTTTTTCAGCCTGTGCGGAACACAACTTTGTGAAAGGCCGCCCTGCTGCCGCAGGGCCCAGAGGCCAAAGGCCTGTCCCGAAGCACTGGGGCAGCTGAAGTGGGAAGCAGGAGAGATGGGAAGAGCTGCCCCAGCGGCCGAAGCCCAGGCAAGGCCAAGCGACTGCGTTGCCCAGCCCCACGCTGCTGCCTGCAGGGCTTCAGCCACTGCCCCCTTCTCACCATCAAGGGATTCTTGCCCAGCACTACGAGGCCTCGGAGTGCCAAGTAACGCCTGGCCATGTGCTCGCTCTGCAGGTTCTGTGCCAGGATCTCCAGAACACTGTCACTGCATTCCCTCAAGTCCAGGCACTCGAGGACCTGAAAGGCACAGGGCAGTGACAGGGGAGCCGGCCGGCCGGCAGGAGCCCAGCAGCGCACAGGGCCGGGCCCAGGCAGCAGCACAGGGCACGGGCACTGTCCTGGCAGCTGTGGCTGCCAGAGGCCAGAGGGCTGGGAGGCCGCTCAGCCAGGCAGCGCTGGCCTTGAGGCTCACCTCCACAAGGAATGCCAGGGCAGGGAAATCCCAGTATGGCATCTCTTTGCCGAGCAGGGCGAGCAGATAGAATGCAACCGCGGAACAGAAGTGGATGGCTAAGCGGCGAATTTCTCTGAAGAGGGGAAAAAGGAAACAAGACCCTGATGCAGTGGGGCAAACCTCTCCCAGGCGGGACTCACCCAGTTCTCATCTTTCCCCAGCACCCTTCCAGCAAGGGGACGTGGGCCATTTGGGAGTTGGTTGCTCATGGGCACCCTCCTGTGCCAGCCTTTTTCAGTCTGCTTGGCCATCCCTCAGTGACAAGGCCCTCTGAGCCATGGCCACCACGGACACTTTGTGGGGCACCTGGGCACAGAGCAGCATTGTCAGAGGCAGTGGGGAGAAGGGGGTCTCACCTGGCAAGCAGAGCCACGGCAAAGTGGTGAGTGTCAAGAGAGAGCAGCGTGTCCCAGGCACACCTGCGCTCCATTGCCACCACCACATCCTCGCAGCGGAGAAGGCAGAGCAGGGACTTCAGGGTGCGCACAGCAAACCTGTGTGCACAGCAAAGCCCAGGTCACACTGGCAGCACTGGCTCCTTGGCAGGCCACGTGGCAGGGACAGGAGGAGTGGGATGGAGCACCTGTTGGGGCTGGTGGCAAGGCCGTGCTCTTCCTGGCATCCCTTCCAGAAGGTGTCGACCTCCTCTGGCATATCCAGAGTGCTGAAGAACACTTGGAATAGCAGATGCACAAGTAGGCGGGGGAAATACACCTTCAAGATCCGTGGGAGACAGGGCACCTGGAGGATCTTCCACATCACCACCGTTGCCTGCAAAGGACAAAGCCCCCCAAGACAGCGCTCAGTGCCGAGACGTGTGTGTGTGGCAGGGCGCGAGCCTGGCAGGGAGAGGCCAGGAGAGACCATGGCAGGGGGAGCACGGGGCCTGGTGGGCCTGAAGCTGCCCCTGGGCCAGGTTTCAGGCCAGCGCCTGAGGCAGGGCGATGCAGTGGGGGAAGGAGGATGGAGAGCTGCTGGAGAGGCAGCCTTGGGGCCTGCAAAGGCCAGTTGCAGAAACTCACAGCCAGGGCAAAGACAGCCGTTTCGTCCCCGTTGGAGGTGCAGGTGCTGTACTCTGGCCAGCTCCCCAGCACATCCAGGAGGATCAGCTGCGCCAGCTCCGCAGTCCTGGCTGAGCCCATGATGGTCTTCCACATGGCCATGGCAGCTCTGTGGGGTTAGAGCTGTGTCTCAGGGGGGTCTCAGACACAGCAGCGGGGGCAGCTGAGCCGGCTGCCATTTCTGCCTCTGCCCACTGCCCCCCTGCCAGCAGCAGCCAGACAGCCCAGCCCTGTGGGGACAGAGCCCTGGGAGGCGGCAAGGGAGCATGGCAGCAGGCTCAGGGGCTGACATGGCAGGGCTGGGAAAGGGAGCATCCTGAGGGCCCTGGAACTCTCTGTCGCTCCGACACCTGGGGCAGGCTGTGCAGGGTGATGGGCTGGGGAGGCCTGAGCCCTGCGGGCAGGTGGGCCCCATACCTGTCACAGGACGGGGCCACACGCAGGAGCGTCACGACTGCGTCATTTGGCTGTGCTTGGGTGAGATCCAGCAGGGTCTTGTCCAGCCTGTGCTCAGCAGAACCATTGGCCATGAGCCACTGGTGGATGTAGCTCACCATGGCAGGCACCTGGAGAAGGCACGGGGAGACTTGGAATGCTGCCAGAGGGAGCAATGTTCCCAGCTTCCCCAGAGGAGTGCTTCCCTTCCCACCCCACTGCCATGTGGCGTGAAAGGCTCACAGCAAGCAGCATGTGTGGATTGGGAGGCCAAGCAATTGCTGGGAGGATCAAAGCCTGGCCACAGGCTGCTTACTTGCTTTGGAGTGTAAAAATCGTCCTCTACAAGCATACACAGCAGGGCAGCACCGGTCTTGCTTAGGAGGATGGGCGAGTATGGTCTGACGCCCATGCCCGTGGCGATGGTCTCTTCCTCCTCAATTCTCTTGAGGAAGTTGCAAACAAACTGTAGGAGAAGGGCAAAGAGCCGGGGAGGTTGCATGGAGTGCTGCACACACGGTGCTGTGCTGAGCAGGGACAGCAGGCCCAGCCCAGGTGGGGGTGGCTGCAGGTACCTGCGCTGTCCTGCGGAAGCGGCCACAGCTGGACTCCTGCTCTTGTGTGCGCTCCAGGGCTGCATCTGGCAAAGAGCGAGCGCAGCCAGAGATGAGGGGCTGCGGGAGAGGCCGGACAACACGGCCCAGCCCTGCCATCCCCAGGCAGAGAGAGTCCCGGGATGCCCCAGGGGATGGAGCACGGCCACTGCGGGGTTTCTGCCCGGCCCCTCTTCCGTCCTGTCCGTGGGCATGTCCCCAGGGATAGCATGGCACGGCACGGCACGGCATGGGGTTCAAGCTGGCAGCAGGCACCAGTCCTGTGGCCCAGCTCTGCCACTCACCCTCCTGCGGTGGCTGAAACGGCACCACCTCTTCAGTCTGCTGTGCCGGGGCAGCTGCAGGGCCTTCTTCTTCCTCCTCCACCCAGGCCAGCTCAGGCACTGCCAGGTGTCTCTGCTCCATGTCTCTGCCTGGACTTGTGGCTATTTGCAGGAGAGTTGCCTTGGAAAAGCTCCAAGTCACCAAGTGCTGCAGTGGTGCCTGGAAGGCACCTTCAAGTAAGAAGCCTCAGGAAGGCTACAGGACAGCAAGTCCTGCCCTCGGTCTCAAGGGCCCCTGCCACAAGGACAGGGGACTCCTGACAAGGACTATGATATGGCCTCAAGGGCACCTGCAGAAGAGAAGCCCCAGGGAGACCACGGGTCAGCAAGTCCTGTGGTCTGGCCTGGAGCTCAGCTGCAGGAACAAGGCTTCAGAAAAGCTCCGGGTGGGACGCGAACGAGCGCGCTGTGCGGGGACTCCTCACGACACCGCTCGGTCCCGTCCTGTCCCGTCGCGTGCTCTGAGCACTGTGGTGTGCTCTTGTCACCTCCAGCCCCTATGTCACCCCGTGTCACAAAGGGCCCTTGGACACCCGCTCCATGTCACAGTGAGTGTGCGGCACCGTGTCACCGAGGGCCCTTGCACACACTGCCGCCTGCCCTGGGGCCGTCCCCAGCCCACCCAAAGGGGCCCAGGCTGGAAGGAATGGCTGGCCCCAGGAGCCTAAGCAAGGCCGACAGGGTCTTTAAGAAGGGCTCAGAGCATCAGCAAACGCTGCCATGCTCTGTGGGCTCAGGGCAGCAGAAGGAGCCCCCAGGGCTGCCGACGCAGCCGTTCTGGGAAGGGCACGGGGCCTTGCAGGGAAGCTGGCACGGCCTCCTTGGGACACGTCCCGGCTGGTGGCCGTCCTAAAGCTGCCGGTGTGACACGCACAAGGAACATGTGGGCCCGGGCACCAATGCTGCTCTGAGGCCTGGGGCCCGGGGAGCGCTGACATCAGCAGGTGTGGCAGAGTCCCCGGCCAAGCAGACCTGCCAGCCCCCGAGCCCTGGCAGCGCTGGTGCCCGTCTCCTGCCCCAGAGACCTGTGGCCCCTGGGGGCTTCTGTGCCAGAAGGAGCCAAAGGCCACGTGCCTTGTGGGCTGTGCCTCTTTCCTGCAGGGGCTGATGGCAGGAGCACCTGGAGCAACTGCTGGCACACTTGGTCTCTGTCAGATGACGTTGCTCCTTCCTGAAATGAATTTTTCTCATGGAAGGCATTGGCAGTAGCACCAGAGCACCATCCATTGCTGAGTGTCCCAGGGCAATTAGATTGCAAAGTTAACAGCCTGAAATTTCCTTGTGCTTTTCTCACTCTCCTTCCCACATTCTGGAAAAAACGGAATCTGCCCAGCCTCTGCATTTCTCAGCTTCAGTTGCTGCATGTCTTGCTCTGGCAGCTCATGTCCAAACAAAAGTGTGTCCCTGCTGAGCACAGCAATGAGCGGCCACAAAGTGGCAAGTTCCCCAGTGAACATCAAGGCAGAGACGTGGAAGTGCGGAGGATAAGGACAACTCTGGGAGGAGAAGCTCTTCTGTGTCTCTGATGATGGTACCCACACCCTGAAGCAGCAGCCGAGAGAAGCGCTGGAAGCAGACGGGCGCACTTTTGGGCAGTACAATATCAAAAGATATGAAACCATTAGCCAGAATGCAAAGGAGGACTGCAAGGATGGAGTGTGGCCTGGAGGGGAAGCCCTGGATGCGGCTGAAGGCACTTTGTTCAGCCTGGAGGAGAGTAAAGGGCGTCATTGTGGTCTTCAACATCCTCCTGAGAGGAATCAGAGGGGCTGCTGCAGCTCTCGTCACTGCTGGGACCAGTGATAGGACCGGAGAAAAGGGCAAGGAGCTGGGACAGGGCAAGTTTCATTTCCGTATCAGATCAAGGTTTTTCACCCAGAGCACAGTCAGGCACTGGGACGGGTTCCCCGTTGACGCAGCCCAGCGGAGCCCGGGCTGGCTCTTGGGAAAACTGCGGCGCTGCGCCGGGAGCGGGGAACGGCCAAGGCTTGGGTCCCGCCCGCAGCTGACCCTGGTGAGCCACCGCTCCGTGGTTCAGGATCCACTAACTGCAGCACGGAGCAGGCCAAAGAGAAGGAGGAGGCTCCTCGATTGTGAGGTTCCACAGGCCAAGGCTTATTCCAAGGGAAGGATTCGGCAGCAAAGAGCCGCCAGACTTCTGTGCACGGGATTTTATCGGGGTACAACTCAGGGGGTGGATACAAACGATTGAGCAATAAGGAATCCGCAGGGGAGGAGCGAGGGGATTCCATCAGGTTCTTGGGCCTAATTAGGACAGATGGGAGGAGAGGGTAGGTCACATGGGCCAGTGGGGCTTCCAGCAATAGAGGAATTCCAAAGGGGTGGTGCAGTCAGGGATTGGTCCAAGGCAAAAGTGACAGGGAAGGTTCAGGAATACAGAGCTGGATTATCTTGAGAGGCAGGGAAGGAGCTGGAACAAAGAGTGGGGAATGGCATGAGGGACAGCTTTGAGGGAGGGCAGAACCTAGGGGTACCTGAAAACAAACCATTCTACGATAACAGATAAATAAACACAAACTGGAACACCCCAGGGAAATGGTCACAGCACCAAGGCCGTCTGAGTTTGAGAAGTGTTCGAAGAACACTGAGCAGTGACGCAAGCTTTTAGACACTACATCAAAAGTAGAAAGTGTACCAAAGTCAAGAGAGGGAAAAAGAAAAAGAGCTCCCTGCAGCCATGGTGGCAGCTCTGGATCAGCACCAGGGAGAGGACGGATGTAGGCGTGGTTGAAGCAGAGGCAGGGGCGAAAATAGCAGAGGCAGAGGAGGTTCAAAGCAGCCACAGACCAAGCTGGACGCAAATCAGTGTGCATCTTGTAAGAAATCAGGACACTGGAAATAGGGCCAGTGCCCAGAGTTAGCCGACAAAGTACACAAAACTCTTGCAGCCACTCTAGATGATAAGAAATGACCGAGACTGGCAATTCTTACCCTAGCAGGCCACTGTTTAAAATACAGCTAAAGAATGATGAAGAAGTTGAAATTTTAAGAAATAGTGGAGAGACATTTTCACTCTTGAATCAAGCACTGATACCCAAAATTGAAAACTATCTTCAAGCAATAGGAGCAACTATAGGGCAGCCAGAAAATGCATTCTTCCTGAAACCACTTTGATGTAAAATCAAGAAGAAAATGGGAATACATCAGTTTCTTTCTTTACCAAACTCACCCAAATCTGTCCTATGCAGAGATTTGCTTGAAAATTTAGAAGCAACAGTTCCGTTTAGAAAAAGAAAACTTCAATGGAAGGTACCTGAAGACAAAGGAGCGGTTTTAGCAGTAGGACTGACAAGTGACACCAGACCAACAAACAAGAAGAACTAGTTAGAGCAAGTATTGAATCAGGTGTACCCAAGAGTATGGGATACTATCTGATAGCCCAGGAAAATCAAAACAAGCAGACCCTATGAAAATTGAGCTACAGACAAGAGTTGGGCCAGTAGTCAGAAAGCAATACCCTTGAAGATTAGAAGCTAGGAAAGGAATAGAGCCAACAATCAATAAAATCCTTGACATCAGGACTATTGGAAGAATGGCAGTCAAAATTTAATACTGCTAGATCAGCAATAAAGAAACCTAATGGAACTCAGAGACTAGTGCCAGATTTCCAGGCAATTAATGGTTTATACCTTACTAGCTTACTAGCTAAACTTGGAGATGATTTTATTGTGTGCGGGGAATGTCCACGGGCAGGTGCTGTCGAGAGCCGTTCCCTCTTGGTCTGAGAGACCAGCGCCCCCAGCCCCACCTTGCTCCCCGGCCCGGAGGTTGTAACGTGCGCTGGACCGGCAGCCGAAGGAGGGCTCTTGACACCGTGTCTGATGCAACAGGGTTTACTGAAGGTAGGTCAGAGGGTGCAGCTTGGGTGAGGGAGAGAAGAGGGACAGGAAGAGGCAGGAGCACAAGCACTGTAACATGACACATAAGGCACCTGCAAGCTGCTGGGGAAGCCTCAAGTCTGCTCAGTGAGCCACGTGTGCCCTCAGCATTGGGACAGCCACCTTTCCCTCAGTGAGCCTCACATGCCAGACTCAGCAAATCAAGAGGCACCAGGCATGCTGTAGGTGACTCAGAGCGAGTGCAGTGGGTCACGGTGGCCAGGGACCAGAAGCAGGCAGAAAGGCAACGGGGCTGGGGAAAAGGCTCTGCTCTGCTTACAGCCTGGGCTGAGGGCTGGGAGAGCTCCATTTCCCCCTTGAGATGTTGGAGACGGGGCCTTTCACCCTCCTGATAGGGCTGCCCCTGGCTGCAGGCAGCCAGAGGAGTATGATGACACAAGGCCGAGAGCAGCAAAGCAAAGAGCCAGCCATGCACAGCACAGCGAGGTGGCCCAGTGCAAAGGCAGCGTGGCACCCTGAAGGTGCCCGCTGCATTCTCATGTGTCCCTGGCCTGGGCAGGACAGGAATGTCCGTGGTCCGAGAGGGCCTTTCTGTGGCCCCTGTGGGCTCAAAGCTGCTGCTCTTCTGGCTCCATGGGGCCTAAAGCCACAGAGCTCGGCCTCCCCCACAGCAAGAGGAACAAGACGTGGATATCAGGCAGTGGAGCTCAATGCCTAAGGCTGAGGGGCGGGGGGCTCCAGTCTGGAGCACTGGGAGGGCACCCCCCAGCCCCACAACAGCTGGCCTCACAGCCCTGAAAGGCCAGGACCAGGGTTCCACGCCTGATTCCAGGGCGTCCCTCCAACCCGGCCACCGACCTGGAAGCGCCAGAGCAGCCGGCTGTCGGGATCGAGGCGGCTGCCAGGGGGCTCCTTATGGCCTCTGCCAGCCCATTGCTCAGGGCTTAGCAGTGCCTCAGCCCCTCAGGGTCTCCCCCAGCCTGGCCAAGCTTGCCGGCAGCAGCCCCGCAGCCCCACAGCAGCTCCAGAGGAGCCCCATCCAGAGGCACCTGGGAGCCCTCAGCACTGCAGCCAGCAGCAGACGGGCAGGAGGACACGGATGGCCCTTCCTGTCCGGCACAGGGCTTGTGGCCATCTCCAGGCACCGCTCTGGCAGGGATCCCCGCAGCTCCGGCCCTTGCCCAGCCGCTCTGTGGGCAGCACAAAGGCTTCAGGAGAACCAACAAAGGCCAAAAGGCTTCTGGTCATTTTCCCTGCAACACTGCACACCTGGGCAGCAGTCTGAGTACAAGCAACCTTTTCCCCCTCTTCTCTTATGCCCTACAGACCTTGCGCAGGAAAAGAAAGATCCTGGGACTCTGTGTATTGTAAGATATTTTATATTTACACAATCAAAACCAACAGAAATACAAACACAAAAATCTAGAAGAAGGCAAAAGAAAATTCCTGCTGGCTCAAATGGCCCAAGCAGACTGCGTGTTGCAGATCACCTCTCCGGGGAGCTGCAGCAGAATAGTAAGGCAGTGCAGCAAAGACGAGGCCGTTTCCTCCATGCACTGCGGAATCGATCTCGCAGCTTCTGCCATGGGGAGTAGGGAGCTCTCTCAAGAGCCCGGAGAACTAAACAAAATTCTACTGCAGCATCTCTGATTGCAGGACTGCTGTCATATGCCATTCCTTCAAGGGCTGCAAGAAAGAGGAACAGAGGCAAGGTCACATCCCGCATATGCAGGGAGCCGAGGAGAGCCCCCTGCCAGGGCCATCCCGGTCGTCTCTGGCCATGGCCCGCAGGGAGCAGGGAGCCAGGGGATCAGCCCGAAGTTGCTGGCCACTGTAATTATTAACAATATATTTGTTTATTAATCGCTAGATAATTTAAATTATAAAACAATAGCTAAATAGCTCTTGTTTATCAGGATACCTATGCAGCCACGTGTGGGAAAACGTTTAAGGAATTGCTTGGGTTACAACCAACCCCTCCCCCCCCCCTTCCTCGTGTAAGTAGATACCCCTACATCTGGCAACAATTACTAACCTCGCTAGAATTGCTTGGTCTGCAAAATTCCACCCCATAGATATACGAGGCTTTCTGAAACACATATGGTAACAATTATTAACCTTGCAAGAATTGCTTAGCTTGTAGGATTTAAACTTATACATATGCCTTATAAGGAAAGCAGAAAAAAGAGGAAGACTTGGGGCCTTCATCCCACGACCACCAGAAGGCAGAAAGAGGACCCCTAGCAACAGGAGGAGCACGTGCAGAAAACAGACCACGTCATCCAGGAATCTGGAGAAAAAGGACAATAAAAAGCAAACTTTGGAGGGGAAAGGCGCACGCCTAAGAGGAGCGGGGACTCCTGGCCGCCCAGTGCTGAATCCTGCTTATTCTTGCTTGCATAATAATCAAGATAATTGTACGGTTCTTAAATATGGTTGATTCATTTATCACAATTTGGTGCCGTGACTCGGATCCTGAGACAGGGTTGGTTTTAGAATTCGGGGGGGGCGCCCCCACCCCTTTGGTGGCCCTGATCTTCTCAACCGACCCCCCCCTCTTGACCGACGAACCTAAATTCGAGAGTAAGCAAGGAAACACCGGTAACCCTGTAAGCTTTGTGCACGAAGATCCGAGCGAAGACGCAGGACGCGTGAGTATACGGGTGAACCGCTCGGTTGGGGTTGGAATCCCAGGGCACAGTGAATGAAACGTCGAACTGAGGACGAGGCAACAGGGACCCTCTAGTAGTGCGTTTCTCGTAGCCCACGAGGGAGCGAGCCACGACCGAGGGGTGTGTGTGTGTGTGTGCATGGAGGTGCCTTGGAAGATGGGGCAGAAGGAAAGCAAGCCTTCTGACCCTATGGGGGAGGGCCCCCGGTTACCCCCAATACCTAAGGATAGTCTGTTAGGATTAATGATTAAGTATTGGGATGATTTTCCCTCCAGAAAAGGGAAGGATAAAGCAAAAATGATAAATTATTGCATGGTAGTATGGGGGGGTAAGAAACTGGACTCAGGAAATGTATACTGGCCCGTTTTCGGATCCTCTGAGGACTGGGTCTGTCAAGCCCTGAATATCTATGTGAATTCCAAAGCGCCAGAAAACCTGGTGGAGAGTGCTTATGCTAAATTGTGGTTGGTAGGAAATAATGAGCAAATAACTAGATTGCTCATCCTTAAGGGAAGCCAAGGGGAGGAAGATAGAAAGAAAAAGTCCCAAGTGGAGGAAGAGATTTCTATTTATCCTCCCCCATATATACCACCACCAGCCCCAGCCCCCCCTGTATCCCTTCCAAACATTCCTCCGGCATCAGCCCCTGACAAACAGCAGGTCACAGACTCCCCGGATTACAGGAGGCGTACTTGGAGTCAGATGAGGACAGTAATTCAGGAAGGAGAGAACAGTGGGTTGTTCCCTCTTAGGGAAATAGCATTAGGGGGACCTCAAGCTGGGATGGGGTTTGTCACTGTCCCCTTAAACTCAGGAGATGTCCATGAGTTTAAGAAAGAGATGGGAAAATTATTAGAAGACCCTATAGGAGTAGCAGAAAGGGTGGATCAGTTCCTGGGACCAAATGTATATACTTGGGTAGAGATACAGTCCATTCTAGGCATACTATTTACAACAGAGGGGAGAGGGATGATTAGAAGGGCAGGAATGAGAATTTGGGACGCCCAGCATGTTCAAGGTCCTGCGGCTGATGTCAAATGGCCCTTGCAAAATCCCAATTGGAATAATCAGGACCCTAACCATCGTGGTCATATGCAGGACTTAAGAACTATTATAATCCAGGGCATACGAGAGGCTGTGCCCCGGGGACAAAATATAAGCAAGGCATTCAGAGAGTGCCAAGGAAAGGATGAGACCCCCACCGAATGGCTGGAAAGATTAAGGAAGAGTTTTCAGTTATACTCAGGGGTGGATCCAGAGACGCCTATGGGGCAAGCACTCCTGAAAACACAGTTTGTAGCTAAATCGTGGGAAGATGTTCGAAAGAAATTAGAAAAGTTAGAGGATTGGCAGGACAGAGGACTTGATGAATTGCTTAGGGAGGCTCAGAAAGTATATGTTAGACGGGAGGAAGAAGCACATAAAAGGCAAGTTCGGATGATGGTGGCATCAGTAAGGGAGGGGCAGCGAAACAACCCTCCGCCACGGGAAAGAAATGACATGAGGAGGGGTCCCCAGGATTTAGGAGGGCACCCAGCTGGGGGGGAGAGAAGGAACGGTGTGCTACTACTGTGGTGGGAAAGGACACATGAAGAGGGAATGTCGAAAGAGGCTTAGGGATGAGAAAATGTTCAAAGAGGATTAGGGGGGTCAAGGGCTCTATTTATTGGGGACTCAAATGTCATCAGAGCCCTTGGTAAAACTTAAAGTGGGTCCCCAGCAAACCCCCATAACCTTCCTTGTAGACACGGGGGCCGAGAGATCAACAGTTCAGTCTTTGCCCCCGGGATGTAAGATTTTGCCTTTAACAGTACAGGTTATTGGGGCAAAAGGGGAACCCTTCAAGGCTCCTGTAATTAAAGATGTCTTAATAGAATCAGAGAAAAAAAAAATATGGGTATCCCTGCTACTAGTTCCTGAAGCCGATTACAATTTATTAGGTAGAGATTTAATGGTGGAATTCGGAATAAATATAAATAGTGAAGAAGAACAGTTGAAAGTCAGACTGTGCCCCCTACGGGCCACTGACGAGGAGAAGATAAAACCGGAGGTTTGGTATACCCCTGACACAGCAGGGAGACTGAATATAGAGCCTTTCACAGTTATTATCCAAAACCCGGAAATCCCGGTGAGGATAAAACAATATCCCAGGTCAGACGATGGGCGAAGGGGACTAAAACCAGAAATATAACAGTTAATACAACAAGGGCTCCTGGAACCTTGTATGTCTCCCTTCAACACCCCCATCTTACCTGTAAAAAAAAACAGATGGAAAATACCGACTAGTACATGATTTAAGGGAAATAAATAAGAGAACTATTGCCCGGTTCCCTGTAGTAGCTAATCCCCATACATTGCTCAGTCAATTGAAACCTGATGACCAATGGTATAGTATTATAGATTTGAAAGACGCCTTTTGGGCACGCCCCTTGAAGGAAGAATGTAGGGACTATTTTGCATTTGAATGGGAAGATCCCGATACCCACCGAAAGCAACAACTAAGGTGGACCGTGCTCCCACAGGGATACACTGAGTCCCCGAATTTATTTGGGCATGCATTAGAAAAGATAATGAAAACCTATACCCCAAATCCAGGAATAAACCTTGTTCAATATGTAGATGATCTGTTAATAGCTGGAAAGAGTGAGGAATCAGTTAGGGAAGAAAGTATTAAGCTTTTAAACTTTTTGAGCGTTCAGGGGCTGAAGGTGTCCAAAAATCAATTGCAATTCGTAGAAGAAGTGAAGTACCTGGGACACCGACTCAGTAAAGGAACTGAAGTGTCCTCTTATTTGGCACACATGGGATGATCTGATATCAGTGGCTGAGGTCCTTGCTGAGATAAGGCGGCCACTGTCTAACAGACCTGGGTGCATTAAATGTGGTGATCCCAACTGTAGGGCATGGATAAAAATATTTTACGGGGGATGTAGGCTCAAGTAATGGGTTTTCCAATCACAAATAGGTGGGGGTATCTGGTGTCATACTTGTGATTGAGGTTGGAGGAGGGAAAACCCTTACACGGCTCTAAGCAAATTTGCAACAGCCCCAGGACAAAGAGAAATCCCTTATAGGGAGGCAATAACATTAATTGAAAATATAGAGCAGAGGAGACATTGGGCCCTGGCCTGGGCAATACATCACCAATCATATAAGATCATCTGCCAAAATCAGATTGTGATATTAGACCAGGTGTGTGAAGGGAAAAAGATTCATGTCCCCATAGAGTGGCAAGTTGAGCCCCAAAATTGGGATAGTACCGTATGTCGCTACTTCCGAATATATAAGAAACGAGCCCGTAAGGCTCGGAGGAAAAACCCAGACAGTGGGACTCAGGCCCTGTAAAGCTCACTAGGAACGGCAGAGGATCTGCCATAAAATAAGAGAGATCCTTTGCCTGGAGGCCTGGCAGCCTGCTCTTAGGAGTGGGGGCAGGAATGAAAGAAATAGCCCAAATAATGCACCCCCTGAAGACTACCCCTGCTGCCGAGAAGATAATGATCCCTGCAGACCGATGCACCCGGGCTGGCAGGCGAGGCAGAGAGGTAAGGAGGAGTGGGGGAGAGCAACGGGCCACAGGAACAGGGACGGAGCACAGGAATGCTCCAGGTAAAAGAGATATGGTTATAAGAGGTGAACAAAATTTGTTGCTGCCCTTCTTGGCGAACTATTTTTATCATTGTAATCCTGAGCTTCCCGACTGCCTGGGGAAACCCCCATCAGCCTTACAAAGGGAACAAGATCCTAGTCAAACAGAACCTGATCACTGACTGGTCTCAGGCCTTTTTGCAATTTACCGGATCTATGGGAAATACCACAGGTTTGAGTTTACTAACTTTAGTTCTGCATGACGGTCTGCCGTATGCCAAACACGAATGGAAGAGGCAGAAAAGTTGGCAGCTTCAAAGAGTAGTGGGAGAACAAATTAATATTGGATGTCGAATGGTTAATGGATCAGACTATACTAACACAATCTCAATCAGTGTTTCCATGGGTCAGGAGGATAAACAAATAAATTGTGAATACCCAGCATGAGACTGCTGGCAAAACTTCACATTAACTCACACGGCAGAGGTAGTCTGTCTCTGGAGAAAAGATACACAGGGCCTTTCCTTTAAATTCACAATAGATATTAAAACACGATCTACCACTACTAAACCTCACATTATCACCGTTTCACCTACACCACCGGTCACACTCACACCAAAAATTTTCAAAATAGGACCTTATATAATCAGAAAAACTGGTCAACAACAAATATTATTCAATCCAGCATGGTCTCTCAAACAGGTCAAACTGCTAATGCAGACCAATGTTTCAGAAGTCCAGCCAGCTTGTTCTCCGTTTTTGCAAACATCTTTTGAAGGCTGGACTACTTGGCTCAGGAAACGCAGCTCTTTCAGAACAACGAAACTTAGAGATGTGACTGGTGTTCTAGGCACAGGACTGGGAATTCTGAGTAGCATCGATTCGGAGGTACCAATGAACAAACTGGCTGCTATGGCCAGAGATCTGTCCAAATTACAGCAACCACTGAGGTCATCTCTACTGGCTTTGGGGACACACCAGTGGACGTTGTCAAACATTTTGCCAAATTGGGAAAGAGTAAATGTGAACGATCACAAATTGGTGATTGATGCACTTGGTGCCACACAAAATAATGTCTCCTTAGCCCTCAGCTGTATCCAGGCACAATTATGGATGCAGTCAGTCTCTGCTGCAATTATAAGAGAGGGCGAGGAAGGCACTTTCCCCACAGAAATTCGGAAAATAATTTGGGACAATGCCACTGAATTTGAAAGGGAATTCCAACCCTGGTGGAAACTGGTGAATTTTACCTATAACCCTATTTCTAATACAGTCACTGCCTTTGTCTTGACCATACAAAATGCCAATGTACATCTAGTTTTTCCTGTCATCGCATTAGGAATAAACCATGACGGAGCTGTCCTCTATCCTACAGAACATAGAGGATGGGCCCATCAGTTTGGTGACAAATGGCAAACTGTTGACTTGGAATCTTGTATTGTACGAGAACAGTTGGGATTCATCTGCGAGGGCGATGTAATTATAGCTCAAGATATCTGTTTGGACACAGAGCAAAACATTTGCCATTTTGAGATTCGCCCTAACGAGGTTTCTAAAACAGTTCTTATATACATAGGCAATGGGTGCATGTGTTTTAGAACTCTCTGTGATTTTGTGCTAGTAGAAAATGTTATGGTGGATACAAAGAATCACTCAAACTTCTGTGCTTGTAACTTCACCAAGATTACAGGGTGTGACACCACTTATGAAGCCACAGTTACCTCTCATCACCTATTACAATCCAACTACATGCTGATTCACAAGTTAATGCCCACCCCGATTGGGATGAACTTCACCCTAGTGAGACAACTATTGTTTCACCAGAATCTGATCAAAATTCTTGAGAAAATCAGGAAAAGCGGACAGAAGACCCTAGTAACTGTTCAACATGATGTAGAGAAAATACACCAGGTAGTAGAAAGAGTGAAGCAAGATAACAATTATAGGTGGTGGGACACCCTGTTCGGATGGTCACCTACTGCCACAGGTGTCCTAAACAGTATGTGCCATCCCATTGTCGTTCTTTTAATTCTGATTGTACTAGGATTTATTTTGTCAGCAGTTCAATTTGTTATGAATTGGAATATGATGAAAAGACTAAAGAAATTAGCAGGTATAATTAATGCACAGAGCTTAACTGATGAAATAGACCATTTAGCGCTTGCTAGGAAGGAGCTAAAAAGATTTAATGAACAAAATTGGTAAAAAGAGAAATGGGGGATTGTAATAAGTAACAATATATTTGTTCATTATAGCTAGATAATTTAAATTATAAAACAATAGCTAAATAGCTCTTGTTTAAGCAGGATACCCATGTGGCCGTATGGGAAACTTGTAAGGAATTGCTTGGGTTACAAACCCCCCCTCTGGTATCCAGATACAGCTACATCTGGTAACAATTACTAATCTTACTAGAATTGCTTGGTCCGCAAAAATTCCATCCCATAGATATGGAGACTTTCTGAAACACATATGGTAACAATTATTAACCTTGCAAAAATGCTGAGCTTGTAAAAAATTAGACTTATAGATATGCCTTATAAGGAAAGTGGAAAAAGAGGAAGACTTAGGGGCCTTCATCCCACGACCACCAGAAGGCAGAAAAAGACCCCCTAGCAACCAGAGGAGCACGCGCAGAAGACGAACCACGTCATCTAGGAATCCAGAGAAAAAGGACAATAAAAAGCAAACATTAAAGGGGGGAGGTGCACGCCTAAGAGGAGCAGGGTCTCCTGGCCGCCCAGCGCTGATTCTTGCTTATTCTTGCTTGCATAATAATAAAGATAATTGTATGGTTTTTAAATTTGGTCAATTCGTTTATCACACTGCCCATCCCCTTTTTTGCCTCCCAGTTCACCCCTTTGCTTTGCCTTCCCTTCACAAACAGTTTGGCTTTGTCACTTTTTACACACCTGTGCTGAAGTGGCACAAATCCTGAGCCCGGAGGCATACAGGGCCCTGCTGCCGTTCTGTTCCACGCTGTGTTATGTGCACGGGCAGAGAGCAACAAGGGCTGCTCAGGCTGCAAAGGTCCCTCGCCTGCTGCTTCAGTTGCACAGCACCATGGAGTGAAAGTCATGCTGAGCATGCTGAAGGGAACAAGGACCCTGGGTTTTAGAAGAGCCAGATTGAGGATGCTCTGAAGGCAGTTGTCAGGGTTTCCACAGAATGCATCTATGGAGGGCGCAGAGGAGCTTGCAATGCTGAAGTTTTTCCTAGAGAGCTTCCTGAAAGCACAGCAATGCTCCATCCCTACACAGGGACAGGAAGAGGGCAAAAGCAGAGACCGTCGTGGCCTAACAGTGAGCTTTGCGTGTGCCTAAAAGCAGCAGCAGCAGGAGGGAGTGGCTGAGCCTCAGGGGCGCGACCGTCCCAGTGGCCGCAGCGCTGTCAGGCAGTGCCTGCAGGCTTGGTGTGGTTCTGGCAGCTCCAGTCTCCCCACAAGTGAGGAATGGCAGCCCCTGCCTCAGGCCCAGTCAGAAATGATGCCAGTCGGGGGTTTATTTACAGATGCAAACAGGACGGGGCTGCTGGGAAAGTGCCTTGAGCTACTTATTTTTTCAGTATCAGTCTCATTACATGATTATGATAATGGGAAGATGCTAGCAGCTCACAATCCAGGCAGCAGGCCTGAAAACTTAATGTTACAACATACTTTATAAGCTTCTTGACCAATCACACAAAGCAAAAGCATATTGACAGTAGTTCTATCCAATCACCAGAAGCACACGTAGCTTTGGTTAAAACAATGCTTGCTTATTTTGAATACAGTACCTGTTTGTAAGACACAATGCAAAGAGCTCCGTTTTTAAGCTTTAACCTTCCTAATATCTTCCTGGATAAACTTTCTGCAATTTAGAGAGCTATTCAGACAAGCATTAATACACAGGCTTATTGTTCGATTTGCCCTTGCTTTTTCTACAGTTGAAATAATTTTTCTGCTGACCTATCTCAAGACTGTTGCTTTAGCACTCTGCACAAATCTGATGTATCTGAGGCCTGCCTTCTGTAGCTTTTCTAAAACCCTCTAATTTTAAGGATTCCCTAAAATTCCCCCTCTCTGTTCACTTAAAAAAATTTTCACATTTTTACATTAAATCATGTAATTTATTACTTGTGTTTTGTAGCCTTACTATAACATTTTTCCTTATTCTCTGCTTAAAGCATGTTTTTGTTGTCACTAAGCATTGCTGTATTAAAACACAGCAATGTAATGCTGTGAAGGTCCAGTCAGTGGAAAGGGCATAAATTATGCCTGACAATAGTTACAAGTCATTGTTCAAAAATCTCTTGTCGATTCCAGGGTCTTAACTCAAAACTTTCTTCAATTTCTATTCCTTCATCCACCATCTCTGTGAGATTTTGAGTACTTTCTGTGAATCTACTTCCTACTTCTCTCTCTTGTATGATAAAAACTTCTTGGACAGTTTTGTTCATCTCTTGTCGCACACACTGAAGTGTTCAAGGTATTACTATTAATATCACTACCAAAACACCCAATACATGGAGACCTATCTTGCAAAGTTCCCTTTAGCCAAGGTGCAAAGCTGTATTCTTGGAACAAATACTCTAACCAGGACCCACTATCTTCTTTAATTTGGGCTGTCAAATCTTTCAGGTTTTGTATGCTTTTGAGGATGGATTCAGAATGATCAGATAGGTTCATACAACACAATCCTTCAAATTCCTCACAACCATGTCCTTGTGCCGGTAAAAGAAAATCAATTCCTGCTTTATTTGGAAGGGAAGCATGTCTAACACTATTAACATTGGTCAACATGTCACTGATTGCAGTGGATGTGGCATTAGTTTGTTTACTCAGCCAATATCCAAACCAATCTAATTGTTTCAATGGCATTGCTGAAGCCAGTTGGGGTGAAAACAAACCTGCTGAAACCCTTTTCGCAGCCTTCTAAGGTGTGAAATCACTTCTACAGCTTTCACGATAATGACGACCAGATCTTGTTCCCCTTTGCTTCTTCTTAATGACCACTTTGGCAGTAGGCGCAATTACAGTGAGCATCCCAAAGCTACATGGGCCACCTTCAGGGCATGATGGGATGCCCTGCCACGGCCTATCTACACAGGTGAAACAGCATCCTTTTGGTAATTGTTGTGGATATTGGTGAGCCTTAGAAAGCACATCCCAACTTTCTTAATAATTACACCAAAATCTTGAATTTCTGTATGCACTATAATGGGGAGTAACATTGTACTTTGGAGGATCACTTTCTCACTAATCATTAGCTGTAAATGGAAGGCAAAAATCCATTGTTAAAGGACCAAGGATTTCTGATTCTTGGGGTTCAGGTACTGCTTTGGGAAGTTCTTTTTCCCAAATGTCACAAGCCTATACAGGGCTCCTCCCATTGTCAATTTCACCAGGCTTGCTATTGAATTGCTTTTTGACCAAGGGCAAATTCTTTACTGGCACACCAACTAGTCAGGTTGAGAAAGGCTTTTCTGTTCCGAATTAGGCAAACACATGATATCCGAACCTGCTGCCTTGGCTAAGGTCACCCAGACATTTGGTTTTGGTTGTTCCACAGAAAAATCTACACTACAAATAGACTAAAACTCCGCACTATAAGAAGCAATTAAAACTAGCACCGTAGTAACATTTGATTTTGCAGCATCCTTTTTGTGAGCTAATTGTTAGCTAAAGCTCCTCCCATATCCTTCTCAATTCAAAAACATTACTTTTGACCTTTAATAAAAATTAACCAAACAAAACCTACGCTTTCTCCAATAGAGCTCGATGAAACCAACAAGTGACACATTTATAAAACACATAAAATCAGTGTTTGCAGGTTCCACCGATGCACAAGGAACATCAGGTGTGACCCGTGATCCCTCTGTTTTGCTCACGTCTGCGTACTTGCTTCTACAGTCTGAAACTCGTCAACTGTCCTGGGGTGCGATATGGTTTGACGTTTTTTGCTGGGACCCACTTAATTCCTGCACCTGTAGAGACAGAAGCATACCCTTTGTCCCAAGGGATTAATCAGAAAGGACCTTCAATTGGTCCTGTCCCACGGTTTCTAATTAAAACAGGGGGATTTTCTTTCAGTTTTGCCTGTGTGTTTTTGTGAAAATGCCTAGAAATTGGTGGATCAGGTTCTGCAACAGAATTGTTTAAGAAATTAAAACCATGCAAAGCTTTGTTTAACCTCATCTGTGGTGTGACTTCGACTCCCCCCTCTCTTGATCAAGAATGCGTTTTAATGTGTGATGTGTCCTCTCAGCAACTGCTTGGCTTGGGGGAGAATGTGGAATACCAAGGAGATGATGAACACCCCAATCTTTAAAAATGTGGCCAATTTTTGAGATATATATGTGGGATCATTGTCAGTTTTTTCTTCTTGGGGCACACACAGTGAAGCAAAAGCTCTGCTAAAATTGCTGACAGGCATGAATGATTGCTTTCCCTGTGTGAAGAGATGCAAAAACTGCACCAGAGAACGTGTCCACTGAAACATGAGTATTGGTAAATTTACCAAAGGAAGGCTATTTAGTGATATCCATTTGCCATAACTGCAGGCTTTGCAAACCCCGTGGGTTGAACAACTCTTTCTAGAAACAGGAGGCTGCACAAGCTGACAGTCAGGGCAAGTACTAATGATAGCTTTAGCTTGACTTTTGGAAATTTGAAACATTCGCACAAGTGCTTGTGCGTTTTGGTGGAAAAAGGCATGACTCAGTTTTGGTTGTTCCAAAATGTTTGGCAAAGTGTTTGAAATAACCACTGTCAGGTTGTCTGCTCTGGCGTTTCCTTCTACAAAAAATCCAGGAAGCGAAGAATGAGCCCTGATGTGAGAAACAAACTGTGGATTAGTTCATGATTGTAAAGTTGTAAAAAGCCATGAAAGCCAATGATATCAAGTGTCATTACTAGGATTCTTTAGAACTGATCCTTCTAGTCTTTTAACCACATTAGCCACAAATGCAGAATGTGTGAATAAATTAAAAGGTTGTGGGAAGAACTGAGAAGCCTGAACCACAGCAGCAAGCTCAATCATCTGAGGAGATCCCTCTACTATTTGAATACCTGATTCCCAAGTTTTAGTTGGGAACTTGGTATGGTTCAACCAAGTAATGGCCGATTTGTGACTTCTGCCAGATCCCATCAGTAAAGAGAGTTATTGTGTTTAAAGGTTCTTTACTTAACAAAGGTTTCTCTCTAAAACTCAGTTTTGCCTGCAACAATTTGTGAGCCGGGTAATGAACAGAAGCAATATCTGCAAAATTTAATAACTCTCGTTTCAAATCATCAGAATTTGCAGAATTTTGCATTGCCCAATCAAGATAATTTTTTCAGTGGCAAATAGAGAACTGCAAATTCTTCACCTGCTAAACTTAACAACCTTGTTCTGGCCTTAATCAGAAGTTGTGTTATCCTCTCTAAGACTGTAAAAATAGTCTTTGGAAACCCTGAGGGAAGAAAACCCCATTCTATTATCAACAAAGGATCTCTCTCAGAAGGGTCTCATTGAAAAATGACAGAACAAAGTTGCATCTTTCCTCCTAAAATTGCAGAAAAGAATGCCTTTGCTGGAATACAGCGATGAGCTTGTTATCTTTGGAGAGCCTCCCTGACCTTGTCACGCGCTGCACAAGCTTCAGGTATTAGAGTTCAGGAGAGTCGATGGCGCAGCTTCCTCTCAAGAAATTAAAAAGTGGACCCAATTCATCGTTGGTTATTCCCAAAACAGGTCTGACCCAATTGATTTCTTCTAGAAGCTGTTGTAAATCTTGCAGGGTGTTGACACTGGTCTGGAGCTGTATCTTCTGCAGTGTAATTGTTTTTTCAGTCTTCTTCCATCCCAGATAGTTCCAAGGTGGAACTTCTTGAATTTTGGGTTTAGAAATGGTAAGTCCAGCATTTTGGATTTCAGTAACAACACTAGGCCAAGCTTGCTCCATCTCTGGCTTCATTGGAGCTGCGATGAGCAAATCATTCCTGTAGTGTGAAATCACGGATCTTGGATACTTCTGTTGAACTGGAGACAAAACTTGTGCGACAAAATATTGTCAAATTATAGGCGAATTCTTAATTTCTAGAGGCAATGTTTTCCAGTGCTATCTATGCATGGGTTCTCTTTGATTGATGATTGGAACTGAAAAGGCAAATCTTGGAGCATCATTGGGATGAAGTGGGATGTGGAGAAAACAATCCTTTAAATCAATGACAATGAGAGGCCAGTATTTTGGGATCATTGATAAAAAAGGAAGTCCAGGTTGAAGAGGTCACATGTCTTCAGTCACTACATTGATCTTCATGTCATGAAACAACCTCCAGGAGTCCAATGTCTTCCTGTGGATGACGAATACTGGTGAATCCCAGGGACTATTTGAGGGAGTGATGTGACCTTGTTGTAATTGCTCCTTTACCAATGATTTAAGGATATTTAAATTTTTCTCTGTTAAAGGCCATTGATCAGTCCATATAGGGTGATCAGTTTTCCAGTTCAGTTATCAAGTGGCAGGTTTTGACGTGGTTTCCATCACAGGCCCACCTCCAGTTCTGCTTCCCATTGGGACAGGATGTCTCTCCCCCAGACGGTAAGAAGCTTCTGAACAAGAAAAGGGCGCACTATTGCTGTCTTTCATTCAGGACCTGTAATGTTAATCATGGATGCACTTTGCCAACATACAGTGGCACCTCCAATCCCTGTGAGGGAACCTGCAGGAGCTACTAAATCTGAATGGCTGGGACAAAACATGTGAGAGATTACAGTGACATCTGCACCAGTATCCAGCATGCCTGTAATGTAAATTGTTTTACCACAGTGAGTCAGGCAGCAAGTCAATTTTGCGTGGTTGCTGTCCAAAAATTGCACCCAAAAGACCTCAGGACGTGAGCTTCCAAATGGCACAGACAGCACTGAATTCTCTGGAAAGTTGTTTTGCTTGGCTGTACTCATGGGTAGAAGAAATGCAATAGCTGGAGGTGTTTTTGCTGGAGTCACTATAGGAACATTAAATGCAAGAGTTAAATATATTAGCTCTTTGTTACAATTTATTGAAACAACCACTGGAAGGACTGAAAGTCGGAAAATTTTGGTGCTAGCTCTGCCTAGAATCAAAAGCTCTTGTCTTTACTGAAAAAAACTGATAAATCCAGTAGAAATACTTTCATAACAGAAATTATTAAAAAGGTGTATCAATTTCTGAGGAGGCCAATTCAAACCTTGTACATGAGGGTATTGACCAGGGACCATTTGAGGGATGGATGACTGAGGGATAATGACGGAGGTACCAATGCCATTTGACTGGGTGATTGACTGTAAGGAGGTCACTACTTGTGTCGAGGTGCCCTGATAATCCGAGCTCTTTTTTGAGTTTAATGACAAAGCTTTGCCATCGATGTCAAATTGAGAATGACAGTACTTGGCAAGATGCTTCCCTTTCCTACATTGAGGGCAAATAAAAAGAGGTTTAGGTTTGATTGTTGTTGTAGGACAATCTCTATTCACGTGTCCTGCTTTACTACAAGGAAAGCCACAAGCCTTTTTATCAGAGTTCAACTGTACCATACCAGCAGATTTTTAGAAAATGTTTCTTTATGCTTCAAGGGTCTTTTCAAACTTTTCCATTTTTTGTCCCAAATTTTCTCCCAAAGCCTTTCCCAAATTATCTCCCAATGGTTTCCTAACTTTTCTTAAGAATCTGCAATCTGCTTTCCAAAAGCATTGACTTGCACATTAGCAAGATGTTTTGGAGAGGTGAGCTTACTGCAAGCTGTTAGCATCTCTGTTACAGTTGGAGGCTGATCAGGTAAAGTTATAATAATTTTTTTTGCATTCTTCCTATAAGTTCTTTGATCTCATAGTGAAAAGGAATTTTGTATTGTGGATTTACATCATTATGACCATATCTTACAGGTAAGGCAAGGAAGTGTTTATTTGAATTCAAATTTTTTCTAAATTTTTAATAATATTAGACTAAAATAAGGTAGTTGCAATGGAAGGTCTACTGTCGATTTGTACCGTGGTTTTTTTTTCCTTTTCATCACTCCTGTATATGATCCATAAGAACAGGAAGTGTTTTCACAGCAATCAGCTATCCCATGAATCCTGCCAAAAAGCTCCAAGTTCTCATCATTATGATGAGAACTGTAGAAGTGATTTCACACCTTGGAAGGCTGCGAAAAGGGTTTCAGCAGGTTTGTTTTCACCCCAACTGGCTTCAGCAATGCCATTGAAACAATTAGATTGGTTTGGATATTGGCTGAGTAAACAAACTAATGCCACATCCACTGCAATCAGTGACATGTTGACCAATGTTAATAGTGTTAGACATGCTTCCCTTCCAAATAAAGCAGGAATTGATTTTCTTTTACTGGCACAAGGACATGGTTGTGAGGAATTTGAAGGATTGTGTTGTATGAACCTATCTGATCATTCTGAATTCACCCACAAAAGCATACAAAAACTGAAAGATTTGAGAGCCCAAATTAAAGAAGATAGTGGGTCCTGGTTAGATGATTTGTTCCAAGAATAGAGCTTTGCACCTTGGCTAAAGGGAACTTTGCAAGATAGGTCTCCATGTATTGGGTGTTTTGGTAGTGATATTAATAGTAATACCTTGAACACTTCAGTGTGTGTGACGAATGATGAACAAAACTGTCCAAGAAGTTTTTATTACACAAGACATGGCTACTTTAGAAGGTGCCTAGAGCTGTTTATTTTTCAGCATCAGTCTCATTACATGATTATGATAATGGGAAGATGCTAGCAGCTCACAATCCAGGCAGCAGGCCAAAGTAAGGTTACAACTTACTTTATAAGCTTCTAGACCAATCACACAAAGCAAAAGCATATTGACAGTAGTTCTATCCAATCACCAGAAGCACACGTAGCTTTGGTTAAAACAATGCTTGCTTATTTTGAATACAGTACCTGTTTGTAAGACACAATGCAAAGAGCTCCGTTTTTAAGCTTTAACCTTCCTAATATCTTCCTAGATAAACTTTCTGCAATTTAGAGAGCTATTCAGACAAGCATTAATACACAGGCTTATTGTTCGATTTGCCCTTGTTTTTTCTACTGTTTAAATATCTTTTTCCGCTGACCTATCTCATGACTGTTGCTTTAGCACTGTTCACAAATCTGCTGTATCTGAGGCCTGCCTTTGGCAGCTTTCCCAAAACCCTCTAATTTTATGGATTCCCTCAATTCCCTCTCTCTCTTCACCCAAAAAGAAACCTTACCAATCGTGTCATTTATTACTCGCATTTTGTAGCCTTACTATAATATTTTTGTTTCTTATCTGCTTAAAGCATGTTTTTGTTGGCACTAAGCATTGCTGTATTATGTATGCAGGTACCTATACGTGCATATACACACAGTACATTCATAAATCTGATACCATATGTACAGAAATAGGCCTGTACAAATAGCAGGCTACATATGTACAAGTCCATATAATTATCCCTGTTCACATGCAAGTCCGTGTATCTTTAAACAGAGCTCCAAGCAGAGGGATCCCAGCTGCCCCATCTTCAAAGCCTCTCCCTCGGGCTCCTCCTCCCGTGCAGAGCAGCTCTCCTGGACAGCGACAGCAGATGGGGCATCCGGCAAGCAAAGGGAACACTGAGTGAGTGTGGGGACATTTCCCTTGGCAGCAGCTGCACTTCCATCAGGGAAGAGGAAATGTCAGAGCCTCCCCAGGAGGGTCAGAAGGAAAAGCAGCTGAGCGGGCCAGGCTGTGGTGAGCTGTTCACTTCTTTCAGGCATCCCCGTTGCTCTGAGGGAACTCCCTCATGTCACGTTACTGAACACCCTCTGCATTTACCAAGACTGTGGCCCCCAAATAAATCAGTATTTATGTCTCCAGCTGCTTGCACCAATGACAGGGAACGTCCCCTAACAGTGCTGGGGCACAAAGTTACCTTCCACAGGTCCTCTGACAGGGCCTTGTGCCTCCTGTGCTGCCTGTCTTTCTCCTTACCTTCCACCTGGAAATCAAAGCCAGATCTCTCCTTCTACCAGCCTGTACCCAAACGTAAAGTAAATAGAGCAGGGTGAGAACGTCAGTGTTCAGTTCCTGAAGTGCCTTATTAAGGTGTTCTTCAAGTAATAGAGGTAAAATCTGGGTGGGCATTCCTAATTTCCAGAAACCCATTGTCAATTTCATTGACCCTGAAAACAGCAGAGATATGCCCATAATACCTGACCAATCCATTTGGGGAAGTTTTAGGTTCAGATTCTCTGAGGCTTTAGATTTTTACGTCTCTAGACAATGCTTCCAGGAATCTAAATAGATTTCAGAGATTAAACTTTTCTCCTTTTTTCCTCAGTCTTTGCACTCCTGTGCACCAGAGATCTTCGGTGAATGGATTCCACTCTAATCCACCTCCAAGATGAATCTCTCAGCTGTGTTCACACTGGTGGTTTGTGTGTTTCTTCTGCACGGTGCAATTTTAAAATCTTCATTCCGTTCTATCTCTATTACAGCGACCTTAGACGGTCACTGTGGTGAGAGAAGGACGAGAATCTTGTTTCTTGATCAGAAGGCTGATTTATTCATATAAGATATATAATACATTATAACTATACTAAAAGGAAGAAAAAGAGAGGTTGTAGAGAGTAGCTATGCCAAGAATAGAATAGAAAGAATGAATAACAAAGTTCTTTGCCCAGGGAATCTGTCTCTGAGCTGCTCTTGTGATTGGCCTTTAATGGTACACAAGGAAGATGAGCCAATCACAGGGACACTTGCTACATTTCACAACAGCTGATAACAATTGTTTACATTCTTCTTCTGGGGCCCTTTGCTTCCCAGAAGAAGGAGAAATCCCAAAGAAAGGATTTCTATGAAGAAATGTCTGCGACAATCTCTGCCCTTCTTTTTCTGTTTTAGCTTGCAAATGCATGCAGAAGTATCAGAAATTATACACTTCATTTCTGACGCATCACTTCCTGTCTAGTAATTTCATTTTATCCTGTTCTGATGTTATGCTAGCCTTATAGATTTTATTCTTAGTGGACTCCTGTTTTCTTGAATGTGGAAGTTCTATAATGCAATGCTCTCATTCACCAGCTTTCATGAAACCCTTCATTAATACTAGCACAAGTAACTCTGTGGTTCCCTTCTGCTTTGTAAAAGATTTGGGAAACTCAAGTCCTGCTCAGCTACAAAAGAACATACATGATCCTTGGTAATTCCCTAAAGAGCTGAAATTAATGGTTAAATTACTGCAGCTTATTCACTTCACAGAAATTTGGAGAAAAAACATTGCAAATATTGAGGAATGCAGTGCAAGGTTGATGGGCATCCCTCAATTATCCAGACAGACTGATGTCACTGGCCAAATTCCTTCTTTTCCAAAGGTTTTCATTTGCTTTGGCTGTACTTTGTATGCCTGCAGGTCACATTTCCCTTGTTTTAAGGAAGTATCTTGGCAGGTATTCTTGGTGATATATCTTGCTAATTCTGCCCTTAAAGGAATTACTCAGTTCTGCAGTCCTTATTACACACCCTGTACTAAAAGACTGTTATGTTATTTTCCCTCTCTCTGTGTTTTCACACTTGTTAAATAATGTTTTCTTTCTAAGGATATTAACCACAATATCCCAAAAGATTAAAAAATGCTTAGTTATTTTTTCCCTAAGTATTTACAAAAGAACAGTTAAAAAAAAATCTTTATACCTGCTGGATGTAAAATGCAAATAGAAATAAACTTGAGAGTTCTCCCAAAAACCTTAAGAAAAAAAACCACATATTCTATAAAACCCAGAGTATTCACCTACTGTATACAAAAATGGGCACGTTCTAGAAGAGAAAATTTGTGCAACGGTTCTGCACAGAATTCTATGCTTTCAAGCGTTTTGCCCTTCAGGGGCACTGCCATTCTCTGAACTGTAATGCTCTGAGCATGTTCTGCTCACCATGGCAGCTTTCTGCTCTCTCCTGGTACAGATCATCCTCCCAGCAAAGGGGGAGTGCAGCCACCGCAACCTGCAGCACCTTCCCACACAGCAAGAACCTGAAGGGAGAGATGGCTTTCACCAGCTGCTGCAGGCTCTAACACTGCCACCTCTCAGCTGCTGAAAGCCTGAATTTCTGTGTTGCAGTGTGTTACTTTATTGAGCCAAATGTTCTGTTAGCTTCTGGTACGTTCAAGCGCTTCCCGAGTCATTACAGTTAATTTCTCCCCCATGTTATGCTCTCTTCCCTAAGTGTCCCTCAAGGAATCCCCTCCCTCCTTACCAGACTTTTCCCTGTCTGTCAAGACAACCAGGCCCCTTTGGCCCATCCATCAGCTCAAACCCTACCCTTTGTTCCAGAAAGTTCCCTGTCCCTCACCCCAAGATCCAATCCCTGTCTCAACCCTCTCTCCTCCCCTTCTTCTGATTTGTTGTGGCCCTCGAAACCACACCCCAACAGTCGCTTATTGGTTATAGTATGGTGTCCGTCCCCCGTTTTGAAAGATTTTAAAAACCCGTGCACATGGGTGCTGGGGGTTCTTTTAACTTTTGCTTCCCTTTGGGGATTTTCTGAAAAATACCTTCTTTCTGCCTCTACTAATAAATTCATTGCACTTTACACCACAAAAGAGCTTCTGCTGCCTGCTCCACTTGGTCCTCCAGGGGTCTCTACTGCTAGGCAGCTGACCTAGAGGTTCTGGCTCAGGGAAACCCTAGTCTAGCCAGTTCTCCACTCTTGCTGTTGTCCCTGGAACATCACAGCCAGGGCTCCGCAGGCCAGTGACAGTGACCCACGCCCTGGCATGTCCCAGCCCCCAGAGCCACACCTGCCAGGCCACAAGCCCCAGCCCTGGTCCCCTCTGCCGGCCTCAGGAGCTCCTGGGCATCCTCACCCTGAGTGCAAAGGCAGCCTCAGGAGCCGCCCAGGGCGCTCTGGATCCAGGCTGCAGACACACTAAAGCCAGCACTGAAAGGGACGTGGATGGGGACTGCAGCTGGATCTTGCAGTGTTCACCACCCCTGACTGCCCTGTAAGTGAGCCTAAAACTCGCCTGCAGCACCTTGAGCACATTTACCCTGCTTGCCCGTGCTGGAACGTGGTGTTCTCACATCATACACCAGCCCTTTGCAGGGAGTGACCAGCTCCCAGCTGCTCTGCTACCCTGGGCTTACTTTCTGTTTGCCAGTAATGAACTTAACGGATACACTCATGAGAAACCTAGCACAACATTTGCTTCTCAGGAGCTCTTAGGCAAACAAACTCCACTGCTCACTAGTTTTTGCACAGAAAAGGAGGTCCTGACAAAGCATAATGCACAGGCCGGGCTCCGGTATACAAATTCCTGAGCCACAGGATTCCACCCGTTGTTGTTCCTAGCTGCTTTGCTGATATTTTAGAGCCAGTTCTTGACAAGGGCTGCTGCTCCCAGGTGCGGAGGGGAACGTATGTGGCCCAAAGTTTAGAATCCGACTAGCTGAGGGCGAAAGGCCGACGCCCCTCTGCTATTCCTGGCCAGCACCCTTCCGGAGTCTGATGGCCTCGGGCTGTGCTGGCTGCGGACTGGCGTACCTCGCTGATATAGGAGAGGAACGGAACTGACCATTTCCCGGGGATTAAACATCGGTTTATTGACGGTGATGCCGCATCCAAACACCGGGAAACCATCCGGGAAAAAGTTATTATTTCATAGGGGGTGAAAACAGGATTATAAAGCAAGGGGGTGGGTACAGACAGAGCCAATCAGGAAAGGTGAGGGGATGAACTTCACAGAACTGACACTCCATGGAGACCAATAATCAAAAGGTAAAGGAGGTGTCCTGGGACCCCAGCCAACCACCATCTCTAGAGAGGAGAAGGTTCTCGAAACCTGGGAGGAGGAAGGGAGTGATTGACTGGACAGGGAGGAAACAACTTTCACTTATAAGGGAAACCAAGGGGAGAAGCAATTACATATCGGCAACTATGAATAGCAGTTGCTATAGCAACTTAGCTGACAGGCTAGCAGTGGCGGGAAAAACTGGGGGAACGAAACCATTTTACACATAATAGGGGAGAACAATACATAAATTGGGGGAATAACACAAGAAACTTAACAACACACTACCACACCCAGGGTAGGAAAATTTGGAGAAATCAAGGTGCAGGAGACAAAAAAAACGAAGGGGGAAAGCACTTAGAAATACAGAGCACAACAGAAGTCCTTGGAGATGGTTCCATAGAAAATGGCAGCAACAGTGAGCAGAGCCCGAGGCTGCTCACTGCCACCAGAGGGGCTCCTCATTCCCTTGCTGGTTTGTGTCTGATTCTTGCTGAGCTCCCTGTGCCCCATCAAGCAGATGCAGCCCTGCCTGGAAAGGGCTCCATGCTCTGGTGTTCCCAGCTTGCTCCAGGCTACATTCTTAGCAGCACTGAAAGAAGAGGTGAAACAAAGAGCCATTTTCCGTGCTGCCTGCAAACTCTTCTACTTCAGTGCCACTGCCAGAGATCATTCCTCTGTCAGCTTGGCACTGTGCCTGCTGCATCCTCCTCCCTGTCCCTTGCATCAGGTCCTGCACATCATCAGCACTCGCTGTCCCACACCATGAACAGAGAGAGCTGTGTCAGAAGAGCAAGGATTGCATTTGTTGGCCTTTCTAGCAGAGACAAGAAGCATGAGTCCAAATAACTTTGTTGTTTGTTCCTGCCCTCCTTTTTGATAACTCTTTTTTGCTTTAACACAAAAGTCTCTTTTCGCACATGGATGGAATGATCTGTAATTGGCAATTGCTTCAGGCTGTCAGGCACCATGGGAGTTTTCTCTCTGATAAGGATTTGGTGATTTTTCCATTGGTCCCTTGGTGGTGTCAGCATGGGCTGAGCTCAGCGGCCGACCCTGCTGTCCCCAGGGGATGCATTGGGACGCCAAGCCCCTCAGGGCTGGGATTCGGGGGAGGGCGGGCTCGGAGCGCCCGGAGCCTGGGTGCGTGAGGAGCTGCTGCTGGCGCTGGCGGAGCTCAGCCCGCTGTGCCGAGCAGCCGTGGCCATGGAGACGCAGGCGGGAGCTGTGGCCGAGGCCGGCAGGCGGCCCGGGCCGGCTCGCAGCTGCGAGGACGCCGGCAGCCTGTGCCCTGAGGCCGAGGCTGTGGTGGGCGGTTTGCGGGCAGGGCTTTTCCGAGCCGGCCGCCATGTGCTGCCTCCCGTGTGGGCCCGGCTGCGGCAGAGGCCGGCGGGAGGGCGGCGGTGCCGGCAGCGGCGGGCAGAGGCCGCAGAGAGCAGCAGCCCGGCCGGGCCCGCTGCAGAGCGGCACGGAGCTGCTGGGCAGCCCTCGGCCGTGTCTGTGCGCACAGGGCAGGAGCAGAGCCCGGAGCAGAGGCAGGAGCCGCGGCAGGAGCAGGCCATAGCGGCAGCTCGCCGTGCCCGGGGCCGCAGCCGCAGCTCTCCCCTGCCGGCCACAGCAGCAGCCGCTCGCCTCCGAGGCTCCGGCGCTTCCCGAAGACGAGGGGCCCGGCCCCCAGCACGGCCTGGAGCCCCGCAGCAAGAGCAGCCGCCGGCGCCGCAAAGGGCAGCGCAGAGGGCGCAGGTTGAGGAAGAGGACATGAGGCTCTCTCTGAGCCACCCTGTGGCAGCTCTGCCCTCTCGGCCTTCGCCTTGAGCCCTTTGCTTCTTTTCCATGAGCCCTGATCCCCATCCTTGGCCAAGGGCACCGGCAGCCCTTTCCAGGGCTGCAGGAAAAGCTGCCTCAGTCACATAATCACAGAATCACTGGCTAGGAAGACAGACACTTTCAAGATCATCGAGTCCAACCCACGGCCTAACACCTCAACTAAAGCCCAGCACCGAGTGCCACATCCAGTCTTCTTTTAAAGGCTTGCAGGGATGGTGAGTCCGCCAGCTCCCCGGAGGTGTCTGTCCCAGGAAGAACCAAGATAATACTGGGGGCTTCTACTCCCCGGCACTTGGAGCTCTGGAAGTTTGTCTTTCTGCTTAGGCAAAGGCCATGGAAAAGGACTGGAAAAAGTAGTCACAAATAGAGTAGTCTACAGAGCTCTAAATTGATGTGCAGGGAATACAGAAAAGATAGAAAAGAAAAAAAGGCCAAACCCAAATGGCATCAGCAAAGTCTTGTGCATGAACACATAGCTGCAGAGGGTCTTCTCAGCCCTATTTCTTTGTATTTCTGGGAACCAGAGGAATCCTGCTTGAGCCTCTGGGGAGATGGGTTTGGGAGGTAAAAGTTCATTTCTTTTTTCTCCTTGGGGCAGCTCCTGTTGCTCGCAGGAGCTGAGCCTCTCTGCAGCCTGATGCCTGTTCTGATTGTTGCAGCAAAGCAACTGATGACAGACAGAAGACACGGACGCTTGCAGAGAAGTGACTTTTTCCAGTTCCAGCTGGGAGTGGGAGTCAGAAGAAAAACTCCCGAAAGCACAACTCCGTGGAAGATTGCCTTCCTTTTCATTCCCTAAAGCAGCTCTAGATCCACTTCTGAATTGTCAGTTGTTTGTTAAGGATGGGAAGTTCTGTTTCCTGATTTTTTTTCCCGTGGTTTGGCAGTAGATTAGGCTCACGTTCATTCACAAACTCCAGACCAAAGTGCCTTTGGAAGATGGCCCACGTGGCACTTTTTGCCCAGCTATGGTACTTGTGGATATAAGAAAGCAGGGGCAATGGTATTGGCAGCCAAAAGCCAGCAAAGCTTGGCTCAGCCAAAACATCCTGGGGAGATCGAGGCCTCCAGCTTTCCCTAGAAATCAGCAGATTCTAGCCAAATTCTGTGTAGCACTAAGTGCAATGCTTTTGCCTGGATTAGAGCCTTGCACAGCTGAAGAAGCAGAAGGATCAGCAAGGAGCTCCCAAAGGCCCCTCGCATCATTTTGATTTTGCTCATCTTGTGTAAGTTTGGAACTAAACGTGTGTTTGCAGTTGAGCTAATGAGAGACAAAAAAAGGTGAAAAGAGGCTTTATGGCAGGGCCATGACATTGCACAAGAGGAATCATTGGTGTGCATTTCATTGCACCTCTCTCAATCCTCTAAAAGTATTGTAGCCCTGATTTAAAATAGGCCAGTATGAACCAGCTTGGAGAGACAGAGACTAATATGACTTATGGGGTTTTTTTTTAAGGGTGAGAAAAACTACCCAAAGGGTGTTGTTTTGTGACATTTTAAAATATACAACGTCAAAATTACCAACTGCAATAAATTAAGAGTTTTAAAAGGCGTGTTTTGGTATATGAATAATTAAAACCACAAAAATGTGCAGATATGAATGCATGTTTTCATAAAAATCATGAAATTATAGACAAAATAATACATGCCCTGAACTACAGTACAAAGGCAGATACAAGTGTACTTGAGTTAGGTCTTTTTACATTGCTGGAGTTTTTTCCTTGTGAAGAGGATCTAGGGTATTGCTGAAGAAAAGTGGCACCAGCAGGATGGGGCAGCGAGCCGTGCTCCGTGCAGAGGCTGCCAGGGGCTGCCCGAAGAGCGCCCTGCTGCAGCCAGAGCCCTCCTGGCCTGGGGCCCAGGAGCAAAGGGCCAGGGCAGCCACCTCCTCCTCGTCCTGACCCTGCCACCGCTCCTTGCTGCTGCTGCTGCTGCTGCTGCTGCTGAGGGAAAGAGACTCTCCTAAGGCCCCATGAACGAATGCACTTACACAGCCCTGGGGATGCCAGTGAAGGAAACCATGTGTCACGTAATGCATGCATGAGCAGAGTCACCAAACACCACCTGAACATGGAATTGTTGCACCTCTCTAGGACAGGCAGAAATGGAAAGAATTAACTGGAGACTTCAGGGCAGAAGAGGCCAGAGGAGGGAAACAACTCTAAAGGGAAAACCATCCTATCTGGAGGCAGAAACATCTCTGCCTGCTCAGAATTGGTGGAGGGAATATGTGTCTAATCCTAGCCAGAAAGGGATGCTTTAGGTGAGCTTTGCACCTCCAAATGCCTTGGACCAGAGCCAGGAAGATTCAATTATGCAAATGTTACATAGATAGATAGATAGATAGATAGATAGACAGAAAGATTTCGTTACTGAAATCTCTCTTGACTGTCCTCTCTGCTGCTACAGACATCAGAACTTGGTAGCCAGTGCCACGCTCAATTACAATCCTGAGATTGCTCTCCTGTTGCTTCAAAACAGCACACGCCTGAGGAATCTGGAGCGTGTAGGTCCTTATGGGAAGGGATCAGACCCAGAGCATTGCACTGGGATTTGCACTCTTTGTGCATCTGTGCTCGGGCAAGTTCTTCTCTGGGACGCGACCACCCCGGAGGTGCTAAAGTGGCTGGAATGAGAAATGCAGCCCAGCTCCCTCCAGCTCCTGTGATCTCTGAGGAGCAGCTGGAATGCAAGGGCATTGACCTGCTGCTCAATTCCCAAACAACACACACTGATTCCCTGGGCTGCAAAAAGCCACCGGCACTACTAAGGTCAAAGTGATGCGTGAGGCCATACTGGCTGGCCTGGAACCACAACAGCTCCTTCTCTGCACCAAGGTCCCTGCACAGAATAATGTGTTCTCATGCAAAACTACTGCATTCTCCAGAAGTGATACCTTGGAAATTAAAATTCTAGCAGACTCAATCCCAGTGCTATAAAAGGGCAGAAAATAATGATGAAAACAACTTTAGTTGGGAGAAAAAGAAAATGAAAAGGCCTCTTCCTCCATGCAAACATAAACAAAAAAAAAAAAAGAAAATAGCGGGAAAAGTCGCTTCCAAAAATGGCTCACATGTTTGGGTGCACTGAGGAGATGCTGACGGTCCCTCACAAGGCTCCTGTTGTCCAAGCTCAAGCTTCCTCAGCGCCTCCTCACTGGCCTTGTGCTCCACCCCTTGCCCAGCTGCCCTGTCCTTCTGTGCACACGCTGCAGCCCCTCCATGACTTTCTGCTTCCCAGGGCCCACAGCTGCACACAGCACTCCAGCTGTGGCCGCGGCGCTGCCCAGCACAGGCCACGCTCACTGCCCTGCTCCTGCTGCCCCACTGCTGCTGGCACAGCCACCATGCCCTTGGCCTTCTTGGCCACCTGGCCAAACGCTGCCTCATCTGCACCTGCTCCAGACTGGCAGCAACCCTGGCTCCTTCTGGCCTATGCAGCTCCCCAGCCACAAAGGTGCCCATTTCACTTCAGATACAGCAGGCACCATTTTAAAATGGCCTTCCTTTTCTGAGCAACACAAGGCAGCAGTCAAGGACTTGCAGCATCACCCCCCACTCTGGGCTCCAAGGCACTTGCCAAAGTTGCAGACTTCAGTGCAAAATGGATCAGCAGAAACTTCCTCCTTCTGCTGTTTGCAGCTTCTCAAAAGCCAAAAGGCAGTTGGATCAACAGTGTGTATACAAGTGAAGAACGACTCAAGAAAACTGCAGAACACTTCCACAAGCCAAACACACCTTTCCAAAAAGGGAAAAGAAACCAACAAAGCCTTTTGACCTCCAGCAGTACCACGTGTGCCCTTGGCCATGACCCCGTACAAGTCCAGAGATGGAGCTTCCCTGAACCAAGCAGCCAGAAGCTCAGCCAGAGCCCCCAGCTCTGCACTGCCCCAACAGGACAGGTCAAAGGCCAATTTCTAGCTGTCACTGCCTAGAGGAAATCCCTAGCTTCTGGCAGGACTCCAGCACCCAGCATCCTCAGCCTGCAACAGCAAAGTGCTGGCTGCTCCAAAACTTGCAGCTCTGCCTTGCACTAAAGACAGCACCACACACAACTGGCACTTACAGGTTTAGAACAAGGCGGTGTGAAGAATGTTGAATGGTTGTTGTTATCCACCTCAGTTTGCTCCTCTTTGGCTTTTTCTGCAATAATAGAGAGAGCCAGGGGAAAAACAGCTCTTGCTCTTCTTATCTTCTTATCTCTACTTATGTGCAAAAAGAGTCAAATAGTAGATTGAAAAGGAAACACCATATACAGCAAAAAGCGCAGGAGCAAGATGGTGAGTCATTATAGCACTGCTCTGCAAGTTTTCAGGCTGTGCTGCAACAC
Source organism: Zonotrichia albicollis (assembly GCF_047830755.1). NCBI lineage: Eukaryota > Metazoa > Chordata > Aves > Passeriformes > Passerellidae > Zonotrichia > Zonotrichia albicollis. The sequence continues at coordinate 3,522,686 of NC_133827.1, read as the reverse complement.
CAGAAAAAACAAGGCTTTTGAAAGTGTGCAAGTGCCCACTGAAAAATGACTCATACACGAGTTTCCTCCTGCACTGGGCAAGGCCTAGGGCTGCTCTGACACTCAGGCCTTCCATGCACCGAGGCAACCTTCTGATGTCACTATGACGAGGTGGCAACCATGCCCCAACAAGACAAAGCAAATGCTCTGTGTTGGTCTGTGAATTTATGCCAAGCAATAACCAACCATTGCAAGATGGTCTACCTCTTCCAAGAAACACAAGACAGCAGCCAAGCACTTGCAGCTTAACCCGCATTCATGGCTTCAAGGCACTTGGTAAAGCTGTGGACCACACCAAAATATGCCTCAGCAGAAACTGGCTGCTTCTGCTTTTGCTTTCAGAAGGATGCTTCGCAACTCCGCACTTTCTTCTTTTCCACATGGGACAATAATTGCCTCCCACAGCTGCACGGAGAACACAATCCTCCCTTTGCAGCTTATCAAAAGCCAAAAGACAGAGTGCCTATATTAGACTCTGCCACTGAAGAACTGCTCAAGGAAAGTGCAGACCACTTTCACAAGCCAAACACACCTTGCCAAAAAGGGAAAACAAACAAACCAAACCCTGGCACCTCCAGCACAACCTCATTGCCCATGGCCATAGCACTGCAGAAGCCAAGAGATAGTGCTTCCCTAATCCAAGCAGCCAGATGCTCTCCCAGAGGCACCAGCCCTTTGCGGCCTCAACATGACAGGTCAGAGGCCAAGATGTGCGGTCGCTGCCTGGAGGAAATCCCTAGCTCCTGGCAGGACTCCAGCACCCAGCATCCTCAGCCTGCAACAGCAAAGTGCTGGCTGCTCCAAAACTTGCAGCTCTGCCTTGCACTAAAGACAGCACCACACACAACTGGCACTTACAGGTTTAGAACAAGGCGGTGTGAAGTATGTTGAATGGTTGTTGTCATCAACCTCATTGTGCTCCTCTTTGGCTTCTTCTCCAGGAGCAGCGGGAGCCAGGGGAGAGACGGCTGTTGCTTCTGTCATCTGTGGCAAGAGAGAAGCATGAGGGACAGCCCGGTACCTATCATGTAGAACCTCATTGCTTTTCACATCCACCACCACATATTCTAAGGAAAAATCATAGCATTTGATAGCGACAGAGGGGTTCTAAGTTACAGCCACGTAATTAAAATGGGTCAATTCAACCGCACTCTAGATGGATATGAAGTTGATTCTTCTGCCTGGCTAATGTCAGCAAGCAAGGTTATCTCAGAAAAATGGACCTTTCAGTTCTTGAAACACTGAAATGGAAAACAATGAAAGCGACAGCAATGCCTTTGCTATTGCTGCTGCAGATGTGGAAAACTAAAACTGGATCAGAATCCCATCCAGGACAGGAGAAAGCAGGAAACGCTGTGCAGAAGCATCTTTGCTTGCTGGATATACAGGAAAATGAACAGCCTATCTTGTGCTTGCAAACCAAGGAGCCAACAACCACAAGATGGAAGTGTCACCCACTCCAGTGTCTAAAGCCCTTGGATGCAGTGAGGGGATGTTTGGCACTGAAACAGCCCTTGTGTTGAGCACTGTCATGAGGGGATTGCCAGAAGTCTGCCTGGATTTCCCTCAAGAGCCTCTCAATGTCCAGGCTGAAGCTCCCTCAGCACCTCCTCACTGGCCTTGTGCTCCAACCCCTTGCCCAGCTCCCCTGTCCTTCTGTGCCCACGCTGCAGCCCCTCCATGACTTTCTGCTTCCCAGGGCCCACAGCTGCACACAGCACTCCAGCTGTGGCCGCAGCGCTGCCCAGCACAGGCCACGCTCACTGCCCTGCTCCTGCTGCCCCACTGCTGCTGGCACAGCCACCGTGCCCTTGGCCTGCTTGGCCCCCTGGCCCCACGCTGCCTCATCTTCAGCTGCTCACGGCCGCCAGCCCTGCGTCCTTTGGGCCCACGCAGCTCCCCAGCCCCAAAGGTGCCCATTGCACTTCAGATACAGCAGGCAGCATTGCAAGATGGCCTTCCTGTTCTATAACCACATCTTCTAAGTAGATATCATAAAGTTTGATAGGAATAGAATTCTAAGGGACTCTGACTAAATTAAAATGTTCTAATTCAACTGTACAGGAAATTGCTCCTATGTAAATATTCCACCCTATCTGCCTTCAGCAAGCAAGGTTCTCTCTTCAAAATTAAGTTTGTAATTCTTCAAAGCTCTGATATAGAAATTTAAAATATCCATTTCGGACTTTGTTATTTTTCTTCAGGCATGAAAATAGATTTTCTTTCAGCCTTCCTAGCTGGCCCTCTACACTCTACTGCTGCTGGCCATGCTCTCAGCTTGCTCTATAATTCTTAAACACCAGGAACATGAGATGTTCCTTTATCACTCACCTCAGGATCTTCAGCACTGCAGAATACATTCTTCAGGTGACCAGTAGTGGGAAGGGAAAATGAACCAGATACTGTTAGAATATTGCCTGGGCTGCTGAATCCCACAGAACAAGTTAACCCAAAGAGATGATTTCCTGTTTCACAACATCCCTCCAGCAGACACATTTCATTCACACAGTCAGCAAGAGATCAGGACAATATTCTTGCTTGTGCCTACAATTTGGCCTGTTTTGCCAGTAAATGAATACAAACATGACCAAGAAAATGCAAATTGTTCTTTAACACTCAATGCTCCTGTTCTACCAAAGACATGAAATAGCTTCTGAAATCCTCTCCTTGAGGTCCTTTTTTTTTTAATCAGTTGCATGCACCAGTTCTCATTTACTTGCTTGAAACAGTTGCTCAGAAAAGCTTCCCTAAAATCCCCCTGAGCTGTGGCAGACACTCACTGCTTTAGAGTTTGCGTTTCCTTGCAAAGGGAATCACTATTTTAGCACTTTGAAAAGGTCAAGTTAGACAGTCAAACCCTTTCATGACAAAATTTAAAAAGAAATAAGCTTTCTCTGAATTCTGGGAACAACTGCAGAGTTTTTAGAAGGCCTTCCAAGAAGGTCTGCCAGTCTAAATTTCCAAAGGTGTCTTGCTTGTCCCAAAAACTGAGGAAATGACAGACTTTGCTGCCACAGACTCTCCCATGGAGGGAACGGAAGCCCTGCAGGTTCCCCTGCAAATGCTGCCCCTGTGGCTACAGATACCCCCTTTTTAGCTGAACCTCTTGACAGGAGCTTTACCAAACCAGAGGCATCCTAATGTTCTTTCTCTTTCAACATCAGAAACTCAGTCACCAGCAGGAAGAAATACAAAAGCCAGCTTATAATACACCCTAACCTAAGCAGATGGGAAAACTCTACTTACATGCAAAGTGTGTAACGTAATATGCAGCAAAACAAACACCATAAGCAGCAAAAGCTGCCGTGGCCAGATGGTGGATCATTGTCCCAGTGCTGTGCCAGTCTTCTCCAACACCAGAAAAACAAATGGTCAGTCAGAGCGCAACTGCCCACTGACCAATGCTCCAACCAGGAGGGTTCTCCTGATGTGAGCAAGGCCTAGGGCTGCTCTGACACTGAGGCCTTCCGTGCACCAAGGCAACCTTCTGATGCCACTACGACGATGTGACAACCATGCCGTGATATCACAAAGCAAAGTATGACAAAGAAAAGCATCACAAAGCATGTTAGTCTGTGAATTTATGCAAAGCAATTACCAACCTTCTCTACAGCAAACACAAAATGGCCTTGGAAGTTCTTCTCTGTAACAAAGCAGCACAAATTCCCCTCATGGGCCAAACCCTGTTGTTCAGGGGATCCAGGAGGAGCTCCAAGAGTGCCCCAAGCACCTACAGCCTGTACCCCAACTGAGCACTCAGATGGGACGCAAGCAAAGGAAACCAGACCAAGAAAATGGCTCAAAGCATTGTACAGAACCAGGAGAGAAAGCACTATTGGCATAGCAGCTGAAGTAATTCCTAACAAATCACCCCATATGTCTGCATGTTTATTGGATGTTCCCAGGGCTGCTGTGTATGTACATCTCTTCCTCTGCTCTGCCTTTCTTCCCCTTTGGCAGCAGTCGAACTGGCAGCATCTTCCCGCCAGCAGCAGCTGCTCCAAGCTGGGAACGCCGCTGGCGGTGCTGATTTCCAGAGGCTTCTGTGTGCCAGGGGAAGCCAAGGCAGGAGCGGTTGAACAGTGCTGGCGCTGATGCTGCTCTGTGCCAGAGAGCCCCGGCTGGGCAGGGCACGGTGCCCACTGCGCTGCGGGCTCCTTCTCCTGCCACAGCTGGGCACACCTGGCAGCAAGGCATGACAACCTGTGGGCCAGCCAAGGGGTGTCTGGGGCTGCTCTGCTCTGCACACACCCAGCACACCTGCAGCACCCATTTTTAACCCTCAAACAGGTAAACCAAAGGGAAACAGCTGGAAAAGATTTCATTTTGACCATTCTTACCTGCTAAACAGAAGTCTTCAAAACGAACTTTACCATGCAGGGCCCGATCCCTGCTGCCAGCTCAGGGTTAGAAGAGAGGCAATCCTTGATCTCAGCACTGGATGTGTGGGGAATCACTTCCCTAATACGTGCACATCCAGCAATCACTTACTAGTTTGTATCCATGGATCTAAGACATATTCACTACTTTGCTGAAACTCACAGGCTAAATATTCCCCCAAATTATTTGATTTACTGATTGATACTTATTGACTTATTGATACTTAAATCACTTCTCCAAATTTACCGACATGAGAATAGGAGTGTCCTGTAGGTCCCTGCCAGTCTTTGACACAGGTTCAGGAGGAGACCCATGCACAAAATAACCCAGGACAAAACGGGGCTTGCAAAGTAAATTCATTCTATTTGTTGCAGTAGCAAATAATACATACCAAGCCCTGGATTCCTAAAAATCTGCTGAGCAAGAGAAGGAGATGGAGCGTGGTGCTTGGCAGCAGGGGCAGGTAGGCAATGCACTTTCAGGACATCCCCTGGATCAAAACGCTATGCATCTCATCCTTCTCTCCCTTCCAGCTCAAAACCAGGCCTTGTATCTTCTGCTCAGGAGTGGAATTTCCCAGTTACAGCATCAGCTTACACATGGCTGGTGTGTGAGATGAGTCCAATGAATCAAGGATTTAAAAGAACTGGAAGAGTTAAAATTTTAGCTAGATTTAGTTAGGAGAAAGAGTATAGCAAGAAGAGTAGAAATAATAAGGGATAGCTAATTTTTAGCAGATAAGGTAGTTCAGGCTAGGGTAATATATCACTTGCCTGTCTTTACTATGTTTAAAGAAGCAGGATGGGATTTCTTTGTGACAAAGAAGAGGACCAGAGCCTGCACCTGGGCCCCGAAACTTCAGCTATAGCCAAGGGGTGCGAAAGCCTGCCAACAGGTCATAAGGAAAGAGGTCAAATTGAGGAAGATGTCCTGGCCTTCATCAGAAGGAGACCATTTCCCACTTTAAAACCCACCAACCCATTTGAAGTGAAAGACTGCAGAAATGTGAAGGAACTTTGGACTCAATTATAATACATTTTAATTCAAAGGAGGGTAGGCAGTGTTATCTAATGAATATGTGTTAGGTTTTTTGGGAATTATATGAATGTGTAAGATATTCTAGATGAGTAGAGATGAGAGAGAGAGCCAGTGATTCTTCACATGTCTTTAGGAGACAACTCCTCGTGTGCCTGGCGCTGTAATAAACATACCACCTTGTACCTTTAACTGTGATGAGTTGTATTCCACACCTCATTTGGTGACCGCGCCAGGAACGCTTCTCTGCTCCAGCGAGAACAACCGGGCTCTGGACGTCTCTGGGCACTGCCAGGACATTCCTTTCCTGGAGGCACCTCCGTTCTCGGCTGTTCCTCGTGGGGGACAGACAAGACTACAGGGACTGTGGAGAAAGGGAATGTTTAACTCTGTATAAAGTAACCCGTAAGGCGTATGCAGGGGAAGGCCTGTTCACAAGTCACACAGAGATGTCCTGTGCACAACGTATGCCTCTACAGTTTGGGTTTGGGTCTGGCTGCTGGCAGAAAGGATTTGCTGTGTCAATAAGGACCTGCTAGCAATTCTGGGGGTGAATTGAGCAAGTCCTGTTTTATTGCTGCTATTTTTCCTATGTGTTGTGGTTTTGTTTTCAGTGTGTGAATGTTTGAGGAAGATGATGTGGGTGGATGCTGATGTGGTGGATGGTGTGTGTTGTGTTGAGAAAAGAGAGCACTCTGTCCCCTCATAAAGAGATACTCCTTCCTGATGAGCCTGTGTGTGTGGACTTTCTAATTGCAGGGGTTGGTGCTCGCTGGTGCGCCTGGTGCTTGGGTATACAGGGGGTTGAGTGGTTTTTCTCCCACACTGTGGTCATTTGGGACTGCAGGGTTGTGTTTGGGGAGATTTTAGGATTTTGTTTGCAACAACTGTAGCAATTTATGCAGAAAATTACAGTGTGGTGATTTATTATGTTGAACTATGGCAGTTCCTTTCTACTGCCCCCCTCTCCGAGCGTTTAAAGTCTCCTGCCACGAGGTGGACGCTCTCTTTCCTCCCCTGGACATCCTTTTTCCTCTCCTGGACACTCCCTTTCTCCCCTGGAGCTGTTCTCCATTAAAGCTGTGGGACTTAGGTCCCAGGAAGAGAGAGCGCCTCTCCTCTTTTGCTTTTGTCCTTGTCAGTGTCACTGGGCCCAGAGCTCGCCAAACTGATCCCCCACAAGGCAAAAACTGACAAATGGCCCCACATACACAGCTCAAAAATTGGCCACATTTTTGGTGGACTGAGGTGTTTGCCACACTTTTGGAATTCCTTATTCCCACACAGGTCAGGCAATTGTTGAAAGGAGGCACCACACTCTAAAACCCATTCTAGGTCAACAAAAAGGGAAGTGGCCCAAGCAACACCTCAGATGAGGTTGAGCAAAGCTTTAGATGTCTTTATGTTTTGAATAGTTCACTTGCAGGACCTAATCCGCCAATTTTTAGGCACTTTTCAAACAGCACACAGGCAAAATTGAAAGAAAATCCTTCAGTTTTGATCAGAAACCTTGAGTTAGGACAAATTGAAGGACCATTTCCGCTAATCACTTGGGGCAAAGGGTATGCTTGTATATGCACAGGTGCCAGACCTAAGTGGGTCCCGCAAAGGACGTGAAACTGTCTCATACACAAGAGCGCACCGACAATTCCACCAGCAGGGAAATGAGCACGCAGACGTGAGCCACACGGAGAAGCTACGGTGCATGCCAGATGTTCCCTGTTCAACCTGTGAAAGCTACAAATCTTGAGTTTGATGTTGATTTTTGGACTGTGAAAATGGTTTGTATCATAGAGCTCTTTCAGCAAAAGTGTGGTGTCCATTGTGTTCAAAAGAATTCTAAGATATCCAGATTTGTAAAAATTGAACGTTAGAGGGACAGTTTAGTGCCCTATAGTTGGCCAGTCCCTGAACAAGTGCTAAAAGATTTGCTTGATAACTGAAATAGATGGAGAATCTTTTGCCAACAAACAGCTGAACAGGAACATGGAGCTTGATCAAATGATATACTGGTGCTTGTTGGTTTTGCTTGCTTGCTTTTGCATGCATACATGCCTGTAGATCAACCAAAAATGAATGTTTGCCTTGCTTTAGCCAAGTCAGCACCATGTGTTCGACCAATTTGAGCCCAGACAAACCCTTTGCAACCCGTTTGGTCGGTGTGCCTGTGCCAGCCAAGGAGTAGCCAACACCCAATTATGACAAATATTGGTGTGAGGCTGCCAACGAGACCAATCCCATAACCAGCTGGCATCACTGGGCCCCTGATCTTCTTAAAGCACCTTCTGAACCTCAAGAACTGGAATTCTTGGTTCATTGGTGATGGAATTTTGTGCTGAGTTTCAGTACGAGGGAGATCCACAGTTAAATGTTACTCCCCATCATCCTGAGGACAGATACTCCAGTTTGTGGTGCAATTGTACTACCCCAGTGCCCCCTAAGGGTGAAACTGATGATGAGTAGATGACCTAGATGAGTCCTCAAGCCAATTAGCAACAGAATATTGGCTCATTTGTGGAGACAGAGCCTGGAAGGGCATTCCCTCAAAAATTAAAGCTGGCCCATGTAGCACCAGACAACTCACTGTGATAGCACCTAGCTTTAAATAAGCCATCAAGAGAAAACACAGAGAAAAAATATTTGCCCATCATTATAAAGAAAACTGTCATAGCAATTTCAGACCCTAGGGCCCTGCAAAATGAGGTACATCAAATTTATTTCTACATCAACTTGCCTTGGGCGAGGCATTGAAACCATTATACCGATTGGGGTGTTGGCTGAAGAAAGACGACAGTGCTACTTCCATTGCAATTAGTGACATGATGACTGATGTTAGTGCTGTCAGACATGTAACCTTACAGAACAGAGTAGCAATTCATTTTCTTTTACAGGCACATGGACATGGTTGTGAGGAATTTGAAGGATTGTGTTTTATGAACCTGTCTGATCACTCTGAATCCATGCACAAAAGCATACGAAAGCTGAAAGATTTGACAGCTCAAATTAAGGAAGATGGTGGGTCCTGGTTAGATGATCTGTTCCAAGAATGGACCTTTGCACCTTGGCTAAGGGAACTTTGTAGAATAGGTCTCTATATGTATTAGGGGTTTTGGTAGTGATACTAGTAGTAATAACCTTCCATACATCAGTGTGTGTGACAAATGACAGACAAAACTATCAAAGAAGCTTTTATCACACAAGAGAGAGCAGTAGGAAATGGATTCACAGAGAGTTCTCAAAATCTCACACAGATGGTGGGTGAAGGTATAGACATGGCGGAAGTTTTTGAATTAAGACCTTGGCACAGATGAGACTTTTTTGTAACAGTGACTTGTAGTTGCTATCAGACATAGCAATTTTGAAGTCCTTTGAACTGACTGGACTTTCACAGCATTAAAATTGCTGTGTTGGAATATAGCAAGCTTAATGTGAGCAAAAAGGATGCTTTATCAAGTAATAAGCAGGTATGCTATAGTAAAGCTATGAAATGCAAGGTAGTTAATAAACAACACGGTTACAAAGGTTTCTTTTTAGTTGTACCAAGAGGGAGAATTGTGGAAATCCTTTAAATCAGAGGGTTTTGGGAAAGCTGCAAAAGACAGGCCTCAGAGACAGCAGAACTGCAATTAGAGCTAAGCAGCAGCCATAAGATTTGTCAGCAGAAAACTTATATGAGAAGTAGAAAAGTAAGGACAAAGAGAACAATGGTCTGTGTATTAATGCTTGGCTAGAATAACTCCCTAGGCTTCAAAAAAGTATCTCTAGCAAATATTAGGGTGTTCTAAGCTTAATAATGGAGCTCTGTGCACTGTGTTTTAAGGCATAAAAGCAGGTATTGCATTCAAAACAAGCAAGTAGTGTTTTAAGCAAAGGTACCTGTGCTTATAGTGGTTGGATAGAACTACTGTCAATATGCTTCTGCTTTGTGTGATTGGTTAAAAAACTTTTCAAGTAGGTTGTACCATAAAGTTCATTGCCTGCTGCCAGGGATGTGAGCTGCTGGCACCTGCCCATAGTCATAACCATGTAATTGGACTGATGCTGGAAAATAAACAGCTCGAGGCGCTTTCCTCAGCAGCCCCGGCCCGTTCATAATTTGTACAGAGAGCCCCGGCTGGCAATAGTATATAGGTGTTAAATTACATATATGATAAATTAATATGTATTATTTAATTAATTTTGATATATTTTCATTTAATATAGATTTATGTCTTTTCATTTCATATAGATTGGTTTTCTTCCTCCAGCTTGGGAGTGTGATGATTTACAACAGTGCAAAACCTTCTGCCCACTCAGCAGTCAGACCCCGGGTGTGTGCATGCACACCCACCCACTGTGCTTGCTCTTCCCAGCACCTCGGGGCTGCTGTGTGCACAGAATTGGGATGAATTTCATTCGACAGAGCCACGAGTGGGGTGTCCAGCTTGTCATGAACAATCATGTGGCAACAAACAACACAGAGCTCTCAAATCACATTATCACATGTCATTTCATTCCTGCTGAGCACTGAGGAACTCTTAAAAGACACAATAAAGGGGTGGAAAACATTGGCATCATGCTACTGCTGGTATCCTCCTGGAGGAAAAGCTGTCGGGTTTCTTAAGGTGGTAGCTTTCCAAAACCTAGTAAACTGCTCAGCTGTTGTAGCCCAGTTGTGAATGGTTTTCTTGACTTGGCAAAGCTGTGGTGTTAACAATGGACTCTGTCCTTGGTCCAAATCACCTGCCCTCACCTGCAGAAAAAAGCACCACCACCAGCAGCAGCAGCTACATCAGTCAATTTTCTCAAAAAGCTGTGTTAAATTTGGGAGAGGAAAGGAAAACATATCAGACACTGTGGATGAATGACAAGACTCTGAGGAACAGTTCCACAGCAAAGGGCAGCAGCCTCTCTCTGGGCCACTCCTTGTGCCCCAAGGCAGCCGGGCTGCCCTGGCTGCCCAGGACCCTGCGCCCCGCGGGCTCTGCAGAGCTGCAAAGCGGGGAGGCAGCTTCGGACACCTCAGCCCCTGGGCAGGAGGGGCTGCTTGCTCTGCAGGGCTGCCTGTGGGCCAAAGCAGGGTGCTGGCCTTCTGCTCTTGGCCCCAGCCTGGCCTTGCAGGGCTAATCCTGTTCCCTGTCTCAAATGTGCTAAACACAGACTTGTTTGTTTCCAGCTCTGCACAGGTGCGATTTGCACCACAAAATACTGAAGGGCTAAGGCCTGAACAACAGACCCTGACTGAAGCCTCAACAACAGGACCTGAGCCAAAGCTGCCCTCTAGATGACCTTCCCAACCCAATGTTCTATGTACCTGCTCCTTAACCAAGTGTTATTATCAAAAGGGTTGTTGCATCCATTCCCTGGTGAAACACGTCTTCACCCTTCTGCATGAGGAAAATGGACAAGGCCACACCTGGCCTTGGTTCCTCCTTGAGCCCTGGCCAGGCTCGGGGAGAAAACCAAGAGGAGAATGACACCAGCTGTGCCCCCAGCAGAAGCTCTGGCACATTGCTCGTCCAGCACGATCAGAGCCGGGCTACTCTCACAGCGCACTCGGGAGCCTCGTGGCCGCCAAAGGTGGAGGCACCGCAGGATTCCCGGTCACACAGCCAGTTTAGCACGAGACCTGCCTCTCTGCCAGCCCATCTCTTGGCAAACACCCCTGATGGCCATCTCCACAAATGAAATTCCCACTTTGCAACTTCCTTTTCTGCAGGCAGGTGAGAAATGAGCCACTCCCAGTTCTGGACACCTCCAGAAACCAGCTGCTTTCAGCAGTCATAACCCTGAAATATCAACCTCCTTCCTTAACCTGGCACAGAGAGTTCCCACCAAGAAGCCTTTTGTCCAAGGATACCCACAGAAGAGCTGGAGAAGGGAGCAGCTTGAAACACAGCTGCTTCAGAGTTTAAACCTGCCTTTATCAAATGAGCACACACCAACCTGTCCCAAAGGGAAAGCAGGCAGGAAAGAGAAGCTCCTCTCCCACAACAGCAAACTCTGTGCTTCCTTCTGTTCCAGCAGGAGTGTGGAGGCCATGGGCTGTACCTCACTTTGGGAAGGAGCCCTGGGAATTGGCCTGATCTGGGAGGGGAGCAAAGGAATTCCCCAAAAAGTAGGAAAAGATTCTTTGGAAGCATTAGATTATGACAATATTTCTGGAGGAAAGCAAAAAAAAAAAAAAAAAGAAAAGAGTAATTTCAATAATTCCAAAAGTTCCCAGACTGAAATCTGTTTGCCAGTATGAAAACCCCAAAGTCTCTGTGGTGTGTCAGGAAGCTCAGGAATGTAGAGAGCATTTTGAGCAGACACTGGAGAGAAGCAAGCTGCACAACCCTGCATACATGCCTTAGAGCAGAAACATGCTGCCCTTGGGCAAATAATATAAAGAAGTTTGCCAAGATGTACCCCAGGAAAAGAGATGAGAAGCAAGATGTTCTAAGGATGTGAAGAGAAGATATGGGGCAGAATGTTCTGCTGACGCTTTTGCCAATTTATGTACGTGACCAAAGATATGTTAGCTCTTTGTCCTACACATAACACTTTGTAACCAGTTATATGTATTCTCCCGGTGCTGAACCCTGCATTACCATATAAATGTACCCTGAGATTTGCAATGAACTAAGCATCGATCATTACCTCCATGAAGATTGATCTCTGCCTGCGGAGGGCTCCTTTCTCTATTACCCCTCTCCTTTTCCCCATCTCTCTCCCGTATATATTTTTTCTCTATCTGGCATCCATATACTTTCTTTCTTTACAGAAATGAACCTGCAAGGCTTGGATAAACATCATTGGTGTCCGTCCCCCAGAGCACAAGGAGATCCCCAACAAGACTTCAAGACTAAGGGACAAAGCTTCCCCCTTCAGCTCTCCACAGCAGCTCTAGGGAGTCTCTCTCCACTGCAAGATCTCCTTATCAGTCTACAGTGACAAGAGTTGGCTGCAGGAAGCATTTGCATTGGAGCTCTCCCCAAATGGGGGGGGAAAAAAGAAGAGGTGATTCCTGTGGAAATACAAAGGCAACGCTGCTTGGGAAGACACCGATGTGAGTTTGTTACAGCTCTAGGCCAAAAATCCCTTGAAGAAAGCAACATCCATCCATGGGGCAGCACTTTGGTATCAATGCTGACAAAATTGCTTCCCATTCCTGCTGCTGTAGCTGACTCCGAATCACGAGAAATGTGCCAACTCTGCCAAAGACAGGCAGACATAGTGAGATAAAACCAGCTAGTCTGTGGAAAAGGAGACCAAATTAACGTTTTCTAATCACCCCTTTTACACCTTTTCCCAGCCAAAACAGAGCAATGTCCTTCCTTTCTGTCACCGATGGTGATCCAGGCACGGGATGCAGCGTGAGGATAACTGTCCGATTTTCGGCTGTTTGAAGGGCCTGGAAAGGCCCGGAGTGGCCTTGGGACAGCCCGCGTATCGAAGGACGAGAAGAGGCTTCAGTTCTTCTTTCGGTTTTTATGTTTATTAATTGTTTATCTAAAAGATTTTCTTTCAGCCCGACAGAGGTCTGCTCAGCAGTCAGCCATGAGCACACTGTGCTGCCCTCCAGGCAGCCACCTATCTTTATACCCATTGTTACGTGTACAATATTTATCATTTTTCCCCAATACCATTTATTCTTATTACCCGGTGCACTTTCAGTAATAACCAATCCAAAAGTGCCACCATCACCAAAGAAGATGGAGGAGAAGAAGAAGAAGAAGAAGGACAGGACACACCCCAATTCCTCCATCTTACTTCTCTAAACCCCCCTGTACATAAATCCTAAACCGTGTGTCTCACCTTCTAATTAACTAATCCCTTCACCATTCACCCCGGTGAAGTCCTTCTATTCTTCATACAGGTGTCGTCTCCCGTGTAGGGTCAAAGTCCAGCCACCAGACGCTTCTGGCAACATTCCAGGACTCCCGAGCCCCCCAAGGGTGGTCTCGGTGGCTCGGCATCTCAGGACTCAGATCCTGAGATCCCACAGATAACCTGCTGTGCTGTGCCGTGCCGTGCCGTGCGCTGCCGAGCCGAGCCGAGCCGAGCTGAGCCCAGCCCAGCCCAGCCCGGCCAGCCCCGGGGCCGCCCCGCCCGCGCTGTGCCCGCAGCCCCGGCTCTGCCGGGCGCGTCCCCGCGGGCCCGAGCGCAGCGCCCCCCTCAGGCCGCGCGCCGCCGGTGCAGCCGCGGCCGTTGCGCTGCGGGCGTTGTGGCCGCAGTCGGCGATGGATGCCATGGCGGAGCTGCCGCTGCCCGCCGGGCTCAGCGCCCGTACCTTCCCCGCCAAGCTCTGGCGCCTGGTGAACAGCCCCCGCGTCCGCTCCGTGCGCTGGGACACCCGCGCCCAGGGGCTGCTCATCGACCGCTGCCTCTTCGAGCGGGAGCTGCTCAGCTCAGGCCGCGCCCACAGGGGCTGTGGCCATGGGCCGGCCCCGGTGCCGCACACCTTCAGGGCCACGCAGTTCCGCAGCTTCGTGCGGCAGCTCTACCGCTACGGCTTCCGCAAGGTGCCGGGCTGGCTCGGCTCGGCTGCGCCGGGCGATGCCGGGGCCTGGGTCCACTATAGCAACCCCCGCTTTCGCCGCGACCGCCCCGACCTCCTGCTCCGCATCAGGCGCCGGAGCGCGGCCAACAGGCAGCGGCCGGCAGCGGGCCGGGAGGGACGCAGGCGCCCGCCCTGTGGCTCACAGCAGCTCTCCGGGGCGCGGCCGCTGCCGGACGGGCGGCACGGGCGCGCTCGCTTCACGGCGCTGCCCAGGGAGCGGCCGCCGCTGCCGGCCGGGCGCCCGCCCAGCGGCTTCCTCCTGCTGCACAGGGAGCGGCCGCTGCCGGACGGGCGGGAGCTGCGCCGCCCCCGGCCCGGCCGCCTCCAGCAGCTCCCCGGGGAGCGACCGCTGCTCGCCCGGCGCCCGCCCTGCGGCTTCCACCTGCTGCACAGGGAGCGGGCGATGCCGGCCCGGCGGGAGGGGCCGAGCCGCTTCCAGGAGCTCTACGGGGAGCGGCCGCCGCCCGCCGAGCGGGAGGTGCTCGGCATCCCGCCCTGCCACTTGCTCGGGCTCCACGGGGAGCGGCCGCTGCCGCTCGGGCGGGAGGGGCCCCGCGGCCGCTTCCAGGAGCTCTACGGGGAGCAGCTGCCTCCGGCCGAGCGAGACGTGCTCGCCATCCAGCCCTGCAGCTTCCAGCAGCTCCACAGGGAGCAGCAGCCCCCAGCCTACGACGCACGAGGTAGGAAAAGAGTTGTAGCCTTGTTTTTCCAAAAGGTCCTGAAAAGCGACCGTTTGAAGTATTTTCCCACAAGGCTCTGTCATTCTCGGCCAGAAGTTGTCAAGCCTACTAGGAAGGGGCGCCTAGGAGGCCAAAAGATTCTCTGCCTGGTTTGCCTGTGTGCTTCCCGTGATGTTTGATCCACAGCAGCACTGGAGCTCTGTGTCCCACAGGCACATTGTGGAGCCTGACCAATGTGTTTGGATTCTTGCAGCCACCCCGGGCACTTCAGGGCCCAGCGCTCCACCCGGCAGTGCAGCCTGTGCAGCATGGATGGCCTCCAGCTCCGCACAGAACGCACCTGGGGAGGAGGAATGGCCGCCAGCAGATCTGGGCCTTGCCGTAGAGAAAATGATTCGGGAGATCAGGAGGTCCCTGTCTGATAGATCTCCCTCTGCTCAGGTAATTCCATTGGATTGGGATAAAAGGGGCTGGACTGAGAGCTTTTGAACCTTGTTACACGGTTGACAAGCAAAGGCTTCTTGAATTGAACTTATTTCATTATTTTTTGGTTATTGAATTATTCTTGGTAAAGAAAGATTTCTAAAAGAGAAGATGAAGAAGAAATGAAGAACAGGTTTTACTTGCTGGGAAAGAGAAGAGTGTTTGGAGAAGTGGCACTGAAGGCCAAGTGTCCCGTGCAGGGAGGGCCATGCCAGAGGTGCCTCTGCTCCAGTTGCAGCAGATGTGGGCTGTGCCTATTTTGGGTGGGAAGGCCAAGGCAAAGCAAGGGCTGGGCTGCAGCTGCTGCTGCTGTGTGAGCCCTGCCGTGTGTATGGGTGCTCCCAGAGCCGTGGCTGGGGCTGGGCTGCAGCTGCAGCTCTCTGTCCTTTTGCAGATTATTACACGTGTTGGCCTAAGAATGTCTCTCTTTCTGTTGATGTGCCGACCCATTGCCTGCAGTACATTTGTGATGATGACTCAAGGGGGGAAGTAGGATTTTTTGGATTTACCAATACCTTATTCTCAAGTGGCATGACTTTTGTCTTCTGTAAAGTCACACATAGCAGTTTAGAGAAGCATTTTATTCCATAATAAAAGGAAACATTGCAGGTTCAGAACCATCTTCAGAATCTTTAGGGTTCTGATGGACGGGCTATGGCAGAAGAGATGAATATTCTGGAACTGGTCATAGGGAGAATATCTTTGTGTCCAAAGCTAATTTGCTTCATTGCTCTGGGGTAAGGCAGGGTCAGAGCATGGGGGCACGTCCCCTCGCTTGGTGTCTTCTGGTTTTCTGTGTTCGTACTTTGTCTCAAAGGTCATTTTGTAAGAGCTTCAGTTTCACCTTGGCCCGCTGAATCCTGAGTTTAAAAGGCTTGTCATGTGAACTGTGTGGGCAGTGTTCCCTCCTCTGGTCTCTATGTCCCTTGGGAGTGGAGAAGGACAGTCATTGTATCCCTGATATGATTCCAGCAAAATAGTGAGTGAGCTTTGGGTTCCTTTCTTTCTGTTTTTCTGCTCAGGACAATGTTGGTGTTGCCTCTGATTCTTCAGGAGGGGAGCCTGTGAACAGAGCTGCAGCAGAGAAAGCTTCATTTGGCACTGAGAGCTGCAGGAACAGTTCCCAGGAGCCCGAGGAGCCTGGTGAGGACAGAGCCCACACTGGTTTAGAGAGCTGTGAGATGGCTGCCCTGAGCAGGGTTGGTGCTTCCTGGTGCCTTGAGTTCAAATCCTGCACGGGCACAACCTCCCTGAGCCCTGCCCTCCATGCTTCTCCAGAGGCTCTGACACTGAGTCCTCTGCTGGGGCAGAGAGCAGGGAATAAACCTGACCTTGTGGGAGTTGTGTCACCAAGCCGGGTGTCCCAGTTTTGTGCTGAAGTTGGTGGATAAATTTGCTGCAGGGTGCCAGGGGAGGCCAGGCTGAGCGACACTTGAAGGAGCAGGGGAAAAAAAGAGATAAAAGTCAGGGTAGAAGTCCAAATCACTGACTGAATGTAATACCAGTGGTCCTGACCCACAAGAAAAACAAGGAGCACAACATCAGAGGCCAGCCAATTGAAAAATCACAGTAACTCCAGTATCAGAAGGAAAAGCTTGAATGACCGCTGATTAGGGAGGCCTAAGAGGAGAGAAGGAGCACTGTAGATCCATCCCTTAGCCCAGCTGGTGCAGCCTGCAGGCCTCGTAGGGAGCTCTGTCCCTCCCAGCCCTTCCTGCCAGAGCTGATGGTCGAGTTGGAGCAGCTGCTGCTCACTGCAGAGGGCTGTTTGTAGATGCCAGGTAATGGAGCTGGTTCAGGACTCAGCTCCCAGCACCTTCAGCTTCAGCCTTTTCAGTGAGGACTGAGGTCTCTCTGTCAGCTCAGAGAAGGAACAAGGCTGGGCTTCCTTGTGGCAGCTGGGACTGTCTGTGTTTCAAGCTCTCCTGAGTGCCCTTTGTACTGCTGGGGCTGAGACTTTATCGAGATACTTCCATGTTTTGAAGCAAACTTTTAAGCGCTTGGAATGGTCCCTGCTCTTTTTAAGGAGAGATTGCTTTGAATTGCCAAGTGAGAATCTGCCTTTGAGGCCATCTTTGACAGCCCCTGGTAGAAGGACAATTGCTGCCCAAGGGAAAGGTGCACAAGGGCCAGTATTGACTGAGCGTTGCCTTTGCTTCCCAGATGCCATCTGACCAAAATCTCCAGGAGGGCTGCCCTGCATGGCAGGAAGAGACAGGGGAGAGCCTGTGACCATCAGGCAGGTAGAACTCCTCTGCTTGTAGATATGTTTATAGATATCTACGGTTCTATTTATTAGTGGTTGTAGTTCCATGTATAGATTATAGTGTTCTATTTATATGGGTATATATTGATAGATCTACATGGTTAAGTGTGGATATGTATACAGTTATAGATGGGATATAATTATATTTTATTATATATTTACATTTATAGATTCTCAGAGTTAGATTTTTATATGTGTAGAGTAAAATATTTATATAAATAGATATATATATATGTGAAGTTACATTTATGAATGTGTATAGTTATATAGTAGGAGGAACAGGAATGTTTAGATGAAGACATTGATGGATAGATTGCTGTTGGTGTAGGCCTAGGCTGCATTTATACCTCTTTTTTTTCCTTCGGCTGCCTTTTTCACCTTTTGCTTTTCCCCTGGTGCCCCCTGTGTCCCCTGTCCCTGTGCTGGGTCTGAGCTGGCGGCCGGCCTGGGCGGAGCAGCACTTCCAGCCCCGGCTGTCCCTGGAGCGGTGGGAGCTGCCGCTGGCCCCAGGCACTGTCCCTGAGGAGCTGCTGAAGGACGGTGAGACACAGGGGGCTGAGGGGGCTGAGGGGGCGGCGGCGCCGAAGGGACGGTGACCCTGAGCTGCTGCTGGGGCTGAGGGCTGTGGGGCAGCCGAGGGCCATGGTGGCACCGAGGTGACAGCAAAGTGGCACAGGCTGGCAGGGTGGCGGATCTCAGGGGACGGGATGGCTCAGAAGGGACTGAGGGGGGTGAGAGGACTGTGAGGGGCTGAAGAAACTGAAGGGGGCTGGGGCTTCACCGAGAGCATGGCGGGGCTGAGGGGATGGAGTGGGCCAGCAGGGAGCACAGAGGGCTCCAGAACTGCAGCTCTGCCAGGCCTTGGAAGCAATTCCAGAGCCTCCACTTTTGCCACAGCTGCCATGAAGACCTTGAGGACATCCAGAGACTGATGGGAGGCAGCAGGGAGGAGCTGAAAGCCAGCAGCAAGAGCAGTGAACGGGGACCTGCTGCTGCCAGCCTGGAGAGAGCCCGGCTGAGGCCACAGGCCCGGGGAGGCAGGTGGGGCTGAGGCTGCCGTGGGCTGTGGCCGTGGGCACTGCCCGTGCTGGGGCTGCTCAGCGCAGCTGCCCCGGCTGGCACAGGGGCTGTCCTTGGGCAAGGCAGCTGTGCCAGCAGGGCCCGGGAGCTGTGCCGGCTCTGCCGGGCTGCCGGGGCTGCGGGACAGTCCCGCCGCGGCTGTGCTCACCACAGCCTGGCCCGCTCGGCTGCTTTCTCTTTCTGACCCCCTGGGAGGCTCTGACATTTCCTCTTCAATGATGGAAGCGCAGCTGCTGCCAAGAGAAACGTCCCCACACTCACTCAGTGTTCCCTTTGCTTGCCAGATGTCCCATCTGCTGTCCCTGTCCAGGAGCGCTGCTCTGCTCGGGAGGAGGAGACTGAGAGAGAGGCTTTGAAGATGGGGCAACTGGGATCCGTCTGCTTCGAGTGCTGTTTACAGATACATGGACTTGAACATAGGCAGGGATTATTACATGTGTATTTCTATATCTGGGTTGCTATTTGTATGGATTTATTTCCATGTGTGTATTCTTGTATTTATGTATGTTTATTTTGTTATGAATGTATGCTATGTATATATATACATATATGTTTGAAATTACATATATGTGTATAAATTTATCTACGTATACATGGATATTGTTATGTCTGTGCTTATTTCTATTTCTTATGGGTACAGTGGTGTAGGTATTTCTTTTGATATAATTTATGTTATATGGCTTTTAAAATAGGAATATTGGTATTTGTATAGGTATATAAGTCTATTTTTATATGCATTTTTATCTGTTTCTGGATGTAATTCTGTTTACATATGTATGGAGATATTTTTGTATTCCTAGATGGGCTTAATCCTTGTAGTAATATGTAATAAATTAAGTTGTTAAACACCTAATTGATCTTTGTGTATAGTGAGTTGTTGTGGAGGTTGGCAATAAATTAACTGAAGTTGGTATTTGTATATTATTACATAGACAAGTTGTAATAATATAATAAATTCCTGTTTGTAACCTTAATTGAGATCTGTATAGTTCTGTATTGTTGGTGTGGGTGTAGCACTTTGTAATAAATGACATTTTTCAACTGAAATTGATTCTTGATTATTTGTGGATCAGCAGTGTGGCTGTAGCAATCTGCAAGAAATGCCATTTGTCAGCTGCGATGGGTGTTCTGTGATCTGTGCTACCCAAAGCCATGGGCAGATGTAAATGCTGGAGGATTTTGGCCATGCCAATCTCCGGCCATGCCCAGCACATGCCCCACCTGCACTCAGGCTGGGCAGGGGAAGCGCAGATTTGGGCTGGCAGCAGAGCCCCACGTTGGCTCAGAACTCGCTGCAGAGGCTGCTGAGAAAACTCCGGGGTTTCACTGAGAGTAGAACTCCAAGCAGGAGCAACCCTGGCAGGAGAAATCATTCACAATGAAAAACAGAGAGAAAATTTGGCAAAGCAGATGTGGGGATACTCTGTGAGGCTGATAAAATGCTCTGAATCACCCCTGCCTAGGCACGTCTTCTGCAAAAAGGTCTTGTTAAAAACTGAACGCCTCCCATGAAATACAGATTACACTTTCCCCTTAACTTACCTTGCTGTGTGAGTGGAGACACTCTCTCCTTATCACTGAGAATCTTTGCCCTTCAGCACCTCACATTTAATCAAAGATGATGTACTACCACTTGGCACCATCAATGAAAACAGCCCTGTCCTCGTGGCAGTGTTTGCAAAGTCTTCCCTCCTCTTGTCCCCACATGTGACAGATGGAACCGTCCCTTTCTGTCCAAACTGTGCCTGAGCTGAGTGAGGGCTCCAGGAGCTCGGGTGCAAGAGCACCGCACGTGGGAAGGTTTAGCAAAGCTTCCTAAGCACCAGTAAGCTCTGGGTTTGCCAGTCTTCCCCTGCAATATTGTTCTACTCAAGAATGATCTTGGAGGACACTGTGCCTCCAGCTCACTCAAATAAAGTTTGTTTTGCTTCAAGGCTTGAATAGAAGAAAACGAAAATTTTGGTTTTTAGAGTGAAATTTGGGGGTTGGTGCAGCTGGGTTCGCTCCACTATTTGCTGTGGAAAGTCGGGTAAAAGCTTTAAATTCCCAGCAGAAGCTGACTACCACCCAGACAGACCTGAATGAGGCCCAGGTGGGCTTGCTACACGCTGGTCCAAGGGAAAAGCTGGAACAAAGTCCCCTTTTATTGCAGATGGAGTCTGTACTGGTGTCTCCAGGGCGGTCTGTAGTAAGACATGGCAATCCAGCCAGAAACTGTGGATATGAGAGTTCCAACAGCAACCTGCTTCTCCAGGGTGAGGGACGAGGCCAGCCCGAAAGCCTGGAAGGTGCTCTGGGCACTGGAGAAGGCCAGGCTGTCCTTGTGCAGGGATGGCCTTCAAAGGGGACCTCACACCTTGTGCTGCTGACCAAGGGCAGCTGGTGGCCTTCCACAAAATGCTTCTTTTGTCCAGCTCTTGGAAAAGTTCCAGCCAGCAACAATTCCTGCTGCTCACACCAGCCCTTTCCAAGCAGGAGGAATTTGTGTCAGCAGCCTGACAGCTTAGTGGCAGGAGAATAAAATACTCAGCTGAGCGTTGTCAACTCTCTGTCAGAAGCCACATCCTCAGTCCCTCATCTCCTCCAGTTGTCTCAGACGTAGCAGGAAATCTCTGATCCTGGAAGGGAAAGCAGAAGGAGGAGAGGCAGTGGCTGGTCCCTGGGGCCTTGGGAGCAGTGAGAGCCATCCAGAACAGGATCTCTGCTGGGCTGTGGAGATAAGAGTGACCAACCAGCAATGCTGTGTGTGAGACTGGAGCCATCTGTCAAGGTGAGCATGGAAATCTGACCTTGCAAAACAGAGGAAAAGGTGTCCTTGGCTATTTGCCAAAGCTTGCAGGGGCTCTAAGCCACCTGGTCTAGTGGAAGGTGTCCCTGCCCATGGCAGAGGGGTTGGATCTAGAGGGTCTTTAAGGCCCCTTCCAACTCAAGCCCTTCTGTGAGTCTGAATTACAAACCCACAATGACAAAGAGAACACAGCAAACCTGGCTCTCCGCTGCGTTATTGGAGGTTGCTGCAGTCACTTGTGTCACCCGGAGACTGGTTTGAATCTGGAGAAATTTTCATGGTCCCACAGTATTTCAGTGTGACTTTCTGCCGTCGGCACACTATATACAGCCACGAACAGGGACGGGGCACCCCAAAATCAGTGCCGTGAGCTGTTTATTTCAAATATCAGTCCCAGTACATTGTTGGGACAATGGAGACAACAGATGTGAACAGCTCGCTTATTCAAATGGAATGCCAAGGAAACATAACATTACAGCATAGCATAAAGCCATCTCAGTCCAAGTTTCAGCCAATCACACATAAAGCAACAACATATTGACAATAATTCTATCCAATCATATGAAGTGCACGTAACTGTAGTTAACACAATAGAGACTTCTCTAACACAATGGCTCGTTTATGAGAGACAAAGCACAGAGACTCATTCATATTAACCTTCTAAAGATATACAATAAATAAACTTGTTGCAACCTAAAAGGGCAAATCACAGAGGCTTATTGTTCTATTTCTTACATCTGCTCTGCAGCTTAGAAAACTTTTTCTGCTGCATTAGCACTGTTCACAAATCTGCTGTCTGAGGCCTATCATTTTTACCAGTTTCTCAAAACCCTCTAATTTTATGGATCCCAACAACTTTCCTGGTCCAGGGCCCCAAAAGATGCTGGAACAGATTATCTGCAAGCACAGAATTGGTTAAGCTGCCTGTGAACCTGATGGGAGAAGTGTATTCATGTTATTGCAGCATTTACCCTGCACAGGTGATATTTGGTTTCTATTTTGAAGATGAATGTTCTTGCACAATGCTTGTATATGCAGAAATACTGGCTTTAAATCCTAATTCCACCTTCACACAATGATGTGTAATCCATCAGAAATATTTAACACTGAGCCATATTAGCTTTGGGCTCGGTGGTATGGGTTGTATAAAGTGTGTGATGAGTAATGGCAGCTCTAACAAATACCCCTCTTGTTAATTTGGGTCTTCCCTTTATCAACCCTGTTGCATAGAAATCACTTGTTTACAGCAGAGACTAAATGAAATTCCTTCATAAGGATGAGAATTGTGCAATTCAAGCTGATTAAAGGGAAAGTTTTCTGTTATTGTGAAAGGACAATCTAGATAACCTGTTTGCTGTCCATCCTGGAGGGGCTTTGCAGTTAAGAGTGAAAAGGAAAAGGACATTTCTCTTAAGAAGTGTCTTGAAAGAGCTTTTTGTAATACCAGAAGCAGCTACATTGATATTGACCTCCGCAATTAGAAATGCACAACAACCACTTAGGTGAATTAATCTGGCCATGACATTTAGCTCAAATTCCAAAATCTCATCAAATATGTGGCTATCCTTTAAACAAGGCTCCTTGGAAACTGGCATTTGTAAGGACATGAAACTATGCAGAATTTGCACGGTGAGATGATGCCAAATGAGTCACGCCGGTAGATTAACTAGGGCATGCAAGGCAGAGAGAGGGAAATGAGAGAACAAGAAGAGACTACACAAGAAGAGAGTACAATCTCCTTTTTTCTGAAACACTGTAGAGATCAAACTGAACACAAATCCTCCTGGGCTAGTTCTTGCAAAAGACTAAGAGTTCTTTTTGTGTTCACAGGCCTGGAATATTTAGCTTTGGATCACAGCAAAATGCAGATGACAAAACAAGGCCTTTAAGTCACATCCAGTATGAAACAGTATGAAAGAGTAAAGCAGCTGAGAGTGTCAACCCTGCTAAGTAGTCTCAGTATTCTTCTTGACATTAGCAGAAATTTGAATTGAGTCTCTGAAAATTACAAAGGAGGCAGAAGAAAAGGGAGCGATGACTCCTCTGGCATAGTGTTTCCTAACAGGGATCTTCAAAATCTAAAGATTGTATCATCCTTTCAACTGAAGGAAGGTATGAAAACAACAGGAAGGAAATGGCATCAAATGCTAGAAAGACTCTGGGCAGTGTACTTCTAGACAGAAAGGCCACTGATGGAAAACCAACTAAACTGGCACCAATGCAGCAGCATTGTACTAAAGCCAGAAATGTCCAGCGCTTCACTCTCTGCCATTCCATTCAGATGCGCACAGCAGCTCTGCAACATTCCTACTGATCATCTCCTTGGCAAACTGGGAGGGAGGGTCCGTGGTGATGCAGAGTCCCCAGCAAGATGCAAAGGAGAGCTGCTTTCTTGCAACAACCAGGCTTTTGAAACACTCAGGCCTTTATCAGTTCCATAGCTTTAAGCCATAACAAACACCATTCAACCAACCACCATGCACCAGGCTGTGAACACATGACCGTTCTAGAACTTGTTGATCTACCTCTAATTCAGCTGCCTCACCTTCCCACAGTCCTTTTCTACTTAGCCAATGGAATGGGCCTCAGCCCAAGGCCTTCCTTTTG
Organism: Zonotrichia albicollis; assembly: GCF_047830755.1. NCBI lineage: Eukaryota > Metazoa > Chordata > Aves > Passeriformes > Passerellidae > Zonotrichia > Zonotrichia albicollis. The sequence goes on along the minus strand of NC_133827.1, from coordinate 3,498,804 downwards.
TAAGCTTCTAGCTACATGCAGCAGCAAACCACTACTTTCCTCTGTGCCAAGACTTGAGGTAGACGATTTGCATCTGCCCTTCCAGTGAAACCTAATGGGGAGAGAAAAGCCTCTCAGAGATGTTCAGTCATTCCATTTGCTACACAGGCCAAATCAAAAGAAAAGCAAGCTATGGGTTTGTGTACTTGCTCCTACACAACACCTGCTGCCCTCTGACAATCAACTAGCAGAAAACCAGCAAAACTGAGACTTGAGGCAAACAACCCTTTGAAGGGAATAATGATGTGATCAATAAAGACAACACATTTCCAGGCGACCGAGATACTCGAAATGCCAGCAAAGGCTTGAGAGCAAAGGCTGAACTAATGGGGAAAGGGTAAAAGAATCCCAAGAAAAACATGACCAAAGGTGAAAAGAATTCCAAGAAAAACATAGGCAACTGACCTGTTGAAGCCTTCAGGAAATCAGTGGCCACTGATTTACATAGGCCATTCAAGTTAATTGACCCGTGCATCTTCCACTCCTTTTTCACCATTCGGCACCATAGGGTGAATTGTGACCATGGAATCACAATTCCTTGGATTCTGTTCTTAACTTTAGGAGAGAAGTACTGCAGCTGAAGCACCTGTTACTGATGTGATACCCAGGAACACAGAGTTGACATATTTCATTCTTGTCCACTCACAACTAGCAATACTGAGAGGATAAGGCTGGCTTATTTTCATGACACTTTTCTTGTTTTACAGCCCGCTCTGATTCTGGTGAAACTTTTTCATTAGTGACTCTCTAAAAGGAGAAAGTCCAGTTCAATGTCCCGCCCTACTGCTGCAGCTATACCATTTGGTGTGTTGAGCCTAAAAATGGAATTGGAAAGTACGGAGCTCCCTGGAGCTAAGTGCTGCTCCCGGGTGCCTTTCGGCAGAAGCCGCCGTCTGGAGAGCACTGTGACCGGCACAATCGTCTTTGCGTGAAGAAGCCACTTCTGCGCCTCCGGGAGCCGGAGAGAGCGGCTGCTTCGGAAAGGTGAAGAAGGAAGCTGCTATGCCATGCCATCCCTGGTGGTCAAAGTTTGAATCTGAAAGAGTTTGGACTTGAAGATCCAAGGTTGGATTTGGTGGTGAACAATTGGATTTATTGATCAAAATTTGGATTTATGGTCCAGGGTTGCATTTGGTGGGCAACACTGGAATGCCATGGAATAACACCATTCTAGGCATTGGGAGTTTAGAATCGCCTGCTTCACCTCACAACTTCCCTTTAACACAGGCAATCCATGGAATAACAGCATTCCGGGCGTCGGGAATTTCGAATCCCCCAGTTCCGCTCACAAATTCCCATGGAATCATGTCACTCTGGGCATTGGGAATTTATAAAAATGGCACCTTTGGTGCTGCAAAACGGACACATGTGTGATGGCATTGGATACTACAGGTGGCAAGGAAAACTGGGAATGACTTCGGCGGCTCCGCAATCTCCACCAAGCTCAGCATCCTGCCCAGAGAACTCTACAAGTCACGAGTACACCAAAAAACATGGTAAAATCAAGGCACTCAGGCACACATTGGAAACAAATCGCTTCTTCTTTTGCTTGCTTTTTATATTTTCAAGAGATTTTCCCCTTGTTTTTTACTTTTTTCTGTGCTTTCCCCCCCTTTTTTTCTTTCTGTCCCCCTTTGTTAAAAATTTTCTACACCTTTTAATTTTCAACCAGAAAAATTCCCAGCAACTCAAGGGAACAATCCCAAAGAACCCAAGAAACCAAAGCAGATTTTATCTCCAGGATAACACATAGCAAAATATCATCTTTTGGATTGTAAAGAAAAACCCTAAACTTTTATTCACCAAAAAATCTACAAAGAAGAAATATTCAGAATCTTGTTAACTTATTTATTACAATTGTTATTACTATTTTTATTTTTAATAATATTAATAATATTATTGATAGTATTAATAATATTTCTCTTTTTTAAAAATCCTTTTCCTGTTTTTTTTTATTTTTAATTCAGGAATGAAGATGGGCCAAACCAGCACAGCATGAACAGGAGGTAACTTCCCGTCCATTCAAAAAGGAAAAGTAGGATTCTCTTAGAAAAAAATCCAGTAACATTTTAAAAACACCTCTAAAATGTTCCTTATTGGAATATGTATCCCAATATAACCAGTTAGATGGTGCCCAGGCCAGTTCTGACCTTCGCTGCTGGGCCACAGGCAGCACTGCGGTGTTTTACCCCAGAGATACCTTGGCTGGCGGCAGAGTGCAGCGGGGCACAAGACAGGACTCCGTTCTCCTCAGGAGAGAGCTTCTGGCGATGGTAGAGAGAAAGGGAATGGATTCTGCTAGAAGGTAGCCAGATGTTTATTCCAAGAGTACAGAGGTCTGCACTGGGCCACTGCTGCTAACAGAATGCCGGCCGCATGGTCTCATTAACTTTATAAGCTCGGGGACAGGGGAAGGGGAGGGGACAGGTGAGTTACCAACCAGGTGAAGGGGGCAGGGTCTCAAGGGAGGATGACACTTAGACAGGCCAATGACCCCCAGGCCTGAGGAGCATCCTTTGAAATCGACGAATCACACGACGCCTTGCTGGTATGTTAGCCTGATTGACAGGGCACACTCAGCAAGGGGGCAAGGGGGCAGGGAGAGAGGCATAGGCACCCCTGGGAAGGGACTCGGAAGTTTAAAACAGGACATTGGAACACACCACAACATCTCCCCCTCGTTTTGTTTAAAAAGAAGAGGACTGTGTTTATGGTGCAGAATGATTCTACTGAGGCTTCCAGGTCATCCACTGGAGCACTGAGGGCTTCCAAATGGTAGTCCTCAGGAGGGGGAGATGAGCTTGAGATTAACTTGAGAACCATGCGTCTGATTACTCCAAAAACAATGCTAAAAACTACAATAACTACAACTAAAATAAACAGCACTAAAATTACAGTTTTCAGAATAGATCCCAACCAGCCCGAGAGTCCCCAGCCATTGAACAGTCCATTCAGCTCGTTGTCAGTTTCTCTGTTGATGTCTGAGAACCTTTATCGAGGTAGTCCATATGTGGTTTGGGCTGCGGTACTATGTAGGAGATTGCAGGTGGGATGATCACGAGTAGGACGAGAAGCAGGCTCGGTCTCATGACGTCTCGAGGCTACACACGAACAGTGGGATCTAAACTGGTACAAAAACTTGAGACAAACATATATTACAAACTATTCCAGATAGGAGGCTTAAATGGAATTTCCTCCAGAGAACGTGCGCGGCGTTTTCTTCTCCAGGCAGCATGAGCAACCTGGGGTGCTTCTGCAGATTTCTCTGAGACTTTGGGAACATAGGGCTTTACCCATTTGGAAGGAACCCACCTTAAACCAGAGGGGGTGGATACACAGGCGTATCCACGTCCCCAAGTAACCAATTTGTAAGGTCCCACCATTTTCCAAGTCTCAGGGTCCTTTACTAAAACTGGAGGTTTTTCTTTCATCAACCTGTGACTGTTCCCCCCAAAGTGGCGTAGGATGGGTGGGTTCAGGCTGTCAAAAGAACAATTCAGAAAATTGATTGTGAATAGTGCCCTGGATAACCGGATGTGGGGAGGTTCTACCTTCAGAATCTGTTGTTGCTGGTCCAGGACCCTTTTAATATCACGGTGAGTTCTTTCTACAATGGCTTGACCTGTAGGGGAGTAGGGGATGCCAGTTTTGTGCTCTACTCCCCATTGCTGCAGGAAGCTCCCAAATTCCTTGGATTTATAAGCAGGCCCATTATCAGTTTTCAGCTCCTTGGGGATGCCCATGAAAAAAAAGGCCTGTAAGAGGTGCTTAATAGCATCAATAGATGACTCTCCTGTGTGGGCAGAAGCATAGACCGCTCCAGAAAAGGTATCTACACCAACATGAACATATTTCTGCCGTCCAAAAGCTTGTATGTGTGTTACATCTGTTTGCCACAGTTCACAACTGTTCAGTCCCCTTGGGTTTGCTCCCGTACTCACTGTAGGGAGTGCATGTTGTTGGCAATTTGGGCACGTGGCCACAATCGCTTTGGCCTGTTCTCGAGTGATGTTAAACTGACGAACCAGGCCAGGTGCATTTTGGTGGAAAAGCTGGTGGCTGATTTTTGCCTGTTCAAAAACATTTGGGAGAGTGGCCATCACTGCAGGCGCAGCAAGAGCATCTGCCCTTCTGTTGCCTTCAGCGATAAACCCTGGCAAGTCAGTGTGTGACCTGACATGCATCACATAAAAGGGTTGCTCTCGGTGAGTGACTAACTTTACCAGTTTTGAGAGCAATTCAAAAAGTGCAATGTTAGATACATCTTGCAGTATTGCTTGATCTGCTCTGGATACTACTCCTGCCACGTATGCAGAGTCTGTAATCAGATTAAATGGTTCTGAGAACCTTTCAAAAGCCCTAACAACCGCAGCCAATTCAGCAACCTGAGGTGAACCTTCCACCTCAGCAATGTCCGTCTCCCACTGCTGGGTTTGAGGATCTTTCCAAGTCATAACAGACTTGTGTGACCTCCCGGACGCATCTGTAAAGACAGTTAGAGCCCTTTTTAAACGTCTCCTACTTAGAGCAGTTCTTAATTTTAAAGTAAATTGAACATCTTGTTCAAACAATTTGCAAGCGGGCCGTGCTACCGAAAATTGCCCTGAGTAGGAATCCAGAGCAAACTGCAACACTTCATTTTCTTGAAACAATTGTTCCAGTATCTTCATAGTATTTTGACCTGATTTTAACTCAACTGGAATGTGAATGCACTTAAAATCACATCCTGCTAACTCCCTGATCCGGGTCCTTGCTTTCCGGATCAGTTCTGCTATCAGCTCCTGAGGCTTTGTCAGTCTCTTGGACCTTTTGTGACTGAGGAAAACCCATTCTATGATCAAGAGAGAGTCCCGCTGGTCCCGGTCCTTTTTTGGTGTGTCCTTTGCCTTAGGTGTTTGTTTTTCCTCCCACTGGAAAATAATTCCATGGAGGTGTGGCAACTTACCTAGGATGATGAATTTGAATGGCAGATCAGGCCGGCATCGGTGGGCCTGTCTTGTGGACATTGCAATCTGAACCTTTTCTAGAGCTTTCCGTGCCTCTGGGGTAATAGACCTAGGAGCCCCTGGGTCCTCTCCCCCTTTCAATAAATTGAAAAGAGGGGCAAGGTCTTCATTAGTCAGACCAAGCCATGGTCTTACCCAATTCAAAGACCCACACAACTTGTGGACATCGGCAAGGGTCTTGATCCTTGGATTGATTTCTAGTTTTTGAGGAACAATGGTCCTATTTTCAATTTCTAGGCCCAAATACTTCCAAGGTGGCATCTTTTGAATTTTCTGTTCCTGGAGCTCGAACCCTGCAACAATCAATGCATCGATCGTTAGGTCAAGCGCATGTGTTAGTAAATCATCATTGGGGGCACACACAAGGATATCATCCATATAATGATAGATGATGGCCTTCTCTGCGGCTGCACGCACTGGGGAAAGCAGGGAGGAGACATACCACTGGCAGATAGCTGGAGATACCTTCAGGCCCTGAGGAAGAACAGTCCAATGGTACCTTTTCATAGGAGCTTCTGAATTGATAGAAGGGACAGAGAATGCTAAACGCGGTGCATCGTCAGGGTGCAATGGGATTTGGAAAAAACAATCTTTAATATCAATAACAGCTAATTTCCAATCTTGAGGAAGCATTGTTGGGGATGGCATACCAGGCTGGGGAGAACCCATATCTTCAATTACATTATTAATTTGTCGGAGGTCACAGAGGAGTCGCCACCTCTTTTTGTCAGCTTTTTGGATGACAAACACTGGAGAGTTCCATGGGGACATGGTCTCTACAATGTGGCCCTTTCTTAGTTGCTCTTGTACTAGTTCCTCAAGCACCTTTATTTTTTGTTTACTGAGTGGCCACTGTTTCACATCAACTGGTTCGTCTGTTTTCCATTTAAGTTTTTGGGTGGGGCGCTGTTGTTTAATGACTGCTGCACAAAAATGCTGTGGAGAGTCTGGAATATTAATTGTGACACCCCACTGGGCCATTAAATCTCTCCCTAACAAAGGTTCTGAATAATCTAACACAAATGGACGGATATTTGCCAACTGTCCGTTTGGACCCTCGAATTGAATAATGCTTTTGGATTGCCTTGCCAATTGCAGACCTCCTACACCTCGAAGGTGACCAGCAACATTTTGTAAAGGCCAGTGTGCTGGCCAGTCTTGTACTGGAATCACTGTGCAGTCTGCACCTGTGTCTACAAGCATCTCAATGCGTTTAGACTCCCCACTCCCACTGACATTGCACCACAATTTGGGTTTATCTGTCCCAATAACTTGGACCCGGGCGACTGTGGGCCCTTGTTTATCGACATTTTCAGGTAAAGATGGCACAGGGATAGCTTGAGCAACAATTTGTCCCTTGGGAAGAAACAGGGGTGGGTGGAAACAGTGCAGGATGAGAACAAATTGCTTGGGATCTGATGTTGTTATTCCCGGAGCAATTTCGATCTCTTGTGGTGTGTTTTTGTCCCCAGTGATGATGTACTTACAACGAATTTGGTTCCAAGTACCCTTCTGTTCAGGATTTACAGAAACAAAATGCCAGTCAGTGTCCTTCAGGCTGAGTGACTCTGTCAGCTGCAACCTGTAAGGCTCATTGACAGAAGATGCGGTTAATACAGAATCACTTAAATCATAACAAAGGTTATTTTGTTTCACTTTCAACAGTGGACTAGCAGACTTGGTCTTTGAAGCACCTGCTTCACTTACACAAATGTTAATGTTATTGCGCGCTTGATTTATTTTGCTACCCTTATTCTCTTGGCCTGCTCCTTTTATGTCTGCACGCCTGGCAGGCTGGCGCTTTATTCTTCGTTTTTTTGTTGTTGACCCCCAGGGAGGGCTTGCAGTTCTCCTCCCCTGCTATTTTTAAATTCATCAAATTCCCTTTTCAGGGGGCACTGGTTACTCCAGTGTCCTAGCTTATTACAAAGCAGGCATGGTTTAGTGGGCTCAACCATTGCTGGTCTCCGCTGCTGCCCAGGGTACTGCTGTGCTGAGGGAAAGGATGAAGGGCTGGCAACAGCGACACGCTGAAGTGGTCTTGGCAGCAGCCTTGGTCTGGTGTCTTCAGCTACACTCATCAGAGGCACTTTCCTGTTACAGACTAGAAGCATATCTTTTAATGTAGGGGAAGGTTCCATAGGAAGGCTCAGGATTGCCGCTCGACACTGTTCATTTGCATTTGTAAACGCTATTTCTTCTAAAATTGCTTCCCTAGCATTTTCCTTTTTAACTTGTATTTCAATGGCTCTAGTTAGCCTTTCTACAAATTTCACAAAAGGCTCTGATGGTAGTTGTTTGATTTTACTATAGGGCTCAAAAGGCCCCTCAGGTTGGAGGGAAAAGAATGCCTTTTCAGCTGCTTCTTTTACTTTCTCGAGTGTTTCTGCAGGAATTGCAGCAGCTTGGACTGAGGGAGAAGACCATTGACCCTCACCACAGAGGTGATCAATAGTGATAGGGTTACCATTGTTGTCTTTTGCTGTGTTTGGATCAGCCTGTAAGCTTGGGAGAGCATCTTTTAGCAGTTGTTTCAATGCTGATTCCAATAATTTGAATTCCGTGGATGTCATGAGACATGAAAACAGTTGTTTTAAATCATGTGGAACCACAATAGTCCTACTTAATTCAGAATTTAAAAGGCCACGGAAATATGGACTGTGTGGACCATATTCTTTATGAGATTTACAGATCTCTTTAATCAATTGTCGTCCAAAAGAACTCCAATTAGCAGTTGGGGCTGCTCCTGCTTGAGCTGCAGGCTGAAACGTAACAGGGGCCAGTGACAACATGGGACTATGCATTGGGTCTGCTGTCCCCTGCTCTGTGTCCCTTGAATCAGAAGCATTGGGATCACAGCTACAGGTTTGGGGACAGGCAGTGGGTGTGTCCCCACCGTGGGAACCCGGGGAGGGGGCGGGGAAAGGGAGCCGGCAAGGGGCGGGGACACCGTGGGAACAAGGGGCGGGGTCAAGGGGCTGGCAGGGGGCGGGGATACCGTGGGAACAGGGGGCGGGGTCACCTGGTGACATCACGTCAGCAGACGCTCCCTGGGAGGAGTAGAGGGGCGGAGCTGAGGGTACTGCAGGAAAGGCGGGGGGAGGGGGGAAGGCGTCACGAGGAACAGGAGGAGAGGGGGATGGGGCAGGAATTTTGGGATGCTTAAGAGGATTTTGGGAAGAAGAAGACCAGGTTTGGGAAGATGCCACGTGGCACCCACCATCTTGTGCACCCCCTAGGAACTGGGGGCCATTTTGGACATCACTGCTCTCCGAAAAGCTAACACGTGCTCGGGATTTTAGAGGAGGGGATTGGGAAAGCCACGCAGCCTGGCCAGGGCTTTGTGAACAAAACAACTCAGGTATTCTTGCACTCTCTGGGAGCTGACTTCCCAATGAGTTTGCACTCTTTAAAATACCAAGTTTTGGGGAAAGAGGTTTAGGGGTTTTAGAGGGAGAGGGAGGAACAGGGAGAGCAGAGGCACATGGCTTTACATTTGGCTTTTTCTCCATTTCCTTTTGTTTGAGCAATGCTGTTCGAATTTGTAAACTCCAGAACACAAATTTAGCTGAGGGTAATTTGCCAGATTGTCCTAAGGTTATCAATTCATTCCCAACTTTATCCCAGAATTGAATATTGTGGATTTCTTCAGGGGAAATGTTTGGGAACTGCAGAAAAAGCCATCTTATAAACTGTTTCAATTTTCCTTTAGAGAATTTCACATTACTCTTGATTAAAATGCTAACAATATCATAATACACTCCTTTTTGTACAATGCTAAGTTTGGAACCCATGTTAAAAAGCAAAGTACTTAATCCCGCCTGACCAAAAACAAAGCTAAAATCAGCTACCAATTTCTAAAAAAAAACCACAGATAGAAAGCGATAACGAGCAGACAAAAGCTTCACAATGCAGCTGTATATACTGCTTTTAAAATTCCCGGACAGCAGCAGCAGGGCACTCCCTGCCGAGCCAAGGCAGAAACAAAGCCTCCCCCGCGGTGGAATGCAGCCCCCCCGCGGAGCAGTGGCAGCAGCCACTCCACGTGGCAGCCGAAACCGGGACGCCCCCCCCGCCACCGCGTGTGCAGAGCACTCCCGACCCCGCACCGAGAGAGATCCCCCGGCCACGTGGAAAGAGAGCCCCCCCCCTCCCCCGCAAAGAGAAAGAGAGAGAGAATCTCCTAACACGTGTCTGAGCATGCTGCTGAGCCGGGGCCGCTCCGGCGCGAATTTTAAAAGACAGTGAAACACACGCAGAAAATAAAGCTTGAACGCTATGAATTCTTGTCTGTGGGGCTGCGCAGCCAAAATGCAAAGGCAAAAAGGGAACAGAACTCGCGGCAGAGTCTGTTTTTGAGCTTCTGCTCTCCCGAAAGCAGAGATACTCACGTGAAATGGAAGCTGTAGGCTGGGTACAGGCAGGCAGGTCTCCACCGGAAAAGGACCTCTCTCTGGGTGCAAGAAAAGCTACCCTTTTCTTCCTCTAGAAAATCTGCTCACCACAATGAAGCTGGGCTTTCCAGAAGGCGCCGAACAGTCCACGAAACTTTTTCTGGGAATATTCCCAAAGTCTCTAGCTGGGAGTCTTGAAGCCAGGCTCCTTTCAGCTGGATGCACGGCTGGCAGAAGCTTCTCGGAGGAACTGCGAGTCCGTTTTCGGGCTGCAGAGTCGAGCCCACCCAGGGACGCCAATATATTGGAATATGTATCCCAATATAACCAGTTAGATGGTGCCCAGGCCAGTTCTGACCTTCGCTGCTGGGCCACAGGCAGCACTGCGGTGTTTTACCCCAGAGATACCTTGGCTGGCTGCAGAGTGCAGCGGGGCACAAGACAGGACTCCGTTCTCCTCAGGAGAGAGCTTCTGGCGATGGTAGAGAGAAAGGGAATGGATTCTGCTAGAAGGTAGCCAGATGTTTATTCCATTGGTACAGAGGCGTCTGCACTGGGCTACTGCTGGTAACAGAATGCCAGCCGCATGGTCTCATTAACTTTATAAGCTCGGGGACAGGGGAAGGGGAGGGGACAGGTGAGTTACCAACCAGGTGAAGGGGGCAGGGTCTCAAGGGAGGATGACACTTAGACAGGCCAATGACCCCCAGGCCTGAGGAGCATCCTTTGAAATTGACGAATCACACGACGCCTTGCTGGTATGTTAGCCTGATTGACAGGGCACACTCAGCAAGGGGGCGAGGGGGCAGGGAGAGAGGCATAGGCACACCTGGGAAGGGACTCGGAAGTTTAAAACAGGACATTGCAACACACCACAACAGTTCCTAAATAAAAAAAAAAAAAAATGGGCCCTCCTAGGCCCTGGTAACCTGTTGTGCTGGAATTTCTTCTATTACACATTGAGGTTATTCTTTACAAGTGGACTCATTTGGAATTATATCCTTATTTTTCCCATTTTTCCTTCTTAAAAATTCTTTTTTCTTCCAGTTCCTTTGTGCTTCTTTCCACCGAGTTCTTCTCATTTCCAGTGCTATATGGGATTTTCCAGATCTGGATTGTGTCCTGCTCTCTCCTCCCATCCCAGCCCCCTGAAACCTCCAAAAAATATCTCAAAAACCTCACAAGACTGAATCACCACATCAGCGCTGTCATTAGAGTGTTCCTAGACAAGTGGGCAGAAAATTTGGGATGAACATTCCCTATCCAGCAGACTCATGAATTCCTCCAACGTGGAAGTGGAAAAAGCTGCTAAAATTGGGATCTTGCCTTTCCAGGTGTGTTTTTGAACCGGGTTTTATTCGTTATCTTGTTGATGTGCACAACAGTGGACCAAATATGGCAGGGCCTTAGACACGACTTTGGTCCTGACACACAGGATGCAGGCAAAGTGAAGAAGCCAAACTGTTTATTAATGGAAGGCGAAGCAAAGGGATTAACTAGAATGGAACCAAAGGGGATGGACACGGTGTGAGAGCTGGAGGGAGGTAGCTATCTACAGGCAGGGGGAGGGCTGAAGCCACACAAGCTTCCAAAAAGCTCAGCTGTGCCAATCATCAGCTGTGTCTGGAACTCCAGTGGCAATGGGAGATGGCGTCCTCTTCAGTGTCTTCTGGTGCTATTCTTACATCACTGATTCACTGGATCCTTAAGATGAAGTTAATTCTTCAGCTCTGCTGGTAAACTGGGCTTGAATATTTCTGCTACAGTGGGACAAACTGCCTTTCCTCTGGGTGTGAATGGCTGGAACAGAGAGGACGACGGCCTCAGTCAGAGCCCACATCTGCAGGAATTCTAGGAGAACCTCGCGCCAAGATTGTCCAAGTCAGCTCTTGGATCGGCCACAAGAGAGGAGGGGTCAGCAGGATCAGCCGCAAAGGGCTGCCCACAAAGCCCCTGGCCTGTGTCCCTGAAATCTCTGTGCGCTCTGCCCATGCCACCCCTCGTCCGCACAGGGAGCGAAGCCTGCCGCAGCCGGGCAAGGGCTTGCAGCTCCCCTTGTCAGCCCCCGCTGTCAGCCCGCTCTGGCACTCACCCTCATTGAGGACCTCGAGCTCTTCCTTCTGGCCCCTCATGAGAACCTTGGCGGACCCTGTGAACACAGAGACTTTCACGGCCCCAGCGGCACAGCTCCCTCCCAGCGGCGCTGCCGGGGCAGCAGGCAGGGCTGGGGCCGAGCTGCGGCGGGCCGGGCTGGGCCGGGGAGGAGCCCGGGCTCGGGACTCAGCCATGAACCTGACGGCCGCCTCTCGCAGGGGCTCCTGTGGGCTCCGCAGGTAGCGCAGGGCCTGGCGCAGGTGCTCGGCAGCTCTGCTCCTGTCCTCTGCCAGCTGCAGAGAGCGGCAGGAGCGAAGGGTTGGCGCGGGCTCAGCCCCTGGGCCGGGCGCTGCCTGCGCCCATCGCCGGCCTCGCCTGCCCGCACAGCCCTGAGGCGTGGCCAGCAGCCGCTGGCCAAGGGCTCCCGAGGGCAGGGGGCAGAGGGCCGGCTGCTGCCCGGGGAGCCGCGGTGCCGTCCCGCAGCCCCGCCGGGCCAGGGCTCCATGGGCACCCGACTCGGGCCCACGGGAGCCTGGAGAAGAGCCCGCGCGGCCTCTGGGTGCAGCAGCGGGCAGGGGCACAGCTGCCAGCCCCGCACACTGAGCACCGCGCTCACGGGCCTTCTCCAGGCTGAGGGTAGGGCTTCAGGCCCTCCTTACCAGGCAGTTGGCAAACTTCAACATCTTCTCCCTCTCAAGTAGCTTCTTGAGCTTTCTTCTCCTGAGGAACCTTACCACACGAAGCAGTGTTTCCCGAGAGGCCTGGAGAGGAGCACAGATGTGGAGCTGCTACCACAGCCCAAAGAAAAGGATTTGCATCCCTGTGCCAAGGCCAGGAGCCAGAGGCTGGAGCCTGGGAGAAGCCAACCAGGAGACATCTGAGACCCCTTTCCAGGGATGCACCAGTGTAACTCAAAACCTCACCTTTGCCACACGCTTATTCTCATCATGGCAATGAAAGAAGAGTGGCAGCAGGCTCTGGCTCACAATCTTCTTCAGAGTTTTTTTTCTTTTATTCACTACCAAGTCCATCACCTTGAAGAAGAGATTTAGGGAGAGCAGCTGCATATGGATGTCGTCCTGGAAAAAAGGAAAATACCTCAGCACCAACTGCTCCAAGCCCATCTGGGCAAAGGCCTGAAAATCCACAAAATTTCTGGGCAGCAGCGAGTGCCCATGGCTGGGGGCACAGAGCCTTACACTGTCAAAGAGTGGCAGGAGTGCCTCAGCCAGCTTCGGGGCAGTGGTGCAGGATATCAGGATGTGTTCATTCTCAAGTATATTTGTGAGCACAGAGAGAGTCATGGTGACAACATATTCATCTGCATCACCCAGCAGCTCCACAAGGTTTTTAGACAGACTGCACATTCTTCTGGCCTGTGTGGAACACAAGGCTGTGCTGGGAAGCCATGGGTGGCTGCACTGCCAACACTGCCCTGGCACTGCAAGGCCACCCTGTGGCTGCAGGGCCCACAGGCCAAAGGCCTGACCCAAAGCACTGGGGCAGGTGAGGCAGGAGAGCTGGGAGCAGCTGCCTCAGCTCCTGAAGCCCAGCCAAGCCAAATGAACTGCATTCCCCAGCCCCACACTGCTCATACAACTTCAGCCGCTGCCCCCTTCTCACCCTCAAGGGATCCTTGCTGAGCACCATGAGGCCTCTGAGTGCCAGGCGACGGCGCTCCCTGCACTCACTCTGCAGGTACCTTGACATGATCTCCAGTATGCTGTCACCACATTCCCTCAAATCTAGGCTCTGAAAGACCTGAAAGGCACAGGGCAGTGACAAGGGAGCTGGCCAGCAGGAGCCCAGCAGCGCACAGGGCTGGGCTCAGGCAGCAGCACAGGGCGTGGGCACCGTCCCAGGCAGCTGTGGCTGTGAGAGGGCACAGAGCTGGGAGGCAGCTCAGCCAGGCAGCGCTGGCCACCAGGCTCACCTCCACAAGGAATGCCAGGAAGGGCAGATCCCAACGTGGCTCCTCCCTGTGCAGCCGCTTGACTAGATGGATTGCAATGAGGGAACACAACGGGATAAAGATACGGAACATCTCCCTGGAAGGGGGAAAAAAAGACACCAAGACCCTGAGGTGAGGGTGCTAAACCTCTCCCAGGAATGACTCACAGATTTCTGGTCTTTCCCCAGCATCCCTGGAAGGGATGTAGGCGCTTTATGAGGCAGCTCAGTCTGGACACCTTCCTCTCCCAGCCTTTTCCCGTCCACTTGGCTGTCCCTCAGTGACGAGGCTCTCTGGCCCATGACCACAGATACTGAGTGGGGCACAGGGCACAAATGTCGGGGGCAGTGGGGAGAAGGGGGTCTCACCTGGCCAGCAGACCCATGGCATAGTGCTGGGTATCAGCACACAGCAGCATCTTCCAAGCATGCTTGCGCTCCATAGCCACCACCTCATTGTAACACCGCAGTCGGCACAGCAGAGCCTTCATGGCCTGCACTGCAAACCTGTGTGCCGAGCAAAGCCCAGGTCACACTGGGAGCACTGGCACTGGCTACAGGGGCATGGGAAGGACGGGAGGACTGGGACCTGTTGGGCTTGCTGGGAAGGCGGTGTTCCTCCTGACATGCTCTCCAGAAGGTATCAACTTCCTCTGGTGGTATCTGCTGTGTGGTGATGACAATATGGAAGAGCAGAACCACAAAGAGGTGTCCAGAATAAGGAATCATTGACTTGTGGCACGCAGGCACAATCACCCAGATCACCAGAGTTGCCTGCGAAAGAAGCAGCCCAAGACAGTGCTCAGTGCTGAGGTGTCCATGGGGCAGGGCCCAAGGGCAGACGCAGGAGGAGCAGCAGGCCTGGTGCCCCCTGAGCCTGCCCCTAGCTCAGGGTTCAGCCCAGCGCCTGAGGTATGGAGAGGATGGAGAGCTGCTGGAGAGGCGTCCTGGGGGTGAGCATGGGCCCAGAAACTCACAGCCAGGGCAAAAATGTCCTTGTTGTCCCCATCAGAGGTGCATGCGCTGTGCAGTGGCCAATCCTCCATTACGCAGAGCAGTGTTGGCAGCACTTTCTCCACGGCTGGTCCCGATGACCCTATGGTTCTCCAAATCATTGCAGCAGCTCTGTGGGATCAGAGCTCTGTGTCAGGGGCATCTCAGTCCCAGGACCATGCCCTGTGCAGCTGTGGGGGCCCAGGTGACAGAGCCCCAGTGCCCTGAGGGGCAGGGGGGGAGCATTGGCAGCAGGCTTGGGGAACAGAGGGGCCCCAGGGTCCTGGATATCTCTGCCTGTCTGGCAGAGCCCATAGCACAGGCTGTGCAGGGCCATGGGCCCTAAAGGCTGGTGAGCCCTGAGCTGTGCAGGCATGTGGGCCCCATACCTGTCACATGTTGGGGCACAGCGCAGGAGGGTCAGAACCACGTCAGCAGGGTGTTCTTCAGCCATCCTCACAATGTCAATTTGCAGCCTGGCCTCCACAGTGAGATGGGACTGTAGACTCTGGTGAATGCCCCTTACAATGGCTGGCACCTGGAGGAGGCATGGGGAAGATTGGAGCGCTGTCCAAGGGAGCAACTTCCCTCACTAAGTGCTTCACTTCCCACCACACTATGCTCGTCTCAAATGCTGAGGGGCCCCAGTGACCATGGCTTGAGGGGACACCCGATCCTCGAAAGCCTCCAGGCCTAGCCCCAGGCTGCTTACCTGCTGCTGAGAAGGAACAGCACTGTCCTCAAAAAAATCCATAGTGGGAGCAGGAATCCCAGTGGGAGTGGGCGTGCTGTCAGTATTTGAGATGCCCTCAGTCTCTTCAGTGTCAGAGTTTCTGATGACCACATCCTCGGTCATTGCTGTGAGAAGAGCTTTTGCCCACCTTTCAGTCACTGAGGTGTCAAAGTCTTGAGAGTGCTCAGCTGAATCTGGGCTGACATCAGGCTCTGCCTGGAGCTGGGTCAGCCCCGAGTCAGGCTCTGCTGTGCCCTCAGCTGCTTTGCTTCTGGCTTTTCTATGCCGAATGCACAGGAATTTCCGGAACCTCTGCAGAAGAATAAAGGACAGGGAAGCCAGGGATGCTCCATGGCGTGCTCCAAGCGTGGTGCTCGGCTGAGCAGGGACAGCAGGCCCAGCCCAGGTGGGGGTGGCTGCAGGTACCTTCAGGGTTTTGTGCAAGTGACTGGGTTCCTGCTCTTGTGTCTTGTCCAGGGCTGCATCTGGCAAAGAGCGAGCGCAGTCAGAGCTGAGGGGCTGCAGGAGAGGCCAGAGAGGACAGCCCAGCCCTGTGCTGCCCAGGCAGGGAGAGCCCCGGGATGGCCGAGGGGATGGAGCACAGCCACTGCGGGGTGTCTGCCCTGCCCCTGTTCCGTCCTGTCCATGGGCATGTCCCCAGGGGAGGGGATGGGATGGGATGGGATGGGATGGGATGGGATGGGATGGGATGGGATGGGATGGGGTGGGGCCAAGCTGGCTGCAGCCATCAGCCCCGTGGCCCAGCTCTGCCACTCACCATCCTTCAGTGGCTGGATCTGCTCCGGATCTTCAGGCTGTTGTGCTGGGGCAGCTCCAGGCTCTTTAGTTTTTTTCCCCCTGAACAACTGGAACAGGCGGAGGAATCTGCCCGCCATTCCACGACCTGGCCTTGACGTCACCTTCTAGAGAGATACCTCAGGATATCGCCAAGTCAAAGATTGCAGTTGTGCCTTCAAGGCACCTGCAACAGAGAAGCCCCAGGACAGCTGCAGGACACGAAGTTCTGCACTTTGGTCTTTAGGGCTCCTGCCACAATGACAGGAGACTCCTCGTTAACGATTCAGGTAATGAAATCCCACGGTCTGGACTTGATGGCACTGGCTGCAGGAACGGGAGATGCCTCGAAAAGTTCCAAGTCACCAAGTCCTGCAGTCTGGCCTCGAGGACAGCTGCAGGAATAATGCTACAGAAAAGCTCTGGGTGAGACGGGAACGAGCGCGCTGTGCAGGGACCTCTTCACGGCACCGCTCTTGTCCCTGTCCCGTCCTGTCCCGTCGTGTCCTCCGAGCACCCAGCCAAGCTTCTATTTCCCACGTGTCACAAAGGGCCCTTGGACACCCGCTCCATGTCACAGTGACGGTGCGGCACCGTGTCACCGAGGGCCCTTGCACACACTGCCGCCTGCCTTGGGGCCACACCTAGCTTACCCAAAGTGGCCCAGGTTGGAAGGAATGGCTGGCCCCAGGGGTCCAAGGCAGCCCCACAGGATCTTTAAGAAGTGCTCAGAGCATCAGCAAACGCTGCCATGCTCAGTGGGCTCATGGCAGCAGAAGGAGCCCCCAGGGCTGCCGACGCAGCCGTTCTGGGAAGGGCACGGGGCCTTGCAGGGAAGCTGGCACGGCCTCCTTGGGACACGTCCCGGCTGGTGGCCGTCCTAAAGCCGCCGGTGTGACACGCACAAGGAACGTGTGGACCCAGGCACCAATGCTGCTCTGAGGCCTGGGGCCCGGGGAGCGCTGACATCAGCAGATGTGGCAGAGTCCCCGGCCAAGCAGAGCTGCCACCCCCTGAGCCCTGGCAGTGCTGATGCCTGACTCCTGCCCCAGAGACCTGTGGCCCCTGGGGGCTTTCTGTGCCAGAAGGAGCCAAAGGCCACGTGCCTTGGGGGCTGATGGCAGGAGCACCTGGAGCAACTGCTGGCAACAGCTGGTCTCTGTCAGAAGCTCTTACTCCATGCTGGAATGATTTTCTCATTTAAGTAATTTGCTGCACCACAAAAACATCTTTGCCTTGAAAACACAGAAGAATCAGACAATAAATTATCCTCACTTCAGGAAACCTTTACCTCTCATTGCTCAACTCGTGTAGGTCAAAAAAGCTGCATAATTCCTAAATTAATTGAGATGCCCTAAGAACATTGTGAGAAACGAGGCTCACTTTTAAAATTTTAAAGACTTATTAAACCTTAACAAAAATACAACAAAGTATGAATAAGGAAAAATTACAGGACTGGGAGTCTCCATGACCAAAAGCCCACCTGCTCATCTACAAAAATGGATGCTCTGCCTTTTATACCCTTAGCCCCTCCCAAAGTTTTGTCAGTCAACTCTTTCTCTGCCATCCAATGGTGAAAGTCACTTTCTTACATCTTGATTGGAGGTCAGGTGTTGCCATGCTCTGCCTCCTGGTATCAAGCTCTCCCTGCCCTAAATGCCCTACTAGTGACAGCAATAAGGGGGGAAGGGAAAGAGTACTATGGAGAGAACGTGCAAAAACAACACAACTATACAGCTATAAAAATTCTCTTAACATACACATAATATTCATCTCTTAATTGTGAGAGCCAACTATCCCCTTATTCATTTGTAACAACCTAAAAGATTTTCAAGTTTGCTTCCAACTCAAAGCAGTAACTCATTTTCCTTAATGTCAACCACTGAGAGTCACTTTAGAAAACGTAACACAGAAGCAAAAAAATGGCCATCCATTGGTTTGCAAATGTTTTTCTGTGAATGGATGATAACACCATAATTCTAAAGGAATAAAAGCCCTCATGGAATGAAAGTCCAGTCAGTGTCACAAAAGGAAACTGAACAAATTAGTAGATTCCAAAAAGGTCAGTCCTCCCCCTGGCAGAGATAACTTAGTGGCCAATAAATTACAGCCCTGCCCTCTTGTTCCCTGCAGGAGAATCACAACCTGGGGGCCACGTTTGGACACTTTGGCAGGACAGGGACTGGCTCTGGTATAAGGTGTGTAATAAAGAGACTGAGAACAAGGAGGAAAGAAGATCCAGCAAATGCAGAATGTTGGTGGAAAGATTAGGATTTTCTTTTAAGGATTTTTTTTGGTTCACTGGAAAGACAAATGGCTTTGAGCTGCAGAAAATGAGTACCCACTGGCAGTATCAGGGAGGACTAGAGGAAGGGCAGAATATGTCCCTGGATAAAGTGCTTAGAAAGATACAACAAGGGTATGTAAAAAGGGATGCTGAAAAGGAGAAAGCAAAGACAAAGGCGATGGCAGAATTTTTACAGCCCCCAAGGGCCCCAGGACCCAAGTGGTCCCCCATAATAGAAGGGACAGGGTCAGCTACAAGGAAGTGGCAGAAGCATTCCCTCCTCAGCAGGGGAGAGCCAAACCAACCAGCAGCTGGGAAAGTATCAGTGTGCTCTGTGCTGGGCAGAGGGACACTGGAAGTGGGAATGTTCACAAAAACAGCTGGACCCTCAGGAGGAGGAAGTCCAGGGGATAATGGAGATGGGTTATTAGATGTGTCAGGAGCTCCCATTGTAGCAGGGACACACCACACTGGAGCCCTTGTTAACTTTTCAGGTGGGTTCAGATGGAGAGGAGGTGTGTTTCCTAGTAAACACAGGGGCCTCTCTATCCACCTTACATTTTATCCCTAAGGTGGGAGAATTGTCAAAAATATCCTCAATTGTTCAAGGGGTTGTGGGAATTGTAGTTTATTCTGTAGGCTTGGAAGTCTGAGAGCATCTTTCTCTGAAGGAATGGTGGATATCGTGGTAAATGGGTTTAGGGATTTAATTCTTTTGTCTATGTGGGGTTTTGTGCAGAGCTGAAAAGCTCCTGTTTGGAGGGGACCCATGCCCCTGTGCTTTGTGTGTTTTGTTGCTAAAAGCCAGACATGGCGGGTTTCAGTCCTGAAACCAATTCTGCAACTCCACCAGTCTGTGGTCTGTTGTGGAGAACTAGAATTGGCAGTTTTAATCGTGAGGCCAATTCTGCAGCGGCTGCCTTGTGGAGATTGTGTTGGCCCTATGCAAGCCTAGGTATTTATCATGCAGCTTCTTCTCTGGGGGCTATAGGAAAACTTCAGGGGAAAATATTTTGCTATTCTTCCTTGGTTAATGTAGTAGTTGCCTCCCTACCTCTGGGGTGCACTTGATAAAAAAAAAAAAAGGATAAGGAGAAATTGGCTACTAAAAAGATGATTGGTTATTAAAAAAGTGATTGGTTGTTAAGAAAGGCTTTAGGCAGTGGCATTGCTTGCTGCAGAACTTGATCATGTCCAAAAGGAAAGTCACTGGAATAAAAGGAGCAAACTGCTAAGGTGAACTGCTCCAGGGTGAGTAGCAAAAGCCTGCTAAAACCCTGAAATAAAAGCTACTCAACTGCTTAATTCATGGATTGCAACTCTTGCAAAACATTTTAAAAGCAGTCTCACTCCCTCTGCTGACAAATCTATTGGAGGAAACCCCTGAACACCTGTGGGAAACAACAAAATGGGGAGGGAGGGGGGGAAGAACACACACTCATCCTTCTCCCCACCCCAGGCACGTTAACGTTACAAAAGCTAAGCCTATAATAAATAACCCTGCATTTACTACCATCTCTGAACCTGGAGATGTCTCGTTCACTGATACCTCAGCCCAAAACATTGATGGTAAAAGTATAGAGCTGTTACTCCCCAGGTTGCAGCTTAGCTTATTAGTTTCTTATCAGTTGACCAGAGTGTTTTGTTACTTTTGACATGTAGGGGTCATGTCAGGTCTGGATGGTTTTGTTTAAGCCTCAGCTGGCACTGGGAACACCCTGTGAGAATACCGTTCCATGTCTTTCATCACTTTCATAATAGAAGTTTTAAATTCTTCTGTGTGTGATAAATAGGTATGATTCGTGCTGATAAAAAATTGAAACAGTAATCAATACTGATACAGTAATTAATATTTGAGAATAATAAAACAGTTAATAGTTAAAAGTTGTAATGCCAAAGAAGAGATGGAAAGAAGGGGCTCCACCCATCCCCCCCTTCCCAGCAGATGTTCTCAAGGACCACAGGAAAGAAGCTGAATATACAGTTGCTAAAAATAACCAAGAACCTGGTTGGGTCCAAGAAAATGCTAATTATAAGGGACTTATTGCTTTGATATGTAGATGCAGTGATATGTTAGTCTTGGCTTACATTGTACTGGCTTGGTGTGCATGCATAACCCAAAGGTGAACTAAAGGACAACGAAGAAGACTACAGAGCCTTCATCAGTGACGACCCCCAAAGACTTGTGCGACCACCAAACCGAGTGGTGGAGCATGCGTGGTAAAGGTGGTAATGAAGGCGGAGACAGAAAAGTGACGAACAGAAAATGGGAGGAGATGGCATTGACACATGGCATATAAGGGGTGACTTTCACTTGGCAAGCTTGTACGTGAAGTGGCAAGGGTCATTGAACCCCGCCCTCCGTACCCCGTGGTTGCCTTTGCTTATGCGCTATTATTTGAACCAAATTATCCCTTGTTCATATATTTTCTAAACTATTTCATTAAAATTGTTACTACTTTTAATATTTTTTGGCCTTTTTATAATGGGATAATTGGGCAAACATATGAAAAGGAAGGGCAAAAGAGCTCAGCATCAGCTGCTTCAGGCCCCCCAGGGCACAGGCCTGCATCTCCACAGGGCACCAAGTGTCTGGGCAGCAGCCAGTGGCTGTGGCTGTGGGCACAGAGCCTTACATGGTCAAAGAGTGGCAGGAGCGCCTCAGCCAGCTGCAGGGCCATGGAGGTGGGTATTGGGGCACCATTATCCAGGAGCAAGTATCTGAGTAGCAGAATGGTAATCCTGATCGTGTCGCTATCATTTTCCTGCAGGAGCTCCACAAGCCTTTCAGTCAGGCTCCACATTTTTTCAGCCTGTGTGGAACACAAGTTTGTGAAAGGCCGCCCTGCTGCCGCAGGGCCCAGAGGCCAAAGGCCTGTCCCAAAGCACTGGGGCAGCTGGAGCGGGAGGCAGGAGAGCTGGGAGCAGCTGCCCCAGCGGCCGAAGCCCAGGCAAGGCCAAGCGACTGCGTTGCCCAGCCCCACGCTGCCTGCACGGCTTCAGCCACTGCCCCCTTCTCACCATCAAGGGATTCTTGCCCAGCACTACGAGGCCTCTGAGCTCCAAGTGACGCCTCTCCATGTGCTCGCTCTGCAGGTTCTGTGCCATGAACTCCAGAACACTGTCACTGCATTCCCTCAAGTCCAGGCACTCAAGGACCTGAAAGGCACAGGGCAGTGACAGGGAGCTGGCCGGCAGGAGCCTGGAGCCGCACAGGGCTGGGCCCAGGCAGCAGCACAGGGCACGGGCACTGTCCTGGCAGCTGTGGCTGTAAGAGGGCAGAGAGCTGGGAGGCCGCTCAGCCAGGCAGCGCTGGCCATCAGGCTCACCTCCACAAGGAATGCCAGGGCAGGGAAATCCCAGTATGGCATCTCTTCTCTGAGCATGGCGAGCAGGTACAATGCAATCCCGGTACAAAAGTGCATGGCTGAATGGCAAATGATTCTGACAAGAGGAAAAAGGAAACAAGACCCTGAGGCAGTGGGGCAAACCTCTCCCTCTCACTCTGTGAGTGACTCACAGAGTTCTCATCTTTCCCCACCACCTTTCCAGCAAGGTGACCTGGCCCATTTGGGACTTGGTTGCTCATGGGCACCCTTCTCTCCCAGCTTTTTCCAGTGTGCTTGGCCGTCCCTCAGTGACAAGGCCCTCTGGCCTATGACCACGGGGACTGTGTGGGACACCTGGGCACAGAGCACAAATGTAAGAGGCAGTGGGGAGAAGGGGGTCTCACCTGGCCAGCAGAGCCACAGCATAGTGGTGGGTGTCAACAGAGAGCAGCGTGTCCCAGCCACACATGCGTTCTATTGCCACCACCACATCCTCACAGAGGAGACGGCAGAGCAGGAACTTCAGGGTCTGCACTGCAAACCTGTGTGCACAGCAAAGCCCAGGTCACACTGGCAGCACTGGCCCCTTGGCAGGCCACGTGGCAGGGACAGGAGGAGTGGGATGGAGCACCTGTTGGGGCTGGTGGCAAGGCCGTGCTCTTCCTGGCATCCCTTCCAGAATGCATCGACCTCCTCTGGCATATCCAGAGTGCTGAAGAACACTTGGAATAGCAGATGCACAAAGAGGCAGGGGAAATATACCTTTAATATCCGTGGCAGACAGGGCTCCTGGAGGATCTTCCACATCACCACCGTTGCCTGCAAAGGACAAAGCCCCCCGAGACAGCGCTCAGTGCCGAGGTGTCCGTGTGGCAGGGCGCGAGTGTGGCAGGGAGAGGCCCGGAGAGACCATGACAGGGGGAGCACGGGGCCTGGTGGGCCTGAAGCTGCCCCTGGGCCAGGTTTCAGGCCAGCGCCTGAGGCAGGGAGATGCAGTGGGGGAAGGAGGATGGAGAGCTGCTGGAGGGGCGGCCTTGGGGCCAGCAAAGTTCAGTGTCAGAAACTCACAGCCAGGGCAAAGACACCGGTTTCATCCTGTGGTAAATAGGTATGATTCGTGCTAATAAAAATTGAAACAGTAATCAATATTGATACAGTAATTAATATTTGAGAATAATAAAATAGTTAATAGTTAAAAGTTGTAATGCCAAAGAAGAGAGGGAAAGGAGGGGCTCCACCCACCGCCCCCCTTCCCAGGAGATGTTCTCAAGGACCACAGGAAAGAAGCTGAAAATACAGTTGCTAAAAATGACCAAGAACCTGGTTGGGTCCAAGAAAATGCTAATTATAAGGGACTTATTGCTTTGATATGTAGATGCAGTGATACATTAGTCTTGGCTTACATTGTACTGGCTTGGTGCACATGTGTAACCCAAAGGTGAATTAAAGGACAACGAAGAAGACTACAGGGCCTTCATCAGTGACGACCCCCAAAGACTTGTGCGACCACCAAACCGAGTGGTGGCGCATGCGTGGTAAAGGTGGTAATGAAGGCGGAGACAGAAAAGTGACAAACCGAAAATAGGAGGAGATGGCATTGACACATGGCATATAAGGGGTGACTTTCACTTGGCAAGCTTGTACGTGAAGTGGCAAGGGTCAAGAACCCTGCTCTCTGTACCCGCGGTTGTTTTTGCTTATGCGCTATTATTTGAACAAAATTATCCCTTATTTATATATATTCTAAACCATTCAATTAAAATTGTTGCTACCTTAAATATTGTTTGGTTTTTTTTTGATGGGATAATTGGGCAAACATAACAGCCCCTTCCAACTCCCCATATTCTACACTTCTGTGATTCTGAGAACTAATGGGCTGCAGGAGGGCAGAAATAGGTGACAAGAGGAAAGAAGTGAGGTTGGTTGGAGAATCAAGTCACTGAGTTCACAGAAGATGCAGGATACAGGACCCTTCCCTCCCAGCATTCCCATTCTCTGTCTCATCCCTTCTCCCTCCCACACACACGAAGATGAAGAATATCACTAAAAGAAGAAGAACCTGCTTGACTCCCATGTCCATGAGAGCAGTCATTGCTCGTGCAGGAGTCACATTCTCCACCATGATCCCCAGGATCTGACTGGCTGCTTTCTGAACAAATTCTGGGGAGCTGGACACCATCTGGAGAAGGATCTGAGCACCTCAGAGTCCATGTCCTTCTTCAGGATGACAAGGAGCTCTCCCAGAGTGACAATGGCAGAGCAGGACACCTTGGAACGGAGGTTGGTTGTTGGAATCCCTAAAGTTAGAGGGGTTTTAGGAAATGGTTAAAAGGTGTACAGGCCTTAGCCTGAAGTTCTGTTAACATTGCTAATACAGCAGAAAATTTTCCCAAACAAGGAGAAAAGTTTCCCAAGCAAAAGAGCATATGTGACAAATAACAATAGGCCTCTGTAGAATTGGCTTTAAGATGGCAACAAGGTTATTTAATGAATATCTTTAGAAGGTTAGCATGAATAGAGCTCTGTTCTTTGTCTCTTATGAACCTGTCTTTGTTTTAACTACCATTACATATGTTTTATAAGATTGGATAGAATGCTTGTCAATATGTCTTGTTTTATGTATGATTGGCTGAAATCTAGACTGAGATGATTTATGTCCTTCCGTATTACCCCACCTTCGGGGACATTTCCCTGCAGACCAGAGAGCTGTTAACATCCTATCTCCATTGTAACAATGTTCTGAGACTGATGTGCCAACAATAAAAGAGGCTCTTCCCTTGTTTGGTTTTGTCCAGTGTTGTCCATATTTGGACTTTTTGCCACGGCAAGTGGGTTCCTCTCTTAAGACGTGGGTTCCTGGCACAATTGGACCTCTAGTTACCCTTTACCCCAATAGTTGGTCACCTGGGGAAGCCATGAGGGGAAACGTAAGAATCACCTTGGAAAGAAAACCAGTTGCCTTCAACACAAGTCCCAGGAAATGACAACACATCCCACTGTGTCCAGAGGAACATACAAGTACAGGAAGAGCTGGAGAACACAAGCACAGAAAGGCACTTACTCTGGCACCAATTTCTGACCTCAGACCTGCTCACTGCGGGCCTAAAATAAAAATTTCATTCTAAGTGATCTACTTAACCCTTCTAAAATGTCTGCGGCTTTGATTTTAGGCCCTTTTACTAGAAAATTAAAGCAAGGGCTACTTTCAAATCATAAAGGCACAACTGATAAAGATAAAAGAGTCAGGTGCTCCTGTTAAAAAAAGCAACACCAGCAGTTGAAGCACTATGCCAGGAAACAGAAAACGCAGGCTCAGGTCTACAGAATAATTTACGGTGTTTAATTACAGCTTGGGCAGAGACTGGGACTCTGGCAAATAATATCATTAGTGCCTCAGTTTCTGCATTTGCACATTGCATTATAAAGGCACCACACTCAAAGATGAGGGTCAGATACCCGACCTGCCAGTAAATACAGCTGCATGTGCCCACAGATCCTACAGATAGCTGACAGACATTGGAAATATCAGGTCTAAAACCAGAAATGAAGGCAGACCTTGAGCACACATGGAGATGAACAAGCTCATACCTACTCTACACACTGTGTATGAAGTATGGGGGACAATTCAGAACAATGTTCTCACCTCGCTGGTAACTGCCAAGCAAACCTCACCAAGTCTACAAAGCAGGACATCTAAATGGGACCCAGCCAGGTGTTTGATGGTGAAGAGTCCCTTCTCCTTCAGCTCCCTGAAAGGCAGAAAATTGATTTTTCTCTCCACCAAGGCAGCACCCTCTGAAATGACCAGGCTGGCAGCTCAGTGAACAATGGGAGGTGCTTTTCAAGGAGTGATTAATGAAATCATGGAACGCGTTGCCCCAGGATGCTGTGGCTGTCAAAAGCATTCACAAACCCAAGAGGCAAAGACAGGGGCTTCAGAGTGGCCATTTGAGAAGACAGCCTTTCTGAAATCTCTGGCACATGAGGCCCCTCTGTCACTGCTTCCTAGGAGCTGTGGGACCGGGCCATGCTGCTGTTTGTTGTCACCTCCCTGTACCTGTCCCTGAGACACAGTGCCACCGGGCTGTTATTGGGGCATTTTCCTTCTTTGCCAGCCCCAGCAGGCATTCAGCAGGGAGAGTCTGCACTGCCTCTCTGGAGCTGAGTTTCCACTCTATGATCTCAGCCTCTCTGTCACCCCCTCCACTCCCCCTCACACATTCCCCAAAAAAGCAGCAGGATGTCTGCTGGCACCACCTCGGCCTGCAGGAAGGACAAGTGGGTCCTGGCCTCTCCTGACCCACAGCACAGCTTTCTTTCATCCCAGCATGGAAATATAAAACCTGTATTATCACGTCACACAGAGGGCCAGGAGCTTTTTATTTTGGCTGCAAGTGTCCACAGGACACTGGGGAAGAGGAGAAAAAGAGTGTTTTGCAGCAAGCAACCCGGCTACTCAGGCAGGAGGGAAGGAAAAGCGTCTGGAAGCTGCTTTTTAGGACTTTGGTTGTTCTGCTGAAGCTTCTGACAGAGCTGATGGGCAGATCCCAGAGCTGGGGAGAGTTCCTGGGAAATTTGTCCTTGGATATGTCTACGAATGCTCTCCCAGGCATGAACTGCCATCTGTGTCCTGTCCATATGTTACTGCCTTGACTGTTGAGTGTCTGAGGTGCCTCTTGAGGCTGCTGTGGACCTCCTTCACCAAGGAATGGATTGTGATACAACATCCCTTTCTGCTTCTATTTGGGCACTGACAGAGCCTGGAGCTCTCTGGCTGGATCTTGGGCTCTGGCCAAGCAAGATTGCTGATGAGAGCAGCTCATGGTCCTCAGCTCTTCCCTCCTGCTGGGACAGACAGACATGGCCATGGGGACAGAATGGAGCTGCCCCATCTGCCAGGGCACTAAGAAGGATGTGAATTTTTCTCTGCCCTGTCACCACCAGTTCTGCCTGGGCTGCATCCTGCAGTGGGCAAAGAGAAATCCAGCGTGCCCGCTCTGCAGAAGAATGATAGAAGCTGTCAGGTTTTCTGAGTAGGGTGATGTCCTGGGTTGACTATATGATGCTTTTATCCCCAATCGTCTCATTCTGTTTATGTTGAATAATAATAAGTTTTGTACCTTTAAGAGTGTTACAGAGAGTGAAGAGGGAGAGAGAAGAAGCGCGCAGTTTTGTTTTTCAGACACTGCACTCCTCCACATTCCTGCTCCTGACTGTGTTGTCTGCGGACGGACAGCGGGACAGAGAGCTTTTTTTTTTGCTTTTTAGTTAGTGTTAGCTAGCTGAGGCAAAGAAGTTCCCTGGACTGTTTTTTCCCTTTTCTTTGGACCTCTTGGAACTGCTCTGGACTGAACACCCAGGAGAGCACCGGCAGCTGCAGCTGTGGCCACCGGGCCAGCCCTGGCCTGCGACCATTCCAGCACTGAGAGACTGATCAGAGACTGAGTGAGCTGCTGCTTGAACCCGGGGTTTTTCTCAGTTTGTCATCTCTTTTAGAGTGGCAAGGGGTCTCATTGTTTTGATACTGTTTTGGCCTTATTGTTTAATAAACAGGGGGTTTTTTTCCACCTTTCTCCAAGGAGGTATTTTTCTTTCCTCCCGGACCAGTTGGGGGGAGGGGCCGATTGGATCTGCTTTTCCCACCGGAGCTCCTTTGGGGGGATTCTTCCCCAAATTTGCTCTAAACTTGGACAGGTGAACAGGACTACATACAATTTGCCATCAACTCCCCCAAACAATTGCTACAGTCCAGCAGGGAGAGAGCCTGGCCACCTTGCTGAAAGCAGCCCCCCAGAACCTGTGATGGCTGCTCCATCTTCACCACAGGGAACCCTGTCCCCAGCTGAGCAGGGGGCTGCAGGACCAGAGCCTGTGGATGGCCTCCTGCCCAAAGTGTGGGCCGAATTTTTCAAATAACAATGTCATCTGCTGGACCAAAGGTGGCCCTGGCTGCACCAGAAGCTGGAGGGAATATGCCAGCACCAGAGATGGCTGGTTAAGGAATTCATTGAGCAGCATCCTGCACGCCCTCTGTGCCTGGGGTCAAGTTGCCAAACTCTTGGTGCCAGTACTGCAGCTTCTCCTCTGTAGCAGTCAGAATTGCTGCCAGCATAGTCTAGGGTAAAGAAGCAAAAAGGACCTTTGCATAATCTCCACAGATGTTTTATTCAGATGTGCAGGGAGGTGTTCAGGTCCCAGCACCCACACACAGAAGGTCTCACTTTGTCTCCACAGGGGCCTGGGGGCTGACCCTGATCTCGGGGCAGTACAAAGATAAGGGGGCCAATCAGGGAATAGGGAAGGTGTGGCTCAGGAACACAGGAACAGACACAGGAACAGGGGAAGGAGCCAATGGGGTCTAACAGCTTTTTGAGGGAAGCTTCTTGTGTCTCCCTAGACCATGGAATGCCCCCTCAGGGTCTCCACAATTCCCCGTGTTTTATATTATTTGGAAAGCTTCTCTGAAGGATCAATTGAATCAACACAAAATTATTGAAGTGGAGGGAGAAGACCCATCTTCCTTGATCAGCCTCGACTCCAGTTTATTGATCAAATTCGACACCTTTTTATAACAGTGCTAATTCACTTCATGCATATTGAAAAACCTGAGTTCCTGATAGGCTGTAGAGAAAACTTCAGCTCCTTCTTTTGTTTACAATGCCTGAAGTTAGTTTACTGAAACCAAGATCAGTGTTCTCACCATGATACGAAAAGTTCTCAAAACCTTCATATCTGTTCCCAGACCAGCCATCTGTTCCCAGTAGCAGCCAAGGACAGAACGGTCTGAGAATCTTGTTGTTTATAAAAGGTGGCTGAGAACCTTAATTATTTACAGAATCAAGCCTAGGAAAGGCTGCTTTTTCCCTTAGCTGAATCCCTTCATGGCCTCTTTCTTTAAGCCATGCTTGAACCAGGCTCTCCACACAAAATGACAAAAACAAAAGCACTCATAAGAAAATTGTTCAAAATGGAAACAATTCTGAGTTCCCAATGTGCCAACAGATTTCTTGGAGTGTCTTAGATCTGGCAGGAGGGATGCAGGGTTTTCTCAGCACAGTTTATCAGGAAGCTGAGTCACACATACTGAACCTCTGGTCCACGGCCTCCTCACTGCCATCATGCAGCAAGGAGGCCCAGAGGCTGCTGTGCTCTGGGCCTGTCAGGGATGAACACAGCGGCTCTGTGGCCAGTGCCAGCTCCAGCTCCAGCAGCTCACAAGAGGAGACTCCTTCCAGAAGCTCTGCTGGCTCCAGTGTGGCAGACCAACAGAGCCCACTGGAAGCCCCCCTCCATTGCAGCCACCCCCAGCTGCGCCCATCATCACTGCAGAGCAGGAGCTGCCCCAGAGGAGCCACGGCCGGAGCTCATGGCAGTGGCAGGTCCCTGTGCCCAGGGCAGAGCCACAGAACCTCTGCTCCTGCCTGGGACAGGGGCTGCTCACCCTGGTGTCCCACCGAGAGGAGGGATCCTGGGCCCCAAACTCTGCCCAGCCCTGCCAAAGGCCACCCCGCCAGCAGGGCCAGCAAGGTTCCTGCAGCCATTCAGTCAAATCAGAGGAAACAAATGTCTCCGTAGCTGACACAGTCTCTGCACACAGCTTTCTCCCCCTTCTCCTGGTGCCTTTCCCTGACTCCAGCAAGAGCTGCAGGAAATGCTGTGTGAGCCATGATGATGGGAGAGCTACTGATAAAAACACTGGGGTGATGCTTTCAGAGGAGTCAAGAATGGAAGACCAACCAACCTTCCAGCCAATGGTGTGCCAAAAGTTTCCATGCTTTAAATAATAGACTGCAATAAATTAGTAAAAAGAAAGATATGGAAACAAATTAAATCTTCCACAGCTGCTGGCTTTCCTCAGGCTCCATGGTCTATGTATTGCTAGACTTACTTCATTTAGGCAGAATATGAACTGCCCTGACTTGTTGGAGACTGACCACAAGGTCTCATCTGTGGTGAGCAGTCACTAAAGTTAGCTCAGCAGAGGCATCTTCAGCTGTCCAAGTGTAGCAGAAATACATATTCTCTGTTTCATGGCTGTGTGGCAGCACCTGCTGGTGTGGATTTGTCAGCGTTGCTTCATGGATTACCCCTGGGAAGGAATTGTGTGCACAGGCACAGTATGATGGCTTCGATCTCCTCTAATTACTCCAATCAGATGATGGCCGGAACTTTCAGGCAAAAAGCATAATGACAGAATAATTTACAATATTCTCCAAACTACTCCTGTGGTTTTGATTTTCTTACTGATTAGGTTCAGTGTCTGGCCTCAAGAAATCAGTCCAGAAAGAACAGGCAAAGCTCAGCTTACAAGTTAGAGTGCAAGTCTTTAATCTGCCATTTTTTCAGCATGTACAAACAACTTTTCAACATATTTGCAAAAAAACTCTTGGTTCTTGCTATACCTATCCAGAACCTGACTCTCTCCTTGTTTTATTTTGATTTGAGATCCAAGCATGACTCTTTTCTGGACAGGGAAGTAAGAACCAACTGCAAATACAGACTACAAGTGTGAATCTATACTGCAGTAACTGAGCTGTAGCTTGGAATTAAAGGCAAGAAGGGATGCCATGGTAAATGTGAACATTTAGTGCTGGCATAGGAGCCTCCTGCAATGCTCCACCAACCCATGGTTCACATTGCTACAAACTCTCTTTCTGGTGTTACAAAGAGTGTTGGAGAGCTGACTGTAAGTAAAAAAAAACAGCCAGAATGTTAATTTTTGTTAATATGGCGAACAATGACTATCTAATAATTCAGAGCTCATAGAAGTGAGTGTTCAGATTTCCACTTAGTACGTGCTGGCAGTTTTAATTTGAAATCAACAGGTTTATCCAAATCAAGTTATCCATAGGAATTAATTTGCTCTATGATCTACCTAAAAATGCCTCATTGTCTGATAAGTTTAGTAGAAATTTGCAAAGTCAACAGTCCACAGATTTTCATTTCTTGTTTAGTGGCTATTCTGCAGGGAAGCTTTTACAGACTAATCTGTTTGGATGTAATTAAAATGCCAGTACATTTCATCTGGCCATCTTGGTATTAAAACAAAACCATATGACTGCACAGGCTTTTAAAAAATATTTTAAAATAAATTTTCAAATCAACAGTCTGAGTAGGACTCAGAATATAAACTCTACCAACCTTCAACTCCATTGGAAGATTCCTTGTCACCCTGTGAATCAACTCTATATTCAGAAGATTAAAAGTCCCAATTTTGGTGGTTTTGGTATGGTTAGGAATTGGGAAAGGATCTTCTTCCTTCTCAGCTCCATGCTGCAGTGCCTTTGGGATGTGGCCTGCTGGCCGTTGTTTGTGCAGCCCTGGTGTTTCTCCATGAGGCAGAAAGAGCAATTGCATTTCCAGCCCAGAGCCTGTGAGGAGTGGGGCGTGCAGAGCTGTGCCAGACCCAGGCCAGCAGCTGTGCCCCCAGAGGGTTTTGGTTCCTGCCCAGGGCAGCTGGTGCATCTCTGCCGTGAGTGCCTGCCCTTCCAGGTGCCCGTGGACAGCAGGTGCAGGGTTCTGCACGGGGCACGGAACAGGGTGGGGATGTCTGCTGGCAACAGAGTGCAGCGGAGAGCAAACAGTCCAGGATGGTCCTGGAGTGTGTGACAGAGAACTCCTGACACAGCTGTGACTGAGCCAGTGAGGGAAGGCACTGCTGGGCCTGCTGCTTGTGAGGAGAGAAGGGCTGCTGGGTGACAGGAGGGCTGGAGGCGGCCTTGGGCTCAGTGATCACAAAATGCTTGTGTTTGATTCCCAGAGAAGGAACGAGAGATGTTGGGGAAGTGTTGACCTGCAGCACATTGTGAATTTGTTAAGATTTACCAGGCAGTGGTTAATGTGTGCAAGTGGATGTCTTAGCCTTGAGAATAAAGACAGTGGGCCTACTGAGGAGGTAGCTGCAATGCATTGAAGGAGAAGAAGGCTATTAACTATAGGAGGAGAATTTGAGAAACGGGATGTTCACCACATGACCACCAGAGACCCTCAAGAGACCCCTACTCTAAATGTCAGTAATTTTGGGGAAGTGATTTAAACATGTCAAATACTTTGTGAGAATGTTTAGCCTGTGAGTTTGAGCAAAGTAATGAATAAAAGTAATGAAAGTAATGTCTTAGTTCCATGGATACTCACACGTGGGTGTGCATGTTTCAGGGAATTGATTCCTCACACACCCAGCACTGAAATAAAGTAATGCCTCTTTTCTCACACTGAGCTGCCAGTGTGGATCGGCCCTGCTCGGTAACTTTCATTTTGGTCATTTCTATTGAAGCATAAAGAATGGTTGAAATGAAATCTTTTCCAGCTGTTTTCCATTGGTTTACCTGTTTGAGGGTTGAAATTGTGTGCTGCAGGTGTGCTGGGTGTGTGCAGAGCAGTGCAGCCCCAGACACCCCTTGGCTTGCCCACAGGTTGTCATGCCTTGTTGCCAGGTGTGCCCAGCTGTGGCAGCAGAAGGAGCCCGCAGCGCAGTGGGCACCGTGCCCTGCCCAGCCGGGGCTCTCTGGCACAGAGCAGCAGCAGCGCCAGCACCGTTCAACTCTCTCCTGCCTTGGCTTCCCCTGGCACACAGAAGCCTCTGGAAATCAGCACTGCCAGCGGCATTCCCAGCTTGGAGCAGCTGCTGCTGGCGGGCAGATGCTGCCAGTTCGACTGCTGCCAAAGGGGAAGAAAGAGCACAGGAAGAGATGTACATACACAGCAGCCATGGAAACATCCCATGAACATGCAGATATATGGGGTGATTTGTTAGGAATTACTTCAGCTGCTATGCCAATAGTGCTTTCTCTCCTGGTTCTGTACAATGCTTTGGGCCATTTTCTTGGTCTGGTTTCCTTTGCTGGTGTCCCATCTGTGTGC
Source organism: Zonotrichia albicollis (assembly GCF_047830755.1). Classification (NCBI taxonomy): domain Eukaryota; kingdom Metazoa; phylum Chordata; class Aves; order Passeriformes; family Passerellidae; genus Zonotrichia; species Zonotrichia albicollis. Next base: position 3,466,324 of record NC_133827.1, on the reverse strand, counting down.
TCAGCTGGGGTACAGGCTTGGAGCACTCTTGGAGTTCCTCTTGGATCCCTGAACAACAGGGTTTGGCCCATGGGGGGAGTTTGTGCTGCTTTGTTACAGAGAAGAACTTCCAAGGCCATTTTGTGTTTGCTGTAGGGAAGGTTGGTAGTTGCTTTGCATAAATTCACAGACTAACATGCTTTGTGATGCTTTGCTTTGTCATACTTTGCTTTGTGATATCAGGGCATGGTTGGCACATCGTCGTGGTGACATCAGAAGGTTGCCTTGGTGCACGGAAGGCCTCAGTGCCAGAGCAGTCCTAGGGGTTGCTCAGATCAGGAGCATCCTCCTGATTGTGGCCTTTGTCAGCGTGTAGCTGCACACTGACAGGAGTCTTGGTTGGAGTAAACTTGAAGCACAGTGCTACAATGATTGAGCAACTCGCCGCTGCAGTTTGCACCATGTATGGCACTGTTTATTCCGCCTATTTCATTACCAGCCTGGCAAGTAAGTAGAGGTTTCAACTCTATTTAGGCTAGGGTGTAACCTAACCTGGCTTTTGCATGTCTTCTTGCTCTTTCTTAGTGACTGAGTTGATTTTGAAAGAGAAAGTCCATTAGGATGCCTCTGGTTTGGTAAAGCTCCTGTCAAGAGGTTCAGCTAAAAGGGGGTGTCTGTAGCCACAGGGGCAGCATTTGCAGGGGAACCTGCAGGGCTTCCGTTCCCTCCACGGGAGAGTCTGTGGCAGCAGAGTCTGTCATTTCCTCAGTTTGCTGGGACAAGCAAGACAACTTCCAAAATGCAGACTGGGAGGCCTTCTCAGAAGGCCTTCTAAAGACTTTGTAGTTCTCCCCAGAACTCAGGGAAAGCTTCTTTTATTCCAAATTTTGTAATGAAAGGATTTGACTGTCAGTTTTGACCCTTGACTGAGTGCTAAAAGAGTGATTCCCTTTGCAGTGAAGTGCAACCGCCAAAGCAGTGAGTGTCTGCTCCTGAGCCTGGAGCTGCTGCTGTGCTGTTTCACAATAGAACTGCCAGAGCTCAGGGGAACTTGGGGCAAGCTTTTCTGGGTGACTGTTTTCAGCAACTTAATGGGAATTAGTGCATGCAACTTCTTTTTTGGAAAAAGTACCTGAAAGACAAGAGAACAAAAGCTGCTTTATCTGTTGGACAGAACAGAAGCATTGAGTGTTAAAGAACAATTTGAATTTTCTTTATCATATTTGTATTAATTTACTGACTAGACAGGCCAAAGTGTAGGCACAACCAAGATTATTGTCCTGATCTCTTGCTGGCTGTGTGAAAGAACTATGTCATGCAGAGGGATGTTGATAAAGAAAAATACTCTCTGTTTGGGTTGACCTCTTCTGTGGGATTCAGCAGCCCAGGCAGTTTTCTCACAGCACTTGTTCTGTTTCCCTTGCCCACTCCAGGTCACCTGAAGTGTGTATTCAGAGGTGCTGATCCTGAGGTGAGTGAGACAGGAACATTTCATGTTCCTGGTGCTTAGGAATTGTAGAGCAAGCTGTGAGCTTGGCCTGTGGCACTAGAGTGTAGAGGGCCAGCTGGGTAGGCTGAAAGAAAATCCATTTTCATGTCTGCAGCAGCAATAACAAAGGCATCACTGGCTATTTTTTAATTTTCAATTTAAGAACTTTCAAGGAATGAAAAGCTCATTTTGCAGAGAGAATGTTGCTTCTTGATAGTAGCCAGGGCATAATGTCTAATTCAGAACTATTAGCAATTCTGTTGAATTAGCCCATTTAAATTTAGTCGCAGTGACTTAGAATCCCATTGTTACCAAAGTTTCTGATTTGTCCTTAGCAGAGCTGGTTGTAGAAATAGAGCTGAATAGAATAAAGTGCTGAATAGAAATAAGGTTATAAGTTATAGGTAACTTTCTGTCCCTCACACTGCTGTCTGTCCGCAGATCACAGAACCAACAGAAGTCTCTCCTCTGGCTCCCTCTGCTCATGGAGAGGAGGCCGAAGAGGAGGCAGATGAGGTGGATGAGTGCCAGCCTCCATCAGTGCTCACACCACAGCCTGAACATTCTGAGCCAGTAAGTGCCAGCTGTGTGTGCTGCTGTCTTTAGTGCAGGGCAGAGCTGCACGTTTCTGACCAGCCAGCACTTGCTGTTGCTGGCTGAGGATGCTGAGTGCTGGAGTCCTGCCAGGGCCTGGTGATTGCCCCCAGCCTGTGACAGCTGGACAATGGGCTTTGGTCTGCCACGTTTAGGCACCAGCTTCCTGGCATTTTGATAGGGGCCAGCCTGAAGCATGAAGGGTCCCTGATCCCAGAGCAGGGAGCATGTCAAAGACACTGTGCTCAGCCTTGTTGGATACACAGGGGACACTGTGGCGTGGAGAGACCCGACCCCCTGCACAGACTGGCCAAGTTGCTGCAGGCACAAAAAAATGTTGATCTGACCAAAAAAGCTCTTGGTTGTGCTTTGTCCCCACAAACTTCTTGGATGTGCTTACTTGGGAGTATTTCAGAGACACACTGGGGATGTAGAGTTGCTGCTTGAAGTCAGGGATTTTGGTGCCTTTGTTGCCAGGTTGCTCTTTTGCCCCTTCAGGCAGAGCAGCCGGTAGCAGAGCAGATAGGTGCTCTGAGTCTGCCTGTTTCTTGGTCTAAGCTGTAAGGAGATGACTGTGTTGTCCATGAAGCTGTGGGGGACCATTCTTGTCTAGTGTGGCAAAAGAAACAAAGGGATTAGTTCTGAATCTTTCTTCTGAGGCAAAAACCAGACACTGCATGTGTCTGTTGATACCTTCTATTGTGTAGTTTGCTTTGAAAACTGCATTGGAGCCTAGAGTGGGAGCAAAGCTGCAAGTCCTTGACTGCTGTCCTGTAATGCTAAAACCAGGATGTACACCTTGCCATGGTGCCTGCTGTATCTGAAGTGCAATGGGCACCTTTGTGGCTGGGGAGCTGCGTGGGCCCAAAGGACACAGGGCTGGCGGCCGTGAGCAGCTGAAGATGAGGCAGCGTGGGGCCAGGGGGCCAAGCAGGCCAAGGGCACGGTGGCTGTGCCAGCAGCAGTGGGGCAGCAGGAGCAGGGCAGTGAGCGTGGCCTGTGCTGGGCAGCGCTGTGGCCACAGCTGGAGTGCTGTGTGCAGCTGTGGGCCCTGGGAAGCAGAAAGTCATGGAGGGGCTGCAGCGTGGGCACAGAAGGACAGGGGAGCTGGGCAAGGGGTGCAGCACAAGGCCAGGGAGGAGGGGCTGAGGGACATTAATCTGGACAATGGGGGCTCATGAGGGACCTTCAGGCAGACTTCCATAGATCCCTGCCTTAGATCCATAGAGCCAATGCTCAGCACAAGGGCTGTTTCCCTGCCAAACATCCCTTCACTGCATCCAAGTGCTTTAGATACTGGAGTAGGTAACACTTTCATATTTTGTTGGTTGGTTGTTTGTTTGCTAGAAGGAGAAGCCTTGTGTAATTTGTCCTTCTCCAGGGAGCTTTTTCTCAATCTTTCCTGCCCTTTTCCAGCACTGGCAGAAACACATCACTTTCAGGTTAACGGCTCCCGTCTCTTTTGGCAGCCCAGGGAATCAGTGTGTGTTGTGTTTGGGAATTGAGCAGGAAATCAATGCCCTTGCATTCCAGCTGGTGCTCAGAGATCACAGGAGCTGGAAGGGGCTGGGCTGCATTTCTGACTCCAGCCACTTCAGCACATTCAGTGTGGTCAAGTCTATGAGAAGAACTTGCCCAAGCACAGATGCACAAAGAGTGCAGTTCCCAGAAATGCTCTGGGTCTGATTGCAATCCATAAGGACCTACACGCTCCAGATTCCCCAAGAGTGTGGGTTACTGAAGCAACAGGAGAGCAAGTTCAGGATTGTGGCTGACTAGGGCACTGGCTACCAAATTTTGATGTGTGTAGCAGCAGAGAGGACAGTAAAGGGAGATTTCAGTAATAACATCTGTCTGTCTATCTATCGATCTGTCTATCTATCTATCAGTCTAATTATGTGACATTTACATAATTGAATGTTCCTGGCTCTGGTCCAAGGCAGTTGGAGGCACAAAAGTCACCTAAATCATCCCTTTCTGGAGAGGATTGGAGACATGTTCCCTTGACCCATTCTGAGTAGGCAGAGACATTTCCCTCTCCAGAGATGATGTTTTTTTCCCCTCAGTGCTGTTTTCCTCCTCCAGCCTCTTCTGCCCTGATGTCTCCAGTTAATTAATTCTTTAAACTTCTGCCTCTCCTAGAGAGGTGGAACAATTCCATGTTTAGGTGGTGTTTGGTGACTCTGGTCATACATGCCATGCCATACATGACACATGGTTTCCTTCACTGGCATCCCCAGGGCTGTGTAAGTGCATTCGTTAATGGGGCCTTATGAGAAACTCTGTTACTGCTGGTCAGAATTCTCAGTTGACAGAAGAGGGAGAAGAAACACCTTGGTCCTCCTCCATATACTGAGGTGGCCACAGAGGTTCTCTGACTTCCATCAGAGATCTCTGCATGCATCCTCATCTCCTGAATGACCCGGTTTTCTAACAAGAGTGTGGATGTCAGGAAGGAGGAATGCTGGTGCAGGCCTGAAGAGAAGGTGAACCCCAGAAGTGCCTCTCACAAGGAGTGAGCTCACCCAGGAAGCCCCTGCAGAGCCAGGATGGAGCTGTGGGACAGGGCAGGGTGTCAGTCACTGCTGAAAGACAAACAGGACATGGCAGAAGCAGAGGGAGGCCCTCACCAGACCCTTGAGAAATGCCACCCCTTCCCTGTCAGCTGCCTGAGAGGCTTTTGGAGCTTCAGTCCCAGATGGCCCCTGATTGTAGGGCCAGGGGCACTTTGGAATCTGTGCCTCCCCTCGGGCAGAGAACGACCCAGGAGAGCAGCAGCACAGTGCTTTGGGAGCGTGTGAGCCCAGCAGCCTTTGAGTCTTGGCCCACAAAGGGCATGTGGGAAGTTGAAACCCATCTTCTCTTGCTTTCTGTGCAGGTGCTTCTAGAGAAAGAGCAGGACCACACTGCTTCATCTGAGATGCCATGCCAGACTCAGGGAGAGCTGTTCCCTGCCCGAGGGCAGGAAGAGCAGCTCAGGCAGCAGGTGGAAGAGCCACAGGAGAATGGCCAGGTGAGCCTGACTGGCCAGGGCACAGAGGGAAGGGCAGGAAGAGGGGCATAAACCGGAGCTCTTGGGACAGAGGAGGCCAGGAGTCCCACAGGCACTGGAAGCACAGAGCCTTGCAATCTGCAGAGATCAGCCCTGGGACAGGAGGTTTGCAATGGAGGCTGATGTGGGGAGGGAAGCAGAAAGAAGTGGCTGAATAAATGTGATTTGGAGGCTGCAAGAGGAAAAAGCTGAGCCTGATGGCAGCTCCCAGTCACTTGCTCTGCTTTTGTGTGTACAGAACATCAAGGCAGAGCCACAAGCAGAGCTGCCCGAAGCTCAGAGTTACATCATGGCAATGAAGAGAAAGAACAAGGAAGACATGGGAAGAATTCAAGAGGAGAATCTCCATCAGCAGAGGGGTGATCAACAAAACCAGGTGAATGAAAGAGTGGCAGCCACTCCACTCATGAAATGTCCTCTCTTTTGTTTGTTAGAGAACATGAAGGAACAGCTGGATGCAGAGCTTCAGACAGCTCACAGTATGATCAAGGCAAGGCATAAGCGGCTGGAGCAAGAAATGAAAATCTTCAGAGAGAAACTCAATTGCTTCCGTCAGTCTCTGCAAAACCAAGTGAGTGAAAGAGGGATGCAGCCACTGCAGTCACCAATCTGGTGGTTTCTGCCCTTCTTGCCTTTCCAGTGCAGAGCAGCAGGGAGTGGGGTGATGCCATGGAGTGCCATGCTGCTGTAGTGTGTGTATCAAAGTCACTCTGAAGAACATTTCCTGGTCTGCTGAATCTCAACTGCTGCCCTGGACAGTGAAACTTGTCCTTTGGCCTTTTGGCCAGCAGTCATCCAAATTGATTCCTGCTGGCCTGTTCCTGCTCTCCTTTTTTCTTGAGGGGTTTTTACAGTGGAACTTGGTGACCCAGATGGAGGATTGAAACAAGCTGTTGTATCCCCTGTCAATCTGTTCTTTGCCTTTCCTCACAGTCGATGACTCCTGGCTGACAGGGACAAGCTGTAGTGTGTGACTGCTTTGTTCTGTTTGACTTGAGGTGCAAGTGTTGACATCTCACCGGGCAGCCTGCGAAGACTTCCAGCCAATGTCTGGCAATGAAGGACCCCAAGTTAGGAGTGAGGCACAGGAGCAGTGCCCACCAGAAATGCTCCAGGTCCAGCACATCATGGGCTCTGAACCTGCTGCCGCAGCAGCATCACCTCGAGGAAGCCCTTCTGTGAAACCTGGGAACTCAGGCTTGGGCAGATCCTGGGAACAGGAGACTGAGGAGGAGTACCTGGAGCTGCTGGGTACGTCTGGGGTGTTTCTTATCTGAGGGACAGTGTGTTGTGTGCAGGTGTCAGCAGAGCTGTACCAAGTGCTCCTCCTGAGTTTGGTGTCACAGGGCCATTTAGGAGTCCCCAGAGGCAGTGCTGTGCTCCGAGGCAGCGAGAGCGCTCTGGGTGTTCCTGCTGCCTCTGAGGGCACCTTGGAGTGGCTTGGGTTTGCCTGAGCTTCCCTCTCTGCTAAAGGCTGAAGCAGGGATTGTTCTTGGATCTGCAGAAGGCTGTGACCTAGCAAATGATCTAGGCAAGTCCTGTGTGCTAGTGGCCAAACTGAACAGAATTTTTAGCTTCCTAAATTCTCCTTAGATGCCTGACTTCCAACCAGTCATTAGAGCAAAAAAACTTCACAGAAATGGACTGGCTTTGGAGTTTTGTCTTTTTGGTTGGGAAGTTGTTTTTTTTTTTTTTTTTTTGGGGGGGGGGGGATTGCTTTTGTGTTGATCATTTTGGGTGGGGGTTTTTTGTTGTGTTTTTCTCTGTCCTGAAGGAGCCCTTCTACCCCATGTCTTACTGATGTTGTTTTTATGACTGTTACTGTTACCACTACTACATCTGCAGTTTATTTTCATGAGAATGCTATATTTTTGTCAATAAGAGAATGCTATCTTTTTGTCAATAAGAACTACTTTGAAAGAACATCAGGTTACAGGACAAATAGAGAGCACAAGGTATTTTCCATGTGCCCCCAAAGAAAAACCAGAGATTTTGATAACAAACTTTATTTAATCTTCTAGTTTTATGCTTATCAAGATGTGTCCAGGAGACACGTCCAAGTGGCGTGATCAGAGAAAAGTGTACTGCAGGCATTTCTCAGGAGAGAGCCTCCAGCCCAGCCATGGTATATCCCTCGGATCCATGGCACTTTTCCATACCTGATTCCCACTCTTTCCCATGACTGTTAGAATCCTACCCATTGGCCCAGGCCCTGCTGAGATCAGTCTCTAGGAAAACACATCAAGCCCTTTGTGATTCTGCAGCACAACCCAATGAATCTGCTTCTTGCCCGTAACAGCTGCCAGTGCTGTGCTCTCAGATAAGACCTGGTGGGGCTGAGACCAGAGCCCAGTGGATTCTGTGTCTGCCATCACCTGTTGGGACAAAAAGGGCACTGATCCACCCCTCGGTGTGGCTGATCTCAAAGCCCATCCTGGTGTGTCCTGAATGGGGGCAACAGCTTGTCCGGGGCTCAGGCTCACTCTGGCTTTTTCCCATCAGTGCCTGTCAGTGCTCATGCTTGGGCTTTACCTGCCTTGTTATGCCAGCTGCCCTGTCCCTGCGGGCTGGAGGGACTGCAGAGGCTGGAGCCTTCCTTAGCTGGGAGAGGGGCATCTTTGAGCTCAGCCTGCTCATAAACAGGTCAGGGTCCTGATGCTGAAAGCCCCTTTAGGCTTACAGCTTGAGCTGCTCTGGTGTACAAATGGGAAGGCATTCCTTTTGCAAACTGCTGAAAGGTGGGGAAGATGTCCTCCTCTCCTGGGATTGCACGTCCCTGTGCTTTGTTTCCTGTCAAGAGAACTCTTCAAAAGACTCTACAAATCAGTCTCTGTGCTGGCCACCTGTGCTGCAGAGCTGTCTGCCTGGTTGTGGTCGTTGTTACCCAGCTGACCACAAAGGGCTCAGAGCTCCAGGCGCTGGGGCTGCCTTTTGTATCTTCTGGAAGCTGGGATCTCTGCTTTAAAGTCAGCATCTTGCATTTTGTTTCCCTCAGGGAGAATGGTGAACCCCACTGAAAATCCCCTGATGAAGTACATCCATCTGAAATATATTGGCAGCGGGTGAGTCCAACAGCAGTTACTCCTGCACAACCATGGGCCAGGTGTTTTTCTGGTGGAATGCCTATCCAGCGTGAAGTCAGGCCAGCTGCAAAGATGTTCACACACTGGGGATAGATTGTCCCATCTCTCAATGCTGCTCAGAATTTGTGAGTGGGCTCAGAAGGCATTGTCAGAGAAGCCTTGCTACCGAGGTCTTGCCTACATCAAGGAACAGGACCTGGAAGATCTCCTTGTCTCTCAAGTGTGGGACAGCTCTGTGTTAATTTCTTTAGCATTTTTTGTATGTCTCAAAATCATACTGGCACACTAATGAAAAGAGAAGGAACTTGCTTGCCTGAAAGAACAACCTACGCCCTATCAAAGTTGTGAGATAACAGTTCCCAGGAACAATTCTTTCCCCTGGTTTGAAGAAAGAAACACTCTGTGGTCAGGATAGGAACCACACCGTTCAGACAGTGAAACCCAAGAGGAAAGACTAACCTCCCTTTAGAAATTGAACCCCAGTGCTTCAGGAACAGGCCCAGTGCCCATGCACTTGAGAGAAAAATGCATCATCTGCCTTCTGGCAGAGCCCTCCTGCATCCCGCAGGTTTTGACACTTCCAGCAGAGATCTCCTGCCTGGGCTGGCTTTCACTGCAAGATCTAAACAGCTTCTCCTTTCTCTGTTTCTGTTTTGTTTCTAGGGGTTATGGAGATGTTTATAGAGCACTCGACACTGCCACAGGAGGAGAGGTAAATGTCAACAGCCCCTGCAGGCTCTGCTGCACTCGAGGGCTTTCCCCTCTGGTGTGAGCTGTGGCTGGAGCTTTGGGCAGAGCTGTGCTGAAAAGGCACAAGAAGCACAGACTGGTGCCAGCCCACAAAACACATTTGGGACTTTGTCCTCCTCAGCTGCCGGAAGGAAGGCACGGAGGGCAGCGGTTCCTTTCAGAGAAGGACGCGCTCGCTTGCTCTCCATTGCTAAAACAAAGGTGGTGCCTGTGAGCACCTTGCTGCTCTTTGGGGCTACAGCTTCAGAATCCTGGATTCTCATTTGTGGCTGCCAGCAAATGCATCTGAAAGTTACTGGTAGTTCCTTAGCCACCTGCAGTGCTGCACTTTGGAATTGCACAAAGGGAGAGACCTGCAAGGCGTCCCTGAAAGCCCTAAGCCCTGCCCATAGCCCAAGATGTATCCACAGAGTATTAAGGCATGGATTCCTTCTTCTGAGTCCCAAACAAAGCAGCAGAGAGTGTGGACAGAGGTTTCTGGGTGATAACTCAGACACTGCTGTTACCAAGTGGTCAAGGCAAAATGTCAGTGCCCCCACGTGTCCTGTAACTGGTACCCAAGGCAGCAGAGAAATGGGCTGTTGGAATGCCAGTTCCTGATTACTGCAGTGCCTAATCACAAGGCAGTTTGGCACAGCTCATCTGCGTCATTGCAAAATCACTCACTCCACGTGCCTTGTGGTCTCATGCCACCAACCTCCCAAGTTACTGATTTTCAATGTCATTTTAGGTGGCAATAAAAAAAATAAATCTTCAAGGAATGAGGAGGAAGGAGCTAACCTTTAATGAAATTATGATCATGAAGAGATATAGGAGTCCCAATGTTGTGAATTATTTGGACAGGTGAGAGGTCATGGTCTTATCCCATGGATGTGTGTTTACATAAAGCAAACATGAGAGGTTAAAAACCCACTTTGGTCAGTGGCAGCAAGCAAAGCTGTTAATTTTTATTTAGTCATACTTCTCTACTCATCTCCAATGGATGAGAAGAGAGTGCATCTTGTCTGCATGAGTCTTCCCTGGCACACCTAGTTTGATAATTACTCCAAAATTATTCAATACCTGGATCAGCTGTATCTTCCTAACTCAATAGCCTCAAAGTTCACTACCTCCACATTTATTTGGGATTGATTTTTTAAAGTTTCTTAAGTGCAGATGAACCATCCTAAAGTGGATTTCCCTTGGATTGTTGTCCCTCCCTGCCATTGCTATGCATGCCAGGAAGACTAGGTGCTTATTTCCAGAAACACCATGCCTGAAATGTTTTTTATCTGGGCTGTTTCTAAACTGCACTTTTCATTTGCTGCCCATCTAAGACATCTCCTTTTTCACAGATGTGTCTTTCTCTTTGAGACTGCACAGATTGCAAACAATGCACAGCCAAGAGGGAATATCTATTCCTTTGATTCTGTCCTTGTCACAAAGGCATCTGGAAATAAGAAACCTGGAAGCAAAAAATCAACATAGCCATGCATGTTCATCTCTACCCCCTGTTTCCTTCTTTCAGCTACCTTCTGGGCGAGGAACTCTTGCTGGTTATAGAGTACATGGATGGAGGTGTCCTGACCGATATCATCAGCCAGACCTGCCTGTCTGAAGATGAGACAGCAGCCATCAGTCGGGAGGTCAGCAATCCCAGCTGTGTTTCCAAGGGCTTGGGCAGCATTGTCTGGGAAACAGGGGCTCAGAACAGGAGAGGTTTCCTGTGCCAAGCTTTGTTTCTGTGTTGCTGCTATTCTATGGGCAAGTAAAAGCATCTCAAGTGAAAAGCTTGTCAGTGCCCCTGCACTCACTGTACTCAGTGCCAGTACTCGTATCTCCTGCTGTTGTATTCTCGCTCTGTCTCTTGTATTTGTATTTGCTGTTCTCCACCTTGCCTCTCTAAATATTTGCCTGGAGTCTGTCTTCACTGCATTCCTTGCTTGTAAAAGCAAAGGTGCTGGTGGCAGGATTTGAAACAAACATCAAAGAAAAAAGAGAGAGACTCGTTTCTCTCAGTCCTCAGCTAAAAAGGACAGGAGTGCAGCCAGAATGCTCTTTGCTTCTGAGCACATGCACTGCAGCAGGAGTCATCCTGGCTGGTTTGCAGGGGACAGCCTACAACAGCAGGTGCTGTTGCTCTTTCAAAAGCTGACGTGCCTTTCCTCAGAAAGGTCCTGCTCTGCAAGTGTTGGAGCAGCAAGCTCTTCCTCTCAGTGGCCATTACTGTTCTGCCATTACTCCCCATTCCCCTGGAGAGGGAATCTTTTGGAGCTGTTTCCTTTCTTGTGTGATGAAATCACATCACTCATTTTTGCCCTCCTCTTTCTGTTTTCTCCCTCAGTGCTTGCAAGGACTGGATTTTCTTCATTCAAACGATGTGATCCATCGAGATGTGAAGAGCGACAACATCCTTCTCAAAACTGACGGTTCTGTCAAACTGGGTCAGTATATACTTGGTCAGGTGCAGCATTCCAGGGATGTGGGTGTGGGGCTGCTTGGAGTGACTGCCAGCTCCCCAGAAATGGTGCTGGTGGCAGTGCAGGGACCCCTGCTGCGAGCTGAGGGCACAGTTGCAACGTGCACAGAGACAGAAGGAGCCACAAGCAGTCAAGAGTGGCCTTGCTCTGTGTGTGTCCCATCCAGAGGGAGGGAGTTACAAGTCTAAAGTTTCCAAAGAACAAAAGCCACTGCTAGAGGCAGTGTAAAAAATGGGGGGATTTTTAAAGTCACCAATGCCAGGAGATTCAACAGCACAATTTCAAACTTCTACTGGGGAATTCTTTTGCTTGCTTTCCTACTTGCACAGAATTCAGATAAAACCACTATTTTGTTTTCTCCTCAGCTGATTTTGGCCTCGCTACTCAGCTCACCCCTGAGCAGAGCAGACGCTGCTCGCTAACCGGGACTCCTTGGTGGATGGCGCCTGAAGTGGTGACAGGTCAACCATATGGCCCCAAAGTGGACATATGGTCTTTTGGAATTGTGGGAATTGAAATGATAGAACAAGAACCTCCTTACTTGAGTGAAAGTTCTGGCACGGTAAGGAGCAAATACTCATTGATCCCACTGTCTTTCTCACCTGTCCCATGTCCTGTGTGCCACTGGACAAAATCCCATTGCCATCTGCTGGAACTACTTCCACCAAGGTCCCCTCCTACAAATGTCCCTGCAACACATCAGCATCTGCTGTAGTTTTGGTTGCATCAGTGGGGGAAATCAAGCCTTACCACATGCAAACAAACTCCAAACAAACTCTATTCTCAGGCAACACTTTCCTTTGGGTTAGTGGTTCCAGTTCTTTTGTCTGTGTAGATGGCCTTAATAACAGGAAAAAAGCATCTTAAAAGTGTTGTTATCTTTCCAGAAATGAAGGAAGGAAACCCAAACCCAACAAAGTTTCTAAACCCGTGGTCTTTAGAGAGGAACCTAACCCTGTGTGCAGTTTCTTCTCACTGGGAAACATGGGCATGAGGGTGTAATGCACAGAGTGTCTTCTGCTTCTTGTGCAGTGCTGCTGAAACACTCAGTGTACAAGTTTAGGGCAAATTTGTTAAAGAATCTGCAAAGGAGGGCCCCTCCAGAAAGCGAAACCCACACGGCCCCTCCCCCCAACCGGTTCGGGAAAAAATTCCTCGGAGAGAGGTGGAAAGAACCTGTTTATTTGACTGTCCCCACACCCCCCAGCACACAAAATGAACAATACCCGATGACACCGCTCTGAGAAAGATGACAAAATCAGAAAGTCTCTTTCGGGGGTGGTTGCTCTGTTCTCAGTCCCTCGGGCTCTGGGCCAGCTGCTGCAGCCGAACCTTCGGTGTTCCCGGGTCCCAGTCCAGAGCAGGTTCAAGATGGTCACAGGAACAGGAGAGGAGAAACAGTCCAGGAAGCAATGTGGACTGTTTAGCTAGAACTAGCTAAAAAGCAGAGGCAGAAAACAGAGCAGAAGCAAGAGCAGAAAAAGAGAGCAAGCAAAAGCAGCAAGCTGAAGCTGGAAGAAAAAAAACAGCCTTATGTACCACTTTCCTCTGTGTGCCTGATAAGAGAAACCCAAACAAAACTTCCACTCTTCAGAGCTGGTCTTAAAGGCACAGAACAGATGAATGGGGATATACAAGCATCATAACATCACCCCAGGACACTCAGAGACCCTGTTTCTCTCCTAGCCCAAGCAACATTCTGCACGTCACCAAGCCAGAGCCTGGTGATGCGGAGAGCCTGCCAAAACCTCCTGTTTGTTTCCTGGCGCTTTCTGGGATGAGCCTACCATTTATGCATTGTCTTGAGTAGCCAAATGACTGGAGGGTGACCATAGGGATGGAACCTCTCCTTCTTCTGGCCTAGACAATTTTTCTTTTGCTGCAAAAATGGGAAGCTGAAATTTTCAGACTGCTGAGAGACAGAGCTGCAGGTGGCTTCTGTGTACCCAACCAGGCATTTTCATCCCAATACATTTGTGCAGGCATCTTAATGTGTCTGTGTTGAAGAGGAGATTGTAAATGTTTGTTTCCCTACCTGGGTATGAACTGATGGATTTCCTTTATTTTCTTCCAATTACCATTGTTTTCAAGAACAGCACAAAAAGCTTGATGAGTTTTGTTCTAGGGCACATGCGCTTAAAGGACCAACAAGCACTGCAGAGATGCCTTTCATGTACTAACCCTTGAAATTAGTTAGTATAGCAAAGTCCCTCTTCCAAAAAGCCTCTCAAGCTGGCATGAATCCTCAGAGATGCAAATGTCCTTTTGCTGATGTAGTTCCGACTAACTAGGTCAGTCAATGAAATCCGCTGCCAAGGCAAGATCTGCGGGATGGTGGAAAAGCTGTGGCTGCATTGGGGTTTGGGTTTTTGGTTGGTAAAGGAAAATCATCTCAGGGTCTCTGCCAGGGCAGAAACTGCCACTGAAGAACAGAGGTTAAACACAGGGATCTGGGAGAGCCTTAGAGATGTGAAAGCAGGAGGTGGAGCCTGGTGTCTCCTTTTTCTCCAGGCTACACACCTGATAGCCACAGTAGGGACTCCACAGCTGCGGCAGCCCAAGCTCCTCTCGGCTTTGCTGCGTGACTTCCTGAGCTGCTGCCTGCAGACAGACGAGGAGCGGCGCTGGTCTGCCAAGGAGCTCCTGCAGGTAAAATGGGAAGGGGCTGCAGGTGAAACAGGCTCTGAGGGATGGGCTCCTCCTCCACTCAAGTCCAAGGCAGCAGATGAGCCCCCTTCCTCCTCACCTCCACTCTTGCTGCTCTTCAAATGAAAACAGTGAGGAATCCTAGACTGGGCTGGGCTGGCAGGGCCCTGTAAATGTCCTCTGGTGCAAGTGTCCTGCAATAAGCAGGGACATCTTTAAAGAGATCAGGTTGCTCGGAGCCCTTTGCCACCAAAGCTGGAATGGTTGCAGGGATGGGGCTCCTACAAGCTCTTGGGGCAAGCTGTGCCAGGGTTGCACCATGCTCCGAGTAAACAAGTTCTTCCTTAGACCTCTGATTAGATGCCTTTGGTGTTTAAAAATATTTGTCCATATCCTATTGCAACTGGCCCTGTTAAAAAAGATGTCCCCCACTTTCTTCAAAGCCACTCTGAAGTCTTGGAAAGTGGCAATAAAGTCTCCCTGGGGCCTGTTCTTCACAAAACTGAATAACTCCACCTCCCTCTGCATTTCCTGACAGGAGAGGTGCTCTGTCCTCTGACTATTTCTGTTGCCCTCTTTTGTGATTTGGTGGAGTGTTCAGTTTTATCTAAAGGCAAAAGAATTGAAGTAGAGCAATGCAGGGTACAGGGACATTAAATGGTGGTGGAGGAACCCAAGGAAGCCAGTCCCAGCTGAGCAGTCAGAGATTTGGCTGTGGGCAGGAGGGGCTATGGGGGGCTCACTCTGAGGGGCCCTGGTTTGTGCCCCCCAGCCCACCCTTAGAGGTTTCTGCCACGCAAACAGGGGCAGCTGGGAGGGACTTGTCCCAGCCCCATCTGCTGCCTGGCACGCTCAAGCAGACGGGAACTGCGCCAGGGTTACTGCCAGGCTGTGTGGCAGAGAGGGAACTGCAGGGCCCAGTGCCACTGGGCTGGCCCTGCTGGGAAGGAAGGTGCCATCCAGCACACGAGGGGCAGGGCATGGAAAGGCAGACACTGCTTTCTGTCCCTGTGGGAATTAGCACAGTGCCCATCTTTCAAAGGCAGGGGCCTGTGTGAGTCATTGGAGTTTCCTGAAAGGAAGAAAACCCAGGGACAGAAAGCACCATTTCTAGAGCATTGGCAGGGAAAAAATCCCAGCATGATGAAGAAATCACAATAAAAGATGAGTGGGATTCTGGGCCAGGTTTGCCTGTGATGGCAATGTCTTGCACACTGGGGATGACTGGGGAGCAGATGGTCGCATTGCTCCTCTTTCTGGGTCTTTCCAGGAACTTGATGTATCCTGATTGAGTCCCTGAAGCAATGAGCTTGGAAAGTAATGGTTCACTGTTCTTTGTTGTATTTTTTTTTCCGGTGGACAGCATCCATTTGTAACTTCAGCCAAGCCACCATTCATCCTGGCACAACTCATCAACTCTGTGAAGAAGACGAATAGCCCTAATCCTAAACCTAAACCCTAACCCTAACCTTAAATGCTAACCCAAACCCAAACCCTAACCCTATCCCTATCTCTAACCCTTACCCTAAACCCAACCCTAAGCCTAAACCTAAGCCTAAGCCTAAACCCAAACCTAAGCCTAAGCCTAAGCCTAAGCCTAAACCCAAACCTAAGCCTAAACCTAAGCCTAAACCTAAGCCTAAACCCAAACCTAAGCCTAAGCCTAAGCCTAAGCCTAAACCCAAACCTAAACCTAAACCTATGCATAAGCCTAAGTCGAAGCCTAAGCGTAACCCTAACCCTAACCCTAACCCTAACCCTAGGAGACGAGAACATAGCAATCATGTCAAGATGTTATCTCTGTTACCAATTTAGAGTAGGATTGTAGAGTAGGGTTGCTAAAGAGATTTGTAGTATAGAATTATAGATTAGAGTTGTAATTAATAAAGTTTCTGAAACATCAACTCACTTGGAAGATTCTCCTCCTTCTGACCCCTTCAGAAAATTCAACATTTCCTTCTGAATTACCAATTGTTTTTTATTGGTGCTAAGTCACACATGTGGCTTCTTTTGTATGGTTTTATAAGTGAGGAGGGGACTTCATATCATTCATCCTCTCCAGACTGCACTGCCTTTGGAATATGAGCCACTGGCTGGTTATGGCACAGCTGCAGTATTTCTAGTTGAGGCAGTAAGGGCAATGGCATTTGAAGGCAAAACCAAAGGAAGAATGAGGCAGCCCAAACATCTTGTGCAGATGCAGGCCTTCAGCTGTGACTGGAGAGCATTGGGGTTCCTGCCACTTGGATTTGTACCCCTAAATGCAATAATCTCTTTGGCTAGAGGAGAGCCTTGCTCAAGTGAGAAAGCAGAAAGATCAGAGAGGGTGCTCGGGAAGGTCTCCTGTGGTGCAGAGCTGTCAGCGCCTGTGAGGTGAGAGCGGGCCCAGCCTTGCCCGGGCTGGAGCCCCAGCAGAGCCCTGGCAGAGCCCGGAGCAGCCTGAGCCCCGGCAGAGGCAGGCTGGAAGGAGGCCCTTGGAGCTGCAAGAGCCAGCAGCCGGGCCCTGGGTGCCTCTTCCTGGGAGCGGGCGAATCCTGCGCTCTCAGAGCCCAGGTGGCAGCTGGCTGCTGCCGAGGGGAAGCGCAGCCGTGCTGGGCACAGCCCGGCCTGGAGGCATTGGCCGTCTGCAGTGTGCCCAGGAGCAGGGAAAGGCCAAGGGCAGCCGAGGGCCGCTGGGCTGGCTGAGGATTCCTCCTCTTCTGCCGGCTGCCCTGCAGCTCCTGGCAAAGGCCAGCAGTGTGTGCAGCACTCCGGGCACCGGGGCAGGGAGCCGGGCTGCTCGGCAGGCTGGAGCACAGGGCAGCTCCTTCAGGCCCGGCACTTGTGCCAGCGAAGCGAGGCCAGCGTGAGGCAGGGACAGCTTGGCAGGGCACATCTGCAGGAGCCAGCACCTCACGCAGCTCTGGGAGGAAGCGCCTGCAATCCTGCTGTTCTGCACTGAGCCAGAGCAAAGGTGTGAGATGCAGAGTGTTTGGCAGAAATATTCAGGCCCACCAGGTTAGCCTGCTTTGTGCTCTCTGGTGCACAGCAAGCACTGTACAGTGCAACTCTGAGCTGCTGGGAGAGAGGCACATCAGGGATGTGCCTGAGGCTTGTGCTTGAGGGGTGAACTGATTTGGAAGGGGGCAGAAAGGTTTCAGTAGGCAATTTGTGTTTTCTTCATTAACTTCTGAAAGGAAGTCATAATGTGTTGCACACAGGTAGGGTTATTAGAAAAGAAAGGCCTTATAAAATCAGGCTTTGCTATAGTAAATTCCCAGCTAGCCTGTTACGTCTTCTACGTGCAGCCAGCTAACTTCCAATGGGAATAGTCATGAGTTTAGTTAGCACAACAAGCTATTGTGCTAAGAAAACTGTTTGCATCTCTAATAAAAAAGAAATCAGTCCCATGAGCATCCATGAAAGAAAAATGTAATCACCCGAGTAAGAGAGAGTCTTAAAAAGAGAGAGTCTTAACATGTACACACTAATACACCTTCTAAGCAATAAATTGTGTGGCAAGGAAACTACCAGCCAGTTGAAGTTGAACACGAGTCTGTGAAAACAGTATAAAAATGAGTTATGTGAATAAAGAATTGGCTTTCCCTGCATGAAGAAACTGAGTCCCAGCTGCTTTATTGACACAGCAATGTGGCTTCACTCAGCAAAAGCACTTGCAGGGTGTATTGATGAAACACTTGTGTTTGATTCTCAGAATAGGAAGGAGAGGCATTAAGTCTAACAAACAGGGCATAGTTATTGAAGATGGAGGGAGAAGACCCATCCTTGTTGATCAGCATCGACTCCGTTTATTCACTCAATCAATCACTTTTTATAACCGTGTTAATTAAGTTCCTGCATATTGCAAACCCGAGCTCACAATAGGTCAGAGGTAACACACCAACTCCTCCTTATGTTTCCAATACCAAGATTTGGGTTCTCAAAATTATTTTTGCTTTCCCAAAGCAGCCAAAGATGGAATATCTACTTGTTATGAGAAAACTGCCTGAGAACTCTGATAGGCAAGGTTCTCAAGGTCTTCATGTTTGTCACTTCTACTTGTAATTAAAAACAACCTGAGAACTTCTGCTGTTTACAGAAACCGGCTGTGAGAATTTTACTCCTCACAGCTGCCTTCTAAGCCATTTCTGAAAAAATCTCCAACACATAGTCTTTTGAATTCCTTTAGCTTTAACAGGAGTGCTGAACCATGTATTCCCCCACTGCAGTGCTTACTGTGTGCAAGTGGCTATCTTGGCCTTGAGAATAAGGAGAGTGCTCCTGCTAAGAAGGTAGCTGGAATGCATTCAAAGGGAAGAAAGTGTTTTATGAGGCTCTTGACCACCAAAGGAGAATTTGAGGAATGGGAATATTTCCCAAATGACTGTGTCAGGAACCAGAATCGTGCCTGAAGCCCTGCCGTATTTGATCCATGTTTGAGCAGGTTGACAAGAGAGTGAAGAAAAATGTCTTGTTTAACAGGTGGGACCTTGACCCTAGAAAGAGAAACAATGTTTTGGTCAATCGGTGGGCAATCAAGCTCTGAAAGGGGAACAATGCATAATGGAGCCCTTGGTGGCAGAGAGTCATGGAGTCATCCTGAGCCATCATCTCACACGCCAGGCATGTGTGAGCCAATGCTGTAACTGGGAAAATTCCACTCCTGAGCAGGAGATACAAGGCCTGGTTCTGAGCTGGAAGGGTGAGAAGGATGAGATGCATAGCGTTTTGATCCAGGGGAGGTCCTGGAAGTGCACTGCCTACCTGCTACCTGCCCCTGCTGCCGAGCGCCACGCTCCAACTCCTTCTCCTGCTCAGCAGTTTTTTGGGAATCCAGGGGTTGGTATGTATTATTTGCTACTGCAACTAATGGCATAAATTTGCAAGCTCAGTTGTGTCTTAGGTTCTTTTGTGCATGGATCTCCTCCTGAACCTGTGTCAATGACCAGCAGGGACCTACAGGACACTCCTATTCTGATGTCAGCAAATTCTGAGAAGTGATTGAAATATGTCAATAAATTTGAGGTAATGTTTAGCCTATGAGTTTCAGCAAAGTATTGAATATGTCTTAGTTCCCTGGATAAAAACTGGTAGGTGGGATTGCTGGGTGTGCAGGGCTTAGGGAAGTTACTCCCTGTGCACCCAGCACTGAAATAAAGTAATGCCTCCTTTCTAACCCAGAGCTGGCAGCAGGGATCAGGCCCTGCTTGGAAACTTTCATTTTGGCAACTTCTGTTAGCAGGTAAGAAAGTCAAAATAAAACCTTTTCCAGCTAGTTTATCCTTTTAGTCACCAAAGCTCGGTGCCACGGGTGGCCTGGGTGTGTGCAGAGCAATGCAGCTCCCACAAAGCCCTTGGTTTCCCCACAAGTTGCCAGTTTGACTTCTTCCAAAGTGAAAGAAAGGCAGAGATGTACATCCACAGGAGTCCTGGCCATGTCCAATAAATGTGCAAATATGTGGGGAGATTTGTTAGGAAGGATTTCAGCTGTTATGCCAACAGAGCCTTCTCTCTTGGTTCTGTGCATTATAGGTGAGTAATGTAATAGCTGGCTCTCACAATTAAGAGATAGCTATTATGTGGATAGATACTATGTTCAAATGTAAAGTGCTGTTATTGTAATATGTCCTCCCATAGTCCTCTTTCCTGTCCCCCTTGTAATAGCCTTGGAAGTCAGGGCATTTTGGGAGGGCTGGCTTGTGACCAGCAGGCAGGGTGTAACAACACCTGACCTCCAGTCAGGATGCAAGAAAGTAATCTCCACCAATGGACAGCAGAGAAAGAGTTGACTGACAAAACATTGGGAGGGGCTAAGGGTATAAAAGGCAGAGCATCCCTTTTGTAGATGAGCATGTGGCTGCTAGTCACAGAGACTCCCAGTGTTGCAATCTTTCCTTATTCAGTCCTTTCTAAGGGTTTACTAAATCTTTAAAATGTTAAAGGGTGGGTCATTTCTCAGGTGGGCAATGCTTTTGGCCATTTTCTTGGTCTGGTTTCCTTTGCTTTTGTCCCATCTGGGGTAGGTGCTTGAGGCACTCTTGGAATTACTCTTGGATCCCCTGAAGAACAGGGTTTGGCCCATGAGGGGAATTTTTTCTGCTTTGTGACACAGAAGAACTTCCCAGGCTCTTTTGTGTTTGCTGTAGGAAAGGCTGGTTATTGCTATGCATAAATTCACAGACCAACATGGAACATTTGCTTTGTGATGTCAGGGCATGGTTGCCACCC
The DNA here is from genome assembly GCF_047830755.1 of Zonotrichia albicollis. Lineage (NCBI taxonomy): Eukaryota > Metazoa > Chordata > Aves > Passeriformes > Passerellidae > Zonotrichia > Zonotrichia albicollis. The sequence goes on along the minus strand of NC_133827.1, from coordinate 3,446,065 downwards.
TGTCGTAGTGACATCAGAAGGTTGCCTTGGTGCATGGAAGGCCTGAGTGTCAGAACAGCCCTAGGCCTTGCTCAGTGCAGGAGCATCCTTGAGCTTGAGGCATTTTTCAGTGGGTACTTGCACACTTACAAAAGCCTTGTTTCTTCTGGTGTTGCAGCACATCCTGCAAACTTGCAGAGCAGCGCTATAATGATTCACCATCTTGCTCCTGCGCTTTTTGCTGTATATGGTGTTTCCTTCTCAATCTACTATTTGACTCTTTTTGCACATAGGAAGAGATTGGAGTGACATAGAATGCCATTGTTAACAATGTAGATGAACGCTCCTTAGAAGATATGGCTGTAGGTGCGAGAAGAAATGGGGTTATAAGCACCAGGAAACTGCCTGTCCCCTATGACTCTCTCTTGCCACAGGGGACAAGAGCAAGAGCCGTCTTTCCCCTGGCTCTCTCTACTATTGCAGAAGAAGCCAGAGAGGAGGAAAACGAGAACGATGACCACCGCCCTTGTCCAGCCATGGTTGCACCACGGCCTGCTCATCATTCCAAGAGAGTAAGTGCCCGTTGTGGGGGATGCTGACTTTAGGGCAAGGCAGAGGTGCAAGTTTTCTGAGCAGCCAGCACTTGCTGTGTCTGGCCAAGGATGCTGAGTGCTGGAGTCCGGCAGGACGTAGCCATTTCCTGCAGGCAGTGACAGCGAGAAATTGGCCTTTGACCTGTCCTGTTGGGGCAGTGCAGAGCTGGGGGCTCCAGCTCAGCTTCTGGCTTGTTGGCTCAAGGAAGCTCCATCTCTGGGCTTCTGCAGTGTTACGGCCAAGGGCAGACATGGTAGTGCTGGAGGGTCAAAAAGCTTTGTTGGTTTCTTTTCCCTTTTTGGAAAGGCGTCTTTGGCTTGTGGAAGTGTACTGCAGTTTTCTTGAGTTGTTCTTCACTAGTAGAGTCACTGTTGACCCAACTGCCTTTTGGCTTTTGAGAAGCTGCAAACAGCACAAGGGGCAAGTTTCTGCTGATCCGTTTTGTGCTGAAGTCTGCAGCTTTGGCAAGTGCATTGGAGCACAGAGTGGAGGTGAAACTGCAAGTCCTTGACTGCTGTCTTGTGTTGCTCAGGACAGGAAGGCCATCTTGCAATGCTGCCTGCTGGATCTGAAGTGAAATGGGCACCTTTGTGGCTGGGGAGCTGCGTGGGCCCAAAGGACGCAGGGCTGGCGGCCGTGAGCAGCTGAAGATGAGGCAGCGTGGGGCCAGGGGGCCAAGCAGGCCAAGGGCACGGTGGCTGTGCCAGCAGCAGAGGGGCAGCAGGAGCAGGGCAGTGAGCGTGGCCTGTGCTGGGCAGCGCTGCGGCCACAGCTGGAGTGCTGTGTGCAGCTGTGGGCCCTGGGAAGCAGAAAGTCATGGAGGGGCTGCAGCGTGGGCACAGAAGGACAGGGGAGCTGGGCAAGGGGTGCAGCACAAGGCCAGGGAGGAGGTGCTGAGGGAGATTTAGCCTGGACAACAGAAGCCTTGTGAGGGACCTTCAGCATCTCCTTAGGGCATCCAAATATTTGAGCCACTTTTGGAAGCGACTTTACCCCCTATTTTCCTTGAAATTTTTTTTTGTTTGGTTGGAGGAAGAGGCTTATTCATTTACTTTTTCTCCCAACTAAGGCTCTTTTCATCATTATTTTCTGCCCTTTTATAGCACTGGGACTGAGTCTGCTAGAATTTTAATTTCCAAGGTGTCACTTCTGGAGAATACAGTTTTTGCATGAGAACACATCATTCTGTGCAGGGACCTTGGTGCAGAAGGAGCTGTTGTGGTTCCAGGCCAGCCAGTATGGCCTTAGAGATCACTCTGAGCTTAGTAGTGCTTGTGCCTTTTTGCAGCCCAGGGAATCAGTGTGTGTTGTGTTTGGGAATTGAGCAGGAAATCAATGCCCTTGCATTCCAGCTGGTGCTCAGAGATTAGAGGAGATGGGAGAGGCTGGGCTGCATTTCTGATTCCAGCCACTTTAGCACCATCAGTGTGGTCGAGTCCAAGAGAAGAACTTGCCCAAGCACAGATGCACAAAGAGTGCAGTTCCCAGAAATGCTCTGGGTCTGATTGCATTCCATAAGGACCTACATGCTCCAGATTCCCCAAGAGTGTGTTTTTTTGAGGCAACAGGAGAGCAATTTCAGGATTGTAGTTGAGCAGGGCACTGGCTACCAAGTTCTGATGTCTGTAGCAGCAGACAGGACAGTAAAGAGAGATTTCAGAAATGAGATCTGTCTGTCTATCTATCTATCTATCTATCTATCTATCTATCTATCTATCTATCTAACATTTACATAATTTCGTCTTCCTGGTTCTGGTCCACCAAGGCCATTGGAGGTGCAAAGCTCATCAAAAGCATCCCATTCAGGAGAGGATTTGAGACATGTTCCCTTGACCAATTCTGAGCAGTTGGAGATGTTTTCCCCTCCAGATATGGTGGGTTTTTTTCCCTCAGAGTTGTTTTCCTCCTCCGGCCTCTTCTGCCCTCAAGTCCCCAGTTAATTCTTTAAATTTCTGCCTGTCCTAGAGAGGTGCAACAATTCCATGTTTAGGTGGTGTTTGGTGACTCTGGTCACACATGCATTACGTGACACATGGTTTCCTTCACTGGCATCCCCAGGGCTGTGTAAGTGCATTTGTTCATGGGGCCTTAGGAGAGTCTTCTCTTTCCCTCAGCAGCAGCAGCAGCAGCAGCAGGGAGCGGTGGCAGGGTCAGGACGAGCAGGAGATGGCTGCCCTGGCCTTTTGCTCCCGGGCCCCAGGCCAGGAGGGCTCTGGCTGCAGCAGGGCGCTCTTCGGGCAGCCCCTGGCAGCCTCTGTACAGAGCACGGCACGCTGCCCCCTCCTGCTTGTGCCACTTTTCTTCAGCAATACCCTAGCTCCTCTTCACAAGGAACAACTCCAGAAATCTAAAAAGAGATCGTTCAAGTACAGTTCTACCTGCCTTTGCATTGTAGTTCAGGGCATGTGGTTTTTTGTCTATAATTTCATGATTTTTATGAAAACATGCATTCATATCTGCACTCTTTAGTGGTTTTAATTATTCATATACCTAAACACGCCGTTTTAAACTCTTGATTTATTGCAGTTGGTAATTTTCAGGTAGTATATTCTAAAATGTCACAAAATCACACCTTTTGGGTAGTTTTTCTCACTCTTAAAAAAAAACCCATAAGCCATTTTTGGTTCATATCGGCCTATTTTAAATCAGGGCTACAATACTTTTATAGGATTTAGAGAGGTCCAATGAAATGCACACCAGTGCTTCCTCTTGTGGAATGTCATGGCCCCACCATAAAGCCTCTATTTACTTATGTGTTTCTCTCATTAGCTCAACTGTAAACACATGTTTAGTTGCAAACTTACACAAGATGAGCAAAATCAAAAGGATGTGATGGGCCTTTGGGAGCTCCTTGCTGATCTTTCTGCTGCTTCAGCTGAGCAAGGCCCTGATCCAGGCAAAGAGACTGCACTTAGTGCTTACACAACCATTTGGCTGGAACTCTGCTGATTTCTAGGAACAGCTGGAAGCCTCTATCTCCTCCAGATGTTTTGACTGAGCCAAGCTTTGCTGGGTTTTGGCTGCAAGTACTATTGGCCTTGCTTTCTTATATCTACAAGTACCAAGGCTGGGCAAAAACTGCCACGCGGGCCATCTTCCAAAGGCACTTTGGTCTGGAGTTTGTGAATGAACAAGAGCCTCATCCACTTCCAAAGCACATGAAAAAAAATCATGAAAGTGAACTTCCCATCCTTAACAAACAACTGACAATTCTCAAGTGGATCTAGAGCTTCTTTATGGAATGAAAAGGAAGGGAATCTTCCAATGGAGTTGTGCTTTTGGGAGTTTTTCTTCTGACTCCCACTCCCAGCTGGCACTGGAAAAAGTCATGTCTCTGGAAGCATCAGTGTCTTCTGTCTGCCATCAGTTGTTTTGCTGCAACAATCAGAACAGGCATCAGTCTGGAGAGAGGCTCAGCTGATGCTAGGAACAGGAGCTGCCCCAAGGAGAAAAAAGAAATTAACTTTTACCTCCCAAACCCATCTCCCCAGAGGCTCAAGCAGGATTCCTCTGGTTCCCAGAAATACAAAGAAATAGGGCTGAGAAGACCCTTTTTGCAGCTATATGTTCATGCCCAAGACTTTGCTGATGCCATTTGGGTTTTGCCTTTTTTTCTTTTCTATCTTTTCTGTATTCCTTGCACATCAATTTAGAGCTCTGTAGGCGACTTGATTTGTGACTACTTTTCCCAGTCCTCTTCCATGGCCTTTGCCTAAGCAGAAAGACAAATTTCCAGAGCTCCAAGCACCAGGGGGTAAAAGGCCCCAGTGTTATCTTGGTTCTTCCTGGGACAGACCTCTCCAGGAAGCTGGTGGACTCACCATCCCTGCAAGCCTTTAAAACATGACTGGATGTGGCACTCGGTGCCGTGCTTTAGTTGAGGTATTAGGCCATAGGTTGGACTCGATCATTTTTAAAGTGTCTGTCTTCTAAGCCAGTGCTTCCGTGATTCTGTGACTGAGACAGCTCTTCCTGCAGCCCTGCAAAGGGCTGCGTGGGCCCTTGGCCAAGGACGGGGATCAGGGCTCATGGAAAAGAAGCAAAGGGCTCACGGCGAAGGCCGAGAGGGCAGAGCTGCCACAGGGCGGCCCAGAGCGAGCCTCATGTCCTCCTCCTCACCCTGCGCCCTCTGCGCTGCCCTTTGCGGCGCCGGCGGCTCCTCTCGCTGCGGGGCTCTAGGGCGTGCTCGGGGCCGGGCCCCTCGTCTTCGGGAAGCGCCGGAGCCTCGGAGGCGAGCGGCTGCTGCTGTGGCCGGCAGGGGAGAGCTGCGGCTGCGGGCCCGGGCACGGCGAGCTGCCGCTACGGCCGGCTCCTGCCGCGGCTCCTGCCTCTGCTCCGGGCTCTGCTCCTGCCCTGTGCGCACAGACACGGCTGAGGGCTGCCCGGCAGCTCCCTGCCGCTCCGCAGCGGGCCCGGCCGGGCTGCTGCTCCCTGCGGCCTCTGCCCGCCGCTGCCGGCCCCGCCGCGCTCCCGCCGGCCTCTGCCGCAGCCGGGCCCACACGGGAGGCAGCACACTGCGGCCGGCTCGGAAAAGCCCTGCCCGCAAACCTCCCGCCACGGCCCCGGCCCCAGGGCACAGGCTGCCGGCGGCCTCGCAGCTGCGAGCTGGCCCGGGCCGCCTGCCGGCCTCGGCCACAGCTCCCGCCTGTGTCTCCATGGCAGCGGCTGCTCGGCACAGCGGGCTGAGCACAGCCAGCGCCAGCAGCAGCTCCTCACGGGCCCAGGCTCCGGGCGCTCCGAGCCCGCCCAACCCCGAATCCCAGCCCTGAGGGGCTTGGCGTCCCAATGCATCCCCTGGGGACAGCGGAGTCGGCCGCTGAGCTCAGCCCATGCTGACACCACCAAGGGACCAATGGAAAATTCACCAAATCCTCATCAGAGACAAGAGAAATCTCCAATGGTGCCTGACAGCCTGAGGCAACTGCCAATTCCAGATCATTCCATCCATGTAGGAAAAGAGGCTTTTGCATTAAAGCAGAAAAGACTTAGCGAAAAAGAGGGCAGGAACAAACATCAAAGTTATTTGGACTCATGCTTCTTGTGTCTGTTAGAAAGGCCAAGAAAATACACTCCTTGCTCTTCTGACACAGCTCTCTCTGTTCATGATGTGAGACAGCGAGTGCTGATAATGTGCAGGAGCTGATGCAAGGGACAGGGACAAGGATGCAGCAAGCACAGTGCCAAGCTGACAGAGGGATGATCTCTGGCAGTGGCACTGAAGGAGAAGAGTTTGCAGGCAGGACAGAAAATGGCTCTTTGCTTCACCTCTTCTTTCAGTGCTGCTAAGAATGCACCAGAGCTTGGAGCCCTTTCCAGGCAGGGCTGCATCAGACACAAACCAGCAGGGGACTGAGGAGCCCCTGGGGTGGCAGTGAGCAACCTCGGGCTCTGCTCACTGCTGGTGGCATTTTCTATTGAACCATCTCAAAGCATTTCTGTTGTGCTCTGTATTTCTAAGGGTTTCCCCCCTTAGTTTTTTTTGGTTGTCTCCTACACCTTTTTTTCTCCAAATTTTCCTACCCTGTCAGCAGCAGCCCCTGTCCAGAACTGGCTCTAAAATATCAGCAAAGCAGCGAGGAACAACAATGGGTGGAATCCTGTGGCTCAGGAATTCATATGCCAGAGCCCTGCCTGTGCCTTATGCTTTGTCAGGACCTCCTTCTCTGTGCAAAAACTAGGAGATAGTGGAGTTTTTTTGCCAAAGAGCTCCTGAGAAGCAAATGTTGTGCTATGTTTCTCAGGAGTGTATCTGTTAAGTTCATTGCTGGCAAAGAGAAAGTAAGGCCAGGGTAGCAGGGCAGCTGGGAGTCAATCACTCCCTGCAAAGGGCTGGTGTAGGATGTGGGAACACCACGTTCCAGGAGGGGCGAGCAGGGTCAATGTGCTCAAGGTGCTGCAAATGAGCTTTGGGCTCACTTATAGAGTAGTCAGGAGTGGTGAGCACTACATGATCCAGCTGCAGTCCCCATCCATGTCCCTTTCAGTGCTGGCTTTAGGGTGTCTGCAGCCTGGATCCAGAGCGCCCTGGGGGCTCCTGAGGCTGCCTTTGCACTCAGGGTGAGGATGCCCAGGAGCCCCTGAGGCCGCAGTGGGGACCAGGGCTGGGGCTTGTGGCCTGGCAGGGGTGGCTCTGGGGGCTGGGACATGCCAGGGCATGGGTCACTGTCACTGCCCTCCGCAGCCCTGGCTAGCTCTGTGATGCTCCAGGGACAATGGCAAGAGTGGGGAACTGGCTAGGTTGGGGTTTTGCCTGAGCCAGGACCTCTAGGCCAAATGCTGAGCAGTAGAGAACCCTGGAGGGCGGAGTGAAGGAAGCAGAAGAGGCTCTTCTGCGGTGTAAAGTGCAGCAAATTCATCAGGAGAGGAAAGGGAAAGGTTCACAGGAGAGAATTCCCAAAAGGAACAGATGTTCAGACAACCCCCAGCCCCCCTGTGCAGGGGTTTTTAAAATCTTTCAAAACAGGGTGGACACCATATAGTAACCAATAAGCGACTCTTGGGGTGGATTTTGAGGGCTACAATAAATCAGAACAAGGGGAAGAGAGAGCATTGGCATAGGGATTGGATCTTGGGGTGAGGGACAGGGAACTTTCTGGAACAAAGGGTAGGGTTTGGGCTGATGGATGGGGCAAAGGGGCTGGATTGTCTTGACAGGCAGGGAAAAATCTGGTGAGGAGGGAGGGGATTCCTTGAGGTACACTTGGGTAGGAGGGCATAACACAGGGGAGAGACTAACTGTAATAATTCAGGGAACACAGGGTAGGGTTTGGGCTGATGGATGGGGCAAAGGGGCTGGATTGTCTTGACAGGCAGGGAAAAATCTGGTGAGGAGGGAGGGGATTCCTTGAGGGACACTTGGGTAGGAGGGCATAACACAGGGGAGAGACTAACTGTAATAACTCAGGGAACACTTGAACATACCACTATATAACAGAGCATTTGGCTCAATAAACTAACACAGTGCAACACAGAAATTCAGGCTTTCAGCAGCTGAGAGGTAGCACTATCAGAACCTGCAGCAGCTGGTGAAAGCCATCTCTCTCCTTCAGGTTCTTGCTGTGTGGGAAGGTGCTGCGAGTTGTGGTGGCTGCACTCCCCCTTTGCTGGGAGGATGATCTGTACCGGGGAGAGCAGAAAGCTGCCATGGTGAGCAGAACATGCTCAGAGCATTACAGTTCAGAGAATGGCACTGCCCCTGAAGGGCAAAAAGCTTGAAAACATAGAATTCTGTGCGGAACCGTTGCACAAATTTTCTCTTCTAGAACATGCCCATTTTTGTATACTGTAGATTAATACTCTGGGCTTTATAGAATACATGGGGGTTTTTTCTTAAGGTTTTTGGGAGAACTCTCAAGTTTATTTCTGTTTGTATTTTACATCCAGATTTACATGCATACAGGTTTTTTTTTTAATTATTATTTTTCTTTAGTAAATACTAAGGGAAAAAATACTTAAGCATTTTTTAATCCTTTGGGATGTTGTGATTAATATTCTTAGAAAGAAAACCTTGTTGAACAAGTGTGAAAACACAGAGAGAGGGAAAATAGCATAAAAAGTCTTTTAGAGCAGGACATGTAATAAGGACTGCAGAACTGAGTAATTCCTCCAAGGGCAGAATTAGCAAGATATACCACCAAGAACACCTGCCAAAATACTTCCTTAAATCGAGGGAAATGTGACCTGCAGCCATACGAAGTACAGCCAAAGCACATGAAAACCTTTGGAAAAGAGGGAATTTTGCCAGTGACATCAGTCTGTCTGGATAACTGAGGGATGCCCATCAATATTGCACTACACTCTTCAATATATGCAATGTCTTTTCTCCCAGTTTCTGTGACATTAATAAGCTGCAGTTGTTTACCATTAACTTAAGCTCTTAGGGGAATTACCAAGCACCAGGTATGTTTTTCTGTAGCTGAGCAGGACTTGAATTTCCCAAATCTTCTACAAATCAGAAGGGAATCACACAGTTACATAGTGCTAATGTTAATGAAGGGTTTCATGAAAGCAGGTGAATGAGAGCATTGCATTGTAAAACTTCCAAATGCAAGAAAACAGGAGTCCACTTAGAATAAAACATACAAGGCTAGCATAACATCAGAACAGGATAAAATGAAATTGCTAGACAGGAACTGATGCATCAGAAATTAGATGTATCATTTCTGATACATCTGCATGCATTTGCAAGCTAAAACAGAAAAGGAAGGGCAGAGATAATAAGGAACGAAGATTTTAAAATTGCACTGTGCAGAAGAGACACACGAACCACCAGTGTGAACACAGCTGGGAGATTCAGCTTGGAGATGGATTGGAGTGGAATCCATTCACTGAAGGTCTCTGGCGCACATGAGTGCAAGGACTGAGGAACAAAGGAAAAAAGCTGAATTTCTGAAAGCTATTTAGATTCCTGGAAGCATTGTCTAGAGAGCTAAAAATCTAAAGCCTCAAAGAATCTGAACCTAAAACATCCCCAAGTGGATTGATAAGGTATGATGTGCACATTTCTGCTGTTTTCAGAGTCAATGAAATTGACAATGAGTGTCTGGAAATTACGAATGCCCACCCAGATTTTATCTCCATTACTTTAAGAACACCTTAATAAGGCGCTTCCAGAACTGAACATTGACATTCTCACCCTGCTCTATTTACTTTACATTTGAATACAGGCTGGTAGAAGGAGAAATCAGGCTTTAATTTCTCTCCAAATTACCTGTTGCACTTTCAGATTAGGAGCAAATGTAAAATTCAGCTAATCACTCTCTCTATCCATGAATATTCCACTAGTGAACTGACATACAGAACATCCTTGTTCTTTTTTGTACCTTCCTAAATGGTACCCAATGAACAGGACACTTGCATAAATCTCACAGAAAATCACCAAAATTGCTGAAATTAACACTCAATTCCATGATAATAGCTTCTGAGTAAAGGCTTGACAGGATCACTGAACAAACTGAAACTTGGAAGAGAAACACGCATATCAGCACTGATCAAGGGAAAAGAAAAAGAAATGCTGTAAAAATTCCAACTGGAAGTTAAGGAGAAACATAGTAAGCAGAGAAAGAACAAGGCCCTGTCAGATGACCTGTGCAAGGTAACTTTGTGTCCCAGCACTGTTAGAGGGCATTCCCTGTCATTGGTGCAAGCAGCTGGAGACATAAATGCTGATTGATTTGGGGGCCACAGTCTTGATAAGTGCAGAGGTGGTTCAATAACGTGACATGAGGGAGTTCCCTCAGAGCAACTGGGATGCCAGAAAGAGGTGAACAGCTCACCACAGCCTGGCCCGCTCGGCTGCTTTTCCTTCTGACCCTCCTGGGGAGGCTCTGACATTTCCTCTTCCCTGATGGAAGTGCAGCTGCTGCCATGGGAAACGTGCCCACACTCACTCAGTGTTCCCTGTGCTTGCCAGGTGTCCCATCTGCTGTCCCTGTCCAGGAGGGAGGAGGAGCCCGAGGGAGAGCCTGGGAACATCGGCGGCTGCAATCCCTCCTGATCTAGCGCTGTTTATGGATGTGTAGTTAGGTTTGGATAGGTACAAGTATAGGGATATTTACATACACTGACTGCTATTTGCATAGGGATATAATGTGTGTATATTGTTATATTGATGCGTGTATATTCATCTGTTTACAGCAGCTCTGTAGCTGTGCATTTCTATTGCTGGGGATGTATGGATTGTTTTATTGGTCCATTGATATTTGTGTATTCATAGACAGGTTTGTTATGTTTGTATTATATTGTCATGTTATATGTCATGAAATATGTGATGCATGTTTACATCTCTATATTGTTATGCCTATTTATGTATTTACTTCTATTTATTATGTATGGAGTTGTATAGTTCTAAAATTCTATTTATTTAGTTCTGGATCTGAGATTCTTTAGAGAGGGATATTGATGTTTCTGTATTTGTATATGGGCTGCGCGGTTGCAGTAATATGTAACAAATTTAATTGTTAAACTTCAGGAACTTCAATATTTGTGTACAGTGAGTTGTTGCAGAGTGCTGCAATAAAGTAATTTTTTTTCACTGAAGTTGATTTCTGTATATATTTACATAGCACAATACTCAGAATAAATTAGATTTTAAGCATAAATTGATATTTCTGTGTTTTATTTTAAATTGCAACACAGCTGTTGCAATTTAAAATAAATTTCATTTTTAAACATAAGTTAATGTTTGTGTATTTGTACATTAGTAGTGCGGGTGTAACTACCTGCAATAATTGTAATGTTTCAGCTGAAGTAAGTGTAGATTTGTGCTACCCAAGGCCATGAGCAGATGTAAATGCTGGAGGATTTTGGCCATGCAAATCTCCGGCCATGCCCAGCACATGCCCCACCTGCACTCAGGCTGGGCAGGGGAAGCGCAGATTTGGGCTGGCAGCAGAGCCCCATGTTGGCTCAGAACTCGCTGCAGAGGCAGCTGAGAAAACTCCGGGGTTTCACTGAGCACAGGATCCAAGCAGGAGCCACCCGGGGAGGACAAATCCCTCATCCCACGGGCAGCTCTTTAGGAAAGTGCTCCAAGTGTCCCCCTGAAGCTCATCCCAGAGAGCAGAAGCCAGCAGGGATCCTGAGCCAGCTCTGCTGCCTTTGGCAGCACTTCGGCAAATGAGCTGCAGCAAGGGGGAGGCAGCAGCGACTGTGACTGCTGCAGGCTGGGGATGAAGGAAGGGCCATGGACACACGTGCTGAGATGCCCCAAAATCCAGTGGGAGGCTGGAGAGCTGGGAATCAACTTGGCATTTCAGTGCCAAGCTCTCACCGGCACTGAAATGATGGAATCCCTTTGTGTGAAGTGACCTGGAAGAACTGACAGGGAGCTGCTGCTAGGATCAGCAGTAGCAGAAAGCAAAAATGTACAAACGCTAGGAGATCATCTCATATCCCCACAAGCAATGGCTTCAAAAATGATCTCATATATTCATTATTATATTATATTATATTATATTATATTATATTATATTAATCAAAATATATAATATATAATATATAATATATAATATATAATATATAATATATAATATATAATATATAATATATAATATATAATATATAATATATAATATATAATATATAATATATAATATATAATATGCATGAAATTTAATGCACATGTATTTTTGGACAGTTTTATTTTTTGATACATATTTTCATTTAAGATCTGTATTTGAAATAGTCTTTCAGCTCAAGGGAGTGAAGATTTACAACAGTGCAAAACCATCTGCCCACACAGCAGTCAGCCCCTGGGTGTGTGCATGCACACCCACCCACTGTACTTGCTCTTCTCAGCACCTCGGGGCTGCTGTTTGCCCAGAATTGGGATGAATTTAACTCGACAGAACCACGAGTGGGGTGTTCAGCTTGTCATGAACACTCATGTGGCAACGAACAACACAGAGCCCTCAAATCACATTATTACAGGTCATTTCATTCCTGCTGGGCACTGAGGAACTCTTAAAAGACACAGAAAAGGGGTGGAAAACATTGGCATAATGCTACTGCTGGTGTCCGCCTGGAGGAAAATCTTTTGGGTTTCTTAAAGTGGTAGCTTTCAGTCCTGGGTTGACTATATGATGCTTTTATCCCCAGTCGTCTCATTCTGTTTATGTTGAATAATAAGTTCTGTACCTTTAAGAATGTTCCAGAGAGTGAAGGGGGGGAGAGAAGAAGCGCGCAGTTTGTTTTCAGACACTGCACTCACTCCACATTCCTCTCCTGAACTGTGTTTTCCACAGACAGACAGCGGGACAGAGCTCTTCTTTTGCTTTTTAGTTTGTGTTAGTTCTAGCTGAGTCTTAGAAGTTCCTTGGACTGTTTTTTTTTTCCTTTTCTGTGGACCTCTTGAAACTGCTCTGGACTGAACACCCAGGAGAGCACCGGCAGCTGCAGCTGTGGCCCACGGGCCGGGCCTGGCCTGCGACAATTCCAGCACCAGAGGGACTGATCAGAGACTGAGTGAGCTGAGCTTCAACCCGGGGTTTTCTCAGTTTGTCATCTCTTTTAGAGTGGCAAGGGGTCTCATTGTTTGATATTGTTTTGGTTTTATTGTTTAATAAACAGGTTTTTTTCCACCTTTCTCCAAGGAGGTATTTTTTCCTCCTGGACCAGTTGGGGGTAGGGGCCAACTGGATCTGCTTCTCCCACCAGAGCTCCTTTGGGGGATTCTTCCCCAAATTTGCTCTAAACCTGGACATGGTATATGTTAACGGGCAACAAAAAAGGATGATGCAAGAGACGCATGGGAACAATTTAGACAATTTAGAAGCTAAAAATGCAACTGAATCAGGGACAAAAGGACTAATAATAGTATTAACCCCCATGAGAGAAATGCATAATGTCCCCCTATTCAGTGGGACAGAAGAGGAAAAACTCCTTAAAATAGGAGCCAAGAGAGATAATGAAGGGAAGTGGAGATTAGCAGATGGGAGGCAAATGTTGAATAAACCCCTTGCCAAGAAAATGCTAGAAGGCATACATGGAACAACACATTGGGGCGCACAAGTGCTAAGTGATCAATTCCTAAGGGAATGGGGCTGCATGGGAATTTTCAGGATACCTAAGCAAGTAACTGAACAATGTATGATATGTCAATAACTGAATAAGAAAATCATGAGGAAAACACCCAGGGGAGGGTGAGAACTAGCCTTATGGCCCTTCCAAAACATCCAAGTAGACTTTACTGAGCTTCCCCAGGTACAATGGTGGAAGTTTTTGCCAGTGATAGTAGATCACGTGACTCATTGGGTAGAGGTGGTATCCACTGTGAAAGCCAGTGCCAGTGTTGTGAGTAAAACACTTCTGGAATCAATCATTCCCCGGTATGTGACAGCAAACAGGATTGATTCAGACTGGGGAACTCATGTTATATCGAGGATATTGCGGAAAGTTGTTCAGGCCTTGGAAATAAATTAGGAAGTACACACTCCATGGCATCCACAGAGTTCTGGTTGGTAGAGAAAATTAATCAAACTCTTAAAAGAGCTCTAGCTAAGCTAATGATTGAAACCCAAATGTCATGGATAAAATGTCTCCCTTTGGCCTTATTAAGAATTGGAACCCAACCTCAGTCAGATCTGGGGGTGTCACCCTATGAAATGATGTTTGGGTTACCCTTCCTGACCTCACCCCAGAAGGCTGCCACCTATGAGGGAGGGGAAGCCAATGCCAAGAAATAAGTTTTGTCTATAGCACAAACCTTAGAAGGGCTAACACATAAAGCGGCAATTCCTCAAACTACCACCCTGGATTTCAGAATCCATAATATTAATCCCAGGGATTGGGTGATGATTGTCATGGAGAGAGCAGCCTCTAACTCCTCAGTGGAAAGGTCCCTTTCAGGTACTGCTCACCACCAAATTGGCCGTGCAAACTGCAGAGCGGGGATGGACTCATGCCAACAGAGTCAGAGGCCCAGGAGAAGAACCCAAAGAGTGGACTGTAACATCCAGGCTGGGTGAAACAAGATTGACTCTCAAGCAGAGATTGAAAGTCAACCAGTAAAACACCAACACACCAAAAAGTGGAGTCAAGCTTCCACCAACCAGCTCAAGAACTGTCTTCCTTTTTTCATGGGTGAGAATTACCAGCATCTGTTGAGGAGAAGTACACAAGGGACTGTAAAAGTAATGGGAGAGCTTCTTTAAGAAAATAAGACAAAGGAAGGAAGGCAAGACTGGGTTGGCCCCTTTGTTTGCTACCAAGAAGGCTCCATAGCCCTCCTGTGGGTAACAACCCTGTAGGCATGGTAAGGTTGGGACAAAAGGCCATACCAGACCTCTGTCATTCCTCAGAGGTCTTATGTTCCCTTTTGTCTTTTACTTCAACAAGGACTGGAGGGCAGGACCGAGTTGGCCTCTGTGCTCACCCCTATGATACACTGAATATGGGTAGCAGCACTGACTATGGGTAGCAGCCACATAGGCACGGTAGATGGGAGTCAAAGCCATACTGGACCTCTGTGATGACCTTTTGTCCATTCCAAATAAATGTGTCTAAGCAAAACCTGAGATTTTTTCTGCTGTTCCCACTGTCCTTGCCCACATCAACAGATGCTGGTATGACTCATTCAAGAGAGAGGGAAAATTTTTTTTACCTAAATTTTCAAGCAAGTGACTTCTAGAAAAAGAAAAGGGGGTTTGTTTTAGATCAGTTGACTTTCCCAATTAAGGGGTGAATATTAAATATATGTTAGGAGAAGTTTTGTAGATGTATAGTTATCCCTCCCCTCCCCCCTGCATTGTTATCACAGGATGGCCTCACTAGCTGGGGCATTTGGGAGGGTCGGCTTGTTACTATAACAGCACCAGACCTGCAATCAAGGTGTAAGAAAGTGATCTCCACCACTGGACAGAGAAGAAGGAGTCGATTGACAAGACTTTGGGATGGGGCAGAGGTATAAAGGACAGAGCATCAATTTTGTGGATGAGCACACAGTGACTGAATTCTTTGCCCGTGGTGCTGTATTCTTTCCTTTATTCAGTCTTCCGCTGTATTTTCACAAGGTTTTAATAAAGCATTTCAATTTTTGAAATTAAAAGTCGTTTCTCACATGGGGTTGGGGAATGTGGAGCAAGGTTGTCAACAATGGATCAGCTCTCAAGGTAAACAACTTCTCTGATCTGGCCAGACATCCTTAGGAGCGGCCCTATATCAATATCAATCACGGAATGCTGCAATCAGCTCTTCTCCAAAGAGAACAGTAATAAAATACACTCTTTAAAAGAGGATTACATGTTTCTTAGAAGGATTTTGAAATATTTCTCCCTAACTGTAAAAGGAAATCTTCCTAATGAACTCCATTGGAGCAGAGGGAAACCAAGGCAGGGCCATGGTTTGTCAGGACTTGCCTGATCCTAATGAGCTTTGTGGTGCATTTAGAGTTGAGCTCTGGAAGTTCAGGGCCTGAGAGGAGATTGCAGAAACCTTTCCAAGAGCCAAAGTCAGAGGAAAATGCAGAAGTGTCTCAAAGCATGAATGGCTCCCACTGAGGTCCATTCCAAACACAGGCTCTTCATGGACTCTTTGGAGGCGAGAATTGGAGGCCAGGATGGCACAAAAACCTCTCAGAGATTCAGAGTGTAGGAAGAAAAATTCGAAGTACCTTAAAAACCTTGAGTATCTTAAAGCATTAATGAACCCCACTGAGTATCAGTACAAAGCTCTCAAAGAACTCGTTAAAGCAGATAATTGGGGCCATGATTGCACAAACCTCTCACAGAGTCTGTATCAAAAGGGAAACAACAAGTACCCTAAAGAACTGAAGTACCTTGAAGTATTAATGAGTCCCACTAAATGCTGCTACTGACAAAGAATCTCAAGGGACTAATTAAAGGAGATAATTGGAGGATGTGATTGCACAAACCTCTCAGAGACTCCAAGACAAAAGCCAAACCCAAAGTCCTTTGAAAAACCATAGGAGTGTTAAGAAGCCCCCAGGGCCATTGGTGAGCAAGACTCCCCAGGGACTCCTTCCAGCAGATCCTTGAGGCCACTGGGATGTGGGCTAGGGGGGGATGCTGAGGGCAGGACAAGGGGCTGACAGTGCCCAGCCTGGCTGGGGCTGTGCCAGGAGGCCCCAGGGCCTCAGGACAAGGTGTCTCCTCACAGCCCTTGGTGGCACAGACCCTGCTGTGCCCCAGGGCACCAGGACTTGGCTTCTCTTTGTCCCCACCTGTCATCACTGCCTCCAGTTCTCTGCTCTGCCTGGTGCCTGGGGACACTTTCTCAGTTGTGTCCCTCTCTGGGACCCATTAAAAGTCCAAGAAAGTTTGTGATTCTGCCTTGGAGTTCTGGAGAGGTTTCTTCAGCTCCCTCTCAGGGGCTGATGTTCAGGGTCTGAGCACAAAGCCTCAGAGGCTCATTAACGTCCCTGTGCTGGGTCTGTGCTGCTGAGCTGGGCTGGGCTCCTGGCACAGAGGCAGCTCCTGGTAACCAAGAAGAGCTTCAAAAGCACATTTCTCTTGATGAGCAGCTCTTCTGCCAGCCCAGCAGGGCTGGGGCATTGCCTGCAGCCACCCCGGGCACAGCAGAGAGGCACAGAGAGCTTCAATCAGTCAGGGCTGGGAAGGTGCTGAGAAGTGCCTGGGGCAGAATCACTGCCAGCCCTTGGCACAGGAACCTCTGGCTGCAGGACAATGCAGCTGCAGGTCCTGCAGTGATCTCCTACAGCTGGAACATCCCAATGCCTACAGACCCTGTGAGTACATTCTCTGATTGTCTCTTGTGCAGAGCAGCCAGGGGTGCCCAGGGCTGTCCTGCAGAGCAGGGTCCTGCAGCCCAGGGCGCTGTGCTGGGGCAGGGACTCTGCTGCCTGCCAGGGACAGCTCTCAGCCAGCCCTGGCAGCTGCTCCCAGCACTGGGGGACAAGATGTGGGTGGGAGGAGACAGCTGGTAAGGCTTGGAAGTTTTCTCCTTGTGTGATGAGGATGCTGCATTGTTCAGGATTGCTCCCACCATGGCATTGAACTGCATAACATTTCCAAGTAGATTATACCGGGAGCACAGCAAGGCAGGGGCTGCATAAATGGAAAATCCTGCTTTTTTAATCTACTGCTCTGGGTTGCCTGGATAGGAAATTGCACATAGATATTTATATCTCTGTTCAGGTTAAAAAAAAAAAAAACAAACTTTTTTTTTTCTCCAATCATGTATCCAGGCAGTTAGAGAATTTAGCACAGGACAACTTAAAGGCAGCATCACTGTTACTTTTTCAGCTTCCTCAGGGTTGCTATGTTGTTATCAGAGCCTGCAGAGCCAGAGCTGCTCCTGGGCAGTGCCTGAGCTGGGAGGGGTCTGCAGGGCAGAGCTGAGCCCCCAGGGCTGGGCTGGGCTCTGGCAGCACTGGCAGCGCCCAACCCTGGGCACAGGGAAGGTGCTGCTGGCAGGGACAGATCCAGGCATCAGAGCCCTGGGCAGACAGTGGGGGAAAAGTGACCCCAGGCTGTGCTGGAATATTTAAAGTCCTCTCCAAACCCAACTATTCCGTGATTACTTTTCTTACAGATCCCCATGCCAAGACAGCTCAAATGTCCAACAGCAGCTCCGTCAGGCACTTCCTCCTGCTGGCATTGGCAGACACGCGGCAGCTGCAGCTCCTGCACTTCTGCCTCTTGCTGGGCATCTCCCTGGCTGCCCTCCTGGCCAACGGCCTCATCATCAGCGCCGTAGCCTGCGGCCACCACCTGCACATGCCCATGTTCTTCTTCCTGCTCAACCTGGCCCTCACTGACCTGGGCATGATCTGCACCACTGTCCCCAAAGCCATGCACAATTCCCTCTGGAACACCAGGACCATCTCCAACACTGGATGTGCCACACAGCTCTTTTTCTTTATGTTCTTCATCTCAGCAGAGTTTTATCTGCTGACCATCATGTGCTATGACCGCTACGTGTCCATCTGCAAACCCCTGCACTACGGGACCCTCCTGGGCAGCAGAGCTTGTGCCCACATGGCAGCAGCTGCCTGGGCCAGTGCCTTTCTCTATTCACTGCTGCACACAGCCAATACATTTTCCCTGCCCCTTTGCCATGGCAATGCCCTGGGCCAGTTCTTCTGTGAAATCCCGCAGATCCTCAAGCTCTCCTGCTCCAAATTCTACCTCAGGGAAGTTGGGCTCATTGTGTTTTCCATTTCTTTACTGTTTGGTTGTTTTGTGTTCATTGTTGTTACCTATGTTCAGATCTTCAGGGCCGTGCTGAGGATCCCCTCTGAGCAGGGACGGCACAAAGCCTTTTCCACCTGCCTCCCTCACCTGGCTGTGCTCTCTCTGTTTCTCAGCACTGGGTTTTTTGCCTACCTGAAGCCCCCCTCCATGACCTCCCCATCCCTGGATCTGGCCCTATCAGTTCTGTACTCGGTGGTGCCTCCAGCCCTGAACCCCCTCATCTACAGCCTGAGGAACCAGGAGCTCAAGGCTGCTGTGAGGAGACTGCTAACTGGATGGTTTTGGAAATATTAAAGAGCTGGCCTATTTCTGCCAATCATTTGTAATAAAAGTAATTTTATATACTTCTTGTTCATTTGGTTGTGGGTTTTTTCTTTTGTTTACTTTTTTAACCTTGTCTACAAAGAAAGGTCACTTTTTATGCCATTTCCCATTTTGTTTCTCTCTACCATCCCTATGGTCAGAGACTGTGTCAATGAGGGGCTACGCCCTTGCTGCCTTTCAATGAACTAAAGGACCTCTGAGCCAAGTTTTCTGCAGAGATGCCCTTTTGTGTCCTTCTCTGGAGCTGCAGCAGCAATGTCTGTGTGCAGAGCTGGGGGCAGATCAGTGCTGGCCCAGCAGCTGTGCCCAGCAGCAGCAGCACTTGTTGTTGCCAGTGCTGCTGCCGTGGCCCTGCCCCGCTGCCCTGGTGGCCCTGGTGTTGCTGCAGGGCCTGAGTGCTCTCGGGGCCGGACACAGCCCGGGGGGTGGCAGTGCCGGGGCTGCAGCAGGGACAGGCCATGGGCACTGCTGGGGCAGCGCTGACGCCTCAGCCCAGGCCCTGGAGGCTCCAGGCTCCTTGCCCAGGCTCTCTCAAGAACACACCCAGGCCAATGCTCAGCCCAGAAAAGCCCCGTGAGTAGCCCCAGCCTGGCCGTGGGCAGGCTGGGGGCAAACAGCATGGCTGGGGCTCTACAAGGGCCCTGGGACAGGCGGGAAGGAGCAACAGAGCAGGGGCAGATCAATCCCCAGTGCACTGCACAGCCCAGGGCAGCGTCCCAGAGTGTCATCATGGAGCTGCCAACAACATCCCCCCTCTGCAGCCCTGGCCTGTCCCCCAGCTCACACAGGTGCCCCATCCTTGCAGGCACAGACACGGCAGCACTGGCTCAAGAGCCCCTGTTTGCATTGCACAGAGCAGGGGAGCACCCCCATGCCGTTGGTGTGGGGACATGAACCTGAAGGAGCACAAATGCCATCAGACCCTGGGGCCAGCAAGGGCTGGGGGACAGCAGAGAAGCTGCTCAGCTTTGTCGTGGGCTCTGCAGTCGGCCAGAAAGTTTTTTCCCATCAGCTGGGAGTTTCCTGTCCCACTGCAGACGCTGTTGCTCAGAGCCAGGGCTGCCTGGCAGCCACCCCCAAACTGCCCTCAGCATTTCCTTTGTGCCACCTTTGCTTTCTTTACTCTTCCTGATACAAATTTCTTCCTATTGCCCACCTCTGTTCCCTCCCTTGCAAACATCCCATCCTTGTTTGCCCTTTCCTCTCTGGCCCCACTCCCCATTGCAGTTCCTGATTTGGCCCCATGGGAACATCCCTTGGGCAGCAGGACCATCCTACAAGTGCTGCAGGAATTGTCTGCAGGCTCCTGCAGTGCCTGGTGCTGCTCCCTTGCCAGAGGCATCCCAGGCCAGGGGGGCACATCTGGGCTGCTGTGTCTGGCTCTGGGGCTCCCTGTTCTGGGCAGTGAGGAGGAGCTGCAGAGGCTCTGCAGGACTGACAGGATGGGCTTTGGGGCTGGCAGGAGAAGCTGAGGGACCTGGGCTGCTGGAGCTTCTGTAGAGGAGGCCCAGGGCTCATCGTGCAACTGCTCCATGGGTGGTTTCAGAGAATCCCAGAAGCAAGAAAGTTGGAAAAGACCTTGGAGATCATCAAGTCCAACCTGTGCCCTGACACTCCCTTGTCTCCCCTCAACCTCCTCTTCTCCAGGATAAAAAACCCCAGCTCCCTCAGCCACTCCTCACAAGACTTGTGTTCCAGACCCCTTACCAGCCTTGTTGCCCTTCTCTGGACACACTCCAGCCCCTCCATGTCCTTCCTAAATTGGGAGCCCAGAACTGGACACAGCACTCAAGGTGCTGCCCAACCAGTGCTGAGCACAGGGGAAGAATCACTGCCCTGCTCCTGCTGGCCACACCATTCCTGATCCAGGCCAGGAGCCTTTGGCCTGCTTGGCCACCTGGGCACACTGCTGCCTCATGTCCAGCCTGCTGTCCATTAGTGCCCCCAGGTCCCTTTCTGCCTGGCTGCTCACCAGCCACTCTGTCCCCAGCCTGTAGAGCTGCAGGGCTTGTTGTGGCCAAAGTGCAGGACCCAGCACTTGGACTTGTTAAACCTCACCTTGTTGGATCTGGGCCCTGGATCCAGCCTGTCCAGGACCCTCTGCAGAGCCCTCCTACCCTCCAGCAGATAAACTCTCCCAGACAACTTGGTGTCACTACAGTTCCATGAGGTCCCAGAGTGTCACAATGGTCTCCATGATTCCATGAGGCCTCCCAGTTTCACAATGTCCCTTTGGTTCCATGGGACCCCTCAGTGTCACAAAGTCCCTTGGATCCTTGGGCCCAACAGTGTCACAATGGCACCGCGGTCCCCCAAGACCCTGCAGTGTCACAATGGATCCTTGGTTCCATGAGGTCTGGCAGCGCAGCAATGTTCTCCTTGGTTCTACAGGGTCACAATGGCCTCTTGGTCCCAAGGACCATCATGGTGTCCAATATGTTTCTTTCATTCCAGGAATCCCTGAGGAGCAGCACTGGCCCCTTGGTTCCATGGCAGTGTCACAATGGCCCCATCATGACACCAGGTCCAGCTCCGTCACAATGCTCTGCGTGGTTCCACAAGGCCCTGCAGGGCCACAGTGGCCTCTTGGCTCCATGAAGCCTCAGATTGCCACAATAAATTCCTTGGTCCTTCAATGTCACAATGGAGCCCTGGTGACACAAGATCCTGCAGTATCACCAGGGACCCTGCGTTCCGTGGGGCATCACAGTGTCACAATTGTTCCCTCAGTTCCCAGAGTCCTTGCAAGCTGCAATGCCCACTTGATTCCATTGTCCCCATGCTCTCCCAATGGTCTCCTTGGTTCCACAGTGGCACAATGGCCCCTTGGTTCCACAAGGCCCTGCAGTGTCCCAGTGGCCTCTGTGGTTCCAGCAGGACCCAGACTGTCACCATGGACTTCTTGCTTCCATTCAGCCCCACAGTGTCACAATGGCCCCTTGGCTCTGTGCTGCCATGTCACACACAGTGTCACCATAGCTCCCTTAGTGCCACCAGGCTCCTTGCTTAGTGTCACAATGACTCCTTGCTTCCCCAGGGCCTTGCAGTTTCACAATCATCAGAGAATCAACCAGGCTGCAAAAGACCTTGGAGAGCATCAAGTCCAACCTGGAACCCAACATCACCTTGTCACCCAGACCATGGCACTGAGTGCCACATCCAGAATTCCTTAAAAACTTCCAGGGATGGTGTCTTGCCTGTTCCTGATCCATAGGGTTCCAAGGGTTTGGATGAGGGAAATGGTGAGTAAGTGGTGGGGACAAAGCGTTACTGATCGTCAGCTTTAAAGCTCTTGATTTTAATATTTATTCAGACTTCATTAGAAGGTGCTGGGGTCAATATCAATTGGACATTGCTGATATATGTCCATAAACAGGAAAAGAAAACTTAACAGGATAAATCAATTCTCTCTTAATTGTTTTCAATACAGTATATTCAGTTTGAATACACTTCAGAAATGTGTCTAATTAACCACGAAAGAATTGAAAGCCTAGAGTATTCCCTGTGGCTTTTCTTGTTCAGGTGTTTTGAACAAATGTTTATGAGCCTTTTCCCGTGAATTCCTGAACTGAGGAGCTCAAGAAAGAAGAGGCCTCTGCAGTAGAAAAATTCATCATCAAAAGCCAAGAAGCTGAGAACCAATCCACGTCACAGCAGCAATGAACAGAAATGGGCACAGCTTTGTGGCTGCCCCAGCTTTGGCATGGGTCCGGGGCCTGGAGCAGGAGCAGCTCTTGAGGGCCCAAAGGCTGGGGCTCTTGTGCTGCCCTGGGCAGATGGGATGGCAGCAGGGGCTGCAGAGCTCTCAGCACCTCAGCCAGAGGGGAGCAGGGCAGCCAGGGAGCCTCCTTTGGCCTTGGCCAAGCACCTTCCCCCATGGCTGGGGCTGAGTCCTGTGGCAGCTGCAGCTGCTGCTGTGCCCTTGCCAGGGGCTGAGGCCGTGGGGCAGTGCCCAGAGCAGCCTGGCCTGAGCAGAGCTGTGGGGCCAGAGCTGGCTGGGCTGGGCTGGGGAGAGGCCCTTGGTGCTGCCCAGAGCTCAGGGCAGCTGGCAGAGCTTGCAGGGAGCTGGGCTGGGCTCCGAGAGCCTGGCCCAGAAACCATCAGTGTCCATCTCAGCCTGGCTGAGCGTGCAGGGGCAGGACTCAGGGCAGGCCTTGTGGGGCAGGGCCAGCGCCTGTGCAAGGCATTGCAAACAGGCAAGTGGCCCAGAGAGGAGGCTGCTCTGTGCCCTTGGTGGCATGGACGGAGCAGGGAGGGGGCCCAGGACATTTGTCAGTGCCAGCCTCTGTGCCCAGCCCTTGGCAGCCCTGGCTACTGAGCCCAGCTTTTGCCTGGGCTGAGTTTGGCTGTGGCCCAGCTCCATCCTCTTGCGGGGCTCAGGGCCTGTTCCTGGCCATGGCCAGCCCTGGCTGTCTCTCTGGTGGCCCAGAGGCTGGCAGAGCCTGGGGCAGGGCTGTCTGTGCAGCCCCACAGGTGCCAGGGGCTCTGCAGGAGCTGACAGAGGCTGCCCAGCAGGGAGGCCATGGGGCACAGAGCCCCAAGGCTGCTGTGGGCACCACGGCACAGGGGCCGTTCCCAGCCGCAATGCTCCTGGCCTGGGCTGGGCCTGCACAGGGGCTGGGCCACCATGGCTGGGCCAGCACAGGGCCACAAAGGGGCCACGCAGCCGCTGCCGAGGCTGGCAGCAAGGCCAGGCACGCACAAGCAATTGCTGAGCATGGCCTGCGCTGGCCAGGCCTGACTGTGCCAAGGGCAGAGCTCAGCTGTCCTTGGGGGCTGCAGGAAGAGTCCAGAGCCCAAAGAGCCTCCATGGCTGTGCTGGAGACCAAGGCTGCAGGAGGGAAATGCAGGGCTGCTGTGGAATGGGGAGGGCATTGAATTCCAGCACACACCTCAGCTCTCTGATGATCCCGGCACCATGCTGGGCCCTGTTTCAGACTGGAGCAGTGCAAACTGGGGACATGTCAGATGCTGCTGGGACATCCCAGAGAGATGAGGGAAGATCTGTTATGGATTTTAAACTGTTCAATTGTTTAACTTGTGTTTGTTGGCAAGAAACCTTTCTGTGCCTCTGAGTGTCACCAGCCCCTAAGCCCAAAGGACACAAACCTGATGAGTTGTGGCTCCAACTGCAGGGGCACTTGGACCTTGGCTCTGCACAGGAGAGCTCTTCATCTCCTTTCTCTCTTTTCCTCCCTCTGGGCATGGAGGGAGGTCCTGACTTCAGCCTGTGACTCGTGTGTGCAAAGAGCAATTCTGGGCAGAATCGGGGCAGGAAGGTTTTCGGGGACCTTGGCATCTATGCTGGGCACAGAAGGTGTTTTCCTTTGCTCTGAGACTGTCTGCTGTGGAAAGTAGATTTAATATCCAGTAGAGGAATCACTTTTGCATTTGATGGAGCTGTGCCTTCCCTTGGCTTTGTTGGCTGACAATAAATGAACATCCCTCTGCGTCTCAGGCAGCTCCTTCTCCAAGGAAAGCAGGTGGGAGTTGGAGCCAAGGAGCTGAAAGCTGCAGGTGCAGCCTGGGCTGGAGGGAGCTCAGATTTGCACAGGGCTGCTCTGAATGCCAGGCCTTGGATGGGGGAAATGGTGTGGTGGGGATGGGGACAGAGCCTGATTGATTGTCAGTGATAAAAGGTCTTGATTTTCATATCTATTCAAATTGCATGAGGAGGTTCTTGGATTCAGTGTCAATTGGAGACTGCACATATCAATAAATTAACAGGAAACTAAACTAAACTTGACCTAAAAAATATTTTCTGGCTGTCTTTTCAATATCATGTATTCACTTTGAATACAGTACTGAGAGCTACTTAACTACAAAATTTTTTGTAACTTTAATCAAATTATTCCCAGTGGCTTGGCTTGTTAAAGTGTTCTGAATGTTAATGAGCCCTGGGACACTGAATTCCTGCACTGAAGAGCTGATGACTGAACAAGCCTCTGCAGCAGGAAAATTCAGCAGCAGCCTCCAAGGTGCTGAGGATGTCAGCAGCCCCCACTGAGGCCATCCCTGCCCAGAGACCGTGGGGGAATGGGCAGACAAGGAGAGCGTCCCTGGGGCTGGGGCAGCACAACTCAGAGGCACCAGAGGCTCCAGCTGGGAAATGGAGTGTGGAATGTGGCTGGGAAAGCCCTGCCTGGGCTGGGCCAAGCAGACAGACAAGCCCTGCTCCCATCCACTAAAAAACAACTCTCTCAATGAGATATTTAAAAGAAATTACAATTGTTTGTTTACTCTGAGATGGACTCTCTAGAGAAATACCAACAAGAGATTCTCAGGAGCTCAAAACAACAAATCAGCCTCTACTGGCCACTTTAGAAAATCAGACAAGCTTTGCCAAATGATTTATTATGACACTGTAGTGGTTTTTGGTTTGTTTATTTAAGATTTTTCTAATCTTGAGATTTCTAAATTAATGTATTGATGAATGTGGTGGGTTTTATTTTCAGTTAATTATTTATGGATTTACTTTTATTACTTTTTAAAACTCTTCGATGTCAAACTGTGGCAGATACTTGATCAACAAAAAACATGTCTCAAAAATATTGACTTGGCCCATTCAACTTCACACTCTAAGCCTGGTTAACTTAATGTTAATCAAAATTTGCAGGAGCACAGAAACAGAAGAAGAAGACATAGAAAGAGAAAGACCAAAAAGATACAGAGAAGCACACAGACAGCTACCACCTCCTGGATTCCAATAGTGTTCAGATGGAAATTTCAAGAGGAGGTAGGATCAAGATGTGTTCTTGCCTTGTGGTCAGCCTTAAATACCCCTTGGTCTTGCTGGACCCTTCCCCCACGTGGGCCTTGGGCTCATTTGGTCCCTCAGGAGCTGGGCTGGGGGCTGCAGAGGTGGCTGTGGAGCATTGCCTGTGCTGTGCCAGGGACTGGCAGACACTGCTGGGCTGGGATAGAGGCTCTGGGGGGATTGGGGTTCCAGGGCAGGGCAGGGCTGGGGTTCCAGGGCAGGGCAGGGCTGGACCTGCCCCTTCCTCCCCCCCACACTGAAAGTTTCAAGCCAAAAATCTTCTCCAGTCTGCCACAGTAAGACAATGTTGGATGTGAAATCCCAATTCTGCCCATTAGCACCTGGCCGAGGAGAACAGCTCTTTTCCATAGGAAGGAAAGCACAGAATCTTGCCAAGTGTTTTGGGAACAGATGAGAGGTGACCGTCATGAAACCACTGCCAGCCAGACTTGTCCTGGCAATATTCCTATGGGAACAATCCCTGGATATAAGGAAATTTGGAGGTGAAACTCCAATTCTGGCCATACGTGCCTGGAGCAGAATGTCAGATCTTTTCCATAGGAAGGAAAGCACGGAGCACCACTGTTTCAATAGTGGATGAGACCCTCAACATGCCAAGGTCAGCCTGACCTCTTGGGAGGTCAAACCAGCCAGACCTGTACTGTATTCCTTTGCTTTTATGGGGCCCTGAGGTGTCACAATGGTGCCTTGGTTCTGTGGGGCTCCACACTGCCACAATGGCTCCTTGAGTACAAGAAGACCTGAAATGTCACAATGGACCCCTTGTTCGATGGCATCCCACAGTGTCACAGTGGCTCCCAGGTTTCACAATGGTCCCACTGATTCCAGGAGGCCTTGCAGTGTCACAATGGTCTCCATGGTTCCCCAGGCCCCCAATGTCACAGGACTCCTCTGTTCCATGAGCCCTGCAATGTCACAATGGACCTTTAGACCCTGGAGGTTTGCAGTGTCACAATGGTCTCATTTTAGCTCCACAGTCTCACAATGGTCCATTGATGACAGGAGGCCCTGCAATGTCACAGTAGTCCTTTGGCTCCATGCAGCCGTGCAGTGTCACAAAGGCCTCTTGGTTTCACCAGGCCCCATAGTATCAAAATACTCCTCTTGGTTCTGTGGTGACCCCCAGGGTCACAATGGTCTCACTGGTTCCATGAGGCCTCACAGTGTCACAATGCTTTGCTTATTCCATGGATCCTCATAGTGTCACAATGATCTCCATGATGCCATGAGTGCCCTCAGTGTAACAATGATCTTCTTGGCTCCATGGTGCCCCACAGTGTCACAATGGCCCTTTGGTTCCGTGAGGCTGTGAAGTGTCACAATGGCCTCTCCATGCTTACATAAGGACTTGCAATGTCACAATGGACCTTTGGCTCCATGGGGTCTTGCTGTATCACCATGATCCCTAAATTCCATGGAGCCACGCAGAGTCAGCACGATCCCCTTGGTTCCATGAGGCCCAGCAATGTCACAGTGCTCTCCATGATTCCATGAGGCCCCACAGTGTCACAATGGTCACTTGGTCTCACAGGCCTCACATTGCCACAATGGTCCCTTGGTCTCACAGGGCCCAACAGTGTCACAGTGGTCCCTTGGTGTCACAGGGCCCCACAGTGTCACAATGGTCCCTTGGTGTCACAGGGCCCCACAGTGTCACAATGGTCCCTTGGTTCCATGGGCCCTGTGCAGCTGCATTCCCCCCTTCCCTTCTCAGGCCGCCCTGCCAGCTGAGAAATGCTCCTTGGGGCTCGGCCTTGGCCAACAGCCCCTGGGCTCAGCTCCTCTGCAGCTCATCACAAACACTGTCTGCTCCAGGCACTGCTCCTGCCCAACCAGCTCCTGGTTCCTTTAGCAGCAGCCCTGGGACCTGTTTTTGTTCCCTCCGTGGCATAACATCCCTGTTCTCACACCGCCAAAGAAAGCTGTTGTTGCCAAGTGTGGCCAGGATGAACCATTGCTGGGACTGGAGCCCCTCTCTTGGGGCCCTGCAAACAGCGCTCCAAAAGGAGCCCTTGGAGCTCTCCTGGGCCAGCGACTCCCTCTGAGTGGGGCCTCTCCCAGCCGGGAACTCTCCTGTTTGCTGCACTCAGGGATCCTGAAAAACCACAGAGCCTGGGCCGATCCCCCCACTCCTCCAGGCTCCACCCTTTGCCCTTTACTGGGGAGATGCCAAAGGATCTACAGTGAGCATTTCCTGCCCTCAGGGGAATTGCTCACAGGTGCCTTGCATTGACTCTTTGTGTCTGTGTGCACACAGGAGTGCCTGTGCTGGGGGAATGTGGCAGAAATGCTGCTCTCTGAGGGGCTTGAGTGCCTTGGATAGCTGATTCAGTCAGGCCTGTAAGTGAGGTTACATCATGACAAATAAGTTAAATGGTATTAAGAGGTTTTTTATTTTTGCAAATTTTACTATGTTATAAGCTAAGTTGAATATTGCTTAATGTTATTCCACTATTAAATCTTTAAGTCATTGGTTGTAAGTGAGGTTAAGTACTGTTAAGCTCTGTTCTTTTCCTAAATTGTGAAGTTGAAGGTATCAGTTAAGGTTAAGGTATCAGTGAAGTCCTGTTAAGTTTGACCTCTGTCAAGCTTTTATTTTTTATTCATTTTATACTTGCCCTCACTGTCCTTGTGTCTCACACACACTGGGACAGTTCTCATCTCATTTCTGGTTTGATTGCCTGGATTCTGTTTGGTTTTGTTGCTGCTTTGTTTCTTTGGTGTGCCTGAAGTGTCCACTCAGAAGCAGAGTGACTCTAGCCAAGGAACTTTGTGCTGCTGTCCCTTAATATTCAATCTGGTTTTTGCTGGATTTTGCTGAATCCCCTTGCTGGGAATTTTTTCAGTGCTCTCAAGGCCTCGTTGGTAGCAGGGTGAAGGAGCCCTGGCCCAGGCTCTCGCCCTGGGGGACATGGGGACGCTGCCGGGGGGTCCCTGTCCCCCCGTGCCACCCCCAGGGCCCCGGCCCCCCGTCCCCGTGTCAGGCTCTGGGGTTGATCTCGTGGAACATCCTCTGGGGGAGGCTGTGGGGCCGGGGGCGGGGAAGCCCGGGGGGACAGGGGACCCTGCTGTGCACGAGCAGGGTTGGACTGCTCTGGGGGGAACTGTGAGGGGGGCCGGGGCAGAGTGACCTCCCCAGTGACCTCACACAGCCCCTGTGATGTCACAGCCCCTATGATGCCACACAGCTCTTTTGCAATGTCACACAGCCACCAGTGATGTCACACATCAGTGATGTCACACATCTGACTGAAGCCCACTCTAGGTTTTCACACAGCCCCTGTGATCTCACACAGCTAACTATGAGATGTCACCCTATGATGTGCTACATCTGCTTTGTGATGTCACAGAAGTCTCTGTGATGTCACAACCTGATCTATGATGTTACACAGCCACCCAGTGATGTCACAACCCACTCTCTGATGTCACAGAGCCACCCTCGAGGATGGCAGAATCTGCTCTATTGCCTCACACTATGGTGTCGCAAACAGCTTTGTGATGTCACAAACCTCTCAGTGATGCCACGAGACCTTTTCTGTGATGTCATACTGGCACTCTTTAATGTCACAGCATATACTTTGAACCTTGCAGCCAGCTCTATGATGGCATCCAGCCATGCCATGGTGCCACAGCCTTCTCAGTGATGTTACAGAATCCCCTCTATGATGCTGTAGCTGCTCAGTGACTTCCACAACAAACTCTCTGATGTCATGGGCCAATCTGTTGACTTCAAAATTGCTTCCTAGAGCACTATATTCTAATAATTGATAAAGCTCCTGAACTGTGGAGTAAATAACTCGGGTTAAAATCTTTCTGTCCGATCATGATCAGAATCAGTCAGAGCTGTATTTATATAAATATATCTGGTATTCCATCATTAATCCTGTGGGACAAATTGGGTTAAAGTTCAATTCCACCTGTCCAACCTTTTACACATAAACCTTTGACAAATTCTTGGGCTGGGATTGGATCCAACTGTTCCCAGTCTCCTCTCTTAGAAGAAATTTTAACAGTCTAGGAGCCCTGCAAGGGTTTGAGGATCCATGGTGACTGTTGGGTGTATTTTCTGCACCTCAGGTCTCCGCAGGAGTTTCTCCAATAAAGAAATAAAGCTTTTGCCTGAAGCTCCCTCTGTGCCCATGACAGGAACCCCTGTGAGTGTCTGAGGCATCCCGGCTCTTTGGCAGCCTGGGGACTCCTGGGATGTCACCGTGGAGCCCCCATGAGTGCCAGAGACAGATCGGTGCCTTTGCAGCCCAAGGTCCCCTGGGATGTCACCATGGAATGTCTGTGACTGCCTCTGACCACAGGGCTCTTTACCATCCCCAGAAACCCCTGGGAGGTCTCCATAGAGCCCCTGTCTGTGCCTGTGATATTCCAGCTCTGGAACAGGCTAGAGACTCTTGGAAAGTCCCCATGGATTCCCTCTGAGGGCCTGTGACAAATCTGATCCTTTGCAGGCAACAAGCCCCCTGTTGCTATGGTCAGTTTCCATGGCAACCATCACCAGCCTCCTGTTGCTATGGTCAGTTTCCATGGCAGCTCCATGGAGACCCCATGTCAGCGGTGGTTGCCATGGACACCAGCTCAGGCCTGCAGCCAGAGCCCGTTGCCATGGCAACCATTGGCAGCACCATCCCCAGGCTCATGGGATCCCAGAATCACAGAATTGACTGAGCTGGGAGGGACCCATCAGGATCCTCCAGTCCAACTGCTGGCCCTGCACAGGACACCCCAACAATGCCAGCCTGGGCCTGGCAGCGCTGTCCAAACGCTGCTGCAGCTCAGAGAGCCCTGGAGCTGGGACCCTTCCCTGGGGAGCCTGGGCAGGGCCCCAGCAGCTTCTGGGCAAAAACCTTTTCCTGATATCCAACCTGAGCCTGCCCCGACTCAGCTGCAGCCGTTCCCTCCACTCCTGTCCCTGGGCACCAGAGGGAAGAGGTTCCAACAGCCCCAGCCAGGGACCCACTCCCAAGGCTGTTGCCATGGCCACCAGGGCTGGGACCAGCTGGGATGCTTGGTTTCCATTGGCCAGGGTTCAGAAATGGGATTCCCCAATTTCCTGCTCCCGCTAAAACCGTGCTGCCCTCGCTGCCCTCCCGCCTCCCATGGAAAGCACAAAAGGCAAAGATCCTGGGCTGGGATAAGAACAATTTATTGGGAACAGCAACGAGATAAGGAAAAAACTGAACAGTAACAATACTGATAACAGAAGGGATAAATGATACTGTTTACAGGGAAAACTACAACACAACTTCCTGGCTCTTCCCAACAACATATTTCCCCTTCCTGGAAATTTCAGCCTTCTCCTCAGGCAGAGAGAAATCCCTTTCCTGCCCCTGACAATGACCTGAGGTGAGAGTGAATGTAATTACAGGGCCATGGAAAGACCCTCATGTACTTCAGTTTTACACCATGTCATTGACAGGGGAAGGTATTGGGGCAGTTGTCTTCCCAGCATGGATCATAGGGAAACTTTTCAAGAAAGGACAACAAAATATTTTCTTTACAATCCAGACCCACAACAGCCATTTTCCTCATCAGTTCTTCCATAAGTGACTCAGAGGAAGCTGCATCCAAGTTCCAAGAGTTCTTGCAGAGAGAACCACAACCTCCTCAGAGGAGGGAACCATGCTGTTGTCAAAGGCACTTGGGGTCAGAGAACAGTGCCCTGAACTCCCTGTGCCAAAATAATATGGTTAAGAAAATTGTTAGAGAGATGCCACTGCCCCAATTAAGGTGCTAACGTGACCAAATCCAAAATGGATTTTATTGAACAGTAACTGTGAGGTAGAGACAGTTAAAACAAAGAGAAAAGTGGGGCATGGCAATGGAGTGACAAGGGACAGAGACCTCCCCTGGAGCAGGGCAAGTGTGACATTGTTCCCTGTGTGTGTGGCCTTCCCGGGGTGGGGGTTTTACACCTGAGCCAGTTTGAGTAAGGGGGATGGTGTTCACCCCCTGAGCAGGGATTACCCCACTGTTTCAGGTTGCCATGCAAGATGTAACTAAATGCATGTTTTCAATCCCCAACTTCATAAACTGCTATAAAAAGGCAGGGCAGTGTTCTTTATCTCTTCCATGACTCAGCCCTGATAACGCCCTCCAGGGGAGATATCTTCTGTGAATGGGCCATTGAGGGTCTTTGCAGGACTGATAAAATTCCATCATCGCATTGTGGGATGCTCTGCCCAGGGGGAGGATCTAAACATTCCTACCTGGATATAAGCTGAGCCTTGCAACACCAGAAGCAGCTTGCCTACTGGATTCCCAGAGGACAAGAGCTCCATAACCACCACTGGACCTTCAGAGGAAGACAAGACCCTTCTACAGGATCACTGCTCTGACAGAATCACGTTTCTCACTCCAACAGGACTGCAGCCACCATTTATTGGGACTGCTACCACCGCCCTGACCAACAGGGTGTCAGGTTATATCCTGACTCTGTCAGTTTAAGGCAGTGTTTCTGTATCATTTGCATCTTTGATCTTCATTTTCTTTTAAATTGTAATTCTGACTTTGACTCTCCCCCAGGTTTGCCTTAAAACCAGTAGAAAATGCAATGCACGCCCTTTGTTTTCTTCCCAGAACAGGATTTCCCATTCCCAAGTCTTTACTGGATGGAGGAGGAGGCTGTGAAGAACAAGAAGGATCCCCAGGACACCCGGGCAGGTGAGGAGGAATTCAGTGCCCCTTTCCCCCTCTCTCCAGCTCCATCTCCCAGCCCAGCACAGACCCTGGCTGCAGGACAACCCTGCTGCCAACCCCGTCCTGCCAGGGATGCACTGGTGGGATCTCCTTCCCCTTCCCTGTGGCATGGAGGCAAATCCCATCCTTTCCTTGTCCTTCCTTCCCCAGGGAAGGAGCTGAGAATGGAGTCCATGGAGGAAAAATCTCCATGGCAGAACCTCATGGAAAAGGCCATTTTGAATGACTCCACAGTGCAGAATTCCAATGAGGAGGAATATCCCACAAGATCCTGCAGGAGGAGGGGCTCCAAACCCAGCTCAGTGTGCTCTGAGGAGGAAACACCCACCCTGAGCCAGGAAGGTGGTCAGAGCTCAAGCCAGGGCTTGGAGCTGGTGGTCCATGAGCAGCTTCAAGATGGGGAGAAGCCCCACAAGTGCTTGGAGTGTGGGAAGAGCTTCAGACAGAGCAGCACTCTGATCAGCCACCAGATGATCCACACTGGGGAATGGCCCTACGAGTGTGGGGAGTGTGGGAAGGGCTTCAGCTCCAGCCCTGCCCTCGTCACCCACCAACGCATCCACACTGGGGAGAGGCCCTATGAATGTCCCCGGTGTCAGAAGAGGTTTCAGACCAGCTCTGATCTCCTCCTGCACCAGCGCATTCACACAGAGGAGAGGCCCTTCCGCTGCCCCGACTGTGGGAAGGGCTTCAAGCGCAACTTCACCCTCATCACCCACCGGCGTATCCACACGGGGGAGAGGCCCTACGAGTGTTCCCAGTGTGGGAAGAACTTCACCCAGATTTCTGTCTTAACCAGACACCAACAGAGGCACCTGTAAGGGAAGGCCTGGCAATGCCCCAATGCAAGAGGACTTTTGTGCACTGCCCCAACTTCATCCATAATTGGAGGATCCATGTTGGGAAGAGCCTTGGTGATCCATGTTCCCCATGATCCATGCTAGGAAGACACCTGTCCCTTTTCCTGCCCCTGTCAATGACATGATGTGGTATGGAAGAACATGAGGGTGTGGCCATGGCCACTCCCACCTCAGGTCATTGCCAGGGACAGGAAAAGGACTCTCTCTCTTCCTGAGGAGAAGGGTGTCCTTTCCAGGCAGGAGGAAATACGTGGCCAGGCAGACCCAGTGAGTTGTGTTTTAGTTTTCCCTGTAAACAGTTTAATTTATACACTCTTATCAATATTTTTTCTGTTCCATTTGTTCCTTATCTCGTTGCTGTTCCCAATAAATTGTTCTTATCCCAGCCCAGGATCTTTGCCTTTTGTGCTTTCCATGGGAGGCGGGAGGGCAGTGACAGCAGCGCGGTTTTAGCAGGAGGAGGAAATTGGGGAATCCCATTCCTGAACCTCAGCCTGTGGAAACCGAGCATCCCAGCTGGTCCCAGCCCTGGTGGCCATGGCAACAGCCTTGGGAGCGGGTCCCTGGCTGGGGCTGTTGGAACCTCTTCCCCCTCGTGCCCAGGGACAGGAGTGGAGGGAACGGCTGCAGCTGAGTCGGGGCAGGCTCAGGTTGGATGTCAGGAAAAGGTTTTTGCCCAGAGGCTGCTGGGGCCCTGCCCAGGCTCCCCAGGGAAGGGTCCCAGCTCCAGGGCTCTCTGAGCTGCAGCAGCGTTTGGACAGCGCTGCCAGGCCCAGGCTGGCATTGTTGGGGTGTCCTGTGCAGGGCCAGCAGTTGGACTGGAGGATCCTGATGGGTCCCTCCCAGCTCAGCCCATTCTGTGGGTTTGGGATCCCATGAGCCTGGGATGGTGCTGCCAGTGGTTGACATGGCAACGGGCTCTGGCTGCAGGCCTGAGCTGGTGTCCATGGCAACCACCCCTGACATGGGGTCTCCATGGAGCTGCCAAGGGACTAACCATAGCAACAGGGGGCTGGGGATAGTTGTGTCCTGGGGTGACGTTATGATGCTTGTATTCCCATTCATCTGTTCTGTGCCTTTAAGACCGGCTCTGAAGAGTGGAAGTTTTGTTTGGGTTTCTCTTATCAGGGACACAGAGACGAGCAGTACATAGGGGTGTTTTTCACTTCTTGCTTCAGCTTGCTGCTCTGCTTGCTCCCTTTTGTGCTCTTGCTTCTGCTCTGCTTTGGCCTCTGCTTATTACTAGTTCTAGCTAAACAGTCCAAATTCCTTCCTGGACTGTTTCTCCTCTCCTTTTTCTGTGACCATCTCGAACCTGCTCCAGACTGGGACCTGGGAGCACCGAGGGTTTGCACCGTTTGGCTGCAGCAGCTGCCCCAGCGCCGGAGGGACTGAGAACAGAGCAACCACCCCCGAAAGAGACTTTCTGATTTTGCCATCTTTCTCAGAGTGGTGTCATCGAGTATTGTTCATTTTGTATGCTGGGGGGGGTGCTGGGCCAGTCAAATAAACAGGTTCTTTCCACGTCTCTCCACGGAATTTTTTCCCGAACCGGTTGGGGGGAGGGGCTGTGTGGGTTTTGCTTTCTGGAGGGGCCCTCCTTTGCAGATTCTTTAAGAAATTTGCCCTAAACCAGGACAAAATAGTTTGGTGCACAAACGTGGGGCTCGAGAGAGAGTGGAAAAACCCTGTTTTGACTGCATTTTGGCTGCTATTACTCCGTGTTCGTTTAAATCAGCTAATAGCCATGCTTTTTGGATTCATAATGCCTATTGGGGTGAAGGTTTGCATGCCTTTCTGGTCCCTAGGGTTTTTCGAGATTTTAATACTTCTCTGGTCCCTAGGTTTATTTTATTATTCAGAAATAGCTTTAGTATTGCCCCTAATACGTAGTTTTTACATCAGAGGGGCAGTGACCAGAGTAGCTATCCTGCTGGGTTTGGTGGCAATAATGTGCAAGAAGTTTATAAACATGCTAGGGTCTGCTCCAGGTATGAATGGTTCATGGCTATGGTTATGCATCCAGTTTGTTGCAGGAGGAGCAGGAGGGAATGAGGTTTTTCAGCCTCTGCTTTTCTTCTTCTCCTATGAATCAGTTGCTTTACTAGTGAAGGATGTTCAGTTTCCCCTCAATGTTAAAGAAACCATCTTCGTGGTATTGAATCTGGTAACCTTCCTCTATACAGCCTGCTGCTTCTCTAGAATGAGGGCTGAGTATTCTAGATGGGCTGATGTGACCCCTGACTCAGGAGTAAACCCCGGTGTGGAAAATCCTAAGTGGTGTGGGAAATGGGAGGATATGGGCCAAATCCTGAAGGAATTCTCTGACCCTATAGTGTGGGATTTTCCCCATGAACAAATTCAGAACCCAGCTGAGGTGGGGAAATATCTGAAAGAGAAGTACCAGGACGAGCCTAAGGAGAGGAAGGTCATTGCAGTGAGCTGGGCCCTGGCATATGCTTATCGCACACTGCTAGATACTCTAGGGCAGCAGACAGAGGCAGGGGGGCAGGGAGATAAATCAGCAACTGTCCCAGTGACTCAGGCTGCAGCTAACACTCCAGGCTTGAAGCCAGC
Source organism: Zonotrichia albicollis (assembly GCF_047830755.1). NCBI lineage: Eukaryota > Metazoa > Chordata > Aves > Passeriformes > Passerellidae > Zonotrichia > Zonotrichia albicollis. The sequence goes on along the minus strand of NC_133827.1, from coordinate 3,410,573 downwards.
AACTAAACCCATGGCTGTTGCTACCAGCACTAGAATTGGGAAATGCACAGACAAGACCAATCGACCAGTGGACGATGATGATGATGATGATGAAGGAGAAGGAACCTCACTGCCTCCTGACATAAAATCAGGAGTCACAGCAGCAGGTGCAAGATCAGACGCAAATATTGAGTCCTTTTTTCCTGAAGGACATTTGTGGCTTACGGAAGGATTACACTCAACGACCTGATGAATCCATAATTAGTTGGTTAGTTTGGCTCTGGGATGCTGCAGGTGAGGCTACAATTCTGGATAGCGAGGCATTTGGGATCCCTGTCACAGGATCCTGTCATTGACCAAGGAATGATGAGGAGGGCTAACCCACTCAGCCTCTGGGCATGGGTCTTGGAAAGTGTTGCACAAAGATACCTGTGTGCAGATGATCTCTATATGCAACAAACCCCGTGGAAGACCATAGAGCAAGGGATCCAACACCTGAGAGAAATGGCCGTGGCTGAGATTATCTTCTCAGATGACGTGACAGCTAAGAACCCAGACTTAGTACCATGCACGTCTGTGATGTGGCGAAAACTCGTACGACTCGGGCCACAAGAATATGCTTCTGCCTTAGCCATCATGAAGAGGGATGAGAGGGATGAGACTGTGCTTGACATGGCAAGGAAGCTCTGAGCATATGCAGATGCTGTACATGGCCCGACACATGCCAGAATTGCAGCAGCAGAAACACGTCTGCAGAACTTAGAGGATAAGATAGAGGAGAATCATAAGAAGCTCAGAGAGGAGATTAAAGAAGACCTTCTCCCAGTCTCGGCAGTACAGATCAGAGGTTCTGGTATCCAAGGCAGATGTTTCCCAGATGGAGAGAGAAGGTACACCCCACGAGCTGAGCTGTGGTTCTACCTGTGTAATTGTGGGGAAAATATGAGGAAGTGGGATGGAAAACCTACTGCTGCTCTGGCCCCATGGGTGCATGAATTGAAGGAAGACAGGGCTGAGAGAGGGAGTTCCACCAAAAGGAAAGCAGCTCCAGTTGCCCGTAGCCAAACTGCCAGGTATGATGATGAAAGCCATGTTTTCTGGACTGTGTGGATTCGTTGGCCTGGCACATCAGAACCACAAAAATACAAAGCTTTGGTTGATACTGGTGCTCAATGTAAATTAATCCCATTGAGATAGGTGGGGACAGAATCTTTTTCTATTGTTGGTGTGACAGGGATCCTAACATTTCACTTTTGTGGAAGCTGATGTGAGCCTGACTGGAAATGAGTGGCAGAAGCATCTTATTGTGACTGGCCCAGAGGCCCTGTGTATTCTGGGCATAGACTTCCTCTGGAATGGATTTACAAAGACCCAAAGGAACTCAGGTGGGCTTTTGGCATAGCTGCTGTGGAGGCAGAAAACATCAAGCAGTTGAACACTTTGCCTGGACTATCAGAAGGCCCATCTGCAGTAGGACTTCTGAGGGTGGAAGAGCAATGAGTGCCAATTGCCACCTCCACAGTGCACTGCTGAGAGTACCGGACAAATCGAGATGCCATGATCCCCATCCACAAAATGATCTGAGAGCTGGAGAGCCAAGGGGTCGTCAGCAAGACCCACTCACCCTTCAACAGCCCCATTTGGCCTGTGCACAAATCTGAAGGAGAATGGAGATTAATTGTGGACTATTGTGCATTGAATGAAGTGACTCCACCACTGAGTGCTGCCGTGGCAGACATATTAGAGCTCCAGTATGAGCTTGAGTCCAAGGCAGCAAGGTGGTACGCCACTATAGACATTGCCAATGCATTTTTCTCCATTCCTCTGGCAGCAGAATGCAGGGCTCAGTTGGCTTTCACGTGGAGGGGACTGCAGTACACCTGGAACCAACTGCCCAAGGGGTGGAAGCACAGCCCCACCATCTGCCATGGACTGATCCAGATTGCACTGGAAAAGGGTGAGGCTCCAGAACATCTGCAGTATATTGATGACATCATTATGTGGGGGAAGACAGCTGCAGAAGTGTTTGAGAAAGGAAAGAAAATCATCCAAATACTCTTGGGAGCTGGTTTCACCATTAAAAAGAGCAAAGTAAAGGGACCAGCTTGTGAGATTCAGTTCCTAGAAGTGAAGTGGCAAGATGGACGGCGTCAGATTCCCACTAAGATCATCAACAACATCACTGTGATGTCTCCATTGACCATCAAGAAGGAAACACAAGCTTTCCTAGGTGCCATAAGTTTTTGGAGGATGCACATTCCCGAGTACAGTCAGATCGTGAGCCCTCTTTACCTGGTCACCCGCAAGAAGAACACTTTCCACTGGGGCCCTGAGCAGCAACAAGCCTTTGTCCAGATCAAGCAGGAGATTGCTCATGCAGTAGCCCTTGGCCCAATCAGGACAGGACCAGAGGTGAAGAACGTGCTCTACTCTGCAGCCGGGAACCATGGCTTGTCCTGGAGCCTTTGGCAGAAGGTGCTTGGGGAGACTTGGGGCCGACCACTGGCATTTTGAAGTCGAAGATACAGAGGGTCCAAAGCCAACTACACTCCAACAGAGAAGGAAATCTTGGCTGCCTATGAAGGAGTCCAGGCTGCCTCAGAGGTGTTGATACAGAAACACAATTCCTCCTGGCACCCCGACTACCAGTGCTGGGGTGGATGTTCAAAGGCAAGGTTCCTTCCACTCACCATGCCACCAGTGCTACATGGAGCCAGTGGATTGCTCTTATCACTCAGCGTGCCCATATAGGTAAACTGAATCGCCCTGGGATTTTGGAGGTCATTACAAATTGGCCTGAAGGTGAGAATTTTGGTGTCACAGATGAAGAACAAGAACCAGTGACACGTGCTGAAGAGGCTCCTCCCTATAACCAACTGCTCCCAGAGGAAACATGCTACGCTTTTTTCACTGACAGTTCCTGTCTGTCATGGTTTGACCAGGAAGAAGTTGGGAATTCTGGGAAGCTGTGGTCAAACCAATGAAAGTTTTGGGTTTGAGACTGGCGTCCGGTGTGGCCAGTGGGTTTTGGACACACCTCCGAGAATACACAGGGGTTAAAAGCAAGGCACTGCCCTGGCACTTCCTCTTTTTGGACCTCGCCGGGCGAGGAGTTCAGATCTCTCCCCCGTCCGGCCCGCTGCTGCTGGGCGGGGGAGGGGCCAGCCATGCGGTAAGGCCTGGACAGAGATGGTGTTGAGGGGGCTTCGAGGATGGAAGGGTGGGGGAGCCCCAAGAGACATCGGGCAGCCAGCCCCCCCCCCTCCCCCCCAGGAGAGCAGCCAGCGAGAAGGGGGAGGAAGACTGCCCGGCCGCAGCGGCAGCGTGTGGGCAGCATGCGTGGGAGCCGTTCCGGGACCGACAGACAGAGACTGAAAACTTTTAACCCTTTCTTACATGATTGGGGCCTTGCGAAAATGCTAATCCTCCTCGAAGCTGAATAAGAAGGGAGATGAGAGATGATATGAGATAAGGACTTTGGCCCGGAGTTTGTGGAGATGATTGGATGGGGAGAGATGATTTGGAGTGGCCTTTTGGCTGGACGTTTTCTTGTAGCCATGGACTCAGTTGTTCCTGTGACACAGACTGCATTTAGGGGGAGGCAGTGCCTCAAAACCAGGAGGGTTCATTTGTGAGGACCCCCCGGCCCCAGGGGGTTGGAAATATATGGGGGGGACAGTTGTCCCAAAAGCAGAGACTGTGCCTTTTTGGAGTGAGACAAGGCATCCTTGAAAGACCACCCTAAAAGCAGCTCTGATCCATGTCTCGGTGGTGAGAGCACTGAGCATGGAAGGAACATGTCACAAGCGGCAAATGGACTTTCCGGGCGGTGCCGAGGTGACAAGGAAGCATCCGGGATTTCAGTGTGTTTCCAGAAGCCTATGGAACAAGAAGGACTCCGTTCCTCTTCATGAACTGCAGTTTGAGTATACTAAAGTGTCGTGCCGGGCTGGGCAGTTGGTATTTTTGAGAGAATGTATTGGATTGGGAAAGTCAGGGAGTGGGGAGGAGGAAAAGTGGTTTTTGTAAGGTTTTCAATTTTTTTCTTTTCCTTATAGTCTTTCCTATTTTTTTCCCTGTAGTTTTAGGTAATAAAGTGTTATTTATGTTTAAGTTGGAGCCTGTTTTGCTTATTCCTGGTCACATCTCACAGCAGACACCAGGGTGAGGCATTTTCATGGGGGCACTGGCTCTGTGCCAGGCTCAAACCATGACACTGTCATATCGTAGGGATGAACCAGAAATGGAAAGCAGCCGTATGGAGCCCCACATGACAGGTTGCACAAGCTACCGAAGGAGAAGGTGGATCAAGCCAACTTGCTGAACTCAAAGCTGTTCAACTGGCCCTGGCCATTGCTGAAAGGGAGAAGTTGCCAAAGCTCTACCTCTACACTGATTCATGGATGGTAGCCAACACTCTGTGGGGATGGCTGGAGAGCTGGAAAGAGGCCAACTAGCAGTGTAGAAGAAAACTAATTTGGACTGCTGATGAGTGGAAAGACATTGTTACCAGGGTAGGGAGGCTACCTGTGAAGGTCTGCCATGTAGATGCCCATGTACCCAAGAGTAGAGCTAATGAGGAGGACCAAAACAATGAGCAGGTAGATCAGACAGCAAAAATAGAGGTGTCCAAAATAGACCTAGATTGGGAACATAAGGGAGAGTTTTTCCTAGCTTGATGGGCCCATGATGCCTCAGGCTATCAGGGCAGGGATGCCACCTCTAAGTAGGCACGAGACCGAGGGGTGGATCTAACCATGGACAGTATTTCTCAGGTTATCCATGACTGTGAGGCGTGTGCTGCCATCAAACAGGCCAAGGCAGTGAAGCCCCTGTGGTATGGTGGGTGGTGGTCCAAGTACAAGTACGGGGAGGCCTGGCAGATTGACTACATCACACTGCCCCAGACTCGCCAGGGCAAGCGCTACATGCTGACCATGGTGGAAACCACCACTGGATGGCTGGAGCCCTACCCTGTGTCTCAAACTACTGCCCAGAACACCATCTTGGGCCTGGAAAAGCAAGTCCTGTGAAGACATGGAACCCCTGAGAGAATTGAGTTGGACAAGGGGACTCATTTCAAGAACAGCCTTATCAACACCTTGTTTTGCGGAGAAAAGAAGAAACCTCACAACTTGTAAAAGTTGTAAAGCCCGGTATGCTTTATTATGACACGCGCCGGACGCAAGACTCCCCAAAAGGGCATGCGTACCCCTGAAGATTTCAGACCTCCTTTTATCCCCCTTCCAAATGCATATGCATACAGTTTCACAATAAGTTCATACATATTCATCTTGCATGACACTTAGCACTAATTCTTCTTTATCGGAGGAATTCCTAGGTCGGGGGCAGATTGACCTCGTGGTTTTTCTGTTTTTCTTTCTCTGTCTCCTTGCTGTCTCTGGAACGTGGCCTCTCCTTCAGCTTTAGCTCCACAGACCCTTCACCTCTCCCAGACACTTCACCTAGTTCAGGATGGATCCTTACTCTGTCTCAACCTGGGCCAGGGAACATGGTATTGAATGGATATATCATACCCTTTATCCTACACCTGCTGCTGGGAAAGTTGAACAATGCAACAGACTACCTAAGACTACCGTGAAGTCACTGGGCAGGGGAATCTTCAGAAACTGGGAAATGAACTTAGCAAAAGCCACCTGGATGTTCAACACCAGAGGGTCCATAAATTGGGCTGGTCCTGCCCAGTCTTGCCCAGTCTGAGCCTTTGCACATAGTGGATGGAGACAAAGTCCCTGTTGTACACATGAAAGGTATTTTAGGAAAGACTGTTTCGATTAATCCCGCCTTAGGCAAAGACAAACCCATACATGGAATTGTTTTTGCTCAAGGACCTGGTTACACTTGGTGGGTAATGCAGAAAGATGGAAAAAGCCGTTGTGTACCACAAGGAAACCTAGTCTTAAGTGAGAACAGTATGTAAGGTTTAATTGTGATGCAGATGGAAATAGAATAAGGCATGGATAATGCCCTAGACTGCAAGGTAATATGTGTGTTTTATTCCCATCTATTAGAGGTGGGCCAGTTATTAATTGGGCAGTTTTTCTTTATCTCTTCCACAACCAATCCTCCCTCTGGGAAGACGTCTGCTGTTAATGTGCCATTGAGTGTCACTGCGTGACTGATCAAAATTACATCATCCCACTGTGACATGCTTCACCCAGGGGGAGGAGCCAAATATTCCTTCCTGGCTATAATCTGAGATTTTGGGACACCAGAGACAGCCTTTTCCACTGGATTCCCAGAGGAGCAGCCCTTTCCCACTGGATTTCCAGAGGAAGACCAGCCCACCTACACCACCATAGGATCTTCAGAGGAAGACTACAGCCTTTTACAGCATCACTGCCTCAACAGAACCACACCTGCCACTCCAGGAGGATTGCAGCCACCATTTAATAGGACTGCTACCACCACCCTGACCCACAGGGTTTCAGGTGGTATTCTGACTCTTGTCAGTGTTTTGTATTACTGTATTGTTTTGTTTTGTTTTGATTTGCTTTTTTCTGGTAAAGAACTGTTATTCCTTCTCCCTTATCTGTGCCTGAAAGCCCCCTTAATTTCAAAATAATAACAATTCAGAAGGAATTGTTATCATTTTGAAATTAAACCCTCTCAGAAGGAGGGGGATTTACATTTTCCATTTTGGGGCAGCTCCTGCCTTCCTTAGCAGACACCTGTCTTTTCAATCCTTGACAAGGGGAAGGATTCAAAGTCTCAGTTATAATGCAAATAAAGTTTGAAGGAACAAAAAAAATAGAAATCGGGGATGTTCTGTTAGTTCCAGAAGCAGGGTGAAATTTATTCTGACAGGATTTATGGGTGCAGTTTGACATTGGAGTGCTCCCAAAGAAGGGGAAAATGGTAATTAAGCTTCTCCAATTAAGGGAAGAAAATAAGGGGAAAATTCATGAGATGGTGTGGGCAAAATGGAAGAAGTAAAGTAACTTAAACATCAAACCTATAGTAATAAAAATAGTTAATGAGAACCATCCAGTTCGGGCACGACAATACTTGTTCTCCCTGGAAGGGAGACGAGGACTATGGCCGGTGATCCAGGACCTGCTTAAGGACAGGACCTTAGAACCATGTATATCCCTCCATAATACACCCATATTACCAGTAAAGAAGTCAGATGGGACTTACAGGCTTGTCTAAGATTTGAGAGAAGTGAACAAAAGAACTGTGAATCGGTACCCAGTAGTGCCTAATCCCTGTACACTACTAAGTAACATTCCCCCCACCAGTGGTTTAGTGTGATAGACCTAAAAGATGCTTTTTTTTCCACTGGTAGGGGAAAGTGGGATATATTTACTTTTGAATGGGAAGACCCCAGTTCTGGGGAGGAAGCAACAGCTTTGGTGGACCAGGTTACCCCAAGGGTTTTCCAACTCCCCAAACCTCTTTGGTCAAGCCCTAGGAGAAGTACTACAACTCTTTACCATTAAACCTGAGATAAAGCTCATCAAATATGTAAATTATTTGCTTCTCCCAGGACAGGAAGAAAAAGAAGTTTGGGAATCCACCATAGTGTTGTAAATTTTCTGGGGAACCAAGGTATCAAAAGGGTAAATTCCAATTTGTAGAGTGGGAAGTAAAATTCCTAGGACATGTGATTTTTCAAGGGAGCTGGTGGCTGAACCCTGAGAGAATTACAAGGATAGTGTCACACCCATGGCCAAAAACTAAGAGAGAAGTCAGAAAGTTTTTAGGCCTGTTGGGATATTGTAGGCTATGGATTGAAGGATACACACAGGCCATCCAGTTCTTGTATGAAAAGTTAGTTGAAGAAGAGATTAGATGGTAAGAAGATCAAAAAAAGTTTGAAGCTTTAAAGAAAAATTAGTCAGTGCATCGGCACTGAGTCTTCCTGCCTTAGACAAACCCTTCTATTGTTTGTGGATATAGAAAAATGGGTAGCACATGGAGTGTTAGCCCAGGACTGGAGAGGATCCAGGAAACCAGTGGCCAATTTATCAAAATTACTAGACCTTGTCAGCTCCGGGTGGCCAACCTGCATTCAGGCTGTGGCAGTGACTGCCCTACTCATATCAGAAAGCAAAAAAATACCTTCTGGGGGAAAATTGAAGATATATATCCAAAACTCAGTAAGGAGTATCCTAAGTCAAAAGGCTGAGAAATGGCTCACTGATTCCTGAGTGCTAAATTATGAAGCCATCTTAATACAAAATGGTTTAGAGCTAATATTGAGTAACCAACTCAACCCTGCCCAGTTTTTGTATGGAGAACCAGATGAGAAACTAATACATAATTGCCTAGAGGTTATAAACTATCAAACTAAAATAAGACAGGACCTAACAGATCAACAACTCCAAGGTGGAAAACGATTGTACATTGATGGATCTTCATGGGTAATAAAGGGGCACAGGGTATCAGGGTGCGCTATAGGGCATGAAGAGTTGATGGCCATAGAAAAGAAAAAGTTACCTTCCAACTGATCAGCCCAGGCATGGGAGTTATATGCCCTAAAGTGAGCTCTGGAAATATTAGCATGGAAATGGAGAACAATATATACAGACTCAAAATACACTTTTGGCATAGTGCATACCTTTGGAAAAAATTGGGAAGAGAGGGGGCTATTAAATTCAAAGGGAAAGGGACTGTTTCACGAAAAATTTCTTTTAGAATAGTTAGAAACCTTAAAATTACCAGAGGAAGTAATGGTGGTTTATGTTAAAGGACATCAAAAAGGGGAGCAAGGGAACAATTTAGCCAATTTAGAAGCTAAAAATGCAACTGAATCAGAGACAGAAAAGCTAATTATAATACTAACACCCCTGAGAAAAATACAAAAAGTCCTGATGTTCAGTGGGACATAAAAGGAAGAACTCCTCAAAATGGGAGCCAAGAAAGATAACAAAGGGAAGTGGAGATTAGCAGATGGGAGGCAAATGTTGAATAAACCCTTTGCCAAGAAAATGCTAGAAGGCATACATGGAACAATGCATTGGGGTACACAAGTGCTAAGTGATCAATTTCTAAGGGATTGGAGATGCATAGGAATTTTTAGAATAGCAATGCAAGTAAGTGAATTGTATGTGCTATCTCAAAAAGTAAATAACAAAATTATGAGGAAAACACCCAGGGGAGGGTGAGAACTAGCCTTATGGCCCTTCCAAAACATCCAAGTAGACTTTACTGAGCTTCCCCAGGTACAACAGTGGAAGTTTTTGCCAGTGATAGTAGAACAGATGGCTCATTGGGTAGAGTTGGTACCCACTGTGAAAGCCATTGCCAATGTTGTGAGTAAAACACTTTTAGAATCAATCAGTCCCTGATAGGGAATGGCAAACAGGATTGATTCAGACCAGGGAAATTCATTTCACATTGATGATATTGCAGAAAGTTGTTCAGGCCCTGGGAGTAAAATGGGAATTATACACTCCATGGCATCCACAGAGTTCTGGTCAGGTTGACAGAATGAATGAAACTCTTAAAAGAGCTCTAGTTAAGCTAATGACTGAAATCCAAATGTCATGGATAAAAATGTCTCCCTTTGGCCTTATTAAGATTTAGAACCCAACCCCAGTCAGATCTAGGGGTGTCACCCCATGAAATGATATTTGGGTTACCTTTCCTGACCTCACCCCAGAAGGTTGCCACCTATGAGGAAGGAGAAGCCAATGCCAAGAAATATGTTTGTCCATATCAGTAACCTTAGAAGGGCTAAGACATAAAGGGACAATTCCTCAAACTACCAATCTGGATTTCAGAATCCATAATATTAATGCTGGGGATTGGGTGATGATTAAGTCAAGGAGAGATCAGCCTCTAACTCCTCAGTGGGAAGGTCCCTTTCAGCTACTGCTCACCACTGAATGGGCCATGTGAACTACAGAGCAGGGATGGACTCATGGCAAGAGAGTCAAAGGCACAGAGGAAGAACCCAAAGAGTGGACTATAACATCCAGGCTGGGTGAAACAAGACTGACTCTCAAGCAGAGACTGAAAGACAACCATAAAAACACCGATGCCCAAAAAGTAGAGTCAAGCTTCCACTAACAAGCTCGAGAACTGTCTTTCTGTTTTCATGGGTGAGAATTACCAGCATCTGTTGAGGAGAAGTAAACAAGGGACTGTAAAAGGTAATGGGACAGCTTCTTCAAGAAAATAAGACGAAGGAGAGCAAGACCGAGTTGGCCCCTTTGTTTACTACCAAGAAGGCTCCATAGCTCTGCTGTGAGTAGCAACACCGTAGGCATGGTAAGGTAGGGACATAAGGCCATTCTAGACCTCTATCATTCCTCAGTTGTCTTTTAATTCAACAGGGACTGGAGAGCAGGACCGAGTTGGCCTCTGTATTCACCCCTACAATACACCAACTATGGGTAGCAGCCACATAGGCATGGTAGATGGCAGCCAAAGCCATACTGGACATCTGGGATGCCCTTTTGTCCATTCCAAATAAGTGTGTCTAAGGAAAACCTGAGATATTTTTCTCCTGCTCCCACTGTCCTTGCCCACATGAACAGATGCTGGTATGACTGATTCAAGAGAGAGAGAAAATTTTTTACTTAATTGTTCAAGCAAAATGACTGAGAGAAAAAGAAAAGGAGTGTTATAAATGAGTAATCCTATGGTTGACTCCTACAATTACAAGGCGAATATTAAATATATGTTAAGAGAAGTTTTGTAGATGTATAGTTATCCTTCCCCTTGCATTGTTATCACAGGATGGCCTCAGTAGTCAGGGCATTTGGGAGGGTTGGCTTGTTACTATGGCAGCACCTGACCTCCAATCAAGGTGTAAGACAGTAATCTCCACCACTGGACAGTGAAGAAGGAGTCGATTGACAAGACTTTGGGAGGGGCTAGACATATAAAAGACAGAGCATCCATTTTGTAGACGAGCACATGGTGACTGAATTCTTTGGTCCCGGCACTGTATTCTTTTCTTTATTCAGTCTTTGGTTGTATTTTAACAGATAAGAAAATCAAGATCCTTCTGTTGTATTTTGATAAGGTCTTAGTAAATAATTTATATTTTTGAAAGTGAAAATCTTTTCTCACACAGGGTTGGGAATGTGGGGCAAGGTTGTCCACACTGGGTCAGCTCCAAGGTACAACTTTTCTGACCTGGCCAGACCTCCTTAGGAGAGACCGTGATCAATATCAATCACCAAATGCTGCAATCACCTCTTGTATAATAAGAACAGCAATAAAAGACACCCTTTAAGATAGGAATACATATTTCTTAGAAGCTGTTTCAAGTATTTCTCCACAACTGTAAAAGGAAATCCACCTAATTAATTGCTCCAGAGCCGAGAGAAATCAAGGCAGAGCCATGGTTTGTCAGGTATTGCTTGATGCTAATGAGCCCCGTGGTGCATTTGGAGATGAGCCCTGGAAACTCAGAGCCTTAGATTGCACAAACCTTTCCAACAGTCAAAGTCAGAGAAAAAACTCAAAGTGTCTCAAAGCATGGATGGCTCCCACTGAGGTCCATTCCAAACACAGGCTCTTCATGGACTCTTTGGAGGAGAGAATTGGAGGCCAGAATTGGAAAAAACACTTCTCAGATATTCAGAGTGGAAAGGAACATCCAAAGTACCTCAAAAACATTGAGTATCTCAAAGCATTAATGAGCCCCACTGAGTGTTGTTACTGACAAAGCCTCTCCAGGGACTAATTAAAGCAGAGAATTGGGGGACAAGATTGAACAGACCTCTCAGAAACTCCAAGGCAAAAGCCAAACCCAAAGTCCTTTGAAAAACCTGCAGTCCCTGCAGGGAGCATTAAGGAGCTCCCAGGGCCATTTCTGAGCAAGGCTCCCCAGGGACTCCTTCCAGCAGATCCTTGAGGCTACTGGGATGTGGGCTAGGGGGGGATGCTGAGAGCAGGACAAGGGGCTGACAGTGCCCAGCCTGGCTGGGGCTGTGCCAGGAGGCCCCAGGACCTCAGAACAAGGTGTCTCCTCACAGCCCTTGGTGGCACAGACGCTGCTGTGGCCCAGGGCACCAAGATTGGCTTCTCTTTGTCCCCACATGTCATCAGTGCCTCCAGTTCTCTGCTCTGCCTGGGGCCTGGGGACACTTTCTCAGTGGGACCCATTAAAAGTCCAAGAAACTTTGGAGTTGGATTCTGACTGGAAGTTCTGGAGAGGTTTCTTCAGCCCCCTCTCAGGGACTGATGTTCAGGGCCTGAGCACAAAGCCCCAGAGGCTCATTAAAGTCCTTGTGCTGTGTCTGTGCTGCTGAGCTGGGCTGGGCTCCTGGCACAGAGGCAGCTCCTGGTAACTAAGAAGAGCTTCAAAAGCACATTTCTCTTGATGAGCAGCTCTTCTGCCAGCCCAGCAGGTCTGGGGCACTGCCTGCAGCCACCCTGGGCACAGCACAGAGGCACAGAGAGCTTCAATCCATCAGGGCTGGGAAGGTGCTGAGAAGTGCCTGGGGCAGAATCACTGCCAGCCCTTGGCACAGGAACCTCTGGCTGCAGGACAATGCAGCTGCAGGTCCTGCAGTGATCTCCTACAGCTGGAACATCCCAATGCCTACAGACCCTGTGAGTACATTCTCTGATTGTCTCTTGTGCAGAGCAGCCAGGGGTGCCCAGGGCTGTTGTCGTGCAGAGCAGGGTCCTGCAGCCCAGGGCGCTGTGCTGGGGCAGGGACTCTGCTGCCTGCCAGGGACAGCTCTCAGCCAGCCCGGGGAGCTGCTCCCAGCGCTGGGGGACAAGATCTGGGTGGGAGGAGAGAGCTGGTAAGGCTTGGAAATGTTCTCCTTGTGTAGGGAGGATGCTGCATTGTTCAGGACTGCTTCCAGCGTGCCATTTACCTGCAGAACTTTTCCAAGTAGATTATGCAGGGGTGTTGTGGTGTGTTGCAATGTCCTGTTTTAAACTTCCGAGTCCCTTCCCAGGCGTGCCTATGCCTCTCTCCCTGCCCCCTCTCCCCCTTGCTGAGTGTGCCCTGTCAATCAGGCTAACATACCAGCAAGGCGTCGTGTGATTCGTCGATTTCAAAGGATGCTTCTCAGGCCTGGGGGTCATTGGCCTGTCTAAGTGTCATCCTCCCTTGAGACCCTGCCCCCTTCACCTGGTTGGTAACTCACCTGTCCCCTCCCCTTCCCCTGTCCCCGAGCTTATAAAGTTAATGAGACCATGCGGCTGGCATTCTGTTACCAGCAGTAGCCCAGTGCAGACGCCTCTGTACCAATGGAATAAACATCTGGCTACCTTCTAGCAGAATCCGCTCCCTTCTTTCTCTTCACCATCGCCAGATGCTCTCTCCTGAGGAGAACGGAGTCCTGTCTTGTGCCCCGCTACACTCTGCCGCCAGCCAAGGTATCTCTGGGGTAAAACACCGCAGTGCTGCCTGTGGCTCAGCAGCGAAGGTCAGAACTGGCCTAGGCACCATCTAACTGGTTATATTGGGATTCATATTCCAATACATGATGACACTGTGCTGTCGGTGCGGCCATTGGAAAGACACAGTCACCAGCGTGCAATTTTACCAAGATTAGAAGGACGTGAGGGGGTTCATCAATGGGACCAAGCTGTCCCTATTTCCCCTGCAGCTGCACCACAGCGGCCACTACAGCTGCGGGGGCTTGGTGGGGCTCATGCTGTCACGGTCAGCAACAGTGACAGTGACAGTGCACGGTGAGCACCCCCATGGCTGGAACTCCAGTCTCCTGACACCCCCAATGACCCTTCCCAGCAGACTCAGAGTCACAGTCCTCACCTCCCCTCTCCCACCCTGAGCTCTCCCTGGTGCCACTGCTGGAGGGACCCCTGAACCCACCATGGGGTCCCTCCTGACTCTCAGCTGCCTCAGCACCCCCAGCCCCCTGTGGCCCCCAGCCCCCTCCTGCACATGTTCTACTGGAATGGGCAGGTGGTGGGGTCCAGCAGGGGTCCCCACAGCTGCTGGTGCCCGCCGTGGGGGTCTCCCACTTGGGGAATTACAGCTGCCAAGTGCGCTCTGAGGGGGGGGGTGTGCAGAAGAGCAGCGCCCGGCTCCGTGTCACGGTGCGCAGTGAGTGTGGGGATGGGCACAGGGAACTCCCACATCCTGCTAGGGACCCCTGCCCTGGGCACCTCCATGTCCCCCAGACACATTTCTTGGGTCCTTCCATCACTCTACATGTCCCCTCACCCTTCCATGGTGTGACACCATCCTCAACATACCCCACCACACCCATCCCTGCCCAACCCCATGCCCCCACTCTGGCTGCCAGCCCCTCCCTGTGGCCTCAGCCCTGTCTCTGTCCCCGCAGTGCCTGTGGACAATGTCACCATCACCCCCGGTGTCCTGGAGGTGACACCACAAGATAAATGGACACACAGGGAAACAGGTGGGGTCCCTCAGGTTCGCAAGGGAGTGCAGGACCCCTGGAGTCATGGGCAACCCTGATGTGTGCCCCTCTGTTTCTTGCAGTGGCTGCAGGGATCGGTGGAGCCCTTTTGTTCCTGCTCCTGCTCATGGGTGTCATTGTGGCCTGGCACCGATGGCACTGTGTGGGTGGGTGACAACTGGGGGCACAGGGGTCCCAGGGAGCTGTAGAGGCCCCCAGACTTGGGGAGCAATAGGGCACCCACAGCCCCAGAAGTGTGACCTTGTCTGGGGGTCCTGTCGGGTTTGGGGAGGTGCTGGAGAGTCCTGGAGAGATGTTGGGTGTTCTTTCAGGAGCTCTGGGGATGTTGGGGGAGGGTTTCTGTCCTGCTGGGCTTTGAGTTCCTGAGGCTGAGTTGGTAAGGGGCACTGGGGAGGTTCATGGATTCTGGGGGCCTTCAGGGATACTTAGGGGTCCTATGAGAAATTGAGGGTCCTGTGGGGGTTCAGGAATCCTGAGCGGGTTCAGGGCTCTGGGACCCTGCAGTCACCCCATCCCTCTTTCCTTTGCAGCCGCCAGGAAGCAGCAGGAAAGGTGAGTGGGGGGCTCAAACCACACTCTCCCCTTTTACCGCAACCTCCAAGCCCTCCCATCCCCTCTCCCACACATCCCCTTTATTCCCGCAGGGCCCCCTTGGATCCCCCGCCCCCCCAGAGGAGGGGGAGGTGCTGTACACCCATGTCGTGGTCACCAAGAGGGCAGGGGGTGAGTACGGGGAGGGACACTTGCAGAGGGACACATCACCCACGAGTGTCACCCCACCCAGATCCCACAGCCCGTGTCTCTCGCATGGTCCCCCTGTGCCACCACCCTCCAGGATCCCCAGGTGACATACGCGGAGCTGCGGGGACCCCAGGGGCAACCACAGGAACCCGGTGACATCTACGGGAATGTGCTGTGACACTGGGGCGAACTGGGGGGCACTGGGGGTCCCCACCCATGGGCACCCACTCGTGAGTGTGCTGCCACTAAAAACTGTCCCTCTCCCTCCCAGTGGGGGCACAAAGGTGCCAAAAGGCTAAGAGAAGAACAATTTCCTGCAACAGTAATGAGAGAAAAATAAAACCAACACAAACCAGAACAAGGTTCAGCGTCCAAATGGTCACACGCAGAACGATTTCCAGGCAAAGCCAACCGAAAAGGAACAAACCCTGAACACTTCCCCAAGCACGTTTCCTCCACCAGCGGAGCTGGCAGAGCCCTGGACTTTCTTTGCTCTGATGGCCAGAGCTGCCATCAGGAGGCTCTTGATTCTCTTGTCCTCTGTCCCTTACCCCTCCTCTGACATTTTCCCCACATGATGCTCTCACAACGGCCCTTTGGGGGTTCCAGAGCCTCCCCCTTTTCCACGGCAGTCGGGATCAGGCCATGGGGCAGGGTGAGGTGTCAGAGCGAGGAAAAGATTCACGTCTGGAGGCATTTTGGGACAGTTGTGTGTTGCAGGGATGGGTCAGGCCTTGCTTTTGGTGAGATAGGGCTCCATCTGTCCATCATTGTGTCAGCCGTGGCACACTGGGGACAGTGTGACGCTCTGCCAAAGCCAGCTCCTGAGTGGCCAGGTGACCAGAAGTGCCAGCTGGGGAGAGGGCACTTGGTGGCCTAACTGCTTAAAAGCCAGAGTATGAGGCAGCCAAGTCCCTGACCATGTCTGCTCTTGGGGTGTCTGTCCCATCCACTCTGGAACCCAGGAGTTGGCAACTCATTTAAATGAGAAATATTTGCCAAGGAAAGTGGGAGCGTTCTCGGAATGGAAAGGAGACCCATGTCTAAAATTTTTAAATTTCAAAAATGATTTGGCTTTCAGGCAAAAGTGCAGGAAAAGGAATAACAGCTCTTTACTGGGAAATTTTTAAACCAGAACAGAACAAACAACACAAACCCAGAACTTTCCCTCCCGCTCAGCGCTGTTGGTTTTTGTGGCAGTTATAACCGCGGCCAGCAGGGGGCGCTGGAGGGAGCACTCCCGGCCAGCAGGGGGCGCCCTGCTCCAGCTCCATCCCCTCAGGGGCCATGGCGGCCTCGTACGGGAGCCAGGAGGGGAAATCGCTCCTTTTGCAAACTCATGGCCACCAATCGGTCCTGGCACCACCACCGGCAGTGGACAGAAGCCGCCAAGGCAGCAGGTTGGATCCCAGGGCCCAGTGGCAGTGTAGCCATGTCCCAGGGCCAGGCACATGCCCTGCATAACACCCATGACTGCTCTCCATGATCCCGAATGGAAGGAAGGCAGTGCCTGACACCAGGAAGGTATCGAGTCCACAGAAGCACCTCTGGTGGCTTTGTGCCACAATTCCTGCAAACCCTCAGCCTTTCACTCCTTTTTCCTTTTCCAGCCCTGGTACAGCAGCTGTGGGAATGTTTATTTGCCTTGGGATTGTCAGCACTGAGCACCTGAGGAAAGCTGGTGCTCAGTGTTGACTCTGCCAGAGCTTGTCTGGGGCCTCCACATCATGTTTGCAGTTCCTGCTCTTCCTTGGCCACTGCTGATCCCCACACAGTATCCCCACGGTGAGGAGGAGGAGAAGTAGAGCAGACCCACAGCCCCAAGGGCTCTGAAGCTGCAGCTAGAGCACAGGGACTGCCCAGGCTGGGAGCAGTGCCTTGGGACGACAAAATGGGGCAAACTTGGATCTGTGTAGGTCAATGCCCCTGTTCTGCTCTGGGAGCTGCAGACCCTTACGGAGTTGTTGTAATGAGGGACGGGATTCTTGTAATTTAACCATGCTCCCAAAGCATCCCTGTGCACAGAGGGCTCCACTGCCTCTCTCAGAGATTTTGGGATTCTGGGGCTGAGGCGGGAGCGGCTGGATGAGGAGGCTCATGGGAACAGCACCTGGCCATGCAGGTGGAGCAGGAGCGCTGGGAATTCCGCAGGGTGCTCAGGTGAGGCCCATGGGACAGGGACATGTTGGGGCACCACTTGCCGTTCCTGCTCCACTCAGATTTTAGGACAGAGCAGTGACACCCATAGGGCTCCCAAACCCCTCAGGGCTCAGGCTCAGCCTCAAAGGACGTCCTGGCCCAGGCCTTGGGGGTGATTCAGGTGCTCCTGGGCTCGTTCCCAACAAAGGGCAGTGCTCCAGGAGCAGTTGGCACATCCCGAAGGAGCTGCCCGGGGCTGCTGGAGCCCGAGTGCTGCGGGCAAGGATGATGTGAGGGAGCCAGGCCCCGCTCAGCCGGGGCTGCCCCAGGAACGTCTCATCCTGCAGGGGCTTGGCAGCCTCTGCTGGTGCTGGCCTCGGGGCTGTCGGGGGGCACAGCCGGAGGGGCCGGGGGGCAGCGGGTGGGAGGGGCCGGGATGGAGGGACCGGGACCCCACTGGGGAGCCCTGAGCGTAGAGGGAGGGAAACGGCGGAGGGGAGACCCCGGGACAGGGGGGAGCAGAGAACCTGCGGTGGGGTCTGCGGAAAGGAGGGACCGCAATGGTGGTCCGGGAGCACCAGGAAGGGCCCAGCTGCCATCGCGCTGCGAGTGCCGGGACGGTCACGGGGTGTCCGAACCGACTGTGGCAGCGTGTCCAAAGCCACTGTCGCGACGTGTCGGGACCGAGCGTTTCCAGGGTAAGGCCCCCACAGCTCCGGGAAGTGGAGGGGTACCCTGGAAGGGGTGCAGCAGGGGCAGGGCAGAGCCCTGTCTATTTCCTGTGCCCTGTGCAGGTGAGGAGGGCAGGGATGGAGCAGCTCTGGGGACACCTGGAATCCAGACAGGATCCCTCCCCCCACAGCCCCACCACAGCTGCGGGGTAGTGCCCCTGCTCGACATTTCCATCCTTTTCTCTCTTGTCTCACAACTGAGCCAGAACCCAAAAATACTTTCTGGGATGTTCTAAAGGGCTGCAGGTTTGAGACAGGAAGGAGGAGGAGGGTCCTGGTCAGATTGTTGAGCAGATGGTTGTTGTCTTTGCAGGATTTTTGGGTCTCTCCCAGTCCTTTGCCTAGAAGGACAAAGTGATCAATTGCTGCATTTCTGAACTAGTTCCCCTACAGCTGCCTTTGTAGGGCGAGTTTCCAGTCAGTCCTGCTCTGAAAACCACCAAAGGCAGCCTCAGAGCCACTGCTTGGGCTCTCTTTGAGTTTTGTGCTTCTTGCAGGGCTGAGCAAACCACAGCCAGGCCTTTTTCCCTCACAGAATTCTCATCTTTGCCGTATGTGAAAAACATGTTCTCTCTCCTGTGAAAATTTATAAGTTTAAAAAAGGACAATAGGAGACAAGCACCATAAAGCAAAGGTTGTTATGGGTGGGTGCATCTTGGCACTCAGCCAAGAGCACACTGTTCTCTTCAGCTAAACCTCTTAGATTCCTTTTCCCTTACATCAACCTGTTGCATATTCATATACACTTATGCATAGAAAACTTTTTCCCCAAACTAATTTACATTCCAAGAATTGTTTAGCATGGCTTATCCTTGGATCTGCCTTTTTAGAGCATTATTCCTTGGTTGTGCTTTTAGCTGTTTTTTATCATCATCTTCATTTCTGGGCCTGGGTCCACACTGTCTTCAGGCAGTGAGTGCTGCTAGTTGGCATATCTGTAGCTAGTGTCCTCATCCTGTCTTCATCAGATGTTATTCCATCCAAGAAGGCATTTTAACACAAGCATTCTTATATCAGCTATTTCACAAAGCCTAATTAACAACAGAAATAAAAATTATATCTTTGTAACAAAGTTACTTTAACATTACAGATATAAATTCCATTTTAACATTTGTGAAAATCCAGTAATATATCCATGTATTTACAATACTTGGTGTGCTGGTTTGACCAGGAAGAAGTGGGAATTCTGGGATGCTGTGGTCAAACCAATGGGTGCTCGGATTTTGATATTGGCACCTGGTGTGGTCAGTGGGGTTTGGACACACCTCCGAGAACACACAGGGATTAAAAGCAGAGCTTCGTCCATGTGAGTTTCTCTTGGGACTTCGAGGGAAGGAGGTCAGATCTCCTTCCCCTGTGCAGCCGCTGCTGCTGGGCGGTGTGGGGGCCTGAATATATGTTGTATTGTGGGATCTGTGTGGGTCCGAGTTACTCCAAATGAGCTGCAGCTGCAGGGTCCTTAGTTGGGCAGCAGCTGTAGCTCGTGAAGGTAACTGAGATAAATAGGGGTGGGTTGAGAGCCCAGGAGGAGCCCCTGAGAAGACAGGAAGGACTGTGCTGCAGAGAATGGAGAAGAGCCCCAGCAGCAAGGCAAGAACAACACTGCAGCAAAGATTACAACAACTGGTGACCCTGTGTGATGAAGAACGCACAGCCAAACATCACAAGAAGGTATGGAATCCCCCGGACAGCCGAGAGCTGTGGCAGCCTGAGAGCTGGGACTTTGGAATATCAGCCAGAGAGCTGGGACTATAGAAGATAGGACAGCTGAGAGCTGTGGCAGCCTGAGAGCTGGGACTAGAGAAGGTATGGAATCCCCTGGACAGCCGAGAGCTGTGGCAGCCTGAGAGCTGGGACTGTATAGGGATATGTATATATTCTATGCATGTATCTAAGACAGCTGAGAGCTGGGACTGTATGCGTATTATAATTGTATTATTGTTAAAAGAAAAGGGGAGAAATGTGGGGGCCTGAATATATGCTGTATTGTAAGACCTGTGTGTGTCAATGTGGGGGCCTGAATATATGCTGTATTGTAAGACCTGTGTGGGTCTGAGTTGCTCCAAACGAGCTGCAGCTGCAGGGTCCTTAGTTGGGCAGCAGCTGTAGCTCGTGAAGGTAACTGAAATAAATAGGGGTGGGTCAAGAGCCCAGGAGGAGCCCCTTAGAAGACATGAAGGACTGTGCTGCAGAGAATGGAGAAGAGCCCCAGCAGAGAGGCGAGAACAACGCTGCAGCGAAGATTACAACAACTGGTGACCCCGTGTGATGAAGAACACACAACCAAAATTGAAAGAAGGTATGGAATCCCCCGGACAGCCGAGAGCTGTGGCAGCCTGAGAGCTGGGACTTTGGAATATCAGCCTGAGAGCTGGGACTATAGAAGATAGGACAGCTGAGAGCTGTGGCAGCCTGAGAGCTGGGACTGTAGAATATAATATGGCCTTTGAATTAAGGAGCTGTAGCAGCAGAAAGCTGGAAGAATATGGCCTTTAAAGAAAAGAGCCTTGGAACATCTAAGGACAGCCGAGAGCTGTGGCAGCCTGAGAGCTGGGACTGTATAGGGATATGCATATATTCTATGTATGTATCTAGGACAGCTGAGAGCTGGGACTGTATGCATATTATAATTGTATTATTGTTAAAAGAAAAGGGGGGAAATGTGGGGGCCTGAATATATGTTGTATTGTGGGATCTGTGTGGGTCCGAGTTGCTCCAAACGAGCTGCAGCTGCAGGGTCCTTAGTTGGGCAGCAGCTGTAGCTTGTGAAGATAACTGAAATAAATAGGGGTGGGTCAAGAGCCCAGGAGGAGCCCCTGAGAAGAAAGGAAGGACTGTGCTGCAGAGAATGGAGAAGAGCCCCAGCAGAGAGGCGAGAACAATGCTGCAGCGAAGATTACAACAGGGCGGGGGAGGGGCAGCCATGCGGTAGGCCTGGGCCTGAACAGAGATGGGGGGTGAGGAGGCCCTTGAGGATGGAAGGGTGGAGGAGCCCCAGGAGACATCTGGCAGCCATGCCCCCCCCCTCCCTCCCCAGGAGAGAAAGAGGGAGAGCTGGCCACCAAATGTGATAGCAACCGGCCAGGGAGGAGAAGGGGAGAGTGCAGCGAGAAGGTGCGAGGCAGGGCAGTGTGGGAGGGCCAGAGCTCTGGGACAGGCAGAGACTGAAATTTTTATCTCTTTCTTTACATGATTGAGACCTTGCAAAAATGCTGATCCTCCTGGAGCTAAATAAGAAGAGAGATAAGAGATGAGATAACAAAGACTAGACCTGAGGGAAGTGGAAAAGACTGGCTGAGTGTAAGGAGAGATAACAGAGTGGCCTTTTGGCTAGACTTTTCTTGTGTAGCCATAGACTGAACCATTTTTATTCCTTTGACACAGAGACTGCATTTAGAGGGAGGCAGTGCCTCAGAACCCGGAGGGTTCAGTGTGGGTACCCCTAAGCCCCAGGGGGTGAAAAAAAATTGGGGTGCACAGATGTCCCAAAAGAGAGACTGTGCCTTTTTTTGGAGTAAGACAAGGCATCCTTAAAAGACAGCCCTAGAAGCAACTCTGGTCCATGCACAGTGGTGAGAGCACTGGGCATGGAAAGAAGATGTCACAAATGGCAAAAGGACTTTCTGGGTGGTGCTGAGTGACATGGAAGCACACGAGGTTTTAGCGTGTTTCCAGGAGAAGCCTATGGTGCAAGAAGGATTCCTCTCCTCTCCTGTTCATGAACTGAGGATTGAATATTCTAAAGGGTGGTTCCGGACTGAGAGTTAGTGATTTGGGAGAATGTATTGCATTAGGAAATTTGGTGGGGGGGAGGAGGAAAGTGCTTTTGTAAGGTTTTCTTTTTTTTTTTTCCTTATAGTTTTTTCCCTTCTTTTTTCTTGTAGTTTAGTTAATAAAGTTTTCTTTATTTCTAAGCTGAGCCTGCTTTTCTTATTCCTACTCACATCTCACAGCAGACACCAGAGAGAAGGTATTCTCGTAAGAACACTAGCTTTGTGCCAAGCCTAAACCATGACACTTGGTGAGAAGGACAAAGTGATCAATTGGTGCATTTCCGGTCTGGCTGCGTGACAGCTGGCCCTGCAGGGGGGCTTTCCAGTCAGCCCCACTCTGAAAACCATCAAATGCCCTCACAGAGCCACTGCTTGGGCTCCCTTTGGGTTTTGTGCTTCTTGCAGGGCTGAGTAAACCACAGGCAGGCCTTTTACCCCACAGAATTCTCACCTCTGCAGCAGCTCTAAAGCTGCCAGAATCAAAGCCAAGGGGGCAGGGGGGACCCTCAGGAGCTGGCTGCCACCTGGGGCTGGCCAGAGCAGGGCTGGGCAATGGCCATCCCTGTGCAGTGGGGCTGGGCCATGGCTGGGCCCCACCCTTGGTTGGCCACTGGCTTCAAGGAGCAGGAGTTTGGGAGCTCCTTCCTGCCTGGGGCTCCATTCCCCAGCTGCTCTTGCTGGCTCAGATCCTGCAGGGGATGAGCAAGAATGGAGAAGTCTTGAAACACCAAGAGCTGCCATCCCCCAGGTCAGGAGCCCCTTGTCCAGCATGTGTCCCCCCTGGGACAGAGCCCCCGGTATTTGCTCCCCCTAGGGCAGAACCCTCCTCCCATGTGCCACTCAGCACAAACGGCCTGTTCCTTCTGCAGGAGAGAGAAAGTGAAAGTGTAGGCAGGGGGAAAGCTGCACTCCTCCATCCCCCACAGCCTCCCCAGCCCTCCCTGCAGACACCTCACCCCTGCTTCCCCCACCCTGGGCTTCCCCCAACTCGTTCCCTGCTCAGGAGCTCCCCAGGATCATCAAGGCATGAACTGGGAGGTTGTGAAATTGAGGGATAAAAGGAAGGAAATGGAAATGAAGAACGGGAAATGCCCCTGGAGGTTGTGGTGGCGGAGACCCAGAGCACCTCTGAATCCCCTCTTGTTGCCCCCCCAAATCAGTGGCAACCCAGCAGGCAGCTCTAGCCCCTGGGTCACCCCAAAATCTGAGGCACCCAGGGAAGGAGCTGTGACCCACATGCACATCCCGTCACTGTCCATCCCTGGGAAACTCATTCCCCTGAGAAACTGACCATGTGACCCCCATTCCTTCTGTCTCCCCTTCCCTGGGACCCCCATCCCAGGGCTGCCATTGCCCAGGAACTCCATGGCCTAGGACCCCATTCCCAAGGAACCCTTTCCCATTCATTCCATGCCCTGAAATCCCCATTACCCCAGGACCTTAACTCTCCCAGGTCTCCCGATTCTCCCTGCACCAATCTCTGGCACAAAAATCCCCTGATGAGGGATTTATTACTAATAAATTTATTACAATTAAAAATTTTTCTATATACCCTTTTAAACTTTTTAATCTACTTTACCTTTCTCCTAGTCTCATCTCAAAACAAAAATGAAATAAATACATTCTGATAAATGCACTAATAATTAACCAACACTAAACCTACCACATCAATTATTACATTACCTGAAATATCTCAAATTAGCAAACCAAAACCATGACACCAAATCCCTGAAGCCCACCTTCCCCTGGGACTCCCATCCCTGAGTCCCCCCAGCCCTGTGGACCCCCATTCCCATGGCACCCCAACCCCCATGACTCCCCCTCCTCACCACCCCAATTGCCCATGGACCCATTCCCTGGACCCCCATTCCCTGGACCCCCATTCCCCTGGACACCCATCCCTGGCTCCCCAAACCCCCTGAGCCCCCTTGGTCCTGGGAAGTCCGTGTCCCACCTATCCAGAGACAGCCTTGTCCCCAGCATGTCCCCACCCTGCCCACAGCCTGTCCCCAGCCTGTGGCCACCCTGCCCCGACTAGGTGCCACCTATACATGGGGATGAGACGTGACCTCGCTTCCTTCCCCTTCATCCGAAGAGCCGCCAGCCAGGGGAGCGGTGGCCACAGCAGCGAGTGACAACCAGTGCACATGGCTGGGGACACCGGGATGGCTGGGAAGGTGGCGCTGCTCCTGTGGGGTGAGTGCCCCGGGCACGGGCCGGACTGGTAGTACCCCGGAGATGGGCACTGGTGAGGCAGAGACTGGTGAGGAGGGAGCAGAGGGGAGCTGCAGGGCTCCCTGAGGTTCCCAATGGCAGCAGAGCCAGAGCATGAAGTGACCGGGGTCATGGGGTGGCCGTGGGGACAGGAGAGGGTGAACAGGGCTGGAGGGATAGGAATGTGGGGAGAGGCATCCTGGGGCTGGGGCAGCTGTGGGGACAGGGACACAGGGATGCAGGGATGCAGGGACAGGGAGAAGAAGACAAGCACAATGTGGATGGGCCATGGAGACAGAGGCCATGGGGCTGTCAGGGGAGACCTGTGCTAGCACAGTGTCCTCTTTGAGACATCTGTGCCACACCAATTCCCTCAGGCGGACAGGTCAAGGGCAGCTCCTATGAACCATTCCCCTGTGCACAACTGTCCCCATGGTGCCACACTCACTGAGCCCTGTCCCTTCTCCCTTCCAGCCCAGACCCTCGACCTCGCTGATGAGTCCTCAGGGGATGCCATGGCCCAACCCCGCTGTCCCCAGCCCCACACTGGCCCTGGCAGACTGGTGTTCCCTGTCACCCACAGGTGCCCAGACCACCCAGCTCCTGGTGGAGCCCCCCTGGATGCCGGCGTGCTGTGGGACCTGGTGACACTGACCCGCTAGGGCTTGGGGACTGCCGGTGCCACCACCTGGTACAAGGATGGGCAGCGCTGGAGGCAGGAGAGACACAATCACCTCACTGTCACTGAGAAAGGCAACGTGTGAGAGACACGTGAGAGACCTGGCACTGGGCTCAGCCCTCCTGTGAGAGTCCTGGATGGTGAGGGGGGTTTGGGTGTCCCATCCTAGCACCAGCATTGACCCCAGGGCTCTGGGTGGGCTCTGCTCCATTGGTCACCTCCTGTGTGACCAGAGCCTGTCCCCTACTCTGGGGGCATCCCAGTGCTGGCAGACCCTGTTTGTGGATTTGGGGATCCCTGGCGTGCTGTGTGTGAGCCAATATGCAGTCGTGGTGGCATTGGGACCCGCCAGATCCCCGCAGTGTAACAGGACCCCCGTGTCCCGCAGCCCCATTGGTGCTGCAGGTGCCGGCACAGGCACTGCTGGAAGGGGACACGGTGACACTGCGCTGCCGGCACTGGCGGGACAACCCGGTCAGCTCAATGTCCTTCTACCACGAGGAGAAGAAACTGCAGGAGCTCCGTGATGGGACCGAGCTGTCCCTGTCCCCTCTGCAGCTGAAACACAGCAGCCACGACAGCTGCAGGGGCTGGGTGAAATCTACAGTATCACGGGGATGCGAGAAGTCAGCATCAGTGACAGTGACAGTGACAGTGCATGGTGAGCACTCCACAACTGCCACTCCAGCCCCCCCACAGCTGCCACTCTAACCCCCTCACAGTCCCTCCCTAGTGACTCGGGTTCACAAATCTCCCTCCCCTCTCCTTTCCAGAGCTTTTCACAGTGCCATTGCTGGAAGTTCACTCTGAGCCCACCAATGGGGCCCCCCTGACTCTCAGCTGCCTCAGCACCCCCAGCCCCGTGCGGCCCCAACCCCCTCTCCTGCACCTGTTCTACTGGGACGGGCAGGTGGTGGGGGGCCCGCAGGGATCCCTGCAGCTGCTGGTGCCCACCGTGGGGGTCTCCCACTCTGGGAATTACAGCTGCGAGGTGCGCTCCGATGCGGGGGGGGACTGTGCGGAAGAGCAGCGCCCAGCTCTGCATCACGGTGCGCAGTGAGTGTGGGGATGGGCACAGGGAGCCCCCACGCCCTGCTTGGGTCCCCTGCCTGGGTACCTCCATTACTGCCCCATTCCCCCATCCCTCACTGGGTCCCTTCACCCATCTCTGAGTCAACCTCACCCCTCTCTGCTGTTTCCCTGCAGTCCCCAAGTCCCACCATACCCTCTCTGGGTCTCCATGACCGCAGTGGGGTCCTCCCATCTTCCTCTCCATGTGTCCCCTCATTAAACCCCCCATCCTTCCTTGGGGTACCTATCCAAGCCCCCCCCCCCCCCCCCAGCTCTGCACCTTCTCTCCTCTCCCTCACCGGGATCTCCCTGCCCCTCCCTGACCTCCCCCCACGTCCCTCAATGTCCCCTGGTGTCACCCCCTCCCGCAGGGGTTCTGCCCTAGGGGGTGTCCCTGTCAGCGCAGCCTTGTGCTGAGCTGCACGGTGGTCACAGGGAGAGGTCGTCTGTCCGTTTCCTGGTGCCTGGGAGGGCTCAAGGGCACCGCTTGGCACTGGACCTGCCTGGAGCTGTACCACACTGGGGACAATGGCAGGGGCCACTACCAGTGTGGAGACAGCATGGCTGAGAGTGTCCCCCTGAATGTCACTGTCCTTTGTGAGCAGTGTTATAAATTGAGCCGACAATATGCCAAGTAAAACCAACTGAGAATTTATTAATTACAGCGGGCAAAGCAATAAGCAAATCAGCACTGGGCGACAGGAGAGTCTCCGCTCTAACACTGTCACACTCTCCTGATTTTCCGTGGAGTTCTTGTACAGTCCTTCTTCCGGGTTGATGTGTAGTACTGTGTGTATTCTTCTTTTGTGTTTAGGTGGTCATAGTCCACCTCCCGGGGTCTGAAGATGAAGGTTGGTAATTTTCCTTTGTCTGATTCCTGGAATTTTTAGGCTCAATCTGCTGAGTTCCTGGAATCCTTGGTTTACTGAGCGGATAAGCTGATACTGTGTTATGAAACATAGCAAACCCCCCACTCATATTAACAGTTTACTAAACAGATAAACAAATGTTTGTGAAACCTATTGTCCTTTTGGTTTCACCTTCCTTATCCTTTAAAGTCTGGAAATTTACTTAAACAAACTAGAGGTGCAACAGTCTTACTGGAATAGCTTTGTCAGTTTTGATGAACAAACTTAAAGTTTTAACCCATTACAAGTGGGACCCTCAGACTGGGGGTGACCCCACCCACGGCACCCCCATCCACCTCACCAGGTGCCAGCCGTGTCTGTGTCCCCACAGTGCCTGTGACCAATGCCACCATCACCCTCAGTCCCCTGTCACACCTGGTGCGCTTAGGAGACACCATGACCCTGCGCTGCTCGGTTCAGGTGGGCTCAGCCCCTGCCACCTTCACCTGGCTGAACAATGGGCAGGAGGTGGCCCGGGGTAGCCTCCTGGAGCTCAGGGCTGTCGATGTGGGACATTCGGGCACCTACCAGTGCATGGTCACCAACCAGCTGGGACAGGGCGGGCACCAGTTACTCAGTTCAGAGCTGGCCTTGGAGGTGACAACACAGGAAAGGGCACAGGTAGGGTCACACAGGGTCACATGGGGGGTGCAGAACCCCCTGGGGTTCTGGGTGACCCCACTGTGTCCCTTTCTGTCCCCAACAGTGGCCGCAGGGGTCTGCGGGTCGCTCCTGTTCCTGGTTCTGCTCCTGGCTGTCATCGGAGGCTGGCACTGGTGGCATCACCTGGGTGGGTGACAATGAAGGGGAATGGGAGTCCCAGGGATTGGGGTGAATACCCCACAGAGTTTGATGTCCAGAGGGTGGCACCAACAGCTCCTGACTTGGGTGAAGCTGAATCCCTAGTGATCTCACCTGGGGGTCCTGGGGGATTTGGGGAGGTCCTGCAGGGCAGTGCAGGGACACTGGGGGCTCTGTCAGGGGTTTGGAGGAGTTTGGGGGTCAGCGGATTCAGTGGGTGATTCAAGGCTCATTAGGGGCTTCAGGGATGCACGAGGCTCCTGGGGGCAGTCAGAGGTCTCAAGGGTGTTCAGTCCCTGAGGACTCCACACTCACCCCTCCCCCCTTTCCTTTGCAGCCCTCAGGAAACAGCAGGAAAGCTAAGGGGGGGGTCCAGGCCTGAACCCCCATTTTATGTTCATTTTGACCCCCCACACCGCCACAGACACCCCCTTATCCTTGCAGTGGCACCCCAGGGCCCTCGGCTCCTCCAGAGGCAGGGGAGGTGCTGCACAGCCAGGTCATGCGAAACAAGAAGGCAGGGGGTGAGTACGGGTGGGGGGAAAGGGACATGTCACCCTAGGGGTGTCACCTCCTATCCATGTTCCCCCAGCTGGTGTCTCTTGCAGTGCCCCCCTGTGCCACAACCCCCAGGTGACCAATGCAGAGCTGCCAGGACCCCACAAGCAACAGCAGGACTCCAGTGACATCTACGAGAACATGCTGTGACACTGGGGGCACAGGGGGCCCTGGAGATCCCTGCCTGAGGGCACCTCCCACTGTGTGTCCGCCCCCCAGCTCCCATGGATGCCCACTGTACCATGGGGATGGCCACGAGTGTGGGGTCCCATGTGGGGCTGCCCATAGTGCTCCATTCCAGTGCTCCCAGTGCTCCCAGTACCCCCAGGAGCTCCTCATTCCCTCCCCCAGTACCAGGGGGCACAGCATCACTGTCCCTTTTATGGGACCCAAAACGCAGCTTTTTCGTTAAACCAGGAGAAATGGTTTTGTTTGTTCAGCTCTGCCCTGTTTGGCTCAGGAAGGAGTGACCCGGTCATGTTGTTGTGCAGATCTTTGTGGGATTTTTGGGGCTCTGTCTTGGTTTGAAAGACAGATGTCTATTAAGGAAGGAAGGAGCTTCTCTGGAAATTGAAAATATAAACCCCTTCCCCCTGAATTATTAAAATTTTGGAATTTAGGGGCTCTCAGGTAAAGATATGGGAGTAGGAATAACAGTAGGAAAATGTAAAAATAAAAATAAAAATTGTTATAGATGAATAATGAGATAATGGCTCTAACAATTAAGGAATGAATACTGTGTGAATATTAATAGAAACTTTATTGATGTATAGTTATGTTATTGTAGTTTATCGTTTAGATGCCCTCTGTTCTCCCCACAGTCCCCTTTCCCCATCCTCTGTGTGGTCGCCACCGGACAGCCTGGGTTATTTAGCACAGGTGAAAGGAAGGCGTGTACGTGTGCCCCTCCTACAGGGCAGCTGAGAATGAAAAACCTTGTTGATGCTGGAGGGCACAGCATGACAACACCTGACCCACCAATCAAGTTGCAGGAAAGCAATCTCCACCAATAAACGGCACAGAAGAGTTGACTGACAGCCTTTGGGAGGGGCCAGGATTGGCTGATGCAACCCCCCCCCCCCGAGGTATAAAAGGTGAAGCACCCATCTCAAAGATGGGCTGTGTGGTAAGCAGCCATGAGGGAGGCTCCCAGGCCTGTTTTTCCATAATGTTATGTTTGCCCAATTATCCCATCATCAAAAACCAAACAATATTAGAGGTAGCAGCAATTTTAATTGAAAAGTTAAGAAAATATATAAAATTGGATGCACTTGAAATACTAACAATATAATTGGACTAAAAATAAGGGATAATTTGGTTCCAATAATAGCACATAAGCAAAAGATAACCGTGAGGTAAGGAGTGCAGGGCTCTTGGACCCTTGCCACCTCACGTACGAGTTTGCCAAGTGAAGATTCCCCCCTTATATGCCGTGTGTCAATGGCATCTCCTCCCATTTTCGATTCATCACACTTCTACCCCCGCCCTCATCACCACCTTTACTGTGCATACGCCACCACTCGTTTTGGTGGTCACAAAAGTCTTTGGGAGTCGTCACTGATGAAGGCCTCTCTTCATCATCTGTGTCCTTTAATTCACCTTTGGGTTACACATGTGCATCAAGCCAGTACAATGAAAGCCAAAATTAACACATTACTGCATTTAAGCATCAAAGTAATAAATCTCTTATCTCTTAGAGCTGGCATTTTCCTGGGACCCAACCAGATTGTCCTTTCTTTTTGTTAAATTTTAGTAACTGTTATCTCTTTCTTTTTCCTCCTGTTCTTCAACATCTGCAGGGAGGGGGCATGCAAGCCCTCCTATCTCTTTCTTTTTTGGCATTACAACTTTTAATGTTTTATTATTTGCAATTATTAATTGCTGTATCAATATTGATTACGGTTTCAATATTTCAGCACGAATCACACCTATTTACCACACGTGGAATCCTTTTGTTCTCATTCCTTTTAAGACTATAAAAAAAATATTGGTGCTGGGTGATTCAGAGTCAGCCTGTCTGTGTTAAGTGTAGTCTACAGGGGATAAAGAGAAGGAAAAGAGAAGTACTAATACATCCTGATAAGTTGGGAAATTTAGATAGCATGAAGAATAAATAACACAAGAAGTAAAGATGGTATTAAAAAGAGTCAACTAGAATGTAATTTAGCAGATGAGAAAGATTGGCAGGAATCCCGGAGGGTAATTTTTCAAGGAAATATAATCTGATTAAATACTCCTACCCAATAGTAGGCTTGGTATCAATTAGAAAGTGGTGAAATGTGACCCCCAATGGAACTTTATGATCCATTGTTACAGTTGATGTTATTTTTAAGACAAGAAGAAAAATGAGATCCTGTGATATATGCAGACATCTTTTTCAACCTGAAGAATAAACCTGAGTGTCAGAAAGAATGTGGCTTTGATTTGGCCCCACAGGACCTTTAGTCCTAGCTTTGGAAAGAGATAAGAGGCAGAAAAGAAAGAGATGTCATTCAGCATTCAGCATAGGGCAGATATGTTTGAAATTGGCTCAAATGCACCAGGAAGATTGTGTTCTAGGTGTCCAAGACTTACAGCCGAGTTAGCCCAGGCCAGCTCGGGTACACTCCCCCTCAGGCAACCACTCTGCCCCCTGAATGAAAGCCAAATGGCAGTGAGGATGAGATGAATAATCCAGGTGAGGAGACAATTTCAGAGATCCCCAGTGACAAGCAACACAAGAAATAAAACCAAGAAAGCTTTTCCTTTAGTCACCCCCTTAAGGCAAGTCTTGAGTCCCCCAGGAGAAGCCATGTGGGTGAACATCTGCTTTTCTAATAGCGACCTGAAGAGTTGGTGAAAAAAAGGTAAAATGGATAGAGAAAACCCAAGCAAAGTAGCAAAAAGATTGGAGTTCATAGTCAAGAGTCAAGAGCCAGAGTGAGGTGATACTGATTTCATGTTGACAGAGCTAACCAAACCAGCAAAGAGTTGGTGATCAAGGTAGCCAGAGCACGTGTGCAGGGACAAATGGCTAGTGATTACAAGGTACAGTGGACCAGCAGTGTCCTATTGTAAGCCCTTTGAGGCGCGCAAATGATGCAGGCAGCTGTTCAGTGTTAACCAGATACCAAGACATAATCACACTGGAATTAAAAAATGCCGTTCCAAAAGCAATAACGTGGTCAGTAATAGATAACGTTACACAGAGACAGCACGAGTCACCCACTGACTTTGTGGACAGGCTCTGAGCAGCTGCACATGAAGGCACAGCCCTGGATCCCTGGTGGGACATGGGAAAGCAGCAGTGAGATTCCCTAATGTCAGGGCAATCTAGCCCAAATGTCAGGCAGTAATTTCAGAAGCTGAAAGAGCCTGTAAAGAGACACTAAAAGGCATGGATGAGAAAAGCATGGAAAGTGTATGATAATCACGACAGAGAAAAAGAAAAACAGCTCCCTGCAGCGATGGTGGCAGCTCTGGATCAGCACCAGGGAGAGGACGGATGTAGGCGTGGTTGAAGCAGAGGCAGGGGCGAAAATAGCAGAGGCAGAGGAGGTTCAAAGCAGCCACAGACCAAGCTGGACGCAAATCAGTGTGCATCTTGTAAGAAATCAGGACACTGGAAATAGGGCCAGTGCCCAGAGTTAGCCGACAAAGTACACCAAACTCTTGCAGCCACTCTAGATGATAAGAAATGACCGAGACTGGCAATTCTTACCCTAGCAGGCCACTGTTTAAAATACAGCTAAAGAATGATGAAGAAGTTGAAATTTTAAGAAATAGTGGAGAGACATTTTCACTCTTGAATCAAGCACTGATACCCAAAAGTGAAAACTATCTTCAAGCAATAGGAGCAACTATAGGGCAGCCAGAAAATGCATTCTTCCTGAAACCACTTTGATGTAAAATCAAGAAGAAAATGGGAATACATCAGTTTCTTTCTTTACCAAACTCACCCAAATCTGTCCTATGCAGAGATTTGCTTGAAAATTTAGAAGCAACAGTTCCGTTTAGAAAAAGAAAACTTCAATGGAAGGTACCTGAAGACAAAGGAGCGGTTTTAGCAGTAGGACTGACAATTGACACCAGACCAACAAACAAGAAGAACTAGTTAGAGCAAGTATTGAATCAGGTGTACCCAAGAGTATGGGATACTATCTGATAGCCCAGGAAAATCAAAACAAGCAGACCCTATGAAAATTGAGCTACAGACAAGAGTTGGGCCAGTAGTCAGAAAGCAATACCCTTGAAGATTAGAAGCTAGGAAAGGAATAGAGCCAACAATCAATAAAATCCTTGACATCAGGACTATTGGAAGAATGGCAGTCAAAATTTAATACTGCTAGATCAGCAATAAAGAAACCTAATGGAACTCAGAGACTAGTGCCAGATTTCCAGGCAATTAGTGGTTTATACCTTACTAGCTTACTAGCTAAACTTGGAGATGATTTTATTGTGCGCGGGGAATGTCCATGGGCAGGTGCTGTCGAGAGCCGTTCCCTCTTGGTCTGAGAGACCAGCACCCCCAGCCCCACCTTGCTCCCCGGCCCGGAGGTTGTAACGTGCGCTGGACCGGCAGCCGAAGGAGGGCTCTTGACACCGTGTCTGATGCAACAGGGTTTACTGAAGGTAGGTCAGAGGGTGCAGCTTGGGTGAGGGAGAGAAGAGGGACAGGAAGAGGCAGGAGCACAAGCACTGTAACATGACACATAAGGCACCTGCAAGCTGCTGGGGAAGCCTCAAGTCTGCTTAGTGAGCCACGTGTGCCCTCAGCATTGGGACAGCCACCTTTCCCTCAGTGAGCCTCACATGCCAGGGTCAGCAAATCAAGAGGCACCAGGCATGCTGTAGGTGACTCAGAGCGAGTGCAGTGGGTCACGGTGGCCAGGGACCAGAAGCAGGCAGAAAGGCAACGGGGCTGGGGAAAAGGCTCTGCTCTGCTTACAGCGTGGGCTGAGGGCTGGGAGAGCTCCATTTCCCCCTTGAGATGTTGGAGACGGGGCCTTTCACCCTCCTGATAGGGCTGCCCCTGGCTGCAGGCAGCCAGAGGAGTATGATGACACAAGGCCGAGAGCAGCAAAGCAAAGAGCCAGCCGTGCACAGCACAGGGAGGTGGCCCAGTGCAAAGGCAGCGTGGCACCCTGAAGGTGCCCGCTGCATTCTCATGTGTCCCTGGCCTGGGAAGGACAGGACGGTCCGTGGTCCGAGAGGGCCTTTCTGTGGCCCCTGTGGGCTCAAAGCTGCTGCTCTTCTGGCTCCATGGGGCCTAAAGCCACAGAGCTCGGCCTCCCCCACAGCAAGAGGAACAAGACGTGGATATCAGGCAGTGGAGCTCAATGCCTAAGGCTGAGGGGCGGGGGGCTCCAGTCTGGAGCACTGGGAGGGCACCCCCCCAGCCCCACAACAGCTGGCCTCACAGCCCTGAAAGGCCAGGACCAGGGTTCCACGCCTGATTCCAGGGCGTCCCTCCAACCGGCCACCGACCTGGAAGCGCCAGAGCAGCCGGCTGTCGGGATCGAGGCGGCTGCCAGGGGGCTCCTTATGGCCTCTGCCAGCCAATTGCTCAGGGCTTAGCAGTGCCTCAGCCCCTCAGGGTCTCCCCCAGCCTGGCCAAGCTTGCCGGCAGCAGCGCCGCAGCCCCACAGCAGCTCCAGAGGAACCCCATCCAGAGGCACCTGGGAGCCCTCAGCACTGCAGCCAGCAGCAGAGGGGCAGGAGGACACGGATGGCCCTTCCTGTCCGGCACAGGGCTTGTGGCCATCTCCAGGCACCGCTCTGGCAGGGATCCCCGCACCTCCGGCCCTTGCCCAGCCGCTCTGTGGGCAGCACAAAGGCTTCAGGAGAACCAACAAAGGCCAAAAGGCTTCTGGTCATTTTCCCTGCAACACTGCACACCTGGGCAGCAGTCTGAGTACAAGCAACCTTTTCCCCCTCTTCTCATATGCCCTACAGACCTTGCGCAGGAAAAGAAAGATCCTGGGACTCTGTGTATTGTAAGATATTTTATATTTACACAATCAAAACCAACAGAAATACAAACACAAAAATCTAGAAGAAGGCAAAAGAAAATTCCTGCTGGCTCAAATGGCCCAAGCAGACTGCGTGTTGCAGATCACCTCTCCGGGGAGCTGCAGCAGAATAGTAAGGCAGTGCAGCAAAGACGAGGCCGTTTCCTCCACGCACTGCAGAATCGATCTCGCAGCTTCTGCCATGGGGAGTAGGGAGCTCTCTCAAGAGCCCGGAGAACTAAACAAAATTCTACTGCAGCATCTCTGATTGCAGGACTGCTGTCATATGCCATTCCTTCAAGGGCTGCAAGAAAGAGGAACAGAGGCAAGGTCACATCCCGCATATGCAGGGAGCCGAGGAGAGCCCCCTGCCAGGGCCATCCCGGTCGTCT
Organism: Zonotrichia albicollis; assembly: GCF_047830755.1. NCBI lineage: Eukaryota > Metazoa > Chordata > Aves > Passeriformes > Passerellidae > Zonotrichia > Zonotrichia albicollis. The sequence continues at coordinate 3,376,246 of NC_133827.1, read as the reverse complement.
CTGGCCATGGCCCGCAGGGAGCAGGGAGCCAGGGGATCAGCCCGAAGTTGCTGGCCACGAATGGCACACGTAGCCCTGATATCTCTGTGTGCTCTGCCCACGGGTGCAGATCCCTCCGCAGCTGGGGCAGGGCTTGCAGCTGCCCCCTCCAGCCCCCGCGGTCAGCCCGCTGCCCTCACTCACTCACCAGTGCAGATCAGCCGCAGCTCTTGCTGCTGCCCCCTCAGGTGCCGCCCGGCCATGCCTGTGAACACAGAGCCTGTCACGGCCCCAGCGGCACAGCTCCCTGCCAGCGGCGCTGCCGGCCAGGCAGAGCTCAGCCCGGGCCCTCGCCGCACGCTGCCGCCCCAGGGCACGGCTGCCACAGGGCGGCAGCAACGCCCAGGCCAGGCGGGGTTCCAGGGCCGGGCCGGCGCTGCCGGGGCAGCAGGCGGGGCCGGGGCCGGGGTCGAGCTGCCGAGCAGGCGGGCCGGGGAGGAGCCCGGGCTCGGGACTCACCCATGAACCTGACGGCCGCCTCTCGCAGGGACTCCTGTGGGCTCTGCAGGTAGTGCAGTGCCCGGCGCAGGTGCTCGGCCGCTCGGCTCCTGTCCTCTGCCAGCTGCAGAGAGCGGCAGGAGGGAAGGGTTGGCGCGGGCTCAGCTCCTGGGCCGGGCGCCGCCTGCGCCCATCGCCGGCCTCGCCTGCCCGCACAGCCCTGAGGCGCGGCCAGCAGCCGCTGGCCAAGGGCTCCCGAGAGGAGGGGCAGAGGGCCGGCTGCTGCCCGGGGAGCCGTGGTGCCGCCCCGCAGCCCCGCCGGGCCGGGGCTCCATGGGCACCCGACTCAGGCCCACGGGAGCCTGGAGAAGAGTCCGCCCTGCCTCTGGCTGCAGCAGCGAGCACAGCTGTTAGCCCCGCACACTGAGCACCGCCCTCAGGGACCTTCGCCATGCTGAGGCTGGGGGATCTCTGCTGTACTTACCAGGCACTCCCCAAAGCTCTGATCCACGTGTAGCATTTGTTCTATATCCCTCCTCTTCAGGAATCTGGCTGAGGAATGCAGCGTTTCCCGGGAGGCCTGGAGAGGGACAGACGTGCACAGATGGCCCCACAGTCCAGGGCACGGGAGCATGCCAGTGGCACAGGCTGGAGGAGGCTGCAGCCCCCAAGGTGCCAGGGCAGGCGGCAGCCCAAGCCCCTGCCAGGGGCACATCAGCTGGCCACAAGTGCTCACCTCAGCAACAGTCTGATTCTCGTCATGGCAGTGGAAGTAGAGAGGGAGCAGGCTCTGGCGCACGTGGGACTTGAGGGCCTTTCTTGCCTCTTCTGTTAATAAGTCCAGCATCTCTTGAAAGAGAGCCATGGAGCTCAGCTGCACCTGGATATCATCCTGGATGAAAGGAAAGGGCAAAAGACCTGAGCATCGGCTGCTTCAGGCCCCCCAGGGCACAGGCGTGCATCTGCACAGGGCACCAAGGGTCCGGGCAGCAGCCAGTGGCTGTGGCTGTGGGCACAGAGCCTTACGCTGTCAAAGAGTGGCAGGAGCGCCTCAGCCAGCTGCAGGGCGATGGAGGTGGCTATTGGAGCACCATTATCCAGGAGCAAATATCTGAGTAGAAGAATGCTCATCCTGATCATGTCGCTGTCATTTTCCTCCAGGAGCTCCATTAGACTTTCAGTCAGGCTCCGCATTTTTTCAGCCTGTGCGGAACACAACTTTGTGAAAGGCCGCCCTGCTGCCGCAGGGCCCAGAGGCCAAAGGCCTGTCCCGAAGCACTGGGGCAACTGAAGTGGGAAGCAGGAGAGCTGGGAGCAGCTGCCCCAGCGGCCGAAGCCCAGGCAAGGCCAAGCGACTGCGTTGCCCAGCCCCATGCTGCTGCCTGCACGTCTTCAGCCACTGCCCGCTTCTCACCATCAAGGGATTCTTGCCCAGCACTACGAGGCCTCGGAGTGCCAAGTAACGCCTGGCCATGTGCTCGCTCTGCAGGTTCTGTGCCAGGATCTCCAGAACACTGTCACTGCATTCCCTCAAGTCCAGGCACTCGAGGACCTGAAAGGCACGGGGCAGTGACAGGGGAGCCGGCCAGCCGGCAGGAGCCCAGAAGCGCACAGGGCCGGGCCCAGGCAGCAGCACGGGGCACGGGCACTGTCCTGGCAGCTGTGGCTGCGAGAGGCCAGAGGGCTGGGAGGCCGCTCAGCCAGGCAGCGCTGGCCTTGAGGCTCACCTCCACAAGGAATGCCAGGGCAGGGAAATCCCAGTATGGCATCTCTTTGCCGAGCAGGGCGAGCAGGTAGAATGCAACCGCGGAACAGAAGTGGATGGCTAAGCGGCGAATTTCTCTGAAGAGGGGAAAAAGGAAACAAGACCCTGATGCAGTGGGGCAAACCTCTCCCAGGCGGGACTCACCCAGTTCTCATCTTTCCCCAGCACCCTTCCAGCAAGGGGACGTGGGCCATTTGGGAGTTGGTTGCTCATGGGCACCCTCCTGTGCCAGCCTTTTCCAGTCTGCTTGGCCATCCCTCAGTGACAAGGCCCTCTGAGCCATGGCCACCACGGACACTTTGCGGGGCACCTGGGCACAGAGCAGCATTGTCAGAGGCAGTGGGGAGAAGGGGGTCTCACCTGGCAAGCAGAGCCACGGCAAAGTGGTGAGTGTCAAGAGAGAGCAGCGTGTCCCAGGCACACCTGCGCTCCATTGCCACCACCACATCCTCGCAGCGGAGAAGGCAGAGCAGGGACTTCAGGGTGCGCACAGCAAACCTGTGTGCACAGCAAAGCCCAGGTCACACTGGCAGCACTGGCTCCTTGGCAGGCCACGTGGCAGGGACAGGAGGAGTGGGATGGAGCACCTGTTGGGGCTGGTGGCAAGGCCGTGCTCTTCCTGGCATCCCTTCCAGAAGGTGTCGACCTCCTCTGGCATATCCAGAGTGCTGAAGAACACTTGGAATAGCAGATGCACAAGTAGGCGGGGGAAATACACCTTCAAGATCCGTGGGAGACAGGGCACCTGGAGGATCTTCCACATCACCACCGTTGCCTGCAAAGGACAAAGCCCCATGAGACAGCGCTCAGTGCCGAGACGTGTGTGTGTGGCAGGGCGCGAGCGTGGCAGGAAGAGGCCAGGAGAGACCATGGCAGGGGGAGCACGGGGCCTGGTGGGCCTGAAGCTGCCCCTGGGCCAGGTTTCAGGGCAGCGCCTGAGGCAGGGAGATGCAGTGGGGGAAGGAGGATGGAGAGCTGCTGGAGAGGCAGCCTTGGGGCCTGCAAAGGCCAGTTGCAGAAACTCACAGCCAGGGCAAAGACAGCCGTTTCGTCCCCGTTGGAGGTGCAGGTGCTGTACTCTGGCCAGCTCCCCAGCACATCCAGGAGGATCAGCTGCGCCAGCTCCGCAGTCCTGGCTGAGCCCATGATGGTCTTCCACATGGCCATGGCAGCTCTGTGGGGTTAGAGCTGTGTCTCAGGGGGGTCTCAGACACAGCAGCGGGGGCAGCTGAGCCGGCTGCCATTTCTGCCTCTGCCCACTGCCCCCCTGCCAGCAGCAGCCAGACAGCCCAGCCCTGTGGGGACAGAGCCCTGGGAGGTGGCAAGGGAGCATGGCAGCAGGCTCAGGGGCTGACATGGCAGGGCTGGGAAAGGGAGCATCCTGAGGGCCCTGGAACTCTCTGTCGCTCCGACACCTGGGGCAGGCTGTGCAGGGTGATGGGCTGGGGAGGCCTGAGACCTGTGGGCAGGTGGGCCCCATACCTGTCACAGGACGGGGCCACACGCAGGAGCGTCACGACTGCGTCATTTGGCTGTGCTTGGGTGAGATCCAGCAGGGTCTTGTCCAGCCTGTGCTCAGCAGAACCATTGGCCATGAGCCACTGGTGGATGTAGCTCACCATGGCAGGCACCTGGAGAAGGCACGGGGAGACTTGGAATGCTGCCAGAGGGAGCAATGTTCCCAGCTTCCCCAGAGGAGTGCTTCCCTTCCCACCCCACTGCCATGTGGCGTGAAAGGCTCACAGCAAGCAGCATGTGTGGATTGGGAGGCCAAGCAATTGCTGGGAGGATCAAAGCCTGGCCACAGGCTGCTTACTTGCTTTGGAGTGTAAAAATCGTCCTCTACAAGCATACACAGCAGGGCAGCACCGGTCTTGCTTAGGAGGATGGGCGAGTATGGTCTGACGCCCATGCCCGTGGCGATGGTCTCTTCCTCCTCAATTCTCTTGAGGAAGTTGCAAACAAACTGTAGGAGAAGGGCAAAGAGCCGGGGATGTTGCATGCAGTGCTGCACACACGGTGCTGTGCTGAGCAGGGACAGCAGGCCCAGCCCAGGTGGGGGTGGCTGCAGGTACCTGCGCTGTCCTGCGGAAGCGGCCACGGCTGGACTCCTGCTCTTGTGTGCGCTCCAGAGCTGCATCTGGCAAAGAGCGAGCGCAGCCAGAGATGAGGGGCTGCAGGAAAGGCCGGACAACACGGCCCAGCCCTGCCATGCCCAGGCAGAGAGAGTCCCGGGATGCCCCAGGGGATGGAGCACGGCCACTGCGGGGTTTCTGCCCGGCCCCTCTTCCGTCCTGTCCGTGGGCATGTCCCCAGGGATAGCATGGCACGGCACGGCACGGCATGGGGTTCAAGCTGGCAGCAGGCACCAGTCCTGTGGCCCAGCTCTGCCACTCACCCTCCTGCGGTGGCTGAAACGGCACCACCTCTTCAGTCTGCTGTGCCGGGGCAGCTGCAGGGCCTTCTTCCTCCTCCTCCACCCAGGCCAGCTCGGGCACTGCCAGGTGTCTCTGCTCCATGTCTCTGCCTGGATTTGTGGCTATTTGCAGGAGAGTTGCCTTGGAAAAGCTCCAAGTCACCAAGTGCTGCAGTGGTGCCTGGAAGGCACCTTCAAGTAAGAAGCCTCAGGAAGGCTACAGGACAGCAAGTCCTGCCCTCGGTCTCAAGGGCCCCTGCCACAAGGACAGGGGACTCCTGACAAGGACTATGATATGGCCTCAAGGGCACCTGCAGAAGAGAAGCCCCAGGGAGACCACGGGTCAGCAAGTCCTGTGGTCTGGCCTGGAGCTCAGCTGCAGGAACAAGGCTTCAGAAAAGCTCCGGGTGGGACGCGAACGAGCGCGCTGTGCGGGGACTCCTCACGACACCGCTCGGTCCCGTCCTGTCCCGTCGCGTGCTCTGAGCACTGTGGTGTGCTCTTGTCACCTCCAGCCCCTATGTCACCCCGTGTCACAAAGGGCCCTTGGACACCCGCTCCATGTCACAGTGAGTGTGCGGCACCGTGTCACCGAGGGCCCTTGCACACACTGCCGCCTGCCCTGGGGCCACGCCCAGCCCACCCAAAGGGGCCCAGTTTGGAAGGAATGGCTGGCCCCAGGAGCCTAAGCAAGGCCGACAGGGTCTTTAAGAAGGGCTCAGAGCATCAGCAAACGCTGCCATGCTCTGTGGGCTCAGGGCAGCAGAAGGAGCCCCCAGGGCTGCCGACGCAGCCGTTCTGGGAAGGGCACGGGGCCTTGCAGGGAAGCTGGCACGGCCTCCTTGGGACACGTCCCGGCTGGTGGCCGTCCTAAAGCTGCCGGTGTGACACGCACAAGGAACGTGTGGGCCCGGGCACCAATGCTGCTCTGAGGCCTGGGGCCTGGGCAGCGCTGCCATCAGCAGGTGTGGCAGAGTCCCCGGCCAAGCAGACCTGCCAGCCCCCGAGCCCTGGCAGCACTGGTGCCCGTCTCCTGCCCCAGAGACCTGTGGCCCCTGGGGGCTTTCTGTGCCAGAAGGAGCCAAAGGCCACGTGCCTTGTGGGCTGTGCCTCTTTCCTGCAGGGGCTGATGGCAGGAGCACCTGGAGCAACTGCTGGCACACTTGATCTCTGTCAGATGATGTTGCTCCTTCCTGAAATGAATTTTTCTCATGGAAGGCATTGGCAGTAGCACCAGAGCACCATCCATTGCTGAGTGTCCCAGGGCAATTAGATTGCAAAGTTAACAGCCTGAAATTTCCTTGTGCTTTTCTCACTCTCCTTCCCACATTCTGGAAAAAACGGAATCTGCCCAGCCTCTGCATTTCTCAGCTTCAGTTGCTGCATGTCTTGCTCTGGCAGCTCATGTCCAAACAAAAGTGTGTCCATGCTGAGCACAGCAATGAGCGGCCACAAAGTGGCAAGTTCCCCAGTGAACATCAAGGCAGAGACGTGGAAGTGCGGAGGATAAGGACAACTCTGGGAGGAGAAGCTCTTCTGTGTCTCTGATGATGGTGCCCACACCCTGAAGCAGCAGCCAAGAGAAGCGCTGGAAGCAGACGGGCGCACTTTTGGGCAGTACAATATCAAAAGATATGAAACCATTAGCCAGAATGCAAAGGAGGACTGCAAGGATGGAGTGTGGCCTGGAGGGGAAGCCCTGGATGCGGCTGAAGGCACTTTGTTCAGCCTGGAGGAGAGTAAAGGGCGTCATTGTGGTCTTCAACATCCTCCTGAGAGGAATCAGAGGGGCTGCTGCAGCTCTCGTCACTGCTGGGACCAGTGATAGGACCGGAGAAAAGGGCAGGGAGCTGGGACAGGGCAAGTTTCATTTCCGTATCAGATCAAGGTTTTTCACCCAGAGCACAGTCAGGCACTGGGACGAGTTCCCCGTTGACGCAGCCCAGCGGAGCCCGGGCTGGCTCTTGGGAAAACTGCGGCGCTGCGCCGGGAGCGGGGAACGGCCAAGGCTTGGGTCCTGCCCGCGGCTGACCCTGGTGAGCCACCGCTCCGTGGTTCAGGATCCACTAACTGCAGCACGGAGCAGGCCAAAGAGAAGGAGGAGGCTCCTCGATTGTGAGGTTCCACAGGCCAAGGCTTATTCCAAGGGAAGGATTCGGCAGCAAAGAGCCGCCAGCACTTCTGTGCACGGGATTTTATCGGGGTACAACTCAGGGGGTGGATACAAACGATTGAGCAATAAGGAATCCGCAGGGGAGGAGCGAGGGGATTCCATCAGGTTCTTGGGCCTAATTAGGACAGATGGGAGGAGAGGGTAGGTCACATGGGCCAGTGGGGCTTCCAGCAATAGAGGAATTCCAAAGGGGTGGTGCAGTCAGGGATTGGTCCAAGGCAAAAGTGACAGGGAAGGTTCAGGAATAAAGAGCTGGATTATCTTGAGAGGCAGGGAAGGAGCTGGAACAAAGAGTGGAGAATGGCATGAGGGACAGCTTTGAGGGAGGGCAGAACCTAGGGGTACCTGAAAACAAACCATTCTACGATAACAGATAAATAAACACAAACTGGAACACCCCAGGGAAATGGTCACAGCACCAAGCCCGTCTGAGTTTGAGAAGTGTTCGAAGAACACTGAGCAGTGACGCAAGCTTTTAGACACTACATCAAAAGTAGAAAGTGTACGAAAGTCAAGAGAGGGAAAAAGAAAAAGAGCTCCCTGCAGCCATGGTGGCAGCTCTGGATCAGCACCAGGGAGAGGACGGATGTAGGCGTGGTTGAAGCAGAGGCAGGGGCGAAAATAGCAGAGGCAGAGGAGGTTCAAAGCAGCCACAGACCAAGCTGGATGCAAATCAGTGTGCATCTTGTAAGAAATCAGGACACTGGAAATAGGGCCAGTGCCCAGAGTCAGCAGACAAATTATAAATGAGCCTTGCTTGCTCCTTTCCTATGCAAGTTGTTACAGCTCCAGAGCTCAGTCCCCAAGGGGCTGGGTGCTAGAAGCCAGCTCGCTCTCAGACCAAGGCCACGGGTCAGCCCCTAGCAAGCAGGAGATATTCAGCTCTTATAGTGATTAGGCAGCTCTTGTGATTTCAGCTTTGCTTGCTAGGTAGCTTTTCCCTTGGCCTAAGGCTCTAGCAGACAGTAGAGAGAGGAGAAGCAGAAGACGCTAGCTGTTCCACGAGTATGGCCTTATTGGAGGGTCCATGAATGGTCTCAGCTCTTCTTCTTTTGAGTTAGTAGGGGTACAGTATGTTACTTTTATACCTTGGCCTGGATCCAATCCTGACCAATGGCAAAGGTGTTAGAGTGACCATAAGTGACCAATAGTAGGGTTAACAACATATTGCCTTACATGGCTATAGGGATAAGGTACAAGGCGGATGTCCCTGGGGACAGGAAGCTTCTTTGCCGTTATGTCAGCATTCTATTCTCCAATGGGCCCTGGCTAAACCTGAGGAGTTTACTACATGGAAGTGTTCAGCAGAAAGTCAGACTTAAAGAGCCAGCACTAGAACGCGATTTATTTGTGGTGAATAGGAAATTTATTCTGCAATTACAAAAATTAACTGGCCAAGATATCACAAGTCCCTTATCACAGGAATCACACATGGAAATTACAGGATGTGTCTTTTTTGGGAATTGCAACAATACACAAGAGGTATATAATAAATAAGAGCATGTACAAACAGGTTGCCAATAAAACTGAATTCTCTAGTTCTGGTTTGAAGAGTATTCTCACTCCTCATTCACATCACAAAGTTTTATTCCTACAAAAAGGCACAGTAAAATGGCTATAGCAGCCAGTCTCGGGCCAGATTTGACTGCTTCAAGCTTTAGAAGCCTCTTGGGAAGCCGGGACACTTGCTCAGTTTGTAAACGCACTCCAAACTCTGTGTTTCTATTTGGGTACTGTTGTACTCAGTCCAGCTGGATAAAAGCTAAGCAGAGAAATGCCTTCTGAACATAGCAAAGCCATAGCCTCAGGCTCCCTGGACCTGTAGGGAGCACGACCTCACTCCCTAGCTGAACAAGCTATTTTTAGATTACAAAAAATGGATATCAACAGACCTGCTGTAATCAAACACTGGTGAAAAACAGCACCTGTCTTCAGCAAAGAGATGGCTCGTGATGGCTCCCACAAATGTTCCTAAAATGCTGTGCTGCCCTAATCAGTTTTCCAAAGGTTCTTCATGCATCAAGGTCTTGGGATGTGCACATGTCAGAGTGACATCAGGTGAAGAAGGAGAAGAAAACACTGTTACATAACAGAGAGCTGGCTTTTGAATCTGGACACAACTGGTCTCTCGTTTGGCATCTTTCTATTGTCACCATCTTTCACACCCACCAGCTTAGACTCCAAGGTCTGGAAGCACACGGTGCCAGCACGACACACAGCACAGTGCAACACTCAACACAGTGGCGGTGTGGCACACGCCATCAGTGTGACACTGTGCGGCACTAGTGTCACACGGAAAACACTGCCAGTGTGACAGAGCTGGGACACAGAGCGGGGTGGGGGTCTCTGTGTGCAGCTGACACATCCCAGCTGAGGTGCGGAAAACCACAGTTGTCTGTGCAAACAAGTCAGTTCTTTATCCTGCATGCACAGAGACCTTGGACACGAACAGTTGGCAGAAAGGCAGGGGCATTGCTTTGTCCCCAAAATGGTGTGGGCATGGTGCAGATGTGTAGGACGGCCTGCCTGGAATGCTGAGCTTGGGCACAGAAAGTCAAAGCTCGATAAGCACAGCTCTGTCAAAAAATGCCATGAAAGGGCAGAACGAGTGGGGTGATATTAAAAACCATGTTCAATTTGGCTGCACCAACTCCCTCCATCCAGCTCGGTCTGTGCAACACAAACCGCCTCTCCTGGGAGGTGGCACCACCCTGAGGAAAACTGGCCATTGAGCGGGGCTGGGACTATCAGCCCTAAGGGAAACCAGCCATGGAGCAGGTATGGGGCCGTGACACCTCAGGGACACCGGCCATGGAGTGGGACTGGGGTTGTGACACCTCAGGGAAACCGGCCATGGAGCGGGACTGGGGCCGTGACACCTCATGGAAAGCAGCCATGGAGCGGGGCTGGGGCTGTGACACCTCATGGAAACCGGCCATGGAGCGGGGCTGGGGCTGTGACACCTCCGGGAACTCACCATGGCAGCCACCTCCCGAGGTTTTGAAGTACTTGTTTCTTGGTTTAATGCCCTTCCAAGATCAATCTAGCATCTTTGCATATGAGCAGAACATACAAGGGTATTTAAATTTGAGTCTGATCCAATCATCAAAGACAATGGATGTTTCCTCTAAACTTACCTTTTCATAATTGTCAAACAATATGGAACTTTTCTTATGTCTGACTTGAAATATCCAGAATGCAAAATTCATTCTCAAGACAGGAAAAAAGAAATCAATGAAAATAGGATATAGGCAATCTTCAAAAGGCACAGAGAAGAAAAAAAAATTAGAAAAAACTTCGAAAAATTCGGTTTTCTTCTTCATCTTCTCAGTATTTCTTCTTTAACATTTCTTGTCTAATTGTCCCTCGCAAAACAAGGCATGTTACAGCTTTATTGTCTCAGTGCTGCACTTCCCCAATCGCTGACTTGCCATTTAGGCTTTGCTTTATTAGAAATATACAAGGGACTCTCTATGGAAGAGAGTTGCACAAGCCTCTGGATTCCTGACCGTTCACCTCAGCCAATGCTCACAGTATTCTCCTAACACACGAGAGCTTCCTGTCTTTCAGAGAGAGAAAGATTCAGCTGAAGTCAAGCAAACAGGGCAGGGCAGATGGAAACCTTCCCTTGAGATGCTTTTGGGAAGCCCTGCAAGGACCCTGCCTTCCCTTGGAACAGAGGTGGTCACCATGCATGGTGTCTCCTGACTTGCCCTAGGTGCCCCTCGATTGAAGAAGGACTTTTGCCCACTTCATCACTTGTCTGTCCCTCCAGTTCCAAGGCCTCAAACCTGCTCTGTAATGCACTAAACCTGTTAGTCAGCTGTGAGTTTTCAGAATAAGGCACTGACCGTGGCTCTAACTAGTTTTTTTAGTCAGGTTTACAATATATTTTGAGAAGAAGAAGGAGCAGAGAAGGTGTGAAAAATGCATATTATATGATTGGCTTTTTGCAAATATTAAAATTAATACTATATGTTATGTTGGAAAGTTATGTTGTATTAATCCTTTTTTGTAGCGCTATCCTAAGCTTTTAAAGTAGTGTGGTGAATATAGTTTTAGGCTACAGAAACTCTGTGCTGTAAGATACTTTTTCAAAATAGCTTAAGGAGAGATAACAGTAACAAGACACAAAAACTCCGAGAAAAGAAATATTGCCTCCTTATCGAGAAGAACCAGACTTTGAGGGACCAAGACAATTGATTTACAAGATGAAGGAGGGGTTGACAAGAACAAGAAAACACCCATTGTTGGAAAAGAATTTTGGCATTGTGATAAATAGGTATGATTTGTGCTGATAAAAAATTGAAACAGTAATCAATATTGATACATTAATTAATATTTGAGAATAATAAAACAGTTAATAGTTAAAAGGTGTAATGCCAAAGAAGAAATGGAAAGGAGGGGCTCCACCCACCCACCCTTCCCGGCAGATGTTCTCAAGGACCACAGGGAAGAAGCTGAAGATACAGTTGCTAAAAATGACCAAGAACCTGGTTGGGTCCAAGAAAATGCTAATTATAAGGGACTTATTGCTTTGATATGTAGATGCAGTGATACGTTAGTCTTGGCTTATATTATACCGGCTTGGTGTGCATGTGTAACCCAAAGGTGAATAAAAGGACAACGAAGAAGACTACAGGGCCTTCATCAGTGACGACCCCCAAAGACTTGTGCGACCACCAAACCGAGTGGTGGCGCATGCGTGGTAAAGGTGGTAATGAAGGTGGAGACAGAGAAATGACGAACCGAAAATAGGAGGAGATGGCATTGACACATGGCATATAAGGGGTGACTTTTACTTGGCAAGCTTGTACGTGAAGTGGCAAGGGTCAAGAACCCTGCCCTCCGTACCCCGCAGTTGTTTTTGCTTATGCGCTATTATTTGAACCAAATTATCCCTTATTTATATATTTTCTAAACTATTCAATTAAAATTGTTGCTACCTTAAATATTGTTTGGGTTTTTTTTGATGGGATAATTGGGCAAGGATAATAATTTTGGTGCCGATACCCGGGAACTCTTTTAACTCCGGGGAGGTGGATAGCTTCTGGGAAGGAGCTCCCCACCAGACTTTTAAGTGGTCCCAAGGCTAGACCACTCTCCCTTAGGAAAAGAGAGTTCTTTTTACAATAACACATAAGCAAATTAGTTATCGGAAGTGCGCAGGAGAGGCTCCCATCAGAGTGCTGGCTTGTAGGAGAGAGAGTACCCATAGAAAACTGCTTTGTGCACGAAGACCCTCGTGAGAAAAGGAGGCTGTGAGTATCACGGGGTTTTGGGTCGGGGGGCGGCTGTATGTGTGTGTGAGTGTGTGTGGAGTGTCTGAGACGGGGGCTGGGCAGTCCTGGACCCCCGAAGTGATTGGGACCTCCCAGTACCACGTTTTCGCATTCTCCACAAGGAGACCGGCCGGAAAAGGAGGGAAGCGAAAGAAAAGTGAATGAGTGGGGACCCCGGGAGGGTTTGACCCAGGGGGAAGGAGGGGGTCCCTGGTCCAGGCACCTGTGGGAAGGTCCTTGGGCAGGAGGGATTGACTCAGTAGGGAGACTGAGAAAAAGAGTGAATGAATAGGTTCAATTTCCTTGGAGGGATTGGTAGCAGACAATTTAGTATGTGATTAAATGGTGAGAGGACATGGCTAATAGATTAAGAGGGAGAGAGAGGAGTGGAACAAGTAGATTGCAGAGGGAGACATAGGAGTGGAACAGGTAGATTGAAAAGGCAGTGTCACAGAGTAATGAGTGAGGAGTTGAGCCACGGGGTGAGTGTGGGAAACTAAGACTCTCCCGCTACTGGGGATTTCTTAGTTTGTTGCTGCCAGAATTGGGTCAGGGAAAGAGTAAGTTCCTTGACCCTGGGGCTGCGGATTGTGTGAAAAATTGACAGTGGTTTGAGGTATCTAGGAACCGTGAGGGGGGTTCTCAGGGCGGGAGCGTTCCTCAGGACAGCCCACTGGGGATGATAATGCGGTTTTGGGATGAATGGGAATCCCGAAGGGAAGAAAATCTAGAAATTCAGAGGGCAGTGCCTAAAGGACATAATATAGGAAAAGTTTTGAGTGAGCATCAGAAAAAATATGAGTCACCGGCAGAATGGTTAAAAAGATTAAAAAGGGACTTGAAATTATATTCAGGTATAGATATTAATACTGCAGTAGGGCAGGTTCTGTTAAAAATTCAGTTTGTGAAAGGATTTTGCAGTGACATTAGGAAAAAGCTGGAAAAATTAGAAGATTGGAAAGACAGGGGACTGCAAGAGTTACTGAGAGAAGCACAAAGGGTGCTTGTAAAGAGAAATAAGAAAAAGCAGAAAGCAGATGCCAGAATTTTAGTGGCAGCAGTTCAAGAAATGCAGGCAGCTTTGAATGCAGAAAAATCTGCAGAGAAAAACAAGCAGTGGATGTCAGGATCTATTTTTAGGAACACAAGACATGGGCATTTTTCCCGCTACAAGAAAAGACACTTAAAAAATTTTTGCCCCACTTTGAAGGGTGCGGGACCCACCTGTTTTTATTGTCATAAAAAGGGGCAACTGCAAAAATTGCAGAAAGAAACAGCAAGATGAGAAAACTTCTCAGGAGAATCAGAGAGGGCAAGAGCTTTGTTTAACGAAGAGGACCAAATTACACCCAGAAGAGGCCTTGATAATAAAGCTAAGAGTAGGTCCTCAGAGTGAAGAAGTCATATTTTTAGTCAATACAGGAGTTTCTCAGTCGACAGTGACAAAATTACCCCAGGGATATGAGATAAGTAGTAAGCAAGTTTCAGTAATCAGAATTACAGGAGAGGCTTTCCCTGTTCCTGTAATAAAAGGAGTGCAAATTGAAACAGATGACAAATTTGGAGTAAATAATTTATTGTTGATACCAGAGGCCGAGAATAATATGTTAGGTAGAGATCTAATAATAGCCTTAAATTTACAGATAAAACCCTGTGAAGGAAAACCTAAAATTTATTCTTTAACTGAAGAAGATAATCTAGAAATTAATGACACGGGTTGGCATTCAGGTGAAGTGGGAAAAGTTTAGGGTGAAGGAGTCTGGCCCCCTTAGTCCCTCCTGGTCAGCACAAGCCTGTGAATTTTATATATTACATTGTGCACTATTAATACTAAAAGGGCAAAAAGGGACTATTTATACAGACTCCAAATATGCTTTTAGTGTAGTACATACATAAGAAAAATTTGGAAGGAAAGGAGGGGACTTATAAACACTTAAAGGAAAGAGTTAATACACTCTTGATTGATTGATTTTTGGGATTGATAATTTAGATACTTGAAGCTTTAAAAGGCTCAAAGAAAATAGCAGTAGTTCATGTAAAGGAACACCAGAGAGGGAGGGATATTAGAGTCAGAGAAATATTTTGGCTGATGAAGAAGCAAAAAAAAGCGACCTTAAAAACGGGAGATACTAAAATCATGACCTTATTAAAAAAAAAAAAATAGAAATTCAGCAGGAGACACTTTCCCTTCCGCTAGCAGAATTGGCAGCTATAAGGAAATTAAGAGCAACATTTAAGGAGGGAAAGTAAGTTTTTCCTGATGGCAGGATTATGATGCCAAAAACCAGTGGCACATTAGATTTTAGATAACTTGTATCGACAGACACACTGGGAAACAAGGGCCTTTTATGATCACTTTTTAAAATTTTATGGGTGTATAAGCATATTTGAAATTGGAAAATAAATTACCCAGGAGTGTCTTACCTGTTAAAAGGTAGATAAGAAGGTGTTAAGAAGCCCTCCCTTTGGAGGATGCACAACAGCCTACAGGCTATTTGAAAAAAAATCCAGGTAGATTTTATAGAATTGCTTAAAGTGGGTCGGTGAAAATATTTGTTAGTTATAATAGATCAATTAACTCAGCGGGTTAAAGCATTTCCAGCAGTTTGGGCTACAGTTCAAACAGTAGCTAAAATATTGTTGAAACATGATTTATATTAACCCTGATTTATTAAGAAGGAACTAAGCATCCCAGAGTGGCTACGGACCGCAATTCCCTTGAGCTCGGAGGCATTAGAATGCCGGTGAAAAAAGAATAAAAAGACTTTCTGAATCAGTGGGAACAGCCTAAAAAGATCTAAGATCTCCTCCAGGATCACCCACCAGCAACATTATTAGAATTGATTACACAACTGCAATTCCAGAAACTGAGACTGGTAACACCTGTTGTTAAAAGAGCTCAGAAACAAAAATGTTGGGAGTGCGGTAAACATGGTTTAGGGTGTCATTCACGGATATGTATTGTTTGCACACTCTGCTTTAACTCATGGTGGAGAGTAACTAAGAGAGAAGAGAAGGAGAGACAATTGATTTGCTTGCTTTGCTATAGTTATGTATTTAGTCAGCTAATTATAGAACACATTGCTAGTGATTTTTTTAGATATCTTTGAGACTGGGAGACGGGACCCTTCCAGCAGCAATTGAATTAATAGAGAACTTAGATCAATTGGTTCTTGCTATATTGTCTATAGCACAAATAAGAGAAGGAGCAACTCATAATATTATAGATGAGTGTCTCAAAATTGATAGTTGTTGTAGAGAAAAATAATAACATAATAAGCACATTGCAAGAGCATATTAGTGCTGTGAGTTTGCCTATTAGAGGCGGCGACTTAATAAACTCCCCGCCCTTGAAGCAGAAAATAATTAAATAAATCTTATTGTAGTTGGCATATCCCAGAAATTTTAGAAAATACAAGTTTATAGTATTCTGGCCTAATCTTTTCACTGTTCTTTTTGTTTTAATTATTGCTTCTTAACCAGCTAGAACTAAGAAATAGCATTTAAAAAGAGACAAGCAAACTCTGTAGAGCTATGAGTACCAAAGAAACTAAAAGCACCAGTGACTAAATCCCAAGATATTACCTTTGCTACCGAGAAGACTGGTATCTTAGCCCTTAGTTGCAACCCAAGAGGCCTTGAAAAAAGTAGAAAAGTAGATTTCCTAAAGATTATTTTCACTGTGATCATTCTAGTACCCTTGGTAGTTAGCCAAAGCCAGAGAGCCACACTGAACAGAGTTTCAGCAATGAAAAAGCAATCAGAGCAAAAACCAATTCCCAGCAATTTCAACATTTGTGATTATTACAATCACTCTGTGTGTATTAAAGACAAGATAGAATCTGTGTTTGTAACACACCCATATGTTAGTTCTGCCTGCTACAATTTCAGCAGTGTTATAGATGTTTGTATTAAAGAAGAAAAGATGTATTGAGTAGAGAAAAATTTGAGATATAATAGACGAGCTCCTTACCCCCATGGTGATCAAATTTGCCCTCAATATAAAAGATTTGTTTGTTTTAAAAGAGATGATAATGAAAAAGATCCAAGTATTAGCATAAGAAATCAAGCACAAAAAAAAAAATTGAAAAAAAAAGAAAAAAAATAAAGAAAAAATAAAGAAAAGAAAAGAAAAGAACAAGAGAAAAGAGTCAACAGAATTAGCTGAATTGTATAAACAGCTAAAACAGTATTACAAAGATTAAGATTTGCCAGCCTTGAATAAGAATCTGTTTGTGAAATTGATGCAAAAGATTGCTACAGAATTAGAATTATTCACATGTGAGATTTGTAGAAGTCTAAAAATAGCTGAAAGATGGCTGTGGAGAGGTGAGAGCTTAGCTCCAGAGCAATTTTTAAAGTAGAACCACACCCAAATTTCTAGAACATTGAAGAGACCTAAAGGATAGATTTTAAGCCATCAAGTAATTAGAATAATTTTTATAACTCGAGAATGATATTAGAGACCAATAAAAAAAATAAATTGTGAATGAGATGAACAAATTAATTTATGCTAGTACAAAAGTCCTGAAGCTAACCCCTACCAATCCATCAACAGCCTGAGGTCTTATTGAGAACAACTAGAGAAAACTGATAAGAAATAGAAAGCCTCAAATGAGATATATTAGATTTGTGAGCAACAAGCATACAGTGAGTCACCTCAAAAATGGAGAAGAACCTGTACTTTGAAGAGAATACAACCCTCCTTCTTTGTTCTACTAAAGTCTAAGAGCAATATGCTAAGAACTCCACTGTATAAAACCCTGCAGTGAAATAAAAGAAATTTTAATTTAAATTTTCCAACAGCAAGAGAGAATCAAAAATAGAGAGAAGACGAATAGCCTGCAGAACAAATTGTAGCATATTATGACCCAGCAACATGAGCTCAAGATGGGTCATGGAGATATAAGACCCCAATTTACCTGTTGAACTGATTAATAAAGCTCCAAACAATAGTGGAAGTAGTGTCAAATCATACCTCCAGTGTCTTAAAAATGTTGGCCAAGCAATATACACAAATGAGAGTGTTTGTGTATCAAAACAAAATAGCCCTACACTGTTAGCAGAAAAAAGAAGAATTTGTAGAAGATTTAATGAATTTGAGTGCTGTGTAAAAATTGATAATTATAGAGAAACTATCACTGAACTTGCAGAGAAAATTAAAAGAGTAGCTCATGTGCCAGTACAGAAGCAGAATTCAATCTTAAAAACAAATTAGTGAAGTAACCTCTTTAGAAGTGTTTAGAAGAAAAAGTTAAAGTTTATGTTGTTATGCTCAATTCTGAGACTTTTGTGTTTTATTAAGTTAATTCATTCAGTGATTCAAGAGATGCAGATTTCAACAATGCCTCTAAATTCAGAATCAACAGAAAAAAAGAAAACCAAGATCTAAAATAGTATTAAAAGCTAAATTGACGCCTGTTAAAAACCAAAGACTTAAAAGGATTAAAATAGACCAAGAAATGCTAACTAAACTTGAAAGACAGTGTAAAAAACTAGAAGCAGTAATAGAAATGCTAGAAAAGTTTGAAGCTGAAAAAAAGACAACAAGAAAACCAAAATTCTGAAAAATATAAAAAATATCAAAGCACAGCCTTTTAAATACAGCACGAATCATAATGATCAAAAAGAGAAAGGGGGGATTTGTGGTAAATAGGTATGATTCGTGCTGATAAAAATTAAAACAGTAATCAATATTGATACATTAATTAATATTTGAGAATAATAAAACAGTTAATAGTTAAAAGGTGTAATGCCAAAGAAGAGAGGGAAAGGAGGGGCTCCACCCACCCCCCCTTCCCAGCAGATGTTCTCAAGGACCACAGGGAAGAAGCTGAAGATACAGTTGCTAAAAATGACCAAGAACCTGGTTGGGTCCAAGAAAATGCTAATTATAAGAGACTTATTGCTTTGATATGTAGATGCAGTGATACGTTAGTCTTGGCTTACATTGTACCGGCTTGGTGCGCATGTGTAACCCAAAAGTGAATTAAAGGACAACAAAGAAGACTACAGGGCCTTCATCACTGACGACCCCCAAAGACTTGTGCGACCACCCAACCGAGTGGTGGCGCATGGATGGTAAAGGTGGTAATGAAGGCGGAGACAGAAAAGTGACAAACCGAAAATAGGAGGAGATGGCATTGACACATGGCATATAAGGGGTGACTTTTATTTGGCAAGCTTGTACGTGAAGTGGCAAGGGTCAAGAACCCTGCCCTCCGTACCCCGCGGTTGTTTTTGCTTATGCGCTATTATTTGAACCAAATTATCCCTTATTTATATATTTTCTAAACTATTCAATTAAAATTGTTGCTACCTTAAATATTGTTTGGGTTTTTTTTTTTTTTTTTGATGGGATAATTGGGCAAACATAACAAAGCCAATCATAAAATACATGCATTTTTCACACCATGTGAGCAGGGACACCAGAGATGCCGTGATCGGGATGTTTTGCCTGGCTGGAACCCTCAGTGCCCGGCTGGAGGGAGCTGCGCTGGAGCCGCAGGTTGTGCCGGGGGCGGGCAGGGGCCGCAGCCCCGGGCAGGGCCCGGCCAAGGACAATGACCCTGGGCCGGGCAGGGGCTCGGGGCCCGCTCCCAGCGGGGCCGTGCGGGAGCCGGAGCAGCGAGAGAGCCCGGGCCGAGCATCAGCCCCGGGGCGGGCACGGCTGGGAGGGGCCCGGCCCGGGGGTCCCGCCGAGCCCCCCTTGTCCGGAGCCGCGGCTGCGGCCCAACCGGGGGCAGCACCGGCAGCTTTGGGACGCGGAGGAGCCGCGGGCGGGCGTTCCAAGGGCTCCTTCGCGCGGGATTTTGTCCCGGTGCGGGGAAATGCCCGGGTCTGGGAGGGCCGGGGCCGCTGCCGAGTGCCCTTGCCTTTGCCCGGAGCCCCGGGCAGAGCTCTCTGCTCGAGGCTGGGAGAAACACGGTCACTCTCCTGGGAAAATTCTAAGAGCTTAATAAATACAAGGGGAGCATGGAGCAAAGGTTATTACGGCCGGGTGCATCTTGGCACTGAACCAAGACCACCCTGTTATCTTCCGGATATCCCTTAAATACCTTTTCCTTCCATTAGCCTGTTGCATATTCATGGACCCTCATGCTTTGTAAACTTTTTTCCCAAACTAGTTTCCATATTCCAAGAACTGTTTAGCATGGCTCCTCCTCGGTTCCACCTTTTTAGAGCATGCACATGCCTTGGTTGTGGGTTTGCTCCTTTTTTATCATCACCTTCAGTTTTGGCCATGGCCCACACTGCCTTCAGACAGTGAGTGCTGATGGCTGGCACATCTGTACCAGGTGTCTTCATCTCATGTTCATTGGATGTTATCCCATCCAAGCAGGCATTTTAACACAATATATATCAGAATTATATCAGCTATTTCACTATTATGTCTAAGCTTATAATTAACAACAGAAATAAAAACTGTATCTTTATAACAAATATTGTAGTACATTTTTATACTTTGTAATACTTGGAAGTAGTTTTGTTTTGTATCTCCATACTTTTCCCAAATGGTTTATTCTAGACTGTACCCCCCCCCCTTTACCTGTCTAACCCGCTTCCCTTGCTGAGATCATCCCCAAATACCCACCCTGGCTCTCTGTCAATCACTCAGCATCCCATCCCCTCCATCTAGTAGCTTCGCTCCAGGATGTCAAGTGATCAGCCAGAGGCCGGGGGTCAGCCCCCAAGCCTTGCCCCATATGCTGTCCTAAATGTCCATCCCCCAGTACCCGTCCCTTAGGGTCACTTATTGGTCAGTAAAATGTTATCTCCTTTTGGTTTCCACCTCCCTTTAAATGTAACCTTGGCACATCTCCCGGGGCTGTCAGCAGGAGCCCCCTGAGGTGTAGGGGCTCCTTTGGGACTCCTGGAATAAAACCTGGGATTAACCCCTGCTAAGAGCCAGCCTTTTATCTCCTACCGAGGTCTCTGGTGTCTCTTGTGCTGCAAAGGCGCCCAGCCCAGGTGCCCTCAGCACCCTCGGGGCACAGAGAGCGTCTCACCACTATTGGCCGTGCCGGGGCTGCCCACCGCTGTCTGCCAACTCGGGACTGGCCGGGGATCCTGAGAGGCTCCCAGAGAGACAGAGACAGTGCTGCTGGTGCAGCACCAGGAAGCTGCCGGGCTTGGGCTTTCTTTGCCAGCAAATTGCTGCACTTGGGCTGTGGTGGCACAGGGAAATGTCCAGATCTGGGCATGGGCGGTGCCATCAAACACTAGGTCTGAGTGGTGACAGTCTTGGCACCAGGAAATTGCTGCATTTTGTCTTCTTTTTCCAAAAAATTGCTGCACTTGGCTATGTTGGAACTGAGAAATGTCCAGATTGGGGTATGGGCAGTGGCAGCAAACATCAGACCTTGGCACTGCTGGTGCCGGAAGCGGAAATTTCCAGATTTTGGCTTTCTTTACCAGAAAATTGCTGAACTTGGCTCTGCTGGAACAAGGGAATTTCCAGATCTGGGCACTGATAGTGGCAGCAAACACCAGATCTGGGAGGTGCCAGACCCAGTAATGTTGGAAATGAAATTGTAGAGAATTTTTAAGGCTTGACAGAAGGGTTCTATAATATGTATGCAAGTGTCGTGATCTGTCCTTACGAACGGGTTTTGTGATGGTTTGTGGGTTGATCTCAGAGTGCAAAAAACACTGACACGGTACAGGGGGTTGCAGTGATAATCAAAACAAATGTACCATTATTGAATAACCACAACAAAATGCGTTGGGGAGGAAGTGGGGAAAAAGGGAAAAAGAGGGAGGAAGAGAAAGGAAGATATAGAGCTACCAAATGTAGAACAGCAAAACCCTTCAATGTCCAGCCAATGGAGTTCACCAGGTCACATCTGGGGAGATCTCAGGGTTGCAGTTCATCCGAACACTATTATACTCTTTTTTTTTTGATGGAGGAAGGGGTAAAACTTGAAACCAAATCAAAGGTAGTCTATTGTATTTTTGGGGCGAAAAAATGGTATTTAGAGAAGGGTACACACAGTCCATGTTCTCAGCAGTGGGCGAGAGCCATTGTCTTCTTGGTCCACTGCTCACACCTGCAACATCCATCTTGCTGTGGTCAGCTTGCCTCCCCCACACACCTCCCCCAGGTTAGGGGTCTCAGTCCCAGTCCTTGGAAAGAGTGTGGGGGGGCCTTTTCACATAGGGATTTCATGTCTCGGTCTTTGATGAAGAGGCTTCTTACATCTCAGTCTGTCTGTCACCGCAGTTGTAAGACAAGTGAGGGGTCTTCTGTGGGGACCACCCAAAATTCAGCAGAAGTCCAGCCAGGCCGAGAGGTGGGACAACTTCCAAGGCTATTGTTGCAAAAAAGCAAGATGCCCCCTTCTTCCTTTCATTGGGTTCAGTGTAGCATACAGCAAACACACCTGTGAACAATAGCTTAGCAATGCCAGGAGCTGTGCTCAGGTCTTGGAGCCCTTGGCATGTAACTTTCTCCAACAGGGCCAGAAACTTCAGACAAGGGTCTTTTCTTCAGTGGTCCCCAATGACGATCATGAGGCAGATGAGAGAAACTTCGGACAGAGTCTCACACCTACATTGTATGGACGATGTACGAATCTGTGCTTCCACCAAGACTCACTTAAATGCAGCACTTTCCAAGAGTGTCACAGCTGTCGAAAGTGCAGGGTTTTAGATAGCTCAGGAAAAAATCCAGCTATCGAGCCCATGGAAGTACCTCGGGTTTTTAATCACAGGAAGGACCATTGTGCCTCAAACTCTATCCATAACAAGCACTCCAAGAAATTAAGAGACATGCAACAGCTGTGCAGCGTCATCACGTGGATCTGACCTCTCTTGGGCCTCACCACAGAAGAACTGACACCGGTCTTCGACCTTCTATGAGGAGACGGCGGCCTGGCTTCCCCACACTTGTTAACACCAGAAGCCTGTGAGGCTTTGGAGAGAGTCGCCAACGCCATCAAACACCACCAGGCACATCGGACAGCCCGGTCCCTTCCCCTCAGCCTTGGTATTTTTGGTAAGTGCCCACACTTCCATGCATTGCTCTTTCAGTGGGATGATACTGCAAAAAACCCACTCATCATCATCGAGTGACTTTTTCTGCCGCACCAACCACATCAAACAGTCACCACCCCACTAGAACTTGTAGCCAAACTTATTATTAAAGGCCGACATCGCCTTCGGACCCTCGCAGCTTGCGATCTGGTGTGCATTTACCTCTTTTATACTTTGGAACAATTGGATTCTCTATTACAAACAAATGAACATCCTCAAATTTCAGTTGACAGCTATCCCAGAAAAATTTCAATTCATTATCCTAAACACAGACTTTGTAAAGATTCACTGCATTTGTCCCCAAAATCATATAAAAATAAAACTCCACTCAAAAATGCTATCACAGAGTTCATTGATGGTTCAGGCAATTCTCACAAGTCAGTGTTTACCTGGAGGGACCCTGACACTCAGAAGTGGGAGTCTGATATCCAGGTTGTTGAAGTTTCCTCCCAGACTGCAGAACTTGCTGCAGCAGTGAGGGTGTTTTGAACATTCCAACAACCCTTCAATTTAATCACAGATTCTGCATTTGTCACCGGGATAGCAGAGCAGGCAGAGCATGCCCTGCTCAAGAAAGTCCAAAATAAAAAATTATACAGCTTGCTCTCTGAATTAATTTGGTTCATCTCCCACAGAGAGCAACCTTATCACATCCTGCACATCCGGTCGCACACAGAGCTGCCAAGCTTCATCACTGAGGGCAACCGGCGAGCAGAGACTGGTTAGCAATGGCAACAAGTGCCACACACATTTTCCTCGCTGTACCACATGTCTTTCAACAGGCTTGTCTAAGCCATGCATTCTTCCATAAGAATGCTCCAGCTTTAGTATGTCAATTTAAGATTTCCTGAGACCAAGCCAAGGCTATTGTCTCCACCTGCCCCAATTGTCAATCTCTCGCCCTCCCTTCCATAGGGACAAAATGAAGAAAATTACAGTGACAACTAACTTTACCATTCATGTTTCTATCAGTGCTCGAACAGTCGATAACTGACTCACTTGAGGACCAGATGGCCACTCCCAGGACACCCCGAAATACCTTAACAGCTGCTGCCACCATCATTGTTTCCATCCTTCTACCATGGGTTGCAGCTGCGAAGGCCCTCGGTGAACTTTCTAACCTGGAGTACTGGCCTAGTAAGCAGACCAACGCTACGTCCCCTGCCTTATCAGACCTTCTAGCGGACAAGGAAACCATCAGACATGCCACCCTTTAGAACAGAGTGGCCATCGCCTTCCTGCTGCTCTCCCATGGCCATGGTTGTGAAGATTTCAAACGGCTTTGTTATTTTAACCTGTCATTGAAAAGCACATCGATCCAGGCCAACATCAAACAAATGCAAGAGCAAATGAAGTCTCTTCTTTCTGAAAATAAAGTTGTGGACATAATGGACAAAACGCTCATGCAGTGGGGCGTTCCTGTGTGGGTGGCCCCCATTCTTAGAAGTTTATTGTGGGTCCTTCTCATAGTTGTTATCGTTTCAGCAGCACTGATGTGTTTTAAGAAAACAATTGACAAAACACTGGGAAATGTTTATTTAATAAATAAAAAAGCGGGAGATGTGGGAGACAGCCTTGGAGAAGAGGAACCTGGAATGCCATGGGAGGACACCACTGTTTAAGTTAAGGTGAGGGACTGGTGCAATTCTCCATGGTTCTTTGCTTGTTAATGTTAATGTGCTTTTGTCAATCGACTGCTGTTTGTCCCCCAGTTCCAGAAAGTTCTGTACTCCCTGTTCCTCCATTGGCTTTCCCTGAGAGACCCCCCCCACTCGTCCCCCCCATTGGTGCGTCCTGTGTCACCCCACCTTAACTCTACCCCAGGCTCCCTTCCCCATTGGATAATTTGTACCCGGACGCCTCCTGCCTTCCTCCAGTTGTATACCTGTGCCCCAGCCCTGCTCCTGGCTCTTCGCCTCTGGTTCTCTTCAACAGATGTTGTGTTCCTGCTTGCTCCTGTTTCCCTCTTCACCCTCACTTCACCTGGACCCTTGGATTTTCCTTTAATAAACCCGGCTGGATTTGCTCTGCAAAGAGTCCTCTCGTCCCTCTGCTGAGGCTTTGATTGCACCATCCAGGCTCAGGGTCTGCTGGGTTGGGGGAGTTGCCAAGGCAGCCCCAAGTGGAGACGCTTTCGGTGCTGCAAGCACCTGACAGCACCTGCCTGGGTGTGGGATCTCAGCACCTCAGGACTGAGGTGCCGAGTCACCGAGACCATCCTTGGGGGGCTCGGGAGTCCTGGAATGTTGCCAGAAGTGTCTGGTGGCTGGACTTTGATCCTACACAGGAGACGACACCTGTATGAGGATAGGAGGATTTCACCGGGGTGAATGGTGAAGGGATAAGCTAATTAGAGAGTGAAACACAGGGTTTAGGATTTCTGTACAGGGGGGTTTAGAGAAGTAAGATGGAGGAATTGGGGCGTGTCCTGTCCTTCTTCTTCTTCTTCTTCTCCTCCATCTTCTGTGATGATGGTGGCACTTTAGGATTGGTTATTACTAAAAGTGCACTGGTTAATAAGGGTAAAAGGTATTGGGGAAAAATGATAAATATTGTATACGTAACTTTGAGTATAAAGATAGGTGACCGCCCCGGAGGGAGGGAGTGTGCTCATGGCTGGCTGCTGAGCAGACCTCTGTCGGGCCAAGAGAAAATCTTTTAGATAGGCAATTAATTAACACCGAGACCGAGAAAAGATTTGAAGCCTCTTCTCATCCTTTGAAGCGCGGGCTGCCCCAAGGCCACCCCGGGCCTTTCCAGGCTATCTAAACAGCCAAGAATCCGACACCTGGGGAAGCTGCTCTGGCCACCCGCAGCAACCAATTCCTTTTCCCAAGCAGCAGCTCCCAGCGTCCTCCTCCAAAGCCCAGAGAGGGAGCAGCTGCCCTCAGCCCTGTCCTTTACCGCATCCCCATTCTCATGGAATGTCTCCCCTCGGAGAGAAACTCCCAGAGAAGAGAAGTGTGACCACATCCCCTCCTCCCCTGAGCTTGATCACTTCTTTTGATTCTTAAGGACCCAGTCCATCCGAGCAGTGGTATTGACTGAGAGCTGGGACTCCAGCAGGAGATCACCCCACACTGCCCAGTGTGCGCCAGGCTCAACAAGGTCTGCTTCCCCCTGATTCCACCAGGCCTCTTCCCTTGGCTGTGGTTTTGCTGGATAGTGGGTCAGGACAGTGAGAATCTCCTTCATCCATTCATTCACTATTTAGGACCCTGCAGACACTTCCTTAATTTCTCTCCAAGGTGACCTCAGCCCACCAATGATGTCACAGCTCTTGTCCATTTGGTCAAGAATCCCCTAGGAGGACACTCTGATCTCTCCTCCAAGAGCACAAAGCAGCAAAACCCCAGAGGAAAATCTTCCCATGGGCCCTGCACCTCCTTGGGTGAGTTCCAGAGCAAACAGTCAAGGCAATGGCCTGAAATGTTTTCCCAGCTGGGTCATAACACTTCTCTGATGGATCCACTTTGTGCCTGGGGAAAGAGATGTGCAGAACCCTTCACTAATGCCCTGGAATGTCAAACAGGAATCACAGACTTGGACAGCTCTCAGGAACCACTTCACTGTGGATTTTCCTTCCTGAAAGCCCAAGATGTCTGAATGTCCTCCTGGTGCCTCAGGGCCTGGGTAAACAGGGCTTGTCAGAGATGCTGGCAGGGCACCAACACCCCTCCTCCTCACAGGGCACCTCTGTTACCCCAATTAGCTCCGAGTGGCTGCATGGGGACAGGTGCCCACTTCCCCATGTCCCTGGGATGGGCACATCCTGCTCAGGGCCAGTGCTGGCCTGGGCCCAGAGCCAGGGCCATGACCCAGGTGCTCTGGGAGGGCTCCGTGGCTGCAAGTGGGAGAGGATGAGGGCAGGGCATATTCCCCTCTGTTGAGTGCTCTGGGCATGGAGCTTGGTCGGGTTTGGCGTCTGCAGGGAAAGGGATATCAGGTTGTGTGGATGTGGGAATTGTCACTGCTTAGCCATTCCCCAGCCCTCAGCCTTGTCTGCAGGTGATCAGCATTGCCCAGTGCTCCCCAGTGCCTGTAGTGTCTGAGATGCCAATCAGCCACCTGATCACATGTCCCTTGTTCCCCTTGTTCTCCCACATGCTGGGTTTGGGGCCAGGCTCAGCTCTGGGGTGTCCCCCAGGGAAAGCTCTGGGAGGGGAGGGGCAGCAGGAGATGGGGGATCTGGCACTGGGGGCTGTTGGAGGATGGATTGAGTTGGACTGGGGGTTGTCCCCACAGGGTCCCCAGGTGCCTTTGGCTCCCTGCCTGCCCCCCTTGGCCCCCCAGGTGCCTGGGCCCTTCCAGGGGCAGCTGCCCCATGCAGGAAGCTGGAGGGATGCCGGGCGAGGGGGCTGGATCCATGCCACAGGTGGGACGGGATGGACTCTGTGCCAGGGCTGGGCTTGTGGCCAGGGCTGGGGGCTGTGCCAAGCCGGGCTTTGGCCTGGGGGCTGGCAGGGAGGGTGCAGGGAGGAGTCCCGGCAGGGATAAAGGTGCTTCTCACCTGTTGCAGCCTCAGGCAGCGCTGCCCAGAGCCAGGGGAAGATGAAGGTCGCTGTTCTCAGCGTGGCCCTGCTCTTCTCCATCCTGCTGTGCCCCCCGGCACAGGCCAAGGTGAGGCACCAGCCAAATGCTGTCCCCACGTCCTGCCCTTTCTGGCCTCCCATCCCACCCTTTTGGTCCCTCCTCTGTGTCCCATTCAGGGTCCCCAGGTGCCCTCCCACTGACCATTCCTGAGGCCTTTCCATCCATGTCCCCCCTCAATCCTTTGCCTTTCTTCCTGGCCACTGCAGAGGGGTCCCCCTGTACAATTCCCTGATTCCCCCCCACTCCCACATCATCTCCCAGTCCTGTTGGTTTTGTCCCCACCTGTCCTCATACTTCTGTCCCCACCAAGCCCCTCCCTTGCACTCCCATGTCCCTGCACTTCAATTCCTTTCTCCTCCCCTGTACCTCACACCCTGCTCCTTCCATACCCCTAGCCCTGTCCCTTGGGCCCTCAGTTGACCCCAGATCAGTGTCTTTGGGTCTCCCCCCACCTCAAACAGATCTCCTTGGAGGCCCTGAATTCCCATCCCTCTGCCTGTGCCCTGCTCCCTGCACACTGGGTCCTCCCCCCAGCCCCACAAGGTCCAGTCCGGACCCAGCCTTTGTTCTCCTTTCCAGGCACTCCTGGAAGGAACCCAAGATGATCTCCGGGAGGTGAGTGGGCTGCTACCTTTGGAGGGCATCCCCTCAGGGAACTGGGGGACAGTGGTGTCCCCCCATGCCTTGCTGGCACTGGGGACATCCCAGTGACCAGCGAGGTCTCCTGGTCTCTCTGCAGTTGGATTTAGACAATGTTGTGGTCCTGGAGACGCCTCTGGTGGGTACCACGTGTTCTGCTGGTGTCAGACCCTCCCCTTGCATGGCCACCACAGCCCAGGCCCTCCCAGTGTGTCCCAGCACAGCCCAGTGCAGCCCTCCTGACAGCCCAGACAATTCCCTGCCCCACGGCTCCTCCCCAGGGAAGCCTTTGCCCAGGGCCCTGCAGCATTCCATCTCTGTCACCCCAGGAACCCCTTGGATGAGCCAGGACACAGCCCCTTCCCCAGCTGTGCCTCTTGGCCAGGAGCCCAGTGCTTCTGGGCGGCAGCACAGCAGCTCCTGCACCCCATTGCTGCCACAGCTCCTTCCCCAAGGCCCCCCTGCTCTCCCCTGCCTCCCAGTGCAGCCCAGTGCCCCCAGTGTGTCTCTAACGCTGCCTTTGTCCCCAGCCCCCTGTGGCTGAAGAACTGCGGGCTCTCCTGCGGCAGAAGCGCCTGGCTGCCGCTCTCCATGGATAGGTGAGCAGCACTTGGTGCTCCTTTGGCTCCCACATGATCCTGTGGGGACCCTGGAGTGTTCTGCTTGGGCAGAGTTTGGCGCCAGCAGAGGGACAGAAAGGAGCTTTCACTGATTGTTTCTTGGGGGTGCTGCTCCGAGAAGCCCCCAAGTCTTTCCTTGCACTTGGGCAGCTCTGGGAACCCCACAGTCCCCCTGGGGGCAGTGAGGTTCTTAGGCAGGTTTTGGAGCATCCCAGGGCTTATGGGGTCTGGGAATCCTGTGGATCTGAGGGGCCAAATCCTGTCCTGGGTTTATCCAGAACCTCAATTCTTTTCACCCTCTAGAAACAGGGGTGGGCACACGGCCCCTCAGCTGTCCCAGGGGACACAGGGGATCACATTTTGGGCTCTTTGTCTTAGGAACTGTTGGTGAAAACCATGTCCTGTCCTCCTCCAGTGGCATGAGGAGATGATCACCTCTGGAGAAATCATCTGATCCCCTCTGAGCCCTGGGCCTTTTTCCTCAAATGAGAAATAAACACTTTCAGCAAAGCTACACTCTGTGTTTGTGTGTCTGTGTCCGTGTGTGTGTTCCAAAGGAAATTTCCCTAAATCTCAAAGAGGAAAGTGTCCCCCAGAGGCGTTGTCTTGTCCCTGTGTCCATCTGCACATCCTGTCACTCTGTCACTGTCACCTCCACACATCTCTGACCCCGCTGGCACCTCCCAGGTTGGCACTGAACTCCTCCCTCCTGCTCCCCAACCCCAGCAGTGACCATAGCAGGGAGCTCAGACCAGGAGCACCCAGGCCAGGGATGGAGAAGGAGCATCTGGCAGAGGCAGGAAGAATCCCCCATTCCAGGGGGTGTGGGGTGCACGGGGGGCAGCTGTGTCCCCTGCCAGCCCCAGGGCTGCAAACCAGGGAGGAGATGTCTCAGCTGCCTCAGCTGAATTGCTTCCCTCAGCCCTTGGCCTTGGCCGTCTCCGGCTGCAGCACAACCTCCACAGGAGATTTTCCACCAGGAAGACAAAAGAAAGGAATTGTTTCTGCCCTCTCCCTCATCCCTCCCTTTGCATTGATTTTCTTGTCATCTGTTAGCAAAACCAACAAAAAAAGCATCTTCACTGAGGTGTTTCCCAGGGTCAGTTCTTAAATGGGGCCAAAGGAAGGTTTTCTGCCGGGGCAAAAGTGAGAAATGAGGGATTTGGTCAGAGAAAACTATCAATGCTGGTTTCTAAACACTGAAATCCAGAGGTTACAAAAATAGAGTTTGTGTTTGAATGGTCCATTTTCCTCCCTCTTCCCACTGCTCATTTGTCCCATCCCAACTCCAGAGGAGCAGATTCTGGAAAGCAGACCTGCAGGGAGTGTTGGAGGCTTCATCCCAGACAGAGGAAAAAGAGTGAAATCAGGAAAAAATTCCAGTGATTTTCTCAATCATAACAACCACAAATAGCTCTGTACTCCAAGTGCAATATCCAGGTGATGAGGCACGTCGCTCATTTTTAATGCCAAAGTGCAGCACTTTGGAAATTGCTCCTTGGACTAGAACAAACCACAGGCCAATAACTGACCCAGTTTGGTTCCTAAATCAGGAATCATTAAACTTCTCCCAAGCTGTGTTTCCCTGCAGTAAAGAAGGCAGTTGATTGCTTTTGTCCTGAGTATCTCCTGAGTTCATGACTTCAGGTGGACTGGAACTGTCCCGGCATCACTAAAGAGGCCACAATGAGCAGGATCAAACCCCCAGGGCACCATTAAGTGTTCTTCATCCGTGCCTTCCAGAGCCCAGCAGCAATTCCTGCTGCTGCCCCCGCTCTGGGTCAGCCTGATGGGATTGGTCTGGTGTGAGGGGCTGGCTCCTGCAGGACACAGAGGTTGGAGCTGCTTTGTGTCCCGCAGCTTCGGCATCTCCGGCACTGCTCCATGGCTGTGGGGCCTGTGCCGCCAACATGCCACAAGCGTGGCACCAACGTGCCACCAACATGCCACAAACGTGCCACCAACGTGCCACCAACATGCCTCCGATGTGCCACCAATGTGCTACTAATGTGCCACCAGTGTGCCACGAACGTGCCACCAACATGTCTCCAATATGCCACCAAAGTGCCACCAGTGTGCCACCAATGTGCCACGTATGTGCTACCACTGTGTCACCAATGTGCCACCACTGTTCATGGCTGTGTTTCCTGTGCCACCACTGTTCCACCTTTTCCATGGTCACTCCATTGCTCCTCAAAAACTGCTCCACTGCTGCTCTGGGGATGTTCCAGCACAGTTCCTCTGCTCGTCCACCATTGCTCCACCACTGCTCCAACACTGCTCTACCACTGCTCATCCCCCGCTGTTCCAGAGCTCTGTCTCTGCTCCTCCCCTGCTCCTCTGTTGTTCCACAGCTGCTGCTTCTGTTCGAGTGCTGCTGCCACAGCTGCAGTGTCACAGAGAGGGGAACGTTTGGGCAGCAACCACTGTGGTGTCACAGAGACTGGGACAACGGGACTGCCACAGCTGTGGTGTCACAGAGACCAGGAAAACAGGACTGCCACAGCTGTGGTGTCACAGAGAGGGGAACACTGGGGCTGCCAGGGCTGTGGGGTCACAGAGAGGTGAAGGTTGGGGCGGCTGCTGCTGTGCTGTCATAGAAAGGAACACTGGGGCTGCCACCACTGTGGTGTCACAAGCAGGGGAACATTTGGGGCTGCCATCCCTGCAGTGTCATAGAGAGGGGAAGGTTGGGCCTGCCCCTGCAATGCTGTCCTTGACAGGAGAACGCTGGGAGTGCCACCTCTGTGGTGTCACAGGCAGGGGAACAAAGGGGTTGCAATCGCTTTGGCGTCATAAACAAGGGGACATTGGTATTGCCACCGCTGTCATGTCACAGAGAGGGGAACACTGAGGTTGCCACCACTGTGGTGTCACTGACAGGGGAACACTGAGGCTGCAAATGTTGAGATATCACAAAGAGGGGAATGTTGGAACTGCCACTGTGGTGCTGTCATAGAGAGCAGAACTTCAGACAGCCACTCCTGCAGTATCATAAAGAGGGGAAATTGGGGGCTTCCACCACTGCGGTGCCACAGAGAGGGGGGCACTGGGGCTGCCACAGCAATGGTGTCACTGAGAGAACTTTTGAGCTGCCATCGCTGCAGTGTCACAGACTAGGGAACACTGGGGCTGCTACTGCTGCAGTGTCACAGAGAGGGGAATATTGGAGCTGCTACTTCTGTGTTTTCATAGACAGGGGAACGTTGGGCCTGCCACCGATGTGGTGTCAGAGAGATTGGAATGTTTGGGCTGCCACCACTGCTTTCTCATAGAGAGGGGAATCTTTAGTTTGCCACTGTGTTGGTGTCAGACAGAGGGGAATGCTGGGGGTGCCACCTCTGGTGTCACAGAGAGGGGGACTAGGGGTGTCACAGCTGTGGTGTCACAGATAAGGGACTTAGGGCTGCCCTAACTGCAGTGTCACAGAGAGGGGAAGGTCAGGATTGCCACCACTATGGTGTCACAGAGAGGGGAATGTTGGTGCTGCTACTGCTCTGGTGTGACAGAGAAGGGAATGTTGGGGCAGCCATTGCTGTGGGGTCATAAAGAGTGGAATTTTGGGGCTGCCACCACTGTGGTGTCACAGAAAGGGGAACGCTGCCAAACCTCCCCTGGGGCTGTGCCCACTCCAGTGCTGCTCCTCTGTGACACTGCAGAGCCTCCTGGGGACATTGTGACACTGGTAGGATTCATGGGGACATTGTGACACTACAGGGCCTCTTGGGAACATGGTGAGACTGCATGGCCTCATGGGGACATGGTGACACTGCATGGCCTCCTGGGGACATGGTGACACTGCCGGGACTCATGGGATCACAGGGGCTCTGTGACACTCTGGGCCCTTGTAGAATCCAAAAGCCCCTTTGTGGCCATGGGTCCTTGTGGAACCGAAGGGAGATGCAAACCTGTGAGGTCTCATGGAACCATCCACTGTGATCTCTCAGGGCCTCATGGTTCCCAGGAACCATTGTGACACTGCAGGACTAAGTGGCACCAAGGGGACATTGTGACACTGTGGAATTCATGGAACTAAGGGGATGCTGTGACACTCTGGTGCCTACAGATGTTCATTTTGACCCTGTGGCTTGTGGAAACAAGGGGACACTGTGACACTGTGGGGTCTCAGGGAATCCAGAGGCCCTTGTGACAAAGCAAGGCCAGTTGGAACCAAGGATCCATTGGGATACCTCAGGGCCTTGTGGTGTCCAGGGGTCCTTTTGACATTGTGGGGCCTCATGGAGCCGAAGGGGCCCTGGGATTCTGTGGGGCCTCATGGAGCCAAAGGTGCCCTGGGATTCTGTGGGGCCTCATGGAGCCAAAGGGGCCCTGGGATTCTGTGGGGCCTCATGGAGCCAAAGAGGCCCTGGGATTCTGTGGGGCCTCGTGGAGCCAAAGGGGCCCTGGGATTCTGTGGGGCTTCGTGGAGCCAAAGGTGCCCTGGGATTCTGTGGGGCCTCATGGAGCCAAAGGGGCCCTGGTGACATGGCGGCCACTCGGAGATGTCTGCACCCAGCCCTGTCTCCTGGCCCGTGCCAGGAGTGGCCACTCCCTGTCCGCCCTTGGGGCTGGTTTGGCTGGTGGTACAAGCAGGGCCACTGTCTCCCAGAAGCAGCAGCTGCTCTGTGCAGCCACTGATGTTGTCCTGAGCTGAGAAACCCAGAGCCAAGGAAAGAGAGAGATCACTTGTGCAGATTCCCAAGAGGATTTAATCTCCGAGAGGGTGCAGGGACAAGTGACAGCAAAAGTTCCAATAGCTTCAGTACGGCACAGGGAATATGGGGAGGATACAAACCAGGAGCAACGGCAGAAACCTGGGGAGGAGCACAGGGCAGGGCACACATTATGGCAGCCAGCGGGGAACAACAGGGGAGGAGAGTGGACTGAGCATAGCAATTGGCATTCAAGGGATACAAGATGGACACAGAAGTTTCTAGAGAGAAAGGTGGGGTTTCTGTAATGGACAAGGGAGGAGGGCAGGGTTCCCTCAGTGGCAGGGAAGGATCTGGAATTAGGGGAAGTCTTGAGGGAGATGGACAGAGGGATGGGAAGGTACATCTCCAGGACAAACCAACATGCATGGGGGGCAACTGGAACAAACTACTTTTGTTTATCACAGCACAGTTTCATAACAAAGGAACTTACGCCACACCCTGGGATTCTGTGTGGCCTTCCGGAACTGAGGGTACTCAGAGACACTGTGGGGCCTCCTGGTTTTCAGTCTCTTCTGACACTGGTGTCCATCGACAAAGACACAAAAATGGGCAGCCTGAGCCTGTGGATGCAGAATATTGCCATCTCCATGGGAGGACATTCCTGCCATCTGTGCTGCTGTGTGTTCCCTCTGCTCTCCAAGGGAACTGAATCCTACAAGAGACACCTATCCCTCTGGAATCTGACACCACAGGGCCTTGTGTGGGTAGGGAGCACAGACATCTTTTGCTCCACCCTGCTGCTCAGAGCCCATCCAACCAGAATATTTCCAAGAATGGGGCATCCACCAGGTGCCTTGGAAACCTGTGCCTGTGTTTCACCACCACAGCATCAAAGATTTCTTCCTTATCTCCAGTCTGAACTTATTTTCTTCTGCTTTAAAACCATTTCCTCTTCCCAGTGAGACAAGCCCTACTAAAACATTTCTCCCCACATTTCTTGTGAGGTTCCTTGAAGTCCTGCAAGGTCTCAATTGGGTCTCCCCATGGCCTTTTCTGATCTAGACTGAACCACCTCAACTCCCCCCGCCTGTCTCTGTCAAAGAGGTGCTCCAACCCTTTGGAGCATTTCAGCCTGCTCTGGAGCTGCTCCATGAAGTCTGAGCCTTTCGTGTGCTGAGAACCCCGATGTAAATTGTTTGTGCAAAAGCACCAGTCAGTCAAAGAGGGGAAATAGCTCATTGCTGAAATGCTGCTGAGAGCTGGAGGGAGAGACTCTGCACAGCTCATGCACAGACCTGAGGGGGGCAGGGACATTCCCATGGGGTCCCTGAAGCTGCAGGGCCAATCTGCCCACACTGGGAGCCTCTGAACTTGTCCAGCTCCTTCTGCCTGGGCTGGTGGCACGTGGTCAGTGACTGTCCAGCGCCACCCCCCTGACTGGCACTGATCTCCAAGGAGGTCTGGATCTCACCTTGGCCATTATTCTGCAATTAGAATCCTGCGGACACGTCCTCAATTCCATTCCATGGTGTCTTCAGCAACCCAATGACATCACAGCTCTTGTCCATCAGTCAAGGATCTCCCACGGGTAACTTCTGGTCTCTCAGCCCTGGGGCTCTCCACAGAAAAATCTTCCTGGGCCCTGCACCTCCTTGGGTGAGTTCCAGAGCAAACAGTCAAGGCAATGGCCTGAAATGTTTTCCCAGCTGGGTCATAACACTTCTCTGATGGATCCACTTTGTGCCTGGGGAAAGAGATGTGCAGAACCCTTCACTAATGCCCTGGAATGTCAAACAGGAACCACAGCCTTGGACAGCTCTCAGGAACCACTTCACTGTGGATTTTCCTTCCTGAAAGCCCAAGATGTCTGAATGTCCTCCTGGTGCCTCAGGGCCTGGGTAAACAGGGCTTGTCAGAGATGCTGGCAGGGCACCAACACCCCTCCTCCTCACAGGGCACCTCTGTTACCCCAGTTAGCTCCGAGTGGCTGCCTGGGGACAGGTGCCCACTTCCCCATGTCCCTGGGATGGGCACATCCTGCTCAGGGCCAGTGCTGGCCTGGGCCCAGAGCCAGGGCCATGACTAAGGGTCTCTGGGAGGGCTCCGTGGCTGCAGGTGTGAGAGGATGAGGGGCAGAGCAGGACATATTCCCCTCTGGACAGTGCTCTGGGCATGGAGCTTGGTCGGGTTTGGCATCTCAGGGAAAGGGATATCAGGTTGTGTGGATGTGGGAATTGTCACTGCTTAGCCATTCCCCAGCCCTCAGCCTTGTCTGCAGGTGATCAGCATTGCCCAGTGCTCCCCAGTGCCTGTAGTGTCTGAGATGCCAATCAGCCACCTGATCACATGTCCCTTGTTCCCCTTGTTCTCCCACATGTTGGGTTTGGGGCCGGGCTCAGCTCTGGGGTGTCCCAGGGAAAGCTCTGGGAGGGGAGGGGCAGCAGGAGATGGGGGATCTGGCACTGGGGGCTGTTGGAGGACGGATTGTGTTGGACTGGGGGTTGTCCCCACAGGGTCCCCAGGCGCCTTTGGCTCCCTGCCTGCCCCCCTTGGCCCCCCAGGTGCCTGGGCCCTTCCAGAGGCAGCTGCCCCGTGCAGGAAGCTGGAGGGATGCCAGGCGAGGGGGCTGGATCCGTGCCACAGGTGGGACGGGATGGACTCTGTGCCAGGGCTGGGCTTGTAGCCAGGGCTGGGGGCTGTGCCAGGCCGGGCTTTGGCCTGGGGGCTGGCAGGGAGGGTGCAGGGAGGAGTCCCGGCAGGGATAAAGGTGCTCCTCATCTGCTGCAGCCTCAGAAAGCGCTGCCCAGAGCCAGAGGAAGATGAAGGTGGCTGTTCTCAGCGTGGCCCTGCTCTTCTCCATCCTGCTGTGCCCCCCGGCACAGGCCAAGGTGAGGCACCAGCCAAACGCTTTCCCCACTTCCTGCCCTTTCTGGCCTCCCATCCCACCCTTTGGTCCCTCCTCTGTGTCCCATTCAGGGTCCCCAGGTGCCCTCCCACTGACCATTCCTGAGGCCTTTCCTTCCATGACCCCCCTCAAACCTTTGCCTTTCTTCCTGGCCACTGCAGAGTGCTCCCCCTGTACAATTCCCTGACTCACCCCCACTCCCACAGCATCTCCCAGTCCTGTTGCTTTTGTCCCCACCTGTCCTCATACTTCTGTCCCCACCAAGCCCCTCTCTTGCACTCCCATGTCCCTGCACTTCAATTCCTTTCTCCTCCCCTGTACCTCACACCCTGCTCCTTCCATACCCCCAGCCCTGTCCCTTGGGCCCTCAGTTGACCCCAGATCAGTGTCTTTGGGTCTCCCCCCACCTCAAACAGATCTCCTTGGAGGCCCTGAATTCCCATCCCTCTGCCTGTGCCCTGCTCCCTGCACACTGGGTCCTCCCCCCAGCCCCACAAGGTCCAGTCCGGACCCAGCCTTTGTTCTCCTTTCCAGGCACTCCTGGAAGGAACCCAAGATGATCTCCGGGAGGTGAGTGGGCTGCTACCTTTGGAGGGCATCCCCTCAGGGAACTGGGGGACAGTGGTGTCCCCCCATGCCTTGCTGGCACTGGGGACATCCCAGTGACCAGCGAGGTCTCCTGGTCTCTCTGCAGTTGGATTTAGACAATGTTGTGGTCCTGGAGACGCCTCTGGTGGGTACCACGTGTTCTGCTGGTGTCAGACCCTCCCCTTGCATGGCCACCACAGCCCAGGCCCTCCCAGTGTGTCCCAGCACAGCCCAGTGCAGCCCTCCTGACAGCCCAGACAATTCCCTGCCCCACGGCTCCTCCCCAGGGAAGCCTTTGCCCAGGGCCCTGCAGCATTCCCATCCCTGTCACCCCAGGACCCCCTGGATGAGCCAGGATGCAGCCCCTTCCCCAGCTGTGCCTCTTGGCCAGGAGCCCAGTGCTTCTGGGCGGCAGCACAGCAGCTCCTGCACCCCATTGCTGCCACAGCTCCTTCCCCAAGGCCCCCCTGCTCTCCCCTGCCTCCCAGTGCAGCCCAGTGCCCCCAGTGTGTCTCTAACGCTGCCTTTGTCCCCAGCCCCCTGTGGCTGAAGAGCTGCGGGCTCTACTGCGGCAGAAGCGCCTGGCTGCCGCTCTGGATGCCTAGGTGAGCCGTGCCTGCAGGGATAGGGCTGGGGACAAAGCCCATCCATGGCCCAGTGGGCTCCAGAGGTCACGTTCTTGGCTTTGTCTTTTAGGGTGTGAAGGGCCAGTGGACTTTATCATCTCCAGTGGCATGAGGAGATGATCATCCCTGGAGGAACCCCCTGAACTCTTTGAGCCCTGGGCCATTTCCCCTGAATAATCATTCATCAAGAATCAGTAAACCCTTTGAGCAAAGCTTTGCTCTGTGTCCATGTGTGTGTCTATGGGTCTGGATTTCCTCCTTTCCGGCGGTCCAGGGAAGTCAGGCCAGGTCTGGGCTCTGCTTCCTTGACACAGTCTGTGCTTTCCCCCAGACAAATGGTGTGTTTGGAGTTGTGCAGAGTCCAGGGGGAGTGGATTGACTGGGGGGGTGGGTTCCAGGTGATGAGAAAGGTTGTAGGTTGTTATAAGTAAAAAATCTGCCAATTAAAAAAAAAAAAAGTTTGCAGTGTGAACCAGTTACACCAGTTGCTGCCAAGGTGGAGTTCTACCTGTTTGTTATTGTAATCACTGGTTGTTTTTGTTAATTGCTTCTTTTGTATCAGTATGGCCCGGCCTAAAGCTAACTTAATAGCCCTTGTCCCCGGACAGTGAAAGGAGACATGGGGGGGGGGGGGGGGGGCATCAGAGGGCATGCAAAATAACCTTGAGACCAGCATGCCATGGGAAGCCACCCTACCGAACTTACTGAAAAGACTCCAAAAACAACAAGCCAACACAGAATTAAGAGATCAAAGTTATGTCTGGATGTGAGGAGCAAAGTACTGAGCCTGCA
Source organism: Zonotrichia albicollis (assembly GCF_047830755.1). NCBI lineage: Eukaryota > Metazoa > Chordata > Aves > Passeriformes > Passerellidae > Zonotrichia > Zonotrichia albicollis. Next base: position 3,338,680 of record NC_133827.1, on the reverse strand, counting down.
GAGACGCTGAGAACCTTTGTTGCCTCTCACCCTGAGCAAAGACCTCAGCTGGAACAAAGACCCCGAGACTAGAAAACCCAAAAGTTGTAACATGGGGTATATCCCCACTGCTCTTGTGAGGGTAGGACCCTCACCTTTGCCCCTTAGTGGACAAAGCTACACATTCCTCCATTCCTGCTCCTCCGAGTCATCCTGGGATCGATGACAGAGAAGCTGCGGACCCGTCGAGCCTCCCAACCTTAAGCTGATCACTTTTAATAAAGGCATTAAAAGGAGAATAAGTCTCCTGCCCTGTTTATTCCATGGTTCACTGTGAAAGTGGCAGGAATGGCCTGGGTTTAAAAGAAAAATAAAAATTCAAAACAAGCTTTCTTTTAAAACTTTTTCTCCCCGTTTCGTGGCTGGTAACCATGTGGGTGGCTCATCCACACAATGGCTGCTCTCCTTTTTATATCCTTGCTGCTGCAACAGGCAGCCCTAGCTCCTCCCAAGGGCTGTCTGTTGACTCTTGGTCGCTGTCCATTGGTGTAGACTGCTTTTGTGGAACTGCATTGGAGGGCAGGTGTTGCTAAGCCGTGCCTCTTAGGAACAATCTGCCCCTCCCCAAATGCCCGGACTGCCAAGATCATCCCGATAACAATGCTGGGTGGCGGGGGACACATTGCAAAACCAGAACTATAAATTTGTACAACTTCTCTTAACATACTAACCATGTTCACCCTTTAATTGGGAGAGCCAACCATCTCATTACTCATCTCTAACACTGTGGCATTCACATTGTCTGAAAAAATCCCTCCGCCAAGGATTTTTCTCCTGGGAAGCTAAGTAGCCTCAGAGAAAAAGGAAAACAATTCTTATCTCATTTGCTTCTCATGTGTTGGACTCATGTGCAGAATGTGTTTGGAGATTGTTTACCCACAGGTGATTTGTTTGATTGGATTCTGGTGTGAGTTATTTTGACTCATTGGCCAATTATGGCCAAACTGTGTCGAGACTCTGGAAAGAGTCAGGAGTTTTCATTATTGTCTTTTGAACATTCACTAAGTATAATTTCTCTGTTCTTTAGTATAATATAGTATAGTATAGTTTAGTATAGTATAGTTTAGTATACTACAGTATAGTATAGTATAGTATAGTATAGTATAGTATAGTATAGTATAGTATAGTATAGTGTAGTATTCTTTAATATAAGACAGTATTATAAAGTAATAAATTAGCCTTCTGAGAACATGGAGTTAAATGCATCATTCTTGCCTTCATCGGGCATCCCTGAAAATACAATGGAACACCTCCAAAATTCTTCATTTACTCAAAAGAATTTAAATGCCAAAAAAAAATCTTCCTATATCAAAAGTATGTTGAAATTATTTCTTTGTCTTGAAATTTGGTTTCCTGGCGGGATGGGGCTGCTGGGTCTACCTGTCTACAGGGCCCTGCGGGGCTGTGGGGTTTCCGAGGTGAGGGGCCCTACACGGTCGCCTGTAATGCCTGGCCACGATGGGGTAGAGCCACCGCAGTGTCCTGGAAAAGGGCGAGTGGTTCTACCTGGCTCTGGGGTGGTTCTTGGCCGCTGGGTCCATCGGCTCCAGCAGGACTTGGGTGAATATCAGAGTGAGCCAGGTGGATCAGTTGTCCCTGGCCATCCTGAGAGCTCACCAGAGCTCAGTCATGTTTGCTGCCTCCAGTTCCAATACTGAAGGAACCACTGGTGCTGACATCGCCCCACGGAAGCCTCACAGCAGAGCTGGCACAGAGCATTGCCCTGGCAGAGGGGCAAGGAAAATGTCTTGGCCATGAGCAGCAGAATGGCCAGAAAGCCCCTGGTGCAGGAGTTCCCCATCCCAGCAGGATGAAGGCAGGTTTGGGTTGCATTCCTGCTGTCCTGGCAGTGAAATTCTGAGCAGAGGACACAGAGGTGTCTTCTCCACGGGGCTCACAGGTGACACCGAGATGCTGTGCGGGACCTGAGCCCTGCCTGAGGCAGACTCAGCCCAGCAGGAGCCCCAGGCTGACACCGCGCTGGAGTCCACAGCTGGGTCAGGGGTGCCGCTGTGCCGTGAGTGGGGAACAGCTTCCCCTGAAACAGGGAGAGCTGAACCTTGGAGCCACCTGCTCCACAGCTGGAATGGTGTCAGTGTCAGGGAGCAGACTAAAGAGGAGAGGGAGGCCTTCGGTGTGAGATTCTGAGGAAGCTTTATTCATCAAAGGGAACACGCACCAAAGAATACCAAGCACCAGTGCGCTCAGGATTTTATATAGCACCAGAACTGTGGGTGGGCATGATCACTGAGCCAATAGGGAATCAGGGAGGGAGGAGCAAAAGGAGGGGAATACATCTCAGGGACCAATGGGATAAGGGGGTGGAGAGGGCAGGTCACATGGGCCAATGGGGCGTCATCCATGAGGGGAATTCCTGAGGGGCGGAACCTGCAGGGGAGGGGTTTACAGGAGACTGACAGGGAAGGGTCCAGAACAGGGGCAGAGTTTACAGGGATGGATAGGGAAGGCACTGGAATACAGGGTGGGGATTATAATGATTGAAGGGTAAAAGGGGAAGGATATAACCTGGGAATAATCCAGCTTGGGGAAAGACAACATGCAGGGGGTGAACTGGAACAGACCATCCAAAAAGCTATGAAGTAAATAGCGCCCAATAAAGAGGGATGCAGGGAAGGACCTGTCTTATGGTGCAAAAAGAAAGGATCAATCCTGTGCTATTTTTATACAGTCCCTTTATAGGCTTTTTTGTAGGGTTTTTTAAGAACATCCCCTGTCTATCCCTAGTTGGTCAGCAACAAGTTGTTACCCTGTATTGATTTGTCACTCAAACCCCTGGTGTGTATGTGCAGGAAAAGTTTGTGAGAGATAGTTTTCATTTTTCTATCTAAGAGGGAAAAAACAGTTTATACAGGTGGCTGGTGTTTATCCAGTCTTACAGCTCTTTTTCAGGGAAAGTAGATTGTTTCCCACAGCCCTAGAGCTCTTTCTCAGGAAAAACAAGTTGTTTTTCACTGCTCCACAACTCTGTTCTCACAAAGAGTTGTCACCTTTCTCATGGCTTCTGCCTCTTGCTGTGATTTATTAAAAGGCCTTCAAAGGATTCACCTTGAGCAGTACAAGAGCCCAGCCGAGGCTACACTCAAAATGGATGGATGGTCAGGAGTTTTCACACTTTTATAAGGTTTGGTCCATTTAAATATTGGGATTAGTTGTCCAATTACAGCCTCAGGTTATGCAGTCCCATCCTCCCGGTTTGCTCTCCTCAATTCGCTGTTGTTTGCACTTTTTGTGCCTGAAGCTGCAACAGTGTCCAGTTCTGGGGCTGGAAAGGATTGTTTTGTCTGACTACACTGTGAAGAGAACTTGCTAACACTGTGTGTGAAGTCCAGAGTTACAGACTAATGCAGTAGAGAATCTGGAAATATGACAGCTAAAACTGAAGGCATCAGCCTGTTCCATGTTCCCTTGGTTCCATGGGGATCCACAGCATCACAATGGCCGCTTGTTCCCGTGAGGTTCCCTGATGTCACTGTGGTGTCCTTGGACCCACCTGGTCACAACTACCCATGGTTCCATGATGTTCTCCAGCGTCACCATAGTCACTATCAGAGGATGGATGAGATCAATGTCCTGAGACACTGTGGGATTAGCTGTCAATCAGTCACACAGTGGGGACAGTGCTAACCCAGCCCTGATTGCCTGAGTGATCAGAAATCCCACCTGGGGGGAGGCCCACAAAGGCCCGGAGGCTTAAAAACACGGAGCGCAAGGTGAGCCCCTGGTATGGACTCTGCCCTCTCCTGGGGTTTGTGTCTCACCCACACTGGAACCCTAGGAGCTGTTAGTCATATGTGCATCTTTCTATAGAGCTTCTGTCTTTCTGTCTCTTTCTTCTCCTTCTAATGCTCTTTATATGGAACATTTCTGGGTACCTCAACAGCTTACGTGTTCAATGATTTCTACGTCAATTGAACTAAGGTAATGAAGTTACTGCTATGATAAGTGTTTTCTTTGTAATTTGATGTTGCATGAAGTCCTCTTCCAAAGTTTCTTGGTTTTTTGTACTTTGCCTGTAAAATTTTGTGTAATTCCTGACTTCTTGCGAATATCTGGCTGGTGTTTTTCCTGTGCACCAAACTCGAGTAAAGGTGGGAGATGAATTGGTGAGTTAGCACGCAAACACCGAACGGAGCTCTGGGTGCGTGGAGGATCAGGGCAGTGTGAGTCGCGCACAATCCCTGTAGTGGGGGGACACGGGTCCCTACCGGGGTTTAGGGTGCCCCAAGTACAGCAGCAGCACTGAGTAGAGCCAAGAGGGCCCCAGTGCCCAGGGTGGGACGGTGGTGCTGGAAGTTCAGTGTGCCGCGGGTCAGGTAGAAACCGTAAACCCACTGGAGGCCCCTGGGAGGATTGGGGTCACAGGGCAGGGCAGGGCTGGGCTTACAGGGCAGGGCAAGGCTGGACCTGCCCCTTCCTCCCCCACACACAAAATGTTTAGAGCCAACAATCTCCTCTGGTCTGTCACAACAGGCAATGCTGGAGGTGAAATCCCAATTGTGGCCATTGGCACCTGGCTGAGAAGGACAGTTCTTTTCCATGGGAAGGAAAGCACAGAGCCTCAAGCAGGTGAGAGCCAAGGTCAGCTAGACATGTCAGTAATAGCAGATTTTGGATTGAGGGTATTTTGGAGGTGGAAACCCAATCTCGGCCATGGGCACCTGGAGAAGCAGGACAGTTCTTTCTCATGGGAAGGAGAGCATGGAGCCTCCCCCAGTGTTTTGGGGACAGATGAGAGGTGACCCTTGTGAACTACTGCCAGCCAGACTTAGCAATATAGGAATATTGCTATGGGAACAATCTCTGGATATAAGGAAATTTGGAGGTGAAATCCCAATTCTGGCCATGGGTGTCTGGAGCAGAAGGAGAGTTCCTTTCCATTGGGAAGGAAAGCACAGAGCCCCAGTGTTTTAGCAGCAGATGAGAAGTGACCCTCAACATGCAAAGGTCACTTGGACCAGTGAGGTAGTCCATGGGAAACCAGGCCAGCCAGACCTGTTCTGTGTTCCCTTGGTTTCATGGGGCTCCATAGTGTCACAACTGTGCCTTGGATCCATGGGGCGCCGCAGTGTCATAATGGTGACTTGATTCCATGGGTTCCAGCAGTGTCACAATGGCCCTTTGATTACAAGAAGACCTGCAGTGTCACACTGTCCCCTAAGTTCCATGGGGTCCCACAATGTCACAGTAGCCCCTAGGTGTCATAAGGCCCCACAGTGTCACAATGGTGCCAAGGATTCCATGAACGCTTGCAGTGTCACGGTGGTCTCCGTGGTTCCCCAGGCCCCACAATGTCATGTCACTCCCCTGTTTCATGAGATCTGCAATGTCACAATGGACCTTTGGACCCTGTGTGTTTGCAGTGTCACAATGGTCTCCTTTGGCTCCACAGTGCCACAATGGACCATTGATGACAGGAGGCCACTCTGTGTCGCCCTGGAGCTTTTGTTCCATGCAGCCCTGCAGTGTCACAATGGTCTCATTTGGTTGCCCAGTGTCACAATGGACACTGATGACATGAGGCCCTGCAGTGTCACAATGGACCTTTGGTTCCATGCAGCCCAGCAGTGTCACAAAGGCCTCTTGGTTTCACGGGGCCCACAATATCACAATGGTCCTCCCAGGGTCACAGTGGTCTCACTTGTTTCATGAGGCTTCACAGTGTCACAATGCTTTGCTTATTCCATGGGGCCTCATAGTGTCACAATGGTCTCCATGAGTGCCCTGAGTGTCACAATGGTCTCTGTGATTCCATGGGCCCCTCAGTGTCACAATAGCCCTTTGGTTCCATGATGCTGTAAAGTGTCTTAATTGTCTTTGCATGGTTCCACGAGGCCTTGCAATGTCACAATGAACCTTTGGTTCCATGGAGTCCCACAGTGTCACAATGGCTGCTTGGTTCCATGACACCACAAAGTGTCATAATGGTCTCCATGGTTCCATGAGGCCCCGTGGTGCCACAATGGACCCTTGGTTTGATGGGGCCTCTCAGTGTCACAATGATCTCTACATTCCATGGAGCCACACAGTGTCAGTACAGTCCCCTTGGTTCCATGAGGCCCAGCAATGTCACAGTGCTCTCCATGATTCCATGAGGCCCCACAGTGTCATAATGGTCCCTTGGTGTCACAGGCCCCACAGTGTCACAATGCTCTCTTGGTTCCAAGGGCCCTGTGCTGCTGCATTCCCCCCTGCCCTTCTCAGGCTGCCCTGCCAGCTGAGAAATGCTCCTTGGGCCTCGGCCTTGGCCAACAGCCCCTGGGCTCAGCTCCTCTGCAGCTCATCACAAACACTGTCTGCTCCAGGCACTGCTGCTGCCCAGCCAGCTCCTGGTTTCTCTAGGAGCAGCCCTGGGAACTGTTTGTGTTCCCTTGGTGGCACAACATCCCTGTTCTCACCCTGCCAAAGAAAGCTGTTGGTGCCAAGTGAAGCCAGGATGGACCATTGCTGGGACTGAAGCCCCTCTCTTGGGGCCCTGCAAACAGCACTCCAAAAGGAGCCCTTGGAGCTCTCCTGGGCCAGCGACTCCCTCTGAGTGGGGCCTCTCCCAGCTGGGAACTCTCCCGTTTGCTGCACTCGGGGATCCCCAACATCGACGGAGCCTGGGCTGATCTCCCCACTCCTCCAGACTCAACCCTTCACCCGCTGGGGAGATGCCAAAGCATCCACAGGGAGCATTCCCTGCCCTCAGGGAAATTTCTCACAGGTGCCTTGCACTGACTCTTTGTGTCTGTGTGCACACAGGAGTGCCTGTGCTGGGGAAATGTGGCAGAAATGCTGCTCTCTGAGGGGTTTGAGTGCCTTGGATAGCTGAGCTAGTCAGGCCTGTAAGTGAGGTTAAATCACAAAGTCTAAGTGAAGTTAATTGCTCTGAAGAGTTGTTAGAGTTGTTCTTTTGCTAAGTTGTTTAATATAAGATATAAGCAGAGTTGAATACTTTTAAACGTTATTCCTGTGTTAAATTCCATAGTCATAGTTTAGAAGTTAGGTTAAATACTCTTAAGTGCTGCTCTTTTGCTAAATTGTGAACTTGAAGCTATCAGTCAAGGTTAAGTCCTGTTAAGTTTGAGCTCTGTTAAGCTTTTAGGCTGTATTCCTTTTATCATTACCCACACTGTCCTTGTGTCACACATACACAGGGACAGTTCTCAGTTCATTTCTGGTTTGATTGCCCAGATTTTGTTTGGTTTTGTTGTTGCTTTTTTGCTTGCTGTGCCTGAAGTGTCCAGTCAGGAGCAGAGTGACTCTTGCCAAGGAACTTTGTGCTGCTGTCCCTTAATATTAAATCTGGTTTTTGCTGCTCCCTTGCTGGGGATTTTTTCAGCGCTCTCAAGCCCTTGTTTGTGACAGGGTGAAGGAGCCCTGGCCCAGGCTCTGGCCCTGGGGGACACGGGGACGCTGCCAGGGGGTCCCTGTCCCCCTGTGACACCCCCAGGGCTCCGGCCCCCCGTCCCTGCGTCAGGTTCTGGGGTCAGTCTCGTGGAACATCCTCTGGGGGAGGCTGTGGGGCCGGGGGCGGGGGGACCCGGGGGGACAGGGGACCCCGCTGTGCACGAGCAGGGTTGAACTGCTCTGGGGCGAACTGTGAGGGGGGCCCAGGGCAGAGTGACCTCCCCAGAGACCTCACGTAGCCCCTGTGATATCACACAGCCCCTGTGATGCCACACAGTCACCTGTGATGTCACACAGCCCCTGTGAGGTCACACAGCCCCTGTGATGTCACACAGCTCTCTATGATGTCACACAGCCATCTCTGTGATGTGACAGTATCCCTCCTCTGATGTCACAGTGTCCCTGTTGTGCCACACAGCCCCCTATGATGTCACATAGCCACCTGTGATATCACAGCCTACTCTGGGATGTCACACAGCACCCTTGTGATGTCACAGAACCAAATCTGAGATGTCACCCTGGAATGTCATGCAGCTGCACTGTGATGTCACAGAAGATGCTGAGATGTCACAAAGTGACCATATGATGTCACAGTCTTTTCTGTGACGTCACAGACTGCTCTGTGTTGTTACACAGCCACCCAGTGATGTCAAAACCCACTCTCTGTTGTCACACAGCCACCCTCTATGATGGCAGAGTCAACTGTGTGATGTCACAACCCCCTCAGTGATGTCACAAAACCTCTCTGTGATGTCATACTGCCACTCTGTAAAGTCACAGCACACAATTTCACCTCACAGGCTGGTCTATGTTTTAATACAGCCATGTCATGATGTCACAGACTGCTCTGTGATGACACAGAATCCCCTCTATGATGCTGTAGCTGCTGAATGACCTCACAAAACAAACTCTGTGATGTCATAGCCCAATCTGTGACCTCACACAGCCCACTCTGTGCTGTCACACAGGCCCTTGCTGACATCCCAGCTGCTCTGTGGCTCTGTGACACAGCCACAGAGGTGCTGCAGTGACACAGCCCCCTCAGGGACATCCCACAGCCCCTGCCTGTGTTGAGCCCCTGTGAGCTCTGTCTGTGCCCTGCTGGTGTCCCTGAGGGGCCCTGGCAGTGCCCCAGCCCTGCTGGGCTGTGCACAGGAGCTGCTCCTGGCCAGAGCTGTCTGTCTGCAGCGCTGCCCTTGCCAGGAGCTGCCTCTGGGCCAGGAGCCCAGCCCAGCTCAGCAGCACAGACACAGCACAGGGACATTAATGACCCTCTGGGGCTTTGGTGCTCTTTGCATCAGACTCAGTCCTTCAGAACATGCTCAAAAAACTTCTCAAGAACTCAAAAAGTGATTGAAACACTGAAGTTTTCTTAAAGGGGTAATGGGTCCCATTGAAGGACAAGACTGAGAAAGTGTCCCTGGGTTCTAGGTAGACTAGAACAATGGTGGCATTGACAGGTGGGGACAAGCAAGGGAAAGGTGTCTCTGGTGCTGAGCAAATCTGTGCCTTCCTTCCCTGCAGGCTGTCATCATCCCCTGGCTGCCCCACCTGGCTGGGCCCTTCCTTTGCTGACAGCTCTGCCTCCTGCCTGCCTCTGCCTGCCCACACAAAGCCTTGAGCTTGATATCAAAAGGATTAATTCAATTTTTGCTGTGCCTGTGGACTTTCAGCACAGAAACAAGGCATGTAGGGGCTGCTTACCCAGCAGGAATGGGTGGAAGAGAAGATGACGACATCTGGCTCAGGAATGCAGTGATAGAAAAACCAAGGACTGAATCTGGGAACTTGGGGTGGGTTTTATGGAAATTGATAAATTTTAATATGCACATACTGGCTGTATATAAGCGATACACTGGTAGAATCACATGTCCACGTAAGGAGTCATCACCTGCTGCACATCAGGCCTGAATAAATGCTGCTCTCTTAGACACCAAATTAGTGTTAAGGAGACTTATTCTGATATTTTGGCCATTTGGTGACAGCAGAGGCTCATAGAACCAAGGATCCAGCTGTGACACTTGGAACCTCATGGAACAAAGGGTCCATTGCGATGCAGTCAAACCCCATGGAACTAAAAGTCCATTGTATCAGAGCAAGGCCTCGTGGAATCCAGGAGACCATTGCTAACAGTATGGAAGTTCAAGGAGCCATGGGGTCATTGTGAGAGTTTGGGGCTGCATGAAACCAATGATCCATTGTGACACTGCAGAACCTTCTGGAATCAAGGTGATCACGTTATGTTATGGAACCTGATGGAACAAAGGATCCATGGTGACACTGTGGAACTCAGACCATTGTTGACATTGCAAAAGCTCATGGAACCAATGGTCTATTGTGGCTCTGTAGAGTTTCACAGAATCAAGGAAACCATTTTGACACTGTGGGGCCTCATGGAACCACCTGCCACTGTGACACACCAGGGCCGCGTGGAGTCAAGGGACCATTGAGACACTGAGGAACCTCATGGAACCAAAGTCCACTGTGATACCGTGGTGCTCCATGGAACCAAAGGTCCATTGTTGCACTGTGGGATCCTGTGGAACCAATGGGAGCATGGTGACACTGTGGTGCTCCATGGGACCAAGGGGCTATTCTGCTTTGCCTCATGGAACCAAGGGGCCACTCCAGTACTGCAGGGCCTGGTTGAACTCAGGCAGCCTTATGACACTGCCGGGCCCCCTCGGAACCAAGGGTCCATTGGGATATTGTGGGGCCTCATTGAACCACGGAGACCATTAGGAACCTTTGGAACCCTTAGTAACCAAGGGGACATTAGGATATTGTGGGGCCTCATGGAGCCATGGAGACCATTATGAACCTTTGGAACCCCTCATAACCAAGGGGCCATTGTAGCACAGCAAGGCCTCATGGAACCAAGGGGACCACAGTGACACTGTGGGGCTCCATGGGACAAAGGGGCCGTTCTGACACTGTGGAACCAAGGAGGCCATTGCTGTGCTACGGGGCATCATTGAACCAAGGAGATCATTGTGACACATGGGACCACGTGGAACCAAGGGACCACTGTGGCACAGCAGAGCCTCATGGAACCGAGGGCAAAATAGTGACATATGGGGGCTTCAAGGGAATAAGGGGGCATTCTTAAAGTGCAGAACCAAGGAGGCTGTTGTGATACTCTGGGACATCATGGAGTGGAGAATCCATTGTGACACAGCACAACCTTCTGAAACCACGGAGGCCATTTTTACACATTGAGGCCTTGTAGAACCAAAGGGCTATTGTGGCACTTTGTGTCCTCATGGAACCAAGGAGTCTATTGTTACACTTGTGGTAGATAGGGACAGGTGGTCGGAAGATCTCACGATGTAACAGAAAGGCAGGACCCCCTGTTCCCCTAAGATAAGAAATTACCATAGGAAAGTAGCCTCCCTAACAGTAGTGCCAGTAACTTTCCATTCCACACCCAGTAACTTTCCACTCCACACCCAGTAACTTTCCACTCCCTACTAACCATAGAAAGTGAAGGCAGACCCCCTCTGACGTAGAGAACCCCCTAGATTATAAAACCCCATGAGATGAGATAATAAACGCCTTTTGACCGTCCACCACATTGGCGTCTGCGTGCTCACTGGCCCGGGCAACCCTGGAGAATTTGGTCGCTGTGCTGTTCCTCAGAACCAGGTCGCCTTGCCTTGTATCAGAAGGCAACATACACTACGAGGCCATGTTGGGCCAAAGAGCAATTGTGGCACTGTGTGGAACCCGGGAACAAAACAGAAAATTGTGACACTACAGGACCCCATGGGACTAAGCATTCATAGAACAGTGTGGGACTCATGGAACTAAAGATTCATTGTGACATTGCAGGTCCTCATGGAATACTAGAGACCACTGTGACACTTCAACGCCTCATTGAACCAAGGGGCTCTGTAGAACCAAAGAGACCATTTTGACACTGCAATATACTCTATTGAAAACAATGCAAAGAGAATTGTTTTTTCCTGCCTTCTTTTCCTGCTTATAGATTGATATCAGTAATGTCCAATTGATATTGACACCCAGCACCTTCTAATGCAGTCTGAATAGATATGAAAATCAAGACTCTACATGGCTGACAATCAATAACACTTTGTCCCCACCATCCCCCGGCTCCATCAAACCCCTGGCACTCCTATGGATCAGGAATGCTGTAGCCATCAGGAGCAGGGCAGTGATTCTTCCCCTGTGCTCGGCACTGGATGGGCATCACCTCGAGTGCTGTGTCCAGTTCTGGGCCACCAGGTTAGGAAGGCCATGGAGGGGCTGGAGCGTGTCCACAGAAGGGCAACAAGGCTGAGGAGGGGTCTGGAGCACAAGTTCTGGGAGGAGCAGGTGAGGGAGCTGGAGTTGTTTATCCTGGAGAAGAGGAGCTCAGGGGAGACAAGGCGGTGTCAGGGCACAGGGTGGACTTGATGATCTCCATGGCCTGTTCCACCCTTGCTAATTCTGTGATTCTCTGAATCCACTCTTGCAGCAGTTGCAGGATGAGCCCTGGGCCTCCTCTTCAGCAGCTCCAGTAGCCCAGGTCCCTCAGCTTCTCCTGCCAGCCCCAAAGCCCATCCTGTCAGTCCTGCAGAGCCTCTGCAGCTCCTCCTCACTGCCCAGAACAGGGAGCCCCAGAGCCAGACACAGCAGCCCAGATGTGCCCCCCTGGCCTGGGGTGCCTCTGGCAAGGGAGCAGCACAAGGCACTGCAGGAGCCTGCAGACAATTCCTGCAGCACTTGTAGGATGATCCTGCTGCCCAAGGGACGTTCCCATGGTGCCAAGTCAGGAACTGCAGTGGGGAGTGGAGCCAGAGAGGAAAGAGCAAACAGGGATGGACTGTTTGCAGGGGAGGGAACAGGGGTGGGCAGTGAGAAGAAATATGTACAAGGCAAGAGGAAAGAAAGCAAAGGTGAAGCAAAGGAATTGCTCAGGGCAGTTTGGGGGTGGCTGCCAGGCAGCCCTGGCTCTGAGCAACAGCGTCTGCAGTGGCACAGGAAACTTCCAGCTGATGGGAACAAACTTTCTGGCTGACTATAGAGGCCAGGACAAAGCTGAGTGCTTTCCCTGGTGTCCCCCAGCCCTTGCTGGCCCCAGGGGCTGATGGCATTTGTGCTCCCTCAGGTTCATATCCCCACACCAACAGCATGGGGGTGCTCCCCCTGTAGTGTGCAATGCAAACAGGGGCTGCTGAGCCAGTGCTGCCGTGTCTGTGCCTGCAAGGATGGGGCACCTGTGTGAGCTGGGGGAGAGGCCAGGACTGCAGAGGGGGGATGTTGTTGGCAGCTCCACGAGGACGCTCTGGGACGCTGCCCTGGGCTGTCCAGCACACTGGGGATGGATCAGCCCCTGCTCTGCTGCTCCTTCCCATCTCCCCCAGGGCCCTTGCAGAGCCCCAGCCATGCTGTTTGCCCCCAGCCTGCCCAGGGGCTGCTCACGGGGCTTTTCTGTGCTCAGCATTGGCCTGGCTGTGTTCTTGAGAGAGCCTGGGCAAGGAGCCTGGAGCCCCCAGGGCCTGGCCTGAGGTGTCAGCGCTGCCCAGCAGTGCCCATGGCCTGTCCCTGCTACAGCCCCAGCACTGCCACCCCCAGGGCTGTGCCCAGCCCCGAGAGCACTCAGGCCCTGCAGCAACACCAGGGCCACCAGAGCAGCGGGGCAGGGCCATGGCAGCAGCACTGGCAACACCATGTGCTGCTGCTGCTGGGCACAGCTGCTGGGCCAGCACTGATCTGCCCCCAGCTCTGCACACAGACATTGCTGCTGCAGCTCCAGAAAGGGCAACAAAAGGGCATCTCTGCAGAAAACTTTGCTGGGAGATCCTTTAGTTCCTTTAAAGGCACCGAGAGTGCAGCCCCTCATTGACAGAGTCGTCAGCCACAGGGAAAGTAGAGAGAAACAAATTAGGAATGGCAATAGAATGACTTTTCTTTGTGGACAATATAAAAAAATCAAAGCAAAGGAAAAAACTTTCAAAATGAAAGCAGGAAGAAGTATCAAAGATGCTTTTATTACAAGTGATTTGCAGAAACTGGCCAGTAATTTAATTTTCCTGAAAGCATCCTGTCATCAGTCTCCACACTGCAACCTTGAGCTCCTGGTTCCTCAGGCTGTAGATGAGGGGGTTCAGGGCTGGAGGCACCACCGAGTACAGAACTGACAGAGCCAGATCCAGGGATGGGGAGGACATGGAGGGGGGCTTCAGCTGAGCACACATGCCAGTGCTTAGGAACAGGGAGAGCACAGCCAGGTGAGGGAGACAGGTGGAAAAGGCTTTGTTCTGTCGCTGCTCAGATGGGACCCTCAGCACAGCCCTGAAGATCTGCACATAGGAGAAAACAATGAACACAAAACAACCAATTGCTAAAGAGGCACTGGCAGCAATGAGCCCAAATTCCATGAGGGATTTGGAGTGTGAGCAGGAGAGCTTGAGGATCTGTGGGATTTCACAAAAGAACTGGCCCAGGGCATTGCCATGGCACAAGGGAAGGGAAAAAGTTTGGGCTGTATGCACAAGAGCATTGAGAAAGGCACAGGCCCAGGCAGCTGCTGCCATGTGGGCACAAGCTCTGCTGCCCAGGAGGGTCCCGTAGTGCAGGGGTTTGCAGATGGACACGTAGCGGTCGTAGCACATGACGGTCAGGAGGCAAAATTCTGCTGAGATGAAGAATAGAAAGAAAAAGAGCTGTGCAGCACATCCTGTGTATGAGATGTTCCTGGTGTCCCAGAGGGAATTGTGCATGGCTTTGGGGTCAGTGGTGCAGATGCAGCCCAGGTCGCTGAGGGCCAGGTTGAGCAGCAAGAAGAACATGGGCGTGTGCAGGTGGTGGCCGCAGGCTACGGCGCTGATGATGAGGCCGTTGCCCAGGAGGGCAGCCAGGGAGATGCCCAGCAAGAGGCAGAAGTGCAGGAGCTGCAGCTGCCGCGTGTCTGCCAATGCCAGCAGGAGGAAGTGCCTGATGGAGCTGCTGTTGGACATTTGCTGTTGCTGCACATTGGGACATGTTCATGGAGAAAAGGAAATTGAAGTATTAGAGGAGATAGCTGCAAGCAAAATCAAAGCCATTTCCCATCTACCATCCTCTGTAACATACATGGACATGCTTTTTTGTTTAAGAATTTTGAGGTTTTCTTTTTAATCTCCCTCCATGTCTTTCCTGGTATTCTTGGATATCAGAAACCCTCAGCATATTTCTGCCCTCTGGTAAAACAGAGTGAGTTCCCTGAGGCAAGATGATGGGTGGAGGCTAAGGGGAGATGGTCTGCCACCTCATTCTGTTTGGAGTTTCTCTGGGCTTTCACTTTTCTGAAGTGAAGGATGTGCACACTCTCAAGTTTCTCCTAAAAACACCCAGGTACTGCTCAGAGAATATGGATCCTCCAGAGCCCAGCTCCAGTTCTGTATGCAAGGACTCAGGTTGCTCATTTCACCAACCCAGCAGCATTTTCAGTGTCAGAGCAACTCTGCCTTTCCCCATCAACCTTGTAACTCAGAGATGCTCTAGGGCCGGTTAGACCCTGGATTGAAGCTCCCAGCTTGAACTGAAATCTCAGAGATACTTCCAAGTGTCCTTATGATGGCATTGGATTGAGGGAGATGCAGCTCTTTCCCTGGCTGCACTGACAGCATTGCCCAGAGCCAGGCACTGGGGACAGCCTCACCCTGAGCCAGCTGTGCCCCCTGCCAGAGCCCCCAGTGCCGGGCAGCTGCTCCCAGCCCTGTGCTCTGCAGAGGGAACTGGGCCCGGGGCTGCAGAGCTGCCCCATGGCTCTGCTGCAGCTCTGCCTGCACAGGAGGGGCTGCAAGCCTTGGAGCCCTGGCCCTGAGAGCAGAGGCTTGGCTGGGGGCACAGGAGGGAGGGGGCTTGTTCAGAGGGAGGGGCTGCACTGGAGGGGATCCTGTGGGCATCTCTAAACTCTCCCTGCCACAGCATTGTAGGGTTTTGTTTTCTCTCCTTGCCTGATCTTCTCTCTGCTTCCTGCAGATTTCCCTCCTGCAGGTGTTTCCCTGTGCCTGATCTCTCCCTGCCAGCACTCACAGACCCCAAATCTCTGTGCATTCTCCATGGCCCTACAGAACCCTGCCTGTTTGCAGGGCACTGGCTGGGGGCAGGTTCTGTTTGCAGCTTGGAGAAAGAACAGCTCAGACTGAGCCTGAATGTTAAGAGCAAAGGTGATGCTGCTGCTGTCCATGGGCAGAGTGGCTGAAAGCACATTAGGGATCTCCTGTGAACCTATTGATCACAAAAAGTAACAGTTCGGATGTCTCAGGCACTTGTCAAAATTCATATTAAATACTTCATAATCAACCTTTAACATTCACCCCCATTACCTTTCATTCTGCAATAGTAGAAAACTGACTACATAGCCTTAGAAAGTTTCCTCATTTTTAGCAAAATCCTTGACTTGGAAATATTCTATGACTGATGAGAACCCCTCAGCATGTCAGAGCTTCATGACTATTTCACCTCCACTGCACCAGAGATATCCAGATTTGTACTCACAGAGTCTGTAGGCATTGGGATGTTCCGGCTTCACGAGATCACTGCAGGAGCTGCAGCTGCACTGTCCAGCAGCCAGAGGTTCCTGTGCCAAGGGCTGGCAGTGATTCTGCCCCAGGCACTTCTCAGCTCCTTCCCAGCCCTGACTGATTGAAGCTCTCTGTGCCTCTGTGCTGTGCCCGGGGTGGCTGCAGGCAGTGCCCCACCCCTGCTGGGCTGGCAGAAGAGCTGCTCATCAAGAGAAATGTGCTTTTGAAGCTCTTCTTGGTTACCAGGAGCTGCCTCTGTGCCAGAAGCCCAGCCCAGCTCAGCAGCACAGACACAGCACAAGAACTTTAATGAGCCTCTGGGGCTTTGTGCTCAGGCCCTGAACATCAGTCCTTGAGAGGGAGCTGAAGAAACCTCTCCAGAACTCCAAGGCAGAATCCAGCTCCAAAGTTTCTTGGACTTGTAATGGGTCCCACTGAGGGACACGGCTGAGAAAGTGTCCCCAGGCCCCAGGCAGAGCAGAGAACTGGAGGCAGTGATGACAGGTGGGGACAAAGAGAAGTCAATTCTTGGTGCCCTTGGGCACAGCAGGATCTGTGCCGCCAAGGGCTATGAGGAGACACCTTGTCCTGAGGCCCTGGGGCCTCCTGGCACAGCCCCAGCCAGGCTGGGCACTGCCAGCCCCTTGTCCTGCCCTCAGCATCCCTCCCTAGCCCACATCCTAGTGGCCTCAAGGATCTGCTGGAAGGATTCCCTGGGGAGCCTTGCTCAGGAATGGCCCTGGGGGCTCCTTCATGCTCCCAGGGACTGCAGGTTTTAACAAGGACTTAGGGTTTGGCTTTTGCCTTGGAATCTCTGAGAGGTTTATTGCAAACCTGGCCTCCAATTATCTGCTTTAATGAGTCCCCTGGAGAGGCTTTGTCAGTAACAACACTCAGTGGGGCTCATTAGTACTTCAGGGTGCTTTAGTTATTTTAAGGTACTTAGTGTTTCCCTTTTGATACAGTCTCTATGAGAGCTTTGTGCAATCATGGCCCCAGTTATCTGCTTTAACGTGTCTCTTGAGAGCTTTGTACTGACACTCAGTGGGGCTCATTAATGCCTTGAGATACTCAAGATTTTTAAGGTGCTTTATGGATTTAAGAATACTTTTAGGTACTTTTAAGGATTTTCCTTCCCACACTGAGTCTCTGAGAGGTTTTTGTGCCATCCTGGCTGCCAGTTCTCTCCTCCAAGGTATCCATGAGGATCCTATGCTGGGTATCTTCCCCCTTTCTGTTTTACAACAAAGATGGAACTGAAAGAATTTGGTAAGACTTTCTGAAAGCATCCAAACAAACATGGGACAATTAACAATACAACAACAAGAACTAAGAGAATTAATTAATCTGTTTTCGCTTGATACCATCCAACCCTTTTGTCCTTTGCATTGGAAGAGTCTATTGACCCAGCCATTGTTTTCCACTTGAAGCTTCTTGAATCGTTCCTTCAGTACCTGAATGCTCTTGTGGATTGACTCGCTGTGGCTGGAGAGGTTCATGCAACACATCCCTCAGAGTCTACACAGCCATGCCCATGTGCCCAGAGTAAAAACTCTATTGCTGTTCTGCAAGGTGGCATGTCTGATGGTCTCTATGTCTGAGAGCAGGTCACTCAATGTGAAGGAGGTAGCATTGGCTGGCTTACTTAACAGGCACCCAAGATGGTCTAATTCTCCTAAAGCTTTAGCTGCAGCCACCCAAGTAGTCCACATTGGGGGTGCTACCATCCGATACCTGGATTAAAGATTTCAAAGACATCTCTTTGATACCATCCAATACTTCTCTGGAGATACCTGCTGCTTGATCATCTGGTAGGCTGTGTTGTCCTTCTCCAGCTAGATGGTTGATTGTCAATTCTGCCTTTGCTTCATTATTAGCATAGTCTGCTATTAATTGATTTAGTAAACACTTCCATCCCCCTTCCCACAGGGTGTATTCTGTAGGTGATAACAACATGGTAATAATATATTTTAACTCTGAGCAGGTAAAGACGTGTGCTGTGAATATGGTCCTCATTAGGCCATTAAAACAAGGAAAGTCCTTCCTATGTTCTTTAGCTGCCCTAAACAGCTCCTTGATTTCCTCATAAACCAGTGGCTGTTACCTGGGACTCTGCCCCCTTCTTTCATAACATTCGGGGGTGATGAGGAATTTCAAGACTATTTGCCTGTCTTCTTCTTTTCCCAGTGATCTTCTGGAGTTGAGGGGTGAGGTGGCTCTGAGGAGTCCAAACTGTCTTCTTGGAGGAAGAATAACTTGGAGGAGAATCATTTGGGTTAGAAATAGTGTGACAGTTGGGCTTACTATCTTTGACCATGGGGGTTATATTGTTGCTGGAGGGTGAGGCAAAGGGCACTGCTCTTTTGTCCGGTGTTGAGAAGGAAGGACCTTGATTTAGGATGGCGGACTTCTGGGGTGGCCTTCTGGAGGCATGGCCCAGGGTGAAGGTGGAATGATTGAAAGTGGGGCATGACCCACAGTTGTGGGGGTGGAGTCTTGAGGTTCCTTCAGGGCAGAAGAGAAGGTTGTGATATCAAGAAGTCGAGGAGCCAAGATGGAGGGAGGATGGTGAGGCTCAGGGGCATCTGGAAAATTTTAATGATCCTCTTCACTATTGATTTTTGTTTGTTCTTTGAAGACAGTTGGTCATGATCAGTGAGAATTAACTTAAAGCATCCGTATACGCACCTATCTACTTCCGGCTCTCTATTTTTCTCTTTCTCCACCTTAGGTGAAATAGCCACCAGAACACCCCAAATCACTTATGGAATGTGGATATGTATTGTAAAAGCACAGGGGCAAAATGGGCAATAATTGTCATGCATTTCCCCAAACCCACCTGCAACTATATGCAGGTGAAACCATCGTTGTCCCTGTGGATCCTGGCAGAGGTCCCTCAAAACAAGGATGAATCTGTCAGCCCAGCACAATCCAAAATCCAAGGGAGCACTGGCCTATCCATCAGCTAACCCCAGCTGACATGACTGACACAGGGAGCCCTGAATGTCATGGTCCCTTTTTGGGCGCCAAATGTCACAATGAGGGTGGGTGTGACAAACCTTTCTGGTTCCCCAGCTTCAGGGCAAGGGTGGTAAAAATGAAAATGAGCAGATGCTGTGAAGGATGAAACAGGAAATCCTTATAAATATGATTGCCTGACTAAAGATTTTGAGAATATAGAAACTATAAGCGAGATTGAAAAGAAAGGAAGCTTTGAGACACCAAGCCTTAGTTACTGAACAACTGGAAAACAATGGTATGGCCGGCTGAAGATAACCTTCTTTTGATGAAACAATACCCTCTGCTTGCAGAGAAGTCCAAGGGTCAGAGCAGACCCTACTATCTTGGCAGAAGGGGTCCAAAGAGTAGATTTTAGGGTTTAAAATGTAACAGAGTATGGAAATGTAATGATTCTTAGAGGCTGTATCTGAATGCTATAAGATTTGTATCTTGTACTAGATTGGTTAGTAAAAATTAGAATATGCAGCACAGAAGAAGATTTATTGTATTGTAATGGGAACTCCCCTCCTTTTTCAGGCACTCATTTTGGGCATCTCTTTTGAGCTCCACTTTCCGGCCTACTCCGAGCTGTGGCTGGCAGCTTCAAACAAGGCCCCTGCACCCACACCCTTTGCAATAAACCACAAGTTCCAAGACCGGGCTTCAGAGATCTATCATCTCCATCCGTCCCAACTGTCCTACCCCCTGACACTCCTACAAGCAGGATCAATGGAGTTGCTCAAAAAGAACTTTAATAACAGGGTGGAAAACAATAAACATGGAGAAGTTGAGCACAGTATGAGGGGTGGGATTCAAAGACCTGAGACAAAGTGGAAGCAACAATATATACACATGGGGGTAGAACACTCTAGAACAATAACCATATAGGGGAAACAAGTAACCAATAGGCGAACAGAACTTGGACAAATTAGCTTAACAACACTAAAGGCTTCTTGGGGAACTCTCAAGCTCACCCTAAGTTATACGAATGGCTCCTAGGGCTTGAAACTCTTGCCCAGTTCTTTTGTAGTAAAATCTGGCTGACTCTGAGTTACAGCTGGGGTAACTCTCAAACCACTGCTTTGCACTGGCCCCATGTGGCGCAACAGAGCAACAATGATGTCCTTGGTTCCACGAGGCCCCACAGTGTCACAATGGTCCCTTGTATCCATGGTGCTCTGCAGTGCCACAATGGCCCCTTCATTTCAGAAGGCTCCCAAATGTTACATTGGTCTCCATAGGAAGTTAACCATGGGGCCCCCATGTTTCAGGAGTGAATAACGGCAACCACCAGAGGCCAAGGCAAGCCTGACCTGTCTGTCCTGGCAGGTTTGCTTGGAGCAATCCTTGGATATTTGAAATTATGAATATGGAATTCTAATTTTAAAAATTTGTGCCCGGAGAAGGATGATTTTTTCCATAAAAAGCAAAGCACAGAGTCTTTTCCAGTGTCTGGAAAATAGGTGAGTTCTGGCCCTCAGGAGTTAAAGACCAGAACGACCTGTCTGTCCTGGCAGCTTTTGTCTGGCAGCAATCCTTGGATACACAGAGATTTGGAGGTGGAATCCTAATTTTGGCCTTGGATGCCTGGAAAATTGGACAGTTCTTTTCCAAAAAAAGAAAATCCCAGAGCCCCAGTGTTTCAGGGGCAGATGGGAGTGGCCTTCTACATTCCAAGGTCAGCCAGACCTGTCAGGTGACCCCTGGAGGCCAAGGCAGCCACATCTATTTCATGTTCCCTTGGTTCCACAGGGGCCCTGCACTGCCACAATGGTTCTCTTGCTTCCATGATGCCCTCAGGTGTCATAATGGCCCGTTGGTTAGACAAGTCCTTAAGGATCTTAATGGTCTCCATGGTTCCACAAGGCCCCACAGTGCCATAATGGTCTATTGGTTCCATGAAGCTCCTCTGTGTCACCATGGCCCCTGGGTTCCATAGGCTCCAGTGGTGCCACAATGATCCCCTTGGTTCCACAAGTTCCCATAGTGTCACAATGGCCCCTTCCTTCCATGAGAACCTGCAGGGTCACAATGGTCTCCATGATTCCATGGGGCCTTGCAATGCCACAATGCTCTCCATGGACCCATGGTGCCCTGCAGGATCACAATGGCCTTTGTCTCTACGAGGCCCTGAAATGCAGCAATGACCTCTTGGTTCCACAAAGCCCTGCTGCTTCACACTGGCCCCTTGGGACCATGTGGCCCAACAGAACCACAGTGATGCCCTTTGTTCCACAAGGCCCAATAGTGTCACAATGGTATCTTGGATCCATGGTACCCTGCAGGGTCACAATGTTCCCCTTGGTTCCAGAAGTTCCTACAGTATAACAGGTTCTACAAGGGCCTGCAGTGTCACCATGGCCCATTGGTTCCACAATCCTCCGCAGTGTCACAATGGTCTCCATAGGAAGGAAACAAGTGAGCCCCAGTGGTGCAGGGGCAGATGAGAGGCAGTCACCAGAGGCCATGTCTAGCCAGTGTCAGTCTGCCAGTACGGGCAGATTTTGTCTGGGAGTAACCCTTGGATATGGAGAATCTTAGATGCAGAATCCCAATTTTGGCCATGGGTGCCTAGACAAGAAAGACAGTTCTTTCCCATAGGAATAAAATCACAGAGCCCCAGTGCGTCACGGTCAGATGGGAAGTGGCTCTTGACATGTCAAATTCCGTGGGACCTGTCAGACAGCCCCCAGGAATCCAAACCAGGGAGACCTGTTCCATGTTCCATTGACTTCATGGATCCTAACACTGTCACAATGGTCTCCTTGATTCCATGAGGTCTGGCAATGTCACACTGGCTTCTTGGTTTCATGAGCCCCAACAGAGTCACAAGGGTCCATTGGCCCCATGCAGCCCCGCTGTGAAACATTGGCTCCTTGTTTCAATTTTAAGTCAATCACAATCAAACCATGGTTTGATCATTGATCCTTGCTTCCATAGGGCCCATGATTTGCACAATGGTTTCCTTGGTTCCATGATTCCTGGATTCCACAGTCTCACCATGGTGTCCTTGGATCTCCATTGTCACAACTGACCCATGGTTCCATGAGGTTCCGTAGTGTCACTGTGGTCGCTGTCAGAGACTGGATGAGATCGATGTCCCAAGAAACCTTGGGATGCTCGGAATGCCCGTGTGGGGCCAGGGCTGGATCAGGCCTTGGTTTGTGGTGGGACAGAGCCCCGCCCCCAGCCCTGACCCTGCAGAGCTGTCAGTCAAATAGCAGGGGCGATGTTAACCCTGACCTGATTGGCTGAGCTGTCAATCAATGACACACCAGCAGCTGGTGCTACCCTGACTCTGATTGGACAAATAACTGGCAGTCCCACCCCAGGGGCAGGCCTATGAAGGCCCAGGGGCTTAAAAGCCGGAACACGAGGCCAACCTGTGGTTTGCATCTTGCCTTCTCCTAGGTTCCTCTCTTAGTGATGCTGGAACCCGAGCTGTTGGTACCCATGTGCGTGTCTTTCTATGGATCTTCTGTCTTTCTGTTGTTTTCTATTTCTTCTCCTTCTAATCCTACATTCCTGGAACATTTTTGAGTAACTTCACTTGTTAAGAGTTAAAGGATTTTAGGTTAAATGTGCAGGAATCCAAGGCACAGGGAATATTTCTCTGTCTGCTCTGAGGCATGCTGACCCCCAGAGAAACACTGCCTTTTACCTTTGCCCATGGAGAAGACTTCCAAGATTTTGAGTTAGATTAGAATTTACCAAAGTGTGAAAATTATAATAGAGAATAGTATAGTATGTCACTTGGCTGAGAAATTTAGGTTTTGGGATTTTTAGTATGGTGTACATAGCAAGCAAGATGGAGGAATTAGGGTGTAGTTCCTGTCTTCCTGTCTACCCCATTTGCTGCAGTGTTGGTGGCAGAGGATGATTGGTAAAGGAAAGCAAAGTTCAGAGGTTATGTGGACAGTCAAGGGATGAGTTATTGGTAGATAACTAGAAATAAGACATGTTTTAAGAGTTAATTGGATGAAACAACTTTAAAGGACCTTGAAACCGCACATTTTGGGTCAATTTTGCGGTGCTTTTCCAGTGTGCTGAGGCTGGTGTGGACAGCAATGCAAAACTTTAGATAAGCTAACAATAAAGAAGAAGCTGAAGACCAAAAAAGGCCCATGCATCTCCTTTTACCTGGCACAAAATTGCTACTGGAGGGTTCCCCATGCCCAGAAATCCCAACGTAAAACAAACATCAATAACAGGTGCCCTGATAATGTTTGTAAGAAGCTGGCTTTTTTCCATAAAGTTCTTTGCTGAAGGGTGTTGTCTTAATTGGCCAATCATGTGAAACGTGTTGATTAAAGGACCAATGAAGTCCTCCTGTAGAAAACCAAGATATAAAAGAAGAGGATTGAAAAAGCAGGTGGCTTTTAGCCCTTTGCCTTCTGATCTGAGTCTGTCATCTCTGATTCAACAGTGACATTTTGGGATCTCTGGGGGCTATTGGGGATTCTTTCTGCACCTTGTGACTGAACAGGAGCTTCTCTAAAAATCTTTGCCTGAAGCTCCCACTGTGCCCATGACAGGAACCATGTGAGTGTCTGGGATATAGCAGCTCTTTGGCAGCCTGAAGACTCCTGGGATGTCGCCGTGGAGCCCCCGTGAGTGCCTGTGACAGATCGGTGCCTTTGCAGCCCAAGGTCCCCTGGGATGTCACCATGGAATGGCTGTGACTGCCTCTGACCACAGGGCTCTTTACCATCCCAAAAACCCCTGGGAGGTGCCCATGGAGCCCCTGTCTCTGCCTGTGACATTCCAGCTCTGGAATAGCCTGGAGACTCTTGGAAAGTCCCCATGGAACCCCTCTGAGAGCCTGTGACAAATCTGATCCTTAGTAGGAAACCATCACCAGCCCCCTGTTGCTATGGTCAGTCCCTTGGTAGCTCCATGGAGACCCCATGCCAGGCGTGGTTGCCATGGACACCAGCTCAGGCCTGCAGCCACAGCCCGTTGCCATGGCAACCATTGGCAGCCCCATCGCCAGGCTCATGGGATCCCAGAACCACAGAATTGGCTGAGCTGGGAGGGACCCATCAGGATCCTCCAGTCCAGCTGCTGGCCCTGCACAGGACACCCCAACAATGCCAGCCTGGGCCTGGCAGCGCTGTCCAAACGCTGCTGGAGCTCAGAGAGCCCTGGAGCTGGGACCCTTCCCTGGGGAGCCTGGGCAGGGCCCCAGCAGCCTCTGGGCAAAAACCTTTTCCTGACACCCAACCTGAGCCTGCCCCGACTCAGCTGCAGCCGTTCCCTCCACTCCTGTCCCTGGGCACCAGAGGGAAGAGGTTCCCACAGCCCCAGCCAGGGACCCGCTCCCAAGGCTGTTGCCATGGCCACCAGGGCTGGGACCAGCTGGGATGCTCGGTTTCCACGGGCCGGGGTTCAGGAATGGGATTCCCCAATTTCCTGCTCCTGCTTAAACCATGCTGCCCTCGCTGCCCTCCCGCTTCCCATGGAAAGCACAAAAGGCAAAGATCCCGGGCTGGGATAAGAGCAATTTATTGGGAACAGAAACGAGATAAGGAACGAATGGAACAGAAACAATATTGATAACAGAAGGGAAAAATAAATCTTTGACAGGGAAAACTACTACACAACTCACTGAGTCTTCCTGCCCACAATTTCCCCTGCCTGGAAAGGACATCCTTCTCCTTAGGGAGTGAGGGAGAGAGTACCTTCCCTGCCTCTGGCAATGACCAGAGGTGGGAGTGAATGGATTGACACATCCATGGCCAGACCCTCATGTTCCTCAATCCCATATCATGTCATCGGCAGGGGCAGGAAAAGGGACAGGTGTCTTCACAGCATGGATCATGGGGAACATGGATCCTCAGGACTCTTCCCAGTGTGGGCCCTCTAACTGGGGATGAAGCTGGAGCGGTGCCTGCAGCTGGGGCATTTGCAGGGGTTCCCTTACCAGTGCCTCCGTTGGTGTCTGGTGAAGTGACAGCTACTGCTGAAGCTCTTCCCACACTGGGGACACTTGTAGGGCCTCTCCCCAGTGTGGATGTGCCGGTGCCTGATGAGGTGGGAGACACAGTTGAAGCCCTTCCCACAGTCAGGGCAGTGGAAGGGCTTCTCCTCTGTGTGAATCTGCTGGTGGCAGAGGAGATCGGAGCTGATCCGAAACTTCTTCTGACACTGGAGACACTCGTAGGGCCTCTCCCCAGTGTGGATGCGTTGGTTGATGGCGAGGGCGGAGCTGTAGCTGAAGCCCTTCCCACATTCCCCACACTCATAGGGCCATTCCCCAGTGTGGATCATCTGGTGGCTGATCGGGGTGCTGCTCTGCCTGAAGCTCTTCCCACACTCCAAGCACTTGTAGGGTTTTTCTCCATCATGAAGCTGCCCATGAGCCACCAACTCTGAGCTCTGACTGAAGCTCTGTCCACCATCCTGGCTCAGGGTGGGTCTTTTCTCCTCAGAGCACACTGGGCTGTGTTTGCAGCCCCTCCTCCTGTGGGATCTCTGGGGATTTTCCTCCCCAGTGGAATTCTGCACTGTGGAATCACTCAAAACGGCTTCTTCCACGAGGTTATGCCACGGGGATTTGTCCTCCCTGGTCTCCATCGTCAGTTTCTTGTCTGGGGGAGGAAGGACAAGGAGAGGATGGGATTTGCCTCCGTGCCAGAGGGAAGGGGAAGGAGATCCCCCAGTGCATCCCTGTCAGGATGGCATTGGCAGCACGGTTGTCCTGCAGCTGGGGGCCATGATGGGCTGGGAGATGGAGCAGGAGAGAGGGGGAAAGGGGCACTGACTTGCTCCTCACGTGCCTGAGTTTTCCACGGCATTGTCTCAGTTTGAAAGACAGATGTCTGCTAAGGAAGGCAGGAGACTCCCTTGAAATGGAAAATGTAAAACCCCTCCTTCTGAATTATTATAATTTTGAAATTAAGGTGCTTTTAGACAAAGATATGGCAATTGGAATAACAGTTCTAAACTAGGAAAATTAAAAATACAAATGCAATAGTACAAAAAAAAAGAAAACACTGATGGGGCCAGAATATGACCTGACACTCTGTTGGTCAGGGTATTGGTAGCAGTCCCATTGAGTGATGGCTGCAGTGCTCCTGCGTTGACAGGTGTGGTTCTGTTGGATC
The DNA here is from genome assembly GCF_047830755.1 of Zonotrichia albicollis. Classification (NCBI taxonomy): domain Eukaryota; kingdom Metazoa; phylum Chordata; class Aves; order Passeriformes; family Passerellidae; genus Zonotrichia; species Zonotrichia albicollis. Next base: position 3,312,612 of record NC_133827.1, on the reverse strand, counting down.
AGTGATCTTGTAGAAGGGTCTAGTTTTCCTCTGAAGGTCCAGTGGCAGTGTAGATGGGCCTGGTCTTCCTGGTCTTGGAATCCAGTGGATAAGAAAGCTGCTCCTCTGGGAATCCAGTAAGAAAAGGCTCCCTGTGGTGTTTGAAATCTCAGAGTATATCCAGTTAGGAGTGCTTGGCTCCTCCCTCTGGCTCTGGGAGGAGCCTCTCACAATGGGATGATGTAATTTTATCAGTCATGCAGTGACACTCAAGGACACTAAATATTTCCTCACCCAAGCAGCTGCTTCCGCTCTAGTGTTATTCTCCAACATAACCAACACATGGTACACTGGACAATGAGACATCACCCAACTTTCCCACCCAACATCCTGCCTAATTCTTACCTCAGCAATCGCAATAAAACTAGGACTAGTGCCATTCCACTTCTGATTCCCAGAAGTACTCCAAGGCTCTCCTCTCACTACCGGCCTCCTCCTATCCACCCTTATAAAACTTCCCCCAATCACACTACTCTACATGACCTCCCCCTCACTCAAGAAGGTATCTCCCCAAATGGAAGATGATTGTGGAAGAGATGAAGAAAACTGCCCAATTAACGGAAAATAACTGCTCCACAGATAGGAATAGAACACACACACTCATTTCCAGTCTAAGACAGTGGCTCAAGTGTTGGTGTCATGGACAGAATTTTGGATTCATTGATCTCAGGGCAACTTTTACAGCTCCTGGCCTGCTGGAACCTGATGGGCTCCATCTCTCTGCTAAGGACAGAAGGTTTTTAGCTCATGAACTGGCAGAACTTGTTGAGAGAGCTTTAAACTACGTTTGAAGGGGGAAGGGGATGCGGCTGGGCTGTCTGGAAGCAGGCCCAAGAGTAGTAAGCCTGAGTTAGAGATGAAATCAGCAGCCCAGCTGAGGTGCACCTATACCAGTGCATGCAGCATGGGTAACAAACAAGAAGACCTGGAGGCCATGGTCCAACAGCAGAGCTGTGATGTAATTGCCATCAGGGAAACGTGGTGGGATGACTCACATGGCTGGAGTGCTGCACTGGATGGCTACAAGCTCTTCAGGAGAGACAGGAAAGGGAGAAGAGGTGGAGGGATGGCCCTTTATATTAGGGAGGCTTTGAACACCATAGGTATTGAAACTAATGATGATGAAGTGGAATTCCTATGGGTGAGAATTAAGGGGAAGGCCAACAAGGCTGACATCCTACTGGGAGTCTGTTATTGTCCACCCAACCAGGAAGAAGTGGTGGACTACTCATTCTCTAAGCAGCTAGAGAATGTTTCAGGTTCATCAGCTCTTGTTCTTGTAGGTGATTTCAACCTGCTGGACATCTGCTGGGAGCTCAATACCGCTGAAAAAAGGCAACCCAGGAAATTTTTAGAGTTTGTGGAGGATAACTTTTTGCCATAGCTGGTGAGTGAGCCCAGCAGGGGAGGGACAGTGTTAGATCTGTTGTTTGTAAATAAAGATGGTCTGGTGGGAGATGTGGTGGTTGGAGGCTGCCTGGGGAACAGTGATCATGAAATTATAGAGTTCTCAATATTTGGTGAAGTCAAGAGGAACATTAAGAAGACTTTTACACTGGACTTCTATAGGACAGATTATGGCCTGTTTAGGAGACTTATTCAGAGAGTTCCTTGGGAAGTAGTCCTTAAAAACAAAGGAGTTCAGGAAAAGTGGACATGCTACAAAACAGAGATCTTGAGTGCACAGGAACTGATGTCCCTGTGTGCCAAAAGGTGAATCAACAAGACAAACATCCAGCCTGGATGGGCAAGGAGGTTTTGGAGGAACTCGGGAATAAAAAAAGGATGTATCATCTTTGGAAGGAAGGTCAGATCTCTCAGGAAGTATTTAAGAGGGCTGCTAGAGTATGTAGGAAAAAAATAGGGTGGCTAAAGCTCAGTTTGAGCTTAGAATGGTGACTTTTATAAGGGATAATAAAAAATGTTTTTATAAATATACTACTGGTAAAAGGAAGAGTAAGGCCAGCCTTTGTTCTCTGTTGGATGAGGGAGGGAATTTAGTAACTGCAGATGAGGAGAAGGCAGCGGTGCTTAACGCCTTGTTTGTCTCAGTCTTTAGGGGGAAGATGGCTCAGGACAGCTGTGCTCCTGGGCTGGGAGATTGGGTCAGGGAGCAGAATGGTCTCCGTTATCCAGGAGAAAGCAGTCAGAGAACTGCTGAGCTGCTTGGATATTCATAAATCCATGGGACCAGATGGGATCCACCCCAGAGTGATGAGGGAGCTGGCAGATGAGCTTGCCAAGCTGCTCTCCCATCATTTAGCAGCAGTCCTGGCTCACTGGTGAGGTTCCAGATGACTGGAAGCTGCCCAATGTGACACCCATTCACAACAGGGGTGGTAAGGAGGATCCTGGTAATTATAGGCCAGTCAGTCTGACCTCAGTACCCAGTAAGGCAATGGAACAGTTTATAGTGAGTGTCATCACCCAGCACTTACAGGATGGCTGAGGGTATCAGATCCAGCCAGCAGGGATTTAGGAGGGGAAGGTCGTGTTTGACCAACCCGGTCTCTTTTTATGACCAGGTGACCCTCCTGGTGGATGCAGGAAAGGCTGTGGATGTGTCTGTTTGGATTCCAGGAAGGCCTTTGGCACTGTCTACCACAGCACACTCCTGGAAAAGCTGCAGCCCAGGGCTGGGACAGGAGCATTCTGTACTGGGCTCAGAACTGGCTGGATGGGCCCAGAGAGTGGTGGTGAACGGTGCTGTACCCAGCTAGCAGCCAGGCACCAGGGGTGTCCCTCAGGGCTCTGTGCTGGAGCCAGCTCTGTTCAATATTTTTATTGATGACATGGATTAGGGGATTGAGCCTTTCATTAGTAAATCTGCAGATGACACCAAGCTTGGAGTGTGTGTCCGTCTGTTGGAAGGTAGGAGGGCTCTGCAGAGAGACCTGGAACAATTGGAGGGATAGGCAGAGTCAATAAGATGAAGTTTAATCAGTCCAAGTGTCCAGTCCTGCATTTTTGGCCACAATAACCCCCTGCAGCGCTATAGGCTGGGGCCTGTGTGGCTGGACAGTGCCCAGGCAGAAAGAGACCTTTGGGTACTGGTCAACAGCAGCTGAACATGAGCCAGCAGTGTGCCCTTGTGGCCAAGAAGGCCAAGGGCTCCTGGCCTGGATCAGGAATGGTGTGGCCAGCAGGAACAGGGAGGCCATTCTTACCTTGCACTTGGAACTGGTGTACCTGGCATTCTTCCCCTGTACTGTATCTTGAGTGCTGTGTCCAGTTCTGGGCTCTCAATTTGGGAGGGACACTGAGGGGCTGGAGCATGTCCAGAGAAGGGCAACAAAGCTGGTGAGGGGTCTGGAGCACAAGTCCCGTGAGGAGTGGCTGAGGGAGCTGGGGTTTATTAGCCTGGAGAAAAGGAGACTCAGAGGTGACCTTATCCCTCTACAACTCCCTGAAAGGTGGTTGTAGCCATGTGGCGGTCAGTCTCTTTCTCCAGGTAACAACTGACAGAACCAGAGGACAGAGTTTTAAGTTGTGCCAAAGGAAATTTAGGTTGGATATTAGGAAAAAGTTTTCGACACATAGGGTGATAAAGTAATAGATTGGTTTGCCTGGGGAGATGGTAGAGTCATTCCTGGATGTGTTGAAAAAAAGATTGGATGTGGCACTGGGTGCCATGGTCTAGTTGAGCTGGTGTTGGGGCTGGGTTGGACTCGATGATCTTGAAGGTCTCTTCCAACCCAGTAATTCTGCGATTCTGTGACTCAATGATTGTAATGGGTCCCTCCCAGCTCAGCACCTCCTGCAATTCTCACCCTTTGGCTCAGCCTTTGTGACCCCTTGAGGCACTGGCAGGGCTGATGGGGATAGAGCAGGAGCGGGGCAGCCCCAGCGTTCCCCTGTGTGTGACAGCCCCAGCGTTGCCCTGTGTGTGACACCCCAGCAGTGACAGCCCCAGCATTCCCCTGTGTGTGACACCCCAGTAATGACAGCCCCAGTGTCCCCTGTGTGACAACCCAGCAGTGACAGCCCCAGCATTCCCCTGTGTGTGTATGACACCCCAGCGGTGACAGCCCCAGCACTGCCCTGTGTGTCACACCCAAACAGTGACAGCCCCAGTGTTCCCCTGTCTGTGTGTGACACCCCAGCGGTGACAGCCCCAGCACTGCCCTGTGTGTCACACCCAAACAGGTACAGCCCCAACGTTCCCCCTCTGCAGTTGCTCCAAGGGAAGCATCCAGAGCCATGTCCAGTCCATGGAACTGAGCGGCCACTGCCCAACCCAGCCTGAGCTGATGTGGATTCTGTTATAAATGAGACTAGGCCAATATTCAAGCAGCAATCAATTTATTAATTAATATGGTAAAGTAGGAGCAATAAAACACTGAGTACAGTGGGGGAAGTTTTCCCTAGGACAGCACACCGATTGTTGAGGCTTACAGGTATTTATAGGGGCACTCATCAGCTTTCTCAGCAGTTTCTATTCCAAATTTTTACTCATCAGCAGTTTCTATTCTCAATTTTTACAACACAATTCTATACCTATTGTGATTTAGTTTTTCTCAGGATGTATCCCAGAAGGGAGTATCCCCAGATGCTAGTGGTTTGGTTTCTGAAAGAAGGAAGAAGTCTCCCTGACGGTGTGGTCCAGCTCTCCAGATGTGGGTCCACCTTTTCAATGCAAGGACTATAAACCTCATAACAGTGATGTCCAGCCCCGCCTTGGTTGAAACTATTAATCCTTGAGTTGATGTTCATCCTCCTTTCACAAGCTGCTTTTCACTGTTTTTTTAAGGTGTGAGATAAGCATGTTTCCTTTTATATATTCTAAAGCTATAGTTTCAAAGATCCTTACTACAAGCAATATTCTAAATTATACTTCAAAAGGTTATTATTGCAAAACGCTTTCAGGCTTAACTACAAGCAGAAAGTTCCTGTCAAAAAGCAACATCCTTAAAGCTTTAATTCAAATGCTCCTAAATCAACTTAAGACTTATAAAGGTTAATTACGAACAAAGGATAGGCTCAAAGGCCTTATTCCGTGCTTTACTTTCCTCAGTAATTATTAGAATTGTCTATATAACTGTCCCATGGTCGGTTTCCACACATATTACAATCACAAATACCACGATGCCTGTATGTACCTGACACGAAACACAGCTTTGTACTTCACAGGGGGCACAGGGATGGCTCCTGTGAGAAGCTGCTGGAAGCTTCCACTGTGTCTGGCACAGCCAATTCCTGCTGGCTTCAAAGATGGACCTGCTGCTGGCAAAGGCTGGGCCAGTTACAAATGGCAGCAATGCCTCTGTGATAAGAGATTGAAAAAGAAATCAAAATAGAGATTGTGGTGCAGTTTTAACTCCAGTCAGAGGAGAGCAGAGGGAGAACATGTGAGAAGAACAACTCTGCACACATCCAGGTCAGTGCAGAAGGAGGGGCAGGAGGTGCTCCAGGCACTGGAGACCCAGGCACCCTGCAGCAGAGCCATGGAGAGAGGGGCCCTGCTCCCAGGCTGGAGCAGCCTGTCCCTGGAGGAATGCACCCCCTGGTAGAGTGACCCCTGCTGCAGCAGTTTGGGAAGGACTGTTGTCCCTGGCATGGACTCACACTGCAGCAGTTTGCAGAGGGCTGCTGCTCCTGAAATGGACTCACATGGGAGAAGCTCCTGCAGAACTGTCTCCCTTGGGAGGGACCCACGGTGCAGCAGGGGAACCACTCCTCTCCCTGAGCAGGGGCAGAAGCCATGGGTGATGAACTGGCCATAACCCCATTCCCTGTCTCCCTGCACTGCTGGGGTAGGAGGTAGAGTTGGAAGGAGGGAGCTGAGGGGCTTATTTTATTTCCCCTTTTCCTGCTCTGACTTTGTTAGTAATAAATGAATTTCACATCTCTAAGCTAAGCCTGTTTTTCCCAGGACAGTATTTGATGAGTGATCTCATCCAGTCCTTATCTCAACCCATGAACCCTTTATTAAATTCTCTTTGTCCAGCTGCAGAGGGGAGTGAGTGAGCAGCCCACATGGATGCCTGGCATTTGGCCTGGGTCAACCCACGACACCTTGGTACCACAGGGTCACAATGGACCCTTGGCTCTATGGGGTCTCATTGGATCCATCAGGCCCTGCAGGGCCACTTCATTCAACCAGGCCCCAAAGTTTCACAGTGGTCTCCAGGATTCCATGAGGCCCTTCGATGTCAAAATGGACCTTTGGATCCCTGGGGGCCCAGTGTAACAATGGGCTCTTTTGGTTCTACAGCTTCACCATGGTCCCTCGGTTCCATGTGTCCTGCACCGTTCCATGAATCCTTAGTTCCATGGGGTCCTGTAGGGTCACAATGGTCTCCTTGGTTTCATGGTGCCACAGTTGCCATAATTTCCATGGTATCACAACTGCCCTTGGATCCCAAGAGGCCCCACAGTGTGACAATGGCCCCTTGCTTCCATGACACCCTGTAGTGTCACAATGGTGCCCATGATTCCATCAGGCCCAGCAGTGTCATCGTGGACAGTTGGTTAAATGACACTCCACAATGTCACCATGGCCCCTTGGTTCCACAGAGCCCCACTGTGTCACTGTGGTCTCCTTGGTTCCAAGGCTCAGAAGTGCCAGAATGACTCTTTGGTTTCATCAGGACTTGAAGTTTCAAAATAGTCTCCATGGTTTCATGTGTACCCCCTGTGTCACAAGAGACTCTTGGTTCCCTGAAGTTCTCCAATGCCACTATGGGCCCTTGGTTCCATGAGGTTTGGTAGAGTCACAATTGACTCCCTGGTTCCATGAAGCCCTGCTGTGTCACAATGCCCATGGTTCCATGAGTGTCCATGGTGTCACCACGGTCTCCTTGGATCCCCAGTATCACCATGGTCTCCTTAGCACCATCCAACCCTTGTAACAAGAGACAGTGAGCCATTTTGTGCCTTAGATGAAAGGCTGCAGAACTCATGGCTGTGAGGCTGCGTCACTGATAAGAAACAAAAACCACCTGAATCTGAACGCCAAATATCATCTCAAGTACCTTCAATCCCCACCTTGACAGATGTAGAAAATGCAAACAGAGATTCCACAGTAAATCAAAAAACAGGGACCACATTTGGAATGCAGGCAAAATGCATTCAAGTGCATTCAAATGCACTCGATATGATGGGGAGGTGATGATCCCCTATTCCAAGAGTGAACTTAACAAGGGCTGACTATTGAGGGAACTGCAGAGAACCACAATATAAGAAAGGAAGGTGGCACAGGCAATTCTGGAATAGGGACACCAGAAGGCAAGAGTAGATGAAGCAGTGCAGTCGCCACCAAGAAGATCACGTTCACACGCAGTGGGCAGCAACCCCATCAGGCCGTGTCACCATCCCCTGGTACAAGGGGGGTCACGATGGTTTGTTTCACTGATCTCAGGGTGCAAAGACACATAGCAGGGGACTTTCCATATTAACCAAAACAAATGCACCTTTTATTGAGTGCCCACAGCAGATGCAACAAAAGGATTAGAAAGGAGATAAAGGATAGAGAGACAGAGAAAAGGAGGGGGGGAATAGCTGCCAACAGAGAGATGAAATCCTCGTGGTCCGGCCAATAGATCCGTCTGGCCATGTCAGGGAGAGTCTCAAAGCCTTTGGTTAACTCTTTTATAATCTACCGCCAAGAGGGGAGCAGGACGGCACATGGAGGGAACAGTGGAGAATAAATCCATTGGGAACAGGTACAGACAGTCCAGTTCTGAACAGCACAAAAAGGTGCCAGCAGTGAGCGGGGCCCGTTGTTTCAGGACTGGTTCCTATGGGAAACCTCCTGCTTCCCATGGCAGACATCCCGCTCCAGTCAGGCCAGCACCCATGGGTTAGAATTTTAAGGGTCTCATCTCAGTCCTTGGGGGGCCTTCAATCTCCATCCTTGACGGTGGCTGTGAGGCAGATGAAGGATCTTGGACCGTCTCTAACAGACTGACATCCCAAAACATAGTAGTAATTATGCATTTCCCCTTAAAAATATAAGTTTTGGAATTAGGAAAATTATAACTATTTTTCTTATTTATAATACTATTATTCTATATTTGTAATAAGAAATTTTAATATTTATATCTAAAAATCCACAGCTTTTCAGCAAGCAAAAAATTTAATGGTCATTAGTTCTAAGTAACACAATTCCCAACATTAATTCATTGAGAAGTGTGGCTATTGATTTTTCCTTCTTTATGCTAATCAGTCCTATTTTAAATCCTTTTGTTATCTTTTTTATCAATTTCAAAGACAGGATAAAAGGGGCCACTTTGGGGTCCGTGGAGGCATTTCTGGGGCACATTTGGGGCAGTTTTGGGTCTGGAGAGGGAATTCAGAGAGAACCTGAGGGTCTGGATGACACTTGGGTGAGCCGAGTGGGCACTTGGAGGGGCACTCAGGGATTCTGAGGGACAGTTCGGGGTCCGGGGCAGCACTTGAGAGTCCAGGGGGGCGCTGGGAGGTCAGGGAGGGGAATTTGGGGCCCTTTAGGGTCCGGGCGGGCCCTTGGGGGGCTCTGACGGGGCTCGCTGGAGCGCGGGACGTGATGGGAGTTGTAGGCGCGGGAGGGGGGTGTGTAATACAGTTAACATGGCCGTGGAGCATCACGGGAGTTCGAGGCGCAGCTGCAATGGCTCTTAGAGGGGCGCGTGACGTGACGGGCGATGAAGTCCCGGCTGGAAAAGCACTGGACATGCACCGCGGAGCATGATGGGAGACGAAGTCCCGGAAGTGGCTCCAGCCCATTGTTTGGGGGTCCGGGAAGGCACTTGGCGGACACTTCTGCATCCGAGCCGCGACTTGAGATCCTCGGGGGAACGTAAACGGTTCGGGAGGGCTTGGGGGGAGCTCCGGGAGCTCTAACCGGGCTCTTTAGGGCGGGGGCACGGCAGGAGTTTTACGCGCGGGACTGTGTTCTGAGGGGCTCTGGGGCCGCGGGGGAGGAGAGGAGATGAATTCCCAGAAGTGGCTGCACCGGGCATCTGTGGGGTCTGGAGCACTCAGGGTATCCGGGGACGCTTTTGGGGGGTCCCGAATGGGCGCTGAGGGGGCACTGAGGGATCCTGGAGGGTCTGGGGGGACACTTAAGGGACAAAGGGGTAGCGGATACCGGGGGTTCTGTGGAGCGCAGGGCATGACGGGCGTTGTAGTCCCGGCTCCAATGGGGCTCAATCAGGCCGCAGGGCATGACGGGAGTTGTGGCTACCGTAGGGACCGTTCCCGAGTCTCCGATCTCTGGCGCTGATTGGCTGCTCGCGGTGATGGGCGGGAGTCTCGGCAAATGGGATACGGTAGAGGCGGGAACAGCCCATTCAACTTATCCAGTCCCTCCCAGTACAGCCCAGTTCATCCCCAATGCAGACCAGTACAACCCCAGTACAGCCCTGTTTATCACAAGTAGAACCCAGTACGAGCCCAGTGCCCCTCCAATCCCTCCCAGTACAGCCCAGTCCCTCCCTATACACCTGAGTTTATTCCCAGTCCCTCCCAGTTCATCCCAATGACATCCACAGGATGCCCCAGTGTCCCCAGTCTTCTCAGCAATGGCCCCACTGTCCCCAGCATGTCACAGTATCCCCGAGGGTCACTCCCAGTATGTCCCAGTGTCTCCCACAGCGTTCCCAGTGTTCCCCAGTATGTCCCAGTTCTCCCCAGTGTTTCCAAGGACAGTTTCATTTCTCACGGTGGCCGTGGCAGCCAAACCCAGCAGTGGGGTCAGTGCAGTGCCCACGGCCACAGCCCCTTGCAGGGGCCCAGTGCAGCTTGGGCTGATGATCCACCCTCACAGCTGGCCCAGGGCAGCTCTGCAGTGCCTTTGGTGGCACCTGGGGCTGGCACACACCTGAGCAGTGTGTCTGTTTGCACTGGGGAAACTCAGCAGTTTGAGATTGCTGCAAAAAGTACAAAATGGGAAAACCCCTCTCAGGCTGAGTGCAGCCAGCTCTGCAAGCACAGCAGGGCCCAGGGCAGTGAGGACAGACAGGATGGGGCTGGGCAATGTGGAGCAAGGTTGTCCACACTGGGTCAGAGCTCCAGGCACAGCTTCTGTGAGCAGGCCAGAGCTGCTGAGGAGAGACCCTGGGTCAATATCAATCACAGAATGCTGCAATCACCTCTGCTCTAAGGAGAAATTTAATAAAAGACACCCTTTAAAAGAGGAATGTATATTTTATTACTGCTCTTTGAAGTCTTTCTCCATAACTGGACTAGGAAAACTTTAATGACCCTCTCAGGGCTTTGCTGTTGTTTACATCAGACTCAGTCCTTGAGAGTGTCTTCAAAAAACTTCTCCAGAACTCAATGTTAAATTTAGTCTCCAAATTTTCTTGAAGTTTTAATGGCTCCCACTGAGGGACACGACTGCCTTCCTCTGCCTCGCCACACAAAGGCTCCTTCTGGGGGGACATGCTGCAACACAGCCCTGCCCTGGCAGGGAAATTCCTTTCTGTTTGGGTCCTGTCTGGCTCTCCCTATCTGCCCTCTGCATTAATTCTTTCTTTCTCTGGCTGTTCTCTATTATGCTAAAATGATCCACCATCTCTGAAACCTCCCTTCAATCCCTCCCAGGTCTCCTCTGCTGTCCTCAGTTTCCACTCCACTCAGCACAGAGCTGCTCTCATCTGCTATTTCAGAGGGTATAATTTACTCAGGCCTGAGCTCTAGTGAGGGATAACTCCCAACATCACATGGACATGTAATCCTACCAGTGTGTTGTTTAAATACAGTCACTAAATGTGAATTACAATTTACCCATTTCCATAAAACACACCCCAAGTTCCCAGATTCAGTTCATGTTTTCTCTATCCCTGCACCCTTCAGCCAGATGTCTTCATCTTCCCTCCAACCATCCTTGCTGGGAAAGCAGCCCCTGCGTGCCTTGTTCCTGTGCTGAAAGTTCACAGGCACAGTAAAAACTGAATGAACCCTTTTGGTATCAGCCCAAGGCTCTGTGTGGGCAGACAGAGGCAGGCAGGAGGCAGAGCTGTCAGCAAAGGAAGGGCCCAGCCAGGTGGGGCAGCCGGGGGGATGCCGACAGCCTGCAGGGACAGAGGCGCAGGGCAGGGACACCGTGGGACAGCCTGGGCTGCACAGGGCACAGGGATGGGCAGCAGCTGCAAGACAGCCCTGCCAGAGCCACCTTGGGCAGCACTTTGGCCATGGCTGCTGGGCCTTAGGCCACAAGGGGACAAGTGACCCTTGCAGGGCTGGGGCCTCATTGCCTCCTTGTCCCTGCTCAGCAGCCTGGCAGGGGCCGCCCCATGCTCCTGCCCTTGCCATTGCACATCCCCACATGGCAGTGCCCATCCCGGGAAGAGCCCTGAGCAAAGAGGGGGTGACAGGATCTGCCTGGCCAGGGGCTGGGGCTCAGGCCTTGGCTCTTTGCATTCCTCAAACACATCCAGCTTTGCTCAACACCAGAGACACCTTTGCCTTGCTTGTCCCCAGCTGTCATCACTGCCTCCAGTGTTCTGCTCTAACTGGAACCTGGGGACACTTTCCCAGTGGTGTCCCTCAGTGGGAGCCATTAAAACTTCAAGAAAATTTGGCGTTTAAATTTAACTTTGTGTTATTGACTCTCAAAGACTGAGTCTGATGTAAACAACAGCAAAGCCCTGAGAGGGTCATTAAAGTTTTCCTAGTCCAGTTATGGAGAAAGATTTCAAAGAGCATTAATAAAATATACATTCCTTTTTTAAAGGGTGTCTTTGATTAAATTTCTCTTTAGAGCAGAGGTGATTGCAGCATTCTGCGATTGATATTGACCCAGGGTCTCTCCTCAGCAGCTCTGGCCTGCTCACAGAAGCTGTGGCTGGAACTCTGACCCAGTGTGAACAACCTTGCTACACATTGCCCAGTCCCATCCTGTCTGTCCTCACTGCCCCGGGCCCTGCTGTGCTTGCAGAGCTGGCTGCACTCAGCCTGAGAGGGGCTTTCCCTTTTTGTACTTTTTGCAGCAATCTCAAACTGCTGAGTTTCCCCAGTGCAAACAGACACACTGCTCAGGTGTGTGCCAGCCCCAGGTGCCACCAAAGGCACTGCAGAGCTGCCCTGGGCCAGCTGTGAGGGTGGATCATCAGCCCAAGCTGCACTGGGCACTTCAAGGGGCTGTGGCCGTGGGCACTGCACTGACTCCACTGCTGGGTTTGGCTGTCACGGCCACCGTGAGAAATTAAACTGTCCTTGGAAACACTGGGGAGGACTGGGACATACTGGGGAACACTGGGAACACTGTGGGAGACACTGGGACATATTGGGAGTGACACTGCGGAGGACTGGGACATACTGGAGACACTGGGGCCATTGCAGAGAAGACTGGGGACACTGGGGCATCCTGTGGATGCCACTGGAGGGAACTGGAAGGAACTCGTAAGAAACTCAGGGTTATTGGGAGGGACAGGGCTGTACTGGGAGGGACTGGAGGGGCACTGGGGTTGAACTGGGTTCTACTTGGGATGAAATGAGCTGTACTGGCATTGTACTGGTCTGTACTGGGCTGTACTCGGGATGAACTGGGCTGTATTGGGGGGACTGGAGAAGTTGAATGGGCTGTTCCCGCCTTTGCTACATCCCATTTGCCGAGGCTCCCGCCCGTCATCACTCGAAGCCAATCAGCGCCAGAGATCGGAGACTCGGGGACGGTGCCTATCTCAGCCACAACTCCCGTCATGCCGCGCGGCCCAATTGAGCCCCATTGGAGCCGGGACTACAACGCCCGTCATGCCCCGCGCTCCACAGAACCACAGGGGTCCGCCCCCCTTTGTCACGTCAGTGTTCCCCAGACCCTCCAGGATCCCTCACTGCCCCCTTAGCGCCCATTCGGGACCCCCTAAAAGCGTGCCCGGATACTCTGAGTGCTCCAGACCCCACAGATGCCCGGTACAGCCACTTCTGGGAATTCATCTCCTCTCATTCCCCGCTGCCCCAGAGCCCCTCAGAACACAGTCCTGCGCCTAAAACTCCTGCCGTGCCCCGCACCCTAAAGAACCTTGTTAGAGGTACTCGAACTCCCCGCAATTTCTCTCGAACCGCTTACGTTCCCCCGAGGATCTCAAGTCGCGGCTCCGACACAGGAGTCTCCCCCCAGAGCCTTCCCGGACTCCCAAACAAAGCTTTCGAGCCACTTCCGGGACTTCGGCTTCCATCATGCTCTGCGGCGCATGTCTAGGGCTGTTCCACCGGGACTTCATCTCCCGTCATGCCCTGCGCCCCACTGAGAGCCTTTGCAGCTGCGTCTCGGACTCCCGTGACGCTCCGCGGCCATGTTAAACTGCATTAGACCCGCGCCTACAACTCCCATCGCACCCCACGCCCCAGTGAATATTGTCAGGGCTCCCCAAGGGCCCGCCCGGACCCCGAAGGGCCCCAAATTCCCCTCCCTGATCTCCAAGGGCCCCCCTGGACCCCCAAGTACTGTCCCGGACCCCGAACTGTCCCTCGTAATCTCTGAGTGCCCCTCCAAGTGCCCACTCGGCTCCCCCAAGTGTCCTCCAGACCCTCAAGTTGTCTCTGAATTCCCTCTCCAGACTCCAAACTGCCCCAAATGTGCCCCAAAAATGTCACCAGAGACCCCAAAGTGGCTTTTTTTACCCTGTCTGTGAAAATGATAAAAAAAAAAAGATTACAAAAGTATTTAAAATGGGGCTAATTAGCATTAAGGAGAAATCAAGAGCCACACTGGACAGTGAATTAATGAAGGGAATCGTGTTACTCAGAACCAATGACCAATAAATTTTTTGCTTTCTAAAATGGTATGGGTTTTTTAATATAAACATTCAAGTTTGGTAATACAAATATAGAATAATAATACTATAAATAAGAAAAATAACTATAATTTTATTAATTCAGTTAATTTAATTTTAAGGGGAGATGAATAATTATTTTTATGTTTTGCGATGTCAGTCTGTAAGAGACGGTCCAAAGATCCCTCATCTGCCTCACAGCTACCGTCAAGGACAGAGATTGGAGCCCTCCCCAAGGACTGAGACTGAGACCCTTAAAATTCTAACCCCGGGGTGCTGGCCTGACTGGAGCGGGATGTCTGCCATAGGAAGCGGGATGTTTCCCATAGGAACCAGTCCTGAAACAACGGGCCCTGCTCACTGCTGGCACCGGTTTGTGCTGTTCAGAACTGGACTGTCTGTACCTGTTCCCAATGGATTTATTCTCCACTGTTCCCTCCATGTGCCGTCCTGCTCCCCTCCCAGCGGTAGATTATAAAAGAGCCCTGAGTTAACCAAAGGCTTTGAGACTCTCCCCAATGTGACCAGACAGATCTATGGGCCAGACCACGAGGATTTCATCTCTCTGTTGGTAGCTGTTCCCCCCACCCAACCCTCCTTTCTCTCTGTCCTTTATCTCGTTTTGAATTCTTCTGTTACATTTGCTGTGGGCACTCAATAAAACATGCATTTGTTTTGATTGAATGTCCCCTGCTGTGTGTCTTTAGGTACTGGAAAATAATGATAAATAAAGCACACATAGTTCATAGTATAAAACATAGACACCGGCCCAGGGATGGGGAGTGTGCCTCTCTCTGACCTCTGGCAGGCCAGAGAAAAAATGTTATAGGTAAGAAACAATAAACAACCTTGGAAACCAGAGATGAAGAATTCAGACTCCTTTTTTGAAACACCAGGCTGGGAAAAAAGGATTCTCAGGGTCATCCCTGACTGCAGGCAACACGAGATTGGCCTTCTGGGGTGTCTGGGTCAACATTAGAGTAAATCTGGAAGTTTTGCTTTAGCCTATTAAGCAGTGTTGCTGGGGTCTCGTCTTTTTCCTGGGTGCCTTCAAACGCTAACCTGGTATTGCTCCCTCTAGAGACTGATTCTTTTATCCCTCTGCTCATCAGGGACCTGTAATCTCTCATATTTCCTCTCCCCTCCTCTTGATTACGGTCCCAGGCAGGCTGCACTGAAGGCATTGTTTGGTCACCTGGGGGCCTGGGCTGGTTTTCTTGCTCCCAAATTTTCATTCCTTCAGTTCTTATGAATTGAGTCTCTTCTGGAGAAAATAGGATGTTAAAGATGAAGTTCAATTCTCCCCATATATAAATATTAGGGCTTGAAAATGGATCAATTTGATTTGCTATTCTTACTAGGTCTTCTGTAGCAGATAGGGCTTGGCGTTTGGAAGATCTCGTGATGTTACGGGAAGACAGGGCCCCTGTCCCCTTAGATAAGAAAATTAACATAGGAATGTAGCCCCCTGAACTGGATTCCGGTAATTTTCCACTTGCCCAGGTAACTTTTCCATCCCTACTAACCATAGATGGTAAGGACAGACCCTCACCTGACGTAGAAGCCCCCTAGACTATAAAACCCCACGGGAAGAGAGAATAAAGGCCTTTGATCCTCCACCATATTGGTGTCCGCGTGTTTCTTAGGCCCGAGCGGCCCTGGGGAAATGGGTCGCTGTGCTGTTTCCTGAAACCAGGCCGCCTGCCTTGTATCAGAAGGCAACAGTCTTCCACTAAATTTCGCAATTCTTTCTTAAAGTTTCTAACTTTGGACACAGTCAAAGGAGCATTTACAAATCCAATCTCACCGGCCACCCCAGCCATGAGAACTTCTCTGAGGGGGAACAATTTTTCCACTTCAGCCTCTTTGGACCGGGGGTTACAAGATCAGCTGTGGAGGCTGACTGGTTAACTTCACTCTTGGGCATGAGATTCTGAAATGTTGTTTGGCTTCTCGTTTGTGGTGGGGGAGGCAGAGCAGGAACTTGCTGGTGAATAAGGGGTGCATGAGATGGTAGAGGTAAGGGGACAGTAGTGAAGGGTAAAGAGAGTAAGGAGAGGGTTGAGGGGAAGGTGGTGGAGGTATAACTGGGTTAGGAGGTGGTAAAGGAATGACAGTTGGGAGAGGAGGAGGAATTGGGTCCACAGCAAGAGGAATTGGAGGAAGGATTTCAGGTACTGCAAGGGTAGAAGCAAGTAAGTGGTCAAGGGGAGTCCCAGTTTTTGTCAGCCTTCCCAGCCTCTCCTTCTTTTACTTTCCTAGCTTGCTTTCCCTCTTTTAATTTATAGACTCTTGTATTTTCCTCCTCTGAGGTGTACTTTAGACAACAGGTTATATTCTGAATGTGATGGGCCTTTTGCAAGAACTTGGGGAAAGAAAAGAAGGTGCATCATCCTTGGACAGAGAGGCAGGTAACTCATAAAATGTTTAAGGATGTTGTTAGGTCATGCAGAAAAAAAATTAGAGAGGTGGAAGCTTAAGGCTAAACCAGGCCACGTCTGTGAAGGAGAATAAAAGGGTTTCTATAAATACATCAATGGCAAAAGGAGGTACAAAGCCAATCTTTTGTCATTATTACAGGAGATATGGTTACCAAATATGAGGGAAAGGCTGAGGTACTTAACTCCTTCTTTGCCTCAGTTTTCAAGAATAAGTGAAGTTGTCCTCAGGACAAGTGTTCTCCTCAGCTGGTAGTTCAGCACAGAGAGCAGAACAGCCCCCCTGTAATCCAGGAGGAAGCCGCTGGGGACCTCCTGAGCCACTCAGATGCTCACAGGTGTCTCTGGGAGAAGATGGGATCCATCCCAGGGGATGAGGGAGCTGTGGATGAGCTCCCCAAGCTGCTCTCCATCATTTACTGTCAGTGCTGGCTCAGCAGGGAGGTCCCAGAGGACTGGAGGTGCCAGTGTGAGCCCATCCCCAAGAAGGGCTGGAAGGAGGAGCTGGGGAACTCCAGGTCTGTCAGCCTGACCTGGGTGCCCGGCAAGGTTGTGGAACAGATCACCTTGAGTGCCATCACAGGGCACCCACAGGATGGCCGAGGGATCAGAGCCAGCCAGCGAGGATTTCAGTATCTGCATTGATGATCTGCATGACGGGACTGAGTCCAGCATCAGCAAATGTGCGGATGACACCAAGCTGGGTGTGAGTGTGGATCTGCTGGAGGGTAGGAGGGCTCTGCAGAGGGACCTGGACAGGCTGGATCCAGGGCCCAAATGCAACAAGGTGAGGTTGAACAAGACCAAGTGCTGGGTCCTGCACTTTGGCCACAACAACCCCTGCAGTGCTACAGGCTGGGGCCTGTGTGGCTGGACAGTGCCCAGGCAGAAAGGGACCTGGGGAACTGATGGACAGCAGGCTGGACATGATGCAGCAGCGTGCCCAGGTGGGCAAGAAGGCCAATGGCTCCTGGCCTGGATCAGGAATGGTGTGGCCAGCAGGAGCAGGGCAGTGATTCTTCCCCTGCACTCGGCACTGGTGAGGCCACACCTCGAGTGCTGTGTCCAGTTCTGGGCCCCCGATTTAGGAAGGCCATGGAGGGGCTGGAGCGTTTCCAGAGAAGGGAAACAAGGCTGGTGAGGGGTCTGGAACACAAGTCCTGTGAGGAGCAGATGAGGGAGTTGGGGTTTTTTATCCGGGAGTAGAGGAGGCTCAGGGAGACAAGGCAGTGTCAGGGCACAGGTTGGACTTTATGATTTCCAAGATCTTTTCCAACCTGGATGAATCTGTGACTCACTGGAACCACCCTTGGAGCAGTTGAAGGAGGAGCCCTGGGCCTCCTCTTCAGGAGCTCCAGCAGCCCAGGTCCCTCAGCTTCTCCTGCCAGCCCCAAAGCCCATCCTGTCAGTCCTGCAGAGCCTCTGCAGCTCCTCCTCACTGCCCAGAACAGGGAGCCCCAGAGCCAGACACAGCAGCCCAGATGTGCCCCCCCTGGCCTGGGGTGCCTCTGGCAAGGGTTCAGCACCAGGCACTGCAGGAGCCTGCAGACAATTCCTGCAGCACTTGTAGGATGATCCTGCTGCCCAAGGGACGTTCCCATGGGGCCAAGTCAGGAACTGCAATGGGGAGTGGGGCCAGAGAGGAAAGAGCAAACAGGGATGGGCTGTTTGCAGGGGACGAAACAGAGATGGGCAATAGGAAGAAATCTGGATCAGGAAAGAGGAAAGAAAGCAAAGGTGAAGCCAAGGAAATTCTCAGGGCAGTTTGGGGGTGGCTGCCAGGCAGCCCTGGCTCTGAGCAACAGCGTATGCAGTGGGACAGGAAACTCCCAGCTGATGGGAACAAACTTTCTGGCTGAGTGCAGAGGCCAGGACAAAACTGAGTGGTTTCCCTGGTGTCCCCCAGCCCTTGCTGGCCCCAGGGCCTGATGGCATTTGTGCTCCCTCAGGTTCATGTCCCCACACCAGCAGCATGGGGGTGCTCCCCCTGCTCTGTGCAATGCAAACAGGGGCTGCTGAGCCAGTGCTGCCATGTCTGTTCCTGCAAGGATGGGGCACCTATGCGAGCTGGGGGAGAGGCCAGGGCTGCAGAGGGGGATGTTGTTGGCAGCTCCATGAGAACGCTCTGGGACGCTGCCCTGGGCTGTCCAGTGCACTGGGGATGGATCAGCCCCTGCTCTGCCGCTCCTTCCCATCTGCCCCAGGGCCCTTGCAGAGCCCCAGCCATGCTGTTTGCCCCCAGCCTGCCCACGGCCAGCCTGGGGCTGCTCACGGGGCTTTTCTGTGCTGAGCATTGGCCTGGGTGTGTTCTTGAGAGAGCCTGGGCAAGGAGCCTGGAGCCCCCAGGGCCTGGCCTGAGGTGTCAGCGCTGCCCCAGCAGTGCCCATGGCCTGTCCCTGCTGCAGCCCCGGCACTGCCACCCCCAGGGCTGTGCCCGGCCCCGAGAGCACTCAGGCTCTGCACCAACACCAGGGCAGCGGGGCAGGGCCATGGCAGCAGCACTGGCAACACCAAGTTGGCACAAACAATGACATCACTTTGTAGAAAATATTCAAAATTTAAAACAAAGATAAAGAACTTCCAAAATGAAACTAACAAGAAGTATTGAAGGTTACTTTTATTACAAGTGATTGGCAGAAACTGGCCAGAAGTTTAATGCTTCTGAAACCATCCAGTCATCAGTCTCCACACTGCAGCCTTGAACTCCTGGTTCCTCAGGCTGTAGATGAGGGGGTTCAGTGCTGGAGGCACCACCAAGTAGAGAACTGACAGGGTCAGATCCAGGGATGGGGAGGAGATGGAGGGGGGTTTTAGGTAGGCAAAAATGGCAGTGCTAAAGAACAGGGAGAGCACGACCAGGTGAGGGAGGCAGGTGGAAAAGGCTTTGTGCTGTCCCTGCTCAGAGGGGATCCTCAGCACAGCCCTGAAGATCTGCACATAAGAGAAAACCATGAACACAAAACAACAAAAACCTAAAGAAATGGAAAACACCAGAAGCCCAAGTTCCCTGAGGTAGGATTTGGAGCAGGAGAGCTTGAGGAGCTGTGGGACCTCACAGAAAAACTGGCCCAGGACATTTCCATGGCACAGGGGCAGGGAAAATGTATTGGCTGTGTGCAGTAGAACATTGAGTAAGCCACTGGCCCAGGCAGCTGCTGCCATGTGGGCACAAGCTCTGCTGCCCAGGAGGGTCCCGTAGTGCAGGGGTTTGCAGATGGACACGTAGCGGTCATAGCACATGATTGTCAGGAGGGAAATCTCTGTTGAAAAGAAAAAAACAAAACAAAACAGCTGAACAGCACATCCTGAGTAGGAGATGGTGTTGGTGTCCCAGAGGCAATTGTGCATGGCTTTGGGGACAGTGGTGCAGATGCAGCCCAGGTCGCTGAGGGCCAGGTTGAGCAGGAAGAAGAACATAGGTGTGTGCAGGTGGTGGCTGCAGGCTACGGCGCTGATGATGAGGCCGTTGCCCAGGAGGGCAGCCAGGGAGATGCCCAGCAAGAGGCAGAAGTGCAGGAGCTGCAGCTGCCGCGTGTCTGCCAATGCCAGCAGGAGGAAGTGCCTGATGGAGCTGCTGTTGGACATTTGCTGTGGCTACACATGGGGATCTCTTCATGGAGAAAAGGACAGTGAAGGGTTAGAGGAGATATTTGTAACCAAAATCAAAGCCATTTTCATACACCCTCCTCTGTAACACACATGAACTATTTTAATTATTAAGTAACAGGCTTCTGTCACAGACATCTTTTCATTAAAATCCTTTCTTTAGGATTTTTCCCCCTTCTGAGAAACTGTAGTCTCAGCAACAAAATGTAAATAATGGGTATCTGCTGCTGTGGATTGCAACAGGTGGATAGGTCTTGGACGAATGTTTGGATTTATTGACCACTCATGGCAGAGCTGGATCGCACTCTCTGCTGAGACACAGCCCTTTGTTTATTCATTCCTTTTCTATTCTTAGCTTTGCTAGCTTCTGAGAACTTTTTCTTCTATTTCTTTTAGCATAGTTATAATATAGTATATATATAATAAAATAATAAATCAAGCCTTCTAAACATGAGATCAACATTCTCGTCTCTCTCTTCATCCTGAAAACCCTTGCAAGCTCTGTAACAGGCTTCTGTGTTTAAGAGTTCTGAGGTTTTCTGATTGAGCTCCCCCCATTTGTCTCCTGGTATTCCTGGATATCAGAAACCCTCTACATTGTTTCTGCACTCAGGGAGAACAGAGAAAGTTCTGTGAGACAAAATAATTAGAAGACATGGTCTCTCATTCTGACCTATTCAGAGTTTCTCTGGGCTTTAACCTTTCTCTGGTGGAGAGTGATCATCTTCCCATGTTTTCCCTAAAATGTCACCAGGTTCTGCTGAGAAGAGATGGATCCACCCCAGCCCAGCTCCACATTTGTAGCCAAGGACTCAACGTCGCTCATTTAACCAACCCAGCAGCATTTTCAGTGTCACAACACCTCTGCCTCTCCCCATCAATCTTATAACTCAGAGATGCTCTAGGACAGGTTTGCATCCTGGATTGAAGCTTCCAGCTTGGACTGAAATCTCAGAGACTCCCAAGTGTCCTTCTGATGGCATTGGATTGAGGGAGATGCAGCTCCTTCCCTGGCTTCACTGACAGCATTGCCCAGAGCCGGGCACTGGGGACAGCCTCACCCTGAGCCAGCTGTGCCCCCTGCCAGAGCCCCCAGGGCCGGGCAGCTGCTCCCAGCCCTGTGCTCTGCAGAGGGAACTGGGCCTGGGGCTGCAGAGCTGCCCCACGGCTCTGCTGCAGCTCTGCCTGCACAGGAGGGGCTGCACGCCTTGGAGCCCCGGCCCTGAGGGCAGAGGCTTGGCTGGGGGGACAGGAGGGAGGGGGCTTGTTCAGAGGGAGGGGCTTCACTGAGGGGGTTCTGTGGGCATCTCTAAACTCTCCCTGCCACAGCATTGCTGGGGTTTGTTTTCTCTCATTGCCCAATCTTCTCTCTGCTTCCTGGAGATTTCCCTCCTGCAGGTGTTTCCCTGTGCCAGATATCTCCCTGCCAGCACTCACAGACCCCAAATCTCTGTGCCCTCTCCTTGGCCCTACAGAACCCTGCCTGTTTGCAGGGCATTGGCTGGGGCAGGTTTTGTTTGCAGGTGGGACAAAGGACAGCTCAGACTGAGCCTGATGGGTCCAGCAAAGGGGATGCTGGTGCTGTCCATGGTCAGAGTGGCTGAAAGTATATTATGGATCTGCTGTGAATGTACAGAACACAAAAATACTGGTTCCAGTGTCTCAGGAACTTTTAAAATTTCGTAATTATTAATTCATAATCAATCTTTAATATTAAACCCCCACTCCCTGCCATTCTCCAGTATTAGGAAACTGAATACAAAGTCTTTGGAAATGTCCTAATTTTAATGAAATCCTTGTATTGGAAATATTTTATGACTGACCAGCATTCCTCAGCATGTCAAAGCTTCATGAGCATTTCACCTCCCCTGCACCAGAAATATTCATAGTTTTACTCACAGAGTCTGGAGGGCATTGGGATGTTCCAGCTTTAGGAGATGGCTCCAGGAGCTGCAGCTGCATTGTCCTGCAGCCAGAGGTTCCTGTGCCAAGGGCTGGCAGTGATTCTGCCCCAGGCACTTCTCAG
Organism: Zonotrichia albicollis; assembly: GCF_047830755.1. Taxonomy (NCBI): domain Eukaryota; kingdom Metazoa; phylum Chordata; class Aves; order Passeriformes; family Passerellidae; genus Zonotrichia; species Zonotrichia albicollis. The sequence goes on along the minus strand of NC_133827.1, from coordinate 3,290,803 downwards.
CACCTTCCCAGCCCGGACTGATTGAAGTTCTCTGTGCCTCTGTGCTGTGCCTGGGGTGGCTGCAGGCAGTGCCCCAGCCCTGCTGGTCTGGGAGAGGATCTGCTCCTCAGGAGAAATGTCCTTTTGAATCTCTTCTTGGTTTGCCAGGAGCTGCCTCTGGGCCAGAAGACCAGCCCAGCTCATCAGCACAGACCCAGCACAAGGACTTTAATAAGCCTCTTGGGGATTTGGTGTTGTTCACATCAGACTCAGTCCCTAAGAGGGTGTTCAAAAAACTTCTCAAGAACTCAAACTTAAATTGAAACTCTGAAGTTTCTTCAAGTTTTTATGGGTCCCACTGAGGGACACAACTCAGAAAGTGTCCCCACGTTCCAGCTAGAGCAGAACACTGCAGGCAGTGGTGACAGTTAGGGACAAACAAGGCCAAGGTGTCTCTGGTGCTGAGCAAAGCTTGGATGTATTTGAGGAATGCAAAGGGCCAAGGCCTGAGCCCCAGCCCCTGGCCAGGCAGATGCTGTCCCTCCCTCCTTGCTCAGGGCTCTTCCCGGGATGGGCACTGGCCTGTGGGGATGGGCAATGGCAAGGGCAGGAGCATGGGGCGGCCCCTGCCAGGCTGCTGAGCAGGGACAAGGAGGCAATGAGGCCCCAGCCCTGCAAGGGTCACTTGTCTCCTGCTCCTGCCTCAGGCCCAGGCCCAGCAGCCATGGCCAAAGTGCTGCCCAAGTTGGCTCTGGCAGGGCTGTCTTGCAGCTGCTGCACATGCCTGTGCCCTGTGCAGCCCAGGCTGTGCTACGGTGTCCCTGCCCTGCGCCTCTGTCCCTGAAGGCTGTGGGGAACAGACCCCCCTGTGCCTTTTGGACACATACCTTGGAATATTGGAATGTTGACCACATGGATGGCTACAGATCACCAAAGCATAATTTCTCATCCCTTTTTTTCTGAAAATATCAGATCATAAGTCTCTATTCTATCCTTTGGTGGTTTTCATTCTAATAAAACTGATCTCTATGAATAGAAGTTTGTCCTTCTTTTTTTGCAATATCTAATACAAAGGTAAAAATAATTAGGAATCATTTTAGGCATGGGGATTCATGACCATAGCACTCCAGGAAGGAGCCATGTTAGAATCCATGCTTTTTAAAATACAACTAGTGTTCTGGATGCTTGAAACATAACTGAAGAGAACAATTGGGAAGTGACTTTGTCCTCCAGCCATATGATGCTTCTTTTTTAAGACATTTGTGTGTGAAATTATAACTAACCTGATGTCACTTGTATCTTTAGAGGAAAAAGGGGTGACTAAGGGTAACTAAGGCCTATCCATAAGACATTCTATATGTCTTTAGATTACTGAACCCCAAAGGACAAGTCATTATGGTATGCCATGATAAAGGTATCAACTTTATCAACACCATATGGACCACTCCTTATCTGGCCTTTGGACACTGAACTTTTCAGCTACCTCATACAGACATGTTCATACCCACAGACAAGAGTGCTAAACGGTTTCTCATCTGACTCCACCAGATCCCACTGGCTCTGCAGAGCAGTCAGAAAATACACAGAGAGTCTCTACACATGAGGAAACAGGGTACTGTGGAACAGTGCAGGGACCAGGTGCAAGGCAGGGCCTTACAGGCACACTGATCAGCATTTGTCAGCATCTCTCAGCATGACTGACCCCACTTATTGTATTATTCCTCTATTTTCCTATGTCTATTTCTCTCCAAACTACCTTGATCCCTCTCTTTTCCTTTTTTGGTTCTTCCCCTAACATTCCATATTATGTCTAGTGAAATTCAAAAATGCTGCTTCCGTGCACCCCAATATTAACCCTGTAACACTAGGCAGTAATACCAGCTATTCTGCAAAGCCATCTGGAGAGCCACTCTGCTGACCCATGGTGATAGGTTTTCTTCCCAGATCATGAGGTTGAGGCTCTCCTGGAACATTTGGAAATGTTTTTATTTATTTATTTATAAATGTATTTTTTAATTTAATGTATTTTATTTATTTTTTAACATCTTTTACCATGGTTCACATGTTCCATATGGTTGTCATGGTTTGACGCTGGCGCAATGCCAGTGCCCCCATGAATATACACTCTCCCTGGTGTCTGCTGTGAGATGTGACCAAGAGTAAGCAAAGCAGGCCCCCACTTAGAAATAAAGAAAAAGAAAACTTTATTAACTAAACTACAACTACATGTAAAAAGAAACACACAGGAAAAATGAAAACCTTCCAAAACATTTCCTCCTCCCCCCACCAAATTTCCAGTACATCCATCCCTCAGATCACCAACTCTCAGTCCATCATGACCCTTTAGACAATCAATTCTCTGTTCAGCAAGAGGAGAGGAGTCCTTCTTGTGCCATAGGCTTTCCCAGGAAACACGGTCAAAACCTCGTGTTTGGTACGCTGGCAGTTTATATACAGACACGAACAGGATGGGGCCGCTTTGATCAGCGTCTAGAGCTTTTTATGTTTTCAGCATCAGTCTCATTACATGGTTATGACAATGGAAAGATGCGTACAGCTCGCTGACCAGGCAGCAGGCTAAAGAAACTTAATGTTACAACATACCATAAATGCATCTCAGCCAAATACATAGAGCAAAAGCATACCGACAGTAGTTCTATCCAATCATCTTAAACACAATAAGATTGTTTGCTTAAAACAATAGCGGCCGATTCTCCAACACAATGGCTTGTTTATAAGAGACAACGAATAAAGCTGTATTCATAAGCATAACCTTCTAGATATATACTTAATAAACTTGTTGCAACTTAACAGGCCCATTACACAGCCCTGTTGTCTTCGCTACAGCTTATATATCTTTTTCTGCTGCTTTAGCACTTCACAATTCTTGCTGTTTCTGCGGCCTGTCCTTTTTACAACCTTCCTAAAACTCTCTGATTTTTATGGATTCCCACACATGTGTTCCCATGTCACTCGTGGCATTGCCTGGAGAACATCTGCCATCATGACCTCTTCCTTCCATGTCCAGTGCTCACACCACTGCACATGGACCAGAGCTGCTTCTAGGGTTTTCCTTTTAAGGATGCTTTGTCCCGTTCCAAAAATAGCACAGTCTCTCACTTTCGGGACACCTGTCCCCCCTAAATTTCACCCCCTGGGGCCAAGGTATCTCATCACTTAACCCGTTTGGCTTTGAGCCATTGCCTCCCCCTGGATGCAGTCTCTGTGTCACAGGAAACATGGTTCTGTCCAGGGCTATACGAGAAAAGTCCAGCTAAGCCCACTGCATCATCTCTTCTCACCTAAGATTCTTCCCCGCTCTTCTGACATCTTTCACTTGCAGGAACTTTGATCACACTTGCCCATTTCTTCCTCTGTTTCATCTCTATCTCTCTTCTAGGAAGGTTACTCTTCTGCAAAGTTTTCATTGTCCAAAATAAGGGTTAAAATCTTGGGCTCTGCCCGCCCAGAACTCCCATAGCGGCTGGACACCTTCTTGCTGCACCCCCCCTCCCTCCCTTCTCCTTCTCATCCGTGCTGCGGGCACACGTTATCAATTTCAAGGTAGCGCAGACACAGGCTGGCGCTCTCTCTCTCTCTCTCTCCTGGGGGTGGGGGGCTGCCCGATGCCTCTCGGTGCTCTTCCACTCTTCCACCCTTCCATCCTCGGGGCCAGACCTTCCTCACCCGGCCGCATGGCTTCCCCTCCCCCACCCAGATGGCAGGGGAGGTCTGACCTTTTTCTCTGCCAGAACAAAGAGAGCTTCAAGTGGGAGTTCTCTGCTTTTAACTCCTGTGTTCTCAGAGGCGTATCCATGTCCCCAGTGGCCGCACCAGGTGCCAATATTCAATCTGAGCACCCATTGGTGTGACCACACAATCCCAAAAAACTCACTTCCTCTCAAACCACGACCATGATGTATGACTTAAAGATTGTAAAAAGTGTATTTTAGCATTGATATATGATTCTTCTGATAAGCTGTGTTCACACCCTTGGCTTACAGAAGAGAAAGGTTAGTGGGACAAGAACTTACCTCTTTCTTTAAGGTGAAGAGTTTCACCTTCTACTCTCTTTATCTTTTTACTTTTAGGCCACCCAAGCCTCCAGATACTACATGAGCTAAAGTCAGAGGATGCTGCCGTTAGTTGGCACTGCAGCAGGAATCTGGATGCTCCTCCCTGAGCCGCGTGCCTTCAGCTGGGTGCTTCCATAGACAAGCCACAAATTCTTGTCCATGGCCATGGCTGTCAGGCATTTAAAGGCATGTGTTTTTTCAGCCTGCTGTCACATGGGGAGTCAGTATATTAGAGCAGCCAGCTGCTGAAAGAACAAGGAAACAAGATCCAGACGGAAGGCAACAAGGACTGGTTCAGTAGACTTTTCAAACACTGGGGGATCAAAAGCTGGCTCTAATCTCTAGTAAAGACCGTTTTGTGGGCTTTGTTTATTGTATTCATTGTGCTGGTTATTGTATCCATGTTTGCTAAATGCCTGCAAAACTCTGTGGCAGGAGCCTTCTTTATTGAAAACAAAAAGGAGGGAGAGGTGAGGGCCCAGGGGCCTACCATTGGAACTGTAATACCTCAAGGCAAAGTGACCAGGGTAAAAGAGAGACACTGCTCTAAATGCAATGGGCATTTGCAGGCTCATGCTGATGCTGCACGTTTTGCTGGTATCACCCAGTTCAACTGCTGTATTTTCCTTATATGTACTCCCTCTAGAATGTTCCCCACTCTCTTATACCCTATTGGTCCTGGCTTACTGTAATGCTCTGCTGCCGTTCCACCCCATATAAAATGCTGTGTCCCCAGACCCATTTTATCTCCCTCCCTGGACCCTTTTTCAGCAAAAAACCACAGTGTTTGGAGTTCCACACAAAGATCCCTTTAGAGCCTCATTCACCAGCTGTTTAGGCAAGTGTGCTACCAGCTCTGGAAGTTCCGTTTCCTCACAGGGGCTGGCTGTGGACAGGCCACCACACAGGAACTGAGTGCACCAGGGAACCTGGTCTCCAATAAAAGGCATGAATCCCACAGCACACCCAAACCAATGCCTTGCATGTCTCTACTTTTTCCTCCTACACTCATCTCTCTTCTCATTTTCCCCATTTTCTCTGAGTGGGTACATGGCTTCTCTCTCTCCTGTCTGCAGGTTCAGCCACAAGTGTGACCCTGCAGGAACAGCCTGACCCACAGGGAAGTGGGAGAGGACATTCTGTCAGGAACTGTAGTGACAGGACAAGGAGGAATGGGATCAGACTGCAAGATTGGAAGAGATTTGATGATGGGAAGAAGTTCTTTATTGTCAGGGTGCTTGTCCTGGACACAGGGACCAGTGCAGAGAGGCTGTGGATGCCCCATCCCCAGCAACATCCAAGGCCAGGTGGGACAGGGGCCACAGCAACCTGGTGTGCTGGGAGGTTGCTCAGCTTGGAACCAGATGATCTTTAGGGTCCCTTCCAAGCCAAACCATTCAAGGATTTGATCATTCTGCCATCCCCATCTCCCACTGCGCAGCAGCCCTGAAATTTCAGTGACATCACAGCTCCCAGAGGGTTCCAGGTGGAACGTCCAGGACCTGGAAACGAGCAGAGCAGGCACTTCACCAGCTGCCAAGGGTCAGTTACTACTCACTCTGCACTCTGACCCTCAGCGCTGAGTGCTGCTGCTGCCTGGGCTTTTCCTGCTGCCTACTCTGGAGCGCCAATCCCAGCAGGATGTGCACTGCTGTGCCCACGGAGGTACAGTGCCATTCCAGGCAGGGGGGCACCTGGCTTGGAGAGGCTGCAGCCATGTGGGAATGGATGGTGTGGGACAGGAAGCCCACTGGGAGATTGTGCTGCCCCTTGCAGAGTGCCAGAGACACTGAGGAGGAGATGGAAATGGACGTGGTGCTAGAGAGGGAAGAGATGATGGAGGTAGACGAGGAAGATCCTGTTGAGGAGATGGAAGTAGAGGAGGAGGAGACCATCGAGGAGATGGAGGTTGATGAGGTGGATAACACCAAGGACATTGAGGTCGATGAGGATGATGAGGAGGAGCCCATGGTCCTTGGATGAAGATGGAGCCCCACAGGTAAGACAGGCAGCTGCTTCCCATGCCCTGCCCACACACACACTGGGTCCCCTGACACCAGGCTGGGGCTGGGCTGGATGGCCCCGCTCAGGGACACGGTGACTGCAGGGGGCCTGGATTGTGCTGCCACAAGCACCAGCCCCGGCCTGCCCTGCGCTTGCCTGGGGCCATGCCAGCCCTGCCAGCCCCGGCCCAGCCCCTGGGGCCCAGCTCCCGGCCCTGCTGGGCCCAGTGCTGGCGGCTGAGTCCAGTTCTGCTGCTTCCTTTCTTCCAGGACTGATGCAGACGATGGCACAGATGCCACGCCGTTGTAAATATGTTTGAAAGCTTCAAGTTTCTTGTAAATATGTTCACTGCATTAAAAGATTTCTGTAAATATGTTTCGAAGATTGTTAGTCCATCGGATCCCATGTAAATATGTTCTGTACATTGTTGTTGTTATAAGGATTTTTTAAATGAAACATGTTCTGTAAATCCGAGCTTTTGCCGATCTTCGGCAAATAAATACTGTTTCTTTTTAAAACCTCACTTCTCTTTGCCATTCCTTTGGGTGCAGTCAGCATTTGCACACTTGTGGGTTCCTCTTCATCCGAGTTCCCAGGGCTGGAGGTCCCTGGGCGTGCTGGCACAGCCACCCTGGGGCTGGGGGTCCCTGTGCACATGGGCTCCCACTGACACCGCTCCTGGCACTGGGCACTGCTGCTCTTCCTGCCCTGGGGCACAGCGCTGTCCCCAAGAGCTCAGCTCTCACCAGCTCTCACCCAGGGGCTCTCACAGCACTTGGTCCTGCAGCCATGCCACCAAAGCAGGCAGCAAACCTTCAGCCACCCTTTTTGCTGCAGCCACAGGGACTCCTGGGCCCAGAGCTGGCAGCAGGCCACAGGCATGCAAAATCCACCTGTATGCTCTGAAGGCCACCACAGCCTTGGTGACTGGGGCACCTGCATCTGGGCTGCTGCAGGGGCTGATCTTTAAGGCTTGCAGCCTCCAAAGGCTCTGGCCTCTGCTTCCCAGTGTTATATTTGCTTGATTATCTCATTATTTAAAAAAAACCTCAAACAATATTTAAGGTAGCAACAATTTTAATTGAATAGTTTAGAAAATATATAAATAAGGGATAATTTGGTTCAAATAATAGCACATAAGCAAAAACAACTGCGGGGTATGGAGGGCAGGGTTCTTGACTCTTGCCACTTCATGTACAAGCTTGCCAAGTGAAAGTCACTTCTTATATGCCATGTGTCAATACCATCTCTTCCTATTTTTGGTTCGTCACTTTTCTGTCTCTGCTCTCATTACCACCCTTATCATGCATGTGAGACAGGGTAGAGATCCATTCTGAATTAGGTGAAGTGTCTAGCAGCAGTGAAAACTCTGTGAGGCCGAAGTGAAGGAAAAACTCACATGCCGAGACAGCAAGGAGACAGAGAAAGAAAAACAGAAAAGACCACGAGGTCAATTTGCCCCCGACCTAGGAATTCCTTTGATAAAGAAGAACTGGCGATAAATGTCACACGGAATGAATATGTATGAACCTATTGTGAAACTGTATGCATATGCATTTGGAAGGGGGATAAAAGGAGACCTGAGATCTTCAGGGGTACGCATGCCTTTTGAGGAGAATTTTTTCTGTATGCTTCCGGCACCGTAAATAAACATACCGAGCTTTACAACTTATATAAAGTTGTGAGGTTTCTTCTTTTCTCTGCAAAACATTTTGGCGAGCCAGGTAGCAGTTCTCTGTCCGTGCAGGGGCAGGGGGGATAGACGGACCACCAAGGTGTGCCCTAGGATTTTTTTCCTGGTGGGGCTCCGCTTGTCTCAACTTGCTACCTGCGAGGACAGACAACAACCCGCTGGCCTGCGGAGGAAGATACAGTATGTACTGAGGGGCCCCTGGGGGAGGGAAAGGAGAGCAAGGGAGTAAATCACCCAGAGACGTCTGGGTTCAGCTGATAGAGCAGCTGTATTAGACGGGATTCATCGTTCTGATAGAGAGGAACCGCTAGTGGCTCTGGGGGTGAGCTGGGTGAACCCGTGTATGTGTGTATTGGGGGTTCATTGTTCTGATAGAGCAGAACTGGTGAGCCCGTGTGTGTTTTGTTTGTGTGTGTGATGTCCGGACATTGTGTTGCTGTATGGTTAATGCGTGTGGCCAGTGCATTGTGTTTGTGATCGTGCAGGTGATAAGTGTATGGTGTATAAAAATCTACAATGCCCTACATTACTACCCGTGTTTGAAGCAGCCGAGTGAGGCCAGAGGCGCTGGCTGCAGCAGGCTGCGGGGGCAGGGAGAGAAGTGCCCCGCGGAGAAGCGAGTGGAGGAACGTCAGTGATGGTATTTATCATGTTTAAATGTAGTGATTTGTGTAGATTTGGTACATTTTAACCGTGAGTATGAGCTCAGAGAGTTCCTTTGCCTTGGATGTTTGGACTTGATCTCTAGACTGTGTGCTGTTATTTTGATTGTGTCCAGGAAAAATTGATGTGAGTAAATGCCGAATTATGGTATGCTGTGTTGTGTTGAGAAAAGTGAGCACTTTGAGAAATATGCCCTTTCCCAGTGATTTTGTGTGGTGATTTTCTTCCGCTGCATTGTGGTAATTTGATTCTCAGATTGTATAGTGGTGTTTGTGGAGATTTTAAGATTTTGTTGCAACAAGAGTAGCATTTTACATAGGAGAACTATAGTACGGTGATTTATGCTTAACTACGATAAAGTGAGTTAAAGGAATTCCAAGAATTCTCCCCCTCACAGCAATTCAAGCCTTGGCTCTAGTGAATTTGAGATAAAGGGGGGGGGGTGGTTCGTGTGTCTGTGTCTGCGGGCATATCAGAGTTTCGGCTGTGACTAGAACAGCCTTTTTGCAAAGCAGTAAAACAAGTGTAAGTAGACACAGTGCTTAATTAGATTGTGCAAGAAGAGAACTAGAAAAGACTGATATTTTGTAAAACAGAGTTTATATAGAAGAGATGAATGAGATGAATTAGTTAATGAGACTTATGAGTTTTATGAGACTTCAGTTGGTACTGCAGTAAGTCTGGACTGGAAACAATCTGCTGTAGGGATTTAAAGTTCTCTGTAACAAACAGAATAGCCTGCCTTTGTGGGGAATTTCGGGGAGCCTTTGGGGCATCAAGAGGCTAGCATGCTGTGTGAGGTTACAGTGGCTGTGCCCTGGGCACATGGACAGCTCTGGCTGCCCCGTCTCCCCAGGGAACACGGGAATGGCCTGTGGGCAAAAGCTGGATGTGCAAGTATTATTGCAGTGTGGTGTTTATGAGAAACACTAGTATTGCTGTTTTGCTGTTCTAATAGGAAGATAAATGGGATAGAGTTTTTGTATGCTGAAATGTCTTTTTGTTTTAAGAAATCACCCAGAATGACAAAGAGACTGTGAGATCAGGCCGCCCTCTGCTCTTGGCCCTTGAAAAGGAAAACAAGGCAAAGAGAAAGCAAATCAAACATGTTGTTCAGCATGCAGCATAAGATAGCAACGTATGAAATCAGGCAAGGATTATCATGCTGAAATGCAAAAATATCAGAGTTCACAAAATGAGTACATATGATTTGCTAAAGGCTCCTCCCAAGCTAAGGGAGGAAGGGTAAAGATGACCTCCCCAAAAGGGAAGAATTTTTGTCGGCACAAGGGTCATATATTCAGTTTTAAATAAAGCTTTAGTACCTGTGGAGAATGTTTATGTTGTAGTGTGGGGAATGAACAACTGGCCAGTCTGAGAAGGCATACTTTTGCAAACCTTTAAAGTGACATGTGTACTATGTGTACCTAAAAGCTTTTGTACAATTCACTCAATTTGCTAAACATTCTCAAGTGAGAAAGGTTACTCTGGAGGCAAATAATATAAAGATGTTAGGCTTAACATTAACAGACACTGAAATTAAGAAAGACATTAGTAAGGAGATATTAGAATAAATAAATAAGTGTTTTCAAGGGTATGGGCCTCTGCTGCACCAGGGAGAGTGAAAGATGCTCCCCCATGGTAATCGAGCTTAATGAAAGAACACAACTAATGAGAACTGAGTAGTACCCTCAAAAGGAAGATAAGGAACGAATCAGCCCAATAACTGATAGTACTGGATTAAGGGCTGTCAATAAAATAACACAGAATTTGTACCCTGTGGTAGCAAATCCATAGACCTTACTAACTTGTTTAACACCTGAGCTAACCTGGTTCACTGTTTTAGGCCTAAGAGATGCCTTCTTTTGCCTCCCTATCCACGAAGCCAGCCAGAAAATTTTTGCATTCAAACACAAGCTCACATAGTCCATGTGCCTGAAGGCTTCAAAATTCCCCACTCCAATTGGAGAACAGCTTGCAAAGACCCAGAGTCCCGGGAAGCTCCACAAGAGAAAAGGAGGCTGTTGCAGTACGTGGATGATCTTCTAGTAGCCACTCAGAGGAGGGAAGCGAGAGAAGCCTGGATGGTAAGCCTTTTGAATTTCCTAGGGCTCCAAGGACGCAGAGTCTCAAAGAAAAGGCACAGGTAGTGAAACAGAAGGTAATCTACCTGGAGTAAGAAGTGAGTGCGGAGCAGCAGACTTTAAGACAGGGAAAAGGAAGACCTATGCCAAACCCTGAACCCCAGACAACGAAAGAACTCCAAACCTTCTTAGGCATGGCAGGGTAGTGCCAGCTGTGGGTTTATAATTATGGACTGTTCGCCAGACCCCTGTATGCTCCTATTGCCAATGGAAACTGAGATCTCCAGTGGACAAGAGACACCACACGGGCCTTTCACCAGCTAGAGACTGCCCTCATGTCGGCTCCAGCTTTGAAACTTCCAGATGTAAGTAAAGCATTCTTTCTATTTTTCCACGCAAGGAATTGCCCTGGGAATACTGGCTCAAGACTTGGGTCCATACCAGAGAGTAGTTGCTTACTTCTCTAAGCAACTAGATGCAACAGCCAAAGGATGGCCAGGTTGCCTCAGAGCTGTAGCAGCAGTTGTGCTGAATATTCAAGAGGCACGCAAGTTTACCCTGGGACAAAAATGACTGTGCTAGTGTCCCACAAAGTGTCCGCAGTACTGGAAGTAAAGGGTGGCCACTGGCTTTCACCAGAGAGGTTTCTGAAATACCAGGCCATCATGGTAGAGCAAGATGATGTAGAGATAGTGGTGACTAATATTGTCAACCCAGCTTCTTTTCTCAGTGGAATCAAGGAGAAGCAGTACACCACGATTGCCTAGAGACCATTGAAGCTACCTACTCCAGCCGCCCAAACTTAAAGGACACTCCTCCGGACGATGCAGAGACCTGGTTCACTGACAAGAAAGCGACATTGCAAAGTTCACAGTGACTACCTGCAGAGAAGTAATAGAGTCTGGACCCTTACCAACAAGTACCTCTGCACAAGATGCTGAGATAAATGCATGGACCTACGCCTTAGAAACAGCAAAAGGCATTCAGAGTTGTGCATGCACATGGAGCCATCTAGAAGGAGAGGGGACTGCTGACCACACAGGGAAAGAAGAGACAATCCAGCTGCTAGGAGCAGTTCAGCTACCTGAAAAAGCTTACTAAGGCACACCAGAGAGTGAGCTTAAAATTAGAGGAAAGAAATGAGCTGGCAGATGGAGAGGCAAAGAAAGCAGCAAAGGGTGAGGTACAGATTTTCCTCGAAAGTAAGCCATAATACAATAATACTAATCAAAAGAGATGTACAACTGCAAGGGGTGGGCTACCATTGAAAGAGAGCTAGTAATCCCTTCCCATTTTCGTGGTTACTAGTGAAGGAAGGGCACTAGAAAACACACTAGGGCCTAACTACCTAAAGCCTTTTATAGAGTGTAGCTCCTTTCTCGAAATGACCAAGGCTGTGAGTGATACAGAGTGCATTGAAATGAAGTGTTGACTTTGAAGTAGTAATTCCCACAGGCTTCCTAGAACACACATCTGATTGAAACAATCGTTGTATCGTTGTCAAGAATTTATATACCACTATCACTCAGGTGAGCTGGTAATGTGATCCTTGCCTCCAGACTAACCTCAAAATATCCCCCCCCCGGGCCAAAACTCGATCAGACTGGGAGAGGCCATGGGCCTGTACAGCAGCGGCAAATCAACTTTTCAGAACTCCCAAGGAAAGGGGGGTATCAGTATTTACTGGTATTAACAGATATATTTTCAGGGTGGCCAGAAACATTCCCCACCAGAACTGTCAAAGCTCAAGAGGTGACCAGATCATTTTTACAAGAGATAATACCATGCTTCAGAGTTCCAGCCACAATATCCTCAGATAAAGAATCACCTTTCATTTCCAAAATAGTGCAACAGATTAGTAGCCATCTGGGCATAGATTAGGAACTTCACACCCCATACCGCCCCCAATCAAGTGGCCAGGGGAAGAAAATGAATCATTTGATTAAGCAGCAAATCATAAGACTGGGGCAAGAAGCTCTTCCACTAGCACTATTGCAAATTCAAACTAAACCTTTTGAGCTAAAGGAATGCTGAATCCTTTTGGAATGCCTTATAGAAGACCATATAGAATACAAGGGTAATGTCCAGAATGTCCACTTACATGGTGGCATTAAGCAAACGGCTCAGAGAAATTGAGAAACTTGTGGCTGGAACTCGGAGCAGGGAGTTAGATAGCCTGGGGACGATGTATATGTTAAGTCTCTTACAGAGAAGACTTCGGAACCATGGTGGGAGAGACCACTGCAAGTACCTCTCACCACCTTCACTGCAATCAAAATCAAGGAGCAGAATGACTGGATCCATCACTCTCGGGTGAAGAAGGCCCAGAAGCCCCTTCAGGAGTGACACCAGGAGACAATGAACTGAGACTAAAACTTATTCGGGCAAAATGAGTATATTGTGGTCGGGAGTAGCTCATACTTTTGTGTACAGAGTTGTTTTGTATGGAATTATAACTGAAGTTTTAGAACTAGAGAGTACCTCTACCCAATGCAATGCTGAATGGCCTTGGTCCCTGGCATTTAATCAGTATACTAGATCCATGGGAAAACCTTCTGAGATAAAAGATTTAAACATATCTACTGTAGTAATCCATGAGAATCAGGTATGTGAGGAGCAAGAATAGCAAGAACGGGAACTGTGAACACTTCAAGGAGTCTGAGGAGAAGAAATCAAAGTAAAGTGCTTAGTCATCAATAGGATGGCTTATGAGAGACCAGATGTAATTAGTGTCTGAACCTCCCCTGGTGTATATGAACACCAGGAAGTCTGTGATAACCTAAGTGAATCAGACTGTTGGTGTAATTTCACCCTGATACAGCCTGTAGAAGTGACGCGCCTTTGAGCTCGAGTTACTGTCAGACTTTCACTTGAATTCAAAGCGGACACTGCACTTTTTACCACAGCGGGGCCTTATACCCCCCATACTAGTTCAGACTCTACCCAAACTCCAAACTTGAACCTAACGTAGTAAAGAATGTGACTGAACAACAGCTATTATTCAATCCAGAATGGTCTCTCAAATGTGTGGAGTTGATAATGCAAATTAACATCTCAAAAATCCAACCAGCCTGCTCCTCCTTCCTAAAAGCTTCCTTTGAGGGCTGGAAACATGGTCACAAAAACAGGCATTTCTCAGGAGCAGAACAAGAAAGGAAGGAGCCAGCTCTCCTGGTGCCTAAAACCAGGAACACCAAGAAATCAGTTTCCTTAGGTCATTTTCCAAGCTGGTTGGCTGAAGCCCCAGGCAATGGCTGGTAAAGGGTGCTGAACTGCAGGTGGAAAATTAACCCAAGCAAGGAAGGTGATTTTCCTTATTTATAGCTATCCCTTTTCCTACTGAGATTTGGATCAGTGATTGTCCCAGTCTGAGGCAGTTGGATTCTGCTTAAAAGTAGTAGAGAGACAGACCCCCTCAGAGCTCAGCAGCAGGCTGTAGGATTTTGAGCATCACTTTTGTGCTGAGTGTTTCAAGTAGCAGAAACCTGATCCCAGTTTCTTCTGAGGCACTGCAATGAATTTAGGCTTTTCTCTCAAGATTTCCCCTCCATTATCTTCTGCCCTGAACACAGTCCACAGCTTGATCTTAGCTAGGGGCAAGGTGGGTGAGGTTTTGTAGACCAGGAGAGACGTTCCTGCTTGCCACACATCTGAGAAATCAGGTGCTTTGGAAGGAGAGAGAGAGGTTAGATTCCCTGAAGTCTCTACATTTCAGAACAAACATCTGTCTCAAGTATGACCTAAACCTCTGTCAGATACACTTGTGAAGTGTGTCTGAATTTGTAGTATGAGCCCAGCACATCCCTCTGGCAGGGAAGGATGATCATGGACAGAAAGCAGTTCCTGTTCCCCATAACAAACATCTAACTGGTATATTAGGGACAAGATTAGGAGTTTTAAATGAAATTGATTCAGAAATACTGATGAATAAACTGGCTGCTGCAGCAGGTAGCCTAACAAAATTGAAGCAGCCTTTACAGTAATCTCTTTTGGCATTAGGAACTAGCCAGTGACAGATTTCAAAAGTACTGCCAAAGTAAAGAAGTATGAAGAGGCCGGGGACCAAGACCACAAATTGATAGTAGAAGCACTTAGTATAGTTCAAGATAATGTGTCTTTAGCTTTCAGTTGTATACAAGCACAGTTATGGATACAAGCAACAGCAGCTCTGATCATATAGGAAAGGGGTGAAGGTAATTTTCCAGCTGAAATTCGGAAAATTGAGTGAGATAATGCAATTGATTTTGAAAGGAAGTTTCAATCCTGGTGGACTATGGTGAATTTCACCTATGATCCTGTTTCTAATGTGGCCACTGCCTTTGTGCTTACCATACGTAATGCCACTGTTTATGTTATCCATCCCATCATTGCCCTAAGATTAAACCATGAAGAAACAATACTCTATCCTTCAGAACACAGAGTGTGGGCATGAAAAGATGAATGAAAAGTGGCAGACAGTAAACTTAGAATCCTGCATTACTAGAGAACAAATGAGATTCATTTGTGAAAGCAATACTGCTAATGCCCAGGATGTGTTTGGACACCGAACAGGGTATTTGCCACTTTGAAATTCATCCAGTCACTGACCAGAAAATTGTGCTCGTATATACTGGAAAAGGGCGTACGTTTGAGAACTGCTTGTGCTGCTGTACAAATTGATAGCAATGATGTTATTCTGTTTAGTAGAAACCATTCTAATCTCTGTATTTGTAATTTTGTTAAGATTATTGGGTGTGATTTTTCGTATTTGGTACCAGTAACATCCCACCAGCTGATTACAGCCAATTACACAATGTATCACAGACTGCCACCTACCCCTATTGGGGCGAACCTTACACTGGTAAAGCAATTAATTAAGCACCAAGACCTATTAGAAGTCTTGAAAGGAATCCAAGAAAGTAGAAAGAAAACCTTAATTACTGTCCAACATGATACAAAGGAGATAACCAGAGTTCTACAAAGAATAAAATAAAATATGGATCATCACAGGTGAGATGTATTCTTTGGGTGGTCACCAGCTGCAAATGGAATCTTTAATAAGTTGTGCCACCCTATTCTAGTTTTACTAATATTAGTTGGGATAAGCTTAGGATTATCTATTACATTGTTAATTTGGAACTGGAGAATACTACAACGAATGGCTGTACTAACCTCTTTATCAAACGTACATAGTGAAGCATTAAAAGACACTTATTGTCATGAGAGTTTTCATTAAGTAAAAGAATTTACTTATTTCCTAGGAAAGGGGGGAATGAGACAGAGTAGGGATCCGTCCTGAATTAGGTGAAGTGTCTGACAACAGTGAAAAGTCAAACAGCCAAAGCTGAAGGAAAATTCGCATGCTGAGACAGCAAGGAGACAGAGAAAGAAAAACAGAAAAGACCACGAGGTCAATTTGCCCCGACCTAGAAATTCCTTTGATAAAGAAGAACTGGTGCTAAGTGTCATGCAAGATGAATATGTATGAACTTATTGTGAAACTGTATGCATATGCATTTGGAAGGGGGATAAAAGGAGGTCTGAAATCTTCAGGGGTACGCATGCCCTTTTGAGGAGGCTTGCGTCCGGCGCGCGTCGTAATAAAAGCATACCGGGCTTTACAACTTTTACAAGTTGTGAAGTTTCTTCGTTTCTCCACAAAACAGGGCACCGGGACGGCCGCGTGTCCGAGTCTCGGGCACTGTGCTGCTGCTTCATTTGTCCTTAGGCACACCCAGAGCTCCCTGCTAAGGCAGGATGCTCTCTGCTTCTGCCCTCTTCCTCATCCTGTGCAGGGATGGAGCACTGCTGTGCTTTCAGGAAGCTATTCTTGAAGGCTTCCAGCATTCCAAGCTCCTTTGCCCTCCACGGATGCTTGCCATGGAATCCCTCTCAGCTGGGTTCAGAGCATACTCAGGTTGGCTTTCCCAAAATCCAGGGGCTCCAGGGTGCTCAGCAAGATGTGTAACTGCACAGTGTTGTGGAACTGCACCTTCAGCATAGGGACCTTTCCAGCCTGACCTGCCCTCGTTCCTCTGTGTCCGTGCACAAAACACGGCGTGGCAGAGAACGGCAGCAGGGCCTGTGTGTCCCAGGGCCCCAGATTTACTTCAGCTCCACAGAGATGCAGGTAAGGGGGGAAAACCAAACTGTTTATTAATGGAAGGGAAAGTGAAGGGATGAGATGGAGGGCAAAAAAAAAGGGGTGGGGAGGGTCTGAGGACTGGAGGGCGGGAACTGTCAACAGGGACGGGGAAAAACCAAAATGTTTATTAATGGAAGGGAACGTGAAAGGATGAGATGGGGGAAAAAAAAAAAGGGGTGGGAAGCATCTAAGGGCTGAAGGGAGGGAACTGTCAACAGGGAGGGAGAAGGCAGTGGCTATGGAAGCCTCCCACAGGCTCAGCTGTAGCCAGCATCAGCTGTGCCTGGAGCTCCAGTGACGCTGAATGGTGGTTCTCTCTTCAAAGTCTCTTCGTACTCTTCTTGGCGCCACGGATCTCTGAGTGCAGGAGATGACTTTAATTCTGAAGATCTTTGTCCAAAAATTGCCTGGACTTCCAGGTTACTGGAGGATGGACTGTCGTCTTTGCTCATGGCTTCAAGGGCTGGAAGACAGATGAACTACCAGGGTCAGAGCCAAGACGGACACCCGGAGATTGTCCTGCTAAGCCCATTGCTCCCAGCTCTCACACCGGCCACAAGAGAGGCTGACCCTTGCAAGATTCTGGCCACAAATGCCCCCACCAGTATTCCTGAAATGGGCCTGTGCTCTGCCCAAGCCACCCTTCATCCACACAGGGAGCAGAGCCTGCCACAGCCGGGACAGGGACTGCAGCTCCGTGCCGGGGCAATGCAGCTCTCCCGGGCAGTCCCCACTGTCAACGCGCTGCCCTCACTCACCCTGAGTGAGAACGTGAAGCTCCGCTGGCTGTCCCTTCAGGCACCGCCCGGCCATGCCTGTGAACACAGAGCCTGTCATGGCCCCAGCGGCACAGCTCCGTGCCAGTGGCGCTGCCGGGGCAGCAGGCGGGGCTGGGGCCGAGCTGCGGCGGCCCGGGGAGGGAGCCCGGGACTCGGGACTCACCGATGAACCTGATGGCCGCCTCACGTACGGATTCCTGCGGGTTCTCCAGGTAGGGCAGGGCCCGGCACAGGTGTTCGGCTGCTTGGCTTCTATCCTCTGCCAGCTGGAGAGAGCGGCAGGAGGGAAGGGTTGGCGCGGGCTCAGCCCCTGGGCCGGGCGCTGCCTGTGCCCAGCCCCGGCCTCCCCTGGCCGCAGAGCCCTGAGGCGCGGCCAGCAGCCGCTGGCCAAGGGCTCCCGAGGGCAGGGGGCAGAGGGCCGGCTGCCGCCCGGGGAGCCGCGGTGCCAGCCTGCAGCCCCGCCGGGCCGGGGCTCCATGGGCACCCGGCTGGGGCCCACGGGAGCCTGGAGAAGAGCCCGCGCGGCCTCTGGCTGCAGCAGCGGGCAGGGGCACAGCTGCCAGCCCACACACTGAGCACCGCCCTCAGGGGCCTTCTCCGGGCTGAGCCTGGGGCTTCAGGCCCTCCTTACCAGGCATTTGCTGAACTTTGACAGCTGCCCCTTCTTCGCCAGCTGCTTGAGCTTCCTCCTCCTCAGGAACCCGGCCGCACAATGCAGCGTTTTCTGAGAGGCCTGGAGAGCAGCAGACCCAGAGATGGCCCCACAGCCCAGGGCACCGGACCCACATCCCTGTGCCAAGGCCTGGAGGAGGCTGCAGCCTGTGAGGTGCCAGGGCAGGAGGCAGCCGAGCCCTCTCCCCGAGATCCACCGGCATCACACAAAACTCACATTCGCCACACGCTGGTTCTCCTCATGGCTGTGTATGAAGAGCGGAAGCAGGCTGTGGTTGGCGATTCTCTTCAGAGGCCTTTTTCCCTCATCCACTACTAATTCCATAACCTTTTCAAACAGCTGAATGGAGAGCAGCTGCACATTGCTGTTGTCCTGGAGGAAAGGATGCAGAAAAGACCTCACCAACATTTCTCAAGGTCCCCCTGAGTAAAAGACTAAAAATGCCCAGGGCACAAAGTTTCCGGCCAGCAGCCAGTCCCATGGCTCGGGCCACAGGGCCTTACATGGTCAAAGAGTTGTACAAGTGCCTCAGCTAGCCTTGGGGCAGTAGTGCTGGCTACCAAGATATCCTTGTACTGGAGAACATTCATGAAAACACAGAGGGACATCCTGACAACCTCTGCATCTTCATCAGCCAGAACATCCACAAGCCGCTGAGACAGGATGCACATTCTCCTGGCCTGTGGGGAACACAAGGCTGTGCTGGGAAGCCATGGACGGCTGCACCGCCAACACCGCCCTGGCACTGCAAGGCCACCCTGCTGCTGCAGGGCCCACAGGCCAAAGGCCTGCCCCAAAGCACTGGGGCAGGTGAGGCAGGAGAGCTGGGAGCAGCTGCCTCAGCTCCTGAAGCCCTGCACGCCCATGGGGCTGCTTTCCACAGCGCAGCTTCAGCCGCTGCCCCTTCTCACCAGCAAGCGATCCCTGATGAGAACCACGAGGCCTCTGAGCGCCAGTCGACGCCGCTCCCTGCACTCGCTCTGCAGGTACCTTGCCACCATCTCCAGGACACTCTCACTGCATTCCCTCAAGTCCAGGTACTCAAGGACCTGAAAGGCACAGGGCAGTGACTGGGGAGCCAGCCAGCAGGAGCCCAGAAGCGCACAGGGCTGGGCCCAGGCAGCAGCACAGGGCATGGGCACCGTCCCAGGCAGCTGTGGCTGTGAGAGGGCAGAGAGCTGGGAGGCAGCTCAGCCAGGCAGCGCTGGAACCAGGCTCACCTCCACAAGGAATGCCAGGAAGGGCAGATCCCAGCGATGCCCATCCGTGCTGAGCAGCCCAAGCAGGTGGATGGCAGTGCGACAACACAGGGGGATCACGTCACGGCGCATCTCCCTGGCAGGAGGAAAATGGCACCAAGACTCTGAGGCATGGGTGTCAAACATCTCCCAGAAGTGGCTCACAAGGATTCCATCTTTCCCCACCACCCTGGAGGGGATGTGGGCCCTCTGAGAGGTAGCTCCTTGTGGGAACCTTCCTCTCCCAGGCTTTTCCAGTCTCCTTGGCTGTCCCTCAGTGGCAAGGCTCTCTGGCCCATGACCACAGGGACTGTGTGGGGCACAGGGCACAAATGCCGGGGGCAGTGGGGAGAAGGGGGTCTCACCTGGCCAGCAGACCCACGGCATAGTGCTGGGTGTGAGCACAGAGCATCGTGTCCCAGCCATGCTTGCGTGCCATTTGCATGACCACATTTTCACAGCGCAGTCGGCAGAGCAGAGCCTTCATAGTCTGCACTGCAAAACTGTATGCAGAGCAAAGCCCAGGTCATACTGTGATCCCTGGCTCCTGCCCTGGGGACATGGGAGGGGATGGGAGAAGTGGGATGGAGAACCTGCTGGTGTTTATGTTAAGGTGGTGTTCTTCCTGGCATTTCTTCCAAAAGGTGTCAACCTCCTCAGAAGCATGTGCTGTGCTGTCACAAATTTGAACTATCAGAGTCACGAGAAGGTGGGGGGCATACTTGTGCATTGCCTCGTGGCACTTGGGCACCTGGATAATCACCCAGATCACCAGAGTTGCCTGCAAAAGAAGCAGCCCAAGACAGCGCTCAGTGCCGAGGTGTCCGTGGGACAGGGCCCAAGGGCAGATGCAGGAGGAGCAGCGGGCCTGGTGCCCCCTGAGCCTGCCCCTAGCCCAGGGTTCAGCCCAGCGCCTGAGGCATGGAGAGGATGGAGAGCTGCTGGTGAGGTGACCGAGGGGCAAGCAGAGCCCAGATCCAGAAACTCACAGCCAGGGCAAAGACATTTGTGTCATCCCCATCAGAGGTGAACATGCTGTGCACAGGCCAATCCTCCATCACACAGATCAGTGTTGGCAGCACCTTCTCCACTGTGGGACTTGACGAGCCTATAGTTCTCCACATGATTGTAGCAGCTCTGTGGGATCAGAGCTCTGTGTCAGGGGCATCTCAGTCCCAGGACCATGCCCTGTGCAGCTGTGGGGGCCCAGGTGACAGAGCCCTGGTGCCCTGAGGGGCAGGGAGGGAGCATTGGCAGCAGGCTTGGGAAACAGTGCGGCCCCAGGGTCCTGGACCTCTGTGCCTGTCTGGCAGAGCCCATAGCACAGGCTGTGCAGGGCCATGGGCCCTAAAGGCTGGTGGGCCCTGAGCTGTGCAGGCACGTGGGCCCCGTACCTGTCACACGTTGGGGCACAGCGCAGGAGGGTCAGCACCACACCAGCAGGGTGTTCTTCAGCCAGCCTCAGAATGTTCATGAATAGCCTGACATCGGCAGTCTCAGGGGATGCAAGTCTCTGGTGCATAATCCTCACCATTTCTGGCACCTGGAAGAGATGTGAGGAAAATTGGGAGTGCTTCCTGAGGGAGGAGATTCCCCATTTTCCCCAGAGAAGTGCTTCCCTTGCCCCCACACTGTGCTGGCCTCAAAGGCTGAGGCAGGCAAGCTGACATGGATTGATGGCCGCATGACCCTGGAAGGCCTCCAGCCAGGGGCAATGGCTGCTTATTACTTCTGATAATAAAACATGAATATCAATGAATAATAAATTGTGAGCATAAATGGTAGTTAACGTGGGGGTAGTATCCATTATTTTTATGACCTCAGTCACTCAGGTATCTGAATTGGCCTCATTTGTTACCTGGTCAGCCTTCAGTATGTAATTACTCCATTCCGCGCATTCAATTGAAACTGTGGTACAATCAAGCGGCCTGTATTTGTCCGGATCCTCCTTTTCTTTCTTTCCACATCCACATGCAAAGAACTTCTGCAGAAGAGCAGGGAAGAGAGGGACATTCCATGGAGTGCTCCAAACACAGTGCTCAGCTGAGCAGGGACAGCAGGCCCAGCGCAGGTGGGGATGGCTCCAGGTACCTTCCGTGAGTTGCTGAAGCCACCACCAGCGGTGTCCTTCTTCTTCTCTGCATTTGGCAAAGAGCGAGCACAGACAGAGCTGAGGGGCTGCGGGAGAGGCCGGAGAGCACAGCCCAGCCCTGCGCTGCCCAGGCAGGGAGAGCCCCGGGATGGCCCAGGGGATGGAGCACGGCCACTGCGGGGTGTCTGCCCTGCCCCTGTTCCATCCTGTCCATGGGCATGTGCCCAGGGGATGGGATGGGATGGGATGGGATGGGATGGGATGGGATGGGATGGGATGGGATGGGATGGGATGGGATGGGATGGGATGGGATGGGGCCAAGCTGGCTGCAGCTATCAGCCCTGTGACCCAGCTCTGTCACTCACTCTCCTTCACTGCCTGGACCTTTGGTGACGCGTTACGCTGCTTTGCTGGGGCAGCTAAAGAATCTTTGTTCTTCTTCTTACTGAACAGGCCTTGGCGTTTCTCTGCCATTCTCCCAAAATCTGCCATCAATGGCACCTGCAAGAGAGAGGCCTTGGAAGAGCACAGAGTAGACAAGTCCAGTGGTCTGGCCTCGAGGACACTGGCCGCAAGGATGGCAGTTCCCTCGGAACAGTTCCGAGTCACCAAGTCCCGCGGTCTGCCCTTGAGGTGTCCTGCAAAAGAGAAGTCCAGAAAAGGCCACGGGCCACCGAGTCCTGTGGTCTGGACTCGAGGTCACCTGCAGCAGAAAGGTCAAGGAAAAACTCCAGGTCAGCAATGAACGAGCGCGCTGTGCGGGAGCTCCTCACGGCACCGCTCTGCCTGTCGTGTGCTCTGAGCACTGTGGCCTCATCTTGTCACCGCCAGCTCCTATGTCACCACGTGTCACAAAGGACATCCTGTCCCATTCCATGCCACTGTGACCGTGCTGCACCGTGTCACAAAGGGCCCTTGCACACACTGCCGCCTGCCCTGGGGCTGCCCCCAGCCCAGCCAAAGTGGCCCAGGCTGGAAGCAATGCCTGGCCCCAGGTGTCCAAGGCAGCCCCACAGGATCTTTAGGAAGGGCTCAGAGCATCAGCAAACGCTGCCCTGCTCTGCGGGCTCAGGGCAGCAGAAGGAGCCCCCAGGGCTGCTGACGCAGCCCCGCAGGGAAGGGCACGGGCCCTTCCAGGGACACTGGCACAGGCTCCTTGGGACACGTCCCGGCCCGTGGCCATCCTAATCCCGCGGGTGTGACTCGCACAAGGAACGTGTGGGCCCGGGCACCAATGCTGCTCTGAGCCCTGGGGCCCGGGCAGCGCTGCCATCAGCAGCTGTGGCACAGTCCCTGCCCAAGCAGAGCTGCCACCCCCCGAGCCCTGGCAGCGCTGGTGCCCGTCTCCTGCCCCAGAGACCTGTGCCCCCGGGGGGCTTCTGTGCCACAGGGAGCCAAAGCCCACGTGCACTGGGGGCTGATGGCAGGAGCACCTGCAGCAACTGCTGGCAACACTTGGTCTCTGTCAGAAGCTCTTCCTCAATGCTGGAATGATTTTCTCATTGAAGTAATTTGCTGCAGCACAAAAACATCTTTACCTTGAAAACACAGAAGAATCAGGCAATAAAGTATCCTCACTTCAGGAAACCTTTACCTCTCATTGCTCAACTCGAGTCAGTCAAAAAAGCTGCATAATTCCCAAATTAATTGAGATGCCCTAAGAACATTGTGTGAAACCAGGCTCACTTTTAAAATTTCAAAGGCTTATTAAAATTTACAAAAATACAGCAAAGAATGAATTAGGAAAAATTACAGGACTGGGAGTCTCCATGGCCAAAAGCCCACGTGCTCATCTACAAAATGGATGCTCTGCCTTTTATACCCTTAGCCCCTCCCAAAGTTTTGTCAGTCAACTCTTTCTCTGCCATCCAATGGTGGAGGTCACTTTCTTACATCTTGATTGGAGGCCAGGTGTTGCCATGCTCTGCCTCCTGGTATCAAGCTCTCCCTCTCCTAAATGCCCCACTAGTGTCAGCAGTAAGGGGGGAAGGGAAAGAGTACTCTGGAGAGAACTTGCAAAAATAACACAGCTATACAGCTATAAAAATTCTCTTAACATACACATAATATTCATCTCTTAATTGTGAGAGCCAACAATCCCTTTCTTCATTTAAAACAACCTGAAAGATTTTCAAGTTTGCTTCCAACTCAAAGCAGTAACTCATTTGCCTTAATGTCAACCACTGAGAGTCACTTTAGAAAACCTAACACAGAAGCAAAACAATGGCCATCCATTGGTTTGCAAATGTTTTTCTGTGAATGGATGATACCACCCTAATTCTAAAGGAATAAAAGCCCTCATGGAATGAAAGTCCAGTCCGTGTTACAAAAGGAAACTGAACAAATTAGTAGATTCCACAAAGGTCAGTCCTCCCCTTGGCAGAGATAACTTAGTGGCCAATAAAGTACAGCTCTGCCCTCTTGTTCCCTGCAGGAGAATCACGACCTGGGGGCCACGTTTGGACACTTTGGCAGGACAGGGACTGGCTCTGGTATAAGGTGTGTAATAAAGAGACTGAGAACAAGGAGGAAAGAAGATCCAGCAAATGCAGAATGTTGGTGGAAAGATTAGGATGTTCTTTTAAGGATTTTGTTTGGTTCACTGGAAAGACGAATGGCTTTGAGCTGCAGAAAATGAGTACCCACTGGCAGTATCAGGGAGGACTAGAGGAAGGGCAGAATATGTCCCTGGATGAAGCGCTTAGAAAGATACAAGAAGGGTATGTAAAAAGGGATGCTGAAAAGGAGAAAGCAAAGACAAAGGCGATGGCAGAATTTTTACAGCCCCCAAGGGCCCCAGGACTCAAGTGGTCCCCCATAATAGAAGGGACAGGGTCAGCTACGAGGAAGTGGCAGAAGCATTCCCTCCTCAGCAGGGGAGAGCCAAGCCAAACAGCAGCTGGGAAAGAATCAGTGTTCTCTGTGCCGGGCAGAGGGACACTGGAAGTGGGAATGTTCACAAGAACAGCTGGACCCTCAGGAGGAGGAAGTCCAGGGGATAATGGAGATGGACTATTAGATGTGTCAGGGGCTCCCATTGCAGCAGGGACACACCACACCAGAGCCCTTGTTAACTTTTCAGGTGGGTTCAGATTGAGAGGAGATGTGTTTCCTAGTAAACACAGGGGCCTCTCTATCCACCTTACATTTTATCCCTAAGGTGGGAGAATTGTCAAAAATATCCTCAATTGTTCAAGGGGTTGTGGGAATTGTAGTTTATTCTGTAGGCTTGGAAGTCTGAGAGCATCTTTCTCTGAAGGAATTGTGGATATCATGAAAATTTGGTTTAGGGATTTAATTCTTTGTCTATGTGGGGTTTTGTGCAGAGCTGAAAAGCTCCTGTTTGGAGGGGACCCATGCCCCTGTGCTTTGTGTGTTTTGTTGTTAAAAGCCAGAACTGGCGGGTTTCAGTCCTGAAGCCAATTCTGCAGCTCCACCAGTCTGTGGTCTGTTGTGGAGAACTAGAATTGGCAGTCTTAATCGTGAGGCCAATTCTGCAGCGGCTGCCTTGTGGAGATGGCGTTGTCCCTATGCAAGCCTAGGTATTTATCATGCAGCTTCCTCTCAGGGGGCTATAGGAAATCTTCAGGGGAAAATATTTTGGTATTCTTCCTCAGTTAATGTAGTAGTGCCTCCCTACCTCGGGGTGCAGTTGATGAAAAAAAAAAGGATAATAGAAATTGGCTACTAAAAAGATGATTGGTTATTAAAAAAGTGATTGGTTGTTAAGAAAGGCTCTAGGCAGTGGCATTGCTCGCTGCAGAACTTGATCATGTCCAAAAGGAAAGTCACTGGAATAAAAGGAGCAAACTGCTAAGGTGAACTGCTCCAGGGTGAGTAGCAAAAGCCTGCTAAAACCCTGAACTAAAAGCAACTCAACTGCTTTATTCGGATTGCAGTTTAAAACGGATTGCAACTCTTAAACTGCTTAAAACAGATTGCAACTCTTGCAAAACATTTTAAAAGCTGTCTCACTCCCTCTGCTGACCAATCTATTGGAAGAAACCCCACTGAACACCTGTGGGAAACAACAAATGGGGAGGAGGGTAGGGAAGAACACACACTCATCCCTCTCCCCACTCCATGCACGTTAACGTTACAAAAGCTAACCCTATAATAAATAACCCTGCATTTACTGCCATCTCTGAACCTGGAGATGTCTCGTTCACTGATACCTCAGCCAAAAACATTGATGGTAAAAGTATAGAGCTGTTACTCCCCAGGTTGCAGCTAAGCTTATTTAGTTTCTGATCACTTGACCAGTGTGTTTTGTTACTTTTGATATGTAGGGATCATGTCAGGCCAGGGTGGTTTTGTTTAAGCCTCAGCTGGCACTGGGAACACTGTGTGAAAATACCGTTCCACGTCTTTCAGGGCAATTGCCAGCCTCAGGTTTGTGCTGCAAAAAACAATTGCCATTGTGCCCTAATTCACAATGTAACCATTGATCAAATTCTGTGCTGTGGATCAATTTTTATCCTTCTGACTTTTGTCAGCTGCTCCACTTTATCATTCTACGATATTTGTAAAATCTGAAAGTACGCATGGGTTTTAACCCATCCTATATGGATTTGTTAGGACTGAGTTTGTAAAAACAACCATTCAAATCCTCCCTTTGCCAAACCTCTTTTCCATTCACTTGCCAATGAATATTTTCACTGACAAAATCACCGTGTGGCACCTGCTGGCCAGGGCTCCATGGGCATGCAGCTGGGGCCCACAGGAGCCTGGAGCAGAGCCCGCGTGGCCCAGGGAAGAGAACGGCTTGGGTAGGGCTGCAGCTGCCGGCCACACACAATGAGCAGCGCGTTCAGGGGGCTGCTCCCGCCTGAGGCTGGGGCTTGCAGGCCCTCCTTACAACACGGAACCTCCAGATATGATCCCCCGGCAGCTTCTTTTGGAGATCCCTTCTGTGCCGGAATCTGGCTGAACAATGCAACATTTCCCGGAAGGCCTGGAGAGCGCGGATGTGACGGGGGTCACAGGGGTCTTGTGCTGAAGGAAGAGACGAGGATTTGACTCCATATTTCAGAAGGCTTGATTTATTATTCTATTATATATATTACATTAAAATTATGCTAAAAGAATAGAAGAAAAGGTTTCATCTCAGAAGGCCAGCTAAGCTAAGAATAGAATGGAATGAATAATAAAGGTTTGTGGCTCGGACAGAGAGTCTGAACCAGCTGGGCTGTGATTGGCCATTAATTCCAAACATCCAAATGAGACCAATCACAGACCCGCCTGTTGCATTCCACAGCAACAGATAACCACTATTTACATTTTGTTCCTGAGGCCTCACAGCTTCTCAGGAGGAAAAAATCCTAAGGAAAGGATTTTCATGAAAAGATGTCTGTGACACGCGGAGGCAGCACCCGCTGCAGGGGTAGGGCTTGGAGGTTGGGGTGAGGAAAGGAATGGAGGAGGACCATCCCAGATGCCTTTTTGAGTGGCCAAGGCAGGAGAATCTCGCACCGCAGCATTCAAAAAGGGAGATCCGGCCATGTGGCCAGTGCCATCTTGTCCAATAGAAGTTAATGGTAGTTCAGGATAAAGCAGTGTGAAAAAGGGGGTTCGGTTAGAGCCCAGCCTGGCATGGCTGTGGGTGGCCAGAGTAGCTTCCCCAGGCAGGTGCTGTCGGGGTGCCTGCAGTACCAAAAGCATCTCCATTTGGGCTGCCTCAGGAATTCCCCCAGCCCGCCAGATGCCTGGGCCCAGATGGTGTAATTAAAGCCTCACCAGAGAAAATGAGAGGACTCTTTGCATGGCAGATCCAGCAGGGTTTATTGGGGGAAGATTCAGAGGTCCGGGTGGGGCAAAGGTGAGGAGAGAAACAGGAACAAGCAGGAACACAACCTCCGCTGAAGGGAACCAGGGGAGAAGAGCCAGGAGAAGGGGGCCCCAGGTATATAACTGGGGGAAGGTAGGAGAGGTCAGGGTACAAATTATCCAATGGGGAAGGGAATCAGGGTTGGAGTTGAGGTGAGGTGACACAGGATACACCAATGGGGGAGTGGAGTGGCAGGCGTCTCTCAGAGAAAGCCAATGGAGGAAGGGGGAGTACAGAACTTTCTGTAACTGGGGGATGAACAGCAGTCGATTGACAACAGCACATTAACATTAACATTACCA
The DNA here is from genome assembly GCF_047830755.1 of Zonotrichia albicollis. Classification (NCBI taxonomy): domain Eukaryota; kingdom Metazoa; phylum Chordata; class Aves; order Passeriformes; family Passerellidae; genus Zonotrichia; species Zonotrichia albicollis. The sequence goes on along the minus strand of NC_133827.1, from coordinate 3,263,269 downwards.
AGCAAAGAACCATAGGGAATTGTGCCAGTCTCTCAGCCTAACTTAAACAGTGGTATCCTCCCATGGCATTCTGTGGGATCTCAGGATCTGAGTCCTGAGATGCCGAGCCACCGAGACCACCCTTGGGGGGCCCGGGAGTCCTGGAATGTTGCCAGAAGTGTCTGGTGGCAGGACTTTGACCCTACACGGGAGACGACACCTGTATGAAGATAAGAGGACTTCACCGGGGTGAATGGCGAAAAGATTAGTTAATTAGAGGGTGAGACACAGGGTTTAGGATTTATGTACAGGGGGGTTTAGAGAAGTAAGATGGAGGAATGGGGGTGTGTCCTGTCCTTCTTCTTCTTCTTCTTCTCCTCCATCTTCTTTGGTGACGGTGGCACTTTTGGATTGGTTATTACTGAAAGTGCACCGGGTAATAAGAATAAATGGTATTGGGGAAAAATGATAAATATTGTACACGTAACCATGGGTATAAAGATAGGTGTCTGTACGGAGGGCGGCACAGTGTGCTCATGGCTGGCTGCTGAGCAGACCTCTGTCGGGCTGAAAGAACATCTTTTAGATAAACAATTAATAAACATAAAAACCGAAAGAAGAACTGAAGCCTCTTCTCGTCCTTCGATACGCGGGCTGTCCCAAGGCCACTCCGGGCCTTCCCAGGCCCTTCAAACAGCCGAGAAAACCCGGCAATTGGCGTTCCCTGGGCGGGCACCCCCACAACAACCTTTCGGGGGAGGGACAGCACCCTCAAAGCCCTGAAGATCAGAGAGAAGAAGAAAACAAAAAGCCAACAGAGTCTGAAAAAAACAGCAGTCACTGAGAATTTCATCTCTCAGTTTCTGCCGAAGACAATTCGTAGCAGAACAGCCCGGACCGGACCCAGAAAGGTGCCCTGGGACCACCTCTCGTGATCTGCTGGACAGAGACCGAGACCTCCGGACTGCCCTGACGAAAGATTTGGTAAGAAAGCCCAGAAATAAGAACATGGGGGGCACACTTTCCCAGGAACAACGGGAAATTTTGTCCGCCTTACAAGGCGTGACACAAGCATACACAGAGGGAATTCCAAAGAAAGAATTAAAACAATTATTGCTATGGGCAAGGCTAAACTACCCACTTGCAGAAACGTGCCTGCTATTCGAAGTGGGGTTTTGGCAGGAGATAAACAGACATTTATATTTCTTAGCTACTAAAAAGGATGAGACAGCGTTGAAGCTGCTGTCTCCTGCAAGAATAATGCTGGAAGTTATTTCTATGCAAACGAAATTCCAGGAAAACCAACAGATGCAGCAGACATCTGGGGGGCCCTCAAATGAGGGGGGGGAGCATGACTCCGGGAAAAAATTAGCTCTGGCCTTAAAAGGCCAAGAGGAAAATGCTCTTGGAGAAATAGAGCAAGAAATATTATTAAAACACCCGGTCCCAAAACCCAGAAACCCCAGGAAACTCCCAAAGCGTCCGGAAACTCCAGAGAGCATGGAAGACTCAGGAGCAGAAGGGGGGGAGCAGGGGGGGGAGAAGGGATCGGGGGGGGCGCTTTCTCGCGGCGCCGCGGTGACGGAGCAGGGAAGCCAGGCTGCGGCAGAGCAGGCGGGGAGCGCAGGTGAAGAAAAAACAAGGGACACGTGTTTTCGCGCGGCTTTGCTTAGTTCAGGGCCGGGGGCGGCGGCGGTCCCGACCGGCAGGGGTGCAGAAGCGTGTGCGGCGGGCGGAATTCGCGAAAACTCGGGGGAACCACAAACCAACGCCGGGGCGTCTGACCCAAGCAGCAAAACCGGGGGATTTGCGCAGCCCCAGAAAGCTGCCATGCGGAGACGTAGGAGGCACACGGTTGTGACGTAAGAGCCCATGCGCAGATCAGCCCGAATTGCGGAACGTGCGCGGTTGTCGGCGGGGAGGAGGCTGCGCGCACCGGCGAAGCGGGGGATAGACACAGGGTCGGAGGAGGAGGAGACAGAGTCAGGGGCAGACCGAAGGGGAGATATCTCAGGGGTGGAACAAGATGGAGACAGTGAAAGTACTTCGGGAGACACAGGGAGCGGCTCGGAGAGCACGCAGGCGCAGAGAGCACAGCGCGGGCGGGAGCGGGCCACACCCCCTGTAACATCCCGGGCGAGGAGGGGCCACGCCAGGGAGTTCATATCCCGGGGCCCCCTGCCTTCTCCAGACTTGGTGCCCTTGATCAAAACCCTCGGAGTCCAAGACTCACCCCTTCAAGAGAGACGTTCTGGTGTTCAAACCCCAATTTCAACTGAATTAAAAGCCGAGCAAAGACGGTCTGGAACAGGGCGGCCAACATGGCCGCCGACAGGAAGTGGAGCAGTAGAGTACGCTACGTCACCAGAGCCAGGGAGGCCGGTGACAGCGCCGTCTGGTGGCTGGAAGACGGAAGTGCACGCCATGCCGGATTGGATTGGCGGAGCCACAGCGCCATCTCGTGGCAAGACTGCAACAATGCAGCAATTTTTCCCAACATTATATAAAAAGAAAAGCATTTTAAAGAAAACAATGCCAACACAACAAAGGGATTATCCATCGACCTCAAGGTTTCATGAAGATGATGAAAGCTCAGATGAAGAACAGCTACAAGAAGGAAATGTTATAAGGATCACAGCATCAGAAGGGGTTCCTGGATGCTGTCAGCAGCAGAAGCAACAAAGAGCTTCTTGCATTCAGTGGACACAACAAAAAAGAAACATCAACAGGATCCTCGAGCTTCCTTTTCGGATTTGGGAGCGAGGCCAAAAACCTCAAGGCGAAGAATGAGACGTGATGAACCAACGACATACACAATACCATTATTTATGCAAATTCCAACGGAACCTGAAGAAGAAGAATTTCAGGAGCCGGTGAAGACGATGGATTGGAAGCGAATCAGAAAAGCATTGGCAAAAGAAAAGCATTTATTTCCGGGATCAGGAGATCTGACAATGCCAGTGACATATGATGCCCAGGGACAGAACCCAAGGTGGGAAAGGATGGGTCATGAAATACTCAAGGACTTAGGGAAGGCGGCTCAAACTTTTGGGCTGAATTCACAATACTTCAAACAGCTACTAAGAGGGACATTCGCTACATATGATCTCACACCATATGACATTCGAAGTATTGTGGCAATGATTCTCACTGACACTCAAAGCCTTGTCTGGGAAAAAAGGTGGAGAAAATATCTTGCTGAATTACGGAACAGATACCAAGGTGGACCGAATGCAAACCTCACAGAGGGGCAGTTAGCAGGAGATCCTCCAGATGACAACCCAGGGGAACAAGCAGCTAGGCTGCCACGAAGAGTGTTAAGTGACATCAAGGAAGCAGCGAGGATGGCAATTATGCAAATCACACCAGCAGGAGCTCCAGAAGTCCCGTTTTCTTGCATCAAGCAAGGTCCCACAGAGCCATTCATGTCGTTCATCGATCGACTCACGCAAGCCGTGGATCGACAGGTGACGATAGAAGAAGCGAAGAGGCCTCTCTTGGAAAGCTTAGCTTTCGGCAATGCCAACCCGGATTGTCAACGGGTGATTAGCGCCATGCCAGGACGGCCATCCTTGGCAGAGATGGTGGAGGCATGCAGCAAGGTGGGAACACCTCAGCATGTCGCAGCGATTGTGAAGAACGAATTGAGAGAGGAATGGGAGAATCAATTAAAGGGACATTCAGAAAAGCAAGCAGAGGACAAGACACTGGAAAAGATGCTGGAAGAAATACTGCATCAACAGAATGAGAACATCAACAAAGTTCTTGCGACGATGCAGAAAAAGAACAATCCCCCAAGAGGACAGTGCTATAGATGTGGGGAGCTTGGGCACATGAAAAGGAATTGTGCACAAACACATACGCCAGCGCCGGTACAGAAGGCGGAAAGGCCAGTTTGCGCACGGTGCGGGAGAGGAAGACACTCTGCAAAAGAATGTTATTCCCGGACAGACGTGGATGGAAATCCGTTACTGTATCCGGGAAACGCGAGGCGCAGCGCGGACCAGCGTGCTCAGACACAAGTACTGGCGGTGTCGCAAGAGCAGACGGGGCAATCATCAGTGAGCAACAAGCAGACGCCCTCAGCAAAACCCTCAGCCGATTCCACAGTGACCCAGACCTCCTCCCACCAGGGGCACAGTGCGCATTGGCAGCTTCAAAATTAGTATGCTTTCTAGACGAAAGTCATGCGGAAATACCAACAGGTGTCCGCGGGGACTCATATAAGAAGCAAGATTTCTTGATAATTGGGCAAGATAAGTGCAGTATTCTTGGACTCATTGTCTATCCAACAGTTATCTCAGCGGACAAAAATACAGAGTTGACAGTATTGGCAAGAGCACTTCGTCCACCATTGACTGTACCAGAAAACACTGTGGTTGCGAGAGCCTTTGCACTGCCGCCACACGCAGTTGGAGAGGTCATGTCAATCTTCGAATAAGAAGGTTTCCCTATGAAGGAACATGTTGAAGTACATACAACATGGGTGAAGCACATAGGTCGAGACCGACCCACGCTCACATGCCAATTGACATGCGGGAACGGAACAATAGCGATCACAGGCATGCTCGATACAGGGGCAGATGTAACAGTGATATCATACATCTTTTGGCCACGCAGTTGGAGCTTGGTCGTGCCATTGGGTTCTCTCTCAGGCATAGGGGGAGCATCTCTGTGTCTGCAAAGTGAGAATTCTGTCGTTGTCACGGGACCAGGAGACAAGACGGCGGTCATTCGTCCTTTTATTGTCCAAAAGCCGATCACAGTCTGGGGTCGAGACCTTTTGGCACAATGGGGTGCAAAGATCGAAGTGGATTTTTAGTAGGGGTCACTGCAGCACTCCCCACACTGAAACTGACATGGAAAACCAATGATCCAGTTTGGGTGGATCAGTGGCCCCTTGAGCGGAAAAAGTTGAGTGCTTTGAGAAACCTGGTCCGAGAACAATTGCAGGCGGGACACATCAAGCCAACAGACAGCCCTTGGAATTCTCCAGTGTTTGTCATCAAGAAAAAACTATCGGGCAAATGGAGATTGTTACACGATCTCAGGAAGATCAACGAAGTCATAGAAGACATGGGACCGCTTCAATTGGGACTTCCATCTGTCTCAATGATTCCCAGAGATTGGCAGCTTGTGGTCATTGACCTCAAGGATTGTTTTTTCAGTATCCCACTCCATCCAGATGACGCTCCGAGATTCGCCTTTTCAGTTCCGAGTATCAACAAGGAAACGACTTTGCAGCGGTACCATTGGGTCATTCTTCCACAGGGCCTTAAAAACTCTCCGACGATCTGCCAATGGTACGTGGCACGAGCTTTGGCACCAGCACGGAAGAAATTTCCAAAGGTAAAGATCATTCATTACATGGATGATTTGCTCATTGCAGCATCAACACAACAGGAGCTGCAAGAAGCTCGTGACTGTGTGATCGCAGAGGTGCAGAAGGCAGGTCTGGAAATCAGCATTTCAAAGATTCAAGAGGTTGCACCTTGGAAATATCTAGGGTGGAAAATTTCAGAGAGAACAATAAAACCTCAAAAAATGGAGATCAGCGCCAAGATCACCAATCTGCACGATTTGCAACAGCTTCTGGGAGAAATCAACTGGATGAGGCCGGTTTTGGGAATCACAAACAGCGACATCCCAGCGTTGCTCGATCTTTTGAGAGGAGACACAGACATTCGGTCTCCCAGGACACTCACACAAGAAGCGAAGAAGGAATTGGAGAAAGTTGCAGACGCAATACAGAAAAGGCAGGCACATCGATTTGTTCCAACGTTGCCTTTTCAGTTGGCAGTGCTGGGGAAGAAAACACAGTTCCATGGTTTGATCTTCCAATGGGACGAGTTGCAAAAGGACTCTTTGATAATCATAGAGTGGATTTTCCTACCACACAGGCCCGCAAAAACAATTCTTACAGATTTGGAGATGGCAGCACAGATCATCATAAAAGCGAGAACAAGGTTGCTGACAATGGCAGGAAGAGAATTCTCAGTCATCAGGTTACCCTTGAAACAAGACTATTTCGAGTGGGCAATGCAACAATCGAAAGACCTGTTAATCGCATTGTTAGCGTTCCCAGGAACTTCCACAATCCACTTTCCGCAACACAAAATAATGCAATCGCAAATATGTTATAAAACAAAACCAAGGATAAGTGAAGAACCTTTGGACGGGATCACAGTGTTCACGGATGGCTCAGGGAAGACACACAAGTCATTGATCACGTGGAGAGACTCAACGACAGGGGATTGGGAATCTGACGTGAGGAAGGTTCAGGGCTCTCCACAAATTGTGGAGTTGGCAGCTGTTGTCCGAGCATTTCAGTTGTTCAAACAACCTCTCAATCTGGTGACAGACTCCGCATATGTTGCGGGTGTGGTCAAGAGATTGGAAGGTTCGCTCTTGAAAGAAGTCAGTAATGGGGTTTTATACTCCTATCTGACGAGCTTGAAGGCATTGCTAGAGGGCAGGGAAAGAGAGTATTTTATCACACACATTAGAGCGCACACGACACTTCCGGGATTTCTAGCGGAGGGAAATGCTCAAGCGGACAGGTTGACAATGCCCATTTCGCAAACACTGCCGGACATTTTTGAGCAGGCAAGGTTAAGTCATGCGTTTTTTCATCAGAATGCACAAGCGCTGATGGAGTCCTTTCGTCTCACAAAGACTCAGGTGAGAGAGATCATTAGTGCTTGTCCAGACTGTCAGTTTGTGCAGCCACCTTCTTCCACCGGAGCTATCAATCCGCGGGGGCTGCAAAGTCTTCAGTTGTGGCAAGCTGATGTCACGAAATATCCATCTTTTGGGAGGCTCAAAAATGTTCATGTTTCTGTAGATACATTCTCAGGTGCAGTCTTTGCTTCAGCACATGCAGGGGAAACAGTAGACCATGCTTGCCGACATTTTCTGCAAGCATTTGCAGCATTAGGTGTGCCTCAGGAGATAAAAACAGATAATGGTCCAACGTATACAGGCAGGGTGCTTGACAAATTCCTGAAAAAATGGGGTGTCAGACACACGTTCGGTATTCCACATTCACCCACAGGTCAAGCGATCATTGAAAGAACACATCACACCCTGAAATCCCTTCTGGACAGACAGAGAAGGGGTGAACCAGAGGCAACACCTCACATGAAACTGAATAAGGCACTGTATGTGTTGAATTTCCTAAATAGCTCATCCTCGGAACCTAATCCACCAATCGTGAGACACTTTCTAAATAGCACACAGGCAAAGCTAAGGGAAAACCCTTTGGTTTTGATCAGGAACCCAGAAACAGGACAAATAGAGGGTCCTTTCAGACTAATCACTTGGGGCAAGGGTTTCGCTTGTATCTCCACAGATCGAGGTCTAAAGTGGGTGTCGGCGCGGCACGTGAAGCCATTCCGGACGCGAGAACCCGAGAACGCTGATCCGAGAAACAAAGAGACGAGTACTCAGACAGAAGTCGAGACTCAGGCCGGAAAGAGCGATCCCGAAGAAAAATAAAAAGAAACTAAGGACTTTGGGGATTTCTGTATAAAAGCGTAATAATGAGTGTCATGATGCTTATGTGCATCATTCTTTCATTCATTGCAGCAAGTAAGGGAGAAGATTTACCTGTAAATCAGCCAAGGCAAAATCTATGGGAGACTTTGGCTCAAGCAGCAAATCTAGATAGTATTTGCCTGACACATTCGAGGCCAGGAAAACCATTTTCTGCATGCATGGTTGGATTGCCAGTGGACGAATGGCCAATTCCAGGGCATTCCGCAGTTAACATTTCACAGGTCATTGAAAATCCTGTGAAAGAGTGGTGTGCTTGGACACATCTACTTCCTGTGGCTTCTACAGAACCTCAGGAATTGGAGATTTTTGGGTCCATGACAATGGGATTCTGCATGCAGTTTGAGGTTCCGGAGGCCACGAAGGCAAAAACTATCGATTTGACTCCCAATCATGAGTTTTATAAGAATGCATCGGCTTGGTGCAAATATACAAAGAGAACTGCCAAAGGATCAATCCAAGTCCCAGTGCAATTGCCACGGGGTTTGTTTTTGATTTGCGGGGACAGAATTTGGCACGGCATTCCTGCTAATGCCACGGGAGGTCCATGCGGCATTGGGGAAATTTCAATGCTGTCACCTGATTTGAACATGTTAAGAGAGAAAAGGCGCAGAGGAAAAAGATCAATCCAAAATTATGCGACAGATTGCAATGACGAAGTATTTTCTTGGGATAAGAAAACAAGCATTGCTACGGCGATTTTCTCACCTCAAACAGCATCAGGGGTGGCTTTAACTCAGATCGACCACATGGGTTGCTGGTTGAGCAAACATGCACGGTCTGTGTCTGTCGCATTGGATGACATGCTAAGAGACGTTAGTGGTATAAGACAGGTGACTCTTCAAAACAGAGCTGCAATCGATTATCTATTGCTCGCCCATGGACATGGGTGTGAAGAGTTTGAAGGGATGTGCTGCATGAATCTCTCAGATCACTCAAAATCGATTCATGAAAGTATTAGAAACATAAAAGACAGTGTAAATAAGCTTGGCGAGATCACGGGATCATGGATTGATCAGCTGGCAGATTTCTTTGACATTTCTCCTATATGGAGAAGAATTTTAATGATAGGGTTTTATGTTTTAATAGTCCTACTAGTCCTCATGATTGTCGTCTCGTGCATTTTTGTATGTCTGAAGCGCGCCATGAATCGGGTGATAAAAGAGGTTTTCTTGGTGCAAACAGAAGGGGGAGATGTGGGATCTCAGGATCTGAGTCCTGGGATGCCGGGCCCCCGAGACCACCCTTGGGGGGCCCGGGAGCCCTGGAATGTTGCCAGAAGTGTCTGGTGGCAGGACTTTGACCCTACACGGGAGACGACACCTTTATGAAGATAAGAGGGCCTCACCGGGGTGAAGGGTGAAAAGATTAGCTAATTAGAGGGTGAGAAACAGGGTTTAGGATTTATGTACAGGGGGGTTTAGAGGAGTAAGATGGAGGAATTGGGGTGTGTCCTGCCCTCCTTCTTCTTCCTCCTCTCCTCCATCTTCTTTGGCCACGGTGGCACCTTTGGATTGGTTATTACTGAGAGTACACCGAGTTATAAGAATAGATGGTATTGGGGAAAAATGATAAATATTGTATACGTAACAAGGGGTATAAAGATAGGTGGCGGTCCGGGGGACGGCACAGTGTGCCCATGGCTGACTGCTGAGCAGATCTTTGTTCGGCTGAAAGAACATCTTTTAGATAAACAATTAATAAACATAAAAACCAAAAGAAGAACTGAAGCCTCTTCTCGTCCTTCGATACGCGGGCTGCCCCAAGGCCACCCCGGGCCTTTCCAGGCCTCACAAACAGCCGAGATAAACCGGACAGTGGGCAGTCACTAAAATTAGCTCAGCAGAGGCATCTTCAGCTGTCCAAGTGCAGCAGAAATACATATTCTCTGCTTCATGGCTGTATGGCAGCAGCTGCTGGTGTGGATTTGTCAGCGTTGCTTCATGGATTACTCCTGGGAAGGAATTGTGTGCACAGGCACAGTGTGATGGCTTCAATCTCCTCTAATTACTCCGATCGGATGATGGCCAGAACTTTTGGGCAAAAAGCATCATGACAGAATAATTTACAATATTCTCCAAACTACTCCTATGGTTTTGATTTTCTTACTGATTGGGATCAGTGTCTGGCCTCAAGAAATCAGTCCAGAAAGAACAGGCAAACCTCAGCTTGCAAGTTAGAGTGCAAGTCTTTAATCTGCTCTTTTTGCAGCAGGTACAAACAACTTTTCAACATATTTGCAAAAAGATCTCTTAGTTCTTGCTATACCTATCCAGAATCTAACTCTCTCTTTGTTTTAGTTTGATTTGAGATCCAAGCTTGATATTTTTCTGGACAGGAAAGTAAGAACCAGCTGCAAATACAGACTACAAGTGTGAATCTATACTGCAGGAACTGAGCTGTAGCTTGGAATTAAAGGCAAGGAGTGATGCCATGGTAAATGTGAACGTTTAGTGCTGGCATAGGAGCCTTCTCAATGCTCCACTAACCCATGGTTCACATTGCTACAAACTCCCTTTCTGGTGTTACAAAGAGTGTTGAAGAGCTGACTGTAAGTAAAAAAATTAGCCAGAATGTTAATTTTTGTTAATATGGCGAACAATGACTATGTAATAATTCAGAGCTCATAGAAGTGAGTATTCAGATTTCCACTTAGTACGTGCTGGCAGTTTTAATTTGAAATCAACATGTTTATCCAAATCAAGTTATCCATAGGAATTACTTTGCTCTATGATCTACCTAAAAATGCCTCATTGTCTGATAAGTTTAGTAGAAATTTGCAAAGTCAACAGTCCACAGATTTTCATTTCTTGTTTAGTGGCTATTCTGCAGGAAAGCTTTTACAGACTAATCCGTTTGGATGTAATTAAAATGCCAGTACATTTCATCTAGCCATATTGGTATTAGAACAAAACCATACGACTGCACAGCCTTTTTAAAAATATTTTCAAATAAATTTTCAAATCAACAGTCTGAGTTGATCTGAGTTGAAAAACTCTACCAACCTTCAACTCCATTGGAAGATTTCCTTGCCACCCTGTGAATCAACTCTACATTCAGAAGATTAAAAGTCCCAATTTTGGTGGTTTTGGTATGGTTACGAATTGGAGAAGGATCTTCTTCCTTCTCATCTCCATGCTGCAGTGCCTTTGGGATGTGGCCTGCTGGCCGTTGTTTGTGCAGCCCTGGTGTTTCTCCATGAGGCAGAAAGGGCAATTGCATTTCCAGCCCAGAGCCCATGAGGAGTGGGGCGTGCAGAGCTGTGCCAGACCCAGGCCAGCAGCCGTGCTGCCAGAGGGTTTTGGTTCCTGCCCAGGGCAGCTGGTGCATCTCTGCCGTGAGTGCCTCCCCTTCCAGGTGCCCATGGACAGCAGGTGCAGGGTTCTGCAAGGGGCACGGAACAGGGTGGGGATGTCTGCTGGCAGCAGAGTGCAGCGGAGACCAAACAGTCCAGGATGGTCCTGGAGTGTGTGACAGAGAACTCCTGACACAGCTGTGACTGAGCCAGTGAGGGAAGGCACTGCTGGGCCTGCTGCTTGTGAGGAGAGAAGGGCTGCTGGGTGACAGGAGGGCTGGAGGCGGCCTTGGGCTCAGTGATCACAAAATGCTTGTGTTTGATTCCCAGAGAAGGAACGAGAGATGTTGGGGAAGTGTTGATCTGCAGCACATTGTGAATTTTTTAAGCTTTAACAGGCAGTGCTTAGTTGTACCTTCCCTCACACCAGTGGTTAATGTGTGCAAGTGGATGTCTTAGCCTTGAGAATAAAGACAGTGGGCCTACTGAGGAGGTAGCTGCAATGCATTGAAGGAGAAGAAGGCTCTTAACCATAGGAGAATTTGAGGAACGGGATGTTCACCACATGACCACCAGAGACCCTCAAGAGACCCCTACTCTAAATGTCAGTAATTTTGGGGAAGTGATTTAAACATGTCAAATACATTGTGAGATGTTGGGAATTTAGCTGCTAGAGAATGGAAAATTACAAAGCTGTGGCTAATTCCAAGTCCGGCACCTGCAAGATAGTGTGTCCTTGTGGCCTAGCTGTAGTAGGATAACAAACAGTGAAAGAGACATGAGAAAAGAGAGATGTAACCCCTAAGGAATGAGGAAGAGTTCATGGCATAGTTTAACCAATAGATTGCTTGGCTTACAGAATATTCATAAGCTTATTGCTCGCTGTATAAGTGTCTGATGCTCTCTTCAATAAACGGAACTTGCTTATCACTCATATTGAGTGTCCGAGTCTCCCCTCACCGACAAATGGCTCGACCCCGACAAAGGCCTCATTCTGCAACAGTGAGAATGTTTAGCCTGTGAGTTTGAGCAAAGTAATGAATAAAAGTAATGAAAGTAATGTCTTAGTTCCATGGGGTAATGTCTTAGTTCCATGGATACTAACACGTGGGTGTGCATGGTTTAGGGAAGTGATTCCTCACACACCCAGCACTGAAATAAAGTAATGCCTCTTTTCTCACACTGAGCTGGCAGTGTGGATCGGGCCCTGCTCAGTAACTTTCATTTTGGTCATTCCTATTGAAGCATAAAGAATAGTCGAACTGAAATCTTTTCCAGCTGTTTCCCTTTGGTTTACCTGTTTGAGGGTTGAAATTGTGTGCTGCAGGTGTCCTGGGTGTGTGCAGACCAGTGCAGCCCCAGACACCCATTGGCTTGCCCACCAGTTGTCATGCCTTGCTGCCAGGTGTGCCCAGCTGTGGCAAGAGAAGGAGCCCACAGCGCAGTGGGCACCGTGCCCTGCCCAGCCAGGGCTCTCTGGCACAGAGCAGCAGCAGCACCAGCACCGTTCAACTCTCTCCTGCCTTGGCTTCCCCTGGCACACAGAAGCCTCTGGAAATCAGCACCGCCAGCGGCGTTCCCAGCTTGGAGCAGCTGCTGCTGGCGGGCAGATGCTGCCAGTTCGACTGCTGCCAAAGGGGAAGAAAGAGCACAGGAAGAGATGTACATACACAGCAGCCCTGGGAACATCCAATAAACATGCAGATATATGGGGTGATTTGTTAGGAATTACTTCAGCTGCTATGCCAATAGTGCTTTCTCTCCTGGTTCTGTACAATGCTTCGGGCCATTTTCTTGGTCTGGTTTCCTTTGCTGGTGTCCCATCTGTGTGCTCAGCTGGGGTACAGGCTTGGAGCACTCTTGGAGTTCCTCTTGGATCCCTGAACAACAGGGTTTGGCCCATGGGGGGAGTTTGTGCTGCTTTGTTACAGAGAAGAACTTCCAAGGCCATTTTGTGTTTGCTGTAGGGAAGGTTGGTAGTTGCTTTGCATAAATTCACAGACTAACATGCTTTGTGATGCTTTGCTTTGTCATACTTTGCTTTGTGATATCTGGGCATGGTTGGCACATCGTCGTGGTGACATCAGAAGGTTGCCTTGGTGCACGGAAGGCCTCAGTGCCAGAGCAGTCCTAGGGGTTGCTCAGATCAGGAGCATCCTCCTGATTGTGGCCTTTGTCAGCGTGTAGCTGCACACTGACAGGAGTCTTGGTTGGAGTAAACTTGAAGTACAGTGCTACAATGATTGAGCAACTCGCTGCTGCAGTTTGCACGATGTATGGCACTGTTTAGTCCGCCTATTTCATTACCAGCCTGGCAAGTAAGTAGAGGTTTCAACTCTATTTAGGCTAGGGTGTAACCTAACCTGGCTTTTGCATGTCTTCTTGCTCTTTCTTAGTGACTGAGTTGATTTTGAAAGAGAAAGACCATTAGGATGCCTCTGGTTTGGTAAAGCTCCTGTCAAGAGGTTCAGCTAAAAGGGGGTGTCTGTAGCCACAGGGGCAGCATTTGCAGGGGAACCTGCAGGGCTTCCGTTCCCTCCAAGGGAGAGTCTGTGGCAGCAGAGTCTGTCATTTCCTCAGTTTGCTGGGACAAGCAAGACAACTTCCAAAATGCAGACTGGGAGGCCTTCTCAGAAGGCCTTCTAAAGACTTTGTAGTTCTCCCCAGAACTCAGGGAAAGCTTCTTTTATTCCAAATTTTGTAATGAAAGGATTTGACTGTCCGTTTTGACCCTTGACTGAGTGCTAAAAGAGTGATTCCCTTTGCAGTGAAGTGCAACCGCCAAAGCAGTGAGTGTCTGCTCCTGAGCCTGGAGCTGCTGCTGTGCTGTTTCACAATAGAACTGCCACAGCTCAGGGGGATTTGGGGCAAGCTTTTCTGGGTGACTGTTTTCAGCAACTTAATGGGAATTAGTGCATGCAACTTCTTTTTTGAAAAAAGTACCTGAAAGACAAGAGAACAAAAGCTGCTTTATCTGTTGGACAGAATAGAAGCATTGAGTGATAAAGAACAATTTGAATTTTCTTTATCATATTTGTATTAATTTACTGACTAGACAGGCCAAAGTGTAGGCACAACCAAGATTATTGTCCTGATCTCTTGCTGGCTGTGTGAAAGAACTATGTCACGTGGAGGGATGTTGATAAAGAAAAATACTCTCTGTTTGGGTTGACCTCTTCTGTGGGATTCAGCAGCCCAGGCAGTTTTCTCACAGCACTTGTTCATTTTCCCTTGCCCACTCCAGGTCACCTGAAGCGTGTATTCAGAGGTGCTGGTCCTGAGGTGAGTGAGACAGGAACATTTCATGTTCCTGGTGCTTAGGAATTGTAGAGCAAGCTGTGAGCTTGGCCTGTGGCACTAGAGTGTAGAGGGCCAGCTGGGTAGGCTGAAAGAAAATCCATTTTCATGTCTGCAGCAGCAATAACAAAGGCATCACTGGCTATTTTTTAATTTTCAATTTAAGAACTTTCAAGGAATTAAAAGCTCATTTTGCAGAGAGAATGTTGCTTCTTGATAGTAGCCAGGGCATAATGTCTAATTCAGAACTATTAGCAATTCTGTTGAATTAGCCCATTTAAATTTAGTCGCAGTGACTTAGAATCCCATTGTTACCAAAGTTTCTGATTTGTCCTTAGCAGAGCTGGTTGTAGAAATAGAGCTGAATAGAATAAAGTGCTGAATAGAAATAAGGTTATAAGTTATAGGTAACTTTCTGTCCCTCACACTGCTGTCTGTCCGCAGATCACAGAACCAACAGCAGTCTCTCCTCTGGCTCCCTCTGCTCATGGAGAGGAGGCCGAAGAGGAGGCAGATGAGGTGGATGAGTGCCAGCCTCCATCAGTGCTCACACCACAGCCTGAACATTCTGAGCCAGTAAGTACCAGCTGTGTGTGCTGCTGTCTTTAGTGCAGGGCAGAGCTGCAAGTTTCTGACCAGCCAGCACTTGCTGTTGCTGGCTGAGGATGCTGAGTGCTGGAGTCCTGCCAGGGCCTGGTGATTGCCCCCAGCCTGTGACAGCTGGACAATGGGCTTTGGTCTGTCACGTTTAGGGACCAGCTTCCTGACATTTTGATAGGGGCCAGCCTGAAGCATGAAGGGTCCCTGATCCCAGAGCAGGGAGCATGTCAAAGACACTGTGCTCAGCCTTGTTGGATACACAGGGGACACTGTGGCGTGGAGAGACCCGACCCCCTGCACAGACTGGCCAAGTTGCTGCAGGCACAAAAAAATGTTGATCTGACCAAAAAAGCTCTTGGTTGTGCTTTGTCCCCACAAACTTCTTGGATGTGCTTACTTGGGAGTATTTCAGAGACACACTGGGGATGTAGAGTTGCTGCTTGAAGTCAGGGATTTTGGTGCCTTTGTTGCCAGGTTGCTCTTTTGCCCCTTCAGGCAGAGCAGCCGGTAGCAGAGCAAATAGGTGCTCTGAGTCTGCCTGTTTCTTGGTCTTTGATAAGCTGCAAGGAGATGACTGTGTTGTCCATGAAACTGTGGGGGACCATTCTTGTCTAGTGTGGCAAAAGAAACAAAGGGATTAGTTCTGAATCTTTCTTTTGAGGCAAAAACCAGACACTGCATGTGTCTGTTGATACCTTCTATTATGTAGTTTGCTTTGAAAACTGCATTGGAGCCTAGAGTGGGAGCAAAGCTGCAAGTCCTTGACTGCTGTACTGTAATGCTAAACCCAGGATGTACACCTTGCAATGGTGCCTGCAGTATCTGAAGTGCAATGGGCACCTTTGTGGCTGGGGAGCTGCGTGGGCCCAAAGGACGCAGGGCTGGCGGCTGTGAGCAGCTGAAGATGAGGCAGAGTGGGGCCAGGGGGCCAAGCAGGCCAAGGGCACGGTGGCTGTGCCAGCAGCAGAGGGGCAGCAGGAGCAGGGCAGTGAGCGTGGCCTGTGCTGGGCAGCGCCGCGGCCACAGCTGGAGTGCTGTGTGCAGCTGTGGGCCCTGGGAAGCAGAAAGTCATGGAGGGGCTGCAGCGTGGGCACAGAAGGACAGGGGAGCTGGGCAAGGGGTGCAGCAGAAGGCCAGGGAGGAGGTGCTGAGGGAGCTTTAGCCTGGACAGTGGGGGCTCTTGAGGGACCTTCAGGCAGACTTCCATAGATCCCTGCCTTGGATTCATAGAGCCAATGCTCAGCACAGGGGCTGTTTCCCTGCCAAACATCCTTTCACTGCATCCAAGTGCTTTAGACACTGGACTAGGTAACACTTTCATATTTTGTTTTTTTATTCGTTTGTTTGTTTGCTAGAAGGAGAAGCCTTGTGTAATTTCTCCTTCTCCAGGGAGCAAGGGAGCTTTTTCTCAGTCTTTCCTGCCCTTTTCCAGCACTGGCAGAAACACATCACTTTCAGGTTAATTACTCCCGTGTCTTTTGGCAGCCCAGGGAATCAGTGTGTGTTGTGTTTGGGAATTGAGCAGGAAATCAATGCCCTTGCATTCCAGCTGGTGCTCAGATATCACAGGAGCTGGGAGGGGCTGGGCTGCATTTCTGACTCCAGCCACTTTAGCCCCATCAGTGTGGTCGAGTCCAAGCGAACAACTTGCCCGAGCACAGATGCACAGAGTGCAGTTCCCAGTGCATTGCTCTGGGTCTGATTGCATTCCATAAGGACCCACAAACTCCAGATTCCCCAAGAGTGTGGGTTACTGAAGCAACAGGAGAGCAAGTTCAGGATGGCTGCTGATCAGGGCACTGCTACCGAGTGCTGATGTGTGTAGTGACAGAAAGGACAGTATTGATTCAGGGTGACCCCCATGTGGGGAATAATGTGCTTTGACTCTATGATTTAGAAGGTTAAACAAATGCTTTCTTAAGCTATGTTACAATTCACTAGTAGTATATTAAAACTATACTAAAGAGATAGTATACTAAAAAGCTACTAAAGAAAAACTCATGACTGTCTCCAGACAGTCATGACACAGCTTTTATCTAATTAGCTAATCAAGCTAAACAACTACCACTAATATCCAATTAACAAATCACTTTCAGTAAACAATCACTAGAACACATTCTACATGTACTAAACAACAAGAACAGCCAGTAGAGATAATAATTGTTTTCTCTTCTTCTCTAAGTTTCTCACTATCTTCCCTTTAAAAAAACCTAGGAGAGAGAACTATATCTCTCTGTGTTCAAAGAATGTAAATACCACAGCACAGTAAAAAGAGATTATAAAAGTGAGATCTGTCTATCTCTCTGTCTATTTGAATCTTCCTGGCTCTGCTCCAAAGCAGTGGAAGATGCAAAGCTCACCTAAAGGCATCCCTTCAGGAGAGGAGTAGAGACAAGTTCCATTGACTGATCCTGAGCAGGCAGAGATGTTTCCCCATCCAGAGATGGTTGTTTTTTCCCCTCATGTTTTCCTACTCCAGCCTCTTGTGCCCTGAAGCCTTCTTTTTATCCTTTAAATTTTTGCATGTCCTGAGGGAGTGGAACTATCCCATGCTGTATCTGGGGTCTTGTGACTTTGCTCATACATGCATTACATGACACAGGGTTTCCTTCACTGGCATCCCCAGGGTTGTGTAAGTGCATTCGTTAATGGGGCCTTATGAGAAACTCTGTTACTGCTGGTCAGAATTCTCAGTTGACAAAAGAGGGAGAAGAAACACCTTGGTCCTCTTCCATATACTGAGGTGCCCACAGAGGTTCTCTGACTTCCATCAGAGATCTCTGCATGCATCCTCATCTCCTGAATGACCCGGTTTTCTAACAAGAGTGTGGATGTCAGGAAGGAGGAATGCTGGTGCAGGCCTGAAGAGAAGGTGAACTCCAGAAGTGCCTCTCACAAGGAGTGAGCTCACCCAGGAAACCCCTGCAGAGCCAGGATGGAGCTGTGGGACAGGGCGGGGTATCAGTCACTGCTGAAAGACAAACAGGACATGGCAGAAGCAGAGGGAGGCCCTCACCAGACCCTTGAGAAATGCCACCCCTTCCCTGTTAGCTGCCTGAGAGGCTGTTGGAGCTTCAGTCCCAGATGGCCCCTGATTGTAGGGCCAGGGGCACTTTGAAATCTGTGCCTCCCCTCGGGCAGAGAACGACCCAGGAGAGCAGCAGCACAGTGCTTTGGGAACGTGTGAGCCCAGCAGCCTTTGAGTCTTGGCCCACAAAGGGCATGTGGGAAGTTGAAACCCATCTTCTCTTGCTTTCTGTGCAGGTGCTTCTAGAGAAAGAGCAGGAGCACACTGCCTCATCTGAGATGCCATGCCAGACTCAGGGAGAGCTGTTCCCTGCCCGAGAGCAGGAAGAGCAGCGCAGGCAGCAGGTGGAAGAGCCACAGGAGAATGGCCAGGTAAGCCTGACTGGCCAGGGCACAGAGGGAAGGGCAGGAAGAGGGGCATAAACCGGAGCTCTTGGGACAGAGGAGGCCAGGAGTCCCACAGGCACTGAAAGCACAGAGCCTTGCAATCTGCAGAGATCAGCCCTGGGACAGGAGGTTTGCAATGGAGGCTGATGTGGGGAGGGAAGCAGAAAGAAGTGGCTGAATAAATGTGATTTGGAGGCTGCAAGAGGAAAAAGCTGAGCCTGATGGCAGCTCCCAGTCACTTACTCTGCTTTTGTGTGTACAGAACATCAAGGCAGAGCCACAAGCAGAGCTGCCCAAAGCTCAGAGTGACATCATGGCAGTGAAGAGAAAGAACAAGGAAGACATGGGAAGAATTCAAGAGGAGAATCTCCATCAGCAGAGGGGTGATCAACAAAACCAGGTGAATGAAAGAGTGGCAGCCGCTCCACTCATGAAATGTCCTCTCTTTTGTTTGTTAGAGAACATGAAGGAACAGCTGGATGCAGAGCTTCAGACAGCTCACAGTATGATCAAGGCAAGGCATAAGCGGCTGGAGCAAGAAATGAAAATCTTCAGAGAGAAACTTAATCGCTTCCGTCAGTCTCTGCAAAACCAAGTGAGTGAAAGAGGGATGCAGCCACTGCAGTCACCAATCTGGTGGTTTCTGCCCTTCTTGCCTTTCCAGTGCAGAGCAGCAGGGAGTGGGGTGATGCCATGGAGTGCCATGCTGCTGTAGTGTGTGTATCACAGTCACTCTGAAGAGCATTTCCTGGTCTGCTGAATCTCAACTGCTGCCCTGGACAGTGAAACTTGTCCTTTGGCCTTTTGGCCAGCAATCATCCAAATTGATTCCTGCTGGCCTGTTCCTGCTCTCCTTTTTTCTTGAGGGGTTTTTACAGTGGAACTTGGTGACCCAGATGGAGGATTGAAACAAGCTGTTGTATCCCCTGTCAATCTGTTCTTTGCCTTTCCTCACAGTCAATGACTCCTGGCTGACAGGGACAAGCTGTAGTGTGTGACTGCTTTGTTCTGTTTGACTTGAGGTGCAAGTGTTGACATCTCACCGGGCAGCCTGCGAAGACTTCCAGCCAATGTCTGGCAATGAAGGACCCCAAGTTAGGAGTGAGGCACAGGAGCAGTGCCCACCAGAAATGCTCCAGGTCCAGCACATCATGGGCTCTGAACCTGCTGCCGCAGCAGCATCACCTCGAGGAAGCCCTTCTGTGAAACCTGGGAACTCAGGCTCGGGCAGATCCTGGGAACAGGAGACTGAGGAGGAGTACCTGGAGCTGCTGGGTATGTCTGGGGTGTTTCTTATCTGAGGGACAGTGTGTTGTGGGCAGGTGTCAGCAGAGCTGTACCAAAGGCTCCTCCTGAGCTTGGTGGCACAGGGCCATTTAGGAGTCCCCAAAGGCAGTGCTGTGCTCCGAGGCAGCGAGAGAGCTCTGGGTGTTCCTGCTGCATCTGAGGGCACCTGGGACTGGCTTGGCTTTGCTGAGCTTCCCTCTCTGCTAAAGGCTGAAGCAGGGATTGTTCTTGGATCTGCAGAAGGCTGTGACCTAGCAAATGATCTAGGCAAGTCCTGTGTGCTAGTGGCCAAACTGAACAGAATTTTTAGCTTCCTAAATTCTCCTTAGATGCCTGACTTCCAACCAGTCATTAGAGCAAAAAAACTTCACAGAAATGGACTGGCTTTGGAGTTTTGTCTTTTGGGTTGGGTTGGTTTTTGTTTTTTTTTTTTTTGGGGGGGGGGTGGCATTGCTTTTGTGTTGTTCATTTTTGGTGGGGGTTTTTTGTTGTGTTTTTCTCCATCCTGAAGGAGCCCTTCTACCCCACGTCTTACTGATGTCACTTTTTATGACTGTTACTGTTACCACTACTACATCTGCAGTTTATTTTCATGAGAATGCTATATTTTTGTCAATAAGAGAATGCTATCTTTTTGTCAATAAGAACTACTTTGAAAGAACATCAGGTTACAGGACAAATAGGGAGCACAAGGTGTTTTCCATGTGCCCCCAAAGAAAAACCAGAGACTTTGATAACAAACTTCATTTAATCTTCTAGTTTTATGCTTATCAAGATGTGCCCAGGAGACACATCCAAGTGGCGTGATCAGATAAAACTGTACTGCAGGCATTTCTCAAGAGAGAGCCTCCAGCCCGGCCATGGTATATCCCTCGGATCCATGGCACTTTTCCATACCCGATTCCCACTCTTTCCCATGACTGTTAGAATCCTACCCATTGGCCCAAGCCCTGCTCAGATCAGTCTCTAGGAAAACACATCAAGCCCTTTGTGATTCTGCATCACAACCCAATGAATCTGCTTCTTGCCCGTAGGAGCTGCCAGTGCTGTGCTCTCAGATAAGACCTGGTGGGGCTGAGACCAGAGCCCAGTGGATTCTGTGTCTGCCATCACCTGTTGGGACAAAAAGGGCACTGATCTGCGCCTCAGTGTGGCTGATCTCAAAGCCCATCCTGTTGTGTCCTGAATGGGGGCAACAGCTTGTCCGGGGCTCAGGCTCACTCTGGCTTCTTCCCATCAGTGCCTGTCAGTGCTCATGCTTGGGCTTTGCCAGCCTTGTTGTGCCAGCTGCCCTGTCCCTGAGGGCTGGAGGGACTGCAGAGGCTGGAGCCTTCCTTAGCTGGGAGAGGGGCATCTTTGAGCTCAGCCTGCTCATAAACAGGTCAGGGTCCTGATGCTGAAAGCCCCGCCAGGATCAGTTACAGCTTGAGCTGCTCTGGTGTACAAATGGGAAGGCATTCCTTTTGCAAATTGCTGAAAGGTGGGGAAGATGTCTTCCTCTCCTGGGATTGCACGTCCCTGTGCTTTGTTTCCTGTCAAGAGAACTCTTCAAAAGACTGTACAAATCAGTCTCTGTGCTGGCCACCTGTGCTGCAGAGCTGTCTGCCTGGTTGTGGTCGTTGTTACCCAGCTGACCACAAAGGGCTCAGAGCTCCAGGCGCTGGGGCTGCCTTTTGTATCTTCTGGAAGCTGGGATCTCTGCTTTAAAGTCAGCATCTTGCATTTTGTTTCCCTCAGGGAGAATGGTGAACTCCACTGAAAATCCCCTGATGAAGTACATCCATCTGAAATATCTTGGCAGCGGGTGAGTCCAACAGCAGTTACTCCTGCACAACCATGGGCCAGGTGTTTTTGGGGTGGAATGTCTATCCAGCGTGAAGTCAGGCCAGCTGCAAAGATGATCACACACTGGGGATAGATTGTCCCATCTCTCAATGCTGCTCAGAATTTGTGAGTGGGCTCAGAAGGCATTGTCAGAGAAGCCTTGCTACCGAGGTCTTGCCTACATCAAGGAACAGGACCTGGAAGATCTCCTTGTCTCTCAAGTGTGGGACAGCTCTGTGTTAATTTCTTTAGCATTTTTTGTATGTCTCAAAATCATACTGGCACACTAATGAAAAGAGAAGGAACTTGCTTGCCTGAAAGAGCAACCTACGCCCTATCAAAGTTGTGAGATAACAGTTCCCAGGAACAATTCTTTCCCCTGGTTTGAAGAAAGAAACACTCTGTGGTCAGGATAGGAACCACACCGTTCAGACAGTGAAACCCAAGAGGAAAGACTAACCTCCCTTTAGAAATTGAACCCCAGTGCTTCAGGAACAGGCCCAGTGCCCATGCACTTGAGAGAAAAATGCATCATCTGCCTTCTGGCAGAGTCCTCCTGCATCCCGCAGGTTTTGACACTTCCAGCAGAGATCTCCTGTGTGGGCTGGCTTTCACTGCAAGATCTAAACAGCTTCTCCTTTCTCTGTTTCTGCTTTGTTTCTAGGGGTTATGGAGATGTTTATAGAGCACTCGACACTGCCACAGGAGGAGAGGTAAATGTCAACAGCCCCTGCAGGC
Organism: Zonotrichia albicollis; assembly: GCF_047830755.1. Classification (NCBI taxonomy): domain Eukaryota; kingdom Metazoa; phylum Chordata; class Aves; order Passeriformes; family Passerellidae; genus Zonotrichia; species Zonotrichia albicollis. The sequence continues at coordinate 3,241,281 of NC_133827.1, read as the reverse complement.
TCTGCTGCACTCGAGGGCTTTCCCCTCTGGTGTGAGCTGTGGCTGGAGCCCTGGGCAGAGCTGTACTGAAAAGGCACAAGAAGCACAGACTGGTGCCAGCCCACAAAACACATTTGGGACTTTGTCCTCCTCAGCTGCCGGAAGGAAGGCACGGAGGGCAGCGGTTCCTTTCAGAGAAGGACGCGCTCACTCGCTCTCCATTGCTAAAACAAAGGTGGTGCCTGCAAGCACCTCACTGCTCTTTGGGGCTACAGCTTCAGAATCCTGGATTCTCATTTGTGGCTGCCAGCAAATGCATCTGAAAGTTACTGGTAGTTCCTTGTCCACCCGCAGTGCTGCACTTGGGAACTGCACATAGGGAGAGATCTGCAAGGCGGCCCTGAAAGCCCTAAGCCCTGCCCATAGCCCAAGATGTATCCACAGAGTATTAAGGCATGGATTCCTTCTTCTGAGTCCCAAACAAAGCAGCAGAGAGTGTGGACAGAGGTTTGTGGGTGATAGCTGAGACACCGCTGTTACCAAATGGTCAAGGCAAAATGTCAATGCCCCCACGTGTCCTGTAACTGGTACCCAAGGGAGCAGAGAAATGGGCTGTTGGAATGTCAGTTCCTAATTACTGCAGTGCCTAATCACAAGGCAGTTTGGCACAGCTCATCTGCATCATTGCAAAATCACTCACTCCACGTGCCTTGTGGTCTCATGCCACCAACCTCCCAAGTTACTGATTTTCAATGTCATTTTAGGTAGCAATAAAAAAAATAAACCTTCAAGGAGTGAGGAGGAAGGAGCTAACCTTTAATGAAATAATGATCATGAAGAGATATAGGAGTCCCAATGTTGTGAATTATTTGGACAGGTGAGAGGTCATGGTCTTATCCCATGGATGTGTGTTTACATAAAGCAAACATGAGAGGTTAAAAACCCACTTTGGTCAGTGGCAGCAAGCAAAGCTGTTAATTTTTATTTATTCATATTTCTCTACTCATCTCCAATGGATGAGAAGAGAGTGCATTTTGTCTGCATGAGTCTTCCCTGGCACACCTAGTTTGATATTTACTCCAAAATTATTCAATACCTGGATCAGCTGTATCTTCCTAAGTCAATAGCCTCAAAGTTCACTACCTCCACATTTATTTGGGATTGATTTTTTAAAGTTTCTTAAGTGCAGATGAACCATCCTAAAGTGGATTTCCCTTGGATTGTTGTCCCTCCCTGCCATTGCTATGCATGCCAGGAAGACTAGGTGCTTATTTCCAGAAACACCATGCCTGAAATGTTTTTTATCTGGGCTGTTTCTAAACTGTACTTTTCATTTGCTGCCTATCTAAGACATCTCCTTTTTCACAGATGAGTCTTTCTCTTTGAGACTGTACAGATTGCAAACAATGCACAGCCAAGAGGGAATATCTATTCCTTTGATTCTGTCCTTGTCACAAAGGCATCTGGAAATAAGAAACCTGGAAGCAAAAAATCAACATAGCCATGCATGTTCAACTCTACCCCCTTGTTTCCTTCTTTCAGCTACCTTCTGGGCAAGGAACTCTTGCTGGTTATAGAGTACATGGATGGAGGTGTCCTGACCGATATCATCAGCCAGACCTGCCTGTCTGAAGATGAGATGGCAGCCATCAGTCGGGAGGTCAGCAATCCCAGCTGTGCTTCCAAGGGCTTGGGCAGCATTGTCTGGGAAACAGGGGCTCAGAACAGGAGAGGTTTCCTGTGCCCAGCTTTGTTTCTGTGTTGCTGCTATTCTATGGGCAAGTAAAAGCATCTCAAGTGAAAGGCCTGCCAGTGCCCCTGCACTCCCTGTACTCAGTGCCAGTACTCGTATCTCCTGCTGTTGTATTCTTGCTCTGTCTCTTGTATTTGTGTTTGCTGTTCTCCACCTTGCCTCTCTAAACGTTTGCCTGGAGTCTGTCTTCACTGCATTCCTTGCCTTTAAAGCCAAGGTGCTGGTGGCAGGATTTGAAACAAACAGCAAAGAAAAAAGAGAGAGACTCGTTTCTCTCAGTCCTCAGCTAAAAAGGATAGGAGTGCAGCCAGAATGCTCTTTGCTTCTGAGCACATGCACTGCAGCAGGAGTCATCCTGGCTGGTTGGCAGGGGACAGCCTACAACAGCAGGTGCTGTTGCTCTTTCAAAAGCTGACATGCCTTTCCTCAGAAAGGTCCTGCTCTGCAAGTGTTGGAGCAGCAAGCTCTTCTTCTCAGTGGCCACTACCGTTCTGCCATTACTTCCCATTCCCCTGGAGAGGGAATCTTTTAGATTCTTTGTTTCCTTTCTTGTGTGATGAAATCACATCACTCATTTTTGCCCTCCTCTTTCTGTTTTCTCCCTCAGTGCCTGCAAGGACTGGATTTTCTTCATTCCAATGATGTGATCCATCGAGACGTGAAGAGTGACAACATCCTTCTCAAAACTGACGGCTCTGTCAAGCTGGGTCAGTATATTCTTGGTCAGGTGCAGCATTTCAGGGATGTGGGTGTGGGGCTGCTTGGAGTGACTGCCAGCTCCCCAAAAATGGTGCTGGTGGCAGTGCAGGGACCCCTGCTGCGAGCTGAGGGCACAGTTGCAACGTGCACAGAGGTAGAAAGAGCCACAAGCAGTCAAGAGTGGCCTTGCTCTGTGTGTGTCCCTTCCAGAGGGAGGGAGTTACAAGTCTAAAGTTTCCAAAGAACAAAAGCCACTGCTGGAGGCAGTGTAAAAAATGGGGGGATTTTTAAAGTCACCAATGCCAGGAGATTCAACAGCACGTTTTCAAACTTCTACTGGGGAATTCTTTTGCTTGCTTTCCTACTTGCACAGAATTCAGATAAAACCACTATTTTGTTTTCTCCTCAGCTGATTTTGGCCTCGCTACTCAGCTCAGCCCTGAGCAGAGCAGACCATGCTTGGTAGTCGGAACTCCTTGGTGGATGGCGCCTGAAGTGGTGACAGGTCAACCATATGGCCCCAAAGTGGACATATGGTCTTTTGGAATTGTGGGAATTGAAATGATAGAACAAGAACCTCCTTACTTGAGTGAAAGTTCTGGCACGGTAAGGAGCAAATACTCATTGATCCCACTGTCTTTCTCACCTGTCCCATGTCCTGTGTGCCACTGGACAAAATCCCATTGCCATCTGCTGGAACTACTTCCACCAAGGTCCCCTCCTACAAATGTCCCTGCAACACATCAGCATCTGCTGTAGTTTTGGTTGCATCATTGGGGGAAATCAAGCCTTACCACATGCAAACAAACTCCAAACAAACTCTATTCTCAGGCAACACTTTCCTTTGGGTTAGTGGTTCCAGTTCTTTTGTCTGTGTAGATGGCCTTAATAACAGGAAAAAAGCATCTTAAAAGTGTTGTTATCTTTCCAGAAATGAAGGAAGGAAACCCAAACCCAACAAAGTTTCTAAACCCGTGGTCTTTAGAGAGGAACCTAACCCTGTGTGCAGTTTCTTCTCACTGGGAAACATGGGCATGAGGGTGTAATGCACAGAGTGTCTTCTGCTTCTTGTGCAGTGCTGCTGAAACACTCAGTGTACAAGTTTAGGGCAAATTTGTTAAAGAATCTGCAAAGGAGGGCCCCTCCAGAAAGCGAAACCCACATGGCCCCTCCCCCCAACCGGTTCGGGAAAAAATTCCTCAGAGAGAGGTGGAAAGAACCTGTTTATTTGACTGTCCCCACACCCCCCAGCACACAAAATGAACAATACCCGATGACACCGCTCTGAGAAAGATGACAAAATCAGAAAGTCTCTTTCGGGGGGTGGTTGCTCTGTTCTCAGTCCCTCGGGCTCTGGGCCAGCTGCTGCAGCCGAACCTTCGGTGTTCCCGGGTCCCAGTTCGGAACAGGTTCAAGATGGTCACAGGAACAGGAGAGGAGAAACAGTCCAGGAAGCAATGTGGACTGTTTAGCTAGAACTAGCTAAAAAGCAGAGGCAGAAAACAGAGCAGAAGCAAGAGCAGAAAAAGAGAGCAAGCAAAAGCAGCAAGCTGAAGCTGGAAGAAAAAAAACAGCCTTATGTACCACTTTCCTCTGTGTGCCTGATAAGAGAAACCCAAACAAAACTTCCACTCTTCAGAGCTGGTCTTAAAGGCACAGAACAGATGAATGGGGATATACAAGCATCATAACATCACCCCAGGACACTCAGAGACCCTGTTTCTCTCCTAGCCCAAGCAATATTCTGCACGTCACCAAGCCAGAGCCTGGTGATGCGGAGAGCCTGCCAAAACCTCCTGTTTGTTTCCTGGCGCTTTCTGGGATGAGCCTACCATTTATGCATTGTCTTGAGTAGCCAAATGACTGGAGGGTGACCATAGGGATGGAACCTCTCCTTCTTCTGGCCTAGACAATTTTTCTTTTGCTGCAAAAATGGGAAGCTGAAATTTTCAGACTGCTGAGAGACAGAGCTGCAGGTGGCTTCTGTGTACCCAACCAGGCATTTTCATCCCAATACATTTGTGCAGGCATCTTAATGTGTCTGTGTTGAAAGGAGATTGTAAATGTTTGTTTCCCTACCTGGGTATTAACTGATGGATTTCCTTTCTTTTCTTCCAATTACCATTGTTTTCAAGAACAGCACAAAAAGCTTGATGAGTTTTGTTCTAGGGCACATGCGCTTAAAGGACCAACAAGCACTGCAGAGATGCCTTTCATGTACTAACCCTTGAAATTAGTATAGCAAAGTCCCTCTTCCAAAAAGCCTCTCAAGCTGGCATGAATCCTCAGAGATGCAAATGTCCTTTTGCTGATGTAGTTCCGACTAACTACGTCAGGCAATGAAATCAGCTGCCAAGGCAAGATCTGCGGGATGGTGGAAAAGCTGTGGCTGCATTGGGGTTTGGGTTTTTGGTTGGTAAAGGAAAGTCATCTCTGGGTCTGTGCCAGGGCAGAAACTGCCACTGAAGAACAGAGGTTAAACAAAGGGATCTGGGAGAGCCTTAGAGATGTGAAAGCAGGAGGTGGAGCCTGGTGTCTCCTTTTTCTCCAGGCTACACACCTGATAGCCACAGTAGGGACTCCACAGCTGCGGCAGCCCAAGCTCCTCTCGGCTTTGCTGCGTGACTTCCTGAGCTGCTGCCTGCAGACAGACGAGGAGCGGCGCTGGTCTGCCAAGGAGCTCCTGCAGGTAAAATGGGAAGGGGCTGCAGGGGAAACAGGCTCTGAGGGAAGGGCTCCTCCTCCACTCAAGTCCAAGGCAGCAGATGAGCCCCCTTCCTCCTCCACTCACCTCTCACCTCCTCACCTCCACTCTTGCTGCTCTTCAAATGAAAACAGTGAGGAATCCTAGACTGGGCTGGGCTGGCAGGGCCCTGTAAATGTCCTCTGGTGCAAGTGTCCTGCAATGAGCAGGGACATCTTAAAACAGATCAGGTTGCTCGGAGCCCTTTGCCACCAAAGCTGGAATGGTTGCAGGGATGGGGCTCCTACAAGCTCTTGGGGCAACCTGTGCCAGGCTTGCACCATGCTCCGAGTAAACAAGTTCTTCCTTAGACCTCTGATTAGATGCCTTTGGTGTTTAAAAATATTTGTCCATATCCTATTGCAACTGGCCCTGTTAAAAAAGATGTCCCCCACTTTCTTCAAAGCCACTCTGAAGTCTTGGAAAGTGGCAATAAAGTCTCCCTGGGGCCTGTTCTTCACAAAACTGAATAACTCCACCTCCCTCTGCATTTCCTGACAGGAGAGGTGCTCTGTCCTCTGACTATTTCTGTTGCCCTCTTTTGTGATTTGGTGGAGTGTTCAGTTTTATCTAAAGGCAAAAGAATTGAAGTAGAGCAATGCAGGGTACAGGGACATTAAATGGTGGTGGAGGAACCCAAGGAAGCCAGTCCCAGCCTAGGGGTCAGAGATTTGGCTGTGGGCAGGAGGGGCTATGGGGGGCTCACTCTGAGGGGCCCTGGTTTGTGCCCCCCAGCCCACCCTTAGAGGTTTCTGCCACGCAAACAGGGACAGCTGGGAGGGACTTGTCCCAGCCCCATCTGCTGCCTGGCACGCTCAAGCAGACAGGAACTGCGCCAGGGTTACTGCCAGGTTGTGTGGCAGAGAGGGAACTGCAGAGGGAACAGTGCCCATCTTTCAAAGGCAGGGGCCTGTGTGAATCATTGGAGTTTCCTGAAAGGAAGAAAACCCAGGGACAGAAAGCACCATTTCTAGAGCATTGGCAGGGAAAAAATCCCAGCATGATGAAGAAATCACAATAAAAGATGAGTGGGATTCTGGGCCAGGTTTGCCTGTGATGGCAAGGTCTTGTACACTGGGGATGACTGGGGAGCAGATGGTCGCATTGCTCCTCTTTCTGGGTCTTTCCAGGAACTTGATGTATCCTGATTGAGTCTCTGAAGCAATGAGCTTGGAAAGTAATGGTTCACTGTTCTTTGTTGTATTTTTTTTTCCAGTGGACAGCATCCATTTGTAACTTCAGCCAAGCCACCATTCATCCTGGCACAACTCATCAACTCTGTGAAGAAGACGAATAGTCCTAATCCTAAACCTAAACCCTAACCCTAACCTTAAATGCTAACCCAAACCCAAACCCTAACCCTATCCCTATCTCTAACCCTTACCCTAAACCCAACCCTAAGCCTAAACCTAAGCCTAAGCCTAAGCCTAAGCCTAAGCCTAAACCCAAACCTAAACCTACGCCTATGCATAAGCCTAAGTCGAAGCCTAAGCGTAACCCTAACCCTAACCCTAACCCTAGGAGACGAGAACATAGCAGTCATGTCAAGATGTTATCTCTGTTACCAATTTAGAGTAGGATTGTAGAGTAGGGTTGCTAAAGAGATTTGTAGCATAGAATTATAGATTAGAGTTGTAATTAATAAAGTTTCTGAAACATCAACTCACTTGGAAGATTCTCCTCCTTCTGACCCCTTCAGAAAATTCAACATTTCCTTCTGAATTACCAATTGTTTTTTATTGGTGCTAAGTCACACATGTGGCTTCTTTTGTATGGTTTCATAAGTGAGGAGGGGACTTCATATCATTCATCCTCTCCAGACCGCACTGCCTTTGGAATATGAGCCACTGGCTGGTTATGGCACAGCTGCAGTATTTCTAGTTGAGGCAGTAAGGGCAATGGCATTTGAAGGCAAAACCAAAGGAAGAATGAGGCAACCCAAACATCTTGTGCAGATGCAGGCCTTCAGCTGTGACTGGAGAGCATTGGGGTTCCTGCCACTTGGACTTGGATCCCTAAATGCAATAATCTCTTTGGCTGGAGAAGAGCCTTGCTCAAGTGAGAAAGCAGAAAGGTCAGAGAGGGTGCTCGGGAAGGTCTCCTGTGGTGCAGAGCTGTCAGCGCCTGTGAGGTGAGAGCGGGCCCGGCCTTGCCCGGGCTGGAGCCCCAGCAGAGCCCCGGCAGAGGCTGGAGCAGCCTGAGCCCCGGCAGAGGCAGGCTGGAAGGAGGCCCCTGCAGCTGCAAGAGGCAGCAGCCGGGCCCTGGGTGCCTCTTCCCGGGAGCGGGCGAATCCTGCGCTCTCAGAGCCCAGGTGGCAGCTGGCTGCTGCCGAGGGGAAGCGCAGCCGTGCTGGGCACAGCCCGGCCTGGAGGCATTGGCTGTCTGGAGTGTGCCAGGAGCAGAGAAAGGCCAAGGGCAGCCGCGGGCCGCTGGGCTGGCTGAGGATTCCTCCTCTTCTGCTGGCTACCCTGCAACTCCTGGCAAAGGCCAGCAGTGTGTGCAGCACTCTGGGCACCGGGACAGGGAGCCGGGCTGCTCGGCAGGCTGGAGCACAGGGCAGCTCCTTCAGGCCCGGCACTTGTGCCAGCGAAGCGAGGCCAGCGTGAGGCAGGGACAGCTTGGCAGGGCCCATCTGCAGGAGCCAGCGCCTCACGCAGCTCTGGGAGGAAGCACCTGCAATCCTGCAGTTCTGCACTGAGCCAGAGCAAAGGTGTGAGATGCAGTGTGTTTGGCAGAAATATTCAGGCCCACCAGGCCAGCCTGCTTCATGCTCTCTGGTGCACAGCAAGCACTGTACATTGCAACTCTGAGCTGCTGGGACAGAGGCACATCATGGATGTGCCTGAGGCTTGTGCTTGAGGGGTGAACTGATTTGGAAGGGGGCAGAAGGGTTTCAGTAGGCAATTTGTGTTTTCTTCATTAACTTCTGAAAGGAAGTCATAATGTGTTGCACACAGGTAGGGTTATTAGAAAAGAAAGGCCTTATAAAATCAGGCTTTGCTATAGTAAATTCCCAGCTAGCCTGTTACGTCTTCTATGTGCAGCCAGCTAACTTCCAATGGGAATAGTCATGAGTTTAGTTAGCACAACAAGCTATTGTGCTAAGAAAACTGTTTGCATCTCTAATAAAAAAGAAATCAGTCCCATGAGCATCCATGAAAGAAAAATGTAATCACCCGAGTAAGAGCGAGTCTTAAAAAGAGAGAGTCTTAACATGTACACACTAATACACCTTCTAAGTAATAAATTGTGTGGCAAGGAAACTACCAGCCAGTTGAAGTTGAACATGAGTCTGTGAAAACAGTATAAAAATGAGTTATGTGAATAAAGAATTGGCTTTTCCTGCATGAAGAAACTGAGTCCCAGCTGCTTTATTGACACAGCAATGTGGCTTCACTCAGCAAGAGCACTTGCAGGGTGTATTGATGAAACACTTGTGTTTGATTCTCAGAATAGGAAGGAGAGGCATTAAGTCTAACAAACAGGGCATAGTTATTGAAGATGGAGGGAGAAGACCCATCCTTGTTGATCAGCATCGACTCCGTTTATTCACTCAATCAATCACTTTTTATAACCATGTTAAGTTCCTGCATATTGCAAACCCGAGCTCACAATAGGTCAGAGGTAACACACCAACTCCTCCTTATGTTTCCAATACCAAGATTTGGGTTCTCAAAATTATTTTTGCTTTCCCAAAGCAGCCAAAGATAGAATATCTACTTGTTATGAGAAAGCTGCCTGAGAACTCTGATAGGCAAGGTTCTCAAGGTCTTCATGTTTGTCACTTCTACTTGTAATTAAAAACAACCTGAGAACTTCTGCTGTTTACAGAAACCGGCTGTGAGAATTTTACTCCTCACAGCTGCCTTCTAAGCCATTTCTGAAAAAATCTCCAACACATAGTCTTTTGAATTCCTTTAGCTTTAACAGGAGTGCTGAACCATGTATTCCCCCACTGCAGTGCTTACTGTGTGCAAGTGGCTATCTTGGCCTTGAGAATAAGGAGAGTGCTCCTGCTAAGAAGGTAGCTGGAATGCATTCAAAGGGAAGAAAGTGTTTTATGAGGCTCTTGACCACCAAAGGAGAATTTGAGGAATGGGACTATTTCCCAAATGACTGTGTCAGGAACCAGAGTCGTCCCCAAAGCCCTGCCGTATTTGATCCATGTTTGAGCACGTTGACAAGACAGTGAAGAAAAATGTCTTGTTTAACAGGTGGGACCTTGACCCTAGAAAGAGAAACAATGTTTTGGTCAATCGGTGGGCAATCAAGCTCTGAAAGGGGAACAATGCATAATGGAGCCCTTGGTGGCAGGGAGTCATGGAGTCATCCTGAGCCATCATCTCACACGCCAGGCATGTGTGAGCCAATGCTGTAACTGGGAAAATTCCACTCCTGAGCAGGAGATACAAGGCCTGGTTCTGAGCTGGAAGGGTGAGAAGGATGAGATGCACAGTGTTTTGATCCAGGGGATGTCCTGGAAGTGCACTGCCTACCTGCTACCTGCCCCTGCTGCCGAGCACCACGCTCCATCTCCTTCTCAGCGGTTTTTTGGGAATCCAGGGGTTGGTATGTATTATTTGCTACTGCAACTAATGGCATAAATTTGCAAGCTCAGTTGTGTCTTAGGTTCTTTTGTGCATGGATCTCCTCCTGAACCTGTGTCAACGACCAGCAGGGACCTACAGGACACTCCTATTCTGATGTCAGCAAATTCTGAGAAGTGATTGAAATATGTCAATAAATTTGAGGTAATGTTTAGCCTATGAGTTTCAGCAAAGTATTGAATATGTCTTAGTTCCCTCGATAAAAACTGGTAGGTGGGATTGCTGGGTGTGCAGGGCTTAGGGAAGTTACTCCCTGTGCACCCAGCACTGAAATAAAGTAATGCCTCCTTTCTAACCCAGAGCTGGCAGCAGGGATCAGGCCCTGCTTGGAAACTTTGATTTTTGCAACTTCTGTAGCAGGTAAGAAAGTCAAAATAAAACCTTTTCCAGCTAGTTTATCCTTTTAGTCACCAAAGCTCTGTGCCACGGGTGGCCTGGGTGTGTGCAGAGCAATGCAGCTCCCACAAAGCCCTTGGTTTCCCCACAAGTTGCCAGTTTGACTTCTTCCAAAGTGAAAGAAAGGCAGAGATGTACATCCACAGAAGTCCTGGCCATGTCCAATAAATGTGCAAATATGTGGGGAGATTTGTTAGGAAGGATTTCAGGTGTTATGCCAACAGTGCCTTCTCTCTTGGTTCTGTGCATTATAGGTGAGTAATGTAATAGCTGGCTCTCACAATTAAGAGATAGCTATTATGTGGATAGATACTATGTTCAAATGTAAAGTGCTGTTATTGTAATATGTCCTCCCATAGTCCTCTTTCCTGTCCCCCTTGTAATAGCCTTGGCAGTCAGGGCATTTGAGGAGGGCTGGCTTGTGACCAGCAGGCAGCGTGTAACAACACCTGACCTCCAGTCAGGATGCAAGAAAGTAATCTCCACCAATGGACAGCAGAGAAAGAGTTGACTGACAAAACATTGGGAGGGGCTAAGGGTATAAAAGGCAGAGCATCCCTTTTGTAGATGAGCATGTGGCTGCTAGTCACAGAGACTCCCAGTGTTGCAATCTTTCCTTATTCAGTCCTTTCTAAGGGTTTACTAAATCTTTAAAATGTTAAAGGGTGGGTCATTTCTCAGGTGGGCAATGCTTTTGGCCATTTTCTTGGTCTGGTTTCCTTTGCTTTTGTCCCATCTGAGTGCTCAGCTGGGGTAGGTGCTTGAGGCACTCTTGGAGTTACTCTTGGATCCCTTGAGAAACAGGGTTTGGCCCATGAGGGGAATTTTTTCTGCTTTGTGACAGAGAAGAACTTCCCAGGCTCTTTTGTGTTTGCTGTAGGAAAGGCTGGTTATTGCTATGCATAAATTCACAGACCAACATGTAGTGTTTACTTTGTGATGTCAGGGCATGGTTGCCACCCTGTCATAGTGACATCAGAAGGTTGCCTTGGTGCATGGAAGGCCTGAGTGTCAGAGCAGCCCTAGGCCTTGCTCAGTGCAGGAGCATCCTCGAGCTTGAGGCATTTTTCGGTGGGTACTTGCACACTTACAAAAGCCTTGTTTCTTCTGGTGTTGCAGCACATCCTGCAAACTTGCAGAGCAGCGCTATAATGATTCACCATCTTGCTCCTGCGCTTTTTGCTGTATATGGTGTTTCCTTCTCAATCTACTATTTGACTCATTTTGCACATAGGAAGAGATTGGAGTGACATAGAATGCCATTGTTAACAATGTAGATGAACGCTCCTTAGAAGATATGGCTGTAGATGCGAGAAGAAATGGGGTTATAAGCACCAAGAAACTGCCTGTCCCCTATGACTCTCTCTTGCCACAGGTGACGAGAGCAAGAGCCGTCTTTCCCCTGGCTCTCTCTACTATTGCAGAAGAAGGCAGAGAGGAGGAAAATGAGAAAGATGACCACCGCCTTTGTCCAGCCATGGTTGCACCATAACCTGCTCATCATTCCAAGAGAGTAAGTGCCCGTTGTGGGGGGTGCTGACTTTAGTGCAAGGCAGAGGTGCAAGTGTCTGAGCAGCCAGCACTTGCTGTGTCTGGCCAAGGATGCTGAGTGCTGGAGTCCGGCAGGACGTAGCCATTTCCTGCAGGCAGTGACAGCTAGAAATTGGCCTTTGACCTGTCCTGTTGGGGCAGTGCAGAGCTGGGGGCTCCAGCTCACCTTGTGGCTGGTTGGCTCAAGGAAGCTCCATCTCTGGGCTTCTGCAGTGTTACGGCCAAGGGCACACGTGGTAGTGCTGGAGGGTCAAAAAGCGTTGTTGGTTTCTTTTCCCTTTTTGGAAAGGTGTCTTTGGCTTGTGGAAGTGTTCTGCAGTTTTCTTGAGTCGTTCTTCACTAGTAGAGTCACTGTTGATCCAACTGCCTTTTGGCTTTTGAGAAGCTGCAAACAGCATAAAGGGGCAAGTTTCTGCTGATCCATTTTGCGCTGAAGTCTGCAGCTTTGGCAAGTGCATTGGAGGACAGACTGGGGGTGAAGCTGCAAGTCCTTGACTGCTGTCTTGTGTTGCTTGGAAGAGGAAGGCCATCTTGCAATGCTGCCTGCTGGATCTGAAGTGCAATGGGCACCTTTGTGGCTGGGGAGCTGCGTGGGTCCAAAGGACGCAGGGCTGGCGGCCGTGAGCAGCTGAAGATGAGGCAGCGTGGGGCCAGGGGGGCAATCAGGCCAAGGGCACGGTGGCTGTGCCAGCAGCAGTGGGGCAGCAGGAGCAGGGCAGTGAGCGTGGCCTGTGCTGGGCAGCGCTGTGGCCACAGCTGGAGTGCTGTGTGCAGCTGTGGGCCCTGGAAAGCAGAAAGTCATGGAGGGGCTGCAGCGTGGGCACAGAAGGACAGGGGAGCTGGGCAAGGGGTGCAGCACAAGGCCAGGGAGGAGGTGCTGAGGGAGATTTAGCCTGGACAAGGGGAGCCTTGTGAGGGACCTTCAACATCTCCTCCATCCAAATATTTGAGCCACTTTTGGAAGCAGCTTCACCCCCTTTTCTTCCTTGAGATTTTTTTGTTTGGTTGGAGGAAGAGGCTTATTAATTTTATTTTTCTCCCAACTAAGGCTCTTTTCATCATTATTTTCTGCCCTTTTATAGCACTGGGACTGGGTCTGCTAGAATTTTAATTTCCAAGGTGTCACTTCTGGAGAATACAGTATTTTTGCATGAGAACACATCATTCTGTGCAGGGACCTTGGTGCAGAAGGAACTGTGGTGGTTCCAGGCCAGCCAGTATGGCCTTAGAGATCACTTTGAGCTTAGTAGTGCTCGTGCCTTTTTGCAGCCCAGGGAATCAAAGTGTGTTGTGTTTGGGAACGGAGCAGGAGATCAATGCCCTTGCATTCCAGCTGGTGCTCAGATATCACAGGTGCTGGAAGGGGCTGGGCTGCATTTCTGACTCCAGCTACTTCAGCACCATCAGTGTGGTCGAGTCCAAGAGAAGAACTTGCCCGAGGCACAGATGCACAAAGAGTGCAGTTCCCAGCAATGCTCTGGGTCTGACTGCATTCCATAAGGACCTACATGCTCCAGATTCCCCAAGAGTGTGGGTTACTGAAGCAACAGGAGAGCAAGTTCAGGATTGTAGCTGACTGGGGCACTGGCTACCAAGTTCTGATGTGTGTAGCAACAGAGAGGACAGTAAAGAGAGATTTCAGTAATGAGATCTGTCTATCTATCTATCTATCTATCTATCTATCTATCTATCTATCTAATATTTACATAATTGCATCTTCCTGGCTCTGGTCCAAGGCAGTTGGAGGTGCAAAGCTCACCTAAAGCATCCCATTCAGGAGAGGATTAGAGATATGTTCCCTCGACCACTTCTGAGAATTTGGAGATGTTTTCCCCTTCAGACATGGTAGTTTTTTTCCCCTCAGAGTTGTTTTCATCCTCCGGCCTCTTCTGCCCTCAAGTCCCCAGTTATTTCTTTAAATTTCTGCCTGTCCTAGAGAGGTGCAACAATTCCATGTTCAGGTGGTGTTTGGTGACACTGGTCACACATGCATTATGTGACACATGGTTTCCTTCACTGGCATCCCCAGAGCTGTGTAAGTGCATTTGCTCATGGGGCCTTAGGAGAGTCTCTTTCCCTCAGCAGCAGCAGCAGCAGGGAGCGGTGGCAAGGTCAGGATGAGCAGGAGGTGGCTGCCCTGGCCAGCCCTGCTCCCGGGCCCCAGGCCAGGAGGGCTCTGCCTGCAGCAGGGCGCTCTTCGGGCAGCCCCTGACAGCCTCTGCACGGAGCACGGCTCACTGCCCCATCCTGCTGGTGCCACTTTTCTTCAGCAATAACCTCGCTCCTCTTCACAAGGAACAACTCCAGAAATCTAAAAAGAGCTAATTCAAGTACAGTTCTACCTGCCTTTGCATTGCAGTTCAGGGCATGTGTCTTATTGTCTATAATTTCATGATTTTTATGAAAACATGCATTCATATCTGCACTTTTTTGTGGTTTTAATTATTCATATACCTAAACACGCCGTTTTAAACTCTTGATTTATTGCAGTTGGTAATTTTCAGGTAGTATATTCTAAAATGTCATAAAACAACACCTTTAAGGTAGTTTTTCTCACTCTTAAAAAAGCCCCCCATAAGCCATTTTAGTCTCTGTCTCTCCAAGTTGGTTCATATCGGCCTATTTTAAATCAGGGCTACAATACTTTTATAGGATTTAGAGAGGTCCAATGAAATGCACACCAGTGATTCCTCTTGTGGAATATGATGGCCCTACCATAAAGCCTCTATTTACTTTTTTGTTTCTCTCATTAGCTCAACTGTAAACACATGTTTAGTTGCAAACTTACACAAGATGAGCAAAATCTAAAGGATGTGATGGGCCTTTGGGAGCTCCTTGCTGATCTTTCTGCTTCTTCAGCTGATCAAGGCTCTGATCCAGGTAAAGAGACTGCACTTAGTGCTACACAACCATTTGGCTGGATCTCTGCTGATTTCTAGGAACAGCTAGAGGCCTCTAACTCCCCAGGATGTTTTGGCTGAGTCAAGCTTTGCCGGATTTTGGCTGCAAATACCATTGCCCTTGCTTTCTTATATCCGCAAGTACCATGGCTGGGCAAAAACTGCCACGTGGGGCATCTTCCAAAGGCACTTTGTTCTGGAGTTTGTGAATGAACGAGAGCCTCATCCACTTCCAAACCACATGAAAAAAATCATGAAAGAGAACTTCTCATCCTTAACAAACAACTGACAATTCTCAAGTGGATCTAGAGCTTCTTTATGGAATGAAAAGGAAGACAATCTTCCAATGGAGTTGTGCTTTCGGGAGTTTTTCTTCTGACTCCCACTCCCAGCTGGCACTGGAAAAAGTCACGTCTCTGCAAGCATCAGTGTCTTCTGTCTGCCATCAGTTGTTTTGCTGCAACAATCAGAACAGGCATTGGCCTGGAGAGAGGCTCAGCTGATGCTAGCAACAGGAGCTGCCCCAAGGAGAAAAAAAGACATGAACTTCTACCTCCCAAACCCATCTCCCCAGAGGCTCAAGCACAATTCCTCTGGTTCCCAGAAATACAAAGAAATAGGGCTGAGAAGACCCTTTGCAGCTATGTGTTCATGCCCAAGACTTTGCTGATGCCATTTGGGTTTTGCCTTTTGCCTTTTTTTCTTTTCTATCTTTTCTGTATTCATTACATATCAAATTAGAGCTCTATAGGCGACTCGATTTGTGATTACTTTTCCCAGTCCTTTTCCATGGCCTTTGCCTAAGCAGAAAGACAAACTTCCAGAGCTCCAAGCGTCGGGGGGCAGAAGGCCCCAGTGTTATCTTGGTTCTTCCTGGGACAGACCCCTGCAGGGAGCCGGTGGACTCACCATCCCTGCAAGCCTTTGAGAGACTGGATGTGGCACTCGGTGCCGTGCTTTAGTTGAGGTATTGGGCCATAGGTTGGACTCGACCATCTTGAAAGTGTCTTCCAAGCCAGTGATTCTGTGATTCTGCGACTGAGGCAGCTTTTCCTGCAGCGCTGGAAAGGGCTGTGGGGGCCCTGGGCCAAGGACGGGGATCAGGGCTCATGGAAAAGAAGCAAAGGGCTCAAGGTGAAGGCCGAGAGGGCAGAGCTGCCCCAGCGCGGCCCAGAGCGAGCCTCATGTCGTCCTCCTCACCCTGCGCCCTCTGCGCTGCCCTTTGCGGCGCCGGCGGCTCCTCTCGCTGCGGGGCTCCAGGGCGTGCTCGGGCCGGGCCCCTCGTCTTCGGGAAGCGCCGGAGTCTCGGAGGCGAGCGGCTGCTGCTGTGGCCGGCAGGGGAGAGCTGCGGCTGCGGGCCCGGGCACGGCGAGCTGCCGCTACGGCCGGCTCCTGCCGCGGCTTCTGCCTCTGCTCCGGGCTCTGCTCCTGCCCTGTGCGCACAGACACGGCCGAGGGCTGCCCGGCAGCTCCGTGCCGCTCCGCAGCGGGCCCGGCTGGGCTGCTGCTCCCTGCGGCCTCTGCCCGCCGCTGCCGGCCCCGCCGCGCTCCCGCCTGCCTCTGCCGCAGCCGGGCCCACACGGGAGGCAGCACATTGCGGCCGGCTCGGAAAAGCCCTGCCCGCAAACCGCCCGCCACGGCCCCGGCCGCAGGGCACAGGCTGCCGGCGGCCTCGCAGCTGCGAGCCGGCCCGGGCCGCCTGCCGGCCTCGGCCACAGCTCCCGCCTGTGTCTCCATGGCCGCGGCTGCTCGGCCCAGCGGGCTGAGCACAGCCAGCGCCAGCAGCAGCTCCTCACGGGCCCAGGCTCCGGGCGCTCCGAGCCCGCCCAACCCCGAATTCCAGCCCTGAGGGGCTTGGCGTCCCAATGCATCCCCTGGGGACAGCAGGGTCGGCCGCTGAGCTCAGCCCATGCTGACACCACCAAGGGACCAATGGAAAATTCACCAAATCCTCATCCAAGACAAGAGAGAACTCCAATGGTGCCTGACAGCCTGAGGCAACTGCCAATTCCAGATCATTCCATCCATGTAGGAAAAGAGGCTTTTGCATTAAAGCAGAAAAGACTTATCGAAAAGGAGGGCAGGAACAAACATCAAAGTTATTTGGACTCGTGCTTCTTGTGTCTGTTAGAAAGACCAAGAAAATACACTCCTTGCTCTTCTGACACAGCTCTCTCTGTTCATGATGCGAGACAGCGAGTGCTGATGATGTGCAGGAACTGATGCAAGTGACAGGGACAAGGATGCAGCAAGCACAGTGCCAAGCTGACAGAGGGATGATCTCTGGCAGTGGCACTGAAGCAGAAGAGTTTGCAGGCAGGACAGAAAATGGCTCTTTGTTTCAGCTCTTCTTTCAGTGCTGCTAAGAATGCACCAGAGCTTGGACCCCTTTCCAGGCAGGGCTGCATCAGACACAAACCAGCAGGGGACTGAGGAGCCCCTGGGGTGGCAGTGAGCAACCTCAGGCTCTGCTCGCTGCTGGTGGCATTTTCTATTGAACCATCGCAAAGCACTTCTGTTGTGCTCTGTATTTCTAAGGGTTTCCCCCCTTGGTTTTTTTTGGTTGTCTCCTACACCTTTTTTTCTCCAAATTTTCCTACCTTGTCAGCAGCAGCCCCTGTCCAGAACTGGCTCTAAAATATCAGCAAAGTAGCTGGGAACAACAATGGGTAGAATCCTGTGGCTCAGGAATTCGTATGCCAGAGCCCTGCCTGTGCCTTATGCTTTGTCAGGACCTCCTTCTGTGTGCAAAAACTAGGGAATAGTGGAGTTTTTTTGCCAAAGAGCTCCTGAGACGCAAATGTTGTGCTATGTTTCTCAGGAGTGTATCTGTTAAGTTCATTGCTGGCAAAGAGAAAATAAGGCCAGGGTAGCAGAGCAGCTAGGAGCTGATCACTCCCTGCAAAGGGCTGGTGTAGGATGTGAAAACACCATGTTCCAGGAGGGGCGAGCAGGGTAAATGCGCTCAAGGTGTTGCAAAGGAGGTTTGGGTTCACTTAGAGAGTAGTCAGGAGTGCTGAGCACTGGAAGATCCAGTTGCAGTCCCCATCCATGTCCCTTTCAGTGCTGGCTTTAAGGTGTCTGCAGTGTGAATCCAGAGCGCTCTGGGGGCTCCTGAGGCCGCCTTTGCACCCAGGGTGAGGATGCCCAGGAGACCCTGAGGCCGCAGTGGGGACCAGGGCTGGGGCTTGTGGCCTGGCAGGTGTGGCTCTGGGGGCTGTGACATGCCAGGGCATGGGTCACTGTCACTGCCCTCCGCAGCCCTGGCTAGCTCTGTGATGCTCCAGGGACAACGGCAAGAGTGGGGAACTGGCTAGGTTAGGGTTTTGCCTGAGCCAGGACCTCTAGGCCAAATGCCCAGCAGTAGAGAACCCTGGAGGGCTGAGTGAAGGAAGCAGAGGAGGCTCTTCTGCGGTGTAAAGTGCAGCAAATTCATCAGGAGAGTTGAAGGGAAGGTTTCCAGGTGAGCATTCCCAAAAGGAACAGATGTTGAAAAAACCCCCAGCACCCCTGTGCACGGGTTTTTAAAATCTTTCAAAACAGGGAGTGGACACCATATGGTAACCAATAAGCGACTCTTGGGGTGTGGTTTTGAGGGCTACAACAAATCAGAACAAGGGGAAGAGAGAGTGTTGGGATAGGGATTGGATCTTAGGGTGAGGGACAGGGAAATTTCTGGAACAAAGAGTAGGGTTTGGGCTGATGGATGGGGCAAAGGGGCTGGGTTGTCTTGACAGACAGGGAAAAATCTGGTGAGGAGGGAGGGGATTCCTTGAGGGACACTTGGGTAGGAGGGCGCAACATAGGGGAGAGACTAACTGTAATAACTCGGGGAACACTTGAACATACCAGAAGCTAACAGAACATTTGGCTCAATAAACTAACACACTGCAACACAGAAATTCAGGCTTTCAGCAGCTGAGAGGTGGCACTATCAGAACCCGCAGCCGCTGGTGAAAGCCATCTCTCCCTTCAGGTTCTTGCTGTGTGGGAAGGTGCTGCGGGTTGTGGTGGCTGCACTCCCCCTTTGCTGGGAGGATGATCTGTACCAGGGGAGAGCAGAAAGCTGCCATGGTGAGCAGAACATGCTCAGAGCATTACAGTTCAGAGAATGGCACTACCTGTTATAAATAGACTCAAGAGGAGTGAAATTTCCAATTTGAATTTATTAATTCAAGGCATACAGCATAAGCAAAAGTTTCAGCGCTGGACGGCAGGGAGTCTCCGCTCCACCAACTGCCGCACCCTCATCCCCAACGTCCCCCTTTTTTAGTTCTTAGTGCTTCCGGACTGCTGTGTCATTTTGAAGTACTCTGCGCTTGCGTTGATTGTTGCTAGGGGGTCTTCTCTCACCTCCTGGTGGTCGATGATGAAGGTCTTGGTAGTCTTCCTCGGTTGTGTCCTTTGACCTGATTCCATATTTGGTAGAAGAGCTTCGCCTTTTCTCTTATAAAACTTACTTAAGATCTTATGATTGCCACGCGATTATGCAAGCAAAAAAAGAATTATGCAAGTTAAATAAATCAAACAGGCACTTAACCACATCCTCTATTTTTGAGGTTTTTTGTGTAGCAAGCTAGACAAACACTTAATCACATCTTCTATTTTTAAGGTTTTCTGTGTAGCAAGCTAGACAAGTTAGATAAGCACTTAATCACATCTCCTACTTTTAAGGTTTTCTGTGTAACGAACAAGAGGTTTTATCTGTTTCAATCCCCCCTTTCTCTTTTATCCTCTTGTTCGTCAAACCTAGCCAATGCGTATCAACTTAGTTCTTAGTATTCTCCCCCTTTGGCTCCCCGCAAAGCTTCATATTCTGAGTGTATCACCATAAGGTGAGCTGCTTCCAGCCTCCCTTTAACAATATTCACTATTTTATTAAAAAGGCAAGGTTCAAACGTAAGTCCCAACATTAACAGTATTACTGGTCCTGCAATAGTTGACAACAAAGTAGTAAGCCAGGGGGAGTAACTGAACCAAGTTTCATACCAGCTCTGTTGAGCTTCTCTTTCTTTTTTCCTCTGTTCTAACCCTTCTCTAAGTTTTGCCATTGAGTCTTGGATGACCCCACTCTTGTTGACATATGAGCAACATTCCTCTCGTAAGGCCATGCATAGCCCTCCTTGCTGTAACAATAGAAGGTTTAGTCCTCGCCTATTTTGTAATGCTACTTCTGCCAGGGAATCTAAGGATTCTGTGAGATCTCTTATGGATTCTTCAATTTTCCTTAAATCTTCGTCTACAGATAGTCTAAGTTCTTGAAACCCTTTATGTTGTTGTACTAATGAGGCTACTCCTGTTCCTGTTCCAATTGCTCTGACTCTCAATAACATGGCTACCGTGAGAGTGGTGAAGACTTCCCTTTTTACTAAGTGATGCTCTGGCCCCTGATATTGATCATAAACGTAGTCAGGTGAGTGGTAAGTTATCCTGGGCACGATTAACACTTGAACACAGAATTCACTGGTTCTGTTAAATTTTTCTATATTTATACAAGGAGTAACTCCTAAAGTATTGCAAACCCATTTTGTGTTCATTGCTGGGAGTAGCCATTGTGCTGGCTTTGCTGGATTTCTAAGTTTCCCATACTCAGCACACAGGTGGTGTTTTTCTGGGGGTACTTGTCCTATACATCTCCCCTTCCCTGTGACTTTTGCTAAAGTTATTCCTTTCTGAGTATTCTCTTTCTTCCACAGGCATCTCACAGGGTTGGTGCCATTTATTCTCTTAGCCTTTGCCGTGATTCCTATTGCCTCATAAAAAGGGGGTTTGAGTGTATAGCATAGCCAACAGTCTGATGTCAAATTTGGGTGGGTTTTGTTTAGTACTTTAAATGTGGCTTGCAAAATTTTCCATAAGTTGTCATCTCCCGTTCCTGTTGAACTGGATGTAGGGGTTGGAAGTGTAAAATTTACATCAATGCTGGAATCATTTTCTTGCTCTTTAACCATCTTATTTCTTATCACCCGATTTGGTCCCACAGCTTCTGGTGGGTCATTAGGACTTTTCTTTATCAGGAAATGTCCCCCTCTGTCTTTTCTTCCTGGCTCGTAAAGTCTAGCCCCCCCCACATCTTCCCTAGTAACCACACAGAATCATCGGGATTGGTCATGTTGATGTAAATGTGATCGCAGTTACCGTTTTCTATGCTGTCATCTGCTTCTATTCCGCCAGGCTCTGCATTCAGACTTGATGTCGTGCACCCAAAAGGTCCCCATCCAGTGGTGATAAACTTATCAGTGCTACCCCATCCTGAAGAAATAGTTTCACAACCCCAGTAACCACAGTAATAATGCCCAGGATAATTACAATAACTCTTTCCAGGATTTGAGCTTGGGCAGAAGTAATAGTTATTTCGATTCAGACATGGTTCCACAGGTATAATGTCGCACAATGTAAGCAAAAAGCTAGGTTTTCCTGAAGTAATTTTTGTTTCTAGAACTTTCTGATCTTCCCATCTAATTAGGGACCACTTAAAGGGTTCATGGGTCTGAGCATAGGATATCTTAATCACTACACACATCACTATTAGCTTTGTCCAAACTGGGTGGTCCACATGGTTGGAATAGGACTTAAAAATTAGTTTTTGTTGTCTTTCTTTTCCCCGTTCCCCTCCCCTTAGTGGTGGCTCACCAATCTTGCGGTAGGACTGCCAGCACCTCCTGGACTTCCCACAGAGGGGTCGAGACTTCTGATTGTCTCCACGGTCCATTACCCCTCTGCCTCACTCGACCACTCGGTTGCTGCGAGCCTCGAGGGTGACCATCTTCTCGGCAGCAGGGGTATTCTTCAGGAGCTGGATAATTATGATTGTCTCTTCCCCACCTTCTCTCTAGGCTAGCAGCCCAGTTTCTGGCTTTTATTTGTGGGATATCACACCGTATGGTGGGACTACTTCTCCTGCACACCACTTTGAGAATGTCGAGGATGAAGGGGGCCGGTTCGTTTGAGTGATAACAGAACCGTTCAGGGTTTATACCCTTTGAGAAGATCTCCCACCACTGATCTGACCCAAGCTTTATTTATCCCGAGTCTACTTTATAATTAAAGATCATAGAAGTTAGTCTCCTTTCATTAATATAACAGGGGCCGCAAATGCCCCTAGGAACCCGTCCTCTCCGACAATGAGTCCACCACGGTTCGTGACACAGCTTACAAGAAAAGCATAAAAAATGGGTAACAATCACAGTCTAAATAACTGCAGTTTAGTCTTATTTCTTCACATCTGGCTGACTCCCCTCCCCAGGTTTCTCCTTTATATTTGAGGCGAGGAGACTTAAAGTAAGGCTTCCCCAGTTCGTCCTCTAATCTTTTACAATATCCCGGTGATCGCCTGTTTCTTGTTAAGGGGTCTTGAAGATATTGATTGTCCCCTACCCAGACTATTGTCCAAATCATGAAGTTCGCTGTAATTTGATCGTGGTTTCTCCAGGGACATTGCAGACCTTCCAGTTGTCCGGGGGTTTCACTGGTCCCTTGATACGACTAGCGTGAGTCCACCCTTTCTCAACAGTTTGGACTGCTGCATCTGTTGTGATAAGTACTTGGTAAGGTCCTTCCCACTTTGGTGTCAAGGGGTTTTCTTTCCAGCTTCGGACCAACACCCAATCCCCTGGTTGCACCTGGTGTAAGGTAAAATCTAAGGGGAGTTTTTGTGCAAGCATCCCTTTTTTTTCATAAAGCCTTTTTAAACTTGTTCAATTCTGCTAAGTATTTATTCATGCATTGATCATTAATAACTGGGTGCTCCTGAGGTCCCTCAAGATTGTATGGCATTCCATACAGCATTTCAAAGGGAGATATCCCTGTATCTATTCTAGGTCTGGTCCGTATAGTTAATAGGGCTAAAGGGACACATTTCACCCAGGACTTTTTTGTTTCCATTACTAACTTAGTTAGTTGTTTCTTTATTTCTCCATTCATCCTTTCTACTCATCCTGAACTTTGAGGATGCCACGGAGTATGTTGTTCCCATTTTATTCCAAGAGCTTTGGCTAGGTTCTGGGTTATCTGAGATGTAAAGTGTGGTCCCCGATCTGAATCTATAACTTCTGGGACCCCATATTGAGGAATTATTTCTTCTAGTAATACTTTCGCAACTACCTTAGCAGTTTCCCTTGGGGTTGGGAATGCTTCTACAAAGTGAGTAAGGTGGTCTACCAGGACTAATAAATAAAATATCCTTCCTACCTTCAGGAGTTCAGTAAAATCTACTTGAATATGTGAAAAAGGTCTCTTTGTCATAGGTCGCCCTCCCTCTGGCAACTTCCTTAGGTTTTTTCCTATTTGTTTGTAGGCACAGAAGGCAACCCCTAGTTACTTGTTTAGCTATGTCCCAGATCCCCATACTCATGTATTTGGTGGCAAAATAATCTACTAATCCTTGTGATCCCCAATGGGTCTTCTGATGTACTTTTTCCAATAATCTATAGGCCATAACTTTAGGTAATACTTCCCTCCCATCGGGTAGAAACCACCTCCCTTCAGAATTTTCGGTTGCTCCAATTTCTAGCAGCTTTTCCTTTTCTTCTTCCCTAAATTTTATAATTTGGTCCTGGCTCTTTAAATCAGTGATGTCTTTGTCTCCCTTCAGGGTCAGGATTTGTAGTGTTGTTCGCTTTGCTTCTCGATCCGCTGCATTATTTCCCCTACTCTGTAAATCTAATCCCCGTTGGTGCCCTTTTAGATGGACTACTGCCAGCCTTCGGGGTTTCCTTAGTGCTTTTAAAACTTCTGTAATAAGATTCCTGTGAACTAAATCTTTTCCTTGAGAATTGACCAGCCCCCTTTCTTCCCATATTTTTCCAAATGTATGTACTATTCTATAACAATATTTGGAATCTGTAAAGATAGTTTCCTCTTTTCCTTCCAGAAAATTTAATGCACGCAGTAAGGAATATAATTCACACGCTTGGGCTGACCAAGATCTATCTAGTGGCCCTGACTCTAGTATTTGCAACTCAGGTCCCCTAATGATAGCATACCCTGATGTTCTCATCCCTTCTATAATCCTTGAGGATCCATCTACGAATAACTTTTCTCCTGTGTTTAATTTTTTTTTTTTTTTCTTCCAGATCGGGTCTTATTTTTACTTGTTCCTCTATAGTGATTATGCAATCATGCTCTAATGGTTCTGCGCCTCATTCTCCATATAGGAACTCAGCGGGGTTTTGCAAGGCTGTGGTTTCAATTGTTAAATTTGGGGCTTCTATTAGGATTCCTTCGTATTTGAGAAGTCGAGCATCAGATATCCATTTGTCAGCTTTTTGCTGAAGCACCCCCCCCAATGTTATGGGGAGACATTACCTTCAATGTACTTGTTAAAAGTAATTTTTCGTCCAGAGACAAAGGGTACTGTTTTATTCTAATCGGGACATCTGGATTCTTAATAGTTACCATAAAAGGAGTGATTTTTAACTGCCCAACACTCTCAGGAGTGTACCATACTTCGGGATTGATTTTTGCCTCGTCCTCCACTCGCAGAGGACAAAGTTTTATTCTAAGCTCTTTTTCTTCCACATCAATCCTAATTCCTAGTTCAATAATCATGTCTCGACCCAATAAATTATATTCTGATTCGGGAACCAACAAAAATCCCCTATCCCTATTTTTGAATCTGTTTCTATTACTACACCCTTAATAATTTTTACTTCAAATGGTTCCCCTTTTGCCCCAATGACGGTTGCAACTTCTTTAGACAAATTACATCCTTTTGGTAAAAACTGAATAGTTGATCTCTCGGCCCCAGTGTCTACCAGGAAAGGTATTTCCTGGTGTTGGGGACCCACCTTAAGTTTTATCAAGGGCTCTTTAGGTGTTTTTCGGGTCCCCAATAAATAGAGCCCCTGACCCCTCTAATCCATCAGGAATTCCTTCTCATCTTTAATCCTAACCCTACATTCCTTTTTAAAATGCCCTCTTTTTTCACAATAGAAACAAATCCTCTGACTTGCTGTCTCTTGGGGCTCTCCCTTTCTGGGATCCCCAAACCTCCTCTCTTCTCTTTCATACCCCCTATTCCCACTCGTTGCTTCCACCATCAGCCTAACTTGCTTCCGATAACTCTCATCCTCTCTCCTAACATACACTTTCTGTGCTTCCCTTAAAAGTTCATCCAGCCCTCGATCTTGCCCATCTTCAATCTTTTGTATTTTCCTTTTTATATCTTCCCATGATTTTGAAACAAAATGTACCTTTAAAAGAGCTTCTCTGGCTGGTCCATTAGGATCCATACTGGAGTATAGCTGGAAGTTCCGTCTTAACCTTTCTAACCAATCTGTGGGTGATTCATCTTTTTTCTGTCTATCATTGAAAGCTTTATCAATATTCTGGCCCCTCAGGACTGATTCCCTAATTCCTTGGATTATAATAGTTCTCAAATCCTGCATATGCGTTCGATGGGCTGGGTTTTGATGATCCCATTGCGGATTCTGCACAGGCCACTTAGTATCCGCGGTGGGACCCTGGGCGTGTTGCGCATCCCAGATACGCATTCCCTCTCTCCTAATCATATTTCATTCTTCAGCTGAAAATAAAATTGTTAAAATCGACTGGAGTTCTTCCCATGTATACATGTTTGGACTCAAAAATTGATCTACCTTATCAGCTACTCCTAAAGGATCTTCTAGTAAATGTCCCATTTCTTTTTTAAATTCTCGAACATTGGTCGAACTCAGGGGGACTAAAATAAATCCTATTCCTGCCTGCGGACCCCCATTGGCATTTCCCTTAAGGGAAAAAGCCCCGTCTGTTGTTTTTTAGTCCGACTCCTAGGGATTGGACTCCGGTAATCTGATTGGTCAGAGTCACTATCATTACTTTGAGGTGGGGGCACTGGTGCATTTGGCACTGGAGGAGGTGGGGGTGGGACATAAGGAGGGGGTACTATTATAATTTCATCTCCTTTTCCCTTCTTCTCCTTTTTCTTATCCAGTTCCTTATTTTCCTCAGTTAGCTTAAAGATGTATACTTCTGGTCTAAACACCCAGATTTTTGCATACTCGCTTTCTTCTGGCGAGACAGGTTCTTTAGAGTTTACCCAAATGTTTAATGTCTGTCTTACCCAATCTTCCGATGATCCGAAGATGGGCCAATATACATTCTTAGAAATTTCCTTCCCGCCCCAAACTTCTACACAATAGTGTATCATTTTAGCCCTGTCTTTGCTTTCAGTTCCTGGGAAGTGTTTCCAGTTACTAAGCAAGTATCCCAGGGGGCTGTCCCTTGGAATGGAGGGAGCTTAACCTGTGCAGGGGGCTTACTCTTCCCCTGTCTCATTCTTCCGGAGTGCCTTCTTACACACAGGTATCTTTCACTTCCCCTCTTTCGTGGCCCGAGCCCTCGCGGGTCTGCGGGAACCGCACTACTGGAGGGTCCGCAATCGCTTGGAAGATCTGGCTACCAGTCCTCCTCTCATTCACACATCACATCGCCACACTCCGGGATCCCATTCTTCCGGAGTGCCTTCCACACTCCGGGATCCCATTCTTCCAGAGTGCCTTCAACACTCCAGGATCCCAACCCCAACCGGACGGATCCCGTTCTTCCGGAGTGCCCCCGCACTGCGGGATCCCATACTTACGCGTCCTGCGTCTTCGTCCGGACCCTGTGCACAGAAGATTAAGGGGTTCACCGATGTCTCCCTTTTGCTTATGAGTATAATTTAGGTTCGTCGGTGGGGGAGGTGGAGGTCGTCCAGAGGGGCCACCTAACTAGGTTGGGTGGGGCGCCCCCCTCTCTGGAACAACTTATCCAATTCACTCCCCCATCCGAGTCACGGCACTAAATTGTTATAAATAGACTCAAGAGGAGTGAAATTTCCAATTTGAATTTATTAATTCAAGGCATACAGCATAAGCAAAAGTTTCAGCGCTGGACGGCAGGGAGTCTCCGCTCCACCAACTGCCGCACCCTCATCCCCAATGTCCCCCTTTTTAAGTTCTTAGTGCTTCCGGACTGCTGTGTCATTTTGAAGTACTCTGCGCTTGCGTTGATTGTTGCTAGGGGGTCTTCTCTCGCCTCCTGGTGGTCGATGATGAAGGTCTTGGTAGTCTTCCTCGGTTGTGTCCTTTGACCTGATTCCATATTTGGTAGAAGAGCTTCGCCTTTTCTCTTATAAAACTTAAGATCTTATGATTACCACGCGATTATGCAGGCAAAAAAAGAATTATGCAAGTTAAATAAATCAAACAGGCACTTAACCACATCCTCTATTTTTGAGGTTTTTTTGTGTAGCAAGCTAGACAAACACTTAATCACATCTTCTATTTTTAAGGTTTTCTGTGTAACGAACAAGAGGTTTTATCTGTTTCACCGTGCAGTTTGGAATTTGGGCACTTGGCGATGCCCATCATATGCATGCTGCAGAGTCTCAAGAGAAGTTCTTGTGTGGTGCAGCTGAAGTCGCATCCACTTGTGGCTATTGTGAAATTACAAATAGAGAAGTTAGTACCATTAGTAGTTTCATTAAAAGACTCTATTGTAATAGTTGTGGAAGCAGATCTCACACAGGCACAGCCCCTTCCCACATAACACACCTGTGATTGTGCACGGGTAACTGGGCTCATTTCAAAAATACAAGTGCTGCCCTCAGCATGCAGACACCAATCCTCTCTTTCAAGCACCGCATCTTTGCCCACAAAATTCAGTGCGTCCCTCGGTACACATGCTTTGATACGAAGACTTTGCCAGCTTCTACTTTTCTTGTTGAAAATGGCCAAGACATTATGCTGAATGTGTCTGACAGTTATGTGAGTTCTTATAACTCCAAGGACCAAAATTGGAATGACATGGTATTTTGTTGCATTCTTAATGGGTTATACAAAAGACTGCAGGGTTCTGTTCATTCTATGTGAAATGGACCAATTGCAACCAAGTGTGGAAGTGTTTTTTAAATAGCTTTTGTGGTTTCATTTTTAGCCATGATTTAGTTATTTCTTGTGGCAGTTTCCCGAGCTCTCCCTTTTTTAAGTTTTTCTGAGATTACAGACCGTAGCCCCACACAGCTGAGCTTGTATACATTGAAATGCTAAAGAAATGTCACCCTGTAGTTTTCCCATAAAGCAAACAACTGCTTGAAAATCCTGCTGTGTATTGTTGGCCAGGGTGGTTAATAGGTTAGCTGCCAGGCTTTGTGTATGGGCAAGAGACAGCAGGGTTAATCTGAGAGGAGTTTGTATCTGTCAAATATAAGAACTCACAGTGCTTACTTTCCTGAGTAAGGCTTCCTGATCAATAGAATTTAATACTCCCAGTTCAGACCCAAACCATCCCCTTAAGTCTTTCTTATACCCATGATTTGGTGTCTGGGAATGTATCCACAGCTCCCATTCTTTTAGGCTTTGCTGTATGAGTGGGCAGAATTGCTGTTTAATTTTGGAAATATTAGCTTGTATCTTTACCTCCAGCTTTTTCAGAGAGTACTGTGGATTTAGAGGCCACAATTGTTCATTTGTTTGTCTTACCCCAGAGTGAAAGACTCTATTATTCCACATGAGTCCCGTTCTACGGAGTTGATTGCTGATGTAAAGTTCTTTGTTATGATTTTAATTTTAAATGTCTGTGGTGTGACCCATTCCGTTTTGCTCCTTGTCGAGTACCCAAGGCATGGTAACTGGTTTCTTCAGATACATTGCCTGCCTTTAAGCAATCATTTCAGAAACCTTCAGAAACCTTACACTGGCCCCTGGTAGTATTACAAAGGATACTTTACCAAGTTCCCAGTACAAATAGTTGAGTATTCTGAGTACCTCAGCCCATCAGAGGATGCAGTTGTGCTATTGGATTCCACGCATATCTGGGTTGCCATCATGTGGCCATGAAATCGGACAGGATATACCCTAATAGGCTGATTGTGCTCCTGGCTACCCCTCCAGCTTGATTGGTTACTATTCATGATGGCCTGGAATATCCCAAGAATGAAACTCAATTCTCAAAAGCAGATCCTGTATGAGACCTGTTCCATGTACTCAGGGTCCAAGCAGGACAATTTATTACTCTAGTCACACAAGAGCTGCCTGTTGGAAACAATATTATTTGGGTCAGATTTCTGGTGGGCTCAATTCCTGTATCTCTGTGTGATGATGGTCCTCCCACCCCACCTGTGCACCGCAGAAGAAGGGAACTATCTTGGCTAGGTTCTAGTCTCCCATTTTAATTTGTATAGTGCAAAAATCCTGATAGGAATCACAGGAAAATTAATTCACACACTGCTTGTTAGAATGGTCGCAGATGCGCATGATCACTCGAGCAATCTTCTCTGAAAGAGGTTTGTGAGTTTGAAATTTACACGCCATAGAGATCCTGCTTTCAGGTGGGACAAGAAAGGCAGGCATGGAGTCAGGGTTTCCTCAATCTTTAACTGCTCGGTCATTAATCCTTAAAATGGCATAAAGTGTTTTTACCATTTTAATCCCTTTTAGCCAGTTAGGTCCTGAATATTTTTGAATGTTCCATCTACCAGGATCTTGCAGGCCAAGGAGATCATTATGGTAGTGACTGTCGTCTGCTGTGGCTTGGATTCTGATTAGAAGTATCAGGAAGACGATCATCGTGTGAAATGCATCTTGGTTTCTCCTGTTCTTTCTGAGGTCCACTTTTGAACTTCACTTGGTTTTTGCAGAAGCCTTTTAATTCTGGAATAATGTATCCAAGAGATGAATGCTTTAAGCTTTAAAGGCTGTGTAAGTGATTAAAAGTACTAAATAGACTCCATTTTGGGAAAAGAGGCTTTCTACCTGGTCTACCTGGTCCCCAGGCAGTATTTGTGGAGAGGAGCATCCTCTTGCTCATGTGCTCAAAATGTGTTGGTTTATTTTCTGCAGCTGTTGTGTTAGTTGGACAACATGCTTCTGGAGATACCCCTCTCCAACTTGTACAGTATCTTTCCCTTGCTAGTTGTGCTTATAGAGTCTTCTGTACAGTATTTCAAAGGGATACAGATTTTCTTTTGTTCTTGGTCTTATCTAATCCTTTATAAAGCCAAAGGCTGAGCCTGGGGCCAAGGTTGGCCTCTGGTACAGTTTTGACTGTCTGTTGTTTGACCGGATAATTCATCTTTTCCACCTGGCCACTGGCCCTGGGCCAATACAGTGTGTATAGGTGCCAGTTGATTTGGAGATTACTGCAAAGTTGCTGTGCAATATTTGCTAGGAAACGTGGTCCTCAGTCAAAGGAGATGTCTAAAGGTGC
This sequence comes from Zonotrichia albicollis, assembly GCF_047830755.1. NCBI lineage: Eukaryota > Metazoa > Chordata > Aves > Passeriformes > Passerellidae > Zonotrichia > Zonotrichia albicollis. The sequence goes on along the minus strand of NC_133827.1, from coordinate 3,211,464 downwards.
TCTGAACCAGGGCATGATATTGTTTAACAAAATGTTGAAAACCTTGGCTGTATTTGTTTGGGCTGGGAAAGCCTCGGGTCATGCTGAGAAGGTATCAGTTAAAGGCAGAAGGTATTTGTACCCCCCTTTTCTTGGCAATTTAGAGAAGTCAGCTTGCCAGTGCTGTCCAGGATGTTGTCCCTTGTCTACTGTGCCAAGCACAACTCTAGTCTTGGTGTGTGGATTGGCTCTAAGACGTTATTTCACACCCTTGGGTTACCTGCTTTACACTAGAGTACAGGTTGCATCTTACTGTTGTCCTTATCCAATAACCAGGTAAGGCATCCCCTTCCCAGTGTATACAATTATGTTCATCTTTAATTAGTTTTCATGATGCTCTTTCTGGCATAACTCTCTATCCCTGAGGAGTTGAAAAAAACATAATGTTTTCATTCTGCTTGCAAATTCTTTGTTAATTCTAGATCCTTCTGATTATATGGCATACATCATTGTCATATTATTCCTTACCTTTGGGAATTAGTGCCTCAATCTCAGCATGGCTTTGTTGTGCTACTCTTTTTGCAACCTGTTCCCTCTTTTGGGGTTGGTTTCTCCTTTCCGATGTCCTTTTCAGTGCAGAATTGCAACCTCTTGAGGTAGTAGTACTGACTGCAGCAATTTAAGATTTCTTCTGAATCAACTTCAACTGCTTTCCTTGAGCTGCCAATAGTCCTTTATCTTTCTAAACTGCTTCATGGGCGTCTATTACGCTGAAGGCATTCTTGGAATCTGTTCATATATTGATCCTTTTTCCTCAGGCTGGTCAGAGGGTGCGGGTTAAAGTGATTATCTCTGTCTTCTGAGCTGACTTGTGTAGGGCTTCTATCCCCTATTGCTCCATGCTAATTGTATATCCTGATTTTCACTGATCTGCTCTTACAAAGCCACTCCCATCTGTGTACTAAGACTCTGCTCTCGGATCTGGGGTTTCTTTAAGATCTGGGCAGCTGGAATAAAGTGGGCTGAATGGTTTTGATCCAGTCATGCTACAAAGGCTCCTTGTCTGTCCTGTGAGTAGCTGCTGGGTTAACTAGAGAAGAGATTTGTTTTGTAATGCTGCGTTGTTCCAACAAAATTGCCCGATATTTAAGGAATCTGGAGGGTGAAAGCCAATGCCCACCCTTTTGGTCAAGAATTGCTGCTACTGGGTGTGAGATAAACACAATCATTTGTTGACCTAGAGTGAATTTCCAGGCTCCTTGGATGTCTGAAACAAGAGCAGCAATTGCTTACAGTCAGGCTGTCCCCTACTTACTTCATCCAGTTGTTTGGAAAATGATGCTATTGCCCTTTTCTATGGGCCAACTATTTGAGCTAGTGCACCTAATGCCATCCCTTGCCTCTGATAAGAGAAAAGCTGAAAGGGTTCCAAGACATCTGGCAAGCCCAGAGCAGGTGCTCTTTTCAAGTCCTTCTTCAGCTTTTGAAAGGCTTTCTCACTTCTGGGTGTCCATTTCAGGTCTCTGGGATTGTCTTCTAGCAGCTGCTACAGTGGCTTAACCAGCAGCCCACAGTCAGTACCATGGTTAATACAGCATCCAGTCATTCCTAGAAAGGTTCTTACTTCTTTGGCATTAGTAGGGAGTGGGGTTCGGTTATGGTCCCTTTGCCGTCCTGTCTTAGTCCCTGCTGCGCTTGGGATGTTTTGTATCCTCGGTAAGTGACTTCCTGTTTGATTATTTGAGCTTGATTTCTGGATGCCTTGTGTCCACTGAGTTCCAGGACATTTCATAGGCTTACTGTCCATTCCAGTCTTTTTAAGTTTCAGCGGCTAAAAGTAGATCATCTACCTGTTGTAACACAATTCCATTTGTGGATGGGCTTACCCAACTTTCAAGGTCCTCAGCAAACTGTTGTCCAAACATGGTTGGAGTATTGTTGAATCCTTGTGCTCCTCCAGTCCAGGTAAATTGACTTGTCCTTCCAGTCTCTGTGTTTCCCCATTCAAAGGCAAACCGGTTTTAGCTGCCAGGGTCCAAGGGTATACAGAAGAAAGCATTCTTGAGATCTGAAATGGTAAACCACCCATATTCACCTTTTAGTTTGCTTAGCAAAGCATATGGATTTGCAACCACTGGGTGGAGGTCTCCAGCTATTTTGTTAATATAGCCTGTAGGTGTTGAACCAGACTGTAGTTCAAACCATCAGGCTTTTGTATGGGTAAAATGGGTGTATTCTATTCAGATTCACATTCCAGTAACAACCCAAATTTTAGAAAATTTTCTATGATAGGGTTATACATTTTATGATTTCCACTTTAAGTGGATATTGTTTAATTCTTATTGGTCATGTTCCAGGTTTCAGTTTAATGATTACAGGTTGTGCTGCTTTGGCCTTACCAGGGGTCCCATCCACCCAGACTTTAGGACAAACGTGACTAAGAACTTCTTCTGTGTCTCTTCTGATTTGGACAAATCTGTAATGACAGCTAGACTTAGAACATGATTATTTGTTCATCATTGACTTTGATCTGAACTCCTCCAGGGGTAAACTACATTTCAGCCTGTTGGAACCTGTTACAACATTCTCATGTCTCCAACAAATCCTTCCGATGAGGCATTTTGGGGGGCGTAGGCATATATAGGAACTGATGTATTCCTACTGTGTTTCCCAGTTCATAAGATAGTAGTTTTAAAAAGGATACCTTCTGCTGTTGACTTGTGGCTCCAATAACATTCACAACTTTACCGGGATCACCTGCACCTGCATTCACCAGACAATTCATTTTCCTCACCTTTTGCCCCAGGTCTCTTTGGAGCAGAGTGTTTTCTGGGGGGATGCCCTCCAGCCAACCCTTGCATTGATTCAGTTCTTCAACCACCTTGGCTTTGAGTTGCAGGCAGTCTCTCTTCCAATGCCTTTCTTTCTTACAATAGGCACACTGAGTGGTCCAGAGTTTAGGGATAGGTTTCTGCCCACCCCAGCCATTTCTTTGTCCTGAGTGTAAGGAGTAAAAAGTTGTCCATTTTTCAAAGTGATAGAGCCAACAAGTTCAACCAATTGCTACTATGTTAGAGCTTTAATTATTTATTATTAATAGTTTCATGTTGTAATTACCTGTTAATAGATTGATTGTTAGAAATCCCCCTTTGTCAGGTACCACCCCTGCTGCTTCCTGGAAAATGGCACCTGGGACTTTGAGGAGGGAGTGATGACACAGCTTGGATGCGAATGTAGAAACACTTGGCCAAGTCCAGCAAAGAAGAGCTCTAAAACAACGAGCCACCACAGAATTAAACAATCTAAGTGACGTCTAAGTGTAAGCAACTGAGTCCAGGGTCTGCTAAGCCCTTTGAACCTCTCACCCTAACCTGGAGATGTCAGCTAGAAAGAAGACCTCAAAGGTTAAATCGCAAATGGGAATCTCCCGGTGCTCTGGCAAGGATGGAAGCCCCGGCTCTGCCTGCGCACCAGCGGACAGAGCTGCACACCTCCTCCTCCTCCTCCTCCTCCCTGCCCCTCCTGGCAGCAGTGACGGCGCCATGCGCACGACCCCTCGAGCCCCCACCCAAGGTGACCTTCATAAAGGCATTAAAAAGGAGAAAAATCTCCTGCCCTTTTCATTTATTTCAGCAAGACCTCCCAGCAGATTCCAATGTCTCCTACTCCCTTCTGGCTTGGATGGCCCTGTTCAGGTCTTGTAGGATTCCCACAGATCCGGGCTGTTTGCCATGGCTCTGTTCCTCTCTCTTTCAGTCCTTCAAGCCCAGAGGCAACGTGCCAGCCCATCCTGCTCCGACTTGGAAAATCAAGCCGAGTTTCCCCAAAGAGCTCAAGAATTAGGGATATCTTCTGGATACAGTGAACCAGTATCCCAAGAACAGCACCAGGAGACATTAAAGATGACATCACCACTCAGAGCTGCTGGAAGTCCTGGCACAGCTGGTGCTGGGCACAGTTCTTGTGGCTTCAGCCCTGTCCCTGCCTGTCCTGTAGACAGCTCTCTCCCTCCAGCCCTCATACACTGCCCATCACCTTTTTTTCTCCCCACTCTCCCTCCCTTTTGATAGCTCTGCCCTCAGGCTGTCCATCACCATATTCTCCCTCCACTCTCCCTCCCTGTTGACAGCTCCCTCCCTCCAGCCCTCAGACCCTGCCCATCCCCTTTTTTCCCTCCAGGCTCATCACTTGGCTTTGCCTTCCATTAATAAACAGTTTGGCTTCTTCACTTTGCCTGCATTCTTGTGGAGCTGAAGCAAACCCAGGGCCCTGGGACACACAGGCCCCTGCTGCCGTTCTCTGCCACGCCGTGTTTTGTGCAGGGACAGAGAGGAACGAGGGCAGGTCAGGCTGGAAAGGTCCCTGTGCTGAAGGTGCAGTTCCACAGCACTGTGCAGTTACACATCTTGCTGAGCATCCTGGAGCCCCCGGATTTTTGGAAGAGCCAACCTGAGTATGCGCTGAACCCAGCTGTGAGTGATTCCATGGCAAGCATCCATGGAGGGCAAAGGAGCTTGGAATGCTGGAAGTTTTCAAGAATAGCTTCCTGAAAGCACAGCAGTGCTCCATCCCTGCACAGGATGAGGAAGAGGGCAGAAGCAGAGAGCATCAGGGCTTAGCAGGGAGCTCTGGGTGTGCCTAAGGGCAAATGAAGCAGCAGCACGGTGCCCGAGACTCGGACACGCGGCCGTGCCGGTGCCTGGAGCGCTGTCAGGCAGTGCCAGCATCCCGGCTGTGCTTCTGCTCCCCACAAGTGAGGAATGGCAGCCCCAGGCTCAGAGCCAGTCAGAAAGCCAAGCAAGGGAGAGCAGAGGGAGGGCACCCTTCCAGTCTCTCTTGGGCATGGCCGCAAAACAGCCCCTGCTGCTTCTTGCTCCGCCTGCGTTTGGGCTGTGCTGGTGGCAGAGCCAGCCGGGTTGGGCTGTGTTCCAAAGCCTGTTGGGAGTGGGCATAAAAAGCTCTGTGTGCACAGCAGAGAGACCTGGAAGGTGCTGGCAAGAGCGTCCTGCAGGAACAGGGCTCCGGTCCCTGGCCGAGAACAGACTGGTTTTGGTGCTAGGAGCACAGGCAGCAGCTGAGACAGGTGAAGAGGCAGCGGGCAGCTTGTGTTTGTGGAGGGCCTGGGGCTGCACGTCTGAACCTGCACCTGGAAACTCACTGGGGAGAATAGGAGCTCGAGCTGGAGTGCCTGTCCTGAAAGGACCTGAAGTCATTCAGCCTTACCACCAAAAGCCAAGGGCCGTTTGGCCACAGTCCCTTCCACACGGCACGCTTGGGCAAGTGGCTGAGAGCAAGCAGCCTTTTTCCCCTCTTCCCCATTGGCCTGAAGACACTGTGCAGCAAGAGAAAGCTCCTGGACACCCAGCTATGCAACAACAGCAATTTAATGTTCCTCTAGTGGGTGAAGGGAAAGGAAGTGCTGGCAGAGGAGAGCTGTTCCCTGCAGGTTTAGGTGGCCCCAGCAGACGCAGCCTCCCGGATCCGTTCTCCGCAGCGCCGTGGCAGGACACTCAGCCACGGCCACACAGGAAAGGCCGCCACTTCCAGAGGCGGCGCAGTTGGTCTCGCATCCTCTGCACTCGGGAGGAGGGAACGCTCCGTACAGCTAAAAGGATGTACAGAGCTTGAAGAGCCAAGCATGAGATGGCTGGGCTGCTGTCATCCGTCATGTCCTGAAGGGCTGCAGAGAGACAAACAGAGGCACAGTCAGAGGCTGGATCTGCGGGGAGCTGGGCAGAGCCTCCAGCCTCATCCATGGCACTCAGCTCCTGGCACGGTGTGGTGGTTTGACCAGGAAGGAGTGGGAATTCTGGGAAGCTGTGGTCAAACCAATGAAAGTTTTAGGTTTGAGACTGGCACCTAGTGTAGCCAGTGGGGTTTGGACACACCTCCGAGAATACACAGGGGTTAAAAGCAGGGCACTGCCCTTGGCACTCTCTCTTGGGACGTCGCTTCGAAGAGGTCAGATCTCTTCCCCCGTCCAGCCTCTACTGCTGGGCGGGGGGAGGAGCAGCCATGCGGTAGGCCCGGGGCCTGGACAGAGATGGGGGTTGAGGGGGCTTCGAGGATGGAAGGGTGGCGGAGCCCCAAGAGACATCGGGCAGCCATTCCCCCCCCCAGGAGGGAGAGAGAGGGAGAGTCGGCGGTGATAGCAGCCGGCCCAGGAGGAGAAAGGGGGGGGGAAGGGTGCAGCCCGGCCGGCCGCAGCAGCAGCACGTGTGGGAGTATCATCGTCCCAGGACAGACAAAGACTGAAAACTTTTAACCCTTTCTTTCATGATTGGGGCCTTGCAAAAATGCTAATCCTCCTCGAAGCTGAATAAGAAGGGAGATAAGAGATAAGATGAGACAAGGACCTGGCCCGAAGAACGTGGAGATGATTGGATGGGGAGAGATGATTTGGAGTGGCCTTTTGGCTGGACTTTTCTTGTGGCCATGGACTCAGTTGTTCCTGTGACACAGAGACTGCATTTAGGGGGAAGCAGTGCCTCAAAACCAGGAGGGTTCTTCGTGAGGACCCCCCGGCCCCAGGGGGTTGGAAAAATATGGGGGGGACAGATGTCCCAAAAGCAGAGACGGTGCCTTTTTGGAGTGAGACAAGGCATCCTTGAAAGACAACCCTAAAAGCAGCTCTGGCCTTGCGCAGTGGTGAGAGCACTGGGCATGGAAGGAAGATGTCACAAGCGGCAAAAGGACTTTTTCCGGGCGGTGCCGAAGTGACAAGGAAGCACACGAGGTTTCAGTGTGTTTCCAGGAGAAGCCTATGGAACAAGAAGGACTCCTTTCCTCTTCATGAACTGCAGTTTGAGTATACTAAAGTGTGGGGCCAAGGCTGGGCAGTTGATGATTTGGGAGAATGTATCGGATTGGGAAAGTCAGGTAGTGGGGAGGAGGAAAAGTGGTTTTTGTAAGGTTTTCAATTTTTTTTTCCTTTTCCTTATAGTCTTTCCCTATTTTCCTGTAGTTTAAGTAATAAAGTGTTCTTTATGTTTAAGTTGGAGCCTGTTTTGCTTATTCCTGGTCACATCTCACAGCAGACACCAGGGTGAAGGCATTTTCATGGGGGGCACTGGCTCTGTGCCAGGCTCAAACCATGACACACGGCCTGGAGGAAGCAGTAGCCAAGAAGGACGAGCTGGCAGCTGCTGGCCAGGAATGTGTCGCAGGCCCCTGCAAGGTGTCTGTGCTGTGGCCACGCTGCCCTTGGGGCGCGCACGGAGCAGAGCCGTCGGCGGGCGGGCCAGGGAAGGCAGCTGCCAGCGGCCGCCCCCGCCGAGAGCCCACGGGCCTCACTCACCGCTGCAGATGATGTGGAACTGCGGCTGCTGCCCTGTCAGGTAGCGCCCGGCCATTCCTGGGGGACACAGAGCGTGTCCTGCCTTCAGAGCCACAGCTGCCGCCCACGGCCGCTGCCAGCCCTGAGGCCTCACGCCCTGCTGGCCCGGCAGGGCTCAGCCCGGGCCCCTGGTGCACGCTGCCGCCCCAGGGCACGGCTGCCAGAGGGCAGCAGCAGCAATGCCCAGGCCAGCGGGGGCTGCACATGCCCGTGCCCGGATCCTGCTGCCGGCACAGCAGGCGGGGCTGGGGCCGAGCTGCGGCAATGGGGCGGGGCGGGGAGGGAGCCGGGCTTGGGGCTCACCCATGAACCTGACGGCCGCCTCTCACAGGGGCTCCTGTGCGCTCCGCAGGTACGGCAGGGCCAGGCGCAGGTGCTCGGCCGCTCGGCTCCTGTCCTCTGCCAGCTGCAGAGAGCGGTAGGGCACGGAGGGAAAGGGTTGATGCGGGCTCTGGCCCTGGGCCGGGCGCTGCCTACGGCCGGCGCCGCTCGCCCTGCCCACAGAGCCCTGGGGCGCAGCCAGCAGTGACGGGGCGGAGGGCCCGGCGAGCCGCGGTGCCGCCTCGCAGCAGAGCCCAGCTGGCTCGGGGCTCCGTGGGCACCGCGCTTGGGGCCGGAGGAGCCTGGAGAAGAGCCCGCACGGCCCAGGGAAGGGAGCGGCGTGTGGGGCGCAGGCTGGTGCCCCTACCTGCGGCACTGGGCAGGGGCCACAGCCGCCAGCCCCACAGACTGGGCGCCGTGGGCAGGCGGCTTCTCCAGGCATCCCCAGGGTTGGGGATTCCAGCCTGTCCTTACCAAGCGCTCGGCAAATCTCCACATCTGATCGGTCTTCAGCAGCTGCTTGAGATTCTTCCTCTTCAGCACACTTAGTGCAGAAAGCAGCGTTTCCTGAGAGGCCTGCAGAGCAGCAGAGAGGCAGAGATGGCAGCACAGCCCAGGGCACAGGAGCCGCATCTCTGTGCCAAGGCCAGGAGGAGGCTGGAGCCCATCAGGTGCCAGCGCGTGGGGAGACAGCTGAGCCCTGTGCCATGGGGACGCCCAGGAGGCCTCACCTCTGCCACAGGCCGGTCCTCATGGTGGCAGTGGAAGAAGAGTGGGAGCAGGCTCTGGCTCACATGCTTCTTCAGGGCCTTTTCTCCCTTTGCCACTACCCGCGTGATCATGCCTTGGAAGAGGCGAATGGAGAGCAGCTGCACAAGGCTGTTGTCCTGTTGGAAAGGAAGCAAAAGGCCTCCACATGAGCTGCTGCAGGCCCCCCTGTGGCCAGGCCCAAGGCGCCACCCAAGTGCCCATGGCTGGGGGCACAGAGCCTCACATTGTCAAAGAGGTGCCAGAGCGCCTCAGCCAGCTGCAGGGCGATGGGGCTGGCTATTGCCAGGTCTTTCTGCAGCAGCAGGAGGCGTAGCACAACGAGGGTCATCTCAACGATCTCTCCGTCCCTATCCCACAGTAGCTTCCCAAGGCTTTCAGTCAGGCTGTACATGCTTGGATCCTGTGTGCAAAACAAGGCTGGCCAACCCCACACTGCTGCTGCTGCTGCTGCAGGGCCCAGAGGCCAAAGGCCTGTCCTGAAGCACTCAGGCAGCTGAAGAGCGACCCTGGAGAGCTGGGAGCAGCTGCCACAGCTGCCAAAGCCCAGCTGAGCCCAAGGGGCTGCTTGCCCCAGCCCCATGCTGCCAGCACAGCTTCAGCTGCTGCCTCCTTCTCACCATGGAAGTGAGCACCACGAGGCCTCGGAGCGCCACGCGATGCATCTGCCTGGACTGGCTCTGCAGGTGCCTCGTCAAGATCTCCAGGACTTTTTCACCGCATTCGCTCAAGTCCAGGCAATCCAGGACCTGAAAGGCACAGAGCAGGCACAGAGGTGCCCAGCTGGCAGGAGCTCAGAAGTGCACAGGGCCCAGCCCAGGCAGCAGCACAGGGCACAGGCAGCGTCCCAGGCAGCTGCGGCTACGAGAGGGCAGAGGGCTGGCAGGCAGCTCAGCCAGGCAGCACTGGCCATGGGGCTCACCTCCACCAGGAAGGCCAGGGCGGGCAGTTCCCAGTCTGAAATGCCTTGGCTGAGCAGGTCCAAGAGGCAGGATGCCATGTCGCAGGACCAGATGCTGGAGACACGGTGCATCTCCCTGGCAGGGAGGAAAAGGCACCATTGCTCCTGGGCCGGGCGGGCAAACCTCTGGCAGGGCTGACTGGCAGAGCTCTGGTCTGCTCCCGAGCAGCCCGGGGGCGCTTTGGGAGGCAGCTGTTCCCAAGCACCCTCCTCTGCCGGCCTTTTCCAGCCTGCTCATCCCTCCCTTGGTGACAAGGCCCCACCGCCCATGACCACATGGGCCTGCGGGCACGAAGGAGAGGGGCGGTGGGGAGAACGAGGTCTCACCTGGCCAGCAGACCCACTGCACAGTGGTGGGTGTCGGCACGGAGCAGCGTGTCCCAGGCACGCTTGCGTTCCATGGACAGCGCATTTGGCAGAGCAGGGCCTTCAGGGTCTGCAGCGCAAAGCTGTGGGCACAGCAAAGGCCAGGTCACGCTGGGAGCCCCGGCTCCTGCCCTGGGGGCATGGGAGGGATGGGGAGACTGGGAGGACTGGCATGGAGCACCTGTTGGGGTTGGCGGAGAGGCCGTGCTGCTCCTGGCATGCCTTCCAGAAGGTCTCAACCTCTTCTGGCATCTCCTGCGTGCTGATGTAAGTTTGGTAGAGGAGACGCAGAAAGAGCCTGGGGAAATACTCCAGGATGACACGAGAGCGCCAGGCCAGATTGAAGACTCTCCACAGCGCCACGGTTGCCTGCAGGAAATAAAAGAGCCAGAGACAAGGCTCAGTGGCCAAGACATGCACGTGGCAGGGCCCGAGCGTGCGAGGGAGAGGCCGGGGGAGACACAAGTGGAGCAGCCGGCCTGGTGCCCCTGAAGCCTGCCCCTAAGGCAGGATTCAGCACAGTGTCTGAGGCAGAAGGATGCGGCTGGGGGGAGCACAGAGAGCCGGCTGCTGGAGAGGCGGCCTAGGGGCTGGCAAAGGCCAGCTCCAGAAACTCACAGCCAGGGCAAAGACTCCTGTGTCGTCCCCATCGGAGGTGAACACGCTGCGCGCTGGCCAGGTGCTCAGCACATCGAGGAGCAGCTGCAGCGCCGGCTCCGCAGTCCTGCTCGAGGACATGATGGATGCCCACATGGTGGCGGCAGCTCTGTGGGGTCAGAGCTCTGTGTCAGGGCTGTCTCGGCCACAGCGCCGTGGCCTGGGCAGCTGCAGGGGCCCGTGCTGGCCCTCAGCCCTGCCTCTGCCCACTGCCCCTGGCCGGCAGCGGCCAGCCAGCCCACGTGGGTACAGGGGCCCCGAGGGGCAGGGAGGGAGCATGGCACCAGGCTCAGGAGCTGACATGGCAGCACTGGAAAACAGAGGAGCCAGAGGATCCTGGAACTCCCTGCCTGTCTGGCACTCAGCAGAGACAGGCTCCACAGGGTGCCGGGCCGCTGAACCCCAAGCCCTCCAGGCACGTGGGGCTGCCCTACCTGTCACACGATGGGGCCCAGCGCAAGAGAGTGATCAGCACGTCACAGGGGTATTCCTGGGTCAGCTCCAGAAGGGCCTTGTCCAGCCTGTGCCCAGCGGCCTCATTGGCCGTGAGCCACTGGTGGATGTACCTTACCATGGCGGGCACCTGCAGAAGGCACGGACAGACTCACAGAGCTGCCAGAGCAGCACCTTCCCCTGAGAAGTGCTTCCCTTCCAACCGCAGCATTGGGCCAGGCCTCAAAGGCCGAGGGAGCCCGGCAGACCCGGCTCGAGGCGCCACACCACTGCTGGGGCCATCGAGCCCTTGCCCCAGGCTGCTTACTTGCATTGCATTGGAGACACCCTTCTCCACAAGCAAATCCATCATGGCAGCACCGGTCTCGGCATCGAGGAACGGAAGGCTCTCCAAGACGCCCGTGCCAGCACCGGCGGTCTCTTCCTGCCAAAGACACGTGATGAATTCACAGAGGGTGTGCAGGAGAAGGGCAGCAGGGGAGGGAGAATCCATGGGGCGCTCCAAGCCTGGTGCTTGGCTGAGCAGTGCCAGCAGGCCCAGCCCAGGTGGGGATGGCTGCAGGTACCTGCGCCGTTCTGCCAAAGCGGCCACGGGCGGCCTCTTCTTCCTCTGTCCGGTCCTTGGCTGCATCTGGCAAAGAGCAAGCACAGCCAGAGCTGAGGGGCTGCGGGAGAGCCCGGAGAACACAGCCCAGCCCTGCGCTGCCCAGGCAGGGAGGGCCTCAGAATGCCCCGGGGGATGGAGCGTGGCTGCCAGGTGCTCCAGCCCAGCTTCTGTCCTATCCATGGGCAGGGATGGGATGGGATGGGATGGGATGGGATGGGATGGGATGGGATGGGATGGGATGGGATGGGATGGGATGGGATGGGATGGGATGGGATAGGGCCAAGCTGGCTGCAGGCACCAGCCCTGCGGCCCAGCTCAGACACTCACGCTCCTGCAGCAGCTGGAAGTGCTCCAGTTCTTCAGGCTGCTGTGCTGAGGTAGCTCCAGCCTCTTCCTTCTCCAGCCACGCCAGCTTGGGCGCGCTGGGGGCTCTCTGCTCCATGTCACTCCTTGCAGTTAGGAGCGCTTGCTGAAGCAGAGAGGCCTCAGAAGGGCTGAAGATGAGCAAGTGATGCAGTTGTGCCTTGAAGGCACCTGCAACAGAGGAGCCTCGGGGAGGCTACAGGACAGGAAGTCCCGCAGTCCGTCCTCGAAGGAACCAGCAACAGAGAAGTTTCCAAAAGGAAAAAGGACTGCAAGTGCGGCAGTCCCTCCTCAAGGGCACCAGCCGCAGGGATGGCAGACGCTTCGGAAATGCTCCACGTCACCGAGTCCCGCAGCCAGGCCTTGAGGTCACCTGCACAGAGAACGCCTCGGAAAAGCTCCGGATCAGGAAGGAACGAGTTGGCTGTGGGGGGGCTCCTCACAGCTTTGCTCTGTCCCGTCCTGTCCCGTCGCATGCACCGAGCACTGTGGCGTGGCCGTGGCGCCGCCAGCACCTACGTCACGGCGTGTCACAAAGGGTCACCCTTGCACACTCTGTCCCTTTCCATCCCCTGATGACCACGGTGCACTGTGTCACAAAGAGCCCCAGGACACACCTCCACGTGCCCTGGGGACACCCCCAGCCCACCCAAACTGCCCCAGCTTGCAGGCAAGACCTTGCCCCAAGTGTTGAAGACACAGCCCAGCAGGAGCTTTAGCAAGGGCCCAAACAAGAAGCAGCTGCTCCTCTGCTCTGCCTGCTCAGGGCAGCAGAATGAGCCCCCACGGCTGCACACGCAGCAGAGCAGGAAGGGCACTGGGGCCTTCCACAGGCCCTGCCACGGCCTCTTTGGGACCAGTCCCGGTGCTGGGCGGCCGGCACACTCGCAGGGGCGTGACACAGGCACGGGACCTGTGGCCCAGAGCACCAATGCTGCTCTGTCCTCTGGGCAGCGCTGACGGCAGCAGCTGTGGAAGAGTTCCTGCCAAAGGAGATTTGCCATCCCCAAGGCCTGCCAGTGCTGGTGCCTGTCTCCTGCCACAGAGGCCTGTGGCCCCGGGGGACACCTCTGCCAGAGGACAGCCAAAGCCAATGTGCCTTGGTGTCTGTGCAATCTTTCCTGCCAGCAGGTGGCTGTTAGCAGGAGCACCTGGAGCAATTGGTGGCCACACTGGGAATCCGTCAGAAGGCAGAAGCTGTTGTCCCTTCCTGGAATGAGTTTTGCTCGGAAGTGATTATCTGCAGCACAAAACCACCATCCATTATTGAGTTTCACAGGACAATGAGATTCTTACAGAGATACTTTCAAGTTGCCTTGTGTGCTTCTGGCTCTTTTTCTTGCTCTCTGGATAAAAACATCAGCCGAGCGTCTGATGGCCAATGCTGCGGGTGCTGCCCATCTGGCTGTGGCCAGCAGCTGGTGTCCAAACACAAGCGGGTGCCTTCTGGGCAAGGGAATGGACTGGCACCAGCAGCCAATTTCCCTGGTGAAGCTGGAAGGAACCTGGGCAAGGCAGAAGGTTGTCCCGCTTGTGTGCTTAGTACATGGAACAGGTCTCATACAGGATCTGCTTTTGAGAATTGAGTTTCATTCTTGGGATATTCCAGGCCATCATGAATAGTAACCAATCAAGCTGGAGGGGTAGCCAGGAGCACAATATTAGGGTATATCCTGTCCGATTTCATGGCCACATGATGGCAACCCAGATATGCGTGGAATCCAATAGCACAACTGCATCCTCTGATGGGCTGAGGTACTCAGAATACTCAACTATTTGTACTGGGAACTTGGTAAAGTATCCTTTGTAATACTACCAGGGGCCAGTGTAAGGTTTCTGAAGGTTTCTGAAATGATTGCTTAAAGGCAGGCAATGTATCTGAAGAAACCAGTTACCATGCCTTGGGTACTCGACAAGGAGCAAAACGGAATGGGTCACACCACAGACATTTAAAATTAAAATCATAACAAAGAACTTTACATCAGCAATCAACTCCGTAGAACGGGACTCATGTGGAATAATAGAGTCTTTCACTCTGGGGTAAGACAAACAAATGAACAATTGTGGCCTCTAAATCCACAGTACTCTCTGAAAAAGCTGGAGGTAAAGATACAAGCTAATATTTCCAAAATTAAACAGCAATTCTGCCCACTCATACAGCAAAGCCTAAAAGAATGGGAGCTGTGGATACATTCCCAGACACCAAATCATGGGTATAAGAAAGACTTAAGGGGATGGTTTGGGTCTGAACTGGGAGTATTAAATTCTATTGATCAGGGAGTCTTATTCAAGAAAGTAAGCACTGTGAGTTCTTATATTGGACAGATAAAAACTCCTCTCAGATCAACCCTGCTGTCTCTTGCCCATACACAAAGCCTGGCAGCTAACCTATTAACCACCCTGGCCAACAATATACAGCAGGATTTTCAAGCAGTTGTTGGCTTTATGGGAAAACTACAGCCTGCAGCTGGCTGAGGTGCTCCTGCCACTCTTTGACCATGTAAGGCTCTGTGCCCACAGCCACGGCCACTGGCTGCTGCCCGCACACTTGGTGCCCTGTGGAGATGCAGGCCTGTGCCCTGGGGGGCCTGAAGCAGCTGGTGCTGAGCTATTTTGCCCTTCCTTTCATACAGGATGATAGCCAGGTGCAGCTGAGCTCCATGTGTGTCTTTCAAGAGATGCTAGACTCATTAACCAATGATGGAAGAAAGGCCCTGAAGTCTCACGTGCACCACAGCCTGCTCCCGCTCTACTTCCACTGCCATGATGAGAATCAGATTGTTGCTCAGGTGAGCACTTGTGGCCGGCTGCTGTAGCCCTGGGAAGGGGCTGCGTTGCCTCCTGCCCTGGCACCTTGCAGCCTCCTCCAGGCTTTGGCACTGGGATGCTCCTGTGCCATGGACTGTGGGGCCACCTGTGCCTCTCTGCTCTGCTCTCCAGGCCTCCTGTGTAGTGCTGCATTCTGCAGCCAGATTCCTGAAGAGAAGCAATCTCGAACAAATGCCAGAGGTGGATCAGACATGGAGGTTCAGCGAGAGCCTGGTAAGAGCAGCCGAGAATCCTCAGGCTGGAGAAGGCCCCTGAGGGCGGTGCTCAGTGTGCAGGGCCGGGCAGCTGTGCCCCTGCCCGCTGCTGCAGCCAGAGGCCGCGCGGGCTCTTCTCCCGGCTCCCGTGGGCCTGAGCCGGGTGTCCATTGAGCCCCGGCCAGGCGGGGCTGCGGGCCGGCACCGCGGCTCCCCGGGCAGCAGCCGGCCCTCTGCCCCTTGCCCTCGGGAGCCCTTGGCCCGCGGCTGCTGGCTGCGCCTCAGGGCTGTGCAGGCAGGGGAGGCCGGGGCTGGGCGCAGGCAGCGCCCAGCCCAGGGGCTGACCCCGCGCCAACCCTTCCCTCCTGCCGCTCTCTGCAGCGGGCAGAGGACAGGAGCCAAGCGGCGGAGCACCTGCGCCGGGCCCTGCGCTTCCTGCGGAGCCCACAGGAGCCCCTGCGAGAGGCGGCGGACACGTTCATGGGTGAGTCCCGAGCCCCGGCTCCCACCCCGGCCCGGCCCCGCCTGCTGCCCCGGCCCCGCCAGCCGCCCCCGGCGCCGTGGAGCCCCGCCTGGCCCGGGCTTTGCTGCTGCCGCCCTCTGGCAGCCGTGCCCTGGGGCGGCAGCGTGCGCCAAGGGCCGGGCTGAGCCCTGCCCGGGCCAGCAGCCCGTGTGGCCACAGCGCCGGCAGCGCCGCTGGCAGGGAGCTGTGCCGCTGGGGCCTTGACAGGCTCTGTGTTCACAGGCATGGCCGGGCGGTGCCTCAGGAGGCAGCAGCAAGAGCTGCAGCTGATCTGGACAGGTGAGTGAGGGCAGCGGGCTGGCAGCGGGGGCTGCGGGGGGAGAGCTGGAAGCCCTGCCCCGGCTGCGGAGGGCTCTGCTCCCGTGGGCAGAGCACACTGACATTTCAGGGCCCTATGGGCCATTGGTGGCCAGCCTCTTCGGGCTGATCCCCTTGCTCCCTGCTCCCTCCTGGCCAGGGCAAGAGCCGGCTGGGATGGCCCTTGCAGGGGCCTCTCCTTGGCTCCCCGCCCATCTGGCGCCTGACTTTGGCTCTGTTCCTCTCTCTTGCAGCCCTCGAACCCCTGACGGAGGACATGAGCAGTGCCATGTCAGAGCTGGCAATTCAAACACTGCATGTCCTCCGAGCAACAGCGAGTGGGTGATGCTCCATCTTCCAGAGGCTGCACGATCGGCTGCGCAGGACATGATCGCTCGGCCTCGTCTGTCGCGGCTCGGCTGGCTGCACTGCTGGAGTTCTCAGGAGAGCTGATCCGGGAGGCTCTCTTTGTTTGGGGCAACCTGCGCCAGCGGGGATTTTCCTTTCCTTTAAGATTTTTTGTTTCCTTCCCTTGCATTTTTTATCCTTTGTATAGATAAATACAGAATGTTTTATAATAGAGATAAATAAGAAAAATATAGAATGTGTTATAATATACAGACTCTAAGGAGATTTCTTTGCTGCCTAGGGTCCACAGGGCATAGGGGAGGAGGGGAAAAGGTGCTTGTGCTCAGCTAAATGCCCAGGCGTGCAGTGCTGCAGGGGAAATGGCCAGAAGCCCCTTGGTCTTTGGTGGTTCTGCTGAAGCCTTTGTGCTGCCCACAGAGCAGCTGGGCAGGGGCCGGAGCTGCGGGGATCCCTGTGAGAGCGGTGCCTTGAGATGGCCACATGCCCAGGGCCAGGCAGGAAGCGCCATCCGTGTCCTCCTGCCCGTGTGCTGCTGGCTGCCTTGCTGAGGGCTCCCAGGTGCCTCTGGATGGGGCTGCTCTGGAGCTGCTGTGGGGCTGCAGCACTTCTGCTGTGTAGCTTGGCCGTGCTGGGGCAGCCCCTGAGGGGATGGGGCCCCGAAGGGATGCGGTGCTGCGGAAGCCCTGACAGGATGAGGCAGCGGGAAGGAAAAAGGGGAATGTGTGAGAGAGTGGGTGGCAGGAAGCTCCAAGGGGGCAGGAGGCCCCTGAGGAGCCAGGGTGCTGGGAATCCCTGAGGAATTGGGTGCACCTTCTGCCAAAGGCTCCAGGACAAGCCATGGTTTCCGGCTGCAGAGTAGAGCACATTCTTCACCTCTGGTCCTGCCCTGACCGGGCCAAGGGCTACTGCATGAGCAATTTCCTGCTTGATCTGGACAAAGGCTTGTGTTGCTCCAGGTCCCAGTGGAAAGTGTTCTTCTTACGGGTGACCAGGTAAAGAGGGCTCATGATCTGACTGTATTTGGGGGCCTAGGAAAGCTTGTGTCTCTTTCTTATTGGTGGGTGGAGACATTGCTGAGATTTTGTTGATGGCATCGGTGGGAAACTGATGCCATCCACCTTGCGACTTCACTCCCAGAAACTGGATTTCAGGCAGGTCCCTTGACTTTGCTCTTCTTGATGGCGAAGCCAGCTTTCAGGAGAATCTGGATGATTTCCTCCCCTTTCTCAAACACCTCTGCTGCTGTCTTCCCCCACACAATGATGTCATCAATATATTGCAGGTGTTCTGGAGCCTCACCCTTTTCCAGTGCAGCCTGGATCAGTCCATGGCAGATGGTGGGGCTGTGCTTCCACCCCTGGGGCAGTCGGTTCCAGGTGTACTGCACTCCCCTCCATGTGAAAGCAAACTGAGGCCTGCATTCTGCTGCCAGAGGAATGGAGAAAAATGCATTGGCTATGTCTATAGTGGCGTACCACCTTGCTGCCTTGGACTCAAGCTCATACTGGAGCTCTAATATGTCTGGCACGGCAGCACTCAGGGGTGGGGTCACTTCATTCAATGCATGATAGTCCACTGTCAATCTCCATTCTCCTTCAGATTTTCGAACAGGCCAAATGGGGCTGCTGAAGGGTGAGTGGGTCTTGCTGACCACCCCTTGGCTCTCCAGCTCACGGATCATTTTGTGGATGGGGATCACAACATCTCGATTCGTTCGGTACTGTTGGCGGTGCACTGTTGAGGTGGCAATTGGCACTCGTTGGTCTTCCACCTTCAGGAGACCTACTGCAGATGGGCTTTCTGACAGTCCAGGCAAGCTGTTCAACTACTTGACACCTTCTGTCTCTACAGCAGCTAATCCAAATGCCCATCTGAGTCCCTTTGGGTCTTTGAAGTACCCACTTCGAAGATAGTCTCTGCCCAAAATACATGGGGCCTCTGGGCCAGTAACAATAGAGTGTTTCTTCCACTCATTTCCAGTCAGGCTCACATCAGCTTCCACCAAAGTAAAATCCTGTGATCCCCCTGTCACACCAGCAATAGAAACAGTCTCTGTCCCCACATGTCTCGATGGGATTAATGTACATTGTGCACCAGTATCAACCAAAGCTTTGTATTCTTGTGGTTCAGATGTGCCAGGCCAACGAATCCACACAGTCCAAAAAACACGTTTCTCCCCAGCCTCTACCTGGCTAGAAGCAGGGCCCCTCTAAACCTGGTTATCCTTCTTTCCCTGGGCATATGTCTTGGAGGTTCCTTCAAGGGGATCAAAAATATTGTCATTATCATCATATGTGACAGTTCGGTTACTGGCCACTGGAGCTGCTTCCCTTTTGGAACTTCCTCTCTGAGTCTTCAGTTGTCGCACCCGTTGTGCCAGAGCAGAGGTAGGTTTTCTATGCCATCTCCCCATGTCTTCTCCACAATCACGCAGGTAGAACCACAGCTCAGCTCGTGGGATGTACCTTCTCTCGCCATCTGGGGAATGTCTGCATTGGGTACCAGAATCTCTGATCTGTACTGCTGATATTTGGAGAAGGCTTTCTTTAATCTCCTCCCTCAGTTTCTTGTGACCCTCCTCTATCTTGTCTTCTAGTTTTTGCAGATGTGTTTCCACCGCTGCTATTCTGGCATGTGTTGGGCCATTCACAGTGTCTGCATATGCTTGGAGCTTCTTTGCCATATCCAGCACAGTCTCCTCACCATCATCCCGCTTCATTATTGCTAAAGCAGAAGCGTATTCTCGTGGCCCAAGTTGTACAAATTTTCTCCACATCACAGATGTGCATGGTACCAAGTCTGGATTTACAGTGTTTGCATCATCTGAGAAGACAATCAAAGCCACTGCCATTTCTCTCAAGCGCTGAATCCCTTGTTCTATGGTTTTCCACTGGGTTTGCTGCATATAGAGATCATCTGCACACAGGTATCTTTCTGCTACACTTCTTAGGACTTGTTCCCAGAGGCTGTGAAAGTTAGCCCTGGTCATCATTCCTTGGTCTATGACAGGATCCTGTGACAGGCATCCCAAATGCCTGGCTTCAGTGCCGTCCAGAATTGTAGCCTTGCCTGCAGCATCCCAGAGACGGACCAGCCAGCTAATTATGGATTCATCAGACCTTCGAGTGTAATCCTTCCTTAGGCCACGAAGGTCCTTCAGGGAATAAGACTCAATATTTGCGTCTGATCTTGCACCTGCTGCTTTGACTACTGATTTTATGTCAGGAGGTATTGAGGTTCCTTCTCCTGTATCACCATCATCATCATCATCCACTGGTTGATTAGTTTTTTCCGTGCGTTTCCCACTTGTAGTACTGGTAGCAACAGCCATAAGTTTAGATGCTGGCTTAAGCTCACTATCTGGTTTGGCTGCTGGCTTCAAGCCTGGGCTGTTGGCTACAGCTTGAGTGACTGGGATAGCTGATTTATCTCCCTGCCCCCCTGCCTCTGTCTGCTGCCCGACACTATCTAGCACTGTGCAATAAGCATAGGCCAGGGCCCAGCTTATTGCAATTAGCCTTTTCTCCTTAGAATCGTCATGGCACTTCTTTTAGGTATTTCCCCACCTCTGCTGCGTTCTGAATTTGTTCCCGTAGAAAATCCCAGTCTACAGGATCAGAAAATTCCTTCAAGGTTTGGCCCATATTTTCCCATTCTCCACCCCACTCAGGATTTTTCACACCTGCATCTGCTTCTGGGTCAGGGGTCTCACCAGCTCCTCTGGATATTTCAGCCCTCATTCTAGAGAAGCTGCAGACCATATAGAGGAAGCTTATCAGATTAAATACCAGAAAGATGGTCTCTTTAACATTCAGGGGAAACTGAAAATTCACAAAAAGTGACATAACCAATCCAAAGGAGAAGAGGGAAAGGGAAGGCTGGAAAGTCTCATTCTTGGCTCCTCCTCTAACAGACTGAGTGTAGTTATTAATAAATTCCCAAAATGTACTACTGGAATTGGGATGCAGGGTAGGATGAAGAAACCATAAACCATACATATCGTAAACAGAGGCCAGTATCTTTGTAAACGCTTTATAAATCATTATCACCAAGGCCAGCACAACAGCTATTCTAATCCGTACCCCTCTACCGTAAAAATTACGTGTTATGGACAATAATTCTAGTGACCAGAAAGGTATTGAAACCTCAAAAAGGTCTAGACCCCAGAGCCACACGAAGGCTTTCACAACCAGAGACATCAGGGGTCCAAGCAGCATGGCTACTAACTGCTTTAACAACAACAAACACACAATTAACAGGGCTTTTTTCCACCTTTTCCAGCTGCGCATTGGGTGCCAATTCATGTATTTGTCCAGTTTTAGAGCAAATTTAGGGAAGAATCCTCCAAAGGAGCTCCAGTGGAAAAAGCAGATCCAATCGGCCCCTCCCCCCAACAGGTCCGGGAGGAAAAAATTCCTCCTTGGAGAAAGGTGGGAAAAACCTGTTTATTAAACAATAAAACCAAAACAATATCAAAACAATGAGACACCTTGCCACTCTAAAAGAGATGACAAACTGAGAAAACCCCGGGTTCAAGCAGCAGCTCACTCAGTCTCTGATCAGTCCCTCCGGTGCTGGAATTGTCGCAGGCCAGGCCCAGCGCGGTGGGCCACAGCTGCAGCTGCCGGTGCTCTCCTGGGTGTTCAGTCCAGAGCAGTTTCAAGAGGTCCAAAGAAAAAGGAAAAAAAAAACAATCCAGGGAACTTCTTTGCCTCAGCTAGCTAACACTAACTAAAAAGCAAAAGAAGAGTTCTGCCCCGCTGTCTGTCTGCAGACAACACAGTCAGGAGCAGAAATGTGGAGGAGTGAGTGCAGTGTCTGAAAACAAACTGCGCGCTTCTTCTCTCCCCCGCTTCACTCTCTGGAACACTCTTAAAGGTACAAAACTTATTATTATTCAACATGAACAGAATGAGAGGATTGGGGATAAAAGCATCACATAGTCAACCCAGGACAGACACAAAGATACAATTGTATGGACTTTGGGATCATTTCTCCATTCCAAATGGCTTTCCCTTCAGTCACAAGAGGCTTCCTCCTCTTCCAAAAATTGCCTGCTGAAACTCTTCTGCTCCCTTCCAAATCAGTTCACTACTCCAGCATAACCCTTGAAGCACGGACACAAGACTCTTCAACTAATTATAGTTGAAAAAAAGGGTATTTATTGCACCACTGGACACATGTGAACTAGTTTCCAAAGACATGTGCAAGGAGTTGCAGACTCCTGCTCTATATTTCTACAGAAAAGGTTTTACATTAGATTTCTAAGGACCCATAATACATAATTATTACCTGCCTGCTTCACATTTTTATCAGCTGAATATCCTATACAGCTGCGCAATTGTATTCCCTTAACTGGGTTGGTGGGATTTTGAAATGAGGGAGTGGTTGTATGGGAGGAAGAAAGCTGTCTTCCTCATGGTGAACTCTTCTCTCATGGCCAGTTGGCAAGACCTTTTGACCTGCTCATGGTCCAAGCCTCTCCTAACTGTTCAATTATTCTTAAGGCAAGGTATTTCTATGGTCTCTGCTTCTTCACAATTGCTTCCTCTATCCCTTTCACTCCTAGCTTTATGTTCCTAATATATTTGGTACTCTTTACCTAAGGTATGTGATTTCTGCTAGCTGTATTACTTAGCTTCTTACCTCTTTTTAAAATCTTAACTAAAATATGCAGTCTTCTACTATCCCAATTCTATTCCCAGCTGGCCCCTCGACTCATCCTCACTTTTCAATTATCCTAATTACATTTTCAGCTAACCCCTTGACTCACCTCAGGCACATCCCCTACTGCCTCTCTCCCAGCAGCTCAGAGTTGCATTGCACAGTGCTTGCTGTGCGCCAGAGAGCACAAAGCAGGCTGGCCTGGTGGGCCTGAATATTTCTGCCAAACACTCTGCATCTCACACCTTTGCTCTGGCTCAGAGTAGAACTGCAGGATTGCAAGCGTTTCCTCCCAGAGCTGCGTGAGGCGCTGGCTCCTGCAGATGGGCCCTGCCAAGCTGTCCCTGCCTCACGCTGGCCTCGCTTCCCTGGCACAAGTGCCGGGCCTGAAGGAGCTGCCCTGTGCTCCAGCCTGCCGAGCAGCCCGGCTCCCTGTCCCGGTGCCCAGAGTGCTGCACACACTGCTGGCCTTTGCCAGGAGTTGCAGGGCAGCCGGCAGAAGAGGAGGAATCCTCAGCCAGCCCAGCGGCCCGCGGCTGCCCTTGGCCTTTCCCTGCTCCTGGGCATACTCCAGACGGCCAATGCCTCCAGGCCGGGCTGTGCCCAGCACGGCTGCGCTTCCCCTCGGCAGCAGCCAGCTGCCACCTGGGTTCTGAGAGCGGAGGATTCGCCCGCTCCCAGCAAGAGGCACCCAGGGCCCGGCTGCTGCCTCTTGCAGCTCTAAGGGCCTCCTTCCAGCCTGCCTCTGCCGGGGCTCAGGCTGCTCCAGCCTCTGCCGGGGCTCTGCTGGGGCTCCAGCCCGGGCAAGGCTGGGCCCGCTCTCACCTCACCGGCGCTGAGAACTCTGCACCACAGGAGACCTTCCCGAGCACCCTCTCTGATCTTTCTGCTTTCTCACTTGAGCAAGGCTCTCCTCCAGCCAAAGAGATTATTGCATTTAGGGATCCAAGTCCAAGTGGCAGGAGCCCCAATGCTCTCCAGTCACAGCTGAAGGCCTACATCTGCATAAGATGTTTGGGCTGCCCCATTCTTCCTTTGCTTTTGCCTGCAAATGCCGTTGCCCTTTCTGCCTCAAATAGAAGTACCAAAGAAGGCCAAAAACAGACCAGTGGGCCATATTCCAAAGGCAGTCTGGTCTGGAGAGGATGAATGAAGAATATCCCTCCCCACCATCACACCATGCCAAATACACTGTTTCACTTTCCACCTTTAAGAAACAACAGACAATTCAGAAGGAATTCTCAAGTTTATGCGCAGAGTGAGAAGGAAGGGGATCTTCAAGGTGAGTTGTGGTTTCAGAAACTTTATTGATTTTCAGTCCTACTCCGCAGTCCTATTAGACAATCCTACTCTAACCCTTACCCTTACCTCAGTCCTTATCCTTATCCTTATCCTTATCCTTATCCTTATCCTTATCCTTATCCTTATCCTTATCCTTATATTTATCCTTATCCTTATTCATATGCTTATCCTTATGGCTATGCTTATGCTTATCCTTTTCCTAATCTTATCCTTATCCTTATGGTTATGGTTATGCTTATCCTTATCCTTATCTATATCCTTATCCTTATACTTATCTTTATCCTTATTCATAAGCTTATCATTATCCTTATGCTTATGCTTACGCTTACGCTTACGCTTATGCTTATGCTTATCCTTATCCTTATCCTTATCCTTATCCTTATCCTTATCCTTATCCTTATCCTTATTATTATCCTAATCCTTAATATAATCCTAATCCTAATCCTAGTTGTAACCTACAATCCTACTCTAAACCTGTTAAGGAATAAATAAATGGTCCTGATGTGATTGTCACATTTTTGTCTCCTTCCTCTTCACTGAAACAATCAGTGGCACCAGGCTGGACGCAGGCTCAGCATATCTTACAAATGGATGCTGCCCAAAGGGAAAAAAACCAAATCAACAAAAAACAATGAACCATGACTTTCCAAGCTCAGTCCTTCACAGGATTTCTCCTGCCCCTAGAAGGATGCAGGAAGAGGAACAATGGGACCGTCTACAACTCCATCTTTATGTGCACGACGTTGCCATCACAGGCAAACCTGGCCTAGAATCCCACTCATCCATTTCTACAGGTGTCTTCATCTTGCTGAGATTTTAGCCCTGCCAGTGCTTTAGAATTGGTGCTTTCTGTCCTTGGAGTTTCTTCTTTTCAGGAAACTCCAAAGCCTCTCATTGGTCCCTCTCTTTGTAAGACAGGCACTGTGCTGATTTCCGCAGGGAGACAGAGCAGTGTCTGCCTTTCCATGCCCTGCCCCTCGTGTGCTGGTTGGCACCTTCCTTCCCAGCAGGGCCAGCCCAGGGGCACTGGGTCCTGCAGTTCCCTCTCTGCCACACAACCTGGCAGGAACCCTGGCACAGTTCCCATCTGCTTGAGCGTGCCAGGCAGCAGATGGGGCTGGGATAAGTCCCTCCCAGCTGCCCTGTTTGTGTGGCAGAAACCTCTGAGGGTGGGCTGGGGAGCACAAACCAGGGCCCTTCAGAGGCTCAGAGTGAACCCCCACAGCCCCTCCTGCCCACAGCCAAATCTCTGACTGCTCAGCTGGGACTGGCTTCCTTGGCTTCCTGCACCTCCATTTCATGTCTCTGTACCCTGCATTGCTCTACTTCAAATCTTTTGCCATTAGGTAAAAGTGAACACAGCACCAAATTAAAAAACGAAGAGGGTGACAGAAACAGAAAACAGAGCACCTCTCCTCTGAGGAAATGTAGAGAGAGATGGAGTTATTCAGCTTTGTGAAGAACAGGCCCCAGGGAGACTTTATTGCCCCTTTCCAAGAATTCAGCGTGGCTTTGAAGAAAGTGGGGGACATCTTTTTTAACAGGGCCAGTTACAATAGGATGTGGGGGAATATTTTTAAACAAAATGGGGATCAAGTCAGAGTAAGTCTAAGGAAGAACTTGTTTACTCGGAGCATGGTGCAAGCCTGGCACAGGTTGCCCCAAGAGCTTGAAGGTGCCCCATCCCTGCAACCATTCCAAGTCAGGTGGCATAGGGCTCTGAGCAACCTGATCTCTTTTAAGATGTCCCTGCTCATTGCAGGACCCTTGGACCAGAGGAACTTTACAGGGCCCTGCCAGCCTAACCTGGTCCAGGATTCCTCACCATTTTCATTTGAAGAGCACCAAGAGTGGAAGTGAGGAAGAAGAGGGCTGATCTGATGCCTTGGACTTGAGTGGAAGAGGAGCCCAACCCTCAGCCTCCTTTTCACCTGCAGCCCCTTCCCATTTTACCTGCAGGAGCTCCTTGGCCGACCAGCGCTGCTCCTCGTCTCTCTGCAGGCAGCAGCTCAGGAAGTCACGCAGCAAAGCTGAGAGGAGCTTGGGATGCTGCAGTTTTGGGGTCCCTACTTTGGCTATCAGTCGTCGAGCCTGGAGAAAAAAAACCCACGAGGCTCCACCTGCTGCTTTCACATCTCTAAGGCTCTCCCAGATCCCTTTGTTTAACCTCTGTTCTTCAATGGCAGTTACTGCCCTGACAGAGACCCAGAGATGACTTTCCTTTGCCAACCAAAAACCCAAACCCCGATACAACCACAGCTTTTCCAGCATCCCGCAGATCTTGCCTTGGCAGCTGATTTCACTGACTGACCTAGTTAGTCGGAACTACATCAGCAAAAGCACGTTTGCTTCTCTGAGGATTCATACCAGCTTGAGAGGCTTTTTGGAAGAGGGACTTTGCTATACTAACTAATTTCAAGGGTTAGTACATGAAAGGCATCTCTGCAGTGCCTGTTGGTCCTTCAAGCACACGTGCCTTAGAACAAAACTCATCAAGATTTTTCTGCTGTTCTTGAAAACAATGGGAATTGGAAGAAAAGAAAGAAAATGCATTAGGTAGTCCCCAGGTAAGGAAATAAAGATTTACAAACTCATCTTCAACACAGCCACATTAGGATGCCTGCACAAGTGTATTGGGATGGAAATGTCTGGTTGGGCACAAAGGTGCCACCTGCAGCCCTGTCTCTCAGCAGTCTGAAAATTGCAGCTTCCCATTTTGCAGCAAAAGAAAAATTGTCATGGTCAGAAGAAGGAGAGGTGCCATCCCTATGGTCACCCTCTGCTCATTTGGCTACTCAAGTCAATGCATTAGTGGTAGGCCTATCCCAGAAAGTTCCAGGAAACAAACAGGAGGTTTTGGCAGGCTCTCCACATCACCAGGCTCTGGCTTGGTGACACAGAGAACATGCCTTGGGCTGTGAAAGAAACACGGTCACTAAATGCAGTGCAGCAGCACTGCACAAGAAGCAGAAGAGACTCAGTGGCCTTTACACCCTCATGCCCAGGTTTCAGGCATGTTTCCCAGTGAGAAGAAACTGCACACTGGGTTAGGTTCCTCTCTAAAGACTACAGTTTTAGAAACTTTGTTGGGTTTGGGTTTCCTTCCTTCATTTATGGAAAGATAACAGAAGTTCTAAGATGCTTGTTTCCTTTTTCTGGGGCCATCTCCACAGACAAAAGAACTGGAACCACTTATAACCCAAAGGGAAGTGTTTCCTGAGAATGGAGTTTGTTTGCATGTGGTAAGGCTTGAGTTCCCCCACTGATGTATCCAAATCTACAGCAGATGCTGATGCGTTGCAGGGACATTTTTAGAGGGGACCTTGGTGGAAGTAGTTCCAGCAGATGGCAATGGGATTTTGCCCAATGGCACGCAGGGCATGGGACAGGTGAGAAAGAGAGTGGGATCAGTGAGTATTTGCTGCTTACCGAGGCATGACTTTGGTCCCAGTAAGGAGGTTCTTTTTCCAACATTTCAATGCCCACAATTCCAAAAGACCATATGTCCACTTTGGGGCCATATGGTTGACCTGTCGCCACTTCAGGCGCCATCCACCAAGGAGTTCCGACTACCAAGCATGGTCTGCTCTGCTCAGAGTTGAGCTGAGTAGAGAGGCCAAAATCAGCTGAGGAGAAAGCAAAATACTGGTTTTATTTGAATTCTGTGCAATTAGGAAAGCAAGCAAAAGAATTCCCCAGTAGAGGTTTGAAAAGTTGCTGTTCAATCTCCTGGCAATGGCAACTTAAAAAATCCCCCAATTTTTTACACTGCCTCCAGCAGTGGCTTTTGTTCTTTGGAAACTTTAGACTTGTAGCTCCCTCCCTCTGGAAGGGACACACACAGGACAACAACACTCTTGACTTCTTGTTCCTTGTCCTATCTCTGTGCACGTGGCAACTGTGCCCTCAGCTCACAGCGGGTGTCCCCTGCGCTGCCACCAGCACCAGTTTTGGGAACTGGCTGTCACTGCAAGCAGCCCCACACCCACATCCCTGGAACGCTGCACCTGACCAAGAATCTACTGACTCAGCTTGACAGAGCCGTCGGTTCTGAGAAGGATGTTGTCACTCTTCACATCTCGATGAATCACATTGTTTGAATGAAGAAAATCCAGTCCTTGCAGGCACTGAGAGAGGAAACAGAAAGAGGAGTGCAAAAATGAGTGATGTGATTTCATCACATGAGAGAGAATCAAAGAATGGAAAAGATTCCCTCTCCAGGGGAATGGGGAGTAATGGCAGAACACAATGCCACTGAGTGGAAGAGCTTGCTGCTCCAACACTGGCAGAGCAGGACCTTTCTGAGGAAAGGCACGTCAGCTTTGGAAAGAGCAAGATCACCTGCTCTTTTAGACTGTCCCCTGCAAACCAGCCAGGATGACTCCTGCTGCAGTGGATGGGCTCAGAAGCAAAGAGCATTTTGGCTGCACTCCTATCCTTCTTAGCTGAGGACTGAGAGAATCGAGTCTCTCTTTTTTCTTTGCTCTTTTTTTCAAATCCTGCCACCAGCACCTTTGCTTTAACAGGCAAGGAATGCAGTGAAGACAGAAAAAAGTTTAGCGAGGCAAGATGGGGAACAGCAAATACAAGAGGCGGAGCGAGAGTACAACAGCAGGAGATAAGAGTACTGGCACTGAGTACAGGGAGTGCAGGGGCACTGGCAGGCCGTTCACTTGAGATGCTTTTACTTGCCCATAGCATTCCAGCCACACAGAAACAAAGCTTGGCACATGAAATCACTCCTGTTCTGAGCCCCTGTTCCCAGACAATCCTGCCCAAGGCCTCAGAAGCACAGATGGGATTGCTGACCTCCCGACTGATGGCTGCAATGTGGTCTTCAGACAGGAAGGTCTTGTGGATGACATCACTCAGGGCGCCTCCATCCATGTACTCCATTACCAGCCAGAGTTCCTCACCCAGAAGGTAGCTGAAAGAAGGAAACAAGGCCGGGGAGATAAACATGCATGGCTACCTTGATGTTTTGCTTCTGGGTTTCTTGTTTCCAGGTGCCTTTGTGACTAGGACAGAATCAAAGGAATAGACAATCTGCAGTCTGTGCAGTCTGGAGGAGAAAGGCACAGCAGTGAAAAATAAGATGTCTTAGATGGCCAGCAGGTGAAAAATGCAGTTTAGTAACAGCCCAGGTAAAAACCTGTCAGGCATGGTGTTCCTGGAAATAAGCACCTAGTCTTCCTGGCATGCACAGCAGTGACAAAGAGGGGCAACGATCTAAGAGAAATCCACTTTAGGATTGTTCATCAGCACTTAAGAAACTTTAAGAAAATCAATCCCGAAAAAATGTGGAGGCAGTGTACTTTGAGGGTGTTGACTTAGTAAGAAACAGCTGATCCAGGTTTGAATAATTTTGGAAGAATTTTCAAACAACAAGTGGCAGGGAAAACTCATGCAGACAAGATGCACTCTCCTCTCATCCATTGGAGATGAGTAAAACATATGAATAAATAAAAATTAACAGCTCTACTTTCTGCCACTGACCAAAGTGGGTTTTTAACCTCTCATGTTTGCTGTATGTAAATGCCCATTGATGGGATAAGACCATGACCTCTCACCTGTCTAAATAATTCACAACACTGGGACTCCTACACTTCTTCATGATCATGATTTCATTAACAGTTAGTTCCTTCGTTCTTAGTCCTTGAAGATGTATTTTCTTTATGGCCACCTAAAATGACATTGAAAATCATTAACTGGAGAAGTTGGTGGCACGAGACCACAACGCACATGGAGCAAGTGATTTTGCAATGACACAGCTGAGCTGTGCCAAACTGCCTTGTGATTAGGCGCTGCAATAATTAGGAACTGACATTCCAACAGCCCAGTTCTCTGCTCCCTTGTGGGACAGTTACCAGACACGTGGGGCCACTGACGTTTTTCCTTGTCCACTTGGTAACAGTGGTGTCTCAGCTATCAGCCACAAACCACTGACCACACTCTCTGCTGCTTTGTTTGGGATTCAGAAGAAGTAATCCATGCCTTAATACGCTGTGCATACATCTTGGACTATGGGCATGGCTTAGGGCTTTTAGAGACGCCTTGCAGATCTCTCCCTATGTGCATTTCCCACTGCAGCACTGCAGGTGGCTAAGGAGCTACCAGTAAATTTCAGATGGATTTGCTGGCAGCCAGAAATGAGAATCCAGGACTCTGAAGCTGTATCCCCAAAGATCAGTGAGGTGCTCTAAGGCACCACCTTGGTTTTAGCAACGGAGAGCAAATGAGCGCGTCCTTCTCTGAAAGGAATCGCTGCCTCCGTGCCTTCCTTCTGGCAGCTGAGGACGACAAACTCCCAAATGTATTTTGCAGGCTGGCACCAGTCTGTGCTTCTTGTGCCTTTTCAGCACAGCTCTGCCCAGAGCTGCAGCCACAGCTCACACCAGAGGGGAAAGCCCTCATGTGCAGCAGAGTCTGTGGGGCTTGTTGACATTTACCTCTCCTCCTGTGGCATTGTTGAGTGCTCTGACCACTTGTCCAAAACCCCTAGAAACAAAACAGAAGCAGAGAAAGAAGAAGCTGTTTAGCTCCTAGAGTGAAAGCCAGCCCACACAGGAGATCTCTGCTGGAAGTGTCAAAAACCTGCAGGAGGCAGGAGGGCTCTGCCAGAAGGCAGATGATGCATTTTCCTCTCAAGTGCATGGGCACTGGGCCTGTACCTGAAGCACTGGGGTTCAACTTCTAAAGGGAGTTTAGTCTTTCCTCTTGGGTTTCACTTTCTAAACTGTGTGGGTACTATCCTGACCACAGAGTATTTCCTTCTGCAAAGCAGGGAAAAGAAATGTTCTTGGGAACTGTTATCTCACACAGCTTTGATAGAGGGTAGGTTCCTCTTTCAGGCAAGCAAGTTTCTTCTTTTCTCATTAATGGAGGAGTATGATTTTGAGACATACAAAAATGCTAAGGAAATTAACACAGAGCTGTCCCACACTTGAGACACAAGGAGATCTTCCAGGTCCTGTTCCTTGATGCAGGCAAGACCTTTGCAGCATGGAGATGTCACTGACAATGCCTTCTGAGCACACTCACAAATTCTGAGCAGCACTGAGAGATGGGGTCATCTATCCCCAGAGTGTGAACATGGTTGCAGCTGGCCTGACTTCACACTGGATAGACATTCCACCAGAAAAACACCTGGTGCATGGCTGTGCAGGAGTAACTGCGGTTGGACTCACCCGCTGCCAATGTGTTCCATTTCGGTGTATATCCTAAAGGGATTTTCCTGGTTCACCATTCTCTCTGAGGGAAACAAAATGCAGGATGCTGACTTTAAAGCAGAGATCCCAGCTTCCAGGACATACAAAAGTCAGCCCCACTGTCTGGGGCTCTGAGCCCTTTGTGGTCAGCTGGGTAGCAACAACCACAACCACAAGAGCAACAGGACAGGCAGCCCTGCAGTGCAGATGGCTGGCACAGAGACTGATTTTGTACAGTTCTTTGAAGAGTTCTCTTGACAGGAAACAAAGCATGGGGAGATGCATTCCCAGGAGAGAAGAACATCTTCCCCACCTTTCAGCAATTTGCCAAAGGAATTTATTTCCATTTGTAAAGCAGAGCAGCTCATGCTATAACTGATCCCGAAGGGGCTTTCAGCATCAGGAGCCTGACCTGTTTATGAGCAGGCTGAGCTCAAAGTTGCCCCTCTCCCAGCTAAGGAAGGCTCCAGCCTCTGCAGTCCCTCCGGCCCTCAGGGACAGGGCAGCTGGCACAACGAGGCTGGCAAAGCCCAAGCATGAGCACTGGCAAGCAGTGGGAAGAAGCCACAGCCACCCTGAGCCTCTTACAAGCTGTTGCCCCCCTTGAGGACACACCAGGATGGGCTTTGAGATCAGCCACACCGAGGGGTGGATCAGTGCCCTTTTTGTCCCAACAGGTGATGCCAGACACAGAATCCACTGGGCTCTGGTCTCAGCCCCACCAGGTCTTATCTGAGAGCACAGCACTGGCAGCTGTTACAGGCAAGAAGCAGATTCATTGGGTTGTGCTGCAGAATCACAAAAGACTTGATGTGTTTTCCTAGAGACTGATCTCAGCAGGGCCTGGGCCAATGGGTAGGATTCTAACAGTCATGGGAAAGAGTGGGGATCGGGTATGGAAAAGTGCCATGGATCTGAGGAATATACCATGGCTGGGCTGGAGGCTCTCTCCTGAGAAATGCCTGCAGTACAGTTTTTTCTGATGACGCCACTTGGATACATCTCTTGGACTCATCTTGATAAGCATAAAACTAGAAGATTAAATAAAGGTTGCTACAAAAGTATCGCTTTTTTCTTTGGGGGCACATGGAAAACACCACTTGCTCTCTATTTGTCCTGTAACCTGATGTCCTTTCAAAGTAATTCTTATTGACAAAAAGATAGCATTCTTGTGAAAATAAACTGCAAATGTAGTAGTGGTAACAGTAGCAGTCATAAAAATGCCATCAGTAAGAAATGGGGCAGAAGGGCTATTTCAGAGTGGAGAAAAAACCAATTCCACTAAAAAAGCCCCAAAACCTGTAAACCGGAAAAACCCAAAACACAAAAAATCCTGCCACAGAAAAAAAAAAAGAAGGCCTCCACAAAAAATAAACAACACAAAAACATGGCCCCTCTCACAAAAAAAAAAAAATCCCCAACCAAAAAGACAAAACTCCAAAACCAGTCCATTTCCGTGAAGTTTTTTGCTCGGATTACTGGTTCGAAGTCAGGAGTCTAAGGAGAATTTAGGAAAAGAAGAAATTCTGTTCAGTTTGGCCACTAGCACACGAGACTTGTCTAGATCATTTGCAAGGTCACAGCCTTCTGCTGATCCAAGAACAATTCCTGCTTCAGCCTTTAGCAGAGAGGGAAGCTCAGGCAAACCCAAGCCAGTCCCAGGTGCCCTCAGAGGCAGCAGGAACACCCAGAGCGCTCTCGCTGCCTCGGAGCACAGCACTGCCTCTGGGGAGTCCTAAATGGCCCTGTGACACCAAGCTCAGGAGGAGCCTTTGGTACAGCTCTGCTGACACCTGCCCACAACACACTGTCCCTCAGACAAGAAACACCTCAGACGTACCCAGCATCTCCAGGTGCTTCTCCTCAGTCTCCTCTTTCAGGGAGATGAAGTAACTGCCCGAGCTTGAGCTCCGAGGTTCGACAGAAAGGCTTCCTTGGGATGATGCTGCTGCGGCAGCAGGATCAGAGCCCATGATGTGCTGGACCTGGAGCACTTCTGGTGGGCACTGTTCCTGTGCCTCACTCCTAACTTGGGGTCCTTCATTGCCAGACATTGGCTGGAATTCTTCACAGGCTGCCCGGTGAGATGTCAACACTTGCACCTCAAGTCAAACAGAACAAAGCAGTCAGACACTACAGCTTGTCCCTGTCAGCCAGGAGTCATCGACTATGAGGAAAGGGAAAGAACAGATTGACAAGGGATACAGACAGCTTGTTTCAGTCCTCCATCTGGGTCACCACGTTCCACTGTAAAAACACTTGAAGGAACAAGGAGAGCAGGAATAGGCCAGAAGAACAGAGCAGCAGTGGAGATTCAGCACACCGGGAAATGTCCTTCAGAGTGACTGTGATACACACTAGAGCAGGATGGCACTCAGAGGCATGGCCCCACTCCCTGCTGCTCTGAGCGGATAGGCAAGAAGGGCAGAAACCACCAGTTTGGTGCCTGCATCCCACTTTCACTCATTCTAGAGCCTAAGGGAGGCGATTAAGTTTCTCTCTGACAATTTTCATTTCTTCCTCCAGCCTCTTCTCCCTTGCCCTGTTGATAGCCTCAGTGTCCTGCAGCTCTGCCTGCACGTGTCCCTTGACAGACTGTAAAGCAGAAGGGAGAGGACATTTCATGAGTGGAGTGGCTGCCACTCTTTCACTCACCTGGTTTTGTTGATGGCTCCTGTACTGATGGAGATTCTCCTCTTGAATTCTTCCCATGTCTTCCTTGTTCTTTCTCTTCACGTCCATGATGGCACTCTGAGCTTTGGACAGCTCTGCTTGTGGCTCTGCCTTGATCTTCTGTGCACACAAATGCAGACCAAGTGGCTGGGAGCTGCCATCAAGCTCAGCTTTTTCCTTTTGCAGCCTCAAAATCACATTTATTCAGCCACTTCTTTCTGCTTCCCTCCCCACATCTGCTTCCATTGCAAACCTCCTGTCCCAGGGCTGATCACTGCAAATTCCAAGGCCCTGTGCTTCCAGTGCCTGTGGGACTCCTGGCCTCCTGAGTCCCAGGAGCTCCGGTTTATGTCCCTCTTTCTGCCCTTCCCTCTGTCACCTGGCCAGTCAGGCTCACCTGGCCATTCTCCTGTGGCTCTTCCACCTGCTGCCTGAGCTGCTCTTCCTGCTCTCGGGCTGGGAACAGTTCTCCCTGAGTCCGGCATGGCATCTCTGATGAAGCACTCTGCTCCTGCTCTTTCTCTAGAAGCACCTGCACAGAAAGCAAGAGAAGATGGGTTTCAACTTCCCATACATCCTTTGTGGGCCAAGACTCAAAGACTGCTGGGCTCACACGTTTCCAGAGCACTGTGCTGCTGCTCTCCTGGGTCGTTCTCTGCCCGAGGGGAGGCACAGATTCCAAAGCAACCTTGGCCTTATAATCAGGAACCATCTGGGATTGAAGCTCCAACAGCCTCTAAGGCAGCTGACAGGGAATGTGTGGCATTTCTCAAGGGTCTGGTGAGGGCCTCCCTCTGCTTCTGCCATGTCCTGTTTGTCTTTCAGTAGAGACTGACACCCCAGCCTGTCCCACAGCTCCATCATGGCTCTGCAGGTGTCAACCTGGGTGAGCTCAGCCCTTGTGAGAGACACTCCTGGAGTTCACGTTCTATTCAGGCCTGCATCAGCATTTCTGCCTTTCTGACATCCACTCTTTTTTTGGCAAACCTGGTCACTCAGGAGATGAGGATGCATGCAAAGTTTTCTGATGGAGGTCACAGAGCCTCTATGGCCACCTCAGTACATGGAGGAGGACCAAAGTGTTTCTTCTCCCTCTTTTGTCAACTGAGAATTCTGACCAGCAGAAACAGATGCTCTCCTAAGGCCCCATTAACGAATGCACTTACACAGCCCTGAGGAAGCCGGTGAAGGAAACCATATGTCATGTAATGCATGGCACATATGACCAGAGTCACCAAACACCACCTGAACATGGAATTGTTGCACCTCTCTAGGACAGGCAGAAATTGAAAGAATTAACTGGAGACATCAGGACACAAGAGGCCAGAGGAGGAAAACAATTCTGAATGGAAAAACCATCATATCTGGAGGGGGAAACATCTCTGCCTGCTCAGAATTGGTCGAGGGAACATGTCTCTAATCCTCTCCAGAAAGGAATGCTTTTGGTGATCTTTGCACCTCCAACTCCCTTGGACCAGAGCCAGGAATATTCAGTTATGTAAATGTTACCTAGATAGATAGGTAGGAAGATAGACAGATAGATCTCACTACTATAATCTCCAGTTACTGCCCTCTCTGTTGCTGCACACATCAAAACATGGTAGCTTGTGTGCCGATCAGCAGCAATCCTGAGATTGCTCTCCTGTTGCTCAAAAAAGTACACTCTTGGGGAATGTGGAGATTTTAGGTCCTTATGGAAAGGAATTAGTCCCAGAGCACTGCACTGGGAACTGCACTTTTTGTGCATCTGTGCTCGGGTAAGTTCTCTTGGACTCAACCACACTGACAGTGCTAACATGGCTGGAATCAGAAATGCAGTCCAGCCCCTTCCAGTTTCTATGATCTCTGAGGAGCAGCTAGAATGCAAGGGCATTGACCTCCTGCTAAATTTCCAAAGACATCACACAGTGATTCTCTGGGCTGTAGAATGACAGAGACAGTGTTAAACTCAAAGTGATCTTCTAGGCCATGCATATAGGCTTGGAAACACAAAAGCTCCATCTGCATCAAGGTACAAAGAGGGTGCAAAATGCCTTCCAGAGCTTGATAAGGGCAGAAAAGATGGTGCAGCAGCATCCTTGCTTGCTGGAAAAAGAGAAAATGAACAGGGCTTCGCCTCCTAGGAAACCCACAAACCACAAGATGGAAGTGTCAACCACTCCAGTATCTTAAGCCCTTGGATGCAGTGATGGGATGTTTGGAAGAGAAGCAGCCCTTGTGCTGAGCACTCTCATGCAAGGATTGATGGAAGTCTGTCTGGAGGTGCTTCCAGAGCCTCCCATTGTCCAGGCTGAAGCTCCCTCAGCACCTCCTCCCTGGCCTTGTGCTGCACCCCTTGCCCAGCTCCCCTGTCCTTCTGTGCACACGCTGCAGCCCCTCCATGACTTTCTGCTTCCCAGGGGCCCACAAGTGCACACAGCACTCCAGCTGTGGCCGCAGCGCTGCCCAGCACAGGCCACGCTCACTGCCCTGCTCCTGCTGCCCCACTGCTGCTGGCACAGGCCACCATGCCCTTGGCCTTCTTGGCCCCCTGGCCCCACGCTGCCTCATCTTCAGCTGCTCACGGCTGCCAGCCCTGCGTCCTTTGGACCCACGCAGCTCCCCAGACACAAACGTGCCCAATTCACCTCAGATACAGCAGGCACCACAGCAAGTTGGCCTTCCTGATTTGAGCAACACAAGACAGCAGTCAAGGACTTGCAGCATCACCCCCACTCTGGGCTCCAATGCATTTGCCAAAGCTGCAGACTTCACCACTAAATGGATCAGCAGAAAGTTTCCCCATCTGGTGTTTGAACCTTCCCAAAAGCAAAAACACAGCTGGGCCAACTGTGTCTACAAGTGAAGAATGACTCAAGAAAACTTCCACAAGCCAAACACACCTTTCCAAAAAAGGGAAAAAACCCAAGAAAGCCTTTTGACCTCCAGCACTACCATGTGTGCCCTTGGCCATAACATCGCAGAAGCCCAGAGATGGAGCTTCCCTAAACCAAGCAGCCAGAAGCTCAGATGAAGCCCCCAGTTCTGCACTGCCCCAACAGGACAGGTCAAAGGCCAATTTCTCGCTGTCACTGCCTGCAGGAAATGGCTACGTCCTGCAGGACTCTGGTACTCAGCATTCTTGGCCAGACACAGCAAGCGCTGGCTGCTCAGAAACTTGCACCTCTGCCTTGCACTAAAGACAGCGCCCCCCACAAGGGGCACTTACTCTCTTGAAATGATGAGCAGGCCGTGGTCTGACCATGGCTGGACAAAGACGGTGGTCGTCTTTCTCTTTGTCCTCCACTCTGGCTTCTTCTTCAATAGCAGAGAGAGCCAGGGGGAAGACGGCTCTTGCTTTTCTCACCTGTGGCAAGAGAGATTCATAAGGACACAACGTTACCTGGTGCCTACAACCTTGTTTGTCCTCATACCGACCGCCACCTCTTATAAGGAGAACTCATCAACTTTGTTAGCAATGGCATTCTAAGTCACTCCAACCAGATTGAA
This sequence comes from Zonotrichia albicollis, assembly GCF_047830755.1. Classification (NCBI taxonomy): domain Eukaryota; kingdom Metazoa; phylum Chordata; class Aves; order Passeriformes; family Passerellidae; genus Zonotrichia; species Zonotrichia albicollis. The sequence continues at coordinate 3,175,105 of NC_133827.1, read as the reverse complement.
ATGGGGACATTCAAAAAAACAGTATATGGCTATGACTTCGATATTCCTCCCTGGCTGCTATTTGCAAGAAAATTTCTCTCTACAAAAGGCAGCTTTTGGTCCTTGAAAGCTCTGAAATGGAAAAGTAGGAAAGAGCCAGCAAGGTCTTTACAACTGCTGAGCAGACATTGAAAAGTAAAAAGGGCTCAGAATCCCTTACAGTGCCTATAAGGGCAGGAAAGTTTACGCGGAAGCATCCTTACTTGCTGGAAAAAGAGAAAATGAATAGGGCTTCTCCTTCTACGAAACCCACAAACCACAAGATTGAAATGTCACCCACTCCACTGTCTAAAGCCCTTGGATGCAGTGATGGGATTTTTGGAACTGAAACAGCCCTTGTGCTGAGCACTGTCTTGAGTGGATTGATGGAAATCCGCCTGAAGGTGCCTCAAAAGCCTCCCAATGTCCAGGCTGAAGCTCCCTCAGCACCTTCTCACTGGCCTTGTGCTTCACCCCCTTGCCCAGCTGCCCTGTCCTTCTGTGCCCACGCTGCAGCCCCTCAATGACTCTCTGCTTGCCAGGGGCCCACAAGAGCACACAGCACTCCAGCTGTGGCCGCGGCGCTGCCCAGCACAGGCCACGCTCACTGCCCTGCTCCTGCTGCCCCACTGCTGCTGGCACAGCCACCGTGCCCTTGGCCTGCTTGGCCACCTGGCCCCACGCTGCCTCATCTGCAGCTGCTCAAGTCCAACAGCCCTGCGTCCTTTTGGCCCATGCAGCTCCCCAGACACAAAGGTGCCCATTTCCCTTAATATACAGCAGGCACCATTGCAAGATGGTCTGCCTCTTCCAAGAAACACAAGACAGCAGTCAAGGACTTGCAGCTTCACCTTCACTCCAGGCTCCAAGGCGCTTTCCAAAGCTGCGGACTACACCAAAATATGCCCCAGCAGAAACTGGCCGCTTCTGCTTTTGGCCTCACAAGAAGACTTCGCAACTCTGCACTTTCTTCTTTTCCACATGGGACAATAATTGCCTCCCACAGCTGCACGGAGAACACAATCCTCCCTTTGCAGCTTATCAGAAGCCAAAAGACAGAGTGCCTAAATTAGACTCTACCAGTGAAGAACTGCTCAAGGAAAGTGCAGACCACTTTCACAAGCCAAACACACCTTGCCAGAAAGGGAAAACAAACAAACCAAGCCCTGGCACCTCCAGCACAACCTCATTGCCCATGGCCATAGCACTGCAGAAGCCAAGAGACAGAACTTCCCTGCGCCAAGCAGCCAGATGCTCTCCCAGAAGCACCAGCCCTTTGCGTCCTCAACATGACAGGTCAGAGGCCAAGTTGTGCAGTCGCTGCCTGGAGGAAATCCCTAGCTCCTGGCAGGACTCCAGCACCCAGCATCCTCAGCCTGCAACAGCAAAGGGCTGGCTGCTCCAAAACTTGCACCTCTGCCTTGCACTAAAGACAGCACCACACACAACTGGCATTACAGGTCTAGAACAAGGAGGTGTGAAGAACATTGAATGGTTGTTGTCATCCACCTTATTTTCCGCCTCTTTGGCTTCTTCTCCAGGAGCAGCGGGAGCCAGGGGAGAGACGGCTCTTGCTTCTGTCATCTGTGGCAAGAGAGAAGCATGAGGGACAGCCCGGTACCTATCATGTAGAACCTCATTGCTTTTCACATCCACCACCACAGATTCTAAGGAAAAGGTCATAGCATTTCATAGCGACAGAGGGGTTCTAAGTTACAGCCACGAAATTAAAATGGGTCAATTCAACAGCACTCTAGATGGATATGAAGTTGATTCTTCTGCCTGGCTAATGTCAGCAAGCAAGGTTATCTCAGAAAAATGGACCTTTCAGTTCTTGAAACACTGAAATGGAAAACAATGAAAGCGACAGCAATGCCTTTGCTATTGCTGCTGCAGATGTGGAAAACTAAAACTGGATCAGAATCCCATCCAGGGCAGGAAATAGCAGAAAACGCTGTGCAGAAGCATCTTTGCTTGCTGGATATACAGGAAAATGAACAGCCTATCGTGTGCTTGCAAAACAAGGAGCCAACAAACCACAAGATGGAAGTGTCACCCACTCCAGAGTCTAAAGCCCTTGGATGCAGTGAGGGGAGGTTTGGCACTGAAACAGCACTTGTGCTAAGCACTGTCATGAGGCGATTGCCAGAATTGTGCCTGGAGGTGTCTCAAGAGCCTCCCATTGTCCAGGCTGAAGCTCCCTCAGCGCCTCCTCACTGGCCTTGTGCTCCATCCCCTTGCCCAGCTGCCCTGTCCTTCTGTGCACACGCTGCAGCACCTCAATGACTCTCTGCTTGCCAGGGGCCACAGCTGCACACAGCACTCCAGCTGTGGCCGCGGCGCTGCCCAGCACAGGGCCACGCTCGCTGCCCTGCTCCTGCTGCCCCACTGCTGCTGGCACAGCCACCGTGCCCTTGGCCTGCTTGGCCACCTGGCCACACGCTGCCTCATCTGCAGCTGCTCAAGTCCAACAGCCCTGCATCCTTTAGGCCCACACAGCTCCCCACACACAAAGACGCCCCATTTCACTTAATATACAGCAGGCACCATTGCAAGATGGTCTGCCTCTTCCGAGAAACACAAGACAGCAGCCAAGGACTTGCAGCTTAACCCACATTCATGGCTTCAAGGCACTTGGTAAAGCTGTGGACCACAGCAAAATATGGCCCAGCTGAAACTGGCCACTTTTGCTTTTGCCCTCACAAGGATGTTTCACAATGCCACACTTTGTTTCTTTTCCACATGGGAAAATAATTACCCCCATAAATGCATAGACAACAAAATCCTCCCTTTGCAGCTTATCAAAAGCCAAAAGACAGAGTACCCAAATTAGACTCTACCAGTGAAGAACTGCTCAAGGAAAGTGCAGACCACTTTCACAAGCCAAACACGCCTTGCCAAATAGGGAAAACAAACAAACCAATTGCTGGCATTTCCAGCATAACCTCCTTTGCCCTTGGCCATAGCACTGCAGAAGCCAAGAGATAGTGCTTCCCTAATCCAAGCAGCCAGATGCTCTCCCAGAGGCACCAGCCCTTTGCGGCCTCAACATGACAAGTCAGAGTCCAAGATGTGCAGTCGCTGCCTGGAGGAAATCCCTAGCTCCTGGCAGGACTCCAGCACCCAGCATCCTCAGCCTGCAACAGCAAAGGGCTGGCTGCTCATAAACTTGCACCTCTGCCTTGCACTAAAGACAGCACCACACACAGCTGGAACTTACAGGTTTAGAACAAGGCGGTGTGAGCAATGTTGGAGGGTTGTTGTCACACACCTCATTTTGCCCATCTTTGGCTTCTTCTCCAGGAGCAGCGGGAGCCAGGGGAGAGACGGCTCTTGCTTCTGTCATCTGTGGCAAGAGAGAAGCATGAGGGACAGCCCGGTACCTATCATGTAGAACCTCATTGCTTTTCACATCTACCACCATATTTTCTTAGGAAAAAATCATAGCATTTGATAGCGACAGAGGGGTTCTAAGTCACGGCCACCAAATTAAAATGGGCCAATTCAACAGCACTCTAGATGGATATGAAGTTGATTCTCCTGCCTGGCTGCTGTAAGCAAGCAAGGCTATCTCAGAAAAATGGACCTTTTAGTTCTTGAAACACTGAAATGGAAAACAATGAAAGCGACAGCAATGCCTTTGCTACTGCTGCTGCAGATGTGGAAACCTAAAACTGGATCAGAATCCCATCCAGGGCAGGAGAAAGCAGGAAACGCTGTGCAGAAGCATCTTTGCTTGCTGGATAAACAGGAAAATGAACAGCCTATCGTGTGCTTGCAAATCAAGGAGCCAACAAACCATAAGATGGAACTGTCACCCACTCAAGCGACTAAAGCCTTTGGATGCAGTGATGGCATGTTTGGACGAGAAACAGTCCTTGTGCTGAGCACTGTCTTGAGTGGATTGATGGAAATCCGCCTGAAGGTGCCTCAAAAGCCTCCCAATGTCCAGGCTGAAGCTCCCTCAGCACCTTCTCACTGGCCTTGTGCTTCACCCCCTTGCCCAGCTGCCCTGTCCTTCTGTGCCCACGCTGCAGCCCCTCAATGACTCTCTGCTTGCCAGGGGCCCACAAGAGCACACAGCACTCCAGCTGTGGCCGCGGCGCTGCCCAGCACAGGCCACGCTCACTGCCCTGCTCCTGCTGCCCCACTGCTGCTGGCACAGCCACCGTGCCCTTGGCCTGCTTGGCCACCTGGCCACACGCTGCCTCATCTGCAGCTGCTCAAGTCCAACAGCCCTGCGTTGTTTAGGTCCACGCAGCTCCCCAGACACAAAGGTGCCCATTTCCCTTAATATACAGCAGGCACCATTGCAAGATGGTCTGCCTCTTCCAAGAAACACAAGACAGCAGTCAAGGACTTGCAGCTTCACCTTCACTCCAGGCTCCAAGGCGCTTTCCAAAGCTGCGGACTACACCAAAATATGCCCCAGCAGAAACTGGCCGCTTCTGCTTTTGGCCTCACAAGAAGACTTCGCAACTCTGCACTTTCTTCTTTTCCACATGGGACAATAATTGCCTCCCACAGCTGCACGGAGAACACAATCCTCCCTTTGCAGCTTATCAGAAGCCAAAAGACAGAGTGCCTAAATTAGACTCTACCAGTGAAGAACTGCTCAAGGAAAGTGCAGACCACTTTCACAAGCCAAACACACCTTGCCAGAAAGGGAAAACAAACAAACCAAGCCCTGGCACCTCCAGCACAACCTCATTGCCCATGGCCATAGCACTGCAGAAGCCAAGAGACAGAACTTCCCTGCGCCAAGCAGCCAGATGCTCTCCCAGAAGCACCAGCCCTTTGCGTCCTCAACATGACAGGTCAGAGGCCAAGTTGTGCAGTCGCTGCCTGGAGGAAATCCCTAGCTCCTGGCAGGACTCCAGCACCCAGCATCCTCAGCCTGCAACAGCAAAGGGCTGGCTGCTCCAAAACTTGCACCTCTGCCTTGCACTAAAGACAGCACCACACACAACTGGCATTACAGGTCTAGAACAAGGAGGTGTGAAGAACATTGAATGGTTGTTGTCATCCACCTTATTTTCCGCCTCTTTGGCTTCTTCTCCAGGAGCAGCGGGAGCCAGGGGAGAGACGGCTCTTGCTTCTGTCATCTGTGGCAAGAGAGAAGCATGAGGGACAGCCCGGTACCTATCATGTAGAACCTCATTGCTTTTCACATCCACCACCACAGATTCTAAGGAAAAGGTCATAGCATTTCATAGCGACAGAGGGGTTCTAAGTTACAGCCACGAAATTAAAATGGGTCAATTCAACAGCACTCTAGATGGATATGAAGTTGATTCTTCTGCCTGGCTAATGTCAGCAAGCAAGGTTATCTCAGAAAAATGGACCTTTCAGTTCTTGAAACACTGAAATGGAAAACAATGAAAGCGACAGCAATGCCTTTGCTATTGCTGCTGCAGATGTGGAAAACTAAAACTGGATCAGAATCCCATCCAGGGCAGGAAATAGCAGAAAACGCTGTGCAGAAGCATCTTTGCTTGCTGGATATACAGGAAAATGAACAGCCTATCGTGTGCTTGCAAAACAAGGAGCCAACAAACCACAAGATGGAAGTGTCACCCACTCCAGAGTCTAAAGCCCTTGGATGCAGTGAGGGGAGGTTTGGCACTGAAACAGCACTTGTGCTAAGCACTGTCATGAGGCGATTGCCAGAATTGTGCCTGGAGGTGTCTCAAGAGCCTCCCATTGTCCAGGCTGAAGCTCCCTCAGCGCCTCCTCACTGGCCTTGTGCTCCATCCCCTTGCCCAGCTGCCCTGTCCTTCTGTGCACACGCTGCAGCACCTCAATGACTCTCTGCTTGCCAGGGGCCACAGCTGCACACAGCACTCCAGCTGTGGCCGCGGCGCTGCCCAGCACAGGGCCACGCTCGCTGCCCTGCTCCTGCTGCCCCACTGCTGCTGGCACAGCCACCGTGCCCTTGGCCTGCTTGGCCACCTGGCCACACGCTGCCTCATCTGCAGCTGCTCAAGTCCAACAGCCCTGCATCCTTTAGGCCCACACAGCTCCCCACACACAAAGACGCCCCATTTCACTTAATATACAGCAGGCACCATTGCAAGATGGTCTGCCTCTTCCGAGAAACACAAGACAGCAGCCAAGGACTTGCAGCTTAACCCACATTCATGGCTTCAAGGCACTTGGTAAAGCTGTGGACCACAGCAAAATATGGCCCAGCTGAAACTGGCCACTTTTGCTTTTGCCCTCACAAGGATGTTTCACAATGCCACACTTTGTTTCTTTTCCACATGGGAAAATAATTACCCCCATAAATGCATAGACAACAAAATCCTCCCTTTGCAGCTTATCAAAAGCCAAAAGACAGAGTACCCAAATTAGACTCTACCAGTGAAGAACTGCTCAAGGAAAGTGCAGACCACTTTCACAAGCCAAACACGCCTTGCCAAATAGGGAAAACAAACAAACCAATTGCTGGCATTTCCAGCATAACCTCCTTTGCCCTTGGCCATAGCACTGCAGAAGCCAAGAGATAGTGCTTCCCTAATCCAAGCAGCCAGATGCTCTCCCAGAGGCACCAGCCCTTTGCGGCCTCAACATGACAAGTCAGAGTCCAAGATGTGCAGTCGCTGCCTGGAGGAAATCCCTAGCTCCTGGCAGGACTCCAGCACTCAGCATCCTCAGCCTGCAACAGCAAAGGGCTGGCTGCTCCAAAACTTGCACCTCTGCCTTGCACTAAAGACAGCACCACACACAGCTGGAACTTACAGGTTTAGAACAAGGCGGTGTGAGCAATGTTGGAGGGTTGTTGTCACACACCTCATTTTGCCCATCTTTGGCTTCTTCTCCAGGAGCAGCGGGAGCCAGGGGAGAGACGGCTCTTGCTTCTGTCATCTGTGGCAAGAGAGAAGCATGAGGGACAGCCCGGTACCTATCATGTAGAACCTCATTGCTTTTCACATCTACCACCATATTTTCTTAGGAAAAAATCATAGCATTTGATAGCGACAGAGGGGTTCTAAGTCACGGCCACCAAATTAAAATGGGCCAATTCAACAGCACTCTAGATGGATATGAAGTTGATTCTCCTGCCTGGCTGCTGTAAGCAAGCAAGGCTATCTCAGAAAAATGGACCTTTTAGTTCTTGAAACACTGAAATGGAAAACAATGAAAGCGACAGCAATGCCTTTGCTACTGCTGCTGCAGATGTGGAAACCTAAAACTGGATCAGAATCCCATCCAGGGCAGGAGAAAGCAGGAAACGCTGTGCAGAAGCATCTTTGCTTGCTGGATAAACAGGAAAATGAACAGCCTATCGTGTGCTTGCAAATCAAGGAGCCAACAAACCATAAGATGGAACTGTCACCCACTCAAGCGACTAAAGCCTTTGGATGCAGTGATGGCATGTTTGGACGAGAAACAGTCCTTGTGCTGAGCACTGTCTTGAGTGGATTGATGGAAATCCGCCTGAAGGTGCCTCAAAAGCCTCCCAATGTCCAGGCTGAAGCTCCCTCAGCACCTTCTCACTGGCCTTGTGCTTCACCCCCTTGCCCAGCTGCCCTGTCCTTCTGTGCCCACGCTGCAGCCCCTCAATGACTCTCTGCTTGCCAGGGGCCCACAAGAGCACACAGCACTCCAGCTGTGGCCGCGGCGCTGCCCAGCACAGGCCACGCTCACTGCCCTGCTCCTGCTGCCCCACTGCTGCTGGCACAGCCACCGTGCCCTTGGCCTGCTTGGCCACCTGGCCACACGCTGCCTCATCTGCAGCTGCTCAAGTCCAACAGCCCTGCGTTGTTTAGGTCCACGCAGCTCCCCAGACACAAAGGTGCCCATTTCCCTTAATATACAGCAGGCACCATTGCAAGATGGTCTGCCTCTTCCAAGAAACACAAGACAGCAGTCAAGGACTTGCAGCTTCACCTTCACTCCAGGCTCCAAGGCGCTTTCCAAAGCTGCGGACTACACCAAAATATGCCCCAGCAGAAACTGGCCGCTTCTGCTTTTGGCCTCACAAGAAGACTTCGCAACTCTGCACTTTCTTCTTTTCCACATGGGACAATAATTGCCTCCCACAGCTGCACGGAGAACACAATCCTCCCTTTGCAGCTTATCAGAAGCCAAAAGACAGAGTGCCTAAATTAGACTCTACCAGTGAAGAACTGCTCAAGGAAAGTGCAGACCACTTTCACAAGCCAAACACACCTTGCCAGAAAGGGAAAACAAACAAACCAAGCCCTGGCACCTCCAGCACAACCTCATTGCCCATGGCCATAGCACTGCAGAAGCCAAGAGACAGAACTTCCCTGCGCCAAGCAGCCAGATGCTCTCCCAGAAGCACCAGCCCTTTGCGTCCTCAACATGACAGGTCAGAGGCCAAGTTGTGCAGTCGCTGCCTGGAGGAAATCCCTAGCTCCTGGCAGGACTCCAGCACCCAGCATCCTCAGCCTGCAACAGCAAAGGGCTGGCTGCTCCAAAACTTGCACCTCTGCCTTGCACTAAAGACAGCACCACACACAACTGGCATTACAGGTCTAGAACAAGGAGGTGTGAAGAACATTGAATGGTTGTTGTCATCCACCTTATTTTCCGCCTCTTTGGCTTCTTCTCCAGGAGCAGCGGGAGCCAGGGGAGAGACGGCTCTTGCTTCTGTCATCTGTGGCAAGAGAGAAGCATGAGGGACAGCCCGGTACCTATCATGTAGAACCTCATTGCTTTTCACATCCACCACCACAGATTCTAAGGAAAAGGTCATAGCATTTCATAGCGACAGAGGGGTTCTAAGTTACAGCCACGAAATTAAAATGGGTCAATTCAACAGCACTCTAGATGGATATGAAGTTGATTCTTCTGCCTGGCTAATGTCAGCAAGCAAGGTTATCTCAGAAAAATGGACCTTTCAGTTCTTGAAACACTGAAATGGAAAACAATGAAAGCGACAGCAATGCCTTTGCTATTGCTGCTGCAGATGTGGAAAACTAAAACTGGATCAGAATCCCATCCAGGGCAGGAAATAGCAGAAAACGCTGTGCAGAAGCATCTTTGCTTGCTGGATATACAGGAAAATGAACAGCCTATCGTGTGCTTGCAAAACAAGGAGCCAACAAACCACAAGATGGAAGTGTCACCCACTCCAGAGTCTAAAGCCCTTGGATGCAGTGAGGGGAGGTTTGGCACTGAAACAGCACTTGTGCTAAGCACTGTCATGAGGCGATTGCCAGAATTGTGCCTGGAGGTGTCTCAAGAGCCTCCCATTGTCCAGGCTGAAGCTCCCTCAGCGCCTCCTCACTGGCCTTGTGCTCCATCCCCTTGCCCAGCTGCCCTGTCCTTCTGTGCACACGCTGCAGCACCTCAATGACTCTCTGCTTGCCAGGGGCCACAGCTGCACACAGCACTCCAGCTGTGGCCGCGGCGCTGCCCAGCACAGGGCCACGCTCGCTGCCCTGCTCCTGCTGCCCCACTGCTGCTGGCACAGCCACCGTGCCCTTGGCCTGCTTGGCCACCTGGCCACACGCTGCCTCATCTGCAGCTGCTCAAGTCCAACAGCCCTGCATCCTTTAGGCCCACACAGCTCCCCACACACAAAGACGCCCCATTTCACTTAATATACAGCAGGCACCATTGCAAGATGGTCTGCCTCTTCCGAGAAACACAAGACAGCAGCCAAGGACTTGCAGCTTAACCCACATTCATGGCTTCAAGGCACTTGGTAAAGCTGTGGACCACAGCAAAATATGGCCCAGCTGAAACTGGCCACTTTTGCTTTTGCCCTCACAAGGATGTTTCACAATGCCACACTTTGTTTCTTTTCCACATGGGAAAATAATTACCCCCATAAATGCATAGACAACAAAATCCTCCCTTTGCAGCTTATCAAAAGCCAAAAGACAGAGTACCCAAATTAGACTCTACCAGTGAAGAACTGCTCAAGGAAAGTGCAGACCACTTTCACAAGCCAAACACGCCTTGCCAAATAGGGAAAACAAACAAACCAATTGCTGGCATTTCCAGCATAACCTCCTTTGCCCTTGGCCATAGCACTGCAGAAGCCAAGAGATAGTGCTTCCCTAATCCAAGCAGCCAGATGCTCTCCCAGAGGCACCAGCCCTTTGCGGCCTCAACATGACAAGTCAGAGTCCAAGATGTGCAGTCGCTGCCTGGAGGAAATCCCTAGCTCCTGGCAGGACTCCAGCACTCAGCATCCTCAGCCTGCAACAGCAAAGGGCTGGCTGCTCCAAAACTTGCACCTCTGCCTTGCACTAAAGACAGCACCACACACAGCAGGAACTTACAGGTTTAGAACAAGGCGGTGTGAGCAATGTTGGAGGGTTGTTGTCACACACCTCATTTTGCCCATCTTTGGCTTCTTCTCCAGGAGCAGCGGGAGCCAGGGGAGAGACGGCTCTTGCTTCTGTCATCTGTGGCAAGAGAGAAGCATGAGGGACAGCCCGGTACCTATCATGTAGAACCTCATTGCTTTTCACATCTACCACCATATTTTCTTAGGAAAAAATCATAGCATTTGATAGCGACAGAGGGGTTCTAAGTCACGGCCACCAAATTAAAATGGGCCAATTCAACAGCACTCTAGATGGATATGAAGTTGATTCTCCTGCCTGGCTGCTGTAAGCAAGCAAGGCTATCTCAGAAAAATGGACCTTTTAGTTCTTGAAACACTGAAATGGAAAACAATGAAAGCGACAGCAATGCCTTTGCTACTGCTGCTGCAGATGTGGAAACCTAAAACTGGATCAGAATCCCATCCAGGGCAGGAGAAAGCAGGAAACGCTGTGCAGAAGCATCTTTGCTTGCTGGATAAACAGGAAAATGAACAGCCTATCGTGTGCTTGCAAATCAAGGAGCCAACAAACCATAAGATGGAACTGTCACCCACTCAAGCGACTAAAGCCTTTGGATGCAGTGATGGCATGTTTGGACGAGAAACAGTCCTTGTGCTGAGCACTGTCTTGAGTGGATTGATGGAAATCCGCCTGAAGGTGCCTCAAAAGCCTCCCAATGTCCAGGCTGAAGCTCCCTCAGCACCTTCTCACTGGCCTTGTGCTTCACCCCCTTGCCCAGCTGCCCTGTCCTTCTGTGCCCACGCTGCAGCCCCTCAATGACTCTCTGCTTGCCAGGGGCCCACAAGAGCACACAGCACTCCAGCTGTGGCCGCGGCGCTGCCCAGCACAGGCCACGCTCACTGCCCTGCTCCTGCTGCCCCACTGCTGCTGGCACAGCCACCGTGCCCTTGGCCTGCTTGGCCACCTGGCCCCACGCTGCCTCATCTGCAGCTGCTCAAGTCCAACAGCCCTGCGTCCTTTTGGCCCATGCAGCTCCCCAGACACAAAGGTGCCCATTTCCCTTAATATACAGCAGGCACCATTGCAAGATGGTCTGCCTCTTCCAAGAAACACAAGACAGCAGTCAAGGACTTGCAGCTTCACCTTCACTCCAGGCTCCAAGGCGCTTTCCAAAGCTGCGGACTACACCAAAATATGCCCCAGCAGAAACTGGCCGCTTCTGCTTTTGGCCTCACAAGAAGACTTCGCAACTCTGCACTTTCTTCTTTTCCACATGGGACAATAATTGCCTCCCACAGCTGCACGGAGAACACAATCCTCCCTTTGCAGCTTATCAGAAGCCAAAAGACAGAGTGCCTAAATTAGACTCTACCAGTGAAGAACTGCTCAAGGAAAGTGCAGACCACTTTCACAAGCCAAACACACCTTGCCAGAAAGGGAAAACAAACAAACCAAGCCCTGGCACCTCCAGCACAACCTCATTGCCCATGGCCATAGCACTGCAGAAGCCAAGAGACAGAACTTCCCTGCGCCAAGCAGCCAGATGCTCTCCCAGAAGCACCAGCCCTTTGCGTCCTCAACATGACAGGTCAGAGGCCAAGTTGTGCAGTCGCTGCCTGGAGGAAATCCCTAGCTCCTGGCAGGACTCCAGCACCCAGCATCCTCAGCCTGCAACAGCAAAGGGCTGGCTGCTCCAAAACTTGCACCTCTGCCTTGCACTAAAGACAGCACCACACACAACTGGCATTACAGGTCTAGAACAAGGAGGTGTGAAGAACATTGAATGGTTGTTGTCATCCACCTTATTTTCCGCCTCTTTGGCTTCTTCTCCAGGAGCAGCGGGAGCCAGGGGAGAGACGGCTCTTGCTTCTGTCATCTGTGGCAAGAGAGAAGCATGAGGGACAGCCCGGTACCTATCATGTAGAACCTCATTGCTTTTCACATCCACCACCACAGATTCTAAGGAAAAGGTCATAGCATTTCATAGCGACAGAGGGGTTCTAAGTTACAGCCACGAAATTAAAATGGGTCAATTCAACAGCACTCTAGATGGATATGAAGTTGATTCTTCTGCCTGGCTAATGTCAGCAAGCAAGGTTATCTCAGAAAAATGGACCTTTCAGTTCTTGAAACACTGAAATGGAAAACAATGAAAGCGACAGCAATGCCTTTGCTATTGCTGCTGCAGATGTGGAAAACTAAAACTGGATCAGAATCCCATCCAGGGCAGGAAATAGCAGAAAACGCTGTGCAGAAGCATCTTTGCTTGCTGGATATACAGGAAAATGAACAGCCTATCGTGTGCTTGCAAAACAAGGAGCCAACAAACCACAAGATGGAAGTGTCACCCACTCCAGAGTCTAAAGCCCTTGGATGCAGTGAGGGGAGGTTTGGCACTGAAACAGCACTTGTGCTAAGCACTGTCATGAGGCGATTGCCAGAATTGTGCCTGGAGGTGTCTCAAGAGCCTCCCATTGTCCAGGCTGAAGCTCCCTCAGCGCCTCCTCACTGGCCTTGTGCTCCATCCCCTTGCCCAGCTGCCCTGTCCTTCTGTGCACACGCTGCAGCACCTCAATGACTCTCTGCTTGCCAGGGGCCACAGCTGCACACAGCACTCCAGCTGTGGCCGCGGCGCTGCCCAGCACAGGGCCACGCTCGCTGCCCTGCTCCTGCTGCCCCACTGCTGCTGGCACAGCCACCGTGCCCTTGGCCTGCTTGGCCACCTGGCCACACGCTGCCTCATCTGCAGCTGCTCAAGTCCAACAGCCCTGCATCCTTTAGGCCCACACAGCTCCCCACACACAAAGACGCCCCATTTCACTTAATATACAGCAGGCACCATTGCAAGATGGTCTGCCTCTTCCGAGAAACACAAGACAGCAGCCAAGGACTTGCAGCTTAACCCACATTCATGGCTTCAAGGCACTTGGTAAAGCTGTGGACCACAGCAAAATATGGCCCAGCTGAAACTGGCCACTTTTGCTTTTGCCCTCACAAGGATGTTTCACAATGCCACACTTTGTTTCTTTTCCACATGGGAAAATAATTACCCCCATAAATGCATAGACAACAAAATCCTCCCTTTGCAGCTTATCAAAAGCCAAAAGACAGAGTACCCAAATTAGACTCTACCAGTGAAGAACTGCTCAAGGAAAGTGCAGACCACTTTCACAAGCCAAACACGCCTTGCCAAATAGGGAAAACAAACAAACCAATTGCTGGCATTTCCAGCATAACCTCCTTTGCCCTTGGCCATAGCACTGCAGAAGCCAAGAGATAGTGCTTCCCTAATCCAAGCAGCCAGATGCTCTCCCAGAGGCACCAGCCCTTTGCGGCCTCAACATGACAAGTCAGAGTCCAAGATGTGCAGTCGCTGCCTGGAGGAAATCCCTAGCTCCTGGCAGGACTCCAGCACTCAGCATCCTCAGCCTGCAACAGCAAAGGGCTGGCTGCTCCAAAACTTGCACCTCTGCCTTGCACTAAAGACAGCACCACACACAGCTGGAACTTACAGGTTTAGAACAAGGCGGTGTGAGCAATGTTGGAGGGTTGTTGTCACACACCTCATTTTGCCCATCTTTGGCTTCTTCTCCAGGAGCAGCGGGAGCCAGGGGAGAGACGGCTCTTGCTTCTGTCATCTGTGGCAAGAGAGAAGCATGAGGGACAGCCCGGTACCTATCATGTAGAACCTCATTGCTTTTCACATCTACCACCATATTTTCTTAGGAAAAAATCATAGCATTTGATAGCGACAGAGGGGTTCTAAGTCACGGCCACCAAATTAAAATGGGCCAATTCAACAGCACTCTAGATGGATATGAAGTTGATTCTCCTGCCTGGCTGCTGTAAGCAAGCAAGGCTATCTCAGAAAAATGGACCTTTCAGTTCTTGAAACACTGAAATGGAAAACAATGAAAGCGACAGCAATGCCTTTGCTATTGCTGCTGCAGATGTGGAAAACTAAAACTGGATCAGAATCCCATCCAGGGCAGGAGAAAGCAGGAAACGCTGTGCAGAAGCATCTTTGCTTGCTGGATATACAGGAAAATGAACAGCCTATCTTGTGCTTGCAAACCAAGGAGCCAACAAACCATAAGATGGAACTGTCACCCACTCCAGAGTCTAAAGCCCTTGGATGCAGTGAGGGGAGGTTTGGCACTGAAACAGCCCTTGTGTTGAGCACTGTCATGAGGGGATTGCCAGAATTGTGCCTGGAGGTGTCTCAAGAGCCTCCCATTGTCCAGGCTGAAGCTCCCTCAGCGCCTCCTCACTGGCCTTGTGCTCCATCCCCTTGCCCAGCTGCCCTGTCCTTCTGTGCACACGCTGCAGCCCCTCCATGACTTTCTGCTTCCCAGGGCCCACAGCTGCACACAGCACTCCAGCTGTGGCCGCGGCGCTGCCCAGCACAGGCCACGCTCACTGCCCTGCTCCTGCTGCCCCACTGCTGCTGGCACAGCCACCGTGCCCTTGGCCTTCTTGGCCCCCTGGCCACACGCTGCCTCATCTGCAGCTGCTCAAGTCCAACAGCCCTGCATCCTTTAGGCCCACACAGCTCCCCACACACAAAGACGCCCCATTTCACTTAATATACAGCAGGCACCATTGCAAGATGGTCTGCCTCTTCCGAGAAACACAAGACAGCAGCCAAGGACTTGCAGCTTAACCCACATTCATGGCTTCAAGGCACTTGGTAAAGCTGTGGACCACAGCAAAATATGGCCCAGCTGAAACTGGCCACTTTTGCTTTTGCCCTCACAAGGATGTTTCACAATGCCACACTTTGTTTCTTTTCCACATGGGAAAATAATTACCCCCATAAATGCATAGACAACAAAATCCTCCCTTTGCAGCTTATCAAAAGCCAAAAGACAGAGTACCCAAATTAGACTCTACCAGTGAAGAACTGCTCAAGGAAAGTGCAGACCACTTTCACAAGCCAAACACGCCTTGCCAAATAGGGAAAACAAACAAACCAATTGCTGGCATTTCCAGCATAACCTCCTTTGCCCTTGGCCATAGCACTGCAGAAGCCAAGAGATAGTGCTTCCCTAATCCAAGCAGCCAGATGCTCTCCCAGAGGCACCAGCCCTTTGCGGCCTCAACATGACAAGTCAGAGTCCAAGATGTGCAGTCGCTGCCTGGAGGAAATCCCTAGCTCCTGGCAGGACTCCAGCACCCAGCATCCTCAGCCTGCAACAGCAAAGGGCTGGCTGCTCCAAAACTTGCACCTCTGCCTTGCACTAAAGACAGCACCACATACAGCTGGAACTTACAGGTTTAGAACAAGGCGGTGTGAGCAATGTTGGAGGGTTGTTGTCACACACCTCATTTTGCCCATCTTTGGCTTCTTCTCCAGGAGCAGCGGGAGCCAGGGGAGAGACGGCTCTTGCTTCTGTCATCTGTGGCAAGAGAGAAGCATGAGGGACAGCCCGGTACCTATCATGTAGAACCTCATTGCTTTTCACATCTACCACCATATTTTCTTAGGAAAAAATCATAGCATTTGATAGCGACAGAGGGGTTCTAAGTCACGGCCACCAAATTAAAATGGGCCAATTCAACAGCACTCTAGATGGATATGAAGTTGATTCTCCTGCCTGGCTGCTGTAAGCAAGCAAGGCTATCTCAGAAAAATGGACCTTTTAGTTCTTGAAACACTGAAATGGAAAACAATGAAAGCGACAGCAATGCCTTTGCTACTGCTGCTGCAGATGTGGAAACCTAAAACTGGATCAGAATCCCATCCAGGGCAGGAGAAAGCAGGAAACGCTGTGCAGAAGCATCTTTGCTTGCTGGATAAACAGGAAAATGAACAGCCTATCGTGTGCTTGCAAATCAAGGAGCCAACAAACCATAAGATGGAACTGTCACCCACTCAAGCGACTAAAGCCTTTGGATGCAGTGATGGCATGTTTGGACGAGAAACAGTCCTTGTGCTGAGCACTGTCTTGAGTGGATTGATGGAAATCCGCCTGAAGGTGCCTCAAAAGCCTCCCAATGTCCAGGCTGAAGCTCCCTCAGCACCTTCTCACTGGCCTTGTGCTTCACCCCCTTGCCCAGCTGCCCTGTCCTTCTGTGCCCACGCTGCAGCCCCTCAATGACTCTCTGCTTGCCAGGGGCCCACAAGAGCACACAGCACTCCAGCTGTGGCCGCGGCGCTGCCCAGCACAGGCCACGCTCACTGCCCTGCTCCTGCTGCCCCACTGCTGCTGGCACAGCCACCGTGCCCTTGGCCTGCTTGGCCACCTGGCCACACGCTGCCTCATCTGCAGCTGCTCAAGTCCAACAGCCCTGCGTTGTTTAGGTCCACGCAGCTCCCCAGACACAAAGGTGCCCATTTCCCTTAATATACAGCAGGCACCATTGCAAGATGGTCTGCCTCTTCCAAGAAACACAAGACAGCAGTCAAGGACTTGCAGCTTCACCTTCACTCCAGGCTCCAAGGCGCTTTCCAAAGCTGCGGACTACACCAAAATATGCCCCAGCAGAAACTGGCCGCTTCTGCTTTTGGCCTCACAAGAAGACTTCGCAACTCTGCACTTTCTTCTTTTCCACATGGGACAATAATTGCCTCCCACAGCTGCACGGAGAACACAATCCTCCCTTTGCAGCTTATCAGAAGCCAAAAGACAGAGTGCCTAAATTAGACTCTACCAGTGAAGAACTGCTCAAGGAAAGTGCAGACCACTTTCACAAGCCAAACACACCTTGCCAGAAAGGGAAAACAAACAAACCAAGCCCTGGCACCTCCAGCACAACCTCATTGCCCATGGCCATAGCACTGCAGAAGCCAAGAGACAGAACTTCCCTGCGCCAAGCAGCCAGATGCTCTCCCAGAAGCACCAGCCCTTTGCGTCCTCAACATGACAGGTCAGAGGCCAAGTTGTGCAGTCGCTGCCTGGAGGAAATCCCTAGCTCCTGGCAGGACTCCAGCACCCAGCATCCTCAGCCTGCAACAGCAAAGGGCTGGCTGCTCCAAAACTTGCACCTCTGCCTTGCACTAAAGACAGCACCACACACAACTGGCATTACAGGTCTAGAACAAGGAGGTGTGAAGAACATTGAATGGTTGTTGTCATCCACCTTATTTTCCGCCTCTTTGGCTTCTTCTCCAGGAGCAGCGGGAGCCAGGGGAGAGACGGCTCTTGCTTCTGTCATCTGTGGCAAGAGAGAAGCATGAGGGACAGCCCGGTACCTATCATGTAGAACCTCATTGCTTTTCACATCCACCACCACAGATTCTAAGGAAAAGGTCATAGCATTTCATAGCGACAGAGGGGTTCTAAGTTACAGCCACGAAATTAAAATGGGTCAATTCAACAGCACTCTAGATGGATATGAAGTTGATTCTTCTGCCTGGCTAATGTCAGCAAGCAAGGTTATCTCAGAAAAATGGACCTTTCAGTTCTTGAAACACTGAAATGGAAAACAATGAAAGCGACAGCAATGCCTTTGCTATTGCTGCTGCAGATGTGGAAAACTAAAACTGGATCAGAATCCCATCCAGGGCAGGAAATAGCAGAAAACGCTGTGCAGAAGCATCTTTGCTTGCTGGATATACAGGAAAATGAACAGCCTATCGTGTGCTTGCAAAACAAGGAGCCAACAAACCACAAGATGGAAGTGTCACCCACTCCAGAGTCTAAAGCCCTTGGATGCAGTGAGGGGAGGTTTGGCACTGAAACAGCACTTGTGCTAAGCACTGTCATGAGGCGATTGCCAGAATTGTGCCTGGAGGTGTCTCAAGAGCCTCCCATTGTCCAGGCTGAAGCTCCCTCAGCGCCTCCTCACTGGCCTTGTGCTCCATCCCCTTGCCCAGCTGCCCTGTCCTTCTGTGCACACGCTGCAGCACCTCAATGACTCTCTGCTTGCCAGGGGCCACAGCTGCACACAGCACTCCAGCTGTGGCCGCGGCGCTGCCCAGCACAGGGCCACGCTCGCTGCCCTGCTCCTGCTGCCCCACTGCTGCTGGCACAGCCACCGTGCCCTTGGCCTGCTTGGCCACCTGGCCACATGCTGCCTCATCTGCAGCTGCTCAAGTCCAACAGCCCTGCATCCTTTAGGCCCACACAGCTCCCCACACACAAAGACGCCCCATTTCACTTAATATACAGCAGGCACCATTGCAAGATGGTCTGCCTCTTCCGAGAAACACAAGACAGCAGCCAAGGACTTGCAGCTTAACCCACATTCATGGCTTCAAGGCACTTGGTAAAGCTGTGGACCACAGCAAAATATGGCCCAGCTGAAACTGGCCACTTTTGCTTTTGCCCTCACAAGGATGTTTCACAATGCCACACTTTGTTTCTTTTCCACATGGGAAAATAATTACCCCCATAAATGCATAGACAACAAAATCCTCCCTTTGCAGCTTATCAAAAGCCAAAAGACAGAGTACCCAAATTAGACTCTACCAGTGAAGAACTGCTCAAGGAAAGTGCAGACCACTTTCACAAGCCAAACACGCCTTGCCAAATAGGGAAAACAAACAAACCAATTGCTGGCATTTCCAGCATAACCTCCTTTGCCCTTGGCCATAGCACTGCAGAAGCCAAGAGATAGTGCTTCCCTAATCCAAGCAGCCAGATGCTCTCCCAGAGGCACCAGCCCTTTGCGGCCTCAACATGACAAGTCAGAGTCCAAGATGTGCAGTCGCTGCCTGGAGGAAATCCCTAGCTCCTGGCAGGACTCCAGCACTCAGCATCCTCAGCCTGCAACAGCAAAGGGCTGGCTGCTCCAAAACTTGCACCTCTGCCTTGCACTAAAGACAGCACCACACACAGCAGGAACTTACAGGTTTAGAACAAGGCGGTGTGAGCAATGTTGGAGGGTTGTTGTCACACACCTCATTTTGCCCATCTTTGGCTTCTTCTCCAGGAGCAGCGGGAGCCAGGGGAGAGACGGCTCTTGCTTCTGTCATCTGTGGCAAGAGAGAAGCATGAGGGACAGCCCGGTACCTATCATGTAGAACCTCATTGCTTTTCACATCTACCACCATATTTTCTTAGGAAAAAATCATAGCATTTGATAGCGACAGAGGGGTTCTAAGTCACGGCCACCAAATTAAAATGGGCCAATTCAACAGCACTCTAGATGGATATGAAGTTGATTCTCCTGCCTGGCTGCTGTAAGCAAGCAAGGCTATCTCAGAAAAATGGACCTTTTAGTTCTTGAAACACTGAAATGGAAAACAATGAAAGCGACAGCAATGCCTTTGCTACTGCTGCTGCAGATGTGGAAACCTAAAACTGGATCAGAATCCCATCCAGGGCAGGAGAAAGCAGGAAACGCTGTGCAGAAGCATCTTTGCTTGCTGGATAAACAGGAAAATGAACAGCCTATCGTGTGCTTGCAAATCAAGGAGCCAACAAACCATAAGATGGAACTGTCACCCACTCAAGCGACTAAAGCCTTTGGATGCAGTGATGGCATGTTTGGACGAGAAACAGTCCTTGTGCTGAGCACTGTCTTGAGTGGATTGATGGAAATCCGCCTGAAGGTGCCTCAAAAGCCTCCCAATGTCCAGGCTGAAGCTCCCTCAGCACCTTCTCACTGGCCTTGTGCTTCACCCCCTTGCCCAGCTGCCCTGTCCTTCTGTGCCCACGCTGCAGCCCCTCAATGACTCTCTGCTTGCCAGGGGCCCACAAGAGCACACAGCACTCCAGCTGTGGCCGCGGCGCTGCCCAGCACAGGCCACGCTCACTGCCCTGCTCCTGCTGCCCCACTGCTGCTGGCACAGCCACCGTGCCCTTGGCCTGCTTGGCCACCTGGCCCCACGCTGCCTCATCTGCAGCTGCTCAAGTCCAACAGCCCTGCGTCCTTTTGGCCCATGCAGCTCCCCAGACACAAAGGTGCCCATTTCCCTTAATATACAGCAGGCACCATTGCAAGATGGTCTGCCTCTTCCAAGAAACACAAGACAGCAGTCAAGGACTTGCAGCTTCACCTTCACTCCAGGCTCCAAGGCGCTTTCCAAAGCTGCGGACTACACCAAAATATGCCCCAGCAGAAACTGGCCGCTTCTGCTTTTGGCCTCACAAGAAGACTTCGCAACTCTGCACTTTCTTCTTTTCCACATGGGACAATAATTGCCTCCCACAGCTGCACGGAGAACACAATCCTCCCTTTGCAGCTTATCAGAAGCCAAAAGACAGAGTGCCTAAATTAGACTCTACCAGTGAAGAACTGCTCAAGGAAAGTGCAGACCACTTTCACAAGCCAAACACACCTTGCCAGAAAGGGAAAACAAACAAACCAAGCCCTGGCACCTCCAGCACAACCTCATTGCCCATGGCCATAGCACTGCAGAAGCCAAGAGACAGAACTTCCCTGCGCCAAGCAGCCAGATGCTCTCCCAGAAGCACCAGCCCTTTGCGTCCTCAACATGACAGGTCAGAGGCCAAGTTGTGCAGTCGCTGCCTGGAGGAAATCCCTAGCTCCTGGCAGGACTCCAGCACCCAGCATCCTCAGCCTGCAACAGCAAAGGGCTGGCTGCTCCAAAACTTGCACCTCTGCCTTGCACTAAAGACAGCACCACACACAACTGGCATTACAGGTCTAGAACAAGGAGGTGTGAAGAACATTGAATGGTTGTTGTCATCCACCTTATTTTCCGCCTCTTTGGCTTCTTCTCCAGGAGCAGCGGGAGCCAGGGGAGAGACGGCTCTTGCTTCTGTCATCTGTGGCAAGAGAGAAGCATGAGGGACAGCCCGGTACCTATCATGTAGAACCTCATTGCTTTTCACATCCACCACCACAGATTCTAAGGAAAAGGTCATAGCATTTCATAGCGACAGAGGGGTTCTAAGTTACAGCCACGAAATTAAAATGGGTCAATTCAACAGCACTCTAGATGGATATGAAGTTGATTCTTCTGCCTGGCTAATGTCAGCAAGCAAGGTTATCTCAGAAAAATGGACCTTTCAGTTCTTGAAACACTGAAATGGAAAACAATGAAAGCGACAGCAATGCCTTTGCTATTGCTGCTGCAGATGTGGAAAACTAAAACTGGATCAGAATCCCATCCAGGGCAGGAAATAGCAGAAAACGCTGTGCAGAAGCATCTTTGCTTGCTGGATATACAGGAAAATGAACAGCCTATCGTGTGCTTGCAAAACAAGGAGCCAACAAACCACAAGATGGAAGTGTCACCCACTCCAGAGTCTAAAGCCCTTGGATGCAGTGAGGGGAGGTTTGGCACTGAAACAGCACTTGTGCTAAGCACTGTCATGAGGCGATTGCCAGAATTGTGCCTGGAGGTGTCTCAAGAGCCTCCCATTGTCCAGGCTGAAGCTCCCTCAGCGCCTCCTCACTGGCCTTGTGCTCCATCCCCTTGCCCAGCTGCCCTGTCCTTCTGTGCACACGCTGCAGCACCTCAATGACTCTCTGCTTGCCAGGGGCCACAGCTGCACACAGCACTCCAGCTGTGGCCGCGGCGCTGCCCAGCACAGGGCCACGCTCGCTGCCCTGCTCCTGCTGCCCCACTGCTGCTGGCACAGCCACCGTGCCCTTGGCCTGCTTGGCCACCTGGCCACACGCTGCCTCATCTGCAGCTGCTCAAGTCCAACAGCCCTGCATCCTTTAGGCCCACACAGCTCCCCACACACAAAGACGCCCCATTTCACTTAATATACAGCAGGCACCATTGCAAGATGGTCTGCCTCTTCCGAGAAACACAAGACAGCAGCCAAGGACTTGCAGCTTAACCCACATTCATGGCTTCAAGGCACTTGGTAAAGCTGTGGACCACAGCAAAATATGGCCCAGCTGAAACTGGCCACTTTTGCTTTTGCCCTCACAAGGATGTTTCACAATGCCACACTTTGTTTCTTTTCCACATGGGAAAATAATTACCCCCATAAATGCATAGACAACAAAATCCTCCCTTTGCAGCTTATCAAAAGCCAAAAGACAGAGTACCCAAATTAGACTCTACCAGTGAAGAACTGCTCAAGGAAAGTGCAGACCACTTTCACAAGCCAAACACGCCTTGCCAAATAGGGAAAACAAACAAACCAATTGCTGGCATTTCCAGCATAACCTCCTTTGCCCTTGGCCATAGCACTGCAGAAGCCAAGAGATAGTGCTTCCCTAATCCAAGCAGCCAGATGCTCTCCCAGAGGCACCAGCCCTTTGCGGCCTCAACATGACAAGTCAGAGTCCAAGATGTGCAGTCGCTGCCTGGAGGAAATCCCTAGCTCCTGGCAGGACTCCAGCACTCAGCATCCTCAGCCTGCAACAGCAAAGGGCTGGCTGCTCCAAAACTTGCACCTCTGCCTTGCACTAAAGACAGCACCACATACAGCTGGAACTTACAGGTTTAGAACAAGGCGGTGTGAGCAATGTTGGAGGGTTGTTGTCACACACCTCATTTTGCCCATCTTTGGCTTCTTCTCCAGGAGCAGCGGGAGCCAGGGGAGAGACGGCTCTTGCTTCTGTCATCTGTGGCAAGAGAGAAGCATGAGGGACAGCCCGGTACCTATCATGTAGAACCTCATTGCTTTTCACATCTACCACCATATTTTCTTAGGAAAAAATCATAGCATTTGATAGCGACAGAGGGGTTCTAAGTCACGGCCACCAAATTAAAATGGGCCAATTCAACAGCACTCTAGATGGATATGAAGTTGATTCTCCTGCCTGGCTGCTGTAAGCAAGCAAGGCTATCTCAGAAAAATGGACCTTTCAGTTCTTGAAACACTGAAATGGAAAACAATGAAAGCGACAGCAATGCCTTTGCTATTGCTGCTGCAGATGTGGAAAACTAAAACTGGATCAGAATCCCATCCAGGGCAGGAGAAAGCAGGAAACGCTGTGCAGAAGCATCTTTGCTTGCTGGATATACAGGAAAATGAACAGCCTATCTTGTGCTTGCAAACCAAGGAGCCAACAAACCATAAGATGGAACTGTCACCCACTCCAGAGTCTAAAGCCCTTGGATGCAGTGAGGGGAGGTTTGGCACTGAAACAGCCCTTGTGTTGAGCACTGTCATGAGGGGATTGCCAGAATTGTGCCTGGAGGTGTCTCAAGAGCCTCCCATTGTCCAGGCTGAAGCTCCCTCAGCGCCTCCTCACTGGCCTTGTGCTCCATCCCCTTGCCCAGCTGCCCTGTCCTTCTGTGCACACGCTGCAGCCCCTCCATGACTTTCTGCTTCCCAGGGCCCACAGCTGCACACAGCACTCCAGCTGTGGCCGCGGCGCTGCCCAGCACAGGCCACGCTCACTGCCCTGCTCCTGCTGCCCCACTGCTGCTGGCACAGCCACCGTGCCCTTGGCCTTCTTGGCCCCCTGGCCACACGCTGCCTCATCTGCAGCTGCTCAAGTCCAACAGCCCTGCATCCTTTAGGCCCACACAGCTCCCCACACACAAAGACGCCCCATTTCACTTAATATACAGCAGGCACCATTGCAAGATGGTCTGCCTCTTCCGAGAAACACAAGACAGCAGCCAAGGACTTGCAGCTTAACCCACATTCATGGCTTCAAGGCACTTGGTAAAGCTGTGGACCACAGCAAAATATGGCCCAGCTGAAACTGGCCACTTTTGCTTTTGCCCTCACAAGGATGTTTCACAATGCCACACTTTGTTTCTTTTCCACATGGGAAAATAATTACCCCCATAAATGCATAGACAACAAAATCCTCCCTTTGCAGCTTATCAAAAGCCAAAAGACAGAGTACCCAAATTAGACTCTACCAGTGAAGAACTGCTCAAGGAAAGTGCAGACCACTTTCACAAGCCAAACACGCCTTGCCAAATAGGGAAAACAAACAAACCAATTGCTGGCATTTCCAGCATAACCTCCTTTGCCCTTGGCCATAGCACTGCAGAAGCCAAGAGATAGTGCTTCCCTAATCCAAGCAGCCAGATGCTCTCCCAGAGGCACCAGCCCTTTGCGGCCTCAACATGACAAGTCAGAGTCCAAGATGTGCAGTCGCTGCCTGGAGGAAATCCCTAGCTCCTGGCAGGACTCCAGCACCCAGCATCCTCAGCCTGCAACAGCAAAGGGCTGGCTGCTCCAAAACTTGCACCTCTGCCTTGCACTAAAGACAGCACCACATACAGCTGGAACTTACAGGTTTAGAACAAGGCGGTGTGAGCAATGTTGGAGGGTTGTTGTCACACACCTCATTTTGCCCATCTTTGGCTTCTTCTCCAGGAGCAGCGGGAGCCAGGGGAGAGACGGCTCTTGCTTCTGTCATCTGTGGCAAGAGAGAAGCATGAGGGACAGCCCGGTACCTATCATGTAGAACCTCATTGCTTTTCACATCTACCACCATATTTTCTTAGGAAAAAATCATAGCATTTGATAGCGACAGAGGGGTTCTAAGTCACGGCCACCAAATTAAAATGGGCCAATTCAACAGCACTCTAGATGGATATGAAGTTGATTCTCCTGCCTGGCTGCTGTAAGCAAGCAAGGCTATCTCAGAAAAATGGACCTTTTAGTTCTTGAAACACTGAAATGGAAAACAATGAAAGCGACAGCAATGCCTTTGCTACTGCTGCTGCAGATGTGGAAACCTAAAACTGGATCAGAATCCCATCCAGGGCAGGAGAAAGCAGGAAACGCTGTGCAGAAGCATCTTTGCTTGCTGGATAAACAGGAAAATGAACAGCCTATCGTGTGCTTGCAAATCAAGGAGCCAACAAACCATAAGATGGAACTGTCACCCACTCAAGCGACTAAAGCCTTTGGATGCAGTGATGGCATGTTTGGACGAGAAACAGTCCTTGTGCTGAGCACTGTTATTCAGGGATTGATGGAGGTCTGCCTGAAGGTGCCTCAAGAGCCTCCCAATGTCCAGGCTGAAGCTCCCTCAGCACCTCCTCACTGGCCTTGTGCTCCATCCCCTTGCCCAGCTGCCCTGTCCTTCTGTGCACACGCTGCAGCCCCTCAATGACTCTCTGCTTCCCAGGGGCCACAGCTGCACACAGCACTCCAGCTGTGGCCGCGGCGCTGCCCAGCACAGGCCACGCTCACTGCCCTGCTCCTGCTGCCCCACTGCTGCTGGCACAGCCACCGTGCCCTTGGCCTGCTTGGCCACCTGGCCACACGCTGCCTCATCTGCAGCTGCTCAAGTCCAACAGCCCTGCGTTGTTTAGGTCCACGCAGCTCCCCAGACACAAAGGTGCCCATTTCCCTTAATATACAGCAGGCACCATTGCAAGATGGTCTGCCTCTTCCAAGAAACACAAGACAGCAGTCAAGGACTTGCAGCTTCACCTTCACTCCAGGCTCCAAGGCGCTTTCCAAAGCTGCGGACTACACCAAAATATGCCCCAGCAGAAACTGGCCGCTTCTGCTTTTGGCCTCACAAGAAGACTTCGCAACTCTGCACTTTCTTCTTTTCCACATGGGACAATAATTGCCTCCCACAGCTGCACGGAGAACACAATCCTCCCTTTGCAGCTTATCAGAAGCCAAAAGACAGAGTGCCTAAATTAGACTCTACCAGTGAAGAACTGCTCAAGGAAAGTGCAGACCACTTTCACAAGCCAAACACACCTTGCCAGAAAGGGAAAACAAACAAACCAAGCCCTGGCACCTCCAGCACAACCTCATTGCCCATGGCCATAGCACTGCAGAAGCCAAGAGACAGAACTTCCCTGCGCCAAGCAGCCAGATGCTCTCCCAGAAGCACCAGCCCTTTGCGTCCTCAACATGACAGGTCAGAGGCCAAGTTGTGCAGTCGCTGCCTGGAGGAAATCCCTAGCTCCTGGCAGGACTCCAGCACCCAGCATCCTCAGCCTGCAACAGCAAAGGGCTGGCTGCTCCAAAACTTGCACCTCTGCCTTGCACTAAAGACAGCACCACACACAACTGGCATTACAGGTCTAGAACAAGGAGGTGTGAAGAACATTGAATGGTTGTTGTCATCCACCTTATTTTCCGCCTCTTTGGCTTCTTCTCCAGGAGCAGCGGGAGCCAGGGGAGAGACGGCTCTTGCTTCTGTCATCTGTGGCAAGAGAGAAGCATGAGGGACAGCCCGGTACCTATCATGTAGAACCTCATTGCTTTTCACATCCACCACCACAGATTCTAAGGAAAAGGTCATAGCATTTCATAGCGACAGAGGGGTTCTAAGTTACAGCCACGAAATTAAAATGGGTCAATTCAACAGCACTCTAGATGGATATGAAGTTGATTCTTCTGCCTGGCTAATGTCAGCAAGCAAGGTTATCTCAGAAAAATGGACCTTTCAGTTCTTGAAACACTGAAATGGAAAACAATGAAAGCGACAGCAATGCCTTTGCTATTGCTGCTGCAGATGTGGAAAACTAAAACTGGATCAGAATCCCATCCAGGGCAGGAGAAAGCAGGAAACGCTGTGCAGAAGCATCTTTGCTTGCTGGATATACAGGAAAATGAACAGCCTATCTTGTGCTTGCAAACCAAGGAGCCAACAAACCATAAGATGGAACTGTCACCCACTCCAGAGTCTAAAGCCCTTGGATGCAGTGAGGGGAGGTTTGGCACTGAAACAGCCCTTGTGTTGAGCACTGTCATGAGGGGATTGCCAGAATTGTGCCTGGAGGTGTCTCAAGAGCCTCCCATTGTCCAGGCTGAAGCTCCCTCAGCGCCTCCTCACTGGCCTTGTGCTCCATCCCCTTGCCCAGCTGCCCTGTCCTTCTGTGCACACGCTGCAGCCCCTCCATGACTTTCTGCTTCCCAGGGCCCACAGCTGCACACAGCACTCCAGCTGTGGCCGCGGCGCTGCCCAGCACAGGCCACGCTCACTGCCCTGCTCCTGCTGCCCCACTGCTGCTGGCACAGCCACCGTGCCCTTGGCCTTCTTGGCCCCCTGGCCCCACACTGCCTCATCTTCAGCCGCTAAAGCCCTGTGTCCTTTCGGCCCACGCAGCTCCCCAGCCCCAAAGGTGCCCATTGCACTTCCGATACTGCAGGCACCATTGCAAGATGGCCTTCCTGTTCTATAACCATATCTTCTAAGTAGATATCATAAAGTTTGATAGGAATAGAATTCTAAGGGACTCTGACTAAATTAAAATGGTCTAATTCAACTGTACAGGAAATTGCTCCTATGTAAATATTCCACCCTATCTGCCTTCAGCAAGCAAGGTTCTCTCTTCAAAACTAGGTTTGTAATTCTTCAAAGCTCTCATACAGAAATTTAAAATATTCATTTCGGACTTTGTTATTTTTCTTCAGGCATGAAAATAGATTTTCTTTCAGCCTTCCTAGCTGGCCCACTACACTCTACTGCTGCTGGCCAAGCTCTCAGCTTGCTCCACAATTCTTAAACACCAGGAACATGAGATGTTCCTTTATCACTCACCTCAGGATCTTCAGCACTGCAGAATACATGCTTCAGGTGACCTGTAGTGGGAAGGGAAAATGAACCAGATGCTGTCAAAATACTGCCTGGGCTGCTGAATCCCACAGAACAAGTTAACCCAAAAAGAGATGATTTCCTGTTTCACAACATCCCTCCAGCAGACACATTTCATTCACACAGTCAGCAAGAGATCAGGACAATATTCTTGCTTGTGCCTACAATTTGGCCTGTTTTGCCAGTAAATGAATACAAACATGACCAAGAAAATGCAAATTGTTCTTTAACACTCAATGCTCCTGTTCTACCAAAGACATGAAATAGCTTCTGAAATCCTCTCCTTGAGGTCCTTTTTCTTTTGTTAATCAGTTGCATGCACCAGTTCTCATTAACTTGCTTGAAACAGTTGCTCAGAAAAGCTTCCCTAAAATCCCCCTGAGCTGTGGCAGACACTCACTGCTTTAGAGTTTGCATTTCCTTGCAAAGGGAATCACTATTTTAGCACTTTGAAAAGGTCAAGTTAGACAGTCAAACCCTTTCATGACAAAATTTAAAAAGAAATAAGCTTTCTCTGAATTCTGGGAACAACTGCAGAGTTTTTAGAAGGCCTTCCAATAAGGTCTGCCAGTCTACATTTTCAAAGGTGTCTTGCTTGCCCCAGCAAACTGAGGAAATGACAGACTCTGCTGCCACAGACTCTCCCATGGAGGGAACGGAAGCCCTGCAGGTTCCCCTGCAAATGCTGCCCCTGTGGCTACAGACACCCCCTTTTTAGCTGAACCTCTTGACAGGAGCTTTACCAAACCAGAGGCATCCTAATGTTCTTTCTCTTTCAACATCAGAAACTCAGTCACCAGCAGGAAGACATACAAAAGCCAGCTTAGGATACACCCTAACCTAAGCAGAAGGGAAAACTCTACTTACGTGCAAAGTGTGTAACATAATACACAGAAAAACAAACACCATAAGCAGCAAAAGCTGCCGTGGCCAGATGGTGGATCATTGTCCCAGTGCTGTGCCAGTCTTCTCCAACACCAGAAAACAAATGGTCAGTCAGAGCGCAACTGCCCACTGACCAATGCTCCAACCAGGAGGGTTCTCCTGATGTGAGCAAGGCCTAGGACTGCTCTGGCACTGAGGCCTTCCGTGCACCAAGGCAACCTTCTGATGTCACCACGACGATGTGACAACCATGCCGTGATATCACAAAGCAAAGTATGACAAAGCAAAGCATCACAAAGCATGTTAGTCTGTGAATTTATGCAAAGCAATTACCAACCTTCCCTACAGCAAACACAAAATGGCCTTGGAAGTTCTTCTCTGTAACAAAGCAGCACAAATTCCCCTCATGGGCCAAACCCTGTTGTTCAGGGGATCCAGGAGGAGCTCCAAGAGTGCCCCAAGCACCTACAGCCTGTACCCCAACTGAGCACTCAGATGGGACGCAAGCAAAGGAAACCAGACCAAGAAAATGGCTCAAAGCATTGTACAGAACCAGGAGAGAAAGCACTATTGGCATAGCAGCTGAAGTAATTCCTAACAAATCACCCCATATGTCTGCATGTTTATTGGATGTTCCCAGGGCTGCTGTGTATGTACATCTCTTCCTCTGCTCTGCCTTTCTTCCCCTTTGGCAGCAGTCGAACTGGCAGCATCTTCCCGCCAGCAGCAGCTGCTCCAAGCTGGGAACGCCGCTGGCGGTGCTGATTTCCAGAGGCTTCTGTGTGCCAGGGGAAGCCAAGGCAGGAGCGGTTGAACAGTGCTGGCGCTGATGCTGCTCTGTGCCAGAGAGCCCCGGCTGGGCAGGGCACGGTGCCCACTGCGCTGCGGGCTCCTTCTCCTGCCACAGCTGGGCACACCTGGCAGCAAGGCATGACAACTTGTGGGCAAGCCAAGGGGTGTCTGGGGCTGCACTGCTCTGCACACACCCAGCACACCTGCAGCACCCATTTTTAACCCTCAAACAGGTAAACCAAAGGGAAACAGCTGGAAAAGATTTCATTTTGACCATTCTTACCTGCTAAACAGAAGTCTTCAAAACGAACTTTACCATGCAGGGCCCGATCCCTGCTGCCAGCTCAGGGTTAGAAGAGAGGCAATCCTTGATCTCAGCACTGGATGTGTGGGGAATCACTTCCCTAATACGTGCACATCCAGCAATCACTTACTAGTTTGTATCCATGGATCTAAGACATATTCACTACTTTGCTGAAACTCACAGGCTAAATATTCCCCCAAATTATTTGATTTACTGATTGATACTTATTGACTTATTGATACTTAAATCACTTCTCCAAATTTACCGACATGAGAATAGGAGTGTCCTGTAGGTCCCTGCCAGTCTTTGACACAGGTTCAGGAGGAGACCCATGCACAAAATAACCCAGGACAAAACGGGGCTTGCAAAGTAAATTCATTCTATTTGTTGCAGTAGCAAATAATACATACCAAGCCCTGGATTCCTAAAAATCTGCTGAGCAAGAGAAGGAGATGGAGCGTGGTGCTTGGCAGCAGGGGCAGGTAGGCAATGCACTTTCAGGACATCCCCTGGATCAAAACGCTATGCATCTCATCCTTCTCTCCCTTCCAGCTCAAAACCAGGCCTTGTATCTTCTGCTCAGGAGTGGAATTTCCCAGTTACAGCATCAGCTTACACATGGCTGGTGTGTGAGATGAGTCCAATGAATCAAGGATTTAAAAGAACTGGAAGAGTTAAAATTTTAGCTAGATTTAGTTAGGAGAAAGAGTATAGCAAGAAGAGTAGAAATAATAAGGGATAGCTAATTTTTAGCAGATAAGGTAGTTCAGGCTAGGGTAATATATCACTTGCCTGTCTTTACTATGTTTAAAGAAGCAGGATGGGATTTCTTTGTGACAAAGAAGAGGACCAGAGCCTGCACCTGGGCCCCGAAACTTCAGCTATAGCCAAGGGGTGCGAAAGCCTGCCAACAGGTCATAAGGAAAGAGGTCAAATTGAGGAAGATGTCCTGGCCTTCATCAGAAGGAGACCATTTCCCACTTTAAAACCCACCAACCCATTTGAAGTGAAAGACTGCAGAAATGTGAAGGAACTTTGGACTCAATTATAATACATTTTAATTCAAAGGAGGGTAGGCAGTGTTATCTAATGAATATGTGTTAGGTTTTTTGGGAATTATATGAATGTGTAAGATATTCTAGATGAGTAGAGATGAGAGAGAGAGCCAGTGATTCTTCACATGTCTTTAGGAGACAACTCCTCGTGTGCCTGGCGCTGTAATAAACATACCACCTTGTACCTTTAACTGTGATGAGTTGTATTCCACACCTCATTTGGTGACCGCGCCAGGAACGCTTCTCTGCTCCAGCGAGAACAACCGGGCTCTGGACGTCTCTGGGCACTGCCAGGACATTCCTTTCCTGGAGGCACCTCCGTTCTCGGCTGTTCCTCGTGGGGGACAGACAAGACTACAGGGACTGTGGAGAAAGGGAATGTTTAACTCTGTATAAAGTAACCCGTAAGGCGTATGCAGGGGAAGGCCTGTTCACAAGTCACACAGAGATGTCCTGTGCACAACGTACGCCTCTACAGTTTGGGTTTGGGTCTGGCTGCTGACAGAAAGGATTTGCTGTGTCAATAAGGACCTGCTAGCAATTCTGGGGGTGAATTGAGCAAGTCCTGTTTTATTGCTGCTATTTTTCCTATGTGTTGTGGTTTTGTTTTCAGTGTGTGAATGTTTGAGGAAGATGATGTGGGTGGATGCTGATGTGGTGGATGGTGTGTGTTGTGTTGAGAAAAGAGAGCACTCTGTCCCCTCATAAAGAGATACTCCTTCCTGATGAGCCTGTGTGTGTGGACTTTCTAATTGCAGGGGTTGGTGCTCGCTGGTGCGCCTGGTGCTTGGGTATACAGGGGGTTGAGTGGTTTTTCTCCCACACTGTGGTCATTTGGGACTGCAGGGTTGTGTTTGGGGAGATTTTAGGATTTTGTTTGCAACAACTGTAGCAATTTATGCAGAAAATTACAGTGTGGTGATTTATTATGTTGAACTATGGCAGTTCCTTTCTACTGCCCCCCTCTCCGAGCGTTTAAAGTCTCCTGCCACGAGGTGGACGCTCTCTTTCCTCCCCTGGACATCCTTTTTCCTCTCCTGGACACTCCCTTTCTCCCCTGGAGCTGTTCTCCATTAAAGCTGTGGGACTTAGGTCCCAGGAAGAGAGAGCGCCTCTCCTCTTTTGCTTTTGTCCTTGTCAGTGTCACTGGGCCCAGAGCTCGCCAAACTGATCCCCCACAAGGCAAAAACTGACAAATGGCCCCACATACACAGCTCAAAAATTGGCCACATTTTTGGTGGACTGGGGTGTTTGCCACACTTTTGGAATTCCTTATTCCCACACAGGTCAGGCAATTGTTGAAAGGAGGCACCACACTCTAAAACCCATTCTAGGTCAACAAAAAGGGAAGTGGCCCAAGCAACACCTCAGATGAGGTTGAGCAAAGCTTTAGATGTCTTTATATTTTGAATAGTTCACTTGCAGGACCTAATCCTCCAATTTTTAGGCACTTTTCAAACAGCACACAGGCAAAATTGAAAGAAAATCCTTCAGTTTTGATCAGAAACCTTGAGTTAGGACAAATTGAAGGACCATTTCCGCTAATCACTTGGGGCAAAGGGTATGCTTGTATATGCACAGGTGCCAGACCTAAGTGGGTCCCGCAAAGGACGTGAAACTGTCTCATACACAAGAGCGCACCGACAATTCCACCAGCAGGGAAATGAGCACGCAGACGTGAGCCACACGGAGAAGCTACGGTGCATGCCAGATGTTCCCTGTTCAACCTGTGAAAGCTACAAATCTTGAGTTTGATGTTGATTTTTGGACTGTGAAAATGGTTTGTATCATAGAGCTCTTTCAGCAAAAGTGTGGTGTCCATTGTGTTCAAAAGAATTCTAAGATATCCAGATTTGTAAAAATTGAACGTTAGAGGGACAGTTTAGTGCCCTATAGTTGGCCAGTCCCTGAACAAGTGCTAAAAGATTTGCTTGATAACTGAAATAGATGGAGAATCTTTTGCCAACAAACAGCTGAACAGGAACATGGAGCTTGATCAAATGATATACTGGTGCTTGTTGGTTTTGCTTGCTTGCTTTTGCATGCATACATGCCTGTAGATCAACCAAAAATGAATGTTTGCCTTGCTTTAGCCAAGTCAGCACCATGTGTTCGACCAATTTGAGCCCAGACAAACCCTTTGCAACCCGTTTGGTCGGTGTGCCTGTGCCAGCCAAGGAGTAGCCAACACCCAATTATGACAAATATTGGTGTGAGGCTGCCAACGAGACCAATCCCATAACCAGCTGGCATCACTGGGCCCCTGATCTTCTTAAAGCACCTTCTGAACCTCAAGAACTGGAATTCTTGGTTCATTGGTGATGGAATTTTGTGCTGAGTTTCAGTACGAGGGAGATCCACAGTTAAATGTTACTCCCCATCATCCTGAGGACAGATACTCCAGTTTGTGGTGCAATTGTACTACCCCAGTGCCCCCTAAGGGTGAATCTGCTGATGAGTAGATGACCTAGATGAGTCCTCAAGCCAATTAGCAACAGAATATTGGCTCATTTGTGGAGACAGAGCCTGGAAGGGCATTCCCTCAAAAATTAAAGCTGGCCCATGTAGCACCAGACAACTCACTGTGATAGCACCTAGCTTTAAATAAGCCATCAAGAGAAAACACAGAGAAAAAATATTTGCCCATCATTATAAAGAAAACTGTCATAGCAATTTCAGACCCTAGGGCCCTGCAAAATGAGGTACATCAAATTTATTTCTACATCAACTTGCCTCGGGCGAGGCATTGAAACCATTATACCGATTGGGGTGTTGGCTGAAGAAAGACGACAGTGCTACTTCCATTGCAATTAGTGACATGATGACTGATGTTAGTGCTGTCAGACATGTAACCTTACAGAACAGAGCAGCAATTCATTTTCTTTTACAGGCACATGGACATGGTTGTGAGGAATTTGAAGGATTGTGTTTTATGAACCTGTCTGATCACTCTGAATCCATGCAGAAAAGCATACGAAAGCTGAAAGATTTGACAGCTCAAATTAAGGAAGATGGTGGGTCCTGGTTAGATGATCTGTTCCAAGAATGGACCTTTGCACCTTGGCTAAGGGAACTTTGTAGAATAGGTCTCTATATGTATTAGGGGTTTTGGTAGTGATACTAGTAGTAATAACCTTCCATACATCAGTGTGTGTGACAAATGACAGACAAAACTATCAAAGAAGCTTTTATCACACAAGAGAGAGCAGTAGGAAATGGATTCACAGAGAGTTCTCAAAATCTCACACAGATGGTGGGTGAAGGTATAGACATGGCGGAAGTTTTTGAATTAAGACCTTGGCACAGATGAGACTTTTTTGTAACAGTGACTTGTAGTTGCTATCAGACATAGCAATTTTGAAGTCCTTTGAACTGACTGGACTTTCACAGCATTAAAATTGCTGTGTTGGAATATAGCAAGCTTAATGTGAGCAAAAAGGATGCTTTATCAAGTAATAAGCAGGTATGCTATAGTAAAGCTATGAAATGCAAGGTAGTTAATAAACAACACGGTTACAAAGGTTTCTTTTTAGTTGTACCAAGAGGGAGAATTGTGGAAATCCTTTAAATCAGAGGGTTTTGGGAAAGCTGCAAAAGACAGGCCTCAGAGACAGCAGAACTGCAATTAGAGCTAAGCAGCAGCCATAAGATTTGTCAGCAGAAAACTTATATGAGAAGTAGAAAAGTAAGGACAAAGAGAACAATGGTCTGTGTATTAATGCTTGGCTAGAATAACTCCCTAGGCTTCAAAAAAGTATCTCTAGCAAATATTAGGGTGTTCTAAGCTTAATAATGGAGCTCTGTGCACTGTGTTTTAAGGCATAAAAGCAGGTATTGCATTCAAAACAAGCAAGTAGTGTTTTAAGCAAAGGTACCTGTGCTTATAGTGGTTGGATAGAACTACTGTCAATATGCTTCTGCTTTGTGTGATTGGTTAAAAAACTTTTCAAGTAGGTTGTACCATAAAGTTCATTGCCTGCTGCCAGGGATGTGAGCTGCTGGCACCTGCCCATAGTCATAACCATGTAATTGGACTGATGCTGGAAAATAAACAGCTCGAGGCGCTTTCCTCAGCAGCCCCGGCCCGTTCATAATTTGTACAGAGAGCCCCGGCTGGCAATAGTATATAGGTGTTAAATTACATATATGATAAATTAATATGTATTATTTAATTAATTTTGATATATTTTCATTTAATATAGATTTATGTCTTTTCATTTCATATAGATTGGTTTTCTTCCTCCAGCTTGGGAGTGTGATGATTTACAACAGTGCAAAACCTTCTGCCCACTCAGCAGTCAGACCCCGGGTGTGTGCATGCACACCCACCCACTGTGCTTGCTCTTCCCAGCACCTCGGGGCTGCTGTGTGCACAGAATTGGGATGAATTTCATTCGACAGAGCCACGAGTGGGGTGTCCAGCTTGTCATGAACAATCATGTGGCAACAAACAACACAGAGCTCTCAAATCACATTATCACATGTCATTTCATTCCTGCTGGGCACTGAGGAACTCTTAAAAGACACAATAAAGGGGTGGAAAACATTGGCATCATGCTACTGCTGGTATCCTCCTGGAGGAAAAGCTGTCGGGTTTCTTAAGGTGGTAGCTTTCCAAAACCTAGTAAACTGCTCAGCTGTTGTAGCCCAGTTGTGAATGGTTTTCTTGACTTGGCAAAGCTGTGGTGTTAACAATGGACTCTGTCCTTGGTCCAAATCACCTGCCCTCACCTGCAGAAAAAAGCACCACCACCAGCAGCAGCAGCTACATCAGTCAATTTTCTCAAAAAGCTGTGTTAAATTTGGGAGAGGAAAGGAAAACACATCAGACACTGTGGATGAATGACAAGACTCTGAGGAACAGTTCCACAGCAAAGGGCAGCAGCCTCTCTCTGGGCCACTCCTTGTGCCCCAAGGCAGCCGGGCTGCCCTGGCTGCCCAGGACCCTGCACCCCGCGGGCTCTGCAGAGCTGCACAGCGGGGAGGCAGCTTCGGGCACCTCAGCCCCTGGGCAGGAGGGGCTGCTTGCTCTGCAGGGCTGCCTGTGGGCCAAAGCAGGGTGCTGGCCTTCTGCTCTTGGCCCCAGCCTGGCCTTGCAGGGCTAATCCTGTTCCCTGTCTCAAATGTGCTAAACACAGACTTGTTTGTTTCCAGCTCTGCACAGGTGCGATTTGCACCACAAAATACTGAAGGGCTAAGGCCTGAACAACAGACCCTGACTGAAGCCTCAACAACAGGACCTGAGCCAAAGCTGCCCTCTAGATGACCTTCCCAACCCAATGTTCTATGTACCTGCTCCTTAACCAAGTGTTATTATCAAAAGGGTTGTTGCATCCATTCCCTGGTGAAACACGTCTTCACCCTTCTGCATGAGGAAAATGGACAAGGCCACACCTGGCCTTGGTTCCTCCTTGAGCCCTGGCCAGGCTCGGGGAGAAAACCAAGAGGAGAATGACACCAGCTGTGCCCCCAGCAGAAGCTCTGGCACATTGCTCGTCCAGCACGATTAGAGCCGGGCTACTCTCACAGCGCACTCGGGAGCCTCGTGGCCGCCAAAGGTGGAGGCACCGCAGGATTCCCGGTTCCCGGCCGTGGCTCTGCAGGGCTGGGCTGGGAACTGCTTCCCCCAGCTGGTGTGCAGCTCTGGATGAAGAGGAAAGCATTGGGGTACCTGGTGATGGATCTTCCTTATTCACCAGAGGCACCCTTTTGTAATAATGCTGAGGTGCATTGCTTAGCTTATCCTTTCCTGACTCTTTTTTGCACTTTTGCATTACAGTAAATCACACTGTTCCTTCAGCTGGTGTCTGTGTCTGCATCTCTGACCCTCTCCACCATCAAAACAGACACACAGCCAGTTTAGCACGATACCTGCCTCTCTGCCAGCCCATCTCTTGGCAAACACTCCTGGTGGCCATCTCCACAAATGAAATTCCTACTTTGCAACTTTCTTTTCTGCAGGCAGGTAAGAAAAGGAGCCACTCCCAGTTCTGGACACCTCCAGAAACCAGCTGCTTTCAGCAGTCACAACCCTGAAATATCAACCTCCTTCCTTAACCTTCCAGAGGGAGCTCCCCCCAAGAGGCCTTTTGTCCAAGGATACCCATAAAAGAGCTGGAGAAGGGAGCAGTTTGAAACACAACTGCTTCAGAGTTTAAACCTGTCTTTATCAAATGAGCACACACCAACCTGTCCAAAGGGAAAGCAGGCAGGAAAGAAAAGCTCCTCTCCCACAACAGCAAACTCTGTGCTTCCTTCTGTTCCAGCTGGAGTGTGGAGGCCATGGGCTGTACCTCACTTTGGGAAGGAGCCCTGGGAATTGGCTTGATCTGGGAGGGGAGCAAAGGAATTCCCCAAAAAGTAGGAAAAGATTCTTTGGAAGCATTAGATTATGACAATATTTCTGGAGGAAAGCAAAAAAAAAAAAAAAAAAAGAAAAGAGTAATTTCAATAATTCAAAAAGTTCCCAGACTGAAATCTGTTTGCCAATACGACAACCCCAAAGTCTATGTGGTGTGTCAGGAAGCTCAGGAATGTAGAGAGCATTTTGAGCAGACACTGGAGAGAAGCAAGCTGCACAACCCTGCATACATGCCTTAGAGCAGAAACATGCTGCCCTTGGGCAAATAATATAAAGAAGTTTGCCAAGATGTACCCCAGGAAAAGAGATGTGAAGCAAGATGTTCTAAGGATGTGAAGAGAAGATATGGGGCAGAATGTTCTGCTGACGCTTTTGCCAATTTATGTACGTGACCAAAGATATGTTAGCTCTTTGTCCTACACATAACACTTTGTAACCAGTTATATGTATTCTCCCGGTGCTGAACCCTGCATTACCATATAAATGTACCCTGAGATTTGCAATGAACTCAGCACTGATCATTACCTCCATGAAGATTGATCTGTGCCTGCGGAGGGCTCCTTTCTCTATTACCCCTCTCCTTTTCCCCATCTCTCTCCCGTATACATTTTTTCTCTATCTGGCATCCATATACTTTCCTTCTTTACAGAAATGAACCTGCAAGGCTTGGATAAACACCGCTGGTGTCCGTCCCCCAGAGCACAAGCAGCTCCCCAACAAGACTTCAAGACTAAGGGACAAAGCTTCCCCCTTCAGCTCTCCACAGCAGCTCTAGGGAGTCTCTCTCCACTGCAAGATCTCCTTTATCAGTCTACAGTGACAAGAGTTGGCTGCAGGAAGCATTTGCATTGGAGCTCTCCCCAAATGGGGGGGGGGAAAAAGAAGAGGTGATTCCTGTGGAAATACAAAGGCAACGCTGCTTGGGAAGACACCAATGTGAGTTTGCTACAGCTCTAGGCCAAAAATCCCTTGAAGAAAGCAACATCCATCCATAGGGCAGCACTTTGGTATCAATGCTGACAAAATTGCTTCCCATTCCTGCTGCTGTAGCTGACTCCGAATCACGAGAAATGTGCCAACTCTGCCAAAGACAGGCAGACATAGTGAGATAAAACCAGCTAGTCTGTGGAAAAGGAGACCAAATTAACGTTTTCGATTCACCCCTTTTAATCCTTTTCCCAGCCAAAACAGAGCAATGTCCTTCCTTTCTGTCACCGATGGTGATCCAGACACGGGATGCAGCGTGGGGATAACCTGCTGTGCCGTGCTGTGCCGTGCCGTGCCGTGCCGAGCCGAGCCGAGCCGAGCCCGGCCAGCCCCGGGGCCGCCCCGCCCGCGCTGTGCCCGCAGCCCCGGCTCTGCCGCGCGCGTCCCTGCGGGCCCGAGCGCAGCGCCTCCCTTAGGCCGCGCGCCGCCGGTGCAGCCGCGGCCGTTGCGCTGCGGGCGTTGTGGCCACAGTCGGCGATGGATGCAATGGCGGAGCTGCCGCTGCCCGCCGGGCTCAGCGCCCGCACCTTCCCCGCCAAGCTCTGGCGCCTGGTGAACAGCCCCCGCGTCCGCTCCGTGCGCTGGGACAGCCGCGCCCAGGGGCTGCTCATCGACCGCTCTCTCTTGGAGCGAGAGCTGCTCAGCTCGGGCCGCGCCCACAGGTGCTGTGGCCATGGGACGGCCCCGGTGCCGCACACCTTCAGGGCCACGCAGTTCCGCAGCTTCGTGCGGCAGCTCTACCGCTACGGCTTCCGCAAGGTGCCGGGCTGGCTCGGCTCGGCTGCGCCGGGCGATGCCGGGGCCTGGCTCCACTACAGCAACCCCTGCTTTCGCCGCGACCGCCCCGACCTCCTGCTCCGCATCAAGCGCCGGAGCGCGGCCAACAGGCAGCGGCCGGGGGCGGGCCGGGAGGGCCGCAGGCGCCCGCCCTGCGGCTCCCAGCAGCTCCCCGGGGCGCGGCCGCTGCCGGACGGGCGGCACGGGCGCGCTCGCTTCACGGCGCTGCCCAGGGAGCGGCCGCCGCTGCCGGCCGGGCGCCCGCCCAGCGGCTTCCTTCTGCTGCACAGGGACCGGGCGCTGCCGGACGGGCGGGAGCTGCGCCGCCCCCGGCCCGGCCGCCTCCAGCAGCTCCCCGGGGAGCGACCGCTGCTCGCCCGGCGCCCGCCCTGCGGCTTCCACCTGCTGCACAGGGAGCGGCCGCTGCCGGCCCCGCGGGAGGGGCCGAGCCGCTTCCAGGAGCTCTACGGGGAGCGGCCGCCGCCCGCCGAGCGGGAGGTGCTCGCCATCCCGCCCTGCCACTTGCTCGGGCTCCACGGGGAGCGGCCGCTGCCGCTCGGGCGGGAGGGGCCCCGCGGCCGCTTCCAGGAGCTCTACGGGGAGCAGCTGCCTCCGGCCGAGCGGGACGTGCTCGCCATCCAGCCCTGCAGCTTCCAGCAGCTCCACAGGGAGCAGCAGCCCCCAGCCTACGACGCACGAGGTAAGAAAAGAGTTGTAACCTTGTTTTACCAAAAGGTCCTGAAAAGTGACCGTTTGAAGTATTTTCCCACAAGGCTCTGCCATTCTCGGCCAGAAGTTGTCAAGCCTACTAGGAAGGGGCACCTAGGAGGCCAAAAGACTCTCTGCCTGGTTTTGCTGTGTGCTTCCCGTGATGTTTGATCCACAGCAGCACTAGAGCTCTGTGTCCCACAGCCACATTGTGGAGCCTGACCAATGTGTTTGGATTCTTGCAGCCACCCCGGGCACTTCGGGGCCCAGCGCTCCACCCGGCAGTGCAGCCTGTGCAGCA
Source organism: Zonotrichia albicollis (assembly GCF_047830755.1). NCBI lineage: Eukaryota > Metazoa > Chordata > Aves > Passeriformes > Passerellidae > Zonotrichia > Zonotrichia albicollis. The sequence continues at coordinate 3,135,291 of NC_133827.1, read as the reverse complement.
TGGATGGCCTCCAGCTCCGCACAGAACGCACCTGGGGAGGAGGAATGGCCGCCAGCAGATCTGGGCCTTGCTGTAGAGAAAATGATTCGGGAGATCAGGAGGTCCCTGTCTGAAAGATCTCCCTCTGCTCAGGTAATTCCATTGGATTGGGATAAAAGGGGCTGGACTGAGAGCTTTTGAACCTTGTTACATGGTTGAGAAGCAAAGGCTTCTTGAATTGAACTTATTTCATTATTATTTGGTTATTGAATTATTCTTGGTAAAGAAAGATTTCTAAAAGAGAAGATGAAGAAGAAATGAAGAAGAGGTTTTACTTGCTGGGAAAGAGGAGAAGAGTGTTTGGAGAAGTGGCACTGAAGGCCAAGTGTCCCGTGCAGGGAGGGGCATGCCAGAGGTGCCTCTGCTCCAGCTGCAGCAGATGTGGGCTGTGCCTCTTTTGGGTGGGAAGGCCAAGGCAAAGCAAGGGCTGGGCTGCAGCTGCTGCTGCTGTGTGAGCCCTGCTGTGCGTGTGGGCGCTCCCAGAGCCGTGGCTGGGGTTGGGCTGCAGCTGCAGCTCTCTGTCCTTTTGCAGATTATTACACGTGTTGGCCTAAGAATGTCTCTCTTTCTGTTGATGTGCCGACCCATCGCCTGCAGTACATTTGTGATGATGACTCAAGGGGGAAGTAGGATTTTTTGGATTTACCAATACCTTATTCTCAAGTGGCATGACTTTTGTCTTCTGTAAAGTCACACATAGCAGTTTAGAGAAGCATTTTATTCCATAATAAAAGGAAACATTGCAGGTTCAGAACCACCTTCAGAATCTTTAGGGTTCTGATGGACGGGCTATGGCAGAAGAGATGAATATTCTGGAACTGGTCATAGGGAGAATATCTTTGTGTCCAAAGCTAATTTGCTTCATTGTGGACATTTACTTCCTCAGTGGAATAGAAACACTACTTGGTTGTCTAGCTTTTCCTGTCGTTTGGGTTCGTTTTTTCCCCTACCGTAATGATTTACAGCTTTTTGTCACTGATCACAAATGTGGCAAATAGCCTGGAAATAGCCTGGGTGCATCGATGTTTGCCTGGATGGCACACGCGGGGCAGCAGCAGAGGGCTCGGAGAAGCAGCACCTTGTGATGGGTTGTGTGAGCGCTTGGCTGGGGGTGCTGAGACTGCCAGGCAGAAATGTGTGCTTTGCCTGTGGGTTTGCAGCACACAGCCCTGGGCAGGGCTGGCAGCCGTGCTGGCAGCAAGGAGAGCCCCTGGCTTTGTGCTGGCTGATTTCTCACAGCTCTGGGGTAAGGCAGGGTCAGAGCATGGGGGCACGTCCCCTCGCTTGGTGTCTTCTGGTTTTCTGTGTTCGTACTTTGTCTCAAAGGTCATTTTGTAAGAGCTTCAGTTTCACCTTGGCCCGCTGAATCTTGAGTTTAAAAGGCTTGTCATGTGAACTGTGTGGGCAGTGTTCCCTCCTCTGGTCTCTATGTCCCTTGGGAGTGGAGAAGGACAGTTATTGTATCCCTGATATGATTCCAGCAAAATAGTGAGTGAGCTTTGGGTTCCTTTCTTTCTGTTTTTCTGCTCAGGACAATGTTGGTGTTGCCCCTGATTCTTCAGGAGGGGAGCCTGTGAACAGAGCTGCAGCAGAGGAAGCTTCATCTGGCACCGAAAGCTGCAGGAACAGTTCCCAGGAGCCCGAGGAGCCTGGTGAGGACAGAGCCCACACTGGTTTAGAGAGCTGTGAGATGGCTGCCCTGAGCAGGGTTGGTGCTTCCTGGTGCCTTGAGTTCAAATCCTGCAATGGCACAACCTCCCTGAGCCCTGCCCTCCACGCTTCTCCAGAGGCTCTGACACGGAGTCCTCTGCTGGGGCAGAGAGCAGGGAATAAACCTGACCTTGTGGGAGTTGTGTCACCAAGCCGGGTGTCCCAGTTTTGTGCTGAAGTTGGTGGATGAATTTGCTGCAGGGTGTCAGGGGAGGCTAGGCTGAGCAACATATGAAGGAGCAGGGGAAAAAAGATAAAAGTCAGGGTAGAAGTCCAAATCACTGACTGAATGTAATACCAGTGGTCCTGACCCACAAGAAAAACAAGGAGCACAACATCAGAGGCCAGCCAATTGAAAAATCACAGTAACTCCAGTATCAGAAGGAAAAGCTTGAATGACCCCTGATTAGGGAGGCCTAAGAGGAGAGAAGGAGCACTGTAGATCCATCCCTTAGCCCAGCTGGTGCAGCCTGCAGGCCTCGTAGGGAGCTCTGTCCCTCCCAGCCCTTCCTGCCAGAGCTGATGGTCGAGTTGGAGCAGCTGCTGCTCACTGGGCAGTTTGTAGATGCCAGGTAATGGAGCTGGTTCAGGACTCAGCTCCCAGCACCTTCAGCTTCAGCCATTTCAGTGAGGACTGAGGTCTCTCTGTCAGCTCAGAGAAAGAACAAGGCTGGGCATCCTTGTGGCAGCTAGGACTGTCTGTGTTTCAAGCTCTCCTGAGTGCCCTTTGTACTGCTGGGGCTGAGACTTTATCGAGATACTTCCATGTTTTGAAGCACACTTTTGAGCCCTTGGAATGGTCCCTCTTCTTTTTAAGGAGAGATTGCTTCGAATTGCCAAGTGAGAGTCTGCCTTTCAGGCCATCTTTGACAGCCCCTGGTAGAAGGACAATTGCTGCCCAAGGGAAAGGTGCAGAAGGCCCAATATTGACTGAGCGTTGCCTTTGCTTCCCAGATACCATCTGACCAACATCTCCAGGAGGGCTGCCCTGCATGGCAGGAAGAGACAGGGGAGAGCCTGTGACCATCAGGCAGGTAGAACTCCTCTGCTTGTAGATATGTTTATAGATATCTACAGTTCTATTTATTAGTGGTTATAGTTACATTTATAGATTATAGTGTTCTATTTATATGGTTATATATTGATAGATCTACATGGTTAAGTGTGGATGTGTATACAGTTATAGATGGGATAGAATTATATTTTATTATATATTTACATTTATAGATTCTCAGAGTTAGATTTTTATATGAGTAGAGTAAAACATTTATATAAATATATATATATATATGAAGTTACATTTATGAATGTGTATAGTTATATAGTAGGAGGACCAGGAATGTTTAGATGGAGACATTGATGGATAGATTGCTGTTGGTGTAGGCCTAGGCTGCATTTATACCTCTTTTTTCCCCTTTGGCTGCCTTTTTCACCTCTTGCTTTTCCCCCCGTGTCCCCTGTCCCTCTGCTGGGTCCGAGCTGGCGGCTGGGCCGGGTGGAGCAGCACTTCCAGCCCCGGCTGTCCCTGGAGCGGTGGGAGCTGCCGCTGGCCCCAGGCACTGTCCCTGAGGAGCTGCTGAAGGACGGTGAGACTGAGGGGGCTGAGGGGGCGGTGGCGCCGAAGGGACGGTGACCCTGAGCTGCTGCTGGGGCTGAGGGCTGTGGGGCAGCCGAGGGCCATGGTGGCACCGTGGTGACAGGGAAGTGGCACAGGCTCCGTGTCTCAGGGGACGGGATGGCTCAGAAGGGACTGAGGGGGGTGAGAGGACTGTGAGCAGCTCAAGAAACTGAAGGGGGCTGGGGCTTCACCAAGAGCATGGCGGGGCTGAGGGGGTGGAGGGGGCCAGCAGGGAGCACAGAGGGCTCCAGGACTGCAGCTCTGCCAGGCCTTGGAAGCAATTCCAGAGCCTCCACTTTTGCCACAGCTGCCATGAAGACCTTGAGGACAGCAGAGACTGACGGGAGGCAGCAGGGAGGAGCTGAAGGCCAGCAGCAAGAGCAGTGAACGGGGCCCTGCTGCTGCCAGCCTGGAGAGAGCCCGGCTGAGGCCACAGGCCCGGGGAGGCAGGTGGGGCTGAGGCTGCCGTGGGCTGTGGCCGTGGGCACTGCCCGGTGGGGCAGGAGCGGGCCCTGCCCATGCTGGGGCTGCTCAGTGCAGCTGCCCCGGCTGGCACAGGGGCTGTCCTTGGGCAAGGCAGCTGTGCCGGCAGGGCCCGGGAGCTGTGCCGGCTGTGCCAGGCTGCCGGGGCTGCGCTCACCACAGCCTGGCCCGCTCGGCTGCTTTCTCTTTCTGACCCCCTGGGAGGCTCTGACATTTCCTCTTCAATGATGGAAGCGCAGCTGCTGCCAAGAGAAACGTCCCCACACTCACTCAGTGTTCCCTTTGCTTGCCAGATGTCCCACCTGCTGTCCCTGTCCAGGAGCGCTGCTCTGCCCGGGAGGAGGAGACTGAGAGAGAGGCTTTGAAGATGGGGCAGCTGGGATCCCTCTGCTTCGAGTGCTGTTTACAGATACATGGACTTGAACATAGGCAGGGATTATTACATGTGTATTTCTATATGTGGGTTGCTATTTGTATGGATTTATTTCCATGTGTGTATTCTTGTATTTATGTATGTTTATTTTGATATGAATGTATGCTATGTATATATATACACATATGTTTGAAATTACATATATGTGTATAAATTTATCTACGTATACATGGATATTGTTATGTCTGTGCTTATTTCTATTTCTTATGGGTACAGTGGTGTAGGTGTTTCTTTTGATATAATTTATGTTGTATGGCTTTTAAAATAGGAATATTGGTATTTGTATAGGTATATAAGTCTATTTTTATATGCATCTTTATCTGTTTCTGGATGTAATTCTATTTACATATCTATGGAGATATTTTTGTATTCCTAGATGGGCTTAATCCTTGTAGTAATATGTAATAAATTAAGTTGTTAAATACCTAATTGATCTTTGTGTATAGTGAGTTGTTGTGGAGGTTGGCAATAAATAAACTGAAGTTCGTATTTGTATATTATTACATAGACAACTTGTAATAATATAATAAATTCCTGTTTGTAACCTTAATTGAGATCTGTATAGTTCTGTATTGTTGGTGTGGGTGTAACACTTTGTAATAAATGACATTTTTCAACTGAAATTGATTCTTGTGTATTTGTGGATCAGCAGTGTGGCTGTAGCAATCTGCAAGAAATGCCATTTGTCAGCTGCGATGGGTGTTCTGTGATCTGTGCTACCCAAAGCCATGGGCAGATGTAAATGCTGGAGGATTTTGGCCATGCCAATCTCCGGCCATGCCCAGCACATGCCCCACCTGCACTCGGGCTGGGCAGGGGAAGCGCAGATTTGGGCTGGCAGCAGAGCCCCGCGTTGGCTCAGAACTCGCTGCAGAGGCTGCTGAGAAAACTCCGGGGTTTCACTGAGAGTAGAACTCCAAGCAGGAGCAACTCTGGCAGGAGAAATCATTCACAATGAAAAAAAGAGAGAAAATGTGGCAAAGCAGATGTGGGGGTACTCTGTGAGGCTGATAAAATGCTCTGAAACACCCCAGCCTAGGCACGTCTTCTGCAAAAAGGTTTTGTTAAAAACTGAACACCTCCCATGAAATACAGATTGCACTTTCCCCTTAACTTACCTTGCTGTGTGAGTGGAGACACTCTCTCCTTATCACTGAGAATCTTTGCCCTTCAGCACCTCACATTTAATCAAAGATGATGTACTACCACTTGGCACCATCAATGAAAACAGCCCTGTCCTCGTGGCAGTGTTTGCAAAGTCTTCCCTCCTCTTGTCCCCACATGTGACAGATGGAACCGTCCCCTTCTGTCCAAACTGTGCCTGAGCTGAGTGAGGGCTCCAGGAGCTCAGGAGGGTGCAAGAGCACCGCACGTGGGAAGGTTTAGCAAAGCTTCCTAAGCACCAGTAAGCTCTGGGTTTGCCAGTCTTCCCCTGCAATATTGTTCTACTCAAGAATGATCTTGGAGGACACTGTGCCTCCAGCTCACTCAAGTAAAGTTTGTTTTGCTTCAAGGCTTGAATAGAAGAAAATGAAAATTGTGGTTTTTAGAGTGAGATTTGGGGGTTGGTGCAACTGGGTTCACTCCACTATTTGCTGTGGAAAGTCGGGTAAAAGCTTTAAATTCCCAGCAGAAGCTGACTACCACCCAGACAGACCTGAATGAGGCCCAGGTGGGCTTGCTGCACGCTGGTCCAAGGGAAAAGCTGGAACAAAGTCCCCTTTTATTGCAGTCTGGAGTCTGTACTGGTGTCTCCAGGGCAGTCTGTAGTAAGACATGGCAATCCAGCCAGAAACTGTGGATGTGAGAGTTCCAACAGCAACCTGCTTCTCCAGGGTGAGGGACGAGGCCAGCCCGAAAGCCTGGAAGGTGCTCTGGGCACTGGAGAAGGCCAGGCTGTCCTTGTACAGGGATGGCCTTCAAAGGGGACCTCACACCTTGTGCTGCTGACCAAGGGCAGCTGGTGGCCTTCCACAAAATGCTTCTTTTGTCCGTCTCTTGGAAAAGTTCCAGCCAGCAACAATTCCTGCTGCTCACACCAGCCCTTTCCAAGCAGGAGGAATTTGTGTCAGCAGCCTGACAGCTTAGTGGCAGGAGAATAAAATACTCAGCTGAGCGTTGTCAACTCTCTGTCAGAAGCCACATCCTCAGCCCCTCATCTCCTCCAGTTGTCTCAGACATAGCAGGAAATCTCTGATCCTGGAAGGGAAAGCAGAAGGAGGAGAGGCAGTGGCTGGTCCCTGGGGCCTTGGGAGCAGTGAGAGCCATCCAGAACAGGATCTCTGCTGGGCTGTGGAGATAAGAGTGACCAACCAGCAATGCTGTGTGTGAGACTGGAGCCATCTGTCAAGGTGGGCATGGAAATCTGACCTTGCAAAACAGAGGAAAAGGTGTCCTTGGCTATTTGCCAAAGCTTGCAGGGGCTCTAAGCCACCTGGTCTAGTGGAAGGTGTCCCTGCCCATGGCAGAGGGGTTGGATCTAGATGGTCTTTAAGGCCCCTTCCAACTCAAGCCCTTCTGTGAGTCTGAATTACAAACCCACAATGACAAAGAGAACACAGCAAACCTGGCTCCCCGCTGCGTTATTGGAGGTTGCTGCAGTCACTTGTGTCACCGGAGACTGGTTTGAATCTGGAGAAATTTTCATGGTCCCACAGTATTTCAGTGTGACTTTCTGCCGTCGGCACACTATATACAGCCACAAACAGGGACGGGGCACCCCAAAATCAGTGCCGTGAGCTGTTTATTTCAAATATCAGTCCCAGTACATTGTTGGGACAATGGAGACAACAGATGTGAACAGCTCGCTGATTCAAATGGAATGCCAAGGAAACATAACATTACAGCATAGCATAAAGCCATCTCAGTCCAAGTTTCAGCCAATCACACATAAAGCAACAACATACTGACAATAATTCTATCCAATCATATGAAGTGCACATAACTGTAGTTAACACAATAGAGACTTCTCTAACACAATGGCTCGTTTATGAGAGACAAAGCACAGAGACTCATTCATATTAACCTTCTAAAGATATACAATAAATAAACTTGTTGCAACCTAAAAGGGCAAATCACAGAGGCTTATTGTTCTATTTCTTACATCTGCTCTGCAGTTTAGAAAACTTTTTCTGCTGCATTAGCACTGTTCACAAATCTGCTGTCTGAGGCCTGTCGTTTTTACCAGTTTCTCAAAACCCTCTAATTTTATGGATCCCAACAACTTTCCTGGTTCAGGGCCCCAAAAGATGCTGGAACAGATTATCTGCAAGCACAGAATTGGTTAAGCTGCCTGTGAACCTGATGGGAGAAGTGTATTCATGTTATTGCAGCATTTACCCTGCACAGGTGATATTTGGTTTCTATTTGGAAGATGAATGTTCTTGCACAATGCTTGTATACGCAGAAATACTGGCTTTAAATCCTAATTCCATCTTCACACAAGGATGTGTAATCCATCAGAAATATTTAACACGGAGCCATATTAGCTTTGGGCTTGGTGGTATGGGTTGTATAAAGTGTGTGATGAGTAATGGCAGCTCTAACAAATACCCCTCTTGTTAATTTGGGTCTAACCTTTATCAACCCTGTTGCATAGAAATCACTTGTTTACAGCAGAGACTAAATGAAATTCCTTCATAAGGATGAGAATTGTGCAATTCAAGCTGATTAAAGGGAAAGTTTTCTGTTATTGTGAAAGGACAATCTAGATAACCTGTTTGCTGTCCATCCTGGAGGGGCTTTGCAGTTAAGAGTGAAAAGGAAAAGGACATTTCTCTTAAGAAGTGTCTTGAAAGAGCTTTTTGTAATACCAGAAGCAGCTACATTGATATTGACCTCCGCAATTAGAAATACACAACAACCACTTAGGTGAATTAATCTGGCCATGACATTTAGCTCAAATTCCAAAATCTCATCAAATATGTGGCTATCCTTTAAACAAGGCTCCTTGGAAACTGGCATTTGTAAGGACATGAAACTATGCAGAATTTGCACCGTGAGATGTTGCCAAATGAGTCACGCCGGGAGATTAACTAGGGCATGCAAGGCAGAGAGAGGGAAATGAGAGCACAAGAAGAGAGTACACAAGAAGAGAGTACACAAGAAGATCTCCTTTTTTCTGAAACACTGTAGAGATCAAACTGAACACAAATCCTCCTGGGCTAGTTCTTGCAAAAGACTAGGAGTTCTTTTTGTGTTCACAGGCTGTGAAGGTCCGCCCGACATGAACGGGTGACAAATGATTTTTGGGTGCAAAAATAACCAACAAAGGCACAGGGGTTTGCAGTAGCAAATCAACAAGATGGAATTTATTGATAATAACCACAGCTAAATATGCATTGGTTAGAGGATCCGGGGAAGAGAAGGATAGAATAAGGAAAAAGGAAGGAAAGAAGGTCAGGGAATGGGGTATAGCTACCAAGACGTGATGCCTTCGGGGTCCCGCCGCCGATGCTCGCTGGTACACGTCTTGGGGAGACTCTCGGAGAGGCAGTCGAACCGAACCCCAGATATACTGTTCTTGGTTGGGGGAAGGGTGGCCGCAATTATGTTTCCATGGAGGGGAAAAGTCCATTGTTTTCATGGCCGAATGCTCCCAGGTACGTCTACTCTGGGCAGGTTCTTCCCCTTCCCTGAGTTGGGAGGGGGTACAGTCCCAGTCTCTGGAAGGAGGTGGCCAGGGGGGTGCCATGGGGGTGCCAATAGGGTGCCAGAGGGGTTCTTGGTTCTTTGATGAGGGGGTTCGCATTTCAGTTGGTCTGTCACGGTGGTTGAAGACAGGCAAGAGGGGTCTTCTCTTGGAGCGGGGGGAAAGCCACTCCAGAGCTCAGTCCAGCCAGGCCAGAAGTTTGGAAGAAAGTCCAGTTCCATTGTTCAGAACAGGGCAGCATGCCCCTTCGAGTACAGCATGGCATGTTCTGCAGACACCATCTGTAAACGCACTAAATACGCATGAGACTTTCTTTCCCAACTGGCTCAACAGCTTTTAACCCTTCGGTGGTCCTTTTCTCATGACAATTGTGAGGCAAAAACTGAAGGATTTCCGGATGGACTTCCACACAGGCCTGCAATATTTAGCTTTGGATCACAGCAAAATTCAGATGACAAAACAAGGCCTTTAAGTCACATCCAGTATGAAGCAGTATGAAAGAGGAAAGCAGCTGAGAGTGTCAACCCTGCTAAGTAGTCTCAGTATTCTTCTTGACATTAGCAGAAATTTGAAATGAGTCTCTGAAAATGACAAAGGAGGCAGAAGAAAAGGGAGCGATGACTCCTCTGGCATAGTGTTTCCTAACAGGGATCTTCAAAATGTAAAGATTGTATCATCCTTTCAACTGAAGGAAGGTATGAAAACAATAGGAAGGAAATGGCATCACATGCTAGAAAGACTCTGGGCAGTGTACTTCTAGACAGAAAGGCCACTGATGGAAAACCAACTAAACTGGCACCAATGCAGCAGCATTGTACTAAAGCCAGAAATGTCCAGCGCTTCACTCTCTGCCATTCCATTCAGATGCACACAGCAGCTCTGCAACATTCCTACTGATCATCTCCTTGGCAAACTGGGAGGGAGGGTCCGTGGTGATGCAGAGTCCCCAGCAAGATGCAAAGGAGAGTTGCTTTCTTGCAACAACCAGGCTTTTGAAACACTCAGGCCTTTATCAGTTCCATAGCTTTAAGCCATAACAAACACAATTCAACCAACCACCATGCACCAGGCTGTGAACACACGACCGTTCTAGAACTTGTTGATCTACCTCTAATTCAGCTGCCTCACCTTCCCACAGTCCTTTTCTACTTAGCCAATGGAATGGGCCTCAGCCCCAGGCCTTCCTTTTGTAAGCTTCTAGCTAGATGCAGCAGCAAACCACTACTTTCTTCTGTGCCAAGACTTGAGGTAGACGATTTGCATCTGCCCTTCCAGTGAAACCTAATGGGGAGAGAAAAGCCTCTCAGAGATGTTCAGTCATTCCATTTGCTAGACAGGCCAAATCAAAAGAAAAGCAAGCTATGGGATTGTGTACTCGCTCTTACAAAACACCTGCTGCTCTCTGACAATGAACTAGCAGAAAAGCAGCAAAACTGAGACTTGAGGCAAACAACCCTTTGAAGGGAATAATGATGTGATCAATAAAGACAACACATTTCCAGGCGACCGAGATACTTGAAATGCCAGCAAAGGCTTGAGAGCAAAGGCTGAACTAATGGGGAAAGGGTAAAAGAATCCCAAGAAAAACATGATCAAAGGTAAAAAGAATTCCAGGAAAAACATAGGCAACTGACCTGTTGAAGCCTTCAGGAAATCAGTGGCCGCTGATTTACATAGGCCATTCAAGTTAATTGACCCGTGCATCTTCCACTCCTTTTTCACCACTCGGCACCATAGGGTGAATTGTGACCGTGGAATCACAATTCCTTGGATTCTGTTCTTAACTTTAGGAGAGAAGTACAGCAGCTGAAGCACCTGTTACTGATGTGATACCCGGGAACACAGAGTTGACATATTTCATTCTTGTCAAATCACAACTAGCAATACTGAGAGGATAAGGCTGGCTTATTTTCATGACACTTTTCTTGTTTTACAGCCCGCTCTGATTCCGGTGAAACTTTTTTATTAGCTTCTCTCTAAAACGAGAAAGTCCAGTTCAATATCCCGCCCTACTGCTGCAGGTATATCATTTGGTTTGTCGAGATTAAAAATGGAATTGGAAAGTATGGAGCTCCACCGAGCTAAGCGCCGCTCCCGGGCACATTTCGGCAGAAGCCGCCGTCCAGAGAGCACTGTGACCGGCACAATCGTCTTTGCGTGAAGAAGGCGCTCCTTCGCCTCCAGGAGCCGGAGAGAGCGGCAGCTTCGGAAAGGTGAAGAATGAAGCTGCACAACACTGGGATTGTGTGCACAGCTTGCAAACTGATAGAACACAGTACCTTGCCACTCTCCTGCCTTTTCCAATCACATGAATATTCAATTGGAACGTGTTTTGGACAAATTTCTTTTTCTTCTTGCCAAACACTCTGCAGACCTCCGTGCAATTTCTAGAACACGATGGGAGATGTTTTCTGTGCTGGCACAGTTTGTCCTTTTCAGCCCTAGTGGAAAAGCTTTTTGCTAAGATGTAGATGACAAGAGACGCTAAAGACGAAGGTACGGAGCTCCCCTTGGCTAAACGCTGCTCCCAGTGCCTTTCGGCAGAAGCCACGCTCCAGAGAGCACTGTGACCGGCACAATCGTCTTTGCGTGAAGAAGCCGCTTCTGCGCCTCCGGGAGCCGGAGAGAGCGGCTGCTTCGGAAAGGTGAAGAAGGAAGCTGCTATGCCATGCCATCCCTGGTGGTCAAAGTTTGAATCTGAAAGAGTTTGGACTTGAAGGTCCAAGGTTGGATTTGGTGGTGAACAATTGGATTTATTGATCAAAATTTGGATTTATGGTCCAGGGTTGCATTTGGTGGGCAACACTGGAATGCCATGGAATAACAGCATTCCGGGCATCGGGAATTTCAAATCCCCCCATTCCCCTCACAAATTCCCATGGAATCATGTCACTCTGGGCATTGGGAATTTATAAAAATGGCACCTTTGGTGTTGCAAAACGGACACGTGTGATGGAATCGGATACTACAGGTGGCAAGGAAAACTGGGAATGACTTCGGCGGCTCCGCAATCTCCACCAAGCTCAGCATCCTGCCCAGAGAACTCTGCAAGTCAGGAGTACATCAAAAAACATGGTAAAATCAAGGCACTCAGGCACACATTGGAAACAAAGTGCTTCTTCTTTTGCTTGCTTTTTATATTTTTAAGAGATTTTCCCCTTGTTTTTTACTTTTTTCCATGCTTTTCCCCCCTTTTTTTCTTTCTGTCCCCCTTTGTTAAAAATTTTCTACACCTTTTAATTTTCAACCAGAAAAATTCCCAGCAACTCAAGGGAACAATCCCAAAGAACCCAAGAAACCAAAGCAGTTTTTATCTCCAGGATAACACATAGCAAAATATCATCTTTTGGATTATAAAGAAAAAACCTAAACTTTTATTCACCAAAAAACCTACAAAGAAGAAATATTCAGAATCTTGTTAACTTATTTATTACAATTGTTATTACTATTTTTATTTTTAATAATATTAATAATATTATTAATAGTATTAATAATATTTCTCTTTTTAAAAAATCCTTTTCCTGTTTTTTTTATTTTTAATTCAAGAATGAAGATGGGCCAAACCAGCACAGCATGAACAGAAGACAACTTCCCGTCTATTCAAAAAGGAAAAGTAGGATTCTCTTGGAAAAAAATCCAGTAACATTTTAAAAATACCTCTAAAAGTTCCTAAATAAATTAAAAAAATTTGGGCCCTCCTAGGCCCTGGTAACCTGTTGTGTTGGAATTTCTCCTATTACACCTTGAGGTTACTCTTTACAAGTGGATTCATTTGGAATTTTATCCTTATTTTTCCCATTTTTCCTTCTTAAAAATTATTTTTTCTTCCAGTTCCTTTGTGCTTCTTTCCGCCGAGTTCTTCTCATTTCCAGTGCTATATGGGATTTTCTGGATCTGGATTGTGTCCTGCTCTCTCCTCCCATCCCAGCCCCCTGAAACCTCCAAAAAATATCCCAAAAACCTCACAAGACTGAATCACCACATCAGCGCTGTCATTAGAGTGTTCCTAGACAAGTGGGCAGAAAATTTGGGATGAACATTCCCTATCCAGCAGACTCATGAATTCCTCCAACGTGGAGGTGGAAAAAGCTGCTAAAATTGGGATCTTGCCTTTCCAGTAGTGTTTTTGAACCGGGTTTTATTCGTTATCTTGCTGATGTGCACAACAGTGGACCAAATATGGCAGGGCCTTAGACACGACTTTGGTCCTGACACACAGGATGCAGGCAAAGTGAAAAAGCCAAACTGTTTATTAATGGAAGGCAAAGCAAAGGATTAACTAGAATGGAATCAAAGGGGATGGACACAGTGTGAGAGCTGGAGGGAGGTAGCTATCTACAGGCAGGGGGAGGGCTGAAGCCACACAAGCGTCCAACAAGCTCAGCTGTGCCAATCATCAGCTGTGTCTGGAACTCCAGTGGCAATGGGAGATGGCGTCCTCTTCAGTGTCTTCTGGTGCTGTTCTTACGTCACTGATTCACTGGATCCTTAAGATGAAGTTAATTCTTCAGTTCTGCTGGTAAACTGGGCTTGAATATTCCTGCTACAATGGGACAAACTGCCTTTCTTCTGGGTGTGAATGGCTGGAACAGAGAGGAGGACGGCCTCAGTCAGAGCCCACATCTGCAGGAATTCTAGGAGAACCTCACGCCAAGATTGTCCAAGTCAGCTCTTGGATCGGCCACAAGAGAGGAGGGGTCAGCAGGATCAGCCGCAAAGGGCTGCCCACAAAGCCCCTGGCCTGTGTCCCTGAAATCTCCGTGTGCTCTTCCCATGCCTACCCCTCGTCCGCACAGGGAGCGAAGCCAGCCGCAGCCCGGCAAGGGCTTGCAGCTCCCCTCGCCAGCCCCCGCTGTCAGCCCGCTCCGGCACTCACCCTCATTGAGGACCTCGAGCTCTTCCTTCTGGCCCCTCATGAGTACCTGGGCGGAGCCTGTGAACACAGAGCCTGTCACGGCCCCAGCGGCACAGCTCCCTGCCAGCGGCGCTGCCGGGGCAGCAGGCGGGGCTGGGGCCGAGCTGCGGCGGCCCGGGGAGGGAGCCCGGGCTCGGCACTCACCCATGAACCTGACGGCCGCCTCTCGCAGGAGCTCCTGTGGGCTCTGAAGGTAGGGCAGGGCCCGGCGCAGCTGCTCGGCCGCTCGGCTCCTGTCCTCTGCCAGCTGCAGAGAGCGGCAGGAGGGAAGGGTTGGCGCGGGCTCAGCCCCTGGGCCGGGCGCTGCCTGCGCCCAGCGCCGGCCTCCCCTGGCCGCACAGCCCTGAGGCGCGGCCAGCAGCCGCTGGCCAAGGGCTCCCGAGGGCAGGGGGCAGAGGGCCGGCTGCTGCCCAGGGAGCCGCGGTGCCGCCCCGCAGCCCCGCCGGGCCGGGGCTCCATGGGCACCCGGCTTGGGTCCACGGGAGCCTGGAGCAGAGCCCGTGCGGCCTCTGGGTGCAGCAGCGGGCAGGGGCACAGCTGCCAGCCCCGCACACTGAGCACCGCCCTCAGGGGCCTTCTCCGGGCTGAGCCTGGGGCTTCCAGGCCCTCCTTACCAGGCAGTTGGCAAACTTCAACATCTTCTCCCTCTCAAGTAGCTTCTTGAGCTTTCTTCTCCTGAGGAACCTTACCACACGAAGCAGCATTTCCCGAGAGGCCTGGAGAGGAGCACAGACGCGGAGCTGCTACCACAGCCCAAAGAAAAGGATTTGCATCCCTGTGCCAAGGCCAGGAGCCAGAGGCTGGAGCCTGGGAGAAGCCAACCAGGAGACATCTGAGACCCCTTTCCAGGGATGCACCAGTGTAACTCAAAACCTCACCTTTGCCACACGCTTATTCTCATCATGGCAATGAAAGAAGAGTGGCAGCAGGCTCTGGCTCACAATCTTCTTCAGAGTTTTTTTTCTTTTATTCACTACCAAGTCCATCACCTTGAAGAAGAGATTTAGGGAGAGCAGCTGCATATGGATGTCGTCCTGGAAAAAAGGAAAATACCTCAGCACCAACTGCTCCAAGCCCATCTGGGCAAAGGCCTGAAAATCCACAAAATTTCTGGGCAGCAACCAGTGCCCATGGCTGGGGGCACAGAGCCTTACACTGTCAAAGAGCGGCAGGAGTGCCTCAGCCAGCTTCGGGGCAGTGGTGCAGGATATCCGGATGTGTTCGTTCTCAAGTATATTTGTGAGCACAGAGAGAGTCATGGTGACAACATATTCATCTGCATCACCCAGCAGCTCCACAAGGTTTTTAGACAGACTGCACATTCTTCTGGCCTGTGTGGAACACAAGGCTGTGCTGGGAAGCCATGGATGGCTGCACTGCCAACACTGCCCTGGCACTGCAAGGCCACCCTGCGGCTGCAGGGCCCACAGGCCAAAGGCCTGACCCAAAGCACTGGGGCAGGTGAGGCAGGAGAGCTGGGAGCAGCTGCCTCAGCTGCTGAAGCCCAGCCAAGCCAAATGAACTGCATTCCCCAGCCCCACACTGCTCATACAACTTCAGCCGCTGCCCCCTTCTCACCCTCAAGGGATCCTTGCTGAGCACCATGAGGCCTCTGAGTGCAAGGCGACGGCGCTCCCTGCACTCACTCTGCAGGTACCTTGACATGATCTCCAGTATGCTGTCACCACATTCCCTCAAATCTAGGCTCTGAAAGACCTGAAAGGCACAGGGCAGTGACAGGGGAGCCGGCCAGCAGGAGCCCAGAAGCGCACAGGGCTGGGCTCAGGCAGCAGCACAGGGCGTGGGCACCGTCCCAGGCAGCTGTGGCTGTGAGAGGGCACAGAGCTGGGAGGCAGCTCAGCCAGGCAGCGCTGGCCACCAGGCTCACCTCCACAAGGAATGCCAGGAAGGGCAGATCCCAACGTGGCTCCTCCCTGTGCAGCCGCTTGACTAGATGGATTGCAATGAGGGAACACAACGGGATAAAGATACGGAACATCTCCCTGGAAGGGGGGAAAAAAAGACACCAAGACCCTGAGGTGAGGGTGCTAAACCTCTCCCAGGAATGACTCACAGATTTCTGGTCTTTCCCCAGCATCCCTGGAAGGGATGTAGGCGCTTTATGAGGCAGCTCAGTCTGGACACCTTCCTCTCCCAGCCTTTTCCCGTCCACTTGGCTGTCCCTCAGTGACGAGGCTCTCTGGCCCATGACCACAGATACTGAGTGGGGCACAGGGCACAAATGTCGGGGGCAGTGGGGAGAAGGGGGTCTCACCTGGCCAGCAGACCCATGGCATAGTGCTGGGTATCAGCACACAGCAGCATCTTCCAAGCATGCTTGCGCTCCATAGCCACCACCTCATTGTAACACCGCAGTCGGCACAGCAGAGCCTTCATGGCCTGCACTGCAAACCTGTGTGCCGAGCAAAGCCCAGGTCACACTGGGAGCACTGGCACTGGCTACAGGGGCATGGGAAGGACGGGAGGACTGGGACCTGTTGGGCTTGCTGGGAAGGCGGTGTTCCTCCTGACATGCTCTCCAGAAGGTATCAACTTCCTCTGGTGGTATCTGTTGTGTGGTGATGACAATATGGAAGAGCAGAACCACAAAGAGGTGTCCAGAATAAGGAATCATTGACTTGTGGCACGCAGGCACAATCACCCAGATCACCAGAGTTGCCTGCGAAAGAAGCAGCCCAAGACAGTGCTCAGTGCTGAGGTGTCCATGGGGCAGGGCCCAAGGGCAGACGCAGGAGGAGCAGCAGGCCTGGTGCCCCCTGAGCCTGCCCCTAGCTCAGGGTTCAGCCCAGCGCCTGAGGTATGGAGAGGATGGAGAGCTGCTGGAGAGGCGTCCTGGGGGTGAGCATGGGCCCAGAAACTCACAGCCAGGGCAAAAATGTCCTTGTTGTCCCCATCAGAGGTGCATGCGCTGTGCAGTGGCCAATCCTCCATTACGCAGAGCAGTGTTGGCAGCACTTTCTCCACGGCTGGTCCCGATGACCCTATGGTTCTCCAAATCATTGCAGCAGCTCTGTGGGATCAGAGCTCTGTGTCAGGGGCATCTCAGTCCCAGGACCATGCCCTGTGCAGCTGTGGGGGCCCAGGTGACAGAGCCCCAGTGCCCTGAGGGGCAGGGGGGGAGCATTGGCAGCAGGCTTAGGGAACAGAGGGGCCCCAGGGTCCTGGATCTCTCTGCCTGTCTGGCAGAGCCCATAGCACAGGCTGTGCAGGGCCATGGGCCCTAAAGGCTGGTGAGCCCTGAGCTGTGCAGGCACGTGGACCCCATACCTGTCACATGTTGGGGCACAGCGCAGGAGGGTCAGAACCACGTCAGCAGGGTGTTCTTCAGCCATCCTCACAATGTCAATTTGCAGCCTGGCCTCCACAGTGAGATGGGACTGTAGACTCTGGTGAATGCCCCTTACAATGGCTGGCACCTGGAGGAGGCATGGGGAAGATTGGAGCGCTGTCCAAGGAAACAACTTCCCTCACTAAGTGCTTCACTTCCCACCACACTATGCTCGTCTCAAATGCTGAGGGGTCCCAGTGACCATGGCTTGAGGGGACACCCGATCCTCGAAAGCCTCCAGGCCTAGCCCCAGGCTGCTTACCTGCTGCTGAGAAGGAACAGCACTGTCCTCAAAAAAATCCATAGTGGGAGCAGGAATCCCAGTGGGAGTGGGCGTGCTGTCAGTATTTGAGATGCCCTCAGTCTCTTCAGTGTCAGAGTTTCTGATGACCACATCCTCGGTCATTGCTGTGAGAAGAGCCTTTGCCCACCTTTCAGTCACTGAGGTGTCAAAGTCTTGAGAGTGCTCAGCTGAATCTGGGCTGACATCAGGCTCTGCCTGGAGCTGGGTCAGCCCCGAGTCAGGCTCTGCTGTGCCCTCAGCTGCTTTGCTTCTGGCTTTTCTACGCCGAATGCGCAGGAATTTCCGGAACCTCTGCAGAAGAATAAAGGACAGGGAAGCCAGGGATGCTCCGTGGCGTGCTCCAAGCGTGGTGCTCGGCTGAGCAGGGACAGCAGGCCCAGCCCAGGTGGGGGTGGCTGCAGGTACCTTCAGGGTTTTGTGCAAGTGACTGGGTTCCTGCTCTTGTGTCTTGTCCAGGGCTGCATCTGGCAAAGAGCGAGCGCAGTCAGAGCTGAGGGGCTGCAGGAGAGGCCGGAGAGGACAGCCCAGCCCTGTGCTGCCCAGGCAGGGAGAGCCCCGGGATGGCCGAGGGGATGGAGCACGGACCCTGTGGGGTGTCTGCCCGGCCCCTGTTCCGTCCTGTCCATGGGCATGTCCTCAGGGGAGGGGATGGGATGGGATGGGATGGGATGGGATGGGATGGGATGGGATGGGATGGGATGGGATGGGATGGGATGGGATGGGATGGGATGGGGCCAAGCTGGCTGCAGCCATCAGCCCTGTGGCCCAGCTCTGCCACTCACCATCCTTCAGTGGCTGGATCTGCTCCGGATCTTCAGGCTGTTGTGCTGGGGCAGCTCCAGGGTCTTTAGTTTTTTTCCCCCTGAACAATTGGAACAGGCCGAGGAATCTGCCCGCCATTCCACGACCTGGCCTTGACGTCACCTTCTAGAGAGATACCTCAGGATATCGCCTAGTCAAAGATTGCAGTTGTGCCTTCAAGGCACCTGCAACAGAGAAGCCCCAGGACAGCTGCAGGACACAAAGTTCTGCACTTTGGTCTTTAGGGCTCCTGCCACAATGACAGGAGACTCCTCGTTAACGATTCAGGTAATGAAATCCCACGGTCTGGACTTGATGGCACTGGCCACAGGAATGGGAGATGCCTCAAAAAGTTCCAAGTCACCAAGTCCTGCAGTCTGGCCTCGAGGACAGCTGCATGAATAATGCTACAGAAAAGCTCTGGGTGAGACGGGAACGAGCGTGCTGTGCAGGGACCTCCTCACGGCACCGCTCTTGTCCCGTCCTGTCCTGTCGTGTCCTCCGAGCACCCAGCCAAGCTTCTATTTCCCACGTGTCACAAAGGGCCCTTGGACACCCGTTCCATGTCACAGTGACGGTGCGGCACCGTGTCACCGAGGGCCCTTGCACACACTGCCGCCTGCCTTGGGGCCACACCTACTTACCCAAAGTGGCCCAGGTTGGAAGGAATGGCTGGCCCCAGGGGTCCAAGGCAGCCCCACAGGATCTTTAAGAAGTGCTCAGAGCATCAGCAAACGCTGCCATGCTCAGTGGGCTCAGGGCAGCAGAAGGAGCCCCCAGGGCTGCCGACGCAGCCGTTCTGGGAAGGGCACGGGGCCTTGCAGGGAAGCTGGCACGGCCTCCTTGGGACACGTCCCGGCTGGTGGCCGTCCTAAAGCTGCCGGTGTGACACGCACAAGGAACGTGTGGGCCCGGGCACCAATGCTGCTCTGAGGCCTGGGGCCTGGGCAGCGCTGCCATCAGCAGGTGTGTCAGAGTCCCCGGCCAAGCAGAGCTGCCACCCCCCAAGCCCTGGCAGTGCTGATGCCTGACTCCTGCCCCAGAGACCTGTGGCCCCTGGGGGCTTTCTGTGCCAGAAGGAGCCAAAGGCCACGTGCCTTGGGGGCTGATGGCAGGAGCACCTGGAGCAACTGCTGGCAACAGCTGGTCTCTGTCAGAAGCTCTTACTCCATGCTGGAATGATTTTCTCATTTAAGTAATTTGCTGCACCACAAAAACATCTTTGCCTTGAAAACACAGAAGAATCAGACAATAAATTATCCTCACTTCAGGAAACCTTTACCTCTCATTGCTCAACTCGTGTAGGTCAAAAAAGCTGCATAATTCCTAAATTAATTGAGATGCCCTAAGAACATTGTGAGAAACGAGGCTCACTTTTAAAATTTTAAAGGCTTATTAAACCTTAACAAAAATACAACAAAGTATGAATAAGGAAAAATTACAGGACTGGGAGTCTCCATGACCAAAAGCCCACGTGCTCATCTACAAAAATGGATGCTCTGCCTTTTATACCCTTAGCCCCTCCCAAAGTTTTGTCAGTCAACTCTTTCTCTGCCATCCAATGGTGAAAGTCACTTTCTTACATCTTGATTGGAGGTCAGGTGTTGCCATGCTCTGCCTCCTGGTATCAAGCTCTCCCTGCCCTAAATGCCCCACTAGTGACAGCAATAAGGGGGGAAGGGAAAGAGTACTATGGAGAGAACGTGCAAAAACAACACAACTATACAGCTATAAAAATTCTCTTAACATACACATAATATTCATCTCTTAATTGTGAGAGCCAACTATCCCCTTATTCATTTGTGACAACCTAAAAGATTTTCAAGTTTGCTTCCAACTCAAAGCAGTAACTCATTTTCCTTAATGTCAACCACTGAGAGTCACTTTAGAAAACGTAACACAGAAGCAAAAAAATGGCCATCCATTGGTTTGCAAATGTTTTTCTGTGAATGGATGATAACACCATCATTCTAAAGGAATAAAAGCCCTCATGGAATGAAAGTCCAGTCAGTGTCACAAAAGGAAACTGAACAAATTAGTAGATTCCAAAAAGGTCAGTCCTCCCCCTGGCAGAGATAACTTAGTGGCCAATAAATTAAAGCCCTGCCCTCTTGTTCCCTGCAGGAGAATCACAACCTGGGGGCAATGTTTGGACACTTTGGCAGGACAGGGACTGGCTCTGGTATAAGGTGTGTAATAAAGAGAATGAGAACAAGGAGGAAAGAAGATCCAGCAAATGCAGAATGTTGGTGGAAAGATTAGGATTTTCTTTTAAGGATTTTGTTTGGTTCACTGGAAAGACGAATGGCTTTGAGCTGCAGAAAATGAGTACCCACTGGCAGTATCAGGGAGGACTAGAGGAAGGGCAGAATATGTCCCTGGATAAAGTGCTTAGAAAGATAAAACAAGGGTATGTAAAAAGGGATGCTGAAAAGGAGAAAGCAAAGACAAAGGTGATGGCAGAATTTTTACAGCCCCCAAGGGCCCCAGGACCCAAGTGGTCCCCCATAATAGAAGGGACAGGGTCAGCTACAAGGAAGTGGCAGAAGCATTCCCTCCTCAGCAGGGGAGAGCCAAACCAACCAGCAGCTGGGAAAGTATCAGTGTGCTCTGTGCTGGGCAGAGGGACACTGGAAGTGGGAATGTTCACAAAAACAGCTGGACCCTCAGGAGGAGGAAGTCCAGGGGATAATGGAGATGGGTTATTAGATGTGTCAGGGGCTCCCATTGCAGCAGGGACACCACACTGGAGCCCTTGTTAACTTTTCAGGTGGGTTCAGATGGAGAGGAGGTGTGTTTCCTAGTAAACACAGGGGCCTCTCCATCCACCTTACATTTTATCCCTAAGGTGGGAGAATTGTCAAAAATATCTTCAATTATTCAAGGGGTTGTGGGAATTGTAGTTTATTCTGTAGTCTTGGAAGTCTGAGAGCATCTTTCTCTGAAGGAATGGTGGATATCGTGGTAAATGGGTTTAGGGATTTAATTCTTTTGTCTATGTGGGGTTTTGTGCAGAGCTGAAAAGCTCCTCTTTGGAGGGGACCCATGCCCCTGTGCTTTGTGTGTTTTGTTGCTAAAAGCCAGACATGGCAGGTTTCAGTCCTGAAACCAATTCTGCAACTCCACCAGTCTGTGGTCTGTTGTGGAGAACTAGAATTGGCAGTTTTAATCGTGAGGCCAATTCTGCAGCGACTGCCTTGTGGAGATGGCGTTGTCCCTATGCAAGCCTAGGTATTTATCATGCAGCTTCTTCTCTGGGGGCTATAGGAAAACTTCAGGGGAAAATATTTTGTTATTCTTTCTTGGTTAATGTAGTAGTTGCCTCCCTACCTCTGGGGTGCACTTGATGAAAATAAAAAAAAAGGATAAGGAGAAATTGGCTACTAAAAAGATGATTGGTTATTAAAAAAGTGATTGGTTGTTAAGAAAGGCTTTAGGCAGTGGCATTGCTTGCTGCAGAACTTGATCATGTCCAAAAGGAAAGTCACTGGAATAAAAGGAGCAAACTGCTAAGGTGAACTGCTCCAGGGTGAGTAGCAAAAGCCTGCTAAAACCCTGAAATAAAAGCTACTCAACTGCTTAATTCATGGATTGCAACTCTTGCAAAACATTTTAAAAGCAGTCTCACTCCCTCTGCTGACAAATCTATTGGAGGAAACCCCACTGAACACCTGTGAGAAACAACAAAATGGGGAGGGGGGGGGAAGAACACACACTCATCCCTCTCCCCACCCCAGGCACATTAACGTTACAAAAGCTAAGCCTATAATAAATAACCCTGCATTTACTGCCATCTCTGAACCTGGAGATGTCTCGTTCACTGATACCTCAGCCCAAAACATTGATGGTAAATGTATAGAGCTGTTACTCCCCAGGTTGCAGCTTAGTTTATTAGTTTCTTATCAGTTGACCAGAGTGTTTTGTTACTTTTGACATGTAGGGGTCATGTCAGGTCTGGATGGTTTTGTTTAAGCCTCAGCTGGCACTGGGAACACTCTGTGAGAATACCATTCCACGTCTTTCAGGGCAATTGCCAGCCTCAGGTTTGTGCTGCAAAGAACAATTTCCATTGTGCCCTAATTCACAATGTAACCATTGATCAAATTTTGTGCTGTGGATCAATTTATATCCTTCTGACTTTTGTCAGCCGCTCCACTTTATCATTCTACGCTATTTATAAAATCTGATAGTGTGCATGGGTTTTAACCCATCCTATATGGATTTGTTAGTATTGAGTTTGTAAAAGCAACCATTCAAATCCTCCCTTTGCCAAACCTCTTTTCCATTCACTTGTCAATGAACATTTTCACTGACAAAACCATCGTGTGGCACCTGCTGGGCCAGGGCTCCATGGGCATGCAGCTGGGGCCCACAGGAGCCTGGAGCAGAGCCCGCGTGGCCCAGGGAAGAGAACGGCTTCGGTAGGGATGCAGCTGCCGGCCACACACAATGAGCAGCGCGTTCAGGGGGCGGCTCCAGCCTGAGGCTGGGGCTTGCAGGCCCTCCTTACAACACGGAACCTCCAGATATGATCCCCCGGCAGCTTCTTTTGGAGATCCCTCCTGTGCAGGAATCTGGCTGAACAATGCAACATTTCCCACAAGGCCTGGAAAGCGTGGATGTGACGGTGGTCACAGGGGTCTTCTGTTGAAGGAAGAGACGAGGATTTGACTCCATATTTCAGAAGGCTTGATTTTTTATTTTATTATATATATAACATTAAAACTATGCTAAAAGAATAGAAGAGAAGGTTTCATCTCAGAAGGCTAGCTAAAATAAGAATAGAATGGAATGAACAACAAAGGTTTGTGGCTGGGACAGAGAGTCTGAGCCAGCTGGGCTGTGATTGGCCATTAATTCCAAACTTCCACATAAGACCAATCACAGACCCGCCTGTTGCATTCCACAGCAGCAGATAACCACTATTTACGTTTTGTTCCTGAGGCCTCACAGCTTCTCAGGAGGAAAAATCCTAAGGAAAGGATTTTCATGAAAAGATGTCTGTGACACGCGGAGGCAGCACCCGCTGCAGGGGTAGGGCTTGGAGGTTGGGGTGAGGAAGGGAATGGAGGAGGACCATGCCAGATGCCTTTTTGAGTGGCCAAGGCAGGAGAATCTCACACCACAGCATTCAAAATGGGAGATCCGGCCATGTGGCCAGTGCCATCTTGTCCAATAGAAGTTGATGGTAGTTCAGGAAAAGCGGTGTAAAAAAAGGGGTTTGGTTAGAGCCCAGCCTGGCATGGCTGTGGGTGGCCAGAGTAGCTTCCCCAGGCAGGTGCTGTCGGGGTGCCTGCAGTACCAAAAGCGTCTCCATTTCAGGCTGTCTTGACAATTCCCCCAGCCCACCAGATGCCTGAGCCCAGATGGTGTAATCAAAGCCTCACCAGAGAATATTAGAGGACTCTTTGCATGGCAGATCCAGCAGGGTTTATTGGGGGAAAATCCAGAGGTCCGCGTGAGTTAATGGTGAGGAGAGAAACAGGAACAAGCAGGAACACAACCTCCGCTGAAGGGAACCAGGGGAGAAGAGCCAGGAGCATGGGGAGCCAGGGTACATAACTGGGGGAAGGTAGGAGAGGTCAGGGTACAAATTATCCAATGGGAAGGGAATCAGGGGTGGAGTTGAGGTGGGGTGACACGGGATACACCAATGGCGGAGTAGAGTGGCAGGGGTGTCTCAGAGAAAGCCAATGGAGGAACGGGGAGTACAGAACTTTCTGAAACTTGGAGATGAACAGCAGTCGATTGACAACAGCACATTAACATTAACAAGCAAAGAACCATGGGGAATTGTGCCAGTCTCTCAGCCTAACCTAAACAGTGGTATCCTCCCATGGCATTCCAGGTTCGTCTTCTCTATGGCTGTCTCACACATATGGCCAGTACCAGCTTGAGAAAGGGACAGGGCAATAACTGGAAATGGCATGAGGCAGTTAGCACTCCTGTGCCTTTTTAAGGCAGTTTCTACCTCTAGACCTGTCCCGAGGGGATGAGAGGAAAAGAGGACAGGGGGAGCAATGCCTGTAGCAGTGTGGGGTTTAGATGGTGGTTGCTGCTACCTATTTCCCAATAAGCAGTTGCTGTGGAAAGGCTGCTTGTGTGAGCATTCAGGCAAGGCAGTCAAGTCCACACACCCCACACTCACCACAGCTAGCTCAGCCAAGAGAGACACCAGGGCCTTTTATATGGTCCGTTCCAGTGAGGTTTATTTCAACACACCAAAGGGGAACCAGAGGCAAAAGACAGACCATGTGCTCTGCACATGGTTTAAGTGGGGGAGGGCATGGGGGTGGTACAAAGGGCAGGACAAGAGGGATTGGCTTTCAGGGAAGACAGGGCCGGCCAATCAGCGAGGAAACAGGGAAAAGAGAAACCAGGGGAAGCTGGCACATATGGGGAAAGGAACTGGGATGTATCACTGTTCAGTAAAAGTCTATGAGGAAGATCTTTCTGTCCACCCGAGTGGGGGGAACTCTATGGTAATTCTCTCCAAGGCAGGGCTCTGGGGATTTCCCTGAGGAGGATGAATCAGAGGATTCCACACTGGTGCCCATGGCTGCAGCAATGGGCAGGGGCGCAGCTGCCAGCTCCACACACTGAGCAGTGCAGTCAGGGGGTGTGAGAGTCTATCGAAAAATCTTTCATTTTTGCCTCACAATTGTCTTTGTGGTAAATAGGTATGATTCGTGCTGATAAAAATTGAAACAGTAATCAATATTGATACAGTAATTAATATTTGAGAATAATAAAACAGTTATTAGTTAAAAGTTGTAATGCCAAAGAAGAGATGGAAAGAAGGGGCTCCACCCACCCCCCTTCCCAGCAGATGTTCTCAAGGACCACAGGAAAGAAGCTGAAGATACAGTTGCTAAAAATGACTAAGAACCTGGTTGGGTCCAAGAAAATGCTAATTATAAGGGACTTATTGCTTTGATATGTAGATGCAGTGATATGTTAGTCTTGGCTTACATTGTACTGGCTTGGTGCACATGTGTAACCCAAAGGTGAATTAAAAGACAACGAAGAAGACTACAGGGCCTTCATCAGTGACGACCCCCAAAGACTTGTGCGACCACCAAACCGAGTGGTGGCGCATGCGTGATAAAGGTAGTAATGAAAGCGGAGACAGAAAAGTGACGAACCGAAAATAGGAGGAGATGGCATTGACACATGGCATATAAGGGGTGATTTTCACTTGGCAAGCTTGTACGTGAAGTGGCAAGGGTCAAGAACCCTGCCCTCCTTACCCCGCGGTTGTTTTTGCTTATGCGCTATTATTTGAACCAAATTATCCCTTATTTATATTTTCTAAACTATTTAATTAAAATTGTTACTACTTTTAATATTGTTTGGCCTTTTTATGATGGGATAATTGGGCAAACATAACAATTTTGGTGCCGATACCCGGGAACTCTTTTAACTCCGGGGAGGTGGATAGCTTCTGGGAAGGAGCTCCCCACCCGACTTTTAAGTGGTCCCAAGGCTAGACCACTCTCCCTTGGAAAAAGAGAGTTCTTTTTACAATAACGCATAAGCAAATTAGTTATTAGAAGCGCGCAGGAGAGGCTCCCATCAGAGTGCCGGCTTGTAGGAGAGAGAGTACCCATAGAAAATTGCTTTGTGCACAAAGACCCTCGTGAGAAAAGGAGGCTGTGAGTATCACGGGGTTTTGGGTCGGGGGGCGGCTGTATGTGTGTGTGAGTGTGTGTGGAGTGTCTGAGACGGGGGCTGGGCAGTCCCGGACCCCCGAAGGGATTGGGACCTCCCAGTACCGCGTTTTCGCATTCTCCGCGAGGAGACCGGCCGGAAAAGGAGGGAAGCGAAAGAAAAGTGAATGAGTGGGGACCCCAGGAGGGTTTGACCCAGGGGAAGGAGGGGATCCCTGGTCCAGGCACCTGTGGGAAGGTCCTTGGGCAGGAGGGATTTACTCAGTAGGGAGACTGAGAGAGTGAATGAATAGGTTCAATTTCCTTGGAGGGGTTGGTAGCAGGCAATTTAGTATGTGATTAGATGGTGAGAGGATGGGGCTAATAGATTGAGAAAGAGGGAGAGAGAGGAGTGGAACAAGTAGATTGCAGAGGGAGACATAGGAGTGGAACAAGTAGATTGAAAAGGCAGCGTGACAGAGTAGTAGGTGAGGAAGTTGAGCCACGGGGTGAGTGTGGGAAACTAAGACTTTCCTGGCACCGGGGATTTCTTAGTTTGTTGCCACCAGAAATGGGTCAGGGAAAGAGTAAGTTCCTTGACCCAGGGGCTGCGGATTGTAGGAAAAATTCGCAGTGGTTTGAGGTATCTGGGAACTGTGAGGGGGGTTCTCAGGGGGGGAGTGTTCCTCAGGACAGCCCACTGGGGATGTTAATGCAGTTTTGGGATGAATGGGAATCCCGAAGGGAAGAAAATCAAGAAATTCAGAGGGCAGTGCCTAAAGGACATAATGAAGGAAAAGTTTTGAGTGAGCATCAGAAAAAATATGAGTCACCGACAAAATGTTTAAAAAGATTAAAAAGAGACTTGCAATTATATTCAGGTATAGATATTAATACTGCAGAAGGGCAGATTCTGTTAAAAATTCAGTTTGTGACCAGATCTTGCAGTGACATTAGGAAAAAGCTGGAAAAATTAGAAGATTGGCAAGACAGGGGACTGCAAGAGTTACTGAGAGAAGCACAAAGGGTGTTTGTAAAGAGAAATGAGAAAAAGCAGAAAGCAGATGCCAGAATTTTGGTGGCAGCAGTTCAAGAAATGCAGGCAGCTTTGAATACAGAAAAATCTGCAGGGAAAAACAAACAGCAAACATCAGGATTAATTTTTAAGAATACAGGTCCTGTGTGTTTTTCCTGCCACGAGAAGTGACATTTAAAAAATTCTTGCCCCACTTTGAAGGGTGCAGGACCCACCTGTTTTTATTGTCATAAAAAGGGGCACCTGCAAAAAAATTGCAGAAAGAAACAGCAAGATGAGAAAACTTCTCAGGAGAATCAGAGAGGGCAAGAGCTTTGTTTAATGAAGAGGACCAAATTACACCCAGAAGAGGCCTTGATAATAAAGCTAAGAGTAGGTCCTCAGAGTGAAGAAGTCGTATTTTTAGTAAATACAGGAGTTTCTTGGTCGACAGTGACAAAATTACCCCAGGGATGTGAGATAAGTAGTGAGCGAGTTTCAGTAATCGGAATTACAGGAGAGGCTTTCCCTGTTTCTGTAATAAAAGGAGTGCAAATTGAAACAGATGACAAATTTGGAGCAAATGATTTATTGCTGATACCAGAGGCCGAGAATAATATGTTAGGCAGAGATCTAATAATAGCCTTAAATTTACAGATAAAACCCTGTGAAGGAAAACTTAAAATTTATTCTTTAACTGAAGAAGATAATCTAGAAATTAATGACACGGGTCGGCATTCAGGTGAAGTGGGAAAAAGTTTAGGGTGAAGGAGTCTGATCCCCTTAGTCCCTTCTGGTCAACACAAGCCTGTGAATTTTATGTATTACTCTGTGCATTTTAATACTAAAAAGGCAAGAAGGGACTATTTATACAGACTCCAAATATGCTTTTATTATAGTACATGTTTTTGGAAAAATTTGGAAGGAAATGGGACTTATAAACACTCAAAGGAAAGGGTTAATACACAGGGGATTGATAATTCAGATACTTGAATCTTTAAAAGGCTCAAAGAAAATAGCAGTAGTTCATGTAAAGGAACACCAAAGAGGGAGGGATATTAGAGTCAGAGAAATAATTTGGCTGATGAAGAAGCAAAAAGAGCAACCTTAAAAAAAGGGAGATACTAAAATCATGACCTTATAAAGAAAAAAAAAAAAAAATAGAAATTCAGCAGGAGACACTTTCCCTTCCGCCAGCAAAATTGGCAGCTATAAGAAAATTAAGAGCAACATTTAAGGAGGGAAAGGAAGTTTTTCCTGATGGCAGGATTATGATGCCAAAAACCAGTGGCACATTAGATTTTAGATAACTTGTATAGACAGACACACTGGGAAAAGAGGGCCTTTTGTGATCACTTTTTAAAATTTTATGGGTGTATAAGGATATTTGAAATTGGAAAATAAATTACCCAGGGGTGTCCTAAATGTTAAAAGGTAAATAAGAAGGTGTTAAGAAGCCCTCCCTTTGGAAGATGCAAAACAGCCTACAAGCTATTTTTAAAAATCCAGGTTGATTTTATAGAATTGCTTAAAGTGGGTCGGTGAAAATATTTGTTAGTTATAATAGATCAATTAACTCAGTGGGTTAAAGCATTTCCAGCAGCTTGGGCTACAGTTCAAACAGTAGCTGAAATATTGTTAGAACATGATTTATATTAACCCTGATTTATTAAGAAGGAACTAAGCATCCCAGAGTGGCTACGGACCACAATTCCCTTGATCTCAGAAGCAGAAGAAGGCAGTGGAAAAAAAAAATAAAAAGACTTTCTGAATTGGTGGGAACAGCCTAAAAAGATCGAAGATCTCCTCCAGGATCACCCACCAGCAACATTATTAGAATTGATTACAAAATTGCAATTTTAAAAACTGAGATTGGTAACACCTGTTCTTAAAAAAGCTCAGAGACAAGTAAAATGTTGAGAGTGCGATAAACATGGTTTAGGGTGTCATCCACAGATATGTATTGTTTGCACACTCTGCTTTAACTCATGGTGGAAAGTAACTAAGAGAGAAGAGAAGGACAGACAATTAATTTGCTTGCTTTGCTATGGTTATGTATTTCGTCAGCTAATTATAGAATGTTTTGCTAGTGATTTTTTTTGGGATACCTTTGAGACTGGGAGACGGGAGCCTTCCAGCAGCAATTGGATTAATAGAGAACTTGATCAATTGGTTCTTGCTTTATTGGCTATAGCACAAATAAGAGAACGAGCAATTCACAATATTATAGACCAGTGTCTCAAAATTAATAGTTGTTGTGGAAAGTTTACATACCACATAATAGGCACATTACAGGGGCATATTAGTGCTGTGAGTTTGCCTGTCGGAGGCAGTGACTTAATGAACTCCCCTCCCTTGAAGCAGAAAATAATTAGAAAAATCTTATTGTGGTTGGCACATCCCTGAAATTTTGGAAAATACAGGTTTATGGTATTCCGGCCTAATCTTTTCACTGTTCTTTTTGTTTTAATTATTGCTTCTTAACCAGCTAGAACTGGGAAATGGCATTTAAAAGGAGACAAGCAAACTCTGTGGGGCTATGGGTACCAAGGAAACTAAAAGCACCGGTGACTAGATCCCGGGATATTACCTTTGCTACCGAGAAGACTGGCATCTCGGCCCTTTGTTGCAACACAAGGGGCCTTGAGAAAGGTAGAAAGGTGGATTTCCTAAGGATTATTTTCACTGTGATCATTCTGGTACGCTTGGCAGTTGGCCAAAGCCAGAGAGCCACACTGGACAGAGTTTCAGCAATGAAAAAGCAATCAGAGCAAAAACCAAGTCCCAGCAATTTCAACATTTGTGGCTACTGCAATCAACCTGTGTGGATTAAGGACAAGGTGGAATCTGTGTTTGTAACACACCTGTATGTTAGTTCTGCCTGCTACAATCGCAGCAGTGTTATAGATGTTTGTATTAAGGAAGAAAAGATGTATTGGGTAGAGAAAAATTTGAGATATAATGGACGAGCTCTTTATCCCCATGGTGATCAAATTTGTCCTCAATATGAAAGATGCATTTATTTTAAAAGAGATGATAATGGAAAGGATCCAAGTATTGGCATGGGAAATCGGGCACTAAAACAAAAATTGAAAGAGAAAATAAAACAAAAAAAAGAAATAAAGGGAAATAGAGAAAAGAACAGGAGAAAAGAGTCAACAGAATTGGCTGAATTGTATAAACAGCTAAAACAGTATTACAAAGATTGGGATTTGCCAGCCTTGAATAAGAATCTGTTTGTGGGATTGATGCAAAGGATTGCTACAGAATTGGAATTATTCACATGTGGGATTTGTGGAGGTCTAAAAATGGCTGAAAGATGGCCATGGAGAGGTGAGAGCTTAGCTCCAGAGCAATTTTTAAAGTGGAACCACACCCAAATTTCTGGAACATTGAAGAGACCTGAAGGATGGATTTTATGCCATCAAGTAATTGGAATTTTTTGTAAAACTCGAGAAGGAAAGAAATTTAATAAAATAGTAGGGCAAACTCCTTGTAAATCCACACTGGTGGTTAATATGGATAATCGTTTAAAAACTTGGCAACCAGAAAACCCCGCTGGATGTTGGGGACCACGAAAAGAAATAAATTTTGAATGGAATAAACAGATTAATTTATGCTGGTACAAAAGTCCTGGAGCTAACCCCTACCAATCCATCGACAGCCTGAGGTCTTATTGGGAACAACTGGAGAAAACTGATAAGAAATGGAAAGCCTCAGATGGGATATATTGGATTTGTGGGCAACGAGCATACAGTGAGTTACCTCAAAAATGGGGAAGAACCTGTACTTTGGGGAGAATACAACCCTCCTTCTTTGTTCTACTGAGGTCTAGGAGCAATGTGCTAGGAACTCCACTGTATGAAACCCTGCAGGGGAATAAAAGAGATTTTAATTTAAATTTTCCAACAGCAGGAGGAAATCAAAACTGGGGGGAGGACCAATGGCCTGGAAAACAAATTGTAGCATATTATGACCCAGCAACATGGGCTCAGGATGGGTCATAGGGATATAGGACCCGAGTTTATCTGTTGAATAGATTAATAAGGCTGCAAGCAGTAGTGGAGGTGGTGTCAAATCACACCTCTGATGCCTTAAAAATGTTGGCCAGGCAATATACACAGATGCGGGCGTTTGTGTATCAAAACAGGATAGCCCTACACTATCTGTTAGCAGAAAAAGGAGGAGTTTGTGGAAGATTTAATGAACTTGAGTGCTGTGTAAAAATTGATAATTATGGGGAAACTATCACTGAACTTGCAGAGAAAATTAAAAGAGTGGCTCATGTGCCGGTACAGAAGTGGAATTCAATCTTTAAAACAAATTGGAGGGATAACCTCTTTGGAAGTGTTTGGAGGAAAAAGTTAGAGTTCATATTGTTATGCTCAATTCTGGGACTTCTGTGTTTTTTTAGGTTAATTCATTCCATGATTCAGGAGATGCAGATTAAAAAAATGTCTCTAGATTCAGAATCAGCAGAAAAAGGAAAACCAAGGTCTGTAATGGTTTTAAAAGCTAAATCAACCCCTGTTAAAGAACAAGGACCTAAAAAGATTTAAATAGACCAAAAAATGCTAACGAAACTTGAAAGACAGTGTGAAAAGACTCGAAGCAGTAATAGAAATGCTAGAAAAGTTTGAAGCTGGAAAGAGACAACGAGAAAACCAAAATTTTGAAAAATAGAAAAGATATCAAGGTACAGCTTTTTAAATACAGCACGAGTCATAATGATCAAAAAGAGAAATAGGGGATTTGTGATAAATAGGTATGATTCGTGCGGATAAAAATTGAAACAGTAATCAATATTGATACAGTAATTAATATTTGAGAATAATAAAACAGTTAATAGTTAAAAGTTGTAATGCCAAAGAAGAGATGGAAAGAAGGGGCTCCACCCACCCTCCCCTTCCAAGCAGATGTTTTCAAGGACCACAGGAAAGAAGCTGAAGATACAGTCGCTAAAAATGACCAAGAAACTGGTTGGGTCCAAGAAAATGCTAATTATAAAGGACTTATTGCTTTGATATGTAGATGCAGTATATGTTAGTCTAGGCTTACATTGTACTGGCTTGGTGCGCATGTGTAACCCAAAGGTGAATTAAAGGACAACGTAGAACACTACAGAGCCTTCATCAGTGATGATCCCCAAAGACTTGTGCGACCACCAAACCAAGTGGTGGCGCATGCGTGGTAAAGGTGGTAATGAAGGCGGAGACAGAAAAGTGACGAACCAAAAATGGGAGGAGATGGCATTGACACATGGCATATAAGGGGTGATTTTCAATTGCCAAGCTTGTACGCGAAGTGGCAAGGGTCAAGAACCCTGCACTCCGTATCCCGCGGTTGTTTTTGCTTATGCGCTATTATTTGAACCAAATTATCCTTTGTTTATATATTTTCTAAACTATTTAATTAAAATTGTTACTACTTTTAATATTGTTTGGCCTTTTTATGATGGGATAATTGGGCAAACATAACTGAAAGAAAACAAAGGTGAAGCCAAGTGAATGCTTGGGGCAGTTTGGCGGTGGCTGCCAGGCAGCCCTGGCTCTGAGAAACAGCATCTGCAGTGGGACAGGAAACTCCCAGCTGACGGGAACAAACTTTCTGGCTGACTGCAGAGGCCAGGACAAAGCTGAGTGGTTTCCCTGGTGTCCCCCAGCCCTTGCTGGCCCCAGGGGCTGATGGCATTTGTGCTCCCTCAGGTTCATGTCCCCACACCAACAGCATGGGGATGCTCCCCCTGCTCTGTGCAATGCAAACAGGGGCTGCTGAGCCAGTGCTGCTGTGTCTGTGCCTGCAAGGATGGGGCACCTGTGCGAGCTGGGGGAGAGGCCAGGGCTGCAGAGGGGGGATGTTGTTGGCAGCTCCATGAGGACACTCTGGGACGCTGCCCTGGGCTGTGCAGCGCACTGGGGATGGATCAGCCCCTGCTCTGCTGCTCCTTCCTTTCTGCCCCAGGGCCCTTGCAGAGCCCCAGCCATGCTGTTTGCCACCAGCCTGCCCACGGCCAACCTGGGGCTGCTCACGGGGCTTTTCTGTGCTGAGCATTGGCCTGGGTGTGTTCTTGAGAGAGCGTGGGCAAGGAGCCTGGAGCCCCCAGGGCCTGGGCTGAGGCGTCAGCGCTGCCCCAGCAGTGCCCATGGCCTGTCCCTGCTGCAGCCCCGGCACTGCCACCCCCAGGGCTGTGCCCGGCCCCGAGACCACTCAGGCCCTGCAGCAACACCAGGGCCACCAGGGCAGTGGGGCAGGGCCACAGCAGCAGCACTGGCAACACCAAGTGCTGCTGCTGCTGGGCACAGCTGCTGGGCCAGCACTGATCTGCCCCCAGCTCTGCACACAGACATTGCTGCTGCTGCTCCAGAGAAGGCAACAAAAGGGCATCTCTGCAGAAAACTCCGCTGGGAGATCCTGTAGTTGATTTAAAGACACTGAGAGCACAGCCCCTCATTGACACAGTCTCTTGTCACAGGGAGGGTGCAAAGAAACAAAATGAGAAATGGCATAAATAATGATGTTTATTTGTGGACAATACTTAAAAAGTAAAACAAAGAAAACAACCCCCAAAAGGAAACAAAGAAGAACTATAAAAGATAACTTGTATTAAAAGTGGTTTGCAGAAATTGGCCAACAGTTTAATGTTTCTGAAACCATCCAGTGATCAGTCTCCACACTGCAGCCTTGAGCTCCTGGTTCCTCAGGCTGTAGATGAGGGGGTTCAGGGCTGGAGGCACCACCAAGTACAGAAATGACAGGGCCAGATCCAGGGATGGGGACGAGATGGAGGAGGACTTTAGGTTGGCAAATATGCCAGTGCTGATAAACAGGGAGACAACAGCCAGGTGAGGGAGGCAGGTGGAAAAGGCTTTGTGCCGTCCCTGCTCAGAGGGGATCCTCAGCACAGCCCTGAAGATCTGAACATAGGAGAAAACAATGAACACAAAACAACACAATGATAAAGAGGAGCTAACAGAAAGAAACCCCAGTTCCCTGAGTTTGGAGTGGGAGCAGGAAAGCTTGAGGATCTGGGGAATTTCACAGAAGAACTGGCCCAGGGCATTGCCATGGCACAGGGGCAGGGAAAATGTATTGGCTGTGTGCATGAGAGCATTGAGAAAGGCACTGGCCCAGGCAGCTGCTGCCATGTGGGCACAAGCTCCGCTGCCCAGGAGGGTCCCGTAGTGCAGGGGTTTGCAGATGGACATGTAGCGGTCGTAACACATGATGGTCAGGAGTGAAAACTCTGCTGAAATGAAGAACACAAAAAAGAAGAGTTGAGCAGCACATCCTGTGTGGGAGATGTTCCTGGTGTCCCAGAGGGAATTGTGCATGGCTTTGGGGACAGTGGTGCAGATGGAGCCCAGGTCAGAGAGGGCCAGGTTGAGCAGGAAGAAGAACATGGGCGTGTGCAGGTGGTGGCCGCAGGCTACGGCGCTGATGATGAGGCCGTTGCCCAGGAGGGCAGCCAGGGAGATGCCCAGCAAGAGGCAGAAGTGCAGGAGCTGCAGCTGCCGTGTGTCTGCCAATGCTAGCAGGAGGAAGTGCCCGATGGAGCTGCTGTTGGACATTTGCTGTGTCTTGGCATGGGGATCTGTAAAAAAAAGTAACGATGGAATAGTTGGGTTTGGAGAGGACTTTAAATATCCCAGCACATCTTGGGGCACTTTCTCCCCACTGCCCGCCCAGGGCTCTGCTGCCTGGAGCTGTCCCTGCCAGCAGCTGCTTCCCTGTGCCCAGGGCTGGGCCCTGCCACTGCTGCCAGAGCCCAACCCAGCCCTGGGAGCTCAGCTCTGCCCTGCAGACCCCTCCCAGCTCAGGCACTTTCCAGGGGCAGCTCTGGCTCTGCAGGCTCTGATGGCAACATCAGGGCAACCCTGAGCAGGCTGGAAAAGCAACACTGTTGCTGCCTGTGAGGGACCCTGTGCTGATTTCTGTCACTGCCTGCTTTATTCAGATCTAACATTTTTTTATTTTTCTAAACATGAACTAAGAGATTAATATCTATGTGAAATTTCCCATCCAGGCAACCCACAGCAGTAGACTGATAAATTTTTCCCTTTTATGCAGCCCCTGCCTTGCTCTGCTCCCTGTATAACCTGCTTGGAAAAGTTCTGCAGTTAAATGCCACGCAGTCCTGAACAATGCAGCATAATCACCACACAAGGAGAACAATTCCAAGCCTTACCAGCTGTCTCCTCCCACCCAAATCTTGTCCCCCAGCGCTGGGAGCAGCTGCCAGGGCTGGCTGAGAGCTGTCCCTGGCAGGCAGCAGAGTCCCTGCCCCAGCACAGCGCCCTGGGCTGCAGGACCCTGCTCTGCAGGACAGCCCTGGGCACCCCTGGCTGCTCTGCACAAGAGACAATCAGAGAATGTACTCACAGGGTCTGTAGGCATTGGGATGTTCCAGCTTTAGGAGATCACTCCAGGAGCTGCAGCTGCATTGTCCTGCAGCCAGAGGTTCCTGTGCCAAGGGCTGGCAGTGATTGTGCCCCAGGCACTTCTCAGCACCTTCCCAGCCCTGACTGATTGAAGCTCTCTGTGCCTCTGTGCTGTGCCTGGGGTGGCTGCAGGCAGTGCCCCAGCCCTGCTGGGCAGGCAGAAGAGCTGCTCATCAAGAGAAATGTGCTTTTGAAGCTTTTCTTGGTTACCAGGAGCTGCCTCTGTGCCAGGAGCCCAGCCCAGCTCAGCAGCACAGACACAGCACAAGGACTTTAATGAGCCTCTGGGGCTTTGTGCTCAGGCCCTGAACATCAGTCCCTGAGAGGGAGCTGAAGAAAAATCTCCAGAACTCCAAGTCAGAATCCAACTCCAAACTTTCTTGGACTTTTAATGGGTCCCACTGAGGAACACAACTGAGAAAGTGTCCCCAGGCCCCAGGCAGAGCAGAGAACTGGAGGCAGTGATGACAGGTGGGGACAAAGAGAAGCCAA
Source organism: Zonotrichia albicollis (assembly GCF_047830755.1). NCBI lineage: Eukaryota > Metazoa > Chordata > Aves > Passeriformes > Passerellidae > Zonotrichia > Zonotrichia albicollis. The sequence goes on along the minus strand of NC_133827.1, from coordinate 3,099,394 downwards.
GTCTTGGTGCCCTGGGCCACAGCAGCAGGGTCTGTGCCACCAAGGGCTGTGAGGAGACACCTTGTCCTGAGGCCCTGGGGCCTTCTGGCACAGCCCCAGCCAGGCTGGGCACTGTCAACCGATTGTCCTACCCTCAGCATCTCCCCCTAGCCCACATCCCAGTGGCCTCAAGGATCTGCTGGAAGGAGTCCCTGGGGAGCCTTGCTCAGGAATGGCCCTGGGGGCTCCTTCATGCTCCCTGCAGGGACTGCAGGTTTTTCAAAGGACTTTGGGTTTGGCTTTTGCCTTGGAGTCTCTGAGAGGTCTGTGCAACTATGGCCTCCAATTATCTGCTTTAATTAGTCCCTGGAGAGGCTTTGTGAGTAACAACACTCAGTGGGGCTCATTAATGCTTCAAGGTATTTCAGTTATTTCAAGCAACTTGGTATTTCCCTTCTGATACAGACTCTGTGAGAGGTTTGTGCAGTCATGGCCCCAGTTGTTCGCTTTAACGAATCCCTTGAGAGCTTTGTACTGACACTCAGTGAGGCTCATTAATGCCTTGAGATACTCAAGGTTTTTAAGGTACTTTATGGATTTAAGAATAGTTTTAAGTACTTTTAAGAATTTTCCTTCCCACACCGAGGGTCTGAGAAGTTTTTGTGCCATCCTGGCCTCCAATTCTCTCTTTCAAGAAGTGCATGAGGAGCCTGTGTTGGGTATCTTCCCCCTTTCTCTTTTACAACAAATATGGAACTGAAAGAATTTATTAAGACTTTCTGAAAGCATCCAAACAATAATGGGACAATTAACAATACAACAATACCCACTAATAGAATTAATAGTCCTGTTTTAGCTAGACATCATCCAACCCTTTAGTCCCTTGGATTGGAAGAGTTTTTGAACCAGTCTTTGTTTTCCACTTGAAGCTTCTTGAACTCTTCATTCAGTACTTGAATGCTTTTGTGGATTGACTCACTGTGGCTGCAGAAGTTCCTGCAACACATGCCCTCAGAGTCTACACTGCCATGCCCATGTGCCCAGAGTAAAAACTCTATCGTTGTTCTGCAAGGTGGCCTGTTCTGATGGTCTCTATGTCTGAGAGCAGGCCACTCAATGTGAGGGAGGTAGCATTGTTTTGCCTACTTAACAGGCACCCAAGATGGTCTAATTGTCCTAAAGCTTTAGCTGCAGCCACCCAAGGTAGTGCAAACTGGGGGTACTATGATGTGATACGTGGATTAAAGCTTGCAAAGCCATCTCTGGGATATCATCCATTACTTCTCTGGGGATACCTGCTGCTTGATCATCTGGTTGGCTGTGTTGTCTTTCTCCAGCTAGATGGTTGATTGTCAATTCCGCCCTTGCCTCATTATTAGCATAGTCTGCTATTAATTAATTAAGTAAACACTTCCATCCCCCTTCCCACAGGGTGTATTCTGTAGGTGACAACAACATGGTCATAATATGTTTTAAATCAGGGAGTTTGGGCATGTGCTGTAAACATAGCTGTCATTAGCCCATTAAAACAAGGTAAGTTCTTCCTATGCTCTTTAGCTGCCTTTGAAGATCCTTGATTTCCCCATAAACCAGTGCCTGAGACCTGGGATTCTGCCCCCTTCCTTCATAACATATGGGTGCAACGAGGAGTTTCCTAACTATTTGCCAGTCTCCTTCCTTAATTAGATGGTGGACTTCTAGGGTGGAGTTCTGGAGGCATGGCCCAGGGTGAAGGTGGAATAATTGGCAGTGGGGGCATGACCCACAGTCGAGGTGGTAGAGTCTGGAGGTTTGTTCTGGGTGGAAGAGAATGTTGTGATAGCAGGAAGTGGAGGAGCCAAGATGGCAGGAGGGTGGTCAGGCCACATTCAAGCTCCTTCCATCTCGAGTCTCCAGGTCACAGTTCTCCAAGACGGCATGTTCGTTACCATTTTGGAACATTGTGGAAGGTCCAAGAAATGCAGGTTTGAGAGGAGGTCTTGAGTTAGGAGTTACCAATGGATTGAGTTTTCGGCACACCGCTTGCTGGTGAAGGGTCTCAATAATTGTGTGGGAGATGGAAAGCATGTGGGGTGCAATGGGGTCCCTTTAGATCGAAAGGTTGTACAATTTAACTCCCACTGAGTCCCAAAATTCAGTAGTATAGGTTTTTCCAGCAGGGGCATCTGGAAAAATTTTAATGATCCACCTCACAATGGATTTTAATTTGTTCTTTGTAAATATTTTGTCATGATCAGTGAGAATTAACAAAACATCCATATATGCTCCTTTCTACTTTGGACATCTGGCTGCCCATTTTTCTCTTTATCCGCCTTAGGGAGAACAGCCACCAAACACTCCAATTTAATAATGGGATGTGGGCTCATACTATAAAAACACAGTGGCAAAATGGGCAATAAATGTCTTGCATTTTCCCAAACCCACCTGCAATCCTTCGCCGGTGAAACCGTCATTGTCCCTGCAGATCCTGGCCAAGGTCCCTTGAAGCAATGATGAATCTGGCAGGCTGGCACAATCCAAAATCACAGGGGGCACTGGCCTATCCACCAGCTAACCCCAGCTGACATGATTCAATGTCAGGGTCCCTGTTTGGGCGCCAAAAGTCACAATGAGGGTGACTGTGACAAACCTTTCTGGTTCCCCGACTTCAGGGCAAAGGTGGTGAAAATGAAAAGGAGCAGATGCTGGGGAAGATGAAACAGGAAAGCCTTATAAATATAATCGCCTGGCAAAAGATTTTGAGAATATGGAAACTATAAGCGAGATTGAAAAGAAAGGAAGCTTTGAGACACCAAGCCTTAGTTACTGAACAAATGGAAAACAATGGTATGGCTGGCTGAAAGTAATCTTCTTTTGATGAAACAATACCCTCTGCTTGCAGACAGGTCCAAGGGTCAGAGCAGACCCTACTAGCTTGGCAGAAGGGGTCCAAAGAGTAGTTTTTAGGATTTAAAATGTAAAACAGTATGGTAATGTAATTATTCTTATAGGCTGTATGTAAATGCTTAAAGATTTGTATCTTGTACTAGATTGGTTACTGAAAATTAGAATATGCAGCACAAAAGAAGATTTATTGTATTGTAATGGGAACTCCCCTCCTCTTTTGGCTATCCATTTTGGGCACCTCTTTCAAGCCCCTCTTATGGGCCTGCTCCGAGCTGTGGCTGGCAGCTCCAAACAAGGCCCCTGCACTCACACCCTTTGCAATAAACCACAAGTTCCAAGACCTGGCTTCAGAGAAGTCTTGCCTCTGTCTGTCCCAACTGTCCTACCCCCCGATGCTTCTACAAGCAGGATCAATGGAGTTGCCCAAAAAAACTTTAATAACAGGGTGAAAAACAATAAACATGGAGAAGTCAAGCACAGGACAAGGGCTGGGATCCAAAGATCTGAGATAAAGGTGAAGCAACTATATATACACTTGGGGGTAGAACACTCTAGAACAAAAATCATAGAGGGGAAACAAATAACCGATAGGGGAGGAGAACTTGGACAACTTAGCATAACAACACTAAAGGCATATGAGGGAACACTCAAACTCACCCTAAGTTAAACGAATGATTCCCAGGGCTTGAAACTTGCGCCCAGGTCTTCCAAGGTAAAATCTGTCTGACTCTGAGTTACAACTGGGCTAACTCCCACACCGCTGCTTTGCTCTGGCCCCTTGGCACCATGTGGCCCAACAGAGCCACAGTGATGTCCTTGGTTCCACGAGGCCCCACAGTGTCACAATGGTCCCTTGGATCCATGGTGCTCTGCAGTGTCCCAATGGCCCCTTCATTTCACAAGGCTCCCAAATGTCACATTGGTCTCCATAGGAAGGAAACCACGGAGCCCCCGTGTTTCAGGAGCTGATGAACAGCAACCACCAGAGGCCAAGGCAAGCCTGATCTGTCTGTCCTGGCAGGTTTGCTTGGAGCAACCCTTGGATATTCGAAATTATGAAAGTGGAGTCCTAATTTCAGACATTTTTGCCAGGAGAAGGATGAATTTTTCTATAGTCTTTTCCAGTTGATAGTGGAGCCCTGGAAAAAGTTAAAGATAGAATCTAAAATGTTAAGCTTTGTGTTTTCCCAGATCAACTGCACCTGCGTAAGCAGTATGATAAATTACATAATTATTAGATGGGATGATTGTTTCATAATTAAATATAAATATTATATAACCATAAGAAGAATAATGAGAAACTATGTTGGAAATTCAGAGGGGGGCTGAGCTTAAATTAAATCTATGTATACAATAGAACAATATAAGTTTAATAATTAACATGAAAGTTATATAGTGATAGAGTATAAAACATGATCATTTTGGATGTATGGTCAGAATCAGATTTGGGTAATACCCCGATTCCCAGAGCTCTTAAATAAAAAGTACCACATATATTCCCTACGTGATTATGCGTTTTTGAACACTAACACAGGGCTTGGTACATAGGTGAGTTCTGGCAGTCAGGAGTTAAAGACCAGCCACACCTGTCTGTCCTGGCAGCTTTTGTCTGGCAGTAATCCTTGGATACACAGAAATTTGGAAGTGGAATCCAAATTTTGGCCATGGATACCTGGAAAAAATGGACAGTTCTTTTCCATACAAAGGAAAGCCCAGAGCCTCAGTGTTTCAGGGGCAGATGGGAGTGGCCTTCCACATTCCAAGGTCAGCCAGACCATTCAGATGACCCATGGGAGACCAAGGCAGCCACACCAATTTCATGTTCCCTTGCTTCTGCAGGGCCCTGCAGTGTCACAATGGCTCCTTGCTTCCATGAGGCCTTGCAGTTCCACAATTGTTCTCCGCTTCCATGATGCCCTCAGGTGTCATAATGGCCCCTTGATTACAAACGTCCTTAAGCATCTTAATGGTATCCAGGTTTCCACAAGGCCCCACAGTGCCATAATGGGCTTTGTGTTCCGTGAAGTCCCGCTGTGTCACCATGGTCCCTTGGTTCCATTGGGGACAGTAGTGCAACAATTCCCTTGGTTCCACAAGTTTCCATAGTGTCACAATGGCCCCTTCCTTCCATGAGGCCCTGCAGGGTCACAATGTTCCTTTGGTTCCATGGGGCCCCACAGTGTCACAGTACTCTCCATGATTCCATGCGGCCTTGCTATGCTCTCCATGCATCCACGATGCCCTGCAGGATCACAATGGTCCTTTGGCTCCACGAGGCACTGAAATGCAGCAATGGCCTCTTGGTTCCACAAAGCCCTGCTGCTTCACACTGGCCCCTTGGGACCGTGCAGCCCAACTGGGCCGCACGTTCTTGGTTCCAGAGGAACAGAAAGATGTTCTTGGTTCCACCAGGCCCCAAAGTTTTACAGTGGCCCCTTGGATCCATGGTATCCTGCAGGGTCTCACTGTTCCCCTTGGTTCCACAAGTTCCTACAGTGGAACAGGTTCCATAAGAGCCTGCAGTGTCACCATGGCCCATTGGTTCCACAATGCTCCGCATTTTCACAATGGTCTCCATAGGAAGGAAACGAGTGAGCCCCAGTGGTGCAGGATCAGATGAGAGGCAGTCACCAGAGGCCAAGTCTAGCCAGACTTGACTGTATGGGCAGATTTTTTCTGGGAGTAAGCCTTGGATATAGAGAATTTTAGACACAGAATCCCATTTTTGGCCATGGGCATCTAGACAAGAAAGACAGTTCTTTTCCATAGGAATAAAGGCACAGAGCCCCAGTGCTTCACGGTCAGATGGGAAGAAGCCCTTGACATGTCACGGGACAGTGACATGTCAAGTGACATGTCAGTGACATGCGGGAAGTACTGAGAAAGGAAGAAACCATTTAACACAGAAAATGGAGGAGCAAACTAACAAACTTAAGAACACCCCACAGCATCTGGGGAGGGCATCCCTGGCTGAAGGGAACCCATGTCAATTATTAATTCATTAATTTGGCGAAGGTCGGTCAGGAGCCGCCACTTATCTTTATTAGGCTTTTTGATGATAAACACTGGGGAGTTCCAAGGTGACATGGTCTCTTCTAGGTGGCCTTTCAATAACTGCTCCTGAACGAGCTCGTTGAGTGCCTTTAGTTTTTGCTTGTTAAGTGGCCACTGCTTGACCTGTACTGGTTTATCTGAAAGCCAATTCAGTTTCTAGGTCCGGCACTCCTCAGTGGCCACCGCCCGAAAAACCTGGGGAGCCGTCGGGAGATCGATTTTGGCCCCCCACTGGGGGGCCAAAATTCAGTGGGACCTGTCAGACAGACCCCAGGAGTCCAAACCAGGCAGACTTGCTCCATGTTCCATTGACTTCATTGATGCCCACACTGTCACAGTGTAATCCTTGATTCCATGAGGTCTTGCAATGTCACAATGGCTTCTTGGTTTCATGAGACCCAACAGAGTGACAGGGGTCCCTGGGCTCCAAGCGGCCCTGCTGTGTCACAATGGCTCCTTGTTTCTATGGGCCCCACTGTTTGATCATTGACCCTTGCTTCTATAGAGGCCCCTGAGTTCCACAATGGTCTCTTTGATTCCAGGAGGTTCCGTAGTCTCACCATAGTTTCCTGGGATCTCCATTGTCACAACTGACCCATGGTTCCATGAGGTTCCGTAGTATCACCATGGTCGCTGTCAGAGGCTGGATGAGATCGATGTCCCGAGACACCTTGGGATGCTCGGAATGCCCGTGTGGGGCCAGGGCTGGGTCAGGCCTTGGTTTGTGGTGGATCAGAGCCCCGCCCCCAGCCCTGGCCTGGCAGAGCTGTCAATCACACAGCAAACGCTGTGCTAACCCGACTCTGGCTGAGCCATCAATCAATCACACACCAGCAGCTGGTGCTACCCTGGGTCTGACTGGACAAGCAACTGGAAGTCCCACCCCAGGGGCGGGCCCATGAAGGCCAAGGGAGTTAAAAGCCAGAGCATGAGGCCAGCCCATGGCCTGGATCCTGTCTTCTCTTGGGGTTTCTGTGTTCGCGATGCTGGAACCCAAGTAGCTGGTATGTATGTGCGTGTTGTTCTATAGATCTTCTGTCTTTCTGTTGTTCTCTGTTTTTTCTCCTTCTAATCCTACTTACCTGGAACATTTTTGATAACTTCACATGTTAAGGGTTGAAGGTTTTAGGTTAAATGTGTGGGAATCCAGGGCACAGGGAATATTTCTCTGCCTGCTCTGAGGGATCCTGACCCCCAGAGAAACACTGCCTTTAACCTTCCCACATGGAGAACACTTCCAGGACTTGGAGAGCACTTCCAGGACTTTGAGACAGATTAGAATTTACCAAAGTCTGAAATAGATTAGAGGGTAGTATAATATGTCACTTGGGTGAGAAATTTAAGTTTTGGGATTTTTAATATGATGTAGATAGGAAGCAAGATGGAGGAATTTGGATGTAGTCCCTGTCTTCTTCTTCTTCTTCATCTATTCCATTTTCTTCATTGTTGGTGTTACAGGGTGATTGATCAAGGAAAGCATAGTGTAGAGGTTATGTGGACAGTCAAGGGATTAATTATGTGTAGGTAAGTAGAAATAATGTATGTTTTAAGAGTTAATTGGTTGAGAAAACTTTAAAAGACCTTGAAACTCTACATTTTAGAGCCATTTTGAGGTATTTGTCCTGCGTGCTGAGCCTGGTATGCACAGCATGCAAAACTTTAGAGAGGTTAACATTAAACAAGGAGCCGAAGACCAAAAAAGTCTGTTGCATCTCGTTTTGCCTGGCACAGAACTGCTACAGGAGGGTTTCCCAGATCCAGAAAGCCCCCAGAAAGGCCCAGCATAAAACAAACATCAATAAATGGCACCTTGACAATATTTATAATAGGATGTTTTTTCCATAAAGTTGTTTAATGAAGAATGTTGTCTTAATAGCCAATCATGTGAAATGTGTTGATTAAATGAACAATGAGGTCCACCTCTAGCAAACTAAGGTATAAAAGAAGAGGATTGAAAAAAGGGTGGCTTTTAGACCCTAGACTTGTAATCTGAGTCTGTGTTATCTCTGATTGAATGGTGATATTTTGGGATCTCTGGGGGCTATTGGGGCTCCCTTCTGAAGCTTGAGACCCAACAGGAGCTGATCTAATAAACTTTGCCTGAAGCTCCACTGTGCCCATGACAGGAACCCCTGTGAGTGTCTGGGACATCCTGGCTCTTTGGCAGCCTCGGGACGCCTGGGATGTTGCCGTGGAGCCCCCGTGAGTGCCTGTGACAGATCGGTGCCTTTGCAGCCCAAGGTGCCCTGGGATGTCACCATGGAATGGCTGTGACTGCCTCTGACCACAGGGCTCTTTAGCATCCCCAGAAAGCCCTGGGAGGTCTCCATGGAGCCCCTGTCTCTACCTGTGACATTCCAGCTCTAGAACAGCCTGGAGACTCTTGGAAAGTCCCCATGGAACCCCTTATGAGGGCCTGTGACAAATCTGATCCTTAGCAGGCAACCATCACCAGCCCCCTGTGTCTATGGTCAGTTTCCATGGCAACCATCACCAGCCCCCTGTTGCTATGGTCAGTTTCCATAGCAACCATCACCAGCCCCCTCTTTCTATGGTCAGTTTCCATGGCAACCATCACCAGGCCCCTGTTGCTATGGCCAGTCCCTCAGCAGCTCTATGGAGACCCCATGCCAGGGGTGGTTGCCATGGACACCAGCTCAGGCCTGCAGCCACAGCCCGTTGCCATGGCAACCATTGGCAGCCCCATCCCCAGGCTCATGGGATCCCAGAACCATAGAATTGGCTGAGCTGGGAGGGACCCATCAGGATCCTCCAGTCCAACTGCTGGCCCTGCACAGGACACCCCAACAATGCCAGCCTGGGCCTGGCAGCGCTGTCCAAATGCTGTTGGAGCTCAGAGAGCCCTGGAGCTGGGACCCTTCCCTGGGGAGCCTGGGCAGGGCCCCAGCAGCCTCTGGGCAAAAACCTTTTCCTGACATCCAACCTGAGCCTGCCCTGACTCAGCTGCAGCCGTTCCCTCCACTCCTGTCCCTGGGCACCAGAGGGAAGAGGTTCCCACAGCCCCAGCCAGGGACCCGCTCGCAAGGCTCTTGCCATGGCCACCAGGGCTGGGACCAGCTGGGATGCTCGGTTTCCACGGGCTGGGGTTCAGGAATGGGATTCCCCAATTTCCTGCTCCTGCTAAAACTGTACTGCCCTCGCTGCCTCCCGCGTCCCATGGAAAGCACAAAAGGCAAAGATCCTGGGCTGGGATAAGAACAATTTATTGGGAACAGCAATGACATAAGGAACAAATGGAACAGAGACAATATTGACAACAGAAGGGATAAATGAAACTGTTTACAGGAAAAACTAAAACAGAACTCACTGGGTCTTCCTGGCCACAATTTCCCCTTCCTGGAAAGGACACCCTTCTTCTCAGGGAGAGAGAGAGTCCCTTTCCTGCCCTTGGCAATGATCTGAGGTGGGAGTGAATGTAATGACATGTCCATGGCCAGACCCTCATGTTTTTCAATGCCACATCATGTCACTGGGAGGGGCAGGACAAGGGATAGGTGTCTTCCCCACATAGATCACAGGGAAAATGGATCACCAGGGGTCTTCACAACATGGGTCCTCTAATGATGGATGAAGCTGGGGCAGCGCACAAAAATCCTCCTGCACTTGGCGTACCAGCAGGCCTTCCCTTACCGGTGCCCCCATTGCTGACTGGTCAAGGCAGAGCTCTGGGTAACGCTCTGCCCATACTGGAGACCATCGCAGGGCCTCTCCCCAGTGTGGATGCGCCGGTGGGTGACGAGGGTGGAGTTGTACCTGAAGCCCTTCCCGCATTCAGGGCAGTGGAAGGGCCTCTCGCCAGTGTGCATCTGCTGGTGCTGGAGGAGATTGGAACTTGTCCGAAACCTCTTCTGACACTGGGGACACTCATAGGGACTCTCCCCAGTGTGGATGCGTTGGTGAGTCAAAAGGGTAGATCTGTAGCTGAAGCCCTTCCCACATTTCCCACACTCATAGGGCCATTCCCCGGTGTGGATCATCTGGTGGCAGATCAGGGTGCTGCTCTGCCTGAATCTCTTCCCACACTCCAAGCACTTGTAGGGCTTCTCCCCACCATGAAACTGCCCATGGACCACCAGCTCTGAGCTCTGGCTGAAGCTCTCTCCACCTTCCTGGCTAAGGGAGGGTCTTTCCTCCTCAGAGCACCCTGGGCTGGGTTTGGAGCCCCTCTTCCTCTGTAATCTCTGGGGATCTTCCCGTTGAATTCTGCACTGTGGAGTCACTCAAAATGGCCTTTTCCATGAGGTTCTGACATGGGGATTTTTCCTCCATGGTCTCCATTATCAGCTCCTTCTCTGGAGGAGGAAGGACAAGGAGAGGATGAGATTTGCCTCCGTGCCAGAGGGAAGGGGAAGGAGATCCCCCCAGTGCATCCCCAGCATGACAAGGTTGGCAGCTGGGTTGTCCTGCAGCCAGGGGCCATGTTGGGCTGGGAGATGGAGCAGGAGAAACGGGGAAAGGGGCACTGACTTCCTCCTCACCTGCCCGGGTGTCCCAGGGATCCTTCCTTTTCCTCGCAGCCTCTTATTCCATCCAATCAAGGTTTGGGAATGGGAAATCCTGCTCTGGGAAGAAAACAAAGGGTATGCTTATTGTCTTTTTTTCGGGTTTGAAGGCAAACCTGGGGGAGGGTATAAACCAGAATTACAATTTAATAAGAAAATTAGGATCAAGACAATGATACAGAAACACTGCCTTAAACTGACAGATTCTGGACATAACCTGACACACTGTTGGTCAGGGTGGTGGCAGCAGTCCAATTAAGTGATGGCTGCAGTCCTGTTGGAGTGATGAAGGTGATTCTGTCCAAGCAGTGATCCTGTGGAAGGGTCTGGTCTTCCTCTGAAGGTCCAGTGGCGGTTATGGAGCACTTGTCCTCTGGGAATCCAGCAGGCAAGCTGCTCCTGGTGTTGGAAACCTCAGCTTATATCCAGGTAGGAATGCTTGGATCCTCCCCCTGGGCGGAGCATCCCACAATGGGATGATGGAATTTTATCAGTCCTGCAGTGTCACACAATGGCCCATTCACAGAAGATATCTCCCCTGGAGGGCATTATCAGGGCTGAGTCATAGAAGAGATAAAGAACACTGCCTCACCTGTTATAGCAGTTGATGAAGGTGGGGATTGAAAACATGCATTTGGTTACATCTTGCATGGCAACCTGAAACAGTGGGGTAATGCCTGCTCAGGGGGTGAACACCACCCCCCTTTCCCAAACTGGCTCAGTTGTAAAACCCCCACCCTGAGAAGGGCACACACACAGGGACAATGTCACACTTGCCCTGCTCCAGGGGAGGTCTCTGCCCCTGTCACTCCCTTGCTCTCTCCTCTTTTCTCTTTCTTTCCATCTCTCTCTCTACCTCACATTTACTGTTCTATAAAATTCACTTTGGATTTGGTCTGCTTAGCACCTTAACTGGGGCAGAGGAACCTCTCTAACAATTTTCTTAAACAGATTGCGACATTACTTTGGCACAGTGATTTCAGGGCACGGTTCTCTGACCCCAAGTGCCTTTAACAATGGCATGGTTCCTTCCTCTGAGGAGGTTGCGGTTCTCTCTGGAGGAACTCTTGGAAACTTGGACACAGTCCCTCCTTCATCCTGGGGAACTTATGGGAGAAATGATGAGGAAAATGGCTTTTGTGGATGGCCAGTGAAAAAGAAAATATTTTGTTGTTTTTCTTTGAAAAGTTTATTAAAGCACTGGAGGAAAGGGAGCAAATGTTACCAGAAAGACTGAAAAGGTTCATTCACTCTAAGGTGAGGAACACAAGGCTGCTGAATGTCCCACAAGAAGCCCAGCTCAAGTAGCTAAGTTCCCAAATAACTCCAGCCAGGGGTTTCCAGGAGGGTTTTTTTGGAGAGTGTTCAGAGCTGGCAGAACCCGGACTCGAGCCCTGGATATCTCTAGGCTCCCTAAGAGGAGCTTTTTCTGAGGAAGAGGATCCGCGATCATCCCTCAGGGGAGTCCCGGGGAGTCCATCTGGGAACGGCCCGGTACCGATGGGGTGGGACATTGGTTTTGGGCCTCCCCGTGAGAGCCGGGGCTGTGGAACGGGGCACCCCCAGGGCGGGGAGAGGGGAAGGGGTGATACCAGAGCTGGGGGACCCCCGGCAGCCCGGAGATGAGGCAGGGACGGGACCTCTTGACCCTGACAGGGGCATGTCCTGGGGTGACATCATGATGCTCGTACCCCCATCGGTCTGTTTAGCCCAGAAATGAGTTCTGAACCTTTAAGGCTGGTTCTGAGAGTGAAGGGGAGGAAGAGACAGCAGTTTATTTTCAGAAACTGCATTCTCTCCTCTACATTGCAGCTGCTGGATGGACAGACAGCAGGACAGAGCTCTCCTTTGCTTTTAGTTAGATTTTAGGTCTCTGAGGCAGAGAAGTTTCCTGGACTGTGGTTTTTCTTTTTCTTTGGAGCTGTTTAGACCTGCTCTGTGCTGAACAACCAGAATACCACCAGCAGATCCCACCTGAGGCCCACCCGAATGGGCCTGGGCTGATGCATTTCCAGCTCTGGACAGACTGATAAGAGACTGATAATAAACTGATAAGAGACTGATAAGCCACTGATAAGGCACTGATAAGATGCTGAGTGCCCAGAGCTACAACCCAAGGATGGACTTTTGGAGTTTGTCATCTATTTTGGAGCAGCAGGAAGTTTTATTGCTTAATATTGTTCAATTTTTGTACTGGTGAATGCTTTGCCTGTAAAATAAAGTTTTTTTAGACTTTTCTCCCCGGAAATATTTTCCCGGACTGGCTGAGGGTGGGGCTGCTCAATCAGCATTCTAGAGGAAACTCCTTTTGGAGGGTTTCAACCAAATTTGCCCTAAACCAGGACAGGGTGGTAGAAAGAAGGGGGAACCCCAAGTGACTGGATTGAGTAGAGGCAGGAGAGGGGGACCTTGGGACCCCAGAACCTCCCAGAATACAAAAGGAGGACCCTGGAGAGGAGGGATCCCCAGGACTGATGGAATCCCCACCAGCCCTGAGATGGGGGACCACCAGAACCCCAGAGGGATGAGACTGGAAATGGGAAACTCCTGGTGGCTTGTTTTTATTCACTCTTGATTTTTGGACATCAGATGACTTCTAGAAATGGACGTGGATGGGAGGAATCCCCAACCCAGGGCATCCACACCTTGTTTTTCCCCAAACCAGGATTTTCCCCAAACCTTCCCACCGTGACATCCCCCCTGTCCCACTTTGGGTGAGTTCAATTCCAAACCTGACCCCAATCCTGGTCTCAGTCTCATTCCATGTTTAGACACACTCACAGTTCTGTATTTAATCACATCCCAGTGCCAGACTTATCTAGCCCCAGACCCAATCCTAACCTCAGCCCTAAAGGTAATCCCATGTCTAGCCTTATCCCAATTCCAGCTCTAATCCAAATCTCCGCCCCAACTCCAAGCCAGCCCCAATTCCAGCCCCTTCCTAAATCCTCAGCCCCAAACCAAATCCCAGGTTCAGCCCTTCTGGGGGTTTGGGGGTGTCTCTGTCCCTCTGACCCCAATGATGTTTGGGTGGGGTCACAGCAGGGCTGAGAGGGACAGAGACCCTCCCAGCCTCCGCAGGTGTGAGAAGGTGGGAGAGCCCCCCAGCCCCGAGCACCCTCAGCGGTGAGAGGGACACAGAGCCTCTGGTCCCCAGCCCTTCACAGGCATTGCCTGAGGCCAGAGGGATGGACACCCTCCGAGCATCCCCTGGGCTGAGAGGGACAGAGACCCCCGAGCATCCCCTGGGCTGAGAGGGACTGAGACTGCCCCGAGCACCCCCTGGCACAGGGGTGAGAGGGAGGGAGACCCTCCCGGCATTTCCTGGGTGAAAATTATGGAGACCCCCTGGGAAATGCCCTGGGGTGACAGGGACAGGAAAAACTCCCCCAAACCCCTCCCAAGCATCCCCCAGTGCGAGAGGCACAGAGAACCCTTGAGCATTCTCTGGGCACTGGACAAAATAAACTTGGCAGAAATCAAACTTGACTCTGCATAAATCACTTTGAAGAATACATGCTCTCCCCAAAAGTAACTTGGGATGAAAGCGCAAACAAATCCCAAATATGAATAAACCGACAATCCAAGCAGTGATGTGGCAATTCCAATATTCATTGCTTCCTGAACAGCTCCAGCGCAGCTGCTGGCAGTTTTCAAAAAAAGGAAAGTGGAAATTTGGCCCAATACAGATTATTAAAAGGAAGGGAAAGCTCTGTGTAGCAGTCACAAAGGTGACAGGGATCAAGAGAATAATGATTCTCACATTTGGTAAAGCCCCCAAGCCTGGGAATTCAAGACTTATTCGGAAATTTAGCTACTTGATCCGGGCTTCTTGTGGGACTTTCCGCCACCTTGTGTTCCTCACCGTGGGGTGAATGAACCTTGTCAGTCTGGGTGGTAAAATTTGCTCCCTTTCCTCCAGTGATTTTAACAACTTTATAAGGAAAGACAACAAATTATTTTCTTTACACTGGCCACCCATAAAAGCCATTTTCCTCATTATTGCTCCCATAAGTTCCCCAGGACGAAGGAGCGACTGTGTCCAAGTTTCCAAGAGTTCTTCCAGAAAGAAGCACAACCTCCTCAGAGGAAGGAACCATGCTGTTTTCAAAGGCACTTAGGGTCAGAGAACCGTGCCCTGAACTCATTGTGCGAAAATAATATGGCAATATGGTTAAGAAAATTGTTAGAGAGATGCCACTGCCCCAGTTAAGGTGCTAACGCGACCAAATCCAAAATGGATTTTATTGAGCAATAAATGTGAGGTAGAGAGAGAGATGTAAAGAAAGAGAAAAGAGGAGAGAGCAAGGAAGTGACAAGGGGCAGAGACCTCCGCTGGGGCAGGGCAAGTGTGACATTGTCCCCTGTGTGTGTGTGCCCTTCCCAGGGTGGGGGTTTTACACCTGAGCCAGTTTGGGTAAGGGGGGTGGTGTTCACCCCCTAAGCAGGGATTACCCCACTGTTTCAGGCTGCAATGCAAGATGTAACCAAATGCATGTTTTCAATCCCCACCTTCATCAACTGCTATAAACAGGTGGGGCATGGTTCTTTTTCTCTTCCATGACTCAGCCCTGATAACGCCCTCCAGGGGAGATATCTTCTGTGAATGGGCCATTGAGTGTCTCTGCAGGACTGATAAAATTCCATCATCCCATTGTGGGATGCTCCGCCCAAGGGGGAGGATCCAAGCATTCCTACCTGGAGATAAGCTGAGCCTTGCTACAACCAGGAGCAGCTTGACTGCTGGATTGCCAGAGGACAAAAGCTCCATAACCACCACTGGTTCTTCCTCTGCAGAGGAAGACCAGACCCTTCCACAGGATCACTGCTTGGACAGAATCACGTTCATCACTCCAACAGGACTGCAGCCACCATTTTTTAGGACTGCTGCCATCGCCCTGACCAACAGGGTGTCAGGTTATATCCTGACTCTGTCAGTTTAAGGCAGTTTTTCTGTATCATTGCCTTGATCTTCATTTTGTTATTTAATTGCAATTCTGGTTTAGATGTTCCCCATGTTTGCCTTTAAACCAGTACAAATCTCAATGTGCTCATCCCTTGTTATTCTGCCAAAACAGGATTTCCCATCCCCAAACCATTGCCAGATGGAAAAGGAGGCTGTGAGGAACAGGAAGGATCCCCGGGACACCCAGGCAGGTGAGGAGGAAGTCAGTGCCCCTTTCCCCGTCTCTCCTGCTCCATCTCCCAGCTCAACATGGCCCCTGGCTGCAGGACAACCCTGCTGCCAACCCCATCCTATTGGGGATGCACTGGGGGGATCTCCTTCCCCTTCCCTCTGGCACACAGGCAAATCCCATCCTCTCCTTGTCTTTCCTCCCCCAGACAAGAAGCTGAGGATTGGGACCAGAGAGGACAAATCCCCACAGCAGAACCCTGTAAAAGAGGCTGTTATGAGTGACTCCAGGGCACAGGAATCCAACGAGGAGGAAACTCCCCAGAGATTCCACAGGAGGAGGGGCTCCAAACTCAGCCCAGTGTGCTCTGAGGAGGAAAGACCCTCCCTGAGCCAGGAAGGTGGACAGAGCTTCAGCCAGAGCTCAGAGCTGGTGGTCCATGAGCAGCTTCATGATGGGGAGAATCCCCACAAGTGCTTGGAGTGTGGGAAGAGCTTCAGGCAGAGCAGCACCCTGATCCGCCACCAGATGATCCACACCAGGGAATGGCCCTATGAGTGTGGGAAATGTGGGAAGGGCTTCAGCTGCAGGTCAGAACTCATCAGGCACCAACGCATCCACACAGGGGAGAGTCCCTATGAGTGTCCCCAGTGTCAGAAGAGGTTTCGGACCAGCTCCAGTCTCCTCCAGCACCAGCAGATTCACACAGAGCAGAGGCCCTTCCGCTGCCCTGATTGCGGGAAGGGCTTCAAGCAAAACTCCCACCTCATCAGGCACAGGCGCACCCACACTGGGGAGAGGCCCTACGAGTGCCCCACCTGTGGGAAGAGGTTTCAGAGCAGCTCCAATCTCCTCCTGCATCAGTGGATTCACATGGGTGAGAGGCCCTTCCGCTGCCCGGAGTGTGGGAAGGGCTTCAAGCGCAACTCCCACCTCATCACCCACCAACGCATCCACACTGGGGAGAGGCCCTACAAGTGTCCCCAGTGTGGGAAGAGCTTCACCAGCAGCTCTAGCATGACAAAACACCAACGGAGGAACCACTAAGGGAAGCCCTGCGAGTGCCCCAGCTGCAGGAGGGGCTTCATGCACTGCTCCAGCTTCATCCCCAATGGAGGTCTAACGTTGGGAAGAGCGCGGGTGATCCATGTTCCCTATGATCCATGCTGGGAAGACAACTGCCCCAATACCTTCCCCTCTCAATGACATGGTGTAGAACTGAAGAACATGAGGGTCTTTCCATGGCCCTGTCATTGCATTCACTCTCACCTCAGGTCATTGCCAGGGGCAGGAAAGGGACTTTCTCTCTCCCTGAGGAGAAGGCTGAAATTTCCAGGAAGGGGACATATGTTGTTGGGAAGAGCCAGGAAGTTGTTTTGTAGTTTTCCCTGTAAACAGTTTCATTTATCCCTTCGGTTATCAATATTGTTACTGTTCCATTTGTTCCTTATCTCGTTGCTGTTCCAAATAAATTGTTCTTATCCCAGCCCAGGATCTTTGCCTTTTGTGCTTTCCATGGGAGGCGGGAGGGCAGTGAGGGCAGCGCGGTTTTAGCAAGAGCAGGAAATTGGGGAATCCCATTCCTGAACCCCAGCCCATGGAAACCGAGCATCCCAGCTGGTCCCAGCCCTGGTGGCCATGGCAAGAGCCTTGCGAGCGGGTCCCTGGCTGGGGCTGTGGGAACCTCTTCCCTCTGGTGCCCAGGGACAGGAGTGGAGGGAATGGCTGCAGCTGAGTCAGGGCAGGCTCAGGTTGGATGTCAGGAAAAGGTTTTTGCCCAGAGGCTGCTGGGGCCCTGCCCAGGCTCCCCAGGGAAGGGTCCCAGCTCCAGGGCTCTCTGAGCTGCAGCAGCATTTGGACAGCGCTGCCAGGCCCAGGCTGGCATTGTTGGGGTGTCCTGTGCAGGGCCAGCAGTTGGACTGGAGGATCCTGATGGGTCCCTCCCAGCTCAGCCAATTCTGTGGTTCTGGGATCCCATGAGCCTGGCGATGGGGCTGCCAATGGTTGCCATGGCAATGGGCTGTGGCTGCAGGCCTGAGTTGGTGTCCATGGCAACCACCCCTGGCATGGGGTCTCCATGGAGCTGCCAAGGGACTGAGCACAGCAACAGGGGTCTGGTGATGGTTGCCATGGAAACTGACCATAGCAACAGCAGGTTTGTGATGGCTGCCATGGAAAATGACCATAGCAACAGGGGACCAGTTATGGTTGCCATGGATACTGACCATAGCAACAGGGGGCTGGCAAGTGGCCCAGAGAGGAGGCTGCTCTGTGCCCTTGGTGGCATGGACAGAGCAGAGAGGGGGCCCAGGATATTTGTCAGCACCAGCCTCTTTGCCCAGCCCTTGGCAGCCCTGGTTTCTGAGGCCAGCTTTGGCCTGGGCTGAGTTTGGCTGTGGCCCAGCTCCATCCTCCTGGGGGGCTCAGGGCCTGTTCCCGGCCATGGCCAGCCCTGGCTGCCTCTCTGCTGGCCCAGAGGCTGGCAGAGCCCGGGGCAGGGCTGTCTGTGCAGCCCCACAGGTGCCACGGGCTCTGCAGGAGCTGGCAGAGGCTGCCCAGCAGGGAGGCCATGGGGCACAGAGCCCCAAGGCTGCTGTGGGCACCATGGCACCGGGGCCGTTCCCAGCCGCAATGCTCCTGGCCTGGGCTGGGCCTGCACAGGGGCTGGGCCACCATGGCTGGGCCAGCACAGGGCCACAAAGGGGCCACACAGCCACTGCCCGGGCTGACAGCAAGGCCAGGCACACACAGGGAATTGCTGAGCATGGCCTGTGCTGGCCAGGCCTGACTGTGCCAAAGGCAGAGCTCAGCTGCCCCTGGGGGCTGCAGGAGCGGTCCAGAGCCCAAAGAGCTTCCATGGCTGTGCTGGAGACCAAGGCTGCAGGAGGGAAATGCAGGGCTGCTGCAGGATGGGGAGGGCATTGAATTCCCGCACACACCTCAGCTCTCTGATGATCCCAGCACCATGCTGGGCCCTGTTTCAGACTGGAGCAGAGCAGATGTTGATGGAACAGGAGCCCTGCGGGGCTGGCAGGGACCTGCAGCTCTAAAGGTGCTCTGCTTTCCCTCAGGTGCTCTCAGAGAGATCCAATGAAAGCTCGGCACCTCAGGGCACAACTGGCACTGCCTGTTCATGGGCGAACAACTGATGTCTGCCTGGAAAGGGGCACAGGTTTCAATACCTGTTAGTTTCCTAATATACAAGCAAATCTTTATTATCTGACTCACTTGAGTACTTTTAGGAGATGGCATATTTTTCCACAAGGAACAGGAATTTTCAGGATCTACTGGATTCTTGTACTGATTCCAGGAAAAAATATCAGTCTTCTTCTCTATGTTAGCCACCAACATTTAGTCTAATATTTCATGACCCTCTTCCTTCCAGTGTTTCCAGCTCTCATGTTTAAATGGCCACATCTAAGGACATCTCTTCACCCGACCAGCCTGATCTATGACCTTCCCATTGATCACAGATTTCCTTCTTCAGATGCTCTCTGGTCATTCAAGCGCCTCTCAACTGAATGGCTTCATGCTTTGAACTTCAGGGAGTTGTCTAGACATTCTGATGTTCAAATATATATCACATTAGACAACAACCTAATTGTCATTATATCTATCACAGAATTATATTTTCTTATGTCTCTGTCTAAAACTGTTCCAGAACAGATCTCCTGGGGATGGTGGACATGTCAGATGCTGCTGGGACATCACAAAGAGCTGAGGTAAGAGCTGTGATGGTTATTAAACTGTTCAAATGTTCAACTTGTGTTTGTTGGCAAGGAATCTTCCGGTGCCTCTGAGTGTCACCAGGCCCTGACCCCAAAGGACACAAACCTGATGAGTTGTGGTTCCCACTGCAGGGGCTGCACTTGGACCTTGGCTCTGCACAGGAGAGCTCTTCATCCCCTTTCTCTCTTTTCCTCCCTCTGGGCATGGAGGGAGCTCCTGACTTCAGTGTGTGACTCGTGTGTGCAAAGAGCAAATCTGGGCAGAATTGGGGCAGGGAGGGTTTGGGGGAACCTTGGGATCTGTGCTGGGCACAGAAGGTGTTTTCCATTCCTCTGAGAGTGTCTTTGTGCAAAGTGGATTTAATATCCAGCAGAGGAATGACTTTTGCATTTGATGGAGCTGTGCCTTCCGTTGGCTTTGTTGGCTGACAAGAAATGAACATCCCTATGTGCCTCGGGCAGCTCCTTCTCCAAGGAAAGCAGGTGGGAGTTGGAGCCAAGGAGCTGAAAGCTGCAGGTGCAGCCTGGGCTGGAGGGAGCTCAGATCTGAAAAGGCTGCTCTGAGTGCCAGGGCTTGGATGGGGGAAATGGTGGGGTGGGGGTAGGGACAGAGTCTGATTGATTGTCAGCCATGGATGGTCTTTATTTTCATATCTATTCAGACTGCATGAGGAGGTACTTAGATTCAGTGTCAGCTGGAGATTACACGTATCAATAAATTAACAGTGAGAAGAAACCTAAATTGGACCTAGGAAATCTTTTCACACTGTCTCTTTAAATAGAACCTATTCAACTTGACCACACTACTGGAATTTGTCTAATTAACCACAAAATATTTGAAAATTAAATCCAATTACCCCCAGAGTCTTGGCTTGTTTAGATGTTCTGAGTGTTAATGAGCCCTGGGACACTGAATTCCTGCACTGAAGAGCTGAAGGCTGAACAAGCCTCTGCAGCAGGAAAATTAAGCAGCAGCCTCCAAGTTGCTGAGGATGTCAGCAGCCCCCACTGAGGCCATCCCTGCCCAGAGACCGTGGGGGAATGGGCAGACAAGGAGAGCGTCCCTGGGGCTGGGGCGGCACAACTCAGAGGCACCAGCGGCTCCAGCTGGGAAATGGAGTGTGGAATGTGGCTGTGAAAGCCCTGCCTGGGCTGTGCCAAGCAGGACACACAAGCCCTGACTGCCATTCCCCAAACAACTCTCTCAAGAAGCAATTTAAAATTAATTACAATTCTTTGCGTATTCTGAGTTGGACTCTGGAGAAATACCAACAAAAGATTCTTAGGAGCTCAAAACAACAAAACAGCTTTTACTGGAAACTTTAGAAAATCAGAGAAACTTTGGCAAAAGGTTTAATATGACATTCAATCAACACAAAACGCTTCTCAAAGCATTAACTTGGCCCCTTCACTTTCACAAACTCTAAGTGTGTTCAATTTTAACTTACTCAAAATTGGCAAGAAGAGGGAATTAGAAGAAGGAAAAGAAAACACAGAAAGAAAGTAATAAAAGAAAATTCAGAGAAGCACACACACAGCTACCAACTCCTGGATTCCAGCAGTGTTCAGATAAAAATTCCAAGAGGAGGTAGGGTCAAGACGTGTGCTCTCCTTGTGGTCAGCCTCAAATTCCCCTTGGTCTTCCTGGGCCCTTCCCCCCGGTGGGACTTGGGCTCATTTGGTCCCTCAGGAGCTGGGCTGGGACTGCAGAGGTGGCTGTGGAGCATTGCCTGTGCTGTGCCAGGGACTGGCAGCCACTGCTGGGCTGGGACAGAGGCTCTGGGGGGATTGGGCATAACCCAGCCTGGACCAAACACACTGAAAGGTTTCCCCTTTGGCCCATGTCTCGAAACATCAGGTCTGCTGTTTGACAACTCAGGTTGGGTTGGTGTCAAGGAGTTCCCTCAGAAATACTGGGTTTGTCCTCCTCTGTGCCTTCCCCTCAGCAGCTTTGGGGATGCTCCTGTGTGAAGCCATCTGTCTCACACAATTTGAGACAACTTCAAACAGGATATTGTGCAATAAGTTGTCACAGAGAAAAATGAGGCCTTTGTCAGGGTCGAGACATTTGTCGGTGAGGGGAGACTCAGACACTCAATATGAGTGATAAGCAAATTCCACTTTATTGAAGAGAGCATCAGACACTTATACAGCGAGTAATAAGCTTATGAATATTCTGTAAGCTAAGCAATCTATTGGTTAAACTATACCATCAACTCTTCCTCATTCCTTAAGGGTTACATGTCTCTTTTCTCATGCCTCTTTCACTGTTTGTTATCCTACCACAGCTAGGCCCAAGGACACTGTTATCTTGCAGGTGCCGGACTTGGAATTAGCCACGGTTTTGTACTTTTCCATTTTCTAGCAGCTAAATTCCCAACATCTCCCCTGTTTTTATTTTTTAAAAAAAAATTCTATGGGCTAATTATGTCACACTCCTTGCAACACAAGAATAAGCAATTCTAACAACTAAACAATATTTTTAGCTAGTAAGGTTTCTCTCTCACAAGCGATCCAAGCTAGGGAAACAAACCAAAAAGGCTATCACTAATCATAAGATATGCTATTTAACAAATACAAAAAAGAATTCTATGTGCCACAAAGCTTAAACAAAATCCAGGTGTGTCAACATAACCCACAAAAACAAGCCAAAGAAAGTTTGCTTTCTATTTTTAAACAGCAGATTCTGATTGTCTTTAACTAAAGTTTTTCTAATGTTTATAACAACACTCTACACACAAGTCATAAAACAAACGCCTATCATAAAAGCATAAATCTATCTAACATTACTTAAACTTAATAGCACTTAAAACACTTAAACTTAAAGTATTTAAATTTAACAGAACTTAACCTTAACAGAACTTAACTGACTTTAAATTTTATACAACTTAAACCCAATATAATTCAAACTTAACAGAATCTAACTTAACTTAAACCTAATATAATTTAATCTTAACAGAAAACTTAACAAAACTTAACCTTAACAGTATTTAACATTTAATGGCACTTAATACACAATTTAACTTAAACTACTTAATAACAAATAAAACTTACTATAAAAATAAAATATAGCATTTATTATAACTTACTTACAGGCCTGATTCTAAAATACTAAACTAAAACAGCTTTCTTCACGTGTTTGCTTCAGCCTTTTTATACTTGAATGCACTTAAACATAAAAAGTTTGTTTAAGGTATACATGTAAAAAAAAAATTCTTTTGAATTCAGTGTTTGCTTTTACCTTTACCACATTTAAACAAGGCTTAAAAAACACAAAAAACACACTCATCACATCCTACTTCTACAACTACCTTAACACAAATTTAACATTTTCAAATTTTTCAAATCATAATTTCAGAGTTTGATGTTCTACCGATTAAAGACTGTGCTTCTAGTATTTAGAGTCTGTGTCAATACTGGTGACCCCAAGAGAGCACAACGAATACTTGTGAGCCAAATCGGCCAAAATTTGTCTCCCGCATTCACTGCGCTGATTTCTTTTTCACAGTCTCTTCTAAAAAAAACAATAGGGTTCTTCTAACTTAGGTAATAAACGCTGGCGCAATAGTCTTTGGTGTCGTTTGTTTACCATCACTGATCTCTTAATTGCAGCAGGAATCTTTTCCTTTAGTTGACAAGAGTTACGATTATTACGGCTGTTAAGGTCTCACACCGAAGCCCTTGCCCGCTGCGGGTCGGAGGGAGAAGCGCTCCGCTGGAAAAAGCGCTCCGGTCCCGCGGCGCTTGTGTCGGGGGGGGGCACCCCCCCGCGTTGGGCTCTTTGCTGCGTGCACTGCAGACACCGCTGCACCCGTGGCTGCGCGGGTCGCTCCCCCCGTGGCTGCTCGGTTCCCCCCGCGGCCGCCGTCGCTCCCGCCGCTGCGCCCATGCCGAGATTGGAGTGGCACAGCCCTGCAGGCGTCCCGAGCCGCGGCTGTTGCTGCCATTGCAGCAGGGTCGCTGATTTATTGCGCATATACTTGCAGCAATCTCGGGAATTCTCTTCCCAAGTCAACAGTCTATAGTCCCCGCTTTTCTAAAAAGCATTTAAAAGGATTATATGCCGTTTGTCCCTGTATTACCTTTTAACTTGTCATTGATTTAGCGCGCTGCAGCCTTTCCAAGCCTTTCCAGGATTTCAACGGCATTCAGTCAGCTGGACTCTCCTGATGAGGTCGTCAGGGCACCGAAGCTCACTCTTTTGCCCACTCTTTTGCCTTTCTCCAGGTCTCCTATATAGGGTCGCCTAAGGCAGGGCCGCTTTTTGTGCCTCCCGGGCTGCGTCGGGACTGACACCCAAATACTGCACCGACCGTGGCTCGCAGGGGTTCGGGTCCCTGTTCTGGGCGCCATTTGTTACAGAGAAAAAAAAATGAGGCCTTTGTCGGGGTCGAGCCATTTGTCGGCAAGGGGAGACTCAGACACTCAATATGAGTGATAAGCAAGTTCCGTTTATTGAAAAGAGCATCAGACACTTATACAGCGAGTAATAAGCTTATGAATATTCTGTAAGCTAAGCAATCTATTGGTTAAACTATACCATCAACTCTTCTTCATTCCTTAGGGGTTACATGTCTCTTTTCTCATGCCTCTTTCACTGTTTGTTATCCTACCACAGATAGGCCCAAGGACACTGTTATCTTGCAGGTGTAGGACTTGGAATTAGCCATGGTTTTGTACTTTTCTATTCTCTAGCAGCTAAATTCCCAACATATGTGTGTGTCTTTCTGTAGATCTTCTGTCTTTCTGTTCTCTATTTCTTCTTCTAATCCTACTTACCTGGAATATTTTTGGGTAACTTAACATCTTAAGGGTAAATGTTTTTAGGTTAAATGGGCTAAGTAAATGACGGTAATGCTTTGATAAGAGTTTCATGTTGAAGTGGATGTTGTATTAAATGCTTAGCCCAAGTTCCTTGATTGTCTCTATTTTGCCAGTAAAATTTTGTGTTATTTTGACCTCTTAGCTCAGTTGGTTAGGGCATGGTGCTGGTATCACTGAGGCTGTGGGTTCAATTCCTGAGTGGGCCATTCACTTAAGAGCTGGACTTGATGATCCTTGTGGATCCCTTGCTATTAAGAGTATTCTTTAGCATCTGTCTGTGTTGAGAATATCTGGTTGGTGTTTCTCCTGTGCACCAAACTCAAGTCAAGGAACCTTTGGTTATCCCCAGCATTTCAGTGTTCTGGGGTGTTCCAGCCCTGCAGGCTCACAATGGTCTCTTGTTTCCATGAGGCCCCACAGTGTCACACTGGCCCCTTGCTTCCATGGGCCCCAACAGTGCCACAATGATCCCCTTGGTCCCACAACTTCCCACAGTGTCCCACTGGCTCTTTGGTTCCATGAGGATCTGGAGTGTCACCCAGGTTTATGACATTTGTCCTTGCTGCCCCTCACATCCCACTGCCCCACAAACAGCCCCGAGCCACCCGTGAGGGACAGGCCCTGCTGTCCCAGGCTGGGCTCAGGGCTTGGCCTTTCTGTTCCCCCAGCCAGCCCAGGCCTTGCTCAGCATTGCAGTTCCCTGCTCAGAGCCTTTGGCTGCCTGCAATCCTGGCCTCAAGGATCTGCTCTCACCAGGCCCTGGGCAGCCTTTGGCACTCCCTGCCCTCAGTGAAGCCCAGTGCTGCTCCAAGGGACTTGGAGTTTTGCTGCTGATTCCTTGAGCAGCTTCTTCAGCCCCCTCTCAGTGCCTGAGGGTGTTGGACTCAGCCCCAAATCCACCCTGGGGCTCAATAAAATACAACAAGCCCTTGGGGGCTCTTTGTCTTCCTTCAATGGTCTTGAACTCTCCAGTACTTGAACAGCTGATTGGAGTCAGTTTGGAGTTCTGTTAAGGAGGAAGACTTCCAAGTGCACCTCATGACTTTTTTTGTTTACTAAATGAATCTTTTTTTATTTTCCATTTCAGAGAAGAGCCGATAAAAGCATTCCCTAGATGATATTGATGCTGAATGTCTCCTTAGGAGGTCTGTGCATGGAAAAGAATGAGCCCCTTGAGGGCTGACCCTGTTTGGACAAGCTGTTCCTCCCCCCAGCCTCACCATATCTGACATGGCCCACCTGGCACTGACATCCCTGTGCCCTGCAGCAGAACCTTGTCCCCTGAGCTCTGCAGCTTCATGTCCCAGCCCATTGCACCATGTCCCACCTGCTCTCCTCAGGGCTCTGCCTGCACATAGGCCCAAGAGAAGTTTTCCTGTTGGGAAGGAAAGAATTGAAAAGCCTGAGCAGGTTTCCTGAACAACAAACACCTCTCAGGAACCACCTGATCAGTACAGGCTGCCTGGAATGGTGTCACCTTTCTCCAAAGGACAGTGTGAGCAGAAATGATCTCTGGAAGCAGAATTCTCTGAGTCTTGCAGCTGAATTCTCTATCCCCGTCCTTTCCCTGGATCTCTGTTGCAGATGGAAGCTGCTGGTGCCATCCTCACCTTTAACCTCTCTCTTGAATGCAAACAGATGTTCCCAGGTGTGTTCAGCAGGATTTGCTCAATGTTTCTACACAACATTTGTATTCCTCATGGAATGAAGGGTCCATTTTGACACTGAGGGGGTGATGTGGAAGCAAGGAGTCAGTTGTGACCATGGAGTGCCGTGGAACCAAGGGGCCATGGTGACACAGCAGCACCACGTGGATCCAGTGGTCCATTGTGAGAATGTGTATCCAAAGAGACCATGGAGACACCCCCAGAACCTCATGGAACCAAGGAGTCCATGGTGACCCAGAGGTGCAGCATGGAGCCAATGGTCCATGGTGACACTGCCCATCCAAGGAAGCCATTTCGACACTGTGGAAGCTCATGGAGCGAGGGAGGCCATTGTGACACTGGAGAACTTCATGGCACCAAATATCCACGGCGACACAGCAGGGCATCATGGGAACCAAGGAACTGCTGTTGGCAGTAGGGAAACTCAAGGAACCAGGAGCCGTTGTGGTATTGCAGAACTAACAGAGCTGCTGGACCTTGTCCCCTGGCCCTGCACAGCTCCTTGGGAGGCACGGCAGGAGCAGCACCCTGGGAGCCTCGGGAATGCCCCTCTGGGATCCATGGCACCCACTCTCAGGGGCTGGAATGGCAGTTCCCAGCCAGGAAAAGATTTTCCTCCCCTGGGAGGCAAAGCTCTTAAGAAGGAGCCAAAGGCCAAGTGGAGCAAGGTCTTACAGTGACATTTCACTGCCAGCCTTCATAACTTCATCCACGGTTGTTGTAGCTCCTGGATTGGGAATTAAATCAGGGCAGGGTCGTTGGTGGGATCTGCCCTGGGTCAAGAGAGTCACTGAAAGAGAAACAGAGCAGGCAAAGAAAGGCAGGAGAGAAAGGAGGACACAAACACAATAAGCTGAGAAGGTGGCACTCTGAAAAACAGACCAGAACTGACTGAAAAGGAATGGGACAGAAATCAATAGTTCTGAAAGTTTCATTTACTATCAAAATAGATCACATGCACCCAGACCTACACATTCTCAATCCCACACACTCAAATTTGGATCCCACTTCTCCCAATCTCCTTCCAATCCCATTTCACCCTGGAGACTGTGGAATCAAGTAGATTTGGCATGGGACTGAGTTTTTCTTAGGTGAGAATAAGGCGTATTTACATGGATTGAGCAATTTTGGGGAAAAATTGAGGTGTTTCAATAAGATTGAATAATTTTGAGGCGACATACCAACCTGTCTTGAATTCTGGAGTGCAAGGATATGGAGAACATTTGCTGAAATCCCCCAAGAATCCACAAATCTTCCAGAATATGTCCCAAACCCATAAATTCCTAGTCAAGTAATTGTTAACTGATGGAACTTTATATATTTTTGATAAATTTCTTTCTTTTTAGTCCTATTTCAGGTGGTTTTAAGTGATAAAGAAAAATCAAGAGGAAATTGGGGCTAAACCAAAAGGATAACCAGCCAGGTGTCCTCCCAGCACAGATCACTGAATGTGGGTCACCAGGGCTCTGCCCAACGTGGATCCTCCCATGGGGGATGAAGCTGGAGTGGTGCATGAAGCTCTTCCTGCAATTGGAGCATTTCCCGGGCTTCCCTTACTGGTGCCTCCGTTGGTGTCTGGTCAAGGGAGAGCTGCTGGTGAAGCTCTTCCCACACTGGGGAAACTCGTAGGGCCTCTCCTCAGCATAGAGGTGCCGGTGGGTGACGAGGGTGGAGTTGTGCTTGAATCCCTTCGCGCAGTCGGGGCAGTGGAAGGGCCTCTCATCCGTGTGAATGCGCTCATGCAGGAGTAGACTGGAGCTGGCCTGAAACCTCTTCCCACACTGGGGACACTTGTAGGGCCTCTCTCCAGTGTGGATGCACTGGTGGCTGATGAGGTGGGAGCTGCGCTTGACGCCCTTTCCCCAGTCGGGGCAGTGGAAGGGCCTCACATCTGTGTGAATTCACTGGTGGCGGAGGAGGTGAGAGCTGCTCTGAAACCTCTTCTGGCACTCGGGACACTCGTAGGGCTTCTCTCCCGTGTGGATGCGTTGGTGGGTCACAAGGGTGGATCTGTAGCTGAAGCCCTTCCCACACTCCCCACACTCGTATGGCCATTCCCCTGTGTGAATCATCTGGTGGCTGATCAGGGTGCTGCTCCGCTGAAGCTCTTCCCACACTGCAAGTACTTGTGGGCCTTCTGCCCATGATGAAGCTGCTGATGGGCCACCAGCTCTGAGCTCTGGCTGAAGCTCTGTCCACCTTCCTGGTACAGGGTAGGTCGTTCTTCCTCAGAGCACCCTGGGCTGGGTTTGGAGCCCCTTCTCATGGGGGATGTCTGAGGTTTTTCTTCCCTGTTGGATTCCTGTGCACTAGAGTCGTTCAAAATGGCCTCTTTCACAAGGTTTTTCCATGGAGATTTTTCCTCCCTGGTCTCCATCCTCAGTTCCTTCCCTGGGGGAGGAAGGACAAGGAGAGGATGGGATTTGCCTCCATGCCAGAGGGAAGGGGAAGGAGATCCCTCCAGTGCATCTCCAGCCAGATGGGGTTGGCACCGGGGTTGTCCTGCAGCCAGGGGCTGTGCTGGGCTGGGAGATGGATCAGGAGAGAGGGGGAAAGGGGCACTGACTTCCTTCTCACCTGCCTGGGTATCCCAGGGCTCTTTCCTCTTCCTCACAGCCTCCTCCTTCATTGAGTCAAGGTTTGGGAATAGGAAATCCTTTTTAGGGAAGAAAACAAGTGGTGAGCACATTGTCTTTTATACTGGTTTTAAGGCAAACCTGGGGAGGGTCTAAACCAGATTTTCAATTTAATAAGAAAATTTAGATCAAGGCAATGATACAGAAACACTGCCTTAAACTGAGAGAGTCAGGATATAACCTGACACCCTGTTGGTCAGGGTGTTGGCAGCAGTCACATTTAATGGTGGCTGCAGTCCTGTTGGAGTGATGAACGTGACTCTCTCAAAGCAGTGATCCTGCAGAAGGGTCTGGTCTTCCCCTGAAGGTCCAGTGGTGGTTATGGAGCTCTTGTCCTCTGGGAATCCAGTAGGCAAGATGCTCCTGGTGTTGAAAGCCTCAGCTTATATCCAGGTAGGAATGCTTGGATCCTCCCCCTGGGCGGAGCATCCCACAATGGGATGATGGAATTTTATCAGTCCTGCAGTGACACTTAATGGCCCATTAACAGAAGATATCTCCCCTGGAGGGCGTTATCAGGGCTGAGTCATGGAAGAGATAAAGAACACTGCCTGCCTTTTTATAGCAGTTGATGAAGATGGGGATTGAAAACGTGCATTTGGTTACATCTTGCATGGCAACCTGAAACAGTGGGGTAATCCCTGCTCAGGGGGTGAACACCACCCCCCTTTCCCAAACTGGCTCAGGTGTAAAACCCCCACCCCAGGAAGGCCGCACACACAGGGGACAATGTCCCACTTGGCCCTGCCCCAGGGAGGTCTCTGTCCCTGTCACTCCCTTGCTCTCTCCCCTTTTCTTTTTCTTTCCAACACTCTCTCTATTTCACATTTATTGTTCAATAAAATCCATGATGGATTTTGTCTTGTTAGCACATTAATCGGTGCAGAGGCATCTCTCTAACAATCTTCTTAACCAGATTGCAACATTATTTTGGCACAGTGTGTTTAGGCGCTGTTCTCTGTGTGCCTTTGACAACATCATGGTTCCCTCCTCTGAGGAGGTTGTGGTTCTCTCTTGAAACTTGGATGCAGCTTCCTCTGAGCGACCTACGAGAGAACTAATGAGAAAAATGGCTGTTGTGGGTGGCCAGTATAAAGGAAATATTTTGTTGTCCTTGCTTGAAAAGTTTGTTAAAATCACTGGAGGAAAGGGAGCAAATGATACCAGCAAGACTGACAAGGTTCATTCACCCCATGGTGAGGAACACAAGGGGCTGCTGAAAGTCCTACAAGAAGCCCAGCTCCAGTAGCTAAATTCCCAATTAACTACTGAATTCCCAGGCTTAAGTTCCTTGGAAAATGTGAGAATCATTATTCTCTTCATCTCTCTCACCTTTGTGACAGCTACACAGAGCTTCCCCTTCCTTTTAATAATATCTGTGTTGGGCTGAATTTGCACTTTTCTTTTATTGGAACCTGCCAGCAGCTGAGCTGGAGCTGTGCAGGAACCAATGAAACTTGGAATTGACATAGAATTGCTTTATTGTCAGCTGGTGCTATGGGGGCCGTGGGGCAGAAAGGTGGGAAAGGGGGGGTCCGGGGTGGGAGCAGAGGAAATGCTGGGACCGGGTGCTGAGCACAGGGCTGAGCACACAGAGATGGTTTTGTTCTTGCTGACCTTGCACTGAGCCAAGGCCTGTCCTGCCCCTTGTCCAGCCATGCTGGGGCGAGGCTGAGGGTGTGGGGGAGGTTGCAAGGGGACAGAGCCCGGACAGGTGACCCCAGCTGACCCCAGGGATACCCCAGACCAGAGCACATCATGATCAGTGTATGAAATGGGGGGAACAAGGAGGAAGGGGGGAATTTTGGAGTGAGCGCTTTTGTCTCCCCAGGTAACACTTAGGCAGGATGAGGCCCTGTTTCACTGGTGGGCAGGGCCAGCACCAAAGACACAGACACCAACTTAAATTAAGGAACAGGCTAATTTAGATAATGCAAGTTTTCAAAAATTTACAAAAATATTAGATAGGCAAAGCAAATAATCATTAGTAAATAATTCCAAAAGAGAAGATGTTGAAATGATTATCACACAACTTTGCATTTCTGGCTGCAGGCTCTGGAGATTCTATCTCTGCCTTCAGTCAGGGTTGCATTCCCTAACAAGTCCTGGTACCAAATCCTGCCTTCCAAGGCTGGAACAGTGTCTCAGGTTTAGCTGAGTGTGTGTTCAATTACCATCTGTTAAAGGTGGGGCAATTATCATTTATTAATTGAGCAGTTTACTTTATCTCTTACACAAGGAATCCTTCCTCCAGGGAGATATCCTCTGGTAATGGGCCATTGAGTGTCACTGATAAAAATTACATCATCCCATTGTGAGAAACTCCACCCAGAGGGAGGAGCCAAACATTCCTACCTGGATATAATCTGAGGATATGAACAACAGAGTCAGCCTTCTCCCACAGGACACCCAGAAGAGCAGCTTTCAGCTCCACTGGATCCCAAAGGAAGACCAGGCTGATCTACACCACCACTGGACCTTCAGAAGAAAACTCCATCCTTCTGCAGGATCGCTGCTCTAACAAAACCACCTCTGTCACTCCAGGAGCACTGCAGCCACCCTTTAACAGGAGTGCTACCAACACTCTGACCCACAGGGTTTCAGGTTGTATTCTGACACTGCAAGTAGATTTTTAGTACTATTTCATTTGTATTTTTAATTTTCCTACCGAAGAACTGTTATTCCTCCTCCCACAGATTTTGCTTGACAGCCCCTTACTTTGAAAATTATAATTCCAAGGGAAGGGATTAACATTTTCCGTTTCAAAGATGTCTCCCGCCTTCCTTAGCAGACACCTGTCTTTTCAAACTGACACAATGCCCCAGGACACCCAGGCAGGTGAGGAGGAAGTCAGTGGCCCTTTCCCCCTCTCTCCTCCTCCAGCTCCCAGCCCAGCACGGCCCCTGGCTGCAGGACAGCCCCAGTGCCAACCCCGTCTTGCTGGGGATGCATTGGAGGGATCTCCTTCCCCGTCCCTCTGGCATGGAGGCAAATCTCATCCTCTCCTTGTCCTTCCTCCCCCAGGGAAGGAACTGAGGATGAAGACCAGGGAGGATAAAACCCCATGGCAGAACCTCATAGAAGCAGCTGTTTTGAGAGGCTCCATGGCACATGAATTGAATGGAGAGGAAAATTCCCAGAGATTCCACAGGAGGAGGGGCTCCAACCCCAGCCCAGGGTGCTCTGAGGAAAGATCCACCCTGTGCCAGGAAGGTGGACAGAGCTCCTGCCAGAGGTCAGAGCTGATGGCCCAGGAGCAGCTTCATGATGGGGAGAAGTCCCACAAGTGCTTGGAGTGAGGGAAGAGGTTCAGGCAGAGCAGCCACCAGATGATCCACACCAGGGAATGGGCCTACAAGTGTGGGGAATGTGGGAAGGGCTGCAGCTACAGATCCACCCTTGTGACCCACCAACGCATCCACACGGGGGAGAGTCCCTATGAGTGTCCCCAGTGTCAGAAGAGGTTTCAGAGCAGCTCTCACCTCCTCCGCCACCAGCGGATTCACATGGATGAGAGGCCCTCCTGCTACCCTGACTATGGGAAGGGCTTCAAGCGCATCTCCCACCTCATCATCCACCAGCGCATCCACACTGGGGAGAGGCCCTATGAGTGTCCCCTGTGTGGGAAGAGGTTTCAGACCAGCTCAAATCTCCGTCTGCATGAGTGGAGTCACACTGACGAGAGGCCGTTCCACTGCCCTGACTGTGGGAAGGGCTTCAAGCACAACTTCTTCCTCATCAGGCACCGGCGCATCCACACTGGGGAGAGGCCATACGAGTGTTCCCAGTGTGGGAAGAGCTTCGCCCAGAACTCTGACTTGACCATGTACCAGCAGAGGCACCAGTAAGGGAAGCCCGGCGAGAGCCCTGACTCCAGAAGGACTTCATGCCCAGTTCCAGTTTCATCTGCCATTGGAGGACCCATTTTGGGAAGAGCCCTGGTGATCCATTTTCCGTGTGATCCATTCTGGGAAGACAGCTGTCCCTTTTCCTGCCCCTGCCAATGATCTGATGTGGGATTGAAGAACATGAGGATCTGGCCACGGCCCTGTCATTACATTCAGTCTCGCCTCAGAACATTGCCAGGGTAAGGAAAGGGATCCTCTCTCTCCCTGAGGAGAAGGGTGTCCTTTCCAGGCAGGGGGAAATTGTGGCCAGGAAGAGCCAGGCAGTTGTGTTGTAGTTTTCCCTTTTTCTTATCTCTTATCAGTATTGTTTCTGCTTCTGTTTCTTCCTTTTCTTGTTGCTGTTCCAAATAAATTGTTCTTATCCCAGCCCAGGATCTTTGCCTTTTGTGCTTTCCATGGGAGGCAGCGAGGGCAGGGCGGTTTTAGTGGGAGCAGGAAATTGGGGTATCCCATTCCTGAACCCCGGCCCCTGAAAACCGAGCATCCCAGCTGGTCCCAGCCCTGGTGGCCATGGCAACAGCCTTGGGAGCGGGTCCCTGGCTGGGGCTGTGGGAACCTCTTCCCTCTGGTGCCCAGGGACAGGAGTGGAGGGAACGGCTGCAGCTGAGTCGGGGCAGGCTCAGGTTGGATGTCAGGAAAAGGTTTTTGCCCAGAGGCTGCTGGGGCCCTGCCCAGGCTCCCCAGGGAAGGGTCCCAGCTCCAGGGCTCTCTGAGCTGCAGCAGCGTTTGGACAGCACTGCCAGGCCCAGGCTGGCATTGTTGGGGTGTCCTGTGCAGGGCCAGCAGTTGGACTGGAGGATCCTGATGGGTCCCTCCCAGCTCAGCCAATTCTGTGGTTCTGGGATCCCATGAGCTTGGGGATGGGGCAAATGGTTACCATGGCAATGGGCTCTGGCTTCAGGCCTGAGCTGGTGTCCATGGCAACCAGCCCTGGCAAAGGGTCTCCATGGAGCTGCCGAGGGACTGAGCATAGCAACATGGGGCTGGTGACGGTTGCCATGGAAACTGAGCATAGCAACATGGTCCTGGTGATTGTTGCCTGCTAAGGGTCAGATTTGTCACAGGCCCTCAGAGGGGTTCCATGGGGACTTTCCAAGAGTCTCCAGGCTGTTCAAGAGCTGGAATGTCACAGGTAGACACAGGGGCTCCATGGAGGCCTCCCAGGGCTTTCTGAGGATGGTAAAGAGCCCTGTGGTCAGAGGCAGTCACAGCCATTCCATGGTGACATCCCAGGGGACCTTGGACTGCAAAGGCACTGATCTGTCACAGACACTCATGGGGGGTCCACGGTGACATCCTAGGAGTCCCCAGGCTGCCAAAGAGCCGGGATGTCCCAGACACTCACAGGGGTTCATGTCATGGGCACAGTGAGACCTTCAGGCAAAATTTATTAGAGAAGCTCCTGTTGGGTCACAGGGTGCAGAAAGGAGCCCCAATAGCCTCCATGGATCCCCAAATGTCACCGTTGAATCAGAGATGACATAGACTCAGATCAGACATCTAAGGGCTAAAAGCCACCTGTTTTTTCAATCCTCTTCTTTTACACCTTGCTTTGCTACAGGTGGACCTCATTGGTCATTTAATCAACAGATTTCACGTGATTGGCCAATTAAAGCAACACCCTTCAGTAAACAACTTTATGGAAAAACCAACTTATTATAAATATTGTCAGGGTACCAGTTATTGATGTTTGTTTTACCTTGGGCCATTCTGGGGGCTGCCTGGATGGGGGAAACCATCCTGGAGCAGTTCAGTGCCAGATAAAAGGAGATGCAGAGGACCTTTTTGGTCTTCAGCTTCTAGTTTATTTTTATATTATCTCAAGTTTTGCATTGATGTCCACATCAGGCTTAGCATGCTAGAAAAACACCTCAAAATCGCCCCAAAATATTCGGTTTCAAGGTCTTTAAAAGTTACCAATTAACTCTTAAAACATATATTATCTCTCCTTATCGACCAATAACTCATCCCTTGACTGTCCACATAATCTCTGCACTGTGCTTTCCTTGACCAATCATCCTGTGCCACCAATACTGCAGAAAATGGAGTAGATGAAGAAGATGAAAGGGACTACACCCAAATTCCTCCATTTTGCTTCCTATCTAGATGACCCTTAAAAATCCCAAAACATAAATTTCTCACCCAAGGGACATGGTATACAACCTTTTAATTTATTTCACACTTTGGTAAATTCTAATCTGTCTCAAAGTCCTGGAAGTCCTCTCCATGAGGGAAGGTTAAAGGCAGTGTTTCTCTGGGGGTCAGGACCCCTCAGAGCAGACAGAAAAATATTCTCTGTGCCCTGGATTCCCACACATTTAACCTAAAAACCTTTAACCCTTAACATGTAAAGTTACCAAAAATGTTCCAGGTGAGTAGGATTAGAAGGAGAAGGAATAGAGAACAACAGAAAGACAGAAGATCCAGAGAAAGACACACACATAGGTACCAACTGCTCAGATTCCAGCATCCCCAAGGGAGGAACCCCAAGAGAAGGCAGGACTCAGATCATAGTCTGGCCTCATGGTCTGGCTTTTAACCCCCTGGGCCTTCATGGCCCCGCCCCTGGGGTGGGACTGCCAGTTGCTTGTCCAATATGAGCTAGGGTAGCACCAGCTGCCAGTGTGTGATTGACTGATTAGCAGCTAAGCTAATCAGAGCTGGGATAACATCACCCCCTGCTGTGTGATTGACAGCTCTGCTGGGCCAGGGCTGGGGGCGCGGCTCTGTCCCACCACAAACCAAGGCCTGACCCGACCTGCACACCAAGGCCACCACCTGCACACGCCCATGTTCTTCTTCCTGCTCAACCTGGCCCTCGCTGACCTGGGCTGCATCTGCACCACTGTCCCCAAAGCCATGCACAATTCCCTCTGGGACACCAGGACCATCTCCTACACTGGATGTGCTGCTCAGCTATTTCTGCTCATCTTCTTCCTTGGATCAGAGCTTTCCCTCCTGACCATCATGTGCTACGACCGCTACGTGTCCATCTGCAAACCCCTGCACTATGGGACCCTCCTGGGCAGCAGAGCTTGTGCCCACATGGCAGCAGCTGCCTGGGCCAGTGCCTTTCTCAATGCTCTCATGCACACAGCCAATACATTTTCTCTGCCCCTGTGCCATGGCAATGCCCTGGGCCAGTTCTTCTGTGAAATCCCCCAGATCCTCAAGATCTCCTGTGCCAAATCATATCTTAGGGAACTTCAGCTTCTTGCTGTTAGTGCCTGTTTATTTTTTGGATGTTTTATGTTCATTGTTTTATCCTATGTGCACATCTTCAGGGCTGTGCTGAGGATCCCCTCTGAGCAGGGACGGCACAAAGCCTTTTCCACCTGCCTCCCTCACCTGGCCGTGGTCTCTCTGTTCATCACCACTGCTGTGTTTTCTCACTTGAAACCCCCCTCCATCTCCTCCCCATCCCTGGATGTGACCCTGTCAGTTCTTTACTCAGTGGTGCCTCCAGCCCTGAATCCCCTCATCTACAGCCTGAGAAACCAGGAGCTCAAGGCTGCAGTGTGGAAACTGATGACTGGATGGTTTCAGAAACAATAAACTGCTGGCCAATTTCTGCAAATCACTTGAAATAAAAGTCATCTTAGATCCTTCTTGTTGGTTTCATTTTGGAGGTTCTTTCTCTTTTTATTTTACTTTTTTAATCTTGTTAACTAATAAATATAATTGGTTTTGCCATTTCTCATTTTGTTTCTTTCCTCCTTCCCTGTGGCCCCAGACTGTGTCAATGAGCTTTGGTGCCTTTAAATTAACTAAAGGATCTGCCAGCAAATTTTCTGCAGAGATGCCCTTCTGTTGCCTTCTCTGGAGCTGCAGCAGCAATGTCTGTGTGCAGAGCTGGGGCAGATCAGGGCTGGCACAGCAGCTGTGCCCAGCAGCAGCAGCACTTGGTGTTGCCAGGGCTGCTGCCGTGGCCCTGCCCCGCTGCCCTGGTGGCCCTGGTGTTGCTGCAGGGCCTGAGTGCTCTCGGGGCCGGGCACAGCCCTGGGGGTGGCAGTGCCGGGGCTGCAGCAGGGACAGGCCATGGGCACTGCTGGGGCAGCACTGATGCCTCAGGCCAGGGCCTGGGGGCTCCAGGCTCCTTGCCCAGGCTCTCTCAAGAACACACCCAGGCCAATGCTAAGCACAGAAAAGCCCCGTGAGCAGCCCCAGGCTGGCTGTGTTGCAGGCTGGGGGCAAACAGCATGGCTGGGGCTCTGCAAGGACCCTGGGGCAGAGGGGAAGGAGCAGCAGAGCAGGGGCTGATCCATCCCCAGTGCACTGGACAGCCCAGGGCAGCGTCCCAGAGCGTCCTCATGGAGCTGCCAACAACATCCCCCCTCTGCAGCCCTGGCCTCTCCCCCAGCTCACACAGGTGCCCCATCCTTGCAGGCACAGACACAGCAGCACTGCCTCAGCAGCCCCTGTTTTCATTGCACAGAGTAGGGGGAGCACCCCCATGCTGTTGGTGTGGGGACATGAACCTGAGGGAGCACAAATGCCATCAGCCCCTGGGGCCAGCAAGGGCTGGGGAACACCAGGGAAACCACTCAGCTTTGTCCTGGCCTCTGCACTCAGCCAGAAAGTTTGTTCCCATCAGCTGGGAGTTTCCTGTCCCACTGCAGATGCTGTTTCTCAGAGCCAGAGCTGCCTGGCAGGTGCCCCCAAACTGCCCTGAGCATTTCCTTTGCTTCATCTTTGCTTTCTTTACTTCTCCTGGTACAAATTTCTTCTAATTGCCTACCACAGGGGGCCCAGAACTGGACACAACACTCGAGGTGCTGCCCAAGCAGTGCTGAGCACAGGGGAAGAATCACTGCCCTGCTCCTGCTGGCCACACCCTCCTGATCCAGGCCAGGAGCCATTGGCCTTCTTGCCCACCTGGGCACACTGCTGCTTCATGTCCAGCCTGCTGTCTATCAGTCCCTGCAAGTCCCTTTCTGCCTGGCTGCTGTCCAGCTGCGCTGTCCCCAGCCTGTAGCACTGCAGGGGTTGTTGTGGCCAAAGTGCGGGACTCAGCACTTGGACTTGTTAAACCTCACCTTGTTGGATTTGGGTCCTGGATGCAGCCTGTCCAGGGCCCTGTGCAGAGCCATCCTACCCTCCAGCAGATCAACACTCCCTGACAACTTGGTGTCACCAATATTCCATGAGGCCCCAGAGTGTCCCAATGGTCTCCATGATTCCATGAGGCCTCCCAGTGTCACAATGTTCCTTTTGGTTCCCTGGCATCCCTTGGTGTCACAATCTCACCGTGTCCCCCAAGGTCCTGCAGTGTCACAGTGGATCCTTGGTTCCATGAGGTCTGGCAGGGCAGCAATGCTCTCCTTGGTTCCACAGTGTCACAATGGCCTCTTGGTCCCAAGGGCCACCACGGTATCAAACATGTTTCCTTCATTCCAGGAATCCCTGAGGAGCAGCACTGGCCCCTTGGTTCCATGGGGCCCTGCAGTGTCACAATGGCCCCATCATGACACCAGGTCCTGCTTTGTCACAATGCTCTGCATGGTTCCACAAGGCCCTGCAGGGTCACAGTGGCCTCTTGGTTCCATTGTCCCCAGGCTCAAACAACTGCTCCATGGCTGGTTCCAGAGAATCGCAGAATGAGCAAGGTTGGGCATTGAATTCCAGCACACACCTCAGCTCT
This sequence comes from Zonotrichia albicollis, assembly GCF_047830755.1. Lineage (NCBI taxonomy): Eukaryota > Metazoa > Chordata > Aves > Passeriformes > Passerellidae > Zonotrichia > Zonotrichia albicollis. The sequence continues at coordinate 3,061,413 of NC_133827.1, read as the reverse complement.
CTGATGATCCCGGCACCATGCTGGGCCCTGTTTCACACTGGAGCAGAGCAGACGTTGATGGGACAGGAGCCCCGTGCAGCTCTCAGGGACCTGCAGCTTGCAAGGTGCTCTGCTCTCCCTCAGGTGCTCTCTGAGAGATCCAATCAAAGCTGGGCACCTCAGGGCACAAGAGGCACTGCCTGTTCATGGGCACATAACTGATGTCAGCCTGGATAGGGGCACAGGTTTTAGTACCTGTTAGTTACATATTATACAAGCGAATCTTTATTCTCTGGGTCATTTGAGTACTTTTAAGAAATAGCAAAGTTTTCCCACCAGGAACAGGGATTTCCTGGAGGTGTACTGATGGCAGGAGGAGAAATACTGATCTTTCCTTCTACTGGTGCCACTAATATTCTGTTTATTACTTCTTCTCCCTTTTCCTTCAGGTGTTTTCAGCTCTTCTGTTGAAATGGCCATGTCTAGGGACATCTCTTCTTTTACAGCAGGTGGATCTATGTACTTCTACTGCTCTCTGATTTCCTCCTCTAGATGGTCTCTGGTCATTCAAGTAGCTCTCAACTGACTGGCTTCAGGCTGTGAGCTGGAGGAAATTGCCCAATATCTCTATAGTTCAAATAAATGTATAATAAATATCATTTTGTGTTTTTATCCATCACAGAATTACCTTATGTCTTTGTCTAAAACTGTTCAGGTACAGAAATCCCGTGGAGATGAGGGACATGTCAGATGCTGCTGGGACATCCCAGAGAGCTGAGGAAAGAGCTGTGATGGTTGTTAAACTGTTCAAATGTCCAACTTCTGTTTGTTGACAAGGAACCTTTCTGTGCCTCTGAGTGTCACCAGGCCCTGAGCCCAAAGGACACAAACCTGTTGAGTTGTGGTTCCCACTGCAGGGGCACTTGGACCTTGGCTCTGCGCAGGAGAGCTCTTCATCCCCTTTCTCTCTTTTCCTCCCTCTGGGCATGGAGGGAGCTCCTGGCTTCAGTGTGTGACTCGTGTGTGCAAAGAGCAAATCTGAGCAGAGTCGGGGCAGGGAGGGTTTGGGGGGACCTTGGGACCTGTGCTGGGCACAGAAGGTGTTTTCCATTGTTCTGAGACTGTTGGCTGTGGAAACTGAATTCAATATCCAGCAGAGGAATGACTTTTGCGTTTGATGGAGCTGTGCCTTCCCTTGGCTTTTTTGGCTGACAAGAAATGAACATCCCTATGTGCCTCGGGCAGCTCCTTCTCCAAGGAAAGCAGGTGGGAGTTGGAGCCAAGGAGCTGAAAGCTACAGGTGCAGCCTGGGCTGGAGGGAGCTCAGATTTGCACAAGGCTGCTCTGAGTGCCAGGGCTTGGATGGGGGAAATGGTGGGGTGGGCGTAGGGACAGAGTCTGATTGATTGTCAGCCATGAAGGGTCTTGACTTTCATATCTATTCAAACTGCATGAGGAGGTACTTGGATTCAGTGTCAATTGGAGATTCCATATGTCAATGAATTAACAGGAAAACAAAACTAAACAGGACTTAAAAAATGTTTTCTCACTGTCTTTTTAAATATAATGTATTCACTTTGAATACACTACTGAGATCAATGTAACTACAAATTTTTTGGAAACTGAAATAAAATTATTCCCAGAGGCTTGTCTTGTAAGGTGTTCTGAGTGTTAATGAGCCCTGGGACACTGAATTCCTGCACTGAAGAGCTGAAGGCTGAACAAGCCTCAGGAGCAGGAAAATTCAGCAGCAGCCTTCAAGGTGCTGAGGATGTCAGCAGCCCCCACTGAGGCCATCCCTGCCCAGAGACCGTGGGGGAATGGGCAGGCAAGGAGAGTGTCCCTGGGGCTGGGGCAGCACAACTCAGAGGCACCAGGGGCTCCAGCTGGGCAATGGAGTGTGGAATGTGGCTGGAAAGCCCTGCCTGGGCTGTGCCAAGCAGGACACACAAGCCCTGACCCCTAAATGCCAAACAATTCTCCCAAGGAGACATTTAAAAAGAATTACAATTGATTGTGTACTGTGAGTTGGAATCCCTAGAAATATACGAACTGCAGATTCTCAGCAACTCAAAACAGCAAAGCAACCTTTACTGGCAACTTTGGAAAATCAGATAAACTCTGGCAAAATGTTTTTTATGACACTGTAGTGCTTTTGGTTTGTTAATTATAGATCTTTCTAATCTTGAGATTTCTTAATTAATATACTGATGAGTATGTTGTGTTTTAGTGCTGGTTAATTATTTATGTATTTATCTTGTTGTGAGATAGGATTACCAGAAAGGTACAGTAGGCTTAAAATTGTAAAAGGGTATAAATAAAAATTTATTAAAAGTAAAATTAAATAAAAGGTAGTAAGAATAAAATAAATTTTTTCGAATATTTTTTTTCTTTACATTTTTTTCATTTTACTGAAAATGTCAAGAAACTAAACTAGAAATTGCTAGTCAGTTCACTATTTCTAGAATCGCCTAGAAACTTTTTTAGTTTATTGTGGGGAGAAGTTTTTCTTGTTAAGGTGATGGAGATTTTTTTACAAGAGGAAAAAATTGGTTGTTTTTTCTTCTTAATATTGTCATGGATAACAGTTGTCTGGGGAACTTTGTTATTGTGATGTTTTTTTATTGCTACAAGCTTTTTTACAGCTTGTTGATGGGTCATGTCAACTTAAGGGGTATTGTTTTAAAGATGAGCTGTTTAAAGGTAAAAGTTTTTATTATTTTCTTTTAAAATTATTTTTATCTCTGACAATAGAGATGTTCTCTTGGGGATACTGGATTACTTTTTTTTTCTCCCTGTTTAAACTTTTGTAAAATTACAGTTATTTTAGAATTCATTTATTTAACATGCAGGTTTTTCTTTGATTAATTTGAAATATTTTGATTAATTTGAATTTTTTTATAGTTTTATGTGTTATAAAGAAAAAGATTTTTTTTATCATAGTTTATAAGAAGATTTTAGTTTTAAGATGGAGGTAGTTTTTCTTCTTTTTTGGGGGAGGGATTTAACTTTTTACTGACTTTTATGGTTTTATGGGGTTTATATATATATATATATATATATATATATATTTATTTTTTTTTAATTGAGGGAGGATTGAAGCATTGAAAGGATTTACACCTGACCCACTGATAACTTGTGGGGGAAGTTGTGGTTGAGTTGTATTAGGATTGCTTTTATGATTGCTTTGGGGCTTTTTATTGTGTTTAATATTAGTTGTAGGGTTATTTTGTATGGGTTGTAGGAGTTTTTAGTTTTAATTGTGTTGGGGGAGGGGATTTGATGGTAAGATTTTTATTGCTGTGGTCAGCTTTGTTCTGGTTGGGGTTTTGTAGCCTCTTTTGTTTTCCTGTTTGGGAGTTCTTGGGGTTTGGTTTGGTTAGAATGGGGCTGGTGGGGGAGGTGGCCTGCGGATGGGGGAAGGGACTCAGCCCACAGCAGGGTTGCTTGGTTTGGTTTGGTTTGGTTTGGTTTGGTTTGGTTTGGTTTGGTTTGGTTTGGTTTGGTTGGGTTTGGTTGGGTTTGGTTTGGTTTGGTTGAGATGGGGGCCGCTGCTTCTTTGTTGCCGGGGAAAGAAAGAGGAGGTTCCTGGGTTTTTTCATCTTTAACATATGTGTTTAACAGAGGCATTTTCAGTATCTTTGTCGTTTTACAGATTGTCAGTTACACAAAATTTTTGTATTACTTTTTAAAATTCTTCTCATGTCAAACTACAACAGACATTCAATCAACAAAAACCACATCTCAGAGCATTGACTTGGCCCATTTGACTTCACAAACTCTAAGCCTGTTCAATTTCATGTTATTCAAAATCTGCAGGAGCAAAGAAACATAAGAAGACATGGAAAGAGAGAAAGACAAAAAAGATTTAGAGAAGCACACACTGAGCTACCAAGCCCTGGATTCCAGTGTTCAGATGGAAATTCCAAGAGGACCCACGGTCAAGATGTGTGCTTGCCTTGTGGTCAGCCTTCAATACCCCTTGGTCTTCCTGGGCCCTCTCCCCAGCTGGGACTCGGGGTCATTTGGTCCCTCAGGAGCTGGGCTGGGGCTGCAGAGGTGGCTGTGGAGCATTGCCTGTGCTGTGCCAGGGACTGGCAGCCACTGCTGGGCTGGGATAGAGGCTCAGGGGAGATTGGGGTTACAGGGCAGGGCCTGGATCTGCCCCTTCCTCCCGCCACACATGAAAAGTTTTGATGCAACAATCTCCTCCAGTCTTTCACAACAGGCAATGTTAGAGGGGGAACCCCAACTGTGGCCATGGGCACCTGGCTGAGAAGGACAGTTCCATAGGAAGGAAAGCACAGAGACCCAGTGTTTGGAAAGCAGCTGAAAGGCTCACTAGGCCAAGGCCAGCCAGACTTGTCAGGAATGGCAGATTTTGTCGGGAAGCAGTCTTTGGATCTAGGGAGTTGTGGAGGTGGAGCACCAATCTCACCCATGGACACCTGGAGAAGCAGCACAATTCTTTCCCGCAGAAAGGAAAACACGGAGCCTTCCCCAGTGTTTTGGGGAAAGATGAGAGGTGACCCTTGCAAAACCACTGCCAGAAAAACTTGTCCTGGCAATATTCCTATGGGAACAATCCCTGGATAAAAGGAAGTTTGGAGGTGAAATCTCAATTCAGGCCATGGATGCCTGGAGAAGAAGGAGAGTTCTTTTCCATCAAAAGGAAAGCACAGAGCCCCAGTTTTTCAGCAGCAGATGAGAAGTGACCTTCAACATGCCAAGTTGGACCAGTCAGGCAGTCCATGGGAGGTAAAACCAACCAGACCTGTTCTGTGTTCCCTTGGCTTTATGGTGCTCCATAGTGTCACAATGGTGCCTTGGTTCCATAAGGCCCCATAGTGTCACAATGGTCCCAATGATTCCATGAGTCCCTGCAGTGTCACAATGGTCTCTGTGGTTCCCTGTCAGGACCCAGGACATCCCTCTGGCTGTACTGAGCAGCCAAGACCCCTGTCAGGGGTCTCAGAGACCCTGACACAGAGCCCAAAATGCCCCTGTGGTTTTGATTATGACCCGTGGAGAAAATTACACACATTGTATGAAGATCAGCAAGCCACAACAGTTTAAATAGAATATTAGTGAAGTCATCACAGGGTGGAAAAGTAGATTTTTGCATTTTTGGTATGGTGGTTCAGGAGGCAAGATGGAGGGAACTGTGTCCAGCCTTTCTCCTTCTTCTTGGCTTCCATCTTCTGCTGTGGTGTGGGCACTTATAGATTGGTTTAGAATCGAAGCTCACTGTCTAACATAGGTGATAGGTTTTGGAAAGTAATTGTAAACATTGTATACATAGTTTTTGTATAAAGACATAACACCGCCCTGTGGGCAGGCAGAATGCCTTGGACTGTCTTTGTGAGCTGACCTCGGCAGGGCCCTAGAAATCTTTTAATAGATAAAATAAACAACCTTGAGACCGAGAAATGAAGAGCCCTGACTCCTTCTTCAAGCGCCGGGCTGGGAAAAGAGACTTTTGAACTTTTCTCGGGGTCACTCTGATAAGCTAATGATCCCGACAGTTCCCCAGGCCCCACAATGACATGTGACTCCTCTGTTCCAAGCAGCTTGCAATGTTACAATGGACCTTTGGATCCTGGGGGTTTGTGGTGTCACAATGGTCTCCTTTTGGCTGCACATTGTCACAATGGACAATTGATAACAGGAGGCCACTCTGTGTCACCCTGGAGCTTTGGTTCCATGAAGCCTGCAGTGTCACAATGAACCCTTGGTTCAATGGAGTTCCACAATGTCACCATGGCCCCTCGGTTCTATGCAGCCTGCAGTGTCACAATGGTGTCCTTTGGTTGCCCAGTGTCACAATGGACCACTGATGTCATGGGGCCTTGCAATATCACCCTGGACCTTTGGTTCCATGCAGCCCTGCAGTGTCACAAAGGCCTCTTGGTTTCACAAGGCCGCACAGTATCACAATGGTCTTCTTAGTTCTGTGAGGATCCCCAGGGTCACAATGGTCTCACTGGTTCCATGAGGCTTCAGAGTGTCACAATACTTTCCTTATTCCATAGGGCCTCACAGTGTCCCAATGATTCTATGAGTTTCAATGATTCTGTGAATTCCCTCAGTGTCAAAATGGACCTTGGTTCCATGAGGCTCTGCAGTGCCCAAATGGTCTCTCCATTAGGTTCTATGAGGTCTTGCAATGTCACAATGGATCTTTGGCTCCATGGGGTCTTGCAGTGTCACAATGGCCCCTTGGTTTGATGGGGCCTGTCAGTGTCACAATGATCCCTACATTCCATGGAGCCACATAGTGTCAGTACTGTCCCTTTGGTTCCATGAGGCTCAGCAATGTCACAGTGCTCTCCATGATTCCATGAAGCCTCACAGTGTCACAATGGTCCCTTGGTTCCATGGCCCTGTGCTGCTGCATTTCCCCCTCCCCTTCTCAGGCCGCCCTGCCAGCTGAGAAATGCTCCTTGGGCCTCGGCCTTGGCCAACAGCCCCTGGGCTCAGCTCCTCTGCAGCTCATCACAAACACTGTCTGCTCCAGGCACTGCTGCTGCTCAACCAGCTCCTGGTTTCTGTAGCAGCAGCCCTAGGAACTGTTTTTGTTCCCTCCATTGCCCACCATCCCTGTTCTCACACTGCCAAAGAAAGCTGTTGGTGCCAAGTGCGGCCAGGATGAGCCATTGCTGGGACTGAAGCCCCTCTCTTGGGGCCCTGCAAACAGCGCTCCAAAAGGAGCCCTTGGAGCTCTCCTGGGCCAGCGACTCTCTGAGTGGGGCCTCTCCCAGCCGGGAACTCTCCCGTTTGCTGCACTCGGGGATCCCAAACAACGACGGAGCCTGGGCCGATCCCCTCACTCCTCCAGGCTCAGCCCTTTGCCCTTTGCTGGGGAGATGCCAAAGGATCCACAGTGAGCATTTCCTGCCCTCAGGGGAATTGCTCACAGGTGCCTTGCACTGACTCTGTGTCTGTGTGCACACGGGAGTGCCTGTGCTGGGGAAACATGGCAGAAATGCTGCTCTCTGAGGGATTTCGATAGCTGAGTCTGTCAGCCCTGTAAGTGAGAAGTCAAAAAGTCTAAGCTAAGTTAATTGCTGTGAAGTGTTTTTATTTTGTTAAGTTGTTTAATATAAGTTATAAGCAGAGTTGAATACTTTTAAATGTTATTCTCTGTTAAATGTCAAAGTCATAGAAGTAAGGTTAAATACTGTTAAGTGCTGTTCTTTTGCACAGTTGTGAAGCTTAAGGTATCAGTCAAGGTTAAGTCCTGTTAAGTGTGACCTCCGTTAAGTTTTTAGGCAGTATTCCTTTTATCCTTGCCCTCACTGTCCTTGTGTCACACACCACAGGGACAGTTCTCTGTTCATTTCTGGTTTGATTGCCTGGATTTGATTTGGTATTGTTGTTGCTTTGTTTCCTTGCTGTGCCTGAAATGTCCTCTCAGGAGCAGAGTGACTCTTGCCAAGGAACTTTGTGCTGCTGTCCCTTAATATTAAATCTGGTTTTTGCTGATCCCTTGCTGGGGATTTTTTCAGTGCTCTCAAGCCCTTGTTTGTAACAGGGTGAAGGAGCCCTGGCCCAGGCTCTGGCCCTGGGGGACACGGGGACGCTGCCGGGGGGTCCCTGTCCCCGTGTCCCACCCCCCAGGGCCCCGGCCCCCGTCCCCGTGTCAGGCTCTGGGGTTGATCTCGTGGAACATCCTCTGGGGGAGGCTGCGGGGCTGGGGGCAGGGGGACCCGGGGGGACAGGGGACCCTGCTGTGCACGAGCAGGGTTGGACTGCTCTGGGGGGAGCTGTGAGGGGGGCCGGGGCAGAGTGACCTTCCCAGTGACCTCACACAGCCCCTGTGATGTCACACTGTCCCTGGGATGTCACACAGCCAACTGTGATGTCACACAGCTTCCTGTGATGTCAGAGAGCCTACTCTGAGATGTCATCCTGTGATGTCATGCTGCAGACTCTGTGATGTCACAAAGTCACACTGCGACATCACAGTCTTTTCTGCGATGTCACAGCCAGCTCTGTGATGTTGCTCAGTCACCAAGTGATGTCATAACCTACTCTCTGATGTCACAGAGCCACCCTCTATGATGGCAGAGTTTTCTCTATGGTGTCACACCCTACTCTATGACACCAGAGTCAGCTCTGTGATGTAAGAATCCCTTCAATGATGTCACAAAACCCTCTCTGTGATGTCAGACTGCCACTCTGTAATGTCACAGCACACACTTTGACATCAGAGCCTGCTCCGTGATGTCATCCAGCCATGCCATGATGTCACAGACTGCTCTGTCATGTCCCACAATCCTCTCTGTGATGCTGTAGCTGCTCAATGACCTCTCACAGCAACCTCTGTGATGTCATAGCCCAATCTGTGACCTTACACAAGCTACTCTGTGCTGTCACACATCCCCTTGCTGACGTCACAGCTGTTCTGTGCCTCTATGACACAGCCACAGAGGTGCTGCTGTGACACAGCCCCCTCAAGGCCATCCCACAGCCCCTGCCAGTGCTGAGCCCCTGTGAGCTCTGTCTGTGCCCTGCTGGTGCCCCTGAGGGGCCCTGGCAGTGCCCCAGCCCTGCTGGGCTGTGCACAGGAGCTGCTCCTGGCCAGAGCTGTCTCTCTGCAGCGCTGCCCTTGCCAGGAGCTGCCTCCGGGCCAGGAGCCCAGCCCAGCTCAGCAGCACAGACACAGCTCAAGGACTTTTATGAGCCTCTGGGGATTTTGTGCTCTTTGCATCAGACTCATCAGTGCCTCAGAGTGGGCTCAAAGACTTCTCAAGACCTGAAAGTGAGATTGAAACACTGAAGTTTCTTGTACTTTCAGTAGATCCAGATGAGGCACAAGACTGATAAAGTGTCCCCAGGTTCCAGGTAGAGGAGAGAACTGGTGGCAGTGATGACAAGTTGGGGCAAGCAGGGGAAAGGTGTCTCTGATCCTGAGCAAACCTGTGCCTCTGTCCCTGCAGGCTGTCGGCATCCCCCGGCTGCCCTACCTGCCTGGCCCCTTCCTTTGCTGACAGCTCTGCCTCCTGCCTGCCTCTGCCTGCCCACACAGAGCCTTGGGCTGCTCCAGGCTCCTGCTGGGGATGTGGTGCACCATAGCCCTGCCCAGGCAGGGAAATTCCTTTATCCTGGTGTCCAGTCTGGGTCTCCTCAGGTGCCTTTGGAATTAATTCTTTCTTTCTCTGGCTGTTTTCTACTATGTGGAAAGGATCCACCATCTCTGAAACCACCCTTCAATCCCTTCCAGGGCTCTCCTCTGTTGTCCTCACTCCCCACCCCACTGAGCACAGGGCTCCCATGTCCCTATTAATTGTCAAGTGCTTGAGGCCAGGAGCACCTGGACAAGAGGGACAGTTCTTTTCTATAGGAAGGAAACCACAGAACCCCAGAGTCTGAAAGCAGACGAGAAGCAGTCACCAGAAGCCAAGGCCAGCCAGACCTGTCTGTCCTAGCAGTTTTTGTCCTACAGTAACCCTTAGATATTCGGGGAGTTTTGGGGGTGGAATTCCATTTCAGCCATGGGTTCCTGGACTGGAATGACAGTTCTCCATGGGAAGGAAAGGGCAGAGCCCCAGTGTTTTAATGGCTGATTAGAGGCAGCCCCAATGAGGCCAAGGCCAGCCAGACCTGTGGTCAGGGAAGAATCCTTGGAAAGACAGAATTTGGGGGGCCAAAGCCCACCTTTGTCTACGGGCATCAGGACAAGAAGAACAGTTCTTTTCTACAGAAAGAAAAGTACAGATCCTCAGTGTTTCAAAGGCAGATGAGAGCTGGCCCTCAGGAAACCAAGAGAACCTGGACAGACCTGGCAGCTTTTCTCTGGGAGATATCCTTGGATATAAGGAATTTTGGAGGCTGATTCTCAATTTTGGCCATGGATGCCTGGACTTGAGAGATATTTTTTTCAATGAGAAGAAAAGCACAGGCCCCCACGTGTTTTGAAAGCAGATGAGAGATGGTCCCCAAGAGGCCAAGGCCAGCACAGAGTGGGTTGTGTGAGGTCACAGGTAGGGCTATGAGAGCACAGAGTTTGTTGTGTGAGATCAATGAGCAGCTACAGCATCACAAAGGGGATTCTGTGACATCACAAAGCAGGCTGTGACATCATGGCATGGCTGGATGACATCATAGAGCAGGCTCTGAGGTGAAAGTGTGTGCTGTGCCATTACAGAGCAGCAGTATGACATCACAGAGAGGGTTTTGTGACATCACTGAGTGGGTTGTGACATCACACAGAGTTCTGTGACATCATAGGTTAGAATGAGCGTCCACAGAGCAGATCCTGCCATCATAGAGGCTGGCTCTATGACAACAGAGAGTGGGTTCTGACATCACTGGGTGGCTATGTAACATCACAGAGTTGGGCTGTGACATCACATAGTGACTTTCTGACACCACAGAGTCTTCTGTGAAATCACAGTGCAGGTGCATGACATTCCAGGGTGCATCCCAGAGCTGGCTCTGTGACATCACAAGGGTGCTGCGTGATGTCCCAGAGTAGGCAGTGACATGACAGATGACTGTGTGACATTGCAAAAGGGCTGTATGACATCATAGGGGGCTGTGGCATCACAGATGGCTGTGTGAGGTCACTGGGGAGGTCACTCTGCCCCGGCCCCCCTCATAGTTCCCCCCAGAGCAGTCCAACCCTGCTCGTGCACAGCAGGGTCCCCTGTCCCCCCGGGTCCCCACGCCCCTGGCCCCGCAGCCTCCCCCAGAGGATGTTCCACGAGATCGACCTCAGAGCCTGACATGGGGACAGGGGGCCGGGGCCCTGGGGGGTGGGACAGGGGGACAGGGACCCCCCGGCAGCGTCCCCGTGTCCCCCAGGACAAGAGCGTGGGCCAGGGCTCCTTCACCCTGCTATCAACGAGGGCTTGAGAGCACTGAAAAAATCCCCAGCAAGAGATCAGAAAAACCAGATTTAATATTAAGGGACAGCAGCACAAAGTTCCTTGGCAAGAGTCACTCTGCTCCTGACTGGACACTTCAGGCACAGCAAGGAAACAAAGCAACAACAAAATCAAATCAAATCCAGGAAATCAAAACAAAAATGAACTGAGAACTGTTCCTGTGTGTGTGTGTGACACAGGGACAGTGAGGGCAAAGATAAAAGGAATATAGCCTAAGGCTTAACAGGCCTCACACTTAACAGGACTTAACTTACACCTTAAATGTAACCGATACCTTAAACATCAAAGTTTATCAAAATAACAGCACTTAACAGTATTTAACTTTACTTATAACCTATGACTTAGCAATTTAACAGAGGAATAACACTTAACAATATTTAACTTAGTTAATAACTTAAATTAAATGTAACCGTTTTGCAAAAGAACAACTCCTAGGAGAATTGAACTTAGCTTAGACCTCATGACTGAACCTTACTTACAGCTATCTGGATATCTGAGTGACTCAGCTATCCAAGGCACTCAAACCCCTCAGAGAGCAGCATTTCTTCCCCTTTTCCCCAGCACAGGCACTCCCGTGTGCACACAGACACAGAGTCAGTGCAAGGCACCTGTGAGCAATTCCCCTGAGGGCAGGAAATGCTCACTGTGGATCCTTTGGCATCTCCTCAGCAAAGGGCAAAGGGCTGAGCCTGGAGGAGTGGGGGGATCGTTCCAGGCTCCGTCGTTGTTCAGGATCCCCGAGTGCAGCAAATGGGAGAGTTCCCAGCTGGGAGAGGCCCCACTCAGAGGGAGTCACTGGCCCAGGAGAGATGCAAGGGCTTCTTTTGGAGCGCTGTTTGCAGGGCCCCAAGAGAGGGGCTTCAGTCCCAGCAATGGCTCATCCTGGCCACACTTGGCACCAACAGCTTTCTTTGGCAGTGTGAGAACAGGGATGTTGTGCCACTGAGGGAACAAAAACAGTTCCTAGGGCTGCTGCTACAGAAACCAGGAGCTGGTTGAGCAGCAACAGTGCCTGGAGCAGACAGTGTTTGTGATGAGCTGCAGAGGAGCTGAGCCCAGGGGCTGTTGGCCAAGGTCCAGGCCCAAGGACCTTTCTCAGCTGGCAGGGCGGCCTGAGAAGGGGAGGGGGGAATGCAGCAGCACAGGGCCCATGGAACCAAGGGACCATTGTGACTCTGTGGGGCCTCATGAAATCATGGAGAGCACTGTGACATTGCTCGGCCTCATGGAACAACGGGGACTGTACTGACACTGTGTGACTCCATGGAATGTAGGGATCATTGTGACACTGACAGGTCCGATCAAAACAAGGGTCCATTGTGACACCATGGGGCCTCCTGGAACTGTGGAGACCATTGTGACACTCTGGAGTGTCATGGAACCCAGGAGCCATTGCGACACTTTGAGGCCCCATGGAGCCAAAGGTCCATTGTGACATTGTAAGGCCTTGGGGAACCATGGAGAGACCATTAAGACACTTCACAACGTCACGGAACCAAGGGGCCATTTTGACACTGAGGGAACTCATGAAATCATGAAGACCCTTGTGACACTTTGAGGCCCCATGGATAAGCAAAGCATTGTGACACTGTGAGGCCTCATTGCACCAGTGAGACCATTGTGACCATAGCGGTCCCCACAGAACCAAGAGGACCATTGTGATACTGTGGGGCCTCATGAAACCAAGAGGCCTTTGTGACAATTCAAGGCTGCATGGAACCAAAGTTCCATTGTGACATTGTGGAGCCTTGTGTCATCAGTGGTCTATTGTGACACTGCCCAACCAAAGGAGACCATTGCGACACTGCAGGGCTGCATAGAACATAGGGGCCATGGTGACATTGTAGAACTCCATTGGACCAAGGGTTCATTGTGACACAGCAGGACTGTGTGGAACCAAAGCTCCAAGGTGACACAGAGGGGCCTCCTTATAGTAAACCCTATGAACCTGGGTAAGGCTCCATGGAGGATTGAACAATAGGAACTGCTGAGACAGCAACATAAGTTCCTGTCTCTCTGATCTCTGCCCCATAGCTTATCTCTGTAACCCTATAGGCTATGTTACCTAAACCCTAACTATTGGTCAAGTTTGGATCCCCCTTAACGCAATGAAAGGGGCCTACTTTAGCCCATTTGACAGAAGAACAGCTGTCGCTGAGACCCTTCACAGACTCCCCCAATGAAGCCAATCACTGTGGAACACCAGGACCTCCTTCTCCTCTCTTGCCTTCTGCTGCCCTCAGCCAAGGGCAACCTACCTAGCAAGCAAGAGCTGAGATCCTAAGAGAGCTTGCAACCACTAAAGAGCTGATAATCACCAAGCTTGCTAAGGGGGTTAGCCCGCAGCATCAGCCTCCGGCTAGCCTAGCTGTAAGGCACCCTGTCTCCCTGAGGACTGGGCTCTCGGGCTATCTTGCACTGCTTGATAATAAGGCCAGAATACAGGCTTTATTATATCTCCTATCATCAATGGTCCATTGTGGCACTGTGGAGCCAAAGGAGACCATTGTGACACAGCAAAGCCCCAGGGTCCAAAGGTCCATTGTGACATTGCAGGGCTCATGGAACAGAGGAGAGACATGACATTGTGGGGCCTGGGGAACCATGGAGACCATTGTGACACAGCAAGGCCTCATGGAATCATTGGGACCATTGTGACACTGCAGGGCCTTCTGGAACCTAGGGGCCAGTGTGACACTGTGGGACCCCATCGACCCAAGGGTCCATTGTGACACTGCACGACTTTGCCCTTGTGACACAGCTGGACCCCATAGAAACAAGTTGTCATCATGGCACTGTGGGGCCTCATGGATCCAAGGCAGCATTGTGACACTATGGGGCCCCACAAAACTAAGGGAACATGAAACAGGTCTGGCTGGTTTGGCCTCCCAGGGGCTGCCTGATAAATCACCTTGGCATGTTGAGGGTCTCATCTCATCTCCTATTCAAATGATGGGGCTCTGTGCCTTCCTTCCCAATTGAAAAGAGCTCTCCTTCTCCTCCAGGCACCTGTGGACAGAACTGCGATTTCACCTCCAAATTTCCTTATACCCAGGGATTGTTCACATAGGAATACTGCCAGGACAAGTCTGTCTTGCAGTGGTTTTACAAAGGTCACCTCCCATCTATCCCCAAAACACTGGGGAAGGCTCCATGCTCTCCTTCCTATGGGAAAAAACCGTCCTGCTTCTCCAGGCGCCCATGGCCGAGATTGGATTTCCACCTCCAAAATTCCCTAAATTCAAAGACTGCTCCCAGACAAAATCTGCCCTTATGGACAAGTCTGGCTGGCCTTGACCTAGTGAGGCTCTCACCTGCCTTCCAAACACTGTGGCTCTGTGCTATGGAGTAGAACTGTCCTTCTTGCCCAGGTGCCCATGGCCAAGATTGGGATTTCTACCTCCAACATTGTCTATTGTGAAAGACTGGAGGAGATCTTTGGCTGCAAACATTTCATGTGGGGGGGAGGAAGGGGCAGGTCCAGCCTTGCCCTGCCCTGGAACCCCAGCCCTGCACTGCCCTGGAACCCCAATCCCCCCAGAGCCTCTATCCCAGCCCAGCAGTGGCTGCCAGTCCCTGGCACAGCACAGGCAATGCTCCACAGCCACCTCTGCAGCCCCAGCCCAGCTCCTGAGGGACCAAATGAGCCCAAGTCCCACCTGGGGCAGGGCCCAGGAAGACCATGGGGTATTGAAGGCTGACCACAAGGCAAGCACCCATCTTGACCCTGGGTCTTCTTGGAATTTCCATCTGAACACCACTGAAATCCAGGAGTTGGTAGCTGTGTGTATGTTTCTCCGTATCTTTTTTGTCTTTCTCTCTACTGTTTCTTCTTCTTCTGTTTCTGTGCTCCTGCAAATTTTCATTAACAATTAATTGAACAGGCTTCAAGTTTGTGAAGTTGAATGTGCCAAGTCAATGCCTTGAGAAGTGCTTTTTGTTGACTGAATATCTGTCATATTCTGACATGAGAAGAATTTTTAAAAGTAGTACAAAAGTTTTTGTGTAACTGACAACCTGTTAAACTACTAAGATACTGAACACGCCTCTGTGAAACACAAATGTTAAAGACAAAAACCTCGGGAACCTCCTCTTTCTTTTCCAGTCAACAAAAAGCAGTGGGCCCTGACCCCGGCCCCCATCTCAACCAAACCAAACCAAACCAAACCAAGCAGCCCTGCCGTGGGCTGAGCCCCTTCTCCCCTCCCCAGGCTGTCCCCTCCCCATTGGCCCCGTTCAAACCAAACTAAACCCCAACAACTCCCAAACAGGAAAACAGAAGAGGCCAAAAACCCCAACCAGAACAAAGCTACCCTTAGCTATTAAAATCTTACCGTCAAGTCCCTCCCCCCACCCCCAACACAATTAAAACGAAAAACTCCTACAACCTTCAACCCCTACAAAATAATCCTACCACTAAAATCAAACACATGAAAACCAAATACCAACCATAAAACTAATCCTGACACAACTTCCACCACAAGTTACTGGCAGGTCAGGTGTTCATCCTTTCCATACTTCAATCCTCACTCAAGTAAAGGGAAAAAACAACACAAACATTAAAAAAAAAAAAAAAAAAAAGATTAACCATCAAAGTCAGTAAAGAAAAAATTAAATCCCAAATAAAACATAAAAAAATACCTTAAACCTAAAAGTAAAATCCGCTTATAACCTATAAAGAAAAAACTCTTTTTCTTTATTACACATAAAACTATAAAAAATTAAAATATTCAAAATAATATCAAATAAAAAACTCTATATTAAAAAAAGTTAAAATAAATGTAATTTCATAAAAAGTTTAAGCAGAAAAAAATAGCAATCCAGTATCCCGAAGAGAAGATCTCTATTCCCAGAGATAAAAATAATTTTAAAAGTAAATAATAAAAACATTTACTTTTAAATAACTAATCTTTAAAACAAACCCCATAGGTCTACATGGCCCATCAACAAGCTTTTAAAAAGCTAGAAGCAAGAAAAAAAAAAAAATTCATAATAACAAATTTCCCTAGACAGCTGTTATGCATGAGAGAATTAAGAGCCACAAAAAACCTAATTTTTCCCCTTATGAAAAATCTTCATAAACTTAACAAGAAAAATTTCTCTCCCTAAATAAACAAAAAAAAAACTATTCTAGAAATAGTAAACTAATTAGAAATTTTAATTTTACTTTGTTTCCATTGCCAGTAAAAAGAAAAATTGTAAAAAAAAAATGTTCGGAAGAGTTTGTTTTAATTCTTAATACCTTTTTTCCTTAGGCTGCATTTAATGAAATTTTTTTTATACCCTTTTAAAAATTTTAAGCCTATTTTATGTTTCTCAGACACCTGTTTCAGAACAAAACAAATACATAAATCATTAGCCGACACTATAACCCATCACAATTCCAGACTTAATCAATACATTAATTAAGAAAACTCAAGAAAAGAAAAATCTCAACTTGACAAATGAAAACCAAGACAATGTCATAATAAACTTTTTTGCCAAGTTTCTCTGCTTTTCTAAAGTACTCGTAAAAGCTGGTTTGTTGTTTTGAGCCCCTGAGAATCTCTTGTTGGTATTTCTCCAGTGCATCAAACTCAGAGTACACAAACAAAAGTAATTCCTTTTAAAGGTCTCCTTGAGAGAGTTTTTTAGTGGATGGGAGTCAGGGCTTGTGTGTCCTGCTTGGCCCAGCCCAGGCAGGGCTTTCCCAGCCACATTCCACACTCCATTGCCCAGCTGGAGCCGCTGGTGCCTCTGAGTTGTGCTGCCCCAGCCCCAGGGACGCTCTCCTTGTCTCCCCATTCCCCCACGGTCTCTGGGCAGGGATGGCCTCAGTGGGGGCTGCTGACATCCTCAGCAACTTGGAGGCTGCTGCTGGATTTTCCTGCTCCTGAGGCTTGTTCAGCCTTCAGCTCTTCAGTGCAGGAATTCAGTGTCCCATGGCTCATTAACATTGAGATCACCTGAACAAGCCAAGCCTCTGGGCATAATTTGATTTTAATTTTCATATCGTTTGTGGTTAATTAGAGAGATCTCAGTAGTATATCTGCAGTGAATGCAATATATTTAAAAAGACAGTGAGAAACTATTTTTCAGGTCCTGTTTAGTTTTTTTCCCCTGTTAATTTATTGATATGTGCAGTCTCCAATTGACACTGAATCCAAGTACCTCCTCATGCAGTTTGAATAGATATGAAAATCAAGACCCTCCCTGGCTGACAATCAATCAGACTCTGTCCCTACGCCCACCCCACCATTTCCCCCATCCAAGCCCTGGCACTCAGAGCAGCCTTGTGCAAATCTGAGCTCCCTCCAGCCCAGGCTGCACCTGTAGCTTTCAGCTCCTTGGCTCCAACTCCCACCTGCTTTCCTTGGAGAAGGAGCTGCCCGAGACACAGAGGGATGTCCATTTCTTGTCAGCCAAAAAAGCCAAGGGAAGGCTCAGCACCATCAAAGGCAAAAGTCATTCCTCTGCTTGATATTGAATCCACTTTCCACAGCAGACAGTCTCAGAGCAATGGAAAACACCTTCTGTGCCCAGCACAGATCCCAAGGTCCCCCCCAAACCCTCCCTGCCCCAGTTCTGCCCAGATCTGCTCTTTGCACACACGAGTCACACACTGAAGTCAGGAGCTCCCTCCATGCCCAGAGGGAGGAAAAGAGAGAAAGGGGATGAAGAGCTCTCCTGTGCAAAGCCCAGGTGCAAGTGCAGCCCCTGCAGTGGGAACCACAACTCATCAGGTTTGTGTCCTTTTGGGCTCAGGGCCTGGTGACACTCAGAGGCACAGAAAGGTTTATTGCCAACAAACAGAAGTTGGACATTTGAACAGTTTAATAACCATCACAGCTTTCCCACAGCTCTCTTTGATGTCTCAGCAGCTTCTGACATGTCCACCATCCCCCAGGGATTCTGTACAGGAAGAGTTTTAGACAAAGACATAGAAAAGGTAATTCTAGGATAGTTATGAATTTAATTAGGATTTTGAGTAATGTGATATTTATTTCAATTTCAGAAATATTGAGGAATATCCTGAAGTTCAAAGCATGAACCCAGTCAGTTGCGAGGCACTCAAATGACCAGAAAGCATCTGGAGGAGGAAATCTGAGAGAAATGGAAGGGAAATAGATCCAGCTGGTCAAGTGAAGAGATGTCCTTCGACATGGCCATTTATCCAGGAGACCTGGAAACATCTGAAAGAAGGAGTGTCATGAAATATTAGACTGAATATTGATGGCAAAGGCAGAGGGGAAGATCAGTATATCTTCTCCTGCCATCACTAAAAGGATCCACTAGATCCAGGAAATTCCTGTTCCTGGTGGGAAAAATTTGCGATTTCTTAAAAGTATTTAAATGACCTAGATAATAAAAATATGCTTGTATATTATGAAAACAATAGTGTTAAAACCTGTGCCCCTTTCCAGGCAGACATCAGCTGTGTGCACATGAACAGGCAGTGCCACTTGTGCCCTGAGGTGTGCACCATGGCCTCCCTACTGGGCAGCCTCTGCCAGCTCTTGTAGAGCCCCTGGCACCTGTGGGGCTGCACAGACAGCCCTGCCCCGGGCTCTGCCAGCCTCTGGGCCAGCAGAGAGGCAGCCAGGGCGGGCCATGGCCGGGAACAGGCCCTGAGCCCTGCAGGAGGATGGAGCTGGGCCACAGCCAAACTCAGCCCAGGCCAAAGCTGGCTTCAGCAGCCAGGGCTGCCAAGGGCTGGGCACAGAGGCTGGCAAAGACAAATGTCCTGGGGCCCCTCCCTGCTCTGTCCATGCCACCAAGGGCACAGAGCAGCCTCCTCTCTGGGCCACTTGCCTGTTTGCATTGCCTTGCACAGGCGCTGGCCCTGCCCCACAAGGCCTGGCCTGAGTCCTGCCCCTGCACGCTCAGCCAGGCTGAGATGGACACTGATGGTTTCTGGGCCAGGCTCTCTGGGCCCAGCCCAGCTCCCTGCAAGCTCTGCCAGCTGCCCTGAGCTCTGGGCAGCACCAAGGGCCTCTCCCCAGCCCAGCCCAGCCAGCTCTGGCCCCACAGCTCTGCTCAGGCCAGGCTGCTCTGGGCACTGCCCCATGGCCTCAGCCCCTGGCAAGGGCACAGCAGCAGCTGCAGCTGCCACAGGACTCAGCCCCAGCCATGGGGGTAGGGGCTTGGCCAAGGCCAAAGGAGGCTCCCTGGCTGCCCTGCTCCCCTCGGGCTGAGGTGCTGAGAGCTCTGCAGCCCCTGCTGCCATCCCATCTGCCCAGGGCAGCACAAAAGCCCTGGCCTTGGGACCCTCAAGAGCTGCTCCTGCTCCAGGCCCATGGCCCATCCCAGAGCTGGGGCAGCCACAAAGCTGTGCCCATTTCTGCTCATTACTGCTGTGATGGGGATGGATCCTCAGCCACTTGGAGGCCGATGATGAATTTTACTGCTCCAGAGGCTTCTTCTTTCTTGAGGTTTTTCATTCGGGAATTCAGTTAGAAAAGCTCATAAATATTTGTTCAGAATACCAAAACAAGACAAGTCTCTGGGAATCATTCAAGTTTTTAATTCTTCAGAGGTTAATTAGTCACATTGCAGAAGTGTATTCAAAATGAATATAGTATATTGAAAACAATGAAGAGAGAACTGTTTTGTCCAGTTCAGTTGTCTTTTCCAGTTTAGGTTGATATCAGCAATGTCCAATTTATATTGGCCCCCACCACCTTCTAATGCATTTTGAACAGATATGAAAATCAAGACTCCTCATCACTGACAATCAATCACACTTTGCCCCTCCCCCCTCCCCAACACTTCCGTCATCCAACCCTTCTACCCACTGTCTCCCACCAGCCCCCTGTGAAGAGCCTGGCTCTGTGTTCTCCATCCCCTCCTCGCTGGCACTGCCAGGCTGGCATGAGGAGCCCCTCAGCCTTCCCTGCTCTGGGCTGGACCAGCCCAGCTCCCTCAGCCTCTGCTCACAGCCCAAGGGCTCCAGCCCCACCTTGGAGGCCCTTCTCAGACCCTGCTCCAGCTGCCAGACATCTTTCCTGCTCTGGGGAGCCCAATCCATGCCACAGTGACCTGGATAATCCCTGTCCTTGGTGTCCTGGTCACACAGCCCTGGCCTTTTGTCCCCATGTCAGGCTCTGGGGTGGATCCTGTGGAACATCCTTTGGTGGAGGCTGTGGCTCAAGGTGGGCCGGGGGGATCCCGGGGGACAGGGACCCTGCTGGGCATGAACAGCATTGGACTTGTTGGGAGAAACTGTGAGGGGGAGCTGGGGCAGAGTGACCAACCCAGTGACCTGACACAGCCCTGCCAGGATGTCACACAGCCCCTCTGGGATGTCTCAGACTGCACTGTAATGTCACAGCCCATTTTCTAATGTCACACAGTTAGTCTCTGATGTCACAGCCAACTCTGTGATGTCACGGCCAGCTCTGTGATGTCACACCTCTGCCATGTGATGTCACAGATGCAGTTCTATGATGTCATCGTTCTTGATGACCTCACATAACCCACTCTGTGACCTCATGTTACCAGATGATCAGTTGTCTCCACCAGGTTTGCTGACACCTGGAGCTTGTTCTCCACATACCCAGACCTATGGAAACCACACAGTGCCCATTGTGTGAGAAGGGGAACTGGAAGTTCACCAGCCTCAGTGTCCTGCAGCTCAGCCAGGTGTCGCAGACATCTTTTCATTAAAATCCTTTTGTTAGGATTTTTCCTGCTGAAGCTGAGAAGTTTCAGCAACAAATGTAAACAATGGTTATCTGCTGCTGTGGAATGCAAAGGTGGATCCGTGATTGGTCTCCTGTGGATGTTTGGATTTACTGACCAGTCATGGCAGAGCTGGCTCTCGCTCTCTCTCTGAGACACAGATCTTTGTTATTAATTTTTTCTTTTTCTATTCTTAGCTTAGCTAGCCTTCTGAGAACTTTTTTCTTCTATTTATTTTAGTATCGTTATAATGTAGTATATATATCATAAAATATTAAATGAAGCCTTCTGATCATGGATCAACATTCTCGCCTCTCTCTTCTCCTGCAACCCTTGAGACATATGAATGGGGACACAAGCATCATAACATCACCCCAGGACACAATGTTACAGCCAGGCCCACTGGAACATTGGGGCCCACAACCACCAGGGACCACGAGAGAGACCTCCAGGACACCAGAACTCATGGGTAAAAAAGAGGGGAAACATGTTAATGATTTTGGGGAAACCATTATCATATTTATGTTTAGTCTGGGAAAAGCAATGAATATGTGTGCAAAATACAGAAAATTAACAAAAACTTTCCTGTACTCACCATGCACGGCTTTGGGTGAAGCAACCCCCCGTGCATCCAGCTGAATAAAGAATGCAGTTTCTTAATGCTACATTGGGGTTAAGGAGTTTTCTGTTTTACCAAATTTTTGGTAACACTCCCACTTCCAAGGAAAGCTCTGTCTCCTGCTGTTCACAAACAGAGAAGGGCTGGTGGCAGATGGTGGGCTCGGAGGCTGGCTGGGGCACAGTGATCATGGAATAATCAAGTTTTCAATGGTCTGTGAAAGAAGGAGGGGCAGCAACAAAACTTCTGCACTGGAATTAGGAAGGACAAGCTTTGGCCTATTTAGGAGGTAGTTTTGGGGAGTACCAAATCACGTACTGATTCTTTGAAGGGACACAGGCCTTAAAAACAAAGGGGTCCAGGAAGGATGGGCACATTTCAAGATAGTAATCTTAAGAGGGAAGGGGAAGCCCTTCCGAGTGTGCCAAAATATGAGCTATTGAGGAAAATTACTGTCCTGGCTGCCTATGGAGCTTTTGCAGGGATTCAAGGGAAAGAAGAGGATGCATCAACTTTGGACAGAAGGTCAGTCAACTTAGGAAGTATTTAAGAATGTTGTTAGGTCATGCAGAAAGAAAAGTTGAAGTGTGAAAGCTAAAATTGAGCTTAACTTGACCACTTGTGTGAAAAATGATAGAAAATATTTCTACTAATAAATTTACAGCCAAACATGAGATAAGAATCTCTACTCTTCATTGGATGCACTGGAGAATATAGAAACTAATGATAAGGAAAAGGCTGAACTACTTAACACCTTATTTGCCTCACTTTTCAATATTAGGACAGGCTGTCCTCAGCACAAGTGTTCTCCTGAGCTGGTAGGTGGGCACAGGGAGCAGAACAGACCCCTTTAAACCAGGAGGAAGCAGGTGGTGACCGGCTGAGCCACTCAGATGCTCACAGGTGTGTGGGATCGGATGGGATCCATCCCAGGGGGATGAGGGAGCTGGTGGATGAGCTCCCCCAGCTGCCCTCCATCATTTACCATCAGTGCTGGCTCAGCAGGGAGGTCCCAGAGGACTGGAGGTGCCAATGTGAGCCCATCCCCAAGAAGGGCTGGAAGGAGGAGCTGGGGAACTCCAGGCCTGTCAGCCTGACCTGGGTGCCCGGCAAGGTTATGGAACAGATCACCCTGAGTGCCATCACAGGGCACCCACAGGATGGCTGAGGGATCAGAGCCAGCCAGCGTGGATTTAGGGGTGGCAGGCCCTTCCTGACCAAGCTGGTCTCCTTTTATGACCTGGTGACCCACTTGTGGATGCAGGAAAGGCTGTGGATGTTGTGTGCCTGGAATTCAGCAGAACCTTTGACACTGTCTCTGACAGCATTCTCTGGAAAAGCTGCAGCCCACAGCTTGGGCAGGTTCCCTCCTCACTGGGAGATTTAAGAGCTGGCTGGAGGCAGGGCCCAGGGAGTGGTGGGGATGGTGCTGCACCCAGCTGGTGTCCAGGCACTGGTGGTATCCCTCAGGGATCTGTGCTGGGCCCAGTCATGTTTAATATCTTCACTGATGATCTGGGTGAGGGGATCGAGTCCACCATTCACAAAATGCAGATGGCACCAAGCTGGGTGTGAGTGTGGATCTGCTGGAGGGCAGGGCAAGAAGACACAGCCTTAAACTGCACCAGGGGAGGCCCAGGCTGGAGAGTAGAAAGAAGTTCTTCACAGAAAGGGTGAGTGGAAACTGGAATGGGCTGGCCAGGGGGGAGGTGGCAGAGTCATTGTCCCTCCCCAGTGGCACTTAGTGGCATGGTCTGGGTGACAAGGCAGTATTAGGGCAATGGTTGGACTTGATGATCCCAAAGGTCTTTTCCAGCCTATTTAATTTGGTTATTCTGTGATAATTGGGACACTCTGGGGCCATTGTGACACTGCAGGGCCTTGTGGAACTTAGAGGACCATGGTGAAACCCTGCAGCCCCACAGAACCAGGGGTCCATTGTGGTCCTCTGGAGCCAAATGGAAGCAGGGAGTGCATCGTGACATTCTGGGTCCTCATGGAACCACAGAGGCCATTGTGACACTGTAGAGCCTTGTGTAACCAAGGGGTTTCACCATTTTGACACTGCAAAACCAAGGAGACCTTTGGGAGACTCCAGGACCCAGTGGAACCAAGGGGCTGTTCTGACACTGAGGGACCTCATGGAACCAAGGGGACATTGTGACACTGCAGGATGCTGTGTAACCAAGGGACCACTGTGACATGAGGGGGCCTCAAGGGATCTGGAAGAACATTGTGACACTGTGGGGCCTTGGGGAAACAAGGAGTCCATTGTGACACTGAGGGGACTTGTGGAACTCCAGAGACCATGGTGACAGTGTGGGACCTCATGTAACCATAGGGGCATTGTGACACTCTGGGACCTCATGGAAACAAGGGCCCACTGTGGAACTGTAGCACCAATGAGCACATTATGACACTGTGAAGCCCCATGGAACCAAGAAGAACATTGTCACATTTTGGGGCCCCATGGAACCATTGTTGCTCAGCACGGTCTCATGGATCCAAGGACACCAGTGTGACAGGTGTCATTGTCAGGTGGACATCAGGTGCAGGGCCTGATATTACGAAGAGGCCATTGTGACACGGAGGGGGCCCCATGGAAACAAAGACATCTTTGCAGATGACACCAAGCTGAGTGTGAGTGTGGATCTGCTGGAGGGCAGGAGGGCTCTGCACAGGGCTCTGCACAGGCTGGATCCAGGGCCCAGATCACACAAAGTGTGGTTTAACAAGTCCAAGTCCGGGATCCTGCACTTTGGCCACAGGGCTACAGGCTGGGGACAGAGGGGCTGGACAGCAGCCAGGCAGAAAGGGACGAACAGGGACTGATGGACAGCAGGCTGGACATAAGCCGGCAGTGTGCCCAGGTGGGCAAGAAGGCCAATGGCTCCTGGCCTGGCTCAGGAATGGTGTGGCCAGCAGGAGCAGGGCAGTGATTCCTCTCCTGTGCTGGGCACTGGTTGGGCAGCACCACGAGTGCTGGGTCCAGTTCTGGGCCCCCTGGGGTGGGCAAGAGGAAGAAATATGAAGCAGAAGGAGTAAAGAAAGCAAAGGTAAAGAAAAGGAAATGCTCAGTGCAGTTTGGGAGTGGCTGCCAGGCAGCCCTGGCTCTGAGAAACAGCGTCTGCAGTGGGACAGGAAACTCCCAGCTGATGGGAACAAACTCTCTGGCTGAGTGCAGAGGCCAGGACAAAGCTGAGTGGTTTCCCTGGTGCTCCCCAGCCCTTGCTGGCCCCAGGGGCTGATGGCATTTGTGCTCCCTCAGGTTCATGTCCCCACACCAACAGCATGGGCGTGCTCCCCCTGCTCGGTCCAATGCAAACAGGGGCTGCTGAGGCAGTGCTGCCGTGTCTGTGCCTGCAAGGATGGGGCACCTGTGTGAGCTGGGGGAGAGGCCAGGGCTGCAGAGGGGGGATGTTGTTGGCAGCTCCATGAGGACGCTCTGGGACGCTGCCCTGGGCTGTGCAGCACACTGGGGATGGATCAGCCCCTGCTCTGCTGTTCCTTCCCATCTGCCCCAGGGCCCTTGCAGAGCCCCAGCCATGCTGTTTGCCCCCAGCCTGCCCATGGCCAGCCTGGGGCTGCTCACGGGGCTTTTCTGTGCTGATTGGCCTGGGTGTGTTCTTGAGAGAGCCTGGGCAAGGAGCCTGGAGCCCCCAGGCCCTGGCCTGAGGTGTCAGCGCTGCCCCAGCCGTGCCCATGGCCTGTCCCTGCTGCAACCCCGGCACTGCCACTCCCAGGGCTGTGCCCGGCCCCGAGAGCACTCAGGCCCTACAGCAACACCAGGGCCACCAGGGCAGCGGGGCAGGGCCACGGCAGCAGCACTGACAACACCAAGTGCTGCTGCTGCTGGGCACAGCTGCTGTGCCAGCCCTGATCTGCCCCAGCTCTGCACACAGACATTGCTGCTGCAGCTCCAGAGAAGGCAACAAAATGGCATCTCTGCAGAAAACTCTGATGGAAGATCCTTCAGTTCCTTTAAAGGCACCAAGAGTGCAGCCCCTCATTGACACAGTCTGTGGCCACAGGGGAGGTGGAGGGAAGCAAAATGAGAAATGGCACAAACAATGACATTTCTTTGTGGAGAAGATAAAGAAATTAAAACACAGACAAAAACTTTCAAAATGAAAACATCAAGAATTAACAAAGATAACTTTTATTACAAGCTATTTGTAGAAATTGGCCAGAAGTTTAATGTTTCTTACACCATCCAGTCATCAGTCTCCACACTGCAGCCCTGAGCTCCTTGTTCCTCAGGCTGTAGATGAGGGGGTTCAGGGCTGGAGGCACCACCGAGTACAGAACTGACAGGACCAGATCCAGGGATGGGGTGGAGATCGAGAGGGGCTTCAGGTAGGCAAACAATGCAGTGCTGAGGAACAGGGAGACCACGACCAGGTGAGGGAGGCAGGTGGAAAAGGCTTTGTGCCGTCCCTGTTCAGAGGGAATCCTCAGCACAGCCCTGAAGATCTGCACATAGGAGAAAACAATGAACACAAAACAACCGAATACCAAA
The DNA here is from genome assembly GCF_047830755.1 of Zonotrichia albicollis. Taxonomy (NCBI): domain Eukaryota; kingdom Metazoa; phylum Chordata; class Aves; order Passeriformes; family Passerellidae; genus Zonotrichia; species Zonotrichia albicollis. The sequence continues at coordinate 3,035,744 of NC_133827.1, read as the reverse complement.
CACACACTAAGAGCAAGAGGTCCCAGTTCCCTGAGGTAGGATTTGGAGCAGGAAAGCTTGAGTATCTGTGGGATTTCACAGAAGAACTGGCCCAGGACATTGCCCTGGCACAGGGGCAGGGAAAATGTATTGGCTGTGTGCAGCAGTGAATAGAGAAAGGCACTGGCCCAGGCAGCTGCTGCCATGTGGGCACAAGCTCCGCTGCCCAGGAGGGTCTCGTAGTGCAGGGGTTTGCAGATGGACACGTAGCGGTCATAGCACATGATGGTCAGGAGGAAATACTCTTCTGAAATGAAGAACGTAAAGAAAAAGAGCTGTGTAGCGCATCCTGTATAGGAGATGGTCCTGGTGTCCCAGAGGGAATTGTGCATGGCTTTGGGGACAGTGGTGCAGATGGAGCCCAGGTCAGTGAGGGCCAGGTTGAGCAGGAAGAAGAACATGGGCATGTGCAGCTGGTGGCCGCAGGCTACGGCACTGATGATGAGGCCGTTGCCCAGGAGGGCAGCCAGGGAGATGCCCAGCAAGAGGCAGAAGTGCAGGAGCTGCAGCTGCCGCGTGTCTGCCAATGCCAGCAGGAGGAAGTGGCTGATGAAGCTGCTGTTGGACATTTTTGGTGCCTTAGCATGGGAATCTGTAAGAAAAGTAATAATTTAGTAGTTGGGTTTGGAGAGGACTTCAAATATCCCAGCACAGCCTGGCGGCCTTTTCCCCCCACAGCCTGTCCAGGGCTCTGCTGCCTGGAGCTGTCCCTGCCAGCAACTGCTTCCCTGTGCCCAAGGCTGTGGGCTCAGCTCTGCCCTGCAGACCCTCCCAGCTCTGGCACTGCCCAGGTTCGGCTCTGGTTCTGCAGGCTCTGATGGCAATGTCAGAGCAACCCTGAGAAGGCTGGAAACACAACACTGATGCTGACTCTGAAGGGTCCTGTGGTGATTGCTCCCTCTGCCTGGTTTGTTCAGATCCGAGAGAATTATTTTTTTTTCACAGCCTGAACCAAGAGATTAATATCTATGTGCAATTTCCAGTCCAGAGCAGTAGATTAAAAGAGGAGGATATCCCCTTTTATACAGCCCCTCCCTTACTGTGCTACCTGTATAATCTACTTGGAAATGTCGTGCAGTTAAATGCCATGCTGGGAGCAGTCCTGAACAATGCAGCATCCTCACCACACAAGGAGAACAACTCCAAGCCTTACATGCTGTCTCCTCCCACCCAGATCCTGTCCCCCAGTGCCAGGAGCAGCTGCCAGGGCTGTCTGAGACCTGTCCCTGGCAGGCAGCAGAGTCCCTGCCCCAGCACAGCGCCCTGGGCTGCAGGACCCTGCTCTGCAGGACAGCCCTGGGCACCCCTGGCTGCTCTGCACAAGAGACAATCAGAGAATGTACTCACAGGGTCTGTAGGCATTGGGATGGTCCAGCTTTAGGAGATCACTGCAGGAGCTGCAGCTGCATTGTCCTGCAGCCAGAGGTTCCTGTGCCAAGGGCTGGCAGTGATTGTGCCCCAGGCACTTCTCAGCACCTTCCCAGCCCTGACTGATTGAAGCTCTCTGTGCCTCTGTGCTGTGCCCAGGGTGGCTGCAGGCAGTGCCCCAGCCCTGCTGGGCTGGCAGAAGAGCTGCTCATCAAGAGAAATGTGCTTTTGAAGCTCTTCTTGGTTACCAGGAGCTGCCTCTGTGCCAGGAGCCCAGCCCAGCTCAGCAGCACAGACACAGCACAAGGACGTTAATGAGCCTCTGGGGCATTGTGCTCAGGCCCTGAACATCAGTCCCTGAGAGGGAGCTGAAGAAACCTCTCCAGAACTCCAAGTCAGAATCCAACTCCAAACTTTCTTGGACTTTTAATGGGTCCCACTGCTGGACACAACTGAGAAAGTGTCCCCAGGCCCCAGGCAGAGCAGAGGACTGGAGGCAGTGCTGACAGGTGGGGACAAAGAGAAGCCAAGTCTTTGTGCCCTGGGGCACAGCAGGGTCTGTGCCACCAAGGGCTGGGAGGAGACACCTTGTCCTGAGGCCCTGGGGCCTCCTGGCACAGCCCCAGCCAGGCTGGGCACTGCCAGGCCCTTGTCCTGCCCTCAGCATCCCCCCCTAGCCCACATCCCAGTGGCCTCAAGGATCTGCTGGAAGGAGTCCCTGGGGACCCTTGCTCAGGAATGGCCCTGGGGGCTCCTGAATGCTCCCAGGCACTGCAGGTTTTTCAAAGAACTTTGGGTTTGGCTTTTGTCTTGGAGTCTCTGAGAGGTTTGTGCAATCATGGCCTCCAATTATCTGCTTTAATTAGTCCCTGGAGAGGCTTTGTCAGTAACAACACTCATTGGGGCTCCTTACTACTTCAGGGTACTTCAGTTATTTTAAAGTACTTGGTGTTTCCCTTTTGATAAAAACTCTGTGATAAGTTTATGCAATCATGGCCTCAATTATCTGCTTTAGTGAGTCCTTAGAGAGCTTTGTACTGACACTCAGTAGGGCTCATTAACACCTTGAGATACTCAAGGTTTTTAATGTACTTTATGGATTTAAGAATACTTTTAGGTACTTTTAAGGTGTTTCCTTCCCATACTGAGTCTCTGAGAGGTTTTTGTGCTTTCCTGGCCTCCAGTTCTCTCCTCCAAGCAGTCCATAAGGAGCCTGTGTTGGGTATCCTCCCCCTTTCTGTTTTACAGCAAAGATGGAACTGGAAGAATTTTTGAAGACTTTCAAAAAGCATCCAAAACACATGGGAAAATTAACAATACAAGAACAACCACTAAGAGAGTTAAATGTCCTGTTTTAGCTAGACATCATCCAACCTTTTAGTCCCTTGGATTGGAAGAGTTTATTAAACCAGTTGTTGTTTTCCACTTGAAGCTTCTTGAGCCCTTCCTTCAATACTTGAATGCTCTTTTGGATTGACTCGCTGTGGCTGGAGAGGTTCATGCAACAAATGCCCTCAGAGTCTACACAGCCATGCCCATGTGCCCAGAGTAAAAACTTTATCGCTGTTTTGCAAGGTGGCATGTTTGATGGTCTCTATGTCTGAGAGCAGGTCACTCATTGTGAGGGAGGTAGCATTGGTTTGCTTACTTAACAGACACCCAAGATGGTCTAATTGTCCTAAAGCTTTAGCTGCAGCCACCCAAGGCAGTCCAAATTGGGGGTGCTACCAATCCAATACCTGGATTAAAGCTTTCAAAGCCATCTCTTTGATATCACCCAATACTTCTCTGGGGATACCTGCTGCTTGATAATCTGGTAGGCTGTGTTGTCCCTCTCCAGCTAGATGGTTGATTGTCAATTCTGCCCTTGCCTCATTATTAACATAGTCATTGCTATTAATTGATTTAGTATACACTTCCATCCCCTTTCCATCCCCCTTCCCACAGGGTGTATTCTGCAGGTGACAACAACATGGTCATAATATATTTTAAATCATAGGAGGTTGAGACATATGCTGTAAACATGGCACTCATTAGGCCATTAAAACAAGGTAAGTCCTTGTCCAGGTTTAGAGCAAATTTGGGGAAGAATCCCCCCAAAGGAGCTCCATGTGGAAAAGCAGATCCAATCGGCCCCTCCCCCCAACTGGTCCGGGAGGAAAGAAAAATACCTCCTTGGAGAAAGGTGGAAAAAAAACCCCTGTTTATTAAACAATAAGACCAAAACAGTATCAAAACAATGAGACCCCTTGCCACTCTAAAAGAGATGACAAACTGAGAAAACCCCGGGTTCAAGCAGCAGCTCACTCAGTCTCTGATCAGTCTCTCAGTGCTGGAATCGTCGCAGGCCAGGGCCGGCCCAGTGGGCCACAGCTGCAGCTGCCGGTGCTCTCCTGGGTGTTCAGTCCAGAGCAGTTCCAAGAGGTCCAAAGAAAAGGGAAAAAAACAGTCCAGGGAATTTCTTTGCCTCAGCTAGCTAACACTAACTAAAAAGCAAAAGAAGAGCTCTCTGTCCCGCTGTCTGTCCGCAGACAACACAGTCAGGAGCAGGAATGTGGAGGAGTGGAGTACAGTGTCGGAAAACAAACTGCGCGCTTCTTCTCTCTCCCCCTTCACTCTCTGTAACACTCTTAAAGGTACAAAGCTTATTATTATTCAACATAAACAGAATGAGACGATTGAGGATAAAAGCATCATATAGTCAAACCAGGACAGTCCTTCCTATGATCTTTAGCTGCCCTGAACAGATCCTTGATTTCCCCTCAAACCGGTGGCTGATACCTGGGATTCTGCCCCCTTCTTTCATAACATGCGGGGGCAACGAGGAGTTTTGAGACTATTTGCCAGTCTCCTTCCTTAAGTGTTTCTTTCCAAATCCTTTCCTAGGGATCTTCTGTGGTTGAGGGGCAAGGTGGCTCTGGGGAATTGAAACTCTCTTCTGGGGAGGAAGAATAACTTGGAACAGAAACATTTGGATTAGAAATAGTGTGACAGCTGGCCTTAATATACTTGACCATGTGGGTTATATTGTTGCCAGACAGTGAGGCAAAGGGCACTGCATTTTGTCAGGGGTTGGGAGGAAAGGCCTTGATTTAGGATGGCCGACTTCAAGGGTGGAGTTCTGGAGGTACTGACAGTGGATTGACCGTGGGGGCGTGACCTGCAGTTGTGGGGGTGGAGTCTGGAGGTTCGTTCAGGGCGGAAGAGAAGGTTGTGGTAGCAGGAAGTGGAGGACCCAAGATGGAGGCAGGATGGTCGGGCTCCCAAGCCACATTCAGGCTCCTTCCATCTTGAGTCTCCAGGGCATGATGCTTCAAGACCGCGTGGCCATTGCCATCTTGGACCATCGTGGAAGGTCTGAGAAAGGCAGGTTTGAGCGGAGGTCCTGAGTTTGGAGTGTCTCAGGGTGGTGTGGTAGATGGGGAGCATTAGGGATGCAATGGGGTCCGTTTTGATGAAAAATTGTACAGTTTAACTCCCATTGAATCCCAGAATTCAGTGGTATGAATTTCATCAGCAGAGGCATGTGGAAAATTTTTAATGATCCACCTCATAATTGATTTTAATTTGTTCTTTGAAAATACTTTGTCATGATCAGTGAGAATTAAAGCATCCATATATGCTCCTTTCTACTTTGGACATCTGGCTGCCCATTTTTCTCTTTCTCTGCCTAATGTGGAAGAGCCACCAGAACACCCCAAATCAATTATTGGAGGTGGGTGCATATTGTAAAAACACAGTGGCAAAATGGGCAATAAATGTCTTGCATTTCCCCAAACCCACTTGCAGTCCTATGCAGGTGAAACGGTCATTGTCCCTGCTGATCCTGGGCAAGGTTCCTTGAAGTAAGGATGAATCCACCAGGCCTGGCGCAATTCAAAATTCTGGGGAGCACTGACCTATCCATCAGCTAACCCCAGCTGACGTGACTGACACAGGGAGCCCCGAATGTCATGGTCCCTGTTCAGGCACCAAATGTCCCAACGAGGGTGGCTGAGACAAACCTCTCTGGTTCCCTGACTTCAGGGCAAGGGTGGTGAAAATGAAAAGGAGCAGGATCAATGGAGTTGTTTAAAAGGAACTTTAATAACAGGGTGAAAAACAATAAACATGGAGTAGTCACTAACAGTATGAGGGGCAGGATCCAAAGACCTGAGACAAAGGGGAAGCGACAACATGTACACTTGGGGGTAGAACCCTCTAGAACAATAACCCTATAGGGGAAACAAGTAACCAATAGGGGAGTAGAACTTGGAGAAGTTAGCATAACAACACTAAAGGCTTATTGAGTAACTGTCAAGTTCACCCTAAGTTAAACTAATCATTCCCAGCGCTTGAAACTCATGCCCAGTTCTTTTGGGGTAAAATCTGGCTGACTCTGAGTTACAGCTGGGCTAACTACCACAGCTCTACTTTGCAATGGCCCCTTAGGACCATGTAGCCCAACAGAGCCTCAGTGATGTCTTTGGTTCCACAAGGCTCTACAGTGTCACAATGGTCCCTTGGATCCATGGTGCTCTGCAGTGTCACAATGGCACCTTCATTTCCCAAGGCTCCCAAATGTCACACTGGTCTCCATAGGAAGGAAACCACGGAGGCCCCATGTTTCAGGAGCTGATGAACAGCAACCACCAGAGGCCAAGGCAAGCCTGACTTGTCTGTCCTGGCAGGTTTGTTTGGAGCAACCCTTGGATATTCAACATTATGAATGTGGAATCCTAATTTCACAATTTTATGCCTGGAGAAGCATGATTTTTTCCATACAAAGAGAAACACAGAGCCCTTTCCAGTGTTTGTAAAATAGGTGAGTTCTGGCACTCAGGAATCAAAGACCAGCCAGACCTGTCTCTCCTGGCAGCTTTTGTCTGCAGCAATCCTTGGATACACAGAAATTTGGAGGTGGAATCCAAATTTAGCCTGGATACCTGGAATAGATGGACAGTTCTTTTCCATAAAAAGGAAAGCCCAGAGCCCCAGGGCTTCAGGGGCAGATGGAAGCAGCCTTCCACATTCCAAGGTCAGCCAGGCCTTTCAGGTGACCCCTGGGATACCAAGGCAGCCACACCTATTTCATGTTCGCTTGGTTCCACAGGGCCCTGCAGTGTCACAATGGCTCCTTGCTTCCATGACACCCTCAGGTGTCATAATGGCCCCTTGGTTACACAAGTCCTTAAGGAACTTAATGGTCTCCATGGTTTCACAAGGCCCCACAGTGCCATAATGGTCTTTGGGTTCCATGAAGCCCCTCTGTGTCATCATGGTCCCTGGATTCCATTGAGGCCCAGTAGTGCAACAATAATTCCCTTGTTTCGACAACTTCCTATAGTGTCACAATGACCCCTTCCCTCCATGAGGCCCTGCAAGGTCACAATGGCCCTTTGGTTCTTCGTCACCCCACAATGGAGCCACAATGGTCTCCATGATTCCATGGGGCCTTGAAATGCTACAATGCTCTCTATGGATCCACAGCAGCTCGCAGGATCACAATGGCCCTTTGGCTCTACAAGGCCCGGAAATGCAGCAATGGCCTCTTGGTGCCACAAAGCCCTGCTGCTTCACACAGGCCCCTTGGGACCATGCAGCTCAACAGAGCCACAATGATGTCCTTGGTTCCATGAGGCTCCACAGTGTCACAGTGTCAGAGTGGCCCCTTGGATCCATGGTACCCTGCAGGGTCACAATGTTCCCCTTGGTTCCACAAGTTCCTACAGTGTAACAGGTTCCACAAGGGCCTGCAGGGTCACCATGGCCCATTGGTTCCACAATGCTCCCCAATGTCACAATGGTCTCCATAGGAAGGAAACAAGGGAGCCCCAGTGGTGCAAAGGCAGATGAGAGGCAGTTGCCAGAGGCCAAGTCTAGCCAGACTTGACTGTATGATCAGACTTTGTCTGGGAGTAACCCTTGGATATAGAGAATTTTAGACGCAGAATTCCCATTTTGGCCATGGGCGCCTAGACAAGAAAGACAGTTCTTTCCTATAGGAATAAAAGCAAAGAGTTCAGTGCTTCAAGGTCAGATGGGAAGTGGCCCTTGACATGTCAAATTCAGTGGGACCTGTCAGACAGCCCCCAGGAATCCAAACCAGGCAGACCTGTTCCATGTTCCCTTACCTTCATGGGTCCTAACACTGTCACAATTGTCTCCTTGATTCCATGAGGTCTGGCAATGTCACAATGGCTTCTTGGTTTCATGAGCCCCAACAGAGTCACAAGGGTCCATTGGCCCCACGCAGCCCCGCTGTGAAAAAATGGCTCCTTGTTTCTGTTTTAAATCAATCACAAACAAACCACAGTTTGATCATTGATCCTTGCTTTCATAGGGCCCATGATTTGCACAATGGTCTCCTTGATTTCATGATTCCTGGATTCCACAGTCTCACCAAAGTTTTCTTGGACCTGCATTGTCACAACTGAGCCATGGTTCCATAAGGTTCCGTAGGGTCACTGTGGTTGCTCTCAGAGGCTGGATGAGATGGATGTCCCGAGACACCTTGGGATGCTCGGAATGCCTGTGTGGGGCCAGGGCCGGGTCAGGCCTTTGTTTGTGGTGGGACAGAGCCCCGCCCCCAGCTCTGGCCTGGCAGAGCTGTCAATCACACAGCAGGGGGTGATGTTAACCCAGCTCTGATTGGCCAAGCTGTCAATCAATCACACACTAGCAGCTCGTGCTACCCTGGCTCTGATTGGACAAGAAACTGGCAGTCTCACCCCAGGGGTGGGCCCATGAAGGCCCAGAGGCTTAAAAGCCGGAGCACGAGGCCAGCCTGTGGTTTGGATCCTGCCTTCTGGGATTCCTCGGTTGGTGATGCTGGGGTCAGAGCATTTTCTACCTATGTGTCTTTCTATAGATCTTCTGTCATTCTGTTGTTCTCTATTTATTCTCCTTCTAATCCTACTTATCTGGGACATTTTTGGGTAACTTTACAGCAGAATGGTTAAAGAATTTTAGGCTAAATGTGTGGGAATCCAGGGCACAAGGAATATTTCCCTGTCTGCTCTGAGGGGTCCTGACCCCCAGAGAAACGCTGCCTTTAACCTTCATCCATGGAGAGAATTTCCAGGACTTTGAGACAGATTAGAATTCACCAAAGTGTATATTACAGGGTAGTATACTATGTCCTTTGGGTGAGAAATTTAGTTTTGGGGATTTTTAGTATGGTGTAGAAAGGAAGCAAGATGGAGAATTTGGGGTGCAGTCCCTTTCTTCTTCTTCATCTACTCCATTTTCTGCAGTGTTGGTGGCACAGGGTAATTGGTCAAGGAAAGCACTATTCAGAGGTTATGTGGACAGTCAAGGGATGAGTTATTGGTAGATAAGTAGAAATAATATATGTTTTAAGAGTTAATTGGATAAGACAACTTTAAAAGACCTTTAAACTGTACATTTTAGAGCCATTTTATGGTGTTTTTCCAGCGTACTTAGCCTGGCATGCACAGCATGCACAACTTTAGATAAGATAACAGAAAACAAGAAGCTGAAGACTGAAAAAGTCCCATGCATCTCCTTTTACCTGGCACAGAAATGCTACAGGAGGGTTTCCCCCATCCAGGGAGCCCCCAGAAAGGCCGCATGTAAAACAAACATAAATAACTGATGCCCTAACAATGTTTGTAATAAGCTGGGTCTTTTCCAGAAAGTTGTTTACTGAAGGGTGTTTTATTAACTGGCCAATCCTGTGAAATGCATTGATTAAAGGACCAGTGATGTCCACCTGTAGCAAACCAAGGCATAAAAGAGGATTAAAAAACAGGTGGCTTTTAACCCTTTGCCCTCTGATCTGGGTCTGTGTTATCTCTGACTCATCAGTGAGATTTGGGGATCTGTGGGGGCTATTTGGGATCCTTTCTGTATTTTGTGACCAAACAGGAGCTCCTCTAATAAACTTTGCCTGAAGCTCCCACTGTGCCCATGACAGGAACCCCTGTGAGTGTCAGGCACATCTCAGCTCTTTGGCAGCCTGGGGACTCCTGGGATGTCACCGTGGAGCCCCCGTGCGTGCCTGTGACAGATCGGTGCCTTTGCAGCCCACGGTCCCCTGGGATATCACCATGGAATGGCTGTGACTGCCTCTGACCACAGGGCTCTTTACCATCCCAGAAAGCCCTGGGAGGTGTCCATGGAGCCCCTGTCTCTGCCTGTGACATTCCAGCTCTTGAGTAATCTGGAGACTCTTGGAAAGTCCCCATGGAACCTATCTGAGGGCCTGTGACAAATCTGATCCTTAGCAGGCAACAATCACCAGGACCCTGTTGCTGTGCTCAGTTTCCATGGCAACCATCCCCAGCCCCCTGTTGCTATGGTCAGTCCCTTGGCAGCTCCATGGAGACCCCTTGCCAGGGGTGGTTGCCATGGACACCAGCACAGGCCTGCAGCCACAGCCCGTTGCCATGGCAACCATTGGCAGCCCCATCCCCAGGCTCATGGGATCCCAGAACCACAGAATTGGCTGAGTTGGGAGGGACCCATCAGGATCCTCCAGTCCAACTGCTGGCCCTGCACAGGACACCCCAACAATGCCAGCCTGGGCCCGGCAGCGCTGTCCAAATGCTGCTGGAGCTCAGAGAGCCCTGGAGCTGGGACCCTTCCCTGGGGAGCCTGGGCAGGGCCCCAGCAGCCTCTGGGCAAAAACCTTTTCCTGACATCCAACCTGAGCCTGCCCTGACTCAGCTGCAGCCATTCCCTCCACTCCTGTCCCTGGGCACCAGAGGGAAGAGGTTCCCACAGCCCCAGCCAGGGACCCGCTCCCAAGGCTGTTGCCATGGCCACCAGGGCTGGCACCAGCTGGGATGCTCGGTTTCCACGGGCCGGGGTTCAGGAATGGGATTCCCCAATTTCCTGCTCCCACTAAAACCGCCCTGCCGTCGCTGCCCTCCCACCTCCCATGGAAAGAACAAAAGGCAACGATCCCGGGCTGGGATAAGAACGATTTATAGGGAACAGCAACAAGATAAGGAACAAATGGAACAGAAATTATATCGATAACAGAAGGGATAAGAAAAACTATTTACAGGGAAAACTAAACACAATTCACTGGGTCTGCCTGGCCACAATTTCCCCTGCCTGGAAATTTCAACCTTCTCTTCAGGGAGAGAGAGAGTCCCTTTCCTGCCCCTAGCAATGATCTGAGGTGGGAGTGAATGTAATGACAGGGCCATGGCCAGACCCTCATGTTCTTCCATCCCACATCATATCATTGGCAGGGGCAGGAAAAGGTACAGCTGCCTTCCCAGCATGGATCACAAGGAAAATGGGTTCCCAGGGCTCTTCCCAACGTGGGTTCTCCCATGGGTGATAAAGCTGAAGCAGTGCATGAACTCTTCCTGCAGTTGGGGCATGTGCAGGGTTTCTTTTACTGGTGACTCCGTTGGTGTCTGGTCAAGTGAGAGCTGCTGGTGAAGCTCTTCTCACACTGGGGACACTCGTAGGGCCTCTCCCCAGTGGATGCGCCGGTGGGTGATCAGGGTGGAGTTGTGCTTGAAGCCCTTCCCGCAGTCAGGGCAGCGGAAGGGCCTCTCAACCTCTGAATCCGCTGGTGCTGGACGAGATAAGAACTGGTGTGAAACTTCTTCTGACACTCAGGGCACTTGTAGGGCTTCTCCCCAGTGTGGGTCATTTGGTGGATGATCAGTTGGGGCCTCCTACTAAAGGTCATCCCACATTCCCCACATTTGTATGGCCTTTCCCCAGTGTGGATCCTCTGGTGGCAGCTCAAGAGAGACTTAAGACTGAAGCTCTTCCCACATTCCCCACATTCATAGGGCCGTTCTCTGGTGTGGGTCTTCTGGTGGGAGATCAGGTTAGAGTTCTGGCTAAAGTTCATCCCACATTCCCCACACTTGTAGGGCCTCTCCCCAGTGTGGGTCCGCTTGTGCCTGATGAGGTGGGAGTTGCGCTTGAAGCCCTTCCCGCAGCTAGGGCAGAAGAAGGGTCTCTCATCCGTGTGAATCCGCTCATGCAGGAGAAGATCAGAGCTGGTGTGAAACCTGTTCTCACACTCAGAACACTCGTAGGGCCTCTCCCCAGTGTGGATGCGCCGGTGGCTGACAAGGGTGTAGCTGCGCTTGAAGCCTTTTCCACACTCAGGGCAGCGGAAGGGCCTCTCATCGGTGTGAATCTGCTGATGCTGGAGGAGACTGGAGCTGGTCCGAAACCTCTTCTGACACTGGGCACACTCGTAGGGCTTCTCCCCAGTGTGGATGCGTTGGTGGGTGATGAGGGCGGAGTTGCAGCTGAAGCCCTTCCCACACTCCCCACACTCGTAGGGCCATTCCCCAGTGTGGATCATCTGGTGGCACATCAGGGTGCTGCTCTGCCTGAAGCTCTTCTCACACTCTGAGCACTTGTAGGGCTTCTTCTGATCATGAAGCTGCTCATGGACCACCAGCTCTGAGCTCTGGCTGAAGTTCTGTCCACCTTCATGGCTCAGGGTGGGTCCTTCCTCCTGAGAGCACCCTGGGCTGGCTTTGGAGCCCCTCTTCCTGTGGGATCTCTGAGGCATTTCCTCCCAGTTGGAATTCTGCACTGTGGCACTGCTCAAAACGGCCTCTTCCACAAGATTCTGTTGGGGGAATTTGTCCTTCTTGGTCTCCATCCTCAGCTTCTTGTCTGGGGGAGGAAAGACAAGGAGAAGATGGGATTTGCCTCCGTGCCAGAGGGAAGGGGAAGGAGATCCCCCCAGTGCATCCCCGGCAGGACAGCGTTGGCAGCAGGGTTGTCCTGCAGCCAGGGGCTGTGCTGGGCTGGGAGATGGAGCTGGAGAGAGGGGGAAAGGGGCACTGACTTCCTCCTCACCTGCCTGGGTGTCCTGGGGCATCTTCCTCTTCCTCGCAGTCTCTCCCTCCATCTGGCTAAGTTTTAGGAACGGGAAATTCTGTTTTGGGAGAAAAACAAGCAATGAGCACACTAAATTTTGCACCAGATTGAAGGCAAAAAGGGGGAGAGTCTAAGTCAGAATTCCAATTCAAAAACAAAATTAGGATCATTAGAAGGCAATGATACAGAAACACTGCCTCAAACTCACAGAGTCAGGATATAACCTGACACCCTCTTGGTCAGGGTGGTGGCAGCAGTCCCATTAAATGGTGGCTACAGTCCTGTTGGAGTGATGAATGCGATTCTGTCCAAGAAGTGATGCTGTAGAAGGGTCTGGTCTTCTTCTGAAGGTCCAGTGGTGGTTATGGAGCTCTTGTCCTCTGGCAATCCAGTAGGCAAGCTGCTCCTGGTGTTGAAAGCCTCAGCTTATATCCAGGCAGGAATGCTTGGATCCTCCCCCTGGGCGGAGCATCCCACAATGGGATGATGGAATTTTATCAGTCCTGCAGAGACACTCAATGGCCCATTCACAGAAGATATCTCCCCTGGAGGGCATTATCAGGGCTGAGTCATGGAAGAGATAAAGAACCCTGCCCCACCTGTTTATAGCAGTTGTGAAGTTGGGGATTGAAAACATGCATTTGGTTACGTCTTGCATGGCAACGTGAAACAGTGGGGTAATCCCTGCTCAGGGGGTGAACACCACCCCCCTTACCCAAACTGGCTCAGCTGTAAAACCCCCACCATGGGAAGGCCACACACACAGGGGACAATGTCACACTTGCCCTGCTCCAGGGGAGGTCTCTGTCCCTCTCACTCCCTTGCTCTCCCCCCCTTTTCTCTTTCTTTCCATCTCTCTCTCTACCTCACATTTACTGTTCAATAAAATCCACCTTGGATTTGGTCTTTTTAGCATCTTAATTGGGGCAGAGGAATCTCTCCAACAATTTTCTTAACCAGATTGCGACATTATTTTGCCATAGTGAGTTCAGGGCACTGTTCCCTGACCCCAAGTGCCTTTGACACCAGCATGGTTCCCTCCTCTGAGGAGGGTGTGGTTCTCTCTGGAAGAACTCTTGGAAACTTGGACACAGCTTCCTCTGAGTCACTTATGGAAGAACTGATGAGGAAAATGGCTGTTGTTGGTCTGGATTGTAAAGAAAATATTTTATTGTCCTTCCTTGAAAAGTTTATTAAAATCACTGGAGGAGAGGGAGCAAATGATACCAGCGAGATTGAAAAGGTTCGTTCACTCCAACATGAAAAACACAAGGCTGCTGAAAGTCCCAGAAGAAGCCCAGCTCAAGTAGCTGAATTCCCAAATAACTCCAGCCAGGGGTCTCCGGGAGGATTCTTTTGAGGAGCGTTCAGAACCGGCAGATCCCGGACTTGAGCCCCGGATATCTCCAGGCTCCCTAAGAGGAGCTTTTTTGGGGGCAGAGGAGCCGCAATCGCCCCTCGGGAGGGTCCCGGGGGGTCCACATGGGGATGGCTCAGTACAAACAGGACAGGACATTGGTTTTGGAGATCCCCGTGGAACGGGGGACCCCCGGGGCGGGGAGAGGGGAAGGGGCGATACCGGAGCTGGGGGACCCCCGGCAGCCCGGAGATGAGGCGGGGATGGGACCCCCTGACCCTGACAGGGGTGTCCTGGGATGACTTCATGATGCTCGTACCCTCATGGGTCTGTTTAGCCCAGAAATGAGTTCTGCACCTTTAAGGCTGGTTCTGAGAGCGAAGCGAAGGAGGAAGAAGCTGCAGTTTGTTTTCAGAAACTGCACTCACTCCTCTACATTCCAGCTCCTGGATGGACAGACAGCAGGACAGAGCTCTCCTTTGCTTTTAATCAGTTTTTAGGACTCTGAGGCAGAGAAGTTCCCTGGACTTTGATTTTTCTTTTTCTTTGGAGCTGTTCAAACCTGCTCTGGACTGAACAACCAGAACACCACCGGCAGGTCCCGCCTGAGGCCCACTGAGATGGACCTGGGCCGAGGCATTTCCAGTGCTGGACGGACTGATAATAGACTGATAAGTGACTGATAAGACACTGATAAGACACTGATAAGACACTGATAAGACACTGATAAGACACTGAGTGGGCCGAGCTACAACCAAAGGAGCGACTTTCGGAGTTTGTCATCTATTTTTGAGCAGCAGGAGGTTTTATTGCTTAATATTGTTCAATTTTTGTGCTGGTGAATGCTTTGCCTGTAAAATAAAGTTTTTTTAGAATTTTCTCCCCGGAAATATTTTCCCGGACTGGCTGAGGGTGGGGCTGCTGAATCGGCATTCTAGAGGAAACTGCTTTTGGAGGGTTTCAACCAAATTTGCCCTAAACCAGGACAGGGTGGTGGAAAGAATGGGGAACCCCGAGTGGCTGGATTGAGGGGAGGCTGGAGAGGGGGACCTTGGGACCTCAGAACCTCACAGAATCCAAAAGCAGGACCCTGGATGGGGGGAATCCCCAGGACCCATGGGATCCCCAGCAGCCCTGAGAGAGGGGACCACCAGAACCCCAGAGGGATGAGACTGGAAATGGGAAAATCCTTGTGTTTTTTTTTTCATTCACTCTTGATTTTTGGAGGTTTTTATGCACAGCAGGTGACTTCTAGAGATAGACTTGGGTGGGAGGAATCCCCAACCCAAGGCATTAACACCTTGTTTTTCCCCCAACCAGGATTTTCCCCAAACCTTCCCGATGTGACATCCCCCCTGTCCTACTCTGGGTGAGCTCAATCCCAAACCTGACCCCAATTCTGGTCTCAGTCTCACTCCATGTTTAGACACACTCAGGTCTGTATTATTCTCATCCCAGTCTCAAACTCATCTATCCCAACCCCAGCCCGAAAGTCAATCCCATGTCTAGCCCTAACCCCAATCCCACCTCTAATCCAATCTCAGCCCCAACTCCAAGCCCAGCCCCAATTCCAGCCCCTTCCTAAATCCTCAGCCCCAAACCAAACCCAGGTTCAGTCCTTCTGGGCGTTTGGGGGTGTCTCTGTCCCTCTGACCCCGATGATGTTTGGGTGGGGTCACACGTTTGGGGTGACGTTTGGGGTGAGTGAGAGGGAAAGAGACCCCCCCAGGCCTCCCCAGGGGTGAGAAGGTCAGAGAGCTCCCCCAGCCCCGAGCACCCTCAGCGGTGAGAGGGACACAGAGCCCCTGGTCCCCAGCCCTGCACAGGCGTTGCCTGAGGCCAGAGGGATGGAGACCCCCCGAGTGTCCCCCAGGGTGAGGAGACAGAGACCCCCGAGCATCCCCTGGGCTGAGAGGGACAGAGACTGCCCCTCTCACCCCCTGGCACAGGGGTGAGAGGGAGGGAGACCCCCCAGGCATTTCCTGGGGTGAGAATGATGGAGACCCCCTGGGGAATGGCCTGGGGTGAGAGGGACAGGGACACCCCTGGGGAACGGCCTGGGGTGACAGGGACAGGAACAACCCCCCCAAACCCCTCCCAAGCATCCCCCAGTGTGAGAGGCACAGGGACCCCTTAAGCATCCTCTGTGCACTGGACAAAATAAACTTGATAGAAATAAAACTTGACTCTGCAAAATCACTTTGAAGAATATATGCTCTTCCCACAAGTAACTTGGGATGAAAGCGCAAACAAATCCCAAATATGAATAAACCAACATTCCAAGCAGTGATGTGGCAATTCCAATACTCATTGCTTCCTGCACAGCTCCAGCTCAGCTGCTGGCCAGTTCCAATAACAGGAAAGTGGAAATTTGGCCCAATACAGATTATTAAAAGGAATGGAAAGCTCTGTGTAGCAGTCACAAAGATGACAGGGATAAAGAGAAAAATGATTGTCACATTTGGTAAAGCCCCCAAGCCTGGGAATTCAGGACTTATTCGGAAATTTATCTACTTGAGCTGGGCTTCTTGTGGGACTTTTAGCCGCCTTTTGTTCCTCACTGTGGGGTGAATTAACCTTGTCAGTCTTGCTGGTAACATTTGCTCCCTTTCCTCCAGTGATTTTAACAATTTTATAAAGAAACACAACAAATTATTTTCTTTACACTGGCCACCCATAAAAGCCATTTTCCTCATCATTTCTCCCATAAGTTCCCCAGGAGGAAGGAGCGACTGTGTCCAAGTTTCCAAGAGTTCTTCCAGCAAGAACCATAACCTCCTCAGTGGAGGGAACCATGCTGTTGTCAAAGGCACTTGGGGTCAGAGAACAGTGCCCTGAACTCACTGCGCCAAAATAATATGGCAATATGGTTAGTAAAATTGTCAGAGAGATGCCTCTGCCCCAGTTAAGGTGCTAACGCGACCAAATCCAAAATGAATTTTATTGAACAGTAAATCTGAGGTAGAGAGAGAGATGGAGAGAAAGAGAAAAGATGAGCAACAAGGGACCGAGACCTCCCCTGGAGCAGAGCAAGTGTGACATTGTCCCTGTGTGTGTGCCCTTCCCAGGGTGGGGGTTTTACAGCTGAGCCAGTTTGGGTAAGGGGGGTGGTGTTCACCCCCTAAGCAGGGATTACCCCACTGTTTCAGGTTGCCATGCAAGATGTAACCATATGCATGTTTTCAATCCCCATCTTCATCAACTGCTATAAACAGGTGGGGCAGGGTTCTTTATGTCTTCCATGACTCAGCCCTGATAATGCCCTCCAGGGGAGATATCTTCTGTGAATGGGCCATTGAGTGTCACTGCAGGACTGATAAAATTCCATCATCCCATTGTGGGGTGCTCCGCCCAGGGGGAGGAACCAAGCATTCCTACCTGGATATAAGCTGAGCCTTGCTACAACCAGGAGCATCTTGCCTACTGGATTACCAGAGGACAAGAGCTCCATAACCACCACTGGACCTTCAGAGGAAGACCAGACCCTTCTACAGGATCAGTGCTCTGACAGAATCACATTCATCACTCTAACAGGACTGCAGCCACCATTTAATGGGACGGCAGCCACCACCCTGACCAACAGGGTGTCAGGTTATATTCTGACTCTGTCAGTTTAAGGCAGGGTTTCTGTATCATTGCCTTGACCTTCATTTTCTTATTAAATTGTAATTCTGACTTAGCCTCTCCCCCAGGTTTGCCTTCAAACCAGAACAAAAGACAATGTGCGCACCCTTTGTTTTCTTCCCAGAACAGGATTTCCCATTCCCAAACCTTGATTGGATGGAGGAGGAGGCTGCGAGGAAGAGGAAGGAGCCCCAGGACACCCAGGCAGGTGAGGAGGAAGTCAGTGCTCCTTTCCCTCTCTCTCCTGCTCCATCTCCCAGCCCAGCACAGATCCTGGAACAAAAGACAATGTGCACACCCTTTGTTTTCTTGCCAGGACAGGATTTCCCATTCCCAAACCTTGATTGGATGGAGGAGGAGGCTGCGAGGAAGAGGAAGGAGCCCTGGGATACCCAGGCAGGTGAGGAGGAAGTCAGTGCCCCTTTCCCCCTCTCTCTTGTACCATCTCCCAGCCCAGCACAGCCCCTGGCTGCAGGACAACCCTGCTGCCAAGACCGTCCTGCCGGGGATGCACTGGGGGGATCTCCTTCCCCTTCCTTTTGGAATGGAGGCAAATCCCATCTTCTCCTTCTCCTTCCTTCCCAAGACAAAAAGTTGATGATGGAGACCAGGGAGGAAAAATCTCCTTGGCAGAACCTCATGGAAGAGGCTGTTTTGATTGACTCCACAGTGCAGAATTCTAATGGGGAGGAAAATACCCAGAGATCCTGCAGGAAGAAGGGCTCCAAAACCAGCCCAGAGTGCTCTGAGAAGGAAAGACTTACCCAGAGCCAGGAAGGTGGACAGAGCTTCAGCCAGATCTTGGAGCTGAGGGCCCAGGAGCAGCTTCATGATAAGGAGAAGCCCCACAAGTGCTTGGAGTGTGGGAAGAGCTTCAGACAGAGCAGCACCCTGATCAGCCACCAGATGACCCACACTGGGGAATGGCCCTACAAATGTGGGGAATGTGGGAAGGGCTTCAGCTACAGCTCCCACCTTGTGACCCACCAACGCATCCACACTGGGGAGAGGCCCTACGAGTGTGGGGAATGTGGGAAGGGCTTCAGCTGCAGCTCCGCCCTTGTCACCCACCGACGCATCCACACTGGGGAGAGGCCTTACGAGTGCCCCACATGTGGGAAGAGGTGTCATTCCAGCTCAAATCTCCGCATGCATGAGCGGATTCACACAGAGGGGAGGCCCTTCCGCTGCCCTGACTGTGGGAAGGGCTTCAAGCACAACTCCACCCTCATCACCCACCGGCGCATCCACACTGGGGAGAGGCCCTTCGAGTGTCCCCAGTGTGGGAAGAGCTTCACCACCAGCTCTGCCTTGACCAGACACCAACGGAGGCACCGGTAAGGGAAGCCCTGCAAATGCCACAAATGCAGGAACAGCTTCAGGGACCACTCCAGCTCCATCCCCCATTGGAGGGCCCACATTTGGAACAGCCCTGGTGATCCATTTTCCCTGTGATCCATCTGGGAAGACACCTGTCCCTTTACCTGCCCTTGCCAAAGACATGATGTGGGATGGAACAACATGAGGGTCTGGCCATGGCCGTGTCATTACATTCACTCCCACATCAGGTCATTGTTAGGGGCAGGAAAGGGACTCTCTCTCTCTCCCCCTGAGGAGAAGGGTGTCCTTTCCAGGCAGGGGAAATTGTGGCCAGGAAGAGACTGTTGTTGATATATTAGTTTTCCCTGTAAACAGTTTTTCTTATCCCTTCTGTTATCAATATTATTTCTGTTTCTGTTTGTTCCTTATCTCATTGCTGTTCCCAATAAATTGTTCTTATCCCAGCCTGGGATCTTTGCCTTTTGTGCTTTCCATGGGAGGCGAGAGGGCAGTGAGGGCAGTGCAGTTTTAGCGGGGGCAGGAATATGGGGAATGCCATTCCTGAAACCCAGCCTGTGGAAACAGAGCATCCCAGCTGGTGCCAGCCCTGGTGGCCATGGCAACAGCCTTGGGAGCGGGTCCCTGGCTGGGGCTGTGGGAACCTCTTCCCTCTGGTGCCCAGGGACAGGAGTGGAGGGAACGGCTGCAGCTGAGTCAGGGCAGGCTCAGGTTGGATGTCAGGAAAAGGTTTTTGCCCAGAGGCTGCTGGGGCCCTGCCCAGGCTCCCCAGGGAAGGGTCCCAGCTCCAGGGCTCTCTGAGCTGCAGCAGCGTTTGGACAGCACTGCCAGGCCCAGGCTGGCATTGTTGGGGAGTCCTGTGCAGGGCCAGCAGTTGGACTGGAGGATCCTGATGGGTCCCTCCCAGCTCAGCCAATTCTGTGGTTCTGGGATCCCATGAGCCTGGGATGTGGCTGCCAATGGTTGCCATGGCAACGGGCTGTGGCTGCAGGCCTGAGCTGGTGTCCATGGCAACCACCCCTGGCATGGGATCTCCATGGAGCTGCTGAGGGACTGACCATAGCAACAGGGGGCTGGTGATGGTTGCCATGGAAACTGACCATAGCAACAGGGTCCTGGTAATGGTTGCCGTGGAAACTGAACAGAACAACAGGAGGCTGGTGATGGTTGCCTGCTAAGGATCAGATTTGTCACAGGCCCTCAGAGGGGTTCCATGGGAACTTTCCAGGAGTCTCCAGGCTGTTCCAGAGCTGGAATGTCACAGGCACAGACAGGGGCTCCATGGACACCTCCCAGGGCTTTCTCGGGATGTTAAAGAGCCCTGTGGTCAGAGGCAGTCACAGCCATTCCATGGTGACATCCCAGGGGGACCTTGGGCTGCAAAGGCACCGATCTGTCACAGGCACTCACGGGGGCTCCATGGTGACATCCCAGGAGTCCCCAGGCTGCCAAAGAGCCAGGATGTCCCAGACACTCACAGGGGTTCCTGTCATGGGCACAGTGGTAGCTTCAGTCAAAGTTTATTACAGAAGTTTCTGTTGGGTCACGAGGTGCAGAAATCAGCCCCAAATACCCCCAAGGATGTCCAGGCTTTCTAAACTCCTTCTGGGAGAGCCACACTGGAGCAGCTGTTTCCAATCCCAGCTGCAGACTTTTCAAAAATTTTTGTGTAAAGAATTATAAAGCGGGAAACAAACCGTTGTAGAATTTGTCCCACAGGATTAGGGATGGCAAACCAGATATATTTATGTAAATATGTATTATCTATTATGGTAATTATTAGAGAAAATTGTCTAAATCAGAAATATTTACCCATGATTTAAGAGATGTATAATATATTATATAGAGCACTAAGAAATTATTTCAAAGCATCTGTATTAAAGCAAAATCTGTAATTAATCAGAGATTGATGTCACTCCTGCAGACCATTGACTGTGGGCAAGTCCCTTTGGCTCAGCCAGGAGCAGTGACCTTGAGGGGTTTCCCCACTGCAGGGAGGAATCCCCACCTCCCCCAAGAAGGGAAATGTCAGGAGATGCTGCCATTAAAATTTGGGATGTGGCTTTTCCAGTCTGAGGTTCTGCCCTGTCAGTCAGATGTGCCCAGGCTGGGCCAGCTCAGCAGCTCTGCAGAAGCTCTCAGTGGTGTCACTTGGTTGTTCCTTTCTCTGGGGATTTTTCCACCCCTGCCACCGCTTCAATTCCCTCTGAGGAATCTGAAATTTGGGATGGAGGAGTCAGGCTGGTTTCAGCATGATTCACCCCAAAAGCAGTGTGACACCCCTCCTTCATTTCCCACTGGGGGCTTTGCAAACAGGGCCTTGCTGGGGTTGTTGGAGCCCATTGCAGGCAGAGCCTCCTGCTCCAGCAGGAACTGCCTTTCCTGTGCCATGAGCAGGGCAGGCCCCGCGGCAGGAAAAGCCCCAGGCTAGCCCCAGCACAGGGAAGGGCTCGGGCACAAGGGCAGAGTGCCGTGCTGGGAGCTGTGCCAGGGAGAGCCTGAGGCATCAAGGGCACCTTGTTTGAGAGAATTGTTTGGGGAATGGGAGCAGGGCTTGTGTGTCCTGCTTGACCCAGCCCAGGCAGGGCTTTCCCAGCCACATTCCACACTCCATTGCCCAGCTGGAGCCTCTGGTGCCTCTGAGTTGTGCTGCCCCAGCCCCAGGGACGCTCTCCTTGTCTGCCCATTCCCCCACGGTCTCTGGGCAGGGATGGCCTCAGTGGGGGCTGCTGACATCCTCAGCACCTTGGAGGCTGCTGCTGAATTTTCCTGCTCCAGAGGCTTGTTCAGCCTTCAGCTCTTCAGTGCAGGAATTCAGTGTCCCAGGGCTCATTAACACTCAGAACATCTAAACAAGCCAAGCCTCTGGGGATAATTTGACTTCAGTTTCTAAATCTTGTGTGGTTAATAAGAGAGATTTCAGAAGTGCATTCAACTGAATATGATCTATTTTAAAAGACAGTGAGAAAAGATTTTTTAGGTCCTGTTTAGGTTTTTCTTGTTTCCTCTGTAAATAGCAATCTCCAATTGACACTGAATCCAGGTACCTCCTCATGCAGTTTGAATAGATATAAAAATCAAGACCCTTCATGACTTCAATCAGACTCTGTCCCTACCCCCACCCCACCCTTTCCCCATCCAAGCCGTGGCACTCAGAGCAGCCTTGTGCAAATCTGAGCTCCCTCCAGCCCAGGCTGCACCTGCAGCTTTCAGCTCCTTGGCTCCAACTCCCACCTGCTTTCCTTGGAGAAGGAGCTGCCCAAGACACAGAGGGATGCTCACTTCTTGTCAGCCAACAAAGCCAAGGGAAGGCTTAGCACCATCAAAGGCAAAAGTCATTCCTCTGCTGGATATTAAATCCACTTTCCACAGCAGACAGTCTCAGAGCAATGGAAAACACCTTCTGTGCCCAGCACAGATCCCAATATCCCTGCAAACCCTCCCTGCCCCGATTCTGCCCAGATTTGCTCTTTGCACACACGAGTCACACACTGAAGTCAGGGGCCCTCTACATTCCCAGATGGACGAAAAGAGAGAAAGGGGATGAAGAGCTCTCCTGTGCAGAGCCAAGGTCCAAGTGCAGCCCCTGCAGTGGGAACCACAACTCATCAGGTTTGTGTCCTTTCGGGTCAGGTGCTGGTGACACTCAGAGGCACAGAAAGGTTTCTTGCCAACAAACACAAGCTGGACATTTGAACAGTTTAATAATCATCACAGCTCTCTGTGATGTCTCTGCAGACTCTGACATGTCCCCCATCCCCAAGGGATTTCTGTACAGCAACAGTTTTAAACAAGGCATAAGGTAATTCTGTGATAGATAAAAACACAATTAAAATGATATTTATTATATATTTATTTGAACTTCAGAAATATTGGGCAATTTCTTCCAGCTCAAAGCATGAAGCCAGTCTGTTGAGAGGCACCTGACTGACCAGAGAGCATCTAGAGGAGGAAATCAGAGAGCAGTAGAAGTACATAGATCCACCTGCTGTAAAAGAAGAGATGTCCTTAGACATGGCCATTTCAACAGAAGAGCTGAAAACACCTGAAGGAAAAGGGAGATGAAGTAATAAACAGAATATTGGTGACACCCGTAGAAAGGAAGATCAGTATTTTTCCTCCTGCCATCAGTACACCTTGAGGAAATTCCTGTTCCTGGTGGGAAAACTCTGCCAATTCTTAAAAGTACTCATATGACCCAGATAATAAAGATTTGTTTGTATGTCATGAAATTAGAGTCTTTCATTAGCAAATTTGCAGATGACACTAAGCTGGGAAAGTGTGTCGATCTGTTAAAAGGACGAAGGGCTTTGCAGAGGGACTTGGAATGGTTGGATGGATGGGCAGAATCTAATGGGATGAGGTTCAATAAGTCCAAGTGCCAAGTCCTGCACTTTGGCCACAATAATGCCCTGCAACATTATAGGCTGGGGACCATGTGGCTGGACAGTGCTCAGGTGGAAAGGGACCTGGGGTTGCTGGTTGACTGTCGGCTGAACATGAGCCAGCAGAGTGCCCAGGTGGCCAGGAAGGCCAAAGGCATCCTGGCCAGCATCAGGAATAGTGTGGCCGGCAGGAGCAGGGAGGTCATCCTTCCCCTGTACATGGCACTGGTGAGGCCACATCTTGAGTATTGCGTTCAGTTCTGGGCCCCTCAGTTTAGGAGGGACGTTGAGATGCTTGAGCGTGTCCAAAGAAGAGCAACGAGGCTGGTGAGGGGCTTGGAACACAAGCCATATGAAGAAAGACTGAGGGAGCTGGGGTTGTTCAGCCTGGAGAAAAGGAGATTCAGAGGTGACCTTATCACCCTCTTCAACTTCCTGAAGGATGGCTGTGGTGAGCTGGGGGTCAGTCTCTTTCTCTAGGCAAGAACAGACAGAACAAGAGGACACAGTCTCAAGCTGCACCAAGGGAGATATAGGCTAGAATTAGGGAGGAAGTTTTTCACAGAAAGAGTGGTCAAATACTGGAATCATCTACTCAGGGAGGTGATGGAGCCACCATCCCTCGATGTGTTTAAGGGAAGACTGGATGTGGCACTTGGTGCCATGATCTAGTTGAGGTGTTAGAACATGGGTTGGACTCGATGATCTTAAAGGTCTCTTCCAACCTAGAAATTCTGTGATTCTGTGATTCTGTGATTCTGTGAAACTAACAGGTATTAACACCTGTGCCACTTTCCAAGCAGACATCAGTTGTGTGCCCGTGAACAGGTTGTGCCAGTTGTGCCCTGAGGTGCCCAGCTGGAGTTGGATCTCTTTGAGAGCACCTGAGGAAGAGCAGAGCACCTTTAGAGCTGCAGGTCCCTGCCAGCCCTGCAGGGCTCATGTCCCACCAACATCTGCTCTGTTCCAGTCTGAAACAGGGCCCAGCATGGTGCTGGGATCATCAGAGAGCTGCGGTGTGTGCTGGAATTCAATGCCCTCCCCATTCCACAGCAGCCCTGCATTTCCCTCCGGCAGCCTTGGTCTCCAGCACAGCAATGGAGGCTCTTTGGGCTCTGGACTGTTGCTGCAGCCCCCAAGGGCAGCTGAGCTCTGCCTTTGGCACAGTCAGGCCTGGCCAGCGCAGGCCATGCTCAGCAATTGCTTGTGTGTGCCTGGCCTTGCTGTCAGCCCCGGTAGTGGCTGCGTGGCCCCTTCGTGGCCCTGTGCAGGCCCAGCCCCTGTGCAGGCCCAGCCCAGGCCAGCAGCATTGCGGCTGGGAACGGCCCCTGTGCCGTGGTGCCCACAGCAGCCTTGGGGCTCTGTGCCCCATGGCCTCCCTGCTGGGCAGCCTCTGCCAGCTTCTGCAGAGCCCGTGGCACCGGTGGGGCTGCACAGACAGCCCTGCCCCGGGCTCTGCCGGCCTCTGGGCCAGCAGAGAGGCAGCCAGGGCTGGCCATGGCCGGGAACAGGCCCTGAGCCCTGCAGGAGGATGGAGCTGGGCCACAGCCAAACTCAGCCCAGGCCAAAGCTGGCCTCAGCAGCCAGGGCTGCCAACACATGTGGACAGAGGCTGGCACTGACAAATGTCCTGGGCCCCCTCCCTGCTCTGTCCATGCCACCAAGGGCACAGAGCAGCCTCCTCTCTGGGCCACTTGCCTGTTTGCAATGCCTTGCACAGGCGCTGGCCCTGCCCCACAAGGCCTGGCCTGAGTCCTGCCCCTGCATGCTCAGTCAGGCTGAGATGGACACTGATGGTTTCTGGGCCAGGCTCTCTGAGCCCAGCCCAGCTCCCTGCAAGCTCTGCCAGCTGCCCTGAGCTCTGGGCAGCACCAAGGGCCTCTCCCCAGCCCAGCCCAGCTGGCTCTGACCCCACAGCTCTGCTCAGGCCAGGCTGCTCTGGGCACTGCCCCACGGCCTCAGCCCCTGGCACAGCAGCAGCTGCAGCTGCCACAGGACTCAGCCCCAGCCATGGGGGAAGGTGCTTGGCCAAGGCCAAAGGAGGCTCCCTGGCTGCCCTGCTCCCTGTCGGGCTGAGGTGCTGAGAGCTCTGCAGCCCCTGCTGCCATCCCATCTGCCCAGGGCAGCACAAAAGCCCTGGCCTTGGGACCCTCAAGAGCTGCTCCTGCTCCAGGCCCATGGCCCATCCCAGAGCTGGGGCAGCCACAAAGCTGTGCCCATTTCTGTTCATTGCTGCTCTGATGGGGATGGATCCTCAGCCACCTGGACGTTGCTGATGAATTTTTTTACTCCAGAGGCCTCTTCTTTCTGGAGCTCTTCAGTTCAGGAATTCACAATGACAAAGGCTCATAAACATTTGTTCAAAATGCCCAAACAAGAAAAGCCCCTGAGAATAATTTAAGTTCTAAATTCTTTTGTGCTTAATTAGACAGACTTCTGAAGTGTATGCAAAGTGAATATACTGTAGTGAAAACAATTAGGAGAGAATCGTTTTATCTTGTTATCTTTTCCTCTTTATAGATTGGTATCAGCAATGTCCAGTTTATACTGACCCCAAGCACCTTCTAATGCTGTCAGAATAGATATGAAAATACACACCTTTTATTGCTATCAATAAGACTTTGTCCCTTCCTCTTTCCCACTGTTACGAAAGAATTTCTACATTCTAATTCAATAAACAACCATGTTGATATTAGTAGCAATTTTAATTGAGCAGCAATGTTTTGTAAAATACTACAATCAAATAAAGTCAAACAGATACAAAAAAATTTCTCAGTGGTTCTGATAAAGCATAAGCAAAACTGATCAATCAGGATATGGGGAGGGTTTCTCTCACCCTCCTGTACAAAAAGCACAGGAATCCAAACACATATTTATATACTGTATGCTAATACAAATTCATCAATATTTTCCCATAAATCTCTTCCTGTTTTTGATTCTTGAAATCTATGTCACTGTACTGCACAGTTCATGCTCCCACTGTTGCTAAGGGGTCTTTTGGCTCTTTGATGGTCAATCCAATGGAGGCTCCTCCTCATCGTCACTATTCTTTGAACAACCCCACATGTTGCAGATGCGCCCCAAGTCGTGTGTTATAGAAGCCAGCATTATATTCCAAAAGAAAGCCTTTTTATTTCATAGGCACCTGGAATCATTTCAATTCTGTTTATTTCAAGGTTGATTCTCTAATTATCCCAAGGCCTACTCTGTTTTGGGATGTTACTTATTACAATCTACATCCTGGATCCTATAATCTCATGAACATCTGAAAACATCTGTTTTGTGACACTAATTACATATTCTTTTCCTCTATTACTTTTTTCTAAAATATCGATATAGTTACAGTTGTTAGCATGAATCATATTCATTTATCACACCACCATTTCCCTCATTCGATCCCTGGCACTCAGAGCCTCTGAGGAATGGAGTCACATCCAGGGTGTCCCCAGGGCTCAGGGCTGGGGCCCGGTCAGTTCAATCTCTTTATTGCTGATCTGGATGAGGCCATCGAGGGCACCCTCAGTCCGTTCCCAGGTGAGCCCAAGCTGGGTGGCAGTGTGGCTGTGCTGGAGGGGCAGGAAGCTCTGCAGAGGGATCTGGACAGGCTGGAGCCATCCATGGGCCATGGACAATGGGATGAGGTTCACCAAGGCCAAGGGCCGGGTCCTGCCCCAGGCTCACAACCACCCCAAATCCCTGGCTGTGCCCTGCCTCTGATCCAAAAGGCCTGTCCTGTTTCCTTCATCTCTGCATTGCCAGGGACTTTCTGGGACAAGGGAGCTCTGCTCTGGAAATAGAGGGAGGTGCAGGTGCCACCACTGGAGTGGGAACCACAACTCATCAAGTTTGTGTCCTTTGGGGGTCAGGAACTGGTGAGACTCAGAGGCACAGAAAGTTTCTCTTCATGGCCAACAGACCATGGTTGAAAAGGACACAATTTAATAACAATCACGCTCTTCCCTGAGCTATGCACAACGTCCCAGAAGTATCTGGTGAGGGCACCATCCACAGGTGATTTCCATACTAAAATTAATGTCAGACAAATGTGGTTCTGTGATAGATATAAACACAATTAATTTCTTTTATCAGGATGCTCGTCCTGAAGTAGGGGCAAAAGAGCTCCAACAGTTCCTGATTTGCAAAGCTGTCAGTGGTGGGTGGAGAAGGGAGGTCAGGTTCTTTTGGTGCTGAAGAAATGCTGAAACCAGCCTGACTCATTTCAACTCCTCCTGTCCTGGCTGATCTCCCCTCTTTCCCCATCTACTCATTGGCTTTTGTCTCCCCCCAGCCCCCTGTGAAGAGCCTGACTCTGTGTTCTCCATCCCCTCCTTGCTGACACTGCCAGGCTGGGATGAGGAGCCCCTCAGCCTTCCCTGCTCTGGGCTGGACAAGCCCAGCTCCCTCAGCCTCTGCTCACAGCCCAAGGGCTCCAGCCCCACCTTGGAGGCCCTTCCCAGACCCTGCTCCAGCTGCCAGACATCTTTCCTGCCCTGGGCAACCCAACACAGGCCACAGTGACCTGGATAATCCCCGTCCTTGCTGTCCTGGTCACACAGCCCTGGCCCCTTGTCCCCTGTCAGGCTCTGGGGTGCATCCTGTGGAACATTCTTTGGTGGACGCTGTGGCTCCAGGTGGGCCGGGGGGATCCCAGGGGACAGGGACCCTGCTGGGCATGAACAGCATTGGAGTTGTTGGGAGAAACTGTGAGGGGGAGCTGGGGCAGAGTGACCAAGCCAGTGACCTGACACAGCCTTGCTGGGATGTCACAAAGCCCCTCTGAGATGTCACAGCCTGCTCTGTGATGTCACAGCCCATTCTCTAATGTCACAGATCTGCTCTCTGATGCCACAATCTCCTCTGTGATGTCACATTGCCATCCTGTAATGTCACAGCAAAATCTGTGATGTCACGGGAAAATCTGTGATGTTGTAGTCTGATCTTTGATGTCAGAGGTCTGTCCTGTGATGTCACAGTCTGCTCTGTGAGGTCATAGCATATTCTCCAATGTCACACAGATGGTCTCTGATGTCACTGCCAACTCTGTGACATCACAGTATGCTCTATGATGTCAGACTTGGAACTGTGATGTCACAACTGGCTCTGTGATGTCACAGAGGCAGTCTATGATGCCAGAGCTGCTTGATGACCTCACACAACCCACTCTGTGATGTCATAGTCTGCTCTGTGATTTCATAATCTTCTCTGTGATATCAGACTGCTGCCCTGTGATGTCATAGCTGGCTTTGTGATGTCACAGAGGCTGTTCATGTGTCATAGCTGCTCAATGACCTCACATAATGCACTCAGTGGCACTCAATGACCTCACTCTGGCACTCTGTGATGTCATAACCCACTCTGTGACCTCTTGTTACCAGATGATAAATTGTCTTCACCAGCTGAGGTCACACCTGGAGCTTGTTGTTCACAACCCCAGGCCTATGGAAACCACACAATGCCCATTGTGTGAGAAGGGTGTTATGTTTGCCGAATTATCCCATCAAAAAAAACCAAACAATATTTAAGATAGCAACAATTTTAATTGAATAGTTTAGAAAATATATAAATAAGGGATAATTTGGTTCAAATAATAGCGCATAAGCAAAAACAACCGCGGGGTACAGAGTGCAGGGTTCAATGACCCTTGTCACTTCACGTACAAGCTTGCCAAGTGAAAATCACCCCTTATATGCCATGTGTCAATGCCATCTCCTCCTATTTTCAGTTCATCAGTTTTCTGTCTCCGCCTTCATTACCACCTTTACCACGCATGCGCCACCACTCGGTTTGGTGGTCGCACAAGTCTTTGGGGGTTGTCACTGATGAAGGCCCTGTAGTCTTCTTTGTTGTCCTTTAATTCACCTTTGGGTTACACATGCGCACCAAGCCAGTACAATGTAAGCCAAGACTAACATATCACTGCATCTACATATCAAAGCAATAAGTCCCTTCTAATTAGCATTTTCTTGGACCCAACCAGGTTCTTGGTCATTTTTAGCAACTGTATCTCCAGCTTCTTTCCTGTGGTCCTTGAGAACATCTGCTGGGAAGGGGGGGTGGGTGAAGCCCCTCCTTTCCCTCTCTTCTTTGGCATTACAACTTTTAACTATTAATTATTTTATTATTCTCAAACATTAATTACTGTATCAATATTGATTATTGTTTCAATTTTTATCAGCACGAATCATACCTATTTACCACAAGGGGAACTGGAAAATTACCAGCCTCAGTGTCCTGCCAGCTCAGCCAGTCCCACGGGAACATTGGGGTCCACAACCACCAGGGAGCATCAGAGAGACCCCCAGGACAGAAGAACGCATGCAAATGGGGAAAGGAAATGTGTTAGTGATTTTGGGGAAATTATTATCATATGTGTGTTTAGTCCAGGACAATCAATAAATATGTGTGCAAAATACAGAATATAAACAGAAACTCTCCTGTACTCAGCATGCATGGCTTTGGGAGGAGCTATCCCCTGTGCATCCAGCTGAATAAAGAATGCTGCTTCTTAATGCTACACTGGAGTTAAGGAGTTTTCTGTTTTACTGAATTTTTGGTAACACTCTCACTGCCAAGGAAAGCTCTGTCTGCTGCTGTTCACAAACACAGAAGGCCTGGTGGCAGATGTGGGGCTTGGAGGCTGCCTGGGGCACAGTGACCATGAAATAATCAAGTTTTCAATGTTCTGTGAAAGAAGGAGGGGCAGCAACAAAACTTCTGCACTGGAATTAGGAAGGGCAGACTTTGGCCTATTTAGGATGCTGATTTGGGGAATACCAAATCAGGTATTGATTTTTTTAAGGGTCCCCTTAAAAAGGAAGGAGTCTAGGAAGGATGAACACATTTCCAGAAAGTAATCTTAACAGGGAAGGAGCAGCCAGTCCCAGCATGCCAAAACATGACCTAATGAGGAAAATGACGGTCCTGGCTGCCCATGCAGCTTTTGTGGAAACTAGAAGAATAAAGGACTGGCAACACAGGAAGTGTTTAAGGATATTGTTAGGCTATGCAGAAAGAAAATTAGAGAGGTGAAAACTTTAATAGAACTTAACTGGCTGCTTCTGTAAAAGAAAAAAAGTGTTTTTATAAAAAAATTTATAGCAAAAACAGTGAAAAGGAGAATCTCTATTCTTTATTGGATGCAGTGGAGAATATAACTAAAGATAAAGAGGTCACAAGGTCAGCTCCTACACAGAGAACTAAAGTAACTACAGATGAAGAAAAAACTAAGCTAATTTACACCTTGTTTGTCTCAATTTTCAAAAAGAAGACAGCTTCTCCTCAGGACAAGTGCTCACCTGAGCTGATAAATGGGCACAAGGATCAGAACAGCCTGCTGTAATCCAGGAGGAAGAACGTGGTGACCTGCTGAGCCACTCCGATGCCCACAGGTGTAGGGGATCCATCCTAGGGGGATGAGGGAGCTGTGGATGAGCTCCCCAGGCTGCTCTCCATCATTTACCATCAGTGCTGGCTCAGCAGGGAGGTCCCAGAGGACTGGAGGTGCCAGTGTGAGCCCATCCCCAAGAAGGGCTGGAAGGAGGATCTGGGGAACTCCAGGCCTGTCAGCCTGACCTTGGTGCCCGGCAAGGTTATGGAACAGATCACCTTGAGTGCCATCACAGGGCACCCACAGGATGGCCGAGGGATCAGAGCCAGCCTGCGTGGATTTCAATGTCTGCACTGATGATCTGCATGAGGGGACTGAGTCCAGCATCAGCAAATTTGCAGATGACACCAAGCTGGGTGCGAGTGTGGATCTGCTGGAGGGTGGGAGGGCTCTGCAGAGGGCCCTGGACAGGCTGGATCCAGGGCCCAAATCCAACAAGCTGAGGTTTAACAAGTCCAAGTGCCGGGTCCTGCACTTTGGCCACAACAACCCCTGCAGTGCTACAGGCTGGGCACAGAGGGGCTGGACAGCAGCCAGGCAGAAAGGGACCTGCAGGGACTGATGGACAGCAGGCTGGACATGAGCCAGCAGTGTGCCCAGGTGGGCAAGGAGGCCAATGGCTCCTGGCCTGGATCAGGAATGGTGTGGCCCGCAGGAGCAGAGCAGGGATTGTTCCCCTGTGCTCAGCAATGCTTGGGCAGCACCTTGAGTGCTGTGTCCAGTTCTGGGCCCCTCAATTTAGGAAGGACATGGAGGGGCTGGAGCGTGTCCAGAGAAGGACAACAAGGCTGGGGAGCGGTCTGGAACACAAGTCATGTGAGGAGTGGCTGAGGGAGCTGGGGTTGTTTATCCTGGAAAAGAGGAGGCTCAGTGGAGACAAGGCAGTGTCAGGGAACAGGTTGGACTTGATGATCTCCATGGCCTGTTCCACCCTTGCTGATTCTGGGATTCTCTGAAACCACCCTTGGAGCAGTTGCAGGATGAGCCCTGGGCCTCCTCTTCAGAAGCTCCAGCAGCCCAGGTCCCTCAGCTTCTCCTGCCAGCCCTAAAGCCCATCCTGTCAGTCCTGCAGAGCCTCTGCAGCTCCTCCTTACTGCCCAGAACAGGGAGCCCCAGAGCCACACACAGCAGCCCAGACGTGCCCCCCTGGCCTGGGGTGCCTCTGGCAAGGGAGCAGCACCAGGCACTGCAGGAGCCTGCAGACAATTCCTGCAGCGCTTGTAGGATGGTCCTGCTCCCCAAGGGACGCTCCCATGGTGCCAAGCCTGGAACTGCAATGGGGAGTGGGACCAGAGAGGAAAGAGCAAACAGGGATGGGCTGTTTGCAGAGAAGGGAACAGGGGTGGGCAGTAGGAAGACATTTGTATCAGGAAGAGGAAAGAAAGCAAAGGTGAAGCCAAGAAAATAATGAGGGCAGTTTGGGGGTGGCTGCCAGGCAGCCCTGGCTCTGAGCAACAGCGTCTGCAGTGGGACAGGAAACTCCCAGCTGATGGGAACAAACTTTCTGGCTGACTGCAGAGGCCACGACAAAGCTGAGTGCTTTCCCTGGTGTCCCCCAGCCCTTGCTGGGCCCAGGGGCTGATGGCATTTGTGCTCCCTCAGGTTCATGTCCCCACACCAACAGCATGGGGGTGCTCCCCCTGCTGTGTGCAATGCAAACAGGGGCTGCTGAGGCAGTGCTGCTGTGTCTGTGCCTGCAAGGATGGGGCACCTGTGTGAGCTGGGGGAGAGGCCAGGGCTGCAGAGGGGGATGTTGTTGGCAGCTCCATGAGGACACTCTGAGATGCTGCCCTGGGCTGTGCAGCGCACTGGGGATGGATCAGCCCCTGCTCTGCTGTTCCTTCCCGTCTCCCCCATGGCCCTTGCAGAGCACTGGCTGCTGGTGTCCTCAGCTGCCATGGCAACCCTCAGGACAAAGTGGTGCCTGGGCTGTTCCAGGTACAATTGCAGTGACACTGGGTGGTGCCACCAGGTGCCATGGCAATGGCCACAGGGACCCGGTCCTTGGTTTAGTGCCATGGCAACCAATGCCCCGAGCCCTTGTGGTAGTTTGTGGCCATGGAAAGCTGCCCTGGGCCCTTGCTCAGGGCTGGTGTCAGTGCCCAGAGCCAGAGGGGATCCCTTGCTGGGGGCTGTGCCATGGCCACCTGCCCTGTGCCGCGCTGGCCGCTCAGGCACCAGGAACCAGCAGCCAACATCACTGCCAGGGCCAAAGGCCAGGTCAGCCAGACAGAAAGGGGCAGGGCTGGGCACTGTTTCCATGGCAACCTGCACTGGGGGGACACCTGGGTCACCTGGCCTGGCAGTTGCCATGGAAACCCCTGGCAGGGACTGAGGGCACAGCCCCTGGCACTGAGACACTGCTGGGCTGGGTGCTGAGGACAGGGCTGAGCATGCAGAGATGGTTTTGTTCTTGCTGAGCTGCAGCACAGCCAAGGCCTGTCCTGCCCCTCGTCAGCCACGCTGGGGAGGGGCTGGGGCTGCGGGGGAGCTGGGCAGGGGACACAGCCAGGACAGGGGACCCCAGCTGACCCCGGGCATAGCCCAGACCAGAGCACATCATGCTCAGGGTGTGATGGGGGGAACAGGGAGGAAGGGGGAAATTTTGGAGTGAGGGCTTTTGCCTTCCCAGGGAACACTTAGGCAAGAGGGGGCCCTGTTTCACCAGTGGGCAGGGTCACTGCCAAAGACACAGACACCAACTTAAGGAATTGTGTCATTTATATCATGCACAGCTGCCAAGAATTACAAAAGGATAAACTCAGCAAAGCACATCATCATTAGCAAAGAATTACAAAGGAAGATCAGCAATCCATCATAACTCATCGTTACATTTTGATGACCAATCCCTTGGTGAAACACTAGAGGTGTTTGTGGCAGACAAAGATTCTGGCTGACTATCAAGGTACACCTTACAGACACCAGTAGTACTTTAGTGACACCGTTCTTCATTCTTTTTTCTCAATCTCATTCGAGTTAGGAACAAGAATTCTGTTGTCCATGGAGCTGGCACTTTTTAATTCCAGAATAATGCCCCCAGGCCCTTTGCTGTTCAGCTTTCCCATGCTGTCTGTGGCTAACAAGGCTTAAGGGCCCTTTCCCCTCTGGCTGGAAGGGGCTGGGTCCCAGTCCCTGAGGGGCACCCAGGCTCCTGGATGGAATTCCTGTGCAAGTCCCTCAGTGTCACAGCAGCCTTCACATGGAGCCCCGTGGATCAGAGCATTTCCCAAAGAGGCCCTTGGGGCAAACAGGGAGATCTGGTCTGGCAGGATGTGTTAAACAATATAAACAATATATACATATTGTTTTACACATATGTGTATACACATATACACCCACTTATCTATGTGAATATATTAATATATATATGAATTATATATACATGTATATATAGATATATTATATGTATGTCTTATTACACTATAAATATGTATATAGATACTTATTATATCAATATTTCACTTGTACAAATGCGTATCAGGTCAAGATTAAAATCTTCTTCTGTTGCTCAATGTGGGAGCATTCCAACAATAATTGTTCCTTCTGAAGGTGCTGTTTCCTACGTACTCTCAACAAATTCATCTTTGTCTGCCCAAACCCACAAGGTCTTTTCCTTTTCCATGTGCAATTTTTGGATGCATTTGAAGACATCCAGGGGTGCAGCTTCTTTTACCCGACTGCCCCACTGCTCACACGGGGCTCTGACCTCAGCCCACTCCAGAGCCAGGGAACTCCAGGGAAGAGCTTCCCAGCTGGGAATTTCTGACGGGACTGATTCCTCACATTTACATTGAACAAATGACATTTTGTTGTCATCTGGCCAGACTGTGCCAGTTTTGTTTAACCAGTGGGCAGGGTCAGTACCAAATTCCTTCAAACTCCAGCTGAAGGAATCAGTGTCATTTCCTGCAGTTCAGAGCAGCAAAGAATCACCAAAGGAGCAGCTCAGCAATGCACCCAACCATCCCCACCAAAGATTGCAGCAGTGATTAACAAAGATCCAGCAGCATTTACCCTCAGCCTTTACCATCCCCCAGACCCACACAGCAGCTGGGGAAGCTGTCACAGCCAAAGGCTGCAGAGCCACTCCTGGGCACTGGGAATTCCTGCAGGTGCCTCCAGCCCCAGGTGAGGCTCCAACCCCGCTGGGAGAGGGCCCAGCTCTGACAGTGCTGAATGAACAAACTGACAGCACTGCTAGTGTGCCAACATCTGCTTTCATCCTCCTCTTGGGTCCCTCCCAAAGCCTGGCCAGGGCTCAAGGAGGAACCATGGGAGGTGACTTTGATCCTTCAGCCCCAAACAAGGCCAGATGTCAGATTTCATGGCCTTGTCTGGCTTCTAAATACACAAAGCTCTATACATGTTTCACTAATGAGTGGCTACATCTATCTCAGTGCTAATGACCATGCATATTTCATCAAGGAGCAGATACAAAGATAACCTTTGCTGGGAAGGTTCATCCAGAGGCCACCTTTGGCTCAGGGCCTGCTGTCCAGGCCTCACTCAGGGCTGGTGTCCAGGCCTTGGCACTTCAGGGACGTGGTTTAGTGCTGGGCTTGGCACTGCTGGGTGAGCGGCTGCACTGGGTGAGCTCAGAGGGCTTTTCCAACAGAAAGGATTCTGTGATTCCATGATTCTATTCACTGCATTCAGCTGGGACTATTTTAGCAGCATTCCTTTGCTCCAAAAATTCCCTCTTGCCCAGCTCCTGTGGCCTGAGGCGTCAGCTCCTTCAGCTCCTGGTGCTGAACTGCTCATGCTGAACAAAACAACTCGGAGAGAAGAACACAGTCCATGCAATTCCTTCTGGGACACGGAGAGGGGAGGCTGTGCAAACAGCAGCATTGTTTGCTGTGGCCTCCTCTCTGCCCTTCACGCCTTTCAGCACTTTGAACCAGCCAAGAGCTTTCTCCAAGAGTGCAATGGAGCAGCTGTTCCTGCTCCCGGGCCTGGCTCTCTCCAGTCTCTGCCCTTGCCTGGCTCTGTCCCTCGTGCTGTGCCCTCTGTTCCCCCAGGGCTCGCTGGCTGCTGCCCAGGACTGTGGCACTGGCACAGATCCAGTGCTCCAGAGCCTCCTTTCTGTGCCCTTGGAGCTGCCTGGGCACAGCAGCCTTTTCCATCTGGAAGCTCCCCATGGACAGGGAGTGCCCAGCTCCGTTCCTTGCACAGCCTCCAGGAGCCCAGGGCTGCCATCTCCAGTCCCTGCTGGCACTGGGGGCTCCCAGGTGCCTCAGGCTGCAGTGACACCGCTGCACATGGGAGGGAAGAGGGGCAGGGGCTGTGCTCAAAGTCAGCTCCATCTGCTGCTGCTGCTGCTGGGGGGTCATTTGTGCAGCCTTGGCCCAGAGTCAGGGATCAGATCCTGCCAGTCTCTTCCAGCCCTGGCTGCTCAGAGTTTGGGCCTTGGAGCCTCAGGTGGCCAAAGGCAGCTGCTGCTGGTCCCTCTGTGTGCCCGAGTTCAGCAGTGCTGCTCCATCAGTCTGTGCCCAGCAACGGGGAAAAGCCTCAGCCCTGCAGGGCCAGGAGCTGCCGGGCTCTGCCTGAGCAGCTCAGCCAGCAGGAAGGGAGCTGCTCCACACAGGAACCAGGAGCAAAGGACATTCCTTTGATAGGACATGTTTTCTATTGAAAAAAGAAAAAAAGGAAAAAGGAAAAAATAGGTAAATTGTAAAAGATAAGAATAAAATCCAAGTTTTAGTAAAAACATAACATAATGTTAGTGAAAAAACCAAAACATAAATGCAAAGTTACATTCTTTGCATTAAGAAGTAAATGATCTTTTGAAAAAGTGAACTCAGTTATTTCCATTGTAAATGTGCTGATGGCATGGATCCATCTTACTGACCTCAGCAATCTCTTAAAAGATTTTGGGTTTTGTTTCTAACACTGGTATTTGAAATTGTGGTCGAAGCAAGACTAAATTTTTTTTGTGCCCTTCCAGCTCTAAGCAGAACTGGGCATGGAAACTCTGTCAAAGCCCAAATCTCTTAGAAGATGACGTTCCTTCTCAGCCTGAGAATGAGCTGCACCTTCCTTTTGAAACTGTCAGAGATTTCAAAGAGAAACTAAGTCCCACTTACGGCTTTTTGCTCTGGTTTGGAAGTGCAGAAGGGCAATTCTCCATCCACCAGCTCCAGACTGCACAGCCTCAGGAGCACGGCCCACTCGCCAGCTTTGGCCCACTCGTGGCACCGCTAGAGGAGGAAGAAAGTGCAATTGCACAATTCCAGCCAATAAAGAAGGAAGAATGGGACAGACAAAACACCCTGTGCAGATCCAGGCGTTCAGCTGGGACTGTGGAGAGTTTTGGCTCTTGCCAGTTGGATGTGTGTCCCCAGCTGCAATCTCTGGGCCTGCAGCAGAGTCTCACTCACCTGCCAAAGCAGAAAGCTCAGGCGCTGTGCTCACAAAGGGCTCGTCTGATGCAGAGCTGTCAGAGCAATGTGAGGGCAGAGCCAGCCCAGCTGGGCCCAGGGCTGAGCCCAGCAGAGCCCTGGCAGAGCCCAGAGCAGCCTCAGCACCCGCAGAGCCCGGCTGCAAGGAGAGAAAGCAGAAAGTGCCCGTCAGCTGAGGGCTCCTGTGCCCTTGTGCCAAGGCCTGCAGTGCCCAGGCCATGCTGGCTGTGCCCAGAGCTGTGCCCAGAGCTGCCCATCCCTGCTGCCTTTGGCACAGAGCAGGAGGGCAGGACCTGTGCCCAGCCTGCAGCCAGCCACGGCACATCCAGCCCTCAGCAGCTGCCCAGAGCAGGATGCTCCTGTGCTCGCTGCCAGCTCCCTAAAGCTCTGATCCCACCCTGCCAAGCACACAGGGACTCACCTCACACCACCCATGGCTGGAAGAAAAGCTGCTCCCAAACCATGGCCTCAGCCTTCTCCAAGGCACGGCCCATCCATGCCACAGCTGCTCTCCAGCACTTCCCCATCCATACTGGACCACCTGGAACGCTTCCTCTGGATAAACAAACAACACATTATTGAAAAGAGATTAGATACAAAAAAGGGAAAACATGGGAAAAGGGAAAATTTCTTATCTCTGTCAGGGCCTTGAGGAAGACCCAACTCCTACATGGTAGGGA
Source organism: Zonotrichia albicollis (assembly GCF_047830755.1). Taxonomy (NCBI): domain Eukaryota; kingdom Metazoa; phylum Chordata; class Aves; order Passeriformes; family Passerellidae; genus Zonotrichia; species Zonotrichia albicollis. The sequence goes on along the minus strand of NC_133827.1, from coordinate 2,998,353 downwards.
AAAACCCAGCCATGGGTGAGGGAAGCCCACATTTTCTCTCTTCCCCCCGGCACTACCCCCTAAAATCACGGTGATCCCAAAGCAAACAAGGGCTGCTTGTGGCCTCTGACAGCCCATTGCTCAGGGCTTGCCAGCGCCCCAGCCCCTCAGGGGCTGCCCCAGCCCAGCCAAGCTGCCCGGCAGCAGCGCCGCAGCCCCACAGCAGCTCCAGAGCAGCCCCATGCAGAGGCACCTGGGAGCCCTCAGCAAGGCAGCCAGCAGCACACGGGCAGGAGGATACAGAGGGTGGTTCCTTCCTGGCACAGGGCTTGTGGCCATCTCCAGGCACTGCTCTCACAGGGATCCCTGCAGCTCTGGCCCCTGCCCGGCTGCTCTGTCACCAGCACAAAGGCTTCAGCAGTAGCACCACAGGCCAAGGGGCTTCTGGCCATTTTCCCTTGCCCACTGCACGCCTGGGCAGCTGGCTGAGCGCAAGCACGCTTTGCCCCCTTCAGGGCCTCAGGACCCCTCAGCCTGCTTTGCTGCTGAGCACAAGCTCCCTTTTCACCCTTTCCTGCCTCTTGCCCTGCAGACCCTGGGCAGCAAAGAAAAGCTCCTGGCAGTCTGTGTATCATAACACATTCTAGAATTATTTACAGTAATCTATAATCTATAATAATATATATAATTCTATATACTCTGTAATTTATTTATTTACAATAAAGACACAAAATGGAAAAGAAGAAAAGAAAAATCTTAAAGAAAAGGAAAATTACCCCTGGCTCAGGTTGCCCCAGCAAAGACAGCCTCCCAGATCAGCTCTCCTCCTCAGTCATCCGGCAGCACAGGCAGCCGAGCCCCGACAGGCGAGGCCGAGTCCTCCATGCCCTGCGCAGCTGATCGTGCAGCCTCTGGATGGTGGAATATCGCCCACGCTGTATTGCCCGGAGGACATGCAGTGTTTCAAGTGCCAAATGTGACACAGCACTACTCGTGTCCTCCGTCAGGCATTCCAGGGCTGCAAGAGAGAGGAACAGAGGCACGGTCAGAGCCGGATCTGCAGGGACACCAGGAGAGCCCCCTGCAAGGACCATCCCAGCCGGCTCTTGCCATGGCCAGGAGGGAGCAGGGAGCAAGGGGATCAGCCAGAAGCTGCTGGCCACGAATGGCCCACGTGGCCCTGAAAGCTCCGTGTGCTCTGCCCACGGGAGCAGAGCCCTCCGCAGCCGGGGCAGGGCTTGCAGCTCTCCCCCAGCAGCCCCCGCGGTCAGCCCGCTGCCCTCACTCACCAGTGCAGATCAGCTGCAGCTCTTGCTGCTGCCCCCTCAGGTGCCGCCCGGCCATGCCTGTGAACACAGAGCCTGTCACGGCCCCAGCGGCACAGCTCCCTGCCAGCGGCGCTGCCGGCGCTGTGGCCCCACGGGCTGCTAGCCCGGCAGGGCTCAGCCCGGCCCTTGCCGCACGCTGCCGCCCCAGGGCACGGCTGCCAGAGGGCGGCAGCAGCAATGCCCGGGCCAGGCGGGGCTCCACGGCGCCGACCCGGGCTGACGCTGCCGGGGCAGCAGGCGGGGCTGGGGCCGAGCTGCAGCTGGCCGGGGAGGGAGCCCGGGCTCGGGACTCACCCATGAACCGGACGGCCGCCTCTCGCAGGCGCTCCTGTGGGCTCCGCAGGTAGCGCAGGGCCCGGCGCAGGTGCTCGGCCGCTCGGTTCCTGTCCTCTGCCAGCTGCAAAGAGCGGCAGGAGGGAAGGGTTGGCGCGGGCTCAGCTCCTGGGCCGGGCGCTGCCTGCGCCCATCGCCGGCCTCCCCTGCCCGCACAGCCCTGAGGCGCGGCCAGCAGCCGCTGCCCAAGGGCTCCCGAGGGCAGGGGGCAGAGGGCCGGCTGCTGCCCGGGGAGCCGCGGTGCCGCCCCGCAGCCCCGCCGGGCCGGGGCTCCATGGACACCCGGCTCGGGCCCACGGGAGCCTGGAGAAGAGCCCGCACGGCCCAGAGAAGGCAGCGGCGTGTGGGGCACAGGCTGGTGGCCCTGTCTGCAGCAGCGGGCAGGGGCACAGCTGCCCGACCCGCACACTGAGCACCGCCCTCAGGGGCCTTCTCCAGGCTGAGGCTGGGGCTTGCAGGCCCTCCTTACCAGGAACTCAGCGAACTTCCACAGCTTCTTGTTCTTCAGCAGTCTTTCAAGATCCCTCCTCTTCAGGAACTCAGCCACACAAAGCAGCGTTTCCTGAGAAGCCTGGAGAGCAGCAGAGATGCGGAGATGGCCCCGCAGCCCAGGGCGCAGGACCCACGTCCCTGTGCCAAGGCCTGGAGGAGGCTGCAGCCCAGCAGGCGCCTGGGCAGGAGACAGCCCAGCCCCATGCCAGGGGGACAGCAGCAGCACACGAGTCCTCACCTGTGCCACCCGCTGATTCTCATCATGGCAGTGGAGGAAGAGGGGCAGCAGGCTCTGGCGCAGGGGTGTCTTCAGGGCCATTTTTGCCTTTTCCTCTGCATGAGTCACCAATGTTTGGAAGAGCAGTATGGAGATGAGCTGCACCTGGCTATTGTCCTGTATGAAAGGAAGAAAAAAAGACCTCAGCATTGGCTGCACAGAGCTCAGCTTGGCACAAGCCTGCAAATCCACAGGGCATAAAGTGTCTGGACAGCACCCAGTGGCTGTGGCTGGGAGCAGTGAGCCTTACGTGGTCAAAGAGTGGCAAGAGCGCCTCAAGAAGCTGCGGTGTGATGGGGCTGGGCAGCAGCCTGTCACTGTCCAAGATGATAGAGTTGAGTAGCATGACTGTCATCATAACTATCTCTCCATCCCACAGGAGCTCCACAAGACTTTCAGTCAGGCTCTGCATGTTTTTGGTCTGTGGCGAACACAAGTTTGTGAAACGCCATCCTGCTGCTGCAGGGCCCAGAGGCCAAAGGCCTGTCCCAAAGAACTTGGGCAGCTGAACCAGGAGGCAGGAGAGCTGGGAGCAGCTGCTCCAGCACCCAAAGCCCTGCTAAGCCCAAGTGACTGCATTCCCCAGCTCAGCCTCAGCTGTTGCCCTCTTCTCACCATGCAGGGATCAACAGCGAGCTTGAGAAGGGCCCTGAGCGCCAGGCGACGCCTCTCCCTGCATTCACTCTGCAGCTGCCTTGACAAAATTTGCAGGACCCTGTTAGCACCACGTTCACTCAAGTCCAGCCACTCGAGGACCTGAAAGGCACAGGGCAGTGACAGGGACCCGGCCAACAGGAGCCCAGGGCCACACAGGGCCGGGCCCAGGCAGCAGCACAGGGCATGGGCACCATCCCAGGCAGCTGTGGCTCTGAGAGGGCAGAGAGCTGGGAGGCAGCTCAGCCAGGCAGCGCTGGCCATCAGGCTCACCTCCACAAGGAACGCCAGGGCAGGCAGCTCCCAGCGTGGCTCCTGTGTGCTGAGCAGCCAGAGCAGGTAGTGAGCGATCTGGGAACACAAGGGGATGGAGACACAGCACATCCTCCTGGCAGGAGAAAAAGAAACCAAGACTGTGGTCCAGGGGGACAAACCTCTGCCAGGACTGACACACACAGGTCTGGTCTTTCCCCAGCATCCTGCAAGGGGCCCTGGGCTATCTGGGAGGCAGCTTCTGGTGGGCACCCTCCTCTCACAGCCTTTTCCAGTCTGCTTGGCCATCCCTCGGTGACAAGGCCTTCTGGCCCACAGCCTCGGGGACTGTGTGGAGCTCCCTGGGCACAGAGCACAATTGGCAGAGGCAGTGGGGAGAAGGGGGTCTCACCTGGCCAGCAGACCCACGGCATAGTGGTGGGTGTCAGCGCAGAGCAGCGTGTCCCATCCACACGTGCGCTCCATTGCCACCACCACATCCTCGTGCTGCATTCGGCAGAGCAGGGACTTCAGGGTCCTCACTGCAAACCTGCGTGCACAGCAAAGCCCAGGTCACGCTGTGAACACTGGCTACTGCCCAGGGACGTGGCAGGGACAGGAGGAGTGGGATGAAGCACCTGTTAGGGCTGGTGGCAAGGCTGTATTCCTCCTGGCATTCCTTCCAGAATGCATCAACCTTCTCTGGCATATCCAGAGTGCTGAAGAACACTTGGAAGAGCAGATGCACAAAGAGGTCGGGGAAATATGGCTCCACTACACGTGGGACAGGGGGCACCTGGAGGATCTTCCACATCACCACAGTTGCCTGCAAAGGACAAAGCCCCCCGAGACAGCGCTCAGTGTCGAGGTGTGCGTGTGGCAGGGCCCGAGCAGGGCAGGGAGAGGCCCGGAGAGACCTTGGCAGGGGGAGCACGGGGCCTGGTGGGCCTGAAGCTGCCCCTGGGCCAGGTTTCAGGCCAGCGCCTGAGGCAGGGAGATGCAGTGGGGGAAGGAGGATGGAGAGCTGCTGGAGAGGCAGCCTTGGGGCCAGCAAAGGCCACTTGCAGAAACTCACAGCCAGGACAAAGACACCCGTTTTGTCCCCATCAGAGGTGCAGGCGCTGTACTCTGGCCAGCTCCCCAGCACCTCCAGGAGGATCAGCTGCACTGGCTCCGCAGTCCTGGCTGAGCCCATGATGGTCTTCCACATGGAGATGGCAGCTCTGCGGGGTCAGAACTCTGTCTCAGGGACGTCTCAGACACGGCACCGTGGCCTGGGCATCCCTGGGGGCCCAGGCTGACCACCGGCTCTGCCTCTGCCCACTGCCCCCCTGCCAGCAGCAGCCAGGCAGCCCAGCCCTGTGGGGACAGAGCTCTGAGAGGCAGCAAGGGAGCATGGCAGCAGGCTCAGGGGCTGACATGCCAGGGCTGGGAAAGGGAGCAGCCAGAGGGCCCTGGAACTCTCTGTTGCTCTGACACCTGGGACAGGTGGTACAGGCTGATGGGCTGGGGAGGCCTGAGCCCTGTGGGCAGGTGGGCCCCATACCTGTCACAGGACGGGGCCATACGCAGGAGCGTCACGACTGCATCACCCAGGTGTGCTGTGGTGAGTTTCAGCAGGGCCTTGTCCAGCCTGTGCTTGGCAGAATCATTGGCCATGAGCCAGCGGTGAATGTACCTCACCATGGCGGGCACCTGGAAAAGGCACGGGGAGACTTGGAAAGCTGCCAGAGAGAGCAATGTTCCCAGCTTCCCCAGAGAAGTGCTTCCCTTGCCAGCGCACTGCCATGGCCCCAAAGGCTCCCAGGGACCAGCAGGCGTGGTTGGGAAAGCCATGGAACTCATGGGGGAATTGAAGCCTGGCCCCAGGCTGCTTACTTGTTCTGGCCTGGCAACACCCTTCTCCAGGAGCAAATCCAGCAGGGCGGCACTGGTCTCATGACTGAGGAGCTCGGAGTGAGCTCTGAGCCCAACGCCCATGGTGCTGCTCTCTTCCTGCCGAATGCTCCTGATGAAGTTGCAAACGAGCTGTAGGAGAAGGGCAAGAAGCCGGGGATGTTGCATGGAGTGCTGCATACACAGTGCTGGGCTGAGCAGGGACAGCAGGCCCAGCCCAGGTGGGGGTGGCTGCAGGTACCTGCGCTGTGCTGCGGAAGCGGCCACGGCTGGATTCCTGCTCTTGTGTGCGCTCCACAGCTTCATCTGGCAAAGAGCGAGCGCAGCCAGAGCTGAGGGGCTGCAGGAGATGCCGGAGAACACAGCCCAGCCCTGCACTCCCCAGGCAGGGAGAGCCCCGGGATGCCCCAGGGGATGGAGCACAGCTACTGCGGGGTGTCTGCCCGGCCCCTCTTCTGTCCTGTCCGTTGGCGTTTCCCCAGGGGATAGCATGGGATGGGATGGGATGGGATGAGATGGGATGGGATGGGATGGGATGGGATGGGATGGGATGGGATGGGATGGCATGGCATGGCATGGCATGGCATGGCATGGCATGGCATGGCATGGCATGGCATGGCATGGCATGGCATGGCTGGTTGCAGGCTCTAGCCCCGCAGGGCAGCTCAGCCACTCACCCTCCTGCGGTGGTTGGAACGGCACCACCTCTTCAGTCTCCTGTGCTGGGGCAGCTCCAGGGCCTTCTTCCTCCTCCTCCTCCACCCAGGCCAGCTTGGGCACTCTCGGGGGTCTCTGCTCCTTGGCTGTGCCTGGAGCGCGCCCCAGCAGCGATCCCAGCCGGTGCCGCTCCTGCAGGGTCTCCTGCGCCTTCCCTGCGGGCGGGACGCGGCTCTCAGCGCTCGGCCCGGGGCCAGCAACGGCCCCCGAGCGCCCCTCACCCGCCCCGGGCCGGCCATGCCCAGGCGTTCGCTCCCAGGAACGCGGCACGGGAGGCTCGGGGCCGGCGGCCACGCTGCCGAGCGGCGGAGCTCGGGCCGGGGAAGCCGCAGCGGAGGCGGCGGGAGCGGCCGCGCCGCGTGTGTGCTCCGCGGGTCCCGGGAGGAGCCGGGGCCGGGGCCGGGGCCGGGGCCGGGGCCGGGCTCGGGCCAGGCGGAGCCGAAGGGCGGCGATGCCGCCCCGGCCCCAGCCACTGATGGCCGCCCGGCAGCGCCACCGCCAGTACGGCCAGAGCCGGGCGGAGGTGAGACCGCGGCGGGACGGCCGGGGCCGGGCACGGGGAAGCCCCGCCCGGGGCCGGGGGCGGGCCGGGGGCATGGCCCGACCCGGCAGGGGAGAGGGAGGCGGGGAGAGGAGAGGGACGCCGGTCAAGGGACCCCGAGAGAAGGGTGCCCGACCGCGGGAAAGGGAGAGAAAGAGAAAGAAAAAGAGAAAGAAAAAGAGAAATAGAAAGAGTGTTTAAAACTATCTGTCTGCTGCTGCTGCTGTCGCCGCTGCTGCTGCCACCGCTGCCGCCGCTGCTGCTGCCGCCGCTGCCGCTGCTGCAACTGAGGCACCGGGGCCGTTCGTCCCCGTGTCCGTTCCCCGCTCGCCCCACGAGCCCCACGTTCGAGCCCCGCGCGCCCCGGGGACAGCCCCTCCGTCTGCCCAAACACGGGAACTTTGCAGCCTTGAGCCCACATGCAGAGCCCTGACTCCTGCACACTGGCACAGCGATCCCCTCGCCTGCTGCTGTGCACTGTCCTTGCTGAGGGTCAAACACTGTCGGGCCACTTTCCCTTGGGGTAGGATTCCTACCTGAGCCCAGCACTGCACTTACATCTCCAGTGTTGCTTTCCAGTAAAAACAGGGGAAGGAAAACTCTGTGTGGCTCATGGTATTTTAGAGTGTCTAAAAATCACTAAGTCATCGATCCTAGAGGTGAGGTGCATCTGGAATTACTGGGATGGAGAAGCAGTGCAACATGGAAAAGGGGAGCATAGAAATAAATAGAGGAAAACATCTTGGATTGTTTCTTTCATTTTCGTTTCCCTTCCAGAAACCTGTTTCAGTTTTCCAGGAATCTTCTCCTGTCTGCTCTTCCTAAGAATCTCTCATGGAGAACAAGGTCAAGCTTCTGTCACAAGATTTGCCACCAGGAAATTACGCCACTGGTGAAATTTTCATTGTGACTGTTTGTGCTGGCTTAGGACAAATTTTGGGAGGAAACCTCCAAAAGGGGTCCGTCTAGAAAGCAAGTTCAAGCGGCCCCTCCCCCTACTAGTTCAGGGAAAGACTTCTCTTGAGAAAAGTGAAAAAAACCCCAGTTTTTTTAACAAGTAAAGTATTCAGAAGCATGAAAAATGAATAATATTAAATAAAACCTCTGACAGTGCTGAAGAGATGACAAATTCAGAAAGTCATTTTTGTGGGTTGTAGTTGGCTCACTTGGTCTCTTCTAAGTCCCTCTGGTGCTGGAATGCAGCATCCCAGAGCTCGGGGGGCCACAGGCGTGAGCTGTCGGTGTTTGTCTGGGTTTTCAGTCCAGAGCAGGTTTAAACAGTTCCAAGAAAAAAGAAAGTCACAGTCCAAGGAACTTCTCTGCCCAGCTAGCTAAAAAAAATTGTTAGGCCTGGGCTGTGAAGGCACCGGGAAATTTCCAAATCTGGGCACTGGCATTACCAGCAAACACAAGATCTGGATAATGCTGGTGCCCGAACCTGGAAATTTCCAAATTTTGGCTTTCTGTGCCGGGAAATCACTAGGCTTGGTCTGTGCCAGCACCAGGAAGTTTTCAGATCTGGGCGCTGGCACTGCCAGCAGACACCAGATCTGGGTGGTGTCATTGCCAGCGATAGAAATCTGCCAGATCTGCTCTGCTGGCACTGAGAAATTTCCAAATCTGGGTTCTGGTTACATGAAACACAAGATGTGGGGGCGTTACCAGACCCAGTAGCGGGAAGATGCCATGGGTTTTGGATTTCTGTGCCAGCAAATTGCTGCGCCAGAATAGGGAAATTTCCAGATCAGGGCACTGGCATTGTCAGCAAACAGCCCATTTCAGGCTCCAGGAAGGACTGCATCTGGATGCCTTCCTCTTTTCTTTCCTTCTTTCCTTCCTTCTTTCCTGGGATCCTGCTGCCAGCAAACTCCAGAATAGGCAGTGCTGGCAAGGGGAAATTGCCAGGTTTTAGCTTTCTTTGCCAGCAAATTCTGGACATGGGTGGTGCCAGAAGAGGGAAGTTGCCAGATGTGGGCACTGGCAGTGCCAGCACACATCAGATCTGGGTGGGGAATGTGCCAGCACCAGGAAATTGCCAAATGTTAACTTTCAGTGCCAGCATATTGCAGGAATTATGCTGTGTGGGAACCTGAACAATTCTGGATCTGGACACTTGTGGTGTCAGCAAACAAAAGATTGGGTTGCTGTAGGTACCAGGTATTTGCAAGGTTTTGTCTTTCTTTGCCAGAAAATTACCAGACTCGGGCTGTGCTGGCACCAGGAAATTCCCGCATCTGGGCACTGGTGGTGCCAGCAAACACTGGATCTTGGCATTGCCAATGGCGGTAGCAGGGAATTGCCAGATTGTGGCTTTCTTGACCAGAAAATTGCTGGACTTGGCTCTGCCAGAACAGGGAAATATCCAGATGTGAGCACTGGCAGTGGCAGCAAACACCAGGTCTGGTCACCTGTATTGGTATCAGGAAATTGCCGAGTTTTGGCTTTCTGTGCCAGCAAATTGCTGGACTTGGCTGTGCCAGCACTGGGAAATTTCCAGATCTGGGCACTTGCACAGCAAACACCAGACCTGGGTGGTGCTGGTGGCAGCACTGGGAAGCTGCTGGGTTCTGGCTTTCTTTGCCAGAAAATTTTTGCATTTGGGTTGTGCTGGCATTGAGAAATTTCCAGATGCTAATTTTCCAGTGCTAGCAAATTGCTGGAATGAGGCTGTGCAGGCATCTGAAACATTCCCGATCTGGGCACTGGCGGTGTCAGCAAACCCGAGATTGGGTTGCTGTAGGGACCAGGTCTTTGCTTGGTTTTGACTTTCTTTGCCAGCAAATTGCTGCACTTGGGCTGTGCCAGAATATGGAAATATCAAGATCTGGGAATTGGCAGTGCCAGCAAACACCACATTTCAGGAAGGACTGGATCTGGACCCGTTCCCTCTGTGCCTCCCTCCCTCAATAAGGTGCCAGAGTGGCTGGAGAGCAGCCAGGCAGAAAGGGACCTGCAGGGACTGATGGACATCAGGCTGGACATGAGCCAGCAGTGTGCCCAGCTGGCCAAGCAGACCAATGGGTCCTGGCCTGGATCAGGAATGGTGTGGCCAGCAGGAGCAGGGCCGGAATTCTTCCCCTGTGCTCAGCAATGCTTGCACAGCATCTCGAGTGCTGTGTCCAATTCTGGCCTGCCAATTTAGGAAGGACATGGAGGGGCTGGAGTGTGTCCAGAGAAGGGCAACAAGGCTGGGGGGGGATCTGGAACACAAGAGCTTTGAGGAGGGGCTGAGAGAGCTGGGGTTGTTTATCCTGGAGAAAAGGAGGCTCAGGGGAGACAAGGCAGTGCCAGGGCACAGGTTGGACTTGATGATCTCCATGGCCTGTTCCACCTGTGCTGATTCTGGGATTCTCTGAAACCACCCGTGCAGCAGTTGCACAATGAGCCCTGGGCCTCCTCTTCAGAAGCTCCAGCAGCCCAGGTCCCTCAGCTTCTCCTGCCAGCCCCAAAGCCCATCCTGTCAGTCCTGCAGAGCCTCTGCAGCTCCTCCTCACTGCCCAGAACAGGGAGCCCCAGAGCCAGACACAGCAGCCCAGATGTGCCCCCCTGGCCTGGGGTGCCTCTGGCAAGGGAGCTGCAGGAGGCACTGCAGGAGCCTGCAGACAATTGATCTGAAGGCCAAACCTCCTTAGCTCCTTCTGAAAGAGCAGAACAGTTCCTCATTCCAATGTGGTGGAATGCTGGGCACCACAGCTCCAGGTGAGGACTGGACACAAGTTTGCTCCCACTGAGTGCTGTGATGGGTTCTGCAGGAGCTCTGGGCTTCTGTGCTTGCCTGGCACAATGAGGAGAGAAGGAGCCAAGTGCACTGATGTGGGAAATGGATTTGTAGAAAGTTTTTAGGGCCTAATAGAAGGCCCACAAAGTATGAATCTGTATATAAATTTTGAGACAAGAAATGCTACCTTAAAAATTTCCATGGAATAGGACAGATATTGTTGAAAGAGAAATGGAGCTGGAAAAAAGTTTCAAAAGATGGTCTTGCAAATAAGACTTTGGAAAAACAGAGCTATGAAAGATGCATTGTAGTTGGACCATCAAGGGATAGTTTTAAATAATTGGCTTTAAGGCATCTACAACATGGCATGGCAAAAGGCTGATAGACCAAGATATGCTTATAGTGAATTATAATTATGAAGTAGTTAGCTTCTGATTGTGATGGCATGAATTATAACATCTGTATTGTCTCACCCTTCTCCTGAGACTGAAAATGGAATACAAGTTTTTAAAACACCTCTCAGTTGCCCCATCTCTAGGTCGAGAAGAGTATTATCCAACACACTGACACAGCTTTGCCTCGAGCATAACCCAGCCTGGACCAAACACACTGAAAGGTTTCCCCTTTGGCCCATGTCTCGAAACATCAGGTCTGCTGTTTGACAACTCAGGTTGGTTTGGTGTCAAGGAGTTCCCTCAGAAATACTGGGTTTGTCTTCCTCTGTGCCTTCCCTTCAGCAGCCTTGGGGATGCTCCTGTGTGACGCCATCTCTCTCACACAGTTTGAGACAACTTCAAACAGGATATTGTGCAATAAGTTGTCTCCTCTAAAGTGTTCCAACAATCCCTTTCCAGCAATAGGAAATTATTACTGATAGATCAAAGTGGAAAACCCCTAACAGTTTTTTAACAAACAGAATCCCCCCATGACACGCGTTCCAAGAAGGTGCTGGGGTCTCTCTCGGAAGAACAGGAGCTGTCACAGAGCAGTTCCAGCAGCTGATGGAAGCTCGGGGGCTCGTCCGGCGTCGGCTTTCTCCCATGGCAGAGCTCCATGGAGCGGGCAGGGCAGTGAAGCAGCTGGGCTGGAGCCCCTCGCTGCCTTTTCTCCCCGGCGTGGCTCAGCCCACAGACTCTCGGGCTGGGAGTGGGGCCGCTCCGCTCCTGCCGGCACCGTGTCCCTGGGCTTGGACAAACAGTTTCCTGCCAGGAGAGCCCTGCACACTGCTCCACAGATCTTTCATAAAGGCCCAGACCAACTCCAAACACTCTGTCTGCAGCAGCTTTGCACAAAGGGCTGCAGAAATCCAGGACAGCTGCAAGTGAGTGTCGGAAGGTTCTTGTCTTGTTCCTGACAGCAGAATTCTTGATGATTTTGTGCAATTTTATTCAGATGTAACATGAGAGCTGAGGTTTTTTTGTTAAAATATTTCATGATGAATAACAAGCCTTGGGAGCATGAGGTAGAGGACTGACCTGCAAAAGCATGAGCATATCCTCCAAAGTGGCCAGTTTAATTGTCCATTTTATTACTCTTCTATTTACTCCACACTAATGAGGAAAACCAAGCTTTGCTTGGAGGTAAAACAGGCATGGAATACACTACAGTCCCTCGCAGGCTGACCAGGGCTGGCAGTGACACAGTAGGCAGTCTGCTTCATTGTGAACCACTACAGAGCTACATCCCAATCTGGTTTAAGTAGCGTGGTATTATTAAGAGCTCCTTTTCTGCATGAGACAAAAAGGAGATTCGAAATGATCTTCATGCAAGCATGCAGTAAAGAACTGCTCCTGCTATCCTAACGAAGTGTTTGCTTTGGCAATTACACTCTTCCCACTCATCTTTTGATGCAGACACTTCAGGTTTTCCCCCACACCCCTGCAAGGCTGGCAGTCGCTGTTTCCCATTTCCTGTTCTTCCCTAGAGATGGTGCAGTGGCTGCTTGGAAACAAGAATCCCTGGGATCTGGATAGCTTGGAGGAGCATGAAATGCTAATTAAGTGCTCATATTGGTAATACCCAGGTCTGTCCTTCCCAGAGCTCTGAAGCAGCAGCAGGAGGACCATGCATCATTCCTGTTGGTGGATGTTCATGTTTCTCATGTGCAACAGCAATGACTTTGAGGAGGGACAAAAATGCCCCTCTTCCAATAGTGCTGTGCAAGGAGATGTGACGTTTTACAGCCTTTTCTAGGATATTTTAGAAAGATCTAAGAGAATTTTGTAGCGTGGAGTAGGTCCCTAAATTTGTCTCCAGAGAAATCCCCAAAGGGCACATTCACTCTGCTGCTGATGGCAGCCCCATAAGCTCACAGACCAGTTTTCCCTGCAACGTGCCACCCTGCCTGGGCTTTACTAGGCCCGGACTAGACCCAGAGCTAAGGAAGCACATGCAGCCAGGTGACATTGTGTAACATCAGAAGCTGGCAACGAAGAGGACTATGCTGTCAAAAGGTTACAGTTTGCACTGGCCCCAGAAGTGTTTTTCCCTAAGGCAAAGCAAATTGAAATGTGAAGTTTAAAAGCTTCAAGTGACTATGAAAGGAAACTGCAGAATAATTTCTGGAAGGGCAGCATTGTCAATGATCATGCAGCCTACCAACAGCTGAAGCTGAATCCAGAATTGCTTCTTCCAGCTGTGCAGGAATTCATTCCACTGGCAAGCACTGGTCCCCAGGCTGCAGTGAAGATTTGAGGAACCCTTGTCACTTGTTCTTGGCCTCCCAGTGCACTCATCCTTCTGCAAACAAGGTGCAAACAACACAGCTGCACTGCTGTCCTGGGTAAATATACATACAGGTGACTTTGCCAAAGCAGTGCATCATTTCCCAGTGAAATACATGACCTCTTCTTACCTATGGAATTGTGATTGAAGACACCTGTGAGCCAGATCTGTGGGAGATTGCAAAGGAGCAAAGCTTTGGGATTTGGGCACAATTCTCTTGGTTTCTTTGCTCAGGCCTTTGGTGAGCACAGAACACACCTAGGTAGAAAACCTTTGACTATACAGGATCTTTTGGATCCATTGTCCCTCAAACAGGTCAATGGTGACCCTGTTGTAATGCCAAGTAACAAAGAACGGCACAAATGACACAAAGAAAACATGGCCAAAGAGGAAGAGGAGAGGCCCAATGAGGAAAGGAGTGTGGTAAGACACTGGCACAATGAGTGAGCTGCACTCCCATAATCTCTAGGCTAGCAGGTCCTGGTCTCACATTCTCCTCTTGGTTTATTTAAATTTTATTTGTTTATTTACTTTTTTCATAATCAAAATAAAATATATACAAATAAAAATATGTAATCAAAACTTAAAGACAGAATCAAAAGACATTAATTGAAAACTACATCTAAAGATCAGAACATATGTACAGCTGTAACTATCAAGCCTAATGCATCAATCCTATTCTTCAAACACTCTTCATACAGGCGGCAGCTTCTTCCTGAGCTTGGAGGAAAGAGAGCTCTTCTGGAGGGGAGCCGAGGACTTTGTGGGTGAGGGAACATCGGGAGGGTCCGGAGAAAACTTCTCAGTAAGAGTGTAACCAGTTAGATCTGCAAAATGGAGACACAAAGTTTAACAGAGGCCTCCATGCAAACCTAAAGCAGCTGAAGCTCCATATTTCATGGGACACCTTTCCTGCAAACTTCTAAACAGCTGCACAGGGAAACATGCTCCTGCTGGCAGACACTGAGGCAGGCCAGGGCAAACCCTGAGCCACTTGCCCAGAGCTGGCACAGGCACAGCCTAGCCTCTGGGCTGCCCTGGGACAGCAGGGAGTCCAGAGCCCTGTGCTCCCCAGGAATGGCTCAGCTGCACATGCACCCTCCTGCTCCTCTGCCTGCCCCACAGCTCAGCAGCCCTGCAGCTCCAGGGGCACTGGCAGCAGCACAGCTCATTGCAGGGGCACGTGCAGGGCACAGCTGTTCCCTGGCAATGTGCACAGCCTCTCTGGGCTGCCACAAGACCCTTCCTGCCAGCAGAGATTGGCCCAGCTCCCCCCTCACCTCTGTGTGAGGCTGAGCCATGATTGCCTTCACCTTGTCCTCCATCTGGAGTTACTTCAGGCCCCCCATGCCGTGACTAGGAAGGGCAATGGAGAGAGCAGAGGCAGATGCACACCCTTCCTTAGGATTCTGTCATTTTTGGCACAGCTCAAAAGGCAAATCCAGAGGTGTCCAACTCGGCGCTTCCTCAGCTTTCTGGAGAACATCTCGCCTTCACCAGCCCAGCATTTTGGAGAGGTTTTCCCGCACATGTGGAGCCTTGCTGGCAGCACATTCCTTCAGCTGGGTGCCCATCACCTTGCAGAGGGCAGAGGTGAGCTTGGTGGCCACGGTGCGGACATTGGCACTCCGCACAGGCAGCGCCTTGTTCCCCAGGCAGGGCCAGAGCACGGGCAGGGCGTCGCGCTGGACGACTTCAGGGCTCCTGGCATGAACCCCCTGCACAAGCACTGCTGGGACAGAGACACAGCTCCTTACCCACCAGCCTCACTGCAAACAAGGATCTGCTTCTGCTTCTTGCCAGCCTCTCTGGCCAAGAGCAGCAAAATAGCACCCAGAGCCCCTTGGTCCAGAAACGGGCAAAAGCAGCTGATCATCCTGGAAACAGAACCACCCACCCCTCACCACTAATTGCTCCAACCTGAGCCTTGTCCCTGTGGCAGACTTCCTACCTTTACTAAATTATTTCACAATCTCTTTCTGCATGAACAATGAATGAAATGTCCAATTGCCTTTGATTTCCATTAAGAAGTTGTCTAAACCCACACTGAAGATTTGGAAATGCACATAGAGAGGAAATGGAGAGATTTCTAATAAAAGGGATGATTCCATTTTTGTAACTTTGATGTCAAGTGCCAAATGTTTAATCTGGCTCTTCCCTGTGCTCAGTGGCACACAGCAAAGGGCCGGGCTAGAACACACCTCAAAACTCCAGCCCACCAGAGATGGCTGCTGCCTGACAGCTGGATAAGAAACATCAGTGACCAGCTGGGGTCTTTGGCAGAATGCTTTTGGGGCTTCCAACAAAGAGCTGTTTCAAACCTCAGGGTGTCTTAGATAATTACCCAGACCCCATTGCCTTGGCATTTGGGCATCTCCACATTTTAATGCCACTTCCCCTCCAAATGGTAATGGCATTTTTTTTATAATGTTCACTGAAATAGGGCATAGAGAAAGAAAAATGCTACACAGGGGATTGAAATGTAACCAAAATACGAGTGTTTTCTCACATTGTCCCTGAAATATCTCGACCCATTTTCTGAACTGAACTGTATCAAACACAGACAAATATTTACTACCAACAGGTTTCTTGCTTGGCAGATTTGGCTGAGAGAAAAAAACCTGAAATGCTCTGGAGACCATTCTTATTTTCTGATCAGACAAAATGTTATCTAGTAGGCATTTAATATTCTGTGGTGGAAGAGAATTCATTTTCTCTATGCTGTTAATCCACCAGCAGTCATCAACATTGAAACATTGAAGGAGCTCCTGCAAGTAACCAAAACCAATTCTGCTATACAAGAAAGGGTTATAGTACCCATTTTAAAATGGAAATTCATTTGAGTTTAAATGCAATTAAAGACATTGGTGACTACTGAACGTGAGGAACAGCTGTCTGTTCCTACTAAATCTCAGAGAGAACATCTGCTTTTTCTAAAGTAGCCCTAATTTATGGTTAATTCCTTTGTTTGAAAAAGAGATCAAAAGAACTGCTAAACTAAATTCCCTATTGCTGGAGATCTACTTTATTCAAATGCTCTTTAAGGGCCTTTGACATTCCCAATTGCTGAACATGCCCTTTTGAGATTCCTAATGAAGACACAAAGTGTATTAAACCTTGCATTCAAAGATGTTGGCATAATTAGCAGTGGATTTAGCCCCAGTTAAAGCAAGGCTATCAATCATCTTCTCTGCTATATATTGGGATTATCCTTTTTCCATTCCTTGGCTATTGCTGACACAGCAAGCTCCTCTGAGGAATCAATTATCAGCTGCATTTGTAGCATTTTGGACAGCGCTGACACAGGCAGACACTGTTTGCACACCCTGAAAGGCTCAGTCCAAGGCCCCTCTGACAGCACAGGCAGGGAGCCTCAGCACTCTGCTTCTGTCCTGTGCCCCAGAGGCTGCCTTGCACTAAACCTGTGCCTCTGATACCTCTGTTGAGTTCTGACCTAAGCTGTGACCCCCAGGCTCTGCACGGTTCAGCCTCAAAACTTTCCAAGACAAAAACAAGAATTCTGTGAGGACAAAACAAACTGATGCCCTGAAACAGCATTTGCCACCATTTCCCCTCAAAGACCACAGATGTCCCTGAGCTTCCCAGAGAGGAGCCAGCTGGGGCATTTTTAGCCCTCCCTTTGCTGGAGGTGGTTCTGAGATGCCCCAGTGAGAGCTCAGCCCCAGGCCCAGCGCTGCCCCCATCTCAGATGCTGCCCAGCTCTGCAGCAGCCAGGGAAAACCTGCCAAACCCACCTGCCTTGGCTATGGGGCAGCAGGGACAAGCTCAGCACCTCCTGGTTTGGAGGAGCTGCTCTGCTGTCTGCTCACAGGCATTCCCTGTAAATGCTCCCTGGGAAGAGCTCTTGGCTCAGAAGGGGAGGCCGTACCTGTGATACACTCGGTGACATCCAGCAGAGCTTGGCCACTCAGGTGATTCCATTGGTAGCTGAACTCTTTCAGCAGTGACACTTTATCTACAAGGGAAACACATGTTTCTGCTCACTTTTCTCAGGTCATAGGAGTAAGGACAGTGGGGAGGGAAAGGGCAGGGCCAACCCCATTTTAAAAAATCAAGTACATTTCTGTGGATTTTTGAATCCTTTTCTTCTTTCCTTATAGCCTGCTTTCTAGGGTTTTAAATTCAGAAAGAAAAGCTCTCCTCTCACAGTTGTAAATCCAAACTTTTCTGCTGTAGCAGGAGCTGTGTTAAAACATTTCACATCAGGGACCTCAAGAGTTCAGTCACATGGAAGCAGTGAAAAGGTTTTGCATCCCAGAGCACAAAGGAAGAGCCCCATACTTGGGTCACAGAAAGGCACTGAGTCAGGCAGTTCCTGAGTTCACAGAGCAGCTGGAGAGGAGAAAGTGGAAACTCCTCTTGAAGACCTGCCTCTTCAACACTCCTTTTTTCAGGCATATTTCCCCAGTGCAGCATTCTCAGAGCTGACATAAATCTGTGTGGCAAAAGAATTTAGAGCAGTCCTTGCCTATGTAGTTAATTGCTCTGGCCATCTTGGCCCATGCAAAACAGCATGTGGAACAAGGCATCATTGACAGCTGGGTTTACACCTGTTTGTTCTAAAGAAATGAACTTGGTGAATCACAAGTTCCCCTTTAAAAACAGAAGACAAAGAAGAAAAGTGGAAAATAGGCAGCTGATGCCTCTAATGTAGAGCCTTGCAGGTGGCTGCCCTGCAGAAGCTCTGATGGGTCAGTGTCCCTTCATGCCAACAGCAAAGTTGTTCATTTGGGAAGTCAGACGGGGCCCAAGCAAACTCCAAACCCCCTTTGCCTCTGAACTGTAGCAGAGCTGCAGCCCAGGACTTGCTCTCAGACAAGCAGCACAGAGCCAAGGGCTCCTGGGACTGTTGGGAAATGCTGATCCCATTCCAGCCTGTTGGGGATGGTCCTCAAGGACTGCACCTGCACAGCCTCTGGTGGGTGTCAGCTGCAGTGTTCCACAGACAAGAGCAGCTGTCGAGGCACTCGGCGCTCTCCTGTGCAGGAGAGACAGAGACGAAGTTGAGGAGAGTCCCTGCCAGGGCTCAGCCTTACCCAAATGAGCAATGGATTCTTCCAGTGCTTTCACAGCTGCCCCACAAACCCTGGGATCCTTTGAGTTCAGGTTCTTTGTTATTCCTTCCAGCAAACCAATGATCCCTGGGTTCACGGCATCTTTCAGGGCTCCTGTGATTTCAGCCAGCACGTCCAGTGCCCTCTGCTTCACTTTCTTGTGGCTGTCAGATATTCTCAGGACAAAATATTCAAAAATCTGTGAAGAGAGCAAGCAACGTGAAAGCTGGATTCAAATGTCCTTGTTTGAAGAGTGGCTGTAGCAGTCAGCAATGTCAAAGATGAAAGTGATCCTTTCTGTCAGGTCAGCACTCGCTTGCACAATTTCACTGTTTTCCTGTGGGCCACTCACTGGAATGGTGGCGCAACCTCATGCTGGTTGAAAGATTTTCTTCTGTTTTCTGGAGGTTTGGCTGGGGACAGAATAGTTCCTATGGTATTTCTCTCCATCTATAAATCATTAAATCAATTCTATTTATTAATGCTGAAGAGTACCTTTGCTTTGAATGGAATCAGATGTTTACAATGCCTGGTTTTCTATACAGTTGCCTCAAGTACTGAGGGCAATTATGATTTTGCCAAAACTATGGCTGGAGGAGATCTAAGTTTTCTTTTGTTTGTCTCAGAACCTGTGTCTGGAGAAGTGCAGGGCTCTGATCAACTCTTCCAGGATCCAGACCATTTCTCTAAGTAACAGGTGGACTTCTGAAATGTAATGTATTGTACAGCTCTCATTAGAGCAGGTTCAGTCCCTTGACAGCCACATTATCAGGCAGCTTTTCCTGGAAAAGGGGAAAAAAGCAGCTACTGGGAGGAGAAGGCAGAGATGAGTCCTTAGCTGTTTTCCTCCTTTTCCAAAGAGAAAAACAGACCCCCAAGAAGGGTGAGCACTGTCTTTACGAAGAGGAAAAGGAATAAGGATGGAAATGAGTAGCCAGAGCTGTGACAAGATGGAGTGTATAGAAGTATTGTTAAAAAAGGCAACTGGATTTAAACCAACCCAGCCTGATACTTCTCTTCCCTATGCAAACCCATTTGTGGTCTAGAGAACAACTGCCGTGATTTCAGGGGCTGGATTCCCTTCACTTCACCAAACTGGGAGTAGGAGAGAGCAGCAGTTAGACCAGCAGAAAATTCTGCCATCATCTGATGAACAGCAGCAATAGGCACCTGCCAGACAAATACAGCTGGACTGAAATAACTTGTCCTGAAGCCTAGACCTGAATTACATTTGTCTGGGTAAGAGGCACCAGCGTGTCCCAAACGGCCAGGATAGAGTAACAAGACACACTGAATTAACTTTACTGCTACAGGCTTAGGAAAGGAGCTAAAGGAAAGCAGGGCAGTATTCCCAAAAGACAGACAGTCACTGTAGTAACTAGGATTGACTTGGACATCTTTTGTAAATTTGGGAATTTTCTTGGACACTACTACTTCCAGTGTCCTTTGCAAAGACTCTGTTATCCTCCAAAGCACAATTCTCACTTAATTGCTTTACTGGGGGCAGAGTAGGGAGAGCTGGTGGGGGCTTACGCTTAAATGTAAACCCATTTTCTCCACTTTCCCTTTCCTCTTTGTGACCAATTTTGAAAATATTCAACACTCCACTTTTTTCCCTAATAATATCAGTTCCTTTGTGGCCTGCAGATGAACAGGCTGAGGATTAACAGCTGATTCCCAGGAGCAAAATGATTCAGCAGAAGAGGAATGAGCTAAAGACAGATTGGGTATGTTTGATTTCATATTAGCAGTGGCAATACTTGCACAAAGGAGACATTTCTCCTGCCAATCACTTACTTTCTTCTTAATTCTTGTCAGAATATCTTCCAGGTTACGGGGGGAAAGAGATTGTTCCAAAAGCATTTTAAATTGTTGATGACTGAGCAACATCTTCACCACCTCCTGTCCATAATGCCTAAGGAAGGAAGGAACGAAGGCAGGAAGGAAAGAAGTGAAAGAAAAGTGAACAAACACAGGAAGAGTGTTAACAGAAGAGGCTGATACCTTAAACTCATCAGGGGCAATCCCTGCATGAGAAGGCATTACCTACTCAGCAAAGAGGGAGATTTACGTCACTTGACACTGCACAGTGCTGTCAGCTGAACACAAGAGGCAAGAGGAGAATGTGGGGCAACAGAGAAATACCATTTCTCTCTGAAACTGGGGGTGTGCTTCTGTGGCATCAAAGGATCCCAGGGAACAAGCAAAACACATCTGCTTTGTTGTCAGAGCCTATTACATGTCTTGCTGCCATTGCACAGTAATTTGCCTTTCTTTAACTGGCAGGGAAGCCAAGACAAAACACCTCATGCATCCTCTTGATTATTCTATACTATGGGTATGTACAGGGACAGCTAGTTGCTCTGGTGTTCTTGGCAGCTATTAACGGGAATTTCATCAACAAAGGAAGGGAATTTTGGCAGTTTGGGTTGATTTTGCCACTAGGAAACCACAGTTTTTTCAAGAAGAAATGTGGAGCTCACTGAGCCAAAGATAACAGCATTCTAGAAATCTTCAGAACAAGTTTAAAAGGATTAATATGTTGGCTAAAGAGCCCTGAAATATTTCTAGGATAGTCTGAAGTTAATGAGAAATGGATGTTTGGGATCCTTCAGTGATGAACATTAGCCAGCACTTTGGCTTTGTGTTGTGCACCTAAGGGCAAACAAAACTGTTGGACTGGCTGATCTGAGCTCTTTTGATCTCAGTAAAGAATCCTTCAAGCCACAGGAAAAAGTTGGGAATGTTCCTTTTTGCTGGCCAACCTCAGGTTTCCCAGTACAGCCATTTGCCCAGGCAACCCAGAGCAGTGGTCACAGTGCCAAGGCTGACAGAGCTCAAGAAGAGTTTGCACAATGCTCTCAAGCACATGGAGTGACTCTTGGGGTGTCCTGCACATGGCCAGGGGATGGACTTGATGACCCTGATAGGTCCCTTCCAACTCAGCATATTCCATGATTCTATGACCCTTATTCACACAGTGAGGTATCTTCATATTCCCCTTAATTTCCACTCTTGTGTGGTTTCAACTTTATAGCCAGACACAAAACGGTTTTCCTGTTTTAGGAGGTGAAATGCAGATCACTACCTCGTGTCCTTGTGGCAGTCCTGAGCAAGCTTCCCTGCCACGTGTGGCAGCCTCTCAGCCCTGGGGGTGCCTGCGAGCTGGGTGACTCCAATTCTCTCCATCAGGGACAGGAGCAGTTGGGCCGCACACTCGCGCACCGGGGCGGAGCGGCTGCTGGGGAGGAGAGAGCAAACCCTGGGCACAGGGACAAGGAGCAGCAGCAGCACCGGCCTTGGCCAGAGCTGCTCCCTGCCCTTGCTGGGGGAAGGAGCCTGGGCTCTCCCTGCGCCTGCAGACACCTGCAGAAGGTTCTGGCCTCAGCTAAACACAAAGGTAGCATTGCACACAAGGCCTGCCTGCATGGAAGGGGGAGAATTCAGTCTCCCTGCACTGTCTGATACTCAGTTTCTTTCACAGTATTTACTCTGAGAAAGATTAAAGAAATAGATGACATATGAATAATTTAGAAATTAAGGACCATTCATGCTGGCCCATCAGAAGGTACCCAGTACACACAGCTGCAGCAGGACTGAGGCTCTTTCCACCCATTTATCCCCAAATCTGCAGATCTTTGGAAAACAACAAATGCAAGGAAAACACGTGGGCTGTGAAGTTGCAGAATATCCAGCAATGCAGCCTGTTTCTTCTGTGGGGCTTGGCAATGGATCCATCTGAATGTTTTACCCTATTGCAAAGCTGAGGAAAGGGTGGCAGGCAGTTTAGCCGGGCTGTCCTGTTCTAGAGAGTGTCTCTTGGGAACTATCAGGCCTAGCACCAACATTTAAGGCAGCATTTGCTCCAACTGTCCCATGGCAGTCAGCCTGTGAAGGTGCCTGTAAAGTGATTCATCGTCTCAAGGCTAACATGAAACATCAGTTTGGATAGAAAGTAGAGCTCTAAGGCCAGGACAGTCATACGAGACTCCTCTGGCAGGAGCTGCATCTGCTGTGCAGGCTGTGCCACAGCCAGCAGATTGTCCCCCATGTGCTCCACGCCCCAGCAAGGACCCTCCTCATTTCTCAAGTTAATGGCATCATTTTCCCAGGGCCTCTGTGGTTAGAGCTGTGAAATACCAAACACTGCTCACAGCTGCAATTGCAATTGTCCCTCTTCCCACAAAAGCACAAGGCTCTATCCTCAGCCTCTGCAGGCACTTTCCCTTCCCCACCAGTCACCACATGTAGGAAAATCTGACAGACTGGGAGAACTCCAGGAAGCAGCAGGAAGCTGAGTCAGAGGAGCTTTAGTTTGGATATCAGGAAAAAGGGTTTTTCACCCAGAGGGTGGTTGGGCACTGGAACAGGCTCCCCAGGGCAGTGGTCACAGCACCAAGCCTGACAGGGTTGAAGGAGCATTTGGACAACAATCTCAGGCACTTGGTGTGACCCTTGGGCTGTTCTGTGCAAGGCCAGGAGCTGGACTCGATGGTCCTGATGGACCCATCCAACTCCCCATATTCTACATTTCTGTGATTCTGAGAACTAATGGGCTGCAGGAGGGCAGAAATAGGTGACAAGAGGAAAGAAGTGAGGTTGGTTGGAGAATCAAGTCACTGAGTTCACAGAAGATGCAGGATACAGGACCCTTCCCTCCTGTATCCCATTCTCTGTCTCATCCCTTCTTCCTCCCACACACATGAAGATGAAGAATATCACTAAAAGAAGAAGAACCTGCTTGACTCCCATGTCCATGAGAGCAGTCATTCCTCGTGCAGGAGTCACATTCTCCACCATGATCCCCAGGGTCTGACTGGCTGCTTTCTGAACAAATTCTGGGGTGTTGGACACCATCTGGAGAAGGAGCCAAGCAGCCTCATCCACCTCAGAGTCCATGTCCTTCTTCAAGGTCACAGAGAGCTCTCCCAGAGTGACAATGGCAGAGTAGGACACCTTGGAATGGAGGTTGGTCACCTGGGGAAGCCATGAGGGGAAGCATAAGAATCACCTTGGAAAGAAAACCAGTTGCCTTCAACAGAAGTCCCAGGAAATGACAACACATCCCACTGTGTCCAGAGGAACATACAAGTACAGGAAGAGCAGGAGAGCACAAGCACAGAAAGGCACTTACTCTGGCACCAATTTCTGGCCTCAGACCTGCTCACTGCAGGCCTAAAATAAAAATTTCATTAAGTGTTCTACTTAACCCTTCTAAAATGTCCACAGCTTTGATTTTAGGCCCTTTAAGAAAAATAAAGCAAAAGCTGCTTTCAAATCATAAAGGCACAACTGATAAAGATAAAAGAGTCAGGTGCTCCTGTTCAAAAAAGCAACACCAGCAGTGGAAGCACTCAGCCAGGAAACAGAAAACACAGGCTCTGGTCTACAGAATAATTTACAGTGTTTAATTACAGCTTGGGTAGAGACTGGGACTCTGGCAAATAATATCATTAGTGTCTCAGTTTCTGCATTTGCACATTGCATTATGAAGGCTCCACACTCAAAGATCAGTGTCAGATACCCTACCTGCCAGTAAATACAGCTGCATGTACCCACAGATCCTACAGACAGCTGACAGACATTGGAAATATCAGGTCTAAAACCAGAAATGAAGGCAGACCCTGAGCACACATGGAGATGAACAAGCATATACCTACTCTACACACCGTGTATGAAGTATGGGGGACAATTCAGAACAATGTTCTCACCTCGCTGGTAACTGCCAAGCAAACCTCACCAAGTCTACAAAGCAGGACCTCTGAATGGGACCCAGCCAGGTCTTTGATGGTGAGGAGTCCCTTCTCCTTCAGCTCCCTGAAAGGCAGAAGATTGATTTTTCTCTCCACCAAGGCAGCACCCTCTGAAATGACCAGGCTGGCAGCTCAGTTGAACAATGGGAGGTGCTTTTCAAGGAGTGCTTAATAAAATCTGTGGAACGCATTGCCCCAGGATGCTGTGGCTGTCAAAAGCATTCACAAACCCAAGAGGCAAAGAGAGGGGTTTCAGAGTGGCCATTTGAGAAGACAGCCTTTCTGAAATCTCTGGCACATGAGGCCCCTCTGTCACTGCTTCCTAGGAGCTGTGAGACTGGGCCATGCTGCTGTTTGTTGTCACCTCCCTGTACCTGTCCCTGAGACACAGTGCCACCGGGCTGTTATTGGGGCATTTTCCTTCTTTGCCAGCCCCAGCAGGCATTCAGCAGGGAGAGTCTGCACTGCCTCTCTGGAGCTGAGTTTCCACTCTATGGTCTCGGCCTCTCTGTCACCCCCTCCACTCCCCCTCACACATTCCCCAAAAAAGCAGCAGGATGTCTGCTGGCACCACCTCAGCCTGCAGGAAGGCCAAGTGGGTCCTGGCCTCTCCTGACCCACAGAACAGCTTTCCTTCAGCCCAGCAAGGAAATATAAAAACTGTATTATCACCTCACACAGAGGGCCAGGAGCTTTTTATTTTGGCTGCAAGTGTCCTCAGGGCATTGGGGAAGAGGCGAAAAAGAGTGTTTTGAAGCAAGCAACCCAGCTACTCAGGCAGGAGGGAGGGAAAAGTGTCCGGGAGCTGCTTTTTAGGATTTTGGTTGTTCTGCTGAAGCTTCTGACAGAGCTGATGGGCAGATCCCAGAGCTGTGGAGAGTTCCTGGGAAATTTGTCCTTGGATATGTCTAGGAATGCTCTCCCAGACATGAACTGCCATCTCTGTCCTGTCCATATGTTACTGCCTTGACTGTTGAGTGTCTGAGGTGCCTCTTGAGGCTGCTATGGACCTCCTTCACCAAGGAATGGATTGTGATACAATATTGAAGTGGAGGGAGAAGACCTATCTTTCCTTGATCAGCATCGGCTCCGTTTATTCACTCAATCAATCACTTTTTATAACCATGTTAATTAAGTTCATGCATATTGCAAACCCGAGCTCACAATAGGTCAGAGATAACACACCAACCCCTCCTTATGTTTCCAATACCAAGATTTGTGTTCTCAAAACTTATTTTTGCTTTCCCAAAATAGCCAAAGATAGAATATCTACTTGTTATGAGAAAGCTGCCTGAGAACTCTGGTATGCAAGGTTCTCAAGGCCTTCATGTTTGTCACTTTTACTTGTAATTAAAAACAACCTGAGAACTTCTGCTGTTTACAGAAACAGGCTGTGAGAATTTTACTCCTCACAGCTGCCTTCTAAGCCATTTCTGAAAAAATCTCCAACAATACAACATCCCTTTCTGCTTATATTTGGGCACTGACAGAGCCTGGACAACTCTGGCTGGAGCTTGGGCTCTGGCCAAGCAAGATTGCAAATGAGAGCAGCTCATGGTCCTCAGCTCTTCCCTGCTGCTGGGACAGACAGACATGGCCATGGGGACAGAATGGAGCTGCCCCATCTGCCAGGGCACTAAGAAGGATGTGAATTTTTCTCTGCCCTGTCACCACCAGTTCTGCCTGGGCTGCATCCTGCAGTGGGCAAACAGAAATCCAGCGTGATCACTCTGCAGAAGAATGATAGAAGCTGTCAGGTTTTCTGAGTAGGGTGAACAGGACTACATACAATTTGCCATCAGCTCCCCCAAACAATTGCTGGAGTCCAGCAGGGAGAGAGCCTGGCTGCCTTGCTGAAAGCAGCCCCCCAGCCCCTGTGATGGCTGCTCCATCTTCCCCACAGGGAACACTGTCCCCAGCTGAGCAGGGGCTGCAGGACCAGAGCCTGTGGATGGCCTCCTGCCCAAGGTGTGGGCCGAATTTTTCAAATAACAATGTCATCTACTGGACCAAAGGTGGCCCTGGCTGCAGCAGAAGCTGGAGGGAATATGCCAGCGCCAGAGATGGCTGGTTAAGGAATTCATAGAGCAGCATCCTGCACGCCCTCTGTGTCTATGGTCAAGTTGCCAAAATCTTGGTGCCAGTGCTGCAGCTTCTCCTCTGTAGCAGTCTGAATTGCTGCTAGCATAGTCCAGGGTATAGAAGCAAAAAGGACCTTTGCATAATCTCCACAGATGTTTTATTCAGCCGTGCAGGGAGATGTTCAGGTCCCAGCACCCACACACAGAGGGTCTCACTTTGTCTCCACAGGGGCCTGGGGGATGACCCTGATCTCGGGGCAGTACAAAGTTAAGGGGGCCAATCAGGGAATAGGGAAGGTGTGGCTCAGGAACACAGGAACAGACACAGGAACAGGGGAAGGAGCCAATGGGGTCTAACAGCTTTTTAAGGGAAGCTTCTTGTGTCTCCCTAGACCAGGGAATGCCCCCTCAGGGTCTCCACAATTCCCTGTCTTTTATATTATTAGGAAAGCTTCTCTGAAGGATCAACTGAATCAACACAAAATGACAAAAACAATCAAAAGCACTCATAAGACAATTGTTCAAAATGGAAACAATTCTGAGTTCCCAACGTGCCAACAGATTTCTTGGAGTGGCTTAGATCTGGCAGGAGTGATGCAGGGTTTGCTTAGCACAGTTTATCAGGAAGCTGAGTCACACACACTGAACCTGTGGTCCACGGCCTCCTCACTGCCATCGTGCAGCAAGGAGGCCCAGAGGCTGCTGTGCTCTGGGCCTGTCAGGGATGAACACAGCGGCTCTGGCCAGTGCCAGCTCCAGCTCCAGCAGCTCACAAAAGGAGACTCCTTCCAGAAGCTCTGCTGGCTCCAGTGTGGCACACCAACAGAGCCCACTGGAAGCCCCCTCCATTGCAGCCACCCCCAGCTGCGCCCATCATCACTGCAGAGCAGGAGCTGCCCCAGAGGAGCTGCGGCCGGAGCTCAGGGCAGTGGCAGGTCCCTGTGCCCAGGGCAGAGCCACAGAATTTCTGCTCCTGCCTGGGACAGGGGCTGCTCACCCTGGTGTCCCACCGACAGGAGGGATCCTGGGCCCCAAACTCTGCCCAGCCCTGCAAAAGGCCATCCCGCCAGCAGTGCCGGCAAGGTTCCTGCAGCCATTCAGTCAAATCAGAGGAAACAAATGTCTCTGTAGCTGACAGAGTCTCTGCACACAGCTTTCTCCCCCTTCCCCTGGTGCCTTTCCCTGGCTCCAGGAAGAGCTGCAGGAAATGCTGTGTGAGCCATGATGATGGAAGAGCTACTGATAAAATCACTGGGGTGATGCTTTCAGAGGAGTCAAGAATGGAAGACCAACCAACCTTCCAGCCAATGGTATGCCAAAAGTTTCCGTTCTTTAAATAATAGACTGCAATAAATTAGTAAAAAGAAAGATATGGAAACAAATTAAATCTTCCACAGCTGCTGGCTTTCCTCAGGCCCCATGGTCTATGTATTGCTAGACTTACTTCATTTAGGCAGAATATTAACTGCCCTGACTTGTTGGAGACTGACCACAAGGTCTCATCTGTGGTGAGCAGTCACTGAAATTAGCTCAGCAGAGGCATCTTCAGCTGTCCAAGTGTAGCAGAAATACATATTCTCTGCTTCATGGCTGTGTGGCAGCACCTGCTGGTGTGGATGTGTGAGCGTTGCTTCATGGATTACTCCTGGGAAGGAATTGTGTGCACAGGCACAGTGTGATGGCTTCGATCTCCTCTAATTACTCCAATCGGTTGATGGCCAGAACTTTTAGGCAAAAAGCATTATGACAGAATAATTTAGAATATTCTCCAAACTACTCCTGTGGTTTTGATTTTCTTACTGATTAGGATCAGTGTCTGGCCTCAAGAAATCAGTCCAACTTCGATCTCCTCTAATTACTCCAATCGGTTGATGGCCAGAACTTTTAGGCAAAAAGCATTATGACAGAATAATTTAGAATATTCTCCAAACTACTCCTGTGGTTTTGATTTTCTTACTGATTAGGATCAGTGTCTGGCCTCAAGAAATCAGTCCAATCAGGCAAACTTCAGCTTGCAAGTTAGAGTGCAAGTCATTAATCTGCCATTTTTGCAGCATGTACAAACAACGTTTCAACATATTTGCAAAAAGATCTCTTAGTTCTTGCTATACCTATCCAGAACCTCACTCTCCCTTTGTTTTAGTTTGATTTGAGATCCAAGCTTGATATTTTTCTGGACAGGAAAGTAAGAACCAGCTGCAAATACAGACTACAAGTGTGAATCTATACTGCAGGAACTGAGCTGTAGCTTGGAATTAAAGGCAAGGAGTGATGCCATGGTAAATGTGAACGTTTAGTGCTGGCAGAGGAGCATTCTGCAATGCTCCACCAACCCATGGTTCACATTGCTACAAACTCTCTTTCTGGTGTTACAAAGAGTGTTGAAGAGCTGGTTGTAAGTAAAAAAATTAGCCAGAATGTTAATTTTTGTTAATATGGCGAACAATGACTATCTAATACTTCAGAGCTCATAGAAGTGAGTATTCAGATTTCCACTTAGTACGTGCTGGCAGTTTTAATTTGAAATCAACGTGTTTATCCAAATCAAGTTATCCATAGGAATTAATTTGCTCTATGATCTACCTAAAAATGCCTCATTGTCTGATAAGTTTAGTAGAAATTTGCAAAGTCAACAGTCCACAGATTTTCATTTCTTGTTTAGTGGCTATTCTGCAGGAAAGCTTTTACAGACTAATCCGTTTGGATGTAATTAAAATGCCAGTACATTTCATCTAGCCATTTTGGTATTAGAACAAAACCATACGACTGCACAGCCTTTTAAAAAATATTTTAAAATAAGTTTTCAAATCAACAGTCTGAGTTGATCTGAGTTGAAAAACTCTACCAACCTTCAACTCCATTGGAAGATTTCCTTGTCACCCTGTGAATCAACTCTACATTCAGAAGATTAAAAGTCCCCATTATGGTGGTTTTGGTATGGTTAGGAATTGGAGAAGGATCTTCTTCCTTCTCAGCTCCATGCTGCAGTGCCTTTGGGATGTGGCCTGCTGGCCGTTGTTTGTGCAGTCCTGGTGTTTATCTATGGGGCAGAAAGTGCAATTGCATTTCCAGCCCAGAGCCCGTGAGGAGTGGGGTGTGCAGAGCTGTGCAGACCCAGGCCAGCAGCTGTGCCCCCAGAGGGTTTTGGTTCCTGCCCAGGGCAGCTGGTGCATCTCTGCCGTGAGTGCCTCCCCTTCCAGGTGCCCATGGACAGCAGGTGCAGGGTTCTGCACGGGGCACGGAACAGGGTGGGGATGTCTGCTGGCAACAGAATGCAGTGGAGAGCAAACAGTCCAGGATGGTCCTGCAGTGTGTGACAGAGAACTCCTGACACAGCTGTGACTGAGCCAGTGAGGGAAGGCACTGCTGGGCCTGCTGTTTGTGAGGAGAGAAGGGCTGCTGGGTGACAGGAGGGCTGGAGGCGGCCTTGGGCTCAGTGATCACAAAATGCTTGTGTTTGATTCCCAGAGAAGGAACGAGAGGTGTTGGGGAAGTGTTGACCTGCAACAAATTGTGAATTTGTTAAGCTTTAACAGGCAGTATTAGTCGTACCTTCCCTCACACCAGTGGTTAATGTGTGCAAGTGGATGTCTTAGCCTTGAGAATAAAGACAGTGGGCCTACTGAGGAGGTAGCTGCAATGCATTGAAGGAGAAGAAGGCTCTTAAACATGGAAGGAGAATTTGGGGAATGGGATGTTCACCACATGACCACCAGAGACCTTTAAGAGACCCCCTACTCTAAATGTCAGTAATTTTGGGGAAGTGATTTAAACATGTCAAATACTTTGTGAGAATGTTTAGCCTGTGAGTTTGAGCAAAATAATGAATAAAAGTAATGAAAGTAATGTCTTAGTTCCATGGATACTATTACGTGGGTGTGCATGGTATAGGGAAGTGATTCCTCACACACCCAGCACTGAAATAAAGTAATGCCTCTTTTTTCACACTGAGCTGGCAGTATGGATCAGCCCTTCTTGGTAACTTTCATTTTGGTCATTTCTATTGAAGCATAAAGAATGGTTGAAATGAAATCTTTTCCAGCTGTTTTCCATTGGTTTACCTGTTTGAGGGTTAAGATTCTGTGCTGAAGGTGTCCTGGGTGTGTGCAGAGCAGAGCAGCCCCAGACACCCCTTGGCTTGCCCACCAGTTGTCATGCCTTGTTGCCAGGTGTGCCCAGCTGTGGCAGCAGAAGGAGCCCGCAGCACAGTGGGCACCGTGCCCTGCCCAGCCAGGGCTCTCTGGCACAGAGCAGCAGCAGCGCCAGCACCGTTCAACCCGCTCCTGCCTTGGCTTCCCCTGGCACACAGAAGCCTCTGGAAATCAGCACCGCCAGCGGCATTCCCAGCTTGGAGCAGCTGCTGCTGGCGGGCAGATGCTGCCAGTTCGACTGCTGCCAAAGGGGAAGAAAGGCAGAGATGTACACGCACCGGAGCCCTGGGCATGTCCAATAAAGGTGCAAATATGTGGGGAGATTTGTTAGGAAGCATTTCAGCTGTGATGCCAACAGTGGCCTCTCTCCTGGTTCTGTGTGTTCCAGACAAGTAATGCAATGGTTGGCTCTGACAATTAAGAAGTAGATGTTATGTGGATGTTCAAATGTGTAGTGATGGTATTGTAATATATCCTCCCATAGTCCTCTTTCCCGTCCCCCTTGTAATAGCCTTGGGAGTCAGGGCATTTGGTGAGGGCTGGCTTGTGACCAGCAGGCAGGGTGTAACAACACCTGACCTCCAGTCAGGATGCAAGAAAGTAATCTCCACCAATGGACAGCAGAGAAAGAGTTGACTGACAAAACTTTTAGAGGGGCTAAGGGTATAAAAGGCAGAGCATCCTTTTTGTAAATGACCAGGGGGCTGCTAGTCACAGAGACTCCCAATGCCATCATTTTTCTTATTCAATCCATTGTTAAGGTTTACTAAACCTTTAAAATGTTAAAAGTGAGAGTAATTTCTCACATATGCAATGCTGTGGGCCATTGTCTTGGTCTGGTTTGCTTTGCTTGGGTCCCATCTGAGTGCTCAGCTGGGGTACAGGCTGTGGGTGCTTGGGGCACTCTTGAAGTTACTCTTGGATCCCTTGAAAAACAGGGTTTGGCCCATGAGGGGAATTTGTGCTACTTGTGACAGACAAGAACTTCCCAGGCTCTTTTGTGTTTGCTGTAGGGAAGGTTGGTTATTGCTGTGCATAAACTCACAGACCAACATGGAGCGTTTGCTTTGTGATGTCAGGGCATGGTTGCCACGTTGTCATAGTGGCATCAGAAGGTTGCCTTGGTGCATGGAAGGCCTGAGTGTCAGAGCAGCCCAAGGTCTGCTGAGAGCAGGAGTCCCCTCCTGGTCCAAGCTTTTGTCAGTGGGAAGCTGCCCACTGACAAGAGGCTTGTTCTTTTAGTGTTGGGGCAAACTTGCACAACACTAATAGCATGATTCACCACCTCGCCAAAGCAGCTTTTGCTGCTTATGGCATGTCCTTTTCCATTTATTACATTACGCAATTTACATGTAAGTAGAGGTTTCCCTTCTGCTTGGTTAGGGTGCAAACTAACGTGGCTTTTGTATGTCTTCCTGCTCTTTCTTAGTGGCTGAGTTTCTGATTTTGAAACAGAAAGAGCATTAGGATGCCACTGGTTTGGTAAAGCTCCTGTCAAGAGGTTCAGCTAAAAAGGGGGTGTCTGTAGCCACAGGGGCAGCATTTGCAAGGGAACCTGCAGGGCTTCCATTCCCTCCATGGGAGAGTCTGTGGCAGCAGAGTCTGTCATTTCCTCAGGTTGCTGGGACAAGCAAGACACCTTTGAAAATGTAGACTGGCAGACCTTTTTGGAATGCCTTTTGAAATCTCTGCAGTTGTTCCCAGGATTCAGGGAAAGCTTCTTTCTTTCTCAATTTTGTCATGAAAGGATTTAACTGTCTAACTTGACCCTTTACCAAGTGCTTAACTAGTGATTCTCTTTGCAAGGAAATGCAAACTCTAAAGCAGTGAGTGTCTGCCACAGCTCAGGAGGATTTTGGGCAAGCATTTTTGGGCAAGCATTTCCAGCAAATTAAAGAGAATTAGTGCATGCAACTGATTAAAAAAAAAAAAAAGACCAGAAGGGGTGGATTTAAAAAGCTGTTTTATGTGCTTTCTAGAACAGAAGTATTGATTTTTAAAGAACAATTTGCATTTTCTTGGTCATGTTTGTATTCATTTACTGGCTAAACAGGTTGAAGTGTAGGCAAAAGCAAGAATATTATCCTGATCCCTTGCTGGCTGTGTGAATGAAATGTGTCTCCTGGAGGGATGTTACAAAATGGGAAATCTTCTCTGTTTGGGTTGACTTGTTCTGTTTGATTCAGCAGTCCAAGCAGTTTTCTCACACCATCTGGTTCATTTTCCCTGCCCACTACAGGTCACCTGAAGCGTGTATTCAGAGGTGCTGACCCTGAGGTGAGTGATAAAGGAACATCTCATGTTCCTGGTGTTTAAGAATTGTGGAGCAAGCTGAGAGCTTGGCCAGTAGCAATAGAGTGTAGAGAGCCAGCTAGCAAAGCTGAAAGAAAATCCATTT
Source organism: Zonotrichia albicollis (assembly GCF_047830755.1). Taxonomy (NCBI): domain Eukaryota; kingdom Metazoa; phylum Chordata; class Aves; order Passeriformes; family Passerellidae; genus Zonotrichia; species Zonotrichia albicollis. The sequence continues at coordinate 2,965,984 of NC_133827.1, read as the reverse complement.
TCATGCCTGAAGAAAAATAACAAAGTCCGAAATGGATATTTTAAATTTCTATATCAGAGCTTTGAAGAACTACAAGCCTAGTTTTGAAGAGAGAACCTTGCTTGCTGAAGGCAGATAGGGTGGAATATTTACATAGGAGCAATTTCCTGTACAGTTGAATTAGACCATTTTAATTTAGTCAGAGTCCCTTAGAATTCTATTCCTATCAAACTTTATGATATCTACTTGGAACATGAGGTGGTAGAACAGGAAGGCCATCTTGCAATGGTGCCTGCTGTATCTGAAGTGCAATGGGCACCTTTATGGCTGGGGAGCTGCGTGGGCCCAAAGGACGCAGGGCTGGCGGCCGTGAGCAGCTGCAGATGAGGCAGCGTGGGGCCAGGGGGCCAAGCAGGCCAAGGGCACGGTGGCTGTGCCAGCAGCAGTGGGGAAGCAGGAGCAGGGCAGTGAGCGTGGCCTGTGCTGGGCAGCGCTGCGGCCACAGCTGGAGTGCTGTGTGCAGCTGTGGGCCCTGGGAAGCAGAAAGTCATGGAGGGGCTGCAGCGTGGGCATAGAAGGACAGGGGAGCTGGGCAAGGGGTGCAGCACAAGGCCAGGGAGGAGGTGCTGAGGGAGCTTTAGCCTGGACCATGGGGGCTCTTGAGGGACCTTCAGGCAGACTTCCATAGATCCATGCCATAGATCCATAGAGCCAATGCTCAGCACAGGGGCTGTTTCCCTGCCAAACAACCCCTCACTGCATCCAAGTGCTTTAGACACTTTCATAATTTGTTTGTTTATTTGTTTGTTTGTTTGTTTGTTTGCTAGAAGGAGAAACCTTGTGTAATTTCTCCTTCTCCAGGGAGCTTTTTCTCAATCTTTCCTGCCCTTTTCCAGCACTGGCAGAAACACATCACTTTCAGGTTAACGGCTCCCGTCTCTTTTGGCTGCCCAGGGAATCAGTGTGTGTTGTGTTTGGGAATTGAGCAGGAAATCAATGCCCTTGCATTCCAGCTGGTGTTCAGAGATTAGAGGAGCTGGAGGGGCTGGGCTGCATTTCTGATTCCAGCCACTTCAGCACCATCAGTGTGGTCAAGTCCATGAGAAGAACTTGCCCAAGCACAGATGCACAAATAGTGCAGTTCCCAGAAATGCTCTGGGTCTGATTGCATTCCATAAGGACCCACACACTCCAGATTCCCCAAGAGTGTGGGTTACTGAAGCAACAGGAGAGCAAGTTCAGGATTGTAGCTGACTGGGGCACTGGCTACCAAATTTTGATGTGTGTAGCAACAGAGAGGACAGTAAAGGGAGATTTCAGTAATGAGATCTGTCTGTCTATCTATCGATCTGTCTATCTATCAATATGTCTAATTATGTGACATTTACATAATTGAATGTTCCTGGCTCTGGTCCAAGGCAGTTGGAGGCACAAAAGTCACCTAAATCATCCCTTTCTGGAGAGGATTGGAGACATGTTCCCTTGACCCATTCTGAGTAGGCAGAGACGTTTCCCCCTCCAGAGATGGTGTTTTTTTCCCCTCAGTGCTGTTTTCCTCCTCCAGCCTCTTGTGTCCTGAAGTCTCCAGTTAATTAATTCTTTAAACTTCTGCCTCTCCTAGAGAGGTGGAACAATCCCATGTTTAGGTGGTGTTTGGTGACTCTGGTCATACATGCCATGCCATACATGACACATGGTTTCCTTCACTGGCATCCCCAGGGCTGTGTAAGTGCATTCGTTAATGGGGCCTTATGAGAAACACTGTTACTGCTGGTCAGAATTCTCTGGTGACAAAAGAGGGAGAAGAAACACCTTGGTCGTCCTCCATATACTGAGGTGGCCACAGAGGCTCTGTGACCTCCATCAGAGATCTTTGCATGCATCCTCATCTCCTGAATGACCCGGTTTTCTAACAAGAGTGTGGATGTCAGGAAGGAGGAATGCTGGTGCAGGCCTGAAGAGAAGGTGAACTCCAGAAGTATCTCTCACAAGGAGTGAGCTCACCCAGGAAGCCCCTGCAGAGCCAGGATGGAGCTGTGGGACAGGGCGGGGTGTCAGTCACTACTGAAAGACAAACAGGACATGGCAGAAGCAGAGGGAGGCTCTCACCAGACCCTTGAGAAATGCCACCCCTTCCCTGTTAGCTGCCTGAGAGGCTGTTGGAGCTTCAGTCCCAGATGGTCCCTGATTGTAGGGCCAGGGGCACTTTGGAATCTGTGCCTCCCCTCGGGCAGAGAACAACCCAGGAGAGCAGCAGCACAGTGCTTTGGGAACGTGTGAGCCCAGCAGCCTTTGAGTCTTGGCCCACAAAGGGCATGTGGGAAGTTAAAACCCATCTCCTCTTGCTTTCTGTGCAGGTGCTTCTAGAGAAAGAGCAGGAGCACACTGCCTCATCTGAGCTGCCATGCCAGACTCAGGGAGAGCTGTTCCCTGCCCAAGAGCAGGAAAAGCAGCTCAGGCAGCAGGTGGAAGAGCCACAGGAGAATGGCCAGGTAAGCCTGACTGGCCAGGGCACAGAGGGAAGGGCAGGAAGAGGGGCATAAACCGGAGCTCTTGGGACAGAGGAGGCCAGGAGTCCCACAGGCACTGAAAGGACAGAGCCTTGCAATCTGCAGAGATCAGCCCTGGGACAGGAGATTTGCAATGGAGGCTGATGTGGGGAGGGAAGCAGAAAGAAGTGGCTGAATAAATGTGATTTGGAGGCTGCAAGAGGAAAAAGCTGAGCCTGATGGCAGCTCCCAGTCACTTACTCTGCTTTTGTGTGTACAGAACATCAAGGCAGAGCCACAAGCAGAGCTGCCCAAAGCTCAGAGTGACATCATGGCAGTGAAGAGAAAGAACAAGGAAGACATGGGAAGAATTCAAGAGGAGAATCTCCATCAGCAAAGGGGTGATCAACAAAACCAGGTGAATGAAAGAGTGGCAGCCACTCCACTCATGAAATGTCCTCTCTTTTGTTTGTTAGAGAACATGAAGGAACAGCTGGATGCAGAGCTTCAGACAGCTCACAGTATGATCAAGGCAAGGCATGAGCGGCTGGAGGAAGAAATGAAAATCTTCAGAGAGAAACTTAATCGCTTCCGTCAGTCTCTGCAAAACCAAGTGAGTGAAAGAGGGATGCAGCCACTGCAGTCACCAATCTGGTGGTTTCTGCCTTTCTTGCCTTTCCAGTGCAGAGCAGCAGGGAGTGGGGTGATGCCTCTGAGTGCCATGCTGCTGTAGTGTGTGTATCACAGTCACTCTGAAGGGCATTTCCTGGTCTGCTGAATCTCAACTGCTGCCCTGGACAGTGAAACTTGTCCTTTGGCCTTTTGGCCAGCAATCATCCAAATTGATTCCTGCTGGCCTGTTCCTGCTCTCCTTTTTTCTTGAGGGGTTTTTACAGTGGAACTTGGTGACCAAGATGGAGGATTGAAACAAGCTGTTGTATCCCCTGTCAATCTGTTCTTTGCCTTTCCTCACAGTCGATGACTCCTGGCTGACAGGGACAAGCTGTAGTGTCTGACTGCTTTGTTCTGTTTGACTTGAGGTGCAAGTGTTGACATCTCACCGGGCAGCCTGCGAAGACTTCCAGCCAATGTCTGGCAATGAAGGACCCCAAGTTAGGAGTGAGGCACAGGAGCAGTGCCCACCAGAAATGCTCCAGGTCCAGCACATCATGGGCTCTGAACCTGCTGCCGCAGCAGCATCACCTCGAGGAAGCCCTTCTGTGAAACCTGGGAACTCAGGCTCGGGCAGATCCTGGGAACAGGAGACTGGGGAGGAGTACCTGGAGCTGCTGGGTATGTCTGGGGTGTTTCTTATCTGAGGGACAGTGTGTTGTGGGCAGGTGTCAGCAGAGCTGTACCAAATGCTCCTCCTGAGTTTGGTGTCACAGGGCCATTTAGGAGTCCCCAGAGGCAGTGCTGTGCTCCGAGGCAGCGAGAGAGCTCTGGGTGTTCCTGCTGCCTCTGAGGGCACCTGGGACTGGCTTGGCTTTGCTGAGCTTCCCTCTCTGCTAAAGGCTGAAGCAGGGATTGTTCTTGGATCTGCAGAAGGCTGTGACCTAGCAAATGATCTAGGCAAGTCCTGTGTACTAGTGGCCAAACTGAACAGAATTTTTAGCTTCCTAAATTCTCCTTAGATGCCTGACTTCCAACCAGTCATTAGAGCAAAAAAACTTCACAGAAATGGACTGGCTTTGGAGTTTTGTCTTTTGGGTTGGGTTGGTTTTTTTTTTTTGGGGGGGGGGAGGGTGGCATTGCTTTTGTGTTGTTCATTTTTGGTGGGGGTTTTTTGTTGTGTTTTTCTCCATCCTGAAGGAGCCCTTCTACCCCACGTCTTACTGATGTCACTTTTTATGACTGTTACTGTTACCACTACTACATCTGCAGTTTATTTTCATGAGAATGCTATATTTTTGTCAATAAGAGAATGCTATCTTTTTGTCAATAAGAACTACTTTGAAAGAACATCAGGTTACAGGACAAATAGGGAGCACAAGGTGTTTTCCATGTGCCCCCAAAGAAAAACCAGAGACTTTGATAACAAACTTCATTTAATCTTCTAGTTTTATGCTTATCAAGATGTGCCCAGGAGACACATCCAAGTGGCGTGATCAGATAAAACTGTACTGCAGGCATTTCTCAGGAGAGAGCCTCCTGCCCAGCCATGGTATATCCCTCGGATCCATGGCACTTTTCCATACCTGATTCCCACTCTTTCCCATGACTGTTAGAATCCTACACATTGGCCCAAGCCCTGCTCAGATCAGTCTCTAGGAAAACACATCAAGCCCTTTGTGATTCTGCAGCACAACCCAATGAATCTGCTTCTTGCCCGTAGGAGCTGCCAGTGCTGTGCTCTCAGATAAGACCTGGTGGGGCTGAGACCAGAGCCCAGTGGATTCTGTGTCTGCCATCACCTGTTGGGAAAAAAAGGGCACTGATCTGCGCCTCAGTGTGGCTGATCTCAAAGCCCATCCTGTTGTGTCCTGAATGGGGGCAACAGCTTGTCCGGGGCTCAGGCTCACTCTGGCTTCTTCCCATCAGTGCCTGTCAGTGCTCATGCTTGGGCTTTGCCAGCCTTGTTGTGCCAGCTGCCCTGTCCCTGAGGGCCGGAGGGACTGCAGAGGCTGGAGCCTTCCTTAGCTGGGAGAGGGGCATCTTTGAGCTCAGCCTGCTCATAAACAGGTCAGGGTCCTGATGCTGAAAGCCCCGCCAGGATAAGTTACAGCTTGAGCTGCTCTGGTGTACAAATGGGAAGGCATTCCTTTTGCAAATTGCTGAAAGGTGGGGAAGATGTCTTCCTCTCCTGGGATTGCACGTCCCTGTGCTTTGTTTCCTGTCAAGAGAACTCTTCAAAAGACTGTACAAATCAGTCTCTGTGCTGGCCACCTGTGCTGCAGAGCTGTCTGCCTGGTTGTGGTCGTTGTTACCCAGCTGACCACAAAGGGCTCAGAGCTCCAGGCGCTGGGGCTGCCTTTTGTATCTTCTGGGATCTCTGCTTTAAAGTCAGCATCTTGCATTTTGTTTCCCTCAGGGAGAATGGTGAACTCCACTGAAAATCCCCTGATGAAGTACATCCATCTGAAATATATTGGCAGCGGGTGAGTCCAACAGCAGTTACTCCTGCACAACCATGGGCCAGGTGTTTTTGGGGTGGAATGTCTATCCAGCGTGAAGTCAGGCCAGCTGCAAAGATGATCACACACTGGGGATAGATTGTCCCATCTCTCAATGCTGCTCAGAATTTGTGAGTGGGCTCAGAAGGCATTGTCAGAGATGCCTTGCTACCAAGGTCTTGCCTACATCAAGGAACAGGACCTGGAAGATCTCCTTGTCTCTCAAGTGTGGGACAGCTCTGTGGTAATTTCTTTAGCATTTTTTGTATGTCTCAAAATCATACTGGCACACTAATGAAAAGAGAAGGAACTTGCTTGCCTGAAAGAGCAACCTACGCCCTATCAAAGTTGTGAGATAACAGTTCCCAGGAACAATTCTTTCCCCTGGTTTGAAGAAAGAAACACTCTGTGGTCAGGATAGGAACCACACCGTTCAGACAGTGAAACCCAAGAGGAAAGACTAACCTCCCTTTAGAAATTGAACCCCAGTGCTTCAGGAACAGGCCCAGTGCCCATGCACTTGAGAGAAAAATGCATCATCTGCCTTCTGGCAGAGTCCTCCTGCATCCCGCAGGTTTTGACACTTCCAGCAGAGATCTCCTGTGTGGGCTGGCTTTCACTGCAAGATCTAAACAGCTTCTCCTTTCTCTGTTTCTGCTTTGTTTCTAGGGGTTATGGAGATGTTTATAGAGCACTCGACACTGCCACAGGAGGAGAGGTAAATGTCAACAGCCCCTGCAGGCTCTGCTGCACTCGAGGGCTTTCCCCTCTGGTGTGAGCTGTGGCTGGAGCTCTGGGCAGAGCTGTACTGAAAAGGCACAAGAAGCACAGACTGGTGCCAGCCCATAAAACACATTTGGGACTTTGTCCTCCTCAGCTGCCGGAAGGAAGGCACGGAGGGCAGTGGTTCCTTTCAGAGAAGGATGCGCTCGCTCGCTCTCCACTGCTTAAACAAAGGTGGTGCCTTTGAGCACCTCACTGCTCTTTGGGGCTACAGCTTCAGAATCCTGGATTCTCATTTCTGGCTGCCAGCAAATGCATCTGAAAGTTACTGGTAGTTCCTTAGCCACCTGCAGTGCTGCACTTGGGAACTGCACATAGGGAGAGATCTGCAAGGCGGCCCTGAAAGCCCTAAGCCCTGCCCATAGCCCAAGATGTATCCACAGAGTATTAAGGCATGGATTCCTTCTTCTGAGTCCCAAACAAAGCAGCAGAGAGTGTGGACAGAGGTTTGTGGGTGATAGCTGAGACACCGCTGTTACCAAATGGTCAAGGCAAAATGTCAGTGCCCCCACGTGTCCTGTAACTGGTACCCAAGGGAGCAGAGAAATGGGCTGTTGGAATGTCAGTTCCTAATTACTGCAGTGCCTAATCACAAGGCAGTTTGGCACAGCTCATCTGCATCATTGCAAAATCACTCACTCCACGTGCCTTGTGGTCTCATGCCACCAACCTCCCAAGTTACTGATTTTCAATGTCATTTTAGGTGGCAATAAAAAAAATAAATCTTCAAGGAGTGAGGAGGAAGGAGCTAACCTTTAATGAAATAATGATCATGAAGAGATATAGGAGTCCCAATGTTGTGAATTATTTGGACAGGTGAGAGGTCATGGTCTTATCCCATGGATGTGTGTTTACATATTGCAAACATGAGAGGTTAAAAACCCACTTTGGTCAGTGGCAGCAAGCAAAGCTGTTAATTTTTATTTATTCATATTTCTCTACTCATCTCCAATGGATGAGAAGAGAGTGCATTTTGTCTGCATGAGTCTTCCCTGGCACACCTAGTTTGATATTTACTCCAAAATTATTCAATACCTGGATCAGCTGTATCTTCCTAAGTCAATAGCCTCAAAGTTCACTACCTCCACATTTATTTGGGATTGATTTTTTAAAGTTTCTTAAGTGCAGATGAACCATCCTAAAGTGGATTTCCGTTGGATTGTTGTCCCTCCCTGCCATTGCTATGCATGCCAGGAAGACTAGGTGCTTATTTCCAGAAACACCATGCCTGAAATGTTTTTCATCTGGGCTGTTTCTAAACTGCACTTTTCATTTGCTGCCTATCTAAGACATCTCCTTTTTCACAGATGAGTCTTTCTCTTTGAGACTGCACAGATTGCAAACAATGCACAGCCAAGAGGGAATATCTATTCCTTTGATTCTGTCCTTGTCACAAAGGCATCTGGAAATAAGAAACCTGGAAGCAAAAAATCAACATAGCCATGCATGTTCATCTCTACCCCCTTGTTTCCTTCTTTCAGCTACCTTCTGGGCGAGGAACTCTTGCTGGTTATAGAGTACATGGATGGAGGTGTCCTGACCGATATCATCAGCCAGACCTGCCTGTCTGAAGATGAGATGGCAGCCATCAGTCGGGAGGTCAGCAATCCCAGCTGTGTTTCCAAGGCCTTGGGCAGCATTGTCTGGGAAACAGGGGCTCAGAACAGGAGAGGTTTCCTGTGCCCAGCTTTGTTTCTGTGTTGCTGCTATTCTATGGGCAAGTAAAAGCATCTCAAGTGAAAGGCCTGCCAGTGCCCCTGCACTCCCTGTACTCAGTGCCAGTACTCGTATCTCCTGCTGTTGTATTCTTGCTCTGTCTCTTGTATTTGTGTTTGCTGTTCTCCACCTTGCCTCTCTAAACGTTTGCCTGGAGTCTGTCTTCACTGCATTCCTTGCCTTTAAAGCAAAGGTGCTGGTGGCAGGATTTGAAACAAACAGCAAAGAAAAAAGAGAGAGACTCGTTTCTCTCAGTCCTCAGCTAAAAAGGATAGGAGTGCAGCCAGAATGCTCTTTGCTTCTGACCACATGCACTGCAGCAGGAGTCATCCTGGCTGGTTGGCAGGGGACAGCCTACAACAGCAGGTGCTGTTGCTCTTTCAAAAGCTGACATGCCTTTCCTCAGAAAGGTCCTGCTCTGCAAGTGTTGGAGCAGCAAGCTCTTCTTCTCAGTGGCCATTACCATTCTGCCATTACTTCCCATTCCCCTGGAGAGGGAATCTTTTAGATTCTTTGTTTCCTTTCTTGTGTGATGAAATCACATCACTCATTTTTGGCCTCCTGTTTCTGTTTTCTCCCTCAGTGCCTGCAAGGACTGGATTTTCTTCATTCAAACGATGTGATCCATCGAGACGTGAAGAGTGACAACATCCTTCTCAAAACTGACGGTTCTGTCAAGCTGGGTCAGTATATTCTTGGTCTGGTGCAGCTTTCCAGGGATGTGGGTGTGGGGCTGCTTGGAGTGACTGCCAGCTCCCCAAAAATGGTGCTGGTGGCAGTGCAGGGACCCCTGCTGCGAGCTGAGGGCACAGTTGCAACGTGCACAGAGGTAGAAAGAGCCACAAGCAGTCAAGAGTGGCCTTGCTCTGTGTGTGTCCCTTCCAGAGGGAGGGAGTTACAAGTCTAAAGTTTCCAAAGAACAAAAGCCACTGCTGGAGGCAGTGTAAAAAATGGGGGGATTTTTAAAGTCACCAATGCCAGGAGATTCAACAGCACGTTTTCAAACTTCTACTGGGGAATTCTTTTGCTTGCTTTCCTACTTGCACAGAATTCAGATAAAACCACTATTTTGTTTTCTCCTCAGCTGATTTTGGCCTCGCTACTCAGCTCAGCCCTGAGCAGAGCAGACCATGCTTGGTAGTCGGAACTCCTTGGTGGATGGCGCCTGAAGTGGTGACAGGTCAACCATATGGCCCCAAAGTGGACATATGGTCTTTTGGAATTGTGGGAATTGAAATGATAGAACAAGAACCTCCTTACTTGAGTGAAAGTTCTGGCACGGTAAGGAGCAAATACTCATTGATCCCACTGTCTTTCTCACCTGTCCCATGTCCTGTGTGCCACTGGACAAAATCCCATTGCCATCTGCTGGAACTACTTCCACCAAGGTCCCCTCCTACAAATGTCCCTGCAACACATCAGCATCTGCTGTAGTTTTGGTTGCATCATTGGGGGAAATCAAGCCTTACCACATGCAAACAAACTCCAAACAAACTCTATTCTCAGGCAACCCTTTCCTTTGGGTTAGTGGTTCCAGTTCTTTTGTCTGTGTAGATGGCCTTAATAACAGGAAAAAAGCATCTTAAAAGTGTTGTTATCTTTCCAGAAATGAAGGAAGGAAACCCAAACCCAACAAAGTTTCTAAACCCGTGGTCTTTAGAGAGGAACCTAACCCTGTGTGCAGTTTCTTCTCACTGGGAAACATGGGCATGAGGGTGTAATGCACAGAGTGTCTTCTGCTTCTTGTGCAGTGCTGCTGAAACACTCAGTGTACAAGTTTAGGGCAAATTTGTTAAAGAATCTGCAAAGGAGGGCCCCTCCAGAAAGCGAAACCCACACGGCCCCTCCCCCCAACCGGTTCGGGAAAAAATTCCTCAGAGAGAGGTGGAAAGAACCTGTTTATTTGACTGGCCCCGCACCCCCCAGCACACAAAATGAACAATACCCGATGACACCGCTCTGAGAAAGATGACAAAATCAGAAAGTCTCTTTCGGGGGGTGGTTGCTCTGTTCTCAGTCCCTCGGGCTCTGGGCCAGCTGCTGCAGCCGAACCTTCGGTGTTCCCGGGTCCCAGTCCGGAGCAGGTTCAAGATGGTCACAGGAACAGGAGAGGAGAAACAGTCCAGGAAGCAATGTGGACTGTTTAGCTAGAACTAGCTAAAAAGCAGAGGCAGAAAGCAGAGCAGAAGCAAGAGCAGAAAAAGAGAGCAAGCAAAAGCAGCAAGCTGAAGCTGGAAGAAAAAAAAAAGCCTTATGTACCGCTTTCCTCTGTGTGCCTGATAAGAGAAACCCAAACAAAACTTCCACTCTTCAGAGCTGGTCTTAAAGGCACAGAACAGATGAATGGGGATATACAAGCATCATAACGTCACCCCAGGACACTCAGAGACCCTGTTTCTCTCCTAACCCAAGCAACATTCTGCACGTCACCAAGCCAGAGCCTGGTGATGCAGAGAGCCTGCCAAAACCTCCTTTTTGTTTCCTGGCGCTTTCTGGGATGAGCCTACCATTTATGCATTGTCTTGAGTAGCCAAATGACTGGAGGGTGACCATAGGGATGGAACCTCTCCTTCTTCTGGCCTAAACAATTTTTCTTTTGCTGCAAAAATGGGAAGCTGAAATTTTCAGACTGCTGAGAGACAGAGCTGCAGGTGGCTTCTGTGTACCCAACCAGGCATTTTCATCCCAATACATTTGTGCAGGCATCTTAATGTGTCTGTGTTGAAGAGGAGATTGTAAATGTTTGTTTCCCTACCTGGGTATGAACTGATGGATTTCCTTTCTTTTCTTCCAATTACCATTGTTTTCAAGAACAGCACAAAAAGCTTGATGAGTTTTGTTCTAGGGCACGTGCGCTTAAAGGACCAACAAGCACTGCAGAGATGCCTTTCATGTACTAACCCTTGAAATTAGTATAGCAAAGTCCCTCTTCCAAAAAGCCTCTCAAGCTGGCATGAATCCTCAGAGATGCAAATGTCCTTTTGCTGATGTAGTTCCGACTAACTACGTCAGGCAATGAAATCAGCTGCCAAGGCAAGATCTGCGGGATGGTGGAAAAGCTGTGGCTGCATCGGGGTTTGGGTTTTTGGTTGGTAAAGGAAAGTCATCTCTGGGTCTCTGCCAGGGCAGAAACTGCCACTGAAGAACAGAGGTTAAACAAAGGGATCTGGGAGAGCCTTAGAGATGTGAAAGCAGGAGGTGGAGCCTGGTGTCTCCTTTTTCTCCAGGCTACACACCTGATAGCCACAGTAGGGACTCCACAGCTGCGGCAGCCCAAGCTCCTCTCGGCTTTGCTGCGTGACTTCCTGAGCTGCTGCCTGCAGACAGACGAGGAGCGGCGCTGGTCTGCCAAGGAGCTCCTGCAGGTAAAATGGGAAGGGGCTGCAGGGGAAACAGGCTCTGAGGGAAGGGCTCCTCCTCCACTCAAGTCCAAGGCAGCAGATGAGCCCCCTTCCTCCTCACCTCCACTCTTGCTGCTCTTCAAATGAAAACAGTGAGGAATCCTAGACTGGGCTGGGCTGGCAGGGCCCTGTAAATGTCCTCTGGTGCAAGTGTCCTGCAATGAGCAGGGACATCTTAAAACAGATCAGGTTGCTCGGAGCCCTTTGCCACCAAAGCTGGAATGGTTGCAGGGATGGGGCTCCTACAAGCTCTTGGGGCAAGCTGTGCCAGGGTTGCACCATGCTCCGAGTAAACAAGTTCTTCCTTAGACCTCTGATTAGATGCCTTTGGTGTTTAAAAATATTTGTCCATATCCTATTGCAACTGGCCCTGTTAAAAAAGATGTCCCCCACTTTCTTCAAAGCCACTCTGAAGTCTTGGAAAGTGGCAATAAAGTCTCCCTGGGGCCTGTTCTTCACAAAACTGAATAACTCCAGCTCCCTCTGCATTTCCTGACAGGAGAGGTGCTCTGTCCTCTGACTATTTCTGTTGCCCTCTTTTGTGATTTGGTGGAGTGTTCAGTTTTATCTAAAGGCAAAAGAATTGAAGTAGAGCAATGCAGGGTACAGGGACATTAAATGGTGGTGGAGGAACCCAAGGAAGCCAGTCCCAGCCTAGGGGTCAGAGATTTGGCTGTGGGCAGGAGGGGCTATGGGGGGCTCACTCTGAGGGGCCCTGGTTTGTGCCCCCCAGCCCACCCTTAGAGGTTTCTGCCACACAAACAGGGACAGCTGGGAGGGACTTGTCCCAGCCCCATCTGCTGCCTGGCACGCTCAAGCAGACGGGAACTGCGCCAGGGTTACTGCCAGGCTGTGTGGCAGAGAGGGAACTGCAGGGCCCAGTGCCACTGGGCTGGCCCTGCTGGGAAGGAAGGTGCCATCCAGCACACGAGGGGCAGGGCATGGAAAGGCAGACACTGCTTTCTGTCCCTGTGGGAATTAGCACAGTGCCCATCTTTCAAAGGCAGGGGCCTGTGCGAGTCATTGGAGTTTCCTGAAAGGAAGAAAACCCAGGGACAGAAAGCACCACTTCTAGAGCATTGCCAGGGAAAAAATCCCAGCATGATGAAGAAATCACAATAAAAGATGAGTGGGATTCTGGGCCAGGTTTGCCTGTGATGGCAATGTCTTGCACACTGGGGATGACTGGGGAGCAGATGGTCGCATTGCTCCTCTTTCTGGGTCTTTCCAGGAACTTGATGTATCCTGATTGAGTCCCTGAAGCAATGAGCTTGGAAAGTAATGGTTCACTGTTCTTTGTTGTATTTTTTTTTCCGGTGGACAGCATCCATTTGTAACTTCAGCCAAGCCACCATTCATCCTGGCACAACTCATCAACTCTGTGAAGAAGACGAATAGCCCTAATCCTAAACCTAAACCCTAACCCTAACCTTAAATGCTAACCCAAACCCAAACCCTAACCCTATCCCTATCTCTAACCCTTACCCTAAACCCAACCCTAAGCCTAAACCTAAGCCTAAACCTAAGCCTAAGCCTAAGCCTAAACCCAAACCTAAGCCTAAGCCTAAGCCTAAGCCTAAACCCAAACCTAAACCTAAACCTATGCATAAGCCTAAGTCGAAGCCTAAGCGTAACCCTAACCCTAACCCTAACCCTGGGAGACGAGAACAAAGCAATCATGTCAAGATGTTATCTCTGTTACCAATTTAGAGTAGGATTGTAGAGTAGGGTTGCTAAAGAGATTTGTAGCATAGAATTATAGATTAGAGTTGTAATTAATAAAGTTTCTGAAACATCAACTCACTTGGAAGATTCTCCTCCTTCTGACCCCTTCAGAAAATTCAACATTTCCTTCTGAATTACCAATTGTTTTTTATTGGTGCTAAGTCACACATGTGGCTTCTTTTGTATGGTTTTATAAGTGAGGAGGGGACTTCATATCATTCATCCTCTCCAGACCGCACTGCCTTTGGAATATGACCCACTGGCTGGTTATGGCACAGCTGCAGTATTTCTAGTTGAGGCAGTAAGGGCAATGGCATTTGAAGGCAAAACCAAAGGAAGAATGAGGCAGCCCAAACATCTTGTGCAGATGCAGGCCTTCAGCTGTGACTGGAGAGCATTGGGGTTCCTGCCACTTGGATTTGTACCCCTAAATGCAATAATCTCTTTGGCTAGAGGAGAGCCTTGCTCAAGTGAGAAAGCAGAAAGATCAGAGAGGGTGCTCGGGAAGGTCTCCTGTGGTGCAGAGCTGTCAGCGCCTGTGAGGTGAGAGCGGGCCCGGCCTTGCCCGGGCTGGAGCCCCAGCAGAGCCCCGGCAGAGCCCGGAGCAGCCTGAGCCCCGGCAGAGGCAGGCTGGAAGGAGGCCCTTGGAGCTGCAAGAGGCAGCAGCCGGGCCCTGGCTGCCTCTTCCCGGGAGCGGGCGAATCCTGCGCTCTCAGAGCCCAGGTGGCAGCTGGCTGCTGCCGAGGGGAAGCGCAGCCGTGCTGGGCACAGCCCGGCCTGGAGGCATTGGCTGTCTGGAGTGTGCCCAGGAGCAGAGAAAGGCCAAGGGCAGCCGCGGGCCGCTGGGCTGGCTGAGGATTCCTCCTCTTCTGCCGGCTGCCCTGCAGCTCCTGGCAAAGGCCAGCAGTGTGTGCAGCACTCCGGGCACCGGGGCAGGGAGCCGGGCTGCTCGGCAGGCTGGAGCACAGGGCAGCTCCTTCAGGCCCGGCACTTGTGCCAGGGAAGCGAGGCCAGCGTGAGGCAGGGACAGCTTGGCAGGGCCCATCTGCAGGAGCCAGCGCCTCACGCAGCTCTGGGAGGAAGCGCCTGCAATCCTGCAGGTCTGCACTGAGCCAGAGCAAAGGTGTGAGATGCAGAGTGTTTGGCAGAAATATTCAGGCCCACCAGGTTAGCCTGCTTTGTGCTCTCTGGTGCACAGCAAGCACTGTACAATGCAACTCTGAGCTGCTGGGAGAGAGGCACATTAGGGATGTGCCTGAGGCTTGTGCTTGAGGGGTGAACTGATTTGGAAGGGGGCAGAAGGGTTTCAGTAGGCAATTTGTGTTTTCTTCATTAACTTCTGAAAGAAAGTCATAATGTGTTGCACACAGGTAGGGTTATTAGAAAAGAAAGGCCTTATAAAATCAGGCTTTGCTATAGTAAATTCCCAGCTAGCCTGTTACGTCTTCTACGTGCAGCCAGCTAACTTCCCATGGGAATAGTCATGAGTTTAGTTAGCACAACAAGCTGTTGTGCTAAGAAAACTGTTTGCATCTCTAATAAAAAAGAAATCAGTCCCATGAGCATCCATGAAAGAAAAATGTAATCACCCGAGTAAGAGTGAGTCTTAAAAAGAGAGAGTCTTAACATGTACACACTAATACACCTTCTAAGCAATAAATTGTGTGGCAAGGAAACTACCAGCCAGTTGAAGTTGAACACGAGTCTGTGAAAACAGTATAAAAATGAGTTATGTGAATAAAGAATTGGCTTTCCCTGCATGAAGAAACTGAGTCCCAGCTGCTTTATTGACACAGCAATGTGGCTTCACTCAGCAAAAGCACTTGCAGGGTGTATTGATGAAACACTTGTGTTTGATTCTCAGAATAGGAAGGAGAGGCATTAAGTCTAACAAACAGGGCATAGTTATTGAAGATGGAGGGAAAAGACCCATCCTTGTTGATCAGCATCGACTCCGTTTATTCACTCAATCAATCACTTTTTATAACCGTGTTAATTAAGTTCCTGCATATTGCAAACCCGAGCTCACAATAGGTCAGAGGTAACACACCAACTCCTCCTTATGTTTCCAATACTAAGATTTGGGTTCTCAAAATTATTTTTGCTTTCCCAAAACAGCCAAAGATAGAATATCTACTTGTTATGAGAAAACTGCCTGAGAACTCTGATAGGCA
Organism: Zonotrichia albicollis; assembly: GCF_047830755.1. Taxonomy (NCBI): domain Eukaryota; kingdom Metazoa; phylum Chordata; class Aves; order Passeriformes; family Passerellidae; genus Zonotrichia; species Zonotrichia albicollis. The sequence goes on along the minus strand of NC_133827.1, from coordinate 2,950,604 downwards.
AGGTTCTCAAGGTCTTCATGTTTGTCACTTCTACTTGTAATTAAAAACAACCTGAGAACTTCTGCTGTTTACAGAAACCGGCTGTGAGAATTTTACTCCTCACAGCTGCCTTCTAAGCCATTTCTGAAAAAATCTCCAACACATAGTCTTTTGAATTCCTTTAGCTTTAACAGGAGTGCTGAAGCCTGTATTCCCCCACTGCAGTGCTTACTGTGTGCAAGTGGCTATCTTGGCCTTGAGAATAAGGAGAGTGCTCCTGCTAAAAGGTAGCTGGAATGCATTCAAAGGGAAGAAAGTGTTTTATGAGGCTCTTGACCACCAAAGGAGAATTTGAGGAATGGGACTATTTCCCAAATGACTGTGTCAGGAACCAGAATCGTGCCCGAAGCCCTGCCGTATTTGATCCATGTTTGAGCAGGTTGACAAGACAGTGAAGAAAAATGTCTTGTTTAACAGGTGGGACCTTGACCTGTTAAACAATGTTTAAAGAGAAACAATGTTTTGGTCAATCGGTGGGCAATCAAGCTCTGAAAGGGGAACAATGCATAATGGAGCCCTTGGTGGCAGAGAGTCATGGAGTCATCCTGAGCCATCATCTCACACGCCAGGCATGTGTGAGCCAATGCTGTAACTGGGAAAATTCCACTCCTGAGCAGGAGATACAAGGCCTGGTTCTGAGCTGGAAGGGTGAGAAGGATGAGATGCATAGCGTTTTGATCCAGGGGAGGTCCTGGAAGTGCACTGCCTACCTGCTACCTGCCCCTGCTGCCGAGCGCCACGCTCCAACTCCTTCTCCTGCTCAGCGGTTTTTTGGGAATCCAGGGGTTGGTATGTATTATTTGCTACTGCAACTAATGGCATAAATTTGCAAGCTCAGTTGTGTCTTAGGTTCTTTTGTGCATGGATCTCCTCCTGAACCTGTGTCAACGACCAGCAGGGACCTACAGGACACTCCTATTCTGATGTCAGCAAATTCTGAGAAGTGATTGAAATATGTGAATAAATTTGAGGTAATGTTTAGCCTATGAGTTTCAGCAAAGTATTGAATATGTCTTAGTTCCCTGGATAAAAACTGGTAGGTGGGATTGCTGGGTGTGCAGGGCTTAGGGAAGTTACTCCCTGTGCACCCAGCACTGAAATAAAGTAATGCCTCCTTTCTAACCCAGAGCTGGCAGCAGGGATCAGGCCATGCTTGGAAACTTTCATTTTGGCAACTTCTGTTAGCAGGTAAGAAAGTCAAAATAAAACCTTTTCCAGCTAGTTTATCCTTTTAGTCACCAAAGCTCTGTGCCACGGGTGGCCTGGGTGTGTGCAGAGCAATGCAGCTCCCACAAAGCCCTTGGTTTCCCCACAAGTTGCCAGTTTGACTTCTTCCAAAGTGAAAGAAAGGCAGAGATGTACATCCACAGGAGTCCTGGCCATGTCCAATAAATGTGCAAATATGTGGGGAGATTTGTTAGGAAGGATTTCAGGTGTTATGCCAACAGTGCCTTCTCTCTTGGTTCTGTGCATTACAGGTGAGTAATGTAATAGCTAGCTCTCACAATTAAGAGATAGCTATTATGTGGATAGATACTATGTTCAAATGTAAAGTGCTGTTATTGTAATATCTCCTCCCATAGTCCTCTTTCCTGTCCCCCTTGTAATAGCCTTGGAAGTCAGGGCATTTGAGGAGGGCTGGCTTGTGATCAGCAGGCAGGGTGTAAGAACACCTGACCTCCAGTCAGGATGCAAGAAAGTAATCTCCACCAATGGACAGCAGAGAAAGAGTTGACTGACAAAACATTGGGAGGGGCTAAGGGTATAAAAGGCAGAGCATCCCTTTTGTAGATGAGCATGTGGCTGCTAGTCACAGAGATTCCCAGTGTTGCAATCTTTCCTTATTCAGTCCTTTCTAAGGGTTTGCTAAATCTTTAAAATGTTAAAGGGTGGGTCATTTCTCAGGTGGGCAATGCTTTTGGCCATTTTCTTGGTCTGGTTTCCTTTGCTTTTGTCCCATCTGAGTGCTCAGCTGGGGTAGGTGCTTGAGGCACTCTTGGAGTTACTCTTGGATCCCTTGAAGAACAGGGTTTGGCCCATGAGGGGAATTTTTTCTGCTTTGTGACACAGAAGAACTTCCCAGGCTCTTTTGTGTTTGCTGTAGGAAAGGCTGGTTATTGCTATGCATAAATTCACAGACCAACATGGAGCGTTTGCTTTGTGATGTCAGGGCATGGTTGCCACCCTGTCGTAGTGACATCAGAAGGTTGCCTTGATGCATGGAAGGCCTGAGTGTCAGAGCAGCCCTAGGCCTTGCTCAGTGCAGGAGCATCCTTGAGCTTGAGGCATTTTTCAGTGGGTACTTGCACACTTACAAAAGCCTTGTTTCTTCTGGTGTTGCAGCACATCCTGCAAACTTGCAGAGCAGCGCTATAATGATTCACCATCTTGCTCCTGCGCTTTTTGCTGTATATGGTGTTTCCTTCTCAATCTACTATTTGACTCTTTTTGCACATAGGAAGAGATTGGAGTGACATAGAATGCCATTGTTAACAATGTAGATGAACGCTCCTTAGAAGATATGGCTGTAGATGCGAGAAGAAATGGGGTTATAAGCACCAGGAAACTGCCTGTCCCCTATGACTCTCTCTTGCCACAGGTGACGAGAGCAAGAGCCGTCTTTCCCCTGGCTCTCTCTACTATTGCAGAAGAAGCCAAAGAGGAGGAAAACGAGAAAGACGACCACCGCCTTTGTCCAGCCATGGTTGCACCACGGCCTGCTCATCATTCCAAGAGAGTAAGTGCCCGTTGTGGGGGGTGCTGACTTTAGTGCAAGGCAGAGGTGCAAGTGTCTGAGCAGCTAGCACTTGCTGTGTCTGGCCAAGGATGCTGAGTGCTGGAGTCCGGCAGGATGTAGCCATTTCCTGCAGGCAGTGACAGCTAGAAATTGGCCTTTGACCTGTCCTGTTGGGGCAGTGCAGAGCTGGGGGCTCCAGCTCACCTTGTGGCTGGTTGGCTCACGGAAGCTCCATCTCTGGGCTTCTGCGGTGTTACGGCCAAGGGCACACGTGGTAGTGCTGGAGGGTAAAAAAGCTTTGTTGGTTTCTTTTCCCTTTTTGGAAAGGTGTCTTTGGCTTGTGGAAGTGTTCTGCAGTTTTCTTGAGTCGTTCTTCACTAGTAGAGTCACTGTTGATCCAACTGCCTCTTGGCTTTTGAGAAGCTGCAAACAGCATAAAGGGGCAAGTTTCTGCTGATCCGTTTTGTGCTGAAGTCTGCAGCTTTGGCAAGTGCATTGGAGGACAGACTGGGGGTGAAGCTGCAAGTCCTTGACTGCTGTCTTGTGTTGCTTGGAAGAGGAAGGCCATCTTGCAATGCTGCCTGCTGGATCTGAAGTGCAATGGGCACCTTTGTGGCTGGGGAGCTGCGTGGGCCAAAAGGACGCAGGGCTGGCGGCCGTGAGCAGCTGAAGATGAGGCAGCGTGGGGCCAGGGGGCCAAGCAGGCCAAGGGCACGGTGGCTGTGCCAGCAGCAGTGGGGCAGCAGGAGCAGGGCAGTGAGCGTGGCCTATGCTGGGCAGCGCTGCGGCCACAGCTGGAGTGCTGTGTGCAGCTGTGGGCCCTGGGAAGCAGAAAGTCATGGAGGGGCTGCAGCGAGGGCACAGAAGGACAGGGGAGCTGGGCAAGGGGTGCAACACAAGGCCAGGGAGGAGGTGCTGAGGGAGCTTTAGCTTGGACAACAGAAGCCTTGTGAGGGACCTTCAGCATCTCCTCAGTGCATCCAAATATTTGAGCCACTTTTGGAAGCGACTTTACCCCCTATTTTCCTTGAGGTTTTTTTGTTTGGTTGGAGGAAGAGGCTTATTCATTTACTTTTTCTCCCAACTAAGGCTCTTTTCATCATTATTTTCTGCCCTTTTATAGCACGGGGACTGGGTCTGCTAGAATTTTAATTTCCAAGGTGTCACTTCTGGAGAATACAGTTTTTGCATGAGAACACATCATTCTGTGCAGGGACCTTGGTGCAGAAGGAGCTGTTGTGATTCCAGGCCAGCCAGTATGGCCTTACAGATCACTCTGAGCTTAGTAGTGCTCATGCCTTTTTGCAGCCCAGGGAATCAGTGTGTGTTTTGTTTGGGAATTGAGCAGGAAATCAATGCCCTTGCATTCCAGCTGGTGCTCAGAGATCACAGGAGCTGGAAGGGGCTGGGCTGCATTTCTGACTCCAGCCACTTCAGCACCATCAGTGTGGTCGAGTCCAAGAGAAGAACTTGCCCAAGCACAGATGCACAAAGAGTGCAGCTCCCAGAAATGTTCTGGGTCTGATTGCATTCCATAAGGACCTAAATGCTCCAGATTCCCCAAGAGTGTGTTTTTTTGAGGCAACAGGAGAGCAATCTCAGGATTGTAGTTTAGCAGGGCACTGGCTACCAAGTTCTGATATGTGTAGCAGCAGACAGGACAGTAACGAGAGATTTCAGAAATGAGATCTATCTATCTATCTATCTATCTATCTATCTATCTATCTATCTATTTAACATTTACATAATTGCGTCTTCCTGGTTCTGGTCCAAGGCCATTGGAGGTGCAAAGCTCATCAAAAGCATCCCTTTCAGGAGAGGATTAGAGACATGTTCCCTTGACCAATTCTGAGCAGCTGGAGATGTTTTCCCCTCCAGGTATGGTGGGTTTTTTTCCCTCAGAGTTGTTTTCCTCCTCCGGCCTATTCTGCCCTCAAGTCTCCAGTTAATTCTTTAAATTTCTGCCTGTCCTAGAGAGGTGCAACAATTCCATGTTTTGGTGGTGTTTGGTGACACTGGTCACACATGCATTATGTGACACATGGTTTCCTTCACTGGCATCCCCAGGGCTGTGTAAGTGCATTCGTTCATGGGGCCTTAGGAGAGTCTTCTCTTTCCCTCAGCAGCAGCAGCAGCAGCAGCAGCAGCAGCAGGGAGCGGTGGCAGGGTCAGGATGGGGAGGAGGTGGCTGCCCTGGCCCTTTGCTCCCGGGCCCCAGGCCAGGAGGGCTCTGGCTGCAGTAGGGCGCTCTTCGGGCAGCCCCTGGCAGCCTCTGCATGGAGCACGGCTCGCTGCCCCGTCCTGCTTGTGCCACTTTTCTTCAGCAATAACCTCGCTCCTCTTCACAAGGAACAACTCCAGAAATCTAAAAAGAGCTAATTCAAGTACAGTTCTACCTGCCTTTGCATTGCAGTTCAGGGCATGTGTTTTATTGTCTATAATTTCATGATTTTTATGAAAACATGCATTCATATCTGCACATTTTTGTGGTTTTAATTATTCATATACCTAAACACGCCGTTTTAAACTCTTGATTTATTGCAGTTGATAATTTTCAGGTAGTATATTCTAAAATGTCATAAAACAACACCTTTAAGGTAGTTTTTCTCACTCTTAAAAAAACCCCCCAAAAGACATTTTAGTCTCTGTCTCTCCAAGTTGGTTCATATCGGCCTATTTTAAATCAGGGCTACAATACTTTTATAGGATTTAGAGAGGTCCAATGAAATGCACACCAGTGATTCCTCTTGTGGAATGTCATGGCCCCACCATAAAGCCTCTGTTTACTTATGTGTTTCTCTCATTAGCTCAACTGTAAACACATGTTTAGTTGCAAACTTACACAAGATGAGCAAAATCAAAAGGATGTGATGGGCCTTTGGGAGCTCCTTGATGATCTTTCTGCTTCTTCAGCTGAGCAAGGCCCTGATCCAGGCAAAGAGACTTCACTTAGTGCTTACACAACCATTCGTCTGGAACTCTGCTGATTTCTAGAACAGCTGGAGGCCTCTATCTCCTCCAGATGTTTTGACTGAGCCAAGCTTTGCTGGGTTTTGGCTGCAAGTACTATTGCCCTTGCTTTCTTATATCCACAAGTACCATGGCTGGGAGAAAACTGCCACATGGGCCATCTTCCAAAGGCACTTTGGTCTGGAGTTTGTGAATGAACAAGAGCCTCATCCACTTCCAAAGCACATGAAAAAAAATCATGAAAGTGAACTTCCCGTCCTTAACAAACAACTGACAATTCACAAGTGGATCTAGAGCTTCTTTACGCAATGAAAAGGAAGACAATCTTCCAATGGAGTTGTGCTTTTGGGAGTTTTTCTTCTGACTCCCACTCCCAGCTGGCACTGGAAAAAGTCACTTCTCTGCAAGAGTCCGTGTCTTCTGTCTGCCATCAGTTGTTTTGCTGCAACAATCAGAACAGGCATCAGTCTGGAGAGAGGCTCAGCTGATGCTAGCACCAGGAGCTGCCCCAAGGAGAAAAAAGAAATTAACTTTTACCTCCCAAACCCATCTCCCCAGAGGCTCAAGCAGGATTCCTCTGGTTCCCAGAAATACAAAGAAATAGGGCTGAGAAGACCCTTTTTGCAGCTATGTGTTCATGCCCAAGACTTTGCTGATGCCATTTGGTTTTTGCCTTTTTTTCTTTTCTATCTTTTCTGTATTCCTTGCACATCAATTTAGAGCTCTGTAGGCGACTTGATTTGTGACTACTTTTCCCAGTCCTCTTCCATGGCCTTTGCCTAAGCAGAAAGACAAATTTCCAGAGCTCCAAGCACCAGGGGGTAAAAGGCCCCAGTGTTATCTTGGTTCTTCCTGGGACAGACCTCTCCAGGGAGCTGGTGGACTCACCATCCCTGCAAGCCTTTAAAACATGACTGGATGGGGCACTCGGTGCCGTGCTTTAGTTGAGGTATTAGGCCATAGGTTGGACTCGATCATTTTTAAAGTGTCTGTCTTCTAAGCCAGTGATTCCGTGATTCTGTGACTGAGGCAGCTTTTCCTGCAGCCCTGCAAAGGGCTGAGGGGGCCCTTGGCCAAGGACGGCGATCGGGGCTCATGGAAAAGAAGCAAAGGGCTCAAGGTGAAGGCCGAGAGAGCAGAGCTGCCCCAGCGCGGCCCAGAGCGAGCCTCATGTCCTCCTCCTCACCCTGCACCCTCTGCGCTGCCCTTTGCGGCGCCGGCGGCTCCTCTCGCTGCGGGGCTCCAGGGCGTGCTGGGGGCCGGGCCCCTCGTCTCCGGGAAGCGCCGGAGCCTCGGAGGCGAGCGGCTCCCGCTGTGGCCGGCAGGGGAGAGCTGCAGCTGCGGCTGCGGCCCTGGGCACGGCGAGCTGCCGCTACGGCCGGCTCCTGCCGTGGCTCCTGCCTCTGCTGCGGGCTCTGCTCCTGCCCTGTGCGCACAGACACGGCCGAGGGCTGCCCGGCAGCTCCGTGCCGCTCCGCAGCGGGCCCGGCCGGGCTGCTGCTCCCTGCGGCCTCTGCCCGCCGCTGCCGGCCCCACCGCGCTCCCGCCGGCCTCTGCCGCAGCCGGGCCCACACGGGAGGCAGCACACTGCGGCCGGCTCGGAAAAGCCCTGCCCTCAAAGCACCCGCCACGGCCCCGGCCGCAGGGCACAGGCTGCCGGCGGCCTCGCAGCTGCGAGCTGGCCCGGGCCGCCTGCCGGCCTCGGCCACAGCTCCCGCCTGTGTCTCCATGGCCACGGCTGCTCGGCACAGCGGGCTGAGCACAGCCAGCGCCAGCAGCAGCTCCTCACGGGCCCAGGCTCTGGGCGCTCCGAGCCCGCCCAACCCCGAATTCCAGCCCTGAGGGGCTTGGCGTCCCAATGCTTCCCCTGGGGACAGCAGGGTCGGCCACTGAGCTCAGCCCATGCTGAAACCACCAAGGGACCAATGGAAAATTCACCAAATCCTTATCAGAGACAAGAGAAAACTCCAATGGTGCCTGACAGCCTGAGGCAACTGCCAATTCCAGATCATTCCATCCATGTAGGAAAAGAGGCTTTTGCATTAACGCAGAAAAGACTTAGCGAAAAGGAGGGCAGGAACAAACATCAAAGTTATTTGGACTCATGCTTCTTGTGTCTGTTAGAAAGGCCAAGAAAATGCACTCCTTGCTCTTCTGACACAGCTCTCTCTGTTCATGATGCGAGACAGCGAGTGCTGATGATGTGCAGGAGCTGATGCAAGGGACAGGGACAAGGATGCAGCAGGCGCAGTGCCAAGCTGACAGAGGGATGATCTCTGGCAGTGGCACTGAAGGAGAAGAGTTTGCAGGCAGCACAGAAAATGGCTCTTTGCTTCACCTCTTCTTTGAGTGCTGCTAAGAATGCACCAGAGCTTGGAACCCTTTCCAGGCAGGGCTGCATCAGACACAAACCAGCAGGGGACTGAGGAGCCCCTGGGGTGGCAGTGAGCAACCTCGGGCTCTACTCACTGCTGGTGGCATTTTCTATTGAACCATCTCAAAGCACTTCTGTTGTGCTCTGTATTTCTAAGGGTTTCCGCCCTTGGTTCTTTTTGGTTGTCTCCTGCACCTTTTTTTCTCCAAATTTTCCTACCCTGTCAACAGCAGCCCCTGTCCAGAACTGGCTGTAAAGTATCAGCTAAGTGGCTAGGAACAACAATGGCTAGAATCCTGTGGCTCAGGAATTCATATGCCAGAGCCCTGCCTGTGCCTTATGCTTTGTCAGGACCTCCTTCTCTGTGCAAAAACTAGGGATTAGTGGAGATTTTTGACAAAGAGCTCTTGCGAAGCAAATGTTGTGCTAGGTTTCTCAAGAGTGTATCCGTTAAGTTCATTGTTGACAAACAAAAAGTAAGGCCAGGGTAGCAGAGCAGCTGGGAGCTGGTCACTCCATGCAAAGGGCTGGTGTATGATGTGGGAACACCACGTTCCAGGAGGGGCAAGCAGGGTCAATGTGCTCAAGGTGCTGCAAATGAGGTTTGTGTTCACTTAGAGAGTAGTCAAGGCTGGTGAGCACTGGAAGATCCAGCTGCAGTCCCCATCCATGTCCCTTTCAGTGCTGGCTTTAGGGCGTCTCCATCCTGGATCCAGAGCACCCTGGGGGCTCCTGAGGCTGCCTTTGCACTCAGGGTGAGGAGGCCCAGGAGCCCCTGAGGCCGCAGTGGGGACCAGGGCTGGGGCTTGTGGCCTGGCAGGGGTGGCTCTGGGGGCTGGGACATGCCAGGGCATGGGTCACTGTCACTGCCCTCTGCAGCCCTGGCTAGCTCTGTGATGCTCCAGGGGCAATGGCAAGAGTGGGGAACTGGCTAGGTTGGGGTTTTGCCTGAGCCAGAACCTCTAGGCCAAATGCCAAGCAGTAGAGACCCCTGGAGGACTGGGTGAAGGAAGCAGAGGAGGCTCTTCTGCAGTGTAAAGGGCAGCAAATTCATCAGGAGGGGTGGGAGGAAACTTCTGCAGACAAGGATTCCCAAAGGGAACAGATGTTGAAAAAACCCCCAGCACCCCCGTGCACGGGTTTTGAAAATCTTTCAAAACAGGGGGTGGACACCATATGGTAACCAATAAGCGACTCTTGGGGTGTGGTTCTGAGGGCTACAAAAAATCAGAACAAGGGGAAGAGAGAGTGTTGGGATAGGGATTGGATGTTAGGGTGAGGGACAGGGAACTTTCTGGAACAAAGGGTAGGGTTTGGGCTGATGGATGGGGCAAAGGGGCTGGGTTGTCTTGACAGACAGGGAAAAATCTGGTGAGGAGGGAGGGGATTCCTTGAGGGACACTTGGGTAGGAGGGCGTAACATAGGGGAGAGATTAACTGTAATAACTCGGGGAACACTTGAACATACCACTATATAACAGAACATTTGACTCAATAAACTAACACACTGCAACACAGAAATTAAGTCTTTCAGCAGCTGAGGTGGCACTATTAGAACCCGCAGCAGCTGGTGAAAGCCATCTCTCCCTTCAGGTTCTTGCTGTGTGGGAAGGTGCTGCAAGTTGTGATGGCTGCACTGCCCCTTTGCTGGGAGGATGATCTGTACCGGGGAGAGCAGAAAGCTGCCATGGTGAGCAGAACATGTTCAGAGCATTACAGTTCAGAGAATGGCACTGCCCCTGAAGGGCAAAAAGCTTGAAAGCATTGAATTCTGTGCAGAACCGCTGCACAAATTTTCTCTTCTAGAACACGCCCATTTTTGTATACTGTAGATGAATACTCTGGGTTTTATAGAATACATGGTTTTTTTCTTAAGGTTTTTGGGAGAACTCTCAAGTTTATTTTTGTTTGTATTTTACATCCAGCATGCATACTGGGTTTTTTTATTATTATTATTTTTCTTTAGTAAATACTTAGGAAAAAAATACCTAAGCATTTTTTAATTCTTTGGGATATTGTGATTATTATTCTTAGAAAGAAAACCTTGTTGAACAAGTGTGAAAACACAGAGAGAGGGAAAAGAGCATAAAAGTCTTTTAGAACACGGTGTCTAATAAGGACTGCAGAACTGAGAAATTCCTCCAAGGGCAGAATTAGCAAGATATATCACCAGGAATACCTGCCAAGATACTTCCTTGAATCAAGGTGTGGTAAATAGGTATGATTCGTGCTGATAAAAATTGAAACAGTAATCAATATTGATACAGTAATTAATATTTGAGAATAATAAAACAGTTAATAGTTAAAAGTTGTAATGCCAAAGAAGAGATGGAAAGGAGGGGCTCCACCCACCCCCCCTTCCCAGCAGATGTTCTCAAGGACCACAGGAAAGAAGCTGAAGATACAGTTGCTAAAAATGACCAAGAATCTGGTTGGGTCCAAGAAAATGCTAATTATAAGGGACTTACTGCTTTGATATGTTGATGCAGTGATATGTTAGTCTTGGCTTACATTGTACTGGCTTGGTGCGCATGCGTAACCCAAAGGTGAATTAAAGGACAACGAAGAAGACTACAGGGCCTTCATCGGTGACGACCCCCAAAGACTTGTGCGACCACCAAACCGAGTGGTGGCGCATGCGTGGTAAAGGTGGTAATGAAGGCAGAGACAGAAAAGTGACGAACTGAAAATAGGAGGAGATAGCATTGACACATGGCATATAAGGGGTGATTTTCACTTGGCAAGCTTGTACGTGAAGTGGCAAGGGTGATTGAACCCTGCCCTCCGTACCCCGCGGTTGTTTTTGCTTATGCGCTATTATTTGAACCAAATTATCTCTTATTTATATTTTCTAAACTATTTAATTAAAAGTGTTACTACTTTTAATATTGTTTGGCCTTTTTATGATGGGATAATTGGGCAAACATAACAAAGGGAAATGTGACCTGCAGCCATACGAAGCACAGCCAAAGCAAATGAAAACCTTTGGAAAAAGAGGGAATTTTGCCAGTGACATCAGTCTGTCTGGATAACTGAGGGATGCCCATCAATATTGCATGACATTCCGCAATATTTGCAATGTCTTTTCTCCCAATTTCTGTGACATGAATAAACTGCAGTTGTTTACCATTAGCTTAAGCTCTTAGGGGAATTAACAAGCACCATGTATGTTTTTCTGTAGTTGAGCAGGACTTGAATTTCCCAAATCTTCTACAAATCAGAAGGGAATCACACAGTTACTTGTGCTAATGTTAATGAAGGGTTTCATGAAAGCAGGTGAATGAGAGCATTGCATTGTAGAACTTCCACATGCAAGAAAACAGGAGTCCACTTAGAATAAAACATATAAGGCTAGCATAACATCAGAACAGGATAAAATGAAATTGCTAGACAGGAACTGATGCATCAGAAATTAGGTGTATCATTTCTGATACATCTGCATGCATTTGCAAACTAAAACAGAAAAGGAAGATAATAAGATAATAAGGAATGAAGATTTCAAAATTGCAGTGTGCAGAAGAGACACACGAACCACCAGTGTGAACACAGCTGGGAGATTCAGCTTGGAGATGGATTTGAGTGGAATACATTCACTGAAGGTCTCTGGTGCACATGAATGCAAAGACTGAGGAAAAAAGGAAAAAAGCTGAATTTCTGAAAGCTATTTAGATTCCTGGAAGCATTGTCTAGAGAGCTAAAAATCTAAAGCCTCAGAGAATCTGTACCTAAAACATCCCCAAATGGATTGATAAGGTATGATGTGCACATCTCTGCTGTTTTCAGAGTCAATGACATTGACAATGAGTGTCTGGAAATTAGGAATGCCCACCCAGCTTTTATCTCCATTACTTTAAGAACACCTTAATAAGGCACTTCAGGAACTGAACACTGACATTCTCACCCTGCTCTATTTACTTTACATTTGAATACAGGCTGGTAGAAGGAGAAATCAGGCTTTAATTTCTCTCCAAATTACCTGTTGCACTTTCAGGTTAGGAGCAGATACAAAATTCAGCTAATCACTCTCTCTATCCATGAGTATTCCACTAGTGAACTGACATACAGAACATCCTTGTTCTCTTTTGTACCTTCCTAAATGGTACCCAATGAACAGGACACTTGCATAAATCTCACAGAAAATGACCAAAATTGCTGAAATTAACACTCAGTTCCATGATAATAGCTTCTGAGAAAAGGCTTGACAGGATCACTGAACAAACAGAAACTTGGAAGAGAAACACGCATTTTAGCACTGATCAAGGGGAAAGAAAAAGAAATGCTGTAACAATTCCAACTGGAAGGTAAGGAGAAACACAGGAAGCACAGAAAGAACAAGGCCCTGTCAGATGACCTGTGCAAGGTAACTTTGTGCCCCAGCACTGTTAGAGGACATTCCCTGTTATTTGTGCAAGCAGCTGGAGACATAAATGCTGATTGATTTGGGGGCCACAGTCTTGATAAGTGCAAGAATAACCTGACATGAGGGAGTTCCCTCAGAGCAACTGGGATGCCAGAAAGAAGTGAACAGCTCACCACAGCCTGACCCGCTCGGCTGCTTTTCCTTCTGACCCTCCTGGGGAGGCTCTGACAATTCCTCTTCCCTGATGGAAGCGCAGCTGCTGCCAAGGGAAACGTCCCCACACTCACTCAGTGTTCCCTTTTGCTTGCCAGATGTCCCACCTGCTGTCCCTGTCCAGGAGCGCTGCTCTGCTCGGGAGGAGGAGCCCGAGCGAGAGCCTGGGAACATCGGCGGCTGCAATCCCTCCTGATCTAGCGCTGTTTATGGATGTGTAGTTAGGTTTGGATAGTTACAAGCAGGGGGATATTTACATACACTGACTGATATTTGCATAGGGATATAATGTGTGTATATTGTTATATTGATGCGTGTATATTCATCTGTTTACATACTTGTACAGCTCTGTAGCTGTGCATTTCTATTGCTGGGGATCTATGGATTGGTTTATTGGACCATTGATATTTGTGTATTTATAGACAGGTTTGTTACGTTTGTATTATATTGTGATGTTATATGTCATGAAATATGTAATGCATGTTTACATCTCTATATTGTTATGCCTATATATGTATTTACTTCTATTTATTATTATGTATGGAGTTGTATAGTTCTAAAATTCTATTTATTTAGTTGTGGATCTGAGATTCTTTAGAGAGGGATATTGATGTTTCTGTATTTGTATATGGGCTGTACGGTTGTAGTAATATGTAATAAATTTAATTGTTAAACTTCAGTAACTTCAATATTTGTGTACAGTGAGTTGTTGCAGAGGGTTGCAATAAAGTAATTTTTTTTCACTGAAGTTGATATCTGTATATATTTACATAGCACAGTTCTCAGAATAAATTAGATTTTAATCATAAATTGATATTTCTGTGTTTCTATATTGGTAGCACAGGTGTTGCAATTTAAAATAAATTTCATTTTTAAACATAAGTTAATGTTTGTGTATTTGTACATTAGTAGTGTGGGTGTAACTATCTGCAATAAATGCAATGTTTCAACTGGAGTAAGTGTAGATTTGTGCTACCCAAAGCCATGGGCAGATGTAAATGCTGGAGGATTTTGGCCATGACAATCTCTGGCCATGCCCAGCACATGCCCCATCTGCACTCAGCCTGGGCAGGGGAAGCGTAGATTTGGGCTGGCAGCAGAGCCCCATGTTGGCTCAGAACTTGCTGCAGAGGCTGCTGAGGAAACTCCGGGGCTCCACTGAGCACAGAATCCAAGCAGGAGCCATCCGGGGAGGACAAATCCCTCATCCCACAGGCAGCTCTTTAGGAAAGTGCTCCAAGTGTCCCCCTGAAGCTCATCCCAGAGAGCAGAAGCCAGCAGGGATCCTGAGCCAGCTCTGCTGCCTTTGGCAGCACTTCGGCAAATGAGCTGCAGCAGGGGGGAGGCAGCAGCGACTGTGACTGCTGCAGGCTGGGGATGAAGGAAGGGCCATGGACACAAGTGCTGAGATGCCCCAAATCCAGAAGGAGGCTGGAGAGCTGGGAATCAACTTGGCATTTCAGTGCCAAGCTCTCACAGGCACTGAAATGATGGAATCCCTTTGTGTGAAGTGACCTGGAAGAACTGACAGGGAGTTGCTGCTAGGATCAGCAGTAGCAGAAAGCAAAAATGTACAAACGCTAGGAGATCATCTAATATCCCCCACAAGCACTGGCTTCAAAAATGATCTCATATATTCATTATATTATATTATATTATATTATATTATATTATATTATATTATATTATATTATATTACATTACATCACATTACATTATATCACATCACATCATATCATATTGTATCTCATATCATATATCAATCAAAATATATAATATATAATATGCATGAAATTTAATGCACATGTATTTTTGGACAATTTTTTTTTTATATATATATTTTCATTTTAGATATCTATTTGAAATAGTCTTTCAGCTTGGGAGAGTGAAGATTTACAACAGTGCAAAACCATCATGCACACCCACCTACTGTGCTTGCTCTTCTCAGCATCTCGGGGCTGCTGTTTGCACAGAATTGGGATGAATTTAACTTGACAGAGCCACGAGTGGGGTGTCCAGCTTGTCATGAACACTCATGTGGCAAAAAACGACACAGAGCACTCAAATCACATTATCACAGGTCATTTCATTCCTGCTGGGCACTGAGGAACTCTTAAAAGACACAGAAAAGGGGTGGAAAACATTGCCATCGTGCTACTGCTCGTATCCTCCTGGAGGAAAATCTGTTGGGTTCCTTAAGGTGGTAGCTTTCCAAAACCTAGGAAAACTGCTCAGAACTGGTAGCCCAATTGTGAATGGTTTTCTTGACTTGGCAAAGGCTGGGGTGTTAACAATGGACTCTGTCCTTGGTTCAAGTCACCTGCCCTCACCTGCAGACAAAAGCACCACCACCAGCAGCAGCTACATCAGTCAATTTTCTCAAAAAGCTGTGTTAAATTTGGGAGAGGAAAGGAAAACACATCAGACACTGTGGATGAATGACAAGACTCTGAGGAACAGTTCCAAAGCAAAGGGCAGCAGCCTCTCTCTGGGCACTCCTTGTGCCCCAAGGCAGCCGGGCTGCCCTGGCTGCCCAGGACCCTGCGCCCCGCGGGCTCTGCAGAGCTGCAAAGCGGGGAGGCAGCTTCGGGCACCTCAGCCCCTGGGCAGGAGGGGCTGCTTGCTCTGCAGGGCTGCCTGTGGGCAAAAGAAGGGTGCTGGCCTTCTGCTCTTGGCCCCAGCCTGGCCTTGCAGGGCTAATCCTGTTCCCTGTCTCAAATGTGCTAAAGACAGACTTGTTTGTTTCCAGCTCTGCACAGGTGCGATTTGCACCACAAAATACTGAAGGGCTAAGGCCTGAACAACAGACCCTGACTGAAGCCTCAACAACAGGACCTGAGCCAAAGCTGCCCTCTAGATGACCTTCCCAACCCAATGTTCTATGTACCTGCTCCTTAACCAAGTGTTATTATCAAAAGGGTTGTTGCATCCATTCCCTGGTGAAACACGTCTTCACCCTTCTGCATGAGGAAAATGGACAAGGCCACACCTGGCCTTGGTTCCTCCTTGAGCCCTGGCCAGGCTCGGGGAGAAAACCAAGAGGAGAATGACACCAGCTGTGCCCCCAGCAGAAGCTCTGGCACATTGCTCGTCCAGCACGATCAGAGCCGGGCTACTCTCACAGCGCACTCGGGAGCCTCGTGGCCGCCAAAGGTGGAGGCACCGCAGGATTCCCGGTTCCCAGCCATGGCTCTGCAGGGCTGGGCTGGGACAGCTTCCCCCAGCTGATGTGCAGCTCTGGATGAAGAGGAAAGCATTGGGGTACCTGGCGATGGATCTTCCTTAATCACCAGATGCACCCTTTTGTAATAATGCTGAGGTGCATTGCTTAGCTTGTCCTTTCCTGACTCTTTTTTGCACTTTTGCATTACAGTAAATCACACTGTTCCTTCAGCTGATGTCTGTGTCTGCATCTCTGACCCTCTCCACCATCAAAACAGACACACAGCCAGTTTAGCACGAGACCTGCCTCTCTGCCAGCCCATCTCTTGGCAAACACTCCTGGTGGCCATCTCCACAAATGAAATTCCTACTTTGCAACTTTCTTTTCTGCAGGCAGGTAAGAAAAGGAGCCACTCCCAGTTCTGGACACCTCCAGAAACCAGCTGCTTTCAGCAGTCACAACCCTGAAATATCAACCTCCTTCCTTAACCTTCCAGAGGGAGCTCCCCCCAAGAGGCCTTTTGTCCAAGGATACCCATAAAAGAGCTGGAGAAGGGAGCAGTTTGAAACACAACTGCTTCAGAGTTTAAACCTGTCTTTATCAAATGAGCACACACCAACCTGTCCAAAGGGAAAGCAGGCAGGAAAGAAAAGCTCCTCTCCCACAACAGCAAACTCTGTGCTTCCTTCTGTTCCAGCTGGAGTGTGGAGGCCATGGGCTGTACCTCACTTTGGGAAGGAGCCCTGGGAATTGGCTTGATCTGGGAGGGGAGCAAAGGAATTCCCCAAAAAGTAGGAAAAGATTCTTTGGAAGCATTAGATTATGACAATATTTCTGGAGGAAAGCAAAAAAAAAAAAAAAAAAAAAAAAAAGAAAAGAGTAATTTCAATAATTCAAGAAGTTCCCAGACTGAAATCTGTTTGCCAATACGACAACCCCAAAGTCTATGTGGTGTGTCAGGAAGCTCAGGAATGTAGAGAGCATTTTGAGCAGACACTGGAGAGAAGCAAGCTGCACAACCCTGCATACATGCCTTAGAGCAGAAACATGCTGCCCTTGGGCAAATAATATAAAGAAGTTTGCCAAGATGTACCCCAGGAAAAGAGATGTGAAGCAAGATGTTCTAAGGATGTGAAGAGAAGATATGGGGCAGAATGTTCTGCTGACGCTTTTGCCAATTTATGTACGTGACCAAAGATATGTTAGCTCTTTGTCCTACACATAACACTTTGTAACCAGTTATATGTATTCTCCCGGTGCTGAACCCTGCATTACCATATAAATGTACCCTGAGATTTGCAATGAACTCAGCACTGATCATTACCTCCATGAAGATTGATCTCTGCCTGCTGAGGGCTCCTTTCTCTATTACCCCTCTCCTTTTCCCCATCTCTCTCCCGTATACATTTTTTCTCTATCTGGCATCCATATACTTTCCTTCTTTACAGAAATGAACCTGCAAGGCTTGGATAAACACCGCTGGTGTCCGTCCCCCAGAGCACAAGCAGCTCCCCAACAAGACTTCAAGACTAAGGGACAAAGCTTCCCCCTTCAGCTCTCCACAGCAGCTCTAGGGAGTCTCTCTCCACTGCAAGATCTCCTTTATCAGTCTACAGTGACAAGAGTTGGCTGCAGGAAGCATTTGCATTGGAGCTCTCCCCAAATGGGGGGGGAAAAAAGAAGAGGTGATTCCTGTGGAAATACAAAGGCAACGCTGCTTGGGAAGACACCAATGTGAGTTTGCTACAGCTCTAGGCCAAAAATCCCTTGAAGAAAGCAACATCCATCCATAGGGCAGCACTTTGTCTTTGGTATCAATGCTGACAAAATTGCTTCCCATTCCTGCTGCTGTAGCTGACTCCGAATCACGAGAAATGTGCCAACTCTGCCAAAGACAGGCAGACATAGTGAGATAAAACCAGCTAGTCTGTGGAAAAGGAGACCAAATTAACATTTTCGATTCACCCCTTTTAATCCTTTTCCCAGCCAAAACAGAGCAATGTCCTTCCTTTCTGTCACCGATGGTGATCCAGACACGGGATGCAGCGTGGGGATAACCTGCTGTGCTGTGCCGTGCCGTGCCGTGCCGTGCCGAGCCGAGCCGAGCCGAGCCGAGCCGAGCCGAGCCGAGCCCGGCCAGCCCCGGGGCCGCCCCGCCCGCGCTGTGCCCGCAGCCCCGGCTCTGCCGCGCGCGTCCCTGCGGGCCCGAGCGCAGCGCCCCCCTCAGGCCGCGCGCCGCCGGTGCAGCCGCGGCCGTTGCGCTGCGGGCGTTGTGGCCACAGTCGGCGATGGATGCAATGGCGGAGCTGCCGCTGCCCGCCGGGCTCAGCGCCCGCACCTTCCCCGCCAAGCTCTGGCGCCTGGTGAACAGCCCCCGCGTCCGCTCCGTGCGCTGGGACAGCCGCGCCCAGGGGCTGCTCATCGACCGCTCTCTCTTGGACCGAGAGCTGCTCAGCTCGGGCCGCGCCCACAGGTGCTGTGGCCATGGGACGGCCCCGGTGCCGCACACCTTCAGGGCCACGCAGTTCCGCAGCTTCGTGCGGCAGCTCTACCGCTACGGCTTCCGCAAGGTGCCGGGCTGGCTCGGCTCGGCTGCGCCGGGCGATGCCGGGGCCTGGCTCCACTACAGCAACCCCTGCTTTCGCCGCGACCGCCCCGACCTCCTGCTCCGCATCAGGCGCCGGAGCGCGGCCAACAGGCAGCGGCCGGCGGCGGGCCGGGATGGCCGCAGGCGCCCGCCCTGCGGCTCCCAGCAGCTCCCCGGGGCGCGGCCGCTGCCGGACGGGCGGCACGGGCGCGCTCGCTTCACAGCGCTGCCCAGGGAGCGGCCGCCGCTGCCGGCCGGGCGCCCGCCCAGCGGCTTCCTTCTGCTGCACAGGGACCGGGCGCTGCCGGACGGGCGGGAGCTGCGCCGCCCCCGGCCCGGCCGCCTCCAGCAGCTCCCCGGGGAGCGACCGCTGCTCGCCCGGCGCCCGCCCTGCGGCTTCCACCTGCTGCACAGGGAGCGGCCGCTGCCGGCCCCGCGGGAGGGGCCGAGCCGCTTCCAGGAGCTCTACGGGGAGCGGCCGCCGCCCGCCGAGCGGGAGGTGCTCGCCATCCCGCCCTGCCACTTGCTCGGGCTCCACGGGGAGCGGCCGCTGCCGCTCGGGCGGGAGGGGCCCCGCGGCCGCTTCCAGGAGCTCTACGGGGAGCAGCTGCCTCCGGCCGAGCGGGACGTGCTCGCCATCCAGCCCTGCAGCTTCCAGCAGCTCCACAGGGAGCAGCAGCCCCCAGCCTACGACGCACGAGGTAAGAAAAGAGTTGTAGCCTTGTTTTTCCAAAAGGTCCTGAAAAGCGACCGTTTGAAGTATTTTCCCACAAGGCTCTGTCATTCTCGGCCAGAAGTTGTCAAGCCTACTAGGAAGGGGCACCTAGGAGGCCAAAAGACTCTCTGCCTGGTTTTGCTGTGTGCTTCCCGTGATGTTTGATCCACAGCAGCACTAGAGCTCTGTGTCCCACAGCCACATTGTGGAGCCTGACCAATGTGTTTGGATTCTTGCAGCCACCCCGGGCACTTCGGGGCCCAGCGCTCCACCCGGCAGTGCAGCCTGTGCAGCATGGATGGCCTCCAGCTCCGCACAGAACGCACCTGGGGAGGAGGAATGGCCGCCAGCAGATCTGGGCCTTGCTGTAGAGAAAATGATTCGGGAGATCAGGAGGTCCCTGTCTGAAAGATCTCCCTCTGCTCAGGTAATTCCATTGGATTGGGATAAAAGGGGCTGGACTGAGAGCTTTTGAACCTTGTTACATGGTTGAGAAGCAAAGGCTTCTTGAATTGAACTTATTTCATTATTATTTGGTTATTGAATTATTCTTGGTAAAGAAAGATTTCTAAAAGAGAAGATGAAGAAGAAATGAAGAAGAGGTTTTACTTGCTGGGAAAGAGGAGAAGAGTGTTTGGAGAAGTGGCACTGAAGGCCAAGTGTCCCGTGCAGGGAGGGCCATGCCAGAGGTGCCTCTGCTCCAGCTGCAGCAGATGTGGGCTGTGCCTCTTTTGAGTGGGAAGGCCAAGGCAAAGCAAGGGCTGGGCTGCAGCTGCTGCTGCTGTGTGAGCACTGCCGTGTGTATGGGTGCTCCCAGAGCCGTGGCTGGGGCTGGGCTGCAGCTGCAGCTCTCTGTCCTTTTGCAGATTATTACACATGTTGGCCAAAGAATGTCTCTCTTTCTGTTGATGTGCCGACCCATCGCCTGCAGTACATTTGTGATGATGACTCAAGGGGGAAGTAGGATTTTTTGGATTTACCAATACCTTATTCTCAAGTGGCATGACTTTTGTCTTCTGTAAAGTCACACATAGCAGTTTAGAGAAGCATTTTATTCCACAATAAAAGGAAACATTGCAGGTTCAGAACCACCTTCAGAATCTTTAGGGTTCTGATGGATGGGCTATGGCAGAAGAGATGAATATTCTGGAACTGGTCATAGAGAGAATATCTTTGTGTCCAAAGCTAATTTGCTTCATTGTGGACATTTACTTCCTCAGTGGAATAGAAACACTACTTGGTTGTCTAGCTTTTCCTGTCGTTTGGGTTCGTTTTTTCCCCTACCCTAATGATTTACAGCTTTTTGCCACTGATCACAAATGTGGCAAATAGCCTGGAAATAGCCTGGGTGCATCGATGTTTGCCTGGATGGCACACGCGGGGCAGCAGCAGAGGGCTCGGAGAAGCAGCACCTTGTGATGGGTTGTGTGAGCGCTTGGCTGGGGGTGCTGAGACTGCCAGGCAGAAATGTGTGCTTTGCCTGTGGGTTTGCAGCACACAGCCCTGGGCAGGGCTGGCAGCCGTGCTGGCAGCAAGGAGAGCCCCTGGCTTTGTGCTGGCTGATTTCTCAGAGCTCTGGGGTAAGGCAGGGTCAGAGCGTGGGGGCACGTCCCCTCGCTTGGTGTCTTCTGGTTTTCTGTGTTCGTACTTTGTCTCAAAGGTCATTTTGTAAGAGCTTCAGTTTCACCTTGGCCCGCTGAATCCTGAGTTTAAAAGGCTTGTCATGTGAACTGTGTGAGCAGTGTTCCCTCCTCTGGTCTCTATGTCCCTTGGGAGTGGAGAAGGACAGTCATTGTATCCCTGATATGATTCCAGCAAAATAGTGAGTGAGCTTTGGGTTCCTTTCTTTCTGTTTTTCTGCTCAGGACAATGTTGGTGTTGCCCCTGATTCTTCAGGAGGGGAGCCTGTGAACAGAGCTGCAGCAGAGGAAGCTTCATCTGGCACCGAAAGCTGCAGGAACAGTTCCCAAGAACCCGAGGAGCCTGGTGAGGACAGAGCCCACACTGGTTTAGAGAGCTGTGAGATGGCTGCCCTGAGCAGGGTTGGTGCTTCCTGGTGCCTTGAGTTCAAATCCTGCACAGGCACAACCTCCCTGAGCCCTGCCCTCCACACTTCTCCAGAGGCTCTGACACGGAGTCCTCTGCTGGGGCAGAGAGCAGGGAATAAACCTGACCTTGTGGGAGTTGTGTCACCAAGCCGGGTGTCCCAGTTTTGTGCTGAAGTTGGTGGATGAATTTGCTGCAGGGTGTCAGGGGAGGCTAGGCTGAGCAACACTTGAAGGAGCAGGGGAAAAAAGATAAAAGTCAGGGTAGAAGTCCAAATCACTGACTGAATGTAATACCAGTGGTCCTGACCCACAAGAAAAACAAGGAGCACAACATCAGAGGCCAGCCAATTGAAAAATCACAGTAACTCCAGTATCAGAAGGAAAAGCTTGAATGACCCCTGATTAGGGAGGCCTAAGAGGAGAGAAGGAGCACTGTAGATCCATCCCTTAGCCCAGCTGGTGCAGCCTGCAGGCCTCGTAGGGAGCTCTGTCCCTCCCAGCCCTTCCTGCCAGAGCTGATGGTCGAGTTGGAGCAGCTGCTGCTCACTGCAGAGGGCAGTTTGTAGATGCCAGGTAATGGAGCTGGTTCAGAACTCAGCTCCCAGCACCTTCAGCTTCAGCCTTTTCAGTGAGGACTGAGGTCTCTCTGTCAGCTCAGAGAAAGAACAAGGCTGGGCGTCCTTGTGGCAGCTAGAACTGTCTGTGTTTCAAGCTCTCCTGAGTGCCCTTTGTACTGCTGGGGCTGAGACTTTATCGAGATACTTCCATGTTTTGAAGCACACTTTTGAGCCCTTGGAATGGTCCCTCTTCTTTTTAAGGAGAGATTGCTTCGAATTGCCAAGTGAGAGTCTGCCTTTCAGGCCATCTTTGACAGCCCCTGGTAGAAGGACAATTGCTGCCCAAGGGAAAGGTGCAGAAGGCCCAATATTGACTGAGCGTTGCCTTTGCTTCCCAGATACCATCTGACCAACATCTCCAGGAGGGCTGCCCTGCATGGCAGGAAGAGACAGGGGAGAGCCTGTGACCATCAGGCAGGTAGAACTCCTCTGCTTGTAGATATGTTTATAGATATCTACAGTTCTATTTATTAGTGGTTATAGTTACATTTATAGATTATAGTGTTCTATTTATATGGTTATATATTGATAGATCTACATGGTTAAGTGTGGATGTGTATACAGTTATAGATGGGATAGAATTACATTTTATTATATATTTACATTTATAGATTCTCAGAGTTAGATTTTTATATGAGTAGAGTAAAACATTTATATAAATATATATATATATGAAGTTACATTTATGAATGTGTATAGTTATATAGTAGGAGGACCAGGAATGTTTAGATGGAGACATTGATGGATAGATTGCTGTTGGTGTAGGCCTAGGCTGCGTTTATACCTCTTTTTTCCCCTTTGGCTGCCTTTTTCACCTCTTGCTTTTCCCCCCGTGTCCCCTGTCCCTCTGCTGGGTCCGAGCTGGCGGCCGGGCCGGGTGGAGCAGCACTTCCAGCCCCGGCTGTCCCTGGAGCGGTGGGAGCTGCCGCTGGCCCCAGGCACTGTCCCTGAGGAGCTGCTGAAGGACGGTGAGACTGAGGGGGCGGTGGCGCCGAAGGGATGGTGACCCTGAGCTGCTGCTGGGGCTGAGGGCTGTGGGGCAGCCGAGGGCCATGGTGGCACCGTGGTGACAGGGAAGTGGCACAGGCTCCGTGTCTCAGGGGACGGGATGGCTCAGAAGGGACTGAGGGGGGTGAGAGGACTGTGAGGGGCTCAAGAAACTGAAGGGGGCTGGGGCTTCACCAAGAGCATGGCGGGGCTGAGGGGGTGGAGGGGGCCAGCAGGGAGCACAGAGGGCTCCAGGACTGCAGCTCTGCCAGGCCTTGAAAGCAATTCCAGAGCCTCCACTTTTGCCACAGCTGCCATGAAGACCTTGAGGACATCCAGAGACTGACGGGAGGCAGCAGGGAGGAGCTGAAGGCCAGCAGCAAGAGCAGTGAACGGGGCCCTGCTGCTGCCAGCCTGGAGAGAGCCCGGCTGAGGCCACAGGCCCGGGGAGGCAGGTGGGGCTGAGGCTGCCGTGGGCTGTGGCCGTGGGCACTGCCCGGCGGGGCAGGAGTGGGCCCTGCCCATGCTGGGGCTGCTCAGTGCAGCTGCCCCGGCTGGCACAGGGGCTGTCCTTGGGCAAGGCAGCTGTGCCGCAGGGCCCGGGAGCTGTGCCGGCTCTGCCGGGCTGCCGGGGCTGCGCTCACCACAGCCTGGCCCGCTCGGCTGCTTTCTCTTTCTGACCCCCTGGGAGGCTCTGACATTTCCTCTTCAATGATGGAAGCGCAGCTGCTGCCAAGAGAAACGTTCCCACACTCACTCAGTGTTCCCTTTGCTTGCCAGATGTCCCATCTGCTGTCCCTGTCCAGGAGCGCTGCTCTGCCCGGGAGGAGGAGACCGAGCGAGAGGCTTTGAAGATGGGGCAACTGG
Source organism: Zonotrichia albicollis (assembly GCF_047830755.1). Taxonomy (NCBI): domain Eukaryota; kingdom Metazoa; phylum Chordata; class Aves; order Passeriformes; family Passerellidae; genus Zonotrichia; species Zonotrichia albicollis. The sequence continues at coordinate 2,926,927 of NC_133827.1, read as the reverse complement.
GATCCGTCTGCTTCGAGTGCTGTTTACAGATACATGGACTTGAACATAGGCAGGGATTATTACATGTGTATTTCTATATCTGGGTTGCTATTTGTATGGATTTATTTCCATGTGTGTATTCTTGTATTTATGTATGTTTATTTTGTTATGAATGTATGCTATGTATATATATACATATATGTTTGAAATTACATATATGTGTATAAATTTATCTGCGTATACATGGATATTGTTATGTCTGTGCTTATTTCTATTTCTTATGGGTACAGTGGTGTAGGTATTTCTTTTGATATAATTTATGTTATATGGCTTTTAAAATAGGAATATTGGTATTTGTATAGGTATATAAGTCTATTTTTATATGCATTTTTATCTGTTTCTGGATGTAATTCTGTTTACATATGTATGGAGATATTTTTGTATTCCTAGATGGGCTTAATCCTTGTAGTAATATGTAATAAATTAAGTTGTTAAATACCTAATTGATCTTTGTGTATAGTGAGTTGTTGTGGAGGTTGGCAATAAATTAACTGAAGTTGGTATTTGTATATTATTACATAGACAAGTTGTAATAATATAATAAATTCCTGTTTGTAACCTTAATTGAGATCTGTATAGTTCTGTATTGTCGGTGTGGGTGTAGCACTTTGTAATAAATGACATTTTTCAACTGAAATTGATTCTTGATTATTTGTGGATCAGCAGTGTGGCTGTAGCAATCTGCAAGAAATGCCATTTGTCAGCTGCGATGGGTGTTCTGTGATCTGTGCTACCCAAAGCCATGGGCAGATGTAAATGCTGGAGGATTTTGGCCATGCCAATCTCCGGCCATGCCCAGCACATGCCCCACCTGCACTCAGGCTGGGCAGGGGAAGCGCAGATTTGGGCTGGCAGCAGAGCCCCACGTTGGCTCAGAACTCGCTGCAGAGGCTGCTGAGAAAACTCCGGGGTTTCACTGAGAGTAGAACTCCAAGCAGGAGCAACCCTGGCAGGAGAAATCATTCACAATGAAAAACAGAGAGAAAATTTGGCAAAGCAGATGTGGGGATACTCTGTGAGGCTGATCAAATGCTCTGAATCACCCCTGCCTAGGCACGTCTTCTGCAAAAAGGTTTTGTTAAAAACTGAACGCCTCCCATGAAATACAGATTACACTTTCCCCTTAACTTACCTTGCTGTGTGAGTGGAGACACTCTCTCCTTATCACTGAGAATCTTTGCCCTTCAGCACCTCACATTTAATCAAAGATGATGTACTACCACTTGGCACCATCAATGAAAACAGCCCTGTCCTCGTGGCAGTGTTTGCAAAGTCTTCCCTCCTCTTGTCCCCACATGTGACAGATGGAACCGTCCCCTTCTGTCCAAACTGTGCCTGAGCTGAGTGAGGGCTCCAGGAGCTCAGGAGGGTGCAAGAGCACCGCACGTGGGAAGGTTTAGCAAAGCTTCCTAAGCACCAGTAAGCTCTGGGTTTGCCAGTCTTCCCCTGCAATATTGTTCTACTCAAGAATGATCTTGGAGGACACTGTGCCTCCAGCTCACTCAATTAAAGTTTGTTTTGCTTCAAGGCTTGAATAGAAGAAAACGAAAATTTTGGTTTTTAGAGTGAAATTTGGGGGTTGGTGCAGCTGGGTTCGCTCCACTATTTGCTGTGGAAAGTCGGGTAAAAGCTTTAAATTCCCAGCAGAAGCTGACTACCACCCAGACAGACCTGAATGAGGCCCAGGTGGGCTTGCTACACGCTGGTCCAAGGGAAAAGCTGGAACAAAGTCCCCTTTTATTGCAGATGGAGTCTGTACTGGTGTCTCCAGGGCGGTCTGTAGTAAGACATGGCAATCCAGCCAGAAACTGTGGATATGAGAGTTCCAACAGCAACCTGCTTCTCCAGGATGAGGGACGAGGCCAGCCCGAAAGCCTGGAAGGTGCTCTGGGCACTGGAGAAGGCCAGGCTGTCCTTGTGCAGGGATGGCCTTCAAAGGGGACCTCACACCTTGTGCTGCTGACCAAGGGCAGCTGGTGGCCTTCCACAAAATGCTTCTTTTGTCCAGCTCTTGGAAAAGTTCCAGCCAGCAACAATTCCTGCTGCTCACACCAGCCCTTTCCAAGCAGGAGGAATTTGTGTCAGCAGCCTGACAGCTTAGTGGCAGGAGAATAAAATACTCAGCTGAGCGTTGTCAACTCTCTGTCAGAAGCCACATCCTCAGCCCCTCATCTCCTCCAGTTGTCTCAGACGTAGCAGGAAATCTCTGATCCTGGAAGGGAAAGCAGAAGGAGGAGAGGCAGTGGCTGGTCCCTGGGGCCTTGGGAGCAGTGAGAGCCATCCAAAACAGGATCTCTGCTGGGCTGTGGAGATAAGAGTGACCAACCAGCAATGCTGTGTGTGAGACTGGAGCCATCTGTGAAAGTGAGCATGGAAATCTGACCTTGCAAAACAGAGGAAAAGGTGTCCTTGGCTATTTGCCAAAGCTTGCAGGGGCTCTAAGCCACCTGGTCTAGTGGAAGGTGTCCCTGCCCATGGCAGAGGGGTTGGATCTAGAGGGTCTTTAAGGCCCCTTCCAACTCAAGCCCTTCTGTGAGTCTGAATTACAAACCCACAATGACAAAGAGAACACAGCAAACCTGGCTCCCCGCTGCGTTATTGGAGGTTGCTGCAGTCACTTGTGTCACCCGGAGACTGGTTTGAATCTGGAGAAATTTTCATGGTCCCACAGTATTTCAGTGTGACTTTCTGCCGTCGGCACACTATATATAGCCACGAACAGGGACGGGGCACCCCAAAATCAGTGCCGTGAGCTGTTTATTTCAAATATCAGTCCCAGTACATTGTTGGGACAATGGAGACAACAGATGTGAACAGCTCGCTGATTCAAATGGAATGCCAAGGAAACATAACATTACAGCATAGCATAAAGCCATCTCAGTCCAAGTTTCAGCCAATCACACATAAAGCAACAACATATTGACAATAATTCTATCCAATCATATGAAGTGCACGTAACTGTAGTTAACACAATAGAGACTTCTCTAACACAATGGCTCGTTTATGAGAGACAAAGCACAGAGACTCATTCATATTAACCTTCTAAAGATATACAATAAATAAACTTGTTGCAACCTAAAAGGGCAAATCACAGAGGCTTATTGTTCTATTTCTTACATCTGCTCTGCAGCTTAGAAAACTTTTTCTGCTGCATTAGCACTGTTCACAAATCTGCTGTCTGAGGCCTATCATTTTTACCAGTTTCTCAAAACCCTCTAATTTTATGGATCCCAACAACTTTCCTGGTCCAGGGCCCCAAAAGATGCTGGGACAGATTATCTGCAAGCACAGAATTGGTTAAGCTGCCTGTGAACCTGATGGGAGAAGTGTATTCATGTTATTGCAGCATTTACCCTGCACAGGTGATATTTGGTTTCTATTTTGAAGATGAATGTTCTTGCACAATGCTTGTATATGCAGAAATACTGGCTTTAAATCCTAATTCCACCTTCACACAATGATGTGTAATCCATCAGAAATATTTAACACTGAGCCATATTAGCTTTGGGCTCGGTGGTATGGGTTGTATAAAGTGTGTGATGAGTAATGGCAGCTCTAACAAATACCCCTCTTGTTAATTTGGGTCTTCCCTTTATCAACCCTGTTGCATAGAAATCACTTGTTTACAGCAGAGACTAAATGAAATTCCTTCATAAGGATGAGAATTGTGCAATTCAAGCTGATTAAAGGGAAAGTTTTCTGTTATTGTGAAAGGACAATCTAGATAACCTGTTTGCTGTCCATCCTGGAGGGGCTTTGCAGTTAAGAGTGAAAAGGAAAAGGACATTTCTCTTAAGAAGTGTCTTGAAAGAGCTTTTTGTAATACCAGAAGCAGCTACATTGATATTGACCTCCGCAATTAGAAATACACAACAACCACTTAGGTGAATTAATCTGGCCATGACATTTAGCTCAAATTCCAAAATCTCATCAAATATGTGGCTATCCTTTAAACAAGGCTCCTTGGAAACTGGCATTTGTAAGGACATGAAACTATGCAGAATTTGCACCGTGAGATGATGCCAAATGAGTCACGCCAGTAGATTAACTAGGGCATGCAAGGCAGAGAGAGGGAAATGAGAGAACAAGAAGAGACTACACAAGAAGAGAGTACAATCTCCTTTTTTCTGAAACACTGTAGAGATCAAACTGAACACAAATCCTCCTGGGCTAGTTCTTGCAAAAGACTAAGAGTTCTTTTTGTGTTCACAGGCCTGGAATATTTAGCTTTGGATCACAGCAAAATGCAGATGACAAAACAAGGCCTTTAAGTCACATCCAGTATGAAACAGTATGAAAGAGGAAAGCAGCTGAGAGTGTCAACCCTGCTAAGTAGTCTCAGTATTCTTCTTGACATTAGCAGAAATTTGAATTGAGTCTCTGAAAATGACAAAGGAGGCAGAAGAAAAGGGAGCGATGACTCCTCTGGCATAGTGTTTCCTAACAGGGATCTTCAAAATTTAAAGATTGTATCATCCTTTCAACTGAAGGAAGGTATGAAAACAACAGGAAGGAAATGGCATCAAATGCTAGAAAGACTCTGGGCAGTGTACTTCTAGACAGAAAGGCCACTGATGGAAAACCAACTAAACTGGCACCAATGCAGCAGCATTGTACTAAAGCCAGAAATGTCCAGCGCTTCACTCTCTGCCATTCCATTCAGATGCGCACAGCAGCTCTGCAACATTCCTACTGATCATCTCCTTGGCAAACTGGGAGGGAGGGTCCGTGGTGATGCAGAGTCCCCAGCAAGATGCAAAGGAGAGCTGCTTTCTTGCAACAACCAGGCTTTTGAAACACTCAGGCCTTTATCAGTTCCATATCTTTAAGCCATAACAAACACCATTCAACCAACCACCATGCACCAGGCTGTGAACACACGACCGTTCTAGAACTTGTTGATCTACCTCTAATTCAGCTGCCTCACCTTCCCACAGTCCTTTTCTACTTAGCCAATGGAATGGGCCTCAGCCCAAGGCCTTCCTTTTGTAAGCTTCTAGCTAGATGCAGCAGCAAACCACTACTTTCCTCTGTGCCAAGACTTCAGGTAGACGATTTGCATCTGCCCTTCCAGTGAAACCTAATGGGGAGAGAAAAGCCTCTCAGAGATGTTCAGTCATTCCATTTGCTACACAGGCCAAATCAAAAGAAAAGCAAGCTATGGGTTTGTGTACTTGCTCCTACACAACACCTGCTGCCCTCTGACAATCAACTAGCAGAAAACCAGCAAAACTGAGACTTGAGGCAAACAACCCTTTGAAGGGAATAATGATGTGATCAATAAAGACAACACATTTCCAGGCGACCGAGATACTCGAAATGCCAGCAAAGGCTTGAGAGCAAAGGCTGAACTAATGGGGAAAGGGTAAAAGAATCCCAAGAAAAACATGACCAAAGGTGAAAAGAATTCCAAGAAAAACATAGGCAACTGACCTGTTGAAGCCTTCAGGAAATCAGTGGCCGCTGATTTACATAGGCCATTCAAGTTAATTGACCCGTGCATCTTCCACTCCTTTTTCACCATTCGGCACCATAGGGTGAATTGTGACCATGGAATCACAATTCCTTGGATTCTGTTCTTAACTTTAGGAGAGAAGTACTGCAGCTGAAGCACCTGTTACTGATGTGATACCCAGGAACACAGAGTTGACATATTTCATTCTTGTCCACTCACAACTAGCAATACTGAGAGGATAAGGCTGGCTTATTTTCATGACACTTTTCTTGTTTTACAGCCCGCTCTGATTCTGGTGAAACTTTTTCATTAGTGACTCTCTAAAAGGAGAAAGTCCAGTTCAATGTCCCGCCCTACTGCTGCAGGTATACCATTTGGTGTGTTGAGCCTAAAAATGGAATTGGAAAGTACGGAGCTCCCTGGAACTAAGCGCTGCTCCCGGGTGCCTTTCGGCAGAAGCCGCCGTCTGGAGAGCACTGTGACCGGCACAATCGTCTTTGCATGAAGAAGCCACTTCTGCGCCTCCGGGAGCCGGAGAGAGCGGCTGCTTCGGAAAGGTGAAGAAGGAAGCTGCTATGCCATGCCATCCCTGGTGGTCAAAGTTTGAATCTGAAAGAGTTTGGACTTGAAGATCCAAGGTTGGATTTGGTGGTGAACAATTGGATTTATTGATCAAAATTTGGATTTATGGTCCAGGGTTGCATTTGGTGGGCAACACTGGAATGCCATGGAATAACACCATTCTAGGCATTGGGAGTTTAGAATCGCCTGCTTCCCCTCACAACTTCCCTTTAACACAGGCAATCCATGGAATAACAGCATTCCGGGCGTCGGGAATTTCGAATCCCCCAGTTCCGCTCACAAATTCCCATGGAATCATGTCACTCTGGGCATTGGGAATTTATAAAAATGGCACCTTTGGTGCTGCAAAACGGACACATGTGTGATGGCATTGGATACTACAGGTGGCAAGGAAAACTGGGAATGACTTCGGCGGCTCCGCAATCTCCACCAAGCTCAGCATCCTGCCCAGAGAACTCTACAAGTCACGAGTACACCAAAAAACATGGTAAAATCAAGGCACTCAGGCACACATTGGAAACAAATCGCTTCTTCTTTTGCTTGCTTTTTATATTTTCAAGAGATTTTCCCCTTGTTTTTTACTTTTTTCTGTGCTTTCCCCCCCTTTTTTTCTTTCTGTCCCCCTTTGTTAAAAATTTTCTACACCTTTTAATTTTCAACCAGAAAAATTCCCAGCAACTCAAGGGAACAATCCCAAAGAACCCAAGAAACCAAAGCAGATTTTATCTCCAGGATAACACATAGCAAAATATCATCTTTTGGATTGTAAAGAAAAACCCTAAACTTTTATTCACCAAAAAATCTACAAAGAAGAAATATTCAGAATCTTGTTAACTTATTTATTACAATTGTTATTACTATTTTTATTTTTAATAATATTAATAATATTATTGATAGTAATAATAATATTTCTCTTTTTTAAAAATCCTTTTCCTGTTTTTTTTTATTTTTAATTCAGGAATGAAGATGGGCCAAACCAGCACAGCATGAACAGGAGGTAACTTCCCGTCTATTCAAAAAGGAAAAGTAGGATTCTCTTAGAAAAAAATCCAGTAACATTTTAAAAACACCTCTAAAATGTTCCTTATTGGAATATGTATCCCAATATAACCAGTTAGATGGTGCCCAGGCCAGTTCTGACCTTCGCTGCTGGGCCACAGGCAGCACTGCGGTGTTTTACCCCAGAGATACCTTGGCTGGCGGCAGAGTGCAGCGGGGCACAAGACAGGACTCCGTTCTCCTCAGGAGAGAGCTTCTGGCGATGGTAGAGAGAAAGGGAATGGATTCTGCTAGAAGGTAGCCAGATGTTTATTCCAAGAGTACAGAGGTCTGCACTGGGCCACTGCTGCTAACAGAATGCCGGCCGCATGGTCTCATTAACTTTATAAGCTCGGGGACAGGGGAAGGGGAGGGGACAGGTGAGTTACCAACCAGGTGAAGGGGGCAGGGTCTCAAGGGAGGATGACACTTAGACAGGCCAATGACCTCCAGGCCTGAGGAGCATCCTTTGAAATCGACGAATCACACGACGCCTTGCTGGTATGTTAGCCTGATTGAGAGGGCACACTCAGCAAGGGGGCGAGGGGGCAGGGAGAGAGGCATAGGCACACCTGGGAAGGGACTCGGAAGTTTAAAACAGGACATTGCAACACACCACAACAGCTCCCCCTAGTTTTGTTTAAAAAGAAGAGGACTGTGTTTATGGTGCAGAATGATTCTACTGAGGCTTCCAGGTCATCCACTGGAGCACTGAGGGCTTCCAAATGGTAGACCTCAGGAGGGGGAGATGAGCTTGAGATTAACTTGAGAACCATGCGTCTGATTACTCCAAAAACAATGCTAAAAACTACAATAACTACAACTAAAATAAACAGCACTAAAATTACAGTTTTCAGAATAGATCCCAACCAGCCCGAGAGTCCCCAGCCATTGAAAAGTCCATTCAGCTCGTTGTCAGTTTCTCTGTTGATGTCTGAGAACCTTTATCGAGGTAGTCCATATGTGGTTTGGGCTGCGGTACTATGTAGGAGATTGCAGGTGGGATGATCACGAGTAGGACGAGAAGCAGGCTCGGTCTCATGACGTCTCGAGGCTACACACAAACAGTGGGATCTAAACTGGTACAAAAACTTGAGACAAACATATATTACAAACTATTCCAGATAGGAGGCTTAAATGGAATTTCCTCCAGAGAACGTGCACGGCGTTTTCTTCTCCAGGCAGCGTGAGCAACCTGGGGTGCTTCTGCAGATTTCTCTGAGACTTTGGGAACATAGGGCTTTACCCATTTGGAAGGAACCCACCTTAAACCAGAGGGGGTGGATACACAGGCGTATCCACGTCCCCAAGTAACCAATTTGTAAGGTCCCACCATTTTCCAAGTCTCAGGGTCCTTTACTAAAACTGGAGGTTTTTCTTTCATCAACCTGTGACTGTTCCCCCCAAAGTGGCGTAGGATGGGTGGGTTCAGGCTGTCAAAAGAACAATTCAGAAAATTGATTGTGAATAGTGCCCTGGATAACCGGATGTGGGGAGGTTCTACCTTCAGAATCTGTTGTTGCTGGTCCAGGACCCTTTTAATATCACGGTGAGTTCTTTCTACAATGGCTTGACCTGTAGGGGAGTAGGGGATGCCAGTTTTGTGCTCTACTCCCCATTGCTGCAGGAAGCTCCCGAATTCCTTGGATTTATAAGCAGGCCCATTATCAGTTTTCAGCTCCTTGGGGATGCCCATGAAAGAAAAGGCCTGTAAGAGGTGCTTAATAGCATCAATAGATGACTCTCCTGTGTGGGCAGAAGCATAGACCGCTCCAGAAAAGGTATCTACACCAACATGAACATATTTCTGCCGTCCAAAAGCTTGTATGTGTGTTACATCTGTTTGCCACAGTTCACAACTGTTCAGTCCCCTTGGGTTTGCTCCCGTACTCACTGTAGGGAGTGCATGTTGTTGGCAATTTGGGCATGTGGCCACAATTGCTTTGGCCTGTTCTCGAGTGATGTTAAACTGACGAACTAGGCCAGGTGCATTTTGGTGGAAAAGCTGGTGGCTGATTTTTGCCTGTTCAAAAACATTTGGGAGAGTGGCCATCACTGCAGGTGCAGCAAGAGCATCTGCCCTTCTGTTGCCTTCAGCGATAAACCCTGGCAAGTCAGTGTGTGACCTGACATGCATCACATAAAAGGGTTGCTCTCGGTGAGTGACTAACTTTACCAGTTTTGAGAGCAATTCAAAAAGTGCAATGTTAGATACATCTTGCAGTATTGCTTGATCTGCTCTGGATACTACTCCTGCCACGTATGCAGAGTCTGTAATCAGATTAAATGGTTCTGAGAACCTTTCAAAAGCCCTAACAACCGCAGCCAATTCAGCAACCTGAGGTGAACCTTCCACCTCAGCAATGTCCGTCTCCCACTGCTGGGTTTGAGGATCTTTCCAAGTCATAACAGACTTGTGTGACCTCCCGGACGCATCTGTAAAGACAGTTAGAGCCCTTTTTAAACGCCTCCTACTTAGAGCAGTTCTTAATTTTAAAGTAAATTGAACATCTTGTTCAAACAATTTGCAAGCAGGCCGTGCTACCGAAAATTGCCCTGAGTAGGAATCCAGAGCAAACTGCAACACTTCATTTTCTTGAAACAATTGTTCCAGTATCTTCATAGTATTTTGACCTGATTTTAACTCAACTGGAATGTGAATGCACTTAAAATCACATCCTGCTAACTCCCTGATCTGGGTCCTTGCTTTCCGGATCAGTTCTGCTATCAGCTCCTGAGGCTTTGTCAGTCTCTTGGACCTTTTGTGACTGAGGAAAACCCATTCTATGATCAAGAGAGAGTCCCGCTGGTCCCGGTCCTTTTTTGGTGTGTCCTTTGCCTTAGGTGTTTGTTTTTCCTCCCACTGGAAAATAATTCCATGGAGGTGTGGCAACTTACCTAGGATGATGAATTTGAATGGCAGATCAGGCCGGCATCGGTGGGCCTGTCTTGTGGACATTGCAATCTGAACCTTTTCTAGAGCTTTCCGTGCCTCTGGGGTAATAGACCTAGGAGCCCCTGGGTCCTCTCCCCCTTTCAATAAATTGAAAAGAGGGGCAAGGTCTTCATTAGTCAGACCAAGCCATGGTCTTACCCAATTCAAAGACCCACACAACTTGTGGACATCCGCAAGGGTCTTGATCCTTGGATTGATTTCTAGTTTTTGAGGAACAATGGTCCTATTTCCAATTTCTAAGCCCAAATACTTCCAAGGTGGCATCTTTTGAATTTTCTGTTCCTGGAGCTCGAACCCTGCAACAATCAATGCATCGATCGTTAGGTCAAGCGCATGTGTTAGTAAATCATCATTGGGGGCACACACAAGGATATCATCCATATAATGATAGATGATGGCCTTCTCTGCGGCTGCACGCACTGGGGAAAGCAGGGAGGAGACATACCACTGGCAGATAGCTGGAGATACCTTCAGGCCCTGAGGAAGAACAGTCCAATGGTACCTTTTCATAGGAGCTTCTGAATTGATAGAAGGGACAGAGAATGCTAAACGCGGTGCATCGTCAGGGTGCAATGGGATTTGGAAAAAACAATCTTTAATATCAATAACAGCTAATTTCCAATCTTGAGGAAGCATTGTTGGGGATGGCATACCAGGCTGGGGAGAACCCATATCTTCAATTACATTATTAATTTGTCGGAGGTCACAGAGGAGTCGCCACCTCTTTTTGTCAGCTTTTTGGATGACAAACACTGGAGAGTTCCATGGGGACATGGTCTCTACAATGTGGCCCTTTCTTAGTTGCTCTTGTACTAGTTCCTCAAGCACCTTTATTTTTTGTTTACTGAGTGGCCACTGTTTCACATCAACTGGTTCGTCTGTTTTCCACTTAAGTTTTTGGGTGGGGCGCTGTTGTTTAATGACTGCTGCACAAAAATGCTGTGGAGAGTCTGGAATATTAATTGTCACACCCCACTGGGCCATTAAATCTCTCCCTAACAAAGGTTCTGAATAATCTAACACAAATGGACGGATATTTGCCAATTGTCCGTTTGGACCCTTGAATTGAATAATGCTTTTGGATTGCCTTGCCAATTGCAGACCTCCTACACCTCGAAGGTGACCAGCAACATTTTGTAAAGGCCAGTGTGCTGGCCAGTCTTGTACTGGAATCACTGTGCAGTCTGCACCTGTGTCTACAAGCATCTCAATGTGTTTAGACTCCCCACTCCCACTGACATTGCACCACAATTTGGGTTTATCTGTCCCAATAACTTGGACCTGGGCGACTGTGGGCCCTTGTTTATCGACATTTTCAGGTAAAGATGGCACAGGGATAGCTTGAGCAACAATTTGTCCCTTGGGAAGAAACAGGGGTGGGTGGAAACAGTGCAGGCTGAGAACAAATTGCTTGGGATCTGATGTTGTTATTCCCGGAGCAATTTCGATCTCTTGTGGTGTGTTTTTGTCCCCAGTGATGATGTACTTACAACGAATTTGGTTCCAAGTACCCTTCTGTTCAGGATGTACAGAGACAAAATGCCAGTCAGTGTCCTTCAGGTGGAGTGACTCTGTCAGCTGCAACCTGTAAGGCTCATTGACAGAAGATGCGGTTAATACAGAATCACTTAAATCATAACAAAGGTTATTTTGTTTCACTTTCAACAGTGGACTAGCAGACTTGGTCTTTGAAGCACCTGCTTCACTTACACAAATGTTAATGTTATTGCGCGCTTGATTTATTTTGCTACCCTTATTCTCTTGGCCTGCTCCTTTTATGTCTGCACGCCTGGCAGGCTGGCGCTTTATTCTTCGTTTTTTTGTTGTTGACCCCCAGGGAGGGCTTGCAGTTCTCCTCCCCTGCTATTTTTAAATTCATCAAATTCCCTTTTCAGGGGGCACTGGTTACTCCAGTGTCCTAGCTTATTACAAAGCAGGCATGGTTTAGTGGGCTCAACCATTGCTGGTCTCCGCTGCTGCCCAGGGTACTGCTGTGCTGAGGGAAAAGGCGCCGGCTGGCAACAGCAACTCGCTGAAGTGGTCTTGGCAGCAGCCTTGGTCTGGTGTCTTCAGCTACAGTCATCAGAGGCACTTTCCTGTTACAGACTAGAAGCATATCTTTTAATGTAGGGGAAGGTTCCATAGGAAGGCTCAGGATTGCCGCTCGACACTGTTCATTTGCATTTGTAAACGCTATTTCTTCTAAAATTGCTTCCCTAGCATTTTCCTTTTTAACTTGTATTTCAATGGCTCTAGTTAGCCTTTCTACAAATTTCACAAAAGGCTCTGATGGTAGTTGTTTGATTTTACTATAGGGCTCAAAAGGCCCCTCAGGTTGGAGGGAAAAGAATGCCTTTTCAGCTGCTTCTTTTACTTTCTCGAGTGTTTCTGCAGGAATTGCAGCAGCTTGGACTGAGGGAGAAGACCATTGACCCTCACCACAGAGGTGATCAATAGTGATAGGGTTACCATTGTTGTCTTTTGCTGTGTTTGGATCAGCCTGTAAGCTTGGGAGAGCATCTTTTAGCAGTTGTTTCAATGCTGATTCCAATAATTTGAATTCCGTGGATGTCATGAGACATGAAAACAGTTGTTTTAAATCATGTGGAACCACAATAGTCCTACTTAATTCAGAATTTAAAAGGCCACGGAAATATGGACTGTGTGGACCATATTCTTTATGAGATTTACAGATCTCTTTAATCAATTGTCGTCCAAAAGAACTCCAATTAGCAGTTGGGGCTGCTCCTGCTTGAGCTGCAGGCTGAAACGTAACAGGGGCCAGTGACAACATGGGACTATGCATTGGGTCTGCTGTCCCCTGCTCTGTGTCCCTTGAATCAGAAGCATTGGGATCACAGCTACAGGTTTGGGGACAGGCAGTGGGAGTGTCCCCACCGTGGGAACCCGGGGAGGGGGCGGGGAAAGGGAGCCGGCAAGGGGCGGGGACACCGTGGGAACAAGGGGCGGGGTCAAGGGGCTGGCAGGGGGCGGGGTCACCGTGGGAACAGGGGGCGGGGTCACCTGGTGACATCACGTCAGCAGACGCTCCCTGGGAGGAGTAGAGGGGCGGAGCTGAGGGTACTGCAGGAAAGGCGGGGGGAGGGGGGAAGGGGTCATGAGGAACAGGAGGAGAGGGGGATGGGGCAGGAATTTTGGGATGCTTAAGAGGATTTTGGGAAGAAGAAGACCAGGTTTGGGAAGATGCCACGTGGCACCCACCATCTTGTGCACCCCCTAGGGACTGGGGGCCATTTTGGACATCACTGCTCTCCGAAAAGCTAACACGTGCTCGGGATTTTAGAGGAGGGGATTGGGAAAGCCACGCAGCCTGGCCAGGGCTTTGTGAACAAAACAACTCAGGTATTCTTGCACTCTCTGGGAGCTGACTTCCCAATGAGTTTGCACTCTTTAAAATACCAAGTTTTGGGGAAAGAGGTTTAGGGGTTTTAGAGGGAGAGGGAGGAACAGGGAGAGCAGAGGCACATGGCTTTACATTTGGCTTTTTCTCCATTTCCTTTTGTTTGAGCAATGCTGTTCGAATTTGTAAACTCCAGAACACAAATTTAGCTGAGGGTAATTTGCCAGATTGTCCTAAGGTTATCAATTCATTCCCAACTTTATCCCAGAATTGAATATTGTGGATTTCTTCAGGGGAAATGTTTGGGAACTGCAGAAAAAGCCATCTTATAAACTGTTTCAATTTTCCTTTAGAGAATTTCACATTACTCTTGATTAAAATGCTAACAATATCATAATACACTCCCCTTTGTACAATGCTAAGTTTGGAACCCATGTTAAAAAGCAAAGTACTTAATCCCGCCTGACCAAAAACAAAGCTAAAATCAGCTACCAATTTCTAAAAAAAACCACAGATAGAAAGCGATAACGAGCAGACAAAAGCTTCACAATGCAGCTGTATATACTGCTTTTAAAATTCCCGGGCAGCAGCAGCAGGGCACTCCCTGCTGAGCCGAGGCAGAAACAAAGCCTCCCCCGCGGTGGAATGCAGCCCCCCCGCGGAGCAGTGGCAGCAGCCACTCCACGTGGCAGCCGAAACCGGGACGCCCCCCCCGCCACCGCGTGTGCAGAGCACTCCCGACCCCGCACCGAGAGAGATCCCCCGGCCACGTGGAAAGAGAGCCCCCCCCCCTCCCCCGCAAAGAGAAAGAGAGAGAGAATCTCCTAACACGTGTCTGAGCATGCTGCTGAGCCGGGGCCGCTCCGGCGCGAATTTTAAAAGACAGTGAAACACACGCAGAAAATAAAGCTTGAACGCTATGAATTCTTGTCTGTGGGGCTGCGCAGCCAAAATGCAAAGGCAAAAAGGGAACAGAACTCGCGGCAGAGTCTGTTTTTGAGCTTCTGCTCTCCCGAAAGCAGAGATACTCACGTGAAATGGAAGCTGTAGGCTGGGTACAGGCAGGCAGGTCTCCACCGGAAAAGGACCTCTCTCTGGGTGCAAGAAAAGCTACCCTTTTCTTCCTCTAGAAAATCTGCTCACCACAATGAAGCTGGGCTTTCCAGAAGGCGCCGAACAGTCCACGAAACTTTTTCTGGGAATATTCCCAAAGTCTCTAGCTGGGAGTCTTGAAGCCAGGCTCCTTTCAGCTGGATGCACGGCTGGCAGAAGCTTCTCTGAGGAACTGCGAGTCCGTTTTCGGGCTGCAGAGTCGAGCCCACCCAGGGACGCCAATATATTGGAATATGTATCCCAATATAACCAGTTAGATGGTGCCCAGGCCAGTTCTGACCTTCGCTGCTGGGCCGAAGGCAGCACTGCGGTGTTTTACCCCAGAGATACCTTGGCTGGCTGCAGAGTGCAGCGGGGCACAAGACAGGACTCCGTTCTCCTCAGGAGAGAGCTTCTGGCGATGGTAGAGAGAAAGGGAATGGATTCTGCTAGAAGGTAGCCAGATGTTTATTCCATTGGTACAGAGGCGTCTGCACTGGGCTACTGCTGGTAACAGAATGCCAGCCGCATGGTCTCATTAACTTTATAAGCTCGGGGACAGGGGAAGGGGAGGGGACAGGTGAGTTACCAACCAGGTGAAGGGGGCAGGGTCTCAAGGGAGGATGACACTTAGACAGGCCA
The DNA here is from genome assembly GCF_047830755.1 of Zonotrichia albicollis. Lineage (NCBI taxonomy): Eukaryota > Metazoa > Chordata > Aves > Passeriformes > Passerellidae > Zonotrichia > Zonotrichia albicollis. The sequence goes on along the minus strand of NC_133827.1, from coordinate 2,911,762 downwards.
ATGACCCCTAGGCCTGAGGAGCATCCTTTGAAATCGACAAATCACACGACGCCTTGCTGGTATGTTAGCCTGATTGAGAGGGCACACTCAGCAAGGGGGCGAGGGGGCAGGGAGAGAGGCATAGGCACACCTGGGAAGGGACTCGGAAGTTTAAAACAGGACATTGCAACACACCACAACAGTTCCTAAATAAAAAAAAAAAAAAAAAAAATGGGCCCTCCTAGGCCCTGGTAACCTGTTGTGCTGGAATTTCTTCTATTACACCTTGAGGTTATTCTTTACAAGTGGACTCATTTGGAATTTTATCCTTATTTTTCCCATTTTTCCTTCTTAAAAATTCTTTTTTCTTCCAGTTCCTTTGTGCTTCTTTCCGCCGAGTTCTTCTCATTTCCAGTGCTATATGGGATTTTCCAGATCTGGATTGTGTCCTGCTCTCTCCTCCCATCCCAGCCCCCTGAAACCTCCAAAAAATATCCCAAAAACCTCACAAGACTGAATCACCACATCAGCGCTGTCATTAGAGTGTTCCTAGACAAGTGGGCAGAAAATTTGGGATGAACATTCCCTATCCAGCAGACTCATGAATTCCTCCAACGTGGAAGTGGAAAAAGCTGCTAAAATTGGGATCTTGCCTTTCCAGGAGTGTTTTTGAACTGGGTTTTATTCGTTATCTTGTTGATGTGCACAACAGTGGACCAAATATGGCAGGGCCTTAGACACGACTTTGGTCCTGACACACAGGATGCAGGCAAAGTGAAGAAGCCAAACTGTTTATTAATGGAAGGCAAAGCAAAGGGATTAACTAGAATGGAACCAAAGGGGATGGACACGGTGTGAGAGCTGGAGGGAGGTAGCTATCTACAGGCAGGGGGAGGGCTGAAGCCACACAAGCTTCCAACAAGCTCAGCTGTGCCAATCATCAGCTGTGTCTGGAACTCCAGTGGCAATGGGAGATGGCGTCCTCTTCAGTGTCTTCTGGTGCTATTCTTACATCACTGATTCACTGGATCCTTAAGATGAAGTTAATTCTTCAGCTCTGCTGGTAAACTGGGCTTGAATATTTCTGCTACAGTGGGAAAAACTGCCTTTCCTCTGGGTGTGAATGGCTGGAACAGAGAGGAGGACGGCCTCAGTCAGAGCCCACATCTGCAGGAATTCTAGGAGAACCTCGCGCCAAGATTGTCCAAGTCAGCTCTTGGATCGGCCACAAGAGAGGAGGGGTCAGCAGGATCAGCCGCAAAGGGCTGCCCACAAAGCCCTTGGCCTGTGTCCCTGAAATCTCTGTGCGCTCTGCCCATGCCACCCCTCGTCCGCACAGGGAGCGAAGCCTGCCGCAGCCGGGCAAGGGCTTGCAGCTCCCCTTGTCAGCCCCCGCTGTCAGCCCGCTCTGGCACTCACCCTCATTGAGGACCTCGAGCTCTTCCTTCTGGCCCCTCATGAGAACCTTGGCGGACCCTGTGAACACAGAGACTTTCACGGCCCCAGCGGCACAGCTCCCTCCCAGCGGCGCTGCCGGGGCAGCAGGCAGGGCTGGGGCCGAGCTGCGGCGGGCCGGGCCGGGCCGGGGAGGAGCCCGGGCTCGGGACTCACCCATGAACCTGACGGCCGCCACTCGCAGGGGCTCCTGTGGGCTCCGCAGGTAGCGCAGGGCCTGGCGCAGGTGCTCGGCCGCTCTGCTCCTGTCCTCTGCCAGCTGCAGAGAGCGGCAGGAGCGAAGGGTTGGCGCGGGCTCAGCCCCTGGGCCGGGCGCTGCCTGCGCCCAGTCCCGGCCTCCCCTGGCCGCACAGCCCTGAGGCGCGGCCAGCAGCCGCTGGCCAAGGGCTCCCGAGGGCAGGGGGCAGAGGGCTGGCTGCTGCCCGGGGAGCCGCGGTGCCGTCCCGCAGCCCCGCCGGGCCAGGGCTCCATGGGCACCCGACTCGGGCCCACGGGAGCCTGGAGAAGAGCCCGCGCGGCCTCTGGCTGCAGCAGCGGGCAGGGGCACAGCTGCCAGCCCCGCACACTGAGCACCGCGCTCACGGGCCTTCTCCAGGCTGAGGGTAGGGCTTCAGGCCCTCCTTACCAGGCAGTTGGCAAACTTCAACATCTTCTCCCTCTCAAGTAGCTTCTTGAGCTTTCTTCTCCTGAGGAACCTTACCACACGAAGCAGCGTTTCCCGAGAGGCCTGGAGAGGAGCACAGATGTGGAGCTGCTACCACAGCCCAAAGAAAAGGATTTGCATCCCTGTGCCAAGGCCAGGAGCCAGAGGCTGGAGCCTGGGAGAAGCCAACCAGGAGACATCTGAGACCCCTTTCCAGGGATGCACCAGTGTAACTCAAAACCTCACCTTTGCCACACGCTTATTCTCATCATGGCAATGAAAGAAGAGTGGCAGCAGGCTCTGGCTCACAATCTTCTTCAGAGTTTTTTTTCTTTTATTCACTACCAAGTCCATCACCTTGAAGAAGAGATTTAGGGAGAGCAGCTGCATATGGATGTCGTCCTGGAAAAAAGGAAAATACCTCAGCACCAACTGCTCCAAGCCCATCTGGGCAAAGGCCTGAAAATCCACAAAATTTCTGGGCAGCAGCGAGTGCCCATGGCTGGGGGCACAGAGCCTTACACTGTCAAAGAGTGGCAGGAGTGCCTCAGCCAGCTTCGGGGCAGTGGTGCAGGATATCAGGATGTGTTCATTCTCAAGTATATTTGTGAGCACAGAGAGAGTCATGGTGACAACATATTCATCTGCATCACCCAGCAGCTCCACAAGGTTTTTAGACAGACTGCACATTCTTCTGGCCTGTGTGGAACACAAGGCTGTGCTGGGAAGCCATGGGTGGCTGCACTGCCAACACTGCCCTGGCACTGCAAGGCCACCCTGTGGCTGCAGGGCCCACAGGCCAAAGGCCTGACCCAAAGCACTGGGGCAGGTGAGGCAGGAGAGCTGGGAGCAGCTGCCTCAGCTCCTGAAGCCCAGCCAAGCCAAATGAACTGCATTCCCCAGCCCCACACTGCTCATACAACTTCAGCTGCTGCCCCCTTCTCACCCTCAAGGGATCCTTGCTGAGCACCATGAGGCCTCTGAGTGCCAGGCGACGGCGCTCCCTGCACTCACTCTGCAGGTACCTTGACATGATCTCCAGTATGCTGTCACCACATTCCCTCAAATCTAGGCTCTGAAAGACCTGAAAGGCACAGGGCAGTGACAAGGGAGCTGGCCAGCAGGAGCCCAGCAGCGCACAGGGCTGGGCTCAGGCAGCAGCACAGGGCGTGGGCACTGTCCCAGGCAGCTGTGGCTGTGAGAGGGCACAGAGCTGGGAGGCAGCTCAGCCAGGCAGCGCTGGCCACCAGGCTCACCTCCACAAGGAATGCCAGGAAGGGCAGATCCCAACGTGGCTCCTCCCTGTGCAGCCGCTTGACTAGATGGATTGCAATGAGGGAACACAACGGGATAAAGATATGGAACATCTCCCTGGAAGGGAGAAAAAAAGACACCAAGACCCTGAGGTGAGGGTGCTAAACCTCTCCCAGGAATGACTCACAGATTTCTGGTCTTTCCCCAGCATCCCTGGAAAGGATGTAGGCGCTTTATGAGGCAGCTCAGTCTGGACACCTTCCTCTCCCAGCCTTTTCCCGTCCACTTGGCTGTCCCTCAGTGACGAGGCTCTCTGGCCCATGACCACAGATACTGAGTGGGGCACAGGGCACAAATGTCGGGGGCAGTGGGGAGAAGGGGGTCTCACCTGGCCAGCAGACCCATGGCATAGTGCTGGGTATCAGCACACAGCAGCATCTTCCAAGCATGCTTGCGCTCCATAGCCACCACCTCATTGTAACACCGCAGTCGGCACAGCAGAGCCTTCATGGCCTGCACTGCAAACCTGTGTGCCGAGCAAAGCCCAGGTCACACTGGGAGCACTGGCACTGGCTACAGGGGCATGGGAAGGACGGGAGGACTGGGACCTGTTGGGCTTGCTGGGAAGGCGGTGTTCCTCCTGACATGCTCTCCAGAAGGTATCAACTTCCTCTGGTGGTATCTGCTGTGTGGTGATGACAATATGGAAGAGCAGAACCACAAAGAGGTGTCCAGAATAAGGAATCATTGACTTGTGGCACGCAGGCACAATCACCCAGATCACCAGAGTTGCCTGCGAAAGAAGCAGCCCAAGACAGTGCTCAGTGCTGAGGTGTCCATGGAGCAGGGCCCAAGGGCAGACGCAGGAGGAGCAGCAGGCCTGGTGCCCCCTGAGCCTGCCCCTAGCTCAGGGTTCAGCCCAGCGCCTGAGGTATGGAGAGGATGGAGAGCTGCTGGAGAGGCGTCCTGGGGGTGAGCATGGGCCCAGAAACTCACAGCCAGGGCAAAAATGTCCTTGTTGTCCCCATCAGAGGTGCATGCGCTGTGCAGTGGCCAATCCTCCATTACGCAGAGCAGTGTTGGCAGCACTTTCTCCACGGCTGGTCCCGATGACCCTATGGTTCTCCAAATCATTGCAGCAGCTCTGTGGGATCAGAGCTCTGTGTCAGGGGCATCTCAGTCCCAGGACCATGCCCTGTGCAGCTGTGGGGGCCCAGGTGACAGAGCCCCAGTGCCCTGAGGGGCAGGGGGGGAGCATTGGCAGCAGGCTTGGGGAACAGAGGGGCCCCAGGGTCCTGGATCTCTCTGCCTGTCTGGCAGAGCCCATAGCACAGGCTGTGCAGGGCCATGGGCCCTAAAGGCTGGTGAGCCCTGAGCTGTGCAGGCATGTGGGCCCCATACCTGTCACATGTTGGGGCACAGCGCAGGAGGGTCAGAACCACGTCCGCAGGGTGTTCTTCAGCCATCCTCACAATGTCAATTTGCAGCCTGGCCTCCACAGTGAGATGGGACTGTAGACTCTGGTGAATGCCCCTTACAATGGCTGGCACCTGGAGGAGGCATGGGGAAGATTGGAGCGCTGTCCAAGGGAGTAACTTCCCTCACTAAGTGCTTCCCTTCCCACCACACTATGCTCGTCTCAAATGCTGAGGGGCCCCAGTGACCATGGCTTGAGGGGACACCCGATCCTCGAAAGCCTCCAGGCCTAGCCCCAGGCTGCTTACCTGCTGCTGAGAAGGAACAGCACTGTCCTCAAAAAAATCCATAGTGGGAGCAGGAATCCCAGTGGGAGTGGGCGTGCTGTCAGTATTTGAGATGCCCTCAGTCTCTTCAATGTCAGAGTTTCTGATGACCACATCCTCGGTCATTGCTGTGAGAAGAGCCTTTGCCCACCTTTCAGTCACTGAGGTGTCAAAGTCTTGAGAGTGCTCAGCTGAATCTGGGCTGACATCAGGCTCTGCCTGGAGCTGGGTCAGCCCCGAGTCAGGCTCTGCTGTGCCCTCAGCTGCTTTGCTTCTGGCTTTTCTATGCCGAATGCACAGGAATTTCCGGAACCTCTGCAGAAGAATAAAGGACAGGGAAGCCAGGGATGCTCCATGGCGTGCTCCAAGCGTGGTGCTCGGCTGAGCAGGGACAGCAGGCCCAGCCCAGGTGGGGATGGCTGCAGGTACCTTCAGGGTTTTGTGCAAGTGACTGGGTTCCTGCTCTTGTGTCTTGTCCAGGGCTGCATCTGGCAAAGAGCGAGCGCAGTCAGAGCTGAGGGGCTGCAGGAGAGGCCAGAGAGGACAGCCCAGCCCTGTGCTGCCCAGGCAGGGAGAGCCCCGGAATGGCCGAGGGGATGGAGCACAGCCACTGCGGGGTGTCTGCCCTGCCCCTGTTCCGTCCTGTCCATGGGCATGTCCCCAGGGGAGGGGATGGGATGGGATGGGATGGGATGGGATGGGATGGGATGGGATGGGATGGGATGGGATGGGGCCAAGCTGGCTGCAGCCATCAGCCCTGTGGCCCAGCTCTGCCACTCACCATCCTTCAGTGGCTGGATCTGCTCCGGATCTTCAGGCTGTTGTGCTGGGGCAGCTCCAGGCTCTTTAGTTTTTTTCCCCCTGAAAAACTGGAACAGGCGGAGGAATCTGCCCGCCATTCCACGACCTGGCCTCGACGTCACCTTCTAGAGAGATACCTCAGGATATTGCCAAGTCAAAGATTGCAGTTGTGCCTTCAAGGCACCTGCAACAGAGAAGCCCCAGGACAGCTGCAGGACACGAAGTTCTGCACTTTGGTCTTTAGGGCTCCTGCCACAATGACAGGAGACTCCTCGTTAACGATTCAGGTAATGAAATCCCACGGTCTGGACTTGATGGCACTGGCTGCAGGAACGGGAGATGCCTCGAAAAGTTCCAAGTCACCAAGTCCTGCAGTCTGGCCTCGAGGACAGCTGCAGGAATAATGCTACAGAAAAGCTCTGGGTGAGACGGGAACGAGCGCGCTGTGCAGGGACCTCTTCACGGCACCGCTCTTGTCCCGTCCTGTCCCGTCGTGTCCTCCGAGCACCCAGCCAAGCTTCTATTTCCCACGTGTCACAAAGGGCCCTTGGACACCCGTTCCATGTCACAGTGACGGTGCGGCACCGTGTCACCGAGGGCCCTTGCACACACTGCCGCCTGCCTTGGGGCCACACCTAGCTTACCCAAAGTGGCCCAGGTTGGAAGGAATGGCTGGCCCCAGGGGTCCAAGGCAGCCCCACAGGATCTTTAAGAAGTGCTCAGAGCATCAGCAAACGCTGCCATGCTCAGTGGGCTCATGGCAGCAGAAGGAGCCCCCAGGGCTGCCGACGCAGCCGTTCTGGGAAGGGCACGGGGCCTTGCAGGGAAGCTGGCACGGCCTCCTTGGGACACGTCCCGGCTGGTGGCCGTCCTAAAGCTCCCGGTGTGACACGCACAAGGAACGTGTGGGCCCAGGCACCAATGCTGCTCTGAGGCCTGGAGCCCGGGGAGCGCTGACATCAGCAGATGTGGCAGAGTCCCCGGCCAAGCAGAGCTGCCACCCCCTGAGCCCTGGCAGTGCTGATGCCTGACTCCTGCCCCAGAGACCTGTGGCCCCTGGGGGCTTTCTGTGCCAGAAGGAGCCAAAGGCCACGTGCCTTGGGGGCTGATGGCAGGAGCACCTGGAGCAACTGCTGGCAACAGCTGGTCTCTGTCAGAAGCTCTTACTCCATGCTGGAATGATTTTCTCATTTAAGTAATTTGCTGCACCACAAAAACATCTTTGCCTTGAAAACACAGAAGAATCAGACAATAAATTATCCTCACTTCAGGAAACCTTTACCTCTCATTGCTCAACTCGTGTAGGTCAAAAAAGCTGCATAATTCCTAAATTAATTGAGATGCCCTAAGAACATTGTGAGAAACGAGGCTCACTTTTAAAATTTTAAAGACTTATTAAACCTTAACAAAAATACAACAAAGTATGAATAAGGAAAAATTACAGGACTGAGAGTCTCCATGACCAAAAGCCCACCTGCTCATCTACAAAAATGGATGCTCTGCCTTTTATACCCTTAGCCCCTCCCAAAGTTTTGTCAAACAACTCTTTCTCTGCCATCCAATGGTGAAAGTCACTTTCTTACATCTTGATTGGAGGTCAGGTGTTGCCATGCTCTGCCTCCTGGTATCAAGCTCTCCCTGCCCTAAATGCCCCACTAGTGACAGCAATAAGGGGGGAAGGGAAAGAGTACTATGGAGAGAACGTGCAAAAACAACACAACTATACAGCTATAAAAATTCTCTTAACATACACATAATATTCATCTCTTAATTGTGAGAGCCAACTATCCCCTTATTCATTTGTAACAACCTAAAAGATTTTCAAGTTTGCTTCCAACTCAAAGCAGTAACTCATTTGCCTTAATGTCAACCACTGAGAGTCACTTTAGAAAACCTAACACAGAAGCAAAAAAATGGCCATCCATTGGTTTGCAAATGTTTTTCTGTGAATGGATGATAACACCATAATTCTAAAGGAATAAAAGCCCTCATGGAATGAAAGTCCAGTCAGTGTCACAAAAGGAAACTGAACAAATTAGTAGATTCCAAAAAGGTCAGTCCTCCCCCTGGCAGAGATAACTTAGTGGCCAATAAATTACAGCCCTGCCCTCTTGTTCCCTGCAGGAGAATCACAACCTGGGGGCCACGTTTGGACACTTTGGCAGGACAGGGACTGGCTCTGGTATAAGGTGTGTAATAAAGAGACTGAGAACAAGGAGGAAAGAAGATCCAGCAAATGCAGAATGTTGGTGGAAAGATTAGGATTTTCTTTTAAGGATTTTTTTTGGTTCACTGGAAAGACAAATGGCTTTGAGCTGCAGAAAATGAGTACCCACTGGCAGTATCAGGGAGGACTAGAGGAAGGGCAGAATATGTCCCTGGATAAAGTGCTTAGAAAGATACAACAAGGGTATGTAAAAAGGGATGCTGAAAAGGAGAAAGCAAAGACAAAGGCGATGGCAGAATTTTTACAGCCCCCAAGGGCCCCAGGACCCAAGTGGTCCCCCATAATAGAAGGGACAGGGTCAGCTACAAGGAAGTGGCAGAAGCATTCCCTCCTCAGCAGGGGAGAGCCAAACCAACCAGCAGCTGGGAAAGTATCAGTGTGCTCTGTGCTGGGCAGAGGGACACTGGAAGTGGGAATGTTCACAAAAACAGCTGGACCCTCAGGAGGAGGAAGTCCAGGGGATAATGGAGATGGGTTATTAGATGTGTCAGGAGCTCCCATTGTAGCAGGGACACACCACACTGGAGCCCTTGTTAACTTTTCAGGTGGGTTCAGATGGAGAGGAGGTGTGTTTCCTAGTAAACACAGGGGCCTCTCTATCCACCTTACATTTTATCCCTAAGGTGGGAGAATTGTCAAAAATATCCTCAATTGTTCAAGGTGTTGTGGGAATTGTAGTTTATTCTGTAGGCTTGGAAGTCTGAGAGCATCTTTCTCTGAAGGAATGGTGGATATCGTGGTAAATGGGTTTAGGGATTTAATTCTTTTGTCTATGTGGGGTTTTGTGCAGAGCTGAAAAGCTTCTGTTTGGAGGGGACCCATGCCCCTGTGCTTTGTGTGTTTTGTTGCTAAAAGCCAGACATGGCGGGTTTCAGTCCTGAAACCAATTCTGCAACTCCACCAGTCTGTGGTCTGTTGTGGAGAACTAGAATTGGCAGTTTTAATCGTGAGGCCAATTCTGCAGCGGCTGCCTTGTGGAGATTGTGTTGTCCCTATGCAAGCCTAGGTATTTATCATGCAGCTTCTTCTCTGGGGGCTATAGGAAAACTTCAGGGGAAAATATTTTGCTATTCTTCCTTGGTTAATGTAGTAGTTGCCTCCCTACCTCTGGGGTGCACTTGATAAAAAAAAAAAAAGGATAAGGAGAAATTGGCTACTAAAAAGATGATTGGTTATTAAAAAAGTGATTGGTTGTTAAGAAAGGCTTTAGGCAGTGGCATTGCTTGCTGCAGAACTTGATCATGTCCAAAAGGAAAGTCACTGGAACAAAAGGAGCAAACTGCTAAGGTGAACTGCTCCAGGGTGAGTAGCAAAAGCCTGCTAAAACCCTGAAATAAAAGCTACTCAACTGCTTAATTCATGGATTGCAACTCTTGCAAAACATTTTAAAAGCAGTCTCACTCCCTCTGCTGACAAATCTATTGGAGGAAACCCCTGAACACCTGTGGGAAACAACAAAATGGGGAGGGGGGGGGGAAGAACACACACTCATCCTTCTCCCCACCCCAGGCACGTTAACGTTACAAAAGCTAAGCCTATAATAAATAACCCTGCATTTACTACCATCTCTGAACCTGGAGATGTCTCGTTCACTGATACCTCAGCCCAAAACATTGATGGTAAAAGTATAGAGCTGTTACTCCCCAGGTTGCAGCTTAGCTTATTAGTTTCTTATCAGTTGACCAGAGTGTTTTGTTACTTTTGACATGTAGGGGTCATGTCAGGTCTGGATGGTTTTGTTTAAGCCTCAGCTGGCACTGGGAACACTCTGTGAGAATACCGTTCCATGTCTTTCATCACTTTCATAATAGAAGTTTTAAATTCTTCTGTGTGTGATAAATAGGTATGATTCGTGCTGATAAAAAATTGAAACAGTAATCAATACTGATACAGTAATTAATATTTGAGAATAATAAAACAGTTAATAGTTAAAAGTTGTAATGCCAAAGAAGAGATGGAAAGAAGGGGCTCCACCCATCCCCCCCTTCCCAGCAGATGTTCTCAAGGACCACAGGAAAGAAGCTGAAGATACAGTTGCTAAAAATAACCAAGAACCTGGTTGGGTCCAAGAAAATGCTAATTATAAGGGACTTATTGCTTTGATATGTAGATGCAGTGATATGTTAGTCTTGGCTTACATTGTACTGGCTTGGTGTGCATGCATAACCCAAAGGTGAACTAAAGGACAACGAAGAAGACTACAGAGCCTTCATCAGTGACGACCCCCAAAGACTTGTGCGACCACCAAACCGAGTGGTGGAGCATGCGTGGTAAAGGTGGTAATGAAGGCGGAGACAGAAAAGTGACGAACAGAAAATGGGAGGAGATGGCATTGACACATGGCATATAAGGGGTGACTTTCACTTGGCAAGCTTGTACGTGAAGTGGCAAGGGTCATTGAACCCCGCCCTCCGTACCCCGTGGTTGCCTTTGCTTATGCGCTATTATTTGAACCAAATTATCCCTTGTTCATATATTTTCTAAACTATTTCATTAAAATTGTTACTACTTTTAATATTTTTTGGCCTTTTTATAATGGGATAATTGGGCAAACATATGAAAAGGAAGGGCAAAAGAGCTCAGCATCAGCTGCTTCAGGCCCCCCAGGGCACAGGCGTGCATCTCCACAGGGCACCAAGTGTCTGGGCAGCAGCCAGTGGCTGTGGCTGTGGGCACAGAGCCTTACATGGTCAAAGAGTGGCAGGAGCGCCTCAGCCAGCTGCAGGGCCATGGGGGTGGGTATTGGGGCACCATTATCCAGGAGCAAGTATCTGAGTAGCAGAATGGTAATCCTGATCATGTCGCTATCATTTTCCTGCAGGAGCTCCACAAGCCTTTCAGTCAGGCTCCGCATTTTTTCAGCCTGTGTGGAACACAAGTTTGTGAAAGGCCGCCCTGCTGCCGCAGGGCCCAGAGGCCTAAGGCCTGTCCCAAAGCACTGGGGCAGCTGGAGCGGGAGGCAGGAGAGCTGGGAGCAGCTGCCCCAGCGCCCGAAGCCCAGGCAAGGCCAAGCGACTGCGTTGCCCAGCCCCACGCTGCCTGCACGGCTTCAGCCACTGCCCCCTTCTCACCATCAAGGGATTCTTGCCCAGCACTACGAGGCCTCTGAGCGCCAAGTGATGCCTCTCCATGTGCTCGCTCTGCAGGTTCTGTGCCATGAACTCCAGAACACTGTCACTGCATTCCCTCAAGTCCAGGCACTCAAGGACCTGAAAGGCACAGGGCAGTGACAGGGAGCTGGCCGGCAGGAGCCTGGAGCCGCACAGGGCTGGGCCCAGGCAGCAGCACAGGGCACGGGCACTGTCCTGGCAGCTGTGGCTGTAAGAGGGCAGAGAGCTGGGAGGCCGCTCAGCCAGGCAGCGCTGGCCATCAGGCTCACCTCCACAAGGAATGCCAGGGCAGGGAAATCCCAGTATGGCATCTCTTCTCTGAGCATGGCGAGCAGGTACAATGCAATCCCGGTACAAAAGTGCATGGCTGAATGGCAAATGATTCTGACAAGAGGAAAAAGGAAACAAGACCCTGAGGCAGTGGGGCAAACCTCTCCCTCTCACTCTGTGAGTGACTCACAGAGTTCTCATCTTTCCCCACCACCTTTCCAGCAAGGTGACCTGGCCCATTTGGGACTTGGTTGCTCATGGGCACCCTTCTCTCCCAGCTTTTTCCAGTGTGCTTGGCCGTCCCTCAGTGACAAGGCCCTCTGGCCTATGACCACGGGGACTGTGTGGGACACCTGGGCACAGAGCACAAATGTAAGAGGCAGTGGGGAGAAGGGGGTCTCACCTGGCCAGCAGAGCCACAGCATAGTGGTGGGTGTCAACAGAGAGCAGCGTGTCCCAGCCACACATGCGTTCTATTGCCACCACCACATCCTCACAGCGGAGACGGCAGAGCAGGAACTAAAGGGTCTGCACTGCAAACCTGTGTGCACAGCAAAGCCCAGGTCACACTGGCAGCACTGGCCCCTTGGCAGGCCATGTGGCAGGGACAGGAGGAGTGGGATGGAGCACCTGTTGGGGCTGGTGGCAAGGCCGTGCTCTTCCTGGCATCCCTTCCAGAATGCATCGACCTCCTCTGGCATATCCAGAGTGCTGAAGAACACTTGGAATAGCAGATGCACAAAGAGGCAGGGGAAATACACCTTTAATATCCGTGGCAGACAGGGCTCCTGGAGGATCTTCCACATCACCACCGTTGCCTGCAAAGGACAAAGCCCCCCGAGACAGCGCTCAGTGCCGAGGTGTCCGTGTGGCAGGCCGTGAGTGTGGCAGGGAGAGGCCCGGAGAGACCATGGCAGGGGGAGCACGGGGCCTGGTGGGCCTGAAGCTGCCCCTGGGCCAGGTTTCAGGCCAGCGCCTGAGGCAGGGAGATGCAGTGGGGGAAGGAGGATGGAGAGCTGCTGGAGGGGCGGCCTTGGGGCCAGCAAAATTCAGTGTCAGAAACTCACAGCCAGGGCAAAGACACCGGTTTAATCCTGTGGTAAACAGGTATGATTCGTGCTAATAAAAATTGAAACAGTAATCAATATTGATACAGTAATTAATATTTGAGAATAATAAAATAGTTAATAGTTAAAAGTTGTAATGCCAAAGAAGAGAGGGAAAGGAGGGGCTCCACCCACCGCCCCCCTTCCCAGGAGATGTTCTCAAGGACCACAGGAAAGAAGCTGAAAATACAGTTGCTAAAAATGACCAAGAACCTGGTTGGGTCCAAGAAAATGCTAATTATAAGGGACTTATTGCTTTGATATGTAGATGCAGTGATACATTAGTCTTGGCTTACATTGTACTGGCTTGGTGCACATGTGTAACCCAAAGGTGAATTAAAGGACAACGAAGAAGACTACAGGGCCTTCATCAGTGACGACCCCCAAAGACTTGTGCGACCACCAAACCGAGTGGTGGCGCATGTGTGGTAAAGGTGGTAATGAAGGCGGAGACAGAAAAGTGACAAACCGAAAATAGGAGGAGATGGCATTGACACATGGCATATAAGGGGTGACTTTCACTTGGCAAGCTTGTACGTGAAGTGGCAAGGGTCAAGAACCCTGCTCTCTGTACCCGCGGTTGTTTTTGCTTATGCGCTATTATTTGAACAAAATTATCCCTTATTTATATATATTCTAAACCATTCAATTAAAATTGTTGCTACCTTAAATATTGTTTGGTTTTTTTTTGATGGGATAATTGGGCAAACATAACAGCCCCTTCCAACTCCCCATATTCTACACTTCTGTGATTCTGAGAACTAATGGGCTGCAGGAGGGCAGAAATAGGTGACAAGAGGAAAGAAGTGAGGTTGGTTGGAGAATCAAGTCACTGAGTTCACAGAAGATGCAGGATACAGGACCCTTCCCTCCCAGCATTCCCATTCTCTGTCTCATCCCTTCTCCCTCCCACACACACGAAGATGAAGAATATCACTAAAAGAAGAAGACCCTGCTTGACTCCCATGTCCATGAGAGCAGTCATTGCTCGTGCAGGAGTCACATTCTCCACCATGATCCCCAGGATCTGACTGGCTGCTTTCTGAACAAATTCTGGGGAGCTGGACACCATCTGGAGAAGGATCTGAGCACCTCAGAGTCCATGTCCTTCTTCAGGATGACAAGGAGCTCTCCCAGAGTGACAATGGCAGAGCAGGACACCTTGGAACGGAGGTTGGTTGTTGGAATCCCTAAAGTTAGAGGGGTTTTAGGAAATGGTTAAAAGGTGTACAGGCCTTAGCCTGAAGTTCTGTTAACATTGCTAATACAGCAGAAAATTTTCCCAAACAAGGAGAAAAGTTTCCCAAGCAAAAGAGCATATGTGACAAATAACAATAGGCCTCTGTAGAATTGGCTTTAAGATGGCAACAAGGTTATTTAATGAATATCTTTAGAAGGTTAGCATGAATAGAGCTCTGTTCTTTGTCTCTTATGAACCTGTCTTTGTTTTAACTACCATTACATATGTTTTATAAGATTGGATAGAATGCTTGTCAATATGTCTTGTTTTATGTATGATTGGCTGAAATCTAGACTGAGATGATTTATGTCCTTCCGTATTACCCCACCTTCGGGGACATTTCCCTGCAGACCAGAGAGCTGTTAACATCCTATCTCCATTGTAACAATGTTCTGAGACTGATGTGCCAACAATAAAAGAGGCTCTTCCCTTGTTTGGTTTTGTCCAGTGTTGTCCATATTTGGACTTTTTGCCACGGCAAGTGGGTTCCTCTCTTAAGACGTGGGTTCCTGGCACAATTGGACCTCTAGTTACCCTTTACCCCAATAGTTGGTCACCTGGGGAAGCCATGAGGGGAAACGTAAGAATCACCTTGGAAAGAAAACCAGTTGCCTTCAACACAAGTCCCAGGAAATGACAACACATCCCACTGTGTCCAGAGGAACATACAAGTACAGGAAGAGCTGGAGAACACAAGCACAGAAAGGCACTTACTCTGGCACCAATTTCTGACCTCAGACCTGCTCACTGCGGGCCTAAAATAAAAATTTCATTCTAAGTGATCTACTTAACCCTTCTAAAATGTCTGCGGCTTTGATTTTAGGCCCTTTTACTAGAAAATTAAAGCAAGGGCTACTTTCAAATCATAAAGGCACAACTGATAAAGATAAAAGAGTCAGGTGCTCCTGTTCAAAAAAGCAACACCAGCAGTTGAAGCACTATGCCAGGAAACAGAAAACGCAGGCTCAGGTCTACAGAATAATTTACAGTGTTTACAGCTTGGGCAGAGACTGGGACTCTGGCAAATAATATCATTAGTGCCTCAGTTTCTGCATTTGCACATTGCATTATAAAGGCACCACACTCAAAGATGAGGGTCAGATACCCGACCTGCCAGTAAATACAGCTGCATGTGCCCACAGATCCTACAGATAGCTGACAGATATTGGAAATATCAGGTCTAAAACCAGAAATGAAGGCAGACCTTGAGCACACATGGAGATGAACAAGCTCATACCTACTCTACACACTGTGTATGAAGTATGGGGGACAATTCAGAACAATGTTCTCACCTCGCTGGTAACTGCCAAGCAAACCTCACCAAGTCTACAAAGCAGGACATCTAAATGGGACCCAGCCAGGTGTTTGATGGTGAAGAGTCCCTTCTCCTTCAGCTCCCTGAAAGGCAGAAAATTGATTTTTCTCTCCACCAAGGCAGCACCCTCTGAAATGACCAGGCTGGCAGCTCAGTGAACAATGGGAGGTGCTTTTCAAGGAGTGATTAATGAAATCATGGAACGCGTTGCCCCAGGATGCTGTGGCTGTCAAAAGCATTCACAAACCCAAGAGGCAAAGAGAGGGGTTTCAGAGTGGCCATTTGAGAAGACAGCCTTTCTGAAATCTCTGGCACATGAGGCCCCTCTGTCACTGCTTCCTAGGAGCTGTGAGACCGGGCCATGCTGCTGTTTGTTGTCACCTCCCTGTACCTGTCCCTGAGACACAGTGCCACCGGGCTGTTATTGGGGCATTTTCCTTCTTTGCCAGCCCCAGCAGGCATTCAGCAGGGAGAGTCTGCACTGCCTCTCTGGAGCTGAGTTTCCACTCTATGATCTCAGCCTCTCTGTCACCCCCTCCACTCCCCCTCACACATTCCCCAAAAAAGCAGCAGGATGTCTGCTGGCACCACCTCGGCCTGCAGGAAGGACAAGTGGGTCCTGGCCTCTCCTGACCCACAGCACAGCTTTCTTTCATCCCAGCAAGGAAATATAAAACCTGTATTATCACGTCACACAGAGGGCCAGGAGCTTTTTATTTTGGCTGCAAGTGTCCACAGGACACTGGGGAAGAGGAGAAAAAGAGTGTTTTGCAGCAAGCAACCCGGCTGCTCAGGCAGGATGGTAGGAAAAGTGTCTGGAAGCTGCTTTTTAGGACTTTGGTTGTTCTGCTGAAGCTTCTGACAGAGCTGATGGGCAGATCCCAGAGCTGGGGAGAGTTCCTGGGAAATTTGTCCTTGGATATGTCTACGAATGCTCTCCCAGGCATGAACTGCCATCTGTGTCCTGTCCATATGTTACTGCCTTGACTGTTGAGTGTCTGAGGTGCCTCTTGAGGCTGCTGTGGACCTCCTTCACCAAGGAATGGATTGTGATACAACATCCCTTTCTGCTTCTATTTGGGCACTGACAGAGCCTGGAACTCTCTGGCTGGATCTTGGGCTCTGGCCAAGCAAGATTGCTGATGAGAGCAGCTCATGGTCCTCAGCTCTTCCCTCCTGCTGGGACAGACAGACATGGCCATGGGGACAGAATGGAGCTGCCCCATCTGCCAGGGCACTAAGAAGGATGTGAATTTTTCTCTGCCCTGTCACCACCAGTTCTGCCTGGGCTGCATCCTGCAGTGGGCAAAGAGAAATCCAGCGTGCCCGCTCTGCAGAAGAATGATAGAAGCTGTCAGGTTTTCTGAGTAGGGTGAACAGGACTACATACAATTTGCCATCAACTCCCCCAAACAATTGCTACAGTCCAGCAGGGAGAGAGCCTGGCCACCTTGCTGAAAGCAGCCCCCCAGCCCCTGTGATGGCTGCTCCATCTTCCCCACAGGGAACACTGTCCCCAGCTGAGCAGGGGGGCTGCAGGACCAGAGCCTGTGGATGGCCTCCTGCCCAAGGTGTGGGCCGAATTTTTCAAATAACAATGTCATCTGCTGGACCAAAGGTGGCCCTGGCTGCACCAGAAGCTGGAGGGAATATGCCAGCACCAGAGATGGCTGGTTAAGGAATTCATGGAGCAGCATCCTGCACGCCCTCTGTGCCTGGGGTCAAGTTGCCAAACTCTTGGTGCCAGTACTGCAGCTTCTCCTCTGTAGCAGTCAGAATTGCTGCCAGCATAGTCTAGGGTAAAGAAGCAAAAAGGACCTTTGCATAATCTCCACAGATGTTTTATTCAGATGTGCAGGGAGGTGTTCAGGTCCCAGCACCCACACACAGAGGGTCTCACTTTGTCTCCACAGGGGCCTGGGGGCTGACCCTGATCTCGGGGCAGTACAAAGATAAGGGGGCCAATCAGGGAATAGGGAAGGTGTGGCTCAGGAACACAGGAACAGACACAGGAACAGGGGAAGGAGCCAATGGGGTCTAACAGCTTTTTGAGGGAAGCTTCTTGTGTCTCCCTAGACCATGGAATGCCCCCTCAGGGTCTCCACAATTCCCCGTGTTTTATATTATTTGGAAAGCTTCTCTGAAGGATCAATTGAATCAACACAAAATTATTGAAGTGGAGGGAGAAGACCCATCTTCCTTGATCAGCATCGACTCCAGTTTATTGATCAAATTCGACACCTTTTTATAACAGTGCTAATTCACTTCATGCATATTGCAAAACCTGAGTTCCTGATAGGCTGTAGAGAAAACTTCAGCTCCTCCTTTTGTTTACAATACCTGAAGTTAGTTTACTGAAACCAAGATCAGTGTTCTCACCATGATACGAAAAGTTCTCAAAACCTTCATATCTGTTCCTAGACCAGCCATCTGTTCCCAGTAGCAGCCAAGGACAGAACGGTCTGAGAATCTTGTTGTTTATAAAAGGTGGCTGAGAACCTTAATTATTTACAGAATCAAGCCTAGGAAAGGCTGCTTTTTCCCTTAGCTGAATCCCTTCATGGCCTCTTTCTTTAAGCCATGCTTGAACCAGGCTCTCCACACAAAATGACAAAAACAAAAGCACTCATAAGAAAATTGTTCAAAATGGAAACAATTCTGAGTTCCCAATGTGCCAACAGATTTCTTGGAGTGTCTTAGATCTGGCAGGAGGGATGCAGGGTTTTCTCAGCACAGTTTATCAGGAAGCTGAGTCACACATACTGAACCTCTGGTCCACGGCCTCCTCACTGCCATCATGCAGCAAGGAGGCCCAGAGGCTGCTGTGCTCTGCTCCTGTCAGGGATGAACACAGTGGCTCTGTGGCCAGTGCCAGCTCCAGCTCCAGCAGCTCACAAGAGGAGACTCCTTCCAGAAGCTCTGCTGGCTCCAGTGTGGCAGACCAACAGAGCCCACTGGAAGCCCCCCTCCATTGCAGCCACCCCCAGCTGCGCCCATCATCACTGCAGAGCAGGAGCTGCCCCAGAGGAGCCGCGGCCGGAGCTCAGGGCAGTGGCAGGTCCCTGTGCCCAGGGCAGAGCCACAGAACCTCTGCTCCTGCCTGGGACAGGGGCTGCTCACCCTGGTGTCCCACCGAGAGGAGGGATCCTGGGCCCCAAACTCTGCCCAGCCCTGCCAAAGGCCACCCCGCCAGCAGGGCCAGCAAGGTTCCTGCAGCCATTCAGTCAAATCAGAGGAAACAAATGTCTCCGTAGCTGACACAGTCTCTGCACACAGCTTTCTCCCCCTTCTCCTGGTGCCTTTCCCTGACTCCAGGAAGAGCTGCAGGAAATGCTGTGTGAGCCATGATGATGGGAGAGCTACTGATAAAAACACTGGGGTGATGCTTTCAGAGGAGTCAAGAATGGAAGACCAACCAACCTTCCAGCCAATGGTGTGCCAAAAGTTTCCATGCTTTAAATAATAGACTGCAATAAATTAGTAAAAAGAAAGATATGGAAACAAATTAAATCTTCCACAGCTGCTGGCTTTCCTCAGGCTCCATGGTCTATGTATTGCTAGACTTACTTCATTTAGGCAGAATATGAACTGCCCTGACTTGTTGGAGACTGACCACAAGGTCTCATCTGTGGTGAGCAGTCACTAAAGTTAGCTCAGCAGAGGCATCTTCAGCTGTCCAAGTGTAGCAGAAATACATATTCTCTGCTTCATGGCTGTGTGGCAGCAGCTGCTGGTGTGGGTTTGTCAGCGTTGCTTCAAGGATTACTCCTGGGAAGGAATTGTGTGCACAGGCACAGTATGATGGCTTCGATCTCCTCTAATTACTCCAATCAGATGATGGCCGGAACTTTCAGGCAAAAAGCATAATGACAGAATAATTTACAATATTCTCCAAACTACTCCTGTGGTTTTGATTTTCTTACTGATTAGGTTCAGTGTCTGGCCTCAAGAAATCAGTCCAGAAAGAACAGGCAAAGCTCAGCTTACAAGTTAGAGTGCAAGTCTTTAATCTGCCATTTTTGCAGCATGTACAAACAACTTTTCAACATATTTGCAAAAAAACTCTTGGTTCTTGCTATACCTATCCAGAACCTGACTCTCTCCTTGTTTTATTTTGATTTGAGATCCAAGCATGACTCTTTTCTGGACAGGGAAGTAAGAACCAACTGCAAATACAGACTACAAGTGTGAATCTATACTGCAGTAACTGAGCTGTAGCTTGGAATTAAAGGCAAGAAGGGATGCCATGGTAAATGTGAACATTTAGTGCTGGCATAGGAGCCTCCTGCAATGCTCCACCAACCCATGGTTCACATTGCTACAAACTCTCTTTCTGGTGTTACAAAGAGTGTTGGAGAGCTGACTGTAAGTAAAAAAAAAACAGCCAGAATGTTAATTTTTGTTAATATGGCGAACAATGACTATCTAATAATTCAGAGCTCATAGAAGTGAGTGTTCAGATTTCCACTTAGTACGTGCTGGCAGTTTTAATTTGAAATCAACAAGTTTATCCAAATCAAGTTATCCATAGGAATTAATTTGCTCTATGATCTACCTAAAAATGCCTCATTGTCTGATAAGTTTAGTAGAAATTTGCAAAGTCAACAGTCCACAGATTTTCATTTCTTGTTTAGTGGCTATTCTGCAGGGAAGCTTTTACAGACTAATCTGTTTGGATGTAATTAAAATGCCAGTACATTTCATCTGGCCATCTTGGTATTAAAACAAAACCATATGACTGCACAGGCTTTTAAAAAATATTTTAAAATAAATTTTCAAATCAACAGTCTGAGTAGGACTCAGAATATAAACTCTACCAACCTTCAACTCCATTGGAAGATTCCTTGTCACCCTGTGAATCAACTCTATATTCAGAAGATTAAAAGTCCCAATTTTGGTGGTTTTGGTATGGTTAGGAATTGGGAAAGGATCTTCTTCCTTCTCAGCTCCATGCTGCAGTGCCTTTGGGATGTGGCCTGCTGGCCGTTGTTTGTGCAGCCCTGGTGTTTCTCCATGAGGCAGAAAGAGCAATTGCATTTCCAGCCCAGAGCCTGTGAGGAGTGGGGCGTGCAGAGCTGTGCCAGACCCAGGCCAGCAGCTGTGCCCCCAGAGGGTTTTGGTTCCTGCCCAGGGCAGCTGGTGCATCTCTGCCGTGAGTGCCTGCCCTTCCAGGTGCCCGTGGACAGCAGGTGCAGGGTTCTGCACAGGGCACGGAACAGGGTGGGGATGTCTGCTGGCAACAGAGTGCAGCGGAGAGCAAACAGTCCAGGATGGTCCTGGAGTGTGTGACAGAGAACTCCTGACACAGCTGTGACTGAGCCAGTGAGGGAAGGCACTGCTGGGCCTGCTGCTTGTGAGGAGAGAAGGGCTGCTGGGTGACAGGAGGGCTGGAGGCGGCCTTGGGCTCAGTGATCACAAAATGCTTGTGTTTGATTCCCAGAGAAGGAACGAGAGATGTTGGGGAAGTGTTGACCTGCAGCACATTGTGAATTTGTTAAGATTTACCAGGCAGTGGTTAATGTGTGCAAGTGGATGTCTTAGCCTTGAGAATAAAGACAGTGGGCCTACTGAGGAGGTAGCTGCAATGCATTGAAGGAGAAGAAGGCTATTAACTATAGGAGGAGAATTTGAGAAACGGGATGTTCACCACATGACCACCAGAGACCCTCAAGAGACCCCTACTCTAAATGTCAGTAATTTTGGGGAAGTGATTTAAACATGTCAAATACTTTGTGAGAATGTTTAGCCTGTGAGTTTGAGCAAAGTAATGAATAAAAGTAATGAAAGTAATGTCTTAGTTCCATGGATACTCACACGTGGGTGTGCATGTTTCAGGGAATTGATTCCTCACACACCCAGCACTGAAATAAAGTAATGCCTCTTTTCTCACACTGAGCTGCCAGTGTGGATCGGCCCTGCTCGGTAACTTTCATTTTGGTCATTTCTATTGAAGCATAAAGAATGGTTGAAATGAAATCTTTTCCAGCTGTTTTCCATTGGTTTACCTGTTTGAGGGTTGAAATTGTGTGCTGCAGGTGTGCTGGGTGTGTGCAGAACAGTGCAGCCCCAGACACCCCTTGGCTTGCCCACAGGTTGTCATGCCTTGTTGCCAGGTGTGCCCAGCTGTGGCAGCAGAAGGAGCCCGCAGCGCAGTGGGCACCGTGCCCTGCCCAGCCGGGGCTCTCTGGCACAGAGCAGCAGCAGCGCCAGCACCGTTCAACTCTCTCCTGCCTTGGCTTCCCCTGGCACACAGAAGCCTCTGGAAATCAGCACTGCCAGCGGCGTTCCCAGCTTGGAGCAGCTGCTGCTGGCAGGCAGATGCTGCCAGTTTGACTGCTGCCAAAGGGGAAGAAAGAGCACAGGAAGAGATGTACATACACAGCAGCCATGGAAACATCCCATGAACATGCAGATATATGGGGTGATTTGTTAGGAATTACTTCAGCTGCTATGCCAATAGTGCTTTCTCTCCTGGTTCTGTACAATGCTTTGGGCCATTTTCTTGGTCTGGTTTCCTTTGCTGGTGTCCCATCTGTGTGCTCAGCTGGGGTACAGGCTTGGAGCACTCTTGGAGTTCCTCTTGGATCCCTGAACAACAGGGTTTGGCCCATGGGGGGAGTTTGTGCTGCTTTGTTACAGAGAAGAACTTCCAAGGCCATTTTGTGTTTGCTGTAGGGAAGGTTGGTAGTTGCTTTGCATAAATTCACAGACTAACATGCTTTGTGATGCTTTGCTTTGTCATACTTTGCTTTGTGATATCAGGGCATGGTTGGCACATCGTCGTGGTGACATCAGAAGGTTGCCTTGGTGCACGGAAGGCCTCAGTGCCAGAGCAGTCCTAGGGGTTGCTCAGATCAGGAGCATCCTCCTGATTGTGGCCTTTGTCAGCGTGTAGCTGCACACTGACAGGAGTCTTGGTTGGAGTAAACTTGAAGCACAGTGCTACAATGATTGAGCAACTCGCCGCTGCAGTTTGCACCATGTATGGCACTGTTTATTCCGCCTATTTCATTACCAGCCTGGCAAGTAAGTAGAGGTTTCAACTCTATTTAGGCTAGGGTGTAACCTAACCTGGCTTTTGCATGTCTTCTTGCTCTTTCTTAGTGACTGAGTTGATTTTGAAAGAGAAAGTCCATTAGGATGCCTCTGGTTTGGTAAAGCTCCTGTCAAGAGGTTCAGCTAAAAGGGGGTGTCTGTAGCCACAGGGGCAGCATTTGCAGGGGAACCTGCAGGGCTTCCGTTCCCTCCACAGGAGTCTGTGGTAGCAGAGTCTGTCATTTCCTCAGTTTGCTGGGACAAGCAAGACAACTTCCAAAATGCAGACTGGGAGGCCTTCTCAGAAGGCCTTCTAAAGACTTTGTAGTTCTCCCCAGAACTCAGGGAAAGCTTCTTTTATTCCAAATTTTGTAATGAAAGGATTTGACTGTCCGTTTTGACCCTTGACTGAGTGCTAAAAGAGTGATTCCCTTTGCAGTGAAGTGCAACCGCCAAAGCAGTGAGTGTCTGCTCCTGAGCCTGGAGCTGCTGCTGTGCTGTTTCACAATAGAACTGCCAGAGCTCAGGGGAATTTGGGGCAAGCTTTTCTGGGTGACTGTTTTCAGCAACTTAATGGGAATTAGTGCATGCAACTTCTTTTTTGGAAAAAGTACCTGAAAGACAAGAGAACAAAAGCTGCTTTATCTGTTGGACAGAACAGAAGCATTGAGTGATAAAGAACAATTTGAATTTTCTTTATCATATTTGTATTAATTTACTGACTAGACAGGCCAAAGTGTAGGCACAACCAAGATTATTGTCCTGATCTCTTGCTGGCTGTGTGAAAGAACTATGTCACGTGGAGGGATGTTGATAAAGAAAAATACTCTCTGTTTGGGTTGACCTCTTCTGTGGGTTTCACCAGCCCAGGCAGTTTTCTCACAGCACTTGTTCATTTTCCCTTGCCCACTCCAGGTCACCTGAAGCGTGTATTCAGAGGTGCTGATCCTGAGGTGAGTGAGACAGGAACATTTCATGTTCCTGGTGCTTAGGAATTGTAGAGCAAGCTGTGAGCTTGGCCTGTGGCACTAGAGTGTAGAGGGCCAGCTGGGTAGGCTGAAAGAAAATCCATTTTCATGTCTGCAGCAGCAATAACAAAGGCATCACTGGCTATTTTTTAATTTTCAATTTAAGAACTTTCAAGGAATTAAAAGCTCATTTTGCAGAGAGAATGTTGCTTCTTGATAGTAGCCAGGGCATAATGTCTAATTCAGAACTATTAGCAATTCTGTTGAATTAGCCCATTTAAATTTAGTCGCAGTGACTTAGAATCCCGTTGTTACCAAAGTTTCTGATTTGTCCTTAGCAGAGCTGGTTGTAGAAATAGAGCTGAATAGAATAAAGTGCTGAATAGAAATAAGGTTATAAGTTATAGGTAACTTTCTGTCCCTCACACTGCTGTCTGTCCGCAGATCACAGAACCAACAGCAGTCTCTCCTCTGGCTCCCTCTGCTCATGGAGAGGAGGCCGAAGAGGAGGCAGATGAGGTGGATGAGTGCCAGCCTCCATCAGTGCTCACACCACAGCCTGAACATTCTGAGCCAGTAAGTGCCAGCTGTGTGTGCTGCTGTCTTTAGTGCAGGGCAGAGCTGCACGTTTCTGACCAGCCAGCACTTGCTGTTGCTGGCTGAGGATGCTGAGTGCTGGAGTCCTGCCAGGGCCTGGTGATTGCCCCCAGCCTGTGACAGCTGGACAATGGGCTTTGGTCTGTCACGTTTAGGCACCAGCTTCCTGGCATTTTGATAGGGGCCAGCCTGAAGCATGAAGGGTCCCTGATCCCAGAGCAGGGAGCATGTCAAAGACACTGTGCTCAGCCTTGTCGGATACACAGGGGACACTGTGGCGTCGAGAGACCCGACCCCCTGCACAGACTGGCCAAGTTGCTGCAGGCACAAAAAAATGTTGATCTGACCAAAAAAGCTCTTGGTTGTGCTTTGTCCCCACAAACTTCTTGGATGTGCTTACTTGGGAGTATTTCAGAGACACACTGGGGATGTAGAGTTGCTGCTTGAAGTCAGGGATTTTGCTGCCTTTGTTGCCAGGTTGCTCTTTTGCCCCTTCAGGCAGAGCAGCCGGTAGCAGAGCAGATAGGTGCTCTGAGTCTGCCTGTTTCTTGGTCTTTGATAAGCTGTAAGGAGATGACTGTGTTGTCCATGAAGCTGTGGGGGACCATTCTTGTCTAGTGTGGCAAAAGAAACAAAGGGATTAGTTCTGAATCTTTCTTCTGAGGCAAAAACCAGACACTGCATGTGTCTGTTGATACCTTCTATTGTGTAGTTTGCTTTGAAAACTGCATTGGAGCCTAGAGTGGGAGCAAAGCTGCAAGTCCTTGACTGCTGTCCTGTAATGCTAAACCCAGGATGTACACCTTGCAATGGTGCCTGCAGTATCGGAAGTGCAATGGGCACCTTTGTGTCTGAGGAGCTGCGTGGGCCCAAAGGACGCAGGGCTGGCGGCCGTGAGCAGCTGCAGATGAGGCAGCGTGGGGCCAGGGGGCCAAGCAGGCCAAGGGCACGGTGGCTGTGCCAGCAGCAGTGGGGCAGCAGGAGCAGGGCAGTGAGCGTGGCCTGTGCTGGGCAGTGCTGCGGCCACAGCTGGAGTGCTGTGTGCAGCTGTGGGCCCTGGGAAGCAGAAAGTCATGGAGGGGCTGCAGTGTGTGCACAGAAGGACAGGGGAGCTGGACAAGGGGTGCAGCACAAGGCCAGGGAGGAGGGGCTGAGGGAGCTTTAGCCTGGACAATGGGGGCTCTTGAGGGACCTTCAGGCAGACTTCCATAGATCCCTGCCTTGGATCCATAGAGCCAATGCTCAGCACAAGGGCTGTTTCCCTGCCAAACATCCCTTCACTGCATCCAAGTGCTTTAGACACTGGAGTAGGTAACACTTTCATATTTTGTTTTTTTATTTGTTTGTTTGTTTGCTAGAAGGAGAAGCCTTGTGTAATTTCTCCTTCTCCAGGGAGCAAGGGAGCTTTTTTCTCAGTCTTTCCTGCCCTTTTCCAGCACTGGCAGAAACACATCACTTTAAGGTTAATTACTCCCGTGTCTTTTGGCAGCCCAGGGAATCAGTGTGTGTTGTGTTTGGGAATTGAGCAGGAAATCAATGCCCTTGCATTCCAGCTGGTGCTCAGATATCACAGGAGCTGGGAGGGGCTGGGCTGCATTTCTGATTCCAGCCACTTCAGCACCATCAGTGTGGTCGAGTCCAAGAGAAGAACTTGCCCGAGCACAGATGCACAAAGAGTGCAGTTCCCAGTGCATTGCTCTGGGTCTGATTGCCTTCCATAAGGACCCACACGCTCCAGATTCCCCAAGAGTGTGGGTTACTGAAGCAACAGGAGAGCAAGTTCAGGATGGCTGCTGATCGGGGCACTGCTACCGAGTGCTGATGTGTGTAGTGACAGAAAGGACAGTATTGATTCAGGGTGACTCCCATGTGGGGAATAATGCGCTTTGACTCTATGATTTAGAAGGTTAAACAAATGCTTTCTTAAGCTATGTTACAATTCACTAGTAGTATATTAAAACTATACTAAAGAGATAGTATACTAAAAAGCTACTAAAGAAAAACTCATGACTATCTCCAGACAGTCATGACACAGCTTTTATCTAATTAGCTAATCAAGCTAAACAACTACCACTAAAATCCAATTAACAAATCACTTTCAGTAAACAATCACTAGAACACATTCTACATGTACTAAACAACAAGAACAGCCAGTAGAGATAATAATTGTTTTCTCTTCTTCTCTAAGTTTCTCACTATCTTCCCTTTAAAAAAACCTAGGAGAGAGAACTATATCTCTCTGTGTTCAAAGAATGTAAATACCACAGCACAGTAAAAAGAGATTATAAAAGTGAGATCTGTCTATCTCTCTGTCTATTTGAATCTTCCTGGCTCTGCTCCAAAGCAGTGGAAGATGCAAAGCTCACCTAAAGGCATCCCTTCAGGAGAGGAGTAGAGACAAGTTCCATTGACTGATCCTGAGCAGGCAGAGATGTTTCCCCATCCAGAGATGGTTGTTTTTTCCCCCTCATGTTTTCCTACTCCAGCCTCTTGTGCCCTGAAGCCTTCTTTTTATCCTTTAAATTTTTGCATGTCCTGAGGGAGTGGAACTATCCCATGCTGTATCTGGGGTCTTGTGACTTTGGTCATACATGCATTACATGACACAGGGTTTCCTTCACTGGCATCCCCAGGGCTGTATAAGTGCATTCGTTAATGGGGCCTTATGAGAAACTCTGTTACTGCTGGTCAGAATTCTCAGTTGACAAAAGAGGGAGAAGAAACACCTTGGTCCTCCTCCATATACTGAGGTGGCCACAGAGGTTCTCTGACTTCCATCAGAGATCTCTGCATGCATCCTCATCTCCTGAATGACCCGGTTTTCTAACAAGAGTGTGGATGTCAGGAAGGATGAATGCTGGTGCAGGCCTGAAGAGAAGGTGAACTCCAGAAGTGTCTCTCACAAGGAGTGAGCTCACCCAGGAAGCCCCTGCAGAGCCAGGATGGAGCTGTGGGACAGGGCGGGGTGTCAGTCACTGCTGAAAGACAAACAGGACATGGCAGAAGCAGAGGGAGGCTCTCACCAAACCCTTGAGAAATGCCACCCCTTCCCTGTTAGCTGCCTGAGAGGCTGTTGGAGCTTCAGTCCCAGATGGCCCCTGATTGTAGGGCCAGGGTCACTTTGAAATCTGTGCCTCCCCTCGGGCAAAGAACGACCCAGCAGAGCAGCAGCACAGTGCTTTGGGAATGAGTGAGCCTAGCAGCCTTTGAGTCTTGGCCCACAAAGGGCATGTGGGAAGTTAAAACCCATCTTCTCTTGCTTTCTGTGCAGGTGCTTCTAGAGAAAGAGCAGGAGCACACTGCCTCATCTGAGCTGCCATGCCAGACTCAGGGAGAGCTGTTCCCTGCCCAAGAGCTGGAAGAGCAGCTGAGGCAGCAGGTGGAAGAGCCACAGGAGAATGGCCAGGTAAGCCTGACTGGCCAGGGCACAGAGGGAAGGGCAGGAAGAGGGGCATAAACCAGAGCTCTTGGGACTGAGGAGGCCAGGAGTCCCACAGGCACTGAAAGAACAGAGCCTTGCAATCTGCAGAGATCAGCCCTGGGACAGGAGTTTTCCAATAGAGGCTGATGTGGGGAGGGAAGCAGAAAGAAGTGGCTGAATAAATGTGATTTGGAGGCTGGAAGAGGAAAAAGCTGAGCCTGGTGGCAGATCCCAGTCACTTACTCTCCTTTTGTGTGTACAGAACATCAAGGCAGAGCCACAAGCAGAGCTGCCCAAAGCTCAGAGTGACATCATGGCAGTGAAGAGAAAGAACAAGGAAGACATGGGAAGAATTCAAGAGGAGAATCTCCATCAGCAGAGGGGTGATCAACAAAACCAGGTGAATGAAAGAGTGGCAGCCACTCCACTCATGAAATGCCCTCTCTTTTGTTTATTAGAGAACATGAAGGAACAGCTGGATGCAGAGCTTCAGGCAGCTCACAGTATGATCAAGGCAAGGCATAAGCGGCTGGAGGAAGAAATGAAAATCTTCAGAGAGAAACTTAATCGCTTCCGTCAGTCTCTGAAAAACCAAGTGAGTGAAAGAGGGATGCAGCCACTGCAGTCACCAATCTGGTGGTTTCTGCCCTTCTTGCCTTTCCAGTGCAGAGCAGCAGGGAGTGGGGTGATGCCATGGAGTGCCATGCTGCTGTAGTGTGTGTATCACAGTCACTCTGAAGAACATTTCCTGGTCTGCTGAATCTCAACTGCTGCCCTGGACAGTGAAACTTGTCCTTTGGCCTTTTGGCCAGCAGTCATCCAAATTGATTCCTGCTGGCCTGTTCCTGCTCTCCTTTTTTCTTGAGGGGTTTTTACAGTGGAACTTGGTGACCCAGATGGAGGATTGAAACAAGCTGTTGTATCCCCTGTCAATCTGTTCTTTGCCTTTCCTCACAGTTGATGACTCCTGGCTGACAGGGACAAGCTGTAGTGTCTGACTGCTTTGTTCTGTTTGACTTGAGGTGCAAGTGTTGACATCTCACCGGGCAGCCTGCGAAGACTTCCAGCCAATGTCTGGCAATGAAGGACCCCAAGTTAGGAGTGAGGCACAGGAGCAGTGCCCACCAGAAATGCTCCAGGTCCAGCACATCATGGGCTCTGAACCTGCTGCCGCAGCAGCATCACCTCGAGGAAGCCCTTCTGTGAAACCTGGGAACTCAGGCTCGGGCAGATCCTGGGAACAGGAGACTGAGGACGAGTACCTGGAGCTGCTGGGTATGTCTGGGGTGTTTCTTATCTGAGGGACAGTGTGTTGTGGGCAGGTGTCAGCAGAGCTGTACCAAAGGCTCCTCCTGAGCTTGGTGTCACAGGGCCATTTAAGACTCCCCAGAGGCAGTGCTGTGCTCCAAGGCAGCGAGAGCGCTCTGGGTGTTCCTGCTGCCTCTGAGGGCACCTGGGACTGGCTTGGGTTTGCCTGAGCTTCCCTCTCTGCTAAAGGCTGAAGCAGGGATTGTTCTTGGATCTGCAGAAGGCTGTGACCCAGCAAATGATCTAGGCAAGTCCTGTGTGCTAGTGGCCAAACTGAACAGAATTTTTAGCTTCCTAAATTCTCCTTAGATGCCTGACTTCGAACCAGTAATCCGAGCAAAAAACTTCACAGAAATGGACTGGCTTTGGAGTTTTGTCTTTTGGGTTGGGTTGTTTGTTTTTTTTTTTTTTTGGGGGGGGGTGGCATTGCTTTTGTGTTGTTCATTTTTGGTGGGGTTTTTTTGTTGTGTTTTTCTCCATCCTGAAGGAGCCCTTCTACCCCACGTCTTACTGATGTCACTTTTTATGACTGTTACTGTTACCACTACTACATCTGCAGTTTATTTTCATGAGAATGCTATATTTTTGTCAATAAGAGAATGCTATCTTTTTGTCAATAAGAACTACTTTGAAAGAACATCAGGTTACAGGACAAATAGGGAGCACAAGGTGTTTTCCATGTGCCCCCAAAGAAAAACCAGAGACTTTGATAACAAACTTCATTTAATCTTCTAGTTTTATGCTTATCAAGATGTGCCCAGGAGACACATCCAAGTGGCGTGATCAGATAAAACTGTACTGCAGGCATTTCTCAGGAGAGAGCCTCCTGCCCAGCCATGGTATATCCCTCGGATCCATGGCACTTTTCCATACCTGATTCCCACTCTTTCCCATGACTGTTAGAATCCTACCCATTGGCCCAAGCCCTGCTCAGATCAGTCTCTAGGAAAACACATCAAGCCCTTTGTGATTCTGCATCACAACCCAATGAATCTGCTTCTTGCCCGTAACAGCTGCCAGTGCTGTGCTCTCAGATAAGACCTGGTGGGGCTGAGACCAGAGCCCAGTGGATTCTGTGTCTGCCATCACCTGTTGGGACAAAAAGGGCACTGATCTGTGCCTCGGTGTGGCTGATCTCAAAGCCCATCCTGTTGTGTCCTGAATGGGGGCAACAGCTTGTCCGGGGCTCAGGCTCACTCTGGCTTCTTCCCATCAGTGCCTGTCAGTGCTCATGCTTGGGCTTTGCCAGCCTTGTTGTGCTAGCTGCCCTGTCTCTGAGGGCTGGAGGGACTGCAGAGGCTGGAGCCTTCCTTAGCTGGGAGAGGGGCATCTTTGAGCTCAGCCTGCTCATAAACAGGTCAGGGTCCTGATGCTGAAAGCCCCGCCAGGATAAGTTACAGCTTGAGCTGCTCTGGTGTACAAATGGGAAGGCATTCCTTTTGCAAATTGCTGAAAGGTGGGGAAGATGTCTTCCTCTCCTGGGATTGCACGTCCCTGTGCTTTGTTTCCTGTCAAGAGAACTCTTCAAAAGACTGTACAAATCAGTCTCTGTGCTGGCCACCTGTGCTGCAGAGCTGTCTGCCTGGTTGTGGTCGTTGTTACCCAGCTGACCACAAAGGGCTCAGAGCTCCAGGCGCTGGGGCTGCCTTTTGTATCTCCTGGAAGCTGGGATCTCTGCTTTAAAGTCAGCATCTTGCATTTTGTTTCCCTCAGGGAGAATGGTGAACTCCACTGAAAATCCCCTGATGAAGTACATCCATCTGAAATATCTTGGCAGCGGGTGAGTCCAACAGCAGTTACTCCTGCACAACCATGGGCCAGGTGTTTTTGGGGTGGAATGTCTATCCAGCGTGAAGTCAGGCCAGCTGCAAAGATGATCACACACTGGGGATAGATTGTCCCATCTCTCAATGCTGCTCAGAATTTGTTAGTGGGCTCAGAAGGCATTGTCAGAGAAGCCTTGCTACCGAGGTCTTGCCTACATCAAGGAACAGGACCTGGAAGATCTCCTTGTCTCTCAAGTGTGGGACAGCTCTGTGTTAATTTCTTTAGCATTTTTTGTATGTCTCAAAATCATACTGTCACACTAATGAAAAGAGAAGGAACTTGCTTGCCTGAAAGAGCAACCTACGCCCTATCAAAGTTGTGAGATAACAGTTCCCAGGAACAATTCTTTCCCCTGGTTTGAAGAAGAAAACACTCTGTGGTCAGGATAGGAACCACACCGTTCAGACAGTGAAACCCAAGAGGAAAGACTAAACTCCCTTTAGAAGTTGAACCCCAGTGCTTCAGGAACAGGCCCAGTGCCCATGCACTTGAGAGAAAAATGCATCATCTGCCTTCTGGCAGAGCCCTCCTGCATCCCGCAGGTTTTGACACTTCCAGCAGTGATCTCCTGTGTGGGCTGGCTTTCACTGCAAGATCTAAACAGCTTCTCCTTTCTCTGCTTCTGCTTTGTTTCTAGGGGTTATGGAGATGTTTATAGAGCACTCGACACTGCCACAGGAGGAGAGGTAAATGTCAACAGCCCCTGCAGGCTCTGCTGCACTCGAGGGCTTTCCCCTCTGGTGTGAGCTGTGGCTGGAGCTCTGGGCAGAGCTGTGCTGAAAAGGCACAAGAAGCACAGACTGGTGCCAGCCCACAAAACACATTTGGGACTTTGTTCTCCTCAGCTGCCGGAAGGAAGGCATGGAGGGCAGCGGTTCCTTTCAGAGAAGGACACGCTCACTCGCTCTCCATTGCTAAAACAAAGGTGGTGCCTTCGAGCACCTCACTGCTCTTTGGGGCTACAGCTTCAGAGTCCTGAATTCTAATTTCTGGCTGCCAGCAAATGCATCTGAAAGTTACTGGTAGTTCCTTAGCCACCTGCAGTGCTGCACTTGGGAACTGCACATAGGGAGAGATCTGCAAGGCGGCCCTGAAAGCCCTAAGCCCTGCCCATAGCCCAAGATGTATCCACAGAGTATTAAGGCATGGATTCCTTCTTCTGAGTCCCAAACAAAGCAGCAGAGAGTGTGGACAGAGGTTTCTGGGTGATAACTCAGACACTGCTGTTACCAAGTGGTCAAGGCAAAATGTCAGTGACCCCACGTGTCCTGTAACTGGCTCCCAAGGGAGCAGAGAAATGGGCTGTTGGAATGTCAGTTCCTGATTACTGCAGTGCCTAATCACAACTCAGTTTGGCACAGCTCATCTGTGTCATTGCAAAATCACTCACTCCATGTGCCTTGTGGTCTCGTGCCAACAACCTCCCAAATTACTGATTTTCAATGTCATTTTAGGTGGCAATAAAAAAAATAAATCTTCAAGGAGTGAGGAGGAAGGAGCTAACCTTTAATGAAATAATGATCATGAAGAGATATAGGAGTCCCAATGTTGTGAATTATTTGGACAGGTGAGAGGTCATG
Organism: Zonotrichia albicollis; assembly: GCF_047830755.1. Lineage (NCBI taxonomy): Eukaryota > Metazoa > Chordata > Aves > Passeriformes > Passerellidae > Zonotrichia > Zonotrichia albicollis. The sequence goes on along the minus strand of NC_133827.1, from coordinate 2,879,884 downwards.
GTCTTATCCCATGGATGTGTGTTTACATATTGCAAACAGAGAGGTTAAAAACCCACTTTGGTCAGTGGCAGCAAGCAAAGCTATTAATTTTGATTTATTCATATTTCTCTACTCATCTCCAATGGATGAGAAGAGAGTGCATTTTGTCTGCATGAGTCTTCCCTGGCACACCTAGTTTGATATTTACTCCAAAATTATTCAATACCTGGATCAGCTGTATCTTCCTAACTCAATAGCCTCAAAGTTCACTGCCTCCACATTTATTTGGGATTGATTTTTTAAAGTTTCTTAAGTGCAGATGAACCATCCTAAATTGGATTTCCCTTGGATTGTTGTCCCTCCCTGCCATTGCTATGCATGCCAGGAAGACTAGGTGCTTATTTCCAGAAACACCATGCCTGAAATGTTTTTTATCTGGGCTGTTTCTAAACTGCACTTTTCATTTGCTGCCTATCTAAGACATCTCCTTTTTCACAGATGAGTCTTTCTCTTTGAGACTGCACAGATTGCAAACAATGCACCTCCAAGAGGGAATATCTATTCCTTTGATTCTGTCCTTGTCACAAAGGCATCTGGAAATAAGAAACCTGGAAGCAAAAAATCAACATAGCCATGCATGTTCAACTCTACCCCCTTGTTTCCTTCTTTCAGCTACCTTCTGGGCAAGGAACTCTTGCTGGTTATAGAGTACATGGATGGAGGTGTCCTGACCGATATCATCAGCCAGACCTGCCTGTCTGAAGATGAGATGGCAGCCATCAGTCGGGAGGTCAGCAATCCCAGCTGTGCTTCCAAGGGCTTGGGCAGCATTGTCTGGGAAACAGGGGCTCAGAACAGGAGAGGTTTCATGTGCCAAGCTTTGTTTCTGTGTTGCTGCTATTCTATGGGCAAGTAAAAGCATCTCAAGTGAAAGGCCTGCCAGTGCCCCTGCACTCCCTGTACTCAGTGCCAGTACTCGTATCTCCTGCTGTTGTATTCTTGCTCTGTCTCTTGTATTTGTGTTTGCTGTTCTCCACCTTGCCTCTCTAAACATTTGCCTGGAGTCTGTCTTCACTGCATTCCTTGCCTTTAAAGCAAAGGTGCTGGTGGCAGGATTTGAAACAAACAGCAAAGAAAAAAGAGAGAGACTCGTTTCTCTCAGTCCTCAGCTAAAAAGGATAGGAGTGCAGCCAGAATGCTCTTTGCTTCTGAGCACATGCACTGCAGCAGGAGTCATCCTGGCTGGTTGGCAGGGGACAGCCTACAACAGCAGGTGCTGTTGCTCTTTCAAAAGCTGACATGCCTTTCCTCAGAAAGGTCCTGCTCTGCAAGTGTTGGAGCAGCAAGCTCTTCTTCTCAGTGGCCATTACCGTTCTGCCATTACTTCCCATTCCCCTGGAGAGGGAATCTTTTAGATTCTTTGTTTCCTTTCTTGTGTGATGAAATCACATCACTCATTTTTGCCCTCCTCTTTCTGTTTTCTCCCTTAGTGCCTGCAAGGACTGGATTTTCTTCATTCAAACGATGTGATCCATCGAGACGTGAAGAGTGACAACATCCTTCTCAAAACTGACGGCTCTGTCAAGCTGGGTCAGTATATTCTTGGTCAGGTGCAGCATTCCAGGGATGTGGTTGTGGGGCTGCTTGGAGTGACTGCCAGCTCCCCAAAAATGGTGCTGGTGGCAGTGCAGGGACCCCTGCTGCGAGCTGAGGGCACAGTTGCAACATGCACAGAGGTAGAAGGAGCCACAAGCAGTCAAGAGTGGCCTTGCTCTGTGTGTGTCCCTTCCAGAGGGAGGGAGTTACAAGTCTAAAGTTTCCAAAGAACAAAAGCCACTGCTGGAGGCAGTGTAAAAAATGGGGGGATTTTTAAAGTCACCAATGCCAGGAGATTCAACAGCACGTTTTCAAACTTCTACTGGGGAATTCTTTTGCTTGCTTTCCTACTTGCACAGAATTCAGATAAAACCACTATTTTGTTTTCTCCTCAGCTGATTTTGGCCTCGCTACTCAGCTCAGCCCTGAGCAGAGCAGACCATGCTTGGTAGTCGGAACTCCTTGGTGGATGGCGCCTGAAGTGGTGACAGGTCAACCATATGGCCCCAAAGTGGACATATGGTCTTTTGGAATTGTGGGAATTGAAATGATAGAACAAGAACCTCCTTACTTGAGTGAAAGTTCTGGCACGGTAAGGAGCAAATACTCACTGATCCCACTGTCTTTCTCACCTGTGCCATGTCCTGTGTGCCACTGGACAAAATCCCATTCCCATCTGCTGGAACTACTTCCACCAAGGTCCCCTCCTACAAATGTCCCTGCAACACATCAGCATCTGCTGTAGTTTTGGTTGCATCAGTGGGGGAAATCAAGCCTTACCACATGCAAACAAACTCCAAACAAACTCTATTCTCAGGCAACACTTTCCTTTGGGTTAGTGGTTCCAGTTCTTTTGTCTGTGTAGATGGCCTTAATAACAGGAAAAAAGCATCTTAAAAGTGTTGTTATCTTTCCAGAAATGAAGGAAGGAAACCCAAACCCAACAAAGTTTCTAAAACCGTGGTCTTTAGAGAGGAACCTAACCCTGTGTGCAGTTTCTTCTCACTGGGAAACATGGGCATGAGGGTGTAATGCACAGAGTGTCTTCTGCTTCTTGTGCAGTGCTGCTGAAACACTCAGTGTACAAGTTTAGGGCAAATTTGTTAAAGAATCTGCAAAGGAGGACCCCTCCAGAAAGCGAAACCCACACGGCCCCTCCCCCCAACCGGTTCGGGAAAAAATTCCTCGGAGAGAGGTGGAAAGAACCTGTTTATTTGACTGTCCCCACACCCCCCAGCACACAAAATGAACAATACCCGATGACACCGCTCTGAGAAAGATGACAAAATCAGAAAGTCTCTTTCGGGGGGTGGTTGCTCTGTTCTCAGTCCCTCGGGCTCTGGGCCAGCTGCTGCAGCCGAACCTTCGGTGTTCCCGGGTCCCAGTCCGGAGCAGGTTCAAGATGGTCACAGGAACAGGAGAGGAGAAACAGTCCAGGAAGCAATGTGGACTGTTTAGCTAGAACTAGCTAAAAAGCAGAGGCAGAAAACAGAGCAGAAGCAAGAGCAGAAAAAGAGAGCAAGCAAAAGCAGCAAGCTGAAGCTGGAAGAAAAAAAACAGCCTTATGTACCACTTTCCTCTGTGTGCCTGATAAGAGAAACCCAAACAAACTTCCACTCTTCAGAGCCGGTCTTAAAGGCACAGAACAGATGAATGGGGATATACAAGCATCATAACATCACCCCAGGACACTCAGAGACCCTGTTTCTCTCCTAGCCCAAGCAACATTCTGCACGTCACCAAGCCAGAGCCTGGTGATGCGGAGAGCCTGCCAAAACCTCCTGTTTGTTTCCTGGCGCTTTCTGGGATGAGCCTACCATTTATGCATTGACTTGAGTAGCCAAATGACTGGAGGGTGACCATAGGGATGGAACCTCTCCTTCTTCTGGCCTAGACAATTTTTCTTTTGCTGCAAAAATGGGAAGCTGAAATTTTCAGACTGCTGAGAGACAGAGCTGCAGGTGGCTTCTGTGTACCCAACCAGGCATTTTCATCCCAATACATTTGTGCAGGCATCTTAATGTGTCTGTGTTGAAGAGGAGATTGTAAATGTTTGTTTCCCTACCTGGGTATGAACTGATGGATTTCCTTTCTTTTCTTCCAATTACCATTGTTTTCAAGAACAGCACAAAAAGCTTGATGAGTTTTGTTCTAGGGCACATGCACTTAAAGGACCAACATGCACTGCAGAGATGCCTTTCATGTACTAACCCTTGAAATTAGTTAGTATAGCGAAGTCCCTCTTCCAAAACCCATCTCAAGCTGGCATGAATCCTCAGAGATGCAAATGTCCTTTTGCTGATGTAGTTCCCACTAACTAGGTCAGGCAATGAAATCAGCTGCCAAGGCAAGATCTGCGGGATGGTGGAAAAGCTGTGGCTGCATTGGGGTTTGGGTTTTTGGTTGGTAAAGGAAAGTCATCTCTGGGTCTCTGCCAGGGCAGAAACTGCCACTGCAGAACAGAGGTTAAACACAGGGATCTGGGAGAGCCTTACAGATGTGAAAGCAGGAGGTGGAGCCTGGTGTCTCCTTTTTCTCCAGGCTACACACCTGATAGCCACAGTAGGGACTCCACAGCTGCGGCAGCCCAAGCTCCTCTCGGCTTTGCTGCGTGACTTCCTGAGCTGCTGCCTGCAGACAGACGAGGAGCGGCGCTGGTCTGCCAAGGAGCTCCTGCAGGTAAAATGGGAAGGGGCTGCAGGGGAAACAGGCTCTGAGGGATGGGCTCCTCCTCCACTCAAGTCCAAGGCAGCAGATGAGCCCCCTTCCTCCTCACCTCCACTCTTGCTGCTCTTCAAATGAAAACAGTGAGGAATCCTAGACTGGGCTGGGCTGGCAGGGCCCTGTAAATGTCCTCTGGTGCAAGTGTCCTGCAATGAGCAGGGACATCTTAAAACAGATCAGGTTGCTCGGAGCCCTTTGCCACCAAAGCTGGAATGGTTGCAGGGATGGGGCTCCTACAAGCTCTTGGGGCAACCTGTGCCAGGCTTGCACCATGCTCCGAGTAAACAAGTTCTTCCTTAGACCTCTGATTAGATGCCTTTGGTGTTTAAAAATATTTGTCCATATCCTATTGCAACTGGCCCTGTTAAAAAAGATGTCCCCCACTTTCTTCAAAGCCACTCTGAAGTCTTGGAAAGTGGCAATAAAGTCTCCCTGGGGCCTGTTCTTCACAAAACTGAATAACTCCAGCTCCCTCTGCATTTCCTGTCAGGAGAGGTGCTCTGTCCTCTGACTGTTTCTGTTGCCCTCTTTTGTGATTTGGTGGAGTGTTCAGTTTTATCTAAAGGCAAAAGAATTGAAGTAGAGCAATGCAAGGTACAGGGACATTAAATGGTGGTGGAGGAACCCAAGGAAGCCAGTCCCAGCCAGGGCTCAGAGATTTGGCTGTGGGCAGGAGGGGCTGTGGGGGGCTCACTCTGAGGGGCCCTGGTTTGTGCCCCCCAGCCCACCCTTAGAGGTTTCTGCCACGCAAACAGGGACAGCTGGGAGGGACTTGTCCCAGCCCCATCTGCTGCCTGGCACGCCCAAGCAGACGGGAACTATGCCAGGGTTACTGCCAAGCTGTGTGGCAGAGAGGGAACTGCAGGGCCCAGTGCCACTGGGCAGGCCCTGCTGGGAAGGAAGGTGCCATCCAGCACACGAGGGGCAGGGCATGGAAAGGCAGACACTGCTTTCTGTCCCTGTGGGAATTAGCACAGTGCCCATCTTTCAAAGGCAGGGGCCTGTGTGAGTCATTGGAGTTTCCTGAAAGGAAGAAAACCCAGGGACAGAAAGCACCATTTCTAGAGCATTGGCAGGGAAAAAATCCCAGCATGATGAAGAAATCACAATAAAAGATGAGTGGGATTCCGGGCCAGGTTTGCCTGTGATCTCAATGTCTTGCACACTGGGGATGACTTGGGAGCAAGATGGTCCCATTGCTCCTCTTTCTGGGTCTTTCCAGGAACTTGATGTATCCTTATTGAGTCCCTGAAGCAATGAGCTTGGAAAGTAATGGTTCACTGTTCTTTGTTGCATTTTTTTTTTCCGGTGGACAGCATCCATTTGTAACTTCAGCCAAGCCACCATTCATCCTGGCACAACTCATCAACTCTGTGAAGAAGACGAATAGCCCTAATCCTAAACCTAAACCCTAACCCTAACCTTAAATGCTAACCCAAACCCTAACCCTATCCCTATCTCTAACCCTTACCCTAAACCCAACCCTAAGCCTAAACCTAAGCCTAAGCCTAAGCCTAAGCCTAAGCCTAAACCCAAACCTAAGCCTAAACCTAAGCCTAAGCCTAAGCCTAAACCCAAACCTAAACCTATGCATAAGCCTAAGTCGAAGCCTAAGCGTAACCCTAACCCTAACCCTAACCCTAACCCTAACCCTAACCCTAACCCTAACCCTAACCCTAACCCTGGGAGACGAGAACATAGCAATCATGTCAAGATGTTATCTCTGTTACCAATTTAGAGTAGGATTGTAGAGTAGGGTTGCTAAAGAGATTTGTAGCATAGAATTATAGATTAGAGTTGTAATTAATAAAGTTTCTGAAACATCAACTCACTTGGAAGATTCTCCTCCTTCTGACCCGGCCTTGCCCGGGCTGGAGCCCCAGCAGAGCCCCGGCAGAGGCTGGAGCAGGCTGAGCCCCGGCAGAGGCAGGCTGGAAGGAGGCCCCTGCAGCTGCAAGAGGCAGCAGCCGGGCCCTGGGTGCCTCTTCCCGGGAGCGGGCGAATCCTGCGCTCTCAGAGCCCAGGTGGCAGCTGGCTGCTGCCGAGGGGAAGCGCAGCCGTGCTGGGCACAGCCCGGCCTGGAGGCATTGGCCGTCTGGAGTGTGCCCAGGAGCAGAGAAAGGCCAAGGGCAGCCGCGGGCCGCTGGGCTGGCTGAGGATTCCTCCTCTTCTGCCGGCTGCCCTGCAACTCCTGGCAAAGGCCAGCAGTGTGTGCAGCACTCTGGGCACCGGGGCAGGGAGCCGGGCTGCTCGGCAGGCTGGAGCACAGGGCAGCTCCTTCAGGCCCGGCACTTGTGCCAGGGAAGCGAGGCCAGCGTGAGGCAGGGACAGCTTGGCAGGGCACATCTGCAGGAGCCAGAGCCTCAGGCAGCTCTGGGGGGAAGCGCCTGCAATCCTGCAGTTCTGCACTGAGCCAGAGCAAAGGTGTGAGATGCAGTGTGTTTGGCAGAAATATTCAGGCCCACCAGGCCAGCCTGCTTCGTGCTCTCTGGTGCACAGCAAGCACTGTACAATGCAACTCTGAGCTGCTGGGAGAGAGGCACATCAGGGATGTGCCTGAGGCTTGTGCTTGAGGGGTGAACTGATTTGGAAGGGGGCAGAAGGGTTTCAGTAGGCAATTTGTGTTTTCTTCATTAACTTCTGAAAGGAAGTCATAATGTGTTGCACACAGGTAGGGTTATTAGAAAAGAAAGGCCTTATAAAATGAGGCATTGCTATAGTAAATTCCCAGCTAGCCTGTTACGTCTTCTACGTGCAGCCAGCTAACTTCCCATGGGAATAGTCATGAGTTTAGTTAGCACAACAAGCTATTGTGCTAAGAAAACTGTTTGCATCTCTAATAAAAAAGAAATCAGTCCCATGAGCATCCATGAAAGAAAAATGTAATCACCCGAGTAAGAGTGAGTCTTAAAAAGAGAGAGTCTTAACATGTACACACTAATACACCTTCTAAGCAATAAATTGTGTGGCAAGGAAACTACCAGCCAGTTGAAGTTGAACACGAGTCTGTGAAAACAGTATAAAAATGAGTTATGTGAATAAAGAATTGGCTTTCCCTGCATGAAGAAACTGAGTCCCAGCTGCTTTATTGACACAGCAATGTGGCTTCACTCAGCAAAAGCACTTGCAAGGTGTATTGATGAAACACTTGTGTTTGATTCTCAGAATAGGAAGGAGAGGCATTAAGTCTAACAAACAGGGCATAGTTATTGAAGATGGAGGGAGAAGACCCATCCTTGTTGATCAGCATCGACTCCGTTTATTCACTCAATCAATCACTTTTTATAACCGTGTTAATTAAGTTCCTGCATATTGCAAACCCGAGCTCACAATAGGTCAGAGGTAACACACCAACTCCTCCTTATGTTTCCAATACCAAGATTTGGGTTCTCAAAATTATTTTTGCTTTCCCAAAACAGCCAAAGATAGAATATCTACTTGTTATGAGAAAACTGCCTGAGAACTCTGATAGGCAAGGTTCTCAAGGTCTTCATGTTTGTCACTTCTACTTGTAATTAAAAACAACCTGAGAACTTCTGCTGTTTACAGAAACCGGCTGTGAGAATTTTACTCCTCACAGCTGCCTTCTAAGCCATTTCTGAAAAAATCTCCAACACATAGTCTTTTGAATTCCTTTAGCTTTAACAGGAGTGCTGAAGCCTGTATTCCCCCACTGCAGTGCTTACTGTGTGCAAGTGGCTATCTTGGCCTTGAGAATAAGGAGAGTGCTCCTGCTAAGAAGGTAGCTGGAATGCATTCAAAGGGAAGAAAGTGTTTTAGGAGGCTCTTGACCACCAAAGGAGAATTTGAGGAATGGGACTATTTCCCAAATGACTGTGTCAGGAACCAGAATCGTGCCCGAAGCCCTGCCGTATTTGATCCATGTTTGAGCAGGTTGACAAGACAGTGAAGAAAAATGTCTTGTTTAACAGGTGGGACCTTGACCCTAGAAAGAGAAACAATGTTTTGGTCAATCGGTGGGCAATCAAGCTCTGAAAGGGGAACAATGCATAATGGAGCCCTTGGTGGCAGAGAGTCATGGAGTCATCCTGAGCCATCATCTCACACGCCAGGCATGTGTGAGCCAATGCTGTAACTGGGAAAATTCCACTCCTGAGCAGGAGATACAAGGCCTGGTTCTGAGCTGGAAGGGTGAGAAGGATGAGATGCATAGCGTTTTGATCCAGGGGAGGTCCTGGAAGTGCACTGCCTACCTGCTACCTGCCCCTGCTGCCGAGCGCCACGCTCCAACTCCTTCTCCTGCTCAGCGGTTTTCTGGGAATCCAGGGATTGGTATGTATTATTTGCTACTGCAACTAATGGCATAAATTTGCAAGCTCAGTTGTGTCTTAGGTTCTTTTGTGCATGGATCTCCTCCTGAACCTGTGTCAACGACCAGCAAGGACCTACAGGACACTCCTATTCTGATGTCAGCAAATTCTGAGAAGTGATTGAAATATGTGAATAAATTTGAGGTAATGTTTAGCCTATGAGTTTCAGCAAAGTATTGAATATATCTTAGTTCCCTGGATAAAAACTGGTAGGTGGGATTGCTGGGTGTGCAGGGCTTAGGGAAGTTACTCCCTGTGCACCCAGCACTGAAATAAAGTAATGCCTCCTTTCTAACCCAGAGCTGGCAGCAGGGATCAGGCCCTGCTTGGAAACTTTCATTTTGGCAACTTCTGTTAGCAGGTAAGAAAGTCAAAATAAAACCTTTTCCAGCTAGTTTATCCTTTTAGTCACCAAAGCTCTGTGCCACGTGTGGCCTGGGTGTGTGCAGAGCAATGCAGTTCCCACAAAGCCCTTGGTTTCCCCACAAGTTGCCAGTTTGACTTCTTCCAAAGTGAAAGAAAGGCAGAGATGTACATCCACAGGAGTCCTGGCCATGTCCAATAAATGTGCAAATATGTGGGGAGATTTGTTAGGAAGGATTTCAGGTGTTATGCCAACAGTGCCTTCTCTCTTGGTTCTGTGCATTACAGGTGAGTAATGTAATAGCTGGCTCTCACAATTAAGAGATAGCTATTATGTGGATAGATACTATGTTCAAATGTAAAGTGCTGTTATTGTAATATGTCCTCCCATAGTCCTCTTTCCTGTCCCCCTTGTAATAGCCTTGGCAGTCAGGGCATTTGAGGAGGGCTGGCTTGTGACCAGCAGGCAGCGTGTAACAACACCTGACCTCCAGTCAGGATGCAAGAAAGTAATCTCCACCAATGGACAGCAGAGAAAGAGTTGACTGACAAAACATTGGGAGGGGCTAAGGGTATAAAAGGCAGAGCATCCCTTTTGTAGATGAGCATGTGGCTGCTAGTCATGGAGACTCCCAGTGTTGCAATCTTTCCTTATTCAGTCCTTTCTAAGGGTTTACTAAATCTTTAAAATGTTAAAGGGTGGGTCATTTCTCAGGTGGGCAATGCTTTTGGCCATTTTCTTGGTCTGGTTTCCTTTGCTTTTGTCCCATCTGAGTGCTCAGCTGGGGTAGGTGCTTGAGGCACTCTTGGAGTTACTCTTGGATCCCTTGAGAAACAGGGTTTGGCCCATGAGGGGAATTTTTTCTGCTTTGTGACAGAGAAGAACTTCCCAGGCTCTTTTGTGTTTGCTGTAGGAAAGGCTGGTTATTGCTATGCATAAATTCACAGACCAACACAGAGCTGTCCCTTTGTGATGTCAGGGCATGGTTGCCACCCTGTCGTAGTGCCATCAGAAGGTTGCCTTGATGCATGGAAGGCCTGAGTGTCAGAGCAGCCCTAGGCCTTGCTCAGTGCAGGAGCATCCTCGAGCTTGAGGCATTTTTCGGTGGGTACTTGCACACTTACAAAAGCCTTGTTTCTTCTGGTGTTGCAGCACATCCTGCAAACTTGCAGAGCAACGCTATAATGATTCACCATCTTGCTCCTGCGCTTTTTGCTGTATATGGTGTTTCCTTCTCAATCTACTATTTGACTCTTTTTGCACATAGGAAGAGATTGGAGTGACATAGAATGCCATTGTTAACAATGTAGATGAACTCTCCTTAGAAGATATGGCTGTAGATGCGAGAAGAAATGGGGTTATAAGCACCAAGAAACTGCCGGTCCCCTATGACTCTCTCTTGCCACAGGTGACAAGAGCAAGAGCCGTCTTTCCCCTGGCTCTCTCTACTATTGCAGAAGAAGGCAGAGAGGAGGAAAACGAGAAAGATGACCACCGCCTTTGTCCAGCCATGGTTGCACCACGGCCTGCTCATCATTCCAAGAGAGTAAGTGCCCGTTGTGGGGGGTGCTGACTTTAGTGCAAGGCAGAGGTGCAAGTGTCTGAGCAGCCAGCACTTGCTGTGTCTGGCCAAGGATGCTGAGTGCTGGAGTCCGGCAGGACGTAGCCATTTCCTGCAGGCAGTGACAGCTAGAAATTGGCCTTTGACCTGTCCTGTTGGGGCAGTGCAGAGCTGGGGGCTCCAGCTCACCTTGTGGCTGGTTGGCTCAAGGAAGCTCCATCTCTGGGCTTCTGCAGTGTTACGGCCAAGGGCACACGTGGTAGTGCTGGAGGGTCAAAAAGATTTGTTGGTTTCTTTTCCCTTTTTGGAAAGGTGTCTTTGGCTTGTCAAAGTGTTCTGCAGTTTTCTTGAGTCGTTCTTCACTAGTAGAGTCACTGTTGATCCAACTGCCTCTTGGCTTTTGAGAAGCTGCAAACAGCATAAAGGGGCAAGTTTCTGCTGATCCATTTTGCGCTGAAGTCTGCAGCTTTGGCAAGTGCATTGGAGGACAGACTGGGGGTGAAGCTGCAAGTCCTTGACTGCTGTCTTGTGTTGCTTGGAAGAGGAAGGCCATCTTGCAATGCTGCCTGCTGGATCTGAAGTGCAATGGGCACCTTTGTGGCTGGGGAGCTGCGTGGGTCCAAAGGACGCAGGGCTGGCGGCCGTGAGCAGCTGAAGATGAGGCAGCGTGGGGCCAGGGGGCCAAGCAGGCCAAGGGCACGGTGGCTGTGCCAGCAGCAGTGGGGCAGCAGGAGCAGGGCAGTGAGCGTGGCCTGTGCTGGGCAGCGCTGTGGCCACAGCTGGAGTGCTGTGTGCAGCTGTGGGCCCTGGGAAGCAGAAAGTCATGGAGGGGCTGCAGCGTGGGCACAGAAGGACAGGGGAGCTGGGCAAGGGGTGCAGCACAAGGCCAGGGAGGAGGTGCTGAGGGAGCTTTAGCCTGGACAACAGAAGCCTTGTGAGGGACCTTCAGCATCTCCTCAGTGCATCTAAATATTTGAGCCACTTTTGGAAGCGACTTTACCCCCTATTTTCCTTGAGTTTTTTTTGTTTGGTTGGAGGAAGAGGCTTATTCATTTACTTTTTCTCCCAACTAAGGCTCTTTTCATCATTATTTTCTGCCCTTTTATAGCACGGGGACTGGGTCTGCTAGAATTTTAATTTCCAAGGTGTCACTTCTGGAGAATACAGTTTTTGCATGAGAACACATCATTCTGTGCAGGGACCTTGGTGCAGAAGGAGCTGTTGTGGTTCCAGGCCAGGCACTATGGCCTTAGAGATCACTTTGAGCTTAGTAGTGCTTGTGCCTTTTTGCAGCCCAGGGAATCAGTGTGTGTTTTGTTTGGGAATTGAGCAGGAAATCAATGCCCTTGCATTCCAGCTGGTGCTCAGAGATTAGAGGAGCTGGGAGGGGCTGGGCTGCATTTCTGATTCCAGCCACTTCAGCACCATCAGTGGGGTCGAGTCCAAGAGAAGAACTTGCCCAAGCACAGATGCACAAAGAGTGCAGTTCCCAGCAATGCTCTGGGTCTGATTGCATTCCATAAGGACCCACACACTCCAGATTCCCCAAGAGTGTGTTTTTTTTGAGGCAACAGGAGAGCAATCTCAGGATTGTAGTTGAGCAGGGCACTGGCTACCAAGTTCTGATGTGTGTAGCAGCAGACAGGACAGTAAAGAGAGATTTCAGAAATGAGATCTGTCTGTCTATCTATCTATCTATCTATCTATCTATCTATCTATCTATCTATCTATCTATCTATGTATCTATCTATCTATCTAATATTTACATAATTGCGTCTTCCTGGTTCTGGTCCAAGGCCATTAGAGGTGCAAAGCTCATCAAAAGCATCCCTTTCAGGAGAGGATTAGAGACATGTTCCCTTGACCAATTCTGAGCAGTTGGAGATGTTTTCCCCTCCAGATATGGTGGGTTTTTTTCCCTCAGAGTTGTTTTCCTCCTCCGGCCTCTTCTGCCCTCAAGTCCCCAGTTAATTCTTTAAATTTCTGCCTGTCCTAGAGAGGTGCAACAATTCCATGTTTTGGTGGTGTTTGGTGACACTGGTCACACATGCATTATGTGACACATGGTTTCCTTCACTGGCATCCCCAGGGCTGTGTAAGTGCATTTGTTCATGGGGCCTTAGAAGAGTCTTCTCTTTCCCTCAGCAGCAGCAGCAGCAGCAGGGAGCAGTGGCAGGGTCAGGACGAGCAGGAGGTGGCTGCCCTGGCCCTTTGCTCCCGGGCCCCAGGCCAGGAGGGCTCTGGCTGCAGCAGGGCGCTCTTCGGGCAGCCCCTGGCAGCCTCTGCACGGAGCACGGCTCGCTGCCCCGTCCTGCTGGTGCCACTTTTCTTCAGCAATAACCTCGCTCCTCTTCACAAGGAACAACTCCAGAAATCTAAAAAGAGCTAATTCAAGTACAGTTCTACCTGCCTTTGCATTGCAGTTCAGGGCATGTGTTTTATTGTCTATAATTTCATGATTTTTATGAAAACATGCATTCATATCTGCACATTTTTGGGGTTTTATTTATTCATATACCTAAACACGCCGTTTTAAACTCTTGATTTATTGCAGTTGGTAATTTTCAGGTAGTATATTCTAAAATGTCATAAAACAACACCTTTAAGGTAGTTTTTCTCACTCTTAAAAAAACCCCCCATAAGCCATTTTAGTCTCTGTCTCTCCAAGTTGGTTCATATCGGCCTATTTTAAATCAGGACTACAATACTTTTATAGGATTTAGAGAGGTCCAATGAAATGCACACCAGTGATTCCTCTTGTGGAATATCATGGCCCTACCATAAAGCCTCTATTTACTTTTTTGTTTCTCTCATTAGCTCAACTGTAAACACATGTTTAGTTGCAAACTTACACAAGATGAGCAAAATCAAAAGGATGTGATGGGCCTTTGGGAGCTCCTTGCTGATCTTTCTGCTTCTTCAGCTGAGCAAGGCTCTGATCCAGGTAAAGAGACTGCACTTAGTGCTACACAACCATTTGGCTGGATCTCTGCTGATTTCTAGGAAGAGCTAGAGGCCTCTAACTCCCCAGGATGTTTTGGCTGAGTCAAGCTTTGCCGGATTTTGGCTGCAAATACCATTGGCCTTGCTTTCTTATATCCACAAGTACCATGGCTGGGCAAAAACTGCCACGTGGGGCATCTTCCAAAGGCACTTTGGTCTGGAGTTTGTGAATGAACGAGAGCCTCATCCACTTCCAAACCACATGAAAAAAATCATGAAAGAGAACTTCCCATCCTTAACAAACAACTGACAATTCTCAAGTGGATCTAGAGCTTCTTTATGGAATGAAGACAATCTTCCAATGGAGTTGTGCTTTCGGGAGTTTTTCTTATGACTCCCACTCCCAGCTGGCACTGGAAAAAGTCACGTCTCTGCAAGCATCAGTGTCTTCTGTCTGCCATCAGTTGTTTTGCTGCAACAATCAGAACAGGCATTAGCCTGGAGAGAGGCTCAGCTGATGCTAGCAACAGGAGCTGCCCCAAGGAGAAAAAAAGACATGAACTTTTACCTCCCAAACCCATCTCCCCAGAGGCTCAAGCACGATTCCTCTGGTTCCCAGAAATACAAAGAAATAGGGCTGAGAAGACCCTTTGCAGCTATGTGTTCATGCCCAAGACTTTGCTGATGCCATTTGGGTTTTGCCTTTTTTTCTTTTCTATCTTTTCTGTATTCATTACATATCAAATTAGAGCTCTATAGGCGACTCGATTTGTGATTACTTTTCCCAGTCCTTTTCCATGGCCTTTGCCTAAGCAGAAAGACAAACTTCCAGAGCTCCAAGCGTCGGGGGACAGAAGGCCCCAGTGTTATCTTGGTTTTTCCTGGGACAGACCCCTGCAGGGAGCCGGTGGACTCACCATCCCTGCAAGCCTTTGAGAGACTGGATGTGGCACTCGGTGCCGTGCTTTAGTTGAGGTATTGGGCCATAGGTTGGACTCGACCATCTTGAAAGTATCTTCCAAGCCAGTGATTCTGTGATTCTGCGACTGAGGCAGCTTTTCCTGCAGCCCTGCAAAGGGCTGCGGGGGCCCTTGGCCAAGGACGGGGATCATGGCTCATGGAAAAGAAGCAAAGGGCTCAAGGTGAAGGCTGACAGGGCAGAGCTGCCCCAGCGCGGCCCAGAGCGAGCCTCATGTCGTCCTCCTCACCCTGCGCCCTCTGCGCTGCCCTTTGCGGCGCCGGCGGCTCCTCTCGCTGCGGGGCTCTAGGGCGTGCTCGGGCCGGGCCCCTCGTCTTCGGGAAGCGCCGGAGCTCGGAGGCGAGCGGCTGCTGCTGTGGCCGGCAGGGGAGAGCTGCGGCTGCGGCCCTGGGCACGGCGAGCTGCCGCTACGGCCGGCTCCTGCCGCGGCTCCTGCCTCTGCTCCGGGCTCTGCTCCTGCCCTGTGCGCACAGACACGGCCGAGGGCTGCCCGGCAGCTCCGTGCCGCTCCGCAGCGGGCCCGGCCGGGCTGCTGCTCTCTGCGGCCTCTGCCCGCCGCTGCCGGCCCCGCCGCCCTCTCGCCGGCCTCTGCCGCAGCCGGGCCCACACGGGAGGCAGCACATTGCGGCCGGCTCGGAAAAGCCCTGCCCGCAAACCGCCCGCCTCGGCCTCGGCCTCAGGCCACAGGCTGCCGGCGTCCTCGCAGCTGCGAGCCGGCCCGGGCCGCCTGCCGGCCTCGGCCACAGCTCCCGCCTGTGTCTCCATGGCCGCGGCTGCTCGGCACAGCGGGCTGAGCACAGCCAGCGCCAGCAGCAGCTCCTCACGGCACCAGGCTCCGGGCGCTCCGAGCCCGCCCAACCCCGAATCCCACCCCTGAGGGGCTTGGCGTCCCAATGCATCCCCTGGGAACAGCAGGGTCGGCCGCTGAGCTCAGCCCATGGTGACACCACCAAGTGACCAATGGAAAAATCACCAAATCCTTATCAGAGACAAGAGAAAACTCCCATGGTGCCTGACAGCCTGAAGCAACTGCCAATTACAGATCATTCCATCCATGTGGGAAAAGAGACTTTTGTGTTAAAGCAAAAAAGAGTTATCAAAAAGGAGGGCAGGAACAAACAACAAAGTTATTTGGACTCATGCTTCTTGTGTCTGTTAGAAAGGCCAACAAATACACTCCTTGCTCTTCTGACACAGCTCTCTCTGTTCATGATGCGAGACAGCGAGTGCTGATGATGTGCAGGAGCTGATGCAAGGAACAGGGAGGAGGATGCAGCAGGCACAGTGCCAAGCTGACAGAGGGATGATCTCTGGCAGTGGCACTGAAGGAGAAGAGTTTGCAGGCAGCACAGAAAATGGCGCTTTGTTTCACCTCTTCTTTCAGTGCTGCTAAGAATGTAGCCTGGAGCAAGCTGGGAGCACCAGAGCTTGGAGCCCTTTCCAGGCAGGGCTGCATCTGCTGAAGGGGCACAGGGAGCTCAGCAAGAATCAGACACAAACCAGCAGGAGACTGAGGAGCCCCTCTGGTGGCACTGAGCAGCCTCGGGCTCTGCTCACTGCTGCTGGCATTTTCTATGGAACCATCTCCAAGGACTTCTGTTGTACTCTGTATTTCTAAGTGTTTTCCCCCTTGGTTTTTTTTTGTCTCCTGCACCTTGATTTCTCCAAATTTTCCTACCCTATCAGCAGCAGCCCTGTCCAGAATTAGCTCTAAAATATCAGCAAAGCAGCGAGGAACAACAACGGGTGGAATCCTGTGGCTCAGGAATTCGTATACCGGAGCCCAGCCTGTGCATTATGCTGTGTCAGGACCTCCTTTTCTGTGCAAAAGCTAGTGAGCAGTGGAGTTTTTTTGCCTAAGAGCTCCTGAGAAGCAAATGTTGTGCTAGGTTTCTCATGAGTGTATCCGTTAAGTTCATTACTGGCAAACAGAAAGTAAGGCCAGGGTAGCAGAGCAGCTGGGAGCTGGTCACTCCCTGCAAAGGGCTGGTGTATGATGTGAGAACACCATGTTCCAGCACGGGCGAGCAGGGTAAATGTGCTCAAGGTGCTGCAGGTGAGCTTTAGGCTCACTTACAGGGCAGCCATGAGTGGTGAGCACTGCAAGATCCAGCTGCAGTCCCCATCCACGTCCCTTTCAGTGCTGGCTTTAGTGTGTCTGCAGCCTGGATCCAGAGCTCCCTGGGCGGCTCCTGAGGCTGCCTTTGCACTCAGGGTGAGGATGCCCAGGAGCCCCTGAGGCCGGCAGAGGGGACCAGGGCTGGGGCTTGTGGCCTGGCAGGTGTGGCTCTGGGGGCTGGGACATGCCAGGGTGTGGATCACTGTCACTGGCCTGCGGAGCCCTGGCTGTGATGTTCCAGGGACAACAGCAAGAGTGGGGAACTGGGTAGACTAGGGTTTGCCTGAGCCAGAACCTCTAGGTCAGCTGCCTAGCAGTAGAGACCCCTGGAGGACCAAGTGGAGCAGGCAGCAGAAGCTCTTCTGTGGTTTAAAGTGCAAGGAATTTATTAGGAGAGGCAGAAAGAATGTACCTAGCACAAAATCCACAAAAGAAAGCAGAACTTAAAGGAACCTCCAGCACCCTTGTGCACGGGTTTTTAAAATCTTTCAAAACGGGGTTGGACACCATACAGTAACCAATAAGCGACTGTTGGGGTGTGGTTTCGAGGGCCACAACAAATCAGAAGAAGGGGAGGAGAGAGGGGTGGGACAGGGATTGGATCTTGGGGTGAGGGACAGGGAACTTTCTGGAACAAAGGGTAGGGTTTGGGCTGATGGATGGGCCAAAGGGGCCTGGTTGTCTTGACAGACAGGGAAAAGTCTGGTAAGGAGGGAGGGGATTCCTTGAGGGACACTTAGGGAAGAGAGCATAACATGGGGGAGAAATTAACTGTAATGACTCGGGAAGCACTTGAACATACCAGAAGCTAACAGAACATTTGGCTCAATAAACTAACACACTGCAACACAGAAATTCAGGCTTTCAGCAGCTGAGAGGTGGCAGTGTTAGAGCCCGCAGCAGCTGGTGAAAGCCATCTCTCCCTTCAGGTTCTTGCTGTGTGGGAAGGTGCTGCAGGTTGCGGTGGCTGCACTCCCCCTTTGCTGGGAGGATGATCTGTACCAGGAGAGAGCAGAAAGCTGCCATGGTGAGCAGAACATGCTCAGAGCATTACAGTTCAGAGAATGGCAGTGCCCCTGAAGGGCAAAACACTTGAAAGCATAGAATTCTGTGCAGAACCGTTGCACAAATTTTCTCTTCTAGAACGTGCCCATTTTTGTATACAGTAGGTGAATACTCTGGGTTTTATAGAATACATGGGTTTTTTTCTTAAGGTTTTTGGGAGAACTCTCAAGTTTATTTCCATTTGCATTTTACATCCAGCAGGTATAAAGATATATTTTTTAATCTTTTGTAAATACTTAGGGAAAAAATAACTAAGCATTTTTTTAATCTTTTGGGATATTGTGGTTAATATCCTTAGAAAGAAAACATTATTTAACAAGTGTGAAAACACAGAGAGAGGGAAAATAACATAAAAGTCTTTTAGTACAGGGTGTGTAATAAGGACTGCAGAACTGAGTAATTCCTTTAAGGGCAGAATTAGCAAGATATATCACCGAGAATACCTGCCAAGATACTTCCTTAAAAGAAGGGAAATGTGACCTGCAGCCATACGAAGTACAGCCAAAGCAAATGAAAACCTTTGGAAAAGAAGGAATTTGGCCAGTGACATCAGTCTGTCTGGATAATTGAGGGATGCCCATCAACATTGCACTGCATTCCTCAATATTTGCAATGTTTTTTCTCCCAATTTCTGTGAAGTGAATAAGCTGCAGTTCTTTAACCATTAATTTCAGCTCTTTGGGGAATTACCAAGGATCATGTATGTTCTTTTGTAGCTGAGCAGGACTTGAGTTTCCCAAATCTTTTACAAAGCAGAAGGGAACCACAGAGTTACTTGTGCTAAGTATTAATGAAGGGTTTCATGAAAGCTGGTGAATGAGAGCATTGCATTATAGAACTTCCACATTCAAGAAAACAGGAGTCCACTTAGAATAAAACCTATAAGGCTAGCATAACATCAGAACAGGATCAAATGAAATTACTAGACAGGAAGTGATGCGTCAGAAATGAAGTGTATAATTTCTGATACATCTGCATGCATTTGCAAGCTAAAACAGAAAAAGAAGGGCAGAGATAGAACGGAATGAAGATTTTAAAATTGCACCGTGCAGAAGAGACACACAAACCACCAGTGTGAACACAGCTGAGAGATTCATCTTGGAGGTGGATTAGAGTGGAATCCATTCACCGAAGATCTGTGGTGCACAGGAGTGCAAAGACTGAGGAAAAAAGGAGAAAAGTTTAATCTCTGAAATCTATTTAGATTCCTGGAAACATTGTCTAGAGACGTAAAAATCTAAAGCCTCAGAGAATCTGAACCTAAAACTTCCCCAAATGGATTGGTCAGGTATTATGGGCACATCTCTGCTGTTTTCAGGGTCAATGAAATTGACAATGGGTTTCTGGAAATTAGGAATGCCCACCCAGATTTTACCTCCATTACTTGAAGAACACCTTAATAAGGCACTTCAGGAACTGAACACTGACGTTCTCACCCTGCTCTATTTACTTTACGTTTGGGTACAGGCTGGTAGAAGGAGAGATCTGGCTTTGATTTCCAAGTGGAAGGTAAGGAGAAAGACAGGCAGCACAGGAGGCACAAGGCCCTGTCAGAGGACCTGTGGATTGTAACTTGGTGCCCCAGCACTGTTAGGGGACGTTCCCTGTCATTGGTGCAAGCAGCTGGAGACATAAATACTGATTTATTTGGGGGCCACAGTCTTGGTAAATGCAGAGGTGGTTCAGTAACGTGACATGAGGGAGTTCCCTCAGAGCAACGGGGATACCTAAAAGAAGTGAACAGCTCACCACAGCCTGGCCCGCTCAGCTGCTTTTCCTTCTGACCCTCCTGGGGAGGCTCTGACATTTCCTCTTCCCTGATGGAAGCGCAGCTGCTGCCAAGGGAAACATCCCCACACTCACTCAGTGTTCCCTTTGCTTGCCGGATGCCCCATCTGCTGTCCCTGTCCAGGAGAGCTGCTCTGCACGGGAGGAGGAGCCCAAGGGAGAGGCTTTGAAGATGGGGCAGCTGGGATCCCTCTGCTTGCAGCTCTGTTTAAAGATACACGGACTTGCATGTGAACAGGGATAATTATATGGACTTGTACATATGTAGCCTGCTATTTGTACAGGCCTATTTCTGTACATATGGTATCAGATTTATGAATGTACTGTGTATATATGCACGTATAGATACCTGCATACATAATACAGCAATGCTTAGTGCCAACAAAAACATGCTTTAAGCAGATAAGAAACAAAAATATTATAGTAAGGCTACAAAATGCGAGTAATTAATGACACGATTGGTAAGGTTTCTTTTTGGGTGAAGAGAGAGAGGGAATTGAGGGAATCCATAAAATTAGAGGGTTTTGGGAAAGCTGCCAAAGGCAGGCCTCAGATACAGCAGATTTGTGAACAGTGCTAAAGCAACAGTCATGAGATAGGTCAGCAGAAAAAGATATTTAAACAGTAGAAAAAGCAAGGGCAAATCGAACAATAAGCCTGTGTATTAATGCTTGTCTGAATAGCTCTCTAAATTGCAGAAAGTTTATCTAGGAAGATATTAGGAAGGTTAAAGCTTAAAAATGGAGCTCTTTGCATTGTGTCTTACAAACAGGTACTGTATTCAAAATAAGCAAGCATTGTTTTAACCAAAGCTACGTGTGCTTCTGGTGATTGGATAGAACTACTGTCAATATGCTTTTGCTTTGTGTGATTGGTCAAGAAGCTTATAAAGAATGTTGTAACATTAAGTTTTCAGGCCTGCTGCCTGGATTGTGAGCTGCTAGCATCTTCCCATTATCATAATCATGTAATGAGACTGATACTGAAAAAATAAGTAGCTCAAGGCACTTTCCCAGCAGCCCCGTCCTGTTTGCATCTGTAAATAAACCCCCGACTGGCGTCATTTCTGACTGGGCCTGAGGCAGGGGCTGCCATTCCTCATTTGTGGGGAGACTGGAGCTGCCAGAACCACACCAAGCCTGCAGGCACTGCCTGACAGCGCTGCGGCCACTGGGACGGTCGCGCCCCTGAGGCTCAGCCACTTCCTGCTGCTGCTGCTGCTGCTTTTAGGCACATGCAAAGCTCACTGTTTGGCTACGACGGTCTCTGCTTTTGCCCTCTTCCTGTCCCTGTGTAGGGATGGAGCATTGCTGTGCTTTCAGGAAGCTCTCTAGGAAAAACTTCAGCATTGCAAGCTCCTCTGCGCCCTCCATAGATGCATTCTGTGGAAACCCTGACAGCTGCCTTCAGAGCATCCTCAAGCTGGCTCTTCTAAAACCCAGGGTCCTTGTTCCCTTCAGCATGCTCAGCATGACTTTCACTCCATAGTGCTGTGCAACTGAAGCAGCAGGCGAGGGACCTGTGCAGCCTGAGCAGCCCTTGTTGCTCTCTGCCCGTGCACATATCACAGCGTGTAACAGAACGGCAGAAGGGCCCTGTATGCCTCCGGGCTCAGGATTTGTGCCACTTCAGCACAGGTGTGTAAAAAGTGACAAAGACAAACTGTTTGTGAAGGGAAGGCAAAGCAAAGGGGTGAACTGGGAGGCAAAAAAGGGGATGGGCAGTGTGATAAACGAATTGACCAAATTTAAAAACCATACAATTATCTTTATTATTATGCAAGCAAGAATAAGCAAGAATCAGCGCTGGGTGGCCAGGAGACCCTGCTCTTCTTAGGTGCGCACCTCCCCCCTTTAATGTTTGCTTTTTATTGTCCTTTTTCTCCGGATTCCTGGATGACGTGGTTCGTCTTCTGCGCGTGCTCCTCTGGTTGCTAGGGGGTCTTTTTCTGCCTTCTGGTGGTCGTGGGATGAAGGCCCCTAAGTCTTCCTCTTTTTCCACTTTCCTTATAAGGCATATCTATAAGTCTAATTTTTTACAAGCTCAGCATTTTTGCAAGGTTAATAATTGTTACCATATGTGTTTCAGAAAGTCTCCTATATCTGTGGGATGGAATTTTTGCGGACCAAGCAATTCTAGTAAGATTAGTAATTGTTACCAGATGTAGCTGTATCTGGATACCAGAGGGGGGGTTTGTAACCCAAGCAATTCCTTACAAGTTTCCCATACGGCCACATGGGTATCCTGCTTAAACAAGAGCTATTTAGCTATTGTTTTATAATTTAAATTATCTAGCTATAATGAACAAATATATTGTTACTTATTACAATCCCCCATTTCTCTTTTTACCAATTTTGTTCATTAAATCTTTTTAGCTCCTTCCTAGCAAGCGCTAAATGGTCTATTTCATCAGTTAAGCTCTGTGCATTAATTATACCTGCTAATTTCTTTAGTCTTTTCATCATATTCCAATTCATAACAAATTGAAATGCTGACAAAATAAATCCTAGTACAATCAGAATTAAAAGAACGACAATGGGATGGCACATACTGTTTAGGACACCTGTGGCAGTAGGTGACCATCCGAACAGGGTGTCCCACCACCTATAATTGTTATCTTGCTTCACTCTTTCTACTACCTGGTGTATTTTCTCTACATCATGTTGAACAGTTACTAGGGTCTTCTGTCTGTTTTTCCTGATTTTCTCAAGAATTTTGATCAGATTCTGGTGAAACAATAGTTGTCTCACTAGGGTGAAGTTCATCCCAATCGGGGTGGGCATTAACTTGTGAATCAGCATGTAGTTGGATTGTAATAGTGGTGTCACACCCTGTAATCTTGGTGAAGTTACAAGCACAGAAGTTTGAGTGATTCTTTGTATCCACCATAACATTTTCTACTAGCACAAAATCACAGAGAGTTCTAAAACACATGCACCCATTGCCTATGTATATAAGAACTGTTTTAGAAACCTCGTTAGGGCGAATCTCAAAATGGCAAATGTTTTGCTCTGTGTCCAAACAGATATCTTGAGCTATAATTACATCGCCCTCCCAGATGAATCCCAACTGTTCTCGTACAATACAAGATTCCAAGTCAACAGTTTGCCATTTGTCACCAAACTGATGGGCCCATCCTCTATGTTCTGTAGGATAGAGGACAGCTCCGTCATGGTTTATTCCTAATGCGATGACAGGAAAAACTAGATGTACATTGGCATTTTGTATGGTCAAGACAAAGGCAGTGACTGTATTAGAAATAGGGTTATAGGTAAAATTCACCAGTTTCCACCAGGGTTGGAATTCCCTTTCAAATTCAGTGGCATTGTCCCAAATTATTTTCCGAATTTCTGTGGGGAAAGTGCCTTCCTCGCCCTCTCTTATAATTGCAGCAGAGACTGACTGCATCCATAATTGTGCCTGGATACAGCTGAGGGCTAAGGAGACATTATTTTGTGTGGCACCAAGTGCATCAATCACCAATTTGTGATCGTTCACATTTACTCTTTCCCAATTTGGCAAAATGTTTGACAACGTCCACTGGTGTGTCCCCAAAGCCAGTAGAGATGACCTCAGTGGTTGCTGTAATTTGGACAGATCTCTGGCCATAGCAGCCAGTTTGTTCATTGGTACCTCCGAATCGATGCTACTCAGAATTCCCAGTCCTGTGCCTAGAACACCAGTCACATCTCTAAGTTTCGTTGTTCTGAAAGAGCTGCGTTTCCTGAGCCAAGTAGTCCAGCCTTCAAAAGATGTTTGCAAAAACGGAGAACAAGCTGGCTGGACTTCTGAAACATTGGTCTGCATTAGCAGTTCGACCTGTTTGAGAGACCATGCTGGATTGAATAATATTTGTTGTTGACCAGTTTTTCTGATTATAAAAGGTCCTATTTTGAAAATTTTTGGTGTGAGTGTGACTGGTGGTGTAGGTGAAACGGTGATAATGTGAGGTTTAGTAGTGGTAGATCGTGTTTTAATATCTATTGTGAATTTAAAGGAAAGGCCCTGTGTATCTTTTGTCCAGAGACAGACTACCTCTGCCGTGTGAGTTAATGTGAAGTTTTGCCAGCAGTCTCGTGCTGGGTATTCACAATTTATTTGTTTATCCTCCTGACCCATGGAAACACTGATTGAGATTGTGTTAGTATAGTCTGATCCATTAACCATTCGACATCCAATATTAATTTGTTCTCCCACTACTCTTTGAAGCTGCCAACTTTTCTGCCTCTTCCATTCGTGTTTGGCATACAGCAGACCGTCATGCAGAACTAAAGTTAGTAAACTCAAACCTGTGGTATTTCCCATAGATCCGGTAAATTGCAAAAAGGCCTGAGACCAGTCAGTGATCAGGGTCTGTTTGTCTAGGGTCTTGTTCCCTTTGTAAGGCTGATGGGGGTTTCCCCAGGCAGTCGGGAAGCTCAGGATTATAATGATAAAAATAGCTCACCAAGCAGGGCAGGGTCCTAGCAACAAATTTTGTTCACCTCTTATAACCATATCTCTTTTACCTGGAGCATTCCTGTGCTCTGTTCCTGTTCCTGTGGCCCGTTGCTCTCCCCCACTCCTCCTTACCTCTCTGCCTCGCCTGCCAGCCCGGGTGCATCGGTCTGCAGGGATCATTATCTTCTCGGCAGCAGGGGTAGTCTTCAGGGGGTGCATTATTTGGGCTATCCCTTTCACTCCTGCCCCCACTCCTAAGGGCAGGCTGTCAGGCCTCCAGGCAAAGGATCTCTCTTATTTTATGTTAGATTCTCTGCCGTTCCTAGTGAGCTTTACAGGGCCTGAGTCCCACTCTCTGGGTTTTTCTTCCGAGCCTTACGGGCTCGTTTCTTATATATTCGGAAGTAGCGACATACGGTACTATCCCAATTTCGGGGCTCAACTTGCCACTCTATGGGGACATGAATCTTTTTCCCTTCACACACCTGGTCTAATATCACACTCTGATTTTGGCAGATGATCCTATATGATTGGTGATGTATTGCCCAGGCCAGGGCCCAATGTCTCCTCTGCTCTATATTTTCAATTAATGCTATTGCTTCCCTATAAGGGATTTCTCTTTGTCCTGGGGCTGTTGCAAATTTGCTTAGAGCCGTGTAAGGGTTTTCCCTCCTCCAACCCCAATCACAAGTATGACACCAGATACCCCCACCTAATTGTGATTGGAAAACCCACCATTTGAGCCTCCGCAAAATATTTTTATTCATGCCCTACAGATGGGATCACCATATTTAATGCACCCAGGTCTGTTAGACAGTGGCCGCCTTATCTCAGCGAGGACCTCAGCCACTGATATCAGATCATCCCATGTCTGCCAAATAAGAGGACACTTCAGTTCCTTTCCCACCCTTTGAATATTGTCTCTGACCAGTAGCTGCAGTCGGTGTTTCTCCCTCTCAGTCATTCATATTACCAGTTGCTATGCGTTCTTATGTTTTCCGAAGAGTCAATCGTAGATCTCCAGGGCGACTGATCACCTCCCAAGGGGTGTCTGCAGTGATGGGTCTTTTCACTCGACTGCCATGTGTCCAGCCTTTTTCAGCAGTTCGGACGGCTGTCTCTGTGGTAAACAGAACAACATAGGGACCTTCCCATTGCAGTGTTAGGGAGGTCTCTTTCCAAGTTTTAATTAGGACTCTATCTCCAGGTTTAAGCTTATGCATTGCTATATCCAAAGGGGGTCTTTGTACCAATAGCCCTTTTTGTTTTAATTCCTCCCTTCGTTTCATTAGCTGTTGTGTGTAACTCTGAATTTTACTATCTTGGATACAGGGGTGGTTCCCTGGTAGCTCTAAGTCATAAGGCATTCCATAGAGCATTTCAAAGGGAGAAATTCCCACATCCGTCCTAGGTTGGGTTCTAATGTTTAGCAGTGCCAGGGGTAAACATCTGACCCACGACATTTTAGTTTCCACCATAAGTTAAGTGAGTTGCTTCTTGATTTCTCCATTTGCCCTTTCTACCCTCCCTGAGCTTTGAGGGTGCCAAGGGGTGTGATATTTCCATTTAGTACCTAAGGCCATGGTTACCTCCTTTAGTACTTTATTTGAGAAATGGGGGCCTCTATCAGAGTCTAATATTTCTACTAATCCATACCTAGGGATTATTTCTTCCAGTAAGGTTTTAATCACTAGGTTTGCAGTAGGCCGTGATGTAGGATATGCTTCTACGAAGTGGGTTAGATGATCTACTAGTACCAATAAGTACTTCTACCTCCCTACTTCCGGTAGCTCAGTGAAATCTACTTGTACATGTGAAAAAGGTCGGTGTGCTAATTCCCTTCCTCCTGGAATCCTTTCTCTAGCTTGATGCCTATTAGCCCTCTGGCATGTTATACATCCCCTAACTACTTGTTTTGCTATATCATAAATTCCTATACACATATACTTAATAGTAAACTGATCTACTAAGGCTTGGGTTCCCCAGTGAGTCTTTTCATGTAACTGCTGCACTATCCTCTGAGCTACAGATTTTGGCAGCACTTCCCTATCATCTGGTAATTTTTGAATACCCTCATTCTCTGTTATTCCCATTCTGTCTAATTTTTCCTTTTCATGGGCTGTGAAGCTCAGGACACAAACTCTTTCATCATCTCACATTCTCCTTGTTCCCTGCTCCTGGAATTTTCTGAGGGCAGCTTTCTTTGTTTCTCTGTCTGCTATATTGTTTCCTCTGATCAGATGGGAGGGACCCTTTTGATGTCCTTTAACATGTACTATTGCTATTCTCTTTGGGCCTCTTAACGCTTGTAATACCTGAGTGATTAGTTCCCGATGTATTAATTCTTTTCCTTGGGAATTTATTAACCCTCTTTCTTTCCAAATTTTTCCAAAAGTATGTATCACTCCAAAGGCATACTTTGAGTCCGTATAGATGGTCCCATCCTTAGCTTCCAAGAATTTCAGAGCCCGCAATACCGCATAAAGCTCACAGGCCTGGGCTGACCAACTAGGACTCAGAGGGCCGGATTCTATTATTTCTAAATTTTCACCTCCCACAATGGCATATCCTGAGATTCGCTTTCCCTCAACAACCCTAGAGGAACCATCCACAAATAACTTTTCTCCCTCTTCCAGTTCTTCCTCTTCGAGATCCGGTCTAATTTTTGTTTGTTTCTCTATGCTATGTAAGCAATCATGAGTTAAATTCTCCTGTGGATCCCCAAACAGGAATTCAGCAGGGTTTTGCAGAGAGGTGGTTTCAAGTATCAACCGAGCGGATGACAGTAAAATGCCCTCGTATTTCAAAAGTCTGGAGTCTGTTATCCATTTTTCTGCCTTTTGTTGCAATACTGCCCATATATTATGGGGAGTAAAAACTTTCAGTTCTCCTCCATAGGTAATTTTGAGAGCTTCCTCCACTAAAAGGGCTGTGGCTACTATAATCTGCAAGCATGTTGGCCACCCCCTACTTACTGGATCCAGTAATTTAGAAATGTATGCCACTGGTTTTCGACTGCTGGCCCAGTCCTGAGCCAATACCCCAAATGCTACTCCTGCCTCAGTATTAATGAACAAATAAAAAGGTCTCCTAACATCGGGGAGGCTTAGCACCGGGGCATTAGTCAATTCCTCTTTTAGTTGTTCTAATGATTCATCATCCTTTTCAGTCCATTTAATCAAACCTTCAGGAGTTAGTTTTTCATACAAGAATTTTACTTTGCCACTAAAGTTTTCAATCCATTGTCTGCAGTATCCTACGAGACCCAATAGCTGTCTAATTTGTCTCTTATTTCTTGGGGGGGGAAGGGAGAGGATTCCCTTAACCCTCTCTGGATCTAGTGTCTTAGTTCCTTTACTGAGTCGGTGTCCCAGGTACTTCACTTCTTCTTCTACGAATTGCAATTTAGTTTTGGACACCTTCAGCCCCTGAATGCTCAAAAAGTTTAAAAGCTTAATGCTTTCTTCCCTAACTGCTTCCTCACTCTTTCCAGCTATTAACAGATCATCTACATATTGAACAAGGGTTATTCCGGGTTTGGGGTATAGGTTTTCATTATCTGTTCTAATGCATGCCTAAATAAATTTGGGAACTCAGTATATCCCTGTGGGAGCACGGTCCACCTTAGTTGTTGCTTTCGGTGAGTATCTGGATCTTCCCATTTAAATGCAAAATAGTCCCTACATTCTTCCTTCAAGGGGCATGCCCAAAAGGCGTCTTTTAAATCTGTAACACTATACCATTGGTCCTCAGGTTTCAATTGACTGAGCAATGTATGGGGATTAGCTACTACAGGGAACCGGGCAATAGTTCTCTTATTTATTTCCCTTAAATCATGTATTAGTCGGTATTTCCCATCTGGTTTTTTTACAGGTAAGATGGGGGTGTTGAAGGGAGACATACAAGGTTCCAAAAGCCCTTGTTGTATTAACCGTTCTATTTCTGGTTTTAGTCCCCTTCGCCCATCGTGTGACATGGGATATTGTTTTATCCTCACCGGGATTTCCGGGTTTTGGATAATAACTGTGAAAGGCTCTATATTCAGTCTCCCTGCTGTGTCAGGGGTATACCAAACCTCCGGGTTTATCTTCTCCTCGTCAGTGGCCCGTAGGGGGCACAGTCTGACTTTCAACTGTTTTTCTTCAATATTTATATTTATTCCTAATTCCACCATTAAATCCCTACCTAATAAATTGTAATTGGCTTTGGGAACTACTAGCAAGGATCCTATCCCTATTTTTTTCTCTGATTCAATTAAGACATCTTTAATTACAGGAACCTTGAAGGGTTCCCCTTTTGCCCCAATAATCTGTACTGTTAAAGGCGAAATCTTACATCCCGGGGGCAAAGACTGAACTGTTGATCTCTCGGCCCCTGTGTCTACAAGGAAGGTTATGGGGGTTTTCTGGGGACCCACTTTAAGTTTTACCAAGGGCTCTGATGACATTTGAGTCCCCAATAAATAGAGCCCTTGACCCCCCTAATCCTCTTTGAATATTTTCTCATCCCTAAGCCTCTTTCGACATTCCCTCTTCATGTGTCCTTTCCCACCACAGTAGTAGCACACCGTTCCTTCTCTCCCCCCCACTGGGAGCCCTCCTAAATCCCGGGGACCCCTCCTCATGTCATTTCTTTCCCGTGGCGGAGAGTTGTTTCGCTGCCCCTCCCTTACTGATGCCACCATCATCCGAACTTGCCTTTTATGTGCTTCTTCCTCCCGTCTAACATATACTTTCTGAGCCTCCCTAAGCAATTCATCAAGTCCTCTGTCCTGCCAATCCTCTAACTTTTCTAATTTCTTTCGAACATCTTCCCATGATTTAGCTACAAACTGTGTTTTCAGGAGTGCTTGCCCCATAGGTGTTTCTGGATCCACCCCTGAGTATAACTGAAAACTCTTCCTTAATCTTTCCAACCATTCAGTGGGGGTCTCATCCTTTCCTTGGCACTCTGAATGCCTTGCTTATATTTTGTCCCCGGGGCACAGCCTCTCGTATGCCCTGGATTATAATAGTTCTTAAGTCCTGCATATGACCACGATGGTTGGGCTCCTGATTATTCCAATTGGGATTTTGCAAGGGCCATTTGACATCAGCCGCAGGACCTTGAACATGCTGGGCGTCCCAAATTCTCATTCCTGCCCTTCTAATAATCCCTCTCTCCTCTGTTGTAAATAGTATACCTAGAATGGACTGTATCTCTACCCAAGTATATATATTTGGTCCCAGGAACTGATCCACCCTTTCTGCTACTCCTATAGGGTCTTCTAATAATTTTCCCATCTCTTTCTTAAACTCACGGACATCTCCTGAGTTTAAGGGGACAGTGACAAACCCCATCCCAGCTTGAGGTCCTCCTAATGCTATTTCCCTAAGAGGGAACAACCCACTGTTCTCTCCTTCCTCAATTACTGTTTTCATTTGGCTCCGAGTACGTCTCCTGTAATCCGGGGAGTCCGTGACCTGCTGTTTGTCAGGGGCTGATGCTGGAGGAATGTTTGGAAGGGATACACGGGGGGCTGGGGCTGGTGGTGGTACATATGGGGGAGGATAAATAGAAATCTCTTCCTCCACTCGGGACTTTTTCTTTCTATCTTCTTCCCCTTGGCTTCCCTTAAGGGGGAGCAATCTAGTTATTTGCTCATTACTTCCCACCAACCACAATTTAGCATAAGCTTTCTCCTCCAGGTTTTCTGGCTCTTTAGAATTCACATAGATATTCAAGGCTTGACAGACCCAGTCCTCAGAGGATCCGAAAACGGGCCAGTATGTATTTCCTGAATCCAGTTTCTTACCTCCCCATACTACCATGCAATAATTTATCATTTTTGCTTTATCCTTCCCTTTTCTGGAGGGAAAATCATCCCAATACTTAATCATTAATCCTAACGGACTATCTTTAGGTATTGGGGGTAACCGGGGGCCCTCCCCCATGGGGTCACAAGGCTTGCTTTCCTTCTGCCCCATCTTCCAAGGCACCTCCACGCACACACACACACACACCCCTCCGTTGTGGCTCGCTCCCTCGCGGGTTACGAGAAACGCACTACTGGAGGGTCCCTCCTGCTTCCTCCTCAGTTGGACGTCTCATTCACTGTGCCCTGGGATTCCAACCCCCAACGAGCAGTTCACCCTTATACTCACGCATCCTGCATCTTCACTCAGATCTTCGTGCACAAAGTTTACAGGGTTACTGGTGTTTCCTTGCTTATACTCGAATTTAGGTTCATCGGTCCAGAGGGGGGGGTCGGTTGAGAAGATCAGGGCCACCAAAGGGGTGGGGGCGCCCCCCCGAATTCTCAAACCAACCCTGTCTCAGGATCTGAGTCACAGCACCAAATTGTGATAAACGAATCAATGGAATTTAAGAATTGTACAATAATCTTTATTATTATGCAAGCAAGAATAAGCAAGATTCAGCGCTGGGTAGCCAGGAGACTTGCTCTCTTAGGCGCGCACCTCCCCTCTTTCAAGTTCACTTTTTATTGTCCTTTTTCTCCGAATTCCTGGGTGACGTGATCTGTTTTCTGCGTGTGCTCCTCCTGTTGCTCGGGGTCTTTTTTCTGCCTTCTGGTGGTCATGGGATGAAGGCCCCAAGTCTTCCTCTTTGGCCGCTTTCCTTATACAGCATACCTATAAGTCTTTTTTCTAAGCTCTGCATTCTTGCAAGGTTAATAATTGTTATCATATGTGTTTCAGAAAGTCTCCTATATCTATAGGGTAGAATTTTTGCAGAGCAAGCAATTCTACAAGGTTAGTAATTATTACCAGATGTGGCTGAATCTGGTTACCAAGGGGGGGTTTGTAGCCTATGTTTCCCATACAGCCCCATAGATATTCTTTGTATGTTTCCCATACAGCCCTATAGATATTCTACAAAATCTATTTAGCTATTGTTTTTAATTTAAATCATCATCTAGCTATTAATGAACAAATATATTGTTACTTATTACACTTTCCAAAAGTGACTGCGGATTGGAAGGTGACAGTGCCACCTCTCCAACGACACTGGGCAAACCAACAATCCTTCAACTCTCTCCTCCTCCATAAAGCAATGCAAAACAAAAAGTTATTTACAGAAAGTGTGTGAGAAAGTTCACTACAAGAATGGCAATATCAGAAGACATAGAAAATCTTAAAAAACCAGGGTGACACCCCTGCAGCATTACAGGCTAGGGACAGAGTGGCTGGACAGCAGCCAGGCAGAAGGGGACCTGCAGGGACTGATGGACAGCAGGCTGGACAAGAGCCAGCAGTGTGCCCAGGTAGCCAAGAAGGCCAATGGCTCCTGGCCTGGATCAGGAATGGTGTGGCCAGCAGGAGCAGGGCAGGGATTCTTCCCCTGTGCTCAGCACTGCTTGGGTAACACCTCCAGTGCTGTGTCCAGTGCTAGGCCCACCAATTTAGGAAGGCCATGGAGGGGCTGGAGCGTGTCCAGAGAAGGGCAACAAGGCTGGGGAGGGGTCTGGAAAACAAGTAGTTTGAGAAGCGGCTGAGGGAGCTGGTGTTCTTTATCCTGGAGAAGAGGAGGCTCAGGGGAGACAAGGTGATGTCAGGGCACATCAAGGTTGGACTTGATGATCTCCAAGGTCTTTTCCAACCTTGCTGATTCTGGGATTCTCTGAAGCCACCCTTGAAGCAGTCACAGGATGAGCCCTGGGCCTCCTCTGCAGAAGCTCCAGCAGCCCAGGTCCCTCAGCTTCTCCTGGCAGCCCCAAAGCCCATCCTGTCAGTCCTGCTGAGCCTCTGCAGCTCCTCCTCACTGCCCACAACAGGGAGCCCCAGAGCCAGGCACAGCAGCCCAGATGTGCCCCCCTGGCCTGGGGTGTCTCTGGCAAGGGAGCAGCACTAGGCACTGCAGGAGCCTGCAGACAATTCCTGCAGCACTTGTAGGATGATCCTGCTGCCCACAAGACGTTCCCATGGGGCCAAGTCAGGAACTGCAATGGGGAGTGGGGCCAGAGAGGAAAAGGCAAACAGGGATGGGCTGTTTGCAGGGGAGGGAACAAGGGTGGGCAACAGGAAGAAATTTGTACAAGGGAAGAGTAAAGAAATCAAAGGTGAAACCAAGGAAATGCTAAGGGCAGTTTGGGGGTGGCTGCCAGGAAGCCCTGGATTTGAGCAACAGTGTCTGCAGTGGGACAAAAACTCCCAGCTGATGAGAACAAACTTTTTGGCTGAGTGCAGAGGCCAGGACAAAGCTGAGTGGTTTCCCTGGTGTCCCCCAGCCCTTGCTGGCCCCAGGGGCTGATGGCATTTGTGCTCCCTCAGGTTCATGTCCCCACACCAACAGCATGGGGGTGCTCCTGCTGCTGTGTGCAATGCAAACAGGGGCTGCTGAGCCAGTGCTGCCATGTCTGTGCCTGCAAGGATGGGGCCCCTGTGTGAGCTGGGGGAGAGGCCAGGGCTGCAGAGGGGGGATGTTGTTGGCAGCTCCATGAGGACGCTCTGGGACGCTGCCCTGGGCTGTCCAGCGCACTGGGGATGGATCAGCCCCTGCTCTGCTGCTCCTTCCCATCTGCTCCAGGGCCCTTGCAGAGCCCCAACCATGCTGTTTGCCCCCAGCCTGCCCACGGCCAGCCTGGGGCTGTTCACAGGGATTTTCTGTGCTGAGCATTGGCCTGGCTGTGTTATTGAGAGGGTCTGGGCAAGGAGCCTGGAGCCCCCAGGGCCTGGCCTGAGGCGTCAGCGCTGCCCCAGTAGTGCCCATGGCCTGTCCCTGCTGCAGCCCCGGCACTGCCACCCCCAGGGCTGTGCCAGGCCCCGAGAGCACTCAGGCCCTGCAGCAACACCAGGGCCACCAGGGCAGCGGGGCAGGGCCACGGCAGCAGCACTGGCAACATCAAGTGCTGCTGCTGCTGGGCACAGCTGCTGGGCCAGCACTGATCTGCTCCCAGCTCTGCACACAGACATTGCTGCTGCAGCTCCAGAGAAGGCAACAAAAGGGCATCTCTGCAGAAAACTTTGCTTGGAGATCCTTTAGTTCCTTTAAATCCACCAAGAGTGCAGCCCTTCCTTGACACAGCCCGTGGCCACAGGTAAGGTAGAGAGAAACAAAATGAAAAATGCCACAGAAAATATAATTTTTTTGTGGACAATATGAAAAAAAAAAAAAAGAAAACAAAGGAAAAGAATCCCCAAAATGAAGCCAGTAAGAAGTATTAAAGATTATTTTTATTACAAGTTATTTGTGATTTTTACTATTACTATTACTATTTGTAATAAAAGAGAAGATTAATGTTTTTTAAACCATCCAGTCATCATTCTCCACACTGCAGCCTTGAGCTCCTGGTTCCTCAGGCTGTAGATGAGGGGGTTCATGGCTGGAGGAACCACCAAGTACAGAACTGACAGGGCCATATCCAGGGATGGGGAGGACATGGAGGGGGGCTTCAGGTGGGCAAATGTGCCAGTGCTGAGGAACAGGGAGACCACGACCAGGTGAGGGAGGCAGGTGGAAAAGGCTTTGTGCCGTCCCTGCTCAGAGGGGATCCTCAGCACAGCCCTGAAGATCTGCACATAGGAGAAAACAATGAACAGAAAACAACCAAATACCAAAGACACACTGACAGCAAGAAGTCCCTGTTCCCTGAGGTAGGATCTGGAGCAGGAGAGCTTGAGGATCTGTGGAATTTCACAGAAGAACTGACCTAGGGCATTGCCCTGGCACAGGGGCAGGGAAAATGTATTGGCTGTGTGCAGCAGAGCATTGAGAAAGCCACTGGCCCAGGCAGCTGCTGCCATGTGGGCACAAGCTCTGCTGCCCAGGAGGGTCCCGTAGTGCAGGGGTTTGCAGATGGACACGTAGCGGTCGTAGCACATGATGGTCAGCAGATAAAACTCTGTTGAAATGAAGAACATAATGAAAAATATCTGTGCAGCACATCCTGTGTAGGAGATGTTGCTGCTGTCCCAGAGGGAATTGTGCATGGCTTTGGGGACAGTGGTGCAGATGCAGCCCAGGTCAGTGAGGGCCAGGTTGAGCAGGAAGAAGAACATGGGCGTGTGCAGGTGGTGGCCGCAGGCTACGGCGCTGATGATGAGGCCGTTGCCCAGGAGGGCAGCCAGGGAGATGCCCAGCAAGAGGCAGAAGTGCAGGAGCTGCAGCTGCCGCGTGTCTGCCAATGGCAGCAGGAGGAAGTGCCTGATGGAGCTGCTGTTGGACATTTTTTCACTCTGCCCATGTAGTCCTATTCAAGCAGAGGACAATGACAAGTCAGAGCAGACTTTGCTGAGCAATGTCCAAGCCCTCTCTCCCATTTCTGCCCCTCCTGCTCTGTATCACCCAATTTTCCTTTCATTAGAGTCCTTCCTTCAGCCCCGTGCCTGGAGCTCTGCTGGGATCTGGCCCCCTTGCTGTGACGAGCAGGGGCTGTGCCTGGGGACACCAAGGGATCAGCTCTGCTCTTCAGCAGTGAGGTCATGGGAACGGGGACAGGGGCCAGTCCTTGGCTTGGATTTCATCAGCCCAAACTGCTCCTGAGGCAGAGGAGCTTGGCAGCATCTCCTCTCCCAGGGCTAAGGAATGGTGACAGCCAAAGGCAGTTTGGGAGGGTTTTCTGCTGTGCCCAGGGAGATTAGAGAGAACTGTGCAATGCAAGAGCAGTGGCTGTAACACAGTGAAGGGTGAGGGGAGCTGCTCTCTCAATCCATCTTTTCCCAGCTGCCTTTTCTGCGATCCAGGGCAGTCTCTGTGTTCCCCTAGAAATCAGCCTGACACAGCTGAGAGCAGTGGGACCCACAGCAGAGCAAACTGGCTCAGCCTGTCTCAGTCTCAGCCCCCTCTAGCCAAGGACACTCCTGTGCCCCAGTGTCCCCTGGAGGCAGCTGACAGCTTGGGTGGCATCCCCAGGACACACCAAGGGTCCTGTCCATGGCACTGCTTGAGGAGAGTGGGCTCATTGCCAGTTTCCCAGGCTGCCCTGCCCAGAGCTGCCCGGGCACAGGGAGCTGGGATACCCCATTGCTGTGCTCAGCCTGCACAGGAGGAGCCCAAGGGCTGGGCCTGGCCCTGCAGCTGGAACTGCCATTGCAGAGAGCCCCTCAGCAATGCCAGCAGCACCTGGGCAAGGAAAGGAGAGAGAGAGAGCCGGGCCTGAGGAAAAGCCTTTCCCTGGCCAGCCCTGCCCAACCCCTGCCAGGCAGCAGCAGGGCAGGACAGTGGCCCTCAGGTCCTGGTCAGCAGGGAATGGGCACATGGCCGCAGAGATGCCCTTCATCTCTGGGGCTGCTCTGCCGGCCCAGGAGGGACTGAGGGCCCCGAGCCCCCGGGCTGAGGGCTGTGCTGGCTGCGAGGGGACACAAGAGCTGTGCTGCTCAGGGCAGTGTGTGCCCTGCAGGGCAGGCCCGGCAGGTGCCACATCTGCCCTGCAGCAGGGCTTCCCTCAGCACTGCCACCCTCCCTGCCTGCCCACGGCTCTGCTGCTGGAGCTGTCCCAGCCCCAGCTGCTCCTGTGGCCCCGGGCTGCTTCCCTGCCAGAGCTGCCAGAGCCCAGCCCAGCCCCTGGGCCAGCCCTGCCCTGCAGCTGCTCGGCCCTGCAGGGAATAAAGAACAGCTCCCCCAGCCTGGGCATCATGGAAAGGTAATGCTGCATGGGTCTGGAGGCTGGGCAGGTGCAGGCACTTGCTGAGGTTCACAGGAAAACTCAGTGTGATGGTTTAAGAGCCTCAGCCCCTGCTCTGCCCTGCACAGCTGAGTTTCCATTGCCACCAAGCTGAGGTGGGGAAAAGTGGGAGCACAGATTCACGAAAGCAGAGACACAAGCAGGAAACCTGAGCCCTGAATGAGCTCATGAAAAGTCCCCTCAGAAATGAGCTGGGCATGAGCTGGAGCTCTGAGCAGCCCTGGCCCACACAGCACCCTCTCCAAAGCAGCAGGAGCTGCCCTTGCAGGAGTCACTTCTTGCACCCACTGCTCCCCTGCAGCATCCATGGGGAGGTGCCAGGCAGGCTGAGAGCTGCCCCTGCCAGCTGGCACATGCCCTGGGCTGGCCAAGAGCCCTGAGGGGCGCAGGAGCTGCTCTTCTGTCCCTGGCAGCAGGAGCCGTCCTGACCTTTCCCTCTGATGGTGCCCAGGGCAGCCCCGCTCTGCAGCACATCCTCCCCCAAAGCAGAAACAGCAGCAGAGCCATCCTTACAGTCATGTCAGTCCTGCCATCTCCAGCTTTAGGAGATCCCTGCATCCAGAGATTGACTGTGTCAAAAGCTGTGAAGATTTCTCCATGAATGAGTGCAGAATTGTCCTTGCAGCTGCATTGAGCTTCCTTCTGCTTCACTGCTCTCAGACACCTGCAGGCAGTGCCCTCAGCCCTGCTGGGCTGGGAGAAGTGCTGCTCATCAGGAGAAATGTCTTTTTGAGTTCTTCTTGGTTTCCAAGGGCTCCTTCTGTGCCAGGAGCCCAGCCCAGCACAGGAGCACAGACACAGCACAAGGACTTTAATGAACCTCTGGGGCTTTGGTGCTGTTTACATCAGACTCAGTCCCAGAGAGCATTCAAAAAACTTCTCAAGAATACTAAGTTAAATTTAAACGTCAAATTTTCTTGAAGTTTTAATGGGTCCCACTGAGGGACACAACTGAGAAAGTTTTCTCCAGGTAGAGCAGAACACTAGAGGCAGGGATGACAGGTGGGGACACACAAGGCAAAGGCGTCTCTGGTGCTGAGCACACCTGGATGTGTTTGAGGAATGCAAAGGGCCAAGGCCTGAGCCCCGGCCCCTGGCCAGGCAGATCCTGTCCCTCCTTCCTTGCTCAGGGCTCTTCCTGGGATGGGCACTGGCATGTGGGGATGTGCAATGGCAAGGGCAGGAGCATGGGGCGGCCCCTGCCAGGCTGCTGAGCAGGGACAAGGAGGCAATGAGGCCCCAGCCCTGCAAGGGTCACTTGTCCCCTCGTGGCCTCAGGCCCGGGCCCAGCAGCCATGGCCAAAGTGCTGCCCAAGTTGGCTCTGGCAGGGCTGTCTTGCAGCTGCTGCCCATCCCTATGCCCTGTGCAGCCCAGGCTGTCCCACGGTGTCCCTGCCCTGCGCCTCTGTCCCTGCAGGCTGTCGGCATCCCCCGGCTGCCCCACCTGGCTGGGCCCTTCCTTTGCTGACAGCTCTGCCTCCTGCCTGCCTCTGCCTGCCCACACAGAGCCTTGGGCTGCTCCAGGCTCCTTCTGGGTTACATGTTGCACCACGGCCCTGCCCTGGAAGGGAAATTCCTTTTTTGTCCAGTCTGGGCCTCCCCAGCTGCATTTGTGTCATTATTTCTCTCTCTGGCTGTTTCCCACTATGGAAAAAAAGCTCCACCATTTTTGAATCCAACCTTCAAGCCCTGCCAGGCCATTCCTATTCTGTTCTCAGTCTCTTCACAGCTGAGCTCAGGCACATCAGCCTCCATGTATGGGTTATGCTCTGGAGGCTTCCAAACCCCAGCTTGGGAGATCTCTGGGCCATCTCCAAGGTGCTTTCAAATGAAAATATTCAGCTCATAGTGTGAGAAAATCACCAGAGGCCAAGGCAAGGCAGAGCTGTCTGTCCTGGCAGCTTTTGTCAGGGAGCAATCCTGGGATAGGATGAATTTTGGCAGCCAAATTCCAATTTCTGCCATGGACTATAGACAAGAAGGCTGCTTCTTTTCTGTGGAAAGGAAGGCACAGAGCCCTGGTACTTCTGAGGCAGATGAGAGGTGACCACCAGAGGCAAAGGCCAGCCAGAGCTGGCAGTTTTTTTTTCTGGGAGATACCCTTGCCTACAGAAATTTTTTCAGGGGAGTACCAAATTTGTCCATGGGCATCTGGAAAGAGACAGTTCTTTTCCATAGGAAGGAAAGCAAGGAGTCCCAGCGGATCATGTGCAGATGAGAGGCAGCCCTTGACATTCCAAGATCAGCCAGACCTGTTCCATGTTCCCTTGGTTCCATGGACCCCATGGTGTCACCATGGTCTCAATAGGAAGGAAAGAGCCCAAACGTTCCAGGGGCAGATGAGGGGCAGTCACCAGAGGCCAAGGACAGCCAGACCTCTCTGTCCTGGCAGCTTTTGTCTGAAATCAACCCTTGGATATATGGATTTATCCATGTGGAATCCCAATTTTGGCCATTTCTGCATTGATAAGAGGGATGTCTTTTCCATAGGAAGGAAAGCACAGAGCCCAAGTGTTTCCGGGGCAGAAGTAGAGAGAGAAGGCTCTTGAGAGGCCAAGCCAGTCAGACCTGTTTGTCCTGACAGCTTTTTTCACAGAGGAATCCTTGGACATACAGAATTTGGGAGGTGGAATCTCAATTTTGACCGTGGGCACCTGGTCAAGATGGGTTGTTTTTCCCATAGGAAAGAAAAACACAAAGTCCAAGTATTTTGGAAGAAGATGAGAGATGGCCCCCCATGGGCCAAGACAGCCAGACCTGTCTCTCCTGACACCTTTCATCTGGGGGAAATCCTTGGACATAGGGCATTTTGGAGGTGGAATCTCAGTTTTGGCTGTGGGTGCCTGGAGGCAGAGGCTCAATTTTGGCCATGTGTGCCTGGATGTGAAAGGTGCTTTTTTCCCATAGGAAAGAAAAACACATGGTCCCAGTGTTTCAAAGGCAGGTGAGAGGTGGCCCCTGGGTAGTCAAGGCAGCCAGATCTGTCTGTCCCAGCAGATTTCATCTGGGAACAATCTTTGCACAGAAGGAAATTTGGAGGAGGAATCCCAATTTTGTCCACGGGGCTCTGGAGGAGAAGAACAGTTCTCTCCCATAGGAAG
The DNA here is from genome assembly GCF_047830755.1 of Zonotrichia albicollis. Classification (NCBI taxonomy): domain Eukaryota; kingdom Metazoa; phylum Chordata; class Aves; order Passeriformes; family Passerellidae; genus Zonotrichia; species Zonotrichia albicollis. The sequence goes on along the minus strand of NC_133827.1, from coordinate 2,841,271 downwards.
GAAAGCCCAGAGCCCCAGGGGTTCCAGGCAGATGTGAAGCAGCCCTCGGCATACCAAGGTGCACCAGACCTGTCAGGTGATCGCCAGGAGGCCCTGTCAGCCAGACCTGTTCCATGTTCCCTTGGTTTCATGGGATCCCACAGTGTCACAATGGTCTCCTTGGTTCCATGAGGCCCTGGAGCGGCACAATGTTGCCCTTGCTTCTGTAGTGTCACAGGGGCCCCGAGCTTCCATGAGGCCCTGCAATGTCACAATGGCTTCCTGGTTCCACGAAGCCCTGATGTGTCACCATGGGCCCCTAAGCTCCATGCGCCCTCGCTGTGTCACAGTGGCTCCTCTGTGACACTACGGGCTGCACAAGGTCACCATGGACTGTTGGTGCCGTGGGACCCCTGAGTTTCACAATGGTCCCTTGATTCCATGAGGCACCACAGTGTCACAATGGCCCCTTGGTTCCATGAGGTTCCCCAGTGTCACCGTGTTGTCCTTTGACCCACATTGTCACAACTGACCCATGGCTTCATGAGGTTCTGTAGTGTCAATGTGGTCACTGTCAGAAGCTGGATGAGATCGATGTTCTGAGACACCATGGGATGCTCAGAATTCCCGTGTGGGGCCAGGGCCAGGTCAGGCCTTGGTTTGTGGTGGGACAGAGCCCCGCCCCCAGCCCTGGCCTGGCAGAGCTGTCAATCACACAGCAGGGGTGGTGTTATCCCAGCTCTGGTTGGCTCAGCTGTAAATTAATCACACAACAGGGGCAGCTGGTGCCTATCCTGACTCTGATTGGAATGGCAGCTGGCAGTCCCACCCCAGGGACGTGCCCATGAAGGCCCAGGGGGTTATAAGCCAGAGCACAAGACCAGTCTGTGGTTTGGCTTCTGTTTTCTCCTGGGGTTTTTGTGTTGGCATTACTGGAAGCTGAGCAGTTGGTACCTATGTGTGTGTGTTTCTATAGATCTTCTGTCTTTCTGATGTTCTCTATTTCTTCTCCTTCTAATCCTACTTACCTGAAACATTTTTGGGTAACTAAACATCTTAACAGTTAAAGGTTTTCAGGTTCAATGGGCTAAGTTAGTGAAGTTAATGCTATGATAAGCGGTTTATGTTGAAGTGGATGTTGAATTAAAACCTTTGCCAAAGTTCCTTGACTGTCCACAGTTTGCCAGTAAAATTTTCTGTCATTTTGACCTCTTAGCTCAGTTGGTGAGAGCATGGTGCTGGTATCACCGAGGCTGTGGGTTCAATCCCTGTGTGGGCCATTCACTTAAGAGCTGGACTTGATGAACCTTGTGGGTCTCTTCCTACCAAGAATATTCTTTGCATCTGCCCATGTTGACAATATCTGGTTGGTGTTTCTCCTGTGCACCAAACTCAAGGGAAGGAACCTTTGGTTACCCCCAGAATTTTAGTGTTCTGGGGTGTTCCAGCCCTGCAGGCTCACAATGGCCTCTTGTTTCCATGAGGCCCCACAGTGTCACACTGGCCCCTTGGTTGCACAACTTCCCACAGTGTCCCACTGGCCCCTTGGTTCCATGAGGATCTGCAGTGTCACACAGGTTGATGACATTTGTCCTTGCTGCCCCTCACATCCCACTGCCCCACAGACAGCCCCAAGCCACCCGTGAGGGACAGACCCTGCTGTCCCAGGCTGGGCTCAGGGCTTGGCCTTTCTGTTCCCCCAGCCAGCCCAGGCCTTGCTCAGCATTGCAGTTCCCTGCTCAGAGCCTTTGGCTCCCTGCAATCCTGGCCTCAAGATTCTGCTCTGAGCAGTCCCTGGGGAGCCTTTGGCACTCCCTGCCTTCAGTGGGGCCCAGTGATGCTCCAAGGGACTTGGAGTTTTGCTTCTGACTTCTTGAGAAGCTTCTTCAGCCTCCTCTAAGTGCCTGAGGGTCCTGGACTCAGCCCCAAATCCACCATGGGTTTGATTAAAATATAGAAAGCACTTCAGGGCTCTTTCTCTGGCTTCAATGGTTTTCAGGTCTTCAGGGCTTGTACAGCTCACTTTAGTCAGTTTGGAATTCTTTTCAAGAGAAAGATTTCAAAATGTATCTCATGACTTTTTTTCTTTAATCAAGTGAGTATTTTTCTATTTTCCAGTTCAGAGAAGAGCTGATAGAAGCATTTCCCAGGTGATCTTGATGCTGAATGTCTCCTTAGGAGGTCTGGGCACAGAGAAGAATGAGCCCCTTGAGGGCTGACCCTGTTTGGACAAGCTGCTCCTCGCCCCCAGCCTCACCATGTCTGATATGGCCCACCTGGCACTGACATCCCTGTGCCCTCCAGCAGATCCATGTCCCCTGAGCTCTGCAGCTCCATGTCCCAGCCCATTGTACCATGTCCCACCTGCTCTCCTCAGGGCTCTGCCTGCACAAAGGCACAGGAAAAGTTTTCCTGTTGGGAAGGATGGAATGGAAAAGCCTGAGCAGGTTTCCTGAACAACAAACCCCTCTCAAGAACCACCTGCTCAGTCCAGGCTGCCTGGAATGGTGTCACCGTTCTCCAAGGGACAGTATGAGCTGAAATGATCTCTGGAAGCAGAATTCTCTGTGTCTTGCAGCTGAATTCTCTGTCCTTGTCCTTTCCCTGGATCTCTGTTGCAGATGGAAGCTGCTGGTGCCATCCTCACCTTTAACCTCTCTCTTGAATGCAAACAGATGTTCCCAGCTGTGTTAAGCAGGATTTGCTAAATGTCTCTACAAAACTTCTGTTGTTCCTCATGGAATGAGGGGGCCATTTTGGCACTGAGGGGGTGACGTGGAAACAAGGAGTCAATTGTGATCCTGGGGTCCCATGAAACCAAGTGGCCATGGTGACACAGCAGGGCCATATGGATCCAGCGGTCCATTGTGACACTGTGGATCCAAGGAGACCATGGAGACACCTCCAGAACCTCATGGAACCAAGGAGTCCATGGTGACCCAGCGGGGCTTCATGGAGCCAATGGTCCATGGTGACACTGCCCATCCAAGGAGTCCACTGTGACACTGTGGAAGCTCATGGAGGGAGAGAGGCCATTGTGACACTGAAGAACTTCATGGCACCAAATATCCATGGTGACACAGCAGGGCATCATGGGAACCAAGGAACCGCTGTTGGCAGAAGGGAAACTCATCGACCCAGGGGCCCTTGTGGCACTGCAGAACCAACAGAGCTGCTGGACCTTGTCCCCTGGCCCTGCACAACTCCTTGGGAGCCATGGCAGGAGCAGCACCCTGGGAGCCTCGGGAATGCCCCTCTGGGATCCACGGCACGTACTCTCAGGGGCTGGAATTCCAGTTCCCAGCCAGGAAAAGATGTTCCTCCCCTTGAAGGCAAAGCTCTTAAGAAGGAGCCAAAATCCAAGTGGAGCAAGATCTTACAGTGACATTTCACTGCCAGCCTTCATAACTTCATCCATGGTTGTTGTAGCTCATGGATTGGGAATGAAATCAGGGCAGGGTCTTTGGTGGGAGCTGCCCTGGGTCAAGAATCACAGAATCACAGAAATTCTAGGTTGGAAGAGACCTTTAAGATCATCGAGTCCAACCCATGTTCTAACACCTCAACTAGATCATGGCACCAAGTGCCACATCCAGGCTTTTTTTAAACTCTTCGAAGGATGGTGACTCTACCACCTCCCTGGGTAGATGATTCCAGTATTTGACCACTCTTTCTGTGGAAAACTTCCTCCCTAATTCTAGCCTGTATCTCCCTTGGTGCAGCTTGAGACTATGTTCTTTTGTTCTGTCTGTTGTTGCCTGGAGAAAGAGACCGACCCCCAGCTCACCACAGCCACCCTTCAGGAAGTTGAAGAGAGTGATAAGGTCACCCCTGAGTCTCCTTTTCTCCAGGCTGAACAACCCCAGCTCCCTCAGTCATTCTTCATACAGCTTGTGTTCCAAGCCCCTCACCAGCCTCGTTGCTCTCCTTTGGACATGCTCAAGCATCTCAACGTCCCTCCTAAACTGAGGGGCCCAGAACTGGACGCAATACTCCAGGTGAGGCCTCACCAGTGCCACATACAGGGGAAGAATGACCTCCCTGCTCCTGCTGGCCACACCATTCCTGATACTGGCCAGGATGTCATTGGCCTTCTTGGCCACCTGGGCACACTGCTGGCTCATGTTCAGCCGACTGTAAACCAGCACCCCCAGGTCCCTTCCCACCCGAGCACTGTCCAGCCACACCGTTCCTAGCTTACATTGTTGCAGGGGGTTATTGTGGCCAAAGTGCAGGACTCAGCACTTGGACTTATTGAACCTCATCCCATTAGATTCTGCCCATCCATCCAACCGTTCCAAGTCCCTCTGCAAAGCCCTCTGTCCCTGTAACAGATCAACACACGTTCCCAGCTTAGTGTCATCTGCAAATTTGTTAATAAAGGACTCTAAGCCCTCATCCATGTCATCAATAAAAATATTAAACAGAACTGGCCCCAGCACAGATCCCTAAGGGACACCACTGGTGACTGGTCGCCAGCTGGATGCAGCACCATTCACCACCACTCTCTGGGTCCGGCCATGCAGCCAGTTCTGAACCCAGCAAAGAGTGCTCCTGTCCAAGCCACGGGCTGCCAGCTTGTCTAGGAGTACACTGTGGGAGACAGTGTCAAAGGCCTTGCTGAAATCCAAGTAAACAACATCTACAGCCTTCCCTTCATCAACTAGGCGGGTTACCTGGTCATAAAAGGTGACCAGGTTGGTCAAACATGACCTACCTCTCCTAAATCCATGCTGGCTGAGTCTGATACCCTGGCCATCTTGTAAATTTTGCGTGATGGCACTTAATATAAACTGTTCCATTATTTTGCCAGGTACTGAGGTTAGGCCGACTGGTCTATAATTACCAGGATCTTCCTTTGCACCTTTTTTATGAATGGGTATCACATTGGCCAGCTTCCAGTCATCCGGAACCTCACCAGTGAGCCATGACTGTTGGTAAATGTGGGAGAGTGGCTTTGCAAGCTCATTTGCCAGCTCTCTCATTACCCTGGGGTGGATCCCATCTGGTCCCATAGATTTATGAAAATCCAAGCATTTCAGTAGTTCTATGACAGCCTCCTCTTGGATAATGGGGGGACCATTCTGCTCCCTGTCACCATCAACCAGCCCAGGTGGGCAGGTGTCTTGAGGGCAAGTCATCTTGCCACTAAAAACTGAGGCAAAATAGGCATTAAGCACTTCTGCCTTTTCCTCATCTGCAGATACTAAGTTCCCTCCTTTGTCCAATAAAGAACAAAGGCTGGTCTTACCTTTCCTTCTACCATTAATGTATTTGTAAAAACATTTTTTATTATCCTTTACAGAAGTTGCCATTCTAAGTTCAAACTGAGCTTTGGCCTCCCTAATTTTTTTTCTGCATGCTCTAGCAGCCTTCTTGAATACTTCCTTAGAGACCTGACCCTTCTTCCAACTCTGATACATCCTCTTTTTTATTCTTAAGTTCCTCCAAAATCTCCTTGCCCAGCCAGGCTGGACGTTTACCCCGTTGACTGATCTTTCGGCACACAGGGATGGTCTGTTCCTGTGCCCTCAAGATCTCTGTTTTGAGGTATGCCCACCCTTCCTGAACTCCTTTGTTTTTTAGGACTGCTTCCCAAGGGACGTTCTGAATAAGTCTCCTAAACAGGCCAAAGTCTGCCCTCCGGAAGTCCAATGCAAGAGTTTTACTGGTGCTCTTCCTGACTTCACCAGATATTGAGAACTCTATTATTTTGTGATCACTCTGCCCCAAGCGACCTCCAACCACCACATCTCCCACCAGCCCATCTCTATTTGCAAACAGCAAATCTAACATAGTCCCTCCCCTGGTGGGCTCACCCACCAGCTGCAATAAAAAGTTGTCCTACATACATTCTAAGAATTTCCTGGACTGCCTCTTTATTGCTGTATTAAGTTCCCAGCAGATGTCTGGTAGGTTGAAGTCACCCACAAGAACAAGGGCTGATGATCTTGAAACATTACCTAGCTGCTTATAGAATAAGTGATCTACCTCTTCTTCCTGGTCGGGTGGACGATAACAGACTCCCAGTATGGCGTCAGCCTTGTTGGCCTTCCCCTTTATTCTTACCCATAGACATTCAACTCCATCTTCCTTAGTTTCAGTTTCGATGGCATCAAAAGTTTGCTTAATATAAAGGGCCACCCCTCCACCTCTTCTTCCTTTCCTATCTCTCCTGAAGAGCTTGTATCCATCCAGTGCAGTACTGCAGTTATGTGAGTCATCCCACCATGTTTCCATGATGGCAACTACATCACAGCTCTGCAGTTGCACCATGGCTTCCAACTCTTCTTGTTTGTTGCCCAAGCTGCGTGCATTGGTATACATGCACCTCATCTGGGCTACTGACTTCACCCCTAACTTAGCCTTGCAATTCTTGGGCCTGTTTCCATATAGCTCAGCTGGTTCCCCTTCCCCCTTCAAACCTAGTTTAAAGCTCTCTCAATGAGGTCTGCCAGTTCATGAGCTAAAAACCTTTTGCCCTTAACAGAGAGGTGTACCTCATCTGGTTTCAGCAGAGAAGATGCTGTAAAAGTTTCCCCATAATCAAAGAATCCAAACTTTTGCCTATGACACCAACCCTTGAGCCACTTGTTGATGATGCGGATTCTTCTGTTTCTTTCATCATTTTCCTTCGCCACCAAAGGGACTGAGCAGAACACTACCTGTGCTCCTGCCCTGTCAACTACATGACCCAGCACCCTGAAGTCCTTTCTAATTGCCTTGACACTCCTCTTCTCAATCTCATCATTGCCAGCCTGGAGTATCAGCAGTGGGTAATAATCAGAGGGCTGAATCAGCCCAGGAAGTCTCTCAGTGATATTTTGTACCCGGGCCCCAGGGAGGCAACAGACTTCCCTGTGGGATGGGTCTGGTCGACATATGGGGCCCTCAGTTCCCTTCAGGAGGGAATCACCTACTACGATTACCCTTCTTTTCTTCTTGATGCTAGAGGTAGTGATCCGTCTTGGAGAGGAATCATAATTGGGGGGTTCACTGGGCAGGAAATTCTCTCCTAAATCATCTAGTTGGGTCTCTCTATCCAGGATCTCATACCTATTCTGAAGTGGTACTTGGCTAGATGTTCCAATGATCTTTTTTCTTTGTGCTTTTACTCTCTTAGCGATTTCAAATCTGGCCACAACATTGAAATTTTCCCAATGCTGCATGGAACTCCCTTGGCATTAGCAGGAATGCCATGCCAAATTCTGTCCCCGCAAATTAGAAACAAACCCCGTGGCAATTGCACTGGGACTTGGATTGATCCTCTGGCAGTTTTCTCTGTGTATTTACACCAAGCTGATGCATTTTTATAGAATTCATGATTGGGAGTTACATCGATAGTTTTGTTTGCCTTTGTGACATTTGGAGTTTCAAACTGCATGCAGAGTTCCATTGTCAAGGACACAAAAATCTCCAATTCCTGAGGTTCTGTAGAAGCCACAGAAAGAGGATGTGTCCAAGCACACCCCTCCTTCACCGATCTTTAATGAGCTGCGAGATGTTAACTGCGGAGTGCCCTGGAATTGGCCATTCGTCCACTGGCAATCCAACCATGCATGCTGAAAATGGTTTTCCTGGCCTCGAATGTGTCAGGCAAATACTATCTAAATTCGCTGCCTGAGCTAAAGTCTCCCATACATTTTGCCTTGGCTGTTTAAGAGGTAAATCTCCTCCATTGCTTACTGCAATGAATGAAAGAATGATGCACATAAGCATCATAAAACTCATTATTTCACTTTTTATGTGAAAACCCCCAAAGTCCTTAGTTTCTTTTTATTTCTCTTCGGAATCGTTCTTTGCAGTCTGAGTCTCGACTTCTGTCTGAGTACTCGTCTCTTTGTTTCCTGGATCAGCGTTCTCGTGTTCTCGCGTTCGGAATGGCTTCACGTGCCGCGCCGACACCCACTTTAGACCTCGATCTGTGGAGATACAAGCGAAACCCTTGCCCCAAGTGATTAGTTTGAAAGGACCCTCTATTTGTCCTGTCTCTGGGTTTCTGATCAAAACTAAAGGATTTTCCCTTAGCTTTGCCTGTGTGCTGTTTAGAAAATGTCTCAAGATTGGTGGATTAGGTTCCGAGGATGAGCTATTTAGGAAATTCAACACATACAGTGCCTTATTTAATTTCATGTGAGGTGGTGCCTCTGGCTCACCCCTTCTCTGTCTGTCCAGAAGGGATTTCAGGGTGTGATGTGTTCTTTCAATGATCGCCTGACCTGTGGGTGAATGTGGAATACCAAACGTGTGTCTGACACCCCATCTTTTCAGGAATTTGTCAAGCACCCTGCCTGTATATGTTGGACCATTATCTGTTTTTATCTCCTGAGGCACACCTAATGCTGCAAATGCTTGCAGAAAATGTCGGCAAGCATGGTCTGCTGTTTCCCCTGCATGTGCTGAAGCAAAGACTGCACCTGAGAATGTATCCACAGAAACATGAACATTTTTGAGCCTCCCAAAAGATGGATATTTCATGACATCAGCTTGCCAGAACTGAAGACTTTGCAGCCCCCACAGATTGATAGCTCCGGTAGAAGAAGGTGGCTGCACAAGCTGACAGTCTGGGCAAGCACTAATGATCTCCCTCGCCTGACTTTTTGTGAGACGAAAGGACTCCATCAGCGCTTGCGCATTCTGATGAAAGAACGCATGATTTAATCTTGCCTGCTCAAAAATGTCCGGCAGTGTTTGTGAAATGGGCATTGTCAACCTGTCCGCTCGAGCATTTCCTTCCGCTAAAAATCCCGGAAGTGTTGTGTGCGCTCTAATATGTGTGATAAAATACTCTCTTTCTCTGCTTTCTAGCAGTGTTTTCAAGCTTGTCAGATAGGAGTATAAAACCCCATTACTGACTTCTTTCAAGAGCGAACCTTCCAATCTCTTGACCACACCCGCAACATGTGCGGAATCTGTCACCAGATTGAGAGGTTGTTTGAACAACTGAAATGCTCGGACAACAGCTGCCAACTCCACAATTTGTGGAGAGCCCTGAACCATCCTCACGTCAGATTCCCAATCCCCTGTCGTTGAGTCTCTCCACGTGATCACTGACTTGTGTGTCTTCCCTGAGCCATCCGTGAACACTGTGATCCCGTCCAAAGGTTCTTCACTTATTCTTGGTTTTGCTTTATAGCATATTTGCGATTGCAGTATTCTATGTTGTGGAAAGTGGACTGTGCAAGTTCCTGGGAACGCTAACAACGCGATTAACAGGTCTTTCGATTGTTGCATTGCCCAATCGAAATAGTCTTGTTTCAAGGGTAATCTGATGACTGAGAATTCTCTTCCTGCCATTGTCAGCAACCTTGTTCTCGCCTTTATGATGATCTGTGCTGCCATCTCCAAATCTGTGAGAATTGTTTTTGTGGGCCTGTGTGGTAGGAAAATTCACTCTATGATTATCAAAGAGTCCTTTTGCAATTCGTCCCATTGGAAGATCAATCCATGGAACTGTGTTTTCTTCCCCAGCACTGCCAACTGAAAAGGCAACATTGGAACAAATCGATGTGCCTGCCTTTTCTGTATCGCGTCTGCGACTTTCTCCAACTCCTTTTTCGCTTCTTGCGTGAGTGTCCTGGGAGACCGAATGTCTGTGTCTCCTCTCAAAAGATCGAGCAACGCTGGGATGTCACTGTTTGTGATTCCCAAAATCGGCCTCATCCAGTTGATTTCTCCCAAGAGCTGTTGCAAATCGTGCAAATTGCTGATCTTGGTGCTGATCTCCATTTTTTGAGGTTTTATTGTTCTCTCTGAAATTTTCCACCCTAGATATTTCCAAGGTGCAACCTCTTGAATCTTCGAAGTGCTGATTTCCAGACCTGCCTTTTGCACCTCTGCGATCACACAGTCACGAGCTTCTTGCAGCTCCTGTTGTGTTGATGCTGCAATGAGCAAATCATCCATGTAATGAATGATCTTCACCTTTGGAAATTTCTTCCGTGCTGGTGCCAAAGCTCGTGCCACGTACCATTGACAGATCGTCGGAGAGTTTTTTAAACCTTGTGGAAGAACGACCCAATGGTACTGCTGCAGAGGCGTTTCCTTGTTGATACTCGGAACTGAAAAGGCGAATCTCGGAGCATCATCCGGATGGAGTGGAATACTGAAAAAACAATCCTTGAGGTCAATGACCACAAGCTGCCAATCTCTGGGAATCATTGAGACAGATGGAAGTCCCAACTGAAGTGGTCCCATGTCTTCTATGACTTCGTTGATCTTCCTGAGATCGTGTAACAATCTCCATTTGCCCGATAGTTTTTTCTTGATGACAAACACTGGAGAATTCCAAGGGCTGTCTGTTGGCCTGATGTGTCCCGCCTGCAATTGTTCTTGGACCAGGTTTCTCAAAGCACTCAACTTCTTCCGCTCAAGGGGCCACTGATCCACCCAAACTGGATCATCTGTTTTCCATGTCAGCTTCAGTGTGGCGAGTGCTGCAGTGACCCCTACTAAAAATCCACTTCGATCTTCATGCCCCATTGTGCCAAAAGGTCCCAACCCCAGACTGTGATCGGCTTTTGGACAATAAAAGGATGAATGACCGCCGTCCTGTCTCCTGGTCCCATGACAACGACAGAATTCTCACTTTGCAGACACAGAGATGCTCCCCCTATGCCTGAGAGAGAACCCAACGGCGTGACCAAGCTCCAACTGCGTGGCCAAAAGATGTACGATATTACCGTTACATCCGCCCCTGTGTCGAGCATACCTCTGATCGCTATTGTTCTGTCCCCACATGTCAATTGGCATGTGAGCGTGGGTCGGTCTCGACCTATGTGCTTCACCCATGTTGCATGTACTTCAACATGTTCCTTCATAGGGAAACCTTCTTCGTCGAAGACTGACATGACCTCTCCAACTGCGTGTAGTGGCAATGTGAAGGCTCTCGCAACCACAGTGTTTTCTGGTACAGTCAATGGTGGACGAAGTGCTCTTGCCAATACTGTCAACTCTGTATTTTTGTCCGCTGAGATAACTGTTGGATAGACAATGAGTCCAAGAATACTGCACTTATCTTGTCCAATTATCAAGAAATCTTGTTTCTTGTATGAGTCCCCGCGGATACCCGTTGGTATCTCCGCATGACTTTCATCTAGAAAGCATACTAATTTTGAAGCTGCCAATGCGCACTGTGCCCCTGGTGGGAGGAAATCTGGGTCACTGTGGAATCGGCTGAGGGTTTTGCTGAGGACATCTGCTTGTCGCTCACTGATGATTGCCCCGTCTGCTCTTGTGACACCGCCAGTACTTGTGTCTGAGCGCGCCGGCCCGCGCTGCGCTTTGCGTTTCCCGGATGCGGTAACGGATTTCCGTCCACGTCTGTCTGGGAATAACATTCTTTCACAGAGTGTCTTCCTCTTCCGTACCGTGCGCAAACTGGCATTTCCGCTTTCTGTGCTGGCGCTGGCGTATGTGTTTGTGGACAATTCCTTTTCATGTGCCCAAACTCCCCACATTTGTAGCACTGTCCTCTTGGGGGATCGTTCTTTTTCTGCATCGTCGCAAGAACTTTGTTGATGTTCTCATCCTGTTGATGCAGTATTTTTTGAGGTTTTATTGTTCTCTCTGAAATTTTCCACCCTAGATATTTCCCAGACAAGGCTTTGCGTGTCAGTGAGAATCATTGTCACAATACTTCGAATATCATATGGTGTGAGATCATATGTAGTGAATGTCCCTCTTAGTAGCTGTTTCAAGTATTGTGAATTCAGCCCAAAAGATTGAGCCGCCTTCCCTAAGTCTTTGAGAATCTCATGACCCATCCTTTCCCACCTTGGATTCTGCCCCTGGGCATCATATGTCACTGGCATTGTCAGATCTCCTGATCCCGGAAATAAATGCTTTTCCTTTGCCAATGCTTTTCTAATTCGCTTCCAATCCATCATCTTCACCGGCTCTTGAAATTCCTCTTCTTGAGGTTCCATTGGGATTTGCATGAATAATGCTATTGTGGATGTCATTGGTGATTCATCACGTCTCATTTCTCGCCTTGAGGTTTTTGGCCTCTCTCCCAAATCCAAAAAGGAAGCTCGAGAATCCTGTCGATATTTCTTTTTTGCTGTGTCAGCTGAATGCAAGAAGCTCTTAGCTGCTTCTGCTGCTGACAGCATCCATGTAGGAACCCCTTCCGATGCTGTGATCCTTATGACATCTTCTCCTTGTAGCTGTTCTTCATCTGAGCTTTCATCATCTTCATGAAATCCTGAAGTCGATGGATAATCCCTTTGTTGTGTTGGCATTGTCTTCTTTAAAATGCTTTTCTTTTTATATAATGTTGGAAAAAACTGCTGCATTGTTGCAGTCTCGCCATGAGATGGCGCTGTGACTCCGCCGAACCGATCCGGCATGTCGTGCGCTTCTGTCTTCCTGCCACTAGGTGGCGCTGTCACTGGCCTCCTTGGCTCGGATGACGAAGTGAGCTCGACTGCTCCTCTTCCGGCCAGCTGCCATGTCGGCAGCCTCATTTGAGACCGTGTTTGCTTGGCTTTTAATTCAGCTGAAATTGGGGTTTGAACACCAGAACGTCTCCCTTGAAGGGGTGAGTCTTGGACTCCGAGGGTTTTAACCAAAGGCACCAAGTCTGGAGAGGGGGTGGAGCCCCGGGATGTGGAATCCCGGGCATGGCCCCTCCTCGCCCAAGACGTCACAGGGAGTCTGGCCAGCCCCCGCCCGCGCTCTACTCTCTGCGCGTGCGTGCTCTCTGAGCCGCTCCCTGTCTCTCCCGAGCTGACATCACTCTTTCCCCCTTGTTCCACCTCTGAGGTCTCCTCCCCTCGGTCTGCCCCTGACTCTGTCTCCTCCTCCTCTGACGCCGTGTTCACTCCTCCCCTCACCGGTGCATGCAACCCGCCTCCCGCCGGCCTGCGGGCCCGCTCCGTGATCCGGGCCGATCTGCGCACTGGGTCTGACGTCACAACCGCGCGCCTCCTGCGTCTCACCATGGCAGCCTTCTGGGGCTGCGCAATTTCCCCTATTTCGCTGCCCGTGTCTGAAGCCCCCGCGCTGGTATGTGACTCCCCCCCGGGTTTTTGCGAGTTTCGCCTGCCGCGTGCATTTCTGCATCCCTGCCGGCTGGGACGGCTGCCGCACCCGGCCCAGAGCTGAGGAAAGCCGCACCAGAACACGTGTCTCCCGTTATCTCTTCACCCGCGCTCCCCGCCTGCTCCGCCGCCGCTGCGCCGCCGCGAGAAAGTGCCCCCCCCGATCCCTTCTCTCCCCCCTTCTTCCCCCCTTCCGATTCTGAATCCTCCATGCTCTCTGGAGTTTCAGGACGCTTTAGGAGTTTCCTGGGGTTTCTGGGTTTTGGGACCGGGGGTTTTAATATTATTTCCTGCCCTCTTTCCTCGAGCCCTTTTCCCCTGGCTTCTTAAGGCCAGAGCTAATTTTTTCCCGGAGTCTTGCTCCCCCCCTCCTTCTGAGGGTGCCGCAGCCTTTCGCTGCTTTTCCCGGCATTTCGATTGGACCGATATGCCTTCTAACATAATTCTTGCTGGTGAGAGCAGCTTTAACGCTGTCTCGTCCTTTCTTGTTGCTAAGAAATATAAATGTCTGTTAATCTCCTGCCAAAACCCCACTTCGAATAGCAGGCACGTTTCTGCTAGTGGGTAGTTTAGCCTTGCCCATTATAATAACTGTTTTAATTCTCTCTTTGGGATCCCTTCTGTGTATGCTTGAGTCACGCCTTGTAAGGCGGACAAAATTTCCCGTTGTTCCTGGGAAAGTGTGCCCCCCATGTTCTTATTTTTCGACCTTCTCACTGAATCTGTCGTCAGGGCGGTCCGGAGGTCTCGATCTCCGTCCAGCAGATCACGAGAGATGGTCTCAGAGGCGCCTTCCTGGTTCCGGTCCGGGCTGCTCTTCTACGAATTGTCTTCGGCAGAAGCTGAGAGATGGAATTCTCAGTGACTGCTGTTTTTTGCAAACTCTCCTGGCCGTTTTTTTCTTCTTTTCTTTTCTTTTCTTTTCTTTTCTTTTCTTTTCTTTTCTTTTCTTTTCTTTTCTTTTCTTTTCTTTTCTTTTCTTTTCTTTTCTTTTCTTTTCTTTTCTTTTCTTTTCTTTTCTTTTCTTTTCTTTTCTTTTCTTTTCTTTTCTTTTCTTTTCTTTTCTTTTCTTTTCTTTTCTTTCTTCAGGCTTCTCTCCTCAGGAGTTATCAGTGCTCTCCTGGGAACTCGTCCAAGGTCGGAGCTGCCCTCTTGGCTCTTCTGCTCTTCAGGGCTTCGAGGCTGCTCCCCCCCCCGAAAGGTTTTGGTGGGGGTTGCTCACCCAGCAGACGCCAGGTGTCCGGTTTTCGGCTGTTTGGATGGCCTGGAAGGGCCCGGGGTGGCCTTGGGGCAGCCCGCGTTTCAAAGGACGAGAAGAGGCTTCAGTTCTTTTCTCGGTCTCGGTGTTTATTAATTGCTTATCTAAAAGATTTTCTCTTGGCCCGACAGAGGTCTGCTCAGCAGCCAGCCATGAGCACACTCCCCCGCCCTCCGGGCGGTCACCTATCTTTATACTCAAAGTTACATATACAATATTTATCATTTTTCCCCAATACCTTTCACCCTTATTGACCAGTGCACTTTTAGTAATGACCAATCCCAAAGTGCCACCATCACCACAGAAGATGGAGGAGAAGAACAAGAAGAAGAAGGACAGGACACACCCCAATTCCTCCATCTTACTTCTCTAAACCCCCCTGTACAGAAATCCTAAACCCTGTGTTTCACCCTCTAATTAACTTATCCCTTCACCATTCACTCCGGTGAAATCCTCCTATCCTCATACAAGTGTCGTCTCCTGTGTAGGATCAAAGTCCAGCCACCAGACACTTCTGGCAACATTCCAGGACTCCCGAGCCCCTCAAGGGTGGTCTCGGTGACTCGGCACCTCAGTCCTGAGGTGCTGAGATCCCACAAGAAGTCAACAGAGGTATCAGAGGCACGGGTTTAGTGCAAGGCAGCCTCTGGGGCACAGGGACAGAAGCAGAGTGCTGAGGCTCCCTGCCTGTGCTGTCAGAGTGGCCTTGGACTGAGCCTTTCAGGGTGTGCAAACAGTGTCTGCTTGTGTCAGCGCTGTCCAAAATGCTGCAAATGCAGCTGATCATTGATTCCTCAGAGGAGCTTGCCATGCCAGCAAGAGCCAAGGAATGGAAAAAGGATAATCTCAATATGTAGTAGAGAAGATGATTGATAGCCTTGCTTTAACTGGGGCTAAATCCACTGCTAATTATGCCAACATCTTTGAATGCAAGGTTTAATACACTTTGTATCTTCATTAGGAATCTCAAAAGGGAATGTTCAGCAATTGGGAATGTCAAAGGCCCTTTAAAGAGCATTTGAATAAAGTAGATCTCCAGTAATAGGGCATTTAGTTTAGCAGTTCTTTTGATCTCTTTTTCAAATAAAGGAATTAACCATAAATTAGGACTACTTTAGAAAAAGCAGATGTTCTCTCTGAGATTTAGTAGGAACAGAAAGCTGTTCCTCACATTCAGTAGTCACCGGTGTCTTTAATTGCATTTAAACTCAAATGAATTCCCATTTTAAAATGGGTACCATACCTTTCCTGCTTAGCAGAATTGGTTTTGGGTACTTGCAGGAGCTCTTTCAATGTTGATGACTGCTGGTAGATTAACAGCATAGAGAAAAATGAAGTCTCTTCTGCCACAGAACATTAAATGGCTGCTAGATAACATTTTGTCTGATCAGAAAATAAGAATGGTCTCCAGAGCATTTCAGGTTTTCATCTCTTAGCCAAATCTGCCATGCAAGAAGCCTGTTGGTAGTAACTTTTTGTCTGTGTTTGTTTCAGTTCAGAAAATGGACAGAGAGATTTCAGAGACAATATGAGAAAACACTCATGATTTGGTTACATTTCAGTCCTCTGTGTAGCATTTTTCTTTCTCTATGCCCTTATTCTAGTGGACATTAAAAGAAAAAATGACATTACATTGGGAGGGGAAATGGCATTAAAATGTGGAGCTGCCCAAATGCCAGGGCAATGGGGTCTGGGTAATTGTCTAAGACACCCTGAGGTTTGAAACAGCTCTTTGTTGGAAGCCCCAAAAGCATTCTGCCAAAGACACCAGCTGGTCACTGATGTTTCTCATCCAGCTGTCAGGCAGCAGCCATCTCTGGTGGGCTGGAGTTTTGAGGGGTGTTCTAATCCTGCCCTTTGCTGTGTGCCACTGAGCACAGGGAAGAGCCAGATTAGACATTTGGCACTTGACATCAAAATTACAAAAATGGAATCATCCCTTTTATTAGAAATGTCTCCATTTCCTCTCTATGGTGCATTTCCAAATCTTCAGTGTGGGTTTAGACAATTTCTTAATGGAAATCAAAGGCAATTGGACATTTCATTCATTTTTCATACAGAGATTGTGAAATAATTTAGTAAAGGTAGGAAGTCTGCCACAAGGACAAGGCTCTGGTTGGAGCAATTAGTGCTGAGGGATTGGTGGTTCTGTTTCCAGGAGGATCAGCTGCTTTGCCCGTTTCTGGACCAA
Organism: Zonotrichia albicollis; assembly: GCF_047830755.1. NCBI lineage: Eukaryota > Metazoa > Chordata > Aves > Passeriformes > Passerellidae > Zonotrichia > Zonotrichia albicollis. Next base: position 2,824,800 of record NC_133827.1, on the reverse strand, counting down.
GGGGCTCTGGGTGCTATTTTGCTGCTCTTGGCCAGAGAGGCTGGCAAGAAGCAGAAGCAGAGGTAGATCCTTGTTTGCAGTGAGGCTGGTGGGTAAGGAGCTGTGTCTCTGTCCCGGCAGTGCCTGTGCAGGGGGTTCATGCCAGCAGCCCTGAAGTCGCCCAGCGCGACGCCCTGCCCGTGCTCTGGTCCTGCCTGGGGAACAAGGCGCTGCCTGTGCGGAGCGCCAACGTCTGCACCGTGGCCACCAAGCTCGCCTCTGCCCTCTGCAAGGTGATGGGCACCCAGCTGAAGAAATGTGCTGCCAGCAAGCCTCCACATGTGCGGGAAAACCTCTCCAGAATGCTGGGCTGGTGAAGGCGAGATGTTCTCCAGAAAGCTGAGGAAGTGCTGAGTTGGACACCTCTGGATTTGCCTTTTGAGCTGTGCCAAAAATGACCAAATCCTAAGGAAGGGTGTGCATCTGCCCCTGCTCTCTCCATTGCCCTTCCTAGTCATGGCATGGGGGGCCTGGAGCAGCTCCAGATGGAGGACAAGGTGAAGGCAATCATGGCTCAGCCTCACACAGAGATGAGGAGGGAGCTGGGCCAATCTCTGCTGGAGGAAGGGTCTTGTGGCAGCCCAGAGAGGCTGTGCACATTGCCAGGGAACAGCTGTGCCCTGCATGTGCCCCTGCAATGAGCTGTGCTATTGCCAGTGCCCCTGGAGCTGTGGGGCTGCTGAGCTGTGGGGCAGGCAGAGGAGCAGGAGGGTGCATGTGCAGCTGAGCCATTCCTGGAGAGCACAGGGCTCTGGGCTCCCTGCTGTCCCAGGGCAGCCCAGAGGCCAGGCTGTGCCTGTGCTGGCTCTGGGCAACTGGCTCAGGGTTTTGCCCTGGCCTGCCTTATTGTTGTAGTGTGTTGTTAAGTTTCTTGTGTTATTCCCCCAATTTATGTATTGTTTCTCCCTATTAAGTGTAAAATGGTTTTGGTCCCCCCAAGTTTTCCCGCCACAGCCCTGATGTCCGTTAGGTTACTATGGTTACCCCTGTGTCTGTCACCCAAGTTATATAATTTCTCCTACCCCTTTTTCCCTTTTTAGTAAATCCTTCCCCCTCTCTGCGCTCAGTTTATCACCCCCCCACTCCTCCTGGTTTTCCAGAACCTTCGTTCCCCTGGAGGTGGTGGTTGGCTGGGGTCCCGGGACCCCTCCCTTACCTTTTGATTATTGGTTTCCATGAAGTGTCAGTTCTGTGAACTTCATCCCCTCACGTTTCCCGATTGGTTCCATCTGTACACACCCCCCCTCCTTTACAATCCTGTTTCACGCCCTATTCGGGGCCACTTTCCCTGCTGGTTTCCCCATGTTGGATTCCCCTATACCATCAATAAACAGATGTTAACCCCCGGAAAAGTGGTCAGCTCCGTTCCTCGCCAATACCAGCGGTGTGAGCCAGTCCGCAGCCAGCGCAGCCCGAGGCCCTCAGACGCCGAGGGGTGCTGGCTAGTACTTGCAGAGAAGCGTTGGCCATTCACCCTCAGCTAGCCGGACTTCGACCTTCGGGCCACGTACACCCCCCCGCACCTCAGTGTCTGCCAGCAGGAGCATGTTTCCCTGTGCAGCTGTTCAGACATTTCCAGGAAATGTTTCCCATGAAATATGGAGCTTCAGATGCTTTAGGTTTGCATGGTGGCCTCTGTAAAACTTTGTGTCTCCACTTTGCAGATCTGACTGGTTACAGTCTTACTGAGAAGTTTTCTCATGACACTTCTGATGTTCCCTCACACACAAAGTCCTCGCCTCCCGTCCAGAAGAGCTCTCTTTCCTCCAAGCTCAGGAAGGAGCTGCCACCTGTATAAAGAGTGTTTGAAGAATAGGATTGATGCATTAGGCTTCATAGTTACAGCTGTACATATGTTCTGATCTTTAGATGTAGTTTTGAATTAATGTGTTTTGATTCTGTCTTTAAAATTTTATGACATATTTTTAATTGTATATATTTTATTTCGATGATGAAAAAAAAGGTAAATAAATAAAAAAAAATTAAATAAACCAAGAGGAGAATGTGAGACCAGGACCTGCTAGCCTAGGGATTATGGGAGTGCAGCTCACTCAATGTGCCAGTGTCTCACCACATCCTTTCCTCATTGGGCCTCTCCTCTTCCTCTTTGGCCGTGTTTTCTTTGTGTCATTTCTGCTGCTGTTTTCAACTTGTCATTGTAACAGGGCCATACATTGAAATGTTTGGGGGACAATGGATCCAAAATATCCTATCTAGTCAAAGGTTTTCTACCTAGGTGTGTTCTGTGCTCACCAAAGGCCTGAGCAAAGAAACCAAGAGAGGTGTGCCCAAACCCCAAAGCTTTGCTCCTTTGCAATCTCCCACCGATCTGGCTGACAGGTGTCTTCAATCACAATTCCATAGGTAAGAAGAGGTCATGCATTACACTGGGAAATGATGCACTGCTTTGGCAAAGTCACCTGTATGTATATTTACCCAGGACAGCAGCGCAGCTGTATTGTTTGCACCTTGTTTGCAGAAGGATGAGTGCACTGAGAGGGCAATAACAAGTGACAAGGGTTCCTCCAATCTGCACTGCAGTCTGGGTGCTATTCAGCCCAGAGCTAGGGGATCATTTGTTCCCATAGACCAGTGCTTGCCAGGGGAATGAATTCCTGCACAGCTGGAAGAGGCAATTCTGGATTCAGCTCCAGCTGTTGGTAGGCTGCATGATCATTGACAATGCTGCACTTCCAGAAATTATTCTGCAGTTTCCTTTCATAGTCACTTGAAGCTTTTAAACTTCACATTTCAATTTGCTTTGCCTTAGGGAAAAACACTTCTGGGGCCAGTGCAAACTGTAACCTTTTGACAGCATAGTCCTCATGGTTGCCAGCTTCTGATGTTACACAATGTCACCTGGCTGCATGTGCTTCCTTAGCTCTGGGTCTAGTCCGGGCCTAGTAAAGCCCAGGCAGGGTGGCACGTTGCAGGGAAAACTGGTCTGTGAGCTTATGGGGCTGCCATCAGCAGCAGAGTGAATGTGCCCTTTGGGGATTTCTCTGGAGACAAATTTAGGGACCTACTCCACGCTACAAAATTCTCTTAGATCTTTCTAAAATATCCTAGAAAAGGCTGGGAAACTTCACACCTCCTTGCACGCCCACTGTTTGAAGAGGGGCATTTTTGTCCCTCCTCAAAGTCATTGCTCTTGCACACCAGAAACATAAACATCCACCAACAGGAATGATGCATCATCCTGCTGCTGCTGCTGCTTCAGAGGACTGGGCAGTACAGACCTGGGTATTACCAATATGAACACTTAATTAGCATTTCATATTCCTTCAAGCTATCCAGATCTCAGGGCTTTTTGTTTCAAAGCAGCCATTGCACCATCTCTAGGGAAGAACAGGAAATGGGAAACAGCGACTGCCAGCCTTGCAGGGGTGTGGGGGAAAACCTGAAGTGCCTGCATCAAAAGATGAATGGGAAGAGTGTAATTGCCAAAGCAAATGCTCTGTTAGGATAACAGGAGCAGTTCTTTACTGCATGCTTGCATGAAGATAATTTGGGATCTCCTTTTTGTGTCTCATGCAGAAAAGGAGCTCTTAATAATACCACGCTACTTAAACCAGATTGGGACGCAGCTCTGTAGTGGTTCACAATGAAGCAGACTGCCTGCTGTGCCACTGCCAGTCCTGGTGAGCCTGTGAGGGACTGTAGTGTATCCCATGCCTGTTTTGCCTCCAAGCAAAGTTTGGTTTTCCTTATTAGTGTGGAGTAAATACCAGAGTAATAAAATGGACAATTAAACTGGCCACTTTGGAGGACAGGCTCATGTTTTCACACATTAGTCCTGTACCTCATGCTCCCAAGGCTTGTTATTCATCATGAAATATTTTAACAAAAAAACCTCAGCTCTCATGTTATATCTGAATAAAAATTGCACAAGATCATCAAGAATTCTGCTGGCAGGAACAAGACAAGAGCTTTCCAACACTTGCAGCTGTCCTGGATTTCTGCAGCCCTTTGTGAAAACCTGCTGCAGACAGAGTGTTTGGGGTTGGTTTGGGCCTGTATGAAAGATCTGTGGAGCAGTGTGCAGGGCTCTCCTGGCAGGAAACTGTTTGTCCAAGCCCAGGGACACAGTGCCGGCAGGAGCGGAGCGGCCCCGCTCCCAGCCCGAGAGTCTGTGGGCTGAGCCACGCCGGGGAGAAAAGGCAGCGAGGGGCTCCAGCCCAGTTGCTTCACTGCCCTGCCCGCTCCATGGAGCTCTGCCATGGGAGAAAGCCGACGCCGGACGAGCCCCCGAGCTTCCATCAGCTGCTGGAACTGCTCTGTGACAGCTCCTGTTCTTCCGAGAGAGACCCCAGTGCCTTCTTGTAACGCTTGTCATGGGGGGATTCTGTTTGTTAATAAACTGTTGGGGGTTTTCCACTTTCATCCATTAGTAATAATTTCCTATTGCTGGAAAGGGGTTGTTGGAACACTTTAGAGGAAACGACTTATTGCACAATATGCTGTTTGAAGCTGTCTGAAACTGTGTGAGACAGATGGCTTCACACAGGAGCATCCCCAAGGCTCCTGAGGGGAAGGTACAGAGGAAGACAAACCCAGTATTTCTGAGAGAACTCCTTGACACCAAACCAACCTGAGCTGTCAAACAGCAGACCTGACATTTCGAGACATGGGCCAAAGGGGAAACCTTTCAGTGTGTTTGGTCCAGGCTGGGCTATGCTCGAGGCAAAGGTGCATCAGTGTGTTGGATAGTACTCTTTTCTTGACCTAGAGATGGGGCAACTGAGAGGTGTTTTAAAAACTTCTATTCCATTTTCACTCTCATGAGAAGGGTGAGACAATACAGATGTTATAATACGCACCATCACAATCAGAAGCCAACTACTTCCTAAATATTATACATTATAAGTGTTTCTTGGTCTTTCAGCCTTTTGCCATGCCATCTTGTAGATGCCTTAAAGCCAATTATTTAAAACTACCCCTTGTGGGTCCCACTACAATGCATCTTTCATGGCTCTATTTTTCCAAAGTCTTATTTGCAAGGCGATCTTCTGAAACTTTTTTCTAGCTCCATTTCTCTCTCAACAACATCTGTCCTATTCCATGGCATTTTTAAGTTAGCATTCCTTGTCTCAAGATTTATATATAGATTCATACTTCGTGGGTCTTCTATTAGGCTCAAAAAGCTTTCTACAAATCCATTTCCCACATCAGTGCACTTGGCTCCTTCTCTCCTCATTGTGCCTGGCAAGCACAAGAGCCCAGAGCTCCTGTAGAACCCATCACAGCACTCAGTGGGAGCAAACTTGTGTCCAGTCCTCACCTGGAGCTGTGGTGCTCAGCATTCCACCACATTGGAATGAGGAACTGTTCCTGCTCTTTCAGAAGGAGCTAAGGAGGTTTGGCCTTCAGATCAATTGTCTGCAGGCTCCTGCAGTGCCTCCTGCTGCTCCCTTGCCAGAGGCACCCCAGGCCAGGGGGGCCCATCTGGGCTGCTGTGTCTGGCTCTGGGGCTCCCTGTTCTGGGGCAGTGAGGAGGAGCTGCAGAGGCTCTGCAGGACTGACAGGATGGGCTTTGGGGCTGGCAGGAGAAGCTGAGGGACCTGGGCTGTTGGAGCTTCTCAAGAGGAGGCCCAGGGCTCATCCTGCAACTGCTCCATGGGTGGTTTCAAAGAATCCCAGAATCAGCAATGGTGGAACAGGCCATGGAGATCATCAAGTCCAACCTGTGCCCTGACACTGCCCTGTCTCCCCTGGGCCTCCTCTTCTCCAGGATAAACAACCCCAGCTCTCTCAGTCACTCTCTCACAGCTCCTGTGCTCCAGATCCCTCCCCAGCCTTGTTGCCCTTCTCTGGACACGCTCCAGCCCCTCCATGTCCTTCCTAAATTGGGGCCCCAGAACTGGACACAGCACTCAAGGTACTGCCCAAGCAGTGCTGAGCACAGGGGAAGAATCCCTGTCCTGCTCCTGCTGGCCACACCATTCCTGATCCAGGCCAGGAGCCTTTGGCCTGCTTGGCCAGCTGGGCACACTGCTGGCTCCTGTCCAGCCTGCTCTCCATCAGTCCCTGCAGGTCCCTTTCTGCCTGGCTGCTGTCCAGCCCCTCTGTCGCCTTGTTGAGGGAGGGAGGCAGGGAGGGAATGGGTCCAGATCCAGTCCTTCCTGAAATGTGGTGTTTCCTGGCACTGCCAGTTCCCACATCTTGGTATTTCCATATTCTGGCACAGCCCAAGTGCAGCAATTTGCTAGCAAAGAAAGCCAAAACCAAGCAAATACCTGGTACCTACAGTAACCCGATCTCGGGTTTGCTGACACCGCCAGTACCCAGATCAGGAATGTTTCAGATGCCTATACAGCACAATTCCATCAATTTGCTGGCAGCGAAAATTAGCATCAGGAAATTTCTCAGTTCCGACACATTCCCCACTCAGATCTGGTGTGCGCTGGCACTGTCAGTGCCCACATCTGGCAATTTCCCTCTTCTGGCACTACCCATGTCCAGCAATTTGCTGGCAAAGAAAGCTAAAACCTGGCAATTTCCCCTTGCCAGCACTGCCCCATGTGGAGTTCGCTGGCAGCAGGATCCCAGGAAAGAAGGAAGGAAAGAAGGAAAGAAAAGAGGAAGGCATCCAGATCCAGTCCTGCCTGGAGCCTAGAGCCTGAAATGGGCTGTTTGCTGGCACTGCCAGTGCCCAGATCTGGAAATTTCCCTATTCTGGCACAGCCCAAGTGCAGCAATTTGCTGGCTGGCACAGAAATCCAAAACCTGTGGCAGCTTCCTCCTACTGGGTCTGGCTCCACCCACATCTTATGTTTCATGTAACCAGAACCTAGATTTGGAAATTTCTCAGTGCCAGCAGAGCCCAAATTTGGCAGATTTCTATCACTGGCAACGACACCACCCAGATCTGGTGTTTGCTGGCAGTGCCAGTGCCCAGATCTGAAAACTTCCTGGTGCTGGCACAGCCCAAGTCCAGTGATTTGCTGGCACAGAAAGCCAAAATTTGTAAATCTGCAGGTTCTGGCTCCAGCACCATCCAGATCTGGTGGTTGCTGGGACCACCAGTGTCCAGATTTGGAAATTTCCCAGTGCCTTCACAGCCCAGGTCTAGCAATTTGGTTTTAGCTAGCTTAGGAAGAGAAGTTCCTCGGACTGTGACTTTCCTTTTTCTTGGAACTGTTTAAACCTGCTCTGGACTGAAAACCCAGACAAACACCGACAGCTCACACCTGTGGCCCCCCGAGCTCTGGGACGCTGCATTCCAGCGTCAGAGGGACTTAGAAGAGACCGAGTGAGCCAACTACAACCCACAAAAAGGACTTTCTGAATTTGCCATCTCTTCAGCACTGTCAGAGGTTTTATTTAATATTATTCTTTTTCCATGCTTGCGAATACTTCACTTGTTGAATAAACTGGGTTTTTTTTCAGTTTTCTCGAATCTTTTCCTGAACTAGCAGGGGGAGAGGCCGCTTGAACTTGCTTTCTAGATGGACCCCTTTTGGAGATTTCCTCCCAAAATTTGCCCTAAACCAGCACAAACAGTCACAATGAAAATTGCACCAGCGGCATAATTTCCTGATGGAAAATCTTGTGACAGAAGCTTGACCTTGTCCTCAATGAGAGGTTCTTGGGAAGAGCAGACAGGAGAAGATTCCTGGAAAACTGAAACAGCTTTCCAGAAGGGAAATGAAAATGAAGGAAACAATCCAAGATGTCTTCCTCTGTTAATTTCTATGCTCCCCTTTTCCATGTTGCAACCCAGTAATTCCAGATGCACCTCACCTCTAAGATTGGTGATTTAGTGATTTTTAGACACTCTAAAATACCATGAGCCACACACAGTTTTCCTTCCCCTGTTTTTACTGGAAAGCAACACTGGATATGTAAGTGCAGTGCTGGGCTCAGGTATAAATCCTACCCCAAGGGAAGGTGGCCCGACAGTGTTTGACCCTCAGCAAGGACAACACACAGCAGCAAGCGAGGGGATCGCTGTGCCAGTGTGCAGGAGTCAGGGCTCTGCATCTGCGCTCAGCGCTGCAAAGTTCCCGTGTTTGGGCAGACGGAGGGGCTGTCCCCGGGGCGCGCGGGGCTGGAACGTGGGGCTCGTGGGGCGAGCGGGGAACGGACACGGGGACGAACGGCCCCGGTGCTTCAGTTGCAGCAGCGGCAGCAGCAGCGGCAGCAGCAGCGGCAGCAGCAGCAGCGGCGAGAGCAGCAAACAGATATTTTAAAACACTCTTTCTCCTATTTTTCCTTCTCTTTGTCCCTTTATTTCTCTTTCTCTCCCTTTCTCGCTGTCGGGCACCCTTCTCTCGGGGTCCCTTGCCCGGCGTCCCTCTCCTCTCCCCGCCTCCCTCTCCCCTGCCGGGCCGGGCCATGCCCCCGGCCCGCCCCCGGCCCCGGGCGGGGCTGCCCCGTGCCCGGCCCCGGCCGTCCCGCCGCGGTCTCGCCTCCGCCCGGCTCTGGCCGTACTGGCGGTGGCGCTGCTGGGCGGGCATCAGTGGCTGGTGCGAGGGCGGCATCGCCGCCCTTCGGCTCCGCCTGGCCCGAGCCCGGCCCCGGACCCGAGGCAGGGTCCACTCCCGACCCCGGCCCCGGCCCCGGCGCCGGCTCCTCCCGGGGCCCGCGGAGCACACACGGGGCGCGGCCGCTCCCGCCGCCTCCGCTGCTCTTTCCCCGGCCCGAGCTCCGCCGCGCGGCATCGCGGCCGCCGGCCCTGAGCCTCCCGTGCCGCGTTCCCGGGAACGAACGCCTGGGCATGGCCGGCCCGGGGCGGGTGAGGGGCGCTCGGGGGCCGTTGCTGGCCCCGGGCCGAGCGTTGACCGCCGCGTCCCGCCCGCAGGGAAGGCGCAGGAGGTCCTGCAGGAGCGACACCGGCTGCGTTCGGTGCTGGGGCGCCAGAGAGCCTCGAGAGTGCCCAAGCTGGCCACTGTGGAGGAGGAGGAGGAAAAAGGCCCTGGAGCTGCTCCAGCACAGGAGAATGAAGAGGCGGTGCCGTTCCATCCACCGCAGGAGGGTGAGTGGCAGAGCTGGGCTGCAGGAATGGAGCCTGCAGCCAACTTGGCCGCATCCCATCCCATCCCATCCCATCCCATCCCATCCCATCCCATCCCATCCCATCCCACCCAATCCCATTCCATTCCCACGGACAGGATGGAAGAGGGGCCGAGCAGACACCCCACAGGGGCCATGCTCCATCCCCTGGGGCATCCCGGGGCTCTCCCTGCCTGGGGAGCGCAGGGCTGGGCTGTGTTCTCCGGCCTCTCCCGCAGCCCCTCAGCTCTGGCTGCGCTCGCTCTTTGCCAGATGCAGCCCTGGAGCGCACACAGGAGCAGGAGTGCAGACGTGGCCGCTTCTGCAGCACAGCGCAGGTACCTGCAGCCACCCCCACCTGGGCTGGGCCTGCTGTCCCTGCTCAGCCCAGCACCGTGTGTGCAGCACTCCATGCAACATCCCTGGCTTCTTGCCCTTCTCCTACAGCTCGTTTGCGACTTCATCCAGAGCATTCAGCAGGAAGAGACCAGCACCATGGGCACTGGGCTCAGAGCACACTCAGAGCTCATCAATCATGAGACCAGTGCCGCCCTACTGGATTTGCTCCTGGAGAAGGGTGTTGCCAGGCCAGAACAAGTAAGCAGCTGGGGCCAGGCTTCAATTCCCCCATGAGTCCCGTGCCTTCTCCAGCCACGCCTGCTGGTCCCTGGGAGCCTTTGAGGCCATGGCAGTGCGCTGGGAAGCGAAGGACTTCTCGGGACCCTGGGGACATTGTTCCCTCTGGCAGCTTTCCAAGTCTCCCCGTGCCTTCTCCAGGTGCCCACTATGGTGAGGTACATTCACCGCTGGCTCATGGCCAATGATTCTACTGAGCACAGGCTGGACAAGGCCCTGCTGAATCTCGCTGCAGCACACCCGGGTGATGCAGTCGTGACGCTCCTGCGTGTGGCCCCGTCCTGTGACAGGTATGGGGCACACCTGCCCAAAAGGCTCAGGCCTCCCCAGCCCATCAGCCTGTACCACCTGTCCCAGGTTTCAGAGCAACAGAGAGTTCCAGGGCCCGCTGGCTGCTCCCTTTCCCAGCCCTGGCACGTCAGCCCCTGAGCCTGCTGCCATGCTCCCTTGCCGCCTCTCAGGGCTCTGTCCCCACAGGGCTGGGCTGCCTGGCTGCTGCTGGCCAGGGCCAGTGGGCAGAGGCAGAGCCCGTGGTCAGCCTGGGCCCCCAGGGATGCCCAGGCCACGGTGCCATGTCTGAGACGCCCCTGAGACAGAGCTCTGACCCCGCAGAGCTGCCATCTCCATGTGGAAGACCATCATGGGCTCAGCCAGGACTGCGGAGCCAGTGCAGCTGATACTCCTGGATGTGCTGGGGAGCTGGCCAGAGCACAGCACCTGCACCTCCGATGGGGACAAAACGGGTGTCTTTGTCCTGGCTGTGAGTGTCTGCAATTGGCCTTTGCTGGCCCCAAGGCTGCCTCTCCAGCAGCTCTCCATCCTCCTTCCCCCACTGCATCTCCCTGCCTCAGGCGCTGCCCTGAAACCTGGCCCAGGGGCAGCTTCAGGCCCACCAGGCCCCGTGCTCCCCCTGCCAAGGTCTCTCCGGGCCTCTTCCTGCCACACTCGGGCCCTGCCACACACACCTGGGCACTGAGCACTGTCTCGGGGGGCTTTGTCCTTTGCAGGCAACCATGGTGATGTGGAAGATCCTCCAGGTGCCCCCTGTCCCACGTGTAGTGGAGCCATATTTCCCCGACCTCTTTGTGCATCTGCTCTTCCAAGTGTTCTTCAGCACTCTGGATATGCCAGAGGAGGTCAATGCATTCTGGAAGGGATGCCAGGAGGAATACGGCCTTGCCACCAGCCCCAACAGGTGCTCCACCCCACTCCTCCTGTCCCTGCCACGTTCTTGGGCAGGAGCCAGTGCTCCCAGCGTGACCTGGGCTTTGCTGTGCATGCAGGTTTGCAGTGAGGACCCTGAAGTCCCTGCTCTGCCGAATGCAGCACGAGGATGTGGTGGTGGCAATGGAGCGCAGGTGTGGATGGGAAACACTGCTGTGTGCTGACACCCACCACTATGCCGTGGGTCTGCTGGCCAGGTAAGACTCCCTTCTCCCCACTGCCTCTGCCAATTGTGCTCTGTGCCCAGGGAGCTCCACACTGTCCCCGAGGTTGTGGGCCAGAAGGCCTTGTCATGGAGGGATGGCCAAGCAGACTGGAAAAGGCTGTGAGAGGGGGGGTACCCACAGGGAGCCACCTCCCAAATAGCCCAGGGCCCCTTGCAGGATGCTGGGGAAAGACCAGACCTCTGTGTATCAGTCCTGGCAGAGGTTTGTCCCCCTGGACCACAGTCTTGGTTTCTTTTTCTCATGCCAGGAGGATGTGCTGTGTCTCCATCCCCTTGTGTTCCCAGATCGCTCACTACCTGCTCTGGCTGCTCAGCACACAGGAGCCACGCTGGGAGCTGCCCGCCCTGGCGTTCCTTGTGGAGGTGAGCCTGATGGCCAGCGCTGCCTGGCTGAGCTGCCTCCCAGCTCTCTGCCCTCTCAGAGCCGCAGCTGCCTGGCACGGTGCCCGCACCCTGTGCTGCTGCCTGGGCCCGGCCCTGTGCGGCCCTGGGCTCCTGCCAGCCGGGTCCCTGTCACTGCCCTGTGCCTTTCAGGTCCTCGAGTGCCTGGACTTGAGTGAACGTGGTGCTAACAGGGTCCTGCAAATTTTGTCAAGGCAGCTGCAGAGTGAATGCAGGGAGAGGCGTCGCCTGGCGCTCAGGGCCCTTCTCAAGCTCACTGATGATCCCTCAATGGTGAGAAGGGGGCAGCGGCTGAGGCTGAGCTGGGGAATGCAGTCACTTGGGCTTGGCAGGGCTTTGGGTGCTGGAGCAGCTGCTCCCAGCTCTCCTGCCTCCCGGTTCAGCTGCCCAAGTTCTTTAGGACAGGCCTTTGGCCTCTGGGCCCTGCGGCAGCAGGATGGCATTTCATAAACTTGTGTTCGCCACAGATCAAAACCATGCAGAGCCTGACTGAAAGTCTTGTGGAGCTCCTGTGGGATGGAGAGATAGTTATCATGACAGTCATGCTACTCAACTCTATCATCTTGGACAGTGACAGGCTGCTGCCCAGCCCCATCACACTGCAGCTGCTTGAGGCGCTCTTGCCACTCTTTGACCACGTAAGGCTCACTGCTCCCAGCCACAGCCACTGGGTGCTGTCCGGACACTTTATGGCCTGTGGATTTGCAGGCTTGTGCCAAGCTGAGCTCCGTGCAGCCAATGCTGAGGTCTTTTTTTCTTCCTTTCATACAGGACAATAGCCAGGTGCAGCTCATCTCCATACTGCTCTTCCAAACATTGGTGACTCATCCAGAGGAAAAGGCAAAAATGGCCCTGAAGACACCCCTGCGCAAGAGCCTGCTGCCACTGTTCTTCCACTGCCATGATGAGAATCAGCGGGTGGTACAGGTGAGGACTCGTGGGCTGCTGCTGTCCCCCTGGCAGAGGGCTCGGCTGCCTCCTGCCCTGGCGCCTGCCAGACTGCAGCCTCCTCAAGGCCTTGGCACAGGGACGAGGGTCCTGCGCCCTGGGCTCTGGGGCCATCTCCGCATCTCTGCTGCTCTCCAGGCTTCTCAGGAAACGCTGCTTTGTGTGGCTGAGTTCCTGAAAAGGAGGGATCTTGAAAGACTGCTGAAGAGCAAGAAGCTGTGGAAGTTCGCTGAGTTCCTGGTAAGGATGGCCTGCAAGCCCCAGCCTCAGCCTGGAGAAGGCCCCTGAGGGCGGTGCTCAGTATGCGGGTCGGGCAGCTGTGCCCCTGCCCGCTGCTGCAGACAGGGCCGCCAGCCTGTGCCCCACACGCCGCTGCCTTCTGTGGGCCGCGCGGGCTCTTCTCCCGGCTGCCGTGGGCCCGAGCCGGGTGCCCATGGAGCCCCGGCCCGGCGGGGCTGCGGGGCGGCACCGCGGCTCCCCAGGCAGCAGCCGGCCCTCTGCCCTCTCCCCTCGGGAGCCCTTGGCCAGCGGCTGCTGGCCGCGCCTCAGGGCTGTGCGGGCAGGGGAGGCCGGGGCTGGGCGCAGGCAGTGCCCGGCCCAGGGGCTGAGCCCGCGCCAACCCTTCCCTCCTGCCGCTCTCTGCAGCTGGCACAGGACAGGAGCCGAGCGGCCGAGCAGCTGCGCCGGGCCCTGCGCTACGTGGAGAGCCCACAGGAGCCCCTGCGAGAGGCGGCCGTCCGGTTCATGGGTGAGTCCCGAGCCCGGGCTCCCTCCCCGGCCAGCCGCAGCTCGGCCCCAGCCCCGCCTGCTGCCCCGGCAGCGCCAGCCGTGCCCGGCGCCGTGGAGCCCCGCCTGGCCCGGGCATTGCTGCTGCCGCCCTCTGGCAGCCGTGCCCTGGGGCGGCAGCGTGCGGCAAGGGCCGGGCTGAGCCCTGCCGGGCCAGCAGCCCGTGTGGCCACGGTGCCGGCAGCGCCGCTGGCAGGGAGCTGTGCCGCTGGGGCCGTGACAGGCTCTGTGTTCACAGGCATGGCCGGGCGGCACCTGAGGGGGCAGCAGCAGGAGCTGCAGCTGATCTGCACTGGTGAGTGAGGGCAGCGGGCTGACAGCGGAGGCTGCTGGGGGAGAGCTGGAAGCCCTGCCCCGGCTGCGGAGAGCTCTGCTCCTGTGGGCAGAGCACACGGAGCTTTCAGGGCCACGTGGGCCATTGGTGGCCAACAGCTTCAGGCTGATCCCCTTGCTCCCTGCTCCCTCCTGGCCACGGCAAGAGCTGGCTGGGATGGCCCTTGCAGGGGGCTCTCCTGGGCTCCCCGCAGATCCGGCTCTGACCGTGCCTCTGTTCCTCTCTCTTGCAGCCGTGGAACGCCTGATGGAGGACACGAGCAGTGCTGTGTCACATTTGGCACTTGAAACACTGCACGTCCTCCGGGCAATACAGCGTCAGAGATATTCCGCTATCCAGAGGCTGCAAGATCAGCTGCGCAGGGCATGGAGGACTCGGCCTCACCTGTCGGGGCTCGGCTGCCTGTGCTGCCGGATGACTGAGGAGGAGAGCTGATCTGGGAGGCTGTCTTTGCTGGGGCAACCTGAGCCAGAGGTAATTTTCCTTTTCTTTAAGATTTTTCTTTTCTTCTTTTCCATTTTTTATCTTTATTGTAAATAAATAAATTACAGAGTATATAGAATTATATATATTATTGTAGATTATAGATTACTGTAAATAATTCTAGAATGTGTTATGATACACAGACTGCCAGGAGCTTTTCTTTGCTGCCCAGGGTCTACAGGGCAAGAGGCAGGAAAGGGTGAAAAGGGAGCTTGTGCTCAGCAGCAAAGCAGGCTGAGGGGTGGTGAGGCCCTGAAGGGGGCAAAGGGTGCTTGCGCTCAGCCAGCTGCCCAGGCGTGCAGTGGGCAAGGGAAAATGGCCAGAAGCCCCTTGTCCTGTGGTGGTTCTGCTGAAGCCTTTGTACTGGTGACAGAGCGGCCGGGCAGGGGCCGGAGCTGCAGGGATCCCTGTGAGAGCGGTGCCTGGAGATGGCCACAAGCCCTGTGCCAGGAAGGAACCTCTGTGTCCTCCTGCCCGTGTGCTGCTGGCTGCCTTGCTGAGGGCTCCCAGGTGCCTCTAGATGGGGCTGCTCTGGAGCTGCTGTGGGGCTGCGGCGCTGCTGCCGGGCAGCTTGGCCGGGCTGGGGCAGCCCCTGAGGGGCTGGGGCGCTGGCAAGCCCTGAGCAATGGGCTGGCAGAGGCCACAAGCAGCCCTGGTTTGCTTTGGGATCACCGTGATTTTAGGGGGTAGTGCCGGGGGGAAGAGAGAAAATGTGAGCTTCCCTCACCCATGGCTGGGTTTTTCCCTACCATGTAGGAGTTGGGTCTTCCTCAAGGCCCTGACAGAGATAAGAAATTTTCCCTTTTCCCATGTTTTCCCTTTTTGTATCTAATCTCTTTTCAATAATGTGTTGTTTGTTTATCCAGAGGAAGTGTTCCAGGTGGTCCAGTGTGGATGGGGAAGTGCTGGAGAGCAGCTGTGGCATGGATGGGCCGTGCCCTTGGAGAAGGCTGAGGCCATGGTTTGGGAGCAGCTTTTCTTCCAGCCATGGGTGGTGTGAGGTGGGTCCCTGTGTGCTTGGCAGGGTGGGATCAGAGCTTTTGGGAGATGGCAGCGAGCACAGGAGCATCCTGCTCTGGGCAGCTGCTGAGGGCTGGATGTGCCGTGGCTGGCTGCAGGCTGGGCACAGGTCCTGCCCTCCTGCTCTGCTGCCAAAAGCAGCAGGGATGGGCAGCTCTGGGCACAGCTCTGGGCACAGCCAGCATGGCCTGGGCACCGCAGGCCTTGGCACAAGGGCACAGGAGCCCTCAGCTGACGGGCGGTTTCTGCTTTCTCTCCTTGCAGCCGGGCTCTGCGGGTGCTGAGGCTGCTCTGGGCTCTGCCAGGGCTCTGCTGGGCTCAGCCCTGGGCCCAGCTGGGCTGGCTCTGCCCTCACATTGCTCTGACAGCTCTGCATCAGACGAACCCATTGTGGGCACAGCGCCTGAGCTTTGTGCTTTGGCAGGTGAGTGAGACTCTGCTGCAGGCCCAGAGATTGCAGCTGGGGACACACATCCAACTGGCAACGACCCAAACTCTCCACAGTCCCAGCTGAATGCCGGGATCTGTACAGGGTGTTTTGTCTGTCCCATTCTTCCTTCTTTATTGGCTGGAATTGAGCAATTGCACTTTCTTCCTCCTCTAGAAGTGCCACGAGTGGGCCAAAGCTGGCGAGTGGGCCGTGCTCCTGAGGCAGTGCAGTCTGGAGCTGGTGAATGGAGAATTGCCCTTCTGCACTGCCAAACCAGAGCAAAAAGCCGTAAGTGGGACTTTGTGTCTCTATTATATCCCTGACAGTTTCAACAGGAATATGCAGCTCATTCCCAGGCTGAGAAGGAAGGTCATTTTCTAAGGGATTTGGGCTTTGACAGAGTTTCCATTCCCAGCCCTGCTTGGAGCTGGAAGGACACAAAGCAATTTCCTCTTGCTTCAAGCACAATTTCAAATACCAATGTTGGAAACAAAGCCCAAAATCTTTTAAGAGGCTTTTGAGGTCACAAAGATGGATCCATGCCATCAGCACATTTAAAATGTAAATAACTGAGTTGTTTTTTTAAAAAGATCATTTACCTCTTAATGCAAAGAATGTAACTTGGCATTTATGTTTTGGTTTTTTTTTTCATTAACTGTATGTTATGTTTTTTCACTAACACTTGGATTTTATTCTTATCTTTTACAATTTATCAATTTTTTTTTCCTTTTCCCTTTTTTTTCCTTTCAATAGAAAACATGTCCTATCAAAGGTATGTCCTTTGCTCTTGGTTCCCGGGTAGAGCAGCTCCCTTCCTGCTGGCTGAGCTGCTCAGGCAGAGCCCGGCAGCTCCTGGCCCTGCAGGGCTGAGGCTTTTCCCCATTGCTGGGCACAGACTGATGGAGCAGCACTGCTGAACTCGGGCACACAGAGGGACCAGCAGCAGCTGCCTTTGGCCACCTGAAGCTCCAAGGCCCAAACTCTGAGCAGCCAGGGCTGGAAGAGACTGGCAGGATCTGATCCCTGACTCTGGGCCAGGGCTGCACAAATGACCCCACAGCAGCAGCAGCAGCACATGGAGCTGACTTTGAGCACAGCCCCTGCCCCTCTTCCCTCCCGTGTGCAGCAGTGTCACAGCAGCCTGAGGCACCTGGGAGCCCCCAGTGCCAGCAGGGACTGGAGATGGCAGCCCTGGGCTCCTGGAGGCTGTGCAGGAAGCAGAGCTGGGCACTCCCTGTCCATGGGGAGCTTCCAGATGGAAAAGGCTGCTGTGCCCAGGCAGCTCCAAGGGCACAGAAAGGAGGCTCTGGAGCACTGGATCTGTGCCAGTGCCACAGTCCTGGGCAGCAGCCAGCGAGCCCTGGGGGAACAGAGGGCACAGCAAGAGGGACAGAACCAGGCAAGGGCAGAGACTGAAGAGAGCCAGGCCCAGGAGCAGGAACAGCTGCTCTATTGCACTCTTGGAGAAAGCTCTTGGCTGGTTCAAAGCGCTGAAAGGCGTGAAGGGCAGAGAGGAGGCCACAGCAAACAGTGTTCCTGCTTGCACAGCCTCCCCTCTCCGTGTCCCAGAAGGAATTGCATGGACTGTGTTCTTCTCTCTGGGTCGTCTCATTCAGCATGAGCAGCTCAGCACCAGGAGCTGAAGGAGCTGAAGCCTCAGGCCACAGGAGCTGGGCAGGAAGGAACTTTTGGAGCAAAGGAATGCTGCTAAAATAGGCCCAGCTCAATGCAGCGGATATAATCATGGAATCACAGAATCCTTTCTGTTGGAAGAGCCCTCTGAGCTCACCCAGTGCAGCTGCTCACCCAGCAGTGCCAAGCCCAGCACTAAACCACGTCCCTGAAGTGCCAAGGCCTGGACACCAGCCCTGAGTGAGGCCTGGACAGCAGGCCCTGCGCCAAAGGTGGCCTCTGGGTGAGCCTTCCAAGCAAAGGTTATCTTTGTATCTGCTCCCTAATGAGATATGCATGGTCATTAGCACTGTGATAGATGTAGCCACTCATTAGTGAAACATGTATTGACCTTTGTGTATTTAGAAGCCAGACAAGGCCATGGAATCTGACATCTGGCCTTGTTTGGGTCTGTGTGGTCATAGTCATCTTCCTTGGTTCCTCCTTGAGCCCTGGCCAGGCTTTTGGAGGGTCGCAAGAGGAAGATGAAAGCAGATGTGGCCACACTAGCAGTGCTGTCAGTTTGTTCATTCAGCACTGTCAGAGCTGGGCCCTCTCCCAGCGGGGTTGGAGCCTCACCTGGGGCTGGAGGCACCTGCAGGAATTCCCAGTGCCCAGGAGTGGCTCTGCAGGCCTTGGCTGTGACAGCTTCCCCAGCTGCTGTGTGGGTCTGGGGGATGGTAAAGGCTGAGGGTAAATGCTGCTGGATCTTTGTTAATCACTGCTGCAATCTTTGGTGGGGGTGGTTGGGTGCATTGCTGAGCTGCTCCTTTGGTGATTCTTTGCTGCTCTGAACTGCAGGAAATGACACTGATTCCTTCAGCTGGAGTCTGAAGGAATTTGGTACTGACCCTGACCACTGGTAAAACAAAACTGGCACAGTCTGGCCAGATCCCAACAAAATGTCACTTGTTCAGTGTCAATGTGAGGAATCAGTCCCCTCAGAAATTCCCAGCTGGGAAGCCATTCCCTGGAGTTCCCTGGCTCTGGAGTGGGCTGAGGTTGGAGCCCTGTGTGAGCAGTGGGGCAGTCCGGTAAAAGAAGCTGCACCCCTGGATGCCTTCAAATGCATCCAAAACTTTCAAATGGAAAAGGAAAAGACCTTGTGGGTTTGGGCAGACAAAGATGAATTTGTTGAGAATGCATAGGAAACAGCACCTTCAGAAGGAACAATTATTGTTGGAATGCTCCCACATGGAGGAACAGAAGAAGGTTTTAATCTTGAGCTGATATGCATTTGTACAAGTGAAATATAGATATAATAAATATCTATATACATATTTATAGTATAATAAGACATACATATACATATATATATATATACATTTATATATTTCATATATAAATATATTCACATATATATGTGGGCATATATGTGTATACACATATGTGTAAACAATATGTATATATTGTTTATATTGTTTAACACATCCTGCCAGACCAGATCTCCCTGTTTGCCCCAAGGGCCCCTTTGGGAAATGCTCTGATCCACAGGGCTCCATGTGAAGGCTGCTGTGACACTGAGGGACTTGCACAGGAATTCCATCCAGGAGCCTGGGTGCCCCTCAGGGACTGGGACCCGGCCCCTTCCAGCCAGAGGGGAAAGGGCCCCCCAAGCCTTGTTAGCCACAGACAGCATGGGAAAGCTGAACAGCAAAGGGCCTGGGGGCATTATTCTGGAATTAAAAAGGTGCAAGCTCCATGGACAACAGAACTCTCGTTCCTAATTTGAATGAGATTGAGAAAAAAGAATGAAGAACGGTGTCCCTAAAGTACTACTGATGTCTGTCAGGTGTACCTTGATAGTCAGCCAGAATCTTTGTCTGCCACAAACACCTCTAGTGTTTCACCAAGGGATTGGTCATCAAAATGTAACAATGAGTTATGATGGATTGCTGATCTTCCTTTGTAATTCTTTGCTAATGATAATGTGCTTTGCTGAGTTTATCCTTTTGTAATTCTTGGCAGGTGTGCATGATATAAATGACACAATTCCTTAAGTTGGTGTCTGTGTCTTTGGCAGTGACCCTGCCCACTGGAGAAACAGGGCCCCCTCTTGCCTAAGTGTTCCCTGGGAAGGCAAAAGCCCTCACTCCAAAATTTCCCCCTTCCTCCCTGTTCCCCCCATCACACCCTGAGCATGATGTGCTCTGGTCTGGGCTATGCCCGGGTCAGTTGGGTTCCCCTGTCCTGGCTGTGTCCCCTGCCCAGCTCCCCCGCAGCCCCAGCCCCTCCCCAGCGTGGCTGACGAGGGGCAGGACAGGCCTTGGCTGTGCTGCAGCTCAGCAAGAACAAAACCATCTCTGCGTGCTCAGCCCTGTGCTCAGCACCCGGCCCAGCAGTGTCTCAGTGCCAGGGGCTGTGCCCTCAGTCCCTGCCAGGGGTTTCCATGGCAACTGCCAGGCCAGGTGACCCAGGTGTCCCCCCCAGTGCCGGTTGCCATGGAAACAGTGCCCAGCTCTGCCCCTTTCTGTCTGGCTGACCTGGCCTTTGGCCCTGGCAGTGACGTTGGCTGCTGGTTCCTGGTGCCTGAGCGGCCAGCGCGGCACAGGGCAGGTGGCCATGGCACAGCCCCCAGCAAGGGATCCCCTCTGGCTCTGGGCACTGACACCAGCCCTGAGCAAGGGCCCAGGGCAGCTTTACATGGCCACAAACCATCACAATGGCTCTGGGCATTGGTTGCCATGGCACCAAACCAAGGAACGGGTCCCCGTGGCCATTGCCATGGCATCTGGTGGCACCAAGGAGTGTCACTGCAATTGTACCTGGAACAGCCCTGGCAGCGCTTTGTCCCAGGGTTGCCATGGCAGCTGAGGGCAGCAGCAGCTGGTGCTCTGCAAGGGCTGTGGGGCAGACAGGAAGGAGCAGCAGAGCAGGGGCTGATCCATCCCCAGTGCGCTGCACAGCCTGGGGCAGCGTCCCAGAGCGTCCTCATGGAGCTGCCAACAACATCCCCCCTCTGCAGCCCTGGCCTCTCCCCAGCTCACACCAGTGCCCCATCCTTGCAGGCACAGACACGGCAGCACTGGCTCAGCAGCCCCTGTTTGCATTGCACAGAGCAGGGGGAGCACCCCCATGCTGTTGGTGTGGGGACATGAACCTGAGGGAGCACAAATGCCATCAGCCCCTGGGGCCAGCAAGGGCTGCGGGATGGCAAGGAAACCACCCAGGTTTGTCCTGGCCTCTGCAGTCAGCCAGAAAGTTTGTTCCCATCAGCTGGAAGTGCCCTGTGAGTGCCATCCTGTGGGTGCCCTGTGATGGCACTCAGGATGATCTGTTCCATAACCTTGCTGGGCACCCAGGTCAGGCTGACAGGCCTGGAGGTCCCCAGATCCTCCTTCCAGCCCTTCTTGGGGATGGGCTCACACTGGCACCTCCAGTCCTCTGCGAGCTCCCTGCTGAGCCAGGACTGATGGTAAATGATGGAGCGCAGCCTCGGGAGCTCATCTACAGCTCCCTCATTGGCCTAGGATGGATCCTGTCTGATCCCATTCACCTGTGAGCATCTGAGTGGCTCAGCAGGTCACCCACTGCTTCCTCCTGGATTGCAGGGCCTGTTCTGCTCCCTGTGCCCATCTACCAGCTCAGGAGAACACTTGTCCTGAGGATATCCTCTCCTAATATTGAAAATTGAAACAAACTAGGGGTAAAGTAGCTCAGCCTTTTCCTTATCTTTTGTTACTATATTCTCCACTGCATCCAATAAAGAGTAGATGTTCTCCTATTCCTCCTCCTTTTTGCTATTTTTTTTTATTAAAACATTTTTATTCCTTTTGCAGAACCCTCCAGGTTAAGTTTTAATAGAGTTTTCAACTCTCAGCTTTTCTTTCTGTATGACCCAGCAACATCCTTAAAGACTTCCTGAGTTGCTGGTCGTTTTTACACTCCTGAGTCTCCAGAAAAGCTCCATGGGCAGCCAGGCCAGTCATTTTCCTCACTAGCTCATCTTTTGCCACACTGGGACAGGCTGCTTCTTCCCCCTTATGATTACTTTCTTGAAATGTGTCCATCCTTCCAGGACCCCTTTGTTTTTAAGGGCTGTTTCCTTTAAAAAAATCAGTACCTGATTAGGTACTCCCCAAATCTGCAGCCTAACCAGGCCAAAGTCTGCCCTTCCTATTTCCAGGGCAGAAGTTTTGTTGCTGCCCCTCCCTCCTTCACAGAACATTGAACACTTCATTATTTCATGGTCACTGTGCCCCAGGCAGCCTCTGAGCCCCACATCTGCCACCAGCCCTTCTCTGTTTGTGAACAGCAGCAGACAGAGCTTTCCTTGGCAGTGGGAGTGTTACCAAAAATTTAGTAAAACAGAAAATTCCTTAACCCCAATGTAGCATTAAGAAGCAGCATTCTTTATTCAGCTGGATGCACGGGGGGAGCTCCTCCCAAAGCTGTGCATGCTGAGTACAGGAGAGTTTCTCTTTATTTTCTGTATTTGCATACATATTCATTGATTGTCCTGGACTAAAAATACATATGATAATCATTTCCCCAAAATCATTAATATATTTCCCCTCCCATTTACCCATGCATTCTCCTGTCCTGGGGGTCTCCCTGGTGGTCCCTGGTGGTCATGGACCCCAATGTTCCTGTGGGCCTGGCTGAGCTGGCAGGACAGTGAGGCTGCTGAACTTCCAGTTCCCTTCTAACACAATGGGCACTGTGTGGTTTCCACTGTCCTGGGGTTTGGAGAACAAGCTCAAGGTGTGAGCTCACCTGGTGGAGACAATTTATCATCTGGTACCATGTGGTCACAGAGTGGGCTATGACATCACAGAGTGGGTTAGGTGAGGTCATCGAGCAGCCATGGCATCATAGTCTGCCTCTGTGACATCAGAGATCCAGCTGTGACATCACAGGGCAGAGGTCTGACATCACAGTACAGACTGTGGCATCACAGACTCTGGTGTGACATCAGAGACCAGCTGTGTGACATTGGAGAATGCTCTGTGACATCACAGAACAGGGTGTGACAACCCAGAGGGGCTGTGTGACATCCCAGAGGGGCTGTGTGACATCCCAGCAGGGCTGTGTCAGGTCACTGGGTTGGTCACTCTGCCCCAGCTCCCCCTCACAGTTTCTCCCAACAACTCCAATGCTGTTCATGCCCAGCAGGGTCCCTGTCCCCCGGGATCCCCCCAGCCCACCTGGAGCCACAGCCTCCACCAAAGGATGTTCCACAGGATCCACCCCAGAGCCTGACAGGGGACAAGGGGCCAGGACTGTGTGACCAGGACAGCAAGGACGGGGATTATCCAGGTCACTGTGGCCTGGGTTGGGTTGCCCAGGGCAGGAAAGATGTCTGGCAGCTGGAGCAGGCTCTGGGAAGGGCCTCCAAAGAGGGGCTGGAGCCCCTGGGCTGTGAGCAGAGGCTGAGGGAGCTGGGCTGGTCCAGCCCGGAGCAGGGAAGGCTGAGGGGCTCCTCATGCCAGCCTGGCAGTGCCAACGAGGAGGGGATGGAGAACACAGAGTCAGGCTCTTCACGGGGGGGGTGCTGGTGGGAGACAAAAGCCAATGGGTGGAAGGGGAAAGAGGGGAGATCAGCCAGGGCATGAGCAGATGAAATGAGTCAGGCTGCTTTCAGCATTTCCTCAACACCAAGAGCAGCCTGACCTTCCTTCTCCATCCAACACTGATAGATTTGCAAATCAGGAATTGTTTGAGCTGTTCTGTCCTCAGTCCAGGACAAGAATCCTGATACAAGAACTTAATTGTGTTTATATCTATCACAGAACCACATTAGTCAAAAATTAATTTTAGTATGCAAATCAGTTGTGAACAGTGGACTCATCAGACATGCTGGGTCATTGCACATAGCTCAGGGAAGAGTTTGTAATTTTGTGATTCTTATTTTAATGGTGTAATTTTTATTAAGTTATATCCTGTTCAACTGTGGTCTGTTGGCTAGGTCCAGTGTGGGCTGGAGGGAGCTCAGATTTGCACAAGGCTGCTCTGAGTGCCAGCCTTGGATGGGAAAAATGGTGGGGTGGGGGTAGGGACAGAGTCTGATTGATTGTCAGCCATGAAAGGTCTTGATTTTCATACCCAGTCAAACTGCATGAGGAGGTACTTGGATTCAATGTCAATTGGAGATGGCGCATGAATGAATTACTAGTAAAAAAAAATTACAGGACCTAAAAAAAAAATATTTTCTTGCTGTTTTTCTAAATTCAGGGTATTCACATTGAATTGGCTTCTGAAATCTGACTAATTAACCACACATTTGATTTGAACACTTCAATCAAATTATTCCCAGAGGCTTAGCTTGTTTAACTGTTCTGAATGTTAATGAGCCCTGGGACACTGAATTCCTGCACTGAAGAGCTGAAGGCTGAACAAGCCCCTGCAGCAGGAAAATTCAGCAGCAGCCTCCAAGGTGCTGAGGATGTCAGCAGCCCCCACTGAGGCCATCCCTGCCCAGAGACCGTGGGGGAATGGGCAGACAAGGAGAGCGTCCCTGGGGCTGGGGCAGCACAACTCAGAGGCACCAGCGGCTGCAGCTGGGAAATGGAGTGTGGAATGGGGCTGGGAAAGCCCTGCCTGGGCTGGGCCAAGCAGGACACACAAGCCCTGACTTCCATCCAGTAGAAAACTCTGTCAAGGAGATATTTAAAAGGAATTACAATTGTTTCTGTATTCTGAATTGGACTCCCTGGAGAAACACTAACAAGAGATCCTCAGGTGCTCAAAACAACAGAACAGTCTTTACTGGTAACTTTAGAAAATCAGAGAATTTTTGGCAAAAGGTTTAATATGACATTCAGACAACACAGAACACTTCTTAAAGCACAGACTTGGCCCATTCAACTTCACAAACTCTAAGCTATTTGAATTTTACATTAATCAAATTTGCAAAAGGACCGAAATAGAAGAAAAGGACAGAAAGAGAGAGAGGTAAAAAGGATACAGAGGAGCATACACAGAGGTACCAACTCCTGGATTCCAGCAGTGTTTAGATGGAAATTCCAAGAGGAGGTAGGGTCAAGATGTGTGCTTGCCTTGAGGTCAGCCTTCAATCCCCCTTGGTCTCCCTGGGCCCTTCTCCCAGCTGGGACTGTGGGTCATTTGGTCCCTCAGGAGCTGGGCTGGGGCTGCAGAGGTGGCTGTGGAGCATTGCCTGTGCTGTGCCAGGGACTGGCAGCCACTGCTGGGCTGGGATAGAGGCTCTGGGGGGATTGGGGTTCCAGGGCAGAGCAGGGCTGGGGTTCCAGGGCAGGGGAGGGCTGGACCTGCCCCTTCCTCCCCTATTGGAATAAGATCCCAATATTACCAGGTAGATTGTGCCTGGGCTCGTCTGACCCCTGCTCCTAGGCCAAAGGTGGCAACTGTGGTGCTTCCCCTCAGAGACACTTTTGGCTGGCTGGATGGTGCAGCTGAGCGCCGAAAGAAGTCCAGGCTTGTAGAAACTCAGTTTGCCTCAGGTGGGAAGGCTTCAGGTTAAGGTGAGGAGGAAAAGGAGACAGATTCTGCCAGAGGGTTAATATCAAAAGTTCATTCCATGGTCACAGACATCTGAATCTTAGGTAACAGCTCCAACAGAATCCCGACTGCATGGCCTGAGTGACTTTTTAAGCTCCGGGGGAAGGGGGAGGGAAGGGACAGGTGAGCCACCAACCAGGTGGGAGGGGCAGGGTCTCAGGGAACGATGACAACCAGACAGACCAATGACCTCTGGGCACAGGGGCATCTTTTGAACCTGACCAACCACATGATGGCCCTGCTGGAATGTTAAGACTGATTGACAGCCCAGCAGGGGGCAAAGGGGAAGGGGAAGAGAGATATTGCCAAACCTGGGAAGGGGCTTGGAAGTTTAAAGCAGGAAATTGCAACACACTGCAACACTCCCCACATATGAAATGTCTTTTGCCAAGAAACTCCTCCACTCTGTCACAATAGGGAATACTGGAGGTGAAATCCCAATTC
This sequence comes from Zonotrichia albicollis, assembly GCF_047830755.1. Taxonomy (NCBI): domain Eukaryota; kingdom Metazoa; phylum Chordata; class Aves; order Passeriformes; family Passerellidae; genus Zonotrichia; species Zonotrichia albicollis. Next base: position 2,799,684 of record NC_133827.1, on the reverse strand, counting down.
TGGCCATAGGCACCTAGATAAGAAGGACAGTTCTTTTCCTTAGGAATGAAAGCCCCAGTTCTCAGTAAATTTCTGGTTTGATTGTTTGGATTCTGTTTGGTTTAGTTATTGCTTTGTTTCCTTGTTGTGCCTGAAGTGTCCAGTCAGGAGCAGAGTGACTCTTGCCAAGGAAATTTGTGCTGCTGTGTCTTAATATTCAATCTGGTTTTTGCAGCTCCCTTGCTGGGGATTTTTCCAGCGCTCTCAAGGCCTCGTTGGTAGCAGGGTGAAGGAGCCCTGGCTCAGGCTCTGGCCCTGGGGGACACGGGGACGCTGCCGGGGGGTCCCTGTCCCCCTGTGCCACCACCAGGGCCCCGGCCCCCTGTCCCCGTGTCAGGCTCTGGGGTCGATCTCGTGGAACATCCTCTGGGGGAGGCTGCAGGGCCGGGGGCAGGGGGACCCAGGGGGACAGGGGACCCTGCTGTGCACGAGCAGGGTTGGACTGCTCTGCGGGGAGCTGTGAGGGGGGCCAGGGTAGAGTGACCTCCCCAGGGACCTCACACAGCTCCCGTGATGTCACACTGCCCCTGTGATGTCACACAGCATCCTGTGATGTCACGCAGCCCCGGCTGCCCCACCTGGCTGGGCCCTTCCTTTGCTGACAGCTCTGTCTCCTGCCTGCCTCTGCCTGCCCACACAGGGCCTTGGGCTGCTCCAGGCTCCTTCTGAGGATGTGCTGCACCACAGCCCTGCCCTTACAGGGAAATTCCTTTCTGCTGGTGTTGAGTGTGGGCCTCTCCAGCTGCCCTTGGTGCCATTATTTCCTTCTCATGCATATATCCTCCAGGAAGAAAAGCTCCAGCCTGACATCGCCATTCAATCCCTCCCAGGCTAATCCCTTTCAGTCCTCAGTCTCTACTCCACTGACCACAGAGGCCGCAGACTCTCCCTGCTGATTTTGTGATGAGGCCTCCAAACCCCATTCTGGGAGATTTTTGAGTCCTATCCAATGTCTGTGAAAAGGGAAAAATAGCATTCAAAGTTATTTTCAACTAAACCATACAGTGACAGAAAACAGGTCAGTATCTTTAAAATAAATGGGGACAAATTAACATTTGTTAGAAGGAGGAAATATTTTACAATTAAGAAAGTGGATGGAAATTGCAGCTGTTTTTCCAGAGAAGTGGATTCCCCATCCCAAGAAATGTCCAAGAGCAGGAGATTTGTGTAGCCTTGCCCATTGAAACCCTCTCATCCGCAGTGACAGAATTCCTGTAGTGTGGGTTCTCTGATGTGCTGGGTGCCCTCACAAGGCTTCTGGCCAGAATGTCTGCTGAGGGCAGCCAGGCTGCTGCAGGGGCAGTGACCTCACAGCCATCACCATGGCAGCCCTGTCCCCTGGGCCTGGCTCTGCCCTTTCCTCTGCCCCTGCCTTGGCTCTGCTGCCATGAAGAGTTTTGTCATTAATATCTTGTCCCCAAGGGGCTGGGGCCAATGGCTTCCCAGTCAGGCTCCTGGAGCAGAAGTGGCTTTTCAGAGCCCAGCCAGGAATGAGCCCTGAGGCAGCAGCTCTGCAGTGGTGGCCACCAGGCCGGGCTGCCAAGGGAGGCTTCTGGCCATGGCCTGCAAGCAGCTGCTGCTGCCAAGGTGCCTTTGGTGCCTCAGGCTCTCCCTGGCCCAGCTCCCAGCACGGCACTCTGCCCTTGTGCCCGAGCCCTTCCCTGTGCTGGGGCTGGCCTGGGGCTTTTCCTGCAGCGGGACCTGCCCTGCTCATGGCACAGGAAAGGCAGTTCCTGCTGGAGCAGGAGGCTCTGCCTGCAATGGCCTCCAACAACTCCAGCAAGGCCCTGTTTGCAAAGCCTCCAGTGGGAAATGAAGGAGGGGAGTCACACTGCTTTAGGGGTGAATAATGCTGAAACAAGCCTGACTCCTCCATCCCAAAGTTCAACATCCTCAGAGGGAGCTGATACTGTGGCAGAGATGGAAAAATCCCCAGAGAAAGGAACAACCAAGTGACACCACTGAGAGCTTCTGCAGAGCTGCTGAGCTGGCCCAGCCTGGGCACATCTGACTGACAGGGCAGCACCTCAGATGAGAAAAGCCCCGTCCCAAATTTTAATGGCAGCATCTCCTGACATTTCCCTTCTTGAGGGGTGTGGGGATTCCTCCCAGTGGTGGGGACACCCTCAAGGTCACTGCTCCAGGTTGAGCCAAAGGGAATTGCCCATGGTCATTGGTCTGGGGAGTGACATCAGTCTCTGCTTAATTACAGGTTTTGCTTAACACAGTTGCCGTGAAATAATTTCCTAGTGCTCTGTATAATATATTTTGCATCTCTTACATCCTGGCATAAATATTTCTGATTAAGGCAATTTTGTCTAATCATTACCATAATAGAGAATACATATTTATATGAATATATCTGCCCATGACCGGTACCCTGTGTGTGTCTGGGACATCCTGGCCCTTTGGCAGCCTGGGGACTCCAGGGATGTCACCGTGGAGCCCCCGTGAGTGCCTGTGACAGATCGGTGCCTTTGCAGCACAAGGTCCCCTGGGATGTCAACATGGAATGGCTGAGACTGCCTCTGACCACAGGGCTCTTTACCATCCCCAGAAAGCCCTGGGAGGTCTCCATGGGGCCCTTGTCTGTGCCTGTGACATTACAACTCTGGAACAGCCTGGAGACTTTTGGAAAGTCCCCAAGGAACCCCTCTGAGGGCCTATGAAAAATCTGATCCCAAACAGGCAACCATCACCAACTAGGCGTGTTGCTATGGTCAGTTTTTGTGGCAACCATCACCAGCCCCCTGTTGCTGTGGTCAGTTTCCATGGCAACCATCACCAGCCCCCTGTTGCTATGCTCAGTCCCTTGGCAGCTCCATGGAGACCCCATGCCAGGGGTGGTTGCCATGGACACCAGCTCAGGCCTGCAGCCACAGCCCGTTGCCATGGCAACCATTGGCAGCCCCATCCCCAGGCTCATGGGATCCCAGAACCACAGAATTGGCTGAGCTGGGAGGGACCCAGCAGGATCCTCCAGTCCAACTGCTGGCCCTGCACAGCACACCCCAACAATGCCAGCCTGGGCCTGGCAGCGCTGTCCAAACGCTGCTGCAGCTCAGAGAGCCCTGGAGCTGGGACCCTTCCCTGGGGAGCCTGGGCAGGGCCCCAGCAGCCTCTGGGCAAAAACCTTTTCCTGACACCCAACCTGAGCCTGCCCCGACTCAGCTGCAGCCGTTCCCTCCACTCCTGTCCCTGGGCACCAGAGGGAAGAGGTTCCCACAGCCCCAGCCAGGGACCCGCTCCCAAGGCTGTTGCCATGGCCACCAGGGCTGGGACCAGCTGGGATGCTCGGTTTCTACGGGCCGGGGTTCAGGAATGGGATTCCCCAATTTCCTGCTCCCACTAAAACCGCGCTGCCCTTGCTGCTCTCCCAACTCCCATGGAAAGCACAAAAGGCAAAGATCCTGGGCTGGGATAAGAACAATTTACTGGGAACAACAATGAGATAAGGAACCAACAGAAACAGAAATGTTATTGATAGCAGAAGGGATTAGAAAAACTGTTTACTGTTTATGTTAGAGAAAACTAATATATCAACAACAGACTCTTCCTGGCCATGCATTTCCCCTGCCTGGAAATGCCACACTTCTCCTCAGGGAGAGAGAGAAGAGTCCCTTTCCTGCCCCTGGCAATGTTCTGAGATGCGAGTGAATGTATTGACATGGCCATGGCCACAGCTTCATGTTCTTCCATCCCACATCATGTCTTTGGCAAGGGCAGGAAAAGGGACAGGTGTGTTCCCAGCATAGACCACAGAGAAACTGGATCACCAGGGATCTTCCCAATGTGGGTTCTCCCATGGGGGATGAAGCTGGAGTGGTGGATGAAGCTGCTCCTGCATTTGTGCTATTTGCAGGGATCCCTTACTGGTGGCTCTGTTGGTGTCTGGTCAAGTGAGAGCTGCTGGTGAAGCTTTTCCCACACTGGGGACACTCATAGGGCCTCTCCCCAGTGTGGATGCGCCGGTGGATGATGAGGGAGGAGTTGTGCTTGAAGCCCTTCCCACACTCAGGGCAGAGGAAGGGCCTCTCATCCGTGTGAACTTGCTCATGCAGGAGGAGATGGGAACTGGTCTGAAACCTCTTCCCACATGTGGCGCACTGGTAGGGCCTCTCCCCAGTGTGGATGCGCTGATGCTTGATGAGGGTGGAGTTGCGCTTGAAGCCCTTCCCGCACTCAGGGCAGAGGAAGGGCCTCTCCTCGCTGTGAATCCGCTGGTGGCGGAGGAGATTGGAGCTGGTCTGAAGCCTCATCCCACACTGGGGACACTCGTAGGGCTTCTCTCCAGTGTGGATGCGTTGGTGGGTCAAAAGGGCAGATCTGTAGCTGAAGCCCTTCCCACACTCCCCACACTCATAGGGCCATTCCCCTGTGTGCATGTGTTGGTGGCTGATCAGCTGCTGTCTCTGCCTAAAGCTCTTCCCACACTGCAAGCACCTGTGGGGCTTCTCCCTATCATGAAGCTGCTCATGGAACACCAGCTCTGAACTCTGGCTGAAGCTCTGCCCACCTTCCTGGCTCAGAGTGGCTCTTTCTTCTTCAGAGCACCCTGGACTGGGTTTGGAGCGCCTCCTCATGGGGGATGTCTGAGGTTTTTCTTCCCTGTTGGATTCCTGTGTGTTAGAATCCCTCAAAACGGCCTCCTTCATGAGGTTCTGCCATGCAGATTTTTCCTCCCTGGTCTCCATCCGCAGTTCCTTCCATGGGGAAGGAAGGAAAAGGAGAGGATGGGATTTGCCTTCATGCCAGAGGGAAGGGGAAGGAGATCCCTCCAGTACATCCCCGGCAGGACGGGGTTGGCAGCAGGGGTGTCCTGCAGCAGGGGGCTGTGCTGGGCTGGGAGATAGAGCAAGAGAGAGGGGAAGAGGGGCACTGACTTCCTCCTCACCTATCTGGGTATCCCAGGGATCCTTCCTCTTCCTCACAGCCTCCTTCTCCATCCAGTCAAGGTTTGGGAATGGGAAATCCCGTTCTGGGAAGAAAACAAAGGGTGCGCACATTGTCTTTTGTACTGGTTTGAAGGCAAACCTGGGGAGGGTCTAAACCAGAATTACAATTTAAAAGAAAACTAAGATCAAGGCAATGATATAGAAACACTGCCTTAAACTGACAGAGTCAGGATATAACCTTACACCCTTTTGTTCAGGGTGATGGCAGCAGTCCCAGTAAATGGTGGTTGCAGTCCTGTTGGAGTGATGAAGGTGATTCTGTCGAAGCAGTGATGCTGTAGAAGGGTCTGGTCTTCCTCTGGAGGTGCAGTGGTGGCTTTGGAGCTCTTGTCCTCTGGCAATCCAGTAGGCAAGCTGTTCCTGGAGTAGCAAAGTGTCAGCTTATATCCAGGTAGGAATGCTTGGATCCTCCCCCTGGGCGGAGCATCCCACAATGGGATGATGGAATTTTATCAGTCCTGCAGTGACACTCAATGGCCCATTAGCAGAAGATATCTCCCCTGGAGGGCATTATCAGGGCTGAGTCATGGAAGACATAAAGAACCCTGCCCCACCTGTTTATAGCAGTTGATGAAGATGGGGATTGAAAACATGCATATGGTTACATCTTGCATGGCAACCTGAAACAGTGGGGTAATCCCTGCTCAGGGGGTGAACACCACCCCCCTTACCCAAACTGGCTCAGCTGTAAAACCCACACCCTGGGAAGGGCACACACACAGGGGACAATATCACACTTACCTTGCCCCAGGGGAAGGCTCTTTTTCCTGTCATTCCCTTCCTGTCCCCCATTTTCCATTCCATTTACTGTTCAATAAAATTCATTTTGGGTTTGGTCTCATTATCACCTCAATTGGGGCAGAGGAATCTCTCTAACACTTTTCTTAACCAGACTCACCAGACTGTGAAATTATTTTGGCACAGTGACTTTAGGCACTGTTCTCTGACCCCAGGTGCCTTTGACAACAGCATGGTTCCCTCCTCTGAGGAGGTTGTGGTTCTCTCTGGAGGAACTCTTTGAAATAGGGCTGCAGCATCCTCTGAGTGACTTATGGGAGAACCGATGAGGTAAATCGCCTTTGTGGGCCCGGAGTGTAAAGAAAATATTTTGTTGTTCTTCTATTACAGCGACCTGATGAAGGTCTTCAGGGTGAGAGAAGTGGACGAGAATCTTGGTTCATGATCAGAAGGCTGGATTTATTGATATATGATGTATAATACATTATAATTATACTAAGAGCAATAAAGAGAAAAGTTTCCGAGGCTTGCTAAGCTAAGAATAGAAAGAAAAGATTGAATAACAAAGTTCTGTGTCCAGCAGAAAGCAAGGACCAACTCTCCCGTGAGTGGTCAGCAAATCCAAACACTCACAGAAGACCAATCACAGATGCTCCTGTTACATTCCACATCAGCAGATAATTGTTGTTTGCATTTTTCTTCTAGGGCCCCAGCTTCCCAGAAAGGACAAATCCCAAAAGGGAGGATTTTATGAAAAAAAATGTCTGCGACATCCTTCCTTGAAATGTTTTTTAAAATCACAGGAGGAAAGGGAGCAAATGATACCAGTGAGACTGACAAGGTTCATTCACCCCATGGTGAGGAACACAAGGCTGCTAAAGTCCAACAAGAAGCTCAGCTCAAGGAGCTAAATTCCCAAATAACTCCTGAATTCCCAGGCTTGAGTGCTTTGCGAAATGTGAGAATCATTTTTCTCTTCATCCCTGTCGCCTTTGTGACAGCTGCAAATAGTTTACTTTCCTTTTAATGATATCTGTATTGGGCTGAATTTACACTTTTATCAGAATGTGCTAGCAGCTGAGCTGGAGCTGTGCAGGAACCAGTGGAACTTGGAATTGCCACAAAATTGCTTGTACTGTCGGTTTATTAATGTTTGGGATTTGTTTGCATTTTCATCACATCTGACTTGTGGGAAAATCAAATATTCATCAAAATGATTTACGCAGAGTTAAGTTTGATTTCTGCCAAATTATTTTGTCCAGTGCCCAGGGGATGCTCAAGGGGTCTCTGTGCCTCTCGCCCTGGGGGATGCTTGGCAGGGGTTTGGGGGTGTTGTCCCTGTCCCTGTCACCCCAGGCCATTCCCTAGGGGATTGTCCCTGTCCCTGTCACCCCAGGCCATTACCCAGGGGGTCTCCATCATTCTCACCCCAGTGAATGCCTGGGGGGTCTCCCTCCCTCTCACCCCTGTGCCAGGGGGTGCTCGGGGCAGTCTCTGTCCCCTCACCCTGGGGGATGCTCGGGGGGTCTCCATCCCTCTGGCCTCAGGCAATGCCTGTGCAGGGCTGGGGACCAGGGGCTCTGTGTCCCTCTCACCGATGAGGCTGCTCGGGGCTGGAGGGGCTCTCCGACCTTCTCACACCTGGGGAGGCTGGGGGGGTCTCTGTCCCTCTCAGCCCTGCTGTGACCCCACCCAAACATCATCGGGGTCAGAGGGACAGAGACACCCCCAAACCCCCAGAAGGGCTGAACCTGGGATTTAGTTTGGGGCTGAGGATTTAGGAAGGGGCTGGAATTGCGGCTGGGATTGGAGTCAGGGCTGGGATTTGGATTAGAGCTGGGATTGGGGTTCAGCCTGGACATGGGATTGGTTTTAGGGCTGGGGTTGGGATTGGGTCTAGGGCGAGAAAAGTCTGGCACTGGGATGGGATTAAATACAGAACTGTGTGTCTATACGTGGAGTGAGACTGAGACCAGGATCAGGGTCAGGTTTGGGATTCAGCTCACCCAGACTGGGACAGGGGGGATGTTACGGTGGGAAGGTTTGGGGAAAATCCTTGTTTGGGGAAAACAAAGCTGTGAATGCCTTGGGTTGGGGATTCCTCCCACCCAAGTCCATTTCTAGAAGTCACCTGATGTCCAAAAATCAAGAGTGAATCAAAAAAAGCCACCAGGAGTTTCCCATTTCCAGTCTCATCCCTCTTGGGTTACTGTTGGTCCCCCATCTCAGGGCTGCTGGGGATCCCATGGGTCCTGGGGATCCCTCCTCTCCAGGGTCCTGCTTTTGGATTCTGGGAGGTTCTGGGCTCCCAAGGTCCCCCTCTCCAGCCTCCCCTCAGGCAGCCACTTGGGGTTCCCCCTTCTTTCCACCACCCTGTTCTGGTTTAGGGCAAATTTGGTTGAAAATCTCCAAAAGGAGTCTCCTCTAGAATGCCAGTTCAGCAGCCCCACCCTCATCCAGTCCAGGAAAATATTTCCTTAGAGAAAAGTTGAAAAATCCTGTTATTTTACAGGCAAAGCATTTACCAGCACAAAACCTGAACAATATTAAGCAATAAAACCTCTTGCTGCTCCAAAATAGATGACAAACTCTGAAAGTCCCTCCTTGGGTTGTAGCTCCGCGCACTCAGTGTCTTATCAGTGCCTTATCAGTCTCTTATCAGTCCATTCAGCGCTGGAAATGCCTCAGCCCAGGCCCGTCCCAGTGGGCTTCAGGGAGGAGCTGCCAGTGGTGTGCTGGTTGTTCAGTCCAGAGCAGGTTTAAACAGCTCCAAAGAAAAAGAAAAATCAAAGTCCAGGGAATTTCTCTGCCTCAGCGAGCTAAAAACTAACTAAAAGCAAAGGAGAGCTCTGTCCTGCTCTCTGCCCATCCAGCAGCTGCAATGTAGAGGAGTGAGTACAGTTTCTGAAAACAAACTGCGGCTTCTTCCTCCTCCTCTTCGCTCTCAGAATCAGCCTTAAAGGTGCAGAACTCATTTCTGGGCTAAACAGACCGATGGGGGTACGGGCATCATGAAGTCACCCCAGGACACCCCTGTCAGGGTCAGGGGGTCCGGTCCCCGCCTCATCTCCGGGCTGCCGGGGGTCCCCCAGCTCCGGTATCGCCCCTTCCCCTCTCCCCGCCCCGGGGGTCCCCCGTTCCACAGCCCCGGCTCTCACGGGGAGCCCCAAAACCAATGTCCCGCCCCGTCGGTACCGGGCCATCCCCACGTGGACCCCCCGGGACCCTCCCGAGGGGCGATCGCGGCTCCTCTCCCCCCGAAAAAGCTCCTCTTAGGGAGCCCGGAGATATCCGGGGCTCGAGTCCGGGATCTGCCGGCTCCGAACACTCTCCAAAAAATCCTCCCAGAGACCCCTGGCTGGAGCCGGGGCGAGCTCGGCCTCCGCCCTCCCCTGCGGCTCGGGGCTGGGGGCGATGCTCCCGGGGCAGGGGGTGCTGCAGGCTCGGCGTGCGGGCGCTGCGAGCGCCGCGATTCTCCCGCTCCCGCTCCTGCCCCTCCTCTCCCTCCTCTTCCTCCCGCATTTCCTCCGCTCCCAGCCCGGACCCCCCTTTCCCACCGCTCTGCCCCGCGGCCCCGCAGCACCGGCTGCTGGGTGGGGGAGCCCCCGATCGGCCCCAGGGCTGGGCAGGGGGCTCGGGGACGCCCCCGGGGCGGATCTGTCCCCCCGGCCCGAGCCCCAATTCCTCTCCGGGGCCGCCGGGCTCTGCGGGTCCGCCTGGCAACCGGTGAGTCATCGTCGAGAAAGGCTCTGGTTGGCTGGAAATTGATTAGCGCCTCTTCTGATTGGCTGGAATTGTGAAAGGCGCTGAGCCCTGCCGGTGTCCCTGGGAGCTGCGCAGTCCAGGCGGAACCCTTGTCCAGTTTCTTTCTGTTCTGTGAGTCCTCTTCCCGATTTCTTTCTCTCCCTTTCTCCTCCCCATTTCTTGTTCCGTTCAGTCCACGTTCAATAACCGTCGTTTGAGTTCCCACGCTCTCATTCGCTCCTTCACTGGGGCAGAGGCGTCTCTCCCTCGCTGGGTCGTAATCCATGGACAGGGTCCCTTCCCACCCCAGTCCTTCCAGGACTCGCTTCTATTTCCTCCCTCCCTCTGCTTCCAGAGGGGAAGGTGCTGGAAAATGTCCATCAAAGCCACCTTTGCTGTGTGCTCTGGGAGCCCACAGAGCTGCTGGATCTTCTTCCCTTGGGAGAGAAGCTCCTTGGGAGGCACGGCAGGAGCAGCACCCTGGGAGCCTCGGGAATGCCCCTCTGGGATCCACGGCACACACTGCCAGGGTCTGGAATTCCAGTTCTCAGCTATGAAAAGATGTTCCTGCCCTTGAGGGCAAAGCTGTCAAGAAGGAGCCAAAAGCCAAGTGGAGCAAGATCTTACAGTGGCATTTCACTGCCAGCCTTCCTAACTTCCCCCATGGCTGCTGTAGCTCCTGAATTGGGAATTAAATCCGGGCACGGTCTTTGGTGTGAGCTGCCCTGGGTCAAGGGAGACCCTGAGAGAGAAACAGAGCAGGGGAAGAGAGGCAGGAGAGAAAGGAGGGCACAAACACAATCAGCTGAGAAGGTGGCAGTCTCAAAACAGACCAGAACTGATTGAAAAGGAATATAACAGAAAGGAATAATTTTGCATCTTTTAGTTACTATCAAAATACAATTTCTTCCCCTTCTCACAAACCTCTTGCCAGTGTCATTCAGCAGGGCTGTCAAAAAGTCCTTAACTCTGGGTGGATGTTCCAGGCTGCAGCCACAAGGAAAGAGGGAATGGGGATTTTCCTGCTCCTGGGGAGTTTGACATCCTCTGCTGAGGAGAGGAGGAGGCACCAGAAGAAAAGGGCAGCCGGGCTTCACCCTTCCTCTGGAAAGAGGGGGGGAAATCTCTCATCCTGTCTGCAGCTGCTCCCACAGGGATATGAGGGCTGATCCCAGAGCCCCAAGGGTCACAGTCAGGGCTGCCCTAAGGGAATGCTCACTTGGTATGGAGGGGCAGTGTGGGAGCACCTGGATCTTGGGGCACCCAGCTGCCCCCCATGTTTGGAGGTGCCTGAGGAGGGCTGGGATGATGCCAGGGACATCCTGCAGTGACATCCCCTCTGTCCCGCTCTGGGTGAGCTCAGTCCCAAACCTGACCCTGATCCTGGTCTCAGTCTCACTCCATGTTTAGACATACTCACAGTTCTATATTTAATCTCATCCCAGTGCCTGACTCGTCTAGCCCCAGACCCAATCCCAACCCCAGCCCTAAAACCAATCCCATGTCTAGCCTTAACCTCAATCCTAGCTGTAATCCAAATCTCAGCCCCAACTCCAATCCCAGCCGCAATTCCAGCCCCTTCCTAAATCCTCAGCCCCAAACCAAATCCCAGGTTCAGCCCTTCTGGGGCTTTGGGGGTGTCTCTGTCCCTGTGACCCCAATGATGTTTGGGTGGGGTCACAGCAGGGCTGAGAGGGACAGAGACCCCCGCAGCCTCCCCAGGTGTGAGAAGGTCGGAGAGCCCCCCAGCCCCTCCCAAGCATCCCCCAGGGTGAGAGGCACAGAGACCCCTTGAGCATCCCCAAGGCACTGGACAAAATAAACTTGGCAGAAATAAAACTTTATCCTACATAAAATACCTTGATGAATATTTGATTTCCCATAAGTCACATATGATGAAAACACAAATCCCAAACACGAATAAACTGACAATAGAAGCAATTCTGTTGCAATTCCAAGTTACATTGGTTCCTGAATAGCTACAGCTCAGCAGCTGCCAGGTTCCAATAAAAGCAAAGTGCAAATTTGGCCCAATACAAATATTATTAAAAGGAAGGGGAAACTCAGTGTAGTTGTCAAAAAGCTGACAGGGATAAAGAGAATAATGTTTCTAAGATTTGATAAAGCCCCCAAGCCTGTGAATTCCAGAGTTATTTGGGAATTTAGCTACTTGAGCTGGGCTTCTTGTGGGACTTTCAGCAGCCCCTTATGTTCTTCACCTTGGAGTGAATGAACCTTGTCAGTCTTGCTGGTAACATTTTCTCCCTTTCCTCCTGTGATTTTGACAAACTTTTCAAGGAAGGACAAGAAAATATGTTCTTTTTCACTGTCCACTCACAACAGCCATTTTCCTCATCATTTCTCCCATAAGTTCCCCAGGAGGAAGGAGAGACTGTGTCCAAGTTTCCAAGAGTTCTTCCAGAAAGAACCACAACCTCCTCAGAGAAGGGAACCATGCTCTTGTCAAAGGCACTTGGAGTCAGACAACAGTGCCCTGAACTTACTGTGCCAAAATAATGTCACAGTCTGGTTATGCAAATTGTTAGAGAGATTCCTCTGCCCAGTTAAGGTGCTAATGAGGCCACATCCAAAGTGCACTTTATTGAACAATAAATATGAGGTAGAGAGAGAGATGGAAAGACAGAGAAAAGAGGAGAGAGCAATGGAGTGACAGGGACAGAGACCTCCCCTGGGGCCGAGCAAGTGTGACATTGTCCCCTGTGTGTGTGGCCTTCCCAGGGTGGGGGTTTTACACCTGAGCCAGTTTGGTTAAGGGGGGTGTGTGGTAGTGTGTTGCTAAGTTTCTTGTGTTATTCCCCCAATTTATGTATTGTTCTCCCCTATTATGTGTAAAATGGTTTCGTTCCCCCAGTTTTTCCCGCCACTGCTAGCCTGTCAGCTAAGTTGCTATAGCAACTGCTATTCATAGTTGCCGATATGTAATTGCTTCTCCCCTTGGTTTCCCTTATAAGTGAAAGTTGTTTCCTCCCTGTCCAGTCAATCACTCCCTTCCTCCTCCCAGGTTTCGAGAACCTTCTCCTCTCTAGAGATGGTGGTTGGCTGGGGCCCCAGGACACCTCCTTTACCTTTTGATTATTGGTCTCCATGGAGTGTCAGTTCTGTGAAGTTCATCCCCTCACCTTTCCTGACTGGCTCTGTCTGTACCCACCCCCTTGCTTTATAATCCTGTTTTCACCCCCTATGAAAAAAAAACTTTTTCCCGGATGGTTTCCTGGTGTTTGGATGCGGCATCACCGTCAATAAACCGATGTTTAACCCCCGGGAAATGGTCAGTTCCGTTCATCTCCTATATCAGCGAGGTACGCCAGTCCGCAGCCAGCACAGCCCAAGGCCATCAGACTCCGGAAGGGTGCTGGCCAGGAATAGCAGAGGGGCGTCGGCCTTTCGCCCTCAGCTAGTCGGATTCTAAACTTCGGGCCACATACGCTCTCCTCTGCAGGGGTGGTGTTCACCCCCTGAGCAGGGATTACCTCACTGTTTCAGGCTGCCATGCAAGATGTAACCAAATGCATGTTTTCAATCCCCATCTTCATCAACTGCTATAAACAGGTGGGGCAGTGTTCTTTATCTCTTCCATGACTCAGCCCTGATAACGCCCTCCAGGGGAGATATCTTCTGTGAATGGGCCATTGAGTGTCACTGCAGGACTGATAAAATTCCATCATCCCATTGTGGGATGCTCCGCCCAGGGGGAGGAACCAAGCATTCCTACCTGGATATAAGCTGAGCCTTGCTACAACCAGGATCAGCTTGCCTACTGGATTGCCAGAGGACAAGAGCTCCATAACCACCACTGTACCTTCAGAGGAAGACCAGACCCTTTTACAGGATCACTGCTCTGACAGAATCACGTTGATCACTCCAACAGGACTGCAGCCACCATTTATTGGGACTGCAGCCACCACCCTGACCAACAGGGTGTCAGGTTATATCCTGACTCTGTCAGTTTAAGGCAGTGTTTCTGTATCATTGCCTTGACCTTCATTTTCTTATTAAATTGTATTCTGACTTAGACTCTCCCCCAGGTTTGCCTTCAAACCAGAACAAAAGACAATGTGCGCACCCTTTGTTTTCTTCCCAGAACAGGATTTCCCATTCCCAAATCTTGATTGGATGGAGGAGGAGGCTGCGAGGAAGAGGAAGGAGCCCCAGGACACCCAGGCAGGTGAGGAGGAAGTCAGTGCCCCTTTCCCCCTCTCTCCTCCTCCATCTCCCAGCCCAGCACAGATCCCGGAACAAAAGATAATGTGCACACCCGTTGTTTTCTTCCCAGAACAGGATTTCCCATTCCCAAATCTTGATTGGATGGAGGAGGAGGCTGCGAGGAAGAGGAAGGAGCCCCAGGACACCCAGGCAGGTGAGGAGGAAGTCAGTGCCCCTTTCCCCCTCTCTCTTGTACCATCTCCCAGCCCAGCACAGCCCCTGGCTGCAGGACAACCCTGCTGCCAAGACCGTCCTGCCGGGGATGCACTGGGGGAATCTCCTTCCCCTTCCTTTTGGAATGGAGGCAAATCCCATCTTCTCCTTCTCCTTCCTTCCCCAGACAAAAAGTTGATGATGGAGACCAGGGAGGAAAAATCTCCTTGGCAGAACCTCATGAAAGAGGCTGTTTTGATTGACTCCACAGTGCAGAATTCTAATGGGGAGGAAAATCCCCAGAGATCCTGTAGGAAGAGGGGCTCCAAAACCAGCCCAGGGTGCTCTGAGAAGGAAAGACTTACCCAGAGCCAGGACGGTGGACAGAGCTTCAGCCAGATCTTGGAGCTGATGGCCCAGGAGCAGCTTCATGATAAGGAGAAGCCCCACAAGTGCTTGCAGTGTGGGAAGAGCTTCAGACAGAGCAGCACCCTGATCCGCCACCAGATGACCCACACTGGGGAATGGCCCTATGAGTGTGGGGAGTGTGGGAAGGGCTTCAGCTGCAGCTCCCACCTCGTCACCCACCAACGCATCCACACTGGGGAGAGGCCCTACGAGTGTGGGGAATGTGGGAAGGGCTTCAGCTGCCACTCCGTCCTCGTCACCCACCGACGCATCCACATTGGGGAGAGGCCTTACGAGTGCCCCACGTGTGGGAAGAGGTGTCATTCCAGCTCAAATCTCCGTCTGCATGAGCGGATTCACACAGAGGAGAGGCCCTTCTGCTGCCCTGAGTGTGGGAAGGGCTTCAAGCACAACTCCACCCTCATCACCCACCGGCGCATCCACACTGGAGAGAGGCCCTACGAGTGTCCCCAGTGTGGGAAGAGCTTCACCAACAGCTCTGCCTTGACCAGACACCAATGGAGGCGCCACTAAGGGAAGCCCTGCAAATGCCACAAATGCAGGAACAGCTTCAGGCACCACTCCAGCTCCATCCCCCATTGGAGGGCCCACATTTGGAACAGCCCTGGTATTACAGCGACCTTAGACGGTCACTGTGGTGAGAGAAGGACGAGAATCTTGTTTCTTGATCAGAAGGCTGATTTATTGATATAGGATATATAATACATTATAACTATACTAAAAGGAATAAGAAGAGAAGTTGCAGAGAGCAGCTATGCTAAGAATAGAATAGAAAGAATGAATAACAAAGTTCTTTGCCCAGGGAATCTGTCCCTGAGCTGCTCCTGTGATTGGCCTTTAATGGTACACAAGGAAGATGAGCCAATCACAGGGACACCTGCTACATTTCACAACAGCTGATAACAATTGTTTACATTCTTCTTCTGGGGCCCTTTGCTTCCCAGAAGAAGGAGAAATCCCAAAGAAAGGATTTCTATGAAGAAATGTCTGCGACATCTCACCTTTCTAAGTTGTATAAATTAAAAGAAAAATGCTGATGTGAAATGAACAGGAGATTTCTTCAACTGTAAAATATACAATACTAATAAATCACTAAAACAATCCTACAATCTAAAAAAATGCAAAAAACAATGCAAAGAGAATTCAAGTCCAAGCAGCTGGGTTTCAGGAACAGTCCAAGAGCTGAAGTTGTTTCTCTTGGATATCTGAGAGTCCTTTTCGGTCCTGAAAACAGACTTGCTGCAAAAGTCCCATCAACAGTTATCAAAACCATATTGACAATCTTACAACTATTTCAAACAATTTCAAACAATTTGAACAACTTTAGAATGTCCTTTTCTGGCCCTTCAATGCTTCAGTGCTTCAGAACTGCTGCCCACTGTTTTCAATCTTTTTTATTTAATTTTTTTTTTTTTTTTTTTTTTTTTTTTTTGTGATCGAAAAAGAAAAGAGCAGCAGCAGAGCAGAGCAGTGCCAGAGAAGGAAAGGCCCTGGGGGCCCTAGCCCATGATGGACCAGGAACCCCAAAACTGGCCCACAAAGGTGGACCAGGACCGGTAGGAGAAACCTCAACCCCCAGTAACACCAAGAGGCCAAATGCTGGCCCTGGCCCAAAAACTTCCTGAGCCCAACGGCCCAGGCCAAACCCATGAGGCAGGCCCTGCATTCCCACAGGCCTGCACCCTGCTGCCAGTACAATGGCAGCATGAGTGGGGACACGCTTTCTTTTCCCAAAACCACTGAGGCATGCCAGCAGCAGGGAAATAGAAGCCTTCCCCAGAAATCTCACCTGGGGTCTGGACATGTTTGTTCCCCACAGCAAACCAGCTATGGTCTCCTCCATCTGTGCCCTCTCCCTCTGCACTGCAAACGCAGCAGGCTTGTCTCTCATCTGCCCCATGGTTTCATCCCCACCCCCTCCGGCCTGGGAACCAAAGGCAGAGCTCTCGGGATGCACCTGCCCCCCGCCACTAGGGCGCAAGAGAGGCGGCAGAGATGGCAGCCTCCATGGGACAATCCCCGAAAAACCACCCCCGAACCCGCCGAGAATGCTGATCTTAAAAGCAGGGAGACGGGCTGTCCCCCCAGTCAGCTGGCGGGCAGCCCCCGCTCCACGGAAGGGAAGACCAGCCGCCGGGGCTGCTGCTACAGAAACCGGTCCGGGATGGTCCGAGCTCGAACAAGCCGCCGGTTCCAGGGCAGTCTCTGACGCCGACACGGAGGACACAGCCTCCGACAACGGCAGGACTGCTGGGGCAGCCTGTGCAGGCAGCGGGGGGGAAGCCGGAACCGGGGAGGGAATCTCACTGGATGTAGGAGTGGCCGCGGGCTTTTCCGAGGGTCCCGCAGGTTCGGCGCCGTCTCCAGCACCATCCTGAACAGGGACCGTCTCGGCTTGAGGTGGCGAGGAGGCCAATGGAAGCGGCAGAGGGGCCGGAGGGACCGGAGAGATCTTCTCCTCCGCTGAGCCGGAAGCTGGAGACGCGTCGTCGTCGCTTAGCAACTCAGCAGCCACAGGAAGTGCCTCTTCTGCATTCTCAGACGCAGGCGCTGGCAGGGGTGGGGAGGCCTGTGAAGCCGTGGGCGGGACCGCCTGGAGAGGCGGAGACGGGATCGCCTGGAGTGGCGGCCGCGCCGGTGAAGCGGGTCTTGAAGGCGGACGCAGCGCTGGCAGGGGCGGCACCAACGGCGCTGGCTCGAGCGGGACCGCCCACTCCCATCCCCCCGGAGAGAGAGAAGGGGGGGGAGGAGAAGGTTCCGTCTGCGCAGGCTCCGGAGAAAGAGTAAAAAAAACTTCTTCGCTCGGCGCAGTTTCGCCCCCCCCCGCCGCGAAGCAGGGGGGGCCGGGCAGCCCCCACTCATCCCCCGCCGGGTCTTCTCCCGCTGAGGACAGGGGGCTGGGAAGCCCCCACTCATCCCCCGCCGGGTCTTCTCCCACCAGGGACGGTGGAAACGGAGCCTGTCCATAACAGTTAGAAATCCATTGAAAAATAGCTGCTCTCCGTTTCAAAACTGGGAAGAGCTTTATAAATGCTGGGTAGACAAAAGGCAAAACACGTTCCCGGCCCCAGACGGACTGGAAAATGGAATTCATGCACTCCCAGACAAAAACATCCAAGGCGTACAGGACATCAGCAAAGAATCCAAAAAGCTTTGCCCATCGAAAGAACTCATAGAGATCTGTTGCTGACAGAAAAATCCCATCTTCTCTACACCATTTTTGCCAGAGGGCAATAAGTTTCTCCTCTGAAGGGGAGAACTGAACCTCTTCTTCCAAGGCATGTGTCCGCCATACCAACCGCCACAAACTACGAAGGGCTGGTTCATCAGGAAGGGAAAAGACAAAAGTACCTTGTGAAAGTGTCCAGCTTGCTCTGGCCAGCTCTGCGAACATCTTCCTGAAGGTGTTCCAGAAGAAGGTTCTCTTTGTGGTCAGCCTTGGCTGTGAACTCTGTCCAAATCAGGATCTTCAGTTCTTCAGCTCCTGGCTTGAATCCACTTCTGTGGTCACTTCAAAGCAACCATCACTTGCTACACATACAGGATTTTACCCAGTGCAGCAATTTTGCTCCTCTGGTCTTTATCAAATTAATTTTTGCCCTGACACGAGGGGTCACCAGATATTACAGCGACCTTAGACGGTCACTGTGGTGAGAGAAGGACGAGAATCTTGTTTCTTGATCAGAAGGCTGATTTATTGATATAGGATATATAATACATTATAACTATACTAAAAGGAATAAGAAGAGAAGTTGCAGAGAGCAGCTATGCTAAGAATAGAATAGAAAGAATGAATAACAAAGTTCTTTGCCCAGGGAATCTGTCCCTGAGCTGCTCCTGTGATTGGCCTTTAATGGTACACAAGGAAGATGAGCCAATCACAGGGACACCTGCTACATTTCACAACAGCTGATAACAATTGTTTACATTCTTCTTCTGGGGCCCTTTGCTTCCCAGAAGAAGGAGAAATCCCAAAGAAAGGATTTCTATGAAGAAATGTCTGCGACACCCTGGTGATCCATTTTCCCTGTGATCCATCTGGGAAGACACCTGTCCCTTTTCCTGCCCTTGCCAAAGACATGACGTGGGATGGAAGAACATGAGGGTCTGGCCATGGCCGTGTCATTACATTTACTCCCACCTCAGGTCATTGCCAGGGGCAGGAAAGGGACTCTGTCTCTCTCCCTATGAGGAGAAGGGTGTCCTTTCCAGGCAGGGGAAATGCATGGCCAGGAAGAGCCTGTTGTTGATATATGAGTTTTGCCTGTAAACAGTTTTTCTTATCCCTTCTGTTATCAATATTATTTCTGTTTCTGTTTGTTCCTTATCTCATTGCTGTTCCCAAAAAATTGTTCTTATCCCAGCCTGGGATCTTTGCCTTTTGTGTTTTCCATGGGAGGCAAGAGGGCAGTGAGAGCAGCGCGGTTTTAGCGGGGGCAGGAATATGGGGAATGCCATTCCTGAACCCCGGCCTGTGGAAACCGAGCATCCCAGCTGGTCCCAGCCCTGGTGGCCATGGCAACAGCCTTGGGAGCGGGTCCCTGGCTGGGGCTGTGGGAACCTCTTCCCTCTGGTGCCCAGGGACAAGAGTGGAGGGAACGGCTGCAGATGAGTCGGGGCAGGCTCAGGTTGGATGTCAGGAAAAGGTTTTTGCCCAGAGGCTGCTGGGGCCCTGCCCAGGCTCCCCAGGGAAGGGTCCCAGCTCCAGGGCTCTCTGAGCTGCAGCAGCGTTTGGCCAGTGCTGCCAGGCCCAGGCTGGCATTGTTGGGGTGTCCTGTGCAGGGCCAGCAGTTGGACTGGAGGATCCTGATGGGTCCCTCCCAGCTCAGCCAGTTCTGTGGTTCTGGGATCCCATGAGCCTGGGGATGGGGCTGCCAGTGGTTGCCATGGCAACGGGCTGTGGCTGCAGGCCTGAGCTGGTGTCCATGGCAACCACCCCTGGCATGGGGTCTCCATGGAGCTGCCAAGGGACTGAGCATAGCAACAGGGGGCTGGTGATGGTTGCTATGGGAACCAACCATAACAACAGTGGGCTGCTGATGGCTGCCATGGAAACTGACCATAGCAACAGGGTCCTGGTAATGGTTGCTGTGGAAACTGAACAGAACAACAGGAGGCTGGTGACGGTTGCCTGCTAAGGATCAGATTTGTCACAGGCCCTCAGAGGGGTTCCATGGGGACTTTCTTGGAGTCTCCAGGCTATTCAAGAGCTGGAACGTCACAGGCAGAGACAGGGGCTCCATGGAGACCTCTCAGGGGTTTCTGGGGATGGTAAAGAGCCCTGTGGTCAGAGGCAGTCACAGCCATTCCATGGTGACATCCCAGGGGACCTTGGGCTGCAAAGGCACCGATCTGTCACAGGCACTCACAGGGGCTCCACGGTGACATCCCAGGAGTCCCCAGGCTGCCAAAGAGCCAGGATGTCCTAGACTGTCACAGGGGACCTTGGGCTGCAAAGGCACCGATCTGTCACAGGCACTCACGGGGGCTCCACGGTGACATCCCAGGAGTCCCCAGGCTGCCAAAGAGCCAGGATGTCCTAGACTGTCACAGGGGACCTTGGGCTGCAAAGGCACCGATCTGTCACAGGCACTCACGGGGGCTCCACGGTGACATCCCAGGAGTCCCCAGGCTGCCAAAGAGCCAGGATGTCCTAGACTGTCACAGGGGTTTCTGTCATGGGCACAGTGGGAGCTTCAGGCAAAAGCTTTATTTCTTTATTGGAGAAACTCCTGCTGAGACCTGAGGTGCAGAAAGTACACCCAACAGCCACCATGGATCCTCAAACTCTTGCAGGGCTCCTAGACTGTTAAAATTTCTTCTAAGAGAGGAGACTGGGAGCAGCTGGATCCAATCCCAGCCCAAGAATTTGTCAAAGATTTATGTGTAAAAGATTGGACAGGTGGAATTGAACTTTAACCCAATTTGTCCCACAGGATAAATGATGGAATACCAGATATATTTATATAAATACAGCTCTGATTGATTCTGATCATGATCGGACAGAAAGATTTTAACCCGAGTTATTTACTCTGCAGTTCAGGAGCTTTATCAATTATTAGAATATAGTGCTCTAGCAAGCAATTTTGAAGTCAACAGATTGGTCTATGACATCAGAGAGTTTGTTGTGGAAGTCACTGAGCAGCTACAGCATCATAGAGCGGATTCTGTGACATTACAGAGCAGGCTGTGGCACCATGGCATGGCTGGATGACATCATAGAGCTGGCTGTGAGGTTCAAAGTATGTGCTGTGCCATTAAAGAGTGCCAGTATGACATCACAGAAAAGGTCTCGGGGCATCACTGAGGGGTTTGTGACATCACAAAGCTGTCTGTGACATCATAGTGTGAGGCAATAGAGCAGACTCTGCCATCATTGAGGGTAGTTTCAGAGAGTGGGTTGTGACATCACAGAGACATCTGTGACATCACAAAGCAGATGTAGCACATCATAGGGTGACATCTCATAGTTAGCTGTGTGAGATCACAGGGGCTGTGTGACAACCTAGAGTGGGCTGTGACATCACTGGTGGCTGTGTGACATTGCAAAAGAGCTGTGTGGCATCATAGGTGCTGTGACATCACAGATAGCTGTGTGACAGCACAGGTGGCTGTGTGACATCACAGGGTCTGTGTGAGGTCACTGGGGAGGTCACTCTGCCCCAGCCCCCCTCACAGCTCCCCGCAGAGCAGTCCAACCCTGCTCGTGCACAGCAGGTTTCCCCCCTGTCCCCCCGGGTCCCCCCGCCCCTGGCCCCGCAGCCTCCCCCAGAGGATGTTCCACGAGATCGACCCCAGAGCCTGACACGGGGACGGGGGGCCAGGGCCCTGGGGGTGGCACAGGGGGACAGGGACCCCCCGGCAGCGTCCCCATGTCCCCCAGGGCCAGAGCCTGGGCCAGGGCTCCTTCACCCTGTTACAAACAAGGCCTTGAGAGCACTGAAAAAATCCCCAGCAAGGGATCAGCAAAAGCCAGATTGAATATTAAGGGACAGAAGCACAAAGTTCCTTGGCAAGTATTGGAATATGTATCCCAATATAACCAGTTAGATGGTGCCCAGGCCAGTTCTGACCTTCGCTGCTGGGCCACAGGCAGCACTGCGGTGTTTTACCCCAGAGATACCTTGGCTGGCGGCAGAGTGCAGCGGGGCACAAGACAGGACTCCGTTCTCCTCAGGGGAGAGCTTCTGGCGATGGTGAAGAGAAGGAAGGAGTGGATTCTGCTAGAAGGTTGCCAGATGTTTATTCCATTGGTACAGAGATATCTGCACTGGGCCACTGCTGCTAACAGAATCGCGGCCGCATGGTCTCATTAACTTTATCAGTTCGGGGACAGGGGAAGGGGAGGGGACAGGTGAGTTACCAACCAGGTGAAGGGGGCAGGGTCTCAAGGGAGGATGACACTTAGACAGGCCAATGACCCCCAGGCCTGAGAAGCATCCTTTGAAATCGACGAATCACACGACGCCTTGCTGGTATGTTAGCCTGATTGACAGGGCACACTCAGCAAGGGGGCGAGGGGGCAGGGAGAGAGGCATAGGCACACCTGGGAAGGGACTCGGAAGTTTAAAACAGGACATTGCAACACACCACAACATCTCCCCCTAGTTTTGTTTAAAAAGAAGAGGACTGTGTTTATGGTGCAGAATGATTGCCAAATCATGGTTGGTAAATCGGTTCTTCTTCTACAGGAGGGTCAGTGTTTTCCACTGAGGCTTCCAGGTCATCCACTGGAGCACTGAGGGCTTCCAAATGGTAGACCTCAGGAGGGGGAGATGAGCTTGAGATTAACTTGAGAACCATGCGGCTGATTACTCCAAAAACAATGCTAAAAACTACAATAACTATAACTAAAATAAACGGCACTAAAATTACAGTTTTCAGAATAGATCCCAACCAGCCCGAGAGTCCCCAGCCATTGAGAAGTCCATTCAGCCCGTTGTCAGTTTCTCTGTTGATGTCTGAGAGCCTTTGTCAAGGTAGTCCATATGTGGTTTGGGCTGGGGTAGGAGATTGCAGGTGGGATGATCACGAGTAGGACGAGAAGCAGGCTCGGTCTCATGGCGTCTCGGGGCTACACACGAACAGTGGGATATAAACTGGTACAAAAACTTGAGACAAACATATATTACAAACTATTCCAGATAGGAGGCTTAAATGGAATTTCCTCCAGAGAACGCGTGCGGCGTTTTCTTCTCCAGGCAGCGTGAGCAACCTGGGGTGCTTCTGCAGATTTCTCTGAGACTTTGGGAACATAGGGCTTTATCCATTTGGAAGGAACCCACCTTAAAACAGAGGGGGTGGACACACACGCGTATCCACGTCCCCAAGTAACCAATTTGTAAGGTCCCACCATTTTCCAAGTCTCAGGATCCTTTATTAAAACTGGAGGTTTTTCTTTCATCAACCTGTGACTGTTCCCCCCAAAGTGGCGTAGGATGGGTGGGTTCAGGCTGTCAAAAGAACAATTCAGAAAATTGATTGTGAATAGTGCCCTGGATAACCAGACGTGGGGAGGTTCTACCTTCAGAACCTGTTGTTGCTGGTCCAGGACCCTTTTAATATCACGATGAGTTCTTTCTACAATGGCTTGACCTGTAGGGGAGTAGGGGATGCCAGTTTTGTGCTCTACTCCCCATTGCTGCAGGAAGCTCCTGAATTCCTTGGATTTATAAGCAGGCCCATTATCAGTTTTCAGCTCCTTGGGGATGCCCATGAAAGAAAAAGCCTGTAAGAGGTGCTTAATAGCATCAATAGATGATTCTCCTGTGTGGGCAGAAGCATAGACCGCTCCAGAAAAGGTATCTACACCAACATGAACATATTTCTGCCGTCCAAAAGCTTGTATGTGTGTTACATCTGTTTGCCACAGTTCACAACTGTTCAGTCCCCTTGGGTTTGCTCCCGTACTCACTGTAGGGAGTGCATGTTGTTGGCAATTTGGGCATGTGGTCACAATCGCTTTGGCCTGTTCTCGAGTGATGTTAAACTGGCGAACCAGGCCAGGTGCATTTTGGTGGAAAAGCTGGTGGCTGATTTTTGCCTGTTCAAAAACATTTGGGAGAGTGGCCATCACTGCAGGTGCAGCAAGAGCATCTGCCCTTCTGTTGCCTTCAGCGATAAACGCTGGCAAGTCAGTGTGTGACCTGACATGCATCACATAAAAGGGTTGCTCTCGGTGAGTGACTAACTTTACCAGTTTTGAGAGCAATTCAAAAAGTGCAATGTTAGATACATCTTGCAGTATTGCTTGATCCGCTCTGGATACTACTCCTGCCACGTATGCAGAGTCTGTAATCAGATTAAATGGTTCTGAGAACCTTTCAAAAGCCCTAACAACTGCAGCCAATTCAGCAACCTGAGGTGAACCTTCCACCTCAGCAATGTCCGTCTCCCACTGCTGGGTTTGAGGATCTTTCCAAGTCATAACAGACTTGTGTGACCTCCCGGATGCATCTGTAAAGACAGTTAGAGCCCTTTTTAAAGGTCTCCTACTTAGAGCAGTTCTTAATTTTAAAGTAAATTGAACATCTTGTTCAAACAATTTGCAAGCGGGCCGTGCTACCGAAAATTGTCCTGAGTAGGAATCCAGAGCAAACTGCAATACTTCATTTTCTTGAAACAATTGTTCCAGTATTTTCATAGTATTTTGACCTGATTTTAACTCAACTGGAATGTGAATGCACTTAAAATCACATCCTGCTAACTCCCTTATCTGGGTCCTTGCTTTCCGGATTAGTTCTGCTATCAGCTCCTGAGGCTTTGTCAGTCTCTTGGACCTTTTGTGACTGAGGAAAACCCATTCTATGATCAAGAGAGAGTCCCTCTGGTCCTGGTCCTTTTTTGGTGTGTCCTTTACCTTAGGTGTTTGTTTTTCCTCCCACTGGAAAATAATTCCATGGAGGTGTGGCAACTTACCTAGGATGATAAATTTGAATGGCAGATCAGGCCGGCATCGGTGGGCCTGTCTTGTGGACATTGCAATCTGAACCTTTTCTAGAGCTTTCCGTGCCTCTGGGGTAATAGACCTAGGAGCACCTGGGTCCTCTCCCCCTTTCAATAAATTGAAAAGAGGGGCAAGGTCTTCATTAGTCAGACCAAGCCATGGTCTTACCCAATTCAAAGACCCACACAACTTGTGGACATCCGCAAGGGTCTTGATCCTTGGATTGATTTCTAGTTTTTGAGGAACAATGGTCCTATTTCCAATTTCTAAGCCCAAATATTTCCAAGGTGGCATCTTTTGAATTTTCTGTTCCTGGAGCTCGAACCCTGCAACAATCAATGCATCGATCGTTAGGTCAAGCGCATGTGTTAGTAAATCATCATTGGGGGCACACACAAGGATATCATCCATATAACGATAAATGATGGCCTTCTCTGCGGCTGCACGAACTGGGGAAAGCAGGGAAGAGACATACCACTGGCAGATAGCTGGAGATACCTTTAGGCCCTGAGGAAGAACGGTCCAATGGTACCTTTTAATAGGAGCTTCTGAATTGATAGAAGGGACAGAGAATGCCAAACGCGGTGCATCGTCAGGGTGCAATGGGATTTGGAAAAAACAATCTTTAATATCAATAACAGCTAATTTCCAATCTTGGGGAAGCATTGTTGGGGATGGCATACCAGGTTGAGGAGAACCCATATCTTCAATTACATTAGTAATTTGTCGGAGGTCACAGAGAAGTCGCCACCTCTTTTTGTCAGCTTTTTGGATGACAAACACTGGAGAGTTCCATGGGGACATGGTCTCCACAATGTGGCCCTTTCTTAGTTGCTCTTGTACTAGTTCTTCAAGCACTTTTATTTTTTGTTTACTGAGTGGCCACTGTTTCACATCAACTGGTTCGTCTGTTTTCCACTTAAGTTTTTGGGTGGGGTGCTGTTGTTTAATGACTGCTGCACAAAAATGCTGTGGAGAGTCTAGAATATTAATTGTGACACCCCACTGGGCCATTAAATCTCTCCCTAACAAAGGTTCTGAATAATCTAACATAAATGGATGGATATTTGCCAATTGTCCGTTTGGACCCTCGAATTGAATGATGCTTTTCGATTTTCTTGCCAATTGCAGACCTCCTACACCTCGAAGGTGACCAGCAACATTTTGTAAAGGCCAGTGTGCTGGCCAGTCTTGTACTGGAATCACTGTGCAGTCTGCACCTGTGTCTACAAGCATCTCAATGCGTTTAGACTCCCCACCCCCACTGACATTGCACCACAATTTGGGTTTATCTGTCCCAATAATTGGACCCGGGCGACTGTGGGCCCTTGTTTATCGACATTTTCAAGTAAAGATGGCACAGGGATAGCTTGAGCAACAATTTGTCCCTTGGGAAGAAACAGGGGTGGGTGGAAACAGTGCAGGCTGAGAACAAATTGCTTGGGATCTGATGTTGTCACTCCCGGAGCAATTTCGATCTCTTGTGGTGTGTTTTTGTCCCCAGTGATGATGTACTTACAACAAATTTGTTTCCAAGTACCCTTCTGTTCAGGATGTACAGAGACAAAATGCCAGTCAGTGTCCTTCAGGTGGAGTGACTCTGTCAGCTGCAACCTGTAAGGCTCATTGACAGAAGATGCGGTTAATACAGAATCACTTAAATCATAACAAAGGTTATTTTGTTTCACTTTCAACAGTGGACTAGCAGACTTGGTCTTTGAAGCACCTGCTTCACTTACACAAATGTTAATATTATTGCGCGCTTGATTTATTTTGCTACCCTTATTCTCTTGGCCTGCTCCTTTTATGTCTGCACGCCTGGCAGGCTGGCGCTTTACTTTGAGTTTTTTTGTTGTTGACCCCCAGGGAGGGCTTGTAGTTCTCCTCCCCTGCCATTTCTAAATTCATCAAATTCCTTTTTCAGGGGGCACTGGTTACTCCAGTGCCCTGGCTTATTACAAAGCAGGCATGGTTTAGTGGGCTCAACCATTGCCGGTCTCCACTGCTGCCCAGGGTACTGCTGTGCTGAGGGAAAAGGTGCAGGGCTGGCAACAGCAACACGCTGAGGTGGTCTTGGCAGCAGCCTTGGTCTGGTGTCTTCAGCCACACTCATCAGAGGCACTTTCCTGTTACAGACTAGAAGCATATCTTTTAATGTAGGGGAAGGTTCCATAGGAAGGCTCAGGATTGCCGCTCGACACTGTTCATTTGCATTTGTAAACGCTATTTCTTCTAAAATTGCT
This sequence comes from Zonotrichia albicollis, assembly GCF_047830755.1. Lineage (NCBI taxonomy): Eukaryota > Metazoa > Chordata > Aves > Passeriformes > Passerellidae > Zonotrichia > Zonotrichia albicollis. Next base: position 2,773,213 of record NC_133827.1, on the reverse strand, counting down.
TCCCTAGCATTTTCCTTTTTAACCTGTATTTCAATGGCTCTAGTTAGCATTTCTACAAATTTCACAAAAGGCTCTGATGGTAGTTGTTTGATTTTACTATAGGGCTCAAAAGGCCCCTCAGGTTGGAGGGAAAAGAATGCTTTTTCAGCTGCTTCTTTTACTTTCTCAAGTGTTTCTGCAGGAATTGCAGCAGCTTGGACTGAGGGAGAAGACCATTGACCCTCACCACAGAGGTGATCAATAGTGATAGGGTTACCATTGTTGTCTTTTGCTGTGTTTGGATCAGCCTGTAAGCCTGGGAGAGCATCTTTTAGCAGTTGTTTCAATGCTGATTCCAATAATTTGAATTCCGTGGATGTCATGAGACATGAAAAAAGTTGTTTTAAATCATGTGGAACCACAATAGTCCTACTTAATTCAGAATTTAAAAGGCCACGGAAATATGGACTGTGTGGACCATATTCTTTATGAGATTTACAGATCTCTTTAATCAATTGTCGTCCAAAAGAACTCCAATTAGCAGTAGGGGCTGCTCCTGCTTGAGCTGCAGGCTGAAACGTAACAGGAGCCAGTGACAACATGGGACTATGCATTGGGTCTGCTGTCCCCTGCTCTGTATCCCTTGAATCAGAAGCACTGGGATCACAGCTACAGGTTTGGGGACAGGCAGTGGGTGTTTCCTCACCGTGGGAACCCGGGGAGGGGGCGGGGACAGGGAGCCGGCAAGGGGCGGGGAAACCGTGGGAACAAGGGGCGGGGTCAAGGGGCTGGCAGGGGGCGGGGTCACCGTGGGAACAGGGGGCGGGGTCACCTGGTGACATCACGTCAGCAGACGCTCCCTGGGAGGAGTAGAGGGGCGGAGCTGAGGGTACTGCAGGAAAGGCGGGGAGAGGGGGGAAGGGGTCATGAGGAACAGGAGGAGACGGGGATGGGGCAAGAATTTTGGGATGCTTAAGAGGATTTTGGGAAGAAGAAGACCAGGTTTGGGAAGATGCCATGTGGCACCCACCATCTTGCGGACCCCCTAGGGACTGGGGGCCATTTTGGACATCACTGCTCTCCGGAAAGCTAACACGTGCTCTGGGATTTAGAGGAGGGGATACAGGGGATTGGGAAAGACACGCAGCCTGGCCAGGGCTTTGTGAACAAAACAACTCAGGTATTCTTGCACACTGTGGGAGCCGACTTCCCAATGAGTTTGCACTCTTTAAAATACCAAGTTTTGGGGAAAGAGGTTTAGGGGTTTTAGAGGGAGAGGGAGGAACAGGGAGAGCAGAGGTACATGGCTTTACATTTGGCTTTTTCTCCATTTCCTTTTGTTTGAGCAATGCTGTTCGAATTTGTAAACTCCAGAACACAAATTTAGCTGAGGTGATTTCCCAGATTGTCCTAAGGTTATCAATTCATTCCCAACTTTATCCCAGAATTGAATATTGTGGATTTCTTCAGGGGAAATGTTTGGGAACTGCAGAAAAAGCCATCTTATAAACTGTTTCAATTTTCCTTTAGAGAATTTCACATTACTCTTGACTAAAATGCTAACAATAATATAATACACTCCCCTTTGTACAATGCTAAGTTTGGAACCCATGTTAGATGTAAAAAGCAAAGTACTTAATCCCGCCTGACGAAAAACAAAGCTAAAATCAGCTACCAATTTCTAAAAAAAACCACAGATAGAAAGCGATAACGAGCAGACAAAAGCTTCACAATGCAGCTGTATATACTGCTTTTAAAATTCCCGGGCAGCAGCAGCAGGGCACGCCCTGCCGAGCCGAGGCAGAAACAAAGCCTCTCCCGCCGTGGAATGCAGCCCCCCCGCGGAGCAGAGACAGCAGCCACTCCACGTGGCAGCCGAAACCGGGACGCCCCCCCCCCACTGCCGCGTGTGCAGAGCACTCCCGACCCCGCTGGTCCCCCGGCCACGTGGAAAGAGAGCCTCCCCCTCCCCCGGAAAGAGAAAGAGAAAGAGAATCTCCTAACACGTGTCTGAGCACGCTACTGAGCCGGGGCCGCTCCGGCGCGAATTTTAAAAAACAGTGAAACACACGCAGAAAATAAAGCTTGAACGCTATGAATTCTTGTCTGTGGGGCTGCGCAGCTGAAAATGCAAAGGCAAAAAGGAACAGAACTCGCGGCAGAGTCTGTTTTTGAGCTTCTGCTCTACTGAAAGCAGAGATACTCACGTGAAATGGAAGCTGTAGGCTGGGTACAGGCAGGCAGGTCTCCACCGGAAAAGGACCTCTCTCTGGGTGCAAGAGAGGCTCCCCTTTTCTTCCTCTGGAAAATCTGCTCACCACAATGAAGCTGGGCTTTCCAAAGGCGCCGAACAGTCCACGAAACTTTTTCTGGGAATATTCCCAAAGTCTCTAGCTGGGAGTCTTGAAGCCAGGCTCCTTTTAGCTGGATGCACGGCTGGCAGAAGCTTCTCTGAGGAACTGCGAGTCCGTTTTCGGGCTGCGAAGTCACTTCGCCCACCCACAGGGACGCCAATATATTGGAATATGTATCCCAATATAACCAGTTAGATGGTGCCCAGGCCAGTTCTGACCTTCGCTGCTGGGCCGAAGGCAGCACTGCGGTGTTTTACCCCAGAGATACCTTGGCTGGCTGCAGAGTGCTGCGGGGCACAAGACAGGACTCCGTTTACCTCAGGAGAGAGCTTCTGGCGATGGTGAAGAGAAGGAAGGAGTGGATTCTGCTAGAAGGTTGCCAGATGTTTATTTCATGGGTACAGAGATATCTGCACTGGGCCACTGCTGCTAACAGAATCGCCGCCGCATGGTCTCATTAACTTTATAAGCTCGGGGACAGGGGAAGGGGAGGGGACAGGTGAGTTACCAACCAGGTGAAGGGGGCAGGGTCTCAAGGGAGGATGACACTTAGACAGGCCAATGACCCCCAGGCCTGAGAAGCATCCTTTGAAATCGACGAATCACACGACGCCTTGCTGGTATGTTAGCCTGATTGACAGGGCACACTCAGCAAGGGGGCGAGGGGGCAGGGAGAGAGGCATAGGCACACCTGGGAAGGGACTCGGAAGTTTAAAACAGGACATTGCAACACACCACAACAGGCAAGAGTCACTCTGCTCCTGGCTGGACACTTCAGGCACACCAAGGAAACAAAGCAGCAACAAAACCAAACAAAAGACAGGCAATCAAACCAGAAATGAGCTAAGAACTGTCCCACTGTGTGTGAGACACAAGGACAGTGAGGGGAAGGATAAAATTATTAAAGAAATAAAAGTTTGACAAAGCTCAAACTTAACCGGACTTCACTGATACCTTAACCTTAACTGATACCTTCAACTTCACAATTTAGGAAAAGAACAGAGCTTAACAGTATTTAACCTCACTTACAACCAATGACTTAAGGATTTAATAGTGGAATAACATTAAACAATATCAACTTAGCTTATAACATAGTAAACTTTGCAAAAAAAACCCCTCTTAATACCATTTAACTTAACTTATTTATCACGATGTAACCTTACTTACAGGCCTGACTGACTCAGCTATCCCAGGCACTCAAACCCCTCAGAGAGCAGCATTTCTGCCACATTTCCGCAGCACAGGCACTCCTGTGTGCAAACACAGACACAAAGAGTCAGTGCAAGGCACCTGTGAGCAATTCCCCTGAGGGCAGGCAATGCTCCCTGTGGATGCTTTGGCATCTCCCCAGCAGGTGAAGGGCTGAGCCTGGAGGAGCAGGAGGATCAGCCCAGGCTCCATCGTTGTTGGGGATCCCCCAGTGCAGCAAATGGGAGAGTTCCCTGCTGGGAGAGGCCCCACTCAGAGGGAGTCGCTGGCCCAGGAGAGCTCCAAGGGCTCCTTTTGGAGCGCTGTTTGCAGGGCCCCAAGAGAGGGGCTTCAGTCCCAGCAATGGCTCATCCTGGCCGCACTTGGCACCAACAGCTTTCTTTGGCAGTGTGAGAACAGGGATGTTGTGCCACTGAGGGAACAAAAACAGTTCCCAGGGCTGCTCCTCCAGGAACCAGGAGCTGGTTGAGCAGCAGCAGAGCCTGGAGCAGACACTGTTTGTGATGAGCTGCAGAGGAGCTGAGCCCAGGGGCTGTTGGCCAAGGCCGAGGCCCAAGGAGCATTTCTCAGCTGGCAGGGCGGGCTTAGAAGTGGAGAGGGGGAAATGCAGCAGCACAGGGCCATGGAACCCAGGGACCATTGTCACACTGTGGAGCTCTGTGAGACCAAGGGACCATTGTGATACTATGGAGCCTCATGGAATCATGGAGAGCACTGTGACATTGCTGGGCCTCATGGAACCAAGGGGATCGTGCTGATACTGTGGCTCCATGGAATGTAGGGATCATTGTGATACAGCAAGACCCCATGGAGCCAAAGGTCCATTGTGACATTGCAAGTCCTTATGTAATCATGGAGAGGCCATTGTCACACTTCACAGCCTCATGGAACCAAGGGGCCATTGTGACACTGTGGGGCACCATGGAGCCAAGAAGCTCATTGTTACACTGAGGGGACTCATGGAATCATGGACATCATTGTTACACTATGAGGATCCATGGAATAAGGAAAGCATTGTGACAACTGTGAGGCCTCATGGAACCAGTGAGACCATTGTGAATGTGGGGGTCACCACAGAACCAAGAGGACTATTTTGATACTATGGGGCCTGGTGAAAACAAGAGGCCTTTGTGACACTGCACAACTGCATGGAGCCAAAGGTCCATTGTGACATTGCAGGGCCTCCTGTCATCAATGGACCATTGTGAGACTGTGAAGCCAAAATGAGACCATTGTGACACTCCAGGGTCTAAACGTCCATTGTGACATTGCAGGGCTCATAGAACAGAGGAGTCCTGTGACATTGTGGGGCCTGGGGAACCGTGGAGACCATTGTGACATTGCAAGGCCTCATGGAATCAGTGGGACCATTGTGAAACCTGGGAGCCACTGTGACACTGTGGGATCCCATCGAACAAGGGGTCCATTGTGACATTTCAGGTCTTCTTGTAATCAAGGAGCCATTGTGGCAGTGTGGAGCCCCACAGAACCAAGGCACCATTGTGACACCTCAGGGCCCCATAAAAGCAAAGGAATACAGTACAGGTCTAGCTGGTTTGACCTCCCAAGAGGTCAGGCTGACCTTGGCATGTTGAGGGTCTCATCCACTATTCAAACAGTGGTCCTCCGTGCTTTCCTTCCTATGGAAAAGATCTGACATTCTGCTCCAGGCACGTATGGCCAGAATTGGAGTTTCACCCCCAAATTTCCTTATATCCAGGGATTGTTCCCATAGGAATATTGCCAGAAAATGGCTGGCAGTGGTTTCATGAGGGTCACCTCTCATCTGTTCCCAAAACACTTGGCAAGATTCTGTGCTTTCCTTCCTATGGAAAAGAGCTGTCTTCTCGGCCAGGTGCCCATGGCCAGATTTAGGATTTCACGTCCAACATTGTCTTACTGTGGCAGACTGGGGGAGATTTTTGGCTTGAAACTTTTAGTGTGTAGAGGAGGAAGGGGCAGGTGCAGCCTTCCCCTGCCCTGGAACCCCAGCACTGCCCTGCCCTGGAACCCCAATCCCCCCAGAGCCTCCATCCAAGCCCAGCAGTGTCTGCCAGTCCCCGGCACAGCACAGGCAATGCTCCACAGCCACCTCTGCAGCCCCAGCCCAGCTCCTGAGGGACCAAATGAACCCAAGGCCCACCTGGGGGAAGGGCCCAGCAAGACCAAGGGGTATTGAAGGCTGATCACAAGGCAAGCACACATCTGGACCCTGAATCCTCCTGGAATTTCCATCTGAACACTGCTGGAATCCAGGAGGTGGTAGCTGTCTGTGTGCTTCTCTGTATCTTTTTGGTCTTTCTATGTCTTCTTCTTCTGTTTCTGTGCTCCTGCAAATTTTGATTAACATTAAGTTAACCAGGCTTAGAGTGTGAAGTTGAATGGGCCAAGTCAATGCTTTTGAGAAGTGTTTTTTGTTGATCAAATATCTGCCATATTTTGACATAGAAGAGTTTTAAAAAGTAATAAAAGTAGATCCATAAATAATTAACTGAAACTAAAACCCACCACGCTCATCAATACATTAATTAAGAAATCTCAAGATTAGAAAAATCCTAAATTAACAAATCAAAAACCACTACAGTGTCATAATAAATCTTTTGGCAAAGCTTGTCTGATTTTCTAAAGTTGCCAGTAAAGGCTGATTTGTTGTTTTGAGCTCCTGAGAATCTCTTGTTGGTTCCTTAGAGAGTCCATCTCAGAGTACACAAACAATTGTAATTTCTTTTAAACATCTCATTGAGAGAGTTGTTTTTTAGTGGATGGGAGAAGGGCTTGTCCGTCCTGCTTGGTCCAGCCCAGACAGGGCTTTCCCAGCCCCATTCCACACTCCATTGCCCAGCTGGAGCCGCTGGTGCCTCTGAGCTGTGCTGCCCCAGCACCAGGGACGCTCTCCTTGTCTGCCCATTCCCCCACGGTCTCTGGACAGGGATGGCCTCAGTGGGGGCTGCTGACATCCTCAGCACCTTGGAGGCTGCTGCTGAATTTTCCTGCTGCAGAGGCTTGTTCAGCCTTCAGCTCTTCAGTGCAGGAATTCAGTGTCCCAGGGCTCATTAACATTGAGAACACCTTAACAAGCCAAGCCACTGGGAATATTTTGATTAAAGTTACAAAATATTTTGTAGTTAAGTAGTGTATTCAAAGTGAATACATGATATTTGAAAAGACAGCCAGAAAATATTTTTTTAGGTCAAATTTAGTTTAGTTTCCTGTTAATTTATTGATATGTGCAGTCTCCAATTGACACTGAATCCAAGAACCTCCTCATGCAGTTTGAGTAGATATGAAAATCAAGAGCCTTCATGTCTGACAATCAATCAGACTCTGTCCCTACCCCCACCCCACCATTTCCCCCACCCAAGCCCTGGCACTCAGAGCAGCCTTGTGCAAATCTGAGCTCCCTCCAGCCCAGGCTGCACCTGCAGCTTTCAGCTCCTTGGCTCCAAGTCCCACCTGCTTTCCTTGGGGAAGGAGCTGCCTGAGACACAGAGGGATGTTCATTTCTTGTCAGCCAACAAAGCCAAGGGAAGGCTCAGCACCATCAAAGGCAAAAGTCACTCCTCTGCTGGATATTAAATCCACTTTCCACAGCAGACAGTCTCAGAGCAATGGAAAACACCTTCTGAGCCCAGCACAGATCCCAAGTTCCCCCCAAACCCTCCCTGCCCCAATTCTGCCCAGATTTGCTCTTTGCACACACAAGTCACAGGCTGAAGTCAGGAGCTCCCTCCATGGCCCGTGGGAGGAAAAGAGAGAAAGGGGATGAAGAGCTCTCCTGTGCAGAGCCAAGGTCCAAGTGCAGCCCCTGCAGTGGGAACCACAACTCATCAGGTTTGTGTCCTTTGGGCTCAGGGCCTGGTGACACTCAGGGGCTCAGAAAGGTTTCTTGCCAACAAACACAAGTTGGACATTTGAACAGTTAAATAACCATCACAGCTCTCTGTGATGTCCCTGCAGCCTCTGACATGTCCCCCATCCCCAAGGGATTTCTGTACAGCAACAGTTTTAAACAAGGCATAAGGTAATTCTGTGATAGATAAAAACACAATTGAGATGATATTTATTAAATATTTATTTGAACTTCAGAAATATTGGGCAATTTCTTCCAGCTCAAAGCATGAAGCCAGTCTGTTGAGAGACACTTGACTGACCAGAGAGCATCTAGAGGATGAAATCAGAGAGCAGTAGAAGTACATAGATCCACCTGCTGTAAAAGAAGAGATCTCCTTAGACATGGCCATTTCAACAGAAGAGCTGAAAACACCTGAAGGAAAAGGGAGACGAAGTAATAAACAGAATATTGGTGACACCCGGAGAAGGGAAGATCAGTATTTTTCCTCCTGCCATCAGTACACCTCGAGGAAATTCCTGTTCCTGGTGGGAAAACTCTGCCAATTCTTAAAAGTACTCAAATGACCGAGATAATAAAGATTTGTTTGTATGTCATGAAATTAGAGTCTTTCATTAGCAAATTTGAAGATGATACTAAGCTGTGAGCATATGTCGATCTGTTAGAGGGACGGAGGGCTTTGCAGAGGGACTTGGAATGTTTGGATGGATGGGCAGAATCTAATGGGATGAGGTTCAATAAGTCCAACTGCACTTTGGCCACAATAATGCCCTGTAACATTATAGGCTGGGGATGGTGTGGCTGGACAGTGCTCAGGTGGGAAGGGACCTGGGGTTGCTGGTTGACTGTCGGCTGAACATGAGCCAGCACTGTGCCCAGGTGGCCAGGAAGGCCAAAGGCATCCTGGCCAGCATCAGGAATAGTGTGGCCAGCAGGATCAGGGAGGTCATTCTTCCCCTGTACTCAGCATTGGTGAGGCCACACCTTGAGTATTGCGTCCAGTTCTGGGCCCCTCAGTTTAGGAGGGACGTTGAGATGCTTGAGCGTGTCCAAAGGAGAGCAACGAGGCTGGTGAGGGATGTTGAGATGCTTGAGCGTGTCCAAAGGAGAGCAACGGGGCTGGTGAGGGGCTTGGAGCACAAGCTGTATGAAGAACGACTGAGGGAGCTGAGGTTGTTCAGCCTGGAGAAAAGGAGATTCAGAGGTGACCTTATCACCCTCTTCAACTTCCTGAAGGATGGCTGTGGTGAGCTGGGGGTTGGTCTCTTTCTCTAGGCAACAACAGACAGAACAAGAGGACACAGTCTCAAGCTGCGCCAAGGGAGATATAGGCTAGAATTAGGGAGGAAGCTTTTCACAGAAAGAGTGGTCAAATACTGGAATCATCTACTCAGGGAGGTGATGGAGTCATGATCCCTCGATGTGTTTAAAAAAAGCCTGGATGTGGCACTTGGTGCCATGATCTAGTTGAGGTGTTAGAACATGGGTTGGACTCGATGATCTTAAAGGTCTCTTCCAACCTAGAAATTCTGTGATTCTGTGATTCTGTGAAACTAACAGGTATTACCACCTGTGCCACTTTCCAAGCAGACATCAGTTGTGTGCCCGTGAACAGGTTGTGCCAGTTGTGCCCTGAGGTGCCCAGCTGGGGTTGGATCTCTTCGAGAGCACCTGAGGGAGAGCAGAGCACCTTTAGAGCTGCAGGTCCCTGCCAGCCCTGCAGGGCTCCTATCCCATCAACATCTGCTCTGCTCCAGTCTGAAACAGGGCCCAGCGTGGTGCTGGGATCATCAGAGAGCTGAGGTGTGTGCTGGAATTCAATGCCCTCTCCATTCCACAGCAGCCCTGCATTTCCCTCCTGCAGCCTTGGTCTCCAGCACAGCCATGGAGGCTCTTTGGGCTCTGGACTGTTGCTGCAGCCCCCAAGGGCAGCTGAGCTCTGCCTTTGGCACAGTCAGGCCTGGCCAGTGCAGGCCATGCTCAGCAATTGCTTGTGTGTGCCTGGCCTTGCTGTCAGCCCCGGCAGCAGCTGCGTGGCCCCTTTGTGGCCCTGTGCTGGCCAAGCCATGGTGGCCCAGCCCCTGCGCAGGCCCAGCCCAGGCCAGGAGCATTGCGGCTGGGAACGGCCCCTGTGCCGTGGTGCCCACGGCAGCCTTGGGGTTCTGTGCCCCATGGCCTCCCTGCTGGGCAGCCTCTGCCAGCTCCTGCAGAGCCCGTGGCACCTGTGGGGCTGCACAGACAGCCCTGCCCCGGGCTCTGCTGGCCTCTGGGCCAGCAGAGAGGCAGCCAGGGCTGGCCATGGCCGGGAACAGGCCCTGAGCCCTGCAGGAGGATGGAGCTGGGCCACAGCCAAACTCAGCCCAGGCCAAAGCTGGGCTCAGCAGCCAGGACTGCCAAGGGCTGGGCACAGAGGCTGGCACTGACAAATGTCCTGGGCCCCCTTCCTGCTCTGTTCATGCCACCAAGGGCACAGAGCAGCCTCCTCTCTGGGCCACTTGCCTGTTTGCATTGCCTTGCACAGGCGCTGGCCCTGCCCCACAAGGCCTGGCCTGAGTCCTGCCCCTGCACGCTCAGCCAGGCTGAGATGGACACTGATGATTTCTGGGCCAGGCTCTCTGAGCACAGCCCAGCTCCCTGCAAGCTCTGCCAGCTGCCCTGAGCTCTGGGCAGCACCAAGGGCCTCTCCCCCAGCCCAGCCCAGCCCAGCCAGCTCTGGCCCCACAGCTCTGCTCAGGCCAGGCTGCTCTGGGCCCTGCTCCACGGCCTTAGCCCCTGGCAAGGGCACAGCAGCAGCTGCAGCTGCCACAGGACTCAGCCCCAGCCATGGGGGAAGGTGCTTGGCCAAGGCCAAAGGAGGCTCCCTGGCTGCCCTGCTCCCTGTCAGGCTGAGGTGCTGAGAGCTCTGCAGCCCCTGCTGCCATCCCATCTGCCCAGGGTAGCACAAGAGCCCCGGTCTTGGGGCCCTCAAGAGCTGCTCCTGCTCCACGCCCAGGGCCCATGCCAAAGCTGGGGCAGGCACCAAGCTGTGCCCATTTCTGTTCATTGCTGCTCTGATGGGGATGGATCCTCAGCCACTTGGACGTTGCTGATGAATTTTATTACTCCAGAGGCCTCTTCTTTCTGGAGCTCTTCAGTTCAGGAATTCACAATGAGAAAGGCTCATAAACATTTGTTCAAAATGCCCAAACAAGAAAAGCCCCTGAGAATAATTTAAGTTCTAAATTCTTTTGTGCTTAATTAGACAGATTTCTGAAGTGTATGCAAAGTGAATATACTGTAGTGAAAACAATTAGGAGAGAATTTTTTTATCTTGTTAAGTTCTCTTTTCCTCTTTATAGACTGGTATCAGCAATGTCCAGTTTATACTGACCCCAAGCACCTTCTAATGCTGTCAGAATAGATATGAAAATACACGCCTTTTATTGCTATCAATAAGACTTTGTCCCTTCCTCTTTCCCACTGTTACGAAAGAATTTCTACATTCTAATTCAATAAACAACCATGTTGAATTTAGTAGCAATTTTAATTGAGCAGCAATTTTTTGTAAAATACTACAATCAAATAAAGTCAAACAGATACAAAAAAATTTCTCAGTGGTTCTGATAAAGCATAAGCAAAACTGATCAATCAGGATATGGAGAGGGTTTCTCTCACCCTCCTGTACAAAAAGCACAGGAATCCAAACATATATTTATATACTGTATGCTAATACAGATTCATCAATATTTTCCCATAAATCTCTTCCTGTTTTTGATTCTTGCAATCTATGTCACTGTACTGCACAGTTCATACTCCCACTGTTGCTAAGGGGTCTTTTGGCTCTTTGATGGTCAATCCAATGGAGGCTCCTCCTCATCGTCACTATTCTTTGAACAACCCCACATGTTGCACATGTGCCCCAAGTCGTGTGTTATAGAAGCCGGCATTATATTCCAAAAGAAAGCCTTTTTATTTCACAGGCACCTGAAATCATTTCAATTCTGTTTATTTCAAGGTTGATTCTCTAATTATCCCAAGGCCTACTCTGTTTTGGGATGTTACTTATCACAATCTACATCCTGGATCCTATAATCTCATGAACATCTGAAAACATCTGTTTTGTGACACTAATTACATATTCTTTTCCTCTATTACTTTTTTCTAAAATATCGATATAGTTACAGTTGTTAGCATGAATCATATTCATTTATCACACCACCATTTCCCTCATTCGATTCCTGGCACTCAGAGCCTCTGAGGAATGGAGTCACATCCAGGGGTGTCCCCAGGGCTCAGGATTTTGGACAGGGCAGTGAAATCTCTTTATTGCTGATCTGGATGAGGCCATCGAGGGCACCCTCAGTCAGTTCCCAGGTGAGCCCAAGCTGGGTGGGAGTGTGGCTGTGCTGGGGGGGCAGGAAGCTCTGCAGAGGGATCTGGACAGGCTGGAGCCATCCATGGGCCCAGGACAATGGGATGAGGTTCACCAAGGCCAAGGGCCGGGTCCTGCCCTGGGCTCACAACCACCCCAAATCCCTGGCTGTGCTCTGCCCCTGATCCAAAAGGCCTGTCCTGTTTCCTTCATCTCTGCATTGTCAGAGACTTTCTGGGACAAGGGAGCTCTGCTCTGGAAATAGAGGGAGGTGCAGGTGCCACCACTGGAGTGGGAACCACAACTCATCAGGTTTGTGTCCTTTGGGGGTCAGGAACTGGTGAGATGAGACTCAGAGGCACAGAAAGTTTCTCTTCATGGCCAACAGACCATGGTTGAAAAGGACACAATTTAATAACAATCACGCTGTTCCCTGAGCTATGTGCAACATCCCAGAAGTATCTGGTGAGGGCACCATCCACAGGTGATTTCCATACTAAAATTAATGTCAGACAAATGTGCTTCTGTGATAGATATAAACACAATTAAGTTCTTGTATCAGGATGCTCGTCCTGAAGTAGGGGCAAAAGAGCTCCAACAGTTCCTGAATTGCAAAGCTGTCAGTGGTGGGTGGAAAAGGGCGGTCAGGTTCTTTTGATGCTGAAGAAATGCTGAAGGCAGCCTGACTCATTTCAACTCCTCCTGTCCTGGCTGATCTCCCCTCTTTCCCCATCTTCTCATTGGCTTTTGTCTCCCACCATCCCCCTGGTGAAGAGCCTGGCTCTGTGTTCTCCATCCCCTCCTGGCTGGCACTGCCAGGCTGGCATGAGGAGCCCCTCAGCCTTCCCTGCTCCAGGCTGGACCAGCCCAGCTCCCTCAGCATCTGCCCACAGCCCAAGGGCTCCAGCCCCACCTTGGAGGCCCTTCCCAGAGCCTGCTCCAGCTGCCAGACATCTTTCCTGCCCTGGGCAACTCAACCCAGGCCACAGTGACCTGGATAATCCCCGTCCTTGATGTCCTGGTCACACAGCCCTGGCCCCTTGTCCCCTGTCAGGCTCTGGGGTGGATCCTGTGGAACATCCTTTGGTGGAGGCTGTGGCTCCAGGTGGGCTGGGGGGATCCCTGGGGACAGGGACCCTGCTGGGCATGAACAGCATTGGACTTGTTGGGAGAAACTGTGAGGGGAAGCTGGGGCAGAGTGACCAACCCAGTGACCTGACACAGCCCCTCTGGGATGTCACACAGCCCCTCTGGGATGTCACAGCCTGCTCTGTGAGGTCACAGCCCAATCTCTAATGTCACACAGCTGGTCTCTGCTGGTTGGTCACAGCTGGTTACAGCCAACTCTGTGATGTCACAGCCTGCTCTCTGATGTCACAGCCCATTCCCTAATGTCACAGATCTGCTCTCTGATGCCACAATCCCCTCTGTGATGTCACATTGCCATCCTGTAATGTCACAGCAAAATCTGTGATGTCACGGGAAAATCTGTGATGTCGTAGTCTGATCTTTGATGTCGGAGGTCTGTCCTGTGATGTCACAGTCTGCTCTGTGAGGTCACAGCATATTCTCCAATGTCACACAGATGGTCTCTGATGTCACTGCCAGCTCTGTGACATCACAGTATGCTCTATGATGTCAGACTTGGAACTGTGATGTCACAGCTGGCTCTGTGATGTCACAGAGGCAGTCTATTATGCCATAGCTGCTTGATGACCTCACACAACCCACTCTGTGATGTCATAGTCTGCTCTGTGATTTCATAATCTTCTCTGTGATATCAGACTGCTGCCCTGTGATGTCATAGCTGGCTTTGTGATGTCACAGAGGCTGTTCATGTGTCATAGCTGCTCAATGACCTCACATAATGCACTCTGTGGCACTCAATGACCTCACTCTGGCACTCTGTGATGTCATAACCCACTCTGTGACCTCTTGTTACCAGATGATAAATTGTCTCCACCAGCTGAGCTGACACCTGGAGCTTGTTGTTCTCAACCCCAGGCCTGTGGAAACCACATAGTGCCCATTGTGTGAGATGGGAACTGGAAGTTCAGCAGCCTCAGTGTCCTGCCAGCTCAGCCAGTCCCATGGGAACACTGGAGTCCATGAGCACCAGGGAGCATCAGAGAGACCCCCAGGACAGAAGAACGCATGCAAATGGGGAAAGGAAATGTGTTAGTGATTTTGGGGAAATGATTATCATATGTGTGTTTAGTCCAGGACAATCAATGAATATGTGTGCAAAATAGAGAATATAAACAGAAACTCTCCTGTACTCAGCATGCATGGCTTTGGGAGGAGCTATCCCCTGTGCATCCAGCTGAATAAAGAATGCTGCTTCTTAATGCTACAGTGGAGTTAAGGAGTTTTCTGTTTTACTGAATTTTTGGTAACACTCCCACTGCAAAGGAAAGCTCTGTCTGCTGCTGTTCACACACAGAGAAGGGCTGGTGGCAGATGTGGGGTTTGGAGGCTGCCTGGGGCACAGTGACGATGAAATAATCAAGTTTTCAATGTTCTGTGAAAGAAGGAGGGGCAGCAACAAAAATTCTGCACTGGAATTAGGAAGGGCAGACTTTGGCCTATTTAGGATGCTGATTTGGGGAGTACCAAATCAGGTACTGATTTTTTTAAGGGACCCCTTAAAAAGGAAGTAGTCTAGGAAGGATGAACACATTTCCAGAAAGTAATCTTAACGGGGAAGGAGCAGCCAGTCCCAGCATGCCAAAACACGAGCTAATGAGGAAAATGTCCTGGCTGCTCATGCAGCTTTTGTGGGAACTAGAAGAATAAAGGACTGGCAACACAGGAAGTGTTTAAGGATATTGTTAGGCTATGCAGAAAGAAAATTAGAGAGGTGAAAGCTTTATTAGAACTTAACTGGCTGCTTCTGTAAAAGACAAAAAGTGTTTTTATAAAAAAATTTAAAGCAAAAACAGGGAAAAGGAGAATCTCTATTCTTTATTGGATGCAGTGGAGAATTTAACTAAAGGGGTCACAAGCTCAGCTCCTACACAGAGAACTAAAGTAACTACAGAGAAGGAAAAAACTAAGCTAATTTACACCTTGTTTGTCTCAATTTTCAAAAAGAAGACAGTTTGTCCTCAGGACAAGTGCCCACCTGAGCTGATAAATGGGGACAAGGATCAGAACAGCCCACTGTAATCCAGGAGGAAGCGCTTGGTGACTTGCTGAGCCACTCAGATGCTCACAGGTGTGTGGGATTAGATGGGATCCATGCTAGGGGAATGAGGGAGCTGTGGATGAGCTCCCCAAGCTGCTCTCCATCATTTACCATCAGTCCTGGCTCAGCAGGGAGGTCCCAGAGCACTGGAGGTGCCAATGTGAGCCCATCCCCAAGAAGGGCTGGAAGGAGGAGCTGGGCAACTCCAGGCCTGTCAGCCTGACCTGGGTGCCCAGCAAGGTTATGGAACAGATCACCTTGAGTGCAACCACAGGGCACCCACAGGATGGCCGAGGGATCAGAGCCAGCCAGCATGGATTTCAATGTTTGCACTGATGATCTGCAAGAGGGGATTGAGTCCAGCATCAACAAATTTGCAGATGACACCAAGCTGGGTGTGAGTGTGGATGTGCTGGAGGGTAGGAGGGCTCTGCAGAGGGCCCTGGACAAGCTGGATCCAGGGCCCAAATCCAGCAAGCTGAGGTTTAACAAGTCCAAGTGCCGGGTCCTGCACTTTGGTCACAACAACCCCCCTGCAGCTCTACAGGCTGGGAACAGAGTGGCTGGACAGCAGCCAGGCAGAAAGGGACCTGCAGGGACTGATGGACAGAAGGCTGGACATGAGCCAGCAGCGTGCCCAGGTGGCCAAGAGGGCCAAAGGCTCCTGGACTGGATCAGGAATGGTGTGGCCAGCAGGAACAGGGCACTGCTTCTTCCCCTGTGCTCGGCACTGCTTGGGCAGCACCTCAAGTGCTGTGTCCAGTTCTGGGCCCCGCAATTTAGGCAGGATGTGGAGGGGCTGGAGCGTGTCCAGAGAAGGGCAACAAGGCTGGGGATGAGTCTGGAGCACAAGTGCTGTGAGGAGTGGCTGAGGAAGCTGAGGCTGATCATCCTGGAGAAGAGGAGGCTCAGGAGAGACAAGGCAGTGTCAGGGCACAGGCTGGACTTGATGATCTCCAAGGCCTGTTCCAACCTTGCTGATTCTGTGATTCTCTGAAACCACCCTTGAAGCAGTCACAGGATGTGCCCTGGGCCTCCTCTTCAGCAGCTCCAGCAGCCCAGGTCCCTCAGCTTCTCCTGCCAGCCCCAAAGCCCATCCTGTCAGTCCTGCTGAGCCTCTGCAGCTCCTCCTCACTGCCCACAACAGGGAGCCCCAGAGGCAGACACAGCAGCCCAGATGTGCCCCCCTGGCCTGGGGTGCCTCTGGCAAGGGAGCAGCACCAGGCACTGCAGGAGCCTGCAGACAATTCCTGCAGCACTTGTAGGATGATCCTGCTGCCCAAGGGACGTTCCCATGGGGCCAAGTCAGGAACTGCAATGGGGAGTGGGGCCAGAGAGGAAAGAGCAAACAGGGATGGGCTGTTTGCAGGGGAGAGAACAGGGGTGGGCAATAGGAAGAAATTTTTACAAAGGAAGAATAAAGAAAGCAAAGGTGAAGCAGAGGAAATGCTCAGGGCAGTTTGGGGGTGGCTGCCACGCAGCCCTGGCTCTGAGCAACAGCGTCTGCAGTGGCACAGGAAACTCCCAGCTGATGGGAACAAACTTTCTGGCTGACTGCAGAGGCCTGGACAAAGCTGAGTGGTTTCCCTGGTGTCCCCCAGCCCTTGCTGGCCCCAGGGGCTGATGGCATTTGTGCTCCCTCAGGTTCATGTCCCCACACCAACAACATGGGGGTGCCCCCCCTGCTGTGTGCAATGCAAACAGGGGCTGCTGAGCCAGTGCTGCCGTGTCTGTGCCTGCAAGGATGGGGCACCTGTGTGAGCTGGGGGAGAGGCCAGGGCTGCAGAGGGGGGATGTTGTTGGCAGCTCCATGAGGACGCTCTGGGATGCTGCCCTGGGCTGTCCAGTGCACTGGGGATGGATCAGCCCCTGCTCTGCTGCTCCTTCCCATCTCCCCCATGGCCCTTGCAGAGCCCCAGCCATGCAGTTTGCCCCCAGCCTGCCCACGGCCAGCCTGGGGCTGCTCACCGGGATTTTCTGTGCTGTGCATTGGCCTGGGCGTGTTCTTGAGAGAGCCTGGGCAAGGAGCCTGGAGCCCCCAGGGCCTGGCCTGAGGCGTCAGCGCTGCCCCAGCAGTGCCCATGGCCTGTCCCTGCTGCAGCCCCGGCACTGCCACCCCCAGGGCTGTGCCCGGCCCCGAGAGCACTCAGGCCCTGCAGCAACACCAGGGCCACCAGGGCAGTGGGGCTGGGCCACGGCAGCAGCACTGGCAACACCAAGTGCTGCTGCTGCTGGGCACAGCTGCTGGGCCAGCACTGATCTGCCCCCAGCTCTGCACACAGACATTGCTGCTGCAGCTCCAGAGAAGGCAACACAAGGGCATCTCTGCAGAAAACTTTGCTGGGAGATCCTTTAGTTCCTTTAAAGCCATCAAGACCGCAGCCCCTCATTGATACAGTCTGTGGCCACATGGAAGGCAGAGAGAAACAAAATGAGAAATGGTACAAACAGCTGCTTTTTTTTCTGGACAATAAGAGGAACTAATACAAAGGAAAAAATTCCACTACAACCAAACCATAAAGAAAAATCAAAGATAACTTTTTTTATAAGTTATTTGCAGAAACTGACCAGCATTTTAATGTCCCTGAAAGCATCCCGTCATCAGTCTCCTAACTGCAGCCTTGAGCTCCTTGTTCCTCAGGCTGTAGATGAGGGGGTTCAGGGCTGGAGGCACCACCGAGTACAGCACTGACAGGGCCAGATCCAGGGATGGGGAGGACATGGAAGGGGGCTTCAATTGAGCAAATATACCAGGGCTCACAAACAGGGAGACCACGGCCAGGTGAGGAAGGCAGGTGGAAAAGGCTTTGTGCCGTCCCTGCTCAGAGGGGATCCTCAGCACAGCCCTGAAGATCTGCACATAGGAGAAAACAATGAACACAAAACAACCAAATACCAACGAGGCACTAACTGTGATGAGTCCAACTTCCCTGAGAGTGTTTGAGTGTGAGCAGGAGAGCTTGAGGATCTGTGGAACCTCACAGAAGAACTGGCCAAGGGCATTGCCATGGCACAGGGTCAGGGAAAATGTATTGGCTGTGTGCAGCAGAGCATTGAGAAGGGCACTGGCCCAGGCAGCTGCTGCCATGTGGGCACAAGCTCTGCTGCCCAGGAGGGTCCCGTAGTGCAGGGGTTTGCAGACGGACACGTAGCGGTCATAGCACATGATGGTCAAGAGTGAATACCCTGCTGTGATAAAGAACATAAAGAAAAAGAGCTGTGCAGCACATCCTGTGTAGGAGATGTTCCTGGTGTCCCAGAGGGAATTGTGCATGGCTTTGGGGAGAGTGGTGCAGATGGAGCCCAGGTCACTGAGGGCCAGGTTGAGCAGGAAGAAGAACATGGGCGTGTGCAGGTAGTGGCCACAGGCTATGGCGCTGATGATGAGGCCGTTGCCCAGGAGGGCAGCCAGGGAGATGCCCAGCAAGAGGCAGAAGTGCAGGAGCTGCAGCTGCCGCGTGTCTGCCAATGCCAGGAGGAGGAAATGCCTGATGGAGCTGCTGTTGGACATTTGCTGTGGTGCCTTGGCATGGGGATCTGAAAAAAAGTAATCATGGAATAGTTGGGTTTGGAGAGGACTTGAGGTATCCCAGCACAGCCTGGGGTCACTTTTCCCCCACTGCCTGCCCAGGGCTCTCCTGCCTGGAGCTGTCCCTGCCAGCAGCTGCTTCCCTGTGCCCAGGGCTGGCCCTGCCAGTGCTGCCAGAGCCCAGACCAGCCCTGGGGGCTCAGCTCTGCCCTGCAGACCCCTCCCAGCTCTGGCACTGCCCAGGGGCAGCTCAGGCTCTGCAGCGTCTGATGGCAACAGAGCAACTCTGAGGAGGCTGGAAAAGCAAAACTGATGCAGCTTCTAGAGGGCCCTGTGCTGATTTCTGTCACTTCCTGGTTTATTAATACCTGAGAGAAATTTCTTTTTATTTTTCTCGACCTGAATTGAGAGATAAATATGTATGTGCAATTTCTTATCCAGGCAACCCAGATCAATAGATTAAAAAGACAGAATTTTCCAGGAATTTCACTTTTATGCAGCCCCTGCCTTCCTGTGCTCCCTGTATAATCAACCTGGAAATTATGTGGATTTAAATGTCCTGCTGGGACCAGTCCTGAACAATGCAGCATCCTCACCACAGAAGGAGAACACTCCCAAGCCTTACCAGCTGTCTCCTCCCCCCCAGATCTTGTCCCCCAGTGCTGGGAGCAGCTGCCAGGGCTGGCTGAGAGCTGTCCCTGGCAGGCAGCAGAGTCCCTGCCCCAGCACAGTGCCCTGGGCTGCAGGACCCTGCTCTGCATGACAGCCCTGGGCACCCCTGGCTGCTCTGCACAAGAGACAATCAGAGAATGTACTCACAGGGTCTGTAGGCATTGGGATGTTCCAGCTTGAGGAGATGGCTCCAGGAGCTGCAGCTGCATTGTCCTGCAGCCAGAGGTTCCTGTGCCAAGGGCTGGCAGTGATTCTGCCCCAGGCACTTCTCAGCACCTTCCCAGACCTGACTGATTGAAGCTCTCTGTGCCTCTGTGCTGTGCCTGGGGTGGCTGCAGGCAGTGCCCCAGCCCTGCTGGGCTGGCAGAAGAGCTGCTCATCAAGAGAAATGTGCTTTTGAAGCTCTTCTTGGTTACCAGGAGCTGCCTCTGTGCCAGGAGCCCAGCCCAGCCCAGCAGCACAGACGCAGCACAAGGACTTTAACGAGCCTCTGGGGCTTTGTGCTCAGGCTCTGACCACACTCCTTGAGAGGGAACTGAACAAACCTCTCCAGAACTCCAAGTCAGAATCCAACTCCAGAGTTTCTTGAAGTTTTAATGGGTCCCAGAGAGGGACACGACTGAGAAAGTTTCCCCACACCCCAGGCAGAGCACAGAAGTGGAAGCAGTGATGACAGGTGGGGACAAAGAGAAGCCAAGTCTTGGTGCCCTGGGGCACAGCAGGGTCTGTGCCACCAAAGGCTGTGAGGAGACACTTTGTCCTGAGGCCCTGGGGCCTCCTGTCACAGCCCCAGCCTGGCTGGGCACTGTCAGCCCCTTGTCCTGCCCTCAGCATTCCCCCTAGCCCACATCCCAGTGTCCTCAAGAATCTGCTGGAAGGAGTCCCTGGGGAGTCTTTGTCAGGAATGGCCCTGGAGGCTCCATAATGCCCCCAAGGGACTGCAGGTTTTTCAAAGGACTTTGGGTTTGGCTTTTGCCTTGGAGTCTCTGAGAGGTTTGTGCAATCATGGCCTCCAATTATCTGCTTTAATTAGTCCCTGGAGAGGCTTTCTCTCCCTTTGAGAGCTCAGTGGGCTCATTAATACTTCAGGGTACTTCAGTTATTTTAGGGTACTTGGTGTTTCCCTTTTGATACAGATTCTGTGAGAAGTTTGTGCAATCATGGCCCCAATTATCTGCTTTAATGAATCCCTTGAGAGCTTTGCGCTGACACTCGGTAGGGCTCATTAACGCCTTGAGAGACTCAAGGTTTTTAAGGTACTTTATGGATTTCAGAATACTTTTAGGTACTTTTAAGGTTTTTCCTTCCCACACTTAGTCTCTGAGAGGTTTTCATGCCATCCTGGCCTCTAGTTCTCTTGTCCAAGGAGTCCATGAGGAGTCTGTGTTGGTTATCTTCCACGTTTCTGTTTTACAACAAAGATGGAACTGAAAGAATTTTAAAAGACTTTCTAAAAGCATCCAAACAAACATGGAACAATGAACAATTGAACAACAACAACCACTAAGAGAAATAATAGTCCTGTTTTAGCTAGACATCATCCAACCCTTTAGTCCTCAGGATTGGAAGAGTTTATTGATCCAGTCTTTGCTTTCCACTTGAAGCTTCTTGAACCCTTCCTTCAGTACCTGAGTGCTCTTGTGGATTGACTCACTGTGGCTGGAAAGGTTCATGCAACACATGCCCTCAGAGTCTACACAGCCATGCCCATGTGCCCAGAGTAAAACCTCTATTGCTGTTCTGCAAGGTGGGCTGTGTGATGGTCTCTATGTCTGAGAGCAAGCCACTCAATATGTGGGAGGTAGCATTGGTTTGCTTACTTAACAGGCACCCAAGATAGTCTAATTGTCCTAAAGCTTTAGCTGCAGCCACCCAAGGTTGTCCAAATTGGGGGTGCTACCATCCGATACCTGGATTAAAGTTTTCAAAGCCATCTCTTTGATATCATTCAATTCTTCTCTGGGGATATCTGCTGCTTGAGCATCTGGCAGGCTGTGTTGTCCTTCTCCAGCTAGATGGTTGATTGTCAATTCTGCCCTTGCCTCATTAGTAGCATAGTCTGCTATTAATTGATTTAGTAAACACTTGCATCCCCCTTCCCACAGGGTGTATTCTGTAGGTGACAACAACATGGTCATAATATATTTTAAATCCTAGCAGGTTAGGACATATGCTGTAAACATGGGCCTCATTAGGCCATTAAAACAAGGTAAGTCCTTCCTATGGTCTTTAGGTCCTTGTTGGAGAATTTAGCTCAGACAAGGCTTGAAGGAAAGAGGCCGTGAAAATATACAGCTGATGGAAAAGTAAAAGGCAGCTGTAAGCAGCAATTCTCAAGACTGTTTCCCAGACATGTTTCTGTAAACAGCAAGAGTTCTCAAGCCTGTCTTCAATAACAAGTAAATACCTTGTCCTTGGATAAAGTATGGGAAAGCAAAGTGACAAACATAGAGGCCTTGAGAATCTTTCATATCAGGGTGAGAACACAAATCTTGGTTTCAATAACAAACCACAGGTATTGAAAACAAAAGGAGGGGTTAATGTTTAATCTGTGACCTATGATGAGCTCGGATTTTGCAATATTTATGAGCTTAATTAACACTATTATAAAAGGTGCCTGGTGAATCAATAAATTGGAGTTCAATGCTGATTAAAGGATGAGTCGTCTCCCTTCACTTCTATAGGTGCTCTACAGAGCTCCTTGATTTCCTCGTAAACCAATGGCTGATACCTGGGATTCTGCCCTCTTCTTTCATAACGTACCCAGGGCCATGAGGAGTTTCAAGGCTATTTGTAGTCTCCTTCCTTAACTGTAGGCATGGTCCAGGGTGGAGAGGATGATTGACAGTGGGGGCATGTCCCAGTCGTGGGCGTGGAGTCTGGAGGTTCATTCAGGGCAAAAGAGAAGGTTGTGGTAGCAGGAAGTGGAGGACCCAAGATAGAGGGAGGATGTTTGGGCTCCCAAGCCACATTCGGACTCCTTCTATCTTGAGTCTCCAGAGCATGATGCTCCAAGACCATGTGGCCATTGCCATCTTGGACCATCATGGAAGGTCTGAGAAAGGCAGGTTTGGGTTGAGGTCCTAAGCTGGGAGTGACCAACGGATTGAGTTTTCAACACACTGCTTGCTGGTCAAAGGTCGTGTGGAAGATGGGGAGCATGTGGGGTGCAGTGGGGTCCCTTTTGATCAAAAGTTGTACAGATTAAAAGTCACTGAGTCCTAAAATTAAGTGGTATGGATTTCATCAGCAAAGGCCTCTGGAAAGCTTGTAATGATCCACCTCATGATTGATTTTAATTCATCCTTTGAAAATATTATATCTTGGTCAGTGAGAATTAAAGCATCCATATATGTTCCTTTCTACTTTGGACATCTGGCTGCCCATTTTTCTCTTTCTCTTCCTTACAGAGAAGAGCCACCGGAACACCCCAAATCAATTATGGGATGTGCATGCATATTGTGAAAAAAACACAGTGGCAAAATGGGCAATAAACGTCTTGCATTTCCCCAAACCCACCTGCAATCCTGTGCAGTTGAAACCATCGTCATCCCTGCCGATCCTGGGCAAGAACCCTTGAAGCAACAATGAATCTGCCAGGCCCGGACCAGTCCAAAATCCCAGGGAGTACTGGCCTATCCAACAGCTAACTCCAGCTGACGTGACTGACACAGGCAGCCCTGAATGTCATGGTCCCTCTTTGGGCACCAGAAGTCACAATGAAGGTGGCTGTGACAAACCTCTCTGGTTCTCTGACTTCAAGGCGAGGGTGGCGAAAATGAAAAGGAGCAGGATCAATGGAGTTGCTTAAAAGGAACTTTAATAACAGGGTGAGAAACAATAAACATGGAGAAGCTGAGCACAGTATGAGGGGCAGGATCCAAATACCCATGACAAAGGGGAAGCAACAACATGTACACTTGGGGGTAGAACACTCTAGAACAATACCCATATAGGGTAAACAAGTAACCAATAGGGTAGTAGAACTTGGACAAGTCAGTATAGCAACACTAAAGGCTTATGGGGGAACTCTCAAGCTCACCCTATGTTAAATGAATGATTCCTAGGACTTGAAATTCACACTCAGTTCTTTTGGGATAAAATCTGACTGACTGAGTTACAGCTGGACTAAATACCGCACCACTGCCTTTGCACTGGCCCCTTGGGACCATGTGGACCAACAGAGCCACGATGATGTCCTTGGTTCCATGAGGCTCCACAGTGTCACAATGGTCCCTTGGATCCATGGGGCTCTGCAGTGTCACAATGGCCCCTTCATTTCACAAGGCTCCCAAATGTCACATTGCTCTCCATAGGAATGAAACCATGGAGCCCCCATGTTTCAGGAGCATGAGGCCCCACAGTGTCGCAATACTCTCCATGATTCCATGGGGCCTTGAAATGCCACAATACTCTCCATTTTTGGCCATGGGTGCCTAGACAAGAAAGACAGTTCTTTCTCATAGGAATAAAAGCACGGAGCCCCAGTGCATCACCATCAGATGGGAAGTGGCCCTTGACATGTCAAATTCAGTGGGACATGTCAGACAGCCCCCAGGAGGCCAAACCAGGCAGACCTGTTCCATGTTCCATTGACTTCATGGGTCCTAAGACTGTCACAATGCTCTCGTTGATTCCATGAGGTCTGGCAATGTCACAATGGCTTCTTGGTTTCATGAGCCCCAACAGAGTCACAAGGGTCCATTGGCCCTACGCAGCCCGGCTGTGAAACAATGGCTCCTTGTTTCTATTTTAAATCAATTACAATCAAACCACAGTTTGATTGTTGATCCTTGCTTCCATAGGGCCCATGATTTGCACAATGGTCTCCTTGATTCCATGATTCCTGTATTCCACAGTCTCACCATTGTTTCCTTGGATCTCCATTGCCACAACTGACCCATGGTTCCATGAGATTCCGTAGTGTGAGACAAAGTGGAAATTTTCCAGCGTAGAAATTCATTTTGATTTAGGTGAAATTACATCTTTGAGTTGAGTCTGTAGTTTGAAACAAAGCTATGTAGCCTGACTGCAGAACCTAGGCTCAGTGAAGTTGCTAAGTGAAGGACAGAAATAAGGGGGGAGACAGGGGATGATAGAGAGAGATAGAGACTGCTGTGAGAGCCAGTCAACCTGACCTAGCAATTCTTTCTGATAAAGAAGAACTAGCAGCAAATGTCACGTGAAATTTGTAAAAATGAATATGTATGAACCTATTGCGAAATTGTGTGCATATGTATCTGAGAGGGGGATAAAAAGGGACCTGAAGTTCCCAGAGGTACACATGGCTTTTAAGGAGAGTTATCTCCATATGCGTCTGGCGCTGTAATAAAACATACCGGCTTTACAATTTTCACAAAGTTATGGAGTTCTTTTTCTCTTTCTCCGCAAAACATTATGGCAAGCCAGCCAGTAGGGACTTCTCGGTCTCTGCACAGGCAGAGGGGATAGACGGACCTCCAAGGCGGGCCCAGGATTTTCCTGGAGGAGCTCTGCTTGTCTCAGCTTGCCTCCTGCGAGGACAGACAAGGACCTGCTGGCCTGCTGAGGATACGGTATGTACTGAGGGCCCCCTGGGGAAAAAGAGAGATAGAACAGCTGAGTAAGTCACTCAGAGATGTCTGAGTGCTCGGCCTGTGGATGCAGCTGATAAAGTACCTGGACTAGAGGCAGGGGTTCACTGTCTGGTAGAGCAGACCACTAGTGACCCTGGGGGTGGGTCGAGTGAACCTGTGTGTGCGTGTGTGTGTGTGGTGTCCAGACACTGTATCATTGTATGGATAATGCATTGTGCGGTTAATGTGTTTGTAATCGTGCAAGTGTGTGGTGCAAGTGTGTGGCATATGACAGAGAAAGTGAACAAGTGAGTTCACCTGTGGTGCAGGTGTGTGAGTTCTACCCGTGTTTGAAGTGGCTGGGTGAGGCTTGAGGCGCCAGCTGAGGCAGGCTGTGGAGGCAAGGAGTGCTCTGCGGAGAAGTGGAACAAGTGGAGAAACATCAGTGACAGTATTTATTGTGTAGATTTGGTACATTTTAACCGTGAGTACGAGCTCAGAGAGTTCCTTTGCCCTGGATGTTTGGACTTGATTTTTGGAATTTTACTGTGTGCTGTTATTTTGATTGTGTCCAGGAAAAACTGATGTGAGTAAATGCTGAATTATGGTATGCTGTATTGTGTTGGGAAAAGTGAGCACTTTGAGAGTTATGCCCTTTCCCAGTGATTTTGTGTGGTGATTTTCTTCCACTGCATTGTGGTAATTTGATTCTCAGAGTGTATAGTAGTATTTGTGGAGATTTTAGGATTTTGTTTGCAACAAGAGTAGCATTTTACACAGAAGAACTATGGTATGGTGATTTATGTTTAACTGTGGTAAAACAAATTAAAGGAATTCCAAGAATTCCCCCCCACAGCAACTCAAGCCCTGGCTCTAATGAATTTGAGATAAGGGGGGAGTGTGTAAGTGTCTGTGTTTGTAGGCATATCAGAGTTTTGCTGTAACAAGCACAGTCTTTTGCAAGGCAGTGAAGTGGGTGTCAGTAGAAACAATATTTTAATTAGATTGTGCAAGAAGAGAACTAGAGAAGACTGACATTTTGTAAAACAGAGTTTAGATAGAAGAGATGAATGAGTTTATGAGACTTCAGCTGGTACTATAGTAAGTCTAGACTGAGAAACACCTGCCGTAGAGGATTAAGAGCTCCCTGTAATAAACAGAATAGCCTGCCATTGTGGGCAATTCCTGAGAGACTTTGGTGCATCAAGAGGCTGGCATGGTGCGTGGGTATTATTGCGATGTGGAGTTTGTGAGAGACACTGGTATTGCTATTCTAATAAGCGTCAGGGCACAGGCCCTGAGTGTAATTAAAGTTTTCTGATCAAGCTGATTCAGAACCTAAATCTTAAAGACTGTGTGAGAGAAATCACATCTGATACCTGCCACCGAGAGCTGTGTGTGGGAGAAAGACTGGGAAACTACTGTGAAGCTCTGTGAAGAGAAGTTTGGGTAGAAACAAGATAGCATAAGGGGAAGGAGATAATGAGAACTAACCAGAGCAAAAAGGTTCCTGAACTAGCCCCTTTTGGGAGGGGCTCACTGGAACAAGGATGCCAGTAAGGGCAGCTCAGAAAATAAAAAGATTTATAATACCTCATTGCAGTTAATGCTGTTTTAAAACGGGAAAGTAAATGAGATGAGGTTTTGTATGCTGATATATTTTTTTTTAAGAAATCACCAAGAATAGCAAAGGGACTGTGGGACCAGACCGCTCTCAGACCCACTGGTCTTGGCCCTTGAAAAGGAAAACAATGCAAAGAGAAGGCAAATCAAGCATGTTGTTCAGCATGCGGCATAAGATAACACTGTATGAAGTCAAACAAGGATTATCATGCTGAAATATAAAGCGATTATAGTTTGCAAAATGAGTACATATGATTTGTTAAAAGTAAGGGAAGAAAGATAAGGATGACCTCCCCAAAAGGGAAGAAGACTCAGGCTCCAGAAGCATACCCACTCGAACCCATCCCCCTCCTGGCAGTCCAATTTCATCCAGAACTAGGATGTAACAGACCCCTCTGCGAGAGGCAGTGAGATCAGAACAAAGAAAAGGGTGGAATTTTAGATGATACAGGGGCTATATATTCAGTTTTAAATAAAGCTTTAGTATTTGTGAAGAATGCTTATATTGTAGTGTGGGGAACAACTGCCCAGTCTGAGAAGGCATACTTTTGCAAACCTCTAAAGTAACATGTGTACTTAAGAGCTTTTGTACAATTGGCTCAATTTGCTAAACATTCTCAAATGAGACAGGTTACTCTGGAGGCAAATGATATAAAGATGTTAGGCTTAACATTAACAGCCATTGAAATTAAGAAAGACATTAGTAAAGAGATATTAGAATAAGTAAATAAGTGTTTTCAAGAGTATGGGCCTCTGCTGTACCAGGGAGAGTAAAAAATGCCCTCCCCATGGTAATCAAAGCTTAAGGAAAGAGCACAACCAGTGAGAACTGAGCAGTACCCTCAAAAGCAAGATAGAGAAGGAATCAGCCCAATAATTGATAGTACTAGATTGAGGGCTGTCAATAAGATAACACAGAATTTATACTCTGTGGTAGCAAATCCATATACTTTACTAACTTGTTTCACACCTGAGCTAACCTGGTTTACTGTTTTAGGCCTAAGAGATGCCTTCTTTTACCTCCCCATCCACGAAGCCAGCCAGAAAATTTTTGCATTCAAACACAAGCGCACATAGTCCATGTGCCTGAAGGCTTCAAAAATTCCCCACTCTGATTGGAGAACAGCTTACAAAGACCCAGAGCCCCGGGAAGCTCCACAAGAGGAAAGGAGGCTGTTGCAGTACATAGATGATCTTCTAGTAGCCGCTCGGATGAGGGAAGCCTGGATGGTAAGCCTTTTGAATTTCCTAGGACTCCAAGGATGCAGAGTCTCAAAGAAAAAGGCACAGGTAGTGAAACAGAAGGTAATCTACCTGGAGTAAGAAGTGAGTGCTGAGCAGCAGACTTTAGGGCAGGGAAGCCCTATGCCAAACCCCGAAACCCCAGACAACGAAGGAACTCAGAACCCTTTTAGGCATGGCAGGGTAGTGCCAGCTGTGGGTTTATAATTATGGACTGTTCGCCAGACCCCTCTATGCTCTTATTGCCAATGGAAACAGAGATCTCCAGTGGACAAAAGACACCACACGGGCCTTTCACCACCTAAAGAGTGCTCTCATGTCAGCAGCAGCTTTGAGACTTCCAGATGTAAGTAAAGCATTCTTTCTATTTTTCCATGCAATGAATTGCCCTCGGAATATTGGCTCAAGACTTGGGTCCATACCTGAGGGCAGTTGCTTACTTCTCTAAGCAACTAGATGCAACAGCCAAAGGATGGCCAGGTTGCCTCAGAGCTGTAGCAGCAGTTGTGCTGAACATTCAAGAGGCACATAAGTTTTCCCTGGGACAAAAATGACTGTGCTAGTGCCCCACACAGTGTCTGCAGTACTGGAAGTAAAGGGTGGCCACTGGCTTTTCACCGGAGAAGTTTCCGAAATACCAGCCCATCATGGTAGAGCAAGATGATGTAGAGATAGTGGTGACTAATATTGTCAATCCAGCTTCTTTTCTCAGTGGAATCAAGGAGAAGCAGTACACCATAGTTGCCTAGAGACCATTGAAGCTACCTACTCCAGCTGTCCAGACATAAAGGACACTCCTCTGGATGATGCAGAGACCTGGTTCACTGACAAGAAAGCGACATTGCAACGTTCACAGTGACTACCTGCAGAGAGGTAATAGAGTCTGGACCCTTACCAACAGGGACCTCTGCACAGGATGCTGAGATAAATGCATGGACCCATGCCTTAGAAACAGCAAAAGGCATTCAGAGTTGTGCATGGAGCCATCTGGAAGGAGAGGGGACTGCTGACCTCACAGAGAAAGAAGAGACAATCCAGCTGCTGGAAGCAGTTCAGCTACCTGAAAAGGCATAATAAGGCACACCAGAGAGTGAGCTTAAAATTGGAGGAAAGAAATGAGCTGGCGGATGGAGAGGCAAAGAAAGCAGCAAAGGGTGAGGTACAGATTTTCCTCAAAGGTAAGCCATAATACAATAATACTAATCAAAAGAGACGTGCAACTGCAAGAGGTGGGCTACCATTGAAAGAGAGCTAGTAATCCCTTCCCATTTTCGTGGTTACTAGTGAAGGAAGGGCACTAGAAAACACACTAGGGCCTAACTGCTTAAAAGCCTTTTATAGAGTGTGGCTCCTTTCTCGAAATGACCAAGGCTGCGAGTGACACAGAGTGCATTGGAATGAAGTGTTGACTTTGAAGTAGTAATTCCCACAGGCTTTCTAGAACACACATCTGATTGAAACAATCATTGTATCGTTGTCAGGAATTTATATACCACTATCACTCAG
This sequence comes from Zonotrichia albicollis, assembly GCF_047830755.1. Taxonomy (NCBI): domain Eukaryota; kingdom Metazoa; phylum Chordata; class Aves; order Passeriformes; family Passerellidae; genus Zonotrichia; species Zonotrichia albicollis. The sequence goes on along the minus strand of NC_133827.1, from coordinate 2,744,156 downwards.
GTGAGCTGATAATGTGATCCTTGCCTCCAGACTAACCTCAAAATACCCCCGGGCCAAAACTCAGTCGGACTGGGAGAGGCCATGAGCCTGTACAGCAGTGGCAAATCAACTTTTCAGAACTCCCAAGGAAAGGGGGGTATCAGTATTTACTGGTATTAATAAATATCTTTTCAGAGTGGCCAGAAACATTCCCCACCAGAACTGTCAAAGCTCAAGAGGTGACCAGATCATTTTTACAAGAGATAATACCACGCTTCAGAGTTCCAGCCACAATATCCTCAGATAAAGAATCACCTTTCATTTCCAAAATAGTGCAACAGATTAGAAGCCATCTGGGCATAGATTAGGAACTTCACACCCCATACTGCCCCCAATCAAGTGGCCAGGTGGAGAGAATGAATCATTTGATTAAGCAGCAAATCATAAGACTGGGGAAGAAGTTAATCTACCCTAGCCCAAGCTCTTCCACTAACACTATTGCAAATTCAAACTAAACCTTTTGAGCTAAAGGAATGCTGAATCCTTTTGGAATGCCTTATAGAAGACCATATAGAATACAAGGGGAATGTCCAGAATGTCCACCTACATGGTGGCATTAAGCAAACAGCTCAGAGTAATTGAGAAACTTGTGGCTGGAACTCGGAGCAGGGAGTTAGATAGCCTGGGGTTGATGTATATGTTAAGTCTCTTACAGAGAAGACTTCGGAACCATAGTGGGAGAGACCACTGCAAGTACCTCTCACCACCTTCACTGCAATCAAAATCAAGGAGCAGAATGCTGGATCCATCACTCTTGGGTGAAGAAGGCCCAGAAGCCCCTTCAGGAGTGACACCAGGAGACAATGAACTGAGACTAAAACTTACTCGGGCAAAATGAGTATATTGCGGTTGGGAGTAGCTCATACTTTAGTGTACAGAATTGTTTTGTATGGAATTATAACTGAAGTTTTAGAACTAGAGAGTACCTCTACCCAAAGCAATGCTGAATGGCCTTGGTCCCTGGCATTTAATCAGTATACTGGATCCATAGGAAAACCTTCTGAGATAAAAGATTTAAACATATCTACTGTAGTAATCCACAAGAATCAGGTATGTGAGGAGTAAGAATAGCAAGAACGAGAACTGTGAACACTTCAAGGAATCTGAGGAGAAGAAATCAAAGTAAAGTGCTTAGTCATCAATAGGATGGCTTATGAGAGACCAGATGTAATTAGTGTCTGAACCTCCCCTGGTGTATATGAACACCAGGAAGTCTGCGATAACCTAAGTGAATCAGACTGTTGGTGTAATTTCACCCTGATACAGCCTGTAGAAGTGACCTGCCTTTGAGCTCGAGTTACTGTCAGACTTTCATTTGAATTCAAAGTGGACACTGCACTTTTTACCACAGCGGGGCCTTATACACCCCATACTAGTTCAGACTCTACCCAAACTCAAAACTTGAACCTAACGTAGTAAAGAATGTGACTGAACAACAGCTATTAATCAATCCAGAATGGTCTCTCAAACGTGTGGAGTTGATAATGCAAAATAACATCTCAAAAATCCAACCAGCCTGCTCCTCCTTCCTAAAAACTTCCTTTGAGGGCTGGACAACATGGTCACAAAAACAGGCATATCTCAGGAGCAGACAAGAAAGGAAGGAGCCAGCTCTCCTGGTGCCTAAAACCAGGAACACCAAGAAATCAGTTTCCTTAGGTCATTTTCCAACCTGGTTGGCTGAGCCCCCAGGCAATGGCTGGTACAGGGTGCTGAACTGCCGGTGGTAAATTAACCCAAGCAAGGAAGGTGATTTTCCTTATTTATAGCTATCCCTTTTCCTACTGAGATTTGAATCAATGATTGTTCCAGTCTGAGGCGGTTGGATTCTGCTTAAAAGAGGTAGAGAGAGAGACCCCCCCTCAGAGCTCAGCAGCAGGCTGTAGGATTTTGAGCATCACTTTTGTGCTGAGTGTTTCAAGTAGCAGAAACCTGATCCCAGTTTCTTCTGAGGCACTGCAATGAATTTAGGCTCTTCTCTCAAGATTTCCCCTCCATTATCTTCTGCCCTGAACACAGTCCACAGCTTGATCTTAGCTAGGGGCAAGGTGGGTGACCAGGAGAGAAATTCCTGCTTGCCACACATCTGAGAAATCAGGTGCTTTGGAGGGAGAGGGAGAGGTTAGATCCCCTGAGGTCTCTACATTTCAGAACAAACATCTGCCTCAAGTATGACCTAAACCTCTGTCAGATACACTTGTGAAGTGTGTCTGAATTTGCAGTGTGAGCCCAGCACATCCCTCTGGCAGGGAAGGATGGTCATGGACAGAAAGCAATTCCTGTTCCCCATAACAAACATCTAACTGGCATATTAGGGACAAGATTGGGAGTTTTAAATGAAATTGATTCAGAAATACTGATGAATAAACTGGCTGCTGCAGCAGGTAGCCTAACAAAATTGAAGCAGCCTTTATAGTAATCTCTATTGGCATTAGGAACTAGCCAGTGACAGATTTCAAAAGTACTGCCAAAGTAAAGAAGTATGAAGAGGCCAGAGACCAAGACCACAAATTGATAGTAGAAGCACTTAGTATAGTTCAAGATAATGTGTCTTTAGCTTTCAGTTGTATACAAGCACAGTTATGGATACAAGCAACAGCAGCTCTGATCATATAGGAAAAGAGTGAAGGTAATTTTCCAGCTGAAATTCGGAAAATTGAGTAGGATAATGCAATTGATTTTGAAAAGAAGTTTCAATCCTGGTGGACTATGGTGAATTTCACCTATGATCCTGTTTCTAATGTGGCCACTGCCTTTGTGCTTACCATATGTAATGCCACTGTTTATGTTATCCATCCCATCATTGCCCTAAGATTAAACCATGAAAAAACAATACTCTATCCTTCAGAACATAGAGTATGGGCACGAAAAGATGAATGAAAAGTGGCAGACAGTAAACTTAGAATCCTGCATTACTAGAGAACAAATGAGATTCATTTGTGAAAGCAATACTGTTAATGCCCAAGATGTGTTTGGACACTGAACAGAGTATTTGCCACTTTGAAATTCATCCAGTCACTGACCAGAAAACTGTGCTCGTATATACTGGAAAGGGGTGTATGCTTGAGAACTGCTTGTGCTGCTGTACAAATTGATAGCAATGATATTATTCTGTCTAGTAGAAACCATTCTAATCTCTGTATTTGTAATTTTGTTAAGATTATCGGGTGTGATTTTTCGTATTTGGTACCAGTAACATCCCACCAGCTGATTACAGCCAATTACACAGTGTATCACAGACTACTACCTACCCCTATTGGGGTGAACCTTACATTAGTAAAACAATTAATTAAGCACCAAGACCTATTAGAAGTCTTGAAAGAAATCCAAGAAAGTGGAAAGAAAACCTTAATTACTGTCCAACATGATACAAAGGAGATAACCAGAGTTCTACAAAAATAAAATATGGATCATCACTGGTGAGATGTGATCTTTGGGTAGTCACCAACTGCAAATGGAATCTTTAACAAGTTGTGCCACCCTGTTTTAGTTTTACTAATATTAGTTGGGATAAGCTTAGGATTATCTATTACATTGTTAATTTGGAACTGGAGAATACTACAACGAATGGCTGTACTAACCTCTTTATCAAACGTACATAGTGAAGCATTAAAAGACACTTATTGTCATGAAAGTTTTCATTAAGTAAAAGAATTTACTTATTTCCTAGGAAAGGGGGGAATGAGACAGAGTAGGGATCCATCCTGAATTAGGTGAAGTGTCTAACAACAGTGAAAAGTAAAATGGCCAAAGCTGAAAGAAAAACTCGCACGCCGAGACAGCAAAGAGACAGAGAAAGAAAAACAGAAAAGACCACGAGGTCAATTTGCCCCGACCTAGAAATTCCTTTGATAAAGAAGAACTGGTGCTAAGTGTCATGCGGGATGAATATGTATGAACTTATTGTGAAAATGTATGCATATGCATTTGGAAGGGAGATAAAAGGAAGTCTTTTAGAAGAAAAAAGAAATTTTCAGGGGTACGCATGCCTTTTGAGGAGAATTTTCTCCGTGTGCATCCGGCGTTGTAAATAAACATACTGAGCTTTACAACTTTTATAAAGTTGTGAGGTTTCTTCTTTTCTCCGCAAAACAAGCCAGTGATAACATAATCTAATCTCTCTTGGTGTACATGACTTGGTTCACTCTCTGATGTTTTTTCCACATCCATGTGCCAATGCATCTTCCAGCACATGGAAGGAACAAACCAGGTGTGAAGACTGGAGAAGGGAAATGAGCCCACATCACTTCCTTGGGAAGAGAAACGGATAAAGGGTTTGATAAGCTGAAGTAGTGGCAGAGGTACCAGGGAGAAGAAGTAAGAGGTGAGAGAAATGGTGGCAATGAATTGCAGGGCAGGCAGAGGACACCAGTGACCCAAAGAGTTTGGCCCCTCCTGGCCATTAGGCAGCTGACCCCAAAAGTTCATCTCTGCTCAAAGGGCATGCACGGCCTCGCCCACCCTGTACAGGTGCGGGAACAGCATGAGGAAATGGCAGGGGAGTGTCATAAACAACCTAAATACTGTTGTGCATTTCCAGCAGGTTTTGCAGCCTGTACTGAGCATCTCAGTCCTGGCTGCACTGTTCCCAGACACCAACACCATTAGATCAGAGGGAGCTGATTTAATCAGTTGTTAAAATAATCAAATCATTTCAATTTGAAGTCAAGTCAATTGAATGATAAGGACCATTTAAACCTTGCTGCACAGAAGGCAGAAGATTGGGCTGAAGCCAGAGCTTTGAGGAGCAGCCAGATAGGGACAGGTAGAGCCAGGGAATGATAACATGGCACCCACCTCAGTTTGGGAAGAATCATTTGCCCAGCAGGAGCCCAGCTCCAAAGCAACATCCCTGGAAACTCTGCATCATAAGTAGCAGGGAGTTCATTCATACAGCAAAAGATTTCCTGGCCTTATTTACCCTTCCACATTTGCTGCAGCTCTTCATTTCAAAAGCCATGTGAGTACCCTGTGCTGGAAGGCTTGTCCTTCCCCTGCTCCTGGTTCTGTACCAAGATGTTCTCTGTTCTGCTGCTGACCAATGCACCTCCTGGCTCCCTACCACTGAAGGAAAAGAAATCTATTTACAAGACACAGCTTTGTGTAAATCACAGCCATGGGCTGCCAATTGTGTGCTCTCCCAACCCAGCAGTGCCTCCTTCCCCCAGCACAGAGTGCTGCACTAGCGCAGCTCCAGGCGCGTGTTGCTATTAGGTCATGTCAACAGGGACTGGAAAGCACCAGACTATGCTCTGTGTCTTAAAAATCCAAATGTATGATGATTATCTCATGATAGCCATCATAGATCCTGTGGTAATGCCATTTCTAATAATTTAGCCTTCAGGAGTTCTTAGGCTGGGATGAGCCCATGCTCCGAGCTGGAGCAAACTGTGTGCTCAGGTCTACTGTGTGAAACAATCACTGTGGTCCTAGTGCTGCCTCCTCCCTGAAAAGATGGAGCTGTTACATTCTCCTGAGTCCACATGGTGGAACCAGATAATTTCTAGTTGGGAGGACGTAAAGCAATGCTCAAACCACTAATATCACTAAATGTAGTTGCATGAAATTAAAGAAATATACCCTTACTTTCAATTACACTCCCGTTTTTTACCACCTGAACATGATAATATATTGTTATCCTTCTTTCCCTGTATTTCTTCTTTCTATATGTGGACCATCTGAGGGCTGCAGCAGGAGTGGAAGCACCTGGGCAAGTGACTCATCTCCCTCAGGCCAGATGTGGATTTTGACCCAGCAAACCAGAGCAACACTGACATAAAGGTGGAGTTTTGTGTTATTCAGGGAACAAAACATCACAGCAAATGACTGCCTGGAGTTTGGTGTGTTTCCTAGAAGACTTGCAAAGTAAGTATGAAGGAAATGTCCTTAGTGTTTATCACAAAAGGTCAAGTGTACGAACACCTGCAGCTGCAGACATCACAAGGACGCTGTGTTTACAGCAGGCACTGCCCCATTCTGCTTCTGGGAGTCTCTAGCCCCAAAGAGAGCTTGTTCAGGCTGGGGGAGATTTCAAGAGACAGCAGGAGGCTCCCTTTTTCTCTATGCTCCCCTTTACTTTATGCTTCTTAAAAATCCCTCCCCTCTTCCCACTAACTGTGCAGGCACTGTTGGATGCAGCTTCCAGGGGCAGATTTCTTCTTCCTGTGATAGTGCCAAGCTCTCAGGGCCCTGCAGGAGGGACCTCTGTGAGCAGTGGGATTTACACTCTTTAACAGCAGCCATGTCCCAGTGAAGCAGTCAGGCTGGGCAAGGATTGTCCTTCTCGGACGGCCCGGCCAGCTATCCAGCACCGCTAGCAGCAGGGCAGCACTATCCTGATCTCTGTGGCTCGGGACAGCGCCTGAGGCAAACGCCCTGTGCTGTGACAGCAGCCACACCTTGCGGTGGGACGTGGCACGGCGTATGGCTGCAGCCAGCAGAAAAAAGAGAGTGCTCTCCAGCTGTGGGGAATCCAGGTTCACCGGGTCCCAGGGGAACCGACCGCCGGAGAGGGAAGGGGGGAGATGCTTGCAACAGCTTCTAAGGAAGGAGGGATATTGGAATATGAATCCCAATATAACCAGTTAGATGGTGCCTGGGCCAATTCTGACCCTCGCTGCTGGGCCAAAGGCAGCACTGTGGTGCTTTACCCCAGAGATGCCTTGGCTGCGAGTGCAGCGAGGCACAGGCGCAAGTCCAGGCTTGTCAGGACTCCGTTTACCTCAGGAGAGAGAGCTTCTGGCGATGGTGAAGAGAAGGAAGGAGTGGATTCTGCCAGAGGGTTATATCCAGATGTTTATTCCATGGGTGCAGAGGTCTGCACTGGGACAATTCCTCCAACAGAATGGAGGCCGCATGGTCTCATTAACATTTTAAGCTCAGGGCAGGGGAAGGGGAGGGGACAGGTGAGCCACCAACCAGGTGAAGGGGCAGGGTCTCAAGGGACTAGGGACACCTATCACATGACGCCTTGCTGGTATGTTAGCCTGATTGACAGGGCACACTCAGCGAGGGGCGAGGGGGAAGGGAGAAGGTAAAACAGGACATTGCAACACACCACAACAGAGGGAGACAGGGGAGGAGTCGACCCTCTGGCGAATAGAGTTTTAGAGGGGAGCGGGATACAAAAGATTGACTTAGGGAGAAGCCCAATGGGGATAACTTGAGGGTGGGGCCCTGGTCCCTGAACCAATCACTCAACGCTCTGGCTGGAAGTTTCTGGAGAGAAAGGTGCGAGCGCCGAGTGACGGACAGGGCACCGGGGAGGGATTTGAGAAAGGATACATTAGTCTCCAAGGCAACTGGGAAGGAGTTGGGATAACTGGCAGCACAAGGGAAGGAGAAGATAACCAGTGGAGAACCATTACATGATAGGGGGAACAGAAAAGTCCAACTTCTACAGAAACAACACAACATCCCAGGACAGTCCTAGCACTGCAAACATGTTTTCCCTCTGCCGTTTGCAGTAACAGTCAAGGAGTATCCAAACTCTTGCAAAGCAAAGCTTGTTTAAAGGATGGGTTTAGTGCCGGTGAGCTTCCAAGGACTCCTCCTTTGAAGCAGCCTATGCAGGGGGACTGTGAAGTGTCCCTGTACCCTCCGAGTTTCAGACAGAGCTGGTAAAACATGTAACCCTCCACTCACCTTCCCCAAGAGCAGACAAGATGCCGTCCCCCTTTCCCAGAGCTGGGGGATGGAAAGGAGGCTGCAATGGCAGTGATGGGTGGGTTTGTGGCCGTCCCATTTCCATCAGTCTCTGCCTTCCCCCACTGGCCTCGCGGGTGCTCTGCAGCTTCTCCCCCAGGAGAATACCCTCTGCCCCTGTGCAGAATTCAGGAGTAATGCACAGTCTCACCCTTTCCCAGAAATCAGGCTGTGTGAGTGCGTTTGCATATGTGCACATGCCAAGTTTTAGCCCAAAGAGAGTTTTAGAGCTGACTTACAACCCACTGAAATAATTTCATTATGGAAGCAGTGACATAACTTGATAGTAATGCACCTGCACCATTCCAGTGCCGGGGGTTTATAGGGCGTTTACAAGGGGTGTGTGCAGGAGGTGACATCCCCAGCACACGCAGAGCTGGCAGTACCTGGCTGGAACCCTTCCAGCGAGGGGCTGGTGGCCCCAGGGTGTCTGACAGCACTGTGGAGGTGGCTCCTCACACAGCAGACCTGGGAAAGGGACAAGGACATGAGTTCAAATAGCTCACGGCAAGGTTGGCAGGAGCTCCTGAGAAATTCTTCTCCTTAGTTCTGATGGGCAACAACAAAACAAATTTGGTGGGCGCAGCTATTGATCATCTTCAGGTGAGCTCAAAGCAGAACTCTTCCTCCAACCCCTGCTGGAGATTATCTGCTCTGAAGTGTGGCCCACTGGCCTCAGAGCCTTGTAGCAGTGCGTTTCTGCTGCCACGGGCCATGAAATGAGATGTCCTGGCTGGTGCAGTTGTGTTTGAGGGAGCTGGGACACCTCTGAACAGCCAGGACACTCAGCAGCATCACTGGGGACCAAGTATTAATTAGAATGTAAAATTTCATCTGCAGTCATCTTGCATTACTGCTGTTAAGAGGACAAGTCTTCCATTGCCCTGTGATTTCTGAGTGTGCAGAGTCATGGCTAAAGCTGGGCTGGAGACAAGAAAGAGGAGTTTTCGCCAACTGGCCACTAATTCATGTGTGAGTGTTATTCAGCACCCAATTTGCTTTGCAGAACCAGTAAAGGTGAGAGGCTATTGTAAACCTGAAAAAACATGTTTGTGCTACAGCACTTGATTCCAAAATTGTCCTAGAAAAGAACAAATACACCTTTGTAAAAAACATTATGTGGTTTCTATTGCTCATCCCTCTACTGTGTGAGAAGCTGCCTGGAGAGCAATACTTGTTCAGCTGATGTTCTGAAGGGATTGATTCAGAAGCTATGACAAAACACCAGCTTCAGTTTATAGAGTCAGGCATCAGAAAAGCTGGAAAAGATCTCTAAGGTAAGTGAATCCAGTCTTTGACCTGGTATCTGCACTTAGGTGGTCTGCAGGGATCTCTGTGATGCCATTTTTAGTGAGTTCACCTATGGAGTTTATGGGGTGAGCACAGGAAACAGAGCCCAGATTTGACACATGAACAAAATATGTGGGATTTCCAACTCCCCACAGCCCTCGGGTCACCTGTGCAGCTGCTCACCTCTTGCCTGGCACCAGCTGCTGTGAGCACCACAGAGACACATGATTTTAGCCTCCAAAGACCTCTGTGGTTTGACTCCCTCATCTGTGTGTCACAGGGCCCAGAAGATCAGCTCTCTGCTGCAGGAAGCTGGCAATCCATCTATTTAGCACTTTCCTGGCAGTGCAAGAGGTAAGAATGGGAGAGGTGGACAGCAAAGTCCAGCTTCATCATTTCTGGTAAGATCAGATGAAAATACTGAGGAGTTATTTTAACGTGAGAATAGGGAATAGTTTTAATATTGAATATGATTAATTTACAACAAATTCTAAGTAGATTAGCTGTACATACACCATGTTTCTTTCCCTGGATGATCATTTATCCACATAATATTGCAAACCAACAATTAGAGCAGCATTCCCTGTGCTCTGATAATACTCTCTGATGTTCCCAGGCTCAGGCTGCTCAAGTGAACGATGCATGGGCTGTGCAGCAGCTGAGCGTGGCTGTAACAGCATCGGGGAATCACGAAGCATCATGCAGGAAAGCCTGGGGCTCCTGTGCCAATGGAGTTTCAGGGCAAAACTTGTAGTAAGCTGGTGTTTTCTTGCTTCCAGTCTTTTCCTCCAGGCTCTTAGATAGTGGCCAGAGGATGAGGTTGGTTGTGGCCTGGTTCATCTGCAGTTCCAAAGCAATGCATCACTTTGCTGTCCTGTGAGGGAAGCCTTTGGTATCTTTCCAGTCTTTAGTTTTCCTCAATTATTCATCTGAGGGTTGCTTAATTGCTAAGTCTCCTACTTTTAGATAATATGGGGAGGCGTGAAGGAATGCTGTTCAGACACAAACTGGTCCCTTCTCAGCTTCAAAGGGCAAATAGAAATTCTCTCCCTGTTCTGTCTCTCGGGCTGCGGTGACACCGATGGCTCTTGCTGAGCTCTTGCCAAGGCTGTAGCCAGGGCTCAGCCCTTTCCCATCTCCTCCTGGGCAGCAGGAGCACTCTGGGACTGGTTGTGAGAGCTGTGTCTTGAGAGGAGTGCAGGCAATGCGTGCAGGAGGAACCTGTGGTGGATTCTGTGTGTCATATTTCAGCAGACATTCACTGCAGCCTGCTGCAGAGTGAGACAGTTCCTGGTGTCTGTGTAACCAGGTACTTGGTCAGATGTTAAGAAGAAATTCCTCCCTGTGAGGGTGGGCAGGCCCTGGCACAGGGTGCCCAGAGCAGCTGTGGCTGCCCCTGGATCCCTGGCAGTGCCCAGGGCCAGGCTGGACACTGGGGCTTGGAGCAGCCTGGGACAGCAGGAGGTGTCCCTGCCATGGCAGGGGTGGCACTGGGTGGGCTTTGAGGTCCCTCCAGCCCAAACCAGTCTGGGATTCTGTGATTCTTCTGTCTTTATTTTCACTTGTGAATTGATTCCAAGTCTACAGTGGTTTCAATGCCTGAAACCACTCACTGGGGCTGCTCCATCCCTGTGTGCACCTGGAGGAGGAGATGGTGAGCACGCAGCTTACAGTCCTGCTGCCCTTTCTCCCAAAACTATAAACACCAGGCTTTTCTCAAGTTTTCTACTTTCATTCCACTCTCACCCCTCAAAATTTTGCCTATTTGTCAGTCCTAGAATAAGCCCCATTTCTCTCTGGCACGGTGGGAATGTGCAGGATTTCTGCTGGGTGCCTTGATGCCTATAGGTTTTGGGGTCAATGAGCTTATGCAGAGCTGTGCTCATGCTGGAAGATAAACCTTGTCTTTAAAGAGTCTGGAAGAGCAGTAAGGAGGATTTTAAGTTTGTCACAGCAGAAGCTGTGTCCACTTGGCACCTACAGCCATTCCAAGGCAGACTGTGAAGTCTCCAGAACAGTTTGATGATGCAGTGTTAAAACAACTTTCTGCCAGTGCTGGTAAACTGCCATGGCTTGTCTAAACTACCTATAGCTAAAGAACCACATATGAATTTGCATTTTCAGAGGGAATTTCCTGTGAAGTTTGAATGTGCTTTTTTAGTGACAGCAGCCTATTCAACACTGCCTTGGCTCACCTGAAGCCCTCTTGGCTTTCACTCAGTGTCCACGGTCACATTGTGGCTGTTGAATTATCAGAGAAGCTATTCCTGGTTTTCCAAGAAACTGTTCTGAATTAACCACTAAATGCTAAGCAAATATCTGTTGTGCTGTCATTTTTGGTGAGGTTTCAAATGGATTATTTTTGTGCTATGATGAATTTTAATAATTGCTATAAGTATGCTATAGTGAAAATGAGGGAGAATGAAACCCAATTATTAAACCAGACTGCTGTGACTGGAATCTACAGCTGAGATATTAAAGCCCAACTGTCATGCTTAAAAATTAACTCAACCTGCTGGCAATACTGGAAGAGAAAATGAACATTATTAATGAGATAACTGATCATTATTTCTTTTTCCTCCCACCATTAGAACAATATTTTGCAGTATATCAACGAAAGAATAATTTATATCATATACACTGTGTGCTTTCAGCAGTGCTTTGCTATCTCCTGCTTTCCCAACACCACTTTTATGGAATTAATGCTTTTTTCCAAGTTTCCTTTGCTGCCTTGGGCAGTGTAAGGCCTGAGGGAGCCAGTACAGGCTGCAAATGTTACTCAAAATGCCCTGTTTGCACCTGAACCCAAGAGGAATCATCCACATCCCCACTGACAGGTACCTATTTGTGAGGACTTTCTGAGCACTCTGAAGTTTCTGATTCAGCTTCTCACTCAGCACAGCCCCTCCTCCTGCCACAGCTGAAACCTTGGCATTGTGGTAGATTAAATGCCCCTCAGGCCCAGTGGGTTGGGAGACAGTTCTCTGCACAGTAAGGCACCTGCCCACCCTGAAAAATGTGCTGATATCACCTGGAAAGGCCCACCTTTGTTGGGGAAGCTTCATGACCAAGACTTTCCCCAAATTATTTCAGAAACCTGGTGTCTTTCAGTGATAAATGTTTTTGTAGACAGGATGGATAGGTTCTGCTTAAGCTGTGCCCTCAGTCATACGTGGGAGCAACGTCACAGGCTGTGCCACCCAACCAAGCCCAGCAGGCCGGGAGGAGAGCCCGGGGCCAGCAGGAAGCTGAGAGAAGGCCCTGCTCTAGAACTGAGGAAGTTCCACCAGAAGCAAACAAAGATGGCAACTTGAAGGCATTCCCTCTGTGCTCAAAGATTGTCTGAGAAGACTAAGACGGGAGCTTGTCAAAAACCCCAGGAAATATCTGGGAAAAGGTTTTATGTATGTTGGTTGTGACCAGGTACAAAGCTCCTGCGGGAAAAGAGCCTCTGCAGCAGGCTGGCTGGCTGAAGGGGTCTTATTTCTTCCTAGAATAAAGATTACCACTCAAATGCAATTTTATTTTTATTGTATGAGGGGAAAATATTTTCCAGACCTCTAAAACTAGTTTCAAAAACACAGATGTGTTGTGGAAAAAGTAATGAAACATACGGGGATTTCTCTCTACAAGAGATATTTCTAAATATTTCTAAAAATGCAAAGTGAAGACAAAATGAGGTCAATTTTTGGATTCTAAAACTACTTAGCAAAATCTTAAACTACTATAGGAATTGGGAAGAATTATTTGGGGGTGTCTCTCTACAGAAAAACGATTTTGAAATATTTCTACAAATTTCTAAAATTTAAAAGTGAAAAATTAAGCAAATGGGGTTGCTTTTTCTCAGGAGCCCCATGCTGCTGCCTGCCCCCTGGGCTCCCCCAGCCCTCAGGACCCCGCCGCTGGTCACAGCAGCCCCTGCCTGGCTCCTGCTGGCCCACACTGTGGGCATCCACGGCTGCTCCTGGCCATGGAGCTCAGCCAGTGCTGCTGCCAGCTGGGCTTTGCTGCTGCTGCCACCCAAACACTGGGGTGACGGCACCTTCCCTTTAGTGCAACAAAAGAAAGGGCCATCACCTAGCCTGGCAGAGAGCAGGGTTAACTTCATTGCTCTTTAGAGGGCAGGCCCAGGGGGCTCAGGGGCAGAGGAAGGGACATGTTAGTCTCAGGAGGGGCTGGAGGGTGCTGGGCTGCTGCTGGGGTCTATAGAAGAAGTCGGGACGGCACAGAGGAAGATCCAAAAAGAAATGCAAGTAGCTTGGGGATATACATGGGAAGAGGAGGTGGCAGTGCGATCTCCAGGCGAATAGGAGATTTCATTGTCAATGGCTGTTCTGGAGTCTTCAGCTCAAAACTCTTGACAGGGATGCCCAGGACCTTCTTACTGCTGGAGGAGCTGCTCCTGCTGTTTGGGTGTGAGGTGCAGCCACCATCTTACAACTCCTGTCCAGAGGTGGAACTGTGGAAAGAGGAGGTGGCTGAGGCCCCAGGTGCCAGTGGCACACAAGGAGCCTCCTGCACAGCAGGGCCCAGAGCTGGCAAGGCTCCCCAGCACGGCTGGAGCTGCTGGCACAGCTTGGGCCAGCTGCACAGCTGCCCGTCAAGGCCCCGGCGAGCAGGACACAGCTCTGGGCAGGCTCCCTGGCCAGGAGCGGGCCCCAGAGCGCCTCTGCCTTTCAAGGGCAATCTCGTCCCTGCTCTTTCTCCTCCCCACCGTGCTTTGCCTCTGCCCTGTGCCCCTGGGGCTGCTCTTGGCCAGGCAGCCTCAGTGGGAGCCAGCACTGGCTGCAGCCCCAGCAGGCCCCCCAGGACAAGGCCCAGCAAGGAGGAGGCCAATGAAAGCTCTGGGCAGCAGCAGAACCCTCAGCAGAGTTCTTTGGACAATCATGGACTGGCCACACCTACACTGCAGCCTCACTGGGAATGTTTCCTATGTACAGTAGACTTTCAAAAGAAGCTGTTTGAGGGAAAGGTGAACTAAACCCTCACCCTTTTCTCTTCCAGCAAGTCCAAATTTGGACAGAGCAATAGATGAAGATCAGCTCCAAGACAAGCAGGCCTGCCAGTAACCCTAGCCAGAAGCCTGTTCCCTGACAGAAACCCCTTCTGGGCATCAGGAACATGTGCTGTGGTTCCAGCTGCACCTGTGGGAGCAATGGGGAGCGTCAGCCCGTGCTGTGCTGCACTGCTGAGCTGGCAGCATGGTGGATGCGGGCAGGACGTTCTCCGTTTCCCCCAGAGCTGGGGCCTGCAGGCACCTTGCTGCCCCTTGGCACAGGCTGTGCCACCCAACAAAGCCGAGCAGGCCAGGAGGAGAGCCCGGGGGCGGCGCAGCTGCTTGGAGGGACATGGGCCAAAGCCATCCCTGAGCAGCCACTGCCAGCCCTGGCCCTCCCTGCCACGTGACAGCTCCCCCAGCCCCAGGGTACAGAGTCAGGCCCTGGCAGGACCCAGTGCAGGCCCTGCCCAGTCGGGATCCAAGGCTGGCTCTGGCCCTGGGCTCACGGCAGGGCTCCCACTCCGGGCTGCTCCTGTGCCTTGGGCCTCTGCGCACTCAGGGCCAGCTCCAGAGCAGCTGCAGCGGGAGGGAGGTTGGTGCACGAGTCCCCTTTCCCCGGGGCTGTGAACGAGCTCCAGGGGCACCTCCAGCTTTGGCTGCAGTTAGGCCGTGCAATGGCACACCCCAGTGGAAGAGCTGCAGCCACAGGGCCCTGCTGAGCCCGGCACAGCATTTACCATCTGAGCCTGTGCCCATGCCCATGCCTGTGTTTGGTTTGGCCTTCCTTCCTGCAGCAGGGGCTGTCAATTGGCCTCTGCTTCGTTGGGAAACACTTCCTTCTGTCCTGCCTTTTGGCCCATCACTGGAGAAACAAAAATTACACCTTAACAGATAGAACAGTTATCCATTACTTTGATGGCATCTTCAGGACGTCATGCTTATGCAAAATCGGGTAAACTCAACAAATCATCTAGGCTTTTTCCACTGGGCCAGGGCCCACCCTCCTCCATACAGCTGCCAGTGCTGAGCAGAAGCTGTGAGGGGATCGTGCAGGGCAAGGCCGCACACGTACATGGCTCTGTCCTGGCACCTGCAGCGATGCCCTCCTGGCCGAGCTTTGGGCTCTGAGCTGGCAGCTCTCCCAGGGAAAAGGCCTTGACCTACCCTCACCATCTCCCAGAGGCTCAATCCTGAACGTGGGCTGGGAAGCCAGATCACCTTTACCAACAGGCTCAGCTGCAAAGAAAGGCAGGACACAACAGCTCCAATGGCACTGCTGAAGATTCTCCTTCAGGCCCGAGTGGCAGTGAGGGCACCTGGGTGATTGGTGCCACCCAAGGCACTCCCTTGGCTCTGCCTTCCACTCAGGAGCAGGGCCAGGGGGACCTCGTGCTTGCAGTGACCCGCACACTGGGATGGAAGGAACCCGTTGCAGGGTTGTTGGGGCAGAAAGGACTCCCTGGAGCTGCCAGCAGCTTCAAACCCAGCCCCAGGCAGGGCCAGGCCTTGGCAGTGGCAGCAGGAGCAGCTCAGGCTCCCTGGGGGCAGCAAAGGAGCTGAGAAACGCTCAGCCCCGGGGCACAGTGCCAGCCCCTTCCCTCTCTGCTCTTCTCTGTGGCTGCACAGAGCACACAGAAGGACACAGTGGCATTGCACATGGGAGGAGTGTGCAATGGACAGCTAAATGTCCCTTCTTCCCAGTGGCAGCAATCCTGTGGGATGACTCAGGGCCCCAGAAAGGAGCAGGGCAAGGTTTCCAGAACTGATCAACCTTCAGTGAAATTTAAGGGAACTGGCTCATGAGTAAGCCCTTGCCACACTGCCATGGATTATTCTGTCAGGAAAGGTACATTGAGAACTTGCCTTCAACATCTGTCAAGGTCTTCAAAGTACCATTCACCAGCATTTCCAACTACTCCAAGTCACATGCCAGTCGAGAAGGGAGCACAGATGCTACAGAACCATTTCCATTGTGTGCTGGGATCCCCTTCTCCCTTGGGGAATTGGGCACTGCAAGGGGGTGGGGTAAGGCTGTGGGAGCCTGTGCCTCCTGGTCACTCTCCACGCTCTTTGCAGGTCCTGTGCAGCATGCCTGGAGGGGAAGCTGGAGCAGCCCAGGGCCCTGGGGCTCTCTCCCTCCCACACAGGAAAGCCTCACTAAATGCTTGGGGAAATCTGCAGTGTCACAGCTGTCGCTCCCAACCTCCGTCCCTCCCTCCTGCTTGCCCACCTGCCCATGGAACAGCTCCCACAGCCCAAGGGGCACATGGCCAGGCCCTCTCAGGACACACTGGAGCCTTGCTCTCCCCCTCTGCCTTTCCCCATCATGGGCACACCGTGCAGCCGCTCCCAGGTTTCAGGACGTGTCTCCCACGGAGGGAGCCCAGCAGGACAGCTCAGTACGCGAGTGCCCTGAGCCTGCTTGGGACAATTCCTCTGGGCTGTGCCCATCTTGTTCGGGTTGTGCCCGCAGTGCCAAGCAGCAGAGAGGGCAGCTCAAGCCTCAGCAGGGCTCAGGCCCAGAGGCACAGCAATTACCTCCTGTGGCTGTGCCTGGCATCGCCTCCCTTCCTGCAGGAAATGCCACCTTCCATAGAGCCTCTCTGTCCATCCCTTGAGAAAGGAAGAGGCATAGCTGGATCAGATGGAATCATTGCACATTCAGGAGGTGGCCTCTTCAGGAGACAATACTTCTCCAAAACATGGAAAAGGAGCAGGATAATCCTGATCCCCCCAGGCCTTTGGGGTTGGCTATGGCCCTCCTTCTACCAAGCAGCCACACCTCAGGATGTGCCTGGGGACCGGGAAAATGCAGGGGATCCCTGGTGAGTTTGGGCTGTGTGGCAGCTGATGCCCAATGCCTTCCTGCAGAGGCTGGGGAGAAGCTGCAGCCAGGCCAGGCTGGGAAACAGCCCTGCAGGGCGTGGAAGCAGAGCGGGGCATCAGGACTGCCATGGATCCCTTCCTGCTGTTCCAGGCACAGCGTGTCCAGATGTGCAGCCAGAGCCCTCGGCTGCTGAGCCCCAGGACGAGGCTGAGGGAAATGCACCCACCATTCCCTTTGAGCAGTTCTCTCACAATGTGCTTCAGGATGTTGTTTGGTCCCTGAAAATTAATGATACGGTTTGGCATTCGGGTGAAGTGGGGAAGCTGAATATTCCGCCCATAAAAATTGAAATACAAAATCCAGACATACCAATCCGAGTAAAGCAATATTCAATATCACTAGAGGGGCGGAGGGGATTAAAAGCACTGATTGAAAGTTTAATACAGCAAGGAATATTAGAACCCTGTATGTCACCCCACAATACTCCCATCTTACCGGTAAAGAAACCTGATGGGAGTTACAGGCTGGTCCAAGACCTGAGGGCAATAAATCAAAGAACTATTACACATTTTCCAATAGTGGCCAATCCTTATACTTTGCTGAGTCAATTGCCCCCTAACTACACGTGGTATAGTGTAGTGGATTTAAAAATGCCTTTTGGACTTGCCCTTTAGATGAGGGCAGTAGAGATTATTTTGCCTTTGAGTAGGAAGATCCAGACACCGGTAGAAGGGAACAGCTCAGGTGGACAGTATTACCGCAGGGGTTTACTGAATCACCTAATCTCTTCGGGAAAGCATTAGAAAATCTCTTGAGAACTTCTCAGTTGCCAGAAGGAATTAAATTGTTGCAGTATGTTGATGATTTGTTATTGGCAGGGGAGACTGAAGAAAAAACTAGGAGGAGCACTGTTGATTTGTTGAATTTTTTAGGTGAAAATGGTTTAAAAATATCTAGATCCAAATTACAGTTTGTAGAGTCAGAAGTTAGGTACTTAGGTCATTGGATCAGTAAGGGAAAGAAAAAGCTGGATCCTGAGAGTGTTTCAGGAATATTAAACATGGGACCCCTGACATCAAAAAGAGAAATAAGACAGTTTTTAGGTCTTTTAGGCTATTGTAGACAGTGGATTGAAGGACTTAGTGGAAAAGTGAAATTTTTGTATGAAAAATTGTCTGCCAACCATTTTAAATGGACGGGGGAAGATGAGAAGAGATTTGAAGGGGTTAAAGAAGCTTTATTACAGGCTCCTGTACTAAGCCTTCCAGATCTGGGAAAACCCTTTCAGTTATTTGTGAATACAACTAATCAGACAGCCTACGGAGTGCTGACTCAAGACTGGGCAGGAAGCCGAAAACCAGTGGGCTATTATTCAAAACTGTTAGATCCAGTTAGTAAAGGCTGGCCAACATGTTTACAGGCTTTAGTAGCGACTGCATTACTAATGGAAGAGGCCCGGAAAGTAACCTTTGGTGCACCTTTGGAAGTATACACCCCTCACAATATCAGGGGAATTTTAGCACAGAAAGCCGAAAAATGGTAAACGGATAGCCGAATACTGAAGTACAAGGCTATCTTGATTACTTCCCCTGAGTTAGAATTAAAGGTGACACAAGTGCAGAGCCCTGCTCAATTTCTTTATGGGGAGCCAGGGGAACAGCTGGTACATGATTGCATAGAGGTTATAGAATTACAAACAAAAATATGTCCAGATTTGGGAGACCAAGAATTGCAAAGGGGAGAAAAGCTATTTATAGATGGGTCATCCCAGGTGGTAAGTGGGAAAAGAAAATCAGGTTATGCTATAATCAGTGGGGAAGAGCTTGAGGTAAAGGAATCTGGTCCCCTTAGTCCCTCCTGGTCAGCACAAGCTTGCGAACTTTATGCACTACTCCGTGCATTACTAATACTAAAAGGGCAAGAAGGGACTATTTATACAGACTCCAAATATGCTTTTAGTGTAGTACATACTTTTGGAAAAATTTGGAAGGAAAGGGGACTTATAAACACTCAAGGGAAAGGGTTAGTACATGAAGGATTGATAATTCAGATACTTGAAGCTTTAAAAGGCCCAAAGAAAATAGCAGTGGTTCATGTGAAGGGACATCAGAAAGGGAGGGATATTAGAGTCAGAGGAAATAATCTGGCTGATGAAGAAGCAAGAAGAGCGGCTTTAAGAAAAAGGGATTCTAAAATCATGACCTTGCAAGAAACAGAAATTCAGCAGGAGACACCCTCCCTTTCACTAGCAGAATTGGCAGCTATAAAAAAGTTGGGAGCAACATTTAAGGAGGGAAAGTGGATTCTTCCTGATGGCAGAGTTATGATGCCAAAACCAGTGGCACGTCAAATTTTAGATAACTTACATAGACGGACACACTGGGGAACAAGAGCCCTTTGTGATCATTTTTTAAAATTTTATGGGTGTACAGGGATATTTGAAATTGGAAAACAAATTACCCAGGGGTGTCTCACCTGTCAAAAGGTAAATAAAAAGGTGTTGAGGAGCCCTCCCTCTGGAGGACGAAAAACAGCCTACAGGCCATTTGAAAAGATCCAGGTTGACTTTACAGAATTGCCTAAAGTAGGTCGGTGGAAATATTTGTTAGTTATAATAGATCAATTGACTCAGTGGGTCGAGGCATTTCCAGCAGCTCAGGCTACAGCTCAGACGGTGGCTAAAATATTATTGGAACATGTAATTCCAAGATTTGGGTTAGTGAGGGTTATTGATTCAGAGCAGGGTACGCATTTCACTTCTAAGATAATTAAGGACTTGACTCGGGCTTTGGGAATTGCTTGGGAATATCATACACCATGGCACCCTGAGAGCTCAGGATGGGTTGAAAGAATGAATCAAACTATTAAGCAACAATTAACCAAATTGATGATAGAAACAAAATTTCCCTGGACCAAGTGTCTCCCTTTGGCTTTATTAAACATCCAAACTAAACCCCATTCTGAGACTGGAATTTCACCATATGAAATGTTATATGGAATGCCCTATCCTCAAGGTATGAAAATGGACCCCTTGGTAGTTAGGGATAGAACCATCCAGGGATACATAACAACTATTGCAAATAATTTAAAGGAATTAAGGGAAAAAGGAGTTTTAGCTCAAACAACTCCCCTGGATTTTCCAATCCATACTATTCGACCAGGACATCATGTATTAATCAAATGCTGGAGGGGAGAGAGTTTGGAGCCACGGTGGGAGGGACCATTTTTAGTTCTGCTGACCACCGAAACTGCAGTTCGAACAGCAGAGAGGGGTTGGACACATGTATCACGAGTAAAAGGGCCAATACCTGATTGGAAAATTGTCTCAACACCAGGGGATTTAAAGGTAAAATTAAGAAGGACTTAGAAATTAGGTAGGTTTTTTTCCTACAGAAGAATTGGAGTAAGAACGTAATTTATGACATAGCAACAGAAGTCATGTGATAAAATGGTCGAATTTAAGTTGATTTTATTAACCCTAATTTGTTAAGAATGGACTAGGCATCCTGGAGAGGCTGCCAACTGCAATTCCCTTGAGCTTGGAAGCAAAAGAACATTGGTGGAAAAGAATAAAAGACTTCCTTAATTGATGGGAACAGCCTAAAAGGATCGAAGATCTCCTCCAAGGTCACCCACCTGCAACACTAGTGGAATTGCAATCCTAACAACTGAGATTGATAACACCTGTTGTTGAAGGGGTCCAAAGACAAGTAAAACATTGGGAGTGCGGTAAACATGGTTTAAGGTGTCATCCCTGGATGTGTATCGTTTGCACACTTTGTTTTGACTCATGGTGGAGAGTAATTAGGAAGGAAGAGAAGGAAAGACAATTGACTTGCTTGTTTTGCTATGGTTATGTATTTAGCTGGCTAACTATAGAACGAATTGCTAGTGATTTTTTTGGGATACCTTTGAGACTGGGAGACGGGACCCTTCCAGCAGCAATTGGATTAATAGAGAACTTAGATCAATTGGTTCTTGCTTTATTTGCTATAGCACAAATAAGAGAACGAGCAATTCACAATCATATAGACCACTGTCTTATAATTGATAATTGTTGTGGAGAAGAAGTTTATATACCACATCATAGACGCATTCCAGGGGCACATTGGCGTCATGAGTGTGCCTATTGGAGACGGAGATTTAATAAACTCCCTGCTCTGGAAGCAGAAAGATAATTAGTAAATCTTACTGTAGTTGGCAAATCCCTGAAATTTTGGAGTATATGAATTTATGGGGTTCTGGCCTAACCTTTTCCCTGTTCTTTTCATTTTAATCATTCATTCTTAACTAGCCAGAACAAAGAAATGGCATTTAAAAAGGGGCAAGCAAACTCTGTGGGACTATGGGTACCAAGGAAACCAAAAGCACCGGTGACTAGATCCCAGGGTATTACCTTTGCTACCAAGAAGACTGGCATCTCGGCCCTTGGTTGCAACCCAAGGGGCCTTGAGAAAGGTAGAAAGGCAGATTTCCTGAGGATTATTTTCACTGTGATTATTCTGGTACCCTTGGCGGCTGGCCAAAGCCAGAAGGCCATACTGAACAGAGTTTCGGCAATGAAAAAGCAACCAGAGCAAAAACAAGTCCCAGCAGTTTTAATATTTGTAACTATTGCAATCACTCTGTGTGGATTAAGGACAAGATGGAATCTGTGTTTGTGACACATCTGTATGTTAGTTCTGCCTGCTACAATCGCAGCAGCTTTATAGATGTTTGTGTGAAGGAAGATGTATTGGGTAGGGAAAAATTTGGGATATAATGGGCGAGCTCCTTACCCCCATGGTGATCAAATTTGCCCTCAATATGAAAGATTTGTTTGTTTTGAAAAAGATGATAATGGAAAGGATCCAAGCATTGGCATGGGAAATCGGGCACTAAAAGAAAAATTGAAAGAGAAAATAAAACAAGAAAAAGAAACAAAGGGAAATAGAGGAAAGAACAGGAGAAAAGAGTCAACAGAATTGGCTGAATTGTATAAACAGCTAAAACAGTATTACAAAGATTGGGATTTGCCAGCCTCAAATAAGAATCTGTTTGTGGGATTGATGCAAGAGATTGCTACGGAATTGGGATTATCCAAATGTTGGATTTGTGGAGGTCTAAAAATGGCTGAAAGATGGCCATGGAAAGGTGAGAGCTTAGCTCCAGAGCAATTTTTAAAGTGGAACCACACCCAAATTTCTGAATTTACAAAATACAAAACATTGAAGAGACCTGAAGGATGGATTTTAAGCCATCAAGTAATTGGAATTATTTGTATAACTCGAGAAGGAAGGAAATTTAATAAAATAGTAGGGCATACTCCTTGTAAATCCACATTGGTGGTTAATATGGATGATCGTTCAAAAATCTGGCGACCTAAAAACCCCGCTGGATATTGGGGACCAATAAAAGAAATAAATTGTGAATGGGATGAACAAATTAATTTATGCTGGTACAGAAGTCCTGGAGCTAACCCCTACCAATCCATCGACAGCCTGAGGTCTTATTGGGAACAACCAGAGAAAACTGATAAGAAATGGAAAGCCCCAGATGGGATATATTGGATTTGTGGGCAACGAGCATACAGTGAGTTACCTCAAAAATGGGGAGGAACCTGTACCTTGGGAATAATACAACCCTCCTTCTTTGTTCTACCAAGGTCTAGGAGCAATGTGTTAGGAACTCCCCTGTATGAAACCCTGCAGCAGAATAAAAGAGATTTGAGTCTCAACTTTCCAACAGCAGGAGGGAACCAAAAATGGGGGGAGGACGAATGGCCTGCAGAACGAATTATAGCATATTATGACCCAGCAACATGGGCTCAGGATGGGTCATGGGGATATAGGACCCCAGTTTATTTGTTGAATCGATTAATAAGGCTCCAAGCAGTAGTGGAGGTGGTGTCAAATCACACCTCCGATGCTTTAAAATTGTTGGCCAAGCAATATACACAAATGCGGGCGTTTGTGTATCAAAACAGGATTGCCCTAGACTATTTGTTAGCAGAAGAAGGAGGAGTTTGTGGGAGATTTAATGAATCTGAGTGCTGTGTAGAAATTGATGATTATGGGGAAGCTATCACAGAACTTGCAGAAGAAATTAAGAGGGTGGCTCATGTGCCAGTACAAAAGTGGAATTCAATGTTAAAAGCAGATTGGTGGGACAACCTCTTTGGAGGTGTTTGGTGGAAAAAGTTGGGGTTCATGTTGTTATGTTCAGTTTTGGGACTTCTGTTTCTGCCTTGTATGATTCCGTGTTTTATTAGGTTGATTCATTGAGTGATTCAGGGGATGCAGATTACAACTATGTCTCAAGATTCTGAACCCCAAGGAAAAAGAAAACCAAAATCTATAATGGTCCTAACAGCTAAATCGACACAGGTAAAAGAACAAGGACCTAAAGAGATTGAAATAGCCCAAGAAATGTTGACCAAATTTGAAAAAGACTGTGAAAAATTAGAGGCAGCAGCAGAAATGCTGGAAAAGTTTGAAGCTGAAAGGAGACAATGAGAGAATCAAAATTTTGAAGAATATAAAGGTTATCAAGGCACAGCCTTTTAAATACAGCACGAATCAATGATCAAAAAAGAGAAATGGGGGATTTGTGGTAAATAAGTATGATTCGTGCTGATAAAAATTGAAACTGCACTCAGTATTGATACAGTAACTAATACTTGGAAATAATAGCAGTAGTAATGCCAAATTTGGAAATAATTAAATAAGTTAAAAAGTTGTAATGCCAAAGAGGAGAGGGAAAGGAGAGGCTCCACCCACCCCCTTCCAAGCAGATGTTCTCAAGGACCACAGGAAAGAAGCTGAAGATACAGTTGCTAAAAATGACCAAGGACCTGGTTGGGTCCAAGAAAATGTTAATTATAAGGGACTTATTGCTTTGATATGTAGATGCAGTGATATGTTAGTCTTGGCTTACACTGTACTGGCTTGGTGCGCATGTGTAACCCAAAGGTGAATTAAAGGACAATGAGGAAGACTACAGGGCCTTCATCAGTGACGACCCCCAAAGACTTGTGCAACCGCCAAACCGAGTGGTGGCGCATGCGTGGTAAAGGTGGTAATGAAGGCGGAGACAGAAAAGTGACGAACCGAAAATAGGAGGAGATGGCATTCACATATGGCATATAAGGGGTGATTTTCACTTGGCAAGCTTGTACGTGAAGTGGCAAGGGTCATTGAACCCTGCACTCCGTACCCCGCGGTATTTTTTTTGCTTATGCACTATTATTGGAACCAAATTATCCCTTATTTTAATCAAATCATATTGTATCCAATTTTATATTTTTCATTTTAATTATCTCATTAAAATTGTTATTACTTTTAATATTGTTTGGTTCTTTTTAATGAGGGGATAATTGGGCAAACATAACATTAATGTAAAATGCAAGTGCAGATCTGCAAGATGATAAACAATTTAGGCAACTGGTGATGCATCTTTCTAAATCACTCTCCTTTCTCTTTTAAAATACTGATTTAGGTGCATTACCTTGCTTGTTGTCGCTTCTCACTAAAACCAAGCGACTATTTTTATTGAATGTATCATCCAGCACTGTGGTTCCTTCATACTCACGTAAAAGAAGATCATTATTTCCAGTGGTGTGTCCTTTAAATCGCCTCAGTCAATTGGCAGAACACCAGGAGGCCCTGAGGAGCCGGGTGCTGGGAAGCCCTGAGGAATTGGGTGTCAGAGGGCACAAGCAGCCCCCAGGCAGCCGCCTTGTCCCTGGCACCCGGCTGCTCTGGCACTTGCCCAGAGCGTCTCCCAGGCCTGTGGCAGAAGCCCTCGAGGTCGGGCCTCAGCAGGATCGTGGGGGCACCCCTGAGGTGCCCAGGCTGGGCTGGCTGGGCACAGGGAGGGCAAAGCTCCCCTGCTGGGGCATGGCATGAGGGAGTGGGAAGGCCGAGAACCTGAGAATTTACCCCCAAATGTTCTGGCTTTGCCGTAACTTTTACCTCAGGTTTTGTCACAAAACGATCTCTATGTGCCCTCTAGAAATTATTCTGACTTTTTCTCAAAAGTGATTTTTTCCCCAAGAGATCACCTCAGATCTTCCTGCTCAAATATTCACTACATGTACTCGACATATCACCTCCGATTTCATTATTCTCACAGTCCACTGACTACCTACACTTGAAAGCCCAAATGTTCATTCCGTACCCTACAGGTGACACCAGGTAATTCCAGCATTCCTGTGCTAAGAAGTTCTGTCCCTCTAAGCTACTGCAGCTTCACCCCTGGCAAAGTGAAATACTCCCTGGTGCTGAGCCAACGCTGCCCCATGCTCCTCGGTGTGTCTGAGCGCAGGGCAGCCCCGGGACAGCTCCCCTAGGGCTTCTGGAAGGCCGCCCGGCGCCCGGCCCCGCGGGGCGGCCCCAGCGGGTTCGAGTTGCCGCCCGCGGCTGAGGGGAGCGGCGGGGCGGGGCCGCCCGCGGCTGAGGGGAGCGGCGGGGCGCCTGGGCGGGAAACGCTCCCTGCGGCTGAGGGGAGCGGGCGGCGGCGGCGCAGCGGGGACCGGCCCGGCCCTGCCATGTCCCTCAGGGCGAGCCCACGGCCCCTCAGCGGCCCTGGCGTCCCTTCAGTCAGCGGCATGTGCGCTCAGCCACACGCGGCGTGCCCGTGTCTCCCTCAAGTGACGCTCCCGTTCCCTCAGTGACGCCGCCGTACCCTGAGGGACACGACTGACAACCACCTCCCCTCAGGGACTCTCACTGGCCTCAGTGGCATGCAGGGCATCTGCACGCCATTCGGAGATGGCATGATGGCACCTCAGCCACACACAGGACATCTGCCTTCCCTTCAGTGACACAGAAGGCACCTGCAACTTGCTGGGGAAGCCTCAAGTCTGCTCATTGGTCCCCTGTGCCCTCAGCATTGGGACACCCAACTTTCCCTCAGTGACCCTCACGTCCCATCGGCATATCAAGAGGCATCAGCCACTCTGTAGGTGACTCAGAGCGAGTGACTTGGCTCACGGTTGCCAGGGGCCAGCCGCAGGCAGAAATCTATCAGAGCTGGGGAAAAGGCTCTGGCTCTGCTTACAGGGTGGGCTGACGGCCGGGAGAGCTCCATTTCCCCCTTGTGAAGTTGGAGACAGGGCCTTTCACCCTCCTTATAGGGCTGCCCCTCTCTGCAGGCAGCCAAAGCAGCACGACAGCAACAGGCCGAAGGCAGCAAAGCAAAGAGCCCGCCCAGCACACAGGGAGGTGGCCCAGTGGAAAGGGCAGCATGGTACCCTGAAGGTGCCAGCCACACTCTCATGTGTCCCTGCCCTGGGAATGCCAGGAATGCCCTTTGTCTAGAGGGCCTTTCTGTGGCCCCTCTGGGCTCAAAGCTGCTGCTCTTCTGGCCCAATGGGGCCTAAAGCCACAAAGCTCGGCCTCCCCCACAATGACAGGAGTAAGACAAGGCAAGCAGGCAGTGGTGCTCAATGCCTAAGGCTGAGGGGCCGGGGTCTCCAGTCTGGAGCACAGGGAGGGCACACGCCCAGCCCCACAACTCCTGGCCTCACAGCCCTGATAGGCTGGGACCAGGGTTCCACACCTGATTCCAGGGGATCCCTCCAACCACCCACTGAGGAAGCACCAGAGCAGCCTGCTGTCAGGATCAAGGGGGCTGCCAGGGGGCTGCCTATGGCCTCTGACAGCCCATTGCTCAGGACATGCCAGCGCCCCAACCCCTCAGGGGCTACCCCAGCCCGGCCAAGCTGCCCGGCAGCAGTGCCGCAGCCCCATAGCAGCTCCAGAGCAGCCCCACAGCAGCTCCAGAGCAGCACCACAGCAGCTCCAGAGCAGCCCCGTCCAGAGGCACCTGGGAGCGCTCAGCAAGGCAGCCAGCAGCACACGGGCAGGAGGACACGGCTGGCGCTTCCTGCCTGGCCCTGGGCTTGTGGCCATCTCAAGGCACTGCTCTGGCAGCGATCCCCGCAATTCCGGCCCCTGCCCAGCTGCTCTGTGGGCAGCACAAAGGCTTCAGCAGAACCACCAAAGGCAAAGGGGCTTCTGGCCATTTTCCCTGCAGCACTGCACGACTGGGCAGCTGGCTAAATACAAGCACCCTTTTCCCTTCTTCTCCCACGCCATACGGACCCTGGGCAGCAAAGAAATCACCTTAGAGCCTGTATATTAAAAGACATTCTATATTTACAAACGATAAAAAACGCAAAGGAAGAAAAGAAACATTATAAAGAAAATGAAAATCCCCGCTGGTTCACGTTACCCCAGCAAAGAGGGCCTCCTGGATCAGGTCTCTACAGAGCTCCAGCAGTGCAGCCACCCAAGCCCTGACAGACGAGGTCGAGTGATCCATGCATTGCGCAGCTGATCGTGCAGCCTCTGGAAGATGGAATATCGGCCATGCTGTGTTGCTCGGAGGACATGCAGTGTTTGAAATGCCAGCTCTGACAAGGGACTGCTCATGTCTTTCGTCAGGCGTTCAAGGGCTGCAAGAGAGAGGAAGAGAGCCAAGGTCAGATCCCGGAGCTGCGGGAAGCCGAGGAGAGACCCCTGCAAGGGCCATCCCAGCCGGCTGTTGCCATGGCCAGGAGGGAGCAGGGAGCAAGGGGATCAGCCCAGAGCTGCCGGCCACAAATGGCCCACGTGGCCCTGAAATGTCAGTGTGCTCTGCCCACGGGAGAAGAGCCCTCCGCAGCCGGGGCAGGGCTTGCAGCTCTCCCCCTGGCAGCCCCCGCAGTCAGCCCGCTGCCCTCACTCACCAGTGCAGATCAGCTGCAGCTCTTGCTGCTGCCCCCTCCGGTGCCGCCCGGCCATGCCTGTGAACACAGAGCCTGTCACGGCCCCAGCGGCACAGCTCCCTGCCAGCGGCGCTGCCGGCGCTGTGGCCACACGGGCTGCTGGCCCGGCAGGGCTCAGCCCGCCCCTTGCCTGACGCTGCCGCCCCAGGCCACGGCTGCCAGAGGGCGGCAGCAGCAATGCCCGGGCCAGGCGGGGCTGCACGGCGCCGGGCCCGGCTGGCGCTGCCGGGGCAGCAGGCGGGGCTAGGGCTGAGCAGTGGCGGACCGGGCTGGGGAGGGATCCCGGGCTGGTGGCTCACCCATGAACCTGATGGCCACCTCTCGCAGGGGCTCCTGTGGGCTGCGCAGGTAGCGCCGGGCCCAGCGCAGGTGCTGGGCCGCTCTACTCCTGTCGTGTGCCAGCTGCAGAGAGCGGCAGAAGGGAAGGGTTGGCGCGGGCTCAGCCCCTGGGCTGGACGCTGCCTGCGCCCAGCCCTGGCCTCCCCTGGCCGCACAACCCTGAGGCGCAGCCAACAGCCGCTGGCCAAGGGCTCCCGAGGGCAGGGGCAGAGGGCCGGCTGCTGCCCGGGGAGCCGCGGTGCTGGCACGCACCCCGACCAGGCAGGGCTCCATGGGCACCTGGCTCGGGCCCACGGGAGCCTGGAGAAGAGCCTGCACGGCCTCTGGCTGCAGCAACCGGCAGGGGTACAGCTGTTGGGCCCGCACACTGAGCACCGCCCTCAGGGGCCTTCTCCAGGCTGAGCCTGGGGATTCCCGGCCCTCCTTACCAGGCTGTCTACGAACATGTACAGCTTCTTATTCTTCACCATTTTGACAAGGCCCCTCCTCTTCAGGAATTTGGCCGCGCAAAGCAGCTTTTCCGCGGAAGCCTGGGGAACAGCAAACATGTGCAGATGTCCGCACAACCCAGGGTAAAAGACCTGAGAACCAGTGTCATAACCTGGAGCAGGCTGCAGCCTGCAAGGTACCAGCACAGGAGGCAGCCCAGCACTCTCCCAGGGGGACTGCAGCTGGCCACAAATCCTCACCTCAGCAATCATCTGATTCTCATCATAGCAGTGGAAGTAGAGTGGGACCAGGCTCTGGCTCACGTGGGACTTCAGGGCCTTTCTTCCATCTTCTGTTACTAAGTCCAGCATCTCTTGGAAGACACACATGGAGCTCAGCTGCACCTGGATATCATCCTGTATGAGAAGAAGGGCAAATAACCTCAGCATCAGCTGCTTCAGGCCCCCCAGGGCACGGGCCTGCATCTCCACAGGGCACCAAGTGTCCGGGCAGCAGCCAGTGGCCGTGGCTGTGGGCACAGAGCCTTACGCTGTCAAAGAGTGGCAGGAGCTCCTCAGCCAGCTCCAGGGCAATGGGGGTGGCTATTGGGGCACCATTATCCAGCAGCAAATATCTCAGAAGAAGAATGGTCATTCTGATCATGTCGCTTTCATTTTCCTCTAGGAGCTCCACTAGACTTTCAGTCAGGCTCTGCATTTTTTCAGCCTGTGTGGAACACAAGTTTGTGAAAGGCCACCCTGCTGCCACAGGGCCCAGAGGCCAAAGGCCTGTCCCGAAGCACTGGGGCAGCTGGAGCGGGAGGCAGGAGAGCTGGGAGCAGCTGTCCCAGCGCCCAAAGCCCAGGCAAGGCCAAGCGACTGCGTTGCCCAGCCCCACACTGCCTGCACAGCTTCAGCCACTGCCCCCTTCTCACCATGGAGGGATTCTTGCCCAGCACTACGAGGCCTCGGAGTGCCAAGCGACGCCTCTCCCTGTCTTCGCTCTGCAGGTTCTGTGCCATGATCTGCAGAACAGTGTCACTGCGTTCCCTCAAGTCCAGGCACTCGAGGACCTGAAAGGCACAGGGCAGTGACAGGGAGCCGGCCGGCAGGAGCCCAGAACCTCACAGGGCTGGGCCAGGGCAGCAGCACAGGGCACGGGCACCGTCCTGGCAGCTGTGGCTGTGAAAGGGCAGAGAGCTGGGAGGCAGCTCAGCCAGGCAGCGCTGGCCTTGAGGCTCACCTCCACAAGGAATGCCAGGGCAGGCAGATCCCAGCATGGCTCCCGTGTTCTGAGCAGCCGGAGCAGGTAGCGAAAGATCCGGGAACAGGAGGGTATGGAGACGCAGGACATCTCCCTGGCAGGAGAAAAAGTCAGCAAGAATGTGAGCCAGGAGAATAGAACCTGTCCCAGGAGTGACTCACACAGGTCAGGTCTTTCTCCAGCAGCCTGCAAGCGCACTTGGGCTACTTCAGAGGCTGCTCTTTTGGCCACCCTCCTCTCCCAGATTTTTCCAGTTTCCTTGGCCGTCCCTCAGTGACAAGGCCCTCTGGCCCATGACCGCGGGCACTGTGTGGGTCACTCTGGGCACAGAGCAAAAATGTCAGAGGCAGTGGGGAGAAGGGGGTCTCACCTGGCCCACAAACCCACAGCAAAGTGGCGGGTCTCAACAGAGAGCAGCGTGTCCCAGCCACACCTCCGTTCCATTGCCACCACCACATCGTTGTACTGCTTTTGGCAGAGCAGGGACTTCAGGGTCTGCACTGCAAACCTGTGTGCACAGCAAATCCCAGGTCACACTGGCACCACTGGCTCCTTCCCAGGCCACATGGCAGGGACAAGGAGGAGTGGCATGGAGCACCTGTTGGGGCTGGTGGCAAGGCCGTGCTCTTCCTGGCATCGCTTCCAGAGTGTATTGACCTCCTCTGGCATCTCTTCTGTGCTTAGAAACACTTGGAATAGCAGATGCACAAACAGGCGGGGGAAATACACCATTAACATGCATGGGACAGGGAGCTCCTGGAGGATCTTCCACATCACCACGGTTGCCTGCAAAGGACAAAGGCCCTGAGACAGCGCTCAGTGCCGAGGTGTTTGTGTGGCAGGGTCCGAGCGTGGCAGGGAGAGGCCCGGAGAGAGGCAGGGGGAGCACGGGGCCTGGTGGGCCTGAAGCTGCCCCTGGGCCAGGTTTCAGGGCAGCGCCTGAGGCAGGGAGATGCAGTGGGGGAAGGAGGATGGAGAGCTGCTGGAGAGGCGGCCTTGGGGCCAGCAAAGGCCAGTGTCAGAAACTCACAGCCAGGGCAAAGACACCCGTTTCTTCCCTATCGGAGGTGCACGTGCTGTGCTCTGGCTAGCTCTCCAGCACATCCAGGAGGATCAGCAGTGCCAGCTCCGCAGTCCTGGCTGAGCCCATGATGGTCTTCCACATGGTCATAGCAGCTCTGTGGGGTTAGAGCAATGTCTCAGGGGCGTCTCAGACACAGCCCCAGGGGGAGCTGAGCTGGCTGCCAGTTCTGCCTCTGCCCACTGGCCCTGGCCAGCAGCAGCCAGGCAGCCCAGCCCTGTGGGGACAGAGCCCTGAGGGGCAGGGAGGGAGCATGGCAGCAGGCTCAGGGGCTGACGTGCCAGGGCTGGGAAAGGCAGCAGCCAGAGAGCCCTGGAAGTCTCTGTTGGTCACACACCTGGGCCACCCTGTATCACAGGGTGATGGGCTGGGGAGGCCTGAGCCCTGTGGGCAGGTGGGCCCCATACCTGTCACAGGACGGGGCCACACGCAGGAGCGTCATCACTGTGTCATGTGGCTGTGCTTCAGCGAGATCCAGCAGGGCATTGTCCAGCCTGTGTTCGTCACAATCATTGGCCATGATCCACTGGTGGATGTACCTCACCATGGCGGGCACCTGGAGAAGGCACAGGGAGACTTGGAAAGCTGCCAGAGGGAGCAATTTTCACAGCTTCCCCAGAGAAGTGCTTCCCTTCCCAGCGCACTTCTATGTGGCCCCAAATGCTCACAGCAACCAGCATGCGTGGCCTGGGAGGCCAAGCAATTCCTGGGGGGATCAAACCTTGGCCACAGGCTGCTTACTTGGTTTCCAAAGTAAAAATTTTCCTCTACAATCATAGATAGGAGGCCAGCGCTGGACTTGGTTTGTAAGGTGGGTGAGTATGGTCTGAGCCCAGTTTCCCTGGCGATGGTCTCTTCCTCCTGAATTCTCTTCATGAATTTGCAGACAAGCTGTAGGAGAAGAGCAGGAAGCCGGGGGTGTTGCATGGAGTGCTGCACTCACTGTGCTGGGCTGAGCAGGGACAGCAGGCCCAGCCCAGGTCAGGGTGGCTGCAGGTACCTGCACTGTACTGTGGAAGCCGCGATGGCTGGATTCCTCCTCTTGTGTGCGCTCCAGGGCTGCATCTGGCAAAGAGCGAGTGCAGCCAGAGCTGAGGGGCTGCAGGAGAGGCCGGAGAGCACAGCCCAGCCCTGCGCTCCCCAGGCAGGGAGACCCCCGTGATGGCCCAGGGGATTCAGCAGGGCCACTGCGGGGTGTCTGCCCGGCCCCTTTTCTGTCCTGTCCTTGGGTATGTCCCCAGGGGATGGCATGGCATAGCATGGCATGGCATGGCATGGCATGGCATGGCATGGCATGGCATGGCATGGCATGGCATGGCATGGCATGGCATGGCATGGCATGGCATGGGGTCAAGCCGGCTGCAGGCACCATTCCTGTGGCCCAGCTCTGCCACTCACCCTCCTGTGATAGCTGGAATGGCACCACCTCCTCGGTCTCCAGTGCTGGAGCAGCTCCAGGGCCTTCTTCCTCCTCCTCTTCCACCCAGGCCAGCTTGGGCACTCTCGGCGGTGTCTGCTCCATATCTCTGACTGGATTGATGGCAACTTGCAGGAGAGATGCCTTGCAAAACCTCCAGGTCACCGAGCCGTGCAGTTGTACCTGGAAGGCACCTTCAAGAGGGAAGCCTCAAGAAGGCTGCAGGACAGCAAATCCTGCACTTGCTCTCAAGGGCTCCTGCCACAAGGACAGGAGACTCCTGTCAAGGACTGTGGTTTGGCCTTGATGGGTCCTGCAGAAGGAAAACCTCGGGGAGATCACAGGGCAGCACGTCCTGTGGTCTGGCCTCAAGCTCAGCTGCAGGAACAATGCCTCGGAAAAGCTCTGGGTAGGACTCGAACGAGTGCGCTGTGCGGGGTCTCCTCACGGCACTGCTCTGTCCCGTCCTGTCCCGTCGCGTGCTCCGAGCACTGTGGCCTGTTCCTGTCACCGCCAGCTTCTTTGTCACCACGTGTCACAAAGGGCCCTTGGATACCCGGTTCCATGTCACAGTCACCGTGCTGCACCGTGTCACAAAGGGCCCTTGCACACACTGCCGCCGGCCCTGGGGCCGCCCCCAGCCCAGCCAAAGTGGCCCAGGCTGGAAGGAATGCCTGGCCCCAGGTGTCTAAGGCAGCCCCACAGGATCTTTAGGAAGGGCTCAGAGCATCAGCAAATGCTGCCCTGCTCTGCGGGCTCAGGGCAGCAGAGGGAGCCCCCAGGGCTGCCGACACAGCCGCGCTGGGAAGGGCACGGGGCCTTCCAGGGAAGCTGGCACGGCCTCCTTGGGACACGTCCCGGTCCCTGGCCATCCTAAACTCGTGGGTGTGACTCGCACAAGGAACGTGTGGGCCCGGGCACCAATGCTGCTCTGAGCCCTGGGGCCCGGGCAGCGCTGCAATCAGCAGCTGGGGCAGAGTCCATGCCCAAGCAGAGCTGCCACCCCCTGAGCCCTGGCAGCGCTGGTGCCTGTCTCCTGCCCCAGAGACCTGTGCCCCCGGGGGGCTTCTGTGCCACGTGCATTGGGGGCTGTGCTTCTTCCTGCAGGGGCTGATGGCCGGAGCAACTGGAGCAACTGCTGGCAATGTTAGCATTGAAAACACTTAATCACGTAGGGATTATATGCGGTGCTTTTTATTAAAGAGCTCTGGGAATCGGGGTATATTGAACCCAAATCTGATTCCGACCAGACATCCGAAAGGATCATGTTTTATACTCTGTCTTTATAACACTTTCATGTTAATTAATAAACTTATATTGTTCTATTGTATACATGAATTTCACCTTTCTCTGAATTTCCAGCATAGTTTCTCAATATTCTTCTTATGGTTATATAATAATTACATTTAATTACTAAATCATCATCACATTTACCAATTATATAATTCATCATGCTGCTTACACAGGTGCAGTTGATCTGGGAAAGCACAAAGCCTAACATTTTAGATTCTATCTTTAACTTTTTCCAGGGCTCCACTATCATTCTCCTCCCTTTGAAAGCATTTTCACTTCACTCTTGGTGTAAATGTTTTCACTTGATACAGTCCTTTATTCTTCAGTTCGTACTTGGTACATCAAATCCAGGGTTGATGTAAACATTGTCGTGGATGCTGTTACGAACTGGAGAACCAGAAGATGGTGGGTGTGAATCTCGTGTTAGTGCCTTTTTTATCCTCCGGTTCCAGGACGTTTTCTTCTGTATCCCTCCCTTTAAGATGCTGTAAACTAACCAAATTGCTAAGAATACAATTAGTAAGATTTTCACACTCTCAGTGATAGATTTTAATTCATGAACTCACATTCCACCCTAATCCTTTAAAGATTTTTCCTAACCAGCTTGTAGCCAAATCCTTTTGCTCTTCTTGTGCTTCATGCTCTATTTGTTTTAACTGATTGATATCATATTCTACATCTGCAGTTACATTTGGGATATGAACGCAGCAATGATCACTTGTCCATTTAAGAATCCACATACTCCATGCTCTTTCAGGAGTAACATATCTAGCGCTAATTGATTTTGTAAAGTCATTTTTGTGGTGGCTTGTAATTGTATATTGAATTCTTTAAATCCTTCCCGGGTGACTGTTGCCAGTCTACCTACCTGACCTGTAAGTTTGTATAGCATCTCTCTACTCTGATAGTTTGCTATAGGACCAAGCAATGACTCTAGCGCCCATCCAAATTTCACTCCACTAGAGGGTTCTTGCCAAATGTCATCTGGATTTTCATTGTCTAGAACTTCTTGTCTTGCTCTTATCTGCAGATATTCACGTTTTCCATTAAATGGGGACTTTTTCCAAATTGGACATAAGGTTGGGAGGCCTAAAGTAATCTCCTTTACTTTCCCGTCTACAGGCAGATATGTTGTCCAGGTACCATCACTTGCTGCCCATACAAATTGTCCTGGACGTCAGACTGTAACCCTGGTACACCCTATAATTACTCTGTAATTCACTCTGCCTTGTTTATGTTTGATCCCTCTGCAAGCACAACCAATTTGTAGGGCTATTGCCAGGGGTGGCATCTGTTTTATCTCTACATCATCTGAAGTGCAGTCGTAAGTTTTATTACATGCCCACCAGCTTACTTTGTCTGCCCTCGTTCTGCTACTAGTGTCAGTGTTTGTTATTGCTGGATCTGTTTCATTCTCAGGGCCTTCCCACTTAATACACCAAGGGGTGTTTGCCATATACTGGAATCTTTGAAGAATACTCACAGACCATGCACTGTCCCAAGGCTCTATCTGATCTTTCCTATCCTTGGCCTCACATTTCCATACCAGAGTGGTTTCTGTATCTTGCCTCGATTCGGGTACCTGTTCACATGTAATAGTTTTGTTCTTTTGTATTTCAGGTAGTTTTGATGTTATGATTCCCCAATTTACTAGGTCTCCTGCTGCCTTTGGTATTGGCAGACAGGCAGTTATTCGACTGGTGTTTTGCATTTTGGCAAAATCTTTGACTAATCCAATCATTACATTCTCAGCCCAAACTGCATTAGAAACCTTTATCACCTGTGTTTCTGTTTGTACCTCTCTCTTCATTCTAGAATGAGGAGTGGTTAGTTGATCATTTTGCATTCCACATCCCAAAGACATTAATAACCATAACGTTAGCACAATTACTGATAGCATTCTGAAAGCAATTAAACACATCTTATCTGCAGCCTTTGTTCATTCCAGAGTTTATACAGTCTGTGATCCAGGATGGACTTTCTTCACTCGGGTATAGTGAATCCAGGGGTCCACGCTGGCTACTTTGACTGCTGTAAAGGTGGTCAGTAGTACCTGATGGGGTCCACTCCACTTTTCTTTCAGCGGTTCCTCATTCCAATTCTTGATGTACACCTCGTCTCCTGGATGTATGTTATGGGTTCTCGAGAGTCAGTGGTCCATTCCACACGAGGATACTCCGGAGCCGAGCTAAAGTTTTCCCAAGAGACAGAACATAATTATACGCTTCCTGCTTTCCTGTGATGTGTACATTAGGGTTAGGCTCAGGATATTCATATGGTTTCCCATGCAATATCTCATAAGGACTGACTGACATCCCACTCCTAGGCTTTATCCGAATCCTCAACAGTGGTATTGGCAAAGCCTGGGGCCACTGCAATTTGGCTTCTTGGCATATTTTACTGATTTGCCTTTTTAGTGTCTGATTCATCCTCTCTACCTGTCCACTTGACTGGGGTCTCCACGGTGTGTGGAGGTCCCAATTTATCCCCAGCAATCTATTTACCTCTCTTACTACTGTAGCTATGAAATGGGGTCCCCTATTTGATGATACCTCTAGGGGTACCCCGAATCTGGAAATAATCTCCTGTAGTAACCACTTAACTGTTTCCTTTGCTTGGTTCGTGCGACAGGGAAGGGCTTCTGACCACCCAGAGAATGTGCCAACCCCCACTAGCAGGTATTCGTATCCTCGAGTCCTTGGTAGTTCTACAAAATCTACCTGCCAATAGTCTCCTGGCTCTATTCCTACCCGAATTCTTCCTAGCTGTGCCTGTCGCCTGGCCACCGGCTTGTTTTTCAAGCAGATATCACATTTTGACATTACTGATTTTGCCATTGTTCACATCCGTACTGAAATTAAACTCTGCTTTAGCAATTTTACCAATGCCTCTGCTCCCCAGTGACATTCATTATGTTTAATTTATAGAACTTCTCTCATTATCAAGGGGGGTACCACTATTTGTCCTTGTGTGGTTACACACCATCCCTCTGAATTCTTTTGTGCATTTAGCAAACGTGCCAGTCTCTCATCTTCTACTGAATATTTTGGTTTTGGAGGCAAATTGAATTGGGATACATTAAGCTTCAAAGGTATCAATGCTATTGTTGTTTGTACCTCTCGAGCAACCCGTCGGGCTGCCCAGTCTGCCTTTCGTTTTCCCTCACAGATTTTGGTGTTTCCTGATTGGTGTGCTTTGCAGTGTATGATTGCCGCTTGTTCAGGTTTTTGTACTGCCTTTATCAATTGCAGGACTGCATCCTGATGTTTAATGTGCCTACCCCGAGAAGATAACAGTCCTCTATCTTTCCACAGTGCTCCGTGTACATGCACCACTCCAAAGGCATATTTTGAGTCAGTCCAGATATTTACCTTTTTCCCTTCACTTAATTCTAGTGCCCTGGTTGAAGCAACCGGTTCTGTCTTCTGGGCAGATGTATTTGGTGGTAATGCCTTTGCCTCCACTGCTGTATTGACTGTTGTTACTGCATATCCAGCATATCTGGTTCCGTTTTCCACGAAGCTGCTCCCATCTGTAAACAGCTCCCACTCCGGCTGCTCTAGTGGGACGTCTTTCAGGTCTTCTCTTGCTGAATGGGTGTACTCTATTACTTCTACACAGTCGTGTTCTAATGGGCCTTCTTCAGTTGTGGTACCTAGGAACAAAGCTGGATTCAAAAGGTTAGTTGTTTTTAATGTGACATCATCCTGCTCCGTCAGGAGTACCTGGAATTTCATCATCCTGCTGGGAGATAGCCAATGGCCCCCCTTTTGTTCTAGGACAGTGGTTACTGTGTGTGGTACATAGACATCTATGTGCCTTCCCATAGTAAGTTTCCTGGCTTCTTGTATCAGGATCACAGTAGCTGCGACTGCCCGCAGACATGGGGGCCACCCGGCACTTATGTTGTCGAGTTGTCCGGAAAAGTAGCCCACCGGCCTTTTCCAGCTTCCCAGACGTTGGGTCAGGACTCCTAGTGCTAGGCGCAGCCTTTCATGTACAAAGAGCTGAAAAGCTTTAGAAAGATCAGGTAACCCTAATGCTGGAGCAGTTGTCAGTGCTTCCTTTAATTTTAGGAAGGCTTCTTTCTGTGGTTGGCCCCAGGTGAATGGCTGCATCTTCTCAGCTTCATACAGGGGTTTCGCAATCAGTCCATAGTCCATGATCCACAAGTGACACCATCCTGCCATCCCGAGGAAGACTCGCAGCTCATGTAAATTCTGGGGCTCTGGAATAGCACAAATAGCTTGGATACGGTTAGTACCTAGTTTTCGTTGCCCTTGTGAAATTTCACATCCCAGGTAAATCACAGTCTGTTGTGCGATTGGTGCCTTTCCACTGGATACTTTACAGCCTCCCATTCCCAGTGAATTTAAAATCTCAATGGTTACCTTTATACAGGTTGCTCTTTCTTCTGTAGCTATTAGTATATCATCAACATACTGCAACAATAACTATTGGTCCCTTGGCACTTGCTCATTTTCGGTCCAAATCTCCAGTTCCTATGCCAGTTGGTTTCCGAATAGGGTTGGCGAGTTCTTGTCGTGCCCAGGTGAGCTGGGTCTTCTTACGTTCCCTGGGTTTTTCCGCTCAAAGACAAACAGTTTCCTATTTTCTTTGTCAAAGGGTATGCAGAGAAAGGCATCTTTAAATCAATTACAGTAAACCACTTATATATCCCCTTTACAGATGTTAGCAATGTGTGAGAATTTGTTACCATTGGATAAATGTCCTTTTTATGTATTGCTTGCAAATCCTGCATTAATCTATATTCACCTATTTGGTGTCTTTACTGGAAATATGGGTGTGTTAAATTCTATTGTATATTTGTGGCGAGTTCTTGAACCTGTTCCACAGGTTCAGTTAGTTACATTCTCCTAACACCATGGCTTTGGCAGCGTTTCCCTGCTGGAACTGATTGTCCTGGTGAAACGATTCTGGACAATCTCGCTTCCAATGTCCCACCCCCTTGCAATATGCACATTGATTCAGGCTTAACCCCTGGGTAACTGGTCTTCTACCCCGACCATTCCTGTTACGTCCCCTGAAATTTGGGTTCCCTTTCCCCTGTATTACTGCCAAAAGGTTCTGCTGCTGCCTTTTACTAGCTTCTTTTTCCCAATTGTTATATACCTTCCAAGCAACCTCAAGTAACTTATCCAAATTCCCTAATTCCTCCCCTTCTAATTTTTGCAATTTTCTACAAATGTCGTCCTGTGATTGGCCCAAGAATATGAGAGCAAGCTGAACCTTTGCTGGCTCTGTATCCATTTGGAGGTCTGTATATTTCCTTGCTACCTCCTTAAGCCTCTCCAAAAATGCAGTGGGAGATTCCTTCTTTTCCCGTCGAACCTCATATAGTTTGGACCAATTTATAGTTTTGGGCACAGCGTTCGGAACTCCTATTTGGAACCACTGTTGATATTTCCATAATTTCCTCATATCGCACAATAAATTAGGGTCCCAATCTGGATCCTCAATTGGGAAATTCACATCTAAACTCCCTGTTACTAGTCCATTTCTAATATCTTCTCTTGCCCTCCTTTTGGCTGCCTTAAGTACCATTTCTTTTTCAGTAGAATCCATCAGAGTATTACTTGTATGTCATCACAGTCAGGAGTTCGAGCTTTTATAACCATTTTGCTACGCATGCCATTTTATCAGGATTTTCTCTATAAGTTCTGGCTGACTGTTTCCAAATAACTAAGTCTGCCTAGGAAAAAGGCACTTTTACAAATACTGGCCCTTCCACTCCGACACCTTGTCACAAGGGGGCAATCACAGTCCGTTTTTGTTTGCTTATGCCTTTTCTATGCACAACTGGAGCAAGATTTGACCGACTCCTGGTTCTATGGGCTATTGGGGTCCCTGATTCATTACCATTGCTATCTTTTTCACTCGCATACCTCTTTCCCCTTTCTATCACAGTTAGGTTTTGCTCATCTTCCGAGGAAGAGGGATCAGGTGATGATGGGAGAGGAGGTTAAAGAGGGAAAGGTGTACTAGACGAGACTGGTTCAGGACTAGGTGGGTGAGGAGCAGGTAGTGGGATAGGGACAGATGAAACAGGTGGGATAGGGTTAGGTTCTCTTGTTCCTATTGGAGCTACTTGTAAATCAGTATCTGTATAATTTTCCCTACTCAAGCTTTCTTTTAACGCCAAGTGTTCTAAACAATGTTCCTCACAAACCCCACACTGTGCAGATGTTTTAACCACTACTAATCCACATTCATCCTGCCATTCTGGCTTTCCCTGTAAATAGAAAAACAGATCAACATATGGTACTTCATCCCATTTTCCTTCTGGTTTACAAAACTACATTAACCACAAAATAGTGTTATATTGCAGAGTACCGTATTTTTGCCATTTTTCGCCACTCTCCAAGGCATATTCTGGCCACGATAAATTACAATAATCAATCAACTTAGTTTTACGTAATTCTTCCCCAAAGTTACCCTGTTTCCAATGTGCTAATAAGCAGCCCAAAGGAGAATATTGCGGGATAGGGGTGTTACTGCCCAAAATCCGTTTAGGTTTCTCCATTTCAAATACACCACAAACGCCGATCCCGCAACGCTTTCGCGACTGTCTTACGGAACGGCGCCTAGGCTTACACCAACAGGAATTCCTTGAGCCCAACCAAGCGCAGCTTTCGCTGCATCTTATTTGGCAGGCATCCAAAACCAAACCAAAGTAAAAAGCACTTTACCTTTCTCCCGGAGACGTTTGTGAGCGACGGAAGCAGGTCGTGGCCGATGGGCTCCCTTAGAATCCCTCGGTGCCGGCTGGAGCGTGATTGAGTCACGAACTCGCTCAGCAGCACTCACAAGGGTCCCATCTACGGGTCGCCAAAATGTTAGCATTCAAAAACACATCATCACGGGGGATTATATGCGGTGCTTTTGATTAAGAGCTCTGGAAATTGGGGTATATTCAACCAAAATCTGATCCCCAACATACATGCGAAATGATCATGTTTTTATACTCTATCGTTATCTAACTTTCATGTTAATTATTAAATTTGTATTGTTCTATTGTATACATAAATTTAGCCCCTCTGTGAATTTCCAGCATAGTTTCTCATTATTCTTCTTATGGTTATATAATAATTACATTTAATTACTAAACAACCATCACATCTAACAATTATATAATTTATCATAGTGCTTACGCAGGTGCAGTTGATCTGGGAAAGCACAAAGCCTAACATTTTAGATTCCATCTGTAACTTCTTCCAGGGCTCCTCTATCAGCATCTATCAGCAACACTTGGTCTCTGTCAGATGATGCTGCTCCTTCCTGAAAGGAATTTTTCTCATGGAAGGCATTGGCAGTAGCACCACAACACCATCCATTTCTGAGTTTCTCGGGATAAACAGATTTCAATGGAACGCTCTGCTTCTCTGACTCTGTTTCCTGCATTCTGGAAAAAAAAAGAATCATGCCAGCCTCTGATATTCTAGGCTCTGGTCGCTGCCTGTCTGCCTGTGGCAGCTCCTGTCCAAACAAAACTGCGTCCCTGCTGAGCGTGGCAATGGATGGCCACAAATAGGGAGGTTCTCCCATGAACATCAAGGCAGACACCTGGGGATGTGCAGCGGATAGGCATAACTATGGGAGGAGAAGATGTTCTGTGTCTCTGATGATGGTTCTGATGCCCAAAAACTAGGCAAGAAAACAGCCCTCCATGGTATGAGGCCTATGCAGCTGGTATTTGTTTATTCAGTGCCGGGAGTGAGGGGCATTGCTGCACCACAAACTCACTCATCCATTCTTTGAACAGTACAGGCTTTTATATGTGTTTTACTACTTGTGCACATTATACTTTCCTCACTTCACATTGCAACATATTTTCTAATCCCACCATGATGCAAGCCCTTGTAGTGTTGGAATCCATAAAGTTAGAGGGTCTGTAGGAAATGGTTAAAAAAGTATAGCCCTCAGACTGAAGTTTTGTTAGCATTGCAAATACAGCAGAAAAGTTTCCCAAGCAGTAGAGCATACGTGACAAATAACAATAGGCCTCTGGAGAACTGGCTTAAGGATGGCAACAAGGTTATTTAATGTATATCTTTAGAAGATTAGCATGAATAGAGCTCTGTTCTTTGTCTCTTATGAACCAGTCTTTGTTTTAACTACCATTACGTGTGTTTTATAAGATTGGATAGAATGCTTGTCAATATGTGTTGTTCTGTGTATGATTGGCTGAAATCTAGGCTCAGATGGTTTTATGTTATTCTGTAATCCCCCACCTCCTTGGCATTCCCTGTGGGTCAGCGAGCTGTTAACATCTTGTCTCCATTGTCTAACAATGTCTTGAGACTGATGTGCTGATAATAAAAAAAGCTCTTCACTGGTCTGGATTGTCCATTGTTGTCCATATCTGGAAGTAGTTGCCACGGCAAGTGGGTTCCTTTTTTAAGACGTGGGTTCCTGACGCCATTGGACATAAATACCCTTCCCCCACATTGTAGCACATGCACGGTTTCTGCACAAGCTGGTCATCAGCCTCTGGTGGTCGTTTTGGATGAAGGCTCATAAGTCTTCCTCGGGCCTGAGCTCTCCACGCCTGCATCTTGTGCATGCTCTATACGATTGTGTGCTCAAATA
Organism: Zonotrichia albicollis; assembly: GCF_047830755.1. Lineage (NCBI taxonomy): Eukaryota > Metazoa > Chordata > Aves > Passeriformes > Passerellidae > Zonotrichia > Zonotrichia albicollis. Next base: position 2,702,115 of record NC_133827.1, on the reverse strand, counting down.
GCCAGTGGTCAGCTTTTGCAGGTAGCTTGTTCTGCTAAATTTGCTGATTTCCAAAAGGTGCTTCATTCACATACCCCATTACAAAGTACCTACTTCCTTCTGCACAGCTACAGCTTTTTGTGCAGCTCAAGCATTCTCTCCTTGCCTAGGCATCAAGTCCCCCATTTCTTTTATGCCTTGCAAAATCTTTGGCAACTATAGTCTTGTTGTGGTCTGTCATGGTTTGAGCCTGGCACAGAGCCAGTGCCCCCATGAAAATGCCTCACCCTGGTGTCTGCTGTGAGATGTGACCAGGAATAAGCAAAACAGGCTCCAACTTAAACATAAATAACACTTTATTACCTAAAACTACAGGGAAAAAATAGGAAAGACTATAAGGAAAAGAAAAAAAAAATTGAAAACCTTACAAAAACCACTTTTCCTCCTCCCCACTCCCTAACTTTCCCAATCCAATACATTCTCTCAAAAATACCAACTGCTCAGCCTTGGCCCCACACGTTAGTATACTCAAACTGCAGTTCATGGAGAGGAAAAGGAGTCCTTCTTGTTCCATAGGCTTTTCCTGGAAACAGTGAAATCCCGGATGCTTCTTTGTCACTTTGGCACCGCCCGGAAAGTCCATTTGCCGCTTGTGACATGTTCCTTCCATGCTCAGTGCTCTCACCACTGAGACATGGCCAGAGCTGCTTTTAGGGTGGTCTTTCAAGGATGCCTTGTCTCACTCCAAAAAGGCACAGTCTCTGCTTTTGGGACAACTGTCCCCCCCATATATTTCCAACCCCCTGGGGCCGGGGGGTCCTCACAAATGAACCCTCCTGGTTTTGAGGCACTGCCTCCCCCTAAATGCAGTCTGTGTCACAGGAACAACTGAGTCCATGGCTACAAGAAAACGTCCAGCCCAAAGGCCACTCCAAATCATCTCTCCCCATCCAATCATCTCCACAAACTCCGGGCCAAGGTCCTTATCTCATATCATCTCTCATCTCCCTTCTTATTCAGCTTCGAGGAGGATTAGCATTTTCGCAAGGCCCCAATCATGCAGGAAAGGGTTAAAAGTTTTCAGTCTCTGTCTGTCCTGGGAGGAGATGATACTCCCACACGTGCTGCTGCTGCTGCCGGCCGGGCTCTCTCTCTCTCTCCCCTTCTCCTCCTGGCTGGCTGCCATCACATTCGGTGCCGCCGGCTCTCTCTCTCCGGGGGGGGGGGGGGGAAGGGGAGCTGGCTGCTCTCCTGGGGGGGGGGGGGGAAGGGGAGCTGGCTGCCCGATGTCTCTTGGGGCTCCCCCACCCTTCCATCCTTGGAGCCCCCCCCGAAGCCCCCTCAAGCCCATCACTGTCCAGGCCCAGGCCTCACCGCATGGCTGGCCCCTCCCCCGCCCAGCAGCAGCGGGCCGGGCGAGGGAGAGAGGTCTGAACTCCTCGGCCGCGATGTCCAAAAAGAGGAAATGCCAGGGCAGTGCCCTGCTTTTAACCCCTGTGTATTCTCGGAGGTGTGTCCAAACCCCACTGGCTACACCAGGTGTCAGTATGAAACCCAAAACCTTCATTGGTTTGACCACAGCTTCCCAGAATTCCCACTCCTTCCGGGTCAAACCATGACACTCCACCCTTCACCTCCGAGAATACACTTTCTAAAATTATCAACAGGACTACAAAACACTTCTACACAACAATACCTTAGATTCACTATGACTATTCATCTACCTTAACTTAGTACATGCTTTCCTTATTCTTCTTGGTCTCATCTCACAGCTTTACTTCATCATTCTCCCGTGATTCGATTTCCCGGTCCAGGGAACCAAAAAATGTCATGGTTTGAGCCTGGCACAGAGCCAGTGCCCCCATGAAAATGCCTCACCCTGGTGTCTGCTGTGAGATGTGACCAGGAATAAGCAAAACAGGCTCCAACTTAAACATAAATAACACTTTATTACCTAAAACTACAGGGAAAAAATAGGAAAGACTATAAGGAAAAGAAAAAAAAAATTGAAAACCTTACAAAAACCACTTTTCCTCCTCCCCACTCCCTAACTTTCCCAATCCAATACATTCTCTCAAAAATACCAACTGCTCAGCCTTGGCCCCACACGTTAGTATACTCAAACTGCAGTTCATGGAGAGGAAAAGGAGTCCTTCTTGTTCCATAGGCTTTTCCTGGAAACAGTGAAATCCCGGATGCTTCTTTGTCACTTTGGCACCGCCCGGAAAGTCCATTTGCCGCTTGTGACATGTTCCTTCCATGCTCAGTGCTCTCACCACTGAGACATGGCCAGAGCTGCTTTTAGGGTGGTCTTTCAAGGATGCCTTGTCTCACTCCAAAAAGGCACAGTCTCTGCTTTTGGGACAACTGTCCCCCCCATATATTTCCAACCCCCTGGGGCCGGGGGGTCCTCACAAATGAACCCTCCTGGTTTTGAGGCACTGCCTCCCCCTAAATGCAGTCTGTGTCACAGGAACAACTGAGTCCATGGCTACAAGAAAACGTCCAGCCCAAAGGCCACTCCAAATCATCTCTCCCCATCCAATCATCTCCACAAACTCCGGGCCAAGGTCCTTATCTCATATCATCTCTCATCTCCCTTCTTATTCAGCTTCGAGGAGGATTAGCATTTTCGCAAGGCCCCAATCATGCAGGAAAGGGTTAAAAGTTTTCAGTCTCTGTCTGTCCTGGGAGGAGATGATACTCCCACACGTGCTGCTGCTGCTGCCGGCCGGGCTCTCTCTCTCTCTCCCCTTCTCCTCCTGGCTGGCTGCCATCACATTCGGTGCCGCCGGCTCTCTCTCTCCGGGGGGGGGGGGGGAAGGGGAGCTGGCTGCTCTCCTGGGGGGGGGGGGGGGAAGGGGAGCTGGCTGCCCGATGTCTCTTGGGGCTCCCCCACCCTTCCATCCTTGGAGCCCCCCCCGAAGCCCCCTCAAGCCCATCACTGTCCAGGCCCAGGCCTCACCGCATGGCTGGCCCCTCCCCCGCCCAGCAGCAGCGGGCCGGGCGAGGGAGAGAGGTCTGAACTCCTCGGCCGCGATGTCCAAAAAGAGGAAATGCCAGGGCAGTGCCCTGCTTTTAACCCCTGTGTATTCTCGGAGGTGTGTCCAAACCCCACTGGCTACACCAGGTGTCAGTATGAAACCCAAAACCTTCATTGGTTTGACCACAGCTTCCCAGAATTCCCACTCCTTCCGGGTCAAACCATGACATGGTCTCAAAATATTTACCTGTTTCAATCCTGTATCTCATTTTATTTTGCTTCCATTTGTGATATATGGTGGCAGTTTGTTTACAATACCATATACAACACTGGCTCATCATGCAGGTTCCTAAGAATGGTATTGCAGTTCCTAAAATTCCCACCAAAAGTTCTGTAGGCCAGTTCAGATTAGGTAGCCAAGATATCAGAGTTTCCCTCAATGTTTGCCCCAAGATGTAATGCCTTGGGTTACAGCAGGAAGTACTTTTGCCTGTTGCCAAATGGCATGGATATCCAGTGCTATTTGCCCTGATTGATCCATATCAGTGCAAAAACTGGCATTAATTAGAATACAAACTCCTCCCATTTGGCTGTTACCATTTCTAACACCCTGAGGTTTTGAAAGTCTACTTCTTTTAGTGAGTCTGTTTCTGTTTGCAGTCTTCCTAAGGCATTTGCTGTTAAATTAGAAATCAGTTCTGTTTTGGCTGAGATGTTTGAAATTGCGTTTTCCAGTTGTGCAATTCCTAAACGTGGGAGCTACGCACTCACAAAACTGTGAAAACTGTTGCTGCATCACACCGCTGGGTTACTGGGTGTTCTCTTAGTGAGCCTGTTCTTCCACAGTCCTTGAATAATACCTGTCATTTTATGAGTTTGATTTAGACCTGTAACCAAGGGATAAGACATCCCCTGTACATTGGCCAGTCCAGTTACCTACTAATTGTTTTAATGCTATTCTGTTCCCACAAAGGCACCCAGATGCATCAGGAAGAAGGCAGTTGGTGTTAATTCTCACTGACTTGTTTCCCGTATGTCTATCAAAAAGACAGTTTTTCCATGATCACTCACCGGCTGAGTGCCTCTGACTCACCCAGCTGTGTTACTGGAAAAGCTGCTGAGATTTGTTCCAGACTTGTTCAGCCCTGTGTATCTGGGACTGGCTCGATGAGAGGCTGTAACTGGAAAAGGGGCTTTCCCAAGAAGATCCAGCCTGTCTACACTGAGCACTAGCATTGTGGAAGCTGTGGGGGTTCAAATCTGACCAATTGCTGGATGGTAGCCCTGTTAAGGGAAGCTTCCATTGTTGCACCCCTCCGCAAAGCCTGCAATCCCTGAGTCCTGTAAAATGAGCTATGCTTCCTATTAGTGTTACACAGGTGTTAACATCAAAGGCACTGACAGTGTAACCAATGAAAAAGACAGTGAAATACAATATGAATTAAATGGTTTAGGAATGAATTTCCGTTTTAGTCCATGATCCCCAACAGGTTTGGTCGTCCAGGGTTTAGTTGGTGATTTCTTGAATCAAGAAGATTGAAGGGGTGTAGTGATTCCAGGCAGGTCTTTCCTTTACTGAGATGGATAAAAGTAGTCAGGAGCACTTGAAACAGTCTATCCCACTTTTCCTGCAGAGGATCACCTGTAAAATTCTTAACACACACCCAGCCACCCGGATCAATTGCATGCAATTCATGATCTGGCTGCTTAGATTGATTCTCAAACACAGTACTAAACTTCTGGTGCAATTGTTTGTTTGTAGCCATTAAATAGTCATAGGTATATTGACTACCATCTTGAGCCAAAATATCTGCATAAGTGACATTTAATCCATAAGGTCTGCCATAAAGCATTTCAAATGGGCTTTTACTTTGGAGCTAGGTTTTATTGAGTCTGATAAAGGAAATAGGTAGAGCTTGATACCAATGTAAATGCACTTCTTGCCAAATTTTAGCTATCCATTCTTTGATCATAGGATTCAGCCTTTCTGCTTGACCACTAGCTTGTGTTCTGTAGGGCATGTGAAGCTGCCATTTGATTCTTAATGCATTGCTAACAGCTTGCACCATTTGAGATGGCACAGGAATGAGATCCTCTGTCAGAGGATATTTCTCTAGGTGCACCAAACCTAGGTACGACCTCATTCGGCAATACTTTTCGTATCAGTTCACTAGCTGTCTTTGTCCTATAAGGGAATGCTCCTGGCCACCCAGAGGAAGTATCAGGAAGCAACAGCAAATATTGGAAACCTCCCTTTCTTGGGAGTCCAGCAAAGTCTATCTGCCACAAGTCTCCAGGAAAAGCTCCTCTGCTCAAAACCCCTTGTTCTAGCCTGTCTGTTGGATTTGCATTATTATCCAAACAAGTCACACATTGTGATGATCCTTCTTTAACAGTGTTCTGCATGTCTGGGCCTGCAATACTTACCTTTAGGTATTGGTTTCTGCTCCTCAGCCAGTCTTATTATGTTCAGATTTCACATACTGTCTCATTTAATTTCCTGGTATCTTATGAGTTGATCTGTTTCTAATTGTCCCCAACCATTTTCTGAACGTTTTCCTTTACTTTCATTAATCCATTTATAATGAGAAGGTTGGTATTTTACAGTCCACTAATTGATACTGCAGTAGGTATTAGAGCTGCAACAAGTGGTTCATTCCTTTCAGCAGCGGTTCAAGCTTCATAATCTGCAAATCTGTCACCTGCTTCCAGGAGGGTGTTACCTTTAGAGTGCCCTCAGCAATGCACAGTTGCCACTTGCAATGGGAGCTTCACCGCCTCGGGGAGCCTGAGGATTTCAGCTGCATATTTGACCATCTTCTCTTGTGCAGTCAGGAGTTCTCTTTCTCTCCATATGGCTCCATGGGCATGAACAATTCCATTGGCATGGTTGGAATCAGTCCAAACATTATCTTCCCTTCCTTTTGCCACTTGTAATGCCAGAGGGAGGGCTATCAGCTCAGCCTCTTGTGCTGAGGTTTCTGCTGGAAATGGCTTTGACTCTATTACCTCTGAGACTGTGCTCACGGTGTAGCCCGCCATTCGCACTCCCTGCCTCCCAAAACTGCTGCCATCACAGCAGCAGTTCATGGCTGAACCGGTTCATGGCATCTGGGAGCGCCTTTTCCTCTGGAGTTTGGCAGCTGAAGCGCACAGCTTCCATGGTCTCTGGGCAGTTGTGTACTACAGGTTCAGCTGTGGACTTTCCTTGCAGAAAAGAGGCAGGGTTAACAATATTGGTCACTTGATTCCAGTATCATCAGATTTGGCCTGGACTGCTTGGTAGTTTAGGAACCTCGAGGAAGACAGCCAATGGTTCCCTTTCTGATCTAAAACAGCTGACACTGTGTGTGACACTGAGACACTCATCTTTTGTCCTGTGTAAACTTCCTTGCTTCTTCAATGTTCATGATCACTGCTGCTACTGCCCTGAGGCAGGCAGGCCAGCCCTTTCTCACAGTTTTGAGTCATTTAGAAATCAAGCCACTGCCATGTTGTAAGGACCCAGGTGTTGTGCCAGAACCTGTGCAGATATTCTGTCTCTCACTGGGAATAACCAAAACAGCTTGCTCACGTCAGGCAGCCCCCCAGCAGGGGCCCTCATGAGTTCACGCTTAAGTTCTTCAAAGGCCCTGTTCAATTTGAGGGTCCATGTCACAGTAGTTTTAGAGTTTTTCACCAATTTGTATAAAGGTTTCATGATCAATCTGTAGCTGTATATGCGCAGTTGGCACCAAGATGTCATTCCAAGGAAAGCAGGGAGTTATCTTATGGTCTGTGGTCGAGGTGTCTGGCAAATTGCTTTCTTTTGGGAAGTTCCAAAGACCGTTGTCCTCCGGAGACCCCATATCCACTTGTTGCTTGTTGTATTTATGGGGTCAAAGGGTAGATATAGGTCCAATTGTGCCAGGAACCCACGTTTTAAAAAAGGAACCCACATGCCGCGGCAGTTACCTCCAAATATGGACAACACTGGACAAATCAGACCAGTGAAGAGCTTTTTGCTTTTATTTCCAGCACATCAGTCTCAAGACATACAATGGAGACATGATGTTAACAGTTCGCTGATCCACACAGAATGCCCCCCGAAGGTGGGGTGATACAGAATGACATAAAACCATCTCAGTCTAGATTTCAGCCAATCATACATAGACCAACACATATTGACAAGCATTTTATCCAATCTTATAAAACACACGTAATGGTAGTTAAAACAAAGACTCGTTCATAAGAGACAAAGAACAGAGCTCTAGTCATGCTAATCTTCTAAAGATATACATTAAATAACCTTGTTGCCATCCTAAAGCCAATTCTACAGAGGCCTGTTGTTATTTGTAACGTATGCTCTACTGCTTGGGAAAATTTTCAGCTGTATCTGCAATGCTAACAAAACTTCAGTCTAAGGCCTGTACATTTTTTAACCATTTCCTAAAAACCCTCTAACTTTAGGGATTCCAACAGTATTGTGTTCTGATCTGTTGTAGTTGCATTAAGCTGTACTTTGATTTGCTGCAGTTTCCCCCTGTTACAGTGCTTCGGCCCCCATTGCCTGCTCCCTCCTTTTTAATGTCAATCTCGCTGCCTCCTCTCCTGGTTCCCCGAAAACTGCCTTGTCATCCCCTCAACCCCTCCCCTGTGTCCTGTCTGTCACTCCACAGCCCATCCCTTCCCCCCAGAAACTTCTTCCAAGGGCGTCGAGTGATAGGTTCAGGCACCGTGGCCCCTCTCCCGGTTTACCCCCATTGGTTCCCCTATATGTCTGTTTCCCTGCTGCTCACGCCCTCCTGTAATTCCATTGGCAGATGGGCAATCCCCTCCCCTGTTCACTCGCCCCTTTATAACACCTTGCACAGCCCAGCTCTCTGTCTGCAGTTGGCTGGATCCCTGGGGTTGCAGGGTGTGGTTGGAGCTCTCTAATAAAGCTGGGCTTTGTCCCCAGCTGGAGTCCCCTCTTCTTCTTGATTTGGCCACGGCTTGGTCTGTGGCTGCTTTGAGCCTCCTCTGCCTCTGCTATTTTGGCCCCTGCCTCTGTTTCATCCACGCCCACGTCCTCTCCCTGGTGCTGATCCAGAGCTGCCACCATGGCTGCAGGGAGTTCTTTTTCTCTGTCTTTATTATCATACACCCTTTATGCTTTCTTCATTAATGCCTTTAAGTCTCTCTTTACAGGCTCTTTCTGCTTCTAAAGTTTCTGCCTGACATCTGGGCTAGATTGCCATAAACATCAGGGAAATGAACTGCTCTTTTCCCGTATCCAACCAGGGATCAAGGGCTGTGTGTTCACATGCAGCTACTCAGAGCCTGTCCACAAAGTCAGTGGGTGACTTGTGCTGTCCCTGTGTAATATTATCTATTACTGATCAATGTACTGCTTTTGGAATGGTATTTTTTAATTCAAATTTGACTAGTTCCTGGTATCTGGTTAATACTGCACAGCTGCCTGCATCATTCAGGTCCCACAAAGGATTTACAGTAGGAAACAACTGGTGCACTGTACCTTGTAAGGCTCCACTAGCAATTTGTCCCTGCACATGGGCTCTGGCTGTCTTTATCACCAACTCTTTTGCTGGTTTTCTTAGTGCTGTCAGCAGGAATTCAGTATCAGCTCAGTCTGGGTCTTGATTCTTGACTATGAACTCAAATCATTTTGCTACTTTGCAGGGGTTTTCAATATCCATTTTAACTTTTTCCTGCCAACTCTTCAAGTCACTAGTACAAAAGCAGAAGTTCACCCACATGGCTTCGCCTGGGGGACCCACTGATTGCCTTAAGGGGGAGACTAAAGGCAAACCTTTCTTGGTTTGATTCCTTGTGTTGGTTGTCTCTGGGGTCTCTGAAATTGTCCCCTCAACAGGATTATTCATCTCATTCTCACTGCCATTTGGGTTTAATTCAGGGGGCGGAGTCATTGTGTGAGGGGGAATGTACCCAAGGTGGCCTGGGGTAACTAGGCTGTAAGGCTTGGACACCTAGAAATCAATTTCCTTGTGCTTTGTAGCCAATTTCAAACATCTCTGCCCTAAGCTACATGCAGAACAACATGGCTTTATTTCCTACCTGTTATCTCTTTCCAAAGTAAGGACTAAAGGGTCCTGTGGGGCCAAATCAGAGCCACATTCTTTCTGCCACTCAGGTTTGTTCTTTAGGGAAAAAACCATGTCTGCCTATATCACTCGATCTCATTTTTCTTCTTTTCTTAAAAACAACATCAACTGTCACAATGTATGATAATTTAAAGTTCGATTAGGGGGTCACTTTTTACCATTTCCTAACTGATACCAAGGCTACCATTGGGTAGAGTATTTCATCAGATTAGCTTTCTTTGAAAAATTACCCTCTGGGATTCCTCCCAAATCTTTCTCATGTGCTAAAATACGTCTTAGTGGACTCTTTTTAGTAACATTTTTACTTCCTAGGTTATTCATTCTTAATGCTATCTAAATTTCCAAACTTATCAGTATGTGTTAGTACTTCTCTTTTCCTTCTCTTTATGCCCTGTATACTGCACCTAACACATACTGGGTGTCTCCGAATCACCCAGCACCAATATTCATTTTTATAGTCCTAAAAAGCAATGGACACAAAAGGATTACACGTTCCACACAATCTACAAGGAACTGCGGTATGATTGGAGATAAAACAAGTTTCTTAAAACACTGCCTAAAATAATACTCAGGAATAGATCTCATGTAAACCTAGAGTTCACAAGCCTTGACTTTTTATGTAGTGTCCAAAAGCTTGGGTAACTGCTCGATGTTGTTCAAACACTTCTCAACCTCAGCCGGGCTTGGTGCTGTGCCCGTTTCCCTGGGGTGTTGCAGTTCATGTTTATTTATCAGTTGTTGTGTGATAGTTCGTTTTAATGTACCTCATGTTTTCCCCAAGTTGGTTTACCCCTCGGTTTTCCCCTCCCTCAAAGCTGTCCCTCATGCCATGCCCCACTCTTTGTTCCAGCTCCTTCCCTGCCTGTCAAGATGACCCAGCTCTTTATTCCTGAACCTTGCCTGTCAGTTTTGTCTTGGACCAATACCTGGCTGTACCACACCTTTGGAATTCCCCTATTGCAGGAAACCCCACTGGCCCATGGGACCTACCCTCTCCTCCCATCTGTCCTAATTAGTCCCAAGCAACTGATGGAATCCCCTTGCTGCTCCCCTGCAGATTCATTCTTGCTCAATCGTTTGTATCCACCCCCGAGCTGTACCCCTATAAAATCCTGTGCACAGAAGTGCTCGTGGCTCTTTGCTTCTGAATCCTTCCCTTAGAATAAACCTTTGCCTCACAGTGGAACCTCACAGTGGAAGTGCCTCCTCCTTCTCTTTTGCATGGTTCGTGCTGCAGTTCTCAGATCCTAAACCACTGAGTAGTGGCTCGACAGCTTAATCCGCAGGCAGAACCCACGCCTTGGCCGTTCCCCGCTCCTGGCACAGCACCGGAGTTTTCCCAAGAGCCAGCCTGGGCTCCGCTGGGCTGCGTCAATGGGGAACCTGTGCCAGTGCAGACTGTGCTCTGGGTGAAAAACCTTTTCCTGATATGGAAACTAAACTTGCCCTGTCCCAGCTCGCTGCCCTTTTCTCGAGTCCTGTCGCTGGTCCCAACAGTGACGAGAGCTGCAGCAGCCCCTCTGATTGCCCTCGGGAGGATGTTGAAGACCACAGCGATGCCCATTACCCTCCTCCAGGCTGAACAGACTAGAGTGGCCTCAGCTGCACCTAGGGCTTCCCCTCCAGACCACACTTCATCCTTGCAGTCCTCCTTTCCATTCTGGCTGATGGCTTAAAATATTTGTATATTGTGTTGCCAAAAACTGTACCTGTCTTCTTACAGCGCTTCTCTTGGCTGCTGCTTCAGGCTGTGGGCACCATAATCAGAGACACAGAACAGCTTTTCCTCCCAGAGTTATCCTTGTCCTCTGTACTTCCATGTGTCTGCCTTGATGTTCACTGTGGAACCTCTCTTTTTGTGGCTACCCATTGCTGTGCTCAGCAGGAACACAGTTTTGTTTGGACATGAGCTGCCACTGCCAGACAGACAGCAATTGAAGCCAAGAATATCAGAGGCTGCGCAGATTCTATTTTTGCCAGAATGAAGGAAAGAGAGTAAGAAAACCACAACGTTCTACTGAAATTTGATTGTCCTGGGAAACTCAGAAGCTGGTGGTGTTGTGGTACTACTGCCAATCCCTTCCATGAGAAGAATTCCTTTCAGGAAAATGCAAAATCATGTGACAGAGACAAAGTTTTTCCAGCAGCTGTTCCAGGTGCTCCGGCCATCAGCTCCTGCAGGAAGGAGCACAGCCCTCAATGCACGTGGGCTGTGGCTCCCTGTGGCACAGAAGCCCCCCGGGGGCACAGGTCTCTGGGGCCGGAGACGGGCACCAGCGCTGCCAGGGCTCGGGGTTGGCAGCTCTGCTTGGGCAGGGACTGTGCCACAGCTGCTGATGGCAGCGCTGCCCGGGCCCCAGGGCTCAGAGCAGCATTGGTGCCCGGGCCCACACGTTCCTTGTGCGAGTCACACCCGCGGGTTTAGGATGGCCATGGGCCGGGACGTGTCCCAAGGAGGCCGTGCCAGCTTCCCTGGAAGGGCCCGTGCCCTTCCCAGCGCGGCTGCGTCGGCAGCCCTGGGGGCTCCTTCTGCTGCCCTGAGCCCGCAGAGCATGGCAGCATTTGCTGATGCTCTGAGCCCTTCCTAAAGATCCTGTGGGGCTGCCTTAGACACCTGGGGCCAGGCATTCCTTCCAGCCTGGGCCACTTTGGCTGGGCTGGGGGCGGCCCCAGGGCAGGCGGCAGTGTGTGCAAGGGCCCTTGGTGACACGCTGCAGCACGGTCACCGTGGCATGGAACCGGGTGTCCAAGGGCCCTTTGTGACACGTGGTGACAAAGGAGCTGGCGGTGACAGGAGCACACCACAGTGCTTGGAGCATGCGACGAGACAGGACAGGACAGAGCGGTGCCGTGAGGAGCCCCCACACAGCGCACTCATTCATGTCCCACCCTTAGCTTTTCAGAAGCATTGTTCCTGCAGCTGAGCTCAAGGCCAGACCACAGGACTTGCTGACCAGTGGTCTTCCCGAGGTTCATCTTTTATAGCTGCCTTTGAGGGCAGAGTGTGGGACTTGGTCCCTGGAGCTTTTGCAAGACACCTCTCCTGTAAGTAGCTCCAGTCACTGACATGGAGCAGAGACCCTGGATAGTGCCCAACCAGGTCTGGGTGGAAAAGGAGGAGGAAGAAGGCCCTGGAGTTGGCGCAGCACTGGATACAGAGAAGGTGCTGCCATTCAATCCACCACAGGAGGGTGAGTGGCAGAGCTGGGCCACAGGAATGGTGCCTGCAGCCGGCTTGACCCCATGCCATGCCGTGCCATCCCCTGGGGACATGCCCATGGACAGGACGGAAGAGGGGCCGGGCAGACACCCCGCAGGGGCCGTGCTCCATCCCCTGGGCCATCCCGGGGCTCTCTCTGCCTGGGCAGCGCAGGGCTGGGCTGTGTTCTCCGGCCTCTCCCGCAGCCCCTCAGCTCTGGCTGCGCTCGCTCTTTGCCAGATGCAGCCCTGGAGCGCACACAAGAGGAGGAATCCAGCCGTGGCCGCTTCTGCAGGACAGCGCAGGTACCTGCAGCCACCCCCACCTGGGCTGGGCCTGCTGCCCCTGCTCAGCCCAGCACCGTGTGTGCAGCACTCCATGCAACATCCCCGGCTTCCTGCCCTTCTCCTACAGCTCGTCTGCAAATTCATGAGGAGAATGCAGGAGGAAGAGACCATCACCATGGGCACTGGGCTCAGAACCTACTCCCCCATCTTCAAAAACAAGACCAGTGCTGCCCTCCTGTGCCTGCTTGTAGAAGAAAATTTTTACTATCCAAACCAAGTAAGCAGCCTGTGGCCAGGATTTGATCCTCCCAGGAATTGCTTGGCCTGCCATACAACGCCTGCTGGTTGCTGTGAGCCTTTGAGACCTCATGGCAGTGCGCTGGGAAGGGAAGCACTTCTCTGGGGAAGCTGTGAAAATTGCTCCCTCTGGCAGCTTTCCAAGTCTCCCTGTGCCTTCTCCAGGTGCCTGCCATAGTGAGGTTCATCCACCAGTGGATCATGGCCAATGATTGTGACGAACACAGACTGGACAATGCCCTGCTGGATCTCACTGAAGCACAGCCAGATGACGCAGTGATGACGCTCCTGCGTGTGGCCCCGTCCTGTGACAGGTATGGGGCCCACCTGCCCACAGGGCTCAGGCCTCCCCAGCCCATCACCCTGCACAGCCTGCCCCAGGTGTGTGACCAACAGAGACTTCCAGGGCCCTCCGGCTGCTGCCTTTCACAGCCCTGGCACGTCAGCCCCTGAGCCTGCTGCCATGTTTCCTCCCTGCCCCTCAGGGCTCTGTCCCCACAGGGCTGGGCTGCCTGGCTGCTGCTGGCCAGGGCCAGTGGGCAGAGGCAGAACTGGCAGCCAGCTCAGCTCCCCCCGGGGCTGTGTCTGAGATGCCCCTGAGACATTGCTCTGGCCCCACAGAGCTGCCATGACCATGTGGAAGGCCATCATGGGCTCAGCCAGGACTGTGGAGCTGGCACTGCTAATCCTCCTGGATGTGCTGGAGAGCTGGCCAGAGCACAGCACGTGCACCTCCGATGGGGACGAAATGGGTGTCTTTGCCCTGGCTGTGAGTTACTGCAATTGGCCTTCTCTGGCCCCAAGGCCGCCTCTCCAGCAGCTCTCCATCCTCTTTCCCCCACTGCATCTCCCTGGCCCAGGGGCAGCTTCAGGCCCACCAGGCCCTGTGCTCCCCCAGCCTCTCTCCGGGCTTATCTCTGCCACGCTCGGACCCTGCCTGCCACACAAACACCTCGACACTGAGCGCTGTTTTCGGGGGCTTTGTCCTTTGCAGGCAACCGTGTTGATGTGGAAGATCCTCCAGGAGCCCCCTGTCCCATGTATTCTGAAGGTGTATTTCCCCCGCCTGTTTGTGCATCTGCTATTCCAAGTGTTCCTCAGCACAGAAGAGATGCCAGAGGAGGTCAATACACTCTGGAAGCGATGCCAGGAAGAGCACGGCCTTGCCACCAGCCCCAACAGGTGCTCCATCCCACTCCTCCTGTCCCTGCCATATGGCCTGGGAAGGAGCAAGTGGTGCCAGTGTGACCTGGGCTTTGCTGTGCTCACAGGTTTGCACTGCAGACCCTGAAGTCCCTGCTCTGCTTTCTCCACTGCGAGGATGTGGTGGTGGCAATGGAACGCAGGTGTGGCTGGGACATGCTGTTCTCTGTTGACACCCACCACTTTGCTGTGGGTCTGCTGGCCAGGTGAGACCCCCTTATACCCACTGCCTCTGACAATTGTGCTCTGTGCCCAGAGTGACGCACACAGTCCCCGTGGTCATGGGCCAGAGGGCCTTGTCACTCAGGGATGGCCAAGCAAACTGGAAAGGCTGGGGGAGGAGGGTACCCATGAGCAACCAACTCCCAAATGGCCCAGGCCCCCTTGCTGGAAGGGTGGTGGAGAAAGATGAGAACTCTGTGAGTCACTTGTGGGAGACATTTGCCCCACTAGCTCAGGGTCTTTTTCCTTTTTTCTTGTCAGAGAAATTTGCCATTCAGCCCTACACTTTGGTTCCGGGATTGCATTCTACCTGCTTGCCATGCTTGGCAAAGAGATGCCATACTGGGATTTCCCTGTCTTGGCATTCCTTGTGGAGGTGAGCCTCAAGGCCAGCGCTGCCTGGCTGAGCTGCCTCCCAGCTCTCTGCCCTCTCACAGCCACAGCTGCCAGGACGGTGCCTGTGCCCTGTGCTGCTGCCCTGGCCCAGCCCTGTGCGCTTCTGGGCTCCTGCCGTCTGGCTCCCTGTCACTGCCCTGTGCCTTTCAGGTCCTCGAGTGCCTGGACTTGAGGGAATGCAGTGACAGCATTCTGGAGATCATGGCACAGAACCTGCAGAGCGAGGACAGGGAGAGGCGTCGCTTGGCACTCAGAGGCCTCGTAGTGCTGGGCAAGAATCCCTCCATGGTGAGAAGGGGGCAGTGGCTGAAGCCGTGCAGGCAGCAGCGGGGGGCTGGGCAACGCAGCCGCTTGGCCTTGCTGGGGCTTCGGGCGCTGGGGCAGCTGCTCTCAGCTCTCCTGCCTCCCGCTCCAGCTGCCCCAGTGCTTCGGGACAGGCCTTTGGCCTCTGGGCCCCGTGGCAGCAGGGTGGCCTTTCACAAACTTGTGTTCCATGCAGGCTGAAAAATTGCGGAGCCTGACTGAAAGGCTTGTGGAGCTCCTGCAGGAAAATGAAAGCGACATGATCAGAATGACTATTCTTCTTCTGAGATATTTGCTGCTGGATAATGGTGCCCCAATACCCACCCCCATCGCCCTGCAGCTGGCTGAGGAGCTCCTGCCACTCCTTGACCATGTAAGGCTCTGTGCCCACAGCCACGGCCACTGGCTGCTGCCCGGACACTTGGTGCCCTGTGGAGATGCAGGCCTGTGCCCTGGGGGCCTGAAGCAGCTGATGCTGAGCTCTTTTGCCCTTCCTCTCATGCAGGATGATATCCAGGTGCAGCTGAGCTCCATGTGTGTCTTTCAAGAGATGCTGGACTTGTTAAGCAAAGATGGAAGAAAGGCCCTGAAGTCCCACGTGCATCAGAGCCTGGTCCCACTCTACTTCCACTGCCATGATGAAAATCAGATTGTTGCTGAGGTGAGCACTTGTGGCCGGCTGCTGTCCACCTGGGAAGGGGCTGGGCTGCCTCCTGCCCTGGCACCTTGCGGGCTGCAACCTCCTCCAGGCTGTGGCACTGGGATGCTCCTGGGCCCTGGCCTGTGGGGCCATCTGTATGTCTCTGCTGCTCTCCAAGCGTCCTGTGTAGTACTGTATTCTGCAGCCAGATTCCTGAAGAGAAGGAATCTCGAACAAGTGCCAGAGGTGGATGAGACATGGAGGTTCGGCGAGAGCCTGGTAAGAGCAGCCAAGAATCCTCAGCCTGGAGAAGGGCCCTGAGGGCGGTGCTCAGTGTGCGGGGCCAGGCAGCTGTGCCCCTGCCCGCTGCTGCGGCCAGAGGACGCGCGGGCTCTTCTCCAGGCTCCCGTGGGCCTGAGTCGGGTGCCCATGGAGGCCCGGCCCGGCGGGGCTGCGGGGCGGCACCGCGGCTCCCCGGACAGCAGCCGGCCCTCTGCCCCTCCTCTCGGGAGCCCTTGGCCAGCAGCTGCTGGCCGCGCCTCAGGGCTCTGCGGCCAGGGGAGGCCGGGGCTGGGCGCAGACAGCGCCCGGCCCAGGAGCTGAGCCCGCGCCAACCCTTCCCTCCTGCCGCTCTCTGCAGCTGGCACAGGACAGGAGCCGAGCGGCCGAGCACCTGCGCCGGGCCCTGCGCTACGTGGAGAGCCCACAGGAGCCCCTGCGAGAGGCGGCCGTCCGGTTCATGGGTGAGTCCCGAGCCCGGGCTCCCTCCCCGGCCCGGCCCGCCGCAGCTCGGCCCCAGCCCCGCCTGCGGCCCCGGCAGCGCCAGCCGGGCCCGGCGCCGTGCAGCCCCGCCCGGCCTGGGCATTGCTGCTGCCGCCCTCTGGCAGCCGTGCCCTGGGGCGGCAGCGTGCGGCAAGGGCCGGGCTGAGCCCTGCCGGGCCAGCAGCCCGTGTGTCCACAGTGCCGGCAGCGCCGCTGGCAGGGAGCTGTGCCGCTGGGGCCGTGACAGGCTCTGTGTTCACAGGCATGGCCGGGCGGCACCTGAGGGGGCAGCAGCAGGAGCTGCAGCTGATCTGCACTGGTGAGTGAGGGCAGCGGGCTGACAGCAGGGACTGCCAGGGGGAGCTTGTAAGCCCTGTCCCGGCTGCGGAGAGCTCTGCTCCCGTGGGCAGAGCGCACGGAGATTTCAGGGCGACGTGGGCCGTTCCTGGCCAGCAGCTTCAGGCTGATCCCCTTGCTCCCTGCTCCCTCCCGGCCACGGCAAGAGCTGGCTGGGATGGCCCTTGCAGGAGGCTCTCCTGGGCTCCCGGCAGATCCGGCTCTGACCGTGCCTCTGTTACTCTCTCTTGCAGCCCTGGAACGCCTGACGGCGGACACGAGCAGTGCCGTGTCAGAGCTGGCACTTCAAACACTGCATGTCCTCCGAACAACACCGCATGGCCGATATTCCATCTTCCAGAGGCTGCACGATAAGCTGCACAGGGCATGGATCACTCTGCCTCGTCTCTCGCGGCTCAGCTGGCTGCACTGCTGGAGCTCTGAGGACAGCTGATCTGGGAGGGTCTCTTAGCTGGTGCAGCCTGAGCCAGTGGGGATTTTTACTTTTCTTTAAGATTTTTCTTTTCTACCGTTCTAATTTTTACCCTCTGTAAATATAGACCGTGTTATAATATACACACTCTCACGAGATTTTTTTTGCTGCCCAGGGTCCGTAGGGCATAGGGGAGGAGGGGAAAAGGGTGCTTGTGCTCACCCAGCTGCCCAGGTGTGCAGTGCTGCAGGGGAAATGGCCAGAAGCCCCTTGGCCTTTGGTGGTTCTGATGAAGCCTTTGTGCTGCCCACAGAGCGGCTGGGTAGGGGCTGGGGCTGCGGGGATCCCTCTCAGAGCGGTGCCTGGAGATGGCCACAAGCTCTGTGCCAGGCAGGAAGCGCCATCCATGTCCTCCTGCCCGTGTGCTGCTGGCTGCCTTGCTGAGCGCTCCCAGGTGCCTCTGCATGGGGCTGCTCTGGAGCTGCTGTGGGGCTGCAGCTGTGGAGTACCTGCTGCAGGTTGTTAAAATCAGGAGCCCTGTGCATTCTATGTAGAGAACGCTGGTTGCATAATAGATCTGCCTTCCTGTCAAAAGCAGGCAATTAGTATTAATGATTTCATCACAAAGAGCAGGAGAACACTTAAAAGTTGCCAGAGAAACTGCATTTAAAAACACTGTTAAAACAAAGATTATGATGCTACATAGGAACAGGTGCATCCCTCAAAAGCCTGGAGAAAAAAGTAAGACCTTAGAGACATGGTGCCAATAACAGCACAATATCCAAATTACACATTAAGGACTTTTGGAGAAAGTTTGTACTCTCTAGATACAAAAACTCATAATAGAATACAGTCCACCAATACATGGTGGCCATGTGTTGGGCATACCACATGACACAATGTTAGCCTCATGTTTTGGTGAAATACACAATTAAGTAGGGAGTTAAAGATTGGTGGGAATTAATCTGGAGAGCTTTCTGTGTGACGGGACTAAAATAAGCTTGATTTTTAGCCTACAAAAAAAAAATCTCATAAAAATTACAATTATTGTGTAGAAATGCAGGAAAGTACATATATGTGGAACGGAAAGAGCAAACATGAGACAGCATATCCAAAACATTTTTTATCTGAATTATTAAAAATATACACTTTGGATATATTTTGAATATATATATAACCTTTTGTTAGGTTGGCTTGTCATGATGTTTCAGCTTTCTAGAAGACAACGATAAGGAAGATGAATGCAAGTTTATAATGAAAGTTAAGGAATGTAATTGGTCCAGTTTAAGGAACATTTCATGGCAGGAGCGAGTTTTGAAGAGAACAGGAGGAAATAGTCTCACATGTAGGCCACGGGCCCTACATGAAAGTTAATTTCTGCTGCAGTGCCAAGCAGGAGCAGGGATTTTTAACCATGAGTGATGACAAAGGAGGATGTGTTGTGGTTCATTAGAGTACACTGAGTGCAAATCTACAGAAAACTCAATGATATGGCATCATATGAGGATCTAGTGACCTCCCAATAAGGCTTATCTAAGTAACTAGCATATGAATAATTAGTTATCTCCAAAAGTGCCTCATAGATATGCAATACAGGATGAAATCCAGTAAAAGAATAATAAAATATATGAGAAGCTAATTAAAAGTCTAAAGGGGATGTTGTAGTTCAGATTTTCTGTGTCTCAACCACTGGCCAGATGGGTCCACGGGTGCTTTGGTGACCACTGTGTTGTAGTAATGTGAGCTGGATATGTATCACACTGCTCTGAATTGATACTACTGGGTGACAGAACAGATGCTGATGAAGGCTTAAAAAGCAGATTGAGCCTAATTTTTGGAAATTCTGGAAGCAGGAAAAATTCTGGAGAAAACATCTCCAGGCAGTGAATGAGTTTCACTGCTCTAAGGCATTAAGAGTGCTTGTATGGGACACATGCTGAGAAGAGCATCTGGCTTCTGGGCTGCAGGCTTTGGGCTTCTGGAAGAGGATTTCTTGTACAGCAGAAGTCAGTTCTTCAGGACAGAGGTGCAATCCTTTGATTTATTCTGCAGCAAAAGTCATCCACTCAAGTGAGAAAAATTATTTTTGGTACCTATTCCTGAAATGCTCTTGCTGACATTCTGCAAATAATTCTGCTACCAATGGTGAGTGGAGACTGAGCCAAAAGTAAGAGGGAAAGGAGGAGGTCAGCTTATGAAAAAAAACATTATTAAAGTCAGCACACTACTGCTAAGAGCCATCTCAGAGTCATACATAATATGCTGTCATGGGCTGTACCATAACTTTCCTGACTGACACAGTCACTTTCACTGACAAGCAACATGCAACCCTCATTACCAGTGGACACTTCAGAATATGTGACTGAAGAAGTCCTTGGGTAAAATAACAAAAACAGACCACAGTATCTACAAGATACTGTGAGAAACATTTAGAAACGGGAACAGTTAGAAAGCTTTATCTTAGTGGGAGTTCTTTAAAACAATTAGACAAGTTTTGTATTCCAGTGAGGCAGCTTCTTGCTTAAATACCAGGGATCTGATGAGATACATTTTAAGCCAGGTCATGCTTTCTTTTTTCTGCCAAATATAATTAAAAATGTATTGAAATGTGCAAGCTGCACTATTCATTAAGCATTTGCAGATGTAACACCATGAGGAGCACTGCTGCTGTTCTGCTTTTGGCACTTGACATTACCATGGCAAAAAACATGCTGAGCTAATAGAGTGTCTGGACATTGGAAACTGAAGCACAGCTGGCGTTGAGAAAAGCAATTCCCTAAACTAAAAATTACCTGTAATGCAAGTTCTTGGAATTCTCCTTTAACTAAAAAAAAAAAAAAAAATTGTGGTGAAAATCTGACAAATAAAGACAAGGACTGGCTAAAAATACAAGCAGGGATTTTTTTTTGTTTTTCTACAGACTGTGAAAGTTTGGATTCCTGCTCCTATTTAGAACTAACCCAGAATTATCAAGTTTGAAGTCCTTTACAATTTTTTTTCTTTTAATTTATGAAATATGTTAAACCATCATCTTAAATTATGAAGTCTGATTTTAAACCACAATGTCATCAACGGCAATATGAATTCAAGACCAGAAAGATTTCTTCCTGAAAGATGCAGGTTTGATAGGGCTGCAGTTTGTAGGGCAAGCACGATGGTACTTAAGCACATACTTTATACCAGTAAAATGCAAAATCATATAATATTTTAGGTTGTGAAAAGAGATTTGAGAGCATTGGGTCCAATCATTAATCTTTCTAAATGAACCACTAAATAAAGGACATTCCTAAGTGCCACATCTACATGTCTTCTAAATACCTCCAGAGACGGTGACTCAGCTGCTTCCCTGAGCAGCGGTTACAATGATTTACAGCTCCTTTGGTGAAGAAATTTTTCCTAATACCCAGCCTAAACCTCCCCTGCTGACTCCTGAGGTCATTTCCACTTGTCTCATTTCTTGTTTCTTAGGAGAAGAGACCAACCCATGCCTGCCTAACCTTCTCTCAGGAAGTTGTACAAGAGTGAGAAATCCTCCTGACCCTTCTTTTCTCCACAATAAGCCACCCCAGTTCCCTCAGAGTACTTCCTCAGAGGGTTTCAGCTCCTCCTCTTTGTTGGCCATTCTGTGTGCATTGATCCCACCATGTTACCTTTTTTGTGACTGTAATGAACCTGTTCACATTCAGTAAAAGCTTGGTTCCCTGCTCTTCTGGGTCAGAAAAATTCCCTATTTTGCAGCTGATCTTCTGGATTCGTGCTCTGCCTCTGGCCAATGATACAGGGTTTTTTAAGCCAAACCTTAATTTGAATTATTCTTATTGGTAAGTTGTCAAGTCTCAGTTTGAATTTTCCTTTGGGAATCTTAAAAAATCCATTTAATGGAGTTTCCATCAATGTATTCTTTTTTCAGTAATAAGTAAGCCTTATGTAGTAAGACACTACGTATCAGACACTTCCCTTGGCAAACAGTGATCCTTGCTTACTGAAAACTCCCTCACTACAGGTTATTTTTAAAAACTGTATAATAATTTTGATGTGTCATAATCCACCGGTAATTTTGAACAGTAGCTTATCTCAGTCCAATGTCATTCTTGGCTGATGGCCTGGAAGCATTATCTAGATCTGGAAAGGTCAAAAACAATTTCAGTGCCAAAGTAATGATAAGCTGCAGGTGTGAGTGGAAGCTTTCCAGATCACATAAAATGCCAGGAAATTTTCCCAAAAAGATTTTTTAAGCATTTATAAAGTAATTGAAATAAAAAAAAATATTAATATATCTGTAATATGTAAGTAGCAGAAGAAAAACTGTAACTTTTGCTGTCTGTAAATTATTGTATTCATCAGAAATTTTTTAAAACATAAATTGGAGTCAGTGAAATGTTACTAGATCATGTTCCATATTACAAGCTCTTCAGTGAATGTTGTGGGCCAGTATTTTGTTCTTTGTATGTGCCTGTGTTATGTGAACATTTGGAAATAATTTTTGCAATCAGAACGGTGAAGAATACACGTTCTTATGATGTATGGACTTCTCATTCCTTTAAGACTCCTTAAAGTTCAATCAATCCAGACTTTGTGGTTACTTTGGAACAAAAAACCACCTCTTAAAAACTCACAGATGGAGAAAAATCAAAAGCTTAAAGATGAGACAGACTAATAGGAGTAGGAGGTTATAGATAGGCAGTAAGCTAACCTATGCCCAGTTTGGCTTGTAAAATGGCAGTGGAAAACAAGCCAGGCAGCCCAGCAAAGCACAGGTCTGCCACAGAATGTTCAGAGGGAGCTGAGCCTGGGGCCTTGCTCCCAGCCAAGCACTGAGAGTCAGGAGGAGCTCTGCTCTCATGTACCATTGCCACTGCCCTTGACGTTATTCAGGTCTGTCTTTTGCACCTGTGCTCAATGAGAGATTCATAAAGACTTGTGTCCGTGTCAGATCATAGAAAGAAACCAAACAGAGCTATTGAAGGACAGATATGTGCCATCTAGAAATGCTAAGACATAAAGGGAAAAAAGCTGGATTACCCCACATCATTATTTTTTTCCCCAGGTCAAATGAACATTTTACATTAGTCTTGTTAATTTCTTCTTTTTCAAATGGGTGAAAACACTTAGTTTAATTCAGAGCCTACAGCTCTGATACATCAGGTATCACATATCAGTCAGGAGCTGAGACTGCCACTGCAAAGCCCACAGCTATGGCCAGAAATGCAGCAGCCTGCTTACCCAGTTGTTTCTCTCCCTTTTCTTTCCAAAACTCTGTGCATACCATTGGTCTATTTTATGAAACTTTTTTTTTTCCCCCGAGAGAATTAATTGTCACCTTGAAAAATCTATGGTTTCATTCTTGGGAGTGCTTCTGGAATTGCTTTTTTTTTGTTGATGGCAGCATTGATATGAGCTGCAGCATGCTCCAAGGTGTTTCTCCAGCAGATGGTGCAAAATATTTTATAATATGGTGGTTGTAACAGTGGGAGTAGTTCCTATGTTCCTGGGAAAGCAGACTTCAAGAAAACAAAAAAATTGTCATGATTGCAAGGATGTTTAAGCAGTTGTCAGGACAAATATAGCAATACTAACTGTTATCCCTGCAAGTTATAGTTTTCATATAGCAATGGCTAGATTTCTTCATCTTTCTGCTTTGATGGTATTGAAGTAAGACGAGCAGCAAAGATTGCAACCAGACTTTTAATCACTGTTTATAATTACATTACAGTTATAGTAAGTGATGAGAAATAAATGAATAATTATTTGTTCATTTTAGCATCAACAGATAACAAGTATCAGCACCAGAGCCTTGGAACTGTCATCAGCTCTGAGGATGCTGATAAAAACAGGGGATAGCACACACACAGAGACATTAATGCTTTGTTAATACCTTGAGACTGCTGTATCTGTATGGCTCATGAGGCTGCTGTGTGGTTAATCAATACCTGTGCATCTCAAAAAATGTACAGTCATAGCTACTTCACATTGCATTCACAATAAATTTATTTAAGAAAGAAACAGCACACAGATTTTCAGTGGAGGTGGATTTCCTTTGTGTGTGTTCACTATTTGAATATTTGTACCATATTAAATAGGTTAAATAGAGCATATCTTTATAATTCATCTTTCATCTTTGTTCTTAACGCTCCAAAAGTCTGGACTTTCTCATTATATTTCCTTTAAGTTGGATATTGAAACTAATGAAAACTTAGAAAAATACTAAATATATTTCTAATTTGATGCTTATTAAAATCCAATTTGGAAAAAAATTGTATTCACATTACCTTAGGGCTGTATTGAAATGCTTTTCAGCTGTCAAGAAAAGTTAAATGCAGAGAAAGCACACACTAATGAGTTTGATAGTAAAGGCTTCATTTTGAGAAATCTGTTTTAAAGATATATGCTTTCCTAGCTTTATATTTTACAAATAGAATGAATCATCATGAAAATATTTATTAATACATATTTTATGTTACTCCAATGCTTCTGCCAGTGTTAAGGCTTTAGGAGTCAGTATTAAACTCATTGATGCTATTGAAAAGCTTTTGTATTCTCATGACCAATGAAGTTATCTATTATTTTCTGAAGTTTTTTCTAGCAGTAACATTCCTTTCCCTGTCACAAAAAAGGTTGGTTTCCTAACAACCGTGTAAGATTTTGTTCTCATATATCTTAAAATATGCTGTCTGGTACTTGTCTTTGATATTCAATTTCAACACATTTCCCCACAGTTAATTGAGTTCTTTAGTTTATTAACTGTTAGAAACAAGTCCTGAAATGCAGCTAAATTGTATAATACCTAGAATTGACTATATTTACTCCTGATTTACCTGAAAAATAGAATTTGCTGATTGAGGTATCTGCAAAATCTTTCTGACTTTACCACCACAGTCATGGTGTTTATTTCATTTTCCATGAAAAATGTTATCAAGTTTAGTAAAACCTCAACTGGAAATTAGTAAGATAGACATTTTAAAAGTGATTTTATGAAAATACTGTCACTATTTTCAAAGCAGACTTTTGTCTGTGAGTGTCTCCATTTACCCCAGGATCTAGGGTACACATGCTTCCTGACAGCCAGTCTGGGGCACAGCTGCTTTAGCAAGTCCCTGTGCTTTCCCAGACCCTTTCTGCTAATCCACCACTCTCCATGCTGCCCCAGTCCTGTGAAATTTCAACAGAGTATTCTGGGCTGGAAGAGACCCACAGGGATCATCGAGCCCAACTCTTAAGTGAATGGCCTGTATGGAGATCAAACCCACAACTTTGGTGTCATTCCTTGCTTTTGTGGAATACACACCCACAAAAACATTCAGTCCTCATGTTTGCAGGTGCTGAGCTGCTGCTGAATTATTTTGATTGCAGTGTATTTGTTGCAGATGGTGTGAACAACTCTCACCAGGCTCTGCAACCCAAGTACACTGTGACCATTTGATTCTACACTCTCCTTTGCCATGGCAAGGACCCCTAACATCTTCAGAAGGGCAATTTGCCACCTCTAGCTCTGTGGCCTCCCCATTACCTATCAGCAGAAGTCAATATAGGACTTGGGACAAGAAATAACTTAAGAGCTTTTACTTTCCATAATTAATTTTTCTAAAATCTTTTCATAAGTAGAGAAACACTACTAACAAGATACAACTCTATCCTTTTTTTTTTTGTTGGTTATTTTTTTTTTTTGCGTGGTTTAGTTTGGGCTTTTTCTTTTGTTTAGATGGGCTTTTTGTTGTTTTTTGTTGTGTTCTGATGCATAAAAAATGAAAAAGGATAATTCCTATTGAAATGTCAAAGTACTGAGGTAAACAGATAGCAATAGACTTTCACTCAGGCATTATGATTACTTAAATACATTGCCATAAAAAGGCAAACAATCAACAGAGTTCTTTAAAAGGTTCAGTGCAGATTAGTTTCTGGCAAGGACTGTGCACTGTTCAAGGCTTCATTAAAGCCTTCCATTTATGAATTGTCAGGAAAAAGCAAAGGATGCTATGTATGCTATAAAATGAAACAAAAGCCTCAGAAGCCCTCACAGGGCATTGGGCAGCTCATTTTAAGAAGGTTGTGAACGCCATTATCTATCACTGCCTCGGGGTCACAGATAGCAGCAGGACTTGGGAAATAAAGGCATCAATCAGGAACAAACATTTATGTGTGTGCCTCTCCAGAGTTTAATTCTAATCTGAAAAAGAGCTTTAAATGTGAAATACAAATATTTATTCTCCCCCTTTTTCAAAGGGAAAGTGTATTTGAGGACATGCAGCACCACACTGACTCCCCTCCTGACTCTGTTGTCTCTGACAATAGGTGGCACTGGGAATTTTCACATGAAAATCTGTTGAGTTTATCCTTCAGTTTTTGCCATTGAACTAGTCCCCTGTAAACATTTCCCTGTATAAAATGTTTTGGAAATATCACAAGCTATATCCTTCAGTTATTTACATAGTGTCATTCCATTGTTTTGAGACTATTTGTTAAAGGAAAATAATGAATATTCACATTACTGGACACAATATTGATGCTGGGAGACTTTTTTTTTTTTTCTGTTTTCTGAGTTAGTTATTTACACCATACCTTCATACTTGTGAGAGTTAATTTGTCAGAGTTTCTTTGTCAGCTCTCCAGGATGTCTGACCAGAGCATGACAAATGTTCCAATTTAGCTATTTTATGTACCCTTTCCACAACTTTTGCCTTTCTTGTTCAAAGAAAGAAGGAAATGAAAGACACTTGCATTCCATCAGATAAGGTTTCTCCTTAGAGCACAACTGCAACAGCAGGATGCTCTTGCTAGATTCTCTTCTTTTTGAATAGGGTCTGATGCTTCAATGTTCTTCATGAGGAGGTTGTATCTGTGAACAAGCTCTCTGGTTCCTTTCCAAACCTTCTCTGGTAAGATGCCCGTGTGTGTTGGGATTTTTGCTGACTAGAGACTGGAAAAGTACAAGGCCATGGCTAATTCCAAGTCCTGCACCTGCAAGATAGCCTGTCCTTGGGCCTAGCTGGGTAAGATGACAAGTAGACAGACATGGGAAATGGGGAATGTAGGCCGAAAAGAATTAGGAGGCGTTGATGGTATAGTTTAACCAATAGATCGCTTGGCTTACAGAATATAATAAGCTTATTACTTGCTGTATAAGTGTCTGATGCTTTCTTCAATAAACGGAACTTGTTGATGATTCTTATTGAGTCCTGAGTTTTCCCTGCATCCGACAAATGGCTCGTCCCTGACAAATGGCTCATTCTGCAACAAATGGTGCCCGAACAGGGACCCTATGGACTCTACGGACTCTACAGACCCTACAGACCCTATGGACTTTACTGAAGATTTGAGCTTGTGAGCCACGGTCGGTGCAGTATTTGGGTGTCAGTCCCGACGCAGCCCAGGAGGCACAAAAAGTGGGCCCTGCCTCAGGAGACCCCATATGGGAGTCCTGGAGAAAGGCGAAAGGGCGGGCTGCAGTGCCCTGGCTGTTATGAACAAAAATTCTGTTAATTTTTTTTGTGAGGAAAAGTTACAAAAAGCAGCCAGATCACTGTCGCTGCAAAGTTCTGCTTGTTTTGTTAATGTAATCATGGGTCCTTGTAGCTAATCGCTCCTTTTGTATTAGCAGAGCCTTGCCCCAGGCTAAGGTGTACTTTTCCCAGAATGGTGAAGAGACCTGAGAGGGTGGGGGGGGTTATGCAAAGTGACTGCAGGACCAGCATGCTTTGTGGGACCCCCTACTCCAAACGTGCAAGAAGAACCCCAAAAACAACGAGCCACCTGAGAGTTGAGAGACTGGAGCGATGTCTGGACGTGAGGAGCGGAGTGCTGAGCCTGCAGAGATGCGGAGCACCTTCGGAGTCCCTCTCGCCCTGACCACGGGAGTCATCCCTGGCACGGAGACTGAGGGGGACGGGGCAGGGAAAAGTAACATCGGATGGGATCACCACAGCCTAAAGGCTCCCACGGGGACCGGGTCCCCAGCTCTGCCCCTAGAGGACAAAGCTGCGCATGTCCTCCTCCTCTGAGTTGCCCTGGGAGAGACGACGGGAGACTGCAGCCTTGCCGAGCTGCCCAATCCTGAGCTGATCACTTATAATAAAGGCATTAAAAAGGAGAAGAAGTCTCCTGGCCCTGTTTATTTCACTGGCAATCTCTCAGGAGAGTCCAGCTGACTGAATGCCACCGATGTCCTAGAAAGGCTGCAGCGCGCTAAATGACAGGTTAGAAGGTAATACAGGGACAAGCGGCATATAATCCTTTTAAATGCTTTTAAGAAAAACGGGGACTATAGACTGTCGACCTGGGAAGAGAATTCCCGAGATTGCTGCATATAGACTTGCAAAAACGTGTGTTGTGGTGCTGAGGCTGCAAGTACATGCACAATGAATGAGCGGCTGTGCTGTGATGGCGGCAGCAGCCGCGGCTCGGGGCGCCTGCAGAGCTGTGCCACTCCGAACTCGGCGTGGGCGCTGTGCCATGGGGAACAGCCCGGCGGGCGGCTCGCCTGAGGCGGCAACGGCGGCTCCAAGCAGTGGCGGGCGCGAGGAGCGGAGAGCTCTCCCGGTGGCAGCGGCAGGGGGAGCGGAGCCCCGCCATGGTGGGGAGCGACCCGCGCCGCCCGGGATGCTGCGCTGCAGCGGGGCACGCAGTGAGTCAGCCTACAGCGCGTCTCGCGAAACAGGAAGCCCAGCGCGGGGGGCGCCCCGCTCCGATACGGGCGGTGGCGCGGGACTGGAGCGCTTTCCCAGCGCGAGCGCTTCTTCCCTCCGACCCGACCCACGGCCGGCGGGGGCCTTCCTTTGGACCCGGCAACCAGCAGAAGCCTCAGTTTAAGCCTGGCACCCTCAATAGACTGTACTTTAAGTGGACTGCAAGCCGCAGCGTGTCCAGGCGAGAGTCAAGGAGCCTGCTGCATCGAGCAGACAACCAGTGGGAGCTTTATTGATCGGACGCTCAGCTGCCAGCATGTTGGGACTTGCTGTTTAGACTAATGTGGAAATCCATAAAGTCAGAGGGTTTTTAGGAAATGGTTAAAAAAGAGTATTTAGGCCTCAGGATGTGGCTCGAAGTTCTGTTACAGCAGAAAAGTTTCCCAAGCAAGCAGAAAAGTTTCCCAAGCAGTAGACGTGACAAATAACAATACAACTTTTTAGATTTGGCTTTAGGATGGCAACAAGTTTATTTAATGTATATCTTTAGAAGGTTACTGTGAATAGAGCTCTGTTCTTTGTTTCTTATGAAATAGTCTTTGTTTTAGCTACCATTACGTATGTTTTATAAGGTTGGATGGAAAGCTTGTCAATATGTCTTGTTTTGGTGTGATTGGCTGAAAATCTAAAATGAGATGATTTTATGTCATTCCGTTTTATCCCACCTTCTGGGGCATTTCCCATTAGGCCAGCATGCTGTTAACATCTAACAATGTTCTGAGGCTCATGTGTTAATAATAATAATAATAATAATAATAATAATAATAATAATAATAATAATAAAAGCTGGCCTAGATTTGTCCAGTGTGGTCCATATTTGGACTTCTTGCCACGGCAAGTGGGTTCCTCTCTTAAGACGTGGGTTTCTGACACCATTGGATCTATAGCTACCCTGGTGCCCTGACAGACTAATTAGCAGCAATTCACATCGAGCCTTTGAAATGCATATGGAGTCGCGGAAAGAGTGTTTTGCAGTGCTGGCTGTGCCGCTCCTGATTCAGCATAAGCGCTGAGCCATGAAGGGCAGCCACGGTGAGCGGCTCGCCTGAGGCAGCGGCGAGCAACAATACGAGCAGCCACGGAGCCTGAGCCAGGCGGGCGGTGCCGTGCCCGCGGTTCGCTGCGCTGCGCACCGGCCAGGCTGGGTGCGCGGAACTCAGCAGCGGGTGGGCAGCCTGTGGCGGGACCCACCGTGCCCTGCTGGCAGCCTGAAGCGGTGGCGGCGACGGCGCAAAGAGGGCGCAGGGCGGTGGGGGGGCCCCCGCTGTGGAGCCGCGACTCACGCCACCGAAATGCTGCGCTGCGTCCAGCAGCAGCTCCGTTACCCCACCGCACCACAGCGACACGAGCAGCAGCGGCCCGATCCCAGGGCCTTCCACGCGCGACTGCTTTCCCACCTCCGCCCCGTGGCTGGGAAAAGCTTCAGTTTTAGACCTAATAGCCGTAATAAATGTGACTCTTGTCAAAAACAAAAATAAAAACAACAACAAAAAAATCCCTCCTACTGCAATTAAGAAACCAGTGATAATAAATAAGCGACACTGAAGAGCATTGCTTTCAAGACGCTCCTCATCTAGATTAAAAAGACCTTTTTGTTCTTCCTGGCAGAAACTGTGAAAGAGAAATAGAGAAATCAGTGTGGTGAATACATTGAGATAAATTTTGGGCGGTTTAGCTTAGCATCCATTATGCTGTCTTAAAATCACCTGTATTAACATAGACTTTAAACATCAGAAGCCCAGACAACTCAGTCAGTGGAACATCAAACTCTGAAATTGTATTTAGAAAAATTTAAAAATGTTAAAGATGTGTTAAAGCGATTGTGTAAGTAAGATGTAATGAATATGCTTTTTGTATTCTTTGGGCCTTGCTTGGATGTGGTAGATGTAAAAGCAAGCACTGAATTCAAAAGAATTTTTCCACAGGTATACCTTGAACAAACTCCTTATGTTTAGGTGCATTCAAGTGTAAAAATACTGTAGCAAAAACATGAAGAAAGTTGTTTTAGCTTAGTATTTTAGAGTTAAACCTGTAAGTAAGTTATAGTAAATTTTATATTCTATTCTATTTCTATAATAAATTCTATTCATTGCTAAGTAGTTTAAGTTAAATTATGTATTAAGTGCCATTAAATGTTAAATACTGATAAGGTTAATTTTTGTTAAGTTTATGTTTTCTTAGGTTTAAGTGCTGTTCAGTTTAATTTCTGTTAAGTTTAAGTGTTATTAAGTTTAGGTGAAGTTAGATTCTGTTACATTTAAATTATATTAGATTTAAGTTATATAGAATTTAAAGTCGGTTGAGTTCTGTTAAAGTTAAGGTCTGTTGAATTTAAGTGATTTTACATGTAAGTTCTGTTGATTTGAAAATTTGTTAAGTTTAGGTTCTGTTAAGTTTTGAAAAGGTTAAGGTCTGTTAAATTCAAGTTCTGCTAAGTTAAAATTCTGTTAAGTTTAGGTAAAGATAAGTTTAAGTGATGTTAACTTCTGTTAAGTTTAAATATTTTAAGTTTAAGTATTTTAAGTCTAAGTGCTATTAATTTTAAGTGATGTTAGACAGATTTATGCTTTTATGCTAGGTGTTTATTTTATGACTTGTGAGCAAGGTGTTGTCGTGAACATCAGAGAAACTCTAGTTAAAAGGGACAATCAGAAGCATTTCTGAGTAGAGCCATTCCTATTTGAAGTGTATCTGCTGTGAGAATGGAAAGCAAACTTACCAGACAATCCACGCAGATGAAACCTGCGCACATGTTGCTCCTTTAGCTTATTTTTGTAGGTTGTACTGGCACACCTGAGTTTTGTTTGAGCCTTGTAGCACATAGAATCCTTTTTGTATCCGTCATATAGCATATCCTATAAATAGTGATAGCCTTTTTGGTTTGTCTCCCTGGCTTAGATCCCTTGTAAGAGAGAAACCTTGCTAGCTGAGAATACTACTTGCAATGTAATAGGTATTAGAATTGCCCAATCTTATATTGCAAAGAGTGTGACGCAGTTTGCCCACAAAACTTTGCATGTTCCAAAAGAAAACAGGGAAAATGTTGGGATTTTAGCTGACTAGAGACTGGAAAAGTACAAGGCTGTGGCTAATTCCAAGTCTTGCACCTGCAAGATAGCATGTCCTTGGGCCTAGCTGGGTATGATAACAAGTAGACAGAGAGATGTGGGAAATAAGGAATGTAGGCCCAAAGGAATGGGGAAGAGTTGATGGTACAGTTTAACCAATAGATCGCTTGGCTTAAAGAATATTCATAAGCTTATTATTTGCTGTATAAGTGTCTGATGTTCTCTTCAATAAACGGAGCTAGCTGAACACTCATATTGAGGGTCTCGAGTCTTCCCTGCACCGAGACAAATGGCCAACTTCAATAGAATTACTTTCTGTTAAGGTTCTCTGAGTGGAAAAAACAAAGCCACAGGACACCACAAAAGCCATGAGCCAAAATACATCCTGAAGCACATCATGAGAGAACCGCTTAACGGGAATGGTGGGTGCATTCCCTCAGCCTTGTCCTGGGGCTCAGCAGCCGAGGGCTCTGGCTGCACATCTGGACACGCCGTGCGGAACAGTGGGAAAGGATCCATGGCAGGACATGCAGGGGAGCAGCCCCCACGCCCCAGCCCTGCCCATGGGGGCCTGCAGCCCGTGGGGATGGAGCAGCAGTTTCTGGGGTGACAGAGCCAGCAGCTGGGCACTGCAGCACACACTGCACACATCTACTGCAGGGATATGTTAGCAATATTGTGTATACATACACTCCAAACTGAAAATATTCAGGCTAAGTGTAGCCTAACTTCAGAGGCATTATGGAAGAATTATTACCGCTGCTTTCAGGGCTGAATTTTGGAACATTATACTTTTTTTTAATACTGTATGAAATAAAAGTCTGAGTCTGGAAAGGGAGTTTTTCAATCACAAGGGTTCTTGCTTCACTCCAGGAAAAGTGTAATTCAGTGTACCAGGGAGATTTTCTCTTAACATATTGCTGAGTTCTCATGCTGCCATTCATTAGTAGAGATGAGATATTTTCTCACTGTTTATGTTTTATTTTTGTTTGGAAACAGTAGGGAAGAAACATACCCACTGTGAAGATTTGGTTCATGTGGATCAGTTATTATTTCAGCTGCCTAAGTTGAGAGAGGAAATCACAGAGGTTATCCCAGGCAGAATCTGGTGCTGATGCTTGTGCCATTGGAGTCTGGAGTGGGCTCTTTCCTAGCACAACTCACCACACTGAGCTGCTGGGCATATCTCATTTGTTTTCTGGTTTTCACTACTAAGAACAGCCAGCATCATTTACCAGTACCTAAAACAGATTTGTTGGTTCCTCTGAATCAACTCGAATTGTGAGTTTGAGTTTCTCCAGGTTTCAGCCTGGAGAAAAGGAGGCTCAGGGGGAGCCTCGTGGCTCTCCACAAGTCCCTGACAGGAGGGTGGAGCCAGGTGGGGCTCTGCTCCCATGGGAACAGAGACAGGACAAAAGGAAAAGGTCTCAATTTGCATCAGGAGAGGTTTAGATTGGAAATTAGGGGACATTTCTTCTTGGAAAAGGTTGTAAAGCATTGGAACAGGTTGCCCAGGGCACTGGTAGAATCACCATCCCTCAGAAGACATGTTGATGAGGGACTTGGGATGTGGTTTAGTGGTGAACATAGTGATGGTGTGGTTGATGGTTGGAATTGATTATTGTGAAGGTCTTTCCCAACTTTAAGGATTCCCTGATTCCTTCCATGATTCTAAACAACCCAGTGATAACGTAATCTAATCTCTCTTGGTGTAAATGACTTGGTTCACTCTCTGATGTTTTCTCCACATCCATGTGCCAATGCATCTTGCAGCACATGGAAGGAACAAACCAGGTGTGAAGACTGGAGAAGGAAAATGAGCCCACATCACTTCCTTGGGAAGAGACGAGAAGATCCGGCAACTTCCAGAGGGGAGGTAAAACAGAAAAAAAGGTTTGAGAAGCTGAAGTAGTGGCAGAGGTACCAGGGAGAAGAGATAAGAGGTGAGAGAAATGGTGGCCATGAATTGCAGGGCAGGCAGAGGACACCAGTGACCCAAACAGTTTGGCACCTCCTGGCCATTAGGCAGCTGACCCCAAAAGTTCATCTCTGCTCAAAGGGCATGCATGGCCTCGCCCACCCAGTACAGGTGCAGGAACAGCATGAGGAAATGGCAGGGGAGTGTCATAAACAACCTAAATACTGTTGTGCATTTCCAGCAGGTTTTGCAGCCTGTACTGAGCATCCCAGTCCTGGCTGCACTGTTCCCAGACACCAACACCATTGGATCAGAGGGAGCTGATTTAATCAGTTGTTAAAATAATCAAATCATTTCAATTTGACGTCAAATCATTTGAATGATAAGGACCATTTAAACCTTGCTACTCAGAAGGCAGAAGATTGGGCTGAAGCCAGAGCTTTGAGGAGCAGCCAGACAGGGACAGGTAGATCCAGGGAATGATAACATGGCACCCACCTCAGTTTGGGAAGAATCATTTGCCCAGCAGGAGCCCAGCTCCAAAGCAACATCCCTGGAAACTCTGCATCATAAATAGCAGGGAGTTCATTCATACAGCAAAAGATTTCCTGGCCTTATTTACCCTTCCACATTTGCTGCAGCTCTTCATTTCAAAAGCCATGTGAGTACCCTGTGCTGGAAGGCTTGTCCTTCCCCTGCTCCTGCTCTGCACCAGGATGTTCTCTGTTCTGCTGCTGACCAATGCATCTCCTGGCTCCCTACCACTGAAGGAAAAGGAATCTATTTACAAGACACAAACAGCTTAGTGTAAATCACAGCCATGGGCTGCCAATTGTGTGCTCTCCCAGCCCAGCAGTGCCTCCTTCCCCCAGCACAGAGTGCTGCACTAGTGCAGCTCCAGGCGCGTGTTGC
The DNA here is from genome assembly GCF_047830755.1 of Zonotrichia albicollis. NCBI lineage: Eukaryota > Metazoa > Chordata > Aves > Passeriformes > Passerellidae > Zonotrichia > Zonotrichia albicollis. The sequence goes on along the minus strand of NC_133827.1, from coordinate 2,668,394 downwards.
TATTAGGTCATGTCACCAGGGACTGGAAAGCACCAGACAACGCTCTGTGTTCTTAAAAATCCAGATGTGTGATGATTATCTCATGATAGCCATCATAGGTCCTGCGGTAATGCTATTTCTAATAATTCAGCCTTCAGGAGTTCTTAGGCTGGGATGAGCCCATGCTGGGATTTTGACCCAGCAAACCAGAGGAACACAGACATAAAGGTGGAGTTTTGTGTTCTTCAGGGAACAAAACATCACAGGAAACGACTGCCTGGAGTTTGGTGTGTTTCCTACAAGACTTGCAAAGTAAGTATGAAGGAAATGTCCTTAGTGTTTATCACAAAAGGTCAAGTGTACAAACACCTGCAGCTGCAGACATCACAAGGACGCTGTGTTTACAGCAGGCACTGCCCCATTCTGCTTCTGGGAGTCTCTAGCCCCTAACAGAGCTTGTTCAGGCTGGGGGAGATTTCAAAAGACAGCACGAGGCTCCCTTTTTCTCTATGCTCCCCTTTACTTTATGCTTCTTAAAAATCCCTCTCCTCTTCCCACTAACTGTGCAGGCACTGTTGGATGCAGCTTCCAGGGGCAGATTTCTTCTTCCTGTGATAGTGCCAAGCTCGCAGGGCCCTGCAGGAGGGACCTCTGTGAGCAGTGAGATTTACACTCTTTAACAGCAGCCATGTCCCAATGAAGCGGTCAGGCTGGGCAAGGATTGCCCTTCTCGCACGGCCCGGCCAGCTATCCAGCACTGCTAGCAGCAGGGCAGCGCTGTCCCCATCTCCGTGGATCCGGACAGCGCCTGAGGCAAACGCCCTGTGCTGTGACAGCAGCCACACCTTGCGGTGGGACGTGGCACGGCTTATGGCTGCAGCCAGCAGGAAAAAGAGAGCTCTCTCCAGCTGCGGGGAATCCAGGTTCACTGGGTCCCAAGGGAACCGACAGTCGGACAGGGAAGGGGGGAGATGCTTGCAACAGCTTCTAAGGAGGGAGGGAGACAGGGGAGGAGTCGACCCTCTGGCGAATAGAGTTTTAGAGGGGAGCGGGATACAAAAGATTGACTAAGGGAGAACCCCAATGGGGATAACTTGAGGGTGGGGCCCTGGTCCCTGAACCCATCTCTCAACGCTCTAGCTGGAAGTTTCTAGAGAGAAAGGTGCCAGCGCCGAGTGACGGACAGGGCACCGGGGAGGGATTTGAGGAAGGATACATTAGTCTCCAAGGCAACTGGGAAGGAGTTGGGATAACTGGCAGCACAAGGGAAGGAGAAGATAACCAGCGGAGAACCCTTACATGATAGGGGGAACAGAAAAGTCCAACTTCTACAGAAACAACACAACATCCCAGGCTAGAAAACATGTTTTCCCTCTGCAGTTTGCAGTAACAGTCAAGGAGCGTCCAAACTCTTGCAAAGCAAAGCTTGTTTAAAGGATGGGTTTAGTGCCAGTGAGCTTCCAAGGACTCTTCCTTTGAAGCAGCCTATGCAGGGGGACTCTGAAATGCCCCTGTACCCTCCGAGTTTCAGACAGAGCTGGGAAAACATGTAACCCTCCGCTCACCGTCCCCAAGAGCAGACAAGATGCCGTCCCCCTTTCCCGGAGCTGGGGGTTGGAAAGGAGGCTGCAATGGCAGTGATGGGTGGGTTTGTGGCCGTCCCATTTCCATCAGTCTCTGCCTTCCCCCACTGGCCTCGCGGGTGCTCTGCAGCTTCTCCCCGTGAGAATACCCTCTGCCCCTGTGCAGAATTCAGGAGTAATGCACAGTCTCACCCCTTCCCAGAAATCAGGCTGTGTGAATGTGTTTGCATATGTGCACATGCCAAGTTTTTACACAAAGAGAGTTTTAGAGCTGACTTACAACCCACTGAAATAATTTCATTATGGAAGCAGTGACATAACTTGATAGTAATGCACCCGCACCACTCAAGTGCCGGGGGTTTAGAGGGCGTTTACAAGGTGTGTGTGCAGGAGGTGACATCCCCAGCACACGCAGAGCTGGCAGTACCTGGCTGGAACCCTTCCAGCGAGGGGCTGGTGGCCCCAGGGTGTCTGACAGCACTGTGGAGGTGGCTCCTCACACAGCAGACCTGGGAAAGGGACAAGGACATGAGTTAAATAGCTCACGGCAATGGTTGGCAGGAGCTCCTGAGAAATTCTTCTCCTTAGTTCTGATGGGCAACAACAAAACAAACTTGGTGGGTGCAGCTATTGATCATCTTCAGGTGAGCTCAAAGCAGAACTCCTCCTCCAACCCCTGCTGGAGATTATCTGCTCTGTAGTGCGGCCCACTGGCCTCAGAGCCTTGTAGCAGTGCGTTTCTGCTGCCATGGGCCATGAAATGAGATGTCCTGGCTGGTGCAGTTGTGTTTGAGGGAGCTGGGACACCTCTGAACAGCCAGGACACTCAGGAGCATCACTGGGGACCAAGTATTAATTAGAATGTAAAATTTCATCTGCAGTCATCTTGCATTACTGCTGTTAAGAGGACAAGTCTTCCATTGCCCTGTGATTTCTGAGTGTGCAGAGTCATGGCTAAAGCTGGGCTGGAGACAAGAAAGAGAAGTTTTGGCCAACTGGCCACTAATTCATGTGTGAGTGGCACCCAATTTGCTTTGCAGAACCAGTAAAAGTGAAAGGCTATTGTAAACCTGAAAAAACATGTTTGTGCTACAGCACTTGATTCCAAAATTGTCCTAGAAAAGAACAAAGACACCTTTGTAAAAAACATTGTGTGGTTTCTATTGCCCATCCCTCTACTGTGTGAGAAGCTGCCTGGAGAGCAATACTTGTTCAGCTGATGTTCTGAAGGGATTGATTCAGAAGCTGTGACAAAAATACAGTATGATCAAAAGACCAGCTTCAGTTTATAGAGTCAGGCATCACAAAAGCTGGAAAAGATCTCCAAGGTGAGTGAGTCCAGTCTTTGACCTGGTATCTGCACTTAGCTGGTCTGCAGGGATCTCTGTGATGCCATTTTTAGTGAGTTCACCTATGCAGTTTATGGGGTGAGCACAGGAAACAGAGCCCAGATTTGACACATGAACAAAATATGTGGGATTTCCAACTCCCCACAGCCCTCGGGTCACCTGTGCAGCTGCTCACCTCTTGCCTGGCACCAGCTGCTGCGAGCACCACAGAGACACAGGATTTTAGCCTCCAAAGATCTCTGTGGTTTGACTCCCTCATCTGTGTGTCACAGGGCCCAGAAGATCAGCTCTCTGCTGCAGGGAGCTGGCAATTCATCTATTTAGCACTTTCCTGGCAGTGCAAGAGGTAAGAATGGGAGAGGTGGACAGCAAAGTCCAGCTTCATCATTTCTGGTAAGATCAGATGAAAATACTGAGGAGTTATTTTAACATGAGAATAGGGAATAGTTTTAATATTCAATATGATTTATTTACAACAAATTTTAAGTAGATTAGCTATACATACACCATGTTTCTTTCCCCAGATGATCATTTATCCACATGTCATTGCAAACCAACAATTAGAGCAGCATTCCCTGTGCCTTGAGAATACTCTCTGGTGTTCCCAAGCTCAGGCTGCTCAAGTGAATGATGCATGGGCTGTGCAGCAGCTAAGCGTGGCTGTAACAGCATCGGGGAATCACGAAGCATCATGCAGGAAATCCTGGGGCTCCTGTGCCAATGGAGTTTCAGGGCAAAACTTGTAGTAAGCTGGTGTTTTCTTGCTTCCAGTCTTTTCCTCCTGGCTCTTAGATAGTGGCCAGAGGATGAGGTTGGTTGTGGCCTGGTTCATCTGCAGTTGCAAAGCAATGCATCACTCTGCAGTCCTGTGAGGGAAGCCTTTGGTATCTTTCCAGTCTTTAGCTTTCCTCAATTATTCATCTGAGGGTTGCTTAATTGCTAAGTCTCCTACTTTTAGATAATATGGGGAGGCATGAAGGAATGCTGTTCAGACACAAACTGGTCCCTTCTCAGCTTCAAAGGGCAAATAGAAATTCTCTCCCTGTTCTGTCTCTCGGGCTGCGGTGACACCGATGGCTCTTGCTGAGCTCTTGCCAAGGCTGCAGCCAGGGCTCAGCCCTTTCCCATCTCCTCCTGGGCAGCAGGAGCACTCTGGGACTGGTTGTGAGAGCTGTGTCCTGAGAGGAGTGCAGGCAATGCGTGCAGGAGGAACCTGTGGTGGATTCTGCGTGTCACATTTCAGCAGACATTGACTGCAGCCTGCTGCAGAGTGAGACAGTTCCTGGTGTCTGTGTAACCAGGTACTTGGTCAGATGTTAAGAAGAAATTCCTCCCTGTGAGGGTGGGCAGGCCCTGGCACAGGGTGCCCAGAGCAGCTGTGGCTGCCCCTGCATCCCTGGCAGTGCCCAAGGCCAGGCTGGACACTGGGGCTTGGAGCAGCCTGGGACAGTGGGAGGTGTCCCTGCCATGGCAGGGGTGGCACTGGGTGGGCTTTGAGGTCCCTCCAGCCCAAACCAGTCTGGGATTCTGTGATTCTTCTGTCTTTATTTTCACTTGTGAATTGATTCCAAGTCTACAGTGGTTTCAATGCCTGAAACCACTCACTGGGGCTGCTCCATCCCTGTGTGCACCTGGAGGAGGAGATGGTGAGCACGCAGCTTACAGTCCTGCTGCCCTTTCTCCCAAAACTATGAACACCAGGCTTTTCTCAAGTTTTCTACTTTCATTCCACTCTCACCCCTCAAAATTTTGCCTATTTGTCAGTCCTAGAATAAGCCCCATTTCTCTCTGGCATGGTGGGAATGTGCAGGATTTCTGCTGGGTGCCTTGATGCCTATAGGTTTTGGGGTAAATGAGCTTATGCAGAGCTGTGCTCATGCTGGAAGTTATACCTTGTCTTTAAAGAGTCTGGAAGAGCAGTAAGGAGGATTTTAAGTTCCTCACAGCAGAAGCTGTGTCCACTTGGCACCTACAGCCATTCCAAGGCAGACTGTGAAGTCTCCAGAACAGTTTGATGTTGCAGTGTTAAAACAACTTTCTGCCAGTGCTGGTAAACTGCCATGGCTTGGCTAAACTACCTATAGCTAAAGAACCACATATGAATTTGCATTTTCAGAGGGAATTTCCGGTGAAGTTTGAATGCACTTTTTTAATGACAGCAGCCTATTCAACACTGCCTTGGCTCACCTGAAGCACTCTTGGCTTTCACTGACTGAGTGTCTATGTTCACATGGTGGCTGTTGAATTATCAGAGAAGCTGTTCCTGGTTTTCCAAGAAACTGTTCTGAATTCTCCACTAAATGCTAAGCAGAGCTCTGTTGTGCTGCCATTTTTGGTGAGGTTTCAAATGGATTTTTTTTGTGCTATGATGAATTTTAATATTTGCTATAAGTATGCTATAGACAAAATGAGGGAGAAAGAAACCCAACTATTAAACTAGACTGCTGTGACTGGAATCTACAGCTGAGATATTAAAGCCCAACTGTCATGCTTAAAAATTAACTCAGCCTGCTGGCAATACTGGAAGAGAAAATGAACATTATTAATGAGATAACTGATCATTATTTCTTTTTCCTCCCACCATTAGAACAATATTTTGCAGTATATCAACGAAGAATAATTTACATCATATACACTGCGTGCTTTCAGCAGTGCTTTGCTATCTCCTGCTTTCCCAACACCACTTTTATGGAATTAATGCTTTTTTCCAAGTTTCCTTTGCTGCCCTGGGCTGTGTAAGGCCTGAGGGAGCCAGTACAGGCTGCAAATGTTACTCAAAATGCCCGGTTTGCACCTGAACCCAAGAGGAATGATCCACATCCCCACTGACAGGGACTTATTTGTGAGGACTTTCTGAGCACTCTGAAGCTTCTGATTCAGCTTCTCACTCAGCACAGCTCCTCCTCCTGCCGCAGCCGAAACCTTGGCATTGTGGTAGAGTAAATGCCCCTCAGGCCCAGTGGGTTGGGAGACAGTTCTCTGAACAGTAAGGCACCTGCCCACCCTGAAAGATGTGCTGATATCACATGGAAAAACCCACCTTTGTTGGAGAATCTGCATGACCAAGATTTTCCCCAAATTATTTCAGAAACCTGGTGTCTTTCAGTGATAAATGTTTTTGTAGACAGGATGGATAGGTTCTGCTTAAGCTGTGCCCTCAGTCACACGTGGGAGCAACGTCACAGGCTGTGCCACCCAACAAAGCCCAGCAAGCTGGGAGGAGAGCCCGGGGCCAGCAGGAAGCTGAGAGAAGGCCCTGCTCTAGAACTGAGGAAGTTCCACCAGAAGCAAAGATGGCAACTTGAAGAGATGCCCACTGTGCTCAAAGTTTTTCTGAGAAGACTAAGACGGGAGCTTGTCAAAAATCCCAGGAAATATCAGGGAAAAGGTTTTATGTATGTTGGTTGTGACTAGGTACAAGGCTCCTGTGGGAGAAGACTCTCTGCAGCAGGCTGGCTGGCTGAAGGGGTCTTACTTCTTCCTAGAATAAAGATTACCACTGAAATGCAATTTTATTTTTTATTGTAAAAGGGGGAAATATTTTCCGGAACTCTAAAACCAGTTTCAAAAATACAGATGTGTTGTGGAAACATAAACGAAACATTTGGGGATGTCTCTCTACAAAAGATATTTCTAAATATTTCTAAGAATGAAAAGTGAAGACAAAATAAGGTCACTTGTTCTCTAGATTCTAAAACTGCTTACAAAGATCTTTAAACACTATAGTAATTGGGAAGATATATTTGGGGGTGTCTCTCTACAGAAAATATATTTTGAAATATTTCTACAAATTGCTAATTTCTAAAACAGAAAACCTAAGCAAATGGAGTTGCTTTTTCTCAGGAGCCCCATGCTGCTGCCTGCCCCCTGGGCTCCCCCAGCCCTCAGGACCCCGCCGCTGGTCACAGCAGCCCCTGCCTGGCTCCTGCCTGCCCACACCGTGGGCATCCACAGCTGCTCCTGGCCATGGAGCTCAGCCAGTGAAGCTGCCGGCTGGGCTTTGCTGCTGCTGCCACCCAAACACTGGGGTGACGGCACCTTCCCTTTAGTGCAACTAAAGAAAGGGCCGTCACCTAGCCTGGCAGAGAGCGGGGATAACTTCAGTGTTTTTAGAGGGCGGGACCAGGGGGCTCAGGGGCAGAGGAAGGGACATGTTGGTCTCAGGAGGGGCTGGAGGGTGCTGGGCTGCTCCTGGGGTCTATAGAAGAAGTCGGGACGGGACAGAAGATGATCAAAAAGGAGATGGAAGTAGCTTGGGGATATACATGGAGAGAGGAGGTGTCAGTGGGATCTTCAGGAGAATAGGAGATTTCCTTGTCGATGGCTGTTCTGGAGTCTTCTCCTCAGAACTCTGGACAGGGCTGCGCAGGCTCTTCTTACTGCTGGAGGAGCTGCTCCCGCTGTTTGGGTGTGAGGTGCAGCCACCGTCTTACAACTCCTGTCCAGAGGTGGAACTGTGGAAAGAAGAGGTGGCTGAGGCCCCAGGTGCCAGTGGCACACAGGGACCCTCCTGCACAGCTGGGCCCAGAGCTGGCAAGGCTCCCCAGCACGGCTGGAGCTGCTGGCACAGCTTGGCCCAGCTGCACAGCTGCCCCTCAAGGCCCCGGCCAGCAGGACACGGCTCTGGGCAGGCTCCCTGGCCAGGAGCGGGCCCCAGAGCGCCTCTGCCTTTCAAGGGCAATCTGGTCCCTGCTCTTTCTCCTCCCCACCGTGCTTTGCCTCTGCCCTGTGCCCCTGGGGCTGCTCTTGGCCAGGCAGCCTCAGTGGGAGCCAGCACTGGCTGCAGCCCCAGCGGGCCCCCCAGGAAAAGGCCCAGCAATGAGGAGGCCAATGAAAGCTCTGGGCAGCAGCAGAACCCTCAGAAGAATTCTTTGGACAATCATGGACTGGCCACACCTACAGTGCAACCTCAGTGGGAATGTTTTCTGTCTGAAGTACAATTTCAAAAGAAGTTGTTTGAGGGAAAGGTGAACTAAACATTTACCCTTTTCCAGCAAGTCCAAATTCGGACACAGCATAAGATTAAGATCAGCTCCAAGACAAGCAGGCCTGCCAGTAACCCTAGCCAGAAGCCTGTTCCCTGACAGAAACCCCTTCCAAGGCCCTTCTGGGAATCAGGAACACGTGCTGTGGTTCCAGCTGCACCTGTGAGAGCAATGGGGAGCGTCAGCCCATGCTGTGCTGCAATGCTGAGCTGGCAGCACGGTGGATGCAGGCAGGATGTTCTCCGTTTCCCCCAGAGCTGGGGCCTGCAGGCAACTTGCCGCCCCTTGGCACAGGCTGTGACACCCAACAAAGCCCAGCAGGCCGGGAGGAGAGCCCGGGGGCAGTGCAGCTGCTTGGGCAGTCACTGCTTGGAGGGACAGGGGCCAAACCCATCCCTGAGCAGCCACTGCCAGCCCTGGCCCTCCCTGCCCCGTGACAGCTCCTCCAGCCCCAGGGCACAGAGTCAGGCCCTGGCAGGACCCAGTGCAGCCCCTGCCCAGTTGGGAGCCAAGTCCGGCTCTGGCCCTGGGCTCACGGCAGGGCTCCCGCTCGGGGCTGCTCCTGTGCCTTGGGCCTCTGGGCACTCAGGGCCAGCTCCAGAGCAGCTGCAGCGGGAGGGACATTGGTGCACGAGTCCCCTTTTCCCTGGGGCTCTGAATGAGCTCCAGAGGCCTCAAGGCCTCAAGAGGCACCTCCAGCTTTGGCTGTAGTTAGGCCGTGCAAGGGCAGGCCCCTGTGGAAGAGCTGCAGCCACCCAGCCCTGCTGAGCCCAGCACAGCAATTACCTTCTGAGCCTGTGCCCGTGCCCATGCCTGTGTTTGGCTTGGCCTTCCTTCCTGCAGCAGGGGCTGCCAATCGGCCTCTGCTTCCTTGCGGAAACACCTCCTTCTGTCCTGCCTTTTGGCCCATCACTGGAGAAACAAAAACTACACCTTAACAGATGGAACGATTCTCCATTTACTTTGATGGCATCTTCAGGACGTCATGCTTATGCAAAATCGGGTAAACTCAACAAATCATCTGGTCTTTTTCAGCTGGGCCAGGGCCCACCCTCCTCCAAACAGCTGCCAGTGCTGAGCAGAAGTTGTGAGTGGATTGTGCAGGGCGAGGCCACACACATACATGGCTCTGTTCTGGCCCCTGCCGTGATGCCCCCCTGGCCGAGCTTTGGGCTCTGAGCTGGCGGCTCTCTAAGGGGAAAGGCCTTGACCTACCCTCACCATCTCCCAGAGGCTCAATCCTGAACGTGGGCTGGGAAGCCAGATCACCTTTACCAACAGGCTCAGCTGAAATGAAAGGCAGGACACAACAGCTCCAATGGCACTGCTGAAGATTCTCCTTCAGGCCCGAGTGGCAGTGAGGGCACCTGGGTGATTGGTGCCATCCAAGGCACTTCCTTGGCTCTGCCTTCCACCTAGGAGCAGGGCCAGGGGGACCTCGTGCCTGCAGTGGCCCCACACTGGGATGGAAGGAGCCCCATGTGGGGTAGTTGGGACAGAAAGGACTCTCTGGAGCTGCCAGCAGCTCCAAACCCAGCCCCAGGCAGGGCCAGGCCTTGGCAGTGGCAGCAGGAGCAGGTAAGGCTTCCTGGGGGCAGCAAAGGAGCTGAGAAAGGCTCAGCCCTGGGGCACAGCCCTGGGCCCAGCCCCTTCCCTCTCTGCTCTTCTCTGTGGCTGCACAGAGCACACAGAAGGACACTGTGGCATTGCACTCGGGAAGAGGATGGACAAATAAATGATCCTTCCTCCCACTGACAGCGATCCTGTGGTATCCCTCAGGACTCCAGAAAGGAGCAGGGCAAGGTTTCCAGAACTGATCAATCTTCAGTGAAATTTAAGGGAACTGGCTCATGAGTAAGCCCTTGCCACACTGCCATGGATATTTCTGCCAGGAAAGGTACATTGAGAACTTGCCTTCAACATGTGGCAAGGTCTTCAAAGCACCATTTACCAGCATTTCCAACTAATCCAAGTCACATGCCAGTCGAGAAGGGAGCACAGATCCTACAGAACCATTTCCATGGTGTGCTGGGATCCCCTTCTCCCTTGGGGAATTGGGCACTGCAAGGGGGTAGGGTAAGGCTGTGGGAGCCTGTGCCTCCTGGTCACTCTCCACGCTCTTTGCAGGTGCTGTGCAACATGCCTGGAGGGGCAGCTGCAACAACCCAGGGCCCTGGGGCTCTCTCCCTCCTTCCCACACAGGAAAGCCTCACTAAATGCTTGGGGAAATCTGCAGTGTCACAGCTGTTGCTCCCAAACTCTGTCCCTCCCTCCTGCTTGCCCACCTGCCCATGGAGCAGCTCCCACAGCCCAAGGGGCACATGGCCAGGCCCTCTCAGGACCCACTGGAGCCTTGCTCTCCCCCTCTGCCCTTTCCCCACCATGGGCACCCCGTGCAGCCGCTCCCAGGTTTCGGGACGTGTCTCCCAGGGAGGGAGCCCAGCAGGACAGCTCACTACCCGAGTGCCCTGAGCCTGCTTGGGATAATTCCTCTGGGCTGTGCCCATCTTGTCCGGGCTGTGCCTGCAGTGCCAAGCAGCAGAGAGGGCAGCTCAAGCCTCAGCAGGGCTCAGGCCCAGAGGCACAGCATTTACCTCCTGTGACTGTGCCTGGCATCGCCTCCCTTCCTGCAGGAAATGCCACCTTCCATAGAGCCTCTCTGTCCATTCCTTGAGAAATGAAGAGGCACAGCTGGATCAGATGGAATCATTGCACATCCTGGAGGTGGCCTGTTCAGGAGGCAATACTTCTCCAAAACATGGATAAGGATCAGGAAAATCCTGATTCCCCAGGCCTTTGGGGCTAGCTATAGCCCTGCCTCCTGTAAGCAGCCACACTCAGGATCCTACTGGGGACTGGGAAAATGCAGGGGATCCCTGGTGAGTTTGGGCTGTGTGGCAGCGGATGCCAGGCCAGGCTGGGAAACAGCCCTGCAGGGCATGGAAGCAGCAGCGGGGCATCAAGGCTGCCATGGATCCTTTCCCACTGTTCTGATAATGGCGTGTCCAGATGTGCATCCAGAGCCCTCGGCTGCTGAGCCCCAGGACAAGGCTGAGGGAAATGCTCTCACCATTCCCTTTGAGTAGTTCCGTCACTATTCGTTTCAAGATGTTGCTTGGCTCATGGGGTTTCTTGTGTCCTGGGGCTTTGTTCTTCCCTCTCAGAGGACCTTAACAGAAAGTAGTTCCATTTCCTAGGAATGCATGCCACAGAAGCAGGGCTCAGCCTGTGGGGTCAGCAGGGACAACACTACTCACCCCAGCAACTAGAGCCAGGGCTCTCTGTAGGAATCAGCAAAGGGGCAGGAAAAGTCCTTCCTGCAGACACATCTGTAACACAACAGCCACAGTAGCTTGTATAACCTGGTTGCTGTGAAGTTGTCAACAATTATTACTGTGTAGGACAGTGAGAACATACCTGAAGGAGGCTCCAAAGGCTTCAACACTTTTCTCAACCAATCTAATGGGGAAGCCTTTTGAGCAACCTCATCTAGAACAGAGCACAGATGAGAACATTTTTCAGGGTGTGTTGGGATCCCCTTTTGCCTTTGGGAATTGGACACTGAAAGGGGGTCAGGTAAGGCCGTGGGAGCCAGGTGTGAATGGGCAAGGTCACACTCCACAGGGGCCTAAGGAGCTCTGGGCAGGCTCCTGGTCACTCTGCACCCTCTTTCCATGCCCTGTGCAACATCCATGGTGGGGTGGCTGAAGCAACCCAGGGCCCTGGGAGCTCTCACTTCCACAGCTGCAACTCTTGCTAAATCCCTGGGGAAAACTGCAGCAGGCAGTGCCACAGCTATCCCCCTGTCCCCCTCCATCCCTCCTGCCCCTTCTCCCTCCCTTTCTACCTACTTCTATCTCTCCAACCATCTTTCCCCTGGGACAAATCCCCCAGCACACGGGCACATAGCCAGGCCCTCTCAGGACCCACTGGAGCCTTGCTCTCCCCCTCTGCCCTTTCCCCACCATGGGCACCCCGTGCAGCCACTCCCAGGTTTCGGGACGTGTCTCCCAGGGAGGGAGCCCAGCAGGACAGCTCAGTACGCCGAGTGCCCTGAGCCTGCTCGGGACAATTCCTCTGAGCTGTGCCCGTCTTGTCTGGGCTGTGCCCACAGTGCCAAGCAGCAGAGAGGGCAGCTCAAGCCTCAGCTGGGCTCAGGCCCAGAGGCGCAGCAATTACCTCCTGTGGCCGTGCCTGGCATCGCCTCCCTTCCTGCAGAAGCGGCTGTCAATGGGCCACTGCTTCCTCCAGGAAATGCTTCTTTCTGCACAGCCTCTCCATCTGCTTCTGGAGAAAAGAGAGAGCTGGATCAGATTGGACTGTTCCCCATTGGAGAGGTGGCATCTTCAGGAGGCAATGCCTCTCAAAGACATGGTTAAGATTCAGGAAATCCCTTTCAACTTTTTGGGTAGGGCAGGGCTCTCTCTTCTCCATATAGGTGCCCCTTCTCATCTGCCTGGAGATGGGAAATTGCAGGGCATCTCATGCCTGTGGTGCGGTTTGGGCTGCCTGTCAGCGGATGCCCAATGCTTTCCTGCAGAGGCTGGGGAGAAGCTACAGCCAGGCCAGGCTGGGAGACTGCCCTGCAGGGCGTGGAAGCAGCAGCGGGGCAGTGAGGCTGCCATGGATCCCTTCCTGCTGGGCCGGGCTCGGCGTGTCCAGATGTGCAGCCAAAGCCTCGGCTGCTGAGCCCCAGGTGAAGGCTGAGGGAATGCACCCACCTTGTCCTGCCTGCTGCATTTCCTTCAGCATTTCCTTCATTTGTTCAGAGGGCTCATGGGGTTTCTTCTGTTCTGTAGCTTTGTTCTTTCCCCTTGGAGGACCTTAGAGCAACACGGTTCCATTTCCCATGAATGGATGCCACAAAAGCAGGGCTCAGCCTGTGGGGTCAGCAGGGACACACTACTCACCCCTGCGACGGGAGCCTGGCTTCTGGGTAGGAATCATCACAGGGACAGGAAAAGTCCTCCCTGCAGACACATCTGTAACACATCAGCCACAGAAGCTTCTGCCATCTCTGCTCAGCTGCACGGGCACCACTGAGCGGCAGGAGCGGTGAGGGGATGGAGCAGGGCGAGGGCACACACGTGCATGGCTCTGTCCTGGCACCTGCAGCGATGCCCCCCTGGCCGAGCTTTGGGCTCTCAGCTGGCAGCTCTCCCAGGGGAAAGGCCTTGACTTACCCTCACCATCTCCCAGAGGCTCAGTCATGGATGTGGTTTTGGAAGCCAGATCACCTTCACCAACAAGTTCAGCTGCAAAGAAAGGCCGTACAGAACATCACCCATGGCACTGTAGCAGATCCTCGGGCTGCAGGCAAGGCTCAGCCCTGGGGCACAGCCCTGGGCCTGGCCCCTGCCCATTCTGCTCTTCTCTGTGGCTGCACAGAGCACACAGAAGGACACCGTGGCATTGCACACGGGAGGAGGATGGACAGCTAAATGCTCCTTCCTCCCACTGACAGCCATCCTGTGGGATCCCTCAGTGCTCCACAAAAGAGCAGGGCAAGGTTTACAGAATTCTTCAGCCCTGACGTAACGTTAACAAAAATGGCCGATGGGTGAGCTCTTGCCACATGGATGCTGATTAGTCTGCCAGTAAAAAGGGAAATTCAGAACTTGCCTCTGGCATTCACCAAGACCTTCACAGTGTCATTCACCTGGACTTCCAAATCTTGCAAGGCGTGATCCAAATCTAGAATGGAACAAAGATCTGAACCATTTCATTTTTGTTTTGGGTTCCCCTTCTGCCTTTAGGAACAGGGCATTGCAAGGGGGTTGGTTAAGGCTACGGGAGCCAGGTGTGAATGGACAAGGCCAAACTGCACAGGGGCCTCGGGAGCTCTGGGCAGGCTGCTGGTCACTGCACCTTCTTTGCAGGCCCTGGGACACATCCCTGGAGAGGAAACTGGGGCTGCCCAGGGCCATGGGGTCTCTCTCCCTCCCCCAGAGGAAACCCTCCCTAAAGGCCTGGGGAAAACCATCCCCGGCGCTTCCCGGGGAGCAGGAAGCGCTGTCCCGGGAAAGGGGAGCCAGGCTGCCAGCTCACCTGCTCGCCACCCTTGCAGCGGAGCAGCCTGGGCAGCCCTGACAGGCAGGGCCACGGCCAGGAGGAGCAGGAGGAAGAGGCGCAGAGCAAGGGCCATGGTGCCTTGCCCTCTGCCAGTGCCACAGCTCTTGCTGCCACCGCTGTCCTGACACCGCTGTCCCAATGTCAGCACCACTGCTGCCACCGCCGCTGCTGCTGCCGCAACAGTTGTGCTCAAGGACTGACTGCTCGCTCCTTGTGCTGCTGTGCAACCACGGGGCTCTGACACCTCTGTGACCTCAGAGCCAACAGTGACCTCAGCCTGCTGTGACCCCTGAGCCTGCTGTGACCTCATGGCCTCAGCTGTACCCCCAGAGTGTGCCTGCATCTGTACAAATGGACTGCCTTGATTGTTTTTGTGTATCCCAGGTCCATTGCTCAGCAAAACCTTATTTGTCACCTGCTGACATTGTGGGTCAGACTGTGTCCATGGAGATGCTCTTGATGGCTTCCCTCTTTTCCTGGGCTTGCCACTGGAGGAGGTCCAGGCCCAGATGATGCCAGGGAAGGAAACGTGCCCTCAGCCCAGGGACGCTCAGCATGGGCTCCCCCAGGCCTCGGGACCCCGCCGCTGGTCACAGCAGCCCCTGCCTGGCTCCTGCCTGCCCACACCATGGGCATCCATGGCTGCTCCTGGGCATGGAGGTGAGCCAGTGCGGCTGCCAGGTGGGCTTTGCTGCTGCTGCCACCCGGACATTGGGGTGACAGCCACATCTCTTTATTGCAACAGAAATGCTGGGCCAAGCTCTGCCCACCTTTAGTAGGGGCCAGAGATCAGGGCCAGTGCCTTCAGGGGAGAGGACCTTGTTTGGGTGCTGGCAGCGCCTGCACAGCAACAAGTTGGTAAAGCAACAGTGGCAGGGACCCGAAAATATCCCTGTGTGCCTCACAAACAATCCATGAATACTAATGCAGAGACCCCAAGACGGCCTTGTGTGCCTCACAAAAGAACCCAGCCTCCTGCCCACCTTAGCAAGGACTCAGCTCCTCTCCAAGCCTTGACAGCAAGCACTAAACCGCCACGGTAATCGCGAGGAAGTCAAGCCCCTGCCAGCCTTACAAATGTCTCCAGTCACTTGAACACTATAGAAAAGATCCCAAATCCCCATAGAAGCTCATGAGGAACCCCAGCCACACGCACCACTTCCAAAGGACCCAAAGCCCCGCACATCTTAGTGCAAAATTTGACACACACAAGACCAGCCCCTCCAGCTTGTGTGCCTCATTGCGGACCCCTGGCATCTGCCAGCATTACAGGAGTCCCCCGTACCCTGCATGCCAGAGAAAAGCCAGGCTTGCCATTAACGCTAGCCAACAGTGTGTTCCCTGACAAAAATCAATTCTCTTCAGGGAATAGGGAACACGTGTGGTGGGGCCGCCTGCACCTGTGGGAGCAATGGGGAGCGTCAGCCCGTGCTATGCTGCCCTGCTGAGCTGGCAGCATGGTGGATGCGGGCAGGACGTTCTCCATTTCCCCCAGAGCTGGGGCCTGCAGGCACCTTGCCGCCCCTTGGCACAGGCTGTGCCACCCAACAAAGCCCAGCAAGCTGGGAGGAGAGCCCGGGGTCAGCAGAGAGCTGAGAGAAGGCCCTGCTCTAGAACTGAGGAAGTTCCACTAGAAGCAAACAAAATGGTAACTTGAAGAGATGCCCACTGTGGTCAAAGTTTCTCTGAGACAACTAAGACGGGACCTCATAGAAAATCTCAGGAAATATCTGGGAAAAGGTTTTATGTATGTTGGTTGTGACCAGATAAAAAGGTCCTGCGGGAAAAGAGCCTCTGCAGCAGGCTGGCTGGCTGAAGGGGTCTTACTTCTTCCTAGAATAAAGATTACCACTGAAATGCAATTTTATTTTTTATTGTATAAGGGGGAAATATTTTCCAGAACTCTAAAAGTAGTTTCAAAAATTTCAAAAATTAGTTCCTGTTGTGGAAACAGGAACAAAACATTTGGGGATTTCTCTCTACAAAGGATGTTTCTAAATATTTCTAAGAATGAAAAGTGAAGACAAAATGGGGTCACTTTTTCTCTCGATTCTAAAACTACTTACAAAAATCTTTAAACACTATAGTAATTGGGAAGATATATTTGGGGGTGTCTCTCTTCAGAAAAACTATTTTGAAATACTTCTACAAATTTCTAATTTCTAAAACAGAAAACCTAAGCAAATGGAGTTGCTTTTCTCAGGAGCCCCATGGTGCTGCCTGCCCCCTGGGCTTCCCCAGCCCTCAGGACCCCGCCGCTGGTCACGGCAGCCCCTGCCTGGCTCCTGCCTGCCCACACCATGGGCATCCACGGCTGCTCCTGGCCATGGAGCTCAGCCAGTGCTGCTGCCGGCTGGGCTCTGCTGCTGTTGCCACCCAAACACTGGGGTGACGGCACCTTCCCTTTAGTGCAACTAAAGAAAGGGCCATCACCTAGCCTGGCAGAGAGCAGGGTTAACTTCAGTGTTGCTTAGAGGGCAGGGCCAGGGAGCTCAGGGGCAGAGGAAACGACATGTTAGTCTCAGGAGGGGCTGGAGGGTGCTGGGCTGCTGCTGGGGTCTATAGAAGGAGTCGTGACGGGACAGAGGAGGATCAAAAAAGAAATGAAAGTAGCTTGGGGATACTCATGGGGAGAGGAGGTGGCAGTGGGATCTCCAGGAGAATAGGAGATTTCCTTGTCGATGGCTGTTCTGGAGTCTTCTCCTCAGAATTCTTGACAGGGCTGCGCAGGCTCTTCTAACTGCTGGAGGAGCTGCTCCTGCTGTTTGGGTGTGAGGTGCAGCCGCCATCTTACAACTCCTGTCCAGAGGTGGAACTGTGGAAAGAAGAGGTGGCTGAGGCCCCAGGTGCCAGTGGCACACAGGGAACCTCCTGCACAGCCGGGCCCAGAGCTGGCAAGGCTCCCCAGCACGGCTGGAGCTGCTGGCACAGCTTGGCCCAGCTGCACAGCTGCCTCTCACCGCCCCGGCCAACAGGACACGGCTCTGGGCAGGCTCCCTGGCCAGGAGCGGGCCCCAGAGCGCCTCTGCCTTTCAAGGGCAATCTCGTCCCTGCTCTTTCTCCTCCCCACCGTGCTTTGCCTCTGCCCTGTGCCCCTGGGGCTGCTCTTGGCCAGGCAGCCTCAGTGGGAGCCAGCACTGGCTGCAGCCCCAGCGGGCCCCCCAGGACAAGGCTCAGCAATTAGGAGGCCAATGAACGCTCTGGGCAGCAGCAGAACCCTCAGCAGAGTTCTTTGGACAATCGTGTACTGGCCACACCTACACTGCAGCCTCACTGGAAATGTTTCCTATGTACAGCATATTTTCAAAAGAAGTTGTTTGAGGGAAACGTCAACTAAACACTCACTGTCTCCTCTTCAAGTAAGTCTAAATTCGGACAGAGCAAAAGAGGAAGATCAGATCCAAGACAAGCAGGCCTGCCAGTAACCCCAGACTGAAGCCTGTTCCCTGACAGAAACCCCTTCCAAGGCCCTTCTGGGCATCAGGAACATGTGCTGTGGTTCCAGCTGCACCTGTGGGAGCAATGGGGAGCGTCAGCTTATTCTGCCATTCTTTCATTCTTTCCCCCTGGGAGGCCACAGAAGTGATTTTGCATAGACTGGTAGTGGGTGAGCTTGGTACATAATTTGTAGATGTGAGTTGCAGACATCTGTCGACGGAAGGAGACCAGGACATCAGTTGATCATCACAGGCCCAATTTTATTGATCAGCACAGCGGG
This sequence comes from Zonotrichia albicollis, assembly GCF_047830755.1. NCBI lineage: Eukaryota > Metazoa > Chordata > Aves > Passeriformes > Passerellidae > Zonotrichia > Zonotrichia albicollis. The sequence goes on along the minus strand of NC_133827.1, from coordinate 2,650,708 downwards.
TTAAATACAGTTCGTAATTAACTTCATGCATATTGCAAAAGTTGAGCTCAGGATTGGTTAGTTACATATCAGCAGTTACACCTACTTTTACATTCCTATGGTCCTACTTTTGATACTTTCTACATATTCTTAGGAGATATTCAGGACTAATCTCTACTCCCTTTCTCCATGTTGCAGCAAGGCCACTGATTGCAAGCTGCTGACATCTCCTTTCAGCTTGCTGACTGCTGATTTCTCAGCTTGACCAGTGGCAATATGTCAGCATGGCCTTTCTCAGCTAACCAACTATTAATAAAGCTCTCCACATTAAAACTCTCCACATTTCCCCCGTTTTCTTCTTGTGCAAGGAAATTAGCTTGCCAGGTTTTTGCTATTGTACGGCTGACCATGTTTTGAATGCAATTAAAAACACAAGGCAAAATCAGCAAAAACAGTAAAATTACACCCAGCAGTCCTATAGCATAGATCACAAGGTTTCTTAGCCACGGTCCAAGTCCTAAGCTTTTAAGCCATTCGTCGATTCCTAAACCTTCTTCTTCCTTCAGATTGTGAAGTCCCTGTTGTAGTTCTTTTATCTTACTGTGAATGGACACCGAATGGTCAGACAGATTCATGCAACACATTCCCTCAAATTCTTCACATCCATGTCCTTGTGCTAAAAGCAAAAAATCTATGGCAGCTCTATTTTGCAAAACAGCATGGTTAACACTCTGCACATCTGTGGTTAGCATGTCTAGGATTTGTGATGTCTTGTTCAGTTCACTCTTTGCTCAGCACCCTAATTGCTTTGCTAAATTCATAGCCTTATTGGCAGATCCTCCCGGCAAGATAGTTGAAACAACCACCTGTTTGAATGTGCCCCAAAATTGTGGATCTCCTATCGAGCTGCAGTCTAAGTCATGTATGCTACGTCTCTTTCTGTTTGAATTTTGACTCAGCTGCATTAGCAAGGACACATTAGGATGAAACAATGACAGTTTACCCAAATAACAGGGTCCACCCTGTGGTCTAGCTGGTATGCCATTCCACGCCCTGTCTCCGCAAATTAAAAATATTCCCGTGGGTAATTTCATTGGTGCAGCGATTTTTGTGCTGTTACATTTACTGTAATGCTGCGGAGAGATTTCACTCACATTCAGGAATGAATCTAGGGTGGCCCATGTTTCTTGTGGTCGGTTTGAAGACTTAAAGCTAAACCATCCACCAGCTGTAGTGTTAGACAAACTGGCGTTTGTACTGCCAAAAAGGTCCAATTCCTCAGGAGAAGAATGCAAAGCACAGAATACGCTGCATTTCTTTCCTGTAGAGCTTTCCTTATTTGTACCAACAACTCATACAATCGTTTATTATTCACTTCCTTAATTGCTGCTTCCTCTATTCGTTTGGCTACTCCTGCAACATACATAGAGTCTGTAACCACATTTAAAGGTCCCTGTAAGTTGGATACTGCCCATACTACTGCCAACAATTCCAAAGTTTGTAAACTATCCGCAGGGTCTGCTGTGATGATTTGATGTTTCCATTGTCCTTTTTCTTGCCAAGTGACAGCAGCACGCCTTGATTTCTTTCCTGCATCTGTAAAGGCTGTAACAGCTCCTTCTATAGGGCATTCTTCTCTCAAGGGTCGAGTAATCCAGTTCCATTCTGTCATCCATTGCAAAACTCTAGGCACTAATTTGCTGGTATCTACTTTTGCAGACGATGTCAATAATGCTTCCTGTAAATCCTTTGAGTTAATCAGGTACCAGTCCAAGGTTTCTTTTTCCATAGGTAGTCTAATGGTAGCAGGTTCTCTACCATCCACTTCAAGAGTTCTGAGACGTCCTTTTTTAATTAATGCAGCCAATTGTTCAATTTTTGAACATATTGTTTTCTTATGCTGTAATGGTGGAGACAACCATTCCAACACCTGTATCTCCCCCGTTTTCTCCTGTTGTTGAGAGAGAGCACCAAGCAGGTGGCAAGGGCTATTCCAGATAGTAAGGTCAATAGGGTGGTCGAGTTGTCGACGAGACACGTACCCCTGTTGTACACAGTCACTGATTTGTTGCAAGGCAAGACGATGCTCCTGTGTCAGGCATACAGGAGTAGTAGGGTCAACACCCTTTAACAAAGGCCGCAGGGTTTCTAACAAATGATTCGGTATTCCCACAATAGGCTTTAGCCACTGTAAGTCCCCCAGTAATTTCTGTGCATCATGTAGAGTCTTAATGTCCAGTTGTAACTTCAATTTTTGAGGTATCACTTTTTGATCCATCAAAGTCCATCCCAAATATTTCCAGGGCTTTGTAGTTTGAATTTTCCCTGAAGCAATAACAAGTGAATATGCACAGGAGTATTTCTAATAATGTCAATCTGCAAAGAGGAAAATGGTTGTTGCTGTGCAAACAAGATATCGTCCATATAATGATATATTATAGTAGCTGGCCATCTGCGACGTAATGGCTGCAATGCTGCGTCAACATAAAGCTGACATAAAGTCGGGGAATTCCGCATGCCCTGTGGAAAACAAATCCATTCAAATCTTTTATCTGGTTCTCCACGATTTATTGCTGGTAAAGTAAAGGCAAATCTTTTTGCATCATTAGGATGCAGGGCAATGGTGAAGAAACAGTCCCTTAAGTCGATGATTAAGAGTAGCCAGTGTTCTGGAATCATAGCTGGATTAGGAAGACCAGGCTGTAAGGCCCTCATAGGTTCCATTTGATCATTTACAGCCCGCAAATCATGTATTAAACGATATTTCCCTGATTTCTTTTTGATCACAAAAATAGGTGTATTCCAGGGGCTCGTGGAAAGTCGTAAATGTCCCTTTGAATATTGTTCCTCCACTAATTCATGAGCATGCATAAGGCTTTCCCCTTTTAGTGGCCATTGCTTAACCATCACCGGTGTATCTGTTTTCCAGGTGAGTGGAATGGGGAAAGTCCAAGCAATGGCAATTACCCCAAAGGGTGCTGATTAGTTAACACCACTCCCAGTTGTGTTAAAATGTCCCTTCCAATTAGGCAGGAGACTGTAGGAGGCAGTTGCACAATTGAAAACACAGCAGATATTTGTTGATCCTCAATGGACACAGACAAAGAAGGCGACCTGCTTGCCAATGTAAATCCTCCTACTCCGGTGAGCATGTTTGCTGATGGGAATAGAGGCCAATGCTGTGGCCATGCCTCTGGAGAAATAATGCTGGTATCTGCTCCTGTATCCAATAATCCATAAAGGGTTATGCTTTGATGCCCATAAGTAACTGTGACCTTTTGCTTTGGTCTGTTTTGTAAATCCACAGTTAAAAGTGTAACACCAGTGGAGCCAAAACCCTTTTCATCCCGTGCTTGTTCAGTAAATGGTTGTATTCCAGAGGTCATTTGTGATAGTAGTATCAATTGTGCAATACGTTGTCCTTTTGTAATTTTAATTGGAGGATAGAGGGTGTAAGCCATGATTTGTATTTCCCCTGTAAAGTCTGCATCAATAACTCCAGGCAAAACAAATAATCCCAACATAGTTGTAGAAGAGCGTCCTAATAATAATGCTCCACATGTTTGTCCATTTAATATAAGAGGACCCTTTACTCCAGTTGGTATTTTCTCCCTGTTGTTGCGGGTTGCAGACAAGAGGTGGCTACGATGTCGCGGCAGCTGGTGCTGGTGTCTCTGATGTCACGGCAGCTACTTGTGTCTGGGCGCGGCCCCCGTGAAACGCGCTCTGCTGACAGTTTCCCGACCGCCGTCTACAAGCTGTGGTGTTGTGGGAGCTGGATCGGCAGTGAGCCACTTCGGAGAGGAGCAAGAGCAGCTAACACCTGATTCTGAGCAGCTAACACCTGATTCTGATTAGACTCTGCCTGCTTTTGTAACCCCAATCCTAACTCCTTTATAGCATCTACTAGAAATGCCTGCGAAGCAGTTGGCATTAATGCCATTCGCTCTAATGCTTCCTCAATGGTCCAATTTGCTCCCAAAGTAGATAATACCCTTTGGGTTGCTGGATTACTATTTTGAAGGATACACTGCTTCAATATCGCCCCCTTAAAGTAGTCTGCCACACCGGCCTGGTCTATAGCAGCAGCCGCCCTATCGATAAAATTTCCAAATGATTCTTCTCTACCTTGCTTAATACCCATATAAATTGGTAATCCCCCTGGCTCTTTAACCATATCTATCGCTGTACGCACCAATCTCATAGCCTCTCTAAGCTTATCTGGTCCCAATATCATCTGTGCCTCTGTACGCAGAAATGCTCCTAATCCCATAAGTTCATCCACTGTCACTCCATGCAATGGATCTCCCGGAGCCCGTTGTACAGCAACTGACTCATTTACTAATGCTTGCCAATGTGCATTAAACAATAATTGTTGATGCTGAGTAAATATTAAACGCACTATCCCTTTTAAATCATTTGGGCATAAAATCTGAGTGTTAAAGAGATAATCTAACATTTGCTTAACAGGTTCACTTTTTACACCAAACTGACTAACTGTAGAACGTAGCTGAGCTAACAACTTCCAATCTAAGGCAGAATATGCTGCCACATTATGCATTAAATTCCCCTGTGCATCATATTGTGGTGTATAAGTAACCGGACATGCAAGACTAGAAGCTATTTCTACGGCTTCACTATCTCCCATTTGCATCACCTCTTTTGCCAAAGCAGACCAAGCCTCCCTCCTTTGTTTAGCCATTTCCCCCCATAGATCACGGTGTGCCCCTGGGATGGGAGCTGGCTCTTTGGAGGTGCTATGCTGCTGGCATTTTGGTGCAGGCGCCAAGTTTTCGCATTGGGAAGGCAGTAAAGCAGAGGCTGGCTCGCGCGGGGGAAGCAGCCCCCCCGCAGCTGCAACCGGAGTTTGCTCAGGCAAAGCCGGCGCGCGCGGGGGAAGGAGCCCCCCTCCCGCCGAAGCTGAAACCGGAGCACACTCGAGCAGAGCCGGCTCGCGCGGGGGAAGGGGCCCCCCCGCTGGAGCTGTAACCGGAGCCGGCCTGCTCGGGGGTAGCGGCGGAGGCAAAGCCGGCGGCGGAGGCAGAGCTGGCTTGCCCCCCCCACCATCCGACCCGCCTGAAGCCGGCAGTGGAGGCAAAGCTGGCTTGCTTTTACCTCTCCCATCCGACTCGCCTTCCCCCTCAGACAAGGGAGGCGCAGACGGTTCCGCACTTTCTAAAGGCATGTCCTCAACACCACTATGCTGGGGATTTTTAGGCATAAGTATCTTAGTTACAGAAGGTGCCAAGGGATCATCCTCACGACCATATCCTATATTCCTCTTATGAGCTTCTGTAGCCCTTTCTGCTGCCTTTCTCTCAGAGACCTGCTGAAGCAATGCATTATACACCACCCGCCATAATTTCCCAAACTTTTTAGCTGATCTATCCCCATCTAACACAGAGTCCATTAACACCTCTCCAAAATTTTTCCACTCTGAAAGCTCATGTACTGTATGTGGGTTAGTAAACATACCTATAGAATGACCATAAGCTAACAACCCCGGTAATTCCTTTTTTAAATCTATCTCTTTTACCCCTCGCTTTTCTAAATATGAGGAGAATAAATCATATGCCGCTTGCCTATCCATACCTATTCAGTGCGCACTGTATGCAGCTCCAGGCTCCGCCGACACGTAGGTGGCTTGAGTCACGGATGTGAACCTCAAGGGTGCTTTTTATAAATAATCCAGTCTTTGTAAATAATCCGGCACCGTCCCGCTGCTAGGACCCCCACCCAACTTCCGGACCGTGGCGAGTTCCCTTTTTTCTTTGTAATCCGAGAAAAAAGGACAGGGGTTCAACGTTGCCGCATCGTTGCCCGCAGCGTTTATGCCCGCATTCTCCACCATTTGTCGACGGAAGGAGACCAGGACATCAGTTGATCATCACAGGCCCAATTTTATTGATCAGCACAGCGGGTTAAATACAGTTCGTAATTAACTTCATGCATATTGCAAAAGTTGAGCTCAGGATTGGTTAGTTACATATCAGCAGTTACACCTACTTTTACATTCCTATGGTCCTACTTTTGATACTTTCTACATATTCTTAGGAGATATTCAGGACTAATCTCTACTCCCTTTCTCCATGTTGCAGCAAGGCCACTGATTGCAAGCTGCTGACATCTCCTTTCAGCTTGCTGACTGCTGATTTCTCAGCTTGACCAGTGGCAATATGTCAGCATGGCCTTTCTCAGCTAACCAACTATTAATAAAGCTCTCCACATTAAAGCTCTCCACAGACATCTCAGTCCTTTCAGAGTGGTAAGAGCAACCCAGTCTCTGCCAGTTCATTGACTTTATTACTGTTTCAGTTTTCTTTTTTTTTTTTTTTTTGCTATACTCCATTGGCTTGGGGGTTTTGTTTGTCTTCGTTTGTTTTTGGTTTTGTTTTTTAATTTTTTTTTTCTGTTTTTTTCAGGTTGGAAAGAGTTATAAAGATCCATATGACAACTGTACTCACTACACATGCACTGAATCAGCAGGCCAGTTTTCCTTGACTAGTACAAAAAAGGTCTGCCTGCCATTTGAAGAAGCAAACTGTGTGCCAGTAAGTATTTTATAGCCAGAGAAAGACTTCTGTAATGACCCTTGATCCTGGCCTGGGAGTTATAGTTGCTGAGTATTTCTTGATCTTTCCTTGTTTGAAAGAAATGTGCTTTTCCAGCCCTGTGTCCCGTAGAAAAAGCCAAAAATATTTGCAAACAAGCCCACACCATTTACATTGTTGTGGGATAAGCATTGGAACTTGAAAAAGAAGGGTATTGGAGCAATAGCAAGGAAGGATTTTCATCACTTGAGAAACATCAGTGTTATAAAATGCAATTGAACAAGTGGTGACTCATCATGGATCCTTGTGGGACTGATGAACAAAATGTCTCCTGATATGTGGTGTCCCATTAAGCGGGGAAATGGAACATGAATGAGCTGGCAGCACGGTGGATGCGGGCAGGACATTCTCCATTTCCCCCAGAGCTGGGGCCTGCAGGCAACTTGCCGTCCCTTGGTACAGGCTATGCCCACCCAACAAAGCCCAGCAGGCCGGGAGGAGAGCCCGGGGGCTGTGGAGCTGCTTGGGCAGTGGCTGCTTGGAGGGACATGGGCCAAAGCCATCCCTGAGCAGCCACTGCCAGCCCTGGCCCTCCCTGCCCCGTGACAGCTCCCCCAGCCCCAGGGCACAGAGTCAGGCCCTGGCAGGACCCAGTGCAGCCCCTGCCCAGTCAGGAGCCAAGGCTGGCTCTGGCCCTGGGCTCGTGGCAGGGCTCCCGCTCCTGTGCCTTGGGCCTCTGGGCACTCAGGGCCAGCTCTGGAGCAGCTGCAGCGGGAGGGACGTTGGTGCACGAGTCCCCTTTCCCCGGGGCTGTGAACGAGCTCCAGAGGCACCTCCAGCTTTGGCTGCGGCCGGGCCGTGCAAGGGCAGGCCCCAGTGGAAGAGCCGCAGCCATACAGTCCCGCCAAGGGCTGAGCCCTGCTGAGCCCAGCACAGCAATTACCTTCTGAGCCTGTGCCCGTACCCATGCCTGTGTTTGGCTTGGCCTTCCTTCCTGCAGCAGGGGCTGCCAATCAGCCTCTGCTTCGTTGTGGAAACACCTCCTTCTGTCCTGCCTTTTGGCCCATCACTTGAGAAACAAAAAGTACACCTTAACAGACGGAACGATTCTCCATTACTTTGATGGCATGTTCAGGACATCATGCTTATGCAAAATCGGGTGTAATCAACAAATCATCTGGTCTTTTTCAGCAGGGCCAGGGCCCACCCTCCTCCAAACAGCTGCCAGTGCTGAGCAGAAGTTGTGAGTGGATCGTGCAGGGTGAGGGCACACACAGAATCACAGAATCATAAAAATTCTAGGTTGGAAGAGACCTTTAAGATCATCGAGTCCAACCCATGTTCTAACACCTCAACTAGATCATGGCACCAAGTGCATGGCTCTGTCCTGGCGCCTGCAGCGATGCCCCCTGGCCGAGCTTTGGGCTCTCAGCTGGCAGCTCTCCCAGGGGAAAGGCCTTGACCTACCCTCACCATCTCCCAGAGGCTCAATCCTGAACGTGGGCTGGGAAGCCAGATCACCTTTACCAACAGGCTTAGCTGCAAAGAAAGGCAGGACACAATAGCTCCAATGGCACTGCTGAAGATTCTCCTTCAGACCTGAGTGTCAGTGAGGGCACCTGGGTGATTGGTGCCCTCCAAGGCACTCCCTTGTCTCTGCCTTCCAGTCAGGAGCAGGGCCAGAGGGACCTTGTGCCTGCAGTGGCCCCACACTGGGATGGAAGGAGCCCCATGCGGGGTTGTTGGGGCAGAAAGGACTCCCTGGAGCTGCCAGCAGCTCCAAACCAAGCCCCAGGTAGGGCCAGGGCTTGGCAGTGGCAGCAGAAGCAGCTTGGGCTCCCTGGGGGCAGCAAAGGAGCTGAGAAAGGCTCAGCCCTGGGGCACAGCCCTGGGCCCAGCCCCTTCCCTCTCTGCTCTTCTCTGTGGCTGCACAGAGCACACAGAAGGACACAGTGGCATTGCACACGGGAGGAGAATGGACAGATAAATGCTCCTTCTTCCCACTGACAGCGATCCTGTGGGATCACTCAGGGCTCCAGAAGGGAGCAGGGTAAGGTTTCCAGAACTGATCCACCCTCAGAAGAACTTAAGGGAACTGTCTCATGAGTAAACTCTTGCCACACTGCCATGGATTATTCTGTCAGGAAAGGTACATTCAGAACATGCCTCCAACATCTGGCAAGGTCTTCAAAGCACCATTCACCAGTATTTTCAAGTAATTCAAGTCATGATCCCAGTTGAGACGGGAGCACAGATGCTACAGAACCATTTCCATGGTGTGCTGGGATCCCCTTCTCCCTTGGGGAATTGGGCACTGCAAGGGGGTGGGGTAAGGCTGTGGGAGCCTGTGCCTCCTGGTCACTCTCCACGCTCTTTGCAGGTCCTGTGCAACATGCCTGGAGGGGCACCTGCGGCAGCCCAGGTCCCTGGGGCTCTCTCCCTCCTTCCCACACAGGAAACCCTCACTAAATGCTTGGGGAAATCTGCAGTGCCACAGCTGTCTCTCCCAACCTCCATCCCTCCCGCCTGCTTGCCCACCTGCCCATGGAACAGCTCTCACAGCCCACGGGCACATGGCCAGGCCCTCTCAGGACACACTGGAGCCTTGCTCTCCTGCTCTGCCCTTTCCCCACCATGGACACCCCGTGCAGCCGCTCCCAGGTTTCGGGACGTGTCTCCCACAGAGGGAGCCCAGCAGGACAGCTCAGTACGCAAGTGCCCTGAGCCTGCTCGGGACAATTCCTCTGGGCTGTGCCCGTCTTGTCTGGGCTGTGCCCGCAGTGCCAAGCAGCAGAGAGGCCAGCTCAAGCCTCAGCAGGGCTCAGGCCCAGAGGCACAGCATTTACCTCCTGTGACTGTGCCTGGCATCGCCTCCCTTCCTGCAGGAAATGCCACCTTCTATAGAGCCCCACTGTCCATCCCTTGAGAAAGGAAGAGGCACAGCTGGATCAGATGGAATCATTGCATATCCAGGAGGTCGCCTCTTCAGGAGGCAATACTTGTCCAAGACATGGGTTATGATCAGGAAAATCCTGATCCCCCCAGGCCTTTGGGGCTGGCTATGGCCCTCCCTCCTCCAAGCAGCCACTCCTCAGGATGTGCCTGGGGACTGGGAAAATGCAGGGGATCACTGGTGAGTTTGGGCTGCGCGACAGCTGATGCCCAATGCCTTCCTGCAGAGGCTGGGGAGAAGCTGCAGCCAGGCCAGGCTGGGAAACTGACCTGCGGGGCATGGAAGCAGCAGCGGGGCAGCGAGGCTGCCATGGATCCCTTCCTGGTGTTCAGGGCATGGCGTGTCCAGATGTGTAGCCAGAGCCCTCGGCTGCTGAGCCCCAGGACAAGGCTGAGGGAATGCACCCACCATCCCCTTTGAGCAGTTCTCTCACAATGTGCTTCAGGATGTTGTTTGGCCCATGGTGAGGAAAGGGTAGAGGGGGAGCGAGGCTGCCATGGATCCCTTCCCGCTGTTCCGGGCTCTGCTCTGACGTGGGGGACCCTGGCTCACTCTAGGATCTCTCCCAGGTCTCCTCCCAGAGCTTCATCCCACAGCTCAGCTCCAAGGGCCAGACAGGTATTAGAAATTTCACAGCCCACCATTGGTGATTCATAGTCAGAATGCACAGGAAAACTCTAGCTGTGTTTCAAAATACCAGATGCTGTGTCGTTTCCTTCCCACTGCAGATTTTCCATTGCCCCAGCCTCAGCCCCTGGCAGCCTGCCTGGATGTTCTCCCCACGCTGCTTCTGCAATCCCACTTGTCCATGTCCTCCTGGTTCTGTGGGCAGCTCTTCGGGCCACTGAGGCCCTGTTCCTCCTTTGTTTGTGAGCATGTCCGAGTGAGAGATGATTCAGGGGCTCAGCACCAAGGCCTCCAGCAGCAGTGGTCAATTCCTGAGCACGCTCGGGGGCCACAGGCAGCTGCCCATGGCACTGGCAGGGATGTGAAGGGGAGGCTGTGCAGGGCAGTAGCCCCCACGCCCCCGCCCTGCCCATGGGGGCCTGCAGCCCGTGGGGATGGAGCAGCAGTTTCTGGTTGTGAAAGTCCATCCAAAAATCCTTCATTTTTTGCCTCACAATTGTCATGAGAAAAGACCCCCGAAAGGTTAAAAACTGTTGAGCCAGTTGGGAAAGAAAGTCTCATGCTTATTCAGTGTGTTCACAGGTGGTGTTTTCAGAACATGCCATGCTGAACTTGAAGGGGCATGCTGCCCTTTTCTGAACAATGGAACTGGACTTTCTTCCAACCTCCTGACTTGGCTGCACTGAGCTCTGGGGTGGCTCCTCCCCTCCAAGAGAAGACCCCTCTCGCCTGCCTTCAACCACCGTGACAGACAAACAGAGATGCGAATCCCCTCATCAAGGAACCAAGACAAGACAAGGAACCCCCCGGCACCCTACTGGCACCCCCCTGGTACCCCCTTGGCAACCTCCTTCCAGAGACTGGGACTGAACACCCCCCCCCAGCTCGGGGAGTGGGGAAAAACTGCCCAGAGTAAACGTACCTGCAAACATTCGGGCATGAAAACAATGGAGTAACCTCCCCCCTCCTGCTGTTCCTATTCTTTTGCCCTCCATGGAAACCAAATTTCGGCCACCCTTCCCCCAACCAAGAACAGTATATTTTGGGGTTCAGTTCCGACTGTCCTCTGAGATCTCCCCAAAGCGTGCACCAGCGAGTTTCAGCGGCGGGATCCCTGAAGACATCACATTTTGGTAGCTATAAGCCCCTCCCTAACCTTCTTTCCTCCCTCTTTCCCTTGTCTTACCCTTCTCTTCCCCAGATTCCCTAACCAAATGCATATTCAGTTGTGGTTATCATTAATAAAATTGCATTTTGTTGATTTGTTACTGCAAAACCCCTGTGCCTTTGTTGGTTATTTTTTGCACCAAAAAAATCATTCGTCACCCGTTCATTTCAGGTGGACCCTCACATAATTGGCGACGAGGATGGGATTCTGGTAGCCAGTGAGATTTTGCAGGTTCTGTGTAGTCTGTAATCTCCGTCAGACTGCATATGCCAAAGCCAAATCTCACCCTTGATTGAGCACACAGGCTCCGGAATTGACACAAAAGATTTTTCGGTGCAAAAGCAGGGGAAATTGTTACAGTCACTTCTGTTACTGATCTTACCGGCACGGACACCGACACTGATACTCCTCCTAATCCTGATATTGATATTGGAATTGATGTTGTATTGGAGTTGTATCTGAACCTGTTACTGTTGTTACTGCTGTATTTGTGTACCTGGACTGTCTAAAAGGGAGGGGACAGACCTGAAGAAATTAAGCTGTGCCTTTTAGACAGATATTGTCCCTTCACCTACACATGGAGCAAGGGGTGGCCCAGCGAAGGCTGAGTGGCATTCCCCCTGTTCTAGGTTCTGGTCCCCTCACAAAGAAAACATTTGTGTGCGTGTGTGAGTGTGATTGTGTATCTGGACTGTCTGGAAAGGAAGGGACAAACCTGAAGCAATTAAAACAGTGCCTTCCAGACAGATTTTGTTTCTTCAGCTATCTAGGGAGACAAAGGGCATAAAAAGGTCTGTATGATTGTGTAACTTGAGTTCACAAATCAGCTCCCTGGTATACTTCTGGTCCCTTCACACAAAATGAATGAAAATCTCAATCCTAAAGCAAAAGCTGACTTTTACTGGTTGCTTGCTAAACACAATGCAAAACCGTCATCTGGTGGAGAAACTTGGACAGAGAACAATTGGTTTAATTTGGAAAATGTCATTGATAGAATATGTTCTCTGCAACATGAATCAAAATTCAAAATAGGTAAAAATAAGAACATTCTTTGCTCAGTTCTCAGAGCATGTCTCACTGCAGCCATAGAAAACCGCTGTAAATGGAGAAGTGAGGAAATGATAATTATAGACTCCCTTCAAAATTTAGTCGAAATTTTGCAAAAACAGTTAAATGAGGATAGAAATGAAATTTACATGCTGCAAGCTGCCCTCAGAGAAGAACACACCAAAAACATACACAAAATCAACTCCTCTACAGAGGAGGAAGAAAAAGGAACACCTTGCATTAAAAAAATTTATCCATACAAAGAGTTCGAGGCAGCAAAACAAAACTATCCTTACAAAGAATCTGAAACAGTTAAAAATTGTGGGGAAAATTGCTGTCCTCGTTTGAGACTTTTTATTAAAACTGAATATAATTATATTAATGGTGAAGACCTGCATCCCCACATAACAACTAAACAAACACCATTCAGCACTACCGAATTAACTAAATTGAAAAAGGAATTCGGACGCCTTCCTCATGAATCAGAAACGGAGTATGTGTTCTGTGTGTCTCTCACTGGCAGAGACCAGATTAAGTTAACTGAACAAGAAGCCAGTGGATACTGGGGACGTGGTGTTTTCCTAACAACAGGAGATAAGTGTGACTCCTGGTCTCTAACACAACATGCAGCCTATTGGGCCGGGGGAATAAATCACTTGGAAAGGGGTGATCCCCTGGCAATTGCCACTACCTCCGACCAGATCTTAGAAAGTGTACAAAATGCTGCATGTTTGCAAATGATTCATGAGAGAAAATTAATTCCTGGTTTTGAATCCCCAATGCAACTGCCTGTGAAGCCTAAAATTATGACCCCTTTAATTCATGGGCTTCCAGAAACATTGAAATCAACAGCAATTACTATTCAAAAAACAATTATGACTTTAAGCCCAATAGATAGACTGGATAGATTTCTTAACAACTCCACTGATCAGTCTGAGTCTGCCCCATCACCCTATACACCAACACAGACCCCCACAACACCATCAGACACATCTAGCAGCAGCCGCAAAATTTGGACATGGAGTGAGGTAGCAGTTGATTTAATAAATTATTGTAGACAGTATGGGCCTGTAAAAAGCCTAGAGGAAAAATCAGAAAAAACAAAAGGTGTCCGGTTTATGGGAGCCCCTAACCCTGAAAACACAGAACCAGGAAAACAAATTTCCAACAGACAATGCTGGTGGATGCTGGGAATAAAAAAGGGGTCCCCCGGGACATAATGGATGGTTTATCACTTGAAAAATTGCAGAAAATCATAACTAACTGGAATTTAGGGAGGCCAAACCCCCCTACCCAGCCTAGTGCACCGATCCCTCTACCTCATCAGAAACTAACAAATACTCCTACCAATACACAGTTCAGTACACACAGTACATCACAGTCTCTCCCACAGAACACAGGCAATGAGCCAAAGTTAATCTTTTCCCAGCTTCTCCCTCGGAATCTGGGCAGTGAAGCTGCATCTCAGCCTCTCCCACAGAACACAGCCACTGAGCCAAAGAACTGTTTCTCAGCTTCTTTCACAGAACTTGGACAGTGAAACCCTGGCTGCGTGTCTCCTGAAAAGCACCAGCAGTAAGCCAGAAGTAACTCTTTCGCAACTTCTTTCACAGAGCCAAAGCAACATAACTGCCCAACATAACCGCCCGTACCCCAAAACACAAACACTGAATCTACACCAACAGAGCTTTCGGGAAACTAATATCTCCACTGTTTACAGGTGAGCGAAGGGGTGGAGGTTGGGTTTACTTACGAATGCTCACAAAAAATAAATCAGGAGACATGTTAATTACAGCAATCATGGGCCCCAAAAAAGCTCTGGTAACATAAATTGTTGATACGGGAGCCCAGATCTCCGCACTTACACACAGAGATGCTCAGAAGTGTGGAGTTGTTCCAACAATAAGGCAATGCTGCGTTCTTAATGCTTTAGGAACCATAGAACCAATGAATGTTGCTCTGGTCAAAGTAACACTCCCTGGAGAAGAAAATCAATTGGTTGTCAAAATGGTAATTGGGGACATCCCGAATAATCTGCTAGGGATGGATGTCCTTGCAGGAAGGCAGTGGGAAGACACTGAGGGTTTTCTGTGGTCTTTTGGCACTCCGCCACTTAACATTAGGCTGCTTCAGACCGCACCTGCACTGCCTTACAGTAAAATAATCAATGTGAAACAGTATCCCTTGCCTTCTGAAGCTAGAGAAGGCATCAAACCAGTTATTCAGGATTTGCGTGATCAAGGAATAATAATTAACACACACTCCCCATACAATTCACCCGTGTGGCCAGTCCGAAAGCCCAACACGAAGTAGAGACTTACGATTGATTACCGTAGGCTCAATGCCAACACTGACCCTCTGACTGCAGCACTGCCAAATTTAGCTGAACTAATAACATCAATACAAGAAAAAGCTCACACAATCATGGCAACCATAGATGTCAAAGACATGTTCTTCATGATACCTATACAGCCAGAGGACATGGATTGCTTTGCATTCACATGGGAGGGACAACAGTACACATTCACCAGACTCCCTCAGGGATAAAAACACTCTCCAACACTAGCACACCATGCTTTAGATAAGGAATTAGAAAAAATACCTAAACCTGACACTGTAGCTGTGTACCAATACATTGATGACATTTTGGTGGGAGGAGAGGAAATTAAAGAAGTGGGGGATCTCCAGCAGAATATAATCTCTCATCTGGAGAGCCTTGATTTAAAGATTCCTTCAGAGAAAATTCAAAAGCCTTCTCAGGAAGTAAAATTCCTGGGAATTTGGTGGCGATCTGGTAGCACATGCATTGCACCTGACACTTTAACTTCTTTAGAGCAAATAAAAATGCCCGAAAACAAAAAAGACCTCCAGCAAGCCTTAGGACTGTTAGTATTCTGGAGGAAACATATCCCAGATTTCTCAATCATTGCTAGGCCCCTGTACAACTTACTAAGGAAAGTAGTCAAATGAGATTGGACTCCTTCTCAGGAGGAAGTATTACAATTGCTGATTTTTGAAGCCACAGCACATCAGGCATTGGGGCCCATTCATCCTAAAGACCCTTTCCAAGTGGAATGGGGATTTGCCTCCTCAGGACTATCAATACACATCTGGCAGTGAGGTCCTGAGGGTCCAACGAGGCCTGTCAGCTTCTTTTCCCGTGGTTTTAAAGATGCTGAGAAAAGATACACTACCTGGGAAAAAGGATTGTTTGTTGTTAGCTTAGCTCTCATTGAAGTAGAAAAAATCACACGGCAGCAAGCTATCATCTTGAGAGGTCCCTTCAAGGTAATTAAAGCTGTCACTAATGGGACCCCTCCACCTGGCGGCATAGCCCAAATGTTGTCAGTCAGGAAATGATATGCTCAGATAGAGAACTACTGCAATAACTTTTCTGTCACAGAAGGTGCTGCAAAATTCTTGGCAACACAAGACACTGAGAGCCTGGATAGCAGTCAAGACAAACCTGTTTCTGTAATAAAAGTAGCACCACCATTCTCACCTGAAATAGCAGCAAACTGTTGGTTTACAGATGCTTCTTCAAAGCAGGAAGGAAAGATTTGGAAATATAAGGCGGCTGCTTTACATATTTCATCTGGTGAAAAAAATCATCACAGAAGGGGAGGGCAGCGCTCAGGTAGGAGAACTCATAGCTCTCTGGAGTGTTTTCCAGCGTGAGGCACAAAACACTTCTCCTGTTTACATCTACACTGATTCATATGCAGTATACAGAGGCTGCACTGAGTGGCTCCCTTTCTGGCAACAGAATGACTGGGAAGTTAACAGAATCCCAGTGTGGCAGAAAGATAAATGCAAAGAAATCCTAGAAATCGCCAGTAAAGGAAACTTTCTGGTTGGTTGGGTAGCTTCTCATCAAACAGATGGGAATCAAGCAGGTGAATGGAACAACAGAGTTGATGAACTAGCAAGGCTTAGCCCCCTGAAAAAAGAAACTATTTCAGAGGATTGGAATCAACTGTTAGAATGGTTACATGTAAAAAGACAGCACACAGGTGCCAAAGATCTGTACGAGGAAACACACGCCCACGGCTGGCCAGTCACCAGGGAAATGTGTAAAACATGCATATCGGCCTGCGAACAGTGCCGCAAGCGACTGGAAAAGCATCCTTTAGAGGATGATCCTCTGCATTTGAGGAAAGGTAAAGGCTTGTGGGATGTGTGGCAGGTAGATTATATTGGTCCTTTTAAGAAGTCAGGAGGTAAACATTTTGTGTTGGTAGGAGTGGAAATTGTATCTGGGTTGGTACAAGCTGATGCTTTTAAAAGGGCCACAGGTGATAATACAGTTAAAGCATTGCAGGGGTGGTTTGGAACTTTTCCAAAGCCACAAGAAATTCAGTCTGACAACGGGTCTCACTTTACTGCCAAGGTGGTTCAGGATTGGGCCAGAGCCAAAGGCATAAAGTGGACTTTTCATACTCCTTACTACCCTCAGGCTAACGGGATCGTGGAAAGGACAAATGGCCTTTTAAAGCGGTTCCTTAAGCCCCAGAAAGCAAACTGGGACTGTTGACTGTGGGAGGCTGTTAAGGGGGTAAATGGCAGGTGGGGGGTGAACGGCTGCCCCAAAGTTACTGCTTTTTACCCCACACCTCCAAGCATCATCCCTTCACTGGAAGGTCCCGACGATGCAAACAATCCATCACATTACCCTGGACAACCTGTCTTAGTGGACCTCCCCACGGTGGGCGAGGTACCACTTGTGCTGAAAACCCCTCTGAATAAATATGCATGGGTAGCCTCTGACGCTCTTGGAAAAGAGCACCGCATACACACACGCTGGATAATCCCCTCATTTTAAACTCCTTTCTGCCTCTCAGAGGCAGGATTTTTTGTTGTTCTTGCTTTTACAGGAGAACCCCGAGGGACATGAGAATCATCTGAAACATGATAGCCTTGCTAATACTTTTCTGCATATTACCACAATTTCATGGACAACCTCCTGGTGAGCAGCTGTGGCCTGAAGCCATCGTTCAGCACACCAATGTTCTTGGAACCTATCCCAAGGGCCGTTACCCGAGCCTGGCAACCCTAGTGCTGCATGACTCCAAGGTGTACCACCCGAATGAGTGGAGATGGGACCAGAATGAGTTGATGGGAACGCTGACAGATGGGAACAGTTGGTGAGTGAATTTTGGTAACATGCAGAAAGGTGGAAGGAACTCTCCATGGAAAGGCCACCTCCACCAGAATTGCAGGAAATTTTATGGAAACAGGTGGAAGGAATCATCTGGACATCCCTTCAGCAAAATTATGTCCCATGAAGAAATGGGGAAGTTCCAAAATAAAAAGTCCCCTCGCTCTGTGTTGCCGCCAGGAACATATTGGTAGTTATGCTTTAGGTCTCAAAACTAACAATCTTGCAATTACAAGAGATTGTAATGATGCATCACTTGATTGCTGGTACAGTTTAACTTTGCTCAAACGCACTTACGTGACATGTCATTGGCAGAATGACACAGCTAGTCCATTAGGACTAAGAGGCTTGGTTTACACATTCAAGATAAACACTGTACCAAAACTCACACCAAGTGCTGTAATTACGCTCTCTCAGACGCAAGGTGTGAAGCCCTTTTCTAATACATCTCAAAGGGCAGACACTGTAAGGCCTGCACTGAGCACGGTAAACACGGCAATCACACCCCAATTGGCAGAGGCAACAGGAGGCCCCTTTACATAGTCCTGGTCTCAAGCCTTCCTGCAATTCATCGGATCTATGGGAGATGTCATGGGTCTAAACTTACTAACAGTAGTTACACATGAAGACAAGTTGTATACTTGACAAGAATGGGAGAAACAGAAAACCTGGCAGCTTCAAGGAGTAGTGCGAGAACAAATTAGCATCGGGTGTTGAATGGTTAATGGGTCTGACTATAGCAAAGCAGGAAAACAAACAGGAGCAAGTCTGTACGCACCTAAGCGTACGAGACTGCTGGCACATTTTTACATTAACTCACACTGCGGAGGTAGTTTGCCTCTAGTCCAAGGATACACAAGACCTTTCTTTTAAATTTGTAATAAATGCTGAAACCTACTTCACCACTGTCACCACTTCACCTGTACCACTGGTCATACTCATCCCAAGAATTTTCAAGATTGGACCTTATATAATCAGGAAAACTGGCCAACAACAAATATTGTTCAATCCGGCATGTCTCTCAAACAGGTCAAATTGCTAATGCAGAGCAACGTTTCAGAAATCCAGCCAGCCTGTTCTCCGTTTCTGCAAACTTCTTTTGAAGGCTGGACCACTTGGCTTCGGAAACGAAGCTCTTTTAAAATTAGAACACCAAGAGACGTGACCGGTGTTATGCGTACAGGATTGGGAATTCTGAATAGCATTGATTCTGAAGTACTAATGAAAAAATTGGCTGCTACAACTAGAGATCTGACCAAATTACAGCAACCGCTGAGGTCATCTCTGTTAGCCTTGGGGACACACCAGTGGCTGCTGTCAAACATTCTGCCAAATTGGGAAAGAGCGAACGTGAATGACCACAAATTGGTGATTGATGCACTTAGTGCTACACAGAACAATGTTTCCCTAGCCCTCAGCTGTATCCAGGCACAACTGTGGATGCAGTCGGTCTCTGCTTCAATTATAAGAGAGGGCGAGGAAGGCACCTTCCCCACAGAAGTTTGGAAAATAATTTGGGACAGTGCCACTGAATTTGAAAGAGAATTCCAATCCTGGTGGAACCTGGTGAACTTTACCTATGATCCCATTTCAAACACAGCCACTGCTTTTGTTTTAACCATACGCAATGCTTCTGTACATTTAGTCTTCCCTGTTATTGCATTAGGATTAAACCATGATGGAGCTGTTCTCTATCCCACTGAACATAGGGGATGGGCCCGTCAGGTCAATGACAAATGGCAAACTGTTAATCTGGAATCTTGTACTGTCCGAGAACAACTGTTGTATTCCATATCTCTCAAGTCCCATACTGTACCAAGCTGTTCTTCTCTGCAGCACAGTATTGGAATATGTATCCCAATATAACCAGTTAGATGGTGCCTAGGCCAGTTCTGACCTTCGCTGCTGGGCCACAGGCAGCTCTGCGGTGTTATACCTCAAAGATACCTTGGCTGGCGGCAGAGTGCAGCGGGGCACAAGACAGGACTCCGTTCTCCTCAGGGGAGAGCTTCTGGCGATGGTGAAGAAAAGAAGGGAGCGGATTCTGCTAGAAGGTAGCCAGATGTTTATTCCATGAGCACAGATATGTCTGCACTGGGCTACTGCTGATAACAGAATGGGGCCGCATGGTCTCATTCACATTTTAAGCTCAGGACAGGGGAAGGGGAGGGGACAGGTGAGTCACCAACCAGGTGAAGGGGCAGGGTCTCCAGGTACTAGGGTCACCTATCACACGACGCCTTGCTGGTATGTTAGCCTGATTGACAGGGCACACTCAGCGAGGGGCGAGGGGGAAGGGAGAAGGTAAAACAGGATATTGCAACACACCACAACATCTCCCCCTAGTTTTGTTTAAAAAGAAGAGGACTGTGTTTATGGTGCAGAATGATTCTACTGAGGCTTCTAGGTCATCCACTGGAGCACTGAGGGCTTCCAAATGGTAGACCTCAGGAGGGGGAGATGAGCTTGAGATTAACTTGAGAACCATGCGTCTGATTACTCCAAAAACAATGCTAAAAACTACAATAACTACAACTAAAATAAACAGCACTAAAATTACAGTTTTCAGAATAGATCCCAACCAGCCCGAGAGTCCCCAGCCATTGAAAAGTCCATTCAGCTCGTTGTCAGTTTCTCTGTTGATGTCTGAGAACTTTTATCGAGGTAGTCCATATGTGGTTTGGGCTGCAGTACTATGTAGGAGATTGCAGGTGGGATGATCACGAGTAGGACGAGAAGCAGGCTCGGTCTCATGACGTCTCGAGGCTACACACGAACAGTGGGATCTAAACTGGTACAAAAACTTGAGACAAACATATATTACAAACTATTCCAGATAGGAGGCTTAAATGGAATTTCTTCCAGAGAACGTGCACGACGTTTTCTTCTCCAGGCAGCGTGAGCAACCTGGGGTGCTTCTGCAGATTTCTCTGAGACTTTGGGAACATAGGGCTTTACCCATTTGGAAGGAACCCACCTTAAACCAGAGGGGGTGGATACACAGGCGTATCCACGTCCCCAAGTAACCAATTTGTAAGGTCCCACCATTTTCCAAGTCTCAGGGTCTTTTACTAAAACTGGAGGTTTTTCTTTCATCAACCTGTGACTGTTCCCCCCAAAGTGGCGTAGGATGGGTGGGTTCAGGCTGTCAAAAGAACAATTCAGAAAATTGATTGTGAATAGCGCCCTGGATAACCGGATGTGGGGAGGTTCTACCTTCAGAACCTGTTGTTGCTGGTCCAGGACCCTTTTAATATCACGGTGAGTTCTTTCTACAATAGCTTGACCTGTAGGGGAGTAGGGGATGCCAGTTTTATGCTCTACTCCCCATTGCTGCAGGAAGCTCCCGAATTCCTTGGATTTATAAGCAGGCCCATTATCAGTTTTCAGCTCCTTGGGGATGCCCATGAAAGAAAAGGCCTGTAAGAGGTGCTTAATAGCATCAATAGATGATTCTCCTGTGTGGGCAGAAGCATAGACCGCTCCAGAAAAGGTATCTACACTAACATGAACATATTTCTGCCGTCCAAAAACCTGTATGTGTGTTACATCTGTTTGCCACAGTTCACAACTGTTCAGTCCCCTTGGGTTTGCTCCCGTACTCACTGTAGGGAGTGCATGTTGTTGGCAATTTGGGCACGTGGCCACAATCGCTTTGGCCTGTTCTCGAGTGATGTTAAACTGTGCATTTTGGTGGAAAAGCTGGTGGCTGATTTTTGCCTGTTCAAAAACATTTGGGAGAGTGGCCATCACTGCAGGTGCAGCAAGAGCATCTGCCCTTCTGTTGCCTTCAGCGATAAACCCTGGCAAGTCAGTGTGTGACCTGACATGCATCACATAAAAGGGTTGCTCTCGGTGAGTGACTAACTTTACCAGTTTGGAAAGCAATTCAAAAAGTGCAATGTTAGATACATCTTGCAGTATTGCTTGATCTGCTCTGGATACTACTCCTGCCACGTATGCAGAGTCTGTAATCAGATTAAATGGTTCTGAGAACCTTTCAAAAGCCCTAACAACCGCAGCCAATTCAGCAACCTGAGGTGAACCTTCCACCTCAGCAATGTCCGTCTCCCACTGCTGGGTTTGAGGATCTTTCCAAGTCATAACAGACTTGTGGGACCTCCCGGACGCATCTGTAAAGACAGTCAGAGCCCTTTTTAAAGGTCTCCTACTTAGAGCAGTTCTTAATTTTAAAGTAAATTGAACATCTTGTTCAAACAATTTGCAAGCGGGCCGTGCTACCGAAAATTGTCCTGAGTAGGAATCCAGAGCAAACTGCAACACTTCATTTTCTTGAAACAATTGTTCCAGTATTTTCATAGTATTTTGACCTGATTTTAACTCAACTGGAATGTGAATGCACTTAAAATCACATCCTGCTAACTCCCTGATCCGGGTCCTTGCTTTCCGGATCAGTTCTGCTATCAGCTCCTGAGGCTTTGTCAGCCTCTTGGACCTTTTGTGACTGAGGAAAACCCATTCTATGATCAAGAGAGAGTCCCTCTGGTCCCGGTCCTTTTTTGGTGTGTCCTTTGCCTTAGGTGTTTGTTTTTCCTCCCACTGGAAAATAATTCCATGGAGGTGTGGCAACTTACCTAGGATGATAAATTTGAATGGCAGATCAGGCCGGCATCGGTGGGCCTGTCTTGTGGACATTGCAATCTGAACCTTTTCTAGAGCTTTCCGTGCCTCTGGGGTAATAGACCTAGGAGCACCTGGGTCCTCTCCCCCTTTCAGTAAATTGAAAAGAGGGGCAAGGTCTTCATTAGTCAGACCAAGCCATGGTCTTACCCAATTCAAAGACCCACACAACTTGTGGACATCCGCAAGGGTCTTGATCCTTGGATTGATTTCTAGTTTTTGAGGAACAATGGTCCTATTTCCAATTTCTAAGCCCAAATACTTCCAAGGTGGCATCTTTTGAATTTTCTGTTCCTGGAGCTCGAACCCTGCAACAATCAATGCATCGATCGTTAGGTCAAGCGCATGTGTTAGTAAATCATCATTGGGGGCACACACAAGGATATCATCCATATAATGGTAGATGATGGCCTTCTCTGCAGCTGCACGAACTGGGGAAAGCAGGGAAGAGACATACCACTGGCAGATAGCTGGAGATACCTTTAGGCCCTGAGGAAGAACGGTCCAATGGTACCTTTTCATAGGAGCTTCTGAATTGATAGAAGGGACAGAGAATGCCAAACGCGGTGCATCATCAGGGTGCAATGGGATTTGGAAAAAACAATCTTTAATATCAATAACAGCTAATTTCCAATCTTGGGGAAGCATTGTTGGGGATGGCATACCAGGTTGAGGAGAACCCATATCTTCAATTACATTATTAATTTGTCGGAGGTCACAGAGAAGTCGCCACCTCTTTTTGTCAGCTTTTTGGATGACAAACACTGGAGAGTTCCATGGGGACATGGTCTCCACAATGTGGCCCTTTCTTAGTTGCTCTTGTACTAGTTCCTCAAGCACCTTTATTTTTTGTTTACTGAGTGGCCACTGTTTCACATCAACTGGTTCGTCTGTTTTCCACTTAAGTTTTTGGGTGGGGCGCTGTTGTTTAATGACTGCTGCACAAAAATGCTGTGGAGAGTCTGGAATATTAATTGTGACACCCCACTGGGCCATTAAATCTCTCCCTAACAATGGTTCTGAATAATCTAACACAAATGGACGGATATTTGCCAATTGTCCGTTTGGACCCTCGAATTGAATAATGCTTTTGGATTGCTTTGCCAATTGCAGACCTCCTACACCTCGAAGGTGACCAGCAACATTTTGTAAAGGCCAGTGTGCTGGCCAGTCTTGTACTGGAATCACTGTGCAGTCTGCACCTGTGTCTACAAGCATTTCAATGCGTTTAGACTCCCCACCCCCACTGACATTGCACCACAATTTGGGTTTATCTGTCCCAATAACTTGGACCCGGGCGACTGTGGGCCCTTGTTTATCGACATTTTCAGGTAAAGATGGCACAGGGATAGCTTGAGCAACAATTTGTCCCTTGGGAAGAAACAGGGGTGGGTGGAAACAGTGCAGGCTGAGAACAAATTGCTTGGGATCTGATGTTGTTATTCCCGGAGCAATTTCGATCTCTTGTGGTGTGTTTTTGTCCCCAGTGATGATGTACTTACAACGAATTTGGTTCCAAGTACCTTTCTGTTCAGGATTTACAGAGACAATATGCCAGTCAGTGTCCTTCAGGTGGAGTGACTCTGTCAGCTGCAACCTGTAAGGCTCATTGACAGAAGATGCGGTTAATACAGAATTACTTAAATCATAACAAAGGTTATTTTGTTTCACTTTCAACAGTGGACTAGCAGACTTGGTCTTTGAAGCACCTGCTTCACTTACACAAATGTTAATGTTATCGCGCGCTTGATTTGTTTTGCTACCCTTATTCTCTTGGCCTGCTCCTTTTATGTCTGCACGCCTGGCAGGCTGGCGCTTTATTCTTCGTTTTTTTGTTGTTGACCCCCAGGGAGGGCTTGCAGTTCTCCTCCCCTGCTATTTTTAAATTCATCAAATTCCCTTTTCAGGGGGCACTGGTTACTCCAGTGTCCTAGCTTATTACAAAGCAGGCATGGTTTAGTGGGCTCAACCATTGCTGGTCTCCGCTGCTGCCCAGGGTACTGCTGTGCTGAAAGAGAAGGTGCAGGGCTGGCAACAGCAACACGCTGAAGTGGTCTTGGCAGCAGCCTTGGTCTGGTGTCTTCAGCTACAGTCATCAGAGGCACTTTCCTGTTACAGACTAGAAGCATATCTTTTAATGTAGGGGAAGGTTCCATAGGAAGGCTCAGGATTGCTGCTCGACACTGTTCATTTGCATTTGTAAACGCTATTTCTTCTAAGATTGCTTCTCTAGCATTTTCTTTTTTAACCTGTATTTCAATGGCTCTAGTTAGCCTTTCTACAAATTTCACAAAAGGCTCTGATGGTAGTTGTTTGATTTTACTATAGGGCTCAAAAGACCCCTCAGGTTGGAGGGAAAAGAATGCCTTTTCAGCTGCTTCCTTTACTTTCTCGAGTGTTTCTGCAGGAATTGCAGCAGCTTGGACTGAGGGAGAAGACCATTGACCCTCACCACAGAGGTGGTCAAGGGTAATAGGATTACCATTGTTGTCCTTTGCTGTGTTTGGATCAGCCTGTAAGCCTGGGAGAGCATCTTTTAGCAGTTGTTTCAATGCTGATTCCCATAATTTGAATTCCGTGGATGTCATGAGACATGAAAACAGTTGTTTTAAATCATGTGGAACTACAATAGTCTTACTTAATTCAGAATTTAAAAGGCCACGGAAATATGGACTGTGTGGACCATATTCTTTATGAGATTTACAGATCTCTTTAATCAATTGTCGTCCAAAAGAACTCCAATTAGCAGTTGGGGCTGCTCCTGCTTGAGCTGCAGGCTGAAACGTAACAGGAGCCAATGACAACATGGCACCATGCATTGGGTCTGCTGTCCCCTGCTCTGTATCCCTTGAATCAGAAGCATTGGGATCACAGCTACAGGTTTGGGGACAGGCAGTGGGTGTGTCCCCACCGTGGGAACCCGGGGAGGGGGCGGGGAAAGGGAGCCGGCAAGGGGCGGGGAAACCGTGGGAACAGGGGGCGGGGTCAAGGGGCTGGCAGGGGGCGGGGATACCGTGGGAACAGGGGGCGGGGTCACCTGGTGACATCACGTCAGCAGCCGCCCCCTGGCAGGAGTAGAGGGGCGGAGCTGAGGGTACTGCAGGAAAGGCGGGGGGAGGGGGGAAAGTGTCACGAGGAACAGGGGGAGAGGGGGATGGGCATGGAATTTTGGAATGCTTAAGAGGATTTTGGGAAGAAGAAGACCAGGTTTGGGAAGATGCCACGTGGCATCCACCATCTTGTGGACCCCCTAGGGACTGGGGGCCATTTTGGACATCACTGCTCTCCGAAAAGCTAACATGTGCTCGGGATTTTTTTGGGGAAAGAGGTTTAGGGGTTTTAGAGGGAGAGGGAGGAACAGGGAGAGCAGAGGCACATGGCTTTACATTTGGCTTTTTCTCCATTTCCTTTTGTTTGAGCAATGCTGTTCGAATTTGCAAACTCCAGAACACAAATTTAGCTGAGGGTAATTTGCCAGATTGTCCTAAGGTTATCAATTCATTCCCAACTTTATCCCAGAATTGAATATTGTGGATTTCTTCAGGGGAAATGTTTGGGAACTGCAGAAAAAGCCATCTTATAAACTGTTTCAATTTTCCTTTAGAGAATTTCACATTACTCTTGATTAAAATGCTAACAATATCATAATACACTCCCCTTTGTACAATGCTAAGTTTGGAACCCATGTTAAAAAGCAAAGTACTTAATCCCGCCTGACCAAAAACAAAGCTAAAATCAGCTACCAATTTCTAAAAAAAAAACCACAGATAGAAAGCGATAACGAGCAGACAAAAGCTTCACAATGCAGCTGTATATACTGCTTTTAAAATTCCCGGGCAGCAGCAGCAGGGCACGCCCTGCCGAACAGAGGCAGAAACAAAGCCTCTCCCGCGGTGGAATGCAGCACCCCCGCGGAGCAGAGACAGCAACTACTCCACGTGGCAGCCGAAACCGGGACGCTCCCCCCCCCGCCGCCGCGTGTGCAGAGAACACTCCCGACCCCCGCAGGTCCCCCGGCCACGTGGAAAGAGAGCCCCCCCCTCTCCCGCAAAGAGAAAGAGAAAGAAAATCTCCTAACACGTGTCTGAACACGCTGCTGAGCCGGGGGGGGAAGGGCAGAGAGCGATCCCGCTCCGGCGCGAATTCTAAAAAACAGTGAAACACGCAGCAGGAAAGCTAACACTAGAACGCTATGAATTCTTGTCCGTGGGGCTGCGCAGCCAAAATGCAAAGGCAAAAAGGAACAGAACTCGCGGCAGAGTCTGTTTTTGAGCTTCTGCTCTACCGAAAGCAGAGATACTCACGTGAAATGGAAGCTGTAGGCTGGGTACAGGCAGGCAGGTCTCCACCGGAAAAGGACCTCTCTCTGGGTGCAAGAGAGGCTGCCCTTTTCTTCCTCTGGAAAATCTGTTCACCACAATGAAGCAGGGCTTTCCAAAGGCGCCGAACAGTCCACGAAACTTTTTCTGGGAGTATTCCCAAAGTCTCTAGCTGGGAGTCTTGAAGCCAGGCTCCTTTCAGCTGGATGCACGGCTGGCAGAAGCTTCTCTGAGGAACTGCGAGTCCGTTTTCCGGCTCAGGGTCGAGCCACCCACAGGGACGCCAATATATTGGAATATGTATCCCAATATAACCAGTTAGATGGTGCCTAGGCCAGTTCTGACCTTCGCTGCTGGGCCACAGGCAGCTCTGCGGTGTTATACCTCAAAGATACCTTGGCTGGCGGCAGAGTGCAGCGGGGCACAAGACAGGACTCCGTTCTCCTCAGGGGAGAGCTTCTGGCGATGGTGAAGAAAAGAAGGGAGCGGATTCTGCTAGAAGGTAGCCAGATGTTTATTCCATGAGCACAGATATGTCTGCACTGGGCTACTGCTGATAACAGAATGGGGCCGCATGGTCTCATTCACATTTTAAGCTCAGGACAGGGGAAGGGGAGGGGACAGGTGAGTCACCAACCAGGTGAAGGGGCAGGGTCTCCAGGTACTAGGGTCACCTATCACACGACGCCTTGCTGGTATGTTAGCCTGATTGACAGGGCACACTCAGCGAGGGGCGAGGGGGAAGGGAGAAGGTAAAACAGGATATTGCAACACACCACAACAGCACAGGTCTTCGTGTGTCCTCTCAGGGGCTCCTCCTGGGCCTCTCGATCCACCTCTGTTTATTCCAGTTACCTTCACGATCTACAGCTGCTGCCCAACTAAGGACTTCGCAGCTGTAGCTTGTTTGGAGTAACTAGGACCCACACAGTTCTTAACAGGGACTCTCTCCATAACAATACATATATTCCGGCCCCCACAAACAACAAGGGTTCATCTGTGAAAGCAATGCAATCGTAGCTCAGGATATCTGTTTAGACACAGAGCAAAACATCTATCATTTTGAGATTCGTCCTAATGAGGCTACTGAAACAGTTCTTCTATACATAGGCAATGGCTGTGCATGCTTTAGAACCATATGTGATTTTGTTTTTGTGGAAGATATTGTGGTAGATTCAAAGAATCACTCAAACTTTTGTGCTTGTAATTTTACTAAGATTGTAGGGTGTGATTTCTCTTATGAAGCTCCAGTTACCTCTCACTACCTATTGCAATCCAACTACACACTGATTCACAAGCTGATGCCCACTCCTATCGGAATGAACCTCACCCTCGTGAGACAACTGCTGCTCTATCAGGACCTGGTTGATATTCTCAAGAACAAATACACTGGGTTATGGAGAGGGTAAAGCAGGATGCTGAGCAAAGGTGGTGGGATACTTTCTTTGGGTGGTCACCTACTGCCACAGGTGTCCTGAACAGTGTGTGCCATCCAATTGTTGCTCTTTTGATTCTAATTACACTTGGTTTTATCTTGTCAGCAGCCCTATTCATTCTGAATGGGAACATGATGAAAAGGCTAAGGAGATTGATGTCTGTAATCAATGCACACCGCTTAGCCTATGTCCTCTATACTATAGACGTCCCCAAAACATTTGACACAAAACAATTATGATTTGAGCATGTGTGCTTTAGAGCAATTTTTGGTTCTCAAGTATGATTTACAGAAGGTTATTTTGGTCTTTAGTAGATTATTTTAGAAAATAATTTTTAAAAGACAATGCTTACATTATGATTTATTTGTTGTTTTTGTTTTATTTGTGATTTGTTTCAACCATTTTTTGAAATTGTTATACAAATGATATTGCTTTAATTAATTAACCATTTATTGGAAGTTATTATAATTAGCCATTTTTGAAATTGTTATAAAAGAATAACCACGTGTGAAAATTATTATGATAATCAATATTAATTATATTTGTTTATTGCTTCCCTTTCCCCTATCTTTTTCTTTTCTTTTCCCTCTCTCTTCTTTTTATCCTCCTCTTTTCTTTCATCCCTATTTTTTCCAGGTTATGCTACCAACATGCAACGAGTTCTGAAGATTCATCAACGACACTCCCGAGTTCTTCTGATGAAGATCCCTCAAGAAAATCGTGAGTCATGGGGTCGTGTGAGAGTCTGTCCCAAATGTCCTTCATTTTTGCCTCACAATTGTCATGAAGAAAAGACCACTGAAAAGTTAAAAACTGTTGAGCCAGTGGGGAGGGGAGGTCAGGAGCTTCTCAGCTCACTGTTTCCACAGGTGTTTGCAGAACATGCCATGCTGAACTTGAAGGGGGCATTCTGCCCTTTCTGAACAATGGATCTGGACTTTCTCCCTACCTCCTGGCCTGGCTGGTCTGAGCTCTGGGGCGGTCCTCCCCGCTCCAAGAGAGGACTCATCTCATCTACCTTCAACCACCGTGACAGACAAGCAGAAATGTGAGTCTCTTCATCAAAGAACGAAGACAAGAAATCCCCATGCAATAAAACCGCCCTCACATCTTCTTCCAGAGACTGGGACTGAACACCGCCCCCCCAGCTTGGGGGAGGTGTGCACAATCCGGGGAAAAGCTGCCCAGAATAAATGCACCTGCGAGCACTGGGCCATGAAAACAATGATTTTGCCTGTTGCTTGGCTAGGACTCTGTGTAACCCCCTTTTTCTGTTCTTTCCCCCTTCTTGGAGACCTTTGTTTTGGCTCCCCTTCCCCCCAGCAAAAAAATCGAATAATTGGAGCCCTGGTTAGCTGCGCTTTTTGAGATCTCCCCAGACGTGACCCAGTGAGCTTCGATGGCTGGACCCCGAAGGACAAAAGCGGCACCACGTCTCAGTAGCTATAACTCCTCCACCCTCCTGTCCTTCCTCTTTCCTTATCTTCTCCCTTTCTTCCCCAGTTCCCCTCACCAATACTTTTCAGTTGTGGTTATTTCAATAAAACTACATTTTGTTGATTTGTTACTGCAGATCCCCTGTGCCTTGCTGGATACTTTTGCACCAAAAAAATCATCGCGTTAAACGTTAACCGGAACGGACCACAACAGTAATGAACAGAACAAACACCTGGGAAGTCCAACAATGCATACTGCAAATCATCAGAATTTTGCATTGCCCAATTAAGATAATCTTTTTTCACTGGTAAATAGATAACTGCAAATTCTTGACCTGCTAAACTTAACAATCTGCTCCTGGCCTTAATTACAATTTGTGCTATCATCTCTAAAACTGTGAAAATAGTTTTTGGAAACTTCTAGGGAAGAAAAATCCACTCTATTATCAGCAAAGGATCTCTCTCAGAAGGGTCCCACAGAAAAATGAGACCACAAAGTGTAATTTTTTTCTCCTAAAATTGCAAAAAGGAAAGAGTTTTCTGGAATACAGCAATGAGCTTGCTGTCTTTGGAGAGCTCCCATGACCATGTCAAGGGCTGAACGAGCTTCGGGTATTAAGGTTCTTGGATGTTGTAGCTTCCTCTCAGTAAATCGAAAAGTGGACCCAGTTCATCATTGGTGATTCCCAAAACAGGTCTGACCCAACTGATTTCTCCCAAAAGCTGCTGTAAGCCTTGCAGATTGCTGACACTGGTCTGGAGCTGTATCTTCTGTGGTGTTATTGTTTTCTCAGTCATCTTCTATCCAAGATCCTTCCAGGGTGGAACTTCCTGGATTTTTGTAGCAGAAATTGCAAGTCCAGCATTTTGAATTTCAGTAACAACACTAGCACGGGTTCGCTCCATCTCTGCCTGCGTTGGAGCTGCGATGAGAAAATCATCCATGTAGTGCAGAATCATGGATCTGGGAAACTTCTGTCGAACTGGAGACAAAGCTTGGGTAACAAAATACTGGCAAATTAAAGGCAAGTTCTTCATTTTTTACGGCAATGATTTCCAGTGATATCTCTGCATGGGTTCTCTTCGATTGATAATGGGAACTGGAAAAGCAAATCTTGGAGAATCATTGGGATAAAGTGGAATGTGGAAAAAACAGTCCTTTAAATCAATGACAATGAGAGGCCAGTGTTTTGGGATCATTGATAAAGAAGGGAGTCCAGGTTGATGAGGTCTCATGTCTTCAATCACTTAATTGATCTTCCTCAGGTCATGAAACAACCTCCAGGAGTCCGATGTCTTCATACAGATGATGAACACTGGTGAAATCCAGGGACTATTTGTGGGGGAGATGTGACCTTGTTGTAATTGCTCCTTTACCAATTTTTTAAGGATATTTAAATTTTTCTCTGTTAAAGGCCATTGATCAATCCATATAGGATGATGAGTTTTCCAGGTCAGCTTTCAAGTGGCAGGTTTTGACGTGGTTTCCATCAAAGGCCCACTTCCCACTTCCAGTTTGGCTCCCCATTGGGACAGGATGTCTCTCCCAAAAAATGAGGCTTCTGAACAACAAAAGGACGCACCGTTGCTGTCTTTCCTTCAGGACCTGTAATGTTAATCATGGATGCATTTTGCAAACACATGGCAGCACCTCCAATCCCTGTAAGGGAACCTGAAGGAACCACCAAATCCCAATCATTGGGCCAGAACATGTAAGAAATTACAGTGACATCTGCACCAGTATCTGGCATGTCTGTAACATAAATTGTTTTACCACAGTGAGTCAGGCAGCAAGTCAATTTTGCTTGGTTACTGTCCCAACATTGCACCCAAAAGACCTCTGGATCAGAGGTCCTAGATGGCACAGACACAACTGAATTCTTTGGAAAGTTGTTTTGCTTGGGTATATTCATGGGTAAAAGAAATGCAATAGCAATAGGTGTTTTTGGTGGAACTACCATAGGAACATCAAGTGCAAGAGCTAAAATCATTAGCTCTTCATTACAATTTACTGAAACAACAGAAGTGTGGTAGATAGGGTCAGGCGTTCAGAAGATCTCGCGATGTTACGGGAAGACAGGGCCCCTGTTCCCTTAGATAAGAAAATTAACATAGGAAAGCAGCCCCCTAAACCAGATGCCAGTAATTTTCATTCCTACCCAGTAAATTGCCACCCCTTACTAACCATAGATGGTAAAAGACAGACCCCCCCTGACATAGAAAACCCTAGATTATAAAACCCCACGAGAAGAGATAACAAAGGCCTTTTGATCGTCCACCACACTGGTGTCTGCGTGCTCTTTGGCCCGAGTGACCCTGGAGAGTTTGGGTCACCGTGCTGTCTCTCCGAACCAGGTTGCCTGCCTTGTATCAGAAGGCAACACAGAATGAAGGATTGAGAGTTTAAAAATTTTGTTGTTGGCTTTTCCTAGAATCAAAACATTTTCTCTTTGTTGAAAAAGATTGACAATTCCTGTAGGAATGCTCACACAACACAAATTATTTCACAGATGAATCAGTTTTGAGGAGGCTAATTTGAACCTTGCACTTGAGGGTATTGAGCTGGAACCATTTGAGGATTGGTTAAATTAGGGATAAATGACTGACGTACTAACACCACTTGACTGGGTAACTGGCTGCCAGGGGGTACCACTACTTGTGTCTGGGCTCGGTGGTAATCTGCGCTCTTTTTTAAGTTTAACGACTAAGGTCTGCCATCAATGTCAAACTGAGAAAGATTTACACAGCACTTAGAAAGATACTTCCCTTTTCGACATCGAGGGCAAATAGAAAGTTGTTTAGGTTGGATTGTTTTCATAGGACAATCCTTTTTAATGTGACCTGGTTTACCACAGGTCTTTTTATCAGAGTCCAACGGTGCAGTACCAACAGATTTTTCCCAAATTTTTTCATGTTTTTCTAGGAGCTTTTCAAATTTATCCATTTGTTGTGTCAGATTATCTTCCAATGTTTTTCCTAATGATTGACTTGTATGTTAGCAAGATGTTGTGCAGAAGTGAGCCTACTGCAAGCTGTTAGCATCTGTGTAATAGGTGGAGGATGATCAGGCAAAATTAAAATAATTTTTCTACATTCCTCATTAGCATTTACAAAAGCAAGGTTTTGAACAATATAGGAGCGAGCTTGCTCATCTGGACATTGCTTTTCGACTGCTTGGGTTAATCTGTATAGAAAAGAACCATAGGATTCTGTTCCACCTTGTCTCTGTTCCACCTTGTCTGATAGTAGTATAAGCATTTACATGGGTACCAGCTGGCTCAACTGAAAACAAAGCTTTTCTAGTAGCATCTTTAATATCTGTTAATACAAGCTGAGGCAATTCCACCACTTGATTTTCTGGTCTATGGTAAAGTGGATCACCTGCTATGTTGGGTAACATCTATATTCTGATAAGGAGTATTTTCATATCTTTCAACCAATTTATTAAGAAGTTTTTTTCCATTGTAATTCCCATAAAAGATATTGTGAATTGGTTAAAATTAGGGAAGTCACATTTCGACAATCAGCAGGGACTAGGTCATTGAAATAAAAATTACTTTTCAACACATTATTAAAATAAGGAGAAGAGAACCCACTTTCTTTCAAAGATTGACGGAGTTCTTTTGTATCATGGTGAGAATGACTTTCAAATCGTGGATTTACATCATTATGACCATATCTTACAGGTAATGCAAAGAATTGTTTCTTTGAATCCAAATATTTCTCTAAATTTTGATTAATATTAGACCAATTAGGTAATTGCAATGGAGGGTTCACTTCTGATTTAGATTGTGATTTATTTTTCCCTCTCAGTACTCTTGTGTCTGATTCAGAAGAACAGGTAGGATTGTCACTGACACAGCTGTTCCGGGAACTCTGCCTATCTCATGGCTGCTGCTTAGCTCTAATCACAGTTCTGCTGTCTCTTCAGCTTGCATTTTGTAGCCTCCCCAAAACCCTCTAATTTTGTGCATTCCCACAGTAAAAAAAAGCACTTTCTTATTCTCTTCATAGAAACTGGGAGAAAACACACTATAAATATCAAGGAATGCAGTGCAAGGATGATGGGCATCCCTCAGTTATCCCAACAGATTGATGTCACTGGCAAAATTCCCTCTTTTCCAAAGGGTTTTCATTTCTTTGGCTGCTCTTTGTATGGCTTCAGGTCATTTTTCCCTTGATTTAAGAAAATATCTTGGCCGTTCTTGAAGAATTTCCCCTTGGAGTAATTATTCATTTCTGCAGTCTTCACTATACACCCTATTTTAAAAGACTTTTATGCTATTTTTCTCCTCTCTGTGTTTGCACACTTGTTCAACAAGGTTTTCTTTGTAAGAATATAATTCACAATATTCCAAAGGATTAAAAAATGCTTCAGTATTTTTTCCCTAAGTATTTACAAAAGAACAATTAAAAAAAAATCTGTATACATGCTGGATGGAAAATGCAAGCAGAAATAAACTTGAGAGTTCTTCCAAAAACCCTTAAGAAAAAAACGCATGTATTCATCCACAGAATACAAAAATGGGCACGTTCTAGAAGAGAAAATTTGTGCAACGGTTCTGCACAGAATTCTATGCTTTCAAGCTTTTTGCCCTTCAGGGGCAGTGCCATTCTCTGAACTGTAATGCTCTGAGCACGTTCTGCTCACCATGGCAGCTTTCTGCTCTCCCCTGGTACAGATCATCCTCCCAGCAAAGGGGGAGTGCAGCCACCACAACCCGCAGCACCTTCCCACACAGCAAGAACCTGAAGGACAGAGATGGCTTTCACCAGCTGCTGCGGGTTCTAATAGTGCTACCTCTCGGCTGCCGAAAGCCTGAATTTCTGTGTTGCAGTGTGTTAGTTTATTGAGCCAAATGTTCTGTTGTATAGCGGTATGTTCAAGTGTTCAAGTGTTCCCCGAGTTATTACAGTTACTCTCTCCCCTGTGTTATGCCCTCCTACCCAAGTGTCCCTCAAGGAATGCCCTCCCTCCTCACCAGATTTTTCCCTGTCTGTCAAGACAACCCGGCCACTTTGCCCCATCCCTCAGCCCAAACCCTACCCTTGGTTCCAGAAAGTTCCCTGTCCCTCACCCTAAGATCCAATCCCTATCCCAACGCTCTCTCTTCCCCTTGTTCTGATTTGTTGTAGCCCTCAAAACCACACCCCGAGAGTCGCTTATTGGTTACTATATGGTGTCCACCCCCTGTTTTGAAAGATTTTAAATACCCGTGCACAGGGGTGCTGGGGGTTATTTCAACATCTGTTCCCTTTGGGGATTGTCACGTGCAGAACCTTCCCCCTTCCTCTCCCGATGAATTTGCTGCACTTTACACCGCAGAAGAGCCTCCTCTGCTTCCTTCACTCAGTCCTTCAGGGGTCTCTACTGCTGGGCATTTGGCCTAGAGGTTCTGGCTCAGGCAAACCCCCAACCTAGCCAGTTCCCCACTCTTGCCATTGTCCCTGGAGCATCACAGAGCTAGCCAGGGCTGCGGAGGGCAGTGACAGTGACCCATACCCTGGCATGCCACAGCCCCCAGAGCCACACCTGCCAGGCCACAAGCCCCAGCCCTGGTCCCTACTGCGGCCTCAGGGGCTCCTGGGCATCCTCACCCTGGGTGCAAAGGCAGCCTCAGGAGCCCCCAGGGCGCTCTGGATCCAGGCTGCAGACACACTAAAGCCAGCACTGAAAGGGACATGGATGGGGACTGCAGCTGGATCTTGCAGTGCTCATCACTCCTGACTACTCTCTAAGTGAACCCAAACCTCCTTTGCAGCATCGTGAGCACATTGACCCTGCTCGCCCCTCCTGGAACGTGGTGTTCTCACATCCTACACCAGCCCTTTGCAGGGAGTGACCAGCTCCCAGCTGCTCTGCTACCCTGGCCTTACTTTCTCTTTGCCAGCAATGAACTTAACAGATACACTCCTGAGAAACATAGCACAACATTTGCATCTCAGGAGCTCTTTGGCAAAAAAACTCCACTATTCCCTAGTTTTTGCACAGAGAAGGAGGTCCTGACAAAGCATAAGGCACAGGCAGGGCTCTGGCATACGAATTCCTGAGCCACAGGATTCTACCCGTTGTTGTTCCCAGCTACTTTGCTGATATTTTAGAGCCAGTTGTGGACAGGGGCTGCTGCTGACAGGGTAGGAAAATTTGGAGAAAAAAAAGGTGTAGGAGACAACCAAAAAAACCAAGGGGGGAAACCCTTAGAAATACAGAGCACAACAGAAGTGTTTTGAGATGGTTCAATAGAAAATGCCACCAGCAGCGAGCAGAGCCCGAGGTTGCTCACTGCCACCCCAGGGGCTCCTCAGTCCCCTGCTGGTTTGTGTCTGATGCAGTCCTGCCTGGAAAGGGCTCCAAGCTCTGGTGCATTCTTAGCAGCACTGAAAGAAGAGGTGAAGCAAAGAGCCATTTTCTGGCCTGCCTGCAAACTCTTCTCCTTCAGTGCCGCTGCCAGAGATCATCCCTCTGTCAGCTTGGCACTGAGCCTGCTGCATCCTTGTCCCTGTCCCTTGCATCAGCTCCTGCACATCATCAGCACTCGCTGTCTCACATCATGAACAGAGAGAGCTGTGTCAGAAGAGCAAGGAGTGTATTTTCTTGGCCTTTCTAACAGACACAAGAAGCACGAGTCCAAATAACTTTGTTGTTTGTTCCTGCCCTCCTTTTCGATAAGTCTTTTCTGCTTTAATGCAAAAACCTCTTTTCCTACATGGATGGAATGATCTGGAATTGGCAGTTGCCTCAGGCTGTCAGGCACCATTGAAGTTCTCTCTTGTCTCGGATGAGGATTTGGTGAATTTTCCATTGGTCCCTTGGTGGTGTCAGCATGGGCTGAGCTCAGCGGCCGACTCCGCTGTCCCCAGGGGATGCATTGGGACGCCAAGCCCCTCAGGGCTGGAATTCGGGGTTGGGCGGGCTCGGAGCGCCCGGAGCCTGGGCCCGTGAGGAGCTGCTGCTGGCGCTGGCTGTGCTCAGCCCGCTGTGCCGAGCAGCCGCGGCCGTGGAGACACAGGCGGGAGCTGTGGCCGAGGCCGGCAGGCGGCCCGGGCCGGCTCGCAGCTGCGAGGACGCCGGCAGCCTGTGCCCTGGGGCCGGGGCCGTGGCGGGCGGTTTGCGGGCAGGGCTTTTCCGAGCCGGCCGCAGTGTGCTGCCTCCCGTGTGGGCCCGGCTGCGGCAGAGGCCGGCGGGAGCGCGGCGGCGCCTGCAGCGGCGGGCAGAGGCCGCAGAGAGCATCAGCTCGGCCGGGCCCGCTGCGGAGCGGCACGGAGCTGCCGGGCAGCCCTCAGCCGTGTCTGTGCGCACAGGGCAGGAGCAGAGCCCGGAGCAGAGGCAGGAGCCGCGGCAGGAGCCGGCCGTAGCGGCAGCTCGCCGTGCCCAGGGCCGCAGCCGCAGCTGCAGCTCTCCCCTGCCGGCCACAGCGGGAGCCGCTCGCCTCCGAGGCTCCGGCGCTTCCCTGAGAAGAGGGGCCCGGCCCCGAGCACGCCCTGGAGCCCCGCAGCGAGAGGAGCCGCCGGCGCCGCCAAGGGCAGCGCAGAGGGCGCAGAGTGAGGAGGAGGACATGAGGCTCGCTCTGGCCGCGCTGGGGCAGCTCTGCCCTCTCGGCCTTCACTTTGAGCCCTTTGCTTCTTTTCCATGAGCCATGATCCCCGTCCTTGGCCAAGGGCCCCCGCAGCCCTTTGCAGGGCTGCAGGAAAAGCTGCCTCAGTCACAGAATCACGGAAGCACTGGCTTAGAAGACAGAAACTTTAAAAATGATCGAGTCCAACCTATGGCCTAATACCTCAACTAAAGCACGGCACCGAGTGCCACATCCAGTCATGTTTTAAAGGCTTGCAGGGATGGGTGAGTCCACCAGCTCCCTGGAGAGGTCTGTCCCAGGAAAAACCAAGATAACACTGGGGCCTTTTACCCCCTGGTGCTTGGAGCTCTGGAAATTTGTCTTTCTGCTTAGGCAAAGGCCATGGAAGAGGACTGGGAAAAGTAGTCACAAATCAAGTAGCCTACAGAGCTCTAAATTGATGTGCAAGGAATACAGAAAAGATAGAAAAGAAAAAAAGGCAAAACCCAAATAGCATCAGCAAAGTCTTGGGCATGAACACATAGCTGCAAAAAGGGTCTTCTCAGCCCTATTTCTTTGTATTTCTGGGAACCAGAGGAATCCTGCTTGAGCCTCTGGGGAGATGGGTTTGGGAGGTAAAAGTTCATTTCTTTTTTCTCCTTGGGGCAGCTCCTGGTGCTAGCATCAGCTGAGCCTCTCTCCAGACTGATGCCTGTTCTGATTGTTGCAGCAAAACAACTGATGGCAGACAGAAGACACTGATGCTTCCAGAGACATGACTTTTTCCAGTGCCAGCTGGGAGTGGGAGTCAGAAGAAAAACTCCCAAAAGCACAACTCAATTGGAAGATTGCCTTCCTTTTCATTGCGTAAAGAAGCTCTAGATCCACTTGTGAATTGTCAGTTGTTTGTTAAGGACAGGAAGTTCACTTTCATGATTTTTTTTCATGTGCTTTGGAAGTGGATGAGGCTCTTGTTCATTCACAAACTCCAGACCAAAGTGCCTTTGGAAGATGGCCCGCGTGGCAGTTTTTGCCCAGCCTTGGTACTTGTAGATATAAGAAAGCAAGGCCAATAGTACTTGCAGCCAAAACCCAGCAAAGCTTGGCTCAGTCAAAACATCTGGAGGAGATAGAGGCTTCCAGCTGTTCCTAGAAATCAGCAGAGTTCCAGCCAAATGGTTGTGTAAAGCACTAAGTGCAGTCTCTTTGCCTGGATCAGGGCCTTGCTCAGCTGAAGAAGCAGAAAGATCAGCAAGGAGCTCCCAAAGGCCCATCACATCATTTTGCTTTTGCTCATCTTGTGTAAGTTTGCAACTAAACATGTGTTTACAGTTGAGCTAATGAGAGAAACACATAAGTAAATAGAGGCTTTATGGTGGGGCCATGACATTTCACAAGAGGAAGCACTGGTGTGCA
The DNA here is from genome assembly GCF_047830755.1 of Zonotrichia albicollis. Lineage (NCBI taxonomy): Eukaryota > Metazoa > Chordata > Aves > Passeriformes > Passerellidae > Zonotrichia > Zonotrichia albicollis. The sequence goes on along the minus strand of NC_133827.1, from coordinate 2,612,421 downwards.
TTTCATTGGACCTCTCTAAATCCTATAAAAGTATTGTAGCCCTGATTTAAAATAGGCCGATATGAACCAAAAATGGCTTATGGGGTTTTTTTTTAAGAGTGAGAAAAACTACCCAAAAGGTGTTGTTTTGTGACATTTTAGAATATACTACCTGAAAATTACCAACTGCAATAAATCAAGAGTTTAAAACGGCGTGTTTAGGTATATGAATAATTAAAACCACAAAAATGTGCAGATATGAATGCATGTTTTCATAAAAATCATGAAATTATAGACAAAAAAACACATGCCCTGAACTACAATGCAAAGGCAGGTAGAACTGTACTTGAACGATCTCTTTTTAGATTGCTGAAGTTTTTCCTTGTGAAGAGGAGCTAGGGTATTGCTGAAGAAAAGTGGCACAAGCAGGACGGGGCAGCGTGCCGTGCTCCTTGTGGAGGTTGCCAGGGGCTGCCCGAAGAGCGCCCTGCTGCAGCCAGAGCCCTCCTGGCCTGGGGCCCGGGAGCAAAGGGCCAGGGCAGCCACCTCCTCCTCGTCCTGACCCTGCTGCTGCTGCTGCTGCTGAGGGAAAGAGACTCTGCTAAGGCCCCATGAACAAATGCACTTACACAGCCCTGGGGATGCCAGTGAAGGAAACCATGTGTCACATAATGCATGTGTGACCAGAGTCACCAAACACCACCTAAACATGGAATTGTTGCACCTCTCTAGGACAGGTAGAAATTTAAGGAATTAACTGGGGACTTGAGGGCAGAAGAGGCCGGAGGAGGAAAACAACTCTGAGGGAAAAAAACCCACCATACCTGGAGGGGAAAACATCTCCAGCTGCTCAGAATTGGTCAAGGGAACATGTCTCTAATCCTCTCCTGAAAGGGATGCTTTTGATGAGCTTTGCACCTCCAATGGCCTTGGACCAGAACCAGGAAGACGCAATTATGTAAATGTTACATAGATAGATAGATAGATAGATAGATCTCATTTCTGAAATCTCTCGTTACTGTCCTGTCTGCTGCTACACATATCAGAACTTGGTAGCCAGTGCCCTGCTCAACTACAATCCTGAGATTGCTCTCCTGTTGCCTCAAAAAAACACACTCTTGGGGAATCTGGGGCATTTAGGTCCTTATGGAATGCAATCAGACCCAGAGCATTTCTGGGAGCTGCACTCTTTGTGCATCTGTGCTTGGGCAAGTTCTTCTCTTGGACTCGACCACACTGATGGTGCTGAAGTGGCTGGAGTCAGAAATGCAGCCCAGCCCCTTCCAGCTCCTGTGATCTCTGAGCACCAGCTGGAATGCAAGGGCATTGATTTCCTGCTCAATTCCCAAACAAAACACACACTGATTCCCTGGGCTGCAAAAAGGCACGAGCACTACTAAGCTCAGAGTGATCTGTAAGGCCATACTGGCTGGCCTGGAATCACAACAGCTCCTTCTGCACCAAGGTCCCTGCACAGAATGATGTGTTCTCATGCAAAAACTGTATTCTCCAGAAGTGACACCTTGGAAATTGAAATTCTAGCAGACCCAGTCCCCGTGCTATAAAAGGGCAGAAAATAATGATGAAAAGAGCCTTAGTTGGGAGAAAAAGTAAATGAATAAGCCTCTTCCTCCAACCAAACAAAAAAACCTCAAGGAAAATAGGGGGTAAAGTTGCTTCCAAAAGTGGCTCAAATATTTGGATGCACTGAGGAGATGCTGAAGGTCCCTCACAAGGCTCCCCTTGTCCAGGCTAAATCTCCCTCAGCACCTCCTCCCTGGCCTTGTGCTGCACCCCTTGCCCAGCTCCCCTGTCCTTCTGTGCCCACGCTGCAGCCCCTCCATGACTTTCTGCTTCCCAGGGCCCACAGCTGCACACAGCACTCCAGCTGTGGCCGCAGCGCTGCCCAGCACAGGCCACGCTCACTGCCCTGCTCCTGCTGCCCCACTGCTGCTGGCACAGCCACCGTGCCCTTGGCCTGCTTGGCCCCCTGGCCCCACGCTGCCTCATCTTCAGCTGCTCACGGCCGCCAGCCCTGCGTCCTTTGGGCCCACGCAGCTCCCCAGCCACAAAGGTGCCCATTTCACTTCAGATCCAGCAGGCAGCATTGCAAGATGGCCTTCCTCTTCCAAGCAACACAAGACAGCAGTCAAGGACTAGCAGCTTCACCCCCAGTCTGTCCTCCAATGCACTTGCCAAAGCTGCAGACTTCAGCGCAAAATGGATCAGCAGAAACTTGCCCCTTTATGCTGTTTGCAGCTTCTCAAAAGCCAAAAGGCAGTTGGATCAACAGTGACTCTACTAGTGAAGAACGACTCAAGAAAACTGCAGAACACTTCGACAAGCCAAAGACACCTTTCCAAAAAGGGAAAAGAAACCAACAACGCTTTTTGACCCTCCAGCACTACCACGTGTGCCCTTGGCCGTAACACTGCAGAAGCCCAGAGATGGAGCTTCCTTGAGCCAACCAGCCACAAGGTGAGCTGGAGCCCCCAGCTCTGCACTGCCCCAACAGGACAGGTCAAAGGCCAATTTATAGCTGTCACTGCCTGCAGGAAATGGCTACGTCCTGCCGGACTCGAGCACTCAGCATCCTTGGCCAGACACAGCAAGTGCTGGCTGCTCAGACACTTGCACCTCTGCCTTGCACTAAAGTCAGCACCCCCCACAACGGGCACTTACTCTCTTGGAATGATGAGCAGGCCGTGGTGCAACCATGGCTGGACAAAGGCGGTGGTCATCTTTCTCGTTTTCCTCCTCTCTGCCTTCTTCTGCAATAGTAGAGAGAGCCAGGGGAAAGACGGCTCTTGCTCTTGTCACCTGTGGCAAGAGAGAGTCATAGGGGACAGGCAGTTTCCTGGTGCTTATAACCCCATTTCTTCTCGCATCTACAGCCATATCTTCTAAGGAGAGTTCATCTACATTGTTAACAATGGCATTCTATGTCGCTCCAATCTCTTCCTATGTGCAAAAAGAGTCAAATAGTAGATTGAGAAGGAAACACCATATACAGCAAAAAGCACAGGATCAAGATGGTGAATCATTATAGCGCTGCTATGCAAGTTTTCAGGATGTGCTGCAACACCAGAAGAAACAAGGCTTTTGTAAGTGTGCAAGTACCCACCGAAAAATGCCTCAAGCTCGAGGATGCTCCTGCACTGAGCAAGGCCTAGGGCTGCTCTGACACTCAGGCCTTCCATGCATCAAGGCAACCTTCTGATGGCACTATGACAGGGTGGCAACCATGCCCTGACATCACAAAGGGACAGCTCTGTGTTGGTCTGTGAATTTATGCATAGCAATAACCAGCCTTTCCTACAGCAAACACAAAAGAGCCTGGGAAGTTCTTCTCTGTCACAAAGCAGAAAAAATTCCCCTCATGGGCCAAACCCTGTTTCTCAAGGGATCCAAGAGTAACTCCAAGAGTGCCTCAAGCACCTACCCCAGCTGAGCACTCAGATGGGACAAAAGCAAAGGAAACCAGACCAAGAAAATGGCCAAAAGCATTGCCCACCTGAGAAATGACCCACCCTTTAACATTTTAAAGATTTAGTAAACCCTTAGAAAGGACTGAATAAGGAAAGATTGCAACACTGGGAGTCTCTGTGACTAGCAGCCACATGCTCATCTACAAAAGGGATGCTCTGCCTTTTATACCCTTAGCCCCTCCCAATGTTTTGTCAGTCAACTCTTTCTCTGCTGTCCATTGGTGGAGATTACTTTCTTGCATCCTGACTGGAGGTCAGGTGTTCTTACACCCTGCCTGCTGGTCACAAGCCAGCCCTCCCAAAATGCCCTGACTTCCAAGGCTATTACAAGGGGGACAGGAAAGAGGACTATGGGAGGACATATTACAATAACAGCACTTTACATTTGAACATAGTATCTATCCACATAATAGCTATCTCTTAATTGTGAGAGCCAGCTATTACATTACTCACCTATAATGCACAGAACCAAGAGAGAAGGCTCTGTTGGCATAACAGCTGAAATCCTTCCTAACAAATCTCCCCACATATTTGCACATTTATTGGACATGGCCAGGACTCCTGTGGATGTACATCTCTGCCTTTCTTTCACTTTGGAAGAAGTCAAACTGGCAACTTGTGGGGAAACCAAGGGCTTTGTGGGAGCTGCATTGCTCTGCACACACCCAGGCCACCCGTGGCACAGAGCTTTGGTGACTAAAAGGATAAACTAGCTGGAAAAGGTTTTATTTTGACTTTCTTACCTGCTAACAGAAGTTGCCAAAATGAAAGTTTCCAAGCAGGGCCTGATCCCTGCTGCCAGCTCTGGGTTAGAAAGGAGGCATTACTTTATTTCAGTGCTGGGTGCACAGGGAGTAACTTCCCTAAGCCCTGCACACCCAGCAATCCCACCTACCAGTTTTTATCGAGGGAACTAAGACATATTCAATACTTTGCTGAAACTCATAGGCTAAACATTACCTCAAATTTATTGACATATTTCAGTCACTTCTCAGAATTTGCTGACATCAGAATAGGAGTGTCCTGTAGGTCCCTGCGGGTCGTTGACACAGGTTCAGGAGGAGATCCATGCACAAAAGAACCTAAGACACAACTGAGCTTGCAAATTTATGCCATTAGTTGCAGTAGCAAATAATACATACCAACCCCTGGATTCCCAAAAAACCGCTGAGCAGGAGAAGGAGTTGGAGCGTGGCGCTCGGCAGCAGGGGCAGGTAGCAGGTAGGCAGTACACTTCCAGGACCTCCCCTGGATCAAAACACTGTGCATCTCATCCTTCTCACCCTTCCAGCTCAGAACCAGGCCTTGTATCTCCTGCTCAGGAGTGGAATTTTCCCAGTTACAGCATTGGCTCACACATGCCTGGCGTGTGAGATGATGGCTCAGGATGACTCCATGACTCTCTGCCACCAAGGGCTCCATTATGCATTGTTCCCCTTTCAGAGCTTGATTGCCCACCGATTGACCAAAACATTGTTTCTCTTTCTAGGGTCAAGGTCCCACCTGTTAAACAAGACATTTTTCTTCACTGTCTTGTCAACCTGCTCAAACATGGATCAAATACGGCAGGGCTTCAGGCACGATTCTGGTTCCTGACACAGTCATTTGGGAAATATTCCCATTCCTCAAATTCTCCTTTGGTGGTCAAGAGCCTCATAAAACATTTTCTTCCCTTTGAATGCATTCCAGCTACCTTCTTAGCAGGAGCACTCTCCTTATTCTCAAGGCCAAGATAGCCACTTGCACACAGTAAGCACTGCAGTGGGGGAATACAGGCTTCAGCACTCCTGTTAAAGCTAAAGAAATTCAAAAGACTATGTGTTGGAGATTTTTTCAGAAATGGCTTAGAAGGCAGCTGTGAGGAGTAAAATTCTCACAGCCGGTTTCTGTAAACAGCAGAAGTTCTCAGGTTGTTTTTAATTACAAGTAGAAGTGACAAACATGAAGACCTTGAGAACCTTGCCTATCAGAGTTCTCAGGCAGTTTTCTCATAACAAGTAGATATTCTATCTTTGGCTGTTTTGGGAAAGCAAAAATAATTTTGAGAACCCAAATCTTGGTATTGGAAACATAAGGAGGAGTTGGTGTGTTACCTCTGACCTATTGTGAGCTCGGGTTTGCAATATGCAGGAACTTAATTAACACGGTTATAAAAAGTGATTGATTGAGTGAATAAACGGAGTCGATGCTGATCAACAAGGATGGGTCTTCTCCCTCCATCTTCAATAACTATGCCCTGTTTGTTAGACTTTATGCCTCTCCTTCCTATTCTGAGAATCAAACACAAGTGTTTCATCAATACACCCTGCAAGTGCTTTTGCTGAGTGAAGCCACATTGCTGTGTCAATAAAGCAGCTGGGACTCAGTTTCTTCATGCAGGGAAAGCCAATTCTTTATTCACATAACTCATTTTTATACTGTTTTCACAGACTCGTGTTCAACTTCAACTGGCTGGTAGTTTCCTTGCCACACAGTTTATTGCTTAGAAGGTGTATTAGTGTGTACATGTTAAGACTCTCTCTTTTTAAGACTCTCTCTTACTCGGGTGATTACATTTTTCTTTCATGGATGCTCATGGGACTGATTTCTTTTTTATTAGAGATGCAAACAGTTTTCTTAGCACAACAGCTTGTTGTGCTAACTAAACTCATGACTATTCCCATGGGAAGTTAGCTGGCTGCACGTAGAAGACGTAACAGGCTAGCTGGGAATTTACTATAGCAAAGCCTGATTTTATAAGGCCTTTCTTTTCTAATAACCCTACCTGTGTGCAACACATTATGACTTTCTTTCAGAAGTTAATGAAGAAAACACAAATTGCCTACTGAAACCTTTCTGCCCCCTTCTAAATCAGTTCACCCCTCAAGCACAAGCCTCAGGCACATCCCTGATGTGCCTCTCTCCCAGCAGCTCAGAGTTGCATTGTACAGTGCTTGCTGTGCACCAGAGAGCACAAAGCAGGCTAACCTGGTGGGCCTGAATATTTCTGCCAAACACTCTGCATCTCACACCTTTGCTCTGGCTCAGTGCAGACCTGCAGGATTGCAGGTGCTTCCTCCCAGAGCTGCGTGAGGCGCTGGCTCCTGCAGATGGGCCCTGCCAAGCTGTCCCTGCCTCACGCTGGCCTCGCTTCGCTGGCACAAGTGCCGGGCCTGAAGGAGCTGCCCTGTGCTCCAGCCTGCCGAGCAGCCCGGCTCCCTGCCCCGGTGCCCGGAGTGCTGCACACACTGCTGGCCTTTGCCAGGAGCTGCAGGGCAGCCGGCAGAAGAGGAGGAATCCTCAGCCAGCCCAGCGGCCCGCGGCTGCCCTTGGCCTTTCTCTGCTCCTGGGCACACTCCAGACAGCCAATGTCTCCAGGCCGGGCTGTGCCCAGCACGGCTGCGCTTCCCCTCGGCAGCAGCCAGCTGCCACCTGGGCTCTGAGAGCGCAGGATTCGCCCGCTCCCGGGAAGAGGCACCCAGGGCCCGGCTGCTGCCTCTTGCAGCTCCAAGGGCCTCCTTCCAGCCTGCCTCTGCTGGGGCTCAGGCTGCTCCGGGCTCTGCCAGGGCTCTGCTGGGGCTCCAGCCCGGGCAAGGCCGGGCCCGCTCTCACCTCACAGGCGCTGACAGCTCTGCACCACAGGAGACCTTCCCGAGCACCCTCTCTGATCTTTCTGCCTTCTCACTTGAGCAAGGCTCTCCTCTAGCCAAAGAGATTATTGCATTTAGGGGTACAAATCCAAGTGGCAGGAACCCCAATGCTCTCCAGTCACAGCTGAAGGCCTGCATCTGCACAAGATGTTTGGGCTGCCTCATTCTTCCTTTGGTTTTGCCTTCAAATGCCATTGCCCTTTCTGCCTCAACTAGAAATACTGCAGCTGTGCCATAACCAGCCAGTGGCTCATATTCCAAAGGCAGTGCGGTCTGGAGAGGATGAATGATATGAAGTCCCCTCCTCACTTATAAAACCATACAAAAGAAGCCACATGTGTGACTTAGCACCAATAAAAAACAATTGGTAATTCAGAAGGAAATGTTGAATTTTCTGAAGGGGTCAGAAGGAGGAGAATCTTCCAAGTGAGTTGATGTTTCAGAAACTTTATTAATTACAACTCTAATCTATAATTCTATGCTACAAATCTCTTTAGCAAGCCTACTCTACAATCCTACTCTAAATTGGTAACAGAGATAACATCTTGACATGATTGCTATGTTCTCGTCTCCTAGGGTTAGGGTTAGGGTTAGGGTTAGGGTTAGGGTTAGGGTTAGGGTTAGGGTTACGCTTAGGCTTCGACTTAGGCTTATGCATAGGTTTAGGTTTAGGTTTGGGTTTAGGCTTAGGCTTAGGCTTAGGCTTAGGCTTAGGTTTGGGTTTAGGCTTAGGTTTAGGCTTAGGCTTAGGTTTGGGTTTAGGTTTAGGCTTAGGCTTAGGCTTAGGCTTAGGTTTAGGCTTAGGGTTGGGTTTAGGGTAAGGGTTAGAGATAGGGATAGGGTTAGGGTTTGGGTTTGGGTTAGCATTTAAGGTTAGGGTTAGGGTTTAGGTTTAGGATTAGGGCTATTCGTCTTCTTCACAGAGTTGATGAGTTGTGCCAGGATGAATGGTGGCTTGGCTGAAGTTACAAATGGATGCTGTCCACCGGAAAAAAAAATACAACAAAGAACAGTGAACCATTACTTTCCAAGCTCATTGCTTCAGGGACTCAATCAGGATACATCAAGTTCCTGGAAAGACCCAGAAAGAGGAGCAATGCGACCATCTGCTCCCTAGTCATCCCCAGTGTGCAAGACATTGCCATCACAGGCAAACCTGGCCCAGAATCCCACTCATCTTTTATTGTGATTTCTTCATCATGCTGGGATTTTTGCCCTGCCAATGCTCTAGAAATGGTGCTTTCTGTCCCTGGGTTTTCTTCCTTTCAGGAAACTCCAATGACTCACACAGGCCTTTGAAAGATGGGCACTGTGCTAATTCCCACAGGGACAGAAAGCAGTGTCTGCCTTTCCATGCCCTTCCCCTCGTGTGCTGGATGGCACCTTCCTTCCCAGCAGGGCCAGCCCAGTGGCACTGGGCCCTGCAGTTCCCTCTCTGCCACACAGCCTGGCAGTAACCCTGGCGCAGTTCCCGTCTGCTTGAGCGTGCCAGGCAGCAGATGGGGCTGGGACAAGTCCCTCCCAGCTGTCCCTGTTTGCGTGGCAGAAACCTCTAAGGGTGGGCTGGGGGGCACAAACCAGGGCCCCTCAGAGTGAGCCCCCCATAGCCCCTCCTGCCCACAGCCAAATCTCTGACCCCTAGGCTGGGACTGGCTTCCTTGGGTTCCTCCACCACCATTTAATGTCCCTGTACCCTGCATTGCTCTACTTCAATTCTTTTGCCTTTAGATAAAACTGAACACTCCACCAAATCACAAAAGAGGGCAACAGAAATAGTCAGAGGACAGAGCACCTCTCCTGTCAGGAAATGCAGAGGGAGGTGGAGTTATTCAGTTTTGTGAAGAACAGGCCCCAGGGAGACTTTATTGCCACTTTCCAAGACTTCAGAGTGGCTTTGAAGAAAGTGGGGGACATCTTTTTTAACAGGGCCAGTTGCAATAGGATATGGACAAATATTTTTAAACACCAAAGGCATCTAATCAGAGGTCTAAGGAAGAACTTGTTTACTCGGAGCATGGTGCAACCCTGGCACAGCTTGCCCCAAGAGCTTGTAGGAGCCCCATCCCTGCAACCATTCCAGCTTTGGTGGCAAAGGGCTCCGAGCAACCTGATCTGTTTTAAGATGTCCCTGCTCATTGCAGGACACTTGCACCAGAGGACATTTACAGGGCCCTGCCAGCCCAGCCCAGTCTAGGATTCCTCACTGTTTTCATTTGAAGAGCAGCAAGAGTGGAGGTGAGGAGGAAGGGGGCTCATCTGCTGCCTTGGACTTGAGTGGAGGAGGAGCCCTTCCCTCAGAGCCTGTTTCCCCTGCAGCCCCTTCCCATTTTACCTGCAGGAGCTCCTTGGCAGACCAGCGCCGCTCCTCGTCTGTCTGCAGGCAGCAGCTCAGGAAGTCACGCAGCAAAGCCGAGAGGAGCTTGGGCTGCCGCAGCTGTGGAGTCCCTACTGTGGCTATCAGGTGTGTAGCCTGGAGAAAAAGGAGACACCAGGCTCCACCTCCTGCTTTCACATCTCTAAGGCTCTCCCAGATCCCTTTGTTTAACCTCTGTTCTTCAGTGGCAGTTTCTGCCCTGGCAGAGACCCAGAGATGACTTTCCTTTACCAACCAAAAACCCAAACCCCGATGCAGCCACAGCTTTTCCACCATCCCGCAGATCTTGCCTTGGCAGCTGATTTCATTGCCTGACGTAGTTAGTCGGAACTACATCAGCAAAAGGACATTTGCATCTCTGAGGATTCATGCCAGCTTGAGAGGCTTTTTGGAAGAGGGACTTTGCTATACTAACTAATTTCAAGGGTTAGTACATGAAAGGCATCTCTGCAGTGCTTGTTGGTCCTTTAAGCGCACGTGCCCTAGAACAAAACTCATCAAGCTTTTTGTGCTGTTCTTGAAAACAATGGTAATTGGAAGAAAAGAGAGGAAATCCATCAGTTCATACCCAGGTAGGGAAACAAACATTTACAATCTCCTCTTCAACACAGACACATTAAGATGCCTGCACAAATGTATTGGGATGAAAATGCCTGGTTGGGTACACAGAAGCCACCTGCAGCTCTGTCTCTCAGCAGTCTGAAAATTTCAGCTTCCCATTTTTGCAGCAAAAGAAAAATTGTCTAGGCCAGAAGAAGGAGAGGTTCCATCCCTATGGTCACCCTCCAGTCATTTGGCTACTCAAGACAATGCATAAATGGTAGGCTCATCCCAGAAAGCGCCAGGAAACAAACAGGAGGTTTTGGCAGGCTCTCCGCATCACCAGGCTCTGGCTTGGTGACGTGCAGAATGTTGCTTGGGCTAGGAGAGAAACAGGGTCTCTGAGTGTCCTGGGGTGATGTTATGATGCTTGTATATCCCCATTCATCTGTTCTGTGCCTTTAAGACCAGCTCTGAAGAGTGGAAGTTTTGTTTGGGTTTCTCTTATCAGGCACACAGAGGAAAGTGGTACATAAGGCTGTTTTTTTTCTTCCAGCTTCAGCTTGCTGCTTTTGCTTGCTCTCTTTTTCTGCTCTTGCTTCTGCTCTGTTTTCTGCCTCTGCTTTTTAGCTAGTTCTAGCTAAACAGTCCACATTGCTTCCTGGACTGTTTCTCCTCTCCTGTTCCTGTGACCATCTTGAACCTGCTCCGGACTGGGACCCGGGAACACCGAAGGTTCGGCTGCAGCAGCTGGCCCAGAGCCCGAGGGACTGAGAACAGAGCAACCACCCCCGAAAGAGACTTTCTGATTTTGTCATCTTTCTCAGAGCGGTGTCATCGGGTATTGTTCATTTTGTGTGCTGGGGGGTGTGGGGACAGTCAAATAAACAGGTTCTTTCCACCTCTCTCCGAGGAATTTTTTCCCGAACCGGTTGGGGGGAGGGGCCGTGTGGGTTTCGCTTTCTGGAGGGGCCCTCCTTTGCAGATTCTTTAACAAATTTGCCCTAAACTTGTACACTGAGTGTTTCAGCAGCACTGCACAAGAAGCAGAAGACACTCTGTGCATTACACCCTCATGCCCATGTTTCCCAGTGAGAAGAAACTGCACACAGGGTTAGGTTCCTCTCTAAAGACCACGGGTTTAGAAACTTTGTTGGGTTTGGGTTTCCTTCCTTCATTTCTTGAAAGATAACAACACTTTTAAGATGCTTTTTTCCTGTTATTAAGGCCATCTACACAGACAAAAGAACTGGAACCACTAACCCAAAGGAAAGTGTTGCCTGAGAATAGAGTTTGTTTGGAGTTTGTTTGCATGTGGTAAGGCTTGATTTCCCCCACTGACGCAACCAAAACTACAGCAGATGCTGATGTGTTGCAGGGACATTTGTAGGAGGGGACCTTGGTGGAAGTAGTTCCAGCAGATGGCAATGGGATTTTGTCCAGTGGCACACAGGACATGGGACAGGTGAGAAAGACAGTGGGATCAATGAGTATTTGCTCCTTACCGTGCCAGAACTTTCACTCAAGTAAGGAGGTTCTTGTTCTATCATTTCAATTCCCACAATTCCAAAAGACCATATGTCCACTTTGGGGCCATATGGTTGACCTGTCACCACTTCAGGCGCCATCCACCAAGGAGTTCCGACTACCAAGCATGGTCTGCTCTGCTCAGGGCTGAGCTGAGTAGCGAGGCCAAAATCAGCTGAGGAGAAAACAAAATAGTGGTTTTATCTGAATTCTGTGCAAGTAGGAAAGCAAGCAAAAGAATTCCCCAGTAGAAGTTTGAAAACGTGCTGTTGAATCTCCTGGCATTGGTGACTTTAAAAATCCCCCCATTTTTTACACTGCCTCCAGCAGTGGCTTTTGTTCTTTGGAAACTTTAGACTTGTAACTCCCTCCCTCTGGAAGGGACACACACAGAGCAAGGCCACTCTTGACTGCTTGTGGCTCTTTCTACCTCTGTGCACGTTGCAACTGTGCCCTCAGCTCGCAGCAGGGGTCCCTGCACTGCCACCAGCACCATTTTTGGGGAGCTGGCAGTCACTCCAAGCAGCCCCACACCCACATCCCTGAAATGCTGCACCTGACCAAGAATATACTGACCCAGCTTGACAGAGCCGTCAGTTTTGAGAAGGATGTTGTCACTCTTCACGTCTCGATGGATCACATCGTTTGAATGAAGAAAATCCAGTCCTTGCAGGCACTGAGGGAGAAAACAGAAAGAGGAGGGCAAAAATGAGTGATGTGATTTCATCACACAAGAAAGGAAACAAAGAATCTAAAAGATTCCCTCTCCAGGGGAATGGGAAGTAATGGCAGAACGGTAGTGGCCACTGAGAAGAAGAGCTTGCTGCTCCAACACTTGCAGAGCAGGACCTTTCTGAGGAAAGGCACGTCAGCTTTTGAAAGAGCAACAGCACCTGCTGTTGTAGGCTGTCCCCTGCCAACCAGCCAGGATGACTCCTGCTGCAGTGCATGTGCTCAGAAGCAAAGAGCATTCTGGCTGCACTCCTATCCTTTTTAGCTGAGGACTGAGAGAAACGAGTCTCTCTCTTTTTTCTTTGCTGTTTGTTTCAAATCCTGCCACCAGCACCTTTGCTTTAAAGGCAAGGAATGCAGTGAAGACAGACTCCAGGCAAACGTTTAGAGAGGCAAGGTAGAGAACAGCAAATACAAATACAAGAGACAGAGCAAGAATACAACAGCAGGAGATACGAGTACTGGCACTGAGTACAGGGAGTGCAGGGGCACTGGCAGGCCTTTCACTTGAGATGCTTTTACTTGCCCATAGAATAGCAGCAACACAGAAACAAAGCTGGGCACAGGAAACCTCTCCTGTTCTGAGCCCCTGTTTCCCAGACAATGCTGCCCAAGCCCTTGGAAGCACAGCTGGGATTGCTGACCTCCCGACTGATGGCTGCCATCTCATCTTCAGACAGGCAGGTCTGGCTGATGATATCGGTCAGGACACCTCCATCCATGTACTCTATAACCAGCAAGAGTTCCTTGCCCAGAAGGTAGCTGAAAGAAGGAAACAAGGGGGTAGAGTTGAACATGCATGGCTATGTTGATTTTTTGCTTCCAGGTTTCTTATTTCCAGATGCCTTTGTGACAAGGACAGAATCAAAGGAATAGATATTCCCTCTTGGCTGTGCATTGTTTGCAATCTGTGCAGTCTCAAAGAGAAAGACTCATCTGTGAAAAAGGAGATGTCTTAGATAGGCAGCAAATGAAAAGTGCAGTTTAGAAACAGCCCAGATAAAAAACATTTCAGGCATGGTGTTTCTGGAAATAAGCACCTAGTCTTCCTGGCATGCATAGCAATGGCAGGGAGGGACAACAATCCAAGGGAAATCCACTTTAGGATGGTTCATCTGCACTTAAGAAACTTTAAAAAATCAATCCCAAATAAATGTGGAGGTAGTGAACTTTGAGGCTATTGACTTAGGAAGATACAGCTGATCCAGGTATTGAATAATTTTGGAGTAAATATCAAACTAGGTGTGCCAGGGAAGACTCATGCAGACAAAATGCACTCTCTTCTCATCCATTGGAGATGAGTAGAGAAATATGAATAAATAAAAATTAACAGCTTTGCTTGCTGCCACTGACCAAAGTGGGTTTTTAACCTCTCATGTTTGCAATATGTAAACACACATCCATGGGATAAGACCATGACCTCTCACCTGTCCAAATAATTCACAACATTGGGACTCCTATATCTCTTCATGATCATTATTTCATTAAAGGTTAGCTCCTTCCTCCTCACTCCTTGAAGATTTATTTTTTTTATTGCCACCTAAAATGACATTGAAAATCAGTAACTTGGGAGGTTGGTGGCATGAGACCACAAGGCACGTGGAGTGAGTGATTTTGCAATGATGCAGATGAGCTGTGCCAAACTGCCTTGTGATTAGGCACTGCAGTAATTAGGAACTGACATTCCAACAGCCCATTTCTCTGCTCCCTTGGGTACCAGTTACAGGACACGTGGGGGCACTGACATTTTGCCTTGACCATTTGGTAACAGCGGTGTCTCAGCTATCACCCACAAACCTCTGTCCACACTCTCTGCTGCTTTGTTTGGGACTCAGAAGAAGGAATCCATGCCATAATACTCTGTGGATACATCTTGGGCTATGGGCAGGGCTTAGGGCTTTCAGGGCCGCCTTGCAGATCTCTCCCTATGTGCAGTTCCCAAGTGCAGCACTGCAGGTGGCTAAGGAACTACCAGTAACTTTCAGATGCATTTGCTGGCAGCCACAAATGAGAATCCAGGATTCTGAAGCTGTAGCCCCAAAGAGCAGTGAGGTGCTTGCAGGCACCACCTTTGTTTTAGCAATGGAGAGCGAGTGAGCGCGTCCTTCTCTGAAAGGAACCGCTGCCCTCCGTGCCTTCCTTCCGGCAGCTGAGGAGGACAAAGTCCCAAATGTGTTTTGTGGGCTGGCACCAGTCTGTGCTTCTTGTGCCTTTTCAGTACAGCTCTGCCCAGAGCTCCAGCCACAGCTCACACCAGAGGGGAAAGCCCTCGAGTGCAGCAGAGCCTGCAGGGGCTGTTGACGTTTACCTCTCCTCCTGTGGCAGTGTCGAGTGCTCTATAAACATCTCCATAACCCCTAGAAACAAAGCAGAAACAGAGAAAGGAGAAGCTGTTTAGATCTTGCAGTGAAAGCCAGCCCACACAGGAGATCTCTGCTGGAAGTGTCAAAACCTGCGGGATGCAGGAGGGCTCTGCCAGAAGGCAGATGATGCATTTTTCTCTCAAGTGCATGGGCACTGGGCCTGTTCCTGAAGCACTGGGGTTCAATTTCTAAAGGGAGGTTAGTCTTTCCTCTTGGGTTTCACTGTCTGAACGGTGTGGTTCCTATCCTGACCACAGAGTGTTTCTTTCTTCAAACCAGGGGAAAGAATTGTTCCTGGGAACTGTTATCTCACAGCTTTGACAGGGCGTAGGTTGCTCTTTCAGGCAAGCAAGTTTCTTCTCTTTTCATTAGTGTGCCAGTATGATTTTGAGACATACAAAAAATGCTAAAGAAATTAACACAGAGCTGTCCCACACTTGAGAGACAAGGAGATCTTCCAGGTCCTGTTCCTTGATGTAGGCAAGACCTCGGTAGCAAGGCTTCTCTGACAATGCCTTCTGAGCCCACTCACAAATTCTGAGCAGCATTGAGAGATGGGACAATCTATCCCCAGTGTGTGATCATCTTTGCAGCTGGCCTGACTTCACGCTGGATAGACATTCCACCCCAAAAACACCTGGCCCATGGTTGTGCAGGAGTAACTGCTGTTGGACTCACCCGCTGCCAATATATTTCAGATGGATGTACTTCATCAGGGGATTTTCAGTGGAGTTCACCATTCTCCCTGAGGGAAACAAAATGCAAGATGCTGACTTTAAAGCAGAGATCCCAGCTTCCAGAAGATACAAAAGGCAGCCCCAGCGCCTGGAGCTCTGAGCCCTTTGTGGTCAGCTGGGTAACAACAACCACAACCAGGCAGACAGCTCTGCAGCACAGGTGGCCAGCACAGAGACTGATTTGTAGAGTCTTTTGAAGAGTTCTCTTGACAGGAAACAAAGCACAGGGACGTGCAATCCCAGGAGAGGAAGACATCTTCCCCACCTTTCAGCAATTTGCAAAAGGAATGCCTTCCCATTTGTACACCAGAGCAGCTCAAGCTGTAACTGATCCAGGCGGGGCTTTCAGCATCAGGACCCTGACCTGTTTATGAGCAGGCTGAGCTCAAAGATGCCCCTCTCCCAGCTAAGGAAGGCTCCAGCCTCTGCAGTCCCTCCAGCCCTCAGGGACAGGGCAGCTGGCACAACAAGGCTGGCAAAGCCCAAGCATGAGCACTGACAGGCACTGATGGGAAGAAGCCAGAGTGAGCCTGAGCCCCGGACAAGCTGTTGCCCCCATTCAGGACACAACAGGATGGGCTTTGAGATCAGCCACACTGAGGCGCAGATCAGTGCCCTTTTTGTCCCAACAGGTGATGGCAGACACAGAATCCACTGGGCTCTGGTCTCAGCCCCACCAGGTCTTATCTGAGAGCACAGCACTGGCAGCTCCTACGGGCAAGAAGCAGATTCATTGGGTTGTGATGCAGAACCACAAAGGGCTTGATGTGTTTTCCTAGAGACTGATCTGAGCAGGGCTTGGGCCAATGGGTAGGATTCTAACAGTCATGGGAAAGAGTGGGAATCGGGTATGGAAAAGTGCCATGGATCCGAGGGATATACCATGGCCGGGCTGGAGGCTCTCTCCTGAGAAATGCCTGCAGTACAGTTTTATCTGATCACGCCACTTGGATGTGTCTCCTGGGCACATCTTGATAAGCATAAAACTAGAAGATTAAATGAAGTTTGTTATCAAAGTCTCTGGTTTTTCTTTGGGGGCACATGGAAAACACCTTGTGCTCCCTATTTGTCCTGTAACCTGATGTTCTTTCAAAGTAGTTCTTATTGACAAAAAGATAGCATTCTCTTATTGACAAAAATATAGCATTGTCATGAAAATAAACTGCAGATGTAGTAGTGGTAACAGTAACAGTCATAAAAAGTGACATCAGTAAGACGTGGGGTAGAAGGGCTCCTTCAGGATGGAGAAAAACACAACAAAAAACCCCCACCAAAAATGAACAACACAAAAGCAATGCCACCCCCCCCCAAAAAAAAAAAAACAAAAACCAACCCAACCCAAAAGACAAAACTCCAAAGCCAGTCCATTTCTGTGAAGTTTTTTTGCTCTAATGACTGGTTGGAAGTCAGGCATCTGAGGAGAATTTAGGAAGCTAAAAATTCTGTTCAGTTTGGCCACTAGCACACAGGACTTGCCTAGATCATTTGCTAGGTCACAGCCTTCTGCAGATCCAAGAACAATCCCTGCTTCAGCCTTTAGCAGAGAGGGAAGCTCAGCAAAGCCAAGCCAGTCCCAGGTGCCCTCAGAGGCAGCAGGAACACCCAGAGCTCTCTCGCTGCCTCGGAGCACAGCACTGCCTCTGGGGACTCCTAAATGGCCCTGTGACACCAAGCTCAGGAGGAGCCTTTGGTACAGCTCTGCTGACACCTGCCCACAACACACTGTCCCTCAGATAAGAAACACCCCAGACATACCCAGCAGCTCCAGGTACTCCTCCTCAGTCTCCTGTTCCCAGGATCTGCCCGAGCCTGAGTTCCCAGGTTTCACAGAAGGGCTTCCTCGAGGTGATGCTGCTGCGGCAGCAGGTTCAGAGCCCATGATGTGCTGGACCTGGAGCATTTCTGGTGGGCACTGCTCCTGTGCCTCACTCCTAACTTGGGGTCCTTCATTGCCAGACATTGGCTGGAAGTCTTCGCAGGCTGCCCGGTGAGATGTCAACACTTGCACCTCAAGTCAAACAGAACAAAGCAGTCAGACACTACAGCTTGTCCCTGTCAGCCAGGAGTCATCGACTGTGAGGAAAGGCAAAGAACAGATTGACAGGGAATACAACAGCTTGTTTCAATCCTCCATCTGGGTCACCAAGTTCCACTGTAAAAACCCCTCAAGAAAAAAGGAGAGCAGGAACAGGCCAGCAGGAATCAATTTGGATGATTGCTGGCCAAAAGGCCAAAGGACAAGTTTCACTGTCCAGGGCAGCAGCTGAGATTCAGCAGACCAGGAAATGTTCTTCAGAGTGACTGTGATACACACACTACAGCAGCATGGCACTCAGAGGCATCACCCCACTCCCTGCTGCTCTGCACTGGAAAGGCAAGAAGGGCAGAAACCACCAGATTGGTGACTGCAGTGGCTGCATCCCTCTTTCACTCACTTGGTTTTGCAGAGACTGACGGAAGCAATTGAGTTTCTCTCTGATGATTTTCATTTCTTCCTCCAGCCGCTTATGCCTTGCCTTGATCATACTGTGAGCTGTCTGAAGCTCTGCATCCAGCTGTTCCTTCATGTTCTCTAACAAACAAAAGAGAGGACATTTCATGAGTGGAGTGGCTGCCACTCTTTCATTCACCTGGTTTTGTTGATCACCCCTCTGCTGATGGAGATTCTCCTCTTGAATTCTTCCCATGTCTTCCTTGTTCTTTCTCTTCACTGCCATGATGTCACTCTGAGCTTTGGGCAGCTCTGCTTGTGGCTCTGCCTTGATGTTCTGTACACACAAAAGCAGAGTAAGTGACTGGGAGCTGCCATCAGGCTCAGCTTTTTCCTCTTGCAGCCTCCAAATCACATTTATTCAGCCACTTCTTTCTGCTTCCCTCCCCACATCAGCCTCCATTGCAAACCTCCTGTCCCAGGGCTGACCTCTGCAGATTGCAAGGCTCTGTGCTTTCAGTGCCTGTGGGACTCCTGGCCTCCTCTGTCCCAAGAGCTCCGGTTTATGCCCCTCTTCCTGCCCTTCCCTCTGTGCCCTGGCCGGTCAGGCTTACCTGGCCATTCTCCTGTGGCTCTTCCACCTGCTGCCTGAGCTGCTCTTCCTGCCCTCGGGCAGGGAACAGCTCTCCCTGAGTCTGGCATGGCATCTCAGATGAGGCAGTGTGCTCCTGCTCTTTCTCTAGAAGCACCTGCACAGAAAGCAAGAGAAGATGGGTTTTAACTTCCCACATGCCCTTTGTGGGCCAAGACTCAAAGGCTGCTGGGCTCACACGTTCCCAAAGCACTGTGCTGCTGCTCTCCTGGGTCGTTCTCTGCCCGAGGGGAGGCACAGATTCCAAAGTGACCCTGGCCCTACAATCAGGGGCCATCTGGGACTGAAGCTCCAACAGCCTCTCAGGCAGCTGACAGAGAAGGGGTGGCATTTCTCAAGGGTCTGGTGAGGGCCTCCCTCTGCTTCTGCCATGTCCTGTTTGTCTTTCAGCAGTGACTGATACCCCGCCCTGTCCCACAGCTCCATCCTGGCTCTGCAGGGGCTTCCTGGGTGAGCTCACTCCTTGTGAGAGACACTTCTGGAGTTCACCTTCTCTTCAGGCCTGCACCAGCATTCCTCCTTCCTGACATCCACACTCTTGTTAGAAAACCGGGTCATTCAGGAGATGAGGATGCATGCAGAGATCTCTGATGGAAGTCAGAGAACCTCTGTGGCCACCTCAGTATATGGAAGAGGACCAAGGTGTTTCTTCTCCCTCTTTTGTCAACTGAGAATTCTGACCAGCAGTAACAGAGTTTCTCATAAGGCCCCATTAACGAATGCACTTACACAACCCTGGGGATGCCAGTGAAGGAAACCCTGTGTCATGTAATGCATGTATGAGCAAAGTCACAAGACCCCAGATACAGCATGGGATAGTTCCACTCCCTCAGGACATGCAAAAATTTAAAGGATAAAAAGAAGGCTTCAGGGCACAAGAGGCTGGAGTAGGAAAACATGAGGGGAAAAAACAACCATCTCTGGATGGGGAAACATCTCTGCCTGCTCAGGATCAGTCAATGGAACTTGTCTCTACTACTCTCCTGAAGGGATGCCTTTAGGTGAGCTTTGCATCTTCCACTGCTTTGGAGCAGAGCCAGGAAGATTCAAATAGACAGAGAGATAGACAGATCTCACTTTTATAATCTCTTTTTACTGTGCTGTGGTATTTACATTCTTTGAACACAGAGAGATATAGTTCTCTCTCCTAGGTTTTTTTAAAGGGAAGATAGTGAGAAACTTAGAGAAGAAGAGAAAACAATTATTATCTCTACTGGCTGTTCTTGTTGTTTAGTACATGTAGAATGTGTTCTAGTGATTGTTTACTGAAAGTGATTTGTTAATTGGATTTTAGTGGTAGTTGTTTAGCTTGATTAGCTAATTAGATAAAAGCTGTGTCATGACTGTCTGGAGACAGTCATGAGTTTTTCTTTAGTAGCTTTTTAGTATACTATCTCTTTAGTATAGTTTTAATATACTACTAGTGAATTGTAACATAGCTTAAGAAAGCATTTGTTTAACCTTCTAAATCATAGAGTCAAAGCACATTATTCCCCACATGGGGGTCACCCTGAATCAATACTGTCCTTTCTGTCACTACACACATCAGCACTCGGTAGCAGTGCCCTGATCAGCAGCCATCCTGAACTTGCTCTCCTGTTGCTTCAGTAACCCACACTCTTGGGGAATCTGGAGTTTGTGGGTCCTTATGGAATGCAATCAGACCCAGAGCAATGCACTGGGAACTGCACTCTGTGCATCTGTGCTCGGGCAAGTTCTTCGCTTGGACTCGACCACACTGATGGGGCTAAAGTGGCTGGAGTCAGAAATGCAGCCCAGCCCCTCCCAGCTCCTGTGATATCTGAGCACCAGCTGGAATGCAAGGGCATTGATTTCCTGCTCAATTCCCAAACACAACACACACTGATTCCCTGGGCTGCCAAAAGACACGGGAGTAATTAACCTGAAAGTGATGTGTTTCTGCCAGTGCTGGAAAAGGGCAGGAAAGACTGAGAAAAAAGCTCCCTTGCTCCCTGGAGAAGGAGAAATTACACAAGGCTTCTCCTTCTAGCAAACAAACAAACGAATAAAAAAACAAAATATGAAAGTGTTACCTAGTCCAGTGTCTAAAGCACTTGGATGCAGTGAAAGGATGTTTGGCAGGGAAACAGCCCCTGTGCTGAGCATTGGCTCTATGAATCCAAGGCAGGGATCTATGGAAGTCTGCCTGAAGGTCCCTCAAGAGCCCCTACTGTCCAGGCTAAAGCTCCCTCAGCACCTCCTCCCTGGCCTTCTGCTGCACCCCTTGCCCAGCTCCCCTGTCCTTCTGTGCCCACGCTGCAGCCCCTCCATGACTTTCTGCTTCCCAGGGCCCACAGCTGCACACAGCACTCCAGCTGTGGCCGCAGCGCTGCCCAGCACAGGCCACGCTCACTGCCCTGCTCCTGCTGCCCCACTGCTGCTGGCACAGCCACCGTGCCCTTGGCCTGCTTGGCCCCCTGGCCCCACGCTGCCTCATCTTCAGCTGCTCACGGCCGCCAGCCCTGCGTCCTTTGGGCCCACGCAGCTCCCCAGCCACAAAGGTGCCCATTGCACTTCAGATACTGCAGGCACCATTGCAAGGTGTACACCCTGGGTTTAGCATTACAGGACAGCAGTCAAGGACTTGCAGCTTTGCTCCCACTCTAGGCTCCAATGCAGTTTTCAAAGCAAACTACACAATAGAAGGTATCAACAGACACATGCAGTGTCTGGTTTTTGCCTCAAAAGAAAGATTCAGAACTAATCCCTTTGTTTCTTTTGCCACACTAGACAAGAATGGTCCCCCACAGCTTCATGGACAACACAGTCATCTCCTTGCAGCTTATCAAAGACCAAGAAACAGGCAGACTCAGAGCACCTATCTGCTCTGCTACCGGCTGCTCTGCCTGAAGGGGCAAAAGAGCAACCTGGCAACAAAGGCAGCAAAATCCCTGACTTCAAGCAGCAACTCTACATCCCCAGTGTGTCTCTGAAATACTCCCAAGTAAGCACATCCAAGAAGTTTGTGGGGACAAAGCACAACCAAGAGCTTTTTTGGTCAGATCAACATTTTTTTGTGCCTGCAGCAACTTGGCCAGTCTGTGCAGGGGGTCGGGTCTCTCGACGCCACAGTGTCCCCTGTGTATCCAAAAAGGCTGAGCACAGTGTCTTTGACATGCTCCCTGCTCTGGGATCAGGGACCCTTCATGCTTCAGGCTGGCCCCTATCAAAATGCCAGGAAGCTGGTGCCTAAACGTGACAGACCAAAGCCCATTGTCCAGCTGTCACAGGCTGGGGGCAATCACCAGGCCCTGGCAGGACTCCAGCACTCAGCATCCTCAGCCAGCAACAGCAAGTGCTGGCTGGTCAGAAACTTGCAGCTCTGCCCTGCACTAAAGACAGCAGCACACACAGCTGGTACTTACTGGCTCAGAATGTTCAGGCTGTGGTGTGAGCACTGATGGAGGCTGGCACTCATCCACCTCATCTGCCTCCTCTTCGGCCTCCTCTCCATGAGCAGAGGGAGCCAGAGGAGAGACTGCTGTTGGTTCTGTGATCTGCGGACAGACAGCAGTGTGAGGGACAGAAAGTTACCTATAACTTATAACCTTATTTCTATTCAGCACTTTATTCTATTCAGCTCTATTTCTACAACCAGCTCTGCTAAGGACAAATCAGAAACTTTGGTAACAATGGGATTCTAAGTCACTGCGACTAAATTTAAATGGGCTAATTCAACAGAATTGCTAATAGTTCTGAATTAGACATTATGCCCTGGCTACTATCAAGAAGCAACATTCTCTCTGCAAAATGAGCTTTTCATTCCTTGAAAGTTCTTAAATTGAAAATTAAAAAATAGCCAGTGATGTCTTTGTTATTGCTGCTGCAGACATGAAAATGGATTTTCTTTCAGCCTACCCAGCTGGCCCTCTACACTCTAGTGCCACAGGCCAAGCTCACAGCTTGCTCTACAATTCCTAAGCACCAGGAACATGAAATGTTCCTCTCTCACTCACCTCAGGATCAGCATCTCTGAATACACGCTTCAGGTGACCTGGAGTGGGCAAGGGAAAATGAACAAGTGCTGTGAGAAAACTGCCTGGGCTGCTGAATCCCACAGAAGAGGTCAACCCAAACAGAGAGTATTTTTCTTTATCAACATCCCTCCACGTGACATAGTTCTTTCACACAGCCAGCAAGAGATCAGGACAATAATCTTGGTTGTGCCTACACTTTGGCCTGTCTAGTCAGTAAATTAATACAAATATGATAAAGAAAATTCAAATTGTTCTTTATCACTCAATGCTTCTCTTCTGTCCAACAGATAAAGCAGCTTTTGTTCTCTTGTCTTTCAGGTACTTTTTTCAAAAAAGAAGTTGCATGCACTAATTCCCATTAAGTTGCTGAAAACAGTCACCCAGAAAAGCTTGCCCCAAATCCCCCTGAGCTGTGGCAGTTCTATTGTGAAACAGCACAGCAGCAGCTCCAGGCTCAGGAGCAGAC
Source organism: Zonotrichia albicollis (assembly GCF_047830755.1). Classification (NCBI taxonomy): domain Eukaryota; kingdom Metazoa; phylum Chordata; class Aves; order Passeriformes; family Passerellidae; genus Zonotrichia; species Zonotrichia albicollis. The sequence continues at coordinate 2,589,505 of NC_133827.1, read as the reverse complement.
ACTCACTGCTTTGGCGGTTGCACTTCACTGCAAAGGGAATCACTCTTTTAGCACTCAGTCAAGGGTCAAAACGGACAGTCAAATCCTTTCATTACAAAATTTGGAATAAAAGAAGCTTTCCCTGAGTTCTGGGGAGAACTACAAAGTCTTTAGAAGGCCTTCTGAGAAGGCCTCCCAGTCTGCATTTTGGAAGTTGTCTTGCTTGTCCCAGCAAACTGAGGAAATGACAGACTCTGCTGCCACAGACTCTCCCGTGGAGGGAACGGAAGCCCTGCAGGTTCCCCTGCAAATGCTGCCCCTGTGGCTACAGACACCCCCTTTTAGCTGAACCTCTTGACAGGAGCTTTACCAAACCAGAGGCATCCTAATGGTCTTTCTCTTTCAAAATGAACTCAGTCACTAAGAAAGAGCAAGAAGACATGCAAAAGCCAGGTTAGGTTACACCCTAGCCTAAATAGAGTTGAAACCTCTACTTACTTGCCAGGCTGGTAATGAAATAGGCGGAATAAACAGTGCCATACATGGTGCAAACTGCAGCAGCGAGTTGCTCAATCATTGTAGCACTGTACTTCAAGTTTACTCCAACCAAGACTCCTGTCAGTGTGCAGCTACACGCGGACAAAGGCCACAATCAGGAGGATGCTCCTGATCTGAGCAACCCCTAGGACTGCTCTGGCACTGAGGCCTTCCGTGCACCAAGGCAACCTTCTGATGTCACCACGACGATGTGCCAACCATGCCCAGATATCACAAAGCAAAGTATGACAAAGCAAAGCATCACAAAGCATGTTAGTCTGTGAATTTATGCAAAGCAACTACCAACCTTCCCTACAGCAAACACAAAATGGCCTTGGAAGTTCTTCTCTGTAACAAAGCAGCACAAACTCCCCCCATGGGCCAAACCCTGTTGTTCAGGGATCCAAGAGGAACTCCAAGAGTGCTCCAAGCCTGTACCCCAGCTGAGCACACAGGTGGGACACCAGCAAAGGAAACCAGACCAAGAAAATGGCCCAAAGCATTGTACAGAACCAGGAGAGAAAGCACTATTGGCATAGCAGCTGAAGTAATTCCTAACAAATCACCCCATATATCTGCATGTTTATTGGATGTTCCCAGGGCTGCTGTGTATGTACATCTCTTCCTGTGCTCTTTCTTCCCCTTTGGCAGCAGTCGAACTGGCAGCATCTGCCCGCCAGCAGCAGCTGCTCCAAGCTGGGAACGCCGCTGGCAGTGCTGATTTCCAGAGGCTTCTGTGTGCCAGGGGAAGCCAAGGCAGGAGCGATTGAACGGTGCTGGCGCTGCTGCTGCTCTGTGCCAGAGAGCCCCGGCTGGGCAGGGCACAGTGCCCACTGCGCTGCGGGCTCCTTCTGCTGCCACAGCTGGGCACACCTGGCAACAAGGCATGACAACCTGTGGGCAAGCCAAGGGGTGTCTGGGGCTGCACTGCTCTGCACACACCCAGCACACCTGCAGCACAGAATCTTAACCCTCAAACAGGTAAACCAATGGAAAACAGCTGGAAAAGATTTCATTTCAACCATTCTTTATGCTTCAATAGAAATGACCAAAATGAAAGTTACCGAGCAGGGCCGATCCACACTGGCAGCTCAGTGTGAGAAAAGAGGCATTACTTTATTTCAGTGCTGGGTGTGTGAGGAATCACTTCCCTGAAACATGCACACCCACGTGTGAGTATCCATGGAACTAAGACATTACTTTCATTACTTTTATTCATTACTTTGCTCAAATTCACAGGCTAAACATTCTCACAAAGTATTTGACATGTTTAAATCACTTCCCCAAAATTACTGACATTTAGAGTAGGGGTCTCTTGAGGGTCTCTGGTGGTCATGTGGTGAACATCCTGTTCCTCAAATTCTCCTCCTATAGTTAATAGCCTTCTTCTCCTTCAATGCATTGCAGCTACCTCCTCAGTAGGCCCACTGTCTTTATTCTCAAGGCTAAGACATCCACTTGCACACATTAACCACTGCCTGGTAAATCTTAACAAATTCACAATGTGCTGCAGGTCAACACTTCCCCAACATCTCTCGTTCCTTCTCTGGGAATCAAACACAAGCATTTTGTGATCACTGAGCCCAAGGCCGCCTCCAGCCCTCCTGTCACCCAGCAGCCCTTCTCTCCTCACAAACAGCAGGCCCAGCAGTGCCTTCCCTCACTGGCTCAGTCACAGCTGTGTCAGGAGTTCTCTGTCACACACTCCAGGACCATCCTGGACTGTTTGCTCTCCGCTGCACTCTGTTGCCAGCAGACATCCCCACCCTGTTCTGTGCCCCGTGCAGAACCCTGCACCTGCTGTCCATGGGCACCTGGAAGGGGAGGCACTCACGGCAGAGATGCACCAGCTGCCCTGGGCAGGAACCAAAACCCTCTGGGGGCACAGCTGCTGGCCTGGGTCTGCACAGCTCTGCACGCCCCACTCCTCACGGGCTCTGGGCTGGAAATGCAATTGCACTTTCTGCCTCATGCAGAAATACCAGGGCTGCACAAACAATGGCCAGCAGGCCACATCCCAAAGGCACTGCAGCATGGAGCTGAGAAGGAAGAAGACCCTTCCCCAATTCCTAACCATACCAAAACCACCAAAATTGGGACTTTTAATCTTCTGAATATAGAGTTGATTCACAGGGTGACAAGGAAATCTTCCAATGGAGTTGAAGGTTGGTAGAGTTTATATTCTGAGTCCTACTTAGACTGTTGATTTGAAAATTTATTTTAAAATATTTTTTAAAAGCCTGTGCAGTCATATGGTTTTGTTTTAATACCAAGATGGCCAGATGAAATGTACTGGCATTTTAATTACATCCAAACGGATTAGTCTGTAAAAGCTTCCCTGCAGAATAGCCACTAAACAAGAAATGAAAATCTGTAGACTGTTGACTTTGCAAATTTCTACTAAACTTATCAGACAATGAGGCATTTTTAGGTAGATCATAGAGCAAATTAATTCCTATGGATAACTTGATTTGGATAAACCTGTTGATTTCAAATTAAAACTGCCAGCACGTACTAAGTGGAAATCTGAACACTCACTTCTATGAGCTCTGAATTATTAGATAGTCATTGTTCGCCATATTAACAAAAATTAACATTCTGGCTGGTTTTTTTACTTACAGTCAGCTCTCCAACACTCTTTGTAACACCAGAAAGAGAGTTTGTAGCAATGTGAACCATGGGTTGGTGGAGCATTGCAGGAGGCTCCTATGCCAGCACTAAATGTTCACATTTACCATGGCATCCCTTCTTGCCTTTAATTCCAAGCTACAGCTCAGTTACTGCAGTATAGATTCACACTTGTAGTCTGTATTTGCAGTTGGTTCTTACTTCCCTGTCCAGAAAAGAGTCATGCTTGGATCTCAAATCAAAATAAAACAAGGAGAGAGTCAGGTTCTGGATAGGTATAGCAAGAACCAAGAGTTTTTTTGCAAATATGTTGAAAAGTTGTTTGTACATGCTGCAAAAATGGCAGATTAAAGACTTGCACTCTAACTTGTAAGCTGAGCTTTGCCTGTTCTTTCTGGACTGATTTCTTGAAGCCAGATACTGAACCTAATCAGTAAGAAAATCAAAACCACAGGAGTAGTTTGGAGAATATTGTAAATTATTCTGTCATTATGCTTTTTGCCTGAAAGTTCCAGCCATCATCTGATTGGAGTAATTAGAGGAGATCGAAGCCATCATACTGTGCCTGTGCACACAATTCCTTCCCAGGAGTAATCCATGAAGCAACGCTGACAAACCCACACCAGCAGGTTCTGCCACACAGTCATGAAGCAGAGAATATATATTTCTGCTACACTTGGACAGCTGAAGATGCCTCTGCTGAGCTAACTTTAGTGACTGCTCACCACAGATGAGACCTTGTGGTCAGTCTCCAACAAGTCAGGGCAGTTAATATTCTGCCTAAATGAAGTAAGTCTAGCAATACATAGACCATGGAGCCTGAGGAAAGCCAGCAGCTGTGGAAGATTTAATTTGTTTCCATATCTTTCTTTTTACTAATTTATTGCAGTCTATTATTAAAAGCATGGAAACATTTGGCATACCATTGGCTGGAAGGTTGGTTGGTCTTCCATTCTTGACTCCTCTGAAAGCATCACCCCAGTGTTTTTATCAGTAGCTCTCCCATCATCATGGCTCACACAGCATTTCCTGCAGCTCTTCCTGGAGTCAGGGAAAGGCACCAGGAGAAGGGGGAGCAAGCTGTGTGCAGACACTGTGTCAGCTGAAGAGACATTTGTTTCCTCTGATTTGACTGAATGTCTGCAGGAACCTTGCTGGCCCTGCTGGCGGGGTGGCCTTTGGCAGGGCTGGGCAGAGTTTGGGGCCCAGGATCCCTCCTCTCGGTGGGACACCAGGGTGAGCAGCCCCTGTCCCAGGCAGGAGCAGAGGTTCTGTGGCTCTGCCCTGGGCACAGGGACCTGCCACTGCCATGAGCTCCGGCTGCGGCTCCTCTGGGGCAGCTCCTGCTCTGCAGTGATGATGGGCGCAGCTGGGGGTGGCTGCAATGGAGGGGGCTTCCAGGGGGCTCTGTTGGTCTGCCACACTGGAGCCAGCAGAGCTTCTGGAAGGAGTCTCCTCTTGTGAGCCGCTGGAGCTGGAGCTGGCACTGGCCACAGAGCTGCTGTGTTCATCCCTGACAGGAGCAGAGCTCAGCAGCCTCTGGGCCTCCTTGCTGCACGATGGCAGTGAGGAGGCCATGGACCAGAGGTTCAGTGTGTGTGACTCAGCTTCCTGAGCAACTGTGCTGAGAAAACCCTGCATCCCTCCTGCCAGATCTAAGACACTCCAAGAAATCTGTTGGCACGTTGGGAGCTCAGAATTGTTTCCATTTTGAACAATTTTCTTATGAGTGCTTTTGATTGTTTTTGTCATTTTGTGTTGATTCAGTTGATCCTTCAGAGAAGCTTTCCTAATAATATAGAACATAGGTAATTGTGGAGACCCTGAGGGGGCATTCCCTGGTCTAGGGAGACACAAGAAGGTTCCCTCAAAAAGCTGTTAGACCCCATTGGCTCCTTTCCCTGTTCCTGTGTTCCTGAGCCACACCTTCCCTATTCCCTGATTGGCCCTCTTATCTTTGTACTGCCTGAGATCAGGGTCATCCCCCAGGCCCCTGTGGAGACAAAGAAAGACTCTCTGTGTGTGGGTGCTGGGACCTGAACATCTCCCTGCACAGCTGAATAAAACATCTGTGGAAATTATGCAAAGGTCCTTTTTGCTTCTTTACCCTGGACTATGCTGGCACAAATTCAGACTGCTACAGAGGAGAAGCTGCAGCACTGGCACCAAGATTTTGGCAACATGACCATAGGCACAGAGGGCGTGCAGGATGCTGCTCTATGAATTCCTTAACCAGCCATCTCTGGCGCTGGCATATTCCCTCCAGCTTCTGCTGCAGCCAGGGCCACCTTTGGTCCAGTAGATGACATTGTTATTTGAAAATTTCGGCCCACACCTTGGGCAGGAGGCCATCCCCAGGCTCTGGTCCTGCAGCCCCCTGCTCAGCTGGGGACAGTGTTCCCTGTGGGGAAGGTGGAGCAGCCATCATAGGGTCTGGGGGGCTGTTTTCAGCAAGGTGGCCAGGCTCTCTCCCTGCTGGACTCTAGCAATTGTCTGGGGGAGCTGATGGCAAATTGTATGTAGTCCTGTTCATCCTACTCAGAAAACCTGACAGCTTCTATCATTCTTCTGCAGAGTGGGCACGCTGGATTTCTCTCTGCCCACTGCAGGATGCAGCCCAGGCAGAACTGGTGGTGACAGGGCAGAGAATAATTCACATCCTTCTTAGTGCCCTGGCAGATGGGGCAGCTCCATTCTGTCCCCATGGCCATGTCTGTCTGTCCCAGCAGGAGGGAAGAGCTGAGGACCATGAGCTGCTCTCATTTGCAATCTTGCTTGGCCAGAGCCCAAGCTCCAGCCAGAGTGGTCCAGGCTCTGTCAGTGCCCAAATATAAGCAGAAAGGGATGTTGTATTGTTGGAGATTTTTTCAGAAATGACTTAGAAGGCAGCTGTGAGGAGTAAAATTCTCACAGCCTGTTTCTGTAAACAGCAGAAGTTCTCAGGTTGTTTTTAATTACAAGTAAAAGTGACAAACATGAAGGCCTTGAGAACCTTGCATACCAGAGTTCTCAGGCAGCTTTCTCATAACAAGTAGATATTCTATCTTTGGCTATTTTGGGAAAGCAAAAATAAGTTTTGAGAACACAAATCTTGGTATTGGAAACATAAGGAGGGGTTGGTGTGTTATCTCTGACCTATTGTGAGCTCGGGTTTGCAATATGCATGAACTTAATTAACACAGTTATAAAAAGTGATTGATTGAGTGAATAAACGGAGCCGATGCTGATCAAGGAAAGATAGGTCTTCTCCCTCCACTTCAATATTGTATCACAATCCATTCCTTGGTGAAGGAGGTCCATAGCAGCCTCAAGAGGCACCTCAGACACTCAACAGTCAAGGCAGTAACACATGGACAGGACACAGATGGCAGTTCATGTCTGGGAGAGCATTCCTAGACATATCCAAGGACAAATTTCCCAGGAACTCTTCACAGCTCTGGGATCTGCCCATCAGCTCTGTCAGAAGCTTCAGCAGAACAACCAAAATCCTAAAAAGCAGCTCCCGGACACTTTTCCCTCCCTCCTGCCTGAGTAGCTGGGTTGCTTGCTTCAAAACACTCTTTTTCGCCTCTTCCCCAATGCCCTGAGGACACTTGCAGCCAAAATAAAAAGCTCCTGGCCCTCTGTGTGAGGTGATAATACAGTTTTTATATTTCCTTGCTGGGCTGAAGGAAAGCTGTGCTGTGGGTCAGGAGAGACCAGGACCCACTTGGCCTTCCTGCAGGCTGAGGTGGTGCCAGCAGACATCCTGCTGCTTTTTTGGGGAATGTGTGAGGGGGAGTGTGAGGGGGTGACAGAGAGGCCAAGATCATAGAGTGGAAACTCAGCTCCAGAGAGGCAGTGCAGACTCTCCCTGCTGAATGCCTGCTGGGGCTGGCAAAGAAGGAAAATGCCCCAATAACAGCCCGGTGGCACTGTGTCTCAGGGACAGGTACAGGGAGGTGACAACAAACAGCAGCATGGCCCAGTCTCACAGCTCCTAGGAAGCAGTGACAGAGGAGCCTCATGTGCCAGAGATTTCAGAAAGGCTGTCTTCTCAAATGGCCACTCTGAAACCCCTCTCTTTGCGTCTTGGGTTTGTGAATACTTTTGACAGCCACAGCATCCTGGGGCAACGTGTTCCATGATTTCATTAAGTGCTCCTTGAAAAGCTCCTCCCATTGTTCAAGTGAGCTGCCAGCCTGGTCATTTCAGAGGGTGCTGCCTTGGTGGAGAGAAAAATCAATCTTGTGCCTTTCAGGGAGCTGAAGGAGAAGGGACTCTTCACCATCCAACACCTGGCTGGGTCCCATTCAGAGGTCCTGCTTTGCAGACTTGGTGGGGTTTGCTTGGCAGTTACCAGCGAGGTGAGAACATTGTTCTCAATTGTCCCTCATACTTCATACATGGTGTGTAGAGTAGGTATGTGCTTGTTCATCTCCATGTGAGCTCAGGGTCTGCCTTCACTTCTGGTTTTAGACCTGATATTTCCAATGTCTGTCAGCTGTCTGTAGGATCTGTGGGTACATGTAGCTGTATTTACTGGAAGGTCCGGTATCTGACCCTCATCTTTGAGTGTGGAGCCTTTATAATGCAATGTGCAAATGCAGAAACTGAGACAATAATGATATTATTTGCCAGAGTCCCAGTCTCTGCCCAAGCTGTATTTAAACACTGTAAATTATTCTGTAGACCTGAGCCTGTGTTTTCTGTTTCCTGGCTGAGTGCTTCAGCTGCTGGTGTTGCTTTTTTGAACAGGAGCACCTGACTCTTTTATCGTTATGACTTGTGCCTTTATGATTTGAAAGTAGCTCTTGCTTTAATTTTCTAGTAAAAGGGTCCAAAATCAAAGCTGTGGACATTTTAGAAGGGTTAAGTAGAACACTGAATGAAATTTTTATTTTAGGCCTGCAGTGAGCAGGTCTGAGGCCAGAAATTGGTGCCAGAGTAAGTGCCTTTCTGTGCTTGTGGTCTCCTGCTCTTCCTGTACTTGTATGTTCCCCTGGACACAGTGGGATGTGTTGTCATTTCCTGGGACTTCTGTTGAAGGCAACTGGTTTTCTTTCCAAAATGATTCTTATGTTTCCCCTCATGGCTTCCCCAGGTGACCAACCTCCGTTCCAAGGTGTCCTGCACTGCCAATGTCACTCTGGGAGAGCTCTCTGTGACCTTGAAGAGGGACATGGACTCTGAGGTGGATGAGGTTGCTCAGATCCTTCTCCAGATGGTGTCCAACTCCCCAGAATTTGTTCAGAAAGCAGCCAGTCAGAGCCTGGGGATCGTGATGGAGAATGTGACTCCTGCATGAGCAGTGACTGCTCTCATGGACATGGGAGTCAAGTAGGTTCTTCTTCTTTTAGTGATATTCTTCTTTGTGTGTGGGAGGGAGAAGGGATGAGACAGAGAATGGGAATGTGGGAGGGAAGGGTCCTGTATCCTGCATCTTCTGTGAACTCAGTGACTTGATTCTCTGACCAACCTCACTTCTTTCCTCTTGTCACCTATTTCTACCCTCCTGCAGCCCATTAGTTCTCATAATCACAGAAGTGTAGAATATGGGGAGTTGGATGGGCCCATCAGGACCACCGAGTCCAGCTCATGGCCTTGCCCAGAGCAGCCCAAGGGTCACACCAAGTGCCTGAGATTGTTGTCCAAATGCTTCTTCAACCCTGTCAGGCTTGGTGCTGTGACCACTGCCCTGGGAAGCCTGTTCCAGTGCCCAACCACCCTCTGGGTGAAAAACCCTTTTTCCTGATGTCTAAACTAAAGCTCCTCCGACTCAGCTTCCTGCTGCTTCCTGGAGTTCTCCCAGTCTGTCATATTTTCCCAGATGTGGTGATCAGTGGGGAAGGGAAGATGCCTGCAAAGGCCAAGGATAGAGCCTTGTGCTTTTGTGGGCAGAGGGACAATAGCAATTGCAGGTGTGAGCAGTTTGGTATTTCACAGCTCTAACCACAGAGGCCCTGGGAAAACCACGTCTCCTCATGACGCCATTAACTTGAGAAATGAGGAGGGTCCTTACTGGGGCATGGGGCACATGGGGGACAATCTGCTGGGTATGGCACAGCCTGCACAGCAGGTCAGCTCCTGCCAAAGGAGCCTTGCATGTCTGTCCTGGACTTGGAGCTCTACTTTCTATTCAGACTGATGTTTCATTTTAGCCTTGAGATGATGAATCACTTTACAGGCACCTTCACAGGCTGACTGCCATGGGACAGTTGGAGCAAATGCTGCCTTAATGTTGGTGCTGGGCCTGATAGTTCCCAAGAGACTCTCTAGAACAGGACAGCCTGGCTAAACTGCCTGCCACCCTTTCCTCAGATTTGCAATAGGGTAAAACATTCAGATGGATCCATTGCCAAGCCCCACAGAAGAAACAGGCTGCATTGCTGGATATTCTGCAACTTCACAGCCCACAACGTGTTTTTCCTGCATTTGTTGTTTTCCAAAGTGTTGGAGATTTTTTCAGAAATGGCTTAGAAGACAGCTGTGGGGAGTAGGTTCTCACAGCCTGTTTCTGGAAACAGTAGAAGTTCTCAGGTTGTGTTTAATTACAAGTAAAAGTGACAAACATGAAGGCCTTGAGAACCTTGCATACCAGAATTCTCAGGCAGCTTTCTCATAACAAGTAGATATTCTATCTTTGGCTCTTTTGAGAAAGTAAAAGTAAGTTTGAGAACACAAATCTTGGTATTGGAAACATAAGAAGGGGTTGGTGTGTTTTCTCTGACCTATTGTGAGCTCGGGTTTGCAATATGCATGAACTTAATTATCACGGTTATAAAAAGTGACTGATTGAGTGAATAAACGGAGTCAATGCTGATCAAGAAAGGTGGGTCTTCTCCTTCCACTTCAATATATGGTGACCTCCTCAACGTGATATTGCGACACCACGAGAAGTTGGAGTAACGGGTCGGGTTCCGTGTCCGAAGCAGCAGCCAGGACAAGTAGCAGCCGGGGACAGCAGAAGTGTGCAAAAAAAAAAAAAGCGGAAGAAAAGACGCCAAGACACGCCATGCTCCAGGTGTCCATAACAGACGAGCCTGGCCAAAACGTGTGGCCAAGACCTTGAGGAGCTGTAAAAAGCGCGCTTTCGATTTAGAGGTAATGGAAAGGCAAGCCGCATATGATCTTTTTATTGCTTTTTTACAGACAAGACAGATTAAGGGGATGAATTTGCTAAAGGATTTAACAGGACTTTGGACTGACGGCTATGCTAGAGGGGTTTTCCTTAACCTCCATACGGTTTATGAGTTAACGGGATGGCGTGAATTGGTGATTTATTATGGGAGAGTGATAAAACTGTCAAGACGCTGTGCAAGCCATGGTGAGTGCTTCTGCATGTCCCTGAGTGCAAGCCAGCAGCTGTGGCTCGGGGCGCCTGCGGGGCTGTGAAGTGCTGTGCTGTAGCGGCGATAGCAGAGGCAGCGGCAGGGAGAGCCGCGCCGCGCGGCGGGAACCGAGACGCTGCCATGGGGGGGGCCACGCCGCGCCCCGCAGCCAGCGCCAGGCGGCCACCAGCAGCCCCACGCCCAGCACCAGCAGTGCCGTGGTCATGCCGGGCCTGGCCCTGGCGGGAGCCGAGCCAAGCCACCGCCGCACCGCGGGACCGGAGGTTTTTTCGCCCGCTCCAACACCGCAGGGAGCCGAGCAGCCGCGGGGGGAGCCGAGCAGCCGCGGGGGGAGCGACCCGACCAGCAGTAGCTGCAGCGGAGTCAGCCTGCCGGCAAGTAAAGAAAGAGCCCAGCGCCGGGGGGTCGGCCCCCTCCGACACACGCGCCGCGGGAGCAAATGAACTCTTGGTGGCTCTGCTCTAAAATGGACAAATATCTGTTGTTTTCTTGAATGTACCTGTACTTTATTTAAGCCACTTAAATATGTTACCTTGGTTTGTATATATTTCATACTTATTCTCATAAGCTTCGCTTTTTTCCTCTCCTGCTCAGACATGTGAAAACTCCTCTTATACACAGAAGAGGTAGACTGCAAACTAGTAGTAGGCTGGGAGGGAGAGGACTGCTGCTGTTCTGAGGTGGTTGTTTTAGCTTGTTGATTGAAAACTTAGATCTGCAGCTTTGTGGTTTACCAAGAAATACCAGGACTCTCTCTTCTGCCCCTTTTCAGCAGTGTTAGTAATTCAGTGATACAGGTTAGTAACCAGCTTAGGGTGAGGCTGAGAAGGATGGTCACACTTTTTACATTTCCTTGCTGCTACAAACGGAGCCTTAGCTGTGAGGGGCCCAGGGCTGGAGTGCCCTGGGCTCAGGCTTCTGGGCTCTCTCTCTCCTGTCTGTGCAGTTGCTGTTCTTGCCGTGTCTGTGCTTAGCTGCAGGTGAACCTGAGCCTAAAATGGAAACTTGCAGTAGCTTAGGCTGCTTCAGCTTCCTTCTCTTAACTTTTAGGTACCCTTTTATTTGAGTTTCAGAACACTTCAAGTATCCACTCTCCAATAATAATAGTTTCAAGAGGTTTTGCATTTCAAAGTGCAGACAGATTTCTCTATAAAGCTTTAGTTTGATCCTAAATGCTGCTTTTAGAGATTTTAAACAGTGTTTTGTTCCAGTGGTATGCAATGTGGCTTTGCTGTTCCCTAAGAGAGAATGTATTTTATATAGCCTTCTTAATAGACTTGTGGAGTCAAAAGTAAATACGCACAAGGAGAAAAGAACTTAGAGGAAGAATTAAGAAATGAAAAGCCTAGTTTTTTAATGACATGGTTTTAGCTCAAGCCCTGAAAGCTAAATTAGGAGTGGTAAAGAAAAATAGTTTTGGTATAGATTAGAAGTTTTATTGAATTACTGATATAGATGGTAATGCATGAACACAAACTTTAAGTAGTATATGTGTCTCAAAGATTTAAGCTGAAAAATGTCTATTATGCACAAGGAAAACATCTGTTGATGTATTTCCTCAAAGAGGCCCTCTATAGAATTGCTATATAATTATTTTTAAATAAGAATTGTTTCCTTTCTCTGAATCCAAAGGAAATGTTTGTTTTTTAAAGTGGTGCTTCCTACTCCAAAGCCACTTTAGAAGGCATAATAATAATATAAATAAAATAATAAAATATTAAATAAATAATAAGTAAAATAATGATAAATAATAAATTTAATAATAATAAAATAATAATAAAATATGAAATAAACAATAAAACAAAATAATTATAAATAATAAAATGAATAATAATAATAAAAATAAAATAAAATAAAATAATAATGAAAATATGAAATAAAAAAATTTTGAAATAATTGATAATTTCAAATTTTAGTTAATAAAAGCATGGTTTTTAAAAGCATGTGATTAACAAAAACATATAGCATTTGGTATTCATTTTGGGATATCACTTGCTTTCTAACATGATTGCCGGCAAACAAACTTTTGTTGACCAAAAATTTTCTGTTAAGATTAAAATTATATTAAGTTATGTAGAATTTAAAGTCAGTTAAGTTTTGTTAAGTTAAAATATTTAAAAGTTTAAGTATTTTAAGTCTAAATGCTATTTAGTTTAAGTAATGTTAGATAGATTTATGCTTTTATGATAGGCATTTATTTTATGACCTGTGTGCAAAGTGTTGTTGTGAACATTAGAGAGACTCTAGTTGAAAGAGACAATTAGGAGCATTTGTGAGTAGAGTTGTTTCTGTTTAAAATATATCTGCTATTTGAGAATAGAAAACAAACTTCCTTTAGCTTATTTTTATGAATTATATTAACACACCTGAGTATTGTTTAAGCCTTATAGCACATGGAATTCTTTTTTGTATCTGTTGTATAGCATATCTTATAATTAGTGATAGCCTTTTTGGTTTGTTTCCCTAGCTTAGATCCCTTGTAAGAGAGAAACCTTGCTAGCTGAGAATATTGCTTATAATGTAATAATTGTTAGAATTGCCTATTTTTGTGTTGCAAAGAGTGTGACATAGTTAGCCCATAGAACTTTTCTGATTCTTGTATAAGTTTTATTAGAGTTAATTGATTTTACATATAGGTTTTGTTGATCTTAAAATAAGTCTGTTAAGTTTAGATATTTTAAGTGTTTTAAATGCATGCTAATTTTTCACTACTCCAAATCAACCAAGGACTGAGAATCACCCAGCTGATGCCATTTGAGCCAAATGACTAAAGGATTACAGTCTGTAAAACTGATCTTGAACTTTTCTGAGAAACCCAAGAAAAGGGTGGATGTGAAAATCTCAATAACAGAAGGGATCATTTTCCGACTCGCTGTTCGCCTCCTCCCCAGGTGCACATGAGGGAGGACAGCTGACAGCCTTTTAACCCTTTGGGGTAAAAGCCATTGCTCGGACCATGGCTGGGGGACCTTATGGAGATGCTGAGTGTACTTTTGAATGCTTTTGCTTGTTTTGCTTTGTATTCTTGGTGGTATTTAAGGTATGGTCAGAGGAATGATAGAAAAACCCAGCATACCAACCTCCTTGTGCAAAAAAGAAAAAACCGGGAATTCTTGGAGATTTTTTCAGAAATGGCTTAGAAGGCAGCTGTGAGGAGCAGGTTCTCACAGCCTGTTTCTGTAAACAGTAGAAGTTCTCAGGTTGTTTTTAATTACAAGTAAAAGTGACAAACATGAAGGCCTTGAGAACCTTGCATACCAGAGTCCTCAGGCAGCTTTCTCATAACAAGTAGATATTCTATCTTTGGCTGTTTTGGGAAAGCAAAAATAATTTTGAGAACCCAAATCTTAGTATTGGAAACATAAGGAGGGGTTGGTGTGTTATCTCTGACCTATTGTGAGCTCGGGTTTGCAATATGCATGAACTTAATTAACACAGTTATAAAAAGTGATTGATTGAGTCAATAAACGGAGTCGATGCTAAACAATGAAATTTGGGTCTTCTCCCTCCATCTTCAATATTTCATGTTTCTCTCAAAAACTTTCTTGACGTACACACAAGCAACTGGTCCTATAACATACAGAGAAGCAGTGGTTTCCCTCACTGCACATTACAAGACAAGGTTATAGACTCCACTTTACTAAAACACTTCTGTTGCCTGGTAATTACAAAGCCTGAAGCTCTTCTAGAGGCTTTTCCCAGTGCAACTTCAATAGGTTCCTCTCTGCTCAACTCTCGAGCCTGTCCAGGTCTCACTGAAGGGCAGCAGAGCCTTGTGGTGCCTCAGGCCCTGCTCCCAGTTCTGTCCCATCAGCAAACGCTGAGGGAGCGCTCCGTCCCTTCTGCCAGGTCCCTGGGGAATAAGGCAAACAAGACTGGGCCCAGCACGGCCCCCTGAGTTCACAGCTACCTGAGTTTGGAGCTCCCCTGTCCACTTCTCTGCCCCACTGTCCCTGAGCTGCCTCAGGGGCCTGTTATGGGAGGAAGGGACAAAGCCTTGCGGAAGTCCCAGCTGACAACAGCCACTGCTCTCCCCTTACAAGCCCAGCCAGTCACTGCAGCACAGGTGGCTATGGATTGGTCAAGCATGGTTTCCATTCCTGTTATTCCACAGGCTTAGAGAAGGCATCCAAGAGGAGCTGTTCTGTCACCTTTCTGGGGGTGGGGCTGAGGCTGATGGGCCTGCAGTTTCCTGGCTCCTTCTTGGTGCCCTTTTTTCAAGACTGCAGTGATGTTGGCTTTCCTCCACTGCTCATGCCTCTCTCTGGGGCTGTCTCCTTTCACTGACCTGCTGGCAGAGCAGCCTGTGCCAGAGGCAGGAGCAGAGATTTCCCTTGGCCCCAAAAGGGAATGCTGGGCTCAGGCCGAGTGTCAGTGGGACCTGACAACGGGGGGAGAAGGCGGGAAGGAGCAGACCTCACACAGGACTGAGCAGGGAGTAGAGCCCTCGTGGCTCTGGGCCTGCTCTGCAAGCTTCCTGGCCTCTACTTTCTCCACAGAGAGAGAGGAACAGCACCTCAAAGTGACCAGGAAACCCGGCCATGGAGCGGGGCTGGGGCCGTGACACCTCAGGGACACCGGCCATGGAGCGGGGCTGGGGCTGTGACACCTCAGGGACACCGGCCATGGAGTGGGGCTGGGGCTGTGACACCTCAGGGTACTCACCATGGCAGCCACCTCCCGAGGTTTTGAAGTACTTGTTTCTTGGTTTCATGCCCTTCCAAGATCAATCTAGTATCTTTGCATATGAGCAGGACATACAAGGGTATTTAAAATTGAGTCTGATCCAATCCTCAAAGACAATGGATGTTTCCTCTAAACTTACCTTTTCATGATCGCCAAACAGTATGGGACTTTTCTTATGTCAGACTTAAAATATCCAGAATGTAAAATTCATTCTCAAGACAGGAAAAAAGAAAACAATCAAAATAAGATATAGGCAATCTTCAAAAGGCACAGAGAAGAAAATAAAAATTAGAAAAACTTAGAAAAATTAGGTTTTCTTCCTCATCTTCTCAGTATTTGGTGTTTGAACATTTGTTGTCTTACTTGTCCCTTGCAAAACAAGGCATGTTACAGCTTTATTGTCTCAGTGCTGTATTTCCCCAATCACTGACTTGCCATTTAGGCTCTGCTTTGTTGGAAATATACAACAAGGGACTCTCTATGGAAGAGAGTTGCACAAGCCTCTGGATTCCTGACCGTTCACCTCTGCCAATGCTCACAGTATTCTCCTAACACACGTGAGCTTCCTGTCTTTCAGAGAGAGAAAGATTCAGCTGAAGTCAAGCAAACAGGGCAGGGCAGATGGAAACCTTCCCTTGAGATGCTTTTGGGAAGGCCTGCAAGGACCCTGCCTTCCCTTGGAACAGAGGTGGTCACCATGCATGGTGTTGCCTGACTTGCCCTAGGTGCCCCTCGATTGCAGAAGGACTTTTGCCCACTTCATCACTTGTCTGTCCCTCCAGTTCCAGGGCCTCAAACCTGCTCTGTAAGGCACTAAACCTGTTAGTCAGCTGTGAGTTTTCAGAATAAGCCACTGACCGTGGCTCTAACTAGTTTTTAAGTCAGGTTTACAATATATATATTTTGAGAAAAAGAAGGAGCAGAGAAGGTGTGAAAAATGCATATTATATGATTGGCTTTTTGCAAATATTAAAATTAATGCTATATGTGTTATGTCGGAAAGTTATGCTGTGTTAATCCTTTTTTGCAGTGCTATCCTAAGCTTTTAAAGTAGCGTGGTGAATATAGTTTTAGGCTACAGAAACTCTGTGCTGTAAGATACTTTTTCTAAAGCTTAAGGAGAGATAACAGTAACAAGACACAAAAACTCTGAGAAAAGAAATTTTGCCTCCTTATGGGGAAGAACCAGACTCTGAGGAAGCAAGACAATTGATTTACAAGATGAAGGAGGGGTTGACAAGAACAAGAAAACACCCATGGTTTGAAAAGAATTTTGGCATCATGTATGAGATATATGAATATGCAACAGGCTATTACTTTGAAGGGTTAATCCTGTGTTAGTAAAATGTCTTCTGAGGCAGAGCAGAGCACTCAGACATCTGTAATTCTTTGCTCTTTAAATTGCCCTTTATTGTCTTACCTCTAATTTTGGAACGTATTTTTTCTCTAATTTTTATTCTTATTTTTATAACTAACTTATTACTATTAAACTTTTAAAACTTTAGAACAAGTGAAATTCTGCATCGTTTGTGTCCACTCTCAGTGGGCATCCTTCTTCCCAAGCTCTGTCAACTTCCCCCTGGGTTTGAGATCAGTGAAACGTGCCCAGCCTTGAGTTTTGGAAGACAATTCTAGCAAGAAGTACTTTGCTTTTCTAACACCTGGCCATCACTTCGAGCTTGTAGGCTGCTATGTGTGTCCAGGTTAAACGTCTCTTCCTGTTGATCAGGCTTGGAAGTGTGTACAGCCCAGGCCCGACAGGACGTTTTCTTCAGGAAATGGGACGTAGGGCCCAGTTTGCAACGGGTGCAGGCCCGCGCCTTCCAGAGCGCCAGAAGGTTGGCGGAGCCATTGCAGGGCTCAGGGCGCCGCCTTGTGGGCGAGAGCCGCCATGACAGCGGGGGCGGTGCGCGGCGGGGCCGGAGGGCGGGAAGGGGCGGGCGGGTGTGAGGGGAGGGGCGGTTCGTGCCCAGAGCCGAGCCCGCGCTGTTCCTGGGCGCATTCCCGGCTCGGTGTTGGGAGCGTGCAGGTGCTGCTCGGGCTCTGGGAGAAGCGTGCTGCCGCTGCGGGCTCCCAGCCCGCAGAGCTGGCTACTGGCCGAGGCTGCAGTGCCAGAGCTGCCATGCCAGACCTGCCGTGCCAGAGCTGCCGTGCGCCGTGGCACTACTAGAGTTCCTGGCAGAGCCGGGCTGGCACAGGCAGCTCCTGAGAGAAGCCGTGTTATGGCAGCGCCGGGCTGGCAGTGCCGACAGCTGAGGGAAGCCCTGCCATGGCAGAGCCGGGCTGGCAATGCCGACAGCTGAGGGGAGCCCTGCCATGGCAGTCCCGGGCTGGCAGTGCCGACAGCTGAGGGGACCCCTGCCATGGCAGAGCTGGGCTGGCAGTGCGGACAGCTGAGGGAAACCCTGCCATGGCAGCGCCGGGCTGGCAGTGCCGACAGCTGAGGGAAGCCCTGCCATGGCAGAGCCGGGCTGGCAGTGCCGACATCTGAGGGGAGCCCTGCCATGGTAGCGCCGGGTCCGCTCCTGCCCCCGGGCCGCCCGAAGTAGCGACCTCTGGGACCTGCCAGCAGACCGGCACTGCTTGGCCCTCTTCAGTAGATCGACAAAGTTGCACCACAGATTGCAAAATATTAAACCATCTGATTTAAAACACCAGAGGGAAACCATAGAATTTAAAAGAAAATGAAGGTGTACCAAAATACTCAGGGCATGAATGGGATAACTGAAAAGAAACAGAATCTAATTATTTATGTAATCTCAACTCTATCAAAAGAAACATGAGGGTGAAAAAAGCTTCTAAAAGTTTTGACAATAGAATGGTTCAGCTGTGTAGTTTTGCTAGTACATTAAAGACTTAAAAAGCAGTCAGGTATTCCTTTGTCCACTGCTATGAATTTATTCACAGGATTTTTTTACAGTTGTCCCTCAAATACCCCTCATAAAGAGAGATGAGTGCTTAGATTCCATGGAAGCCATCAGTTAGTAAATGTAGTGTTGTGGTTTTAAGTAGTTCTGTAGTAAGTAGTTAGTAAAAGAAGTCATCATTTTGCCAATGGATGCTGATCCCTGATGCATTCATGCTGGTTCCATGGAAAGGCGAATTTTTAGGAATGGGCTGTTGGAAAACTGGTGTTTTCTGCTGGTAGTAGGTACAAACACATTGCTTTTTGTGGTAGAGACTGAAGCAACTTTAGATGCCTGCTCCTTCTTCTCCACCTATGTTTAAAGGAGATCCATGCAGGTTAAAACATGAACAAAACCTCGAGGCTCTGGGCCTCGAGGCTCTGAAGCTGCTGCAGCCTCGCTGCCTCTACCCACAACCAGCAGAGGAACAGCCAGAGGACACTGCAGTGTTCCTAGACGCAATGATGGGAGCAGAAGGCAGGGAGGAGCAGGGCTCACATAGACAGAGAGGATCAGCACCTCAAAGCGACCACATCATTCAAGGGACAGGGACTCAGGACAGACAGCTGCCCTGTGAGACAGCAATCTGGAGGGCCCTGGTGCCAGGGCGCCAGATGAGGTTAAAGGAGCCCTGTGACAGCATGGCCCAGGCGCTCTTGTGGCAGCAGGCAGCGTGGGGATCAGAGCAGAGGCAGGGGGAGGCAGGAGCTGCTCGGCCATGCCGGGGCTGGGAGCCTCCTTCCTGCCCAAGTGGGGCCCAGCTGGGCCAGGGGGCAGCTCCTGGGACAGCTGTGCCCACAATGGCTCCTGCTCTGCAAGGCCTCCAGCCCTCCCCATCAGCCAGGCAGGGACAGAGCAGCCTTGGCACTGATGCTGCTGCAGGCTCAGAGCCCCACAGAGCTGCTCGTGCCCGGTGCCATTGGCTCTGTCCCCTGCAGCCTGCATGCTGTGTCGCCGGGCAGAGGCTGAGCCCTGTGCCTCCCCAGGCCCTGGCTACTGCTCCTGTGCTGCTCCTGCACTGCCCAGGCCACCCACGGGCCCTGCCCGGGCCTCACGCAGGCCAGAACCAGCTGAGGCTGTGACAGCTCTGCTGCTCTGGGCCCAGCCCTTGGGCAAAGCACCCGCCTGTCCCTGGCCTGGGGGCAGTGCCCAGGCTGGGCTTGGCAGAGCCCATCCGCTCTTGTAGGGCTGGGGGCACTGCTCTGGCCTGGCCTGGCCCGGCCCTGGGGTCCCTTGGCATTCCTGCTTGCCCTTGCATCCACCAGGGGTGGGCTGCAGCTCAATGGCCCCGGCCTGGCCGCACACTCAGGCCTGGAGCCTTCCCGTGGCTCCCCAGGGCACGAGAGCCTCAGCCCCAGCTCCCGAACACGGCCTAACAGGCTTTGCTGATATTGATCCCTGTCAGACCTTTGAAAGGATTTTCAAAGTAACCTTGTTTGGCAACACTTTCAAGGAACAAACGTGACTCGCTTCTAATCTGTAAAAACTTTATTGGTTTGCTTGCACTTCCTATAGGGTATCCTAATGCTTCCTTTGGCGTTCCAGAAAATAATGAAAATCTAACAAATTCTTCAGAGAAGTTCCTGAATCCACTATGAGGAGAAGTCTCTACATTCACTATCCTTACATACAGTTAAGTAGCTGCTCCTGTAACACACAAAGATGTAGTGGTTTACCTGACTGGACCACACAACATGATGTTATACACACCGCTACACTACAAAACTTCTCTTCCCTGTTCATTACAAATTCGAAGCTCTTCTCGAGGTCCTGAATTAATTTTGCATGCACATTCATACCTGCAATCCCTCCCCATGCTCAGCTTTCACCTAGACTTACCAGGGAACAGATGTTCCATACTCACCTCAAGCAATAATCTAAGTCTGTCTTCCTAACCCTCTTTTTCTTCACTGACTTCTACTAATCTACAAAATAACTGTGGATCCTCTGCACAAAAGAAACATCCAATTAATAGCCTTAAGCACTTGTGATTGTGCTGCTGCTTCTAACAATCTTGACCACCACAGCACTAAAATCAGAAATCAATTCTTCACATCCTTCCTGTTCTCCTGCCCCCACCACACCTTGTCTCCAGCAGAAATGTTCCCTACTGCAGCCTGCTGTGCTAAGAACAATCAAAGGCAGCAGCACTTTTCCTCACCATGCTGCAATCTGAATTGCACTTAAATTGCTGCTGTTGCATTAGAAGCTCAGCACCAGCACGCCACATCTTCCCCCAGAACTGAGGCCTGCTGAGGCCTGAGCTCTCCATTTCAACACACCCTGTAAATCAGGCTGCCTGGAAGATTGCAGGCCGGGAACTGTGTGAACACAGCAGTGCATTTCAGCAGAGTTATGGAATCAGTCTCATGGAAGGCACATCCTTTAAGCTTAAGATTCTATTCTACAAAATCTAACCAGCAATTGTTTTGGTGACCTCTGCAGGGTTTATGGGACTGTGCATGTTTGCTTTGGATGTTGTTTTCTTTGTTTCTAAATACAAAATTCACTGGATTCAGAAGAGAAAGCCCCAGATTCATTAGGACAAAGAACCACAGGGACATATGTGGCTGAGAAGAACACTCAACATTCCTAATGGAAACTCCAGAAAGAGAGGAAAAAGACAAAGATGATTTAAATACCTGAACGGATCCAAAATGTCTAGGTGACCTTTCAAGTGACTAAGTTTTTGATAAACTGTAAAATTCCAGATTCCTATTCAGTAATTGTCTGAAAGAAAAGAAAGCCAGAAATCTGCTTGACCTTTAGTTTGCCAGGACTTCCTCACGGGATTCTGCCACACCTTGGATCACAAGTGAGGGTGGCAAATTTTGACTAGAAAACTTTGATAGCTAGGCAGCATTTTTTCCTCCTCACTGAATTACAGGAAGGGTTTGAAAGGACAAAAAATATAAAAGAGGGTAAAGAAATTCTGACATACCTCTTAGGCGTTCATCATCTTTGGAGAAGAAAAAAGCTCTACCACTTGCTGTGCGGGGTAAAGAAAGAAACCTAGAAAAGGACAAAGGGATTTGAGCATCCTAAATTGTACTATCAAATTCCATGAACACAAGTTAATCCTGTAGTTCTTCAGAGAAATGCCATACATTGAAAAGCTTCATTCCCTAGCAACCGAATAGAGCTTTTTATTTTACAAAACCCTCTTTTAAAGAGAAAACTGACTGTGTCTTGGGCTTTTGGCCAAACTCAGTTTGGAGTTGGTCAAACCAAAATGACCCAGTTAATTTCTTGTGCTCTACTCTTTCTTTCCATATTCACATTCACATCCAATGGGCTGCTGGGAGTTTTGACTATGTGCAGCACAAACGGTTTTCCCAGATGACTTTCATTGCTCAGAGGTGTGCAATGTCAGTTTCCAATCCCTGCGTGCTGCTATTAATATTACCACAGCATCCAACTACTACAGCCAAGTAGACAACAAAGAGAAATGCAACTTGCATTTCTTGGTCCTGTTCAATTTCTGTCATCTCAGGCTCATCGTCACCCTCAGAACTGCTGTCCTGGAAACGTGGATCCTCTTGCCATGTGGCTTTTACCAGCTTTATTGTCCCAAGCGTCTAAGGCTCTGCAATGACAGCACCAATAGAGAAAAAAAGACAAACCAGATTATTCCTCTACTGGTCAGGAAAAATTCCTCCTTTCAAGTGAAATACTTACAGTGGAGAAGAGAGATTTAGGAAGGACAGAATCTGACCCTGCCAGACTTTCTAAGCTACATTTCTGCTCCAGTATTTTCCATTTTGTTCCAGGGATCCCTTATGTATTCTTAAACATTTCTCATTGCATTCAGAAGACACTGAATACCTTCTCAGTTCAGCAGAAGTCTGGGGGGCTCGCTGCTTTGTGCTGTTGCATTGGGTTTTTTAATATTTTGGGATAACTTCACGGGGTTTCTTTTCTCTCCTACATGACTGGGACTCGAGTTAATGTTGTTTCATCTTCATTTCAGACGGCCTCATTTTATCTAAGGTTAGGACACCCCAATGGTCATGTGTCATTCCATTTCCTTTTTCTAAAGGTCCAAGAGTAGAATTCAGTAACAAACAGAATGTTCATGGATCTTGGGGCCAGCTCTTGGACTTTGCTCCTCCCTCTACATTAACACACCTTTTCATTAAAATGCTTGTGAGGGCATGATATGAAACTTGATATGACTGGTGTGTCACCTTTTTCCCTGTTTGAGGAATTCAGGGCATGAGAACAAGATTTTTCACCCCTCAGCAAAAACCCCCAATGCCTTCTCAAAGCAAGCCTTTCAGAATTCCTGAGATGCAAGCATGAGGCAGCTCTCAATAATCTACCACAGCCCCGGCAAGCAGAACTGAAGATCAAAATGCTTCTGCCTAATTACTGACTTCTGTTGCTGAAAATCCCCTGCATCCTCACCTTCTTTACACCATATTGCCCTACAGTGCCTGCCAGAAGCTCTTCCTTAGCAATGGCACTGTTAGAAGGGTTCTGCTGTTACCTTCTTTGATGCCCAACTCCTCTGTGCCTCCAAAGAAGGAAAACTTGAAAGCACTCGTCTCCTGAGTTGCGTCGTCCTCAGGCAAAGGTCCCAAATGGTCATCTGGGGCAGAGTCCTGTGCATTCTCTTTGTCCCAGGGTATTTTCTCGGAATATTCTGGTTTGTTCTTTGAAGGTCTTTCAAAGAAGAAACCAGAATAGACGGAGGAAATACCATCTATTCCAGTTTGTTCTTTGAAAGACCTCTTTCAAATCCGCAGCAATGCTGTAGAAGTTGTCTTCAGACACTTGAGGCAGTGTCTCACTCTCTTTCTTCTTTTTTTGGCTTTACTGAAATGAGATTGTTCAAGGTTAGCAACACAGCACACATTCTTTTCAGACACAGCTTCCCTAAGAGCCACCTTGCTCTGAATGTCTCCCAAAGCATATCCAAGCCCATTAAGGAGTGGTTCATTATCAAGGGTAAGCAGTGGGGAAACATCTGAGGTTGGAGTGTAAAGGCAGGAACAAGAGTTCTTTTTAATTAGCCACATCCTTAAGTGACTTTTCACTGAATACACCGTTACACAGAAATCAAGGCATTTAACCCCGACTTCTTCCTTCTAGTAGAAACATCAAGAGCTAAAAGGGTTTGCTCACAGAGCTGCACATCTCAGGGTCCCTGCACTGACCGTTCTCACCTTCACTTCCAGAAAGGAACACATGGCCTAGAAAGAAAAGATGTCAGCGCTACGCGCTGCTGTTGGAGGTCCCAGTTGAGGTCCGACGTCGCTGGTGGGAGCGGCTGCTCCTGCGGGATGTCCCCGACCACATCCCCCTACGCCTGGGCCTCTCGGCACTCGCTGCTGTCCTCCTGCTCCTGTCCTGGCGACTCCTGGACCGCAGAGTCTGAGTCGAGGCCCGGCGCTGCTGGCGGGAGCGGCTGCGTCTGGGAGGCGTCCCCGATGATGTGTTCCTTCGCCTGGGCCTCTCAGCCCTTGGCCTTGTCCTGCTGCTGCTGTCACGGCGACTCCTGGAGCGGACAGGTGGACTCTGGGCCCAGCCTTGCTGGCGGGAGCACCTGCGTCTGGGGGATGGCCCTGGCCATGTGTCCCTTCGCCTGGGCCTCTCAGTCCTTGGCCCTGTCCCTCTGTTCCTGTCATGGCAACTCCTGGAGCGGACAGGTGGACTCTGGGCCCAGCCTTGCTGGCGGGAGCGCCTGCGTCTGGGGGATGGCCCTGGCCATGTGTCCCTTCGCCTGGGCCTCTCAGTCCTTGGCCCTGTCCCTCTGTTCCTGTCATGGCAACTCCTGGAGCGGACAGGTGGACTCTGGGCCCAGCCTTGCTGGCGGGAGCGCCTGCGTCTGGTGGATGTCCGTGACGGTGTTTCCCTTTGCTTGGGCCTCTCAGCCCTTGGCCCTGTCCCACTGCTGCTGTCACGGCGACTCCTGGACCGGACAGGTGGACTCTGGGCCCAGCTTTGCCGGCGAGAGCAGCTTCGTCTGCGGCCGGGCCCAGCACGTCTGGAATGGACCCTGTCCTCAGGGTCAGGGGACGTGCTGCTTGTTGCCCTTGATCTGCTGCTGCTGCTGGTGTCCAGTGAGGAAGATGGCAGCGCCTGCTGCCATGCTGCGTGGTGGGGCCTGCTGTGGCTGCCCGTCTCTGGAGATGGAGACGGGGAAACCAGCACCAATGGCACAGGGCTGTGGGAGCTGGAGCGGATGGCCTCAGATTCTGACCAGCCATGAGCAGATTGCAGTCCTGACTGTCTGGCCGGCCTGGGGCCATTGAGCTCTGTCTCATCCCTGGCGGCTGTAAGGGCAAGCAGGAATGTCAAAGATCGCCCAGGCCCCAGCCAGGCCAGGCCAGGCCAGAGCAGTGTCCCCAGCCCTCCAGCAGTGGATGCTGCCCTCTGCCTAGCCCGGCCTGGGCACTGCCCCCAGCCCAGGGACACCGGGGACTTTGACTCATACATGTTCCGAGCCCAGCACAGCTGTCACACTCCCATCTCTGTGTGCTGTTCCTCAGGCCAGAGCAGCACCTGTGGGTGCCCTCAGCAGCACAGGAGGAGCACAGGAGCAATTGCCAGGGCCTGGGGAGGCAAACAAGCTCAAAGCACTGAGAACAATGTGTACCAGCACGTGCTTGTCTGGCCAAGCGCTTCTGGTTCTTCCCACTTACAGCCCTTGCCGAGATACAGGTTCCCTGCAGAGCCCCAGGTGCAGCTTCCCAACTTACCCCTGTTCCTCTGCCTCCTCCCTGCCTCCAGGGTAAAGGCAATCCCTGGCGTTGCACTGGCTGTGCCTCACTCCTAGATCTGCAAAGGCATCGTTGTCCTCCCATGTTGGGTCTCTGATGGAGAAAGGAAGAGATGATGAATTTCTGCTGCTCTCCCTCACGGAGGTCCAGGGTGTCCAAGCTGTTTCTCCAGCGCTTTTCCAAGTTGGGGGTGAAACTGAAGCCCAGACTCATGGGACAGGGCAGGGCCAGGGCTCCTGGGACAGGGCCTGGCACAGCACAGCACTTGCATTCTCCTGCCTGGTGGGCCAGGCAGAAGGACACCAACCTGAAGGGGACTCGGATCCCCAAGATGAACATTTCAACAGGGAATTCCCCACTGTCTCTGCACAGGGGGCACTGGAAATACAAAACACCAGCGCGCAAGGCCTGTCCCTGCAGGGCAAACACAGGCAGGGTGAGCGAGGCCCTGCTGCTGCTGCTGAGCACCTGCTGTGCCCCGGTGCTGAGGGGAGGGCTCCTACTTGGATGCAGTCCCTGTGGAACCAGGCCCTTTGGCACGTTGGGCACACCAGGGTTGTGAAGGTCGTCCTATCCTCCACAGGCTCCAGGCAGATGAGGCAAACGGTGTCCGGCTCAGGAGTCGCCTCCACCTCCTGCTCTGGACGGTGCTCAGGGCAGAAGGAGCTGGAGGAAAATGGATGGGGAAAGTGAGAAATGCTGGATCATTCCCCAGGGGTGGCCATAAAGAGAGATGAGGTACCTGAACGGAGTAACGTATACATTGACACAGCCGCCCTCCTTGGCACAGGGCAGGTGGAACCATCTGTCACACTCCGGCACGCAGCACATGATGGTTGCCCCGCTCTGGCCGCAGACGCAGCAGCGCTGGAAAGAGCCAAGCAGCCGCATCACCAGCAGCAGCCTCGAGGCCTCCCCGGGCAGCCGCAGGGCTCTGGGCAGGGCACAGGACGTGGCCGCTGCCGGCTCCCAGCACACAGAGCCACCTGCTGGAGGAGGGAGGCCCCTGTGCCAGGGCCTCTGTTCCAGAGCTGCTGGGAGCCAGACTTTGTCCCGGCTGTCGGGCCGGCCTTTCTTTCCTGCTGTCTGGGCTAAGCTGTGGCAAACCTCGCCAGGCACAAATCTCCCTGCTCTTGTCAGGCTCTCACCTTCTGTGCTGCCCGCCAGACCACAATTTGGAGATCTCGTGGGAGAAATCCCATGAGTCCAAGGTGGCGGTTCTCTTGCCGAAAGAGGAGAGTAGCAAAGAGCTGCAGGCAAGGGGAGGAGCTGATGAGGAGAGGGCGGCAGGAGCTGCCCATTGCAATGGTGGAGGGAGCGCCCGGAGCCACTCACCATGCAGAACACGTGGGCACAGAGCCCACCCTTGTGCAGTTTTTCACCACACATGTCCGGGTCAGCCTCGGCACGGCGACACAGCATGCAGGCTGCAGGGGACAGAGCCAATGGCACCGGGCACGAGCAGCTCTGCGGGGCTCTGAGCCTGCAGCAGCATCGGCCCCAAGGCTGCTCCGTCCCTGCCTGGCTGATGGGCAGTGCTGGAGGCCTTGCAGAGCAGGGGCCATTGTGGGCACGGCTGTCCCAGGAGCTGCCCCCTGGCCCAGCTGGGCCCCACTTGGGCAGGAAGGAGGCTCCCAGCCCCGGCATGGCCAAGCAGCTCCTGCCTCCCCCTGCCTCTGCTCTGATCCCCACGCTGCCTGCTGCCACAAGAGCCCCTGGGCCAGGCTATCACAGGGCTGCTTTACCCTCACCTGGCTCCTTGGCTCCAGGGCCCTCCTGCTTGCTGTCAGACATGGCGGCTGTCTACGCTGAGTCTATCTCCTCGAGGGACGTGGTCACTTCGAGGTGCTGTTCCACTCTGTCTATGGGAGAAAGAAGAGAGGGGGGGGGAGTTTGCAGAACAGGCCCAGAGCCACGAGGCTGTACTCCCTGCTCAGGCCTGCGTGAGCCCTGCTCCTGTCTGTTTCTCCTCCCATCGTCGCCTTGAGGAACACCGCAGTGTCCTGGCTGTTCCTCCGCTGATTCTGGGAAGGGAGAGGCAGGTGAGGCTGCAGCACAGGCCCAGAGCCCCGAGGTGTGGGGCCCCTCTGGTCCCTGGGCAACCACGTCCCTGCCCTACCTTCTCCGCCCGTTGTCAGGTCGCACTGACACTCTGCTTGAACCCCGCGTTCCCTTTTGTGGCCTTGGTGGCACAGGTCACAATGGCCACTCTGACATCAGAGCTGTGTACCCAAAATCGGGGCAGCCATGGCCTCAGGTCCCTGGCAACCACTTGTGGCGGCCCCCTCGGGCACCAAGCTTCTGAGATGGGTCCGAGCATTTGCTCAGGGTGGAAGCAGGGCCGGGACTCCTGCAGCAAGTGCAGGGTCAAATGCCAGGCCCTGGGGCAGCCATCCAGGGTGGCACTGTAGGCAGGGAGGTGCTGTTCTGGCACTGCCATGCCAGGGCTCCGGCCCCGGCCAAGGGAAATCTCTGCTCCTGCCCCTGGCAGGCGGTGGCCCAGAGAGCCGGTGCGGAGTCAGCTGCACTGCAGGGATTCAAACCCTGCTCTAGGTGAACTGATGTTTTCCTCAAGACCTGTCTACAGAAAACTAAGATGAACCTGATTTGATGCTGCTGCTGATGACCATTGGGTACAGGTGATAAACCTGGACACCAGCACATATGCCTCCAGACCTCAGTTATCTTTCATCCTATGAACTAACAACTTTCACATTTCATATAAATGGAAAAATTAGTATTCAGCTTCCGAGAATCGTCATCTTTTATACCGACTCAGTGGAAAGACACAAAATGCACTGAGATTTTGTGTGTACATTTGACAGGAGAGCTTGCAACTCTCCTCCACTCAAGTCAAATACAGGACGATGCTTTTCCTACATTATATGAACTTTGCCAATTTGGTCCATGCTTTTCTACTAGAAAATACATTGGAAAAAACTCAGGAAGAGAAGCACAAACAATTCTTGTCAATTTTTGTCTTTCGTGTCTTTGCAAACATGCTCCTGGAAATCCAGATCCATGACTTCTAGAACAATCAGTGGGATCTCTGGGAAGCAGGGCAGGGGCTGACAGGCAGGGACACCCTGCACCTGCCTGATGCTGGGGCAGCAGGAGTTCGTCCATTTTCCTGTCTCCATGGGAGAGCCACCTTGGCTGGGAAATGATCCCTTCACTGCTCTAGGAGGGAGGCACAGCCAGTGCAATGCCAGGGAGTGCCTTTACCCTGGAGGCAGGGAGGAGGCAGAGAGGGAAGTTGGGAAGCTGCACCTGGGGCTCTGCAGGGCTCCCGGCCAGTGCTCGAAGCACAAGGAGCCAGAAGAGCTTGGCCGGACAACCCTGAGCTCTGGACACCTTGTCCTCAGCACCGTGAACCCGTTTGCTTCTCCAGGCCCTGGGCACTGCTCCCGTGCTGCTCATGCAAGTTGCACACAGACACAGAGCTACCTGCTCTGTCTCAACCCTCTTCAGCACTGGACAGCACAACACAGTAACATGTTCTCTTCAGGACGTGGTCTAATTATTAATAGTCCTGCAAAGACTCACATTCAAAGCATACACACACAAAACCCCAAACCCTGGTACAGACCTTGCATCAACACAAAATGCTTGTTGCTCTTCAGAAACACGGGGCAGCACTTTTGGCCAATGCTTTTTCCTATAAGTTCTTTCAAAGGATTGCAAAAGCGACTTTCTTTGGCAACTTCTTCAAGGAAGAAACAGGAGAGGCTTCTGAGTTTTTAAAGATTTATTGGTTTGCTTTCACTTTCCTTTTGGCATCCTTACACTTAACCCTGCATTCCAGAAAATCATGAAAATCCAAAATAATATCAGGGGAAGTTTCTGAATTCTTTCATGTTTCTCTCAAAGACTTTCTTGATGTACATACAAGTGACATACAATGTATAACATACAGAGAAGCAGTGGTTTCCCTCACTGGACATTACAAGACAAGGGTATAGACTCCACTTTACTAAAACACTTCTGTTGCCTGGTAATTACAAAGCCTGAAGCTCTTCTAGAGGCTTTTCCCAGTGCAACTTCAATAGGTTCCTCTCTGCTCAACTCTTGAGCCTGTCCAGGTCTCAATGAAGGGCAGCAGAGCCTTGTGGTGCCTCAGGCCCTGCTCCCAGTTCTGTCCCATCAGCAAACGCTGAGGGAGCGTTCCGTCCCTTCTGCCAGGTCCCTGGGGAATAAGGCAAACAAGACTGGGCCCAGCACGGCCCCCTGAGTTCACAGCTACCTGAGTTTGGAGCTCCCCTGTCCACTTCTCTGCCCCACTGTCCCTGAGCTGCCTCAGGGGCCTGTTATGGGAGGAAGGGACAAAGCCTTGCGGAAGTCCCAGCTGACAACAGCCACTGCTCTCCCCTCACAAGCCCAGCCAGTCACTGCAGCACAGGTGGCTATGGATTGGTCAAGCATGGTTTCCATTCCTGTTATTCCACAGGCTTAGAGATGGCATCCAAGAGGAGCTGTTCTGTCACCTTTCTGGGGGTGGGGCTGAGGCTGATGGGCCTGCAGTTTCCTGGCTCCTTCTTGATGCCCTTTTTTCAAGACTGCAGTGATGTTGGCTTTCCTCCACTGCTCATGCCTCTCTCTGGGGCTGTCTCCTTCCCTGACCTGCTGGCAGAGCAGCCTGTGCCAGAGGCAGGAGCAGAGATTTCCCTTGGCCCCAAAAGGGAATGCTGGGCTCAGGCCGAGTGTCAGTGGGACCTGACAACGGGGGAAGAAGGCGGGAAGGAGCAGAGCTCACACAGGACTGAGCAGGGAGTAGAGCCCTCGTGGCTCTGGGCCTGTTCTGCAAGCTCCCTGGCCTCTACTTTCTCCACAGAGAGTGAGGAAAAGCACCTCGAAGTGATCAGGAAACCCGGCCATGGAGCGGGGCTGGGGCCGTGACACCTCAGGGAAACCGGCCATGGAGCAGGGCTGGGGCTGTGACACCTCAGGGAAACCGGCCATGGAGCGGGGCTGGGGCCGTGACACCTCAGGGAAACTGGCCATGGAGCGGGGCTGGGGCTGTGACACCTCAGGGAAACCGGCCATGGAGCGGGGCTGAGGCTGTGACACCTCAGGGACACCGGCCATGGAGCGGGGCTGGGGCCTTGACACCTCAGGGAAACCGGCCATGGAGCAGGGCTGGGGCTGTGACACCTCAGGGAACTCACCATGGCAGCCACCTCTCGAGGTTTTGAAGTACTTGTTTCTTTGTTTAATGCCCTTCCAAGATCAGTCTAGCATCTTTGCATATGAGCAGAACATACAAGGGTATTTAAAATTGAGTCTGATCCAATCATAAAAGACAATGGATGTTACCTCTAAACTTACCTTTTCATGATTGTCAAACAATATGGAACTTTTCTTTTGTCTGACTTTAAATATCCAGAATGCAAAATTCATTCTCAAGACAGGAAAAAAGAAAACAATGAAAATAGGATATAGGCAATCTTCAAAAGGCACAGAGAAGAAAATAAACATTAGAAAAACTTAGAAAAATTAGGTTTTCTTCTTCATCTTCTCAGTATATGCTGTTTGAACATTTGTTGTCTTACTTGTCCCTCTCAAAACAAGGCATGTTACAGCTTTATTGTCTCAGTGCTGCGCTTCCCCAATCGCTGACTTGCCATTTAAGCTCTGCTTTGTTGGAAATATACAACAAGGGACTCTCTATGGAAGAGAGTTGCACAAGCCTCTGGATTCCTGACCGTTCACCTCTGCCAATGCTCACAGTATTCTCCTAACACACGAGAGCTTCCTGTCTTTCAGAGAGAGAAAGATTCAGCTGAAGTCAAGCAAACAGGGCAGGGCAGATGGAAGTCTTCCCTTGAGATGCTTTTGGGAAGGCCTGCAAGGACCCTGCCTTCCCTTGGAACAGAGGTGGTCACCATGCATGGTGTTGCCTGACTTGCCCTAGGTGCCCCTCGATTGCAGAAGGACTTTTGCCCACTTCATCACTTGTCTGTCCCCCTCCAGTTCCAGGGCCTCAAACCTGCTCTGTAAGGCACTAAACCTGTTGGTCAGCTGTGAGTTTTCAGAATAAGGCACTGAGCATGGCTCTAACTAGTTTTTTTAGTCAGGCTTACAATATATTTTGAGAAGAAGAAGGAGCAGAGAAGGTGTGAAAAATGCATATTATATGATTGGCTTTTTGCAAATATTAAAATTAATGTTATATGTGTTATGTTGGAAAGTTATGTTGTATTAATCCTTTTTTGTAGTGCTATCCTAATCTTTTAAAGTAGTGTGGTGAATATAGTTTTAGGCTACAGAAACTCTGTGCTGTAAGATACTTTTTCTAAATAGCTCAAGGAGAGATAACAGTAACAAGACACCAAAACTCTGAGAAAAGAAATATTGCCTCCTTCTCGGGAAGAACCAGACTTTGAGGGAGCAAGACAATTGATTTACAAGATGAAGGAGGGGTTGACAAGAACAAGAAAACACCCATTATTTGAAAAGAATTTTGGCATTGTGATAAATAGGTATGATTCGTGCTGATAAAAAATCAAAACATTATTCAATATTGATACAGTAATTAATTTTTGAGAATAATAAAGCAGTTAATAGTTAAAAGTTGTAATGCCAAAGAAGAAATGGAAAGGAGGGGCTCCACCCAGCCCCCCTTCCCAGCAGATGTTCTCAAGGACCACAGGAAAGAAGCTGAAGATACAGTTGCTAAAAATGACCAAGAACCTGGTTGGGTCCAAGAAAATGCTAATTATGAGGGACTTATTGCTTTGATATGTAGATGCAGTGATACATTAGTCTTGGCTTACATTGTACTGGCTTGGTGCGCATGTGTAACCCAAAGGTGAATTAAAGGACAACAAAGAAGACTACAGGGCCTTCATCAGTGACGACCCCCAAAGACTTGTGCGACCACCAAACCGAGTGGTGGCGCATGCGTGGTAAAGGTGGTAATGAATGCGGAGACAGAAAAGTGGCAAACTGAAATTGGGAGGAGATGGAATTGACACATGGCATATAAGGGGTGACTTTTACTTGGCAAGCTTGTACGTGAAGTGGCAAGGGTCAAGAACCCTGCCCTTCGTACCCTGCGGTTCTTTTTCCTTATGCGCTATTATTTGAACCAAATTATCCCTTATTTATATGTTTTCTAAACTATTTAATTAAAATTGTTACTACTTTTAATATTGTTTGGCCTTTTTTTATGGTGGGATAATTGAGAAAACATAACACTCTCTTTGCTCTGCTGAGCTATCTGTGCTGTGTGTGTGTCTGTGTGTGTGTGCATGGACTTGAAATGGCTGCTCTTGTGGCCTTGCTGCAAGCGACTTCTGAAGGAGATACTTCAAAGAACACTGCAGCATTTCTGCCACCCTGCCACGTGGAAACAAAAACCTGCTGCGTGATTGCCCAGAGCTCTGGATATCTGTTCTTGTGTGAATGTAACTGTGAAGCCATGTTCTGTCAGGTCTGAATTCTGGACTCAGTCCAGGTCCAGTGCTGCAGCCAGGGGCACCAGCCTGCGCCTCACATGCCGCTCCCTTCCCTGGGTGGCGCGGGCTCTTCTCCAGGCTCCCGTGGGCCCCAGCCGGGTGCCCATGGAGCCCCGGCCCGGCGGGGCTGCAGGCCGCCACCACGGCTCCCTGGGCAGCAGCCAGCCCTCTGCTCTCGGGAGCCCTTGGCCAGCGGCTGCTGGCCGCGCCTCAGGGCTCTGCGGCCAGGGGAGGCCGGGGTTGGGCGCAAGCAGCGCCCGGCCCATGGGCTGAGCCTGCACCAACCCTTCCCTCCTGCCGCTCTCTGCAGCTGGCAGACGACAGGCGCCGCGCGGCCGAGCACCTGCGCCAGGCCCTGCGCTACCTGCGGAGCCCACAGGAGCGCCTGCGAGAGGCGGCTGTCAGGTTCATGGGTGAGCCACGAGCCCGGGCTGCCCTTCCCCTCCCCGGCCTGGCCCGCCGCAGCTCGGCCCTGGCCCCGCCTGCTGCCCCGGCAGCGCCAGCCGGGCCCGGCGCCGTGGAGCCCTGATGTCCCAGTGCCCAATACTTGGTGTCAGCATCTTCATGGAGGGCACAGGCCCTCCAGGGGCTGCTGTCTGGATGCTGCCAGTAAGGGGCAGAGGCAGAGGTGGCAGCCAGGCAGGGCTGGCAGCTGTCCAGACCAAGGTGTCATGACCGTTACCGAGGCCCCCATGACCCAGAGCCCTGGGCCGCAGAGCTGCTGCCACCATGGGGACGGCAGCCGTGTCTCCTCCAGCAGGGCTGCGGAGTCGCTGCTGCCCCGGTGGCTCTGGACCCCACAGAAAGAGCACCAGAGCGGGCTCAGGAATGAGCACAAGAACAGCAAGTCTATTTTCAGCACTTGCATTGGCTGCTCCTTTAGGGTGCTTGCACCATACTCAGAGACACAGAAAACCTCTTTCTCCTCTGAGAGTTATCCCTGTCTATGCACATTCCCAATGCACGGGATGTTACGTGCTAACCTCAGACACACAAACAATGCTGCAATAAACTTTAAACTCAACTGTTTTTTTATTCCAGAAGGCATGAAAAACTTGCAGAAAAGTCCAAAGAGACATATTTGTGTCTCTGTAGAGTCCCTCTGGTCTGTGAAATGCAGTAGCTGTTGCTGCGTTTGTGCAGCTGCTGATCCCTGCTATGGAAAAATTCCTTTCAGGAAGGAGCAGAATTATCTGACAGGGACCAAGCGTTGCCAGCAGTTGCTCCAGGTGCTCCAGCCATCAGCCCCTGCAGGAAGAAGCACAGCCCCCAGTGCACGTGGGCTTTGGCTCCCTGTGGCACAGAAGCCCCCGGGGGCACAGGTCTGTGGGGCGGGAGTTGGGCACCAGCGCTGCCAGGGCTCGGGGGGTGGCAGCTCTGCTTGGGCAGGGACTCTGCCCCAGCTGCTGATGTCAGTGCTGCCCGGGCCCCAGGGCTCAGAGCAGCATTGGTGCCCGGGCCCACACGTTCCTTGTGCGAGTCACACCCACGGGTTTAGGATGGCCACGGGCCGGGATGTGTCCCAAGGAGGCCGTGCCACCTTCCCTGGTGTACTGGTTTAGGGCAAATTTGTTAAAGAATCTGCAAAGGAGGGCCCCTCCAGAAAGCGAAACCCACACGGCCCCTCCCCCCAACCGGTTCGGGAAAAAATTCCTCGGAGAGAGGTGGAAAGAACCTGTTTATTTGACTGGCCCCGCACCCCCCAGCACACAAAATGAACAATACCCGATGACACCGCTCTGAGAAAGATGGCAAAATCAGAAAGTCTCTTTCGGGGGTGGTTGCTCTGTTCTCAGTCCCTCCGGCGCTGGGCCAGCCGCTGCAGCCGAACCCTCGGTGTTCCCGGGTCCCAGTCTGGAGCAGGTTCGAGATGGTCACAGGAACAGGAGAGGAGAAACAGTCCAGGAAGCAATGTGGACTGTTTAGCTAGAACTAGCTAATAAGCAGAGGCAGAAAGCAGAGCAGAAGCAAGAGCAGAAAAAGAGAGCAAGCAAAAGCAGCAAGCAAAAAGCAGCAAGCCCAAGCTGGAAGTAAAAAAAAAAAACAGCTCTGTGTACCGCTTGTCTCTGTGTCCTGATAAGAGAAACCCAAACAAAACTTCCACTCTTCAGGGCCGGTCTTAAAGGCACAGAACAGATGAATGGGGATATACAAGCATCATAACGTCACCCCAGGACATTCCACCCCTTATCCCCATATCATCAACATACTACAACACATCATGCATTATTCATACAAAATTTCTATCTGTTCCCCCAAAATTACAAGCAATACCCATCATGCCTTCATCACATCCCCACACTGGACCACTGAATCCAGGCCCTATATTACAGAGCTGCGGGATTCCCCCTTTTCACTTTAGTCACTTAAAGCTCCATCTATCACTTGCTCAGACCTTCGACACTTACACATTTCCTTCTCCATCTTCCACTTGCCCAGACCTTCAACTCTTACACATTTCCTTCTATCTCATGTCTGTATGGTTTAATGTACAGACACTGGCAGTAACATCCAATGAACAGTGATATTGCACATCATTCTTACCCCACAATCAGATCTCCCTGAGGTACACATTGTGTTGTTCCATCTCTTTGCATTATCCACCACGTGCAACCTGGTCCCTGAGCAAAGACAACCCCACGAATGGGTTTGTCTGTACTCGAGGCAGAATTGATCCACACAGTCTTCCCTAACAAACCTCTGATATGTACTACTGGGACTTTGTCCCCTTCTATTACATTCAGGGACTCAGACTGGGCAGGACCTGCTCGGTTGGTGGAACCTCGGGTGTTAACTAACCAGGTGGCTTTTGCCAGATGCTGCTCCCAATTCTTGAAAGATCCCCCACCCAAAGCTTTCAACTGGGTTTTTAGTAGTCCATTGTACCTCTCCACTTTCCCTGCAGCTGGTGCATGGTAGGGAATATGGTACACCCACTCAATGCCATGTTCCCTAGCCCAGGTGTTGATAAGGCTGTTCTTGAAATGAGTCCCATTGTCTGACTCGATCCTCTCAGGGGTGCCATGTCTCCACAGAACTTGCTTTTCCAGGCCCAGGATGGTGTTCCGGGCTGTAGCATGAGACACAGGGTAGGTTTCCAACCATCCAGTGGTGGCCTCCACCATGGTCAGCACGTAGCGCTTGCCCTGGCGTGTCTGGGGCAGTGTGATGTAGTCAATCTGCCAGGCCTCCCCATACTTGTACTTGGACCACCGCCCACCGTACCAGAGGGGCTTCAGTCGCTTGGCCTGCTTGATGGCAGCACACGTCTCACAGTCATGGATAACCTGAGAAATACTGTCCATGGTTAGATCCACCCCTCGGTCTCGTGCCCACTTATAGGTGGCATCTCTGCCCTGGTGGCCTGAGGCATCATGGGCCCATAGAGCTAGGAATACCTCTCCCTTATGTTCCCAATCGAGGTCTATTTTGGACACCCCTATCTTTGCAGCTTGGTCTACCTGCTCATTGTTTTGGTGCTCCTCGGTGGCCCTACTCTTGGGTACATGGGCATCTACATGGCGGACTTTCACAGGTAGCCTCCCTACCCTGGTAGCAATGTTTTTCCACTCACCAGCAGCCCAAATTGGTTTCCCTCTACGCTGCCAGTTAGCCTTTTTCCACCTCTCCAGCCATCCCCACAGAGCATTGGCTACCATCCATGAATCAGTGTAGAGGTAGAGCTTTGGCCACTTCTCTCTCTCAGCAATGTCTAGGGCCAGTTGAACAGCTTTGAGTTCAGCAAATTGGCTTGATCCACCTTCTCCTTCGGTAGCTTGTGCAACCTGTCGTGTGGGGCTCCATACGGCTGCTTTCCACTTCCGGTTCATCCCTACGATGCGACAGGAACCGTCAGTGAAAAGAGCGTAGCGTGTTTCCTCTGGGGGCAGTTGGTTATAGGGAGGAGCCTCTTCAGCACATGTCACTGGTTCTTGTTCCTCTTCATCTGTGACACTAAAATTCTCACCTTCGGGCCAATTTGTAATGACCTCCAAAATCCCAGGGCGATTCAGTTTACCTATACGGGCGCGCTGAGTGATGAGAGCAATCCACTTGCTCCATGTAGCACTGGTGGCATGGTGAGTGGAAGGAACCTTGCCTTTGAACATCCACCCCAGCACCGGTAGTCGGGGTGCCAGGAGGAGTTGTGCTTCAGTGCCTATTACCTCCGAAGCAGCCTGGACTCCTTCATAGGCAGCCAGGATTTCTTTCTCTGTTGGAGTACAGTTGGCTTCAGCCCCTCTGTAGCTTCGATTCCAAAATCCCAGTGGTCGACCCCGAGTCTCCTCAGGCACCTTCTGCCAAAGGCTCCAGGACAAGCCATGGTTCCCGGCTGCAGAGTAGAGCACATTCTTCACCTCTGGTCCTGTCCTGACTGGGCCAAGGGCTACTGCATGAGCAATCTCCTGCTTGATCTGGACAAAGGCCTGTTGCTGCTCAGGGCCCCACTGGAAATTGTTCTTCTTGCGGGTGACCAGGTAGAGAGGGCTCACGATCTGACTGTACTCAGGAATATGCATCCTCCAAAAACCTATTGCACCCAAGAAAGCTTGTGTCTCTTTCTTACTGGTGGGTGGAGACATTGCTGTGATCTTGTTGATGACATCTGTAGGAATCTGACGCCGTCCATCTTGCCACTTCACTCCCAGGAATTGAATCTCACGAGCTGGTCCCTTTACTTTGCTCTTTTTAATGGCGAAACCAGCTCCCAGGAGGATCTGGATAATTTCCTTCCCTTTCTCAAACACTTCCGCAGCTGTGTTCCCCCACACAATGATGTCATCAATATACTGCAGATGTTCTGGAGCCTCACCCTTTTCCAGTGCAGTCTGGATCAGTCCATGGCAGATGGTGGGGCTGTGCTTCCACCCCTGGGGCAATCGGTTCCAGGTGTACTGCACTCCCCTCCATGTGAAGGCAAACTGAGGCCTGCATTCTGCTGCCAGAGGAATGGAGAAAAATGCATTGGCTATGTCTATAGTGGCGTACCACCTTGCTGCCTTGGACTCAAGCTCATACTGGAGCTCTAATATGTCTGGCACGGCAGCACTCAGTGGTGGAGTCACTTCATTCAATGCACGATAGTCCACAGTCAATCTCCATTCTCCTTCAGATTTTCGCACAGGCCAGATGGGGCTGTTGAAGGGTGAGTGGGTCTTGCTGACCACCCCTTGGCTCTCCAGCTCTCGGATCATCTTATGGATGGGGATCACAGCATCTCGAGTGGTCCTATACTGTCGTCAATGCACTGTGGAAGTGGCAATGGGCACTTGTTGCTCTTCTCCCGTCAGGCATCCTACTGCAGATGGATTCTCAGACAACCCAGGCAAGGTGTTCAATTGCTGGATGCCCTCTGTCTCTACAGCAGCTATTCCAAATGCCCATCTGAGTCCTTTTGGGTCTTTGAAGTACCCACTTTGAAGGTAGTCTATGCCCAAAATACATGGGGCCTCTGGGCCAGTCACAATAGGATGCTTCTTCCACTCATTTCCCGTTAGGCTCACATCAGCTTCCACCAAAGTGAAATCCTGGGATCCCCCTGTCACACCAGCAATAGAAACAGACTCTGTCCCCACATGTCTTGATGGGATTAACGTGCACTGTGCACCAGTATCGACCAAGGCTTTATACTCTTGTGGTTCCGATGTGCCAGGCCAACGAATCCACACAGACCAGAAGACACGATTTTCCCTGGCCTCTACCTGGCTAGAGGCAGGGCCCCTCTAAGCCTGGTTATCATTATTTCCCTGGGTGTATGTTTTGGATGTTCCTTCGAGGGGATCAGACATGTCATCATCATCATACCTGGCCGTTCGGCTACGGGCAACTGGAGCTGCTTTCCTCCTGGTGGCTTCTTTCAGTTCACGCACCCGTCGTGCCAGAACAGCGGTAGGTTTCCTATCCCACCTTCTCATGTTTTCCCCACAATCACGCAGGTAAAACCACAGCTCAGCTCGTGGGGTGTATCTTCTCTCACCATCTTGGAAACGTCTGCCTTGGATACCGGAACCTCGGATCTGTACTGCTGAAATTTGGAGAAGGTCTTCTTTAATCTCCTCTCTAAGCTTCTTATGGTTCTCCTCTATCTTATCCTCTAAGTTCTGCAGACGTGTTTCTACCGCTGCGATTCTGGCATGTGTCGGGCCATGTACAGCATCTGCATATGCTCGGAGCTTCCTTGCCATGTCAAGCACAGTCTCACCCCTCTCATCCCTCTTCATGATGGCTAAGGCAGAAGCATATTCTTGTGGCCCGAGTCGTACGAGTTTTTGCCACATCACAGACGTGCATGGTACTAAGTCTGGGTTCCTAGTTGTTACATCATCTGAGAAGATAATCTCAGCCACGGCCATTTCTCTCAGGCGATGGATCCCTTGCTCTATTGTCTTCCACTGAGTCTGCTGCATATAGAGATCGTCTGCACACAGGTATCTTTCTGCCACACTTCTTAGGACCCGTTCCCAGAGGCTGTGAGAGTTAGCCCCCCTCATCATTCCTTGGTCTATGACAGTATCCTGTGACAGGGATCCCAAATGCCTGGCTTCAGTGCCATCCAAAACAGTAGCCTCGCCTGCAGCATCCCAGAGACGGACCAGCCAACTAATTATGGATTCATCAGACCTTCGAGTGTAATCCTTCCGTAGGCCACGAAGGTCCTTCAGGGAGAAGGACTCAGTATTAGCATCTGATCTTGCACCTGCTGCTTTGACTCCTGACTTTACGTCAGGAGGCACTGAGGTTCCTTCTCCTGCATCATCATCATCATCATCATCGTCCACTGGTCGATTGGTCTTGGCTGTGCATTTCCCACTTCTAGTGCTGGTAGCAACAGCCATGGGTTTGGCTGCTGGCTTCGAGCCTGGAGTGTTAGCTACAGCCGGAGTCACCGGGACAGTTGCTGATTTATCTCCCTGCCCCCCTGCCTCTGTCTGCTGCCCTAGAGTATCTAGCAGTGTGCGATAAGCATATGCCAGGGCCCAGCTCACTGCAATGACCTTCCTCTCCTTAGGCTCATCCTGGTACTTCTCTTTCAGATATTTCCCCACCTCAGCTGGGTTCTGAATTTGTTCATGGGGAAAATCCCACACTATAGGGTCAGAGAATTCCTTCAGGATTTGGCCCATATCCTCCCATTTCCCACACCACTTAGGATTTTCCACACCAGGGTTTACTCCTGAGTCAGGGGTCTCATCAGCCCGTCTAGAAATCTCAGCCCTCATTCTAGAGAAGCAGCAGGCTGTATAGAGGAAGGTTACCAGATTGAATACCAGGAAGATAGTTTCTTTAACATTGAGGGGAAACTGAACATCCTTCACTAGTGATGCAACTGATTCATAGAAGAAGGAGGAAAGCAGAGGCTGAAAAACCTCATTCCCTCCTGCTCCTCCTGCGACAAACTGGATGCATAACCATAGCCATGAACCATTCATATCTGGAGCAGACCCCAGCATGTTTATAAACTTCTTGCACATTATTGCCACCAAACCCAGCAGGATAGCTATTCTGGTCACAGCCCCTCTGATGTAAAAACTACGTATTAGGGGCAATACTAAAGCTATTTCTGGATAGGAAAATAAGCCTAGGGACCAGAGAGGTATTAGAATCTCAAAAAACCCTAGGGACCAGAAATGCATGCAAACCTTCACCCCAACAGACATTATGAATCCAAAAAGCATGGCTATTAGCTGATTTAAACGAACACAGAGTAATAGCAGCCAAAATGCAGTCAAAACAGGGTTTTTCCACTCTCTCTCTCACCTCACGTTTGGGCGCCAAAGATTTGTACTAGGGTTAGGGCAAATTTGTTAAAGAATCTGCAAAGGAGGGCCCCTCCAGAAAGCGAAACCCACACGGCCCCTCCCCCCAACCGGTTCGGGAAAAAATTCCTCGGAGAGAGGTGGAAAGAACCTGTTTATTTGACTGGCCCCGCACCCCCCAGCACACAAAATGAACAATACCCGATGACACCGCTCTGAGAAAGATGGCAAAATCAGAAAGTCTCTTTCGGGGGTGGTTGCTCTGTTCTCAGTCCCTCCGGCGCTGGGCCAGCCGCTGCAGCCGAACACTTGGTGTTCCCGGGTCCCAGTCCGGAGCAGGTTCGAGATGGTCACAGGAACAGGAGAGGAGAAACAGTCCAGGAAGCAATGTGGACTGTTTAGCTAGAACTAGCTAATAAGCAGAGGCAGAAAGCAGAGCAGAAGCAAGAGCAGAAAAAGAGAGCAAGCAAAAGCAGCAAGCAAAAGCAGCAAGCCCAAAGCTGGAAGTAAAAAAAACCAGCTCTGTCTACTGCTTGTCTCTGTGTCCTGATAAGAGAAACCCAAACAAAACTTCCACTCTTCAGGGCCGGTCTTAAAGGCACAGAACAGATGAATGGGGATATACAAGCATCATAACGTCACCCCAGGACACCAGGTAAAGAGGGATCACAGTCTGGCTGTACTTGGGAATGTGCATTCTCTGAAAACCTGGACCATGGGACATAGTAAAGCTTGTGTCTCCTTCTTGCTGGATGGTGGAGACATTGTTGTGATCTTGTTGATGACCTCAGTGAGAATCTGACGCCATCCATCTTGGCCACTTTACTCTCAGGAGCTGAATCTCTTGGGCAGGTCCCTTGACTTTGCTCTTCTTGATTGAGAAGTCTGCTTCTAGCAGAATCTGGATCCTCTCTCCTTTCTCAAATACTTCCATTGCCGTGTTCCCCCACACAATGATGTCATCAATATACTGCAGGGGCTCTGGACCCTCACCCTTTTCCAGTGCAGCCTGGATCAGTCCATGGCAGATGGTGGGGCTGTGTTTCCACCCCTGGGGCAATCGGTTCCAGGTGTACTGCATGCCCCTACAGGTGATAGCAAACTGAGGCCTGCATTCTGCTGCCAGAGGAATGGAGAAAAATGCGTTAGCAATGTCAACAGCGGCATATCACTTTTCTACCTTTGACTCCAGCTCATACTGGAGTTCCAGCATGTCCGGCACAGCAGTGCTCAGTGGTGGAGTCACTTCATTCGAGCCATGGTAGTCCAGTCAATCTCCATTCTCTGTCAGACTTGCGTACAGGCCAAATGGGGCTGTTGAAGGGTGAATGGGTTTTGCTGACCACCCCTTGGCTCTCCAGCTCATGGATGATTTTGTGGATGGGGATCATGGCATCTCGATTTGTCCAATACTGCTGGTGGTGCACTGTTGTGGTGGCAATTGGCACTCGTTTCTCTTCCCCCTTCAGGAGTCCTACTGCAGATGGGCTTTCTGATAGGCAAGCTGTTCAACTGCTTGATGTTTTCTGCCTTCACAGCAACTATGCCAAAAGCCCATCTGAGTCCCTTTGGGCCTTTGTAACAGCTGTTTGGGAGGAAATATATGCCCAGAATACACAGGACCTCTGGGCCAGTCACAATAGGATGTTTTTTTACTCTTTCCCAGTCAGGCTCACCTCAGCTTCCAACAGGGTCAATTGCTGTGATCCCCCCGTCACCCCGGCCATGGAAACAGATTCTGCCCCCACATTTCCTGATGGTATCAGGGTACACTGTGCACCAGTATCAACTAAGGCATCGTACTTTTGTGGTTCTGATGTGCCAGGCCATCGGATCCACACCATCCAGAAAATCCAGTTTTCCCGTGCCTCTCCTTGGCTAGAGGCAGGGCCCCTCTAACCATGGGTATACATGGTAGAGGTACCTTCCAGGGAATCTGACAGATCATACTCAGCAGCTCAGTCATGGGAGGTTGAGGCTACCTTCACTTTACTGGAGTTCCCTTGATTACTGTTTCCCTCATTGAGTTGATGCACCCATGCTGCCAGGACAGAAGTGGGTTTCCCATCCCACCTTCCCATGTCTTCCCCATGGTCACGCAGAAAGAACCACAGGTCAGCCCGTAGGGTGTACCATCTCTCTCCAGCTGGGGGATGTTGGGCTCTGACTTTGGGGCCTGTGATTCACACTGGTGTGATATGGGAACTGTTCTTCCTCCCTCCACCCTTGTCTCTTCTTGTAGGCTTGTAATCATAGCAGAGACATGAGCCTGCATGGGGCCATTGATCATACTTTCATAATTCTTAAGCTTGTTGGCCACAGAACCCACTGTCTCTCAGTTGGTATCGGCATTAATTGTTGCAATAAAGGTGGTATATTAGGATGGCCCCAGATTTGCTAGGCTCTACATTTGGTCTGTTCACCTGACCTTGTCGGGGTCATTATCATGCTATCCATTCCTCCCAAAGAGTCCCTCCAATACTGCCACTTCTCTCAGCTGCTAGATCCTTTCCTCAAGGGTCTTCCAGCACATTCTATGGTGGTGCTTCTGCATTCTCTCCCTGTGGATAAACCTCTCTCTGACAATCATTAAAAGCCACTCCCAGAGGGAAAGGGACCCTCTCTCCCTTATGAATACCTGATCCATACCTGAGTCCTGGGTCAACAGTCCCAAACTCCTTTCCAATTCACTAAGTAGCATTTGGCTACTTAATAGAAATATACAAACATATATGTCTCTATTCTGGGTTAAGTAAAGGTGGCCTGTCCAACTGGTCCAAATCAGAATTTGAAATCCAAAAATTGGGCAAGGAACAACACAGTATGAAGGACAAATCCCTCCCTCCCATTAACCAATTCCACTGTCCAGCTGTAACCATCACCAGGAAGGGGCTTAATTTATTAAACAGACACAATCAAATGAGCTTTGCTCACAAATATATGTACAATAACTACAGAGGTGACAAGCACGCTGGGTGCCAGGGCCCAGGCAATCTTCCCTAGCTACATTTTAGAGAGATCAAGGGCCAAAGGAACTCCAAGCTTTTGTTGCACCATTTCCCCCTCACTCCAATGCAGAAAACTACAAATTCAATATCTACCTGATTCGTCAGTTCTTGTATCTGTGAATGAAGACCCTGATATTTCCTGGCCTTCTCAGCGGCAGCCTCCTTCAATGAGGAATGCACCATCCAGTTGGACACTTGTACCCATAAGGTCACAGATTCAGACTAGCCAGGTTGTATAAGCCTCACATCTCCATCGTACAATGTCTTTGTGCAGATTAAAGTGACTTTTGTACATCAGGGACTCGGTGATGATCACAACCTCTGGCTCCCCTGTGGGTTCTGAGGGCTCTCCTTTCTTATCCTTGTCTGGGTGCTCTGATTTCATTTTAGATCTCCTTGTTTCCACAGGGCTGACTGCTGCGGGCTGTGACTGCCCTTGCAGTTCAGCTGGAACCTGGACAGCTGTAACATCTGTGGGTTCCACTGCTGCACCATCAGACTCTCCCTCTGCGAGGCAGGGGGAGGGTTTCTCACCAGCTGGGGAAATGTGCTCCTTCAGCATCTGGCCCATCTCACGTATCTCCTTCACCAGAACTCCCACCCAGTCTGGGTTGTTCATTTCTGAGGTGGGCTGTGGGGCAGGGTCAGGCTCTGGGGCAGCAGCATCCCTAGACTATGGTGCCGTGTCAGGTTCTGCAGTAGCTCCCTAGTTTCTGGGGTAGTTGTCAGGGCCAGGGTGGTTATCTAGGTTAATCTTCCCTGATCTCTGAATGCTAAATAGAACAGGCCTATCAGCAACACTAACCACTGTATGATATCATCAACATTTAGAGTGGATCTGAACCCTTCAAAAACTGTTGGGGCAGACCCAACGAGCTGGATGAAGAGTTGGGTGAAAATTTTTCCCTGGTGTCATTTCGTCACAGTAAGTATCATTATTAAAGTAACCCCAAAAACACACAGTGTGTGATAGCTCTGAATCCGTGTGCCTGCCTTCCAGCGGAAGTTAAAGATCCATTAATTCCTCACCTTAGTGACCCATACAACAAACTGGAAAAACAGCCACAGTAGCCTTAACTACAGGACTCATATTTAGATAAGGGCCTGCAAGTGGGAGAAATATAGCCACGACCATGTGCCCCCCAAACGTGAGCCAGGATGAGCTACGGGTAACCACATGGTGACACTTAACAAGGTTTCTATATCAGCGCACAAAATCTAAATTACTCAAGAACTGTTATTCCCTTTTTTTCTCGATGTCCTCAAACCCTACAGTGGGTGCTAAAATCTATCTTGGTTTGACAAGACAGGTGTCTGTTTAACAAAGGCAGGAACCTCCCCTGAAATGGAAAATGTAAACCCCCTCCCTTTGCATTGTTATAATTTTAAAAATACTGGGCTCTCAGACAAAGATATGGGAATAGGAATAACAGTTCTTTACTGGGAAAACTAAAAATACAAATGCA
Organism: Zonotrichia albicollis; assembly: GCF_047830755.1. Taxonomy (NCBI): domain Eukaryota; kingdom Metazoa; phylum Chordata; class Aves; order Passeriformes; family Passerellidae; genus Zonotrichia; species Zonotrichia albicollis. The sequence goes on along the minus strand of NC_133827.1, from coordinate 2,545,025 downwards.
ATAGTACTAACAAACCCACTGACAGAGTCAGAATATGACCTGACACCCTGTGATCAGGGTGCCAGTAGCAGTCCTACTAAATGGTGGCTGCAGTGCTCCTGCAGTGACAGATATGGTTCTGTTGGAGCAGTGATCCTGTAGAAGGGTGTAGTTTTTCTCTGAAGGTCCACTGGTGGTGCTTTATTACGGTGGAGGTTTTCAGAGTCTCTCCGACCCCAGCTGCTGTAAGTGTTGGGATAGCAAAGTCCTGCTAAGCACAACCTGTTTGGGTCCCTCAGGCTGGCTCCCAGCCACAGGTAAACTTAGCAAGCAGCTCAGCTCTTAAGTGAGATCAGCTCTTTGTTGAATTCATCTCTATAGTGATTTCAGCTCTTTGCTTGCTAAGTGCCTTCGGCAAATGAAGGGAGAGAGATGAGAAGAGCTGTATGAGGTTCTACAGAGGTGTCTTTATTGGCAGTTTCTGCGAAAGGTCACAGTGACAGCTCTTCTGCTGAATAGTGCAGAAGCACGGGTTCGTATAGAGTATGTAAGTTTTGGGAAACAGTCCAATAGTAAGGGTCAAGGAAAATATGATCTATGGTCTTACAGGGAGATAATGAGGGTCTGAAGGCAGAAGAGGGGTCTCTTGGTCCAGTCATCATGACTAGGCATTTCTTATTTTAGGCAACTGACTGCCAGGGAGGCCTTGTAGGCCCTGTGGCTGCTACAGTGGTGTAGATGGGTCTGGTCTTCCTCAGGGAATCCAGTGGAGAAGACAGCTGCTCCTCTGGGAATCCAGCGGGAAAAGTCTGCCTGTGGTCTTCAAGTCTCAGATTATATCCAGGTAGGAATTCTTGGCTCCTCCCTCTGGGCGGAGCTTCTCAGAATAGGATGATGTAATTTTCATCAGTGAAACTCAATAGCCCATTAACAGAAGATGTCTCCCCTGAGGGAGAATTGCTGCAGAAGAGATAAAGAAAACTGCCCAATTAACACAAGATAACTGCCCCACCACTAACAGACAGGAATAGAATACACACACCCATTTCCAGCCTAAGACAAAGTCCTGGATTTTTTGTTGAGTTCTAGAACTGGGGCTGGATTCTTCATTTCTTTCTATCTTTTTGTTTGAAAATTCCCCTTGAATCAGAGAAGCCCATAACCGGAGCACTGATTTTTAATTTCTTGACAAGCGAGCAGAGCAGCTTCAGCAGGGCCCATGAGCTGGGGCTGCCAGCTGAGCATCACCTGCTCAGGTGGTCTCTGGGAAAAAGCAGGTGTGTCCTTTGCTCCCTGCTGACAGCTCTGGGGCTCTGGGAACCTGTGTGCCTGTGCAGCCCTAAGCCGCTGAGCCCTGACCAAGAGAGGGGCCCTGGAGAAGGCACGGGCAGCTCTTCTCTTCCCAGAGAGTTTGTGCACTGCTCAGAAAACAACTGCCATCAAATGAGGGGCAAAAATCCTCCCTAGGGCTCACAGGAGCGCTCTCAAAGATGGGAGTGAAAAATACCTGGTAAAGCTTTTTCAAGTAGGCCTATTTTGGTCTTGAAGCTCTGTTCCTAGCAAAGAATCTTTAATGTAGTGTCCTAGGGTGACTGTATGATACTTGTATCCCCAGTGGTCTGTTCTGGTAATGCTGAATATTAAGTTCTGCACCTCAAGGATGGGTTCTGAAAGTGAAGAAAGAAGCAGAAAAAGCAGAAAAGGCAGAAAAGGCAGAAAAGGCAGAAAAGGCAGAAAAACAGTGCAGTTTGTTTGCAGAAACTGCTCTTACTCCCTCACATTTCTTCTCACAGACTCTTGTCTGCAACACAGACAGTGAGACAGGGAGTTTGCTTTGCTTTTTTGCAGGTTTTCCTCGTTAGATATGGCAAGGAAAGATTTCCCGAAATGGTGTCTTTTTTCCTGGAAATGTTCAAACCTGCTCTGGAGTGAAAACCCAAAAAAACACCGGGAGCTCATGGCTGTGGCCCACTGAGGCCCATGATGAATTTTCTAGCCAGGGAAAAACTGATTGGAACCAAGCTGAAAAGGACTCTCTCTCTCTGAATTTGCCATCTCTTCAGAACAACAAGAGGCTCCATTGTTTAATATTATTCATTTTTCTGAATGCTTTGCTTATTGAATAAACTGTTTTTAACACTTTTCTCAAAAGAAATTTTTGTCTCCCAAACCAGGTAGGGGAGGGACCTTTTTCAATCTGCACTCTAAAAGGAACCCTTCAGAAATTTACTCCCTAAATTTGCCCAAAACCAAAATATGTTCTCAGCAAGACTTTTCTTCTGCCTAGATAGCCTATTGATATATCACCAAAGAGAGAGCAGAGAAAAAAAAAATCCACTCTTGGATGTCTCTTGGATTCTTAATCTATTTTATGAGCCTTAAACACTACAGCTCTTTGCATCATGGAAATTTCAAAAGATCCTGAAACATTTTTCCTGCTCCTGTGTCTGTTCTAAACCCAAAGTTTTTCTTTCCATGAATATTTTTTACCAGTAAGAGCCTTTTTAGGCTTTTTCTTACATCTCCCCTTTGTCCGGGAAGACAAAAGAATTCCTGTCACTCAGGAACTGAGTGCATCTGTAAAGAGCACGTGGGTCAAACCCTGCTGTCTTGGGAATGCTGATCTGTAAAACTGATGCTGTCTTGACCCAAAACATTGAGCTCCTGTTATGAGCCATGCCCCTGCCCAGCTACCCAGCAGGGCTGTGGGGGCATGGGGGTGGCAGAGCAAGTGCCAAGGCCAGCAGGGAGCTGGGATGGGGCAGAGCCAGGGAAGGGCTCTCCCACAGCCCCTGGAATGTTGGGGTTTGGAGCCTAGCAACTGTCAACAGCCCATGGAATGTTTGGGATTTCGACTCTGCAGCTGTCAACGGCTCTTTGGCCTTGGGGTTTGGACCTTGCAGAGGCCAATGGCATTTTGATATTGGGCTATTGGCCCTGTGTGGTGGTTTGACCAGGAAGGAGTGGGAATTCTGGGAAGCTGTGGTCAAACCAATGAAGGTTTTGGGTTTGAGACTGGCACCCGGTGTAGCCAGTGGGGTTTGGACACACCTCCGAGAATACACAGGGGTTAAAAGCAGGGCACTGCCCTTGGCACTCTCTCTTGGGACGTCGCGGCGAAGAGGTCAGATCTCTCCCCCGTCCAGCCCAGCCGCTGCTGCTGGGCGGGGGAGGGGCAGCCATGCGGTAGGCCCGGGGCCTGGACAGAGATGGGGGTGAGAAAGCTCTCAAGGATGGAAGGGTGGGGGAGCCCCAAGAGACATCGGGCAGCCATTCCCCCCCCCCAGGAGGGAGAGAGAGGAGAGCCGGCGTCTGAATGTGATAGCAGCCGCCCAGGAGGAGAAAGGGGAGGGAAGAGTGCAGCCTGGCCGGTGGAGCAGCAGCACCTGTGGGAGTACCAGCATTCTACCAGCATTCTGAGATAGACAGAGACTGAAAACTTTTAACCCTTTCTTTCATGATTGGGGCCTTGCAAAAATGCTAATCCTCCTCGAAGCTGAATAAGAAGGGAGATAAGAGATGAGATGAGACAAGGACCTGGCCCGAAGAACGTGGAGATGATTGGATGGGGAGAGATGATTTGGAGTGGCCTTTTGCCTGGACTTTTCTTGTGGCCATGGACTCAGTTGTTCCTGTGACACAGACTGCATTTAGGGGGAAGCAGTGGCTCAAAACCAGGAGGGTTCTTCGTGAGGACCCCCCGGCCCCAGGGGGTTGGAAAAATATGGGGGGGACAGATGTCCCAAAGCAGAGACTGTGCCTTTTTGGAGTGAGACAAGGCATCCTTGAAAGACAACCCTAAAAGCAGCTCTGGCCATGCGTCAGTGGTGAGAGCACTAGGCATGGAAGGAAGATGTCACAAGCGGCAAAAGGACTTTTTCCGGGCGGTGCCGAAGTGACAGGGAAGCACACGAGGTTTCAGTGTGTTTCCGGGGGAAGCCTATGGAACAAGAAGGACTCCTTTCCTCTTCATGAACTGCAGTTTGAGTATACTAAAGTGTGGGGCCAAGGCTGGGCAGTTGATGATTTGGGAGAATGTATCGGATTGGGAAAGTGAGGTAGTGGGGAGGGGGAAAGTTTTTTTTTGTAAGGTTTTTCAATTTTTTTTTTCTTTTCCTTATAGTCTTTCCCTATTTTCCTGTAGTTTAAGTAATAAAGTGTTCTTTATGTTTAAGTTAGAGCCTGTTTTGCTTATTCCTGGTCACATCTCACAGCAGACACCAGGGTGAGGCATTTTCATGGGGGGGCACTGGCTCTGTGCCAGGTTCAAACCATGACACCCTGGAAAGGCCAACAACCCTTGGACATCAGGGTTTGGACCAATAAAGGCCAACAGCTCTTGGACATCAGGGTTTGGACCAACAAAGGCCAACAACCCTTGGACATCAGGGTTTGGACCCAGCAAAGGCCAATGGCCTTTGGATATTGACTTTTAGCCCTGCTACTGCCAAAATCCCCCAGATACTGGCATTTGCCATGGCCCACGTTGCTCATGCCAACAGGCAGATGGAGACCCAGCGGGGGAGAAAGTTGCTGCTCTCCCTGTGCCGAGTCCAGTGGGAGCTGTGTGGGCCTGGACTGTCCCACAGCAGAAGGTTTCCTTGGGAAATAACAAGGGAGTCACAGTTAGCTGCTCCAGAGCTGGAGGCAGCTTTGGTCCTGGCTCTGGGGACAAGCCTGGGAGAGAGCAGGGGGGGCTCCTGGCTTGGAAGGGCGACTCCCTCAGGGCCAGCCCTGCCCTGCACGCTGAGTGGGCTCTCACCTGTGCTCCTCCAGGAAGCTCGAGGGCTCAGAATGAGCCAGCAGTTCACTTCCCAAACACCTTCTCACCAGTTACTCTCCCCAAGAGCCCCTGAGGTGAGTATAACTGTGCTGAGCTGGCTCAGAAACACTTTGCAATGGCATTGAGGGAAGGTAAGTGCAGGAAGCCTGGAAGGGAGAAGTTGCCCTGTCATGGGTCTCCTGTCTGCTTGGAAGGGGTACTTGTGTCTCTGTGCCCTGTTTTTCCCCAGAGGAGACTTCTCTCCTCCATTGGCTCCACAAGGTCTGTGACAGCGATTCTGCAGAATGGAGTAGGAAGCTGACCTCAGAGGGCCCTATTTAATTTCACTGTAACCCCAGGAATAAATGCACTAAGCACAAACCGTGCTCAATGCAGAAGCAGATTTTTGTTTAGCTGAATTTTGGACCTGGTTCTCCATCAATGGACACTCATTCTTGTTGGGATCAGAAGAGATGTCTCAAGGATTCTTTGGAATAGAAAGAGAATTCCTGACTAACAGCTGGGTGTGGGCTTTCAGGTGCCTTTAGACAGCAGGGACAGCATGGCCAGTTCCTGTATCTGCACTGACAGTTCCCAGCATGCAGACTCTGGGAACATCCCCCCAACCCCAAGATCCACTGATGCACAGCATTCCTTTGGATTGGCTTGGGAAGCACTGGCAAGGAGACAAGGGGCAACTCAGGTGAGAACTTGTGCTTGTCCTCCCCACTGGCCACAGGCTCAGCTGCTGAGGCCTCACTCAGCTTGACACCTTTCCGTTCACTCAGCCACCTGAAGTCCTTTCTTTCTCCCCTTGGCACTCATGGTCCTGCACTGCCTTGCTGGTGTCCCCAGCTCTGTCTTCTACTGCTTTTGTGTCCTTCATGTCCACCCCCTCAGCACAGCTTCTACCTTCAGGGAAGCTGTTTCTCCCCCTGCTGCTTTTCCCAGCTCCGTGGAGCCATCTTCCCTGATACTTATAGGTCATTTGTGCTCTTTTCCTGCCTGTTCCTGCAGTGTTTGGGAGAAGAGCTTTCTACCACAAAGGACTCAAACAATTTCCTGCTAGTAGGCATCAAAGAGGAGATTAATCTCCTCCTTGAGCAGAGGGAGGGTGTGCTAAAGCAGGTGAGTGAAACAGCAGTGGCACTGCAGTCATCCACCTGGTGTTCTGTACCCTTTTTACCTTTCCATGGCAGAGCAGCAGCTTAGGGGGTGACCCCTGGGGCTGCCTCGTGCTGTGGGCTCCATGGCAGCTGCTCTGAAGGACACTTAGGGCTCTGCTGAATCTCGAGTGCTGCCCTGGACAGCAGGGTTAGTCTTCTGGGCTCCTAACCAGCAACCATCAACATGGATTTCTGCTGGCCTCTTCCTGCTAGCCTTGCTTTTGAGGTGCTTTTCCACATACCCTTGGTGACCGAATGAGAGTTGGAAACAAGTTGTCCATATCCATTGTGAATGTGGCCCTTTCAGGACAGGGACAAATGGAAAGTTGTCCTTTGCCTTTCCTCACAGTGCCTGCTGTGGCTGACAGGGACAGGCTGTAGCCTCTGACTGCTTTGTTCTGTTTGACTTGAGGTGGGAGAGTTGAGATCTCGGCTGGCAGCCTCCAGAAAGTACCAGGAACTGACTGTCCACAAAGCTTAGCAGGATGGGAGTGAGGTCCTAGAGAGGAAAAAAGCCAGGTAAATGAAAGCCTGTGGGACCCTGCATTGTGTGAATGGAGGATTCCCTCTTTCTGATCTTTGCATCTTCCAGCATTTCCTAAGTGGTGGAATTATGAACTGTCCATGAAGATGTGTTTCATTCTCTAGATGTTGCACTTCCTCTCTTTTGAGCCTACAGTTACAGTTTTTCTGAAGACAAAGGCTTTGGGAGTAGCTCTTTCCCTCTAGAGGAGTGTTCTGTTGCTAGGTTGGTGTCTTAACCCTGCCCAAGCTGCAGTGCGAGGAGCTGGATATATCCATCAGCCCCACCTTGGGTCTTGTAACTTCAACCCTTTGGGAGCTGGATCAGCCTGGCATCCTGATTCCTTTGCTTGGCAGAACAATCTTAAACTCACGATTTCTGATCTAGGCCAGGTTCCCCTCTGAGGAACCCAAGGGACACGAATGTCTCTCATGGCCATCTGCTGCCTTGTTCCACAGGCCAGCTCTAACTCTGGAAGAGAAGAAACTGAGCCTCAGAAGCTTGGATGAAAACAACCTGGCCTAGATGAAACAGGTGTCTCAGCTTCATTCGTCTCTTCACCAGGGTGAGCAGCTCCTCTCAGAGTGCATAGGAGAGCTGCAGGAGCTCAACACCCAGGTAACCTGTGAAGTGGCACCCTCTTCTCCAGGGACACACAACACCACCTTCAGCTTCAGCTTGGAGGTCCCAACTGCTTCCTCTCCTAGCAGCATCCACTGCTGCTGTGTTCTGCCTGGGGCTGCTGCTGCACCCTGGGGCCAAGGCTGGCTCTGGTGTCTGGATGCAGCTGGATGCAGCTCTCTTCACAGACACAAATTTCCCAAAACTTTTCTTGGGGAAGGCAGTGAGAAGCTCAGAGAAGAAGAGAAAACAATTCTTATCTCTAATCACTGCTCCTGTTGTTTGGCACATGTGGAATGTGTTATGGAGATTGTTTACCAAGCATGATTTGTTAATTGGACACCAGTCAGGGTTGTTTGGATTGATTGGCCAATTGGGTAAAAGCTGTGTCGTGGCTGTCTCCAGACAGTCACAGGTTTTTCTGTAGTATAGTATCCTTTTAGTATCATTTTAATATAGTATTAGTGTAATATAACTTAGCTTAATAAAGCCTTCTGAAATCATGGTGCCAGAGCACATGATTCCCTATGTTGGGGGCTCCCTCCATCAATATGGTGTCTCCCAATGAAGTTTTCCCCTGTTTTCTCATGGGTCCCAGCAGGAACTCTCAGAGGAGAAGCAAGAGCAGACTCCTTTGGAGCCCCTCCCTCCTTCTGTTAGCATTGTTGTCCCAGGCGGAGTTTGTGCCTGGGCTGGGCACTGAGCAATGTGGGGACACAGGTGTGGTTATGGCAGGCTGGGGAGGGCTCTTCCAGCACAGCCAGTTCATCTGGTATTTAGAGCTGCCCCTGCCCAAGGATGCCCCTTGCCTCCCTTTCTCTGTTTTGACTTTGTCTCTATCGGAGTCCTTGGCTTTGCCCCTTCTGTGCCCAGTGTGGTTTCTGCTTGAAGTTGTCTCTCCTGCCTGCTCTGCAGCCCCAGGAGCACCCCTGCCCCTGAGGCTGTGTGTATCCCTGCTCTAGATCCGCTCCCTGCAGGAAGCAGTGCAGGAGAAGGATGCTGCCAGGCAACTCGAGAGGAACAGCTGCTGCAGGAGCTGGAGGAGTCCCGAGCAGGCGAGCGGTGCTTGAGAGACTCAGTGCAGCTGCTGGAGGCTGAGATCTCTGAGCTGCGTTTGAGGCTCCACAGCTCAGAGGACAGAGCAGAGGCCTTGGCCACACAGTGCCAGCAGGCCAGTGTTACCCACTGCAAAGCTCAGTCCCAGCTGGATAAACTGCTCTTGCTTGTCCACCGCATGACCAGGGACAGCAGCCACTCGGTCACTTGGAGCTCAGGCAAGTGTGGCAGGCTGGGCTAGCACGTGTGCAGAGCAGGGCAAGGGATGAGGGGCTCAGGGTCACCCTGGCATGACAGGCTCAGCCTTTCAGTTTAGGCTGACTCCAGCCTTGGGAAGTCCTGGCAGCTTGACATCCCTGCAGAGCCACAAGTCTATGTTTGCACAGGGAGAAATAATCAGCACTAGAAGGAAAAAAAGGGTCCGAGTCCTGTCAGGCCACAGGGCCCGTGCAGTCGTCCTTGGCGCAGTGCTGCCATCAGTGGTCATCCAATTAATGCCAGCCTGTGACGCAACTCCTGCTGCAAGCGGAGCTCTAGGACAGTTACAAAGGTACTACCACCATCTGGCTAGAAAGAGGCCCTGTTTGTTGGAGACCCTGGGATTAAATCCTGAACCAGAATGTCTTCTCTTTTCAGAAAAGGGTCATGATGTGAGCCTAACTGCTTCTCAGGCCAGTGATGTCCCCACAGAGCTTATGGTGGACAGAGTGGTAGCAGCCCTGCAAGACCACCTGGAGCATTCCCGGAAAGAGGTGGTAATGTGTGCCCAGTGCATCCAGAAATCCTGTCCCGCTGCTGGGCAAGCAGAGTGACCATGCCAGGCTGGGTGGCAGCCCCTGTAGAGGGGCTGGCTCACTGCTGAGGGAAAGGAGAATCACGATCACATCTGCCCCTTCTGTCCAGCTGCCTTCTCCCACCTGGGCTATTTCTGCCTTAGTGTTTGTAGCCCTTGGTCTCCTGCCAGCAGTGGCCCTGCGAGGCGATTCTGCTCCTCTTACGTCTTCCAGAATGATGTGAGGAAGAAGATTCAGGCCATGAAGCTGCAGCTGAGCACGACGCAGGCTCAGAGGTACTATTTCAGTGCCCGCAATCAGCAGCTGCAGAAACAGCTAGCCAAAAGCCAGGAAGGTACAGCTTCTCCTCTCCCCACCCACTGCCCCATCCTGTCTCACCAGAGGGGATCTCTGATGCCACGTAGAGCAAAACTGCAGTGCCCAGAGATGGGAGAGAAGAAAAACTACCAGCAGGAGACTTCTCCATAGCAGTGCCAGGGACAGTTTCTTTATGGAGACAGATCCTGTGGCTGGCAGCACATGTGGCTGTGCTGTGAGTGATCACCTGCGGAGGTGGTGCCTTTCAGGTGCTGTGTCTCTGCCAAGGAGCTGTAGCTGGTGCCTGGGCTTGATTCCTCCAAACTCCAGGCCATGCCAGAACCTCCAGGCTTGTGGCCTCTCTGTAGTAGGGCTGGACGGGCTCCTCTCCACTCCTCTCTGTCTGACTGCCCGCTCTGCACAAGCCTAAAAGCAAACACACTTTTATATTCCCCTAAACTTTGCTCTTTTCATGCTTTCTTTTTTTATCCTCTGCCCTGAAGTTTTCCTCATTTCTGTCAGCTTTGGAAGCCCTTGAGGGCTTAGGGCCTGGCAACCACAGCCTGGCAGAGATGCAGGATTCACATCAGTTTGCCTTTGCACACTTTTCCCCTTCTCCCCCTTCTCTGGTGCAGTGATGTGGAGGGCAGAACACAAGAACTCTCTAGAAACTGCGCTGAAGGAAGAGGCCACTGCAAGAAAGGAAGAGGCTGTGACTCTTCATCAGGAGGTGGAGTCTCTGCAGAGCAAAGCAGAGAACACGGAGAAGGAAAGAAAGGATGTGCTGGTAAGAATGGGAGATGCCATGAAGGGCCATTTCTTTGCTGTTTTGGGGCCTTCTCTTGCCATATCTAAGGCACACCTTTCTCCATTTTAACTTTCCTTATTGAATTATTCTGAATAAGAAGGAAAAGATGTCATAGTCGTGTCAAACCCAGGTAGGCCTGAGGCTGCTGATTTTCCTGCCTGCTGGAGCTTTCTGCCCTTGAAGCTGTAGTTCTCAGTGTCCACACTCGCAGCTCTATTCCTCCCCAAAGGAACACCTGGGCTGGGCTGCACCAGGTCAGGGAAGGGCAGAAAGGAACCTGGGACAGGCTGAGGGAGATGGGAAAGATGCATCAGCAAGGGCAGCCCAGGAAAGATCTGCAGCATGCTGAGAGGCCGGGAGAGAGGGGCAGCCCATGCCTGCCCCTGCAGCAGCTGGTCAGATCTGGTATGAAAAGCAAACAGAGGTGGAATCATTGACTCTTTTTCTCCCTCTTTTTGGAGTATGAACCGGACAGTCTGCAGGCAAATATAGAAAAACTAGAGTGTCAGATCCAACTTCTGGAAGAATCAGTCACAGCCTCTGAAACACGAACAAATACAGCCATAGACAGGAATAGTTCCCTTCAAGAAGAACTCCAGACTGTAATGTCCATCTTTCAAATTAAAAAGGAAAAACTCGAAACACAGGAAAAGCAAATGGAGATGCTCCAGCAAGAAGCAGCAGAGATGCAGGGGCATCTCACTCGCATGACTGCTGACCTGTCAGAGCAGGAGAGGGAAATCCAGTTGTACCAGAAGCAGATGAGAATGCTGGAAAAGAAGAATTTAATGCACTCACTACCTTGAAAAGGAAGGAACTAAACCAAATGAGAAGGGAAGCTGAGAGGGAAGCCATGAGGGAAGAGCTGGAACGTGTGGCTGCTGCTTTGAAGCAGAGAGAAAATGGAGAACTGGAATAGAGAAAGAAGGCTCAAGCCCTGAGTGCTGCCCTTGCCAAGAGTGAAATCTCCAAAGGGACTCTAAGGAAAAAATTAACCATCCTGCAGAGAACAGCTCCCGGCAGGGACACAGACTGGCCTTGTGTGCAGGTAGGCACTGGCATTGATCTTCAGTCCACTCAAACGCCCCTGAAGGATTCCAGTGCTGTTTCCCAGCAAGAGGTGGGAATATTCATCCCTGCCAACCCATGGCCTGCTTGGGCAAAGCAGTCAGGACTGCAGCAGGCAGTATTGTCTGGCTGGCTGACTCCAGCCAGAGACCACCGGCCTGTGGGAAGGATTCCTGGCACGCCCAAAATGGAGCTTGCTGTTCAAATCAGCTCCAGTCCAAAAACTGGGCATGGGGACCTGCTTCTGCCATGCCTAGGCAAGGGTAGGCAACATGTAGGGGTTTGGATTTGGTGTGGAAAGGAATGGAGTGGCTGACCCAAGTGATGGACTGAGCAGAGTTTTGTATGGAGGGCTGAACAGCAGCTGCACTGCTGGTGCTCAGAGGATGTTTCCAGAGATGGAGAGTACTGAGGGACAGCTTTTCTGATGCTTTAAAAGAATGGAATCATCTCCTCTCTGAATACACAGCAGGTTGCTGGAGCAGCAGGGAAGCAGCTGTCACGGCACCCAAAGAAAGGCCTGGAATGTGTGCTGGGTCTGGTTGCATCATCAGAAGATAATACCGAGAGGAGGGAGCTCAGCGCTGTGCCAGCAGGAATCTTGGGCAGGTAAAATGGGCTTTCACTGCCTCTGCAAAGCCTCAGGCTCCTCTGGAACAGGACACATTTCCCCAGGCAGTGCTTTGGAGTCCTCTGCTTGTTTCCTTCCTTCTCCCTCTCCTCACTGTGGGCACACACTTATATTTTCTCTCTCTTGAGGCACCTCATGGCCTTCACTTCAGTGTCCAGACACACACTTGACTCTCTTCCAGAGCCCACAAGTCCTTTTATACCCTCAATATTCTCTGGTGCAATTCAGGTTCGTTGAAGAGACATCTCCTTGCCTTGACATCCTGAGATCTTTTTGTTCCATGTGACCCTTCCTCCCACTCTTTGTGCAGGTGGAACATCAATGGAGGAGCCAGAAGGGACGTTGTAGGCATCAGGAGAGGGAGAATTTGCTCCCAGTGCCTGGGGCTTTCAAGGAGCTCAAGTAGAAGAGTTCTTCAGTGCCTTGGGTGAGCAGCAGCCCCCCTGCTGAGGCACAGCCTATGGAAAAGGGCTCTGTGCCCTGAGCTCTGTTCAGGGGAAGTCTGGGAGCCTCTTCCTTCCCCTCGTACAAGGACAAAGTGTTTGTCAGGGCTGGAGTTGGGGGCTGTGTCTGCCCTGACAGCTGGTACCGTGGGGTGCAGATGCTCCTGGAGTATGGGCTGGGCTGATCTGGGCCTTGTGCCTCTTTCAGGTGTGCCTGCTGCAGTTGCAGCTGGTCCAAGACCAACAGCACTGGCAGGATGACAAGGTGAGCTGTGCAGGCACCAGCCAGGAGCTATCCTGTTCCTCAGCAACTGCCAGCCATTATTTTGTAATAAAGAGTTTCTGCAGGAAAAGATTAGTTTCAATTTTCCACTGGCAGAACGAGGCTCTTGCAAGCTGTTGTGCTCCTCCTGCTTGAGGCCAGAGCTGTCCCTGAGACAAGAATGGGAATTTGAGGTACTACCAAACTGCTTCTGGTCCAAGAACTCCTGCTGGGACCCAGGAGAGAACAGGGGAAAACCTCATCAGGAGACACCAGAGGCAGCCTTGGCCCCAGGGTGCAGCAGCACTGTGTCCCCAGGCAGAACACAGCAGCAGTGGATGCTGCTAGGAGAGAGAAGTAGTTGGGACCACCAGGCTGAAGCTGAAGGTGGTGTTGTGTGTCCCTGGAGAAGAGGATGACAGTGCACAGGTTACCTGGGTGTTGAGCTCCTGCAGTTCTGTGCCCTGAGTGGAGCTGCTCAGCCTGCTGAGAAGCAGAACAAAGCTGAGATGCCTGCTTGAACTGGCACAGCGTCCCTCCAGCTGCTGAGGGTGCTGGAGCTCCAAAGTACCCATTCATGAAACAGATGGGCCACTGTGACACTGTGGGGTCTTGTGGAAGAAAGGGGACATAGTGACACAGCAGGGCCTCATGGGAAAAAAAGGTCCTCTGTGACACTGCAGAACCTGTGTCACCCATTGTGACACAGTGGGGCCTTATGGAACCAAGGGTCTGTTTTAACAAAGCAGGGCTGCATGGAACCCATGGGGCACTGTGATCCTGTGGGGCCCAGGAGACCCTGCTGTGGAACTGCATGGAACCAAGGGGCCATTGTAACACACTGGAGCTTTTTCAAACCAAGGAGATCATTGTGACATGATGGAGGATGACTGAACCAATGGGTAAAGCCACATGGAGCCATTGTGGCACTACAAAACCAAGAATTCCATTGTGACACGACAGAACCAAGGGACCATTGGGACTGCCACGTGAAAAGGAGAGGCTACATTGACCCTTAGTGTTGGGAGATTACTCACCCCATAATATTTAATTTGTATTTCAGTGTCCTAGGAAAGCCAAGACCCTTATCCCCAACCAGTCTGTTGATGTCCTCTTGGGGGACCCTTCACTGAGCAGTCCTGCTGGTTTGGGGGGTGTTTGTCTGACTTAGTGTCATAGGTTGCAATACAAGATGTAACCAGCAGTATGTCTTCTATTACCAGCTGTTTAAACCAGGTGGGGCAGTGCTCTTTATCTCTTCCATGACCCATCCCTCATAACTCTGGGAGATATCTTCTGTTAAAGGCCCATTGAGTCTCACTGCATGACTGATAAAATTACATTATCCCATTAGGAGATGCTCCACCCAGGGGGAGGAGCCAAGCACTCCTAACTGGATATAATCTGAGGTTTGAAATACTACAAGCAGCCTTTTTCTACTGGATTCCCAGAAGAAGCCCAGGCCCATCTGCACCACCACTGGAACTTCAGAGGAAAACTACACCCTTCTACAGGATCACTGCTCCAACAGAACGACATCTGTCACTGCAGGAGGACTGCAGCCATTATTTAATGGGACTGCTGCCAACACCCTGACCAACAGAACGTCAGGTTGTATTCTGACTCTGTCAGTGTATTTGTACTGCATTTTATTTTAATTTTTCTATTAAGTTGTATTTCTGACTTGGAATTGGGAGCAATTTCAAAGCAAAAACCCACTGGTTTGCTTTGAAAGCAGCACACTCAGGAAAACGCCAACAGCACAAAGGAGACCTCTCAGCGGCTCTCCCTTTTTATTGGAGTGTGTTCCCTGCTGCCAGCACTCAGGAAGGACTCACACTGACAGTTTACGGAGTAACTCCCTTCATTAATATAAAATCATGACAGGTTAAATTTCAAGGATTGTCAGTTACAGTATCTGACTGTAAAATTGCACTCAAAGGAATACAGAGAAAAGCTCTAATCCCCAGTTAAACACTCATTGTGCATAAAGTATGATTCTTACCCAACAGGCATCCTTATAGGGAAATAGACAGGTTCAGCCCCTCGACTGACCCCTGCAGATGTCAAGGAGTCTTCCCCAACTTTTCTCTCATTCTTGATTTTAGTTTTATACTATTTCTTTGTGTTTTGGTGGAGCTTGACTGACTCGAGTCAGACATACCACTGTTACTAACGGGTGTAACATTCTCTCACTTTGCTTTTAAATATAGAGTCAAAAAGAATACAAAGCTCATGCCCAGTGAGGGATGGTTGTACCTTGTGCGTGGGGAACTTTGGGCTGGAGGTGTGCATTAATACTACTGTTCTAGGCTTTCATGAACTTAGTTAATCTGAGGAGAGAGATTTCAGCAGAGTTGCTGGCTCAGCAGCAGGACATCTTCCCCTATCTCCCTTGGCTGAGGTGCTGTGTGGTTTATAAGCTGCAAAGTGCCATCGAGTTCCCATCCCTGCAAGGATTCCCACAGAGCCTGGCCACAGTTTCTCCACTCCACTCCACTCCACTCCACTCCACTCCACTCCACTCCACTCCACTCCACTCCACTCCACTCCACCCTCCATTCCATCTCCCTCAGCAGATGTGTGTGTGAAGGGAAAATCATTGTGGAATAGGTTTCAAGTCCTGCCAACCACATTCCAACCAGGGAGAAGCAACTGTGATTTACTGTATAATTTCCATACTTTTATACGTCCTATCAGGATGCTAGTGGAAGTCTTCAGTTTTCTCTAATTGTTGCCCCAGTTCCCTGTGCACTGGGTCTCTGGTACTTTTCCCATAGCACATTTCATCAGTGTGATGTTCACAGACCCGGTGAAGAGCAGCAAAGCTCTCGGTGCAGCATTTGGTTAAGGAGCAGTAAGAGCCAGGCCAGAGCCCCTTTGGAGCACACTATTTGTGTCTGCACTCCTGCTGTCCCACAGCTCTACAGGCACCAGGAGCCCCCTGAGTGCCGGCACTGCCAACATGGAGCCGCTCCCAGATCCAGACCCAGTGTGGACATGCTGGGAGGGTGAGAGGGAGCAGGGCAGCAGCACCACCGTGGGTTCAGGGAGTGTGCTGTCCAACTGAGACTGGAAATGGCACCCAGGAATGCAAGAGCCATAACGAGGGATGCAGGGCTTCAGGCAGCTCTTTAAAATACAGTTTATTGTATCCAAGATGTTACAGCAGTCCACGGTCATGGGTGACAGAGCTTTTGCCTTCAGCTGTCAGCTCCAGCTTAAAGGCAAGCCTGAAGACCCTTTAATTTTTGTTAGAATGCATTATATATTTTTCTTTGCTGAGCATCTAATACATAACAACCAATCAATACCTTTACTGTTACCTAGAGCCTAGCATAACTGCCATAATTACCATATTCATGTTACTATTCTCCAATCACAAAAAGTTAGTGTGTTACAGTATAAGCTGGAAGTTGTTTTTCAGTTTTCTTCCACAGGAAAATTCTTAGACCTTTTTTCTACTTGCCACATTGACATGTCTTATTTGCTTGTGGTACCTTTCTTCTTGGTAAAACCATCTTTTTATTTGTGGTTGCCCTAGGGTGACTTTATGATGCTTTTATCCCCAGTCATCTGTTCTGTTTATGCTGGATATTCTTTTCTGTGCTTTCAAGACTGGCTCTGAGAGTGAAGGCAGGGAGAAGAAGAAGCACGGCGTTTGTTATCAGAGATTGCACTCACTCCACATTCTGTGCTGCATTGTGTTGCCTGGAGCAGAACAGAGCATTCCTTTGCTTTTCAGTTAGTTTAGCTGGCTGAGGCAGAGAGGTTTTCCCTGGACTGTTTTTCTTTCCCTTTTCTTGGAACTGTTTGAACCTGCTCTGGACTGGGACCTGGGGAGCACTGAGAGCTTGCACTTTGTGGCCTATGGGGGCCTACTCTGGGCAGCAGCCTTTCCCAGTGCCGGAGGGATTGATAACAGAGCGAGCATCCAAAGGAGAGACTTTCTGAATTTGTCGTCTCTTCAGAGCGGCAATTGAGTGTTGTCATCTGGTATTGTTCATTTTTTTTTTGTGCTGGGTGTGCTGTGCCTGTTAAATAAACAGGTTCTTTCCACTTCTCTCCAAGGAAGTTTTTCCTGAACTGGTTGTGGGGAGAGGCCACGTGGGTTTGCTTTCTGGGGGGGCCCCCTTTTGGATGTTTTCTCACAAATTTACCCTAAACCAGGACAAATAATTGGTGCCCAACATGATGCTCGAGAGAGTGAAAAAAACCCTGTTCTGACTGCATTTTGGTTGCAATTACTCTGTATTGGGATAAAGCAGTTAGGAGCCACGTTGTTTGAATTCATAATGTCTCTTGGAGTGGAGGCCTGCATGTGTTTCTGGTCCCTATGTTTTTTTGTATAATATCTCTATGGTCCCTAGGTTTATTTTCTTACCTAGAAATAGTTCCAGTATTGTCCCTAGTATGTAGATTTTGCAGTAGAGGGGCACGGACTAGAATAGCTATTGGGCTGGGCTTGATGGTAAGGACTTGTAGGAAGTTTATAAAAGTGCTGGGGTCTGTTCCAGGTATGAATGGTTTATGGCTACGGTTGTGCACGCAGTTTGTTAGAGGAGGAGAAGGGGATGAGGCTTTTCAGCCTTTGCTTTCCTTCTTCTTCTCTGAATCTGTTACATTGCTATTGGAGAATGTTCAATTTCCCCTCAATGTTAAAGAAACTATCTTTCTGGTATTCAATCTGGTAAGCTTTCTTTATACAGTCTGCTGCTTTTCTAGAATGAGGGCTGAGATTTCTAGAGGGGCTGATGAGACCCCTGACTCTGGAGTAGACCCTGAGTGTCTACTCAGGGTGTGGAAAATCCTGAGTGGTGTGGGAAATGGGAGGATATGGGCCAAATCCTGAAGGAATTCTCTGACCCTATAGTTTGGGACTTTCCCCATGAACAAATTCAGAACCCAGCTGAGGTGGTGAAATACATGAAAGAGAAGTACCAGGATGACCCTAAGGAGGAAAAGATCATTGCAGTGAGCTGGGCCCTGGCTTGTGCTTATCGCACATTGCTAGATACTATAGGGCAGTAGACAGAGGCAGGGCGGCAGGGAGATAAATCAGCTATCCCAGTCACTCAGGCTGCAGCCAACACCCCAGGCTCGAAGCCAGCAGCTAAACCGTATTATGAGCCCAAGCCAGCAGCTAAACCAGATAATAAGCCTCAACCAATGGCTGTTGCTACCAGCACTAGAAGTGGAAAGTTCCCGGACAAGACCAATCAACCAGTGGATGATTGTCCGGTTATCTCGGCTGTTTGAGGGGCCTGGAAAGGCCCGAGGTGGCCTTGGGGCAGCCTGCGTATCGAAGGACGAGAAGAGGCTTCAGTTCTTCTTTCGGTTTTTATGTTTATTAATTGTTTATCTAAAAGATGTTCTTTCAGCCGAACAGAGATCTGCTCAGCAGTCAGCCATGAGCACACTGTCTGCCCTCCGGGGCAGCCACCTATCTTTATACCCATTGTTACGTGTACAATATTTATCATTTTTCCCCAATACCATTTATTCTTATTACTCGGTGCACTCTCAGTAATAACCAATCCAAAGGTGACACCATCACCAAAGAAGATGGAGGAGAAGAAGAAGAAGAAGAAGGACGGGACACACCCCAATTCCTCCATCTTACTTCTCTAAACCCCCCTGTACATAAATCCTAAACCCTGTTTCTCACCCTCTAATTAACTAATCCCTTCACCATTCACCCCGGTGAAGCCCTCCTATCCTCATACAGGTCGTCTCCCGCGTAGGGTCAAAGTCCTGCCACCAGACACTTCTGGCAACATTCCAGGACACCCGGGCCCCCCAAGGGTGGTCTCGGAGGCCCGGCATCTCAGGACTCAGATCCTGAGATCCCACATCTCCCCCTTCTGTTTGCACCAAGAAAACCTCTTTTACAATCCGATTCATGGCACCTGGGACAACAAGGATGAGGTTTAGGAGAACTATTAAAACATAAAATCCTACCCTTAAAATTCTTCTCCAAATGGGAGAAATGTCAAAATCCTACCCTTAAAATTCCTCTCCAAATGGGAGAGATGTCAAAGAAATCTACCAGCTGATCAATCCATGATCCTTTGTCAGTTTTTCTCTGTAATAGGTAAATTTACCCCATTGCCTATTGCAATGAATGAAAAGGATGATGCACCTAAGCATCATGAAACTCATGATCTCACTTTTGTGCAAAACCCTTGTTATGTTTTTCATTCAAGACCCCAAAGAGAAAACCCCCCAGAGTCTTTCGTTCTTCTTATTTCTCTTCTGAGTTGTCCTTTGCAGTCTGAGTCCCAACTTTTGTCTGAGTATTCGTCTCTTCTTATATCTTGTTGAGGAAAATCGCTGCATAGTTGCAGACTCGTTACGAAATAACACTGTGGCTCTGTCGAACTGATCTGGCCTGTCGTGCACTTCAGTCATTCCCCCACGAGGTGGCGCTGTCACCAGGCTCCGTGGCTGGGGCGACTGCATGAACACAACTGCCTCCTTGTTCGGCCGATTGTCGCTGTTTGCAAGCTCACTTGAGACCGGGGCTACCTGGCTTTTGATTCAACTGACAATAGGGTTAGAACACACACGCCTCCCCAGGAGGGGAGAGGGCTTGGACTCCAAGGGTTTTTACCAAAGGCACCAAGTCTGGAGAGGGCCCCTCCTCGCCTGAGACGTCACCGTGGGTCTGGCCCGCCCCCGCCCGTGCTCTTCTTTCCGCACATGCGTGCTTTCCGAGCCGCCCTCTGTCTCTCCCGAGGTAATTTCTCCCTCTCCCTTTTTGTTCCGCTTCTGAATTTTCCCCCCTCAGTCTGCCCCTGACTCTGTCTCCTCCTCCTCCGACGCTGTGTATGTGTAGCCCCTTCCCGCCGGCACCCACGCCCGCCGCGTTCGGGCCGATCTGCGCACCGGGTTTTTGCGTCACAACCATGCGCCTCCTACGTCTCTGCATGGCAGCTTTCTGGGATTGCGCAATTTCCCCTATTTCGCTGCTTGGGTCAGACGCCCCGGTGTTGGTTTGTGATTCTGCCCCGGGTTCTTGCGAGTTTTGCCCGCCGCGCGCGTTTCTGCTACCTTGCCGGCCCCCGGGGCCGCTGCACCCCCCGGCCCTGAGCTTAGCAAAGCCGTATCTGAACACGCGTCACTTGTTTTTTCTTTACCCGCGCTCCCCGCCTGCTCTGCTGCAGCCTGGCCGCGAGAAAGCGCCTCCCCCGGTCCCTTCTTTCCCCCCCTGCTCCCCCCCTTCTGCTCCTGAGTCCTCCATGCTCTCTGGAGTTTTCGGACGCTTTCGGGGTTTCCTGGGGTTTCTGGGTTTTGGGACTGGGTGTTTTAATATTATTTCCTGCCCTCTTTCCTCGAGAGCCCTTCCCCCTGGCTTCTTAAGGCCAGAGCAAATTTTTTCTTGGAGCCTTGCTCCTCCCCCTCCTTTGAGGGCCTCCCCCCAGATGTCTGCTGCATCTGTTGGTCTTCTTCTTCCTGGCCTTTTAAGGCCAGAGCTAATTTTTTCCTGGAGTCTTGCTCCCCCCCCTCTTTTGAGGGTCTCCCCCCAGATGTCTGCTGCATCTGTTTGTTTTCCTGGCAAAACCCCACTTCAAATAGCAGGCACGTTTCTGCCAGTGGGTAGTTTAGCCTTGCCCATAGCAATAATTGTTTTAATTCTTTCTTTGGAATTCCCTCTGTGTATGTTTGTGTCACACCTTGTAAGGCGGACAAAATTTCCCGTTGTTCCTGGGAAAGTGTGCCCCCCATGTTCTTATTTCCGGGCTTTCTTACCAAATCTTTCGTCAGGGCAGTCCGGAGGTCTCGGTCTCTGTCCAGCAGATCACGAGAGGTGGTCCCAGGGCGCCTTTCTGGTTCCGGTCCGGGCTGTTCTGCTACGAATTGTCTTCGGCAGAAACTGAGAGATGGATTCCTCAGTGACTGCTGTTTTTTGCAGACTCTGTTGGCTTTTTGTTTTCTTCTTCTCTCTGGTCTTCAGGGCTTTGAGGGTGCTGCCCCCCCCCGAAAGGTTGTGGTGGTTCGTGTCCGCCCAGGGAACGCCAAGTGTCCGGTTTATCTCGGCTGTTTGAGGGGCCTGGAAATGCCCGAGGTGGCCTTGGGGCAGCCCGCATATCGAAGGATGAGAAGAGGCTTCAGTTCTTCTTTCGGTTTTTATGTTTATTAATTGTTTATCTAAAAGATGTTCTTTCAGCCGAACAGAGATCTGCTCAGCAGTCAGCCATGAGCACACTGTCTGCCCTCCGGGGCAGCCACCTATCTTTATACCCATTGTTACGTGTACAATATTTATCATTTTTCCCCAATACCATTTATTCTTATTACTCGGTGCACTCTCAGTAATAACCAATCCAAAGGTGCCACCATCACCAAAGAAGATGGAGGAGAAGAAGAAGAAGAAGGATGGGACACACCCCAATTCCTCCATCTTACTTCTCTAAACCCCCCTGTACATAAATCCTAAACCCTGTTTCTCACCCTCTAATTAACTAATCCCTTCACCATTCACCCCGGTGAAGCCCTCCTATCCTCATACAGGTCGTCTCCCGCGTAGGGTCAAAGTCCTGCCACCAGACACTTCTGGCAACATTCCAGGACTCCCGGGCCCCCCAAAGGTGGTCTCAGTGGCCCGGCATCTCAGGACTCAGATCCTGAGATCCCACAGATGATGATGATGATGATGCAGGAGAAGGAACCTCAACACTTCCTGACATAAAATCAGGAGTCAAAGAAGCAGGTGCGAGATCAGAAGCCAATATTTAGTCCTTTTCCCTGAAGGACTTCGTGGCCTAAGGAAGGATTACACCCGACAACCTGATGAATCCATAGGTTGTCCGTTGGTTAGTCCATCTCTGGGATGCTGCAGGCGAGGCTACAATTCTGGATGGCACTGAAGCCAGGCATTTGGGATCCCTGTCACAGAATCCTGTCATTGACCAAGGAATGATGAGGGGGGCTAACCCTCACAGCCTTTGGGCATGGGTCTTGGAAAGTGTTGCACAAAGATCCGTGTGTGCAGACGATCTCTATATGCAACAAACTCAGTGGAAGACAATAGAGCAAGTGATCCAATGCCTGAGAGAAATGGCAGTGGCAGAGATTTTCTTCTCAGATGATGTAACAACTAGGAACCCAGACTTGGTACCATGCACGTCTGTGATGTAGTGAAAACTTGTACGACTTGGGCCACATGAATATGCTTCTGCCTTAGCCATCATGAAGAGGGATGAGAGAGATGAGACTGTGCTTGACATGGCAAAGATAGCTCCGAGCACATGCAGATGCTGTACATGGCCCGACACATGCCAGAATCGCAGCGGTGGAAACAAGTCTGCAGAACTTAGAGGATAAGATAGAGGAGAATCATAAGAAGCTCAGAGAGGAGATTAAAGAAGACCTTCTCTAAATCTCGGCAGTACAGATCAGAGGTTCTGGTATCCAAGGCAGACGTTCCCCAGATGGTGAGTGTCCGGTTTTCAGCTGTTTGAAGGGCCTGGAAAGGCCCGGAGTGGCCTTGGGGCAGCCCGCGTATCAAAGGACGAGAAGAGGCTTCAGTTCTTCTTTCGGTCTTTATGTTTATTAAATGTTTATCTAAAAGATTTTCTTTTGGCCCGACAGAGGTCTGCTCAGCAGCCAGCCATGTGCACTCTGTGTAGCCCTCCGGACAGTCACCTATCTTTATACCCATGGTTACGTGTACAATATTTATCATTTTTCCCCAATCCTTTTTATTCTTATTGTCCGGTGCACTTTCAGTAATGACCAATCCCAAAGTGCCACCATCACCAAAGAAGATGGAGGAGAAGAAGAAGAAGAAGAAGAAGGACAGGACACGCCCCAATTCCTCCATCTTACTTCTCTAAACCCCCCTGTACAGCAATCTTAAACCCTGTGTCTCACCCTCTAATTAACTAATCCCTTCACCATTCACCCCGGTGAAGTCCTCCTATCCTCGTCGTCAGGTGTCGTCTCCTGTGTAGGATCAAAGTCCAGCCACCAGACACTTCTGACAACATTCCAGGACTCCCGAGCCCCCCAAGGGTGGTCTCGGTGGCTCGGCACCTCAGTCCTGAGGTGCTGAGATCCCACAGTGAGAGAAGATACACCCCACGAGCTGAGCTGTGGTTCTACCTGCGTGATTGGGG
Source organism: Zonotrichia albicollis (assembly GCF_047830755.1). NCBI lineage: Eukaryota > Metazoa > Chordata > Aves > Passeriformes > Passerellidae > Zonotrichia > Zonotrichia albicollis. Next base: position 2,522,494 of record NC_133827.1, on the reverse strand, counting down.
GGAAAACATGAGGAGGTGGGATGGAAAACCTACTACTGTTTTGGCGTGACGGGTGCATGAATTGAAGGAAGACAGGGCTGAGAAAGGGAGTTCCACCAAAAGGAAAGCAGCTCCAGTTGCCTGTAGCCGAACGGCCAGGTATGATGATGATGGCATGTCCCATCCCCTTGAAGGCACATCCAAGACATATGCCCCGGGAAAGAAGGATAACCAGGCTTAGAGGGGCCCTGCCTCTGGCCAGGTAGAGGCCAGGGAAAATTGTATTTTCTGGTCTGTGTGGATTCGTTGGCCTGGCACATCAGAACTACAAGAGTATAAAGCTTTGGTTGATATTGGAGCTCAATGTCCTTTAATCCCATCGAGACATGTGGGGACAGAGTTTATTTCTGTTGCTAGTGTGACAGGGGGATCCCAGGATTTCACTTTGGTGGAAGCTGATGTGAGTCTGACTGGAAATGAGTGGAACAAATACCCTATTGTGACTGGCCCAGAGGCCCCATGTATTTTGGGCATAGACTACTTTTGAAGAGGGTATTTCAAAGACCCAAAAAGACTCAAGTGGGCATTTGGGATAGCAGTTGTAGTGACAGAGGGCATCCAGCAATTGAACACCTTGCCTGGGTTGTCTGAGAATCCATCTGCAGTAGGACGCCTGAGGGGAGAAGAGCAACAGGTGCCAATTGCCACTTCCACAGTGCATCACTGACAGTACAGAACCACTCGAGATGCTGTGGTTCCCATCCATAAGATGATCCAAGAGCTGGAGAGCCAAGGGATGGTCAGCAAAACCCACTCACCCTTCAACAGCCCATTTGGCCTGTGTGTAAATCTGAAGGAGAATGGAGATTGACTGTGGACTGTGCATTGAATGAAGTAACTCCACCACTGAGTGCTGCTATGCCAGACAGGCTGGAACTCCAGTACAAGCTGGAGTCCAAGGCAGCAAGGTGGTATGCCACTATAGACATTGCCAATGCATTTTTCTCCATTCCTTTGGCAGCAGAATGCAGGCCTCAGTTTCCTTTCACATGGAGGGGAGTGCAGTACACCTGGAACCGACTGCCCCAGGGGTGGAAGCACAGCCCCACCATCTGCCATGGACTGATCCAGACTGCACTAGAAAGGGGTGAGGCTCCAGAACATCTGCAGTATATTGATGATATCATTGTGTGGAGGAACACATGAGTGGAAGTGTTACAGAAAGAAGAGAAAATCATCCAAATCCTCCTGGAATCTGGTTTCGCCATCAAAAAGAGCAAAGTTAAGAGACCAGCTCATGAGATCTAGTTCCTGGGAGTGAAGTGGCAAGATGGACAGCAGCAGATTCCTACAGATGTCATCAACAAGATAACAGCAATGTCTCCACCATCCAGCAAGAACGAGACACAAGCTTTCTTGGGTGCCATAGGCTTTTGGAGGATGCACATTCCTGAGTACAGTCAGATCATGAGCCCTGTTTACCTGGTCACCTGCAAGAAGAACGAGTTCCACTGGGCCCCTGAGCAGCAACAAGACTTTGCACAGATCAAGCAGGAGATCGCTCATGCTGTAGCCCTTGGCCTGGTCAGGACAGGACCAGAGGTGAAGAACGTGCTCTACTCGGCAGCTGGGTACAATGGCTTGTCCTGGAGCCTTTGGAGAAGGTGCCTGGGGAGACTCAAGGCCAACCACTGGGATTTTGGAGTTGAAGCTACAGAGGCTCTGAAGCCAACACTACTACACTACTACTACTACTACTACTACACTCCCACACAAAAGGAAATCTTGGCTGCCTATGAAGGAGTCCAAGCTGCCTCAGATATGATTGGTACAGAAACACAACTCCTCCTGGCACCCCGACTACCAGTGCTGGGGTGGATGTTCAAAGGAAAGGTTCCCACCACCCACCATGCCACTGATGCTACATGGAGCAAATGGATTGCCCTCATCACACAGTGTTCCCGTATTGGAAACCTGAATCGCCCTGGGATTTTGGAAATAATGACAAACTGGCTGGAAGGTGAAAACTTTGGTCTCACTGATGAAGAGGAAGAGGAACCAGTGACACGTGCTGAAGAAGCTCCACCATACAACCAACTACCAGCAGAACCACAAAACGCTCTTTTCACTGACACTTCCTGTCGCATTGTAGGGATGAAACAAAAGTGAAAAGCAGCTGAATGGAGCCCCACACATCAGGTTGCCCAAGCTACCAAAGGAGAAGGTGGATCAAATCAACTTGCTGAACTCAAGGCCATTCAGCTGGCCCAGGACATTGCTGAAAGACAGAAGTGGCCAAAGCTCTACGTCTACACCGATTCCTGGATGGTAGCCAATGGTCTGTGAGGCTGGCTGGAAAGGTGGAAAGAGGCCAACTGGCAGCGTAGGGGAAGCCAATCTTGACTGTTGATGAGTGGAAAGACATTGATATCAGGGTAAGGAGGCTACCTGTGAAAGTCCACAATGTAGATGCTCATGTCCCCAAGAGTAGAGCTAATGAGGAACACTGAAACAACGAGCAGGTAGATCAGGCTGCAAAGACAGAGATGTCAAAGATAGACCTAGACTGGGAACACAAGGGAGAGTTATTCCTAGCTTGATGGGCCCATGATGCCTCAGGCCATCAGGGCAGGGATGCCACCTAGAAGTGGGCACGAGACCGAGGGGTAGATTTAACCATGGACATTATTTCTTAGGTTATCCATGACTGTGAGACGTGTGCTGCCATCAAGCAGGCCAAGCGAGTGAAGCCCCTCTGGTACGGTGGCGGTGGTCCAAGTACAAGTATGGGGAGGCCCGGCAGATTGACTCCATCACACTGCCCCAGACACGTCAGGGCAAGCGCTACGTGCTGACCATGGTGGAAGCCACCACCGGATGGCTGGAAACTTACCCTGTGTCTCACACCACTGCCCAGAACACCATCTTGGGCCTGAAAAAGCAAATCCTGTGGAGACATGGCACCCCTGAGAGAACTGAGTCGGACAGTGGGATCCATTTCAAGAATGGCCTTATCAGCACCTGGTCCAGAGAACATGGTATTGAATGGATTTATCATATCCCCTATCATGCACCAGCTGCCAAGAAAGTTGAATGGTGCAATGGACTACTTAAGACTACCCTGAAGGCCCTGGGCCGGGGAACCTTCAGAAATTGGGAAATGAACTTAGCAAAGGCCACCTGGATGGTCAACACCAGAGGGTCCATCAGTCAAGCTGGTCCTGCCCAGTCTGAACCCTTGCACACAGCGGATGGAGGTAAAGTCCCTGTGGTTCATATGAAAGGTATTTTAGGAAAGACTGTTTGGATTAATCCCACCTCAAGCAAAGACAAACCCACCTGTGGAATTGTTTTTGCTCAAGGACCTGGTTACACTTGGTGGATAATGCAGAAAGGTGGAGAAAGATGTTGTGTACCACAGGGAAACCTAGTCTTAAATGAGAACTGTGTGTAAGGTTTCATTGTGATGTAGATGGAAATAGAATAAGGCATAGATAATGTCCTAGATTGCAAGGTAATGTGTGTGTTCTATTCCCATCTGTCTGAGGTGGGCCAGTTACCATCTGTGAATTGGGCAGTTTTTCTTTATCTCTTCTATAAACCAATCTTTCCTCTGGGGAGACATCTGATGTTAATGGGCTATTGAGTGTCACTGCATGACTGATAAAATTACATCATCCCATTGTGAGATGCTCTGCCCAGAGGGAGGAGCCAAGCATTCCACCCTGGATATAATCTCAGATTTTGGGACACCAGAACAGCCTTTCCACCGGATTCCTAGAGGCCTATCTGCCCCTTCCACTGTATTCCCTGAGGAGTAGCAGCCTTTTCCACTGGATTCCCAGAGGAAGACCAGACCCATCTACACCACCACTGGATCTTCAGAGGAAGACTACAACCTTCTACAGGATCACTGCTCTAACAGAACCACATTTTCTGCAGAAAGACTGCAGGAGGACTGCAGCCACCATTTCAATTGGACTGCTACCAACACCCTGACCCACAGTGTGTCAGGTCGTACTCCGACTCTGTCAGTGTTGTTTTCTATTACTGCATTGTTTATTTTTTCTTTCTTCCCTAATAAAGAACTGTTATGCCTGCTCCCACATCTGTGCCTGAGAGGCCCCTTAATTTCAAAATTACAACAATTCAGAGGGAGGGGGTTTACATTTCCCATTTCAGGAGTGGCTTCTGCCTTCATTAGCAGACATCTGTCTTTTCAAACATAGACAAGGCGAAGGATTCAAAGTTATAATGCAAATAAAGTTTGAAGGAACAAATAAAATAAGAATTGGGGATGTTCAATTAGTTCCAGAAGCAGGATGAGATTTATTAGGATGGGATTTACAGGTGCAGTTTGACATTGGAGTTCTCCCAGAGAAAGGGAAAATGGCAGTTAAGCTTCTCTGATTGAGGGAAGAAAATGAGGAGAAAATTCATGAGATGGTGTGGGCAAAACTGAAAAAGTGAGGTAAATTAAACATCAAACCTATAGTATTGAAAATACTTCATGAGAACCATCCAGTTCGGGTACGACAATATCCACTCCCCCTGGAAGGGAGACGAGGATGGCAGCCACTGATTCAGGACCTACTGGAGGACAGGACCTTAGAACCATGTATGTCCCCCCATAATACACCCAGATTACCAGTAAAGAGGTCAGATGGGACTTACAGGCTTGTCCAAGATTTGAGAGAAGTGAACAAAAGAACAGTGAATCAGTACCCAGTAGTGCCTAACCCCTCTACACTACTGAGTAATATCCCCCCAGCACACCAGTGGTTCAGTGTGATAGACCTAAAAGATGCTTTTTGGGTGTGTCCACTGGCAGAGGAAAGTGGGATATATTTGCTTTTGAATGGGAGGACCCTGATTCCAGGAGGAAGCAACAGCTTTGGTGGACTGGGTTAACCCAAGGGTTTTCTGAATCCCCAAACCTGTTTGGTTAAGCCTTGGGAGAAGTAACACAACTCTTCTCCATTAAATCTGAGATAAAGCTCATCCGATATGTAAATTGTTTGCTTTTCTCAGGACAGGAAGAAAAAGACTTTTGGGAATCCACCATAGTGCTGTTAAATTTTCTGGGGAACCAAGGACCTTGGGTATCAAAAGGGAATCTTCAATTTGTAGAGATCAAAGTAAAATACCTAGGACATGTGATTTGTCAATGGAGCTGGCAGCTGAACCCTGAGAGAATTACGGGGATAGCCTCACACCCACAGCCAAAAACTAAGAGGGAAGTCAGAAGGTTTTTAGGCCTCTTGGGATATTGTGGGCTATGGATTGAAGGATACACACAGGCCATCCAGTTCTTGTATAAAAACTTAGTTGAAGAAGAGATTAGGTGGGAAAAGGACGATGAACAAAAGTTTGAAGTTTTGAAGCAAAAATTAGTCAGGCACTGAGTCTTCCTGCCTTAGACAAACCCTTCTATCTGTTTGTGGATATAGAAAAAAGGATAGCACATGGACTGTTAGCCCAGGACTGGGGAGAATCTGGAAAACCAGTGGCCTGTTTATCAAAATTACTAGACCCTGTCAGCCAGGTGTGGCCAATCTGCATTCAGGTGGTGGCAACGACCTCCCTACTCCTAGCAGAAAGCAAAACATTAACCTTTTGGGGGAAAATTGAAGATATATATCACAAACTCGGTAAGGAGTATCTTGAGCCAAAAGGCTGAGAAATGGCTCACTGATTCTCAAGTGCTAAAGTATGAAGCCATCTTAATACATAATGGTTTAGAGCTAATTGTGAGTAATCAACTCAACCCTGTCCAGTTCTTGTATGGAGAACCAGGTGAGGAACTAATACATAATTTCCTAGATGTTATAAACTATCAAACTAAAGTAAGAGAGGACCTGACAGATCAACCACTCCAAGGTGGAAAACAATTGTATATCAATGGATCTTCATGGGTAATAAAGGGGCACAGAGTATCAGTGTACGCTATAGTGCATGAAGGGTTGGTAGCCATAGAAAAGAGAAAGTTACCTTCCAACTGGTCAGCCCAAATGTGTGAGTTGTATGCCCTAAAATGAGCTCTGGATATATTAGCCCAGAAAAGGGGAAAAATATATACAGGACTGAAAATACGCTTTTGGAGTAGAGCATGGCTTTGGAAAAATTTGGGAAAGGGGGGGCTATTAAATTCAAAGGGAAAGAGACTGATTCATGAAAAAAACGATTTTAGAAGAGTAAGAAACCTTACAATTACCAGAGGCGGTAGCAGTGGTGTATGTTAAAGGGCATCAAAAAAAGGGTGACTCAGGAGGTGCAAGGGAAGAATTTAGCTGATTTAGAAGTTAAAAATGCAACTGAATCAGAGACAGAAAAACTATTAATATTATTAACACCCCTGAGAGAAATGCAAAAAATCCCTGTATTCAGTGGGACAGAAGAGGAAGAACTCCTTAAAATAGGAGCCAAGAAAGATAATGAAAGGAAGTGGAGATTAGCAGATGGGAGGCAAATGTTGAATAAACTCCTGGCCAGGAAAATGTTTGAAGGCATACATGGAAAAACACATTGGGGTACACAAGTGCTAAGTGATTGGTTTCTCAGGGATTTGGGCTGCATAGGAATTTTCAGAATAGCTAAGTAAGTAACTGAACATTGTGTGATATGTCAAAAAGTGAGTAAGAAAATCGTGAGGAAAACACCCAGGAGGAGTGAGAACAGGCCTTAAGGCCCTTTCAAAACATCCAAGTAGACTTTACTGAGCTTCCCAGGTACAACAGTGGAAGTTTTTGCCAGTGATAGTAGACCACTTGACCCATTGGGTAGAGGTGGTACCCACTGTTAAAGTCAGTGCCAGTGTTGTGAGTAAAACATTTCTAGAATCAATCATTCCCCAGTGCGGGATGGCAAACAGGATTGATTCAGATTCAGGGAACTCATTTCAAAATGAAGATATTGCAGAAAGTTTTTCAGGCCTTGAGAATAAAATGGGAATTACACACTCCATAGCATCCACAATATTCTGGTCAGTTGAGAGAATGAATCAAATTCTTAAAAGAGCTCTAGTTAAGCTAATGATTGAAACCCAAATGTCATGGATAAAATGTGTCCCTTTGGCCTTATTAAGAATTAGAACCCAACCCCAGTCAGATCTGGGGGTGTCACCCTATGAAATGATGTTTGGGTTTCCCTTCCTGACCTCACCCCAGAAGGTTGCCGCCTATGAGGAAGGGGAAGCCAGTGCCAAGAAATATGTTATATCTATAGCACAAACCTTAGAAGGGCTAAGGCATAAAGGGGCAGTTCTTCAAACTACCACCCTGGATTTCTGAATCCATAATATTAATCCTGAGGATTGGGTGATGATCAACTCATGGAGAGATCAGCCTATAACTCCTCAGTGGGAAGGTCCCTTTCAGGTACTGCTCACCACCGAATTGGCCATGTGAACTGCAGAGCGGGGATGGACTCATGCCAACAGAGTCAAAGGCCCAGTAGAAAAACCCAAAGAGTGGACTCTAACATCCAGGCTGGGTGAAACAAGATTGACTCTCAAGCAGAGACTGATAGACAACCAGAAAAAAACCCCAAGACAGCCAAAAAATAGAGTCAAGCTTCCACCAACCAGCTCAAGAACTCTCTTCCTCTTTAGTGGGTGAGAATTGCCAGCATCTGTTGAGGACAAGTACACAAGGGACTGTAAAAGGTAATGGGGCAGCATCCTTACGAAGTAAGACAAGGAATAGTGTTGTGGTGTGTTGCAATGTCCTGTTTTAAACTTCCGGTCCCTTCCCAGGTGTGCCTATACCTTCTCCCTTCCCCCTCGCCCCTCGCTGAGTGTGCCCTGTCAATCAGGCTAACATACCAGCAAGGCGTCGTGTGATTGGTCCCTCAGGCCTGGGGGACATTGGCCCGTATAGGTGTCCCTAGTCCCTTGAGACCCTGCCCCTTCACCTGGTTGGTGGCTCACCTGTCCCCTCCCCTTCCCCTGCCCGGAGCTTAAAAGGTTAATGAGACCATGCGGCCTTCATTCTGGTGGCAGCAGTTGCCCCGGTGCAGACCTCTGTACCCATGGAATAAACATCTGGCAACCCTCCAGCAGAATCCTCCCTTTTTTATCTTCACCATCGCCAGAAGCTCTCCTGAGGTAAACGGAGTCCTGACAAGCCTGGACTTGTGCCTGTGCCCCGCTGCACTCTCCAGCAGCCAAGGTATCTCTGGGGTAAAACACCACAGTTCTGCCTTTGGCCCAGCAGCGAGGCTCAGAACTGGCCCAGGCACCATCTAACTGGTTATATTGGGATTCATATTCCAATAGAATAGTGGGCAAGATCAGGTTGGCCCCTTTTTTCACTACCAAGAAGGCTCTATAGCCCTGCTGCGGGTAGCAACCCCATAGGCATGGTAAGGTGGGGACAAAAGACCATACCAGCCCTCTAGCACTGCTCAGTTGCCTTTAAATTCAACAAGGACTGGAGGGCAGGACTGACTTGGCCTCTGTACTCACCCCTAAGATACACTGACTATGGGTAGCAGCCACACAGGCATGGTAGATGGCAGCCAAAGCCATACTGGACCTCTGTGCTGCCCTTTTGTTTATTCCAAATAAGTGTGTCTAAGGAAAACCTGAGATTTTTTCTCCTGTTCCCACTGTCCTTGCCTATATTAGCAGATGCTGGTATGACTCACTGAAGAGAGAGAGAAATTTTTTTACTTAATTGTTCAAGCAAAATTACTTATAGAAAAAGAAAATGGGGGCTTGTTATACATGAGTAATTCTATGGATGACTCTCACAGTTAAGGAGTGAATATTAAATATATGTTAAGAGAAGTTTAGTAGATTACAGTTATCCTTTCCTTCCCCCTTGCATTGTTATCACAGGATGGCCTCAGTATTCGGGGCATTTGGGAGGGTTGGCTTGTTACTATGACAGCACCTGACCTCCAATCAAGGTGTAAGACAGTGATCTCCACCACTGGACAGAGAAGAAGGATTCGATTGACAAGACTTTGGGAGGGACTAGAGGTATAAAGACAGAACATCCATTTTGTAGATGAGCACATGGTGACTGAATCCTTTGCTCCCGGCACTGTGTTATTTTCTTTATTAAGTCTTCTGTTGTATTTTGATAAGATCTTAATAATTTAAATTTTTGATAGTGAAAATGGTTTCTCACATGAGGTTGGGGAATGTGAGGCAAGGTTGTCCACACTGGGTGAGTTCCAAGGTACAAATTCACAGACCTGGCCAGACCTCCTTAGGAGCAGCCCTACAACAATATAAATCACTTAATGCTCCAATCAGCTTTTCTCCAAAGAGAACTTTAATAAAATACACTCTTAAAAACAGGATTATATATTACTTAAAAGCTCTTTGAAATATTTCTCCGCAACTGTAAAAGGAAATCTGCCTGATGAACTGCTCCAGACCAGAGGGAAATCAAGTCAAAGCCATGGTTTGTCAGGACTTGCTTGATCATAATGAGCCCTGTGGTGCATTTGGAGCTGAGCCCTGGAACCTCAGGGCCTGAGAGGAGATTGCACAAACCTTTCCAGGAGTCAAATTCAGAAGAAAACCCCAAAGTGTCTCAAAGCATGGATGGGTTTCACTGAGGTCCGTCTCCAACACAGGCTCCGCATTCACTCCTTGGACAGGACAATTGAAGGCCAGAATTGGAATAAACACCTCTCAGAGATTCAGAGTGCAGAGGAACGTCCAAAGTACCTTATAAACCTTGAGTATCTGAAAGCACCAATGAGCCCCACTGAGTACCAGTACAAAGCTCTCATGGGACTCATTAAAGCAGATAATTGGGGCCATGATTGCACAAATCTCTTGCAGAGTCTGTATCCAAAGGGCAACACCAAATTCCTTAAAATACCTGAAGTACCTTAGGCATAAATGGCCCACTGAGTGTCATTACTGATAAAGGCTCTCCAGGGACTAATTAAAGGAGATATTGGACGCTGGGACTGCACAATCTTTTTCATAGAGTCTGTATCAAAAGGGAAACACCAAGTAGCTTAAAAAACTGAAGTACCCTGAAGTATTAATTAGCACCACTGAGTGTTGCAACTCACAAAGCCTCTCCAGGGACTTAATACAGCAGATAATTGGAGGCCATGATAGCACAAACCTCTCAGAGACTCAAAAGCAAAAGCCAAACCCAAAGTCCTTTGAAAAATCTGCAAGGAGAATTAAGGAGCCCCCAGGGCCACTGCTGAGCAAGGCTCCCCAGGGACTCCTTCCAGCAGATCCTTGAGGCCACTGGGATGTGGGCTAGGGGGGGATGCTGAGGGCAGGACAAGGGGCTGACAGTGCCCAGCCTGGCTGGGGCTGTGCCAGGAGGCCCCAGTGCCTCAGGACAAGGTGTCTCCTCACAGCCCTTGGTGGCACAGACCCTGCTGTGCCCCAGGACACCAAGACTTGGCTTCTCTTTGTCCCCACCTGTCATCACTGCTCCAGTTCTCTGCTCTGCCTGGGGCCTGGGGACACTTTCTCAGTTGTGTCCCTCAGTGGGACCCATTGAAATCCAAGAAACTTTGGAATTAGATTCCGACTTAGAGTTCTGGAGAGGTTTCTTCAGCTCCCTCTCAGGGCCTGAGCACAAAGCCCCAGAGGCTCATTAAAGTCCTTGTGCTGTGTCTGTGCTGCTGAGCTGGGCTGGGCTCCTGGCACAGAGGCAGCTCCTAGTAACCAAGCAAAGCTTCAAAAGCACATTTCTCTTGATGACCAGCTCTTCTGCCAGCCCAGCAGGGCTGGGGCACTGCCTGCAGCCACCTTGGGCACAGCACAGAGGCACAGAGAGCTTCAATCAGTCAGGGCTGGGAAGGTGATGAGAAATGCCTGGGGCAGAATCACTGCCAGCCCTTGGCACAGGAACCTCTGGCTGCAGGACAATGCAGCTGCAGCTCCTGGGGTGATCTCCTAAAGCTGGAACATCCCAAAGCCTACAGACCCTGTGAGTACATTCTCTGATTGTGTCTTGTGCAGAGCAGCCAGAGGTGCCCAGGGCTGTCCTGCAGAGCAGGGTTTTGCAGCCCAGGGCACTGTGCTGGGGCAGGGACTCTGCTGCCTGCCAGGGACAGCTCTCAGCCAGCCCTGGCAGCTGCACCCAGTACCGGGGGACAAGGTCTGGGTGGGAGGACACAGCTGGTAAGGCTTGGAATTGTTCTCGTTGTGTGGTGAAGATGCTGTCTTATTAAGGACTGTCCCAGCATGGCATTTAACTGCATGACATTTCCAAGTAGATTATACAGGTAGCACAGTAAGGGAGGGGCTGTATAAAAGGGGATATCGTGCTCTTTTAATCTATTGCTCTGAACTGGAAATTGCACACAGATATTAATCTCTTGGTTCAGGCTGTGAAAAATAAAAAAATTCTCTTGGATCTGAACAAACCAGGCAGCAACAGCAATCACCACAGGACCCTTCAGAGTCACCATCAGTGTTGTGTTTCCAGCCTCATCAGGGTTGCTCTGACATTGCCATCAGAGCCTGCTGAGCCAGAGCTGCCCCTGGGCATTGCCAGAGCTGGGAGGGGTCTGCAGGGCAGAGCTGAGCCCCCAGGGCTGGGCACAGGGAAGCAGTTGCTGGCAGGGACAGCTCCAGCCAGCAGAGCCCTGGGCAGGGAGTGGGGGGAAAATGCCGCCAGGCTGTGCTGGGATATTTCCAGTCCTCTCCAAACCCAACTACTAAATTATTACTTTTCTTACAGATTCCCATGCTAAGGCAGCACAAATGTCCAACAGCAGCTCCATCAGGCACTTCCTCCTGCTGGCATTGGCAGACACATGGCACCTGCAGCTCCTGCACTTCTGCCTCTTGCTGGGCATCTCCCTGGCTGCCCTCCTGGGCAATGGCCTCATCATCAGCGCCGTAGCCTGCGGCCACCACCTGCACACGCCCATGTTCTTCTTCCTGCTCAACCTGGCCCTCAGCGACCTGGGCATGATCTGCACCACTGTCCCCAAAGCCATGCACAATTCCCTCTGGGACACCAGGAACATCTCCTACACAGGATGTGCTGCACAGCTCTTTTTCTTTACGTTCTTCATTTCAGAAGAGTATTTCCTCCTGACCATCATGTGCTATGACCGCTACGTGTCCATCTGCAAACCCCTGCACTACGGGACCCTCCTGGGCAGCAGAGCTTGTGCCCACATGGCAGCAGCTGCCTGGGCCAGTGCCTTTCTCTATTCACTGCTGCACACAGCCAATACATTTTCCCTGCCCCTGTGTCATGGCAATGCCCTGGGCCTGTTCTTCTGTGAAATCCCACAGATCCTCAAGCTTTCCTGCTCCAAATCCTACCTCAGGGAACTGGGACTTCTTGCTCTTAGTGTGTGTTTGGTATTCGGTTGTTTTGTGTTCATTGTTTTCTCCTATGTGCAGATCTTCAGGGCTGTGCTGAGGATCCCCTCTGAGCAGGGACGGCACAAAGCCTTTTCCACCTGCCTCCCTCACCTGGCCGTGCTCTCCCTGTTCCTCAGCACTGCAGTGTTTGCTTACCTGAAGCCCCTCTCTATCTCCATCCCATCCCTGGATCTGGTCCTGTCAGTTCTGTACTCGGTGGTGACTCCAGTCCTGAACCCCCTCATCTACAGCCTGAGGAACAAGGAGCTCAGGGCTGCAGTGTGGAGACTGATGACTGGATGGTGTAAGAAACATTAAACTTCTGGCCAATTTCTACAAATCGCTTGTAATAAAAGTTATCTTTGTTAATTCTTCTTGTTTTCATTTTGAAAGTTTTTGTCTGTGTTTTAATTTCCTTATCTTCTCCAAAAAGAAATGTCATTGTTTGTGCCATTTCTCATTTTGCTTCCCTCCACCTCCCCTGTGGCCACAGACTGTGTCAATGAGGGGCTGCACTCTTGGTGCCTTTAAAGGAACTGAAGGATCTTCCAGCAGAGTTTTCTGCAGAGATGCCCTTTTGTTGTCTTCTCTGGAGCTGCAGCAGCAATGTCTGTGTGCAGAGCTGGGGGCAGATCAGTGCCAGCTGAGCAGCTGTGCCCAGCAGCAGCAGCACTTGGTGTTGCCAGTGCTCCTGCCATGGCCCTGCCCCGCTGCCCACCCAACACCAGGTGGCCCTGGTGTTGCTGCAGGGCCTGAGTGCTCTGGGGGCCGGGCACAGTGCCGGGGCTGCAGCAGGGACAGGCCATGGACACTGCTGGGGCAGCACTGACGCCTCAGGCCAGGCCCTGGGGGCTCCAGGCTCCTTGCCCAGGCTCTCTCAAGAACACACCCAGGCCAATACTCAGCACAGAAAAGCCCCGTGAGCAGCCCCAGGCTGGCCGTGGGCAGGCTGGGGGCAAACAGCATGGCTGGTGCTCTGCAAGGGCCCTGGGGCAGACGGGAAGGAGCAGCAGAGCAGGGGCTGATCCATCCCCAGTGTGCTGCACAGCCCAGGGCAGCATCCCAGAGCGTCCTCATGGAGCTGCCAACAACATCCCCCCTCTGCAGCCCTGGCCTCTGCCCCAGCTCACACAGGTGCTCCATCCTCACAGGCACAGACACGGCAGCATTGGCTCAGCAGCCCCTGTTTGTATTGCACAGAGCAGGGGGAGCACCCCCATGCTGTTGGTGTGGGGACATGAACCTGAGGGAGCACAAATGCCATCAGCCCCTGGGGCCAGCAAGGGCAGGGGCACACCAGGGAAACCACTCAGCTTTGTCCTGGCCTCTGCAGTCAGCCAGAAAGTTTGTTCCCATCAGCTGGGAGTTTCCTGGCCCACTGCAGATGCTGTTGGTCAGAGCCAGGGCTGCCTGGCAGCCACCCCCAAACTGCCCTCAGCATTTCCTTGGCTTCACCTTTGCTTTATTTGCTTTTCCTTGTAACAGATTTCTTCCTCTTGCCCATCCCTGTTCCCTGCCCTGCAAACAGCCCATCCCTGTTTGCCCTTTCCTCTCTGGCCCCACTCCCCATTGCACTTCCTGACTTGGCCCCATGGGAACGTCCCTTGGGCAACAGGATCATCCTACAATCTGCAGGAATTGTCTGCAGGCTCCTGCAGTGCCTGGTGCTGCTCCCTTGCCAGAGGCACCCCAGGCCAGGGGGGCACATCTGGGCTGCTGTGTCTGGCTCTGGGGCTCCCTGTTCTGGACAGTGAGGAGGAGCTGCAGAGGCTCTGCAGAACTGACAGGATGGGCTTTGGGGCTGGCAGGAGAAGCTGAGGGACCTGGGCTGCTGGAGCTGCTAAACAGGAGGCCCAGGGCTCATCCTGCAACTGCTCCAAGGGTGGTTCCAGAGAAATCCAGAATCAGCAAGGATGGAACATGCCATTGAGATCATCAAGTCCAACCTGTGGCCTGACACTGCCTTGTCTCCCCTGAGCCTCCTCCAGGATAAACAACCCCAGCTCCCTCAGCTGCTCCTCAAAGCTTTTGTGCTCCTTCCCCAGCCTTGTTGCCCTTCTCTGGACTCGCTCCAGCCCCTCCATGTCCTTCCTAAATTGGGACCCAGAACTGCAAACAGCACTCGAGGTGTGGCCTCACCAGTGCTGAGTGCAGGGGAGGAATCCCTGCTCTGCTCCTGCTGGCCACACCATTCCTGATCCAGGCCAGGAGCCATTGGCCTTCTTGCCCACCTGGGCACACTGCTGGCTCATGTCCAGCCTGCTGTCCATCAGTCCCTGCAGGTCCCTTTCTGCCTGGCTGCTTTCCAGGGACTCCGTCCCCAGCCTGTAGCACTGCAGGGGTTGTTGTGGCCAAAGTGCAGGACCTGGCACCTGGACATGTTAAACCTCACCTTGTTGGATTTGGGCCCTGGATCCATCCTGTCCAGGGCCCTGTTCAGAGCCCTCCTACCCTCGAGCAGATCCACAATCCCAGACAACTTGGTATCATCACGGTTCCATGAGGCCCCTGACTGTCTCAATGGTCTCCATGATTCCATGAGGCCTCCCAGTGTCACAATGTCCCTTTGGTTCCATGGAACTCCTTGGTGTCACAAAGTCCCTTGGATCCTTGGGCCCTGCAGTGTCACAGGGGCGCCGTGGTCCCCCGAGGCCCTGCAGTGTCGCAATGGATCCTTGGTTCCATGAGGTCTGGCAGTGCAGCAATGCTCTCCTTGGTTCCACCATGTCACAAGGGCCTCTTGGTCCCAAGGGCCACCATGGTGTCAAACATGTTTCCTTCATTCCATGAGTCCCTGAGGAGCAGCACTGGCCCCATGGTTCCATGGGGCCCTGTAGTGTCACAATGGCCCCATCATGACACCAGGTCCTGCTCTGTCACAATGCTCTGCATGGTCCCACAAGGCCCTGCAGGGTCACAGTGGCCTCTTGGTTCCATGAGGCCTCAGAGTGCCACAATGAATTCCTTGGTACTGCAGTGTCACAATGGAGCCCTGGTGACAAAAGATCCTGCTGTGTCACCAGGGGCCCTTGGTTCCTCGGGGCACAACAGTGTCACAATTGTTCCCTCAGTTCCCAGAGTCCTTGCAATGGAGCAATGGCCCCTTGATTCCATTGTCTCCTGGATCTCACAACTGCTCCATGGCTGGTTCCAGAGAATTGCAGAATGAGCAAGGTTGGGCATTGAATTCCAGCACACACCTCAGCTCTCTGATGATCCCGGCATCATGCTGGGCCCTGTTTCAGACTGGAGCAGAGCAGATGTTGATGGGACAGGAGCCCTGCGGGGCTGTCAGGGACCTGCAGCTTGCAAGGTGCTCTGCTCTCCCTCAGGTGCTCTTGGAAAGATCCAATCCCAGCTGGGCACCTCAGGGCACAAGTGGCACTGCCTGTTCATGGGCACACAGCTGATGTCTGCCTGGATAGGGGCACAGGTTTTATTACCTCTTAGTTTCATAATATACAAGCAAATCTTTATTATCTGGGTCATTTGAGTACTTTTAAGAAATGGCAACATTTTCCCACAATGAACAGGATTTACCTGGAGTTGTACTGAAGGCAGGAAGAAAAATACTGATCTTGCCTTCTACTTGTGTCACCAATATTCTTTTTATTATTTCCTCTCCCTCCTCCTTCAAGTGTTTGCAGCTCTCTTGTTTAAATAGCCATGTCGAAGGACATCTCTTCATTTAGAGGAACTGGATCCATGTTGTTCCTACTGCTCTCAAATTTCCTCCTCCAGGTGCTCTCTGGTCATTCAAGTGCCTCTCAACTAACTGGTTTCATCCTTTCAGCTGCAGGAAGTTGCCCAATCTTTCTGAAGTTAAAATTAATATATAATTAATCAATATTTTATATGTGTTTATATCACAGAATTACCTTTTCTTATGTTCTTGTCCAAAACTGTTCCTGTCTGGAAATTCTTGGCGACGGGGGACATGTTAGATGGCACTGGGAAATCTCAGAGAGCTGAGGGAAGAGCTGTGATGATTATTAAACTGTTCAAATGTTCAACTTGTGTTTGTTGGCAAGAAACCTTTCTGTGCCTCTGAGTGTCACCAGGCCCTGACCCCAAAGGACCAAACCTGCTGAGTTGTGGTTCCCACTTCAGGAGCTGCACTTGGACCTTGGCTCTGCACAGGAGAGCTCTTCATCCCCTTTCTCTCTTTTCCTTTCTCTGGGCTCCTGACTTGGAGGGATCTCCTGACTTCAGTGTGTGACTCGTGTGTGCAAAGAGCAATTCTGGGCAGAATTGGGGCAGGGAGGGTTTGGGGGAACCTTGGGATCTGTGCTGGAAACAGATGTTTTCCATTGCTCTGAGACTGTTGGCTCTGGAAAGTGGATTGAATATCCAGCAAAGGAATGGCTTTTGCATTTGATAGAGTTGTGCCTTCCCTTGGCTTTGTTGGCTGACAAGAAATGAACATCCCTCTGTGTCTTGGGCAGCTCCTTCTCCAAGGAAAGCAGGTGGGAGTTGGAGCCAAGGAGCTACAAGCTGCAGGTGCAGCCTGGGATGGAGGGAGCTCAGATTTGCACAAGGCTGCTCTGAGTGCCAGGGCTTGGATGGGGGAATGGTGGGGTGGGGGTAGGGACAGGGTCTGATTGATTGTCAGCCATTAAGGGTCTTGATTTTCATATCCATTCATACTGCATGAGGAGGTACTTGGATTCAGTGTCAATTGGAGATTGCACATATCAAAAAATTAACAGGAAAACAAAGTAAACAGTAAAATCTCTTCTCACTGTCTTTTTAAATATAATGTATTCTCTTTGAATACATTACTGACATCTACTAAACCGCAAAGGATTTGAAAATTAAAATAAAATTATCCCCTGAGGCTTGGCTTGTTCAGTTGTTCTGAATGTTAATGAGCCCTGGGACACTGAATTCCTGCACTGAAGAGCTGAAGGCTGAACAAGCCTCTGCAGCAGGAAAATTCAGCAGCAGCCTCCAAGGTGCTGAGGATGTCAGCAGCCCCCAGTGAGGCCATCCCTGCCCAGAGACCGTGGGGGAATGGGCAGACAAGGAGAGCGTCCCTGGGGCTGGGGCAGCACAACTCAGAGGCACCAGTGGCTCCAACTGGGAAATGGAGTGTGGAATGTGGCTGGGAAAGCCCTGCCTGGGCTGTGCCAAGCAGGACACACAAGCCCTGACCCCCATCCCCCAGATGACTCTCTCAAGGAGACATTTAAAAGAAATTACAATTGTTTGTGTACTCTGAGTTGGATGTACTGGAGAAATACTGACAAGAGATCTTCAAGAGGTTAAACAACCAAACAGCCTTTACTGGCATCTTTAGAAAAAAAGAGAAACTTGGCAAAATGTTTAATACAACATTCAATCAATCAAAAACACTTCTCAAAGCATTACCTTGGTCCACTCAACTTCACAACTCTAAACTTGTTCATTTTTAAGTTAATCAAAATTTGCAAGAGGAGGGAATTAGAAGAAGACACAGAAAGGGAGAAAGAAGAAAAAGATTTTGAGAGGCACACACACAGCTACCAACTCCTGGATTCCACCTGTGTTCAGATGGAAATTCCAAGAGTAGGTAGGGTCAAGATATGTGCTTGCCTTGTGGTCAGCCTTCAATACCCCTTGGTCTCCCAGGGGCTTTCCCCCAGGTGGGCCTTGGGCTCATTTGGTCCCTCAGGAGCTGGGCTGGGGCTGCAGAGGTGGCTGTGGAGCATTGCCTGTGCTGTGCCAGGGACTGGCAGACACTGCTGGGCTGGGATAGAGGCTCTGGGGGGATTGGGGTTCCAGGGCAGGGCAAGGCTGGACCTGTCCCTTCCTCCCCCCCACACAAAATGTTTTGAGCCAACAATCTCCCCCAGTCTGTCACGGTAAGGAAATGTTAGAGATGAAATCCCAATTCTGGCTATGGGCATCTGGCCGAGAAGGACAGTTCTTTTCCATAGGAAGGAAAGCACAGAGCTCCAGTGTTTGAAGAGCCTCACTAGGCTTAGTCCAGCCAGACTTGTCAGGAATGGGAGATTTTTTTCTCGGAGCAGTCTTTGGACATAAGTAATTTTGGAGGTGTGAGCCCAGTCTTGGCCATGAGTGCCTGGAGAAGCAGGACAGTTCTTTCCCATAGGAAGGAAAGCACACAGCCTTCCCCAATGTTTTGGGGACAGATGAGAGGTGCCCCTTTTGAAACCATTGCCAGCCAGACTTGTTCCGGCAATATTCCTATGGGAACAATCCCTGATATAAGGAAATTTGAAGGTGGAATCCCAATGCTGGCCATGGCTACCTGGAAGACAAGGACAGTACTTTTCCCTAGGAAGGAAAGCACAGAGCCCCAGTGTTTCAGCAGCAGTTGGGAAGAGACCCTCAACATGCCAAGGTCAGCTGGACCAGTCAGGCAGTCCATGGGAGGCCAAACTAACCAGACCTCTTCTGTGTCCCTTTGGTTTTTTGGGGCCCACAGTGTCACAATGGCCCCTTGATTACAAGAAGACCTGCAGTGTCAAAATGGACCCTTGGTTCAATGGGATCCCAGACTTTCACAATGGTCCCTAGGTTCCATGAGGCCTTGCAGTGTTACAGTGGTCTCTGTGGTTCCCCAGGCCCCACAATCTCATGTGACCTCTGTTCCATGAGCCCTGCAATGTTGAAATGGACCTTTGCACCTTGAGGGTTCGCGGTGTCACAATGGTCTCCTTTGGCTCCACAGTGTCACAATGGATGACTGAGGCCCCCTCTGTGTCACCCTGGACCTTTGGCTCCATGCAACCCTGCAGTGTCACAAAGGCCTCTTGGTTTCACGAGGCCCCACAGTATCATAATGGTCCTCTTGGTTCTGTGGGGACCCCCAGGGTCACAATGGTCTCACAGGCTCCATGAAGCCTCACAGTGTCACAATGCTTTGCTTATTCCATGAGGCCTCATAGTTTCACTATGTCCATGATTCCACGAGTCATGAGTCTCCTCAGTGTCACAAGGGCCTCTTGGTTCCATGAGGCTGTAAAGTGTCCTAATAATCTCTCCACAGTTCCATGAGGAGAGATGTTCCCAATGTCACAAGGGAACTTTGGCTCCATTGAGTCGCACAATCTAACAATGGCCCCATGGTTCCATGACATCTCAAAACATCATAATGGTCTCCAGAGTTCCAGAAGGCCCCACAGTGTCACAATGGTGCCTTGATGTCACAGGGCCCCACAGTGTCACAATGGTCCCTTGGTTCCATGGCCCTGTGCTGCTGCATTCCCCCCTCTCCTCCTCAGGCCACCCTGCCAGCTGAGAAATGCTCCTTGGGGCTCAGCCTTGGCCAACAGCCCCTGGGCTCAGCTCCTCTGCAGCTCATCACAAACACTGTCTGCTCCAGGCACTGCTGCTGCCCAGCCAGTTCCTGGTTCCTTTAGCAGCATCCCTGGGAACTGTTTCTGTTCCCTCAGCGGCACAACATCCCTGTTCTCACCCTGCCAAAGAAAGCTGTTGGTGCCAAGTGTGGCCAGGATGAGCCATTGCTGTGACTGAAGCCCCTCTCTTGGGGCCCTGCAAACAGCGCTCCAAAAGGAGCCCTTGGAGCTCTCCTGGGCCAGCGACTCCCTCTGAGTGGGGCCTCTCCCAGCCGGGAACTCTCCTGTTTGCTGCACTCGGGGATCCCGAACAACGACGGAGCCTGGGCTGATCCCCCCACTCCTCCAGGCTCAACCCTTCACCCGCTGGGGAGATGCCAAAGGATCCACAGGGAGCATTGCCTGCCATCAGGGGAATTGCTCACAGGTGGCTTGCACTGACTCTTTGTGTCTGTGTGCACACAGGAGTGCCTGTGCTGGGGAAATGTGGCAGAAATGCTGTTCTCTGAGGGGCTTGAGTGCCTTGGACAGCTAAGCAAGTCACACCTGTAAGTGAAGTTATGTCCTGAGAAATATCCTAAGTTTAATGCCTTTAAGAGTTGTTCTTTTGCTAAGTTGTTATGTTTAACATAAGTTATAAGCAGAGTTAGATACTGTTAAATGTTATGCCTCTGTTCAATTGCAAAGTCATGGGCTATAAGTTAGGTTAAATACTGTTAAGTGCTGTTCTTCCACTAAATTGTGAAATTAAAGGTATCAGTTAAGGTTAAGGTGTAAGTTCAGTCCTGTTAAGTTCGAGCTCTCTTAAGCTTTTAGGCCATATTCCTTTTATCCTTGTCCTCACTGGGCTTTTGTCACACACACACACACACACACAGGGACAGTTCTCAGTTCATTTCTGGTTTGATTGCCTGGATTTTTTTTTTTGTTTTGTTTTGTTGTTGCTTTGTTTCCTTGGTGTGCCTGAAGTGTCCAGTCAGGAGCAAAGTGACTCTTGCCAAGGAACTTTGTGCTGCTGTCCCATAATATTAAATCTGGTTTTTGCTGATCCCTTGCTGGGGATTTTTTCAGCGCTCTCAAGCCCTCGTTGGTAGCAGGGTGAAGGAGCCCTGGCCCAGGCTCTGGCCCTGGGGGACACGGGGACGCTGCCGGGGGGTCCCTGTCCCCCTGTGCCACCCCCAGGGCCCCGGCCCCCGTCCCCGTGTCAGGCTCTGGGGTCGATCTCGTGGAACATCCTCTGGGGGAGGCTGCGGGGCCGGGGGCAGGGGGACCCGGGGGGACAGGGGACCCTGCTGTGCACGAGCAGGGTTGGACTGCTCTGGGGGGATCTGTGAGGGGGGCTGGGGCAGAGTGACCTCCCCAGTGACCTCACACAGCCCTGTGATGTCACACAGTCATCTGTGATGTCACACAGTTCATGTGATGTCACACTGCCACCTGTGATGTCACACAGCTCCTGTGATGCCACAGAGTCCCCAGTGGTGCCACACAGCTTTTTTGCAATGTCACAAAGCCACCTGTGATGTCACAGTCCACTTTGGTGTGTCACACAGCACCCTTGTGATGTCACTGAGCCACCTCTGGGATGTCAGCCTGGAATGTCAGGCAGTTGCACTGTGATGTCACAAAAGACTCTGTGATGTCAGAAAGCCACAATGCGATGTCAGAATCTGTTCTGTGATGTCACAACATGCTCTATGATGTTACACAGCCACCCCGTCATGTCACAACTCATTCTCTCATGTCACCGAGCCACCCTCTATTATGGCAGGATCTCCTCTATGGCCACACACCCTACTCTATGATGTCACAGAAGCTGTGTGATAGCACAACTCCCTCAGTTATGTCACAAAACCCTCTCTGTGATGCCACACTGTTATGAGTAGAAAAGTTGCCCATTTTATTAAAACGTTGCAGAATTCCCAGTTTGGGCCAGCTGCTGCCAGGGTGGAGTTCTAACTGTCTGTTGTTGTAATCACCTGTTGTTAATAGTTTTTCATTAACTACCTGTTGTTGATGGTTGGGAATTCCCCTTTTTGTCGAGTGGCTCCCTGCTGCTTCCTGGAGGATGGCACCTGGGACAGTGAAGAGGACGGGACAACCAAGTTGGCATTCAAATGACATCGGGGTTGGCATGCAAATGAGGAAGCCTCGCACCAAACCTAGCTAAAAACCCCTAAAAACAATGAACCAACATGGAATTGAGGGATCAAAGTGATATCTAGACATGAAGACCAGAATCCAGCATCCGCTAAGACCCCATTTACCCCTCACCCTAACCTAAAAACACGCTGTTCTCTTTAGAACAGAAGTGATTGCAGCATTCTGTGATTGATATTGACCCAGGGTCTCTCCTCAGCAGCTCTGGCCTGCTCACAGAAGGTGTGCCTGGAGCTCTGACCCAGTGTGGACAACCTTGCTCCACATTGCCCAGCCCCATCCTGTCTGTCCTCACTGCCCTGGGCCCTGCTGTGCTTGCAGAGCTGGCTGCACTCAGCCTAAGAGGGGTTTTCCCTTTTTGTACTTTTTGCAGCCATCTCAAACTCCTGAGTTTCCCTACTGCAAACAGACATACTGCTCAAGTGTGTGCCAGCCCCAGGTGCCACCAAAGGCACTGCAGAGCTGCCCTGGGCCAGCTGTGAGGGTGGATCATCAGCCCAAGCTGCACTGGGCCCTGCAAGGGGCTGTGGCCATGGGCACTGCACTGACCCCACTTCTGGGTTTGGCTGCCACGGCCACCGTGAGAAATGAAACTGTCCTTGGAAACACTGGGGAGCACTGGTAATGCTGTGGGAGACACTGGGACACACTAGGAGTGATCCTGGTGGATATGGGTGCAAACTGGGGACACTGGGGCCATTGCAGAGAAGACTGGGGCCACTGGCGCATCCTGTGGATGACACTGGGATGAACTGGGAGGGACTGGGAATAAACTCAGGTGTATTGGGAGGGACTGGGCTGTACCGGGGTTGTACTGGTCTGTACTGGGGATGAACTGGGCTGTACTGGGAGGGACTGGAGAGGTTGAATGGGCTGTTCCCGCCTCCACCGCATTCCATTTGCCAAGACTCCCGCCCATCACCGCCCAAATCCAATCAGAGCCAGAGATCGGAGACTCGGGGACGCTGCCTACGGTAGCCACAACTGTCGTCATGCCCCACAGCCCGATTCAGCCCCATTGGAGCCAGGACTACAACGCCCGTCATGCCCTGTGCTCCCCAGAAGCCCAGGATCCGCCAACTGTTTGTCCCTTAAGTGTCTCTCAGACCCTCCAGGATCCCTCAGTGCCCCCTCAGCGCCCATTTGGGACCCCCAAAAGCATCCCCAGACCCCCTGAGTGCTCCCAACCCCACAGATGCCCTGTACAGCCACTTCTGGGAATTCATCTCCACTCATCCCCCGCAGCCCCAGAGCTCCTCAGAACACAGTCCCGCGCCTAAAACTCCTGCCGTGCCCCTCACCCTAAAAAGCCCGGTTGGAGCTCCCAGACCTCCTCCCAAGGGCTCCCAAACCGTTTACGTTCCCCCCCAAGGGCCTCAAGTGAAGTGACGGCTCAGACTCAGAAGTGTCCCCCAAGTACCTTCCCGGACCTCTAAAATCTTGTTCGAACCACTTCTGGGACTACGGCTCCCATCATGCTCCGCGGCGCATGTCCCGCGTTTTTCCAGCCGGGACTTCATCTCCCGCCATGTCCCGCGCCCCGCCGAGAGCCATTGCAGCTGCGCCCAGAACTCCCATGATGCTCCACGGCCCCGTTAAACCATATGATACCCACGCCTACAATTCCCATCACCCCCCATGGCCCACAGAGCCCCATTCGAGCCCGCCAAGGGCCCGCCCGGACCCAGAAGTGCCCCAAATTCCCCTCCCTGACCTCCAAGGGCCCCCCTGGACCCCCAAGTGCTGCCCCGGACCCTGAACTGTCCCTCAGAATCCCTGAGTGCCCCTCCAAGTGCCCACCCGGCTCCCCCAGGTGCCCTCCAGACCCTCAAGTTCTCTCTGAATTCCCTCCCCAGACCCAGAACTGCCCCAAATGTGCCCCAGAAAGGTTTCTAGGGACCCCTAAGTGGCCCCTTTTACCCTGTCTGTGAAAATGACAAAAATGATTACAAAAGGATTTAAAATGTGACTACTTAGCATAAAGAAGGAGAAATCAATAGCGAACACCGGTCTATGAAATAGTGACAGGAATTGTGTTACTTAGAACCAATGACCAATAAATTTTTTGCTTGCTAAAAATGCATAGATTTTGAAATATAAATAATGAAATTTGGTCACACAGATATAGAATAACACCATTATAAATAAATTGGAACAAATAATTATCATTTATTAATTCATTGCTTTTCAACAGGAAAATTCATAAATTTTTTATGCTTTGGGATGGCATTCTGTAAGAGACAGTCCATAGATCCCTCATCAGCCTCACAACTGCCGTCAAGGATGGAGATTGAAGCGCTCCCCAAGGACTGAGACTGAGACCCTTCAAATTCTAACCCGGGGTACTGGCCTGACTGGAGCGGGATGTCTGCCATGGGAAGCGGGATGTTTCCCATAGGAACCAGTCCTGAAACAACGGGCCCCGCTCACTGCTGGCACGGGTTTGTGCTGTTCAGAACTGGACTGTCTGTACCTGTTCCCAATGGATTTATTCTTCACTGTTCCCTCCATGTGCCGTCTTGCTCCCTCCCGGCGGTAGATTATAAAAGAGCCCTGAGTTAACCAAAGACTTTGAAATTGTCCCCGACGTGACCAGAGGGATCTCTTGGCCAGGCCACAAGGATTTCATCTCTCTGTTGGTAGCTATTCCCTGCCTCCTTTCTCTCTTTCTCTGTCCTTTATATTCTTTCTAATCCTTCTGTTACATCTGCTGTGGGCACTCAATCAAAGGTGCATTTGTTTTGATTGAAAGTCCCTTGCCGTGTGTCTTTAGGTGCTGGAAAATAATGATAAATAAAGTACACATAGTTCATAGTATAAAACGTAGACACCAGCCCCGGGATGGGGAGTGTGCCTCTGTCTGACCTCTGGCAGGCCAGAGAAAAAAATGTTATAGATAAGAAACAATAAACAACCTTGGAAACCAGAGACGAAGAATTCAGACTCCTTCTTCAAAACACCAGGCTGGGAAAAAAGGATTCTTGGGGTCATCCCTGACTGCAGGGAACCCGAGATTGGCCTTCTGGACTACCTGGGTCAACATTAGAGTAAATCTGGAAGTTTTGCTTTAGCCTGTTAAGCCACGTTGCTGGAGTCTCGTCTTTTTCCTGGGTGCTGTCAAACGCTGACCTGGTATTACTCCCTCTAGGCACTGATTCTTTTATCCCTCTGGTCATCAGGGACCTGTGATCTCTCATATTCCTTCTCCCTTCTTCTTGATTAAGGTCCCAGACAGGCTCCACTAAAGGCATTTTTCGGTCACCTGGGCGCCCAGATTGGCTTTCTTACTCCCAAATTTTCATTCCTGCAGTTCTTATTAATCGAGGCTCTTCTGGGGAAAATAGGATGTTAAAGATGGAGCTCAGTTCTCCCCATGTATAAATATTAGGGCTAAAAATGGATCAATTTGATTTGCTATACCTACTGTGTCTTCCACTAAATTTCACAATTCTTTCTTAAAGTTTCTAACTTCGGACACAGTCAAGGGAGCATTTACAAATCCAATCTCACTGGCCACCCTGCCCATGGGAACTACTCTGAGGGGGACAATTTTTCCACTTTAGCCACTTTGGTCCGGGTGTTACAACATCAGCTGTGGAGGCTGACTGGGTAACTTCACTCTTGGGCATGAGATTCTGAGATGTTGTTTGGCTTTTCATTTGTGCTGGGGAGGCAGAGCGGGAACTTGCTAGTGAATAAGGGGTGAATGAGATGGCAGAGGTAAGGGGACGGTAGTGAAGGGTAAAGAGAGTAAGGAGAGGGTTGAGGGGAAGGTGGCAGAGGTATAACTGGGTTAGGAGGTGTTAAAGGAATGACAGCTGGGAGAGGAGGAGGAATTGGGTCCACAGACAGAGGAATTGGAGGAAGGATTTGAGGTACTGCAAGGGTAGGAGGAAGGAAGTGGTCAAGGGGGTCCCAGTTTTTGTCAGCCTTCCCAGCCTCTTCTTCTTCTTTTACTTTCCTAGCTTGCTTTCTTTCTTTTAATTTATAGACTCTTGTATTTTCCTCCTCTGAGGTGTACTTTAGCCAGCAGGTGACGTTCTATATGTGATGGGCCTTTTGCAGGAACTTGAGGCAAAACAGAAGTTGCATCACCTTTGGACAGAGAGGCAGGTAACTCAGGAAATGTTTAAGGATGTTGTCAGGTCATGCAGAAAGAAAATTAGAGAGGTGAAAGCTAAAGGCTTAACCAGGCCACTTCTGTGAAGGATAATAAAAATGTTTCTATAAATAGATTAATGGCAAAAGGAGGTACAAGGACAATCTCCATTCATTATTAGGGGAGATATGGTTACCAAATATGAGGGAAAGGCTGAGGTACTTAACCCCTTCTTTGCCTCAGTTTTCAAGAAAAAGACAGGTTGCACTTAAGAGAAGTGTTCTCCTGAGCTGGTGGATGGGCACAGGGAGCAGAACAGCCCCCTGTAAGTGAGGAGGGAGTAGCTGGGGACCTGCTGAGCCACTCAGATGCTCACAGGTGTCTCTGGGAGGAGATGGGATCCATCCCAGGGGGATGAGGGAGTTGTGGATGAGCTCCCCAAGCTGCTCTCCATCATTTACCATCAGTCCTGGCTCAGCAGGGAGGTCCCAGAGCACTGGAGGTGCCAATGTGAGCCCATCCCCAAGAAGGGCTGGAAGGAGGAGCTGGGGAACTCCAGGCCTGTCAGCCTGACCTGGGTGCCCAGCAAGGTTATGGAACAGATCACCTTGAGTGCCATCACAGGGCACCCACAGGATGGCCGAGGGATCAGAGCCAGCCAGCGTGGATTTCAATATCTGCACTGATGATCTGCATGAGGGGACTGAGTCCAGCATTGCCAAAATTGCAGATGACACCAAGCTGGGTGTGAGTGTTGATCTGCTGGAGGGTAAGAGGGCTCTGCAGAGGGACCTGGACAGGCTGGATCCAGGGCTCAAATCCAACAAGGTGAGGCTGAACAACACCAAGTTCTGGGTCCTGTACTTTGGCCACAACAATGCCTGCAGCACTACAGGCTGGGGCCAGAGTGGCTGGACAGCAGCCAGGCAGAAAGGGACCTGGGGGCACTGATGGACAGCAGGCTGGACATGAGCCAGCAGTGTGCCCAGGTGGCCAAGCAGGCCAGTGGCTCCTGGCCTGGATCAGGAATGGTGGAATGGTGTGGCCAGCAGGAGCAGGGCAGGGATTCTTCCCCTGTGCTCAGCACTGTTTGGGCAGCACCTTGAGTGCTATGTTCAGTTCTGGGCCCCCAATTTAGGAATGACATGGAGGGGCTGGAGCGTGTCCAGAGAAGGGCAGCAAGGCTGGGGAGGGGTCTGGAGCAGTCTGGTTGAAAGAACAAGAGGGAGCTGCGATTGTATAATCTGGAGGCTCAGGGCAGACAATGTGGCATTAGGTTGCAGTTTAGAATTGGTGAACTCAGAATTTTGTCCCAATAAACCTGAGTGGTTTGCCTGCCATCCCCCAGCCCTTGCTGGCCCCAGGGGCTGATGGCATTTGTGCTCCCTCAGGTTCATGTCCCCACACCAACAGCATGGGGGTGCTCCCCCTACTCTGTGCAATGCAAACAGGGGCTGCTGAGCCAGTGCTGCCGTGTCTGTGCCTGCAAGGATGGAGCACCTGTGTGAGCTGGGGGAGAGGCCAGGGCTGCAGAGGGGGGATGTTGTTGGCAGCCCCATGAGGACGCTCTGGGATGCTGCCCTGGGCTGTCCAGCACACTGGGGATGGATCAGCCCCTGATCTGCTGCTCCTTCCCATCTCCCCCAGGGCCCTTGCAGAGCCCCAGCCATGCTGTTTGCCCCCAGCCTGCCCACGGCCAGCCTGGGGCTGCTCACGGGGCTTTTCTGTGCTGAGCATTGGCCTGGGTGTGTTCTTGAGAGAGTCTGGGCAAGGAGCCTGGAGCCCCCAGGCCCTGGGCTGAGGTGTCAGCGCTGCCCCAGCAGTGCCCATGGCCTGTCCCTGCTGCAGCCCCGGCACTGCCACCCCCAGGGCTGTGCCCGGCCCCGAGAGAACTCAGGCCCTGCAGCAACACCAGGGCCACCAGGGCAGCGGGGCAGGGCCACGGCAGCAGCACTGGCAACACCAAGTGCTGCTGCTGCTGCTGGGCACAGCTGCTGGCCAGCACTGATCTGACCCCAGCTGTGCACACAGACATTGCTGCTGCAGCTCCTGAGAAGGCACACAAGGAGGATCTCTGGTGAAAACTTTGCTGGGAGATGCTTTAATTCATTTACAGTCACTGACAGCACAGCTCCTCATAGAAACAGGCTGTGGGTCACAGTAAAGGAGAAGGGAAACAAAATGAGAAACGGCAAAAACAATGACATCACTTTGTAGACAATATTTTAAAATTAAAACAAAGATAAAAGAAGCTCTAAAGTGGAACTAAAAGGAAGTATTGAAGATTACTTTTATTACAAGTGATTGGCAGAAACGGGCCAGTAGTTTAATGTTTCTGAAACCATCCAGTCATCAGTGCCCACATGGAAGCCTTGAGCTCCTGGTTCCTCAGGCTGTAGATGAGGGGGTTCAGGGCTGGAGTCACCACTGAGTACAGAACTGACAGGGCCAGATCCAGGGATGGGGAAGACATGGAGGAGGGCTTCAGGTAGGCAAACATTGCAGTGCTGATGAACAGGGAGACCACAGCCAGGTGAGGGAGGCAGGTGGAAAAGGCTTTGTGCCGTCCCTGCTCAGAGGGGATCCTCAGCACAACCCTGAAGATCTGCACATAGGAGAAAACAATGAACACAAAGCAGCTTGAGGCTACACAGAAACTTACAGCAAGAAGCCTAAGCTCCCTGAGGTAGGATTTGGAGCAGGAAAGCTTGAGGATCTGTGGGATTTCACAGAAGAATTGGCCCAGGACATTGCCATGGCACAGGGGCAGAGAAAATGTATTGGCCGTGTGCAGCAGTGAATAGAGAAAGGCACAGGCCCAGGCCGCTGCTGCCATGTGGGCACAAGCTCTGCTGCCCAGGAGGGTCCCGTAGTGCAGGGGTTTGCAGATGGACACGTAGCGGTTGTAGCACATGATGGTCAGGAGGGAAAGCTCTAATGACATGAAAAACACAAAAAAAAAGACCTGTGCAGCACATCCAGTGTAGGAGATGTTCCTGGTGTCCCATAGGGAATTGTGCATGGCTTTGGGGACAGTGGTGCAGATGGAGCCCAGGTCAGTGAGGGCCAGGTTGAGCAGGAAGAAGAACATGGGCGTGTGCAGGTGGTGGCCGCAGGCTATGGCACTGATGATGAGGCCGTTGCCCAGGAGGGCAGCCAGGGAGATGCCCAGCAAGAGGCAGAAGTGCAGGAGCTGCAGCTGCCGCGTGTCTGCCAATGGCAGCAGGAGGAAGTGCCTGATGGAGCTGCTGTTGGACATTTGATTTCTCTGGCCATTGGGAGCTGTTCATGGAGAAAAGTCAGTGACCGGTTGGGAGAAACTGCCTTGCTGTGCAGACATAGGAGGGGCACAGGGACCTGTCCTCATGTTCCTCTTTGAGTCTCTGCTAACACAGAAGGCCCTGTCAGCATCTGCCCTCCCACTGCCAGAGAACAGAAACGGTAATGTCTCTTTAAATGTACTAGTGTTATTCACAGCTTTTCTTCATCTCCCCTGCTGATTATTTTTGGATGTCAGAAACTCTCAGCATTTCTGCTGCCCTCAGGGAGAACAGTGAGTTCTCTGAGGAAAGGTGGTGAGTGGAGAGGGAGGGAAGGAGGTCTGTCACCCTATCCTGTTCCAGGATTCTCTAGGCTTTCATCTTTCCCAGACAGAGGATGATCACCCTCCCATGTTTCCTTTAAAAACCATCCTGTCATTGCTGAGAGCAGATGGATCCCCACAGTCCACAAAATGTCCATCCCCTTCTCAAGGTCTCAGCCCCACATTTGTACCCAGGACAGGGCTCATGTCACCAATGCAACAGCATTTTCTCATCATAGACCTTCTGTGTCTCACCATGGGACTTTTAGATAACACAGAGATGCTACAGGACAGGAATGTATCCTGGAGGGAAGCTCAAAGTTTGGACTGAAATCTCAGGGATATTCGAGGTGTCCTTATGATGGCATGGGATGAAGGGAGATGCAGCTCCTTCCCTGGCTGCACTGACAGCATTGCCCAGAGCCGGGCACTGGGGACAGCGTCACCCTGAGCCAGCTGTGCCCCCTGCCAGAGCCCCCAGGGCCAGGCAGCTGCTCCCAGCCCTGTGCTCTGCAGAGGGAACTGGGCCTGGGGCTGCAGAGCTGCCCCACGGCTCTGCTGCAGCTCTGCCTGCACAGGAGGGGCTGCACGCCTTGGAGCCCCAGCCCTGAGGGCAGAGGCTGGGCTGGGGGCACAGGAGGGAGGGGGCTTGTTCAGAGGGAGGGGCTGCACTGGAGGGGATCCTGTGGGCATCTCTAAACTCTCCCTGCCACAGCATTGCTGGGGTTTGTTTTCTCTCATTGCCTGATCTTCTCTCTGCTTCCTGGAGATTTTCCTCCTGCAGGTGTTTCCCTGTGCCTGATCTCTCTGTGCCAGCACTCACAGAGCCCAAATCTCTGGGCACTCTCCTTGGCCTGACAGAACCCTGCCTGCTTTCAGGGCACTGCCTGGGAGCAGGTTCTGTTTGCAGGTGGGAGAAAGGACAGCTCAGACTGAGCCTGATGGCTCCAGCAAAGGGGATGCTGGTGTTGTCCACAGGCAGAGTGGCTAAAAGTACATTAGGGATCTCCTGTGAATCTACAGAACACAAAAATAACAGTTCCAATGTCTCAGGAACTTTTAACATTTCATAATTAATAATTCATAATCAATCTTTAATATTAATCCCCCCACTCCCTGCCATTCTCCAATATTAGGAAACTGAATACAAAGTCTTTGGAAATGTCCTAATTTTTAATGAAATCCTTGTATTGGAAATATTTTATGACTGACCAGCGTTCCTCAGCATGTCAAAGCTTCATGAGCATTTCACCTCTCCTGCACCAGAAATATTCGGAGTTTTACTCACAGAGTCTGTAGGCATTGGGATGTTCCAGCTTTAGGAGATCACTGCAGGAGCTGCAGCTGCATTTTTCTGCAGCTAGAGGTTCCTGTGCCAAGGGCTGGCAGTGATTCTGCCCCAGGCACTTCTCAGCACCTTCCCAGCCCTGACTGATTGAAGCTCTCTGTGCCTCTGTGCTGTGCCCAGGGTGGCTGCAGGTAGTCCCCAGTCTTGCTGGGTTGGCAGAAGAGCTGCTCATCAAGAGAAATGTCTTTTTGAAGGTCTTCTTGGTTTGCCAGGAGCTGCTTCTGTGCCAGGAGCCCAGCCCAACTCAGCAGCACAGACACAGCACAAGGACTTTAATGAGCCTCTAGGGCTTTGATGTTGTTTACATCAAGCTCAGTCCCTGAGAGAGTGTTCAAAAAACTTCTCAAGAACTCAAACTTAAATTGAAAGTCCGAAGTTTCTTGAAGTTGTTATGGGTCCCACTGAGGAACATAACTCAAAAAGTGTCCCCAGTTCCAGTTAGAGCAGAACACTGGAGGCAATGATGGCAGCTGGGGACAAACAAGGCAAAGGTGTCTCTGGTGCTGAGCAAAGCTGGATGTGTTTCAGGAATGCAAAGGGCCAAGGCCTGAGCCCCAGCCCCTGGCCAGGCAGATCCTGTCCCTCCCTCCTTGCTCAGGGCTCTTGCCGGGATGGGCACTGGCATGTGGGGATGTGCAATGCCAAGGGCAGGGGCATGGGGCGGCCCCTGCCAGGCTGCTGAGCAGGGACAAGGAGGCAATGAGGCCCCAGGCCTGCAAGGGTCACTTGTCCCCTCGTGGCCTCAGGCCCAGGCCCAGCAGCCATGGCCAAAGTGCTGCCCAGGTTGGCTCTGGCAGGGCTGTCTTGCAGCTGCTGCCCATCCCTGTGCCCTGTGCAGCCCAGGCTGTCCCACGGTGTCCCTGCCCTGCGCCTCTGTCCCTGCAGGCTGTCGGCATCCCCCGGCTGCCCCACCTGGCTGGGCCCTTCCTTTGCTGACAGCTCTGCCTCCTGCCTGCCCCTGCCTGCCCACACAAAGCCTAGGGATGACCCAGACTTATTCTGGGGGCCATGTTGCACCACAGCCCTGCTCTGAGAGGGAAATTCCTTTCTCTTTGGGTCCTGTCTGGCCCTCCCTATCTGTCCTTTGCATTAATTCTTTCTTTCTCTGTCTGTTCTCTACTATGTCAAAAGGATCCACCATCTCTGAAACCACCGTTCAGTCCCTTCCAGGGCTCCCCTCTGCTGTCCTCAGTCCCCACTCAACTGAGCACAGAGCTCCTCTGTCCCTGTTCAGTGCTCATGTGCTTGAGGCCTCCAAACCCCACCTTGGAAGACATCTGGCCCCTCTCCAAGGTATTGGCAAATGAAAACATTCTGCTCATAGTCTAAGAAAATCACCTCAGGACAACACCAGTCAGACCTGTGTGTCCTGGCTACTTTTGCCTTGGAGCAATCCTTGGATAGATGGAATTTTATAGGCCGAATTTCAGTTTTGCCCATGGGCACTTTGATGTGAACAACAATTCTCTTCCATTGGAAGGAAAGCTGAGGCCCAGTGTTTCAGGGGCAGATGAGCAGCAGCCACCAAGGGCCAAAGTGAGCCAGACCTTTCTGGAATTGCAGCTTGTGCCTGAGAGAAATCCTTGGATACAAATAATTTGGGAGGTAGAATACAAGTTTTGGCCACTGGTCCCTTGATGAAAAGGCATTTCTTTTCCATATGAAGGAAAGCAGAGAGCCCCAGGGTTTGATGGTAGATGAGAAGCAGCCCCTGGGAGGCCAAGTCAGCCAAACTTGTCTCTCCTGGCAGCTTTTGCTTGGGAGCTATCCTTGGATATATGAAATTTATATTTATATTTATATTTATATGGGGCCAAATCTCAATTTGGCCATGGCCCCTGGATGAGGAGACTGTTCTATTTCCATCACAAGGAAGGCAGAGAGCCCCAGTGTTTCAGGGGTAGATGACAGGTGGCCATCAGACCCCACAATGCCAGCAAGAGCTGGCAGGTTTTGTCTGGGAGAAACCCTTCATGTAGTTAATATTTTAGGAGTAGCAATTTTGGCCGTGGAGGAATAAGAAGATTCTTTTCCATAGGAAGGAAAGCACAGAACCCCAGTGCTTCAGGGGCTGATGAACTGCAGGCACCAGAGACCAAGGCCAGCCAGACCTTTCTGTAATGGCAGCTTTTGTGTAGGAGCAATCATTGGATATAGGACTTTTGAAGGTGGAATCCCAATTTCGACCATGGGCACCTGGAGAAGAAGGATGGTTCTTCTCCCTTAGGATGGAAAGGGCAGAGCCCCAGTGTTTCAGGGCAGAATTCAGGCAACCACCAGAAGCCAAGGCCAGCACAACCTGTCTGTACTGGGAGATCTTGTCCGGGAGAAAAAACCCTTGAATGCAGGAATTTTGGAGGACAAGTACCAGTTTTGGCCAAGGGTGCCTGCACAGGAGGGCCAGTTCTTTTCCATAGGAAGGAAAGCACAGAGCCTCACTGTTTGAAGGCAGGTGAGAGCCAGCCCTCAGGAAGACAAGGTCAGCCAGACGTGTTGGTAATGGCAGCTTTTATGTGGGAGAAATCCCTGGATATTGGGAATTTTGGAGGGGGAATCCCATTTTGGCCATGGATGCTTGAATGAGAAGGGCAGCTCTTTTCCAATTGAAGGAAAGCCCAGACCCCAGGGTTTCAGGGGTACATGAGAAGAGACACTTGACATGCCAAGGGCAGTTGGAGCAGTCAGGCCAAGCCAAGCAGGCCTGTTCCCTTGTTTCCATGGGGCCCTGCAGTGTCACAGTGGTGGTGTCATATTGGATCCTTGGTTCCATCAGGCCCAGACGTCTCACACTGGCCTCTTGTTTCCACAGGGCTCCAGAGTGTCACAATGGTCCCTGGCTTCCATGAGGCCTTGCAGTGTCACAGGGGTCTCCTTGGTGTCGCAGTGTCACAATGGACCCTTGGTTCCATGGGGACTCGCAATGTCAGAAGGGTCTCCTTGATTCCCTGAGGCCCTGCAGAGCCCCTTGATTCAAAGAGGCCTCCAAGTGTCACAATGGCCTCCAGGATTCCATGAGGCCCCGCAATGTCACAATGGACCTTTGGTTCCATGTGGTCCTACACTGATCCATGGATCCTTAGTTCCATGGGGCCCTGCAGTGTCACAATGGACTCCTTGGTTCCATGGTGCCCCACAGTGTGACAACTGCCCCTTGGCCTGCCAAGACTCCAGTGTGTCACAATGGTTCCTTGTTTCCATGAGGCCTTGCAGTGTCACAATGGTCTCCATGATCCCATAAAGACTTTCAGTGTCACAACAGACCAACGGTTTCATGCAGCCCTACAGAGTCACTATGGTCCCCTTGGCTCCACAAGGCTCTGAAGTGCCAAAATGGCCCTTTGGTTCCATGATGCCCCAGAGTGTCACAATGGAATCCTTGGTTCCACGGTGTCAGAATGGACCCTTCGTCCCGTGGACACCCACAGTGTTCACTGCAGTCCCCTTGATTCCACCAGGCCCTGCCATGTTCTAATGGCCCCTTGGTTCCAGTGGGTCCCAAAGTGTCAGAACAGTCTCCATTGTTCCCTGAGGCCCCACAATGTCACTGTGCTCCCCTTGGCTCCACAGGGCCCCACAGTGGAACAATGGACTCTTGGTTCCATGAGGTTCCTCAGTCACAATGGTCTCCTTGGATCTGCAGTGTCACAGTGGCCCTTTGGCTCCATGTGGCCACGCTGTGTCACAATGGCTCATGGTTCCATGAGGCCATGCAGCTTAACAAGGGATCCTTGGTTCCATCAGGCCTTGCTGTGTCACAAGGGACTTCTGGTCCCATGAGCTCTCACACTGCCAGCAGGAGTCTCCTTGGTTCTGAAGTGTCACCATGGACCCTTCGTTCCATGAGGTTCCGCAGTAGAACACGGTCACCTTGGTTCTGTGAGGTTCTGCAGTGTCACAATGCATGGTTCCACCAGGCCTTGCTGTGTCACAATGGCCCCTTGGTTCCAAGAGGTTTCTCAGGGTCACAATGGTCTCCTTGGATCCGCAGTATCACAATGGACCATTGGTTCAATGTGGCCCCAGTGTGCCCAAATGGATTTTGGTTCCATGGGGTTCTGCTGTGTCACAATGAACCCTTTGTTCCATGACTTTGCACAGTGTCACAGCTGACTCCTTGGTTCTGTGAGGTCCCACTGTCACCAGATCTCTGAAATATCAGAATAAGGCTCCGTAACACTAATTTGCTATTTCAGAGGGAATAATTTATTCAGGCCTGAGGTCCAACATGGGATAATTCCTAACCTTATATGGACATGGGATTCAACCAGTGTGTTGCTTTTATACAGTCACTGAATGTGAATTACAATTTACCCATTTCCATAAAATCCACCCCAAGTTCCCAGATTCACTCCTTGTTTTCTCCATTCCTGCACCCTTGAGCCAGATGTCTTCTTCTTCTCTTCTACCCATCCTTGCTGGGAAAGCAGCCCGTGCGTGCCTTGTTCTTGTGCTGAAAGTTCACAGGCAGGGTAAAAATGGAATGAACCATTTTGGTATCAGCCCCAGGGTAGGCAGAGGCAGACAGGAGGCAGAGCTGTCAGCAAAGGAAGGGCCCAGCCAGGTGGGGCAGCCAGGGGATGCCGACAGCCTGCAGGGACAGAGGCGCAGGGCAGGGACACCATGGGACAGCCTGGGCTGCACAGGGCACAGGGATGGGCAGCAGCTGCAAGACAGCCCTGCCAGAGCCAACTTGGGCAGCACTGTGGCCATGGCTGCTGGGCCTGGGCCTGAGGCCACGAGGGGACAAGTGACCCTTGCAGGCCTGGGGCCTCATTGCCTCCTTGTCCCTGCTCAGCAGCCTGGCAGGGGCCGCCCCATGCCCCTGCCCTTGGCATTGCACATCCCCACATGCCAGTGCCCATCCCGGCAAGAGCCCTGAGCAAGGAGGGAGGGACAGGATCTGCCTGGCCAGGGGCTGGGGCTCAGGCCTTGGCCCTTTGCATTCCTGAAACACATCCAGCTTTGCTCAGCACCAGAGACACCTTTGCCTTGTTTGTCCCCAGCTGTCATCACTGCCTGCAGTGTTCTGCTCTAACTGGAACCTGGGGACACTTTCCCAGTCATATCCCTCAGTGGAACACATTAAAACTTCAAAAAACTTCAGAGTTTCAATTTAATTTTGAGTTCTTGAAAAGTTTCTTGAAGACACTCTCAGGGACTGAGCTTGATGTAAACAACACCAAAGCCCTGTGAGAATCATTACAGTTTTCCTAGTCAAGTGATGGAAAAAGATTTCAAAGAACTTGTAAGAAATACACATTCTTATTTTAAATGAAGTATTTTATATTATCTCCCTTTAGACCAGAGATGATTTCAGCAGTCTGTGATTGATATTGACCCAGGGTCTCTCCTCAGCAGCTCTGGCCTGCTCACAGAGGCTGTGCCTGGAGCTCTGACCCAGTGTGGACAACCTTGCTCCACATTGCCCAGCCCCATCCTGTCTGTCCTCACTGCCCTGGGCCCTGCTGTGCTTGCAGAGCTGGCTGCACTCACCTAAGAGGGATTTTCACTTTTTGGGGTTTTTGAAGCAATCTGAACCTCTTGAGTTTCCCCACTCAAACAGACACACTGCTCAGGTGTGTGCCAGCCCCAGGTGCCACCAAAGGCACTGCAGAGCTTCCCTGGGCCAGCTGTGAGGGTGGATCATCAGCCCAAGCTGCACTGGGCCCCTGCAAGGGGCTGTGGCCATGGGCACTGCACTGACCCAACTGCTGGGTTTGGCTGCCACGTCCACCGTGAGAAATTAAACTGTCCTTGGAAAAACTGGGGAGGACTGGGACATACTGGGGTACACTGGGAACGCTGTGGGAGACACTGGGACATACTGGGAGTGACACTGGGGAAGAGTGGGATGACCTGGGAACACGAGGAATGCTGAGGGGGAATCTGGGTGGACTGGGATGGACTGTGGGGGTACACTGGGACATACTGGGAGTGATGCTGGGGCAAACTGCAGACACTGGGGCATCCTCTGGATGAAACTGGGGTGAACTGGAAGGGACTGGGAATAAACTCACGTGTATTGGGAGGGACTGGGCTGTACTGGGAGGGATTGGAGGGGCACTGGGTTTGAACTGCGCTGTACTGAGGATGAACTGGTCTGCACTGGGAGGGACTGGAGGAGGGTGAATGGGCTGTTCCCACCTCCACCGCATCCCATTTGCCGAGGCTCCCGCTAATCACTGCCTGCAGCCAATCAGCGCCAGGGATCCAGGCCTGGGGGCGGTGCCTAAGGTTGGCGCCATCTTTCCTGTTTGCCTTCAACTCTCATCATGCCCCGCGGCCGGTTACAACCCCGTTAGAGCCAGAACTACAACGCCCGTCATGCCCCGCGCTCCACAGACACACCCCCCCCCACGGGATCCGCCCCCGTCTGTCCCATAAATGGCCCCCAGACCCTCCAGGATCCCTCAGCGCCCATACGGGACCCCCCAAAGCGTCCCCAGACCCCCTGAGTGCTCCCAACCCCACAGATGCCCGGTACAGCCACTTCTGGGAATTCATCTTCTCTCATGCCCCGCAGCCCCAGAGCCCCTCAGAACACAGTCCCGCGCCTGAAACTCCTGCCGTGCCCCGCACCCTAAATAGCCCGGTTGGAGCTCCCCGAGCTCCCCCCGAGTACTCTCGAACCATTTACGTCCCCCCCCGAGGATCTCAAGTCGCAGGTCGGACGCAGAAGTGTCCCATAAGTGCCCTCCCGGACCCCCAAATGCCGCGTTCGACCCACTTCTGGGACTACAGCTCCCATCATGCTCCGCAGCGCACCTCCAGCGCTAGTCCACTCGGGACTTCATCTCCCGTCATGCCCCGCGCCCCACTGAGAGCCATTGCAGCTGCGGCTCGAACTCCCGTGATGCTCTGCGGCCCCATTGAACCGTACGATACCCGTGCTTACAACTCTCATCACCCTCGTGCCCCAGAGAACCCCATTCGAGCCTCCCAGGGGCCCGCCCGGACCCCGAAGGGCCCCAAATTCCCCTCCCTGACCTCCAAGCGCCCCCCTGGACCCCCACGTGCTGCCTGGGACCCCGAACTGTTCCTCAGAGTCTCTGAGTGCCCTTCGAAGTGCCCACCCGGCTTCCCCAAGTGTCCTCCAAACCCTCAAGTTCTGTCTGAATTCCCTCCTCAGACCCAAAACTGCCCCAAATGTGCCCCAGAAATGTTTTAAGGGACCCCAAAGTGGCCTCTGTGAGATGCAAAGCTGTGTTTCGTGTCAGGTACAAACAGGCGACGTGTGTACTGTTGAATGTGAAATGTGTGGACCCCGACAATGGGAGAGCTATGAATTCTAATAGTAACTAAGAAAAATAAAGCATGGAAAAAGGTCTTTGAACCTATGTTTTGTTCGCAATTGTTATGTTTGCCCAATTATCCCATCATAAAAACAATATTAAAAGTAGTAACAATTTTAATTGAATAGTTAAAATAAAAATATAAAATTGGATACAATATAATTCGATTAAAATAAGGGATAATTTGGTTCCAATACTAGCGCATAAGCAAGAGATTCCGCGGGGTACGGAGGGCAGGGTTCTTGACCCTTTCCACTTCACCTGCAAACTTGCCAAGTGAAAATCACCCCTTATATGCCATGTGTCAATGCCATCTCCTCCTATTTTCCGTTCGTCACTTTTCTGTCTCCGCCTTCATTACCACCCTTATCACGCATGCGCCACCACTCAGTTTGGTGGTCACACAAGTCTTTGGGGGTCGTCACTGATGAAGGCCCTGTAGTCTTCTTCGCTGTCCTTTAATTCCCCTTTGGGTTACACATGTGCACCAAGCCAGTACAATGTAAGCCAAGACTAACGCATCACTGCATCTACATATCAAGGCAATAAGTCCCTTATAATTAGCATTTTCTGGGACCAAAGCAGGTTCTTAGTCATTTTTAGCAACTGTATCTTCAGCTTCTTTCCTGTGGTCCTTGAAAAAACATCTGCTGGGAAAGGCGGGGGGGGGGGGAGGGGGAAGTGGAGCCCCTCCGCTCCCTCTCCTCTTTGGCATTACTATTTTTAACTTATTTTATTATTTCCAGATATTAATTACTGTATCAATATTGATTACTGTTTCAATTTTTATCAGCATGAATCATACCTATTTACCACACAATTAACCCTGGTTGATTTAGGAGCATTGGAATTAAGGTGTTAAGAATGTTGCTTTTTTCTTGCATTTAATCCATAAAAAAGCTCTGCCATAATAACATTTTGAAGTATAATTTTAGAATATTACTTGTATCCTTGAAATGGTAGCTTTGGAATATATATAAAAGAAATATGCTTATCTCACGCCTTATTGAAGCAGAGAAAAACAGCTTGAGAAAGGAAGATGAACATCACAAGGGTTTATGTCTTCGACCAAAGGGAAGCTGGACATCACTGTTATGAGATTTATAGTCTCTGCAATTAAAAGGTGGACACACATCTGGGGAGCTGGACCCCACCAGACGGGATTTGTCTTTCTATTTTCAGAAACTGGACCGTCACCATCTGGGGATACTCCTTTGAGATACATCCTGAGAAAAACTAAAATCACAACAGTGTATAGAATTGTGATGTAATAAGTTGGAATAAAAATTGCTGATGGGTAAAAAAATTGGAAATAGAAACTGCTGAGAAAGCTGATGAGTACCCCTATAAATACCTGTAACCCTCAATTATTGGTGTGCAGTTGGAGGGAAAACTTCCCCCACTGTACCCAGTGCTGTATTGCTCATACCTTACCATATTAAATAATAAATTGATTGCTGCTTGAATATTGGCCTAGTCAAGCTTCTTATTCATAACACTGTTAGCTGTGCTCTTCTATGGGCTGGCCATGGCACTTGGTAATAAATATGCTGTCATGCTGTGAACTGAATTCACACCTTACAGGGCTGTGTTCACTGGGCCTGCTGGATCAGTGCCCACTTCCTTCCTCTGCTCCTCCTCACTCCAGGACTGTAAGAGACCAGCATGGGGTCAAAGACCCTGCAGTATCATTACCCTCTGGTAATGCTCAGAGGTCCTCTAAGGGCTATGTAATGCACAGCATCTGGGTGTGGGGCATGTGCTAAGGAGAAAGAGAG
This sequence comes from Zonotrichia albicollis, assembly GCF_047830755.1. NCBI lineage: Eukaryota > Metazoa > Chordata > Aves > Passeriformes > Passerellidae > Zonotrichia > Zonotrichia albicollis. The sequence goes on along the minus strand of NC_133827.1, from coordinate 2,482,638 downwards.
AGTCTGTGAGAAAGCTGAGCTGCTCTTACATGGGACTGCAAAAATGACAGGAACTTTTTGGCATATGAAGCTTTCCTTCCAGGTCAGGGACCAGGGAAAGCCTAATCAGCTATGGCCCCACAGGGAAAGTCTGTGCTAAGTCCCAGCACCAAGTGCAGGGCTGTGGGACACGGCTCCTACAACAACAGTACAGCTCTGTGGAAGAGCCCAGCCTTGCATCTGGGTTCCTGCCTGCTTCCCCTTTAGAGATAGCTGTGGCCTGAGGATTTGTGTCTGAGGGAGAGCTCCATCCTTGGGCCTCCTGATCTTTCCCAAGTGGCCAAATGGGGATGCACCAGCAGCTCTGCTGGGAAGGTGCTGGCTCAGTGGCTGTCTTTTGAGACTGTGCCCCCCATATCAGCTTTATGTGTGTGTGTGTGAGGGGTGCTCTGGTGGGTGTGGTTACACACTCACTGGCCTTGGCAGAGCACCAGTCGGAACCTTTGAAGGTTCCAGCTGCTGTAAGGCTCAGGAGGCAGAGCTGGTGCGAGGCACAGGGTGGTACTGTGCAGAGCCATAGGAAGGTGTCCCTGGGCTTGTGAGACAGGCCAGGACAACACAAACTGAGGCCACAGCCATGCTGTGCTTTCAGTTGAGCCTGTGGTGGAGCTGCTGTGCTTGTAGTCAGCATCTAGATGGGGCAGGTGACATATCTATCTTAGCTGCGACAGAAACAGAAGTACAGCCCTTGCACAGCATCCTTCTGCTAGGCTGTGCTAAGCTCAGGGGCCTGTAAACTGGCCCTTAAGACCTAGGTCTCCACACCCTGCCCTTCTGAGCATCAGGAACATGTGCTGTGGTTCCAGCTGCACCTGTGGGAGTAATGGAGAGCGTCAGCCCATGCTGTGCTACACTGCTGAGCTGGCAGCATGGTGGATGCGGGCAGGACGTTCTCCGTTTCCCCAGAGCTGGGGCCTGCAGGCACCTTGATGCCCCTTGGCACAGGCTGTGCCACCCAACAACGCCCAGCAGGCCGGGAGGAGAGCCCAGGGCCAGCAGGAAGCTAAGAGAAAGCCCTGCTCTAGAACTGAGGGAGTTCCACCAGAAGCAAACAAAGATGGTAACTTGAAGAGATTCCCTCTGTGCTCAAAGTTTGTCTGAGAAGACTAAGGCGTGAGCTTGTCAAAAATCCTAGGAAATATCTGGGAAAAGGTTTTATGTATGTTGGTTGTGACCAGGTACAAAGCTCCTGCGCGAAAAGAGCCTCTGCAGCAGGCTGGCTGGCTGAAGGGGTCTTACTTCTTTCTAGAATAAAGATTACCACTCAAATGCAATTTTATTTTTTATTGTATGAGGGGAAAATATTTTCCAGACCTCTAAAACCAGTTTCGAAAATACAGATGTCTTGTGGAAAAAGGAATGAAACATATGGGGATTTCTCTCTACAAGAGATATTTCTAAATATTTCTAAAAATGAAAGGTGAAGACAAAATGAAGTCACTTTTCCTGGATTCTAAAACTACTTAGAAAAATCTTAAACTACTATAGGAATTGGGAAGAAATATTTGGGGATGTGTCTCTACAGAAAAACGATTTTGAAACATTTGTACAGATTTCTAATTTCTAAAACTGAAAAATTAAGCAAATGGGGTTGCTTTTTCTCAGGAGCCCCATGCTGCTGCCTGCCCCCTGGGCTCCCCCAGCCCTCGGGACCCCACCGCTGGTCACAGCAGCCCCTGCCTGGCTCCTGCCTGCCCACACTGTGGGCATCCCCGGCTGCTCCTGCCCATGGAGCTCAGCCAGTGCTGCTGCCGGCTGGGCTTTGCTGCTGCTGCCACCTGGACACTGGGGTGACAGCACCTTCCCTTTAGTGCAACAAAAGAAAGGGCCATCACCTAGCCTGGCAGAGAGTGGGGATAACTTCAGTGTTGTTTAGAGGGCATGGCCAGGGGCCTCAGGGGCAGAGGAAACTACATGTTAGTCTCAGGAGGGGCTGGAGGGTGCTGGGCTGCTCCTGGGGTCTATAGAATAAATCGGGACGGGACAGAGGAGGATGAAAAAAGAAATGAAAGTAGCTTGGGGATACACATGGGGAGAGGAGGTGGCAGTGGGATCTCCAGGAGAATAGGAGATTTCCTTGTCGATGGCTGTTCTGGAGTCTTCAGGTCAAAACTCTTGACACGGATGCCCAGGCCCTTCTAACTGCTGGAGGAGCTGCTCCTGCTGTTTGGGTGTGAGGTGCAGCCACCACGTTACAACTCTTGTCCAGAGATGGAACTGTTGAAAGAAGAGGTGGCTGAGGCCCCAGCTGCCAGTGGCACACAGGGAGCCTCCTGCACAGCAGGGCCCAGAGCTGGCAAGGCTCCCCAGCACGGCTGGAGCTGCTGGCACAGCCTGGCCCAGCTGCACAGCTGCCCCTCAAGGCCCCAGCCAGCAGGGCACGGCTCTGGGCAGGCTCCCTGGCCAGGAGCGGGCCCCAGAGCGCCTCTGCCTTTCAAGGGCAATCTCGTCCCTGCTCTTGCTCCTCCCCACATTGCTTTGCCTCTGCCCTGTGCCCCTGGGGCTGCTCTTGGCCAGGCAGTCTCAGTGGGAGCCAGCACTGGCTGCAGCCCCAGCGGGCCCCCCAGGACAAGGCCCAGCAATTAGGAGGCCAATGAAAGCTCTGGGCGGCAGCAGACCCCTCAGCAGGGTTCTTTAGACAATCATGAACTGGCCACACCTACACTGCAGCCTCACTTGGAATGTTTCCTATGTACAGTAGACAAAAGAAGCTGTTTGAGGGAAAGGTGAACTAAACACTCACCCTTTTCTCTTCCAGCAAGTCCAAATTTGGACAGAGCAATAGATGAAGATCAGCTCCAAGACAAGCAGGCCTGCCAGTAACCCTAGCCAGAAGCCTGTTCCCATACAGAAACCCCTTCCAAGGCCCTTCTGGGCATCAGGAACATGTGCTGTGGTTCCAGCTGCACCTGTGGGAGCAATGGGGAGCGTCAGCCCGTGCTGTGCTGCACTGCTGAGCTGCCAGCATGGTGGATGCGGGCAGGACGTTCTCCATTTCCCCCAGAGCTGGGGCCTGCAGGCACCTTGCCGCCCCTTGGCACAGGCTGTGCCACCCAACAAAGCCCAGCAGGCCGGGAGGAGAGCCCGGGGGCGGCGCAGCTGCTTGGGCATTGGCTGTTTGGAGGGACACGGGCCAAAGCCATCCCTGAGCAGCCACTGCCAGCCCTGGCCCTCCCTCCCCCGTGACTGCTCCCCCAGCCCCAGAGCACAGAGTCAGGCCCTGGCAGGAGCCAGTGCAGCCCCTGCCCAGTCGGGAGCCAAGGCTGGCTCTGGCCCTGGGCTCGCGGCAGGGCTCCCGCTCGGGGCTGCTCCTGTGCCTTGGGCCTCTGGGCACTCAGGGCCAGCTGTGGAGCAGCTGCAGCAGGAGGGATGTTGGTGCACGAGTCCCCTTTTCCCCGGGGCTCTGAATGAGCTCCAGAGGCCTCAAGGCCTCAAGAGGCACCTCCAGCTTTGGCTGCGGTTAGGCCGTGCAAGGGCAGGCCCTGGGGGAAGAGCTGCTGTCACACAGCCCTGCTGAGCCCAGCACAGCAATTACCTTCTGAGCCTGTGCCCATGCCCATGCCTGTGTTTGGCTTGGCCTTCCTTCCTGCAGCAGGGGCTGCCAATCGGCCTCTGTTTCGTTGGGGAAACACTTCCTTCTGTCCTGCCTTTTGGCCCATCACTGGAGAAACAAAAATTACACCTTAACAGATGGAACGATTCTTCATTTACTTTGATGGCATCTTCAGGACGTCATGCTTATGCAAAATCGGGTAAACTCAACAAATCATCTGGTCTTTTTCAGCTGGGCCAGGGCCCACCCTCCTCCAAACAGCTGCCAGTGCTGAGCAGAAGTTGTGAGTGGATCGCGCAGGGCGAGGCCACACACGTACATGGCTCTGTTCTTGCCCCTGCTGTGATACCCCCCTGGCCAAGCTTTGGGCTCTCAGCTGGCAGCTCTCCCAGAGGAAAGGCCTTGACCTACCCTCACCATCTCCCAGAGGCTCAATCCTGAACGTGGGCTGGGAAGCCAGATCACCTTAAGCAACAGGCTCACCTGCAACGAAAGGCAGGACAGAACAGCTCCAATGGCACTGCTGAAGATTCTCCTTCAGGCCCGAGTGGCAGTGAGGGCACCTGGGTGATTGGTGCCATCCAAGGCACTTCCTTGGCTCTGCCTTCCACTCAGGAGCAGGGCCAGGGGGACCTCGTGCCTGCAGTGGCCCCACACTGGGATGGAAGGAGCCCCATGCGGGGTAGTTGGGGCAGAAAGGACTCCCTGGAGCTGCCAGCAGCTCCAAATCCAGCCCCAGGCAGGGCCAGGCATTGGCAGTGGCAGCAGGAACAGGTAAGGCTCCCTGGGGGCAGCAAAGGAGCTGAGAAAGGCTCAGCCCCGGGGCACAGCCCTGGGCCCGGCCCCTTCCCTCTCTGCTCTTCTCTGTGGCTGCACAGAGCACACAGAAGGACACAGTGGCATTGCACACAGGAGGAGGATGGACAGATAAATACTCCTTCCTCCCACTGACAGCGATCCTGTGGGATCACTCAAGGCTCCAGAAGGGAGCAGGGTAAGGTTTCCAGAACTGATCAACCTTCAGTGAAATTTAAGGGAACTGGCTCATGAGTAAGCCCTTGCCACACTGCCACTGATTATTCTGTCAGGAAAGGTACATTGAGAACTTGCCTTCAACATCTGGCAAGGTCTTCAAAGTACCATTCACCAGCATTTTCAAGTAATCCAAGTCACATGCCAGTCGAGAAGGGAACACAGATGCTACAGAACCATTTCCATGGTGTGCTGGGATCCCCTTCTTAATTGGGGAATTAGGCACTGCAAGGGCGTGGGGTAAGGCTGTGGGAGCCTGTGCCTCCTGGTCACTCTCCACGCTCTTTGCAGGTCCTGTGCAACATGCCTGGAGGGGCAGCTGGAGCAGCCCAGGGCCCTGGGGCTTTCTCCCTCCCACACAGGAAACCCTCACTAAATGCTTGGGGAAATCTGCAGTGCCACAGCTGTCGCTCTCAGCCTCCGTCCCTCCCTCCTGCTTGCCCACCTGCCCATGGAACAGCTCCCACAGCCCACGGGCACATGGCCAGGCCCTCTCAGGACCCACTGGAGCCTTGCTCTCCCCCTCTGCCCTTTCCCCACCATGGGCACCCCATGCAGCCGCTCCCAGGTTTCGGGACGTGTCTCCCACGGAGGGAGCCCAGCAGGACAGCTCAGTACGCGAGTACCCTGAGCCTGCTCGGGACAATTCCTCTGGGCTGTGCCCATCTTGTGTGGGCTGTGCCTGAAGTGCCGAGCAGCAGAGAGAGCAGCTCAAGCCTCAGCAGGGCTCAGGCCCAGAGGCACAGCAATTACCTCCTGTGGCTGTGCCTGGCATCACCCTCCTTCCTGCAGGAAATGCCACCTTCCATAGAGCCTCTCTGTCCATGCCTTGGGAATGGAAGAGGCTTGGTGGGATCAGATGGAATCATTGCTCATCCAGGTGGTTGCCTCTTCAGAAGGCAATACTTGTCCAAAACATGGATAAGAATCAGGAAAATCCTGAGCCCCACAGGCCTTTGGGGCTTCCTATGGCCCTCCCTCTGCCAAGCAGCACCATCTCAGGATGTGCTCAGACACCAGGAAAATGCAGGGGATCCATGGTGCAGTTCGGGCTGCATGGCAGCTGATGCCAAATGCCTTCCTGCAGAGGCTGGGGAGAAGCTGCAGCCAGGCCAGGCTGGGAAACAGCCCTGCAGGGCGTGGATGCACCAGCAGGGCAGCAAGGCTGCCATGGATCCCTGCCCGCTGTTCAGGGCACGGCGTGTCCAGATGTGCAGCCAAAGCCCCCGGCTGCTGAGCCCCAGGACAAGGCTGAGGGAAATGCTCTCACCATTCCCTTTGTGCAGTTCCGTTACCATGTTATCTTGCTCATGCGCTTTCTTGTGCCCTGTGGCTTTGTTCTTCCCTCTCAGAGGACCTTAAAAGAAAGTGGTTCCATTTCCTATGAATGGATCCCACAGAAGAAGGGCTCCGCCTGTGGGGTCAGCAGGGACGCACTACTCACCCCGGCGATGGAAGCCTGGCTTCGGTGAAGGAACCAGTAAAGGAACAGGAAAAGTCCTCCCTGCAGACACATCTGTAACACAACAGCCACAGAAGCTTCTGTAACCAGGTTCCTGCCAGGTTGTCAACAATTATTCCTTGGTGGGAGAGTGAGAACGTACCTGCAGGAGGTTCCAAAGGCTTCTGTCCTGGGGTGACGTTATGATGCTTGTATATCCCCATTCATCTGTTCTGTGCCTTTAAGACCGGCTCTGAAGAGTGGAAGTTTTGTTTGGGTTTCTCTTATCAGGACACAGAGACAAGCAGTAGACAGAGCTGGTTTTTTTTACTTCCAGCTTTGGGCTTGCTGCTTTTGCTTGCTGCTTTTGCTTGCTCTCTTTTTCTGCTCTTACTTCTGCTCTGCTTTCTGCCTCTGCTTATTAGCTAGTTCTAGCTAAACAGTCCACATTGCTTCCTGGACTGTTTCTCCTCTCCTGTTCCTGTGACCATCTCAAACCTGCTCCGGACTGGGACCCGGGAACACCGAAGGTTCGGCTGCAGCGGCTGGCCCAGCGCCGGAGGGACTGAGAACAGAGCAACCACCCCCGAAAGAGACTTTCTGATTTTGCCATCTTTCTCAGAGCGGTGTCATCGGGTATTGTTCATTTTGTGTGCTGGGGGGTGCGGGGCCAGTCAAATAAACAGGTTCTTTCCACCTCTCTCCGAGGAATTTTTTCCCGAACCGGTTGGGGGGAGGGGCCGTGTGGGTTTCGCTTTCTGGAGGGGCCCTCCTTTGCAGATTCTTTAACAAATTTGCCCTAAACCAGTACAAATCTTTGGCGCCCAAACGTGAGGTGAGAGAGAGAGTGGAAAAACCCTGTTTTGACTGCATTTTGGCTGCTATTACTCTGTGTTCGTTTAAATCAGCTAATAGCCATGCTTTTTGGATTCATAATGTCTGTTGGGGTGAAGGTTTGCATGCATTTCTGGTCCCTAGGGTTTTTTGAGATTTTAATACCTCTCTGGTCCCTAGGCTTATTTTCCTATCCAGAAATAGCTTTAGTATTGCCCCTAATACGTAGTTTTTACATCAGAGGGGCTGTGACCAGAATAGCTATCCTGCTGGGTTTGGTGGCAATAATGTGCAAGAAGTTTATAAACATGCTGGGGTCTGCTCCAGATATGAATGGTTCATGGCTATGGTTATGCATCCAGTTTGTCGCAGGAGCAGGAGGGAATGAGGTTTTTCAGCCTCTGCTTTCCTCCTTCTCCTATGAATCAGTTGCATCACTAGTGAAGGATGTTCAGTTTCCCCTCAATGTTAAAGAAACCATCTTCCTGGTATTCAATCTGGTAACCTTCCTCTATACAGCCTGCTGCTTCTCTAGAATGAGGGCTGAGATTTCTAGAGGGGCTGATGAGACCCCTGACTCTGGAGTAGACCCTGGTGTGGAAAATCCTAAGTGGTGTGGGAAATGGGAGGATATGGGCCAAATCCTGAAGGAATTCTCTGACCCTATAGTCTGGGATTTTCCCCATGAACAAATTCAGAACCCAGCTGAGGTGGGGAAATATCTGAAAGAGAAGTACCAGGATGAGCCTAAGGAGAGGAAGGTCATTGCAGTGAGCTGGGCCCTGGCATATGCTTATCGCACACTGCTAGATACTCTAGGGCAGCAGACAGAGGCAGGGGGGCAGGGAGATAAATCAGCAACTGTCCCGGTGACTCCGGCTGTAGCTAACACTCCAGGCTCGAAGCCAGCAGCCAAACCCATGGCTGTTGCTACCAGCACTAGAAGTGGGAAATGCACAGCCAAGACCAATCGACCAGTGGACGATGATGATGATGATGATGATGCAGGAGAAGGAACCTCAGTGCCTCCTGACGTAAAGTCAGGAGTCAAAGCAGCAGGTGCAAGATCAGATGCTAATACTGAGTCCTTCTCCCTGAAGGACCTTCGTGGCCTACGGAAGGATTACACTCGAAGGTCTGATGAATCCATAATTAGTTGGCTGGTCCGTCTCTGGGATGCTGCAGGCGAGGCTACCGTTTTGGATGGCACTGAAGCCAGGCATTTGGGATCCCTGTCACAGGATACTGTCATAGACCAAGGAATGATGAGGGGGGCTAACTCTCACAGCCTCTGGGAACGGGTCCTAAGAAGTGTTGCAGAAAGATACCTGTGTGCAGACGATCTCTATATGCAGCAGACTCAGTGGAAGACAATAGAGCAAGGGATCCAACGCCTGAGAGAAATGGCCGTGGCAGAGATTATCTTCTCAGATGATGTAACAACTAGGAACCCAGACTTAGTACCATGCACGTCTGTGATGTGGCGAAAACTCGTACGACTCGGGCCACAAGAATATGCTTCTGCCTTAGCCATCATGAAGAGGGATGAGAGGGGTGAGACTGTGCTTGACATGGCAAGGAAGCTCCGAGCATATGCAGATGCTGTACATGGCCCGACACATGCCAGAATCGCAGCGGTAGAAACACGTCTGCAGAACTTAGAGGATAAGATAGAGGAGAACCATAAGAAGCTTAGAGAGGAGATTAAAGAAGACCTTCTCCAAATTTCAGCAGTACAGATCCGAGGTTCCGGTATCCAAGGCAGACGTTTCCAAGATGGTGAGAGAAGATACACCCCACGAGCTGAGCTGTGGTTTTACCTGCGTGATTGTGGGGAAAACATGAGAAGGTGGGATAGGAAACCTACCGCTGTTTTAGCACGACGGGTGCGTGAACTGAAGGAAGCCACCAGGAGGAAAGCAGCTCCAGTTGCCCGTAGCCGAACGGCCAGGTATGATGATGATGACATGTCTGATCCCCTCGAAGGAACATCCAAAACATACACCCAGGGAAATAATGATAACCAGGCTTAGAGGGGCCCTGCCTCTAGCCAGGTAGAGGCCAGGGAAAATCGTGTCTTCTGGTCTGTGTGGATTCGTTGGCCTGGCACATCGGAACCACAAGAGTATAAAGCCTTGGTCGATACTGGTGCGCAGTGCACGTTAATCCCATCAAGACATGTGGGGACAGAGTCTGTTTCTATTGCTGGTGTGACAGGGGGATCCCAGGATTTCACTTTGGTGGAAGCTGATGTGAGCCTAACGGGAAATGAGTGGAAGAAGCATCCTATTGTGACTGGCCCAGAGGCCCCATGTATTTTGGGCATAGACTACCTTCAAAGTGGGTACTTCAAAGACCCAAAAGGACTCAGATGGGCATTTGGAATAGCTGCTGTAGAGACAGAGGGCATCCAGCAATTGAACACCTTGCCTGGGTTGTCTGAGAATCCATCTGCAGTAGGATGCCTGACGGGAGAAGAGCAACGAGTGCCAATTGCCACTTCCATAGTGCATTGATGGCAGTATAGAACCACTCGAGATGCTGTGATCCCCATCCATAAGATGATCCGAGAGCTGGAGAGCCAAGGGGTTGTCAGCAAGACCCACTCACCCTTCAACAGCCCCATTTGGCCTGTGCGAAAATCTGAAGGAGAATGGAGATTGACTGTGGACTATCGTGCATTGAATGAAGTGACTCCACCACTGAGTGCTGCCGTGCCAGACATATTAGAGCTCCAGTATGAGCTTGAGTCCAAGGCAGCAAGGTGGTACACCACTATAGACATAGCCAATGCATTTTTCTCCATTCCTCTGGCAGCAGAATGCAGGCCTCAGTTTGCCTTCACATGGAGGGGAGTGCAGTACACCTGGAACCGATTGCCCCAGGGGTGGAAGCACAGCCCCACCATCTGCCATGGACTGATCCAGACTGCACTGGAAAAGGGTGAGGCTCCAGAACATCTGCAGTATATTGATGACATCATTGTGTGGGGGAACACAGCTGCGGAAGTGTTCGAGAAAGGGAAGGAAATTATCCAGGAAATTGTCCGGGCTGTGCCCGCAGTGCCAAGCAGCAGAGAGGGCAGCTCAAGCCTCAGCAGGGCTCAGGCCCAGAGGCACAGCAATTACCTCCTGTGGCTGTGCCTAGCATCACCCTCCTTCCTGCAAGAAAATGCCCCCTTCCATAGAGCCTCTCTGTCCATCCCTTGAGAAAGGAAGAGGCATAGCTGGATCAGATGGAATCATTGCTCATCCAGGTGGTTGCCTCTTCAGAAGGCAATACTTTTCCACAACATGGATAAGAATCAGGAAAATCCTGATCCCCACAGGCCCTTGGGACTTCCTATGGCCCTCCCTCTGCCAAGCAGCCACATCTCAGGATGTGCCTGGGGACTGGGAAAATGCAGGGGATCCATGGTGCAGTTTGGGCTGCATGGCAGCTGATGCCCAATGCCTTCTAGCAGAGGCTGGGGAGAAGCTGCAGCCAGGCCAGGCTGGGAAACAGCCCTGCAGGGCGTGGATGCACCAGCAGGGCAGCGAGGCTGCCATGGATCCCTTCCCGCTGTTCCGGGCATGGCGTGTCCAGATGTGCAGCCAAAGCCCCTGGCTGCTGAGCACCAGGACAAGGCTGAGGGAAATGCTCTCATCATTCCCTTTGTGCAGTTCCGTCACCATGTTATCTGGCTCATGAGCTTTCTTGCGCCCTGTGGCTTTGTTCTTCCCTCTCAGAGGATCTTAAAAGAAAGTGGTTCCATTTCCTATGAATGGATCCCACAGAAGAAGGGCTCCGCCTGTGGGGTCAGCAGGGACGCACTACTCACCCCGGCGATGGAAGCCTGGCTTCGGTGAAGGAACCAGTAAAGGAACAGGAAAAGTCCTCCCTGCAGACACATCTGTAACACAACAGCCACAGAAGCTTCTGTAACCAGGTTCCTGCCAGGTTGTCAACAATTATTCCTTGGTGGGAGAGTGAGAACGTACCTGCAGGAGGTTCCAAAGGCTTCAAAACTTTATTCAGACAATCTAATGGAGAAATCTTCCTAGCAAGCTCATCTAGAACAGAGCAGAGATGAGAACATTTTTCAGGGCATGCAGAGATCCCCATCTGCCTCTGGGAAATGGGCACTGCAAGGGGGTCGGGTAAGGCTGTTGGAGCCAGATGTCAATGGACATGGCCAAAGCTGCACAGGGGCCTGGGGAGCTCTGGGCAGGCTCCTGGTCACTCTGCACCCTCTTTCCATGCCCTGTGCGACACCCTTGGTGGGGCAGCTGAAGCAGCTCAGGGCCCTGTGGGCTCTCATACCCACAACTGCAACTCTTGCTAAATGCCTGGGGAAAAGTGCATCAGGCAGTGCCACAGCTGTCCCCGTGTCCCTCTGACTCTCCTGCCCTTTCTCCTGCCTTTCCCACCTTCTTCTGTCTCTCCATCCCTCTTTGCCTTGGGACCCCTTCCCCATCCCAAGGGCACATGGCCAAACCCACTCAGGACGCACTGGAGCCTTGCTCTCCCCCTCTGCCCTTTCCCCACCATGGGCACCCCGTGCAGCTGCTCCCAGGTTTCGGGATGTGTCTCCCATGGAGGGAGCCCAGCAGGACAGCTCAGTACGCAAGTGCCCTGAGCCTGCTGGGGACAATTCCTCTGGGCTGTGCCCGTCTTGTCCGGGCTGTGACCGCAGTGCCAAGCAGCAGAGAGGGCAGCTCAAGCCTCAGCAGGGCTCAGGCCCAGAGGCACAGCAATTACCTCCTGTGGCTGTGCCTGGCATCGCCTCCCTTCCTGGAGCAGAGGCTGCCGACGAGCCACTGCTTCCTCCAGGAAACTGAGCCTTCATCACAGCCTCTCCATCTGCTTCTGGAGAAAGGATGAGGTACAGCTGGGTCAGCTGGGGCTGTTCCCCATTGAGGATGGGGCATCTTCAGGAGGCAATGCTTGTCACAGACATGGTTAAGAAGCAAGAAATCCCTATAAAATTTTTGGTTAGGCCAAGGCCCTCTCTACTCCAAACAGCTGCCCCTTCTGATTTGAGTGGCGACAGGGAAATCCCAGGGGATCTGAGGTCCATGCTGCTGTTTGGGCTGCCTGTCAGCTGATGCCCAATGCCTTCCTGCAGAGGCTGGGGAGAAGCTGCAGCCAGGCCAGGCTGGCAAACAGCCCTGCAAGGCGTGGAAGCACCAGCGGGGCAGCGAGGCTGCCATGGATCCCTTCCCGCTGTGCCGGGCACGGCGTGTCCAGATGTGCAGCCAAAGCCCCTGGCTGCTGAGCCCCAGGACAGGGCTGAGGGAAATGCACCCACCTTGTCCTGCCTGCTGCATTTCCTTTGTCCTTTGCCTCATGTATTCAGATGGCTCATGAGCTTTCTCCTGTCCTGTAGATTTGTACTTTCCTGTTGGAGGACCTTCGAAAAACATGGTTTGATTTCCTATGAATGGATACCACAAAAGCAGAACTCAGCCTGTGGGGTCAGCAGGGACACACTACTCACCTCTGCGATGGGAGCCTGGCTTCGGTGAAGGAACCAGCAAAGGAACAGGAAAAGTCCTCCCTGCAGACACATCTGTAACACAACAGCCACAGAAGCTTCTGTAACCAGGTTCCTGCCAGGTTGTCAACAATTATTCCTTAGTGGGAGAGTGAGAACATACCTGCAGGAAGTTCCAAAGGCTTCAAACCTATATGCCCCCCATCTAATGGAGAAGCCTTTCCAGACACCTCATCTAAAACGGAGTACAGATGAGAACATTTTTCAGGGCATGCAGAGATCCCCGTCTGCCCCTGGGAAATGGGCACTGCAAGGGGGTCGGGTAAGGCTGTGGGAGCCAGATGTCAATGGACAAGACCAAAGCTGCACAGGGGCCTGGGGAGCTCTGGGCAGGCTCCTGGTCACTCTACACCCTCTTTCCATGCCCTGTGCAACATCCCTGGTGGGGCGGCTGAAGCAGCTCAGGACCCTGGGTGCTCTCACTCCCACAGCTGCAACTCTTGCTAAATGCCTGGGGAAAACTTAATCAGGCAGTGCCACAGCTGTCCCTCTGTTTGTGACTCTCCTGCCCTTTCTCCTGCCTTTCCCACCTTCTTCTATCTCTCCATCCCTATTTGCCTTGGGACCCCTTCCCCATCCCAAGGGCACATGGCCAAACCCACTCAGGACGCACTGGAGCCTTGCTCTCCCCCTCTGCCCTTTCCCCACCATGGGCACCCCGTGCAGCCGTTCCCAGGTTTCGGGACGTGTCTCCCATGGAGGGAGCCCAGCAGGACAGCTCAGCACCCGAGTGCCCTGAGCCTGCTGGGGACAATTCCTCTGGGCTGTGCCCGTCTTGTCCGGGCTGTGACCGCAGTGCCAAGCAGCAGAGAGGGCAGCTCAAGCCTCAGCAGGGCTCAGGCCCAGAGGCACAGCAATTACCTCCTGTGGCTGTGCCTGGCATCGCCTCCCTTCCTGGAGCAGAGGCTGCCAATGAGCCACTGCTTCCTCCGAGAAATGCACAGCCTTCCTTCCGCACAGCCTCTCCATCTGCTTCTGGAGAAAGGATGAGGTACAGCAAGGTCAGGTGGGGCTGTTCCCCATTGAGGATGGGGAATCTTCAGGAGCAAATGCTTGTCAAAGACATGGTTAAGAATCAGGAAATCCCTATAAAATTTTTGGTTAGGCCAGGGCCCTCTCTACTCCAAACAGATGCCCCATCTGATTTGCCTGGAGATGGGAAACTGCAGGGGATCTGAGGTGCGTTGTGCAGTTTGGTCTGCCTGTCAGCTGATGCCACATTCAATCCTGCAGAGGCTGGGGAGAAGCTGCAGCCAGGCCAGGCTGGCAAACTGCCCTGCAGGGCGTGGAAGCAGCAGCGGGGCAACAAGGCTGCCATAGATCCCTTCCCGCTGTGCCGGGAACGGCGTGTCCAGATGTGCAGCCAAAGCCCCCGGCTGCTGAGCCCGAGGACAAGGCTGAGGGAAATGCACCCACCTTGTCCTGCCTGCTGCATTTCCTTTGTCCTTTGCCTCATGTGTTCAGATGACTCATGGGCTTTCTTCTGTCCTGCAGCTTTGTTCTTTCCTTTTAGAGGACCTTAGAAAAAACATGTTTCTTTTTCCCATTAATGGATCCCACAGAAGCAGGGCTCAGCCTGTGGGGTCAGCAGGGACACACTACTCACCCCTGCGATGGGAGCCTGGCTTCTGGGTAGGAATGACGGAAGGATGAGGAAAAGTCCTCCCTGCAGGCACGTCTGTAAGACAACAACCACAGAAGCTTCTGCCGCCTCTACTCAGCTCCATGGACACCACTGAGCCGCAGGAGCAGTGAGGGGATCGCACAGAGCGAGGGCACACACGTGCATGGCTCTCTCCTGGCACCTGCAGCGATGCCCCCCTGGCCGAGCTTTGGGCTCTGAGCTGGCAGCTCTCCCAGGGGAAAGGCCTTGACCTACCCTCACCATCTCCCAGAGGCTCAGTTGTGGACATGGGTTGGGAAGCCAGTTCACCTTCACCAAGAGGTTCAGCTGCAAAGAAAGGCAGGACAGAACATCACCTGTGGCACTGTAGGAGATCCTCAGGGTGTGGAAGGCTCAGCCCCGGGGCACAACCGTGGGCCCACCCCCTTCCCTCTCTGCTCTTCTCTGTGACTGCACAGACTGCACGGAAGGACACATTGACATTGCACATGGGAGGAGGATGGACAGCTAAATGCTCCTTCCTCCCACTGACAGTGATCCTGTGGGATCACTCAGGGCTCCAGAAAGGAGCAGGGCAATGTTTTCAGAACCCTTCTGCCCTGACTTCACCTCTAACGAAAATGGCAGAGGAACGAGCTCTTGCCACTTGGATAGTGATTAATATGTCACTTGAAAGGGAAATTCAGAACTTGCCTCCAGCATTCTTCAAGACATTCCGAATATCATTCAACAACAATTCCAAATCATCAAAGTCTCGATCCAAATCTAGAAGGGAGCAAAGACCAGACCCATTTCCATGATGCGCTGGCATCCCCTTCTGCCTCCGGGAAATGGGCACTGCAAGGGGGTCAGGAAAGTCCGTGGGGGCCAGATGTGAATGCACAAGGCCAAAGCTGCACAGGGGCCTGGGCAGCTCTGGGCTGGCTCCTGGTCACTCTCCACCCTCTTTGCAGGCCCTGTGACACATCCCTGGAGAGGCAACAGGGGCTGCCCAGGGCCCATGGTGTTACTCTCCCTCCCCCAGAGGAAACCCTCCCTAAAGGCCTGGGGAAAACCATCCCCAGCGCTTCCCGGGGAGCAGGGAGCGCTGTCCCGGGAAAGGGAAGCCGGGCTGCTGGCTCACCTGCTCGCCACCCTTGCAGCGGAGCAGCCTGGGCAGCCCTGGCAGGCAGGGCCACGGCCAGGAGGAGCAGGAGGAAGAGGCGCAGAGCAAGGGCCATGGTGCCTTGCCCTCTGCCAGTCCTGCAGCTCTTGCTGCCACCGCTGTCCTGACACCGCTGTCCCAATGTCAGCACCACTGCTGCCACCGCCGCTGCTGCTGCCGCAACAGTTGTGCTCAAGGACTGAGTGCTCGCTCCTTGTGCTGCTGTGCAACCACTAGGTCTGGAACCTCTGTGACCTCAGAGCCTGCTGTGACCTAAGCCTGCTGTGACCCCTGAGCCTGCTGTGACCTCATGGCCTCAGCTGTACCCCCAGAGTGTGCCCGCATCTGTACAAATGGACTGCCTTGGTTGTTTTTGTGTATCCCAGGTCCATTGCTCAGCAAAACCTTAATTGTCACCTGCTGACATTGTGGGTCAGACTCTTTCCATGGAGGTGCTCTTGATGGCTTCCCTCTTTTCCTGGGCTTGCCACTGGAGGATGTCCAGGCCCAGAAGATCCCAGGGAAGGAAATGTGCCCTCAGCCCAGGGACGCTCAGCATGGGCTCCCCCAGCTCTCGGGACCCCGCCGCTGGTCACAGCAGCCCCTGCCTGGCTCCTGCCTGCCCACACCGTGGGCATCTATGGCTGCTCCTGGGCACGGAGCTGAGCAAGTGCGGCTGCCAGGTGGGCTTTGCTACTGCTGCCACCCGGACATTGGGGTGACAGCCCCATCTCTTTATTGCAACAGAAATGCTGGGCCAAGTTCTGCCCACCTTCAGTAGGAGCCAGAGATCAGGGCCAGTGCCTTCAGGGGGAGAGGACCTTGTTTGGGTGGTGGCAGCACCTGCACAGCAACAAGTTGGTAAAGCAACTGTGGCAGGGGCATCGGGCATGGGCATGGCGATGGGGAATGTCTGGTACAGGTGTCTCAGACTGAGGCGTTTGGCTGCTCCTGTGAAGCTGCAGATGGACGCCTGTTGAGACAGGAGGTGGCTGAGCTCCCAGTTGCAGCTGGCACACAGAGACCCTCCTGCCCAGCAGGAGATTCCCACTGTGCTCAAAGTTTGCCTCTGAAGACTGAGATGTGAGCTTCTCAGAAATCCCAGAAAATATCAGGGAAAAGGTTTTAGGTTGGTTGTTGTCGCTTGGGAAAATGTCCAGTGGGAAAAGAGCCTCTCCAGTATGCTGGGTGCCTTGTGGTGACTTAGTTCTTCTTAGAGTAAAGATCACCAATTAAATTCAGTTTTATTTTTTATTCTACAAGTAATAAAGTGTTCTACCTTTTTCAGAATTCTATAACTACTTTGAAAAATCCTGAACTCCTGTGGGAAAAGGGAAGAAATATATGGGGATTTTTTTCTCCAAAAACTGTTTCTGAATATTTTGAATAATTTCTGCTATGTAAAAATGTAAAATGAAGACAAAATAGGGTCGTTTTTTCTCAGGAGCCCTGTGCCCAGCTGCTGTCTGCCCAGCCCTGGCTGTGCCCAGACAAGCAGCTCCGCCAGCACTGGTGGTAGCACCCAGACATCTGAGCTGAAGGCCAAAGATGTTGGTGGACTCAGGCCCTTCCCTGGCAGGAGGGCTGCACCTCCTGGCCTGGCTGGACACCAGGGCCAGCACCTTTGGGGACAGAGGGTCCTGTTCTGGGTGGTGAAGGCAACAGCATGTCCCCAGCAACAAGCTGGTAATGCAGCTGTGGGGAAGGGACAATGGACACTGGCACGGAGATGCAAGATGACAAGTCCAGTTGATTCTAGAAGTGTAAAAATATTCAAAGTTATTCTGAATTCCAAAACTACTTTGAAAAATCCTTACCAACTATGGAAAAAGGGGGCAAATTTTTGACGATTTCTTTATTAGGAAAAAAATAAACCCTACCTATTTCTAAAGGTTTCTAATTAATAAAATGAAGAACTCAGCCAAAATATGGTGTCTCAGGAGCCCCATGTTCGGCCACTGCCTGCCTACCCATGGCTGTGCCCAGACAAGCAGCTCAGCCTGCGCTGGTGGTAGCTCACAGACACATGAGCTGAAGCCCAAAGACGTTGCTGTACTCAGACCCTTCCCTGTCTGGAGGGCTGCACGTCCTGGCCTGGCTACAGAGCAGAGCCAGCCCCACTGGAGACAGAGGGTCCTGTTCTTGGTGGTGGTGGCAACAGCATGACCCCAGCAACAAACTGGTATTGCAGCCATGGCAGGGACAACGGACACTAGCACAGGAATGAGAGATGACAGGTCCAGTTCTCCCTGGCTGAGTTATTTGGCCGGTCTTGTGAAGCTGCAGAGGCGCGACTGTGGAGAGAGGAGGCGGCTGAGGCCCCAGCTGAAAGTGGCACACAGGGAGCCTCCTGCACAGCCGGGCCCAGAGCTGGCAAGGCTCCCGAGCACGATTGGAGCTGCTGGCACAACCTGACCCAGCTGCACAGCTGCCCCTCAAGGCCCCGGCCAGCAGGACATGGCTCTGGGCAGGCTCCCTGGCCAGGAGCGGGCCCCAGAGCACCTCTGCCTTTCAAGGGCAATCTTGTCCCTGCTCTTTCTCCTCCCCACCGTGCTTTGCCTCTGCCCTGTGCCCCTGAGGCCAGGCAGCCTCAGTGGGAGCCAGCACTGGCTGCAGCCCCAGCGAGCCCCCCATGACAAGGCCCAGCAATGAGGAGGCCAATGAAAGCTCTGGGCAGCAGCAGAACCCTCAGCAGAGTTCTTTGGACAATCATGGACTGGCCACACCTACACTGCAGCCTCACTGGGAATGTTTCCTATGTACAGTAGACTTTCAAAAGAAGCTGTTTGAGGGAAAGGTGAACTAAACTCTCACTGTCTTCTCTTAAGTCCAAATTCGGACAGAGCATAAGATGAAGATAAGCTCCAAAACAAGCAGGCCTGCCAGGAACCCCAGCCAGCAGCCTGTTCCCTGACAGAAACCCCTTCCAAGGCCCTTCTGGGAATCAGGAACATGTGCTGTGGTTCCAGCTGCACCTGTGAGAGCAATGGGGAGCGTCAGCCCGTGCTGAGCTGCACTGCTGTGCTGGCAGCACGGTGGATGCGGGCAGGACGTTCTCCATTTCCCCCAGAGCTGGGACCTGCAGGCACCTTGCTGCCCCTTGGCACAGGCTGTGCCACCCAACAAAGCCCAGCAGAGGCCAGGAGGAGAGCCCGGGGGCAGCAGGAAGCTGAGAGAAGGCCCTGCTCTAGAACTGAGGGAGTTCCACCGAAAGCAAACAAAGATGGCAACTTGAAGACATTCCCACTGTGCTCAAAGTTTGTCTGAGAAGACTAAGATGTGAGTTTGTCAAAAATCCCAGGAAATATCTGGGAAAAGGTTTTATGTATGTTGGTTGTGACTGTCGTGGGGGGACGTTATGATGCTTGTATCCCCATTCATCTGTTCTGTGCCTTTAAGACTGTCTCTGAAGAGTGAAAGTTTTGTTTGGGTTTCTCTTATCAGGGATGCAGACATGGGCAGTACATAGGGCGGTTTTCGCTTTTTGCTTTTGGCTTTCTGCTTTGCTTGCTGTCTCGCTGCTCTTGCTTTTGCTTCTGCTTACTAGCTAGTTCTAGCTAAACAGTCCAAATTCCTTCCTGGACTGTTTCTCCTCTCCTTTTTCTGTGACCATCTCGAACCTGCTCTGGACTGAGACTTGGGAACACCGAGGGTTTGCACCATTTGGCTGCAGCAGCTGCCCCAGCGTTGGAGGGACTAATAGAGCAAGCACTCCCGGAAGAGACTTGCTGATTTTGTCATCTTTCTCAGAGTGGTGTCATCTGGTATTGTTCATTTTGTGTGCTGGGGGGTGCTGTGCCTGTTAAATAAACACGTTCTTTCCACTTCTCTCTGAGAAATTTTTTCCCGAACCGGTTGGGGGGAGGGGCCATGTGGGTTTGCTTTCTGGAGGGGCCCTTCTTTGCAGGTTCTCTACCAAATTTGCCCTAAACCAGGACAAAATATTGGCGCCGAACGTGGTTCCACCCCTTATCCCCATATCATCATCATACTACCACAAATCATGCATTATTCATACAAAATTTCCATCTGTTCCCACAAAATTTACAAGCAATTACCCATCATGCCTTCATCACATCCCCACAATGGATCACTGAATCCAGGCCCTATATTACAGAGCTGCAGGATTCCCCCCTTTCACTTTACTCCCTTAGGTGAGAACGGTCAGTGCAGGGACCCTGAGATGTGCAGCTCTGTGAGCAAACCCTATTAGCTCTTGATGTTTCTACTGGCAGGAAGAAGTCTGGGCTAAATACCTTGATTGTTGTGTAACCGTGTATTCAGTGAAAAGTCACTTAGGGATGTGGCTAATTAAAAAGGACTCTTGTTCCTGCCTTTAGACTTCAACCTCAGATGTTTCCCCACTGCTCACCCTTGAAAATGAACCACTCCTTAATGGGCTTGGATATGCTTTGGGAGACATTCAGAGCAAGGTGGCTCTTAGGGAAGCTGTGTCTGAAAAGGACGTGTGCTGTGTTGCTATCCTTGAACAATCTCATTTCAGTAAAGCCAAAAAAAGAAGAAAGAGAGTGAGACACAGCCTCAAGTGTCTGAAGACAACTTCTAAAGTATTGCTGCATATTTGAAAGAGGCCTTTCAAAGAACAAACCAGAATAGATGGTATTTCCTCCGTCTATTCTGGTTTGTTCTTTGAAAGACCTTAAAGAAAAAACCAGAATAGACTGAGAAAATACCCTGGACAAAACGATGCACAGGACTCTGCCCCAGATGACCATTTGGGACCTTTGCCTGAGGATGACGCAGCTCAGAAGACGAGTGCTTTCAAGTTTTCCTTCTTTGGAGGCACAGAGGAGTTGGGCATCAAAGAAGGTAACAGCAGAACCCTTCTAACAGTGCCATTGCTAAGGAAGCGCTTCTGACAGGCACTGTAGGGCAATATGGTGTAAAGAAGGTCAGGATGCAGGGGATTTTCAGCAACAGAAGTCAGTAATTAGGCAGAAGCATTTTGATCTTCAGTTCTGCTTGCCAGGGTTGTGGTAGATTATTGAGAGGTGCCTCATGCTTGCATCTCAGGAATTCTGAAAGGCTTGCTTTGAGAAGGCATTGGGGTTTTTGCTGAGTGGTGAAAAAGCTTGTTCTCATGCCCTGAATTCCTCAAACAGGGAAAAAGGTGACACACCAGTCATATCAAGAACCTCACAAAGCTTTTAAGGAAATGTGCGTTAATGTAGAGGGAGGAGCAAAGTCCGAGAGCTGGCCCCAAGATCCATGAACATTCTGTTTGTTACTGAATTCTACTCTTGGACCTATAGAAAAAGGAAATGGAATGACACAAGATCATTGGGGTGTCCTAACCTTAGATAAAATGAGGCCGTCTGAAATGAAGATGAAACAACATTAACTTGAGTCCCAGTCATGCAGGAGAGAAAAGAAACCCCGTGAAGATATCCAAAATATTAAAAAACCCAATGCAACAGCACAAAGCAACGAGCCCCCTAACTTGTGCTGAACTGAGAAGGTATTCAGCGTCTTCTGAATGCAATGAGAAATGTTTAAGAATACATAAGGGATCCCTGGAACAAAGTTGAAAATACTGGAGCCGAGATGTAGCTTAGAAAGTCTGGCAAGGTCAGATTCTGTCCTTCCTAAATCTCTCTTCTCCACTGTAAGGATTTCACATGAAAGGAGGAATTTTTCTGACGAGTGGAGGAATAATCTGGTTTTGGCTTTTTTTCTCTTTTGGTGCTGTCATTGCAGAGCCTCACGCGCTTGGGCAATAAAGCCGGTAAAAGCCACATGGCAAGAGGATCCACGTTTCCAGGACAGCAGTTCTGAGGGTGACGATGAGCCTGAGATGACAGAAATCGAACAGGACCAAGAAATGCAAGTTGCATTTCTCTTTGTTGTCTACTTGGCTGTAGTAGTTGGATGCTGTGGGAATATTAATAGCAGCCCTCAGGGAATGGGAAACTGACATTGCACACCTCTGAGCAATGAAAGTCATCTGGGAAAACCGTTTGTGCTGCACAGAGTCAAAACTCCCAGCAGCCCATTGGATGTGAATGTAAATATGGAAAGAAAGAGTAGAGCACAAGAAATTAACTGGGTCATTTTGGTTTGACCAACTCCAAACTGAGTTTGGCCAAAAGCCCAAGACACAGTCAGTTTTCTCTTTAAAAGGGGGTTTTGTAAAATAAAAAGCTCTATTCGGTTCCTAGGGAATGAAGCTTTTCAATGTACGGCATATCTCTGAAGAACTACAGGATTAACTTGTGTTCATGGAATTTGATAGTACAATTTAGGATGCTCAAATCCCTTTGTCCTTTTCTAGGTTTCTTTCTTTACCACACACAGAAAGTGCTAGAGTTTTCTTTTCTTCTCCACAGATGAAGAATGCCTAAGAGGTATGTCAGAATTTCTTTACCCTCTTTTATATTTTTTGTCCTTTCAAACCCTTCCTGTAATTCAGTGAGGAGGAAAAAATGCTGCCTAGCTATCAAAGTTTTCTAGTCAAAATTTGCCACCCTCACTTGTTATCCAAGTTGTGGCAGAATCCCGTGAGGAAGTCCTGGCAAACTAAAGGTCAAGCAGATTTCTGGCTTTCTTTTCTTTCAGACAATTACCGAATAGGAATCTGGACTTTTAGAGTTTACCACAAACTTAGTCACTTGACAGATCACCTAGACGTTTTGGATCCGTTCAGGTATTTAAAGCATCTTTATCTTTTCCCTCTCTTTCTGGTGTTACCGTTAGAAATGATGACTGTTCTTGTCAGCCACATATGTCCCTGTGGTTCTTTGTCCTAATGAATCTGGGGCTTTCTCTTCTGAATCCAGTGAATTTTGTATTTAGAAACAAAGAAAACAACATCCAAAGCAAACATGCACAGTCCCCAAAACCTGCAGAGGCCACCAAAACAATTGCTGGTTAGATTCTGTAGAATAGAATCTTAAGCTTAAAGGATGTGCCTTCCATGAGACTGATTCCATAACTCTGCTGAAATGCACTGCTGTGTTCACACAGTTCCCGGCCTGCAATCTTCCAGGCAGCCTGATTTTCAGGGTGTGTTGAAATGGAGAGCTCAGGCCTCAGCAGGCCTCAGTTCTGGGGGAAGGTGTGGCGTGCTGGTGCTGAGCTTCTAATGCAACAGCAGCAATTTAAGTGCAATTCAGATTGCAGCATGGTGAGGAAAAGTGCTGCTGCCTTTGATTGTTCTTAGCACAGCAGGCTGCAGTAGGGAACATTTCTGCTGGAGCCAAGGTGTGGTGGGGGCAGGAGAACAGGAAGGATGTGAAGAATTGATTTCTGATTTTAGTGCTGTGGTGGTCAAGATTGTTAGAAGCAGCAGCGCAATCACAAGTGCTTAAGACTATTAATTGGATGTTTCTTTTGCGCAGAGGATCCACAGTTTTTTTGTAGATTAGTGGAAGTCAGTGAAGAAAAAGAGGGTTAGGAAGACAGACGTAGATTATTGCTTGAGGTGAGTATGGAACATCTGTTCCCTGGTAAGTCTAGGTGAAAGCTGAGCATGGGGAGGGATTGCAGGTATGAATGTGCATGCAAAATTCATTCAGGACCTCGAGAAGAGCTTCAAATTTGTAATGAACAGGGAAGAGAAGTTTTGTAGTGTAGCGGTGTGTATAACATCATGCTGTGTGGTCCAGTCAGGTAAACCACTACATCTTTGTGTGTTACAGGAGCAGCTACTTAACTGTATGTAAGGACAGTGAATGTAGAGACTTCTCCTCATAGTGGATTCAGGAACTTCTCTGAAGAATTTGTTAGATTTTCATTATTTTCTGGAACACCAAAAGAAGCATTAGGATACCCTTTAGGAAGTGCAAGCAAACCAATAAAGTTTTTACTGATTAGAAGCGAGTCACGTTTGTTCCTTGAAAGTGTTGCCAAACAAGGTTACTTTGACAATGCTTTCAAAGGTCTAACAGGGATCAATATCAGCAAAGGCTGTTAGGCCGTGTTTGGGAGCTGGGGCTGAGGCTCTCGTGCCCTGGGGAGCCACGGGAAGGCTCCAGGCCTGAGTGTGCGGCCAGGCCGGGGCCATTGAGCTGCAGCCCATCCCTGGTGGATGCAAGGGCAAGCAGGAATGCCAAGGGACCCCAGGGTCGGGCCAGGCCAGGCCAGAGCAGTGCCCCCAGCCCTCCAGGAGCGGATGGGCTCTGCCACGCCCAGCCTGGGCACTGCCCCCAGCCCAGGGACAGGCGGGTGCTTTGCCCGAGGGCTGGGCCCAGAGCAGCAGAGCTGTCACAGCCCCAGCTGGTTCTGGCCTGCGTGAGGCCCGGGCAGGGCCCGTGGGTGCCCTGGGCAGTGCAGGAGCAGTTGCCAGGGCCTGGGGAGGCACAGGCCTCAGCCTCGGCACGGTGACACAGTATGCAGGCTGCAGGGGACAGAGCCAATGGCACCGGGCACGAGCAGCTCTGTGGGGCTCTGAGCCTGCAGCAGCATCGGCCCCAAGGCTGCTCTGTCCCTGCCTGGCTGATGGGCAGGGCTGGAGGCCTTGCAGAGCAGGGGCCATTGTGGGCACGGCTGTCCCAGGAGCTGCCCCCTGGCCCAGCTGGGCCCCACTTGGGCAGGAAGGAGGCTCCCAGCCCTGGCATGGCCGAGCAGCTCCTGCCTCCCCCTGCCTCTGCTCTGATCCCCACGCTGCCTGCTGCCACAAGAGCCCCTGGGCCAAGCTGTCAGAGGGCTGCTTTGCCCTCACCTGGCTCCTTGGCACCGGGGCCCACCTGCTTGCTGTCTCACAGGGCAGCTGTCTGTCCTGAGTCCCTGTCCCTTGAAGGATGTGGTCGCTTTGAGATGCTGATCCTCTCTGTCTATGTGAGCCCTGCTCCTGCCTGACTTCTGCTCCCATCATTGCGTTGAGGAAGACTGTAGTGTCCTCTGGCTGTTCCTCTGCTGATTGTGGGGAGAGGCAGGTGAGGCTGCAGCACAGGCCCAGAGCCTCGAGGTTTGGTTTATGTTTTAACCTGCATGGATCTCCTTTAAACATAGGTGGAGAAGAAGGAGCAGGCATCTAAGGTTGCTTCAGTCTCTACCACAAAAAGCAATGTGTTTGTACCTACTACCAGCAGAAAACACCAGTTTTCCAACAGCCCATTCCTAAAAATTCGCCTTTCCATGGAACCAGTAAGAACGCATCAGGGATCAGCATCCATTGGCAAAACGACAACTTCTTTTACTAACTACTTACTACAGAACTACTAAAAATCACAACACTACGTTTACTAACTGATGGCTTCCATGGAATCTAAGCACTCAACTCTCTTTATGAGGGGTATTTGAGGGACAACTGTAACAAATCCCGTGAATAAATTCATAGCAGTGGACAAAGGAATACCTGACTGCTTTTTAAGTCTTTAATGTACTAGTAAAACTACACAGCTGAACCATTCTATTGTCAAAACTTTTAGAAGGTTTTTTCACCGTCATGTTTCTCTTGATAGAGTTGAGATTATATAAATAATTAGATTCTGTTTCTTTTCAGTTTGCCCATTCATGCCCTGAGTATTTTGGTACACCTTCATTTTCTTTTCAATTCTATGGTTTCCCTCCGATGTTTTAAATCAGATGTTTTAATATTTTGCAATCTGTGGTGCAATTCTGTCGATCTACTGAAGAGGGCCAAGCAGTGCCGGTCTGCCGGCAGGTCCCAGAGAATGCTCCTTCGGGCGGCCCCGGGGCAGGAGCGGCCCCTGCGCTACAATGGCAGGGTTTCCCTCAGATGTCGGCACTGCCAGCCCGGCTCTGCCATGGCAGGGTTTCCCTCAGCTGTCGGCACTGCCAGCCCGGGACTGCCACGGCCGGGCTCCCCTCAGCTGTCGGCACTGCCAGCCCGGCTCTGCCACGGCAGGGCTTCCCTCAGCTGTCGGCACTGCCAGCCCGGCTCTGCCATGGCCGGGCTCCCCTCAGCTGTCGGCACTGCCAGCCCGGCTCTGCCATGGCAGGGTTTCCCTCAGCTGTCGGCACTGCCAGCCCGGCGCTGCCATGGCAGGGTTTCCCTCAGCTGTCGGCACTGCCAGCCCGGCTCTGCCACGGCAGGGCTCCCCTCAGCTGTCGGCACTGCCAGCCCGGCTCTGCCATGGCAGGGCTTCCCTCAGCTGTTGGCACTGCCAGCCCGGCGCTGCCATGGCAGGGCTCCCCTCAGCTGTCGGCACTGCCAGCCCGGCGCTGCCATGGCAGGGCTTCTCTCAGGAGCTGCCTGTGCCAGCCCGGCTCTGCCAGGGAGTCTGGCAGTGCCACGGCGCACGGCAGCTCTGGCACGGCAGTTCCGGCACTGCAGCCTCGGCCAGGAGGCAGCTCTGCGGGCTGGGACCCCGCTGCGGCCGCACGCTTCTCCCAGAGCCCGAGCAGCAGATGCACGCTCCCAACACCGAGCCGGGAATGCGCCCAGGAACAGCGCGGGCTCGGCTCTGGGCACGAACCGGCCCGCCCCTCACACCCGCCCGCCCCTTCCCGCCCTCCGGCCCCGCCGCGCGCCGCCCGCGCTGTCATGGCGGCTCTCGCCCACAGGGCGGCGCCCTGAGCCCTGCCATGGCGCCGCCAACCTTCTGGCGCTCTGGAAGGCGCGGGCCTGCACCCGTTGCAAACTGGGCCCTACGTCCCATTTCCTGAAGAAAACATGTCCTGTCGGGCCTGGGCTTTACACACTTCCAAGCCTGATCAACAGGAAGAGACGTTTAACCTGGACACACATAGCAGCCTACAAGCTCAAAGTGATGGCCAGGCGTTAGAAAAGCAAAGTACTTGTTGCTAGAATTGTCTTCCAAGACTCAAGGCTGGGCACGTTTCACTGATCTGAAACCCAGAGGGAAGTTGACAAAGCTTGGGAAGAAGGATGCCCACTGATAGTGGACACAAATGATGGAGAATTTCACTTGTTTTAAAATTTTAAAAGTTTAATAGTAATAAATTAGTTACAAAACTAAGAATAAAAATTAGAGAAAAAATAATTTGGACAATTAGAGGTAGGACAATAAAGGACAATAAAGGACAATTAAGAAAGCAAAGAATTACAGATGTCTTCATGCTCTGCTCTGCCTCAGAAGACATTTTACTAACACAGGATTAACCCTTCAAAGTAATAGCCTGTTGCATATTCATAGATCTCATACACTATGCCAAAATTCTTTTCAAACAATGGGTGTTTTCTTGTTCTTGTCAACCCCTCCTTCATCTTGTAAATCAATTGTCTTGGTCCCTCAAAGTCTGATTCTTCCCGAGAAGGAGGCAATATTTCTTTTCTCAGAGTTTTGGTGTCTTGTTACTGTTATCTCTCCTTGATCTATTGAGAAAATGTATCTTACAGCACAGAGTTTCTGTAGCCTAAAACTATATTCACCACACTACTTTAAAAGATTAGGATAGCACTACAAAAAAGGATTAATACAACATAACTTTCCAACATAACACATATAGTATTAATTTTAATATTTGCGAAAAGCCAATCATATAATATGCATTTTTCACACCTTCTCTGCTCCTTCTTCTTCTCAAAATATATTGTAAACCTGACTAAAAAAACTAGTTAGAGCCACGGTCAGTGCCTTGTTCTGAAAACTCACAGCTGACTAACAGGTTTAGTGCCTTACAGAGCAGGATTGAGGCCCTGGAACTGGAGGGACAGACAAGTGATGAAGTGGACAAAAGTCCTTCTGCAATCGAGGGGCACCTAGGGCAAGTCAGGCAACACCATGCATGGTGACCACCTCTGTTCCAAGGGAAGGCAGGGTCCTTGCAGGCCTTCCCAAAAGCATCTCAAGGGAAGGTTTCCATCTGCCCTGCCCTGTTTGCTTGACTTCAGCTGAATCTTTCTCTCTCTGAAAGACAGGAAGCTCACGTGTGTTAGGAGAATACTGTGAGCATTGGCAGAGGTGAACGGTCAGGAATCCAGAGGCTTGTGCAACTCTCTTCCATAGAGAGTCCCTTGTTGTATATTTCCAGCAAAGCAGAGCTTAAATGGCTAGTCAGCGATTGGGGAAAAACAGCACTGAGACAATAAAGCTGTAACATGCCTTGTTTTGCGAGGGACAAGTAAGACAACAAATGTTCAAACACCAAATACTGAGAAGATGAGGAAGAAAACCAAATTTTTCTAAGTTTTTTCTAATGTTTATTTTCTTCTCTGTGCCTTTTGAAGATTGGCTATATCCTATTTTCATTGTTTTCTTTTTTCCTGTCTTGAGAATGAATTTTGCATTCTGGATATTTCAAGTCAGACATAAGAAAAGTCCCATATTGTTTGACAATCATGAAAAGGTAAGTTTAGAGGAAACATCAATTGTCTTTGATGATTGGATCAGACTCAATTTTAAATACCCTTGTATGTTCTGCTCATATGCAAAGATGCTAGATTGATCTTGGAAGGGCATTAAACAAAGAAACAAGTACTTCAAAACCTCGGGAGGTGGCTGCCATGGTGAGTTCCCTGAGGTGTCACAGCCCCAGCCCCGTTCCATGGCCGGTGTCCCTGAGGTGTCACAGCCCCAGCCCCGTTCCATGGCCGGTGTCCCTGAGGTGTCACGGCCCCAGCCCCGCTCCATGGCCGGTGTCCCTGAGGTGTCACAGCCCCAGCCCCGTTCCATGGCTGGTTTCCCTGAGGTGTCACAGCCCCAGCCCTGCTCCATGGCCGGTGTCCCTGAGGTGTCACAGCCCCAGCCCCGTTCCATGGCCAGTGTCCCTGAGGTGTCACACCCCCAGTCCTGCTCCATGGCCAGTTCCCCTGAGGTGTCACAGCCCAGTCCCGCTCCATGGCCGGGTTTCCTGAGGTGTCACAGCCCCAGCCCCGCTCCATGGCCAGGTTTCCTGAGGTGTCACAGCCCCAGCCCTATCCATGGCTGCTTTCTCTGAGGTGTCACGGCCCCAGCCCCGCTGAATGGCCAGTTTTCCTCAGGGCAGTGCCACCTCCCACGCGAGGCGGTTTGTGTTGCACAGACCGAGCTGGATGGAGGGAGCTGATGCAGCCAAATTGAACACGGCATTTAATATCGCCCCACTAGTTCTGCCCTTTCATGGCATTTTTTGACAGAGCTGTGCTTATCGAGCTTTGACTTTCTGTGCCCAAGCTCAGCATTCCAGGCAGGCTGTCCTACACATCTGCACCGTGCCCACACCATTTTGGGGGCAAAGCAATGCCCCTGCCTTTCATCCAACTGTTCGTGTCCAAGGTCTGTGTGCATGCAGGATAAAGAACTGACTTGTTTGCACAGACAACTGTGGTTTTCCGCACCTCAGCTGGCATATGTCAGCTGCACACAGAGACTCCCACCCCGCTCTGTGTCCCAGCTCTGTCACACTGACAGTGTTTTGCGTGTGACACTAGTGCCACACAGTGTCACACTGATGGCGTGTGCCACACCGCCACTGTGTTGAGTGTTGCACTGTGCTGTGTGTCGTGCTGGCACCGTGTGCTTCCAGACCTTGGAGTCTAAGCTTGGGTGTGAAAGATGGTGACAATAGAAAGATGCCAAACGAGAGACCAGTTGTGTCCAGATTCAAAAGCCAGCTCTCTGTTATGTAACAGTGTTTTCTTCTCCTTCTTCACCTGATGTCACTCTGACATGTGCACATCCCAAGACCTTGATGCATGAAGAACCTTTGGAAAACTGATTAGGGCAGCACAGCATTTTAGGAACATTTGTGGGAGCCATCACGAGCCATCTCTTTGCTGAAGACAGGTGCTGTTTTTCACCAGTGTTTGATTACAGCAGGTCTGTTGATATCCATTTTTTGTAATCTAAAAGTAGCTTGTTCAGCTAGGGAGTGAAGACGTGCTCCCTAAAGGTCCAGGGAGCCTGAGGCTATGGCTTTGCTATGTTCAGAAGGCATTTCTCTGCTTAGCTTTCATCCAGCTGGACTGAGTACAACAGTACCCAAATAGAAACACAGAGTTTGGAGCGCATTTACAAACTGAGCAAGTGTCCCGGCTTCCCAAGAGGCTTCTAAAGCTTGAAGCAGTCAAATCTGGCCCGAGACTGGCTGCTATAGCCATTTTACTGAGCCTTTTTGTAGGAATAAAACTTTGTGATGTGACTGAGGAGTGAGAATACTCTTCAAACCAGAACTAGAGAATTCAGTTTTATTGGCAACCTGTTTGTACATGCTCTTATTTATTATATACCTCTTGTGTATTGTTGCAATTCCCAAAAAAGGCACATCCTGTAATTTCCATGTGTGATTCCTGTGATAAGGGACTTGTGACATCTTGGCCAGTTAATTTTTGTAATTGCAGAATAAATTTCCTATTCACCACAAATAAATCGCGTTCTAGTGCTGGCTCTTTAAGTCTGACTTTCTGCTGAACACTTCCATGTAGTAAACTCCTCAGGTTTAGCCAGGGCCCATTGGAGAATAGAATGCTGACATAACGGCAAAGAAGCTTCCTGTCCCCAGGGACATCCGCCTTGTACCTTATCCCTATAGCCATGTAAGGCAATATGTTGTTAACCCTACTATTGGTCACTTATGGTCACTCTAACACCTTTGCCATTGGTCAGGATTGGATCCAGGCCAAGGGTATAAAAGTAACATACTGTACCCCTACTAACTCGAAAGAAGAAGAGCTGACACCCTTCACGGACCCTCCAATAAGGCCATACTCGTGGAACAGCCAGCGGCTTCTGCTTCTCCTCTCTCTACTGTCTGCTAGGGCCTTAGGCCAAGGGAAAAGCTACCTAGCAAGCAAAGCTGAAATCACAAGAGCTGCCTAATCACTATAAGAGCTGAATATCTCCTGCTTGCTAGGGGCTGACCCGCGGCCTTGGTCTGAGAGCGAGCTGGCTTCTAGCACCCAGTCCCCTTGGGGTCTGAGCTCTGGAGCTGTAACAGCTTGCATAGGATAAGACCAAGCAAGGCTCATTTATAATTTGTCTGCTAACTCTGGGCACTGGCCCTATTTCCAGTGTCCTGATTTCTTACAAGATGCACACTGATTTGCATCCAGCTTTGTCTGCGGCTGCTTTGAACCTCCTCTGCCTCTGCTATTTTCGCCCCTGCCTCTGCTTCAACCACGCCTACATCCGTCCTCTCCCTGGTGCTGATCCAGAGCTGCCACCATGGCTGCAGGGAGCTCTTTTTCTTTTTCCCTCTCTTGACTTTGGTACACTTTCTACTTTTGATGTAGTGTCTAAAAGCTTGCGTCACTGCTCAATGTTCTTCGAACTCTTCTCAAACTCAGACGGGCTTGGTGCTGTGACCATTTCCCTGGGGTGTTCCAGTTTGTGTTTTTTTATCGTAGAATGGTTTGTTTTCATATACGCTAGGTTCTGCCCTCCCTCAAAGCTGTCCCTCATGCCATCATTCCCCACTCTTTGTTCCAGCTGCTTCCGTGCCTCTCAAGATAATCCAGCTCTGTATTCCTGAACCTTCCCTGTCACTTTTGCCTTGGACCAATCCCTGACTGCACCACCCCTTTGGAATTCCTCTATTGCTTGAAGCCCCACTGGCCCATGTGACCTACCCTCTCCTCCCATCTGTCCTAATTAGTCCCAAGCAACTGATGGAATCCCCTCGCTCCTCCCCTGCGGATTCCTTCTTGCTCAATCGTTTGTATCCACCCCCTGAGTTGTACCCCGATAAAATCCCGTGCACAGAAGTGCTGGCGGCTCTTTGCTGCCGAATCCTTCCCTTGGAATAAGCCTTGGCCTGTGGAACCTCACAATCGAGGAGCCTCCTCCTTCTCTTTGGCCTGCTCCGTGCTGCAGTTAGTGGATCCTGAACCACGGAGCGGTGGCTCACCAGGGTCAGCCGCGGGCGGGACCCAAGCCTTGGCCGTTCCCCGCTCCCGGCGCAGCGCCGCAGTTTTCCCAAGAGCCAGCCCGGGCTCCGCTGGGCTGCGTCAACGGGGAACTCGTCCCAGTGCCTAACTGTGCTCTGGGTGAAAAACCTTGATCTGATACGGAAATGAAACTTGCCCTGTCCCAGCTCCCTGCCCTTTTCTCCGGTCCTATCACTGGTCCCAGCAGTGACGAGAGCTGCAGCAGCCCCTCTGATTCTTCTCAGGAGGATGTTGAAGACCACAATGACGCCCTTTACTCTCCTCCAGGCTGAACAAAGTGCCTTCAGCCGCATCCAGGGCTTCCCCTCCAGGCCACACTCCATCCTTGCAGTCCTTCTTTGCATTCTGGCTAATGGTTTCATATCTTTTGATATTGTACTGCCCAAAAGTGCGCCCGTCTGCTTCCAGCGCTTCTCTTGGCTGCTGCTTCAGGGTGTGGGCACCATCATCAGAGACACAGAAGAGCTTCTCCTCCCAGAGTTGTCCTTATCCTCCGCACTTCCACGTCTCTGCCTTGATGTTCACTGGGGAACTTGCCACTTTGTGGCCGCTCATTGCTGTGCTCAGCAGGGACACAGTTTTGTTTGGACACGAGCTGCCAGAGCAAGACATGCAGCAACTGAAGCTAAGAAATGCAGAGGCTGGGCAGATTCAGTTTTTTCCAGAATGTGGGAAGGAGAGTGAGAAAAGCACAAGGAAATTTCAGCCTGTTAACTTTGCAATCTAATTGCCCTGGGAAACTCAGCAATGGATGGTGCTCTGGTGCTACTGCCAATGCCTTCCATGAGAAAAATTCATTTCAGGAAGGAGCAACATCATCTGACAGAGACCAAGTGTGCCAGCAGTTGCTCCAGGTGCTCCTGCCATCAGCTCCTGCAGGAAAGAGGCACAGCCCCCAATGCACGTGGGCTTTGGCTCCTTCTGGCACAGAATGCCCCCAGGGGCCACAGGTCTCTGGGGCAGGAGACGGGCACCAGCGCTGCCAGGGCTCGGGGGCTGGCAGGTCTGCTTGGGCAGGGACTCTGCCACACCTGCTGATGTCAGCGCTCCCCGGGCCCCAGGCCTCAGAGCAGCATTGGTGCCCGGGCCCACACGTTCCTTGTGTGTGTCACACCGGCAGCTTTAGGACGGCCACCAGCCGGGACGTGTCCCAAGGAGGCTGTGCCAGCTTCCCTGCAAGGCCCCGTGCCCTTCCCAGAACGGCTGCGTCGGCAGCCCTGGGGGCTCCTTCTGCTGCCCTGAGCCCACAGAGCATGGCAGCGTTTGCTGATGCTCTGAGCCCTTCTTAAAGACCCTGTCGGCCTTGCTTAGGCTCCTGGGGCCAGCCATTCCTTCCAAACTGGGCCCCTTTGGGTGGGCTGGGCATGGCCCCAGGGCAGGCGGCAGTGTGTGCAAGGGCCCTTGGTGACACGGTGCCGCACACTCACTGTGACATGGAGCGGGTGTCCAAGGGCCCTTTGTGACACGGGGTGACATAGGGGGGCTGGAGGTGACAAGAGCACACCACAGTGCTCAGAGCACGCGACGGGACAGGACGGGACCGAGCGGTGTCGTGAGGAGTCCCCGCACAGCGCGCTCGTTCGCGTCCCACCCGGAGCTTTTCTGAAGCCTTGTTCCTGCAGCTGAGCTCCAGGCCAGACCACAGGACTTGCTGACCCGTGGTCTCCCTGGGGCTTCTCTTCTGCAGGTGCCCTTGAGGCCATATCATAGTCCTTGTCAGGAGTCCCCTGTCCTTGTGGCAGGGGCCCTTGAGACCGAGGGCAGGACTTGCTGTCCTGTAGCCTTCCTGAGGCTTCTTACTTGAAGGTGCCTTCCAGGCACCACTGCAGGACTTGGTGACTTGGAGCTTTTCCAAGGCAACTCTCCTGCAAATAGCCACAAATCCAGGCAGAGACATGGAGCAGAGACACCCAGCAGTGCCTGAGCTGGCCTGGGTGGAGGAGGAGGAAGAAGGCCCTGCAGCTGCCCCGGCACAGCAGACTGAAGAGGTGGTGCCGTTTCAGCCACCGCAGGAGGGTGAGTGGCAGAGCTGGGCCACAGGACTGGTGCCTGCTGCCAGCTTGAACCCCATGCCGTGCCGTGCCGTGCCATGCTATCCCTGGGGACATGCCCACGGACAGGACGGAAGAGGGGCCGGGCAGAAACCCTGCAGTGGCCGTGCTCCATCCCCTGGGGCATCCCGGGGCTCTCTCTGCCTGGGGATGGCAGGGCTGGGCCGTGTTGTCCAGCCTCTCCCGCAGCCCCTCACCTCTGGCTGCGCTCGCTCTTTGCCAGATGCAGCCCTGGAGTGCACACAAGAGCAGGAGTCCAGCCGTGGCCGCTTCCGCAGGACAGCGCAGGTACCTGCAGCCACCCCCACCTGGGCTGGGCCTGCTGCCCCTGCTCAGCACAGCACCGTGTGTGCAGCACTCCATGCAACATCCCTGGCTCTTTGCCCTTCTCCTGCAGTTTGTTTGCAACTTCCTCAAGAGAATTGAGGAGGAAGAGACCATCGCCACGGGCATGGGCCTCAGACCATACTCGCCCATCCTCCTAAGCAAGACCGGTGCTGCCCTGCTGTGTATGCTTGTAGAGGACGATTTTTACACTCCAAAGCAAGTAAGCAGCCTGTGGCCAGGCTTTGATCCTCCCAGCAATTGCTTGGCCTCCCAATCCACACATGCTGCTTGCTGTCAGCCTTTCACGCCACATGGCAGTGGGGTGGGAAGGGAAGCACTCCTCTGGGGAAGCTGGGAACATTGCTCCCTCTGGCAGCATTCCAAGTCTCCCCGTGCCTTCTCCAGGTGCCTGCCATGGTGAGCTACATCCACCAGTGGCTCATGGCCAATGGTTCTGCTGAGCACAGGCTGGACAAGACCCTGCTGGATCTCACCCAAGCACAGCCAAATGACGCAGTCGTGACGCTCCTGCGTGTGGCCCCGTCCTGTGACAGGTATGGGGCCCACCTGCCCACAGGGCTCAGGCCTCCTCCGCCCATCACCCTGCACAGCCTGCCCCAGGTGTCGGAGTGACAGAGAGTTCCAGGGCCCTCAGGATGCTCCCTTTCCCAGCCCTGCCATGTCAGCCCCTGAGCCTGCTGCCATGCTCCCTTGCCGCCTCCCAGGGCTCTGTCCCCACAGGGCTGGGCTGTCTGGCTGCTGCTGGCAGGGGGGCAGTGGGCAGAGGCAGAAATGGTAGCCGGCTCAGCTGCCCCCGCTGCTGTGTCTGAGACCCCCCTGAGACACAGCTCTAACCCCACAGAGCTGCCATGGCCATGTGGAAGACCATCATGGGCTCAGCCAGGACTGCGGAGCTGGCGCAGCTGATCCTCCTGGATGTGCTGGGGAGCTGGCCAGAGTACAGCACCTGCACCTCCAACGGGGACGAAACGGCTGTCTTTGCCCTGGCTGTGAGTTTCTGCAACTGGCCTTTGCAGGCCCCAAGGCTGCCTCTCCAGCAGCTCTCCATCCTCCTTCCCCCACTGCATCTCCCTGCCTCAGGCGCTGGCCTGAAACCTGGCCCAGGGGCAGCTTCAGGCCCACCAGGCCCCGTGCTCCCCCTGCCATGGTCTCTCCTGGCCTCTCCCTGCCACGCTCGCGCCCTGCCACACACACACGTCTCGGCACTGAGCACTGTCTCGGGGGGCTTTGTCCTTTGCAGGCAACGGTGGTGATGTGGAAGATCCTCCAGGTGCCCTGTCTCCCACGGATCTTGAAGGTGTATTTCCCCCGCCTATTGGTGCATCTGCTATTCCAAGTGTTCTTCAGCACTCTGGATATGCCAGAGGAGGTCGACACCTTCTGGAAGGGATGCCAGGAAGAGCACGGCCTTGCCACCAGCCCCAACAGGTGCTCCATGCCACTCCTCCTGTCCCTGCCACGTGGCCTGCCAAGGAGCCAGTGCTGCCAGTGTGACCTGGGCTTTGCTGTGCACACAGGTTTGCTGTGCGCACCCTGAAGTCCCTGCTCTGCCTTCTCCGCTGCGAGGATGTGGTGGTGGCAATGGAGCGCAGGTGTGCCTGGGACACGCCGCTCTCTCTTGACACTCACCACTTTGCTGTGGCTCTGCTTGCCAGGTGAGACCCCCTTCTCCCCACTGCCTCTGACATTGCTGCTCTGTGCCCAGGTGCCCCACAAAGTGTCTGTGGTGGCCATGGCTCAGAGGGCCTTGTCACTGAGGGATGGCCAAGCAGACTGAAAAAGGCTGGCAGAGGAGGGTGCCCATGAGCAACCAACTCCCAAATGGCCCACGTCCCCTTGCTGGAAGGGTGCTGGGGAAAGATGAGAACTGGGTGAGTCACGCCTGGGAGAGGTTTGCCCCACTGGCTCAGGGTCTTGTTTCCTTTTCCCCCTCTTCAGAGAAATTCGCCGGTTAGCCATCCACTTCTGTTCCACGGTTGCATTCTACCTGCTCGCCCTGCTCAGCAAAGAGATGCCATACTGGGATTTCCCTGCCCTGGCATTCCTTGTGGAGGTGAGCCTCAAGGCCAGCGCTGCCTGGCTGAGCAGCCTCCCAGCCCTCTGGCCTCTGGCAGCCACAGCTGCCAGGACAGTGCCCGTGCCCTGTGCTGCTGCCTGGGCCCGGCCCTGTGCGCTGCTGGGCTCCTGCCGGCCGGCCAGCTCCCCTGTCACTGCCCTGTGCCTTTCAGGTCCTCAAGTGCCTGGACTTGAGGGAATGCAGTGACAGTGTTCTGGAGATCCTGGCACAGAACCTGCAGAGCAAGCACATGGCCAGGCGTTACTTGGCACTCCGAGGCCTCGTAGTGCTGGGCAAGAATCCCTTGATGGTGAGAAGGGGGCAGTGGCTGAAGCCGTGCAGGCAGCAGCATGGGGCTGGGCAACTCAGTTGCTTGGCCTTGCCTGGGCTTCGGCCGCTGGGGCAGCTGCTCCCAGCTCTCCTGCCTCCCGCTTCAGCTGCCCCAGTGCTTCGGGACAGGCCTTTGGCCTCTGGGCCCTGCGGCAGCAGGGCGGCCTTTCATAAAGTCGTGTTCCGCACAGGCTGAAAAAATGCGGAGCCTGACTGGAAGTCTTGTGGAGCTTCTGGAGGAAAATGACAGCGACATGATCAGGATGAGCACTCTTCTACTCAGATATTTGCTCCTGGATAATGGTGCTCCAATAGCCACCCCCATCGCCCTGCAGCTGGCTGAGGCGCTCCTGCCACTCTTTGACAGCGTAAGGCTCTGTGCCCACAGCCACAGCCACAGCCACTGGCTGCTGCCCGGGCCTCTTGGTGCCCTGTGCAGATGCATGCCTGTGCCCTGGGGGGCCTGAAGCAGCTGATGCTCAGGTCTTTTGCCCTTTCCTTTCATCCAGGATGATATCCAGGTGCAGCTGAGCTCCATGGCTGTCTTTCAAGAGATGCTGGACTTATTAACAGAAGAGGGAAGAAAGGCCCTCAAGTCCCACGTGCGCCAGAGCCTACTCCCTCTCTACTTCCACGGCCATGATGAGAATCAGATTGTTGCTGAGGTGAGCACTTGTGGCCAGCTGCTGTCCCCCTGGCAGGGGCTTGGGCTGCCTCCTGCCCTGGCACCTTGTGGGCTGCAGCCTCCTCCACCCTGTGCCACTGGGATGCTCCTGTGCCCTGGACTGTGGGGCCATCTGTGCATCTCTGTCCCTCTCCAGGCCTTCCGGGAAATGCTGCATTCCTCAGCCAGATTCCTGAAGAGGAGGGATATAGAACAAATGCTGCACGTGGATCAGAGCTTTGGGGAGTGCCTGGTAAGAACAGCAGAGACCCCCCAGCCTCAGCATGGCCAAGGGTCCTAAGGGCGGTGCTCAGTGTGCGGGGCTAACAGCTGTGCCCGCTGCTGCAGCCAGAGGCCGCGCGGGCTCTTCTCCAGGCTCCCGTGGGCCCGAGTCGGGTGCTCATGGAGCCCCGGCCCGGCGGGGCTGCGGGGCGGCACCGCGGCTCCCCGGGCAGCAGCCGGCCCTCTGCCCCTCCCCTCGGGAGCCCCTGGCCAGCGGCTGCTGGCCGCGCCTCAGGGCTGTGCGGGCAGGCGACGCCGGCGATGGGCGCAGGCGGCGCCCGGCCCAGGGGCTGAGCCCGCGCCAACCCTTCCCTCCTGCCGCTCTCTGCAGCTGGCAGAGGACAGGAGCCGAGCGGCCGAGCACCTGCGCCGGGCACTGCACTACCTGCAGAGCCCACAGGAGTCCCTGCGAGAGGCGGCCGTCCGGTTCATGGGTGAGTCCCGAGCCCGGGCTCCTCCCCGGCCCGCGGCAGCTCGGCCCCGGCCCCGCCTGCTGCCCCGGCAGCGCCAGCCGCGCCCGGCGCCGTGGAGCCCCGCCTGGCCTGGGCATTGCTGCTGCCGCCCTCTGGCAGCCGTGCCCTGGGGCGGCAGCGTGCGGCAAGGGCCGGGCTGAGCCCTGCCGGGCCAGCAGCCCGTGTGGCCACAGCGCCGGCAGCGCCGCTGGCAGGGAGCTGTGCCGCTGGGGCCTTGACAGGCTCTGTGTTCACAGGCATGGCCGGGCGGCACCTGAGGGGGCAGCAGCAAGAGCTGCAGCTGATCTGCACTGGTGAGTGAGTGAGGGCAGCGGGCTGACCGCGGGGGCTGGAGGGCGCAGCTGCAAGCCCTGCCCCGGCTGCGGAGGGATCTGCACCCGTGGGCAGAGCACACAGACATATCAGGGCTACGTGTGCCATTCGTGGCCAGCAACTTCGGGCTGATCCCCTTGCTCCCTGCTCCCTGCGGGCCATGGCAAGAGACGACCAGGATGGCCCTGGCAGGGGGCTCTCCTCGGCTCCCTGCATATGTGGGATCTGACCTTGCCTCTGTTCCTCCCTCTTGCAGCCCTTGAAGAAATGGCATATGACAGCAGCCCTGCAATCAGAACTGCTGCCATTGAATCTTGTTTAGTTCTCCGAGCCATACAGAGAGCTCCCTACTCCCCGTGGCATAAGCTGCGAGATCGATTCCGCAGCGCATGGAGGAAATGGCCTCGTCTGTGCGGCACTGCCTTGCTGTTCTGCTGGAGCTCTGCAGAGAGATGATCTGGGGCCATTTAAGCCAGCAGGAATTTTCTTTTTCTTCTTTAAGTTTTTTGTGTTTGCATTTTCGTTGTTGGGTATGTAAATATAAAATATCTTACAATACACAGAGTCCCAGGATCTTTCTTTCCTGCGCAACGTCTGTAGGGCATAAGCGAAGAGGGGGAAAAGGTTGCTTGTACTCAGCCAGCTGCCCAGGCGTGCAGGGTTGCAGGGAAAATGGCCAGAAGCCTTTTGGCCTTTGGTGGTTCTGCTGAAGCCTTTGTGCTGCCCACAGAGCGGCTGGGCAGGGGCCGGAGCTGTGGGGATCCCTGCCAGAGCGGTGCCTGGCGATGGCCACAAGCCCTGTGCCGGACAGGAAGGGCCATCTGTGTCCTCCTGCCCGTCTGCAGCTGGCTGCAATGCTGAGGGCTCCCAGCTGCCTCTGGATGGGGCTCCTCTGGAGCTGCTGTGGGGCTGCGGGGCTGCTGCCGGCAAGCTTGGCCAGGCTGGGGGAGACCCTGAGGGGCAGAGGCACTGCTAAGCCCTGAGCAATTGGCTGGCAGAGGCCATAAGGAGCTCCCTGGCAGCCGCCTTGATCCCGACAGCCGGCTGCTCTGGCGCTTCCAGGTCGGTGGCCGGTTGGAGGGACGCCCTGGAATCAGGCGTGGAACCCTGGTCCTGGCCTTTCAGGGCCGTGAGGCCAGCTGTTGTGGGGCTGGGGGGGTGCCCTCCCTGTGCTCCAGACTGGAGGCCCCCGCCCCTCAGCCTTAGGCATTGAGCTCCACTGTCTGATATCCAAGTCTTGTTCCTCTTGCTGTGGGGGAGACCGAGCTCTTTGGCTTTAGGCCCCATGGAGCCAGAAGAGCAGCAGCTTTGAGCCCACAGGGGCCACAGAAAGGCCCTCTTGGACCACGGACATTCCTGTCCTGCCCAGGCCAGGGACACATGAGAGTGCAGCGGGCACCTTCAGGGTGCCACGCTGCCTTTGCACTGGGCCACCTCCCTGTGCTGTGCACGGCTGGCTCTTTGCTTTGCTGCTCTCGGCCTTGTGTCGTGGTACCCATTTGGCTGCCTGCAGCCAGGGGCAGCCCTATCAGGAGGGTGAAAGGCCCCGTCTCCAACATCTCAAGGGGGAAATGGAGCTCTCCCGGCCCTCAGCCCACGCTGTAAGCAGAGCAGAGCCTTTTCCCCAGCCCCGTTGCCTTTCTGCCTGCTTCTGGCCCCTGGCCACCATGACCCACTGCACTCGCTCTGAGTCAGCTACAGCATGCCTGGTGCCTCTTGATTTGCTGACCCTGGCATGTGAGGCTCACTGAGGGAAAGGTGGCTGTCCCAATGCTGAGGGCACACGTGGCTCACTGAGCAGACTTGAGGCTTCCCCAGCAGCTTGCAGGTGCCTTATGTGTCATGTTACTGTGCTTGTGCTCCTGTCTGTTCCTGTCCCTCTTCTCACCCTCACCCAACCTGCACCCTCTGACCTACCTTCAATAAGCCCTGTTGCATCAGACACGGTGTCAAGAGCCCTCCTTCGGCTGCCGGTCGAGCGCACGTTACAACCTCCGGGCCGGGGAGCAAGGTGGGCTGGGGGCGCTGGTCTCTCAGACCAAGAGGGAACGGCTCTCGACAGCACCTGCCCATGGACATTCCCCGCACACAATAAAATCATCTCCAAGTTTAGCTAGTAAGCTAGTAAGGTATAAACCATTAATTGCCTGGAAATCTGGCACTAGTCTCTGAGTTCCATTAGGTTTCTTTATTGCTGATCTAGCAGTATTACATTTTGACTGCCATTCTTCCAATAGTCCTCATGTCAGGGATTTAATTGACTGTTGGCTCTATTCCTTTCCTAGCTTCTAATCTTCAAGGGTATTGCTTTCTGACTACTGCCCTAACTCTTGTGTGTAGCTCAATTTTCATAGGGTCTGCTTGTTTTGATTTTCCTGGGCTATCAGATACTATCCCATACTCTTGGGTACACCTGATTCAATACTTACTCTAACTAGTTCTTCTTGTTTGTTGGTCTGGTGCCAATTGTCAGTCCTACTGCTAAAACCGCTCCTTTGTCTTCAGGTACCTTCCATTGAAGTTTTCTTTTTCTAAACGGAACTGTTGCTTCCAAATTTTCAAGCAAATCTCTGCTTAGGACAGATTTGGGTGAGTTTGGTAAATAAAGAAACTGATGTATTCCCATTTTCTTCTTGATTTTACATCAAAGTGGTTTCAGGAAGAATGCATTTTCTGGCTGTCCTATAGTTGCTCCTATTGCTTGAAGATAGTTTTCACTTTTGGGTATCAGTGCTTGATTCAAGAGTGAAAATGTCTCTCCACTATTTCTTAAAATTTCAACTTCTTCATCATTCTTTAGCTGTATTTTAAACAGTGGCCTGCTAGGGTAAGAATTGCCAGTTTCGGTCATTTCTTATCATCTAGAGTGGCTGCAAGAGTTTGGTGTACTTTGTCGGCTAACTCTGGGCACTGGCCCTATTTCCAGGGTCCTGATTTCTTACAAGATGCACATTGATTTGCGTCCAGCTTGGTCTGTGGCTGCTTTGAACCTCCTCTGCCTCTACTATTTTTGCCCCTGCCTCTGCTTCAACCATGCCTACATCCGTCCTCTCCCTGGTGCTGATCCAGAGCTTCCACCATCGCTGCAGGAAGCTGTTTTTCTTTTTCTCCGTCGTGATTATCATACACTTTCTATGCTTTTCTCATCCATGCCTTTTAGTGTCTCTTTACAGGCTCTTTCAGCTTCTGAAATTACTGCCTGACATTTGGGCTAGATTGCCCTGACATCAGGGAATCCCACTGCTGCTTTCCCATGTCCCACCAGGGATCCAGGGCTGTGCCTTCATGTGCAGCTGCTCAGAGCCTGTCCACAAAGTCAGTGGGTGACTCGTGCTGTCTCTGTGTAACGTTATCTATTACTGACCACGTTATTGCTTTTGGAACGGCATTTTTTAATTCCAGTGTGATTATGTCTTGGTATCTGGTTAACACTGAACAGCTGCCTGCATCATTTGCGCGCCTCAAAGGGCTTACAATAGGACACTGCTGGTCCACTGTACCTTGTAAGGCTCCACTAGCCATTTGTCCCTGCACACGTGCTCTGGCTACCTTGATCACCAACTCTTTGCTGGTTTGGTTAGCTCTGTCAACATGAAATCAGTATCACCTCACTCTGGCTCTTGACTCTTGACTATGAACTCCAATCTTTTTGCTACTTTGCTTGGGTTTTCTCTATCCATTTTACCTTTTTTCCACCAACTCTTCAGGTCGCTATTAGAAAAGCAGATGTTCACCTACATGGCTTCTCCTGGGGGACTCAAGACTTGCCTTAAGGGGGTGACTAAAGGAAAAGCTTTCTTGGTTTTATTTCTTGTGTTGCTTGTCACTGGGGGTCTCTGAAATTGTCTCCTCACCTGGATTATTCATCTCATCCCCACTGCCATTTGGCTTTCATTCAGGGGGCAGAGTGGTTGCCTGAGGGGGAGTGTACCCGAGCTGGCCTGGGCTAACTCGGCTGTAAGTCTTGGACACCTAGAACACAATCTTCCTGGTGCATTTGAGCCAATTTCAAACATATCTGCCCTATGCTGAATGCTGAATGACATCTCTTTCTTTTCTGCCTCTTATCTCTTTCCAAAGCTAGGACTAAAGGTCCTGTGGGGCCAAATCAAAGCCACATTCTTTCTGACACTCAGGTTTATTCTTCAGGTTGAAAAAGATGTCTGCATATATCACAGGATCTCATTTTTCTTCTTGTCTTAAAAATAACATCAACTGTAACAATGGATCATAAAGTTCCATTGGGGGTCACATTTCACCACTTTCTAATTGATACCAAGCCTACTATTGGGTAGGAGTATTTAATCAGATTATATTTCCTTGAGAAATTACCCTCCGGGATTCCTGCCAATCTTTCTCATCTGCTAAATTACATTCTAGTGGACTCTTTTTAATACCATCTTTACTTCTTGTGTTATTTATTCTTCATGCTATCTAAATTTCCCAACTTATCAGGATGTATTAGTACTTCTCTTTTCCTTCTCTTTATCCCCTGTAGACTACACTTAACACACACAGGCTGACTCTGAATCACCCAGCACCAATATTTTTTTTATAGTCTTAAAAAGCAATGAGAACAAAAGGATTCCACGTGTGGTAAATAGGTGTGATTCGTGCTGAAATATTGAAACCGTAATCAATATTGATACAGCAATTAATAATTGCAAATAATAAAACATTTAAAAGTTGTAATGCCAAAAAAGAAAGAGATAGGAGGGCTTGCATGCCCCCTCCCTGCAGATGTTGAAGAACAGGAGGAAAAAGAAAGAGATAACAGTTACTAAAATTTAACAAAAAGAAGGGACAATCTGGTTGGGTCCCAGGAAAATGCCAGCTCTAAGAGATAAGAGATTTATTACTTTGATGCTTAAATGCAGTAATGTGTTAGTTTTGGCTTTCATTGTACTGGCTTGATGCACATGTGTAACCCAAAGGTGAATTAAAGGACACAGATGATGAAGAGAGGCCTTCATCAGTGACGACTCCCAAAGGCTTTTGTGACCACCAAAACGAGTGGTGGCGTATGCACAGTAAAGGTGGTGATGAGGGCAGAGGTAGAAGTGTGATGAATCGAAAATGGGAGGAGATGACATTGACACATGGCATGTAAGGGGGGAATCTTCACTTGGCAAACTCGTACGTGAGGTGGCAAGGGCCCATGAGCCCT
Organism: Zonotrichia albicollis; assembly: GCF_047830755.1. Classification (NCBI taxonomy): domain Eukaryota; kingdom Metazoa; phylum Chordata; class Aves; order Passeriformes; family Passerellidae; genus Zonotrichia; species Zonotrichia albicollis. The sequence goes on along the minus strand of NC_133827.1, from coordinate 2,440,001 downwards.
GCACTCCGTACCTCGCGGTTATCTTTTGCTTATGCACTATTATTGGAACCAAATTATCCCTTATTTTTAGTCCAATTATATTGTTAGTATTTCAAGTGCATCCAATTTTATATATTTTCTAAACTTTTCAATTAAAATTGCTGCTACCTCTAATATTGTTTGGTTTTTTGATGATGGGATAATTGGGCAAACATAACATTATGGAAAAACAGGCCTGGGAGCCTCCCTCATGGCTGCTTACCACACAGCCCATCTTTGAGATGGGTGCTTCACCTTTTATACCTCGGGGGGGGGGGTTGCATCAGCCAATCCTGGCCCCTCCCAAAGGCTGTCAGTCAACTCTTCTTTGCCGTTTATTGGTGGAGATTGCTTTCCTGCAACTTGATTGGTGCGTCAGATGTTGTCATGCTGTGCCCTCCAGCATCAACAAGGTTTTTCATTCTCAGCTGCCCTGTAGGAGGGGCACACGTACACGCCGTCCTTTCACCTGTCCTAAATAACCCAGGCTGTCCGGTGGCGACAATACAGAGGATGGGGAAAGGGGACTGTGAGGAGAACAGAGGGCATCTAAACAATAAACTACAATAACATAGCTATACATCAATAAAGCTTCTCTTAATATTCACACAGTATTCATTCCGTAATTGTTAGAGCCATTATGTCATTATTCATCTATAACAATTTTTATTTTTATTTTTACATTTTCCTACTGTTATTCCTACTCCCATATCTTTACCTGAGAGCCCCTAAATTCCAAAATTTTAATAATTCAGGGGGAAGGGGTTTATATTTTCAATTTCCAGAGAAGCTCCTTCCTTCCTTAATAGACATCTGTCTTTCAAACCAAGACAGAGCCCCAAAAATCCCACAAAGATCCGCACAACAACATGACCGGGTCCCTCCTTCCTGAGCCAAACAGGGCAGAGCTGAACAAACAAAACCATTTCTCCTGGTTTAACGAAAAAGCTGCGGTTTGGGTCCCATAAAAGGGACAGTGATGCTGTGCCCCCTGGTACTGGGGGAGGGAATGAGGAGCTCCTGGGGGTACTGGGAGCACTGGGAGCACTGGAATGGAGCACTATGGGCAGCCCCACATGGGACCCCACACTCGTGGCCATCCCCATGGCACAGTGGGCATCCACGGGAGCTGGGGGGAGGACACACAGTGGGAGGATCTCCAGGGCCCCCTGTGCCCCCAGTGTCACAGCATGTTCTCGTAGATGTCACTGGAGTCCTGCTGTTGCCCATGGGGTCCTGGCAGCTCTGCATTGGTCACCTGGGGGGTTGTGGCACAGGGGGGGCACTGCAAGAGACACCGGGTGGGGGAACCTGGATAGGAGGTAACACCCCTAGGGTGACATATCCCTGTCCCCCCACCTGTACTCACCCCCTGCCTTCTTGTTTCGCACGACCTGGCTGTGCAGCACCTCCCCTGCCTCTGGAGGGGCCAAGGGCCCTGGGGTGCCACTGCAAGGATAAGGGGGTGTCTGTGGCGGTGTGGGGGGTCAAAATGAACATAAAATGGGGGTTCAGGCCTGGACCCCCCCCTTAGCTTTCCTGCTGTTTTCTAAGGGCTGCAAAGGAAAGGGGGGAGGGGTGACTGTGGAGTACTCAGGGACTGAACACCCTTGAGACCTCTGACTGCCCCCAGGAGCCTCGTGCATCCCTGAAGCCCCTAATGAGCCTTGAATCACCCACTGAATTCACTGATCCCCCCAAACTCCTCCAAACCCCTGACAGAGCCCCCAATGTCCCTGCACTGCCCTGCAGGACCTCCCCAAATCCCCCAGGACCCCCAGGTGAGATCAATAGGGATTCAGCTTCACCCAAGTCAGGAGCTGTTGGTGCCACCCTCTGGACATCAAACTCTGTGGGGGTTTCACCCCAATCCCTAGGACTCCCATTCCCCTTCATTGTCACCCACCCAGGTGGTGCCACCAGTGCCAGCCTCCGATGACAGCCAGGAGCAGAACCAGGAACAGGAGCGACCCGCAGACCCCTGCGGCCACTGTTGGGGACAGAAAGGGACACAGTGGGGTCACCCAGAACCCCAGGGGGTTCTGCACCCCCCATGTGACCCTGTGTGACCCTACCTGTGCCCTGTTCCTGTGTTGTCACCTCCAAGGCCAGCTCTGAACTGAGTAACTGGTGCCCGCCCTGTCCCAGCTGGTTGGTGACCATGCACTGGTAGTTGCCTGAATGTACCACATCCACAGCACTGAGCTCCAGGAGGCTACCCCGGGCCACCTCCTGCCCATTGTGCAGCCAGGTGAAGGTGGCAGGGGCTGAGGCCACCTGAACCGAGCAGCGCAGGGTCATGGTGTCTCCTGAGCGCACCAGGTGTGACAGGGGACTGAGGGTGATGGTGGCATTGGTCACAGGCACTGTGGGGACACAGACACGGCTGGCACCTGGTGAGGTGGATGGGGGTGCCGTGGGTGGGGTCACCCCCAGTCTGAGGGTCCCACTTGTAATGGGTTAAAACTTTAAGTTTGTTCATCAAAACTGACAAAGCTATTCCAGTAAGACTGTTGCACCTCTAGTTTGTTTAAGTAAATTTCCAGACTTTAAAGGATAAGGAAGGTGAAACCAAAAGGACAATAGGTTTCACAAACATTTGTTTATCTGTTTAGTAAACTGTTAATATGAGTGGGGGGTTTGCTATGATTGATAACACAGTATCAGCTTATCCGCTCAGTAAACCAAGGATTCCAGGAACTCAGCAGATTGAGCCTAAAAATTCCAGGAATCAGACAAAGGAAAATTACCAACCTTCATCTTCAGACCCCGGGAGGTGGACTATGACCACCTAAACACAAAAGAAGAATACGCAGAGTACTACACATCAACCCGGAAGAAGGACTGGATAAGAACTCCACGGAAAATCAGGAGAGTGTGACAGTGTTAGAGCGGAGACTCTCCTGTCGCCCAGTGCTGATTTGCTTATTGCTTTGCCCGCTGTAATTAATAAATTCTCAGTTGGTTTTACTTGGCATATTGTCGGCTCAATTTATAACACTGCTCACAAAGGACAGTGACATTCAGGGGGACACTATCAGCCATGCTGTCTCCACACCGGTACTGGCCCCTGCCATTGTCCCCAGTGTGGTACAGCTCCAGGCAGGTCCAGTGCCAAGCGGCGCCCTTGAGCCCTCCCAGGCACCAGGAAACGGACAGACGACCTCTCCCTGTGACCACCGTGCAGCTCAGCACAAGGCTGCGCTGACAGGGACACCCCCTAGGGCAGAACCCCTGCGGGAGGGGGTGACACCAGGTGTGGGATCCCAGGATTTGAATCCTGGGATGCAGGGCCCCCGGGACCACCCTTGGGGGGCCCGGGAGTCCTGGAATGTTGCCAGAAGTGTCTGGTGGCAGGACTTTGACCCTACACGGGAGACGACACCTTTATGAAGATAAGAGGGCTTCACCGGGTGAATGGTGAAGGGATTAGTTAATTAGAGGGTGAGACACAAGGTTTAGGATTTATGTACAGGGGGGTTTAGAGGAGTAAGATGGAGGAATTGGGGTGTGTCCTGTCCTCCTCCTTCTTCCTCCTCTCCTCCATCTTCTTTGGCCACGGTGGCACCTTTCTATTGGTTATTACTAAGAGTACACCGAGTTATAAGAATAGATGGTATTGGGGAAAAATGATAAATATTGTACACGTAGCAAAGGGTATAAAGATACGTGGCTGCCCGGAGGGCAGGAGAGAGTGTGCCCATGGCTGACTGCTGTGCGGATCTCTGTTGGGCTGAAAGAACATCTTTTAGATAAACAATTAATAAACATAAAACCAGAAAGAAGAACTGAAGCCTCTTCTCGTCCTTCAACACGCGTGGTGCCCCAAGGCCACCCCGGGCCTTTCAGGCCCCTCAAACAGCCGAGATAAACAGGACACTTGGCGTCCCTGGGCGGACAGAGACCACCACAAAACCTTTCGGCGAGATAAACCGGACATTTGGCTTCCACTGGGTGAGCTCTGACCACCACCACCTTCAAAGCCCTGAAGAAAAAGAGAGAGAAGAAGAGAACAAAAAAGCCAACAGAGACTGCAAAAAAAAAAAAAAAAAAAAAAAAAAAAAAAAACAGCAGTCACTGAGAATTCCACCTCTCAGTTTCTGCCGAAGACAATCGTAGCAGAGCAGCCCGGACTGGAACCAGAAGGCGCCCTGGAACCACTTCTCCTGATCTGCTGGACAGACCGAGACGTCCAGACTGCTCTGGCGACAGATTTGGTAAGAAAGCCTGAAAATAAGAACATGGGAGGCACACCTTCCCAGGAACAACGGGAAATTTTGTCCACCTTATAAGGTGTGACACAAACATACAAAAATTAATTAGCTCTGGCCTTAAAAGGCCGAGAGGAAAACCCCCGAGACGCACCAGACGTCCGGGGGGGGGGCCCTCGGAAGAGGGGGGAGCAGGACTCCGGAAAAAATTAGCTCTGGCCTTAAAAGGCCAGGAAGAAATAACCCCGAGACGCAGCAGACGTCCGGGGGGGGACTCTCTGAAAGAGAGAGGGGAGCAAGGCTCCAGGAAAAGATTAGCTCTGGTCTTAAGAAGCCAGGGGGAAATGCTCTTGGAAAAAAAAGAGCAAGAAATATTATTAAAACACCCGGTCCCAAAACCCAGAAACCCTGGGAAACTCCCAAAAAGCGTCCAAAAAGTCCAGAGAGCATGGAGGACTCAGGGGCAGAGGGAGAGCAGGGGGGAGGTGAGAGGGGACCGGGGGAGGCGCTTTCTCGCAGCCAGGCTGCAGCGGAGCAGGCGGGGAGCGCGGGTAAAGAAAAAACAAGAGACGCGTGTTCAGATACGGCTTTGCTAAGCTCAGGGCCGGGGGGTGCAGCGGCCCCGGGGGCCGGCAAGGTAGCAGAAACGCGCGCGGCGGACAAAACTCGCAAGAACCCGGGGCAGAAGTCACATGCCAGCGCAGCAGAGGCGTCCGACATGGGCAGCGGCATGGGAGAAATTGCGCAATCCCAGAAAGGCTGCCGAGACGCAAGAGGCGCGCGGTTGTGACGCAAAAAACCCGGAGCGAGTCGCGGCGGGCGCGGGTGCCGGCGGGGACGGCCGCACACACCGACATAGGGCCACACACACACACAGCGTCGGAGGAGGAGGAGACAGTCAGGGGCAGACCGAGGAGGGAAAATTCAGAGGCGGAACAAAAAGGGAGAGGAAAAAATTACCTCGGGAGAGACAGGGCGGCTCGGAAAGCACGCATGCGCAAAGTAAAGAGCGCGGGCGGGGGCGGGCCAGACCCACGGTGACGTCTCAGGCGAGGAGGGGCCCTCTCCAGACTTGGTGCCTTTGGTAAAAACCCTCGGGGTCCCAAGCCTCTCCCCTCCCGGGGAGGCGTGTGTGTTCTAACCCTATTGTCAGTTGAATCAAAAACTAGGTAACCCCTGAGTGCACAACATGCCGGATCGGTTCAGCGGAGCTACAGCATCATTTCGTAACGAGTCTGACTCTATGCAGCGATTTTCCTCAACAAGATATAAGAAGAAACGAATACTCAGACAAAAGTCGGGACTCAGACTGCAAAGGACAACTCAGAAGAGAAACAAGAGGAACGGAAAGACTCTGGGGGGGTTTTTTCTCTTTGGGGTCTTGAATATTTCTGTATAAGAACGAAAGACTGGGAAGTTTTCTCCTTAAAGTCTCGAATTGCAGTAGGCAATGGAGTAAATTTACCTATTACAGGGGAAACTGACAAAGGATCATATATTGATCAGCTGGCAGATTTCTTTGACATTTCTCCCATTTGGAGAGGAATTTTAAGGGCAGATTTCTTTGACATTTCTCCCATTTGGAGAAGAATTTTAAGGGTAGGATTTTATGTTTTAATAGTTTAGGATTTTATATTGTAATAGCTCTCCTAGTCCTCATCCATGTCGTCCCAGATGCCATGAATCGGATTGTAAAAGAGGTTTTCTTGGTGCAAACAGAAGGGGGAGATGTGGGATCCCAGGATTTGAATCCTGGGATGCAGGACCCCCGGGACCACCCTTGGGGGGCCCGGGAGTCCTGGAATGTTGCCAGAAGTGTCTGGTGGCAGGACTTTGACCCTACACGGGAGACGACACCTTTATGAAGATAAGAGGGCTTCACCGGGTGAATGGTGAAGGGATTAGTTAATTAGAGGGTGAGACACAAGGTTTAGGATTTATGTACAGGGGGGTTTAGAGGAGTAAGATGGAGGAATTGGGGTGTGTCCTGTCCTCCTCCTTCTTCCTCCTCTCCTCCATCTTCTTTGGCCACGGTGGCACCTTTCTATTGGTTATTACTAAGAGTACACCGAGTTATAAGAATAGATGGTATTGGGGAAAAATGATAAATATTGTACACGTAGCAAAGGGTATAAAGATACGTGGCTGCCCGGAGGGCAGGAGAGAGTGTGCCCATGGCTGACTGCTGTGCGGATCTCTGTTGGGCTGAAAGAACATCTTTTAGATAAACAATTAATAAACATAAAACCAGAAAGAAGAACTGAAGCCTCTTCTCGTCCTTCAACACGCGGGTGCCCCAAGGCCACCTCCGGGCTCTCCAGGCCCCTCAAACAGCCGAGATAAACCGGCAACCAGGGACATTGAGGGACGTGGGGGGAGGTCAGGGAGGGGCAGAGAGATCCCAGTGAGGGAGAGGAGAGAAGCTGCAGAGCTGGGGGGGGGGGGGGGGCTTGGATAGGTACCCCAAGGAAGGATGGGGGGTTTAATGAGGGGACACATGGAGAGGGAGATGGGAGGACCCCACTGCGGTCATGGAGACCCAGAGAGGGTATGGTGGGACTTGGGGACTGCGGGGAAACAGCAGAGAGGGGTGAGGTTGACTCAGAGATGGGTGAAGGGACCCAGTGAGGGATGGGGGAATGGGCCAGTAATGGAGGTACCCAGGCAGGGGACCCAAGCAGGGCGTGGGGGCTCCCTGTGCCCATCCCCGCCCTCACTGCGCACCGTGATGCAGAGCTGGGTGCTGCTCTTCCGCACGGTCCCCCCCCCCTGCATCGGACCGCACCTCGCAGCTGTAATTCCCAGAGTGGGAGACCCCCACGGTGGGCACCAGCAGCTGCAGGGATCCCTGCGGGCCCCCCACCACCTGCCCGTCCCGGTAGAACAGGTGCAGGAGAGGGGGTTGGGGCCGCACGGGGCTGGGGGTTCTGAGGCAGCTGAGAGTCAGGGGAGCCCCATTGGTGGGCTCAGAGTGAACTTCCAGCACTGGCACTGTGAAAAGCTCTGGAAAGGAGAGGGGAGGGAGATTTGTGAACCCGAGTCACTAGGGAGGGACTGTGAGGGGGTTAGAGTGGCAGCTGTGGGGGGGCTGGAGTGGCAGTTGTGGAGTGCTCACCATGCACTGTCACTGTCACTGTCACTGATGCTGACTTCTCGCATCCCCGTGATTCTGTAGATTTCACCCAGCCCCTGCAGCTGTCGTGGCTGCTGTGTTTCAGCTGCAGAGGGGACAGGGACAGCTCGGTCCCATCACGGAGCTCCTGCAGTTTCTTCTCCTCGTGGTAGAAGGACATTGACCTGACCGGGTTGTCCTGCCAGAGCTGGCAGTGCAGTGTCACCGTGTCCCCCTCCAGCAGTGCCTGTGCCGGCACCTGCAGCACCAATGGGGCTGCGGGACACGGGGGTCCTGTTACACCGCGGGGATCTGGCAGGTCCCAATGCCACCATGACTGCATATTGGCTCACACACAGCACGCCAGGGATTCCCAAATCCACAAACAGGGTCTGCCAGCACTGGGATGCTCTGGGATGCCCCCAGAGTAGGGGACAGGCTCTGGTCACACAGGAGGTGACCAATGGAGCAGAGCCCACCCAGAGCCCTGGGGTCAATGCTGGTGCTAGGATGGGACACCCAAACCCCCCTCACCATCCAGGACTCTCAAAGGAGGGTTGAGCCCAGTGCCAGGTCTCTCACATGTGTCTCTCACATGTTGCCTTTCTCAGTGACAGTGAGGTGGTTGTGTCTCTCCTGCCTCCAGCGCTGCCCATCCTTGTACCAGGTGGTGGCACCAGTGTTCCCCGAGCCCTGTCAGGTCAGTGTCACCTAGTCCCACAGCACGCCGGCATCCAGGGGGGCTCCACCAGGAGCTGGGTGGTCTGGGCACCTGTGGGTGACAGGGAACACCAGTCTGCCAGGGCCAGTGTGGGGCTGGGGACAGCGGGGTTGGGCCATGGCATCCCCTGAGGACTCACCAGCGGGGTCGAGGGTCTGGGCTGGAAGGGAGAAGGGACAGGGCTCAGTGAGTGTGGCACCATGGGGACAGTGGTGCACAGGGGAATGGTTCATAGGAGCTGCCCTTGAACTGTCCCCCTGAGGGAATTGGTGTGGCACAGGTGTCTCGAAGAGGACACTGTGCTAGCACAGGTCTCCCCTGACAGCCCCATGGCCTCTGTCTCCATGGCCCATCCACATTGTGCTTGTCTTCTTCTCCCTGTCCCTGCATCCCTGCATCCCTGTGTCCCTGTCCCCACAGCTGCCCCAGCCCCAGGATGCCTCTCCCCACATTCCTATTCCTCCAGCCCTGTTCACCCTCTCCTGTCCCCACGGCCACCCCGTGACCCCGGTCACTTCATGCTCTGGCTCTGCTGGCATTGGGAACCTCAGGGAACCCTGCAGCTCCCCTCTGCTCCCTCCCCATCTGCCTCACCAGCGCCCATCCCCGGGGTACTACCAGTCCAGCCCGTGCCCGGGGCACTCACCCCACAGGAGCAGCGCCACCTTCCTGGCCATCCCGGTGTCCCCAGCCATGTGCACTGGCTGTCACTTGCTGCTGTGGCCACCGCTCCCCTGGCTGGCGGTTCTTCGGATGAAGGGGAAGGAAGCGAGGTCACATCTCGTCCCCATGTGTAGGTGGCACCTAGTGGGGGCAGGGTGGCCACAAGCAGAGAACAGGCTTTGGGCAGAGTGGGGACATGCTGGGGACAAGGCTGTCTCTGGGTCAGTGGGACATGGGCTTCCCAGGAGCAGGGGGGCTCAGGGGGTTTGGGGAGCCAGGGATGGGTGTCCAGGGGAATTGGGAGTCCAGGGAATGGGGGCCTAGGGAATGGGTCCATGGGGAATTGGGGTGGTGAGGAGAGGGAGTCACAGGGGATGGGGGTGCCATGGGAATGGGGGTCACCAGGGCTGGGGAGACTCAAGGATGGGAGTCCCAGGTGAGCCTGGGCTACTGGGATTTGGTGTCATGGTTTTGGTTTGCTAATTTGAGATATTTCAGTTAATGTAATAATTGGTGTGGTGGGTTTAGTGTTGGTTGATTATTAGTGGATTTATCAGAATGTATTTATTTCTATTTTGTTTTGAGATGAGACTAGGAGAAAGGTAAAGTACATTTAAAACTTTAAAACGCTATATAAGAAAATACTTTAATTGTAATAAATCCCTCATCAAGGGATTTTTGTGCCAGGGATGGGTGCAGGGGGAATGGGGGGACCTGGGAGAATGAAGGTCCCAGGGAAATGGGGATTTCAGGGCATGGAATGAATGGGAGAGGGTTCCTTGGGAATGGGGTCCTGGGCGATGGAGTTCCTGGGCAATGGCAGCCCTGGGATGGGGGTCCCAGGGAAAGGGAGACAAAAGGAATGGGGGTCCCATGGTCAGCTTCCCAGGGGAATGAGTTTGCCAGGGATGGACAGTGACGAGATGTGCATGTGCGTCACAGCTCCTTCCCTGGCTGCCTCAGATTTTGGGAAGACTCAAGGGCTAGAGCTGCCCTGGGTTGCCCGTGATTTGGCGGGGGGCAACAAGAGGGGATTCAGAGGAGCTCTGGGTCTGTGCCACCAACACCTCCAGGGGCATTTCCTATTCTTCATTTCCATTTCCTTCCTTTTATCCCTCAATTTCACAACCTCCCAGTTCATGCCTTGATGATCCTGGGGACTTTCTGAGTGGGGAACGTGTTGGGGGAAGCCTAGGGTGGGTGAAGCAGGGGTGAGGGGTCTGCAGGGAGGGCTGAGGAGGCTGTGGGGGATGGAGGAGTGCAGCTTTCCCTCTGCCTACACTTTCACTTTCTCTCTCCAGCAGCAGAAGTAAGAGGCCGTTTGTGCTGAGTGTCACACAGCGGGGGGGAGGGGTCTATCCTGGGGGGGCACATCCAGGGGGATCCTGTCCTGGAGGGATCCTGTCCCAGGGGGACACATGCTGGATAAGGGGCTCCTGTCCTAGGGGTTGGCAACTCTGGGGGGCTCCAGACTTCTCCATTCTTGCTCATCCCCTGCAGGATCTGAGCCACCAAGAGCAGCTGGGGAATGGAGCCCCAGCCAGGAAGGAGCTCCCAAACTCCTGCTCCTTGAAGCCAGTGGCCATCCAAGGATGGGGCCCAGCCATGGCCCAGCCCCACTGCACAGGGATGGCCATTGCTCAGCCCTGCTCTGCCCAGCCCCAGGGGGCAGCCGGCACCTGAGGGTCCCCCCTGCCCCCTTGGCTTTGATTCTGGCAGCTTTAGAGCTGCTGCAGAGGTGCGAATTCTGTGGGTGGAAAAAGGCCTGCCTGTGGTTTGCTCAGCCCTGCAAGAAGCACAAAACCCAAAGGGAGCCCAAGCAGTGTCACTGAAAGGGCCTTTGATGGTTTGCAGAGCAAGGCTGGCTGGAAACTGCCCCTACAAGGGCAGCTGTGTGGGAACCAGTCCAGAAATGCAGCAATTGATCACTTTATCCTTCTAGGCAAGGGACTGGGGGAGACCTGAAAATCCTGCAAAGACAACAACCATCTGATCAAAAATCTGACCAGGACCCACCTCCTCCTTCCTGTCTCAAACCTGCAGCCCTTTAGAACATCCCAGAAAGTATTTTTGGGTTCTGGCTCAGTTGCGAGACAAGAGAGAAAAGGATGGAAATGTTGAGCAGGGGCTCTACCCCATGGCGGTGGTGGGCAGGGACGCTGTCTCGATTCCAGGTCTCCCCAAAGCTGCTCCATCCCTGCCCTCCTCACCCACACAGGGCACAGGGAATAGACAGGGCTCTGCCCTGCCCCTGCTGCACACCTTCCAGGGTACCCCTCCACTTCCCGGAGCTGTGGGGGCCTTACCTTGACAACGCTCGGTCCCAACACATCGCGACAGTGCCTTCAGACACGCTGCCACAGTCGGTTCGGACACTCCGTGACCGTCCTGGCACTCGCAGCGCGATGGCAGCTGGGCCCTTCCCGGTGCTCCGGGACCACCATTGCGGTCCCTCCTTTCCGCAGACCCCACCGCAGGGTCTCTGCTCCCCCCTGTCCCGGGGTCTCCCCTCCACCGTTTCGCTCCCTCCACGCTCGGGGCTCCCCAGTGGGGTCCCGGTCCCTCCATCCCGGCCCCTCCCACCCGCTGCCCCCCGGCCCCTCCGGCTGTGCCCCCCGACAGCCCCGGGGCTGGCACCGGCAGAGGCTGCCGAGCCCCTGCAGGATGAGACGTTCCTGGGACAGCGCCGGCTGAGCGGGGCCCGGCTCCCTCACGCCGTCCTTGCCCGCAGCGCTCGGGCTCCAGTAGCCCCGGGCTGTTCCTTCGGGATGTGCCAACCGCTCCTGAAGCACTGCCCTTTGTCGGGAACGAGCCCGGGACAGCCCCGGGGGAGTATCCGAATCACCCCCAAGGCCTGGGCCAGGACGTCCTTTGAGGCTGCGCCTGAGCCCTGAGGGGTTTGGGAGCCCGATGGGTGTCACTGCTCTGTCTCAAAATCTGGGGGGAGCAAGAATGGCAAGTGGTGTCCCACCATGACCCGGCCCCCATGGGCCTCACCTGAGCACCCTGAGGAATTCCTGGAACTCCTGCTCCACCTGCATGGCCAGGTGCTGCTCCCATGAGCCGCCTGCTCCAGCTGGCTCCTGCCTCTGTCACAGAATCCCAAAATCCCTGGGAGAGGCAGCAGAGCTGTGTGTTTGTGCACAGGGATGCTTTAGGAACAGCGGACCTTCAGGAATACCAACAATAATTACAACACCTCCTGAAGGGTCTGCAGCGTCTGGAGCAGAAGAGGGGCATTGGCCCGAACAGCTCCAATTCAGCCCCATTTTGCCCTCCCAAGGCACAGCTCCCAGCCCTGGCTATCTCTGTACTCCAGCTGCAGAGTCCTCAGGGCTGTGCCTCTGCTCTCCTCCTCCTCCCCTGCAGCAGCTGTGTCAGAACCAGCAGTGGCCCAGGAAGAGCAGGAAATCCAAATGTGCTCTGCAGCCACCTGAGGAGCCCTGGCAGAGTCAGCAGAGGGGCTGTGAGGGTGTCAGTGTGGCGGCTGTGGGGTGCTCACCGTGCACTGTCACTGTCACTGAAGCCAAGAACGCCCACGGTGCCACCTTGGAGTCCACCTGGCACCCGCAGCTGTAGCGGCCACTGTGGTTCAGCTGCAGAGGGGACAGGGACAGCTCGGTCCCATTGAGGGACCTCTCCACCTCCTTGTCCCCATGGTAGAATCACACCCCAGTGACCGACATGTTCTCCCAGTGCCGGCAGCGCAGTGTCACCGTGTCCCCCTCCAGCAGCTCCTGCACTGGCACCTGCAGCACCAGTCAGGCTGTGGAACATGGGAGTCTTAGGACACCTGTGGCATTCAGTTTTCTCAAGGACCCTTGAACTGAGACACATCCAGTGCAGCAGAGTTCCCTGAATCCAGAACTGGGGTCCCTCCACTCTGAGATGCTCTGGGATCTCCCTGTGTGCAGGGGATGGGCTCTGGTAACACCAGGAGGTGACCCATGGAGCAGAGCATACCCAGAGACTTTGGGGTCCCCGCAGGTGCGAGGCTGGAGACAACCAAACCCCTCTCACCATTTGAGACTGTCACAGAGGGGCTGTGCCTGGTGCCGGGTCTGTCACACGTGTAGGTGCCACTCTCAGTGACAGTGAAGTGGTCCGGTCCCTGCTGCCCCCAGCACTGCCCGTCGTTCTACCAGGTGGTGGCATGGGCAGTGCCCAAGCCCTGGCAGGTCAGTGTCACCCTGTCCCACAGCACCACCGGCCTCCAGGGGGGCTCCACCAGGAGCTGAGTGGTCTGGGCACCTGTGGGTGACAGGGGACACCAGCCTGCCAGGGCTACCGTGGGGCTGGGAACACCAGGATGGGGCCATGGCATCCCCCGAGGACTCACCAACAACGCTGAGGGTCTGGGCAGGAAGTGGGAAGGGACAGGGTTTGGTGAGGGTGGCATCACAGGGACATTGGCAGGGAGGCTCTGGGTGTGGGGGCTGTCATTAAACTGTCATAGTGTGGCAAGTATCCCTTGGGGACAGAGACACACCGACTGGCCCTTGCTCAGTTAGGATATGGGGACACATTGGACACCCAGAAATGGAGACTCAACAGTGGTTGCAGTGGCCACCCCCACCAGCCCCATGATAGTTCCCCAAATCCCTGTCCCCCGTTATTGTCCCCCCTCTCCTGTCCCCACAGCCCTGGTCACCTCATGCTCTGCCTCTGCGGCCTTTTGGGACCTCAGGGGACCCGGCAGCCCCCCTGTGCCCCCTCCCCACCAGTCTCTGCCTCACCAGGGCCCATCCCTAGGGTGTCAGGTCTGTGCCCAGGGGACTCACCTGACAGGAGCAGTGCCACCTTCCTGGCCATCCTGGTGTCCCCAGCCATGTGCACTGGCTGTCACTCGCTGCTGTGGCCACCGCTCCCCTGGCTGGTGGCTCTTCGGATAAAGGGGAAGGAAGCGAGGTCACGTCCGTACCCACATGTAGGTGGCTCTTGGTGGGGGCAGGCTGGGGACCGGATGGGGACAGGGTGGGGACCTTGTGGGACAGGGGGGTGATGGTGGGACATGGTGGGGACAGAATTTGGAGTGTGAGGTGGTGTAGGGAGCCAGAAATAGGTGTCCAGAGCAATGGGGTGCCCAGGGATAGGGTCCCATGGGAATGGGGGTCCCAGTGGATGGATGGACTCAAACTTGGGGATGAGGGTGCCAGAACAATGTGGCCTCCAGGGATTTGTGATCATGGGATGGGGGCCAAGGGATGGGGGTGCCAGGGGAAAGGGGAACCCTGTGAGAATGGGGGCCCGGGTGGAATCAATGTCCCCAAGGGAATGGGGCTCCCAGGGACTGGAATTACCAGGATGGAGTTCTTTGAGGTAAGAGATTGTGAGGAACTGCAGTCCAGGAAAGGGGTCTTAGGGAAGGAGGGACAAAAGGAAATCAGATTTCCATGATTGGGGTCGCAAATGAATAGGAGTGTCAGGGATGGGCAGTGGCTGGGGGGGGGGCATGGGGGTCACAGCTCCTTCCCTGGGTGCCTCAGATTTTGGGGTGACCTATGGCCAGGTGCTGCCGCCTTGGGATGCTCGTTTCCTGTGCAGGTATCACATGGGGGTCCTGGCTAGCTCTGCTTCTGTGCCCTCCCCTGCCCCTGATTTTTTCTCCCTTTATTTCTGTTTTCTTCCTTTTTTTCCTCACTTTTATGCCATGTCTCCTCAACCCCGGTCCCTGGCTTAGATATCCCAGGAATCACCTGAGCAGGGAACGCATTGGGGGAAGCCATGGGAGGGGGATAACTGGGAGTAAGAAGAGCAGGGAAGGATGGGGAGGCTGTGGGGGATGGAGGTGTTGGGCTGCGCCCCCTCAACACTTTCACTTTCTTTTTCCTGGACAAAAAGGAAGAGGCCATTTGTGCTGAGAGTCAGATGGCAAAGGGAGGCAGTGTCTGTCCTGGGAGGGCACATCCAGGAGGGTCCTGCCCTGTGAGGTCGCATTTGTGGGGATGACCTGGGGGAAATCAGTCCAGGGGGTGACACATCCTGGCATGGTGGGTCCTGTCCCGGGTATGGCAGTTCCAGAAATGTCCCTGCACATTCCTGGCGGGGTGCCTGTCCCAGGGGTGGCACATCCTGGGGACCCCTGTCAATGCAAGGGTGGTGCCCAGCCATGGCCCAGCCCCACTGCACAGGGATGGCCATTGCCCAGCCCTGCTCTGCCCAGCCCCAGGTGGCAGCCAGGACTTCAGGGTCCCCCCTGCCCCCTTGGCTTTGATTCTGGCAGCCTTAGAGCTGCTGCAGAGGTGAGAATTCTGTGGTGGAAAAAGGCCTGCCTGTGGTTTGCTCAGCTCTGCAAGAAGCACAAAACCAAAAGGGAGCCCAAGCAGTGGCTCTGTGAGGACCTTTGATGGGTTTCAGAGCAGGGCTGGCTGGAAACTCCCTATGCAAGGGCAGCTGTGTGGGAACCAGTCCAAAAGGCAGCAATTGATCATTTTTTCCCTCTCAGCAAGGGACTTAGAGAGCCCCAGAACTACTGCAAAGACAACCACAGTCTGCTCAACAACCTGACCTGTATCCTCCATCTTGAACAAAACCTGCAGCCCTTTGGTACCTCACGGAAAGAATGTTTGGGTTCTGGATGTGCACACCAGAAGAGAGGGAAAAGTCTGGAAATATTGAGCAGGGGCTGCATACAAGGGGTTGGGGAACAGGAGTGTCAGAGCAGGAGCAGGGAGTGCCCAGGCAGGGGACTTCAGGGCAGGCTGGAGTGGATTTACCAGGGAATCAGACCCTGAGACACACACGGGCATTTCCACAGATTCCTGTGCACTGTCCCAAGAATGGGCAGAGCTTCTCCCATTTGGGGCACTGAATCCATGGGAAGTCATTCAAGTTTCAAGGTGGGAATGAGAAAAATTGGGATAATTCCTAAATATGGCTCAACAAAAGGCTTCCTTAGGGGCTGGGTAACTGCCAAGCAGGCAAGGAACAATCCCATGGAGCTGTTGGATACTCAGGGAGATTCCACACACTCTGTGGTATCCACAAGCAAATGCTGCCCTTGGATGCAGCAAAGGGTTCCTAAAGAAAGAAAAAAAAATCATATTTTGTGATTTGTTTGTGTTTTCATTGTGAGTGACTTGTTGGGAAAGCAATGATTCAAAGTATTCTATAAACCAGCTAATTTTATACCTTGTCAGTTTGATTTATTTTTTATTGGGAAAATAACGGTGTGGGAAAAGATTCTTGCCTTTATTCTATGGATGTGTAATTTTGTCCCAGCCAAATGGTCATTACGTGTTTGCTGAGGTCGCTGAGCTGGGAAATGGCAGTGACAGGAAAAAGCCCAGGAGTGTGTGGGTCAGAGATCGAGAATATCCCAGGACAGCCTTGGGTTGCCCCCCTGGCCATGAGCACTGTGGGGAATGTGCTGGGTTCTGAGTCACCCCAAAATCTGAGGCAATCCCGGAAGCAGCTTTGATCCCTGTGCCCACCCAGCCATTGCCCATCCCTGGCACCCCCATTCTCCTGGGAACTCAACCATGGGACCCCGATTGCCTCGGTCTCTCCTCCCTGAAGACCCCCATCCCAGGACTGCCATTGCCCAACACCACCATTGCCTTCATGCCATCCCATGGGCTGCTTCTTCCACCAGAACCCCTGTTCCTGAGGATCTCCTTTTCCCTCTGCACCCCCAACCCCAGCACCCACATGCCATGACCCCAAATCCCTGGGAAACATGTTTCCACAACACCCCCAGCCCTGGAACCCTCCAGGCATGGAGACCCCAATTCCCCTGGTGCCCTACTCTCCCGGACACCCATCCTTGGTTCCCCACATCCCCTGAGCCCCCCACTCCTGGTAGCACCATCCCCCACCATGTCCTCAGACTATGCAGCCTTGTCCCCATCCTGTGACCAGCCTGTCCCCACTCTGCCCCCACTGTAGGGCCACCTACGCATAAGGTTGAGATGTGACCTCGCTTCCTTCCCCTTCATCCAAATAGCCAGCAGCCAGGGGAGCGGTGGCCACAGCAGCGAGTGACAGCCAGTGCACATGGCTGGGGACACCGGGATGGCCGGGAAGGTGGCGCTGCTCCTGTGGGGTGAGTGCCCCGGGCATGGGCCTGAAATGCCAGGGAAGGGAGGGGAGGGGAACATGGGGGCTATGGGGTCCCCTTGGGTGCCCAATGCCAGCAGTGCCAGTCCATGATACCCACAGTGGACCTGGGTGGGACTGGGGATATAGGGTGGCTTTGGGGACAGGAAGAGGGGGCAGGAATTTGGGGATGGGGATGTGGGGACAGGAATGTGGGGACTGGCAGCTTTGGGCTCAGGTAGCTCTGGGGATAGGGACAAGGGACTGGGATGTAGGGACAGAAGGGGACAAGAATGGTGAGGATGTGGCCATGGGGATGGGATCATTAAGATGGGATCATGAGCTAGTGGAGGTGACCTGGATCAGCATGGGCTGTGTCCATGGTGTCCTTATGCCCAGGGTGTCCACAGTGTCCCCATGTTCTGCCTCAGCCCAGGGTGGCCTCAGTGTCCCTGTTCCCAAGGTGTCTGTGCCACAGGGATGTGGTGCACGGGTGGCTGTGACACAGACATGTCCCCCTGCCTCACCAAATCTTTTGTGATCCGCTCCCATGCACTTTCACACAAGAAGTGCTGCCCTTATGGGGACAGTTTCGGGACACCCACCACACCCTGTATCCCGGGTGCCGCTGTCCGTGTGGTGCCACCCCCACCCACCCTTCTCCCTTCTCCCTTCCAGCCCACACCCTCGGCCTCGCTGGTGAGTCCTCAGGGGATGCCATGGCCCCACCCTTCTGTTCCCAGTCCCATGGTGGCCCTGGCAGGCTGGTGTCCCCTGTCCCCTGCAGGTGCCCAGACCACCCAGCTCCTGGTGGAGACCCCCTGGGGGACACTGGTACTTTGAGACCGGGTGACACTGACCTGCCAGGGCTAGGAGACTGCTGGTGCCACCACTTGGTACAAGGGCAGGCAGCACTGGGGGCAGGAGGGACGCGACCACTGTCACCGAGAGTGGCACCTACAGATGTTCCAGACCCAGAAGTGGAAACAACCCCCCCGTGACTGTCTTAGATGGTGAGAGGGTTTGAGCTTTGCCATGGCTGGATCCTGACCTGCTCTGAAGAAGGGGGAGGCTCTGGAACCCCCACAGGGCATTTGTTACATGCTTGTGGGGGCAACAGGGCAGAGGAGGGATTTGGGACAGGGCACAAGGGAATCCAGAGCCTCCTGAAGGCCGCTTTGGCCATCAGAGCAAGGAAGTTGCAAGTTGCAGGTTCCTCTGGTGGAGGAATTGTGCAGGGGAGAGTGTCCAGGGTTTGTTCCTTTTGGGGACTTCCCCAGGAAATTGATATTTTTGTGAAAATTTGGAATCTGATCCTTGTTGCTGTAGCTTTTAGTTTTATTCTCTCTCGTTGCTGTTGCAGGAAATTGTTCTTCTCTCAGCCCTTTGGGATCTTTGTGCATCCATAGGGAGGGGCAGTTTTTAGTGGCAGCACACACACGAGTGGGTGCCCATGGGTGGGGACACCCAGTGCACCCCAGTTGCCTCCAGTGTCTCAGCACAACCTCATTGATGTCACTGGGATTTCTTGGTCACCCTTGGGGTCCCCGCAGCTCCACGTAGGCCACCCAGGGTTACTGGTGGTCGGTGATGCCTGAGGGCCCTGCAGGACAGAATGGTTGGGGGGACCAAAGGGGAAGGGGTGACACCACTGTCACTGTCCCCCCAATCCACAGTACTCATGCTGCACATGTTTGGTGCTCACAACGTGGGTGTACACAACCTCTCCCTCCTCTGGGTGGGCTGGGGGATCAGGGCGGGGCCTGTGGGGAAAAAGACAATGTGTGGAAGGCGATGGAGACTTGTGTCATGTGGGAAAAAGGGGACTCATGGTTGAAGAACCCCACTTACCTTTCATGCTGCTTTCTGGCAGCTGCAAAGGAAAGAGAGAGGGGTGACTGAGGGGTCCAAGGGCCCTACCCCTCTCAAGATTCCTGAACCCCTATGGGACCCTCAATTCCCCTCAGCACCCCCAAGCATCTCTAAAGCCCCCCAGAATTCATGAGTCTCCCCAGTGCCCTGGGCCAACTCAGCCTCAAGAATTCAAAGCCCAGCAGGGACAAACACGCTCCAAACAGCCCCACAGCCTCTGAAAGAACCCCCAACATCCTTGCAGGACCCTCCAGCACCTCCCCAAACCCTAGGACCCCCAGGGAAAGTGACAATTCTGGGGCTATGCGTGCTGCCCTATCATGCCCACTCTCTGGGGACCTCTACAGCTCCCTAGGACCCTCTCTCCCCCCATTGTCACCCACCCACATGGTGCACCCGGTGCCAGGCCACAATGACACCCACGAGCAGCAGCAGGAAGAAAAGGGCCCAACCGACACCTGCGGCTACTGCAAGAAACAGAGGGTGACACATCAGGATCACCCAGAACCGCAAGGGTCCTTCGACCCCGAATGACCCTGTGTGACCTTACCTGTGTCCCTGTGTACCCACGGTGTCACCAACAGGGCCACTTCTTGGCTGAGTGTCCGGAACACTCAATGCCCATCATGTCCCAGCCATGCACTGGTAGGTGCCTGAATGTCCCACATCGATGTCCTTGAGCTCCAGGAGGGGACCCTGGGCCACCTCCTGCCCATTGTGCAGCCAGGTGAAGGTGACAGGGGCTGAACCCACCTGAACCAAGCAGCGCAGGGTCACGGGGTCACCTGCACGCACCTGGTGTGATAGGGTGCCAAGGGTGATGATGGTATTGGCCACGGGCACTGTGGGGACAGAGACTGGGCTGAGAGCACAGGGAGGGGGCGGCAGCTGGTTTGGGGGGATAGGGACAAGGGGGGTGGGTGTGATGGGGGATGTTGTGGATGGGGTCAAACCACAGAGGGGTGAGGGGACACAGGGCAGAGACGGGGGACACAGGCATGGAGTCTGGCGGACGTGGAGATGCCCAGGAAAGAAGACAAGAGGAGGCTGTGAGGGCTCCCCGTGCCCATCCCCGGACTCACTGTGCACCGTGATGCAGAGCTGGGCGCTGCTCTTCCGCACGGCCCTCCCCTTGGAGCGCACCTGGCAGCTGTAATTCTCTGAGTGGGAGACCCCCACGACAGGCACCAGCAGCTGCGGGGACCCCTGCGGGCCCCCCACCACCCTCATCCTGATAGAACATGTGCAGGAGGGGGGCTTGGGGCTGCAGGGGGCTGGGGGTGCTGAGGCAGCTGAGAGTGAGGGGGGACCCCTGGGTGGGCCGGGGGGGAACCTCCAGCACTGGTCCCCGGACAAACTCAGGGCAGGAAATTGGGGGCTTTGGGAACGGTGACCCCGAATCCCTGGCAAGGCGCTATGGGGCTGTCAGGGTGGCGGCTGTAAGGTGCTCACCATGCACTGTCACTGTCACCGGCACTGACTCCTCCCATCCTTGTGATACCCCGTTGTTCACCCAGGCCTTGCAGTTGTAGCGGCCGCTATGGTTCAGCTGCAGAGGGGACAGGGACAGCTCGGTCCCATTGTAGAGCCTCCCCAGTTCTGTCTCCTCACGGTAGAACACCAGAGTGGCCGACTTCTCCTGCCTGTACCGGCAGCGCAGTGTCAACGTTTCCCCCTCCAGCAGTGCCCATGCCGGTACCTGCAGCACCACCTGGTCTGGGGGACAGAGGGGTGCCGTCACATCACAGGGGTCTGGAGGGTCCTGATGTCATCAGGAACCCCATATTGGGTCAAAGCCAGCACACCAGGTTTCCCCAGTTTCAACATGAGGGTCCCCCCGTAGTGGGATGCTCTGGGATGCCCCCCTGTATAGGGGACAGTCTCTGGTCACACCAGAGGGTGACCCATGGAGTAGAGCTCATCCAGCATCCTCGGGGTTCCCTTGGGTGCCAAGCTGGGGACACAAACCACCCTCACCGTCTGAGACATTCACGGGCGGGCTGCACCCACTTCCAGGTCTCTCACACGTGTAGGAGCCACTCTCAGTGACAGTGAAGTTGTTGCCTTCCTCCTGCCACCAGGGCTGCCCATCCTTGTACCAGGTGGTGTCACCAGCTGTCCCCGAGCCCTGGCAGGTCAGTGTCACCCGGTCCCACAGCACCGCCGGCCTCCAGGGGGGCTCCACCAGGAGCACCTGCGAGTGACAGGGGACACCAGCCTGCTTGGGCCATTGCAGGGTTGGGGACAGTGCGGTGGGGACCTGGCATCCTCCGAGGACTCACCAGCGAGGCTGAAGGTCTGGGCTGGAAGGGAGAAGGGACAGGGCTGGGTGAGGGTCATGGGGACACTGTGGACGCCCTAGGTTTGCACTGCCCACCTCCACCAGCCCCACAGCACCTGTCCCCATGGTCAAGTCCCATGGTCCTGTGCCCATGATCCCAATTCCAATGGGACCTTTCCCCATGGCCAGGTGACATCTGCATGTTACGTGGCCCCATTCCATGTCCCAATATCCCTGTTCCCCTGTCCCTATCCCCACAGTCCCCAAGCCCCAAGGCTCCTTCTGCCACATCCTTGTCCCCACATCTCTATCCCCCGCTTCCTGTCTCCACATCCCAGTTCCCCTATTTCTGTCCCTAAAGCCACCCCATATCTCTGGTCACACTGAGCTCCATGCCCTGCTCTGCCTCTGCTGCCATTGGTGACCTCAGGGGACCTCACAGTCCCCCTGTGCCCCCTCCCCACCAGACTCTGCCTCACCAGGGCCCATCCCACAGGTGTCAGGCCTGTGCCTGGGGCACTCACCCCACAGGAGCAGCGCCACCTTCCCGGCCATCCCGGTGTCCCCAGCCATGTGCACTGGCTGTCACTCGCTGCTGTGGCCACCGCTCCCCTGGCTGGCGGCTCTTCGGATGAAGGGGAAGGAAGCGAGGTCACATCCGTCCCCACATGTAGGTGGCCCTTGGTGGGGGCAGGGTGGCTACAAGCTGGGAACAGGCTGGAGACAAGGCTGCATAGTCTGGGGACATGGTGGGGGATGGTGGGACATGGTGGGGACATGATGTTGCAACAGTCTGGAGTCTAAGGCTGTGTAGGGAGCCAGGGATGAGTGTCCAGGAGAATGGGGTGCCCAGGGATGGGGTCCCAGGTAAATGGGTGTCCCAAGGGTTGGGTAGACTCAGACTTGGGGATGAGGATCTCAGAACAATGTGGCCTCCTGGGATTTGTGATCCTGAAATGGGGGTGCCAGGGGAAAGGGGGACCCTGTGAGAATGGTGGTCCTGAGGGAATCAAGGTCCCCAAGGGCAGGGGTGTACCAGGGACTGGAATTACTTGGATCGTGTTCCTTGGGGTTGGAGATCCTGGGGATTTGCCGTCCAGGGATGGGGGTCTCAGGGAAGGGGTGGCAGAAGTAAATTGGGTTCCAAGGTTGGGGTCCCAGAGGAATGGGGGTGCCAGGGTTTGGCAGTGAATGGGGGGGCATGGGGGTCACAGCTCCTTCCCTGGGTGCCTCAGATTTAGGGGTGAGGCTAGGCCCCAATCACCCCTGGGGTGTTCGTTTCCTGGCCAGGCATGGCATGGGGGTCCTGGGTACCTCTGCCTCTGTGTCCTCGCCTGCCCCTGATTTTTCCTCTCTTTATTTCTCTTATTTTCCTTATTCTTACTTTTTGCCATATCCCGTCGCTCCTGGTTCCTGGATCAGACATCCTGGGGTGCACCTGAGCAGGGAACGGGTTGGGGGACCCAGGGGAGGGGGGAAATGGGGAGCAGGGGGTGCAGGGAAGGGTGAGGAGGCTTTGGGGGACAGAGTTGCTGGGCTGTGCCTGCTCAACACTTTCACTTCCTTTGTCCTGGAGGAGAGGGAAGAGGCCATTTGTGCTGAGGGTCAGATGGGAAAAGGGGGCATTCTCTGTTTCTAGGGGGGCACATACAGGGGGTTCTCTCCTCCAAGGTCTCTCCTCTGGAGTTCAGCTGGGGGATCCTCTCCCAGGGGTGACACATCCCGGCATGGGGGTTCCTGTCCCGGGGGGTGGCAGTTCCAGAAATGTCGCTGCACATTTCTGGCTGTGTGCCCATCCCAGGGTGACACATCCTGGGGACCCCTGTCAATGCAAGGGTGGGGCCCAGCCATGGCCCAGCGCCACTGCACAGGGATGGCCATTGCCCAGCCCTGCTCTGCCCAGCCCCAGGGGGCAGCCAGCACTTGAGGGTCCCCCCTGCCCCCTTGGCTTTGATTCTGGCAGCTTTAGAGCTGCTGCAGAAGTGACAATTCTGTGGGTGGAAAAAGGCCCCCCCACAGGATGAGCTGAGCTGTGGTTTGCTTAGCCCTGCAAGAAGCACAAAACCCCAAAGAGAGCCTAAGCAGTGGCTCTGTGAGGGCCTTTGATGGTTTTCAGAGCAGGGCTGGCTGGAAAAACCCTTGCAGGGGCACCTGCAAACGAACCAGTCCAGAAATGCAGCAATTGATCATTTGGACCCTGAGGCACACAGGGGCATTTCCACAGATTCCTGTGCACTGTCCCAAGGATTGACAGAGCTTTTCCCCTTCCTACAAAGGAAGTCAATCAAGTTTCAGCATGGGAATGAGCAAAATGGGGAGAGTTCCTAAAGATGGCCCAAGAAAAGGCTTCCTTCAGGCCTGGGTTGCTACCCAGCAGGCAGGGAACCATCCCATGGAGCTGTTGGACATTCAGGGAGATTCCCCACTCTGTGTTATCCACAAGCAAACGCTGCTGTGGGATGTACCAATGGACTCCTAAAGAGAACTGAAAACTCTCATTTCATTGTGATTTGTTTGTGGTTTGTTTGTGAGTGACTTATTGGGAAAGCAATTGATTCTATAAAGCAGAGCCTTTATACCTTGACAGTTGTATTTTCACTGAGTTTTTACATATTGGGAAAATAATGGTGTGGGAAAGATTTTTGGTTCTATTCTATGGCTTTGGTCTGAACCAACTGGTCTTCAAGTGTTGCCTGGGATTGCTGAGGCAGGAAATGGGGGGACCTGACCCAGGGGTGTGTGGGGCAGGGACACAGAGTCTCCCAGGACAGCCCTGGAGTGCTTCAGGGATAGGGCTTTGCTGGGCTCTGAGTCACCCCAAAATCTGAGGCGCCCTGGAAAGGAGTTGTGACCCCCATGCCCACACAGCCACTGCCCCTCCCTGGCACCCCCATTCCCATGGGAACCCAACCATGGGTCCCCCATTCCCCTGGGAACCCAACCATGGGACCCCCATTGCCTTGGTCTCTCCTCTTTGGGGACCCCCATCCCAGGACTGCCATTGCCCACCACCACCATTGCATTGATCCCATCCCATGGGCTGCTTCTTGCCTCAGAACCCCTATTCCCAAGGGTCCCCTTTTTTCCCCTGCACTCCCAACCTTGGGACCCACATTCCATTACCCCAAATCCCTGGGAACCATTTTCCCACAGCACCTCCATCCCTGAATCCCCCCAGGCATGGAGACCGCAATTCCCCTTGACCCCCAATCTCCTGGACACTTATCCTTGGTTCCCCACATCCCCTGAGCCCCCTACTCCTGGCAACACCATCCCCACCATGTCCCCAGCCTGTACCCAGCTTGTGACCACCCTGCCCCCACCAAGGGCCACCTACACGTGGGGACAGACGTGACCTCTCTTCCTTCCCCTTCATCTGAAGAGCCGCCAGCCAGGGGAGCAGCAGCGAGTGACAGCCAGTGCACATGGCTGGGGACACCAGGATGGCCGGGAAGGTGGCGCTGCTCCTGTGGGGTGAGTGCCCCGGGCACGGGCCTGACACCCCAGGGGTGGGGAAGAGAGGGGGCCCAGTGGGGCTACGGGGTCCACTGAGGTCCCCAAAGCCAGCAATGCCAGTCCATGTTACCCACAGTAGACCTTAGTGGGACAGTGGATGTAGGGTGGCTTTGGACACTGGAACAGGGGCAGGAATTTGAGGATGGGGATGTGGGGACAGGAATGTGGAGACTGGCACCTTTGGGCTCAGGGAGCTCTGGGGATTGGGGAAGGGAACTGGGATGCAGGGACAGAAGGGGACAAGAATGGTGAGGATGTAGCAATGGGGATGGGATCATGAGCTGGTGGGGGTGACCTGGGCAAGCATGGGCTGTGTCCATGGTGTCCTCGCGCCTGGGATGTCACAGTGTCCCCATGTTCTGCCTCAGCCCAGGGAGGCCTCGGTGTCCCTGTTCCCAAAGTGACTGTGCAACAGGGATGTGGTGCATGGGTGACTGTGACACAGACATGTCCCCCTGCCTCACCAAATCTTTTCGGGACCATCCACACTCTCTTTCCCACTAGAACTGCTGTCCCCACAGTCTGGGGACAGCCACCACACCCCGCTTACCCTGGTGCCGCCGTCCCTGCAGTGCCTTACCCCCACGGAGCCCTGTTCCTTTTATTTTCCAACCCAGACCCTCGGTCTCGCTGGTGAGTCCTCGGGGGATGCCACGGCCCCACCCCACTGTCCCCAGCCCCATGCTGGCTCTGGCAGGCTGGTGTCCCCTGTCACCCACAGGTTCCCACACCACCCAGCTCCTGGCAGTGCTGTGGGACCGGGTGACACTGATGTGCCAGAACTCGGGGGCCACTGGTGCCACCACCTGGTACAAAGCCAGGCTTTGTTGGTGGCAGGAGTGACCTGACCACTTCACTGTCACAGAGAGTGACACCTACACATGTGTCAGACGCGGAACCGGGCGCATTCATAGATGGTGAGGGGGGATCTTAAATTATGAGGGTGGCCCCTGAGAGGTCAGGGTGGGCTCCACCCCGCAGGTGGCCTCACACCCCTCACGTGGCAAGAGCCTGTGCCCTGCACACAGGGACATCCCAGTGCACCCACAGCACCCCAGTGCACCCACATTTCCCCGGTGTTATGGGCACCCACCTCAGACCAGTCTCATCAGTGAGATGTGACCTTCCTGTCCCACAGACCCACTGGTGCTCCAAGAGCCAGCACAGGCACTGCTGGAGGGGGACACCTTGACACTGTGCTGCCGGTGCTGGCAGGATATCCATCTCACTAGGGTTTTACCAGGAGGAGGAGGAATTCAGGGGGTCCCTCAGGAGGACCAAGCTGTTCCTGTCCCCACTGCAGCTGCACCACAGTGGCCACTACCGATGTGAGGGCTTGGTGGGGTCCTGGCAGTCATGGTCAGCAGCAGTGACAGTGCATGGTGAGCACCCACACGGCTGGAACCCCAGTGTCTTGACAACCCCAAAGCCACTTCCCAGTGCACTCAGAGTCCCATTCCTCACCTCCCCTGTCCTTGCCAGAGCTCTTCTCGGTGCCAGTGCTGGAGGGTCCCCCCGAGCTCACTGTGGGTTCCTCCCTGAATCTCAGGTGCTACAGCTCCCCCAGCCCCCTGCGGCCCCAAGGCCCCCTCCTGCACGTGTTCTACCGGGACAGGCAGGTGGTTGGGGGCCCGCAGGGGTCGCCACCACTGCTGGTGTAATTCCTCCCACTCGAGGAATTACAGCTGCCACGTGCACTCCGAGGAGGAGTCCGTGTGGAAAAGCAGTACCCCACTCCTTGTCACGGTGCACAGTGAGTGCGGGGATGGGCACGGGGAGCCCCCACAGATGCCTTGGGTCCCCCCACACTGCTTGGCATCCCCCAGCCCACCCTGACACCTCCTCTGGGGTATCCAACCTTTCCCATATCCTTCCCTGGCTCCCACCATCCTTTTTCGGGTCCCTCACCGGGTCCCCCAGCCCCTACATGGGTACCCCCATCATCCCCTGGTGCATTTTCTGTGTCTTGCCATCACTGCCCCAGGTCCCTCCCAAGGTCCTCCCATTCCTGGCTCATGTTTCCCTCCATCTCATATTGGGTCTCTTCACCCCTGTCTGGGTCCCTTCACCCCTCTCTGAGGTCTTTGCACATTCCCCAGGTCAAACCATCCCCTCCCTGGGTCCCCATACCCTTCCTGGTGTTTCCCACCTCCCTCTCCAGGTGTTCCCTCCCTTAAACCCCCCATCATCCCTCGGGGTTCTTTTCTAAGACCCAGCACCCCAATCTCTGCCACCCCTGTCCCTCACTGGGTCCTCCTGCCCCTCCCTGAACCCCCTGTGTCTCTGACTGTCGCCTGGTGTCCCCCTCCTCTGCAGGGGTCCCACCTGCAGGGGTGTCCCTGTCAGTGCAGCCCCCTCGGGGACAGGTGGCACTCAGGGACCGACTGGTGCTGAACTGCACAGTGGCCGTGGGGACAGGTCCCCTGCCCTTCTCCTGCTACCAGGACAGCGTAGGGGCACTGCCAGGCACCGGCACCGACCTGGAGCTGCACCACGTTGGGGACAATGACAGCAGCCAGTACCAGTGCCGGGTCAGTGACGGGGACAGAGTGGCCCAGGATGACTGCCTGAATGTCACCGTCCTGGGTGAGCGGGACCCTCGGGATGGGGGTGACCTCAGCCAAAGCATCCCCATCTCACCTCACCAGATGCCAGCCCTGTCTCTGTCCCCACAGTGCCCATGGCCAATGCCACCATCACCCCCAGTCCCCTGTCACACCAGGTGCGTGCAGGTGACAACGTGACCCTGAGCTTCTAAGAGCAGGTGGGCTCAGCCCCTGTCACCTTCACCTGGCTGCACAATGGGCAGGAGGTGGCCCGGGGTCCCCTCCTGGAGCTCAGGGACATCGATGTGGGACATTCGGGCATCTAACAATACGTGGCCACCAACCAGCTGGGACAGGACGGGCACCGTGTGTTCCGGGCACTCAGCCCTGAGCTGGTCCTGGAGATGACACCTTGCTCACCCTGAGTCACAGGTGGGCTCACAGGTGGGGTCACCAGAGAGTGCAGGACCCTTGGGGTGATGGGTGATCCTGATGTGTCCCCCTCTGTTTCTTGCAGTGGCCACAGGGGTCGGTGGGGCCCTTTTACTCCTGCTCCTGGATGTCATTGTGGCCTGACCCTGGTGGCACCGTGTGGGTGGGTGACAATGGGGGATGGGGGGTCCCAGGGAGCTGTAGAGGTTCAGAGAATTGGGGAACCATAGGGAACAACCCAAAGGCGCTCAATTATGACTTTGGCTGGGAGTCCTGCAGAGTTTGGGGAGTAGCTGTGGGGTCCTGCAGGGATGTTAAGGGGTGCTTTCAGTGGCCCTGTGAGTGTTGGGAGGGTCTCTGTCCCTGCTTGGCTTTGGGTTCTTGAGAGTGATTTGTCTGGGGCCACTGGGAAAGCTAATGAATTCTGAGGTGATTCAGGAATGCTTAGGGGTCCTATGAGAAACTGAGAGTCCTATCGGTGTTCAGGAATCCTGAGAGGGGTCAGGGCCCTGGGACCCCACAGTCACCCCTCCCCTCTTACCTTTGCAGCTGCCAGGAAGAACCAGGAAAGGTGAGTGGGGTCTCAAACCACACCCTCTCATTTTACGCCAACCCCCAAGCCCTCCCATCCCCTCTCCCACATCCCTTTTATTCCCTCAGGCCCCCCCCCGGATCCCCTGGCCCCCCAGAGGAGGGGGAGGTGCTGTACACCCACGTCGTGGTCACCAAGAGGGCAGGGGGTGAGTATGGGTGGGACACATTCAGAGGGACACGTCACCCACGAGTGTCACCCCACCCAGATCCCACAGCCCGTGTCTCTCACTGTGTCCCCCAATGCCACCACCCTCCAGGATCCCCAGGTGACCTACACGGAGCTGCGGGGACCCCAGGGGCGACCACGGGAACACAGTGACATCTACGAGGATGTGCTGTGACACTGGGGGAACAGGGGGGCACTGGGGGTCCCCACCCATGGGCACCCACTCGTGTGTGTGTTGCCACTAAAAACTGCCCCTCTCCCTCCCTGTGGAGGCACAAATATGCCAAAGGGCTGAGAGAAGAACAATTTCCTGAAACAGCAACCAGAGAGAATAAAACCAACTGTAACAGCAACAAGGTCCAGTGTCCAATGGGTCACAAAAGGAATTATTTCCTGCAAAAGCAAGAACAAAGAACAAATCCCAGACATTTCCTCCAGCATATTTCCTTCACCAAAGGAACCTGGCAGGGTCCTAGATTTTCCTTTCTCTGATAGCCAAAGTGGCCTTCAGGATGCTCTGGATTCTTTTGTTCCCTGTCCCAAACCCCTCCTCTGCTGTGTTCCCAACACAAGGATGTCATAAAGACCCTCTGGGGGTTCTAGAGCATCTCTCTTTTCCAGGGATGTCGGGATCAGGCCATGGCACAGGGTGGGGTGTCAGAGACAGGAAAAGTTTGATGTCTGGAGACATCGTGGAACACCTGTGTATGACAGGAGTGGGTCACGCCTTGCTTTTGAAGAGACAGGGCCCAGTCTGTCCATCAGTCTGTCAGCCATGGCACACTGGGGACAGTGTGATGCTCTGCCAAAGCCAGCTCCTGAGTGGCCATGTGACCAGAAGTGCCACCTGGGGAGAGGGCTCTTGGTGTCCCAGCTGGCTTAAAAGACAGAGCATGAGCTGGCCAAGTGCCTGACCCTGTCTCCTCTGGGAGTGTCTGTCCCATCCGCGCTGGAACCCAGGAGTTGGCAACTCATTTAAATGAGAAATATCTACCAAGGAAAGTGGGAACTGTCGTGGAATGTAAAGAAAAGACATGTCAAAAATGTTTCTTAATTTCAAAAATGATGGGGCCTAAAGGCAAAACTGTAAGGAAAGGAATAACATCTCTTTACTGGGGAATTTGTAAACCAGAACAGAACAAACAACACAATATTTCCCTCTCACTCAGCGCTGTTGGTTTTTGTGGCTGTTCTAACCGCAGCCAGCAGGGGGCGATGCAGGGTGCACTCTCGGCCAGCAGGGGGCGCCCCGGTACAGCTCCATCCCCTCAGGGGCCATGGCGGCCTCGGACGGGAGGAAGGAGGGGAAATCACTCCTTTTGCAAACTCACGGGCACCAATCGCTCCTGGCACCACCACCGGCAGCGGGCAGAAACCGCCAAGGCAGCAGGTTGGATCCCAGTGCCCACTGGCAGAGTAGCAGTGTGCCAGGGCCCGGCACACGCCCTGTGCCACACCTGTGACTGCTCTCCATGATCCCGAATGGAAGGATGGCAGCACCTGACCACAAGCAGGTCTCAGGGTACACAAAAAACCCCTGTGGTGGCTTCACACCACAAATCCTGCAAACTCTCAGCCTTTCCCTCAGGTTACGAGGGCAGGGATGGAGCATTTTTGGAGACACCTGCAATCCACACAGGGTCACTCCCCAGACCTCCGCCACGGCCGGGGCCAGAGCCCTGGTGCAATATTTCCAAACACTTCCCTCTTTTTTGATGGCCACAGCCTGAGCCCAAACATTCCTTCCATGAGGTTCCATAAGGCTGCAGGTTTTGTTCAAGAAGGAGAGTCCAGGTGAGCTTGTTGAGCAGATTGTTGTGGGACGTGCAGTGGTGCTGGAGCTCTCCAAGTCCCTTACAAAGAGGAACAGATGATCAATTGCTGTATTTCTGGACTGGGTCACCCACAGCCAGCCCTGCAGTGGGGGGGTTTCCAGCCAGCCCTGCTCTGAAAACCATCAAAGGCCCTCACAGAGACACTGCTTGGGCTCCCTTTGGGCTTTGTGCTTCTTGCAGGGCTGAGCAAACCACAGGCAGGCCTTTTTCCACCCACAGAATTCTCACCTCTGCAGCAGCTCTAAATCTGCCAGAATCAAAGCCAAGGGGGCAGGGGGGACCCTCAGGTGCTGGCTGCCACCTGGGGCTGGGCAGAGCAGGGCTGGGCAATGGCCATCCCTGTGCACTGGGGCTGGGGCATGGCTGGGCCCCACCCTTGGAGGGTCACCCCAACAACATCAGCCACTCCATAATTCACATCACTGTCACAGCAGTAACAGTATAACAATATTTAATCAACAATATAGTCAATAATGTAATATCAATCCATATAATATCCAGCGAAAGTCAACTTCCATTTACTTGTTTCTCACAATACATATTAGTAAAGAATTTTTATTCCTGTTCCCACATCTTTGCCTTAAAGCTCTGTAATTTCAAAGTAATAATATTTCAGAGAGATTGGGGTTGTATTTTCCATTGCAAGGGAGGTTCCCACCTTTTTCAGCTTCCTTGATCGAGCTGAACAAAGAAACACCATTTCTGCCAGGTTAAACAAGGAGCTGCATTTTTGTCCCAGGAGCAGGGAACGAGGTCCTGTGCCACCTTGGAACTGGGATGGGCACCAGTAAGTCACCTCAGTGGGTGCAATCTGAGGGGGATTGCAGAGCCACTAAGCACATGAGGGTTAAGAGGAACAAATTTGATTTGGATTTATGCCTTAACATATGCTACACATGAGGTGAAAAATTACTCTGTGGGTTGTACATGTGTTGGGAAACCTGTCCCCAGCGAGGCTTCTCGCATCACACAATGAGGGGAGAGAAAGCTTCAGTGATTGGGCTGTGAGTGACCCCCACTGGCTGGTGGGACAGATGCTTGGGGAAAATGTCTGGGAAAAAATGCCTGGGAAATTGAGCTGTGGGAGGAGCCTTTGCAAAGAAAAGCAGCAAACTGCGACACTACAGGAGCATTTTGCTTTGGGTTTCTTGGAGGATCAGGGTCTTGCTCAGAGGGTCAGTTTGGCCATCCTTCCCTGTGGGATTCACATTCTCTGAACCTGGGAGAAGCAGTGGGAGAAGCAAAAAACAATCCAAACAGTTCTCATCTCATTTTCTGCTCCTGTGTTTTTCACAAACTGAATGCATTATGGGAGACTGTTTACCTGAAGGGAACTGGTAATTGGAATTCTGTTGTGAGTGTTTTGATTCACTGACCAATTGAATCCAGGTGTGTGTGTGTGGGGGGGGGGGACAGTAAGCTGACTATCATGAGATTGTGGTCAGTGGAGTGCAGTTGAGTGCTTGGCAGATTCAGTTTAGATGTAATGGAATATAATATAGAATAATATAGTAAAATAAAGTACTTAATAAGCCTTCTGACAAGATGGGGTCAGATGCATCATTCCTCCTGGACGTCGGGCAAAAATATCACAGATACTCCCCTCCCTTGCCTTTTCCTCCCGGTGGTTCTTCTTCCCTGTCCACACCCGTTCTTCCCTGCTTGGCTGCTTCCCCGAGGCAGCTCATTCCTGCTCATCCTGGACATTCCTTCATTGCTTTCCCCGATGGAATGGATGCTGCCTGCACCCACCCGCTGCCTCTGCCGCATTTCCCATGCTGCCCACAGCACCAAGCCTGCTGCACCTGCCCCCGCAGCCCCAGCCCCTGCAGCCAGCCCAGAGCCCCCAGTGCTGCAGCACCAGCCCGCAGTCAGCCCGCAGCAGCCAGCCTGCAGCCATCGCTCGCCCATGCCAGACACACGCAGGTGCCATCCTTGGAAATCACGCCCAGCCACTCACAAAAGCCATGTGGGCTCGCCCTGGCTTGCAGCACACACTCTCCATCTGCCCAGCTGATGCCCACAGAGCGCCCGGGCATCTCGCGGTAATGCTGTCCCTGTCTTCTGTTTCTCTCTCTATCCTTTTCCCTTTCTATTCCCTTCCCTCCTCCTTCAGTACGAACGCTTATCCTCCTTTATAAATAAACAGTTCTCGGATATAATATTGCTGTGTTTGTGCTTCATTACCATCCGAGAAACCTTTCAGCAAGAATCCTCCCTGACTCCCCCTTTTACAGTGGGATGGGATGGGGTAGTGGGAGGGGAATGGGGGAGCCCTGGGTGTACTGCAAGCACTGTGAGGAGAGAATGGGGCAGTCCCTGAGGGTACTTGGGCATTTGGACAGGGCTGGGGAGCCCCTGAAGGTACCAGCAAAGGGATGGGGGAGCCCTTGGGGGTACTGGGAGAGGAAATGTGGAGCACAGGGTGCCCTGTGTAGCCTTCCCCTGACCCATGACCACCTCCCTTGGAAGGATGGGCAACCACAGGAGGCATGGAGGGAGCACCCCCAGTGTCACCCAGTGCTTCCCGCTTCCCAGAGCATCACAACTTCTGGTGTAGATTGTCATAGATATCACTGGATTCCCACGGTTGCCTTTGCAGCTCCATGTACGTCGCCTGAGGATCCTCCACTGGGAGTGCCAGGGGGTCTGGGGGGGCCCTGTGGGAACAAGGGGGTGTGTGGAAGGAGATCGGAGGTGCTGGGGGTTTGGATAAAAGGTGTATCATGGCTGGAGGCTGCACTCACCTTTCCTGGTGCTTCCTGGCATCTGCAAAGAAAACTGGAGGGGTGACTTGGGAGATCCAGGGGCCCCCATCCACCCTTGGCAATGCTGAACCACCACCAGATACACAATTCTCCCCAAGCCCCCCCAGTATACCTGATGCCCCCCCAGTATCCCTGACCCAACCAATTGCACCAACACCCTGAGCCCCCAGAGCCCCAAGCCTGTCAGGGAGGGGTACCCCTGATAGGACCCCCAACATCCCTGCAGGACCCTCCAGATGCCCCCAGGGCTCTGAGCCACGGTCACTGGGGGCTGAGCCCCTCCCTGGTCAGGGGCTGTGGGTGCTGCCCTAGGGCCCCCTTCTCTGGGGGCCTTCCAATGTCTCTCCATGACCCCTGTGCCCCCATTGTCACACACCCACACGGTGCCACTGGTGCCAGGCCACAATGACACCCACAAGCAGGAGCAGGAACAAAAGGGCTCCACCGACCCCTGTGGTCACTGCAAGACACAGAATGGGACAAAATGAGGTCACACATCACCCCAGGGGTCCTACACTCCCTAGTGACCAGGTGTGATCTCACCTGTGACCCAGGGTGAGCAAGGTGTCACCACCAGGGCCAGCTCAGGGCTGAGTGCCTGGAACACGCGGTGCCCGTCCTGTCCCAGCTGGTTGGTGGCCACGCACTGGGAGGTGCCTGAATGTCCCACATCGATGTCCCTGAGCTCCAGGAGGGGACCCCGGGCCACCTCCTGCCCATTGTGCAGCCAGGTGAAGGTGACAGGGGCTGAGCCCACCTGCTCTTAGAAGCTCAGGGTCACGTTGTCACCTGCACACACCTGGTGTGACAGAGGACCAGGGGTGATGGTGGCATTGGCCACGGGCACTGTGGGGACACAGACAGGGCTGAGGCCACAGGGAGGGGCTGGCAGATGGTGTGGGGGGATAGGGACAGGGAGAAGGGTGTGATGGGGGATGTTGGGAATGGGGTCACAACATGGAGGGGTGAGGAGACAAGGGGAGGGATGGAAGGGCCAGGGAAAACTGTCTGGGAGATGTGGAGGTGCCCTACCAGGGGACCTGAGAGGGCCGTGTGGACTCCCCATGCCCGTCACCGCACTCACTGCGCACCATGACAGGGAGCTGGGTGCAGCTCTTCCTCACAGACCCCCTTTGGAATGCACCTCACAGTCATAATTTCCCAAATGGGAGACCCCCATTGTGGGCACCAGCAGCTGCAGGGACCCCTGCTTGCCCCCCCCTCCCGCCAGTCCCAGCAGAACACGTGCAGGAGGGGGACTCGGGGCCGCAGGGGGCTGGGGGTGCTGAGGCAGCTGAGAGTCAGGGGGGACCCGTCAATGGGCTCAGGGGGACATTCAAGTACCGGTACCAAGAAGAGCTCTGGGAAGGAGAGGGCAGGTGAGGACTGTAATTCTGAGTCCACTAGGAAGGGGCTTTGGGGATATCAGGAGATTGGAGTTCCAGCCATGGGGTGCTCACCGTGCACTGTCACTGTCACTGCTGCTGACCGTGAGATAAAGGACCCCACCAAGCCCCCGCAGCTGTAGCGGCCGCTATGGTTCAGCTGCATGGGGGACAGGGACAGCTCGGTCCCATTGACAGGCCCCGTCAGATCCTTCTCGTCCTGGTAGAATCGCACCCTGGTGACCGTGTTGTTCCACCATCCCCGGCAATGCAGTGTCACCGTGTCCCCTTCCAGCAGTGCCCGTGCTGGCACCTGCAGCACCAGACGGTCTGTGCGACAGAGGGGTCCCCTCTCACTGAGGGGCCCAAGACAGGTCCATGGTGGGTGCCCATGGCACTGGGGACATCTGGGTGTACTGGGGTGCACTGGGATGTCCAGGTGTCCTGTAGACAGGCTCTCCCACACACGGGGTGTGAGGCCACCCACAAAGTGGATCCCACCCAGACCTGTCAGGGGCCACCCTGATCATTTAAGATAACTCCTCACCATCTAGCACTGTCACAGGGGGGCTGTGCCCGGTGCCAGGTCTGTAACATGTATAGGTGCCACTCTCGGTAACAGCGATGTGGTGTGGTCCCTGCTGCCTCCAGCGCTGCCTGCCCTTGTACCAGGTGGTGGCACCGGCAGTCCCCAAGCCCTGGCAGGTCAGTGTCACCCAGTCCCACAGCACTGCCGGCCTCCAGGGGGGCTCCACCAGGAGCTGGGTGGTCTGGGCACCTGTGGGTGACAGGGGACACCAGCCTGCCAGGGCCAGTGTGGGGCTGGGGACAGCAGGGTAGGGGCCATGGCATCCCCCGAGGACTCACCAGCGAGGCCGAGGGTCTGGGCTGGAAGGGAGAAGGGACAGATCTGGGTGGGGGTGGCACCATGGGGACAGGAGCATGGGGGCACAGGGTGTGGAGGCTGTCCCTAAATTGTCCCCATGGGGACAGCAATTCTTGTGGGAAAGTGTGTCTGGGTGGTCCCCAAAAGATTTGGAGAGGCAGGGGGGCATGTCTGTGTCACAGCCACCTGTGCACCACATCCATGTGGCACAGATGCCTCAGGAACAGGGCCACCAAGGCCAGCCTTGGCTGAGGCAGAAAATGAGGACACTGTGGATACCCCGGGCACTATGACACCAGGGACACAACCCATGCAAGCCCAGGTCATCTCCATCTGCTCATGATCCCATCCCCATGGCCACATCGTTATGCTTCTTGTCCACTTCTGTCCCTGCATCCCAGTTCAATTGTCCGTATCCCCAGAACTCCCTGATCCCAAAGGTGCCAATCCCCACATCCCTGTACCCACATCCTCATCCCTAAATTCCTGCCCCCTCTTCCTGTCCCCAAAGCCACCCTACATCTCCAGTCCCAGCAAGGTCCACTGTGGGTAACATGGACTGGAACTGCTGCCCTTGGGGACCTCTGAGGACCCCCTGTGCCCTCTCCCCTCCCCATCCCCGGGGTGTCAGGCCCAGGCCCGGGGCACTCACCCCACAGAAGCAGCGCCACCTTCCCGGCCATCCCGGTGTCCCCAGCCATGTGCACTGGCTGTCACTCACTGCTGTGGCCACCGCTCCCCTGGCTGGCGGCTCTTCGGATGAAGGGGAAGGAAGCGAGGTCACATCCGTCCCCACATGTAGGTGGCCCTTGGTGGGGACAGGGTGGCCACAAGCTGGGCACAGGAAGGGGATGAGTGTGGGTGGGACACAGTGGGACATGTGGTTCACAGGAGTGGGGGGCTACGTTGGTTTTGGGTGCCAGGGCTGAGTGTCCAGGGGAATGGGGTTCCTAAGGAGGGGGAGTCATGGGTCTGGGGGTGCCCAGGGCTGAGGGGACTCAATCATGGGAGTCCCAGGGGAACATGGGCTCCAGGGATTTGGGGTCATGGGATAGGGATGCTAGGGGAATGGTTGATCACATGGGAATGGGTTTCCTGAGAGAACCAAGGTCCTGGTGGAAGGGGGATTTCAGGGGATAGAATTAACAGGAGAGGGTTCCTTGCGAATGGGGTCCTGGGCCATGGAGATCCTGGAGAATGGCAGTACTGGGATGGGGGTTCCAGGGATGAGGGGACATAAGGCATGGGGATCCCATGCTTGAGTTCCCAGGGGAATGGGGGTGCCAGAGATGGGCAGTTGCTGAATGGCCACAGGGTCTCACCTTCTTCCCTGGGTGCATCAGATTTTGGGATGACCCAGAGCCAGCCAAGCCCCCCTGGGAAGCTCATGTGCTGTGCAGGCTTCACATGGTGGTCCTGGGTAGCTCTGACTCTGTGCCCTCCCCTGCCCTTGACTTTAGTGTCTTTATTGCTTTTTTTCTTTATTTTGCTCACTTTTGTGCCAGGTCCCCTCACCCCTAGTTCTTAGCTCAGCAATCTCATGGAGCACCTGAGCAGGGACCAAGGTGGGGGGACTGAGGGAAGGAGGAATGGGAAGCAGGAGTTGCAGGGAAGGGTGGGGAGGCTGTGGGGGATGGAGGTGTTGGGCTGTGCCTCCACAACGTTTTCACTTTCTTTTTCATTGAAAAGAAGGAAGAGGCCATTTGTGCTGAGAATCAGATGGGAAAGGGGGGCAGTCTCTGTTCCTGGGGTGGCACATCCAGGGGTCCTGTCCTGGGGAGATCCTGTCCCGGGGGGTGACACATCCTGGCATGGGGGATCCTGTCCCAGGGGATGGCGGTTCCAGAAATGTCCCTGCACATTCCTAGCCGGGTGCCTGTCCCAGGGGTGGCACATCCTGGGGACCCCTGTCAAGGCAAGCGTGGGGCCCAGCCATGGCCCAGCCCCACTGCACAGGGATGGCCATTGCACAGCCCTGCTCTGCCCAGCCCCAGGTGGAAGCCAGGACCTGAGGGTCTCCCCTGCCCCCTTGGCTTTGATTCTGGCAGCTTTAGAGCTGCTGCAGAGGTGAGAATTCTGTGGGTGGAAAAAGGCCTGCCTGTGGTTTGCTCAGCCCTGCAAGAGGCACAAACCACAAAGGGAGCCCAAGCAGTGGCTCTGTGAAGGCCTTTGATGGTTTTCAGAGCAGGGCTGGCTGGAAACACCCCTCTGCAGGGGCAGCTGTGAGGAAATCAGTCCGGAAATATATGAATTGATCATTTTGTCCCCGTCCCAAGGGGTCTGAGAGAACCTCAGCACTACTGCAAATCCCACAACAATCTACTCAACAACCTGACCTGGACCCTCCTCCTCCTCCCTGCCTTGCCGTGGATGGACAGTGGCCGGATGCCCCGCACCCACCACAGCCGCTCTCTCACTGCCCTCCACACCTGGATGGGGAGAGAAAATTGAGCAAAGGGTTCCTGGGTTGAGACAAGGACCAGGAGAGATCACTCATCAAATCCTGTCACTGGTAAAACTGCCTCAGAATTAGAGATATGAATTGATTTTATTGCTGACAAAATCAGAGCAAGATAAGGAGAAGTCAAATAAACCCTTCCATACACCTTCCCCCTGTTACAAACAATTTTGTAGTCATTGGCTTTCACTACTATATTGGTTTTTCCAAATTATTTTTATATAATACAGGTTGTAATCACTTTTTAACTGCTTTTGATACACTACAAATTGTCAGCCTTTTTACCCTAATCCCTGTGTTGAATATATATTTTAGTGTGATAACTACATTATAATTTAAGCTCTCCCAAAATATCAAGATAGAGACAATGTGCTGCATATTACAGCATTACCTGTTGCAGAAGTAGCTAATGCCTTTATTTGTGTAACTAAGTGACAACGGTGAGAATAACTGAGATAATTTGTGAAATAGATATTGTTGATTTAATGTACTGGTGGAGTATCTCATCTGTATGAGAAGAACACATTGAAAAGTAGCAAGTGAAAAAACATCAAAAGGAAGAATGCAAAGAGGAATTTACCACTGACCCTTCTTTTCTCAAGAACTGTCAAACCACAGAACAGGGGCCTTTGTGAGGACAAAAAAATAGATAAATTTACTTTGCAGTATAGCATGTAGTTTATGAAAATGAATCAAGAGTTAAACCAAGCAAAAGAATTCCCAGAACATGTAAACTGGAAAGAATGTTTGTGTATGTTTAACCCTCCTGAGTATGTATTTAACCATTACAGTGAAAAGCTATGTAAGGAGAATTGCTGTAGTTAAAAGTGTGCCTCCGGCAGTTGCCAAGCACCCAGCACACTGTTTACTGTACCTTTTATTCCTTATTAAACATTTACAAAATTTAAAGAGTGAGCCTTGTTTCTCACACAGTTTGACCAAAAAACTGAATTTTGGGTACCATAGAATGGAAAAACGTCGTGTGCTCTCCCATCACTGGGAGGGGGAATGAGGAGCCCTGTGGGGTGCTGTGAAGATGAAGAACAGACCCCTGAGGGGAATCAATGCCCCCCAGTGCCACCCAGTGTCACAGCACATCATCATAGTCACAAGGATCCCACTGTCCCTCATAGGGTTCCAACAGCTCCACTGTTGACCCGTGTTGGTCACTTGTGGATCCTGAGGTGGGGCAGGGCTTGGGGACATCCATGGGGGCCCTGAGAGTGACATCGGTTGTGGGGACCTGCTTGAGGGTGACACTCGTGTGTGACGTGTCCCACTGTCTCCCCCTGTATTCACCCTCTGCCCACTAGGTGCCCCTGATGTGGGTGTTGAGCACAGCCCCCTGCTCCGGGGGGTTCTTGAGGGGATGGGGGTGTCTGGATGGCGTCTGGGGAGGGGGAGAGAAGAGTCCCAGCCCAAGCTCCCCACTCACCTGTCCTGGAGCTTCCTGGCAGCTGCAAGGAAAGGGGAGGGGGTGACCAAGTGGAAACCGGGACCCCTGAACCTTCCTGGAACCTTGGCAGCTCCAACCACACACAGGACACCCAAATCCCCACTGCAGCCCTGAATCCCAATGGATCCCTGACTCCCCCGGACACTCTGAGCACACCTGAAGCTCCCAGAACTTCTGCATCACTGAAGTGCACCCAGTCCCCCTGATGCCTCGAACTCTCTGGGTCCCCAGAACCCCAAGCAGTGAGGGGTACCCCCAAACTCCTCCAAGACGCCAGAAAGATCCCCAAACATCCTTGCACATCCATGCAGGAGCTCCCCAGATCCTCCAGGAACTCCCAGTGTCACCCCAATGTTCCTCAAAGTCCACCCAGGGAAGGCCTTGGGGCCCAACCAAGACTCTCAAAATTCCGCCCAAATCCCCCAGAACGCCCAGCTGAGGTCACTGCAGGCTCAATGTCCCCCAGCTCAGGGGCCCTGGGTGCTGCTGATATCTGTCCGAACTCTGGGGGCTTCCCCTCTCTCCAGGATCCTCTTATCACCTCCACTGTCACCCACCCCAGAAGTGCCACCAGTGAGAGCCCCTGATGACAGCCAGGAGCAGGAGCAGAAACAGGAGGGTCCTGCCGACATTCACAGCCACTGTTGGGAGCAGAGGGGACACATTGGGGTCACCCTGAACTGTAGGTGTCCTGAAACCCCAGCAACCCTGTGGGACCCCACCTGTGACCCAGGGTGAGCCAGGTGTCACCACCAGGGCCAACTCTGGGCTGAGTGCCCAGAACACGCGGTGCCCATCCTGTCCCAGCTGGTTGGTGGCCACGCACTGGTAGGTGCCCAAATGTCCCACATTGACGTCCCTGAGCTCCAGGAGGGGACCCTGGGCCACCTCGTGCCCGTTGTGCAGCCAGGTGAAGGTGACAGGGGCTGAACCCACCTGCACCAAGTAGCGCAGGGTCACATTGTCACCCGCATGCACCTGGTGTGACAGGAGACCAGGAGTGATGGTGGCATTGGCCACAAGCACTGGGGCGACAGAGACAGGGCAGAGGGCACAGGCTAGGACTGGCAGCCAGTGACGGGTTAGGGACTGGCAGGAAAGGTTGTGATGGGGCATGTTGGGGAAGGGGTCACACCATGGAGGGATGAGGGGACACAGGGGGGAGGTGAAGGGACAGAAGAAAGGTGTCTGGGGAACATGGAGATGCCCAGGCAGGGGACTGGAGGAGGATGTGGGAGTTCCCTGTTCCCATGCCTGCACTCACTGTGCACCGTGACATGGAGCAGGTCGCTGCTCTTCCACACGGTCCCCCCTCAGAGCGCACTTGGCAGCTGTAATTCTCCAAGTGGGAGACCCCCACGGCGGGCACCAGCAGCTGCAGGGACCCCTGCAGGCCCCCCACCACCTGCCTTTCCTGGTAGAACACGTGCAGGAGGGGGGCTCGGGGCCGCAGGGGGCTGGGGGTGCTGAGGCAACTGAGAGTCAGGAGGGACCCCACGGTGCACTTGGGGGGCCCTCCAGCACCAGTACCGAGAAGAGCTCTGGGAAGGAGAGGAGAGCTAAGGACTGTGACTCTGAGTCTGCTGGGAAGTGGCTTTGGGGGTGTCAGGAGATTGGAGTTCCAGCCGTGGGGTGCTCACCGTGCACTGTCACTGTCACCGGTGCTTGGAGCACCCACGAGGACATGTTGGAGCTCACCCAGCCCCCACAGCGGTAGCGCCCACTGTGGTTCAGCTGCAGAGGGGAAAGGGACAGCACAGTCCCATTGAGGGACCCCTACACCTCCTTGTCCTCATAGCAGAATCGCACCTCAGTGACCGACATGTTCTCCCACTCCCTGTGCCCCCTCCCCAGTGGTCTCTGCCTCTCTGGGGTCAATCCCCAGGGTGTCAGGCCCGTGCCCGGGGCACTCACCCCAGGATCAGCACCACCTTCCCAGCCATCCCGGTGTCTCCAGCCATGTGCACTGGCTGTCACTCGCTGCCAGGGTGGCTGTCACCTGGGTGGTGGCCCTATGGCCAAAGGGGAAGGAAGCGAGGTCAGGTCTCTTCCTCATGTGGAGGTGGCACCTGGTGGTGCCAGGGTGGACACAAGCTGGGGACAGGCTGTGGGCAGGGAGGGGACAGGGTGGGGACAAGACAGAGTGGCAGAAGGTGGGACATGGGCCTGGCAGGAGTCAGGGGCACAGGGTGTTTGGAAAGCCAGGGATGGTTTCCAGGGAAATGGGGAGCCCAAGGCATTGGGTCCCTGGGAATGGGGGTTCTGAGGAGGGGGAGTCACCAGGGATGGAGGTGCCATGGGAATGGGGGTGCTCAGGGCTGGGGGAACTAAGGGATGGAAGTCCCAGAACAATGAGGGCTCCAGGGATTTGGGGTCAGGGGATGGTTGTCCTAGGTATGAGGGTACCAGGGGAATGAGGGATCCAGTGGGCATGAGGGTTTCTGGGAGAATCAAGGTTCTGGGGGAAGGGGAATGTCTGTTAATGGAATGAATGGGAGAGGGTTTCTTGGGAATGAGGTCCTGGGCCATGGAGATCCTGGGGAATGTGAGTACTGGGATGGGGTCCCCGGGACAAAGGGATTGAAGGAATGGGGGTCCCATGGTTGCGTTCCCAGGGGAATGAGGGTGCCAGATATGGGCAGTGGCTCAGTGGGTTCATGGTTTGGAGCCCCTGCCCTGAGTGCCTCAAATTTTGGGGTGACCCAGGGCCCAACACAGCCCTTCAAGTGTTCCGATAGCCTGGGGGTGATGCCAGGGAGATTCTGAAGGGCTCTGAGTCTGTGTGGCCCAAGCTCCCAGGGGCTTTTTCCACTCTTCATTTCCATTTCCTCCTTTTGATACCTCAGTTTCACAATGCCCCAGTTTGTTCCTTGATTATTCTGGGAAACAACTGAGCAGGGAATGGGTTGGGGAAACCCCAGAGTGAGGCAAGTAAGGGTTAGGGGTCTGCAGGGAGGGCTGGGGAGGCTGTGGGGGATGGGGGTGTCTGACTGTGTGCCCCCCAACACTTTCACTTTTTCTGTCCTGCAGAAGAAGGAAGAGTCCGTTTGTGCTGTGTCAGATGGGGGGGTGGGGGGGGATGTTCTGCTCTGGGGGGATCCTGTCCCAGGGGTGACACATGCTGGACAAGGGAGTCCTGTCCTGGGGGATCGCAGCTCCAGGGGCTCCAGATTTCTCCATTCTTGCTTGTTGCCTGCAGGATCTGAGCCACCAAGAGCAGCTGGGGAATGGAGCCCCAGGCAGGAAGGGCCTCCCAAACTCCTGCTCCTTGAAGCCAGTGGCCATCCAAGGGTGGGGCCCAGCCATGGCCCAGCCCCACTGCACAGGGATGGCCATTGCCCAGCCCTGCTCTGGCCAGCCCCAGGTGGCAGCCAGCACCTGAGGGTCCCCCTGCCCCCTTGGCTTTGATTCTGGCAGATTAAGAGCTGCTGCAGAGGTGAGAATTCTGTGGGTGGAAAAAGGCCTGCCTGTGGTTTGCTCAGCCCTGCAAGAAGCACAAAACCCAAAGGGAGCTCAAGCAGTGGCTCTGTGAGGGCCTTTGATGGCTTTCAGAGCAGGGCTGGCTGGAAACCACCCCTGCAGAGGCAGTTGAGAGGGAGCCAGTCTGGAAATGCAGCAATTCATCATTTACTCCCTATCTCCAAGGGACTAAGAGAGCCCCATAACTACTGTAAATGCCACAACACTCTGCTCAACAACCTGACTGGATCCTCCTTCTTGAACAAAACCAGCAGCCTTTTGGAACCTCATGGAAAGAAAGTTCGGGTTCTGGCTCAGCTGCCAGGAGAGAGGGAAATGTGGGAAATATTGAGCAGTGGCTCTGCCCTATGGCCATGATGGCGCTGTGGGGAGTGATCCTGTTTGGATTCCAGGTGTTCCCAAAGCTGCTCCTTCCCTGCCCTCCTCACCTGCACAGGGCACAGGGAATAGACAGGGCTCTGCCCCACACCAGCTGCACACCTTCCAGGGTACCCCTCCACTTCCCGGAGCTGTGGGGGCCTTACCCTGGCAATGCTCGGTCTCGACACATCACGACAGTGGCTTCGGACACGCTGCCACAGTTGGTTCGGACACCCCGTGACCGTCCCGGCGATGGCAGCTGGGCCCTTCCCGGTGCTCCAGGACCACCATTGCGGTCCCTCCTTTCCACAGACCCCACTGCAGGGTCTCTGCTCCCCCCTGTCCCGGGGTCTCCCCTCCGCCGTTTCGCTCCCTCCACTCTCGGGGCTCCCCAGTGGGGTCCCGGTCCCTCCATCCTGGCCCCTCCCACCCGCTGCCCCCCGGCCCCTCCGGCCACGCCCCCCGACAGCCCCGGGGCCGGCACCGGCAGAGGCTGCCGAGCTCCTGCAGGATGAGACGTTCCTGGGGCAGCGCCGGCTGAGCGGGGCCCGGCTCCCTCAGGCCGTCCTTGCCCGCAGCACTCGGGCTCCAGCAGCCCCAGGCTGCTCCTTCAGGATTTGCTGACGGCTCCCGGAGTGCTGCCCTTTGTCGGGAAGGAGTCTGGAAACATCCGAATCATCCCCGGGACCTCCTGTGAGGCTGTGCCTGAGCACTGAGAGGTTTGGGAGCCAATGGGTGTCACTGTTCTGTCTCAAAATCTGGGGGAAGCAGGAATGGCAAGTGGTGCCCACCATGGCCCAGCCCCTCTGGGCCTCATCTGACCACACTGCAAAATTTTCGGCACTCCTGCTCCACCTGCATGGGCAGGTGCTGTTCCCGTGGGAAAGCTTCTCCTCCAGCTGCTCCCACCTCAGCCACTGCTCCAGC
Source organism: Zonotrichia albicollis (assembly GCF_047830755.1). NCBI lineage: Eukaryota > Metazoa > Chordata > Aves > Passeriformes > Passerellidae > Zonotrichia > Zonotrichia albicollis. The sequence goes on along the minus strand of NC_133827.1, from coordinate 2,396,277 downwards.
TCAGCCCTCCTGGAAGGCCAGCAGGAAGCACCAGCCACAAGGCACAGGCACTGAATCATCCCCAGCACCAGCAAAAATCTTCTGGGCAGTAAAGAAAGGTTCTTGTGGGCAGAGCTGGCAGCATCTGACCCCCAAATGGTATCAAATACTACCTTGTGTAGCCCAAAATCCCTGGAAGAGGCAGCAAAGCCATCGGTTTGTGCACCGGGATGATTTAGGAGCACAGCTGAACTTCAGTAACACCAGCTATAATTACAACACCTCCTTAAGAGTCTGAGCTCCCAGAGCAGAACAGGGGCATTGGCCCAACCAGCTCCAGTTTTGCCCCATTTTGGCCTCCCAAGGCACTGCTCCCAGCCCGGGCTGTCCCTGTGCTCCAGCTGCAGCTGCAGAGCCCTCAGGGCTGTGGCTTTGCTTTCCTCCTCTTCCTCCTCCCCCTGTGGCTTTTGTGTCAGGACCAGAAGTGGCCCAGGAAGAGCAGGAACTCCAAAAGTGCTCTGGAGCCCCCTGAGGAGCCCAGGCAGAGTCAGCACCGAGTACCAGCTTTCCTCAACATCCCAGGGCAATTCAACATTTCCAGAGTGGCTGTGACAGGGCTGAAAGAGGAAAAGGGAGAGAAAGTCTGAGCACTTGCAGGAATTGTGGTTTAAAACCACCAGAGCTGCTGCTGTGGACCCGAAACTTGCCTGGGGTCAGGCACTGCCTTCCTTCCATTTGGGATCATGGAGAGCAGTGGCTAGTATTCTGCAGGGCATGTGCCTGGCCCCAGGACACTGCTACGCTGCCAGTGGGCACTGGGATCCAACCTGCTGCCTTGGCGGCTTCTGCCTGCTGCCGGTGGTGGTGCCGGGAGCGATTGGTGCCCGTGAGTTTGCAAAAGGACCGATTTCCTCAACTCCCTCCCGCCCGAGGCGCCATGGCCCCTGAGGGGATAGAGCTGGAGCGGGGCGCCCCCAGCTGGCTGGGAGTGCTCCCTGCAGCGCCCCCTGCTGGCCGCGGTTATAACTGCCACAAAAACCAACAGCGCTGAGCGGGAGGGAAAGTTCTGGGTTTGTGTTTTTTGTTCTGTTCTGGTTTATAAATTTCCCAGTAAAGAGCTGTTATTTCTTTTCCTGCACTTTTGCTTGAATACCAAATCATTTTTCAAATTTAAAAATTTTAGACATGGGTCTCCTTTCCATTCCGAGAACGCTCCCACTTTCCTTGGCAAATATTTCTCATTTAAATGAGTTGCCAAATCCTGGGTTCCAGAGTGGATGGGACAGACACCCCAAAAACAGACATGGTCAGGGACTTGGCTGCCTCATACTCTGGCTTTTAAGCAGTTAGGCCACCAAGTGTCCTCTCCCCAGCTGGCACTTCTGGTCACCTGGCCACTCAGGAGCTGGCTTTGGCAGAGCGTCACACTGTCCCCAGTGTGCCACGGCTGACACAATGATGGACAGATGGAGCCCTATCTCACCAAAAGCAAGGCCTGACCCATCCCTGCAACACACAACTGTCCCAAAATGCCTCCAGACATGAATCTTTTCCTCTCTCTGACACCTCACCCTGCGCCATGGCCTGATCCCGACTGCCCTGGACAAGGGGGAGGCTCTGGAACCCCCAAAGGGCCTTTGTGAGAGCATCGTGTGGGGAAAATGTCAGAGGAGGGGTAAGGGACAGGGGACAAGAGAATCAAGAGCCTCCTGATGGCAGCTCTGGCCATCAGAGCAAAGAAAGTCCAGGGCCCTGCCAGCTTCCGCTGGTGGAGGAAACGTGCTTGGGGAAGTGTTTCAGGGTTTGTTCCTTTTCAGTTGGCTTTGCCTGGAAATCGTTCTGCGTGTGACCATTTGGACGTTGAACCTTGTTCCGGTTTGTGTTGGTTTTATTTTCTCTCATTACTGTTGCAGGAAATTCTTCTTCTCTTAGCCTTTTGGCACCTTTGTGCCCCCACTGGGAGGGAGAGGGACAGTTTTTAGTGGCAGCACACTCATGAGTGGGTGCCCATGGGTGGGGACCCCCAGTGTCCCCCAGTTTCCCCCAGTGTCACAGCACATTCCTCTAGATGTCACCGGGTTCCTGTGGTCGTCCCTGGGGTCCCCGCAGCTCCACGTAGGTCACCTGGGAATCCTGGAGGGTAGTGGCACAGGGGGACCATGCGAGAGACACGGGCTGTGGGATCTGGGTGGGGTGACACTCGTGGGTGACGTGTCCCTCTGTGTGTGTCCCCCCCGTACTCACCCCCTGCCCTCTTGGTGACCACGACGTGGGTGTACAGCACCTCCCCCTCCTCTGGGGGGGCCGGGGGATCCAGGGGGGCCCTGAGGGAATAAAGTGGATGTGAGAGAGGGGATGGGAGGGCTTGGGGGTTGCGGTAAAAGGGGAGAGTGTGGTTTGAGCCCCCCACTCACCTTTCCTGCTGCTTCCTGGCAGCTGCAAAGGAAAGAGGGATGGGGTGACTGCGAGGTCCCAGAGCCCTGAACCCGCTCAGGATTCCTGAACCCCCACAGGACCCTCAATTTCTCTCAGAACCCCTAAGTATCCCTGAAGGCCCCCAGAATCCATGAACCTCCCCAGTGTCCCTTACCAACTCAGCCTCAGGAACTCAAAGCCCAGCAGGACAGAAACCCTCCCCCGACATCCCCAGAGCTCCTGAAAGAACACCCAACATTCCTCCAGGACTCTCCAGCACCTCCCTAAACCCGACAGGAACCCCAGACAAGGTCACACTTCTGGGGCTGTGGGTGCTGCCCTATTGCTCCCCAGCTCTGGGGGCCTCTACAGCTCCCTGGGACCCCTGTGCCCCCAATTGTCACCTACCCACACTGTGCCATCGGTGCCAGGCCACAATGACACCCATGAGCAGGAGCAGGAACAAAAGGGCTCCACCGATCCCTGCGGCCCCTGCAAGAAACAGAGGGGGACACATCAGGGTTGCCCATCACCCCAGGGGTCCTGCACTCCCTTGCGAACCTGAGGGACCCCACCTGTTTCCCTGTGAGTCCATTTATCTTGTGGTGTCACCTCCAGGACACCGGGGGTGATGGTGACATTGTCCACAGGCACTGCCGGGACAGCGACAGGGCTGAGGCCGCAGGGAGGGGCTGGCAGCCAGAGTGGGGACGTGGGGATGGGCAGGGATTGGTGTGGTGGGGGATGTTTAAGATGGTGTCACGCCACGGAAGGGTGAGGGGACATGTAGAGTGATGGAAGGACCCAAGAAATGTGTCTGGGGGACATGGAGGTGCCCAGGGCAGGGGTCCCTAGCAGGATGTGGGAGTTCCCTGTGCCCATCCCCACACTCACTGCGCACTGTGACATGGAGCTGAGCGCTGCTCTTCCGCACCGCCCCCACTTGGACCACACCTGGCAGCTGTAATTCCCCAAGTGGGAGACCCCCACGGCGGGCACCAGCAGCTGCGGGGACCCCTGTGGGCCCCCCACCACCTGCCTTTCCTGGTAGAACACGTGCAGGAGGGGGGCTCGGGGCCACAGGGGCTGGGGGTGCTTAGGCAGCTGAGAGTCAGGAGGGACCCCATGGTGGGTTCAGGGGTCCCTCCAGCAGTGGCACCAGGTAGAGCTCAGGGTAGGAGAGGGGAGGTGAGGACTGTGACTCTGAGCCTGCTGGGAAGGGTCATTGGGGGTGTCAGGAGACTGGAGTTCCAGCCATGGGGGTGCTCACCATGCACTGTCACTGCCACTGCTGCTGACCGTGACTGCCAGGACCCCACCAAGCCCCCGCAGCTGTAGTGGCCACTGTGGTGCAACTGCAGGGGGAACAGGGGCAGCTCGGTCCCATTGATGAACCCCCTCACTTCCTTCTCGTCCTGGTAAAATCGCACCCTGGTGACTGTGTGGTTCCAATGGCCGCACCGACAGCGCAGTGTCATCGTGTCCCCTCCAGCAGCACCCCTGTTGGCACCTGCAGCACCAGATCATCTGTGGGACAGGAGGGTCCCCTCTCATCAAGGGGCTCAAGACAGGTCCGAGGTAGTCCCTGTGACCCTGAGAACATCAGGGTGCACTGGGATGTCCCTGTGTGCAGGGCACAGGCTCTTGCCACACAAGGGTAGTGATGCCACCTAAGGAGTAGAGTCCACTCTGACTTGTCAGGGGCCACCCTGATCATTTAACATCCCCACTCACCATCTGAGACCATTACAGGGGGACTGAGCCCAGTGCCGGGTCTGTGACACATGTAGGTGCCTCTCTCGGTGACAGTGAAGCTATCAGGTCCCTCCTGCCACCAGAGCTGCCCATCCTTGTACCAGGTGGTGGCACCGGTGGTCCCCAAGCCCTGGCAGGTCAGTGTCACCCAGTCCCACAGCACCGCCGGCCTCCAGGGAGGATCCACCAGGAGCTGGGTGGTCTGGGCACCTGTGGGTGACAGGGGACACCAGCCTGCCAGGGCCAGTGTGGGGCTGGGGACAGCAGGGTGAGGCCATGGCATCCCCCGAGGACTCACCAGCGAGGCCGAGGGTCTGGGCTGGAAAGGAGAAGGGAGAAGGGTGGGTGGGGGTGGGTGGGTGGGGGTGGCCCTGCAGGGGTAGCAGCACCTGGAGTAGAGGGTGTGGGGGATGTCCCAAAATTGTCCCCATGGGGACAGCAGTTCTTGTTAGAAAATGTGTCTGGGTGGCCACAAAAGAATTGGATGGTCAGGGGACATGTCTGTGTCACAGCCACCCATGCACCACATCCCTCTGGCACAGACACCTTGGGAACAGGGACACCAAGGCCACTTGGGGCTGAGGCAGAACATGGGGACACTGTGAACACCCTGGGTACAAGGGCACCAAGGACACAGCCCATGCTGGCCCAGGTCACCCCCACCAGCTCATGATCCCTTCCCCATGATCCCATCCCCATGGCCACATCCTCACCGTTCTTGTCCCCATCTGTTCCTGCATCCCAGTTCCCTTGTCCCTATCCCCCGAGCCACCTGAGCTCAAAGGTGCCAGTCCCCACATTCCTGTCCCCACATCCCCATCCCTGAATTCCTTCCCCCCTCTCCCTGTCCCCAACACTACCATATATGCCCAGTCACACCAAGGTTCAGTGTGCATAACATGGACTGGCTCTGCTGGCATTGAGGACATCAGAGGACCCCACAGCCCCCCCGTGCCCCCTCCCCTCCCCATCCCTGGGGTGTAAGGCCCCTGCCCAGGGCACTCACCCCACAGGAGCAGCGCCACCTTCCCGGCCATCCCGGTGTCCCCAGCCATGTGCACTGGCTGTCACTCGCTGCTGTGGCCACCGCTCCCCTGGCTGGTGGCTCTTCGGATGAAGGGGAAGGAAGCGAGGTCACGTTTTGTCCTCATGCGTAGGTGGCCCTACAGTGGGGGCAGGGTGGCCACAAGCTGGGCACAGGCTGGGGACAAGGGTGGGACATAGTGGGACATGGAGTTCCCAGGAGTGGGGGGCCTCAGTTCGTTTGGGGACCTGGGTAAGGGTGTCCAGGGAAATGGGAGATCCTAGGGATGAGGTCCGTGGGAATGGAGATGTACAGGGCTGGGGGGACTCAGGGATGGGAGTCGCAGGGGAACATGGGCTCCAGGGATTTGGGGTCATGGGATGGGGATTCTGGGGGAATGGGGGTTCCTGTGAGAACAGGGGTTCCTGAGAGTTTTAAGGTTCTTGGGAAAGGAAGATTTCAGGGGATGGAATGAACAGGAGAGGGTTCCTTTGCAATGGGGGCCCTGGGCCATGGAGATCCTGGCGAATGTCAGTACTGGGATGGGGATCACAGAGAGGAATATAAGGAATGGAGGTCCCATGATTTGATTTCCCGGGGAATGGAGGTCCCAGGGATGGGCAGTGGCTGGTCAGGCCCAGGGGTCTCAGCTCCCTTCCTGGGTGCCTCAGATTTTGGGGTGACCCAAGGCCCAACACTGCCCCCCTGGGTTGCTCATTTCCTGGGCATGGGGGTCCTTGGTATCTCTGCCTCTGTGGCCTCCCTTGCCCTTCACTTTTTCATGTCTTTATTTCTCTATTTTCCCTTATTTTCCTCCCTTTTGTGCCATGTCCCCTCACCCCCAGTTTGTGACTCAGCAATCCTGGAGAACACCTGAGCAGGGAACAGGTTGGGGGGACACAGGGGAGGGGAAAAATGGGGTGTGAGGGGTGCAGGGAAGGGTGGGGAGGCTGTGGGGGATGGGGGTGTTGGGCTGTGCCCCCTCAACACTTTCACTTTCCTTTCGCTGGACAAGAAGGAGGAGGGTGTTTGTGCTGAGAGTCAGATGGCAAAGGGGCGGTTCGGTCCTGGGGGGCCACATCCAGGGGGGTCCTGTCCTGGGGGGAACCGGTCCCAGGGGGTTACATATCCTGGCATGGAGGGTCCTGTCCCAGGGGGTGGTGGTTCCAGAAATGTCCCTGCACATTCCTGGCCAGGTGCCTGTCCCAGGGGTGGCACATCCTGGGGACCCCTGTCAATGCAAGCGTGGGGCCCAGCCATGGCCCAGCCCCACTGCACAGGGAAGGCCATTGCCCAGTCCCACTCTACCCAGCCCCAGGTGGCAGCCAGCACCTGAGTTGTCCCCCCTGCCCCCTTGGCTTTGATTCTGGCAGCTTTAGAGCTGCTGCAGAGGTGAGAATTCTGTGGGGGAAAAAGGCCTGCCTGTGGTTTGCTCAGCCCTGCAAGAAGCACAAATCCCAAAGGGAGCCCAAGCAGTGGCTCTGTGAGGGCCTTTGATGGTTTTCAGAGCAGGGCTGGCTGGAAACGCCCCCTGCAAGGGCAGCTGTGAGGGAACCTGTCTGGAAATGCAGCAATTGATCATTTTGTCCCTTTGCCCAAGGATCTGAGAAAACCAAAAAACTACTGCAAATCCCACAACAATCTGCTCAACATCCTGACCTGGACCCTCCTTCTTGAACAAAACCTGCAGTCCTTAGGAACCTCATGGAAAGAATGTCTGGGTCCTGGATGTGCACACCAGAAGAGAGGGAAAAGTGTGGAAATACTGAGCAGGGGCTGCACACGAGGGGCTGGGGAACAGGGCTGTCAGAGCAGGAGCAGGGAGTGCCCAGGCAGGGGAATTCAGGGCAGGCTGGAGTGGATTTACCAGGGAATCAGACCCTGAGGCACACATGAGCATTTCCACAGATTCCTGTGCACTGTCCCAAGGATGGACAGAGCTTCTCCCCTTCCTCCATGGGAAGTCAGTCAAGTTGCAGGGTGGGAATGAGCAAAATGGGGAGAGTTCCTAAATGTGGCCCAAGAAAAACTTCCTTAGGGGCTGTGTTGCTACCCAGCATGCAGGGAACAATCCCATGGAGCTGTTGGACACTCAGGGAGATTCCACACACTCTGTTATTCACAAGCAAATGCTGCTGTGGGGTGCACCAATGGGCTCCTAAAGGGAACAAAAACATCCAGTTTCTTCAGGATTTGTTTGTTTTTATTGTGAGTGACTTAATGAGACAACAACTGCTAAAAGGATTCTATAAACTGAACCAATGACCTCTTCTTTCTGCTGCAGGAAAGAGAAAATGAAAGTGTTTGAGGTCCCAGCCAGAGGGACCCATTCTCCCCCCCTCCCAGCCCCCCAGTAACTGCCTGCACCCCCCACCCCCTCATTCTCCTCTTTCTGGGATCCACCCCGCTGTTAGCTGCTCAGGTGCTCCCTGGGATAGCTGAGCCAGGAAATTGGAGGGGATGGGCAAAAGCCCAGGGGTGTCTGGGACAGAGACACAGAGCCTCCTAGGACAACCCAGGGGTGCCTCCCTGGCCATAAGCGCTGGGGGGCTGTGCGGGGCCCTGGGTCACCCCAAAATCTGAGGCACCCCATGAAGGAGTTGTGACCCCTGTGCCCATCCAGCCACTGCCCATCCCTGGAACCCCCATTCCCCTGGCAACCCAACCATGGAACCTCCATTACCTTGGTTTTTCCCCCCTGGGGACCCCTATCCCAAGACTGCCACTGCCCATCACCACCATTGCCTTGATCCCATCCCATGGGCTGCTTCTTCCCCCAGAACCCCTATTCCCCAAGGGTCCCCTTTTTCCCTCTGCACCCCCAACCCTGGCACCCACACCCACATGCCATGACCCCAAATCCCTGGGGACCCTGTTCCCACAGTACCCCCATCCTAAATCCCACCAGGCACGGAGACCCCAATTCCCCTGGACCCCCATTTTCCTGGACACCCATCCTTTGTTCCCAACATGCCCTGAGCCCCCCACTCCTGGCAACATCATCCCTCACTATGTCCCCAGACTATGCAGTCTGGTCCCCAGCATGTGCCCAGCTTGTGGCCACCCTGCCCCCACCGAGGGCCACCTCCACAAGAGGGCGAGATGTGACCTCGCTTCCTTCCCCTTCATGCGAAGAGCCACCAGCCAGGGGAGCGGTGGCCACAGCAGTGAGTGACAGCCAGTGCACATGCCTGGGGACACTGGGATGGCCAGGAAGGTGGTGCTGCTCCTGTGGGGTGAGTGCCCCGGGCACGGGCCTGGCACCCCTCTAATGGGGGTGGGAGGTGTCACAGGGGGGCTGCGCGGTCCCCTGAGATCCCCAATGCCAGCAGTGTCAGTCCATGTTACCCACAGTGGACCTTGGTGGGACTGGGCATATGGGGTAGCTTTGGGGACAGGGAGAGGGGGGCAGGAATTCAGGGATGGGGATGTTGGGACAGGGATGTGGGGACTGGCAGCTTTGGGTTCAGGTAGCTCTGGGGATGGGGACAAGGAAACTGGGATGCAGGGACAAAACAGGGAAATGAGCGGTGAGGATGCAGCCATGGGGATGGGTGCACGGATGGCAGTGACATAGACGTGTCCCCCTGCCTCTCCAAATCCTTTGGCACCACTCGCATGCACTTTATCAAAAGAACTGCTGACCCCATGGGGACAATTAGGGACAGTCCCCACACCCAGTACCCCTGCGCTGCTGTCCCCACTGTGCAAGCCCACCCAGCCCTGTCCCTTCTCCCTTCCAGCCCAAACCCTCATCCTGGCTGGTGAGTCCTTGGGGGATGCCATGGCCCCACCCCGCTGTCACCAGCCCCATGCTGGCCCTGGCAGGCTGGTCTCCTCTGTCACCCGCAGGTGCCCAGACCACCCAGCTCCTGGTGGATCCTCCCTGGAGGCCGGCGGTGCTGTGGGACCGGGTGACACTGACCTGCCAGGGCTTGGGGACCGCCAGTGCCACCACCTGGTACAAGGAGGAGCGGCACTTGTGGCAGGAGGGACAAGACCACCTCACTATCACCGAAAGTGGCACCTACACATGTGAGAGACCCAACACTGGGCTCAGCCTCCCCATGACAGTCTCAGACGGTGACGGGGGTTTGGGTTCCCCCAGCCTGGCACCCACAGTGACCCCAAGGGCTGTGGGTGGGCTCTGCTCCATGAGTGACCAGAGCCTGTCCTCTGCTCTGAAGACATCCAAGAGCTTCCCAGAGTGAGGAGACTTGTCTCTCACAATGGCTGGCTCCTGGTTCCTCCCGGTACCATCATGACCCTCCTGATGGCACTGGTGTGACAGGACCCCTCTGTCCCCCAGACTGGCTGGTGCTGCAGGTGCCTGCATGGGCACTGCTGGAGGGCAGCACAGTGACACTGCGCTGCCGGGGCTGGCAGAACAAACGGCTCACGCAAGTGTACTTCTACTATGATCAGAAGCATCTGAAGGGGCCCCATGACAGGACCAAGCTGTCCCTGTCCCCCCTGCAGCTGCACCACAGCGGCTGCTGCACCTGCAAAGGTTATGGGGTGTCACACTGGAGTGAGTTGGAGCCTGTGACAGTGACAGTGCACAGCAAGTATATGGATGGGGACAAGGAAAGCCCAACATCCTCCGACGCTTTGCCCTCTCTGCCAGAAACCTTCATCCCTCCCTTTACTCTTCCCTGGGTCACCCAAAATTTCCCAAGTCCCTCTTGGTTTCCCCCAGGACTGCCCAGTTCCTCCTGCAGATCCCTCATCCCTCTCTATGTCCTCCCCATCCCTCCCTGGATTCCCCACCCCTTCCAAGGTCCCTGCTCCACCCTCTGGTTTCCCTTCCTTCCCTGGGTCCTCCTCCCTATCTCTAAACCCCAAATCATTCCCTGAGTCTCCTCAGTCTCTTGTCTGGTTTTCCATCCCTGCCTGGATCTCTCCCTATTTCCATGGGGTCCCACCATTGTGACCAGACCCCAACATGCCTCCCAGGGTCCCCTTGTGCTCACTGAGATCCTCTCTGCTCCCCTCTAATCCCCCTCCTTCCCCTCCCATGTCCCAACACGCCTCCTGGGTCCCCAATCCCTCCTGTGTTCCCCTGCAGGGGTCACACTCTCAGGGGTGCCCTGTCAGCACAGCCCCCTGGGGACAGGTGCCACTCGGGGACAGCCTGGTGCTGAGCTGCGCAGTGGCTGTGAGGACAGGTGCCCTGTCCTTCTCTTGGAACCTGGAGGATTTAGGGGCACCGCTGGGTACCGGCCCCCGCCTGGAGCTGCGCCACGTTGGGGACAATGACAGCGGCCAGTACTGGTGCCGGGTCAGCGACAGGGACAGCATGGCCAAGAGTGACCCCCTGAATGCCACCGTCCTGGGTAAGTGAGACCCGTAAGCTGGGGGTGACCCAACCCACGGCACTCCCATCCCACCTGGCCCAGTGCCAGCCCTATCTCTGTCCCCACAGTGCCCATGACCAATGCCACCATCACCCCTGGTCCCCTGTCACACCAGGTACACGCAGGTGACAACGTGACCCTGCGCTGCTCGGTGCAGGTGGGCTCAGCCCCTGTCACCTTCACCTGGCTGCACAACGGGCAGGAGGTGGCCTGGGGTCCTCTCCTGGAGCTCAGGGACATTGACGTGGGACATTTGGGCACCTACCAGTGAGTGGCCATCAACCAGCAGGGACAGGATGGGCACTGCGTGTTCCGGGTACTTGTCCGGTTTTCGGCTGTTTGAAGGGCCTGGAAAGGCCCGGAGTGGCCTTGGGGCAGCCCGCATATCAAAGAACGAGAAGAGGCTTCAGTTCTTCTTTCGGTCTTTATGTTTATTAATTGTTTATCTAAAAGATTTTCTTTCGGCCCTACAGAGGTCTGCTCAGCAGTCAGCCATGAGCACACTGTGTCCGCCCTCCAGACAGTTACCTATCTTTATACCCATGGTTACGTGTACAATATTTATCATTTTTCCCCAATACCATTTATTCTTATTGCCCAGTGCACTTTTAGTAATGACCAATCCTAAAGTGCCACAATCACCATAGAAGATGGAGGAGAAGAAGAAGAAGAAGGACAGGACACGCCCCAATTCCTCCATCTTACTTCTCTAAACCCCCCTGTACATAAATCCTAAACCCTGTGTCTCACTCTCTAATTAACTAATCCCTTCACCATTCACCTCGGTAAAGTCCTCCTATCCTCATACAGGTGTCATCTCCCGTGTAGGATCAAAGTCCAGCCACCAGACACTTCTGGCAACATTCCAGGACTCCCGAGCCCCCCAAGGGTGGTCTTGGTGGCTCGGCACCTCAGGACTGAGGTGCTGAGATCCCACAGGTACTCAGCCCTGAGCTGGCCCTGGAGGTGACACCTGGCTATCCCTGGGTCACAGGTGGGGTCACACAGGGTTACTGGGGGGTTCAGGTCCCCCATGGTTCAGGGTGACCCCGGTGTGTCCCCCTCTGTCCCCAGCAGTGGCTGTGAGTGTCGGCAGGACCCTCCTTTTCCTGCTCCTGCTCCTGCTCCAGGCTGTCATCGGTGGCACTGCAGGGGTGGGTGACATTGTGGTGGGATGGGGACTCTGCAAGGACGGGAAGCCCTCAGAGTCGGGGCAGAGATCAGCAGCACCCAGGGCCCTTGAGCTGGGGGACACTGAGCCTGCAGTGACCTTGGCTGGGGGTCCTGGGGGATATGGGGGGTATTTGGAGTGTCCTGGTTGGCCTCCACGAGCTTCCCTTGGTGGGCTTTGATCAACTTTGTGGTGCTTTTGGAGTTCCTGGAAGGTTTGGTGAGGTCCTGGAGTGCTGTACAAGAATGTTGGAGGATCTTTTTGGATCCTGGGGGAGTTTGGGGGTGCCCCTTCCTGCCAGGCTTGGGGTTATGGTGACTCAGAGGGTTGGGGGCACCAGGGGGGTTGGAGGCACTGTGGGGATGCAGAAGTTCTAGAGGTCTCAGGAGTGATGAGTGTCCTGGGAGAATCAGGGATATGGTGGGAATCAGGGCTGCAGTGGGGATTTGGGGGTCCCGTGGGTGGTTGAAACTCTGAGGTCCTAGGAAGGTTCAGGGGTCCCGGTGTCCCCTCAGTCACGCCCTCCCCTTTCCCTTGCAGAAACCAGGAATCTCCAGGACAGGTGAGTGGGCGGCTCGGGCTTTCCCCCTCCCAGACTACTGAGACCCCCCCTTATCCCCACAGGATTCCCCCTGGAGGAGGGGACTGTGCTCAACACCCACGCCATGGGCACCGAGTGGGCAGTGGGAGAATTCGGGGGGGACAAGGTCACATCACCCACGGGTGTCACTCCCACCCAGGTCCCCACAACTGGTGTCACTCTCAGGGTCCCCACAGGTGTCCCCCAGCCCTGCCCCACCTTGGGATCCACAAGTCACCAACACGGAGCTGTCAGGACCCTACGAGGGACAGGGGGACCCCTGTGACTACGATGATGTGCTGTGACACTGGGGGCATTGGCAGAATTGGGAGCACTGGGGGCACTGGGGACACTGGGAGCACTGGGGGTCCCTGCCCCAGGGCACTCCTCGTGTGCTCCCCTCGGGATCCTGTGCTCCTGTGCCCAGGGAGTGGCAACGAGTGGGGTCTCATGCGGAGCTTCCCAGAGCTCCCAGTACCAGTTCCAGTGCTCCCAGTGCTCCCAGTACCCAGGGGCTCCCCATTCCCTCCCCCAATGCCAGGGGGCACAGCACCCCTGTCCCTCTTATTGGACCCAAAATGCAGCTTTGTGATTAAACTGGGAGAAATGGTTTTTGTTTGTTCATCTCTGCCTGGCCAGCTCAGGGTTGAGCAGGGTCCCGGTCAGGTTATTGAGCAGATCCTTGTGGGATTTGCAGCATTTTTGGGGCTCCCTCAGTCCATTGGGGACAGGAACAAAATGATCAATTGATGCATTTCCAAACTGGTTTCCTCTCAGCTGCCCCACAACCGGGAAGGAGCTGCCGCTCCCTGTGTGTTCCCTCTCGGTGACACCGGCCAAGGGCTCGGGCATGTGTGGCGGTGCTGCCCCGTTACCTCGGGCACCGATCCAGCAGCTGCCGAGCCCCTTGGGCCCACCCCAGCTCAGCCCATCTCCGCCCGGTGCCCAAACCCCGCACCCGGCGCTCCTCGAGCGGCGTCTGAGCTCCGGAGCTGCTGCGGAGCCCCGGCTGGGGGCACCGGGAGGGCGGAGGGGACCGGGGACCCTGGGGAGGAGCCCCCGTGCTGCAGGAGCGGAGTCCCGGCCTCCGGTCACTGTCGCCGGTCGCGGCTGCCATCGCACTGCGAGAGCCGGGACTGTCGGTGTCGGTGTGTCCCGAGGGATGATTTTGGGGTCTCACCCCGTCCTTTCCAGGAAGCCCCGATCCCTCATCCCCCCGCGGCTCCGGGGCTGTTGGGGACATTGGGAACAGCGCCGCTCGTGCTGGGGGCCGTTGGGGACATCTCGCGACAGCCGCTGCTGCTGCCCACGGCCGGGCCTGGCGACAATCGCGACATCTGTATCAGCCAATGGCGACACGCGACAGCCGCCCCTGCCCGGGAACCGCCTCCCTCCATCCCGGGGACACCCCGGGGTCCCGGGTCCCCAACCCCAGCGGGTCCCTTGTCCCCCAAAACGCTCCTGGGGACACCTCGGTCCCCCCCGTCGCCCCCGGTCCCTCCCGTCCTCCCCGGGCTCGGCGGAGGCTCCGCAGGAGCTCCGGGGCTCGTAGCCCGCCCGGGGAGCACCGGGTGCGGGGTCGGGCACCGAGGGGGCACCGGGAAGGGAACCGGGCAGGGCTGGGGAGGGGGGATCTGGGCACCGGAGGCATTTTGGGAGGGAGATTTTAGGGTGATTTGGGGGATTTGGAGGGCATTTTGTGGTGATTTGGGATTATTTAGGGTGATTTGGGGTATTTTTGTAGGGTGGGGAAATTAAGGGGGTTTTGGGGGGATTTTAAGGGATTTTGGGGTGGTTCAGAGGTGATTTTAAAGAAGTCTGGTGAGATTTGGGGTGATTTTGGGCAGATTTTTGAGAGTTTGGGGTGATTTGTGGGATTTAGAGGATATTTGGATATTTTGTGCAGAATTTGGAGGATATTGGGGTGATTTAGAAGATTTTGGGGGCTTTAGGGATGATTTGGGGGAATTTTGGGGATATTTGGGTATAAGGATTTTGAGGAGTTTGGGGACATTTTGGGTTGATTTTGGGTTGATTTTGGTGGATTTTCTGAGTATTTTTATGGTATTTTGGAGGCCATTTTTATGGGAGTTTTTCGTGGGATTTTGGGAGAATTTGGGGGGGATTTGGGTGCCTCACCCCATCCTTTCCTGCAGCCCAAGGGCCGCTCCAGCCCCATCATGCTGCTCCATGATTTCACCAATGTCACCGTCAGCCCTGGAGCACTGCCCTCGCTCCGGGATAAACCCCAAAACCATCCAAGTCATCATCAAAGACCTGATCCAGGAGCTCATGTGAGGCTCCCAAAACCCAACATTTTTCCCCCAGCATCTGCAATTTTTCTCCCCCAAAATCCGCTATTTCCCCCCCCCCCCCCCCCCAATTCACGATTTTTTGCCACAAAATTCTTGATTCTTTGACTGAAAATTCAGGATTTTTCCCCAAAATTCAGGATATTTTTCCCCAAAATTTGAACATTTTTCCCCCAAAATCTGGGATATTTTTCCCCTGATCCTGGTCCATGTCCCCAAGAATTCCCAGGGATCAACCCCCAGCCTTGCTCATCATCAGCACTGAGGAATTCCAGCGGATCCAGGAGGAGGCTCAGCCTCCACAGCAGCTCACGGATCGGCTGTGGATCCTCAAATCCCACAAGGATGTGGCTTTTGTGGGCATGTCCTGATTCCCTGAGCCCCAATTTCCCAAACCCGAATTTCCTGATCCCAAATTTCCCGATCCCAAATTTTCCCAATCCCGCTATTCCTGGTCTCGAATTTCCTGAGCCCGATTTTCCCCATCCCAAATTTCCCAATCTCGATCTTCCCAATCCCAAATTTTCTGATCCCACTTTTCCTGACCCTGCTTTCCCTGACCCCATTTCCCCTGATCCCACTTTTCTGGTCCAAATTTTCTCAATCCCGATTTTCCCAGTCCCACTTTTCCTGATCTTGATTTTCTGGATCCTGTTGTTCCTGATCCTGATTTTACGGATCCAGGGAATGCCCCAGGATTTTCCCAGGAATGTTGCCAGGAATGGCTCTGGGAATGTCCCCAGGAATCCCTCGGGATGTCCCAGGGATGTCCTCAAAATGTCTGTGGGCTGTCCCGGGGATATCCCTGGGAATGACCCCCAGGAAGATGCTGGGAATGCCCTGAGCTGTAAACATTGCCCAGCCCTGCAATGTCCCCAGGCTGTATTAACATTGTTTGTGATTCTCTTTATGTTACAGGAATCACTGAGAGAATTCAGCACTCATTCCTGAAGGAAGTCTCTAACAAAGTTCTTTTTCTGTTATTAACCTCTCTGTACAGCTTTTCACTTCACAGGTCTCAGCAATACAACCTTCTGCACTTTAGATCACACACCCCTCTGCCTGGACCTGGACTGGAAGGTGATGTGAGGGCGGATGCCCTCGCCATGACAGTCACTATACCACAAAAGTCAGGGCAGGCCAAGCTTTCTCATGATGTCTACCATCAAAATGCCCGAGCACTGGGAAAACAATTCCATCTGACTTTGCCCCAAGCACGGGATGTGGTGAATCCTTGCTCACAGTGTCAGCAGACTCTTTCTTTGCCACAAATGTTAGGTACAAACTCACAAGCGTTGAAACCTAATGACATCTGGCAAACAGATGTAACACACTTTTCGAGCTTTGGGACTTTTAAATATGTCCATGTTTCTCCTGACACCTTTTCTGGATTCACAGTAGCAACAGTAAACTAGGGTGAGAAATCCACGGGAATTTGATGGGAATTTCAGAAGGGAACTGAAAGATTCTAAATGCCTGGAATACTTTCATTCCTTAGGAATATTGGAGGGGAACTGCAGGATTCCAAATTCCCAACATCCAAAATGCCAGTATTCCATGGGAGTTCCATAGGGAATTTGGGAAGGGAGCTGAAGCATTCGAAATTCCCGATGCCCAGAATGCAGTTATTCCATAGTTTTGGTGGGAATCTGGGAGGCGAACTGGAGCATTCTAAATTCCCAACACCCAGAGTGCTCTTATTCGTTGGGAATTTGGGAGGGGAACTGAAAGATTCCAAATTCCCTATGCCCCGAATGCCATTATTTCATGGGAATTTGGGATGGGACCTGCAGGATTCAAAATTCCCAATGTCCAGAAGGCAATTATTCCATAGTTTGGGGGAAATTTAGGATGGGAACTGGAGGATTTAAAATTTCCAGAGCCTGGAATGCAATTATTTCGTGGGAATTTGGGAAGGGAACTGAAGGATTGAAACTTCCTGATGGCCAGAATGACGTTTTTCCATGTGAATTTGGGAGGGGAGCTGGAGGATTTGGAATTCCTGGTGCCCAGAACGCAGTCATTCCACTCTCCAGTTTTGGTAGGAATATGACATTGGAGCGGGAGAATTCAAACTTCCTGACGCCCAGAATGCTCTTAATCCATGGGAATTTGGGAGGGGAATGGGAGGAGTTGAAATTTCTGACACCCAGAATGCTGTTATTCCATGGGAATTTGGTGGGAATTTGGGAGAGGAGTTGGAGGAATTGAAATTCCCAACAGTTTGAATGCCATTATTCCATGGGCATTTCAGAGGGGAGCTGGAGCATTCAAAATTTCCAATGCCTGGAATGCCATTGTTCCATAGTTTTGGGGGGACTTTTTGAGGAGAACTGCAGGGTTTGATGCCTGGAATGCCACTATTCCATGGGAATCTGGAGGGAGAGCTGGAGGATTCAGAATTCCTCATGGCCAGAAAGCCATTATTCCATGGGAATTGGGGAAAGCAGCTGGAGCATTCAAAATTCCCAATGCCTGGAATGCTGTTATTCCATGAGAATTTGAAAGGTAAATGGCAAGATTGAAAATTCCTGATGTCTGTGCCTCTCATGTGCCTTTGCAGCTGCCAGAAGGTGCAGTTTTGATCTGTGCTGATCATGCTTGTGCCAAACATTGGCACCAGTGCTTGTGCATTTTGTTGGAAAAAAGCATGACTCAGTTTTGCTTGTTCAAAATGTTTGGCAAAGTGTTTGAAAAAACCACTGTCAGTTTGTCGGCTCTCACATTTCCTTCTGCCATGAATCCTGGAAGCGAGGAATGAGCCCTGATATGAGAGACAAAATATTGGTTAGTTCTGAGTGTCAAAATTGTAGAAAAACATGAAAGCCAACAATATCATTTGTAACATCCTTTAAAACCGATCCTTCTCTTAACAATACTAGCAACACAAGATAAATCTGTAATTAAATTCAAAAGTTCTGAAAAGAGCTGAAACGCTCTAAACTACTGCAGCCAGTTCAACAATCTGAGGAGAGCCCTCTATTGTTGGAACATCTGACTCCCATGTTTTGGTTGTTTGATTTTGCCATAGTATTACTGATTTCTGTGTTTTCCCTGCTCCATCAGTGAGGAGAGTTATAGCACTTAAAGGCTCTTCACTTAGCATGGGTTTTTCTCCAAAACTTAATTTAGCTTGTAACAATTTGTGGCCTGGGTAATAAATAGAACAAACACCTGAATAATTTAGCGATGTAATTTGCAAGTCTAAATTTTGCAAAGCCCAATCAACCCTTTTCACAGGTAAATAAATAATTACAAAATCTTGGCCTGCCATAGTTAGCAATCTCGTTCTGGCTCTAACTATGATTTCAGCTGTCATCTCCATGGTTGTAAAAATTGATTTTTGGAGACCTATAAGGAAGAAAAACCCACTGTGTGATTAACAAAGGATCTTTTTCAGAAGTGTTCCATTTAAAAATGAGACCATAAAGTTCCATTTTTTCTCCTAACTGCAAGAAATGCAGTGTCTATGGAATTCTACAAGATTCCCTCACTTTTATTTCTAGCTTTACAAGAAAAGACTAACATGTGGGAGTCAACCCAACTAAGACATAGGGTCAGCTGACTTCACACTAAACAAACCAAGCCTGATCCTCAGGGTCTGGGAACCATTCATCTAAATCAGCGCAAGCCTCAGATCGCCTCCTAAGAGCCTTTGGAGTAGTTATGTTAATTAGTCCAAGTTCCACTCCCCTACTGGTTACATGTGTTCCATATATAGTATGGTTTCTAGAATGTTAATCTCCAAGACTATATACGGTTATCTCTTCCTTATTTCTGGCCCTTGGAGCTTCTCCCTATGTTGTGTTCTGTTCCTGAGCATAGTTCCCATTTTTATTTCCCATTAAAGGTCATTTCCTTGTTGGGCACTCCATGGTTCCCCCTCCTTCTCTCCTATTTTGCACCACGTTCACCCTGAAGTCAGGGGACCCAAAGGTTTGTCACAGCCACCCTCACTGCGACAGCCACTGCCCAGAGCGCTGTCAGGCAGTGCCGGGATCCTGGTTGTAGTTCTGCTCCCCACAAGTCAGGAATGGCAGCCTCAGGCTCAGACCCAGGCAGAAAGCCAACCAAGGGAGAGCAGAGGGAGGGCACTGTGGAGAGTTTTATTAATAGTTGGTTGGCTGAGAAAGGTCATACTGACATATTGCCGCTGGTTAAGCTGAAAGAGGGAAGTCAGCAGTCAGCAAGCTGAAAGGAAATGTCAGCAATTAGCAATCAGTGACCTCGCTGCAAGATGAGGAGAGGGAGTAGAGATTACTCCTGAATATCTCCTAAGAATATGTAGAAAGTATCAAAAGTAGAGCCAAAGGAATGTAAAAGTAGGTGTAGCTGCTGATATGTAACTAACCAATCCTGAGCTCAACTTTTGCAATATGCATGAAGTTCATTATGAACTGTATTTAACCCGCCGTACTGATCAATAAAATCGGGCCTGTGATGATCAATTGATGTCCTGGTTTCCTTCCTTCGTCAAATGGTGGAGAATGGAGGCAACAACGCTGTGAGCACCGCTGCGGGCAACGGTGCGGCAACGTTGAACCTCTGTCCTTTTTTCTCGGATTACAAAGAAAAAGGGAACTCGCCACGGTCGAGGAAGTTGGGTGAGGGTCCCCTGCAGCAGGGACGGTGCCGGATTATAAAGCACCCTTGAGGATCACAACGGTGACTCAAGTCTCTACGTGTCGCAGGAGCCTGGAGAGCTGCAGCAAGCACGCGCTGATTAATAGGTATGGATAGGCAAGCGGCATACGACCTCTTCTCCTCATATTTAGAAAAGCGAGGAGTAAAAGAGATAGATATAAAAAAGGAATTACCGGGGTTATTAGCTTACGGCCATGCTAGAGGTATATTTAGTAACCCGCACGCAGTTCATGAGTTGTCAGAGTGGAGAAAGTTTGGGGAAATATTGATGGATACAATGTTAGACGGTGACAAGTCAGCTAAAAAATTCGGGAAGTTATGCTGGGTGGTGTATAATGCGTTACTTCAGCAGGTCTCTGAGAGAAAGGCAGCAGAAAGGGCGACAGAAGCTCATAAGAGGAATATAGGATATGGTCGTGAGGATGAACCCTTAGCACCTTCTGTAACTAAGATACTTATGCCTAAGGGTCCCCAGCATAGTGGTGTGGAGGATTTGCCTATAAACATAGCGGAACCGTCTGCACCTCCCTTGTCAGAGGGGGAAGGCGAGTCGGATGGGGGAGGTAAGAGCAAACCAGCTTTGCCTCCGCCGCCGGCTTTGCCTCCACCACTACCCCCGAGCAGGCCGGCTCCGGTTACAGCTCCAGCGGGGGGGCCGCTTCCCCCGCGCGAGCCAGGTCCGCTTGAGCCGGCTCCGGTTTCACTGACAGCTCCAAGGGGGGGGTCGCTTCCCCCGCGCAAGCCAGCCTCTGCTTTACTGCTTTCCCCATGCGAAAACTCGGTGCCTGCACTGAAATGCCGGCAGCATAGCACCTCCAAAGAGCCAGCTCCCATCCCAGGGGCACACCGTGATCTATGGGGGGAAATGGCTAATCAAAGGAGGGAGGCTTGGGCTGCTATGGCAAAAGAAGCAATGCAAATGTGGGATGGCGAGGCAGTGGAAATGGCTTCTAGCCTTGCATGTCCGGTTACATATACACTACAGTATGATGCACAAGGGAACCTTATGCATAATGTAGCAGCATATTCTCCCCTAGATTGGAAGTTGCTAGCCCAGCTACATTCTACGGTTAGTCAGTTTGGTGTAAAAAGTGAAACTGTTAAGCAAATGTTAGATTATCTCTTTAACACTCAGATTTTATGCCCAAATTATTTAAGAGGAATAGTGCATTTAATATTCACTCAACATCAACAGTTATTGTTTAATGCACATTGGCAAGCGTTAGTAAATGAATCAGTTGCTGTACAACGGGCTCAGGGAGACCCATTGCATGGGGTAACAGTGGATGAGCTCATGGGCTTAGGGGCATATTTGCGTACAGAGGCACAGATGATATCGGGACCGGATAAGCTTAGAGAGGCTATGCGATTAGTGCGTACAGCAATAGATATGGTTAAAGAGCCTGGAGGGTTACCAACTTATGTGGGTATTAAACAAGGTAGAGAAGAATCATTTGGAAACTTTATTGGTAGGGTAGCTACTGCTATAGATCGGGCCGTTGTTGCAGACTACATGAAGGGGGCGCTATTGAAGCAGTGTGCCTTGCAAAATAGTAATCCAGCAACCCAAAGAGTGTTAGCTACTTTGGGAGCAAATTGGACCATTGAGGAAGCATTAGAGCGAATGGCATTAATACCAACGGCTTCGCAGGCATTCATAGTAGAGGCTCTAAAGGAATTAGGATTGGGGTTACAAAAGCAGGCAGAGTCTACTCAGAATCAGGTGTTAGCTGCCCTTGCTCCTCTCCGAAGTGGCTCATTCGCAAGGAGGTTCAAAGCCATTTATCAAGTGTTACCGGTGCGGCACTGAGGGACACACACGCCGAGCTTGCCAAGCGACTGGCATTTGGTGTCAGCACTGCCGATCCAGCTCCCACAACACCACAGCTTGTAGGCGCCGTTCGGGAAACTATCAGCAGAGCGCGCTTCATGGGGGCCGCGCCCAGATACAAGTCGCCGCCGTGACACCGGAGACACCAGCTGCCGCAACATTGCTGCCATTTCTTGTCTGCAACCCGCAACAACAGGGAGCCTCAGTTTGGACTTATCAGCAGCAGTAGATGTCACACTAATGACGAATCGGCCTGAGAAAATACCAACTGGAGTAAAGGGCCCTCTTGTATTAAATGGACAAAGATGTGGAGCATTATTATTAGGACGCTCTTCTACAACTATGTTGGGATTATTTGTTTTGCCTGGAGTTGTTGATGCAGACTTTACAGGGGAAATACAAATCATGGCTTACACCCTTTATCCTCCAATTAAAATAACAAAAGGACAACGCATTGCACAATTGGTACCACTATCACAAATGACATTGGGAATGCAACCATTTACTGGGCAAACACGGGATGAAAAAGGTTTTGGCTCTACTGGTGTTACACTTTTAACTGTGGATTTACAAAATAGACCAAAACAAAAAGTTGAAATTACTTATGGGCATCAAAGCATAACCCTTTATGGATTATTGGATACAGGAGCAGATACCAGCATTATTTCTCCAGAAGCATGGCCACAACATTGGCCTCTATTCCCATCAGCAAACATGCTCACAGGAGTAGGAGGATTTACATTGGCAAGCAGGTCACCTTCTTTGTCTGTGTGCATTGAGGATCAACAAATATCTGCTGTGTTTTCAGTTGTGCAACTGCCTCCTACAGTCTCCTGTTTAATTGGAAGGGACATCTTAACACAATTGGGAGTGGTGTTAACTAATCAGCACCCTTTGGGGTAATAGCCATTGCTTGGACTTTCCCCATTCCACTCACCTGGAAAACAGATACACCGGTGATGGTTAAGCAATGGCCACTAAAAGGGGAAAGCCTTATGCATGCTCATGAATTAGTGGAGGAACAATATTCAAAGGGACATTTACAACTTTCCACGAGCCCTTGGAATACACCTATTTTTGTGATCAAAAAGAAATCAGGGAAATATCGTTTAATACATGATTTGCGGGCTGTAAATGACCAAATGGAACCTATGGGGGCCTTACAGCCTGGTCTTCCAAATCCAGCTATGATTCCAGAACACTGGCCACTCTTAATTATTGACCTAAAGGATTGTTTCTTCACCATTGCCCTGCATCCTAATGATACGAAGAGATTTGCCTTTACTTTACCAGCAATAAATTGTGGAGAACCAGATAAAAGATTTGAATGGATATCTCTTCCACAGGGCATGCGGAATTCCCTGACTTTATGTCAGCTTTATGTTGATGCAGCATTACAGCCACTACGTCACAGATGGCCAGCAACTATAATATATCATTACATGGACTATATTTTGTTTGCACAGCAACAACCATTTTCCTCTTTGCCGATTGACATTATTAAAAATACTCTTGCTGCATATGCACTTGTTATTGCTTCAGAGAAAATTCTAACTACAAAGCCCTGGAAATATTTGGGATGGACTTTGATGGATCAAATAGTGATACCTCAAAAATTGGAATTACAATTGGACATTAAGACTCTACATGATGCACAGAAGTTGCTGGGGGACTTACAGTGGCTAAAATCCATTGTGGGAATACCAAATCATTTGTTAGAAGCCCTACGGCCTTTGTTAAAGGGTGTTGACCCTACTACTCCTGTATGCCTGACAAAGGAGCATCGTTTTGCCTTGCAGCAAATCAGTAACTGTGTACAACAGGGGTACGTGTCTCGTCGACAACTCGACCACCCTATTGACCTTACTATCTGGAATAGCCCTTGCCACCTGCTTGGTGCTCTCTCTCAACAACAAAAGAAAACGGGGGAGATACGGGTGTTGGAATGGTTGTCTCCACCATTACAGAATAAGAAAACAATATGTTCAAAAATTGAACAATTGGCTGCATTAATCAAAAAGGGGCGTCTCAGAATTCTTGAAGTGGATGGTAAAGAACCTGCTACCATTAGACTGCCTATGGAAAAAGAAACCTTGGACTGGTACCTGATTAATTCAAAGGATTTACAGGAAGCATTATTGACATCGTCTGCAAAAGTAGATACCAGCAAATTAGTGCCTAGAGTTTTGCAATGGATAACAGAATGGAACTGGATTACTCGACCCTTGAGAGAAGAACGCCCTATAAAAGGAGCTATTACAGCCTTTACAGATGCAGGAAAGAAATCAAGGCGTGCTGCTGTCACTTGGCAAGAAAAAGGACGATGGAAACATCAACTCCTCACAGCAGACCCTGCGGATAGTTTACAAACTTTGGAATTGTTGGCAGTAGTATGGGCAGTATCCAACTTACAGGAGCCTTTAAATGTGGTTACAGACTCTATGTATGTTGCAGGAGTAGTCAAATGAATAGAGGAAGCAGCAATTAAGGAAGTGAATAGTAAACGATTGTATGAGTTGTTGGTACAATTAAGGAAAGCTCTACGGGACAGAAATGCAGCGTATTCTGTGATTCATATCAGGAGCCATAAATGGTCTGAAGGTTTAGGAGAAGGAAATGAACGTGCAGATAAATTGGTTACCCTACCCATTGATAACTCTTGTCCTATTGATAAGCATACATTGGCCAGAGAAGCACATAGTAGATATCATCAAAATGCAAAAGGATTAGCAAAGCACTTTGAATTGAGTTTGTCAGAAGCTAAGGCTATTGTTAGAGCATGTCCAACATGCAGTTATCATAATGGTGGAATAGGTTTAGGCATTGGAGTTAATCCTCGGGGTTTAGAAATAAATGAGAAATGGCAAATGGATGTTACACATATTGCTAGATTTGGTAAAGTCAAGTGTGTGCACGTCACTATAGATACGTATAGTCATTACATATGGGCTACGGCTCAAGCAGGAGAGAAAGCTATACATGTTATCAGACACCTGTTAAGTTGCTTCGCTGTCATGGGAGTTCCAAAAAGTATCAAAACAGATAATGCTCCAGCTTATGTGAGTGCTAGGGTTCAGAAATTTTTGAATCAGTGGTCGGTTAAGCATGTGACAGGTATTCCACACTCCCCTACTGGACAGGCAATAGTGGAAAGAGCAAACGGTACCCTTAAGCAATATATTGAAAAACATCAAGATTTGAGAGATCCACAAGCATGTTTGGCTAAGGTGTTGTATGTAATTAATCATTTATGTATTTTTGGGGAAGATGATACCCCTCCTGCAATTAAACATCATCCAAGGTCAGGTCAGGAAAATACTAAGGAAACAGAGGTCTGGGTTAAGTATAAGAACCCCAGTACAGGATTATGGGAAAAACCTGCAAAAGTATTATATTGGGGTTGGGGGTATCTTTATGTTTCCTCACCTACAGGGCCTCTGTGGGTGCCTGCTAAGTGGACTAAACCTGCTTTTGATGCAGCCTTTGGTGGACCGCCTCACGGAGGAGGACAGGGAGCGACTGGGGAAGAAACTGCTTCTGGTCCTACAACCGCTACTGCTACAGCTGAAGGGATACTCGAAAGCGGTGGACAGAGTACTGACACACTACTGTCGGACAACCCAGGAGCTGATTGGTTTTATTGACTCATTATCAACTTTCGTTTAATAAATCCAGCAAAGGAACATTGCCTTGACTGTCACGATCCACATTGTGCTGCCTGGATAGCCCTACTTTGTGGGGGTTGTGATAGAACTTTTTGGTTAGAACAATCATTATTGTGGGATTTGTGGTGTCATACTTGTGAACGTGAGCACTGGTGGAGTGAAAGTTGGCAAAATGAATTAAGGAGACAAACAGGGCAAAATGCGTATATAGCTCTAAGTCTTTATGAGTCTCCTGAACAGAAAATTCTTGCTTATTATCGATGGGAAGTACAATGTGTCGTGAATAGAATTAAGGTTCAAAGTAAATCACGCATAGTCTCTGTAAGGTGTAGGAAAGTAGTGCCTTTAACACAGCGCTCAGTTGTAGGGCCCTTCAAGGGAAATCCTGAAAGGGCACTAGACTACTGCATTGAAGAATTGCAGAAATTGAGTTTGCAAGTGGCAGGACCAGCAACAACAGGAGCAGTAAGACTGAAGATAGATAAGAAAAGGAAGGCAAAAAAGGGAACGACCTCGTCTAAATAAGGTTATTGGTGATTGCTAATTAATTTTCTATGATTAGGACACTTTTAGAGTTGTGGGACCCTCGGGACGATATAGCTGTTGAGGAAGATAATGAACAAAAACTACGATTGCAAAATAAAATACGTCTTGTGTTAAAGAAAGACCTTGAGCTATTAGCCTCATATAGTAAAAAAGCTAAAGAGGCTTTGCAATCACCACCATTGAATTGGTTGCATTGGATTGAAGAGACAGACTTTTATACTGGTCCTTACTTACATTCACTTCCTTGTTATGTTTGCAAAAGGGATAATGATAAGTGCTATGCATGGGTAGCTTTGCATTGTGCGAATTGTAATCAGGTTTATTGGTATTCACAAAGGTCAACAGGATATTTATGGTGTTTACCTTGTTTTGGAAAGTGGATTCGAAATTTTATCTGGGTTAGAGCTCTTGAACAAAGTACTGGCCTGCCAGGACGGACAGGATTACAGCTTTTTGAGAGTGCTGAACAAGCAATTATAGCATATCTTAGGTGAAAGTTGCAGGGAACACTTAGAATATTTGAAATTAATAAAGCCTCACGCATCATAGCAGCTCGCTGTAAAGCTGATTTGCCTTCAAACTTATCTCATGCTATACCTGTAATCAAAGATGCTGATTTAGAATTAGATCAGTGTATTCAAAAATTGATTCAGCCTTACAATAGAGAATCTAACAAACCAGGGAAAAGACAGTGGAGAAAGGAAAAACAAAGCAAGCAGAAGGAAAAATGAGGTTTGTTCTTGTTATATTGCTCAATGCTGTAATAAGTGAAGCAGTAGAAATAACACGTTTTAGTCAGCCAAGAGAAAATTTATGGGTAACACTTGCTAACCAAATTAACCAATCATCACTTTGTCTTAGTCTTGGAGGAGTCACTAATCCATTTTGAACATGCCTGGTGGGACTTCTGGTGTGGTCTCCTGGAGAATTTTGCAGTTTGATAAAAAATCAAACCTTATGTATGCCTAGCATGTCAAACATCAAACTGCCAGGGCAACAAGGATATACTGCAGGTCAGAGTGATGGCTATCGTCAATGTTTACTGATCCAATCACTCAACACCTCTTTACATTCTCCTCCTGAGGAATTGGACCTTTTTGGCAGTACAAACGCCAGTTTGTCTAACACTACAGCTGGTGGATGGTTTAGCTTTAAATTTTCAAACCGACCAAAAGAAACATGGGCCACCCTAGATTCATTCCTGAATGTGAGTGGAATCTCTCCGCAGCATTACAGTAAATGTAACAGCACAAAGATCACGGCACCAATGAAATTACCCACAGGAATATTTTTAATTTGCGGAGACAGAGCGTGGAATGGTATACCAGCTAGACCACAGGGTGGACCCTGTTATTTGGGAAAATTGTCATTGTTTCACCCTAATGTGTCCTTGCTAATGCAGCTGAGTCAAAATTCAAACAGAAAGAGACGTAGCATACATGACTTAGACTGCAGCTCGATAGGAGATCCACAGTTTTGGGGCACATTCAAACAGGTGGTTGTTTCAACTATCTTGCCAGGAGGATCTGCCCATAAGGCTATGAATTTAGCAAAGCAATTAGGGTGCTGGGCAAAGGATGAGCTGAACAAGATATCACAAATTCTAGACATGCTAACCGCAGATGTGCAGAGTGTTAACCATGCTGTTTTGCAAAACAGAGCTGCCATAGATTTTTTGCTCTTAGCACAGGGACATGGATGTGAAGAGTTTGAAGGAATGTGTTGCATGAATCTATCGGATCATTCGGTGTCCATTCACACTAAGATAAAAGAACTGCAACAGAGACTTCACAATCTCAAGGAAGAAGAAGGTTTAGGAATTGACGAATGGCTTAAAAGCTTAGGACTTGGGCCATGGCTGAGGAACCTTGTGATCTATGCTATAGGACTGCTGGGTGTAATTTTACTGTTTTTGCTTATTTTGCCTTGTATCTTTAATTGTATTCAAAACATGGTCAGCCGTACAATAGCAAAAACCTGGCAAACTAATCTCCTTGCTCAAGAAGAAAACGGGGGAAATGTGGAGAGTTTTATTAATAGTTGGTTGGCTGAGAAAGGCCATACTGACATAATGCCGCTGGTTAAGCTGAGAGAGAGAAATCAGCAGTCAGCAAGCTGAAAGAAGATGTCAGCAATTAGCAATCAGTGGCCTTGCTGCAAGATGAGGAGAGGGAGTAGAGATTAGTCCTGAATATCTCCTAAGAATATGTAGAAAGTATCAAAAGTAGGACCATAGGAATGTAAAAGTAGGTGTAGCTGCTGATATGTAACTAACCAATCCTGAGCTCAACTTTTGCAATATGCATGAAGTTCATTATGAACTGTATTTAACCTGCCGTACTGATCAATAAAATCGGGCCTGTGATGATCAATTGATGTCCTGGTCTCCTTCCTTCGACAACGGAACGCTCCCTCAGCATTTGCTGATGGGACAGAACTGGGAGCAGGGCCTGAGGCACCACAAGGCTCTGCTGCCCTTCAGTGAGACCTGGACAGGCTCGAGAGTTGAGCAGAGACGAGCCTAAAGAAGTTGCAATGGGAAAAGCCCCTAGAAGAGCTTCAGGCTTTGTAATTACCAGGCAACTGAAGTGTTTTAGGATAGTGGAGTCTATAACCTTGTCTTGTAATGTCCAGTGAGGGAAACCACTGCTTCTCTGTATGTTATACATTGTATGTCGCTTGTATGTACATCAAGAAAGTCTTTGAGAGAAACATGAAAGAATTCAGAAACTTCCCCTGATATTATTTTGGATTTTCATGATTTTCTGGAATGCAGGGTGAAGTGTAAGGATGCCAAAAGGAAAGTGAAAGCAAACCAATAAATCTTTAAAACCTCAGAAGCCTCTCCTGTTTCTTCCTTGAAGAAGTTGCCAAACAAAGTCGCTTTTGCAATCCTTTGAAAGAACTTAGAGGAAAAAGCATTGGCCAAAAGTGCTGCCCTGTGTTTCTGAAGAACAACAAGCATTTTGTGTTGATGCAAGGTCTGTACCAGAGTTTGGGGTTTTGTGTGTGTATGCTTTGAATGTGAGTCTTTGCAGGACTATTAATAATTAGACCATGTCCTGAAGAGGACATGTTACTGTGTTGTGCTGTCCAGTGCTGAAGAGGGTTGAGACAGAGCAGGTAGCTCTGTGTGTGTAACTTGCATGAGCAGCACGGGAGCAGTGCCCAGGGCCTGGAGAAGCAAACGGGTTCACGGTGCTGAGGACAAGGTGTCCAGAGCTCGGGATTGTCCGGCCAAGCTCTTCTGGCTCCTTGTGCTTCGAGCCCTGGCCGGGAGCCCTGCAGAGCCCCAGGTGCAGCTTCCCAACTTCCCTCTCTGCCTCCTCCCTGCCTCCAGGGTAAAGGCACTCCCTGGCATTGCACTGGCTGTGCCTCCCTCCTAGAGCAGTGAAGGGATCGTTTCCCAGCCAAGGTGGCTCTCCCATGGAGACAGGAAAATGGACGAACTCCTGCTGCCCCAGCATCAGGCAGGTGCAGGGTGTCCCTGCCTGTCAGCCCCTGCCCTGCTTCCCAGAGATCCCACTGATTGTTCTAGAAGTCATGGATCTGGATTTCCAGGAGCATGTTTGCAAAGACACGAAAGAGAAAAATTGACAAGAATTGTTTGTGCTTCTCTTCCTGAGATTTTTCCAATGTATTTTCTAGTAGGAAAGCGTGGACCAAACTGGCAAAGTTCATGTAATGTAAGAAAAGCATCCTCCTGTATTTGACTTGAGTGGAGGACAATTGCAAGCTCTCCTGTCAAATGTACACAGAAAAATCTCAGTGCATTTCGTGTCTTTGCACTGAGTCAGTATAAAAGATGACGATTCTCAGGAGCCTAGAACTAATTTTTCCATTTATATGAAATGTGAAAGTTGTTAGTTCATAGGATGACAGATAACTGAGGTCTGGAGGCAGCTGTGGTGGTGTCCAGTTTATCTCCCGTACCCAATGCCCAATGCAGCAGCATCAAATCAGGTTCATCTTAGTTTTCTGCAGACAGGTCTTGAGGAAAACATCAGTTCACCTAGAGCACGGTTTGAATCCCTGCAGTGCAGCTGGCTCCACACCGGCTCTCTGGGCCACTGCCTGCCAGGGGCAGGAGCAGAGATCTCCCTTGGCCAGGGCCGGAGCCCAGGTGTGGCAGTGCCTGAACAGCACCTCCTTGCCTACAGTGCCTTCCTGGATGGCTGCCCCAGGGCCTGGCATTTGACGCTGCCCTTGCTGCAGGAGTCCCGGCCCTGCTTCCACCCTGAGCAAATGCTTGGACCCATCTCAGAAGCTCGGTGCCCGAGGGGGCCACCACAAGTGGTTGCGAAGGACCTGAGGCCATGGCTGCCCCGATTTTGGGTACACGGCTCTGATGTCAGAGTGGCCATTGTGACCTGTGCCACCAAGGCCACAAAAAGGGACGCTGGGCTCTGGCCGAGTGTCAGTGCGACCTGACAACGGGAGGAGAAGGTAGGGCGGGGATGTGGTTGCCCAGGGACCAGAGGGGCCTCACACCTCGGGGCTCTGGGCATGTGCTGCAGCCTCACCTGCCTCTCCCTTCCCAGAATCAGGGGAGGAACAGCCAGGACACTGCGGTGTTCCTCAACGCGACGACGGGAGGAGAAAGTGGACAGGAGCAGGGCTCACGCAGGCCTGAGCAGGGAGTAGAGCCTCGTGGCTCTGGGCCTGTTCTGCAAACTCCCCCCCCTCTTCTTTCTCCCATACAGAGAGTATCTGCACCTCACAGCGACAACGTCCCCCGAGGACACCGTCTCAACGCAGAGTGACACCATGTCTGACAGCAAGCAGGAGGGCCCTGGAGCCAAGGAGCCAGGTGAGGGCAAAGCAGCCCTGTGACAGCCTGGCCCAGGGGCTCTTGTGGCAGCAGGCAGCGTGGGGATCAGAGTAGAGGCAGGGGGAGGCAGGAGCTGCTCGGCCATGCCGGGGCTGGGAGCCTCCTTCCTGCCCAAGTGGGGCCCAGCTGGGCCAGGGGGCAGCTCCTGGGACAGCCGTGCCCACAATGGCCCCTGCTCTGCAAGGCCTCCAGCACTGCCCATCAGCCAAGCAGGGACAGAGCAGCCTTGGGGCCGATGCTGCTGCAGGCTCAGAGCCCCACAGAGCTGCCTGTGCCCGGTGCCATTGGCTCTGTCCCCTGCAGCCTGCATGCTGTGTCGCCGTGCCGAGGCTGACCCGGACATGTGCGGTGACAAACTGCACAAGGGTGGGCTCTGTGCCCACGTGTTCTGCATGGTGAGTGGCTCCGGGTGCTCCCTCCACCATTGCAATGGGCAGCTCCTGCCGCCCTCTCCTCATCAGCTCCTCCCCTTGCCTGCAGCTCTTCGCTACTCTACTCTTTCGGCAAGAGAACCGCCACCTTGGACTCATGGGATTTCTCCCACGAGATCTCCAAATTGCGGTCTGGTGGGCAGCACAGAAGGTGAGAGCCTGACAAGAGCAGGGAGATTTGTGCCTGGCGAGGTTTGCCAGAGCTTAGCCCAGACAGCAGGAAAGAAAGGCCGGCCGGACAGCCGGGACAAAGTCTGGCTCCCAGCAGCTCTGGAACAGAGGCCCTGGCCCAGGAGCCTCCCTCCTCCAGCAGGCGGCTCTGTGGGCTGGGAGCCGGCAGTGGCCACGTCCTGCGCCCTGCCCAGAGCCCTGCGGCTGCCCGGGGAGGCCTCGAGGCTGCTGCTGCTGCTGCTGCTGATGCGGCTGCTTGGCTCTTTCCAGCGCTGCTGTGTCTGTGGCCAGAGCGGGGCAACCATCATGTGCTGCGTGCCGGACTGTGACAGATGGTTCCACCTGCCCTGTGCCAAGGAGGGCGGCTGTGTCAATGTATACGTTACTCCGTTCAGGTACCTCATCTCTCTTTATGGCCACCCCTGGGGAATGATCCAGCATTTCTCACTTTCCCCATCCATTTTCCTCCAGCTCCTTCTGCCCTGAGCACCGTCCAGAGCAGGAGGTGGAGGCGACTCCTGAGCCGGACACCGTTTGCCTCATCTGCCTGGAGCCTGTGGAGGACAGGACGACCTTCACAACCCTGGTGTGCCCAACGTGCCAAAGGGCCTGGTTCCACAGGGACTGCATCCAGGTAGGAGCCCTCCCCTCAGCCCCGGGGCACAGCAGGTGCTCAGCAGCAGCAGCAGGGCCTCACTCACCCTGCCTGTGTTTGCCCTGCAGGGACAGGCCTTGCGCGCTGGTGTTTTGTATTTCCAGTGCCCCCTGTCCAGAGACAGTGGGGAATTCCCTGTTGAAATGTTCATCTTGGGGATCCGAGTCCCCTTCAGGTTGGTGTCCTTCTGCCTGGCCCACCAGGCAGGAGGGTGCAAGTGCTGTGCTGTGCCAGGCCCTGCCCCAGGAGCCCTGGCCCTGCCCTGTCCCATGAGGCTGGGCTTCAGCTTCACGCCCAACTTGGAAAAGTGCTGGAGAAACAGCTGGGACACCTTGGATCTTTGTGAGGGAGAGCAGCAGAAATTCATCATCTCTTCCTTTCTCCATCAGAGACCCAACATGGGAGGACAACGATGCCTTTGCAGATCTAGGAGTGAGGCACAGCCAGTGCAACGCCAGGGATTGCCTTTACCCTGGAGGCAGGGAGGAGGCAGAGGAACAGGGGTAAGTTGGGAAGCTGCACCTGGGGCTCTGCAGGGAACCTGTATCTCGGCAACGGCTGTAAGTGGGAAGAACCAGAAGTGCTTGGCCAGACAACCACGTGCTGGTACACATTGTTCTCAGTGCAATGAGCTTGTTTGCCTCCCCAGGCCCTGGCAATTGCTCCTGTGCTCCTCCTGTGCTGCTGAGGGCACCCACAGGCGCTGCTCTGGCCTGAGGAACAGCACACAGAGATGGGAGTGTGACAGCTGTGCTGGGCTCGGAACATGTATGAGTCAAAGTGCCTGGTGTCCCTGGGCTGGGGGCAGTGCCCAGGCCAGGCTAGGCAGAGGGCAGCATCCACTGCTGGAGGGCTGGGGGCACTGCTCTGGCCTGGCCTGGCCTGGCTGGCGCCTGGGCGATCTTTGACATTCCTGCTTGCCCTTACAGCCGCCAGGGATGAGACAGAGCTCAATGGTCCCAGGCCAGCCAGACAGTCAGGACTACAATCTGCTCATGGCTGGTCAGAATCTGAGGCCATCCGCCCCAGCTCCCACAGCCCTGTGCCATTGGTGCTGGTTTCCCCGTCTCCATCTCCAGAGACGGGCAGCCACAGCAGGCCCCAGCACGCAGCATGGCAGCAGGCGCTGCCATCTTCCTCACTGGACACCAGCAGCAGCAGCAGATCAAGGGCAACATGCAGCACGTTCCCTGACCCTGAGGACAGGGTCCATTCCAGACGTGCTGGGCCCGGCCGCAGGCGAAGCTGCTCTCGCCGGCAAAGTCGTGCCCAGAGTCCACCTGTCCGGTCCAGGAGTCGCCGTGACAGCAGCAGTGGGACAGGGCGAAGGACTGAGAGGCCCAAGCAAAGGGAAACACCGTCACGGACATCCCCCAGACGCAGGCGCTCCTGCCAGCAAGGCTGGGCCCAGAGTCCACCTGTCCGCTCCAGGAGTTGCCATGACAGGAACAGAGGGACAGGGCGAAGGACTGAGAGGCCCAGGCGAAGGGAGACATGGTCAGGGCCATCCCCCAGACGCAGGCGCTCCTGCCAGCAAAGCTGGGCCCAGAGTCCACCTGTCCGCTCCAGGAGTGTCTGTGACAGGAGCAGTGGGACAGGGCCAACGTCTGAGAGGCCCACGCGAAGGGAGACATGGCCAGGGCCATCCTCCAGACGCAGGCGCTCCCGCCAGCAAGGCTGGGCCCAGAGTCCACCTGTCCGCTCCAGGAGTCGCCGTGACAGCAGCAGCAGGACAAGGCCAAGGGCTCAGAGGCCAAGGCGAAGGGACACATCATCGGGGACGCCCCCCAGACGCAGCCGCTCCCGCCAGCAGCGCTGGGACTCGACTCAGACTCTGCGGTCCAGGAGTCGTCAGTACAGGAGCAGGAGGACAGCAGCGAGTGCTGAGAGGCCCAGGCGTAGGGGGACGTGGTCGGGGACATCGGGCAGGAGCAGCCGCTCCCACCAGCAACGTCAGACCTCAACTGGGACCTCCAACAGCAGCGCGTAGCGCTGTCATCTTTTCTTTCTAGGCCGTGTGTTCCTTGCCGTAAGTGAAGGTGAGAACGGTCAGTGCAGGGACCCTGAGATGTGCAGCTCTGTGAGCAAACCCTATTAGCTCTTGATGTTTCTACTGGCAGGAAGAAGTCGGGGCTAAATGCCTTGATTTCTGTGTAACAGTGATTTCAGTGAAAAGTCACTTAAGGATGTGGCTAATTAAAAAGGACTCTTGTTCCTGCCTTTACACTCCAACCTCAGATGTTTCCCCACTGCTTACCCTTGATAATGAACCACTCCTTAATGGGCTTGGATATGCTTTGGGAGACATTCAGAGCAAGGTGGCTCTTAGGGAAGCTGTGTCTGAAAAGGACGTGTGTTGTGTTGCTAACCTTGAACAATCTCATTTCAGTAAAGCCAAAAAAAGAAGAAAGAGAGTGAGACACTGCCTCAAGTGTCTGAAGACAACTTCTACAGCATTGCTGCGGATTTGAAAGAGGTCTTTCAAAGAACAAACCGGAATAGATGGTATTTCCTCCGTCTATTCTGGTTTCTTCTTTGAAAGACCTTCAAAGAACAAACCAGAATAGTTGGAGAAAATACCCTGGGACAAAGAGAATGCACAGGACTCTGCCCCAGATGACCATTTGGGATCTTTGCCTGAGAAAGACGCAGCTCAGGAGACGAGTGCTTTCAAGTTTTCCTTCTTTGGAGGCACAGAGGAGTTGGGCATTAAAGAAGGTAACAGCAGAACCCTTCTAACAGTGCCATTGCTAAGGAAGAGCTTCTGGCAGGCACTGTAGGGCAATATGGTGTAAAGAAGTTCAGGATGCAGGGGATTTTCAGCAACAGAAGTCAGTAATTAGGCAGAAGCATTTTGATCTTCAGTTCTGCTTGCCGGGGCTGTGGTAGATTATTGAGAGCTGCCTCATGCTTGCATCTCAGGAATTCTGAAAGGCTTGCTTTGAGAAGGCATTGGGGTTTTTGCTGAGGGGTGAAAAAGCTTGTTCTCATGCCCTGCATTCCTCAAACAGGGAAAAAGGTGACACACCAGTCATATCAAGTTTCATAGAACCTCACAAGACTTTTAAGGAAATGTGCGTTAATGTAGAGGGAGGAGCAAAGTCCGAGAGCTGGCCCCAAGATCCATGAACATTCTGTTTGTTACTGAATTCTACTCTTGGACCTATAGAAAAAGGAAATGGAATGACACATGACCATTGGGGTGTCCTAACCTTAGATAAAATGAGGCCGTCTGAAATGAAGATGAAACAACATTAACTCGAGTCCCAGTCATGTAGGAGAGAAAAGAAAATCCGTGAAGTTATCCCAAAATATTAAAAAACCCAAAGCAACAGCACAAAGCAACGAGCCCCCCAGACTTGTGCTGAACTGAGAAGGTATTCAGTGTCTTCTGAATGCAATGAGAAATGTTTAAGAATACATAAGGGATCCCTGGAACAAAGTGGAAAATACTGGAACAGAGATGTAGCTTAGAAAGTCTGGCAGGGTCATATTCTGTCCTTCCTAAATCTCTCTTCTCCACTGTAAGGATTTCACGTGAAAGGAGGAATTTTTCCTGACCAGTAGAGGAATAATCTGGTTTTGCCTTTTTTTCTCTATTGGTGCTGTCATTGCAGAGCCTTACATGCTTGGGACAATAAAGCCGGTAAAAGCCACATGGCAAGAGGATCCACGTTTCCAGGACAGCAGTTCTGAGGGTGACGATGAGCGTGAGATGTCAGAATCGAACAGGACCAAGAAATGCAAGTTGCATTTCTCTTTGTTGTCTACTTGGCTGTAGTAGTTGGATGCTGTGGGAATATTAATAACAGCACCCAGGGAATGGGAAACGGACATTGCACACCTCTGAGCAATGAAAGTCATCTGGGAAAACCGTTTGTGCTGCACAGAGTCAAAACTCCCAGCAGCCCATTGGATGTGAATGTGAATATGGAAAGAAAGAGTAGAGCACAAGAAATTAACTGGGTCATTTTGGTTTGACCAACTCCAAACTGAGTTTGGCCAAAAGCCCAAGACACAGTCAGTTTTCTCTTTAAAAGAGGGTTATGTAAAATAAAAAGCTCTATTTGGTTCCTAGGGAATAAAGCTTTTCAATGTATGCCATTTCTCTGAAGAACTACAGGATTAACTTGTGTTCATGGAATTTGATAGTACAATTTAGGATGCTCAAATCCCTTTGTCCTTTTCTAGGTTTCTTTCTTTACCCCGCACAGACAGTGCTAGAGGTTTTTTCTTCTCCAAAGATGATGAACGCCTAAGAGGTATGACAGAATTTCTTTACCCTCTTTTATATTTTTTTTCCTTTTAAACCCTTCCTGTAATTCAGTGAGGAGGAAAAAATGCTGCCTAGCTATCAAAGTTTTCTAGTCAAAATTTGCCACCCTCACTTGTGATCCAAGTTGTGGCAGAATCCCGTGAGAAAGTCCTGGCAAAACAAAGGCCAAAACTTCTGGCTTTCTTTTCTTTCAGACAATTACCGAATAGGAATCTGGAATTTTAGAGTTTACCACAAACTTAGTCACTTGACAGGTCACCTAGACATTTTTGGATCCTTTCAGGTATTTAAATCATCTTTGTCTTTTTCCTCTCTTTCAGGAGTTACCATTAGGAATGTTAAGTGTTCTTGTCAGCCACATATGTCCCTGTGGTTCTTTGTCCTAATGAATCTGGGGCTTTCTCTTCTGAACCCAGTGAATTTTGTATTTAGAAACAAAGAAAACAACATCCAAAGCAAACATGCACAGTCCCCTAAAACCTGCACAGGCCACCAAAACAATTGGTGGTTACACTTCGTAGAATAGAGTCTTAAGCTTAAAGGATGTGCCTTCCATGAGACTGATTCGATAACTCTGCTGAAATGCACTGCTGTGTTCACACAGTTCCCGGCCTGCAATCTTCCAGGCAGCCAGATTTACAGGGTGTGTTGAAATGGAGAGCTCAGGCCTCAGCAGGCCTCAGTTCTGGGGGAAGATGTGGCGTGCTGGTGCTGAGCTTCTAATGCAACAGCAGCAATTACAGTGCAATTCAGATTGCAGCATGGTGAGGAAATGTGCTGCTGCCTTTGATTGTTCTTAGCACACCAGGCTGCAGTAGGGAACATTTCTGCTGGAGCCAAGGTGTGGTGGGGGCGGGAGAACAGGAAGGATGTGAAGAACTGATTTCTGATTTTAGTGCTGTGGTGGTGAAGATTGTTAGAAGCAGCAGCGCAATCACAAGTGTTTAAGGATATTAATTGGATGTTTCTTTTGTGCAGAGGATACACAGTTATTTTGTAGATTAGTAGAAGTCAGTGAAGAAAAAGAGGGTTCGGAAGACAGACTTAGATTATTGCTTGAGGTGAGTATGGAACATCTGTTCCCTGGTAAGTCTAGGTGAAAGCTGAGCATGGGGAGGGATTGGATTGCAGGTATGAATGTGCATGCAAAATTAAGTCAGGACCTCGAGAAGAGCTTCAAATTGTAATGAACAGGGAAGAGAAGTTTTGTAGTGTAGCGGTGTGTATAACATCATGTTGTGTGGTCCAGTCAGGTAAACCACTACATCTTTGTGTGTTACAGGAGCAGCTACTTAAGTGTATGTAAGGATAGTGAATGTAGAGACTTCTCCTCATAGTGGATTCAGGAACTTCTCTGAAGAATTTGTTAGATTTTCATTATTTTCTGGAAGGCCAAAGGAAGCATTAGGATACCCTTTAGGAAGTGCAAGCAAACCAATAAAGTTTTTACTGATGAGAAGCGAGTCACGTTTGTTCCTTGAAAGTGTTGCCAAACAAGGTTACTTTGAAAATGCTTTCAAAGGTCTGACAGGGATCAATATCAGCAAAGGCTGTTAGGCCGTGTTTGGGAGCTGGGGCTGAGGCTCTCATGCCCTGGGGAGCCACGGGAAGGCTCCAGGCCTGAGTGTGCAGCCAGGCCGGGGCCATTGATGCAGCCCATCCCTGGTGGATGCAAGGGCAAGCAGGAATGCCAAGGGACCCCAGGGCCGGGCCAGGCCAGGCCAGAGCAGTGCCCCCAGCCCTCCAGGAGCGGATGGGCTCTGCCAAGCCCAGCCTGGGCACTGCCCCCAGCCCAGGGACAGGCGGGTGCTTTGCCCGAGGGCTGGGCCCAGAGCAGCAGAGCTGTCACAGTCCCAGCTGGTTCTGGCCTGCGTGAGGCCCGGGCAGGGCCCCGTGGGTGCCCTGGGCAGTGCAGGAGCAGCACAGGAGCAGTTGCCAGGGCCTGGGGAGGCACAGGGCTCAGCCTCTGCACGGTGACACAGCATGCAGGCTGCAGGGGACAGAGCCAATGGCACCGGGCACGGGCAGCTCTGCAGGGCTCTGAGCCTGCAGCAGCATCGGCCCCAAGGCTGCTCTGTCCCTGCCTGGCTGATGGGCAGTGCTGGAGGCCTTGCAGAGCAGGGGCCATTGTGGGCACGGCTGTCCCAGCAGCTGCCCCCTGGCCCAGCTGGGCCCCACTTGGGCAGAAAGGAGGCTCCCAGCCCCGGAATGGCCGAGCAGCTCCTGCCTCCCCCTGCCTCTGCGCTGATCCCCACACTGCCTGCTGCCACAAGAGCCCCTGGGCCAAGCTGTAAGAGGGCTGCTTTGCCCTCACCTGGCTCCTTGGCACCGGGGCCCTCCTGCTTGCTGTCTCACAGGGCAGCTGTCTGTCCTGAGTCCCTGTCCCTTGAATGATGTGATCGCTTTGAGGTGCTGATCCTCTCTGTCTATATGAGCCCTGCTCCTGCCCACCTTCTGCTCCCATCATTGCATTGAGGAACACTGCAGTGTCCTCTGGCTGTTCCTCTGCTGGTTGTGGGGAGAGGCAGGTGAGGCTGCAGCAGCCTCAGAGCCTCGAGGCCCAGAGCCTCGAGGTTTTGTTCATGTTTTAACCTGCATGGATCTCCTTTAAACATAGGTGGAGAAGAAGGAGCAGGCATCTAAAGTTGCTTCAGTCTCTACCACAAAAAGCAATGTGTTTGTACCTACTACCAGCAGAAAACAACAGTTTTCCAACAGCCCATTCCTAAAAATTCGCCTTTCCAAGGAACCAGCACGAACGCATCAGGGATCAGCATCCATTGGCAAAACAATGACTTCTTTTACTAACTACTTACTACAGAATTTCTAAAAACCACAACACTACATTTACTAACTGATGGCTTCCATGGAATCTAAGCACTCAACTCTCTTTATGAGAGGAGTATTTGAGGGACAACTGTAACAAATCCTGTGAATAAATTCATAGCAGTGGACAAAGGAATACCTGACTGCTTTTTAAGTCTTTAATGTACTAGTAAAACTACACAGCTGAACCATTCTACTGTCAAAACTTTTAGAAGGCTTTTCACCCTCATGTTTCTCTTGATACAGTTGAGATTATATAAATAATTAGATTCTGTTTCTTTTCAGTTTGCCCATTCATGCCCTGAGTATTTTGGTACACCTTCATTTTCTTTTCAATTCTATCGTTTCCCTCCGGTGTTTTAAATCAGATGTTTTAATATTTTGCTATCTGTGGTGCAACTCTGTCGATCTACTGAAGAGGGCCAAGCAGTGCCGGTCTGCTGGCAGGTCCCAGAGGTCGCTACTTCGGGCGGCCCGGGGGCAGGAGCGGACCCGGCGCTACCATGGCAGGGCTTCCCTCAGCTGTCGGCACTGCCAGCCCGGCTCTGCCATGGCATGGCTCCCCTCAGCTGTTGGCACTGCCAGCCCGGCGATGCCATGGCAGGGCTTCCCTCAGCTGTAGGAACTACCAGCCCGGCTCTGCCATGGCAGGGCTCCCCTCAGCTGTCGGCACTGCCAGCCCGGCTCTGCCATGGCAGGGCTTCTCTCAGGAGCTGCCTGTGTCAGCCTGGTTCTGCCAGGGACTCTAGTAGTGCCACGGCGCAGGGCAGCTCTGGCATGGCAGTTCCGGCACTGCAGCCTCGGCCAGGAGGCAGCTCTGCGGGCTGGGACCCCGCTGCGGCCGCACGCTTCTCCCAGAGCCCGAGCAGCAGCTGCACGCTCCCAACACCGAGCCGGGAGTGCGCCCACGAACAGCGCGGGCTCGGCTCTGGGCACGAACCGGCCCGCCCCTCACACCCGCCCGCCCCTTCCCGCCCTCCGGCCCCCCGCACGCCGCCCGCGCTGTCATGGCGGCTCTCGCCCACAGGGCGGCGCCCTGAGCCCTGCCATGGCGCCGCCAACCTTCTGGCGCTCTGGAAGGCGCGGGCCTGCACCCGTTGCAAACTGGGCCCTACGTCCCATTTCCTGAAGAAAACGTCCTGTCTGGCCTGGGCTTTACACACTTCCAAGCCTGATCAACAGGAAGAGACGTTTAACCTGGACACACATAGCAGTCTTCAAGCTCGAAGTGATGGCCAGGTGTTAGAAAACCAAAGTACTTGTTGCTAGAATTGTCTTCCAAGACTCAAGGCCGGGCACATATCACTGATCTCAAACCCAGAGGGAAGTTGACAAAGCTTGGGAAGAAGGATGGCCACTGATAGTGGACACAAACGATGGAGAATTTCACTTGTTCTAAAATTTTAAATATTTAATAGTAATAGATTAGTTACAAAGCTAAGAATAAAAATTAGAGAAAAAATAATTTGGACAATTAGAGGTAGGACAATAAAGGGCAATTTAAAGAGCAAAGAATTACAGATGTCTGGGTGCTCTGCTCTGCCTCAGAAGACACTTTGCTAACACAGGATTAACCCTTCAAAGTAATAGCCTGTTGCATATTCATATATCTCATACATGATGCCAAAATTCTTTTCAAACAATGGGTGTTTTCTTGTTCTTGTCAACCCCTCCTTCATCTTGTAAACCAATTGTCTTGCTCCCTCAAATTCTTCCCGAGAAGGAGGCAATATTTCTTTTCTCAGAGTTTTGGTGTCTTGTTACTGTTATCTCTCCTTGAGCTATTTAGAAAAAGTATCTTACAGCACAGAGTTTCTGTAGCCTAAAACTATATTCACCACACTACTTTAAAAGATTAGGATAGCACTACAAAAAAGGATTAATACAACATAACTTTCCAACATAACACATATAACATTAATTTTAATATTTGCAAAAAGCCAATCATATAATATGCATTTTTCACACCTTCTCTGCTCCTTCTTCTTCTCAAAATATATTGTAAACCTGACTAAAAAAACTAGTTAGAGCCACGGTCAGTGCCTTATTCTGAAAACTCACAGCTGACTAACAGGTTTAGTGCCTTACAGAGCAGGTTTGAGGCCCTGGAACTGGAGGGACAGACAAGTGATGAAGTGGGCAAAAGTCCTTCTGCAATCGAGGGGCACCTAGGGCAAGTCAGGCAACACCATGCATGGTGACCACCTCTGTTCCAAGGGAAGGCAGGGTCCTTGCAGGCCTTCCCAAAAGCATCTCAAGGGAAGGTTTCCATCTGCCCTGCCCTGTTTACTTGACTTCAGCTGAATCTTTCTCTCTCTGAAAGACAGGAAGCTCACGTGTGTTAGGAGAATACTGTGAGCATTGGCAGAGGTGAACGGTCAGGAATCCAGAGGCTTGTGCAACTCTCTTCCATAGAGAGTCCCCTGTTGTATATTTCCAACAAAGCAAAGCCTAAATGGCAAGTCAGCAATTGAGGAAATACAGCACTGAGACAATAAAGCTGTAACATGCCTTGTTTTGCAAGGGACAAGTAAGACAACAAATGTTCAAACAACAAATACTGAGAAGATGAAGAAGAAAAATGAATTTTTCTAAGTTTTTCTAATTTTGATTTTTTTTCTGTGCCTTTTGAAGATTGCCTATATCTTAGTTTCATTGTTTTCTTTTTTCCTGTCTTGAGAATGAATTTTGCATTCTGGGTATTTTTAGTCAGACATAAGAAAAGTTCCATATTGTTTGGCAATCATGAAAAGGTAAGTTTAGAGGAAACATCCATTGTCTTTGATAGTTGAATCAGACTAAATTTTAAATACCCTTGTATGTCCTGCTCATATGCAAAGATGCTAGACTGATCTTGGAAGGGCATTAAGCCAAGAAACAAGTACTTCAAAACCTCAGGAGGTGGCTGCCATGGTGAGTTCCCTGAGGTGTCACGGCCCCAGCCCCGCTCCATGGCCGGTGTCCCTGACGTGTCACAGCCCCATACCCACTCCATGGGTGGTTTCCCTGAGGGCTGATAGTCCCACCCCGCTCCATGGCCAGTTTTCCTCAGGCCAGTGCCACCTCCCACGCGAGGCGGTTTGTGTTGCACAGACCGAGCTGGATGGAGGGAGCTGGTGCAGCCAAATTGAACATGGCGTTTAATATCGCCCCACTCGTTCTGCCCTTTCATGGCATTTTTTGACAGAGCTGTGCTTATCGAGCTTTGACTTTCTGTGCCCAAGCTCAGCATTCCAGGCAGGCTGTCCTACACATCTGCACCATGCCCACACCATTTTGGGGGCAAAGCAATGCCCCTGCCTTTCAGCCAACTGTGCGTGTCCAAGGTCTGTGTGCACGCAGGATAAAGAACTGACTTGTTTGCACAGACAACTGTGGTTTTCCGCACCTCAGCTGGCATATGTCAGCTGCACACAGAGACTCCCACCCCGCTCTGTGTCCCAGCTCTGTCACACTGACAGTGTTTTGCGTGTGACACTAGTGCCACACAGTGTCACACTGATGGCATGTGCCACACCGCCACTGTGTTGAGTGTTGCACTGTGCTGTGTGTCATGCTGGCACCGTGTGCTTCCAGACCTTGGAGTCTAAACTGGTGGGTGTGAAAGATGGTGACAATAGAAGGATGCCAAAGGAGAGACCAGTTGTGTCCAGATTCAAAAGCCAGCTCTCTGTTATGTAACAGTGTTTTCTTCTCCTTCTTCACCTGATGTCACTCTGACATGTGCACATCCCAAGACCTTGATGCATGAAGAACCTTTGGAAAACTGATTAGGGCAGCACAGCATTTTAGGAACATTTGCGGGAGCCATCACGAGCCATCTCTTTGCTGAAGACAGGTGCTGTTTTTCACCAGTGTTTGATTACAGCAGGTCTGTTGATATCCATTTTTTGTAATCTAAAAGTAGCTTGTTCAGCTAGGGAGTGAGGACGTGCTCCCTACAGGTCCAGGGAGCCTGAGGCTATGGCTTTGCTATGTTCAGAAGGCATTTCTCTGCTTAGCTTTTATCCAGCTGGACTGAGTACAACAGTACCCAAATAGAAACACAGAGTTTGGAGCGCGTTTACAAACTGAGCAAGTGTCCCGGCTTCCCAAGAGGCTTCTAAAGCTTGAAGCAGTCAAATCTGGCCCGAGCCTGGCTGCTATAGCCATTTTACTGTGCCTTTTTGTAGGAATAAAACTTTGTGATGTGACTGAGGAGTGAGAATACTCTTCAAACCAGAACTAGAGAATTCAGTTTTATTGGCAACCTGTTTGTACATGCTCTTATTTATTATATACCTCTTGTGTATTGTTGCAATTCCCAAAAAAGGCACATCCTGTAATTTCCATGTGTGATTCCTATGATAAGGGACTTGTGACATCTTGGCCAGTTAATTTGTGTAATTGCAGAATAAATTTCCTATTCACCACAAATAAATCACGTTCTAGTGCTGGCTCTTTAAGTCTGACTTTCTGATGAACACTTCCATGTATAAACCCCTCAGGTTTAGCCAGGGCCCCTTGGAGAATAGAATGCTGACACAACGGCAAAGAAGCTTCCTGTCCCCAGGGACATCCGCCTTGTACCTTATCCCTATAGCCATGTAAGGCAATATGTTGTTAACCCTACTATTGGTCACTTATGGTCACTCTAACACCTTTGCCATTAGTCAGGATTGGATCCGGGCCAAGGGTATAAAAGTAACATACTGTACCCCTACTAAACTCGGAAGAAGAGCTGAGACCCTTCACGGACCCACCAATAAGGCCATACTCGTGGAACAGCCAGCGTCTTCTGCTTCTCCTCTCTCTACTGTCTGCTAGAGCCTTAGGCCAAGGGAAAAGCTACCTAGCTAGCAAAGCTGAAATCACAAGAGCTGCCTAATCACTATAAGAGCTGAATATCTCCCTGCTTGCTAGGGGCTGACCCGTGGCCTTGGTCTGAGAGCGAGCTGGCTTCTAGCACCCAGTCCCCTTGGGGTCTGAGCTCTGGAGCTGTAACAGCTTGCATAGGATAAGATCAAGCAAGGCTCATTTATAATTTGTCTGCTAACTCTGGGCACTGGCCCTATTTCCAGTGTCCTGATTTCTTACAAGATGCACACTGATTTGCATCCAGCTTCGTCTGTGGCTGCTTTGAACTTCCTCTGCCTCTGCTATTTTCGCCCCTGCCTCTGCTTCAACCACGCCAACATCCGTCCTCTCCCTGGTGCTGATCCAGAGCTGCCACCATGGCTGCAGGGAGCTCTTTTTCTTTTTCCCTCTCTTGACTTTGGTACACTTTCTACTTTTGATGTAGTGTCTAAAAGCTTGCGTCACTGCTCAATGTTCTTCGAACTCTTCTCAAACTCAGACGGGCTTGGTGCTGTGACCATTTTCCTGGGGTGTTCCAGTTTGTGTTTATTTATCAGTTATCGTAGAATGGTTTGTTTTCATATACCCCTAGGTTCTGCCCTCCCTCAAAGCTATCCCTCATGCCATTCCCCACTCTTTGTTCCAGCTGCTTCCATGCCTCTCAAGATAATCCAGCTCTTTATTCCTGAACCTTCCCTGTCACTTTTGCCTTGGACCAATCCCTGACTGCACCACCCCTTTGGAATTCCTCTATTGCTTGAAGCCCCACTGGCCCATGCGACCTACCCTCTCCTCCCATCTGTCCTAATTAGTCCCAAGCAACTGATGGAATCCCCTCGCTCCTCCCCTGCAGATTCCTTCTTGCTCAATCGTTTGTATCCACCCCCTGAGTTGTACCCCGATAAAATCCCATGCACAGAAGTGCTGGCGGCTCTTTGCTGCCGAATCCTTCCCTTGGAATAAGCCTTGGCCTGTGGAACCTCACAATCGAGGAGCCTCCTCCTTCTCTTTGGCCTGCTCCGTGCTGCAGTTAGTGGATCCAGAACCACTGAGCGGTGGCTCACCAGGGTCAGCCGCGGGCGGGACCCAAGCCTTGGCCGTTCCCCGCTCCCGGCGCAGCGCCGCAGTTTTCCCAGGAGCCAGCCC
Source organism: Zonotrichia albicollis (assembly GCF_047830755.1). NCBI lineage: Eukaryota > Metazoa > Chordata > Aves > Passeriformes > Passerellidae > Zonotrichia > Zonotrichia albicollis. The sequence continues at coordinate 2,351,826 of NC_133827.1, read as the reverse complement.
GGGCTCCGCTGGGCTGCGTCAACGGGGAACCCGTCCCAGTGCCTGACTGTGCTCTGGGTGAAAAACCTTGATCTGATACGGAAATGAAACTTGCCCTGTCCCAGCTCCCTGCCCTTTTCTCCGGTCCTATCACTGGTCCCAGCAGTGACCAGAGAGCTGCAGCAGCCCCTCTGATTCCTCTCAGGAGGATGTTGAAGACCACAATGACGCCCTTTACTCTCCTCCAGGCTGAACAAAGTGCCTTCAGCCGCATCCAGGGCTTCCCCTCCAGGCCACACTCCATCCTTGCAGTCCTCCTTTGCATTCTGGCTAATGGTTTCATATCTTTTGATATTGTACTGCCCAAAAGTGCGCCCGTCTGCTTCCAGTGCTTCTCTTGGCTGCTGCTTCAGGGTGTGGGCACCATCATCAGAGACACAGAAGAGCTTCTCCTCCCAGAGTTGTCCTTATCCTCCGCACTTCCACGTCTCTGCCTTGATGTTCACTGGGGAACTTGCCACTTTGTGGCCGCTCATTGCTGTGCTCAGCAGGGACACACTTTTGTTTGGCCATGAGCTGCCAGAGCAAGACATGCAGCAACTGAAGCTGAGAAATGCAGAGGCTAGGCAGATTCCATTTTCTCCAGAATGTGGGAAGGAGAGTGAGAAAAGCACAAGGAAATTTCAGCCTGTTAACTTTGCAATCTAATTGCCCTGGGAAACTCAGCAATGGATGGTGCTCTGGTGCTACTGCCAATGCCTTCCATGAGAAAAATTCATTTCAGGAAGGAGCAACATCATCTGACAGAGACCAAGTGTGCCAGCAGTTGCTCCAGGTGCTCCTGCCATCAGCCCCTGCAGGAAAGAGGCACAGCCCCCAATGCACGTGGGCTTTGGCTCCTTCTGGCACAGAATGCCCCCAGGGGCCACAGGTCTCTGGGGCAGGAGACGGGCACCAGCGCTGCCAGGGCTCGGGGGCTGGCAGGTCTGCTTGGGCAGGGACTCTGCCACACCTGCTGATGTCAGCGCTCCCCGGGCCCCAGGCCTCAGAGCAGCATTGGTGCCCGGGCCCACACGTTCCGTGTCCGTGTCACACCGGCAGCTTTAGGACGGCCACCAGCCGGGACGTGTCCCAAGGAGGCCGTGCCAGCTTCCCTGCAAGGCCCCGTGCCCTTCCCAGCGCGGCTGCGTCGGCAGCCCTGGGGGCTCCTTCTGCTGCCCTGAGCCCACAGAGCATGGCAGTGTTTGCTGATGCTCTGAGCCCTTCTTAAAGACCCTGTCGGCCTTGCTTAGGCTCCTGGGGCCAGCCATTCCTTCCAAACTGGGCCCCTTTGGGTGGGCTGGGCGTGGCCCCAGGGCAGGCGGCAGTGTGTGCAAGGGCCCTTGGTGACACGGTGCCGCACACTCACTGTGACATGGAGCGGGTGTCCAAGGGCCCTTTGTGACACGGGGTGACATAGGGGCTGGAGGTGACAAGAGCACGCCACAGTGCTCAGAGCACGCGACGGGACAGGACGGGACCGAGCGGTGCCGTGAGGAGTCCCCCGCACAGCGCGCTCGTTCGCGTCCCACCCGGAGCTTTTCTGAAGCCTTGTTCCTGCAGCTGAGCTCCAGGCCAGACCACAGGACTTGCTGACCCGTGGTCTCCCTGGGGCTTCTCTTCTGCAGGTGCCCTTGAGGCCATATCATAGTCCTTGTCAGGAGTCCCCTGTCCTTGTGGCAGGGGCCCTTGAGACCGAGGGCAGGACTTGCTGTCCTGTAGCCTTCCTGAGGCTTCTTACTTGAAGGTGCCTTCCAGGCACCACTGCAGGACTTGGTGACTTGGAGCTCTTCCAAGGCAACTCTCCTGCAAATAGCCACAAATCCAGTCAGAGACATGGAGCAGAGACCCCCGAGAGTGCCCGAGCTGGCCTGGGTGGAGGAGGACAAAGAAGGCCCTGGAGCTGCCCCAGCACAGAAGACTGAAGAGGTGGTGCCGTTCCAGCCACCGCAGGAGGGTGAGTGGCAGAGCTGGGCCACAGGACTGGTGCCTGCTGCCAGCTTGGCCCCACACCATGCCATGCTGTGCTGTGCCATGCTATCCCCTGGGGACATGCCCACGGACAGGACGGAAGAGGGGCCGGGCAGACACCCCGCAGTGACCGTGCTCCATCCCCTGGGGCATCCCGGGGCTCTCCCTGCCTGGGGAGCGCAGGGCTGGCCCGTGTTCTCCGGCCTCTCCCGCAGCCCCTCATCTCTGGCTGCGCTCGCTCTTTGCCAGATGCAGCCCTGGAGCGCACACAAGAGCAGGAGTCCAGCCGTGGCCGCTTCCGCAGAACAGCGCAGGTACCTGCAGCCACCCCCACCTGGGCTGGGCCTGCTGTCCCTGCTCAGCCCAGCACCGTGTGTGCAGCACTGCATGCAACACCCCCGGCTTCTTGCCCTTCTCCTACAGTTCGTTTGCAACTTCCTCAAGAGAATTGAGGAGGAAGAGACCATCGCCATGGGCGTAGGCCACAGACCATACTCGCCCATCTTCCTCAGCAAGACCAGTGCTGCTCTGCTGTCTATGCTTGTCGAGGAAGATTTTTACACTCCAAAGCAAGTAAGCAGTCTGTGGCCAGGCTTTGATCCTCCCAGCAATTGCTTGGCCTCCCCAGCCACGCATGCTGCTTGCTGTGAGCCTTTCAGGCCACATGGCAGTGGGGTGGCAAGGGAAGCACTCCTCTGGGGAAGCTGGGAACATTGCTCCCTCTGGCAGCTTTCCAAGTCTCCCCGTGCCTTCTCCAGGTGCCTGCCATGGTGAGCTACATCCACCAGTGGCTCATGGCCAATGATTCTGCTGAGCACAGGCTGGACAAGACCCTGCTGGATCTCACCCAAGCACAGCCAAATGACGCAGTCATCACGCTCCTGCGTGTGGCCCCGTCCTGTGACAGGTATGGGGCCCACCTGCCCACAGGGCTCAGGCCTCCCCAGCCCATCACCCTGCACAGCCTGCCCCAGGTGTCTGACCAACAGAGACTTCCAGGGCCCTCTGGATGCTCCCTTTCCCAGCCCTGCCATGTCAGCCCCTGAGCCTGCTGCCATGCTCCCTTGCTGCCTCTCAGGGCTCTGTCCCCACAGGCCTGGGCTGTCGGGCTGATGCTGGCAGGGGGGCAGTGGGCACAGGCAGAAATGGCAGCCAGCTGAGCTGCCCCCGGTGCTGTGTCTGACACCCCCCTGAGACACAGCTCTAACCCCACAGGGCTGCCATGGCCATGTGGAAGACCATCATGGGCTCAGCCAGGACTGCGGAGCTGGCGCAGCTGATCCTCCTGGATGTGCTGGGGAGCTGGCCAGAGTACAGCACCTGCACCTCCGATGGGGACGAAACGGGTGTCTTTGCCCTGGCTGTGAGTTTCTGCAACTGGACTTTGCAGGCCCCAAGGCTGCCTCTCCAGCAGCTCTCCATCCTCCTTCCCCCACTGCATCTCCCTGCCTCAGGCGCTGGCCTGAAACCTGGCCCAGGGGCAGCTTCAGGCCCACCAGGCCCCGTGCTCCCCCTGCCAAGGTCTCTCCTGGCCTCTCCCTGTCACGCTCGGGCCCAGCCACACGCACACCTCGGCACTGAGCGCCGTCTCGGGGGCTTTGTCCTTTGCAGGCAACCCTGGTGATGTGGAAGATCCTCCAGGTGCCGTGTCTGCCACAGATCTTGAAGGTGTATTTCCCCCGCCTATTTGTGCATCTGCTATTCCAAGTGTTCTTCAGCACTCTGGATATGCCAGAGGCGGTGGACACCTTCTGGAAGGGATGCCAGGAAGAGCACGGCCTTGCCACCAGCCCCAACAGGTGCTCCATGCCACTCCTCCTGTCCCTGCCACATGGCCTGCCAAGGAGCCAGTGCTGCCAGTGTGACCTGGGCTTTGCTGTGCACACAGGTTTGCTGTGCGCACCCTGAAGTCCCTGCTCTGCCTTCTCCGCTGCGAGGATGTGGTGGTGGCAATGGAGTGCAGGTGTGCCTGGGACACGCTGCTCTCTCTTGACACTCACCACTTTGCCGTGGCTCTGCTTGCCAGGTGAGACCCCCTTCTCCCCACTGCCTCTGACATTGCTGCTCTGTGCCCAGGTGGCCCACAAAGTGTCCGTGGTGGCCATGGGCCAGAGGGCCTTGTCACTAAAGGAATGGCCAAGCAGACTGGAAAAGGCTGGCAGAGGAGGGTGCCCATGAGCAACCAACTCCCAAATGGCCCACGTCCCCTTGCTGGAAAGGTGCTGGGGAAAGATGAGAACTGGATGAGTCACACCTGGGAGAGGTTTGCCTCACTGGCTCAGGGTCTTGTTTCCTTTTTCCCCTCTTCAGAGAAATTCGCCGCTTAGCCATCCACTTTTGTTCCGTGGTTGCATTCTACCTGCTTGCCCTGCTCAGCAAAGAGATGCCATACTGGGATTTCCCTGCCCTGGCATTCCTTGTGGAGGTGAGCCTCAAGGCCAGCGCTGCCTGGCTGAGCAGCCTCCCAGCCCTCTGCCCCCTCGCAGCCACAGCTGCCAGGACAGTGCCCCTGCCTGTGCCCTGTGCCGCTGCCTGGGCCCGGCCCTGTGCGCTGCTGGGCTCCTGCTGGCCGGCTCCCCTGTCACTGCCCTGTGCCTTTCAGGTCCTCGAGTGCCTGGACTTGAGGGAATGCAGTGACAGCGTTCTGGAGATCCTGGCACAGAACCTGCAGAGCGAGCACATGGCCAGGCGTTACTTGGCACTCCGAGGCCTCGTAGTGCTGGGCAAGAATCCCTTGATGGTGAGAAGGGGCAGTGGCTGAAGCCGTGCAGGCAGCGTGGGGCTGGGCAACGCAGTCGCTTGGCCTTGCATGGGCTTCGGCCACTAGGGCAGCTGCTCCCAGCTCTTCTGCCTCCCGCTTCAGCTGCCCCAGTGCTTCGGGACAGGCCTTTGGCCTCTGGGCCCTGCGGCAGCCGGGCGGCCTCTCACAAAGTCGTGTTCCGCACAGGCCGAAAAAATGCAGAGCCTGACTGAAAGTCTTGTGGAGCTCCTGGAGGAAAATGACAGCGACATGACCAGGATGAGCATTCTTCTACTGAGATATTTGCTCCTGGATAATGGCGCCCCAATAGCCACCCCCATCGCCCTGCAGCTGGCTGAGGCGCTCCTGCCACTCTTTGACAGCGTAAGGCTCTGTGCCCACAGCCACGGCCACTGGCTGCTGCCTGGACACTTGGTGCCCTGTGCAGATGCACGCCTGTGCCCTGGGGGGCCTGAAGCAGCTGATGCTCAGGTCTTTTGCCCTTTCCTTTCATCCAGGATGATATCCAGGTGCAGCTGAGCTCCATGGCTGTCTTTCAAGAGATGCTGGACTTATTAACAGAAGAGGGAAGAAAGGCCCTCAAGTCCCACGTGCGCCAGAGCCTGCTCCCTCTCTACTTCCACTGCCATGATGAGAATCAGATTGTTGCTGAGGTGAGCACTTGTGGCCAACTGCTGTCCCCCTGGCAGGGGCTTGGGCTGCCTCCTGCCCTGGCACCTTGCAGGCTGCAGCCTCCTTCAGCCTGTGCCCTGGACTGTGGGGCCATCTGTGCGTCTCTGTTGCTCTCCAGGCCTCCCGGGAAACGCTGCATTCCTCAGCCAGATTCCTGAAGAGGACGGATATCCAACAAATGCTAGACGTGGATCAGAGCTTTGGCGAGTGCCTGGTAAGAGCAGCCGAGAACTCCCAGCCTCAGCATGGCCAAGGTCCCTGAGGGCGGCGCTCAGTGTGGGGGACTGGCAGCTGTGCCCGCTGCTGCACCCAGAGGTCGCGCGGGCTCTTCTCCCGCAGGCTCCCGCAGGCCCGAGTCGGGTGCCCTGGGAGTCCGGGCCCGGCGGGGCTGCGGGGCGGCACCGTGGCTCCCCGGGCGGCAGCCGGCCCTCTGCCCCCTGCCCTCGGGAGCCCTCGGCCAGCGGCTGCTGGCCGCGCCTCAGGGCTGTGCGGCCAGGGGAGGCCGGCGCTGGGCGCAGGCGGCGCCCCGCCCAGGGGCTGAGCCCGCGCCAACCCTTCCCTCCTGCCGCTCTCTGCAGCTGGCAGAGGACAGGAGCCGAGCGGCCGAGCAGCTGCGCCAGGCCCTGCGCTACCTGCAGAGCCCACAGGAGTCCCTGCGAGAGGCGGCCGTCAGGTTCATGGGTGAGTCCCGAGCCCGGGCTCCCTCCCCGGCCCGCCGCAGCTCGGCCCCGGCCCCGCCTGCTGCCCCGGCAGCGCCAGCCGCGCCTGGCGCCGTGGAGCCCCGCCTGGCCCGGGCATTGCTGCTGCCGCCCTCTGGCAGCCGTGCCCTGGGGCGGCAGCGTGCGGCAAGGGCCCGGGCTGAGCCCTGCCGGGCCAGCAGCCCGTGTGGCCGCAGCGCCGGCAGCGCCGCTGGCAGGGAGCTGTGCCGCTGGGGCCGTGACAGGCTCTGTGTTCACAGGCATGGCCGGGCGGCACCTGAGGGGGCAGCAGCAAGAGCTGCAGCTGATCTGCAGTGGTGAGTGTGTGAGGGCAGCCGGCTGACCGCGGGGGCTGGAGGGGGCAGCTGCAAGCCCTGCCCCGGCTGCGGAGGGCTCTGCTCCCGTGGACAGAGCACACAAAGATTTCAGGGCCACGTGTGGCATTCGTGGCCAGCACCTTCTCCCTTCTCCCTGCGGGCCATGGCAAGAGCCGGCCGGGATAGCGCCGGCAGGGGCTCTCCTCGGCTCCCTGCACATGCGGGATCCGACCTTGCCTCTTTTCCACTCTCTTGCCGCCCTTGAAGAAATGGCACGTGACAGCAGTCCTGCAATCAGAGATGCTGCAGTTGAATTTTGTTTAGTTCTCCGGGCCGTACAGAGAGCTCCCTACTCCCCATGGCGTAGGCTGCGAGATCGATTCCGCAGTGCGTGGAGGAAACGGCCTCATCTGTGCAGCACTGCCGTGCTGTTCTGCTGGAGCTCCACAGAGAGATGATCTGAAAGACTCTGTCTGCTGGGGCCATTTAAGCCAGCAGGAATTTTCTGTTTCTTCTTCAAGATTTTTCTGTTTGTATTTTCCTTTTTGTTGAATATAGAATATTATAGAATAGAATAGAATATCTTACAATACACAGAGTCCCAGGATCTTTCTTTTCCTGCACAGGGTCTGTAGGGCATAGGGGGAGAGGGGGAAAAGGGTGCTTGTGCTCAGCCAGCTGTCCAGGAGTGCAGTGTTGCAGGGAAAATGGCCAGAAGCCCCTTGGCCTTTGCTGGTTCTGCTGAAGCCTTTGTGCTGCCGACAGAGCGGCTGGGCAAGGGCCGGAGCTGCGGGGATCCCTGCCAGAGCGGTGCCTGGAGATGGCCACAAGCCCTGTGCCGGGGAGGAAGGGCCATCCGTGTCCTCCTGCCCGTCTGCTGCTGGCTGTGTTGCTGAGGGCTCCCAGGTGCCTCTGGATGGGGCTCCTCTGGAGCTGCTGTGGGGCTGCGGCGCTGCTGCCGGCAAGCTTGGGGAGACCCTGAGGGGCTGAGGCACTGCTAAGCCCTGAGCCGGCTGCTCTGGCGCTTCCAGGTTGGTGGCCGGGTTGGAGGGACCCCCTGGAATCAGGCGTGGAACCCTGGTCCTGGCCTTTCAGGGCCGTGAGGCCAGCTGTTGTGGGGCTGGGCATGTGCCCTCCCTGGGCTCCAGACTGGAGGCCCCCGCCCCTCAGCCTTAGGCATTGATCTCCACCGTCTGATATCCAAGTCTTGTTCCTGTTGCTGTGGGGGAGGCCGAGCTCTGTGGCTTTAGGCCCCATGGAGCCAGAAGAGCAGCAGCTTTGAGCCCACAGGGGCCACAGAAAGGCCCTCCTGGACCACGGGCATTCCTGTCCTGCCCAGGCCAGGGACACATGAGAGTGCAGCGGGCACCTTCAGGGTGCCACGCTGGCTTTGCCCTGGGCCACCTCCCTGTGCTGTGCACGGCTGGCTCTTTGCTTTGCTGCTCTCGGCCTTGTGTCGTCGTACTCCTCTGGCTGCCTGCAGCCAGGGGCAGCCCTATCAGGAGGGTGAAAGGCTCCGTCTCCAACATCTCAAGGGGGAAATGGAGCTCTCCCAGCTCTCAGCCCACGCTGTAAGCAGAGCAGAGCCTTTTCCCCAGCCCCGTTGCCTTTCTGCCTGCTTCTGGCCCCTGGCCACCGTGACCCACTGCACTCGCTCTGAGTCACCTACAGCATGCCTGGTGCCTCTTGATTTGCTGACCCTGGCATGTGAGGCTCACTGAGGGAAAGGTGGCTGTCCCAATGTTGAGGGCACACGTGGCTCACTAAGCAGACTTGAGGCTTCCTAAGCAGCTTGCAGGTGCCTTATGTGTCATGTTACAGTGCTTGTGCTCCTGCCTCTTCCTGTCCCTCTTCTCTCCCTCACCCAAGCTGCACCCTCTGACCTACCTTCAATAAGCCCTGTTGCATCAGACACGGTGTCAAGAGCCCTCCTTCGGCTGCCGGTCCAGCGCACGTTACAACCTCCGGGCCGGGGAGCAAGGTGGGGCTGGGGGCGCTGGTCTCTCAGACCAAGAGGGAACGGCTCTCGACAGCACCTGCCCATGGACATTCCCCGCACACAATAAAATCATCTCCAAGTTTAGCTAGTAAGCTAGTAAGGTATAAACCATTAATTGCCTGGAAATCTGGCACTAGTCTCTGAGTTCCATTAGGTTTCTTTATTGCTGATCTAGCAGTATTAAATTTTGACTGCCATTCTTCCAATAGTCCTGATGTCAAGGATTTTATTGATTGTTGGCTCTATTCCTTTCCTAGCTTCTAATCTTCAAGGGTATTGCTTTCTGACTACTGGCCCAACTCTTGTCTGTAGCTCAATTTTCATAGGGTCTGCTTGTTTTGATTTTCCTGGGCTATCAGATACTATCCCATACTCTTGGGTACACCTGATTGTGGTGGTTTGACCAGGAAGGAGTGGGAATTCTGGGAAGCTGTGGTCAAACCAATGAAAGTTTTAGGTTTGAGACTGGCACCTAGTGTAGCCAGTGGGGTTTGGACACACCTCCGAGAATACACAGGGGTTAAAAGCAGGGCACTGCCCTTGGCACTCTCTCTTGGGACGTCGCAGCGCAGAGGTCAGATCTCTTCCCCCGTCCAGCCTCTGCTGCTGGGCGGGGGGAGGGGCAGCCATGCGGTAGGCCCGGGGCCTGGACAGAGATGGGAGGTGAGGGGCCTTCAAGGATGGAAGGGTGGAGGAGCCCCAAGAGACATCGGGCAGCCATTCCCCCCCCCAGGAGGGAGAGAGAGGGAGAGTCGGCGGTGATAGCAGCCGGCCCAGAAGGAGAAAGGGGGGGGAAGGGTGCAGCCCGGCCGGCCGCAGCAGCAGCACGTGTGGGAGTATCATCGTCCCAGGACAGACAAAGACTGAAAACTTTTAACCCTTTCTTTCATGATTGGGGCCTTGCAAAAATGCTAATCCTCCTCGAAGCTGAATAAGAAGGGAGATAAGAGATGAGATGAGACAAGGACCTGGCCCGAAGAACGTGGAGATGATTGGATGGGGAGAGATGATTTGGAGTGGCCTTTTGGCTGGACTTTTCTTGTGGCCATGGACTCAGTTGTTCCTGTGACACAGACTGCATTTAGGGGGAGGCAGTGCCTCAAAACCAGGAGGGTTCATTCGTGAGGACCCCCCGGCCCCAGGGGGTTGGAAAAATATGGGGGGGACAGATGTCCCAAAGCAGAGACTGTGCCTTTTTGGAGTGAGACAAGGCATCCTTGAAAGACAACCCTAAAAGCAGCTCTGATCCATGCACGGTGGTGAGAGCACTGGGCATGGAAGGAAGATGTCACAAGCGGCAAAAGGACTTTTTCCGGGCGGTGCCGAAGTGACAGGGAAGCACACGAGGTTTCAGTGTGTTTCCAGGGGAAGCCTATGGAACAAGAAGGACTCCTTTCCTCTTCATGAACTGCAGTTTGAGTATACTAAAGTGTGGGGCCAAGGCTGGGCAGTTGATGATTTGGGAGAATGTATCGGATTGGGAAAGTCAGGGAGTGGGGAGGAGGAAAGTTTTTTTGTAAGGTTTTCAATTTCTTTTTTTCTTTTCCTTATAGTCTTTCCCTATTTTCCTGTAGTTTAAGTAATAAAGTGTTCTGTATGTTTAAGTTAGAGCCTGTTTTGCTTATTCCTGGTCACATCTCACAGCAGACACCAGGGTGAGGCATTTTCATGGGGGGGCACTGGCTCTGTGCCAGCCTCAAACCATGACAATTTTTGGTTCCCTGGACCGGGAAATCGAATTACGGGAGAATGATGAGATAAAGCTGTGAGATGGGACCAAGAGGAATAAGAAAAAGCATGTACTAAGTTAAGGTAGATAGATAGTGAATCTAGGGTATTGTTGTGTAGAAGTGTTTTGTAATTCTGTTGATAATTTTAGAAAGTGTATTCTCGGAGGTGAAGGGTGGAATGTGGTGGTTTGACCAGGAAGGAGTGGGAATTCTGGGAAGCTGTGGTCAAACCAATGAAAGTTTTAGGTTTGAGACTGGCACCTAGTGTAGCCAGTGGGGTTTGGACACACCTCCGAGAATACACAGGGGTTAAAAAGCAGGGCACTGCCCTTGGATCTCTCTCTTGGGACGTCGCTTCGAAGAGGTCAGATCTCTTCCCCCGTCCAGCCTCTGCTGCTGGGCGGGGGGAGGGGCAGCCATGCGGTAGGCCCGGGGCCTGGACAGAGATGGGAGGTGAGGGGCCTTCAAGGATGGAAGGGTGGAGGAGCCCCAAGAGACATCGGGCAGCCATTCCCCCCCCCAGGAGGGAGAGAGAGGGAGAGTCGGCGGTGATAGCAGCCGGCCCAGGAGGAGAAAGGGGGGGGGAAGGGTGCAGCCCGGCCGGCCGCAGCAGCAGCACGTGTGGGAGTATCATCGTCCCAGGACAGACAAAGACTGAAAACTTTTAACCCTTTCTTTCATGATTGGGGCCTTGCAAAAATGCTAATCCTCCTCGAAGCTGAATAAGAAGGGAGATAAGAGATGAGATGAGACAAGGACCTGGCCCGAAGAACGTGGAGATGATTGGATGGGGAGAGATGATTTGGAGTGGCCTTTTGGCTGGACTTTTCTTGTGGCCATGGACTCAGTTGTTCCTGTGACACAGACTGCATTTAGGGGGAGGCAGTGCCTCAAAACCAGGAGGGTTCATTCGTGAGGACCCCCCGGCCCCAGGGGGTTGGAAAAATATGGGGGGGACAGATGTCCCAAAGCAGAGACTGTGCCTTTTTGGAGTGAGACAAGGCATCCTTGAAAGACAACCCTAAAAGCAGCTCTGATCCATGCACGGTGGTGAGAGCACTGGGCATGGAAGGAAGATGTCACAAGCGGCAAAAGGACTTTTTCCGGGCGGTGCCGAAGTGACAGGGAAGCACACGAGGTTTCAGTGTGTTTCCAGGGGAAGCCTATGGAACAAGAAGGACTCCTTTCCTCTTCATGAACTGCAGTTTGAGTATACTAAAGTGTGGGGCCAAGGCTGGGCAGTTGATGATTTGGGAGAATGTATCGGATTGGGAAAGTCAGGGAGTGGGGAGGAGGAAAGTTTTTTTGTAAGGTTTTCAATTTCTTTTTTTTTCTTTTCCTTATAGTCTTTCCCTATTTTCCTGTAGTTTAAGTAATAAAGTGTTCTGTATGTTTAAGTTAGAGCCTGTTTTGCTTATTCCTGGTCACATCTCACAGCAGACACCAGGGTGAGGCATTTTCATGGGGGGGCACTGGCTCTGTGCCAGGCTCAAACCATGACACTGATTCAATACTTGCTCTAACTAGTTCTTCTTGTTTGTTGGTCTGGTGTCAATTGTCAGTCCTACTGCTAAAACTGCTCCTTTGTCTTCAGGTACCTTCCATTGAAGTTTTCTTTTTCTAAACGGAACTGTTGCTTCTAAATTTTCAAGCAAATCTCTGCATAGGACAGATTTGGGTGAGTTTGGTAAAGAAAGAAACTGATGTATTCCCATTTTCTTCTTGATTTTACCTCAAAGTGGTTTCAGGAAGAATGCATTTTCTGGCTGCCCTATAGTTGCTCCTATTGCTTGAAGATAGTTTTCACTTTTGGGTATCAGTGCTTGATTCAAGAGTGAAAATGTCTCTCCACTATTTCTTAAAATTTCAACTTCTTCATCATTCTTTAGCTGTATTTTAAACAGTGGCCTGCTAGGGTAAGAATTGCCAGTCTCGGTCATTTCTTATCATCTAGAGTGGCTGCAAGAGTTTTGTGTACTTTGTTGGCTAACTCTGGGCACTGGCCCTATTTCCAGGGTCCTGATTTCTTACAAGATGCACACTGATTTGCGTCCAGCTTGGTCTGTGGCTGCTTTGAACCTCCTCTGCCTCTGCTATTTTCGCCCCTGCCTCTGCTTCAACCATGCCTACATCCATCCTCTCCCTGGTGCTGATCCAGAGCTGCCACCATCGCTGCAGGAAGCTGTTTTTCTTTTTCTCTGTCGTGATTATCATACACTTTCTATGCTTTTCTCATCCATGCCTTTTAGTGTCTCTTTACAGGCTCTTTCAGCTTCTGAAATTACTGCCTGACATTTGGGCTAGATTGCCCTGACATCAGGGAATCTCACTGCTGCTTTCCCATGTCCCACCAGGGATCCAGGGCTGTGCCTTCATGTGCAGCTGCTCAGAGCCTGTCCACAAAGTCAGTGGGTGACTCGTGCTGTCTCTGTGTAACGTTATCTATTACTGACCACGTTATTGCTTTTGGAACGGCATTTTTTAATTCCAGTCTGATTATGTCTTGGTATCTGGTTAACACTGAACAGCTGCCTGCATCATTTGCGCGCCTCAAAGGGCTTACAATAGGACACTGCTGGTCCACTGTACCTTGTAAGGCTCCACTAGCCATTTGTCCCTGCACACGTGCTCTGGCTACCTTGATCACCAACTCTTTGCTGGTTTGGTTAGCTCTGTCAACATGAAATCAGTATCACCTCACTCTGGCTCTTGACTCTTGACTATGAACTCCAATCTTTTTGCTACTTTGCTTGGGTTTTCTCTATCCATTTTACCTTTTTTCCACCAACTCTTCAGGTCGCTATTAGAAAAGCAGATGTTCACCCACATGGCTTCTCCTGGGGGACTCAAGACTTGCCTTAAGGGGGTGACTAAAGGAAAAGCTTTCTTGGTTTTATTTCTTGTGTTGCTTGTCACTGGGGATCTCTGAAATTGTCTCCTCACCTGGATTATTCATCTCATCCTCACTGCCATTTGGCTTTCATTCAGGGGGCAGAGTGGTTGCCTGAGGGGGAGTGTACCCGAGCTGGCCTGGGCTAACTCGGCTGTAAGTCTTGGACACCTAGAACACAATCTTCCTGGTGCATTTGAGCCAATTTCAAACATATCTGCCCTATGCTGAATGCTGAATGACATCTCTTTCTTTTCTGCCTCTTATCTCTTTCCAAAGCTAGGACTAAAGGTCCTGTGGGGCCAAATCAAAGCCACATTCTTTCTCACACTCAGGTTTATTCTTCAGGTTGAAAAAGATGTCTGCATATATCACAGGATCTCATTTTTCTTCTTGTCTTAAAAATAACATCAACTGTAACAATGGATCATAAAGTTCCATTGGGGGTCACATTTCACCACTTTCTAATTGATACCAAGCCTACTATTGGGTAGGAGTATTTAATCAGATTATATTTCCTTGAAAAATTACCCTCCGGGATTCCTGCCAATCTTTCTCATCTGCTAAATTACATTCTAGTTGACTCTTTTTAATACCATCTTTACTTCTTGTGTTATTTATTCTTCATGCTATCTAAATTTCCCAACTTATCAGGATGTATTAGTACTTCTCTTTTCCTTCTCTTTATCCCCTGTAGACTACACTTAACACACACAGGCTGACTCTGAATCACCCAGCACCAATATTTTTTTTATAGTCTTAAAAAGCAATGAGAACAAAAGGATTCCACGTGTGGTAAATAGGTGTGATTCGTGCTGAAATATTGAAACCGTAATCAATATTGATACAGCAATTAATAATTGCAAAAATTAAAACATTTAAAAGTTGTAATGCCAAAAAAGAAAGAGATAGGAGGGCTTGCATGCCCCCTCCCTGCAGATGTTGAAGAACAGGAGGAAAAAGAAAGAGATAACAGTTACTAAAATTTAACAAAAAGAAAGGACAATCTGGTTGGGTCCCAGGAAAATGCCAGCTCTAAGAGGTAAGAGATTTATTACTTTGATGCTTAAATGCAGTAATGTGTTAGTTTTGGCTTTCATTGTACTGGCTTGATGCACATGTGTAACCCAAAGGTGAATTAAAGGACACAGATGATGAAGAGAGGCCTTCATCAGTGACGACTCCCAAAGACTTTTGTGACCACCAAAACGAGTGGTGGCGTATGCACAGTAAAGGTGGTGATGAGGGCGGAGGTAGAAGTGTGATGAATCGAAAATGGGAGGAGATGCCATTGACACACGGCATATAAGGGGGGAATCTTCACTTGGCAAACTCGTACGTGAGGTGGCAAGGGTCCAAGAGCCCTGCACTCCATACCTCACGGTTATCTTTTGCTTATGTGCTATTATTGGAACCAAATTATCCCTTATTTTTAGTCCGATTATATTGTTAGTATTTCAAGTGCATCCAATTTTATATATTTTCTTAACTTTTCAATTAAAATTGCTGCTACCTCTAATATTGTTTGGTTTTTGATGATGGGATAATTGGGCAAACATAACATTATGGAAAAACAGGCCTGGGAGCCTCCCTCATGGCTGCTTACCACACAGCCCATCTTTGAGACGGGTGCTTCACCTTTTATACCTCTGGGGGGGTTGCATCAGCCAATCCTGGCCCCTCCCAAAGGCTGTCACTCAACTCTTCTGTGCCGTTTATTGGTGGAGATTGCTTTCCTGCAACTTGATTGGTGGGTCAGGTGTTGTCATGCTGTGCCCTCCAGCAGCAACAAGGTTTTTCATTCTCAGCTGCCCTGTAGGAGGGGCACACGTACACGCCTTCCTTTCACCTGTCCTAAATAACCCAGGCTGTCTGGTGGCGACAATACAGAGGATGGGGAAAGGGGACTGTGAGGAGAACAAAGGGCATCTAAAAAATAAACTACAATAACATAACTATACATCAATAAAGCTTCTCTTAATATTCACACAGTATTCATTCCTTAATTGTTAGAGCCATTATCTCATTATTCATCTATAACAATTTTTATTTTTATTTTTACATTTTCCTACTGTTATTCCTACTCCCCTATCTTTACCTGAGAGCCCCTTAATTCCATAATTTTAATAATTCAGAGGGAAGGGGTTTATATTTTCCATTCCCAGAGAAGCTCCTTCCTTCCTTAATAGACATCTGTCTTTCAAACCAAGACAGAGCCCCAAAAATCCCACAAAGATCTGCACAACAACATGACCGGGTCCCTCCTTCCTGAGCCAAACAGGGCAGAGCTGAACAAACAAAACCATTTCTCCTGGTTTAACGAAAAAGTTGCGTTTTGGGTCCCATAAGAGGGACAGTGATGCTGTGCCCCCTGGTACTGGGGGAGGGAATGAGGAGCTCCTGGGGGTACTGGGAGCACTGGGAGCACTGGAACGGAGAGCTCTGGGAGCCCCACATGAGACCCCACACTCGTGGCCACCTCTCCATGGCACGGTGAGCATCCACGGGAGCTGGGGGGAGGACACACAGTGGGAGGTGCCCTCAGGCAGGGATCTCCAGTGCCCCCTGTGCCCCCAGTGTCACAGCATGTTCTCGTAGATGTCACTGGAGTCCTGCTGTTGCCCATGGGGTCCTGGCAGCTCTGCATTGGTCACCTGGGGGGTTGTGGCACAGGGAGGCACTGCAAGAGACACCGGGTGGGGGAACCTGGATGGGAGGTGACACCCCTAGGGTGACATATCCCTGTCCCCCCACCCGTACTCACCCCCTGCTTTCTTGTTTCGCACGACCTGGCTGTGCAGCACCTCCCCTGCCTCTGGAGGGGCCGAGGGCCCTGGGGGGCCCCTGCAAGGATAAGGGGGCGTCTGTGGGCGTGTGGGGGGTCGTAATGAACATAAAATGGGGGTTCAGGCCTGGACCCCCCCCTCACCTTTCCTGCTGTTTCCTGAGGGCTGCAAGGGAAAGGGGGGAGGGGTGACTGTGGAGTCTTCAGGGCCCCTGAACACCCTTGAGACCTCTGACTGTCCCCAGGAGCCTCGTGCATCCCTGAAGCCCCTAATGAGCCTTGAATCACCCACTGAATCCACTGACACCCCAAACTCCTCCAAATCCCTGATAGAACCCCCAACATCCCTGCACAACCCTGCAGGACCTTCCCAAATCCCCCAGGACCCCCAGGTGAGATCAATAGGGATTCAGCTTCACCCAAGCCAGGTGAAGCTTGGGTTGGTGCCACCTTCTGGACATCAAACTCTGTGGGGTATTCACCCCAATCCCTGGGACTCCCATTCCCCTTCATTGTCACCCACCCAGGTGGTGCCACCAGTGCCAGCCTCCAATGACAGCCAGGAGCAGAACCAGGAACAGGAGCGACCCTCAGACCCCTGCGGCCACTGCTGGGGACAGAGAGGGACACAGTGGGGTCACCCAGAACCCCAGGGGGTTCTGCACCCCCCATGTGACCCAGTGTGACCCTACCTGTGCCTTGTTCCTGTGTTCTCACCTCCAAGGCCAACTCTGAACTGAGTACCTGGTGCCCGCCCTGTCCCAGCTGGTTGGTGACCATGCACTGGTAGGTGCCTGAATGTCCCACATCGACAGCACTGTGGAGGGGACCCCGGGCCACCTCCTGCCCGTTGTTCAGCCAGGTGAAGGTGGCAGGGGCTGAGCCCACCTGAACTGAGCAGCGCAGGGTCACAGTGTCTCCTGAGCGCACCAGGTGTGACAGGGGACTGAGGGTGATGGTGGCATTGGTCACAGGCACTGTGGGGACACAGACACGGCTGGCACCTGGTGAGGTAGATGGGGGTGCCGTGGGTGGGGTCACCCCCAGTCTGAGGGTCCCACTTGTAATGGGTTAAAACTTTAAGTTTGTTCATCAAAACTGACAAAGCTATTCCAGTAAGACTGTTGCACCTCTAGTTTGTTTAAGTAAATTTCCAGACTTTAAAGGATAAGGAAGGTGAAACCAAAAGGACAATAGGTTTCACAAACATTTGTTTATCTGTTTAGTAAACTGTTAATATGAGTGGGGGGTTTGCTATGATTGATAACACAGTATCAGCTTATCCGCTCAGTAAACCTAGGATTCCAGGAACTCAGCAGATTGAGCCTAAAAATTCCAGGAATCAGACAAAGGAAAATTACCAACCTTCATCTTCAGACCCCGGGAGGTGGACTATGACCACCTAAACACAAAAGAAGAATACACACAGTACTACACATCAACCCTGAAGAAGGACTGTATAAGAACTCCACGGAAAATCAGGAGAGTGTGACAGTGTTAGAGCGGAGACTCTCCTGTCGCCCAGTGCTGATTTGCTTATTGCTTTGCCCGCTGTAATTAATAAATTCTCAGTTGGTTTTACTTGGCATATTGTCGGCTCAATTTATAACACCGCTCACAAAGGACAGTGACATTCAGGGGGACACACTCAGCCATGCTGTCTCCACACTGGTAGTGGCCCCTGCCATTGTCCCCAGTGTGGTACAGCTCCAGGCAGGTCCAGTGCCAAGCGGCGCCCTTGAGCCCTCCCAGGCACCAGGAAATGGACAGACAACCTCTCCCTGTGACCACCGTGCAGCTCAGCACAAGGCTGCGCTGACAGGGACACCCCCTAGGGCAGAACCCCTGCGGGAGGGGGTGACACCAGGGGACATTGAGGGACATGGGGGGAGGTCAGGGAGGAGCAGGGAGATCCCGGTGAGGGAGAGGAGAGGAGGTGCAGAGCTGCGGGGGGGAGGGGGGGGGGGCTTGGATAGGTACCCCAAGGAAGGATGGGGGGTTTAATGAGGGGACACATGAAGTGGGAGATGGGAGGACACCAGTGTGGGTATGGAGACCCAGAGAGGGTATGGTGGGACTTGGGGACTGCGGGGAAACAGCAGAGAGGGGTGAGGTTGACTCAGAGATGGGTGAAGGGACCCAGTGAGGGATGGGGGGAATGGGGCAGTAATGGAGGTACCCAGGCAGGGGACCCAAGCAGGGCGTGGAGGCTCCCCGTGCCCATCCCCGCACTCACTGCACACCGTGATGCAGAGCTGGGCGCTGCTCTTCTGCACGGTCCCCCCCCGCCATCGGAGCGCACCTGGCAGCTGTAATTCCCAGAGTGGGAGACCCTCACGGTGGGCACCAGCAGCTGCGGGGATCCCTGCGGGCCCCCCAGCACCTGCCCGTCCTGGTAGAACAGGTGCAGGGGGGGGGTCGGGGCCAAAGGGGGCTGGGGGTGCTGAGGCAGCTGAGAGTCAGGGGGGCCCCATTGGTGGGTTCAGCATGAACTTCCAGCACTGGCACTGTGAAAAGCTCTGGAAAGGAGAGGGGAGGGAGATTTGTGAACCCGAGTCACTAGGGAGGGGCTGTGGGGGGGTTGGAGTGACAGTTGTAGAGTGCTCGCCATGCACTGTCACTGTCACTGTCACTGATGCTGACTTCTCGCATCCCCGTGATACTGTAGATTTCACCCAGCCCCTGCAGCTGTTGTGGCCGCTGTGTTTCAGCTGCAGAGGGGACACGGACAGCTCGGTCCCATCACGGAGCTCCTGCAGTTTCTTCTCCTCGTGGTAGAAGGACACTGAGCTGACCGGGTTGTCCTGCCAGCGCCGGCAGTGCAGTGTCACCGTGTCCCCCTCATGCAGTGCCTGTGCCAGCACCTGCAGCACCAATGGGGCTGCTGGACACGGGGGTCCTGTTACACCGCGGGGATCTGGCGGGTCCCAATGCCACCACGACTGCATATTGGCTCACACACAGCACACCAGGGATCCCCAAATCCACAGACAGGGTCTGCCAGCACTGGGATGCTCTGGGATGCCCCCAGAGTAGGGGATAGGCTCTGGTCACACAGGAGGTGACCAAGGGAGCAGAGCCCACCCAGAGCCCTGGGGTCAATGCTGGTGCTAGGATGGGACACTCAAACCCCCCTCACCATCCAGGACTCTCACAGGAGGGCTGAGCCCAGTGCCAGGTCTCTCACATGTGTCTCTCACACGTTGCCTTTCTCAGTGACAGTGAGGTGGTTGTGTCTCTCCTGCCTCCAGCGCTGCCCATCCTTGTACCAGGTGGTGGCACCAGTGTTCCCCGAGCCCTGTCAGGTCAGTGTCACCTAGTGCCACAGCACGCCGGCATCCAGGGGGGCTCCACCAGGAGCTGGGTGGTCTGGGCACCTGTGGGTGACAGGGAACACCAGTCTGCCAGGGCCAGTGTGGGGCTGGGGACAGCGGGGTTGGGCCATGGCATCCCCTGAGGACTCACCAGCGGGGTCGAGGGTCTGGGCTGGAAGGGAGAAGGGACAGGGCTCAGTGAGTGTGGCACCATGGGGACAGTTGTGCACAGGGGAATGGTTCATAGGAGCTGCCCTTGAACTGTCCCCCTGAGGGAATTGGTGTGGCACAGGTGTCTCGAAGAGGACACTGTGCTAGCACAGGTCTCCCCTGACAGCCCCATGGCCTCTGTCTCCATGGCCCATCCACATTGTGCTTGTCTTCTTCTCCCTGTCCCTGCATCCCTGCATCCCTGTGTCCCTGTCCCCACAGCTGCCCCAGCCCCAGGATGCCTCTCCCCACATTCCTATCCCTCCAGCCCTGTTCACCCTCTCCTGTCCCCACAGCCACCCCATGACCCCGGTCACTTCATGCTCTGGCTCTGCTGCCATTGGGAACCTCAGGGAGCCCTGCAACTCCCCTCTGCTCCCTCCTCACCAGTCTCTGCCTCACCAGTGCCCATCCCCGGGGTACTACCAGTCCGGCCCGTGCCCGGGGCACTCACCCCACAGGAGCAGCGCCACCTTCCCGGCCATCCCAGTGTCCCCAGCCATGTGCACTGGCTGTCACCCGCTGCTGTGGCCACCGCTCCCCTGGCTGGCGGCTCTTCGGATGAAGGGGAAGGAAGCGATGTCACGTCTCGTCCCCATGTATAGGTGGCACCTAGTGGGGGCAGGGTGGCCACAGGCTGGGCACAGGCTGTGGGCAGGGTGGGGACATGCTGGGGACAAGGCTGTCTCTGGACAGGTGGGACACGGACTTCCCAGGAGCAAGGGGGCTCAGGTGGTTTGGGGAGCCAGGGATGGGTGTCCAGGGGAATGGGGGTCCAGGGAATGGGTCCATGGGCAATTGGGGTGGTGAGGAGGGGGAGTCATGGGGGTTGGGGTGCCATGGGAATGGGGGTCCACAGGGCTGGGGGAACTCAGGGATGGGAGTCCCAGGGGAAGGTGGGCTTCAGGGATTTGGTGTCATGGTTTTGGTTTGCTAATTTGAGATATTTCAGGTAATGTAATAATTGATGTGGTGGGTTTAGTGTTGGTTAATTATTAGTGCATTTATCAGAATGTATTTATTTCATTTTTGTTTTGAGATGAGACTAGGAGAAAGGTAAAGTAGATTAAAAAGTTTAAAAGGGTATATAGAAAAATTTTTAATTGTAATAAATTTATTAGTAATAAATCCCTCATCAGGGGATTTTTGTGCCAGAGATTGGTGCAGGGAGAATCGGGGGACCTGGGAGAGTTAAGGTCCTGGGGTAATGGGGATTTCAGGGCATGGAATGAATGGGAAAGGGTTCCTTGGGGATGGGGTCCTAGGCCATAGAGTTCCTGGGCAATGGCAGCCCTGGGATGGGGGTCCCAGGGAAGGGGAGACAGAAGGAATGGGGGTCACATGGTCAGTTTCTCAGGGGAATGAGTTTCCCAGGGATGGACAGTGACGGGATGTGCATGTGGGTCACAGCTCCTTCCCTGGGTGCCTCAGATTTTGGGGTGACCCAGGGGCTAGAGCTGCCTGCTGGGTTGCCACTGATTTGGGGGAGCAACAAGAGGGGATTCAGAGGTGCTCTGGGTCTCTGCCACCACAACCTCCAGGGGCATTTCCCGTTCTTCATTTCCATTTCCTTCCTTTTATCCCTCAATTTCACAACCTCCCAGTTCATGCCTTGATGATCCTGGGGAGCTCCTGAGCAGGGAATGAGTTGGGGGAAGCCCAGGGTGGGGGAAGCAGGGGTGAGGTGTCTGCAGGGAGGGCTGGGGAGGCTGTGGGGGATGGAGGAGTGCAGCTTTCCCTCTGCCTACACTTTCACTTTCTCTCTCCTGCAGAAGGAACAGGCCGTTTGTGCTGAGTGGCACATGGGAGGAGGGTTCTGCCCTAGGAGGGGCAAATACAGGGGGCTCTGTCCCAGGGGGGACACATGCTGTACAAGGGGCTCCTGACCTGGGGGATGGCAGCTCTTGGTGTTTCAAGACTTCTCCATTCTTGCTCGTCCCCTGCAGGATCTGAGCCAGCAAGAGCAGCTCAGGAATGGAGCCCTGGGCAGGAAGGAGCTCCCAAACTCCTGCTCCTTGAAGCCAGTGGCCATCCAAGGGTGGGGCCCAGCCATGGCCCAGCCCCACTGCATAGGGATGGCCATTGCCCAGCCCTGCTCTGGCCAGCCCCAGGTGGCAGCCAGCTCCTGAGGGTCCCCCTGCCCCCTTGGCTTTGATTCTGGCAGCTTTAGAGCTGCTGCAGAGGTGAGAATTCTGTGGGGTAAAAGGCCTGCCTGTGGTTTACTCAGCCCTGCAAGAAGCACAAAACCCAAAGGGAGCCCAAGCAGTGGCTCTGTGAGGGCATTTGATGGTTTTCAGAGCAGGGCTGACTGGAAAGCCCCCCTGCAGGGGCAGCTGTCACGCAGCCAGACCGGAAATGCAGCAATTGATCACTTTGTCCTTCTCACCAAGTGTCATGGTTTAGACTTGGCACAAAGCTAGTGTTCTTACGAGAATACCTTCTCTCTGGTGTCTGCTGTGAGATGTGACTAGGAATAAGCAAAGCAGGCTCCAGCTTAGAAATAAAGAAAACTTTATTAACTAAACTACAAGAAAAAAGAAGGGAAAAAACTATAAGGAAAAAAAAAGAGAAAACCTTACAAACGCACTTTCCTCCTCCCCCCCACCAAATTTCCTAATGCAATACATTCTCCCAAATCACTAACTCTCAGTCCAGAACCACCCTTTAGAATATTCAATCCTCAGTTCATGAACAGGAGAGGAGAGGAATCCTTCTTGCACCATAGGCTTCTCCTGGAAACACGCTAAAACCTCGTGTGCTTCCATGTCACTCAGCACCACCCAGAAAGTCCTTTTGCCATTTGTGACATCTTCTTTCCATGCCTAGTGCTCTCACCACTGTGCATGGACCAGAGCTGCTTCTAGGGCTGTCTTTTAAGGATGCCTTGTCTTACTCCAAAAAAAGGCACAGTCTCTCTTTCGGGACATCTGTGCACCTCAATTTTTTTTCACCCCCTGGGGCTTAGGGGTACCCACACTGAACCCTCCGGGTTCTGAGGCACTGCCTCCCTCTAAATGCAGTCTCTGTGTCAAAGGAATAAAAATGGTTCAGTCTATGGCTACACAAGAAAAGTCTAGCCAAAAGGCCACTCTGTCATCTCTCCTTACACTCAGCCAGTCTTTTCCACTTCCCTCGGGTCTAGTCTTTGTTATCTCATCTCTTATCTCTCTTCTTATTCAGCTCCAGGAGGATCAGCATTTTTGCAACGTCTCAATCATGTAAAGAAAGAGTTAAAAATTTCAGTCTCTGCCTGTCCCAGAGCTCTGGCCCTCCCACACTGCCCTGCCTCGCACCTTCTCGCTGCACTCTCCCCTTCTCCTCCCTGGCCGGTTGCTATCACATTCGGTGGCCAGCTCTCCCTCTTTCTCTCCTGGGGGGGGAGGGGGGGGGCATGGCTGCCCGATGTCTCCTGGGGCTCCTCCATCCTTCCATCCTCGAGGGCCTCCTCACCCCCCATCTCTGTCCAGGCCCAGGGCCTACCACGTGGCTGCCCCTCCCCCGCCCAGCAGCAGCGGCTGCACAGGGGAAGGAGATCTGACCTCCTTCCCTTGAAGTCCCAAGAGAAACTCACATGGACGAAGCTCTGCTTTTAACCCCTTGTGTGTTCTCGGAGGTGTGTCCAAACCCCACTGACCACACCAGGTGCCAATATCAAAATCCAAGCACCCATTGGTTTGACCACAGCATCCCAGAATTCCCACTTCTTCCTGGTCAAACCAGCACACCAAGTATTGTAAATACATGGATATATTACTGGATTTTCACAAATTTTAAAATGGAATTTATATCTGTAATGTTAAAGTAACTTTGTTACAAAGATATAATTTTTATTTCTGTTGTTAATTAAGCTTTGTGAAATAGCTGATATAAGAATGCTTGCGTTAAAATGCCTTCTTGGATGGAATAACATCTGATGAAGACAGGATGAGGACACTAGCTACAGATATGCCAACTATCAGCATTCACCGCCTGAAGACAGTGTGGACCCAGGCCCAGAAATGAAGATGATGATAAAAAACGGCTAAAAGCACAACCAAGGAATAATGCTCTAAAAAGGCAGATCCAAGGATAAGCCATGCTAAACAATTCTTGGAATGTAAATTAGTTTGGGGAAAAAGTTTTCTATGCATAAGTGTATATGAATATGCAACAGGTTGATGTAAGGGAAAAGGAATCTAAGAGGTTTAGCTGAAGAGAACAGTGTGCTCTTGGCTGAGTCCCAAGATGCACCCACCCATAACAACCTTTGCTTTATGGTGCTTGTCTCCTATTGTCCTTTTTTAAACTTATAAATTTTCACAGGAGAGAGAACATATTTTTCACATACGGCAAAGATGAGAATTCTGTGAGTGAAAAAGGCCTGCCTGTGGTTTGCTCAGCCCTGCAAGAAGCACAAAACTCAAAGGGAGCCCAAACAGTGGATCTGAGGTGGCCTTTGGTGGTTTTCAGAGCAGGACTGACTGGAAACTCGCCCTACAAAGGCAGCTGTAGGGGAACCAGTCCAGAAATGCAGCAATTGATCACTTTGTCCTTCTAGGCAAAGGACTGGGAGAGACCCAAAAATCCTGCAAAGACAACAACCATCTGCTCAACAATCTGACCAGGATCCTCCTCCTCCTTCCTGTCTCAAACCTGCAGCCCTTTAGAACATCCTGGAAAGTATTTTTGGGTTCTGGCTCAGTTGTGAGACAAGAGAGAAAAGGATGGAAATGTCGAGCAGGGGGTTTACCCTGCGGCCGTCGTGGGGCTGTGGGCAGGAACCCTGTCTCGATTCCAGGTGTCCCCAGAGCTGCTCCATCCCTGCCCTCCTCACCTGCATAGGGCACAGAGAATAGACAGGGCTCTGCCCTGCCCCTGCTGCACCCCTTCCAGGGTACCCCTCCACTTCCCGGAGCTGTGGGGGCCTTACCCTGGAAACGCTCGGTCCCGACACGTCGCAACAGTGGCTTCGGACACGCTGCCACAGTCGGTTTGGACACCCCGTGACCGTCCCGGCACTCGCAGCGCGATGGCAGCTGGGCCCTTCCTGGTGCTCCCGGACCACCATTGCCGTCCCTCCTTTCCGCTGACCCCACCGCAGGGTCTCTGCTCCCCCCTGTCCCGGGGTCTCCCCTCCGCTGTTTTGCTCCCTCCACGCTCGGGGCTCCCCAGTGGGGTCCTGGTCCCTCCATCCCGGCCCCTCCCACCCGCTGCCCCCCGGCCCCTCTGGCCGTGCCCCCCGACAGCTCCAGGGCCGGCACCGGCAGAGGCTGCCGAGCCCCTGCAGGATGAGACGTTCCTGGAGCAGCCCCGGCTGAGCGGGGCCCGGCTCCCTCACGTCATCCTTGCCCGCAGCACTCGGGCTCCAGCAGCTCCTTCGGGATGTGCCAACTGCTCCTGGAGCACTGCCCTTTGTTGGGAACGAGCCCAGGAGCACCTGAATCACCCCCAAGGCCTGGGCCAGGACGTCCTTTGAGGCTGAGCCTGAGCCCTGAGGGATTTGGGAGCCCTATGGGTGTCACTGCTCTGTCCTAAAATCTGAGTGGAGCAGGAATGGCAAGTGGTGCCCCACATGTCCCTGCCCCGTGGGCCTCACCTGAGCACCCTGCGGAATTCCCAGCGCTCCTGCTCCACCTGCATGGCCAGGTGCTGTTCCCATGAACCTCCTCATCCAGCCGCTCCCACCTCAGCCCCAGAATCCCAAAATCTCTGAGAGAGGCAGTGGAGCCCTCTGTTTGTGCACAGGGATGCTTTGGGAGCATGGTTAAATTACAAGAATCCCGTCCCTCATTACAACAACTCCGTAAGGGTCTGCAGCTCCCAGAGCAGAACAGGGGCATTGACCTACACAGATCCAAGTTTGCCCCATTTTGTCATCCCAAGGCACTGCTCCCAGCCTGGGCAGTCCCTGTGCTCTAGCTGCAGCTTCAGAGCCCTTGGGGCTGTGGGTCTGCTCTACTTCTCCTCCTCCTCACTGTGGGGATACTGTGTGGGGATCAGCAGTGGCCAAGGAAGAGCAGGAACTGCAAACATGATGTGGAGGCCCCGGACAAGCTCTGGCAGAGTCAGCACTGAGCACCAGCTTTCCTCAGGTGCTCAGTGCTGACAATCCCAAGGCAAATAAACATTCCCACAGCTACTGTACCAGGGCTGGAAAAGGAAAAAGGAGTGAAAGGCTGACGGTTTGCAGGAATTGTGGCACAAAGCCACCAGAGGTGCTTCTGTGGACTCGATACCTTCCTGGTGTCAGGCACTGCCTTCCTTCCATTCGGGATCATGGAGAGCAGTCATGGGTGTTATGCAGGGCATGTGCCTGGCCCCTGGACATGGCTACATTGCCAGTGGGCCCTGGGATCCAACCTGCTGCCTTGGCGGCTTCTGTCCGCTGCCGGTGGTGGTGCCAGGACCGATTGGTGGCCATGAGTTTGCAAAAGGAGCGATTTCCCCTCCTGCCTCCCGTACGAGGCCGCCATGGCCCCTGAGGGGATGGAGCTGGAGCGGGGCGCCCGCTGCTGGCCGGGAGTGCTCTCTCCAGCGCCCCCTGCTGGCCGCGGTTATAACTGCCACAAAAACCAACAGCGCTGAGCGGGAGGGAAAGTTCTGGGTTTGTGTTGTTTGTTCTGTTCTGGTTTAAAAATTTCCCAGTAAAGAGCTGTTATTCCTTTTCCTGCACTTTTGCCTGAAAGCCAAATAATTTTTGAAATTTAACAATTTTAGACATGGGTCTCCTTTCCATTCCGAGAACGCTCCCACTTTCCTTGGCAAATATTTCTCATTTAAATGAGTTGCCAACTCCTGGGTTCCAGAGTGGATGGGACAGACACCCCAAAAACAGACATGGTCAGGGACTTGGCTGCCTCATACTCTGGCTTTTAAGCAGTTAGGCCACCAAGTGCCCTCTCCCCAGCTGGCACTTCTGGTCACTCGGCCACTCAGGAGCTGGCTTTGGCAGAGCGTCACACTGTCCCCCAGTGTGCCACGGCTGACACAATGATGGACAGATGGAGCCCTATCTCACCAAAAGCAAGGCCTGACCCATCCCTGCAACACACAACTGTCCCAAAATGCCTCCAGACATGAATCTTTTCCTCTCTCTGACACCTCACCCTGCGCCATGGCCTGATCCCAACTGCCCTGGAAAAGAGGGAGGCTCTGGAACCCCCAAACGGCCTTTGTGAGAGCATCGTGTGGAGAAAACATCAGAGGAGGGGTAAGGGACAGAGGACAAGAGAATCAAGAGCCTCCTGATGGCAGCTCTGGCCATCAGAGCAAAGAAAGTCCAGGGCCCTGCCAGCTTCCTCTGGTGGAGGAAACGTGCTTGGGGAAGTGTTTCAGGGTTTGTTCCTTTTCGGTTGGCTTTGCCTGGAAATCGTTCTGCGTGTGACCATTTGGACGCTGAACCTTGTTCTGGTTTGTGTTGGTTTTATTTTCTCTCATTACTGTTGCAGGAAATTGTTATTCTCTTAGCCTTTTGGCATCTTTGTGCCCCCACTGGGAGGGAGAGGGACAGTTTTTAGTGGCAGCACACACACGAGTGGGTGCCCATGGGTGGGGACCCCCAGTGCCCCCCAGTTCGCCCCAGTGTCACAGCACATTCCCGTAGATGTCACTGGGTTCCTGTGGTTGCCCCTGGGGTCCCCGCAGCTCCGCGTATGTCACCTGGGGATCCTGGAGGGTGGTGGCACAGGGGGACCATGCGAGAGACACGGGCTGTGGGATCTGGGTGGGGTGACACTCGTGGGTGACGTGTCCCTCTGCAAGTGTCCCTCCCCGTACTCACCCCCTGCCCTCTTGGTGACCATGACATGGGTGTACAGCACCTCCCCCTCCTCTGGGGGGGCCGGGGGATCCAAGGGGGCCCTGAGGGAATAAAGGGGATGTGGGGGAGAGGGGATGGGAGGGCTTGGGGGTTGCGGTAAAAGGGGAGAGTGTGGTTTGAGCCCCCCACTCACCTTTCCTGCTGCTTCCTGGCGGCTGCAAAGGAAAGAGGGATGGGGTGACTGCGGGGTCCCAGAGCCCTGAACCCGCTCAGGATTCCTGAACCCCCACAGGACCCTCAATTTCTCTCAGGACCCCTAAGAATCACTGAAGGCCCCCAGAATCCATGAACCTCCCCGTGTCCCTTACCAACTCAGCCTCAAGAACTCAAAGCCCAGCAGGACAGAAACCCTCCCCCGACATCCCCAGAGCTCCTGAAAGAACACCCAACATCCCTCCAGGACTCTCCAGCACCTCCCCAAACCCGACAGGACCCCCAGACAAGGTCACACTTCTGGGGCTGTGGGTGCTGCCCTATTGCTCCCCAGCTCTGGGGGCCTCTACATCTCGCTGGGACCCCTGTGCCCCCATTTGTCACCCACCCACACTGTGCCATCGGTGCCAGGCCACAATGACACCCATGAGCAGGAGCAGGAACAAAAGGGCTCCACCGATCCCTGCCGCCATTGCAAGAAACAGAGGGGGACACATCAGGGTCGCCCATCACTCCAGGGGTCCTGCACTCCCTTGCGAACCTGAGGGACCCCACCTGTTTCCCTGTGTGTCCATTTATCTTGTGGTGTCACCTCCAGGACACCGGGGGTGATGGTGACATTGTCCACAGGCACTGCGGGGACAGAGACAGGGCTGAGGCCACAGGGAGGGGCTGGCAGCCAGAGAGGGGACGTGGGGATGGGAAGGGATTGGTGTGGTGGGGGATGTTGAGGATGGTGTCACGCCACAGAAGGGTGAGGGGATATGTAGAGTGATGGAAGGACCCAAGAAATGTGTCTGGGGGACATGGAGGTGCCCAGGGCAGGGGTCCCTAGCAGGATGTGGGAGTTCCCTGTGCCCATCCCCACACTCACTGCACACTGTGACACGGAGCCGGGTGCTGCTCTTCCGCACGGCCCCCACTTGGAGCGCACCTGGCAGCTGTAATTCCCCGAGTGGGAGACCCCCACAGCGGGCACCAGCAGCTGCGGGGACCCCTGTGGGCCCCCCACCACCTGCCTGTCCTGGTAGAACACGTGCAGGAGGAGGGCTCGGGGCCACAGGGGCTGGGGGTGCTGAGGCAGCTGAGAGTCCCTCCAGCAGTGGCATCAGGTAGAGCTCAGGGTAGGAGAGGGGAGGTGAGGACTGTGACTCTGAGCCTGCTGGGAAGGGTCATTGGGGGTGTCAGGAGACTGGACTTCCAGCCATGGGAGTGCTCACCATGCACTGTCACTGTCACTGCTGCTGACCGTAACTGCCAGGACCCCACCAAGCCCCCGCAGCTGTAGTGGCCACTGTGGTGCAGCTGCAGGGGGTACAGGGACATCTCGGTCCCATTGATGAACCCCCTCACTTCCTTCTTGTCTTGGTAAAATCGCACGCTGGTGACCGTGTGGTTCCAATGGCCGCACCGACAGCGCAGTGTCATCGTGTCCCCTCCAGCAGCACCCATGCTGGCACCTGCAACACCAGCAAATCTGAGACACAGGAGGGTCCCCTCTCACCAAGGGGCTCAAGACAGGTCCGAGGTGGTCCCTGTGACCCTGAGAACATCTGGGTGCACTGGGATGTCCCTGTGTGCAGGGCACAGGCTCTTACCACACAAGGGTTGTGATGCCACCTAAGGAGTGGAGTCCACTCTGACTTGTCAGGGGTCACCCTGATCATTTTACATCCCCACTCACCATCTGAGACTGTCATGCGGGGGCTGAGCCCAGTGCCAGGCCGGGTACACATGTAGGTGCCACTCTGGTTGACAGTGAAGTTATCAGGTCCCTCCTGCCACCAGAGCTGCCCATCCTTGTACCAGGTGGTGGCTCTGTCAGTCTCCGAGCCCTGGCAGGTCAGTGTCACCTGGTCCCACAGCACTGCCAGCATCCAGGGGGGCTCCACGAGGAGCTGGGTGGTCTGGGCACCTGTGGGTGACAGGGGACACCAGCCTGCCAGGGCCAGTGTGGGGCTGGGGACAGCGGGGTGGGGCCATGGCATGCCCCGAGGACTCACCAGCGAGGCCGAGGGTCTGGGCTGGATGGGAGAAGGGAGAAGGGTGGGTGTGGGTGGGCCTGCAGGGGTAGCAGCACCTGGAGTATAGGGTGTGGGGGATGTCCCCAAACTGTCCCCATGGGGACAGCAGTTCTTGTTAGAAAATGTGTCTGGGTGGCCACAAAAGAATTCTAGTTGCAGGGGACATGTCTATGTCACAGCCACCCATGCACCACATCCCTGTGGCACAGACACCTTGGGAACAGGGACACCAAGGCCACTTGGGGCTGAGGAAGAACATGGGGACACTGTGGACACCCTGGGAATGAGGACAGCCCGGACACAGCCCGTGCCAGCCCAGGTCACCCCCACCAGCTCATGATCCCATCCCCATGATCACATGCCCATGGCCACATCTTGTGGCCATTCTTGTCCCCTTCTGTCCCTGCATCCCAGTTCCCTTGTCCCTGTCCCCAGAGCTCCCTGAGCCCAAAGGGGCCCGTCCCCACATTCCTGGCCCCACATCCCCATCCCTTAATTTCTGACCCCCTCTCCCTGTCCCCAGAGCCATTCTACATCCCCAGTCCCACCAAGGTCCACTGTGGGTTACATGGACTGGCTCTGCTGACATTGGGGACCTCAGGGAACCCCACAGCCTCCCTGTGCCCCCTCACCTCCCCATCCCCGGGGTGTCAGGCCCATGCCTGAGGCACTCACCCCACAGGAGCAACGCCACCTTCCCGGCCATCCCGGTGTCCCCAGCCATGTGCACTGGCTGTCACTCGCTGCTGTGGCCACCACTCCCCTGGCTGGTGGCTCTTCGGATGAAGGGGAAGGAAGCGAGGTCACGTTTTGTCCTCATGCGTAGGTGGCCCTAGAGTGGGGGCAGGGTGGCCACAAGCTGGGCACAGGCTGTGGGCAGGCTGGGTGGGACACAGTGGGACATGGGGTTCCCAGGAATGGGGGGCCTCAGTTCGTTTGGGGACCTGGGTAAGGGTGTCTACGGAAATGGGAGATCCTAGGGATGGGGTCCGTGGGAATGGGGATGTACAGGGCTGGGGGGACACAGGGATGGGAGTCACAGGGGAACATGGGCTCTAGGGATTTGGGGTCAGAGGTTGGGGATTCTGGGGGAATGGGGGTTCCTGTGGGAACAGGGGTTCCTGAGAGTATCAAGGTTCTTGGGAAAGGAAGATTTCAGGGGATGGAATGAAGAGGAGAGGGTTCCTTTGATATGGGGGCCCTGGGCCATGGAGATCCTGGGGAATGTCAGTACAGGGATGGGGATGACAGGGAGGAATATAAGGAATGGAGATCCTATTTTTTGATTTCCTGGGGAATGGAGGTCCCCGGGATGGGCAGTGGCTGGTCAGGCCCAGGGGTCTCAGCTCCCCTCCTGGCTGCCTCAGATTTTGGGGTGACCCAGGGCCCAACACTGCCCCCCTGGGTTGCTCATTTCCTGGGCATGGGGGTCCTTGGTAGCTCTGCCTCTGTGGCCTCCCTTGCCCTTCACTTTTTCATGTCTTTATTTCTCTTTTGTCCCTATTTTCCTCACTTTTGTGCCATGTCCCCTCACCCCCAGTTCGTGACTCAGCAATCCTAGAGAGCACCTGAGCAGGGAACGGCTTGGGGATGTGAGGGGAGTGGGGGGTGCAGGGAAGGGTGGGGAGGCTGTGGAGGATGAAAGCATTGGGCTGCGCCCCCTCAACGCTTTGACTTTCTTTGCCCTGGACAAGAAGGAAGAGGGTGTTTGTGCTGAGAGTCAGATGGGAAAGGGGCGGTTCTGTCCTGGGGGGGACATCCAGGGGGCTCCTGTCCTGAGGGGATCCGGTCCCAGCAGGTGACACATCCTGGCATGGGGGATCCTGTCCCAGGGGGTGGTGGTTCCAGAAATGTCCCTGCACATTCCTGGCCAGGTGCGTGTCCCAGGGGTGGCACATCCTGGAGACCCCTGTCAATGCAAGGGTGGGGCCCAGCCATGGCCCAGCCCCACTGCACAGGGATGGCCATTGCCCAGCCCTGCTCTGCCCAGCCCCAGGGGGCAGCCAGCACCTGAGGGTCCCCCCTGCCCCCTTGGCTTTGATTCTGGCTGCTTTAGAGCTGCTGCAGAGGTGAGAATTCTGTGTGTGGAAAAAGGCCTGCCTGTGGTTTGCTCAGCCCTGCAAGAAGCACAAAACCCAAAGGGAGCCCAAGCAGTGGCTCTATGAGGGCCTTTGATGGTTTTCAGAGCAGGGCTGGCTGGAAACTGCTGCTACAGGGGCAGCTGTGAGGGAACCTGTCTGGAAATGCAGCAATTGATCATTTTGTCCCTTTGCCCAAGAGTCTGAGAAAACCACAAAACTACAGCAAAGACAACAACAATCTGCTCAACAACCTGACCTGGACCCTCCTTCTTGAACAAAACCTGCAGACCTTTAGAACATAATGGAAAGAATATTTGGGTTCTGGATGTGCACACCAGAAGAGAGGGAAAAGTGTGGAAATACTGAGCAGGGGCTGCACACGAGGGGCTGGGGAACAGGGGTGTCACAGCAGGAGCAGTGAGTGCCCAGGCAGGGGAATTCAGGGCAGACTGGAGTGGATTTACCAGGGAATCAGACCCTGAGGCACACATGGGCATTTCCACAGATTCCTGTGCACGGTCCCAAGGATGGACAGAACTTCTCCCCTTCCTCCATGGGACGTCAGTCAAGTTTCAGGGTGGGAATGAGCAAAATCGGGAGAGTTCCTAAATATCGCCCAAGAAAAGGCTTCCTTAGGGGCTGGGTTGCTGTCCAGCAGGCAGGGAACAATCCCATGGAGCTGTTGGACACTCAGGGAGATTCCACACTCTCTGTTATCCACAAGCAAATGCTGCTGTGGGGTGCACCAATGGGCTCCTAAAGGTAACAGAAACGTCCAGTTTGTTCAGGATTTGTTCGTTTTTTTTGAGAGTGACTTAATGAGACAACAACTGCTAAAAAGATTCTATAAACTGAACCAATGACCTCTTCTTTCTGCTGCAGGAAAGAGAAAATGAAAGTGTTTGAAGTTCCAGCCAGAGGGATGGGCAGTGGCTGGTCAGGCCCAGGGGTCTCAGCTCCCCTCCTGGGTGCCTCAGATTTTGGGCCCATTTCCCCCCCCCCAGCCCCCAACCATAGCCTGCATCCCCCATCCCCTCATTCTCCTCTTTCTGGGATCCACTGTTACCTGCTCAGCTGTTCCCTGGGATACCTGAGCCAGGAAATTGGAGGGGATGGGCAAAAGCCCAGGGGTAACTGGGACAGAGACACAGAGCCTCCCAGGACAACCCAGGGGTGCCTCCCTGGCCATAAGCACTGGGGAGCTGTGCTGGGCCCTGGGTCACCCCAAAATCTGAGGCACCCCATGAAGGAGTTGTGACCACTGTGCCCACCCAACCACTGCGCATCCCTGGAACCCCCATTCCCCTAGGAAATCAACCATGGAACCCCCATTACCTTGGTTTCTGTCCTCCCTGGGGACCCCCATCCCAGGACCACCATTGCCCATCACCACCATTGCCTTGATCCCATCCCATGGGCTGCTTCTTCCCCCAGAACCCCTATTCCCAAGAGTCCTCTTTTTCCCTCTGCACCCCCAACCCTGGCACCCACATGCCATGACCCCAAATCTCTGGGGACCATGTTCCCACAGCACCCCCATCCCTGAATCCCCCAGGCATGGAGACCCCAATTCCCCTGGACCCCCATTCTCCTGGGCACCCATCATCCCCCCATGTTCCCTGAGCCCCCCACTCCTGGCAACACCATCACCCACCATGTCTCCAGACTATCCCAGAATGCCCCCAGCCTGTGCCCAGCTTGTGGCCACCCTGCCCCCACCGAGGGCCACCTACACGTGGGGACGGATGTGACCTCGCTTCCTTCCCCTTCATCTGAAGAGCCACCAGCCAGGGGAGCAGTGGCCACAGCAGCGAGTGACAGCCAGTGCACATGGCTGGGGACACCGGGATGGCCGGGAAGGTGGCGTTGCTCCTGTGGGGTGAGTGCCCTGGGCACGGGGCCTGACACCCCAGGGATAGGGAGGGGAGGGGGCACAGGGGGGCTGTGGGGTCCCCTGAAGTCCCCAAGGCCAGCAGAGCCAGTCCGTGTTACCCACAGTGGACCTGGGTGGGAAAAGGGTTGTGGGGGTGGCTTTGGGGAAAGGAACAGGGGTCAGGAATTTGGGGAAGGGGATGTGGGGACAAGAATGTGGGGACTGGCACCAGAACCGGGCTCAGCCTCTCCATGACAGTCTTATATGGTGAGGGGGGTGTGGGTGCCCCCAGGCTGGCACCTGCAGGGACCCCAAGAGCTCTGGGTGGGCTCCAATCAATGGGTCACCTCCTGTGTGACCAGGAGCAGTCTCCTGCTCCGGGGACATCCCAGAGCATCCCAGGATGGGAGGAACCACGTGTTAGAACTGGGGACCCCTGGTGTGCTGCTTGTGACCCAATGCGGGGGACTCAGTGCCATAAAGTGTAATAGGACTCCTCTGTCCCCCAGATGAGCTGGTCCTTCAGGTGCCGACAAGGGCGCTGCTGGAGGGGGACACAGTGACACTGCGCTGCCGGGGCTGGCGAAACAATGCGGTCACCAGAGTGTCCTTCTACCATGATGGGAAGAAACTGGGGGGGCTCCACGATGGGACCGAGCTGTCCCTGTCCCCCCTGCAGCTGCGCCACAGCGGCCAGTACCGCTGCAAGGGCTGGGTGTTGTCACTATGGAGAGAGTCCAATCTGGTGACAGTGACAGTGCACAGTGAGTGCAAGGATGGAGCCATTGAAGCCCGACATCCTCCAAGGGTTTCCCCACCACTGCCTGAATCCTTCATCCCTCCCTTTACTCTGGCCTGGGTCACCCCAAATTTCCCAAGTCCCTCTTGGTTTCCCCCAGGACTGCCCAGTTCCCCCATGCAGATCCCTCATCCCTCTCTATGTCCTCCCCAGCCCTCCCTGGATTCCTCAACATTTCCAAGGTCCCTGCTCCACCTTCTGGTCTCCCTTCCTTCCCTGGGTCCACGTGTCCATCTCTAAACCTCAAATCATTCCCTGAGTCTCATCAGCCTCTCCCCCTTT
Organism: Zonotrichia albicollis; assembly: GCF_047830755.1. Classification (NCBI taxonomy): domain Eukaryota; kingdom Metazoa; phylum Chordata; class Aves; order Passeriformes; family Passerellidae; genus Zonotrichia; species Zonotrichia albicollis. Next base: position 2,317,451 of record NC_133827.1, on the reverse strand, counting down.
CCCCATCCCTGCCTGGGTCTTTCCCTATTTCCACAGGGTCTTGCCATTGTCCCCAGGTCCCAACATGCCTCCCAGGTCCCCTTCTGCTCACTTAGATCCTCTCCACTCCCCTCCAATCCCCCTCTTTACCTTCCCATGTCCCCCATCCCTTCTAGGTCCCCAATCCCTCCTGTGTCCATCCACAGGGGTCCCACCCACCAGGGTGTCCGTGTCAGCACAGCCCCCAGGGGGACAGGTGGCACTCGGGGACCGCCTGGTGCTGAGCTGTGCAGTGGCCGCGGGGACAGGTCCCCTGTCCTTCTCGTGGCTCAGGGAGGGCTCGGGGGCACTGCTGGGCACCGGCCCTTGCCTGCATCTGCGCCATCTTGGAGACAATGACAGCGGCCAGTACCGGTGCCGGGTCAGTGACGGGGACAACATGGCCAAGAGTGACCCCCTGAATATCACCGTCCTGGGTGAGCAGGACCCTCGGGCTGGGAGTGACCCCACCCACGGCACCCCCATCTCACCTTGGCTGGTGTCAGCCCTGTCTGTGTCCCCACAGTGCCCGTGGCCAATACCACCATCACCCTCAGTCCCCTGTCACACCAGGTGCGTGCAGGTGACAACGTGACCCTGCGCTGCTCGGTGCAGGTGGGCTCAGCACCTGTCACCTTCACCTGGCTGCACAACGGGCAGGAGGTGGCCCAGGGTCCCTTCCTGGAGCTCAGGGACATCGATGTGGGACATTCAGGCACCTACCAGTGCGTGGCCACCAACCAGCTGGGACAGGACGGACACCGCGTGTTCCGGGCAGTCAGCCCAGAGCTGGCCCTGGAGGTGACACCTGGCTCACCCTGGGTCACAGGTCGGGTAACACATGGTCACCAGGATGTTCATGAACCTTGGGGTGATGGGTGACCCCAGTGTGTCCCCCTCTGTCCCCAGCAGTGGCTGTGAATGTCGGCAGGACCCTCCTGTTCCTGCTCCTGGCTGTCATCGGGGGCTGTCACTGGTGGCACCGCCGGGGTGGGTGACAATGGAGGGGATGGGGGTCCTGTAGTGAGGGGGAGCCCCCAGAGTGGGGACAGAGATCAGCAGCACCGAGGGCACCTGAGCTGGGGGACACTGAGCCTGCAGTGATCTCGACTGGGTGTCCTGGGGGATCTAGGTGGAATTTGGAGGGTCTTGGTTTGACTTCAGGGCCATCCCAGCTGGGCCTTGTGGAACATTGTGGTGGCACTAGGATGTGCAAGGATGTTTTTGGGATCCTGGGGGTGTTTGGGGGGTGCCCCTCCCTGCCAGGCTTGCAGTTTTGGGGACTCAGAGGGTGGGGGTTACCACAGGGGATTTGGGACCCTTCAGTGGTGTAAAAGTACTAGGGAGCTTCAGGCGTGCTCAGATTGTCTTGGGGGAGTCCAGAGTCCTCTAGGAATTGGGGCTGCAGTGGGGATTTGGGGGTCCCGTGGGTGGTTGGAGCTGCCAAGGTCCCGGGAAGGTTCAGGGGTCCTGGGGTCCCCACGGTCACCCCCTCCCCTTTTCCTTGCAGAAACTAGGAAGCTCCAGGACACGTGAGTTGGGGGCTCTGGCTGGGACTCCCCCTTTTCCCTCCCCACAAACCACCCAGATCCCCCCGTACCCCCACAGGGCTCCCCGTGCAGGAGGGGGCTGTTCTCAACACCCATGTTGTGGGCACTGAGTGGGCAGGGGGTGCATAGAGGACGTTACCCTGGGATACGTCACCCACAGGTGTCACCCCCACCCAGGTTCCCAGAATTGGTGTCAGCCTCACGGTCCTCACGGGTGTCCCCCGGCCCTGCCCCACCTCACAATCCACAAGGGACCAACGCGGAGCTGTCAGGACCCCACAAGGGACAGCGGAACCCCCATGACGACGAGAGCGTGCTGTGACACTGGGGGCACTGGGGCCACGGGGGTCCCTGCCCCAGGGCACCCCCCATACGTCCCCCCACCAGGATCCTGTGCTCCCATGCTTTGGGGTTGCCCACGAGTTGGGGAGGTCCCATGTAGGGCTGCCCAGAGCTCCCCATTCCAGTGTTCCCAGTGCTCCTAGTACAGCCAGGAGATCCCCCTTCCTGCCCCTGGTGCCAGAGGGCATAGGACCCTTGTTCCTCTTATTGGACCCAAACTGCAGGGTCCTGGTCAGGCTGTTGAGCAGATCCTTGTCGGATTTGGAGGATTTTTGGGAGTCACTGCACAGCACTGCCACAAACAGTGCCCCCTGCCAGTTCCCAGGGAAACCGCACCCTCTGTTTCCATAGCAACGCACACCCGTTCTCATAGCAACAGCATCCTATCTCCATGGCAACCGTCACCCGTTCTCATGTCAGCAGCCCCCTGTCCTCATGCATTCAGACCCCCCCCCAATCCCACGGCAACCACACCCTTCTCTTCCCATGGCAATACCCCCCTCCCGGTTCCCACGCCCACAGCCCAATCATTACCATGGTAACAGCATCTCATTCCCATGCCTACATCTGCCCATTCCCACCGTAACAGTCTCCCAGGCCCATGGCACCTGTAGCCCCCATTCCCATGCCCACCTCTGCCCATTCCCATGGCAACACCCCTGTTCCCACCCCCTACAGCGCATGCGCTGCCCTCTCTCTGCCTCTCCGTCTCTCTGACTACATTTCCCATCACCCCCATGGTCCGCGACGCGGTAAAGGCACTCGACCGCTCCGAGGAGTTCATTACCCATTGCTCCCCGCAGCGCGGATGGGAGGGCCGGGTCTCTACGGTGGCTGTCGCGGGCCCGCTCTCGTGACACGTGCCGTGCGCAGATGCCAAGATGGCAGATGAGGAGGGGGAAGTGCGGCCGGGGGTGCGGAACAGGGCTGGGAAAGGATCCCCGGGCAGGCCCCGCTTCGTCCGCATTGTCAAGTCCAAGTTGGGTTATGGCTTTAACGTCCGTGGGCAAGTGAGCGAAGGTGAGCAGCTGCACGGTGTTATGAGTAAAAAAAGGCTACCCATTTTTTTTGTAAAAATGTTGCAAAGTGAACAGGTTGGACCAGTTGCTGCCAAGGTGGAGTTCTACCTGTTTGTTATTGTAATCACCGTTTTTTTTCGTTAACTACTTCTTTTGTATCGGTAATGTTATGAACAAAAATTCGGTTAATATTTTTTTGTAAGAAAAAGTTACAAAAAGGCAGCCAGATCTCTATCCCTGCCAGGGTTCTGTGTGCTTTGTTATTGTAATCACGGCTCATTGTAGCTTGTCACCCCTTTTGTATTAGTAAAGGCCCTGGCTGGGGTGGGGTGATGGCCCTTCCCCGAGGCTAAAGTTCCTACCATAGTGAAGACACCTGAGAGGGTGGGGGGGGTTATGCAAAGTGACTCCAGGACCAACATGCTTTGTGGGACCCCCGACTCCAAATGCAACGAGAAAACCCTAAAAACAAGGAGCCACCTAAGAGTTGAGAGACTAAAGTGATGTCCGGACGTGAGGAGCCAAGTGCTGAGCCTGCAGAGATGCAGAGTCCCTCTCGCCCTGAGCAAAGAGTTGTCCCAACGCCGGGACCAGGCTGGACAGAGCCAGGGAAACTAAGATCTGATGGGGACACCACGCCCTAAAGGTTCCCACGAGGACCGGATCCCCCGGCTCTGCCCCTAGTGGACAGAGCTGCGCATATCCTCCTCCTCTGAGTCGCCCTGGGAGACGCGACGGGGACTGCAGCCCTGCCGAGCTGCCCAATCCTGAGCTGATCACTTTTAATAAAGGCATTAAAAAGGAGAAGAAGTCTCCTGGCCCTGTTTATTTCAGGTAAGGCCCTGCCTGTGGCTAAGTTGATAGCCCTTCTCCCCAGACAGTGAGAGGAGGGGACATGGTAGGGGGCATCAGAGGGCATGCAAAATAACTTCAGAACCAGCATGCCATGGGAAGCCACTTAACCACACTTACCAAAAAGACCCCCAAAACAACTAGCCAACACAGAATTAAGAGATCAGAGTGATGTCTGGACGTGACGAACAAAGTACCGATCCTCCAGAGATGCTGAGAACTTTTGTTGCCACTCGCTCTGACCAAAGACCTCAGCTGGAGCCAAGACTCCGGGACAGCAAAACCTGAAAGTTGAGAAAAACATGGAGTATAGCCCCACTGCTCTCGTGGGGTTCGGACCACCAGCTCTGCTCCCTAGGGGACAAGGCTGCACATTTCTCCTCCTCTGACTCCCCCTGGGAGCGACAACAGAGGAGGTCCCGCGTGCTCATCGAGCCTCCCAACCTTGAGCTGATCACTTCTAATAAAAGCATTAAAAGGAGAAAAAGTCTTCTTCCCTGTTTATTTCACTCAGCATCAATGGTGAGCTGTACGTGCCGCTGCACCGCGTCAGCGCCGTGCTGGGCAGATGGGCCACTGACCGCGCCAGGGTGCGCAAGGGGGACCGGACATCCTGGAGCTGTGAGCATGGGGGGGCCACCCAGCCACAGCCCCCCAGCAGCTGGGCCCGGGAACGCACCCCACACACATGGGCAGGCCCGGGGGAGCGGGAATGGGGGTCCTGAGGGGGCTCTGGGTGTGATGAGGGGGCTCTGGGGGCCATGAGGGGGCTCTGAGGGGCCCAGTCTGAGGGGACACCGAGCCCTTGGTGTGGTGTTGGGGTGCTGAGGGGCTCTGCGGGGCTTTGGGTGAGGGGGTCATGAGGGGGATTGGGACCCCTGGCCATTGGGAGGTTTTGGGGGGTCGTGAGGGGGCTGAGGATCATGTGATGAGGAGGGACTGAGACCCCCGGCCCTTGCTGGGGGTTTGGGAGGAATCCTGAGGGGGCTGAGGGCCCTTTGGTGAGGTTTGGGTGTGTTGGGAGCTCTGAGGGTCCCCTGGTGAGGGTGTGACTGGGGAGGAGGGGGAGCCCCTGACCCTTGGTGGGGATTTGGGGGGTCATCAGGAGGATGAGGGTTCCCTGGTGAGGATGTCATGAGAAGGGGTTGAGACCCCCAGCCCTTGGTGGTAATTTGGGGGGATCCTGAGGAGGCACCAAGGGGGCAGAGGATCCCTTGGTGAGGTTTAGGGGGTCCAAAAGAGGGGTCATGAGGGGGCTGAGGGTGCCTTGCTGAGGCCATCATGAGCCCCCAGCCATTGCAGGGGAATTTGGGGGATCCTGAGGGGGGTGCTGAGCCCAGACTGAGCCCCACAACCCTTGCTGGGGATTTTGGGAGGAGTCTTACAGGAGCCTTTCAAGGGGAAACACTTGGATTCCAACATGGGGACCCTTCTGGGGAGGTCAGGGGGGAACTTTTAGTAATAAACCCCTTGGATTTCATTGTAGGGACTCCTAGGAAGGGCAGAGGGGGTTTTTAGGGATAAACCCCTCGGATTTCAGTGTGAGTACCATCCAGGGGAGGGCAAAGGAGCATTTTTAGGGATAAACCCCTTGGATTCCAACCTGCAGACACTTCATTCCCATTCCTGGCTCTTCAGCAGTGCTCTCCAGCTGCTGCTTTTTCACATCCAAAATTGTAGCTTTGCCCCAGAAAACACCTTCCCATGGGAATATTCCTGCTGTGTGGAAACTCATCGTCCTTTTCCCAAAGAAAGCCCTTAAACTTTGTGGCTTTAATCCCTCAAACCCCAGGGTGGGGTTTGGTTTTCAGGGATCCCTCTGGATCCTCCCACCGTCGCACTTCGCTCCGGGTCGGTTAAGTCCAATTACTGATTAATTCCAGGGATTTCCGAGCTGCAGAAATGTTTTGCTGCCAGCTCTGGAAGTCCAAGGGGTGTGAGGAGCTGTCAGGACCTACCTGTGGCTGGAGAATCCTGCAGAAATCCCAGCTGGGATTTGGCTCTGTCCCAGCTGACCCAAATTCCCGTTCTTTGATTTTTCCGTGCAGGAGAAGTGCTGGGAGCAGGAGAAATTCTGTACCTGGATGTGCCAACTGGGGGAGCAGTGTTCCCAGGCTGAGCGGGGGGAGGGTTTTGTGGGCACTGGGATGAAATTTTCCCTCATTTTTGAGCATTTTGGGGAACATTTAAAAAGCTGGGTTTGGCATGAGAGAGAGGTTTGGAGCTTGGTGCTGGAATTTTGGGGTTCAAGTGGCCGCTCCCAGGTGAGGACTGGGGAATGGTGTGTGAAATAATTAAGCCCTGCGGTTAATGATGGTTAATGAAGGGAGTTTGCTTGTGGTCTCCCAGTTCTGGTATCCCTATGACAGGTGGAAGGATTGGGAATTTCCTCTTGGTTTATCCATTTATTTCCTGGGAGAGGTGGCTTTAATTTGTCCCTGTGTCCTGTAGGAATGCCAAGTTGGCTCTTGCCCTATTCCAGTATTTATGTATCCCAATATTCAATATTCCAATATGTATGTATCCTAATATTCAATATTCCACCAGTATTCCTGTATCCTAGTATTTCCATAATCCAGTGTTCCTGCATTCCAATATTTCAGTTTCCCGACAGCTCTGTTTTCCAATATTTAAATATTCTAGTATTCCAATTTTTGCAATAGTCCTGCATCCCAGTATTTCAATATACCTATATTTCAGGATTCCTGTGCACCAATATTTCAAGATTCCTATATTTCAATATTTCAGTATTCCTGTTTTCCAATATATCAATATTACAATATTTTAATATTCCTATATTTCAGTTTCAGTAATCCTGCCTTCCAATATTTCAATATTCCAGTATTTCGATATTCCAGTATTTTACTATTTCAGTATCCCAGTATTCCAACACTGCTGTATTCCTATTTCCCTATATTCCAATATACCAATATTCCCATAACTCAATGTCCCCATATTCCAATATCCCTATTTTTCAATATTCCAAAATTACCTAGTTCCCACAGCCCAGCTGTCCCATCTTTTGCTGCAGAAACCACCCCAAAATTCCTGAGTCCCATCCATGTTCTGGCAGCATGAAAGCCCCCTTATTTTCCTCAGCTCTATGAAAATCCCAACTCCTGGAATTACTGGAACAGGAAACAATAACCCAGGAGTCCCAAAATAGCTCTGATTTCCCTTCCTTTCTGTCCTGGTTTAGGGCAAATTTGTTAAAGAATCTGCAAAGGAGGGCCCCTCCAGAAAGCGAAACCCACACGGCCCCTCCCCCCAACTGGTTTGGGAAAAAATTCCTCAGAGAGAGGTGGAAAGAACCTGTTTATTTCAGGCACAGCTGCCCCCAGAACACAAAATTACAATACCCGATGACACCGCTTTGAGAAAGATGGCAAAATCAGAAAATCTCTTTCGGGGGGTGGTTGCTCTGTTCTCAGTCCCTCCGGCGCTGGGCCAGCCGCTGCAGCCAAACCTTCGGTGTTCCCGGGTCCCAGTCCAGAGCAGGTTCGAGATGGTCACAGAAACAGGAGAGGAGAAACAGTCCAGGAAGCAATGTGGACTGTTTAGCTAGAACTAGCTAATAAGCAGAGGTGAAAGCAGAGCAGAAGCAAGAGCAGAAAAAGACAGCAAGCAAAAGCAGCAAGCTGAAGCTGGAAGTGAAAAAACAGCCCTATGTACTGCTCGTCTCTGTGTCTCTGATAAGAGAAACCCAAAGAAAACTTCCACTCTTCAGAGCCGGGCTTAAAGGCACAGAACGGATGAATGGGGATATACAAGCATCATAACGTCACCCCAGGACACTTTCACAGGAGCAGTGGCATCGGGGCGGGAAATCTGCTCTCCCGGCCATCCCGGATCCTCCAGAGGGAACTCCCCAAAATCCAGGCCCTGGAGCTCCGGGAGGAGCTGCCTGGGTGGATTTGGGATGTTCAGGGTGTTGATTCTGTGCAGGATTTCCTTCCCAGCTCCTGGAATTCCCAGCAGACTGGCCCCAAGGAGGGGAATTTTTGGGGAGGAAGAGCCTGAAGCAAGGAGGCTGTTCTGCTCCTGAGGGATTCCTGCTGGGAGTTATGGGGATATTTGGGATGTGGACACTCACCTGTGGCTCTGGCACTCCACAGCTCATCCCTATTTTGGAAAACCCTGGAGATCACCCATCCAAGTGTGTTTTCCATGAGAAGCCCACTCTTCCCCATCCTTATCCAACACCAACAAATGCTCCATGTCCTTTTTCCATCCTTCCCTTCCACATCCAGCATCCAGCTCCTCCCTGTGCCATTCCAGGCTCTGGAATGCTCTGGAATCTGCAGGGACAGAACAATAGGAGCTAATTGAGCTCTTGAGTAATGCCTGGAATGTCGATCATCACCAATCCACCAGGAAGAGAAGGTCTGGAGCTGTTTGAGGAAGGACAGAATGAAGGAAAATGGGATTTATCCCTAACACTGAGTGGGAAAATGGCCGGATTTAGGTGGGGTGGACAGGGCTGGGGCATCCTGGATCCCACCAGACTCATTCCTGCTGCAGGAAAACCTCTGGAACAGGTGCAGCACTGAGAAGGTGTCAGGTTTTGAAGGAATAACCTCCGGAATTGGCATCTTCCCAACATTCATAGGTGAGGCCAAAGGCTTTTCCCTCAGGAGGTTGGACTGTCCCTTCTCTCCGTGGCCTCAGTTTCCATTTTGTGGGATGGGAGAAGCTGGCTCTGCCTTGGAAAGGTCTGGAATGATCTCTACACTGCAGTGGGAGCTGCTGGCTTGGCACATTCCTGGTGTTCTGCTCACCAAAGGTGCTGCTGGGAATTCTCCCCAGGAACAGGCAGTGGGAATTTCCTTGTCCAGAAGCTCTGAGGGGTCTTTAACCTTGGAAAATTTAGGAAATGGATTGGAAGTAGCAGCTAAAATCTCTTTGATCGCCAGCTGATTCCTCTTCCCATTCTTTTCTTTTCCCCTTTCCCCCCCCTTTTCCCTCCCCTCTCCTTCCCTTTCCTCTGGAATTTCTCAGATCTTCATGCACCCCATCATTCTGAGGGGTCTCCATCTTCAGGATGCTCCTTGCCCAGCTCCTCACAGTGAATTCCCCTGACAGACCCCAAGTCAGGGAATTTTCCCAAATGATGGTGGAAAATTACTCAATCCCTGTCAGAACAGGAACCCTGGAATGTTTTCCGTGTCATGGGGCCCTTGCTCATCCGTGTTGGCCTGATAGGAATTCTGCTTCATTCTCATGTTTTGGCAGCAGCTCTGCTCTTCCCAATGGAAGATTCCCAGATCCCAGGATGTCCCAGCCTTTGCCAGCAGATCTGTTTTTCCCAACAGAAGAATTCCAGATCCCGGCCCCGCTGGTGGATGAGATGTTTTCCACACTGCCTCCATTATATCTGGGGAATATACAGGAATTCCCCCACAGAATCCTCGCCTCTGCAGCAGCTCTAAAGCTGCCAGAATCAAAGCCAAGGGGGCAGGGGGGACCCTCAGGTCCTGGCTGCCCCCTGGGGCTGGGCAGAGCGGGGCTGGGCAATGGCCATCCCTGTGCAGTGGGGCTGGGCCATGGCTGGGCCCCATCCTTGGATGGCCACAACATCAGCCACTCCACAATGCACATCACTGTCCCAACAACATCACAATATTTATATCAACCAAATAATCAATAGTGTAATATCAATTTGTATAATATCATGTGAAAGTCAACTTCCATTAACTTTTTTCTCACAATACATACCAGTGAAGAGCTGTTATTCCTGTTCCCACATGTTTGCCTAAAATTCCCGTAATTTCAAAGTTATAATAGTTCAGAGAGAAGGGGGTTTTATTTTCCATTCCAAGGGAGGTTCCCACCTTGTTCAGCTTCCTTGATCGAGCTGAAAAAGAAACACCATTTCTGCCAGTTTAAACAAGGAGCTGCATTTTTGTCCCAGTAGCAGGGAACCAGGTCCTGTGCCCCCTTGGAACCGGGATGGGCACCAGTAAGCCACTTAATTGAGAGCACTGGGAGGGGGACTGCAGAGCCACTAAGCACATGGGGGTTAAGAGGAACAAATCTGATTTGATTTATGTCTTAACATATGCTACGCATGAGGTGAAAAATGACTCTGTGGGTTGTACATGTGCTGGGAAACCTGTCCCTGGTGAGGCTTCACACAACAGAGAAGCAGGGGAGAGAAAGCTGCAGTGATGGGGCTGTGAGTGACCCCCATGGGCTGGTGGGACAGATGCCGAGGAAAAATGTCTGTGGAAAAATGCCCAGGAAAGGGGGCTGTGGGAGAAGCCTTTGCAAATAAGAGCAGCAAACTGTGACACCACAGGGGTGTTTTGCGGGTTTCTTGGAAGGGTCTGGGGTTCACTCAGAGGGTCAGCTTGGCCCTCCTCCCCTGTGGAATTCACATTCTCTGGACCTGGGAGAAGCAGTGAGAGAAGCAAAGAATGACCCAAACAATTCTCATCTCATTTACAGCTCCTGTGTTTTTCACAAGTGGAATGCATCGTGGAAGATTCTTTACCTGAAGGGAATTGGTGATTGGATTCTGGTGTCAGTGTTTTGATTCAGTGACCAATTGAATCCAGGTGTGTGTCTGTGTCAGGACTATTGGCTGACAGTCATGAGATTGTGTGCAGTGGAGTGCTGTTGAGCGCTTGGCGGATTCAGTTTAGATGTAATGTAATATAATATAGAATAATACAGTATAAAAAAGTAATTAATAAGCATTTGGAAAGATGGAGTCAGATGTTGTAGTGTATTCTGTTAGTTTATTTAATTACTCCCCCATTTTCTGTAATGGTTCTGCCCTCACCAGTTCTTCCTGCCATAGTACTGTCAATTATTTGGTTACCTTGGTTACTCCCGCCACAGTTTATGTCAATCCTCTCTGTTATATAATTTCCCCTCCCCTGTGTTTCCTTATATGTGAATTTGTTCTCCTTCCTGGGCCCAGTCAATCACTCCCCACTCCTCCTAGTTTGCCCGAATCTTTTGTGCTTAGGGAGACTTGATTGGCTGTGGCTCCGGGGCCCCTCCTTTACATTGTTTCTATTGGGTTTTCCCTCATGTCAGTTATCCTAAGTCCACTCCCTTGCCTTCCCCCATTGGTTCCTTGTAAACCCCTCCCATGAATTCCTCCCCCCTTTATAACCCTGTTGCACCCTTTGTTCAACGTCACTCACTGGCAGACACGTTAGATTAAACATCTGGGTGTCTGTCACTCCCTGGTTGCTACAATAAATCTGACAAGTCCCCAGTGAGTGTCCGGACTCTTTACTCTTGTCAGCCAGCAGCAATTCCATCCGCTGTGAGCACAGCCCAAAGCCTTCTGATGCCGAGGGGTGCTGACATATTTGCAGTTGGGTGTTGGCCGCCCTTCTGCCAGCTGGACACCTGACCATAACGCCACACCTCACTGCAGTCAGATGCATCATTCCTCCCAGACGTCAGGCAAAAATATCACTGACACTCCCCCCCCCCTCAGTTTTTCCTCTGGATGGTCGTTCTTCCCTGTCCGCACCCATTCTTCCCTGCTTCGCTGCTTCCACGAGGCAGCTCACTCCTGCTTGTCCTGGACGTTCCTTCATTGCTTTCCCGATGGAATGGATGCTGCCTGCATCCACCCGCCGCCTCTGCCATGTTTCCCATGCTGCCCACAGCACCGAGCCTGCTGCACCTGCCCCCGCAGCCCCAGCCCACGGCAGCCAGCCCAGAGCCCCCAATGCCGCAGCACCAGCCCGCAGCCAGCCCGCAACAGCCAGCCTGCAGCCATCGCTCGCCCATGCCAGAGACACGCAGGTGCCGTCCTTGGAAATCACGCCCAGCCACTCACAAAAGCCATGTGGGCTCGCCCTGGCTTGCAGCACACACACTCCATCTGCCCAGCTGATGCCCACAGAGCACCCGAGCTTCTTGCGGTAACGCTGTCCCTGTCTTCAGTTTCTGTCTCTATCCTTTTCCCTTTCTACTCCCTTCTCTCCCCCTTCGGTAAGAACACTTACCCTCCTTTATCAATATTCAGTTCTCAGATATAATATTGCTGTGTTTGTGTTTCATTTTCATCTGAGAAACCTTTCAGCAAGAATCCTCCCCGACTCCCCCTTTTACAGCGGGATGGGACAGGGGTAGTGGGAGGGGAATGGGGAAGCCCTGGGTGCACTGCAAGCGCTGTGGGGAGAGAATGGGGCAGTCTCTGAGGGTACTTGGGCACTTGGACGGGGCTGGGGAGCCCCTGCAGGTACGAGCAAAGGGATGGGGAAGCCCTTGCGGGTACAGGGAGAGGAAATGTGGAGCCCAGGGTGCCCTGTGTAGCCTTCTCCTGACCCATGACCGCCTCCCTTGGAAGGATGGGCAACCAAAGGAGGCATGGAGGGAGCACACCCAGTGTCACCCTGTGCCTCCCGCTTCCCAGAGCATCACAACTTTTGGTGTACATTTTCATAAATGTCACTGGGTTCCCACGGTTGCCTTTGCAGCTCCATGTACGTTGGCTGAGGATCCTCCACTGGGGGTGCCAGGGGGTCTGGAGGGGCCCTGTGGGAACAAGGGGGTGTGTGGAAAGATATGGCAGGTGTTGGGGGTTTGAGTAAAAGGTGTATCATGGCTGGAGGCTGCACTCACCTTTCCTGGTGCTTCCTGGCATCTGCAAAGAAAACTGGACAGGTGACTTGGGAGACCCAGGGGCCCCCATTCACCCTTGGAAATGCTGAACCACCACCAGACACACAATTCTGCCCAAGCCCCCCCAGTATTCCTGATGCCCTCCCCAGTATCCCTGACCCACCACACTTGCACCAACACCCTGAGCCCCCAGAGCCCCGAGCCTGTCAGGGAGGGGTACCCCTGATAGAACTTCCAACATCCCTGCACGACCCTGCAGATACCCCCAGGGCTCTGAGCCATGGTCACTGGGGGCTGAGTCCCTCCCTGGTCAGGGGCTGTGGGTGCTGCCCTAGGGCCCCCATCTCTGGGGGCCTTCCAATGTCTCTCCATGATCCCTGTGCCCCCATTTTTACCCACCCACACAGTGCCACTGGTGCCAGGCCACAATGACACCCACAAGCAGGAGCAGGAACAAAAGGGCTCCACCGACCCCTGTGGTCACTGCAAGACACAGAATGGGACAAAATGAGGTCACCCATCACCCCAGGGGTCCTACAGTCCCTAGTGACCAGGTGTGATCCCACCTGTGACCCAGGGTGAGCCAGGTGTCACCTCCAGGGCCAGCTCAGGGCTGAGTGCCTGGAACATGCGGTGCCCGTCCTGTCCCAGCTGGTTGGTGGCCATGCACTGGTAGGTGCCTGAATGTCCCACATCGATGTCCCTGAGCTCCGGGACGGGGACCGTGGGCCAACTCCTTCCCGTTGTGCAGCCAGGTGAAAGTGAGAGGGGCTGAGCCCACCTGCACCGAGCAGTGCATGGTCACGTTGTCACATGCACGCACCTGGCGTGACAGGGGGACGGGGGTGATGGTTGCATTGGCCGCGGGCACTGTGGGGAAAGAGACACGGCTGGCACCTGGCGAGGTGGGATGGGGGTGCAATGGGTGGAGTCACCCCCAGCCCGAGCATCCCGCGCACCCAAGACAGTGACATTCAGGGGGTCACTCTCAGCCACGCTGTCCCCATCACTGACCCGGCACTGGTACTGGCCACTGTCATTGCCCCCAATGTGGTTCAGCTCCAGGTGGGGGCCGGTGCCCAGCGTTGCCGCTGTGCCCTGCCGGTGCCTGGAGAAGGTCAGGGGACCTGTCCCCACAGCCACCACGCAGCTCAGCACCAGGGAGTCCCTGAGTGCCACCTGTTCCACGGGGGACTGCACCAACAGTGACGCCCCTGAGAGTGGGACACCTGTGGGGATACAGGAGGGGTGGGAGACATGGGAGGGGAAACAGGGGGGATTGGAGGGGAGCTGAGAGGATCCCAATGAGCAGAAGGAGACCCTGGAAGGCATTTGGAACCTGGGGACAATGGCGAGACCCCGTGGGAAGGGGGAGAGACCCAGGCAGTGATGGAGAACCAGACGAGAGGCTGAGGAGACACAGAGAATTATTTGGGGTTTAGAGAGGGGCGGGAGGAGCCAGGGAGGGAAGGGAGAGCAGAGGGTGGAGCAGGGACCTTGGAAGGGGTGGGGAATCCAGGGAGGAATCGGGAGGACAAAGAGAGGGAGGAGGGATGTGCAGGGGGAACTGGGCGGTCCTGGGGGAAACCAAGAGGGACTTGGGAAATTTTGGGTGAGCCAGGGAGGAGAAAAGGGATGAAGGATTCAGGCAGCGGTGGGGAAACCCTTGGAGGATGTTGGGCTTCCCTGTCCCCATCCCTGCACTCACTGTGCACTGTCACTGAGACCAGCTCCGACTCCTTCCACAGTGACACCACCTGGCCCCTGCAGCTGTAGTGGCCGCTGTGGTGGAGCTGCAGAGGAGACAGGGACAGCTCAGTCCCGTCATGGGGCCAGTCCAGTTTCTTCCCATCAGGGTAGAAGGACACATTTGTGAGCTCTTTGTTCTGCCAGCCCCGGCAGTGCAGTGTCACCATATCCCCTCCAGCAGCGCCCGTGCTGGCACCTGCAGCACCACCAGATCTGGGGGACAGAGGGGTCCTGTCACACCAGGGGCGTCAGGAGAGTGATGATGGCACTGGAAGGCACCAGGGGCCACCCATTTTTAGAGAGAAGTCTCCTTGCACAGGGATTCTCTGTGATGTCACCAGATCAGGGGATAGGCTCTGGTCACACAGGAGGTGACCCATGAAGCGGAGCCCACCCAGAGCCCTTGGGGCCCCTGTAGATGTCAGGCTGGGGACAAACACTCAAACACCCCTCATCATCCAAGACTCTCACAAGGGGGCTGAGCCCAGTGTCCCTTCTGAAACAGGCGTAGGTGCCACTCTCGGTGACATTGAAGTGTTTGAGTCTCTTCTGCCACCAGCTCTACCCATCCCTGACCCAGATAGTGTCACCAGTGGTCCCCGAGCCCTGGCAGGTCAGTGTCACCTGGTCCCACAGCACTGCCGGCATCCAGGGGGGCTACACGATGATCCAGGTGGTCTGGGAGCCTGCAGGTGACAGGGGACACCAGCCTGCCAGGGCCAGTGTGGGGCTGGGAACAGCAGGGTGGGGCCATGGCATCCCCTGAGGACTCACCAGTGAGGCCAAGGGTCTGGGCTGGAAGGGAGGACAGGGCTCAGTGGGGGTGGCACTGCAGGGACAGAGGCATGGGGGCATGGGGTATGGTGGCTGTCCCCAAAGTGCTTTTCT
Source organism: Zonotrichia albicollis (assembly GCF_047830755.1). Lineage (NCBI taxonomy): Eukaryota > Metazoa > Chordata > Aves > Passeriformes > Passerellidae > Zonotrichia > Zonotrichia albicollis. The sequence goes on along the minus strand of NC_133827.1, from coordinate 2,302,441 downwards.
GTGACATGGACCCCTTGTGGATAGAGACACTGCAGTCAGCTCTTGCTCAGGCACAACACCAATCATGCTGTGGACACCCCTGAACTGGGGATACCACAGGCACCCCATGTTGGCACAGGTCACCCCCACCAGCCCCATGATGCCTCCCAAAATCTTTGCCCCATCATTTTTGTCCACATATTCCTGTCCTCCTTCTCCTGTCCCCAAAGCCACCCTATGGCTTCGGTCATCTCATGCACTGACTCTGCTGGCCTTGGGGATCTCAGGGGACCCCTCAGCCCCCCTGTGCACCCTCCCCTCTCCATCCCCATCCCCAGGGTGTCAGGCCCGTGCCCAGGGCACTCACCCCACAGGAGCAGGGCAACCTTCCTGGCCATCCCGGTGTCCCCAGCCATGTGGACTGGCTGTCACTCACTGCTGGGGGTGACTGTCCCCTCACTGGTGGCTTTTTGGATAAAGGCGAAGGAAACGATGTCAGGTCTTGTCCTCACGTGTTGGTTGCCCCTGGTGGGGGCAGGGTGGCCACAAGCACAGGGTCGTGGGGATGTGACTGTGGGGACAGGCTGTGGGAAGGGTTGGAACAGGATGGGGACAAGTCTGGGTGGGACACAGTGGGACTAGAGTTTCCCATGAGTGGGGGACTCAGGGTGTTTGGGGACCTGGGGATGGGTGTCCAAACAAATGGGGGTCCCAGGGATGGGGTCCCTGAAAATAGGGATCCTACGTAGGGGGAGTCACCAGGGATGGGGGGGCGGCATGGGAATGGGGGTGCCTAGGGCTGGGGAGACTCAGAGATGGGAATCCCAATGGAGCATGGGCTCCAGGATTAGGGGTCAGAGGATGGGGATGCTGGGGGAATGGTGGTCCCTTTGGGAACCTTGAGAGAATCAAGATCCTGAGTGAAGGGAGATTTCAGGAGATGGAATGAATAGGAGAGGGTTCCTTGGGAATGGGATGCTGGGCCATGGAGATCCAGGGGAATGGCATTACTGGCATGGGGGTCTCAGGCAAGGTGGGACATAAGGAATGGTGTTCTGATTATTTGATTTCAAGGGCAATGGGATGCCAGGGATGGGCGGTGGCTTGGTGAGCCTCTGGGTCAAAGCTTCTTCCCTGGGTGCCTCAGATTTTTGGGTGATCCAGGGTCCAGCAAAGTCTCCTCAGGGTACTTACGGTTTAGGAGCATAGGAGCATCACCGCAGGTAGATTCCAAGAAGGTCTGGGTCTGCGTCCCCATAGACACCAGAGACTTTTCGCCTCTTTATTTCCATTTCCATTATTTTACCCCTCAATTTCACAAGCCCCCAGTTTGTGCCTTGATGGACCCATGGATGCCTTGAGCAGGGAACCGGCTGGGGGGAAGCCCAGGGTGGGGGAAGCAGGGGTGAGGTGTCTGCAGGGAGGGCTGGGGAGGCTGTGGGAGACGGGGGTGTCTGACAGTGCCCTTCCAACATTTTCACTTTCTCTCTCCTGCACAGAAGGCAGAGGCCGTTTGTGCTGGGTGTCACACGGGGGGGGGAGGGGTCTGTCCTGGGGGGGCACATCCAGGGGGATCCTGTCCTGGAGGGATCCTGTCCCAGGGGGACACATGCTGGATAAGGGGCTCCTGTCCTAGGGGTTGGCAACTCTGGGGGGCTCCAGACTTCTCCATTCTTGCTCATCCCCTGCAGGATCTGAGCCACCAAGAGCAGCTGGGGAATGGAGCCCCAGCCAGGAAGGAGCTCCCAAACTCCTGCTCCTTGAAGCCAGTGGCCATCCAAGGATGGGGCCCAGCCATGGCCCAGCCCCACTGCACAGGGATGGCCATTGCTCAGCCCTGCTCTGCCCAGCCCCAGGGGGCAGCCGGCACCTGAGGGTCCCCCCTGCCCCCTTGGCTTTGATTCTGGCAGCTTTAGAGCTGCTGCAGAGGTGCGAATTCTGTGGGTGGAAAAAGGCCTGCCTGTGCTTTGCTCAGCCTTGCAAGAAGCACAAACCTCAAAGGGAGCCCAAGCAGTGGCTCTGCATATGCCTTTGATGTTTTCAGAGCAGGGCTGACTGGAATCCCCTCTGCAGAGGCAGTTGAGAGGGAATCAGACCAGAGATGCAGCAATTTATCACTTTGTCCCTCTCACCATGTATTGTAAATACATATTATTTTACTGGAATTTTACAAATTTTAAAATGGAATTTATATATGTAATGTTAAAGTAACTTTGTTACAAAGAGATAGTTTTTATTTCTGTTGTTCATTAAGATTTTTGTAATAGCTGAAATAAGTATGCTTGTTGTAAAATTCCTGCTTGGATGGGATACATCTGATGAAGACAGGATGAGGATACCTGCTACAGATATGCCAACCATCAGCACTCACCACCTGAAGAGAATGTGGACCCAGGCCCAGAAATGAAGATGATGATAAGAAAGGACTAAAAGCATATCCAAGGAATAATTCTCTTAAAAGGCAGATCCAAGGATGAGCCATGTTAAACAATTCATGGAATATAAATTAGTTTGGGGAAAAATTTTTCTATGCATAAGTGTATATGAATATGCAACAGGCTTAGCTAAGGGAAAAGGTATCTAAGAGGTAAACTGAAAGAGAACAGTGTGTTCTTGGCTGAGTGCCAGGATGCACCCACCCATACCAACCTTTGCTCTATGGTCCTTGTCTCCTATTGTCCTTTATTAAACTTTTAAAATTTTCACAGGAGAGAGAATGTGTTTTTCACATGCTTCAAAGATGAGAATTCTGTGGGGGAAAAAGGCCTGCCTGTGGTTTGCTCAGCCCTGCAAGAAGCACAAAACCCAAAGGGAGCTCAAGCAGTGGCTCTGAGGCGGCCTTTGATGGTTTTCAGAGAAGAGCTGGCTGGAAACTCCCCCTAAAAAAGCAGCTGTGAGGGAACAAGTCCAGAAATGCAGCAATTGATCATTTCGTCCTTCTAGGGAAGGGAGTGAGAGAGACCAAAAAATCCTGCAAAGACAACAACAATCTTCTCAACAATCTCACCAGGACCCTCCTCCTCCTTCCTGTCTCAAACCTGAAGCCCTTTAGAACATCGTGGAAAGTATTTTTGGGCTCTGGCTCAGTTGTGAGACAAGAGAGAAAAGGATGGAAATGTCGAGCAGGGGCACTACCCCGCAGCTGTGGTGGGGCTGTGGGGAGGGATCCTGTCTGAATTCCAGATGTCCCCAAAACTGCTCCTTCCCTGCCCTCCTCACCCGCACAGGGCACTGGGAATAGATAAGGCTGTTCCCCGCCCCTGCCTCGCTTCACTTCCCAGACCTGTGGGGGCCTTACCCTGACAACACTTGGTCCCGACACATCGCGACAGCGGCTTCGGACACGCTGCCACAGTCGGTTTGGACACCCCGTGACTGTCCTGGCACTCGCAGCGCGATGGCAGCTGGACCCTTCCCGGCGCTCTGGGACCACCATTGCGGTCCCTCCTTTCAGCAGACCCCACCACAGGGTCTCTGCTCCCCCCTGTCCCGGGGTCTCCCTTCCGCCGTTTCGCTCCCTCCACGCTCGGGGCTCCCCAGTGGGGTCCTGGTCCCTCCATCCCGGCCCCTCCCACCCGCTGCTCCCCGGCCCCTCAGGCCATGCCCCCCGACAGCCCCGGGGCCGGCACCGGAAGAGGCTGCCGAGCCCCTGCAGGATGAGACGTTCCTGGGGCAGCGCCGGCTGAGCGGGGCCCGGCTGTCTCACACCGTCCTTGCCTGCAGCACTCGGGCTCCAGCAGCCCCGGATGGTTCCTTCAGGATTTGCCGACCGCTCCCAGAGTGCTGCCCTTTGTTGGGAACGAGCCCAGGAGCACCTGAATCACCCAGGAACCTCCTGTGATGCTGTGCCTGAGCTCTGAGGGGTTTGGGAGCCGATGGGTGTCACTGCTGTGTCCCAAAATGTCGGGGGAGCAGGAATGGCAAGTGGTGCCCCAACATGTCCCTGCCCTGTGGGTCTCACCTGAGCACCCTGCGGTATTCTCAGCGCTCCTGCTCCACCTGCATGTCCAGGTGCTGTTCCCATGGGACACCTGCTCCAGCCACTCCTGCCTCAGGTGCTGCTCCAGCTCGGCCTTCCTGGCCAGCCAGTGGAAAGCAGTGGCCACATGGCACAGGTACAGAATCATCCCCAGCAGCAGCAAAAACCTTCCGGGCAGCCTAAAAAGCTCCTTGTGGGCAGAGCTGGCAGCATCTGACTCGCAAATTGTATCCAGTGCTGCCTTGTGTAGCCCAAAATCCCCAGGAGAGACAGCGGAGCTGTGTGTTTGTGAACAGGGATGCTTTAGGAGCACTGCTGAACTTTAGGACCCTGGCTTAATTACAATGCCTCCTTAAGGGTCTGCAGCACCCAGAGCAGAACAGGGGCATTGGCCCAATCAGCTCCAATTGTGCCCCATTTTGCCGTCTCAAGGCACTGCTCCCATCCCAGGCTGTCCTTGTGCTCCAGCTACTGCTGCAGAGCCCTCGGGGCTGTGGCTCTGCTCTCTTCTTCCTCCGCCTCATCCCTCTGTGGCTTCTGAGTTGGGACCAGGAGTGGCCAGGAAGAGCAGGAACTCCAAACATGCTCTGCAGTTGCCTGAGCTCCTCAACATCCCAGAGGAATTCAACATTCCCAGAGCTGCTGTTCCCAGGCTGAAAGAGGAAAAGGGAGTGAAAGGCTGAGGGCTTGCAGGAATTGTGGCATAAAGCCACCCGAGGTGCTGCTGTGGACCTGAGACCTGCCTGGGGTCAGGTTCTGCCTTCCTTCCATTTGGGATCATGGAGAGTGCTCACGGGTGTTGTGCAGGGCGTGTGCCTGGCCCCGGGACACTGCTACGCTGCCACTGGGCACTGGGATCCAACCTGCTGCCTTGGCGGCTTCTGCCTGCTGCCAGTGGTGCTGCCGGGAGCGATTGGTGCCCGTGAGTTTGCAAAAGGTGCGATTTCCCCTCCTCCCTCCCGTCCCAGGCCGCCGTGGCCCCTGAGGGGATGGAGCTGGACCGGGGCGCCCCCTGCTGGCTGGGAGTGCTCCCTGCATCGCCCCCTGCTGGCTGCAGTTGTAACTGCACCAAAGATGAACAAAGAGCACTGAGAAGAAGGAAATGTTCTAGTTTTGTATTGTTTATTCTGTTCTTTTTTTATAAATTTCCTCATAAAGAATGTTTATTTCTTTTTCCTACACTTTTGCATGGATGCAGCATCATTTTTGGAATAAAAATGCTTTTAGCGATTGGTCTTCTTATTGTAGCAAAGTTTCCACTTTCCTTGGCAGATATTTCTCCCTATACCAAGATACTTAAAAACTCCTGGGTTTCAGCATGGATAGGAAAGACACTCCCTAAGGACACATGCTCAGGGACTTGGCCACCTCATGCTCTGCCTTTTAAGCCAGTTGGGCCACCAAAGGCCCTCTCCCCAGCTGGCACTTCTGGTCACCCAGCCACTCAGGAGCCGGCTTTGGCAGAGCATCACACTGTCCCCAGTGTACAAGGGCTGACAGACTGATGGACAGACGGGGCCCTGTCCCAGCAAAAGCAAGGCCTGACCCACCCCTGCCACTCACAGCTGTTTCAAAATGTCTCCAGACATCAAACTTTTCCTGTTGCTGACTCCCCCACCCTATGCCATGGCCTGATCCTGACTGCCCTGGAAAAGGGGAAGCTCTGGAATCCCCACAGAGCCTTTGGACATCATTGTGTGGGCAACAGGGCAATGGAGGGGTTCGGGACAGGGAACACAAGAATCCAGAGCCTCTTGAAGACCGCTTTGGCCATCAGAACAAGGGAGGTCCAGGGCCCTGTCCTCAACAAACAAACCCTGGAAACTCTCCCCGGCAGGTTTCCTCCACCTTCCTAGGATTCCTCCTTCCAACCCTTGGGACTCTGAACTTTGTTGCTGTTGCTTTTGGTTGTATTCTGTCTGGTTGCTGTTTCAGGAAATTGTTCTTCTCTCAGCCCTTTGGCATCTTTGTGCCTCCATGGGGAGGGAGAGGCACAGTTTTTAGAGGCAGCACACACACGAGTGGGTGCCCATGGGTGGGGACCCCCAGTGCCCCCCAGTTCCCCCCAGTGTCACAGCACTTTCCCGTAGATGTCACCGGGTTCCCATGTTCGACTGTGGGATCCCCACAGCCCCACGTAGGTCTCCTGGGGATCCTGGGGGACAGTAACATTGGGGGGCCCTGCAAAAAACACCAGTTGTAGGGACCAAGGTGGGGGTTGACAGATGTGAGTGACGTGTCACTGTCCTCCTCATCACTGTACTCACACTGTGCCTGTTCGCTGCTCACAACGTGGGTGTATGGAACCTTCCCCTCCTCTGGGGAGAATGTTGGATCTGGGGGAGCCCTGTGGGGATAAAGACAATGTGTGGAAGGGGCTGGAGAGTTGTGGGGTGGGGTAATAGGGGACGCATGGCGGGAGAGCCCCACTCACCTGTCTTGTTGCTTCTTGGCAGCTGCAAATAAAAGAGGGGAGGGGTGACTGTGGGGTCCCTGGGCCCTGACCTCACTCAGGAAACCTGTACCCCCCTGGGACCCTTATTTTCTCTCAGGATCCCCAAGCATCCCTGAAGCCCTTTAGAATTCATGAAACTCTCCAGTTCCCCCAGGCCGACTTAGCCTCAAGAACCCAAAGCCCAGCAGGAACAGAGACCCTCCAAAAGCCCCCAGGGCCCCTGAAAGAAACCCCAACATCCCTGCAGAACACTCCAGCACCTCCCCAAATCCTGCAGGACCCCTGGGCAAGGTCACAATTCTGGGGCTGTGGGTGCTGCCCTATTGCTCCCCAGCTCTGGGGGCCTCTACAGCTCCCAGAGACCCCCGTCCCCTCATTGTCACCGACCCACACGGTGCCACCAGTGCCAGGCCGCAGTGACACCCACGAGCAGAAGCAGGAACAGAAGGGCCCCACCGACCCCTGCAGCCACTGCATGAAACAGAGGGAGACACATCAGGATCACCCATCACCCCAGGTTTCCTGCACTCCCCGGTGACCCTGTGTGACCCCACCTGTGTCTCTGTGTCCCCATGTTGTCACCATCAGTGCCAGCTCAGGGCTGAGTGCCCGGAAAACACGGTGCCTGTCCTGTCCCAGTTGGTTGGTGGCCATGCACTGGTAGGTGCCTGAATATCCAACATTGATGGCCCTGAGCTCCAGGAGGGGACCCCGGGCCACCTCCTGCCCGTTGTGCAGCCAGGTGAAGGTGACAGGGGCTGAGCCCACCTGCACTGAGCAGCGCAGGGTCACGTTGTCACCTGCACGCACCTGGTGTGCCAGAGTACCAGGGGTGATGGTGGCATTGGCCACGGGCACTGCAGGGACACAGACAGGGCTGAGGGCACAGGGAGGGGCTGGCAGCCGGAGCGGGGGGATAGGGACAGGAGGGGTTGAGAGTGATGGGGGATATTGGGGACAAGATTACACCATGGATGTGTGGAGACAAGGGGAGTGGTGGAAGGACCCAAGAAAGGTCTCTGGGAGACATGGAGGTGCCCAGGCAGGGGACATCAGGAGGATGTGGGGTCTCCCTGTTCCCATCCCTGCACTCACTGCACACCGTCACGTGGAGCCAGGCGCTGCTGTTTTGCATGGCCCCACCCTCGGAGCGCACCTGGCAGCTGTAATTCCCCAAGTGGGAGACCCCCACGGTGGGCACCAGCATCTGCAGGGAGCCCTGCGGGCCCCCCACCACCTGCCCGTCCCAGTAGAACACGTGGAAGAGGAGGGCTCGGGGCCGCAGGGGGCTGGGGGTGCTGAGGCAGCTGAGAGTCAGGGGGAGCTGAAGGATGGCTCAGGGGGACGCTCCAGCACCTGCACAGGGAGGAGCTCAGGGCAGGAGATTGGAGGCAGTGGGGACAGCAAACCCAAGTCCTTGGGGTGGGGCTGTGGGGGTGTTGGGGTTGAAGCTGTGGGGTTCTCACCGTGCACTGCCACTGTCACTGGCGCACACACCACCCACAGCCTGTCTTTCAGCCAACCCTTGCAGCGGTAGGGCCCACTGTGGTGCGGCTGCAGAGGGAACAGGGTCAGCTCTGTCCCATCTCGGAGCTCCACCAGCTGCTTCTCCTCATGGTAAAAGGACACCCAGGTGATCAGGTTGTTCCGCCGGTCCCGACAGCGCAGTGTCACCCTGTCCCCCTCCAGCAGTGGCCTTGCTGGCACCTGCAGCACCAGCCAGTCTGGGGAACAAATGGGTCCTGTCACATCAGGAGGAGGGCTTGGAGGGTCTAAGACAGGAGGGCTTGGAGGGTCCTGAAGGCACCACCCAATAGGGACCCCCCCAGTGGGTCACAGCCAGCATACTAGGGGTCCCCAATTTCAATACAGGGGCCCCTCCACACTGGCATGGTTTGGGATGTCCCCATATGCAGGGGATGGGCTCTGGTCACACAGGAGGTGACCCATGGAGTGCAGCCCACCCAGAGCCCTTGAGGTCCCTGCAGGTGTCAGGCTGGGGACACCCAAACCCCTCTTACTATCTAAGACTCTCATGGGGAGGCTGAGCCCACTGCCGGGTCTGTTACACTCGTAGGTGCCATTCTCAGTGACAGTGAGGCGGTCACATCCCTGCTGCCCCCAGCACTGCCCATCCTTGTACCAGGTGGTGGCACTGGCGGTCCCCGAGCCCTGGCAGGTCAGTGTCACCCAGTCCCACAGCACTGCTGGCATCCAGGGGGGTCCACGACGATCCAGGTGGTCTGGGTGCCTGCAGGTGACAGGGGACACCAGCCTGCCAGGACCAGTGTGGGGCTGGGGACAGCAGGGTTGGGCCATGGCATCCCCTGAGGACTCACCAGCGAAGCCGAGGGTCTGGGCTGGAAGGGAGAAGGGACAGGGCTAAGTGGGGTTGGCTCTTTAGGTACAGCAGCACCAGAGCTCGGGTTTTGGCATCATCCCCAGATTTCTCCTGTGGGGACACCAGAGTGGCACAGACCTCTTAGGAACTGGGGCTACAGGGCCACCTTAGGCTTAGGCAGGACACAGGGACACCGTGGACACCGTGAGAATGGTGATGCCAGGACCATCCCATGCTGGCACAGGTCACCCCCACCAGTCCCATGGTCTCTGTACCCAGGGCCCATCTGCATGGTGCTTTTCCCCTAATTCCTGTCCATGTCCCCACAACTTCCCCAGTCCCATGATGCCTCCCTAAATTCCATCCCCCTGTTATTGTCCCCATGTTCCTTAACCACCTCTCCTGTCCGCAAAGCCACTCCACGACCCTGGTCACCTCATGCATTGACTCTCCTGGCATTGGGGATTTCAGGGGACCCCACAGCCCCCCTGTGTCCCCCCCCTCCACCAGTCTCTGCCTCACCAGTACCCATCCCTGGGATGTCAGGCCTGTGCCCCGGGCACTCACCCCACAGGAGCAGTGCCACCTTCCCGGCCATCCCGGTGTCCCCAGCCATGTGCACTGGCTGTCACTCACTGCTGTGGCCACCGCTACCCTGGCTGGCGGCTCTTCGGATTAAGGGGAAGGAAGCGATGTCACATCCGTCCCTACGTGAAGGTGGCCCTTGGTGGGGGCAGGGTGGGGACAGGATGGGGGCAGGGTGGGGAACTTGTGAGACATGGGGGTGATGGTGGGACATGGTGGGGACATGGTGTTGCCAGAATTTGGAGGCTGAGGCTGTGTAGGGAGCCAGGGATGGGTGTCCCGGGGATTGGGATGCCCACGGGTGGGGTCCCAGGGGAATGGGGGTCCCAACGTTTACATAGACTCAGACTCAGGAATGAGGGTCTATGAACAACGTGGCCTCAAGGGGGATTTCTGATCATGGGATGGTGGCCAAGGATGTGGGTGCCAGGGTTAAAGGGGGGGCCTGTGAGCATGGGGGCCCTGTGAGATTTGGGGTCCTGGGGGAATCAATGTCCCCAAGGGAAGGGGTGTCCCCAGATCTGGAATTACCAGGAGGGGATCCCAGGGAAATTGGGGCCCCAATTGTTGGGTGGACTCAGACTCAGGAATGAGGGTCCAAGAACAACTTGGCCTCCAGTGATCAAGGGGTGGTGGCCAAGGGATGAGGGTGTCAGGGGAAAGGAGGGCTCTGTGAGAATGGGGGTCCTGGGGGTATCAATGTCCCTAAGGGAAGGGAGGTCCCAAGGAGTGGAATTAGCCAGGATGGGGTTCCTTGACGTTGGAGATCCTGGGGAATTTCAGTCCAGGGATGGGGGCTCTAGGGAAGTGGCAACTGAAAGAAATGGGGTCTCATGGTTGAGTTCCAGGGGAATGGGGGTGCCAGGGATGGGCAGTGGCTGGATGGGCACGGGGGTCACAGACCTTCCCTGGGTGCCTCAGGTTTTGGGGTGACCCGGGGCCCAGCATTGTTGTTTCTGGGCAAGCATCACATGGGGGTTCTGGATAGCTCTAACTCTGTGCCCTCCCCTGCTCTTGACTTTTACCTCTCTTTATTTCTCTATTTCCATTACTTTTCTCACTTTTGCGCCAGGTCCCCTCAGCCCCAGTTCCTGGCTCAGCAATCCTGGGGAGCGCCTGAACAGGGAACAATTTGGGGAGACACAGGGGAGGGGAAAAATGGGGTGTGAGGGGTGCAGGGAAGGGTGGGGAGGCTTTGGGGGATGTCTGCTTGTGCTCCCTCAACACTTTCACTTTCCTTTTCCTGGACAAGCAGGAAGAGGCCTTTTGTGCTGAGAGTCAGATGGGAGAGGAAGGGGTTCTGTCCTGGAGGGCTCATCCAGGGGGGTCTTGTCCAGGGAGGATCTTGTTCTGGGGGTGACCTGGAAGAAACCAGTCCAGGGGGTGGCACATCCTGTGGACCCCTGTCAATGCAAGGGTGGGGCCCAGCCATGGCCCAGCCCCACTGCACAGGGATGGCCATTGCCCAGCCCTGCTGTGGACATCCCCAGGTGGCAGCCAGCACCTTAGGGTCCCCCCTGCCCCCTTGACTTTGGTTCTGGCAGCTTTAGAGCTGCTGAAGAGGTGAGAATTCTGTGGGTGGAAAAAGTTCTTGGGTTTTGTTCTTCTTGTTGTTTTCTCAGTGCTGCAAGAAGCACAAAAGCCAAAGTGACACAAGCAGTGAGTCTGTGAAGGCCTTTGATGGTTTTCAAACTAGGCTAGCTAGAAATCTGCCCTGCAGGGGCAGCTGGGAGGGAACCAGTCCGGAAATGCAGCAATTTATCAATTGGTCCCTGTCCCCAGGGTACAGAGAGAGCCCCAGTTCTACTGGAAGAAAACAACAACAATCTGCTCCTTAACCTGACAGGGACCTGGCTCCTTCCTGAGCTGAATTGACAGAGCTGGACAAACAAAAACCATTTCTCCCAGTTTAATCAAAGAGCCGTATTTTGGGTCCAATAAGAGGGACAAGGGTTTTGTGCCTCTTGGCTCTGTGGAAGGGAATGGGGAGACATTGGGGGTACTGGGAGCACTGGAATGGGGAGCTCTGGGCAGCCCCACATGGGACCCCCACTCGTGGCCACCCCACAGACACGGTGAGCACCCATGGGAGCTTGGGGGCACAGATGGTGGGTGCCCTGAGGCAGGGACCCCCAGTGCCCCCAGCGTCACAGCATGTCATCGTAGTCACAGGGGTCCTGCTGTCCCTCGTTGAGTCCCGACAGCTCCGCGTTGGTCACTTGTGGATCCCGAGGTGGGGCAGGGCTGGGGGACACCCATGGGGGCCCTGAGAGTGACACTGCTTGTGGGACCTGGGTGGGGGTGACACCCATGGGTGATGTGTCACTGTCACCCTCTGTACTCACCATCTGCCCATTTGGTGCCCACAACGTGGGGGGTTCAGCACTGCCCCTTCCTCCCAGGGGATCCTGTGGGGATGGCGGGGGTCTGGGTCATGTCTGGGGAGGGGGAAAGGGGAGTCCCAGCAAGAGCCTCCCACTCACCTGTCCTGGAGCTTCCTGGCAGCTGCAAGGAAAAGGGGAGGGGGTGACCGTGGGGACACCGGGACCCCTGATCCTTCCTGGGACCGCGGCAGCTCCAACCACCCACGGGATCCCCATATCCCCACTGCAGCCCCAAATTCCAATGGACCCCTGATTCCCCCAGGACATTCTGATCACCCCTGTACCTCCTGGAACTTCTGCAACACCGCAGTGCCCCCAGTCCCCCTGGTGTCCTCAACCTTCTGAGCCCCCAAAACCCCAAGCATGGCAGAGGAGGGGCACCCAAACTCCCACAGGACCCACAAAGATCCTCCAACATTTCTGCACAGCCCTCTAGGAGCTCTCCAAACCCTCCAGGAACTCCCAATGCACCACAGTGTTCCTCAAAGCCCATCTGGGGATGGCACTAGAGCACAACTAAGATTCTCCAAATTCCCCCCAAACCCCTCAGGACCACCAGACGAGGTCACTGCAGGTTCAGTGTCCCCCAGCTCAGGTGCCCTCGGTGCTGCCAATCTCTTCCCCCACTTTGGGGGCTCCTCCTCACTCAAGGACCCCAATCCCTCCCCCATTGTCACCCACCATGGTGGTGCCAGCAGTGACAGCCCCCGATGACAGCCAGGAGAAGGAGCAGAAACAGGAGGGTCCTGCTGACATTCACAGCCATGGCTGGGGACAGAGGGGACACACCAGGGTCACCCTGAACCCCGGAGGTCCTGAAAACCCCAATAACCCTGTGTGATCTCACCTGTGACCCTGTGTCCCCACGGTGTCACCTCCAGTACCACCTCAGGGCTGGGTGCACAGAACACGTGGTGCCCGTCCTGTCCCAGCTGGTTGGTGGCCACGCACTGGTAGGTGCCCGAATGTCCCACATTGATGTCCCTGAGCTCCAAGAGGGGACCCCGGGCCACCTCCTGCCCATTGTACAGCCAGGTGAAGGTGACAGGGGCTGAGCCCACCTGCACTGAGCAACGCAGGGTCACGTTGTCACCTGCGTGCACCTCATGTGCCAGAGGACCGGGGGTGATGGTGGCATTGGCCACGGGCACTGCAGGGACACAGACAGGGCTGAGGGCACAGGGAGGGGCTGGCAGCCGGAGCGGGGGGATAGGGACGGGAGGGGTTGAGAGTGATGGGGGATATTGGGGACAAGATTACACCATGGATGTGTGGAGACAAGGGGAGTGGTGGAAGGACCCAAGAAAGGTCTCTGGGAGACATGGAGGTGCCCAGGCAGGGGACATCAGGAGGATGTGGGGTCTCCCTGTGCCCATCCCTGCACTCACAGCACACCGTCACGTGGAGCCAGGCGCTGCTGTTTTGCATGGCCCCACCCTCGGAGTGCACCTGGCAGCTGTAATTCCCCAAGTGGGAGACCCCCACGGTGGGCACCAGCATCTGCAGGGAGCCCTGCGGGCCCCCCACCACCTGCCCGTCCCGGTAGAACACGTGGAGGAGGAGGGCTCGGGGCCGCAGGGGGCTGGGGGTGCTGAGGCAGCTGAGAGTCAGGGGGAGCTGAAGGATGGCTCAGGGGGACGCTCCAGCACCTGCACAGGGAGGAGCTCAGGGCAGGAGATTGGAGGCAGTGGGGACAGCAAACCCAAGTCCTTGGGGTGGGGCTGTGGGGGTGTTGGGGTTGAAGCTGTGGGGTTCTCACCGTGCACTGTCACTGTCACTGGCGCAGACACCACCCACAGCCTGTCTTTAGGCCAACCCTTGCAGCGGTAGCGCCCACTGTGGTGCGGCTGCAGAGGGAACAGGGTCAGCTCTGTCCCATCTCCGAGCTCCACCAGCTGCTTCTCCTCATGGTAAAAGGACACCCAGGTGATCAGGTTGTTCCGCCGGTCCCGACAGCGCAGTGTCACCCTGTCCCCCTCCAGCAGTGGCCTTGCTGGCACCTGCAGCACCAGCCAGTCTGGGGAACAAATGGGTCCTGTCACATCAGGAGGAGGGCTTGGAGGGTCTAAGACAGGAGGGCTTGGAGGGTCCTGAAGGCACCACCCAATAGGGACCCCCCCAGTGGGTCACAGCCAGCACACTGGGGGTCCCCAATTCCAATACAGGGGCCCCTCCACACTAGCATGCTTTGGGATGTCCCCATATGCAGGGGATGGGCTCTGGTCACACAGGAGGTGACCCATGGAGTGCAGCCCACCCAGAGCCCTTGAGGTCCCCACAGGTGTCAGGCTGGGGACATCCAAACCCCTCTTACAATCTAAGACTCTCATGGGGAGGCTGAGCCCAGTGCCAGGTCTGTTACACTCGTAGGTGCCATTCTCAGTGACAGTGAGGCGGTCACATCCCTGCTGCCCCCAGCACTGCCCATCCTTGTACCAGGTGGTGGCACTGGCGGTCCCCGAGCAGTGGCAGGTCAGTGTCACCCGGTCCCACAGCACCGCTGGCATCCAGGGGGGGTCCACGAAGATCCAGGTGGTCTGGGTGCCTGCAGGTGACAGGGGACACCAGCCTGCCAGGACCAGTGTGGGGCTGGGGACAGCAGGGTTGGGCCATGGCATCCCCTGAGGACTCACCAGCAAATCCGAGGGTCTGAGCTGGAAGGGAGAAGGGAAAGGGCTCAGTGGGGTTGGCTCTGTAGGTACAGCAGCACCAGAGCTCGGGTTTTGGCATCATCCCCAGATTTCTCCTGTGGGGACACCAGAGTGGCACAGACCTTTTAGGAACTGGGGCTACAGGGCCACCTTAGGCTTAGGCAGGACACAGGGACACAGTGGACACCGTGGGAATGGCGATGCCAGGACCATCCCATGCTGGCACAGGTCACCCCCACCAGTCCCATGGTCTCTGTACCCAGGGCCCATCTGCATGGTGCTTTTCCCCTAATTCCTGTCCTGGCCCCTCCTGGCACCCTGTCCATGTCCTCACAACTTCCCCAGTCCCATGATACCTCCCTAAATTCCATCCCCCTGTTATTGTCCCCATGTTCCTTAACCCCTTAACTCCCTCTCCTGTCCCCAAAGCCACTCCACGACCCTGGTCACCTCATGCATTGACTCTCCTGGCACTGGGGACTTCAGGGGACACTGCAGCCCCCCTATGCCCCCTCCCCACCACTCTCTGCCTCACCAGTGCCCATCCCTGGGGTGTCAGGCCCGTGCCCGGGGCACTCACCCCACAGGAGCAGCGCCACCTTCCCGGCCATCCCGGTGTCCCCAGCCATGTGCACTGGCTGTCACTCACTGCTGTGGCCACCGCTCCCCTGGCTGGCAGCTCTTCGGATGAAGGGGAAGGAAGCGAGGTCACATCCGTCCCCACGTGTAGGTGGCCCTTGGTGAGGGTAGGGTGGCGACAGGATGGGGGCAGGTTGGGGAACTTGTGAGACATGGGGGTGATGGTGGGACATGGTGGGGACATGGTGTTACCAGAACTTGGAGGCTGAGGCTGTGTAGGGAGCCAGGGATGGGGTCCCAGGGGAATGGGTGTCCCAAGGGTTAGGTAGACTCCGACGAGGGGATGAGGGTCTATGAACAACGTAGCCCCCAGGGATTTCGGATCATGGGATGATGGCCAAGGATGTGGGTGCCAGGGTTGAATCGGCCCTGTGAGAATGGGGGCCCTGTAAGATTGGGGGTCCTGGGGGAATCAATGTCCCCAAGGGAAGGGGTGTCCCCGGATCTGGAATTACCAGGATGGGATCCCAGGGAAATTGGGGCCCCAAGTGTTGGGTGGACTCAGACTCAGGAATGAGGGTCCAAGAACAACTTGGCCTCCAGTGATCAAGGAGTGGTGGCCAAGGGATGAGGGTGTCAGGGGAAAGGAGAGCTCTGTGAGAATGGGGGCTCTGTGAAAATGGGGATAGCTCTAAATCTGTCCCTCCCCTGCTCTTGACTTTCACCTCTCTTTATTTCTCTATTTACATTATTTTCCTCACTTTTGTGCCAGTTCCCCTCAGTCCCAGTTCCTGGCTCAGCAATCCTGGGGAGCACCTGAACAGGGAACAGGTTGGGGAGACACAGGGGAGGGGAAAAATGGGGTGTGAGGGGTGCAGGGAAGGGTGGGGAGGCTTTGCGAGATGTCTGCATGTGCTCCCTCAACACTTTCATTTTCCTGTTCCTGGATAAGCAGGAAGAGGCCATTTGTGCTGAGAGTCAGATGGGAAAGGAGGGGGTTCTGTCCTGGGGGGCATATCCAGGGGGTTCCAGTCCAGGGAGGATCTTGTTCTGGGGGTGACCTGGAGGAAACCAGTCCAGGGGGTGGCACATCCTGTGGACCCCTGTCAATGCAAGGGTGGGGCCCAGCCATGGCCCAGCCCCACTGCACAGGGATGGCCATTGCCCAGCCCTGCTCTGGCCATCCCCAGGTGACAGCCAGCACCTGAGGATCTCTCCCTCTCCCTTGCCTTTTATTCTGGAAGCTTTAGAGCTGCTGCAGAGGTGAGAATTCTGTGGGTGGAAAAAGGCCTGGCTGTGGTTTGCTCAGCCCTGCAAGAAGCACAAAACCCAAACGGAGCTGAAGCAGTGGCTCTGTGAGGGCCTTTGATGGCTTTTTGATCAGGGCTGGCTGGAAACCACCCCTGCAAAGGCAGCTGTGAGGGAACTAGTCTGGAAATGCAGAAATTGATCATTTGATCCCTGTCTCCAAGGGACTAAGAGAGCCCCATAACTACTGCAAATGCCAAAACAATCTGCTCAACAACCTGACTGGGTCCTCCTTCTTTAACAAAACCAGCAGCCCTTTGGAATGTCATGGAAAGAAAGTTTGGGTTCTGGCTCGGCTGCCAGACAAGAGGGAAATGTGGGAAATATTGAGCAGTGGCTCTGCCCTATGGCCATGATGGGGCTGTGGGGAGCGATCATGTTTGGATTCCAGGTGTTCCCAAAGCTGCTCCTTCCCTGCCCTCCTCATCTGCACAAGGCATAGGGAATAGACAGGGCTCTGCCCCACACCAGCTGCACACCTTCCAGGGTACCCCTCCACTTCACAGAGCTGTGGGGGCCTTACCCTGGCAACGCTCGGTCCCGACACATCGCGACAGTGGCTTCGGACACGCTGCCACAGTCAGTTCGGACACCCCGTGACCGTCCCGGCACTCGCAGCGCGATGGCAGCTGGGCCTCTTCCCGGTGCTCCAGGACCACCATTGCAGTCCCTCCTTTCCGCAGACCCCACCGCAGGGTCTCTGCTCCCCCCTGTCCCGGGGTCTCCCCTCCGCCGTTTCGCTCCCTCCGCGCTCGGGGCTCCCCAGTGGGGTCCCGGTCCCTCCATCCCGCCCCTCCCACCCGGTGCCCCCCCTGCCCGTCCGGCCGCGCCCCCCGACAGCCCCGGGGGCGGCACCGGCAGAGGCTGCCGAGCTCCTGCAGGATGAGACGTTCCTGGGGCAGCGCCGGCTGAGCGGGGCCCGGCTCCCTCACGCCGTCCTAGCCCGCAGCACTCGGGCTCCAGCAGCCCCGGGCTGCTCCTTCGGGATGTGCTGACCGCTCACGGAGCGCTGCCCTTTGTTGGGAATGAGCCCGGGAGTATCCGAATCATCCCCAAGGCCTGTGCTGGGATGTCCTTTGAGGCTGCGCCTGAGCCCTGAGGGGTTTGGGAGCCTGATGGGTGTCGCTGCTCTGTCTCAAAATCTGGGGGAAGCAAGAATGGCAAGTGGTGTCCCAACATGGCCCGGCCCCCATGGGCCTCACCTGAGTACCCTGCGGATTTCCTGGAACTCCTGCTCCACCTGCATGGCCAGGTGCTTCTCCCATGAGCCGCCTGCTCCAGCCGCTCCCGCCTCAGTCACAGAATCCCAAAATCCCTGGGAGAGGCAGCAGAGCCGTGTGTTTGTGCACAGGGATGCTTTAGGAACACAGCGGACCTTCAGGAATACCAACAATAATTACAACACCTCCTGAAGGGTCTGCAGCGTCTGGAGCAGAACAGGGGCTTTGGCCCAAACAGCTCCAATTTAGTCCCATTTTGCCCTCCCAAGGCAGAGCTCCCAGCCCTGGCTATCTCTGTACTCCAGCTGCAGCTGCAGAGTCCTCTCGGCTGTGCCTCTGCTCTTCTCCTCCTCCCCTGCAGCGGCTGTGTCAGAACCAGCAGTGGCCCAGGAAGAGCAGGAAATCCAAATGTGCTCTGCCGCCACCTGAGGAGCCCGGCAGAGTCAGCAGAGGGGCTGTGAGGGTGTCAGGATGGCAGCTGTGGGGTGCTCACCATGCACTGTCACTGTCACTGAAGCCGAGAGCGCCCATGGTGCCACCTTGGAGTCCACCTGGCCCCTGCAGCTGTAGCGGCCACTGTGGTTCAGCTGCAGAGGGGACAGGGACAGCTCGGTCCCATTGAGGGACCTCTCCTCCTCCTTGTCCCCATGGTAGAATCGCACCCCAGTGACCGACATGTTCTCCCAGCGCCAGCAGCGGAGTGTCACCATGTCCCCCTCCAGTAGCTCTTGCGCCGGCACCTGCAGCACCAGTCGGGCTGTGGAACATGGGAGTCTTAGGACACCTGGGGCATTCAATTTTCTCAAGGACCCTCGAATTGGAACACATCCAGTGCAGCAGGGTTCCCTGAATCTAGAACTGGTGTCCCTCCACTCTGAGATGCTCCGGGATCTCCCTGTGTGCAGGGGATGGGCTCTGGTCACACCAGGAGGTGACCCATGGAGCAGAGCACACCCAGAGACCTTGGGGTTCCAGCAGGTGCAAGGCTGGAAACAACCAAACCCCTCTCACCTTTTGAAACTGTCACAGAGGGGCTGTGCCCAGTGCTGGGTCTGTCACACGTGTAGGTGCCACTCTTGGTGAGAGTGAAGTGGTCCGGTCCCTGCTGCCCCCAGCGCTGCCCGCCCTTGTACCAGGTGGTGGCACGGGCAGTGCCCGAGCCCTGGCAGGTCAGTGTCACCTGGTCCCACAGCACTGCCGGCCTCCAGGGGGGCTCCACCAGGAGCTGGGTGGTCTGGGCACCTATGGGTGACAGGGGACACCAGGCTGGCAGGGTCAGTGTGGGGCTGGGGACAGCGGGGTGGGGCCATGGCATCCCCCGAGGACTCACCAGTGAGGCCGAGGGTCTGGGCTGGAAGGGAGAAGGGACAGGGCTGGGTGAGGGTGGCATCACAGGACATTGGCAGGGAGGGACTGGGTGTGGGGGCTGTCCATAAACTGTCATAGTGTGGCAAGTACCTCTTGGGGACAGAGACACACCGACTGACCCTTGCTTAGTTAGAACATGGGGACACATGGGACACCCGGAAATGGAGACTCAACAGTGGTTGCAGTGGTCACCCCCAACAGTCCCATGATAGTTCCCCAAATCCCTGTCCCCCATTATTGTCCCCTCTCTCCTGTCCCCACAGCCCTGGTCACCTCATGCTCTGCCTCTGCAGCCTTTCAGGACCTCACGGGACCCTGCAGCCCCCCTCTGCCCTCTCCCCACCACTCTCTGCCTCACCAGTGCCCATGCCCAGGGTGTCAGGCCCATGCCCGGGGCACTCACCCCACAGGAGCAGCGCCACCTTCCTGGCCATCCCGGTGTCCCCAGCCATGTGCACTGGCTGTCACTCGCTGCTGTGGCCACTGCTCCCCTGGCTGGCGGCTCTTCGGATGAAGGGGAAGGAAGCGAGGTCACGTCCGTCCCCACATGGAGGTGGCACCTAGTGGGGGCAGGGTGGGGATAGGATGGGGTTCAGGGTAGAGACCTTTTGGGACATGGGGGTGATGGTGGGACATGGTGGGGACAGAATTTGGAGTCTGGGGTGGTTTAGGGAGCCAGAAATAGGTGTCCAGAGGAATGGGGTGCCCAGTAATGGGGTCCCAGGGGAATGGGGGTCCCAGTGGATGGATGGACTCAAACTTGGGGATGAAGGTGCCAGAACAATGTGGCCTCCAGGGATCTGTGATCATGGGATGGGGACCAAGGGATGGCGGTGCCAGGGGAAAGGGGAACCCTGTGAGAATGTGGGCCCTGGTGGAATCAATGTCCCCAAGGGAATGGGGCTCCCAGGGACTGGAATTACCAGGATGGGGTTCTTTGGGGTAGGAGGTCATGAGGAACTGCAGTCCAGGAAAGGGGTCTTAGGGAAGGAGGGACAAAAGGAAATCAGATTCCCATGATTGGGGTCCCAAATGAATAGGGATGTCAGGGATGGGCAGTGGCTGGGGAGGGGCATAGGGGTCACAGCTCCTTCCCTGGGTGCCTCAGATTTTGGGGTGACCTGTGGCCAGGTGCTGCCCCCTTGGGATGCTCGTTTCCTGTGCAGGTATCACATGGGGGTCCTGGCTAGCTCTGCTTCTGTGCCCTCCCCTGCCCTTGATTTTTTCTCTCTTTATTTCTGTTTTCTTCCTTTTTTTCCTCACTTTTATGCCACGTCCCCTCAACCCCAGTTCCTGGCTCAGCAATCCCGGGAATCACCTGAGCAGGGAACGCATTGGGGGAAGCCATGGGAGGGGGATAATTGGGAGTAAGGAGAGCAGGGAAGGATGGGGAGGCTGTGGGGGATGGAGGCGTTGGGCTGCGCCCCCCTCAACACTTTCGTTTTCCTGGACAAAAAGGAAGAGGTCATTTGTGCTGAGAGTCAGATGGCAAAGGGAGGCAGTGTCTGTCCTGGGAGGGCACATCCAGGAGGGTCCTGCCCTGTGAGGTCCTTGTTGTGGGGATGACCTGGGGGAAACCAGTCCAGGGTATGACACATCCTGGCATGGGGTGTCCTGTCCCCATGGGTGGCAGTTTCAGAAATGTCCCTGCACGTTCCTTGCCCGGTGCCTGTCAATGCAAGGGTGGGGCCCAGCCCCACTGCACAGGGACGGCCATTGCCCAGCCCTGCTCTAGCCAGCCCCAGGTGGCAGCCAGAACCTGAGGGTCCCTCCTGCCCCCTTGGCTTTGATTCTGGCAGGTTTAGAGCTGCTGCAAAGGTGAGAATTCTGTGGTGGAAAAAGGCCTGCCTGTGGTTTGCTCAGCTCTGCAAGAAGCACAAAACCCAAACGGAGCCCAAGCAGTGTCTCTGTGAGGGCCTTTGATGGTTTTCAGAGCAGGACTGGCTGGAAACTCCCCATGCAAGGGCAGCTGTGTGGGAACCAGTCCAAAAGGCAGCAATTGATCATTTTTTCCCTCTCAGCAAGGGACTGAGAGAGCCCCAGAACTACTGCAAAGACAACCACAATCTGCTCAACAACCTGACCTGTATTCTCCATCTTGAACAAAACCTGCAGCCCTTTGGTACCTCATAGAAAGAATGTTTGGGTTCTGGATGTGCACACCAGAAGAGAGGGAAAAGTCTGGAAATATTGAGCAGGGGCTGCATACAAGGGGTTGGGGAACAGGAGTGTCAGAGCAGGAGCAGGGAGTGCCCAGGCAGGGGAATTCGGGGCAGGCTGGAGTGGATTTACCAGGGATTCAGACCCTGAGACACACATGGGCATTTCCACAGATTCCTGTGCACTGTCTCAAGAAAGGGCAGAGCTTCTCCCATTTGGGGCACTGAATCCATGGGAAGTCATTCAAGTTTCAAGGTGGGAATGAGAAAAATTGGGATAATTCCTAAATATGGCTCAACAAAAGGCTTCCTTAGGGGCTGGGTAACTGGCAAGCAGGCAAGGAACAATCCCATGGAGTTGTTGGATACTCAGGGAGATTCCACGCACTCTGTGGTGTCCACAAGCAAATGCTGCCCTTGGATGCAGCAAAGGGTTCCTAAAGAAAGAAAATAACATCATATTTTGTGATTTGTTTGTGTTTTCATTGTGAGTGACTTGTTGGGAAAGCAATGATTCAAAGTATTCTATAAACCAGCTAATTTTATACCTTGTCAGTTTGATTTATTTTTTATTGGGAAAATAACGGTGTGGGAAAAGATTCTTGCCTTTATTCTATGGATGTGTAATTTTGTCCCAGCCAAATGGTCATCACATGTTTGCTGAGGTCGCTGATCTGGGAAATTGGAGTGACAGGAAAAAGCCCAGGAGTGTGTGGGGAAGAGATTGAGAACCTCCCAGGACAGCCTTGGGTTGCCCCCCTGGCCATGAACACTGTGGCGAATGTGCTGGGTTCTGAGTCACCCCAAAATCTGAGGCAATCCCGGAAGCAGCTTTGATCCCTGTGCCCACCCAGCTATTGCCCATCCCTGGCACCCCCATTCTCCTGGGAACCCAGCCATGGGACCCCCATTGCCTCGGTCTCTCCTCCCTGAAGGCCCCCATCCCAGGACTGCCATTGCCCAACACCACCATTGCCTTCATGCCATCCCATGGGCTGCTTCTTCCACCAGAACCCCTGTTCCTGAGGATCTCCTTTTCCCTCTGCACCCCCAACTCCAGCACCCACATGCCATGACCCCAAATCCCTGGGAAATATGTTTCCACAACACCCCCAGCCCTGGAACCCTCCAGGCATGGAGACCCCAATTCCCCTGGTGCCCTATTCTCCTGGACACCCATCCTTGGTTCCCCACATCCCCTGAGCCCTCCACTCCTGGCAACACCATCCCCACCATGTCCTCAGACTATGCAGCCTTGTCCCCATCCTGTGACCAGCCTGTCTCCACTCTGCCCCCACTGTAGGGCCACCTACACATGGGGACAGATGTGACCTCGCTTCATTCCCCTTCATCCAAATAGCCACCAGCCACGGGAGCAGTGGCCACAGCAGCGAGTGAGAGCCAGTGCACATGGCTGGGGACACCGGGATGGGGGGGAAGGTGGCGCTGCCCCTGTGGGGTGAGTGCCCTGGGCACGGTCCTGACCCTCTGGGGAAATGGACGGGGTGGGGCACAGGGGAGCTGCGGAATCACCTGAGGTCCCCAAAGGCAGCAGTGCCAGTCCATGTTACACACAGTGGACCTGGGTGGAACTAGGGATGTAGGGTGGCTTTGGGGACAGGAAGAGGGGGCAGGAATTCAGGGAATGGAGATGTGGGGACAGGAATGTGGGGGGTGGCACCTTTGGGCTCAGGTAGCTCTGGGGATAGGGACAAGGGACTGGGATGTAGGGACAGAAGGGGACAAGAATGGTGAGGATGTGGCCATGGGGATGGGATCATGGGGATGGGATCATGAGCTAGTGGAGGTGACCTGGATCAGCATGGACTGTGTCCATGGTGTCCTTATGCCCGGGGTGTCCACAGTGTCCCCATGTTCTGCCTCAGCCCAGGGTGGCCTCAGTGTCCCTGTTCCCAAGGTGTCTGTGCCACAGGGATATGGTGTACGGGTGGCTGTGACACAGACATGTCCCCCTGGCCTTGCCAAATCTTTTGCGATCCACTCCTATGCACTTTCACACAAGAAGTGCTGCCCTTATGGGGACAGTTTCGGGACACCCACCACACCCTGTATCCCGGGTGCCGCTGTCCGTGTGGTGCCACCCCCACGGAGCCCTTCTCCCTTCTCCCTTCCAGCTCAGACCCTCGGCCTTGCTGGTGAGTTCTCGGGGGATGCCATGGCCCCACCCTTCCTTTTCCCAGCCCCATGGTGGCCCTGGCAGGCTGGTGTCCCCCGCAGGTGCCCAGACCACCCAGCTCCTGGTGGAGACCCCCTGGGGGACACTGGTACTTTGAGACCGGGTGACACTAACCTGCCAGGGCTAGGGGACTGCTGGTGCCACCACCTGGTACAAGGGTGGGCAGCACAGGGGGCAGGAGGGACACGACCACTGTCACCGAGAGTGGCACCTACAGGTGTTCCAGACCCAGAAGTGGAAACAGCCCACCAGTGACTGTCTTAGATGGTGAGAGGGTTTGAGTGTCCCGAGCCTGGCACCTGCAGGGGCCTCAAGGGCTCTGGGTCTGCACTGCTCCATGGGTCACCTCCTGTGTGACCAGAGCCTGTGCCCTGCTCTGGGGACATCCCAGAGCATCCCAGTGTGAGGGGTCCCTGTATTAGAATTGGGGACCCCTAGTGTGCTGTGTGTGACCCAATAGGGGGGTCCCATTGGGAGGCGCATCCAGGCCCCTCCAAGCCCTCATGATGTGAAAGGACCCACTTGTTCCCCAGACTGGCTGGTGCTCCAGGTGCCGGCACGGGCGCTGCTTGAGAGGGACAGGGTGACACTGCGCTGCTGGGGCCAATGGAACAACCTGGTGACCTGGGTGTCCTTCCACTGTGAGGAGGAGCAGCTGGTGGAGCTCTGAAATGGGACAGAGCTGTCCCTGTCACCCTCTGCAGCTGCACCACAGTGGCAACTACAGCTGCAGGGGTTGGCTTAAAGCCAGGGAGTGGGAGGTGTCCACACCAGTGACAGTGACAGTGCATGGTGAGAATCTCACAGCCTCCACACAGACACCCCCACAGCCTCTCCCCTGAGGACTCACCAGTGAGGCTGTGGCTCTGGGCTGGAAGGGAGAAGGGACAGTGCTGGGTGGGGGTGGCACTGTGGGGACCGAGGCACACGGGGTAAAGGGTGTGGTGGCTATCCCCCAACTGTCCCCATGGGGACAGCATTTCTTGTGAGAAAGTGTGTCTGGTGGTCTCCATAACATTTGGAGAGGCTGGGGGAAATGTCTGTGTCACAGCCACCCATGCACCACATCCATGTGGCACAGACACCTTGGGAACAGCAACACCGAGGCCACCATGGGCTGAGGCAGAACATGGGGACACTGTGGACACCCCGGGCATGAAGACACCATGGACACAGCCCATGCTGGCCCAGGTCACCCCCACCAGCTCATGATCCCATCCCCATGATCCCATCCCCATGGCTGCATCCTCACCATTCTTGTCCCCTTCTCTCCCTGCATCCCAGTTCCCTTGTCCCTATCCCCAGAGCTACCTGAGCCCAAAGGTGCCACCCCCCACATTCCTGTCCCCACATCTCCATTCCCTGAATTCCTGCCCCCTCTTCCTGTCCCCAAAGCCACCCTACATCCCTAGTTCCACCCAGGTCCACTGTGTGTAACATGGACTGGCACTGCTGCCTTTGGGGACCTCAGGTGATTCCGCAGCTCCCCTGTGCCCCACCCTGTCCATTTCCCCAGAGGGTCAGGACCGTGCCCAGGGCACTCACCCCACAGGGGCAGCGCCACCTTCCCCCCCATCCCAGTGTCCCCAGCCATGTGCACTAGCTCTCATTCGCTGCTGGGGGTGGCTGTCCCCTCGGTGGTGGCTCTTTGGCCAAAGGGGAAGGAACAACGTGAGGTCTCATCCTCATGCGTAGGTGGCACCTGGTGGGGGCAGGGAGGCCACAAGCTGGGCACAGGCTGTGGGGAGGGTGGGAACAAGGCTGGATGGGACACAGTGGGACACGGAGTTCCCAGAAGGGAGGGTCTCAGAAGGTTTTGGGAGCTAGGGCTGGCTGTCCAGGGGAATGGGGTGTTCCAGGGATGGGGTCCCTGGGAATGGGGGGCCTGAAGATGGGGAATCACCAGGGTTGGGGATGCAATGAGAGTGGAGGTGCCCAGGGCTGGGAATTCAGGGATGGGAGTCCCAGCGGAACGTGGGCTCCAGGGATTTGGTTTCATGGGATGGGGATGCTGGGGGAATGAGGGCTTCTGTAGGAAAGGGGGTCGTGGGAGAATCAAGGTCCTGGGGGAAGGGGGATTTCAGGAGGTGGAATGGACAGGAGAGGGTTCCTTGGGAATGAGTGTCCTGGACAATGTCAGTACTAGGGAATGTCAGTACTAGGACAGGGGTTCCAGAGATGGGGAGACATAAGGAATGGGGGTCCCATGATTAGATTTCAAGGTGAAATGGAGGTCTCAGGTATAGGCAGTTCCTGGGTGGACCCGTGGTTCACAGCTTCTTCCCTGGATTCCTCAGAATTTTGAGTGACCAAGGGCCAAGCACAGTCTGCACAAGGTGCCTGTGGCCTGGGGGTCACCCCAGACAGATTCCAAGGGGCTCTGGGTGTGTGGAGCTGCTGCAGAAATGAGAATTCTGTGAGGGGAAAAAGCCTGCCTGTGGTTTGCTCAGCCCTGAAAGAAGCACAAAACCAAAAGAGTGCCCAAGCAGTGGCTCTGCAAGGATGTCTGATAGTTTTCAGAGCAGGGCTAGCTGGAAACTGCCCCTGCAGGGGCAGCTGAGAGGGAACCAGTCTGGAAATGTAGCAATTTATCATTTTGTCCCTTGTAGCAAGTGTCTGAGATAGCAGCAAAAACCTGGCAAATCCCACCACTCTGCTCAAAAACTTGATGGGGTCCCTCCTTCCTCCTGTCTCAACCATGCAGCCCTTTGGAAAGGCCTGGAAAGAATGTTTGGGTTCTGGCCATGGCTGCCAGAAGAGAGGGAAAAGTGTGAAGTGTGGAAATATCGAGCTGTGGCTCTGGCGACAGCTGTGGTAGGGCTGTGGGGAGAGCCCTGTCTGGATTCCAGGTGTCCCCAAAGCTGCTCCATCCTTGCCCTCCTCACCTGAGTGAAAGCCTGAGGGTTTGCAGGATTTGTGATTTAAAGCCAACAGAGGTGCTGCTGTGGACCCGAGACCTGCCTGGGTCAGGCGCTGCCTTCCTTCCATTCAGGATCATGGAGAGCTGTTACGGGTGTTGTGCAGGGTGTGTGCCCGGCCCCGGGACACTGCTACACTGCCAGTGGGCACTGGGATCCCACCGGCTGCCTTGGTGGCTTCTGCCTGCTGCCGGTGGTGGTGCCGGGACCGATTGGTGGCCGTGAGTTTGCAAAAGGAGCGATTTCCCCTCCTCCCTCCCGTCCGAGGCCGCCATGGCCCCTGAGGGGATGGAGCTGCACCAGGGCGCACCCTGCTGGCCTGGAGTGCTCCCTACAGCGCCCCCTGCTGGCCGCGGTTATAACTGCCACAAAAACCAACAGTGCTGAGCAGGAGGGAAAGTTATGGGTTTGTGTTGTTTGTTCTGTTCTGGTTTATAAATTTCCTAGTAAAGAGCTGTTACTCCTTTTTCTACACTTTGTCCTGGAAGCCCCATCATTTTTGAAATTAATAAAAGTTTTAGCATGGGTCTTCTTTTCATTCCAGGACGGTTCCCACTTTCCTTGGGAGACATTTCTCATTTAAATGAGTTGCCAGCTCCTGGGATGAGACAGACATCCCAAGAAAGACAGGGTCAGGGACTTGGCAACCTCATGCTCTACCTTTTAAGCCAGTTTGGCTAACAAGGGCCCTCTCCCCAACTGGCACTTCTGGTCACCCGGCCACTCAAGAGCTGGCTTTGGCAGAGCCTCACACTGTCCCCAGTGTGCCATGGCTGACAGTCTGATGGACAGACAGGGCCCAGTCTCGCCAAAAGCAAAGTCTGACCCATCCCTGCCACACACAGATGTTCCACAATGTCTCCAGACATCAAAGTTTTCTTGTCTCTGACATCCCACCCTTTGCCATGGCCAGATCCCGACCTGCTCTGAAGAAGGGGGAGGCTCTTGAACCCCCACAGGGCATTTGTTACATCCTCGTGGGGGCAACAGGGCAGAGGAGGAATTTGGGACAGGGCACAAGAGAATCCAGAGCCCCCTGAAGGCCGCTTTGGCCATCAGAGCAAGGAAGTTGCAAGTTGCAGATTCCTCTGGTGGAGGAATTGTGCAGGGGAGAGTGTCCAGGGTTTGTTCCTTTTGGGGACTTCCCCAGGAAATTGATCTTTTTGTGAAAATTTGGAATCTGATCCTTGTTGCTGTAGCTTTTGGTTTTATTCTCTCTCGTTGCTGTTGAAGGAAATTTTTCTTCTCTCAGCCCTTTGGGATATTTGTGCCTCCACAGGGAGGGGCAGTTTTTAGTGGCAGCACACACTCGAGTGGGTGCCCATGGGTGGGGACACCCAGTGCACCCCAGTTGCCTCCAGTGTCACAGCACAACCTCATTGATGTCACTGGGATATCTTGGTCGCCCTTGGGGTCCCCACAGCTCCACGTAGGCCACCCAGGGTTACTGGTGTTCGGTGATGCCTGAGGGCCCTGCAGGACAGAATGGTTGGGGGGACCAAAGGGGAAGGGGTGACACCACTGTCACTGTCCCCCCAATCCACAGTACTCACACTGCACATGTTTGGTGCTCACAACATGGGTGTACACAACCTCTCCCTCCTCTGGGT
Organism: Zonotrichia albicollis; assembly: GCF_047830755.1. NCBI lineage: Eukaryota > Metazoa > Chordata > Aves > Passeriformes > Passerellidae > Zonotrichia > Zonotrichia albicollis. The sequence goes on along the minus strand of NC_133827.1, from coordinate 2,274,708 downwards.
GGGCCGGGGGATCAGGGCGGGGCCTGTGGGGAAAAAGACAATGTGTGGAAGGCGATGGAGACTTGTGTCATGTGGGAAAAAGGGGACTCATGGTTGAAGAACCCCACTCACCTTTCATGCTGCTTTCTGGCAGCTGCAAAGGAAAGAGAGAGGGGTGACTGAGGGGTCCAAGGGCCCTACCCCTCTCAAGATTCTTGAACCCCTATGGGACCCTCAATTCCTCTCAGCACCCCCAAGCATCTCTAAAGCCCCCCAGAATTCATGAGTCTCCCCAGTGCCCTGGGCCAACTTAGCCTCAAGAATTCAAAGCCCAGCAGGGACAGACACTCTCCAAACATCCCCACAGCCTCTGAAAGAACCCCCAACATCCTTGCAGGACCCTCCAGCACCTCCCCAAACCCCACAGGACCCCCAGGGAAAGTGACAATTCTGGGGCTATGGGTGCTGCCCTATCATGCCCACACTCTGGGGACCTCTACAGCTCCCTAGGACCCCCTCTCCCCCCATTGTCACCCACCCACACGGTGCCACTGGTGCCAGGCCACAATGACACCCACGAGCAGCAGCAGGAAGAAAAGGGCCCAACCGACCCCTGCGGCCACTGCAAGAAACAGAGGGGAACACATCAATATCACCCAGAACCGCAAGGGTCCTTCGACCCCGAATGACCCTGTGTGACCTTACCTGTGTCCCTGTGTCCCCATGGTGTCACCAACAGGGCCAACTCTGGGCTGAATGCCCAGAACACACGGTGCCCGTCCTGTCCCAGCTGGTTGGTGGCCACGCACTGGTAGGTGCCCGAATGTCCCACATCAACTGCCCTGAGCTCCAGGAGGGGACCCTGGGCCACCTCCTGGCCATTGTGCAGCCAGGTGAAGGTGACAGGGGCTGAGCCCACCTGAACCAAGCAGCGCAGGGTCACGGGGTCACCTGCACGCACCTGGTATGGTAGGGTGCCAAGGGTGATGATGGCATTGGCCACGGGCACTGTGGGGACAGACACTGGGCTGAGAGCACAGGGAGGGGGCGGCAGCTGGTTTGGGGGGATAGGGACACGGGGGGTGGGTGTGATGGGGTATGTTGTGGATGGGGTCACACCACAGAGGGGTGAGGGGACACAGGGCAGAGACAGGGGACACAAGCATGGTGTACGAGGGACATGGAGATGCCCAGAAAACGAGACTAGAGGAGGCTGTGAGGGCTCCCCGTGCCCCTCCCCACATTCACTGTGCACTGTGATGCGGAGCCGGGCACTGCCCTTCCACACGGCCCTCCCCTCGGAGCGCACCTGGCAGCTGTAATTCCCTGAGTGGGAGACCCCCACAACGGGCACCAGCAGCTGCAGGGACCCCTGAGGGCCCCCCACCACCCGCTCATCCCGATAGAACACGTGCAGGAGGGGGGCTCGGGGCCGCAGGAGGTGGGCTTGGGGCCGCAGGGGGCTGGGGGTGCTGAGGCAGTTGAGAGTGAGGGGGGACCCCTGGGTGGGCCGGGGGGGACCCTCCAGCACTGGTCCCCGGACAAACTCAGGGCAGGAAATGGGGGGCTTCGGAAACCGTGACCCCGAATCCCTGGCAAGGCGCTATGGGGCTGTCAGGGTGGTGGCTGTGAGGTGCTCACCATGCACTGTCACTGACACCGGCACTGACTCCTCCCATCCCTGTGATACCCAGGCCTTGCAGTTGTAGCGGCCGCTGTGGTTCAGCTGCAGAGGGGACAGGGACAGCTCGGTCCCATTGTAGAGCCTCCCCAGTTCTGTCTCCTCGCGGTAGAACACCAGAGTGGCCAACTTCTCCTGCCTGTACCGGCAGCGCAGTGTCAGCGTTTCCCCCTCCAGCAGTGCCCGCGCTGGCACCTGCAGCACCACCTGGTCTGGGGGGCAGAGGGGTGCCGTCACATCACAGGGGTCTGGAGGGTCCTGATGTCATCAGGACCCCCATATTGGGTCAAAGTCAGCACACCAGGTTTTCCCAATTTCAACACGATGGTCCCCCCATAGTGGGATGTTCTGGGATGCCCTCCTGTATAGGGACAGTCTCTGGTCACACCAGTGGGTGACCCATGGAGTAGAGCTCATCCAGCATCCTCAGGGTTCTCTTGGGTGCCAAGCTGGGGACACAAACCACCCTCACCGTCAGAGACGTTCATGGGCGGGCTGCACCCACTTCCAGGTCTCTCACACATGTAGGTGCCACTCTCGGTGACAGTGAAGTTGTTGCCTCCCTCCTGCCTCCAGCGCTGCCCATCCTTGTACCAGGTGGTGTCACCAGCTGTCCCCGAGTCCTGGCAGGTCAGTGTCACCCGGTCCCACAGCACCGCCGGCCTCCAGGGGGGCTCCACCAGGAGCTGGGTGGTCTGGGCACCTGCGAGTGACAGGGGACACCAGCCTGCCAGGGCCATTGCAGGGTTGGGGACAATGCGGTGGGGACCTGGCATCCTCCGAGGACTCACCAGCGAGGCCAAGGATCTGGGCTGGAAGGGAGAAGGGACAGGGCTGGGTGAGGATCATGGGGACACTGTGGACACCCTGTGTTTGCACTGCCCACCTCCACCAGCCCTACAGCACCTGTCCCCACGGTCAAGTCCCATGGTCCTGTGCCCATGATCCCAATTCCAATGGGACCTTTCTCCATGGCCAGGTGACATCTCCATGTTACATGGCCCCATTCCATGTCCCAGTATCCCTGTTCCCCTGTCCCTATCCCCACAGTCCCCAAGCCCCAAGGCTCCTTCTGCCACATCCTTGTCCCCACATCTCTACCCCCTCTTCCTGTCTCCACATCCCAGTTCCCCTATTTCTGTACCTAAAGCCACCCTAAATCTCTGGTCACACTGAGCTCCATGCCCTGCTCTGCCTCTGCTGCCATTGGGGACCTCAGGGGACCTCACAGTCCCCCTGTGCCCCCTCCCCACCAGTCTCTGCCTCACCAGGGCCCATCTCCAGGGTGCCAGGACCGTGCCCGGGGCACTCACCCCACAGGAGCAGCGCCATCTTCCCAGCCATCCCGGTGTCCCCAGCCATGTGCACTGGCTGTCACTCGCTGCTGTGGCCACCGCTCCCCTGGCTGGCGGCTCTTCGGATGAAGGGGAAGGAAGCGAGGTCACGTCTGTCCCCACGCGTAGGTGGCCCTTGGTGGGGGCAGGGTGGTTACAAGCTGGGGACAGACTGGAGACAAGGCTGCATAGTCTGGGGACATGGCGGGGGATGGTGGGACATGGTGGGGACATGATGTTGCAACAGTTTGGAGTCTAAGGCTGTGTAGGGAGCCAGGGATGAGTGTCCAGGAGAATGGGGTGCCCAGGGATGGGGTCCCAGGTAAATGGGTGTCCCAAGGGTTGGGTAGACTCAGACTTGGGGAGGAGGGTCCCAGAACAATGTGGCCTCCTGGGATTTGTGATCATGAAATGGGGGTGCCAGGGGAAAGGGGGACCCTGTGAGAATGGTGGGAATCAAGGAATACTGGGGGAATCAAGGTCCCCAAGGGCAGGGGTGTACCAGGGACTGGAATTACTGGGATGGTGTTCCTTGGGGTTGGAGATCCTGGGGAATTGCCGTCCAGGGATGGGGGTCTCAGGGAAGGTGTGGCAGAAGTAAATTGGGTTCCAAGGTTGGGGTCCCAGAGGAATGGGGGTGCCAGGGTTTGGCAGTGCATGGAGGGGCACGGGGGTCACAGCTCCTTCCCTGGGTGCCTCAGATTTTGGGGTGAGGCTAGGCCCCACATAATCACCCCTGGGGTGTTTGTTTCCTGGCCAGGCATGGCATGGGGGTCCTGGGTAGTTCGACCTCTGTGTCCTCGCCTGCCCCTGATTTTTCCTCTCTTTATTTCTCTTTTTTTCCTTATTCTTACTTTTTGCCATATCCCCTTACTCCCAGTTCCTGGATCAGGCATCCTGGGGTGCACCTGAGCAGGGAACGGGTTGGGGGACCCAGGGGAGGGGGGAAATGGGGAGCAGGGGGTGCAGGGAAGGGTCAGGAGGCTTTGGGGGACAGAGTTGCTGGGCTGTGCCTGCTCAACACTTTCACTTTCTTTGTCCTGGAGGAGAGGGAAGAGGCCATTTGTGCTGAGGGTCAGATGGGAAAAGGGGGCATTCTCTGTTTCTAGGGGGGCACATACAGGGGGCTTCTGTCCTCCAAGGTCTCTCCTCTGGAGTTCAGCTGGGGGATCCTGTCCGAGGGGTGACACATCCTATAATGGGGATTCCTTTCCCGGGGGGTGGCAGTTCCAGAAATGTCCCTGCACATTCCTGGCTGGGTGCCTGTCTCAGGGGTGGCACATCCTGGGGTCCCCTGTCAATGCAAGGGTGGGGCCCAGCCATGGCCCAGCCCCGCTGCACAGGGATGGCCATTGCCCAGCCCTGCTCTGCCCAGCCCCAGGGGGCAGCCAGCACCTGAGGGTCCCCCCTGCCCCCTTGGCTTTGATTCTGGCAGCTTTAGAGCTGCTGCAGAAGTGAGAATTCTGTGGGTGGAACAAGGCCCCCCCACAGGATGAGCTGAGCTGTGGTTTGCTCAGCCCTGCAAGAAGCACAAAACCCCAAAGAGAGCCTAAGCAGTGGCTCTGTGAGGGCCTTTGATGGTTTTCAGAGCAGGGCTGACTGGAAAAACCCCTGCAGGGGCACGTGAGAGGGAATCAGTCCAGAAATGCAGCAATTGATTATTTTGTCCCTTTGCCCAAGAAACTGAAAGAGCCCCAGAACTACTGCAAAGACAACAACAATCTGTTCAACAACCTGACCTGGACCCTCCTTCTTGAACAAAACCTGCAGCCCTTTGGGAACTTATGGAAAGAATGTAGTGATCTGGATGTGCATAGCAGAAGAGAGGGGAAAGTTTGGAAATACTGAGCAGGGGCTGTACACGAGGGGCTGGGGAACAGGGGTGTTCACAGCAGCAGCAGGCAGTGCTGGAGTGGATTTACCAGGGAATCAGACCCTAAGGCACTCAGGGACATTTCCACAGATTCCTGTGCACTGTCCCAGGGATGGACAGAGCTTCTCCCCTTCCTCCATGGGAAGTGAGTCAAGTTTCAGGGTGGGAATGAACAAAATGGGGAGAGTTCCTAAAGAGGGCCCAAGAAAAAGCTTCCTTCAGGGCTGGGTTGCTACCCAGCAGGCAGGGAACAATCCCATGGAGCTGTTGGACACTCAGGGAGATTCCCCACTCTGTGTTACCCACAAGCAAACGCTGCTGTGGGATGTACCAATGGACTCCTAAAGAGAACTGAAAACTCTCATTTCATTGTGATTTGTTTGTGGTTTGTTTGTGAGTGGCTTATTGGGAAAGCAATGGATTCTATAAAGCAGAGCATTTATACCTTGACAGTTGTGTTTTCACTGAGTTTTTACATATTGGGAAAATAATGGTGTGGGAAAGATTTTTGGATTTTTTCTATGGCTTTGGTCTGAACCAATTGGTCTTCAAGTGTTGCCTGGGGTTGCTGAGGCAGGAAATGGGGGGACCTGACCCAGGGGTGTGTGGGGCAGGGACACAGAGACTCACAGGACTGCCCTGGAGTGCTTCAGGGATAGGGCTTTGCTGGGCTCTGAGTCACCCCAAAATCTGAGGCACCCTGGAAAGGAGCTGTGACCCCCATGCCCACACAGCCACTGCCCCTCCCTGGCACCCCCATTCCCATGGGAACCCAACCATGGGACCCCCACTGCCTTGGTCTCTCCTCCTTGGGGACCCCCATCCCAGGACTGCCATTGCCCATCACCACCATTGCCTTGATCCCATCCCATGGGCTGCTTCTTCCCTCAGAACCCCTATTCCCAAGGGTCCCCTTTTCTCCCCTGCACCCCCAAACTTGGGACCCATATTCCATGACCCCAAATCCCTCGGGGGGCATGTTCCCATAGCACCCCATCCCTGAATCCTCACAGGCATGGAGACACGAATTCCCCTTGACCCCCATTCTCCTGGACACCCATTCTTGGTTCCCCACATCCCCTGAATTGCCTACTCCTGGCAACACCATCCCCACCATGTCCCCAGACTATGCAGCCTTGTCCCCAGCCTGTTCCCAGCTTGTGGCCATCCTGCCCCCACCAAGGGCCACCTAAACATGGGGACAGATGTGACCTCGCTTCCTTCCCCTTCATCCAAAGAGCCGCCAGCCAGGGGAGCAGCAGCGAGTGACAGCCAGTGCACATGGCTGGGACACCGGGATGGCGGGAAGGTGGCGCTGCTCCTGTGGGGTGAGTGCCCCGGGCATTGGCCTGACACCCCAGGGATGGGGAGGGGAGGGGGCACAGGGGGGCTGTGGTGTCCCCTGAGGTCCCAAATGCCAATAATGCCAGTCCATGTAACCCATCGTGGACCTTGGTGGGACAGTGGATATAGGGTGGCTTTGGACACTGGAACAGGGGCAGGAATTCAGGGATGGGGATATGGGGACAGGAATGTAGGGACTGGCCCCTTTGGGCTCAGGGAGCTCTGGGCATAGGGACAAGGGAACTGGGATGCAGGGACTGGAGGGGACAAGAACAGTGAGGATGTGGCCATGGGGATGGGATCATGGGGATGGGATCATGAGCTGGTGGGGGTGACCTGGGCCAGCATGGGCTGTGTCTGTGGTGTCCTCATGCCCGGGGGGTCCACAGTTTCCCCATGTTCTGCCACAGCCCAGGGTGCCCTCAGTCTCCCTGTTCCCAAGGTGTCTGTGCCACATGGATGTGGTGCACGGGTGGCTGTGACACAAACATGTCCTCCTGCCTCTCCAAATCTTTTGAGCACCACCCAGACACACTTTCCTACAAGAAGTGCTGTCCCCATGGGGACAGTTTGGGGACAGCCACCACACCCTCTACTCCAGGTGCTGCTGTCCTTCCAGAACCAGCCCCACCCAGCCCTGTCCCTTCTCCCTTCCAACCCTGACCCTTGGCTTCCATGGTGAGTCCTCAGGGGATGTCATGGCCCCACCCTGCTCTCCCCAGCCCCATGCTGGCCCTGGCAGGCTGGTGTCCCCTGTCACCCACAGGTGCCCAGACCACCCAGCTCCTGGTAGAGCCCCCCTGGAGGCTGGCAGTGCTGTGGGACTGGGTGACACTGACCTGCCAGGGCTCGGGGACTGCTGGTTCCACTACCTGGTACAAGGACGGGCAGCGCTGGCGGCAGGAGGGACAGAACGGCCTCGCTGTCAACGAGGGAGGCACCTGCACATGTGACAGACCTGGCACTGGGCTCAGCCCCCCCGTGACAGTTTCAAATGGTGACAGGAAATCTGTTGAGATTCATAAATCTCAAAAGGTCAGGGTGGCCTCCGACAGGTCTGGATGGGCTCCACTCTGTAGGTGGCCTCACACCCCCTGTGTGGCGAGAGCCTGTGCCCTGCACACAGGGACATCCCAGTTCATCCCAGTGGACCCAGATATCCCTGGTGCCATGGGTACCCACCTTGGACCTGTCTTGACCCCTCAGTGAGATGGGACCCTCCTGTCTAACAGATGATCTGGTGCTGCAGGTGCCAGCACAGGCGTTGCTGGAGGGAGACATGGTGACACTGCACTGCTGGGGCTGGTTGAAAAACACGGTCACCAGGGTGAGATTTTACCAGGATGAGAAGGATCTGCGGGGGCTCATAAATGGGACTGAGCTGTCCCTGTCCCCTCTGCAGCTGAACCACAGCGGCAGCTACAGCAGCAAAGGCTTGGGGAGGTCCATTCTTTCATGGTCAGCAGCAGTGACAGTGCATGGTGAGCACCCCCACGGATGGAACTCCAATCTCCTGACACCGCCAAAGACACTTCCCAGTGGACTCAGTCACAGCCCTCACCTCCCCTCTCCTTCCCTGAGCTCTTCTCGGTGCTGGTCCTGGAGGGTCCCCTGAGCCCACCAAGGGGTCCCCCCTGACTCTCAGCTGCCTCAGCACCCCCAGACCCCTGCGGCCCTGTCCTGGTTTAGGGCAAATTTGTTAAAGAATCTGCAAAGGAGGGCCCCTCCAGAAAGCAAAACCCACACAGCCCCTCCCCCCAACCGGTTCGGGAAAAAATTCCTTGGAGAGACGTGGAAAGAACCTGTTTATTTGACTGGCCCCGCACCACCTAGCACACAAAATGAACAATACCAGGTGACACCACTTTGAGAAAGATGACAAAATCAGAAAGTCTCTTTCGGGGGTGGTTGCTCTGTTCACAGTCTCTCCGGCACTGGGCCAGCTGCTGCAGCCGAACCTTCGGTGTTCCCGGATCCCAGTCCAGAGCAGGTTCGAGATGGTCACAGAAACAGGAGAGGAGAAGCAGTCCCGGAAGGAATATGGACTGTTTAGCTACTAAGCAGAGGCGAAAGCAGAGCAGAAGCAAGAGCAGAAAAGACAGCAAGCAAAAGCAGCAAGCAAGCAAGCCAGAAGTGATAAAAACCAGCCTTATGTACCGCTTGTCTCTGTGTCCCTGATAAGAGAAACCCAAACAAAACTTCCACTCTTCAGAGCCGGTCTTAAAGGCACAGAAGAGATGAATGGGGATACAAGAATCATAATGTCACCCCAGGACAGGCCCCCAGCCCCCCTCCTGCATATGTTCTACTGGGATGGGCAGGTGATGGGGGGCCCACAGGGGTCCCCACAGCTTCTGGTGCCAGCCGTAGTGGTCTTCCACTCGGTGGATTACAGCTGCCAGGTGAGCACCGAGCAGGGGGCCGTGCGGAAGAGCAGCGCCCAGCTCCACTTCACGGTGCACAGTGAGGGCAGGAATGGGCGCTGGGAGCCCCCAGAGCCTCCTCGGGTGCCCTCCCTGGGGACCTCCATGTCTCCCAGACACCTGCCCTGGCTCCCTGCACCTCTGCCCAGTGTCCCCTCCCCCCTCTGCTGTGTGACCCCATCCCTGGCATCCCCCATCACGCCCATGCCCTCCTATCCCTATCCCCTCACACCCACGCCAGCCCCTCCCTGTGCTCTCAGCCCTATCTCTGTCCCCACAGTGTCCGTGGACAATGCCACCATCCCACCCGGTCCCCTGTCACACCAGGTGCGTGCAGGTGACAACATGACCCTGTCCTGCTCGGCGCAGGTGGACTCAGCCCCTGTCACCTTCACCTGGCTGTATAATGGGCAGGAGGTGGCCCAGGGTCCCCTCCTGGAGCTTGGGGACATGAATGTGGGACATTCAGGCACCTACCAGTGTATGGCCTCTAACCATCTGGGACAGGACGGGCACCACGTGTTCCGGGCACTCAGCCCTGAGATGGCACTGGAGGTGACACCTGGCTCATCCTGGGTCACAGGTGGGGTCACAGTGGCTCACCAGGGTGTTCAGGACCCTTGGGGTGATGCGTGACCCCAGTGTGTCCTCCTCTGTCCCCAGCAGTGGCTGTGAATGTAGGGAGGACCCTCCTGTTCCTCCTCCTGCTGTCATCGGGGGCTGTCACTGGTGGCACCGCCAGGGTGGGTGTCAATTGAGGGGGATAGGGAGTCCTGGAGTGAGGAGAATCCCCCACAGTGGGGGCAGAGATCAGAGATCCAGTGGGAATTGGGGTCCAGTGGGGATTTGGGCTCCCATGGGTGGTTGGAGATGCTGAGGTCCCAGAAAGGTTCAGGGGTCCTGGGGTCCCCTTGGTCACCCCCTCCCCTTTCCCTTGCAGCCACTAGGAATTTCCAGGGCAGGTGAGTGGGGGGCTCAGGCTGGGACTCCGCCTTTTCCCCTCCCCAGACACCACCCAGACCACCCCCTTCACCCCCCACCCCCGGACCTCCCCACAGGAGGGGGCTGTGCTCAACACCCACATCATGGGCACTGAGTGGGCAGAGGGTGAGTACAGGGGGAGACCAGGACACGTCACCCACGAGTGTCACCCCCTTACCCAGGTCCCCAGAACTGGTGTCACTGTCAGGGCCCCCACAGGTGTCCCCCAGCCCTGCCCTTCCTCGAGATCCACAGGTGACCAACACGGAGCTGTCGGGACCCCACAAGGGACAGTGGGACCCCTGTGACTGCAATGACGTGCTGTGACACTGGGGGCACTGGGGGGCATCGATTCCCCTCAGGGGTCTCTTCTTCCTCTTCACAGCATCCCACGGGGCCCCTCCTTCCCCCTCCCAGTGCTGGGAGAGCACACGACGTTTTTCCCTCTTATTGTACTGAAAATTCAGTTTTTGTTCAAACTGTCTGAGAAACAAGGCTCACTCTTTAAAATTTGTAAATGTTTAATAAGGGATAAAGGGGACAGTAAACAGCCTGCTGGGCAACTGCCAGAGGCACGCGGATAATTAGAACAATTCTTCATACATACATTTTCATTGTATTGATGAAATAAACACTCAGGAGTGCATGTATAACATATTCAAACATTCTTTCCAGTTCACGTGGTCTGGGAATTCTTTTGCTTGGTTTGACCTTTGATTCATTTTCATAAAGTGAACACCATACTGCAGATTAAATTTATATATTTTATGTCCTCACAAGGCCCCCCTGTTCTGTGGTTTGACAGTCCGAAGTGTCAGTGGTAAATTTCCTTGCATTCTTTCTTTTGATGTTTTTTCACTTGCTACTTTTCAATGTGTCCTTCTCATACAGATGAGATAGTCCACCAGTACGTTACATCAACATTAGCTAGTTCACAAAATTATCTGAGTTATTCTCACCATTATCACTTAGTCACACAAATAAAGGCATTAGCTACTTCTGAAACAGTTAATGTTTTAATACACAGCGTATTGTCTCTATCTTAACTTTTTGGGAGAGCCTAAACTATAATATATTTATGATGCTAAAATATATAGTCTACACAGGGATTAGGGTAAAAAGGCTGACAATTTGTAGTGTATCAAAAGCAGTTGAAAACTGATTACAAACTTTCTTATATCAAAATATCTTGGAAAATCAATATAATAGAGAAAGCCAATGACTACATAATTTTTCATAACAGGGGGAAGGTGTATTGAAGGGTTTATTTGAATTATCCTGCTCTGATTTTGTCATCAATAAATTCAATTCATATCTCTAGTTCTGAAGCACTTTTACCCATGACATGATTTGATGAGTGATCTCTCCTGGTCCTTGTCTCAACCCAGGAACTCTTTGCTCAATTTTCTCTCCCCATCCAGGTGTGGAGGGCAGTGAGAGAGCGGCTGTGGTGGGTGCGGGGCATCCGGCCACTGTCCATCCACGGCAAGGCAGGGAGGAGGAGGAGGGTCCAGGTCAGGTTGTTGAGCAGATTGGTGTGGGATTTGCAGTAATGCTGGAGCTCTCTCAGTCCCTTGGGGAGAGGGACAAAATGATCAATTGCTGCATTTCTGGACTGGTTCCCTCTCAGCTGCCCCTGCAGGGGTTTTTCCAGTCAGCCCTGCTCTGAAAACCATCAAAGGCCCTCACAGAGTCACTGCTTGAGCTCTCTTTGGGGTTTGTACTTCCTGCAGAGCTGAGCAAACCACAGCAAGGCCTTTTTCCACCCACAGAATTCTCACTTCTCCATCAGCTCTCGGGCTGCCAGAATCAAAACCAAGGGGGCAGGGGGGACCCTGAGGTGCTGGCTGCCGCCTGGGGCTGGCCAGAGAAGGGCTGGGCAATGGCCATCCCTGTGCAGTGGGGCTGGGCCATGGCTGGGCCCCACCCTTTGATGGTGACTGGCTTCAAGGAGCAGGAGTTTGGGAGCTCCTTCCTGCCCAGGGCTCCATTCCCCAGCTGCTCTTGCCGGCTCAGATCCTGCAGGGGATGAGCAAGAATGGAGAAATCTGGAGCCTCCCAGAGCTGCCATGCACCAGGACAGGAGCCCCTTGTCCAGCATGTGTCTCCCCCATCTGGGATAGGATCCCTCCAGGACAGGAGCCCCCTGGACCTGCCCCACCAGGAGAGAACACATCCCCTATGTGAGAAATGTGTCAAACAGTCTCTTCCATCTTCTGCAAGACAGACAAAATGAAAGTGTTAGGAGGTAAAAGCTGGACACCCACATCCCCCACAGCCTCCTCAGCCTTCCCTGCAGACCCCTCGCTCTCGCTTCCCCCACTCTGAGGCTCCCCCAAGCTGTTCCCTGCTCTGGTGCCCCAAAGGACCATCAAGGCATGAACTGGGGGCTAGTGAAATTGAGGGGTAAAATGATGGAAATGGAATAAAGAGAGTGAAAAGTCATTGGAGTCTGGAGGGCACAGATCCAGAGCAGCTCAGAATCTGTCTGAGGAGACCCCCAGGCTGCCGGCAACTCGTGGGGCTGTGCTGGCTGTAGTTCACCCCAAAATCTGAGGCACCCAGGAAAGGAGCTTTGATCCACAGGCTCACCTGGCCACTGCCCATCCCTGGAACCCCATTCCCCTTGGAACCCAACCATGGGACCTCCATTCCTTATGTCCCACCCTCTCTGCAGCCTCCATCCCGGTACTGACATTCCCCAGGATCTCCATGGCTCAGGACCCCATTCCCAAGGAACACTGTCCTGTTCATTCCATCCCCTGAAATCCTCCTAGGATCCAGCATTCCCCCATCCCATGAACTCAAATCCCTCAGTCTGCCCAGCTATGGGGATGCCCATTCCCATGGCACCCCCATTGCCGGAAATTTCCCCTACTCACCATCCCCATTCCCCAGTGACTCCCTTCCTGCCTCCCCAAACCCACCTAGCTACCCACTCCAGGGAACCTCAGGTTCCACTTTGTCCCACCCACCTGTGTCCCCACCCTGTCCCCACCAAGGGCCACCTACGCATGAGGTCAAGACCTGACCTCGCTTCCTTCCCCTTCATCCGAAGAGCCGCCAGCCAGGGGAGCGGTGGCCACAGCAGCGAGTGACAGCCAGTGCACATGGCTGGGGACACCGGGATGGCCGTGAAAGTGTCACTGCTGCTGTGGGGTGAGTGCCTCGGGCACGGGCCTGACATCTCTGGGATAGGGAGGGGGACGGGGGGGCTGCAGGGTCCCCTGAGGTCACCAAGGCCAACAGTGCCAGTCCATGGTACCCACAGTGGACCTGGGTGAGACGGGGGATGTAGGGTGGCTTTGGGTACAGGAACAGGGGCAGGAACTTGGGAATGCAGATGTGAGAACAGGAATGTGGGGACAGGAATGTGGGGACTGGCACCTTGGAGCTCAGGTGGTTCGGGGGATAGGGACAAGGGAACTGGGATGCAGGGACAGAAGGGGACAAGAACAGTGAGGATGTGGCCATGGGGATGGGATTATGGGGAAGGGATCATGAGCTGATGGGGGTGACCTGGGCCAGCATGGACTGTGTGTCAGCCTAGGGGGGCCTCAGTGTCCCTGTGCCCAAGGTGTCTGTGTCACATGAATGTGGTGCACGGGTTGCTGTGACACAGACATGTCCCCCTGCCTCTCCAAATCTTTTGGGGACCATCCACACTCACTTTCCCTCAAGAACTGCTGTCCCCACAGTTTGGGGACAGCCACCACACACCGTTTACCATGGTGCTGCCATCCCTGCAGTGCCACATCCCCACGGAGCCCTGTCCCTTGTCTCTTGCAACCCAGACCCTTGGTCTCGCTGGTGAGTCCTCAGGGGATGCCATGGCCTCACCCCACAGTGCCCAGCCCCACGCTGACTCTGGCAGGCTGGTGTCCCCTGTCACTCGCAGGTGCCCAGACCACCCAGCTCCTGGCAGTGCTGTGGGACCGTGAGTGGCACTGACTTTCCAGGGCTCAGGGGCCACCGGTGTCACCACCTGGTACAAGGATGAGCGATGCTGGTAGCAGGAGGGACCTGACGACTTCACTGTCACCGCGAGTGGCACCTACACATGTGACAGACACAGAACCAGGCACAGCCCCCCGGTGTCATTCGTAGATGGTGGGGGGGATCTTAAATTATGAGGGTGGCCCCTGAGAGGTCAGGGTGGGCTCCACTCCGTGGGTGGCCTCACACCCCTCACGTGGCAAGAGCCTGTGCCCTGCACACAGGGACATCCCAGTGCATTCCACAGCACCCCAGAGCACCCACATGTCCCCAGTGCTATGGGCACCCACCCCAGACCAGTCTCATCAGTGAGATGTGACCTTCCTGTCCCACAGACCTACTGGTGGTGCAGGTGCCAGCACAGGCACTGCTGGATGGAGACACCTTGACACTGCGCTGCCGGTGCTGGCAGGATATCCATCTCACCGGGGTGCAATTTTACCGGGACTAGAAGGATCTTGGGATGTTCCTAAAGGGGACTGAGCTGTCCCTTTCACCTCTGCAGCTGCCCCACAGTGGCCGCTACAGATGTGAGGGCTTGGTGGGGATCTGGCAGTCACTATCAGCAGCAGTGACAGTGACAGTGCATGGTGAGCACCCACATGGCTGGAACTCCAATATCTTGACAACCCCAAAGCCCAAAGTGCTTCCCAGTGCACTCAGAGTCACAGTCCTCACCTCCCCTCTCCTTCCCAGAGCTCTTCTCGGTCCCAGTGCTGGAGGGTCCCCGCGAGCTCACTGAGGGGTCCCCCCTGACCCTCAGCTGCCTCAGCACCCCCAGCCCCCTGTGGCCCCGAGCCCCCCTCCTACACGTGTTCTACCGGGACAGGCAGGTGGTGGGGGATCCACAGGGGTCCCCACAGCTGCTGGTGCCCGCTGTGAGGGTCTCTCACTTGGGGAATTATGGCTGTGAGGTGCACTCCCAGGAGGGATCCGTGCAGAAAAGCAGCAACCGGCTCCTCATCACAGTGTGCAGTGAGTGTGAGGATGGGCATGGGGAGCCCCCATAGATGGCTCAGGTCCCCCAAACTGCCTGGAATCTACCAGCCCTCCCTGATGCCTGCTCTGGGGCACCCAACCTTTTCTAGATCCCTCCCTGCCCCCCCTGCCAATCCTTTCTCGGGTCTCTCCCCAGGACACCCAGCCCCTACATGGGTACCCTCATCCTTCCCTGGTGCATTTTCTGTGTCCTGCCATTGCTGCCCCAGGTCACTCCTAAGGCCCCCCCATTCCTGGCTCGTGTTTGCCTCCATCATTCGTTGGGTCCCCTCCTCATCCCTGGGTCCATTCACCCCTCTCTGAGGTCTCCGCACATTGCCCAACTCTCACCATCCCCTGCCATGGTCCCCGTACCCTTCCTTGTGTTGCCCATCTCCCTCTCCTGGTGTTCCCTCCCTGACTCCCTTATCATCTCTAAGGGTTCCTTTCTAAGCCCCCCTCCCCAGTCTCTGCACCCTCTCTCCCTCACTGGAATTCCCCTGCCCCTCCCTGACACCCCCTGGGTCCCTCACTGTCCCCTGGTGTCCCACTCTCCCACAGGGGTCCCGCCCTCAGGGGTGTCCATGTCAGTGCAGTTCCCCGGGGGACAGGTTGCACTTGGGGACCGCCTGGTGCTGAGCTGTGCGGTGGTCATAGAGACAGGTCCCCTGTCCTTCTCCTGGCACCGGGAGGGCTCAGCGGCACTGATGGGCACCGGCCCGCACCTGGAGCTGCACCACGTTGAGGACAATGACAGCGGCCAGTACTGGTGCCGGATCAGTGACGGGGACAGCGTGGTTGAGAGTGTCGCCCTGAATGTCACCGTCCTGGGTGAGCGGGACCCTCGGGCTGGAGGTGACTCCACCCACGGCACCCCCATCCCACCTGGCCCGATGCCAGCACCATCTCTGTCCCTACAGTGCCTGTGGCCAATGCCACCATCACCCCCAGTCCCCTGTCACACCAGCTGCGTGCAGGTGACAATGTGACCCTGCGCTGCTTGGTGCAGGTGGGCTCAGCCCCTGTCACCTTCACCTGGCTGCACAATGGGTAGGAGGTGGCCCGGGGTCCACTCCTGGAGCTCAGGGACATCGATGTGGGACATTTTGGCAGCTACCAGTGCGTGGCCACCAACCAGCTGGGACAGGACGGGCACCACATATTCCAGGCACTCAGCCCTGAGCTGGCCCTGGAGGTGACACCTGGCTCACCCTGGGTCACAGGTGGGGTAACTCAGGGTCACCAGGGTGTTCAGGACTCCTGCAGTTCAGGATGACCCCAATGTGTCCCCCTCTGTCCCCAGCAGTGGCTGTGAATGTCGGCAGGACCCTCCTGTTCCTGCTCCTGCTCCTGGCTGTCATCGGGGGCTGTCACTGGTGGCACCGCCGGGGTGGGTTACAATGGGGGTGACACAAACTCTTACAGGAATCGGGGGGAAGCCCCAAACACTGGGGGGGCCATTGGGGCATCACCCAAAACCCCTGAGCTGGAGGAAGCTGAGCCCTCAGTGACCTTTGCTTGGGGTGCTCAAACGTTTGGGGGCATTTTGGAGGGTCCTGGGCTCGGGAGGGTCCAGGAAGGGCCTTGAGGAATATTTGGGTGACACTGGGATTTCCTGCGGGTTTTTAGGGAGGTGTTGGAGAGTTGTGCAGGGATGTGGAGAGATCTTTAGAGATCCTGGAGCAGTTTGGAGGCTTCCCTGCATTCCATTCTTGGGGTTCCTTGAGGCTTGAGGGGTGCTTAGGGGCTGTGTGAAGAATCAGGGTCCCGAGGTGGTTCAGGGGTCCTGGAGAGGGGTTTGGAGTACCTGGGTGCCTCAGGTGTTCTGTGGCTCCACGGGGGTACTTTTGGATGCAGGGGCGTGGGAGTCCAGAAGAAATCAGTGTCTGGTGAGGGCTCAGGGGTCCAGTGGGCATTGAAAGGTCCCAGGTGGGGTTGGGGCCCAGGGGATCCCATGATCACCCCATCCTCTTTTTCTTGCAGCTCTCAGGAAATCCCAGGACAGGTCAGTGGGGAGCTCAAGCCATGGCTCTCCTTGACCCCCTCCGCAGACACCCCTCAGCCCCCCCTTATCCCCACAAGGCCCCCCAGAACCCTCTTATTCCCTGGAGGTTGGGGTGGGGCTGGACAGGAGGGGGCAGGGGGTGAGTAAGGGGAATGGGTGGGGACAGGGACATGTCACCCATGGGTGTCACCCCAAGCCAGGTGTCTCTTACTGTTTCCCCCAAGGACCCCCAGGTGACCCACGCAGAGCTGCCAGGAGCACATGGGTGACTGCAGGACACCAGTGACATCCATGGAACGTGCTGTGACAATGGGGGACACTGGGAGTCCCCATCCCATGGCTCCCATGGGGGCCCATCCTGCCTGGGGTGATGGTCACGGGTCAGGGGGAGCTGCACAGGGCACCCAGTGCACCCTTTTCCCCCTCACAGTGCTCCCAGTACACCCATGCCTCCCCAGGCTCCTCCTAGTGCCAGGGGACACTGGATCCATTTCCTTCTTATTTAGTCCAAACTGCAACTTTTTGGTTAAACTGGTAGAGATGGTGTTTGTTCAGCTTTGTTGGGCTTTAGGAATGGGATTCTCAAGTTCTGGGTTGCCACTAAAAACCACAGGCTGCTGCCCCTTTCCCTACTGCTCCCCATGGAGGCACAAAGATCCCAAAAGTCTGACAGTTCCTGAATCAGTAATGAAAGAACAAAACCAACAGCAACAGCAACAAGGTTCAGAGTCCAAATTGTCACACAAGGAACGATTTCCAGGGAAAGCCACCAACAAAGAACAATCCCAGAACACATCCCCCGCATCATGTTTCCACCACCAGAGGAATCTGCAGGAGCCCTGGACCTTCCTTGCTCTGATGGCCAAAGTGGCCTTCAGCAGGCTCTGGATTCTCTTGTCGCCTGTCACAAACCCCTCCTTTGCCATGTTCCCCACACCAGGATGTCACAAAGGCCCTGAGGAGGCTCCTGAGCCTCCCATTTGCCCAGGCCATTTGGGATCAGGCCATGTCACAGGGTGAGGTTTCAAAGACAGGAAAAATTTGAAGTCTGGAGACATTTTGGAACAGCTGTGTGTGGCAGAGGTGGGCCAGACCTTGCTTTTGGTGAGACAGGGCCCCGTCTTTCCATCATCTGTCAGTCATGGCACACTGGGGACAGCGTGACGCTTTGACAAAGCCAGCTCCTGAGTAACCAGGTGACCAGAAGTGCCACTTTGGGAGAGGGCCCTTGGTGACCCAACTGGCTTAAAAGGCAGAGCATGAGGTAGCCAAGTCCCTGGCCCTGTCTGCTAATGGGGTGCCTGTCCCCTCCACGCTGGAACCCAGAAGTTGGAAACTCATTTAAATGAGATATATCTGCCAAGGAAACTGGGGAATGTTCCTGGAATGGAAAGAAACCCATCTCAGAAAATTTTTTTAATTTCAAAGATGATCTGGCTTCCAGGCCAAAGTGTAGGAAAAGGAATAACACCCCTTTTAGGGAAATTGATAAACCAGAACAGAACAAACAACACAAACCCAGAACTTTCCATCCCACTCAGCGCTGTTGGTTTTTGTGGCAGTTATAACCGTGGCCCGCAGGGGGCGCTGCAGGGAGTACTCCCGGCCACCACAACAACATCAGCCACTCCACAATACTTTTCACTATCTGAACAACATCGCAATATTTAATCAACAGTATAATCAATAATGTTATATCAATTCATATAATATCCAGTGAAAGTCAACTTCCATCAACTTGTTTCTGTCAATATATACCAGTAAAGAACTGTTATTCGTGTTCCCACATTTTTACCTAAAAGCCCTGTAATTTCAAAGTTATAATAGTTCAGAGAGAAGGGGGTCATATTTTCCACTCCAAGGGAGGTTCCCACCTTGTTCAGCTTCCTTGACAGAGCTGAACAAAGAAACACCATTTCTGCCAGTTTAATCAAAGATCTGCATTTTTATCCCAGGAGCAGGGAACCATGTCCAGTGCCCCCTTGGGACTGGGATGGGCACCAGTAATCCACCTCATTGGGAGCACTGGGAGGGGGACTGCAGAGCCACTAAGCACACTGGGGTTAAGAGGATCAAATCTGATTTTGATTTATGTCTCAACATATGCTACTCCTGAGGTGAAAAATTACTCTGTTGTTGTACATGTGCTGGGAAATCTGTCCCTGGCAAGGCTTCACACAACCGAGAATCAGGGGAGAGAAAGCTTCAGTGATCGGGATGTGAGTGACCCCCACTGGCTGGTGGGACAGATGCCCAAGGAAAAATATCTATGAAAAAAATCCCGGGAAATCAGGCTGTGGGAGGAGACTTTGCAAATAAAAGCAGATAACTGTGGCAAAACAGGAGTGTTTTGCTTTAGGTTTCTTGCAGGGATCAGGGGCTCACTCAGAGTTTCAGTTTGGCCTTCCTCCGCTGTGGGATTCACATTATCTGAACCTGAGAAAAGCAGTGGGAGAGGCAAAGAATGATCCAAACAACTCTTATCTCATTTTCTGCTCCTTTGTTGTTCACACATGGAATGCATTGTGGAAAATTGTTTACCTGAAGGGAATTGGTGATTGGATTCTGGTGTGAGAGTTTTGATTCACTGACCAATTGAATCCAGGTGAGTGTGTGTGTGTGTTGGGACTGTCGTCTGACAGTCATGAGATTGTGTTCTGTGGAGTGCAGTGGAGTGCTTGGCAGATTCAGTTTAGATGTAATGGAATATAATATAGAATATTATAGCATAATAAAGTACTTAACAGGCCTTCTGATAAGATGGGGTCAGATGCATCATTCCTCCTGGACATCCGGTAAAAACATCATTGACACTCCTCTCCCTTGGCTTTTCTTTCAGAGGTCCTTCCCTCTGCCTCTGTCCATTCTTTCTTCTGTGCTGCTTCCATGAGGCAGCTCATTCCTGCTTGTCCTGGACATTCCTTCATTGCTTTACCAATGGAGCGGATGCTGCCTGCACCCACCCACTGCCTCTGCCATGTTTCCCATGCTGCCCACAGCACCGAGCCTGCTGCACCTGCCCCCGCAGCCCCAGTCCCTGCAGCCAGCCCAGAGCCCCCAGTGCCGCAGCCCCAGCCTGCAGCCAGCCCGCAGCAGCCAGCCTGCAGCCATCGCTCGCCCATGCCAGAGACACGCAGGTGCCGTCCTTGGAAATCGCACCCAGCCACTCACAAAAGCCATGTGGGCTCACCCTGGCTTGCAGCACACACTCTCCATCTGCCGAGCTGGTGCCCACAGAGTGCCCGGGCTTGTGATGCTAACGCTGTCCCTGTCTTCGCTTTCTCTCTCTATCCTTTTTCCTTTCTGCTCCCTTCTATCCCCCTTTGTACAAACGCTTATCCTGCTTTATCAATAAACAGTTCTCAAATATAATCTTGTCACTTCTGTGCTTCATTTTCATCTGAGAAACCTTTCAGCAAGAATCCTCCCCGACTCCCCCTTTTACAGCAGGATGGGACAGGGGTAGTGGGAGGCGGAATGGGGAAGCCCTGGGTGTACTGCAAGCGCTGTGGGGAGAGAATGGGGCAGTCCCTGAGGGTACTTGGGCACTTGGGTGGGGCTGAGGAGCCCCTGCAAGTACGAGCAAAAGGATCGGAGAGCCCTTGGGGGTACAGGGAGAGGAAATGGGGAGCACAGGGTGCCCTATGTAGCCTCCCCCTCACTTATGAACACCTCCCTTGGAAGGATGGGCAACCACAGGAGCCATGAAGGGAGCACCCCCAGTGCCATCCAGTGCCTCCCACTTCCCAGAGCATCACAACTTTTGGTGTATATTGTCATAGATGTCACTGGGTTCCCACGGTTGCCTTCGCAGCTCCATGTACGTCGCCTGAGGATCCTCCACTGGGAGTGCCATGGGGTCTGGGGGGGCCCTGTGGGAATAAGGGGGTGTGTGGAAGGGGATGGGAGGTGTTGGGGGTTTGGGTAAAAGGTGTATCATGGCTGGAGGCTGCACTCACCTTTCCTGGTGCTTCCTGGCATCTGCAAAGAAAACTGGACAAGTGACTTTGGAGACCCAGGGGCCCCCATCCACCCTTGGGAATGCTGAACCACCACCAGACACACAATTCTCCCCAGGCCCCCCAGTATCCCTGATGCCCCCACTAATATCCCTGAACCACCCCACTTGCACCAACACCCTGAGCCCCCAGAACCCCGGGCCTGGCAGAGAGGGGGACCTCTGATAGAATCACCAACATCCCTGCAGGACTGTCCAACAGCTCACAGGGCTCTGAGCAATGGTCATTGGGGGCTCAGCCCCTCCCAATTTAGGGGCTGTGTGTGCCGCCCTATGGCCCCCCTTCTCTGGGGCCTTCCCAGCTCTCTCCATCATCCCCACCCTTCTCATTGTCACCCACTCAAACGTTGCCACCAGTGCCATGCCACAATGACACCCACGAGGAGGAGCAGGAAGAAAAGGGCCCAACCGACCACTGCAGCCACTGCAAGAAACAGAGGGGGACACATCAGGATCACCCATCAACCCAGGGGTCCTGCACTCCCTGGTGACCCCACCTCTGACCCCACCTGTTATCCAGGGTGAGCCAGGTGTCACCTCCAGGGCCAACACTGGGCTGAGTGTCCGGAACACGCGGTGCCCGTACTGTCCCAGCTGGTTGGTGGCCACACACTGGTAGGTCCCCGAATGTCCCACATCAACTGCCCTGAGCTCCAGGAGGGGACCCCGGGCCACCTCCTGCCCATTGTACAGCCAGGTGAAGGTGACAGGGGCTGAGCCCACCTGCACCAAGCAGCGCAGGGTCACGGGGTCACCTGCACGCACCTGGTATGGTAGGGTGCCAAGGGTGATGATGGCATTGGCCACGGGCACTGTGGGGACAGAGACTGGGCTGAGACCACAGGGAGGGGCTGGCAGCTGGCATGGGTGGGTAGGGTCAAGGAGGGTGGGTGTGATTTGGGATGTTTGGGACGGGGTCACACCACAGCGGGGTGAAGGGACACAGGGCAGAGACGGGGGACACAAGCATGGTGTACGGGGGACATGGAGATGCCCAGGAAAGGAGACTAGAGGAGGCTGTGAGGGCTCCCCGTGCTCATCCCCGCACTCACTGCGCACTGTGATGCGGAGCCGGGCACTGCCCTTCCACACGGCCCTCCCCTCGGAGCACACCTGGCAGCTGTAATTCCCTGAGTGGGAGACCCCCACGGCGGGCACCAGCAGCTGCGGGGACCCCTGCGGGCCCCCCACCACCTGCCCGCCCTGATAGAACATGTGCAGGAGGGGAGCTCGGGGCCGCAGGGGGCTGGGGGTGCTGAGACAGCTGAGAGTGAGGGGGGACCCCTTGGTGGGCTGGGGGGGGAACCTCCAGCACTGGTCCCCGGACAAGCTCAGGGCAGGAAATGGGGGGCTTTGGAAATGGTGACCCCGAATCCCTGGCAAGGCGCTATGGGGCTGCCAGGGTGGCGGCTGTGAGGTGCTCACCATGCACTGTCACTGTCACCGGCACTGACTCCTCCCATCCTTGTGATACCCCGTTGTTCACCCAGGCCTTGCAGTTGTAGCGGCCGCTGTGGTTCAGCTGCAGAGGGGACAGGGACAGCTCGGTCCCATTGTAGAGCCTCCCCAGTTCTGTCTCCTCGCGGTAGAACACCAGAGTGGCCAACTTCTCCTGCCTGTACCGGCAGCGCAGTGTCAGCGTTTCCCCCTCCAGCAGTGCCCGCGCTGGCACCTGCAGCACCACCTGGTCTGGAGGGCAGAGGGGTGCCGTCACATCACAGGGGTCTGGAGGGTCCTGATGTCATCAGGACCCCCATATTGGGTCAAAGCCAGCACACCAGGTTTCCCCAGTTTCAACACGAGGGTCCCCCCATAGTGGGATGCTCTGGGATGCCCCCCTGTATAGGGGACAGTCTCTGGTCACACCAGTGGGTGACCCATGGAGTAGAGCTCATCCAGCATCCTCAGGGTTCCCGTGGGTGCCAAGCTGGGGACACAAACCACCCTCACCGTCTGAGACGTTCACGGGCGGGCTGCACCCACTTTCAGGTCTCTCACACGTGTAGGTGCCACTCTCGGTGACAGTGAAGTTGTTGCCTCCCTCCTGCCTCCAGCGCTGCCCATCCTTGTACCAGGTGGTGTCACCAGCTGTCCCCGAGTCCTGGCAGGTCAGTGTCACCCGGTCCCACAGCACCGCCGGCCTCCAGGGGGGCTCCACCAGGAGCTGGGTGGTCTGGGCACCTGCGAGTGACAGGGGACACCAGCCTGCCAGGGCCATTGCAGGGTTGGGGACAGTGGGGTGGAGACCTGCCATCCTCCGAGGACTCACCAGCGAGGCTGAAGGTCTGGGCTGGAAGGGAGAAGGGACAGGGCTGGGTTAGGGTCATGGGGACACTGTGGACACCCTATGTTTGCACTGCCCACCTCCACCAGCCCTACAGCACCTGTCCCCATGGTCAAGTCCCATGGTCCTGTGCCCATGATTCAATTCCAATGGCACCTTTCCCCATGGCCAGGTGACATCTGCATGTTACATGGCCCCATTCCATGTCCCAGTATCCCTGTTCCCCTGTCCCTATCCCCACAGGCCCCAAGCCCCAAGGCTCCTTCTGCCACATCCTTGTCCCCACATCTCTACCCCCTCTTCCTGTCTCCACATCCCAGTTCCCCCATTTCTGTCCCTAAAGCCACCCTAAATCTCTGGTCACACTGAGCTCCATGCCCTGCTCTGCCTCTGCTGCCATTGGGGACCTCAGGGGACCTCACAGTCCCCCTGTGCCCCCTCCCCACCAGTCTCTGCCTCACCAGGGCCCATCTCCAGGGTGTCAGGACCGTGCCTGGGGCACTCACCTTACAGGAGCAGCGCCACCTTCCCAGCCATCCCGGTGTCCCCAGCCATGTGCGCTGGCTGTCACTCGCTGCTGTGGCCACCGCTCCCCTGGCTGGCGGCTCTTCGGATGAAGGGGAAGGAAGCGAGGTCACGTCTGTCCCCACGCGTAGGTGGCCCTTGGTGGGGGCAGGGTGGTTACAAGCTGGGGACAGACTGGAGACAAGGCTGCATAGTCTGGGGACATGGTGGGGGATGGTGGGACATGGTGGGGACATGATGTTGCAACAGTTTGGAGTCTAAGGCTGTGTAGGGAGCCAGGGATGAGTGTCCAGGAGAATGGGGTGCCCAGGGATGGGGTCCCAGGTAAATGGGTGTCCCAAGGGTTGGGTAGACTCAGACTTGGGGAGGAGGGTCCCAGAACAATGTGGCCTCCTGGGATTTGTGATCATGAAATGGGGGTGCCAGGGGAAAGGGGGACCCTGTGAGAATGGTGGTACTGGGGGAATCAAGGTCCCCAAGGGCAGGGGTGTACCAGGGACTGGAATTACTGGGATGGTGTTCCTTGGGGTTGGAGATCCTGGGGAATTGCCGTCCAGGGATGGGGGTCTCAGGGAAGGTGTGGCAGAAGTAAATTGGGTTCCAAGGTTGGGGTCCCAGAGGAATGGGGGTGCCAGGGTTTGGCAGTGCATGGAGGGGCACGGGGGTCACAGCTCCTTCCCTGGGTGCCTCAGATTTTGGGGTGAGGCTAGGCCCCACATAATCACCCCTGGGGTGTTTGTTTCCTGGCCAGGCATGGCATGGGGGTCCTGGGTAGTTCGACCTCTGTGTCCTCGCCTGCCCCTGATTTTTCCTCTCTTTATTTCTCTTTTTTTCCTTATTCTTACTTTTTGCCATATCCCCTTACTCCCAGTTCCTGGATCAGGCATCCTGGGGTGCACCTGAGCAGGGAACGGGTTGGGGGACCCAGGGGAGGGGGGAAATGGGGAGCAGGGGGTGCAGGGAAAGGTGAGGAGGATTTGGGGGATGGAGGTTCTGGGCTGTGCCTGCTCAACACTTTCACTTTCTTTGTCCTGGAGGAGAGGGAAGAGGCCATTTGTGCTGAGGGTCAGATGGGAAAAGGGGGCATTCTCTGTTTCTAGGAGGGCACATACAGGGGGTTTCTGTCCTCTAAGCTCGCTCCTCTGGAGTTCAGCTGGGGGATCCTGTCCCAGGGGTGACACATCCTGTAATGGGGGGTCCTGTCCTGGGGAGTGGCAGTTCCAGAAATGTCCCTGCACATTCCTGGCTGGGTGCCTGTCTCAGGGGTGGCACATCCTGGGGTCCCCTGTCAATGCAAGGGTGGGGCCCAGCCATGGCCCAGCCCCGCTGCACAGGGATGGCCATTGCCCAGCCCTGCTCTGCCCAGCCCCAGGGGGCAGCCAGCACCTGAGGGTCCCCCCTGCCCCCTTGGCTTTGATTCTGGCAGCTTTAGAGCTGCTGCAGAGGTGAGAATTCTGTGGGTGGAAAAAGACCCCCCCACAGGATGAGCTGAGCTGTGGTTTGCTCAGCCCTGAAGAAGCATAAAACCCCAAAGAGAGCCTAAGCAGTGGCTCTGTGAGGGCCTTTGATGGTTTTCAGAGCAGGGCGGACTGGAAAAACCCTTGCAGGGGCAGCTGCGAGGGAACCAGTCCAGAAATGCAGCAATTGATCATTTGGACCTTGAGGCACACAGGGGCATTTCCACAGATTCCTGTGCACTGTCCCAGGGATGGACAGAGCTTCTCCCCTTCCTACAAAGGAAGTCAATCAAGTTTCAGGGTGGGAATGAGCAAAATGGGGAGAGTTCCTAAAGATGGCCCAAGAAAAGGCTTCCTTCAGGCCTGGGTTGCTACCCAGCAGGCAGGGAACCATCCCATGGAGCTGTTGGACACTCAGGGAGATTCCCCACTCTGTGTTATCCACAAGCAAATGCTGCTGTGGTATGTACCAATGGGCTCCTAAAGAGAACTGAAAACTCCCATTTCATTACGATTTGTTTGCGTTTTTTTAGTGAGTGACTTATTGAGAAAGCAATTGATTCTATAAAGCAGAGCATTTATACCTTGTAGTTGTATTTTCACTGAGTTTTTACATATTGGGAAAATAATGGTGTGGGAAGGATTTTTGGTTTTATTCTATGGCTTTGGTCTGAACCAACTGGTCTTCAGGTGTTGCCTGGAATTGGTGAGCCAGGAAATGGGGGGACCTGACCCAGGGGTGCGTGGGGCAGGGACACAGAGACTCCCAGGACTGCCCTGGGGTACTTCAGGGATAGGGCTTTGCTGGGCTCTGAGTCACCCCAAAATCTGAGGCACCCTGGAAAGGAGCTGTGACCCCCATGTCCACCTAGCCACTGCCCATCCCTGGCACCCCCATTTCCATGGGAACCCAACCATGGGACCCCCATTGCCTTGGTCTCTCCTCCCTGGGGACCCCCATCCCAGAACTGCCATTGCCTTGATCCCATCCAATGGGCTGCTTCTTCCCTATTCCCAAGGGTCCTCTTTTTTCCCCTGTACCCCCAACATTGGCACCCACATTCCATGACTCCAAATCCCTTGGGGGGGGCATGTTCCCACAGCACCCCGACCCCTGAATGTCCCCAGGCATGGACACCCCAATTCCCCTTGACCCCCATTCTCCTGGACACTCATCCTTGGTTCCCCACATCCCCTGAGCCCCCTACTCCTGGCAACACCATCCCCACCATGTCCCCAGCCTGTGCCCAGCTTGTGGCCACCCTGCCCCCACCAAGGGCCACCTAAACATGGGGACAGACGTGACCTCGCTTCCTTTCCTTTCATCCAAAGAGCCGCCAGCCAGGGGAGCAGCAGTGAGTGACAGCCAGTGCACATGGCTGGGGACACCGGGATTGCCGGGAAAGTGGCACTGCTCCTGTGGGGTGAGTGCCCTGGGCACGGGCCTGACACCCCGAGGATCGGGAGGGGAGGGGGCACAGGGAGGCTACAGGGTCTCCTGAGGTCCCCAATGTCAGCAATGCCAGTCCATGTTACCCACAGTGGACCTTGGTGGGACTGGGGATGTAGGGTGGCTTTGGACACTGGAACAGGGGCAGGAATTTGGGGATGGGCATGTGGGGACACGAATGTGGTGACTGGCATCTTTGGGCTCAGGGAGCTCTGGGGATTGGAGAAGGGACCTGGGATGCAGGGACAGAAGGGGACAAGAACGGTGAGGATGTGGCCATGGGGATGGGATCATGGGGATGGGACCA
The DNA here is from genome assembly GCF_047830755.1 of Zonotrichia albicollis. Taxonomy (NCBI): domain Eukaryota; kingdom Metazoa; phylum Chordata; class Aves; order Passeriformes; family Passerellidae; genus Zonotrichia; species Zonotrichia albicollis. The sequence goes on along the minus strand of NC_133827.1, from coordinate 2,248,073 downwards.
TGAGCTGGTGGGGGTGACCCGGGCCAGCATGGGGTGTGTCCATGGTGTCCTTGTTCTCGGGGTGTCTACAGTGTCCCCATGTTCTGCCTCAGCCCAGGGTGGCTTCAGGTGTACATGGTCCCCCTGGAGGCCAGCAGTGCTGTGGGACCGGGTGACACTGACCTGCCAGGGCTCGGGGACAGCTGGTTCCACTACCTGGTACAAGGACAGGCAGCACTGGTGGCAGGAGGGACAGAACCGCCTCACTGTCACAAAGAGAGGCACCTACAAATGTGACAGATCTGGCACTGGGCGCAGCCCCCCCGTGACAGTCTCAAATGTTGAGAGGGGATCTGTTGAGATTCATAAATCTCAACAGGTCAGGGTTGCCCCCAACAGGTCTGGATGGGCTCCATTTTGTAGGTGGCCTCACACCCTCTGTGTGCTGAGAGCCTGTACCCTGCAAACAGGGACATCCCAGTTCGTCCCAGTGCACCCAGGTATCCCTGGTGCCATGGGCACCCACCTTGGACCTGTCTCGACCCCTCAGCGAGATGGGACCCTCCTGTCCCACAGATGATCTGGTGCTGCAGGTGCCAGCACAGGCGTTGCTGGAGGGACACACGGTGCTACTGCACTGCCAGGGCTGGTTGAAAAACACGGTCACCAGGGTGCAATTTTACCAGGATGAGAAGGATCTGGGGGGGCCTATAAATGGGACTGATCTGTCTGTGTCCCCTCTGCAGCTGAACCACAGTGGCTACTACAGCAAGGGCTTGGGGAGGTCCATTCTTTCATGGTCAGCAGCAGTGACAGTGCACAGTGAGCACTCCCATGGATGGAACTCCAATCTCCTGACACCCCAAAGCCACTTCCCAGTGGACTCAGAGTCACAGTCCTCACCTGCCCTCTCCTTCCCAGAGTTCTTCTCGGTGCCGGTGCTGGAGGGTTCCCCAAAGCCCACCGTGGGGTCGCCCCTGACTCCCAGCTGCCTCAGCACCCCCAGCCCCCTGTGGCCCCAAGCCCCCCTCCTGCACGCGTTCTACTGGGACGGGCAAGTGGTGGGGGGCCCGCAGGGGTCCCCGCAGCTGCTGGTGCCCACCGTGGGGGTCTCCCACTCAGGGAATTACAGCTGCCCAGTGCGCTCCGAGGACAGAGCCATGCAGAAGAGCAGTGCCTGGCTCCGCTTCACGGTGTGCAGTGAGTGTGGGGATGGGCATGGGGAGCCCCCACAGCCTCCTTGGATGCAGTCCCTGGGGACCTCCACGTCCCCCAGACACCTGCCCTGGCTCCCCGCATCTCTGCCCTGTGCCCTCTCACCCCTCTGTGGTGTGACGCCATCCCTGGCATCCCCCATCACACCCATCCCCTCCCATCTCTATCCCCCCACAGCGGCTGCCAGCCCCTCCCTGTGCTCTCAGCCCTATCTCTGTCCCCACAGTGTCCGTGGACAATGCCACCATCACACCTGGTCCCCTGGCACACCAGGTGCAAACAGGTGACTCCATGACCCTGTGCTGCTCGGTGCAGGTGGGCTCAGCCCCTGTCACCTTCACCTGGCTGTATAATGGGCAGGAGGTGGCCCCGGGTCCCCTCATGGAGCTCAGGGACATCAGTGTGGGACATTTGGGCACCTACCAGTGCGTGGCCACCAACCAGCTGGGAAAGGACGGGCCAGGGTGTTCCGGGCACTCAGCCCTGAGCTGGCACTGGAGGTGACACCTGGCTCACCCTGGGTCACAGGTGGGGTCACAGAGGGTCACCAGGGTGTTCAGGACCCTTGGGGTTCAGGGTGACCCCAGTGTGTCCCCCTCTGTCCCCAGCAGTGGCTGTGAATGTAGGGAGGACCCTCCTGTTCCTCCTCCTGCTGTCATCGGGGGCTGTCACTGGTGGCACCGCCAGGGTGGGTGTCAATTGAGGGGGATAGGGAGTCCTGGAGTGAGGAGAATCCCCCACAGTGGGGGCAGAGATCAGAGATCCAGTGGGAATTGGGGTCCAGTGGGGATTTGGGCTCCCATGGGTGGTTGGAGATGCTGAGGTCCCAGAAAGGTTCAGGGGTCCTGGGTTCCCCTCAGTCATCCCCTCCCCTTTCCCTTGCAGCCGCCAGAAATTTCCAGGACAGGTGAGTGGGGGGCTCAGGCTGGGACTCCGCTTTTTCCCCTCCCCAGACACCACCCAGACCACCCCCTCCACCCCGCCCCGGACCTCCTCACAGGAGGGGGCTGTGCTCAACACCCACATCATGGGCACTGAGTGGGCAGAGGGTGAGTACAGGGGGAGACCAGGACACGTCACCCACGAGTGTCACCCCCTTACCCAGGTCCCCAGAACTGGTGTCACTGTCAGGGCCCCCACAGGTGTCCCCCAGCCCTGCCCCTCCTCGAGATCCACAGGTGACCAACACGGAGCTGTTGAGACCCCAGGAGGGACAGCGGGACCCCTGTGACTGCAATGACGTGCTGTGACACTTGGGGCACTAGGGAACATCGATTCCCTTCAGGGGTCTCTTCTTCCTCTTCACAACACCCCATGGGGTCCCTCCTTCCCCCTTCCAGTGCTGAGGGAGCACAAAACGTTTTTCCCTCTTATTGTACCCAAAATGCAGTTTTTTGGTCAAACTGTTTGAGAAACAAGGCTCACTCTTTAAAATTTGTAAATGTTTAATAAGGGATAAAAGGGACAGTAAACAGCCTGCTGGGTGCTTGGCAATTGCCAGAGGCACACGGATAATTAGAATAATTCTTCATACATACATTTTCATTGTATTGGTGAAATAAATACTCAGGAGGGTACATATAACATATTCAAACATTCTTTCCAGTTCACGTGGTCTGGGAATTCTTTTGCTTGGTTTGACCCTTGAGTCATTTTCATAAAGTAAACACCAAATTGCAGATTAAATTTATATATTTTATGTCCTCACAAGGCCCCCCTGTTCTGTGGTTTGACAGTCCGAAGCGTCAGTGGTAAATTTCTCTTTGCATTCTTTCTTTTGATGTTTTTTCACTTGCTACTTTTCAATGTGTCCTTCTCATACAGATGAGATAGTCCACCAGTACGTTACATCAACATTAGCTAGTTCACAAAATTATCTGAGTTATTCTCACCATTGTCACTTAGTCACTTTTAGGGTAAAGAGGCTGACAATTTGTAGTCTATCAAAAGCAGTTAAAAACTGATTAAAAATGTATTACATCAAAATAATTTGGAAAATCAATATAATAGAGAAAGCCAATGACTACATAGTTATTCATAACAGGGGGAAGGTGTATGGAAGGGTTTATTTGAAATATCCTGCTCTGATTTTGTCATCAATAAATTCAATTCATATGTCTAAATCATAAGCAGTTTTACCCGTGACAGGATTTGATGAGTGATCTCTCCTGGTCCTTGTCTCAACCCAGGAACCCTTTGCTCAATTTTCTCTCCCCATCCAGATGTGGAGGGCAGTGAGAGAGCAGCTGTGGTGGGTGCGGGGCATCCGGCCACTGTCCATCCACGGCAAGTCAGGGAGGAGGAGAAGGGTCCAGGTCAGGTTGTTGAGCAGATTGGTGTGGGATTTGCAGTAATGCTGGAGCTCTCTCAGTCCCTTGGGGAGAGGGACAAAATGATCAATTGCAGCATTTCTGGACTGGTTTCTTGCACAGCTGCCCCTGCAGGGGGGGATTTCCAGCCAGCCCTGCTCTGAAAACCGTCAAAAGCCCTCACAGAGCCACTGCTTGGGCTCCCTTTGTGGTTTGTACTTCCTGCAGAGCTGAGCAAACCACAGGCAGGACTTTTTCCCCCACAGAATTCTCACCTCTGCAGCAGCTCTAAAGCTACCAGAATCAAAGCCAAGGGGGCAGGGGGGACCCTGAGGTGCTGGCTGCCCCCTGGGGCTGGCCAGAGAAGGGCTGGGCAATGGCCATCCCTGTGCAGTGGGGCTGGGCCATGGCTGGGCCCCACCCTTGGATGGCCACTGGCTTCAAGGAGTAGGAATTTTGGAGCTCTTTTCTGCCCAGGGCTCCATTCCCCTGCTGCTCTTGCTGGCTCAGATCCTGCAGGGGATGAGCAAGAATGGAGAAGCCTGGAGCCCCCCGGAGCTGCCATGCACCAGGACAGGAGCCCTTGTCCAGCATGTGTCTCCCCTCTGGGATAGGATCCCTCCAGGACAGGAGCCCCCTGGACCTGCCCCACCAGGAGAGAGTACACCCCCCCATGTGAGAAATGTGTCAAACGGTCTCTTCCATCTTCTGCAAGAGAGAGAAAGTGATAGTGTTGGCAGGTAAAAGCTGGACACCCACATCCCCCACAGCCTCCTCAGCCCTCTCTGCAGACCCCTCACTCTCGCTTCCCCCACTCTGAGGTTCCCCCAAGCTGTTCCCTGCTCAGGTGCCCCCCAGGACCATCAAGGTACAAACTGGGAGGTTGTGAAATTGAGGGGTAAAATGATGGAAATAGAATAAAGAGAAGGAAAAGTCATTGTAGTCTGGGTCTGCACAGACTCAGAGCAGCTCAGAATTGGTCTGGGGTGAGCTCTGGGCTGCCAGCAACTTGTGGGGGCTGTTCTGGGTGTGGTTCACCCCAAAATCTGAAGCACCCAGGGAAGGAGCTGCAACCCACAGGCTCACCTGGCCACTGCCTATCCCTGAAACCCCATTCCCCTTGGAACCCAACCATGGGACCTCCATTCCTTATGTCCCACCCTCTCTGCAACCCCCATCCCGGTAGTGACATTCCCCAGGATCTCCATGGCTCAGGACCCCATTCCCAAGGAAACCCCTCCCGTTCATTCCATCCCCTGAAATCCTCCTAGGACCCACCATTCCTCCATCCCATGAACTCAAATCCCTCAGTCCGCACAACTACGGGGATGCCCATTCCCATGGCACCCCCATCGCCGGACATTTCCCCTACTCACCATCCCCATTCCTCAGTGATCCCCTTCCTGCCTCCCCAAACCCTCCGAGCCACCCACTCCTGGGAACCTCAGGTTCCACTTTGTCCCATGCACCTGTGTCCCCACCCTGCCCGCACCAAAGGCCACCTACATGTGGGGACAGACATGACCTCGCTTCCTTCCCCTTCATCCAAAGAGCCGCCAGCCAGGGGAGCGGTGGCCAAAACAGCGAGTGTCCCCAGCCATGTCACTCACAGGACGGGCACTGTGTGTTCCGAGCATTCAGCCCTGAGCTGGCCCTGGAGGTGAGACCTGGCTCATCCTGGGTCACAGGTGGGGTCACACAGGGTCACCAGGGAGTGCAGGACCCCTGGGGTGATGGGTGACCCTGATGTGTCCCCCTCTGTTTCTTGCAGTGGCCACAGGGGTCAGTGGGGCCCTTTTGTTCCTGCTCATGGGTGTCATTGTGGCCTGGCACCAGTGGCACCATTTGGCTGGGTGGCAATGGGGGTCCCAGGGAGCTGTAGAGGTTGAGAGAATTGGGGAACCATAGGGAACGACCCAAAGACACGCAATATGACTTTGGCTGGGGGTCCTGTAGGGCTTGGGGAGTACCTGGAAAGTCCTGCAGGGATGTTGGGGGTTCTTTCAGTGGCCCTGTGAGTGTTGGGAGGGTCTCTGTCCCTGCTTGGCTTTGTGTTCTTGAGAGTGATTTGTTTGGGGCCACTGGGGAAGCTAATGAATTCTAAGATGATTCAGGAATGCTTAGGGGTCCTATGAGAAATTGAGAGCCCTATCGGTGTTCAGGAATCCTGAGAGGGGTCAGGGCCCTGGGACCCCACAGTCACCCCTCCCCTCTTACCTTTGCAGCTTCCAGGAAGAACCAGGAAAGGTGAGTGGGGTCTCAAACCACACCCTCTCCTTTTACGCCAACCCCCAAGCCCTCCCATCCCCTCTCCCACATTCCCTTTTATTCCCTCAGGGCCCCCCCGGATCCCCTGGCCCCCCAGAGGAGGGGGAGGTGCTGTACATGCATGTCATGGTCACCAAGAGGGCAGGGGGTGAGTATGGGTGGGACACATTCAGAGGGACACGTCACCCACGAGTGTCACCCCATCCAGATCCCACAGCCCGTATCTCTCGCAGCGTCCCCCCATGCCACCACCCTGCAGGATCCCCAGGTGACCTACACGGAGCTGCAGGGACCCTAGGGGCAACCACAGGAACCCAGTGACATCTACGAGGATGTGCCGTGACACTGGGGGGAGCTGGGGGCACTGGGGGTCCCCACCCATGGGCACCCACTCGTGTGTGTGTTGCCACTAAAAACTGCCCCTCTACCTCCCTGTGGAGGCACAAAGATGCCAAAGGGCTGAGAGAAGAACAATTTCCTGAAACAGCAACCAGAGAGAATAAAACCAACTGTAACAGCAACAAGGTCCAGTGTCCAATGGGTCACAAAAGGAATTTTTTCTTCAAAAGCAAGAACAAAGAACAAATCCCAGACATTTCCTCCAGCATATTTCCTTCACCAAAGGAACCTGGCAGGGTCCTGGATTTTCCTTTCTCTGATAGCCAAAGTGGCCTTCAGGATGCTCTGGATTCTTTTGTTCCCTGTCCCAAAACCCTCCTCTGCTGTGTTCCCAACACAAGGATGTCATAAAGACCCTCTGGGGGTTCTAGAGCATCTCTCTTTTCCAGGGATGTCAGGATCAGGCCATGGCACAGGGTGGGGTGTCAGAGACAGGAAAAGTTTGATGTCTGGAGACATCGTGGAACACCTGTGTATGACAGGAGTGGGTCACGCCTTGCTTTTGAAGAGACAGGGCCCAGTCTGTCCATCAGTCTGTCAGCCATGGCACACTGGGGACAGTGTGATGCTCTGCCAAAGCCAGCTCCTGAGTGGCCGTGTGACCAGAAGTGCCATCTGGGGAGAGGGCCCTTGGTGTCCCAGCTGGCTTAAAAGACAGAGCATGAGCTGGCCAAGTGCCTGACCCTGTCTCCTCTGGGAGTGTCTGTCCCATCCGCGCTGGAACCCAGGAGTTGGCAACTCATTTAAATGAGAAATATCTGCCAAGGAAAGTGGGAACTGTCCTGGAATGTAAAGAAAAGACATGTCAAAAATGTTTCTTAATTTCAAAAATGATGGGGCCTAAAGGCAAAACTGTAAGAAAAGGAATAACATCTCTTTACTGGAGAATTTGTAAACCAGAACAGAGCAAACAACATGATATTTCCCTCTCACTCAGCGCTGTTGGTTTTTGTGGCAGTTCTAACCGCAGCCAGCAGGGGGCGATGCAGGGTGCACTCTCGGCCAGCAGGGGGCACCCCGGTCCAGCTCCATCCCCTCAGGGGCCATGGCGGCCTCGGATGGGAGGGAGGAGGGGAAATCGCTCCTTTTGCAAACTCATGGGCACCAATCGCTCCTGGCACCACCACTGGCAGCAGGTTGGATCCCAGTGCCCACTGGCAGTGTAGCAGTGTCCAGGGGCCAGGCACACGCCCTGTGCCACACCTGTGACTGCTCTCCATGCTCCCAAATGGAAGGAAGGCAGCGCCTGACCACAGGCAGGTCTCAGGTACACAAAAAAACCCTGTGGTGGCTTAACACCACAAATCCTGCAAACCCTCAGCCTTTCCCTCAGGTTACGAGGGCAGGGATGGAGCATCTTTGGAGACACCTGGAATCCACACAGGGTCACTTCCCAGACCTCTGCCACGGCCGGGGCCAGAGCCCCGGTGTGATATTTCCAAACATTTTGCTCTTTTTTGCTGGTCACAGCCTGAGCCCAAACATTCCTTCCATGAGGTTCCAGAAGGCTGGAGGTTTTGTTCAAGAAGGAGGGTCCAGGTGAGCTTGTTGAGCAGATTGTTGCAGGATGTGCAGTAGTGCTGGAGCTCTCTAAGTCCCTTACAAAGAGGAACAAATTATCAATTGCTGCATTTCCGGACTGGGTCACCCACAGCCTCCCCTGCAGGAGGGGGTTTCCAGCCAGCCCTGCTCTGAAAACCATCAAAGGCCCTCACAGAGCCACTGCTTGGGCTCCGTTTGGGTTTTGTGCCTCTTGCAGAGCTGAGCAAACAACAGACAGGCCTTTTTCCACCCACAGGATTCTCACCTCTGCAGCAGCTCTAAAGCTGCCAGAATCAAAGCCAAGGGGGCAGGGGAGACCCTCAGGTGCTGGCTGCCCCCTGGGGCTGGGCAGAGCAGGGCTGGGCAATGGCCATCCCTGTGCAGTGGGGCTGGGCCATGGCTGGGCCCCACCCTTGGAGGGTCACCCCAACAACATCAGCCACTCCACAATTCACATCACTGTCACAGCAGTAAAAATATCACAATATTTAATCAACAATATAATCAATAATGTAATATCAATTCATATAATATCCAGCGAAAGTCAACTTCCATTAACTTGTTTCTCACAATACATATTAGTAAAGAATTTTTATTCCTGTTCCCACATCTTTGCCTTAAAGCTCTGTAATTTCAAAGTAATAATATTTCAGAGAAATTGGGGTTGTATTTTCCATTGCAAGGGAATTTGTTCAGCTTCCTTGATTGAGCTGAACAAAGAAACACCATTTCTGCCTAATTTAACCAAAAGCTGCACTTTTGTCCCAGGAGCAGGGAACCAAGTCCTGTGCCCCCTTGGAACTGGGATGGGCACCAGTAAGCCACTTTAGTGGGTGCACACTTAGGGGGATTGCAGAGCCACTAAGCACCTGGGGGTTAAGAGGAAAAAATCTGATTTGGATTTATGCCTTTACATATGCTACACATAAGGTGAAAAACTACTCTGTGGGTTGTACATGTTCTGGGAAACCTGTCCCCAGTGAGGCTTCTCGCATCACAGAATGAGGGGAGAGAAAGCTGCAGTGATCGGGCTGTGAGTGACCCCCACTGGCTGGTGGGACAGATGCCTGGGAAAATGTCTGGGAAAAAATGTCCGGGAAATCGGGCTGTGGGATAAGCCTTTGCAAAGAAAAGCAGCAAACTGTGACATAACAGGAGTGTTTTGCTCTGGGTTTCTTGGAGGATCAGGGTCTTGCTCAGAGGGTCAGTTTGGCCGTCCTTCCCTGTGGGATTCACATTCTCTGAACCTGGGACAAGCAGTGGGAAAAGCAAAAAACAATCCAAACAATTCTCATTTTCTGCTCCTGTGTTTTTGACAAATGGAATGCATTGTGGGAGACTGTTTACCTGAAGGGAATTGGTAATTGGGATTCTGTTGTGAGTGTTTTGATTCACTGACCAATTGAATCCAGGGGGGTGGGGGGGACGGACAGTAAGCTGACTGTCATGAGATTGTGTTCAGTGGAGTGCAGTTGAGTGCTTGGCAGATTCACTTTAGATGTAATGGAACATAATATAGAATAATATAGTAAAATAAAGTACTTAATAAGCCTTCTGATAAGATGGAGTCAGATGCATCATTCCTGCTGGACATCGGGTAAAAATATCATTGACACTCCCCTCCCTTGCCTTTTCGACTGGTGGTCCTTCTTCCCTGTCCGCACCCGTTCTTTCCCTGCTTTGCTGCTTCCCCGAGGCAGCTCATTCCTGCTCATCCTGGACATTCCTTCATTGCCTCCCCGATGGAGCGGATGTAGCCTGCACCCACCCGCCGCCTCTGCCATGTTTCCCATGCTGCCCACAGCACCGAGCCTGCTGCACCTGCCCCCGCAGCCCCAGCCCACAGCAGCCAGCCCAGAGCCCCCAATGCCGCAGCACCAGCCCGCAGCCAGCCCGCAGCAGCCGGCCTGCAGCCATCGCTCGCCCATGCCAGAGACACGCAGGTGCCGTCCTTGGAAATCACACCCAGCCACTCACAAAAGCCATGTGGGCTCACCCTGGCTTGCAGCACACACTCTCCATCTGCCCAGCTGATGCCCACAGATTGCCCGGGCTCCTTGTGGTAACACTGTCCCTGTCTTCTGTTTCTCTCTCTATCCTTTTCCCTTTCTATTCCCTTCCCTCCTCCTTCAGTACGAACGCCTACCCTCCTTTTCCAATAAACAGTTCTCAGATATAATATTGCCACTTTTGTGTTTCATTTTCATATGAGAAACCTTTCAGCAAGAATCCTCCCTGACTCCCCCTTTTACAGCAGGATGGGACAGGGGTGGTGAGAGGAGGGATGGGGAAGCCCTGGGTGTACTGCAAGCACAGTGGGGAGAGAATGGGGCAGTCCCTGAGGGTACTTGGGCCCTTGGATGGGTCTGGGGAGCCCCTGCAGGTACCAGCAAAGGGATGGGGGAGCCCTTGGGCGTACTGGGAAAGGAAATGGGGAGCACAGGGTGCCCTGTGTAGCCTCTGACTGACTCATGGCCACATCCCTTGGAAGGATGAGCAACCACAAGAGGCATGGAGGGAGTACCCCCAGTGTCACCCAGTGCCTCCCGCTTCCCAGAGTATCACAACTTTTGGTGTAGGTTGTCATAGATGTCGCTGGGTTCCCACGGTTGCCTTTGCAGCTCCATGTACGTCGCCTGAGGATCCTCTACTGTGGGTGCCAGGGGGTCTGGGGGGGCCCTGTGGGAATAAGGGGGTGTGTGGAAGGGGATGGGAGGTGCTGGGAGTTTGGGTAAAAGGTGTATCATGGCTGGAGGCTGCACTCACCTTTCCTGGTGCTTCCTGGCATCTGCAAACGAAAGCTGGTGGGGTGACTTTGGAGACCCAGGGGCCCCCATTCACCCTTGGGAATGCTGAACCACCACCAGACACACAATTCCCCCCCCAGTATCCCTGATGCCTCCCCAATATCTTTGAACCACCCCACTTATACCAACACCTTGAACTCCCAGAACCCCGAGCCTGGCAGGGAGGGGAATGCCTGATAGGACCCCCAACATCCCTGCAGGACCCTCCAACAGCTCCCCAGGTCTCTGAGCCATGGTCACTGGGGGCTCAGCCTCTTCCAGGTCAGGGGCTATGGGTGCTGCCCTATGGCCCCCCTTCTCTGGTGTCCTTCCCACCTCTCTCCATGTGCCCTGTCCCCCCATTGTCACCCACCCACACGGTGCCATCGGTGCCAGGCTACAATGACACCCACGAGCAGGAGCAGGAACAAAAGGGCCCCACCGATCCCTGTGGCCACTGCAAGAAACAGAGGGGCACACATCAGGGTCGCCCATCACTCCAGGGGTCCTGTACTCCCTTGCAAACCTGAGGGACCCCACCTGTTTCCCTGTGTGTCCATTTATCTTGTGGTGTGACCTCCAGGACACCGGGGGTCATGGTGACATTGTCCACAGGTACTGCGGAGACAGAGACAGGGCTGAGGCCGCAGGCAGGGGCTGGCAGCCAGAGTGGGGATGTGGGGATGGGCAGGGATTGGTGTGGTGGGGGATGTATAGGATGGTGTGGCACCACGGGAGGGTGAGGGGACGTGTAGAGTGATGGAAGGACCCAAGAAATGTGTCTGGGGGACATGGAGGTCCCCAGGCAGGGGACCCCGGGAGGCTCCCTGTGCCCATCCCCACACTCACAGCACACTGTGACACGGAGCCGGGCGCTGCTCTTCTGCACACCCCCCCCCCCTCAGAGCGCACTTGGCAGCTGTAATTCCCCGAGTGGGAGACCCCCACGGCGGGCACCAGCAGCTGTGGGGACCCCTGCTGGCCCCCCACCACCTGCCTGTTCCAGTAGAACATGTGCAGGAGGGGGCTGGGGGCCACAGGGGGCTGGGGACGCTGAGGCAGCTGAGAGTCAGGAGGGACCCCATGGTGGGTTCAGGGGTCCCTCCAGCAGTGGCACCAGGTAGAGCTCAGGGTGGGAGAGGGGAGGTGAGGACTGTGACTCTGAGTCTGCTGGGAAGGGTCATTGGGGGTGTCAGGAGACTGGAGTTCCAGCCATGGGGGTGCTCACCGTGCACTGTCACTGTCACTGTTGCTGACCGTGACAGCATGAGCCCCACCAAGCCCCCACAGCTGTAGTGGCCGCTGTGGTGCAGCTGCAGGGGAAATAGGGAAGCTTGGTCCCATTGATGAACCCCCTCACGTCCTTCTTATCTTGGTAAAATCGCACCCTGGTGACTGTGTCTTTCCAATGGCCGCACCGACAGCGCAGTGTCATCGTGTCCCCCTCCAGCAGCACCCCTGCTGGCACCTGCAGCACCAGCAAATCTGAGAGACAGGAGGATCCCCTCTCACCGAGGGGCTCAAGACAGGTCCGAGGTGGTCCCTGTGACCCTGAGAACATCTGGGTGCACTGGGATGTCCCTGTGTGCAGGGCACAGGCTCTTGCCACAGAAGGGTTGTGATGCCACCTAAGGAGTGGAGTCCACTCTGACTTGTCAGGGGCCACCCTGATCATTTAACATCCCCACTCACCATCTGAGACCGTCATAAGGGGGCTGAGCCCGGTGCCAGGTCTGTGACACATGTAGATGCCACTCTCAGTGACAGTGAAGTTATCAGGTCCCTCCTGCCACCAGAGCTGGCTATTCTTGTACCAGGTGGTGGCACCAGCAGTCCCCGAGCCCTGGCAGGTCAGTGTCACCCGGTCCCACAGCACCGCCGGCCTCCAGGGGGGCTCCACCAGGAGCTGGGTGGTCTGGGCACCTGTGGGTGACAGGGGGCACCAGCCTGCCAGGGCCAGTGTGGGGCTGGGGACAGCGGGGTGGGGCCATGGCATCCCCCGAGGACTCACCAGCAAGGCCGAGGGTCTGTGCTGGAAGGGAGAAGGGACAAGGAAGAAGGGTGGGTGGGGGTGGGTGGGGGTGGGTGGCCCTGCAGGGGTAGCAGCACCTGGAGTATAGGGTGTGGGGGATGTCCCCAAACTGTCCCCATGGGGAGAGCAGTTCTTGTTAGAAAATGTGTCTGGGTGTCCACAAAAGAACTGGATGGTCAGGGGACATGTCTGTGTCACAGCCACCCATGCAGCACATCCCTGTGGCACAGACACCTTGGGAACAGGGACACCAAGGCCACTTGGGGCTGAGGCAGAACATGGGGACACTGTGAACACCCTGGGTACAAGGACACAACGGACACAGCCCATGCTGGCCAAGGTCACCCCCACCAGCTCATGATCTCATCCCCATGATCCCATCCCCATGGCCACATCCTCACCATTCTTGTCCCTTTCTGTTCCTGCATCCCAGTTCCCTTGTCCCCATCTTCAGAGCTCCCTGAGCCCAAAGGTACCAGTCCCCACATTCCTGTCCCCACATCCCCATCCCTGAATTCCTGCCCCCCTCTCCCTGTCCCCAAAGCTACTCTAAATGCCCAGTCACACCCAGGTTCACTGTGGTGGACTGGCACTGCTGGCACTGCTGGCACTGAGGACATCAGGGGACCCCACAGCCTTCCTGTGCCCCCTCCTCTCCCCATCCCTGCAGTGTCAGGCCTGTGCCCGGGGCACTCACCCCACAGGAGCAGCGCCACCTTCCCGGCCATCCCGATGTCCCCAGCCTTGTGCACTGGCTGTCACTCACTGCTGTGGCCACCGCTCCCCTGGCTGGTGGCTCTTCAGATGAAGGGGAAGGAAGCGAGGTCACGTTTTGTCCTCATGTGTAGGTGGCCCTAGAGTGGGGGCAGGGTGGCCACAAGCTGGGCACAGGCTGGGAACAAGGCTCGGTGGACATAGTGGGACATGGAGTTCCCAGGAGTGGGGGGCCTCAGTTCGTTTGGGGACCTGGGTAAGGGTGTCGAGAGAAATGGGAGATCCTAGGAATGGGGTCCGTGGGAATGGGGATGCCCAGGGCTGGGGGGACTCAGGGATGGGAGTCGCAGGGGAACATGGGCTCCATGGATTTGGGGTCATGGGATGGGGATTCTGGGGGAATGGGTGTTCCTGTGGGAACAGGGGTTCCTGAGAGTATCAAGGTTGTTGGAAAAGGAAGATTTCAGGGGATGGAATGAACAGGAGAGGGTTCCTTTGGAATGGGGGCCCTGGGCCATGGAGATCCTGGCAAATGTCAGTACTGGGATGGGGATCACAGGGAGGAATATAAAGAATGGAGGTCCCATGATTTGATTTTCAGGAGAATGGAGGTCCCAGGGATGGACAGTGGCTGGTCAGGCCCAGGGGTCTCAGCTCCTCTCTTGGGTGCCTCAGATTTTGGGGTGACTCCAGGCCCAACACTGCTCCCCTGGTTTGCTCCTTTCCTGGGCATGGGGGTCCTTGGTAGCTCTGCCCCTATGGCCTCCCTTGCCCTTCACTTTTTCATGTTTTTATTTCTCTATTTCCCTTATTTTCCTCCCTTTTGTGCCATGTCCCCTCACGCCCAGTTTGTGACTCAGCAATCCTGGAGAGCACCTGAGCAGGGAAAGGGTTGGGGGGAGCGAGGGGAGTGGGGGGTGCAGGGAAGGGTGGGGAGGCTGTGGGGGATGGAGGTGCTGGGCTGAGCCCCCTCAACACTTTCACTTTCTTTCCCTGGACAAGAAGGAAGAGGCCGTTTGTGCTGAGAGTCTGATGGCAAAGGGGCGGTTCGGTCCTGGGGGGCCACATCCAGGGGGGTCCTGTCCTGGGGGGATCCGGTCCCAGGGGGTGACACATCCTTGCACGGAGGGTCCTGTCCCGGGGGGTGGCAGTTCCAGAAATGTCCCTGCACATTCCTGGCTGGGTGCCTGTCCAAGGGGTGGCACATCCTGGGGACCCCTGTCAATGCAAGGGTGGGGCCCAGCCATGGCCCAGCCCCACTGCACAGGGATGGCCATTGCCCAGCCCTGCTCTGCCCAGCCCCAGGGGGCAGCCAGCACCTGAGGGTCCCCCCTGCCCCCTTGGCTTTGATTCTGGCTGCTTTAGAGCTGCTGCAGAGGTGAGAATTCTGTGTGTGGAAAAAGGCCTGCCTGTGGTTTGCTCAGCCCTGCAAGAAGCACAAACCACAAAGGAAGCTCAAGCAGTGGCTCTGTGAGGGCCTTTGATGGTTTTCAGAGCAGGGCTGGCTGGAACCACCCCCTGCAAATGCAGCTGTGAGGGAGCCTGTCTGGAAATGCAGCAATTGATCATTTTGTCCCTTTGCCCAAGGGTCAGAGAAAACCACAAAACTACAGCAAAGACAACAACAATCTGCTCAACAACCTGACCTGGATCCTCCCTCTTGAACAAAACCTGCAGACCTTTAGAACATAATGGAAAGAATATTTGGGTTCTGGATGTGCACACCAGAAGAGAGGTAAAAGTGTGGAAATATTGAGC
The DNA here is from genome assembly GCF_047830755.1 of Zonotrichia albicollis. NCBI lineage: Eukaryota > Metazoa > Chordata > Aves > Passeriformes > Passerellidae > Zonotrichia > Zonotrichia albicollis. The sequence goes on along the minus strand of NC_133827.1, from coordinate 2,233,071 downwards.
AGGGGCTACACATGAGGGGCTGGGGAACAGGGGTGTCAGAGCAGGAGCAGGGAGTGCCCAGGCAGGGGAATTCAGGGCAGGCTGGAGTGGATTTACCAGGGAATCAGACCCTGAGGCACACACGGGCATTTCCACAGATTCCTGTGCACTGTCCCAAGGATGGACAGAGCTTCTCCCCTTCCTCCATGGGAAGTCAGTCAAGTTTCAGGGTGGGAATGAGCAAAATGGGGAGAGTTCCTAAATATGGCCCAAGAAAAGGCTTTTTTAGGGGCTGTGTTGCTGCCCAGCAGGCAGGGAACAATCCCATGGAGCTGCTGGACACTCAGAGAGATTGCACACTCTCTGTTATTCACAAGCAAATGCTGCTGTGGGGTGCACCAGTGGGCTCCTAAAGGGAACAAAAACATCCAGTTTGTTCAGGATTTGTTTGTTTTTATTGTGAGTGACTTAATGAGACAACAACTGCTAAAAGGATTCTATAAACTGGACCAATGACCTCTTCCTTCTGCTGCAGGAAAGAGAAAATGAAAGTGTTTGAGGTCCCAGCTAGAGGGACCCATTCTCCCCCCACCCCCAGCCCCCCAGCCACTGCCTGCATCCCCCATCCCCTCATTCTCCTCTTTCTGGGATCCACGCCACTGTTACCTGCTCAGGTGCTCCCTGGGATGGCTGAGCCAGGAAATTGGAGGGGATGGGCAAAAGCACAGGGGTGTCTGGGACAGAGACACAGAGCCTCCCAGGACAACCCAGGGGTGCCTCCCTGGCCATAAGCACTGGGGAGCTGTGCGGGGCCCTGGGTCACCCCAAAATCTGAGGCACCCCATGAAGGAGTTGTGACCACTGTGCCCATCCAGCTACTGCCCATCCCTGGAACCCCCATTCCCCTAGGAACCCAACCATGGAACCCCCATTACCTTGGTTTCTGTCTTCCCTGGGGACCCCCATCCCAGGACTGCCATTGCCCAGCAACACCATTGCCTTGATCCCATCCCATGGGCTGCTTCTTCCTCCAGAACCCCTATTCCCAAGGGTCCCCTTTTTCCCTCTGCACCCCCAACCCTGCCACCCACATGCCATGACCCCAAATCTCTGGGGACCATGTTCCCACAGCACCCCCATTCCTGAATCCCCCAGGCATGGAGACCCCAATTCCCTTGGACCCCCATTCTCCTGGGCACCCATCATTCCCCATGTTCCCTGAGCCCCCCACTCCTGGCAACACCATCACCCACCATGTCTCCAGAGTATCCCAGAATGCCCCCAGCCTGTGCCCAGCTTGTGGCCACCCTGCCCCCACCAAGGGCCACGTCCACGTGGGGACGGACGTGACCTCGCTTCCTTCCCCTTCACTGAAGAGCTGCCTGCCAGGGGAACGGTGGCCACAGCAGCGAGTGACAGCCAGTGCACATGGCTGGGGACACCGGGATGGCCGGGAAGGTGGCGCTGCTCCTGTGGGGTGAGTGCCCCAGGCATGGGCCTGACACCCCAGGGATGGGGAGGGGAGGGGACATAGAGGGGCTGTAGGGTCCCCTGAGTTCCCCAATTCCACCAGAGCCAGTCCATGTTACCCACAGAGGACCTTGGTGTGACTGGCCATATAGGGTGGCTTTGGGGACAGGGAGAGGGGGGCAGGAATTCAGGGATGGGGATGTGGGGACAGGAATGTGGGGACTGGCACCTTTGATCTCAGGAAGCTCTGGGGATAGGGACAAGGGAACTGGGATGCATGGACAAAACAGAGAAAAGTGCAGTGAGGATGCAGCCACGGGGATTGGTGCACGGGTGGCAGTGACATAGACGTTTCCCCCTGCCTCTCCAAATCCTTTGGGCACAACTCCCATGCACATTCTCAAAAGAACAGCTGGCCCCACGGGAACAGTTAGGGACAGTCCCCACACCCAGTACCCCTGTGCTGCTGTCCCCACGGTGCCAACCCCACTGAGCCCTGTCCCTTCTCCCTTCCAGCACAGACCCTCGGCCTCGCTGGTGAGTCCTTGGGGGATGCCATGGCCCCACCCTGCTGTCCCCAGCCCCACGCCGGCCCTGGCAGCCTGGTGTCCCCTGTCACCCACAGGTGCCCAGACCACCCAGCTCCTGGTGGAGCCCCCCTGGAGGCCGGCGGTGCTGTGGGACCGGGTGACACTGACCTGCCAGGGCTCGGGGACCGCCAGTCCCACTACCTGGTACAAGGAGGAGCGACACTTGTGGCAGGAGGGACAAGACCACCTCACTATCACCGAAAGTGGCACCTACACATGTGAGAGACCCAGCACTGGGCTCAGCCTCCCCATGACAGTCTCAGACAGTGACAGGGGTTTGGGTTCCCCCAGCCTGGCACCCACAGTGGCCCCAAGAGCTCTGGGTGGGCTCTGCTCCATGGGTGACCAGAGCCTGTCCTCTGCTCTGAAGACATCCAAGAGCTTCCCAGAGTGAGGAGACTTGTCTCTCACAATGGCTGGCTCCTGGTTCCTCCCGGTACCATCATGATCCTCCTGATGCCACTGGTGTGACAGGACCCCTCTGTCCCCCAGACTGGCTGGTGCTGCAGGTGCCAGCATGGGCGCTGCTGGAGGGCAGCACAGTGACACTGCGCTGCCGGGGCTGGCAGAACAAACGCCTCACGCACGTGTACTTCTACCATGATCAGAAGCATCTGAAGGGGCCCCATGACAGGACCGAGCTGTCCCTGTCCCCTCTGCAGCTGCACCACAGCGGCTGCTGCACCTGCAAAGGCTATGGGGTGTCATACTGGAGTGAATTGGAGCCTGTGACACTGACAGTGCACAGTGAGTTCAGGGATGGGGACAGGGAAGCCCAGCATCCTCCGAGGCTTTGCCCTGTCTGCCAGAAAACTTCATCCCTCCCTTTACTCCTCCCTGGCTCACCCAAAATTTCCCAAGTCCCTCTTGGTTTCCCCCAGGACTGCCCAGTTCCTCCTGCAGATCCCTCATCCCTCTCTTTGTCCTCCCCATCCCTCCCTGGATTCCCCACCCCTTCCAAGGTCCCTGCTCCACCCTCTGGTTTCCCTTCCTTCCCTGGGTCCTCCTCCCTATCTCTAAACCCCAAATCATTCCCTGAGTCTCCTCAGTCTCTTGTCTGGTTTCCCATCCCTGCCTGGATCTCTCCCTATTTCCACGGGGTCTCGCCATTGTGCCAATATCCCAACACGCCTCCCAGGGTCCCCTTGTGCTCACTGAGATCTTCTCTGCTCGCCTCTAATCCCCCTCTTTCCCCTCCCATGTCCTCCACCCCTCCTGGGTCCCCAATCCCTCCTGTGTTCCCCTGCAGGGATCACACTCTCAGGGGTGCCCTGTCAGCACAGCCCCCCGGGGACAGGTGGCACTCGGGGACAGCCTGGTGCTGAGCTGCGCAGTGGCTGCGGGGACAGGTCCCCTGTCCTTCTCTTGGAACCTGGAGGACTCAGGGGCACCGCTGGGCACCGGCCCCTGCCTGGAGCTGCACCACGTTGGGGACAATGACAGCGGCCAGTACTGGTGCTGGGTCAGCGACAGGGACAGCGTGGCTGAGAGTGACACCCTGAATGTCACAGTCCTGGGTGAGTGAGACCCTTAAGCTGGGGGTGACCCAACCCACGGCACTCCCATCCCACCTGGCCCAGTGCCAGCCCTATCTCTGTCCCCACAGTGCCCATGGCCAATGCCACCATCACCCCTGGTCCCCTGTCACACCAGGTACACGCAGGTGACAACGTAGCCCTGTGCTGCTCGGTGCAGGTGGGCTCAGCCCCTGTCACCTTCATCTGGCTGCACAACGGGCAGGAGGTGGCCTGGGGTCCCCTCCTGGAGCTCAGGGACATCGATGTGGGACATTTGGGCACCTACCAGTGCACAGCCACCAACCAGCTGGGACAGGACAGGCACCGCGTGTTCTGGGCACTCAGCCTAGAGCTGGCCCTGGAGGTGACGCCTGGCTCACCCTGGGTCACAGGTGGGATCACACAGGGTTGCTGGGGGGTTCAGGTCCCCCATGGTTCAGGGTGACCCCGGTGTGTCCCCCTCTGTCCCCAGCAGTGGCTGTGAATGTTGGCAGGACTCTCCTGTTCCTGCTCCTGCTCCTGGCTGTCATCGGTGGCACTGCAGGGGTGGGTGACATTGTGGTGGGATGGGGACTCTGCAAGGACGGGAAGCCCCCAGAGTGGGGGCAGAGATCAGCAGCACCCAGGGCCCTTGAGCTGGGGGACACTGAGCCTGCAGTGACCTTGGCTGGGGGTCCTGGGGGATATGGGGGGAATTTGGAGTGTCCTGGTTGGCCTCCACGGGCTTCCCTGGGTGGGCTTTGAGCAACATTGTGGTGCATTCGGAGTTCCTGGAAGGTTTGGATAGGTCCTGGAGTGCTGTACAAGGATGTTGGAGGATCTTTTTGGATCCTGGGGGAGTTTGGGGGTGCCCCTTCCTGCCAGGCTTGGGGTTCTGGTGACTCAGAAGGTTGGGGGCACCAGGGGGGTTGGAGGCACTGTGGGGATGCAGAAGTTCTAGAGGTCTCAGGAGTGATGAGTGTCCTGGGAGAATCAGGGATATGGTGGGAATCAGGGCTGCAGTGGGGATTTGGGGGTCCCGTGGGTGGTTGGAACTCTGAGGTCCCAGGAAGGTTCCAGGGGTCCTGGTGTCCCCTCGGTCACGCCCTCCCCTTTCCCTTGCAGAAACCAGGAATCTCCAGGACAGGTGAGTGGGCGGCTCGGGCTTTCCCCCTCCCAGACTACTGAGACCCCCCCTTATCCCCACAGGATCCCCCCTGGAGGAGGGGACCGTGCTCAACACCCACGCCATGGGCACCGAATGGGCAGTGGGAGAATTTGGGGAGGACAAGGTCACATCACCCACGGGTGTCACCCCCACCCAGGTCCCCACAACTGGTGTCACTCTCAGGGTCCCCACAGGTGTCCCCCAGCCCTGCCCTACCTTGGGATCCACAAGTCACCAACACAGAGCTGTCAGGACCCTATGAGGGACAGGGGGACCTCTGTGACTACGATGATGTGCTGTGACACTGGGGGCATTGGCAGAATTGGGAGCACTGGGGGCACTGGGGACACTGGGAGCACTGGGGGTCTGTGGAGAGTTTTATTAATAGTTGGCTAGCTGAGAAAGGCCATACTGAGATAGTGCCGCTGGTTAAGCTGAAAGAGGGAAGTCAGCAGTCATCTAGCTGAAAGGAAATGTCAGCAATTAGCAATCAGTGACCTCGCTGCAACATGAAGAGAGGGAGTTGAGATTATTCCTGAATATCTCCTGAGAATATGTAGAAAGTATCAAAAGTAGAACCATAGGAATGCAGAAGTAGGTGTAGTTGCTGATATGTAACTAACCAATCCTGAGCTCAACTTTTGCAATATGCATGAAGTTCATTATGAACTGTATTTAACCCGCTGTACTGATCAATAAAATCAGGCCTGTGATGATCAATGGATGTCCTGGTCTCCTTCCGTTGACAAATGGCTACAAATGGTGGAGAATGCGGGCAACGCTGAATTTATGTGGCCAACGCGGAGCGGGCAACGCGGAACCTATGCGGCCAACGCTGAATCTCCATCCTTTTTTCTCGGATTAAAAGGAAAAAGGAAATTGCCACGGTTGCCACGGTCGAGGAAGTTGGGTGAGAGTCTTCGCAGCCGAGACGGTGCCGGATTATAAAAGCACCCTTGGGGATCACAACGGTGACCCAAGTCTCTACGTGCCGCAGGAGCCTGGAAGGGCTACCTGATTAATAGGTATGGATAGGCAAGCGGCATACGATCTCTTCTCCTCATATTTAGAAAAGCGAGGAGTAAAAGAGATGGATTTAAAAAAGGAATTACCGGGGTTATTAGCTTACGGCCATACTAAGAGTATATTTAGTAATCCGCACACAGTTCATGAGCTATCAGAGTGGAGAAAGTTTGGGGAAATATTGATGGATACAATGTTAGATGGTGATAAGGAAGTTAAAAAATTCGGGAAGTTATGGCGGGTGGTGTATAATACGTTACTTCAGCAGGTTTCTGAGAGAAAGGCAGCAGAAAGGGCAACAGAAGCTCATAAGAGGAATATAGGATATGGTCGTGAGGATGATCCCTTAGCACCTTCTGTAACTAAGATACTTATGCCTAAGAATCCCCAGTATTGTGGTGTGGAGGATTTGCCTATAGACAAAATAGAACCGTCTGCACCCTCCTTGTCAGAGGGGGAAGGCGAGTCGGATGGGGGAGGTAAGAGCAAACCAGCTTTGCCTCCGCCGCCGGCTTCAGGCGGGTCGGATGGTGGGGGTGGGAGCAAGCCAGCTCTGCCTCCACCGCCAGCTTTGCCTCCGCCGCTACCCCCGAGCAGGCCGGCTCCGGTTATGGCTCCGGCGGGGGGGCTGCTTTCCCGGCGCGAGCTGGCTCGGCTGGAGCCAGCTCTGGTTTCACTGTCAGCTCCGGCGGGGGGGCCGCTTCCCCCGCGCGAGCCAGCCTCGCCGCTTTCCCTGTGTGAAAACTCGGTGCCTGCACCGAAATGCCGGCAGCATAGCACCCTCAAAGAGCCAGCTCCCATCCCAGGGGCACACTGTGATCTATGGGGGGAAATGGCTAATCAAAGGAGAGAAACTTGGGCTGCTGTGGCAAAAGAAGTAATGCAAACGGGGGATGGCGAGGCAGTGGAAATAGCTTCTAGCCTTGCATGTCCGGTTACATACACACCACAGTATGATGCACAGGGGAATCTTATGCATAACATAGCAGCATATTCTCCCTTAGATTGGAAGTTGTTAACCCAGCTACGTTCCACGGTTAGTCAGTTTGGAGTAAAAAGTGAACCTGTTAAGCAAATGTTAGATTATCTTTTTAATACTCAGATTTTATGCCCAAATGATTTAAGGGGAATAGTGCGTTTAATATTCACTCAACATCAGCAATTATTGTTTAATGCACATTGGCAAACGTTAGTAAATGAATCAGTTGCTGTACAACGAGCTCAGGGAGACCAATTGCATGGGGTAACAGTGGATGAGCTCATGGGCTTAGGGGCATATTTGCGTACCGAGGCACAGATGATATCGGGACCAGATAGAGAGGCTATGTGATTAGTGCGTACAGCAATAGATATGGTTAAAGAGCCAGGAGGGTTACCAGCTTATATGGGCATTAAGCAAGGTAGAGAAGAATCATTTGGAAATTTTATCGATAGGGTAGCTATTGCACCTGGCATTTGGTGTCAACACTGCCGATCCAGCTCCCACAACACCACGATTTGTAGGCGCCGATCGGGAAACCATCAGCGGAGCGCGCTTCACGGGGGCCGCGCCCAGACACAAGTTGCTGCCGTGACATCAGAGACACCAGCCGCCGCAACATTGCTGCCACCTCCTGTCTGCAACCCGCAACAACAGGGAGCCTCGGTTTGGATTTATCAGCAGCAGCAGATGTCACACTAATGACGAATCGGCCTGAGAAAATACCAACTGGAGTAAAGGGTTCTCTTATATTAAATGGACAAACATGTGGAGCATTATTATTAGGACGCTCTTCTACAACTATGTTGGGATTATTTGTTTTGCCTGGAGTTATTGATGCAGACTTTACAGGGGAAATACAAATCATGGCTTACACCCTTTATCCTCCAATTAAAATAACAAAAGGACAACGTATTGCACAATTGGTACCATTATCACAAATGACATCGGGAATACAACCATTTACTGGGCAAACACGGGATGAAAAAGGTTTTGGCTCTACTGGTGTTACACTTTTAACTGTGGATTTACAAAATAGACCAAAGCAAAAAGTTGAAATTACTTATGGGCATCAAAGCATAACTCTTTATGGATTATTAGATACAGGAGCAGATACCAGCATTATTTCTTCAGAAGCATGGCCACAACATTGGCCTCTATTCCCATCAGCAAACATGCTTACAGGAGTAGGAGGATTTACATTGGCAAGCAGGTTACCTTCTTTTTCTGTGTGCATTGAGGATCAACAAATATCTGCTGTGTTTTCAATTGTGCAACTGCCTCCTACAGTCTCCTGTTTAATTGGAAGGGACATTTTAACACAATTGGGAGTGGTGTTAACTAATCAGCACCCTTTGGGGTAATTGCCATTGCTTGGACTTTCCCCATTCCACTCACCTGGAAAACAGATACACCAGTGATGGTTAAGCAATGGCCATTAAAAGGGGAAAGCCTTATGCATGCTCATGAATTAGTGGAGGAACAATATTCAAAGGGACATTTACAACTTTCCACGAGCCCTTGGAATACACCTATTTTTGTGATCAAAAAGAAATCAGGGAAATATCGTTTAATACATGATTTGCGGGCTGTAAATGACCAAATGGAACCTATGGGGGCCTTACAGCCTGGTCTTCCAAATCCAGCTATGATTCCAGAACACTGGCCATTTTTAATTATTGACCTAAAGGATTGTTTCTTCACCATTGCCCTGCATCCTAATGATATGAAGAGATTTGCTTTTACTTTACCAGCAATAAATCGTGGAGAATCAGATAAAAGATTTGAATGGATACCTCTTCCACAGGGCATGCGTAATTCTCCCACTTTATGTCAGCTTTATGTTGATGCAGCATTACAGCCACTACGTCGCAGATGGCCAGCAACTATAATATATAATTACATGGACGATATTTTGTTTGCACAGCAACAACCATTTTCCTCTTTGCAGATTGACATTATTAAAAATACTCTTGCTGCATATTCACTTGTTATTGCTTCAGAGAAAATTCAAACTACAAAGTCCTGGAAATATTTGGGATGGACTTTGATGGATCAAATAGTGATACCTCAAAAATTGGAATTACAACTGGACATTAAGACTCTACATGATGCACAGAAGTTGCTGGGAGACTTACAGTGGTTAAAACCGATTGTGGGAATACCAAATCATTTGTTAGAAGCCCTATGGCCTTTGTTAAAGGGTGTTGACCCTACTACTCCTGTATGCCTGACAAAGGAGCATTGTCTTGCCTTGCAGCAAATCAGTAACTGTGTACAACAGGGGTACATGTCTTGTCGACAACTCGACCACCCTATTGACCTTACTATCTGGAATAGCCCTTGCCACCTGCTTGGTGCTCTCTCTCAACAACAAAAGAAAACGGGGGAGATACGGGTGTTGGAATGGTTGTCTCCACCATTACAGCATAAGAAAACAATATGTTCAAAAATTGAACAATTGGCTGCATTAATCAAAAAGGGGCCTCTCAGAATTCTTGAAGTGGATGGTAGAGAACCTGCTACCATTAGATTGCCTATGGAAAAAGAAACCTTGGACTGGTACCTGATTAATTCAAAGGATTTACAGGAAGCATTATTGACATCGTCTGCTAAAGTAGATATCAGCAAATTAGTGCCTAAAGTTTTGCAATGGATGACAGAATGGAACTGGATTACTCGACCCTTGAGAGAAGAACGCCCTATAGAAGGAGCTATTACAGCCTTTACTGATGCAGAAAAGAAATCAAGGCGTGCTGCTGTCACTTGGCAAGAAAAAGGACAATGGAAACATCAACTCCTCACAGCAGACCCTGCGGATAGTTTACAAACTTTGGAATTGTTAGCAGTAGTATGGGCAGTATCCAACTTACAGGAGCCTTTAAATGTGGTTACAGACTCTATGTATGTTGCAGGAGTAGCCAAACGAATAGAGGAAGCAGCAATTAAGGAAGTGAATAATAAACGATTGTATGAGTTGTTGGTACAATTAAGGAAAGCTCTACGGGAGAGAAATGCAGCGTATTCTGTGATTCATATCAGGAGCCATAAATGGTCTGAAGGTTTAGGAGAAGGAAATGAACGTGCAGATAAATTGGTTACCCTACCCATTGATAACTCTTGTCCTATTGATAAACATACATTGGCCAGAGAAGCACATAGTAGATATCATCAAAATGCAAAAGGATTAGCAAAGCACTTTGAATTGAGTTTGTCAGAAGCTAAAGCTATTGTTAGAGCATGTCCAACATGTAGTTATCATAATGGTGGAATAGGTTTAGGCATTGGAGTTAATCCTCGGGGTTTAGAAGTAAATGAGAAATGGCAAATGGATGTTACACATATCGCTAGGTTTGGTAAAGTCAAGTGTGTGCACGTCACTATAGATACGTATAGTCATTACATATGGGCTACGGCTCAGGCAGGAGAGAAAGCTATACATGTTATCAGACACCTGTTAAGTTGCTTCTCTGTCATGGGAGTTCCAAAAAGTATCAAAACTGATAATGCTCCAGCTTACGTGAGTGCTAGGGTTCAGAAATTTTTGAATCAGTGGTCGGTTAAGCATGTGACAGGTATTCCACACTCCCCTACTGGACAGGAAATAGTGGAAAGAGCAAACGGTACTCTTAAGCAATATATTGAAAAACATCAAGATTTGAGAGATCCACAAGCATGTTTGGCTAAGGTGTTGTATGTAATTAATCATTTATATATTTTTGGGGAAGATGATACCCCTCCTGCAATTAAACATCATCCAAGGTCAGGTCAGGAAAATACTAAGGAAACAGAGGTCTGGGTTAAGTATAAGAACCCGAGTACAGGATTATGGGAAAAACCTGCAAAAGTATTATATTGGGGTCGGGGGTATCTTTGTGTTTCCTCACCTACAGGGCCTCTGTGGGTGCCTGCTAAGTGGACTAAACCTGCTTTTAATGCAGCCTTTGGTGGACCGCCTCATGGAGGAGGACAAGGAGCGACTGGGGAAGAAACTGCTTCTGGTCCCACAACCGCTACTGCTACAGCTGAAGGGATACTCGAAAGCGGTGGACAGAGCACTGACACACTACTGTCGGACAACCCAGGAGCTGATTGGTTTTATTGACTCATTATCAACTTTTCGTTTAACAAATCCAGCAAAGGAACATTGCCTTGACTGTCACGATCCACATTGTGCTGCCTGGATAGCCCTACGTTGTGGGGGTTGTGATAGAACTTTTTGGTTAGAACAATCATTATTGTGGGATTTGTGGTGTCACACTTGTGAACACGAGCACCGGTGGGGTAAAAGTTGGCAAGATGAATTAAGGAGACAAACAGGGCAAAATGCGTATGTAGCTCTAAGTCTTTATGAGTCTCCTGAACAGAAAATTCTTGCTTATTATCGATGGGAAGTACAATGTCTCGTGAATAGAATTAAGGTTCAAAGTAAATCACGCATAATCTCTGTAAGGTGTAGGAAAGTAGTACCTTTAACACAGCGCTCAATTGTAGGGCCCTTCAAGGGAAATCCTGAAAGGGCACTAGACTGCTGCATTGAAAAGTTGCAAAAATTGAGTTTGCAAGTGGCAGGACCAGTAAAAGCAGGAGCAGCAAGATTGAAGATAGATAAGAAAAGGAAGGCAAAAAAGGGAACGACCTCGTCTAAATAAGGCTATTGGTGATTGCTAATTAATTTTCTATGATTAGGACACTTTTACAGTTGTGGGACCCTCGGGAGGATATAGTTGTTGAGGAAGATAATGAACAAGAACTACGATTGCAAAATAAAATACGTATTGCGTTAAAGAAAGACCTTGAGCTATTAGCCTCATATAATAAAAAAGCTAAAGAGGCTTTGCAATCACCACCATTGAATTGGTTGCATTGGATTGAAGAGACAGACTTTTATACTGGTCCTTACTTACGTTCACTTCCTTGTTATGTTTGCAAAAGGGATAATGATAAGTGCTATGCATGGGTAGCTTTGCATTGTGCAGGTTGTAATCAGGTTTATTGGTATTCACAAAGGTCAATAGGATATTTATGGTGTATACCTTGTTTTGGAAAGTGGCTTCGAAATTTTATCTGGGTTAGAGCTCTTGAACAAAGTACTGGCCTACCAGGACGGACAGGATTACAGCTTTTTGAGAGTGCAGAACAAGCAATTATAGCATATCTTAGGTGGAAGTTGCAGGAAACACTTAGAATATTTGAAATTAATAAGACCTCACGCATCATAACAGCTCGCTGTAAAGCTGATTTGCCTTCAAACTTATCTCATGCTATACCTGTAATCAAAGATGCTGATTTAGAATTAGATCAGTGTATTCAAAAATTGATTCAGTCTTACAATAGACAATCTAGCAAACCAGGGAAAAGACAGCGAAGAAAGGAAAAACAAAGCAAGCAGAAGGAAAGATGAGGTTTGTTCTTATTATATTGCTCAATGCTGTAGCAAGTGAAGCAGTAGGAATAACACGTTTTAGTCAGCCAAGAGAAAATTTATGGGTGACGCTTGCTAATCAAATTAACCAATCATCGCTTTGTCTTAGTCTTGGAGGAGTCACTAACCCATTTCGAACATGCCTGGTGGGACTTCCGGTGTGGTCTCCTGGAGAATTTTGCAGTTTGATAAAAAATCAAACCTTATGTATGCCTAACATGTCAAACATCAAATTGCCAGAGCAACAAGGATATACTGCAGGTCAGAGTGATGGCTATCGTCAATGTTTACTGATCCAATCACTCAACACCTCTTTGCATTCTCCTCCTGAGGAATTGGACCTTTTTGGCAGTACAAACGCCAGTTTGTCGAACACTACAGCTGGTGGATGGTTCAGCTTTAAATTTTCAAACCGACCAAAAGAAACATGGGCCACCCTAGATTCATTCCTGAATGTGAGTGGAATCTCTCCGCAGCATTACAGTAAATGTAACAGCACAAAAATCACGGCACCAATGAAATTACCCACAGGAATATTTCTAATTTGTGGAGACAGGGCGTGGAATGGTATACCAGCTAGACCACAGGGTGGACCCTGTTATTTGGGAAAATTGTCATTGTTTCACCCTAATGTGTCCTTGCTAATGCAGCTAAGTCAAAATTCAAACAGAAAGAGACATAGCATACATGACTTAGACTGCAGCTCGATAGGAAATCCACAGTTTTGGGGTATATTCAAACAGGTGGTTGTTTCAACTATCTTGCTGGGAGGATCTGCCAATAAGGCTATGAATTTAGCAAAGCAATTAGGGTGCTGGGCAAAGGATGAGCTGAACAAGACATCACAAATTCTAGACATGCTAACCGCAGATGTGCAGAGTGTTAACCATGCTGTTTTGCAAAATAGAGCTGCCGTAGATTTTTTGCTCTTAGCACAAGGACATGGATGTGAGGAGTTTGAAGGAATGTGTTGCATGAATCTGTCTGATCATTCGGTGTCCATTCACACTAAGATAAAAGAACTGCAACAGGGACTTCACAATCTCAAGGAAGAAGAAGGTTTAGGAATTGACGAATGGCTTAAAAGCTTAGGACTTGGGCCATGGCTGAGGAACCTTGTGATCTATGCTATAGGACTGCTGGGTGTAATTTTACTGTTTTTGCTTATTTTGCCTTGTATCTTTAATTGTATTCAAAACACGGTCAGCCATACAATAGCAAAAACCTGGCAAACTAATCTCCTTGCTCAAAAAGAAAACGGGGGAAATGTGGAGAGTTTTATTAATAGTTGGTTAGCTGAGAAAGGCCATGCTGACATAATGCTGCTGGTTAAGCTAAGACAGGGAAATCAGCAGTCAGCAAGCTGAAAGAAGATGTCAGCAATTAGCAATCAGTGACCTTGCTGCAACATGAGGAAAGGGAATAGAGATTATTCCTGAATATCTCCTAAGAATATGTAGAAAGTATCAAAAGTAGAACCATAGGAATGCAGAAGTAGGTGTAGCTGCTGATATATAACTAATCAATCCTGAGCTCAACTTTTGCAATATGCATGAAGTTCATTATGAACTGTATTTAACCCGCTGTACTGATCAATAAAAACGGGGCTTGTGATGATCAATTGATGTCCTGGTCTCCTTCCTTCGTCACCCAGGCACCCTGCAGCAGAGCCATGGAGAGAGGGGCCCTGCTCCCAGGCTGGAGCAGCCTGTCCCTGGAGGAATGCACCCCCTGGAAGAGTGACCCATGCTGCAGCAGTTTGGGAAGGACTGTTGTCCCTGGCATGGACTCACACTGCAGCAGTTTGCAGAGGGCTGCTGCCCCTGAAATGGACTCACATGGGAGAAGCTCCTGCAGAACTGTCTCCCTTGGGAGGGACCAACGGTGGAGCAGGGGAACCACTGCTCTCCCTGCGCAGGGGCAGAAGCCATGGGTGATGAACTGACTATAACCCCCATTCCCTGTCTCCCTGCACTGCTGGGGTAGGAGGTAGAGATGGAAGGAGGGAGCTGAGGGGCTCATTTTATTTCCCCTTTTGCTGCTCTGACTTTGTTAGTAATAAATTAATTTCACATCTCTAAGCTAAGCCTGTTTTTCCCAGGACAGTATTTGATGAGTGATCTCACCCAGTCCTTATCTCAACCCATGAACCCTTCATTAAATTCTCTTTGTCCAGCTGCAGAGGGGAGTGAGTGAGCAGCCCACATGGATGCCTGGCATTTGGCCTGGGTCAACCCACCACACCTTGGTACCACAGGGTCACAATGGACCCTTGGTTCTATGGGGTCTCATTGGTTCCATCAGGCCCTGCAGGGCCACTTCATTCAACAAGGCCCCAAAGTTTCACAGTGGTCTCCAGGATTCCATGAGGCCCTGCAATGTCAAAATGGACCTTTGGATCCCTGGGGGCCCAGAGTGGCACAATGGGCTCTTTTGGTTCTACAGCTTAACAATGGCCCCTCGGTTCCATGTGTCCTGTACTGTTCCATGAATCCTTAGTTCCATGGGGTTCTGTAATGTCACAATGGTCTCCTTGGTTTCATGGTGCCACAGTTGCCATAATTTCCATGGTATCACAACTGCCCTTGGATCCCAAAAGGCCCCAGAGTGTGACAATGGCCCCTTGCTTCCATGATGCCCTGTAGTGTCACAATGGTGTCCATGATTCCATCAGGCCCTGCAGTGTCACCATGGACAGTTGGTTCAATGACACTCCACAATGTCACCACCGCCCCTTGGTTCCACAGAGCCCCACTATGTCACTGTGGTCCTTTTGGTTCAAAGGCTCAGAAGTGCCAGAATGACCCTTTGGTTCCATCAGGCCTTGAAGTTTCAAAATGGTCTCCATGGTTTCATGAGTACCCCCTGTGTCACAAGAGACTCTTGGTTCCAAGAAGTTCTTCAGTGTCACAATGGGCCCTTGGTTCCACGAGGTTTGGTAGAGTCCCAATTGACTCCTCAGTTCCATGAAGCTTTGCTGTGTCACAATGCCCATGGTTCCATGAGTGTCCATGGTGTCACCATGGTCTCCTTGGATCCCCAGTATCACCATGGTCTCCTTGGATCCCCAGTATCACCATGGTCTCCTTAGCACCATCCAACCCTTGTAACAAGAGACAGGGAGCCATTTTGTGCCTTAGATGAAAGGCTGCAGAACTCAAGGCTGTGAGGCTGCGTCACTGATAAGAAACAAAAACCACCTGAATCTGAACGCCAAATATCATCTCAATTACCTTAAATCCCCGCCTTGACAGAGGTAGAAAATGCAGAGATTCTACAGTAAATCAAAAACAGGGACCACATTTGGAATGCAGGCAAAATACATTCAAGTGCATTCAAATGCACTCGATATGATGGGGAGGTGATGATCCCCTATTCCAAGAGTGAACTTAACAAGGGCTGACTATTGAGGGAACTGCAGAGAACCACAATATAAGAAAAGCAGGTGGCACAGGTAATTCTGGGATAGGCAGACCAGAAAGCAAGAGCAGATGAACCAGTGCAGTCGCCACCAAGAAGATCATGTTCACATGCTGTGGGCAGCAACCCCATCAGGCCGTGTCACCATCCCCTGGTACAAGGGGGGTCACGATGGTTCGTTTCACGGACCTCAGGGTGAAAAGCCACATAGCAGGGGAATTTCAGTATTAACCAAAACAAATGCACCTTTTATTGAGTGCCCACAGCAGATGCAACACAAGGATTAGAAAGGAGATAAAGGACAGAGAGACAGAGAAAAGGTGGGGTGGAATAGCTGCCAACAGAGAGATGAAATCCTCGTGGTCAGGCCAATAGATCTATCTGGTCGCGTCGGGGAGAGTCTCAAAGTCTTTGGTTAACTCTTTTATAATCTACCGCCAGGAGGGGAGCAGGATGGCACATGGAGGGAACAGTGGAGAATAAATCCATTGGGAACAGGTACAGACAATCCAGTTCTGAACAGCACAAACCGGTGCCAGCAGTGAGCGGGGCCCGTTGTTTCAGGACTGGTTCCTATGGGAAACCTCCCACTTCCCATGGCAGACATCCCGCTCCAGTCAGGCCAGCACCCCTGGGTTAGAATTTGAAGGGTCTCAGTCTCAGTCCTTGGGGAGGGCTTTAATCTCCGTCCTTGACAGCGGTTGTGAGGCAGATGAGGGATCTTTGGACCGTCTCTTACAGACTGACATCCCTAAACATAAAAATAATTATTCATGTCCCCTTAAAAAAAAATTAACTGAATTAATAAAATTATATTTATTTTTCTTATTTATAGTATTATAATTTTATATTTGTATTACAAAATTTGAATGTTTATATTAAAAAACCCATACCATTTTAGCAGGCAAAAAATTTATTGGTCATTGGTTCTAAGTAACACGATTCCCTTCATTAATTCACTGTCAAGTGTGGCTCTTGATTTCTCCTTAATGCTAATAAGTCCCATTTTAAATCCTATTGTAATCTTTTTTTATCATTTTCATAGACAGGGTAAAAAAGGCCACTTTGGGGTCCATGGAGACATTTCTGGGGCACACTTGGGGCAGTTCTGGGTCTGGAGAGGGAATTCAGAGAGAACTTGAGGGTCTGGAGGACACTTGGGGAGCCGGATGGGCACTTGGAGGGGCACTCAGGGATTCTGAGGGACAGTTCGGGGTCCGGGGCAGCACTTGAGGGTTCAGGGGGACCCTTGGAGGTCAGGGAGGGGAATTTGGGGCCCCTTGGGGGGCTCTGAAGGGGCTTTCAGCGGCGTGGAGATTGATGGGAGTTGAAGGCGCGGGTCTAACACAGTTTAACAAGGCCGCGGAGCATCACGGGACTACGAGGCGCAGATGCAATGGCTCTCAGTAAAAGCGCGGGGCATGACGGGAGATGAAGTCCCGACTAAAACAGCGCGTGACATTCGCCGCGAAGCATGATGGGAGCCGTAGTCCCGGAAGTGGCTCCAGCCCTTGGTTTGGGGGTCCGGGAAGGCTACTGGCGGTTCAGGAGCCTTCCCTTCTTCTGCGTCCGAGCCGTGACTTGAGATCCTCGGGTAAACATAAACTGTTCGGGAGCACTTGCGGGGAGCTCCGGGAGCTCTAACCGGGCTCTTTAGGGCGGGGGCACGGCAGGAGTTTTACGCGCGGGACTGTTCTGAGGGCCTCTGGAGCCGCGGCGGGGGAGAGGAGATGAATTCCCAGAAGTGGCTGTACCGGGCATCTGTGGGGTCGGGAGCACTCAGGGGGTCCGGGGACGCTTTTGGGGGCTCCCGAATGGACGCTGAGGGGGCATTGAGGGATCCTGGAGGGTCTGGCGGACACTTAATGGACAAAGCCGTGGCGGGTCCCGGGGTTCTGTGGAGCGCAGGGCATGACGGCCGTTGTAGTCCCGGCTCCAATGGGGCTCAAAGGGGCCGAAGGGCATGACGGGAGTTGCAGGCAAAAAAAAAAAAAAAAGTAGTGCAAATATCAGACACCGCTTCCGAGGTTCTAAACCAGGCGCTGATTGGTTTTGTCCGGTGATGGGCGGGAGTCTCGGCAAATGGGATGCGGTGGAGACGGGAACAGCCCATTCAACTTCTCCAGTCGCTCCCAGTAGAGCCCAGTACAGACCAGTACAACCCCAGTACAGCCCTTTTTATCACAAGTAGAACCCAGTACAACCCCAGTGCCCCTCCTGTCCGTCCCAGTACAGCCCAGTCCCTCCCAGTTCCCCCCGAATATCATCCACAGGATGCCCCAGTGTCCCCAGTCTTCCCCTCAATGGCCCCATTATCCCCAGTATGTCCCAGTTCTCCCCAGTGTCACTCCCAGTGTGTCCCAGTGTCTCCCACAGCGTTCCCAGTGTTCCCCAGTATGTCCCAGTCCTCCCCAGTGTTTCCAAGGACAGTTTCATTTCTCACGGTGGCAGTGGCAGCCAAACCCAGCAGTGGGGTCAGTGCAGTGCCCATGGCCACAGCCCCTGGCAGTGCCCAGTGCAGCTTGGGCTGATGATCCACCCTCACAGCTGGCCCAGGGCAGCTCTGCAGTGCCTTTGGTGGCACTGGGGGCTGGCACACACCTGAGCAGTGTGTCCGTTTGCAGTGGGGAAACTCAGCAGTTTCAGATTACTGCAAAAAAAACCCAAAACGCGAAAACCCCTCTTAGGCTGGGTGCAGCCAGCTCTGCAAGCACAGCAGGGCCCTGGGCAGTGAGGACAGACAGGATGGGGCTGGGCAATGTGGAGCAAGGTTGTCCACACTGGGTCAGAGCTTCAGGCACAGCTTCTGTGAGCAGGCCAGAGCTGCTGAGGAGAGACCCTTGGTCAATACCAATCACAGAATGCTGCAATCACCTCTGCTCTAAAGAGAAATTTAATCAAAGACACCCTTTAAAAAAGGAATGTATATTTTATTACTGCTCTTTGAAATCTTTCTCCATAACTGGACTAGGAAAACTTTAATGACACTCTCAGGGCTTTGCTGTTGTTTACATCAGACTCAGTCTTTGAGAGTCAATAACACAAAGTTAAATTTAAACTCCAAATTTTCTTGAAGTTTTAATGGTTTCCCCTGAGGGACACCACTGGGAAATTGTCCCCAGGTTCCAGTTAGAGCAGAACAATGGAGGCAGTGATGACAGCTGGGGACAAACAAGGCAAAGGTGTCTCTGTGCTGAGCACACCTGGATGTGTTTGAGGAATGCAAAGGGCCAAGGCCTGAGCCCCAGCCCCTGGCCCAGCAGATCCTGGCTCTCCCTCCTTGCTCAGGGCTCTTCCCGGGATGGGCACTGGCATGTGGGGATGTGCAATGGCAAGGGCAGGAGCATGGGGCGGCCCCTCCCAGGCTGCTGAGCAGGGACAAGGAGACAATGAGGCCCCAGCCCTGCAAGGGTCACTTGTCTCCTGCTCCTGCCTCAGGCCCAGGCCCAGCAGCCATGGCCAAAGTGCTGCCCAGGTTGGCTCTGGCAGGGCTGTCTTGCAGCTGCTGCCCATCCCTGTGCCCTGTGCAGCCCAGGCTGTCCCACGGTGTCCCTGCCCTGCGCCTCTGTCCCTGCAGGCTGTCGGCATCCCCCGGCTGTCCCACCTGGCTGGGCCCTTCCTTTGCTGACAGCTCTGCCTCTGCCTGCCTCTGCCTGCCCACACAGAGCCTTGGGCTGTTACCAAAAGGGTTCATTCAGTTTTTACTGTGCCTGTGAACTTTCAGCACAGGAACAAGGCATTCAGGGGCTGCTTTCCCAGCAAGGATGGTTGGAGGGAAGATGAAGACATCTGGCTCAAGGGTGCAGGGATAGAGAAAACAAGGAGTGAATCTGGGAACTTGGGGTGTGTTTTATGGAAATGGGTAAATTGTAATTCACATTTAGTGACTGTATTTAAACAACACACTGGTAGGATTACATTTCCATGTGATGTTGGGAGTTATCCCTCACTACAGCTCAGGCCTGAGTAAATTATACCCTCTGAAATAGCAAATGAGAGCAGCTCTGTGCTGCGTGGAGTCAAAATTGAGGACAGCAGAGGAGACCTGGGAGGGATTGAAGGGAGGTTTCAGAGATGGTGGATCATTTTAGCATAATAGAGAACAGCCAGAGAAAGAAAGAATTAATGCAATGGGCAGATAAGGAAAACAGACAGGACCCAAAGAGAAAGGAATTTCCCTGCTAGGGCAGGTCTGTAGTGCAGCATGTCCCCCAGAAGGAGCCTTTGTATGGGCATGCAGAGGCAGGCAGTCATGGTCCTCAGTGGAAGCCATTAAAACTCCAAGAAAATTTGGAGTCTAAATATAACTCTGAGTTCTTGAGAAGTTTTTTGAAGACACTGTCAAAGACTGAGTCTGATGTAAACAACAGCAAAGCCCTGAGAGGGTCATTAAAGTTTTCCTAGTCCAGTTATGGAGAAAGATTTCAAAGAGCAGTAATAAAATATACATTCCTTTTTTAAAGGGTGTCTTTGATTAAATTTCTCTTTAGAGCAGAGGTGATTGCAGCATTCTGTGATTGGTATTGACCAAGGGTCTCTCCTCAGCAGCTCTGGCCTGCTCACAGAAGCTGTGCCTGAAGCTCTGACCCAGTGTGGACAACCTTGCTCCACATTGCCCAGCCCCATCCTGTCTGTCCTCACTGCCCAGGGCCCTGCTGTGCTTGCAGAGCTGGCTGCACCCAGCCTAAGAGGGGTTTTCCCATTTTGTACTTTTTGCAGCAATCTGAAACTGCTGAGTTTCCCCACTGCAAACGGACACACTGCTCAGGTGTGTGCCAGCCCCAGGTGCCACCAAAGGCACTGCAGAGCTGCCCTGGGCCAGCTGTGAGGGTGGATCATCAGCCCAAGCTGCACTGGGCACTGCCAGGGGCTGTGGCCATGGGCACTGCACTGACCCCACTGCTGGGTTTGGCTGCCACGGCCACCGTGAGAAATGAAACTGTCCTTGGAAACACTGGGGAGGACTGGGACATACTGGGGAACACTGGGAACGCTGTGGGAGACACTGGGACATACTGGGAGTGACCCTTGGGGATACTGGGACATACTGGGGACAGTGGGGCCATTGCGGAGAAGACTAGGGACACTGGGGCATCCTGTGGATGTCATTGGGATGAACTGGGAGGGACTGGGAATAAACTCAGATGTATAGGGAGGGACTGGGCTGTACTGGGAGGGACTGGAGGGGCACTGGGCTCGTACTGGGTTCTACTTGTGATAAAAAGGGCTGTACTGGGGTTGTACTGGTCTGTACTGGGGATGAACTGGGCTGTACTGGGAGGAACTGGATAAGTTGAATGGGCTGTTCCCGCCTCTACCGTATCCCATTTGCCGAGACTCCCGCCCATCACCGGGAGCAGCCAATCAGCGCCAGAGATCGGAGACTCGGGGACAGTGCCTATCTCAGCCATAACTCCGGTGATGCCCTGCGGCCTGATTGAGCCCCATTGGAGCCGGGACTACAACGCCCGTCATGCCCTGCGCTCCACAGAACCCCCGGTATCCGCTACCCCTTTGTCCCCCAGACCCTCCAGGATCCCTCAGTGCCCCCTCAGCGCCCATTCGGGACCCCCCAAAAGCGTCCCCCGATACCCTGAGTGCTCCCAACCCCACAGATGCCCGGTACAGCCACTTCTGGGAATTCATCTCCTCTCCTCCACGGCGGCCCCAGAGCCCCTCAGAACACAGTCCCGCGCGTAAAACTCCTGCCGTGCCCCCGCCCTAAAGAGCCCGGTTAGAGCTCCCGGAGCTCCCCCCAAGCCCTCCCGAACCGTTTACGTTCCCCCGAGGATCTCAAGTCGCGGCTCGGATGCAGAAGTGTCCGCCAAGTACCTTCCCGGACCCCCAAACAAAGCGCTGGAGCCACTTCCGGGACTACGGCTCGCATCATGCTCCGCGGCGCATGTCCAGTGCTTTTCCAGCCGGGACTTCATCTCCCGTCACGTCACGCGCCCCTCTAAGAGCCATTGCAGCTGCGCCTTGAACTCCCGTGATGCTCCACGGCCCCGTTAAACTGTATTACACACCCCCCTCCCGCGCCCCAGCGAGCCCCGTCAGAGCCCCCCAAGGGCCCGCCCGGACCCCAAAGGGCCCCAAATTCCCCTCCCTGACCTCCAAGCGCCCTCCTGGACTCCCAAGTGCTGCCCCGGACCCTGAACTGTTCCTCAGAATCCCTGACTGCCCCTCCAAGTGCCCACCCGGCTCCCCCAAGTGTCCTCCAGACCCTCAAGTTCTCTCTGAATTCCCTCTCCAGACCCAAAACTGCCCCAAATGTGCCCCAGAAAAGTCTCCACGGACCCCAAAGTGTCCCCTTTTATCCTGTCTTTGAAAATGATAAAAAAGATAACAAAAGGATTTAAAATAGGACTGATTAGCATAAAGAAGGAAAAATCAATAGCCACACTTCTCAATGAATTAATGTTGGGAATTGTGTTACTTAGTACTAATGACCAATAAATTTTTTGCTTGCTGAAAAGCTGTGGATTTTTAGATATAAATATTAAAATTTCGTAATACAAGTATAGAATAATAGTATTATAAATGAGGAAAATATTTTTAATTTTCCTAATTCCAAAACTTGTATTTTTAAGGGGAAATGCATAATTACTACTATGTTTTGGGATGTCAGTCTGAGACGGTCCAAGATCCCTCATCTGCCTCACAGCCACCGTCAAGGACAGAGATTGAAGGCCCCCCTAGGACTGAGATGAGACCCTTCAAATTCTAACCCAGGGGTGCTGGCCTGACTGGAGCGGGATGTCTGCCATGGGAAGTGGGATGTTTCCCATAGGAACCAGTCTTGAAACAATGGGCCCCTCTCACTGCTGGCGCTGGTTTGTGCTGTTCAGAATTGGACTGTCTGTACCTGTTCCCAATGGATTTATTCTCCACTGTTCCCTCCATGTGCCGTCCTGCTCCCTCCCGGCAGTAGATTATAAAAGAGCCCTGAGGTAACCAAAGGCTTTGAGGATCTCCCTGACGTGACCAGACAGATCCATTGGTCAGACAACGAGGATTTCATCTCCCTGTTGGTAGCTATTCCTCCCCTCCTTTTCTCTGTCTCTCTATCCTTTATCTCCTTTCTAATCCTTGTGTTACATCTGCTGTGGGCGCTCAATAAAAGGTGCATTTGTTTTGGTTAATACTGAAAGTCCCCTGCAGTGTGTCTTTTCACCCTGAGGTCCGTGAAACGAACCATCGTGACCCCCCTTGTACCAGGGGATGGTGACACGGCCTGATGGGGTTGCTGCCCACAGCATGTGAACGTGATCTTCTTGGTGGCGACTGCACTGGTTCACCTGCTCTTGCTTTCTGGTGTCCCTATTCCAGAATTGCCTGGGCCACCTTCCTTTCTTATTTTGTGGTTCTCTGCAGTTCCTTCAATAGTCAGCCGTTCCTAGGTTTACTCTTGGAATAGGGGATTATCACCTCCCTATCATACCAAGTGCATTTGAATGCCCTTGAATGCATTTTGCCTGCATTCTAAATGTGGTCCCTGTTTTTGATTTACTGTAGAATCTCTGCATTTTCTACCTCTGTCAAGGCGGGGATTTAAGGTAATTGAGATGATATTTGGCGTTCAGATTCAGGTGGTTTTTGTTTCTTATCAGTGACGCAGCCTCACAGCCTTGAGTTCTGCAGCCTTTCATCTAAGGCACAAAATGGCTCCCTGTCTCTTGTTACAAGGGTTGGATGGTGCTAAGGAGACCATGGTGATACTGGGGATCCAAGGAGACCATGGTGATACTGGGGATCCAAGGAGACCATGGTGACACCATGGACACTCATGGAACCATGGGCATTGTGACACAGCAAAGCTTCATGGAACTGAGGAGTCAATTGGGACTCTACCAAACCTCGTGGAACCAAGGGCCCATTGTGACACTGAAGAACTTCTTGGAACCAAGAGTCTCTTGTGACACAGGGGGTACTCATGAAACCATGGAGACCATTTTGAAACTTCAAGGCCTGATGGAACCAAAGGGTCATTCTGGCACTTCTGAGCCTTTGAACCAAAGGGACCACAGTGACATAGTGGGGCTCTGTGGAACCAAGGGGCGGTGGTGACATTGTGGAGTGTCATTGAACCAACTGTCCATGGTGACACTGCAGGGCCTGATGGAATCATGGACACCATTGTGACACTACAGGGCATCATGGAAGCAAGGGGCCATTGTCACACTCTGGGGCCTCTTGGGATCCAAGGGCAGTTGTGATACCATGGAAATTATGGCAACTGTGGCACCATGAAACCAAGGAGACCATTGTGACATTACAGGACCCCATGGAACTAAGGATTCATGGAACAGTACAGGACACATGGAACCGAGGGGCCATTGTTAAGCTGTAGAACCAAAAGAGCCCATTGTGCCACTCTGGGCCCCCAGGGATCCAAAGGTCCATTTTGACATTGCAGGGCCTCATGGAATCCTGGAGACCACTGTGAAACTTTGGGGCCTTGTTGAATGAAGTGGCCCTGCAGGGCCTGATGGAACCAATGAGACCCCATAGAACCAAGGGTTCATTGTGGCCCTGTGGTACCAAGGTGTTGTGGGTTGACCCAGGCCAAATGCCAGGCATCCATGTGGGCTGCTCACTCACTCCCCTCTGCAGCTGGACAAAGAGAATTTAATAAAGGGTTCATGGGTTGAGATAAGGACTGGGTGAGATCACTCATCAAATACTGTCCTGGAAAAACAGGCTTAGCTTAGAGATGTGAAATTCATTTATTACTAACAAAGTCAGAGCAGGAAAAGGGGAAATAAAATGAGCCCCTCAGCTCCCTCCTTCCATCTCTACCTCCTACCCCAGCAGTGCAGGGAGACAGGGAATGGGGGTTATGGTCAGTTCATCACCCATGGCTTCTGCCCCTGCTCAGGGAGAGCAGTGGTTCCCCTGCTGCACCGTGGGTCCCTCCCAAGGGAGACAGTTCTGCAGGAGCTTCTCCCATGTGAGTCCATTTCAGGGGCAGCAGCCCTCTGCAAACTGCTGCAGTGTGAGTCCATGCCAGGGACAACAGTCCTTCCCAAACTGCTGCGGCATGGGTCACTCTTCCAGGGGGTGCATTCCTCCAGGGACAGGCTGCTCCAGCCTGGGAGCAGGGCCCCTCTCTCCATGGCTCTCCAGCAGGGTGCCTCGGTCTCCAGGGCCTGGAGCACCTCTTGCCCCTGCTTCTGCACTGACCTTGATGTCTGCAGAGTTGTTCTTCTCACACGTTCTCCCTCTGCTCTCCTCTGACTGGAGTTTAAACTGCATCACAATCTCTATTTTGATTTCTTTTTAAATCTGTTATCACAGAGGCGTTACCACCGTTTGTAACTGGCCCAGCCTTTGCCAGCAGCAGGTCCATCTTTGAAGCCACCAGGGATTGGCTGTGCCAGACACGGTGGAAGCTTCCAGCAGCTTCTCACAGGAGCCATCCCTGTGCCTCCCCTGCTACCAAAAACCAGGCCATGCTACCAAGGGGCTGTTCTCACTTTGGGGGACCTCATGGAACCAAGGGGTAAGAGTGACACTGCGGGGCCTCATGGAACCAAGGACACCATGGTGACACTGCAGGGCTTAGTGGAACCCAGGGGTTTGATGTGACACTGCGTGGCCTCATTGAGCCGAGGAGAGCACTGTGACACTATGGAACCTAATGGAATTATCAGAAATGATACAACTTCTGGTTTCTTTTAATGTAACTTTAGGCAGGGGTTTGTTCACCCAGGTGGAGGGGAATTGAAGTTTCTCTTCAAAAGACTCTGTTCACCAAGGTTGGGGGAGGCCTGATGAGCTTAACATCTACAGATTGGGAGTGGCCAGAAGATGCACAGGAAGTAAATGAACGTTAATGAACATCACCCCCAGTGTGGTGAGACACCTGGTATGGGAAAAGATTGAGAAGGGAATCAAAGAATTTAACAGACATCAAAGGTGAATGGAGCAATCATCAATAGGAGATCAAATACTAAGAACTGTGTAATTTAAGAGCAAAGAACATGAATTTCTTTGAGTTTTGTCTGTATGAATATATGAGAAACATAGTCAAAAACAATGTGTGATTGAATGATTTTCACTGTGCAACCGGGACGTGTGGATGGAATGATTTCTATTGCACGTGCTGGCCACAATAACATCCTGGCAAGAATAAAGTAATGCCAAAATTCTGTAACACTGAGAAGATGTTGTTGGAATTTCTGTTTCTCATGCAGTTTCAGTGTCAGTCCCAGTGAGGTCCATCACCAACACAGGCTCCTCCTGGACTCTTTAGAGAACTGGAGGCCATGATTGCACAGACCTCTCAGACACTCCAAGGCAAAAGCCAAACCCGAAGTCCTTTGAAAAACCTGCAGTCCCTGGGAGCATTACAGAGCCCCCAGGGCCCTTGCAGAGCAACGCTCCCCAGGGACTCATCCCAGCAGATCCCTGAGGCCAGGAGTGCAGGGAGGCAGGGGCTCTGTGCAGGCAGCTCAGATGCTGAGCAGAGTCTGGGCTGGATGGAGGCAGCAGAAAGGCCAAGGCCTAAGCCCAGCCCTGGGGAAGGCAGATCCTGTCCCTCCTGTGTGCTCAGGGCTCAGCTGGGGGCAGTGGGATGTGGGCTAGGGGGGGATGCTGAGGGCAGGACAAGGGGCTGACAGTGCCCAGGCTGGCTGGGGCTGTGCCAGGAGGCCCCAGGGCCTCAGGACAAGGTGTCTCCTCCCAGCCCTTGGTGGCACAGACCCTGCTGCTGTGCCCCAGGGCACCAAGACTTGGCTTCTCCTAGGCACTGCCAGCCCTGCCAGGGCCCTTGGCCATGTCCAGCACAGCTTGTCCTGCACTGTCCCACAGCTGCTGCTGTGTCCCTGCAGGCTGCACACTCCCATCTTGCTGCCCCCTGGCTCTGCCCTGCCACTGCCAGCCCTGCCCTGACCTCTGCCCACCCTCACCCTCTGTGCCTGGGGACACACAAAAGTGCACTGAGCTCATCCCCCTCCTTCTGGGTGCTTCTCCTGCCACAGAACTGCCCTGGGAGGGTTCATTTCTCACAGGAGCTGCTGTGTTTTTACTGGTGCATTTTATAGCTCTGCTTCTGCCTCTCTGGCAATTCTCTTTCCAAAGAGCTCTCCAAGGAGAAGATTCATTGAATTGTGGAATAGCAGAGGTGAGAAAGGCCCCCTGAGCCCCCTTGGCCTGGGTGTGGCTGGCATGGAGTTCCCTTTGCCAAGACACTCCTGTCCTGCTGTGCTTGGCTCTCGTGGCTGCAGCAGGGTCGGTCCAAGCCCAAGGCTTTGCCTGTCCCTGAGCAGGGCTGGCCCCACATGAGGCATCTCTGCAACCCTCCACCAATAGGCTGGGGTGGGCAGGTGTTCCTGGGGGCACAGGGATGGGACAGCTGGGCTGGACTGACCCCAGGGCTCTTCCATTCCATGTGATGTCCTGATCAGCAGGGAAATGAGTGGGTCAAGAAGGTCTCTGGATTTTCTGTATTAATATATTTGTCTTCCAAAGCAACCACTATGTGTGCTGAACTCTTTTTTTCCTGTGGTTTTCCTTGCTTCTGAATTTGGCCTTTGCTTTTTAGTCCCTCCAGTATTAATCTCCCTTTATGATGACCCCCAATGTTTTCACCTTATTTTCTCCTGTTTTCTGATGAAGGAGGGACAGTGACAGAGACACTTGGCTGTCACTTGATGGCCAGGGGGGTTTAACCACAGTCACCTTGACCAACTCTTCTCTTATGGGCACAGCCAGCAATGTCAGGGCTCTGTCAGGTGCCCACCCCTGCGCTGGGCTCATGCCCTGCTCACAGCCCCATGGCTGTCCAGGCACACAAGTCCTTCCCTTGCACACACACACACAGAGTTCCTTGCAGCATGGGCAGGGGCTCCCTGGGCTCTGCTGCCACTGCCAGAGCCTGGCAGGGACCTCAGCCCTGCGGGTGTCACCCTGCCCTGCCCTGCCTGAGGTGCCCCACAGCCAAAGGCATGAACACGGGGAGCTCTGTGCTCAGGAGCTCATCCCAGCCCTGCACTCAGGGGTTCCCAGGGGATGTTACTCTCTGGAAGCTCCAGGAGCAGCTGAAGGTGTTTGTGCTCACTGGGTTTATGTCCCCTCACACACACAGGATGTTCAGGGCTGTGGAATGGCCATGCACTGCAAACACAGACTCCTGACCCTGTCACTTGATGTCCCTCCACGGAGGGAAGAACAACCTCTGTGACCTGGGGTGAGAGGCCACTGCTGCGGCAGTGCTGGCTTTGCAAGGGCACTGCTGGGACAGCCCCACCCTGATCACTGCCACACTTCTGCTGGTCACTGCTGCTTTCCTCTCCATGACCCTGTGTTGGGCACATCCCTGAGAGCAAACTGGGAAGAGGATTGAAGCTTTCAGGCCCTGCACTGGGGAGATGTCCTTGCACGATGAAAATGCCGCTGCAGAGCCCAGCTCTGTCCCAGCAGTGCCCACGGCCTGTCCCTGCCTGCAGTCCCTGGACAGTCACACAGCAGGACAGGGACTGAGCTGACAGAGCCCTGAGGCCTTAAACCAGCACAAGGGCTCTGAAGGGGAGTGTGGGAGTGAAGGAAGGGGAGGTTATGGAGGAGAAGCCCTGGGGCTCCCTGGCAGGGAGGAGCACTGGGGTTCCCTTTTCTGCTCCAGCTCTGCCCAGAGGCAGCGACCCTGCCGCTCCAGAGAAGCCAGGGAGGAAAGATGTCAGGCACACAGGGCAATACAGAGTTCTTTATTTTGTGTAAGCACATAGGTAGTACAGCTCCTGGTTTATACAGTCACTGATTCACAATAGAAAGGCAAATATTTAATTAAAAATGGTACATACAAAGATTTTCCTGTGAACAAATCCTCCAAAATAAAATACCTGTGCCAGCAGCAAAAAACACAGGACACAGACTGAGCATTACTGAGTAACATTGCATGAGCTATGCAGGAGAATGCGTTTATTGCTTCTGAAAAGCATTCATGATCATTTTCCTCAGGCCATCCTTGAGCTCCTGGTTCCTCAGGCTGTAGATGAGGGGGTTCAGGGCTGGAGGCACCACCGAGTACAGAACAGACAGGGCCAGATCCAGGGATGGGGAGGACATGGAGAGGGGCTTCAGGTAGGCAAAAAAGCCAGTGCTGATAAACACGGAAACCACAACCAGGTGAGGGAGGCAGGTGGAAAAGGCTTTGTGCCATCTCTGCTCAGAGGGGATCCTCAGCACGGCCCTGAAAATCTGCACATAGGAGAAAACCATGAACACAAAACAACCAAATAACAGAAAATCACTAACCACAATAAGCCAAAGGCTCCTGAAGTAGGTGTGTGAGCAGGAGAGCTTGATGATCTGGGGGATTTCACAGAAGAACTGACCTAGGGCATTGCCATGGCAAGGGGGCAGGGAAAATGTATTGGCTGTGTGCAGCAGAGCATTGAGAAAGGCACTGGCCCAGGCAGCTGCTGCCATGTGGGCACAAGCTCTGCTGCCCAGGAGGGTCCCGTAGTGCAGGGGTTTGCAGATGGACACGTAGCGGTCGTAGCACATGATGGTCAGGAGAGAAAATTCTGCTGAAATGAAAAACACAAAGAAAAAGAGCTGAGCTGCACATCCATTGTAGGAGATGTCCCTGGTGTCCCAGAGGGAATTGTGCATGGCTTTGGGGACAGTGGTGCAGATGGAGCCCAGGTCGCTGAGGGCCAGGTTGAGCAGGAAGAAGAACATGGGCGTGTGCAGGTGGTGGCCGCAGGCTACGGCGCTGATGATGAGGCCGTTGGCCAGGAGGGCAGCCAGGGAGATGCCCAGCAAGAGGCAGAAGTGCAGGAGCTGCAGCTGCCGCGTGTCTGCCAATGCCAGCAGGAGGAAGTGCCTGATGGAGCTGCTGTTGGACATTCTTTCACTCTGGCCATGGTGGACTCTTGAAAGAAGACATTGACAAGACGGGACATATTTCCTTGAGTCAATCTTACTGTATTTTGTTGCACATTCATTTAAAATTTGTTTTCTTTCTTTGGGGAAATTTCACTTAGTTTTGGGGTTACTTTTCTAAGTTTGGTGTTGTGCTGGTGAGTTACTGCCTGATCTTCAGCATTACTCTCATCCTGAAGACATTGGAGCCCAGAGGGAAAAGAGGGCTTCCTGTGCCCCAGTGCAGTAAGACTGCTGATGTCACACAGGTGCCCTTTGATCAGTATATCTCCTCTAGTTCAGCATGATTGCACTTCAAACATCCTTAAAAATAAAGTGGACTTTTTGAAGGTTCCAGTTTCATTGTCAACATCTCTAAATTTTTCGCTTTCCATCTGCAGCTGGACAGAATGTGATACCAAGGGTTTGTCTGGCTCTCTGCTACCTAGAGTGCCTACTGGGAACTGTGGCTCCATATCCAAGCCTTGTCCCTACCAGTGCTGCCAGAGCCCAGCCCTGCCCTGGGGGCTCAGCTCTGCCCTGCAGACCCCTCCCAGCACATGGCACTGCCCAGGGGCATCTCCCTGGCAGCAGGGCCTTAAGGGCAGGCCAGAAAAACAGACATGCTGCAAGCCAAGGTGCTGCTGCTGCTGTCTGTAGGGAGAAGAGGCTGAGGAGGCACTTTGTGAGGGAGATCTGAGGCCTATCTGCTGATGCCCAGGGTGACAGTGCAGGAGTCTGTGACACAGACAAAGCTGACAGCCCCTTTCCCTTCCCTTCAGGAGAAAGCTGAGAGCAGCTCTGGCCATGCAGCACCATCTCCACAGCAGGAGGAATCTGCCCTGATGGGGGTGGCTCCTTCCACCTCCAACTTCTCCCCTGCAGCGTCCATGGGGAGCTGCCAGGCAGGCTGAAAGCTGCCCCTGGCAGGTGGCACATGCCTGGGCTGGCCAAGAGCCCTGAGGGCTGCAGGAGCTGCTCTGCAGGACAGCCCTGGGCAGCCCTGGCTGCAGCCCCAGCTCAGCCCCTGCAGCCGTCCCTGGCAGCAGGAGCCGTCCTGCCCTGTCCCTCTGACGGTGCCCAGGGCAGCCCCGCTCTGCAGCACATCCTCCTCCTGCTCCTGCTCCTGCTCCTCCTCCTCCTCCTCCTCCAGTGCCACAGAGAAACTGAGAGAGTCCTCCTGACACATCCCCCAGGCTGTGTGGTGTGCTGGCTTCATGAGATCCCTCCAGGAGCACAGGGGACATTGCCCTGCACCCACACACTCACCATGCACAGGGCTGTGAAGATCTTTCTCCAAGTGAAGTCTCAGCTCCATGTCTTCTCAATCCTGATTGCCTTCAGCCTGTCTCTGCCTGGCTCCTGTCCCCTCAGTGCCTGCAGGCAGAGCCCTCAGCCCTGCTGGGCTGGGAGAGGAGCTGGTCCTGGGAAGAGCGTTCCTTTAAAGCTCAGCAGCACAGACACAGCACAAGGACTTTAATGAGCCTCTTGGGGCTTTGGTGTTGTTTACATCAAACTCAGTCCCTGAGAGAGTGTTCAAAAACTTCTCAAGAACTGGAAGTTAAATTTACACTCCAAAGTTTATCAAGTTTTAATGGGTCCCACTGAGGGACATGACTGAGAAAACATCCCTCGGTTCCAGTTAGAGCAGAACACTGGAGGCAGTGATGTGATTTATTAAAAATATATGGATATTGATCTAGTACCGATATCCAACAGTGATGGACAAAGACTGTCTAACACTTTAAATTTAGAAAGTGTATGTTTAGTGCGACGCTGGGCAGCGTGCAGGATAGCTGGGACAAGGAGGCAATGAGGCCCCAGCCCTGCAAGTGTCACTTGTTTCCTGCTCCTGCCTCAGGCCCAGGCCCAGCAGCCATGGCCAAAGTGCTGCCCAAGGTTGGCTCTGGCAGGGCTGTCTTGCCGCTGCTGCCCATCCCTGTGCCCTGTGCAGCCCAGGCTGTCCCACGGTGTCCCTGCCCTGCGCCTCTGTCCCTGCAGGCTGTCGGCATCCCCCGGCTGCCCCACCTGCCTGGGCCCTTCCTTTGCTGACAGCTCTGCCTTCTGCCTGCCTCTGCCTGCCCACACAAAGCCTGTGGCTGACCCAGACTTCTTCTGGGGGATGTGCTGCACCACAGTCCTGCCCCGAGACAGAAATTCCTATCTCCTCATGTCCAATCTTGGCCTCCCCTTCTGTATTTGTGGTATAATTTCTCTATCTGGCTCTTTCCCACTAGGGAGAAAAAGCTTCGCCATTTCTGAATCCACCCTTCCAGCCCTTCCAGGTCACTCTTGTTTTGTCCTCAGTCACTTCACAACTGAGCCCTGGGCCATCAGTCTACATGGGTTATGTTCTTGAGGCCATCAAACCCCAGCCTGGGAGATCTTTGAGCCCTCTCAAAGGTGTTTTCAGATGAAAATATTCTGTTCATAGTCTAAGAATATCACTAGAGGCCAAGGCCAGGCTAACGTGTCTGTCCTGACAGCTTTTGTCTTGCAGCACTCTTGGGATAGATGGAATTTTGGCTGCCAAATTCCAATTTTTGCCATGGCCCCTGGACAAGAAGGCCATTTTTTTTCCACAGGAGGGAAGGCACACAGGCCTGCTACTTCTGAGGCAGATGAGATGTGGCCACCAGAGGCCAAGGCCAGACAGAGCTGGCAGGTTTTTTTCTGGGTATCTTTCCCTTGCATAAAGGAAATTTTTAGGGGAGAGAACCAATTTTGTCCATGGGTGTCTGAAAAGAGAGACAGTTCTTTCCATAGGAAGGAAAGCATGGAGCCCCAGTGTTTCATGGGCAGATGAGAGGCAGCCCTTGACATTCCAAGATCAGCCAGACCTGTCAGGTCCCCCCTGAAAGGCCACATGAGCCAGAGCTTTGCCATGTTCCTCTCATTCCATGGGGCTCCACGATGTCCCAGTGGTTCCCTTGCTTCCATGAGTCCCTGAGGTGTCACAGTGGCCCCTTGGTTACACGAGGCCCTGAAGGGTCATAATGTCCTCCATGGTCCCACGAGGCCCCACAGAGCCATGATGGTCTCTTGGTTCCATGAAGCCCCATGGTGTCACCATGGTATCTCAAAGTGTCACAATAGTCTCCATGGTTCCACCAGGCCCTCACAGTGTCACCATGGTCCCCATAGGAAGGAAACAACCAAGCCCCAGTGTTCCAGGGGCAGATGAGGGGCAGCAACCGGAGTCCAAGGGCAGCCAGATTAGACAGAGCTGGCAGATTTTGTCTGGGAGACAGCCTTGCATATAGGGAATTTTAGAGGCAGAATACCAGTTTCAGACATGGACATCTGGATGAGAACGACGGGTTTTTTTCCCTAGGAAGGAATGCACAGAACACTGGTGTTTCATAGCCAGGTGAAAGGCTGCCATCCTTGGCCAAGGCCAGCCAGACCTCTCTGTCCTGGCAGCTTCTGTCTGAGAGCAGCCCTTGGATATTGGGAATTTTGCTAGTGGAATCAAAATTTTGGCCATTTCTGCATTGATAAGAAGAACAGTTCTTTTCCATTGGAAGGAAGGCACGGAGCCCCAAGTGTTTCAGGGGCAGAAGTAGAGAGAGAAGACTCCTGAGAGGTCAAAACAGCCAGACCTGTTTGTCCTGGCAGCTTTCATCATGGAGGAATCCATGGACATATGGAATTTAGGAGGTGGAATCTCAGTTTTGACCATGGGCACCTGATAGACATGGATGGTTTTTCGATAAGAAAGAAAAGTGTGAAGTCCAAGTTTCTTGGAAGAAGATGAGAGGTGACCACCCATGGGCCAAGAGAGCCCAATCTGTCTCTCCTGACACCTTTCATCTGGGGGAAATCCTTCGATGTAGGGAATTTTGGATATGGAATCTCAATATTGGCTGTGGGCACCAGGACAGGAAGGAGAGTTCTTTTCCTTAGGATGGAAAGCATAGAGCCCAGTGTTTCAAAGGCAGATGAGAGTCAGCTCTTCAGAAACCAAGGCCAGCCAGACCTGTCCCTCCTGGCAGTTTTTGTCTGGGAGAAATCCCTGGATATAGGGAATTCTGGAGGTGGTTTCCCAACTTTGGCCATGGGTGCCTGGATGTAAAAGGTGCTTTTTTTCCCATAAAAGCACATGGTCCCAGTGTTTCAAAGGCAGATGAGAGGTGGCTCCCAGGTGGCCAAGCCAGACAGATCTGTCTGTCCTGGCAGATTTCATCTGGGAGCAATCTTCGCATATATGGAAATTTGGAGGAGGAATCCTGATTTTGGCCATGGACACCTGGAGGAGAAGGACAGTTTTGTCCACAGGGAGGACAGCCCAGAGCCCCAGTGCTCCAGGGGCTGATGAGCTGCAGCCCTCGACATGCCAGGGTCAGCTGGAGCTGTCAGGTGGCCCCAGGTGTCCCAGCCAGCCAGGCCTTGATGCCTTGAGAGGCTGCCTGGAGCAGAGGAATAAAGTAGGGATTTATTAAAAGGCCTTCAAAGGATACACCTGGGGCAGTACAAGAGCCCGGCTGAGGGTACACTCAAGATGGACAATGGGTCACACATTTTCACACTTTTATAAGTTTTGGTCCACTTCTATATTGAGGCTAATTATCCAATTACAGCTTCAGGTTGTAAAGTCCCATCCTCCCAGTCTGCTCTCTTCCATTCGCTGTTTGCACTTTTTGGGCCTGGAGGTGCCACAGTGTCCTTGGCTCTCTTAGGTTTCTAGGTTTCCTACTCCAGTTATGGAGAAATATTCAAAGAGCTTCTAAAAAAATGCACTCCTATTTTAAAGGATGTATTTTATTACTGCTGTCTTTGGACCAGAGAAAATTGCAGCATTCTGCGATTGATATTGATCCAGGGTCTCTCCTCAGCAGCTCTGGCCTGCTCACAGAAGCTGTGCCTTGAGCTCTGACCCAGTATGGACAACCTTGCTCCACATTGCCCAGCCCCATCCTGTCTGTCCTCACTGCCCTGGGCCCTGCTGTGCTTGCAGAGCTGGCTGCACTCAGCCTAAGAGGGGTTTTCCCTTTTTGGGGTTTTTTGAAGCAATCTGAAACTCCTGAGTTTCCCCACTGAGAACAGACACACTGCTCAAATGTGTGCCAAGACCAAGCTGCCACCAATAACATTCCCCTCACCCAAGGCAGAACTGCGCAGGAAATGTTCTAGACCTTTGCACTCCACGGTTCCATGAGGCCTTGCTCTGTGGCAATGGACTTTTGATTCTACGAGGTTCTGTACTCAACAACTAACAGCCTTAGTTCCAAGTGTCACCATGGCCCTTTGGTTCCATTGGGCCCTGCTGTGTCACAATGGGCTCCATGATTCCATGATTAATGCAAAAACTTTGCATAAGCAATGAGCAACATCATGGTCTCCTTGGATCCACATTGTCGCAACAAACAATGGGTTCCATGAGATCCCAAACTGTCACAATGGATATTTGGCTCCATGTGGCCCCTCTGTGTCACAAAGGACCCTTGGTTCCATCCAGCCCCACAGTGTTACAGGGGTTTCCTTGGTTCCATCTGCCCCAAAATGTCACAGGGTTTTCCCTTTTCCTGCAGAAACCAGCAGCACACCCCAGTGCCAGGGTCAAATGTCTGGCAAGAACGAGCAAGGGGGAACATTTGGAGTGATGGATTTTGCCTTCCCAGGTCACAGTGATGTGGGATGGGGCCCTGCTGTCCTGGAGATGGATGAACACCAGCCTGCCCACGGGAGGGGGTAAGAGACAACAGCCTCCGTCCATGGAACTGCAACAGCAGAGAGGTCAGGAGAAGGCTGGGTTTGAAAGACTCTCACCAGCACAGGAAACATCACCCTAGGACATTTTCTTGAAAGCTGACATTTTAGACCATTCTTTTATACAGACATGGACCACCAAATACTAAGTTAAACAGTTTTGGCTTTCTCTGGGCCCTGAGACCAGCTGGAATCTTTTCAGCAGTCTGTGCTGTTTCATCCTGTTATAAATGATCAAATCGATAGCCAAACTTATAAGAAAATTAGGAAAGATTTATTAATTTGTCTGTGAGACCGAAGTTTGGTCGTCGAAACCACCTCAGCCAAGGGTCAGCATCGAGCCTGGGATCGGCACTGGGTGAACACGGATCTGACCTCCGAATGTCAGAGTCTCTCCCTGTTCTTGAATGACGCTTTGCGCAGCAAGTTCTTATACAGTTTATTCTTCCCGAGGCAGAAATGACCAAATGTTCTTTGTGTCTCTTCACATGCAGAACCGTGGCTTTACATGTGCAGAGGTAGACAAAGGCTCAGTCCAGGTGTCTCGATGTTGTCAGTCGACTCCAGGGAAGTCAGCATTCACATGCATCAGGGTGGGGTTGTTGATTATCTTGGTAGATGTAATCGTCAAGGTGATAATCGCTCTTAGGTGGACCCAGCGACCCAGGGAAGCCGGTGATTATTGGCCTGGAAACTTGTATTCTTACATTAAAACCCCAATGTTTATCTCAACTAATATCCAGGAACTAGATATGAGTAAGACACTGCTCCTGGCCAGGATGGTCAAAAGACATAGTGTGGATTTTACAGTATTTTATACATAGCATGTATTATCTCTATCATATACTACAATACCTCCCCATTTATATCACCAATTTAATTCATGCTCTCAAATTGCTAAATTTTTCATTTTCTACTTCTACCCGCCACCATTGAGGGTCTTTCACAGAGTGCTCCTCTACACTATTCTTTACTCCCCTTGTGGAACACCCTGTTATCCCATATTATTCACATTCGCTTTTGCTTGTTTCTCGAACTTTGCCAATACTTCAGCAGCATTGCTGGAATACTTCCTTTCTCCCAATCACATGATTTTAGATGTGTTGCCTCCGGAAGTTCCCTCTGGATCCAATGGAATTATCGCTATCTGCATTCCCTGGATCACGGAGTGGAACAGTCTAAAAAAGCATGGAATTAGACAAGGCAGGAATAGGATTCCAGCTACTGAACAGAGCACAAAAAACATCACTTTGTTCCACCAGGCCCCATCAAACAATTTGTCCCACCATGAAGATTGTAAAATCGAGTTCCATTTTTGAACTGGGACATGGGCCACCTTTTTGATCTCGGCCGCCAAACCTCTTATGGTTTCCCCATAATCATCAATTTCAATAAAACATTCCGATTTGTTAAACTTTCCACACACTCCCCCTTCTTCGTCCAGCAAATAGTCTAAAGTTATTCGATTCTGGTACACAAATGCCCGTACCTGGGTGTGCTGCTGACTAAGTAAATCCAGGGCCTCAGAGGTGTGATTCGAAACAATTTCCACCACTGTCTGCAGCTGAATCAGCTGGTTCAGTAGATAAATCGGAGTCCTATACCCGTAGCTTCCATCCTGGGCCCATGTGGCCGGTCCATAATAATAAATTATTCTTGCCGCCTGCCACTCTTCCTTCTCCCAGGCTTGCTTACCACTTATCAGTGGTATCATCATTTTGAGGTTTCTTCTCTCCCTTCTCAGGGTCTTGTATAATGGAGCCCCTAGCAGATTACTTTTTGTTTGAGGGCGAGTAAAGAATACTGGCCAAATCATGCCCAGAGTGCATGATCCCTTCCACCTTGGGGGTAACTCAGTGTATGCCTTCTTTCCACAAATCCAATAAATTCCATCTAGGGCTTTCCATCTAATGTTTATTTTCCCTGGGTCTCCCAGTACTTTCTCAGGCCTTCCAAGG
The DNA here is from genome assembly GCF_047830755.1 of Zonotrichia albicollis. NCBI lineage: Eukaryota > Metazoa > Chordata > Aves > Passeriformes > Passerellidae > Zonotrichia > Zonotrichia albicollis. The sequence continues at coordinate 2,195,988 of NC_133827.1, read as the reverse complement.
ATTGAAAAGGGTTGACTTCAGGATTTTTGATCCAACACAGTCCTATCCTTTTGTTCCATTCACAATTTGTCCCATGAGAGCAGTCATTGTTTATGCAGGAGTCACCTTCTCCACCATGATCCCTAGAGTCTGACTGGCTGATTTCTGAACAAATTCTGGGGAGCTGGACACCATCTGGAGAAGGACCCGAGCAACCTCATCCACCTCAGAGTCCATGTCCTTCTTCAAGGTCACAGAGAGCTCTCCCAGAGTGACAGTGGCAGAGCAGGACACCTTGGAATGGAGGTTGGTCACCTGGGGAAGTTATGAGGGGAAACATAGGAATCACCTTGAAAAGAAAACCAGTTGCCTTCAACAGAAATGCCAGGAAATGACAACACGTCCAACTGTGTCCAGAGGAACATACAAGTACAAGAAGAGGGGGAGAGCACAAGCACAGAAAGGCACTTACTCTGGCACCAATTTCTGGCCTCAGACCTGCTCACTGCAGGCCTAAAATAAAAATTTCATTCAGTGTTCTACTTAACCCTTCTAAAATGTCCACAACTTTGATTTTAGGCCCTTTTACTAGAAAATGAAAGCAAGGGCTGCTTTCAAATCATAAATGCACAGGTGACAATGATAAAAGAGTCAGGTGCTCCTGTTCAAAAAACCAACACCAGCAGTTGAAGCACTCAGCCAAGAAATAGAAAACACAGGCTCAGGTCTACAGAATAATTTGCAGTGTTGAATTACAGCTTGGGCAGAGATTGGGACTCTGGCAAATAATGTCATTAGTGTCTCAGTTTTTGAATTTGCACATTGCATTATAAAGGCACCACACTCAAAGATGAGTGTCAGATACCCGACCTGCCAGTAAATATAGCTGCATGCACCTACAGATCCTACAGATAGCTCACAGACATTAGAAATCTCAGGCAGAAATGAAGGCAGACTCTGAGAACACATGGAGATAAACAAGCACATACCTACTTGTGGAGGGATTTATTAATAGTTGGTTAGCTGAGAAAGGCCATGCTGACATATTGCCGCTGGTTAAGCTGAGAAATCAGCAGTCAGCAAGCTGAAAGGAGATGTCAGCAGTTAGCAATCAGTGGCCTTGCTGCAACATGAGGAGAGGGAGTAGAGATTAGTCCTGAATATCTCCTAAGAATATGTAGAAAGTATCAAAAGTAGGACCATAGGAATGTAAAAGTAGGTGTAACTGCTGATATGTAACTAACCAATCCTGAGCTCAACTTTTGCAATATGCATGAAGTTCATTACGAACTGTATTTAACCCGCCGTACTGATCAATAAAAATTGGGCCTGTGATGATCAACTGATGTCCTGGTCACCTTCCTTCGACACCTACTCTACACAATGTATGAACTATGGGGGACAATTCAGAACAACATTCTCACCTCGCTGGTAACTGCCAAGCAAACCTCACCAAGTCTACAGAGCAGGACCTCTGAATGGGACCCAGCCAGGTGTTGGATGGTGAAGAGTCCCTTCTCCTTCAGCTCCCTGGAAGGCAGAAGATTGATTTTTCTCTCCACCAAGGCAGTACCCTCTAAAATGACCAGGCTGGCAGCTCAGTTGAACAATGGGAGGTGCTTTTCAAGGAGTGCTTAATGAAATCGTGGAACGCATTGCCCCAGGATGCTGTGGCTGTCAAAAGCATCCACAAACCCAAGAGGCAAAGACAAGGGTTTCAGAGTGGCCATTTGAGAAGACAGCCTTTCTGAAACCTCTGGCACATGAGGCCCCTCTGTCACTGCTTCCTAGAAGCTGTGAGACCGGGCCATGCTGCTGTTTGTTGTCACCTCCCTGTACCTGTCCCTGAGACACAGTGCCATCGGGCTGTTATTGGGGCATTTTCCTTCTTTGCCAGCCCCAGCAGGCATTCAGCAGGGAGAGTCTGCACTGGCTCTCTGGAGCTGAGTTTCCACTCTATGATCTCGGCCTCTCTGTCACCCCCTCCATTCCCCCTCACACATTCCCCAAAAAAGCAGCAGGATGTCTGCTGGGACCACCTCCGCCTGCAGGAAGGCCAAGTGGGTCCTGGCCTGTCCTGACCCACAGTACAGCTTTCTTTCATTCCAGTATGGAAATATAAAAACTGCATTATCACATCACACAGAGGGCCAGGAGCTCTTTATTTTGGCTGCAAGTGTCCACAGGACACTGGGGAAGAGGAGAAAAAGAGTGTTTTCCAGCAAGCAACCCGGCTGCTCAGGCAGGATGGTAGGAAAAGTGTCTGGAAGCTGCTTTTTAGGACTTTGGTTGTTCTGACAGAACTGATGGGCAGATCCCAGAGCTGTGGAGAGTTCCTGGGAAATTTGTCCTTGGATCTGTCTACGAATGCTCTCCCAGCCATGAACTGCCATCTGTGTCCTGTCCATATGTTACTGCCTTGACTGTTGAGTGTCTGAGGTGCCTCTTGAGGCTGCTGTGGACCTCCTTCACCAAGGAATGGATTGTGATACAACATCCCTTCCTGCTTCTATTTGGGCACTGACAGAGCCTGGAGCACTCTGGCTGGAGCTTGGGCTCTGGCCAAGCAAGATTGCAAATGAGAGCAGCTCATGGTCCTCAGCTCTTCCCTGCTGCTGGGACAGACAGACATGGCCATGGGGACAGAATGGAGATGCCCCATCTGCCAGAGCACTAAGAAGGATGTGAATTTTTCTCTGCCCTGTCACCATCAGTTCTGCCTGGGCTACATCCTGCAGTGGGCAAAGAGAAATCCAAGCGTGCCCACTCTGCAGAAGAATGATAGAAGCTGTCAGGTTTTCTGAGTAGGGTGAACAGGACTACATACAATTTGCCATCAGCTCCCCCAATTGCTAGAGTCCAGGAGGGACAGAGCCTGGCCACCTTGCTGAAAGCAGCCCACCAGACCCTCTGATGGCTGCTCCACCTTCCCCACAGGGAACACTGTCCCCAGCTGAGCAGGGTGCTGCAGGACCAGAGCCTGTGCAGGGCCTCCTGCCCAAGGTGTGGGCCGAAATTTTCAAATCACAATGTAATCTACTGGACCAAAGGTGGCCCTGGCTGCAGCAGAAGCTGGAGGGAATATGCCAGCACCAGAGATGGCTGGTTAAGGAATTCATAGAGCAGCATCCTGCACGCCCTCTGTGCCTATGGTCAAGTTGCCAAAATCTTGGTGCCAATACTGCAGCTTCTCCTCTGGAGCAGTCCGAATTGCTGCTAGCATAGTCCAGGGTAAAGAAGCAAAAAGGACCTTTGCATAATCTCCACAGATGTTTTATTCAGCCGTGCAGGGAGATGTTCAGGTCCCAGCACCGACACACAGAGGGTCTCACTTTGTCTCCACAGGAGCCTGGGGGCTGACCCTGATCTCGGGGCAGTACAAAGATAAGGGGGGCAATCAGGGAATAGGGAAGGTGTGGCTCAGGAACACAGGAACAGACACAGGAACAGGGGAAGGAACCAATGGGGTCTAACAGCTTTTTGAGGGAAACTTCTTGTGTCTCCCTAGACCAGTGAATGCCTCCCCAGGGTCTCCACAATTCCGCATGTTTTATATTATTAGGAAAGCTTCTCTGAAGGATCAACTGAATCAACACAAAATGACAAAAACATTCAAAAGCACTCATAAGACAATTGTTCAAAATGCAAACAATTCTGAGTTCCCAATGTGCCAACAGATTTCTTGGAGTGTCTTAGATCTGACAGGAGGGATGCAGGGTTTTCTTAGCACAGTTTATCAGGAAACTGAGTCACATATACTGAACCTCTGGTCTATGGCCTCCTCACTGCCATCGTGCAGCAAGGAGGCCCAGAGGCTGCTGTGCTCTGGGCCTGTCAGGGATGAACACAGCGGCTCTGTGGCCAGTGCCAGCTCCAGCTCCAGCAGCTCACAAGAGGAGACTCCTTCCAGAAGCTCTGCTGGCTCCAGTGTGGCAGACCAACAGAGCCCACTGGAAGCCCCCCTCCACTGCAGCCACCCCTAGCTGTGCCCATCATCACTGCAGAGCAGGAGCTGCCCAGAGGAGCCGCGGCTGGAGCTCATGGCAGTGGCAGGTCCCTGTGCCCAGGGCAGAGCCACAGAACCTCTGCTCCTGCCTGGGACAGGGGCTGCTCACCCTGGTGTCCCACCGAGAGGAGGGATCCTGGGCCCCAAACTCTGCCCAGCCCTGCAAAAGGCCACCCCGCCAGCAGGGCCAGCAAGGTTCCTGCAGACATACAGTCAAATCAGAGGAAACAAATGTCTCTGTAGCTGACACAGTCTCTGCACACAGCTTTCTCCCCCTTCTCCTGGTGCCTTTCCCTCACTCCAGCAAGAGCTGCAGGAAATGCTGTGTGAGCCATGATGATGGAAGAGCTACTGATAAAATCACTGGGGTGATGCTTTCAGAGGAGTCATGAATGGAAGATTGACCAAGCTTCCAGCCAATGGTATGCCAAAAGTTTCCATTCTTTAAATAATTGACTGCAATAAATTAGTAAAAAGAAAGATATGGAAAAAAATAAATCTCCCACAGCTGCTGGCTTTCCTCAGGCTCCATGGTCTATGTATTGCTAGACTCACTTCATTTAGGCAGAATATTAACTGCCCTGACTTGCTGGAGACTGACCACAAGGTCTCATCTGTGGTGAGCAGTGACTAAAATTAGCTCAGCAGAGGCATCTTCAGCTGTCCAAGTGTAGCAGAAATACATATTCTCTGCTTCATGACTGTGTGGCAACATCTGCTGGTGTGGGTTTGTCAGCGTTGCTTCATGGATTACTCCTGGGAAGGAATTGAGTGCACAGGCACAGTGTGATGGCTTCGATCTCCTCTAATTACTCCAATCTGATGATGGCCAGAATTTTCAGGCAAAAAGCATCATGACAGAATAATTTACAATATTCTCCAAACTACTCCTGTGGTTTTGATTTTCTTACTGATTAGGTTCAGTGTGTGGCCTCAAGAAATCAGTCCAGAAAGAACAGGCAAACCTCAGCTTGCAAGTTAGAGTGCAAGTCTTTAATCTGCCATTTTTGCAGCATCTACAAACTGCTTTTCAACATATTTGCAAAAGAATCTCTTAGTTCTTGCTATGCCTATCCAGAACCTGACTCTCTCCTCGTTTTATTTTGATTTGAGATCCAAACATGATTATTTTCTGGACAGGAAAGTAAGAACCAGCTGCAAATACAGACTACAAGTGTGAATCTGTACTGCAGGAACTGAGCTATAGCTTGGAATTAAAGGCAAGAAGTGATGCCATGGTAAATGTGAATGTTTAGTGCTGGCATAGGAGCCTTCTGCAATGGTCCACCAACCCATGGCTCACATTGCTACAAACTCTTTCTGGTGTTACAAGGAGTGTTGAAGAGCTGACTGTAAGTAAACAAAATAGCCAGAATGTTAATTTTTGTTAATATGGCAAACAATGACTATCTAATAGATCAGAGCTCATAGAAGTGAGTATTCCGATTTCCACTTAGTATGTGCTGGCAGTTTTAATTTGAAATCAACAGGTTTATCCAAATCAAGTTATCCATTGGAATTAATTTGCTCTATGATCTACCTAAAAATGCCTCATTGTTTGATAAGTTTAGTAGAAATTTGCAAAGTCTACAGTCCACAGATTTTCATTTCTTGTTTAGTGGCTATTCTGCAGGAAAGCTTTTACAGACGAATCAGTTTGGATGCAATTAAAATGCCAGTACATTTCACCTAGCCATTTTGGTATTAGAACAAAACCATATGACTGCACAGCCTTTTAAAAAATATTTTAAAACAAATTTTCAAATCAACAGTCTGAGTAGGACTTAGAATATAAACTCTACCAAACTTCAACTCCATTGGAAGTTTCCCTTGTCACCCTGTGAATCAATTCTACATTCAGAAGATTAAAAGTCCCCATTATGGTGGTTTTGGTACGGTTAGGAATTGGGGAAGGGCCTTCTTCCTTCTCAGCTCCATGCTGCAGTGCCTTTGGGATGTGGCCTGCTGGCCGTTGTTTGTGCAGCCCTGGTGTTTCTCCATGAGGCAGAAAGGGCAATTGCATTTCCAGCCCAGAGCCCGTGAGGAGTGGGGCATGCAGAGCTGTGCAGACCCAGGCCAGCAGCTGTGCCCCCAGAGGGTTTTGGTTCCTGCCCAGGGCAGCTGGTGCATCTCTGCCGTGAGTGCCTCCCCTTCCAGGTGCCCATGGACAGCAGGTGCAGGGTTCTGCAAGGGGCACGGAACAGGGTGGGGATGTCTGCTGGCAACAGAATGCAGTGGAGAGCAAACAGTCCAGGATGGTCCTGCAGTGTGTGACAGAGAACTCCTGACACAGCTGTGACTGAGCCAGTGAGGGAAGGCACTGCTGGGCCTGCTGTTTGTGAGGAGAGAAGGGCTGCTGGGTGACAGGAGGGCTGGAGGCGGCCTTGGGCTCAGTGATCACAAAATGCTTGTGTTTGATTCCCAGAGAAGGAATGAGAGATGTTGGGGAAGAGTTGATGTGCAAGAAATTGTGAATTTGTTAAGCTTTATCAGGCAGTGCTTAGTCATACCTTCCCTCACACCAGTCTTTAATGTGTGCAAATGGATGTCTTAGCCTTGAGAATAAAGACAGTGGGCCTACTGAGGAGGTAGCTGCAATGCATTCAAGGAGAAGAAGGCTCTTAACCATGGGAGGAGAATTTGAGGAACGGGATGTTCACCACATGACGAGCAGAGACCCTCAAGAGACCCCGACTCTAAATGTCAGTAATTTTGGGGAAGTGATTTAAACATGTCAAATACTTTGTGAGAATGTTTGGCCTGCAAGTTTGAGCAATGTAATGAATAAAAGTAATGAAAGTAATGTCTTAGTTCTATGGATACTCACACGTGGGTGTGCATGTTTCAGGGCAGTGATTCCTCACACACCCAGCACTGAAATAAAGTAATGCCTCTTTTCTCACACTGAGCTAGCAGTGTGGATCAGCCCTGCTTGGTAACTTTCATTTTGGTCATTTCTATTGAAGCATAAAGAATGGTTGAAATGAAATCTTTTCCAGCTGTTTGCCTTTGGTTTACCTGTTTGAGGGTTAAGATTCTGTGCTGCAAGTGTCCTGGGTGTGTGCAGAGCAGTGCAGCCCCAGAAACCCCTTGGCTTGCCCACAGGTTGTCATGCCTTGCTGCCAGGTGTGCCCAGCTGTGGCAGGAGAAGGAGCCCGCAGCGCAGTGGGCACCGTGCCCTGCCCAGCTGGGGCTCTCTGGCACAGAGCAGCAGCAGCGCCAGCACCGTTCAACCGCTCCTGCCTTGGCTTCCCCTGGCACACAGAAGCCTCTGGAAATCAGCACTGCCAGTGGCGTTCCCAGCTTGGAGCAGCTGCTGCTGGCGAACAGCCAGTTCGACTGCTGCCAAAGGGGAAGAAAGGCAGAGCAGAGGAAGAGGTGTACATACACAGCAGCTCTGGGAACATCCAATAAACATGCAGATATATGGGGTGATTTGTTAGGAACTACTTCAGCTGCTATGCCAATAGTGCTTTCTCTCCTGGTTCTGTACAATGCTTTGGGCCATTTTCTTGGTCTGGTTTCCTTTGCTTTTGTCCCATCTGAGTGATCAGCTGGGGTACAGGCTGTAGATGCTTGGAGCACTCTTGGAGTTCCTCTTGGATCCCTGAACAACAGGGTTTGGCCCATGGCGGGGTTTGTGCTGCTTTGTGTCAGAGGAGAACTTCCAAGGCCATTTTGTGTTTGCTGTAGGAAAGACTGGTTATTGCTTTGCATAAATTCACAGACTAATATGCTTTGTGATGCTTTGCTTTGTCATACTTTGCTTTGTGATATCACGGCATGGTTGGCACATCGTCGTGGTGACATCAGAAGGTTGCCTTGGTGCACGGAAGGCCTCAGCGCCAGAGCAGTCCTAGGGGTTGCTCAGATCACGAGCATCCTCCTGATTGTGGCCTTTGTCCACATGTAGCTGCACACTGACAGGAGTCTTGGTTGGAGTAAACTTGAAGTACAGTGCTACAATGATTGAGCAACTCGCTGCTGCAGTTTGCACCATGTATGGCACTGTTTATTCCGCCTATTTCATTACCAGCCTGGCAAGTAAGTAGAGGTTTCAACTCTATTTAGGCTAGGGTGTAACCTAACCTGGCTTTTGCATGTCTTCTTGCTCTTTCTTAGTGACTGAGTTCATTTTGAAAGAGAAAGACCATTAGGATGCCTCTGGTTTGGTAAAGCTCCTGTCAAGAGGTTCAGCTAAAAGGGGGTGTCTGTAGCCACAGGGGCAGCATTTGCAGGGGAACCTGCAGGGCTTCTGTTCCCTCCACGGGAGAGTCTGTGGCAGCCGAGTCTGTCATTTCCTCAGTTTGCTGGGACAAGCAGGACAACTTCCAAAATGCAGACTGGGAGCCTTCTCAGAAGGCCTTCTAAAGACTTTGTATTTCTCCCCAGAACTCAGGGAAAGCTTCTTTTATTCTAAATTTTGTAATGAAAGGATTTGACTGTCCGTTTTGACCCTTGACTGAGTGCTAAAAGAGTGATTCCCTTTGCAGTGAAGTGCAACCACCAAAGCAGTGAGTGTCTGCTCCTGAGCCTGGAGCTGCTGCTGTGCTGTTTCACAATAGAACTGCCACAGCTCAGGGGGATTTGGGGCAAGCTTTTCTGGGTGACTGTTTTCAGCAACTTAATGGGAATTAGTGCATGCAACTTCTTTTTTGAAAAATGTACCTGAAAGACAAGAGAACAAAAGCTGCTTTATCTGTTGGACAGAACAGAAGCATTGAGTGATAAAGAACAATTTGAATTTTCTTTATCATGTTTGTATTATTTACTGGCTAAAGGCTGAAATGTAGGCACAACCAAGATTATTGTCCTGATCTCTTGCTGGCTGTGTGAAAGAACTATGTCATGTGGAGGGATGTTGATAAAGAAAAATACTCTCTGTTTGGGTTGACCTTTTCTGTTGGATTCAGCAGCCCAGGCAGTTTTCTCACAGCACTTGTTCATTTTCCCTTGCCCACTCCAGGTCACCTGAAGCGTGTATTCAGAGGTGCTGATCCTGAGGTGAGTGAGACAGGAACATTCCATGTTCCTGGTGCTTAGGAATTGTAGAGCAAGCTGTGAGCTTGGCCTGTGGCACTAGAGTGTAGAGGGCCAGCTGGGTAGGCTGAAAGAAAATCCATTTCCATGTCTGCAGCAGCAATAACAAAGGCATCGCTGGCTATTTCCTAATTTTCCATTTCAGAACTTTCAGGGAATGAAAAGCTCATTTTGCAGAGAGAATGCTGCTTCTTGATAGTAGCCAGGGAGGAATGTCTAATTCAAAACTATTAGCAATTCTGTTGAATTAGCCCATTTAAATTTAGCCACCGTGACTTAGAATCCCATTGTTACCAAAGTTTCTGATTTGTCCTTAGCAGAGCTGGTTGTAGAAATAGAGCTGGATAGAATAAAGTGCTAAATAGAACCAACAGCAGTGTCTCCTCTGGCTCCCTCTGCTCATGGAGAGGAGGCCGAAGAGGAGGCAGATGAGGTGGATGAGCGCCAGCCTCCAGCTGTGCTCACACCACAGCCTGAACATTCTGAGCCAGTAAGTGCCAGCTGTGTGTGCTGCTGTCTTTAGTGCAGGGCAGAGCTGCAAGTTTCTGACCAGCCAGCATTTGCTGTTGCTAGCTGAGGATGCTGAGTGCTGGAGTCCTGCCAGGACCTAGTGATTGCCCCCAGCCTGTGGCAGCTGGAAAATGGGCTTTGGTCTGTCATGTTTAGGCACCAGCTTCCTGGCATTTTGATAGGGGCCAGCCTGAAGCTCGAAGGCTCCCTGATCCCAGAGCAGGGAGCATGTCAAAGACACTGTGCTCAGCCTTTTTGGATACACAGGGGACACTGTGGCGTGGAGAGACCCGACCCCCTGCACAGACGGGCCAAGTTGCTGCAGGCACAAAAAAATGTTGATCTGACCACAAAAGCTCTTGGTTGTGCTTTGTCCCCACAAACTTCTTGGGTGTGCTTACTTGGGAGTATTTCAGAGACACACTGGGCATGTAGGGTTGCTGCTTGAAGTCAGGGATTTTGGTGCCTTTGTTGCCAGGTTGCTCTTTTGCCTCTTCAGGCAGAGCAGCCAGTAGCAGAGCAGATAGGTGCTCTGAGTCTGCCTGTTTCTTGGTCTTTGATAAGCTGCAAGGAGATGACTGTGTTGTCCATGAAACTGTGGGGATCCATTCTTGTCTAGTGTGGGCAAAGAAACAAAGTGAACCCTTCTTCTGAGGCAAAAACCAGATGCTGACTGTGTCTGTTGATACCTTCTATTGTGTAGTTTGCTTTGAAAACTTCATTGAAGCCTAGAGTGGGAGCAAAACTGCAAGTCCTTGACTGCTGTCCTGTAATGCTAAAACCAGGATGTACACCTTGCTATGGTGCCTGCTGGATCTGAAGTGCAATGGGCACCTTTGTGGCTGGGGAGCTGCGTGGGCCCAAAGGACGCAGGGCTGGCGGCCGTGAGCAGCTGAAGATGAGGCAGCGTGGGGCCAGGGGGCCAAGCAGGCCAAGGGCACGGTGGCTGTGCCAGCAGCAGTGGGGCAGCAGGAGCAGGGCAGTGAGCGTGGCCTGTGCTGGGCAGCGCTGCGGCCACAGCTGGAGTGCTGTGTGCAGCTGTGGGCCCTGGGAAGCAGAAAGTCATGGAGGGGCTGCAGTGTCGGCACAGAAGGACAGGGGAGCTGGGCAAGGGGTGCAGCACAAGGCCAGGGAGGAGGTGCTGAGGGAGCTTTAGCCTGGACAATGGGGGCTCATGTGGGACCTTCAGGCAGACTTCCATAGATCCCTGCCTTAGATCCATAGAGCCAATGCTCAGCATAAGGGCTGTTTCCCTGCCAAACATCCCTTCACTGCATCCAAGTGCTTTAGACACTGGAGTAGGTAACACTTTCATATTTTATTTGTTTGTTTGCTAGAAGGAGAATCCTTGGGTAATTTCTCCTTCTCCAGGGAGCAAGGGAGCTTTTTCTCAATCTTTCCTGCCCTTTTCCAGCACTGGCAGAAACACATCACTTTCAGGGTAACGGCTCCCATGTCTTTTGGCAGCCCAGGGAATCAGTGTGTGTTGTGTTTAGGAACTGAGCAGGAAATCAATGCCCTTGCATTCCAGCTGGTGCTCAGAGATTAGAGGAGCTTCGAGGGGCTGGGCTGCATTTCTGATTCCAGCCACTTCAGCACCATCAGTGTGGCTGAGTCCAAGAGAAGAACTTGACGAGCACAGACGCACAAAGAGTGCAGTTCCCAGTGCAATGCTCTGGGTCTGACTGCATTCCATAGGGACCCACACGCTCCAGATTCCCCAAGAGTGTGGGTTACTGAAGCAACAGGAGAGCAAGTTCAGGATGGCTGCTGATTGGGGCACTGCTACCGAGTGCTGATGTGTGTAGCAACAGAAAGGACAGTATTGATTCACGGTGACCCCCATGTGGGGAATAATGTGCTTTGGCTCTATGATTTAGAAGGTTAAACAAATGCTTTATTAAGCTATGTTATATTACACTAGTACTATATCAAAACTATACTAAAGAGATATTACACTAAAAACACACTAAAGAAAAACTCGTGCCTCTCCACACAGTCTTTTATCTAATTAGCTAATCAATCTAAACAGCTATCACTAAAATCCAATTAACAAATCACTTTCAGTAAACAATCACTATAACACATTCTTCATGTACTAAAAAACAAGAACAGCAAGTAGAGATAATAATTGTTTTTTCTTCTTCTCTAAGTTTCTCACTACTTTCCCTTAAAAAAAACCTAGGAGAGAGAATTATATCTCTCTGTGTTCAAAGAATGTAAATACCACAGCACAGTAAAGAGAGATTATAAAAGTGAGATCTGTCTATCTATATATCTATTTGAATCTTCCTGGCTCTGCTCCAAAGCACTGGAAGATGCAAAGCTCACCTAAAAGCATCCCTTCAGGAGAGGAGTAGAGACAAGTTCCACTGACTGATCGTGAGCAGGCAGAGATGTTTCTCCCTCCAGAGATGGTTGTTTTTTACCCTCCTGTTATCCTCCTCCAGCCTCTTGTGCCCTGAAGCCTTCTTTTTATCCTTTAAATTTTTGCATGTCCTAAGGGAGTGGAACTATCCCATGCTGTAGCTGGGGTCTGGTGACTTTGCTCGTACATGCCATACATGACACAGGGTTTCCTTCACTGGCATCCCCAGGGCTGTGTAAGTGCATTCTAATGGGGCCTTATGAGAAACTCTGTTACTGCTGGTCAGAATTCTCAGTTGACAAAAGAGGGAGAAGAAACACCTTGGTCGTCCTCCATATACTGAGATGGCCATAGAGATTCTCTGACTTCCATCAGAGATCTTTGCATGTATCCTTATCTCCTGAATGATCCAGTTTTCTAACAAGACTGCAGATGTCAGGAAGGAGGAATGCTGGTGCAGGCCTGAAGAGAAGGTGAACTCCAGAAGTGTCTCTCACAAGGAGTGAGCTCACCCAGGAAGCCCCTGCAGAGCCAGGAGGAGCTGTGGGACAGGGCGGGGTGTCAGTCACTACTGAAAGACAAACAGGACATGGCAGAAGCAGAGGGAGGCTCTCACCAGCCTTTCATTTCACCTTGAGAAATGCCACCCCTTCCCTGTCAGCTGCCTGAGAGGCTGTTGGAGCTTCAGTCCCAGATGGCCCCAGATTGTAGGGCCAGGGTCACTGTGGAATCTGTGCCTCCCCTTGGGCAGAGAACGACCCAGCAGAGCAGCAGCACAGTGCTTTGGGAACGTGTGAGCCCAGCAGCCTTTGAGTCTTGGCCCACAAAGGGCATGTGGGAGGTTGAAACCCATCTTCTCTTGCTTTCTGTGCAGGTGCTTCTAGAGAAAGAGCAGGAACACACTGCCTCATCTGAGATGCCATGCCAGACTCAGGGAGAGCTGTTCCCTGCCCGAGAGCAGGAAGAGCAGCTCAGGCAGCAGGAGGAAGAGGCGCAGGAGAATGGCAAGGTAAGCCTGACTGGCCAGGTGACAGAGGGAAGGGCAGGAAGAGGGGCATAAACCAGAGCTCCTGGGACTGAGGAGGCCAGGAGTCCCACAGGCACTGAAAGGATAGAGCCTTGCAATCTGCAGAGATCAGCGCCAGGACAGGATGGTTACAGTGGAAGCAGAGCTGGGTAGGGAAGCAGAAAGAAGAGGCTGAATAAATGTGATTTTGAGGCTAAAAGAGGGAAAATCTGAGCTTGATGGCAGCTCTCAGTCACTTGCTCTGCTTTTGTGTGTACAGAACAAGGCAGAGACACAAGCAGAGCTGCCTGAAGCTCAGAGTGCCATCATGGCAGTGAAGAGGAGGAATGAAGACATCCAAGAGGAGAAGAATCTCCCTATGCAGAGGGGCAATCAACAAAAACAGGTGAATGAAGGAATGGCAGCCACTCCACTCATGATAGTGAGTCCTTTCTGTTGTTCTTTACAGAAAATTGATGAACAGATGCTGACAGAGCTGCAGGAAATTGAGGCTAGGACCAAGGCAAGGAAGAAGAGGCTAGACGAAAAAATTAAAATCATCAAAGAGAAAATTAATCGCCTCCTTCAGGAGCAAAAGGCTCTAGAAGAGCAAGTGAGTGAAATAGCAATAGGTACTGCAGTCACCCAAGGGGTGGTTTCTGCCCTCCTTGCCTTTCCAGTGCAGAGCAGCAGGGGGGTGGGTGATGCCTCTGAGTGCCATCCTGATGAGGCCTCTGTCAGAGCTGCTCTCAAGGACACTTCCTGCTCTGCTGGATCTCAGCTGATGCTCTAGACAGTGGCATTTCTCCTCTGGCCATTTAGCCAGCAGTCATCCGATGAACTCCTGCTGGCTTCTTCCAGGTCACCTTGTTTCTTGAGGTGTTTTTGCAGGTGAACATGGTCACTCACATAGATTTGGAATACGAGCTACAAGCTGTCTGTATCCCTTGTGAATCTGCTCCTGTCCTTTCCTTTACTTTCTTCCCAGTCAATGACTCCTGACTGACGGGGACAAGCTGTAGTCTCTGACTGCTTTGTTCTGTTTGACTTGAGGTGGAAGTGTCGCCATCCTACCTGGCAGCCTGCAGAGAGTTCCAGCAAATGACGGGCAACCAAGAGCCCCGAGGCTGGCATGAGGCCCAGGAACTGAACCATCCAGAGATGCTGCAGGATAAGCTCGTCCCGAGGAAGGTGCAGAAAAAGAGAATTTCATGGCAGGAGGTAGAACATTAGAATGAGAAGCTGCAAATGTATCTGCAGGCTAGGAGGGGGAAAGGAGTCTTTGAGAGAAGTGGAGCGGTCGTTGCTGCAGTCATCCTTTAGAACAAGAAACTGGCTATGAACTCGAGTAAAACCAGCCTTTGGTTTTGACCATTTGGTTTCACAAGTGGACATCCAAAGGAATCCAGTTGAAGAGCTCTGCATGTGGCTGACAGCAGCTTCCTAAGGGCTCGCATTTCAAATGGCAATCTCTCTTGTATTTCAGGGCAATCTCTGCCACGCCTTCCTGACATCAACTCATTTCTTGTCTCAGATCTACACCGACTCTGACACTGAAGCTGCTGCAGCAGTAGCAGTGCCGTCCCAAGGAGCCTTTGCTCCCCAGCTGAAGAAGTGGAGCCTGAGCCCTTGGTTCACCTCCCGTGCTGACCCAGCTGCTGCTCAGCAACAGGAGATGGCGGGTGACTCCCTGGAGCAGCAGAGTGCGTCTGGTATCTTTCTTATCTGAGGGACAGTGTGCTGTGTGCACGTGTCAGCATAGCTGTACCAAGGGTTCTGTTCAGTTTAGTGTCACAGAAGTGCTGGCATTGCTCCGAGGCAGCAAGAGAGAGCTCTGGGTGTTCCTGCTGCCTCTGATGGCAGCTTAGACTGGTGGAGTTTGCCTGGGCTTCCCTCTCTGCTGAAGGCAGAAGCAGGGATTGTTCCTGGATCAGCAGAAGGCTGTAACAGCTTGAGTCCTAGCCACTGGCAGAAGCCCTGCTGAGATCAGTCTCTAGGAGAACACATCAAGCCCTTTGTGATTCTGCAGCACAACCCAATGAATCTGCTTCTTGCCCGTAACAGCTGCCAGTGCTGTGCTCTCACATAAGATCTGGTGGGGCTGAGACCAGAGCCCAGTGGATTCTGTGTCTACCATCACCTGCTGGGACAAAAAGGGCACTGATCTGCGCCTTGGCGTGGCTGATCTCAAAGCCCATCCTGTTGTGTCCTGAATGGGGGCAACAGCTTGTCCGGGGCTCAGGCTCACTCTGGCTTCTTCCCATCAGTGCCTGTCAGTGCTCATGCTTGGGCTTTGCCAGCCTTGTTGTGGTCGCTGCCCTGCCCCTGAGGGCTGTGGGAATGCAGAGACTGAAGCCTTCCTTAGCTGGGAGGGTCCCACTGCTGCCCGGCTGCTGCAGCGTTGAGCTGCCTGAGGCAGCAGCCCCTGCTCTGGGCTGGCTTCTGTGCGCACGGCCTGGACTCACAAGAGGGTCAGCATCTCCTCTGGGCAGCTCTCTGTGTCACAGGGGCACCTGAGGAGCACTGCTGTCCTCTATGCCCGTGCCTGCTGTACCGAGTTGGGAAGATGGGGATGTGTGCGGTGCCAAGAGGGCGAGTGCAATGGGAGTGACGGATCCGTGCTGTCAGGGTGAAGAGAAGCGGCGCGGTTCTTCACGCGGGGCACGGGCAAGGGCGTCTTTGGGCTCAGCCTGCTCATAAAGGGTGAGGGTCCTGATGCTGAAAGCCCTGTGGGGATTGGTTCTAGCATGAGCTATTACAGCGACCTTAGACGGTCACTGTGGTGAGAGAAGGACGAGAATCTTTTTTCTTGATCAGAAGGCTGATTTATTGATATAAGATATATAATACATTATAACTATACTAAAAGGAAGAAAAAGAGAGGTTGCAGAGAGCAGCTATGCTAAGAATAGAATAGAAAGAATGAATAACAAAGTTCTTTGCCCAGGGAATCTGTCCCTGAGCTGCTCCTGTGATTGGCCTTTAATGGTACACAAGGAAGATGAGCCAATCACAGGGACACCTGCTACATTTCACAGCAGCTGATAACAATTGTTTACATTCTTCTTCTGGGGCCCTTTGCTTCCCAGAAGAAGGAGAAATCCCAAGGAAAGGATTTCTATGAAGAAATGTCTGCGACATCTCACCTTTCTAAATTGTATAAATTAAAAGAAAAATGCTGATGTGAAATGAACAGGAGATTTCTTCAACTGTAAAATATACAATACTAATAAATCACTAAAACAATCCTACAATCTAAAAAAATGCAAAAAACAATGCAAAGAGAATTCAAGTCCAAGCAGCTGAGTTTCAGGAACCGTCCATAAGCTGGAGTTGTTTCTCTTGGATATCTGAGAGTCCTTTTTGGTCCTGAAAACAGGCTTGCTGCAAAAGTCCCATCAACAGTTATCACAAACCATTGACAGTCTTACAACAATTTCAAACAACTTGAACAACTTTTAGAATGTCCTTTTCTGGCCCTTCAATGCTTCAGTGCTTCAGAACTGCTGCCCACTGTTTTCAATCTTTTTTATTTAATTTTTTTTTTTTTTTTTTTTTTTTTTTTTGTGATCGAAAAAGAAAAGAGCAGCAGCAGAGCAGTGCCAGAGAAGGAAAGGCCCTGGGGGCCCTGGCCCATGATGGACCAGGAACCCCAAAACTGGCCCACAAAGGGGGACCAGGACCGGTAGGAGAAACCTCAACCCCCAGTAACACCAAGAGGCCAAATGCTGGCCCTGGCCCAAAAACTTCCTGAGCCCAACGGCCCAGGCCAAACCCACGAGGCAGGCTCTGCATTCCCACAGGCCTGCACCCTGCTGCCAGTACAATGGCAGCACGAGTGGGGACACGCTTTCTTTTCCCAAAACCACTGAGGCATGCCAGCAGCAGGGAAATAGAAGCCTTCCCCAGAAATCTCACCTGGGGTCTGGACATGTTTGTTCCCCACAGCAAACCAGCTATGGTCTCCTCCATCTGTGCCCTCTCCCTCTGCACTGCAAACGCAGCAGGCTTGTCTCTCATCTGCCCCATGGTTTCATCCCCACCCCCTCCGGCCTGGGAACCAAAGGCAGAGCTCTCGGGATGCACCTGCCCCCCGCCACTAGGGCGCAAGAGAGGCGGCAAAGATGGCAGCCTCCATGGGACAATCCCCGAAAAACCACCCCCGAACCCGCCGAGAATGCTGATCTTAAAAGCAGGGAGACGGGCTGTCCCCCCAGTCAGCTGGCGGGCAGCCCCCGCTCCACGGAAGGGAAGACCAGCCGCCGGGGCCCCTGCTACAGCAACCGGTCCGGGATGGTCCGAGCTCGAACAAGCCGCCGGTTCCAGGGCAGTCTCTGACGCTGACACGGAGGACACAGCCTCTGACAACGGCAGGACTGCTGGGGCAGCCTGTGCAGGCAGCGGGGGGGAAGCCGGAACCGGGGAGGGAATTTCGCTGGATGTAGGAGTGGCCGTGGGCTTTTCCGAGGGTCCCGCAGGTTCGGCGCCGTCTCCAGCACCATCCTGAACAGGGACCGTCTCGGCTTGAGGTGGCGAGGAGGCCGATGGAAGCGGCAGAGGGGCCGGAGGGACCGGAGAGATCTTCTCCTCCGCTGAGCCGGAAGCTGGAGACGCGTCGTCGTCGCTTAGCAACTCAGCAGCCACAGGAAGTGCCTCTTCTGCATTCTCAGACGCAGGCGCTGGCAGGGGCGGGGAGGCCTGTGAAGCCGTGGGCGGGACCGCCTGGAGAGGCGGAGACGGGATTGCCTGGAGTGGCGGCCGTGCCGGTGAGGCGGGTCTTGAAGGCGGACGCAGCGCTGGCAGGGGCGGCACCAACGGCGCTGGCTCGAGCGGGACCGCCCACTCCCATCCCCCCGGAGAGAGAGAAAGGGGGGGAGGAGAAGGTTCCGTCTGCGCAGGTTCCGGAGAAAGAGTGAAAAAAACTTCTTCGCTCGGCGCAGTTTCGCCCCCCCCGCCGCGGAGCAGGGGGGCCTGGGAAGCCCCCACTCATCCCCCGCCAGGTCTTCTCCCACTGGGGACGGTGGAAACGGAGCCTGCCCATAGCAGTTAGAAATCCATTGAAAAACAGCTGCTCTCCGTTTCAAAACTGGGAAGAGCTTTATAAATGCTGGGTAGATAGAAGGCAAAACACGTCCATAGCCCCAGACGAACTGGAAAATGGAATTCATGCACTCCCAGACAAAAACATCCAAGGCGTACAGGACATCAGTAAAGAACCCAAAAAGCTTTGCCCATCGAAAGAACTCATAGAGATCTGTTGCTGACAGAAAAATCCCATCTTCTCTACACCATTTTTGCCAGAGGGCAATAAGTTTCTCCTCTGAAGGAGAGAACTGAACCTCTTCTTCCAAGGCATGTGTCTGCCATACCAACCGCCACAAACTACGAAGGGCTGGTTCATCAGGAAGGGAAAAGCCAACAGTACCTTTTGAAAGTGTCCAGCTTGCTCTGGCCAGCTCCTCGGGTCTGCTGCCATCTCCAAACATCTTCCTGAAGGTGTTCCAGAAGAAGGTTCACTTGTGGTCAGCCTTGGCTGTGAACTCTGTCCAAATCAGGATCTTCAGTTCTGCATCGCCTGGCTGAATCCACTTCTGTGGTCACTTCAAAGCAACCATCACTTGCTACACATACAGGATTTTTCCCAGTGAAGCAATTTTGCTCCTCGGGTCTTATCAAATTAATTTTTGCTCTGACACGACGGGTCACCAGATATTACAGCGACCTTAGACGGTCACTGTGGTGAGAGAAGGACGAGAATCTTGTTCCTTGATCAGAAGGCTTGATTTATTGATATAAGATATATAATACATTATAACTATACTAAAAAGAAAAAGAAGAGAAGTTGCAAAGAGCTGCTCAGCTAAGAATAGAATAGAAGGAATGAATAACAAAGTTCTGTGTGCAGGGAATCTGTCCCTGAGCTGCTCCTGTGATTGGCCTTTAATGGTACACAAGGAAGATGAGCCAATCACAGGGGCACCTGCTACATTTCACAGCAGCTGATAACAATTGTTTACATTCTTCTTCTGGGGCTCTGCTTCCCAGAAGATGGACAAATGTGAAAGAAAGGATTTCTATGAAAAAATGTCTGCGACAGATCTGTGTCTTGGAGGAACCGTTTTAGTTGTTGTCCTGGGCCGCTGTCAGAGTCCGGTTCATTTGGGTCAAAAGAACCGGACTCCGAGAGGCTCTCTTCCCCACCACTCCCATCTTGGGAATCATCGGAGCAGTGCTGCTCCTCACGCCGCAGCTCTTCAAGGAGTGCCAGCCCTGCTGGCCCTGCCCACTGCCCCAGCTCTTCCAGCTGGCCGGGCAAGGGCCCGGGGAAGTAGCAGGGGCTGTGCGGGGCAGCTGCCCGGCTCTGTGCCCTGGCTGCGGGGGCTGCTGCTGCCGTGGCTGAGCCCGTGGCCCTGTACAGGCGCCGCTGTGTCCCCGGCTGCCGGATCGCAGCCGCCACCCTGGTGAGGATGGCCCGGCAGCCGCGGCGCAGTGAGCGCAGCAGAGCCCGGTTGCGGGCCCTGGGGCTGTGCGGGGCCGCTGCCCGGCTCTCTGCTGCTGCCGCCTGCGGGCCAGGGCTGGCACGGGAGTCCCGGTGCTGCTGGGCCTGCGGAGCTGCTGCTCGTGGGTCAGAGCTCTGCGCCTTCACACAAGAGGGGAAGGCTCAGGCCGAGGCGGCGCGGGGGACCCGCAGCGCTGCCCTGGCACAGTGGCTCCCTCCGTGCCGGCAGGCCTGGCCAGGCCCCAAGGCAGCTGCGTGCTGCTATCGCTCACCTTGCGCCTCCTCAGAGAGCGCAGCCACTTCTGCTTGGGTTTCTCCTCGCTTGAAGGCATCTCTGCCTCGCCTTGGCGCTGCACAATCCCGGGAGCTGCTGTCTCCTGACGGAGCTGCTCTCCTGGGAGTGCCACCCCGGGGCTCTGTGCGCCCTTTTAACCCTCCTGGCCAGGGCGCGGCCCCAGGTGTCACAATGGGCTCTGGGCACAGGCAGCCCCGTGTCACAAAGGGCCCTGGAACGGGCTGCTGTCCCCGGGGCCACTGCCCAGCACCCCGAGGCCAGCGGGGGGCTCCGAGGCAGCTGCAAAGCGGCTGGAACCAGCTGGGAGCGGCTGGGACAGGAGTGTGTGCAGAGTGCGGGGACAGAGCTGTCCCACCGCTGCTGCACTGACACATCAGTCAGGAAAGCAGCGCTTAGGCCGCAGCTTTAAAAACGTGTGTTTCCACATCACGCACTGCTGTGGCATTGTGGAAAGCATTGCTGCAGGATGAAATTTATTTATCCATAGTTGCATATTATAAAAAGTTGTGGAAATTTCAAAAAATACCAACAGTATTATTGTATTGCTGTCTATTATGTGTGATAAGTGCACACTCACCAGAGAATTCCCTTCTAAAATCAGATGGCCTACTGAAAAATCCAGAGGCTCTTGTACATGTCCAACACCAAGTTTAGGATCAAGATCTGTGATGTGAAAATGCTGGGCTGATTGGGAAAAAAAGTTTTCCTTCCACCATAGTTAAGAATGCCATCATTTGTCCCTTTATTATGCAGAGTTAACCAAGGAGAACTCACACGATTCGGGAGGCAGAGGAAAAAACTCCAGAGATGAGTTGTTAGAATCTAATTTCAAAAATGGCTGAAATGTTCACATAGCTCCAATTGGAACTGAGAAATTACAAGAGGAAGTAATGGTGAATACTCCAGAGGAGGAGGGCAGAGTTGGATGGGATATTGGGAAGGAACTGTTCCCTGTGAGGGTGGGAAGGCCCTGGCACAGGGTGCCCAGAGAAGCTGTGGCTGCCCCGGGATCCCTGGCAGTGTCCAAGGCCAGGTTGGATGGGGCTTGGAGCCACCTGGGCTAGTGGAAGTTGTCCCTGCCCATGGCAGTGGGTGGCACTGAATGAGCTTTAAGGTTCTTTCCAACCCAAACCATTCCATGTTTCCAGAATTCTCTGATTCTTCAAACTACTGTGAAACCTTTCACATCAGTGTGGAGAGGTCAAGTCCATCCTGCTTACAGATCCAAAGGATAATATTGATTTATTTATGTCAGAATTTTTTCATGGCTGTGGAAAAGAAGGAGATTCCTCTAAAATGAAATATTGGCATCTAAAAGTCTTTGAATATAAAGATTTAATGCGTGGCATCTGCAAGTGATGACTGTGAATTCAGCTACATGTCCCACTCTCCACTGTTAATTTAACAAATCATATTGAAATCAGAGTGAATTTACTTCACAGACTCTGACACTGAAATTTCTTGAAAGTCAGAATGGAAAACGAGTAGTCTTTAACTCTCGAAAAGATGACATGTAATTATATTGCATAGTTTTCAAATTATAAAAATGTAAAAGTAAGAGAACCTGCTGAAGAAAATTAGTAAGAACACGACAATATCACCTAAAATTAGGACAAAGAGCAAAGGTCCATGGAAACTGTTTGGTATTTCCTTTAGTAAGTCAGGGAGATCAGCTGCAGGTCATGTTTTAATGCATCAGGCACAGTGTGCTGAATGTTCATGATTACATGGGGTTAGGGGTTTCGTGGCTTCCTCTATTCTGAATGTCAGAAATAGCCAGAAATTCTTATGGGGATGTTCTTATGGCAGCCAGGTCCCCAGCCATGGTGATAAGAAAAGATCCAGCCTTCCTCAGGGGAACCATGGAGTTGTAACAGTAGCAGGGTTAATTGTCTGAATTATTGGGACACTGTTTTCATGAGTTATTACAATGGGATGCTTTGTGCACTGACTTTGAGCTAAAAATACAAGCTGAGCATAGGCTGGAAAAAACCATTTTTGAAGTGTCTGATCATGGGGCTCTATAAGAGAAAAACCATGAAAGATTAAATCTGGGATTCTTTCAGAATTCTCCTCTGGAGCACAAAATTTCCAGCAGGCAAGAATCCTCCAAGTGACAGGTCTGAGATTTCCCAGTTCTGGGTTATTTTCCTCCCCTACTCTCAATGTATTTGAGGGGAACCAAGGGAGCTGGAGGAGGGAACAAAACAGAGGGAAGAAAGGCAAACATTCTCATTTCCTTCAAACCTTCTCCACCCCACACCCAAAATATTTCCAAACGAACACCAAGTTTAGCCTAGATTATTTGGGTTTGGCACAAATTTATGGAATTGTAGGATTATTTCTCAAGTTCCATGGAGAAGATGCATGCGTGTGTATGTGCATGTTTGAGATGCCTTCAGTGTAAAAGGAAGGCACTGAACTGGAAAGGGATTTCTCTTCCTCTGCTCCTGGATGATCTGGGGAAAAGAGGTGTCCTCACAGGCAGGCAAGACAGAACAGATGTGAAGTTTACTCTTAATTACATCAAAAAGAAAACAGGGAAAAGCAGCTGAATTCCTAAAGGAACCATGTGAGGAAGCACTGCCTAGAAGAAAGTAAAGCTTTCCTGATAACAAACTTCAAGTTCTTCTGGAGAATCCGTGCAGTGTCTGCACAGCTGTGGACAGTTTTCATCTATGAGCTTGGAAGAGATCTCTGTTCCTTACACAAAATTAGGAGATTTGGGGTTCAGCATTTAGAATCAGCTGATGTGTTAAATGAGTTTTTCTCTCAGTTCCTCCCTCCTTTAAGGCCTTTCCAAAGCAATCAGGAAACATGGCCCTGTCCTAGGGAACAATTATGATTCTTTCCAAGGGAAAGAGGGATGGTGGCACAAAGCAAAAGGAATTCAGTCAGCAACTACTCAGCCAGACACCTCCATTGAAGGGACATTCCAGCTGGGAAGTCAGGCTCTTCAATGGCAGGAAAGGCTGAGGCTGGCTGGGATTCAGGCAGGAAAGGTAAAATCCAGTTCAGGTGTGACAACACCTTCCTGCTTCTCCCACTGCACAAACACCTACTGCAACCTTCCAAGCTGAAAGTGTCCTCTCCAGCCACATAAAACTGTAAATCCTGGCCCTGGGAACTGCCCCAGGAATGACAGTGAGGAGGAAGACAGCCTAGTCGAGAGTCTCAGCTCATCCAGGAGCTGCGCAGGGAAAAGGAGGAACAGCAAGACCATGGCCCTGGGCTGGCTGAAAGGGGACTCCTGGGCCCATGGGCAGAGTGGAGTACATGAAAACCATCAGGCTCACAAATTCCTGCCACAGGAATCGTTAGGAATTAATTGTCTGGATATGTCCTGGGGATTGATGCCTCCTGGCTGAGCACCACCCCCTCTGTGCTGCCCAGATTTTGAGACTTATACCGTGGAGAGAGGCCTATAGCAAGGAGGGAGAGAATTTCCTAGGAGACAAAAAAACAACAAAAAAAAGATAAAGTACATTGATATTTTGTTCTTGGTGTATCTACTTTATAATAATAGACATGTTAACACCAGCACTTGAAAGTAAACCGACCAAAACTACTTTGTATTTTATAAGAAACACACACTTAAGAGGGAACAACAGTATTTGCTTCTCTGAACATTGAACAGGTTACAGAATAACGGGGTGGGTTTTTTTCCCTCCAGGATTTAACAGTCACAAACCACATCTATGGTATCATTGACTGCAATGTGAGTTTTATTTGGAAATATTTTGAAGGCTCTGTGTAGCAGATAGGGCCTGGCGTTCGGAAGATCTCGTGATGTTACGGGAAGACAGGGCCCCTGCCCCCTTAGATAAGAAAATTAACATAGGAATGTAGCCCCCTAAACCGGATTCCGGTAACTTTCCACTTGCCCAGGTAACTTTCCATCCCCTACTAACCATAGATGGTAAGGACAGACCCTCACCTGACGTAGAAGCCCCTTAGACTATAAAACCCCACGGGAAGAGAGAATAAAGGCCTTTGATCCTCCACCATATTGGTGTCCGCGTGTTTCTTAGGCCCGAGCGACCCTGGGGAAATGGGTTGCCGTGCTGTTTCCTGAAACCAGGCCGCCTGCCTTGTATCAGAAGGCAACAGCTCTGCGAGTACTCAGCAGCAGCTTTTCATAAGAGATCTGCAGACAATTTTAGGGCACACTTTAGGAGAAGTCCTTCTCCTCTTTATGCCCATGCAGCCCATGGCATTGCTGGTGAATTACCGCTGTTCTAAAGAGGAAAAGTCCTGTTCCAAGGCATCCTCAGCGCAGGTGTCTTCCCCATGGGGCACTGATGGATCAGTGTCTGGGAGGAAGAGCTTTTGGGTTGTCCTGGGCCGCTGTCAGACTCCGGTTTGTTGGGGTCATTAGACCTGGACTGTGCCAGGCTCTCTTCCCCACTAATGCCGGCCTGGCAAAGCGTGGACCAGTTCTGCCTCTCGTTGCACAGCTCTTCAAGGAGTGCCATCACTCCTGACCTTGCTCCACACAGCTCCAGCTCTCACAGCTGGTTGAGCGAGGGGCTGGGAGTGCGGCAGCGCTCTAAGGGGTACGGGCCTGCGGGCTTTGTCCTCTTGGGGTGGGATCTGGGGGGTTCATCCGGGCCCTGCTCTGGGCTCGGGTGAAGCTCCCAGGGCTCTCCCCATGCTCTGTGTGTGTCAGGAAAATTAACCCACAAACACCAGAGGTTTGTGTCCACAAAGGAGACAGGAGTCCTTTTACTATATTCGAATAAAAGGAGAGGCCATGGCGTATTGTCCTGGGGTCTCTCAAGTTTTTGGAGGACACAGCCTCCTTTTTATCCCAATTTCCTGACCACGTTTCCCTTCTCTCTTTCCCCATTGGCTGAGGTACTTGAGAGGTACAGACTTCCTGGAACGCCTGATACTTAAGGTTTCCCTCTGATGTATAACCCTCTTTTTTAATTTTTAATTGTTATGGAATTTATGGCTTTTCCCCCATTGTTTCTTTAATCTTTCAATATCCAATTTCATTTATCAGCAAACCTTCAGAAAAATATCTTTTTCTATTCAGCAGTCGGTGGAATCCTTCCCAAAGTTGCCACCTCTGCCAATTCGGGCTTATTTGGCAATGCCATGTGCCTCCTGCAAACACACCTTTTGCCTCCTTGGTTTTCCAGTAAGACTGGCTCAGCAATTCTTTTCTTCTATACCAAAACTTGCTTTCGTTTCTCTTCCTTCTTCAAATTCTACATTCAAAAATCTTTCTGCCAAGCATGCATATCTGTGAAACTTTCTTGTCAAATTTTCATCCTTCCCAACACAGCTGGCTGGGCAAGGGGCTGCTCCACATGGAGTTAAGGAAACAGCTGCTGGCTATCAGCTCCCAGTGTTCCAGGTCTGTCCCATGTGCCCCAAATCAACATTTATGATCATCAATTAGAGGTAATGTGAAAACAAGGTATCTGAAAGATCAGAAATGGCATTTTCCTTCTCTGTGGCATTGTGGGATTTGTCATTTGTGACTCAGTAAGGATACAGGATTTGTGGAGCTGTGACCATCTGGATGCATTTTGACATCTGTTTTATTTCATTTATTGGTCTTTGCAGGTCTGTCCAAACAAA
The DNA here is from genome assembly GCF_047830755.1 of Zonotrichia albicollis. Classification (NCBI taxonomy): domain Eukaryota; kingdom Metazoa; phylum Chordata; class Aves; order Passeriformes; family Passerellidae; genus Zonotrichia; species Zonotrichia albicollis. Next base: position 2,170,693 of record NC_133827.1, on the reverse strand, counting down.
TAAAACAAAGCCCTTTAGCAACATTTTGACAACTTTGATGATGGTTTTTTTAAGGTACTGATATCTAAGTACATCTTGCATTGAGTCCATTAATTTTATATTGCATTCATTGCACAAAGGGGTTAGGCAGACAAAACAAGTGTTAATTAAATACATTAAATGTGACATTTTCCACAGGCTTTTACTTTTTTTAAAGTTCAAAGTTACCCCAAAGTAGTACTTATCTGGATTATTAATGGCTGAAACTTTTGTAGGGAAAAATGAAAGCATTTACTCTTTAAATGACTAATAAATGTCTCATGTTGATATTTTACTATTACAAGTTTAGCATATGAAGGAAATCATAATTTCATCCAGAGAGGTTGAAATGAGATATAACAGCTACTCTCTGTTTGCTACATAATATTCTATCAACATCTATTATTTACAAGTTGAATTTTGTAGTCTTTTTTTATGTCATTAAAGGCTGATCTTTTAATCATAAATTTAACTAAATGCATTACATCTAGATGTCTTTATATCTGCATTTTGATAATATTATTTTTTAGCTCAAATATCCCTTGCTATTTATAATAAAATTTTACCTTGACTGTGGTCAAATGGAAATAACAATTTTTTATACCATTCTTAGCTCAAAGTAAATGATGCAGAAAACAAAAATATCACCAACTAATGGTTTATTTGCTTCAGTTTTGTTGGTTTTTATACATCTGCTGTTGAGATCTGAACGGTACAGTTTCAGAAGCTTGAAAACCAAGTTCAGGGAGACAGAGATAGGGCATAGTGTTATAATGTAATTTCAGTCAATAATTTCTCAATTTCACCTTTTTGGTTTAATTTTTTTTGCTTGCTTTTCTTAATTTTAGTCAAAATTTAATTATTTCCCTCGAATCCATGATGTCTGAGTTCAGTAAATGGTATTTTCAATATTTTTAATAACTACTGGATGTTTTGTACTGAATTCCCATGCAGGGCCAAAAAATAAAGCTACCAGTCCAGGTGAATCAAAGTCTCCTGAGTTTTTGTGAGTGATTTTACAGCAAAATCTGCTGGACATGGCCCTGAATCTCTGTACTTTTCTGGGATCCTGTGTCTTCAGCTGCTTTTAATCCTGAATTTTGGCCTTACTGCTGGGATACTGCTAAAAAAAGTGCTTTTGTGATGGTTGCAGCTTAAGTTTCATTTGTCTGTCACTGGGGGAAGGGTTCACTGGGAGGTGAATTCTTCAGTCCCTGGGAGGTTTTGTGAAGAGTTTCCTGCAGCATCAGTGCCCTGGGTATTGTTGGCTCTTCCCTGTGAGTTGTGAGGACACATTTCCCTTTGACCTGTCCTTTGGATCATCCCACACTTTGGCTCCTCTGCTCAATTTTGTGCCCTCACTAAAAGAGGGACACTGGGGAGCTGAGAAAGGGTCTGGAGCACCAGGAGGGGCTGACGGAGCTGGGAAAGGGGCTCAGCCTTAAGAAAAGGGGGCTCAGAGGGGACCTTCTGGCTCTGCACAACTCCTGGGCACCAATAATGTGCTCTAACTCCATGATTTCAGAAGGCTGAACAAATGCTTTGTTAAGCTATGTTATATTACACTAATACTATACTATATTAAAGAGATACTATACTAGAAAGATACTAAAGAAAAGCCTGTGACTCTCTTCAGACAGCCACAACACAGCTTTGACCCAGTTGGCCAATCAATCCAAACCACCATCATCAGAGTCCAATAACAAATCACTCTGGGTAAACAATCTCCATAACATATTCCACATGTGCCAAACAACAGGAACAGTGAGTAGAGATAAGAATTTTCTCTTCTCTGAGCTTCTTAGTGCCTTCCCCAGGACAAATCATGGTAGAGAGAGTTATGTGTCTCTCTGTTCAGAGAATGTGAATGCCATTCCCTGACAGGAGGGGACAGCCAGGGGGGTTGGGCTCTGCTCCCAGGAACAGGGACAGGAGGAGGGGGAACAGCCTCAAACTGTGCCAGGGAGGCTCAGGTTGGATTTTAGGGAAAATTCCTTCCTAGAAGGAGAGAAGCACTGGCCCAGGCTGCCCAGGATGGAAGGTTAGACTAGATGATCCTGGAGCTCCTTGCCAATCCTGATGGTTCCATGATCTCAGTATCCCACGTGGATTCACTCATAAAGAAACACCTCTGGTGCCCAAGTCATCCTGGGCAAGGATGAATCCTCCTTTGCAGCCCTTCCTGTGGAAAACCCCCCACGTGTTTAGAAGACTGAACCCATCCTTGATGCACAAAGTGCCATTGGAATGGTGGATTTCCTGCATTTAGAGGGAGTGGGACCTCAATTATTATCATCTGGGCAATATTGCTTATAGCAAGCTGAGTGATATAAAAATTAAATTTTTTGTGGGCAAAAATAAATCCCACATTTCCACACTAATTTTCTTCATTACCTTCAATTTATATTAACTAATTTCCAAGTGCTCCTTTCTCACCTTAGCTGGTTTCAGTCTTCAATTACCTTAGTTTAACCAGAAATCTCCAGATAGGTCACAACTCTCATGTTTAATGAAAAATGTGTGAAAAAGGCTTAATAGAAATTCATAAGTTCCTGATGTTCTTTGGAGTAACACATACATTATTTAGCTCTGAGTGATGCTCTACACATTTAACCATATTTAGGCTGCTAATTGTACTGGATTTAATGTCCCTGTGGGAGTATCCTTCACAACACAAGACAGCTTCTCTCTGTACTCCCCGCATTGCTCACCAAAGCAAAAACCACTCCTGGATATTGATTACTCCTAATATTCAAGAGTTTTAATGACAGAAGAGTGCTTTGTAGAATAAACCAGAAAATCCTTAATTACTTTTAATGTTCCCTGGACTGCTCTAAGTCAAGGTAAAGAGATAAGGAGACAATTTCTATAATGTTTTAAAGTATGGTGGAATACATTTTTTTTTGTTGCTGTCCAATCATTGTGGGTATTCTGTCTCAACACTCGGGGTCACTAATTCCAGTCGAATTCCAGTAGAAGCTGAAGGTACTTCCACACTGAAAATAAGATCCTCTTGCTTTTTTTGGTCTTGTCTGATTTACTTTACACTGGGAAGGCTCTAATAACAAACACTCTGCAAGCTCACTGGTGAAATAAACTAGGCAAAGAAATGTTATTTATTCCAGAGTGCCTGGTGAAAATTGGCTTCAAAAGAATGTCCTTGCTTTGGAATTTTGCTTCTTTTCTCCCCACTACATGATTGCATTTGACTTTGTTCAGGGCATTGAACTGGAGAGGGGAAATACAGGTATTCCAAGGGAAGAAAAAAGAGCCAACAAGAAAAAATTGAATATTTAAAAAAGAGAAAGGCTGAATTTTCCATTCAGTCATCAAATTATATTAAAAATATTGAAACACAAAATGTGGTTTGGCTATGAGTAAGTTTTTTTTAAGAAACACATCTTTCAGAAAAAAAATGATGGAAGAGGTTTTCTGAAACCATTTTCAAAAGTCAAAAAATTTTCAGCAACTTGAATTTTTGGAAAATCACAGTGATCTATGTATAAAAATACACATAGAGGCTTCTTTTAGGTAACAAACACAGTATTCAAAACATCAATTTTGATGATTTTCCAAGTTTTGCACCACTGAAATAATCAATATTAATCAACTTAACTACTATGGATTTCTAAGCTAATTGATGAAAATATTTTGGGGTATAAGTGTTCTTTTTATTATTTTTTAATCCTGTCTTAAAGGAATTTAATTTGTCCATAAAGCATACTAAAAATTCAAGTGCTTACTATCAACTTGTGGAGAAGCTAAGAATTAATGTAATTTTAAATTGCATATTTCAAAACCTCAAAACACTAAACAGATACCTAAAATGTATATAAGTATTCTCTCTGCTGCTTTATGATAATGTTAAAATATTTCTTTAGATCTTTATTATTTATTTTCTACTCTTCATAAAATCTTTCTGAGAACATCACTGAAAGAATGTCATTAAATCATCTTTTTAGATGTCAAAGCTGAAAGTGAAGCCCTAACCTGAAGCCTCACCTGTTCAGATTCCTCCTCTTCATTCAGATTAGAATATTTTATCCAAAAAATTTAGGATGTTTCTGTGAATATTGAGGCTTATATGCACACTGGAATCAAAGGGATTCATGGATCTGTGTGCCAAAAATCCAGAGCACAAGAGCAGCTGAGGAGATTTGGCACATCTCATAAATCACTCAGTCAACAGCAGACAGGATTATACCTTCACTGTAAACGTCTGACACACTTCTTTATGGAATCTGTATTCTACACTGGATCATCCCTGAATATTTATATCATCTTAGAGTCTGGGGAAAATAATGCCTTCTTCTGATGATGTCATTTTAGTTCTAGGAAAGAAGAAATCTAGACAGATTGGGGGAGCAGTACAAGACTTCTTGGGTAGTTCTGTTTAATGCAAAACCTCTGCCATAAATAAAGCTAATATTTCATGTGACAACAGCAAATTTTAAGAGTGGTGCCTGAATGTGCATTGAGATTTGACAAAGGAAATAGCAATGAAATGACAGAATTTCTTGCAGAAATTGCAATATTGTTTTTACTGCTGTGAATGAGGCCTGTCTCATTGGAGAGTTTTCTAAATGTGATACAAAGAATGTTTAGTATGTGGGAATCCATAAAGTCAGAGGGTTTTTAGGAAATGGTTAAAAAAGAGTATTTAGGCCTCAGGATGAGGCCCGAAGTTCTGTTACAGCAGAAAAGTTTCCCAAGCAAGCAGAAAAGTTTCCCAAGCAGTAGACGTGACAAATAACAATAGGACTTTGTAGATTTGGCTTTAGGATGGCAACAAGTTTATTTAATGTATATCTTTAGAAGGTTACTGTGAATAGAGCTCTGTTCTTTGTTTCTTATGAAATAGTCTTTGTTTTAACTACCATTACGTATGTTTTATAAGGTTGGATGGAAAGCTTGTCAATATGTCTTGTTTTGGTGTGATTGGCTGAAATCTAAACTGAGATGATTTTAAACTGAGATGATCTCTTTTTAGAGATGATCTCTAAACTGAGAACGAGGTGGTTCTACCCCACCTTCGGGGGCATTTTCCATTAGGCCAGCATGCTGTTAACATCTAACAATGTTCTGAGGCTGATGTTCTAATAAATAAAAAGGCTGGTCTGAATTTGTCCAGTGTGGTCCATATTTGGACTTTTTGCTGCGGCAAGTGGGTTCCTCTTTTAAGACGTGGGTTCCTGACAGCATTGGATCTATAGCTACCCTGGTGCCCCGACACAGGATGTCTGCTGGGACCACCTCAGCCTGCAGGAAGGCCAAGTGGGTCCTGGCCTCTCCTGACCCACAGCACAGCTTTCTTTCATCCCAGCATGGAAATATAAAAACTGTATTATCACATCACACAGAGGGCCAGGAGCTTTTTATTTTGGCTGCAAGTGTCCTCAGGGCATTGGGGAAGAGGCGAAAAAGAGTGTTTTGCAGCAAGCAACCCGGCTACTCAGGAAGGATGGTAGGAAAAGTGTCTGGAAGCTGCTTTTTAGGACTTTGGTTGTTCTGCTGAAGCTTCTGACAGCTGATGGGCAGATCCCAGAGCTGTGGAGAGTTCCTGGGAAATTTGTCCTTGGATATGTCTACGAATGCTCTCCCAGCCATGAACTGCCATCTGTGTCCTGTCCATATGTTACTGACTGGACTGTTGAGTGTCTGAGGTGCCTCTTGAGGCTGCTGTGGACCTCCTTTACCAAGGAATGGATTGTGACACAACATCCCTTTCTGCTTCTATTTGGGCACTGACAGAGCCTGGAGCACTCTGGCTGGAGCTTGGGCTCTGGCCAAGCAAGATTGCAAATGAGAGCAGCTCATGGTCCTCAGCTCTTCCCTGCTGCTGGGACAGACAGACATGGCCATGGGGACAGAATGGAGCTGCCCCATCTGCCAGAGCACTAAGAAGGATGTGAATTTTTCTCTGCCCTGTCACCACCAGTTCTGCCTGGGCTGCATCCTGCAGTGAGCAAAGAGAAATCCAGCCTGCCCACTCTGCAGGAGAATGATAGAAGCTGTCAGGTTTTCTGAGTAGGATGAACAGGACTACATACAATGTGCCATCAGCTCCCCCAAACAATTGCTGGAGTCCAGCAGGGAGAGAGCCTGGCTACCTTGCTGAAAACAGCCCCCCAGACCCTGTGATGGCTGCTCCATCTTCCCCACAGGGAACACTGTCCCCAGCTGAGCAGGGTGCTGCAGGACCAGAGCCTGTGCATGGCCTCCTGCCCAAGGAGTGGGCCGAATTTTTCAAATAACAATGTCATCTGCTGGACCAAAGGTGGCCCTGGCTGCAGCAGAAGCTGGAGGGAATATGCCAGCACCAGAGATGGCTGGTTAAGGAATTCATAGAGCAGCATCCTGCACGCCCTCTGTGCCTGTGGTCAAGTTGCCAAAATCTAGGTGCCAGTACTGCAGCTTCTCCTCTGCAGCAGTCTGAATTGCTGCTAGCACAGTCCAGGGTAAAGAAGCAAAAAGGACCTTTGCATAATCTCCACAGATGTTTTATTCAGCCGTGCAGGGAGATGTTCAGCTCCCAGCACCCACACACAGAGGGTCTCACTTTGTCTCCACAGGGGCCTGGGGGATGACCCTGATCTCGGGGCAGTACAAAGATAAGGGGGGCAGTCAGGGAATAGGGAAGGTGTGGCTCAGGAACACAGGAACAGACACAGGAACAGGGGAAGGATCCAATGGGGTCTAACAGCTTTTTGGGGGAAGCTTCTTGTGTCTCCCTAGACCAGGGAATGCCCCCTCAGGGTCTCCACAATTCCCTGTCTTTTATATTATTAGGAAAGCTTCTCTGAAGGATCAACTGAATCAACACAAAATGACAAAAACAATCAAAAGCACTCATAAGACAATTGTTCAAAATGCAAACAATTCTGAGTTTCCAATGTGCCAACAGATTTCTTGGAGTGTCTTGGATCTGGCAGGAGGGATGCAGGGTTTTCTTAGCACAGTTTAGCAGGAAGCTGAGTCACACCTACTGAACCTCTGGTCCATGGCCTCCTCACTGCCATCGTGCAGCAAGGAGGCCCAGAGGCTGCTGTGCTCTGGGCCTGTCAGGGATGAACACAGCGGCTCTGGCCAGTGCCAGCTCCAGCTCCAGCAGCTCACAAGAGGAGACTCCTTCCAGAAGCTCTGCTGGCTCCAGTGTCGCAGACCAACAGAGCCCACTGGAAGCCCCCCTCCACTGCAGCCACCCCCAGCTGCGCCCATCGTCACTGCAGAGCAGGAGCTGCCACAGAGGAGCCGCGGCCGGAGCTCATGGCAGTGGCAGGTCCCTGTGCCCAGGGCAGAGCCACAGAACCTCTGCTCCTGCCTGGGACAGGGGCTGCTCACCCTGGTGTCCCACCGAGAGGAGGGATCCTGGGCCCCAAACTCTGCCCAGCCCTGCAAAAGGCCACCCTGCCAGCAGTGCCAGCAAGGTTCCTGCAGCCATTCAGTCAAATCAGAGGAAACAAATGTCTCTGTAGCTGACATAGTCTCTGGACACAGCTTTCTCCCCCTTCTCCTGGTGCCTTTCCCTCACTCCAGCAAGAGCTGCAGGAAATGCTGTGTGAGCCATGATGATGGAAGAGCTACTGATAAAATCACTGGGGTGATGCTTTCAGAGGAGTCATGAATGGAAGACCAACCAACCTTCCGGCCAATGGTGTGCCAAAAGTTTCCATTCTTGAAATAATAGACTGCAATAAATTAGTAAAAAGAAAGATAGGGAAACAAATTAAATTTCTCACAGCTGCTGGCTTTCCTCAGGCCCCATGGTCTATGTACTGCTAGACTTACTTCATTTAGGCAGGATATTAACTGCCCTGAATTGTTGGAGACTGACCACAAGGTCTCATCTGTGGTGGGCAGTCACTAAAATTAGCTCAGCAGAGGCATCTTCAGCTGTCCAAGTGTAGCAGAAATACATATTCTCTGCTTCATGGCTGTGTGGCAGCAGCTGCTGGTGTGGGTTTGTCAGCGTTGCTTCATGGATTACCCCTGGGAAGGAATTGTGTGCACAGGCACAGTGTGATGGCTTCGATCTCCTCTAATTACTCCAATCGGATGATGGCCGGAACTTATAGGCAAAAAGCATCATGACAGAATAATTTACAATATTCTCCAAACTACTCCTGTGGTTTTGATTTTCTTACTGATTAGGTTCAGTGTCTGGCCTCAAGAAATCAGTCCAGAAAGAACAGGCAAACCTCAGCTTGCAAGTTAGAGTGCAAGTCTTTAATCTGCGGTTTTTGCAGCATGTACAAACAACTTTTCAACATATTTTCAAAAAGATCTCTTAGTTCTTGCTATACCTATCCAGAACCTGACTCTCTCTTTGTTTTAGTTTGATTTGAGATCCAAGCTTGATATTTTTCTGGACAGGGAAGTAAGAACTGGCTGCAAATACAAACTACAAGTGTGAATCTATACTGCAGGAACTGAGCTGTAGCTTGGAATTAAAGGCAAGGAGTGATGCCATGGTAAATGTGAACATTTAGTGCTGACATAGGAGCCTTCTGCAATGCTCCACCAACCCATGGTTCACATTGCTACAAACTCCCTTTCTGGTGTTATAAAGAGTGTTGAAGAGCTGGCTGTAAGTTAAAAAAACAGCGATAATGTTAATTTTTGTTAATATGGCAAACAATGACTATCTAATACTTCAGAGCTCATAGAAGTGAGTATTCAGATTTCCACTTAGTACATGCTGGCAGTTTTAATTTGAAATCAACAAGTTTATCCAAATCAAGTTATCCATAGGAATTACTTTGCTCTATGATCTACCTAAAAATGCCGCATTGTCTGATAAGTTTAGTAGAAATTTGCAAAGTCAACAGTCCACAGATTTTCATTTCTTGTTTAGTGGCTATTCTGCAGGAAAGCTTTTAAAGACTAATCCGTTTGGAGGTAATTAAAATGCCAGTACATTTCATCTAGCCATTTTGGTATTAGAACAAAACCATATGACTGCACAGCCTTTTAAAAAATATTTTAAAATAAATTTTCAAATCAACAGTCTGAGTAGGACTCAGAATATAAACTCTACCAACCTTCAACTCCATTGGAAGGTTCCCTTGTCACCCTGTGAATCAACTCTACATTCAGAAGATTAAAAGTCCCCATTATGGTGGTTTTGGTATGATTAGCAATTGGGAAAGGATCTTCTTCCTTCTCAGCTCCATGCTGCAGTGCCTTTGGGATGTGGCCTGCTGGCCGTTGTTTGTGCAGCCCTGGTGTTTCTCCATGACGCAGAAAGGGCAATTGCATTTCCAGCCCAGAGCCCGTGAGGAGTGGGGCGTGCAGAGCTGTGCCAGACCCAGGCCAGCAGCTGTGCCCCCAGAGGGTTTTGGTTCCTGCCCAGTGCAGCTGGTGCATCTCTGCCGTGAGTGCCTCCCCTTCCAGGTGCCCATGGACAGCAGGTGCAGGGTTCTGCAAGGGGCACGGAACAGGGTGGGGATGTCTGCTGGCAACAAAGTGCAGCGGAGAGCAAACAGTCCAGGATGGTCCTGGAGTGTGTGACAGAGAACTCCTGACACAGCTGTGACTGAGCCAGTGAGGGAAGGCACTGCTGGGCCTGCTGTTTGTGAGGAGAGAAGGGCTGCTGGGTGACAGGAGGGCTGGAGGCGGCCTTGGGCTCAGTGATCACAAAATGCTTGTGTTTGATTCCCAGAGAAGGAACGAGAGATGTTGGGGAAGTGTTGACCTGCAACACATTGTGAATTTGTTAAGATTTACCAGGCAGTGCTTAGTTGTACCTTCCCTCACACCAGTGGTTAATGTGTGCAAGTGGATGTCTTAGCCTTGAGAATAAAGACAGTGGGCCTACTGAGGAAGTAGCTGCAATGCATTGAAGGAGAAGAAGGCTCTTAACTATAGGAGGAGAATTTGAGGAACGGGATGTTCACCACATGACCAGCAGAGACCCTCAAGAGACCCCTACTCTAAATGTCAGTAATTATGGGGAAATGATTTAAACATGTCAAATACTTTGTGAGAATGTTTGGCCTGCAAGTTTGAGCAATGTAATGAATAAAAGTAATGAAAGTAATGTCTTAGTTCCATGGATGCTAACACGTGGGTGTGCATGGTTTAGGGAAGTGATTCCTCACACACCCAGCACTGAAATAAAGTAATGCCTCTTTTCTCACACTGAGCTGGCAGTGTGGATCGGGCCCTGCTCGGTAACTTTCATTTTGGTCATTTCTATTGAAGCATAAAGAATGGTTGAAATGAAATCTTTTCCAGCTGTTTCCCTTTGGTTTACCTGTTTGAGGGTTAAAAATCTGTGCTGCAGGTGTGCTGGGTGTGTGCAGAGCAGTGCAGCCCCAGACACCCCTTGGCTTGCCCACAGGTTGTCATGCCTTGCTGCCAGGTGTGCCCAGCTGTGGCAGGAGAAGGAGCCCGCAGCTCAGTGGGCACCGTGCCCTGCCCAGCCGGGGCTCTCTGGCACAGAGCAGCAGCAGCGCCAGCACCATTCAACCGCTCCTGCCTTGGCTTCCCCTGGCACACAGAAGCCTCTGGAAATCAGCACCGCCAGTGGCATTCCCAGCTTGGAGCAGCTGCTGCTGGCGGGCAGATGCTGCCAGTTCGACTGCTGCCAAAGGGGAAGAAAGGCAGAGCACAGGAAGAGATGTACATACACAGCAGCCCTGGGAACATCCAATAAACATGCAGATATATGGGGTGATTTGTTAGGAATTACTTCAGCTGCTATGCCAATAGTGCTTTCTCTCCTGGTTCTGTACAATGCTTTGGGCCATTTTCTTGGTCTGGTTTCCTTTGCTTGTGTCCCATCTGAGTGCTCAGCTGGGGTACAGGCTGTAGGTGCTTGGGGCACTCTTGGAGTTCCTCCTGGATCCCCTGAACAACAGGGTTTGGCCCATGAGTGGAATTTGTGCTGCTTTATTACAGAGAAGAACTTCCAAGGCCATTTTGTGTTTGCTGTAGAGAAGGTTGGTAATTGCTTTGCATAAATTCACAGACTAACATGCTTTGTGATGCTTTGCTTTGTCATACTTTGCTTTGTGATATCACGGCATGGTTGTCACATCGTCGTGGTGGCATCAGAAGTTTGCCTTGGTGCACGGAAGGCCTCAGTGTCAGAGCAGCCCTAGGCCTTGCTCATATCAGGAGAACCCTCCTGGTTGGAGCATTGGTCAGTGGGCAGTTGCGCTCTGACTGACCATTTGTTTTTCTGGTGTTGGAGAAGACTGGCACAGCACTGGGACAATGATCCACCATCTGGCCACGGCAGCTTTTGCTGCTTATGGTGTTTGTTTTTCTGTGTATTACGTTACACACTTTGCACGTAAGTAGAGTTTTCCCTTCTGCTTAGGTTAGAGTGTATTATAAGCTGGCTTTTGTATGTCTTCCTGCTGGTGACTGAGTTTCTGATGTTGAAAGAGAAAGAGCATTAGGATGCCAGTGGTTTGGTAAAGCTCCTGTCATGATGTTCAGCTAAAAAGGGGGTGTCTGTAGCCACAGGGGCAGCATTTGCAGGGGAACCTGCAGGGCTTCCATTCCCTCCATGGGAGAGTCTGTGGCAGCAGAGTCTGTCATTTCCTCAGTTTGCTGGGACAAGCAAGACACCTTTGAAAATGTAGACTGGCAGACCTTCTTGGAAGGCCTTCTAAAAACTCTGCAGTTGTTCCCAGAATTCAGAGAAAGCTTATTTCTTTTTAAATTTTGTCATGAAAGGGTTTGACTGTCTAACTTGACCTTTTCAAAGTGCTAAAATAGTGATTCTCTTTGCAAGGAAACTCTAAAGCAGTGAGTGTCTGCCACAGCTCAGGGGGATTTTAGGGAAGCTTTTCTGAGCAACTGTTTCAAGCAAGTTAATGAGAACTGGTGCATGCAACTGATCAAAAAAAAAAAGGACCTCAAGGAGAGGATTTCAGAAGCTATTTCATGTCTTTGGTAGAACAGGAGCATTGAGTGTTAAAGAACAATTTGCATTTTCTTGGTCATGTTTGTATTCATTTACTGGCAAAACAGGCCAAATTGTAGGCACAAGCAAGAATATTGTCCTGATCTCTTGCTGACTGTGTGAATGAAATGTGTCTGCTGGAGGGATGTTGTGAAACAGGAAATCATCTCTTTTTGGGTTAACTTGTTCTGTGGGATTCAGCAGCCCAGGCAGTATTCTAACAGCATCTGGTTCATTTTCCCTTCCCACTATAGGTCACCTGAAGCATGTATTCTGCAGTGCTGAAGATCCTGAGGTGAGTGATAAAGGAACATCTCATGTTCCTGGTGTTTAAGAATTATAGAGCAAGCTGAGAGCTTGGCCAGTAGCAGTAGAGTGTAGAGGGCCAGCTAGGAAGGCTGAAAGAAAATCCATTTTCATGCCTGAAGAAAAATAACAAAGTCCGAAATGGATATTTTAAATTTCTATATCAGAGCTTTGAAGAATTACAAACCTAGTTTTGAAGAGAGAACCTTGCTTGCTGAAGGCAGATAGGGTGGAATATTTACATAGGAGCAATTTCCTGTACAGTTGAATTAGACCACTTTAATTTAGTCAGAGGCCCTTAGAATTCTATTCCTGTCAAACTGTATGATATCTATTTAGAGGATGTGGTTATAGAACAGGAAGGCCATCTTGCAATGCTGCCTGCTGGATCTGAAGTGCAATGGGCACCTTTGTGGCTGGGGGGCTGCGTGGGCCCAAAGGATGCCGGGCTGGCGGCCCTGAGCAGCTGCAGATGAGGCAGCGTGGGGCCAGGGGGCCAAGCAGGCCAAGGGCACGGTGGCTGTGCCAGCAGCAGTGGGGCAGCAGGAGCAGGGCAGTGAGCGTGGCCTGTGCTGGGCAGCACTGCGGCCACAGCTGGAGTGCTGTGTGCAGCTGTGGGCCCTGGGAAGCAGAAAGTCATGGAGGGGCTGCAGCGTGGGCACAGAAGGACAGGGGAGCTGGGCAAGGGGTGCAGCACAAGGCCAGGGAGGAGGGGCTGAGGGAGCTTTAGCCTGGACAGTGGGGGCTCTTGAGGGACCTTCAGGCAGACTTCATAGATCCCTGCCTTGGATCCATAGAGCCAATGGTCAGCACAAGGGCTGTTTCCCTGCCAAACATCCCTTCACTGCATCCAAGTGCTTTAGACACTGGAGTGGGTAACACTTTCATATTTTGTTTGTTTACTTGTTTGTTTGTTTGCTAGAAGGAGAAGCCTTGTGTAATTTCTCCTTCTCCAGGGAGCAAGGGAGCTTTTTCTCAGTCTTTCCTGCCCTTTTCCAGCACTGGCAGAAACACATCACTTTCAGGTTAATTACTCCCGTGTCTTTTGGCAGCCCAGGGAATCAGTGTGTGTTGTGTTTGGGAACTGAGCAGGAAATCAATGCCCTTGCATTCCAGCTGGTGCTCAGAGATTAGAGGAGCTGGAGGGGCTGGGCTGCATTTCTGATTCCAGCCACTTTAGCCCCATCAGTGTGGTCGAGTCCAAGCGAAGAACTTGCCCGAGCACAGATGCACAAAGAGTGCAGTTCCCAGCAATGCTCTGGGTCTGATTGCCTTCCATAAGGACCCACACGCTCCAGATTCCCCAAGAGTGTGGGTTACTGAAGCAACAGGAGAGCAAGTTCAGGATGGCTGCTGATCGGGGCACTGCTACCGAGTGCTGATGTGTGTAGCAACAGAAAGGACAGTATTGATTCAGGGTGACCCCCATGTGGGGAATAATGTGCTTTGACTCTATGATTTAGAAGGTTAAACAAATGCTTTCTTAAGCTATGTTATAATTCACTAGTAGTATACTAAAGAGATAGTATACTAAAAAGCTACTAAAGAAAAACTCATGACTGTCTCCAGACAGTCACGACCCAGCTTTTATCTAATTAGCTAATCAAGCTAAACAACTACCACTAAAATCCAATTAACAAATCACTTTCAGTAAACAATCACTAGAACACATTCTACATGTACTAAACAACAAGAACAGCCAGTAGAGATAATAATTGTTTTCTCTTCTTCTCTAAGTTTCTCACTACTTTCCCTTAAAAAAAAACCTAGGAGAGGGAATTATATCTCTCTGTGTTCAAAGAATGTAAATACCACAGCACAGTAAAGAGAGATTATAAAAGTGAGATCTGTCTATCTCTCTGTCTATTTGAATCTTCCTGGCTCTGCTCCAAAGCAGTGGAAGATGCAAAACTCACCTAAAGGCATCCCTTCAGGAGAGAAGTAGAGACAAGTTCCATTGACTGATCCTGAGCAGGCAGAGATGTTTCCCCCTCCAGAGATGGTTGTTTTTTCCCCTCATGTTTTCCTACTCCAGCCTTTTCTGACCTGAAGCCTTCTTTTTATCCTTTAAAATTTTGCATGTCCTGAGGGAGTGGAACTATCCCATGCTGTATCTGGGGTCTTGTGACTTTGCTCATACACGCATTACATGACACAGGGTTTCCTTTGCTGGCATCCCCAGGGCTGTGTAAGTGCATTCGTTAATGGGGCCTTAGGAGAAACTCTGTTACTGCTGGTCAGAATTCTCAGTTGACAAAAGAGGGACAAGAAACACCTTGATCCTCCTCCATATACTGAGGTGGCCACAGAGGCTCTGTGACCTCCATCAGAGATCTTTGCATGCATCCTCATCTCCTGAATGACCCGGTTTTCTAACAAGAGTGTGGATGTCAGGAAGGAGGAATGCTGGTGCAGGCCTGAAGAGAAGGTGAACTCCAGAAGTGTCTCTCACAAGGAGTGAGCTCACCCAGGAAGCCCCTGCAGAGCCAGGATGGAGCTGTGGGACAGGGTGGGGTGTCAGTCACTGCTGAAAGACAAACAGGACATGGCAGAAGCAGAGGGAGGCTCTCACCAGACCCTTGAGAAATGCCACCCCTTCCCTGTCAGCTGCCTGAGAGGCTGTTGGAGCTTCAGTCCCAGATGGCCCCTGATTGTAGGGCCAGGGGCACTTTGAAATCTGTGCCTCCCCTCGGGCAGAGAACGACCCAGCAGAGCAGCAGCACAGTGCTTTGGGAACGTGTGAGCCCAGCAGTCTGTGAGTCTTGGCCCACAAAGGGCGTATGGGAAGTGGAAACCCATCTTCTCTTGCTTTCTGTGCAGGTGCTTCTAGAGAAAGAGCAGGACCACACTGCTTCATCTGAGATGCCATGCCAGACTCAGGGCGAGCTGTTCCCTGCCCGAGAGCAGGAAGAGCAGCTCAGGCAGCAGGTGGAAGAGCCACAGGTGAATGGCCAGGTAAGCCTGACTGGCCAGGGCACAGAGGGAAGGGCAGGAAGAGGGGCATAAACCGGAGCTCCTGGGACGGAGGAGGCCAGGAGTCCCACAGGCACTGGAAGCACAGAGCCTTGCAATCTGCAGAGATCAGCCCTGGGACAGGAGGTTTGCAATGGAGGCTGATGTGGGGAGGGAAGCAGAAAGAAGTGGCTGAATAAATGTGATTTTGAGGCTGCAAGAGGAAAAAGCTGAGCCTGATGGCAGCTCCCAGTCACTTACTCTGCTTTTGTGTGTACAGAACATCAAGGCAGAGCCACAAGCAGAGCTGCCCAAAGCTCAGAGTGACATCATGGCAGTGAAGAGAAAGAACAAGGAAGACATGGGAAGAATTCAAGAGGAGAATCTCCATCAGCAGAGGGGTGATCAACAAAACCAGGTGAATGAAAGAGTGGCAGCCACTCCACTTATGAAATGTCCTCTCTTTTGTTTGTTAGAGAACATGAAGGAACAGCTGGATGCAGAGCTTCAGACAGCTCACAGTATGATCAAGGCAAGGCATAAGCGGCTGGAGGAAGAAATGAAAATCTTCAGAGAGAAACTTAATCGCTTCCGTCAGTTTCTGCAAAACCAAGTGAGTGAAAGAGGGATGCAGCCACTGCAGTCACCAATCTGGTGGTTTCTGCCCTTCTTGCCTTTCCAGTGCAGAGCAGCGGCGAGTGGGGCCATGCCTCTGAGTGCCATGCTGCTGTAGTGTGTGTATCACAGTCACTCTGAAGGGCATTTCCTGGTCTGCTGAATCTCAACTGCTGCCCTGGACAGTGAAACTTGTCCTTTGGCCTTTTGGCCAGCAATCATCCAAATTGATTCCTGCTGGCCTGTTCCTGCTCTCCTTTTTTCTTGAGGTGTTTTTACAGTGGAACTTGGTGACCCAGATGGAGGATTGAAACAAGCTGTTGTATCCCCTGTCAATCTGTTCTTTGCCTTTCCTCACAGTCAATGACTCCTGACTGACAGGGACAAGCTGTAGTGTCTGACTGCTTTGTTCTGTTTGACTTGAGGTGCAAGTGTTGACATCTCACCGGGCAGCCTGCGAAGACTTCCAGCCAATGTCTGGCAATGAAGGACCCCAAGTTAGGAGTGAGGCACAGGAGCAGTGCCCACCAGAAATGCTCCAGGTCCAGCACATCATGGGCTCTGAACCTGCTGCCGCAGCAGCATCACCTCGAGGAAGCCCTTCTGTGAAACCTGGGAACTCAGGCTCGGGCAGATCCTGGGAACAGGAGACTGAGGAGGAGTACCTGGAGCTGCTGGGTACGTCTGGGGTGTTTCTTATCTGAGGGACAGTGTGTTGTGGGCAGGTGTCAGCAGAGCTGTAGCAAATGCTCCTCCTGAGTTTGGTGTCACAGGGCCATTTAGGACTCCCCAGAGGCAGTGCTGTGCTCCGAGGCAGCGAGAGAGCTCTGGGTGTTCCTGCTGCCTCTGAGGGCACCTGGGACTGGCTTGGGTTTGCCTGAGCTTCCCTCTCTGCTAAATGCTGAAGCAGGGATTGTTCTTGGATCTGCAGAAGGCTGTGACCTAGCAAATGATCTAGGCAAGTCCTGTGTGCTAGTGGCCAAACTGAACAGAATTTTTAGCTTCCTAAATCCTCCTTAGACTCCTGACTTCCAACCAGTCATTAGAGCAAAAAAACTTCACAGAAAGGGACTGGCTTTGGAGTTTTGTCTTTTTGGTTGGGAAGTTTTTTTTTTTTTGGGGGGGGAGGGGATTGCTTTTGTGTTGATCATTTTGGGGGGGGGGTTTTTGTTGTGTTTTTCTCCGTCCTGAGGGAGCCCTTCTACCCCATGTCTTACTGATGTTGTTTTTATGACTGTTACTGTTACCACTAATACATCTGCAGTTTATTTTCATGAGAATGCTATATTTTTGTCAATAAGAGAATGCTATCTTTTTGTCAATAAGAACTACTTTGAAAGAACATCAGGTTACAGGACAAAGAGAGAGCACAAGGTATTTTCCATGTGCCCCCAAAGAAAAATCAGAGATTTTGATAACAAACTTTATTTAATCTTCTAGTTTCATGCTTATCAAGATGTGTCCAGGAGACACGTCCAAGTGGCGTGATCAGAGAAAAGTGTACTGCAGGCATTTCTCAGGAGAGAGCCTCCAGCCCGGCCATGGTATATCCCTCGGATCCATGGCACTTTTCCATACCCGATTCCCACTCTTTCCCATGACTGTTAGAATCCTACCCATTGGCCCAGGCCCTGCTGAGATCAGTCTCTAGGAAAACACATCAAGCCCTTTGTGATTCTGCAGCACAACCCAATGAATCTGCTTCTTGCCCGTAACAGCTGCCAGTGCTGTGCTCTCAGATAAGACCTGGTGGGGCTGAGACCAGAGCCCAGTGGATTCTGTGTCTACCATCACCTGTTGGGACAAAAAGGGCACAGATCTGTGCCTCGGTGTGGCTGATCTCAAAGCCCATCCTGTTGTGCCCTGAACGGGGGCAACAGCTTGTCCGGGGCTCAGGCTCACTCTGGCTTCTTCCCATCAGTGCCTGTCAGTGCTCATGCTTGGGCTCTGCCAGCCTTGTTGTGCTAGCTGCCCTGTCCCTGAGGGCTGGAAGGACTGCAGAGGCTGGAGCCTTCCTTAGCTAGGAGAGGGGCATCTTTGAGCTCAGCCTGCTCATAAACAGGTCAGGGTCCTGATGCTGAAAGCCCCTTCGGGATCGCTTACAGCTTGAGCTGCTCTAGTTTACAAATGGGAAGGCATTCCTTTGGCAAACTGCTGAAAGGTGGGGAAGATCTCCTCCTCTCCTGGGATTGCACGTCCCTGTGCTTTGTTTCCTGTCAAGAGAACTCTTCAAAAGACTCTACAAATCAGTCTCTGTGCTGGCCACTTGTGCTGCAGAGCTGTCTGCCTGGTTGTGGTCGTTGTTACCCAGCTGACCGCAAAGGGCTCAGAGCTCCAGGCGCTGGGGCTGCCTTTTGTATCTCCTGGAAGCTGGGATCTCTGCTTTAAAGTCAGCATCTTGCATTTTGTTTCCCTCAGGGAGAGTGGTGAACCCCGCTGAAAATCCCCTGGTGAAATACACGTTCCTGAAATATCTTGGCAGCGGGTGAGTCCAACAGCAGTTACTCCTGCACAACCATGAGCCAGGTGTTTTTCTGGTGGAATGTCTATCCAGCGTGAAGTCAGGCCAGCTGCAAAGATGTTCACACACTGGGGCTAGATTGTCCCATCTCTCAATGCTGCTCAGAATTTGTGAGTGGGCTCAGAAGGCATTGTCAGAGATGCCTTGTTACTGAGGTCGTGCCTGCATCAAGGAATAGGACCTGGAAGGTCTCCTTGTCTCTCAAGTGTGAGACAGCTCTGTGTTAATTTCTTTAGCATTTTTTGTATGTCTCAAAATCATACTGGCACACTAATGAAAAGAGAAGAAACTTGCTTGCCTGAAAGAGCAAATTACGCCCTATCAAAGTTGTGAGATAACAGTTCCCAGGAACACTTCTTTCCCCTGGTTTGAAGAAGAAAACACTCTGTGGTCAGGATAGGAACCACACCATTTAGAAAGTGAAACCCAAGAGGAAAGACTAAACTCCCTTTAGAAGTTGAACCCCAGTGCTTCAGGAACAGGCCCAGTGCCCATGCACTTGAGAGGAAAATGCATCATCTGCCTTCTGGCAGAGTCCTCCTGCATCCCACAGGTTTTGACACTTCCAGCAGAGATCTCCTGTGTGGGCTGGCTTTCACTGAAAGATCTAAATGGCTTCTCCTTTCTCTGCTTCTGTTTTGTTTCTAGGACGTTTGGAGATGTTTATAGAGCACTCGACACTGCCACAGGAGGAGAGGTAAATGTCAACAGCCCCTGCAGACTCTGCTGCACTCGAGGGCTTTCCCCACTGGTGTGAGCTGTGGCTGGAGCTTTGGGCAGAGCTGTGCTGAAAAGGCACAAGAAGCACAGACCGGTGCCAGCCCACAAAACACATTTGGGACTTTGTTCTCCTCAGCTGCCGGAAGGAAGGCATGGAGGGCAGTGGTTCCTTTTAGAGAAGGACGCGCTCGCTCGCTCTCCATTGCTAAAACAAAGGTGGTGCCTGCGAGCACCTCACTGCTCTTTGGGGCTACAGCTTCAGAGTCCTGGATTCTCATTTCTGGCTGTCAGCAAATGCATCTGAAAGTTACTGGTAGTTCCTTAGCCACCTGCAGCGCTGCACTTTGGAACTGCACATAGGAACAGACCTGCAAGGCGTCCCTGAAAGCCCTAAGCCCTGCCCATAGCCAGGATGTATCCACAGAGTATTAAGGCATGGATTCCTTCTTCTGAGTCCCAAACAAAGAAGCAGAGAGTGTGGTCAGAGGTTTGTGGGTGATAGCTGAGACACCGCTGTTACCAAATGGTCAAGGCAAAATGTCAGTGGCCCCACGTGTCCTGTAACTGGCTCCCAAGGGAGCAGAGAAATGGGCTGTTGGAATGTCAGTTCCTAATTACTGCAGTGCCTAATCACAAGGCAGTTTGGCACAGCTCATCTGTGTCATTGCAAAATCACTCACTCCATGTGCCTTGTGGTCGTGTGCCAACAACCTCCTAAGTTACTGATTTTCAATGTCATTTTAGGTGGCAATAAAAAAAATAAATCTTCAAGGAATGAGGAGGAAGGAGTTAACCTTTAATGAAATCATGATCATGAAGAGGTATAGGAGTCCCAATGTTGTGAATTATTTAGACAGGTGAGAGGTCATGGTCTTATCCCATGGATGTGTGTTTACATAAAGCGAACATGAGAGGTTAAAAACCCACTTTGGCCAGGGGCAGCAAGTAGAGCTGTTAATTTTTATTTATTCATATTTCTCTACTCATCTCCAATGGATGAGAAGAGAGTGCATTTTGTCTGCATGAGTCTTCCCTGGCACACCTAGTTTGATATTTACTCCAAAATTATTCAATACCTGGATCAGCTGTATCTTCCTAAGTCAATAGCCTCAAAGTTCACTACCTCCACATTTATTTGGGATTGATTTTTTAAAGTTTCTTAAGTGCAGATGAACCATCCTAAAGTGGATTTCCCTTGGATTGTTGTCCCTCCCTGCCATTGCTATGCATGTCAGGAAGACTAGGTGCTTATTTCCAGAAACACCATGCCTGAAATGTTTTTTATCTGGGCTGTTTCTAAACTGCACTTTTCATTTGCTGCCCATCTAAGACATCTCCTTTTTCACAGATGAGTCTTTCTCTTTGAGACTGCACAGATTGCAAACAATGCACAGCCAAGAGGGAATATCTATTCCTTTGATTCTGTCCTTGTCACAAAGGCATCTGGAAATAAGAAACCTGGAAGCAAAAAATCAACATAGCCATGCATGTTCATCTCTACCCCCTGTTTCCTTCTTTCAGCTACCTTCTGGGCGAGGAACTCTTGCTGGTTATAGAGTACATGGATGGAGGTGTCCTGACTGATATCATCAGCCAGACCTGCCTGTCTGAAGATGAGACAGCAGCCATCAGTCGGGAGGTCAGCAATCCCAGCTGTGTTTCCAAGGGCTTGGGCAGCATTGTTGGGAAACAGGGGCTCAGAACAGGAGAGGTTTCCTGTGCCAAGCTTTGTTTCTGTGTTGCTGCTATTCTATGGGCAAGTAAAAGCATCTCAAGTGAAAAGCTTGTCAGTGTCCCTGCACTCACTGTACTCAGTGCCAGTACTCGTATCTCCTGCTGTTGTATTCTCGCTCTGTCTCTTGTATTTGTATTTGCTGTTCTCCACCTTGCCTCTCTAAACGTTTGCCTGGAGTCTGTCTTCACTGCATTCCTTGCCTGTAAAAGCAAAGGTGCTGGTGGCAGGATTTGAAACAAACATCAAAGAAAAAAGAGAGAGACTCGTTTCTCTCAGTCCTCAGCTAAAAAGGATAGGAGTGCAGCCAGAATGCTCTTTGCTTCTGAGCACATGCACTGCAGCAGGAGTCATCCTGGCTGGTTTGCAGGGGACAACCTACAACAGCAGGTGCTGTTGCTCTTTCAAAAGCTGACGTGCCTTTCCTCAGAAAGGTCCTGCTCTGCAGGTGTTGGAGCAGCAAGCTCTTCCTCTCAGTGGCCATTACTGTTCTGCCATTACTCCCCATTCCCCTGGAGAGGGAATCTTTTGGAGCTGTTTCCTTTCTTGTGTGATGAAATCACATCACTCATTTTTGCCCTCCTCTTTCTGTTTTCTCCCTCAGTGCTTGCAAGGACTGGATTTTCTTCATTCAAATGATGTGATCCATCGAGATGTGAAGAGCGACAACATCCTTCTCAAAACTGACGGTTCTGTCAAACTGGGTCCGTATATACTTGGTCAGGTGCAGCATTCCAGGGATGTGGGTGTGGGGCTGCTTGGAGTGACTGCCAGCTCCCCAGAAATGGTGCTGGTGGCAGTTCAGGGACCCCTGCTGCGAGCTGAGGGCACAGTTGCAACGTGCACAGAGGTAGAAGGAGCCACAAGCAGTCAAGAGTGGCCTTGCTCTGTGTGTGTCCCATCCAGAGGGAGGGAGTTACAAGTCTAAAGTTTCCAAAGAACAAAAGCCACTGCTAGAGGCAGTGTAAAAAATCGGGGGATTTTTAAAGTCGCCAATGCCAGGAGATTCAACAGCACAATTTCAAACTTCTACCGGGGAATTCTTTTGCTTGCTTTCCTAATTGCACAGAATTCAGATAAAACCAGTATTTTGTTTTCTCCTCAGCTGATTTTGGCCTCGCTACTCAGATCAGCCCTGAGCAGAGCAGACCATGCTTGGTAGTCGGAACTCCTTGGTGGATGGCACCTGAAGTGGTGACAGGACAACCATATGGCCCCAAAGTGGACATATGGTCTTTTGGAATTGTGGGAATTGAAATGATAGAACAAGAACCTCCTTACTTTTGTGAAAGTTCTGGCACGGTAAGGAGCAAATACTCACTGATCCCACTGTCTTTCTCACCTGTCCCTTGTCCTGTGTGCCACTGGACAAAATCCCATTCCCATCTGCTGGAACTACTTCCACCAAGGTCCCCTCCTACAAATGTCCCTGCAACACATCAGCATCTGCTGTAGTTTTGGTTGCATCAGTGGGGGAATTCAAGCCTTACCACATGCAAACAAACTCCAAACAAACTCCATTCTCAGGCAACACTTTCCTCTGGGTTAGTGGTTCCAGTTCTTTTGTCTGTGTAGATGGCCTTAATATCAGGAAAAAAGCATCTTAAAACTGTTGTTATCTTTCCAGAAATAAAAGAAGGAAACCCAAACCCGACAAAGTTTCTAAACCCGTGGTCTTTAGAGAGGAACCTAACCCTTTGTGCAGTTTCTTCTCACTGGGAAACATGGGCATGAGGGTGTAATGCACAGAGTCTCTTCTGCTTCTTGTGCAGTGCTGCTGAAACACTCAGAGACCCTAGCCCTAGCTAGTTTCTCTCCTAGCCCAAGCAACATTCTGCACGTCACCAAGCCAGAGTCTGGTGATGCGGAGAGCCTGCCAAAACCTCCCAGTGATTCCTGGCACTTTCTGGGATGGGCCTACCATTTATGCATTGTCTTGAGTAGCCAAATGAGCAGAGGGTGACCATAGAGATGGAACCTCTCCTTCTTCTGACCTAGACAATTTTTCTTTTGCTGCAAAAATGGGAAGCTGAAATTTTCAGACTGCTGAGAGACAGAGCTGTAGGTGGCTCCTGTGTGCCCAAGCAGGCATTTTCATCCCAATACATTTGTGCAGGCATCTTAATGTGTCTGTGTTGAAAGGAGATTGTAAATGTTTGTTTCCATACCTGGGTATTAACTGAAGGATTTCCTTTCTTTTCTTCCAATTACCATTGTTTTCAAGAACAGCACAAAAAGCTTGATGAGTTTTGTTCTAGGGCACGTGCGCTTAAAGGACCAGTAAGCACTGCAGAGATGCCTTTCATGTATTAACCCTTGAAATTAGTTAGTATAGCAAAGTCCCTCTTCCAAAAAGCCTCTCAAGCTGGTATGAATCCTCAGAGATGCAAATGTCCTTTTGCTGACATAGTTCCCACTAACTAGGTCAGTCAATGAAATCAGCTGCCAAGGCAAGATCTGCGGGATGGTGGAAAAGCTGTGGCTGCATCGGGGTTTGGGTTTTTGGTTGGTAAAGGAAAGTCATCTCTGGGTCTCTGCCAGGGAAGAAACTGCCACTGAAGAACAGAGGTTAAACACAGGGATCTGGGAGAGCCTTAGAGATGTGAAAGCAGGAGGTGGAGCCTGGTGTCTCCTTTTTCTCCAGGCTACACACCTGATAGCCACAGTAGGGACTCCACAGCTGCGGCAGCCCAAGCTCCTCTCGGCTTTGCTGCGTGACTTCCTGAGCTGCTGCCTGCAGACAGACGAGGAGTGGCGCTGGTCTGCCAAGGAGCTCCTGCAGATAAAATGGGAAGGGGCTGCAGGTGAAACAGGCTCTGAGGGATGGGCTCCTCTTCCACTCAATTCCAAGGCAGCAGATGAGCCCCCTTCCTCCTCACCTCCACTCTTGCTGCTCTTCAAATGAAAACAGTGAGGAATCCTAGACTGGGCTGGGCTGGCAGGGCCCTGTAAATGTCCTCTGGTGCAAGTGTCCTGCAATGAGCAGGGACATCTTAAAACAGATCAGGTTGCTCAGAGCCCTTTCCCACCAAAGCTGGAATGGTTGCAGGGATGGGGCTCCTACAAGCTCTTGGGGCAAGCTGTGCCAGGTTTGCACCATGCTCCGAGTAAACAAGTTCTTCCTTAGACCTACTCTGATTAGATGCCCTTTGTGTTTAAAAATATTTGTCCATATCCTATTGTAACTGGCCCTGATAAAAAAGATGTCCCCCACTTTCTTCAAAGCCACTCTGAAGTCTTGGAAAGTGGCAATAAAGTCTCCCTGGGGCCTGTTCTTCACAAAACTGAATAACTCCAGCTCCCTCTGCATTTCCTGACAGGAGAGGTTCTCTGTCCTCTGACTATTTCTGTTGCCCTCTTTTGTGATTTGGTGGAGTGTTCAGTTTTATCTAAAGGCAAAAGAATTGAAGTAGAGCAATACGGGGTACAGAGACATGAAATGGTGGTGGAGGAACCCAAGGAAGCCAGTCCCAGCCTAGGGGTCAGAGATTTGGCTGTGGGCCGGAGGGGCTGTGGGGGTCTCACTCTGAGGGGCCCTGGTTTGTGCCCCCCAGCCCACCCTTAGAGGTTTCTGCCACACAAACAGGGACAGCTGGGAGGGACTTGTCCCAGCCCCATCTGCTGCCTGGCACGCTCAAGCAGACGGGAACTGTGCCAGGGTTACTGTCTGGTTGTGTGGCAGAGAGGGAACTGCAGGGCCCAGTGCCACTGGGCTGGCCCTGCTGGGAAGGAAGGTGCCATCCAGCACACAAGGGGCAGGGCATGGAAAGGCAGACACTGCTTTCTGTCCCTGTGGGAATTAGCACAGTGCCCATCTTTCAAAGGCCTGTGTGAGTCATTGGAGTTTCCTGAAAGGAAGAAAACCCAGGGACAGAAAGCACCATTTCTAGAGCACTGGCAGGGCAAAAATCCCAGCATGATGAAGAAATCACAATAAAAGATGAGTTGGATTCTGGGCCACATTTGCCTGTGATGGCAAGGTCTTGCACACTGGAGATGACTGGGGAGCAGATGGTCCCATTGCTCCTCTTTCTGGGTCTTTCCAGCAACTTGATGTATCCTGATTGAGTCCCTGAAGCAATGAGCTTGGAAAGTAATGGTTCACTGTTCTTTGTTGTATTTTTTTTTCCGGTGGACAGCATCCATTTGTAACTTCAGCCAAGCCACCATTCATCCTGGCACAACTCATCAGCTCTGTGAAGAAGACGAATAGCCCTAACCCTAAACCCTAAACCTAAACCCTAACCCTAACCTTAAATGCTAACCCTAACCCAAACCCAAACCCTAACCCTATCTGTAACCCTTACCCTAAACCCAACCCTAAGCCTAAGCCTAAACCTAAGCCTAAACCTAAGCCTAAGCCTAAGCCTAAACCCAAACCTAAACCTAAGCCTAAGCCGAAGCCTAAGCGTAACCCTAACCCTAACCCTAAGAGACGAGAACATAGCAATCATGTCAAGATGTTATCTCTGTTACCAATTTAGAGTAGGATTGTAGAGTAGGGTTGCTAAAGAGATTTGTAGCATAGAATTATAGATTAGAGTTGTAATTAATAAAGTTTCTGAAACATCAACTCATTTGGAAGATTCTCCTCCTTCTGACCCCTTCAGAAAATTCAACATTTCCTTCTGAATTACCAATTGTTTTTATTGGTGCTAAGTCACACATATGGCTTCTTTTGTATGGTTTTATAAGTGAGGAGGGGACTTCATATCATTCATCCTCTCCAGACCGCACTGCCTTTGGAATATGAGCCACTGGCTGGTTATGGCACAGCTGTAGTATTTCTAGTTGAGGCAGAAAGGGCAATGGCATTTGAGGGCAAAACCAAAGGAAGAATGAGGCAGCCCAAACATCTTGTGCAGATGCAGGCCTTCAGCTGTGACTGGAGAGCAATGGGGTTCCTGCCACTTGGATTTGTATCCCTAAATGCAATAATCTCTTTGGCTAGAGGAGAGCCTTGCTCAAGTGAGAAAGCAGAAAGGTCAGAGAGGGTGCTCGGGAAGGTCTCCTGTGGTGCAGAGCTGTCAGCGCCTGTGAGGTGAGAGCGGGCCCGGCCTTGCCCGGGCTGGAGCCCCAGCAGAGCCCCGGCAGAGGCCGGAGCAGCCTGAGCCCCGGCAGAGGAAGGCTGGAAGGAGGCCCTTGGAGCTGCAAGAGGCAGCAGCCGGGCCCTGAGTGCCTCTTGCTGGGAGCGGGTGAATCCTCGGCTCTCAGAGCCCAGGTGGCAGCTGGCTGCTGCGGAGGGGAAGCGCAGCCGTGCTGGGCACAGCCCGGCCTGGAGGCAATGGCCGTCTGGAGTGTGCCCAGGAGCAGGGAAAGGCCAAGGGCAGCCACGGGCCGCTGGGCTGGCGGAGGATTCCTCCTCTTCTGCCGGCTGCCCTGCAACTCCTGGCATAGGACAGCAGTGTGTGCAGCACTCTGGGCATCGGGGCAGGGAGCCGGGCTGCTCGGCAGGCTGGAGCACAGGGCAGCTCCTTCAGGCCCGGCACTTGTGCCAGGGAAGCGAGGCCAGCGTGAAGCAGGGGCAGCTTGGCAGGGCACATCTGCAGGAGCCAGCGCCTCACGCAGCTCCGGGAGGTAGCGCCTGCAACCCTGCAGTTCTGCACTGAGCCTGAGCAAAGGTGTGAGATGCAGTGTGTTTGGCAGAAATATTCAGGCCCACCAGGCCAGCCTGCTTTGTGCTCTTTGGCGCACAGCAAGCGCTCTGCAATGCAGCTCTGAGCTGCTGTGAGAGAGGCAGTCGGGGATGTGCCTGAGGTGTGTCAAGGAGTTAGCTGAAAATGTAATTAGGATAACTGAAAATTGCAGATGGGTCGAGGGGCCATCTGGGAATACAACTGGGATAGTAGAAGATTGCATATTTTAGTTAAGATTTTAAAATGAGGTAAGAAATTAAGTTAGTAATACAGCTAGCAGAAATCATGTGCCTTAGTTAAAGAGTACCAAATATATTAGGAATGTAAAATTAGAGCTGACAGGGATAGAGGAAGCAATTGTGAAGAAGCAGAGACCATAGAAATACCTGGCCTTAAGAATAATTGAACAGTTAGGAGAGGCAGCAGGTCAAAAGGTCTTGCCAACTGGCCATGGGAGAAGAGTTCACCATGAGGAAGACGGCTTTCTTCCTTCCGTACAACCACTCCCTCATTTAGAAAAGCCACCGACCCAGTTAAGGCAGTACAATTCTACAGTTCTAATAGATATTCAGCTGATAAAAATGCGAAGCAGGCAGGTAAGAATTATGTATTATGGGTCCTTAGAAACCTAATGTAAAACTTTTTCTGTAGAAGTAGAGAGCAGGATTCTGCAACTCCTTGCACGTGTCTTTGGAAACTAGTTCACATGTGTCCAGTGCTGCAATAAATACCCTTCTTTTCTACTATAATTAGTTGAAGAGTCATCTGTCTGTGCTTCAAGGGGTATGCTGGAGTGTTGCGGTGTGTTGCAATGTCCTGTTTTAAACTTCTGGTCCCTTCCCAGGTGTGCCTATCCCTTCCCCCTCGCCCCTCGCTGAGTGTGCCCTGTCAATCAGGCTAACATACCAGCAAGGCGTCGTGTGATTGGTCCCTCAGGCCTGGGGGACATTGGCCCGTATAGGTGTCCCTAGTCCATTGAGACCCTGCCCCTTCACCTGGTTGGTGGCTCACCTGTCCCCTCTCCTTCCTCTGCCCTAAACTTTAAAGGTTAATTAGACCATGCGGCCTCTATTCTGTTGGAGGAATTGCCCTGGCTCAGACCTCTGTACCCGTGGAATAAACATCTGGATATAACCCTCCAGCAGAATCCACTCCTTCCTTCTCTTCACCATCGTCAGAAGCTCTCTCTCCTGAGGTAAACGGAGTCCTGACAAGCCTGGACTTGCGTCTGTGCCCCGCTGCACTCTCCAGCAGCCAAGGTATCTCTGGGGTAAAACACCACAGTGCTGCCTTTGGCCCAGCAGCGAGGGTCAGAACTGGCCCAGGCACCATCTAACTGGTTATATTGGGATTCATATTCCAATATATTGGCGTCCCTGAGGTGGGATAAGCGACTCCGCAGCCGAAAACGGACTCGCAGTACCTCAGAGAAGTTTCTGCCAGCCGTGCATCCAGCTGAAAGGAGCCTGGCTTCAAGAGTCCCAGCTAGAGACTTTGGGAATATTCCCAGAAGAAGTTTCGTGGACTGTTCGGCGCCTATGGAAAGTCCAGCTTCTGTTTGGTGAGCAGATTTTCCAGAGGAAGAAAAGGGTAGCCTCTCTTGCACCCAGAGAGAGGTCCTTTTCCGGTGGAGACCTGCCTGCCTAGACCCAGCCTACAGCTTCCATTTCACGTGAGTATCTCTGCTTTCGGTAGAGCAGAAGCTCAAAAACAGACTCTGCTGCGAGTTCTGTTCCTTTTTGCCTTTGCATTTTTGGCTGCGCAGCCCCACAGACGGGAATCCATAGCGTTCTAGGCTTTTAGCTTTCTGCCGCGTGTTTCACTGTCTTTTAGAATTCGCGCCGGAGCGGGATCGCTCTCTGCCCTTCCCCCCCGGCTCAGCAGCATGCTCGGACACATGTTAGGAGACTCTCTTTCTTTCTCTGTGTGGGGGAGGGGGAGGCTCTCGGCTCTCTGCTCCGCAGAGGACTCTCTCTCTTTCTCTGCTCCGCGGGGGAGGGGGGGGGGGGGCTCTCTTTCCACGTGGCCGGGGGATCTGCGGGGTGAAAGTGTTCTCTCGGCGCGGCGGCGGGGGCCCCCCAGCCGTCTCTGCTCCGCAGGGGGGCTGC
Source organism: Zonotrichia albicollis (assembly GCF_047830755.1). Taxonomy (NCBI): domain Eukaryota; kingdom Metazoa; phylum Chordata; class Aves; order Passeriformes; family Passerellidae; genus Zonotrichia; species Zonotrichia albicollis. Next base: position 2,142,168 of record NC_133827.1, on the reverse strand, counting down.
ATTCTACCGCGGATGAGGCTTTGTTTCTGCCTCGGCTCGGCAGGGCGTGCCCTGCTGCTGCTGCCCCGGAATTTTAAAAGCAGTATATACAGCTGCATTGTGAAGCTTTTGTCTGCTCGTTATCGCTTTCTATCTGTGGTTTTTTTAGAAACAGGTAGCTGATTTTAGCTTTGTTTTTGGTCAGGCGGGATTAAGTACTTTGCTTTTTACATCTAACATGGGTTCCAAACTTAGCATTGTACAAAGGGGAGTGTATTATAATATTGTTAGCATTTTAGTCAAGAGTAATGTGAAATTCTCTAAAGGAAAATTGAAACATTTTATAAGATGGCTTTTTCTGCAGTTCCCAAACATTTCCCCCGAAGAAATCCACAATATTCAATTCTGGGATAAACTTGGGAATGAATTGATAACCTTAGGACAATCTGGCAAATTACCCTCAGCTAAATTTGTGTTCTGGAGTTTACAAATTCGAACAGCATTGCTCAAACAAAAGGAAATGGAGAAAAAGCCAAATGTAAAGCCATGTACCCCTGCTCTCCCTGTTCCTCCCTCTCCCTCTAAAACCCCTAAACCTCTTTCCCCAAAACTTGGTATTTTAAAGAGAGCACACTCATTGGGAAGTCAGCTCCCAGAGTGTGCAAGAATACCTGAGTTGTTTTGTTCACAAAGCCCTGGCCAGGCTGCATGGAAAAATTCCCAACCCCCTGTATCCCCTCCTCTAAAACCCAGAGCACGTGTTAGCTTTCCAGAGAGCAGTGATGTCCACAATGGCCCCCAGTCCCTAGGGGGTCCGCAAGATGGTGGATGCCAGGTGGCATCTTCCCAAACCTGGTCTTCTTCTTCCCAAAATCCTCTTAAGCATCCCAAAATTCCTGCCCCATCCCCCTCTCCCCTCCTGTTCCTCGTGACACCTTCCCCCCTCCCCCCACCTTTCCTGCAGTACCCTCAGCTCCGCCACTCTACTCCTCACAGGGGGCGTCTGCTGACGTGATGTCACCAGGCGTCCCTGCCCCCTGTTCCCACGGTATCCCCACCCCCTGCCAGCCCCTTGACCCAGCCCCTTGTTCCCACAGTTTCCCCGCCCCTTGCCGGCTCCCTGTCCCTGCCCCCTCCCCGGGTTCCCATGGTGGGGACACACCCACTGCCTGTCCCCAAACCTGTAGCTGTCATCCCAATGCTTCTGATTCAAGGGATACAGAGCAGAGGACGGCAGACCCAATGCATAGTCCCATGTTGTCGCTAGCTCCTGTTACATTTCAGCCTGCAGCTCAGGGAGGAGCAGCCCCAACTGCTAATTGGAGTTCTTTTGGACGACAATTGATTAAAGAGATCTGTAAATCTCATAAGGAATATGGTCCACACAGTCCATATTTCCGTGGCCTTTTAAATTCTGAATTAAATAGGACTGTTGTGATTCCACATGATTGAAAACAGCTTTTTTCATGTCTCATGACATCCACGGAATTCAAATTATGGGAATCAGCATTGAAACAACTGCTAAAAGAGGCTCTCCCAGGCTTACAGGCTGATCCAAACACAGCAAAAGACAACAGTGGTAACCCTATCACCATGGAGCACCTCTGTGGTGAGTGCCAGTGGTCTTCTCCCTCAGTCCAAGCTGCTGCAATTCCTGCAGAAACACTTGAGAAAGTAAAAGAAGCAGCTGAAAAAGCATTCTTTTCCCTCCAACCTGAGGGGCCTTTTGAGCCCTATAGTAAAATCAAACAACTACCATCAGAGCCTTTTTTGAAATTTGTAGAAAGGCTAACTAGAGCCATTGAAATACAGGTTAAAAAGGAAAATGCTAGGGAAGCAATTTTAGAAGAAATGGCGTTTACAAATGCAAATGAACAGTGTCGAGCGGCAATCCTGAGCCTTCCTATGGAACCTTCCCCTACATTAAATGATATGCTTCTAGTCTGTAACAGGAAAGTGCCTCTGATGACTGTGGCTGAAGACACCAGACCAAGGCTGCTGCCAAGACCACCTCAGGGTGTCGCCGTTGCCAACCCTGCGCCTTTTCCCTCAGCACAGCAGTACCCTGGGCAGCAGCAGAGACCAGCAATGGTTGAGCCCACTAAACCATGCCGGCTTTGTAATAACCTAGGACACTGGAGCAACCAGTGCCCCCTGAAAAGGGAATTTGATGAATTTAGAAATGGCAGGGGAGGAGAACTACAAGCCCTCCCTGGGGCTCAACAACAACAAAAAAACTGAGAATAAAGCGCCAGCCTGCCAGGCGTGCAGACATAAAAAGAGCAGGCCAAGAGAATAAGGTTAGCAAAACAAATCAAGAGCGCGATAATATTAACATTTGTGTAAGTGAAGCAGGTGCTTCAAAGACCAAGTCTGCTAGTCCACTGTTGAAAGTGAAACAAAATAACCTTTGTTATGATTTAAGTGATTCTGTATTAACCGCATCTTCTGTCAATGAGCCTTACAGGTTGCAGCTGACAGAGTCACTCCACCTGAAGGACACTGACTGGCATTATGTCTCTGTAAATCCTGAACAGAAGGGTACTTGGAACCAAATTCGTTGTAAGTACATCGTCACTGGGGACACCAAACACACACCACAAGAGATCAAAATTGCTCCGGGAATGACAACATCAGATCCCAAGCAATTTGTTCTCAGCCTGCACTGTTTCCACCCACCCCTGTTTCTTCCCAAGGGACAAATTGTTGCTCAAGCTATCCCTGTGCCATCTTTACCTGAAAATGTCGAAAAACAGGGGCCCACAGTCGCCCGGGTCCAAGTTATTGGGACAGATAAACCCAAATTGTGGTGCAATGTCAGTGGGGGTGGGGAGTCTAATCGCATTGAGATGCTTGTAGACACTGGTGCAGACTGCACAGTGATTCCAGTACAAGACTGGCCAGCACACTGGCCTTTACAAAATGTTGCTGGTCACCTTCGAGGTGTAGGAGGTCTGCAATTGGCAAAACAATCCAAAAGCATTATTCAATTCGAGGGTCCAAACGGACAATTGGCAAATATCCGTCCATTTGTGTTAGATTATTCAGAACCTTTGTTAGGGAGAGATTTAATGGCCCAGTGGGGTGTCACAATTGATATTCCAGACTCTCCACAGCATTTTTGTGCAGCAGTCATTGAACAACAGCACCCCACCCAAAAACTGAAGTGGAAAACAGACAAACCAGTTGATGTGAAACAGTGGCCACTCAGTAAACAAAAAATAAAGGTGCTTGAAGAACTAGTAGAAGAGCAACTAAAAAAGGGCCACATTGTGGAGACCATGTCCCCATGGAACTCTCCAGTGTTTGTCATCCAAAAAGCTGACAAAAAGAGGTGGCGACTCCTCTGTGACCTCCGACAAATTAATAATGTAATTGAAGATATGGGTTCTCCCCAACCTGGTATGCCATCCCCAACAATGCTTCCCCAAGATTGGAAATTAGCTGTTATTGATATTAAAGATTGTTTTTTCCAAATCCCATTGCACCCTGATGATGCACCGCGTTTGACATTCTCTGTCCCTTCTATCAATTCAGAAGCTCCTATGAAAAGGTACCATTGGACCGTTCTTCCTCAGGGATTAAAGGTATCTCCAGCTATCTGCCAGTGGTATGTCTCTTCCCTGCTTTCCCCAGTGCGTGCAGCCGCAGAGAAGGCCATCATCTATCATTATATGGATGATATCCTTGTGTGTGCCCCCAATGATGATTTACTAACACATGCGCTTGACCTAACGATCGATGCATTGATTGTTGCAGGGTTCGAGCTCCAGGAAAAGAAAATTCAAAAGATGCCACCTTGGAAGTATTTGGGCTTAGAAATTGGAAATAGGACCATTGTTCCTCAAAAACTAGAAATCAATCCAAGGATCAAGACCCTTGCGGATGTCCACAAGTTGTGTGGGTCTTTGAATTGGGTAAGACCATGGCTTGGTCTGACTAATGAAGACCTTGCCGCTCTTTTCAATTTATTGAAAGGGGGAGAGGACCCAGGTGCTCCTAGGTCTATTACCCCAGAGGCACGGAAAGCTCTAGAAAAGGTTCAGATTGCAATGTCCACAAGACAGGCCAACCGATGCCGGCCTGACCTGCCATTCAAATTTATCATCCTAGGTAAGTTGCCACACCTTCATGGAATTATTTTCCAGTGGGAGGAAAAACAAACACCTAAGGCAAAGGACACACCAAAAAAGGACCGGGACCAGAGGGACTCTCTCTTGATCATAGAATGGGTTTTCCTCAGTCACAAAAGGTCCAAGAGACTGACAAAGCCTCAGGAGCTGGTAGCAGAACTGATCCGGAAAGCAAGGACCCGGATCAGGGAGTTAGCAGGATGTGATTTTAAGTGCATTCACATCCCAGTTGAGTTAAAATCAGGTCAAAATACTATGAAAATACTGGAACAATTGTTTCAAGAAAATGAAGTATTGCAGTTTGCTCTGGATTCCTACTCAGGACAATTTTCGGTAGCACGGCCCGCTCGCAAATTGTTTGAACAAGATGTTCAATTTACTTTAAAATTAAGAACTGCTCTAAGTAGGAGACCTTTAAAAAGGGCTCTAACTGTCTTTACAGATGCGTCCGGGAGGTCCCACATGTCCGTTATGACTTGGAAGGATCCTCAAACCCAGCAGCGGGAGACGGACATTGCTGAGGTGGAAGGTTCACCTCAGGTTGCTGAATTGGCTGCGGTTGTTAGGGCTTTTGAAAGGTTCTCACAACCATTTAATCTGATTACAGACTCTGCATACGTGGCAGGAGTAGTATCCAGAGCAGATCAAGCAATACTGCAAGATGTATCTAACATCGCACTTTTTGAATTGCTCTCAAAACTGGTAAAGTTAGTCACTCACCGAGAGCAACCCTTTTATGTGATGCATGTCAGGTCACACACTGACTTGCCAGGGTTTATCGCTGAAGGCAACAGAAGGGCAGATGCTCTTGCTGCACCTGCAGTGATGGCCACTCTCCCAAATGTTTTTGAACAGGCAAAAATCAGCCACCAGCTTTTCCACCAAAATGCACCTGGCCTGGTTCGTCAGTTTAACATCACTCGAGAACAGGCCAAAGCGATTGTGGCCACGTGCCCAAATTGCCAACAACATGCACTCCCTACAGTGAGTCAGGAGCAAACCCAAGGGGACTGAACAGTTGTGAACTGTGGCAAACAGATGTAACACACACACAGGCTTTTGGACAGCAGAAATATGTTCATGTTAGTGTAGATACCTTTTCTGGAGCGGTCTATGCTTCTGCCCACACAGGAGAATCATCTATTGATGCTATTAAGCACCTCTTACAGGCTTTTTCTTTCATGGGCATCCCCAAGGAGCTGAAAACTGATAATGGGCCTGCTTATAAATCCAAGGAATTCGGGAGCTTCCTGCAGCAATGGGGAGTAGAGCATAAAACTGGCATCCCCTACTCCCCTACAGGTCAAGCCATTGTAGAAAGAACTCACCGTGATAGTAAAAGAGTCCTGGACCAGCAAAACAGGTTCTGAAGGTAGAACCTCCCCACATCCGGTTATCCAGGGCACTATTCACAATCAATTTTCTGAATTGTTCTTTTGACAGCCTGAACCCACCCATCCTACGCCACTTTGGGGGGAACAGTCACAGGTTGATGAAAGAAAAACCTCCGGTTTTAGTAAAGGACCCTGAGACTTGGAAAATGGTGGGACCTTACAACTTGGTTACTTGGGGACGTGGATACGCCTGTGTGTCCACCCCCTCTGGTTTAAGGTGGGTTCCTTCCAAATGGGTAAAGCCCTATGTTCCCAAAGTCTCAGAGAAATCTGCAGAAGCACCCCAGGTTGCTCACGCTGCCTGGAGAAGAAAACGCCGCACGCGTTCTCTAGAGGAAATTCCATTTAACCCTCCTATCTGGAATAGCTTGTAATATATGTTTGTCTCAAGTTCCTTGTACCAGTTTAGATCCCACTGTTCGTGTGAAGCCTCGAGATGCCATGAGACCGAGCCTGCTTCTCGTCCTACTCGTGATCATCCCACCTGCGATCTCCTACCGCAGCCCAAACCACATATGGACTACCTTGACAAAGGCTCTCAGACATCAACAGAGAAACTGACAACGGGCTGAATGGACTTTTCAATGGCTGGGGACTCTCGGGCTGGTTGGGATCTATTCTGAAAACTGTAATTTTAGTGCTGTTTATTTTAGTTATAGTTATTGTAGTTGTTAGCATTGGTTTTTGGACTAATCAAATGCATGGTTCTCAAGTTAATCTCAAGCTCATCTCCCCCTCCTGAGGTCTACCATTTGGAAGCCCTCAGTGCTCCAGTGGATGACCTGGAAGCCTCAGTGGAAAACACTGACCCTCCTGTAGAAGAAGAACCGATTTGCCAACCAGGGTTTGGCAATCATTCTGCACCATAAACACAGTCCTCTTCTTTTTAAACAAAACTAGGGGGAGATGTTGCGGTGTGTTGCAATGTCCTGTTTTAAACTTCCGGTCCCTTCCCAGGTGTGCCTATCCCTTCCCCCTCGCCCCTCGCTGAGTGTGCCCTGTCAATCAGGCTAACATACCAGCAAGGCGTCGTGTGATTGGTCCCTCAGGCCTGGGGGACATTGGCCCGTATAGGTGTCCCTAGTCCATTGAGACCCTGCCCCTTCACCTGGTTGGTGGCTCACCTGTCCCCTGCCCTGAGCTTTAAAGGTTAATGAGACCATGCGGCCTCCATTCTGTTGGAGGAACTGCCCCGGTGCAGACCTCTGTACCCATGGAATAAACATCTGGATATAACCCTCCAGCAGAATCCACTCCTTCCTTCTCTTCACCATCGCCAGAAGCTCTCTCTCCTGAGGTAAACGGAGTCCTGACAAGCCTGGACTTGCGTCTGTGCCCCGCTGCAATCTCGCCAGCCAAGGTATCTCTGGGGTAAAGCACCACAGTGCTGCCTTTGGCCCAGCAGCGAGGGTCAGAACTGGCCCAGGCACCATCTAACTGGTTATATTGGGATTCATATTCCAATACTGGAGTAGTGAACTGATTTGGAAGGGAGCAGAAGAGTTTCAGCAGGCAATTTTTGGAAGAGATGGAAGGCTCTTGTGACTGAAGGGAAAGCCATTTGGAATGGAGTAATGATCCCAAAGCACATACAATTGTATCTTTGTGTCTGAATTTAAATCAGAATGCTTATAGATAGCTTCATGCAATTTGTCTACAAATTTATCAAAGTCTTCATTCTTTCTTTGAGAAATCTGTGTAAAAGTTTTAGTGTGTAACCCATCTGAAAGTGCAAGGATAGCATTATATGCTAGTTGTTGGCTCATCTGTAAGACTTGATCAGATGCTCCCAGCCTGGGCAGTGGCAGTAGCCCAGGGCCCCTTGCCAAGTAACTGTTGTGCTGTTAAACCATACAGAGGAGCACCCTGCACTCTAGGTCTTGCTGCTTCTTGAGCACACTTTTCCTCCCAGCTTTTATGAAACATCACCTGCTGATGGGGTGGCATTCTAAGTCTACTATTAGAGTATGCACATCAGCTGGAATTAATGTGTTAGATGGAAAAATATACTGCAGAAGTGACTGTGCAAGTTGGGATTTTCAACCAAATTGTGAAACTGCCGCTCTCAACTTTTCTAAAATCTTCCAATCGAAAGGTTTTCAACCTCTATTTGCAGCATTAGTTACTACAGGAAAAGCTTCTACGTCATTGGAGAGAAAAGTCCCTTCTACAATAGCTTCTGGAATAACTTTTTTCTACTTTTGTTTCTGAGCTGCTTCTATTTCAGGGTCACATTCCAACTCTAATTCCACATTCTTTACAGCATGAGAGGAAGGATTTTGTTTAACTGGCTCGAACGCTGGCTCAGAGACAGAATGGAGGAGTTTTTGCAAGACAATGGCCATATTCAGCCGATGCACAATCCAGCCTGCTTGTAATAATGGACAATGAACACCTTCACAAAGAATGAATTATGGACATATTCAGAATTGGGGTCGGTATATCCTTGGAAAAGATACAAGAAGAAGAGTCATCAGGACTCAGCAAGTTTGTCAGCAATCTTGGCAAAATGAGACATGGGTGGGCCAGACAACCACAGCAAGATGCATAAAAAATTAGATGATCCAATCAGCATTCTAATTAAGATGTGTGAACACCTAGGATTAACCAATCATGTATTAGCTAGAGACACGTGGATAGCAGAGACTTATTTTAAACAGAGTCTTTTAAAGGATAATAAATTTGGCTTCACTAGATCATATTGGTTATGGTGTGATGTCCCAGAACCTCCACGCCCTGCAGCCTGTTCCCACAGGAGGCTCTGGTGAGCCCCTTCCAGGCTGCTCCGCTGTGCATGCAACACTTCTCCTGCCCAACCAAAACGCTCCTGGGACAGCAGGACACAAGCTCGCCAGCTCTGGGCTCAGCACACCCCAAACAGAAGGGCAGGAAGACGTAGCGGCTGTTTTGCAGCCCTGCCCAAGAGAGGTGGGAAGGGTCTCCTCCCTCTGGTCTCACTTGGTTGGGTTTCTGACTGGGCCTGAGGCAGGGGCTGCCATTGCTCATTGTGGGGAGACCAGAGTTGCCAGAACCACACCGAAGGTGCAGGCACTGCCTGACAGCGCTGCAGCCACTGGGACCGTCGCACCTTCGAGTCTCAGCCACTCCCTGCTGCTGCTGCTGCTGCTGCTGCTGCTGCTGCTTTTAGGCACACCCAGAGCTCACTGTTAGGCCACGACGGTCTCTGCTTCTGCCCTCTTCCTGTCCCTGTGTAGGGATGGAGCATTACTGTGCTTTGAGGAAGCTCTCTGTGAAACCTTCCAGCCTTGCAAGCTCCTTTGCCCTTGGTGGGTGCTTGCCATGGAATCCCGCACAGCTGGGTTCACAGTATACTCACGCTGGCTCTTGTAAAACCAAGGGTCCTTGTTCCCTTCAGCGTGCTCAGCATGCCCTTTAATTCCACGGTGCTGTGCAGCTGGAGCAGCGGGACAGGCACCTTTGCAGCCTGACTGCCCTTGTTCCTCTCTGCCCGTGCCCAGAACACAGCAGGCAGGAGAAGGGCAGCAGGGCCCTGCATGTCCCCAGGCTCAGGATTTGCATCGCTCCAGCTCCACGGAGACACGGGTCAAGTGAAAAACCCAAACTGTTTATTAAGGGAAAGCAAAGGTAAGGGGTGAGCTGGGAGGCAGAAAAGGGGATGGGCAGGGCCTGAGGGCTGCAGGGAGGGGGCTGCCAACTGGGAGAGAGATGGCAGGAGCTGCTGGAGCTTCACACAGGCTCAGCTCTGAGCAGCCAGAGCTGTGCCTGGAGCTGCAGCTGGTCCATCCTGTTCTGCAGGTGCTCCCATCTTCAATGGGCACTTGAAATCGCTGATGGACGCTGGTACATCTGATCCATTAGACAAAGTCCTGCAGATCTTCCTTCAAAGATCATCTGAAGCAGTTTGCTCAGGCACAATGGACTCTCATCTTCCTTCAGGACTTGAAGAGCTGGAAGAGAGAGGAACAGAGCCAAGGTCAGAGGCCTGATTGAGGAAATCCAAGGAAAGCCTCCTGCCAGGGCCATCCCAGCCGGCTGCAGCAGCCCAGGCGCGGCTCCTGCTGTAGCCAGGGCAGCAGCTGGGCTGGGGGCAGGGAGGGGCGTGGGGCTGCTGGCTCACCCATGAACCTGAGGGCCGCCTCTCGCAGGGTCCTCGTTGGGCTCTCGGCTGCTTGGCTCTGGTCCTGCAGCAGCTGCGGGGAGCGCCAGCAGGGAATGCTCGGCACAGGCTCTGCCCCTCAGCCGGGCTCTCCCTGCCCCCAGCTGTCGGATCTCAAGATCTCAGTCCTGAGATGCTGAGCCACCGAGACCACCTTGGGGGGCTCGGGAGTCCTGGAATGTTGCCAGAAGTGTCTGGTGGCTGGACTTTGGTCCTGCACAGGAGACGACAAGGATGAGGGCTTCACAGGGTGAATGGCGAAAAGATTAGTTAATTAGAGGGTGAGACACAGGGTTTAGGATTTATGTACAGGGGGGTTTAGAGGAGTAAGATGGAGGAATTGGGGTGTGTCCTGTCCTTCTTCTTCTTCCTCTTCTCCTCCATCTTCTTTGGCCACGGTGGCACTCTTGGATTGGTTATTACTGAGAGTACACCGAGTTATAAGAATAGATGGTATTGGGGAAAAATGATAAATATTGTATACGTAACAATGGGTATAAAGATACGTGGCGGTCCGGGGGGTGGCACAGTGTGCCCATGGCTGACTGCTGAGCAGATCTTTGTTCGGCTGAAAGAACATCTTTTAGATAAACAATTAATAAACATAAAAACCAAAAGAAGAACTGAAGCCTCTTCTCGTCCTTCAATACGCGGGCTGCCCCAAGGCCACCTCGGGCCTTTCCAGGCCCCTCAAACAGCTGAGATAAACCGGACATTTGGCGTTCCCCGGCTGGGCTCCACCACCACAACCTTTCGGGGGGGGGCACCCTCAAAGCCCTGAAAACCAGAGAGAAGAAGAAAACAAAAAGCCAACAGAGACTGCAAAAAACAGCAGTCACTGAGGAATCCACCTCTCAGTTTCTGCCGAAGACAATTCGTAGCAGAACAGCCCGGACTGGAACCAGAAGGCGCCCTGGGACTACCTCTCGGGATCTGCTGGACAGAGACCGAGACCTCCAGACTGCTCTGACGATAGATTTGGTAAGAAAGCCTGAAAATAAGAACATGGGGGGCACACCTTCCCAGGAACAACGGGAAATTTTGTCCGCCTTATAAGGTGTGACACAAACATACACAGAAAAAAAATTAATTAGCTCTGGCCTTAAAAGGCCAGGAAGGAAGACCCCGAGACGCAGCAGACGTCTGGGGGGGGGACTCTCTGAGAGAGGGGGGGAGCAAGGCTCCAGGAAAAAAAAAAAAAAAAAAAAAAATTAGCTCTGGCCTTAAGAAGCCAGGGGGAAGGGCTCTCGAGGAAAGAGGGCAGGAAATAATGTTGAAACACCTGGTCCCAAAACCCAGAAACCCCAGAAAACCCAAAAAGCGTCCTGAAAGCCCAGAGAGCATGGAGGACTCAGGAGCAGAGGGGGAGAGCAGGGGGGGGAGAAAATGGATCGGGGGAGGCGCTTTCTCGCGGCAGCCAGGCAGCGGCGGAGCAGGCGGGAGCGCGGGCAAAGAAAAAACAAGAGACGCGTGTTCAGATACGGCTTTGCTAAGCTCAGGGCCAGGGGGACAGCTGCCCCGGGGGCCGGCAAGGTAGCAGAAACGCGCGCGGCGGGCAAAACTCGCAAGAACCCGGGGCAGAACCACAAACCAACGCCGGGGCGTCTGACCCATGCAGCGAAATTAGGGGAAATTGCGCAATCCCAGAAAGCTGCCGTGAGACGCAGGAGGCGCGCGGTTGTGACGCAAAAAACCCGCTGCGAACGCGGCCGGCGCGGGTGCCGGCGGGGGCGGCCGGCACACACTGACGAAGGGCCACACACACACAGCGTCGGAGGAGGAGGAGACAGAGTCAGGGGCAGACCGAGGGGGGAAAATTCAGAGGCGGAACAAAAAGGGAGAGGGAAAAATTACCTCGGGAGAGACAGGGAGCGGCTCGGAAAGCACGCATGCGCAGAGCGCGGGCGGGGGTGGGCCAGACCCCCGGTGACGTCTCAGGCGAGGAGGGGCCCTCTCCAGACTTGGTGCCTTTGGTCAAAAACCCTCGTGGAGTCCAAGCCTCTCCCCTCCTGGGGAGGCGTGTGTTCTAACCCTATTGTCAGTTGAATCAAAAACTAGGTAACCCCGGTCTCAAGTAGGCTTGCAAACAGCGACAATCGCTGAACAAGGAGGAAGTTGTGTTCATGCAGTCGCCCCAGCCAGGGAGGCCGGTGACAGCGCCACCTCGTGGGGGAATGACCGAAGTGCATGACATGCCGGATCGGTTCAGCAGAGCTACAGCATCATCTCGTAACGAGTCTGCAACTATGCAGCGATTTTCCTCAACAAGATATAAGAAGAAACGAATACTCAGACAAAAGTCGGGACTCAGACTGCAAAGGACAACTCAGAAGAGAAACAAGAGGAACGGAAAGACTCTGGGGGGTTTTCTCTTTGGGGTCTTGAATATTTCTGTATAAGGACGAAAGACTCTGGGGGGTTTTCTCCTTGGGGTCTTGAATTGCAATAGGCAATGGGGTAAATTTACCTACTACAGGGAAAACTGACAAAGGATCATATATTGATCAGCTGGTAGATTTCTTTGACATCTCTCCCATTTGGAGAGGAATTTTAAGGGTAGATTTTTTTGACATTTCTCCCATTTGGAGAAGAATTTTAAGGGTAGGATTTTATGTTTTAATAATTCTCCTAGTCCTCATCCATGTCGTCCCAGATGCCATGAATCGGATTGTAAAAGAGGGTTTCTTGGTGCAAACAGAAGGGGGAGATGTCGGATCTCAAGATCTCAGTCCTGAGATGCTGAGCCACCGAGACCACCTTGGGGGGCTCGGGAGTCCTGGAATGTTGCCAGAAGTGTCTGGTGGCTGGACTTTGGTCCTGCACAGGAGACGACAAGGATGAGGGCTTCACAGGGTGAATGGCGAAAAGATTAGTTAATTAGAGGGTGAGACACAGGGTTTAGGATTTATGTACAGGGGGGTTTAGAGGAGTAAGATGGAGGAATTGGGGTGTGTCCTGTCCTTCTTCTTCTTCCTCTTCTCCTCCATCTTCTTTGGCCACGGTGGCACTCTTGGATTGGTTATTACTGAGAGTACACCGAGTTATAAGAATAGATGGTATTGGGGAAAAATGATAAATATTGTATACGTAACAATGGGTATAAAGATACGTGGCGGTCCGGGGGGTGGCACAGTGTGCCCATGGCTGACTGCTGAGCAGATCTTTGTTCGGCTGAAAGAACATCTTTTAGATAAACAATTAATAAACATAAAAACCAAAAGAAGAACTGAAGCCTCTTCTCGTCCTTCGATACGCGGGCTGCCCCAAGGCCACCTCGGGCCTTTCCAGGCCCCTCAAACAGCCGAGATAAACCGGACACCCAGCACCGGCCGAGCCGGCCCGCACGGCCCAGGGCAGGGAGCAGCAGGGTGGGCGCAGGCTGGCGGGCCCTGCTGCGGTGCTGGGCAGGGCCACAGCTGCCGGCCCCCCGCACCGAGCACCGGGGGCAGGGCTCGAGCTCCCGGGCTGTCCTTACCAGGCTCTCAGCAAACTTAATCCGCCGCGCCTTCGTCAGCAGCTCCTCAAGGTCCCTCTTCCTCAGGAAGCGTGTCGCACAAAGCAGGGCTTGGAAAGAGGCCTGGAGAGCGGCAGAGAGCTGCAGGTGGCACCAGAGCCCAGGGCACAGGACCTGTGTCCCTGTGCCACGGCCATGGGGAGGCTGGAGCCCGCCAGGTGCCAGGGCAGGAGGCGGCCATGCCCCCTGCCAGGGATGCGGCACCGTCACACAAAATCTCACCTTGGCCACGTACAGGTTCTCATCATGCCAGCGCAAGAATAGAGGGAGCAGGCTCTGGTTCACGAATGTCGTGAGAAGCTCTTCCCCCTCTTCCATTACCAGCTCCATCACCTTGCAAAAGAGCTGAATGGAGAGCAGCTGTACGTGGCTGTTGTCCTGGAAGGAAAGGAAAAGACCTCAGCACCAACTACTCCAGGCCCATTGAGGCAAAGGCCCAGAACTGCACAGAGCACAAAGTTTCCAGCTAGCATCCAGTGCCCTTGGCTGGGGGCACAGAGCCTTACGTTCTCAAAGTGTGGCAGGAGGGACTCAGCCAGCTTCAGGGCAGTGATGCTGGGTAGTTGTGGGATCTCAGCACAGCAGTCCTGATATGCAGAGACACCGAGACAACTGTTGGGGGGCTCAGAGGTCCTGGAACATGGCCAGAAGTGTCTGGTGGTTGGACTTTGACCCAGCACAGGAAACATCACCTGTATGAGGATGGGAGAATCACAGGGGATAAGTGGTGAAGAGATTGATTAGTTATGGTGTGAAACACAGGGTTTAGAATTTCGGTACAGGGGGGTGTTAGGGAGAAAAGATGGAGGAATTGGGGCGTGTCCTGTCCTTCTTCTTCTTCTTGTCGTCTATCTTCTATGGTGGTGGTGGCACTTTGAGATTGGTTCTTACTAAAAGTGCACTTGTCAATAAGGGTGAAAGGTATTGGGGGGAAAAGGTAAATATCTTATACATAGTTTTGGGTATAAAGACAACTGACTGCCCCGAGGGCACGCAGTGTGCTCATGGCTGATGTGCTGTGCGGACCTCTGTCGGGCCAAGAGAAGGTATTGTAGATAAAAAATTAATAAACACTGAAGACTGAAAAAATCTGAAGACTCCTTTCGTCCTTTGGAGCGCGGGCTGCCCCCAAGGCTATCCCGAGCCTTTCTAGGCCATCAAAAACAGCCAAGATTGGGACAACTGGCATCCGCTGGGTAGGCTACTCCCACCAAAGGGAAACAGGATATCAGCCCTGAAGAGCCGAGACTGAAGAGCCGACAGGAACAGCTCCGGGTTTGGACGAAGTCCCAGGAGAACACTGATAACTCCTGGGGAGACAAGCCAGAAGAAAAAAAAAACAAAACGGCCAAGAGAGTGTGAAAAAGACAGCAGTCACTGAGAATTACATCTCTCAGCTTCTTCCGAAGAAAATTCGTAGCAGAACAGTCCGCATCGGAACCAGAAAGGCACCTCTGGGACCACTCTTCTGTGATCTGCTGGACAGAGATCAGGAGCCCTCGGACTGCTCTGACGACAAACATTCGGTAAGAAGGTCAAAAAAATTAAGAACATGGGCAGCACATTGTCCCAGGAACAGCTGGGAATTTTATCAGCCTTACAAGGCATAGCACAGACATATACAGTCGGGATCTGAAAGAAAGAGCTGAAAGGGCTCCTGTTGTGGGTCAGGCTTAATTACCCATTTTCAGGAACGTGTCTGTTGTTTGAAGTAGGATTTTGGCAAGAAATTAATAGGCATCTCTATCTCCTTGCCACAAAAAAAGGATGAGACAGCTTTGAAATTGCTGTTTCCAGCAAGAATTATGTTAGAAGGCAATTCTGCGCGGTCAAAATGGCTGGAGATGCAACAGAATGTTGTGGCCCCCTCAGGAGCGGAAGGAAGAGAGCAAGGTTCTAAACAGAAATTGGCTCTGGCCCCAGCTAAACAGGGAGGAAAAGCTCTCTAGGAAAGGGAGCAGGAAATAATGTCATTGCCTCAGGTCCCACCACCTAGGAAACCAAAGAAACCCCTAAAATGCCCTGAAACCCCAGAAACCACAGGGATGTCAGGCTCCGACTCAAAAGCGGCAGGGTCGGAAAAGGGGGCAGAGGGAGAGAGAAGGCAGTAAGGCAGGCGCTTTCGACAGGCGCGGCGGCGGCGCTTTCCCGCAGCGCGACAGTGGCGGCGGCAGTGCGTGAGGGCGCGGCGGCGGCGGTGCAGGCACAGGAGGGGGCGTGAATAAGGAGGTAATGAGAGATGCTGGGTCTGGTGCGGCTTATGTGAAAATGATGCCGGAAACGGCAGCTGCTCCGGCCGGCATGGTGCCGAAGGCACTGCGAGGGGCAAGGCTCGCGGAAACCCTGGGGGGGGGGGGGGGGGTCCGAAACCAGCGCAGGAACGTCAGACACTTGCAGCGAATTGGGGGAGACTGCGTGGCCCCGAAAGGACATCGCAGAAAGACGTAGGAGACGCGCTGTTGTGACGTCAAACCCGGAAGCAGGGCGCAGAGGTCTGCTCGAATCGCGGAGTTGGCCTGGGTGCCGGAGGGGGGTGGGCTGCGCGCACCAGTGGGAGGAGTGGATATAGCGTCAGAGGAGGAGGAGAGAGAATCAGGGACAGACCAAAGGGAGGGGATTTCAGAGGCGGAACGGGAGGGAGAGAGTGACGTCAGCTCAGGAGAGACGGGGAGCGGCTCCGAAAGCACGCATGCGCAGAGAGCAGAGCGCGGGCGGAGGCGGGCTCGTTCCCCTGTGATGTCTCGGGCGAGGAGGGGCTGTGCTCGGGGTTCCACATCCCGGGGCTCCACCGCTTCTCCAGTCCCGGTGCCTTCAATCCAAACCCTTGGAGTTCAAGCCTCTTCCCTCCAAGACAGGCGCACACGTATTCTAACTCCATTGTCAGTTGAATCAAAAGCCAGGCAGCCTCGGTCTCAAACAAGTTTGCAGACACGGCAATCAGCTGAATGGGGGGCAGTTGAATTCGTGCCTTCATCTGGGCCACGGAGCCGGGTGACAGCACCACCTCGTGGGGAAATGTCAAAAGTGCACAACATGCCGGATCTGTTCGGTGGAGCCACAGCGCCGTCTCGTGGCGAGTCTGCAACAGTGCAGCGATTTTTTCCAACAATATATAAAAAGAAAATTACTTCTAAGAAGACAATGATAACACAACAAATGGATTATCCTTCAACTTCTGGATTTTGCGAAGACAATGAAAGTTCAGATGAAGCACAGCAACAAGCAGAAGACTTCATACGGATCACAGCATCGGAAGGTGTTCCGGCATGGATGCTGTCAGCAGCAGAAGCAGCAAAAAGCTTCTTGCATTCATTTGATACAGCAAAAAAGAAATATCAACAGAATATTCAAGTTTCCTTTTTGGATTTTGGAGCGAAGCCGAAAATCTCAAAGCAAAAAATGAAGTACAACGAATCACCAAGGACCTCTACAACTCCATTATTCATGCAATTTCCAATGGAATCTCCAGAGGAGGAATTTCAACAGGCGGTGAAGACAATGGATTGGAAGCGCATCAAAAAAGCATTGGCAAAAGACAAGCATTTATTTCCATGTTCAGGAGATTTGACCATGCCGGTGACGTACGACGCCCAGGGACAGAATCCAAGATGGGAAAGGATGGGTCACAAAACACTCAAAGACCTAGGGAAGGCAGTCAAACTTTTGGGCTGGATTCACAATATTTCCAACAACTATTAAGAGGGACGTTCACCACGTATGACCTTACGCCATACGATATCCGAAGCATTGTGGCAATGATTCTCACTGACACACAGAGTCTCATCTGAGAAAAAAGATGGAGAAAGTATCTTTCCGAGTTGCGAAATAGATATCAAGGTGGGCCAAGTTTGAATCTCACAGAAGCGCAGTTGGCAGGGGATCCTCCGGATGACAACCCAGGGGAACAAGCAGTGCAGCTTCCACGAAGAGTGTTAAATGACATCAAAGAGGCAGCGCGAATGGCAATCATGCAGATTACGCCACCAGGAGCTCGGGATGTTCCGTTCTCTTGCATCAGGCATGGTCCCTCAGAACCATTCATGCCGTTCATCGATCGACTCATGCAAGCCGTGGATCGACAGGTGACGATTGAAGAAGCGTAAGAGGCCTCTCTTGGAGAGCTTAGCTGTCGGCAATGCCAACCCGGATTGTCAACGGGTCATTAGTGCCATGCCAGGACGGCCATCCTTGGCAGAGATGGTGGAGGCATGCAGCAAGGTGGGGACACCTCAGCATGTCGCAGCGATTGTGAAGAACGAATTGAGAGAGGAATGGGAGGAACAGATAAAGGGACACTCAGAGAGGCAATCAGAAGACAAGGCATTGGAAAAGATGCTAGAAAAAATACTTCACCAACAGAACGAGAACACCAACAAAGTTCTTGCAACAATGCAGAAGAAGAGCAATCCCCCAGGAGGACAGTGTTACAAATGTGGGGAGTTTGGACACATAAGAAAGAATTGTCCACGAACGCATACACCAGTGCCAGCACAAAAAGCGGAAAGACCAATTTGTGCGCGGTGTGGAAAAGGAAGGCACTCTGTGAAAGAATGTTATTCTCAGACAGACGTGGAAGGAAATCCATTACCGCATCCGGGAAACGGGAAAAGGAGCGCGGCCGTAAATCGCCAGCGCGCTCAGACAGAAGTACTGGCGGTGACACAAGAGCAGACAGGACAATCATCAGTGAGCAACAAGCAGACGCCCTTAGCAAAACCCTCAGTCGATTCCATAGTGACCCAGACCTACTCCCACCAAGGGCACAGTGTGCATTGGCAGCTTCAAAACTAGTATGCTTTCTAGATGAAAATCATGCAGAGATACCAACAGGTGTCCGCGGAGATTCACACAAAAAACAAGATTTCTTGATAGTTGGACAAGACAAATGCAGCATCCTTGGACTCATTGTTTATCCTACAGTTGTCTCTGCAGACAAAAATACCGAACTGACAGTTCTGGCAAGAGCGCTTCGTCCACCATTGACTGTGCCGGAAAATACTGTAGTTGCGAGAGCTTTCGCCTTGCCGCCACACGCCATTGGAGAAGTCATGTCAATCTTCGATGAAGAAGGGTTCCCTATGAAGGAACATGTTGAGGTACATACTACATGGGTGAAATGCATAGGTCGGGATCGACCCACACTCATGTGCCGATTGACATGCGGAGACAGGACAATAGCAATCAGAGGTATGCTCGATACAGGGGCAGATGTCACAGTAATATCATACATCTTTTGCCCATGCAATTGGAGCTTGGTCGCGCCCTTGGGTTCTCTCTCAGGCATAGGGGGAGTATCTCTGTGCCTGCAAAGTGAGAATTCCGTGGTTGTCACGGCCTCAGGACACAAGATGGCGATCATTCATCCTTTTGTCGTCCAAAAGCCGATCACAGTCTGGGGTTGAGACCTTTTGGCACAATGGGGCGTGAAGATAAAAGTGGATTTTTAATAGGGGTCATAGCGGCACTCGCCACATTGAAGTTGACATGGAGAACGGACAGTCCAGTTTGGGTGGATCAGTGGCCCCTTGAACGGAAAAAGTTGAGTGCTTTGAAAGACCTGGTCCAAGAACAGTTGCAGGCGGGACACATCAAGCCAACAGACAGCCCTAGGAACTCTCCAGTGTTTGTCATCAAGAAAAAGCTATCAGGCAAATGGAGGTTGTTACATGATCTCAGGAAGATCAATGACGTCATAGAAGACATGGGACCACTTCAGCTGGGACTTCCATCTGTCTCAATGATTCCCAGAGATTGGCCGCTTGTGGTCATTGACCTCAAGGATTGTTTTTTCAGTATCCAACTCCATCCGGATGACGCTCCGAGATTCGCCTTTTCAGTTCCGAGCATCAACAAGGAAACGCCTCTGCAGCGGTACCATTGGGTTGTCCTTCCACAGGGACTAAAAAATTCTCCGACGATCTGTCAATGGTCCGTGGCACGAGCTTTGGTACCAGCACGGAAGAAATTTCCAAAGGTGAAGATCATTCATTACATGGATGATTTGCTCATTGCAGCGTCAACACAAGAGGAGCTGCAAGAAGCTCGTGACTGTGTGATTGCAGAAGTGCATGAGGCAGGTCTGGAAATCAGCATTTCGAAGATTCAAGAGGTTGCACCTTGGAAATATCTAGGGTGGAAAATTTCAGAGAGAACAATAAAACCTCAAAAAATGGAGATCAGCACAAAGGTCAGCAATTTGCATGATTTACAACAGCTTTTGGGAGAGATCAACTGGATGAGGCCAGTTTTGGGAATCACAAACAGCGACATTCCAGCGTTGCTCGATCTTTTGAGAGGAGACATAGACATTCAATCTCCCAGAACACTCACGCCAGTAGCGAAGAAAGAGTTGGAGAAAGTCACAGACGCGATACAGGAAAGGCAGGCACATTGATTTATTCCAGTGTTGCCTTTTCAGTTGGCAGTGCTGGGGAAGAAAACACAGTTCCATGGTTTGATCTTCCAATGAGATGAATCACAGAAAGACTCTTTGATAATCATAGAGTGGGTCTTTCTACCACACAGGCCTTCAAAGACAATCCTCACAGATTTAGAGATGGCAGCACAAATCACCATAAAGGCGAGAGCAAGGTTGCTGACAATGGCAGGAGGGGAATTCTCAGTCATCAGATTACCTCTGAAGCAAGACTATTTCGATTGGGCAATGCAGCAATCAAAGGACCTATTAATCGCGTTGTTGGCTTTTCCGGGAATTTGCACAATCCATTTTCCACAGCATAGAATATTACAATCACAGGTATGCTACAGAGCAAAACCAAGAATAAGTGAAGAACCTTTGGACGGGATCATAGTGTTCACTGATGGCTCAGGAAAGACACACAAGTCAGTGATCACGTGGAGAAACTCAACGACAGGGGATTGGGAATCAGATGTGAGGATGGTTCAGGGCTCTCCAAAAATCGTGGAGTTGGCAGCCGTTGTCCAAGCGTTTCAGTTGTTCAAATAACCCCTCAATCAAGTCACAGATTCCGCATATGTTGCGAGTGTAGTCAAAAGATTGGAGGGTTCGCTCTTGAAAGAAGTCAGTAATGAGGTTTTATACTCATATCTGGCGAGCTTGAAAAAGTTGTTAGAGAGCAGGGAAAGAGAATATTTCATCACGCACATAGAGCGCACATGACACTTCCAGGGTTTTTAACGGAAGGGAATGCTCAGGCAGACAGGTTGACAATGCCCATTTCGCAAACACTGCCGGACATTTTTGAGCAGGCAAGATTGAGTCACGCGTTCTTTCATCAGAATGCACAGGCGCTGATGGAATCCTTTCGTCTCACAAAGAGTCAGGCAAGGGAGATCATTAGTGCTTGTCCAGACTGTCAGCTTGTGCAGCCACCTTCTTCTACAGGAGCAGTCAATCCGCGGGGATTGCAAAGTCTTCAGTTGGTGCAAGCTGATGTCACGAAGTATCCATCCTCTGGGAGGCTCAAAAATGTTCATGTTTCAGTAGATACATTCTCAGGTGCAGTCTTTGTTTCAGCACATGCAGGGGAAACAGCGGACCATGCTTGTCGACATTTTCTGCAAGCATTCGCATCAATAGGTGTGCCTCAGGAGATAAAAACAATGGTCCAACATATACAGGCAGGGTGCTTGACAGATTCCTGAAAAGATGGGGTGTTAAACATACCTTTGGTATTCCACATTCACCCACAGGTCAGGCAATAATTGAAAGAACACATCACACCCTGAAATCCCTTCTGGACAGACAAAGATGGGGTGAGCCAGAGGCAACACCTCACATGAAATTAAATAAGGCGCTGTATGTGTTGAATTTCCTAAACAGTTCATCCTCAGAACCTAATCCACCAATCGTGAGACATTTTTTAAACAGCACACAGGCAAAGCTAAGGGAAAATCCTTTAGTTTTGATCAGAAACCCAGAGAAAGGACAAATAGAGGGTCCTTTCAAACTAATCACTTGGGGCAAGGGTTTCGCTTGTGTCTCCACAGATTGAGGTCTGAAGTGGATGTCGGAGCGACACGTGAAGCCATTCCGAATGCGAGAACAGGAGAACGCTGATCTGAGAAACAGAGAGACGAGTACTCAGACAGAAGTCGGGACTCAGACTGCAAAGGATGACTTGGAAGAGAAATAAAAGGAACTAAAGACTTTGGGGGTTTTCCCTTTGGGGTCTTGAGTTAAAAACTTAAAATGGTTTCGCACAAAAGTGAAGTCATGAGTTTCAGGATGCTTATGTGCATCATTTTTTCATTCATTGCAATAAGCAATGGGGCAAATTTACCTATTAATCAACCAAAACAAAATGTATGGGAGGCTTTAGCTAAGGCAGCGAATTTGCATAGTATTTGTCCGACACACTCGAGGCCAGAGAGACCATTTTCAGCATGCATGGTTGGATTGCCAGGGGACGAATGGCCAATTCCAGGGCATTCCGCAGTTAACATTTCACAGGTCATTAAAGATCCTGTGAAGGAGTGGTGTGCTTGGGCACATCTACTTCCTGTGGCTTCTACAGAACCCCAGGAATTGGAGATTTTTGGGTCCATGACAATGGAACTCTGCATGCAGTTCGAAACTCCAAATGTCACAAAGGCAAAAACTATCGATTTGACTCCTAATCATGATTTCTATAAAAATGCATCAGCATGGTGCAAATACACAGAGAAAACTGCCAGAGGATCTATCCAAGTCCCAGTGCAATTGCCACGGGGTTTGTTTTTAATTTGCGGGGACAGAATTTGGCACAGCATTCCTGCTAATGCCACGGGAGGTCCATGCAGCATTGGGGAAATTTCAATGTTGTCGCCAGATTTGAAATCGCTGAGAGAGAAGAAGCGCAAAGAAAAAAGATCAATACAACATTATGCGGCAAATTGCAATGACGAAGTATTTACTTGGAACAAGGCAGCGAGAGTTGCTACAGCAATTTTCTCACCTCAAACAGCATCGGGGGTGGCCTTGACTCAACTCGACAGCATGCGTTGTTGGTTGAGCAAACATGCTCAGTCTGTGTCTGTCGCATTGAGTGACATGTTAAAAGACGTCAGTGGTGTACGACAGGCGACTCTTCAAAATAGAGCAGCGATCGATTACCTATTGCTCGCTCATGGACATGGGTGCGAAGAATTTGAAGGGATGTGCTGCATGAATCTCTCAGACCATTCAAGATCAATTCATGAAAGTATTCAGAATATAAAGGACAGCATAAATAAACTTGGCGAGATCACAGGATCATGGATCGATGATCTGGTAGAATTTTTTGACATCTCTCCCATATGGAGAGGAATTTTAAAGACACCATTCTATGTTTTAATAATTCTCTTAGTCCTCATACTTGTTATCTCGTGCATCTTTGCATGTCTAAACCGTGTCATGAGTCAGGTGGCAAAAGAGGTGTTTTTAGTGCAAACAGAAGGGGGAGATGTGGGATCTCAGCACAGCAGTCCTGATATGCAGAGACACCGAGACAACCGTTGGGGGGCTCAGAGGTCCTGAAACATGGCCAGAAGTGTCTGGTGGTTGGACTTTGACCCAGCACAGGAAACATCACCTGTATGAGGATGGGAGAATCACAGGGGATAAGTGGTGAAGAGATTGATTAGTTATGGTGTGAAACACAGGGTTTAGAATTTCGGTACAGGGGGGTGTTAGGGAGAAAAGATGGAGGAATTGGGGCGTGTCCTGTCCTTCTTCTTCTTCTTGTCGTCCATCTTCTATGGTGGTGGTGGCACTTTGAGATTGGTTCTTACTAAAAGTGCACTTGTCAATAAGGGTGAAAGGCATTGGGGGGAAAAGGTAAATATCTTATACATAGTTTTGGGTATAAAGACAACTGACTGCCCCGAGGGCACGCAGTGTGCTCATGGCTGATGTGCTGTGCGGACCTCTGTCTGGCCAAGAGAAGGTATTGTAGATAAAAAATTAATAAACACTGAAGACCAATAAAACCTGAAGACTCCTTTCGTCCTTTGGAGCGCGGGCTGCCCCCAAGGCTATCCCGAGCCTTTCTAGGCCATCAAAAAGAGCCAAGATCGGGACGGGTAGCAGGAGGTCTTTGTTCTGGAGCGTATGTGTGAGCACACAGAGGCTCATCCAGACCACCTCTGCATCTGGATCAGCCAGCTGCTCCACCAGGTGTGGATAGAGGAAGCATATTCCTCCGGTCTGTGTGCAAGACCAGGCTGTGCTGTGAAGCCGTGAATGGCCGCAGCACCAACAGCTGCTTGGGGCACTGGGGCAGCTGAAGCAGGAGGCAGGAGAGTTGGGAGCAGCTGCCTCTACTGCCAAAGGCCAGCCAAGCCCAGAGGTCTGCGTTGCCCAGCCCCACACTGCCAGCGTGGCCTCAGCCACTGCCCCCTTCTCACCAGCGAGGGCTCCTTGCTGAGCACCACAAGGCCTCTGAGCGCCAGGGGCAGTCTGTCCCTGCACTGGCTCAGCAGGTGCCTGGATACCACCAGCAGGGCACTGGGACCATGTTTGCTCAGGTCCAGACACTCCAGGACCTGAAAGGCACAGGGCAGTGATGGGGTAGCCGGCCGGCAGGAGCCCAGAGCCTCACAGGGCTGGGCCAAAGCAGCAGCAGTGGGTGCGGGCAGCCTCCCAGGCGGCTGCAGCTACGAGAGGCCCAAGAGCCGGGAGGCAGCTCAGCCAGGCAGCGCTGGCCATCAGGCTCACCTCCACAAAGAACGCCAGGGCAGGCAGATCCCAGCAGGGCTGCTTCCCAATGAGCAGGCTGAGCAGGTGTGAGGCCATATGAGGACACAAGGGGCTCAAGCCAAAATGCATCTCACTGGCAGGGGAAAAAGGCACCAACGCCCTGAGCCGAGCAGGCAGACCTCTCCCAGGCGTGGTGTCACAGAGGTCTGATCTTTCCCCAGCACTCTGCAAGGGGACATGGTGTGGGATCTCAGGATCTGAGTCCTGAGATGCCGGGCCTCCGAGACCACCCTTGGGGGGCCCGGGAGTCCTGGAATGTTGCCAGAAGTGTCTTGTGGCAGGACTTTGACCCTACACGGGAGACGACACCTCTATGAAGATAAGAGGACTTCACCGGGGTGAATGGCGAAAAGATTAGCTAATTAGAGGGTGAGACACAGGGTTTAGGATTTATGTACAGGGGGGTTTAGAGGAGTAAGATGGAGGAATTGGGGTGTGTCCTGCCCTCCTTCTTCTTCCTCTTCTCCTCCATCTTCTTTGGCCACGGTGGCATTTTTGGATTGGTTATTACTGAGAGTGCACCGAGTTATAAGAATAAATGGTATTGGGGAAAAATGATAAATATTGTACACGTAACAATGGGTATAAAAATACGTGGCGGTCCGGAGGACGGCACAGTGTGCTCATGGCTGACTGCTGAGCAGATCTCTGTTCGGCTGAAAGAACATCTTTTAGATAAACAATTAATAAACATAAAAACCGAAAGAAGAACTGAAGCCTCTTCTCGTCCTTCGATACGCGGGCTGCCCCAAGGCCACCTCGGGCCTTTCCAGGCCCCTCAAACAGCCGAGATAACCGGACACCTGGTGTTCCCTGGCGGGCACCACCACCACAACCTTTTGAGGGGGGCAGCACCCTCAAAGCCCTGAAGACCAGAGAGAAGAAGAAAACAAAAAGCCAACAGAGTCTGCAAAAAACAGCAGTCACTGAGGAATCCATCTCTCAGTTTCTGCCGAAGACAATTCGTAGCAGAACAGCCTGGACCGGAACCAGAAGGCGCCCTGGGACTACCTCTCGTGATCTGCTGGACAGAGACCGAGACCTCCGGACTGCCCTGATGATAGATTTGGTAAGAAAGCCTGGAAATAAGAACATGGGGGGCACACTTTCCCAGTAACAACAGGAAATTTTGTCCGCCCTACAGGGTGTGACACAAACGTATACAGAGGGAATTCCAAAGAAAAAATTAAAACAATTATTGCTATGGGCAAGGCTAAACTACCCACTGGCAGAAACGTGCCTGCTATTTGAAGTGGGGTTTTGGCAGGAGATAAACAGACACATATTTCTTAGCTACTAAAAAGCATGAGACAGCGTTGAAGCTGCTGTCTCCTGCAAGAATAATGCTGGAAGGGATTTCTATGCAAACAAAATTCCAGGAAGAAAACCTCCAGACGCAGCAGACATCTGGGGGGAGGGACCCTCTGAAAGAGGGGGGAAGCGAGACTCCAGGAAAAAAAAAATTAGCTCTGGCCTTTAAAGGCCGAGAGGAAAATGCTCTTGGAGAAAAAGAGCAAGGAACATTATTAAAATACCCGGTCTCAAAACCCAGAAACCCCGGGAAACCCCCAAAACGTCCAAAAACCCCAGAGAGCTTGGAGGACTCAGGAACAGAAGGGGGGGAGCAGGGGGGGGAGAGGGGACCGGGGGGCGCGCTTTCTCGCGATGCCGCGGCAACGGAGCAGGGAAGCCAGGCTGCAGCGGAGCAGGCGGGGAGCGCAGGTGAAGAAAAAACAAGGGATACGTGTTTTCGCGCGGCTTTGCTTGACTCAGGGCCGGGGGCAGCGGCGGCCCCGACCGGCAGGGATGCGGAAGCGTGTGCGGCGGGCGGAATTCGCGAAGGCTCGGGGAAGCCACAAACCAAAGCCGGGGCGTCTGACCCAAGCAGCGAAAAAGGGGGATTTGCGCAGCCCCAGAAAGCTGCCATGCGGGGACGTAGGAGGCGCACGGTTGTGACGTTAGAGCCCATGCGCAGATCCGCCAGGATTGCGGAACACACGCGGCTGCCGGCGGGGGGGAGGCTGCTTGTACCGGCAAAAGGGGAAATAGACACGGGGACGGAGGAGGAGGAGACAGAGTCAGGGGCAGACCAAAGGGGAGATATCTCAGGGGTGGAACAAGATGGAGACAGTGAAAGTAGTTCGGGAGACACAGGGAGCGGCTCGGAGAGCACGCAGGCGCAGAGAGCGCAGCGCGGGCGGGAGCGGGACACACCCCCTGTAACATCCCGGGCGAGGAGGGGCCGCGCCAGGGAGTTCATATGCCGGGGCCCCCCGCCTTCTCCAGACTTGGTGCCCTTGATCAAAACCCTTGGAGTCCAAGACTCACCCCCTCAGGAGAGACGTTCTGGTGTTCAAACCCCAATTTCAGCTGAATTAAAAGCCGAAAACACACAGTCCGGAACGGGGCGACCAACATGGCCACCGGCAGGAAGTGAAGCAGTAGAGTACGCTACGTCACCAGAGACAGGGAGGCCGGTGACAGTGCCATCTGGTGGCTGGAAGACAGAAGTGCACGCCATGCCGGATTGGATCGGCGGAGCCACAGCGCCATCTCGTGGCGAGACTGCAATAATGCAACAATTTTTCCCAACATTATATAAAAAGAAAAGCATTTTAAAGAAAACAACGCCAACACAACAAAGGGATTATCCATCGACTTCAAGGTTTCATGAAGATGATGAAAGCTCAGATGAAGAACAGCTACAAGAAGGAAATGTTATAAGGATCACAGCATCAGAAGGGGTTCCTATATGGATGCTGTCAGCAGCAGAAGCAACAAAGAGCTTCTTGCACTCAGTGGACACCACAAAAAAGAAACATCAACAAGATCCTCGAGCTTCCTTTTCGGATTTGGGAGCGAGGCCAAAAACCTCAAGGCGAAGAATGAGACGTGATGAACCAATGACATCCACAGTACCATTATTTATGCAAATTCCAACGGAACCTGAAGAAGAAGAAGCATTTCAGGAGCCGGTGAAGACGATGGATTGGAAGCGAATCAGAAAAGCGTTGGCAAAAGAAAAGCATTTATTTCCGGGATCAGGAGATCTGACAATGCCAGTGACATATGATGCCCAGGGACAGAACCCGAGGTGGGAAAGGATGGGTCATGAAATACTCAAGGATTTAGGGAAGGCGGCTCAAACTTTTGGGCTGAATTCACAATACTTCAAACAGCTACTAAGAGGGACATTCGCTACATATGATCTCACACCATATGACATTCGAAGTATTGTGGCAATGATTCTCACTGACACTCAAAGCCTTGTCTGGGAAAAAAGGTGGAGAAAATATCTCGCTGAATTACGGAACAGATACCGAGGTGGACCAAATGCAAACCTCACAGAGGGGCAGTTAGCAGGAGATCCTCCAGATGACAACCCAGGGGAACAAGCAGCTAGGCTGCCACGAAGAGTATTAAGTGACATCAAGGAGGCAGCGAGGATGGCAATTATGCAAATCGCACCAGCAGGAGCTCCAGAAGTCCCGTTCTCTTGCATCAAGCAAGGTCCCACAGAGCCATTCATGTCGTTCATCGATCGACTCACGCAAGCCGTGGATCGACAGGTGACGATAGAAGAAGCGAAGAGGCCTCTCTTGGAAAGCTTAGCTTTCGGCAATGCCAATCCGGATTGTCAACGGGTGATTAGCGCCATGCCAGGACGGCCATCCTTGGCAGAGATGGTGGAGGCATGCAGCAAGGTGGGAACACCTCAGCATGTCGCAGCGATTGTGAAGAACGAATTGAGAGAGGAATGGGAGAATCAATTAAAGGGACATTCAGAAAAGCAAGCAGAGGACAAGACACTGGAAAAGATGCTGGAAAAAATACTGCATCAACAGAATGAGAACATCAACAAAGTTCTTGCGACGATGCAGAAAAAGAACAATCCCCCAAGAGGACACTGCTATAGATGTGGGGAGCTTGGGCACATGAAAAGGAACTGTGCACAAACACATACGCCAGCGCCGGTACAGAAGGCGGAAAGGCCAGTTTGCGCACGGTGCGGGAGAGGAAGACACCCTGCGAAAAAATGTTATTCCCGGACAGACGTGGATGGAAATCCGTTACCGTATCCGGGAAACGCGAGGCGCAGCGCGGACCAGCGCGCTCAGACAGAAGTACTGGCGGTGTCGCAAGAGCAGACGGGGCAATCATCAGTGAGCAACAAGCAGACGTCCTCAGCAAAACCCTCAGCCTATTCCACAGTGACCCAGACCTCCTCCCACCAGGGGCACAGTGCACATTGGCAGCTTCAAAATTAGTATGCTTTCTAGACAAAAGTCATGCGGAAATACCAACAGGTGTCCGCGGGGACTCATATAAGAAGCAAGATTTCCTGATAATTGGACAAGATAAGTGCAGTATTCTTGGACTCATTGTTTATCCAACAGTTATCTCAGCGGATAAAAATACAGAATTGACAGTGTTGGCAAGAGCACTTCATCCACCATTGACTGTACCAGAAAACACTGTGGTTGCGAGAGCCTTTGCACTGCCGCCACACGCAGTTGGAGAGGTCATGTCAATCTTTGACGAAGAAGGTTTCCCTATGAAGGAACATGTTGAAGTACATACAACAGGGGTGAAGCACATAGGTCGAGACCGACCCACGCTCACATGCCAATTGACATGCGGGAACGGAACAATAGCGATCACAGGCATGCTCGATACAGGGGCGGATGTAACAGTGATATCATACATCTTTTGGCCACGCAGCTGGAGCTTGGTCGCGCCACTGGGTTCTCTCTCAGGCATAGGGGGAGCATCTCTGTGTCTGCAAAGTGAGAATTCTGTCATTGTCACGGGACCAGGAGACAAGATGGCGGTCATTCGTCCTTTTATTGTCCAAAAGCCGATCACAGTCTGGGGTTGAGACCTTTTGGCACAATGGGGTGCGAAGATCAAAGTGGATTTTTAGTAGGGGTCACTGCAGCACTCCCCACACTGAAACTGACATGGAAAACCGATGATCCAGTTTGGGTGGATCAGTGGCCCCTTGAGCGGAAAAAGTTGAGTGCTTTGAGAAACCTGGTCCGAGAACAATTGCAGGCGGGACACATCAAGCCAACAGACAGCCCTTGGAATTCTCCAGTGTTTGTCATCAAGAAAAAACTATCGGGCAAATGGAGATTGTTACACGATCTCAGGAAGATCAACGAAGTCATAGAAGACATGGGATCGCTTCAATTGGGACTTCCATCTGTCTCAATGATTCCCAGAGATTGGCAGCTTGTGGTCATTGACCTCAAGTATTGTTTTTTCAGTATCCCACTCCATCCAGATGATGCTCCGAGATTCGCCTTTTCAGTTCCGAGTATCAACAAGGAAACGACTCTGCAGCGGTACCATTGGGTCGTTCTTCCACAGGGTCTGAAAAACTCTCCGACGATCTGCCAATGGTACGTGGCACGTGCTTTGGCACCAGCACGGAAGAAATTTCCAAAGGTAAAGATCATTCATTACATGGATGATTTGCTCATTGCAGCATCAACACAACAGGAGCTGCAAGAAGCTCGTGACTGTGTGATCGCAGAGGTGCAAAAGGCAGGTCTAGAAATCAGCATTTCGAAGATTCAAGAGGTTGCACCTTGGAAATATCTAGTGTGGAAAATTTCAGAAAGAACAATAAAGCCTCAAAAAGTGGAGATCAGCACCAAGATCACCAATCTGCACCATTTGCAACAGCTTCTGGGAGAAATCAACTGGATGAGGCCGGTTTTGGGAATCACAAACAGCAACATCCCAGCGTTGCTCGATCTTTTGAGAGGAGACACAGACATTCGGTCTCCCAGGTCACTCACGCAAGAAGCAAAGAAGGAATTGGAGAAAGTTGCAGACGCGATACAGAAAAGGCAGGCACATCGATTTGTTCCAACATTGCCTTTTCAGTTGGCAGTGCTGGGGAAGAAAACACAGTTCCATGGTTTGATCTTCCAATGGGACGAGTCGCAAAAGGACTCTTTGATAATCATAGAGTGGATTTTCCTACCACACAGGCCCGCAAAAACAATTCTTACAGATTTGGAGATGGCAGCACAGATCATCATAAAAGTGAGAACAAGGTTGCTGACGATGGCAGGAAGAGAATTCTCAACCATCAGGTTACCCTTGAAACAAGACTATTTCGAGTGGGCGATGCAACAATCGAAAGACCTGTTAATCGCATTGTTAGCGTTCCCGGGAACTTGCACAATCCACTTTCCGCAACACAAGATACTGCAATCGCAAATATGTTATAAAACAAAACCAAGGATAAGTGAAGAACCTTTGGACGGGATCACAGTGTTCACGGATGGCTCAGGGAAGACACACAAGTCAGTGATCACGTGGAAAAACTCAACGACAGGGGATTGGGAATCTGACGTGAGGAAGGTTCAGGGCTCTCCACAAATTGTGGAGTTGGCAGCTGTTGTCCGAGCATTTCAGTTGTTCAAACAACCTCTCAATCTGGTGACAGACTCCGCATATGTTGCGGGTGTGGTCAAGAGATTGGAAGGTTCGCTCTTGAAAGAAGTCAGTAATGGGGTTTTATACTCCTATCTGACGAGCTTGAAGGCATTGCTAGAGGGCAGGGAAAGAGAGTATTTTATCACACACATTAGAACGCACACGACACTTCCGGGATTTTTAGCGGAGGGAAATGCTCGAGCGGACAGGTTGACAATGCCCATTTCGCAAACACTGCCAGACATTTTCGAGCAAGCAAGGTTAAGTCATGCGTTTTTTATCAGAATGCGCAAGCGCTGATGGAGTCCTTTCGTCTCACAAAGACTCAGGCGAGGGAGATCATTAGTGCTTGCCCAGACTGTCAGTTTGTGCAGCCACCTTCTTCCACCGGAGCTATCAATCCGCGGGGGCTGCAAAGTCTTCAGTTGTGGCAAGCTGATGTCACGAAATATCCATCTTTTGGGAGGCTCAAAAATGTTCATGTTTCTGTAGATACATTCTCAGGTGCAGTCTTTGCTTCAGCACATGCAGGGGAAACAGCAGACCATGCTTGCCGACATTTTCTGCAAGCATTTGCAGCATTAGGTGTGCCTCAGGAGATAAAAACAGATAACGGTCCAACGTATACAGGCAGGGTGCTTGACAAATTCCTGAAAAAATGGGGTGTCAGACACACGTTCGGTATTCCACATTCACCCACAGGTCAAGCAATCATTGAAAGAACACATCACACCCTGAAATCCCTTCTGGATAGACAGAGAAGGGGTGAACCAGAGGCAACACCTCACATGAAATTAAATAAGGCACTGTATGTGTTGAATTTCCTAAATAGCTCATCCTCGGAACCTAATCCACCAATCGTGAGACACTTTCTAAATAGCACACAGGCAAAGCTAAGGGAAAACCCTTTGGTTTTGATTGGGAACCCAGAGACAGGACAAATAGAGGGTCCTTTCAGACTAATCACTTGGGGCAAGGGTTTCGCTTGTATCTCCACAGATCGAGGTCTAAAGTGGGTGTCGGCGTGGCACGTGAAGCCATTCCGGACGCGAGAACCCGAAAACGCTGATCCGAGAAACAAAGAGACGAGTACTCAGACAGAAGTCGAGACTCAGGCCGGAAAGAGCGATCCCGAAGAAAAATAAAAAGAAACTAAGGACTTTGGGGATTTCTGTATAAAAGCGTAATAATGAGTATCATGATGCTTATGTGCATCATTCTTTCATTCATTGCAGCAAGTAAGGGAGAAGATTTACCTGTAAATCAGCCAAGGCAAAATCTATGGGAGACTTTGGCTCAAGCAGCAAATCTAGATAGTATTTGCCTGACACATTCGAGGCCAGGAAAACCATTTTCTGCATGCATGGTTGGATTGCCAGTGAACGAATGGCCAGTTCCAGGGCATTCCGCAGTTAACATTTCACAGGTCATTGAAAATCCTGTGAAAGAGTAGTGTGCTTGGACACATCTACTTCCTGTGGCTTCTACAGAACCTCAGGAATTGGAGATTTTTGGGTCCATGACAATGGAATTCTGCATGCAGTTTGAAGTTCCGGAGGCCACAAAGGCAAAAACTATCGATTTAACTCCCAATCATGAGTTTTATAAGAATGCATCAGCTTGGTGCAAATACACAAAGAGAACTGCCAAAGGATCAATCCAAGTCCCAGTGCAATTGCCACGGGGTTTGTTTTTAATTTGCGGGGACAGAATTTGGCACGGCATTCCTGCTAATGCCACGGGAGGTCCATGCAGCATTGGGGAAATTTCAATGCTGTCGCCTGATTTGAACATGTTAAGAGAGAAAAGGCGCAGAGGAAAAAGATCAATCCAAAATTATGCGACAGACTGCAATGACGAAGTATTTTCTTGGGATAAGAAAACAAGCATTGCTACGGCAATTTTCTCACCTCAAACAGCATCAGGGGTGGCTTTGACTCAGATCGACCACATGGGTTGCTGGTTGAGCAAACATGCACGATCTGTGTCTGTCGCATTGGATGACATGTTAAAAGACGTTAGTGGTATAAGACAGGCGACTCTTCAAAACAGAGCTGCAATCGATTATCTATTGCTCACCCATGGACATGGGTGTGAAGAGTTTGAAGGGATGTGCTGCATGAATCTCTCAGATCATTCAAAATCAATTCATGAAAGTATTAGAAATATAAAAGACAGCGTAAATAAGCTTGGCGAGATCACGGGATCATGGATTGATCAGCTGGCAGATTTCTTTGACATTTCTCCTATTTGGAGAAGAATTTTAAGGGTAGGGTTTTACGTTTTAATAGTCCTACTAGTCCTCATGATTGTCGTCCCGTGCATTTTTGTATGTCTGAAGCGCGCCATGAATCGGGTGATAAAAGAGGTTTTCTTGGTGCAAACAGAAGGGGGAGATGTGGGATCTCAGGATCTGAGTCCTGAGATGCCGGGCCTCCGAGACCACCCTTGGGGGGCCCGGGAGTCCTGGAATGTTGCCAGAAGTGTCTTGTGGCAGGACTTTGACCCTACACGGGAGACGACACCTCTATGAAGATAAGAGGACTTCACCAGGGTGAATGGCGAAAAGATTAGCTAATTAGAGGGTGAGACACAGGGTTTAGGATTTATGTACAGGGGGATTTAGAGGAGTAAGATGGAGGAATTGGGGTGTGTCCTGCCCTCCTTCTTCTTCCTCTTCTCCTCCATCTTCTTTGGCTACGGTGGCATTTTTGGATTGGTTATTACTGAGAGTGCACCGAGTTATAAGAATAAATGGTATTGGGGAAAAATGATAAATATTGTACACGTAACAATGGGTATAAAAATACGTGGCGGTCCGGAGGACGGCACAGTGTGCTCATGGCTGACTGCTGAGCAGATCTCTGTTCGGCTGAAAGAACATCTTTTAGATAAACAATTAATAAACATAAAAACCGAAAGAAGAACTGAAGCCTCTTCTCGTCCTTCGATACGCGGGCTGCCCCAAGGCCACCTCGGGCCTTTCCAGGCCCCTCAAACAGCCGAGATAACCGGACAACATGGGGCCCTTGGGAGGCAGCTGCTGCTGGGCATCCTCCTCTCCCAGCCTTTTCCAGTCTGCTCGGCCCTCCCTCGCTGACAAGGCCCTCTCGCTTACAGCCCCAGGGACTGTGTTGGGCACTCTGGGCAGGGGGCACAAATGCTGACAGTGGCGGTGGGGAGTAGGGGATCTCACCTGGCCAGCAGACCCGCTGCATAGTGCTGGGTGTCAGCACAGAGCAGCTTCTCCCAGACCCGCTTGTTCTCCAGAGCCACCAGCTTCTTGTCAAAGCCCAGGCAGGAGAGCAGAGCCTTCATGTTCTGCACTGCAAACCTGTGCACCGAGCAAAGGCCAGGTCACTCTGGGAGTGCAGGCCCTAGCCATGAGGGCGTGGGAAGGAAAGGGCGACTGGCACCTGTGGGGATGGCAGGGAAGGCCGTGTTCTTCCCGGCACGCTCTCCAGAATCTCCCAGTTTAAACATCCCCTGGCATCTGCTCTGTGGTGGTGAAAATTTGCAAGAGCAGAGCCACAAACAGTTGGGGAGAATGAAGCAGAATGTCACAGTGCCACTCACACATGGAGGCAATCCTCCACAGCACCAGAGTTGCCTGCAAGAGACAAAGCAGCCCGAGGCAGCGCTCAGTACCAGGGTGTCAATGAGGCAGGGCCCGAGGAGAGATGCAGGGGGAGCATGCGGCCTGCTGCCCCTGAGCCTGCCCTTAGGCCAGCTTTGAGCCCAGGCAGGGTGCTGCAGGCTAGGGAGAGCAGGGAGAGCTGCTGGAGAGGCAACCAGGAGGGCGAGCAAAGATCAGCTCCAGAAACTCACAGCCAGGGCAAAGACAGCCTTGTCTTCGCAGGAGAAGCTGCTACAGGGCGGTTGCTACTCCATGGCAGAGAGCAGCGCTGGAAGCACCTCCTGGGCGGCCACTCCAGACGTGCCGATGGCTCTCCACATCAGCATGGTGGCTCTGCGTGAGCAGAGCTGTGCGTCAGCACTGTGCCCTGTGCGGCTGCGTGGGGCTGGGTGACAGAGCCCTGGTGCCCTGAGGGGCCGGGAGAGAGCATGGCAGAGCCTCAGAAAACAGAGGGGCCCAAGGCTCCCGCAGCTCTCCACCTGTCTGGTAGAGCCCACTGGACAGGCTGTACAGGGTGAGGGGCCCTACGGGCTGGTGAGCACCGAGCTCTCGAGGCACTTGTGGTCTGTACCTGTCACACGTTGGGGCACCGCATAGGAGGCTCATCACCACTTGAACAGGGTGTTCCTCCGTCAGGCTCAGAATCTCCATTTGCAGCCTGGCATCCATGGTGACACAGGACGCCAGTCTCCAGAGAATATCCCTGACCATGACGCGGTGTGGGGAAGACTTGGAGTGCTGTCCAAGGGAGACTCTTTCCCAGCTTCCCCCAAGAAGTGCTTGCCTTCCCACTCCACTGTAATGGCCTCAAAGGCTGAGGGGGTTCAGCGGATGTATCTTGAGGAGCCACATGATCCTGGGAAGCCTTAAGCCCTGGCCCCAGGTTGCTTAGCTGTGGAGAGCTTTGTTCAGACATGGCTTATAGAAAAAGGCCATGATCACATACAGCTGATTAAAAAGTAAAAGGCAGCTGTAAGAAGCAAGTTCTCAGGCTTTTCCTTAAAAACAATAAATACCTTGTCCTTGGCTAAGTTATGAGAAAAACATGGTGGAAAACATGGAGTCCTTGAAGGGTACTCAATAATAAGTCAACAGCAGGATGAGGAAAACAAGTATTAGCCTCAACAAGAAACCACAGGTATTGACAGCAAAGGAGGGGTTGGTGTGTAATCTGTAACCAATGATGAGCTTGGGTTTTGCAATATGTATGAACCTAATTAATACTACTATAAAAGTGTGTAAGCTGGATCAATAAATCTGAGATCGATGCTCATCAATCGGATGTGTGCACGTTCTCCCTTCACTTTCGTCAAATGGTGAACCTCGATCGAGATACTGCGACACACCACAAAGGAGTGAAGAACTGGGTCAGGTCCTGAAGCAGCCAGGATGGCAGAAAAGCGCAGAGAAAAAAAGAAAAAGGGAGAAAAAAGAAGCTGAGACGCGCCGTGCCTCGGGCGATCGTAAAGGCGAGCCTGCCTGAAACGTGCTGCTGTACCTTGAAGAGCTGCAACAGCGCTGACGATTTAGGTATGGAAAGGCAAGCAGCATATGATTTATTTACTGCCTTTTTACAAAAAAGGCAGGTTAAGGGAATAGATTTGCAAGAGGATTTACCAGGGCTTTTGACTTATGGATATGCTAGGGGAGTTTTTATTAACCCCCCTACGATTCACGAGTTAACGGAGTGGCGTAAATTCGGTGATTTGTTGTGGGAGGCCACTTTAGAGGACGATAAAACTGCCAAGAATTTAGGTAAATTATGGAGGGTGGTTCACAATGAATTACTGCAGCACCAGGCCGAGAGAAAGGCTGCCGTGCAGGCAACAGCTGCTCATGGGCATAATAAAGATTACAATCAGGAGGCGGGAACACCACTAGCTCCTGCAATGAGGACGGTTTTGTTACCTGCTTCGCTGCCCTCCTCTGCTTCAGCAAGCCAGGCTATACAGTGCGCTTCTGAGGCTTCTGCACCCCCTGAACAACAGAAGCCGTTGCCATGACCACCAGATAGGCTCCCGCAAAGTAATGAGCCAATCCCTGGGGCGGAAAACGACCTAGCGGAGGCTATTGTGAGGGAGCGACGGGAGGCGTGGGCTTCATTTGCAAGAGAAGCCATGGAAAAGGGGGAAGAGGAAGTTATCAGTGCTGCTACCCAGCTAGCCAAACAGATGTTAGACTATATTTTTGATACCAGTCTTCTTTTGGTGAATGATTGTCGTGGGATAGCTAAATTGGTCTTTAGTCAACATCAGCAGTTGTTATTTAATGCTCATTGGCAAGGGCTTGTGAACGAGTGTGTGGCAGTACAGAGGCAGCAGGGAGACCCTCTCCATGGTATAACTGTTAATGAGCTTATGGGCCTATGACCTTTTCTTCATACCGAGGCACAAGCTTTGCTGGGGCAAGAGAAGTGCCGGGAGGCTATGAGGTTGGTCAGGCTCGCTATAGAGAGGGTAAAAGAGCCAGGACGGGTACCCGTGTATATGGGAATTAAGCAAGGGAGAGAAGAATCATTCGGCTCATTTATTGATAAAGCTGCTGCTGCAATCGAAAGGGCCGGGGTGCCAGAACAAATGAGGGGGGCATTACTTAATCAGTGTGCTCTTCAAAATTGTAATTCTACTACTAGGACCGTGCTTAATACTCTGGGTGCCAATTGGACCATAGAAAAGGCATTAGAGAGGTTGGCTTTGATGCCAACAGGACCGCAAGCCTTTGTAGTAGATGCGCTCAAACAATTAGGAATAGGCTTACAAGAACAGGCAAAGTCCTCTCAAAGTCAGGTGTTAGCTGCTCTTGCACCGCTTCAAGCGTCAGCTGCACTGGCACCAACAAGTAGAGGGAACTGCATGAAATTTTATCGATGCGGAGGCATGGGTCATATGCGCTGGGAATGCCAAGCCACAGGACAATGGTGACAAAAATGGCGCTTGGATACTCACAATACGGGCGCTTGCAGACGGAAATCGGGAAATTTCCCCAGGAGCGCACACCGCAGTGACCGCGCCCCAACACAAGTCATCGCTGCAGCAGCAACAGCACCCCCTCCTGCCTCCAACCCGCCACAATAGAGAGCCTCGGCCTGGACCTGGCAGCCGCAGTAGATGCTACGTTGATGACCCCGCACCCACAAAACATTCCAACAGGGATTCATGGACCTATTGTTATACAGGATAAAGCGGTGAGTGCGTTGCTTTTCGGAAGATCATCTGCATCTATGTTGGGATTATGTGTTTTGCCTGGCGTCATTGATGCAGATTACATGGGAGAGATTATGGTGATGGCGTATACCCCTTTTCCCCAGCTCCAGATCAATAAGGGACAGAGGATTGCTCAGCTAGTACCACTTGAGCAAATGACTAAGGGATTGCAGCCTATAAAAGGACAAGAGAGGGAGGAAAGTGGTTTTGGTTCTACTGGAGGACTTACCTTGTTGACTTTAAACCTTTCTGAGAGACCCAAGAAAAGGATGGAAGTAGAATTCAAAGGACAAAAAAGGTCATTTTCAGGTCTGCTGGACACTGGAGCAGATTCCAGCATCATTAGCCCTAGCTGTTGGCCTCAACACTGGCCTTTGCAGCCAGCAGCCACCACAGTGACCGGGGTCGGAGGATTTACCCTGGCTAGTCGTTCGCCTCCTCTCCGGGTTCACATAGATGGAAAACAGCTGACATCTATTTTTTCAGTAGTCCAATTACCACCTACCGTGCAATGCCTTATAGGGCAGGACATTATGGCTCAGTTGGGGGTGGTTTTAACTAATGAAGACCCTTTGGAGAAAAAGCCATTGCTTGGACTTTCCCGATTCCTATCACACCTGAACTGTTGACACCCTGGTATGGGTTAAGCAACGGCCCTTAAAAGAGGAAAGTCTGCAACACGCCCATCAGCTGGTATCAGAACAATTTCAACAGGGACACCTGCGGTTATCTACCAGCTCCTGGAATACTCCAGTTTTTGTAATAAAGAAAAAATCTGGGAAGTACAGGTTGCTCCACGATTTGCGTGCTGTTAATGATCAAATGGAGCCTATGGGCACATTACAACCTGGACTACCTAATCCTGCCATGATTCCAAAGGATTGGCCTCTGCTAATCATTGACCTGAAGGATTGTTTTTACACTATTGCCCTTCATCCACAGGATATGCGACTGTTTGCCTTTACATTGCCTGCAATTAACAGGGAAGGGCCTGAACAAAGGTTTGAGCGGACTGTACTTCCACAGGGAATGCACAACAGCCCCACCTTGTGTCAGCTTTATGTTAATGCAGCATTGCAACCATTAAGAAAACAATGGCCGAGCACAGTGATATATCATTACATGGATGATGTCTTGTTTGCTCAGCCC
The DNA here is from genome assembly GCF_047830755.1 of Zonotrichia albicollis. Lineage (NCBI taxonomy): Eukaryota > Metazoa > Chordata > Aves > Passeriformes > Passerellidae > Zonotrichia > Zonotrichia albicollis. The sequence continues at coordinate 2,103,869 of NC_133827.1, read as the reverse complement.
GTGCCTTTTACAGAACAACAAATCCAGAAAATAAGGACCATGCTGGCACAGTATTCTTTGGTAATAGCTCCTGAGAAAATTCAAACAACAGTCCCCTGGAAATATCTCGGATGGTCCATGTCAGAGCAAACCGTAAAACCGCAGAAATTGCAGTTGAAAACAAGGGCGGCAACTTTAAATGATGCTCAAAACTTTTGGGTGATTTGCAGTTATTAAAACCAATAGTGGGAATACCCAACGAACTATTAAATGAATTGCGCCTGCTACTAAAAGGAACTGACCCAACCTGCCCAGTGCAAGTCACTGACAAACTACAGCGGGTCATCCAGCAAATTTTGGACTGTGTTACACATGGACAGGTTTATCGAAGGGATCCAGAACTACCCATAGACTTGACCATTTGGAATGGTCCACAATATCTTCTTGGATCGCTAACACAATTTAAAAAGAAAACGGGGGAGACACGGATACTAGAATGGATCTCCCCTCCGCTACAGCAAACTAAAACTCTTTTTCAAAAAGTTGAAATGCTAGCTGATCTAATAAAGAAAGGCAGAGAAAGGATGTTACAGGTGGCTGGGGCGGAACGAGCTATCATCAGGATGCCAATGACAAAGGACCCTTTGGATTGGTATCTGAACAACTCAAAAGATCTGCAGGAAGCTCTTTTAGGCGCATGTTGCCCCATTGAAACGGACAAGCTTCAACCAGCTCTGGTTCAGTGGATAGGGGATTGGGACTGGATAACTCGCCCAAAGCGAGAAAACTCCCCTATACCAGATGCTATAACTGCTTTTACAGATGCTGGCAGGAAGTCAAGAACTGCTGCAATAACTTGGCAAGAAAAGGGAGTATGGAAACATCACATTCTGCAAGCAGAGGCAGTGGACAGCCTACAAACTATGGAACTGTTAGCAGTGGTATGGGCAATGGCACAGCTTAAGGAACCGTTGAATGTTGTTACAGACTCTTTGAATGTTGCAGGAGTTGTAGCAAGAATTGAAGATGCCTCCATAAAGGAGGTACAAAATCAGAGACTGTATGAACTGTTAATGCAGCTGAAGAAGGCTACAAGATCAAGGGAGCACGCTTATGCCGTGATTCATGTTAGGAGCCACAAATGGAATGTTGGTTTAGGAGAAGGGAATGATAGGGCAGATAAATTGGTTACTATAACCCAAAACACACCCCTGTCAAAGCATCAATTGGCACGAGAAGCTCACTCAATGTTTCACCAAAATGCAAAAGGCTTAAGTAGAGAATTTAAGGTAACACTCGCCAAAGCAAAAGCCTTCGTGAGGGCCTGTCCAACTTGTAGTCACCATAATGGGGGTAGTGGTTTAGGCCTAGGAGTAAACCCACGAGGCCTGCAAACAAACGACTTATGGCAAATGGATGTCACACACGTCCCTAGTTTTGGCAGGCTAAAATACGTACATGTGTCTATTGATACCTATAGCAAATATATTTGGGCAACGGCTCAGACAGGAGAAAGAGCTATACATGTGGAAAGGCATTTGTACAGTTGCTTTGCAGTGATGGGTACACCAAAAAGAATTAAAACAGATAATGGTTCTGCCTATATGAGCCAGAGGATAAGGAGATTCTTAAGAAATTGGGCTATCGAACATGTTACAGGTATCCCAAACTCCCTGACAGGGCAAGCCATCATCGAAGGGGCAAATGGTACCTTGAGAAGGTATTTAGCCAAGCATGAGGGAGTAACTGACCCCCAGGCGAGGTTGCTAAAAAGTTTGTTTGTGATCAATCACTTGTGTCTATTTGGGGATGCAGAGCAACCCCCGGCGGAGTTGCATTATAAGCCACAAGAGGTTGCTGAGCAGAAAAGAAATATGGGTAAGATACAGGGACCCCAAGACAGGGCTGTGGAAGGATCCTGCTAAGGTCCTGTTCTGGGCAAAGGCATATCTCTGTATTTCCAGCCCTGCAGGAGCACTGTGGGTACCTGCCAAGTGGACTAAACCTGTTCTTGATGCAGCGATTCGTGGACCACCTCACGGAAGGGGACAAGGAACATCTGGAGAAGAAACTGCCCCTGATCCTGCCACCACTACTGGTACAGCTGAAGGGACACTCGAAAGCGGTCGACAGGGCCGTTACGCGCCGCTGCCGGACGGCCAAGGAACTGGTTGACACCGTCGAATCATTATCATCTTTCCCATAAGGGACCGGCAAGGGAGAACTGCCTTGACTGCCGCAGCCCGGATTGTGCTGCTTGGGTAGCACTATATTGTGGGGGTTGTGGTAGGACCTTTTGGGTGGAACAGTCATTGCTTTGGCATTTGTGGTGTAACACCTGTGACCATAAAAACACATAGGGCCATGATTGGGAATGGGAACTACGGAGACAGACAGGGCTAAATACAGCTTCAGCCTTAGATCTTTATGAGTCTCACGAACAGAAAATTTTGGCTTACTATCGGTGGGAGGTACAGTATATTCTGAAAAGGGTTAATGCTCAAAGTAGGTCATACATAGCCTCCACAAGGTGTAGAAAATTGGTGCCCTTAACACGGCGTTCTGTTGTAGGACCCGTTAAAGGAGATCCTGATAAGGCATTAGATCACTGCATTAGGAAACTACAGGGGTGGAGATTACAAGTGTCAGGAGCGGCAAAGTTAAGGACTGATAAGAAAAAGAAAGCAAGAGAGAGAACAGAGAAATGAGGCTTATTATTGTTATACTGCTTACTGCAATGGTGGCTGGAGTAGTAGGGGTAACTCACTCCAATAACCAAGAGATAATATATGGATAACGCTTGCTAATCAAATTAACCAATCATCGCTTTCTCTCGGCCTTGGAAGGGTTGCTAATCCATTTCAAACATGCTTGGTGGGACTCCCAGTGTGGTCTCCTTGGGAATTTTGCAGTCTGATCAATAACCAAACTCTATGCATGCATAATATGACAAACATTAAACTACCCACGCAACAAGGGTATACTGCAAGTCAAAGTGATGGCTACCGCCAATGCTTAATAATCTGATCACTTAATACTCCTTTGCACTCTCCTCCAGAGGAATTTGATCTTTTTGGAAGTGCAAACACCAGTATGACTAACACCTCAAACAGTGGATGGTTCAGAAGTTGAATCAGCATAGAGGAACATGGGCTACTTTAGATTCATCTCTTAGTCTGGGCACAGTGTCTTGGCAGCTTTACAGCCAATGTAATGGCACTAACATCATGACACCAATGAAATTACCCACAGGGATATTTTTAATTTGTGGGGACAGAGCCTGGAATGGTATACCAGCCCGGCCACAGGGTAGACCTTGTTATTTGGGAAAATTGTCATTATTTCACCCCAATGTATCTATATTAATGCAACTAAGCCAAAATGAAGCAGACAGAGGCGTAGCCTACATGACTTACACTGTAGTCAGATAGGAGACCCACGGTTCTGGAGTGAGCTGAAGCAAGTAGTGGTTTCAACTATCTTGCCAGGAGGTGCTGCAAACAAAGCTATGGACTTTGCAAAACAACTGGGGTGCTGGGCTAAGGGTGAATTGAATAAGACGTCACAAATTTTAGATATGATAACTGCAAATGTACAAAGTGTTAATGATGCTGTTTTGCACAATAGAGCCATTATAGACTTTTTGTTTTTAGCACAAGGCCACGGGTGTGAAGAGTTTGAAGGGATGTGCTGCATGAATTTGTCTGATCACTCTGTATCTATTCATGCTAAGATAAAACAGTTGCAGCAGGGACTTCACAATCTCAAAGAAGAAGAAGGACTGGGAATTGATGAATGGCTTAAAAGTGTGGGACTTGGCCCGTGGCTGCGGAAGCTTGTGACATATTCTATAAGGATACTAGGTGTGCTTTTAATGCTTTTGCTTATTTTACCTTGTATTTTTAATTGTATTCAAAATATGGTCAGTGGAATGATAGAAAGAACTTGGCAGACTAACCTCCTTGCGCAAAAAGAAAAAAAAGGGGAAGTGTGGAGAGCTTTGTTCAGACATGGCTTATAGAAAAAGGCCATGATCACATACAGCTGATTAAAAAGTAAAAGGCAGCTGTAAGAAGCAAGTTCTAAGGCTTTTCCTTAAAAACAATAAATACCTTGTCCTTGGCTAAGTTATGAGAAAAAAATGGTGGAAAACATGGAGTCCTTGAAGGGTGCTAAATAATAAGTCAACAGCAGGATGAGAAAAACAAGTATTAGCCTCAACAAGAAACCACAGGGATTGACAGCAAAGGAAGGGTTGGTGTGTAATCTGTAACCAATGATGAGCTTGGGTTTTGCAATATGTATGAACTTAATTAACACTACTATAAAAGTGTGTAAGCTGGATCAATAAATCTGAGATCAATGCTCATCAATCGGATGTGCGCTCGTTCTCCCTTCACTTTTGTCACTTTACCTGCTGTGGAGAAGCAGAACGCTCCTGGAAAACCTCCAGAGTGGGTGCAGGAGCCACAGTCAGTGTGGGCACGGCATGAGTCTCTGGCATGCCCTGAGCCTGGGTGTGGGTGACAGCCATGCCCTCAGTCAGGGCCATGCCAGCCTCCGCCCTGCCCTGGGCCATGTCCAGCTTAGAGGCTGCTGTGAGCTCCGAGGATGCTGAGATGGCTGCAGCCTCTGCCCGGAGGCCTGAAGTCAGGCTGGGCCGTGCCCTCGGTGCCGGTGCTACTGGTCTTTGTGCGGCCCAGGTGCAGAAACCTCCGCAGTGTCTGCAGCAGAAGGAAGGGAGGGAAGGGAGAGACATTCCATGGCCTGCTCCAAGCGCAGGGATCAGCCGAGCACCACCAGTAGGCCTGGCCCAGGTGGGGATGGTGCAGGCACCTGTGCTGCTCTGTGGAAGTGCCCACGGGTGGGCTCCTGCTCTTGAGTTGGGTCCCTGGCTGCATCTGTTAAAGAGCAAGCGCAGCCAGAGGTGAGGGGATGCAGGAGAGGTTGGAGAAAACAGCCCAGCCGTGTGCTCTCCAGGCAGGGACAGCCCCACGGGAGCCCAGGGGATGGAGCACGGCCATTCGGGGGTGCAGCCCTAGTCTATCTCCCATCTCGTCCATGGGAATGTCCACAGGGATGGGATGGGATGGGATGGGATGGGATGGGATGGGATGGGATGGGATGGGATGGGATGGGATGGGATGGGATGGGATGGGATGGCGCCAAGCTGGCTGTGGGCACCGACCCTGTGGCCCAGCTCTGCCACTCACCCTCCTGTGGCAGCTCAAACGGCACCACCTCTTTGGTTTGATGTGCTGGGGCAGCTACAAGGCCTTCTTCCTCCTCTTCCCCCCAGGCCACCTTGGGCGCTTTCAGGGGTCTCTGCTCCATGTTAGTGATGGGATTTGTGAGGGCACCTGCACAAGAGAAGCCTCGGGAACGCCACAGGTCAACAAGTCCTGTGGTCTGGCCTCGAGGTCAGCTGCAGGAAAAACGCCTCCGAAAGGCTCCGGGTCAGACGGGAACGAGTGCGCTGTGTGGGGGCTCCTCACGGCACGGCTCTGTCCCGTTCTGCCCCGTTGTGTGTTCCCAGCAACAGGCAAGCTTCTATTTCCCACGTGTCACAAAGGGCCCTTGGTCACCGGGTTCCGTTCCATGGCACAGAGACCCTACTGCAGCGTGCCACCCAGGGCCCTTGCACACACTGCCTTCTGCCCTGGGGCTGCCCCCAGCCCAGCCAAAGCGGCCCAGGCTGGAAGGAATGCCTGGCCCCAGGTGTCTAAGGCAGCCCGACAGGATCTTTAGGGAAGGGCTCAGACCATCAGCAAACGCTGCCCGGCTCTGCGGGCTCAGTCCTATCCCCATATCTTTCGCTGAGAGCATTTGAATTTCTAAATGAGAATCATTTGAAGGGAGGGGATTTATATTTTCCATTTCAGAGAAGCCTTCTGCCTTCATTAGCCGACACCTCCCTCTTCAAACCAAGACAATTGTTTATCATCTTGCAGATGCGCAGTTTCTGGGGAGCCCCGTTTTACACCAGGGACCTGGAGAACCATTCCCAGCAATTGGGAAAATCCTAGGTGGTCCATCAACCCATATATGAGGTCTCCAAATGTGCCCCGAAATTTGGTCTGGCTCTTAGAGGCCTAAAAGAAGAAGTCCAAGTGACTTGATAATATTTTTCGGCCCAGAAAGCCCCGCAGCTGATGGCACACTTCACAATCAGCAGGGGACACAGCTAGGCCAAAGCCCAGAGCTCTGCTGGGAGACTTTCTCCTCAAATACCCTTCAGACAAACCTCCATGCAAGTCAGTTGGGAAAGTTTCTTCAAATGATCCATTTCTGGCACACGACTATACAGGGTTATGGGAATGATCCTAAAGCAGCTGCTCTGGAGTCAAAGAGCCAGCACTAAGAGTCCTTGTCATCTCTTTGTAGCTAAATCCCACTTTGGGGGATTTGAGGGAGTTTGGAATGAGCTAGAGAGCAGACCTCTGAGTGTTTTAGATGATGCTATTGCTTTTTCTTCTCTTCTACACAGACAGGAAGGGTGAGTTTGGCTCACATCTCCACCGCGTGGCTCACAAGGCCCACAAGACTTGTAGTTACGAGAGCTTTGAAGGGTTTCTTGGCCAAGAAGACACTGCCAACAAGGATATTTATGTTTTGCAGCCAATCCTTCAATATTTCGTCTTAGGGGCTCATGCTACAGTGTAAGCTTCCTTAGCCAATCATGTTATGACACACAAACCTACAGCAGTGCATCCTAAGCTTCTTGGTTACCATTGTAACTACTTTTATTTTTTCTAGATCTTCAGCCCTAAAACTCTAAACTTTCCTTCACTTCAACCTTCCTTCCCGTCTCTCTGCTATAATAAACTAGAAATCCACATTCTCGCTTCTAGCACCTAAGTTTGGAAGCCCTGTCCAAGGTCTCCGATCAAATCCTGTGTTTAATTCTAAGCTTTGCTGACAAGATCAAAGGTCTGAGATTTCCCTGCATTTGGGTTTCCAACAACACTGATGCTGTCAGTTCCAGAGTGCCCAGGATCCCTCTTGCAAGTCAATTCTGGCAGGAACAAGATGGCTGCGGGGGGGCTACCTGTGGCCTCTGCCAGCCCATTGCTCAGGGCTTGCCAGCGCCCCAGCCCCTCAGGCTCTGCCCCAGCCTGGCCAAGCTGCCCGGCAGCAGCGCCGCAGTCCCACAGCAGCTCCAGAGCAGCCCCATCCAGGGGTACCTGGGAGCCCTCAGCAATCCAGCCAGCAGCACACGGGCAGGAGGATACAGAGGATGGTTCCTTCCTGGCACAGGGCTTGTGGCCATCTCCAGCACCGCTCTCACAGGGATCCCTGCAGCCCCGGCCCCTGCCCACCCGCTCTGTCACCAGCACAAAGGCTTCAGCAGAACCACCACAGGCCAAGGGGCTTCTGGCCATTTTCCCTTGCCCACTGCACGCCTGGGCAGCTTGCTGAGCCAGGGTACCCTTATCCCACTCTTCCCCTATGACCTGCAGACCCTGGGTAGCAAAAGAAAGCTCTTGGGAGTCTGTGTATTATAACACACTCTATTATTCATATACTAAAGGAAAAAAAAAAAAAAAAAAGAAAAAAAGAAAAAAAGAACATTCTTAAAGAAATGGAAAATTCCAGCTGGCTCAGGTGGTCCCAGCAGACAGAGCCTCTGGCATCAGCTCTCTGCAGAGCTGCAGCAACGCAGCCAGCCGAGCCCCGCCAGACGAGGCCGTGTCCTCCATGCCCTGCGGAGCTGATCGTGCAGCCTCTGGATGGTGGAATATCGCTGACGCTGTATTGCCCGGAGGACATGCAGTGTTTCAAGTGCCAGCTGTGACACGGCACTGCTCGTGTCCTCCGTCAGGCGTTCCAGGGCTGCAAGAGAGAGGAACAGAGGCACGGTCAGAGCCGGATCTGCAGGGAGCCCAGGAGAGCCCCCTTCAAGGGCCATCCCGGCCGGCTCTTGCCATGGCCAGGAGGCAGCAGGGAGCAAGGGGATCAGCCTGAAGCTGATGGCCACCAATGGCCCACGCGGCCCTGAAAGCTCCGTGTGATCTGCCCACGGGAGCAGAGCCCTCCGCAGCTGGGCCAGGGCTTGTAGCTCTCCCCCGGCAGCCCGCGCTGGCAGCCCGCTGCCCTCACTTACCAGTGCAGATCAGCTGCAGCTCTTGCTGCTGCCCCCTCAGGCGCCGCCCGGCCATGCCTGTGAACACAGAGCCTGTCACGGCCCCAGCGGCACAGCTCCCTGCCAGCGGCGCTGCCGGCGCTGTGGCCGCACGGGCTGCTGGCCCGGCAGGGCTCAGCCCGGCCCTTGCCGCACGCTGCCGCCCCAGGGCACGGCTGCCAGAGGGCGGCAGCTGCAATGCCCGGGCCAGGCGGGGCTCAACGGCACAGGGCTTGGCTGGCGCTGCCGGGGCAGCAGGCGGGGCCGGGGCCGAGCTGTGGGGGGCTGGGCCGGGGAGGGAGCCCGGGCTCGGGACTCACCCATGAACCTGACGGCCGCCTCTCGCAGGGACTCCTGTGGGCTCCGCAGGTAGCGCAGGGCCTGGCGCAGGTGCTCGGCCGCTCGGCTCCTGTCCTCTGCCAGCTGGAGAGAGCGGCAGGAGGGAAGGGTTGGCGCGGGCTCAGCTCCTGGGCCGGGCGCTGCCTGCGCCCATCGCCGGCCTCCCCTGCTCGCACAGCCCTGAGGCGCGGCCAGCAGCCGCTGGCCAAGGGCTCCCGAGGACAGGGGGCAGAGGGCTGGCTGCTGCCCAGGGAGCCGCGGCGCCGCCCCGCAGCCCCGCCGGGCCGGGGCTCCATGGGCACCCGGCTAAGGCCCACGGGAACCTGGAGAAGAGCCCGCGTGGCCCAGAGAAGGCAGCAGCGTGTGGGGCACAGGCTGGCGGCCCTGGCTGCAGCACCGGGCAGGGGCACAGCTGCCCGACCCGCACACTGAGCACCGCCCTTAGGGGCCTTCTCCAGGCTGAGGCTGGGGCTTGCAGGCCCTCCTTACCAGGAACTCAGCGAACTTCCACAGCTTCTTGTTCTTCAGCAGTCTTTCAAGATCCCTCCTCTTCAGGAACTCAGCCACACCAAGCAGTGTTTCCTGAGAAGCCTGGAGAGCAGCCGAGATGCGGAGATGGCCCCACAGCCCAGGGCGCAGGACCCACGTCCCTGTGCTAAGGCCTTGAGGAGGCTGCAGCCCGGCAGGCGCCAGGGCAGGAGGCACCTGAGCCCCCTGCCAGGAGGACAGCAGCAGCCCACGAGTCCTCACCTCTGCCACACGCTGATTCTCATCATGGCAGTGGAAGAAGAGTGGCAGCAGGCTCTCGCGCAGGGGTGTCTTCAGGTCCTTTTTTGCCTTTTCCTCTGGATGAGTCACCAATGTTTGGAAGAGCAGTATGGAGATCAGCTGCACCTGGCTATTGTCCTGTATGAAAGGAAGAAAAAAAGACCTCAGCATCGGCTGCACGGGACTCAGCCTGGCACAGGCCTGCAAATTCACAGGGCATAAAGTGTCTGGGCAGCACCCAGTGGCTGTGGCTGGGAGCAGTGAGCCTTACGTGGTCAAAGAGTGGCAGCAGCGCCTCAAGAAGCTGCAGTGTGATGGGGCTGGGCAGCAGCCTGTCACTGTCCAAGATGATAGAGTTGAGTAGCATGACTGTCATCATAACTATCTCTCCATCCCACAGGAGCTCCACAAGACTTTCAGTCAGGCTCTGCATGCTTTTGGTCTGTGCAGAATACAAGTTTATGAAATGCCATCCTGCTGCCGCAGGGCCCGGAGGCCAAAGGCCTGTCCTAAAGCACTTGGGCAGCTGAACTGGGAGGCAGGAGAGCTGAGAGCAGCTGCTCCAGAACCCAAAGCCCTGCCAAGCCCAAGTGACTGCATTCCCCAGCTCAGCCTCAGCTGCTGCCCCCTTCTCACCATGCAGGGATCATCAGAGAGCTTGAGAAGGGCCCTGAGCGCCAGGCGACGCCTCTCCCTGCATTCACTCTGCAGCTGCCTTGACAAGATTTGCAGGACTCTGTTAACGCCGTGTTCACTCAAGTCCAGCCACTTGAGGACCTGAAAGGCACAGGGCAGTGACAGGGACCCGGCCAGCAGGAGCCCGGAGCCGCACGGGGCCGGGCCCTGGCAGCAGCACAGGGCGCGGGCACCGTGCCAGGCAGCTGCGGCTCCGAGAGGGCAGAGAGCTGGGAGGCAGCTCAGCCAGGCAGCGCTGGCCATCAAGCTCACCTCCACAAGGAATGCCAGGGCGGGCAGCTCCCAGCGTGGCTCCTGTGTGCTGAGCAGCCGGAGCAGGTAGCGAGCGATCCGGGAACACAAGGGGATGGAGACACAGCACATCCTCCTGGCAGGAGATAAAGGAACCAAGACTGTGGGCCAGGGGGACAAACCTCTGCCAGGACTTACACACACAGGTCTGGTCTTTCCCCAGCATCCTGCAAGCGGCCCTGGGCTATTTGGGAGGTGGCTCCCTGTGGCTACCCCCCCTCTCACAGCCTTTTCCAGTCTGCTTGGCCATCCCTCCATGACAAGGCCCTCTGGCCCATGACCTCGGGGACTGTGTGGAGCTCCCTGGGCACAGAGCACAAATGCCAGAGGCAGTGGGGAGAAGGGAGTCTCACCTGGCCAGCAGACCCACGGCATAGTGGTGGGTGTCAGCACAGAGCAGCGTGTCCCAGCCACACCTGCGTTCCATTGCCACCACCACATCCTCGTGCTGCATTCGGCAGAGCAGGGACTTCAGGGTCTGCACTGCAAACCTGCGTGCACAGCAAAGCTCAGGTCATGCTGGGAACACTGGCTCCTGTCCAGGGACGTGGCAGGGGCAGGAGGAGTGGGGTGGAGCACCTGTTGGGGCTGGTGGCAAGGCCGTATTCCTCCTGGCATTCCTTCCAGAATGCATCGACCTCCTCTGGCATATCCAGAGTGCTGAAGAGCACTTGGAAGAGCAGATGCACAAAGAGGTGGGGGAAATATGGCTCTACTACAGGTAGGACAGGGGGCTCCTGGAGGATCTTCCACATCACCACAGTTGCCTGCAAAGGACAAAGCCCCCCGAGACAGCGCTCAGTGCCGAGGTGTCCGTGTGGCAGGGCGCGAGCGTGGCAGGGAGAGGCCAGGAGAGACCATGGCAGGGGGAGCACGGGGCCTGGTGGGCCTGAAGCTGCCCCTGGGGCAGGTTTCAGGCCAGCGCCTGAGGCAGGCAGATGCAGTGGGGGAAGGAGGATGGAGAGCTGCTGGAGAGGCAGCCTTGGGGCCAGGAAAGGCCAGTGTCAGAAACTCACAGCCAGGGCAAAGACACCCGTTTCGTCTCCATTGGAGGTGCACATGCTGAACTCTGGCCAGCTCCCCAGCACATCCAGGAGGATCAGCTGTGCCGTCTCTGCAGTCCTGGGCAAGCCCATGATGGTCTTCCACATGGAGATGGCAGCTCTGCAGGGTTAGAGATCTGTCTCAGGGGGGGTCTCAGACACGGCACCGTGGCCTGGGCACTCCTAGGGGCCCAGGCTGACCACAGGTTCTGCCTCTGCCCACTGGCCCTGGCCAGCAGCAGCCAGGCAGCCCAGCCCTGTGGGGACAGAGCCCTGAGGGGCGGCAAGGGAGCATGGCAGCAGGCTTGGGGGCTGACGTGCCGGGGCTGGGAAAGGGAGCAGCCAGAAGGCCCTGGAACTCTCTGTTGCTCAGACACCTGGGAGAGGTGGTACAGGGTGATGGACTGGGGAGGCCTGAGCCCTGTGGGCAGGTGGGCCCCATACCTGTCACAGGACGGGGCCACACGCAAGAGCGTCATCACTGCGTCATCTGGGTGTGCTGCAGTGAGATTCAGCAGGGCCTTGTCCAGCCTGTGCTCAGCAGAATCATTGGCCATGAGCCAGCGGTGAATGTACCTCACCATGGCGGGCACCTGGAGAAGGCACGGGGAGACTTGGAAAGCTGCCAGAGAGAACAATGTTCCCAGGGTCCCCAGTGAAGTGCTTCCCTTGCCAGCACACTGCCATGGCCTCAAAGGCTCCCAGGGACCATCAGGCATGGCTGGGGAAGGCACGGGACTCATGGAGGAATTGAAGCCTGGCCCCAGGCTGCTTACTTGTTCTGGCCTGGCAACACCCTTCTCCAGGAGCAAATCCAGCAGGGCGGCACTGGTCTCATGATTGAGGAGCTCTGAGTGAGCTCTAAGCTCAGTGCCCATGGTGCTGGTCTCTTCCTGCTGAATGCTCCGGATGAAGTCGCAAACGAGCTGTAGGAGAAGGGCAAGAAGCCAGGGATGTTGCATGGAGTGCTGCACACACAGTGCTGGGCTGAGCAGGGACAGCAGGCCCAGCCCAGGTGGGGGTGGCTGCAGGTACCTGCACTGTTCTTCGGAAGCGGCCACGTCTGCACTCCTGCTCCTGTGTGTGCTCCAGGGCTGCATCTGGCAAAGAGCGAGCGCAGCCAGAGCTGAGGGGCTGCGGGAGAGGCCGGAGAACACAGCCCAGCCCTGCGCTCCCCAGGCAGGGAGAGCCCCGGGATGCTCCAGGGGGAGGGAGCACGGCGGGGTGTCTGCCCGGCCCCTCTTCCGTCCTGTCCATGGGCATTTCCCCAGGGGATGGGATAGCATGGCATGGCATGGCATGGCATGGCATGGCATGGCATGGCATGGCATGGCATGGCATGGCATGGCATGGCATGGCATGGGGCCAAGCTGGTTGCAGCCTCCAGCGCTGCAGCCCAGCTCTGCCACTCACCCTCCTGTGGTGGATTGAACGGCACCACCTCTTCCATGTCCTGTGCTGGGGCAGCTCCAGGGCCTTCTTCCTCCTCCTGCTTCACCCAGACCAGTTTGGGCACTCTCGGGGCTCTCTGCTCCATGGCTGTGCCTGGAGCGCGCCCCAGCAGCGATCCCAGCCTGTACCGCTCCTGCAGGGCCTCCTGCGCCTTCCCTGCGGGCGGGACGCGGCGGTCAGCGCTCGGCCCCGGGCCAGCAACGGCCCCCGAGCGCCCCTCACCCGCCCCGGGACGGCCATGCCCAGGCGTTCGTCCCCGGGAACGCGGCACGGGAGGCTCGGGGCCGGCGGCCGCGCTGCCGAGCGGCGGAGCTCGGGCCGGGGAAGCCGCAGCGGAGGCGGCGGGAGCGGCCGCGCCGCCTGTGTGCTCCGCGGGCCCCGGGAGGAGCTGGCGCCGGGGCCGGGGCCGGGGCCGTGCTCGGGCCAGGCGGAGCCGAAGGGCGGCGATGCCGCCCCCGCCCCAGGCACTGATGCCCGCCCGGCAGCGCCACCGCCAGTACGGCCAGAGCCGGGCGGAGGCGAGACCGCGGCGGGACGGCCGGGGCCGGGCACGGGGCAGCCCCGCCCGGGGCCGGGGGCGGGCCGGGGGCATGGCCCGGCCCTGCAGGGGAGAGGGAGGCGGGGAGAGGAGAGGGACGCCGGGTAAGGGACCCCGAGAGGAGGGTGCCCGACAGCGGGGAAGGAAGAGAAAAAAAAAGAAAAAGAAAAAGAGAAAGAGGAAGAAAAACAAAAAGAAAAAGAGAAACAGCATTCTAAATTATCTGTTTTTTCGCTGCCGCTGCCGCTGCTACCGCCGCTGCTGCTGCCGCTGCCGCTGCCGCCGCTGCAACTGAAGCACCGGGGCCGTTCGCCCCCGTGTCCGTTCCCCGCTCGCCCCACGAGCCCCACGTTCCAGCCCCGCGCGCCCCGGGGACAGCCCCTCCGTCTGCCCAAACACGGGAACTTTGCAGCGCTGAGCGCAGATGCAGAGCCCTGACTCCTGCACACTGGCACAGCGATCCCCTCGCTTGCTGCTGTGCATTGTCCTTGCTCAGGGTCAAACACTGTCGGGCCACCTTCCCTTGGGGTAGGATTCCTACCTGACCCCAGCACTGCATTTACACCTCCAGTGTTGTTTTCCCGTAAAAACAGGAGAAGGAAAACTGTGTGTGGCTCATGGTATTTTAGAGTGTCTAAAAATCACTAAGTCACTGATCTTCAGGTGACGTGCATCTGGAATTACTGGGTTGCAACATGGAAAAGGAAAGCACAGAAATAAATAAAGGGAAACATCTTGGATCGTTTCTTTCATTTTCATTTCACTTCTGGAAAGCTGTTTCAGTTTTCTAGGAGTCTTCTCCTGTCTGCTCTTCCCAAGAACCTCTCATGGAGAACAAGGTCAAGCTTCTGTAACAAGAATTTCCATCAGGAAATTATGCCACTGGTGCAATTTTCATTGTGACTGTTTGTGCTGGTTTCGGGCAAATTTTGGGAGGAAATCTCCAAAAGGGGTCCATCTAGAAAGCAAGTTCAAGTGGCCCCTCCTCCTAATAGTTCCGGAAATAACTCAAGAAAAGTGAAAAAAACCCAGTTTATTTAACAAGTAAATTATTCTCAAGCATGAAAAATGAATAATATTAAATAAAACCTTGGACAGTGCTGAAGAGATGGCAAATTCAGAAAGTCCTTTTTGTGGGTTGTGGTTGGCTCCCTCTGTCTCTTCTAAGTCCCTCTGGCGCTGGAATGCAGCGTCCCAGAACTTGGGGGGGGGGGGGCACATGTGTGAGCTGCTGCTGGTGTTTTTCTGGGTTTTCAGTCCAGAGCAGGTTAAAACAGTTTCAAGAAAAAGAAAAGTCACAGTCCAAAGAAACTTCTCTGCCTAAGCTAGCTAAAACCAAATTGCTAGACCTGGGCTGTGAAGACATCTGGAAATTTCAAAATCTGGGCACTGGCGGTCCCAGCAAACACCAGAGCTGGATGGTGCTGGAGTCAGAACCTGGAAATTTCTAAAATTTTAGATTTCTGTTCCAGCAAATCACTGGACTTGGGCTGTGTGGGCACCAGGAAATTTCCAAATCTGGGTACTGGGGCAGCAAACACAAGATGTGGGTGGTGCCAGACCCAGTAGCAGGAAGTTGCCAGGTTTTGGATTTCTGTACCAGGAAATTGCTGCACTTGGGCTGTGCCAGAATAGGGAAATTTTTGGATCAAGGCACTGGCAGTGCCAGCAAACCCCAAATTTCAGGAAGGATTGGATCTGGACCCTTCCCTTCCCTTCCCTTCCCTTCCCTTCCCTTCCCTTCCCTTCCCTTCCCTTCCCTTCCCTTCCCTTCCCTTCCCTTCCCTTCCCTTCCCTTCCCTTCCCTTCCCTTCCCTTCCCTTCCCTTCCCTTCCCTTCCCTTCCCTTCCCTTCCCTTCCCTTCCCTTCCCTTCCCTTCCCTTCCCTTCCCTTCCCTTCCCTTCCCTTCCCTTCCCTTCCCTTCCCTTCCCTTCCTCAACAAGGTGCCAGAGGGGCTGGAGAGCAGCCAGGCAGAAAGGGACCTGCAGAGACTGATGGACAGCAGGCTGGACATGAGCCAGCAGTGTGCCCAGGTGGGCAAGAAGGCCAATGGCTCCTGGCCTGGATCAGGAATGGTGTGGCCAGCAGGAGCAGGGCAGGGATTCTTCCCCTGTGCTCAGCAGTGGTTGGGCAGCACCTCAAGTGCTGTTTGCAGGTCTGGTACCCCCAATTTAGGAAGGACATGGAGGGGCTGGAGCGTGTCCAGAAAACAGCAACAAGGCTGGGGAGGGAGCACAAGAGCTTTGAGGAGTGGCTGAGGGAGCTGGGGTTGTTTATCCTGGAGAAGAGGAGGCTCAAGAGAGACAAGGTGGTGTCAGGGCACAGGTTGGACTTGATGATCTCCATGGCCTGTTCCACCCTTGCTGATTCTGGGATTCTCTGAAGCCACCCTTGGAGCAGTTGCAGGATGAGCCCTGGGCCTCCTCTTCAGCAGCTCCAGCAGCCCAGGTCCCTCAGCTCCTCCTGCCAGCCCCAAAGCCCATCCTGTCAGTCCTGCAGAGCCTCTGCAGCTCCTCCTCACTGCCCAGAACAGGGAGCCCCAGAGCCAGACACAGCAGCCCAGATATACCCTCCTGGCCTGGGGTGCCTCTGGCAAGGGAGCGGCACCAGGCACTGCAGGAGCCTGCAGACAATTCCTACAGCACTTGTAGGATGATCCTGCTCCCAAAGGGACGTTCCCATGGGGCCAAGTCAGGAACTGCAATGGGGAGTGGGGCCAGAGAGGAAAGGGCAAACAGGGATGGGCTGTTTGCAGGGGAGGGAACAGGGGTGGGCAATGGGAAGAAATTTGTTTCAGGAAGAGGAAAGAAAGCAAAGGTGAAGCCAAGGAAATGCTCAGGGCAGCTTGGGGGTGGCTGCCAGGCAGCCCTGCCTCTGAGCAACAGCGTCTGCAGTGGGACAGGAAACTCCCAGCTGATGGGAACAAACTTTCTGGCTGACTGCAGAGGCCAGGACAAAGCTGAGTGGTTTCCCTGGTGCCCCCCAGCCCTTGCTGGCCCCAGGGGCTGATGGCATTTGTGCTCCCTCATGTCCATGTCCCCACACCAACAGCATGGGGGTGCTCCCCCTGCTGTGTGCAATGCAAACAGGGGCTGCTGAGCCAGTGCTGCCGTGTCTGTGCCTGCAAGGATGGAGCACATGTGTGAGCTGGGGGAGAGGCCACGGCTGCAGTGAGGGGATGTTGTTGGCAGCTCCACGAGGACGCTCTGGGACGCTGCCCTGGGCTGTGCAGCGCATTGGGGATGGATCAGCCCCTGCTCTGCTGCTCCTTCCCGTCCCCCCCACGGCCCTTGCAGAGCACCAGCTGCTGCTGTCCTCAGCTGCCATGGCAACGCTCAGGACAAAGCGGTGCCAGGGCTGTTCCAGGTACAATTGCAGTGACACTCGTTGGTGCCACCAGGTGCCATGGCAACGGCCACAGGGACCCGTTCCTTGGTTTGGTGCCATGGCAACGAATGCCTGGAGCTGTTGTGATGGTTGGTGGCCATGGAAAGCTGCCCTGGGGCCTTGCTCAGGGCTGGTGTCAGTGCCCAGAGCCAGAGGGGATCCCTTGCTGGGGGCTGTGCCATGGCCACCTGCCCTGTGCCGCGCTGGCCGCTCAGGCACCAGGAACCAGCAGCCAACGGCACTGCCAGGGCCAAAGGCCAGGTCAGCCAGGCAGAAAGGGGCAGGGCTGGGCACTGTTTCCATGACAACCGGCACTGGGGGGACACCTGGGTCACCTGGCCTGGCAGTTGCCATGGAAAGCCCTGGCAGGGACTGAGGGCACAGCCCTGGCACTGAGACACTGCTGGGCCGGGTGCTGAGCACAGGGCTGAGCACGCAGAGATGGTTTTGTTCTTGCTGAGCTGCAGCACAGCCAAGGCCTGTCCTGCCCCTCGTCAGCCACGCTGGGGAGGGGCTGGGGCTGCGGGGGAGCTGGGCAGGGGACACAGCCAGGACAGGGGACCCCAATTGACCCTGGCACACCCCAGACCAGAGCACATCATGCTCAGGGTATGAAGGGGGGAACAAGAAGGAAGGGGGGAATTTTGGAGGGAGGGCTTTTGCCTTCCCAGGGAACACTTAGGCAAGAGGGGGCCCTGTTTCACCCGTGGGCAGGGTCACTACCAAAGACACAGACACCAACTTAAAGAATTGTGTCATTTATATCATGCACAGCTGCCAAGAATTACAACAGGATGAGCTCAGCAAAGCACATCATCATTAGCAAAGAATTACAAAAGAAGCTCAGCAATCCATCATAACCCATCATTACATTTTGATGACCAATTCCTTGGTGAAACACTGGAGGTGTTTGTGGCAGACAAAGATTCTGGCTGACTATCAAGGTACACCTTACAGACATCAGTAGTACATTAGTGACACCATTCTTCATTCTTTTTTTCTCAATCTCATTGGAGGTAGGAACAAGAATTCTGTTGTCCATGGAGCTGGCACCTTTTTAATTCCAGAATAATGCCCCCAGGCCCTTTGCTGTTCAGCTTTACCATACTGTCTGTGGCTAACAAGGCTTGGGGGGCCCTTTCCCCTCTGGCTGGAAGGGGCTGGGTCCCAGTCCCTGAGGGGCACCCAGGCTCCTGGATGGAATTCCTGTGCAAGTCCCTCAGTGTCACAGCAGCCTTCACATGGAGCCCCGTGGATCAGAGCATGTTCCAAAGGGGCCCTTGGGGCAAACAGGGAGATCTGGTCTGGCAGGATGTGTAAAACAATCTCCTGTCAGATCTACTTATTCTCACACACAATCCTGGGCTGCAGGGACACATTCCCATTGTCCCTGCCCAGGTTTCAGGACTCAGAGTTGTCTTTCCTAGGAGCTGCTCCTTCAGCTGCCTTGGGAGGGCCTTTTGGCCTCTGGACCCACATTCTGGCTCCATTATTAGGGCTGCTGGATCCAAACCCATTATCTCCACAAATGCTGGTGACTGGAGGTGGTTCTCCTTTTTCACAATCGTTCTTAAAATTGCAAGATCAATAATTGTGCTACCCTGTCATAGGGTTGAATAATCCAATCTTGTTCATTAAAGTTTAACAGAATTACTGTAATTTCCCCTGGATATTCTGCATCAATTCCTCCTGCCATGACAGGAACCCTTTGCAAGGCCAAGCTCCAAGGGAGCAGTTACCAAAGCAAAGTGTCCTGGAGGAATCTGAATTCCTGTTTCAGGATTGACAGCTCTCATTTGCTTTGAATTTATCCTAATGAATTCCAATGCATGAAGGCCCAATTCCAATGCATGCAGCCTCTGGGCTGGCCCTGCCAGGGGCATCAGAGCCAGAACAATTTCCCAGGCAGCCCAAGTCTCACTGCCCATGGCTGGATTTGCAAATTGGGGGCAGCCGTGCACAGCCAGGGGGTTCCATTTCCCCAGTGGGCCATTGTGAAGGGCATGGAGCACATCTGGGAGATGGGTTCTCCATGGGCAAAGGTTCCCATGTCCTCATTTTTCCAACTGCTCTTTTAACAACCCCTTCACCCATGCAACCAATCCTGCAGCTTGTGAATAGTCTGGTACATGAAAAATCCTGCAGGCTTAATCACTGTATTTTTCACAGGCACAGACAAAGCACTCTGCATCACAGTATCAGAAAACCCTGTAAAAACAGCCAATTTCATCTCTTTCTCCTTTTTCTGTTGTATACAATCTCACAAAGTTGACCACTGACATTAGCGTCCTGGCCAATCCTGTTCTGTAGGGTATTTAGTGTTACAACCCTGAGCAGCCAAAGATACCAAATTAGTATTTTCAGCACTATTTCACATTATTAGTATTTTATATGTACATATTGATATGAAAATACAAATATAGACATATCTACATAAATCTATAAGTATAAATATGAAGGTCTTATTATCCTATAAATATGTATATACTTATTTATTATATTGATATTTCACTTGCACAAGTGCATCTGAGCTCAAGATTGAAACCTTTTTCTGTTGCTCAATGTGGGAGCATTCCAACAAAAATTGTTCCTTCTGAAGGTGCTGTTTCCTATGTACTCTCAACAAATTCATCTATGTCTGCCCAAACCCACAAGGTGTTTTCCTTTTCCATATGCAATTTTTGGATGCATTTGAAGATATCCAGGGGTGCAGCTTCTTTTACCCGACTGCCCCACTGCTGCCACGGGGCTCTGACCTCAGCCCACTCCAGAGCCAGGGAACTCCAGGGAAGGGCTTCCCAGCTGGGAATTTCTGATGGGACTGATTCCTCACATTGACACTGAACAAGTGACATTTTGTTGGGATCTGGCCAGGCTGTGCCAGTTTTGTTTTACTAGTGGGCAGGGTCAGCACCAAAGACACAGACTCCAACTGAAGGAATCAGTGTCATTTCCTACAGTTCAGAGCAGCAAAGAATCACAAAAGGAGCAGCTCAGCAATGCACCCAACCATCCCCACCAACGATTGCAGCAGTGATTAACAAAGATCCAGCAGCATTTACCCTCAGCCTTTACCATCCCCCAGACCCACACAGCAGCTGGGGAAGCTGTCACAGCCAAGGGCTGCAGAGCCACTCCTGGGCACTGGCAATTCCTGCAGGTGCCTCCAGCCCCAGGTGAGGCTCCAACCCCGCTGGGAGAGGGCCCAGCTCTGACAGTGCTGAATGAACAAACTGACAGCACTGCTAGTGTGCCAACATCTGCTTTCATCCTCCTCTTGGGTCCCTCCCAAAGCCTGGCCAGGGCTCAAGGAGGAACCAAAGGCAGCTGACTTTGACCATACAGCCCCAAACAAGGCCAGATATCAAATTTCATGGCCTTGTCTGGCTTCTAAATACACAAAGGTCAATCCATGTTTCACTAATGAGTGGCTACATCTATCACAATGCTAATAACCATGCATATTTCATTAAAAAGCAGATACAAAGATAACCTTTGCTTGGGAGGTTCATCCAGAGGCCACCTTTGGCTCAGGGCCTGCTGTCCAGGCCTCACTCAGGGCTGGTGTCCAGGCCTTGGCATTGCAGGGACGTGGTTTAGTGCTGGGCTTGGCACTGCTGGGTGAGTGGCTGCACTGGGTGAGCTCAGAGGGCTTTTCCAAGAGAAAGGATTCTGTGATTCCATGATTCTATCCACTGCATTCAGCTGGGGCTATTATAGCCGCATTCCTTTGCTCCAAAAGTTCCCTCTTGCTCAGCTCCTGTGGCCTGAGGCTTCAGGTCCTTCAGCTCCTGGTGCTGAGCTGCTCATGCTGAACGAGACAACTCGGAGAGATGAATCCAGTCCATGCAATTCCTTTTGGGACACGGAGAGGGGAGGCTGTGTAAGCAGGAGCATTGTTTGCTGTGGCCTTCTCTCTGCCCTTCACGCCTTTCAGTGCTTTGAACCAGCCAAGAGCTTTCTCCAAGAGTGCAATGGAGCAGCTGTTCCTGCTCCCGGGCCTGGCTCTCTCCAGTCTCTGCCCTTGCCTGGTTCTGTCCCTCGTGCTGTGCCCTCTGTTCCCCCAGGGCTCGCTGGCTGCTGCCCAGGACTGTGGCACTGGCACAGATCCAGTGCTCCAGAGCCTCCTTTCTGTGCCCTTGGAGCTGCCTGGGCACAGCAGCCTTTTCCATCTGGAAGCTCCCCATGGACAGGGAGTGCCCAGCTCCATTCCCTGCACAGCCTCCAGGAGCCCAGGGCTGCCATCTCCAGTCCCTGCTGGCACTGGGGGCTCCCAGGTGCCTCAGGCTGCTGTGACACCGCTGCACACGGGAGGGAAGAGGGGCAGGGGCTGTGCTCAAAGTCAGCTCCATCTGCTGCTGCTGCTGCTGCTGTGGGGTCATTTGTGCAGCCCTGGCCCAGAGTCAGGGATCAGATCCTGCCAGTCTCTTCCAGCCCTGGCTGCTCAGAGTTTGGGCCTTGGAGCCTCAGGTGGCCAAAGGCAGCTGCTGCTGGTCCCTCTGTGTGCCCGAGTTCAGCAGTGCTGCTCCATCAGTCTGTGCCCAGCAAAGGGGAAAAGCCTCAGCCCTGCAGGGCCAGGAGCTGCCGGGCTCTGCCTGAGCAGCTCAGCCAGCAGGAAGGGAGCTGCTCCACACGGGAACCAGGAGCAATGGACACTCCTTTGATAGGACATGTTTTCTATTGAAAGGAAAAAAAAGGAAAAAGCTAAAAAATAGGTAAATTGTAAAAGATGAGAACAAAATCCAAGTGGTAGTGAAAAGACATAACATAATGTTAGTGAAAAAAACAAAACATAAAGGCAAATTTACATTCTTTGCATTAAGAGGTAAATGATCTTTTTAAAAAGAGAACTCAGTTATTTCCATTGTAAATGTGCCGATGACATGGATCCATCTTTGTGACCTCAAAAGCCTCTTAAAAGATTTTGGGCTTTGTTTCCAAAATTGGTATTTGAAATTGTAGTCAAAGCAAGAGGAAATTGCTTAGTGCCCTTCCAGCTCCAAGCAGGACTGGGAATGGAAACTCTGTCAAACCACAAATCCTTTAGAAGATGCCCTTCCTTCTCACCCTGTGAATGAGCTGCACATTCCCCTTGAAACTTACAGGGATTTCTTAGAGACACAAAGCCCCACTTACAGCTTTTTGCTCTGGTATGGAAGTGCAGAAGGGCAATTCCCCATGCACCAGCTCCAGACTGCACTGCCTCAGGAGCACGGCCCACTCGCCGGCTTTGGCCCACTCATGGCACTTCTGGAGTAGGAAGAAAGTGCAATTGCACAATTCCAGCCAATAAAGAAGGAAGAATGGGACAGACAAAACACCCTGTGCAGGTTCAGGCATTCAGCTGGGACTGTGGAGAGTTTGGTCCTTGCCATTGGATGTGTGTCCCTAGCTGCAATCTCTGGGCCTGCAGCAGAGTCTCACTCACCTGCCAAAGCAGAAAGCTCAGGCGCTGTGCTCACAATGAGCTCGTCTGATGCAGAGCTGTCAGAGCAATGTGACGGCAGAGCCAGCCCAGCTGGGCCCAGGGCTGAGCCCAGCAGAGCCCTGGCAGAGCCCAGGGCAGCCTCAGCACCCGCAGAGCCCGGCTGCAAGGAGAGAAAGCAGAAACCGCCCGTCAGCTGAGGGCTCCTGTGCCCTTGTGCCAAGGCCCGCGGTGCCCAGGCCACGCTGGCTGTGCCCAGAGCTGTGCCCAGAGCTGCCCTTCCCTGCTGCCTTTGGTACAGAGCAGGAGGGCAGGACCTGTGCCCAGCCTGCAGCCTGCCACGGCACATCCAGCCCTCAGCAGCTGCCCAGAGCAGGATGCTCCTGTGCTCGCTGCCAGCTCCTAAAAGCTCTGATCCCACCCTGCCAAGCACACAGGGACTCACTTCATGCCACCCATGGCTGGAAGAAAAGCTGCTCCCAAACCATGGCCTCAGCCTTCCCCAAGGGCACGGCCTATCCACGCCACAGCTGCTCCCAAGCACTTCCCCATCCACACTGGACCACCTCGAACGCTTCCTCTGGAAAAACAAACAACACATTAATGAAAAGAGGTCAGATGCAAAAAGGGAAAACAAGAAAAAAGATAAAAACTCCCATCTCTTTCAGGGTCTTGAGGAAGGCCCAACCCCTACATGCCAAGGAAAAACCCAGCCATGGGTGAGGGAAGCCCACACTTTCTCCCTTCCCCCCTGCACTGCCCCCCACAATAACGGTGATCCTAAAGCAAACAAGGGCTGTGGAGCAGCCCAAGCCCTTCCTTGCCTGCACAGCAAAGCAGCTGGGCACAGGTTCTGGAGCCCCACCTCTGCTCCCACCATGGGGGTTTGTTTGTGTGGGGCTGGCTGCCCCAGCCCCAGCCCCAGCCTGGGGCACGGTGGGTGCTGGGGGCTGTTGGCAGGCCCAGGAGCCCACTCCCATTTCGTACCCACCCCAGCCCATCCTCCCAGCCCTGCCAAAAGCAGCTGGGCAGTGACTGAAGAATGAGTTGCATCTGCCCCAGCAAAGGGGGAACCTTTGGTTTCCAGCCAGGCTGGGCCATGCCCAAATCTGGCAGAATTTCCCTGGGTGGGGATTCATCTGCAAATTCCCTGTGGAGTTTGGCTTTGAAAAAAGTGCCAGAATCAAAGTCTATCACCTTCAGCCTCCAGTGGCCAGGCTGAGGAAGAGCTTGTCATCCTTGATGTCACCCTCGCTGTCTCCAGCAGCAGCAGCAGCAGCAGCAGCAGCAGCAGCAGCAGCAGCATCCCCACCCGGTATAGCTTCTCCAGGGGCTCCTCCTTCCCTGGGGGCAGACCAGGCTCTCAGGACTCTGCCCAGGGTCCCAGCTGTCAGGGAACCAGGACAAGCAAAACCAGCTTGGATGGCGGCCACCAGTGCTGGGCAGAGCAGCTCAGCTCCAGCACAAGGGCTGCGTGTTCCCATCCCATGACCCCGGTGCAGTGACACAGGCAGCACAAAAAGGGTTGGGTTCCTTTGCTTCTCATTACCAAGGCATGAGTGCAGCTGCAAATTACCAGGGCCCCTGGCTACTCCAGGGACCTGGAGAACCATTCCCAGCAATTGGGAAAATCCTAGGTGCTCCATCCACCCATAGATGAGGTCTCCAAAATTGCCTCGAAATTGGGTCCAGCTTTTAGAGGCCATAAAGAGCAAGTCCAAGTGACTTGATGACAGTTTTAGCCCAGAAAGCCCTGCAGCTGATGGTGCACTTCAAAATCAGCAGGGGACACAGCTAGGCCAAAGCCCAGACCCTAGCTGGGAAATGAAGAAAAGAAAAATCTTAAAGAAAAGGAAAATTACCCCTGGATCAGATTGCCCCAGCAAAGACAGCCTCCCAGATCAGCTCTACTCCTCAGTCATCCGGCAGAGCAGGCAGCCGAGCCCCGAGAGGCGAGGCCGAGTCCTCCATGCCCTGCGCAGCTGATCTTGCAGCCTCTGGATGCCAGAATATCGCCCACACTGTATTGCCAGGAGGACATGCAGTGTTTCAAGTGCCAGCTGTGACACGGCACTGCTCATGTCCTCTGTCAGGCATTTCAGGGCTGCAGGAGAGAGGAACAGAGGCACGGTCAGAGCCAGACCTGCGGGGACACCAGGAGAGCCCCCGCAAGGGCCATCCCAGCCGGCTCTTGACATGGCCAGGAGGGAGCAAGGAGCAAGGGAATCAGCCTGAAGCTGATGGCCACCAATGGCCCATGTGTCCCTGAAAGCTCCGTGTGCTCTGCCCACGGGAGCAGAGCCCTCCGCAGCCAGAGCAGGCCTTGCAGCTGCCCCCGGCAACCCCCGCGGTCAGCCCGCTGCCCTCACTCACTCACCATTGCAGATCAGCTGGAGCTCTTGCTGCTGCCCCCTCAGGTGCCGCCCGGCCATGCCTGTGAACACAGAGCCTGTCACGGCCCCAGCGGCACAGCTCCCTGCCAGCGGCGCTGCCGGCGCTGTGGCCACACGGGCTGCTGGCCCGGCAGGGCTCAGCCCGGCCCTTGCCGCACGCCGCCGCCCCAGGGCACGGCTGCCAGCGGGCGGCAGCAGCAACGCCCAGGCCAGGCGGGGCTCCACGGCGCCGGGCACGGCTGGCGCTGCCAGGGCAGCAGGCGGGGCCGGGGCCGAGCTGCGGCGGGCCGGGGAGGGGAAGGGCAGCCCGGGCTTGTGGCTCACCCATGAACCTGATGGCCACCTCTCGGAGGGGCTTCTGTCGGCTCTCCACGTAGCGCAGGGCCCGGCGCAGGTGCTCAGCCGCTCGGCTCCTGTCCTCTGCCAGCTGGAGAGAGCGGCAGGAGGGAAGGGTTGGCGCGGGCTCAGCCCCTGGGCCGGGCGCTGCCTGCGCCCATCGCCGGCCTCGCCTGCCCGCACAGCCCTGAGGCGCGGCCAGCAGCCGCTGGCCAAGGGCTCCCGAGGGCAGGGGGCAGAGGGCCGGCTGCTGCCCGGGGAGACGCGGTGCCGCCCCGCAGCCCCGCCGGCTCGGGCCCACAGGAGCCTGGAGCAGAGCCCGCATGGCCCAGGGAAGGCAGCGGCGTTTGGGGCGCAGGCTGGCGGCCCTGGCTGCAGCACTGGGCAGGGGCTCAGCTGCCGGCCGCACTCGCTGAGCAGCGCGGTCAGGGGGCTTCTCCAGCCTGAGGCTGGGGCTTGCAGGCCATCCTTACCAGGGCCTTGCAGAACCTCCAGGTCTGATCCACCTCCAGCATGTGTTGGAGATCCTTCCTGTGCAGGAATGTGGCTGAACAATGCAGCGTTTTCTGGGAGTCCTGGAGAGCAGCAGAGACCTGGAGATGGCACCAGAGCCCAGGGCCCAGGACCTGCACAGGTCCCTGTACCAAGGTCAGGAGGAGGCTGCAGCCCACAAGGTCCCAGAGCAGGAGGCAGCCAAGCCCCCCAGCCAGGGGGCCAGCAGCAGCTGCTGAGTC
The DNA here is from genome assembly GCF_047830755.1 of Zonotrichia albicollis. NCBI lineage: Eukaryota > Metazoa > Chordata > Aves > Passeriformes > Passerellidae > Zonotrichia > Zonotrichia albicollis. The sequence goes on along the minus strand of NC_133827.1, from coordinate 2,078,366 downwards.
CTCACCTCTGCCACACGCTGGTTCTCGTCATGGCAGTGGAAGAACAGTGGGAGCAGGCTCTGGCGAACGTGTGACTTCAGGGCCTTTTTTTTCCCTTCCGGCCAAAAATACAGCATCTCTCGGAAGAGGAACATGGAGCACACCTGCACCTGGCTATCATCCTGTATAAAAGAAAGAAAAAGAGACCTCAGCATCAGCTGCTTCACACCCATCTGGGTACAAGCCTGAAAATGCACAGGGCACAAAGTTTGCAGGCAGCAGCCAGTGGCCGTGGCTGGAGGTGCAGAGCCTTACGTTGTCAAAGAGTGGCAGGAGCGCCCCAGCCAGCTGCAGGGCGATGGGGCTGGCTAGCAGGGCACCATTGCACAGGAACAAACGGCTGAGGAGAACCACGGTCATCCTAAGCATGTTGCTGTCATTTTCCTGCAGCAGCTCCACCAGCCTTTCATGCAGGCTCCACATTCTTATTGCAGCCTGTGTGGAACACGACTGTGTGAAATGCCATCCTGCTGCCACAGGGCCCAGAGGCCAAAGGCCGGTGCCAAAGCACTGGAGCAGCTGGAGCGGGAGGCAGGAGAGCTGGGAGCAGCTGCCTCAGCACCGCAAGGCCAGGCAAGGCCAAGCGACTGCCTTGCCCAGCCCCACGCTGCCTGCTCGGCTTCAGCCGCTGCCCTCTTCTCACCGAGACACTGGTGCCGAGCACCAGGAGGCCTCTGAGGGCCAAGCGACGCATCTCCCTGCACTCGCTCTGCAGCTTCTTGGACATGACCTCCAGGATGCTGTCCCGGCATTCACTCAAGTCCAGGCAGTCCAGAGTCTGAAAGGCACAAGGCCGGTGACAGGGGAGCCACACAGGGCTGGGCCCAGGCAGCAGCACAGGGCGTGGGCACCATCCTGGGCAGCTGCAGCCACGAGAGGGCACAGAGCTGGGAGGCAGCTCAGCCAGGCAGCGCTGGCCTTCAGCCTCACCTCCACAAGGAACGCCATGGCGGCCAAATCCCAGCATGGCATGTCTTTGCTGAGCAGCCCGAGCAGGTGGAATGCAATTGCGGGACACAAGGCTTTGGATGCGTAGTGCATTTCTCTGATAGGAGGAAACAGGAAACAAAAACCTGAGGCAGCAGGGCTAAACCTCTGCCAGGACTGACTCACAGAAGTCTGGCCTTTCTCCAGCACCCAGCAAGGGGGAGCCAGGCCCTCTGGGAGGTGGCTGCTCTTGGGCACGCCCCTCTCCCAGCCTTTTGCAGTCTCCTTGGCTGTCCCTTGGTGACAAGGCCTTGTGGCCCACGACCACGGGGCCTCACTGTGTGGGGCACCCTGGGAACAAAGAACAAATGCCAGGGGCAGTTGGGGAGCAAGGGGTCTCACCTGGCCAGCATGCCCACAGCACAGTGGTGGGTGTCAGCACAGAGCAGCATGTCCCAGCCATGCTTGTCTTCTATTGCCACCACCACATCCTCATAGTGCAGTCGGCAGAGCAGGGACTTCAGGATCTGCTCTGCAAAGCTGTGTGCAGAGAAAAGCCCAGATCACGCTGGGAGCACCGGCTCCTGCCCTGGGCACGTGGCAGGGACAGAAGGACTTGCATGGAGCACCTGTTGGGGCTGGTGGCAAGGCTGTGTTGCTGCTGGCATCCCTTCCAGAAGGTATTGGCCGCCTCTGGCATATCCAAGGTGCTGAAGAACACTTGGACAAGCAGATGCACAAAGAGGCAGGGGAAACGCACAGTCACCACATGTGGGACGCAGGGCATCTGGAGGATCTTCCACATCACCACAGTTGCCTGCAAAGGACAGAGCAGCCCGAGCTCAGTGCTAAGGTGTCCATGTGGCAGGGCCCGAGCAGGGCAGGGAGAGGCCCAGAGACACAGGGGGAGCACGGGGCTTGGTGGCTCTGAAGCTGCCCCTGGGCCAGGTTTCAGCCCAGCAGGGAGAGGCAGCGAGACACCGTGGTGGAGGGAGGATGGAGACCTGATGGACAGGTGAGCTTGGGCTGAGCAAAGCCCAGTTGCAGAAACTCACAGCCAAGGCAAGGACAGCCGTGTGGTCCCCATCGGAGGTGCACATGCTGTGCTCTGGCCAGCTGGCCAGCACGTCAAGGAGTACGAGCATGGCCGTCTCTGCAGTCCTGCATGAGCACATGATGGTCTTCCACATGGTGGTAGCAGCTCTGTGGGGTCAGAGCTCTGTCTCAGGGGGGTTTGGGACAGAGCACTGTGGCCTGGGCTGCAGTGGAAAGCTGAGCTGGCTGCCAGCTCTGCCTCTGCCCACTGGCCCTCAGCACACAGGCAGCCCAGCCCCGTGGAGACTGGCCCCTGAGGAGCAGGGAGGGAGAATGGCAGCACGCTGGGGACTGGCAAAGGGAGGAGCCAGAGGGCCCTGGAATTCTCTGTGTGTCAGACCACTGCGACAGGCTGTACAGGGTGATGGGCTGCTGAGCCCTGAGCCTTGTGGGCACATGGGCCCTGTACCTGTCACATGATGGGGCCACACGGAGGAGAGCCATCACCACATCAGCGGCCTGTGCCTCTGTCAGATCCAGAAGGGGCCTGTACAGGTTGTACTCAGGAAACTCATTGGCCACGAGCCACTGGTGGATGTACCTCACCATGGCGGGCACCTGGAGAAGGCAGGGGAGACTTGGAAAGCTGCCAGAGGGAGTCATGTGCCCAGCTGCCCCAGAGAAGTGCTTCCCTTGCCACCACACCGCCATGGCCTCAAGGCTTACAGTGAGCAGCAGGCGTGGCTTGGGATGCCAAGCAATTGCTGGGAGGATGGAAGTCAGGCCACAGGCTGCTTACTTGCTTAGGACTGGAAGGACCCTCCTCCACAAGCATATCCAGGAGGGCAGCACTGGTGTTGGTTTTGAAGATGGGAGGGTACACTCTGACCAGAGTGCCCATGACACTGGTCTCTTCCTCCCGAATCCACTTCATGAATTTGACAACCATCTGTAGCAGAAGGGCAAGAAGCCAGGGATATTGCATGAGTGCTGCACACACGGTGCTGGGCTGAGCAGGGACAGCAGGCCCAGCCCAGGTGGGGGTGGCTGCAGGTACCTGCGCTGTTCTGCGGAAGAGGCCACGGGTGCGTTCCTGATCTTGGGTGCGTTTCAGGGCTGCATCTGCCAAAGAGCGAGCGCAGCCAGAGCTGAGGGGCTGCGGGAGAGGCCGGAGAACACAGCCCAGCTCTGCGCTCCCCAGGCAGGGAGAGCCCCGGGATGCTCCAGGGGGATGGAACAAGGCCATTGCGGGGTGTCTGCCCAGCCCCTCTTCCATCCAGTCCCTAAGCATTTCCCCAGGGGATGGCATGGCATGGCATGGCATGGCATGGCATGGCATGGCATGGCATGGCATGGGGCCAAGTTGGCTGCAGGCTCCAGCCCTGCAGCTCAGCTCTGCCACTCACCTTCCTGCGGTGGATGGAATGGCACCACCTCTTCCGTGTCCTGTGCTGCGGTAGCTCCAGGGCGTTCTTCCTCCTCCAACTCCACGCAGGCCAGCTTGGGCACTCTCGGGGCTCTCTGCTCCATGGCGGTGCCTGGAGCGCGCCCCAGCAGCGATCCCAGCCGGTGCCGCTCCTGCAGGGCCTCCTGCGCCTTCCCTGCGGGCGGGACGCGGCGGTCAGCGCTCGGCCCGGCGCCAGCAACGGCCCCCGAGCGCCCCTCACCCGCCCCGGGACGGCCATGCCCAGGCGTTCCATCTTCGGAACGCGGCACGGGAGGCTCGGGGCCGGCGGCCGCGCTGCCGAGCGGCGGAGCTCGGGCCGGGGAAGCCTCAGCGGAGGCGGCGGGAGCGGCCGCGCCGCCTGTGTGCTCCGCGGGCCATGGGAGGAGGCGGGGCCGGGGCCGGGAGTGGACCCTGCCTCGGGTCCGGAGCCGGGCTCGGGCCAGGCGGAGCCGAAGGGCGGCGATGCCGCCCCGGCCCCACGCACTGATGGCCGCTCGGCAGCGCCACCGCCAGTACGGCCAGAGCCGGGCGGAGGCGAGACCGCGGCGGGACGGCCGGGGCCGGGCACGGGGCAGCCCCGCCCGGGGCCGGGGGCGGGCCGGGGGCATGGCCCGGCCCTGCAGGGGACAGGGAGGCGGGGAGAGGAGAGGGACGCCGTGCAAGGGACCCCGAGAGAAAGATGCCCGACAGCGGGAAAGGGAGAGAAAAAGAAAGAAAGAGAGAAAGAAAAAGAGCGAAAGAGTATTCAAAATTATCTCTTTGCTGCCGCCGCTGCTGCTGCCGCCGCTGCTGCTGCCGCCGCTGCCGCCGCTGCAACTGAAGCACCGGGGCCGTTCGTCCCCGTGTCCGTTCCCCGCTCGCCCCACGAGCCCCACGTTCCAGCCCCGCGCGCCCCGGGGACAGCCCCTCCGTCTGCCCAAACACGGGAACTTTGCAGCGCTGAGCGCAGATGCAGAGCCCTGACTCCTGCACACTGGCACAGCGATCCCCTCGCTCGCTGCTGTGCATTGTCCTTGCTCAGGGTCAAACACTGTCGGGCCACCTTCCCTTGGGGTAGGATTCCTACCTGACCCCAGGACTGCACTTACATCTCCAGTGTTGCTTTCCAGTAAAAACAGGGGAAGGAAAACTGTGTGTGGCTTATGGTATTTTAGAGTGTCTAAAAATCCCTAAGTCACCGATCTTAGAGGCGCTGTGCATCTTGAATTACTGGGATGGAGACGTAGTGCAACATAAAAAAGGGGTGCATGGAAATTAATAGAGGAAAACATATTGGATTGTTTGTTTCATTTTCATTTCACTTCTGGAAAGCTGTTTCAGTTTTCCAGGAATCTTCTCCTGTCTGCTCTTCCCAAGAATCTCTCATGGAGAACAAGGTCAAGCTTCTGTCACAAGATTTGCCACCAGGAAATTATGCCACTGGTGAAATTTTCATGATGACTGTTTGTACTGGCTTAGGGCAAATTTTGGGAGGAAATCTCCAAAAGGGGTCTGTCTAGAAAGCAAGTTCAAGTGTCCCCTCCCCCTACTAGTTCAGGAAAAGACTTCCACTGAGAAAAGTGAAAAAAACCCAGTTTATTTGACAAATAAAGTATTCACAAGCATGAAAAATGAATAATATTAAATAAAACCTCTGACAGTGCTGAAGAGATGGCAAATTCAGGAAGTCCTTTTTGTGGGTTGTAGTTGGCTCACTCGGTCTCTTCTAAGTCCCTCTGGTGCTGGAATGCAGCGTCCCAGAGCTGGGTGGGCCACAGGTGTGAGCTGCTGCCGGTGTTTTTCTGGGTTTTCAGTGCAGAGCAGGTTTAAACAGTTCCAAGAAGAAGGAAAGTCACAGTCTGAGGAACTTCTCTTCCTAAGATAGCTAAAACCAATTTGCTAGACCTGGGCTGTGAAGGCATCAGGAAATTTCCAAATCTGGGCACTGGCGGTCCCAGCAAACACCAGAGCTGGATGGTGCTGGAGCCAGAACCTGCAGATTTCCAAACTTTGGCTTTCTGTGCCAGCAAATCACTGGGCTTGCGCTGTGCCAGCACCAGAAGGTTTTCAGATCTGGGCGCTGGTGCTGCCAGCAAACACAAGATCCGAGTGGTGTCATTGCCAGTGACAGAAATCTGCCAGATTTGGGCTCTGCTGGCACTGGGAAATTTCCAAATCTGGGTTTTGGTACAGGAAACACAAGATGTGGGTGGTGCCAGACCCAGTAGCAGGAAGCTGCCACGAGTTTTGGATTTCTGTGCCAGCCAGCAAATTGCTGCACTTGGGCTGTGCCAGAATAGGGAAATTTCCAGGTCTGGGCACTAGCAGTGACAGCAAATAGCCCATTTCAGGCTCCAGGCTCCAGGCAGGACTGGGTCTGGATGCCTTCCTCTTTTCTTTCCCTCTTTCTTTCCTTCTTTCTTGGGATCCTGCTGCCAGCAAACTTCAGATTGGGTGGTACTGGCAAGGGGAAATTGCCAGGTTTTAGCTTTCTTTGCCAGCAAATTCTGGACATGGGTGGTGCCAGAAGAGGGAAATTGACAGAGGTGGGCACTAGCAGGGCCAGCACACACCAGATCTGGGTGGGGAATGTGCCAGCACTGGGAAATTGCCAAATGTTAACTTGCAATGCCAGCATATTGCTGAAATTATGCTGTACAGGAACCTGAAAAATTCTGGATCTGGGCACTTGTGGTGTCAGCAAACACAAGATTGGGTTGCTCTAGGTACCAGGTATTTGCAAGGTTTTGGCTTTCTTTGCCAGAAAGTACTTGATTTGGGCTGTGCTGGCACTGGGAAATTCCCGCATCTGGGCACTGGTGGTGCCAGCAAACACCGGATCTTGGCATTGCCAATGACGGTAGCAGGGAATTGCCAGATTGTGACTTTCTTTACCAGAAAATTGCTGGACTTGGCTCTGCCAGAACAGGGAAATATCCAGATCTGGGCACTGCCAGTGGCAGCAAACACCAGGTCTGGGCACCTGTATTGGCATCAGGAGACTGCCGGATTTTGGCTTTCTGTGCCAGCAAATTGCTGCACTTGGGCTATGCCAGCACTGGGAAGCTGCTGGGTTCTGGCTTTCTTTGCCAGAAAATTGCTGCATTTAGGTTTTGCTGGCACTGAGAAATTTCCACATGCTAATTTTCTGTGCCAGCAAACTGCTGGAATTAGGCTGTGCAGGCATCTGAAACATTCCAGATTTGGGTACTGGCGGTGTCAGCAAACGCGAGATCGGGTTGCTGTAGGTACCAGGTCTTTGCTTGGTTTTGGCTTTCTTTGCCAGCAAGTTGCTGCACTTGGGCTGTGCCAGAATAGGGAAATATCAAAATCTGGGAACTGGCAGTGCCAGCAAACACCACATTTTAGGAAGGACTGGATCTGGACCCGTTCCCTCCCTGCCTCCCTCCCTCAACAAGGCGTCAGAATGGCTGGACAGCAGCCAGGCAGAAAGGGACCTGCAGGGACTGATGGACAGCAGGCTGGACAGGAGCCAGCAGTGTGCCCAGCTGGGCAAGGATGCCAATGGCTCCTGGCCTGGATCAGGAATGGTGTGGCTGGCAGGAGCAGGGCAGGGATTCTTCCCCTGTGCTGGACACTGGTTGGGCAGCGCCTCGAGTGCTGTTTGCAGTTCTGGGCCCCCAATTTAGACAGGACATGGAGGGGCTGGAGCGTGTCCAGAGAAGGGCAATAAGGTTGCTGAGACAAGAGCTTGGAGGAGCAGCTGAGGGAGTTGTGGTTGTTTATCCTGGAGAAGAGAATGCCCAGGGGAGACAAGGCTGTGTCAGGGCACAGGTTGGACTTGATCTCCATGGTCTTTTCCAACCTTGCTGATTCTGGGATTCTCTGAAGCCACCCATGGAGCAGTTGCAGGATGAGCCCTGGGCCTCCTCTTCAGGAGCTCCAGCAGCCCAGGTCCCTCAGCTCCTCCTGCCAGCCCCAAAGCCCATCCTGTCAGTCCTGCAGAGCCTCTGCAGCTCCTCCTCACTGCCCAGAACAGGGAGCCCCAGAGGCAGACACAGCAGCCCAGATGTGCCCCCCTGGCCTGGGGTGCCTCTGGCAAGGGAGCGGCACCAGGCACTGCAGGAGCCTGCAGACAATTGATCTGAAGGCCAAACCTCCTTAGCTCCTTCTGAAAGAGCAGGAACAGTTCCTCATTCCAGTGAGGTGGAATGCTGAGCACCACAGCTCCAGGCTAGGACTGGACACAAGTTTGCTCCCACTGAGTGCTGTGATGGGTTCTGCAGGAGCTCTGGGCTCCTGTGCTTGCCAGGCACAATGAGGAGAGAAGGAGCCAAGTGCACTGATGTGGGAAATGGATTTGTAGAAAGCTTTTAGGGCCTGGTAGAAGGCCCCCACGGTATGAATCTGTATATAAATCTTGAGACAAGGAATGCTAACTTAAAAATGCCATGGAATAGGACAGATATTGTTGAGAGAGAAATGGATCTGGAAAAAAGTTTCAAAAGATGGCCTTGCAAATAAGACTTTGGAAAAACAGAACTATGAAAGATGCATTGTAGTGGGACCCACGAGGGGTAGATTTAAATAATTGGCTTTAAGGCATCTACAACATGGCATGGCAAAAGGCTGATAGACCAAGAAACGCTTATAATGTATTATAATTAGGAAGTAGTTGGCTTCTGATTGTGATGGCATGAATTATAAAATCTGTATTGTCTCACCCTTCTCATGAGACTGAAAATGGAATAAAAGTTTTTAAAACACCTCTTAGTTGCCCCATCTCTAGGTCAAGAAAAGAGTGTTATCCAACACACTGACACACCTTTGCCTCAAGCATAGCCCAGCCTGGACCAAACACACTGAAAGGTTTCCCCTTTGGCCCATGTCTCGAAACATCAGGTCTGCTGTTTGACAACTCAGGTTGGGTTGGCATCAAAGAGTTCCCTCAGATATACTGGGTTTGTCTTCCTCTGTGCCTTCCCCTCAGCAGCCTTGGGCATGCTTCTGTGTGACACCATCTCTTTCACAGTTTCAGACAACTTCAAACAGGATATTGTGCAATAAGCCGTCTCCTCTAAAGTGTTCCAACAACCCCTTTCCAGCAATAGGAAATTATTACTGATAGATGAAAGTGGAAAACCCCCAACAGTTTATTACCAAACAGAATCCCCCCATGACACGCGTTACAAGAAGGCGCTGGGGTCTCTCTCGGAAGAACAGGAGCTGTCACGGAGCAGTTCCAGCAGCTGATGGAAGCTCGGTGGCTCGTCCGGGGTTGGCTTTCTCCCATGGCAGAGCTCCATGGAGCGGGCAGGGCAGTGAAGCAGCTGGGCTGGAGCCCCTCGCTGCCTTTTCTCCCCGGCGTGGCTCAGCTCACAGACTCTCGGGCTGGGAGCGGGGCCGCTCTGCTCCTGCCGGCACCGTGTCCCTGGGCTTGGACAAACAGTTTCCTGCCAGGAGAGCCCTGCACACTGCTCCACAGATCTTTCATAAAGGCCCAGACCAACTCCAAACACTCTGTCTGCAGCAGCTTTTCACAAAGGGCTGCAGAAATCCAGGACAGCTGCAAGTGAGTGTCGGAAGGCTCTTGTCTTGTTCCTGACAGCAGAATTTTTGATGATCTGATGCAATTTTATTCAGATGTAACATGAGAACTGAGGTTTTTCTGTTAAAATATTTCATGATGAGTAACAAGCCTTGGGAGCATGAGATGCAGGACTGACATGCAAAAGCATGAGCATATCCTCCAAAGTGGCCAGTTTAATTGTCCATTTTATTACTCTTGTATTTACTCCACACTAATATGGAAAACCAAGCTTTGCTTGGAGGCAAAACAGGCATGGGATACACTACAGTCCCTCCCAGGCTCAGCAGGGCTGGCAGTGACACAGCAGGCAGTCTGCTTCATTGTGAACACCTACAGAGCTGCATCGCAATCTGTTTTAAGTAGTGTGGTATTATTAAGAGCTCCTTTTCTGCATGAGATACGAAAAGGACATCCCAAATGATCTTCTGCAAACAAGGTGCAAATAACACAGCTGCACTACTGTCCTGGGTAAATATACATACAGGTGATTGCCAAAGCAGTGCATCATTTCTCAGTGAAATACATGACCTCTTCTTACCTATGAAATTGTGATTGAAGACACCTGTGAGCCAGATCTGTGGGAGATTGCAAAGGAGCAAAGCTTTGGGATTTGGGCACACTTCTCTTGGTTTCTTTGCTCAGGCCTTTGGTGAGCACAGAACACACCTAGATAGAAAATCTTTGACTATACAGGGTCTTTTGGATCCACTGTCCCCCAAACAGGTCAATGGTGGCCCTGTTGTAATGCCAAGTAACAAAGAGCAGCACAAATGACACAAAGAAAACGTGGCCAAAGAGGAAGAGGAGAGGCCCAATGAGGAAAGGATGTGGTAAGACACTGGCACACTGAGTGAGCTGCACTCCCATAATCTCTAGGCTAGCAGGTCCTGGTCTCACATTCTCCTCTTGGTTTATTTAAATTTTATTTGTTTATTTACTTTTTTCATCATCAAAATAAAATATATACAAATAAAAATATGTCATCAAAACTTAAAGACAGAATCAAAAGACATTAATTGAAAACTACATCTAAAGATCAGAACATATGTACAGCTGTAACTATCAAGCCTAATGCATCAATCCTATTCTTCAAACACTCTTCATACAGGCGGCAGCTTCTTCCTGAGTTTGGAGGAAAGAGAGCTCTTCTGGATGGGAGGCGAGGACTTTGTGGGTGAGGGAACATCGGGAGGGTCCGGAGAAAACTTCTCAGTAAGAGTGTAACCAGTCAGATCTGCAAAATGGAGACACAAAGTTTAACAGAGGCCTCCATGCAAACCTAAAGCAGCTGAAGCTCCATATTTCATGGGACACCTTTCCTGCAAACTTCTAAACAGCTGCACAGGGAAACATGCTCCTGCTGGCAGACACTGAGGCAGGCCAGGGCAAACCCTGAGCCACTTGCCCAGAGCTGGCACAGGCACAGCCTGGCCTCTGGGCTGCCCTGGGACAGCAGGGAGCCCAGAGCCCTGTGCTCCCCAGGAATGGCTCAGCTGCACATGCGCCCTCCTGCTCCTCTGCCTGCCCCACAGCTCAGCAGCCCCACAGCTCCAGGGGCACTGGCAGCAGCACAGCTCATTGCAGGGGCACGTGCAGGGCACAGCTGTTCCCTGGCAATGTGCACAGCCTCTCTGGGCTGCCACAAGACCCTTCCTGCCAGCAGAGATTGGCCCAGCTCCCCCCTCACCTCTGTGTGAGGCTGAGCCATGATTGCCTTCACCTTGTCCTCCATCTGGAGTTACTTCAGGCCCCCCATGCTGTGACTAGGAAGGGCAATGGAGAGAGCAGAGGCAGATGCACACCCTTCCTTAGGATTCTGTCATTTTTGGCACAGCTCAAAAGGCAAATCCAGAGGTGTCCAACTCAGCTCTTCCTCAGCTTTCTGGAGAAAATCTCGCCTTCACCAGCCCAGCATTTTGGAGAGGTTTTCCCGCACATGTGGAGGCTTGCTGGCAGCACATTCCTTCAGCTGGGTGCCCATCACCTTGCAGAGGGCAGAGGCGAGCTTGGTGGCCACGGTGCGGACGTTGGTGCTCCGCACAGGCAGCGCCTTGTTCCCCAGGCAGGACCAGAGCACGGGCAGGGCGTCGCGCTGGGCGACTTCAGGGCTCCTGGCATGAACCCCCTGCACAAGCACTGCCGGGACAGAGACACAGCTCCTTACCCACCAGCCTCACTGCAAACAAGGATCTGCCTCTGCTTCTGCTTCTTGCCAGCCTCTCTGGCCAAGAGCAGCAAAATAGCACCCAGAGCCCCTTGGTCCAGAAACGGGCAAAGCAGCTGATCATCCTGGAAACAGAACCACCAACCCCTCAGCACTAATTGCTCCAACCAGAGCCTTGTCCCTGTGGCAGACTTCCTACCTTTACTAAATTGTTTCACAATCTCTTTCTGCATGAACAATGAATGAAATGTCCAATTGCCTTTATTTCCATTAAGAAATTGTTTAAACCCACACTGAAGATTTGGAAATGCACCATAGAGAGGAAATTGAGAGATTTCTAATAAAAGGAATTATTCCATTTTTTTAACTTTGATGTCAAGTGCCAAATGTCTAATCTGTCTCTTCCCTGTGCTCAGTGGCACACAGCAAAGGGCAGGATTAGAACACACCTCAAAACTCCAGCCCACCAGAGATGGCTGCTGCGTGACAGTTGGATGAAAACATCAGTGACCAGGTGGTGTCTTTGGCAGAATGCTTTTGGGGCTTCCAACAAAGAGCTGTTTCAAACCTCAGGGTGTCTGAGAGAATTACCCAGACCCCATTGCTGTGGCATTTGGGCATCTCCACATTTTAATGCCATTTACCCTCCCAATGTTAATGACATTTTTTCTTATAATGTCCACTTGAATAGGGGCATAGAGAAACACAAATGCTACACAGGGGACTGAAATGTAACCAAAATACGAGTGTTTTCTCATATTGTCCCTTGAATCTCTCTGTCCATTTTCTGAACTGAAACAAACACAGACAAATATTTACTACCAACAGGCTTCTTGCATGGCAGATTTGGCTGAGAGATCATAACCTGAAATGCTCTGGAGACCATTCTTATTTTCTGATCAGACAAAATGTTATATAGCAGCCATTTAATATTCTGTGGCGAAAGAGACTTCATTTTCTCTATGCTGTTAATCCACCAGCAGTCAGCAACAATGAAAGAGCTCCTGCAAGTACCCCAAACCAATTCTGCTAAGCAGGAAAGGGTTATGATACCCATTTTAAAATGGGAATTCATTTGAGTTTAAATGCAATTAAAGACATCAGTGACTACTGAACGTGAGGAACAGCTGTCTGTTCCTACTAAATCTCAGAGAGAACATCTGCTCTTTCTAAAGTTGCCCTAATTTATGGTTAATTCCTTTATTTGAAAAAGAGATCAAAAGAACTGTTAAACTAAATTCCCTGTTACTGGAGATCTACTTTATTCAAATGCTCTTTAAAGGGCCTTTGACATTCCCAATTGCGGAACATGCCCTTTTGAGATTCCTAATGAAGACACAAAGTGTATTAAACCTTGCATTCAAAGATGTTGGCATAATTAGCAGTGGATTTAGCTCCAGTTGAAGCAAGGCTATCAATCACCTTCTCTACTATATATTGAGATTATCATGTTTCCATTCCTTGGCTCTTGCTGACACAGCAAGCTGCTCTGAGGAATCAATGATCAGCTGCATTTGTAGCATTTTGGACAGCGCTGACACAGGCAGACACTGTTTGCACACCCTGAAAGGCTCATTCCAAGGCCACTGTGACAGCACAGGCAGGGAGCCTCAGCACTCTGCTTCTGTCCCTGTGCCCCAGAGGCTGCCTTGCACTAAACCCGTGCCTCTGATACCTCTGTTGAGTTCTGGCCTAAGCTGTGACCCCCAGGCTCTGCACGGTTCAGCCTCAAAACTTTCCAAGGGAAAAACAAGAATTCTGTGAGGACAAAACAAACTGATGCCCTGAAACAGCATTTGCCACTATTTCCCCTCAAAGATCACAGATGTCCCTGAGCTTCCCAGAGAGGAGCCAGCTGGGGCATTTTTAGCCCTCCCTTTGCTGGAGGTGGTTCTGAGATGCCCCAGCGAGAGCTCAGCCCCAGGCCCAGCGCTGCCCCCATCTCAGATGCTGCCCAGCCCTGCAGCAGCCAGGGAAAACCTGCCAAACCCACCTGCCTTGGCCATGGGGCAGCAGGGACAAGCTCAGCACCTCCTGGTTTGGAGGAGCTGCTCTGCTGTCTGCTTACAGGCATTCCCTGTAAATACTCCCTGGGAAGAGCTCTGGGCTCAGAAGGGGAGGCCATACCTGTGACAAACTAGGTGACATCCAGCAGGGCTCGGCCACTCAGCTGATTCCATTGGTAGCTGAACTCTTTCAGCAGGGACACTTTATCTACAAGGGAAACACACGATTCTGCTCACTTTGCTCAGGTCACAGGAAAAAGGACAGTGGGGAGGGAAAGGGCAGGGCCAACCCCATTTTATAAAATAAAGTACATTTCTGCAGATTTTGAATCCTTTTCTTCTTTCCTTCCAGCCTGCTTGGCAGGGTTTTAAATTCCAAAAGAAAAGCTCTGCTTTTACATTTGGAAATCCAAACTTTTCTGCTGCAGCAGGAGCTGTGTTAAAACATTTCACACCAGGGACCTTGAGAGTTCAGTCACATGGAAGCAGGGAAAAGGTGTTGCATCCCAGAGCAAAAAGGAAGAGCCCCATACTTGGGTCACAGAAAGGCACTGAGTCAGGCAGTTCCTGAGTTCACAGAGGAGCTGGGGAGGAGAAAGTGGAAACTCCCCTTGAAGACCTGCCTCTTCAACACTCCTTTTTTCAAGCATATTCCCCCAGTGCAGCATTCTCAGAGATGACATAAATCTGTGTGGCAAAGGAATTTACAGCAGCCCTTGCCTATGTATTAATTGCTGTGTTAATTAGTTAATAAAAAGTTAATTGCTGTGGCCATCTTGCCCCATGCAAAACAACATGTGGAACAAGGCATCATTGACAGCAAACATTTCCTAACTTACAGATGGAAACAGAACAGAGATTCAGTGATGCCAACTCTTTGTTTTCAACAGCCCAAGACAGGTTATGGGTGCTACCAGACTGAGCAGCAGTCTAAAATCCCAAATTCCTTAGTCTTGAGCATAAATGGAAATAATGCAAACACAGGCAACGAGTGTTCGTGAAGGAAGCAGCAGAACAAACTGGACTCTTTGGGGGTTGGCCCATTGTGTTGGAAGTCGATTTGGTTCAACACTCACTCTCCCTGTGCCTGCACAAAGGCAGGCTCCCTTCTGTAATGTCAATAAAAAAATAAAATTTCCTCCCTCAAACAAACAAAGGATTTTCCACTGGATGCTGCTGAATTCACCAAGCTTCTTCCAGCTCCACAGGGCTTGACAGCAGGGCAGTATTCCCAAAAGACAGACAGTCACTGTAGTAACTAGGATTGACTTGGACATCTTTTGTAAATTTGGGAATTTTCTTGGCACTACTACTTCCAGTGTCCTTTGCAAAGACTCTGTTATCTTCAGAAGCACAATTCTCACTTAATTGCTTTACAGGGGGCAGGGTAGGGAGTGCATGGTGGGGGTTTATGCTTAAATGTAAACCCATTTTCTCCTCTTTCCCTTTCCTCTTTGTGACTGATATTGAAAATATTCAAAACCCCACTTTTCCCTTATAATATCAGTTCCTTTGTGGTCTGCAGATGAACAGGCTGAGGATTAACAGCTCATTCCCAGGAGCAAAATGATTCAGCAGAAGAGGAATGAGCTAAAGACAGATTGGGTATGTTTAATCTCATATTAGCAGTGGCAATACTTGCACAAGGGAGACATTTCTCCTGCCAAGCACTTACTTTCTTCTTAATTCTTGTCAGAATGTCTGCCAGGTCACGGGGGGAAAGAGATTGTTCCAAAACTGTTTTAAATTGTTGATGATTGAGCAACGTCTTCACCATCTCCTGTCCATAATGCCTAAGGAAGGAAGGAACGAAGGCAGGAAGGAAGGAAGGGAAAGAAAAGTGAACAAACACAGGAAGAGTGTTAACAGAAGAGGCTGGTACATTAAACTCATCAGGTGCAATCTTTACATGAGAAGGCATTACCTGCTCAGCAAAGAGGGAGATTTATCTCACTTGACACTGCACAGTGCTGTCAGCTGAACACAAGAGGCAAGAGGAGAATGTGGAGCAAGAGAAAAATACCATTTCACTCTGAAACTGGGGGTGTTCTTCTGTGGCATCAAAGGATCCCAGGGAACAAGCAAAACACATCTGCTTTGTTGTCAGAGCCTATTAGCAGTATCTTGCTGCCATTGCACAATAATTTGCCTTTCTTTACCTGGCAGGGAAGCCAGGACAAAACACCTCATGCACCCTCTTGATTATTTTATACTATGTGTATGCACAGGGACAGCTAGTGGCTCTGGTGTTCTTGGCAGCTATTAATGGGAATTTAATCATCAAAGGAAGGGGATTTTGGTGGTTAGGGTTGATTTTGCCACTAGGAAACCACAGTTTTCTTCAAGAAGAAGTTTGGAACTCACTGAGCCACAGATAACAGCGTTCTAGAAATCTTCAGAACAAGTTTAGAAAGACTGAATATGTTGGTTAAAGACCCCTGAAATATTTCTAGGAAAGTCTGAAGTTAATGAGAAATGGATGTTTGGGATCCTTCAGTGATGAACATTAGCCAACACTTTGGCTTTGTGTTGTGCACCTAAGGGCAAACAAAACTGTTGGACTGGCTGATCTGAGCTCTTTTGATCTCAGTAAAGAATCCTTCAAGCCACAGGAAAAAGTTGGGAATGTTCCTTTTTGCTGGCCAACCTCAGGTTTCCCAGTACAGCCATTTGCCCAGGCAGCCCAG
Source organism: Zonotrichia albicollis (assembly GCF_047830755.1). Taxonomy (NCBI): domain Eukaryota; kingdom Metazoa; phylum Chordata; class Aves; order Passeriformes; family Passerellidae; genus Zonotrichia; species Zonotrichia albicollis. The sequence goes on along the minus strand of NC_133827.1, from coordinate 2,062,531 downwards.
AGCAGTGGTCACAGTGCCAAGGCTGACAGAGCTCAAGAGGAGTTTGGACAATGCTCTCAAGCACATGGAGTGACTCTTGGGGTCACTGCACATGGCCAGGAGATGGACTCGATGACCCTGATGGGTCCCTTCCAACTCAGCATATTCCATGATTCTATGACCCTTATTCACACAGTGAGGTAACTTCATATTCCCTTTGGTTTCCACTCTTGTGTGGTTTCACCTTTACAGCCAGACACAAAACGGTTTTCCTGTTTTGGGAGGTGAAATGCAGATCATTACCTTGTGTCCTTGTGACAGTCCTGAGCAAGCTTCCCTGCCACGTGTGGCAGCCTCTCAGCCCTGGGGGTGCCTGCGAGCTGGGTGACTCCAATTCTCTCCATCAGGGACAGGAGCAGTTGGGCCGCACACTCGCGCACGGGGTGGGGCGGCTGCTGGGGAGGGGAGAGCAAACCCTGGGCACAGGGACAAGGAGCAGCAGCAGCGCCGGCCTTGGCCAGAGCTGCTCCCTGCCCTTGCTGGGGGAAGGAGCCTGGGCTCTCCCTGCACCTGCAGACACCTGCAGAAGATTCTGGCCTCAGGGAAACGCAAAGTTAGCACTGTACACAAGGCCTGCCTGCACGGAAGAGGGAGGAATTCAGTCTCCCTGCACTGTCTGATACTCAGTTTCTTTCACAGTATTTGCTCTGAGAAAGATTAAAGAAATAGATGACATATGAATAATTTAGAAATTTAGAACAATTCATGCTGACCCATCAGAGGGCACTCACTACACAGAACTGCAGCAGGACTGAGGCTCTTTCCACCCATTTATCCCCAAATCTGCAGACCCTTGGAAAACAACAAATGCAGGGAAAACACGTTGTGGGCTGTGAAGTTGCAGAATATCCAGCAATGCAGCCTGTTTCTTTTGTGGGGCTTGGCAATGGATCCATCTGAATGTTTCACCCTATTGCAAAGCTGAGGAAAGAGTGGCAGGCAGTTTAGCCAGGCTGTCCTGTTCTAGAGAGTCTCTTGGGAACTATCAGGCCCAGCACCAATATTTAAGGCAGCATTTGCTTCAACTGTCCCATGGCAGTCAGCCTGTGAAGGTGCCTGTAAAGTGATTCATCATCTCAAGGCTAACATGAAACATCAGTCTGAATAGAAAGTAGAGCTCTGAGGCCAGGACAGTCATACAAGGCTCCTTTGGCAGGAGCTGCACCTGCAGTGCAGGCTGTGCCACACCCAGCAGATTGTCCCCCATGTGCTCCACGCCCCAGCAAGGACCCTCCTCATTTCTCAAGTTAATGGCATCATGAGGAGACATGGTTTTCCCAGGACCTCTGTGGTTAGAGCTCTGAAATACCAAACTGCTCACACCTGCAATTGCAATTGTCCCTCTGCCCACAAAAGCACAAGGCTCTATCCTCAGCCTTTGCAGGCACTTTCCCTTCCCCACTGATCACCACATCTAGGAAAATCTTACAGACTGGGAGAATTCCAGGAAGCAGCAGGAAGCTGAGTCAGAGGAGCTTTAGATTGAATATCAGGAAAAAGGGTTTTTCACCCAGAGGGTGGCTGGGCACTGGAACAGGCTCCCCAGGTCAGTGGTCACAGCACCAAACCTGACAGGCTTGAAGGAGCATTTGGACAACAATCTCAGGCACTTGGTGTGACCCTTGGGCTGTTCTGTGCAAGGCCAGGAGTTGGACTCGATGGTCCTGATGGGCCCATCCAACTCCCCATACTCTTACAGTTCTGTGATTCTGAGAACTAATAGGCTGCAGGAGAGAAGAGAGGTTGGTTGGAGAATCAAGTCACTGAGTCCACAGAAGATGCAGGATACAGGACCCTTCCCTCCCACCATTCCCATTCTCTGTCTCACCCCTTCTCCCTCCCACATACACAAAGGTGAAGAATATCACTAAAAGAAGAAGAACCTGCTTGACTCCCATGTCCATGAGAGCAGTGATTGCTCGTGCAGGAGTCACATTCTCCACCATGATCCCCAGGCTCTGACTGGCTGCTTTCTGAACAAATTCTGGGGAGCTGGACACCATCTGGAGAAGGACCCGAGCAACTTCATCCACCTCAGAGTCCATGTCCGTCTTCAAGGTCACAAAGAGCTCTCCCAGAGTGACAATGGCAGAGCAGGACACCTTGGAATGGAGGTTGGTCACCTGGGAAAGCCATGAGGGGAAACATAAGAATCACCTTGAAAAGAAAACCAGTTGCCTTCAACAGAAGTCCCAGGAAATGACAACACATCCCACTGTGTCCAGAGGAACATACAAGTAGAGGAAGAGCAGGAGAGCACAAGCACAGAAAGGCACTTACTCTGGCACCAATTTCTGGCCTCAGACCTGCTCACTGCAGGCCTAAAATAAAAATTTCATTAAGTGTTCTACTTAACCCTTCTAAAATGTCCAAAGCTTTGAATTTAGGCCCTTTAAGAAAATTAAAGCAAAAGCTGCTTTCAAATCATAAAGGCACAACTGATAAAAGAGTCAGGTGCTCCTGTTCAAAAAAGCAACACCAGCAGTTGAAGCACTCAGCCAGGAAACAGAAAACACAGGCTCTGGTCTACAGAATAATTTACGGTGTTGAATTACAGCTTGGGCAGAGACTGGGACTCTGGCAAATAATATCGTTATTGTCTCAGTTTCTGCATTTGCACATTGCATTATAAAGACTCCACATTCAAAGATGAGTGTCAGATACCCGACCTGCCGGTAAATACAGCTGCATGCACCCACAGATCCTACAGACAGCTGACAGACATTAGAAATATCAGGTCTAAAACCAGAAATGCAGGCAGACCCTGAGCACACATGGAGATGAACAAGCACATACCTACTCTACACACCGTGTATGAAGTATGGGGGACAATTCAGAACAATGTTCTCACCTCGCTGGTAACTGCCAAGCAAACCTCACCAAGTCTACAAAGCAGGACCTCTGAATGGGACCCAGCCAGGTGTTGGATGGTGAAGAGTCCCTTCTCCTTCAGCTCCCTGGAAGGCAGAAGATTGATTTTTCTCTCCACCAAGGCAGCACCCTCTGAAATGACCAGGCTGGCAGCTCAGTGAACAATGGGAGGTGCTTTTCAAGGAGTGCTTAATGAAATCATGGAACGCATTGCCCCAGGATGCTGTGGCTGTCAAAAGCATTCACAAACCCAAGAGGCAAAGAGAGGGGTTCCAGAGTGGCCATTTGAGAGGACAGCCTTTCTGAAACCTCTGGCACATGAGGCTCCTCTGTCACTGCTTCCTAGAAGCTGTGGGACCGGGCCATGCTGCTGTTTGTTGTCACCTCCCTGTACCTGTCCCTGAGACACAGTACCACCGGGCTGTTGTTAGGGCATTTTCCTTCTTTGCCAGCCCCAGCAGGCATTCAGCAGGGAGAGTCTGCACTGCCTCTCTGGAGCTGAGTTTCCATTCTATGGTCTCGGCCTCTCTGTCACCTCATCCACTCCCCCTCACACATTCCCCAAAAAAGCAGCAGGATGTCTGCTGGGACCACCTCGGCCTGCAGGAAGGCCAAGTGGGTCCTGGCCTCTCCTGACCCACAGCACAGCTTTCTTTAATCCCAGCATGGAAATATAAAAAGTGCATTATCACATCACACAGAGGGCTAGGAGCTTTTTATTGTGGCTGCAGGTGTCCTCAGGGCATTGGGGAAGAGGAGAAAAAGAGTGTTTTGCAGCAAGCAACCCGGCTACTCAGGCAGGAGGGAAGGAAAAGCGTCTGGAAGCTGCTTTTTAGGACTTTGGTTGTTCTGCTGAAGCTTCTGACAGAGCTGATGGGCAGATCCCAGAGCTGTGGAGAGTTCCTGGGAAATTTGTCCTTGGATATGTCTAGGAATGCTCTCCCAGCCATGAACTGCCATTCGTGTCCTGTCCATATGTTACTGCCTTGACTGTTGAGTGTCTGAGGTGCCTCTTGAGGCTGCTATAGACCTCCTTCACCAAGAAATGGATTGTGACACAACATCCCTTTCTGCTTCTATTTGGGCACTGACAGAGCCTGGAGCACTCTGGCTGGAGCTTGGGCTCTGGGCAAGCAAGATTGCAAATGAGAGCAGCTCATGGTCCTCAGCTCTTCCCTCCTGCTGGGACAGACAGACATGGCCATGGGGACAGAATGGAGCTGCCCCATCTGCCAGGGCACTAAGAAGGATGTGAATTTTTCTCTGCCCTGTCACCACCAGTTCTGCCTGGGCTGCATCCTGCAGTGGGCAAAGAGAAATCCAGCGTGCCCACTCTGCAGAAGAATGATAGAAGCTGTCAGGTTTTCTGAGTAGGGTGAACAGGACTACATACAATGTGCCATCAGCTCCCCCAAACAATTGCTACAGTCCAGCAGGGAGAGAGCCTGGCCACCTTGCTGAAAACAGCCCCCCAGACCCTGTGATGGCTGCTCCATCTTCCCCACAGGGAACACTGTCCCCAGCTGAACAGGGGGCTGCAGGACCAGAGCCTGTGCATGGCCTCCTGCCCAAGGTGTGGGCCGAATTTTTCAAATAACAATGTCATCTACTGGACCAAAGGTGGCCCTGGCTGCAGCAGAAGCTGGAGGGAATATGCCAGCACCAGAGATGGCTGTTTAGGGAATTCATAGAGCAGCATCCTGCACGCCTTCTGTGCCTGGGGTCAAGTTGCCAAAATCTTGGTGCCAGTGCTGCAGCTTCTCCTCTGTAGCAGTCCGAATTGCTGCTAGCATAGTCCAGGGTAAAGAAGCAAAAAGGACTTTTGCATAATTTCCACAGATGTTTTATTCAGCTGTGCAGGGAGATGTTCAGCTCCCAGCACCCACACACAGAGGGTCTCACTTTGTCTCCACATGGGCCTGGGAGATGACATTTGATCTCGGGCAGTACAAAGATAAGGGGGTCAATCAGGGAATAGGGAAGGTGTGGCTCAGGAACACAGGAACAGACACAGGAACAGGGGAAGGAGCCAGTGGGGTCTAACAGCTTTTTGAGGGAAGCTTCTTGTGTCTCCCTAGACCAGGGAAAGCCTCACCAGGGTCTCCACCATTCCCTGTGTTTTATATTATTAGGAAAGCTTCTCTGAAGGATCAACTGAATCAACACAAAATGACAAAAACAATCAAAAGCACTCATAAGACAATTGTTCAAAATGGAAACAATTCTGAGTTCCCAACATGCCAACAGATTTCTTGGAGTGGCTTAGATCTGGCAGGAGGGATGCAGGGTTTTCTCAGCACAGTTTATCAGGAAACTGAGTCACACCTACTGAACCTCTGGTCCATGGCCTCCTCACTGCCATCGTGCAGCAAGGAGGCCCAGAGGCTGCTGTGCTCTGCTCCTGTCAGGGATGAACACAGCGGCTCTGTGGCCAGTGCCAGCTCCAGCTCCAGCAGCTCACAAGAGAAGACTCCTTCCAGAAGCTCTGCTGGCTCCAGTGTGGCAGACCAACAGAGCCCCCTGGAAGCCCCCCTCCATTGCAGCCACCCCCAGCTGCGCCCATCATCACTGCAGAGCAGGAGCTGCCCCAGAGGAGCCGCGGCTGGAGCTCATGGCAGTGGCAGGTCCCTGTGCCCAGGGCAGAGCCACAGAACCTCTGCTCCTGCCTGGGACAGGGGCTGCTCACCCTGGTGTCCCACCGAGAGGAGGGATCCTGGGCCCCAAACTCTGCCCAGCCCTGCCAAAGGCCACCCCGCCAGCAGGGCCAGCAAGGTTCCTGCAGCCATTCAGTCAAATCAGAGGAAACAAATGTCTCTGTAGCTGGCACAGTGTCTGCACACAGCTTGCTCCCCCTTCTCCTGGTGCCTTTCCCTGACTCCAGGAAGAGCTGCAGGAAATGCTGTGTGAGCCATGATGATGGAAGAGCTACTGATAAAATCACTGGGGTGATGCTTTCAGAGGAGTCAAGAATGGAAGACCAACCAACCTTCCAGCCAATGGTATGCCAAAAGTTTCCATTCTTGAAATAATAGACTGCAATAAATTAGTAAAAAGAAAGATATGGAAACAAATTAAATCTTCCACAGCTGCTGGCTTTCCTCAGGCTCCATGGTCTATGTATTGCTAGACTTACTTCATTTAGGCAGAATATTAACTGCCCTGACTTGTTGGAGACTGACCACAAGGTCTCATCTGTGGTGAGCAGTCACTAAAATTAGCTCAGCAGAGGTGTCTTCAGCTGTCCAAGTGTAGCAGAAATACATATTCTCTGCTTCATGGCTGTGTGGCAGCAGCTGCTGGTGTGGGTTTGTCAGCGTTGCTTCATGGATTACCCCTGGGAAGGAATTGTGTGCACAGGCACAGTGTGATGGCTTCGATCTCCTCTAATTACTCCAATCAGATGATGGCTGGAACTTTCAGGCAAAAAGCATAATGACAGAATAATTTACAATATTCTCCAAACTACTCCTGTGGTTTTGATTTTCTTACTGATTAGGTTCAGTGTGTGGCCTCAAGAAATCAGTCCAGAAAGAACAGGCAAAGCTCAGCTTACAAGTTAGAGTGCAAGTCTTTAATCTGCCATTTTTGCAGCATGTACAAACAACTTTTCAACATATTTGCAAAAAAACTCTTGGTTCTTGCTATACCTATCCAGAACCTGACTCTCTCCTTGTTTTATTTTGATTTGAGATCCAAGCATGACTCTTTTCTGGACAGGGAAGTAAGAACCAACTGCAAATACAGACTACAAGTGTGAATCTATACTGCAGTAACTGAGCTGTAGCTTGGAATTAAAGGCAAGAAGGGATGCCATGGTAAATGTGAACATTTAGTGCTGGCATAGGAGCCTCCTGCAATGCTCCACCAACCCATGGTTCACATGGCTACAAACTCTCTTTCTGGTGTTACAAAGAGTGTTGGAGAGCTGACTGTAAGTAAAAAAACCAGCCACAATGTTAATTTTTGTTAATATGGCGAACAATGACTATCTAATAATTCAGAGCTCATAGAAGTGAGTGTTCAGATTTCCACTTAGTATGTGCTGGCAGTTTTAATTTGAAATCAACAGGTTTATCCAAATCAAGTTATCCATAGGAATTAATTTGCTCTATGATCTACCTAAAAATGCCTCATTGTCTGATAAGTTTAGTAGAAATTTGCAAAGTCAACAGTCCGCAGATTTTCATTTCTTGTTTAGTGGCTATTCTGCAGGGAAGCTTTTACAGACTAATCCGTTTGGATGTAATTAAAATGCCAGTACATTTCATCTGGCCATCTTGGTATTAAAACAAAACCATATGACTGCACAGGCTTTTAAAAAATATTTTAAAATAAATTTTCAAATCAACAGTCTGAGTTGATCTGAGTTGAAAAACTCTACCAACCTTCAACTCCATTGGAAGATTTCCTTGTCACCCTGTGAATCAACTCTATATTCAGAAGATTAAAAGTCCCAATTTTGGTGGTTTTGGTATGGTTAGGAATTGGGGAAGGGTCTTCTTCCTTCTCAGCTCCATGCTGCAGTGCCTTTGGGATGTGGCCTGCTGGCCATTGTTTGTGCAGCCCTGGTATTTCTGCATGAGGCAGAAAGTGCAATTGCATTTCCAGCCCAGAGCCCGTGAGGAGTGGGGCGTGCAGAGCTGTGCCAGACCCAGGCCAGCAGCTGTGCCCCCAGAGGGTTTTGATCCCTGCCCAGGGCAGCTGGTGCATCTCTGCCGTGAGTGCCTGCCCTTCCAGGTGCCCATGGACAGCAGGTGCAGGGTTCTGCAAGGGGCACGGAACAGGGTGGGGATGTCTGCTGGCAACAGAGTGCAGCGGAGAGCAAACAGTCCACGATGGTCCTGCAGTGTGTGACAGAGAACTCCTGACACAGCTGTGACTGAGCCAGTGAGGGAAGGCACTGCTGGAGCTGCTGCTTGTGAGGAGAGGGCTGCTGGGTGACAGGAGGGCTGGAGGCGGCCTTGGGCTCAGTGATCACAAAATGCTTGTGTTTGATTCCCAGAGAAGGAACGAGAGATGTTGGGGAAGTGTTGACCTGCAGCACATTGTGAATTTGTTAAGATTTACCAGGCAGTGGTTAATGTGTGCAAGTGGATGTCTTAGCCTTGAGAATAAAGACAGTGGGCCTACTGAGGAGGTAGCTGCAATGCATTGAAGGAGAAGAAGGCTATTAACTATAGGAGAATTTGAGGAACGGGATGTTCACCACATGACCACCAGAGACCCTCAAGAGACCCCTACTCTAAATGTCAGTAATTTTGGGGAAGTGATTTAAACATGTCAAATACTTTGTGAGAATGTTTAGCCTGTGAGTTTGAGCAAAGTAATGAATAAAAGTAATGAAAGTAATGTCTTAGTTCCATGGATACTGACACGTGGATGTGCATGTTTCAGGGAAGTGATTCCTCACACACCCAGCACTGAAATAAAGTAATGTCTCTTTTCTCACACTGAGCTGGCAGTGTGGATCAGCCCTGCTTGGTAACTTTCATTTTGGTCATTCCTATTGAAGCATAAAGAATGGTTGAAATGAAGTCTTTTCCAGCTGTTTTCCATTGGTTTACCTGTTTGAGGGTTAAGATTCTGTGCTGCAGGTGTGCTGGGTGTGTGCAGAGCAGTGCAGCCCCAGACACCCCTTGGCTTGCCCACAGGTTGTCATGCCTTGCTGCCAGGTGTGCCCAGCTGTGGCAGCAGAAGGAGCCCGCAGTGCAGTGGGCACCGTGCCCTGCCCAGCCAGGGCTCTCTGGCACAGAGCAGCAGCAGCGCCAGCACCGTTCAACCGCTCCTGCCTTGGCTTCCCCTGGCACACAGAAGCCTCTGGAAATCAGCACCACCAGCAGCGTTCCCAGCTTGGAGCAGCTGCTGCTGGCGGGCAGATGCTGCCAGTTCAGCTGCTGCCAAAGGGGAAGAAAGAGCACAGGAAGAGATGTACATACACAGCAGCCCTGGGAACATCCCATGAACATGCAGATATATGGGGTGATTTGTTAGGAATCACTTCAGCTGCTATGCCAATAGTGCTTTCTCTCCTGGTTCTGTACAATGCTTTGGGCCATTTTCTTGGTCTGGTTTCCTTTGCTGGTGTCCCATCTGTGTGCTCAGCTGGGGTACAGGCTTGGAGCACTCTTGGAGTTCCTCTTGGATCCCTGAACAACAGGGTTTGGCCCATGGGGGGAGTTTGTGCTGCTTTGTGTCAGAGGAGAACTTCCAAGGCCATTTTGTGTTTGCTGTAGAGAAGGTTGGTAATTGCTTTGCATAAATTCACAGACTAACATGCTTTGTGATGCTTTGCTTTGTCATACTTTGCTCTGTGATATCAGGGCATGGTTGCCACATCGTCGTGGTGACATCAGAAGGTTGCCTTGGTGCACGGAAGGCCTCAGTGCAAGAGCACTCCTAGGGGTTGCTCACATCAGGAGCATCCTCCTGATTGTGGCCTTTGTCAGCATGTAGCTGCACACTGACAGGAGTCTTGGTTGGAGTAAACTTGGAGCACAGTGCTACAATGATTGAGCAACTCGCTGCTGCAGTTTGCACCATGTATGGCACTGTTTATTCCGCCTATTTCATTACCAGCCTGGCAAGTAAGTAGAGGTTTCAACTCTATTTAGGCTAGGGTGTAGCCTAACCCGGCTTTTGCATGTCTTCTTGCTCTTTCTTAGTGACTGAGTTGATTTTGAAAGAGAAAGAGCATTAGGATGCCTCTGGTTTGGAAAAGCTCCTGTCAAGATGTTCAGCTAAAAGGGGGTGTCTGTAGCCACAGGGGCAGCATTTACAGGGGAAGCTGGAGGGCTTCTGTTCCCTCCACGGGAGAGTTTGTGGCAGCCGAGTCTGTCATTTCCTCAGTTTGCTGGGACAAGCAGGACAACTTCCAAAATGCAGACTGGGAGGCCTTCTCAGAAGGCCTTCTAAAGACTTTGTATTTCTCCCCAGAACTCAGGGAAAGCTTCTTTTATTCTAAATTTTGTAATGAAAGGATTTGACTGTCCGTTTTGACCCTTGACTGAGTGCTAAAAGAGTGATTCCCTTTGCAGTGAAGTGCAACCGCCAAAGCAGTGAGTGTCTGCTCCTGAGCCTGGAGCTGCTGCTGTGCTGTTTCACAATAGAACTGCCACAGCTCAGGGGGATTTGGGGCAAGCTTTTCTGGGTGACTGTTTTCAGCAACTTAATGGGAATTAGTGCATGCAACTTCTTTTTTGAAAAAAGTACCTGAAAGACAAGAGAACAAAAGCTGCTTTATCTGTTGGACAGAAGAGAAGCATTGAGTGATAAAGAACAATTTGAATTTTCTTTATCATATTTGTATTAATTTACTGACTAGACAGGCCAAAGTGTAGGCACAACCAATATTATTGTCCTGATCTCTTGCTGGCTGTGTGAAAGAACTATGTCATGTGGAGGGATGTTGATAAAGAAAAATACTCTCTGTTTGGGTTGACCTCTTCTGTGGGATTCAGCAGCCCAGGCAGTTTTCTCACAGCACTTGTTCATTTTCCCTTGCCCACTCCAGGTCACCTGAAGCGTGTATTCAGAGGTGCTGATCCTGAGGTGAGTGAGACAGGAACATTTCATGTTCCTGGTGCTTAGGAATTGTAGAGCAAGCTGTGAGCTTGGCCTGTGGCACTAGAGTGTAGAGGGCCAGCTGGGTAGGCTGAAAGAAAATCCATTTTCATGTCTGCAGCAGCAAAAACAAAGGCATCACTGGCTATTTCTTAATTTTCAGTTTAAGAACTTCCAAGGAATGAAAAGCTCATTTTGCAGAGAGAATGTTGCTTCTTGATAGTAGCCAGGGCATAATGTCTAATTCAGAACTATTAGCAATTCTGTTGAATTAGCCCATTTAAATTTAGTCGCAGTGACTTAGAATCCCATTGTTACCAAAGTTTCTGATTTGTCCTTAGCAGAGCTGGTTGTAGAAATAGAGCTGAATAGAATTAAGTGCTGAATAGAAAAAGGTTATAAGTTATAGGTAACCTTCTGTCCCTCACACTGCTGTCTGTCCGCAGATCACAAAACCAACAGCAGTCTCTCCTCTGGCTCCCTCTGCTCATGGAGAGGAGGCCGAAGAGGAGGCAGATGAGGTGGATGAGTGCCAGCCTCCATCAGTGCTCACACCACAGCCTGAACATTCTGAGCCGGTAAGTACCAGCTGTGTGTGCTGCTGTCTTTAGTGCAGGGCAGAGCTGCACGTTTCTGACCAGCCAGCATTTGCTGTTGCTGGCTGAGGATGCTGAGTGCTGGAGTCCTGCCAGGGCCTGGTGATTGCCCCCAGACTGTGAAAGCTGGACAATGGGCTTTGGTCTGTCACGTTTAGGCACCAGCTTCCTGGCATTTTGATAGGGGCCAGCCTGAAGCACGAAGGGTCCCTGATCCCAGAGCAGGGAGCATGTCAAAGACACTGTGCTCAGCCTTGTTGGATACACAGGGGACACTGTGGCGTGGAGAGACCTGACCCCCTGCACAGACTGGCCAAGTTGCTGCAGGCACAAAAAAATGTTGATCTGACCACAAAAGCTCTTGGTTGTGCTTTGTCCCCACAAACTTCTTGGATGTGCTTACTTGGGAGTATTTCAGAGACACACTGGGGATGTAGAGTTGCTGCTTGAAGTCAGGGATTTTGGTGCCTTTGTTGCCAGGTTGCTCTTTTGCCCCTTCAGGCAGAGCAGGCGGTAGCAGAGCAGATAGGTGCTCTGAGTCTGCCTGTTTCTTGGTCTTTGATAAGCTGCAAGGAGATGACTGTGTTGTCCATGAAGCTGTGGGGGACCATTCTTGTCTAGTGTGGCAAAAGAAACAAAGGGAGTAGTTCTGAATCTTTCTTCTGAGGCAAAACCCAGACACTGCATGTGTCTGTTGATACCTTCTATTGTGTAGTTTGCTTTGAAAACTGCATTGGAGCCTAGAGTTGGAGCAAAGCTGCAAGTCCTTGACTGCTGTCCTGTAATGCTAAACCCAGGATGTACACCTTGCAATGGTGCCTGCTGGATCTGAAGTGCAATGGGCACCTTTGTGGCTGGGGAGCTGCGTGGGCCCAAAGGACGCAGGGCTGGCGGCCGTGAGCAGCTGAAGATGAGGCAGCGTGGGGCCAGGGGGCCAAGCAGGCCAAGGGCACGGTGGCTGTGCCAGCAGCAGAGGGGCAGCAGGAGCAGGGCAGTGAGCGTGGCCTGTGCTGGGCAGCGCCGCGGCCACAGCTGGAGTGCTGTGTGCAGCTGTGGGCCCTGGGAAGCAGAAAGTCATGGAGGGGCTGCAGCGTGTGCACAGAAGGACAGGGGAGCTGGGCAAGGGGTGCAGCACAAGGCCAGGGAGGAGGTGCTGAGGGAGCTTTAGCCTGGACAGTGGGGGCTCTTGAGGGACCTTCAGGCAGACTTCCATAGATCCCTGCCTTGGATCCATAGAGCCAATGCTCAGCACAGGGGCTGTTTCCCTGCCAAACATCCCTTCACTGCATCCAAGTGCTTTAGACACTGGAGTAGGTAACACTTTCATATTTTGTTTGTTTATTTGTTTGTTTGTTTGCTAGAAGGAGAAGCCTTGTGTAATTTCTCCTTCTCCAGGGAGCAAGGGAGCTTTTTTCTCAGTCTTTCCTGCCCTTTTCCAGCACTGGCAGAAACACATCACTTTCAGGTTAATTACTCCCGTGTCTTTTGGCAGCCCAGGGAATCAGTGTGTGTTGTGTTTGGGAATTGAGCAGGAAATCAATGCCCTTGCATTCCAGCTGGTGCTCAGATATCACAGGAGCTGGGAGGGGCTGGGCTGCATTTCTGACTCCAGCCACTTTAGCCCCATCAGTGTGGTCGAGTCCAAGCGAAGAACTTGCCCGAGCACAGATGCACAGAGTGCAGTTCCCAGTGCATTGCTCTGGGTCTGATTGCATTCCATAAGGACCCACAAACTCCAGATTCCCCAAGAGTGTGGGTTACTGAAGCAACAGGAGAGCAAGTTCAGGATGGCTGCTGATCGGGGCACTGCTACCGAGTGCTGATGTGTGTAGTGACAGAAAGGACAGTATTGATTCAGGGTGACCCCCATGTGGGGAATAATGTGCTTTGACTCTATGATTTAGAAGGTTAAACAAATGCTTTCTTAAGCTATGTTACAATTCACTAGTAGTATATTAAAACTATACTAAAGAGATAGTATACTAAAAAGCTACTAAAGAAAAACTCATGACTGTCTCCAGACAGTCATGACACAGCTTTTATCTAATTAGCTAATCAAGCTAAACAACTACCACTAAAATCCAATTAACAAATCACTTTCAGTAAACAATCACTAGAACACATTCTACATGTATTAAACAACAAGAACAGCCAGTAGAGATAATAATGGTTTTCTCTTCTTCTCTAAGTTTCTCACTATCTTCCCTTTAAAAAAACCTAGGAGAGAGAACTATATCTCTCTGTGTTCAAAGAATGTAAATACCACAGCACAGTAAAAAGAGATTATAAAAGTGAGATCTGTCTATCTCTCTGTCTATTTGAATCTTCCTGGCTCTGCTCCAAAGCAGTGGAAAATGCAAAGCTCACCTAAAGGCATCCCTTCAGGAGAGGAGTAGAGACAAGTTCCATTGACTGATCCTGAGCAGGCAGAGATGTTTCCCCATCCAGAGATGGTTGTTTTTTCCCCTCATGTTTTCCTACTCCAGCCTCTTGTGCCCTGAAGCCTTCTTTTTATCCTTTAAATTTTTGCATGTCCTGAGGGAGTGGAACTATCCCATGCTGTATCTGGGGTCTTGTGACTTTGCTCATACATGCATTACATGACACAGGGTTTCCTTCACTGGCATCCCCAGGGTTGTGTAAGTGCATTCGTTAATGGGGCCTAATGAGAAAGAACAAGGAAGACATGGGAAGAATTCAAGAGGAGAATCTCCATCAGCAGAGGGGTGATCAACAAAACCAGGTGAATGAAAGAGTGGCAGCCACTCCACTCATGAAATGTCCTCTCTTTTGTTTGTTAGAGAACATGAAGGAACAGCTGGATGCAGAGCTTCAGACAGCTCACAGTATGATCAAGGCAAGGCATAAGCGGCTGGAGGAAGAAATGAAAATCTTCAGAGAGAAACTTAATCGCTTCCGTCAGTCTCTGCAAAACCAAGTGAGTGAAAGAGGGATGCAGCCACTGCAGTCACCAATCTGGTGGTTTCTGCCCTTCTTGCCTTTCCAGTGCAGAGCAGCAGGGAGTGGGGTGATGCCATGGAGTGCCATGCTGCTGTAGTGGGTGTATCACAGTCACTCTGAAGGACATTTCCTGCTGTGCTGAATCTCAACTGCTGCCCTGGACAGTGAAACTTGTCCTTTGGCCTTTTGGTCAGCAGTCATCCAAATTGATTCCTGCTGGCCTGTTCCTGCTCTCCTTTTTTCTTGAGGTGTTTTTACAGTGGAACTTGGTGACCCAGATGGAGGATTGAAACAAGCTGTTGTATCCCCGGTCAATCTGTTCTTTGCCTTTCCTCACAGTCGATGACTCCTGGCTGACAGGGACAAGCTGTAGTGTCTGACTGCTTTGTTCTGTTTGACTTGAGGTGCAAGTGTTGACATCTCACCGGGCAGCCTGCGAAGACTTCCAGCCAATGTCTGGCAATGAAGGACCCCAAGTTAGGAGTGAGGCACAGGAGCAGTGCCCACTAGAAATGCTCCAGGTCCAGCACATCATGGGCTCTGAACCTGCTGCTGCAGCAGCATCACCTCGAGGAAGCCCTTCTGTGAAACCTGGGAACTCAGGCTCGGGCAGAGCCTGGGAACAGGAGACTGAGGAGGAGTACCTGGAGCTGCTGGGTACGTCTGGGGTGTTTCTTATCTGAGGGACAGTGTGTTGTGTGCAGGTGTCAGCAGAGCTGTACCAAATGCTCCTCCTGAGCTTGGTGTCACAGGGCCATTTAGGACTCCCCAGAGGCAGTGCTGTGCTCCGAGGCAGCGAGAGAGCTCTGGGTGTTCCTGCTGCCTCTGAGGGCACCTGGGACTGGCTTGGGTTTGCCTGAGCTTCCCTCTCTGCTAAAGGCTGAAGCAGAGATTGTTCTTGGATCTGCAGAAGGCTGTGACCTAGCAAATGATCTTAGGCAAGTCCTGTGTGCTAGTGGCCAAACCGAACAGAATTTTTAGCTTCCTAAATTCTCCTTAGACTCCTGACTTCCAACCAGTCATTAGAGCAAAAAAACTTCACAGAAATGGACTGGCTTTGGAGTTTTATCTTTTGGGTTGGGTTTTTTTTTTTTGTTTTTTTTTTTTTTTGGGGGGGGTGGCATTGTTTTTGTGTTGTTCATTTTTGGTGGGGGTTTTTTGTTGTGTTTTTCTCCATCCTGAAGGAGCCCTTCTACCCCACGTCTTACTGATGTCACTTTTTATGACTGTTACTGTTACCACTAATACATCTGCAGTTTATTTTCATGACAATGCTATATTTTTGTCAATAAGAGAATGCTATCTTTTTGTCAATAAGAACTACTTTGAAAGAACATCAGGTTACAGGACAAATAGGGAGCACAAGGTGTTTTCCATGTGCCCCCAAAGAAAAACCAGAGACTTTGATAACAAACTTCATTTAATCTTCTAGTTTTATGCTTATCAAGATGTGCCCAGGAGACACATCCAAGTGGCGTGATCAGATAAAACTGTACTGCAGGCATTTCTCAGGAGAGAGCCTCCAGCCCAGCCATGGTATATCCCTCCGATCCATGGCACTTTTCCATACCTGATTCCCACTCTTTCCCATGACTGTTAGAATCCTACCCATTGGCCCAAGCCCTGCTCAGATCAGTCTCTAGGAAAACACATCAAGCCCTTTGTGATTCTGCAGCACAACCCAATGAATCTGCTTCTTGCCCGTAACAGCTGCCAGTGCTGTGCTCTCAGATAAGACCTGGTGGGGCTGAGACCAGAGCCCAGTGGATTCTGTGTCTGCCATCACCTGTTGGGACAAAAAGGGCACTGATCTGTGCCTCGGTATGGCTGATCTCAAAGCCCATCCTGTTGTGTCCTGAATGGGGGCAACAGCTTGTCCGGGGCTCAGGCTCACTCTGGCTTCTTCCCATCAGCGCCTGTCAGTGCTCATGCTTGGGCTTTGCCAGCCTTGTTGTGGTCGCTGCCCTGTCCCTGCGGGCTGGAGGGACTGCAGAGGCTGGAGCCTTCCTTGGCTGGGAGAGGGGCATCTTTGAGCTCAGCCTGCTCATAAACAGGTCAGGGTCCTGATGCTGAAAGCCCCGTCAGGATCAGTTACAGCTTGAGCTGCTCTGGTGTACAAATGGGAAGGCATTCCTTTTGCAAACTGCTGAAAGGTGGGGAAGATGTCCTCCTCTCCTGGGATTGCACGTCCCTGTGCTTTGTTTCCTGTCAAGAGAACTCTTCAAAAGACTGTACAAATCAGTCTCTGTGCTGTCCACCTGTGCTGCAGAGCTGTCTGCCTGGTTGTGGTCGTTGTTACCCAGATGACCACAAAGGGCTCAGAGCTCCAGGTGCTGGGGCTGCCTTTTGTATCTTCTGGAAGCTGGGATCTCTGCTTTAAAGTCAGCATCTTGCATTTTGTTTCCCTCAGGGAGAATGGTGAACTCCACTGAAAATCCCCTGATGAAGTACATCCATCTGAAATATATTGGCAGCGGGTGAGTCCAACAGCAGTTACTCCTGCACAACCATGGGCCAGGTGTTTTTGGGGTGGAATGTCTATCCAGCGTGAAGTCAGGCCAGCTGCAAAGATGATCACACACTGGGGATAGATTGTCCCATCTCTCAATGCTGCTCAGAATTTGTTAGTGGTCTCAGAAGGCATTGTCAGAAATGCCTTGCTACCGAGGTCTTGCCTACATCAAGGAACAGGACCTGGAAGATCTCCTTGTCTCTCAAGTGTGAGACAGCTCTGTGTTAATTTCTTTAGCATTTTTTGTATGTCTCAAAATCATACTGGCACACTAATGAAAAGAGAAGAAACTTGCTTGCCTGAAAGAGCAACCTACGCCCTATCAAAGTTGTGAGATAACAATTCCCAGGAACAATTCTTTCCCCTGGTTTGAAGAAGAAAACACTCTGTGGTCAGGATAGGAACCACACCGTTCAGACAGTGAAACCCAAGAGGAAAGACTAACCTCCCTTTAGAAATTGAACCCCAGTGCTTCAGGAACAGGCCCAGTGCCCATGCACTTGAGAGGAAAATGCATCATCTGCCTTCTGGCAGAGCCCTCCTGCATCCCGCAGGTTTTGACACTTCCAGCAGAGATCTCCTGTGTGGGCTGGCTTTCACTGCAAGATCTAAACAGCTTCTCCTTTCTCTGCTTCTGCTTTGTTTCTAGGGGTTATGGAGATGTTTATAGAGCACTCGACACTGCCACAGGAGGAGAGGTAAATGTCAACAGCCCCTGCAGGCTCTGCTGCACTCGAGGGCTTTCCCCTCTGGTGTGAGCTGTGGCTGGAGCTTTGGGCAGAGCTGTGCTGAAAAGGCACAAGAAGCATAAACTGGTGCCAGCCCACAAAACACATTTGGGACTTTGTCCTCCTCAGCTGCCGGAAGGAAGGCACGGAGGGCAGCGGTTCCTTTCAGAGAAGGACGCGCTCGCTCGCTCTCCATCGCTAAAACAAAGGTGGTGCCTTTTGAGCACCTCACTGCTCTTTGGGGCTACAGCTTCAGAATCCTGGATTCTCATTTGTGGCTGCCAGCAAATGCATCTGAAAGTTACTGGTAGTTCCTTAGCCACCTGCAGTGCTGCACTTTGGAATTGCACATAGGGAGAGACCTGCAAGGCGTCCCTGAAAGCCCTAAGCCCTGCCCATAGCCCAAGATGTATCCACAGAGTATTAAGGCATGGATTCCTTCTTCTGAGTCCCAAACAAAGCAGCAGAGAGTGTGGACAGAGGTTTCTGGGTGATAACTCAGACACTGCTGTTACCAAGTGGTCAAGGCAAAATGTCAGTGCCCCCACGTGTCCTGTAACTGGTACCCAAGGGTGCAGAGAAATGGGCTGTTGGAATGTCAGTTCCTGATTACTGCAGTGCCTAATCACAAGGCAGTTTGGCACAGCTCAGCTGCATCATTGCAAAATCACTCACTCCATGTGCCTTGTGGACTTGTGCCAACAACCTCCCAAGTTACTGATTTTCAATGTCATTTTAGGTGGCAATAAAAAAAATAAATCTTCAAGGAATGAGGAGGAAGGAGCTAACCTTTAATGAAATAATGATCATGAAGAGATATAGGAGTCCCAATGTTGTGAATTATTTGGACAGGTGAGAGGTCATGGTCTTATCCCATGGATGTGTGTTTACATAAAGCAAACATGAGAGGTTAAAAACCCACTTTGGTCAGTGGCAGCAAGCAAAGCTGTTAATTTTTATTTATTCATACTTCTCTACTCATCTCCAATGGATGAGAAGAGAGCGCATTTTGTCTGCATGAGTCTTCCCTGGCACACCTAGTTTGATATTTACTCCAAAATTATTCAATACCTGGATCAGCTGTATCTTCCTAACTCAATAGCCTCAAAGTTCACTACCTCCACATTTATTTGGGATTGATTTTTTAAAGTTTCTTAAGTGCAGATGAACCATCCTAAAGTGGATTTCCCTTGGATTGTTGTCCCTCCCTGCCATTGCTATGCATGCCAGGAAGACTAGGTGCTTATTTCCAGAAACACCATGCCTGAGATGTTTTTTATCTGGGCTGTTTCTAAACTGCACTTTTCATTTGCTGCCTATCTAAGACATCTCCTTTTTCACAGATGAGTCTTTCTCTTTGAGACTGCACAGATTGCAAACAATGCACCTCCAAGAGGGAATATCTATTCCTTTGATTCTGTCCTTGTCACAAAGGCATCTGGAAATAAGAAACCTGGAAGCAAAAAATCAACATAGCCATGCATGTTCATCTCTACCCCCTGTTTCCTTCTTTCAGCTACCTTCTGGGCGAGGAACTCTTGCTGGTTATAGAGTACATGGATGGAGGTGTCCTGACCGATATCATCAGCCAGACCTGCCTGTCTGAAGATGAGATGGCAGCCATCAGTCGGGAGGTCAGCAATCCCATCTGTGCTTCCAAGGGCTTGGGCAGCATTGTCTGGGAAACAGGGGCTCAGAACAGGAGAGGTTTCCTGTGCCGAGCTTTGTTTCTGTGTTGCTGCTATTCTATGGGCAAGTAAAAGCATCTCAAGTGAAAGGCCTGCCAGTGCCCCTGCACTCCCTGTACTCAGTGCCAGTACTCGTATCTCCTGCTGTTGTATTCTCGCTCTGTCTCTTGTATTTGTATTTGCTGTTCTCCACCTTGCCTCTCTAAACGTTTGCCTGGAGTCTGTCTTCACTGCATTCCTTGCCTTTAAAGCAAAGGTGCTGGTGGCAGGATTTGAAACAAACAGCAAAGAAAAAAGAGAGAGACTCGTTTCTCTCAGTCCTCAGCTAAAAAGGATAGGAGTGCAGCCAAAATGCTCTTTGCTTCTGAGCACATGCACTGCAGCAGGAGTCATCCTGGCTGGTTGGCAGGGGACAGCCTACAACAGCAGGTGCTGTTGCTCTTTCAAAAGCTGACATGCCTTTCCTCAGAAAGGTCCTGCTCTGCAGGTGTTGGAGCAGCAAGCTCTTCTTCTCAGTGGCCATTACTGGTCTGCCATTACTTCCCATTCCCCTGGAGAGGGAATCTTTTAGATTCTTTGTTTCCTTTCTTGTGTGATGAAATTACATCACTCATTTTTGCCCTTCTGTTTCTGTTTTCTCCCTCAGTGCCTGCAAGGACTGGATTTTCTTCATTCCAATGATGTGATCCATCGAGACGTGAAGAGTGACAACATCCTTCTCAAAACTGACGGCTCTGTCAAGCTGGGTCAGTATATTCTTGGTCAGGTGCAGCATTCCAGGGATGTGGGTGTGGGACTGCTTGGAGTGACTGCCAGCTCCCCAAAAATGGTGCTGGTGGCAGTGCAGGGACCCCTGCTGCAAGCTGAGGGCACAGTTGCAACGTGCACAGAGGTAGAAGGAGCCACAAGCAGTCAAGAGTGGCCTTGCTCTGTGTGTGTCCCTTCCAGAGGGAGGGAGTTACAAGTCTAAAGTTTCCAAAGAACAAAAGCCACTGCTGGAGGCAGTGTAAAAAAGGGGGGGATTTTTAAAGTCACCAATGCCAGGAGATTCAACAGCACGTTTTCAAACTTCTACTGGGGAATTCTTTTGCTTGCTTTCCTAATTGCACAGAATTCAGATAAAACCACTATTTTGTTTTCTCTTTAGCTGATTTTGGCCTCGCTACTCAGCTCAGCCCTGAGCAGAGCAGACCATGCTTGGTAGTCGGAACTCCTTGGTGGATGGCGCCTGAAGTGGTGACAGGTCAACCATATGGCCCCAAAGTGGACATATGGTCTTTTGGAATTGTGGGAATTGAAATGATAGAACAAGAACCTCCTTACTTGAGTGAAAGTTCTGGCACGGTAAGGAGCAAATACTCATTGATCCCACTGTCTTTCTCACCTGTCCCTTGTCCTGTGTGCCACTGGACAAAATCCCATTCCCATCTGCTGGAACTACTTCCACCAAGGTCCCCTCCTACAAATGTCCCTGCAACACATCAGCATCTGCTGTAGTTTTGGTTGCATCAGTGGGGGAATTCAAGCCTTACCACATGCAAACAAACTCCAAACAAACTCTATTCTCAGGCAACACTTTCCTTTGGGTTAGTGGTTCCAGTTCTTTTGTCTGTGTAGATGGCCTTAATAACAGGAAAAAAGCATCTTAAAAGTGTTGTTATCTTTCCAGAAATGAAGGAAGGAAACCCAAACCCAACAAAGTTTCTAAACCCGTGGTCTTTAGAGAGGAACCTAACCCTGTGTGCAGTTTCTTCTCACTGGGAAACATGGGCATGAGGGTGTAATGCACAGAGTGTCTTCTGCTTCTTGTGCAGTGCTGCTGAAACACTCAGTGTACAAGTTTAGGGCAAATTTGTTAAAGAATCTGCAAAGGAGGGCCCCTCCAGAAAGCGAAACCCACACGGCCCCTCCCCCCAACCGGTTCGGGAAAAAATTCCTCAGAGAAAGGTGGAAAGAACCTGTTTATTTGACTGGCCCCGCACCCCCCAGCACACAAAATGAACAATACCCGATGACACCGCTCTGAGAAAGATGACAAAATCAGAAAGTCTCTTTCGGGGGGTGGTTGCTCTGTTCTCAGTCCCTCGGGCTCTGGGCCAGCTGCTGCAGCCGAACCTTCGGTGTTCCCGGGTCCCAGTCCGGAGCAGGTTCAAGATGGTCACAGGAACAGGAGAGGAGAAACAGTCCAGGAAGCAATGTGGACTGTTTAGCTAGAACTAGCTAATAAGCAGAGGCAGAAAGCAGAGCAGAAGCAAGAGCAGAGAAAGAGAGCAAGCAAAAGCAGCAAGCTGAAGCTGGAAGAAAAAAAACAGCCTTATGTACCGCTTTCCTCTGTGTGCCTGATAAGAGAAACCCAAACAAAACTTCCATTCTTCAGAGCCGGTCTTAAAGGCACAGAACAGATGAATGGGGATATACAAGCATCATAACGTCACCCCAGGACACTCAGAGACCCTGTTTCTCTCCTAGCCCAAGCAACATTCTGCACGTCACCAAGCCAGAGCCTGGTGATGCGGAGAGCCTGCCAAAACCTCCTGTTTGTTTCCTGGCGCTTTCTGGGATGAGCCTACCATTTATGCATTGTCTTGAGTAGCCAAATGACTGGAGGGTGACCATAGAGATGGAACCTCTCCTTCTTCTGACCTAGACAATTTTTCTTTTGCTGCAAAAATGGGAAGCTGAAATTTTCAGACTGCTGAGAGACAGAGCTGCAGGTGGCTTCTGTGTACCCAACCAGGCATTTTCATCCCAATACATTTGTGCAGGCATCTTAATGTGTCTGTGTTGAAAGGAGATTGTAAATGTTTGTTTCCCTACCTGGGTATTAACTGATGGATTTCCTTTCTTTTCTTCCAATTACCATTGTTTTCAAGAACAGCACAAAAAGCTTGATGAGTTTTGTTCTAGGGCACATGCGCTTAAAGGACCAACAAGCACTGCAGAGATGCCTTTCATGTACTAACCCTTGAAATTAGTATAGCAAAGTCCCTCTTCCAAAAAGCCTCTCAAGCTGGCATGAATCCTCAGAGATGCAAATGTCCTTTTGCTGATGTAGTTCCGACTAACTAGGTCAGGCAATGAAATCAGCTGCCAAGGCAAGATCTGCGGGATGCTGGAAAAGCTGTGGCTGCATCGGGGTTTGGGTTTTTGGTTGGTAAAGGAAAGTCATCTCTGGGTCTGTGCCAGGGCAGAAACTGCCACTGAAGAACAGAGGTTAAACACAGGGATCTGGGAGAGCCTTAGAGATGTGATAGCAGGAGGTGGAGCCTGGTGTCTCCTTTTTCTCCAGGCTACACACCTGATAGCCACAGTAGGGACTCCACAGCTGCGGCAGCCCAAGCTCCTCTCGGCTTTGCTGCGTGACTTCCTGAGCTGCTGCCTGCAGACAGACGAGGAGCGGCGCTGGTCTGCCAAGGAGCTCCTGCAGGTAAAATGGGAAGGGGCTGCAGGTGAAACAGGCTCTGAGGGATGGGCTCCTCCTCCACTCAAGTCCAAGGCAGCAGATGAGCCCCCTTCCTCCTCACCTCCACTCTTGCTGCTCTTCAAATGAAAACAGTGAGGAATCCTAGACTGGGCTGGGCTGGCAGGGCCCTGTAAATGTCCTCTGGTGCAAGTGTCCTGCAATGAGCAGGGACATCTTAAAACAGATCAGGTTGCTCGGAGCCCTTTGCCACCAAAGCTGGAATGGTTGCAGGGATGGGGCTCCTACAAGCTCTTGGGGCAAGCTGTGCCAGGGTTGCACCATGCTCGGAGTAAACAAGTTCTTCCTTAGACCTCTGATTAGATGCCTTTGGTGTTTAAAAATATTTGTCCATATCCTATTGCAACTGGCCCTGTTAAAAAAGATGTCCCCCACTTTCTTCAAAGCCACTCTGAAGTCTTGGAAAGTGGCAATAAAGTCTCCCTGGGGCCTGTTCTTCACAAAACTGAATAATTCCAGCTCCCTCTGCATTTCCTGACAGGAGAGGTGCTCTGTCCTCTGACTATTTCTGTTGCCCTCTTTTGTGATTTGGTGGAGTGTTCAGTTTTATCTAAAGGCAAAAGAATTGAAGTAGAGCAATGCAGGGTACAGGGACATTAAATGGTGGTGGAGGAACCCAAGGAAGCCAGTCCCAGCCTAGCGCTCAGAGATTTGGCTGTGGGCAGGAGGGGCTATGGGGGGCTCACTGTGAGGGGCCCTGGTTTGTGCCCCCCAGCCCACCCTTAGAGGTTTCTGCCACGCAGACAGGGACAGCTGGGAGGGCCTTGTCCCAGCCCCATCTGCTGCCTGGCACGCTCAAGCAGACGGGGACTGTGCCAGGGTTCCTGCCAGGTTGTGTGGCAGAGAGGGAACTGCAGGGCCCAGTGCCACTGGGCAGGCCCTGCTGGGAAGGAAGGTGCCATCCAGCACACGAGGGGCAGGGCATGGAACAGTAGACACTGCTTTCTGTCCCTGTGGGAATCAGCACAGTGCCTGTCTTTCAAAGGCAGGGGCCTATGTGAGTCATTGGAGTTTCCTGAAAGGAAGAAAACCCGGGGACAGAAAGCACCATTTCTAGAGAATTGGCAGGGCAAAAATCCCAGCATGACGAAGACATCACAATAAACAGATGAGTGGGATTCTGGGCCAGGTTTGCCTGTGATGGCAAGGTCTTGCATATTGGGGATGACTGAGGAGCAGATGGTCCCATTGCTCCTCTTTCTGGGTCTTTCCAGGAACTTGATGTATCCTGATTGAGTCCCTGAAGCAATGAGCTTGGAAAGTAATGGTTCACTGTTCTTTTTTTTTTTTTTCCGGTGGACAGCATCCATTTGTAACTTCAGCCAAGCCACCATTCATCCTGGCACAACTCATCAACTCTGTGAAGAAGACGAATAGCCCTAACCCTAAACCCTAAACCTAAAACCTAACCCTAACCTTAAATGCTAACCCAAACCCAAACCCTAACCCTATCCCTATCCCTAACCCTTACCCTAAACCCAACCCTAAGCCTAAGCCTAAACCTAAACCCAAACCTAAACCTAAGTCTAAGCATAAGCCTAAGCCGAATCCTAAGCGTAACCCTAGCCCTAACCCTAGGAGACGAGAACATAGCAATCATGTCAAGATGTTATCTCTGTTACCAATTTAGAGTAGGATTGTAGAGTACGGTTGCTGAAGAGATTTGTAGCATAGAAATATAGATTAGAGATGTAATTAATAAAGTTTCTGAAACATCAACTCATTTGGAAGATTCTCCTCCTTCTGGCCCCTTCAGAAAATTCAACATTTCCTTCTGAAATACCAATGTTTTTTTATTGGTGCTAAGTCACACATATGGCTTCTTTTGTATCGTTTCAGAAGTGAGGAGGGCTCTTCTTCATTCATCCTCTCCAGACCACACTGCCTTTGGAATATGACCCACTGGCTGGTTATGGCACAGCTGTGGTATTTCTAGTTGAGGCAGAAAGGGCAATGGCATTTGAAGGCAAAACCAAAGGAAGAATGAGGCAGCCCAAACATCTTGTGCAGATGCAGGCCTTCAGCTGTGACTGGAGAGCATTGGGGTTCCTGCCACTTGGATTTGTACCCCTAAATGCAATAATCTCTTTGGCTGGAGGAGAGCCTTGCTCAAGTGAGAAAGCAGAAAGATCAGAGAGGGTGCTCGGGAAGGTCTCCTGTGGTACAGAGCTGTCAGCGCCTGTGAGGTGAGAGCGGGCCCGGCCTTGTCCGGGCTGGAGCCCCAGCAGAGCCCCGGCAGAGGCCGGAGCAGCCTGAGCCCCGGCAGAGGCAGGCTGGAAGGAGGCCCCTGCAGCTGCAAGAGGCAGCAGCCGGGCCCTGGGTGCCTCTTGCTGGGAGCGGGTGAATCCTGCGCTCTCAGAGCCCAGGTGGCAGCTGGCTGCTGCCGAGGGGAAGCGCAGCCGTGCTGGGCACAGCCCGGCCTGGAGGCATTGGCTGTCTGCAGTGTGCCCAGGAGCAGGGAAAGGCCAAGGGCAGCCGCGGGCCGCTGGGCTGGCTGAGGATTCCTCCTCTTCTGCCGGCTGCCCCGCAACTCCTGGCAAAGGCCAGCAGTGTGTGCAGCACTCTGGGCACCGGGGCAGGGAGCCGGGCTGCTCGGCAGGCTAGAGCACAGGGCAGCCTCCTTCAGGCCCGGCTCTTGTGCCAGGGGAAGCGAGGCCAGCGTGAGGCAGGGACAGCTTGGCAGGGCCCATCTGCAGGAGCCAGCACCTCACGCAGCTCTGGGAGGAAGCGCCTGCAATCCTGCAGTTCTTCACTGAGCCAGCGCAAAGGTGTGAGATGCAGAGTGTTTGGCAGAAATATTCAGGCCCACCAGGCCAGCCTGCTTTGTGCTCTCTGGCACACAGCAAGCGCTGTGCAATGCAACTCTGAGCTGCTGGGAGAGAGGCAGTCAGGGATGTGCCTGAGGTGTGTCAAGGGGTTAGCTGAAAATGTAATTAGGATAATTGAATAGGGAGGATGAGTCGAGGGGCCAGCTAAGAATAGAATTGGGATAGTAGAAGATTGCATATTTTAGTTAAGATTTTAAAATGAGGGAAGAAGCTAAGTTAGTAATACAGCTAGCAGAAATCACATACCTTAGGTAAAGAGTACCAAATATATTAGGATCATAAAGCTAGGAGTGACAGGAATAGAGGAAGCAATTGTGAAGAAGCAGAGACCATAGAAGTACCTTGCCTTAAGAATAATTGAACAGTTAGG
Organism: Zonotrichia albicollis; assembly: GCF_047830755.1. Classification (NCBI taxonomy): domain Eukaryota; kingdom Metazoa; phylum Chordata; class Aves; order Passeriformes; family Passerellidae; genus Zonotrichia; species Zonotrichia albicollis. Next base: position 2,036,897 of record NC_133827.1, on the reverse strand, counting down.
AGAGGCTTGGACCATGAGCAGGTCAAAAGGTCTTGCCAACTGGTCATGAGAGAAGAGTTCACCATGACGAAGACAGCTTTCTTCCTCCCATACAACCACTCCCTCATTTCAAAATCCCACCAACCCAGTTAAGGGAATACAATTGCGCAGCTGTTATAGATATTCAGCTGATAAAAATGCAAAGCAGGCGGGTAATAATTATGTACTATGGGTCCTTAGAAACCTAATGTAAAACCTTTTCTGTAGAAATAGAGAGCAGGAGTCTGCAACTCCTTGCACGTGTCTTTGGAAACTAGTTCACATGTGTCCAGCGGTGCAATAAATACCCTTCTTTTCAACTATAATTAGTTGAAGATTCGTCTGTCCGTGCTTCAAGGGTTATGCTGGAGTAGTGAACTGATTTGGAAGGGAGCAGAAGAGTTTCAGCAGGAAATTTTTGGAAGAGATGGAAGCCTCTTGTGACTGAAGGGAAAGCCATTTGGAATGCAGTAATGATCCCAAAGTCCATACAATTGTATCTTTGTGTCTGAATTTAAATCAGAATGATTATAGATAGCTTCATGCAATTTGTCTACAAATTTATCAAAGCCTTCATTCTTTCTTTGACAAATCTGTGTAAAAGACATAGAGTGTAACTTATCTGTAAGTGCAAGGACAGCATTATATGCTAGTTGTTGGCTCATCTGTAAGACTTGATCAATGCTCTTAGCCTGGGCAGTGGCAGTAGCCCAGGGCCCCTTGCCAAGTAACTGTTGTGCTGTTGAACCATACAGAGGATCACCCTGCACTCTCGGTCTTGCAGCTTCTTGAGCACACTTTTCCTCCCAGCTTTTATGAAACATCACCTGCTTATAGGGTGGCATTCTAAGTCTTATTACGATATGCACATCAGCTGGAATTAATGTGTTAGATGGAAAAATATACTGCAGAAGTGACTGTGCAAGTTGGGATTTTCAACCAAATTGTGAAATTGCAGCTCTCAATTTTTCTAAAATCTTCCAATCAAATGGTTTTCAAACTCTACTTGCAGCATTAGTTACTACAGGAAAAGCTTCTACATCATTGGAGAGAAAAGTCCCTTCTACAATAGCTTCTGGACTAACTTTTTTCTACTGTAGTTTCTGAGCTGCTTCTATTTCAGGGTCACATTCCAACACTAATTCCACATTCTTTACAGCGTGAGAGGGAGGATTTTGTTTAACCGGCTCAAATGCTGGCTCAGAGACAGAATGGAGGAGTTTTTGCATGAGAGTGGCCATATTCAGCCGATGCACAATCCAGCCTGCTTGTAATAATGGACAATGAACACCTTCACAAAGAATGAATTATGGACATATTCAGAATTGGGGTCGGTATGTCCTCGAAAAAGACACAAGAAGAAAAGTCATCAGGACTCAGAAAGTTTGTCAGCAAGCTTGGGAAAGTGAGTCATGGGTAGGCCAGACAACCCCAGCAAGATGCGTAAAAAATTAGGTGATCCAATCAGCATTCTATTTTAGACGTGTGAACAGCTAGGATTAACCAATCATGTATTAGCTAGAGACATGTGGGCAGTAAAGATTTATTATAAATAGAGTCTTTGTAGGAATAATAAATTTAGCTTCACTGGATCATATTGGTTATGTTTTGATGTCCCTGAACCTCTGCACCATGCACTTAAGGGTGTGTTGGTTTTCCCCATGAAATGTACACATCTGGGGAAGGGCCCTTGGCAGAGAGGGGCTGGATTCCCAAGGAAACTGCTTCCCCAGGAGCCCCCAGTGAGACAGGTGCAAGTGTCTCCATTTGACTCCCTGTGTTTCCTTCATCCTTGAGGCCCCTTGCACTTTGCAGAGGGGCATGCAAAGGGAGAAGGCTGTGAAGAAATATGAATTATGTTCTCTTGATGCAGAGTGTGATTTTATACACTCTCTCCTATGGTGCAGATGCTCTGCATTTCTACTATGTTGATTATTCTTATCAATACATATTTTAACTTGCTCTGGCATTCTTCCCGTAGAAAAGTTTTCCTTGTGTATTTGATTTATGTCTGCAAATGTTGATACGTAACTTTAGGTACTGGAATTTAGCCCATTTCTCCTCTCACTTTAATTTCAGAAAATGTCAGAATTACAGATGTACGCACTAAAGTATCCAAGATTTCTGTGCAACAGAAAGATGAGTAAACAGTAGTACGGCCCATCTACATTACGTTTAGCAGTTACCAAAGCCAGTAGATATTTAGAAAAGTGTGCCTTCTTTCAGCAATATTACAAATAGATGGTTATATACAAATTAGAATATTATAATATTGGCTTTACACAAATATTAAAATGGATTCTATATGTGTGATGTTAATTAAACTTAGAGAGCTCCCAAGGCCTTGAACATACTTGAGACTGATTTTGCAATAAACTATCTTTTAAAACTCTGTTTGGAAAGCAGATGGTAGGAACATCAGTCATCTGTTGTGTTTGACTTTATTGTTATTTGAGATTGTAGTAAATACTGAGCATGAGCTGGGATGCAGATTGTAATTGCTCATCTTTCCAAAGATAGATATGGATACTATTAACATGTGCCCTGTTTATTGTTCCTAACTGACTAATTACTGCAGTAGTTTTATAGTGCATTTTTATTGTTGTAATATCTAAATGTAGTGGGAGAATATATATTTGACTTGGGGTAGTTTGGCTTTTGTTTTTCGAATAATAAAACCACTCTCTTCAGCCTGGTGAAGAAGAAATCTGCTTCTGTCCTTGTGTGCAGCTATGGGTTTGTTCACAAAGCTTCTCCTTCCCTTTTCTGCCTAGGCTTTCTCACCTGCAGTTTTCAGTAGAAAAGCAACAAACCTTTGAAAGGCTAAACCTCAACATAACTGTGACCCTCAATCAATACTTCCTTCTTCCAATTTCTAAAGATCTCTTTGTCCTGGGCACTCAGTATGGCCTTTTTCCTCAAAATTCTTTGGCTGTCTTGAATGCTTACAGTGTAAAAGGTAATCCCTGATCTATTTTCAACTCCCTGCTCAGATGCAGACTGCTGGAAGGGAGCTAGGACTGGTACTGGAGACCTGGCAGCTTGTCCAGGAAGCAAAATTTTTGAAATAATGGTAATGTGGAGAAGCATGCAAGTCCAGGTGGTGAACTCATATATGCAAGTACTTGCAGTTTCCTGACAGGACTTTACAGTTCAAGGGTATGGTCTCTTCTTATTTTTGTCCCTTAATGCTCAATCCTTGCCACATTTCTTCAACTTCTTTTGCATTGTCATCTTCCGTGTTTTCTTCCTCTCTTCTTCTCTCCGTGACTTTCTATGCAGGATGGATAACCTGTCATACACTGTCAGCTTGCTCAGTGACCGAGTAGTGATATGATGGTGTAGAAATTGTAGGCGCACAGTAGGCAAACGTGTCATGCTTCTGTGTGCCCTCTGCAGGCAGACCTGCTTCCCAAACCTTCAGTCAGACTTGGAAAAAAGGTTTGTCACCACTACTTTGCTGTGGTTTATGCATTGATGAAGAAACATTTCCATCTCAGCCCGCTTAAGCCACTGCAGAGCAGGAATTGTTGCTTTGGTAGCAGATGTGCTGTCAGGGTCCTTACAGCTCCACAAGATGTGCCTCTCCTAGAACAGATTTTTGCATTTTTCTACAATAAAAACTATGTTTTAAATCGCACCAGTGTAAGTCAGGCACTCCTGTAGATGTGTTTTCAGACAGAGATATTTATATATATGCCTAGTGAATGGCCTCCTGGGCAGCAGGAACAAATGAGGAAGGAAACTGGGCTGATAAAACATGCTTCTGCTTCAAGAAAACCCCCCAGTCTTCCCTTTCCAGAGAAGGCTATAAACCTTTTCTTGATTGGCCTAAAGGGGATAAACAAGTCCCTCCATCTTTTACTAGTCTCAAATTATTTAGAAAAGTTTGCTTTTTGTTTTTTTTTTTGGTGGGGGAGGTGGTGTTCGGGTCTGTACTTCAGACCTGTTCTCCCAGCAGCCAGGGACCTACAGCTGCTGTGGGTGGGACAGGGGCTCAGGTAATTACCAACAGGTGCTTGGTGATTGCTAACAGCAGTTGAGGTGAGAAGTTGGCTTGTGCCTGGCTGAGGGCTTGAGGACTGTGGTGAGAGAAGGGATAGGGAGAGGAGTGGAAAATATTAGTTACACAAGCAAATCTGAGGTGTAGGTTGGATTTAACTGGATTAGGTACTGCATTTCATGGTCTTAATCACAATTTATGAAGAACTGAACATTTAACTATGAGATAGGACTATTTAGTTGTTATTCTAGATGCTGCATTTACTAATATGTAATGTAGTTTCTTTGTATTTTGCTCAGAAGCTGTCTCAAAACCATTGAAGTCCAACTAAAGTCTTCATAAACACAAGTTAATAGCTTACATTTTGTTAAAAACAGAAGCTGAAAGGGCCAATGGCTCTTGCATTCAGTAATTCACACATTTTAAAAGAAGTGGCTCTCTCCTCTTCCTATGGCTAGCTTGTCTCTTCAGGCTAGAAAACATTTCTGGGAGCATTTCCTTGCTGCTCCTATATCTCTATGCCCTTGGAATCTGATGCTAATACTATATTTTTCTAAAATTAGAAAATTTTAAATTTCTGTAGGCCCTTTCATTTTGTAATTTGCACCTGTCACTCGGGGGGGAAAAAGTCTGGTAAGTTTTTTTTTTCTTGTAGGTCTCTCAAATTGCATTTAGCTGCAAAATCCTAGGTCATGCTAACAGGATGCCTGAAATGGACACTGGTAGAAGGTAAAAAAAATTGCCTGATACAGATGCTATCAACTATTTTTAGTTCCTGACAGTCCAGTATTTCCCTTACCGAAGGGATACCTGTTCATATTTCTTTCTCTTTTTCTTGCAGCTCTCAGTTCTGTGATGACTGAGAAACAAAAATACAAAGTAAGGGTGTGCAGAGTAGATGGACTTTATGAGAATTAGGGGGCAATTTGACCATACACTGATCTGTATGATTCCCTTCTTCTGTCAGATTGTAGTGATGTTGTAATATATGTTGGGAAATAATTCATGCTATAAAAGCATGTATTTCATAAAGATTCCAAAATCCAAACAAGTCTCTGACCACAAGCAGCCTGAGAGGCAGGCGTCTATTCAAATTCCGAAATTCCTGAAGGTGGCCAGATAACGATCACACCCAGTGCGATGATCACCATTATCCTGAGACATGGTCATGTCATCGGAAGACGCCCAAGAGTGATCATTGCCCTGTTGATAACATCGATCAAGATAGCCAAAGTTGCCAGAAAGATATGTGTGAATACGTGACTTCCCTGAAACCGATCAGTGCTGGCTATCAACAAGGAAATGGCGAATGTCCAGCTCTGCACACTGAAAGAACCAACTATGAATATGCAGAGTTACAAAAGAAACTGGGACTTCTTTGCTCAGGCATAATAAACTGTGTAAAGCATCCCTACAAGAAGCAGCTCTCGTGAATGGTGGAGGGTCCAATGCAAAAGAGGTGGGATCCAGGTTCACCCAGCACCGACCCTGGGCTCGACGCTGTCTCTTTGGCTGTGGTGGTTTTGAAGACCATATTTTAGTAGCGGAAAAAGATAAAGAAATCTTTTCAGATTTTTTATAATTTGGCTTTCGATTGATCATTCATAACAGTTCCATATAGGTGATTCCACATTTGGTGTCTTGGTGCGTAAATCAAGAGCACAATCAGTTCATGATAAAGCACCAGTACAAGCTGGACTTCCCAGAGCAGCCAACTGAAAGAATCTGAAAAGAAGAAATGAAGGAAATGCCTTGGTAAACCTTGACTGGAAGATGGGTGACTTTTTTTCAGTAATCTATAATCCATTCCCTTGGCCTTTGGCTTTTTTAACAAGGCCATTTGCATCCCAGATTCCCCATGAAGTGCGAAGCCTGAGCTTGTGGAAGTGGCTGAAAGATGCCCTGTTCCTCTGCAGCGACATTCAACTGGAACAGGAGCCAGAGCGCTGTCTGGGGCAGCCTCCTCCGAGCTGGAATTTGTGCCGTGCTGGGAGAGGAGGAGGAGGGGGAGAAGGCTGGTGCTGTGTGGCAGGAGCAGGAGGTTTGGGCCGCAGGACATTCCATCTGCACCGCTGCCCCGCAATGGGTGGCCGTGCCCAGGCCGTGCCCCGTGTGCGCTGAGCTGCCTGGGCTGGGCTCAGGTTCCTGCTGGGCCTGGGCAGAGCCTGGGCTCAAACTGGGGGCAGCAGCAGTGCAAAACACCTCTGGGCATCTGCATTTCCTGCTGCTGGGAAGAGGCAGTGAAGTGAGTCGCGAAGTTCTGGTTTCTGCTTCTCCTGGTTGATTTTTTAATTTAACTCCACACTGCGGAGGCGAATTCTGTGACAGCCTCTCTCAGTTTATTCTATTTCAACAGTGCCAGCAACAGGGCTCTGTTTGAGTGCTGCAAATGTGGCCTGTGAAGCTTTAATTCCCCTCATCTTAGTGTTCAGGGGCTGGTGAGCATTCCAGTATCTGCTGATCTTTATGCCTGTGACAAAAATACTGACTTCACTGTCATGAAAGCACCGTGGGTAGCACCAACTGAAAGAGGCACTTGCATTTTTATGGATAAAATTCAGGTTGCAAGCAGAAGAGGGCCAAGAGCAGCCATGATCTGCAATTCCCTAGGCAGAGGCACCAGCAGCCTCCTCCTGTCACCTCAGGGTGAGTCAAACAGAGCTGGAAACAGCGCTGGAACTCAATCCTTTCTTCCTCTGAGGGCTGGCTCAGGGCAGCACAGGCGGGCCCTGAGCAGTCAGGGCTGTGTGTGGGTGCTGGTTGCTCTGCTCCAGAACTGAGCTGGAAGAAGCCCTTGGGAGCCGCGGCAGGAGCAGGCGGGAAGGGGCCGGCGCTGCTGCTGCTCCTCGCCGGGAGCCCCGGCTGGGCCGGGCCGGCGCCCCCTGCGCTGCGGCTGCTGCTGCTGCCAGAGCCGGGCGGGACTCGGGGACAGGGAACGGACACGGGGGGACAGCAAAGGCCTGGCGGCTGCAGGGATGGTGGCGCTGGGGCTGGGGCCAGCACAGAGCTTCAGCCCGCAGTTAACCCCGAGGGAAACGCTGGGAAAAGGCTCCATTTCAGCCTTTCTGCACTCGCAGCTGTGAAGGGACTGAAATGAAAGGAGAACAAGTAGGGCCCAACCTGTTCTCCTGCCTTGGGTGGAGCCCCGGACCTGAGGCTGAGAGGGGCTGTGAGGGGCCATCAGTCATGAGGTGCCATGAAGGGCCTTGAGAGGCCATGATGGGCCATGGGGGAACTCTGAGAGGCCATAGGGTTCTGTGAGGGGCTGTGGGAAGCCAGGCACCTCATGGAACCAAGGGTCCATCATGTCCCAGCAGGTCTTTGTGGAACCAAAGGGACCATGGTGACACTATGGTGCCTCAAGGTATCACAGGTCCATTGTTACGCAGCAGCCACAGCAGGACTGCAGAACCAAGGAGATCATTGTGACACTGCACAACTGTGCAAACCTGTGAGCCTACCAGGGAAAAGGCAGTAGCAATGCCCTGGAAAGACACACCACAGGCTCTGGGCACTCCTCACAGCTCAAGGTGAGAAAAAAGGCTTCCCCATGGTGTTCTGCAGCACTATGTTAATTTGTCCCAGTTCTGTCCTCTCCATTGGCCTTCTCTACCCCTTTTACACTTATATGTTCATGTTCTGGTGAGTTCTCCCTTCCCATTGGTGTGTAACCCTGTCCATCTACCCTGGCATTGCCTACTGGTCCCTTACCAGTGTACCACCCCTGAGCCCTCAGACCATTGGATCCCTGGTGCTCTCCATTGCACCCACTTTCCCTCCATTTATACCCTGGACAATCCTTTCTCTTTGGCCTCTGGACACTTTCAGCGTTTCTGTGTGTGTGTGTGTGTGTGTCTGTATGTCTGTGTGTGTGTCTGTGTTTGTGTCTGTGTGCTGGTGCTCTCATGGTTCCTACCCATTGGCACAAGACACTCTCGGGGAACATTGTATCCAGACCACCTAAGATTGCAGCAATACCTCATTTTTTTCATTTACTCTGTGGTGTAAATGAACCATTCTGTCTAATCATGATCAGAAAAAATCAGAGCTGTATTTATAGAAATTTATCGGGTATTCTATGATTAATCCTGTGGGACAAATAGCGTTTAAGTTCAATTCATATGGGCAATCTTTTACACCTTTGACAAAGACTGCAGCTTGTATTGGATACAGCTGTTCCCAGTCTCCTCTCTTAGAAGGAATTTTAGAAGTCTAGGGGCCTTGCAGGAGGTTGAGGAACGATTGTGGCTGTTTCATGTAATATCTGCACCACATGTATCAGGAGGAGTTTGTCCAATAAAGAAATCAAGCTTTTGCCTGAAGCTCCCTTTGTGCCCATGACAGGATCCCTTTTGAGTGTCTGGGACATCCCGGCTCTTTAGCAGCCTGGGGACTCCTGGGATGTCACTGTGGAGCCCCCGTGAGTGCCTGTGACAGATCGGTGCCTTTGCAGCCCAAGGTGCCCTGGGATGTCACCATGGAATGGCTGTGACAGCCTCTGACCACAGGGCTCTTTACCATCCCCAGAAACCCCTGGGAGGTGTCCATGGAGCCCCTGTCTGTGCCTGTGACATTCCAGCTCTGGAACAGCCTGGAGACTCCTGGAAAGTCCCCATGGAACCCTTCTGAGGCCCTGTGACAAATCTGATCCTTAGCAGGCAACCATCACTGGTCCCCTGTTGCTATGGTCAGTTTCCATGGCAACCATCACAAACCCCCTGTTGCTATGGTCAATTTCCATGGCAACCATCACCAGCCCCCTGTTGCTATGGTCAGTTTCCATGGCAACCATCCCTAACCCCCTGTTGCTATGGTCAGTCCCTTGGCAGCTCCATGGAGACCACATGCCGGGGTGGTTGCCATGGACACCAGCTCAGGCCTGCAGCCGCAGCCCGTTGCTATGGCAACCATTGGCAGCCCCATCCCCAGGCTCATGGGATCCCAGAACCACAGAATTGGCTGAGCTGGGAGGAACCCATCAGGATCCTCCAGTCCAACTGCTGGCCCTGCACAGGACACCCCAACAATGCCAGCCTGGGCCTGGCAGCGCTGTCCAAACGCTGCTGCAGCTCAGAGAGCCCTGGAGCTGGGACCCTTCCCTGGGGAGCCTGGGCAGGGCCCCAGCAGCCTCTGGGCAAAAACCTTTTCCTGACATCCAACCTGAGCCTGCCCCGACTCAGCTGCAGCCGTTCCCTCCACTCCTGTCCCTGGGCACCAGAGGGAAGAGATTCCCACAGCCCCAGCCAGGGACCTGCTCCCAAGGCTGTTGCCATGGCCGCCAGGGCTGGCACCAGCTGGGATGCTCGGTTTCCATGGGCCAGGGTGCAGGAATGGGATTCCCCAATTTTCTGCCCTTGCTAAAACCGTGCTGCCCTCGCTGCCCTCCCACCTCCCATGAAAAGCACAAAAGGCAATGATCCTGTGTTGGGATAAGAACGATTTATTGGGAACAGCAACGAGATAAGGAAAAAAACAGAAACAGAAATGATATTGATAACAGAAGGGATTAGAAAAACTGTTTACAGGGAAAACTAGTATATCAACAACAGATTCTTCCTGGCCATGCATTTCCCCCACCTGGAAAGGACACACTTCTCCTCAGGGAGAGAGAGAGAGTCCCTTTCCTGCCCCTGGCAATGTTCTGAGATGCGAGTGAATGTAATGACACGGCCATGGCCAGCCCCTCATGTTCTTCCATCCCACATCATGTCTTTGGCAAGGGCCAGAAAAGGGACAGGTGTCTTCCCAGCATAGACCACAGAGAAACTGGATCACCAGGGATCTTCCCAAGGTGGGCCCTCTCATGGGGGATGAAGCTGGAGTGGTGCATGAAGCTGTTCCTGCATTTGTAGCATTTACAGGGCTCCCTTACTGGTGGCTCTGTTGGTGTTTGGTCAAGTTAGAGCTGGTGGTGAAGCTTTTCCCACACTCGTAGGGCCTCTCCCCAGTGTGGATGCGCTGGTGCTTGATGAGGTGGGAGTTTTGCTTGAAGCCCTTCCCACACTCAGGGCAGCTGAAGGGCCTCTCCCCAGTGTGAATCCGCTGGTGCTGGAGGAGATTTGAGCTGGTCTGAAACCTCTTCTGACACTGGGGACACTCGTAGGGCCTCTCCCCAGTGTGGATGCGTTGGTGGGTCACAAGGTTGGATCTGTATCTGAAGCCCTTCCCACACTCCCCACACTCATAGGGCCGTTCCCCAGTGTGGATGTGTTGATGGATGATCAGGTGGGATCACCGCCAGAAGCTCTTCCCACACTGCAAGCACTTGTGGGGCTTCTCCCCATCATGAAGCTGCTCATGGGCCAGCAGCTCTGATCTCTGGCTGAAGCTCTGCCCACCTTCCTGGCTCAGGGTGGCTCTTTCTTCTTCAGGGCACCCTGGGATGTGTTTGGAGCCCCTCCTCATGGGGGATGTCGGAGGTTTGTCTCCCCTGTTGGATTCCTGTGCGCTACAATCACTCAAAACGGCCTCTTTCACGAGGTTCTGCCATGCAGATTTTTCCTCCCTGGTCTCCATCCTCAGTTCCTTCCCTGGGGAAGGAAGGAAAAGGAGAGGATGGGATTTGCCTCCATGCCAGAGGGAAGGGGAAGGAGATCCCTCCAGTACATCCCCGGCAGGACGGGGTTGGCAGCAGGGTTGTCCTGCAGCCGGGGGCTGTGCTGGGCTGGGAGATAGAGCAGGAGAGAGGGGGAAAGGGGCACTGACTTCCTCCTCACCTGCCCGGGTGTCCCGGGGCTCCTTCCTCTTCCCCACAGCCTCCTTTTCCATCCAATCAAGATTTGGGAATGGGAAATCCCGTTCTGGGAAGAAAACAAAGGGTGCACACATTGTCTTTTATACTGGTTTGAAGGCAAACCTGGGGAGGGTCTAAACCAGAATTACAATTTAAAAGAAAATTAAGATCAAGGCAATGATACAGAAACACTGCCTTAGACTGACAGAGTCAGGATATAACCTGACACCCTTTTGTTCAGGGTGATGGCAGCAGTCCCAGTAAATGGTGGTTGCAGTCCTGTTGGGGTGATGAAGGTGATTCTGTCAAAGCAGTAACCCTGTAGAAGGGTCTGGTCTTCCTGTGGAGGTCCAGTGGTGGTTTTGGAGCTCTTGTCCTCTGGGAATCCAGTAGGCAAACTGCTCCTGGTGTAGCAAAGTGTCAGCTTATATCCAGGTAGGAATGCTTAGATCCTCCCCCTGGGCGGAGCATCCCACAATGGGAGGATGGAATTTTATCAGTCCTGCAGTGACACTCAATGGCCCATTAGCAGAAGATATCTCCCCTGCAGGGTGTTATCAGGGCTGAGTCATGGAAGAGATAAAGAACAATGCCCCACCTGTTTATAACAGTTGCTGAAGGTGGGGACTGAAAACATGCATTTGGTTACATCTTGCATGGCAGCCTGAAACAGTGGGGTAATCCCTGCTCAGGGGGTGAACACCACCCCCCTTACCCAAACTGGCTCAGCTGTAAAACCCACACCCTGGGAAGGGCACACACACAGGGGACAATATCACACTTACCTTGCCCCAGGGGAAGGCTCTTTTTCCTGTCATTCCCTTCCTGTCCCCCATTTTCCATTCCATTTACTGTTCAATAAAATTCATTTTGGGTTTGGTCTCATTATCACCTCAATTGGGGCAGAGGAATCTCTCTAACACTTTTCTTAACCAGACTCACCAGACTGTGAAATTATTTTGGCACAGTGACTTTAGGCACTGTTCTCTGACCCCAGGTGCCTTTGACAACAGCATGGTTCCCTCCTCTGAGGAGGTTGTGGTTCTCTCTGGAGGAACTCTTTGAAACTGGGCTGCAGCTTCCTCTGAGTGACTTATGGGAGAACTGATGAGGTAAATCGCCTTTGTGGGCCTGGAGTGTAAAGAAAATATTTTGTTGTCCTTCTATTACAGCAACCTGATGAAGGTTTCAGGGTGAGAGAAGTGGATGAGAATCTTGGTTCATGATCAGAAGGCTGGATTTACTGATATATGATATATAATACATTATAACTATACTAAAAGGAATAATGAGAAAAGTTGCAGAGGCTTGCTAAGCTAAGAATAGAAAGAAAAGAATGAATAACAAAGTTCTGTGTCCAGCAGAAAGCAAGGACCAACTCTCCCGTGAGTGGTCAGCAAATCCAAACACTCACAGAAGACCAATCACAGGTGCTCCTGTTACATTCCACATCAGCAGAAAATTATTGTTTGCATTTTTCTTCTGGGGCCCCAGCTTCCCAGAAAGGACAAATCCCAAAAGGGAGGATTTTATGAAAAAAAAATGTCTGCGACATCCTTCCTTGAAATGTTTTTTAAAATCACAGGAGGAAAGGGAGCAAATGATACCAACGAGACTGACAAGATTCATTCACCCCATGGTGAGGAACACAAGGCTGCTAAAAGTCCTACAAGAAGCTCAGCGCAAGTAGCTAAATTCCCAAATAACTCCTGAATTCCCAGGCTTGAGTGCTTTGCGAAATGTGAGAATCATTTTTCTCTTCATCCCTGTCGCCTTTGTGACAGCTGCAGAGAGTTTACTTTCCTTTTAATGATATCTCTATTGGTCTGAATTTACACTTTTATCAGAATGTGCTAGCAGCTGAGCGGGAGCTGTGCAGGAACCAGTGGAACTTAAAATTGCCACAAAATTGCTTGTACTGTCAGTTTATTAATGTTTGGGATTTGTTTGCATTTTCATCACATCTGACTTGTGGGAAAATCAAATATTCATCAAAGTGATTTATGCAGAGTCAAGTTTGATTTCTGCCAAATTATTTTGTCCAGTGCCCAGGGGATGCTCGAGGGGTCTCTGTGCCTCTCGCCCTGGGGGATGCTTGGCAGGGGTTTGGGGGTGTTGTCCCTGTCCCTGTCACCCCATACCATTCCCCAGGGGGTCTCCATCATTTTCACCCAGGGAATGCCTGGGGGGTCTCCCTCCCTCTTGCCCCTGTGCCAGGGGGTGTCTGGGGCAGTCTCTGTCCCTCTCAGCCCAGGGGATGCTCGGGAGTCTCTGTCCCCTCACCCTGGGGGATGCTCAGGGGGTCTCCATCCCTCTGGCCTCAGGCAATGCCTGTGCAGGGCTGGGGACCAGGGGCTCTGTGTCCCTCTCACCGCTGAGGGTGCTCGGGGCTGGGGGGGCTCTCCGACCTTCTCACCCCTGGGGAGGCCAGGGGGGTCTCTGTCCCTCTCAGCCCTGCTGTGACCCCACCCAAACATCATCGGGGTCACAGGGACAGAGACACCCCCAAACCCCCAGAAGGGCCAAATCTGGGATTTGGTTTGGGGCTGAGGATTTAGGAAGGGGCTGGGATTGGAGTTGGGGCTGAGGTTTGGATTAGAGCTGGGATTGGGGTTAAGGCTGGACATGGGATTGGCTTTTGGGCTGGTGTTGGGATTGGGTCTAGGGCTAGACAAGTCTGGCACTGGGATGGAATTAAATACAGAACTGTGAGTGTGTCTAAACATGGAGTGAGATTGAGACCAGGATCAGGGTCAGGTTTGGGACTGAGCTCACCCAGGGCAGGACAGGGGGGATGTCACTGCAGGATGTCCCTGGCATTATTCCAGCCCTCCTCAGGCACCTCCAAACATGTGGAGCAGCTGGGTGCCCCAAGATCCAGGTGCTCCCATGCTGCCCCTCAATACCAGGCGAGCATTCCCTGAGGGCAGCCCTGACTGTGACCACTGGGGCTCTGGGATCAGCCCTCACATCCCTGTGGGAGCAGCAGCAGACAGGATGAGGAATTTCCCTGCCCCGTTTTTCCTGTGGAAGGGTGAAGTCCAGCTGCCCTTTTCTTCTGGTGCCTCCTCCTTTCCTCAGCTGAGGATGTCAAACTCCCCAGGAGCAGGAAAATCCCCATTCCCTCTTTCCTTGTGGCTGCAGCCTGGAACATCCACCCAGAATGATGGACTTTCTGACAGCCTTGCTGAATGACACTGGCAAGAGGTTTGTGAGAAGGGGAAGAAATTGTATTTTGATAGTAAATAAAAGGTGCAAAATTATTCCTTTCTGTTATATTCCTTTTCAGTTAGTTCTGGTCTGTTTTCAGAGTGCCACCTTCTCAGCTGACTGTGTTTGTGCCCTCCTTTCTCTCCTGCCTCTCTTTGCCTGCTCTGTTTCTCTGTCAGTGTCTCCCTTGACCCAGGGCAGCTCACACCAAAGACCGTGCCCTGATTTAATTCCCAATTCAGGAGCTACAACAACCACGGGGGAAGTTATGAAGGCTCGCGGTGAAATGCCACTGTAAGATCTTGCTCCACTTGGCTTTTGGCTCCTTCTTGACAGCTTTGCCCTCAAGGGCAGGAACATCTTTTCATAGCTGAGAAGTGGAATTCCAGACCCTGGCAGTGTGTGCCGTGGATCCCAGAGGGGCATTCCCGAGGCTCCCAGGGTGCTGCTCCTGCCGTGCCTCCCAAGGAGTTTCTCTCCCAAGGGGAGAAGATCCAGCAGCTCTGTGGGCTCCCAGAGCACACAACAAAGGTGGCGTGGATGGACATTTTCCAGCACCTTCCCCTCTGGAAGCAGAGGGAGGGAGGAAATAGAAGCGAGTCCTGGAAGGACTGGGGTGGGAAGGGACCCTGTCCATGGATTACGACCCCGCGAGGGAGAGACGCCTCGGCCCCAGTGAAGGAGCGAATGAGAGCGTGGGAACGCAACCGACGATTATTGAACGTGGACTGAACGGAACAAGAAATGGGGAGGAGAAAGGGAGAGAAAGAAATCGGGAAGAGGTCTCAGAGAACAGAAAGAAACCGGAAAAGTCTCCCGCCTGGACTCCGCAGCTCCCAGGAACACCGGCAGGGCGCAGCGCCTTTCACAATTCCAGCCAATCAGAAGAGGCGCTAGACAATTTCCAGCCAACCAGAGCTTTTCTCGCCCATGACTCACCGGTTGCCAGGCGGGCCCGCAGAGGCCGGCGGCCCCGGAGCGGAATTTGGGGCTCGGGCCGGGGGGACAGATCCGCCCCGGGGGGGTCCCCGAGCCCCCTGCCCGGCGCTGGGGCCGATCGGGGGCTCCCCCACCCAGCAGCCGGTGCTGCGGGGCCGCGGGGCAGAGCGGTGGGAAAGGCGGGTCCGGGCTGGGAGCGGAGGAAATGCGGAAGGAAGAGGAGGGAGAGGAGGGGCAGGAGCGGGAGCGGGAGAATCGCGGCGCTCGCAGCGCCCGCACGCTGAGCCTGCAGCACCCCCTGGCCCGGGAGCATCGCCCCCAGCCCCGAGCCGCAGGGGAGGGCGGAGGCCGAGCTCGCCCTGGCTCCAGCCAGGGGTCTCCGGGAGGATTTTTTGGAGAGTGTTCGGAGCCGGCAGATCCCAGACTCGAGCCCCGGATATCTCCGGGCTCCCCAAGAGGAGCTTTTTCGGGGGGAGAGGAGCCGCGATCGCCCCTCGGGAGGGTCCCGGGGGGTCCACTTGGGGATGGCCCGGTACCGACGGGGCAGGGCATTGGTTTTGGGGATCCCTGTGAGAGCCAGGGCTGTGGAACGGGGGACCCCCGGGACGGGGAGAGGGGAAGGGGCGATACCGGAGCTGGGGAACCCCCGGCAGCCCGGAGATGAGGCGGGGACGGGACCCCCTGACCCTGACTGGGGTGTCCTGGGGTGACTTCATGATGGTCGTACCGCATCGGTCTGTTCTGCCCAGAATGAGTTCTGCAGCTTTAATGCTGGGTCTGAGAGTGAAGGGGGGGAGGAAGAATCTGCAGTTTGTTTTCAGAAACTGCACTCACTCCTCTACATTCCAGCTCCTGGATGGACAGACAGCAGGACAGAGCTCTCCTTTGCTTTTAGTCAGTTTTTAGGTCTCTGAGGCAGAGAAGTTCCCTGGACTTTGATTTTTCTTTTTCTTTGGAGCTGTTTAAACCTGCTCTGGACTGAAAAACCAGAACACCACCGGCAGCTCCCACCTGAGGCCCACCGGGACAGGCCTGGGCTCAGGCATTTCCAGTGCTGGACAGACTGATAAGAGACTGATAATAGACTGATGATAGACTGATAAGACACTGATAAGGCACTAATAAGACGCTGAGTGCGCGGAGCTACAACCCAAGGAGGGACTTAAGGAGTTTGTCATCTATTGTCATCTATTTTGGAGCAGCAGTAGGTTTTATTGCTTAATATTGTTCAATTTTTGTGCTGGTGAATGCTTTTCCTGTAAAATAAAGTTTTTTTATACTTTTCTCCCCGGAAATATTTTCCCAGACTGGCTGAGGGTGGGGCTGCTGAATCGGCATTCTAGAGGAAACTCCTTTTGGAGGGTTTCAATCAAATTTGCCCTAAACCAGGACAGGTTGGTGGAAAGATGGGGGAAACCCAAGTGGCTGGATTGAGGGGAGGCTGGAGAGGGGGGCCTTGGGACCCAGAACCTCCCAGAATCCAAAAGCAGGACCCTGGAGAGGGGGAATCCCCAGGACCCATGGAATCCCCACCAGCCCTGAGATGGGGAACCAACCATAACCCAAGAGGGATGAGACTGGAAATGGGAAACTCCTGGTGGCTTGTTTTTATTCACTCTTGATTTTTGGACATCAGGTGTCTTCTAGAAATGGACCTGGATGAGAGGAATCCCCAACACAAGGCATTCACACCTTGTTTTCCCCCAAACCTTCCTGCTGTGACATCCCCCCTGTCCCGCTCTGGGTGAGCTCAATCCCAAACCTGACCCTGATCCTGGTCTCAGACTCACTCCATGTTTAGACACACTCACAGTTCTCTATTTAATGACATCCTAGTCCCAAAATCATCTATTCCCAGGCCAAATCCCAACACCAGCCCTAAAGTTAATCCCATGTCTAGCCTTAGCCTCAATCCCAGCTCTAATCCAAATCTCATCCCCTTCAAGTTCTCCAAGCCCAGCCCCAATTCCAGCCCCTTCCTAAATCCTCAGCCCCAAACCAAATCCCAGGTTCAGCCCTCCTGGGGCTTTGGGGGTGTCTCTGTCCCTGTGACCCCGATGATGTTTGGGTGGGGTCACAGCAGGGCTGAGAGGGACAAAGAACCCCCCGGCCTCCCCAGGTGTGAGAAGGTGGGAGAGCCCCCCCAGCCCCGAGCAGCCTCAGTGGTGAGAGGGACACAGAGCCCCTGGTCCCCAGCCCTGCACAGGCATTGTCTGAGGCCAGAGGGATGGAGACCCCCTGAGTGCCCCCAGGGTGAGGAGACAGAGACCCCCGAGCATCCCCTGGGCTGAGAGGGACAGAGACTGCCCCGAGCACCCCCTGACACAGGGGTGAGAGGGAGGGAGACCCCCTGGGGAATGGCCTGGGGTGACAGGGACAGGAAATCCCCCCCCAAACCCCTCCCAAGCATCCCCCGATGTGAGAGGCACAGAGACCCCTTGAGCATCCTCTGGGCACTGGACAAAAGAAACTTGGCAGAAATCAAACTTGTCTCTGCAAAATCACTTTGAAGAATGTATGCTCTTCCCAATAGTAACTTGGGATGAAAGCGCAAACAAATCCCAAATATAAATAAACTGACAATCCAAGCAGTGATGTGGCAATTCCAATATTTATTGCTTCTTGCACAGCTACAGCTCAGCTGCTGGCCAGTTCCGATAACAGGAAAGTGGAAATTTGGCCCAATACAGATTATTAAAAGGAATGGAAAGCTCAGTGTAGCAGTCACAAAGGTGACAGGGATAAAGAGAAAAATGATTGTCACATTTGGTAATGCCCCCAAGCCTGGGAATTCAGGACTTATTCGGAAGTTTATCTACTTGAGCTGGGCTTCTTCTGGGACTTTCAGCCGCCTTGTATTCCACACCGTGGGGTGAATGAACCTTGTCAGTCTCACTGGTAAAATTTGCTCCGTTTCCTCCTGTGATTTTAACAACTTTATAAAGAAAGACAGCAAATTATTTTCTTTACAGTGGCCACCGATAAAAGCCATTTTCCTCATAATTTCTTCCATAAAGAAATAAAATTTTATAAGCTCCATAAGCTCCCCAGGAGGAAGGAGGGACGGTGTCCAAGTTTCCAAGAGTTCTTCCAGAGAGAACCACAACCTCGTCAGTGGAGGGAGCCATGCTGTTGTCAAAGGCACTTGGGGTCAGAGAACAGTGCCCTGAATTCACTGTGCGCAAATATTATGGCAATTTGGTTAAGAAAATTGTTAGAGAGATGCCACTGCCCCAATTAAAGTACTAACGTGACGAAATCCAAAACGGATTTTATTGAACAGTAAATGTGAGGTAGAGAGATGGAAAGAAAGATAAAAGATGAGTGACAAGGGACAGAGACCTCACGTGGAGCAGGGCGAGTGTGTCATTGTCCCTGTGTGTGTGGCCTTCCCAGGGTGGGGGTTTTACACCTGAGCCAGTTTGGGTAAGGGGGGTGGTGTTCACCCCCTGAGCAGGGATTACCCCACTGTTTCAGGTTGCCATGCAAGATGTAACCAAATGCATGTTTTTAATCCCCATCTTCATCAACTGCTATGAACAGGTGGGGCAGTGTTCTTTATCTCTTCCATGACTCACCCCTGATAACGCCCTCCACGGGAGATATCTTATGTGAATGGGCCATTGAGTGTCACTGCAGGACTGATAAAATTCCATCATCCCATTGTGGGATGCTCCGCCCAGGGGGAGGAACCAAGCATTCCTGCCTGGATATAAGCTGAGCCTTGCTACAACCAGGAGCAGCTTGCCTACTGGACTCCCAGAGGACAAGAGCTCCAGAACCACCACTGGACCTTCAGAGGAAGACTAGATCCTTCTACAGGATCACTGCTCTGACAGAACCACGTTCATCTCTCCAACAGGACTGCAGCCACCATTTATTGGGACGGCTGCCACAACCCTGACCAACAGGGTGTCAGGTTATATCCTGACTCTGTCAGTTTAAGGCAGAGTTTCTATATTGTTGCCTGGATCTTCATTTTCTTTTAAATTGTAATTCTGGTTTAGACCCTCCCCAGGTTTCCCTTAAACCCAGTGAAAACCTAAATGTACTCATTCCTTGTTTTCTTCCCAGAACAGGATTCCCCATCCCCAAACCTTTGCCAGATGGAAAAGGAGGCTGTGAGGAAAAAGAAGGATCCCCAGGACACCCAGGCAGGTGAGGAGGAAGTCAGTGCCCCATTCCCCCTCTCTCCTGCTCCATCTCCCAGCCCAGCATGGCCCCCAGCTGCAGGACAACCCTGCTGCCAACACCATCATGCTGGGGATGCTCTGAGGGAATCTCCTTCCCCTCCCCTGTGGCACGGAGGCAAATCCCATCCTCTCCTTGTCTTTCCTCTCCCAGACAAGAAGCTGAGGATGGAAACCAGGGAGGACAAATCCCCAAAGAAGAACCTTGTGAAAGAGGCCGTGATGAGTGACTCCAGGGCACTGGAATTCAATGGGGAGGAAAATCCCCAGAGATTCCATAGGAAGAAGGGCTCCAAACCCAGTCTGAGGTGCTCTGAGGAGGAAAGACCCTCCCTTAGACAAGAAGGTGGTCAGAGCTTCAGCCAGAGCTCAGAGCTGGTGGTCCATGAGCAGCTTCATGATGGGGAGAAGTGCTACAAGTGCTTGGAATGTGGGAAGAGCTTCAGGCAAAGCAGCACCCTGATCCGCCATCAAAGCATCCACACCGGGGAATGGCCCTACGAGTGTGGGGAGTGTGGGAAGGGCTTCAGCTACAGGTCAGAACTCATCAGGCACCAACGCATCCACACTGGGGAGAGGCCCTACGAGTGTCCCCAGTGTGGGAAGAGCTTCACCCAGAGCTCTCACTTGACCAGTCACCAACGGAGGCACTGGAAAGGGAAGGCCTCCAATGCCCCAAGTGCAGGAGAATATTATGCACTGCCCCAACTCCAATCATTGGAGTATCCATGTTGGGAAGAGCCCTGATGATCCATGTTCCCATGATCCATGCTGGGAAGACACCTTTACCTTTTCCTGTCCCTGCCAATGACATGATGTGGGATGGAAAAACAGGAAGGTCTGGCCATGGCCCTGTCATTACATTCACTCCCACATCAGGTCATTGCCGGGGCAGGAAATGGACTCTCTCTCTCCCTGAGGAGAAGGGTGAAATTTCCAGGAAGGGGAAATTGTGGCCAGGAAGACCCAGAAAGTTGTGTTGTAGTTTTTCCTGTATACAGTCCCTTCTGTTATCAATATTGTTTCTGTTTTCGTTTGTTCCTTATCTCGTTGGTGTTCTCAGTAAATTGTTCTTATCCCAGCCCAGGATATTTGCCTTTTGTGCTTTCCATGGGAGGCGGGATGGCAGCAAGGGCAGTGCAGTTTTAGCAGGAGCAGGAAATTGGGGAATCCCATTCCTGAACCCTGGGCCCCGGAAACCGAGCATCCCAGCTGGTCCCAGCCCTGGTGGCCATGGCAACAGCCTTGGGAGCGGGTCCCTGGCTGGGGCTGTGGGAACCTCTTCCCTCTGGTGCCCAGGGACAGGAGTGGAGGGAATGGCTGCAGCTGAGTCAGGGCAGGCTCAGGTTGGATGTCAGGAAAAGGTTTTTGCCCAGAGGCTGCTGGGGTCCTGCCCAGGCTCCCCAGGGAAGCGTCCCAGCTCCAGGGCTCTCTGAGCTGCAGCAGCGTTTGGACAGTGCTGCCAGGCCCAGGCTGGCATTGTTGGGGTGTCCTGTGCAGGGCCAGCAGTTGGACTGGAGGATCCTGATGGGTCCCTCCCAGCTCAGCCAATTCTGTGGTTCTGGGATCCCATGAGCCTGGGGATGGGGCTGCCAATGGTTGCCATGGCAACGGGCTGTGGCTGCAGGCCTGAGCTGGTGTCCATGGCAACCACACCGGCATGGGGTCTCCATGGAGCTGCCATGGATACCCACCATAGCCACAGGGGTCCTGGTGATGGTTGCCATGGAAACTGACCATAGCAACAGGAGGCTGGTGATGGTGTCCTGCTAAGGATCAGATTTGTCACAGGCCCTCAGAGAGGTTCCATGGGAACTTTCCAAGAGTCCCCAGGCTGTTCCAGAGCTGGAATGTCACAGGCAGAGACAGGGGCCCCATGGAGACCTCCCAGGGCTTTCTGGGGATGTTAAAGAGCCCTGTGGTCAGAGGCAGTCACAGCCATTCCATGGTGACATCCCAGGGGACCTTGTGCTGCAAAGGCACCCATCTTGAACAGGCACTCACAGGGGCTCCACGGTGACATTCCAGGAGTCCCCAGGCTCCCAAAGAGCCAGGATGTCCCAGACACTCACAGGGGTTTCTGTCATGGGCACAGTGGGAGCTTCAGGCAAAAGCTTTATTTCTTTATTGGAGAAACTCCTGCTGAGACATGAGGTGGAGAAATGACACCCAACAGCCTCCATGGATCCTCAAACCTTTGCAGGACCCCTAGACTTCTAAAATTCCTTCAAAGAGAGGAGACTGGGAGTGGCTGGATCCAATCCCAGCCCCAGAATTTGTCAAAGGTGTAAAAGATTGAACCGGTGGTATTCGACTAACAGAATTTCTCCTGTAGGATTCATGATAGAATACCAGATTAATTTATATATGTATGTTTCTTGCTTATTCTGATCATGATCAGATGGAAAGATCACTAGCACAGTTATTTACTCCACAGATCAGGAGCTATAACAATTATTAGAATATAGTGCTCTAGGCAGCAATTTTGAAGTCAACTGGGCCTTGCTGGAGTTGTTGGAGCCCATTGCAGGCAGAGCCTCCTGCTCCAGCAGGAACTGCCTTTCCTGTGCCATGAGCAGGGCTTGTCCTGCTGCAGGAAAAGCCCCAGGCCAGCCCCAGCACAGGGAAGGGCTCGGGCACAAGGGCAGAGTGCCGTGCTGGGAGCTGGGCCAGGGAGAGTCTGAGGCACCAAAGGCACCTTGGCAGCAGCAGCTGCTTGCAGTCCATGGCCAGAAGCCTCCCTTGGCAGCCCGGCCTGGTGGCCACCACTGCAGAGCTGCTGCCTCAGGGCTCATTCCTGGCTGGGCTCTGAAAAGCCACTTCTGCTCCAGGAGCCTGACTGGGAAGCCATTGGCCCCAGCACCTTGAGGACAAGATATTAATGACAAAACTCTTCATGGCAGCAGAGCCAAGGCAGGGGCAGAGGAAAGGGCAGAGCCAGGCCCAGGGGACAGGGCTGCCATGGTGATGGCTGAGAGGCCACTGCCCCTGCAGCAGCCCGGCTGCCCTCAGCAGACATTCTGGCCAGAAGCGTTGTGAGGGCACCCAGGACATCAGAGAACCACAAAAACAGGAATTCTGTCCAAGGGGATGAGACGGTTACCTTGGGTCAGGTTGCACAAAGCTCCTGCTCTTGGACAATTCCTGTGATGGGGCTTCCAATTCTCTGGAAAAACGGTTGCCATTTTGTGCCACTCTCATTAATGTAAAAAATTTCCTCTTTCTAACAAATATAAATCCACCCTTATTCAATTTAGAGATATTGAGCCTGTCACTGCAAGATTTGCAAGTAAATGCCTTTGACTACATTTTTCCATTTTCACAGACTTTGGAGAGGACCCAAAAATCTCCCAAGATGGGATTTGGAGGCCTTATCACATAACCAGCTGGGAAGGGCTGATGGCTCTGGGGTTGTTCCAGATTGCAAGGTAAGATGTATTCTATTACCATCTCTATGGTAGTTGTCTTGTCAAGTGGGCAGTTTTCCTTATCTCTCTCTCTGACTGATCACAATCACTCCTCCTTTGGGAGGGGCATCTGCTGATAATGGGCTATTGAATGTCACTGCATGACTGATAAGAACTATACCATCCCATTGTGAGATGCTCCGCCCAGAGGGAGGAGCAAAGGATTGCTACCCAGATATAATCTGGAGATTCTGGAATACCAGAACAGCTTTCTCCACTGGATTCCCCAGAGGAACAGCAGCTGTCTCTTCTCCCACTGGATCTTCAGAGGAATACATCCTTTTCTACAGGACCTCCTACTCCAACAGAACCACACCTGACACTCCAGGAGGACTGCAGCCACATTTCTATTTGGACTGCTACCAACACCCTGACCCACAGGGTGTCAGGTTGAGTTGTGACTCTGTCAATATTGTTCTAGTGTACTGCATTGTTTATTTGTTTAATTTTCTTCCCTATTAAAGAATTTTATTTCCTGCTCCCATATCTGTGCCTGAGAGCCCCCTCAATTTAAAAAATTATAACAATTTGGAGGGAGGGGGGTTTACATTTTCCATTTCAGGGGTGGCTCCTGCCTTGATTAGCTGACACCTGTCTTTTGAACCATTAACAAGGGGAAAGTTTCAAAGCCTCAAAAGTTATAAAGCAAACAAAGTTTGGAGGAACAAACAAAATACGAATTGGGGATGTTCTATTAGTTCCAGAAGCAGGGTGAAATTTATTAGGAAAGGATTTACAGGTGCATTTTGACATTCTCTGGAGTGCTCCCAGAGAAAGGGAAAATGGTACTTAAGCTTCTCCAATGAAGGGAAGAAAATGAGGAGAAAATTCAAGAGATGATTTGGGCAAAACCAAAATCTGAGTTAAATTGAACATGAAACCTATAGTAATAAAAATAACTAATGAGAACCATCCAGTTCAGCTATGACAATATCCACTCTCCCTGGAGGGGAGACGAGGATTACAGCCGCTGATCCAGGACCTACTTGAGGACAGCACCTTAGAACCATGTATGTCCCCCCATAATACACCCATATTACCAGTAAAGAAGTCAAATGGGACTTACAGGTTTGTCCAAGATTTGAGAGAAGTGAACAAAAGAACTGTGAATCCGTACCCAGTAATGCCTAATCCCTATACACTCCTAAGTAACATCCCAGTTGTTTAGCATGATAGACCTAAAAGATGCTTTTTGGGCATAGCCACTGGCAGAGGAAAGTGGGTTATTTTTGCTTTTGAATGGGAGGATCCCGATTCTGGAAGGAAGCAAGAGCTTCGGTGGACTGGGTTACTGGGTTTTCTGCATCCCCAAACCTGTTTGGTCAAGCCCTAGGAGAAGTAACAAAATTCTTCTCCATTAAACCTGAGCTAAAGCTCATCCAATATGTAAATTATTTGCTTTTCTCAGGACAGGAAGAAAAAGAAATTTGGAAATTCACCATAGTGTTGTTAAATTTTCTGGGGGGGCCAAGGACTTCAGTATCAAAAGGGAAACTCGAATTTGTAGAAAGGGAAGTAATATACCCAGGATCTGTGATTTGTCAAGGGAGCTGGCGGCTGAACCCTGAGAGAATTACAGGGATAGTCTCACTCTCACCAAAAACTAAGAGCGAAGTCAGAAGGTTTTTAGGCCTGTTGGGATATTGTAGGCTATGGATTGAAGGATACATGCAGGCCATCTGGTTCCTGTATGAAAAGTTAATTGAAGAGATTTGGTGGGAAAAAGACGATTAACAAATTTTGAAGCTTTGAAGCAAAAATTAGTCAGTGCACCAGCCCTGAGTCTTCCTGCCTTAGACAAACCCTTCTATTTGTCTGTGGATATAGAAAAAGAGGTAACACATGGAGTGTTAGTCCAGGACTGAAGAGGATCACCAGTGGCCTATTTATCAAAATTACTAGAGCCTGTCAGCCAGGGGTGACCAACCTGCATTCAGGTGTGGCAGTGACTGCCCTACTCATAGCAGAAAGCAAAAAATTAACCTTTGGGGGAAAAATGAAGATATATATCCCAAACTCAGTAAGGAGTATCCTGAGCCAAAAGGCTGAGAAATGGCTCACTGATTCCCAAATGATAAAGTATGAAGCCATCTTAATAGATAATGGTTTAGAGCTAATCGTGAGTAATCAACTCAACCCTGCCCCATTTTTGTATGGAGAACCAGATGAGGCACTAATACATAATTAGAGGTTATAAACTGTCAAACTAGAGTAAGAGAGGACGTAACACATCAACCACTCCAAGGTGGAAAACAATTGTACATCGATGGATCTTCACAGGTAATAAGGGGGCACAGGGTTTCCAGGTATGCTATAGTGCATGAAGGGTTGGTAGCTATAGAAAAGATAATGTTACTTTCCAACTGGTCAGCCCAGGCATTGAGTTGTATGCCCTACAACGAGCTCTGGGTATATTAGCATAGAAAAGGGGAACAATATATACGGACTGAAAATACACTTTTGGAATAGTGCATGCATTTGGAAAAATTTGGGAAGAGAGGGGGCTATTAAATTCAAAGGGGAAGGGATTGATTCACAAAAAAATTTGTCTTAGAAGAGTTAGAAACCATACAATTGCCAGAGAAGTAGTAGTGGTATATGTTGAAGGACATCAAAAAGGGGAGCAAGGAAACAATTTAGCCAATTTAGAAGCTAAAAATGCAACTGAATCAGAGACAGAAAAACTAATAATAGTATTACCACCCATGAGGGAAATGCAAAAAGTCTCTGTATTCAGTGGGACAGAAGAGGAAGAATTTCTCAAAATAGGAACCAAGAAAGATAAAGGGAAGTGGAGATTAGCAGATGGGAGGCAAATGTTAAATAAACCCCTTTCCAGGAAAATGCTAGAAGGCATACATGGAACAACACACTGGGGTACACAAGTCCTAAGTGATAAATTTTTAAGGGATTGGGGATGCAAAGGAATTTTCAGAATAGCTAAGCAAGTAACTGAACAGTGTGTGATATGTCAACAAGTTAATAAAAAATAATGAGGGAAACACCCAGAGGAGAGCAAGAATTAGCCTTATGGCCCTTCCAAAATATCCAAGTAGACTTTATTGAGCTTCCCCAGGTACAACAGTGGAAGTTTTTGCCAGTGATAGTAGATCACGTGAATTATTGGGTAGAGGTGGTACCCACTATGAAATTCAATGCCAATGTTGTGAGTAAAACACTTCTAGAATCAATCATTCCCTGATATGGGATGGCAAGCAAGATTGATTCAGACTGGGGAACTCATTTCACATCAAAGATATTGCAGAAAGTTGTTCAGGCTCTGGGAGTAAAATGGGAATTACACACTCCATGGCATCCACAGAGTTCCAGTCAGGTTGAGGGAATGAATCAAACTCTTAAAAGAGCTCTAGTTAAGGTAATGTTTGAAACCCAAATGTCACAGATAAAATGTCTCCCTTTGGCCTTATTAGGAATTAGAACCCAACCCCAGACAGATCTGGGGGTGTCACCCTATGAAAAGATGTTTGGGTTACCCTTCCTGACCTCACCCCAGAAGGTTGCCACCTATGAGGAAGGGGAAGCCAATGCCAAGAAATAAGTAATGTCTATAGCACAAACCTTAAAAGGGCTAAGACATAAAGGGGCAATTCCTCAAACAACCACCCTGGATTTCAGAATCCATAATATTAATCCTGGGGATTGGGTGATGATTAAGTCATGGAGAGAGCAGCCTCTAACTCCTCAGTGGGAAGGTCCCTTTCAGGTACTGCTCACCACAGAATCGGCCGTGTGAACTGCAGAGCGGGGATGGACTCATGGCAACTGAGTCAAAGGCCCGGTAGAAGAACCCAAAGAGTGGACTGTAACATCCAGGCTGGGTGAAACACGATTGACTCTCAAGCAGAGATTTACCAGCATCTGTTGAGGGGAAGTACACAAGGGACTGTAAAAGGTAATGGGACATCTTCCTTAAGAAAATAAGACAAAGGAAGAAGGGCATGACAAAGTTGGCCCCTTTGTTTGCTACCAAGAAGGCTCCATAGCCCTGCTGTGGGTAGCAACACCACAGGCATGGTAAGGTGGGGACAAAAGGCCATACGGGACCTCTATCATTCCTCAGTTGTCTTTTAATTCAACAGGAATTGGAGGGCAAGACTGAGTTGGCCTCTGTACTCACCCCTAAGAAACACCAACTACGGGTAGCAGCCACATAGGCATGGTAGATGGGAGTCAAAGCCATACTGGACCTCTGTGATGCCCTTTTGTGCATTCCAAATAAGTGTGTCTAAGGAAAACCAGAGATTTTTTTCTCTTGTTCCCACTGTCCTTGCCCACATCAACAGATGCTGGTATGACTCATTCAAGAGAGACAGAAATTTTTTTACTTAACTGTTCGCACAAAATGACTTACAGAAAAAGAAAATGGGGGCTTGTTATAGATGTGTAATTGTATGGTTGATTCTCACAGTTAAGGGATGAATATTAAATATAAGTTAAGAGAAGTTTTGCAGATGTATAGTTATCCTTCCCCTCCCCCTTGCATTGTTATCACAGGATGGCCTCAGTATTTGGGGCATTTGGGAGGGTTGGCTTGTTACTATGGCAGCACCTGACCTCCAATCAAGGTGTAAGACAGTGATCTCCACCACTGGACAGTGAAGAAGGAGTGGATTGACAAGACTTTGGGAGGGGCTAGAGGTATAAAAGACAGAACATCCTTTTGTAGATAAGGACACTAACTGAATACTTTGCTCCCAGCATTGTATCCTTTTCTTTATTCATTTTTTGTTGTATTTTCATGATGTTTTAATAAACCATTTAAATTTTTGAAAGTAAAAATCATTTCTCTCATGGGGTTGGGGAATTTGGGGCAAGGTTGTCCACACTGGGTCAGCTCCTAGGTACAACTTCACTGACCTGGCCAGACCTCCATAGGAGCAGCCCTACATCAATATCAATCTCAGAATGCTGCAATCGCATCTTGTATAATAAGAACAGAAACACTCTTTAATATAGGAATGCATATTTCTTACAAGCTTTTTGAAATACTTCTCCATAAATGTAAAAGGAAAACTTCCTGAAGGACTACATTACACCAGAAGGAAATCAAGGCAGAGCCATGGTTTGTCAGGACTTGCTTGATCCTAATGAGCTCTGTGGTGCATTTGGAGCTGAGCCCATGAACCTCAGGGCCTGGGAGGAGATTGCACAAACCTTGCCAGGAGTCCAAGTCAGAAGAAAACCCCAAAGTGTTTCAAAGCATGACTGGGTCCAGCTGAGGTCCATCCCCAACACAGGCTCCTCATGGACTCCTTTGAGGAGAGAATTAGTGGCAAGGATGGCACATAAACCTCTCAAACACTCAGTGTGGGAAGGAAAATCCAAAGTACCTTCAACACCCTGAGTGTCTCAAAGTGTTAATGAGCCCCACTGAGTGTCAGTACAAAGCTCTCCAGGGACTCGTTAAAGCAGATAATTGGAGGCTGTGACTGTACAATCTTACTCATAGAGTCTGTATCAAAAGGGAAACACCAAGTACCTTAAAATAACTGAAGCACCTTGAAGCATTAATGAGCCCCACGGAGTGTTGTTACTGACAAAGCCTCTCCAGGGACTAATTACAGCAGATAATTGGAGGACATGATTGCACAAACCTCTCAGAGACTCCAAGGCAAAAGCCAAACCCAAAGTCCTTTGAAAAACCTGCAGTCCCTGCAGGGAGCATGAAGGAGCCCCCATGGCCATTCCCGACCAAGGCTCCCCAGGGACTCCGTCCAGCAGATCCTGGAGGCCACTGGGATGTGGGCTAGGGGGGGATGCTGAGGGCAGGACAAGGGGCTGACAGTGCCCAGCCTGGCTGGGGCTGTGCCAGGAGGCCCCAGGACCTCAGGACAAGGTGTCTCCTCACAGCCCTTGGTGGCACAGACCCTGCTGTGCCCCAGGGCACCAAGACTTAGCTTCTCTTTGTCCCCACCTGTCATCACTGCCTCCAATTCTCTGCTCCACTGGGGGCCTGGGGACACTTTCTCAGTTGTGTCCCTCACTGGGACCCATTAAAAGTGAAAGAAACTTTGGAGTTGGATTCTGACTGGAGTTCTGGAAAGCTTTCTTCAGCTCCCTCTCAGGGACTGATGTTCAGGGCCTGAGCACAAAGCCCCAGAGGCTCATTAAAGTCCTGGTGCTGTGTCTGTGCTGCTGAGCTGGGCTGGGCTCCTGGCACAGAGGCAGCTCCTGGTAACCAAGAAGAGCTTCAAAAGCACATTTATCTTGATGAGCAGCTCTTATTCCAGCCCAGCAGGGCTGGGGCACTGCCTGCAGCCACTCCAGGGACAGCACAGAGGCTGCACAGCTCTTTTTCTTTTTGTTCTTTATCACAGCAGAGCTTTCATTCCTGACCCTCATGTGTTCTGACTGCTATGTGTCCATCTGCAAACCCCTGCACTACGGGACCCTCCTGGACAGCAGAGCTTGTGCCCACATGGCAGCAGTTTCCTGGGCCTGTGGCTTTCTCCATGCTCTGCTGCACACAGACAATACATTTTCCCTGCCTCTGTGCCATGGCAGTGCCCTGGAACAGTTCTTCTGAGAAGTCCCCCAGATCCTCAAACCTCCAACTCAGAGAACTTGGGCTTCTTGCTGTTAGTGCCTGTTTATCATTTGGCTGTTCTGTGTCCATTGTTTTCTCCTATGTGCAGACCTTCAGGCTGTGCTGAGGTTCCCCTCAGAGCAGGGACAGCACAAAGCCTTTTCCACCTGCCTCCCTCACCTGGCTGTACCTCTGTTTATCAGTACTGCAGTGTTTGCCAGTTGTTGCAGCTCCCAACCAGGTAATAATTAGCATTGACTCCATGATTGCAGAAGGCTGATCCATCGCTTTATTCGACTATATCACATCATATCATATCATATCATATCATATCATATCATATCATATCATATCATACTGTACTTATTAAGAGACTCATCCCCTTACAGACAGTCTGATACAGCTTTGACCTAATTGATCAATCAATTCAAACACCATGCAGTGGCCAGGCAGAACTGTCAGCAAAGGAAGGGCCCAGCCAGGTGGGGCTGCCGGGGGATGCCGACAGCCTGCAGGGACAGAGGCGCAGGGCAGGGACACCGTGGGACAGCCTGGGCTGCACAGGGCACAGGGATGGGCAGCAGCTGCAAGACAGCCCTGACAGAGCCAACCTGGGCAGCACTTTGGCCATGGCTGCTGGCCCTGGGCCTGAGGCCACGAGGGGACAAGTGACCCTTGCAGGGCTGGGGCCTCATTGCCTCCTTGTCCCTGCTCAGCAGCCTGCCAGGGGCCGCCCCATGCTCCTGCCCTTGGCATTGCACATCCCCACATGCCAGTGCCCATCCCGGCAAGAGCCCTGAGCAAGGAGGGAGGGACAGGATCTGCCTGGCCAGGGGCTGGGGCTCAGGCCTTGGCCCTTAGCATTCCTCAAACACATCCAGGTTTGCTCAGCACCAGAGACATCTTTGCCTTGTTTGTCCCCACCTGTCATCACTGCCTGCAGGGTTCTGTTCTAGCTGGAACCTGGGGACACTTTGTCATTTGTGTCCCTGACAGGGATCTCTTCAAAGTACAAGAAACTTCAGGAATTCAATAGAACTGAGCTCTTGAGGTTTCTGTAACATCACTGACGGGGTGGTGACATCACAGAGCTGGCTGTGAGATCACAGAGAAGGGTGTGAGGCTATAGAGCAGAGTCTGCCATCATAGAGGGTGACTCTGTGGCATCAGAGAGTGGGTTGTGACATCATCTGCTGGCTGTGTGACACCATGGAGCAGGCTGTAACATCACAGAACAGATTGTTACTTACATAAAAGGATGACTTTGTAACATCAGTCTTCTGTGATATCACAGCACTGCTGTATGACATCACAAGGTGACATAGAGTTGGTTCTGTGACATCACAGGAGGCTGTGTGACGTCACAGAGGCTGTGTGAAATCACAGAGGCTGTGTGACATCACAGGGGCAGTATGACATCACAGAAGGCTGTATGACATCAAAGGAGCTGTGTGACATCACAGGGGATGTGTGACATCACAGTGGGCTTTGTGACATCATAGGAGCATTGTGACATCACACTGACAGTGTGACACCACAGGGGCTGTGTGACATCACAGGGAGCTGTGTGACATCACACTGGCTGTATGGCATCACAGGGGCAGGGTGACATCACAGGGGCTGTGTGACATCACAGGGCTATGTGAGGTCATTGGGGAGGTCACTCTGCCCCGGCCCCCCTCACAGCTCCCCCCAGAGCAGTCCAACCCTGCTCATGCACAGCGAGGTCCCCTGTCCCCCCGGGTCCCCCTGCCCCCTGCCCTGCAGCCTCCCCCAGAGGATGTTCCACGAGATCGACCCCAGAGCCTGACACGGGGATGGGGGGCCGGGGCCCTGGGGGTGGCACAGGGGGACAGGGACCCCCCGGCAGTGTCCCCGTGTCCCCCAGGGCCAGAGCCTGGGCCAGGGCTCCGTCACCCTGTGACCAACAAGGCCTTGAGAGTGCTGAAAAAATCCCCAGCAAGGGATCAGCAAAAACCAGATTTAATATTAAGGGACAGCAGCACAAAGTTCCTTGGCAAGAGTCACTCTGCTCCTGACTGGACACTTCAGGCACACCAGGGAAACAAAGCAACAACAAAACCAAACAGGATCCAGGCAATCAAACCAGAAATTAACCCAGAACTGTCCCTGTGTGTGTGTGTGTGTGACACAAGGACAGCGAGGGCAAGGATAAAAGGAATACAGCCTGAAAGCTTAACAGAGCTTATTAAAATTAACAGAGCTAATCAAAATTAACAGAACTTAACTGATACCTTAACCTTAACTGATACCTTCAACCTCACAATTTAGCATAAGAGCAGACCGTAACAGCATGTAACCTAACTTAAACCTATGACTTTACAATTTAACAGAGGAATAAAACTAAACAATATTGAACTTAACATATAACTTATATTAAAGGTAACCGCTTAGCAAAAGAAAAACTCTCAGCAGCATTTAATTTCACTTAGGCCTTGTAATTTAACCTTCCCTACAGGCCTGACTGAATCAGCTATCCAAGGCACTCCAACCCCTCAGAGAGCAGCATTTCTGCCACATTTCCCCAGCACAGGCACTCCTGTGTGCACACAGACACAAAGAGTCAGTGCAAGGCACCTGGGAGCAATTCCCCTGAGGGCAGAGAATGCTCACTGTGGATCCTTTGGCATCTCCCCAGCAAAGGGCAAAGGGTTGAGCCTGGAGGAGTGGGAGGATCGGCCCAGGCTCCGTCGTTGTTCAGGATCCCCGAGTGCAGCAAACGGGAGAGTTCCCAGCTGGGAGAGGCCCCACTCAGAGGGAGTCGCTGGCCCAGGAGAGCTCAAAGGGCTCCTTTTGGAGCGCTGTTTGCAGGGCCCCAAGAGAGGGGCTTCAGTCCCAGCAATGGTTCATCCTGGCTGCACTTGGCACCAACAGCTTTCTTTGGCAGTGTGAGAACAGGGATGTTGTGCCACTGAGGGAACAAAAACAGTTCACAGGGCTGCTGCTAAAGGAACCAGGAGCTGGTTGGGCATCAGCAGTGCCTGGAGCAGACAGTGTTTGTGATGAGCTTCAGAGGAGCTGAGCCCAGGGGCTGTTGGCCAAGGCCGAGGCCCAAGGAGCATTTCTCAGCTGGCAGGGTGGCCTGAGAAGGGGAGGGGGGAATGCAGCAGCACAGGGCCCATGGAACCAAGGGACCATTGTGACACTCTGGGCCTTGTGAGACCAAGGGACCATTGTGACAGTGTGGGCCCTGTGAGACCAAGGGACCATTGTGACACTGTAGGGCTTCATGGAATCATGGAGAGCACTGTGACATTGCTGGGCCTCATGGAACCCAGGGGACTGTACTGACGCTGTGAGACTCCATGGAATGTAGGGGTCATTGTGACACTGAAAGGCCTCATCAAACCAAGGGGCCCTTGTGACATTGCTGGGGCCCATGGAACCCTGGAGACCTTTATGGTACTTTGGGGTGTCATGGAACCAAGGGGCCATTGTGACACTGTGAGATTCCATGGAACCAAAGGTCCAGTGTGCCATTGCAAGGCCTCATGGAACCATGGAAAGGCATTAACTCACTTCTCAGACTCATGGAGCCAGGGAGCCATAGTGACACTGAGGGGACTCATGGAATCATGGGGACCATTGTGACACTGTGGGGCACCATGGAATAAGGAAAGCATTGTGACGCTGTGGGGCCTTGTGAGACCAAGGGACCATTGTGACACTTTGGGACCTCATGGAACCAAGGGGCCTTTCGGACATTGCGAGGTCTTCTGTCCTCAGTGGTCCATTGTGACACTAAGAAACAAGGCAGGACCATTGTGACACTGCAGGGCTGCATGGAATCAAAGCTCCAGGGTGACACAGAGTCGTCTCCTGTCATCAATGGTCCATTGTGACACTGTGGAGCCAAAGGAGACCATTGTGACGCCACAACCCCCCATGGTCCAAAGGTCCATTGTGACAGTGCAGGGGTCACTGAACAGAGGAGTGACATGACATTGTGAGTCCTGTGGAACCACAGTGACACTGCAAGGCCTCATGGAATCGTTGGGACCATTGAGACACTGCGGGACCTTCAGGAGCCCAGGGGCCATTGTGACACTGTGGGACCCCATGGAACCAAGACACCCTTGTGACACATCAGGGCACCATAAAACCAAGGGAACACAGAACAGGTCTGGCTGGTTTGGCCTCTCGTGGGCCACCTGACTGGTCCAGCTGACCTTGGCATGTTGAGGGTCTCTTCTCATCTGCTGCTGAAACACTGGGGCTCTGTGCTTTCCTTCCTATGGAAAAGAACTGTCCTTCTCCTCCAGACGCCCATGGCCAGAACTGGGATTTCACCTCCAAATTTCCTTATATCCAGGCATTGTTCCCAGAGCAATATTGCCTGGACAAATCTGTCTGGCAGTGGTTTCATGAGGGTCACCTTTCATCTGGCCCCAAAACCCTGGGGAAGGCTCCGTGCTTTCCTTCCTATGGAAAGGAACTGTCCTTCTCGGCCAGGAGCCCATGGCCAAATTTGGGTCCCATCTCCAACACTGCCTACTGTGACAAACTGGAGGAGATTGTTGGCTTGAATCATTTCATGTGTGGGGAGAGAAGGGGCAGGTCCAGCCTTGCCCTGTAAGCCCAGCCCTGCCCTGGAACCCCAATCCCCCCAGAGCCTCTATCCCAGCCCAGCAGTGTCTGCCAGTCCCTGGCACAGCACAGGCAATGCTCCACAGCCACCTCAGGAGCCCCCAGCCCAGCTCCTGAGGGACCAAATGACCCCAAGGCCCACCTGGGGGAAGGGC
The DNA here is from genome assembly GCF_047830755.1 of Zonotrichia albicollis. NCBI lineage: Eukaryota > Metazoa > Chordata > Aves > Passeriformes > Passerellidae > Zonotrichia > Zonotrichia albicollis. The sequence goes on along the minus strand of NC_133827.1, from coordinate 2,003,027 downwards.
CCAGGAAGACCAAGGAGTATTTATGGCTGACCACAAGGCAAGCACACATTTTGACCCTACCTCCTCCTGGAATTTCCATCTGAACAACACTGGAATCCGGGCATGGGTGTTTCTCTATATCTTATTTTTCTTTCTCTTTTTCTCTGTCTACTTCTATTTCTTTCTCCTTGCAAATTTTGATTTACTTAAAATTAAAAAGGCTTGGGTTCCTGAAGTTGAATGGCCAAGTTAATGCTTTGAGAAGTGTGTTTTGTTGATTGACAAATGGATGGAAAGGAATTGTCCTTCTTGGCCAGGTGCCCATGGCCAAATTTGGGTTCCCCTCCTCTCTGGCACTGCCAGGCTTGGATGAGGAGCCCCTCGGCCTTCCCTGCTCTGGGCTGGACCAGCCCAGCTCCCTCAGCCTCTGCTCACAGCCCAAGGGCTCCAGCCCCACCTTGGAGGCCCTTCCCAGACCCTGCTCCAGCTGCCAGACATCTTTCCTGCCCTGGGCAACCCAACCCAGGCCACAGTGACCTGGATAATGCCTGTCCTTGATGTCCTGGTCACACAGCCCTGGCCCCCTTGTCCCCTGTCAGACTCTGGGGTGGATCCTGTGGAACATCCTTTGGTGGAGGCTGTGGCTCCAGGTGGGCCGGGGGGATCCCCAGGGACAGGGACCCTGCTGGGCATGGACAGCATTGGACTTGTTGGGAGAAACTGTGAGGGGGAGCTGGGGCAGAGTGACCAACCCAGTGACCTGACACAGCCCTGCTGGGATGTCACACAGCCCCTCTGGGATGTAATAGCCAGCTCTGTGATGTCACAGACCCCTCTCTGATGTCACACAGCTGGTCTCTGATATCACATCAGAGTCTGTGATGACATAATCTGCACTGTGATGTCACAACTGGATCTCTGAAGTCACAGTGATGGCCTATGATGTCATAGCTACTCGATGACCTCACATAACCCACTCAGTGATGTCACAGCCCACTCTGTGACATCATGTTACCAGATGATAAATTGTCTCCAACAGGTGAGCTGACACCTGGAGCTTGTTCTCCAGAACCTCAGGCCTGTGGAAACCACACAGTGCCCATTGTGTGAGAAGGGGAACTGGAAATTGAGCAGCCTCAGTGTCCTGCCAGCTCAGCCAGGCCCACAGGAACATTGGGATCAACGACCACCAGGCACCAGGAGAGAGACCCCCAGCACAGCAGAACACATGGGTTAACGGGAGGGGAAATATGTTAATGGTTTTGGGGAAATGATTATCACATGTGTGAAAAAGAATATAAAATCACCAAATTTGCAGATGGCACCAAGCTGGGTGTGAGTGTGGATCTGCTGCAGGGTAGGAGGGCTCTGCACAGGGCCCTGGACAGGCTGGATCAAGGGCCCAAATCCAACAAGGTAAGGTTTAACAAGTCCAAGTGCCAGGTCTTGCGCTTTGGCCACAACAACCCCTGCAGCTCTACAGGCTGGGGACAGAGGGGCTGGACAGCAGCCAGGCAGAAAGGGACCTGCAGGGACTGATGGACAGCAGGCTGGACATGAGCCAGCAGTGTGCCCAGGTGGCCAAGAGGACCAATGGGTCCTGGCCTGGATCAGGAATGGTGTGGCCAGCAGGAGCAGGGCAGGGATTCTTCCCCTGTGCTCAGCACTGGTTGGGCAGCACCTTGAGTGTTGTGTCCAGTTCTGGGCCCCCAATTTCGGAAGGACACGGAGGGGCTGGAGCGTGTCCAGAGATGGGCAACAAGGCTGGGGAGGGGTCGGGAACACAAGAGCTGTGAGGAGTGGCTGAGAGTGAGTAGGGGTTGTGGACAGCTCAGCTAGAGAAGAGGAGGCCCAGGGGAGACAAGGCGATGTCAGGGCACAGGTTGGACTTGATGATTTCCATGGCCTGTTCCACCCTTGCTGATTCTGGGATTCTCTGAAACCACGCTTGGAGCAGCTGCAGGACGAGCCCTGGGCCTCCTCTTCAGCAGCTCCAGCAGCCCAGGTCCCTCAGCTTCTCCTGCCAGCCCCAAAGCCCATCCTGTCAGTCCTGCAGAGCCTCTGCAGCTCCTCCTCACTGCCCAGAACAGGGAGCCCCAGAGCCAGACACAGCAGCCCAGATGAGCCCCCCTGGCCTGGGGTGCCTCTGGTAAGGGAGCAGCACCAGGCGCTGCAGGAGCCTGCAGACAATTCCTGCAGCACTTGTAGGATGATCCTGCTGCCCAAGGGACATTCCCATGGGGCCAGGTCAGGAACTGCAATGGGGAATGGGGCCAGAGAGGAAAGGGCAAACAGGGATGGGCTGTTTGCAGGGGAGGGAACAGGGGTGGGCAGTAGGAAGAAATTTGTAACAGGAAAGGAAAGAAAGCAAAGGTGAAGCCAAGGAAATGCTGAGGGCAGTTTGGGGGTGGCTGCCAGGCAGCCCTGGCTCTGAGCAACAGCGTCTGCAGTGGGACAGGAAACTCCCAGCTGACGGGAACAAACTTTCTGGCTGACTGCAGAGGCCAGGACAAAGCTGAGTGGTTCCCCTGGTGTCCCCCGGCCCTTGCTGGCCCCAGGGGCTGATGGCATTTGTGCTCCCTCAGGTTCATGTCCCCACACCAACAGCATGGGGGTGCTCCCCCTGCTGTGTGCAATGCAAACAGGGGCTGCTGAGCCAGTGCAGCTCTGTGCCTGCAAGGATGGGGCACCTGTGTGAGCTGGGGGAGAGGCCAGGGCTGCAGAGGGGGGATGTTGTTGGCAGCTCCATGAGGACGCTCTGGGACGCTGCCCTGGGCTGTGCAGTGCACTGGGGATGGATCAGCCCCTGCTCTGGTGCTCCTTCCCGTCTGCCCCAGGGCCCTTGCAGAGCAGCGGCTGTTGGTGTCCTCAGCTGCCATGGCAACCCTCACTCAGGACAAAGTTGTGCCAGGGCTGTTCCAGGTACAATTGCAGTGACACTGGTTGGTGCCACCAGGTGCCATGGTAATGGCCACAGGTACCTGTTCCTTGGTTTGGTGCCATGGCAACCAATGCCCGGCCCTGTTGTGATGGTTGGTGGCCATGGAAAGATGCCCTGGGCCCTTGCTCAGGGCTGGTGTCAGTGCCCAGAGCCAGAGGGGATCCCTTGCTGGGGGCTGTGCCATGGCCACCTGCCCTGTGCCGCGCTGGCTGCTCAGGCACCAGGAACCAGCAGCCAACGACACTGCCAGGGCCAAAGGCCAGGTCAGCCAGACAGAAAGGGGCAGGGCTGGGCACTGTTCCCATGGCAACCGGCACTGGGGGGGACACCTGGGTCACCTGGCCTGGCAGTTGCCATGGAAACCCCTGGCAGGGACTGAGGGCACAGCCCCTGGCATTGAGACACTGCTGGGCCGGGTGCTGAGCACAGGGCTGAGCACGCAGAGATGGTTTTGTTCTTGCTGAGCTGCAGCACAGCCAAGGCCTGTCCTGCCCCTCATCAGCCACGCTGGGGAGGGGCTGGGGCTGCGGGGGAGCTGGGCAGGGGACACAGCCAGGACAGGGGACCCCAACTGAGCCCGGGCATAGTCCAGACCAGAGCACATCATGCTCAGGGTGTGAAGGGGGGGAACAGGGAGGAAGGGGGGAATTTTGGAGTGAGGGCTTTTGCCTTCCCAGGGAACACTTAGGCAAGAGGGGGCCCTGTTTCACCAGTGGGCAGGGTCACTGCCAAAGACACAGACACCAACTTAAGGAATTGTGTCATTTATATCATGCACAGCTGCAAAGATTTACAAAAGGATAAGCTCAGCAAAGCACATCGTCATTAGCAAAGAATTACAAAAGGATAAGCTCAGCAATCCATCATAACCCATCATTACATTTTGATGACCAGTCCCTTGGTGAAACACTGGAGGTGTTTGTGGCAGACAAAGGTTCTGGCTGACTATCAAAGTACACCTTACAGACATCAGTAGTACTTTAGTGACACCATTCTTCATTCTTTCTTCTCAATCTCATTTGAGTTAGGAACAAGAAATCTGTTGTCCATGGCGCTGGCACCTTTTTAATTCCAGAATAATGCCCCGAGACTCTTTGCTGTTCAGCTTTACCATGCTGTCTGTGGCTAACAAGGTTTGGGGGGCCCTTTCCCCTCTGGCTGGAAGGGGCCAGGTCCCAGTCCCTGAGGGGCACGCAGGCTCCTGGATGTAATTCCTGTGCAAGTCCCTCAGTGTCACAGCAGCCTTCACATGGAGCCCCGTGGATCAGAGCATGTTCCAAAGGGGCCCTTGAGGCAAACAGGGAGATCTGGTCTGGCAGGATGTGTAAAACAATATCCTGTCAGATCTACTTGCTCAAACACAGAATCCTTGGCTGCAAGGACACATTCCCATTGTTCCTGCCCAGGGTTCAGGACTCAGAGTTGTCTTTCCCAGGAGCTGCTCCTTCAGCTGCCTCGGGAGGGCCTTTTGGCCCTCAGACCCACATTCTGGCTCCATTATTAGGGCTGCTGGATCCAAACCCTTTATCTCCACAAATGGTGGTAACTGGAGGTGGATCTCCTGTTTTCACAATCGATCTTAAAACTGCAATATCAAAAATTGTGCTACCCTGTCATGGGGTTGACAAATCCAATCCTGGTCACTATTGTTTAACAGAATTACTGTAATTTCTCCTGCATATTCTGTATCAATTCCTCCTGCCCTGACAGGAACACTTTGCAAGGCCAAGCTCCAAGGGAGCAGTTACCAAAGCAAAGTGTCCTGGAGGAATCTGAATTCCTGTTTCAGTACTGATAGCTCTCATTTGCTTTGAATTTCTCTACATTAATTCCAGTGCATGAAGGCCCAGCCCTGCAGCCTCTGGGCTTGCCCTGCCAGGGGCCATCACAGCCAGAACAATTTCCCGGGCAGCCCAAGTCTCATTGCCCATGGTTGGATTTGCAAATTGGGGGCAGCTGTGCACAGCCAGGGGGTTCCATTTCCCCCGTGGGCCATTGTTAAGGGCATGGAGCACATCTGGGAGATGGGTTCTCCATGGGGACAACTTCCCATGTCTTCATTTTTTCAACTGCTTTTATAACAACCCCTTCACCCTTTCAACCGATCCTGCAGCTTGTGCATAGTCTGGTACATGAAAGGCTTAATCACTGTATTTTTCACAGGAACAGACAAAGCACTCTGCATCACAATATCAGCACACCCTGTAAAAATAGCCAATTTCATCTCTTCCTCCTTTTTCCATTGTATACAATCTCACAAAGCTGAACACTGACATTAGGGTCCTGGCCAATCCTGTTCTGTAGGGTATTTAGTGTAACATCCTTGAGCATTGTTAGCACTACTTCCCATTATTACAATTTTCTATGTAAATAGTGATATAGAAATATAGATATAGATAGATATAGACAGACATATATTTATATAAATTTATAAATATATATTAAGGTCTTATTATCCTATAAATATATATATTGTTATTTATTATATCAATATTTCACTTGCACAAATGCTCTCCATGTGAGAGCATTCCAACAATAGTTGTTCCTTCTGAAGGTGCTGTTTCCTATGTACTCTCAACAAATTCATCTTTGTCTGACCAAACCCACAAGTTCTTTTCCTTTTCCATGTGCAATTTTTGGAGGCATTTGAAGCCATCCAGGGGTGCAGCTTCTTTTACCCGACTGCCCCACTGCTCACACGGGGCTCCGACCTCAGCCCACTCCAGAGCCAGGGAACTCCAGGCTTCCCAGCTGGGAATTTCTGAGGGGACTGATTCCTCACATTTACACTGAACAAGTGACATTTTGTTGTCATCTGGCCAGACTGTCCCAGTTTTGTTTTACCAGTGGGCAGGGTCAGTACCAAATTCCTTCAGACTCCAGCTGTAGGAATCAGGGTCATTTCCTGCAGTTCAGAGCAGCAAAGAATCACAAAAGGAGCAGCTCAGCAATGCACCCAACCATCCCCACCAAAGACTGCAGCAGTGATTAACAAAGATCCAGCAGCATTTACCCTCAGCCTTTACCATCCCCCAGACCCACACAGCAGCTGGGGAAGCTGTCACAGCCAAGGGCTGCAGAGCCACTCCTGGGCACTGGGAATTCCTGCAGGTGCCTCCAGCCCCAGGTGAGGCTCCAACCCCGCTGGGAGAGGGCCCAGCTCTGACAGTGCTGAATGAACAAACTGACAGCACTGCTAGTGTGGCCACATCTGCTTTCATCCTCCTCTTGGGTCCCTCCCAGAGCCTGGCCAGGGCTCAAGGAGGAACCAAGGGAAGTGACTTTGACCATACAGCCCCAAACAAGGCCAGAAGTCAGATTTCATGGCCTTGTCTGGCTTCTAAATACACAAAGGTCAATATATGTTTCACTAATGAGTGGCTACATCTATCACAGTGCTAATGACCATGCATATCTCATTAGGGAGCAGATACAAAGATAACCTTTGCTTGGAAGGCTCATCCAGAGGCCACCTTTGGCTCAGGGCCTGCTGTCCATGCCTCACTCAGGGCTGGTGTCCAGGCCTTGGCACTTCAGGGACGTGGTTTAGTGCTGGGCTTGGCACTGCTGGGTGAGCAGCTGCACTGGGTGAGCTCAGAGGGCTTTTCCAACAGAAAGGATTCTATAATTCCATGATTATATCCACTGCATTGAGCTGGGCCTATTTTAGCAGCATTCCTTTGCTCCAAAAGTTCCCTCTTGCACAGCTCCTGTGGCCTGAGGCGTCAGCTCCTTCAGCTCCTGGTGCTGAGCTGCTCATGCTGAACGAGATGACTCGGAGAGAAGAACACAGTCCATGCAATTCCTTCGCGGACACGGAGAGGGGAGGCTGTGCAAACAGGAGCATTGTTTGCTGTGGCCTCCTCTCTGCCCTTCACGCCTTTCAGCGCTTTGAACCAACCAAGAGCTTTCTCCAAGAGTGCAATGGAGCAGCTGTTCCTGCTCCCAGGCCTGGCTCTCTCCAGTCTCTGCCCTTGCCTGGTTCTGTCCCTCGTGCTGTGCCCTCTGTTCCCCCAGGGCTCGCTGGCTGCTGCCCAGGACTGTGGCACTGGCACAGATCCAGTGCTCCAGAGCCTTCTTTCCGTGCCCTTGCAGCTGCCTGGGCACAGCAGCCTTTTCCATCTGGAAGCTCCCCATGGACAGGGAGTGCCCAGCTCCGTTCCTTGCACAGCCTCCAGGAGCCCAGGGCTGCCATCTCCAGTCCCTGCTGGCACTGGGGGCTCCCAGGTGCCTCAGGCTGCTGTGACACCGCTGCACACAGGAGGGAAGAGGGGCAGGGGCTGTGCTCAAAGTCAGCTCCATGTGCTGCTGCTGCTGCTGCTGCTGCTGCTGCTGCTGCTGCTGTGGGGTCATTTGTGCAGCCCTGGCCCAGAGTCAGGGATCAGATCCTGCCAGTCTCTTCCAGCCCTGGCTGCTCAGAGTTTGGGCCTTGGAGCCTCAGGTGGCCAAAGGCAGCTGCTGCTGGTCCCTCTGTGTGCCCATGTTCAGCAGTGCTGCTCCATCAGCCTGTGCCCAGCAATGGGGAAAAGCCTTAGCCCTGCAGGGCCAGGAGCTGCCGGGCTCTGCCTGAGCAGCTCAGCCAGCAGGAAGGGAGCTGCTCCACATGGGAACCAGGAGCAATGGACACTCCTTTGATAGGACATGTTTTCTATTGAAAGGAAAAAAAAGGAAAAAGCTAAAAAATAGGTAAATTGTAAAAGATGAGAACAAAATCCAAGTGGTAGTGAAAAGACATAACATAATGTTAGTGAAAAAAACAAAACATAAAGGCAAATTTACATTCTTTGCATTAAGAGGTAAATGATCTTTTTAAAAAGAGAACTCAGTTATTTCCATTGTAAATATGCCGATGACATGGATCCATCTTTGTGACCTCAAAAGCCTCTTAAAAGATTTTGGGCTTTGTTTCCAAAATTGGTATTTGAAATTGTAGTCAAAGCAAGAGGAAATTGCTTAGTGCCCTTCCAGCTCCAAGCAGGACTGGGAATGGAAACTCTGTCAAACCACAAATCCTTTAGAAGATGCCCTTCCTTCTCACCCTATGAATGAGCTGCACATTCCCCTTGAAACTTACAGGGATTTCTTAGAGACACAAAGTTCCACTTACAGCTTTTTGCTCTGGTATGGAAGTGCAGAAGGGCAATTCCCCATCCACCAGCTCCAGACTGCACTGCCTCAGGAGCACGGCCCACTCGCCAGCTTTGGCCCACTCGTGGCACTTCTGGAGGAGGAAGAAAGTGCAATTGCACAATTCCAGCCAATCAAGAAGGAAGAATGGGACAGACAAAACACCCTGTGCAGGTCCAGGCATTCAGCTGGGACTGGGGAGAGTTTGGGTCCTTGCCATTGGATGTGTGTCCCCAGCTCAAATCTCTGGGCCTGCAGCAGAGTCTCACTCACCTGCCAAAGCAGAAAGCTCAGGTGCTGTGCTCACAACGGGCTCGTCTGATGCAGAGCTGTCAGAGCAATGTGAGGGCAGAGCCAGCCCAGCTGGGCCCAGGGCTGAGCCCAGCAGAGCCCTGGCAGAGCCCAGGGCAGCCTCAGCACCCGCAGTGCCCGGCTGCAAGGAGAGAAAGCAGAAACTGCCCGTCAGCTGAGGGCTCCTGTGCCCTTGTGCCAAGGCCCGCGGTGCCCAGGCCATGCTGGCTGTGCCCAGAGCTGTGCCCAGAGCTGCCCTTCCCTGCTGCCTTTGGTACAGAGCAGGAGGGCAGGACCTGTGCCCAGCCTGCAGCCAGCCACGGCACATCCAGCCCTCAGCAGCTGCCCAGAGCAGGATGCTCCTGTGCTCGCTGCCAGCTCCCTAAAGCTCTGATCCCACCCTGCCAAGCACACAGGGACTCACTTCATGCCACCCATGGCTGGAAGAAAAGCTGCTCCCAAACCATGGCCTCAGCCTTCTCCAAGGGCACGGCCCATCCACGCCACAGCTGCTCTCCAGCACTTCCCCATCCACACTGGACCACCTGGAACGCTTCCTCTGGAAAAACAAACAACACATTAATGAAAAGAGGTCAGATGCAAAAAGGGAAAACAAGAAAAAAGGTAAAAACTCCCATCTCTTTCAGGGTCTTGAGGAAGGCCCAACCCCTACATGCCAAGGAAAAACCCAGCCATGGCTGAGGGAAGCCCACACTTTCTCTCTTCCCCCCTGCACTGCCCCCCACAATAACGGTGATCCTAAAGCAAACAAGGGCAGTGGAGCAGCCCAAGCCCTTCCTTGCCTGCACAGCAAAGCAGCTGGGCACAGGTTCTGGAGCCCCACCTCTGCTCCCACCATGGGGTTTGTTTGTGTCGGGCTGGCTGCCCCAGCCCCAGCCCCAGCCCGGGGCACGGTGGGTGCTGGGGGCTGTTGGCAGGCCCAGGAGCCCACTCCCATTTCGTACCCACCCCAGCCCATCCTCCCAGTCCTGCCAAAAGCAGCTGGGCAGTGACTGAAGAATGAGTTGCATCTGCCCCAGCAAAGGGGGAACTTTTGGTTTCCAGCCAGGCTGGGCCATGCCCAAATCTGGCAGAATTTCCCTGCGTGGGGATTCATCTGCAAATTCCCTGTGGAGTTTGGCTTTGAAAAAGGTGCCAGAATCAAAGTGCATCACCTTCAGCCTCCAGTGGCCAGGCTGAGGAAGAGCTTGTCATCCTTGATGTCTCCCTCGCTGTCTCCAGCAGCAGCAGCAGCAGCAGCAGCAGCAGCAGCAGCAGCAGCAGCAGCATACCCACCCGGTATAGCTTCTCCAGGGGCTCCTCCTTCCCTGGGGGCAGACCAGGCTCTCAGGGCTCTGCCCAGGGCCCCAGCTGTCAGGGAACCAGGACAAGCAAAACCAGCTTGGATGGCGGCCACCAGTGCTGGGCAGAGCAGCTCAGCTCCAGCACAAGGGCTGCGTGTTCCCATCCCATGACCCCGGTGCAGTGACACAGGCAGCACAAAAAGTTCTGGGTTCCTTTGCTTCTCATTACCAAGGCATGAGTGCAGCTGCAAATTACCAGGGCCCTGGATACTCCAGGGACCTGGAGAACCATTCCCAGCAATTGGGAAAATCCTAGGTGCTCCATCCACCCATAGATGAGGTCTCCAAAATTGCCTCGAAATTGGGTCCAGCTTTTAGAGGCCATAAAGAGCAAGTCCAAGTGACTTGATGACATTTTTAGCCCAGAAAGCCCTGCAGCTGATGGTGCACTTCAAAATCAGCAGGGGACACAGCTAGGCCAAAGCCCAGACCCTAGCTGGGAAATGAAGAAAAGAAAAATCTTAAAGAAAAGGAAAATTACCCCTGGCTCAGGTTGCCCCAGCAAAGACAGCCTCCCAGATCAGCTCTACTCCTCAGTCATCCGGCAGAGCAGGCAGCCGAGCCCCGAGAGGCGAGGCCGAGTCCTCCATGCCCTGCGCAGCTGATCTTGCAGCCTCTGGATGCCAGAATATCGCCCACACTGTATTACCAGGAGGACATGCAGTGTTTCAAGTGCCAGCTGTGACACGGCACTGCTCATGTCCTCTGTCAGGCATTTCAGGGCTGCAGGAGAGAGGAACAGAGGCACGGTCAGAGCCAGACCTGTGGGGACACCAGGAGAGCCCCCGCAAGGGCCATCCCAGCCGGCTCTTGCCATGGCCAGGAGGCAGCAGGGAGCAAGGGGATCAGCCTGAAGCTGATGGCCACCAATGGCCCATGTGTCCCTGAAATCTCCGTGTGCTCTGCCCACAGGAGCAGAGCCCTCCGCAGCCAGAGCAGGCCTTGCAGCTGCCCCCGGCAACCCCCGCGGTCAGCCCGCTGCCCTCACTCACTCACCAGTGCAGATCAGCTGCAGCTCTTGCTGCTGCCCCCTCAGGCGCCGCCCGGCCATGCCTGTGAACACAGAGCCTGTCACGGCCCCAGCAGCACAGCTCCCTGCCAGCGGCGCTGCCGGCATTGTGGCCACACGGGTTGCTGGCCCGGCAGGGCTCAGCCCGGCCCTTGCCGCACGCTGCCGCCCCAGGGCACAGCTGCCAGAGGGCAGCAGCACCGCCTGGGCCAGGCGGGGCTCCACGGCGCCGGGCACGGCTGGCGCTGCCAGGGCAGCAGGCGGGGCCGGGGCCGAGCTGCGGCGGGCCGGGGAGGGGAAGGGCAGCCCGGGCTTGTGGCTCACCCATGAACCTGATGGCCACCTCTCGGAGGGGCTTCTGTGGGCTCTCCACGTAGCGCAGGGCCCGGCGCAGGTGCTCGGCCGCTCGGCTCCTGTCCTCTGCCAGCTGGAGAGAGTGGCAGGAGGGAAGGGTTGGCGCGGGTGAGCCCCTGGGCCGGGCGCTGCCTGCGCCCATCGCCGGCCTCCCCTGCCCGCACAGCCCTGAGGCGCGGTCAGCAGCCGCTGGCCAAGGGCTCCCGAGGGCAGGGGGCAGAGGGCCGGCTGCTGCCCAGGGAGACGCGGTGCCGCCCCGCAGCCCCGCCGGCTCGGGCCCACGGGAGCCTGGAACAGAGCCCGCACAGCCCAGGGAAGGCAGCGGCGTTTGGGGCGCAGGCTGGCGGCCCTGGCTGCAGCACTGGGCAGGGGCTCAGCTGCCGGCCGCACTCGCTGAGCAGCGCGGTCAGGGGGCTTCTCCAGCCTGAGGCTGGGGCTTGCAGGCCATCCTTACCAGGGCCTTGCAGAACCTCCAGGTCTGATCCACCTCCAGCATGTGTTGGAGATCCTTCCTGTGCAGGAATGTGGCTGAACAATGCAGCGTTTTCTGGGAGTCCTGGAGAGCAGCAGAGACCTGGAGATGGCACCAGAGCCCAGGGCCCAGGACCCACATAGGTCCCTGTACCAAGGTCAGGAGGAGGCTGCAGCCCACAAGGTCCCAGAGCAGGAGGCAGCCAAGCCCCCCAGCCAGGGGGCCAGCAGCAGCTGCTGAGTCCTCACCTCTGCCACACGCTGGTTCTCGTCATGGCAGTGGAAGAACAGTGGGAGCAGGCTCTGGCGAACGTGTGACTTCAGGGCCTTTTTTTTCCCTTCCGGCCAAAAATACAGCATCTCTCGGAAGAGGAACATGGAGCACACCTGCACCTGGCTATCATCCTGTATAAAAGAAAGAAAAAGAGACCTCAGCATCAGCTGCTTCACACCCATCTGGGTACAAGCCTGAAAATGCACAGGGCACAAAGTTTGCAGGCAGCAGCCAGTGGCCGTGGCTGGAGGTGCAGAGCCTTACGTTGTCAAAGAGTGGCAGGAGCGCCCCAGCCAGCTGCAGGGCGATGGGGCTGGCTAGCAGGGCACCATTGCACAGGAACAAACGGCTGAGGAGAACCACGGTCATCCTAAGCATGTTGCTGTCATTTTCCTGCAGCAGCTCCACCAGCCTTTCATGCAGGCTCCACATTCTTATTGCAGCCTGTGTGGAACACAACTGTGTGAAATGCCATCCTGCTGCCACAGGGCCCAGAGGCCAAAGGCCGGTGCCAAAGCACTGGAGCAGCTGGAGCGGGAGGCAGGAGAGCTGGGAGCAGCTGCCTCAGCATCCCAAGGCCAGGCAAGGCCAAGCAACTGCCTTGCCCAGCCCCACACTGGCAGCATGGCTTCAGCCGCTGCCCTCTTCTCACCGAGACACTGGTGCCGAGCACCAGGAGGCCTCTGAGGGCCAAGCGACGCATCTCCCTGCACTCGCTCTGCAGCTTCTTGGACATGACCTCCAGGATGCTGTCCTGGCATTCACTCAAGTCCAGGCAGTCCACAGTCTGAAAGGCACAAGGCCGGTGACAGGGGAGCCACACAGGGCTGGGCCCAGGCAGCAGCACAGGGCGTGGGCACCATCCTGGGCAGCTGCAGCCACAAGAGGGCACAGAGCTGGGAGGCAGCTCAGCCAGGCAGCGCTGGCCTTCAGCCTCACCTCCACAAGGAACGCCATGGCGGCCAAATCCCAGCATGGCGTGTCTTTGCTGAGCAGCCCGAGCAGGTGGAATGCAATTGCGGGACACAAGGCTTTGGATGCGTGGTGCATTTCTCTGATAGGAGGAAACAGGAAGCAAAAACCTGAGGCAGCAGGGCTAAACCTCTGCCAGGACTGACTCACAGAAGTCTGGCCTTTCTCCAGCACCCAGCAAGGGGGAGCCAGGCCCTCTGGGAGGTGGCTGCTCTTGGGCACGCTCCTCTCCCAGCCTTTTGCAGTCTCCTTGGCTGTCCCTTGGTGACAAGGCCTTGTGGCCCACGACCATGGGGCCTCACTGTGTGGGGCACCCTGGGAACAAAGAACAAATGCCAGGGGCAGTTGGGGAGCAAGGGGTCTCACCTGGCCAGCATGCCCACAGCACAGTGGTGGGTGTCAGCACAGAGCAGCATCTCCCAGCCATGCTTATCTTCCATTGCCGCCACCACATCCTCATAGTGCAGTCGGCAGAGCAGGGCCTTCAGGGTCTGCTCTGCAAAGCTGTGTGCAGAGAAAAGCCCAGATCACGCTGGGAGCACTGGCTCCTGCCCTGGGCACGTGGCAGGGACAGAAGGACTTGCATGGAGCACCTGTTGGGGCTGGTGGCAAGGCTGTGTTGCTGCTGGCATCCCTTCCAGAAGGTATTGGCCGCCTCTGGCATATCCAAGGTGCTGAAGAACACTTGGACAATCAGATGCACAAAGAAGCAGGGGAAATGCACAGTCACCACATGTGGGACGCAGGGCATCTGGAGGATCTTCCACATCACCACAGTTGCCTGCAAAGGACAGAGCAGCCCGAGCTCAGTGCTGAGGTGTCCATGTGGCAGGGCCCGAGCAGGGCAGGGAGAGGCCCAGAGACACAGGGGGAGCACGGGGCTTGGTGGCTCTGAAGCTGCCCCTGGGCCAGGTTTCAGCCCAGCAGGGAGAGGCAGTGAGACACCGTGGTGGAGGGAGGATGGAGACCTGATGGACAGGTGAGCTTGGGCTGAGCAAAGCCCAGTTGCAGAAACTCACAGCCAAGGCAAGGACAGCCGTGTGGTCCCCATCGGAGGTGCACATGCTGTGCTCTGGCCAGCTGGCCAGCACGTCAAGGAGTACGAGCATGGCCGTCTCTGCAGTCCTGCATGAGCACATGATGGTCTTCCACATGGTGGTAGCAGCTCTGTGGGGTCAGAGCTCTGTCTCAGGGGGGTTTGGGACAGAGCACTGTGGCCTGGGCTGCAGTGGAAAGCTGAGCTGGCTGCCAGCTCTGCCTCTGCCCACTGGCCCTCAGCACACAGGCAGCCCAGCCCCGTGGAGACTGGCCCCTGAGGAGCAGGGAGGGAGTATGGCAGCACGCTGGGGACTGGCAAAGGGAGGAGCCAGAGGGCCCTGGAATTCTCTGTGTGTCAGACCACTGCGACAGGCTGTACAGGGTGATGGGCTGCTGAGCCCTGAGCCTTGTGGGCACATGGGCCCTGTACCTGTCACATGATGGGGCCACACGGAGGAGAGCCATCACCACATCAGCGGCCTGTGCCTCTGTCAGATCCAGAAGGGGCCTGTACAGGTTGTACTCAGGAAACTCATTGGCCACGAGCCACTGGTGGATGTACCTCACCATGGCGGGCACCTGGAGAAGGCAGGGGAGACTTGGAAAGCTGCCAGAGGGAGTCATGTGCCCAGCTGCCCCAGAGAAGTGCTTCCCTTGCCACCACACTGCCATGGCATCAAGGCTTACAGTGAGCAGCAGGCGTGGCTTGGGATGCCAAGCAATTGCTGGGAGGATGGAAGTCAGGCCACAGGCTGCTTACTTGCTTAGGACTGGAAGGACCCTCCTCCACAAGCATATCCAGGAGGGCAGCACTGGTGTTGGTTTTGAAGATGGGAGGGTACACTCTGACCAGAGTGCCCATGACACTGGTCTCTTCCTCCCGAATCCACTTCATGAATTTGACAACCATCTGTAGCAGAAGGGCAAGAAGCCGGGGATATTGCATGGAGTGCTGCACACACGGTGCTGGGCTGAGCAGGGACAGCAGGCCCAGCCCAGGTGGGGGTGGCTGCAGGTACCTGCGCTGTTCTGCGGAACAGGCCACGGGTGCGTTCCTGATCTTGGGTGCGTTTCAGGGCTGCATCTGGCAAAGAGCGAGCGCAGCCAGAGCTGAGGGGCTGCGGGAGAGGCCGGAGAACACAGCCCAGCTCTGCGCTCCCCAGGCAGGGAGAGCCCCGGGATGCTCCAGGGGGATGGAACACGGCCATTGCGGGGTGTCTGCCCAGCCCCTCTTCCATCTAGTCCCTAAGCATTTCCCCAGGGGATGGCATGGCATGGCATGGCATGGCATGGCATGGCATGGCATGGCATGGCATGGCATGGCATGGCATGGCATGGCATGGCATGGGGCCAAGTTGGCTGCAGGCTCCAGCCCTGCAGCTCAGCTCTGCCACTCACCTTCCTGCGGTGGATGGAATGGCACCACCTCTTCCGTGTCCTGTGCTGCGGTAGCTCCAGGGCGTTCTTCCTCCTCCAACTCCACGCAGGCCAGCTTGGGCACTCTCGGGGCTCTCTGCTCCATGGCTGTGCCTGGAGCGCGCCCCAGCAGCGAGCCCAGCCGGTGCCGCTCCTGCAGGGCCTCCTGCGCCTTCCCTGCGGGCGGGACGCGACTAACAGCGCTCGGCCCGGGGCCAGCAACGGCCCCTGAGCGCCCCTCACCCGCCCCGGGACGGCCATGCCCAGGCGTTCCATCTTCGGAACGCGGCACGGGAGGCCCGGGGCCGGCGGCCGCGCTGCCGAGCGGCGGAGCTCGGGCCGGGGAAGCCGCAGCGGAGGCGGCGGGAGCGGCCGCGCCGCCTGTGTGCTCCGCGGGCCATGGGAGGAGGCGGGGCCGGGGCCGGGAGTGGACCCTGCCTCGGGTCCGGAGCCGGGCTCGGGCCAGGCGGAGGCAACGGGCGGCGATGCCGCCCCGGCCCCACGCACTGATGGCCGCCCGGCAGCGCCACCGCCAGCACGGCCAGAGCCGGGCGGAGGCGAGACCGCGGCGGGACGGCCGGGGCCGGGCACGGGGCAGCCCCGCCCGGGGCCGGGGGCGGGCCGGGGGCATGGCCCGGCCCTTCAGGGGACAGGGAGGCGGGGAGAGGAGAGGGACGCCGGGCAAGGGACCCCGAGAGAAGAGTGCCCGACCGCGGGAAAGGGAGAGAAAAAGAAAGAAAGAGAGAAAGAAAAAGAGCGAAAGAGTATTCAAAATTATCTCTTTGCTGCCGCCGCTGCTGCTGCCGCCGCCGCTGCTGCCGCCGCTGCCGCCGCTGCAACTGAAGCACCGGGGCCGTTCGTCCCCGTGTCCGTTCCCCTCTCAACCCACGAGCCCCACGTTCGAGCCCCGCGCGCCCCGGGAACAGCCCCTCCGTCTGCCCAAACACGGGAACTTTGCAGTCTTGAGCCCGGATGCAGAGCCCTGACTCCTGCACACTGGCACAGCGATCCCCTCGCTTGCTGCTGGGCATCGTCCTTGCTGAGGGTCAGACACTGTCGAGCCACCTTCCCTTGGGGTAGAATTCCTACCTGACCCCAGGACTGCACTTACATCTCCAGTGTTGCTTTCCAGTAAAAACAGGGGAAGGAAAACTGTGTGTGGCTTATGGTATTTTAGAGTGTCTAAAAATCCCTAAGTCACCGATCTTAGAGGCGTTGTGCATCTTGAATTACTGGGATGGAGACTTAGTGCAACATAAAAAAGGGGTGCATGGAAATTAATAGAGGAAAACATATTGGATTGTTTGTTTCATTTTCATTTCACTTCTGGAAAGCTGTTTCCATTTTCCAGGAATCTTCTCCTGTCTGCTCTTCCCAAGAATCTCTCATGGAGAACAAGGTCAAGCTTCTGTCACAAGATTTGCCACCAGGAAATTATGCCACTGGTGAAATTTTCATGATGACTGTTTGTGCTGGCTTAGGGCAAATTTTGGGAGGAAATCTCCAAA
Organism: Zonotrichia albicollis; assembly: GCF_047830755.1. Classification (NCBI taxonomy): domain Eukaryota; kingdom Metazoa; phylum Chordata; class Aves; order Passeriformes; family Passerellidae; genus Zonotrichia; species Zonotrichia albicollis. The sequence continues at coordinate 1,986,283 of NC_133827.1, read as the reverse complement.
AGGGGTCTGTCTAGAAAGCAAGTTCAAGTGTCCCCTCCCCCTACTAGTTCAGGAAAAGACTTCCCTCAAGAAAAGTGAAAAAAACCCAGTTTATTTAACAAATAAAGTATTCACAAGCATGAAAAATGAATAATATTAAATAAAACCTCTGACAGTGCTGAAGAGATGGCAAATTCAGGAAGTCCTTTTTGTGGGTTGTAGTTGGCTCACTCGGTCTCTTCTAAGTCCCTCTGGTGCTGGAATGCAGCGTCCCAGAGCTGGGTGGGCCACAGGGGTGAGCTGCTGCCGGTGTTTGTCTGGGTTTTCAGTCCAGAGCAGGTTTAAACAGTTCCAAGAAAAAGGAAAGTCACAGTCTGAGGAACTTCTCTTCCTAAGATAGCTAAAACCAATTTGCTAGACCTGGGCTGTGAAGGCATCAGGAAATTTCCAAATCTGGGCACTGGCGGTCCCAGCAAACACCAGAGCTGGATGGTGCTGGAGCCAGAACCTGCAGATTTCCAAACTTTGGCTTTCTGTGCCAGCAAATCACTGGGCTTGCGCTGTGCCAGCACCAGAAGGTTTTCAGATCTGGGCGCTGGTGCTGCCAGCAAACACAAGATCCGGGTGGTGTCATTGCCAGTGACAGAAATCTGCCAGATTTGGGCTCTGCTGGCACTGGGAAATTTCCAAATCTGGGTTTTGGTACAGGAAACACAAGATGTGGGTGGTGCCAGACCCAGTAGCAGGAAGCTACCACGAGTTTTGGATTTCTGTGCCAGCAAATTGCTGCACTTGGGCTGTGCCAGAATAGGGAAATTTCCAGGTCTGGGCACTGGCAGTGCCAGCAAACAGCCCATTTCAGGCTCCAGGCAGGACTGGGTCTGGATGCCTTCCTCTTTTCTTTCCCTCTTTCTTTCCTTCTTTCTTGGGATCCTGCTGCCAGCAAACTCCAGATTGGGTGGTACTGGCAAGGGGAAATTGCCAGGTTTTAGCTTTCTTTGCCAGCAAATTCTGGACATGGGTGGTGCCAGAAGAGGGAAATTGCCAGAGGTGGGCACTAGCAGGGCCAGCACACACCAGATCTGGGTGGGGAATGTGCCAGCACCGGGAAATTGCCAAATGTTAACTTGCAATGCCAGCATATTGCTGGAATTATGCTGTACAGGAACCTGAAAAATTCTGGATCTGGGCACTTGTGGTGTCAGCAAACACAAGATTGGGTTGCTCTAGGTACCAGGTATTTGCAAGGTTTTGGCTTTCTTTGCCAGAAAGTACTTGATTTGGGCTGTGCTGGCACTGGGAAATTCCCGCATCTGGGCACTGGTGGTGCCAGCAAACACCGGATCTTGGCATTGCCAATGACGGTAGCAGGGAATTGCCAGATTGTGACTTTCTTTACCAGAAAATTGCTGGACTTGGCTCTGCCAGAACAGGGAAATATCCAGATCTGGGCACTGCCAGTGGCAGCAAACACCAGGTCTGGGCACCTGTATTGGCATCAGGAGACTGCCGGATTTTGGCTTTCTGTGCCAGCAAATTGCTGCACTTGGGCTATGCCAGCACTGGGAAGCTGCTGGGTTCTGGCTTTCTTTGCCAGAAAATTGCTGCATTTATGTTTTGCTAACACTGAGAAATTTCCACATGCTAATTTTCTGTGCCAGCAAACTGCTGGAATGAGGCTGTGCAGGCATCTGAAACATTCCCGATCTGGGTACTGGCGGTGTCAGCAAACGCGAGATCGGGTTGCTGTAGGTACCAGGTCTTTGCTTGGTTTTGGCTTTCTTTGCCAGCAAGTTGCTGCACTTGGGCTGTACCAGAATAGGGAAATATCAAGATCTAGGAACTGGCAGTGCCAGCAAACACCACATTTCAGGAAGGACTGGATCTGGACCCGTTCCCTCCCTGCCTCCCTCCCTCAACAAGGTGACAGAGGGGCTGGACAGCCAGGCAGAAGGGGACCTGCAGGGACTGATGGACAGCAGGCTGGACATGAGCCAGCAGTGTGCCCAGGTGCCCAAGGAGGCCAATGGCTCCTGGCCTGGATCAGGAATGGTGTGGCCAGCAGGAGTAGGGCAGGGATTCTTCCCCTGTGCTCAGCACTGGTTGGGCAGCACCTTGAGTGCTGTGTCCAGTTCTGGGGCCCCCAACTGAAGAAGAACATGGAGGGGCTGGACCGTGTCCAGAGAAGGGCAACAGGGCTGGGGAGGGGTCTGGAACACAAGAGCTTTGAGGAGTGGCTGAGAGAGCTGAGGTTGTTTATCCTGGAGAAGAGGAGGCTCAGGGGAAAAAAGGCAGTGTCAGAGCACAGGTTGGACTTGATGATCTCCAAGGCCTGTTCCACCCTTTCTGATTCTGGGATTCTCTGAAAGTACCCTTGGAACAGTTGCAGGAGGAGCCCTGGGCCTCCTCTTCAGAAGCTCCAGCAGCCCAGGTCCCTCAGCTTCTCCTGCCAGCCCCAAAGCCCATCCTGTCAGTCCCGCAGAGCCTCTGCAGCTCCTCCTCACTGCCCAGAACAGGGAGCCCCAGAGCCAGACACAGCAGCCCAGATGTGCCTCCCTGAATACACAGGGGTTAAAAGCAGAGCTTCGGCCCTGGGAGGCTCTCTTGGGACTTCGAGGGAAGGAGGTCAGAGCTCCCTCCCCTGTCCAGCCGCTGCTGCTGGGCAGGGGAGGGGCAGCCATGCGGTAGCCCTGGGCCTGGACAGAGATGGGGGGTGAGGAGGCCCTTGAGGATGGAAGGGTGGAGGAGCCCCAAGAGACATCGGGCAGCCATTCCCCCCCCAGGAGAGAGAGAGAGAGAGAAGAGCCAGCGAGAACGAATGTGATAGCAGCCGGCCCAGGAGGAGAAAGGGCGGGGAATGCAGCGAGGGAGGAGGTGCCCGGCCGGAGCTGCAGTGAGTGTGGGATGTGCCGGAGCCCCGGGACAGACAGAGACTGAAACTTTTAACCCTTGTGCTTACATGATTGGGACCTTGAAAAAAAATGCTGATCCTCCTCGGAGCTGAATAAGAAGGGAGATAGGAGATGAGATGAGATGAGATGAGATGAGATGAGATGAGATGAGATGAGATGAGATGAGATGAGATGAGACAAGGACCTGGCCCGAAGGATGTGGAGATGACTGAGTGGGAAGAGATGATTGGAGTGGCCTTTTGGCTGGACTTTTCTTGTGTGGCCATGGACTCAGTTTGTTCCTGTGACACAGAGACTGCACTTGGGGGGAAGCAGTGCCTCAGAACCAGGAGGGTTCATCGTGGGGACCCCTCGGCCCCAGGGGGTTGGAAAAATATGGGGGAGACAGATGTCCCAAAGCAGAGACTGTGCCTTTTTGGAGTGAGACAAGGCATCCTTAAAAGACAGCCCTAAAAGCAGCTCTGGTCCATGCACAGTGGTGAGAGCACTGGGCATGGAAGAAAGATGTCACAAGCGGCAAAAGGACTTTCCGGGCGGTGCTGAGTGACTTGGAAGCACACAAGGTTTCAGCGTGTTTCCAGGGAAAGGCTATGGTGCGAGAAGGACTCTTCTCCTCTTGATGAACTGAAGTTTGAGTATACTAAAGGGTGGTGCCAGGCTGGGCAGTTGGTGGTTTGGGAGAATGTATCGGATTGGGAAATTCTGGTGGTGGGGAGGAGGAAAGTGTTTTTTGTAAGGTTTTCAATTTTTTTTTTCCTTATAGTTTTTCCTATTTTTCCTGTAGTTTAGGTAATAAAGTTTTCTTTATGTTTAAGCTGGAGCCTGTTTAGCTTATTCCTGGTCACATCTCACAGCCGACACCAGGGAGAGGGTACTCTCATGGGGGCACTGGCTCTGTGCCAGGCCCAAACCATGACAATCTGTAACTATCAAGCCTAACACATCAATCCTATTCTTCAAACACTCTCCATACAGGCGGCAGCTTCTTCCTGAGCTTGGAGGACAGAGAGCTCTTCTGGATGGGATGCGAGGACTTCGTGGGTGAAGGAACATTGGAAGTGTCCCGAGAAAACTTGTTGGTAGGACAGTAACCAGTCAGATCTGCAAAATGGAGACACAAAGTTTAACAGAGGCCACCATGCAAACCTAAAGCAGCTGAAACTCCATATTTCATGGGACACATTTCCTGGAAATGTCAAAACAGCTGTACAGGGAAACATGCTCCTGCTGGCAGACACTGAGGCAGGCTGGGGCACAACCCTGAGCCACTTACCCAGAGCTGGCACAGGCACAGCCTGGCCTCTGGGCTGCCCTGGGACAGCAGGGAGCCCAGAGCCCTGTGCTCTCCAGGAATGGCTCAGCTGCACATGCACCCTCCTGCTCCTCTGCCTGCCCCACAGCTCAGCAGCCCTACAGCTCCAGGGGCACTGGCAGCAGCACAGCTCCTTGCAGGGGCACGTGCAGGGCACAGCTGTTCCCTGGCAATGTGCACAGCCTCTCTGGGCTGCCACAAGACCCTTCCTGCCAGCAGAGATTGGCCCAGCTCCCCCCCTCACCTCTGTGTGAGGCTGAGCCATGACTGCCTTCACCTTGTCCTCCATCTGGAGTTGCTTCAGGCCCCCCATGCCATGAGTAGGAAGGGCAATGGAGAGAGCAGGGGCAGATGCACACAACAGAGACCTGCAGCAGGATTGAGGCTCTTTTCACCCATGTATCCCCAAATCTGCAGAACTTTGGAAAACAACAAATGCAGGGAAAACACGTTGTTGGCTATGAAGTTGCAGAATATCCAGCAATACAGCCTGTTTCTTCTGTGGGGCTTGGCAACGGATCCATCTGAATGTTTTACCCTATTGCAAAGCTGAGGAAAGGGTGGCAGGCAGTTTAGCCGGGCTGTCCTGTTCTAGAGAGTGTCTCTTGGGAACTATCAGGCCCAGCACCAACATTTAAGGCAGCATTTGCTCCAACTGTCCCATGGCAGTCAGCCTGTGAAGGTGCCTGTAAAGTGATTCATCATCTCAAGGCTAACATGAAACATCAGTTTGGATAGAAAGTAGAGCTCTAAGGCCAGGACAGTCATACAAGGCTCCTTTGGCAGGAGCTGCACCTGCTGTGCAGGTTGTGCCACACCCAGCAGATTGTCCCCCATGTGCTCCACGCCCCAGCAAGGAGCCTCCTCATTTCTCAAGTTAATGGCATCATGAGGAGACATGGTTTTCCCAGGGCCTCTGTGGTTAGAGCTGTGAAATACCAAACACTGCTCACAGCTGCCATTGCAATTGTCCCTCTTCCCACAAAAGCATAAGGCTCTATCCTTGGCCTTTGCAGGCACTTTCCGTTCCCCACCAGTCACCACATCTAGGAAAAATGTGACAGACTGGGAGAACTCCAGGAAGCAGCAGGAAGCTGAGTCAGAGGAGCTTTAGTTTGGACACCAGGAAAAAGGGTTTTTCACCAAAGGGTGGATGGGCACTGGAACAGGCTCCCCAGGGCAGTGGTCACAGCACCAAGCCTGAAAGAACTGAAGAAGCATTTGGACAACAATCTCAGGCACTTGGTGTGACCCTTGGGCTGTTCTGGGCAAGGCCAGGAGTTGGACTCGATGGTCCTGATGGACCCATCCAACTCCCCATATTCTACATTTCTGTGATTCTGAGAACTAATGGGCTGCAGGAGGGCAGAAATAGGTGACGAGGGAAGAAGTGAGGTTGGTTGGAGAATCAAGTCACTGAGTCCACAGAAGATGCAGGATACAAGACCCTTCCCTCCCACCATTCCCATTCTCTGTCTCACCCCTTCTCCCTCCCACACACATGAAGGTGAAGAATATCACTAAAAGAAGAAGAACCTACTTGACTCCCGTGTCCATGAGAGCAGTCATTGCTCGTGCAGGAGTCACATTCTCCACCATGATCCCCAGGCTCTGACTGGCTGCTTTCTGAACAAATTCTGGGGAGCTGGACACCATCTGGAGAAGGACCCGAGCAACCTCATCCACCTCAGAGTCCATGTCCTTCTTCAAGGTGACAGAGAGCTCTCCCAGAGTAACAATGGCAGAGCAGGACACCTTGGACCGGAGGTTGGTCACCTGGGGAAGTTATGAGGGGAAGCATAAGAATCACCTTGAAAAGAAAACCAGTTGCCTTCAACAGAAGTCCCAGGAAATGACAACACATCCCACTGTGTCCAGAGGAACATACAAGTACAAGAAGAGCAAGAGAGTACAAGCACAGAAAGGCACTTACTCTGGCACCAATTTCTGGCCTCAGACCTGCTCACTGCAGGCCTAAAATAAAAATTTCATTAAACTTAAATGAAAAAAACTTAACACTTCTAAAATGTCCACACCTTTGATTTTAGACCCTTTTACTAGAAAATTAAATTAAGAGCTTCTTTCAAATCATAAATGCACAAGTCATAAAGATAAAAGAGTCAGGTGCTCCTGTTCAAAAAACCAACACCAGCAGTGGAAGCACTCAGCCAGGAAACAGAAAACACAGGCTCAGGTCTACAGAATAATTTGCAGTGTTGAATTACAGCTTGGGCAGAAACTGGGACTCTGGCAAATAATATCATTAGTGCCTCAGTTTCTGCATTTGCACATTGCATTATAAAGGCTCCACACTCAAAGATCAGTGTCAGATACCCGACCTTCCAGTAATTACAGCTGCATGTGCCCACAGATCCTACAGACAGCTGACAGACATTGGAAATATCAGGTCTAAACCAGAAATGAAGGCAGACCCTGAGCACACATGGAGATGAACAAGCACATACCTACTCTACACACTGTGTATGAAGCATGGGGGACAACTCAGAACAATGTTCTCACCTCGCTGGTAACTGCCAAGCAAACCTCACCAAGTCTGCAAAGCAGGACCTCTGAATTTGACCCAGCCAGGTGTTGGATGGTGAGGAGTCCCTTCTCCTTCAGCTCCCTGAAAGGCAGAAGATTGATTTTTCTCTCCACCAAGGCAGCACCCTCTGAAATGACCAGGCTGGCAGCTCAGTTGAACAATGGGAGGTGCTTTTCAAGGAGTGCTTAATAAAATCTGTGGAACGCGTTGCCCCAGGATGCTGTGGCTGTCAAAAGCATTCACAAACCCAAGAGGCAAAGAGAGGGGTTTCAGAGTGGCCATTTGAGAAGACAGCTTTTCTGAAATCTCTGGCACATGAGGCCCCTCTGTCACTGCTTCCTAGGAGCTGTGAGACCGGGCCATGCTGCTGTTTGTTGTCACCTCCCTGTACCTGTCCCTGAGACACAGTGCCACCGGGCTGTTATTGGGGCATTTTCCTTCTTTGTCAGCCCCAGCAGGCATTCAGCAGGGAGAGTCTGCACTGCCTCTCTGGAGCTGAGTTTCCACTCTATGATCTCAGCCTCTCTGTCACGTCATCCACTCCCCCTCACACATTCCCCAAAAAAGCAGCAGGATGTCTGCTGGGACCACCTCAGCCTGCAGGAAGGCCAAGTGGGTCCTGGCCTCTCCTGACCCACAGCACAGCTTTCTTTCATCCCAGCATGGAAATATAAAAACTGTATTATCACATCACACAGAGGGCCAGGAGCTTTTTATTTTGGCTGCAAGTGTCCACAGGGCATTGGGGAAGAGGAGAAAAAGAGTGTTTTGCAGCAAGCAACCCGGCTACTCAGGCAGGGTGGTAGGAAAAGTGTCTGGAAGCTGCTTTTTAGGACTTTGGCTGTTCTGCTGCAGCTTCTGACAGAGCTGATGGGCAGATCCCAGAGCTGTGGAGAGTTCCTGGGAAATTTGTCCTTGGATATGTCTACAAATGCTCTCCCAGCCATGAGCTGCCATCTGTGTCCTGTCCATATGTTACTGCCTTGACTGTTGAGTGTCTGAGGTGCCTCTTGAGGCTGCGATGTGGGGCTGACCATGATCTCGGGGCGGTACAAAGATGAGGGGGCCAATCAGGGAATAGGGAAGGTGTGGCTCAGGAACACAGGAACAGACACAGGAACAGGGAAAGGAGCCAATGGGGTCTAACAGCTTTTTGAGGGAAGCTTCTTGTGTCTCCCTAGACCAGGGAATGCCCCCTCAGGGTCTCCACAATTCCCCGTATTTTATATTATTAGGAAAGCTTCTCTGAAGGATCAACTGAATCAACACAAAATGACAAAAACAATCAAAAGCACTCATAAGACAATTGTTCAAAATGCAAAAAATTCTGAGTTTCCAATGTGCCAACAGCTTTCTTGGAGTGTCTTAGATCTGGCAGGAGGGATGCAGGGTTTCTTTAGCACAGTTTATCAGGAAGCTGAGTCACACCTACTGAACCTCTGGTCCATGGCCTCCTCACTGCCATCGTGCAGCAAGGAGGCCCAGAGGCTCCTGTGCTCTGCTCCTGTCAGGGATGAGCACAGCGGCTCTGTGGCCAGCTCCAGCTCCAGCAGCTCACAAGAGGAGACTCCTTCCAGAAGCTCTGCTGGCTCCAGTGTGGCAGACCAACAGAGCCCACTGGAAGCCCCCCTCCACTGCAGCCACCCCAGCTGCGCCCATCATCACTGCAGAGCAGGAGCTGCCCCAGAGGAGCCGCCGCCGGAGCTCATGGCAGTGGCAGGCCCGTGTGCCCAGGACAGAGCCACAGAACCTCTGCTCCTGCCTGGGACAGGGGCTGCTCACCCTGGTGTCCCACCGAGATGAGGGATCCTGGGCCCCAAACTCTGCCCAGCCCTGCCAAAGGCCACCCCGCCAGCAGGGCCAGCAAGGTTCCTGCAGCCATTCAGTCAAATCAGAGGAAACAAATGTCTCCATAGCTGACACAGTCTCTGCACACAGCTTTCTCCCCCTTCTCCTGGTGCCTTTCCCTGGCTCCAGGAAGAGCTGCAGGAAATGCTGTGTGAGCCATGATGATGGAAGAGCTACTGATAAAAACACTGGGGTGATGCTTTCAGAGGAGTCAAGAATGGAAGACTGAGCAACCTTCCGGCCAATGGTGTGCCAAAAGTTTCCATTCTTTAAATAATAGACTGCAATAAATTAGTAAAAAGAAAGATATGGAAACAAATTAAATTTCTCACAGCTCTGGCTTTCCTCAGGCCCCATGGTCTATGTATTGCTAGACTTACTTCATTTAGGCAGAATATGAACTGCCCTGACTTGTTGGAGACTGACCACAAGGTCTCATCTGTGGTGGGCAGTCACTAAAATTAGCTCAGCAGAGGCATCTTCAGCTGTCCAAGTGTAGCAGAAATACATATTCTCTGCTTCATGGCTGTGTGGCAGCAGCTGCTGGTGTGGATTTGTCAGCATTGCTTTGTGGATTACCCCTGGGAAGGAATTGTGTGCATAGGCACAGTGTGATGGCTTCGATCTCCTCTAATTACTCCAATCGGATGATGGCCAGAACTTTTAGGCAAAAAGCATAATGACAGAATAATTTACAATACTCTCCAAACTACTCCTGTGGTTTTGATTTTCTTGCTGATTAGGTTCAGTGTCTGGTCTCAAGCAATCAGTCCAGAAAGAAAAGGCAAAGCTCAGCTTGCAAGTTAGGGTGCAAGTCTTTAATCTGCCGTTTCTGCAGCATGGACAAACAACTTTTCAACATATTTGCAAAAACATCTCTTAGTTCTTGCTATGCCTATCCAGAACCTGACTCTCTCCTCGTTTTATTTTGATTTGAGATCTCAGCATGATTTTTTTCTGGACAGGGAAATAAGAACCAGCTGCAAATACAGACTACAAGTGTGAATCTATACTGTAGGAACTGAGCTGTAGCTTGGAATTAAAGGCAAGAAGTGATGCCATAGAAAATGTGAACGTTTAGTACTGGCATAGGAGCCTTCTGCAATGGTCCACCAACCCATGGTTCACATTGCTACAAACTCTCTTTCTGGTGTTACAAAGAGTGTTGAAGAGCTGACTGTAAGTAAAAAAAAATAGCCAGAATGTTAATTTTTGTTAATATGGCAAACAATGACTATCTAAAAATTCAGAGCTCATAGAAGTCAGTATTCAGATTTCCACTTAGTACGTGCTGGCAGTTTTAATTTGAAATCAACAAGTTTATCCAAATCAAGTTATCCATAGTAATTAATTTGCTCTATGATCTACCTAAAAATGCCTCATTGTCTGATAAGTTTAGTAGAAATTTGCAAAGTGAACAGTCCACAGATTTTCATTTCTTGTTTTGTGGCTATTCTGCAGGAAAGCTTTTACAGACTAATCCGTTTGGATGCAATTGAAATGCCAGTACATTTCATCTAGCCATTTTGGTATTAGAACAAAACCATATGACTGCACAGCCTTTTAAAAATATTTTAAAATAAATTTTCAAATCAACAGTCTGAGTAGGACTCAGAATAAAAACTCTATCAAACTTCAACTCCATTGGAAGTTTCCCTTGTCACCCTGTGAATCAACTCTACATTCAGAAGATAAAAGTCCCAATTTTGGTGGTTTTGGTATGGTTAGGAATTGGGGAAGGGTCTTCTTCCTTCTCAGCTTCATGCTGCAGTGCCTTTGGGATGTGGCCTGCTGGCTGTTGTTTGTGCAGCCCTGGTTGTTCTCTATGGGGCAGAAAGTGCAATTGCATTTCCAGCCCAAGGCCCGTGAGGAGTGGGGCGTGCAGAGCTGTGCCAGACCCAGGCCAGCAGCTGTGCCCCCAGAGGATTTTGGTTCCTGCCCAGTGCAGCTGGTGCATCTCTGCTGTGAGTGCCTCCCCTTCCAGGTGCCCATGGACAGCAGGTGCAGGGTTCTGCAAGGGGCACGGAACAGGGTGGGGATGTCTGCTGGCAACAGAGTGCAGCGGAGAGCAAACAGTCCACGATGGTCCTGCAGTGTGTGACAGAGAACTCCTGACACAGCTGGTGACTGAGCCAGTGAGGGAAGGCACTGCTGGGCCTGCTGTTTGTGAGGAGAGAAGGGCTGCTGGGTGACAGGAGGGTTGGAGGCGGCCTTGGGCTCAGTGATCACAAAATGCTTGAGTTTGATTCCCAGAGAAGGAACGAGAGATGTTGGGGAAGTGTTGACCTGCAACAAATTGTGAATTTGTTAAGCTTTAACAGGCAGTCTTAGTCGTACCTTCCCTCACACCAGTTGTTAATGTGTGCAAGTGGATGTCTTAGCCTTGAGAATAAAGACAGTGGGCCTACTGAGGAGGTAGCTGCAATGCATTCAAGGAGAAGAAGGCTCTTAACTATAGGAGGAGAATTTGAGGAACGGGATGTTCACCACATGACCACCAGAGACCCTCAAGAGACCTCTACTCTAAATGTCAGTAATTGTGGGGAAGGGATTTAAACATGTCAGATAATTTGTGAGAATGTTTAGCCTGTGAGTTTCAGCAAAGTAATGAATAAAAGTAATGAAAGTAATGTTTTAGTTCCATGGATACTGACACGTGGATGTGCATGTTTCAGGGAAGTGATTCCTCACACACCCAGCACTGAAATAACGTAATGCCTCTTTTTTCACACTGAGCTGGCAGTATGGATCAGCCCTGCTTGGTAACTTTCATTTTGGTCATTTCTTTTGAAGCGTAAAGAATGGTTGAAATGAAATCTTTTCCAGCTGTTTTCCATTGGTTTACCTGTTTGAGGGTTAAAATTGTGTGCTGCAGGTGTCCTGGGTGTGTGCAGAGCAGTGCAGCCCCAGACACCCCTTGGCTTGCCCACAAGGTGTCATGCCTTGCTGCCAGGTGTGCCCAGCTGTGGCAGGAGAAGGAGCCCGCAGCGCAGTGGGCACCGTGCCCTGCCCAGCCGGGGCTCTCTGGCACAGAGCAGCAGCAGCGCCAGCACCGTTCAACCCGCTCCTGCCTTGGCTTCCCCTGGCACACAGAAGCCTCTGGAAATCAGCAGTGCCAGTGGCCTTCCCAGCTTGGAGCAGCTGCTGCTGGCAGGCAGATGCTGCCAGTTTGACTGCTGCCTAAGGGGAAGAAAGAGCACAGGAAGAGATGTACATACACAGCAGCCGTGGAAACATCCTATAAACATGCAGATATATGGGGTGATTTGTTAGGAATTACTTCAGCTGCTATGCCAATAGTGCTTTCTCTCCTGGTTCTGTACAATGCTTTGGGACATTTTCTTGGTCTGGTTTCCTTTGCTTGTGTCCCATCTGAGTGTTTAGCTGGGGTACAGGCTGTAGGTGCTTGGGGCACTCTTGGAGTTCCTCTTGGATCCCTGAACAACAGGGTTTGGCCAGTGGGGGGAGTTTGTGCTGTTTTGTGTCAGAGGAGAACTTCTGAGGCCATTTTGTGTTTGCTGTAGGAAAGGCTGGTTATTGCTTTGCATAAATTCACAGACTAACATGCTTTGTGATGCTTTGCTTTGTCATACTTTGCTTTGTGATATCAGGGCATGGTTGCCACATCATCGTGGTGACATCAGAAGGTTGCCTTGGTGCACGGAAGGCCTCAGTGCCAGAGCAGTCCTAGGGGTTGCTCAGATCAGGAGCATCCTCCTGATTGTGGCCTTTGTCCGCGTGTAGCTGCACACTGACAGGAGTCTTGGTTGGAGTAAACTTGGAGCACAGTGCTACAATGATTGAGCAACTCGCTGCTGCAGTTTGCACCATGTATGGCACTGTTTATTCCGCCTATTTCATTACCAGCCTGGCAAGTAAGTAGAGGTTTCAACTCTATTTAGGCTAGGGTGTAACCTAACCTGGCTTTTGCATGTCTTCTTGCTCTTTCTTAGTGACTGAGTTGATTTTGAAAGAGAAAGACCATTAGGATGCCTCTGGTTTGGTAAAGCTCCTGTCAAGAGGTTCAGCTAAAAGGGGGTGTCTGTAGCCACAGGGGCAGCATTTGCAGGGGAACCTGCAGGGCTTCCGTTCCCTCCACGGGAGAGTCTGTGGCAGCAGAGTCTGTCATTTCCTCAGTTTGCTGGGACAAGCAAGACACCTTTGAAAATGTAGACTGGCAGACCTTCAGGGAAGGCCTTCTTAAAACTCCCCACTTGTTCCAAGAATTCAGGGAAAGCTTCTTTCTTTCTACAGTTTTTTCTGAAAGGATTTGACTGTCTAACTTGAGCTTTTGCCAAGTGCTAAAATAGTTATTCCCTTTGCAAGGAAATGCAAACACTAAAGCAGTCAGTGTTTGCCACAGCTCAGGGGGATTTTGGGGAAGCTTTTCTGAGCAACTGTTTAAAGCAAGTTAATGAGAATTGGGGCATGCAACTGATTGGAAAAAAAAAAAAGGACCCGAAGGAGAGGATTTTAGAAGCTGTTTTATATCTTTGGTAGAACAGGAGCATTGAGTGTTAAAGAACAATTTGCATTTTCTTGCTCATGATTGTATTCATTTACTGGCAAAACAGCCCAAAGTGTAGGCAGAAGCAAGAATATTGTCCTGATGCCTTGCTGGCTGTGAGAATGAAACGTGTCTCCTGGATGGATGTTGTGAAACAGGAAATCATCTCTGTTTGGGTTGATTTGTTCTGTGGGATTCAGAGGCCCAGGCAGTTTTCTGACAGCATCTGGTTCATTTTCCCTTCCCACTACAGGTCACCTGAGGCGTGTATTCAGAGGTGCTGATCCTGAGTGAGAAAGGAACATTTCATGTTCCTGGTGTTTAAGAATTGTAGAGCAAGCTGAGAGCTTGGCCAGTAGCAATAGACTGTAGAGGGCCAGCTAGGAAGGCTGAAAGAAAATCCATTTTCATGCCTGCAAGAAAATAAACAATAGCAGAAATGGATATTTTTAAATTTCTGTATCAGAGCTTTGAAGAACTACAAACCTAGTTTTGCAGAGAGAACCTTCGTTGCTGATAGCAGACAGAATGGAATATTTACGTAAGAGCAATTTCCTGTAAAGTTGAATTAGACCATTCTAATTTAGTCAGAGTCCCTTAGAATTCTGTTCCTATCAAACTTTATGATATCTACATTGAAGATGTGGTTATAGAACAGGAAGGCCATCTCGCAATGGTGCCTGCTGTATCTGAAGGGAAATGGGCACCTTTGTGTCCGGGGAGCTGCGTGGGCCCAAAGGACACAGGGCTGGCGGCCGTGAGCAGCTGCAGATGAGGCAGAGTGGGGCCAGGGGGCCAAGCAGGCCAAGGGCACGGTGGCTGTGCCAGCAGCAGCGGGGCAGCAGGAGCAGGGCAGTGAGCGTGGCCTGTGCTGGGCAGCGCTGCGGCCACAGCTGGAGTGCTGTGTGCAGCTGTGGGCCCTGGGAAGCAGAAAGTCATGGAGGGGCTGCAGCGTGGGCACAGAAGGACAGGGGAGCTGGGCAAGGGGTGGAGCACAAGGCCAGGGAGGAGGTGCTGAGGGAGCTTTAGCCTGTACAAGGGGAAGCTGTTGAGGCACCTTCAGGCAGACTTCCATCAATCCCTGCATGACAATGGTCAGCACAAGGGCTGTTTCAGTGCCCCACATCCCCTCACTGCATCCAAGGGGTTTAGACACTGGAGTGGCTGACTCCTCCGTCTTTTGGTCTGTGGGTTTCCAAGGAGAACAAGCCCTGTTCATTTTCTCTTTTTCCACCAAGCAAGGAGGCTTCTGCACATCCTTTCCTACACCGTTAAGCACTGAAAGGGATTCTGATCCCTTTCTTGTTTTCCATGTCTTGAGCAGCAGTAGCAACGAGCCTTGCTAGCTCTTTCCCCTAGTTTTCCATTTCAGAGCTTTCAAGTACTAAAAGCTGCCTTTTGCAGAGACAACCTTGCTTGCAAATAGCAGCCAGGGAGGAATATTGAATTCATAGCCTTATACTGTTTGGTTGAATGTGTCCATTTCAATCTGGTTGGAGTGACTTAGAATGCCATTGCTAACAAAGTTCATGAGTTCTCCTTAGAAGATGTGGCTGTGGATGTGAGGAGAAATGAGGATATAAGTGCTTAGGTAACGGCCTGTCCCTATGATTCTCTCTTGCCACAGGTGACAAGAGCACGAGCTGTTTTTCCCCTGGCTCCCTCTGCTATTTCAGAAGAAGCCAGAGATGACGTAAACGAGAAAGACGACCACCGCCTTTGTCCAGCCATGGTTGCACCACGGCCTGCTCATCATTCCAAGAGAGTAAGTGCCCATTTTGGGACGTGCTGTCTTAGGTGCAAGGCAGAGGTGCAAGTTTCTGAGCAGCCAGCACTTGCTGTGTCTGGCCATGGATGCTGAGTGCTGGAGTCCTGCAGGACGTAGCCATTTCCTGCAGGCAGTGACAGCTAGAAAGTGGCCTTTAAGCTGTCATGTTGGGGCACTGCTGAGCTGGGGGCTCCAGCTGAGCTTCTGACTGCTTGGCTCCATCTCTGGGCTTCTGCAGTGTTACGGCCAAGGGCGCATGTGGTAGTGCTGGTGGGTCAAGAAGTTTTGTTGGTTTCTTTTCCCTTTTTGGAAAGGTGTCTTGGGCTTGTGGAAGTGTTCGGCAGTTTGGTTAAATCGTTTTTCACTTGTAGAGTCACTGTTGACCCAACTGCCTCTTGGCTTTGAGAAGCTGCAAACAGCAAAAGGGGCAAGTTTCTGCTAATCCATTTTGAGCTGTAGTCTCCACAAAGTGCATTGGAGCACTGAGTGGGAGTAGAGCTGCAATTCCTTGACTGCTGTCTTGTGTTGCTCGGAAGAGGAAAGCCATCTTGCAATGGTGCCTGCTGTATCTGAAGTGCAATGGGCACCTTTGGGGCTGGGGAGCTGCGTGGGCCCAAAGGACGCAGGGCTGGCAGCCGTGAGCAGCTGCAGATGAGGCAGAGTGGGGCCAGGGGGCCAAGCAGGCCAAGGGCACGGTGGCTGTGCCAGCAGCAGCGGGGCAGCAGGAGCAGGGCAGTGAGCGTGGCCTGTGCTGGGCAGCGCTGCGGCCACAGTTGGAGTGCTGTGTGCAGCTGTGGGCCCTGGGAAGCAGAAAGTCATGGAGGGGCTGCAGCGTGGGCACAGAAGGACAGAGGAGCTGGGCAAGGGGGTGCAGCACAAGGCCAGGGAGGAGGTGCTGAGGGAGATTTGGCCTTGACAACAGAAGCCTTTTGAGGGACCTTCAGCATCTACTCAGTGTATCAAATATTTGAGCCACTTTCGGAAGCGACTTTACCCCCTTTTTTCCTTGAGTTTTTTTTTGTTTGGTTGGAGGAAGAGGCTTATTCATTTACTTTTTCTCCCAACTAAGGCTCTTTTCATCATTATTTTTCCACCCTTTTAAAACACGGGGACTGGGTCTGCTAGAATTTTAATTTCCAAGGTGTCACTTCTGGAGAATACAGTATTTTTGCATGAGAACACATCATTCTGTGCAGGGACCTTGGTGCAGAAGCAGCTGTTGTGGTTCCAGGCCAGCCAGTATGGCCTTAGAGATCACTTTGAGCTTAGTAGTGCTCGTGCCTTTTTGCAGCCCAGGGAATCAGTGTGTGTTGTGTTTGGGAATTGAGCAGGAAATCAATGGCATTGCATTCCAGCTGCTCCTCAGAGATCACAGGAGCTGGAAGGGGCTGGGCTGCATTTCTGACTCCAGCCACTTCAGCACCATCAGTGTGGTCAAGTCCAAGAGAAGAACTTGCCCAAGCACAGATGCACAAAGAGTGCAGTTCCCAGCAATGCTCTGGGTCTGACTGCATTCCATAAGGACCTACATGCTCCAGATTCCCCAAGAGTGTGTTTTTTTGAGGCAACAGGAGAGCAATCTCAGGACTGTAGTTGAGCAGGGCACTGGCTACCAAGTTCTGATATCTGTATCAGCAGACAGGACAGTAAAGAGAGATTTCAGTAATGAGATCTGTCTGTCTATCTATCTATCTATCTATCTTTCTATCTATGTAACATTTACGTAATTGCATCTTCCTGGTTCTGGTCCAAGGCCATTGGAGGTGCAAAGCTCATCGAAAGCATCCCTTTCTGGAGAGGATTAGAGACATGTTCCCTTGACCAATTCTGAGCAGTTGGAGATGTTTTCCCCTCCAGATATGGTGGGTTTTTTTCTCCTCAGAGTTGTTTTCCTCCTCTGGCCTCTTCTGCCCTCAAGTCCCCAGTTAATTCTTTAAATTTCTGCCTGTCCTAGACAGGTGCAACAATTCCATGTTTAGGTGGCATTTGGTAACTCTAGTCACACATGCATTACGTGACACATGGTTTCCTTCGCTGGCATCCCCAGGGCTGTGTAAGTGCATTTGTTCATGGGGCCTTAGGAGAGTCTCTTTCCCTCAGCAGCAGCAGCAGCAGCAGCAGCAGCAGCAGCAGCAGCAGCAGGGAGCGGTGGCAGGGTCAGGACGAGGAGGAGGTGGCTGCCCTGGCCCTTTGCTCCCGGGCCCCAGGCCAGGAGGGCTCTGGCTGCAGCAGGGGGCTCTTCGGGCAGCCCCTGGCAGCCTCTGCACGGAGCACGGCTCGCTGCCCCGTCCTGCTGGTGCCACTTTTCTTCAGCAATACCCTAGCTCCTCTTCACAAGGAACAACTCCAGCAATCTAAAAAGAGATCATTCAAGTACAGTTCTACCTGCCTTTGCATTGTAGTTCAGGGCATGTATTTTTTTTTGTCTATAATTTCATGATTTTTATGAAAACATGCATTCATATCTGCACATTTTTGTGGTTTTAATTATTCATATACCTAAACACGCCATTTTAAATTCTTGATTTATTGCAGTTGGTAATTTTCAGGTAGTATATTCTATAATGTCATAAAACAACACCTTTAAGGTAGTTTTTCTCACTCTTAAAAAAACCCCCCATAAGCCATTTTAGTTTCTGTCTCTCCAAGTTGGTTCATATCGGCCTATTTTAAATCAAGGCTACAATAATTTTATAGAATTTAGAGAGGTCCAATGAAATGCACACCAGTGATTCCTCTTGTGGAATATCATGGCCCCACCATAAAGCCTCTATTTACTTTTTTGTTTCTCTCATTAGCTCAACTGTAAACACATGTTTAGTTGCAAACTTACACAAGATGAGCAAAATCAAAATGATGTGATGGGCCTTTGGGAGCTCCTTGCTGATCTTTCTGCTTCTTCAGCTGAGCAAGGCCCTGATCCAGGCAAAGAGACTGGACTTAGTGCTTTACACAACCATTTGGCTGGAACTCTGCTGATTTCTAGGAACAGCTGGAAGCCTCTATCTCCTCCAGATGTTTTGACTGAGCCAAGCTTTGCTGGGTTTTGGCTGCAAGTACTATTGGCCTTGCTTTCTTATATCTACAAGTACCAAGGCTGGGCAAAAACTGCCACGCGGGCCATCTTCCAAAGGCACTTTGGTCTGGAGTTTGTGAATGAACAAGAGCCTCATCCACTTCCAAAGCACATGAAAAAAAATCATGAAAGTGAACTTCCTGTCCTTAACAAACAACTGACAATTCACAAGTGGATCTAGAGCTTCTTTACGCAATGAAAAGGAAGGCAATCTTCCAATTGAGTTGTGCTTTTGGGAGTTTTTCTTCTGACTCCCACTCCCAGCTGGCACTGGAAAAAGTCATGTCTCTGGAAGCATCAGTGTCTTCTGTCTGCCATCAGTTGTTTTGCTGCAACAATCAGAACAGGTAATCAGTCTGGAGAGAGGCTCAGCTGATGCTAGCACCAGCAGCTGCCCCAAGGAGAAAAAAGAAATGAACTTTTACCTCCCAAAGCCATCTCCCCAGAGGCTCAAGCAGGATTCCTCTGGTTCCCAGAAATACAAAGAAATAGGGCTGAGAAGACCCTTTTTGCAGCTATGTGTTCATGCCCAAGACTTTGCTGATGCTATTTGGGTTTTGCCTTTTTTTCTTTTCTATCTTTCTTTTCTGTATTCCTTGCACATCAATTTAGAGCTCTGTATGCTACTTGATTTGTGACTACTTTTCCCAGTCCTCTTCCATGGCCTTTGCCTAAGCAGAAAGACAAATTTCCAGAGCTCCAAGCACCAGGGGGTAAAAGGCCCCAGTGTTATCTTGGTTCTTCCTGGGACAGACCTCTCCAGGGAGCTGGTGGACTCACCCATCCCTGCAAGCCTTTAAAACATGACTGGATGTGGCACTCGGTGCCGTGCTTTAGTTGAGGTATTAGGCCATAGAGGTTGGACTCGATCATTTTTAAAGTTTCTGTCTTCTAAGCCAGTGATTCCGTGATTCTGTGACTGAGGCAGCTTTTCCTGCAGCCCTGGAAAGGGCTGCGGGGGCCCTTGGCCAAGGACGGGGATCATGGCTCATGGAAAAGAAGCAAAGGGCTCAAAGTGAAGGCCGAGAGGGCAGAGCTGCCCCAGCGCGGCCAGAGCGAGCCTCATGTCCTCCTCCTCACCCTGTGCCCTCTGCGCTGCCCTTGGCGGCGCCGGCGGCTCCTCTCGCTGTGGGGCTCCAGGGCGTGCTGGGGACCGGGCCCCTCGTCTCCGGGAAGCGCCGGAGCCTCGGAGGCGAGCGGCTCCCGCTGTGGCCGGCAGGGGAGAGCTGCAGCTGCGGCTGCGGCCCTGGGCACGGCGAGCTGCCGCTACGGCCGGCTCCTGCCGTGGCTCCTGCCTCTGCTGCGGGCTCTGCTCCTGCCCTGTGCGCACAGACACAGCCGAGGGCTGCCCGGCAGCTCCGTGCCGCTCCGCAGCGGACGCGGCCGGGCTGCTGCTCCCTGCGGCCTCTGCCCGCCGCTGCCGGCCCCACCACGCTCCCGCCTGCCTCTGCCGCAGCCAGGCCCACACGGGAGGCAGCACACTGCGGCCGGCTCGGAAAAGCCCTGCCCGCAAATCGCCCGCCACGGCCCCGGCCGCAGGGCACAGGCTGCCGGCGGCCTCGCAGCTGCGAGCCGGCCCGGGCCGCCTGCCGGCCTCGGCCACAGCTCCCGCCTGTGTCTCCATGGCCACGGTTGCTCGGCACAGTGGGCTGAGCTCCGCCAGCGCCAGCAGCAGCTCCTCACGTGCTGTGGTGTGTTCTTAAGTTCGTTAGTTTGCTCCCCCCATTTTCTGTATTACTTCCTGCTGCTACCCTGCCAGTTATGTTGCTATGGAAATGAAACTGCTCCTCCCTTGGTTTCTCTTATAAAGTTAAAGTTATTTCCTCCTTGGGGTCAGTCAATCACTCTTTTTCTCCTCCCAGGTTTCGAGAATTTTCTTTTCTCTGGGAGGTATGGTTGGCTGTAGCCCCGGAGCCCCTCCTATGATTTATAACAGTTGGTTACTTTAGTATATCAATTATGTTTCGTACCTCCAAATATGTATTTCTATTGGATAGCCGGGTTTCCCTGCCTTCTTCCCCCCTTTTCCCTTAAAACCCTCTTCTGCCCCTTGTTCGGGGCCATTTGCTGGGTGTTTCCCCTCCTTGTTGGTTCTTCTGTAATAAACCGACAGTTTACCCCCAGCAAGTGGTCGCCTCCTAATTCGTCTCTCACCGCGCTGCTCCGAGCTATCCCCCAGCTCAGCCCGAGGCCAAAAGACGCCGAGGGGGGCTGTTTTCTGATGCGCAGGGGCCCTGGCCTTCGCCCCTCACCAGATAGCCGGATTCCAGGGCCGTTCACGCCCCCGCGCAGTGTGGCGGACCAACGTTGGGGCCTTCAATAATCAAAACAGACCCCTCGGAAGTGGAATTTTTAGTTTCCAGTGGGCGCTGCGCTACCTCGGGGGGAGCAGGCTCCGTTGTAGGAGCGGCACTCCCTGTAGGATAGGAATCGGGAACCCTCGCACCCAGAGAGGACGGTTCCGGAGACGAAAATACCCCTCCTGATTCATCGTTTGCTGCTGCCACCGGATTAGGTAAGGTCGGGCCCTGCTTTGGGGACCTTTCCGACTTTCCCCCTTGCCCTTTTAAATTTTCCCTGGGGGTGCATGCCCTGCCTTGGGGACCCACCCTCCCACCCTCTTTCCTTGAATTTTTTTTTCCTTTTACTGAAGCCCCAGACTTGGGGACAGTAAAAGGGGGGGGGGGGCAGGGGCTGGTGGAAAGTGGCTTTCTGTTGTTTCCAGGCGGGGGGTTGTATCATCAGAGGAATTTTCCCCCCTTTATAGTATTGGCAGTTCCTTTACTATAAAGGCAACTATGGGTGCTAGTTTGGGAAAATCCCAGAAGGAGGTTTATCATATTATTAAGGCTTTACTGCTTGGAGGTGGCCAGAAGGCCCCCAAGCAAGAATTAAAATTCTTAACTAAGTGGATCTTTTCTAAGTTCCCTGAAATTTCCCCAGAACTTGCAAAACAGCCACACCTTTGGACTGCCGTTTTGGCAAAATTGGAACAAGCAGTTGATTCTGGGGAGACAAAATTAGCAACTGTGGCATTTTGGGCGAACAGAGTGCTCACAACACTCTCCTCATCCGGGGAACTGAAGAAAAGCCCTACTCGTCCCCGTTCCCCCCATTCGGCTTCCCTTACCCCCCAACCCTCTCCCTCTCCCCATAGGCATGAGCCCTCTAGAGGGATTTTGAAGGCCAACAAAAAGCAGGGTTTCCACGCTGTCCCTGCTCCCTCTCGACCGGCTCAGCCTCCGCGTTTAAGGAGCCCTGGCCAAGTTCCTCCTACAACCTTACCCTCTACCCCAGTTCCCAAGTCCCCGGTTGTAACCCCTAAGTCTGTTCGTTTTAGCACCGTCCAAGATGGCGACAGAGCTTCTTCTTCTTCTACTACCCCTTTTCTCCCAAGCGGCAACCCTTTCCTTTACCCTGAACACAGCCCTTGCCCAATCCCCCCTCCCTCGTATCCTCCCCCCGTCCCGCTCGCTCCTCCGTACTCTGAGAGACCTTCAGTTCTTGGCGCCAACCTTCAGCTCCCCCTCAAACTCCTCCCCCGGTTCAGCCTCCCGTTCCCTCCTCCCCCGCTTCACTTTCGCTTTCCCCTCCGCCTCCGAACGCTGCACGGGGGGGGAGCGGGGTGGATGGCCTTGCACACTCCCTCCCCTTACGTCATCGCCAAACCCCGCCTCAACGTCCTCCACTTTCGGTTCCAACTCCCTCCCCCCCCATTCCCACGGGGTGTCTTCGGAGGGGGGGGGGGGGCAGTGCCTACGGAGGGCGGGGGGGCAGTGCCTGGCCACAAGCCACAGCAAATGCCTTTACTAGAAGCGGCCCCGGTTACCTATAACCTGGGGGGAGAGGGAGCAATTCAGGCTCGGTGGGTGCCCTTAGCGGAGGCACGAATTAAAGAGCTGTGCAAGGCACAGAAAGACTACTCCCGAAGGTCAGAATACTTCCGGGGTTTGCTACATAATACCCTTTCCCAGGGAGATTTAGTTCCGGCAGATCTGAGGGCACTCTTCTCCAGCCTTATAAGGCCTATGGAATTCAGAGTCTGGGTGAGGTAATGGGGGAGGGAAATATCGGAGGTACTCCCGAGTCTTTGGGGTAATCCAGCCCTGTCCCATGATGCAGATGGTTTGATAATTTCCCTTGATCATCTTTTGGGTGAAGGGCAGTGGGCAGAAGGAGCAAAACAAGCCAGAGCTTTATTCCCCTCCCAGCTGATGGAGACGGCCCGAGCAGCTGAACGAGCTTTCTTCAAGCTGGAAGTAGTTACTTCCCAATGGGAGGATTATGAGGTTTTGCAAGGAGAGCATGAACCATACATGGAATTTATGGAGCGCCTCTACAGATATGTGGAAGCACAGGCGCTCGAAGATGATGATAGGGAAATGATGCTCCAGAGAATGGCATATAGCAATGCAAACGCTGAGTGCCGCAAAGCTATAAAAACTCTCCCTCGTAGTCCTAGACCCACAGTAGAGGCCATGATAGATGTCGTGGTGCGTCAGGTCTCCCTGTCATCACGGTCTAAGAGGGCTTCCGTGGCTTTTACTGAATGCCCCATGCAGGACTGCATAGAGGGAGAAGCTGCCCCCGTTGCCGGCCCTCCAACACCTGGGGCGGGCAAGAGAACATCGGCAACCCATCCCTGTCATCTCTGTGGTAAAGTGGGACATTGGATGCCACAGTGCCCTATGCGGCAGGACTACATGGAATGGAGGCAGAAGTGGGAAAAGGAGGAGAATGAAAAGAAAAAAAACTAGGATTGGAGCGCAGTCCCTCCCTGCGCGTGGATAGAAATGTGGCGGGCTGTTTATCATCATCCGGGGAGAGAAGAAACGAGGGAGAACCGCCGCACACCTTGCCAGATTTGACGCACTTATCAGATTCGAAACACTTTACCTGTGATATTCTGCCCAAACCTGTACTTAACACCATGTCCTCTGTTTCCCCTTACAGGCTGCAGCTAACTAGGAGCATTTACCTCCCTAGCAGTAATTTGCAGCTGGTGTCTGTCGACTTGCAACACCCGGGTCGCTGGAGGAAACTGGGACGATGCAGGTGGACTGTTGTCAGAGACACAAAGAACACACCGCGAGACATCCACATAGTCCCTGGTCTGGTAACTACTGACCGGGACAGCTTCGCTGTAGGGCTGTATTGTGTCAGACCCCCGCTTTTCCTCCCTAAGGGACAGGTCATTGCTCAGGCCATTCCTGTGCCAGATAAAGACCATTGCTCGAGCCCGACGGAGAAGGACTTGCCTCCGACCGTGGCCTGGACACAGTTGGTACGGAAGGAGAAGCCCCGCCTGACATGTCAACTTTCATTGGGCGGGGACAAGAAATTAGTGAGGGATCTTTTGGACACGGGTGCAGATGTGACGATCATTCCCTCCCGGGAATGGCCGTCGCATTGGGGCCTGCAAAGCGCAGCGGGCACGATTTCTCGTGTTGGGGGCCTCCAATTGGCAAACCAATCAAAGAGCATTGTGCAAATTAAGGGGCCCGACGGGCAATTGGCCTCTATACGCTCGTTCGTTTTAGATTATACAGAGCCCCTCTGGGGAAGGGACCTTTTAGCCCAGTGGGGGGCCAAAATCGATCTCCCGACAGCTCCCCAGGTTTTTCAGGTGGTGGCCACTGAGGAGTGCCGGACCTGGAAACTGAATTGGCTTTCAGATAAACCAGTACAGGTCAAGCAGTGGTCACTTAACAAGCAAAAACTAAAGGAACTCAACGAGCTCGTTCAGGAGCAGTTATTGAAAGGCCACCTGGAAGAGACCATGTCACCCTGGAACTCCCCAGTGTTTGTCATCAAAAAGCCTAATAAGGATAAGTGGCGGCTCCTGACCGACCTTTGCCAAATTAATAAATTAATAATTGACATGAGTTCCCTTCAGCCAGGGATGCCCTCCCCAGCAATGCTCCCCCAAGATTGGGAATTAGCTGTGATTCATATAAAAGATTGCTTTTTCCAAATTCCCCTTCACCCAGGGGACGCCCCGCGATTTGCATTCACAGTTCCGTCCATCAACTGTGAGTCCCCAGCCAAGCGCTATCATTGGCGGGTGCTTCCGCAGGGCCTCAAGGTCAGCCCTGTGATCTGCCAGTGGTATGTCGCTTCGCTGCTGTCACCCATTCGTACAGCCCTCGGGGATGCCGTCATTGTCCATCATTATATGGACGACATCCTTGTGTGTGCGCCCGACCACAGTCTGCTTGCCCATGCACTTGACCTGACAACCAATGCGTTGGCTGCTGCAGGGTTCGAGCTCCAGCAGGACAAAATTCAGCGGGTGCCACCTTTGAAATACTTGGGCCTCGAAATTACAAAGCGGACAATTGTGCCGCAAAAATTGGCAATTCGGACAAAGGTCCAGACCCTAGCAGATGCCCATCAACTGTGTGGATCTTTAAATTGGGTGAGACCCTGGTTGGGCATTTCAACCGAAGATTTAGCCCCTCTTTTCGATTTGTTGAAAGGGGGAGA
The DNA here is from genome assembly GCF_047830755.1 of Zonotrichia albicollis. Taxonomy (NCBI): domain Eukaryota; kingdom Metazoa; phylum Chordata; class Aves; order Passeriformes; family Passerellidae; genus Zonotrichia; species Zonotrichia albicollis. The sequence continues at coordinate 1,961,850 of NC_133827.1, read as the reverse complement.
GGAGCTTAGTTCTCCTAGGACTCCTACCCCAGAGGCACAGGTAGCTCTGGAGAAAATACAAAAGGCTATTTCAGCCAGGCAGGCCCACCGATACCATCCGGGCCTGCCTTTCAAATTTATTATACTGGGAAAATTGCCACACCTTCATGGGATAATACATCAATGGGATGTTAGTCTGAAGGACCAAGGATCAGGAGACAAGCTCTTAATTATAGAGTGGGTCTTTCTGAGCCACCATAGGTCCAAAAGAATGACACGGCCACAGGAGTTGATAGCAGAACTGATTCTCAAAGCAAGATCGAGGATCAGAGAGCTTGCAGGCTGTGATTTCTCATGCATACAGATCCCAATTAAATTGGAATCGGGCCAATTTAAACTAAAAACCTTTGAAGAACTGCTGCAAACTAATGAATACCTTCAGTTTGCACTAGACAGCTACACTGGGCACATCACAGTAAATCAGCCGGCCCACAAATTATTTAATTCGGAGTTTAAATTCTAGTTGAAAAAGGTTCAGAGCAAGAAGCCACTGGATGCTGTGACGGTTTTTACTGACGCGTCTGGAACATCTCACAGGTCAGTGATGACTTGGAAGGATCCTCAGACTCAGCAGTGGGAGACCGATGTTGCTGTTGTAGAGGGCTCTCCAAAAGTTGCTGAGTTGGACGCAGTCGTCAGGGCATTTCAGAAATTCCCTGGACCTTTCAATTTGGTCACAGATTCTGTGTATGTCACAGGTGTAGTGTCTCGAGCTGAGTCAGCTGTTCTTCAAGAGATCACTAATAAGAGATTATTTGAATTGCTGAATAGGCTCGTTGAGTTAGTCTCTAACCGCAAGCATCCATTCTATGTCATGCATGTGAGATCACACACAGATCTACCTGGGTTCATTGCGGAGGGTAACCGTCGCGCCGATTCTTTAGCGGCGGCTGCTGTTTCGCAGGCCCCCCTCCCAGATGTGTTCAGTCAGGCTAAAATCAGCCACCAACTGTTCCATCAAAATGCCCCTGGCCTGGTTCGTCAATTCAATCTGACGCACGAGCAGGCCAAGGCGATAGTGGCCACATGTCCCCAATGCCAGCAAGATCAAATGCCTACCGTAGCCTCAGAGGCTAATCCCCGAGGTTTGGCAAGCTGCGAGCTGTGGCAGATGGATGTAACGTACATTCCATTTTTTGGCCGATTGTGTTATGTCCATGTCTCAGTGGATACCTTCTCCGGGGCGATCTATGCTTCTGCCCACACAGGTGAGAGGGCAGCGGATGTTCAGAGGCATCTGCTCCAGGCATTCGCTGTCTTGGGCATCCCTAGGACCTTAAAAACAGACAACGGCCCTGCGTATGTTTCCAAGGAGCTGCAAAGCTTTCTGCAGCAATGGGGAATAGTGCATAAAACCGGCATCCCCTATTCCCTGACAGGCCAAGCCATTGTGGAAAGAGCTCACCAGAGCCTTAAGAAAGTCCTATCCCGGCAACAACCAACGATGAAGGCAGAGACCCCCCAAGTCCGGCTATCAAGGGCATTGTATACACTCAACTTCCTGAACTGCTCTTTTGACAGCCAAAACCCTCCGATAGTTCGACATTTCGGCAGTCACCAGCAGCTGCAGCCTAAAACCAAGCCACCGGTTCTTGTAAAAGATCCGGAGACCTGGCGGACGGAGGGCCCCTTTCACCTGGTAACTTGGGGGCGGGGATATGCCTGCGTGTCCACTCCCTCGGGTCCCAAGTGGGTACCATCTAAGTGGGTCAGGCCCTTCGTCCCGAAGCAGGGGATCAAGAAGGAGGCAGTACCACAGGTCCGGCAAGCATGTTGGCGTCGGCGGAAGAAACTATCCCATCAATCCTCCTCATTCCCTCCAGATCTCACTCCAGTTACTGAAGAACCCTCTCCCCCAGCTTCTCCTCCACCCCTTGATCTTTTATACCACCTTTCCTCCTTTTTCCCCCCGGCTCCAACCATTACCCCTCGTGAGTTTTACTTAAATTGGTTGTTTGGGGAGGAACCATATCTGTTAATCCTGCATACTTTTACGGCTCTCCTTTCATTTCAGTTTTATCTCCCCGAATGGTCTTCGAATTGACAATGCTGGCTCTCAATCCTTGTTTGTTGTTGACCGTGCTGATGACCTGCGGATTCCTTCTGCCACCTGCGGAGCCATGGGTCATCCCCCAGCCAAAAATCAACGTCTGGCGTGCCTTGGCTCGATCATTAGGACGGGACAGTATATGCCTTGACACTGGTGCAGCAGAGGACCCGATGTCGTCTTGCCTTGTGGGGATCCCTTTCTCCCCAGGCGAGTTCCCCCCTGCCTTCCAGTCTGCCCTTTCCCCTGTTTTGGCCCAGAGCCTGACTTTCCTCCCCGGTTTTGAACCCAGTAATGCCTGGAGAAGCGGAGTAGCTAGGCTCAGTCCTGCGCCCTCCGAGCCCACAGAGCTGCATCTACTCAGTTCCGCTAACTCCTCAATTTGTTTTCAGTTTGAATATAGTTATGCCCCCATATATAAGGGCAGTGAGGTGGTCCGGCAGACAAAGAAAAAATATCAAGCGAGGCAGTGGTGCCGCGCTGTTCTAAAAATCATCGGCCCCACCTCTACCAAGCGGACCCCTTACGCCCTTCCCAGGGGGGTGTTCTTGATTTGTGGTGATCGAGCGTGGGCAGGCATCCCCTCTGGTCTGATCGGAGGGCCGTGCACATTTGGCCGGCTGACGCTGTTTACCCCCAACATCACCCAAATTATCAGTTGGAAAAGGAATAACATCACATCCGAATTGGCCAGATCTAAAAGAGATCTTAAAGATCTCACTGAAGATTGTGATGATAAAGTTACCCATTGGTCTCATTCTAAATCTGTCGCCTTTACCATTTTATTGCCATGGTTATCGGTGGCGAAATCTCTGGGTGAATTGGGCCACCTGGAGTGTTGGGTGGTTAAACAAGCCAATTATACTTCAGCCGCGTTATACGACCTCCTTAAAGACGAGGAAATTACAAGGAAGGCAACGCTCCAAAACAGAGCAGCAATAGATTTTCTACTGCTGCTCCATCACCATCACTGTGAGGAGTTTGAGGGCCTCTGCTGTCTGAACCTGTCCTCTCGGGCCGAGGACGCCAGACACTCCATCAAAAAACTCCAAGACCTCGTCCATCAGGTCAGGCAAGAGACATCAGACTGGCTGGGGGACATATTCAAGGGTTGGGGCCTTAGCGGGTGGGCCAGTTCAGTGTTAGAATCAGTTTGTAAAGTGGTTTTGAATTTGATTGTATTTTGCATTTTGATTGTACTGATCCGTAATTTGATCAAAGGACTAATAGCTAAAGCCACCTCAACGACTGTCAATCATGCCGCACTCCCTCTGGAGGAACATTTCGAGCTGAAGGACCTCTCCTCAGAAGCCGGAGAAGATTCAGATGAAGAGGGGTCCACGGAGCTGCCTCAAGAACATAAGTGGGCTAGTGAACTCCAGCTCGAAAAAAGCGAGGATTGGCAGGACAAGCCGCAGACACCTTCCTTTTGAGTTGCATAGACTGTCTAAAATTTTAATTTTATTTGATAAGAAACGGGGAGATGCTGTGGTGTGTTCTTAAGTTTGTTAGTTTGCTCCCCCCATTTTCTGTATTAAATGGTTTCTTCCTTTCCCAGGACCCTGTCAGTTAGGTTGCTATGGAAATGAAACTGCTCCTCCCCTGGTTTCTCTTATAAAGTGAAAGTGCCTCCTCCTTGGGCTCAGTCAATCACCCATTTTCTCCTCCCAGGTTTCGAGAATTTTCTTTTCTCTGGGAGTTATGGTTGGCTGTAGCCCCGGAGCCCCTCCTATGATTTATAACAGTTTGGTACTTTAGTATATCAGTTATGTTTCATACCTCCAAATATGTATTTCTATTGGATAGCCGGGTTTCCCTGCCTTCTTCCCCCCTTTTCCCTTAAAACCCTCTCCTGCCCCTTGTTCGGGGCCATTTGCTGGGTGTTTCCCCTCCTTGTTGGTTCTTCTGTAATAAACCGACAGTTTACCCCCAGCAAGTGGTCGCCTCCTAATTCGTCTCTCACCGCGCTGCTCCGAGCTATCCCCCAGCTCAGCCCGAGGCCAAGACGCCGAGGGGGGCTGCTTTCTGATGCGCTGGGGCCCTGGCCTTCGCCCCTCACCAGATAGCCGGATTCCAGGGCCGTGGACGCCCCCGCGCAGTGGGAGATGAATTCCATCCTGAGTATATTATTTTCCCCAGAAGAGGTCCAGATGATTAGGGTGGCTAGCATAAGAATTTGGGAGAAAGATAACCGTCCAGGACCCCAGGTGCCATCACGCGAACAGAAATTGCCACTAGCGGATCCCAGCTGGAACCCTAACCAGGAGGAGGGGTGGAAGGCCATGATGGAATATAGGTCTTTGATAATACGGGGGGTCAAAGAGTCAGTTCCCAAAGGAACTAACACCCAATTGGCATTTGAGGGTACTCAGGAGAAAGAGGAAGCTCCTGCTGCCTGGCTTAACCGCCTAAAGCGGAACTTCCAGTTGTACTCTAGAATAGACCAAGACACCCCAGAAGGTCAAATGCTACTAAAAGTCCAATTTGTTACCAAATCTTGGCCTGATATACGGAGAAAACTGGAAAAGATGGAGGATTGGAGAGAAGGACATTAATGAGTTATTAAGAGAGGCATTGAAGGTGTATTTAAGGAGGGAAGAAGAAAAAGCAAAGGCCAAGGCTAAGATCATGGTTGCTGTAGCTAGGGAAAGTGCAGGGTGGGCGGGTCCACCACAAGGAGGAGGCAAGGATAGGCCTCTTGTACTGTCAAGTGCAAAAGAGATAGAGACACCTCAAGTCCCTTTGAGAGAACGACATTGCTATTACTGTGGAGAGCCAGGACACACCAGGAGGTTTTGTAGAAAGCTCAGTCTCGATGCGGCAATAGCCAGGGAACAAGATAATTTAGAGAAAATCCTTAGAAGTGATGATTAGAGGGTCAGGGGCTTTACATTTTAGGGGACAGATGCAACATGTAGAAGAGCCCTTAGTAAACTTTGAGGTGGGACCCCTAAATGAAGAATTTGAATTTTTGGTTGATACAGGAGCATATAAGTCCTGTCTCAACAAAGTAACATCTGAAGTTAGACAAAAAAACCAGCTAGGCAGAAAGGATATCCAATAGCACCAAAACTGGCCAGTAAGGCTAAACTTGTAATAAGAGTTGTGAAAGTAAGAGGTACCTTATTGTTGTCTTGTTGTGTGTGTGAGAGTGAGTCACAAGCAAAGTCAGCCTCAACTTCCCGGGCAGGTGGGAAGGGGGCAGTGGAAGTGTGTGTGTGACCTGCAAACCAGGCTTGTATCCCCTGGGCGAGTGGGGGCTGTGACCAAAGTGTGTGTGTGTGTGTGTGACCTGCAAACCAGAAACGTTCTGCCCAGATGTGTGAGGGAGCCGTAGCTGTAAGAGCGTGAGTGACACACAGGCAGCCTCACAAGTGAATGTGCACCAGAGGCAACCAGAGTCAGGGTCCTTCCAAGAGGCCCAGAGATACTGAGACCTGTGGGCCAACCCCAAGGTGAGGGGGGGCTATAGGGACCTGTGATTATCTAGCAATAAGTTTGTGTCTTAAAGGTGTGGAGGAATGTGTGAAAGTGAATGAGAAATAAGAGAGTGAATATAGACAAATTAGAATAGAGGTAATGTAGATTGTGCATTACAAGTTTTACCACATTTCCTTAGAGGGAAGTGTATTGTGTAGAAGAAAAGTGTAAAGAAAAGAAAAAGGAAAAAAATTAAATGTGTAAGGGGTTGAAAGAAGTATTTAAGCTCTAAGTGAAAGTAAGAAACAGAAGCAAGAGATAAATAAGATCTTGAAAAATAGAACAGAAAACCAGTGAATTAAATACACAGAAAAATAGTGGAATAAGAGTACTTTGGGAGTTCAGTTAGCTGAGAAATACAACTCCTTGCAAAATACAGAGTATGCAGAAATTGATGAGAGAAACATACAAGCTATGGAAAAAGAGAAATTACCAATAACATTAAACAGAGAAGCTGAGTTTTGATAAAATCATTAACAGCAGACCATTAATGCCTGTGTTTGAAAGCCCATTTCAGGTATTCTTCATTACTAAGACGGTTGGACTCACATCACTCTCACCCCCGGCATTGGACCAGGATTCAACACCAGTTTTTTTCCCTCTAGCATTCTGGCATTGGACCAGACTGCACCCCATTTTCCCTCTGGCTCTGGACAAGGATTCAACACCAGGTTTTTCCCTCTGGCATTCTGGCATTGGGCCAGACTCCCAGTTTTTCCCTCTGGCATTGGGCCAGAGTCCACACCACTCACCTCCGGGCACTGGATAAGGATTCATCCACATCACAAGTTAATTCACCTGAGATTTAAAGTTGACTCTCAGGCGGAAGAGTCAAAAAGACTGAACTGTATAGAAAAAAAATTGGTATCAGAGTTCTAATATTGCTTAAAATGTTTCAAAACTGTTTTGTGTAAATTATGTTGGTAAAAAGTTTAAGGCTGTAAATAAGTAATTCTAGTTTAAGTTCCCCAATATATTTCTAAAGACTCCAGGTTAATCCTCTACAGAACACTCCCCTGGGGGGGGAAACTAAAATTTGTAGGGAACAGACCAAGAGAGGCTTAACCAGAGAAGCGGGTAGAAGGGACTCTAAAGGGCTTCAAAGCTTCTCCTCAGGAAAAAATTCCCCAAGAGGCAAGGCCGGGTGGGCAGGCTGTGCAAGATGACACATACCGGATTCGTGGGAAGGGTAGTAATGCTAGCTCTAACTGCTGGTGGTGCCCTGGGGAGCCCAGGAGAGCCGTGCAGTGAATGCTACCAACCCTGCTATGAGGAGGAAGTGAGCTCCTTGTCGAGAGTCCACATCAGTTCAAACCCTGATTGTGTTAACCTCTCCCACTTGGTCCTTTATCAGAAAAATAAGAGAGTGTATTGGATAGCCCAGAATACTGCCACTTTTAGGCAGCCACTCCTAGGAGAGTGCCCTATAGGAGAAACCTGGTTGTGCTTTGAATGTGATGCTGCTGAAACAAGCTCAGCAGATCTAGTAAAAAGCAAAGAAATGGTGAAAATGGTAAGAAAAATTGTTTGTTACAAGTATTTATATGAGTGTACTGGGAAAGAGATAAACCCCTTTTGGAACACATTTCAGGGGAGCTCTAAACCCCTAAGTTTGATCTCATCTGGCAACTGCATTGCTAGAGTGATAAAACCAATTTTCTTATTACCCAAAGAAACTGGATCAAGTTTGGGAGTTCCTATATATAATGATTTGGGAGAAATTAAACAAAACCGGGAAAGTGAAATAGAAATTGAGAAAATCCAAATTGTAAAAGCCAAGTTCGGATCCCAAAATCTGTGTTGAACAAAGTCATCCGGCTCCAGGCAGTATTAAAAATAAAGAATTCAATTATTAGGGACATTTCAAATGAAATAAAAAGATTGGCATGTGTAAATAATCAAGATCAAACTCCTACACTTGATCCCCGTGGGTGGGAGAACTTATAGATTTTCAGAAAATATGTATGGGAAAAAGTGGTTTTTCTCGCTGTGTGTGTACTTGGAGGATTGCTCTTTTTACTATGCTTATTTATCTGTTTTAGTAAAACAGTATTGACTGTACAAACCGACCTGAAGAAACCAAGAAAAGTAACAAGGTTAAGTAACCATGATTACCAAAGTGCACAAGAGATTTATAGTAGATTCAAAACAAAAAATTGTGAGTTGATGGGAGCTTAAGAATTTAGGTTCGATCAAAGAAAAAGAGGGGGGACTGTTATGAACAAAAATTCGGTTAATATTTTTTTTGTGAGAAAGAGTTACAGGGATGCAGCCAGATCTGTCTCTGCCAGGGTTCTTAGGGCTTTGTTATTGTAATCACGGATCCTTGTGGCTTATCGCTCCCTTTGTATCAGCAGAGCCTTGCCCAAGGCTAAATTGTACCTTTCCCAGAACAGTGAAGAGAAGAGACCTGGAGGGGGGGGTTATGCAAAGTGACTCCAAAGACCAGAATGCTTTGTGGGACCCCGACTCCAAACCCACAGAGAAAATCCCAAAAACAACGAGCCAAATAAGAGTTGAGAGACTAAAGTGATGTCTGGAGGTAAGGAGCCAAGTGCTGAGCCTGCAGAGATGCGGAGCCCCTCTCGCCCTGAGCAGAGAGTCATCCCAACGCCAGGGCCAGGCAAGACTGAACACTGAGAAAGCAAGATCTGACAGGGACACCATGCCCTAAAGGCTCCCACGAGGACTGGATCCCCCGGCTCTGCCCCTAGTGGACAGAGCTGCGCATATCCTTCCCCCTCTGAGTCGCCCTGGGAGACGCGACAGGGACTGAAGCCCAGCCGAGCCACGCAATCCTGGGCAGATCACTTTTAATAAAGTCATTAAAAAGGAGAAGAAGTCTTCTGGCCCTGTTTCTTTCACACAGGGTTGTGTGAAAGCTTCTAAAGCAGCTGCTTTGGAGTCAAAGAGCCAGCATTAATAGTCCTTGTCATCTATTTCCAGCTAAATCACACTTAGGAGCATTTGAAGGGGTTAGGAACGAGCGAGAGACCGGACCTCTGAGTGTTTTAGATGATGACATTTCTTTTTCTTATCTTCTACATAGATAGGAAGGGTGAGTTTGGCTCACATCTCCACTACAAGGCTCAGAAGGTCACAAGACTTGTAGTTTAAAGACCTTTTAAGTATTTATTGGCCAATAAAACATTGCCAACAAGGATATGTATGTTTCTGACCCAATCCTTCAATATTTCATCTTGTGGACTCATGCTACAGTGTAAGCTTTCTAAGCTAATCATGAGTTTGTGACATAGAAACACAAAGCAGTGCATTTTCACCTTGGTGTTTATATTTAAAACTTTTATTTTTTCTACATCTTAAATTCTAGAAGGTGAAACTTTACTCCAATTAGCTTAATATGCCTGTGCTTTATATTATTAATCTGCAATCTCGCTTGTGCGCCTAAGTTTGGAAGCCCTTTCCAAGGTCTCAGCTCAAATCCTGTGTTTAACTCTAGGCCTTGGCTAACAGGCCCAAAGATCTGAGAAGCCCCTGCATTTCAGTTTCCAACAACACTGATGCTGTCAGTTCCAGAGTGTCCAGGATGCGTGTTGCAAGTCAACTCTTTCAGGATCAAGGCGGCTGCCAGGGGGCTGCTTGTGGCCTCTGACAGCCCACTGCTCAGGGCTTGCCAGCGCCTCAGCCCCTCAGGGGCTGCCCCAGCCCAGCCAAGCTGCCCGGCAGCAGCGCCGCAGCCCCACAGCAGCTCCAGAGCAGCCCCATGCAGAGGCACCTGGGAGCCCTCAGCAAGGCAGCCAGCAGCACACGGGCAGGAGGACACGGCTGGCGCTTTCTGCCTGGCACAGGGCTTGTGGCCATCTCCAGGCACCACTCTGAGAGGGATCCCCGCAGCTCCGGCCCCTGCCCAGCCGCTCTGTGGGCAGCACAAAGGCTTCAGCAGAACCCCAAAGGCCAAGGGGCTTCTGGCCATTTCCCCTGCAGCACTGCACGCCTGGGCAGCTGGCTGAGTGCAAGCACCGTTTTCATCCTCCTCCCCTAAGCCCTACCGATCCTCCCAAGGAAAAGATCCTGGAAGTCTGTCTACTATACATATTTTTATTTACATACAATAGAAAAATTAAAATATGAACACAAAAATCTTGAATAAAAAGAAAATCCCTGCTGGCTCAAGTGGCCCCAGCAGACAAGACTCTTCCAAATCAACTTTACACAGAGTTCCAGCAGAACAGCAAGGCTCTGTGGCACAGGCGAGGCCGTTTCTTCCATGTGCTGCGGAACTCATCTCGCAGCTTACGCCACGTGGAGTAGGGAGCCCTCTGTACAGCCCGCAGAACGAACCCAGCTTCAGCTGACAGATTTCTGATGGCAGGACTGCTGTCATATGCCATTTCTTCCAGGGCTGCAAGAGAGAGGAACAGAGCCATGATCACATTCCGCATCTGCGGGAAGCCGAGGAGAGACCCCTGCAAGGGCCATCCCAGCCGGCTGTTGCCATGGCCAGGAGGGAGCAGGGAGCAAGGGGATCAGCCCGAAGCTGCTGGCCACAAATCCCCCATGCGGCCCTGAAATGTCAGTGTGCTCTGCCCACGGGAGCAGAGCCCTCCGCAGCTGGGGGAGGACTTGCAACTCCCCCCGGCAGCCCCCGCTGTCTGCCCGCTGCCCTCACTCACCAGTGCAGATCAGCTGCAGCTCCTGCTGCTGCCCCCTCAGGTGCCGCCCGGCCATGCCTGTGAACACAGAGCCTGTCACGGCGCCAGCTGCACAGCTCCCTGCCAGCGGCGCTGCCGGCGCTGTGGCCACACGGGCTGCTGGCCCGGCAGGGCTCAGCCCGGCCCTTGCCGCACGCTGCCGCCCCAGGGCACGGCTGCCAGAGGGCGGCAGCAGCAACGCCCAGGCCAGGGGGGGCTCCACGGCGCCGGGCCCGGCTGGCGCTGCCGGGGCAGCAGGCGGGGCTGGGGCCGAGCTGCGGCGGGCCGGGCCGGGGAGGGGAAGGGAAGGGCAGCCCGGGATCGTGGCTCACCCATGAACCTGATGGCCGCTGCTCGCAGGGACTCCTGTGGGCTCTCCACGTAGCGCAGGGCCCGGCGCAGGTGCTCGGCCGCTCTGCTCCTGTCCTCTGCCAGCTGCAGAGAGCGGCAAGAGGGAAGGGTTGGCGCGGGCTCAGCCCCTGGGCCGGGCGCTGCCTGCGCCCAGCCCTGGCCTCCCCTGGCCGCACAGCCCTGAGGCGCGGCCAGCAGCCGCTGGCCAAGGGCTCCCGAGGGCAGGGGGCAGAGGGCCAGCTGCTGCCCGGGGAGCCGCCGTGCCAGCCCGCAGCCCCACCGGGCCGGGGCTCCATGGGCACCCGGCTGGGGCCCACGGGAGCCTGGAAAAGAGCCCGCGCGGCCTCTGTCTGCAGCAGCGGGCAGGGGCACAGCTGCCAGCCCACACACTGAGCACCACCCTCAGGGGCCTTCTCCGGGCTGAGGCTGGGGATTTGCGGCGGCTCTTACCAGGCCCTCGCCGAACCTCCATGTCTGATCCACCTGGAGCATTTGTTCAATATCCCTCCTTTTCAGGAATCTGGCTGCAGAATGCAGCGTTTCCCGAGAGGCCTGGAGAGCACCACAGAGGCACAGATGGCCCCACAGGCCAGGGCACAGGAGGATCCCAGTGCCACAGCCAGGACGAGGCTGCAGCCTGCAAGGTGCTTGGGCAGGAGGCAGCCCAGCCCCCTCCCAGGGGCAGCAGCTGGCCACAAGTGCTTACCTCAGCAACAATCTTATTCCCATCGTGGCAGTGGAAGGAGAGTGGGACCAGGCTCTGGCGCACGTGGCACTTCAAGGCCTTTCTTCCATCTTCTGTTACTAACTCCAGCATCTCTTGGAAGACACACATGGAGCTCAGCTGCACCTGGCTATCATCCTGAATGAAAGGAAAGGCAAAAGACCTCAGCATCAGCTGCTTCAGGCCCCCAGAGCACAGGCCTTCATCTCCACAGGGCACCAAGTGTCCAGGCAGCAGCCAGTGGCTGTGGCTGTGGGCACAGAACCTTACATGGTCAAAAAGTGGCAGGAGCGCTTCAGCCAGCTGCAGGGCGATGGGGGTGGGTATTGGGGCACCATTATCCAGCAGCAAATATCTGAGTAGAAGAATGGTCATCCTGATCACATTGCTTTCATTTTCATGCAGGAGCTCCACAAGCCTTTCAGTCAGGCTCCGCATTTTTTCAGCCTGTGTGGAACACAAGTTTGTGAAAGGCCACCCTGCTGCCGCAGGGCCCAGAGGCCTAAGGCCTGTCCTGAAGCACTGGGGCAGCTGAAGCGGGAGGCAGGAGAGCTGGGAGCAGCTGCCTCAGCTCCCGAAGCCCAGGCAAGGCCGAGCAACTGCGTTGCCCAGCCCCACGCTGCTGCCTGCACGGCTTCAGCCACTGCCCCCTTCTCACCATGGAGGGATTCTTGCCCAGCACTCTGAAGCCTCTGAGTGCCAAATGACGCCTCTCCCTCTGCTCGCTCTGCAAGTTGTCTGACAGGATGTCCAGAACACTGTCACTGCATTCCTTCAAGCCGAGGCACTCGAGGACCTGAAAGGCACAGGGCTGTGACAGGGAGCCGGCCGGCAGGAGCCCAGAGCCGTGCCGGGCTGGGCCCAGGCAGCAGCACAGGGCACGGACACCGTCCTAGGAGTTGTGGACATGAGAGGGCAGAGAGCTGGGAGACAGCTCAGGGAGGTAGTGCACCTGGAGAAGGCATGAGGGGACTTGGAAAGCTGCCAGATGGAGCAAAGTTTCCAGCTTCCCCAGAAAAGTGCTTCTCTTCCCAGTGCACTGCCGTGGCCTCAAAGGCACCCAGGGACCAGCAGGCGTGGCTCTGGAAGCCATGTGATTCATGGGGGAATTGAAGCCTGGCCACAAGCTGCTTACTTGTTCTGGCCTGAAAGCACCCTTCTCCACGAGCAAATGCAGCAGGGTGACACTGGTCTTAAGTTTAAGGAGCTGAGAGTTTGCTCTGAACCCAGTGCCCATAGTGCTGGTGTCTTCCTACTGAAAGCTCTTGGTGAATTGAGATGTAGGAAGGGGCAGGAAGCCGGGCAGGTTGCATGCAGTGCTGCACACACGGTGCTGGGCTGAGCAGGGACAGCAGGCCCAGGTCAGGGTGGCTGCAGGTACCTGCGCTGTGCTGCAGAAGCGGCCACGGCTGGACTCCTGCTCTTGTGTGCGCTCCAGGGCTGCATCTGGCAAAGAGCGAGTGCAGCCAGAGCTGAGGGGCTGTGGGAGAGGCCGGAGAATACAGCCCAGCCCTGCGCTGCCCAGGCAGGGAGAGCGCCAGCATGGCCCAGGGGATGGAGCACGACCACTGCAGCATGTCTGCACGGCCCCTCTTCCGTCCTGTCCTTGGGCATGTCTCAAGGGGATTGCATGGCACGGCATGGCATGGCACGGCACGGCACGGCATGCCATGCCATGCCATGCCATGCCATGCCATGCCATGCCATGCCATGCCATGCCATGCCTTGCCATGCCTTGCCATGGCGCCAACCTGGCTGCAGGCACCAGTCCTGCGGCCGAGCTCTGCTACTCACCCTCCTGCAGTGGATGGAATGGCACCACCTCCTCGGCCTCCACTGCTGGGGCAGCTGCAGGGCCTTCTTCCTCCTCCTCCACCCAGGCCAAGTTTGGCACTCTCGACAGTCTCTGCTCCTTATCTCTGATTGGATTTGTGGCCAATTGCAGGAGAGATGCCTTGAAAATGCTCCAAGTCACCAAGTCCTGCAGCTGTGCCTGAGAGCCACCTTCAAGAGAGAAGCCGCAGGAACGCTGCAGGATAGCAAGTCTTGCACTCGGTCTCAAGGGCTCCTGCCACAAGGACAGGAGTCTTCTGTCAAGTATTGTGGTTTGCAGTCGAGGGCGCCTGCGGCAGGGATGGGAGATGCTTCCGAAAAATTCTCAGTCACCAAGTCCCACAGTCTGGCCTTGCAGGCTCCTGCAAAAGAGAACCTCGGCAAGGCCACAGATTAGCAAGGCCCGCAGTCTTTCCACGAGGTCACCTTTGGGAGTAACACCTTGGATAAGCTCCAAGTAGGACACGAACGAGCGCGCTGTGCGGGGTCTCCTCACGGCACTGCTCTGTCCCGTCCTGTCCCGTTGCGTGCTCCAAGCACTGTGGCCTGCTCCTGTCACCGCCAGCTCCTTTGTCACCATGTGGCACAAAGGGCCCTTGGACACCCGGTTCAATGTCACAGTGACCGTGCTGCAGCGTGTCACCAAGGGCCCTTGCACACACTGCCGCCTGCCCTGGGGCCGCCCCCAGCCCAGCCAAAGTGGCCCAGGCTGGAAGGAATGCCTGGCCCCAGGTGTCTAACGCAGCCCCACAGGATCTTTAGGAAGGGCTCAGAGCATCAGCAAACGCTGCCCTGCTCTGCAGGCTCAGGGCAGCAGAAGGAGCCCCCAGGGCTGCCGACGCAGCCGCACTGGGAAGGGCACGGGGCCTTCCAGGGAAGCTGGCACGGCCTCCTTGGGACACGTCCCGGCCTGTGGCCATCCTAAACCCACGGGTGTGACTCGCACAAGGAACGTGTGGGCCCGGGCACCAATGCTGCTCTGAGCCCTGGGGCCCGGGCAGCGCTGCCATCAGCAGCTGTGGCACAGTCCCAGCCCAAGCAGAGCTGCCAACCCCGAGCCCTGACAGCGCTGGTGCCCGTCTCCTGCCCCAGAGACCTGTGCCCCTGGGGGGCTTCTGTGCCACAGGGAGCCAAAGCCCACGTGCACTGGGGGCTGTGCTCCTTCCTGCAGGGGCTGATGGCTGGAGCACCTGGAGCAACTGCTGGCAACACTTGGTCCCTGTCAGATAATTCTGCTTCTTCCTGAAAGGAATTTTTCCATAGCAGGGATCAGCAGCTGCACAAACGCAGCAACAGCTACTGCATTTCACAGACCAGAGGGACTCTACAGAGACACAAATATGTCTCTTTGGACTTTTCTGCAAGTTTTTCATGCCTTCTGGAATAAAAAATCAGTTGAGTTTAAAGTTTATTGCAGCACTGTTTGTGTGTCTGAGGTTAGCACGTAACATCCCATGCATTGGGAAAGTGCATAGACAGGGATAACTCTCAGAGGAGAAAGAGGTTTTCTGTGTCTCTGAGTATGGTGCAAGCACCCTAAAGGAGCAGCCAATGCAAGTGCTGAAAATAGACTTGCTTCTTCTTGTGCTCGTTCCTGAGCCCGCTCTGGTGCTCTTTCTGTGGGGTCCAGAGCCACCGGGGCAGCAGCGACTCCGCAGCCCTGCTGGAGGAGACACGGCTGCCGTCCCCATGGTGGCAGCAGCTCTGCGGGCCCAGAGCTCTGGGTCAAGGGGGCCTCGGTCACGACACCTTGGTCCGGACAGCTGCCAGCCCTGCCTGGCTGCCTGCTCTGCCTCTGCCCCTTACTGGCAGCATCCAGACAGCAGCCCCTGGAGGGCCCGTGCCCTCCATGACGGTGCTGACACCAAGTATTGGGCACTAGGGGATCAGGGCTCCACGGCGCCGGGCCCGGCTGGCGCTGCCGGGGCAGCAGGCGGGGCTGGGGCCGAGCTGCGGTGGGCTGGGCCGGGGAGGGGAAGGGAAGGGCAGCCCGGGCTCGTGGCTCACCCATGAACCTGACAGCCGCCTCTCGCAGGGGCTCCTGTGGCCTCCGCAGGTAGCGCAGGGCCCGGCGCAGGTGCTCGGCCGCTCGGCGCCTGTCCTCTGCCAGCTGCAGAGAGCGGCAGGAGGGAAGGGTTGGCGCGGGCTCAGCCCCTGGGCCGGGCGCTGTCTGCGCCCAGCCCCGGCCTCCCCTGGCCGCACAGCCCTGAGGCGCGGCCAGCAGCCGCTGGCCAAGGGCTCCCGAGGGCAGGGGGCAGAGAGCCAGCTGCTGCCCGGGCAGCCGTGGTGGTGGCCTGCAGCCCTGCGGGGCCAGGGCTCCATGGGCACCCGGCTGGGGCCCACGGGAGCCTGGAGAAGAGCCTGCGCCGCCCGGGGAAGGGAGCAGCGTGTGAGGCGCAGGCTGGTGCCCCTGGCTGCAGCACTGGACCTGGACTGAGTCCAGAATTCAGACCTGACAGAACATGGCTTCACAGTTACATTCACACAAGAACAGATATCCAGAGCTCTGGGCAATCACGCAGCAGGTTTTTGTTTCCACGTGGCAGGGTGGCAGAAATGCTGCAGTCTTCTTTGAAGCATCTCCTTCAGAAGCCGCTTAGAGCAAGGCCGCAAGAGCAGCCATTTCAAGTCCATGCACACACACACAGCACAGATAGCTCAGCAGAGCAAAGACAGGAAGGGCCTTTGTATGATGTATTCCAGCAAAGGTTTACTGCATCCACCATGCCGAAGGGATCGGGGAGACAGACCTGGACATATGCTCTGCACCAGGTTACATAGGAGGCAGCCGACCCTGTAAGCAGAGCAGAGCCTTTTCCCCAGCTCTGATGGATTTCTGCCTGCTGCTGGCCCCTGGCCCCCATGACCCACTGCACTCGCACTGAGTCACCTACAGGATGGCTGGTGCCTATTGATTTGCTGATGGAACGTGAGGGGCACTGAGGGAAAGGTGGGTGTCCCAATGCTGAGGGCACACAGAGGTCACTGAGCACACTTGAGGCTTCCCCAGCAGATTGCCGGTTCCTTCTGTGTCACTGAAGGGAGGGCAGAAGCCCTGCATGCCACTGAGGCCAGCGAGAGTCCCTGAGGCGAGGCGGGTGTCTGTTGTGTTCCTCAGGGTACGGTGATGTCACTTGAGGGGGACATGCGTGTTGGGAATTTTGCTGCTAAGGACTGGAAAAGTACCAAAGTTTGGCTAATTCCAAGTCCTGCACCTGTGTTGATAGCATGTCCTTGGGCCTAGCTGTAGTGTGATAACAAACAGTGAAAGAGACATGAGAAAAGAGAGATGTAACCCCTAAAGAATGAGGATGAGTTAATGCTATAGTTTAACCAATAGATTGCTTGGCTTACAGAACATTCATAAGCTTATTGCTTGCTGTATAAGTGTTTGATACTTTTTTCAATAAACTGGACCAGATGGACCTGAGGGACCGGGACCGGACCAGACCTGAGGGGCCTGTGATGAACCAACTGGTGTCCTGGTCCCCTTCCTTCAACATAATGGTGACCCTGAACGCTGACCCCTCTCGTCTTGACTAAAAGAAAAAGGGCGAGAGAGCACGCCACGGTCAAGGAAGTTGGAGCTCGGTCTCGTACGCAGCCGAGACAGTGCCGGAGCTTTGAAGCACCCTTGGGGTTCACATCGGTGACTCAAGCCACCTATGTGCTGCCGGAGCCTGGAAAGCTGCAAGAGCGCTCGCGAAAAATAAAAAGAGGTATGAAAAAGGCAAGCAGCATATAAGTTATTAGCCGCGTATCTAGAATGGCGAGAAATAAAGGGGATAAATTTGTTATTAGCCTACAGGTACGCTGAAGAAATTTTCCTTAACCCCCATACGGTCTATGAACTTTCAGAACAGAGAAAATCTGGGGATATACTGTGGGAAGCAGTGTTAGAAGATGATAAAACAGCAAAGAAACTGAGCCACCCATGGCAAGTGATACACCACACACTGCTTCAGCATATTTCTGAATGCAAAGCAGTAGCCGTGGCTCGGGACGCCTGCCAGGCTGTCCTACTCCAAACTCGGCATGGGCACAGCGGCGGTAGCGCAGCCGCAGGGGGCCGCGGCGGAAGCCGAGCCCAGCGCCGCGGGAGCCGAGAGAGGCGGGGGCCGCGCCGCACCCAGCGCGGAGGAAGCCGAGCCGAGCAGCCGCGGGGGGAGCGCCCCGACCAGCGGCGGCTGCAGCGGAGCCAGCCTGCCGGCGCGTCTTGTGAAACAGAGCCCAGCGCGGGGGGGGGCTCACCCGCTCCGAAGCTTCAGTTAAACAGCCGTAAAAAATATGACTCTTGTCAACAAAAGAAAGATTCCTACTGCAATTAAGAGACCAGTGATAATAAACAAACGACACCAAGGACCATTGCGCCAGCGTTTCTCACCTAAGTGTTAAAAGGGACTTTTGTTTTTTCTAACAGACTTTAGACATCAGAAACCCAAAATAACTTAGTTAGTAGAACATCAAACTCCAAAACTGTATTTTGAAAAATTTAAAAATGCTAAAAACAAGTTAAAGTGGTTGTAAAAGTGAAATGTAATAAGTGTATTTTTTGTATTTTTTAAGCTTTATTTAGATGTGATAAATGTAAAAGCAAATACTGAATTCAAAAGAGTTATTCTACAGCTATACCTTAAACAGTGTTTTATTCCAGTGGTATGCAATGTAGCTTTGCTGTTTTTTAAGAGAAAATGTATTTTATATAGCGTTTATAATAGACTTGTGGAGTTAAAAATAAATACACACAATGAAAAAAGAACTTAGAGGAAAAATTAAAAAATGAAAGACCCAGAATTTTTTGATGACATGGTTTTAGCTCAAGTCCTGAAAGCTAAATTAGGAGTGATACACATTTTAAATAAAGAAAAATAGTTTCGGTATAGATTAAAAGGTATAGATTAAAAGTTTTATTGAATTATTGATATAGAAGGTAATGCATGAACACAAACTTTAAATAATATTTGTGTTAAAAAGATTTGAGCTAAGAAATGTCTGTTTTACACAAGGAAAACATCTGTTGATGTATTTCCTCAAAAAGACACTTTATAGAATTGCTATATAATTGTTTTTAAATAAGAATTGTTTCCTTTCTTTAATTTCAAAGGAAATTTTTGTTTTTTAAAGTGGTGCTTCCTACTCCAAAGCCACTTAAAAAAACATAATAATAATATAAATAAAATAATAAAATATAAAATAAATAATAAATAAAATAATATTAAATAATAAAATGAATAATAATAAAATAAAATAATATTAAAAATATGAAAAAAATGAAATAATTAATAATTTCAAATTTTAGTTAATAAAGGTTTGGTTTTTAAAAGCATGTGATTAGCAAAACATACAACATTTGGTATTCATTTTGGGATATCACTTGCTTTTTATCATAATTGCAAACAAACAAACTTTTGTTGACCAAAAGTTTTCTGTTAAGATTAAAAAAAGTTTAAGTTGTGTAGAATTTAAAACCAGCTGATTTTTATTAAAATTAAGTTTAGGTGATGTTGAGTTCTGTTGGGTTTAAATATTTTAAGTTTAAGTATTTTAAATCTAAATGTTATTGAGTTTAAGTGACGTTAGATAGATTTATGCTTTTATGATAGGCGTTTATTTTATGACCTGTGTGCAAAGTGTTGTTGTGAACATTAGAGAGACTGTAGTTAAAAGAGACAATTAGAAGCATTTGTGAGTGTAGCCATTTCTGTTTGAAGTATATTTGCTGTTTGAGAATAGAAAGCAAACTTACCAGACAATTGACGCAGATGAAACCTGCGCGCATGTTACTCCTTTAGCTTATTTTTGTGGGTTATATTAGCACTCCTGAGTTTTGTTTGAGCCTTGTAGCACATAGAATTCTTTTTGTATTTGTTGTATAGCACGTCTTGTAATTAGTGATAGCCTTTTTGGTTTGTTTTCCTGGCTTAGATCCCTTGTAAGAGAGAAACCCTGCTAGCTAAAAATACTGTTTAATTATTAGAATCGCCTATTTTTGTGTTGCTAAGAGTGTAACACAGTTAGCCCATAGAATTTTTTTTTTTTAAAAACAAAAAAACAGGGGAGATGTTGGGAATTTAGCTGCTAGAGAATGGAAAATTACAAAGCTGTGGCTAATTCCAAGTCCTGCACCTGCATAGATAGCAGTGTCCTTGGGCCTGGCTGTAGTAGGATAAAAAACAGCGAAAGAGACATGAGAAAAGAGAGATGTAACCCCTAAGGAATGAGGAAGAGTTCATGGTATAGTTTAACCAATAGATTGCTTGGCTTACAGAATATTCATAAGCTTATTATTTGCTGTATAAGTGTTTGATACTTTTTTCAATAAACTGGATCTGAAGGACCTGAGGGACCGGGACCGGACCGGACCTGAGGGCCATGATGAACCAACTGGTGTCCTGGTCCCCTTCTTTTGACAAGCTTGCTCAGGCTGGGGGAGATTTCAAGAGACAGCAGGAGGCTCCCTTTTTCTCTATGCTCCCCTTTTCTTTATGCTTCTTAAAAATCCCTCCCCTCTTCCCACTAACTGTGCAGGCACTGTTGGATGCAGCTTCCAGGGGCAGATTTCTTCTTGCTGTGATAGTGCCAAGCTCGCAGGGCCCTGCAGGAGGGACCTCTGCGAGCAGTGAGATTTACACTCTTTAACAGCAGCCATGTCCCAGTGAAGCGGTCAGGCTGGGCAAGGATTGTCCTTCTTGGACGGCCCGGCCAGCTATCCAGCACCGCTAGCAGCAGGGCAGCAGTGTCCCCATCTCCGTGGCTCCGGACAGCGCCTGAGGCAAACGCCCTGTGCTGTGACAGCAGCCACACCTTGCGGTGGGACGTGGCACGGCTTATGGCTGCAGCCAGCAGAAAAAAGAGAGCGCTCTCCAGCTGTGGGGAATCCAGGTTCACCGAGTCCCAGCCGGACAGGGAAGGGGGGAGACACTTGGAGCAGCTTCTAAGGAGGGAGGGAGACAGGGGAGGAGTCAACCCTCTGGCGAATAGAGTTTTAGAGGGGAGTGGGATACAAAAGATTGACTTAGAGAGAACCCCAATGGGGATAACTTGAGGATGGGGCCCTGGTCCCTGAACCAATCACTCAACGCTCTAGCTGGAAGTTTCTGGAGAGAAGGGCGCGAGCACCAAGTGACGGACAGGGCACCGGAGAGGGATTTGAGAAAGGATACATAAGTCTCCAAGGCAACTGGGAAGGAGGTTGGATAACTGGCAGTACAAGGGAAGGAGAAGATAACCAGCGCAGAACCATTACATGATAGGGGGAACAGAAAAGTCCAACTTCTACAGAAACAACACAACATCCCAGGACAGTCCTGGCACTGCCAACATGTTTTCCCTCTGCAGTTTGCAGTAACAGTCAAGGAGCATCCAAACTCTTGCAAAGCAAAGCTTGTTTAAAGGATGGGTTTAGTGCCGGTGAGCTTCCAAGGACTCCTCCTTTGAAGCAGCCTATGCAAGGGGATTGTGAAGTGTCCCTGTACCCTCCGAGTTTCAGACAGAGCTGGGAAACCATGTAACCCTCCCCTACCCGTCCCCAAGAGCAGACAAGATGCCGTCCCCCTTTCCCGGAGCTGGGGGATGGAAAGGAGGCTGCAATGGCAGTGATGGGTGGGTTTGTGGCCGTCCCATTTCCAGCAGTCTCTGCCTTCCCCCACTGGCCTCGCGGGTGCTCTGCAGCTTCTCCCCGTCAGAATACCCTCTGCCCCTGTGCAGAATTCAGGAGTAATGCACAGTGTCTCCCCTTCCCAGAAATCAGGCTGTGTGAGTGTGTTTGCATATGTGCACATGCCAAGTTTTAGCCCAAAGAGAGTTTTAGAGCTGACTTACAACCCACTGAAATAATTTCATTATGGAAGCAGTGACAGAACTTGATAGTAATGCACCCGCACCACTCCAGTGCCGGGGGTTTATAGGGCATTTATGAGGTGTGTGTGCAGGAGGCGACATCCCCAGCACACGCAGAGCTGGCAGTACCTGGCTGGAACCCTTCCAGCGAGGGGCTGGTGGCCCCAGGGTGTCTGACAGCACTGTGGAGGTGGCTCCTCACACAGCAGACCTGGGAAAGGGACAAGGACATGAGTTCAAATAGCTCACGGCAATGGTTGGCAGGAGCTCCTGAGAAATTCTTCTCCTTAGTTCTGATGGGCAACGACAAAACAAATTTGGTGGGTGCAGCTATTGATCATCTTCAGGTGAGCTCAAAGCAGAACTCTTCCTCCAACCCATGCTGGAGATTATCTGCTCTGTAGTGCGGCCCACTGGCCTCAGAGCCTTGTAGCAGTGCGTTTCTGCTGCCACAGGCCATGAAATGAGATGTTCTGGCTGGTGCAGTTGTGTTTGAGGAAGCTGGGACACCTCTGAACAGCCAGGACACTCATGAGCATCACTGGGGACCAAGTATTAATTAGAAATTAAAATTTCATCTGCAGTCATCTTGCATTACTGCTGTTAAGAGGACAAGTCTTCCATTGCCCTGTGATTTCTGAGTGTGCAGAGTCATGGCTAAAGCTGGGCTGGAGACAAGAAAGAGGAATTTTGGCCAATTGGCCACTAATTCGTGTGTGGGTGGTATTCAGCACCCAATTTGCTTTGCAGAACCAGTAAAGGTGAGACACTATTGTAAACCTGAAAAAACATGTTTGTGCTACAGCACTTGATTCCAAAATTGTCCTAGAAAAGAACAGATACACTTTTGTAAAAAAAATGGTGTGGTTTCTATTGCCCATCCCTCTACTGTGTGAGAAGCTGCCTGGAGAGCAATACTTGTTCAGCTGATGTTCTGAAGGGATTGATTTGGAAGCTATGACAAAAATGCAGTATGAGCAAAACACCAGCTTCAGTTTATAGAGTCAGGCATCGCAAAAGCTGGAAATGATCTCCAAGGTAAATGAGTCCAGTCTTTGACCTGGTATCTGCACTTAGCTGATCTGCAGGGATCTCTGTGATGCCATTTTTAGTGAGTTCACCTATGGAGTTTATGGGGTGAGCACAGGAAACAGAGCCCAGATTTGACACATGAACAAAATATGTGGGATTTCCAACTCCCCACGGCCCTCGGGTCACCTGTGCAGCTGCTCACCTCTTGCCTGGCACCAGCTGCTGCGAGCACCGCAGAGAAACAGGATTTTAGCCTCCAAAGACCTCTGTGGTTTGACTCCCTCATCTGTGTGTCACAGGGCCCAGAAGATCAGCTCTGTGCTGCAGGGAGCTGGCAATTCATCTATTTAGCACTTTCCTGGCAGTGCAAGAGGTAAGAATGGGAGAGCTGGACAGCAAGGTCCAGCTTCATCATTTCTGGTAAGATCAGATGAAAATACTGAGGAGTTATTTTAACGTGAGAATAGGGAATAGTTTTAATATTCAATATGATTAATTTACAACAAATTCTAAGTAGATTAGCTGTACATACACCATGTTTCTTTCCCTGGATGATCATTTATCCACATAACATTGCAAACCAACAATTAGAGCAGCATTCCCTGTGCTCTGATAATACTCTCTGGTGTTCCCAAGCTCAGGCTGCTCAAGTAACGATGCATGGGCTGTGCAGCAGCTGAGCGTGGCTGTAACAGCATTGGGGAATCACGAAGCATCATGCAGGAAGGCCTGGGACTCCTGTGCCAATGGAGTTTCAGGGCAAAACTTGTAGTAAGCTGGTGTTTTCTTGCTTCCAGTCTTTTCCTCCTGGCTGTTAAATAGTGGCCAGAGGATGAGGTTGGTTGTGGCCTGGTTTATCTGCAGTTCCAAAACAATGCATCACTCTGCAGTCCTGTGAGGGAAGCCTTTGGTATCTTTCCAGTCTTTAGCTTTCCTCAATTATTCATCTGAGGGTTGCTTAATTGCTAAGTCTCCTACTTTTAGATAATATGAGGAGGCGTGAAGGAATGCTGTTCAGACACAAACTGGTCCCTTCTCAGCTTCAAAGGGCAAACAGAAATTCTCTCCCTGTTCTGTCTCTCGGGCTGCGGTGACACCGATGGCTCTTGCTGAGCTCTTGCCAAGGCTATAGCCAGGGCTCAGCCCTTTCCCATCTCCTCCTGGGCAGCAGGAGCACTCTGGGACTGGTTGTGAGAGCTGTGTCCTGAGAGGAGTGCAGGCAATGTGTGCAGGAGGAACCTGTGGTGGATTCTGTGTGTCATATTTCAGCAGACATTCACTGCAGCCTGCTGCACAGTGAGACAGTTCCTGGTGTCTGTGTAACCAGGTACTTGGTCAGATGTTAAGAAGAAATTCCTCCCTGTGAGGGTGGGCAGGCCCTGGCACAGGGTGCCCAGAGCAGCTGTGGCTGCCCCTGGATCCCTGGCAGTGCCCAAGGCCAGGCTGGACACTGGGGCTTGGAGCAGCCTGGGACAGCGGGAGGTGTCCCTGCCATGGCAGGGGTGGCACTGGGTGGGCTTTGAGGTCCCTCCAGCCCAAACCAGTCTGGGATTCTGTGATTCTTCTGTCTTTATTTTCACTTGTGAATTGATTCCAAGTCTACAGTGGTTTCAATGCCTGAAACCACTCACTGGGGTTGCTCCATCCTTGTGTGCACCTGGAGGAGAAGATGGTGAGCACGCAGCTTACAGTCCTGCTGCCCTTTCTCCCAAAACTATAAACACCAGGCTTTTCTCAAGTTTCCTATTTTCAATCCACTCTCACCCCTCAAAATCTTGCCTTTTGTCAGTCCTCGAATAAGCCCCATTTCTCTCTGGCATGGTGGGAATGTGCAGGATTTCTGCTGGGTGCCTTGATGCCTATAGGTTTTGGGGTCAATGAGCTTATGCAGAGCTGTGCTCATGCTGGAAGATAAACCTTGTCTTTAAAGAGTCTGGAAGAGCAGTAAGGAGGATTATAAGCTCCTCACAGCAAAAGCTGTGTCCACTTGGCACCTACAGCCATTCCAAGGCAGACTGTGAAGTCTCCAGAACAGTTTGATGATGCAGTGTTAAAACAACTTTCTGCCTGTGCTGGTAAACTGCCATGGCTGAACTACCTATAGCTAAAGAACCACATATGAATTTGCATTTTCAGAGGGAATTTCCTGTGAAGTTTGAATGTGCTTTTTTAGTGACAGCAGCCTATTCAACACTGCCTTGGCTCACCTGAAGCACTCTTGGCTTTCACTGAGTGTCCACGTTCACATAGTGGCTGTTGAATTATCAGAGAAGCTGTTCCTTGTTTTCCAAGAAACCGTTCTGAATTCTCCACTAAATGCTAAGTAGAGCTCTGTTGTGCTGCCATTTTTGGTGAGATTTCAAATGGTTTATTTTTGTGCTATGCTGAATTTTAATAATTGCTATAAGTATGCTATTAGTCAAAATGAGGGAGAAAGAAACCCAATTATTGAACTAGACTGCTGTGACTGGAATCTACAGCTGAGATATTAAAGCCCAACTGTCATGCTTAACAATTAACCTGCTGGTCATACTGGAAGAGAAAATGAACATTATTAATGAGATAACTGACCATTATTTCTTTTTTCTCCCACCATTAGAACAATATGTTGCAGTATATCAATAAACAATAATTTTACATCATATACACTGGGTGCTTTCAGCAGTGCTTTGCTATCTCCTGCTTTCCCAACACCACTTTTATGGAATTAATGCTTTTTTCCAAGTTTCCTTTGCTGCCTTGGCCTGTGTACGGCCTGAGGGAGCCAGTACAGGCTGCAAATGTTACTCAAAATGCCCTGTTTGCACCTGAACCCGAAAGGAATGATCCACATCCCCATTGACAGGGACCTATTTGTGAGGACTTTCTGAGCACTCTGAAGCTTCTGATTCAGCTTCTCACTCAGCACAGCTCCTCCTCCTGCTGCAGCCGAAACCTTGGCATTGTGGAAGAGTAAATGCCTCTCAGGCCCAGTGGGTTGGGAGACAGTTCTCTGCACAGTAAGGCACCTGCCCACCCTGAAAGATGTGCTGATATAACCTGGAAAGGCCCACCTTTGTTGGAGAAGCTTCATGACCAAGACATTCCCCAAATTATTTCAGAAACCTGGTGTCTTTCAGTGATAAATGTTTTTGCAGAGAGGATTGATAGGTTCTGCTTAAGCTGTGCCCTCAGACACATGTGGGAGCAACGTCACAGGCTGTGCCAACCAACCAAGCCCAGCAGGCCGGGAGGAGAGCCCAGGGCCAGCAGAGAGCTGAGAGAAGGCCCTGCTCTAGAACTGAGGGAGTTGCACCAGAAGCAAACAAAGATGGTAACTTGAAGAGATTCCCTCTGTGCTCAAAGTTTGACTGAGAAGACTAAGACGGGAGCTTGTCAAAAATCCCAGGAAATATCTGGGAAAAGGTTTTATGTATGTTGGTTGTGACCAGGTACAAAGCTCCTGCGGGAATAGAGCCTCTGCAGCAGGCTGGCTGGCTGAAGGGGTCTTACTTCTTCCTAGAATAAAGATTACCACTGAAATGCAATTTTACTTTTTATTGTAAAAGGGGGAAATATTTTCCAGAACTCTAAAAGTAGTTTCAAAAATTTCAAAAATTAGTTTCTGTTGTGGAAACAGGAACAAAACATTTGGGGATTTCTCTCTACAAAGGATATTTCTAAATATTTCTAAGAATGAAAAGTGAAGACAAAATGGGGTCACTTTTTCTCTCGATTCTAAAACTACTTACAAAAATCTTTAAACACTATAGTAATTGGGAAGATATATTTGGGGGTGTCTTTCTTCAGAAAAACTATTTTGAAATACTTCTACAAATTTCTAATTTCTAAAACAGAAAACCTAAGCAAATGGAGTTGCTTTTTCTCAGGAGCCCCATGCTGCTGCCTGCCCCCTGGGCTCCCCCAGCCCTCAGGACCCCGCCGCTGGTCACAGCAGCCCCTGCCTGGCTCCTGCCTGCCCACACCGTGGACATCCATGGCTGCTCCTGGCCATGGAGCTCAGCCAGTGCGGCTGCCAGCCGGGCTGTGCTGCTGCTGCCACCCAAACACTGGGGTGACGGCACCTTCCCTTTAGTGCAACAAAAGAAAGGGCCACCACCTAGCCTGGCAGAGAGCAGGATTAACTTCAGTGTTGCTTAGAGGGCAGGGCCAGGGGGCTCAGGGGCAGAGGAAACGACATGTTAGTCTCAGGAGGGGCTGGAGGGTGCTGGGCTGCTCCTGGGGTCTATAGAAGAAGTCGAGACGGGAAAGAAGGAGATCAAAAAGGAGATGGGAGTAGCTTGGGGATATACATGGAGAGAGGAGGTGGCAGTGGGATCCCCAGGAGAATAGGAGATTTCCTTGTCGATGGCTGTTCTGGAGTCTTCTTCTCAGAATTCTTGACAGGGCTGCCCAGGCTCTTCTAACTGCTGGAGGAGCTGCTCCTGCTGTTTGGGTGTGAGGTGCAGCCGCCGTCTTACAACTCCTGTCCAGAGGTGGAACTGTGGAAAGAAGAGGTGGCTGAGGCCCCAGCTGCCAGCAGCACACAGAGACCCTCCTGCACAGCAGGGCCCAGAGCTGGCAAGGCTCCCCAGCACGGCTGGAGCTGCTGGCACAGCCTGGCCCAGCTGCACAGCTGCCCCTCACGGCCCCGGCCAGCAGGACAAAGCTCTGGGCAGGCTCCCTGGCCAGGAGTGGCCCCCAGAGCGCCTCTGCCTTTCAAGGGCAATCTCGTCCCTGCTCTTTCTCCTCCCCACCGTGCTTTGTCTCTGCCCTGTGCCCCTGGGGCTGCTCTTGGCCAGGCAGCCTCAGTGGGAGCCAGCACTGGCTGCAGCCCTAGAGAGCCCCCCAGGACAAGGCCCAGCAATTAGGAGGCCAATGAAAGCTCTGGGCAGCAGCAGAACCCTCAGCAGAGTTCTTTGGACAATCATGGACTGGCCACACCTACACTGCAGCCTCACTGGGAATGTTTCCTATGTACAGCAGACTTTCAAAAGAAGCTGTTTGAGGGAAAGGTCAACTAAACACTCACTGTCTCCTCTTCAAGTAAGTCCAAATTCGGACAGAGCATAAGAGGAAGATCAGATCCAAGACAAGCAGGCCTGCCAGTAACCCCAGACTGAAGCCTGTTCCCTGACAGAAACCCCTTCCAAGGCCCTTCTGGGCATCAGGAACATGTGCTGTGGTTCCAGCTGCACCTGTGGGAGCAATGGGGAGCATCAGCTCATTCTGCCATTCTTTCATTCTTTCCGCCTGAGAGGCCACAGAAGTGATTTTGCATAGACTGGTAGTGGGTGTGCTTGGTACATAATTTGTAGATGTGAGTTGCAGACATCTCAGTCCTTTCAGAGTGGTATGAGAAACCCACTCTCTGCCAGTTCATTGATTTTATTACTGTTTCAGTTTTCTTTTTTTTTTTTTTTGCTATACTCCATTGGCTTGGGGGTTTTGTTTGTCTTCGTTTGTTTTTGGTTTTGTTTTTTAATATTTTTTTCTGGTTTTTTTCAGGTTGGAAAGAGTTATAAAGATCCATATGACAACTGTACTCACTACACATGCACTGAATCAGCAGGCCAGTTTTCCTTGACTAGTACAATAAAGGTCTGCCTGCCATTTGAAGAAGCAAACTGTGTGCCAGTAAGTATTCTATAGCCAGAGAAAGACTTCTGTAATGAGCCTTGATCCTGGCCTGGGAGTTATAGTTGCTGAGTATTTCTTGATCTTTCCTTGTTTGAAAGAAATGTGCTTTTCCAGCCCTGTGTCCCGTGGAAAAAGCCAAAAATATTTGCAAACAAGCCCACACCATTTACATTGTTGTAGGATAAGCATTGGAACTTGAAAAAGAAGGGTATTGGAGCAATAGCAAGGAAGGATTTTCATCACTTGAGAAACATCAGTGTTATAAAATGCAATTGAACAAGTGGTGACTCATCATGGATCCTTGTGGGACTGATGAACAAAATGTCTCCTGATATGTGGTGTCCCATTAAGCAGGGAAATGGAACATGAATGAGCTGGCAGCACGGTGGATGCGGGCACGACGTTCTCGGTTTCCCCCAGAGCTGGGGCCTGCAGGCACCTTGCCGCCCCTTGGCACAGGCTGTGCCACCCAACAAAGCCCAGCAGGCCGGGAGGAGAGCCCGGGGGCAGCGCAGCTGCTTGGGCAGTGGCTGCTTGGAGGGACATGGGTCAAAGCCATCCCTGAGCAGCCACTGCCAGCCCTGGCCCTCCCTGCCCCGTGACAGCTCCCCCAGCCCCAGGGCACAGAGTCAGGCCCTGTCAGGACCCCGTGCAGCCCCTGCCCAGTCGGGAGCCAAGGCTGGCTCTGGACCTGGGCTCGCGGCAGGGCTCCTGCTCGGGGCTGCTCCTGTGCCTTGGGCCTCTGGGCACTCAGGGCCAGCTCTGGAGCAGCTGCAGCGGGAGGGACGTTGGTGGACGAGTCCCCTTTCCCCGGGGCTCTGAATGAGCTCCAGAGGTGCCTTCAGCTTTGCCTGCCGCCGGGCCATGCAAGGGCAGACCCTGGGGGAAGAGCTGCAGCCACACAGCCCCACCAAGGGCTGAGCCCTGCTGAGCCCAGCACAGCAATTACCTTCTGAGCCTGTGCCCGTGCCCATGCCTGTGTTTGGCTTGGCCTTCCTTCCTGCAGCAGGGGCTGCCAATCGGCCTCTGCTTCATTGGGGAAACACCTCCTTCTGTCCTGCCTTTTGGCCCATCACTTGAGAAACAAAAAGTACACCTTAACAGATGGAATGATTCTCCATTACTTTGATGGCATGTTCAGGACATCATGCTTATGCAAAATCGGGTAAACTCAACAAATCATCTGGTCTTTTTCAGCTGGGCCAGGGCCCACCCTCCTCCAAACATCTGCCAGTGCTGAGCAGAAGTTGTGAGTGGATCGTGCAGGGTGAGGGCACACACAGAATCACAGAATCACAGAAATTCTAGGTTGGAAGAGACCTTTAAGATCATCGAGTCCAACCCATGTTCTAACACCTCAACTAGATCATGGCACCAAGTGCATGGCTCTGTCCTGGCGCCTGCAGAGATGCCCCCCTGGCCGAGCTTTGGTCTCTCAGCTGGCAGCTCTCCCAGGGGAAGGGCCTTGACCTACCCTCACCATCTCCCAGAGGCTCAATCCTGAACGTGGGCTGGGAAGCCAGATCACCTTTATCAACAGGCTTAGCTGCAAAGAAAGGCAGGACACAATAGCTCCAATGGCACTGCTGAAGATTCTCCTTCAGGCCCGAGTGGCAGTGAGGGCACCTGGGTGATTGGTGCCCTCCAAGGCACTCCCTTGTCTCTGCCTTCCAGTCAGGAGCAAGGCCAGGGGGACCTTGTGCCTGCAGTGGCCCCACACTGGGATGGAAGGAGCCCCATGCGGGCTAGTTGGGGCAGAAAGGACTCCCTGGAGCTGCCAGCAGCTCCAAACCCAGTCCCAGGCAGGGCCAGGGCTTGGCAGTGGCAGCAGGGGCAGCTCGGGCTCCCTGGGGGCAGCAAAGGAGCTGAGAAAGGCTCAGCCCCGGGGCACAGCCCTGGGCCCAGCCCCTTCCCTCTCTGCTCTTCTCTGTGGCTGTACAGAACTCACAGAAGGACACAGTGGCATTGCACACGGGAGGAGGATGGACAGCTAAATGCCCCTTCCTCCCACTGACAGCGATCCTGTGGGATCACTCAGGGCTCCAGAAGGGAGCAGGGTAAGGTTTCCAGAACTGATCCACCCTCAGAAGAACTTAAGGGAACTGTCTCATGAGTAAACTCTTGCCACACTGCCACAGATTATTCTGTCAGGAAAGGTACATTCAGAACATGCCTCCAACATCTGGCAACGTCTTCAAAGCACCATTCACCAGCATTTCCAAGTAATCCAAGTCATGATCCCAGTCGAGAAGGGATCACAGATCCTACAGAACCATTTCCATGGTGTGCTGGGATCCCCTTCTCCCTTGGGGAATTGGACACTGCAAGGGGGTGGGATAAGGCTGTGGGAGCCCGTGCCTCCTGGTCACTCTCCACGCTCTTTGCAGGTCCTGTGCAACATCCCTGGAGGGGCAGCTGCAGCAGCCCAGGGCCCTGGGGCTCTCTCCCTCCCTCCCACACAGGAAAGCCTCACTAAATGCTTGGGGAAATCTGCAGTGCCACAGCTGTCTCTCCCAACCTCCATCCCTCCCTCCTGCTTGCCCACCTGCCCATGGAACAGCTCCCACAGCCCACGGTGTCATGGTTTGACCCAGAAACAGGATTTCTGGGATGCTGTGTGGATGGGGCCAATGAGTGCTCAGATTTGAATATTGCCATCTGGCCCAACCACTGGGCACTGGGTCCACCTTCGAGAACACAGGGTAAAAGCAGGGCTCTCCCCCTAGCAGTTTCTCTTTGGATTTCCGGCGGTGAAGGAGTTGAGTCTCTCCCCCGGCCCAGTTGCTGGCTGGGCTGGGGGAGGGGAAAAGCCATGCGGCCCGGCCCGGGAGAGGTAGGCCTGGCCCCCTCCCCCCAAGGGTGGAAGGAAGAAGTAAAGAAATTCCGGGAAGCAATGGTCAGCCTGTTCCCCCCCCCCCCCCCCCCACCTTGGAGACAGACAGAGAGAGTGCAGCCGGTGTTTGTGTGCCGTTACCTTGAAAGCAGTAAACATGTGCTGGCAGCAGGCAGCCCGGCTGAGGAGATGGTGGGGGGGGTGCGGCCAGGAGTCCAGCCGCTTGGAGGAGTTTTTAACCCTTTTTTGGACAATGAAGACTTCACAGAACATTAACCCTTCCTAGACGAGATGATAAGAGTGGAGGAGGACGAAGGAAATGAGCGAGTGATGAAAGTCTGGACCAGAGAGAGAGAGAGAGTGAGAGATGTTAGGAAGATGGAGAAGAGGGAGTGGCATTTTATGCTGGACTCTTTTGTGTAGCCATGGACAGAGCTATGTTCCCCTGGAATACAGAGACTGAGACCAGGGGGAGAAATGTCCCAGAGCCAAAGAAGATTCAGTGTGGGTACCCCTCGGCCCCAGGGGGTATATAAAATATGGGGGGGACAGATGTCCCAGAGGTGAGAGATTGAGCTTTTCTGGAACTGGACACAGCCTCCTTAAAAGGACAACCCTGGAAGCAGCCCTGATTCTGGTCCGGTGGTGAGAGCACCGGAGCAAGGACGGAAAAGGCCACCACAACGCATGGAAGGACTCCCTCTCCTCTTGAGGAACTGAAGTTGAGCATTCTAAAGGGTGGTGCTGGACCCAGAATTGATTTTGGATTGTATTGTATTGGGAATTTGGGGGGGAGGAGGAGGAGGAGAGTGTTTTTGTGAGGTTTCATTTTCCTTGTGTTTTTTCTTTTGTTCTTTTTTCTTCCTTTTGTGTGTAGTTTAGTAATTGTCTTTGTAGTTTAGTTAATAAACTTTTCTTCTTTTTTCAAGTGAGAGCCTGCTTTGTTTATTCCTGGTTGAAATCTCACAACAGACACCAGAGGAGGTGTATTTTCATGTGGGCATTTGGCCTTGCGCCAAAGTCAAACAAGAACACCATCCCAGCTGCGAGCAGCTGTCTATTTAGATTCAACTAGTTCCCGGACACAAGTTAAGATAATGACTGATGCCTTAACATAAGAATAGAAGCTTCCAGGATGATGATCGTCGGTTTCCCAAGTCCTTGGGAGCCACCAAAGAGCGATTATTGCCTTGCTGATTGAATCTATCAAGATAGTCAGAGGAGCCAAAGTGATGCATCTGAATACACGGCTTTCCCAGAGTCGATTGATGGCAATGGCACACCTGGACCCGGCTTTTGTCCAGCTCTGCACATGGGAAGAAACAGCGATGCATGTGAAGAGATACAAAGGAAATTCGGTGTTTTTTGCCTGGGGCAAAATAAACTGCATAAAACCTCGCTGCCAAACAGCATTTGTGAACCAAGGGGGAGACTCTGACACTCTGGGGGTCAGATCCAGGTTCACCCGGCACCGATCCTGGGCTGTACGCTGTCTCTTTGGCTGTGGTGGTTTCGATGATCGAACTTCGGTCTCGCAGACAAATTAATAAACTTTTGCTAAATTTTCCTATGAGTTTGGCTCACAATTTGATCATTTATAACAAAAAGAATTCTCCTTCCCGTCTTGGTGCCCACAGCTAAAACTGAGATTCCAACTCCAAAATTCCCTATGTCCAAGGATTTCCCCCAGATGAAAGGTGCCAGGAGAGACAGATCGGGGTCTCTTGGCTCATGGGTAGTCACCTCTCATCTTCTTCCATGAAACTTGGACTTCACACTTTTCTCTCTTCTAGAAAAACCAACTCTATCAGGTTCCCATGGTCAAAACTGAGATTCCACCTCCCAAATTCCCTATGTCCAAGGATTCCTCCAGGACAAACAGGTCTCACTGGTTTGGCCTCTCAGGAGCCTTCTCTCTCCACTTCTGCCACTGAAACACTTGGGCTCTGTGCTCTCCTTCCAATGGAAAAGAACTGTCCTTCTTATCAATGCAGAAATGGCCAAAATTTTGATTCCACTAGAAAAATTCCCAATATCCAAGGGCTGCTTTCAAACATAAGCTGCCAGGACACAGAGCTCTGGCTTGCCTTGGCCTCTGATGGCCACCTTTCATTTTGCCCTGAAACACCAGTGTTCCATGCTTTCATTCCTATGGAAAAGAACTGTCCTTCTCCAGGCATCCATGTCCAAAACTTATATTCCACCTCTAAAATTCCTTATATCCAGAGATGTCTCCCAGACAAAATCTGCCAGCACCTTCTAATCTGGCTGCCCTTGGCCTCTGGTGGCTGCCCCTCATCTGCCCCTGGAACACTGGGGCTCAGTTGTTTCCTTCCTATGGAGACCACTGGGACACTGAGAAGACTTGGTGGAACCATGGAGACCATTGTGACACTTTGGGATACCATGGTGACACCATGGGGCTTCATGGAAGCAAGAGACCACCATGACACTGTGGGGCCTCGTGGGACCATGGAGAACATTAGGACCCTTCAGGGCCTCGTGTAACCACGGGGCCATTGTGACACCTCAGGGCCTCATGGAATCGAGGGGGCACTGGGACATTGTGGGAGCCCATGGAATGAGAGGAATATGGAACACATCTGGCAGATTTGGCCCTTCCAGGGGTTACCTGACAGGTCTGGCAGATCTTGGAATGTTGGAATGTCAAGGGCTGCCTCTCATCTCCCATGAAACACTGGGGTTCCATGCTTTCCTTTCTATGGAAAGAACTGTCTCTCTTTTCAGACACCCATAGAAAAAATTAGTAATCCCCCCTAAAAATGTCCTGCATGCAAAGGAAAGATACCCAGAAAAAAACATTCCAGCTCTAGCTGGCCTTGTCCTCTGGTGATCATATCTCATCTACCTCAGAAGCAACAGGGATCTGTGTTTTCCTTCCTATGAAAAAGAACCATCCTTCCTGTCCAGGGGCCATGGCAGAAATTGGAATTTGGCTGACAAAATTCCATCTATCCCAGGACTACTCGCAGACAAAAGCTGCCAGGACAGACAGCTCTGCCCCACCTTGGCGTCTGCTGGTATTCTAAGACTATGAACAGAATGTTTTCATCTGAAAACACCTTGTAGAGAGCCCAGAGATCTCCCAGGCTGGGGTTTGCAGGCCTCAAAACATAACCAATATATGGAGGCTGAGGGCCCAGGGCTCAGTTGTGAAGAGACTGAGACAGAACAGGAGTGATCTGGAAGGGCTGGAAGGGTGGATTCAGAAATGAAGGAGCTTTTTCTCCATAGTGGGAAAGAGCCAGAAAGAGAAATTATACCACAAATGCAGGAGGGGAGGCCCAAACTGAACATGAGGAGATGAGAATTTCCCTCCCAGGGCACGGATCTGGTGCAACACACCTCCCAGCAGGAGCCTGGAGCAGCCCAAGGCTCTGTGTAGGCAGGCAGAGGCAGGCAGAGGCAGAGCTGTCAGCAAAGGAAGGGCCCAGCCAGGTGAGGCAGCCGGGGGATGCCGACAGCCTGCAGGGACAGAGGCGCAGGGCAGGGACACCGTGGGACAGCCTGGGCTGCACAGGGCACAGGGATGGGCATCAGCTGCAAGACAGCCCTGCCAGAGCCAACCTGGGCAGCACTTTGGCCATGGCTGCTGGCCCTGGGCCTGAGGC
Source organism: Zonotrichia albicollis (assembly GCF_047830755.1). Lineage (NCBI taxonomy): Eukaryota > Metazoa > Chordata > Aves > Passeriformes > Passerellidae > Zonotrichia > Zonotrichia albicollis. The sequence goes on along the minus strand of NC_133827.1, from coordinate 1,927,769 downwards.
CACGAGGGGACAAGTGACCCTTGCAGGGCTGGGGCCTCATTGCCTCCTTGTCCCTGCTCAGCAGCCTGGCAGGGGCCGCCCCATGCTCCTGCCCTTGCCATTGCACATCTCCACATGCCAGTGCCCATCCCGGCAGGAGCCCTGAGCAAGGAGGGAGGGACAGGATCTGCCTGGCCAGGGGCTGGGGCTCAGGCCTTGGCCCTTGGCATTCCTCAAACACATCCAGCTTTGCTCAGCACCAGAGACACCTTTGCCTTCTTTGTCCCTGTGGGAACTCAGCCCATCACTCCTGATATCCAGAGTTGCCGAGACAGCCCTTGGGGGGCTCGGAAGTCCTGGAATGTTGCCAAAAGTGCTTGGTGGCCAGACTTTGACCCTGCACGGGATGGGACACCTGTATGAGGATGAGAGGATCACTCAGGGATAAGTGGTGAAGGGATTGATTAATTACAGGGTGAAAACACAGGTTTTGAGATCTTCGTACAGGGGGGTTTTAGGAGACAAGATGTAGGAATTAGGGTGTGTCTTGTCCTTCTTCTTCTTCTTCTTCTTCTTCTTCTTCTTCTTCTTCTGCTTCTTCTTCTTCTTCTTGTCATCCATCTTTGATGGTGATGGTGGCACTTTGGGATTGGTTTATACTGAATCTGCACTTGTCAATAAGAGCAAAAGGTATTGGGAGGTAAAGGTAAATATCTTATACGTAGTTTTTACTAAAAAAATAGACGACCGCCCAGAGGGAGGTCAGTGTGCCCATGGCTGCCTTGCTGTGCGGACCTCTGTCGGGCTGGGAGAAAATATTGTAGATAAGAAATAAAAACAATACTGAAGAACTGAAAAACCTAAGACTGCTTTTGTCCTTTGGAGGACGGGCTGCCTCAAGGCCATCCTAAGCTTAAAGGCCGAGAATGGAGATGTCCCCAGCTGTCATCACTGCCTCCAGTGTTCTGCTCTAGCTGGAACCTGGGGACACTTTCCCAGTTGTGTCCCTCAGTGAGACCCATTAAAACTTCAGGAAACTATGGATTTTAAATTTAAGTTCTTGAGAAGTTTTCTGAACACTCTCTGAGGAACTGAGTCTGATGAATACAACACCAAATCCCCTAGAGGCTCATTAAAGTCCTTGTGCTGTGTCTGTGCTGCTGAGCTTTAAAGGAACAGCTCTTCCCAGGACCAGCTCCTCTCCCAGCCCAGCAGGGCTGAGGGCTCTGCCTGCAGGCACTGAGGGGACAGGAGCCAGGCAGAGACAGGCTGAAGGCAATCAGGATTGGGAAGACATTGAGCTGAGACTTCACTTGGAGAAAGATCTTCACAGCCCTGTGGATGGTGAGTGTGTGGGTGCAGGGCAATGTCCCCTGTGCTCCTGGAGGGATCTCCTGGAGCCAGCACACCCCACAGCCTGGGGGATGTGTCAGGAGAGCTCTCCCAGTTTCTCTGTGGCACAGGAGCAGGAGGAGGAGGAGGAGGCTGTGCTGCAGAGTGGGGCTGCCCTGGGCACCGTCAGAGGGACAGGGCAGGACGGCTCCTGCTGCCAGGGACGGCTGCAGGGGCTGAGCTGGGGCTGCAGCCAGGGCTGCCCAGGGCTGTCCTGCAGAGCAGCTCCTGCAGCCCTCAGGGCTCTTGGCCAGCCCAGGGCATGTGCCACCTGCCAGGGGCAGCTCTCAGCCTGCCTGGCAGCTCCCCATGGATGCTGCAGGGGAGAAGTTGGAGGTGGAAGGAGCCACCCCCATCAGGGCAGATTCCTCCTGCTCTGGAGATGGTGCTGCATGGCCAGGGGTTTGCTGCTCTCAGCTTTCTCCTAAAGGGAAGGGAAAGGGGCTGTGAGCTTTGGCCATGTCACTGACACTCCTGCACTGTCACTCTGGGCATCAGGAGATGGGCCTCAGATCTCCCTCAGAAAGTGCCTCCTCAGCCTTCTCTCCCTACAGACAGCAGCAGCAACACCTTGGCTTGCAGCATCTCTGTTTGTCTGGCCTGCCCTCAAGGCCCTGCTACCAGGGAGATGCCCCTGGGCAGTGCCCTGTGCTGGGAGGAGTGTGCAGGGCAGAGCTGAGCCCCCAGGGCTGGGCTGGGCTCTGTCAGCACTGGCAGGGACAAGGCTTGGATACAGAGAAACAGCTCCCAGTAGGCACAACTGCAGGCAGCAGAGAGCCAGACCACCCCTTGGCATCCCTCCTTGTCCCTCTGCATAGGGAAAGAGAGAAGCATTTGGAGAAAACTATTTTTAAAATGGAGAATTCAAAAAGTTCACTTTTTTTTTCAAGAAAGATTTAAGAGTGTTCATGCTGAAACAGAGGTAAAATGAACAATGGGTAACTGTGTGGTTCTAGCAGGTTTAACGGCACTGGGGCACCAGGAGCCCTGTGTTCCCTCAAGTCTCCCCAGTATTCTGGCTAAATGTAATGCTGCACACAAAGCAATAGCTCGGAAGGAGCAGAAACCCGAAATCAAAACCAAAGAAATTTAGAAAATTTCCTATAAAACAAGATGAATAATTTTGAGGGGATTCCTAATAAAAGAGCATAGGATGGACTCAAGGAAATCTGTCCCAGCTTGTCAATGTCTCCTTTCAGCAGTTCACCATGCCCAGAATGAAGAAATGTCCAACAGCAGCTCCATCAGGCACTTCCTCCTGCTGCCATTAGCAGACACGCGGCAGCTGCAGCTCCTGCACTTCTGCCTCTTGCTGGGCATCTCCCTGGCTGCCCTCCTGGGCAACGGCCTCATCATCAGTGCCGTAGCCTGCGGCCACCACCTGCACACGCCCATGTTCTTCTTCCTGCTCAACCTGGCCCTCACTGACCTGGGCTCCATCTGCACCACTGTCCCCAAAGCCATGCACAATTCCCTCTGGGACACCAGGGACATCTCCTACCCAGGATGCGCTGCACAGGTTTTTTTTTTTGTGTTTTTCTTCTCAACAGAGGTTTGTCTCCTGACCATCATGTGCTACGACCGCTACGTGTCCATCTGCAAACCCCTGCACTATGGGACCCTCCTGGGCACCAAAGCTTGTGCCCACATGGCAGCAGCTGCCTGGGTCAGTGGCTTTCTCAGTGCTCTGCTGCACACAGCTAATACATTTTCTCTGTCCCTATGCTATGGCAATGCCCTGGGCCAATTCTTCTGTGAAATCCCCCAGATCATCAAGCTTTCCTGCTCCAAATCCTACCTCAGGAAAATTTGGCTCATTGTGGTTACTGACAGTTTGTCATTGTGTTGTTTTGTGTTCATGGTTTTCTCCTATGTGCAGATCTTCAGGGCTGTGCTGAGGATCCCCTCTGAGCAGGGACGGCACAAAGCCTTTTCCACCTGCCTCCCTCACCTGGCCGTGGTATTCCTGTTTATCAGCACTGGCACATTTGCCTACCTGAAGCCCCCCTCTGTCTCATCCCCATCCCTGGATCTGGCAGTGTCAGTTCTGTACTCGGTGGTGCCTCCAGCCCTGAACCCCCTTATCTACAGCCTGAGGAACCAGGAGCTCAAGGTTGCATTGTGGACACTGATGACTGGACAATTTAGGAAACATTAAAAAGATTACCAATGTTTGCAAATCACTTGTAGTAAAATTCATCTTTGATAGTTCTGTTGGTTTGGTTCATTTGTTTCCCCATTGTTTAATTTTTTAATATTCTTCCTAAAGCAATGTCATTGTTTCTGCAATTCCTGACTTCGTTTCTCTCCACTTTTGTTGTGGCCCCAGACTGTGTCAATGAGGAGCTGTGCTCACAGTGGAATGGTTAAATGAACTAAGAGAACTCCCAGCAATGTCTTCTCTGGAGATGCCCTTTTGTTCCTTCTCTGGAGCTGCAGCAGCAATGTTTGTTCGCAGAGCTGGAGGCAGATCAGTGCTGGCACAGCAGCTGTGCCCAGCAGCAGCAGCACTTGGTGTTGCCAGTGCTGCTGCCGTGGCCCTGCCCCGCTGTCCTGGTGGCCCTGGTGTTGCTGCAGGGCCTGAGTGCTCTCGGGGCCGGGCACAGCCCTGGGGGTGGCAGTGCCGGGGCTGCAGCAGGGACAGGCCATGGGCACTGCTGGGGCAGCGCTGACGCCTCAGCCCAGGGCCTGGGGGCTCCAGGCTCCTTGCCCAGGCTCTCTCAAGAACACACCCAGGCCAATGCTCAGCACAGAAAAGCCCCGTGAGCAGCCCCAGGCTGGCCGTGGGCAGGCTGGGGGCAAACAGCATGGCTGGGGCTCTGCAAGGGCCCTGGGGCAGACAGGAAGGAACAACAGAGCAGGGGCTGATCCATCCCCAGTGTGCTGGACAGCCCAGGGAAGCGTCCCAGAGCGTCCTGATGGAGCTGCCAACAACATCCCCCTCTGCAGCCCTGGCCTCTCCCCCAGCTCCCACAGGTGCCCCATCCTTGCAGGCCCAGACACGGCAGCACGGGCTCAGCAGCCCCTGTTTGCATTGCACAGAGCACAGGGAGCACCCCCATGCTGTTGGTGTGGGGATATGAACCTGAGGGAGCACAAATGCCATCAGCCCCTGGGGCCAGCAAGGGCTGGGGGACACCAGGGAAACCACTCAGCCGGTTTGTCCTGGCCTCTGCAGTCAGCCAGAAAGTTTGTTCCCATCAGCTGGGAGTTTCCTGTCCCACTGCAGACGCTGTTGCTCAGAGCCAGGGCTTTCTGGCAGCCACCCCCAAACTGCCCTGAGCATTTCCTTGGCTTCACCTCTGCTTTCTTTCCTCTTCCTGATACAAATGTCCTCCCATTGCCCAGCCCTGCTTGCTCCCCTGCAAACAGCCCATCCCCGTTTGCCCTTTCCTCTCTGGCCCCACTCCCCATTGCAGTTCCTGACTTAGCACCATGGGAACGTCCTTTGGGGAGCAGGACCATCCTACAAGTGCTGCAGGAATTGTCTGCAGGCTCCTGCAGTGCCTGGTGCTGCTCCCTTGCCAGAGGCACCACAGGCCAGGGGGGCACATCTGGGCTGCTGTGTCTGGCTCTGGGGCTCCCTGTTCTGGGCAGTGAGGAGGAGCTGCAGAGGCTCTGCAGGACTGACAGGATGGGCTTTGGGGCTGCCAGGAGTAGCTGAGAGACCTGGGCTGCTGGAGCTTCTGACCCCGGGCTCATCCTGCAACTGCTCCAAGGGTGGTTTCAGAGAATCTCAGAACCAGCAAGGTGGAAAAAGACCTTGGAGATCATCAAGTCCAATCTTTTCCCTGACACCACTTTGTCTCCCCTGAGCCTCCTCTTCTCCAAGATAAACCCCAGCTACCTTAGCCACTCCTCACAGGACTTGTGATCCAGACCCCTCCCCAGCCTTTTTGCCCTTCTCTGGACATGCTCCAGCCCCTCCATGTCCTTCCTAAATTGAGGAGCCCAGAACTGGACAGAGCATTCAAGGTGCTGCCCAACCTGTGCCGAGCACAGGGGAAGAATCCCTGCCCTGTTCCTGCTGGCCACACCATTCCTGAGCCAGGCCAGGAGCCATTGGCCTTCTTGGCCACCTGGGCACACTGCTGGCTCATGTCCAGCCTTCTGTCCATCAGTCCCTGCAGGTCCCTTTCTGCCTGGCTGCTCTCCAGCCACTCTGTCCCCAGCCTGTTGTGCTGCAGGGGTTGTTGTGGCCAAAGTGCAGGACCCGGCACTTGGACTTGTTAAACCTCACCTTGCTGGATTTGGGCCCTGGATCCATCTTGTCCAGGGACCTCTGCAGAGCCCTCCTACCCTCCAGCAGATCAACACTCCCAGACAACTTGGTGTCACCACAGATCTATGAGTTCCTAGAGGGTCCCAATGGTCTCCGTGATTCCATGAGGCCTCTCAGTGTCACAATGTCCCTTTGGTTCCATGGGACCCCTTGGTGTCACAAAGTCCCTTGGATCCTTGGGATCCACAGTGTCACAATGGTGCCATGGACCCACAAGGCCCTGCAGGGTCACAGTAGCCTCCATGGTTCCAGGAGGACCCAGACTGTCACAATGGACTCTTTGCTTCCATTCAGCCCCACAGTGTCACAATGGCCCCTTGGCTCTGTGCTGCCATGGCGTACATAGTGTCACCATGGTCCTCTTAGTGCCACCAGGCCCCGCAGTGTCACAATGGCCCCTTGCTTCCCCAGTGCCCTGCAGTGTCACAATTATCAGAGAATCAACCAGGCTGGAAAAGACCTTGGAGAGTATCAAGTCAATCCTGGCACCCAACACCACCTTGTCACCCAGACCATTGCATTGAGTGCCACATCCAGTCTTTCCTTAAACACTTCCTGGGATGCTGACTCACGCACCTCTCTTGGCAGTTCATTGCAATGCCAAATCATCCTTTATGTGAAGAATATTTCCTAATGTCCAGTCTAAACGTCCCCTGGAGCAGCTGAAGGCTGTGTCCCCTTGTCCTGTCACTGTTTCCCAGGAAAACAGCCTGACCCCTACCTGGCTGCACCCTCCTGTCAGGGAGTTGTAGAGAGTGATGACGTCTCCTCTGCACCTCCTCTTCTCCAGGATAAACATCCCAAGCTCCCTCAGTCGCTCCTCACAGGACCTGTGCTCCAGACCCTCACCAGCCTTGTTGTCCTTCTCTGGACAAACTCCAGCCTCTCCGTGTCCTTCTTAAACTGTAGGGCCCAGACCTGAACACAGCACTTGAGGTGCTGCCCAAGCAGTGCCAAGCACAGGGGAAGATTCACTGCCCTGGTCCTGTGTGGTAGTGTTCGCAGGGGTCCCAGGACAAGGGAAGAGATGAGAATCTTGACTCCATATTTCAGAAGGCTGATTTATTATTTTATGATATATATTATTATAAAATAAAATGATATGTTAAAACTAAAAGAATGGAAAAAGGATTTCATCGGAAGGCTAGAAAGTAAAGGAATAGAATGTTATGAAAATCTTGTGACTGACCACAGTTCAAACAAAACTGGACCTGTGATTGGTCATCCAGTAGGAACAATTTCACCTGCTGTGTAAACAATTCTTCAAATCATATTCCAAAGCAGCAAAAAGTGGAGAAGGTGAAGCTTCTCAGCTTCTCTGAGAAAAGATCCTGGTGTGATGGTCCTGCTGGCCACACAGTTCCGGATCCATAGGAGTGCCGGGGGTTGGATGAGTGAAATGGTAGGGAGGGGGTGGGGACAAAATCTTGATTGGCAGCCATGAAGGGTTTTGATCTTCTTATCTATGCAGATTACATTAGGAGTTGCTGGGGGTCAATATCAATTGAACATTGCTGATACCAAAATATAAAAAGGAAAAGAAAATATGAGAAAACAGTCCTCTCTGCTTTTTTTTTTTTTAATATAGCAGATTCAACTTGAATACACTTCTGCAATGTGTCTAATTTGCAACAGAAGAATTGAAAACTTCAGTTATACCCATGGACCTTTCTTCTTCTGGTGTTCTGAAGAAATGTTTATGAGCCTTTTTCAGTGAATTCATTAAGTGAAGAGCTCAAGAAAGAACAGGCCTCCGGAATAGTAAAACTCATCAGCAACCTCCAAGTGGCTGAGGATCCATCCCCATCAGAGCAGCAAAAAACAGAAATGGGCACAGCTTTTTGGGTTCCCCAGCTTTGGCATGGGCCCTGGAGCAGGAGCAGCTCTTGAGGGCCCCAAGGCCGGGGCTCTTGTGCTGCCCTGGGCAGATGGGATGGCAGCAGGGGCTGCAGAGCTCTCAGCACCTCAGGCAGAGTGGAGCAGGGCAACCAGGGAGCCTCCTTTGGCCTTGGCCAAGCACCTTCCCCCATGGTGGGGCTGAGTCCTGTGGCAGCTGCAGCTGCTGCTGTGCCCTTGCCAGGGGCTGAGGCCGTGGGGCAGTGCCCAGAGCAGCCTGGCCTGAGCAGAGCTGTGGGGCCAGGGCCAGCTGGGCTGGGCTTGGGAGAGGCCCTTGGTGCTGCCCAGAGCTCAGGGCAGCTGGCAGAGCTTGCAGGGAGCTGGGCTGGGCTCAGAGAGCCTGGACCAGAAACCATCAGTGTCCATCTCAGCCTGGCTGAGTGTGCAGGGGCAGGACTCAGGCCAGGCCTTGTGGAGCAGGGCCACTGCCTGTGCAAGGCATTGCAAACAGGCAAGTGGCCCAGAGAGGAGGCTGCTCTGTGCCCTTGGTGGCATGGACAGAGTAGGGAGGGGGCCCAGGACATTTGTCAGCACCAGACTCTGTGCCCAGCCCTTGGCAGCCCTGGCTGCTGAGCCCAGCTTTGGCCTGGGCTGAGTTTGGCTGTGGCCCAGCTCCATCCTCCTGCAGGGCTCAGGGTCTGTTCCCGGCCATGGCCAGCCCTGGCTGCCTCTCTGCTGGCCCAGAGGCCGGCAGAGCCCAGGGCAGGGCTGTCTGTGCAGCCCCACAGGTGCCACGGGCTCTGCAGTAGCTGGCAGAGGCTGCCCAGCAGGGAGGCCATGGGGCACAGAGCTCCAAAGCTGCTGTGGGCACCACGGCACAGGGGACGTTCCCAGCTGCAATGGTCCTGGCCTGGGCTGGGCCTGCACAGGGGCTGGGCCACCATGGCTGGGCCAGCACAGGGCCACAAAGGGGCCACGCAGCCGCTGCTGGGGCTGACAGCAAGGCCAGGCTCACACAGGGAATTGCTGAGCATGGCCTGCGCTGGCCAGGCCTGACTGTGCCAAAGGCAGAGCTCAGCTGCCCTTGGGGGCTGCAGCAACAGTCCAGAGCCCAAAGAGCGTCCATGGCTGTGCTGGAGACCAAGGCTGCAGCAGGGAAATTCAGGGCTGCTGCAGGATGGGGAGGGCATTGAATTCCCGCACACACCTCAGCTCTCTGATGATCCTGGCACCATGCTGGGCCCTGTTTCAGACTGGAGCAGAGCAGATGTTGATGGGACAGGAGCCCTGCAGGGCTGTCAGGGACCTGCAGCTTGCAAGGTGCTCTGCTCTCCCTCAGGTGCTCTCAGAAAGACCCAATCCCAGCTGGGCACCTAAGGGCACAAGTGGCACTGCCTGTTAAAGGGCACACAACTGATATATGCCTGGATAGGGGCACAGGTTTTAATACCTGTTAGTTTCATAATATACAAGCAAATCTTTATTGTCTGGGTCATTTGAAAACTTTTAGAAATGGCAATGTTTTCCCACCAGTAACAGGAATTTCCTGGATCTACCGGATTCTTCTTCTGATGGCAAGAGAAGAAATACTCATCTTTCCCTCTGCCTTTGCCACCAACATTCAGTCTAATATTTAATGACCCTCTCCCTTCAGGTGTTTCCAGCTCTCCTGTTGAAATGGCCCTGTATAAGAACATCTTTTCATTTAGAGCAGCTGCATCTATGTCCTTTCCATTGCTCCCAGATTTTCTCATCCAGATGCTCTCTGGTCATTCAAGTGCCTCTCAACTGACTGGTTTCATGCTTTGAACATCAGGGAGTTGTCAAATCTTTCTGAAGTTCAAATAAATATCACATTAGACAGCATCCTAATGGTGTTTATATCTATCACAGAATTACCATTTCTTATATCTTTGTCCAAAACTCTTGCTATACGACAATCCCTGGGGAATGGTGGACATGTCAGATGCAGCTGGGACATCCCAGAGAGCCGTGGAAAGAGCTGTGATGGTTATTAAACTGTTCAAATATTCAGCTTGTGTTTGTTGGCAAGAAACCTTTCTGTGCCTCTGAGTATCACCAGTCCCTAAGACCAAAGGACACAAACCTGATGAGTTGTGGCTCCCACTGCAGGGGCTGCACTTGGACCTTGGCTCTGCACAGGAGAGCTCTTCATCCCCTTTCTCTCTTTTCCTCCCTCTGGGCATGGAGGAATCTCCTGACTTCGGTGTGTGACTAATGTGTGTAAAGAGCAAATCTGGGCAGAATCAGGGCAGGGAGTGTTTGGGGGGACCTTGGGATCTGTGCTGGGCACAGAAGGTGTTTTCCATTTCTCTGAGACTGTCTGCTGTGGAAAGCAGATTTAATATGCAGCAGAGGAATGACTTTTGCATTTCATGGAGCCATGCCTTCCCTTGGCTTTGTTGGCTGGCAAGAAATGAACATCCCTCTGTGTCTTGGGCAGCTCCTTCTCCAAGGAAAGCAGGTGGGAGTTGGAGCCAAGGAGCTGAAAGCTGCAGGTGCAGCCCGGGCTGGAGGGAGCTCAGATTTTCACAAGGCTGCTCTGAGTGCCAGGGCTTGGATGGGGGAAAATGGTGGGGTGGGGTTAGAGCAGAGTCTGATTGATTGTCAGCTCTGAAGGGTCTTGATTTTCATATCTATTCAAACTGAATGAGGAGCTACTTGGATTCAGTGTCAATAGGAGACTGCACAGACTGATTTATGAACAGGAAAAAGTCCCAAACAGGACCTAAAAATGTTTTCTCACTGTCTTTTAAAATATAAGGCATTCACTTAGAACACACTACTGAAATCTATCAAATTAACCACAAATATTTGAACACTTAAATCAAATCAACACTTAAATCAATCTCCAGAGGCTTGGGTTCTTAAGGTGTTAAATTAATGTTAATCAAAATTTGCAGGAGCACAGAAACAGAAGAAGAAGACATAGAAAGAGAAAGACCAAAAAGATACAGAGAAGCACATAGACAGCTACCACCTCCGGGATTCCAGCTGTGTTCAGATGGAAATTCCAAGAGGATTCAGGGTCCAGATGTGTGCTTGCCTTCTGGTCAGCCTTCAATACCCCTTGGTCTTGCTGGACCCTTCCCGCAGATGGGACTAGGGCTCATTTGCTCCCTCAGGAGCTGGGCTGGGGCTGCAGAGGTGGCTGTGGAGCATTGCCTGTGCTGTGCCAGGGACTGGCAGACACTGCTGGGCTGGGATAGAGGCACTGGGGGTATTGGGGTTACAGGCCAGGGCAGGGCTGGACCTGCCCATTCCTCCCCCCCCCACTAAAATTTGCAAGCCAAAAATCTTCTCCAGTCTGCCACAGTAAGGCAATGTTGGACGTGAAATCCCAATTCTGGCCATGGGCACCTGGCCGAGAAGGGCCGCTCTTTTCCATAGGAAGGAAAGCACAGAATCTTGCCAAGTGTTTTGGGAACAGATGAAAGGTGACCCTCATGAAACCACTGCCAGCCAGACTTGTCCTGGCAATATTCCTATGGGAACAATCCCTGGATATAAGGAAATTTGGAGGTGAAATTTCAATTCTGGCCATACGTGCCTGGAGCAGAATGTCAGATCTTTTCCATAGGAAGGAAAGCACGGAGCACCACTGTTTGAATAGTGGATGAGACCCTCAACATGCCAAGGTCAGCCTGACCTCTTGGGAGGTCAAACCAGCCAGAACTGTACTGTATTCCTTTGCTTTTATGGGGCCCTGAGGTGTCACAATGGTGCCTTGGTTCTGTGGGGCTCCACACTGCCACAATGGCTCCTTGATTACAAGAAGACCTGAAATGTCACAATGGACCCCTTGTTCGATGGGATCCCACCGTGTCACAGTGGCTCCCAGGTTTCACAAAGGTCCCACTGATTCCATGAGGCCTTGCAGTGTCACAATGGTCTCCACGTTTCCCCAGGCCCCACAATGTCACAGGACTCCTCTGTTCCATGAGCCCAGCAATGTCACAATGGACCTTTAGACCCTGGAGGTTTGCAGCGTCACAATGGTCTCATTTTGGCTCCACAGTCTCACAATGGTCCATTGATGACAGAAGGCCCTGCAATGTCACAATAGATCTTCTGTTCCATGCAGCCGTGCAGTGTCACAAAGGCCTCTTGGTTTCACCAGGCCCCATAGTATCAAAATAGTCCTCTTGGTTCTGTGGTGACCCCCAGGGTCAAAATGGTCTCACTGGTTCCATGAGGCCTCACAGTGTCACAATGCTTTGCTTATTCCATGGACCCTCATAGTGTCACAATGATCTCCATGATTCCATGAGTCCCCTTAGTGTAACAATGATCTTCTTGGCTCCATGGTGCCCCACAGTGTCACAATGGCCCCTTGGTTCCATGAGGCTGTGAAGTGTCACAATGACCTCTCCATGATTACATAAGGACTTGCAATGTCACAATGGACCTTTGGCTCCATGGGGTCTTGCTGTATCACAACGATCCCTACATTCCATGGAGCTACACAGAGTCAGTAAGATCCCCTTAGTTCCATTAGGCCCAGCAATGTCACAGTGCTCTCCATGATTCCATGAGGCCCCACACTGTCACAATGGTCCCTTGGTCTCACAAGCCCCCACAGTGTCACAATGGTCCCTTGGTTCCATGGTCCCTGTGCTGCTGCTTTCCTCCCTCCCCTTCTCAGGCCGCCCTGCCAGCTGAGAAATGCTCCTTGGGCCTCGGCCTTGGCCAACAGCCCCTGGGCTCAGCTCCTCTGCAGCTCATCACAAACACTGTCTGCTCCAGCCACTGCTGCTGCCCAACCAGCTCCTGGTTCCTTTAGCAGCAGCCCTGGGAACTGTTTTTATTCCCTCCGTGGCACAACATCGCTGTTGTCACACTGCCAAAGAAAGCTGTTGGTGCCAAGTGTGGCCAGGATGAACCATTGCTGGGACTGAAGCTCCTCTCTTGGGGCCCTGCAAACAGCACTCCAAAAGGAGCCCTTGGAGCTCTCCTGGGCCAGCGACTCCCTCTGAGTGGGGCCTCTCCCAGCCGGGAACTCTCCTGTTTGCTGCACTCGGGGATCTCTGAACAACAATGGAGCCTGGGCCGATCCTCCTGCTCCTCCAGGCTCAGCCCTTCACCTGCTGGGGAGATGCCAAAGCATCCACAGGGAGCATTTCCTGCCCTCAGGGGAATTGCTCCCAGGTGCCTTGCACTGACTCTTTGTGTCTGTGTTTGCACACAGGAGTGCCTGTGCTGGGGAAATGTGGCAGAAATGCTGCTCTCTGAGGGGTTGGAGTGCCTTGGATAGCTGAATCAGTCAGGCCTGTAAGTAAGGTTACATCGTGATAAATACGTTAAGTTAAATGGTATTAAGAGGGTTTTTTTTGCAAAGTTTACTATGTTATAAGCTAAGTTGAATATTGTTTAATGTTATTCCACTATTAAATCCTTAAGTCATTGGTTGTAAGTGAGGTAAAATACTGTTAAGCTCTGTTCTTTTCCTAAATTGTGAAGTTGAAGATAGCAGTTAAGGTTAAGGTATCAGTGAAGTCCGGTTAAGTTTGAGCTTTGTCAAACTTTTATTTCTTTAATCATTTTATCCTTGCCCTCACTGTCCTTGTGTCTCACACACACTGGGACTGTTCTCAGCTCATTTCTGGTTTGATTGCCTGAATTCTGTTTGGTTTTGTTGTTGCTTTGTTTCCTTGGTGTGCCTGAAGTGTCCAGCCAGGAGCAGAGTGACTCTTGCCAAGGAACTTTGTGCTGCTGTTCCCTTAATATTCAATCTGGCTTTTGCTGAACCCTTGCTGGGGATTTTTTCTGTGCTCTCAAGGCCTCATTTGTAACTGGGTGAAGGAGCCCTGGCCCAGGATCTGGCCCTGGGGGACACGGGGACGCTGCCGGGGGGTCCCTGTCCCCCTGTGCCACCCCCAGGGCCCCGGCCCCCCATCCCCGTGTCAGGCTCTGGGGTCGATCTTGTGGAACATCCTCTGGGGAAGGCCGCGGGGCCGGGGGACCCGGGGGGACCCGGGGGGACAGGGGACCCTGCTGTGCACGAGCAGGGTTGGACTGCTCTGGGGGGAACTGTGAGGGGTGCCGGGGAGAGTGACCTCCCCAGGGACCTCACACAGCCCTGTGATGTCACACAGCCCTTCTGATGTCACACAGCTATCTGTGATGTCACAGCCCCTATGATGCCACACAGCTCTTTTGCAATGTCACACCGCCACCAGTGATGTCACAGCCCACTCTGGGTTGTCACAAAGCCCCTGAGATCTCACACAGCTAACTATGAGATGTCACCCTATGATGTGCTACATCTGCTTTGTGATGTCACAGAAGTCTCTGTGATGTCACAACCTGCTCTATGATGTTACACAGCCACCCAGTGATGTCACAACCCACTCTCTGATGTCACAGAGCCACCCTCGATGATGGCAGAGTCTGCTCTATGGCCTCACACTATGATGTCAGAGAGCTTTGTGATGTCACAAACCCCTCAGTGATGCCACGAGACCTTTTCTGTGATGTCATACTATTGAAGTCGGAGGGAGAGATCCACCCTTTTTGATCAGCATCTGACTCCGTTTATTCACTCCATCAGTCACTTTTTATAACCGTGTTAATTAAGTGCATGCATATTGCAAACCCGAGCTCACAATAGGTCAGAGATAACACACCAACCCCTCCTTATGTTTCCAATACCAAGATTTGGGTTCTCAAAATCATTTTTGCTTTCCCAAAACAGCCAAAGATAGAACATCCACTTGTTATGAGAAAGCTGCCTGAGAACTCTGGTGTGCAAGGTTCTCAAGGTCTTCATGTTTGTCACTTTTACTTGTAATTAAAAACAACCTGAGAACTTCTACTATTTACAGAAACAGGCTGTGAGAACCTGTCCCCCACAGCTGCCTTCCAAGCCATTTCTGAAAAAATCTCCAACATCATACTGGCACTCTTTATTGTCACAGCACATACTTTGAACCTCACAGCCAGCTCTATGATGTCATCCAGCCATGCCATGGTGCCACAGCCTGCTCTGTGATGTCACAGAATCCCCTCTATGATGCTGTAGCTGCTCAGTTAATCTGTTGACTTCAAAATTGCTTGCTAGAGCACTATATTCTAATAATTGATAAAGCTCCTGAACTGTGGAGTAAATAAATCGGGTTAAAATCTTTCTGTCCAATCATGATCAGAATCAATCAGAGCTGTATTTATATAAATATATCTGGTATTCCATCATTAATCCTGTGGGACAAATTGGGTTAAAGTTCAATTCCACCTGTCCAATCTTTTACACATAAACCTTTGACAAATTCTTGGGCTGGGATTGGATCCAGCTGTTCGCAGTCTCCTCTCTTAGAAGAAATTTTAGCAGTCTAGGAGCCCTGCAAGGGTTTGAGGATCCATGGTGGCTGTTGGGTGTACTGTCTGCACCTCAGGTCCCAGCAGGAGTTTCTCCAATAAAGAAATAAAGCTTTTGCCTGAAGCACCCACTGTGCCCATGACAGAAACCCCTGTGACAGTCTAGGACATCCCGGCTCTTTGGCAGCCTGGGAACTCCTGGGATGTCACCGTGGAGCCCCTGTGAGTGCCTGTGACAGATCAGTGCCTTTGCAGCCCAAGGTCCCCTGGGATGTCACCATGGAATGTCTGTGACTGCCTCTGACCACAGGGCTCTTTACCATCCCCAGAAACCCCTGAGAGGTCTCCATGGAGTCCCTGCCTCTGCCTGTGACATTCCAGCTCTTGAATAGCCTGGAGACTCTTGGAAAGCCCCCATGGAACCTCTCTGAGGGCCTGTGACAAATCTGATCCTTAGCAGGCAACCATCACCAGCCCCCTGTTGCTGTGGTCAGTTTCCATGGCAACCATCACCAGCCCCCTGTTGCTATGGTCAGTCCCTTGGCAGCTCCATGGAGACCCCATGCCAGGGGTGGTTGCCATGGACACCAGCTCAGGCCTGCAGCCACAGCCCGTTGCCATGGCAATCACTGGCAGCCCCATCCCCAGGGTCATGGGATCCCAGAACCACAAAATTGGCTGAGCTGGGAGGGACCCATCAGGATCCTCCAGTCCAACTGCTGGCCCTGCACAGGAAACCCCAACAATGCCAGCCTGGGCCTGGCAGCGCTGTCCAAACGCTGCTACAGCTCAGAGAGCCCTGGAGCTGGGACCCTTCCCTGGGGAGCCTGGGCAGGGCCCCAGCAGCCTCTGGGCAAAAACCTTTTCCTGACATCCAACCCGAGCCTGCCCTGACTTAGCTGCAGCCGTTCCCTCCACTCCTGTCCCTGGGCACCAGAGGGAAGAGGTTCCCACAGCCCCAGCCAGGGACCCGCTCCCAAGGCTGTTGCCATGGCCACCAGGGCTGGCACCAGCTGGGATGCTCGGTTTCCACGGGCTGGGGTTCAGGAATGGGATTCCCCAATTTCCTGCTCCTGCTAAAACCACGCTGCTCTCACTGCCCTCCCGCCTCCCATGGAAAGCACAAAAGGCAAAGATTCCGGGCTGAGATAAGAACAATTTCCAGAGAACAGCAACGAGATAAGGAACAAACAAAAACAGAAATAATATTGAAAACAGAAGGGACTGTTTATAGGAAAAACTACAACACAACTCACTGGGTCTGCCTGGCCACAATTTCCCCTTCCTGGAAATTTCATCCTTCTCCTCAGGGAGAGCGAGAGAGTCCATTTCCTGCCCCTGGCAATGATCTGATGTGAGAGTGAATGTAATGACAGGGCCATGGCTGGACCTTCATGTTTTTCCATCCCACATCATGTCATTGGCAGGGACAGGAAAAGGTACAGGTGTCTTGCCAGCATGGATCATGGGAACATAGATCATCAGGGCTCTTTCACAATGTGGATACTCCAATGATCGGAGTTGGGGCAGTGCACAAAATCCTCCTGCACTTGGTGCATTAGAGGCCTTCCCTTAGTGGTGCCTCCGTTGGTGACTGGTCAAGTGAAAGCTCTGGGTGAAGCTCTTCCCACACTGTGGACACTCGTAGGGCCTCTCCCCAGTGTGGATGCGCCGGTGCCTGATGAGGTGGGAGTTGTGCTTGAAGCCCTTCCCACACTCAGGGCAGCGGAAGGGCCTCTGCTCTGTGTGAATCTGCTGGTGCTGGAGGAGATTGGAGCTGCTCCGAAACCTCTTCTGACACTGGGGACACTCGTAGGGCCTCTCCCCAGTGTGGATGCGTTGGTGCCTGATGAGTTCTGACCTGTAGCTGCAGCCCTTCCCACACTCCCCACACTCGTAGGCCCATTCCCCAGTGTGGATCATCTGGTGGCTGATCAGGGCGCTGCTCTGCCTGAAGCTCTTCCCACACTGCAAGCACTTGTAGCGCTTCTCCCCATCATGAAGCTGCTCATGGACCACCAGCTCTGAGCTCTGGCTGAAGCTCTGTCCATCTTCTTGTCTAAGGGAGGGTCTTTCCTCCTCAGAGCACCCCAGACTTGGTTTGCAGCCCCTCTTCCTGTGGAATCTGTGGGGATTTTCCTCCCCGTTGGATTCCTGTGCCCTGGAGTGACTCATAACAGCCCCTTCCTCCAGGTTCTGCTGCGGGGATTTTTCCTCCCTGTTCTCCATTCTCAGCTTCTTGTCTGGGGGAGGAGGGACAAAGAGAGGATGGGATTTGCCTCTGTGCCAGAGGGAAGGGGAAGGAGATCCCCCCAGTGCATCTCCAGCAGGACAGCGTTGGCAGCAGGGTTGTCCTGCAGCCTGAGGCCGTGCTGGGCTGGGAGATGGAGCAGGAGAGAGGGGGAAAGGGGCACTGACTTCCTCCTCACCTGCCTGGGTGTCCTGGGGATGCTGTTCCTCACAGCCTCTTTTTCCATCTGGCTAAGGTTTGGGGATGGGAAATCCTGTTTTGGGAGAATGACAAGGGATGGGCACGTTGAGTTTTGTACTGGTTTGAAGGAAAACGTGGGAAAGGGTCTAAGCCAGAATCACAATTTAAGAGGAAAATGAAGATCAAAGCAATGATACAGAAACACTGCTTTAAACTGACACAGTCAGGATATAACCTGACACCCTGTAGGTAAGGGAGGTGGCTTCAGTCCTATTAAATGGTGGCTGCAGTCCTGTGGGAGAGGTGAACGTGGTTCTGTCAGAGCAGTGATCCTGCAGAAGGGTCTGGTCTTCCTCTGGAGGTCCAGTGGTGGTTATGGAGCTCTTGTCCTGCTGGGAATCCAGTAGGCAAGCTGCTCCTGGTGTTGAAAGACTCAGCTTATATCCAGGTAGGAATGTTTAGATCCTCCCCCTGGGCAGAGCATCCCACAATGGGATGATGGAATTTTATCAGTCCTGCAGAGACACTCAATGGCCCATTAGCAGAAGATATCTCCCCTGCAGGGCGTTATCAGGGGTGAGTCATGGAAGAGATAAAGAACCCTGCCCCACCTGTTTATAGCAGTTGATGAAGATGGGGATTGAAAACCTGCATTTGGTTACATCTTGCATGGCAACCTGAAACAGTGGGGTAATCCCTGCTCAGGGGGTGAACACCACCCCCCTTACCCAAACTGGCTCAGGTGTAAAACCCCCACCCTGGGAAGGCCACACACACAGGGGACAATGTCACACCTGCCCTGCTCCAGGGGAGGTCTCTGTCCCTGTCACTCCCTTGCTCTCTCCCCTTTTCTCTTTCTTTCCATCTCTCTCTCTACCTCATATTTACTGTTCAATAAAGTACACTTTGGATATGGCCTCATTAGCACCTTAATTGGGCAGAGGAATCTCTATAACAATTTGAGTAACCAGACTGTGACATCATTTTGGCACAGTGAGTTCTGGGCAGTGTTGTCTGACTACAAGTGCCTTTGACAACAGCATGGTTCCCTCCTCTGAGGAGGTTGTGATTCTTGCTGGAAGAACTCTTGAAACTTGGACACAGCTTCCTCTGAGTCACTTATGGAAGAACTGATTAGGAAAATGGTTGCTGTGGGTCTGTGTTGTAAAGAAATTATTTTGTTGTCCTTCCTTGAAAAGTTTGTTAAAATCACTGGAGGAGAGGGAGCAAATGATACCAGCGAGATTGAAAAGGTCCGTTCACTGCAACATGAAAAACACAAGGCTCTTGAAAGTCCCACAAGAAACCCAGTTCAAGTAGCTAAATTCCCAAATAACTCCAGTCAGGGGTCTCCAGGAGGATTTTTTGGAGAGTGTTCGGAGCCGACAGATCCCGGACTCGAGACCCGGATATCTCCGGGCTCCCCAAGAGGAGCTTTTTCGGGGGGAGAGGAGCCGCGATCGCCCCTCGGGAGGGTCCTGGGGGGTCTACGTGGGGATGGCCCGGTACCGACGGGGCGGGACATTGGTTTTGGGGATCCCCGTGAGAGCCAGGGCTGTGGAATGGGAGACCCCCGGGGCGGGGAGAGGGGAAGGGGCGATACCGGAGCTGGGGGACCCCCGGCAGCCCGGAGATGAGGCGGGGACGGGACCCCCTGACCCTGACAGGGGTGTCCTGGGGTGACTTCATGATGCTCGTACCCCCATCGGTCTGTTTAGCCCAGAAATGAGTTCTGCACCTTTAAGGCTGGTTCTGGGACCGAAGGGAGGAGGAAGAATCTGCAGTTTGTTTTCAGAAACTGCACTCACTCCTCTACATTGCAGCTGCTGGATGGACAGAGAGCAGGACAGAGCTCTCCTTTGCTTTTAGTTAGTTTTTAGGACTCTGAGGCAGAGAAGTTCCCTGAACTTTGATTTTTCTTTTTCTTTGGAGCTGTTCAAACCTGCTCTGGACTGAACAACCAGAACACCACCAGCAGGTCCCGCCTGAGGCCCACCGGGATGGGCCTGGGCTGAGGCATTTCCAGCGCTGGACGGACTGATAATAGACTGATAAGTGACTGATAAGACACTGATAAGACACTGATAAGACACTGATAAGACACTGATAAGACAGTGAGTGGGCTGAGCTACAACCCAAGGAGGGACTTTCGGAGTCTGTCATCTATTTTTGAGCAGCAGGAGGTTTTATTGCTTAATATTGTTCAATTTTTGTGCTGGTGAATGCTTTGCCTGTAAAATAATTTTTTTTAGACTTTTCTCCCCGGAAATATTTTCCCGGACTGGCTGAGGGTGGGGCTGCTGAATCGGCATTCTAGAGGAAACTCCTTTTGGAGGGTTTCTCCCAAATTTTCCCTAAACCAGGATAGGGTGGTGGAAAGAAGGGGGAGCCCCAAGTGGCTGGATTGAGGGGAGGCTGGGGAGGGGGACCTTGGGACCCCAGAACCTCCCAGAATCCAAAAGTAGGACCCTGGATGGGGGGAATCCCCAGGACCCATCGGATCCCCAGCAGCCCTGAGAGAGGGGACCACCAGAACCCCAGAGGGATGAGACTGGAAATGGGAAACTCCTTGTGTTTTTTTTTTTTTTCATTCACTCTTGATTTTTGGTGGTTTTTGTGCACAGCAGGTGACTTCTAGAGATAGACTTGGGTTGGAGGAATCCCCAACCCAAGGCATTCACATCTTGTTTTTCCCCAGACCAGGATTTTCCCCAAACCTTCCCACCGTGACACCCCCCCTGTCCCGCTCTGGGTGAGCTCAATCCCAAACCTGACTCCAATCCTGGTCTCAGTCTCACTCCATGTTTAGACACACTCACAGTCCTGTATTTATTCTCATCCCAGTCCCAAGCTCATCTATCCCAACCTCAGCCCTAAAGGTAATCCCATGTCTCGCCCTAACCCCAATCCCAGCTCTAATCCAAATCTCAGCCCCAACTCCAACCCAGCCCCAATTCCAGCCCCTTCCTAAATCCTCAGCCCCAAACCAAATCCCAGGTTCAGCCCTTGTGGTGGTTTGGGGGTGTCTCTGTCCCTGTGACCCCGATGATGTTTGGGTGGGGTCACACCAGGGCTGAGAGGGACAGAGACCCCCCCGGCCTCCCCAGGTGTGAGAAGGTGGGAGAGCCCCCCCAGCCCTGAGCAGCCTCAGCGCTGAGAGGGACACAGAGCCCCTGGTCCCCAGCCCTGCACAGGCATTGCCCGAGAATCCCCCAGGCTGAGGGGACAGAGACCCCTGAGCATCCCCTGGCACAGGGTGAGAGGGAGGGAGACCCCCCAGGTGTTCCCTGGGGTGAGAATGATGGAGAACCCCTGAGGAATGGCCTGGGGTGACAGGGACATGAAAAACACCCCCAAACCCCTCCCAAGCATCCCCCAGTGCGAGAGGCACAGATACCCCTTGAGCATCCTCTGGGCACTGGACAAAATAGACGTGGCAGAAATCAAACTTGACTCTGCAAAATCACTTTGAAGAATATATGGTCTTCCCACAAGTAACTTGTGATGAAAGCGCAAACAAATCCCAAACACGAATAAACTGACAATCCAAGCAGTGATGTGGCAATTCCAATATTCATTGCTTCCTGCACATCTCCAGCTCAGCTGCTGGCAGGTTCCGATAAAAGGAAAGTGGAAATTTGGCCCAATACAGACTATTAAAAGGAATGGAAATCTCTGTGTAGCAGTCATAAAGGTGACAGGGATAAAGAGAAAAATGATTGTCACATTTGGTAAAGCCCCCAACCTGGGAATTCAGGACTTATTCGGAAATTTATCTACTTGAGCTGGGCTTCTTCTGGGACTTTTAGCCGCCCTGCATTCCTCACCATGGGGTGAATGAACCTTGCCAGTCTCACTGGTAAGATTTGCTCCATTTCCTCCAGTGATTTTAACAACTTTATAAGGAAAGACAGCAAATTATTTTCTTTACACTGGCCACTCATAAAAGCCCTTTTCCTCATCATTTCTCCCATAAAGAAATAAAATTTCTATAAGCTCCATAAGCTCCCCAGGAGGAAGGAGGGATGGTGTCCAAGTTTCCAAGAGTTCTTGCAGAAAGAATCACAACCTAGTCAGTGGAATGAGCCATGCTGTTGTCAAAGGCACCTGGGGTCAGAGAACAGCACCTAAACACACTGTGCAAAAATAATGTCACAGTCTGGTTATGCAAATTGTTAGAGAGATTCCTCTGCCCGAATTAAGGTGCTAACGATACCATATGCAAAATGGATTTTATTGAACAGTAAATGTGAGGTAGAGTGATGGAAAGAAAGAGAAAAGTCGAGTGACAAGGGACAGAGACCTCCCCTGGAGCAGGGCAGGTGTGACATTGTCCCCTGTGTGTGGGGGTTTTACATCTGAGCCAGTTTGGGTAAGGGGGGTGGTGTTCACCCCCTGAGAAGGGATTACCCCACTGTTTCAGGTTGCCATGCAAGATGTAACCAAATGCATGTTTTCAATCCCCATCTTCATCAACTGCTATAAACAGGTGGGGCAGGGTTCTTTATCTCTTCCATGACTCACCCCTGATAACGCCCTGCAGGGGAGATATCTTCTGCTAATGGGCCATTGAGTGTCTCTGCAGGACTGATAAAATTCCATCATCCCATTGTGCGATGCTCCGCCCAGGGGGAGGATCTGAGCATTCCTACCTGGATATAAGCTGAGCCTTGCTGCAACCAGGAGCAGCTTGCCTACTGGATTGCCAGAGGACAAGAGCTCCATAACCTCCACTGGACCTTCAGAGGAAGACCAGACCCTTCTACAGGATCACTGCTTTGACAGAATCATGTTCATCACTCCAACAGGACTGCAGTCACCCTTTACTGGGACTGCTGCCACCACCCTGACCAACAGGGTGTCAGGTTATATCCTGACTCTGTCAGTTTAAGGCAGTGTTTTTGTATCATTGCCTTGATCTTCACTTTGGTTTAGAATTGCAATTCTGGTTTAGACCCTTTCCCAGGTTTTCCTTCAAACCAGTACAAAACTCAACGTGCTCATCCCTTGTTATTCTCCCAAAAAAGGATTTCCCATCCCCAAACTTTTGCCAGATGGAAAAGGAGGCTGCGAGGAACAAGAAGGATCCCTGGGACACCCAGGCAGGTGAGGAGGAAGTCAGTGCCCCTTTCCCCCTCTCTCCTGCTCCATCTCACAGGCCAGCATGGCCCCCGGCTGCAGGACAACCCTGCTGCCAACACCATCCTACCGGAGATGCACTGGCGGGATCTCCTTCCCCTTCCCTCTGGCACGGAGGCAAATTCCATCCTCTCCTTGTCTTTCCTCCCCCAGACAATGAGCTGAGGATTGGGACCAGGGAGGACAAATCCCCACAGCAGAACGTCAAGGAAGAGGCCATGATGAGTCACTCCAGGGCACAGGAATCCAACGGGGAGGAAACTCCCCAGAGATTCCATAGAAAGAGAGGCTGCAAACCCAGTCCGGGGTGCTCTGAGGAGGAAAGACCCTCCCTGAGCCAGGAAGGTGGACAGAGCTTCAGCCAGAGCTCAGAGCTGGTGGTCCATGAGCAGCTTCATGATGGGGAGAAGCCCCACAAGTGCTTGGAGTGTGGGAAGAGCTTCAGGCAGAGCAGCACCCTGATCAGCCACCAATGCATCCACACCGGGGAATGGCCCTACGAGTGTGGGGAGTGTGGGAAGGGCTGCAGCTACAGGTCAGAACTCATCAGGCACCAATGCATCCATACTGGGGAGAGGCCATACGAGTGTCCCCAGTGTCAGAAGAGGTTTCGGACCAGCTCCAATCTCCTCCAGCATCAGCAGATTCACACAGAGGAGAGGCCCTTCCGCTGCCCTAAGTGTGGGAAGGGCTTCAAGAACAACTCCCACCTCATCAGGCACAGGCGCATCCACACTGGGGAGAGGCCTTACAAGTGCCCAACCTGTGGGAAGAGGTTTCAGAGCAGCTCCAATCTCCTCCTGCATGAGCGGATTCACACGGATGAGAGGCCCTTCCGCTGCCCTGAGTGTGGGAAGGGCTTCAAGCACAACTCCCACCTCATCACCCACCGGCGCATCCACACTGGGGAGAGGCCCTATGAGTGTCCCCAGTGTGGGAAGAGCTTCACCCAGAGCTCTAACATGGCAAAACACCAACGGAGGTGCCACTAAGGGAAGCCCTGCGAGTGCTCCAGCTGCAGGAGGAGCTTTGTGAACTGGTCCAGCTTCATCCCCAATGGAGGTCTAACGTTGGGAAGAGTGCGGGTGATCCATGTTCTCTATGATCCATGCTGGGAAGACAACTGCCCCAATACCTTCCCCTGTCAATCACATGGTGTAGAACTGAAGAACAAGAGGGTCTTTCCATTACATTGGCTCTGTCATTACATTCACTCTCACATCAAGTTATTGCCAGGGGCAGGACAGGGACTCTCTCTCTCCCTGAGAAGAAGGGTGTCCTTTCCAAGTGGGTGGAGGCCAGGTGGGTCTCTGTCCCTCTCAGCCCTGCTGTGACCCCACCCAAACATCATCGGGGTCACAGGGACAGAGACACCCCCAAAGCCCCAGAAGAGCTGAACCTGGAATTTGGTTTGGGGCTGAGGATTTAGGAAGGGGCTGGAATTGGGGCTGGGTTGGAGCTGGGGCTGAGATTTGGATTAGAGCTGGGATTGAGGTTAAGGCTAGACATGGGATTAACTTTAGGGCTGGGGTTGGGACAGATGAGTATGGGACTGGGATGAGATAAAATACAGAACTGTGAGTGTGTCTAAATGTGGAGTCAGATTGAGACCAGGATCAGGGTCAGGTTTGGGATAGAGCTCACCCAGAGCAGGACAGGGAGGATGTCATGGTGGGAAGGTTTGGGGAAAATCCTTGTTTGGAGAAAAACTAGGTGTGAATGCCTTGGGTTGTGGACTCCTCCCACCCAAGTCCATTTCTAGAAGTCACCAGATGTCCAAAAATCAAGAGTGAATCAAAAAAAGCCATCAGGAGTTTCCCATTTCCAGTCTCATCCCTCTTGGGTTATGGTTGGTCCCGCATCTCTGGGCTGGTGGGGATCCCATGGGTCCTGGGGATCCCTCCTCTCCAGGGTCCTGCTTTTGGATTCTGGGAAATTCTGGGGTCCCAAGGTCCCCCTCTCCAGCCTCCCCTCAATCCAGTAACTTGAGTTCCCCCTTCTTTCCACCACCCTGTCCTGGTTTAGGGCAAATTTGGTTGAAATCCTCCAAAAGGAGTTTCCTCTAGAATGCCGATTCAGCAGCCCCACCCTCAGCCAGTCCGGGAAAATATTTCCGGGAAGAAAAGTCTAAAAAAACTTTATTTTACAGGCAAAGCATTCACCAGCACAAAATTTGAACGATATTAAGCAATAAAACCTCCTGCTGCTCCAAAACAGATGACAAACTCCAAAAGTCCCTCCTTTGGTTGTAGCTCCGGGCACTGAGCGTCCTATCACTGCCTTATCAGTGGCTAATCAGTCTATTATCATTCTTTTATCAGTTTTTTATCAGTCTCTTATCAGTTTGTCTAGCGCTGTAAATGCATACGCCCAGGCTTATCCGGGTGGCCCTCAGGTGGGAGCTGCTGGTGGTATTCTGGTTGTTCAGTCCAGAGCAGGTTTAAACAGCTCCAAAGAAAAAGAAAAATCAAAGTCCAGGGAACTTCTCTGCCTCAGAGACCTAAAGACTGATTAAAAGCAAAGGAGAGCTCTTTCCTGCTGTCTGTCCATCCAGAAGCCGGAATGTGGAGAAGTGAGTGCAGTTTCTGAAAACATGCTGAAGCTTCTTTCTCTTCCTCCTCGCTCTCAGAACCAGCCTTAAAGGAGCAGAACTCATTTCTGGGCTAAACGGACCATTGGGGATACGAGCATCATGAAGTCACCCCAGGAAATCCCTGTCAGGGTCAGGGGGTCCCGTCCCCGCCTCATCTCTGGGCTGCCGGGGGTCCCCCAGCTCCGGTATCGCCCCTTCCCCTCTCCCTGCCCCGGGGGTCCCCCGTTCCACAGCCCCGGCTCTCACGGGGATCGCCAAAACCAATGTCCTGCCCTGTCGGTACCCGGTCATCCCCACGTGGACCCCCCGGGACCCTCCTGAGGGGCGATCGTGGCTCCTCTCCCCCCGAAAAAGCTCCTCTTGGGGAGCCCAGAGATATCTGGGGCTCAAGTCCGGGATCTGCCAGCTCCGAACACTCTCCAAAATATCCTACTGGAGACCCCTGGCTGGATTTATTTGGGAATTTATCTATATGAGCTGGGATTCTTCTGGGACTTTTAGCAGCCTTGTGTTTTTCACGTTGGAGTGAACAAACCTTTTCAATCTCGCTGGTATCATTTGCTCCCTCTCCTCCAGTGACTTTAATAAACTTTTCAAGGACAACAAAATATTTTCTTTACAACACAGACCCACAACAGCCATTTTCCTCATCAGTTCTTCCATAAGTGACTAAGAGGAAGCTGCATCCACATTCCAAGAGTTCTTCCAGAGAGAACCACAACCTCCTCAGAGGAGGGAATCATGCTGTTGTCAAAGGCACTTGGGGTCAGGAAACAGTGCCCTGAACTCACTGCGCCAAAATAATGTCTCAATCTGGTTAAGAAAATTTTTTGAGAGATGCCTCTGCCCCAATTAATGTGTCAACGAGACCAAATCCAAAATGGATTTGATTGAACAGTAAATGTGAGGTAGAGACAGTTAAAAGAAAGGAAAGCGGGGCATGGCAAGGGAGTGACAAGGGACAGAGACCTCCCCTGGAGCAGGGCAAATTGTCCCCTGTGTGTGTGGCCTTCCCAGAGTGGGGGTTTTACAACTGAGCCAGTTTGGGTAAGGGGGGTGGTGTTCACCCCCTGAGCAGGGATTACCCCACTGTTTCAGGTTGCCATGCAAGATGTAACCAAATCCATGTTTTCAATCCCCATCTTCATCAACTGCTATAAATAGGTGGGGCAGGGTTCTTTATCTCTTGCATGACTCAGCCCTGATAACACCCTCTAGGGGAGCTGCGCGGGGGCGTGAACGGCCCTGGAATCCGGCTATCTGGTGAGGGGCGAAGGCCAGGGCCCCTGCGCATCAGAAAACAGCCCCCCTCGGCGTCTTTTGGCCTCGGGCTGAGCTGGGTGATAGCTCGGGGCAGCGCGGTGAGAGACGAATTAGGAGGCGACCACTTGCTGGGGGTAAACTGTCGGTTTATTACAGAAGAACCAACAAGGAGGGGAAACACCCAGCAAATGGCCCCGAACAAGGGGCAGGAGAGGGTTTTAAGGGAAAAGGGGGGAAGAAGGCAGGGAAACCCGGCTATCCAATAGGAATACATATTTGGAGGTACGAAACATAACTGATATACTAAAGTAACCAACTGTTATAAATCATAGGAGGGGCTCCGGGGCTACAGCCAACCATACCTCCCAGAGAAAAGAAAATTCTCGAAACCTGGGAGGAGAAAAAGAGTGATTGACTGACCCCAAGGAGGAAACAACTTTCACTTTATAAGAGAAACCAAGGGAGGAGCAGTTTCATTTCCATAGCAACATAACTGGCAGGGTAGCAGCAGGAAGTAATACAGAAAATGGGGGGAGCAAACTAACGAACTTAAGAACACACCACAGCATCTCCCCGTTTCTTATCAAATAAAATTAAAATTTTCTATGCAACTCAAAAGGAAGGTGTCTGCGGCTTGTCCTGCCAATCTTCGCTTTCTTCGAGCTGGAGATCGCTAGCCCACTTACGTTCTTGAGGCAGCTCTGTGGATCCCTCTTCATCTGAATCTCCTCCGGCTTCTGAGGAGAGGTTCTTCAGCTCGAAATGTTCCTCCAGAGGAAGTGCGGCATGATTGGCAGTCGTTGAGGTGGCTTTACCTATTAGTCCTTTGATCAAACTACGGATCAGTACGAACAAAATGCAAAATACAATCAAGCTCAAAACCACTTTACAAACTGATTCTAACACTGAACTGGCCCACCCGCTAAGGCCCCAAGCCTTGAATATGTCCCCCAGCCAGTCTGATGTCTCTTGCCTGACCTGATGGACGAGGTCTTGGAGTTTTTTGATGGAGTGTCTGGCGTCCTCGGCCTGAGAGGACAGGTTCAGACAGCAGAGGCCCTCAAACTCCTCACAGTGATGGTGATGGAGCAGTAGTAGAAAATCTATTGCTGCTCTGTTTTGGAGCGTTGCCTTCCTTGTAATTTCCTCGTCCTTAATGAGGTCGTATAACGCGGCTGAAGTATAATTGGCTTGTTTAACCACCCAACACTTCAGGCGGCCCAATTCACCCAGAGATTTCGCCACCGATAACCATGGCAATAAAATGGTAAAGGCGACGGATTTAGAATGAGACCAATGGGTAACTTTATCATCACAATCTTCAGTGAGATCTTTAAGATCTCTTTTAGATCTGGCCAATTCGGATGTGATGTTATTCCTTTTCCAACTGATAATTTGGGTGATGTTGGGGGTAAACAGCGTCAGCCGGCCAAATGTGCACGGCCCTCCGATCAGACCAGAGGGGATGCCTACCCACGCTCGATCGCCACAAATCAAGAACACCCCCCTGGGAAGGGCGTAAGGGGTCCGCTTGGTAGAGGTGGGGCCCATGATTTTTAGAACAGCGCGGCACCACTGGCTCGCTTGATATTGTTTCTTTGTCTGCCGGACCACCTCACTGCCCTTATATATGGGGGCATAACTATATTCAAACTGAAAACAAATTGAGGAGTTGGCGGAACCGAGTAGATGCAGTTCTGTGGGCTCGGAGGGCGCAGGACTGAGCCTAGCTACTTCGCTTCTCCAGGCATTACTGGGTTCAAAACCGGGGAGGAAAGTTAGGCTCTGGGCCAAAACGGGGGAAAGGGCAGACTGGAAGGCAAGGGGGAACTCGCCTGGGGAGAAAGGGATCCCCACAAGGCAAGACGACATCGGGTCCTCTGCTGCGCCGGTGTCGAGGCATATACTGTCCTGTCCTAATGATTGGGCCAAGGCACGCCAGACGTTGATATTTGGCTGGGGGATGACCCACGGCTCCGCAGGTGGCAGAAGGAATCCGCAGGTCATCAGTACGGTCAACAACAAACAAGGATTGAGAGCCAGCGTAGTCAATTCGAAGACCATTCGGGGAGATAAAACTGAAATGAAAGGAGAGCCGTAAAAGTATGCAGGATTCACAGATATGGTTCCTCCCCAAACAACCAATTTAAGTAAAACTCACGAGGGGTAATGGTTGGAGCCGGGGGGAAAAAGGAGGAAAGGTGGTATAAAAGATCAAGGGGTGGAGGAGAAGCTGGGGGAGAGGGTTCTTCAGTAACTGGAGTGAGATCTGGAGAGAATGAGGAGGATTGATGGGATAGTTTCTTCCGCTGACGCCAACATGCTTGCCGGACCTGTGGTACTGCCTCCTTCTTGATCCCCTGCTTCGGGACGAAGGGCCTGACCCACTTAGATGGTACCCACTTTGGACCCGAGGGAGTGGACACGCAGGCATATCCCCTCCCCCAAGTTACCAGGTCAAAGGGGCCCTCCGTCTGCCAGGTCTCTGGATCTTTTACAAGAACCGGTGGCCTGGTTTTAGGCTGCAGCTGCTGGTGACTGCCGAAATGTCGAACTATCGGAGGGTTTTGGCTGTCAAAAGAGCAATTCAGGAAGTTGAGTGTATACCATGCCCTTGATAGCCAGACTTGGGGGGTCTCTGCCTTCATCGTCGGTAGTTGCCGGGATAGGACCTTCTTAAGGCTCTGGTGAGCTCTTTCCACCATGGCTTGGCCTGTCGGGGAATAGGGGATGCCGGTTTTATGCACTATTCCCCATTGCTGCAGAAAGCTTTGCAGCTCCTTGGAAACATACGCAGGGCCGTTGTCTGTTTTTAAGGTCTTAGGGATGCCCAAGACAGCGAATGCCTGGAGCAGATGCCTCTGAACATCCGCTGCCCTTTCACCTGTGTGGGCAGAAGCATAGATCGCCCCAGAGAAAGTATCCACTGAGACGTGGACGTAACACAATCGGCCAAAAAATGGAATGTGCGTTACATCCATCTGCTACAACTCGCAGCTTGCCAAACCTCGGGGATTAGCCCCTGAGGCTATGGTAGGCATTTGATCTTGCTGGCATTGGGGACATGTGGCCACTATCGCCTTGGCCTGCTCGTGCGTCAGATTGAATTGACGAACCAGGCCAGGGGCATTTTGATGGAACAGTTGGTGGCTGATTTTAGCCTGACTGAACACATCTGGGAGGGGGGCCTGCGAAACAGCAGCCGCCGCTAAAGAATCGGCGCGACGGTTTCCCTCCGCAATGAATCCAGGTAGATCTGTGTGTGATCTCACATGCATGACATAGAATGGATGCTCGCGGTTAGAGACTAACTCGACGAGCCTATTCAGCAATTCAAATAATCTCTTATTAGTGATCTCTTGAAGAACAGCTGACTCAGCTCGAGACACTACACCTGCGACATACACAGAATCTGTGACCAAATTGAAAGGTCCAGGGAATTTCTGAAATGCCCTGACAACTGCGTCCAACTCAGCAACTTGTGGAGAGCCCTCTACAACAGCAACATCGGTCTCCCACTGCTGAGTCTGAGGATCCTTCCAAGTCATCACTGACCTGTGAGATGCTCCAGACGCATCAGTAAAAACCGTCACAGTATCAAGTGGCTTCTTGCTCTGAACCTTTTTCAACGAGAATTTAAACCCCGAATTGAATAATTTGTGAGACGGCTGATTTACTGTGATGTGCCCAGTGTAGCTGTCGAGTGCAAACTGAAGGTATTCATTAGTTTGCAGCAGTTCTTCAAAGTTTTTTAGTTTAAATTGGCCCGATTCCAATTTAATTGGGATCTGTATGCATGAGAAATCACAGCCTGCAAGCTCTCTGATCCTCGATCTTGCTTTGAGAATCAGTTCTGCTATCAACTCCTGTGGCCGTGTCATTCTTTTGGACCTATGGTGGCTCAGAAAGACCCACTCTATAATTAAGAGCTTGTCTCCTTCAGACTAACATCCCATTGAGGTATTATGCCATGAAGGTGTGGCAATTTTCCCAGTATAATAAATTTGAAAGGCAGGCCCGGATGGTATCGGTGGGCCTGCCTGGCCGAAATAGCCTCTTGTATTTTCTCCAGAGCTACCTGTGCCTCTGGGGTAAGAGTCCTAGGAGAACTAAGCTCCTCTCCCCCTTTCAACAAATCGAAAAGAGGGGCTAGATCTTCGGTTGAAATGCCCAACCAGGGTCTCACCCAATTTAAAGATCCACACAGTTGATGGGCATCTGCTAGGGTCTGGACCTTTGTCCGAATTGCCAATTTTTGCGGCACAATTGTCCGCTTTGTAATTTCGAGGCCCAGGTATTTCCAAGGTGGCACCCGCTGAATTTTGTCCTGCTGGAGCTCGAACCCTGCAGCACCCAACGCATTGGTTGTCAGGTCAAGCGCATGGGCAAGCAGACTGTGGTCGGGCGCACACACAAGGATGTCGTCCATATAATGATGGACAATGATGGCATCCCCAAGGGCTGTACGAATGGGTGACAGCAGCGAAGTGACATACCACTGGCAGATCACAGGGCTGACCTTGAGGCCCTGCGGAAGCACCCGCCAATGATAGCGCTTGGCTGGGGACTCACAGTTGATGGATGGAACTGTGAATGCAAATCGCGGGGCGTCCTCTGGGTGAATGGGAATTTGAAAAAAGAAATCTTTTATATCAATTACAGCTAATTCCCAATCTTGGGGGAGCATTGCTGGGGAGGGCATCCCTGGCTGAAGGGAACCCATGTCAATTATTAATTTATTAATTCAGCGAAGGTCGGTCAGGAGCCGCCACTTATCCTTATTAGGGTTTTTGATGACAAACACTGGGGAGTTCCAAGGTGACATGGTCTCTTCCAGGTGGCCTTTAAATAACTGCTCCTGAACGAGCTCGTTGAGTGCCTTTAGTTTTTGCTTGTTAAGTGGCCACTGCTTGACCTGTACTGGTTTATCTGAAAGCCAATTCAGTTTCCAGGTCCGGCACTCCTCAGTGGCCACCGCCCGAAAAACCTGGGGAGCTGTCGGGAGATCGATTTTGGCCCCCCACTGGGCTAAAAGGTCCCTTCCCCAGAGGGGCTCTGTATAATCTAAAACGAACGGGCGTATAGAGGCCAATTGCCCGTCGGGCCCCTTAACTTGCACAATGCTCTTTGATTGGTTTGCCAATTGGAGGCCCCCAGCACCAGAAATCGTGCCCGCTGCGCTTTGCAGGCCCCAATGTGACGGCCATTCCCCGGAGGGAATGATCGTCACATCTGCACCTGTGTCCAAAAGATCCCTCACTAATTTCTTGTCCCCGCCCAATGAAAGTTGACATGTCAGGCGGGGCTTCTCCCTCCCTACCAACTGTGTCCAGGCCACGGTCGGAGGCGAGTCTTTCTCCATCAGGCTCGAGCAATGGTCTTTATTTTGCACAGGAATGGCCTGAGCAATGACCTGTCCCTTAGGGAGGAAAAGCGGGGGTCTGACACAATACAGCCCTACCGCGAAGCGGTCCCGGTCGGTAGTTACCAGACCAGGGACTATGCGGATGTCTCGCGGTGTGTGCTTTGTGTCTCCGACGACAGTCCACCTGCATCATCCCAGTTTCCTCCAGCGACCCGGTGTTGCAAGTCGACAGACACCAGCTGCAAATTACTGCTAGGGAGGTAAATGCTCCTAGTTAGCTGCAGCCTGTAAGGGGAAACAGAGGACATGGTGTTAAGTACAGGTTTGGGCAGAATATCACAGGTAAAGTGTTTCGAATCCGATAGGTACGTCAAATCTGGCAAGGTGTGCGGCGGTTCTCCCTCGTTTCTTCTCTCCCCGGATGGTGATAAACAGCCCGCCACATTTCTATCCACGCGCAGGGAGGGACTGCGCTCCAATCCTAGTTTTTTTTCTTTTGATTCTCCTCCTTTTCCCGCTTCCGCCTCCATTCCATGTAGTCCTGCCGCATAGGGCACTGTGGCATCCAATGTCCCACTTTACCACAGAGATGACAGGGGTGGGTTGCCGATGTTCTCTTGCCCGCCCCAGGTGTTGGAGGGCCGGCAACGGGGGCAGCTTCTGCCTCTATGCAGTCCTGCACGGGGCATTCAGTAAAAGCCACGGAAGCCCTCTTAGGCCGTGATGACAGGGAGACCTGACGCACCACGACATCTGTCATGGCCTCTACCGTAGGCCTAGGACTACGAGGGAGAGTCTTTATAGCTTTGCGGCCCTCAGCGTTTGCATTGCTATATGCCATTCTCTGGAGCATCATTTCCCTATCATCATCCCCGAGCGCCTGTGATTCCACATATCTGTAGAGGCGCTTCATAAATTCCATGTATGGTTCATGCTCTCCTTGCAAAACCTCATAATCCTCCCATTGGGAAGTAACTACTTCCAGCTTGAAGAAAGCTCGTTCAGCTGCTCGGGCCGTCTCCATCAGCTGGGATGGGAATAAGGCTCTAGCTTGTTTTGCCCCTTCTGCCCACTGCCCTTCACCCAAAAGCTGATCTAGGGTAATTATCAAACCATCTGCATCATGGGACAGTGCTGGATTACCCCAAAGACTCGGGAGGACCTCCGATATTTCCCTCCCCCATTCCCTCACCCAGACTCTGAATTCCATAGGCCTTATAAGGCTGGAGAAGAGTGCCCTCAGATCTGCCGGAACTAAATCTCCCTGGGAAAGGGTATTATGTAGCAAACTCCGGAAGTATTCTGACCTTCGGGAGTAGTCTTTCTGTGCCTTGCACAGTTCTTTAATCCGTGCCTCTGCTAAGGGCAGCCACCGAGCCTGGAGGGTTCCCTCCCCGCCTAGGTGGTAGGTATTAGGGCCACTTCTAGCAAAGGCATTTGCTGTGGCTTGTGGCCAGGCACTGCCCCCCCCCCCCTCTGAAGGCACTGCTCCCGTCCCCTCCGAAGGCACTGCCCCCGCCCCCTCCGAAGACAACTCGTGGGAACCGGGGTTGAGGGTGTTGGAACCGAAACTGGAGGAGGTTGAGGCGGGGTTTGGCGATGACGTAAGGTGAGGGAGTGTGCAAGGCCACCCACCCCTTTCCCCCCCCGGGCAGCGTTCAGAGGCAAAGGGGAAAGCGAAAGTGAAGCGGGGGAGGAGGGAACGGGAGGCTGAACCGGGGGAGGAGTTTGAGGGGGAGCTGAAGGTTTCTCAGAGTACGGAGGAGCGAGCGGGACGGGGGGAGGATATGAGGGAGGGGGGATTGGGCAAGGGGTGTGTTCAGGGTAAAGGAAGGGGTTGCCGCTTGAGAGAAAAGGGGTAGTGGAAGAAGAAGAAGCTCTGTCGCCATCTTGGACAGTACTAAACCGAACAGACTTAGGGGTTACAACCGGGGACTTGGGAACTGGGGTAGAGGGTGAGGATGGAGGAGGAGTTTGGCCAGGGCTCCTCGAATGGGGAGGCTGAGCCGGTCAAGAGGGAGCAGGGGCAGGATGGAAGCCCTGCTTTTTGTCGGCCTTCACAATCCCTCTAGAGGGCTCCTGCCTATGGGGATAGGGAGAGGGTTGGGGGGTAAGGGAAGCCGAACGGGGGGAACGGGGACGAGCAGGGCTTTTCTTCAGTCCCCCGGATGAGGAGAGTGTTGTGAGCACTCTGTTCGCCCAAAATGCCACAGTTGCTAATTTTGTCTCCCCAGAATCAACTGCTTGTTCCAATTTTGCCAAAACGGCAGCCCAAAGGTGTGGCTGTTTTGCAAGTTCTGGGGAAATTTCAGGGAACTTAGAAAAGATCCACTTAGTTAAGAATTTTAATTCTTGCTTGGGGGCCTTCTGGCCACCTCCAAGCAGTAAACCCTTAACAATATAATAAACCTCCTTCTGGGATTTTCCCAAACTAGCACCCATAGTGCCTTTATAGTACAGGAACTGCCAATACTATAAAGGGGGGAAAATTCCTCTGATTGTACGACCCCCCGCCTGAAAACAACAGAAAGCCACTTTCCACCAGCCCCTTCTCCCCCTTACTGTCCCCAATTCTGGGGCTTCAGTAAAAGGAAAAAAAAATTCAAGGAAAGAGGGTGGGAGGGTGGGTCACCAAGGCAGGGCATGCACCCCCAGGGAAATTTTAAAAAGGCAAGGGGGAAAGTCGGAAAGGTCACCAAAGCAGGGCCCGACCTTACCCAATCCGGTGGTAGCAGCAAACGATGAATCAGGAGGGGTATTTTCGTCTCCAGAACCGTCCTCTCTGGGTGCGAGGATTCCCGATTCCAAACCACAGGGAGTGCCGCTCCTACAACGGAGCCTGCCCCCCCCGAGGTAGTGTAGCGCCCACTGGGCACTAAAAATTCCACTTCTGAGGGGTCTGTTTTCGTGGTTAGCCACTATTTCAGGCCCCAACGTTGGTCCGCCACACTGCGCGGGGGTGTACAAGGCCCTGGAATCCGGCTATCTGGTGAGGGGCGAAGGCCAGGGCCCCTCCGCATCAGAAAGCAGCCCCCCTCAGCGTCTTGGCCTCGGGCTGAGCTGGGTGATAGCTCGGGGCAGCGCGGTGAGAGACGAATTAGGAGGTGACCACTTGCTGGGGGTAAACTGTCGGTTTATTACAGAAGAACCAACAAGGAGGGGAAACACCCAGCAAATGGCCCCGAACAGGGGGCAGGAGAGGGTTTTAAGGGAAAAGGGGGGAAGAAGGCAGGGAAACCCAGCTATCCAATAGAAATACATATTTGGAGGTACGAAACATAACTGATATACCAAAGTAACCAACTGTTATAAATCATAGGAGGGGCTCCAGGGTTACAGCCAACCATAACTCCCAGAGAAAAGAAAATTCTCGAAACCTGGGAGGAGAAAAGGGGTGATTGACTGAGCCCAAGGAGGAGGCACTTTCACTTTATAAGAGAAACCAGGGGAGGAGCAGTTTCATTTCCATAGCAACCTAACTGGCAGGGCAGCAGCAGGAAGTCCTGGGAAAGGGAGAAACCATTTAATACAGAAAATGGGGGGAGCAAACTAACAAACTTAAGAACACACCACAGCAATGAGCAGATGAAATGTTAGGCTGCTTTCAGCATTTCCTCAACACCAAGAGCAGCCTGACCTCCCTTCTCCATCCAGCACTGATTGATTTGCAAATCAAGAATTGTTTGAGCTGTTCTGTCCTCAGTCCAGGACAAGAATCCTGATACAAGAACTTAATTGTGTTTATATCTATCACAGAACCACATTAGTCAAAAATTAATTTTAGTATGCAAATCACTTATGAACAGTGGACTCATCAGACATGCTGGGACATTGCACATAGCTCAGGCAAGAGTTTGTAATTGTGTGATTGTTATTTTAATGGTGTAATTTTTGTTAAGTTATATCCTGTTAAACTGTGGTCTGTTGGCTAGGTCCAGTGTGGGCTGGAGGGAGCTCAGATTTGCACAAGGCTGCTCTCAGTGCCAGCCTTTGATGGGGAAAATGGTGGGGTGAGGGTAGGTACAGAGTCTGATTGACTGTCAGCCATGAAAGGTCTTGATTTTCATACCCAGTCAAACTGCATGAGGAGGTACTAGGATTCAATGTCAATTGGAGATTGCACATTTCAATGAATTACTAGTAAAAACAAATTACAGGACATAAAACATATTTTCTTGCTGTTTTTCTAAATTCAGGGTATTCACATTGAATTGGCTTCTGAAATCTGACTAATTAACCACACATTTGAACACTTAAATCAAATTATTCCCAGAAGATTAGCTTGTTTAGCTGTTCTGAATGTTAATGAGTCCTGGGGCACTGAATGCCTGCACTCAAGAGCTGAAGGCTGAACAAGCCTCTGGAGCAGGAAAATTCAGCAGCATCCTCCAAGGTGCTGAGGATGTCAGCAGCCCCCACTGAGGCCATCCCTGCCCAGAGACCGTGGGGGAATGGGCAGACAAGGAGAGCGTCCCTGGGGCTGGGGCAGCACAACTCAGAGGCACCAGCGGCTCCAGCTGGGCAATGGAGTGTGGAATGTGGCTGGGAAAGCCCTGCCTGGGCTGGGCCAAGCAGGACACACAAGCCCTGATTTCCATCCAGTAGAAAACTCTGTTAAGGAGATATTTAAAAGGAATTACAATTGTTTGTGTCCTCTGAGTTGGACTCCCTGGAGAAACACCAACAAGAGATTCTCAGGAGCTCAAAACAACCAAACAGTCTTTACTGATAACTTTAGAAAATCAGAGAATTTTTGGCAAAAGATTTAATATGACATTTAATCAACACAGAACACTTCTTAAAGCACTGACTTGGCCCATTCAACTTCACAAACTCTAAGCTATTTGAATTTTACATTACTCAAATTTGCAAAAGGACTGAAATAGAAGAAAAAGACAGAAAGAGAGAGAGGCAAAAAGGATACAGAGGAGCATACACAGAGGTACCACCTCCTGGATTCCAGCACTGTTCAGATGGAAATTCCAAGAGGAGGTAGGGTCAAGATGTGTGCTTGCCTTGAGGTCAGCCTTCAATACCCCATGGTCTTCCTGGGCCCTTCCCCCAGCTGGGCCTTGGGCTCATTTGGTCCCTCAGGAGCTGGGCTGGGGCTGCAGAGGTGGCTGTGGAGCATTGCCTGTGCTGTGTCAGGGACTGGCAGCCACTGCTGGGCTGGCATAGAGGCTCTGGGGGGACTGGGGTTCCAGGGCAGGGCAGGGCTGGGGTTCCAGGGCAGGGGAGGGCTGGACCTGCCCCTTCCTCCCCTGTTGGAATAAGATCCCAATATTACCAGGTAGATTGTGCCTGGGCTCGTCTGACCCCTGCTCCTGGGCCAGAGGCAGCAACTGTGGTGTTTCACCTCAGAGACACTTTTGGCTGGCTGGATGGTGCAGCTGAGCGCCGAAACAAGTCCAGGCTTGTAGAAACTCAGTTTGCTTCAGGTGGGAAGGCTTCAGGCTAAGGTGAGGAGGAAAAGGAGACAGATTCTGCCAGAGGGTTAATATCAAGAGTTTATTCCGTGGTCACAGACGTCTGAATCTTAGGTAACAGCTCCAACAGAATCCCGACTGCATGGCCTGAGTGACTTCTTAAGTTCCAGGGGGAGAGGAAGGGAAGGGACAGGTGAGCCACCAACCAGGTGGGAGGGGCAGGGTCTCAGGGAACGATGACACCCAGACAGACCAATGACCTCTGGGCACAGGGGCATCTTTTGAACCTGACCAGCCACACGATGGCCTTGCTGGAATGTTAAGACTGATTGACAGCCCAGCAGGGGGCGAGGGGGAAAGGGAAGGGGAAGAGAGATATTGCCATGCGCGTGGGCGTACACGGCCCTGGATCCGGCTAGCTGGTGAAGGGCGAAGGCCGGTGCCCCTGCGCATCTGAAGCCAGCCCCCCTCGGCGTCTTGGCCTCGGGCTGAGCTGGGTGATAGCTCGGAGCAGCACGGTGTGAGACAAATTAGGAGGCGACCACTTGCTGGAGGTAAACTGTCGGTTTATTACAGAAGCACCAACGAGGAGGGGAACCACCCAGCAAATGGCCCCGAACAGGGGGCGGGAGAGGGTTTTTAAGGAAAAGGGGGGAAAAAGGCAGGGAAACCCGGCTAACCAATAGTAATACATATTTGGAGGTGCGAAACATAATTGATATACCAAAGTAACCAACTGTTATGAATCATAGGAGGGGCTCCGGGGCTACAGCCAACCATAACTCCCAGAGAAAAGAAAATTCTCGAAACCTGGGAGGAGAAGGGGGTGATTGACTGGGCCCAAGGAGGAGACAACTTTCACTTACAAGGGAAACCAGGGGAGGAGCAATTACATATCGGCAACTAAGAACAGTGAGGTTTCCATAGCAACCTAACTGACAGGGTAGCAGTGGCGGGAACTAACAGGGAAGGAAGAAACCATTTAATACAGAAAATGGGGGAGCAAACTAACAAACTTAAGAACACACTACAGCATTGCCACACCTGGGAAGGGGCTTGGAAGTTTAAAACAGGAAATTGCAACACACTGCAACACTCCCCACACATGAAATGTCTTGAGTCAAGAAACTCCTCCACTCTGTCACAATAGGGAATACTGGAGGTGAAATCCCAATTCTGGCCATGGGCACCTAGATAAGAAGGACAGTTCCTTTCCTTAGGAATGAAACCCCGGTTCTCAGTAAATTTCTGGTTTGATTGTTTAGATTCTGTTTGGTTTTGTTGTTGCTTTGTTTCCCTGGTGTGCCTGAAGTGTCCAGTCAGGAGCAGACTGACTCTTGCCAAGGAACTTTGTGCTGCTGTCCCTTAATATTAAATTTGGGTTTTGCTGCTCCCTTGCTGTGGATTTTCCAGCGCTCTCAAGGCCTCGTTGGTAGCAGGGTGAAGGAGCACTGGCCCAGGCTCTGGCCCTGGGGGACATGGGGACGCTGCCGGGGGGTCCCTGTCCCCCTGTGCCACCCCCAGGGCCCCGGCCCCCTGTCCCTGTGTCAGGCTCTGGGGTCGATCTCGTGGAACATCCTCTGGGGGAGGCTGCGGGGCCGGGGGTGGGGGGACCCGGTGGGACAGGGGACCCCGCTGTGCATGAGCAGGGTTGGACTGCTCTGGGGGGAGCTGTTAGGGGGGCCAGGGCAGAGTGACCTCTCCAGGGACCTCACACAGCCCCTGTGATGTCAAATTGTCCCAGTGATGTCACACAGCCCCCTGTGGTGTCACACAGCCCCCTGTGATGTCACACTGTCCTTGTGATGTCACACAGATCCCTGTGATGTCACTCAACCGTTGTGACATCACACAGCCCCTGTGATGTCCCAGAGCCAACTCTGAGACGCCACGCTATGATGTGATACAGCTGCTCTGTGACGTCACAGAAGTCTCTGTGATGTCAGAAAGTCACTCTATGATTTCACAATCTCTACTGTGAATGCACAGCCTACTCTATGATGTTACACAGCCACCCAGTGTTGTCACAGCCCACTCCCTGATGTCACAGAGCCACCTTCTATGATGGCAGGATCTGCTCTATGGCCTCACACCCTACTCTATGATGTCACAGCCAGCTCTGTGATGTAACAAACCCCCTCAGTGATGTCACAAAACCCTCTCTGTGATGTCATACTGACACTCTGTAAGGTCACAGCACATACTTTGACCTCACTGCCAGCTCTATGATGTCATGCAGCCATGCCGTGATCTCACAACTTGTTCTGTGATGTCACACAGTCCCTTCTATGACGCTGTAGCTGCTCAGTGACCTCACACAACAAACTCTGTGATGTCACAGCCCAATCTGTGACCTCACATAGCCCACTCTGTGCTGTCTCACAGCCCCTGGCTGGCATCCCAGCTGCTCTGTGGCTCTGTGACACAGCCACAGAGATGCTGCTGTGACACAGCCCCCTCTGGGCCATCCCACAGCCCCTGCCAGTGCTGAGCCCCTGTGAGCTCTGTCTGTGCTCTGCTGGTGTCCCTGAGGGGCCCTGGCAGTGCCCCAGCCCTGCTGGGCTGTGCACAGGAGCTGCTCCTGGCCAGAGCTGTCTCTCTGCAGCGCTGCCCTTGCCAGGAGCTGCCTCTGGGCCAGGAGCCCGGCCCAGCTCAGCAGCACAGACACAGCACAGGGACTTTAATGAGCCTCTGGGGCTTTGGTGCTCTTTGCATCAGACTCAGTCCCTCACAGTGGGCCCAAAAACTTCTCAAGAACTCAAAAATAAATTGAAACACAGAAATTTTCTTGAAGGATTAATGGGTCCCATTGAAGGACAGGACCGAGAAAGTGTCTGCAGGTTCCAGGTAGAGCAGAACACTGGTGGCAGTGATGACAGGTAGGGACAAGCAAGGGAAAGGTGTCTCTGGTGCTGAGCAAACCTGAGTCTCTGTCCCTGCAGGCTGTTGGCATCCCCCGGCTGCCCCACCTGGCTGGGCCCTTCCTTTGCTGACAGCTCTGCCTCCTGTCTGCCTCTGCCTGCCCACACAAAGCCTTGGGCTGCTCCAGGCTCCTGCTGGGGACGTGCTGCACCGCAGCCCTGCCCTGCCAGGGAAATTCCTTTCTGCTGGTGTTGAGTGTGGGCCTCTCCAGCTGCCCTTGGTGCCATTATTTCCTTCTCATGCTTATATCCTCCAGGAAGAAAAGCTCCAGCCTGACATCCCCATTTAATCCTTCCCAGGCTATTCCCTTTCAGTCCTCAGTCTCTACTCCACTGACTCCAGAGCCATCAGCCTCTCCCTGCTGGTTATGTGTTGAGGCCTCCAAACCCCATTCTGGGAGATTTTTGAGTCCTATCCAAGGTCTGTGAAAAGGGAAAAATAGCATTTGAAGTTATTTTAAAATAAATCCTAGAGTGACAGAAAACATGTCAGTATCTTTAAACTGAATGGGGACAAATTAACATTTGTTAGAAGAAGGAAATATTTTACAATTATAAAAGTGGCAGGAAACTGCAGCTGTTTTTCCAGAGAAGTGGATTCCCCATCCCAGGAATTGTCGAAGAGCAGGAGATTTGTGCAGCCTTTCCCATTGAAACCCTCTCATCCCCAGTGACAGAATTCCTGTAGTGTGGGTTCTCTGATGTGCTGGGTGCCCTCACAACGCTTCTGGCCAGAATGTCTGCTGAGGGCAGCCAGGCTGCTGCAGGGGCAGTGACCTCACAGCCATCACCATGGCAGCCCTGTCCCCTGGGCCTGGCTCTGCCCTTTCCTCTGCCCCTGCATTGGCTCTGCTGGCATGAAGAGTTTTGTCATTAATATCTTGTCCCCGAGGTGCTGGGGCCAATGGCTCCCCAGTCAGGCTCCTAGAGCAGAAGTGGCTTTTCAGAGCCCAGCCAGGAATGAGCCCTGAGGCAGCAGCTCTGCAGTGGTGGCCACCAGGCTGGGCTGCCAAGGGAGGCTTCTGGCCATGGCCTGCAAGCAGCTGCTGCTGCCAAGGTGCCTTTGGTGCCTCAGGCTCTCCCTGGCACAGCTCCCAGCACGGCACTCTGCCCTTGTGCCCGAGCCCTTCCCTGTGCTGGGGCTGGCCTGGGGCTTCTCCTGCAGCGGGACCTGCCCTGCTCATGGCACAGGAAAGGCAGTTCCTGCTGGAGCAGGAGGCTCTGCCTGCAATGGGCTCCAACAACTCCAGCAGGGCCCTGTTTGCAAAGCCGCCCATGGGAAATGAAGGAGGGAGGTCATGCTGCTTTTGGGGTGAATCATGCTGAAACCAGCCTGACTCCTCCATCCCAAAGTTCAACATCCTACGAGGGAGCTGAAGCTGTGGCAGACCTGGAAAAATCCCCAGAGAAAGGAACAACCAAGTGACACCAATGAGAGCTTCTGCAGAGCTGCTGAGCTGGCCCAGCCTGGGCACATCTGACTGACAGGGCAGCACCTCAGACAGGAAAAGTCCCATCCCAAATTTTAATGGCAGCATCTCCTGACATTTCCCTTCTTGAGGGGTGTGGGGATTCCTCCCAGTGGTGGGGACACCCTCAAGGTCACTGCTCCAGCCTGAGCCAAAGGGATTTGCCCATGGTCATTGGTCTGGGGGAGTGACATCAATCTCTGCTTAATTACGGGTTTTGCTTAACACAGTTGCTGTGAAATAATTCCTAGTGCTCTGTATAATATATTTTACATCTCTTAAATCCTAGCATAAATATTTCTGATTAAGGCAATTTTGTCTAATCATTGCCATAATAGAGAATACGTATTTATATAAATATATCTGCCCATGACAGGAACCCGGTGAGTGTCTGGGACATCCTGGCTCTTTGGCAGCCTGGGGACTCCTGGGATGTCACTGTGGAGCCCCTGTGAGTGCCTGTGACAGATGGGTGCCTTTGCAGCACAAGGTCCCCTGGGATGTCACCATGGAATGGCTGTGACTGCCTCTGACCACAGGGCTCTTTACCATCCCCAGAAAGCCCTGGGAGGTCTCCATGGGGCCCCTGTCTGTGCCTGTGACATTCCAGCTCTCGAACAGCCAGGAGACTCTTGGAAAGTCCCCAAGGAACCCCTCTGAGGGACTGTGACAAATCTGATCCTTAGCAGGCAACCACCACCAGCCCCCTGTTGCTGTGCTCAGTCCCTTGGCAGCTCCATGGAGACCCCATGCCAGGGGTGGTTGCCATGGACACCAGCTCAGGCCTGCAGCCACAGCCCATTGCCATGGCAACCATTGGCAACCCCATCCCCAGGCTCATGGGATCCCAGAACCACAGAATTGGCTGAGCTGGGAGGGACTCATCAGGATCCTCCAGTCCAACTGCTGGCCCTGCACAGGACACCCCAACAATGCCAGCCTGGGCCTGGCAGCGCTGGCCAAACGCTGCTGCAGCTCAGAGAGCCCTGGAGCTGGGACCCTTCCCTGGGGAGTCTGGGCAGGGCCCCAGCAGCCCTCTGGGAAAAAACCTTTTCCTGACATCCAACCTGAGCCTGCCCCGACTCAGCTGCAGCCATTCCCTCCGCTCCTGTCCCTGGGCACCAGAGGGAAGAGGTTCCCACAGCCCCAGCCAGGGACCCGCTCCCAAGGCTGTTGCCATGGCCACCAGGGCTGGGACCAGCTGGGATGCTCAGTTTCCAGGGGCCAGGGTGCAGGAATGGGATTCCCCAATTTCCTGCCCCTGCTAAAACCGCGCTGCCCTTGCTGCCCTCCCAACTCCCATGGAAAGCACAAAAGGCAAAGATCCTGGGCTGGGATAAGAACAATTTACTGGGAACAGCAATGAGATAAGGAACCAACAGAAACAAAAATGTTATTGATAACAGAAGGGATTAGAAAAACTGTTTACTGTTTATATCAGAGAAAACTAATATATCAACAACAGACTCTTCCTGGCCATGCATTTCTCCTGCCTGAAAAGGACACACTTCTCCTCAGGGAGAGAGAGAGAGTCCCTTTCCTGCCCCTGGCAATGTTCTGAGATGTGAGTGAATGTAATGACACAGCCATGGCCAGCCCCTCATGTTCTTCCATCCCACATCATGTCTTTGGCAAGGGCAGGAAAAGGGACAGGTGTGTTCCCAGCATAGACCACAGAGAAACTGGATCACCAGGGATCTCCCAAGGTGGGCCCTCTAATGGGGGATGAAGCTGGAGTGGTGCATGAAGCTGTTCCCGCATTTGTAGCATTTGCAGGGCTTCCCTTACTGGTGGCGCTGTTGGTGTCTGGTCAAGTTAGAGCTGGTGGTGAAGCTTTTCCCACACTGGCGACACTCGTAGGGCCTCTCCCCAGTGTGGATGCGCCGATGCTTGATGAGGTGGGAGTTTTGCTTGAAGCCCTTCCCACACTCAGGGCAGCTGAAGGGCCTCTCCCCAGTGTGAATCTGCTGGTGCTGGAGGAGATTGGAGCTGGTCTGAAACCTCTTCTGACACTGGGGACACTCGTAGGGCCTCTCCCGAGTGTGGATGCGTTGGTGGGTCACAAGGTTGGATCTGTATCTGAAGCCCTTCCCACACTCCCCACACTCATAGGGCCGTTCCCCAGTGTGGATGTGTTGATGGATGATCAGGTGGGATCGCCGCCAGAAGCTCTTCCCACACTGCAAGCACTTGTGGGGCTTCTCCCCATCATGAAGCTGCTCATGGGCCACCAGCTCTGAGCTCTGGCTGAAGCTCTGTCCACCTTCCTGGCTCAGGGTGGCTCTTTCTTCTTCAGGGCACCCTGGGATGTGTTTGGAGCCCCTCCTCATGGGGGATGTCTGAGGTTTTTCTCCCCTGTTGGATTCCTGTGCGCTACAATCACTCAAAACGGCCTCTTTCATGAAGTTCTGCCATGCAGATTTTTCCTCCCTGGTCTCCATCGTCATTTCCTTCCCTGGGGAAGGAAGGAAAAGGAGAGGATGGGATTTGCCTCCATGCCAGAGGGAAGGGGAAGGAGATCCCTCCAGTACATCCCTGGCAGGACGGGGTTGGCAGCAGGGTTGTCCTGCAGCTGGGGTCTGTGCTGGGCTGGGAGATGGAGCAGGAGAGAGGGGGAAAGGGGCACTGACTTCCTCCTCACCTATCTGGGTGTCCCGGGGCTCCTTCCTCTTCCTCACAGCCTCCTTTTCCATCCAATCAAAATTTGGGAATGGGAAATCCCGTTCTGGGAAGAAAACAAAGGGTGCGCACATTGTCTTTTATACTGGTTTGAAGGCAAACCTGGGGAGGGTCTAAACCAGAATTACAATTTAAAAGAAAATTAAGATCAAGGCAATGATACAGAAACACTGCCTTAGACTGACAGAGTCAGGATATAACCTTACACCCTTTTGTTCAGGGTGATGGCAGCAGTCCCAG
Organism: Zonotrichia albicollis; assembly: GCF_047830755.1. Taxonomy (NCBI): domain Eukaryota; kingdom Metazoa; phylum Chordata; class Aves; order Passeriformes; family Passerellidae; genus Zonotrichia; species Zonotrichia albicollis. The sequence continues at coordinate 1,883,419 of NC_133827.1, read as the reverse complement.
TAAATGGTGGCTGCAGTCCTGTTGGAGTGATCAACGTGATTCTGTCAGAGCAGTGATCCTGTAGAAGGGTCTGGTCTTCCTCTGAAGGTCCAGTGGTGGTTATGGAGCTCTTGTCCTCTGGGAATCCAGTAGGCAAGCTGCTCCTGGTGTAGCAAAGTGTCAGCTTATATCCAGGTAGGAATGCTTAGATCCTCCCCCTGGGCGGAGCATCCCACAATGGGATGATGGAATTTTATCAGTCCTGCAGTGACACTCAATGGCCCATTAGCAGAAGATATCTCCCCAGGAGGGCTTTATCAGGGCTGAGTCATGGAAGAGATAAAGAACAATGCCCCACCTGTTTATAGTAGTTGATGAAGGTGGGGATTGGAAACATGCATTTGGTTACATCTTGCATGGCAACCTGAAACAGTGGGGTAATCCCTGCTCAGGGGGTGAACACCACCCCCCTTACCCAAACTGGCTCAGGTGTAAAACCCCCACCCTGGGAAGGGCACACACACACACGAGACAATGTCACACTTACCCTGCCCCAGGGAAGGGCTCTTTTTCTGTCATTCCCTTCCTGTCCCCCCTTTTCTACCCCATTTACTGTTCAATAAAATTCGTTTTGGGTTTGGTCTCATTATCACCTTAATTGGGGCAGAGGAATCTCTCTAACACTTTTCTTAACCAGACTCACCAGACTGTGAAATTAATTTGGCACAGTGACTTTAGGCACTGTTCTCTGATCCCACGTGCCTTTGACAACAGCATGGTTCCCTCCTCTGAGGAGGTTGTGGTTCTCTCTGGAGGAACTCTTTGAAACTGGGCTGCAGCTTCCTCTGAGTGACTTATGGGAGAACTGATGAGGTAAATCGCCTTTGTGGGCCCAGAGTGTAAAGAAAATATTTTGTTGTCCTACTATTACAGCGACCTGATGAAGGTCTTCAGGGTGAGAGAAGTGGACGAGAATCTTGGTTCATGATCAGAAGGCTGTATTTTATGATATATGGTATATAATACATTATAACTATACTAAAAGCAATAATGAGAAAAGTTGCAGAGGCTTGCTAAGCTAAGAATAGAAAGAAAAGAATGAATAACAAAGTTCTGTGTCCAGCAGAAAGCAAGGACCAACTCTCCCGTGAGTGGTCAGTAAATCCAAACACTCACAGAAGACCAATCACAGATGCTCCTGTTATATTCCACATCAGCAGATAATTATTGTTTGCATTTTTCTTCTGGGGCCCCAGCTTCCCAGAAAGGACTAATCCTAAAAGAGAGCATTTTATGAAAAAATGTCTGCGACATCCTTCCTTGAAAAGTTTTTTAAAATCACAGGAGGAAAGGGAGCAAATGATACCAGCAAGACTGACAAGGTTCATTCACCCCATGGTGAGGAACACAAGGCTGCTAAAAGTCCTACAAGAAGCTCAGCTCAAGGAGCTAAATTCCCAAATAACTCCTGAATTCTCAGGCTTGAGTGCTTTGCGAAATGTGAGAATCATTTTTCTCTTCATCCCTGTCGCCTTTGTGACAGCTACAAAGACTTTACTTTCCTTTTAATGATATCTGTATTGGGCTGAATTTACACTTTTATCAGAATGTGCTAGCAGCTGAGCTGGAGCTGTGCAGGAACCAGGAACTTGGAATTGCCACAAAATTGCTTGTACTGTCAGTTTATTAATGTTTGGGATTTGTTTGCATTTTCATCACATCTGACTTGCGGGAAAATCAAATATTCATCAAAGTGATTTATGCAGAGTCAAGTTTGATTTCTGCCAAATTAGTTGTCTAGTGCCCAGGGGATGCTCGAGGGGTCTCTGTGCCTCTCGCCCTGGGGGATGCTTGGCAGGGGTTTGGGGGGGTTGCCCCTGTCCCTGTCACCCCAGGCCATTCCCCAGGGGGTCTCCATCATTCTCACCCAGGAAATGCCTGGGGGGTTTCCCTCCCTCTCACCCCTGTGCCAGGGGATGTTCGGAGCAGTCTCTGTCCCTCTCAGCCCAGGGGATCCCCGGGGGTCTCTGTCCCCTCACCCTGGGGGATGCTCAGGGGGTCTCCATCCCTCTGGCCTCAGGCAATGCCTGTGCAGGGCTGGGGACCAGGGGCTCTGTGTCCCTCTCACCGCTGAGGCTGCTCGGGGCTGGGGGGACTCTCCGACCTTCTCACACCTGGGGAGGCCAGGGGGGTCTCTGTCCCTCTCAGCCCTGCTGTGACCCCACCCAAACATCATCGGGGTCACAGGGACAGAGACACCCCCAAACCCCCAGAGGGGCTGAACCTGGGATTTGGTTTGGGGCTGAGGATTTAGGAAGGGGCTGGAATTGGGGCTGGGCTTGGAGTTGGGGCTGAGATTTGGATTACAGCTGGGATTGGGGTTCAGGCTGGACATGGGATTGGCTTTAGGGCTGGGGTTGGGATTGGGTCTAGGGCTAGACAAGTCTGGCACTGGGATGTGATTAAATACAGAACTGTGAGTGTGTCTATACGTGGAGTGAGATTGAGACCAGGATCAGGGTCAGGTTTGGGACTGAGCTCACCCAGAGCGGGACAGGGGGGATGTCACTGCAGGATATCCCTGGCATCATCCCAGCCCTCCTCAGGCACCTCCAAACATGGGGGGCAGCTGGGTGCCCCAAGATCCAGGTGCTCCCATGCTGCCCCTCAATACCAGGCGAGCATTCCCTGAGGGCAGCCCTGACTGTGACCACTGGGGCTCTGGGATCAGCCCTCACATCCCTGTGGGAGCTGCAGCAGACAGGATGAGAGATTCCCCCGCCCCGTTTTTCCTGTGGAAGGGTGAAGCCCAGCTGCCCTTTTCTTCTGGTGCCTCCTCCTCTCCTCAGCTGAGGATGTCAAACTCCCCAGGAGCAGGAAAATCCCCATTCCCTCTTTCCTTGTGGCTGCAGCCTGGAACATCCACCCAGAATGATGGACTTTCTGACAGCCCTGCTGAATGACACTGGCAAGAGGTTTGTGAGAAGGGGAAGAAATTGTATTTTGATAGTAAATAAAAGGTGCAAAATTATTCCTTTCTGTTAATATTCCTTTTCAGTTAGTTCTGGTCTGTTTTCAGAGTGCCACCTTCTCAGCTGACTGTGTTTGTGCCCTCCTTTCTCTCCTGCCTCTCTTTGCCTGCTCTGTTTCTCTCTCAGGGTCTCCCTTGACCCAGGGCAGCTCACACCAAAGACCGTGCCCGGATTTAATTCCCATTTCAGGAGCTACAGCAGCCATGGGGGAAGTTATGAAGGCTTGCACTGAAATGCCACTGTAAGATCTTGCTCCACTTGGCTTTTGGCTCCTTCTTGACAGCTTTGCCCTCAAGGGCAGCAACATCTTTTCATAGCTGAAAACTGGAATTCCAGACCCTGGCAGTGTGTGCCGTGGATCCCAGAGGGGCATTCCCGAGGCTCCCAGGGTGCTGCTCCTGCCGTGCCTCCCAAGGAGTTTCTCTCCCAAGGGGAGAAGATCCAGCAGCTCTGTGGGCTCCCAGAGCACACAGCAAAGGTGGCTTTGATGGACATTTTCCAGCACCTCCCCCTCTGGAAGCAGAGGAAGGGAGGAAATAGAAGCGAGTCCTGGAAGGACTGGAATGGGAAGGGACCCTGCCCATGGATTACGACCCCGCGAGGGAGAGACGCCTCTTCCCCAGTGAAGGAGCGAATGAGAGCGTGGGAAAGCAACCGACGATTATTGAGCGTGGACTGAACGGAACAAGAAATGGGGAGGAGAAAGGGAGAGAAAGAAATCGGGAAGAGGTCTCAGAGAACAGAAAGAAACAGGAAAAGGCTCCCGCCTGGACTCCGCAGCTCCCAGGAACACCCGCAGGGCGTAGCTCCTTTTAAAATTCCAGCCAATCAGAGGACGCGGTAAACAATTTCCAGCTAACCAGAGCTTTTCTTTCTGATGACTCACCGGTTGCCAGGCAGGTCCGCAGAGCCCAGCGGCCCCGGAGCGGAATTTGCGGCTCGGGCCGGGGGGACGGATCCGCCCCGGGGGGGTCCCCGAGCCCCCTGCCCAGCCCTGGGGCCGATCGGGGGCTCCCCCACCCAGCAGCCGGTGCTGCGGGGCCGCGGGGCAGAGCGGTGGGAAAGGCGGGTCCGGGCTGGGAGCGGAGGAAATGCGGGAGGAAGAGGAGGGAGAAGAGGAGCTGCAGCGGGAGCGGGAGAATCGCGGCGCTCGCAGCGCCCGCACGCCGAGCCTGCAGCACCCCTGCCCCGGGAGCATCGCCCCCAGCCCCGAGCCGCAGGGGAGGGCGGAGGCCGAGCTCGCCCCGGCTCCAGCCAGGGGTCTCCAGGAGGATTTTTTGGAGAGTGTTCGGAGCCGGCAGATCCCGGACTCGAGCCCCGGATATCTCCGGGCTTCCCAAGAGGAGCTTTTTCGGGGAGAAAAGAGCCGAGATCGCCCCTCGGGAGGGTCCCGGGGGGTCCACGTGGGGATGGCCCGGTACCGACGGGGCGGGACATTGGTTTTGGGGCTCCCCGTGAGAGCCGGGGCTGTGGAACGGGGGACCCCCGGGGCGGGGAGAGGGGAAGGGGCGATACCGGAGCTGGGAGACCCCCGGCAGCCAGGAGATGAGGCGGGGACGGGACCCCCTGACCCTGACAGGGGTGTCCTGGGGTGCCTTCATGGTGCTCGTACCCCCATCGGTCTGTTTAGTCCAGAAATGAGTTCTGCACCTTTAAGGCTGGTTCTGAGAGAGAAGGGGAGGAGGAAGAATCTGCAGTTTGTTTTCAGAAACTGCACTCACTCCTCTACATTGCAGCTGCTGGATGGACAGAGAGCAGGACACAGCTCTCCTTTGCTTATAATCAGTTTTTAGGTCTCTGAGGCAGACAAGTTCCCTGGAATTTGATTTTTCTTTTTCTTTGGAGCTGTTTAAACCTGCTCTGGACTGAAAAACCAGAACACTGCAGGCACCTCCCACCTGAGGCCCACTGCAATGGACCTGGGCTGAGGCATTTCCAGCGCTGGACGGACTGATAAGAGACTGATAATAGACTGATGATAGACTGATAAGACACTGATAAGGCACTAATAAGATGCTGAGTGCGTGGAGCTACAACCCAAGGAGGGACTTAAGGAGTTTGTCATCTATTGTCATCTATTTTGGAGCAGCAGGAGGTTTTATTGCTTAATATTGTTCAATTTTTGTGCTGGTGAATGCTTTTCCTGTAAAATAAAGTTTTTTTATACTTTTCTCCAAGGAAATATTTTCCCGGACTGGCTGAGGGTGGGGCTTCTGAATCGGCATTCTAGAGGAAACTCCTTTTGGAGGGTTTCAATCAAATTTGCCCTAAACCAGGACAGGTTGGTGGAAAGAAGGGGGATCCCCAAGTGGATGGATTGAGGGGAGGCTGGAGAGGGGGTCTTGGGACCCAGAACCTCCCAGAATCCAAAAGCAGGACCCTGGAGAGGGGGAATCCCCAGGACTGATGGAATCCCCACCAGCCCTGAGATGGGGGACCAACCACAACCCAAGAGGGATGAGACTGGAAATGGGAAACTCCTGGTGGCTTTTTTTTATTCACTCTTGATTTTTGGACATCAGGTGTCTTCTAGAAATGGACCTGGATGAGAGGAATCCCCAACACAAGGCATTCACACCTTGTTTTCCACCAAACCAGGATTTTCGCCAAACCTTCCTGCTGTGACATCCTCCCTGTCCCGCTCTGGGTGAGCTGAATCCCAAACCTGACCCTGATCCTGGTCTCAGACTCACTCCATGTTTAGACACACTCACAGTTCTCTATTTAATGACATCCTAGTCCCAAAATCATCTATTCCCAGGCCAAATCCCAACACCAGCCCTAAAGTTAATCCCATGTCTAGCCTTAACCTCAGTCCCAGCTCTAATTCAAATCTCAGCCCCAACTCCAAGCCCAGCCCCAATTCCAGCCCCTTCCTAAATCCTCAGCCTCAAACCAAATCCCAGGTTCAGCCCTTCTGGGGGTTTGGGGGTGTCTCTGTCCCTCTGACCCCGATGATGTTTGGGTGGGGTCACAGCAGGGCTGAGAGGGACAGAGACCCCCACGGCCTCCCCAGGTGTGAGAAGGTCGGAGAGTCCCCCCAGCCCCGAGCAGCCTCAGCGGTGAGAGGGACACAGAGCCCCTGGTCCCCAGCCCTGCACAGGCATTGCCTGAGGCCAGAGGGATGGAGACCCCCCGAGTGTCCCCCAGGGTGAGGGGACAGAGACCCCCGAGCATCCCCTGGGCTGAGAGGGACAGAGACTGCCCCGAGCACCCCCTGGCACAGGGGTGAGAGGGAGGGAGACCCCCTGGGGAATGGCCTGGGGTGACAGGGACAGGAAATCCCCCCCCAAACCCCTCCCAAGCATCCCCCAGTGCGAGAGGCACAGAGACCCCTTGAGCATCTCCTGGGTACTGGACAAAATAAACTTGGCAGAAATCAAACTTGTCTCTGCAAAATCACTTTGAAGAATGTATGCTCTTCCCAATAGTAACTTGGGATGAAAGCACAAACAAATCCCAAATATAAATAAACTGACAGTCCAAGCAGTGATGTGGCAATTCCAATATTTATTGCTTCCTGCACATCTCCAGCTCAGCTGCTGGCCAGTTCCGATAACAGGAAAGTGGAAATTTGGCCCAATACAGATTATTAAAAGGAATGGAAAGCTCAGTGTAGCAGTCACAAAGGTGACAGGGATAAAGAGAATAATGATTGTCACATTTGGTAATGCCCCCAAGCCTGGGAATTCAGGACTTATTCGGAAGTTTATCTACTTGAGCTGGGCTTCTTCTGGGACTTTCAGCCGCCTTGTATTCCTCACCGTGGGGTGACTGAACCTTGTCAGTCTCACTGGTAACATTTGCTCCGTTTCCTCCAGTGATTTTAACAACTTTATAAAGAAAGACAGCAAATTATTTTCTTTACAGTGGCCACCCATAAAAGCCATTTTCCTCATAATTTCTTCCATAAAGAAATAAAATTTTATAAGCTCCATAAGCTCCCCAGGAGGAAGGGGGGATTGTGTCCAAGTTTCCAAGAGTTCTTCCAGAGAGAACCACAACCTCGTCAGTGGAGGGAGCCATGCTGTTGTCAAAGGCACTTGGGGTCAGAGAACAGTGCCCTGAATTCACTGCCAAAATATCATTGCCAAAATATTATGGCACTTTGGTTAAGAAAATTGTTAGAGAGATGACACTGCCCCAGTTAAAGTACTAACGTGACGAAATCCAAAACGGATTTTATTGAACAGTAAATGTGAGGTAGAGAGATGGAAAGAAAGAGAAAAGATGAGTAACAAGGGACAGAGACTTCACGTGGAGCAGGGCAAGTGTGACATTGTCCCCTGTGTGTGTGGCCTTCCCAGGGTGGGGGTTTTACACCTGAGCCAGTTTGGGTAAGGGGGGGTGGTGTTCAGCCCCCTGAGCAGGGATTACCCCACTGTTTCAGGTTGCAATGCAAGATGTAACCAAATGCATGTTTTCAATCCCCATCTTCATCAACTGCTATAAACAGGTGGGGCAGGGTTCTTTATCTCTTCCATGACTCACCCCTGATAACGCCCTCCAGGGGAGATATCTTCTGCTAATGGGCCATTGAGTGTCACTGCAGGACTGATAAAAGTCCATCATCCCATTGTGGGATGCTCCGCCCAGGGGGAGGGGCCAAGCATTCCTGCCTGGATATAAGCTGAGCCTTGCTACAACCAGGAGCAGCTTGCCTGCTGGACTCCCAGAGGACAAGAGCTCCAGAATCACCACTGGACCTTCTGAGGAAGACCAGATCCTTCTACAGGATCACTGCTCTGACAGAACCACGTTCATCACTCCAACAGGACTGCAGCCACCATTTATTGGGACGGCTGCCACAACCCTGACCAACAGGGTGTCAGGTTATATCCTGACTCTGTCAGTTTAAGGCAGAGTTTCTATATTGTTGCCTGGATCTTCATTTTCTTTTAAATTGTAATTCTGGTTTAGACCCTCCCCAGGTTTGCCTTAAACCCAGTGAAAACCTAAATGTACTCATTCCTTGTTTTCTTCCCAGAACAAGATTCCCCATCCCCACACCTTTGCCAGATGGAAAAGGAGGCTGTGAGGAAAAAGAAGGATCCCCAGGACACCCAGGCAGGTGAGGAGGAAGTCAGTGCCCCATTCCCCCTCTCTCCGGCTCCATCTCCCAGCCCAGCATGGCCCCCAGCTGCAGGACAACCCTGCTGCCAACACCATCGTGCTGGGGATGCTCTGAGGGAATCTTCTTCCCCTCCCCTGTGGCACAGAGGCAAATCCCATCCTCTCCTTGTCTTTCCTCTCCCAGACAAGAAGCTGAGGATGGAAACCAGGGAGGACAAATCCCCAAAGAAGAACCTTGTGAAAGAGGCCGTGATGAGTGACTCCAGGGCACTGGAATTCAATGGGGAGGAAAATCCCCAGAGATTCCATAGGAAGAGGTGCTCCAAACCCAGTCTGTGGTGCTCTGAGGAGGAAAGACCCTCCCTTAGACAAGAAGGTGGTCAGAGCTTCAGCCAGAGCTCAGAGCTGGTGGTCCATGAGCAGCTTCATGATGGGGAGAAGTGCTACAAGTGCTTGGAATGTGGGAAGAGCTTCAGGCAGAGCAGCACCCTGATCCGCCATCAAAGCATCCACACCGGGGAATGGCCCTACGAGTGTGGGGAGTGTGGGAAGGGCTTCAGCTACAGGTCAGAACTCATCACGCACCAATGCATCCACACTGGGGAGAGGCCCTACGAGTATTCCCAGTGTCAGAAGAGGTTTCACACCAGCTCCAATCTCCTCCTGCATGAGCGGATTCACACAGAGGAGAGGCCCTTCCGCTGCCCTGAGTGTGGGAAGGGCTTCAAGCGCAACTCCCACCTCATCATCCACTGGCGCATCCACACTGGGGAGAGGCCCTACGAGTGTCCCCAGTGTGGGAAGAGCTTCACCCAGAGCTCTCACTTGACCAGTCACCAACGGAGGCACTGGAAAGGGAAGGCCTCCAATGCCCCAAGTGCAGGAGAATATTATGCACTGCCCCAACTCCAATCATTGGAGTATCCATGTTGGGAAGAGCCCTGATGATCCATGTTCCCATGATCCATGCTGGCAAGACACCGTTACCTTTTCCTGTCCCTGCCAATGACATGATGTGGGATGGAAAAACAGGAAGGTCTGGCCATGGCCCTGTCATTACATTCACTGCCACATCAGGTCATTGCCAGGGGCAGGAAATGGACTCTCTCTCTCCCTGAGGAGAAGGGTGAAATTTCCAGGAAGGGGAAATTGTGGCCAGGAAGACCCAGAAAGTTGTGTTGTAGTTTTTCCTGTAAACAGTCCCTTCTGTTATCAATATTGTTTCTGTTTTCGTTTGTTCCTTATCTCATTGCTGTTCCCAGTAAATTGTTCTTATCCCAGCCCAGGATCTTTGCCTTTTGTGCTTTCCATGGGAGTTGGGAGGGCAGCAAGGGCAGTGCAGTTTTAGCAGGAGCAGGAAATTGGGGAATCCCATTCCGGAACCCTGAGCCCCAGAAACTGAGCATCCCAGCTGGTCCCAGCCCTGGTGGCCATGGCAACAGCCTTGGGAGCGGGTCCCTGGCTGGGGCTGTGGGAACCTCTTCCCTCTGGTGCCCAGGGACAGGAGCGGAGGGAATGGCTGCAGCTGAGTCGGGGCAGGCTCAGGTTGGATGTCAGGAAAAGGTTTTTTCCCAGAGGGCTGCTGGGGCCCTGCCCAGGCTCCCCAGGGAAGGGTCCCAGCTCCAGGGCTCTCTGAGCTGCAGCAGCGTTTGGCCAGCGCTGCCAGGCCCAGGCTGGCATTGTTGGGGTGTCCTGTGCAGGGCCAGCAGTTGGACTGGAGGATCCTGATGGGTCCCTCCCAGCTCAGCCAATTCTGTGGTTCTGGGATCCCATGAGCCTGGGGATGGGGCTGCCAATGGTTGCCATGGCAACGGGCTCTGGCTGCAGGCCTGAGCTGGTGACCATGGCAACCACCCCGGCATGGGGTCTCCATGGAGCTGCCATGGAAACTGACCATAGCAACAGGGGTCCTGGTGATGGTTGCTATGGAAACTGACCATAGCAACAGGAGGCTGGTGATGGTGTCCTGCTAAGGATCAGATTTGTCACAGGCCCTCACAGATGTTCCATGGGAACTTTCCAAGAGTCCCCAGGCTGTTCCAGAGCTGGAATGCCACAGGCAGAGACAGGGGCCCCGTGGAGACCTCCCAGGGCTTTCTGTGGATGTTAAAGAGCCCTGTCATCAGAGGCAGTCACAGCCATTCCATGGTGACATCCCAGGGGACCTTGTGCTGCAAAGGCACCCATCTTGAACAGGCACTCACAGGGGCTCCACGGTGACATCCCAGGAGTCCCCAGGCTCCCAAAGAGCCAGGATGTCCCAGACACTCACAGGGGTTTCTGTCATGGGCACAGTGGGAGCTTCAGGCAAAAGCCTCATTTCTTAATTGGAGAAACTCCTTCTGAGACATGAGGTGGAGAAATTACTTCCAACAGCCTCCATGGATCCTCAAACCTTTGCAGGACCCCTAGACTTCTAAAATTCCTTCAAAGAGAGGAGACTGGGAGTTGCTGGATCCAATCTCAGCCCCAGAATTTGTCAAATGTGTAAAAGATTGAACAGGTGGAATTCGAGTAACAGTATTTGTCCTGCAGGATTCATGATAGAATACCAGATGAATTTATATAAATATGTCTCTGGCTTATTCTGATCATGATCAGATGGAAAGATCACCAGCACAGTTATTTACTCCACATTTCAGGAGCTATAACAATTATTAGAATATAGTGCTGTAGGAAGCAATTTTGAAGTCAGCATGGCCTTGCTGGAGTTGTTGGAGCCCATTGCAGGCAGAGCCTCCTTCTCCAGCAGAAACTGCCTTTCCTGTTGTCCTGGTTTAGGGCAAGTTTGTTAAAGAATCTGCAAAGGAGGGCCCCTCCAGAATGCAAACCCACACTGCCCCTCCCCTCCAACGGGTTAGGGAAGAATTCCTCGGAGAGAGGTGTAAAGAACCTGTTTATTTGACTGGCACAGCACTCCCCAGCACACAAAATGAACAATACCAGATGACACCACTCTGAGAAAGATGGCAAAATCAGAAAGTCTCTTTCAGGGGTGGTTGCTCTGTTCTCAGTCCCTCCGGCGCTGGGCCAGCTGCTGCAGCCAAACCTTTGGTGTTCCCGGGTCCCAGTCCGGAGCAGGTTCGATATGGTCACAGAAACAGGAGAGGAGAAACAGTCCAGGAAGGGATGTGGACTGTTTAGCTAGTATTGGAATAATAATCCCAATATAACCAGTTAGATTGTGCCTGGGTCAGTGTGACCCTCGCTGCTGAGCCAAAGGCGGCTTCTGTGGTGCTTTACCCCAGAGATACCTCAGCTGCCGGAGATTGCAGCAGGGCACTGAGCAAGTCCAGGCTTGTCAGGGACTATGTTTACCTCAGGAGAGAGAGCTTCTGGCGATGGTGAAGAGAAAAAGGAGAGAATTCTGCTGGAGGTTTATATCCAGATGTTTATTCCATGGTTACAGAGATCTGAACCGGGGCAACTGCTCCACCAGAATACGGCCGCATGGTCTGATTAACCTTTTAAGCTCCGGGCAGGGGAAGGGGAGGGGACAGGTGAGCTACCAACCAGGTGAAAGGGGCAGGGTCTCAAGGGACTAGGGACACCTATCCAATGTCCCCCAGGTCTGAGGGACCAACCACACGACGCCTTGCTGGAATGTTAAACCTGATTTACAGGGCACACTCCGCAAGGGGCGAGGGGGAAGGGAGAAGGGAATATTGGCACACCTGAGGAAGGGACACGGAAGCTAAAAACACACCACAACATCTCCCCCTAGTTTTGTTTAAAAAGAAGAGGACTGTGTTTATGGTGCAGAATGATTGCCAAACTAAGTTGGTAATTCGGTTCTTCTTCTACGGGAGGGTCAGTGTTTTCCACTGAGGCTTCTATGTCATCTATTGGAGCACGGAGGGCTTCCAAATGGTAGACTTCAGGAGGGGGGGATGAGCTTGAAATTAACTTGAGAACCATGCGTTTGATTAGTCCAAAACCAATGCTAACAACTACAATAACTATAACTAAAATAAACAGCACTAAAAACACAATTTTCAGAACAGATCCCAACTAGCCCGCGAGTCCCCAGCCTTTGAACAGTCCATTCAGCCAGCTGTCAGTTTCTCTGTTGATGTCCGAGAACCTTTATCAAGGTAGTCCATATGTGGTTTGGGCTGTGGTACTATGTAGGAGATCGTAGGTGGGATGATCACGAGTAGGACGAGAAGCAGGCTCGGTCTCATGGCGTCTCGAGGCTACACACGAACAGTGGGATCTAAACTGGTACAAGGAACTTGAGACAAACATATATTACAAACTATTCCAGATAGGAGGCTTAAATGGAATTTCCTCCAGAGAACGCGTGTGGCGTTTTCTTCTCCAGGCAGCATGAGCAACCTGGGGTGCTTCTGTAGATTTCTCTGAGACTTTGGGAACATAGGGCTTTACCCATTTGGAAGGAACCCACCTTAAACCAGAGGGGGTGGACACACAGGCGTATCCACATCCCCAAGTAACCAATTTGTAAGGTGCCACCATTTTCCAAGTCTCAGGGTCCTTTACTAAAACTGGAGGTTTTTCTTTCATCAACCTGTGACTGCTCCCCCCAAAGTGGCGTAGGATGGGTGGGTTCAGGCTGTCAAAAGAACAATTCAGAAAATTGATTGTGAATAGTGCCCTGGATAACCAGATGTGGGGAGGTTCTACGTTCAGAACTTGTTGTTGCTGGTCCAGGACCCTTTTAATATCACGGTGAGTTCTTTCTACAATGGCTTGACCTGTAGGGGAGTAGGGGATGCCAGTTTTGTGCTCTACTCCCCATTGCTGCAGGAAGCTCACGAATTCCTTGGATTTATAAGCAGGCCCATTATCAGTTTTCAGCTCCTTGGGGATTCCCATGAAAGAAAAAGCCTGTAAGAGGTGCTTAATAGCATCAATAGTTGATTCTCCTGTGTGGGCAGAAGCATAGACCGCTCCAGAAAAGGTATCTACACTAACATGAACATATTTCTGCCGTCCAAAACACTGTATGTGTGTTACATCTGTTTGCCACAGTTCACAACTGTTCAGTCCCCTTGGGTTTGCTCCCGTACTCACTGTAGGGAGTGCATGTTGTTGGCAATTTGGGCACGTGGACACAATCGCTTTGGCCTGTTCTCGAGTGATGTTAAACTGACGAACCAGGCCAGGTGCATTTTGGTGGAAAAGCTGGTGGCTGATTTTTGCCTGTTCAAAAACATTTGGGAGAGTGGCCATCACTGTAGGTGCAGCAAGAGCATCTGCCCTTCTGTTGCCTTCAGCGATAAACCCTGGCAAGTCAGTGTGTGACCTGACATGCATCACATAAAATGGTTGCTCTCGGTGAGTGACTAACTTTACCAGTTTTGAGAGCAATTCAAAAAGTGCAATGTTAGATACATCTTGCAGTATTGCTTGATCTGCTCTGGATACTACTCCTGCCACGTATGCAGAGTCTGTAATCAGATTAAATGGTTCTGAGAACCTTTCAAAAGCCCTAACAACCGCAGCCAATTCAGCAACCTGAGGTGAACCTTCCACCTCAGCAATGTCCGTCTCCCACTGCTGGGTTTGAGGATCCTTCCAAGTCATAACAGACTTGTGGGACCTCCCGGACGCATCTGTAAAGACAGTTAGAGCCCTTTTTAAAGGTCTCCTACTTAGAGCAGTTCTTAATTTTAAAGTAAATTGAACATCTTTTTCAAACAATTTGTGAGCGGGCCGCGCTACCGAAAATTGTCCTAAGTAGGAATCCAGAGCAAACTGCAACACTTCATTTTCTTGAAACAATTGTTCCAGTATTTTCATAGTATTTTGACCTGATTTTAACTCAACTGGAATGTGAATGCACTTAAAATCACATCCTGCTAACTCCCTGATCCGGGTCCTTGCTTTCTGGATCAGTTCTGCTACCAGCTCCTGAGGCTTTGTCAGTCTCTTGGACCTTTTGTGACTGAGGAAAACCCATTCTATGATCAAGAGAGAGTCCCTCTGGTCCCGGTCCTTTTTTGGTGTGTTCTTTGCCTTAGGTGTTTGTTTTTCCTCCCACTGGAAAATAATTCCATGGAGGTGTGGCAACTTACCTAGGATGATAAATTTGAATGGCAGGTCAGGCCGGCATCGGTGGGCCTGTCTTGTGGACATTGCAATCTGAACCTTTTCTAGAGCTTTCCGTGCCTCTGGGGTAATAGACCTAGGAGCACCTGGGTCCTCTCCCCATTTCAATAAATTTAAAAGAAGGTCAAGGTCTTCATTAGTCAGACCAAGCCATGGTCTTACCCAATTCAAAGACCCACACAACTTGTGGACATCCGCAAGGGTCTTGATCCTTGGATTGATTTCTAGTTTTTGAGGAACAATGGTCCTATTTCCAATTTCTAAGCCCAAATACTTCCAAGGTGGCATCTTTTGAATTTTCTTTTCCTGGAGCTCGAACCCTGCAACAATCAATGCATCGATAGTTAGGTCAAGCGCATGTGTGAGTAAATCATCATTGGGGGCACACACAAGGATATCATCCATATAATGATAGATGATGACCTTCTCTGCGGCTGCACGCACTGGGGAAAGCAGGGAAGAGACATACCACTGGCAGATAGCTGGAGATACCTTTAATCCCTGAGGAAGAACGGTCCAATGGTACCTTTTCATAGGAGCTTCTAAATTGATAGAAGGGACTGAGAATGCAAAACGCGGTGCATCGTCAGGGTGCAATGGGATTTGGAAAAAACAATCTTTAATATCAATAACAGCTAATTTCCAATCTTGGGGAAGCATTGTTGGGGATGGCATACCAGGTTGGGGAGAACCCATATCTTCAATCACATTATTAATTTGTCGGAGGTCACAGAGGAGTCGCCACCTCTTTTTGTCAGCTTTTTGGATGACAAACACTGGAGAGTTCCATGGGGACATGGTCTCCACAATGTGGCCCTTTCTTAGTTGCTCTTGTACTAGCTCCTCAAGCACCTTTATTTTTTGTTTACTGAGTGGCCACTGTTTCACATCAACTGGTTCGTCTGTTTTGCACTTCAGTTTTTGGGTGGGGCACTGTTGTTCAATGACTGCTGCACAAAAATGCTGTGGAGAGTCTGGAATATCAATTGTGACACCCCACTGGGCCATTAAATCTCTCCCTAACAAAGGTTCTGAATAATCTAACACAAATGGATGGATATTTTCCAATTGTCAGTTTGGACCCTCGAATTGAATAATGCTTTTGGATTGTTTTGCCAATTGCAGACCTCCTACACCTCGAAGGTGACCAGCAACATTTTGTAAAGGCCAATGTGCTGGCCAGTCTTGTACTGGAATCACTGTGCAGTCTGCACCTGTGTCTACAAGCATCTCAATGCGTTTAGACTCCCCACCCCCACTGACATTGCACCACATTTTTGGTTTATCTGTCCCAATAACTTGGACCCGGGCGACTGTGGGCCCTTGTTTTTCGATATTTTCAGGTAAAGATGGCACAGGGATAGTTTGAGCAACAATTTGTCCCTTGGGAAGAAACAGGGGTGGGTGGAAACAGTGCAAGCCGAGAACAAATTGCTTGGGATCTGATGTTGTCAATCCCAGAGCAATTTTGATCTCTTGTGGTGTGTGTTTGGTCCCAATGACGATGTACTTACAACGAATTTGGTTCCAAGCACCCTTCTGTTCAGGATTTACAGAGACAAAATGCCAGTCAGTGTCCTTCAGGTGGAGTGACTCTGTCAGCTGCAACCTGTAAGGCTCATTGACAGAAGAGGAGGTTAATACAGGATCACTTAAATCATAACAAAGGTTATTTTGTTTCACCTTCAACAATGGACTAGCAGACTTGGTCTTTGAAGCACCTGCTTCACTTAAACAAATGTTAATATTACCGCGTGCTTGATTTGTTTTGCTACCCTTATTCTCTTGGCCTGCTCTTTTTATGTCTGCACACTTGGCAGGCTGGCGCTTTATTCTCAGTTTTTTTGTTGTTGACCACCAGGGAGGGCTTGTAGTTCTCCTCCCCTGCCATTTCTAAATTCATCAAATTCCCTTTTCAGGGGGCACTGGTTACTCCAGTGTCCTAGGTTATTACAAAGCAGGCATGGTTTAGTGGGCTCAACCATTGCTGGTCTCCGCTGCTGCCCAGGGTACTGCTGTGCTGAGGGAAAAGGTGAAGGGCTGGCAACAGCAACACGCTGAAGTGGTCTTGGCAGCAGCCTTGGTCTGGTGTCTTCAGCCACACTCATCAGAGGCACTTTCCTTTACAGACTAGAAGCATATCTTTTAGTGTAGGGGGAGGTTCTATAGGAAGGCTCAGGATTGCCGCTCGACACTGTTCATTTGCATTTGCAAACGCTATTTCCTCTAAAATTGCTTCTCTAGCATTTTCTTTTTTAACCTGTATTTCAATGGCTCTAGTTAGCCTTTCTACAAATTTCAAAAAAGGCTCTGATGGTAGCTGTTTAATTTTACTATAGGGCTCAAAAGGCCCCTCAGGTTGGAGGGAAAAGAATGCTTTTTCAGCTGCTTCTTTTACCTTCTCGAGTGTTTCTGCAGGAATTGCAGTAGCTTGGACTGAGGGAGAAGACCACTGGCCCTCACCACAAAGGTGATCAATGGTGATAGGGTTACCATTGTTGTCTTTCACTGTGTTTGGATCAGCCTGTAAGCTTGGGAGAGCATATTTTAGCAGTTGTTTCAATGCGGATTCCCATAATTTGAATTCTGTGGAGGTCATGAGGCAGGAAAAAAGCTGTTTTAAATCATGTGGGACTACCACAGTCCTACTCAATTCAGAATTTAAAAGGCCACGGAAATATGGACTGTGTGGACCATATTCTTTATGAGATTTACAGATCTCTTTAATCAATTGTCGTCCAAAGGAGCTCCAATTAGCAGTTGGAGCTGCCCCGGCTTGAGCTGCAGGCTGAAACGTACCAGGAGCTAGTGACAACATGGGACTATGCATTGGGTCTGCCGTTCCCTGCTCTGTATCCCTGGAATCAGAAGCATTGGGATCACAGCTACAGGTTTGGGGACAGGCAGTGGGTGCGTCCCCACCGTGGGAACCTGGGGAGGGGGCGGGGACAGGGAGCCAGCAAGGGGCGGGGAAACCGTGGGAACAAGGGGTGGGGTCAAGGGGCTGGCAGGGGGCGGGGACGCCTGGTGACATCACGTCAGCAGATGCCCCCTGGGAGGAGTAGAGGGGGGGAGCTGAGGGTACTGCAGGAAAGGGGGGGGAAGGGGGGAAGGTGTCACGAGGAACAGGAGGAGAGGGGGATGGGGATGGAATTTTGAAATGCTTAAGAGGATTTTGGGAAGAAGAAGACCAGGTTTGGGAAGATGCCACGTGGCATCCACCATCTTGTGGACCCCCTAGGGACTGGGGGCCATTTTGGGCATCACTGCTCTCCGGAAAGCTAACACGTGCTCTGGGTTTTAGAGGAGGGGATACAGGGGGTTGGGAAAGCCACGCAGCCTGGCCAGGGCTTTGTGAACAAAACAACTCAGGTATTCTTGCACACTCTGGGAGCCGACTTCCCAATGAGTTTGCACTCTTTAAAATACCAAGTTTTGGGGAAAGAGGTTTAGGGGTTTTAGAGCTAGGAGAGGGAGAAACAGGGAGAACAGAGGTACATGGCTTTACATTTGGCTTTTTCTCTACTTCCTTTTGTTTGAGCAATGCTGTTCGAATTTGTAAACTCCAGAACACAAATTTAGCTGAGGGTGATTTCCCAGATTGTCCTAAGGTTATCAATTCATTCCCAACTTTATCTCGGAATTGAATATTGTGGATTTCTTCAGGGGAAATGTTTGGGAACTGCAGAAAAAGCCATCTTATAAACTGTTTCAATTTTCCTTTAGAGAATTTCACATTACCATTTACTAAAATGCTAACAATATTATAATACACTCCTTTATGTACAATGCTAAGTTTGGAACCCATGTTAGATGCAAAAAGCAAAGTACTTAATCCTGCCTGACCAAAAACAAAGCTAAAATCAGCTACCAATTTCTAAAAAAAACCCACAGATAGAAAGCGATAACGAGCAGACTAAAGCTTCACAATGCAGCTGTATATACTACTTTTAAAATTCCCGGGCAGCAGCAGCAGGGCACGCCCTGCTGAGCCGAGGCAGAAACAAAGCCTCCCCCGCGGTGGAATGCAGCCCCCCGCGGAGCAGAGAGAGCAGCCACTCCACGTGGCAAGCCGAAACCGGGGCCCCCCCGCCGTGCCGCGTGTGCAAAGAGCACTCACCACCCCGCACCGAGAGAGATCCCCCGGCCACATGGAAAGAGAGCCCCCCCCCCTCCCCCGCACAGAGAGAGAAAGAGAGTCCCCTAACACGTGTAGAGAGCTGAGCACGCTGCCGAGCCGGGGGGGAAGGGCAGAGAGCGATCCCGCTCCGGCGCAAATTCCAAAAGACAGTGAAACACGCGGCAGAAAGCTAAAAGCCTAGAATGCAATGAATTCCCGTCTGTGGGGCTGCGCAGCCAAAACTACAAAGGCAAAAAGGTACAGAACTCACGGCAGAGTCTGTTTTTGAGCTTCTGCTCTACCAAAAGCAGAAATACTCACGTGAAATGGAAGCTGTAGGTGGCTGGGTACAGGCAGGCAGGTTTCTTCACTGGAAAAGGACCTCTCTCTGGGTGCAAGAGAGGCTACCCTCTTCTTCCTCTGGAAAATCTGCTCACCAAACAGAAGCTGGGCTTTCCAGAGGCGCCGAACAGTCCACGAAACTTCTTCTGGGAATATTCCCAAAGTCTCTAGCTGAGGGCGATGCAACCAAAGCCCTTCTAGCTGGATGCACGGCTGCCAGAGCTTCTCTGAGGTACTGCGAGTCCGTTCCCGGGCTGCGGAGTCGCTTTGCCCACCTCAGGGACGCCAATATATTGGAATAGGAATCCCAATATTACCAGTTAGATGGTACCTGGGCCAGTCTAACCCTCACAGCTGGGCCAAAGGCGGCACTGTGGTGTAATTCACCCCAGAGATACCTTGGCTGCTGGAGATTGCAGCAGGGCACTGAACAAGTCCAGGCTTGTCAGGAACTCCGTTTACCTCAGGAGAGAGAGCTTCTGGCGATGGTGAAGAGAGAAAGGAGAGGATTCCACTGGAGGGTTGAATGTCCAGATGTTTATTCCATGGTTACAGAGGTCTGAAGCGGGGCAACTGCTCCAACAGAATGCTGGCCGCATGGTCTGATCAACCTTTTAAGCTCAGGAACAGGGGAAGGGGAGGGGACAGGTGAGCTACAAACCAGGTGAAAGGGGCAGGGTCTCAAGGGACTAGGGACACCTATATGGTCCAATGTCCCCCAGGCCTGAGGAGCATCTTTTGAATTTGACCAACCACACGACGCCTTGCTGGAATCTTAAGCCTGATTGACAGGACTCCCTCAGCAAGGGGGCGAGGGGGAAGGGAGAGAGGTATAGGCACACCTGGGAAGGGACCCAGAAGTTTAAAACAGGACATTGCAACACACCGCAACAGATGCAGGGCTGCTGCGAGGCACTGCTGGGACCCAGCGGGACAGGACCGGCTGTCTCATGTCCACGTAGCACCCCTGACACAGCCAGGGCCATCCCAAAACCAGACAAACACTCACATGTCAGCAAAGGGGGAGCAAGGAGCACTGGGCCCCTTTCAGGGTATCTCAGCTGGGCTCGCTCCACAACATGCCCCCATTTTAAGGCCTGCTGATGCCCAGCTGCCAGAAATGCCCACCTTATTCTCTCCAAGGTGCACAGGGAGAGCCAATGAGCAGGATTCCTCGGGAGGCAAACCTTCCAAGCCTTTTCTGAGGCCAGGGACACACCAAGATCAGCCAAGGCTCTCCATGCTGCCTGGCCCACACAGCCCAGCTCTGTGCTGGCCCTGGGCCACAGCAGCTTCCACCAAGCAGCAGGAAAATGCATATGTCAAGAGCTGAAACACATTAGACAGGAAAGATAAGAAAAGTGTGTGCGTAAAGGCCTTTAATTCACAGCTCTCAAGGAGAGCTTTGGGGCTTGTGGCTGGACAGAGATGCTCCTGCTCACACCTCTGTCCAAAGTGGGGAACACACCCTACTGCAAGTGCTTGGGTTGGTCTCTGCAGGTCCAGGCGGATGCCTAACCTGCTCTTCACAGCCTTCTCCGTTGCCCTGCCCCTCTGCCAAGTGTAAAGGGCCTCAAGGACTGAGAGGAGCACAGAGAGCCAAAGGGAGACACTTGCACCTACCTCACTGGAGCTCCCTGGGAAGCACTTTCCTTGAGAAGCAGGCCCCTTTCCAAAGGCATTTCCCCAAATGTGCAGCTTTCCTGGGAAACACCAACACACTCTTAAGAAATCTGGCAAGGCTGAATGACTACAGGTCCTTTAAGGACAGGCCCTCCAGCTCTAGCTCGTATTCCCCCTAGTGTGTTTCCAGGTGGAAGTTCAGAGGTGCAGCCCCAGGCCCTCTACAAACACAAGCTGCCCGCTGCCACTTCACCTGCCTGAGCTCCTGCCTGCGCTCACAGCACCAAAACCTGGCTGTTCCCAGCCAGAGCCCAGAGCCCTGTCCCCACAGGATGCTCTTGCCAGCGCCTTCCAGGACTCTCTGCTGTGCACACAGCACTTTCCATTCCTGCTCCCAACAGGATTTGGAACACATAGCCCAACCTGGCTGGCTCTGCCACCAGCACAGCCCAAACACAGGTAGAGGAAGAAGCAGCAGGGGCTGTTTTGCGGCCATGCCCAAGAGAAACTGGAAGGGTGCCCTCCCTCTGGTCTCACTTGGTTGGCTTTCTGACTGGGTCTGAGCCTGGGGCTGCCATTCCTCGCTTGTGGGGACCAGAAGCACACCCGGGATCCCGGCACTGCCTGACAGTGCTCCGGGCACCGGCACGGTCGCGCGTCTGAGTCTTGGGCACTGTGCTGCTGCTTCATTTGCTCTTAGGCACAGCCAAAGCTCTCTATTAAACCTGAATAGCCTCTGGTTCTTCACTCTTCCTGATCCTGTGCAGGGATGGAGCACTGCTGTGCTTTCAGGAAGCTGTTCTTGAAACCTTCCAGCATTCCAAGCTCCTTTGCCCTCCATGGATGCTTGCCATGGAATCCCTCACAGCTGGGTTCAGAGCATCCATTCTCAGCTTGGCTCTTCCAATGTCCAGGGGCTCCATCTGTAACTCCACAGTGTTGTGGAACTGCACCTTCAGCACAGGGACCTTTCCAGCCTGATCTGTCCTTGTTCCTCTGTGTCTGTGCACAAAACATGGCGTGGAAGAGAACGGCAGGAGGGGCCTGTGTGTGCCAGGGCCCTGGATTTGCATCGCTCCAGCTCCACAGAGATGCAGATAAAGCGAAGAAGCCAAACTGTTTAATAATGGAAGGCAAAGCAAAGGGATTAAGTGGAAGGGAAGAAAGGGGATGGGCAGGTGTGGAAATGCTCTGTAGCCATGGGATGGAGTTTCTCTGGTTGGCACACCCTTGGTGGCCGAGGGCACACATGAGAGTGGCTGCCCCCTGATCTCTGCCGAGACTGTCTAAGGTGGCGGTAATCGCTATGGTGTGGGTGACACAGCTGGAGCACAGCACGAGAAATCAGAGGTGAAGGAAACAAGGAAGGATCACTTGTCTGAGTTTCCAAGGAGGCTTTGTCTGAGTTTCCAAGGAGGCTTTATTCCTGAAAGGGGTCAGGTGCAAGTCACAAAGAAAATGGGTCTCACTAGCATTTTTAAAGAAGGGATGGTGCAAGGGGTGGATACAACCCTCACCCAATGAGGGGATCTTAGGGGAGGAACACATCATTTAGCAACTCCAATAAGGATCACTCAGAGGAGGGAAGAAGCCTCAGAAAGCAATCAACCATCAAGACACATCTAACTGACACAGAACATTCAAGAATACAAGGGGAGTGACTACAGAGACTGACACGAGTAAGGGATAGTACAACTGAGATTGACAAGGCTTATAGGGGAATGAGGGGAGGAGCAGGGAGACTGACACACTGATGGGCAGACAAGTGGTGGGAAAATTTCGTGGTAAACAATTTAGGACTGAACCATTAGGGAGAACAAAATGGTCTACATGGGAGAAACCATTGGGGTACATGGGAGAAACCATTATAACTGACTAACATAGGAAATCTAAGTTTTATGTTAAAACAACTGTAAAACACCAACTACCACAGGTAGGGTCTGAGGGCTGGAGGGAGGGAGCTGTCAACAGGGAGGGAGAAGGCAGGAGCTATGGGAGCTTCCCACAGACTCAGCTGTGCCAATTATCAGCTGTGCCTGGAGCTCCAGCTGGTCTTCTCTGGTCTCCAGGTGGTCTCACCTTCCAAGGGATCTGGAGGTCTTAAAGAGACACTGAGTACTTCTGAGCCAGCAGATGAAAGTAGCTCTGCAGCTCTTCCCTTGAACATCACCTGAACAAATGTGCTTATGTGGGAAGGGCTGTTGTCTTCACTCAGGGGTTGAAGGGCTGAGGAGAAGAACAGTCCCATCTGGCCTGTGCACAAATCTGACAGAGAATGGAGATTGACTGTGGACTATCGTGCATTGAATGAAGTGACTCCACTGCTGAGCACTGCTGTTCCAGACATGCTGGAACTCCAGTACAAGCTGGAGTCCAAGGCAGCAAAGTGCTTTGCCACTATAGATATTGTCAATGCATTTTTCTCCATTCCTTTGGCAGCAGAATGCAGGCCTCAGTTTGCCTTCACCTGGAGGGGCGTGCAGTACACCTGGAACCGACTGCCACAGGGGTGGAAGCACAGCCCCACCATCTGCCATGGACTGATCCAGGCTGCACTAGAAAAGGGTGAGGCTCCAGAGCACTTGCACTGCATTGAGGACATCATTGCGTGAGGGAACACAGCAATGGAAGTGTTCGAGAAAGGAGAGAAAATCATCCAGATTCTACTGGAAACCAGCTTCACCATCAAGAAAGCAATATCACAGGACCTTCCCGAAAGATCCAGTACCTGGGTGTAAAGCGGCAAGACAGCATCAGATTCCCACTGAGGTCATCAAGAGCAACACCGCAAAATCTCCACCAAGAAACAAGAAGGAAACACAAGCTTTCCTGGGTGCCATAGGTTTTTGGAGAATGCGCATTCCCAAGCACAGCCAGATTGTGAGCCCTCTCCACCTGGTCACCTGCAAGAAGAACAGTTTCCACTGGGGCCCTGAGCAGCAACAAGCCTTTGCCCAGATCAAGCCGGAGATCACTCATGCAGTAGCCCTTGGCCCAGTCAGGTCAGGACCAGAGGTGAAGAACGTGCTCTACTCTGCAGCCGGGAACCATGGCTTGTCCTGGACCCTTTGGCAGAAGGTGCCTGGGGAGACTCGACACCGACCACTGGGATTCTGGAGCCGAAGCAACAGAGCGTCCGAAGCCAACTACACTCCACCAGAGGAGGAAATCTTGGCCACCTATGAAGTAGTTCAAGGGGCCTCAGAGTGACTGGCATGGAAGCACAACTCCTCCTGGCATCCTGAATACTGGTGCTGGGGTGGATGTTTAAAGGAAAGGTTCCCTCTACCCACCTCACCACTGACGCTACATGGAGCAAATGGATTGCTCTGATCACACAGCGCACCTGTATTGGAAACCTGAATCACCCTGGGATTTTGGAGATAATTACAAACGGGCCAGAAGTTGAGAACTTGGTTTCACTGACAAAGAGGAGCAAGAACAAGTGACAAGGGTTAAAGAACCTCCACTGTATAACCAACTACGAGCAGAAGCACACCAAGCTCTTTTCACTGACAGTTCCTGTCGCATTGTAGGGATGAACTGAAAGTGGAAAGCAGCTGTATGGAGCCCCGCATGACAGGTTTCACAAACTACCAAAGGAGAAGGTGGATCAAGTCAACTTGAGGAACTCAAGGCCGTTCAGCTGCCCCTGGACATTGCTGAAAGAGAGAAGTGGCCAAAGCTCTACCTTTATACTGATTTGTGGATGGTAGCCAATGCTCTGTCCAGTTGTCTGGAAAGGTGGAAATAGGACAACTGACAACATAGAGGAAAATCAATCTGGGTTGCTGATGAGTGGAAAGACATTGCCTCTCACATAGAAAATCTATCTGTGAATGTCCGCAAGGTAGATGCCCATGTCCCCAAGAGTTGAGCCAGTGAAGAACACCAAAACAATGAGCAGGTAAATCAGGCTGCAAAAATACTGGTGTCAAAGATAGACTTAGATTGGCAACATAAGGGGGAGTTGTTCCCAGCTCAATGGTCCCATGATGCCTCACGCCATCAGGGCAGGGATGCCACCTATAAGTGGGCACGCGACCGAGGGGTGGATCTAACCATGGACAGTATTTCACAGGTTATCCATGACTGTAAACGTATGCTGCCATCAAGCAGGCCAAGCGAGTGAAGCCCCTGTGGTATAGTGGGCAGTGGTCCAAGTGTAAGTATGGGGAGGCCTAGCAGATTGACTACATCACACTGCCCCAGACACACCAGAGCAAGCGCTATACGCTGACCATGGTGGAAGCCACCACTGGATGGCTGGAGACCCACCCTGTGCCTCACGCCACTGCCCCTAACACCATCCTGGGCCTGGAAAAGCAAATCCTGTGGAGACATGGTGTGGGAGGATCGTCGTCCATTTGTCCCAGGTGTCCACGGGGTTGGTCTTCTTATCTAGGTATGGGTACTCATTTGGTGACAGGGGCACTTCCACCAGGCATGTTGAGATCAGATCATCCACGCTTCCCATGGCCATGCAAAGATTGTCTGGCTTTAATGACTTTACCAAAGTGATCCAGATGTTTTGTTTTGGCTGAGGGATGATCCAGCTGGGAGTCATTTGGATATGGATGAGGGTGCTGATAAAGATGATGGTAATGGTGGCACTGGTAATGCTGCAGGGTGCCCTGGAGGGTGTTGTAGGAAGAATGATACTTCTTTCCCTAGAAAGGAGAAAGCTAAGGTAGTTTTCACTTGTGGATTGTAAAAGCACACATTAGTTGACTTATTTTAAGACATTCTTAAATATTCTTAAGTTCTCCCTGTAGTCCTTACCAACTCCTCCCAATCACTCCCTTCTCTTTTTTAAGGGAAGTTTGAGGAAGGGAAAAAGGAGTAGTTTCAAGAGGGGAAAGAGGGAAGGCTAGGGATAAAAGGTGTCTGGTAGAGGGATGGAAAAGGGAGGGGTGGGTCTGCATTTGAGATTGACATGGACGTTATCAGTTATCTATAGATATATCTATATCTACGTGTGATGAGTGTCCTTGCCACAATGTTTGGATATGTGAATTGCTTTTTTCTTAATCTCCAAGAGAAAGCTGCTTCTGTGGCATTGTGGGAGAGGGAGCTGACTCTGTGTTCATTTGAGGGGTTGTCTTCCGATCTGTGGTCTACGTAGGGACTGATAAATCTTCTGGGAATCCACCAGGGTCCTGTATCTGTAGAAACACAAGCATATTCTGTCACCCACATAATGAGAGGCTATGACCCTTCAACAGTTTTAGATTCATGATTCTGGTCAAGTACTGGAGGTCTTTCTTTGAGGTGTGTGTATGTGTTGTTATGAAAGTGCCGTAAGACAGGGGGGTTTTGTTCTTTTTGAGAAGAATTCGTGAAATATATATGACATTAGAATTAATGAAATTCGAATAACATAAAGTACTTTGCACAGTCTCTCTTGTATAGAGAGACCTAGGGGCTATGTACAAATCACAAATGGGAAAGGCACTGCTGTGGAACGTGCCTTGAGCTGTTTTATTTTTCAGCGTCAGTCCCATTATATGGTTGTGACAATGCGAAGATGCCAGCAGCTCACATCCCAAGCAGCAGACCAAAAACTTAATAGTACAACTTACTTTATAAGTTTATTGACCAATCACACAAAGCAAAAGCATATTGACAGCAGTTCTATCCAACCACTATAAGCACAGGTACCTTTGGTAAAAGCAATGCTTGCTTATTTTGAATACAATACCTGCTTGTAAGCCTTAAAACACAATGCACAGAGCTCCATTATTAAGCTTCAAACTTCCTAATATCTTGCCAGAAAAACTTTTCTGTATCTTAGGGAGTTATTCTAGACAAGTGTTAAGACACAGACCATTGTTCTATTTCTCCTTGCTTTTCCAGTTTTTAAATAATTTTTCTGCTGACCAATCTCATGGCTACTGCTTAGCTCTAATCACAGTTCTGCTGTCTCTGAAGCCTGCGTTTTGCAGCTTTCCCAAAACCCTCTGATTTTGTGGATTCCCACACTGAACACAAGTTCAGCTATTTTAAATCAAATGCTCACTGATTTAGATAGTATTAGACAAGGCACACTGCAAAATAGAGCTGCTATAGATTTTTTGCTGTTAGCACATGGGCACAGGTGTGAGAATTTCGAAGGAATGTGTTTTATGAACTTACTCTCTTCCATTCACAGGAAACACAAACAACTAGAAGACAACATGAAGAAATTAACTGTGAATGATTTGGGCTTGGATGAATGGTTTGAGGGATGGGGAATAACTGGAAGATTGAAAGATACCTTAAAGGGAGCGTTCTTATTACTAGTAGTCATTATTATATTGCTTTGTATTATTCCACGCATAGTGAAATTGGTGACCCACTTGGCAGAAAATACAGTAAAAAGGGTTTGGCTGGTGCAAGAAGAAGAAGGGGGAATTGTAGCAATGTATCTGAACAACTTGGGCCACACTGTGCATGAGCCATGTTGCTTGTTGTCGTTCTTATCAGAGCCCTCTAGAAATCACCAAGGTTACTAAGACATAAACTGTGCTAAATAAGGCAAGAAAAGACTGAGAAACAGAATACCAAGATCACAAGAACTCGATAACAGAGGGCTGTGAACCACCTGAACTGTAACCAATCACATACTCTGAGAAGTGAGTGGAGAACACAAGGACAAGAGAGAGGCTCCAATGAAGAAGAGCATGATCAGTGCGTGCAGTAGGGTTAGAATGTATAAATAAGTGCATAATGTAAACAATAAAAGGGTTCTGCTTAATCATACTGGTTAGTAGTATGGGAGCCCTGTTTTCCCACAATGGGTGCCTGGGAAGGAAGGAGGATTCTTTTCCATAAAAAGGAAAGCACTGAGGCAGGAGCAGGAGACAAGTGACCCTTGCAGGCCTGGGGCTTCATTGCCTCCTTGTCCCTGCTCAGCAGCCTGGCAGGGGCCACCCCATGCTCCTGCCCTTGCCATTGCACATCCCCACATGCCAGTGTCCATCCCAGCAAGAGCCCTGAGCAAGGAGGGAGGGACAGCATCTGCCTGGCCAGGAGCTGGGGCTCAGGCCTTGGCCCTTTGCATTCCGCAAACACATCCAGCTTTGCTCAGCACCAGAGACACCTTTGCCTTGTTTGTCCCCAGCTGTCATCACTGCCTCCAGTATTCTGCTCTAACTGGAACCTGGGGACACATTCTCAGAGAGACTTATTAAACTTTTAGAAACTTTGGAGTTTCAATTTAATTTTGTGTTCTTGAGAAGTTTTTTGAACACTCTCTCAGAGACTGAGTCTGATATAAACAACACCAAATCCCCTAGAGGCTCATTAAAGTCCTTGTGCTGTGTCTGTGCTGCTGAGCTTTAAAGGAACAGCTCTTCCCAGGGCCAGCTCCTCTCCCAACCCTGCAGGGCTGAGGGCTCTGCCTGCAGGCACTGAGGGGACAGGAACCAGGCAGAGAAGGGCTGAAGTCAATCAGGATTGGGAAGACATTGAGCTGAGACTTCACTTGGGGAAAGATCTTCACAGCCCTGTGCATGGTGAGTGTGTGGGTGCAGGGCAATGTCCCCTGTGCTCCTGGAGGGATCTCCTGAAGCCAGCACACCCCATAGGCTGGGGGATGCGTCAGGAGGACTCTCCCAGTTTCTCTCTGGCACAGGAGCAGGAGGAGGAGGATGTGCTGCAGAGCGGGGCTGCCCTGGGCACCGTCAGAGGGACAGGGCAGGACAGCTCCTGCTGCCAGGGACGGCTGCAGGGGGTGAAGCTGGGGCTGCAGCCAGGGCTGCCCAGGGCTGTCCTGCAGAGCAGCTCCTGCGCCCACAGGGCTCTTGGCCAGCCCAGGGCATGTGTCACCTGCCAGGGGCAGCTCTCAGCCTGCCTGGCAGCTCCCCATGGATGCTGCAGGGGAGAAGTTGGAGGTGGAAGGAGCCACCCCCATCAGGGCAGATTTCTCCTGCTCTGGAGATGGTGCTGCATGGCCAGGGCTGCTCTCAGCTTTCTCCTGAAGGGAAGTGAAAGGGGCTGTCAGCTTTGGCTGTGTCACTGACACTCCTGCACTGTCAGCCTGGGCATCAGCAGATGGGCATCAGATCTACCTCAGAAAGAGCCTCCTCAGCCTCCTCTCCCCACAGACAGCAGCAGCAGCACCTTGGCTTGCAGCATCTCTGTTTGTCTGGCCTGCCCCTAAGGCCCTGCTGCCAGGGAGATGCCCCTGGGCAGTGCCCTGTGCTGGGAGGGGTCTGCATGGCAGAGCTGAGCTCCTGGGGCTGGGCTGGTCTCTGGCAGCACTGGCAGGGACAGGGCTTGGATATAGAGAAACAGCTCCCAATAGGCACAACTGCAGGCAGCAGAGAGCCAGACCAACCCTTGGTATCCTACCCTGTCCAGCTTCAAAGGGAAAGAAAGAAGAGTTGGGAGAAAATTATTTTTAAACTGGAGAATTCACAAAGTCCACTTTGTTTTCATGAAAGCTTTAGGTGTGATCACACTTAAATCAAAAGAGGTGAAATGAACAAAGGGCAACTTTGTGGCGACTAGCGTTGACTGCACTGGGGCACAGGGAGCCCTGTTTTCCTTCTGCGCTCCAGAGTGTTCAGGCTGAGAGCAGTGCTGAA
Source organism: Zonotrichia albicollis (assembly GCF_047830755.1). Classification (NCBI taxonomy): domain Eukaryota; kingdom Metazoa; phylum Chordata; class Aves; order Passeriformes; family Passerellidae; genus Zonotrichia; species Zonotrichia albicollis. The sequence goes on along the minus strand of NC_133827.1, from coordinate 1,854,605 downwards.
GATGAGGCAGAAACTCAGCACACAAACCCCCACTCAAATAACGTTTAGCAAAGTTTCCTCACAGGAAGAAAATTAATTTTGAAGGGAATTCCAACAAAAATACACAGGATAGACTTAAAGACGTGCTCCAGCTATTCAAGTCTTCTTTCAACAGTCCACGATCCCCAGAGTGAAGAAATGTCCAATCTGGCACTGCCATTTCCTTCCCAGGCAGGTGTTAATGCTGTATAAATACCTGTACCCAAAGGCACCAAATGTCCAACAGCAGCTCCATCAGGCACTTCCTCCTGCTGGCATTGGCAGACACGCGGCAGCTGCAGCTCCTGCACTTCTACCTCTTACTGGGCATCTCCCTGGCTGCCCTCCTGGGCAACGGCCTCATCATCAGCGCCATAGCCTGCGGCCACCACCTGCACACGCCCATGTTCTTCTTCCTGCTCAACCTGGCCCTCAGCGACTTGGGCTCCATCTGCACCACTGTCCCCAAAGCCATGCACAATTCCCTCTGGGACACCAGGACCATCTCCTACTCAGGATGTGCTGCTCAGGTGTTTTTCTTTGCCTTTTTCATTTCAGCAGAATTTTCCCTCCTGACCATCATGTGCTACGACCGCTACGTGTCCATCTGCAAACCCCTGCACTACGGGACCCTCCTGGGCAGCAGAGCTTGTGCCCACATGGCAGCAGCTGCCTGGGCCAGTGCCTTTCTCAATGCTCTGCTGCACACGGCCAATACATTTTCCCTGCCCCTGTGCCATGGCAATGCCCTGGGCCAGTTCTTCTGTGAAATCCCACAGATCCTCAAGCTCTCCTGCTCCAAATCCTACCTCAGGGAACTTAAAGTTTCTGTTTTCACTGTCTCCATAGCTTTTGGTTGTTTTGTGTTCATAGTTTTCTCCTATGTGCAGATCTTCAGGGCTGTGCTGAGGATCCCCTCTGAGCAGGGACGGCACAAAGCCTTTTCCACCTGCCTCCCTCACCTGGCTGTGGTCTCCCTGTTTTTCAGCACTATCGTGTTTGCTCATCTGAAGCCCCCCTCCATCTCGTCCCCATCCCTGGATCTGTCAGTGTCAGTTCTGTACTCAGTGGTGCCTCCAGCCCTGAACCCCCTCATTTACAGCCTGAGGAACCAGGAGCTCAAGGCTGCAATGTGGAGACTGATGACTGGATGGTTTCAGAAACAAACTGTTGGCCAGTTTCTGCAGGTCACTCCTAATAAGAGTCATCTTTGATTATACTTGGGTTTGGTCGTTGGTTCTTTTTATTGCTTTGTTTTAGTTTTTAAATATTTTACACAAAGGCATGCCATTGTTTGTGCCATTTCTCATTTTGTTTCTCTCCATCTTCACTGTGGCCACAGAGTGCACAAATGAGGAACTGTGCTCTCAGTGGCTTTCAATAAACTAAAGGGTCTCCCAGAAAAGTTTTCTGCAGAGATACCCATTTCCTTGCCTACTATGGAGCTGCAGCAGCAATGTCTGTGTGCAGAGCTGGAGTTATGTCAGGGGCTGCACAGCAGCTCTGCTCCTGCTGGCCACACCATTCCTGATCCAGGCCAGGAGCCATTGGCCTTTTTGCCCACCTGGGCACACTGCTGCCTCATGTCCAGCCTGCTGTCCATCAAAGCCCCCAAGTCCCTTTCTGCCTGGCCGCCGTCCAGCCACTCTGTCCCCAGCCTGTAGCACTGCAGGGGTTGTTGTGGCCAAAATGCAGGACCTGGCACTTGGTCTTGTTCAACCTCACCTTGTTGGATTTGGGCCTTGGATCCAGCCTGTCCAGGTCCCTCTGCAGAGCCCTCCTACCCTCCAGCACATCCACACTCATACCCAGCTTGGTGTCATCTGCAATTTTGTTGATGCTGGACTCAGTCCCCTCATGCAGATCATCAGTGCAGATATTGAAATCCACGCTGGCTGGCTTTGATCCCTCGGCCATCCTGTGGGTATCCTTTGATGGCACTCAGGGTGATCTGTTCCATAACCTTGCCGGGCACCCAGGTCAGGCTGACAGGCCTGGAGTTCCCCAGCTCCTCCTTCCAGCCCTTCTTGGGGATGGGCTCACATTGGCACCTCCAGTCCTCTGGGACCTCCCTGCTGAGCCAGCACTGATGGTCAATGATGGAGAGCAGCTTGGGGAGCTCATCCACCAGCTCCCTCATGCCCCTGGGATGGATCCCATCTGCTCCCAGAGACACCTGTGAGCATCTGAGTGGCTCAGCAGGTCCCCAGCTGCTTCCTCCTGGATTACAGGGGGCTGTCCTGCTTCCTGTGCCCACCCACCAGCTCAGGAGAACACCTTGACTTACTGTTGAAAAATGAGGCAAAGAAGGGGTTAAGTACCTCAGCCTTTCCCTCATATTTGGTAACCATATCTCCCCTAATAATTAATGGAGATTGTTCTTGTACCTCGTTTTGCCATTTATGTAGTTACAGAAACATTTTTATTATCCTTCACAGAAGTGGCCTGGTTAAGCCTTTAGCTTTCACCTCTCTAATTTTCTTTCTGCATGACCTAACAACATCCTTAAACATTTCCTGAGTTACCTGCCTCTCTGTCCAAAGGTGATGCACCTTCTTTTTTGGCCCCAAGTTCCTGCACAAGGCCTATCACATACAGAACGTCACCTCTTATCTAAAGTATGCCTCAGAGGAGGAAAATACAAGAGTCTATAAATTAAAAGAAAGAAAGCAAGCTAGGAAAGTAAAAGAAGAAGAAGAGGCTGGGAAGGCTGACAAAAACTGGGACCTCCTTGACCACTTACCTCCTCCTACCCTTACAGTACCTCAAATCCTTCCTCCAATTCCTCTTTCGGTGGACCCAGTTCCTCCTCCTCTCCCAGCTGTCATTCCTTTACCACCTCCTAACCCAGTTATACCTCCACCACCTTCCCCTCAGCCCTCTCCTTACTCTCTTTACCCTTCACTACTGTTCCTCTTACCTCTGCCATCTCAGGCACCCCTTATTCACCAGCACGTTCCTGCTCTGCCTCCCCCACCACAAACGAGAAGCCAAACAACATCTCAGAATCTCATGCCCAAGAGTGAAGTTACCCAGTCAGCCTCCACAGCTGATGTTGTAACACCCAGACCAAAGTGGCTAAAGTGGAAAAATTGTTCCCCCTCAGAGAAGTTCCCATATGCAGGGTGGCCAGTGAGATTGGATTTGTAAACGCTCCCTTGACTGTGTCCGAAGTTAGAAACTTTAAGAAAGAATTGTGAAATTTAGTGGAAGACCTAGTAGGAATACCAAATCAAATTGATCCATTTTTAGGCCCTAATATTTATACATGGAGAGAATTGAACTCCATCTTTAACATCCTATTTTCCCCAGAAGAGACTTGATTAATAAGAACTGCAGGAATGAAAATTTGGGAGCAAGAAAACCAGCCCGGGCCCCCAGGTGACCAAAAAATGCCTTTAGTGGAGCCTGACTGGGACCCTAATCAAGAAGAGGGAAGAAGGAACATCAGAGATGACAGGTCCCTGATTACCAGAGGGATAAAAGAATCAATCCCTAGAGGGAGTAATACCAGGTTAGTGTTTGATGGCACCCAGGAAAAAGACGAGACCCGAGCACCATGGCTTAATAGGCTGAAGCAAAACTTCCAGATTTACTCTAAGGTTGACCCAGACAGCCCAGAAGGCCAATCTCGGGTTCCCTGCAGTCAGGGATGACCCTGAGAATCCTTTTTTCCCAGCCTGGTGTTTCGAAGAAGCAGTCTGAATTCTTCGGCTCTGGTTTCCAAGGTTGTTTATTGTTTCTTATCTATAACATTTTTTCTCTGGCCTGCCAGAGGTCAGACAGAAGCACACCCCCCATCCCAGGGCTGGTGTCTACATTTTATACTATGAACTATATGTACTTTATTTTCCTTATTTTCCAATATCTAAAGGCACATAGCAGGAGAATTTCCGTATTAATCAAAACAAATGCACCTGTTATTGAGTGCCCACAGCAAATGTAACAGAAGGATTAGAAAGGAGATAAAGGACAGAGAGAGAGAGAAAGGAGGGTTGGGACAGGGGAAATAGCTACCAAAAGAGAGATGAAGTCCTTGTGGTCTGACCAATAGATCCGTCACGACATGTCGGGGAGAATCTCAAAGTCTTTGGTTAACTCAGAGGTCTTTTATAATCTACTGCCAGGAGGGGAGCAGGATGGCTCATGGAGGGCACAGTGGAGAATAAATCCATGGGGAACAGGAACAGACAGTCCAGTCCTGAACAGCACAAACCAGTGCCAGCAGTGAGAGGGGCCCGTTGTTTCAGGACTGGTTCCTATGGGAAACTTCCCGCTTCCTATGGCAGACATTCCACTCCAGTCACGCCAGCACCCCTGGGTTAGAATTTTAAGGGTCTCATCTCAGTCCTTGGGGAGGGTTTAAATCTCTGTCCTTCACTGTGGTCTTGAGGGAAATGAGGGATCTTTGGACCGTGTCTTACAGAATGACATTCCAAAGCATAAAAAATTTATGCATTTTCCTGTAAAAAAAGGTAATTAATTAATAAATGATATTTATTTGTTCTAATTTATTTACAATAGTATTATTCTATATTTGTATTACCAAATTTTAAGATTTATTTTTTAAAATCTATGCATTTTTAGCAAGCAATAAATCTATTGGTCATTGGTTCCAAGTAACACAGTTCCCTTCATTAATTCATTGACCAGTGTGGCTATTGATTTCTGCTGCTTTATGCGAATCAGTCCTATTTAAAATCCTTTTGTCATCATTTTTATCATTATCATGGACAGGGAAAAGGAGCCACTTTGGGGTCCCTGGAGACATTTCTGTGACATATCTGGGGCAATTTTGTGTCTGGGGAGGGAATTCAGAGAGAATTTGAAGATCTGGGGGACATTTGGGAGAGCCAGGTGGGCACTTGGAGTGGCACTAAGGGATTCTGAGGGACAGTTCAGGGTCCGGGGCAGCACCTGGGGATCCAGGGGGGCCCTTGGAGGCCAGGGAGGGGAATTTGGGGCCCTTAGGGGTCCGGGCGGGTCATTGGGGGGCTCGAAGTGGGCTCTGTGGGACACTGGGGGTGGTGGGAGTTGTAGGCGCGGGTATCAAACGGTTCAATGGGGCCGCGGAGCATCACGGGAGTGCTAGGCGCTGCTGCAATGGCTCTTGGTGGGGCGCAGGCCATGACACGGACGAAGTCCCGGCTGGAATAGCGCTGGACATGCGCCGCGGAGCATGATGGGAGCTGTAGTCACGGAAGTGGTTCGAACAAGATTTTTGGGGGTCCGGGAAATTACTTGGGGGACACTGTTGTGTCCGAGCCGCGACTTGAGGTCCTTGCAGGGAACGCAAATGGTTCGGAAGCCCTTGGGAGGAGGTCTGGGACCTCTGACCGGGCTCTTTAGTGCGCGGGGCTCGGCAGGAGTTTTAGCCGCAGGACTGTGTTCTGAGGGGCTCTGGGGCCGCGAGAGATGAGAGGAGATGAATTCCCAGAAGTGACTGTATCGGGCATCTGTGGGGTTGGGAGCACTCAGTAGGTCCTGGGACTCTGTGAGGGGTCCTGAATGGGCGCTGAGGGGGCACTGAGGGATCCTGGAGGGTCCGGGGGACACTTATGGGACAGATGGGGGTGGATCCCGGGGTTTTGTGGAGCGCAGGGCAGGACGGGAGTTTTAGTCCCAGCTCCAATGAGGCTGTATCCGGCCGCAGGGCATGATGGGAGATGTAGGCAAAAAAATATGGCGCCCATCTAAGCACCGCCCCCAGACCCAGATCCCAGGTGCTCATTGGCTATATCTGGTGATGGGCAGGAGCCTCGGCAAATGGGATGCATTGTAGGTGGGAAGAGGTAAATCACCCTCCTCCAGTCCCTGCCACTACAGCCCAGTTCATTCCCAGTACAGACCAGTATAATGCCAGTAAAGTTCATTTCATCCCAAGTAGAACCCAGTACAACCCCAGTGCCCCTCCAGTTCCTCCCAGTACAGACCAGTCCATCCCAATACACCCGAGTTCATTCCCAGTCATTCCCACCTCCTCCCAATGTCATCAACAGGATGCCCCAGTGGCCCCAGTCTTCCCTGCAATATCCCCAGTGTCTCCAGTTTCTCCCAGAATCCCCCAGTGTCACTCCCAGTATGTCCCAGTGTCTCCCACAGTGTCTCCCACAGTGTTCCCAGTGTTCCCCAGTATGGCCCAGTCCTCCCCAGTGTTTCCAAGGACAGTTTAATTTCTCTCGGTGGCCGTGGCAGCCAAACCCAGCAGTGGGGTCAGTGCAGTGCCCACGGCCACAGCCCCTTGCAGGGGCTCAGTGCAGCTTGGGCTGATGGTCCACCCTCACAGCTGGCCCAGGGCAGCTCTGCAGTGTCTTCGATGGCACCTGGGGCTGGCACACACCTGGAGCAGTGTGTCGGTTTGCAGTGGGAAAACTCAGGAGTTTCAGATTGCTTCAAAAACTACAAAAAGGGAAAACTCCTTCTTAGGCTGAGTGCAGGGAGCTCTGCAAGCACAGCAGGTCCCAGGAGAGTGAGGACAGACAGGATGGGGCTGGGCAATGTGGAGCAAGGTTGGCCACACTGGGTCAGAGCTCCAGGCACAGCTTCTGTGAGCAGGCCAGAGCTGCTGAGGAGAGACCCTGGGTCAATATCAATAACAGAATGCTGCAACAATATCTGCTTTAAAGAGAAATAAAATAAAATACAATAGTTCCTTTAAAATACGAATCTGTAATTTTTTAGAAGGTGTTTGAAATCTTTCTCCACAACAGGACTTGGAAAATTTTAATGACCCTCTCAGGGCTTTGATGTTGTTTCCATCTGACTCAGCCGCTGACAGTGTCTGCAAAAAATTTCTCAACAACTCAAAATTGAATTTAGACTCCAAAATTTCTTGACGTTTTAATGGGTCCCACTGAGGGACACAGTGGGTCCCACTGAGGGACACAACTGAGAAAGTGTCCCCAGGTTCCAGTTAGAGCAGAACACTGGAGGCAGTGTTGACAGCTGGGGACAAACAAGGCCAAGGTGTCTCTGGTGCTGACCAAAGCTGGATGTGTTTGAGGAATGCCAAGGGCCAAGGCCTGAGCCCCAGCCCCTGGCCAGGCAGATGCTGTCCCTCCCTCCTTGCTCAGGGCTCTTGCCGGGATGGGCACTGGCATGTGGAGATGTGCAATGGCAAGGGCAGGAGCATGGGGCGGCCCCTGCCAGGCTGCTGAGCAGGGACAAGGAGGCAATGAGGCCCCAGGCCTGCAAGGGTCCACTTGTCTCCTGCTCCTGCCTCAGGCCCAGGCCCAGCAGCCATGGCCAAAGTGCTGCCCAAGTTGGCTCTGGCAGGGCTGTCTTGCAGCTGCTGCACATGCCTGTGCCCTGTGCAGCCCAGGCTGTGCTACGGTGTCCCTGCCCTGCGCCTCTGTCCCTGCAGGCTGTCGGCATTTATCAGCTGCCCCACCTGGCTGGGGCCTTCCTTTGCTGACAGCTCTGCTTCCTGCCTGCCTGTGCCTGCCCACATAAAGCCTGGGGCTGATACCAAAAGGGTTAATTCCATTTCTACCCTGCCTGTGAACTTTCAGCACAGGAAAATGGCATGCAGGGGCTGCTTTCCCAGGAATGATGGTTGGAAGAGAAGAAGACATCTGGCTCAAGGGTGCAGGGATAGAGAAAACAAGGAGTGAACCTGGGAATTGGGGTGGGTTTTAATGAAAAGGGTTGTCCTGGGTTGACTATATGATGCTTTTATCCCCAATCGTCTCATTCTGTTTATGTTGAATAATAATAAGTTTTGTACCTTTAAGAATGTTACAGAGAGTGAAGGGGGAGAGAGAAGAAGCGCGCAGTTTGTTTTCAGACACTGCACTCCACTCCTCCACATTCCTGCTCCTGACTGTGTTGTCTGCGGACAGACAGCGGGACAGAGAGCTCTTCTTTTGCTTTTTAGTTAGTGTTAGCTACCTGAGGCAAAGAAGTTCCCTGGACTGTTTTTTTCCCTTTTCTTTGGACCTCTTGTAACTGCTCTGGACTGAACACCCAGGAGAGCACCAGCAGCTGCAGCTGTGGCCCATTGGGCCGGCCCTGGCCTGCGACAATTCCAGCACTGAGAGACTGATCAGAGACTGAGTGAGCTGCTGCTTGAACCCAGGGTTTTCTCAGTTTGTCATCTCTTTTAGAGTGGCAAGGGGTCTCATTGTTTTGATACTGTTTTGGTCTTATTGTTTAATAAACAGGGGGGTTTTTTTCCACCTTTCTCCAAGGAGGTATTTTTCTTTCCTCCCGGACCAGTTGGGGGGAGGGGCCGATTGGATCTGCTTTTCCCACCGGAGCTCCTTTGGGGGGATTCTTCCCCAAATTTGCTCTAAACCTGGACAAATACAAGGGTAAATAGTAATTCACATTTAGTGACTCTATATAAGCAATAGCCTGGGAGAATGTCGTGTCCACGTAACTTTAATAGTTATCCCATGTTGCACCTAAGGCCTGAATAAATGATGCCCTCATAAACACCAAATTATTGTTAAGGAGCCATTTCTGTTTTTTCTGAGATTTGGTGACAGTGGTTCCTCACAGAACCAAGGAGTCAGCTGTGACACTGCAAACTCATGGAACAAATTGTCCATGGTGACACAGCAGAACCCCATGGAACCAAAATCCATTTTGGCACACTGGGGCCACATTGAACCAATGGTCCATTGTGATACTGCAGATCCAAGGAGACCATTGTGACCCTGAGAAACCTCTTGGAACCAAGGGGCCATTGTGACACAGCAAGGCCTGGTGGAACCATGGGTCCATGGTGACACTGCAGAACCTCACAGAACCAAGGTGAGCGTGTTCTACTGCGGGACCTCATGGAACAAAGGGTCCATGGTGACACTGCAGAACCAAGGAGACTGCTGCTGGCAGTGTGAAAGCTCATGGAACCAGAAGTCCATTGTGACGCAGCAAGGCCTGATGAAATCAAGGGTCCCTTCTTAAACTGTGTGGCCTCATGGAACCATGAGCCATTGTGACACAGCGTGGCCACACGGAGCCAAGGGGCCACTGTGACAAGGCGGATCTAAGGAGATCATTGGGACTGCGGAACCTCATGGAACCAAGAGTCCATTGTTCCACGGTGGGGCCATGGGGAACCAAGGGGAGCACAGTGACATTGCGGGGCATCATGGAACAATGGAGACTGTTCTGACACTTTGGGACCCACAGGAACCAAGGGGCCATTAGGGCATGGCAGGGCCTGGTGGAATCAAGGGGACTGCAGTGAACACTGTGGGTGTCCATGGGATGAAGTGTCCATTCTGACACCGTGGAACCAAGGATTCCATTGTGACACTCTGGGGCATCATGGAACCAAAGGACCATTGTGACACAGCAGGGCCTCATGGAACCATGGAGGCCATTTTTACACTTGGAGGCCTTGTGGAACCAAAGGGCCATTGTGGCACTTCAGGGCCTTGTGGAGCCAAGGGGACCATAGTGACACTGTGGGGCTCTGTGAAATCACTGGTCTGATGTGACACTGCCAGGACTTATGGGATCATGGAGACCATTCTGACACTACAAGGCCTCATGAAACCAAGGAACCATTGTGACACTCTGGAGTCATGGCAATCCAAGGGGCAGTTGTCATACTGTCTGGCACCATGGAACCAAGGTGGCCATTATGACATTCCAGGGCCCCATGGAACTAAGGATTCATGGAGCAGTTCAGGACCCTATGGAACCAATGGTCCATTGTGACATTGCGGGGCCTCATGGATTCCTGGAGGCCATGATGACACTTGGAGGCCTTGTTGGATCAAGGGGCTTTGCAGGACCTCATGGAGCCAAGGAGACCCTTCTGACATTGTGAGTCCCCATGGAACCAAGGGTCCATTGTGACACTGCAGCCCCAAGGAGACCCCTGTGACACTGCCAGGCCTCACGGAAGCAAGGGACCATTGTGACACTATGGAGCCCCATGGAAACCAGAGGCCAGTGTGACACATCTTGGCCTGATGGAACCAAGGATCCAATGTGACACCACCACTGAGACAGTGCAGGCCCCCATGGAAACAAGGGAACAGGAAACAGGTCTGGTTGGCTTGGCCTGACTGCTCCAACTGCCCTTGGCATATCAAGGGTCACTTCTTATGTACCCCTGAAGCCCTGGGGCTCTGGGGTTTCCTACAAATGGAAAAGAACTGCCCTTCTCATTCAAGCATCCATAGCCAAAATGGGAGTCCCTCTCCAAAATTCAGAATATCCAGGGATTGCTGCCAGACAAAAGCTGGCATTACCACCAAATCTGCCTGACCTTATCTTCCTCAGACCTGGGTCTCACCTGCCTCCAAACACTGGGGCTTAGTGATTTCTCTCCTATGGGAAAGAATCATCCTTCTCCAAGCACTCATTGCTGAAATTGGGATTCCACCTCCAAAATTCCTATATCCAATGATTGCTCCTCTACAAAAGCTGCCATTACAGACAAGTCTGGCTGGCCTTGGCCTGCTGAGGGCCAGCTCTTACCTGCCTTCCAAACACAGGGGCTCTGTGCTTTCCTTTCTGTGGAAAAGAACTGGCTTTGTCCTCCAAGCACAAATAGCTGAAATTGGGATTCAGCATTCAAAATTCTGAATATCCAAGTGTTGCTCCCAGAGAAAGCTGCCTGGACAGGCAGGTGTGTCTGTCCAGAGGCATTTGTCTCTGGTCACTGCAGTTCATCAGCCCCTAAAAGGCTCAGGTACCACAGTTTCTTTTCCGTGGAGACAATGGTGACACTTTGGGGCCCTGTGGAACCAAGGGACCACTACGACATTGTGGGTATCATCAATACCAGAGACCATTGTGACACTGTGGGACCTTGTGGCACCAAGGCCATCGCTGTGGCTCTGCTGTGCCGAATGGTCCCAAGGGCCCAGTGTGAAGCAGCAGGGCTTTGCGGAACCAAGAGGCCATTGCTGCATTTCCGGGCCTTGTGGAACCAAAGCACTGTTGTGATCCTGCAGGGCAGCGTGGATCCATGGAAAGCATTGTGGAATTGCAAGGCCCCATGGAATCATGGAGACCATTGTGACACTGTGGGGCCCCATGGAACCAAAGGGCCACTGTGGCCCTGCAGGGCCTCATGGAAGCACGGGGCCATTGTAACACTGCAGAAGCAAGGAGAATATTGTGACACTGCAGGGCCTTGTGGAACCAAGGGAACATGGAACAGGTCTGTCTGGTTTGGCCTCCCAAGGGCTACTGGACAGCTCCAGCTGCTCTTGCAATGCTGAGGGCTGCCTCTTATCAGCTCCTGGAGAACTGGGGCTCTGTGCTTCCCTTCCTATGGAAAAGAACCATCTGTCTTTCCAGGTGTCCATGGACAAAACTGATACTCCCTCTGAAAAATTCCCCAATATGCAAGGGTTCTCCCAGGCAAAAGCTGCCAGGACAGAAAGCTCTGGTCGGCCTTGGCCTCTGGTGGTCACCTCTCATCTCAAGGAAGTCCTGAGGAAAGAATTTGTACAGGTTTGACTACGGGAACATCAATGAGTCTCTCCTCCTCCTCAGATGATCTTCTGATCATATGTGTCTTTTTTTCTCATTGTGTATTTTGCATGAAATATTATTTTCAGCTAAATAATATTATTCTTCTCACTCAGCCTTACACTCTACCAGTGTTATGTGACACAAAACACCTCCTCTACATATGGATCCAGGTCACCTGTATAGCCAGACACAAGAAAGAATCCAGCAGGAATGATTTTTCTGTGCTCCGATCTGTCCCATCTCCTCTGGAGCTGGAGGTGCAGCCCAGCACTTGGCAGGGCTCAAGGGCTCCCAAGCTCAGCTCCCACCCAGAGAACTTGCAGACCCTGTTGTGCCCCTTCCAGCCTCACTGCCCAGAGCCTTTCTGCAACTTGGAGCTGCTGCTTCCCTGCAGCCCTCGTCATGGCCAGTAGCAGAACCTGATATGTCTTGAGCAGCAGAGCCAGTTCAGGGCTCTGTGGGGATCAGGGGCTGGGGCAGCAGGACAAGCCAGCCCAGCCAGCCAGGACATGCTCAGGTGTTGAAAGGGATGTCCAGGGAGAAGGGCAAGGGAGCATTTCTGGGCCTGCATGGAGGAATCCAGGGGAAGCTGCAGCTCTGGCCAGGCCCCTATGTCCCCTGCCCACAGATGCTGTGCTGGCCTGGGCAGAGGGGCTGGCACTGAGTGGGCAGAGGCAGCCTGTGCTGAGCATCCCCTGGAGGAATTCAGAAATCTGAGCAGAGCATGTGTTCATGTGTTTATGAAAGCCAGAGCTCAGCTGGAGCTGATGGAGGCTGCAGACAACATCCAGTGTTAAGTTAATTCAGTCATTGTGTTTGCAGTAAATGGCTGCAAAAGGAACATGACAACCTGCTGCTGCTGAATGAGGGCAGGGAGGGGCAAATCAAGGGTCACAGAATGGCTTTGGTTGGAATCCTAAAGATCATCCAGTTCAAATCTCCTGCCATGGATGGGCACACCTTCCACTGGACCAGATTGCTCCATCCAACCTGACCTTAAACCCCTCCAGATGTGGGGAGTCTCCAGCCTCTCTGGGTAACCTGTGCCAGGGCCTCACAACCCCCACTGGCAAGAATTTCTTCCCAATATCCCATCTAAACCTGCCCTCCTTCACCTCATGGCCATTCCCCCTTGTCCTGCTCCTCCGGGCCTTTGTCCAAAGTCCCTCTCCAGCTCTCACAAAGTCCCTTTAGGTGCTGGAATGGGCTCCAGTGTCTCCCTGGAGCCTTCTCGTGCCCAGGCTGAACAGCTCTAGCTCTCTCAGCCTGGCTCCAGAGCAGAGCAGTTCCAGCCCTGCAAATTTCCATTGTGACACTGCAGGACTTCATGTAACCAAGACTCCATTGTCACTCTGTGGAACCAAGGAGACCCTTGTGACACTGGGGTGCCCCATGGGAACAAGGGGCCATTGTGACACTTCAGGGCCTCATGGAACCAAGGAGAGCATTGTGGCACTGCAGGGGCTCATGGAATCAAGGAACTGTTATGACACAGGTAAGGCAAATGGAACCAAGTGTCCCATTGTGACATGGCAGGGCCTCGAGGAACCCAGGGGCCATTGTGACACTTCAGGGTCTCAGGAAAGCAAGGGGGGAATCATTGTGGCACTCTGGGATCTTGTATAACCAAGGGCCAGTGTGGCACTGCAGGGCCTCATGGAACCAAGGGCCATTTCAAAACTGCAGAGCAAGAAGAACATTGGGACCCTGTGGGGCCTGACTGAACTGATGAGAATATTGTGACACAGTGAGACCTTATGGAAACAAGGATCCATTGTGACACTTTGGTGTCTCAGGGAACCAGGACTCCAGTTATGACACTGCAGAGCCAAGGAGATCTTTATGACACTACAGGGTCTCATGGAACCAAAGGGGCATTGTGACACTGCAGGGCCCCATGGAATTGAGGGGCCATTGTGACACTGCTACCTGAAACTGGAAAAAAAAATAAAATAAACTGCTTAACACCAGTGAGCAGTAAGAAGCAGCATTCTTTATTCAGCCAGATGCACAAGGGGGAATAGCTCCTCCCAAAGCTGTGCATGCTGAGTACAGGAAGTTCCTGTTTACAGTTTGTATTTTACATACATATTCAGTGACTGTCACAGAGTAAACATACACATGATAATCATTTCCCTGAAATCATTAACATATTTTTCCTCCCCTTCATAGATGTGTTCTTGTATCCTGGGGGTGTCTTTGGTGGTCCCTGGTGGTTGGTGAGGCCAGAGTCACACCTGACTGCCCAGTGAATGGTTAAAAGTTGGCACAACTGGAGCCGGTCACTTTGCAATTCTCCTTCTTCTACAATGGACATTGTGCAGTTCCATGGGCCAGTGGATTTTGAAGAACAAGCATTGTGGTATTGTGGGCACTCACCAGGGGGAGATGGTTTTTCATGTGATAACATCTTGCCCTTTAAGGCTTGTGAAGGTTCTTTTCTCTTCAAGCCTTCCTAAGCCTCACATCAGTGTCTGCTAGAATTAAATCTCCCTCCCCATCTCACAGCAGCCCTGCCTGTGCCTCCTGCAGCCATGGTCTCCAGCACAGCCATGGAGGAGCTTTCGGCTCTGGACTGTTGCTGCAGCCACCAAGGGCAGCTGAGCTCTGTCTTTGGCACAGTCAGTCCTGTCCAGTGCAGACCATGCTCAGCAATTGATTGTGTGCACCTGGCCTTGCTGTCAGCCCCGGCAGTGGCTGCGTGGCCCCTTTGTGGCCCTGTGCTGGCCCAGCCATGGTGGCCCAGCCCCTGTGCAGGCCCAGCCCAGGCCAGGAGCATTGCGGTTGGAACGGCCCCTGTGCCGTGGTGCCCACAGCAGCCTTGGGGCTCTGTGCCCCATGGCCTCCCTGCTGGGCAGCCTCTGCCAGCTCCTGCAGAGCCCGTGGCACCTGTGGGGCTGCACAGACAGCCCTGCCCCAGGCTCTGCCGGCCTCTGGGCCAGCAGAGAGGCAGCCAGTGCTGGCCATGGCTGGGAACAGGCCCTGGGCCCCACAGGAGGATGGAGCTCGGCCACAGCCAAACTCAGCCCAGGCCAAAGCTGGGCTCAGCAGCCAGGGCTGCCAAGGGCTGGGCACAGAGGCTGGCACTGACAAATGTCCTGAGCCCCCTCCCTGCTCTGTCAATGCCCCCAAGGGCACAGAGCAGCCTCCTCTCTGGGATACTTGCCCGTTTGCAATGCCTCGCACAGGCAGTGGCCCTGCCCCACAAGGCCTGGCCTGAGTCCTGCCCCTGCATGCTCAGCTGGGCTGAGATGACACTGATGGTTTCTGGGCCAGGCTCTCTGAACCCAGCCCAGCTCCCTGCAAGCTCTGCCAGCTGCCCTGAGCTCTGGGCAGCACCAAGGGCCTCTCCCCAGCCCAGCCCATCTGGCTCTGGCCCCACAGCTCTGCTCAGGCCAGGCTGCTCTGGGCACTGCCCCATGGCCTCAGCCCCTGGCAAGGGCACAGCAGCAGCTGCATCTGCCACAGGACTCAGCCCCAGCATGGGGGAAGGTGCCTGGCCAAGGGAAAGGAGGCTCCCTGGGTGCCCTGCTCTCTTCTGCAGGAGATGCTGAGAGCTCTGCAGCCCCTGCTGCCATCCCATCTGCCCAGGGCAGCACAAGAGCCCCGGCCTTGGGGCCCTCAATAGCTGCTCCTGCTCCAGGCCCAGGGCCCATCCCAAAGCTGGGGCAGCCACAAAGCTGTGCCCATTTCTGTTCATTCTTGCTGTGATAAGAATAGTATAAAATTTTTTACAAAGTGGTTGCATATTCATTTATTTCACCTAAATACAATGTGAGACTCCCTTCTTACACAATTTCTTGGGTCACATAAGCAGGAGGGATAATTAAATTGAAGGGGGTGGATAAGAGCATTTTTTTTATTATAACAGAATCAGAAGCAGAAAACAATTTAAAATATACTTATGGGCAGACTTGGCCTCTCATGATATGCCCTGAGAGCTGCTGACAGAAGAAAGCAGGCCTTCTGTGGCTTGTTCTGGTGGGTTACCTCTGCTGGAGTCCGTGTGCCTACCAAGTCACTCTAGCACTCCCCTCCTTGGCTGTACAGAGGAGAGAAAATGTTATGTGAGACAAATTGTGGACTGAGATAAGGCAGTTTTCTATAGCAAAAGGGGAAGTTCTTACATGCACCAGCAATGAGGAAACACCCCAAAAATTTTATTCTCTTCTTCTGTCAGCAAGTGATGTTCAGCCACTTCCCAGGAAGCAGAACTTCAGCAGTTGGAGTGGTTTATCAAGAAGACTAACACTGTAAATAGGAAATCTCCCCTTTTCTTCCTCCTTCCTAAGCTTTTATACCAGAACTGGGGCCATACAGTCTGGAATATCCCTTTGGTTAATTTGAGTCTCTGGCCTGCTGTCCCTTCCCAGGACCTGACCCACTTGCAGCCCCATGACAGAGGGAGAATGCTGAGAGACCGCAGGAGCCAAAGCAGGGGTGTGTTTCCAGCTCCTTTGTGGCTCCCAATGCAAAGCACTGTGAGGGCTCTTATGGGAAAATGAAAAAGCTGAAAAGCATCCAGTCACAGCTTTCCTGAGAGATTCCTTGAGCTGCTGGTTTCTCAGGCTGTAGATGAGGGGGTTAAGGGCTGGAGGCACCACCGAGTACAGAACAGACACTGCCAGATCCAGAGATGGGGAGGAGATGGAGGGGGGCTTCAGGTGAGCAAATGTGTCAGTGCTGAGGAACAGGGAGACCACGACCAGGTGAGGGAGGCAGGTGGAAAAGGCTTTGTGCCGTCCCTGCTCAGAGGGGATCCTCAGCACAGCCCTGAAGATCTGCACATAGGAGAAAACAATGAACACAAAACAACCAAAACCTAAACAGAAAGTGACCACAAGAAGCCCAACTTCCCTTAACCGGGAGTGTGAGCAGGAGAGCTTGAGGATCTGTGGGATTTCACAGAAGAACTGGCCCAGGGCATTGCCATGGCACAGGGGCAGGGAAAATGTATTGGCTGTGTTCAACAGAGCATTGAGAAAGGCACTGGCCCAGGCAGCTGCTGCCATGTGGGCACAAGCTCTGCTGCCCAGGAGAGTCCCGTAGTGCAGGGGTTTGCAGATGGACACGTAGCGGTCGTAGCACATAATGGTCAGGAGGGAAAACTCTGCTGACATAAAGAATATAAAGAAAAACAGCTGTGCGGCACAATCTGAGTAGGAGATGTCCCTGGTGTCCCAGAGGGAATTGTGCATGGCTTTGGGGACAGTGGTGCAGATGGAGCCCAGGTCGCTGAGGGCCAGGTTGAGCAGGAAGAAGAACATGGGCGTGTGCAGGTGGTGGCCGCAGGCTACGGCACTGATGATGAGGCCGTTGCCCAGGAGGGCAGCCAGGGAGATGCCCAGCAAGAGGCAGAAGTGCAGGAGCTGCAGCTGCCGCGTGTCTGCCAATGCCAGCAGGAGGAAGTGCCTGATGGAGCTGCTGTTGGACATTCCTTCACTCTGGTCATAGTGGACTGTTGAAAGAAGACATTGACAAAGTGTGATCAATTGCTGTGAGTAAATTCTATGTATTTTATTTAGAATCTCTCCCAAATCACCTCTCTTCCTGTGAGGGAATTTTGCTAAATCTTTTGGATTTTCAGTTTGTGCTGCTGAGTACCTGCCTCATCTTTAGCACTGCTCTCGGCCTGAACACCTGGGAGATCCAATTAAAACAGGGCTCCCTGTGCCCCACTGAATTCAGTGCTAGTCCCCACACAGGAGTCCTTTGAATATTACAACTTGTCTGTTTCAGGGCGCCTGCAATTTAAAATTTATAGAAAAATAAACTGGACTTTTTGAACACTCGACTTTAAAAATAATTTTCTCCAAACCCTTCTCTCTTTCCCAATGCAGCTGGACAGGATGGGTAACCAAGGGTTGGTCTGGCTCTCTGCTGCCTGGAGTTGTGCCTACTGGGAGCTGTTTCTCTCTACACAAGCCTTGTCCCAGCCAGTGCTGCCTGAGCCCAGCACAGCCATGGGGGCTCAGCTCTGCCCTGCAGAGCCCTCCCAGCACAGGGCCTTAAGGGGCAGGCCAGACAAACAGAGATGCTGCAAGCCAAGGTGCTGCTGCTGCTGTCTGTAGGGAGAGGAGGCTGAGGAGGCACTTTCTAAGGGAGATCTGAGGCCCATCTGCTGATGCCCAGGGTGACAGTGCAGGAGTGTCAGTGACACAGCCAAGACTGACAGCCCCTTTCCCTACCCTTTAGGACAAAGCTGAGAGCAGCCCTGGCCATGCAGCACCATCTCCAGAGCAGGAGGAATCTGCCCTGATGGGGGTGGCTCCTTCCACCTCCAACTTCTCCCCTGCAGCGTCCATGGGGAGCTGCCAGGCAGGCTGAGAGCTGCCCCTGGCAGGTGGCACATGCCCTGGGCTGGCCAAGAGCCCTGAGGGCTGCAGGAGCTGCTCTGCAGGACAGCCCTGGGCAGCCCTGGCTGCAGCCCCAGCTTCAGCCCCTGCAGCCGTCCCTGGCAGCAGGAGCCGTCCTGCCCAGTCCCTCTGACGGCGCCCAGGGCAGCCCCGCTCTGCAGCACATCCTCCTCCTCCTGTGCCAGAGAGAAACTGGGAGAGTCCTCCTGACACATCCCCCAGGCTGTGGGGTGTTCTGGCTTCAGGAGATCCCTCCAGGAGCACAGGGAACTTTGCCCTTCACCGACACACTCACCATGCACAGGGCTGTGAAGATCTTTCCCCAAGTGAAGTCTCAGCTCAATGTCTTCCCAATCCTGATTGCCTTCAGCCTGTCCCTGCCTGGCTCCTGTCCCCTCAGTGCCTGCAGGCAGAGCCCTCAGCTCTGCTGGGCTGGGAGAGGAGCTGGTCCTGGGAAGAGCTGTTCCTTTAAAGGTCAGCAGCACAGACAGAGCACAAGGACTTTAATGAGCCTCTAGGGGATTTGGTGTTGTTTACATCAGAATCAGCCCCTGAGAGAGTCTTTAAAAAACTTCTGAAGAACTCAAAATTAAATTGAAACTCTGAAGTTTCTTGAAGTTTTAATGGGTCCCACTAAGGAACATGAATGAGGAAGTGTCCCCAGGTTCCAGTTAGAGCAGAACACTGGAGGCAGTGATGACAGCTGGGGACAAACAAGGCAAAGGTGTCTCTGGTGCTGACCAAAGCTGGATGTGTTTGGGGAATGCAAAGGGCCAAGGCCTGAGCCTCAGCCCCTGGCCAGGCAGATGCTGTCCCTCCCTCCTTGCTCAGGGCTCTTGCCGGGATGGGCACTGGCATGTGGAGATGTGCAATGGCAAGGGCAGGAGCATGGGGCGGCCCCTGCCAGGCTGCTGAGCAGGGACAAGGAGGCAATGAGGCCCCAGGCCTGCAAGGGTCACTTGTCTCCTGCTCCTGCCTCAGGCCCAGGCCCAGCAGCCATGGCCAAAGTGCTGCCCAAGTTGGCTCTGGCAGGGCTGTCTTGCAGCTGCTGCACATGCCTGTGCCCTGTGCAGCCCAGGCTGTGCTACGGTGTCCCTGCCCTGCGCTGGTGTCCCTGCAGGCTGTTGGCATCCCCCGGCTGCCTCACCTGGCTGGGCCCTTCCTTTGCTGACAGCTCTGCCTCCTGCTTGCCTCTGCCTGCCCACACAAAGCCTGGGGCTGACCCAGGCTCCTTCTGGGGGATGTGCTGCCCCATAGCCCTGGCCTGGGAGGGAAATTCCTTTCTCTTTGGGTCCTGTCTGGCCCTTCCCATCTGCCCTTGGCATTAATTCTTTCTTTCTCTGTCTGTTCTCTACTGTGTCAAAAAGATCCATCATCTCTGAAACCACCCTTCAGTCCCTCCCAAGGCTCTCCTCTGCTGCCCTCCTTCTCCACTTCACTGATCACAGAGCCCTTTTGTCCCTATATTGTGCTCATGTGCTTCAGGCCTCCAAACCCCACCTTGGGAGATCTCTGGGCCCTGTCCCAGGTACTGCAAAATGAAAACATTCTGCTCATAGTCTAAGAAAATCACCTCAGGACAAGACCAGTCAGACCTGTGTGTCCTGGCTACTTTTGCCTTGGAGCAATCCTTGTATAGATGGAAGTTTTTAGGCCGAATTTCAGTTTTGCCCATGGGCACTTTGATGTGAACAACGATTCTCTTCCATTGGAAGGAAAGCAGAGGCCCAGTGTTTCAGGGACAGATGAGCAGCAGCCACCAAGGGCCAAGGCGAGCCAGACCTTTCTGGAATTGCAGCTTGTGCCTGAGAGCTGCCCCAAATGTGCCCCAGAAATCTCTCCAGAGACCCCAGTGTAACACCCCCCGACGCTGTATTGTAAAAAGATTATAAAAAGATGACAAAAAGACTACAAATATAACTAAGTATAAGAAAGAGGAATAAATAAATAGCTAATAGAGCTTAATTAATTAATGAAGGGAATTACATTACTAAGAAATATTGATCATTAATACTATTGGCTTCTAAAACTGTACTAATTTTTTATATAAATATAAAACCTAGGTTATAAAAACTAATACTGTGTGGTGGTTTGACCAGGAAGAAGTGAGAATTCTGAGATGCTGTAGTCAAACCAATAGGTGCTCAGATTTTCATATTGGCACCTGGTGTGGCCAGTGGGGTTTGGACACACCTCCGAGAACACACAGGGGTTAAAAGCAGAGCTTCGGCCCTGGGAGGCTCTCTTGGGACTTCGAGGCAAAGAAGTCGGATCTCCCTCCCCTGTCCAGCCACTGCTGCTGGGCGGGGGAGGGACAGCCATGCGGTAGGCCTGGGCCTGGACAGAGATGGGGGGTGAGGAGGCCCTCGAGGATGGAAGAGTGGAGGAGCCCCAAGAGACATCGGGCAGCCATCCTTCCCCCCCAGGAGGGAGAGAGAGGGAGAGTCAGCGTCTGAATGTGATAGCAGCCAGCCCAGGAGGAGAAGGGGGATGATGAGTCCCGGCTGGCTGCAGCAGCAGCGGGTGTGGGAGTATCGGCGTTCTGGGACAGACAGAGAGTGGAAGTTTTAACCCCTTTCTTACATGATTGGGGCCTTGCAAAAATGCTGATCCTCCTCAGAGCAGAATAAGAAGAGAGATAGGAGATGAGATGAGACAAGGACCTGGCCCGAAGGATGTGGAGATGACTGAGTGGGGAGAGATGATTGGAGTGGCCTTTTGGCTAGACTTTTCTTGTGTGGCCATGGACTCAGTTTGTTCCTGTGACACAGAGACTGCACTTGGGGGGAAGCAGTGCCTCAGAACTAGGAGGGTTCATCGTGGGGACCCCTCGGCCCCAGGGGGTTGGAAAAATATGGGGATGACAGATGTCCCAGAGCAGAGACGGTGCCTTTTTGGAGTGAGACAAGGCATCCCTAAAAGACAGTCCTAGAAGCAGCTCTGGTCCATGCACAGTGGTGAGAGCACTGAGCATGGAAGGAAGATGTCACAAGTGGCAAAAGGAATTTTCTGGGCGGTGCCGAGTGACATTGGAAGCACACGAGGTTTCAGCGTGTTTCCAGGGAAAGACTATGGAACAAGAAGGACTCCTCTCCTCTTCATGGACTGAAGTTTGAGTATTCTAAAGGGTGGTGCCAGACTGGGCAGTTGGTGATTTGGGGGAATGTATCGGATTGGGAAATTCTGGTGGTGGGGAGGAGAAAAGTGTTTTTGTAAGGTTTTCAATTTTTTTTTTTCCCTTATAGTTTTTTCCTATTTTCCTGTAGATTAGGTAATAAAGTTTTCTTTATGTTTAAGCTGAAGCCTGTTTTGCTTATTCCTGGTCACATCTCACAGCAGACACCAGGGTGAGGGCATTTTCATGGGGGCACTGGCTCTGTGCCAGGCTCAAACCATGACAGAGAGGAACACATCACTTAGCAACTCCAATAAGGATCATTCAGGGGAGGGAAGAAGCCTCACAAAGCAATCAACCATCAAGACATAGCTAACTGACACAGAACATTCGAGAATACAAGGGGAGTGACTACAGAGGCTGACAAGAGTAAGGGGTAGTACAACTGAGATTGACAAAGCTTTTAAGGGAATGAGGGGAGGAGCAGGGAGACTGACACACTGATGGGCAGACAAGTGGCAGGAAAACATTGTGGTAAACAACTTAGGACTGAACCATTAGGGGGAACAAAATGGGGTACATGGGAGAAACCATTGGGGTACATGGGAGAAACCATTACAACTGACTAACATAGGAAATCTAACATTTATGTTAAAACACCTGTAGAACACCAACTACCACAGGCAGGGTCTGAGGGCTGGAGGGAGGGAGCTGTTAACAGGGAGGGAGAAGGCAGGAGCTATGGGAGCTTCCCCAGGCTCAGCTGTGCCAATCATCAGCAGTGCCTGGAGCTCCAGCTGGTCTCCTCTGGTCTCCAGGTAGTCTCACCTTGCAAGGGATATGGAGGTCTTAAAGAGACACTGGGTTCTTCTGAGCCAGGAGATGAAAGTAATTCTGCAGCTCTTCCTTTGAACATCACCTGAACAAATGTGCTTATGTGGGAAGGGCTGTTGTCTTCACTCAGGGCTTGAAGGGCTGGAAGAGAGAGGAACAGAGCCATGGTCAGAACCTGGATGTGCAGGAATCCATGGAGACCTTTCTGCCAGGGCCATCCTACCCACAAGAGAGAAGGGGCCAGGGGGATCAGCTGCAAGGTGCTGGCCATGAATCCCCTCACTCATGTCCCTGAAATCTCTGTGTGCTCTGCCCACGCCACCCCTCGTCCACACAAGGATCAAAGCCCACCGCAGCTGGGGCAGGGATTGCAGCTCCCTGCCCAGGCATTGCAGCTCACCCGGCCAGCCCCCGCTGACAGCCCGCTGCCCTCACTCACCCTCACAGAGGGCCTGGATCTCTTCCTTCTGCCCTATCAGGAGCACCCCAGCCATCCCTGGGAACACAGGCTATCCATAACTAAGGCTGCTGTGGCTGTTATCCAGTTTGCTTTATGGCTGAGGTGAGGAATTCATGGATTTTTAACTTCTGCTGGAAGGCAGGCACATGGATTCAGAGCTATCACACACTACCTGTGTGGTTTTGGGGGTACTTTAATAATGGTACTTACCGTGAGGAAATGACACTGGGGGAACTTTTCTCCAAACCCTTCACCCAGCTCTTTTAGTCTTCCCCACCAGTTTTCAAAGGGTTCAGATCCACTCTAAATGCTAATGATATCATACAGTGGTTGGTGTTGCTGATAGGCCTGTTCTATTTAGCATTCAGAGATAAGGGAAGATTACCCTGGATAAAACCATGCTGACACCAACCCCAGAGACAAGGGATGCTGCTGCCCCAGAGCCTGACCCTGCCCCACAGCCCACCTCAGAAATGAACCACCCAGACTGGGTGGGGGTTCTGGTGAAGGAGATGGGCCAGATGCTGAAGGAGCACATTTCCCCAGCTGGTGAGAAACCCTCCCCCTGCCCCAAAGAGGGAGAGTCTGATGGTGCAGCAGTGGAACCCCCAGATGTTACAACTGTCCAGGTTCCAGCTGAACTGCAAAGGCAGTCACAGCCAGCAGCAGTCACCCCTGTGGAAACAAGGAGGTCTAAGATGAAACCAGAGCACCCAGATAAGGATGAGAAAGGAGGGCCCCATAACCCACAGGGGAGCCAATGGTTGAGATCATCACTGAGTCCCTGATGTACAAAAATCTCTGTAATCTGCACAAAGACATTGTATGATGGGGACGTGAGGCTTATACAACCTGGTTACTCTGGGTCTGGGACCTCATGGGTACAGGCGTGCACCAGGATGGTGGTGAGGAAAAGAATTTGGGACCCTTGACCCAGGACTCAGGTGTGAATCAGATTCTTGTAACGGAGTCAGGGTCCCTTTCTCTCTGGGAGCAGCTTTTAATGAGTGTCAGGGAGAGGTTTGTCCACAGGGAAAGAATGCAGGAGCACTACCATAGAATGTGCTGGAAGGCCCTCGAGGAAGGGATCCAACAGCTGAGAGAATTGGCAGTATTGGAGGTACTCTTTGGGAGGGATGGACAGCATGATAATGACCCAGACAAGGTCAGGTGCACAGGGCAAATGTTGTGCAGTCTGGCAAATATGGGGCCATCCCAATACACCACCTTCATGGCAATGATTAATGCTGATAGCAACCGAGAGACAGTGGGTTCTGTCACCAACAGGCTTAGAAATTGTGAGAGTGTGATCAGTGGCCCAATGCAGGCTCATGTCTCTGCCGTGATTAACAGCCTACAAGAAGAGATGAGGGTGGAGGGAGGAAGAACAGTTCCCATATGGCACCAGTGCAAGTCCCAGGCCCAATGTCCCCCAGATGCGGAGAGAGGGTACGTACACCCCACGAGCTGACCTGTGGTTCTTCTGGCATGACCATGGGGAAGACATGGGAAGGTGGGATGGGAAACCCACTTCTGTCCTGGCAGCACGGGTCCATCAACTCAAGGAGGGAAACGCTAACTGAGGGAGTTCCTCTAAAGTGAAAGTAGCCTCAGCCTCCTGTGACCGAGCTACCAGGTGTGATCTGTCAGATCCCCTTGAAGGAACCTCTACCATGTATGCCCAGGAAAGAAATAATAACAAGGGCTAGGGATGTCCTGCCTCTAGCTCTGGAAGGGGCTAACAGCAGGCCTGTTAGCTAAAGGAGCGAGAAGAAGCTGAGAAGCAAGAAGAAGCTGATAAGGAGCTCTCTCCAAGGCTGTAACCAAGGAGACCGAGAGAAGTGATGAATTGAGGAAAGATAAGTGAACTTTGCAGCTGGATGAAGTATTTATAGAAAGTTAGTTGAAATCACTGTAACTTTTCACCAATAGTGTTATGTTGACTTATTGTGGCCAATAGTTAGGATAGAAGAAGCATAAACAATTGGAAAATGTATAAAATATCAGCCCTGTTCAATAATAAAGAGTGTCCACCTGAGACTGCTTGTGGTCTCTGCTTTGTGTCGTGACTGCCTCAGCAGCAACAGCTAGTCGAAAACCAGATTTTCTGGACGGTGTGGATCCAATGGCCTGGCACATCAGAGCCACAAAAATACAATGTCTTAGTTGATACAGGTGTGCAGTGTACCCTGATACCATCGGGACATGTGGGGGCAGAACCTGTTTCCATTGCTGAGATGACGGGGGGATCACAGCAATTGACCCTGTTGGGAGCTGAGATGAGCCTGACTGGGAAGGAGTGGCAGAAACATCCTATTGTGACTGGCCCAGAGGCCCCATGGATTCTGAGCATAGACTTCCTCTGGAACAGCTTTACAAAGACCCAAAGGGACTCAGGTGGGCGTTTGGAATAGCTGCTGTAGAGACAGAGAACATAAAGCTGTTGAACACCTTGCCTGGACTATCAGAAAACCCATTTGCAGTGGGACTCCTGAGGGTGGAAGAGCAACGAGTGCCAATTGCCACCCTGACCGTGCACCGCCAGCAGTATTGAACGAATTGAGATGCCATGATCCCCATCCACAGAATGATCCATGAGCTGGAGAGCCAAGAGGTGTCAGCAAAACCCACTCACCCTTCAACAGCCCCATCTGGCCTGTGCACAAATCTGACAGAGAATGGAGATTGACTGTGGACTATCGTGCCTTGAATGAAGTGACTCCACCCCTGAGCACTGCTGTGCCAGACATGCTGGAACTCCAGTAGGAGCTGGAGTCCAAGGCAGCAAAGTGATTTGCCACTGTTGAGATTGCCAACGCATTTTTCTCCATTCCTCTGGCAGCAGAATGCAGGCCTCAGTTTCCCTTCACCTGGAGGGGCGTGCAGTACACCTGGAACCGACTGTCCCAGTGGTGGAAGCACAGCCCCATCATCTGCCATGGACTGATCCAGGCTGCACTGGAAAAGGGTGAGGCTCCAGAACGTCTGCAGTGCATTGAGGACATCATTATGTGAGGGAACACAGCAATGGAACTGTTTGAGAAAGGAGAGAGGATCATCCAGATTCTGCTGGAAACCAGCCTCACCATCAAGAAGAGCAAAATGAAAGGACCTGCCTGAGAGACCCAGTTCCTGGGAGTAAAGTGGCAAGATGGACCGTGTCAGATTCCCACTGAGGTCATTATTAAGATCACCGCGATGTCTCCATCAACCAGCAAGAAGGAAACACAAGCTTTCTTAGGTGCCATAGGCTTTTGGCGAATGCACATTCCTGAGTGCAGCTAGATTGTGAACCCTCTATACCTGGTCACCCGCAAGAACAACGATTTCCAGTGGGGCCCTGAGCAGCAACAAGCCTTTGCCCAGATAAAGCAGGAGATCGCTCATGCTGTTGCCCTTGGCCCAGTGAGGAGAGGACCAGATGTGAAGAACATGCTCTACTCTGCAGCCGGGAGCCATGGTCTGTCCTGGAGCCTTTGGCAGAAGATGCCTGGGGAGACTCGGGGTTGACCACTGGGATTTTGGAGCCAAAGCTACAGAGGGTCCAAAGCCAACTACACTCCCACAGAGATGGAAATCTTGGCCACCTATGAAGAAGTTCAAGGGTCCTCTAATGTCACAGACATCTTCTCAATAAAATGCTTTCTTAGTATTTTTTCCTGCTGAAGCTGAGAATTTTCAGCATGAAAGTGTAAACAAGGGCTATCTGCTACTGTGGAATGCAACAGGTGGATCCGTGATGGGTCTCCTGTGGATGTTTGGATTTACTGACCACTTACAGCAGAGCTGGGTCTTGCTCTCTGCTGAGACACAGATCTTTGTTATTCATTCTTTTCTATTCCTAGCTTAGCTAGCCTTCTGAGAACTTTTCCTTCTATTTCTTTTTAGTATAGTCATAATGTTATATATATATCATAAAATAATAAATCACACCTTCTGAACATGAGGTCACCATTCTCGCCTCTCTCTTCACCTGCAACCCTTGTGACCACCGTCACACTCAGAATTGACTGGTACAGAAGCACAGCTCCTCCCCGGCACTTTGAATACCAGTGCTTGGGTGGATGTTTAAAGGAATGGTTCCCACTACCGACCACGCCACTGACCCCACATGGGGCAAATGGATTGCCCTCATCACACAGCACACCTGTATTGGAAACCTGAATCACCCTGGGGTTTTAGAGATAATTACAAACTGGCTGGAAGGTGAGAACTTTGGTCTCACTGATGAAGAGAACCAGGAGTAAGTGACAAGGCTAAAGAAGCTCCACCATACAATTAGCTATCAGCAGAGGAAGCACACCATACTCTTTTCACTGATGGTTCCTGTCGTATCGTAGGGATGAACTGGAAGTGGAAAGCAGCTGTATGGAGCCCCAAATGACAGGTTGCACAAGCTACTGAAGGAGAAGGTGGATCAAGTCAACTTACTGAACTCAAGGCTATTCAGCTGTCCCTGGACATTGCTGAAAGAGAGAAGTGGCCAAAGCTCTACCTTTATACTGATTTGTGGATGGTTGCCAGTGCTCTGTGGGGATGGCTGGAAAGGTGGAAAGAGGCCAGCTGGCAGCGTAGAGGAAAACCAATCTGGGCTGCTGATGAGTGGAAAGACATTGCCTTTTGGGTAGAAAATCTAGCTGTGCATGTCCACCATGTAGATGCCCATGTCCCCAAGAGTAGAGCCAATGAGGAGCACCAAAACAATGAGCAGGTAGGTCAGGCTGCAAAGATATTGGTGTCAAAGATAGACTTAGATTGGCAACATAAAGGAGAGTTATTCCTAGCTCGATGGGCCCATGGTTGTTGCCTCAGGTCATCAAGGCAGAGATGCCACCTATAAGTGGGCATGAGACCGAGGGGTGGGTCTAACCATGGACAGTATTTCTCAGGTTATCCATGACGGTAAGACATGTGCTGCCATCAAGCAGGCCAAGTGAGTGAAGCCCCTCTGGTACAGTGGGTGGTGCTCCAAGTACAAGTATGGGGAGGCCTGGCAGATTGACTCCATCACACTGCCCCAGACACTCCAAGGCAAGCGCCATGTGCTGACCATGGTGGAGGCCACCACTGGATGGTTGGAAACCTACCCTGTGCCTCACACCACTGCCCAGAACACCATCGTGGGCCTGGAAAAGCAAATCCTGTGGAGACATGGTGTGAGAGGATCTTTGTCCATTTGTCCCAGGTGTCCATGGGGTTGGGTTTCTTACCTGCGTACAGGCAGTCATTTGGTGACAAGGGAACTCCCACCTAGAATGTTAAGAGCGTATTGTCTACACTTTCCATGGCCATGCAAAGATTGTCTGGCTTTAATGACTTTGCCAAAGTGACCCAGATATTTTATTTTGGCTGAGGGATGATCCACCCAGTGGTCACTTGGATACGGATGAGGGCGCTGATAAAGACGATGGCAATGGTGGCACTGGTACTGCTGTGGGTGCCCTGGAGGGTATTGCCAGAAGAATCACACTTCTTCTTTCCGACTGGGTAGTTTTCACTTGTGGATGGTAAAAGCACACATTAGTTCACTTATTTTAAGACATCCTTAAATATTCTTAAGTTCCCCCTATAGTTCTTACCAACTCCTCCTCCTAACTCCCTTCTCTTTTTTGAGGGAAGTTTGAGGGAGGGAAAAAGGAGTAGTTTCAAGAGGGGAAAGAGGAAGGGGGTATGGATAAAGGGTCACTGGTAGAGGGATGGAAAAGTGAGGGGTGTGTCTGCATTTGAGATTGGCATGGACATTATCAGTGGGATATATCTACGTGTGATGAGTGTCCTTGCCACAATGTTTGGATATGTGAATTTCTTTCTTCTTCATCTCCAAGAGAAAGCTGCTTCTGTGGCATGGTGGGAGAGGGAGCTGACTTTGTGTTCGTTCAAGGGGTCGTCTTCAGATCTGTGGTCTACGTAGGGACTGATAAATCTTCTGGGAATCCACCAGGGTCCTGTATCTGTAGAAACACAAGCATATTCTGTCCCCTTCATAATGAGAGGGTATGGCCCTTCAATACTTTTAGATTCATGATTCCGGTCAAGTACTGGAGGTCTTTCTTTGAGGTGTGTGTACATGTTGTTATGAAAGTGCCTTAAGACAGGGGGGTTTGGTTCTTTTTGAGAGCAATTAATGAAATATATATGATATTAGAATTCATGAAATTCGAATAACATAAAGTACTTTGCACAGTCTCTCTTGTGAGGGGAGAGACCCAGGGGCTATGTACAAATCACAAATGGGAAAGGCACTGCTGTGGAACGTGCGTTGAAATGTTTTATTTTTCAGCATCAGTCTCATTACATGGTTATGACAATGGGAAGATGCCATCAGCTCACATCCCAAACAGCAGACCAAGAACTTAATAGTACAACTTACTTTATAAGTTTTTGGACCAATCACACAAAGAAAAAGCTTATTGACAGTTCTATCCAACAACTATAAGCACGCATACCTTTGGATAAAGAAATGCTTGATTATTTTGAATACAGTACCTGCTTGTAAGCCTTAAAACACAACGCAGAGAGTCCATTATTAAGCTTCATATTCCTAATATCTTGCTAGAAAAACTTTTCTGACTCTTAGGGAGTTATTCTAGACAAGTGTTAATACACAGACCATTTTTCTATTTGCCCTTTCTACTTTTTAAATAATTTTTCTGCTGACCAATCTCATGGCTGCTGCTTAGCTCTAATCACAGTTCTGCTGTCTCTGAGGCCTGCCTTTTGCAGCTTTCCCAAAACCCTCTGATTTTGTGGATTCCCTTACTGAACACAAGTTCAGCTATTTTAAATCAAATGCTCATTGATGTAGATAGGATTAGACATGGCACACTGCAAAATAGAGCTGCTATAGATTTTTTGCTGTTAGCACATGAGCACAGGCGTGGTAATTGCGAAGGAATGTGTTTTATGAACCTCTCTTTCATTCACAGGAAACTGAAACAACTACAAGACAACATGAAGAAATTGACTCTGAATGATTTGTGCTTTGATGAATGGTTTGAGGGATGGGGAAAAATTGGATGATTAAAAGATACCATAAAGGGAGCTTTGTTATTACTAGTAGTTATTAATATATTGCTTTGTATTATTCCATGCATAGTGAAATTGGTGACCTGCTCGGTAGAAAATACAGTAAAAAGGGTTTGGCTGGTGCAAGAAGAAGAAAGGGGAATTGTAGCAATGTATCTGAACAACTTGGGCCACACTGTGCATGAGCCATGTTGCTTGTAGTCGTTCTTATCAGAGCCCTCTGGAATTCATCAAGGTTACTAAGACATAAACTGTGCTAAATGAAGAATGAAAAGACTGAGAAACAGAATACCAAGATCACAAGAACTCGATAACAGAGGGCTGTGAACCACCTGGACTGAAACCAGTCACAGACTCTGAGAAGTGAGTGGAGAACACAAGGACAAGAGAGAGGCTCCAGTGAAGAAGAGAGCGATCAGTGTATGCAGTAGGGTTAAATGTATAAATAAGTGCATAATGTAAACAATAAAAGGGTTCTGCTTAATCATACTGGTTAGTAGTATGGGAGCCCTGTTTTCCCACAATGGGTGCCTGGGAAGGAAGGAGGATTCTTTTCCATAAAAAGGAAAGCACTGAGGCAGGAGCAGGAGACAAGTGACCCTTGCAGGCCTGGGGCCTCATTGCCTCCTTGTCCCTGCTCAGCAGCCTGGCAGGGGCCGCCCCATGCTCCTGCCCTTGCCATTGCACATCCCCACATGCCAGTGCCCATCCAGCAAGAGCCCTGAGCAAGGAGGGAGGGACAGCATCTGCCTGGCCAGGGGCTGGGGCTCAGGCCCTGGCCATTTGCATTCCCCAAACACATCCAGCTTTGCTCAGCACCAGAGACACATTTGCCTTGTTTTGTCCCCAGCTGTCATCACTGCCTCCAGTGTTCTGCTCTAACTGGAACCTGGGGACACATTCTCGGAGAGACTTATTAAACTTTTAGAAACTTCAGAGTTTCAATTTAACTTTGAGTTCTTGAGAAGTTATTTAAAACAGTCTCTCAGGGACTGATTCTGATGTAAACAACACCAAACCCCTGAGGGGCTCATTAAAGTCCTTGTGCTGTGTCTGTGCTGCTGAGCTTTAAAGGAACAGCTCTTCCCAGGGCCATCTCATCTCCCAGCCCAGCAGGGCTGAGGGCTCTGCCTGAAGGCACTGAGGGGACAGGAACCAGGCAGAGACAGGCTGAAGGCAATCAGGATTGGGAAGACATTGAGCTGAGACTGCACCTGGGGAAAGATCTTCACAGCCCCGTGCATGGTGAGTGTGTGGGTGCAGGGCAATGTCCCTGTGCTCCTGGAGGGATCTCCTGAAGCCAGCACACCCCACAGCCTGGGGGATGTGTCAGGAGGACTCTCCCAGTTTCTCTCTGGCACAGGAGGAGGAGGAGGATGTGCTGCAGAGCGGGACTGCCCTGGGCACCGTCAGAGGGACAGGGCAGGACGGCTCCTGCTGCCAGGGACGGCTGCAGGGGCTGAAGCTGGGGCTGCAGCCAGGGCTGCCCAGGGCTGTCCTGCAGAGCAGCTCCTGCAGCCCTCAGGGCTCTTGGCCAGCCCAGGGCATGTGCCACCTGCCAGGGGCAGCTCTCAGCCTGCCTGGCAGCTCCCCATGGACGCTGCAGGGGAGAAGTTGGAGGTGGAAGGAGCCACCCCCATCAGGGCAGATTCCTCCTGCTCTGGAGATGGTGCTGCATGGTCAGGGCTGCTCTCAGCTTTGTCCTAAAGGGAAGTGAAAGGGGCTGTCAGCTTTGGCTGTGTCACTGTGACTCCTGCACTGTCACCCTGGGCATCAGCAGATGGGCCTCAGATCTCCCTCAGAAAGTGCCTCCTCAGCCTCCTCTCCCTACAGACAGCAGCAGCAGCACCTTGGCTTGCGGCACCTCTGTTTGTCTGGCCTTCCCTTAAGGCTCTGCTGCCAGGGAGAGGCCCCTGGGCAGTGCCCTGTGCTGGGAGGGGTCTGCAGGGTAGAGCTGAGCCCCCAGGGCTGGGCTGGACTCTGGCAGCACTGGCAGGGACAAGGCTTGAATAGAGAGAAACAGCTCCCAGTAGGCACAGCTCCAGGCAGCAGAGAGCCAGACCAACACTTTGCATCGTTTTCTATTCAGGTGCACTGGGAAAGAAAGAAGAGCTTCGGAAAATTCACTTTAACACTGGTGTCTTTAAAATCTCCGCTTTATTTTTCAAGCTTGTTTTGTGTTGAATCACACTGATTTAGAGGGAGGTGTAATGGGCAAAGGGCACCTTTGTGGGGACCAGCAGATCTGACTGCCCTGGGACACAGGGAGCCCTGTTTCCTCTCTCGACTTCCCCGGAGTTCAGGCTGAGAGCAATGCTGAAGATGAGGCAGTAACTCAGGAGCAAAAACTCAGGCTCAAGAATAAAAATGTTGAGTCAAGTTCTCCCACCGATGGAGATGTAGTTTTGAGATAATTCCTAAAATAAACTCATAGAATTGACTCAAAGACCTTGTCAATGTCTTCTTTCGAGTTAACCATGGCCAGAGTGAAGAAATGTCCAACAGCAGCTCCATCAGGCATTTCCTGCTGCTGGCATTGGCAGACACGTGGCAGCTGCAGCTCCTGCACTTCTGCCTCTTGCTGGGCATCTCCCTGGCTGCCCTCCTGGGCAACGGCCTCATCATCAGCGCCGTAGCCTGCGGCCACCACCTGCACACACCCATGTTCTTCTTCCTGCTCAACCTGGCCCTCAGCGACCTGGGCTCCATCTGCACCACTGTCCCCAAAGCCATGCACAATTCCCTCTGGGACACCAGGGACATCTCCTACTCAGATTGTGCCGCACAGCTGTTTTTCTTTATATTCTTTATGTCAGCAGAGTTTTTCCTCCTGACCATTATGTGCTACGACCGCTACGTGTCCATCTGCAAACCCCTGCACTACGGGACCCTCCTGGGCAGCAGAGCTTGTGCCCACATGGCAGCAGCTGCCTGGGCCAGTGCCTTTCTCAATGCTCTGCTGCACACAACCAATACCTTTTCCCTGCCCCTGTGCCACGGCAATACCCTGGGCCAGTTCTTCTGTGAAATCCCCCCAGATCCTCAAGCTTTCCTGCTCCAAATCCTACCTCAGGGAACTTGGGCTTCCTGCTATTAGTATTTGTTTATTTTCTGGAAGTTTTTTGTTCATTGTTTTCTCCTATGTGCAGATCTTCAGGGCTGTGCTGAGGATCCCCTCTGAGCAGGGATGGCACAAAGCCTTTTCCACCTGCCTCCCTCACCTGGCCGTGGTCTCTCTGTTCTTCAGCACAGCAGCATTTTCCTACCTGAAGCCCCCCTCCATCTCCTCCCCATCTCTGGATCTGCCCCAGTCAGTTCTGTACTTGGTGGTGCCTCCAGCCGTGAACCTCCACATCTACAGCCTGAGGAACCAGGAGCTCAAGGCTGCTTTGTGTATACTCATCACTGGACAATCAAAGAAACATTAAACTGCTGGCCCGTTTTTGCAAGTCACTTGTAATAAAAGTCATCTTTGATACCTCTTCTTAGTTTAATTTTCTACGTTCTTTTCTGTTGTTTTCATTTTATAATATTGTTCCTAAAGGAAAGCCATCAATCGTGACATGTCTCATTTTGTTCCTCCACACCTTCACTGTGACCCACAGACTGTTCAGGCTGAGAGTCTATGAGTTCCTATGCTCTTGGTGGGTTTAAGTGCCTTAATGACTTCCCAGCAGGATTTTCACCAGAGATCCCCCTTTTGTTGCTTTCTGTGGAGCTGCAGCAGCAATGTCTGTGTGCAGAGCTGGGGGCAGATCAGGGCTGGCACAACAGCTGTGCCCAGCAGCAGCAGCAGCACTTGGTGTTGCCAGTGCTGCTGCCGTGGCCCTGCCCCGCTGCCCTGGTGTTGCTGCAGGGCCTGAGTGCTCTCGGGGCCGGGCACAGCCCTGGGGGTGGCAGTGCCGGGGCTGCAGCAGGGACAGGCCATGGACACTGCTGGGGCAGCGCTGACGCCTCAGGCCAGGGCCTGGGGGCTCCAGGCTCCTTGCCCAGGCTCTCTCAAGAACACGCCCAGGCCAATGCTCAGTACAGAAAAGCCCCATGAGCAGCCCCAGGCTGGCCGTGGGCAGGCTGGGGGCAAAGAGCATGGCTGGGCTCTGCAGGGCCCTGGGGGAGATGGGAAGGAGCATCAGAGCAGGGGCTGATCCATCCCCAGTGCACTGCACAGCCCAGGGCAGCGTCCCAGAGCGTCCTCATGGAGCTGCCAACAACATCCCCCCTCTGCAGCCCTGGCCTCTCCCCCAGCTCACACAGGTGCCCCATCCTTGCAGGCACAGACACGGCAGCACTGCCTCAGCAGCCCCTGTTTGCATTGCACAGAGCAGGGGGAGCACCCCCATGCTGTTGGTGTGGGGACATGAACCTGAGGAAGCACAAATGCCATCAGCCCCTGGGGCCAGCAAGGGCTGGGGGATGGCAGGGAAACCACTCAGGTTTGTTGTGGCCTCTGCACTCCGCCAGAAAGTTTGTTCCCATGAGCTGACAGTTTCCTGTTCCATTGCAGATGCTGTTGTTCAGAGCCAGGGCTGCCTGGCAGCCACTCACAAAAAGCTTTAATCATTTCCTTTCCTTCACCTTTGCTTTCTTTACTCTTCTCTGATCCAGATTTCTTCCTATGGCCCATCCCAGTCCCCTCCCCTGCAAACAGCCTATCCCTCTTTGCCCTTTCCTCTCTGGCCCCACTCCCCATTTCAGTTCCTGTCTTGGCACCATGGGAACGTCCCTTGGGCAGCAGGATCATCCTACAAGTGCTGCAGGAATTGCCTGCAGGCTCCTGCAGTGCCTGGTGCTGCTGCCTTGCCAGAGGCACCCCAGGCCAGGGGGGCACATCTGGACTGCTGTGTCTGGCTCTGGGACTCCCTGTTCTGGGCAGTGAGGAGGAGCTGCAGAGGCTCTGCAGGACTGACAGGATGGGCTTTGGGGCTTGCAGGAGAAGCTGAGGGACCTGGGCTGCTGGAGCTCCTGAAGAGGAGGCCCAGGGCTCATCCTGCAACTGCTCCAAGGATCGTTCCAGAGAATCAAGGAATCAGCAAGGTTGGAAAAGACCTTCGAGATCATCAAGTCCGACCTGTGCACTGACACTGCCTTGTCTCCCCTGAACCTCCTCTTCTCCAGGATAAACAACCCCAGCTCCCTCAGCCGCTCTGGACAGGACTTGTGTTCCAGACCCCCATTCAGCCTTGTTGCCCTTCTCTGGACACACTCCAGCCCGTCCATGGCCTTTCAAAACTGGGGGCCCAGAACTGGACACAGCACTCGAGGTGTGGCCTCACCAGTGCCAAGTGCAGGGGAAGAATCACTGCCCTGCTCCTGCTGGCCACACCATTCTTGATCCAGGCCAGGAGCCATTGGCCTTCTTGCCCACCTGGGCACACTGCTGGCTCGTGTCCAGCCTGCTGTCCATCAGTGTCCCAGGTCCCTTTCTGCCTTGCCGCTGTCCAGACACTCTGTCCCCAGACTGTAGCACTGCAGGGGTTGTTGTGGCCAAAGCGCAGGACCCGGCACTTGGTCTTGTTCAACCTCACCTTGCTGGATTTGGGCCCTGGATCCAGCCTGCTCAGGGCCCTCTGCAGAGCCCTCCTACTGCCCAGCAGAACAACACTTGCAGCCAACTTGGTCACCACAGTTCCATGAGGCCCTAGAGTGTCACAAGGGTTTCCATGGTTTCACGAGACTGCTTAGTGTCACAAAGTCCCTTGCATCCTTGGGCCCTCTGCAGAGCCCTCCTACCCTCCAGCACACCCACACTCACACCCAGCTTGGTGTCATCTGCAATTTTGCTGATGCTGGACTCAGTCCCCTCATGCAGATCATCAGTGCAGATATTGAAATCCACGCTGGCTGGCTCTGAGCCCTTGGCCATCCTGTGGGTGCTCTGTGATGGCACTCAAGGTGATCTGTTCCATAACCTTGCTGGGCACCCAGGTCAGGCTGACAGGCCTGGAGTTGCCCAGCTCCTCCTTCCAGCCCTTCTTGGGGATAGGCTCACATTGGCACCTCCAGTCCTCTGGGCCCTCCCTGCTGAGCCAGCACTGATAGTAAATGATGGAGAGCAGCTTGGGGAGCTCATCTACCAGCTCCCTCATCCCCCTGGAATTGATCCCATCTGCTCCCAGAGACACCTGTGAGCATCTGAGTGGCTCAGCAGGTCCCCAGCTGCTTCCTCCTGGACTACAGGGGGCTGTTCTGCTCCCTGTGCTGAACCACCAGCTCAGGAGAACACTTGTCCTGAGGACAACTTCACTTATTGTTGAAAACTGAGGCAAAGAAGGAGTTAAGTACCTCAGCCTTTCCCTCATATTTGGTAACCATATCTCCTGCAATAATGACAAAAGATTGGCTTTGTACCTCGTTTTGCCATTCATGTATTTATAGAAAGCTTTTTATTATCCTTCACAGAAGTGGCCTGGTCTAGCCTTTAGCTTTCACCTCTCTAATTTTTTTTCTGCATGACCCAACAACATCCTTAAACATTTCCTGAGTTACCTGCCTCTCTGTCCAAAGATGATGCACCTTCTTTTCTTTCCCCAAGTTCTTGCAAAAGGCCCATCACATTCAGAATGTAACCTGTTGTCTAAAGTATGCCTCAGAGGAGGAAAATACAAGAGTCTATAAATTAAAAGAGGGAAAGCAATAGAAGAAGAAGAGGCTGGGAAGGTTAACAAAAACTGGGACTCCCCTTGACCACTCACTTCCTCCTACCCTTGTAGTACCTCAAATCCTTCCTCCAGTTCCTC
The DNA here is from genome assembly GCF_047830755.1 of Zonotrichia albicollis. Lineage (NCBI taxonomy): Eukaryota > Metazoa > Chordata > Aves > Passeriformes > Passerellidae > Zonotrichia > Zonotrichia albicollis. The sequence goes on along the minus strand of NC_133827.1, from coordinate 1,818,614 downwards.
TTTCTGTGGACCCAGTTCCTCCTCCTCTCCCAGCTGTCATTCCTTTACCACCTCCTAACCCAGTTATACCTCCACCACCTTCCCCTCAACCCTCTCCTTACTCTCTTTACCCTTCACTACTGTTCCGTTACCTCTACCATCTCATGCACCCCTTATTCACCAGCAAGTTCCTGCTCTGCCTCCCCCACCACAAATGAGAAGCCAAACAACATCTCAGAATCTCATGCCCAAGAGTGAAGTTAACCAGTCAGCCTCCACAGCCGATGTTGTAACATCCAGATCAAAGTGGCTGAAGTGGAAAAATTGTTCCCCCTCAGAGAAGTTCCCCTGGGCGGGATGGCCAGTGAGATTGGATTTGTAAATGCTCCCTTGACTGTGTCCGAAGTTAGAAACTTTAAGAAAGAATTGTAAAATTTAGTGGAAGACTCTGTAGGAATAGCAAATCAAATTGATCCATTTTTAGCCCTAATATTTATACACGGGGAGAATTGAACTCCATCTTTAACATCCTATTTTCCCCAGAAGAGACTCAATTAATAAGAACTGCAGGAATGAAAATTTTGGAGCAAGAAAACCAGCCTGGCCCCCAAGGTGACCAAAAAATGCCTTTAGTGGAGCCTGACTGAGACCCTAATCAAGAAGAGGGGAGAAGGAAATTTAGAGATTACAGGTCTCTGATGACCAGGGGGATAAAAGAATAATACCAGATTAGCGTTTGACGGCACCCAGGAAAAAGATGAGACCCCAGCAACATGGCTTAATAGGCTAAAGCAAAACTTCCAGATTTACTCTGATGTTGACCTAGATAGCCCCGAAGGTCAAGTCCTTCTCAACACACAATTTGTAACTAAATCCTGGCCGGATATCACATGAAAGTTAGAAAGAATAGAGGACTGGCAGGAAAAAAAGCCTAATGAACTGCTGAGAGAAGCCATAAGAGTATATCTGAGAATAAAAGTAAAAAAGACAAAACCAAAAGCTAAAATTATGGTAGCCATAGTCAGAGAAAGTCTGGGAGCCAGCAAAGACAGGCCAGTAGAACCACTTAGAAGAGACAAAGGTTTTATGGGACCAAAAGGGTCTAGGGCTCTACCCAGTGACAAATATTGTTATTACTGTGGAGAGAAAGAACACCTAAAGAGAAATTGTAAGAAACTCCAATTAGATGAAGCCATAGCCTGGGAGCAAGAAGCTCTAGAGAACATCTTAAGAAGGGAAGAGAAGTATGTGGAATAGGGGTGTCAAGGGTTCTATGCTCTGGGGAATTTAATGAATTCATCTAGAAGAGCCCTTTGTAAATTTCGAGATTGGTCCCCAGAATGATGACTTTGAATTTTTAGTTGATACTGGAGCAGACAAGTCATGTGTGACTAAAATACCAACAGGAATCACAATCGGTAAAAGGTCTGCAGTAGATTATTTATTAGACCATGAAGCAAGCACATGTGGAAAATTTAACTCTTCTGAGTGCTGCTTAGAAATGGATGACTGCAGTGAAGTCATTAGAAATATCTCAAAGGAAATCTGGAAGTTAGTTTATGTTGGAACACAAGGGTAGGCCCCTACATTCGATACCAGCTGGTGGGACAATTTCTAGTCATTAAAAGGAAACTGGTGGGAAAAAACCTCACTTTTTCATCATATGTGAAATTGCTGGTTTGATCCTCCTACCTTGCATGCTCCCCTGTATAATCCGAGTTGTAACATCTGTGTACAAGCAAGTTTAATTATACCAAAAGAGCCTAATAAGAAAGAAGTAAAAGTAATCATGGTAATGAATGATCAAGAACATCCAGATGCCAAGCAAATCTACAACCAATATTAAAAATTGTACTTTCAAGAAGAAGAAATTGCTAAGGGATACAGGCTTGAGCCCAATGGAACAATTTGAGGGGGAAATTGTAGAGAATACATTGTTAAAGGAGTTGATATAAAGTTCATTGTTAAAGGAGTTAATATAAAGTTCCAATGTTAGCATAGATTGTTTGTTGAATGTTTTATAGTTATGTCAAGTTCCAATGCTAGTTAAAGGATTTATAATTATGTAAATCCCCTCACTGTCAGGTGTTACCCCCACTGCTCCTGTCAGTGTTCAGAAGCACATAATCACAAGAATGATTCTATGCAGGTGCTTTTATTGAAGAGCTCTGGGTGTCAGGGGTAGAAGCCCAAATCTGTCTCCAACATGGGTTTGGGATGAACATATTTTTATATTCTATTGTTATATAACTTTCATGTTAATTATTAAAATTATATATTCTATTGTATACATAGATTTCAGCCAAGCATGGGCTCCTCGTGACCCCCCCCAAACTTCTAACATAGTTTCTCATTATTCTTCTTATGATTATACAATTATTATATTTAATTAATAACCAATCATCACATCTAACAATTATATCATTCATCATATACTACTTACACAGGTGCAATTTCACATGATCTGGCAAACACAAAGCCTAACATTTTCAGAGTCTTTTTTTAACATTTTTCCAGGGCCCCACAAAGTCTAGCTTCTTTATAATTCCCCAAATTTTATGATTTTAAAACTTTCACTATCACTCCCACTCTCATCTAAGATGGCGAACCACCCGACACCATAAAGAAGAGGATTATGTCACCCAATAACCAAATATGAAAATCCCATAAGACCTAACAGAAAAGAATGACCTAACAAAAACTCCTAGAACAACAAGGCACCGTGCAAATGAAGAATTAAAATAACACCTCTAACCAAAGAAAACATAAGACAACATCAGAACCATGGTCAGAGCTTTGTGCCTTTGTCACCCTAACCAGAGCAGGCCAAGAGCATCACAGGGACCATGGACCTGAAACCAACAGTGCCTACCCAGAGACTCTTGAAAGGAGAGAAAACCCAGCTCTGCCAGGCCTTGCTTAGCATTGCAGTTCCCTGCTCAGAGCCTTGGGCTCCCTGCAATCCTGCCCTCAAGGATCTGCTCTCACCAGGCCCTGGGCAGCCTTTGGCACTCCCTGCCCTCCCTGGGGCCCAGCCATGCTCCAAGGCACTTGGAGTTTTGCTGCTTGAGCAGCTTCTCCATCCTTCTCTGCGTGCCTGAGGCTCCTGGAGCCAGCCCCAAATCCAGCGTGGGGCTGAATAAAATACAGAAAGCGCTCAGGAGCTCTTTGTCTCCCTTCCATTGTCTTTGAGTCTCCAGGGCTTGTGCAGGGATTGGAGTCAGTTTGGAGTTCTCTTCGGGAGGGAGATTTCAAAGCGCATCTCATGGTTTTTGGTTTTAGTCAAGGAAATACACTTCTCTTCTCTTTTCAGAGAAGAGGGGACAGAAGCCTTCCCCACATGGTATCGATGCTGAATGTCTCCTTAGGAGGTCTGGGCATGGAGAAGAATGAGCCCCTTGCAGGCTGAGCCTGTTTGGCCAAGCTGCTCCTCACCCCCAGCCTCACCATGTCTGACATTGCCCACCTGGGACTGACATCCCAAAACATTAAAAAAAATTCTGCATTTTACTTGAAAATAGGAATATAATAATTGCTAAAATTATAGAAATATTTATCTTATTTATAATATTATTATTCAATATTTTTAATACCCAATTTCTAAAGTAATATTAAAAATCAATGCATTTTTAGCACCAAAAAAATTATTCCTCATTCGTTCTAAGTAACAAAATTCCCTTCGTTAATTGACAACTATCAGCTATTGATTTCTCCTTCTTTATTCAAATAATTTGGCACTCTTGTAACCTTTTGTCTTATTTTCACACACAGCGTCAAAGGGGTCACTTCGAGATCCCTGGAGATGTTTCTGGGGCACATTTGGGGCAGTTTTGGGTCTGGGGAGGGAATTCAGAGAGAACTTGAGGGTCTGGAGGATACTTGAGGAAGCCGGGTGGGCATTTGGATGGGCACTCAGGGATTGTGAGGGACAGTTCGGGATCCGGGGCAGCACTTGGAGGTCCAGGGGGGCGCTTGGAGGTCAGGGAGGGGAATTTGGGGCTCTTCGGGGTCCGGGCCGTGCCTTTTGGCGCTCGAACGAGGCTCTCTGGGGTGCGGGGGGTGATGGGAGTTGAAAGCGCGGGGATAATGCAGTTTCACAGGGCCGCGGAGCATCATGGGAGTTCTGGGTGCAGCTGCAATGGCTCTCGGTGGGGCGCGGGGCATGACGGGAGATGAAGTCCCGGCTGGAATTGCGCCGGACGTCCGCCGCGGAGCATGATGGGAGCTGTAGTCCCGGAAGTGGCTCGAACGCGATATTTGGGGGTCTGAAACGGCAGTTGGGGGACATTTTTGCGTCCGAGCCGCGGCTTCAAGCCCTTGGGGCAACTTAAATACTTCCGGAGCCCTTCGGGGGAGCTCGGGGAGCTCTACCCGGCCTGTTTGGGGCGCGGGGCGCGGCAGGAGTTTTAGGCGCGGGACTGTGTTCTGACGGGCTCTGGGGCTGCGGGGGATAAGAGGAGATGAATTCCCAGAAGTGGCTGTACCGGGTATCTTGGGGTTGGGAGCACTCAGGGGGTCCGGGGACGCTTTGGGGGGTCCCGAATGGGCGCTGAGGGGATACTGAGGGATCCTGGTGGGTCTGGGGGACACTTAAGGGACAAAGGGGTGTCGGATGCCAGTGTTCTGTGGAGCGCGGGGCATGACGGGCGTTGTAGTCCCGGGTGTATTGGGACTCAATCGTGCCGCGGGGCATGCCGGGAGTTGTATGCAAAAAGAAAATTATTCGCCCTGTGGTCACCGCCCCTAACCCTGGATCCCGGGCTCTGATTGGTTGCGGGAGCTGATGGGCGGCAGCATCGGCAAATGGGATGCGGTGGAGGCGGGAACAGCCAATTCACCCTCCTCCAGTCCCACCCAGTACAGACCAGTTCGTTCCCAGTAGAGCCCAGTACAACCACAGTGCCCCTCCAGTTCCTCCCAGTACAGCCCAGTCCATCACAATATATCCAAGTTCATTCCCAGTCGTTCCCAGTTCCTCCCAATATCATCCATAGCATGCCCCAGTGTCTCCAGTTTTCTCTGCAATGTCCCCAGAGTCCCCAGTGAGTCCCAGTCCCCCCCAGTGTCATTCTCAGTATGTCCCAGTACCCGCCAATGTCACTCCCAGTAGGTCCCAGTGTCTCCCACAGCATTCCCAGTGTTCCCCAGTATGTCCCAGGCCTCCCCAGTGTTTCCAAGGACAGTTTGATTTCTCACGGTGGCCGTGGCAGCCAAACCCAGCAGTGGGGTCAGTGCAGTGCCCATGGCCACAGTCCCTTGCAGTGCCCAGTGCAGCTTGGGCTGATGATCCACTCTCACAGCTGGCCCAGGGCAGCTCTGCAGTGCCTTTGGTGGCACCTGGGGCTGGCACACACCTGAGCAGTGTGTCTGTTTGCAGTGGGGAAACTCAGGAGTTTCAGATTGCTTCAAAAAATACAAAAAAGAGAAAACCCCTCTCAGGCTGGGTGCAGCCAGCTCTGCAAGCACATCTGGTCCCAGGCGAGTGAGGACAGACAGGATGGGGCTGGGCAATGTGAAGCAAGGTTGTCCACACTGGGTCAGAGCTCAAGGCACAGCTTCTGTGAGCAGACCAGAGCTGCTGAAGAGAGACCCTGGGTCAATATCAATCACAGAATGCTGCAATCACCTCTGCTCTAAGGAGAAATATAATCAAATAGCTTATTTAAAATAGGAATGTGTATTTCTTACATGTTCTTTGAAATCTTTCTCCATAATTGGACTAGGAAAACTTTAATGGTTCTCACAGGGCTTTGATGTTGTTTACATCAGATTCAGTCCCTGAGATTGACTTCAATAAACTTCTCAAGAACTCAAAGTTAATATGAAACTCTGAACTTTCTTGAAGTTTTAATGGGTCCCACTGAGGAACACGACTGGGAAAGTGTCCCCAGGTTCCAGTTAGAGCAGAACACTGGAGGCAGTGACGACAGCTGGGGACAAACAAGGCAAAGGTGTCTCTGGTGCTGACCAAAGTTGGATGTGTTTGAGAAATGCAAAGAGCCAAAGCCTGAGCCCCAGGGCCTGGCCAGGCAGATGCTGTCCCTCCCTCCTTGCTCAGGGCTCTTCCCGGGATGGGCACTGGCATGTGGGGATGTGCAATGGCAAGGGCAGGAGCATGGGGCGGCCCCTGCCAGGCTGCTGAGCAGGGACAAGGAGGCAATGAGGCCCCAGCCCTGCAAGGGTCACTTGTCCCCTCGTGGGCTCAGGCCCAGGCCCAGCAGCCATGGCCAAAGTGCTGCCCAAGGTGGCTCTGGCAGGGCTGTCTTGCAGCTGCTGCCCATCCCTGTGCCCTGTGCAGCCCAGGCTGTGCTACGGTGTCCCTGCCCTGCGCCTCTGTCCCTGCAGGCTGTTGGCATCCCCCGGCTGCCCCACCTGGCTGGGCCCTTCCTTTGCTGACAGCTCTGCCTCCTGCCTGCCTCTGCCTGCCCACACAAAGCCTGGGGCTGATACCAAAAGGGTTCATTCCATTTTTAGCCTGCCTGTGAACTTTCAGCACAGGAACAAGGCATGCAGGGGCTGCTTTCCCTGCAAGGATGGTTGGAAGACAAGATGACATCTGGCTCAGGGTTGCAGGGATAGAGAAAACAAGGAGTGAATCTGGGAAGTTGGGGTTGGTTTTATGGAAATGGGTAAATTGTACTTCACATTTAGCAACGGTATATGAGCAACACACTGGTAGAATTAAACTTTCATGTGAGGTTGGAAGTTATCCCATTTTGGACCTCAGGCCTGAATAAATGATACCCTATGATATAGCAAGTCTATCTTAAGGAGCCTTATTCTGATATTTCAGAGATTTTGTGAGAGTGGGACGTCACAGAACCAAGGAGTCAGCTGTGACGCTGTGCAAACTCATAGAACAAAGAGTCCATTGTGACGCAGCAGAATGCCATGGAACCAAAATCCATTTTGGCACACTGGGGCCACATTGAACCAATGGTCCATTGTGATATTGCGGATCCAAGGAGACCATTGTGACCTAAGAAACCTCTTGGAACCAAGGGGCCATTGTGACACAGCAAGGCCTGGTGGAACCATGGGTCCATTGTGACACTGCAGAACCTCACGGAACCAAGGTGACCGTGTTCTGCTGCAGGACCTCATGGAACAAATGGTCCATGGTGACACTGCAGAACCAAGGAGACTGCTGCTGGCAGTGTGAGAGCTCATGGAACCTGAAGTCCATTGTGACACAGCAAGGCCTGATAGAACCAAGGGTCCCTTGTTAAACTGTGTGGCCTCATGGAACCATGAGCCATTATGACACAGTGTTGCCACATGGAACCATGGAGGCCATTTTGACTCTTGGAGGCCTTGAGAAACTAAATGGCCATTGTGGCACTTCACAGGCTTGTGGAGCCAAGGGAACCACAAAGACACTGTGGGACTCCATGAAACCAATGGTCTGTTGTGACACTGCAGGGCCTTGGGGGATCATGGAGACCATTGTGACACTACAGGCCTCAGGAAAAAAGTAATCATTGTGAAATTTTGGAGTCTTGGCAGGCCAAGGGGCAGTTGTCGTAGTCTATTGCCCCATGGAACCAAGGAGGCCATTGTGACACTCCAGGGCCCCATGGAACTAAGAATTCATGGAACAGTGCGGGACCCCATGTAACCAGAGGTCCATTGGGACACTGTGGGGCCTCATGGAATCCTGGAGGCCATGATGACACTTGGAGGCCTCGTTGAATCAAGGGGCTCTGCAGCGCCTCAGGGAACGAAGGAGACCCTTCTGACATTGTGAGTCCCCATGGAACCAAGGGTCCATTGTGACACTGCAGCTCCAAGGAGACCCTGTGACACTGCAAGCCCTCATGAAAGCAAGGGACCATTGTGACACTGTGGAGCCCCATGGAAACAAGAGGCCAGTGGGACACATCTGGGCCTCATGGAACCAAGGATCCAATATGACACCACCACTTTGACACTGCAGGGCCGCATGGATCCCAGGGAACAGGAAATAGGTTTGGCTTCGCCTGACTGGTCCAAATGCCCTTGGCATGTTGAGGGGCTCTTCTCATGTACCCCTGAAACCCTGGGTCTCTGGGCTTTCCTTCAAATGGAAAAGAACTGCCTTTCTCATTCAAGCATCCATGGCCAAAATGGGATTCCACCTCCAAATTTCCCAATATCCAGGGATTTCTCCCACATAAAAGCTGCCATTACCAACACATCTGGCTGACCTTGTGTGGTGGTTTGACCAGGAAGGAGTGGGAATTCTGGGATGCTGTGGTCAAACCAATGGGTGTTTGGAGTTTGATACTGACACCTGGTGTAGCCAGTGGGGTTTGGACACACCTCCGAGAATACACAGGGGTTAAAAGCAGGGCTCTGGCCCTGGGAGGCTCTCTTGGGACGTCGCGGCGAAGAGGTCAGATCTCCCCCCCCGTCCAGCCGCTGCTGCTGGGCGGGGGAGGGGCAGCCACGTGGTAGGCCCTGGGCCTGGACAGAAATGGGAGGTGAGGAGGCCTTCAAGGATGGAAGGGTGGAAGACCCCAGGGAGTCAGCCCTCGGGCAGCCATTCCCCCCCCCCCCCAGGAGGGAGAGAGAGAGAGAGCCGGCGACACCGAATGTGATAGCAGCTGGCCCAGGAGGAGAAGGGGGGGGAAGAGTGCCCGGCCGGAGCGGCAGCGTGTGGGCAGCGTGTGTGGGAGTGCCGCAGCTCCGGGACAGAGACTGAAAGTTTTAACCCCTTTCTTTCATGATTGGGGCCTTGCAAAAATGCTAATCCTCCTCAAAGCTGAATAAGAAGGGAGATAAGAGATGAGATGAGACAAGGACCTGGCCCGAAGAACGTGGAGATGATTGAATGGGGAGAGATGATTTGGAGTGGCCTTTTGGCTGGACTTTTCTTGTGGCCATGGACTCAGTTGTTCCTGTGACACAGAGACTGCACTTAGGGGGAAGCAGTGGCTCAGAACCAGGAGGGTTCATCGTGAGGACCCCCCGGCCCCAGGGGGTTGGAAAAATATGGGGGGGACAGATGTCCCAAAGCAGAGACTGTGCCTTTTTGGAGTGAGACAAGGCATCCTTGAAAGACAACCCTAAAAGCAGCTCTGATCCATGCGCGGTGGTGAGAGCACTGGGCATGGAAGGAAGATGTCACAAGCGGCAAAAGGACTTTTTTCCGGGCGGTGCCGAAGTGACAGGGAAGCACACGAGGTTTCAGTGTGTTTCCAGGGGAAGCCTATGGAACAAGAAGGACTCCTTTCCTCTTCATGAACTGAAATTTGAGTATACTAAAGTGTGGTGCCAGGCTGGGCAGTTAGTGATTTGGGAGAATGTATCGGATTGGGAAAGTCAGGTAGTGGGGAGGAGGAAAGTGGTTTTTGTAAGGTTCTCAATTTTTTTTTCTTTTCCTTATAGTTTTTCCCTATTTCCCTGTAGTTTAGGTAATAAAGTGTTCTTTATGTTTAAGCTAAAGCCTGTTTTGCTTATTCCTGGTCACATCTCACAGCAGACACCAGGGTGAGAGCATTTTCATGGGGGGCACTGGCTCTGTGCCAGGCTCAAACCATGACACCTTGTCTTCCTGAAAGCTGGGTCTCACCTGCCTTCCAAACACTGAGGCTCTGTGCTTTCCTTTCTGTGAAAAGAAACATCCCTCATGCACAGGCACCTATGGCCAAAACTGGTACTTGTCCTCCAAAATTCCTACATTCAAGGGTTTTTTCTCCCAGACAAGATCTCCCAGTACAGACAGGTCTGGCTGGCCTTGGCTTCTGGTGGTTGCCTGAATACTGCCCTGAAACACTGGGGCTCTGCCCTTTCCATCCTAAAGGAAAAGAACCATCCTTCTTCTCCAGGTACCCATGGCTAAAATTTGGATGCAACCTTCAAAAGTCCTATATCCAATTATTATTCCTACACAAAGGTGACATTACAGACAGGTCTGGCTGGCCTTGGTCTTTGGTGCCTGCAGGTCATCAGCCCCTGAAGCACTGGGGTTCTGTGCTTTCCTTCCTATGGAAAAGAATCTTCTTATTCCTCCATGACCAAAATTGCTACTCCTGCTAAAATATTCACTACATGAAGGTTTTCTCCCAGACAAAACCTGCCAGCTCTGGCTGGTGTTGTGGGCTCTGATGGCCACCTGTCATCTACCCCTGAAACACTGGGGCTCTATGCCTTCCTTGTGATGGAAATAGAACAGTCTCCTCGTCCAGGGGCCGTGGCCAAATTTGAGATCTGGCCCCTAAATTTCATATATCCAAGGATAGCTCCCAATCAAAAGCTGCAAGGAGAGACAAGTTTCGCTGCCTTGGCCTCCCAGGGGCTGCTTCTCATCTACCATCAAACCCTGGGGCTCTCTGCTTTCCTTCAGTTGGAAAAGAAATGGCATTGTCATCAATGGACCAGTGGCCAAAACTTGTATTCTACCTCCCAAATTATGTGTATCCAAGGATTTCTCTCAGGCACAAGATGCAATTCCAGAAAGATCTGGCTCGCCTTGGCCCTTGGTGGCTGCTGCGCATCTGCCCCTGAAACACCGGGCCTCAGCTTTCCTTCCAATGGAAGAGAATCGTTGTTCACATCAAAGTGCCCATTAGTAAAATTGAAATTCGGCCTAAAAAATTCCATCTATCCAATGATTGCTCCAAGGCAAAAGTAGCCAAGACACATAGGTCTGACTGGTCTTCTCCAAAGGTGATTTTCTTAGACTATGAGCAGAATGTTTTCATTTGCCAACACCTTGGAGAGGGCTGGGAGATCTCCCAAGATGGGGTTTGGAGGCCTCAAGCACATGAGCACTGTACAGGGACAGAGGAGCTCTGTGCTCAGTGGGGTGGAGACAGAGGACAGCAGAGGAGAGACCTGGGAGGGACTAAAGGGTGGTTTCAGAGATGGTGGCTTCTTTTGACATAGTAGAGAACAAACAGAGAAAGAACGAATTAATGCCAAGGGCAGATTGGGAGGGCCAGACAGAACCCAAAGAGAAACGAATTTCCCTCCCAGGGCAGGGCTATGGGGCAGCACATCCCCCAGAAGGAGCCTGGGTCAGCCCCAGGCTTTGTGTGGCCAGGCAAAGGCAGGAAGGAGGCAGAGCTGTCAGCAAAGGAAGGGGCCAGCCAGGTGGGGCTCTGCAGTGTCACAGTGATGGTGTCAAATTGTATCCTTGGTTCCATCAGGCCCAGAGGTGTCACACTGGCTTCCTGTCTCCATGGGGCTCCAGTGTCACAATGGTCCCTTGCTTCAATGAGGCTTTGCAGTGTCATAGGGGTCTCCTTGCTGCTGCAGTGTCACAATGGACACTTGGTTCCATGGGGACTCACAATGTCAGAAGGTCTCCTTTGTTCCATGGGGTCCTGCACTGATCCATGGATCCTTAGTTACATGGGGCCATGGAGTGTCACAATGGACTCCTTGGTTCCATGGTGCCACACAGGATGACAACTGCCTATTGGCCTGCCAAGACTCCAAAATATCAAAATAATTCCTTGCTTGCATGATGCCTTGCAGTGTCAGAATGGTCTCCATGATCCCATAAGGCCTTGCAGTGTCACAACAGACCATTGGTTTCATGGAGCCCCACAGTGTCACTATGGTCCCCTTGGCTCCACAAGGCCCTGAAGTGCCACAATGGCCCTTTGGTTCCACAAGGTCTCCAAGTGTAAAAATGGCCTCCATGGTTCCATGAGGCCCTGCTGTGTCACAATGGACCTTTGGTTCCATGATGCCCAAGAGTGTCACAATGGTATCGCTGGTCCCACAGTGTCAGAATGGATCCTTCATCCCATGGACACCCACAGTGTTCACTGCAGTCTCCTTCATTCCACCAGGCCCTGCCATGCTCTAATGGCCCCTTGGTCGCAGTGGCTCCCAAAGTGTCAGAACAGACTCCAATGTTCCATGAGGCCCCGCAATGTCACTGTGCTCCCCTTGGTTCCACAGGGCCTCACAGTGGAACAATGGACTCTTGGTTCCATGAGGTTCCTCAGTCCCAATGATCTCCTTGGATCTGCAGTGTCACAGTGTCCCCTTGGCTCCGTGTGGCCACGCTGTGTCACAATGGCTCACAGTTCCATGAGGCCACACAGTTTAACAAGGGACCCTTGGTTCCATCAGGCCTTGCTGTGTCACAATGGACTTCTGATTCCATAAGCTCTCACACTGCCAGCAGCAGTCTCCTTGGTTCTGCAGTGCCACCATGGACCCTTTGTTCCATGAGGTTCCGCAGTAGAACACGCTCACCTTGGTTCTGTGAGGTTCTGCAGTGTCACAATGGACCCATGGTTCCACCAGGCCTTGCTGTGTCACAATGGCCCCTTGGTTCCAAGAGGTTTCTTACGGTCACAATGGTCTCCTTGGATCCGCAATATCACAATGGACCATTGGTTCAATGTGGCCCCAATGTGCTCAAATGCATTTTGGTTCCATGGGGTTCTGCTGTGTCACCATGGACCCTTCGTTCCGTGAATTTGCAGTGTCACAGCTGACTCCTTGGTTCTGTGAGGAACCACAGTCAGCAAAACTCTGAAATATCAGAATAAGGTTCCTTAACACTGATTTGCTATTTCATAGGGTATCATTTATTCAAGCCTGAGGTCTGGTGAGGGATAACTGCTAACCTTACATGGACATGTGATTCTACCAGTATGTTGCTTATACACAGTCACTAAATGTGAATTATGATTTACTCATTTCCATAAAACCCACCCCAAGTTCCCAGATTCACTCCTTGTTTTCTCTATTCCTGCAACCTTGAGCCAGATGTCCTCTTCTTCTCTTCCAACCATCCTTGCAGGGAAAGCAGCCCCTGCATGCCTTGTTCCTGTGCTGAAAGTTCACAGGCAGGCTAAAAATGGAATGAACCCTTTTGGTACCAGCCCCAGGCTCTGTGTGGGCAGGCAGAGGCAGGCAGGAGGCAGAGCTGTCAGCAAAGGAAGGGCCAAGCCAGGTGGGGCAGCCGGGGGATGCCGACAGCCTGCAGGGGCAGAGGCGCAGGGCAGGGGCACCGTGGGACAGCCTGGGCTGCACAGGGCACAGGCATGTGCAGCAGCTGCAAGACAGCCCTGCCAGAGCCACCTTGGGCAGCACTTTGGCCATGGCTGCTTGGCCTGGGCCTGAGGCAGGAGCAGGAGACAAGTGACCCTTGCAGGGCTGGGGCCTCATTGCCTCCTTGTCCCTGCTCAGCAGCCTGGCAGGGGCCGCCCCATGCTCCTGCCCTTGCCATTGCACATCCCCACATGCCAGTGCCCATCCCGGCAAGAGCCCTGAGCAAGGAGGGAGGGACAGCATCTGCCTGGCCAGGGGCTGGGGCTCAGGCCTTGGCCCTTTGCATTCCTCAAACACATTCAACTTTGCTCAGCACCACAGACACATTTGCCTTGTTTGTCCCCAGCTGTCGTCACTGCCTCCAGGGTTCTGCTCTACCTGGAACCTGGGGACACTTTCCCAGTCGTGTCCCTCAGTGGGACCCATAAAAACTTCAAGAAACTTCACACTTTCAATTTAACTTTGAGTTCTTGAGAAGTTTTTTGAATACTCTCTCAGGGACTGAGTCTGATGTAAACAACACCAAAGCCCTGGAGGCTCATTAAAGTCCTTGTGGTGTTTCTGTGCTCCTGAGTTGGGCTGGGCTCCTGGCCCAGAGGCAGCTCCTTGCAAACTAAGAAGAGCTTCAAAAAGACATTTCTCCTGAGGAGCAGCTCCTCTTCCAGCCCAGCAGGGCCGGGGCACTGCCTGCAGCCACCCCGGGCACAGCACAGAGGCACAGAGAGCTTCAATCAGTCAGGCCTGGGAAGGTGCTGAGAAGTGCCTGGGGCAGAATCACTGCCAGCCCTTGGCACAGGTATCTCTGGCTGCAGGACAAGGCAGCTGCAGCTCCTGGAGCCATCTCCTAAAGCTGGAACATCCCAATGCCTCCAGACTCTGTGAGTAAAACTCTGAATATTTTTGGTGCGGGGGAGGTGAAATGCTCATGAAGCTTTGACATGCTGAGGAATGCTGGTCAGTCATAAAATATTTCCAATACAAGGATTTCCTTAAAAAATAGGACATTTCCAAAGACTTTGTATTCTGTTTCCTAATATTGGAGAATGGCAGGGAATGGGGGGATTAATAGTAAAGATTGGTTATGAATTATTTATTATGAAATTTTAAAAGTTCCTGAGACATTGGAACTCTTATTTTAGTGTTCTGTAGATTCACAGGAGATCCCTAATGTGCTTGCAGCCTCTCTGCCCATGGACAGCACCAGTATTCCCTTTGCTGGAGCCATCAGGCTCAGTCTGAGCTGTCCTTTGTCCCACCTGCAAACAGAACCTGCCCCAGCCAGTGCCCTGCAAACAGGCAGGGTCCTGTAGGGCAAAGGAGAGGGCATAGAGATTTGGGGTCTGTGAGTGCTGGCAGGGAGAAATCAGGCACTGGGAAACACCTGCAGGAGGGAAATCTCCAGGAAGCAGAGAGAAGATCTGGCAATGAGAGAAAACAAACCCCAGCAATGCTGTAGCAGAGAGAGCTTAGAGATGCTCACAGGATCCCCTCCAGTGCAGCCCCTCCCTCTGAACAAGCTCCCTCCCTCCTGTGCCCCAGCCCAGCCTCTGCCCTCAGGGCCAGGGCTCTAAGGCTTGCAGCCCCTCCTGTGCAGGCAGAGCTGCAGCAGAGCCGTGGGGCAGCTCTGCAGCCCCGGGCCCAGTTCCCTCTGCAGAGCACAGGGCTGGGAGCAGCTGCCTGGCCCTGGGGGCTCTGGAGGGGGCTGAGCTGGCTCAGGGTGACGCTGTCCCCAGTGCCCGGCTCTGGGCAATGCTGTCAGTGCAGCCAGGGAAGGAGCTGCACCTCCCTCAATCCAATGCCATCATAAGGACACCTGGAATCTCCTTGAGATTTCAGTCCAAGCTTTGAGATTCCCTCCAGGATACGAACATGTCCTGTAGCATCTCTGTGTTATCTAAAAGCCCCATGGTGGGACACAGAAGGTCTAAAATGAGAAAATGCTGTTGGGTTGGTGAAATGAGCCCTGTCCTGGGTACAAATGTGGGGCTGAGACCTTGAGAAGGGGATGGACATTTGGTGGACTGTGGAGATCCATCTCCTCTCAGCAATGTCAGGATGCTTTTAAAGGAAACATGGGAGGGTGATCATCCTCTGGGAAAGGTGAAAGCCTAGACAATCCTGGAACGGGACAGGGTGACAGACCTCCTTCCCTCCCTCTCCACTCACCACCTTGCCTCACAGAACTCACTGTTCTTTCAGAGGGCAGCAGAAATGCAGAGAATTTCTGACATCCAAAAATAATCAGCAGGGGAGATGAAGAAAAGCTGTAAATAACACTAGTACATTTAAACAGACTTTACCATTCTGGTTCTCTAGCAGTGGGAGGGCAGATGCTGACAGGGTTTTCTGTTTTAACAGAGATTCAAAGTGGAACACGAGGACAGGTCCCTGTCCCTCTCCTGTGTCTGCACAGCAAGGCTGAACTATAAAAATCTCTGTGTGTATCTGCCCTGACCCTGAAGTCCCACTCAGGCAGCACCAGTCAGGGCTCCACACTTGGAGCTGAAGGAAAATCTGCTGGAAATTGAAAAGGGTGTCAGAGTGTTACAGGAGAAGGGTGTGTGGGAAAAGGCTTTGAATTTGCTGGAAGAAGTTTCTACTAACCGGTCACTGACTTTTCTCCATGAACAGCTCCCAATGGCCAGAGACAGCTAATGTCCAACAGCAGCTCCATCAGGCACTTCCTCCTGCTGGCATTGGCAGACACGCGGCAGCTGCAGCTCCTGCACTTCTGCCTCTTGCTGGGCATCTCCCTGGCTGCCCTCCTGGGCAACAGCCTCATCATCAGCGCCGTAGCCTGCGGCCACCACCTGCACACGCCCATGTTCTTCTTCCTGCTCAACCTGGCCCTCAGCGACCTGGGCTCCATCTGCACCACTGTCCCCAAAGCCATGCACAATTCCCTCTGGGACATCAGAGACATCTCCTACGCAGGATGTGCTGCTCAGGTATTTCTAGTTTTCTTCTTTGTCACAGCAGAATTTTCCCTCCTGACCGTCATGTGCTACGACCGCTACATGTCCATCTGCAAACCCCTGCACTACGGGACCCTCCTGGGCAGCAGAGCTTGTGCCCACATGGCAGCAGCTGCCTGGGCCAGTGCCTTTCTCAATGCTCTGCTGCACACAGCCAATACATTTTCCCTGCCCGTGTGCCATGGTAATGTCCTGGGCCAGTTCTTCTGTGATGTTCCCCAGATCCTCAAGCACTCTTGCTCCAAATCCTACCTCAGGGAACTAGGCCTTCTTGCTGTTAGTCTTGGTTTAGCTTTTGGTTGTTTTGTGTTCATGGTTTTCTCCTATGTGCAGATCTTCAGGGCTGTGCTGAGGATCCCCTCTGAGCAGGGACGGCACAAAGCCTTTTCCACCTGCCTCCCTCACCTGGCTGTGGTCTCCCTGTTCCTCAGCACTGGAACATTTGCCTACCTGAAGCCCCCCTCCATCTCCTCCCCATCCCTGGATCTGGCCCTGTCAGTTCTGTACTCGGTGGTGCCTCCAGCTCTGAACCCCCTCATCTACAGCCTGAGGAACCAGGAGCTCAAGGCTGCAGTGTGGAGATTGGTGACTGGACGATATCAGAAACATTAAACGGGTTGCCAATTTCTGCAAATCACTTGTAATAAAAGTAATCTTTTTTTGTTCTTGTTGAGTATGGTGGTTGATTTATTTATTTCATTCTTTTTAAATTTCTTTTTAATATTGTTGAAAAGAAATGCTAATGGTTTTGCCATTTCTCACTTTGCTTCTCTCCACCTTTGCTGTGGCCCCAGACTGTGTCAATGAGCAGCTGTGCCATTGGTGGCTTTAAACAAACTAAAGGATCTCCCAGGAAAATTTTCACCAGAGATGCCCCTTTTGTTCCTTCTCTTGAGCTGCAGCAGCAACGTCTGTGTGCAGAGCTGGGGGCAGATCAGGGCTGGCACAGCAGCTGTGCCCAGCAGCAGCAGCAGCACTTGGTGTTGCCAGTGCTGCTGCCGTGGCCCTGCCCCGCTGCCCTGGTGGCCCTGGTGTTGCTGCAGGGCCTGAGTGCTCTCGGGGCCGGGCACAGCCCTGGGGGTGGCAGTGCCGGGGCTGCAGCAGGGACAAGCCATGGGCACTGCTTGGGCAGCGCTGACGCCTCAGGCCAGGGCCTGGGGGCTCCAGGCTCCTTGCCCAGGCTCTCTCAAGAACACACCCAGGCCAATGCTCAGCACAGAAAAGCCCCGTGAGCAGCCCCAGGCTGGCCGTGGGCAGGCTGGGGGCAAACAGCATGGCTGGGGCTCCGCAAGGGCCCTGGGGCAGACGGGAAGGAGCAGCAGAGCAGGGGCTGATCCATCCCCAGTGCACTGCACAGCCCAGGGCAGCGTCCCAGAGCGTCCTCATGGAGCTGCCAACAACATCCCCCCTCTGCAGCCCTGGCCTCTCCCCCAGCTCACACAGGTGCCCCATCCAAGGATGTCTGCCCATCCTTGCAGGCACAGACACGGCAACACTGGCTCAGCAGCCCCTGTTTGCATTGCACAGAGGAGGGGCAGCACCCCCATGCTGTTGGTGTGGGGACATGAACCTGAGGGAGCACAAATGCCATCAGCCCCTGGGGCCAGCAAGGGCTGGGGGACACCAGGGAAACCACTCAGCTTTGTCCTGGCCTCTGCAGTCAGCCAGAAAGTTTGTTCCCGTCAGCTGGGAGTTTCCTGTCCCACTGCAGATGCTGTAGCTCACAGCCAGGGCTGCCTGGCAGCCACCCCCAAACTGCCCCGAGCATTTCCTTGGCTTCACCTTTGCTATTCCTTCCTATTGCCCATTGCTGTCCCCTCCCCTGCAAAGCCGATCCCTGTTTGCCCTTTCCTCTCAGGCCCCACTCCCCATTGCAGTTCCTGACTTGGCCCCATGGGAATGTCCCTTGAGCAGCAGGATCATCCTACAAGTGCTGCAGGAATTGTCTGCAGGCTCCTGCAGTGCCTGGTGCTGCTGCCTTGCCAGAGGCACCCCAGGCCAGGGGGGCACATCTGGACTGCTGTGTCTGGCTCTGGGGCTCCCTGTTCTGGGCAGTGAGGAGGAGCTGCAGAGGCTCTGCAGGACTGACAGGATGGGCTTTGGGGCTGGCAGGAGAAGCTGAGGGACCTGGGCTGCTGGAGCTTCTGAAGCGGAGGCCCAGGGCTCATCCTGCAACTGCTCCAAGGGTGATTCCAGACAGTCACAGAATCAGCTGTTCGGAGTTTGGCTGGCTAAAGACTGGAAAACTACAAAACTGTGGCTAATTCCAAGTCCTGCACCTGCTAGATAGCGTATCCTTGGGCCTAGCTGTAGTAGGATAACAAACAGTGAAAAATACATGAGAAAAGAGAGATGTAACCCCCAAGGAATGAGGAAGAGTTCATGGTATAGTTTAGCCAATAGATTGCTTGGCTTACAGAATATTCATAAGCTTATTATTTGCTGTATAAGTGTTTGATGTTTTCTTCAGTAAACTGGACTGGACCTGAAGGACTTGTGATGAACCAGCTGGTGTCCTGCTCTCCTTCCTACGACAAATGGTGACCTTGAACGTTGAACCCCTTGTCTCAAAATAAAAGTAAAAGGGAGAGAGCACGCCACGGTCGAGGAAGTTGGAGCTGAGTCCTGAGCAGCCAGGACAGTGCCGGAATCTGGAAGCACCCTCGGGGTTCACATTGGTGACCTGAGCCATACATGTCTGCCGGAGTCTGGAAAGCTACAAAGAGCACTCACGAAATAGGTATGAAAAGGCAAGCAGCACATAAGTTATTCGCCGCTTATCTAGAAAGGCAAGGGGTAAAAGGGATAGATTTGTTATTAGCCTACGGATACGCTGAAGAAATTTTCCTTAACCCACATATGGTCTATGAACTCTCAGAACGGAGAAAATTTGGGGATACACTGTGGAAAGCAGTGTTAGAAGATGGTACGGCAGCAAAGAAACTGAGCAAGCCATGGCAGGTGTTGCGCAATACACTGTTTCAGTATGTCTCTGAATGCAAAGCAGCAGCCGCAGCTCGGGATGCCTGCGGGGCTTTGCCGCTCCGAACTCGGCATGGGCGCAGCGGCGGTAGCGGAGGCAGCGGCGGGAAGAGCGGAGCCGCAGCGGGGGGAGCGACCGGAGCCGCCGCGGGGGGGTTGCCCCCTCCGACACAGGCGCCGCGGGACCAGAGCGCTTTTACAGCGGGAGCGCTTCTCCCTCCGCCCTGCAGCCAGCAAAAGCTTCAGTGTGAGAACTTACAGCATAATAAATGTGATTCCTGTCAACAAAAGAAAAGATTCCTACTGCAATTAAGAAACCAGTGAAAATAAACAAGCGACACCAAAGACTACTGCTATCAAAAGACGTTTCTCACCCAAGTTAGAAAAACCTTTTTGTTCTTACTACCAGAAACTGTGAAAGACAAATCAGCGTAGTGAATGTGGGAGTCAATTTTCGGCCAAATTGGCTCAGCATTCGTTATGCTGTCTTAAAATCACCTGTATTAACAGAGACTTTAAACATCAGAAGCATAGACTTTAATCGGTGGAACATCAAACTCTGAAATAGTACTTTGAAAAATTTAAAAATGTTAAAAATGTGTTAAAAAGATTCTATAAGTAAGATGCAATGAGTGTGCTTTTTGTATTCTTTGAGCTTTGCTTGGATATGATAGATGTAAAAGCAAGCACTGAATTCAAAAGAATTTTTCTACAGGTATACCTTAAACAAATTTCTTATGTTTAAATGCATTCAAGTATAAAAATGCTATAGTAAACATGTGAAAAAGTTGTTTTAACTTAGTATTTTAGAATCAGGCCTGTAAGTAAGTTATAGTAAATGCTATATTTTATTTCTATAGTAAGTTTTATTTGTTACTAAGTAGTTTAAGTTAAATTATCTATTAAGTGCCATTGAATGTTAAATACTGTTAAGTTTGAAGTCTGTTAAGTTTAATTATATTAAGTTGAAGTTATGTAGAATTTAAAGTTAGTTAGGTTTTGTTATAGTTAAGTTTTCTTAGATTTAAAAAAATTTACATGTAAGTCCTGTTGATTTAAAAATCTGGTAAATTCTGTTAAGTTTAAATATTTTAAGTTTAAGTATTTTTAGTCTAGGTGCTATCAAGTTTAAGTAACGTTAGATAGATTTATGCTTTTATGACAGGCGTTTATTTTATGACTTGTGTGTAAAGTGCTGTTGTGAACATCAGAGAAACTTCAGTTAAAAGAGACAATCAGAAACATTTGTGAGTAAAGCCGTTCCTGTTTGAAGTATATCTGCTGTTTGAGAATAAAAAGCAAACTTATCAGACAAATGATGCAGATAAAACCTGCGCACATGTTACTCCTTTAGCTTACTTTTGTAATTTGTATTAGCACACCTGAGTTTTGTTTGAGCCTTGTAGCACATAGAATTTAAAATTGTTGTTGTATCTGTCGTACAGCATATTTTATAAATAGTGATAGCCTTTTTGGTTTGTTTTCCTGGCTTAGATCCCTTGTAAGAGAGAAACCTTGCTAGCTGAGAATACTGTTTAGTTGTTAGAATTGCCTATTTTTGTGTTGCAAAGAGTGTGACACAGTTAGCCCATAGAATTTTTTTTAAAAATAAAAACAGGGGAAGTGTTGGGAGTTTGTCTGGCTAAAGATTGGAAAAGTACAAAACCGTGGCTAATTCCAAGTCCTGCACCTATGTAGATAGCGTGTCCTTGGGACTAGCTGTAGTATAGTAACTAACAGTGAAAGAGACATGAGAAAAGAGAGATGTAACCCCTAAGGAACGAGGAAGAGTTCATCGTATAGTTTAACCAATAGATTGCTTGGCTTACAGAATATTTATAAGCTTAATATTTGCTGTATAAGTGTTTGATACTTTCTTCAATAAAATGGACCGGACCTGAAGGACTGGGACTGGGTTGAACCTGTGATGAACCAAATGGTGTCCTGGTCCCCTTCCTCGACAGAGCTGGGCAAGGTTAACAGAACTCTTCAGCCCTGACTTAACGTTAACAAAAATGGCCGATGGGTGAGCTCTTGCCACATGGACACTGATTATTTTGCCAGTAAAAAGGGGAAATTCAGAACTTGCCTCTGGCATTCGCCAAGACATTCAAAGTGTCATTCACCTGGACCTCCAAATCTTCCAAGGCGTGATCCAAATCTAGAATGGAGCAAAGACCTGAACCATTTCCTTTGTGTGCTGGGATCCCCTTCTGCCTTTGGGAACAGGGCACTGCAAAGGGGTTGGTTAAGGCTATGGGAGCCAGGAGTGAATGGACAAGGCCAAACTGCACAGGGGCCTGGGGAGGTCTGGCCTGGCTCCTGGTCACTCGGCACCCTCTTTGCAGGCCCTCTGACACATCCCTGGAGAGGAAACTGGGGCTGCCCAGGGATCTGGGGGCTCTCTCCCTCCCCCAGAGGAAACCCTCCCTAAAGACCTGGGGAAAACCAGCCCCAGCGCTTCCCGGGGAGCAGGGAGCGCTGTCCCGGGAAAAGGGAGCCAGGCTGCTGGCTCACCTGCTCGCCACCCTTGCAGCGGAGCAGCCTGGGCAGCCCTCGCAGGCAGGGCCACGGCCAGGAGGAGCAGGAGGAAGAGGCGCAGAGCAAGGGCCATGGTGCCTTGCCCTCTGCCAGTCCTGCAGCGCTTGCTGCCACCGCTGTCCTGACACCGCTGTCCCAATGTCAGCACCACTGCTGCCACCGCCGCTGCTGCTGCCGCAACAGTTGTGCTCAAGGACTGACTGCTTGCTCCTTGTGCTGCTGTGCAACCACCGGGTCTGGCACCTCTGTGACCTCAGAGCCAACAGTGACCTCAGCCTGCTGTGACCCCTGAGCCTGCTGTGACCTCATGGCCTCAGCTGTACCCCCAGAGTGTGCCCGCATCTGTACAAATGGACTCCCTTGATTGTGTTTGTGTATCCCAGGTCCATTGCTCAGCAAAACCTTATTTGTCACCTGCTGACATTGTGGGTCAGACTGTGTCCATGAAGATGCTCTTGATGACTTCCCTCTTTTCCTGGGCTTGCCACTGGAGGAGGTCCAGGCCCAGATGATGCCAGGGAAGGAAATGTGCCCTCAGCCCAGGGACGCTCAGCATGGGCTCCCCCAGCCCTCAGGACCCCGCCGCTGGTCACAGCAGCCCCTGCCTGGCTCCTGCATGCCCAAACTGTGGGCATCCATGGCTGCTCCTGGGCATGGAGCTGAGCCAGTGCGGCTGCCAGGTGGGCTTTGCTGCTGCTGCCACCTGGACACTGGGCTGACAGCTCCATCTCTTTATTGCAACAGAAATGCTGGGCCAAGCTCTGCCCACCTTCAGTAGGGGCCAGAGATCAGGGCCAGTGCCTTCAGGGGGAGAGGACCTTGTTTGGGTGGTGGCAGCAGCTGCAGAGCAACAAGTTGGTAAAGCAACTGTGACAGGGGCATCGGGCATGGGCATGGCGATGGGGAATGTCTGGTACAGGTGTCCCAGACTGAGGCGTTTGGTCGCTCCTGTGAAGCTGCAGACAGACGCCTGTTGAGAACAGGAGGTTGCTGAGCTCCCAATTGCAGCTGGCACACAGAGACCCTCCTGCACAGCAGGAGATTCCCACTGTGCTCAAAGTTTGCCTCTGAAGACTGAGAGGTGAGCTTCTCTGAAATCCCAGAAAATATCAGGGAAAAGGTTTTAGGTTGGTTGTTGTAGCTCGGTAAGAATGTCCAGTGGGAAAAGAGCCTATGCTGGGTGCCTTGTGATGACTTAGTTCTTCTTAGAGTAAAGATCACCAATTAAATGAAGTTTTATTTTTTATTCTGCAAGTATTAAAGTGTTCTACATTTTTCAGAATTCCACAACTACTTTGAAAAATCCCCAACTCCTGTGGGAAAAGGGAAGAAATATATGGGGATTTTTTTCTACAAAAACTGTTTCTGAATATTTTGAACAATTTCTGCTATGTAAAAATGTAAAATGAAGACAAAATGGGGTCACTTTTTTCTCAGGAGCCCCGTGCCCAGCTGCTGTCTGCCCAGCCCTGGCTGTGCCCAGACAAGCAGCTCCGCCAGCACTGGTGGTAGCACACAGACACCTGAGCTGAAGGCCAAAGATGTTGGTGGACTCAGGCCCTTCCGTGGTAGGAGGGCTGCACCTCCTGGCCTGGCTGGACACCAGGGCCAGCACCTTTGGGGACAGAGGGTCCTGTTCTGGGTGGTGAAGGCAACAGCATGTCCCCAGCAACAAGCTGGTAATGCAGCTGTGGGGAAGGGACAATGGACACTGGCATGGAGATGCAAGATGACAAGTCCAATTGATTCTAGAAGTGTAAAAATGTTCAAAGTTATTCTGAATTCTAAAACTACTTTGAAAAAACTGCTATGGAAAAAGGGGGACAAATTTTTGGTGATTTCTTTATTAGGAAAAAAATAAACCCTACCTATTTCTAAAAGTTTCTAATTAATAAAATGAAGAACTAAGCCAAAAAAAGGTGTCTCAGGAGCCCCATGCTCAGCCACTGCCTGCTGAACCATGGCTGTGCCTAGACAAGCAGCTCAGCCTGTGCTGGTGGTAGCTCACAGACACATGAGCTGAAGCCCAAAGATGTTGCTGTACTCAGGCCTTTCCCATTCTAGAGGGCTGCACCTCTGGGCCTGGCTGTAGAGCAGAGCCAGCCCCACTGGGGACACAGGGTCCTGTTCTGAGTGGTGGTGGCAACAGCATGACCCCAGCAACAAACTGGTATTGCAGACATGGCAGAAACAACGGACACTGGCACGGAAATGAGAGATGACAGGTCCAGTTCTCCCTG
This sequence comes from Zonotrichia albicollis, assembly GCF_047830755.1. NCBI lineage: Eukaryota > Metazoa > Chordata > Aves > Passeriformes > Passerellidae > Zonotrichia > Zonotrichia albicollis. The sequence continues at coordinate 1,794,898 of NC_133827.1, read as the reverse complement.
GCTAAGTTATTCCGCAAGCCTTGTGAAGCTGCAGAGACACTCCTGTGAAGACAGGAGGTGGCTGAGGTCCCAGGTGCCAGTGGCACACAGGGACCCTCCTGCACAGCAGGGCCCAGAGCTGGCAAGGCTCCCCAGCACGGCTGGAGCTGCTGGCACAGCTCGGCCCAGCTGCACAGCTGTCCCTCACGGCCCTGGCCAGCAGGGCACGGCTCTGGGCAGGCTCCCTGGCCAGGAGCGGCCCCCAGAGCACCTCTGCCTTTCAAGGCCAATCTCGTCCCTGCTCTTTCTCCTCCCCACCATGCTTTTCCTCTGCTCTGTAGCCCCAGGTGCCTCCTGTGCTCCAGGGCACGGCCATGGCTGCAAATGCCTTAGGCTGCAGCACAGGGCCAGGGCTGTTGTTGCGCCTGCAGCGCAGCCTGCCAGCCCCAGCAGAGTCCGCGGCCGCGGCCCTTCCCCACCGGGGCTGGGGCTGGCCTGACAAGGGCAAGGCGGCTCCAGAGGCTTTGCACAGCCCCTAAGGATGGGCTCCACCCGCCCGTCGGGCCCGCAGCCTGGGCCCGAGGTTTTGCAGGAAGCTTCCTGCTGACTTTGCACAGCGTCGACCGAGAGTGGCCTTTGCTGCGCTGAGGAGACTGAAAAACCCCACTGCACACCTCATGAGGGATCCTGCAAGCCTCAGTAGAGACCATCATTACTCCCTTGTGCCTCATGAGGGATCCCTACACCCCTCAGCAGGGACCTGAAAATATCCCTGTGTGCCTCACAAGGAATCCGTGAACACCAATGCAGAGACCCCAAGACGGCCTTGTGTGCCTCACAAAAGAACCCAGCATCCTGCCCACCTTAGCAAGGACTCAGCTCCTCTCCAGGCCTTGACAGCAAGCACTAAACCACCATGGTAATCGCAAGGAAGTCAAGCCCCTGCCAGCCTTACAGATGTCTGCAGTCACTTGAACAGCATAGAAAACATCCCAAATCCCCATAGAAGCTCATGAGGAACCCCAGCCACACGCACCACTTCCAGAGGACCCAAAGCCCCGCACATCTTAGTGCAAAATTCAACACGCACAAGACACATCCTTCCAGCTCATGTGCTTCATGATGGACCCCGGTCATCTGCCAGCATTACAGGAGTCCCCCATACCCTGCATGCCAGAGAAAAGCCCGGCTTGCCATAAACTCTAGCCAACAGTGTGTTCCCTGACAAAAGTCAATTCCCTTCAGGGAATAAGGAACACGTGTGGTGGGGCCGGCTGCACCTGTGGGAGCAATGGGGAGCGTCAGCCCGTGCTGTGCTGCACTGCTGAGCTGGCAGCACGGTGGATGCGGGCAGGACGTTCTCCGTTTCCCCCGGACCTGGGGCCTGCAGGCACCTTGCCGCCCCTTGGCACAGGCTGTGCCACCCAACAAAGCCCAGCAGGCCGGGAGGAGAGCCCGGGGCCAGCAGGAAGCTGAGAGAAGGCCCTGCTCTAGAACTGAGGGAGTTGCACCAGAAGCAAACAAAGATGGTAACTTGAAGACATTCCCACTGTGCTCAAAGTTTGTCTGAGAAGACTAAGACGGAAGCTTGTCAAAAATCCCAGGAAATATCTTGGAAAAGGTTTTATGTATGTTGGTTGTGACCAGGTACAAAGCTCCTGCGGGAAAAGAGCCTCTGCAGCAGGCTGGATGGCCGAAGGGGTCTTACTTCTTCCTAGAATAAAGATTACCACTGAAATGCAACTTTATTTGTTATTGTATAAGGGGAAAATATTTTCCAGAACTCTAAAACTAGTTTCCAAAATACAGATGTGTTGTGGAAACAGGAATGAAACATTTGGGGATTTCTCTCTACAAAAGGTATTTCTAAATGTTTCTAATAATGGAAAGTGGAGACAACATGAGGTCACTTTTCCTGAATTTTAAAACTACTTAGAAAAATCTTTAACTACTATAGGAATTGGGAAGAAATATTTGGGGATGTCTCTCTACAGAAAAACTATTTTGAAATATTTATACAATTTTCTAATTTTTAAAACTGAAAAGCTACGAAAAACGGGTTGCTTTTTCTCAGGAGCCCCATGCTGCTGCCTGCCCCCTGGGCTCCCCTAGCCCTGGAGACCCCGCCGCTGGTCACAGCAGCCCCTGCGTGGCTCCTGCCTGCCCACACTGTGGGCATCCACGGCTGCTCCTGGCCATGGAGCTCAGCCAGTGCTGCTGCCGGCCGGGCTTTGCTGCTGCTGCCACCCAACCACTGGGGTGACGGCACCTTCCCTTTAGTGCAACAACAGAAGGGGCCATCACCTAGCCTGGCATAGAGGGGGGATAACTTCATTGCTGTTTAGAGGGCATGGCCAAATGGCTCGGGGGCAGACAAAACGACATGTTGCACTCAGGAGGGGCTGGAGGGTGCTGGGCTGCTCCTGGGGTCTATAGAAGAAGTCGGGACGGGACAGAGGAGGATCAAAAAAAGATGGAAGTAGCTTGGAGACATACATGTGGAGAGGAGGTGGCAGTGGGATCTCCAGGAGAATAGGAGATTTCCTTGTCGATGGCTGTTCTGGAGTCTTCTTCTCAAAACTCTTGACAGGGCTGCACAGGCCCTTCTTACTGCTGGAGGAGCTGCTCCTGCTGTTTGGGTGTGAGGTGCAGCCACCGTCTTACAACTCCTGTCCAGAGGTGAACTGTGGAGAGAGGAGGTGGCTGAGGGCCCAGCTGCCAGCGGCACAGAGGGACCCTCCTGCACAGCAGGGCCCAGAGCTGGCAAGGCTCCCCAGCATGGCTGGAGCTGCTGGCACAGCATGGCCCAGCTGCACAGCTGCCCCTCAAGGCCACGGCCAGCAGGACACGGCTCTGGGCAGGCTCCCTGGCCAGGAGCGGCCCCCAGAGCGCCTCTGCCTTTCAAGGCCAATCTTGTCCCTGCTCTTTCTCCTCCCCACCGTGCTTTGCCTCTGCCCTGTGCCCCAGGGGCTGCTCTTGGCCAGGCAGCCTCAGTGGGAGCCAGCACTGGCTGCAGCCCCAGCGGGCCCCCCAGGACAAGGCCCAGCAATGAGGAGGCCAATGAAAGCTCTGGGCAGCAGCAGAACCCTCAGCAGAGTTCTTTGGACAATCATGGACTAGCCACACCTACACTGCAGCCTCACTGAGAATGTTTCCTGTCTGAAGTAGACTTTCAAAAGAAGCTGTTTGAGGGAGTGGTGAACTAAACGCTCACCCTTTTCTGTTCCAGCAAGTCCAAATTTGGAGAGAGCATAAGATGAAGATCAGCTCCAAGAGAAGCAGGCCTGCCAGTAACCATAGCCAGAAGCCTGTTCCCTTACAGAAACCCTTTCCAAGGCCCGTCTGGGAATCAGGACATATGCTGTGTTTCCAGCTGCACCTGTGGGAGCAATGGGGAGCGTCAGCCCGTGCTGTGCTGCACTGCTGAGCTGGCAGCACGGTGGATGCAGGCAGGACCCCTCGGGACCCCGCCACTGGTCACAGCAGCCCCTGCCTGGCTCCTGCCTGCCCACACCGTAAGCCAGTGCTGCTGCCGGGTGGGCTTTGCTGCTGCTGCCACCCGGACACTGGGCTGACAGCTCCATCTCTTTATTGCAACTGAAGAGCTGCTTCGGGAAGTGCTGCAGCACCCGATTTCTTCAGCCTGACTAGCTGCCAACACCAACACCCAGAGTGGGCCGCTCCCAGAAAACTGTCAGCTCTGGGGTTTGGCTGTAGGCCACAGCTGCTTTACACAGGTGGACTGTGCTGGGGTAGGGACAAGGAACAGGGAGAGGTCTTCTGTATGTTTGTTCCCTGCACAGGCAGCCACAGAAAGACATTGAATTAACGCCATACACCGATTTCCAAACTGGGGAGGTCCCTGGGGAGGATACAGTCTTTAGCCAATTGGGAGAAACTGAGGGTGGAACACAAGGCGGGGAATACAATGTTTAAACCAATAGGGGATTACAGGGGAGGAGGACAACTTAAACAAACCAATAGGGTTTGAAAGGATATCAAATGGACAGGGAAGTTTCTAGAGACAGGGGCAGGCTTGGGGAGGGATAGACATTGAATGGGAGGAGGAACAGGGAACAAAAGGGCAGGACTGTGGGGAGATGGACAACTAGGGCAAAACCAACAACACAGGGGGGAAAGGAGCAACCCTTTTGTAATAAAATATGCTATGACAATACAAAATAAGGAGGCATTGTAAAACTGACTACTAGGACCGAATTACAATCAAAAACATGGAACGCAACAGGAAAGCTCTCAGTCAGGGCTCTGTTGAGCACTTCCAAATCCTTTCCTGGCAGAAATCGAAGGCCAAACTTGCCCTTATCCCAAGCAAACAGTGTTCCCCAACAGTAACCCATTCTGAGCCCCTGTGAAAAATGCGTATTTTATGATTGGCTTTTTGTAAATATAGCAGCCACCGGACACTGAAATCCTTCAAAGAGAAAGAATTTATTGCTCTCCTATCAGAAGAAACTAACTTCTTCCTGCCTCGCTCAGCCCTCAAGAAGCCGGTTAAGATTAAGAGGGAGAAGTTGACGATGACCAGACAGAATCCTGTGTTTGAATGGAATTTATGCATCATGTATGAGATGCACGAATATGCAACGTTATTGTTTTTAAGGGCTAATCCTCCGTTAAAGTGTGCCCTTTTTCAGGCTAATACTGCCCAGAAAATGGGTACCCAGATTTCTGTATCTCTTTTTTTTCTATTGTCTCCAATTGTCCTAATCCAAAATGTCCAAAATTTTAATCACTCTAATGATATTGCTATTTTTACAACCATTTTATTATTAATAAAATTTTACAAACAAGGGATTGCCATTTTTCACACCCCTCCTGGGAATCCAGAACACATGTGGTGGGGCCGGCTGCACCTGTGGGAGAAATGGGAAGCATCAGCCCATGCTGTGCTGCACTGCTGAGCTGGCAGCATGGTGGATGCGGGCAGGACGTTCTCCGTTTCCCCCAGAGCTGGGGCCTGCAGGCACCTTGCCGCCCCTTGGCACAGGCTGTGCCACCCAACAACGCCCAGCAGGCCGGGAGGAGAGCCCGGGGGCAGCGCAGCTGCTTGGGCAGTGGCTGCTTGGAGGGACACAGGCCAAAGCCATCCCTGAGCAGCCACTGCCAGCCCTGGCCCTCCCTGCCCCGTGACAGCTCCCCCAGCCCCAGGGAACTGACTGACACAAACTCTACAGCCACCAAAGAGTGGGTGGCTCCATAATTGCTCCTTTTCAGGGCTGGATATATTTTTTGGTGATCCATGGTTGCATTCCAGCCACCAGCAGAGGTTTGAATCCTCAGTCAGGCTGGACCAAAGGCTTTTTGTTCCTGCAGCCCAGAATTAAGCAGGGCATTGCATCCTTAGATATTGACCAGCCAGGACAGAAAAGGTGTTAAAGAGATAATAAGACAGCACAGTGTGTATGCTTTCATGCTAATTATATTTTCAGAGGTAAGAAAAACACTTAGGTTTGTTAGGCGGAAGCATTGGTAGAGATGTCAGTCTTTAATATTCGTAACTCATTGTTTATTGTCCCATGATTTTAATGGGAAAACAAAGGTGTTATTTCTGTGAAGATAATTTTAAAAGAGTAATTTCATTATCCTTGCTAGAGATCATTGCAAACATTCTTCTATTAGCTGTTATTGTTGCTGCTTGTCATCACGAACTTTTAACTGCTTTTAAAATAAAGAACTCTTCAAACAAACCCCACAAATTGTCACATTATATTGTTGGGCTTATGTGAGGGATCTGAGATGAGCTCTCTCACGTTGTGAAAGCTCTAAGGAGTGCTTTGAGTGTTAAAAGATTTGGTTTTCTTTGATTAATCCCCAGGCTCCATTGGGGTTAACACCTGTTTCATACAAAGGTAAAACAGGAAAAATAAAATGAGTTTGAGTCAATTCCAGTTTGTATCAAGCTGTGTTTGAGAGTGGTTCATCAGAGAGGAGTAGAGAGTGCTACAAACATCCTGTAGCAGTCTCTGATCTATTACTACTCTAGCAATGCCTAGAAACAGTACTAAAACCTGTGAGAAACCCCCAAAACTGGCCTTGGTCACATTTCCTGTTCTCTCTGTCCCACAGGGGAAGTGAAATTTCACCTCCACCCAAGCGAGCTGCAGGGCCCTGCGTGCAGGGGAGGGCTGTTGGCAATTTCCACTTTGGATCTGGGGGTAGGGCTGGGTTATGGTTCAAAGCAGCTGCTGGAGACTTTAAGAGAAAATAATCCAGTTCTGGCCTTCTAAATAGTCGTCTATAGTGATCTCAGATGAAACAGAAAAAACACAAGGGAGATCCTAAAATCTGTTCCCCACTCTCCTGCAGCACTGGAGAAGGAGCCGAGGGCAGGGGCTCCAAGAAAGCTCAGAAACTCTGTGAGGACACAGTGAATTTACTGAATTCTCTGCAGTAGCAAGCATTCATTCCAAGTGGGGATGTAGAACAATCACCAAAAGTGCTCATGAAATCCAAGTTGACTTGAGTTATGGCTGGCAGGCACATTGTTCCAAGAGAAATTTCCAGCAAATTTCAACATTTTGTATTTACAGTGCAGGCATGGTGTTTGATGTGGGAATGTTCCTTTTGTGGTACAGCCTTTCCCTGGTCAGATTTTGGTTAAGAGAATGTTTAAGCAGTCGGACAAAGCAGTTATGGGAGGCAAAGTGCACAGTTTGTGTCTTTCCATTGCCCCTTTCACAGAATTCTGAGAATTCTCAGACTGACCAGGTTGGAAGAGACCTTCAAGTTCATCGAGTCCAACCCAGTCCCAACAGCTCAACTAAACCCTGGCACCCAGTGCCACATCCAGGCTTTGTTAAACACACCCAGGGATGGTGACTCCACCACCTCTCTGGGCAGCCATTCCAGAACTTTATCACCTTTCTGTAAAAACTTTTTTCAGATATCCAACCTGTATTTCCCTTGGTGCAGATTGAGTCTGTGTCCTCTGGTTCTGTCAGTGCTGCCTGGAGAAAGAGCCTGTGGGAACCCAGGAAATTAATCTGGTTGTCCTGAATGACCCAAGACTCTGTCAGGGGGCTCAGAGACCTTGGCACAGAGCCCAAGACCCCTGTGCCTTTGATTCAGCCCTTGGAAAAAACAATTACCAACCTTGTATGAAGAATGACAAGCCGCAGAGTGGAGAAATAGATTTTTGGTTTTAGAATGGGGGTTCAGGGAGCAAGATGGAGGAATCTCTGGGCTTGTCCAGCCTTTCTCGTTCTTTTCCTTGGCCTCCATCTTCTGCTGTGATGTTGGCACTTACAGATTGGTTTAGAGTAGAAGCTCGCTGTCTAACATAGGTGATAGGTACTGGGAAGTAACTGTAAATAGTGTATACACAGTTTTTAGAATAAAGACATAACAGCACGTTGGGGCAGGCAGAGTGCTTCTGAGTGTCCTGCTGAGCAGATCTCAGCAAGTCAGAAGAAAGAATTTTATAGATAAGATACAATAAACAACCTTGAGCCTGAGAACTGAAGAGTTCTGCCTCATTCTTTGAGCACCGGGCTGGGAAAAGAGACTTTCTAACACATCTCAGGGTCACTCTGAGCAGCAAGAGACCCTGAGAAGAGCCCAGCCCCAGCTGAGCACAGGCAACTTTCAGAAGCTGTGCAGCGTGATGAGGGCAGCCCTGAGCATCCTTTTCTCCAGGCTCAGCACCCCCAGCTCCCTCAGGAGTTCCTCACAGGGTTGGTGTTCCCAGCCCCTCTCCAGCCTCGTTGTCCCCTCTGGATGTGCTCAGTGTCCCAAAGTCCTTCCCAAACTGAGGGGCCAGGCCTGGGCACAGCACTCAGGGTGTGCCCTCAGCAGTGCCCAGTGCAGGGGCACAACAGCCTCCCTGCTCCTGCTGGCCTCACCATTCCTGATCCAGGCCAGGAGCCATTGGCCTCCTTGGCCACCAGGGCACTCTTCTGGCTCATGTCCAGCCTGCTGTCACCAGTACCTGCTGGGAAGGATGAAAGTTTGACAAGAATGTCTCACAGATATGTGTGCTTGGCAGAAAGACTTTTGCATGTAGAGTCTGATGAAGGAATAGAGATGGAAGCATGTTTTGATATAGAAGAAAAGAATTGCTGAGCCACTCTTACTGGATAACCAAGGAAGCAAAATGTGTGTTAGTAAGAAGAGGTTTTTATGGCTGAAACCCACCTCAGACAAGATGTTTTTACCAAGCAGAAGGATAGCACAGGCAAACGAGTCAGCAAATGTTGCAAGTAAAAAAAAGGTCTCAGAATTATCCACTGCAAGAAAACTGAAAAATATCTTCTAGCTTAAAATGTGATGTCCAAAATTTTACTGATTGGAGAATAGCAACATGAATATGGTAATTATAGTAGTTGTGATAGGCTATAGATAAAAGTTAAGGTATAGATTGGTTTTGCGGTATGAAAATGCTCAGCATAGAAAAGTATCTAATGCATTGTAACCAAAACCAAAGGGTATCCAGGCCTGCCTGCAGCTGTAGCTGACAGCTGTAGGCACAGCTCTGTCATCCACAACCCTGGACTGCTGTAACCTCTTGAATGGAACAAATTGCATTTTTTACACAATAAATTGCATTTTGGATGGAATAAACTGCATTTTGGATACAATAAACTGCATTTTGGAGAGCCCTTGGAGTCCCACATCCCTCATTTTGGCTCTTACAAGTACCCCCAGGTCCCTTTCTGCTCCTGAACACACAGATCAGGCTCATTTCATCATTTCCTGGCATTTTCCCTCTTTACACCTCTGCCATGTTCCTGGGAAAGTCAGACAGCTGCACACAACAAAAGCTGATACTTTTTGGGATTTTTAGCAAATGAAGCCAAGCAGGGATCTGATTACTAAAAATTAACAGAAAGAAAGGAAAACCTGGGTTAGGTCCCAGGAAAATTCCAGCTATAAGAGATTTATTCCTTTGATGTGTAAGTATAATATTATGTTCATTTTGGCTTGTATTATGCTAGCTTGGTGCACATGCGTAACCCAAAAGTGAATTAAAAGACATCGAAGAAGAAGAGAGCCTTCATCCAAAGACGACCCCCAAAAAGGGGTGTGACCAGCAAAACGAGTGGTGGAGCATGCGCGGTAAAGGTGGTGATGAGGGCGGGGGTAGAAGTGTGATGAATTGAAAATGGGAGGAGATGCCATTGACATTTGGCATAGAAGGGGAGAATCTTCACTTGGCAAGCTTGTACGTGAGGTGGCAAGGGTCCAAGAACTGCGCAGCTCGTGCCCCATGGTTATCTTTTGCTTATGCACTATTATTGGAACTAAAGTATCCCTTATATTTAATCAAATTATATTGTCAATATTTCAAGTGTATCCAATTTAATATATTTTCTAAACTATTCAGTTAAAATTGCTGCTCCCTCTAATATTGTTTGGTTTTTCTGATGATGGGATAATTGGGCAAACATACCAACGAGCACAAAGCCTTTATTTCTGCAAGCTCAGGGATGCTGGGGGGATCTTTGCACCATCAGGCCGAGGTACAAGGCTCTGGATCCTCCAAAGGAACACAGCCAGCCCCCTTGCGTGGGAGAAGGCGCCGCCTCAGTTGCAGCCCCGGGTGCCTCCTGTGGGCCAGGGCACGGCCCCGGCTGTAAATGTGTGGGGCTGCAGAACAGGGCCAGGGCGGAGTTCAGCAGCCTCATCAGAGCCCAGGGCCACGCCCCTTCCCTGCCGGGGCCCGAGCCTGGCCCGGCCCCGCCCGGCCTGAGCAGCCCGGCCTGGCCCCAGGGGATGGGCCCCGCCCGCCCGCTGTGCAGCACACCGGGCCCAAGGCTTTGCAAGAGGCTTTCTCCCAGCTTTGCAAAACCTCGGCCAAGTGACCCTTTGCTGTGCTGAGAAGAGTAAAAATCCCCCTCAAATGTAACCTCGCTGCACACCTCATGAGGCATTCCTGCACACCTTAGGAGAGGCTATCAATACTCCTTTGTAATTCATGGGAGATCCCTGCACCCCTCAGCAGTGACCCCAAAATATCCATGCCTGCCTCATGGGGCCTAGGACCAGATGATGCCGGGGAAGGAAATGCGCCCTCAGCCCAGGGAAGCTCAGCATGGACTCCCCCAGCCCTCGGAGCCCCGCCACTGGTCACAGCAGCCCCTGCCTGGCTCCTGCCTGCCCACACCGTGGGCATCCATGGCTGCTCCTGGCCATGGAACTCGGCCTGTGCTGGTGCTGGGTGGGCTTTGATCCTGCTACCACCTGGACAGAGCTGTGACAACTCAATTTCTTTATTGAAACATCAAATGCGGGCCAAGCCCTGCCCTGGCAGACAGGGGCTGGTCAACTTCAATCCTGGCTGGGGAACAGGACCAGGGGGCTAAGGGGCAGAGGGTCTTGTTTGGGAGGGGTAGGTTTTGGGAAGGGTTCATGATGGTACTGGAGCCATGGCAGGGCAGAGAGGGGCACACATGCAAAATTTGGATAACAAGTTGAGAGCATTTTACCTGAGCTTTTAGGCTCCTCTTCTCTAGATGCATGGGAGCTCCTGTGGAGAGAGAAGGTGGCTGAGGCCCCTGCTGCCAGTGGCACACAGGGAGCCTCCTGCACAGCCGAGCCCAGAGCTGGCAAAGCTCCCCAGCACGGCTGGAGCTGCTGGCACAGCCTGGCCCAGCTGCACAGCTGTCCGTCAAGGCCCCGGCCAGCAGGGCATGGCTCTGGGCAGGCTCCCTTGCAGGAGCGGGCCCCAGAGCGCCTCTGCCTTTCAAGGGCAATCTCATCCCTGCTGTTTCTCCTCCCCACCATGCTTTGCCTCTGCCCTGTGCCCCAGGGGCTGCTCTTGGCCAGGCAGCCCTAGCGGGCCCCCCAGGACAAGGCCCAGCAATTAGGAGGCCAATGAAAGCTCTGGGCAGCAGCAGAACCCTCAGCAGAGTTCTTGGGACAATCATGGATGGGCCACACCTACACTGCAGCCTCACTGGGAATGTTTCATGTCTGAAGTAAACTTTCAAAAGAAGCTGTTTGAGGGAAAGGTGAATTAAACACTCACCCTTTACTGTTCCAGCAAGTCCAAATTCGGATAGAGCATAAGATGAAGATCAGCTCCAAGACTCCTTTGTAATTCATGAGAGACCACTGCACCCCTCAGCAGGGACCCCAAAATATCCATGCCTGCCTCATGGGGCCCAGGACCAGATGATGCCAGGGAAGGAAATGTGCCCTCAGCTCAGGGACGCTCAGCATGGGCTCCCCCAGCCCTCAGGACCCCGCCGCTGGTCACCGCAGCCCCTGCTTGGCTCCTGCCTGCCCACACCGTGGGCATCCCCGGCTGCTCCTGGCCATGGAGCTCGGCCTGTGCTGGCTTTGATGCTGCTACCACCTGGACAGATCTGTAACAACTCCATTTCTTTATTAAAACATCAAATGCAGACCAAGCCTGCCGTGGCAGACAGGGGCTGGCCAACTTCAATCCTGGCTGGGGAACAGGACCAGGGGGCTCAGGGGCAGAGGGTCTCGTTTGGGAGAAGTGGGTTTTGGGAAGGGTTCATGACGGTGCTGGAGCCATGGCAGGGCAGATAGGGGCAGACGTAAAAACTTCGGATAACAGATCGAGAGCATTTTGCCTGAGTTGTTAGGCTCCTCTTCTAGAGATGCACGGGAGCTCCTGTGGAGAGAGGAGGTGGCTGAGGCCCCAGCTGCCAGTGGCACACAGGGAGCCTCCTGCACAGCAGGGCCCAGAGCTGGCAAGGCTCCCCAGCACGGCTGGAGCTGCTGGCACAGCCTGGCCCAGCTGCACAGCTGTCCCTCAAAGCCCTGGCCAGCAGGACACGGCTCTGGGCAAGCTCCCTGGCCAGGAGCGGGCCCCAGAGCGCCTCTGCCTTTCAAGGGCAATCTCATCCCTGCTCTTTCTCCTCCCCACCGTGCTTTGCCTCTGCCCTGTGCCACTGGGGCTGCTCTTGGCCAGGCAGCCTCAGTGGGAGCCAGCACTGGCTGCAGCCCCAGCGGGCCCCCCAGGACAAGGCCCAGCAATTAGGAGGCCAATGAAAGCTCTGAGCAGCAGCAGAACCCTCAGCAGAGTTCTTTGGACAACATGGACTGGCCACACCTACACTGCAGCCTCACTGAGAATGTTTCCTGTCTGAAGTAGACTTTCAAAAGAAGCTGTTTGAGGGAGTGGTGAACTAAACCCTCACCCTTTTCTCTTCCAGCAAGTCCAAATTCGAACAGAGCATAGGATGAAGATCATCTCTAAAATAAGCAGGCCTGCCAGTAACGCCAGCCAGAAGCCTGTTCCCTTACAGAAACCATTTCCAAGGCCCTGCTGGGAATCAAGAACACGTGCTGTGGTTCCAGCTGCACCTGTGGGAGCAATGGGGAGCGTCAGCCTGTGCTGTGCTGCACTGCTGAGCTGGCAGCACGGTGGATGCAGGCAGGACGTTCTCCATTTCCCCCAGAGCTGGGGCCTGCAGGCACCTTGCCGCCCCGTTGGCACAGGCTGTGCCACCCAACAAAGCCCAGCAGGCCGGGAGGAGAGCCCGAGGGCTGTGGAGCTGCTTGGGCAGTCGTTGCTTGGAGGGACACGGGCCAAAGCCATCCCTGAGCAGCCACTGCCACCCCTGGCCCTCCCTGCCCCGTGACAGCTCCCCCAGCCCCAGGGCACAGAGTCAGGCCCTGTCAGGACCCAGTGCAGCCCCTGCCCAGCTGGGAGCCAAGGCCGGCTCTGGCCCTGGGCTCACGGCAGGGCTCCCGCTCGGGGTTGCTCCTGTGCCTTGGGCCTCTGGGCACTCAGGGCCAGCTCTGGAGCAGCTGAAGCGGGAGGGACGTTGGTGCACGAGTCCCCTTTCCCCGGGGCTGTGAACGAGCTCCAAAGGCGCCTCCAGCTTTGGCTGCGGCCGGGCTGTGCAAGGGCAGGCCCTGGGGGAAGAGCTGAAGCCACACAACCCTGCCAAGGGCTAAGCCCTGCTGAGCCCAGCACAGCAATTACCTTCTGAGCCTGTGCCCGTGCCCATGCCTGTGTTTGGCTTGGCCTTCCCTCCTGCAGCAGGGGCTGCCAATCGGCCTCTGCTTCTTTGGGGAAACACCTCCTTCTGTCCTGCCTTTTGGCCCATCACTTGAGAAACAGAAAGTACACCTTAACAGACGGAACAGTTATCCATTACTTTGATGGCATGTTCAGGACGTCATGCTTGTGCAAAATCGGGTAAAATCAACAAATCATCTGGGCTTTTTCAGCTGGGCCAGGGCCCACCCTCCTCCAAACATCTGCCAGTGCTGAGCAGAAGCTGTGAGTGGATCGTGCAGGGCGAGGGCACACACGTGCATGGTTCTGTCCTGGCACCTACAGCGATGCCCCCCTGGCTGAGCTTTGGGCTCTCAGCTGGCAGCTCTCCCAGGGGAAAGGCCTTGACCTACCCTCACCATCTCCCAGAGGCTCAATCCTGAACGTGGGCTGGGAAGCCAGATCACCTTTAGCAACAGGTTCAGCTGCAAAGAAAGGCAGGACACAACAGCTCCAATGGCACTGCTGAAGATTCTCCTTCAGGCCCGAGTGGCAGTGAGGGCACCTGGGTGATTGGTGCCCTCCAAGGCACTCCCTTGGCTCTGCCTTCCACTCAGGAGCAGGGCCAGGGGGACCTCGTGCTTGCAGTGGCCCCACACTGGGATGGAAGGAGCCCCTTGCAGGGAAGTCGGGGCAGAATGGACTCTCTGGAGCTGCTGCAGCTCCAAACCCAGCCCCAGGCAGGGCCAGGCCTTGGCAGTGGCAGCAGGAGCAGCTCAGTCTCCCTGGGGGCAGCAAAGGAGCTGAGAAAGGCTCAGCCCTGGGGCACAGCGCCAGCCCCTTCCCTCTCTGCTCTTCTGTGTGGCTGCACAGAGCACACAGAAGGACACAGTGGCATTGCACACGGGAGGAGTGTGCAATGGACAGCTAAATCTCCCTTCTTCCCGCTGACAGCGATCCTGTAGGATCACTCAGGGCTCCAGAAGGGAGCAGGGCAAGGTTTCCAGAACTCATCAACCTTCAGTGAAATTTAAGGGAACTGGCTCATGAGTAAGCTTTTGCCACACTGACACGGATTATTCTGTCAGGAAAGGTACATTCAGAACATGCCTCCAACATCTGGCAAGGTCTTCAAAGTACAATTCACCAGCATTTCCAAGTAATCCAAGTCATGATCCCAGTCGAGAAGGGAGCACAGATGCTACAGAACCATTTCCATGGTGTGCTGGGATCCCCTTCTCCCTTGGGGAATTGGGCACTGCAAGGGGATGGGGTAAGGCTGTGGGAGCCTGTGCCTCCTGGTCACTCTCCACGCTCTTTGCAGGTCCTGTGCAACATGCCTGGAGGGGCAGCTGGAGCAGCCCGGGGCCCTGGGGCTCTCTCCCTCCCACACAGGAAACCCCCACTAAATTCTTGGGCAAATTTGCAGTGCTACAGCTGTCACTCCCAAACTCTGTCCCTCCCTCCTGCTTACCCACCTGCCCATGGAACAGCTCCCACAGCCCACGGGCACATGGCCAGGCCCTCTCAGGACCCACTGGAGCCTTGATCTCCCCCTCTGCCCTTTCCCCACCATGGGCACCCCGTGCAGCCGCTCCCAGGTTTCGGGACGTGTCTCCCACAGAGGGAGCCCAGCAGGACAGCTCAGTACGCGAGTGCCCTGAGCCTGCTCGGGACAATTCCTCTGGGCTGTGCCCATCTTGTTCGGGTTGTGCCCTCAGTGCCAAGCAGCAGAGAGGGCAGCTCAAGCCTCAGCAGGGCTCAGGCCCAGAGGCATAGCAATTACCTCTTGTGGCTGTGCCTGGCATTGCCTCCCTTCCTGCAGGAAATGCCACCTTCCATAGAGCCTCTCTGTCCATCCCTTGAGAAAGGAAGAGGCACAGCTGGATCAGATGGAATCATTGCACATCCAGGAGGTGGCCTCTTCAGGAGACAATACTTCTCCAAAACATGGAAAAGGAGCAGGAAAATCCTGATCCCCCAGGCCTTTGGGGTTGGCTATGGCCCTCCCTCTACCAAGCAGCCACACCTCAGGATGTGACTGGGGACCAGGAAAATGCAGGGGATCCCTGGTGAGTTTGGGCTGCGTAGCAGCTGATGCCCAATGCCTTCCTGCAGAGGCTGGGGAGAAGCTGCAGCCAGGCCAGGCTGGGAAACAGCCCTGCAGGGCGTGGAAGCAGCAGCGGGGCATCGAGACTGCCATGGATCCCTGCCCGCTGTTCCAGGCACGGCGTGTCCAGATGTGCAGCCAGAGCCCTCGGCTGCTGAGCCCCAGGACAAGGCTGAGGGAAATGCACCCACCATTCCCTTTGAGCAGTTCTCTCACAATGTGCTTCAGGATGCTGTTTGGTCCCTGAAAATTAATGATACTGTTTGGCATTCGGGTGAAGTGGGGAAGCTGAATATTCCGCCCATAAAAATTGAAATACAAAATCCAGACATACCAATCCGAGTAAAGCAATATTCAATATCACTAGAGGGGAGGAGGGGATTAAAAGCACTGATTGAAAGTTTAATACAGCAAGGAATATTAGAACCCTGTATGTCACCCCACAATACTCCCATCTTACTGGTAAAGAAACCTGATGGGAGTTACAGGCTGGTCCAAGACCTGAGGGCAATAAATCAAAGAACTATTACACATTTTCCAATAGTGGCCAATCCATATACTTTGCTGAGTCAATTGCCCCCTAACTACACGTGGTATAGTGTAGTGGATTTAAAAGATGCCTTTTGGACTTGCCCTTTAGATGAGGGCAGTAGAGATTATTTTGCCTTTGAGTGGGAAGATCCGGACACCGGTAGAAGGGAACAGCTCAGGTGGACAGTATTACCGCAGGGATTTACTGAATCACCTAATCTCTTCGGGAAAGCATTAGAAAATCTCTTGAGAACTTCTCAGTTGCCAGAAGGAATTAAATTGTTGCAGTATGTTGATGATTTGTTATTGGCCGGGGAGACTGAAGAAAAAACTAGGAGGAGCACTGTTGATTTGTTGAATTTTTTAGGTGAAAATGGTTTAAAAATATCTAGATCCAAATTACAGTTTGTAGAGTCAGAAGTTAGGTACTTAGGTCATTGGATCAGTAAGGGAAAGAAAAAGCTGGATCCTGAGAGTGCTTCAGGAATATTAAACATGGGAACCCCGACATCAAAAAGAGAAATAAGACAGTTTTTAGGTCTTTTAGGCTATTGTAGACAGTGGATTGAAGGACTTAGTGGAAAAGTGAAATTTTTGTATGAAAAATTGTCTGCCAACCATTTTAAATGGACGGGGGAAGATGAGAAGAGATTTGAAGGGGTTAAAGAAGCTTTATTACAGGCTCCTGTACTAAGCCTTCCAGATCTGGGAAAACCCTTTCAGTTATTTGTGAATACAACTAATCAGACAGCCTACGGAGTGCTGACTCAAGACTGGGCAGGAAGCCGAAAACCAGTGGGCTATTATTCAAAACTGTTAGATCCAGTTAGTAAAGGCTGGCCAACATGTTTACAGGCTTTAGTAGTGACTGCATTACTAGTGGAAGAGGCCCGGAAAGTAACCTTTGGTGCACCTTTGGAAGTATACACCCCTCACAATATCAGGGGAATTTTAGCACAGAAAGCTGAAAAATGGTAAACGGATAGCCGAATACTGAAGTACAAGGCTATCTTGATTACTTCCCCTGAGTTAGAATTAAAGGTGACACAAGTGCAGAGCCCTGCTCAATTTCTTTATGGGGAGCCAGGGGAACAGCTGGTACATGATTGCATAGAGGTTATAGAATTACAAACAAAAATATGTCCAGATTTGGGAGACCAAGAATTGCAAAGGGGAGAAAAGCTATTTATAGATGGGTCATCCCAGGTGGTAAGTGGGAAAAGAAAATCAGGTTATGCTATAATCAGTGGGGAAGAGCTTGAGGTAAAGGAATCTGGTCCCCTTAGTCCCTCCTGGTCAGCACAAGCTTGCGAACTTTATGCACTACTCCGTGCATTACTAATACTAAAAGGGCAAGAAGGGACTATTTATACAGACTCCAAATATGCTTTTAGTGTAGTACATACTTTTGGAAAAATTTGGAAGGAAAGGGGACTTATAAACACTCAAGGGAAAGGGTTAGTACATGAAGGATTGATAATTCAGATACTTGAAGCTTTAAAAGGCCCAAAGAAAATAGCAGTGGTTCATGTGAAGGGACATCAGAAAGGGAGGGATATTAGAGTCAGAGGAAATAATCTGGCTGATGAAGAAGCAAGAAGAACGGCTTTAAGAAAAAGGGATTCTAAAATCATGACCTTGCAAGAAACAGAAATTCAGCAGGAGATACCCTCCCTTTCACTAGCAGAAGTGGCAGCTATAAAAAAGTTGGGAGCAACATTTAAGGAGGGAAAGTGGATTCTTCCTGATGGCAGAATTATGATGCCAAAACCAGTGGCACGTCAAATTTTAGATAACTTACATAGACGGACACACTGGGGAACAAGAGCCCTTTGTGATCATTTTTTAAAATTTTATGGGTGTACAGGGATATTTGAAATTGGAAAACAAATTACCCAGGGGTGTCTCACCTGTCAAAAGGTAAATAAAAAGGTGTTGAGGAGCCCTCCCTCTGGAGGACGAAAAACAGCCTACAGGCCACTTGAAAAGATCCAGGTTGACTTTACAGAATTGCCTAAAGTAGGTCGGTGGAAATATTTGTTAGTTATAATAGATCAATTGACTCAGTGGGTCGAGGCATTTCCAGCAGCTCAGGCTACAGCTCAGACGGTGGCTAAAATATTATTGGAACATGTAATTCCAAGATTTGGGTTAGTGAGGGTTATTGATTCAGAGCAGGGTACGCATTTCACTTCTAAGATAATTAAGGACTTGACTCGGGCTTTGGGAATTGCTTGGGAATATCATACACCATGGCACCCTGAGAGCTCAGGATGGGTTGAAAGAATGAATCAAACTATTAAGCAACAATTAACCAAATTGATGATAGAAACAAAATTTCCCTGGACCAAGTGTCTCCCTTTGGCTTTATTAAACATCCAAACTAAACCCCATTCTGAGACTGGAATTTCACCATATGAAATGTTATATGGAATGCCCTATCCTCAAGGTATGAAAATGGACCCCTTGGTAGTTAGGGATAGAACCATCCAGGGATACATAACAACTATTGCAAATAATTTAAAGGAATTAAGGGAAAAAAGAGTTTTAGCTCAAACAACTCCCCTGGATTTTCCAATCCATACTATTCGACCAGGACATCATGTAGTAATCAAATGCTGGAGGGGAGAGAGTTTGGAGCCACGGTGGGAGGGACCATTTTTAGTTCTGCTGACCACCGAAACTGCAGTTCGAACAGCAGAGAGGGGTTGGACACATGTATCACGAGTAAAAGGGCCAATACCTGATTGGAAAATTGTCTCAACACCAGGGGATTTAAAGGTAAAATTAAGAAGGACTTAGAAATTAGGTAGGTTTTTTTCCTACAGAAGAATTGGAGTAAGAACGTAATTTATGACATAGCAACAGAAGTCATGTGATAAAATGGTCGAATTTAAGTTGATTTTATTAACCCTAATTTGTTAAGAATGGACTAGGCATCCTGGAGAGGCTGCCAACTAAAATTCCCTTGAGCTTGGAAGCAGAAGAACATTGGTGGAAAAGAATAAAAGACTTCCTTAATTGATGGGAACAGCCTAAAAGGATCGAAGATCTCCTCCAAGGTCACCCACCTGCAACACTAGTGGAATTGCAATCCTAACAACTGAGATTGATAACACCTGTTGTTGAAGGGGTCTAAAGACAAGTAAAACATTGGGAGTGCGGTAAACATGGTTTAAGGTGTCATCCCTGGATGTGTATCGTTTGCACACTTTGTTTTGACTCATGGTGGAGAGTAATTAGGAAGGAAGAGAAGGAAAGACAATTGACTTGCTTGTTTTGCTATGGTTATGTATTTAGCCGGCTAACTATAGAACGAATTGCTAGTGATTTTTTTGGGATACCTTTGAGACTGGGAGACGGGACCCTTCCAGCAGCAATTGGATTAATAGAGAACTTAGATCAATTGGTTCTTGCTTTATTTGCTATAGCACAAATAAGAGAACGAGCAATTCACAATCATATAGACCACTGTCTTATAATTGATAATTGTTGTGGAGAAGAAGTTTATATACCACATCATAGACGCATTCCAGGGGCACATTGGCGTCACGAGTGTGCCTATTGGAGACGGAGATTTAATAAACTCCCTGCTCTGGAAGCAGAAAGATAATTAGTAAATCTTACTGTAGTTGGCAAATCCCTGAAATTTTGGAGTATATGAATTTATGGGGTTCTGGCCTAACCTTTTCCCTGTTCTTTTCATTTTAATCATTCATTCTTAACTAGCCAGAACAAAGAAATGGCATTTAAAAAGGGGCAAGCAAACTCTGTGGGACTATGGGTACCGAGGAAACCAAAAGCACCAATGACTAGATCCCAGGGTATTACCTTTGCTACCGAGAAGACTGGCATCTCGGCCCTTGGTTGCAACCCAAGGGGCCTTGAGAAAGGTAGAAAGGCAGATTTCCTGAGGATTATTTTCACTGTGATTATTCTGGTACCCTTGGCGGCTGGCCAAAGCCAGAAGGCCATACTGAACAGAGTTTCGGCAATGAAAAAGCAACCAGAGCAAAAACAAGTCCCAGCAGTTTTAATATTTGTAACTATTGCAATCACTCTGTGTGGATTAAGGACAAGATGGAATCTGTGTTTGTGATACATCTGTATGTTAGTTCTGCCTGCTACAATCGCAGCAGCTTTATAGATGTTTGTGTTAAGGAAGATGTATTGGGTAGGGAAAAATTTGGGATATAATGGGCGAGCTCCTTACCCCCATGGTGATCAAATTTGCCCTCAATATGAAAGATTTGTTTGTTTTGAAAAAGATGATAATGGAAAGGATCCAAGCATTGGCATGGGAAATTGGGCACTAAAAGAAAAATTGAAAGAGAAAAAAAAAGAAGAAAAAGAAACAAAGGAGAATAGAGGAAAGAACAGGAGAAAAGAGTCAACAGAATTGGCTGAATTGTATAAACAGCTAAAACAGTATTACAAAGATTGGGATTTGCCAGCCTCAAATAAGAATCTGTTTGTGGGATTGATGCAAGAGATTGCTACGGAATTGGGATTATCCAAATGTTGGATTTGTGGAGGTCTAAAAATGGCTGAAAGATGGCCATGGAAAGGTGAGAGCTTAGCTCCAGAGCAATTTTTAAAGTGGAACCACACCCAAATTTCTGAATTTACAAAATACAAAACATTGAAGAGACCTGAAGGATGGATTTTAAGCCATCAAGTAATTGGAATTATTTGTATAACTCGAGAAGGAAGGAAATTTAATAAAATAGTAGGGCATACTCCTTGTAAATCCACGTTGGTGGTTAATATGGATGATCGTTCAAAAATCTGGCGACCTAAAAACCCCGCTGGATATTGGGGACCAATAAAAGAAATAAATTGTGAATGGGATGAACAAATTAATTTATGCTGGTACAGAAGTCCTGGAGCTAACCCCTACCAATCCATCGACAGCCTGAGGTCTTATTGGGAACAACCAGAGAAAACTGATAAGAAATGGAAAGCCCCAGATGGGATATATTGGATTTGTGGGCAACGAGCATACAGTGAGTTACCTCAAAAATGGGGAGGAACCTGTACCTTGGGAATAATACAACCCTCCTTCTTTGTTCTACCAAGGTCTAGGAGCAATGTGTTAGGAACTCCCCTGTATGAAACCCTGCAGCAGAATAAAAGAGATTTGAGTCTCAACTTTCCAACAGCAGGAGGGAACCAAAAATGGGGGGAGGATGAATGGCCTGCAGAACGAATTATAGCATATTATGACCCAGCAACATGGGCTCAGGATGGGTCATGGGGATATAGGACCCCAGTTTATTTGTTGAATCGATTAATAAGGCTCCAAGCAGTAGTGGAGGTGGTGTCAAATCACACCTCCGATGCTTTAAAATTGTTGGCCAAGCAATATACACAAATGCGGGCGTTTGTGTATCAAAACAGGATTGCCCTAGACTATTTGTTAGCAGAAGAAGGAGGAGTTTGTGGGAGATTTAATGAATCTGAGTGCTGTGTAGAAATTGATGATTATGGGGAAGCTATCACAGAACTTGCAGAAGAAATTAAGAGGGTGGCTCATGTGCCAGTACAAAAGTGGAATTCAATTTTAAAAGCAGATTGGTGGGACAACCTCTTTGGAGGTGTTTGGTGGAAAAAGTTGGGGTTCATGTTGTTATGTTCAGTTTTGGGACTTCTGTTTCTGCCTTGTATGATTCCGTGTTTTATTAGGTTGATTCATTCAGTGATTCAGGGGATGCAGATTACAACTATGTCTCAAGATTCTGAACCCCAAGGAAAAAGAAAACCAAAATCTATAATGGTCCTAACAGCTAAATCGACACAGGTAAAAGAACAAGGACCTAAAGAGATTGAAATAGCCCAAGAAATGTTGACCAAATTTGAAAAAGAGTGTGAAAAATTAGAGGCAGCAGCAGAAATGCTGGAAAAGTTTGAAGCTGAAAGGAGACAATGAGAGAATCAAAATTTTGAAGAATATAAAGGTTATCAAGGCACAGCCTTTTAAATACAGCACGAATCAATGATCAAAAAAGAGAAATGGGGGATTTGTGGTAAATAAGTATGATTCGTGCTGATAAAAATTGAAACTGCACTCAGTATTGATACAGTAACTAATACTTGGAAATAATAGCAGTAGTAATGCCAAATTTGGAAATAATTAAATAAGTTAAAAAGTTGTAATGCCAAAGAGGAGAGGGAAAGGAGGGGCTCCACCCACCCCCTTCCCAGCAGATGTTCTCAAGGACCACAGGAAAGAAGCTGAAGATACAGTTGCTAAAAATGACCAAGAACCTGGTTGGGTCCAAGAAAATGTTAATTATAAGGGACTTATTGCTTTGATATGTAGATGCAGTGATATGTTAGTCTTGGCTTACACTGTACTGGCTTGGTGCGCATGTGTAACCCAAAGGTGAATTAAAGGACAATGAGGAAGACTACAGGGCCTTCATCAGTGACGACCCCCAAAGACTTGTGCAACCACCAAACCGAGTGGTGGCGCATGCGTGGTAAACGTGGTAATGAAGGCGGAGACAGAAAAGTGACGAACTGAAAATAGGAGGAGATGGCATTCACATATGGCATATAAGGGGTGATTTTCACTTGGCAAGCTTGTACGTGAAGTGGCAAGGGTCATTGAACCCTGCACTCCGTACCCCGCGGTATTTTTTTTGCTTATGCACTATTATTGGAACCAAATTATCCCTTATTTTAATCAAATCATATTGTATCCAATTTTATATTTTTCATTTTAATTATCTCATTAAAATTGTTATTACTTTTAATATTGTTTGGTTCTTTTTAATGAGGGGATAATTGGGCAAACATAACATTAATGTAAAATGCAAGTGCAGATCTGCAAGATGATAAACAATTTAGGCAACTGGTGATGCATCTTTCTAAATCACTCTCCTTTCTCTTTTAAAATACTGATTTAGGTGCATTACCTTGCTTGTTGTCGCTTGTCACTAAAACCAAGCGACTATTTTTATTGAATGTATCATCCAGCACTGTGGTTCCTTCATACTCACGTAAAAGAAGATCATTATTTCCAGTGGTGTGTCCTTTAAATCGCCTCAGTCAATTGGCAGAACACCAGGAGGCCCCTGAGGAGCCGGGTGCTGGGAAGCCCTGAGGAATTGGGTGTCAGAGGGCACAAGCAGCCCCCAGGCAGCCGCCTTGTCCCTGGCACCCGGCTGCTCTGGCGCTTGCCCAGAGCGTCTCCCAGGCCTGTGGCAGAAGCCCTCGAGGCCGGGCCTCAGCAGGATCGTGGGGGCACCCCTGAGGTGCCCAGGCTGGGCTGGCTGGGCACAGGGAGGGCAAAGCTCCCCTGCTGGGGCATGGCATGAGGGAGTGGGAAGGCCGAGAACCTGAGAATTTACCCCCAAATGTTCTGGCTTTGCCGTAACTTTTACCTCAGGTTTTGTCACAAAACGATCTCTATGTGCCCTCTAGAAATCATTCTGACTTTTTCTCAAAAGTGATTTTTTCCCCAAGAGATCACCTCAGATCTTCCTGCTCAAATATTCACTACATGTACTCGACATATCACCTCTGATTTCATTATTCTCACAGTCCACTGATTACCTCAACTTGAAAGCCCAAATGTTCATTCCATACCCTACAGGTGACACCAGGTAATTCCAGCATTCCTGTGCTAAGAAGTTCTGTCCCTCTAAGCTACTGCAGCTTCACCCCTGGCAAAGTGAAATACTCCCTGGTGCTGAGCCAACGCTGCCCCACGCTCCTCGGTGTGTCTGAGCGCAGGGCAGCCCCGGGACAGCTCCCCCAGGGCTTCTGGAAGGCCGCCCGGCGCCCGGCCCCGCGGGGCGGCCCCAGCGGGTTCGAGTTGCCGCCCGCGGCTGAGGGGAGCGGCGGGGCGGGGCCGCCCGCGGCTGAGGGGAGCGGCGGGGCGGGGCCGCCCGCGCCTGGGCGGGAAACGCTCCCTGCGGCTGAGGGGAGCGGGCGGCGGCGGCGCAGCGGGGACCGGCCCGGCCCTGCCATGTCCCTCAGGGCGAGCCCACGGCCCCTCAGCGGCCCTGGCGTCCCTTCAGCCAGCGGCATGTGCGCTCAGCCACACGCGGCGTGCCCGTGTCTCCCTCAAGTGACGCTCCCGTTCCCTCAGTGACGCCGCCGTACCCTGAGGGACACGACTGACAACCACCTCCCCTCAGGGACTCTCACTGGCCTCAGTGGCATGCAGGGCATCTGCACGCCATTCAGAGATGGCATGATGGCACCTCAGCCACACACAGGACATCTGCCTTCCCTTCAGTGACACAGAAGGCACCTGCAACCTGCTGGGGAAGCCTCAAGTCTGCTCATTGGTCCCCTGTGCCCTCAGCATTGGGACACCCAACTTTCCCTCAGTGACCCTCACGTCCCATCGGCATATCAAGAGGCATCAGCCACTCTGTAGGTGACTCAGAGCAAGTGACTTGGCTCACGGTTGCCAGGGGCCGGCCGCAGGCAGAAATCTATCAGAGCTGGGGAAAAGGCTCTGGCTCTGCTTACAGGGTGGGCTGACGGCCGGGAGAGCTCCATTTCCCCCTTGTGAAGTTGGAGACAGGGCCTTTCACCCTCCTTATAGGGCTGCCCCTCTCTGCAGGCAGCCAAAGCAGCACGACAGCAACAGGCCGAAGGCAGCAAAGCAAAGAGCCCGCCCAGCACACAGGGAGGTGGCCCAGTGGAAAGGGCAGCATGGTACCCTGAAGGTGCCAGCCACACTCTCATGTGTCCCTGCCCTGGGAATGCCAGGAATGCCCTTTGTCTAGAGGGCCTTTCTGTGGCCCCTCTGGGCTCAAAGCTGCTGCTCTTCTGGCCCAATGGGGCCTAAAGCCACAAAGCTCGGCCTCCCCCACAATGACAGGAGTAAGACAAGGCAAGCAGGCAGTGGTGCTCAATGCCTAAGGCTGAGGGGCCGGGGTCTCCAGTCTGGAGCACAGGGAGGGCACACGCCCAGCCCCACAACTCCTGGCCTCACAGCCCTGATAGGCTGGGACCAGGGTTCCACACCTGATTCCAGGGGATCCCTCCAACCACCCACTGAGGAAGCACCAGAGCAGCCTGCTGTCAGGATCAAGGGGGCTGCCAGGGGGCTGCCTATGGCCTCTGACAGCCCATTGCTCAGGACATGCCAGCGCCCCAACCCCTCAGGGGCTACCCCAGCCCGGCCAAGCTGCCCGGCAGCAGTGCCGCAGCCCCATAGCAGCTACAGAGCAGCCCCACAGCAGCTCCAGAGCAGCCCCGTCCAGAGGCACCTGGGAGCGCTCAGCAAGGCAGCCAGCAGCACACGGGCAGGAGGACACGGCTGGCGCTTCCTGCCTGGCACAGGGCTTGTGGCCATCTCAAGGCACTGCTCTGGCAGTGATCCCCGCAATTCCGGCCCCTGCCCAGCTGCTCTGTGGGCAGCACAAAGGCTTCAGCAGAACCACCAAAGGCAAAGGGGCTTCTGGCCATTTTCCCTGCAGCACTGCACGACTGGGCAGCTGGCTAAATACAAGCACCCTTTTCCCTTCTTCTCCCACGCCATACGGACCCTGGGCAGCAAAGAAATCACCTTAGAGCCTGTATATTAAAAGACATTCTATATTTACAAACGATAAAAAATGCAAAGGAAGAAAAGAAACATTATAAAGAAAATGAAAATCCCCGCTGGCTCACGTTACCCCAGCAAAGAGGGCCTCCTGGATCAGGTCTCTACAGAGCTCCAGCAGTGCAGCCACCCAAGCCCTGACAGACGAGGTCGAGTGATCCATGCATTGCGCAGCTGATCGTGCAGCCTCTGGAAGATGGAATATCGGCCATGCTGTGTTGCTCGGAGGACATGCAGTGTTTGAAATGCCAGCTCTGACAAGGGACTGCTCATGTCTTTCGTCAGGCGTTCAAGGGCTGCAAGAGAGAGGAAGAGAGCCAAGGTCAGATCCCGGAGCTGCGGGAAGCCGAGGAGAGACCCCTGCAAGGGCCATCCCAGCCGGCTGTTGCCATGGCCAGGAGGGAGCAGGGAGCAAGGGGATCAGCCCAGAGCTGCCGGCCACAAATGGCCCACGTGGCCCTGAAATGTCAGTGTGCTCTGCCCACGGGAGAAGAGCCCTCCGCAGCCGGGGCAGGGCTTGCAGCTCTCCCCCTGGCAGCCCCCGCAGTCAGCCCGCTGCCCTCACTCACCAGTGCAGATCAGCTGCAGCTCTTGCTGCTGCCCCCTCAGGTGCCGCCCGGCCATGCCTGTGAACACAGAGCCTGTCACGGCCCCAGCGGCACAGCTCCCTGCCAGCGGCGCTGCCGGCGCTATGGCCGCACGGGCTGCTGGCCCGGCAGGGCTCAGCCCGGCCCTTGCCTGACGCTGCCGCCCCAGGGCACGGCTGCCAGAGGGCGGCAGCAGCAACGCCCGGGCCAGGCGGGGCTCCACGGCGCCGGGCACGGCTGGCGCTGCCGGGGCAGCAGGCGGGGCTGGGGCTGAGCAGTGGCGGACCGGGCTGGGGAGGGATCCCGGGCTGGTGGCTCACCCATGAACCTGATGGCCACCTCTCGCAGGGGCTCCTGTGGGCTGCGCAGGTAGCGCCGGGCCCAGCGCAGGTGCTGGGCCGCTCTACTCCTGTCGTGTGCCAGCTGCAGAGAGCGGCAGGAGGGAAGGGTTGGCGCGGGCTCAGCCCCTGGGCTGGACGCTGCCTGCGCCCAGCCCTGGCCTCCCCTGGCCACACAACCCTGAGGCGCAGCCAACAGCCGCTGGCCAAGGGCTCCCGAGGGCAGGGGCAGAGGGCCGGCTGCTGCCCGGGGAGCCGCGGTGCTGGCACGCACCCCCACCAGGCGGGGCTCCATGGGCACCTGGCTCGGGCCCACGGGAGCCTGGAGAAGAGCCTGCACGGCCTCTGGCTGCAGCAACCGGCAGGGGTACAGCTGTTGGGCCCGCACACTGAGCACCGCCCTCAGGGGCCTTCTCCATGCTGAGCCTGGGGATTCCCGGCCCTCCTTACCAGGCTGTCTACGAACATGTACAGCTTCTTATCCTTCACCATTTTGACAAGGCCCCTCCTCTTCAGGAATTTGGCCGCGCAAAGCAGCATTTCCGCGGAAGCCTGGGGAACAGCAAACATGTGCAGATGTCCGCACAACCCAGGGTAAAAGACCTGAGAACCAGTGTCATAACCTGGAGCAGGCTGCAGCCTGCAAGGTACCAGCACAGGAGGCAGCCCAGCACTCTCCCAGGGGGACTGCAGCTGGCCACAAATCCTCACCTCAGCAATCATCTGATTCTCATCATAGCAGTGGAAGTAGAGTGGGACCAGGCTCTGGCTCACGTGGGACTTCAGGGCCTTTCTTCCATCTTCTGTTACTAAGTCCAGCATCTCTTGGAAGACACACATGGAGCTCAGCTGCACCTGGATATCATCCTGTATGAGAAGAAGGGCAAAAGACCTGAGCATCAGCTGCTTCAGGCCCCCCAGGGCACGGGCCTGCATCTCCACAGGGCACCAAGTGTCCGGGCAGCAGCCAGTGGCCGTGGCTGTGGGCACAGAGCCTTACATGGTCAAAGAGTGGCAGGAGCTCCTCAGCCAGCTCCAGGGCAATGGGGGTGGGTATTGGGGCACCATTATCCAGCAGCAAATATCTCAGAAGAAGAATGGTCATTCTGATCATGTCGCTTTCATTTTCCTCTAGGAGCTCCACTAGACTTTCAGTCAGGCTCTGCATTTTTTCAGCCTGTGTGGAACACAAGTTTGTGAAAGGCCACCCTGCTGCCACAGGGCCCAGAGGCCAAAGGCCTGTCCCGAAGCACTGGGGCAGCTGGAGCGGGAGGCAGGAGAGCTGGGAGCAGCTGCCCCAGCGCCCGAAGCCCAGGCAAGGCCAAGCGACTGCGTTGCCCAGCCCCACGCTGCCTGCACGGCTTCAGCCACTGCCCCCTTCTCACCATGGAGGGATTCTTGCCCAGCACTACGAGGCCTCGGAGTGCCAAGCGACGCCTCTCCCTGTCTTCGCTCTGCAGGTTCTGTGCCATGATCTGCAGAACAGTGTCACTGCGTTCCCTCAAGTCCAGGCACTCGAGGACCTGAAAGGCACAGGGCAGTGACAGGGAGCCGGCCGGCAGGAGCCCAGAACCTCACAGGGCTGGGCCCAGGCAGCAGCACAGGGCACGGGCACCGTCCTGGCAGCTGTGGCTGTGAGAGGGCAGAGAGGTGGGAGGCAGCTCAGCCAGGCAGCGCTGGCCTTGAGGCTCACCTCCACAAGGAATGCCAGGGCAGGCAGATCCGTGCATGGCTCCCGTGTTCTGAGCAGCCGGAGCAGGTAGCGAAAGATCCGGGAACAGGAGGGTATGGAGACGCAGGACATCTCCCTGGCGGGAGAAAAAGTCAGCAAGAATGTGAGCCAGGAGAATAGAACCTGTCCCAGGAGTGATTCACACAGGTCAGGTCTTTCTCCAGCAGCCTGCAAGCGCACTTGGGCTACTTCAGAGGCTGCTCTTTTGGCCACCCTCCTCTCCCAGATTTTTCCAGTTTCCTTGGCCGTCCCTCAGTGACAAGGCCCTCTGGCCCATGACCGCGGGCACTGTGTGGGTCACTCTGAGCACAGAGCAAAAATGTCAGAGGCAGTGGGGAGAAGGGGGTCTCACCTGGCCAACAAACCCACAGCAAAGTGGCGGGTCTCAACAGAGAGCAGCGTGTCCCAGCCACACCTCCGTTCCATTGCCACCACCACATCGTTGTACTGCTTTTGGCAGAGCAGGGACTTCAGGGTCTGCACTGCAAACCTGTGTGCACAGCAAATCCCAGGTCACACTGGCACCACTGGCTCCTTCCCAGGCCACATGGCAGGGACAGGAGGAGTGGCATGGAGCCCCTGTTGGGGCTGGTGGCAAGGCCGTGCTCTTCCTGGCATCGCTTCCAGAGTGTATTGACCTCCTCTGGCATCTCTTCTGTGCTTAGAAACACTTGGAATAGCAGATGCACAAACAGGCGGGGGAAATAGACCTTTAACATGCATGGGACAGGGAGCTCCTGGAGGATCTTCCACATCACCACGGTTGCCTGCAAAGGACAAAGGCCCTGAGACAGCGCTCAGTGCCGAGGTGTTTGTGTGGCAGGGCCCGAGCGTGGCAGGGAGAGGCCCGGAGAGAGGCAGGGGGAGCACGGGGCCTGGTGGGCCTGAAGCTGCCCCTGGGCCAGGTTTCAGGGCAGCTCCTGAGGCAGGGAGATGCAGTGGGGGAAGGAGGATGGAGAGCTGCTGGAGAGGCGGCCTTGGGGCCAGCAAAGGCCAGTGTCAGAAACTCACAGCCAGGGCAAAGACACCCGTTTCATCCCTATCGGAGGTGCACGTGCTGTGCTCTGGCCAGCTCTCCAGCACATCCAGGAGGATCAGCAGTGCCAGCTCCGCAGTCCTGGCTGAGCCCATGATGGTCTTCCACATGGTCATGGCAGCTCTGTGGGGTTAGAGCAATGTCTCAGGGGCGTCTCAGACACAGCCCCAGGGGGAGCTGAGCTGGCTGCCAGTTCTGCCTCTGCCCACTGGCCCTGGCCAGCAGCAGCCAGGCAGCCCAGCCCTGTGGGGACAGAGCCCTGAGGGGCAGCAAGGCAGCATGGCAGCAGGCTCGGGGGCTGACGTGCCAGGGCTGGGAAAGGCAGCACCCAGAGGGCCCTGGGAGTCTCTGTTGGTCACACACCTGGGCCAGGCTGTACAGGGTGATGGGCTGGGGAGGCCTGAGCCCTGTGGGCAGGTGGGCCCCATACCTGTCACAGGACGGGGCCACACGCAGGAGCGTCATCACTGTGTCATGTGGCTGTGCTTCAGCGAGATCCAGCAGGGCATTGTCCAGCCTGTGTTCGTCACAATCATTGGCCATGATCCACTGGTGGATGTACCTCACCATGGCGGGCACCTGGAGAAGGCACAGGGAGACTTGGAAAGCTGCCAGAGGGAGCAATTTTCACAGCTTCCCCAGAGAAGTGCTTCCCTTCCCAGCGCACTTCTATGTGGCCCCAAATGCTCACAGCAACCAGCATGCGTGGCCTGGGAGGCCAAGCAATTCCTGGGGGGATCAAACCTTGGCCACAGGCTGCTTACTTGGTTTCCAAAGTAAAAATTTTCCTCTACAATCATAGATAGGAGGCCAGCGCTGGACTTGGTTTGTAAGGTGGGTGAGTACGGTCTGAACCCAGTTTCCCTGGCGATGGTCTCTTCCTCCTGAATTCTCTTCATGAATTTGCAGACAAGCTGTAGGAGAAGGGCAGGAAGCCGGGGGTGTTGCATGGAGTGCTGCACTCACAGTGCTGGGCTGAGCAGGGACAGCAGGCCCAGCCCAGGTCAGGGTGGCTGCAGGTACCTGCACTGTACTGTGGAAGCCGCGATGGCTGGATTCCTCCTCTTGTGTGCGCTCCAGGGCTGCATCTGGCAAAGAGCGAGTGCAGCCAGAGCTGAGGGGCTGCAGGAGAGGCCGGAGAAGACAGCCCAGCCCTGCGCTCCCCAGGCAGGGAGACCCCCGTGATGGCCCAGGGGATTCAGCAGGGCCACTGCGGGTTGTCTGCCCGGCCCCTTTTCTGTCCTGTCCTTGGGTATGTCCCCAGGGGATGGCATGGCATAGCATGGCATGGCATGGCATGGCATGGCATGGCATGGGGTCAAGCCGGCTGCAGGCACCATTCCTGATGCCCAGCTCTGCCACTCACCCTCCTGTGATAGCTGGAATGGCACCACCTCCTCGGTCTCCAGTGCTGGAGCAGCTCCAGGGCCTTCTTCCTCCTCCTCTTCCACCCAGGCCAGCTTGGGCACTCTCGGCGGTCTCTGCTCCATATCTCTGACTGGATTGATGGCAACTTGCAGGAGAGATGCCTTGCAAAACCTCCAGGTCACCGAGCCGTGCAGTTGTACCTGGAAGGCACCTTCAAGAGGGAAGCCTCAAGAAGGCTGCAGGACAGCAAATCCTGCACTTGCTCTCAAGGGCTCCTGCCACAAGGACAGGAGACTCCTGTCAAGGACTGTGGTTTGGCCTTGATGGGTCCTGCAGAAGGAAAACCTCGGGGAGATCACAGGGCAGCACGTCCTGTGGTCTGGCCTCTAGCTCAGCTGCAGGAACAATGCCTCGGAAAACCTCCGGGTGGGACTCGAACGAGTGCGCTGTGCGGGGTCTCCTCACGGCACTGCTCTGTCCCGTCTTGTCCCGTCGCGTGCTCCGAGCACTGTGGCCTGTTCCTGTCACCGCCAGCTTCTTTGTCACCACGTGTCACAAAGGGCCCTTGGACACCCGGTTCCATGTCACAGTCACCGTGCTGCACCGTGTCACAAAGGGCCCTTGCACGCACTGCCGCCAGCCCTGGGGCTGCCCCCAGCCCAGCCAAAGTGGCCCAGGCTGGAAGGAATGCCTGGCCCCAGGTGTCTAAGGCAGCCCCACACGATCTTTAGGAAGGGCTCAGAGCATCAGCAAACGCTGCCCTGCTCTGCGGGCTCAGGGCAGCAGAAGGAGCCCCCAGGGCTGCCGACCCAGCCGCGCTGGGAAGGGCACGGGGCCTTCCAGGGAAGCTGCCATGGCCTCCTTGGGACACGTCCCGGTCCCTGGCCATCCTAAACTCGTGGGTGTGACTCGCACAAGGAACGTGTGGGCCCGGGCACCAATGCTGCTCTGAGCCCTGGGGCCCGGGCAGCGCTGCAATCAGCAGCTGGGGCAGAGTCCATGCCCAAGCAGAGCTGCCACCCCCCGAGCCCTGGCAGCGCTGGTGCCCGTCTCCTGCCCCAGAGACCTGTGCCCCCGGGGGACTTCTGTGCCACGTGCATTGGGGGCTGTGCTTCTTCCTGCAGGGGCTGATGGCCGGAGCAACTGGAGCAACTGCTGGGAATGTTAGCATTGAAAACACTTAATCACGTAGGGATTATATGCGGTGCTTTTTATTAAAGAGCTCTGGGAATCGGGGTATATTGAACCCAAATCTGATTCCGACCAGACATCCGAAAGGATCATGTTTTATACTCTGTCTTTATAACACTTTCATGTTAATTAATAAACTTATATTGTTCTATTGTATACATGAATTTCGCCTTTCTCTGAATTTCCAGCATAGTTTCTCAATATTCTTCTTATGGTTATATAATAATTACATTTAATTACTAAATCATCATCACATTTACCAATTATATAATTCATCATGCTGCTTACACAGGTGCAGTTGATCTGGGAAAGCACAAAGCCTAACATTTTAGATTCTATCTTTAACTTTTTCCAGGGCTCCACTATCATTCTCCTCCCTTTGAAAGCATTTTCACTTCACTCTAGGTGTAAATGTTTTCACTTGATACAGCCCTTTATTCTTCAGTTCATACTTGGTACATCAAATCCAGGGTTGATGTAAACATTGTCGTGGATGCTGTTACGAACTGGAGAACCAGAAGATGGTGGGTGTGAACCTCGTGTTAGTGCCTTTTTTATCCTCTGGTTCCAGGATGTTTTCTTCTGTATCCCTCCCTTTAAGATGCTGTCAACTAACCAAATTGCTAAGAATACAATTAGTAAGATTTTCACACTTTCAATGATAGATTTTAATTCATGAACTCACATTCCACCCTAATCCTTTAAAGATTTCTCCTAACCAGCTTGTAGCCAAATCCTTTTGCTCTTCTTGTGCTTCATGCTCTATTTGTTTTAACTGATTGATATCATATTCTACATCTGCAGTTACATTTGGGATATGAACGCAGCAATGATCAACTTGTCCCTTTAAAAATCCACATACTCCATGCTCTTTCAGGAGTAACATATCTAGGGCTAATCGATTTTGTAAAGTCATTTTTGTGGTGGCTTGTAATTGTATATTTAATTATTTAAATCCTTCCCGGGTGACTGTTGCCAGTCTACCTACCTGACCTGTAAGTTTGTATAGCATCTCTCTACTCTGATAGTTTGCTATAGGACCAAGCAATGACTCTAGCGCCCATCCAAATTTCACTCCACTAGAGGGTTCTTGCCAAATGTCATCTGGATTTTCATTGTCTAGAACTTCTTGTCTTGCTCTTATCTGCAGATATTCACGTTTTCCATTAAATGGGGACTTTTTCCAAATTGGACATAAGGTTGGGAGGCCTAAAGTAATCTCCTTTACTTTCCCGTCCACAGGCAGATATGTTGTCCAGGTACCATCACTTGCTGCCCATACAAATTGTCCTGGACGTCAGACTGTAACCCTGGTACACCCTATAATTACTCTGTAATTCACTCTGCCTTGTTTATGTTTGATCCCTCTGCAAGCACAACCAATTTGTAGGGCTATTGCCAGGGGTGGCATCTGTTTTATCTCTACATCATCTGAAGTGCAGTCGTAAGTTTTATTACATGCCCACCAACTTACTTTGTCTGCCCTCGTTCTGCTACTAGTGTCAGTGTTTGTTATTGCTGGATCTGTTTCATTCTCAGGGCCTTCCCACTTAATACACCAAGGGGTGTTTGCCATATACTGGAATCTTTGAAGAATACTCACAGACCACGCACTGTCCCAAGGCTCTATCTGATCTTTCCTATCCTTGGCCTCACATTTCCATACCAGAGTGGTTTCTGTATCTTGCCTCGATTCGGGTACCTGTTTACATGTAATAGTTTTGTTCTTTTGTATTTCAGGTAGTTTTGATGTTATGATTCCCCAATTTACTAGGTCTCCTGCTGCCTTTGGTATTGGCAGACAGGCAGTTATTCGACTGGTGTTTTGCATTTTGGCAAAATCTTTGACTAATCCAATCATTACATTCTCAGCCCAAACTGCATTAGAAACCTTTATCACCTGTGTTTCTGTTTGTACCTCTCTCTTCATTCTAGAATGAGGAGTGGTAAGTTGATCATTTTGCATTCCACATCCCAAAGACATTAATAACCATAACGTTAGCACAATTACTGATAGCATTCTGAAAGCAATTAAACACATCTTATCTGCAGCCTTTGTTCATTCCAGAGTTTATACAGTCTGTGATCCAGGATGGACTTTCTTCACTCGGGTATAGTGAATCCAGGGGTCCACGCTGGCTACTTTGACTGCTGTAAAGGTGGTCAGTAGTACCTGATGGGGTCCACTCCACTTTTCTTTCAGCGGTTCCTCATTCCAATTCTTGATGTACACCTCGTCTCCTGGATGTATGTTATGGGTTCTCGAGAGTCAGTGGTCCATTCCACACGAGGATACTCCGGAGCCGAGCTAAAGTTTTCCCAAGAGACAGAACATAATTATACGCTTCCTGCTTTCCTGTGATGTGTACATTAGGGTTAGGCTCAGGATATTCATATGGTTTCCCATGCAATATCTCATAAGGACTGACTGACATCCCACTCCTAGGCTTTATCCGAATCCTCAACAGTGGTATTGGCAAAGCCTGGGGCCACTGCAATTTGGCTTCTTGGCATATTTTACTGATTTGCCTTTTTAGTGTCTGATTCATCCTCTCTACCTGTCCACTTGACTGGGGTCTCCATGGTGTATGGAGGTCCCAATTTATCCCCAGCAATCTACTTACCTCTCTTACTACTGTAGCTATGAAATGGGGTCCCCTATCTGATGATACCCCTAGGGGTACCTCGAATCTGGGAATAATCTCCTGTAGTAACCACTTAACTGTTTCCTTTGCTTGGTTCGTGTGACAGGGAAGGGCTTCTGGCCACCCAGAGAATGTGTCAACCCCCACTAACAGGTATTTGTATCCTCGAGTCCTTGGTAGTTCTATAAAATCTACCTGCCAATAGTCTCCTGGCTCTATTCCTATCCGAATTCTTCCTAACTGTGCCTGTCGCCTGGCCACCGGGTTGTTTTTCAAGCAGATATTACATTTTGACATTACTGATTTTGCCATTGTTAACATCCGTACTGAAATTAAACTCTGCTTTAGTAATTTTACCAATGCCTCTGCTCCCCAGTGACATTCGTTATGTTTAATTTGTAGAACTTCTCTCATTATCAAGGGGGTACCACTATTTGTCCTTGTGCAGTCACATATCATCCCTCTGAATTCTTTTGTGCATTTAGCAAATGTGCCAGTCTCTCATCTTCTACTGAATATTTTGGTTTTGGAGGCAAATTGAATTGGGATACATTAAGCTTCAAAGGTATCAATGCCATTGTTGTTTGTACCTCTCGAGCAACCTGTCGGGCTGCCCAGTCTGCCTTTCGATTTCCCTCACAGATTTTGGAGTTTCCTGATTGGTGTGCTTTGCAGTGTAAGATTGCCACTTGTTCAGGTTTTTGTACTGCCTTTATCAATTGCAGGACTGCATCCTGATGTTTAATGTGCGTACCCCGAGAAGATAACAGTCCTCTGTCTTTCCACAGTGCTCCGTGTACATGCACCACTCCAAAAGCATATTTCAAGTCAGTCCAGATATTTACCTTTTTCCCTTCACTTAATTCTAGTGCCCTAGTTAAAGCAACCAGTTCTGCCTTCTGGGCAGATGTATTTGGTGGTAATGCCTTTGCCTCCACTGCTGTATTGACTGTTGTTACTGCATATCCAGCGTATCTGGTTCTGTTTTCCACGAAACTGCTCCCATCTGTAAACAGCTCCCACTCCGGCTGCTCTAGTGGGACGTATTTCAGGTCTTCTCTTGCTGAATGGGTGTACTCTATTACTTCTACACAGTCGTGTTCTAATGGGCCTTCTTCAGTTGTGGTACCTAGGAACAAAGCTGGATTCAAAAGGTTAGTTGTTTTTAATGTGACATCATCCTGCTCAGTCAGGACTGCCTGGAATTTCATCATCCTGCTGGGAGATAGCCAATGGCCCCCCTTTTGCTCTAAGACAGTGATTACCATGTGTGGTACATAAACATCTATGTGCCTTCCCATAGTAAGTTTCCTGGCTTCTTGTATCAGGATCACAGTAGCTGCAACTGCCCGCAGACATGGGGGCCACCCGGCACTTATGTTGTCGAGTTGTTCGGAAAAGTAGCCCACCGGCCTTTTCCAGCTTCCCAGACGATGTGTCAGGACTCCTAGTGCTAGGCGCAGCCTTTCATGTACAAACAGCTGAAAATCTTTAGACAGATCGGGTAACCCCAGTGCTGGAGCACTTGTCAGTGCTTCCTTTAATTTTAGGAAGGCTTCTTTCTGAGCTTTGCCCCAGGTGAATGGCTGCATCTTCTCAGCTTCATACAGGGGTTCGCAATCAGTCCATAGTCCATGATCCACAAGCGACACCATCCTGCCATCCCGAGGATGACTCGCAGCTCATGTAAATTCTGGAGCTCTGGAATAGCACAAATAGTTTGGATACGGTTAGGACCTAGTTTTCGTTGCCCTTGTGAAATTTCACATCCCAGGTAAATCACAGTCTGTTGTGCAATTTGTGCCTTTGCTCTGGATACTTTATAGCCTCCCATTCCCAGCGAATTTAAAATCTCAATGGTTACCTTTATACAGGGTGCTCTTTCTTCTGTAGCTATTTGCATATCATATACTGCATCACATACTGCAACAATAAGTATTGGTCTCTTGGTACTTGCCCATTTTCAGTCCAAATCTCCAGTTCCTTTGCCAGTTGGTTTCCGAATAGGGTCGGCGAGTTCTTGTAGCCTTGTGGGAGTCGTGTCCAGGTGAGCTAGGTCTTTCTTCCGTTCCCTGGGTTTTCCCACTCAAAGGCAAACAGTTTCCTACTTTCTTTGTCAAGGGGCATGCAGAAAAAGGCATCTTTTAAATCAATTATGGTAAACCATTTATATATCTCCTTTACGGATGTTAGCAATGTATAAGGATTTGTTACCACTGGATAAATGTCCTTTGTTATTTTATTTATTGCTCTCAAATCCTGCACTAATCTATATTTACCATTTGGCTTCTTTACTGGAAATATTGGTGTATTCAATTCTGATTCACATTCTTCTAAAATTCAGTATTTCAAGAATTTTTCAATAATCTTTACTATTCCTTGCCGTGCTTCTGGTTTTATGGGATATTGTTTGACTTGTACAGCCCTTGCCCCTTCTTTTAACTCTACATGCACAGGTTGTGCCAATTTAGATTTCCCTGGTATATCTGTCTCCCATACAGAGGGAATCACTGCATCTTCTACCTCCCTAGGGATAGAGGGAACAGGTTTTTCTTTGATCATTAATATCTGTCCCGTCTTTGATTCAGGTATTTTCTTTATAAGCTCTCCATTTTCAAAGGTTATTACCGCATCAAGTTTTGCTAGCAAATCTCTCCCTAAAAGTGGAATTGGACACTCAGGTACATATAAAAATTCATGTGTTATAACCTTGTTTCCAAAACACAAATCTAGGGATTGCAGGAAAGGCCGTTTTTCCTCTTTGCCTGTAGCGCTGACTATTGTAGTTTCCTTGTCCCCAGTTTGTCCTTGCAAATCATTCAATACAGAAAAAGTAGCTCCCGTATCTATTAGAAATCTGACCTCTTTATGCCCTAACTGTATATTTACAACAGGTTCCTTAACTTGTTCTCCCGGTTCTACGTCTAGTCAACTGGTATACTCCCCCAGGACCATCTCCTTGGTAGCCTGCTGGAACTGATTGCCCTGGTCAAACTGGTTATTCAAACTTGGGCAATTTCGCTTCCAATGTCCCACCCCCTTGCAATATGCACATTGATTCAGGCTTAACCCCTGGGTAACTGGTCTCCTTCCCCGACCATTTCTGTTATGCCCCCTGAAATTTGGGTTCCCTCTCCCCTGTATTATTGCCAAAAGATTCTGCTGCTGCCTTTTACCAGCTTCTTTTTCCTGATTGTTATATACCTTCCAAGAAACCTCGAATAACTTATCCAAATTCCTTAATTCTTCCCCTTCTAATTTTTGCAATTTTCTATGAATGTCATCCTGTGATTGACCCAAGAATATGAGAGCGAGCTGAACCTTTGCTTGCTCTGTATCCGTTTGGAGGTCTGTATATTTCCTTGCTACCTCCTTAAGCCTCTCCAAAAATGCAGTGGGAGATTCCTTCTTTTCCTGTCGAACCTCTATATAGTTTGGACCAATTTATAGTTTTGGGCACAGCATTCTGAACTCCTATTTGGATCCACTCTTGGTATTTCCGTAATCTCCTCATATCGCACAATAAATTAAGGTCCCAATTTGGATCCTCAATTGGGAAATTCAAATCTAAATTCCCTGTTACCAGCCCATTTCTAATATCTTCTCTTGCCCTCTCTTTGGCTGCCTTAAGTACCATTTCTTTTTCAGTAGAATCCATCAGAGTATCCAATATTACTTGTATGTCATCCCAGTCAGGATTTTGAGTTTTCATAACCATTTTTACTACGCATGCCACTTTATCAGGATTTTCTCTACAAGTTCCGGCTGACTGTTTCCAAATAACTAAGTCTGCCGGGGAAAAAGGCACTTTTACAAATACTGGCCCTTCCACTCCGACACCTTGTCGCAAGGGGGCAATCACAGTCCGTTTTTGTTTCCTTATGCCATCTCTGTGCACAACTGGAGCAAGCTTTGCCTGACCCTGGGTTCTATAGGCTATTGAGGTCACTGATTCATTACCATTGCTATCTTTTTCACTCGCATACCTCTTTCCCCTTTCTATCACAGTTAGGTTTTGTTCATCTTCCGAGGAAGAGGGATCGGGTGATGATGGGAGAGGGGGATAAAGAGGGAAAGGTGTACTAGACAAGACAGGTTCAGGACTAGGTGGGTGAGGAGCAGGTAGTGGGATAGGGACAGATTAAACAGGTGGGATAGGGTTAGGTTCTCTTGTTCCTATTGGAGCTACTTGTAAATCAATATCTGTATAATTTTCCCTACTCAAGCTTCCTCTTAACGCCAAGTGTTCTAAACAACGTTCCTCACAAACCCCACACTGTGCAGATGTTTTAACCATTAATAATCCACATACATCCTGCCATTCTGCCTTTCCCCGTAAGTAAAAAAACAGATCAACATATGGGACTTCATCCCATTTTCCTTCTTGTTTACAAAACGACATTAACCACGAAATAGTGTTATATTGCAGAGTACCGTATTTTGGCCATTTTTCACCATTCTCCAAGGCATATTGTGGCCACCATGAATTACAATAATCAATTAACTTAGTTTTATGTAATCCTTCCCCAAAGTTACCTTGTTTCCAATGTGCTAATAGGCACCCCAAAGGAGAATTTTGCAGGATAGGGGTGTTACTGCCCAAAATCCCTTTAAGTTTCTCCATTTCAAAATAACCACAAATGCCGAACCCGCAACACTTTCGCGATTGTCTTACGGAACGGCGCCTAGGCTTACACCAACAGGAATTCCTTTAGCCCAACCAAGCGTAGCTTTCGCTGTGTCTTATTGGCAGGCATCCAAACCAAAGTAAAAAGCACCTTACCTTTCTCCCGGAGATGTTTGTGAGCGGCGGAAGCAGTCGCGGCCAATGGGCTCCCCGAGAATCCCTCGGTGCCGGCTGGAGCGTGATCGAGTCGCGAACTCGCTCAGCAGCACTCACAAGGGTCCCATCTTCGGGTCGCCAAAATGTTAGCGTTCAAAAACACATCATCACGGGGGATTATATGCGGTGCTTTATTAAGAGCTCTGGGAATCGGGGTATATTCAACCCAAATCTGACTCCAACCATACATCTGAAATGATCATGTTTTATACTCTATCGTTACATAACTTTCATGTTAATTATTAAACTTATATTGTTCTATTGTATACATAAATTTAGCCCCTCTCTGAATTTCCAACATAGTTTCTCACTATTCTTCTTATGGTTATATAATAATTTCATTTAATTACTAAACAATCATCACATCTAACAATTATATAATTTATCATACTGCTTACGCAGATGCAGTTGATCTGGGAAAGCACAAAGCCTAACATTTTAGATTCTATCTTCAACTTTTTCCAGGGTTCCACTATCACCCATGCCATGACTAGGAAATGTGACAGAGAGAGCAGGGGCAGATGCACACCCTTCTTTAGGATTTTGTCATTTTTGGCACAGCACAAAAGGCAAATCCAGAGGTGTCCAACTCAGCGCTTCCTCAGCCTTCTGGAGAACATCTCGCCTTCACCAGCCCAGCATTTTGGAGAGGTTTTCCCACACATGTGGAGGCTTGCTGGCAGCACATTCCTTCAGCTGGGTGCCCATCACCTTGCAGGGGCAGAGGCGAGCTTGGTGGCCACGGTGCGGACGTTGGCGCTCGGCACAGGCAGCGCCTTGTTCCCCAGGCAGGACCAGAGCACGGGCAGGGCGTCGTGCTGGGCGACTTCAGGGCTCCTGGCATGAACCCCCTGCACAAGCACTGCCGGGACAGAGACACAGCTCCTTACCCACCAGCCTCACTGCAAACAAGCATCTGCCTCTGCTTCTGCTTCTTGACAGCCTCTCTGGCCAAGAGCAGCAAAATAGCACCCAGAGCCCCTTGGTCCAGAAATGGGCAAAGCAGCTGAGCATCCTGGAAACAGAACCACCCACCCTTCAGCACTAATTGCTCCAACCAGAGCCTTGTCCCTGTGGCAGACTTCCTACCTTTACTAAATTATTTCACTATCTCTGCATGAACAATGAATGAAATGTCCAATTGCCTTTGATTTCCATTGAGAAGTTTTCAAAACCCACACTGAAGATTTGGAAATGCACCATAGAGAGGAAATGGAGAGATTTCTAATAAAAGGGATGATTCAGTTTTTGTAACTATGATGTCAAGTGCCAGATGCCTAATCTGGCTCTTCCCTGTGCTCAGTGGAACACAGCAAAGGGCAGGATTAGAACACACCTCAAAACTCCAGCCCACCAGAGATGGCTGCTGCCTGACAGCTGGATGAGAAACATCAGTGACCAGCTGGTGTCTTTGGCAGAATGCTTTTGGGGCTTCCAACAAAGAGCTGTTTCAAACCTCAGGGCATCTCTAGAGAATTACCCAGACCCTATTGCCTTGGCATTTGGGCATCTTCATATTTTAATGCCACTTCCCCTCCCAAAGTTAATGGCATTTTTTCTTATAATGTCCACTCAAATAGGGGCATAGAGAAAGAAAAATGCTACACATGGGACTGAAATGTAACCAAAACACGAGTGTTTTCTCATATTGTCTCTGAAATCTCTCTGCCCATTTTCTGAACTGAACTGTATCAAACACGGACAAATGTTTACTAGCAACAGGCTCCTTGCAACAGGCAGATTTGGCTAAGAGATGAAAACCTGAAATGCTCTGGAGACCATTCTTATTTTCTGATCAGACAAAATGTTATTTAGCAGCAATTTAGTATTCTTTGGCGGAAGAGACTTCATTTTCTCCATGCTGTTAATCCACCAGCAGACATCAACATTGAAGGAGCTCCTGCAAGTACCCAAAACCAATTCTGCTAAGTAGGAAAGGGTTACAGTACCCATTTTAAAATGGAAATTCATTTTAATTTAAATGCAATTAAAGACATCAGTGACTACTGAATGTGAGGAAGAGCTGTCTTTTCCTACTAAATCTCACAGAGAACATCTGCTTTTTCTAAAGTAGTCCTAATTTATGGTTTATTCCTTTATTTGAATAAGAAATAAAAAGAAGTACTAAACTAAATGCCTTATTGCTGGAGATCTGCTTTATTCAAATGCTTTTTAAAGGGCCTTTGACATTCCCAATCACTGAACATGCCCTTTTGAGATCCCTAATGAAGACATAAAGTGTATTAAACCTTGCATTCAAAGATGTTGGCATAATTAGCAGTGGATTTAGCCCCAGTTAAAGCAAGGCTATCAAACATCTTCTCTGCTATATATTGGGATTATAATGTTTCCATTCCTTGGCTATTGCTGACACAGCAAGCTCCTCTGAGGAATCAATGATCAGCTGCATTTGTAGCATTTTGGACAGCGCTGACACAGGCAGACAATGTTTGCACACCCTGAAAGGCTCAGTCCAAGGCCACTGTGACAGCACAGGCAGGGAGCCTCAGCACTCTGCTTCTGACCCTGTGCCCCAGAGGCTGCCTTGCACTAAACCCGTGCCTCTGATACCTCTGTTGAGTTCTGACCTAAGCTGTGACCCCCAGGCCCTGCACGGTTCAGCCTCAAAACTTTCCAAGACAAAAACAAGAATTCTGTGAGGACAAAACAAACTGATGCCCTGAAACAGCATTTGCCACCATTTCCCCTCAAAGATCACAGATGTCCCTGAGCTCCCCAGAGAGGAGCCAGCTGGGGCATTTTTAGCCCTCCCTTTGCTGGAGGTGGTTCTGAGATGCCCCAGTGAGAGCTCAGCCCCAGGCCCAGCGCTGCCCCCATCTCAGATGCTGCCCAGCTCTGCAGCAGCCAGGGAAAACCTGCCAAACCCACCTGCCTTGGCCATGGGGCAGCAGGGACAAGCTCAGCACCTCCTGTTTGGAGGAGCTGCTCTGCTGTCTGCTCACAGGCATTCCCTGTAAATGCTCCCTGGGAAGAGCTCTGGGCTCAGAAGGGGAGGCCATACCTGTGATACGCTCGGTGACATCCAGCAGGGCTTGGCCACTCAGCTGATTCCATTGGTAGCTGAACTCTTTCAGCAGTGACACTTTATCTACAAGGGAAACACACTTTTCTGTGCACTTTGCTCAGGCCATAGGAGTAAGGACAGTGGGGAGGGATAGGGCAGGGCCAATCCCATTCTATAAAAAAAAGTACATTTCTGTGGATTTTTTAATCATTTTCTTCTTTTCTTCTAGCCTTCTTGGCAGGGTTTTAAATTCCAGAAGAAAATCTGTCCTCTCACAGTTGTAAATCCAAACTTGTCTGCTGTAGCAGGAGCTGTGTTAAAACATTTCACATCAGGGACCTCAAGAGTTCAGTCACATGGAAGCGGTGAAAAGGTTTTGCATCCCAGAGCAAAAAGGAAGAGCCCCATACTTGGGTCACAGAAAGGCACTGAGTCAGGCAGTTACTGAGTTCACAGAGCAGCTGAGAGGGAGAAAGTGGAAACTCCTCTTGAAGACCTGCCTCTTCAACACTCCTTTTTTCAGGCATATTTCCCCAGTGCAGCATTCTCAGAGCTGACATAAATCTGTGTGGCAAAAGAATTTAGAGCAGCCCTTGCCTATGGAGTTAATTGCTGTGGCCATCTTGGCCCATGCAAAACAACATGTGGAACAAGGCATCATTGACAGCTGGTTTTATACCTGTTTGTTCTAAAGAAATGAACTTGGTGAATCATCAGTTCCCCTTTGAAAACAGAAGACAAAGAAGAAAAGTGGAAAATAGGCAGCTAATGCCTCTAATGTAGAGCCTTGCAGGTGGCTGCCCTGCAGAAGCTCTGATGGGTCAGTGTCCCTTCATGCCAACAGCAAAGCTGTTCATTTGGGAAGTCAGACGGGGCCCAAGCAAACTCCAAACCCCCTTTGCCTCTGAACTGTAGCAGAGCTGTAGCCCAGGACTTGCTCTTCAGACAAGCAGCACAGAGCCAAGGGCTCCTGGCACTGTTGGGACATGCTGATCCCATTCCAGCCTGTTGGGGATGGTCCTCAAGGACTGCACCTGCACAGCCTCTGGTGGGTGTCAGTTGCAGTGTTCCACAGACAAGAGCAGCTGTCAAGGCACTCAGCGCTCTCTTGTGCAGGAGAGACAGAGACGAAGCTGAGGAGAGTCCCTGCCAGGGCTTAGCCTTACCCAAATGAGCAATGGATTCTTCCAGTGCTTTCACAGCTGCCCCACTAACCCTGGGATCCTTTGAGTTCAGGTTCTTTGTTATTCCTTCCACCAAACCAATGATCATCGGGTTCAAGGCATCTTTCAGGGCTCCTGTGATTTCAGCCAGCACATCCAGCGCCCTCTGCTTCACTTTCTTGTGGCTGTCAGATATTCTCAGGACAAAATATTCAAAAATCTGTGAAGAGAGCAAGCAAGGTGAAAGCTGGATTCAAATGTCCTTGTTTGAAGAGTGGCTGTAGCAGTCAGCAATGTCAAAGATGAAAGTGATCCTTTCTGTCAGGTCAGCACTCGCACAATTTCACTGTTTTCCTGTGGGCCACTCACTGGAATGGCGGTGCAACCTCATGCTGGTTGAAAGATTTTCTTCTGTTTTTAAGAGATTTGGCTGGGGACTGAATAGTTCCTATGGTATTTCTCTCCATCTATAAATCATTAAATCAATTCCATTTATTAATGCTAAAGAGTACCTTTGCTTTGAATGGAAGCAGATGTTTACAATGCCTGGTTTTCTATACAGTTGCCTCAAGTACTGAGGGCAGTTATGATTTTGCCAAAACTATGGCTGGAGGAGATCTAAGTTTTCTTTTGTTTGTCTCAGAGCCAGTGTCTGGAGAAGTGCAGGGCTCTGATCAACTCTTCCAGGATCCAGACCATTTCTCTAAGTAACAGGTGGACTTCTGAAATGTAATGTGCTGTACAGCTTTCATTAGAGCAGGTTCAGTCCCTTGACAGCCACATTATCAGGCACCTTTTCCTGGAAAAAGGGAAAAAGCAGCTACTGGGAGGAGAAGGCAGAGATGAGTCCTTAGCTGTTTTCCTCCTTTTCCAAAGAGAAAAAAAGACCCCCAAGAAGGGTGAGCACTGTCTTTACCAAGAGGAAAAGGAACAAGGATGGAAATGAGTAGCCAGAGCTGTGACAAGATGGAGTGTATAGAAGTATTGTTAAAAAAAAGCAACTGGTTTTAAACCAACCCAGCCTGATACTTCTCCTCCCTATGCAAACCCATTTTTGGTCTAGAGAACAATTGCCGTGCTTTCAGGGGCTGGATTCCCTTCCCTTCACCCAACTGGGAGTAGGAGAGAGCAGCAGTTACACCAGCAGAAAGTTCTGCCATCATCTGATGAACAGCAACAATAGGCACCTGCCAGACAAATACAGCTGGACTGAAACAACTTGTCCTGAAGCCTGGACCTGAATTACATTTGTCTGGGTAAGAGGGACCAGCGTGTCCCAAACAGCCTGGACAGAGTGCCAAGACACACTGAATTAACTTTACTGCTACAGGCTTAGGAAGGGAGCTAAAGGAAAGCAGGGCAGTATACCCAAAAGACAGACAGTCACTAGTAA
This sequence comes from Zonotrichia albicollis, assembly GCF_047830755.1. Taxonomy (NCBI): domain Eukaryota; kingdom Metazoa; phylum Chordata; class Aves; order Passeriformes; family Passerellidae; genus Zonotrichia; species Zonotrichia albicollis. The sequence continues at coordinate 1,750,452 of NC_133827.1, read as the reverse complement.
CTAGTAGTAACTAGGATTGACTTGGACATCTTTTGTAAATTTGGGAATTTTCTTGGGCATTACTACTTCCAGTGTCCTTTGCAAAGATTCTGTTATCTTCAGAAGCACAATTCTCACTTAATTGCTTTACAGGGGGCAGAGTAGGGAGAGCTGGTGCGGGCTTATGCTTAAATGTAAAGCCATTGTCTCCACTTTCCCTTTCCTCTTTGTGACTGATATTGAAAATATTCAAAACTCCACTTTTTCCCTAATAATATCAGTTCCTTTGTGGCCTGCAGATGAACAGGCTGAGGATTAACAGCTGATTCCCAGGAGCAAAATGATTCAGCAGAAGAGGAATGAGCTAAAGACAGATTGGGTATGTTTGATTTCATATTAGCAGTGGCAAATCTTGCACAAAGGAGACATTTCTCCTGCCCAGCACTTACTTTCTTCTTAATTCTTGTCAGAATATCTTCCAGGTCACGGGGGGAAAGAGATCGTTCCAAAAGCATTTTAAATTGTTGATGACTGAGCAACATCTTCACCACCTCCTGTCCATAATGCCTAAGGAAGAAAGGAACAAAGGCAGGAAGGAAGGAAGTGAAAGAAAAGTGAACAAACACAGGAAGAGTGTTAACAGAAGAGGCTGATACCTTAAACTCATCAGGTGCAATCCTTGCATGAGAAGGCATTACCTACTCAGCAAAGAGGGAGATTTACCTCACTTGACACTGCACAGTGCTGTCAGCTGAACACAAGAGGCAAGAGGAGAATGTGGGGCAACAGAGAAATACCATTTCACTCTGAAACTGGGGGTGTGCTTCTGTGGCATCAAAGGATCCCAGGGAACAAGCAAAACACATCTGCTTTGTTGTCAGAGCCTATTACATGTCTTGCTGCCATTGCACAGTAATTTGCCTGTCTTTAACTGGCAGGGAAGCCAAGACAAAACACCTCATGCATCCTCTAGATTATTCTATACTATGTGTATGCACAGGGGCAGCTAGTTGCTCTGGTGTTCTTGGCAGCTATTAACGGGAATTTCATCAACAAAGGAAGGGAATTTTGGCAGTTTGGGTTGATTTTGCCACTAGGAAACCACAGTTTTTTCAAGAAGAAATGTGGAGCTCACTGAGCCAAAGATAACAGCATTCTAGAAATCTTCAGAACAAGTTTAGAAAGACTGAGTATGTTGGCTAAAGAGCCCTGAAATATTTCTAGGATAGTCTGAAGTTAATGAGAAATGGATGTTTGGGATCCTTCAGTGATGAACATTAGCCAGCACTTTGGCTTTGTGTTGTGCACCTAAGGCCAAACAAAACTGTTGGACTGGGTGATCTGAGCTCTTTTGATCTCAGTAAAGAATCCTTCAAGCCAAAAGAAAAGTTGGCAATGTTCCTTTTTGCTGGCCAACCTCAGGTTTCCCAGTACAGCCATTTGCCCAGGCAACCCAGAGCAGTGGTCACAGTGCCAAAACTGACAGAGCTCAAGAAGAGTTTGGACAATGCTCTCAGGCACATGGAGTGACTCTTGGGGTCACTGCACATGGCCAAGAGATGGACTCGATGACCCTGATAGGTCCCTTCCAACTCAGCATATTCCATGATTCTATGACCCTTATTCACACAGTGAGGTAACTTCATATTCCCCTTAATTTCCACTCTTGTGTGGTTTCACCTTTACAGCCAGACACAAAACGGTTTTCCTGTTTTGGGAGGTGAAATGAAGATCATTACCTTGTGTCCTTGTGACAGTCCCGAGCAAGCTTCCCTGCCACGTGTGGCAGCCTCTCAGCCCTGGGTGTGCCTGCGAGCTGGGTGACTCCAATTCTCTCCATCAGGGACAGGAGCAGTTGGGCCGCACACTCGCACACCGGGGCGGGGAGGCTGCTGGGGAGGAGAGAGCAAACCCTGGGCACAGGGACAAGGAGCAGCAGCAGCGCCGGCCTTGGCCAGAGCTGCTCCCTGCCCTTGCTGGGGGAAGGAGCCTGGGCTCTCCCTGCACCTTCAGACACCTGAAGAAGGTTCTGGCCTCAGCTAAACACAAAGTTAGCATTGCACACAAGGCCTGCCTGCACGGAAGAGGGAGGAATTCAGTCTCCCTGCACTGTCTGATACTCAGTTTCTTTCACAGTATTTACTCTGAGAAAGATTAAAGAAATAGATGACAAATGAATAATTTAGAAATTAAGAACAATTGATGCTGACCCATCAGAGAGCACTCAGTACACAGAGCTGCAGCAAGATTGAGGCTCTTTCCACCCATTTATCCCCAAATCTGCAGACCTTTTGAAAACAACAAATGCAGGGAAAACACGCTGTGGGCTGTGAAGTTGCAGAATATCCAGCAATGCAGTCTGTTTCTTCTGTGGGGCTTGGCAACGGATCCATCGGAATGTTTTACCCTATTGCAAAGCTGAGGAAAGGGCAGCAGGCAGTTTAGCCAGGCTGTCCTGTTCTACAGACTCTCTTGGGAACTATCAGGCCCAGAACCAACATTTAAGGCAGCATTTGCTTCAACTGTCCCATGGCAGTCAGGCTGTGAAGGTGCCTGTAAAGTGATTCATCATCTCAAGGCTAACATGAAACATCAGTTTGAATAGAAAGTAGAGCTCTAAGGCCAGGACAGTCATACAAGGCTCCTTTGGCAGGAGCTGCACCGGCTGTGCAGGCTGTGCCACACCCAGCAGATTGTCCCCCATGTGCTCCATGCCCCAGCAAGGACCCTCCTCATTTCTCAAGTCAATGGCATCATGAGGAGACATGGTTTTCCCAGGGCCTCTGTGGTTAGAGCTGTGAAATACCAAACTGCTCACAGCTGCCATTGCAATTGTCCCTCTGCCCAGAAAAGCACAAGGCTCTATCCTTGGCCTTTGCAGGCACTTTCCCTTCCCCATCAGTCACCACATGTAGGAAAATCTGACAGACTGGGAGAGCTCCAGGAACCAGCAGGAAGCTGAGTCAGAGGAGCTTTAGTTTGGATATCAGGAAAAAGGGTTTTTCACCCAGAGGGTGGTTGGGCACTGGAACAGGCTCCCCAGGGCAGTGGTCACAGCACCAAGCCTGACAGGGCTGAAGGAGCATTTGGACAACAATCTCAGGCACTTGGTGTGACCCTTGGGCTGTTCTGTGCAAGGCCAGGAGTTGGACTCGATGGTCCTGATGGGCCCATCCAACTCCCCATATTCTACACTTCTGTGATTCTGAGAACTAATGGGCTGCAGGAGGGCAGAAATAGGTGACAAGAGGAAAGAAGTGAGGTTGGTCAGAGAATCAAGTCACTGAGTTCACAGAAGATGCAGGATACAGGACCCTTCCCTCACAGAATTCCCATTCTCTGTCTCATCCCTTCTCCCTCCCAGCAATCCCATTCTCTGTCTCATCCCTTCTCCCTCCCACACACACGAAGGTGAAGAACATCACTAAAAGAAGAAGAACCTACTTGACTCCCATGTCCATGAGAGCAGTCATTGCTCATGCAGGAGTCACATTGTCCACCATGATCCCCAGGGTCTGACTGGCTGCTTTCTGAACAAATTCTGGAGAGCTGGACACCATCTGGAGAAGGACCCGAGCAACCTCATCCACCTCAGAGTCCATGTCTTCTTCAAGGTCACAGAGAGCTCTCCCAGAGTGACAATGGCAGAGTAGGACACCTGGGAATGGAGGTTGGTCACCTGGGGAAGCCATGAGGGGAAACATAAGAATCACCTTGGAAAGAAAACCAGTTGCCTTCAACAGAAGTCCCAGGAAATGACAACACATCCCATTGTGTCCAGAGGAACATACAAATACAAGAAGAGCAGGAGTGCACAAGCACAGAGAGGCACTTACTCTGGCACCAATTTCTGGCCTGAGACCTGCTCATTGTAGGCCTAAAATAAAAATTTCATTCAGTGTTCTACTTAACCCTTCTAAAATGTCCACAGCTTTGATTTTAGGACCTTTTACTAGAAGATTAAATAAAGAGCTGCTTTCAAATCATAAAGGCACAAGTAATAAAGATAAAAGAGTCAGGTGCTCCTGTTCAAAAAACCAACACCAGCAGTGGAAGCACTCAGCCAGGAAACAGAAAACGCAGGCTCAGGTCTACAGAATAATTTGCAGTGTTGAATTACAGCTTGGGCAGAGACTGGGACTCTGGCAAATAATATCATTAGTGTCTCAGTTTGCGCATTGTGCAATGCATTATAAAGGCTCCACACTCAAAGATCAGTGTCAGATACCCGACCTGCCAGCAAATACAGCTGCATGTGCCCACAGATCCTACAGATAGCTGACAGACATTGGAAATATCAGGTCTAAACCAGAAATGAAGGCAGACCCCGAGCACACATGGAGATGAACAAGCACATACCTACTCTACACACTGTGTATGAAGTATGGGGGACAATTCAGAACAATGTTCTCACCTCGCTGGTAACTGCCAAGCAAACCTCACAAAGTCGACAAAGCAGGACCTCTGAATGGGACCCAGCCAGGTGTTGGATGGTGAAGAGTCCTTTCTCCTTCAGCTCCCTGAAAGGCAGAAGATTGATTTTTCTCTCCACCAAGGCAGCACCCTCTGAAATGACCAGGCTGGCAGCTCAGTTGAACAATGGTTCTCTTCACCATCCATGTCCTGGGTGTGTGCAGAGCAGTGCAGCCCCAGACACCCCTTGGCTTGCCCACAAGGTGTCATGCCTTGCTGCCAGGTGTGCCCAGCTGTGGCAGGAGAAGGAGCCAGCAGCGCAGTGGGCACCGTGCCCTGCCCAGCCGGGGCTCTCTGGCACAGAGCAGCAGCAGCGCCAGCACCGTTCAACCGCTCCTGCCTTGGCTTCCCCTGGCACACAGAAGCCTCTGGAAATCAGCACCGCCAGTGCCGTTCCCAGCTTGGAGCAGCTGCTGCTGGCGGGCAGATGCTGCCAGTTCGACTGCTGCCAAAGGGGAAGAAAGGCAGAGATGTACACGCACCGGAGCCCTGGGCATGTCCAATAAAGGTGCAAATATGTGGGGAGATTTGTTAGGAAGCATTTCAGCTGTGATGCTGACAGTGGCTTCTCTCCTGGTTCTGTGTGTTCCGGACGAGTAATGCAATGGTTGGCTCTGACAATTAAGAAGTAGATGTTATGTGGATGTTCAAATGTGTCGTGATGGTATTGTAATATATCCTCCCATAGTCCTCTTTCCTGTCCCCCTTGTAATAGCCTTGGTAGTCAGGGCATTTGGGGAGGGCTGGCTTGTGACCAGCAGGCAGGGTGTAACAACACCTGACCTCCAGTCAGGATGCAAGAAAGTAATGTCCACCAATGGACAGCAGAGAAAGAGTTGACTGACAAAACTTTTAGAGGGGCTAAGGGTATAAAAGACAGAGCTTCCTTTTTGTAAATGACCAGGGGGCTGCTAGTCACAGAGACTCCCATTGCCATAATTTTTCTTATTCAGTCCATTGTTAAGGTTTACTAAACCTTTAAAATGTTAAAAGTGAGAGTAATTTCTCACATATGCAATGCTGTGGGCCATTGTCTTGGTCTGGTTTCCTTTGCTTGCGTCCCATCTGAGTGCTCAGTTGGGGTACAGGCTGTAGGTGCTTGGGGCACTCTTGGAGTTCCTCTTGGATCCCTGAACAACAGGGTTTGGCCCATGAGGGGAATTTGTGCTGCTTTGTTACAGAGAAGAACTTCCAAGGCCATTTTGTGTTTGCTGTAGAGAACGTTGGTAATTGCTTTGCATAAATTCACAGACTAACATGCTTTGTGATGCTTTTCTTTGTCATACTTTGCTTTGTGATATCACGGCATGGTTGTCACATCGTCGTGGTGACATCAGAAGGTTGCCTTGGTGCACGGAAGGCCTCAGTGTCAGAGCAGCCCTAGGCCTTGCTCACATCAGGAGAACCCTCCTGGTTGAAGCATTGGTCAGTGGGCAGTTGCGCTCTGACTGACCATTTGTTTTTCTGGTGTTGGAGAAGACTGGCACAGCACTGGGACAATGATCCACCATCTGGCCACGGCAGCTTTTGCTGCTTATGGTGTTTGTTTTTCTGTGTATTACATTACACACTTTGCACGTAAGTAGAGTTTTCCCTTCTGTTTAGGTTAGGGTGTATCCTAAGCTGGCTTTTGTATTTCTTCCTGCTGGTGACTGAGTTTCTGATGTTGAAAGAGAAAGAGCATTAGGATGCCAGTGGTTTGGTAAAGCTCCTGTCAAGAGATTCAGCTAAAAAGGGGGTGTCTGTAGCAACAGGGGCAGCATTTGCAGAGGAACCTGCAGGGCTTCCGTTCCCTCCATGGGAGAGTCTGTGGCAGCAGAGTCTGTCATTTCCTCAGTTTGCTGGGGCAAGCAAGACACCTTTGAAAATGTAGACTGGCAGACCTTCTTGGAAGGCCTTCTAAAAACTCTGCAGTTGTTTCCAGAATTCAGAGAAAGCTTATTTCTTTTTAAATTTTGTCATGAAAAGATTTGACTGTCTAACTTGACCTTTTCAAAGTGCTAAAATAGTGATTCCCTTTGCAAGGAAATGCAAACTCTAAAGCAGTGAGTGTCTGCCACAGCTCAGGGGGATTTTAGGGAAGCTTTTCTGAGCAACTGTTTCAAGCAAGTTAATGAGAACTGGCGCATGCAACTGATTAAAAAAAAAAAAAGGACCTCAAGGAGAGGATTTCAGAAGCTATTTCATGTCTTTGGTAGAACAGGAGCATTGAGTGTTAAAGAACAATTTGCATTTTCTTGGTCATGTTTGTATTCATTTACTGGTAAAAATGGCCAAATTGTAGGCACAAGCAAGAATATTGTCCTGATGTCTTGCTGACTGTGTGAATGAAATGTGTCTGCTGGAGGGATGTTGTGAAACAGGAAATCATTTTTTTTTGGGTCAACTTGTTCTGTGGGATTCAGCAGCCCAGGCAGTATTCTGACAGCATCTGGTTCATTTTCCCTTCCCACTACAGGTCACCTGAAGTATGTATTCTGCAGTGCTGGAGATCCTGAGGTGAGTGATAAAGGAACATCTCATGTTCCTGGTGTTAAAGAATTATAGAGCAAGCTGAGAGCTTGGCCAGTAGCAATAGAGTGTAGAGGGCCAGCTAGGAAGGCTGAAAGAAAATCCATTTTCATGCCTGAAGAAAAATAACAAAATTTTAAATTTTAAATTTCTATATGAGAGCTTTGAAGAATTACAAACCTAGTTTTGAAGAGAGAACCTTGCTTGCTGAAGGCAGATAGGGTGGAATATTTACATAGGAGCAATTTCCTGTACAGTTGAATTAGACCATTTTAATTTAGTCAGAGTCCCTTAGAATTCTATTCCTATCAAACTTTATGATATCTACTTAGAAGATGTGGTTATAGAACAGGAAGGCCATCTTGCAGTGGTGCCTGCTGTATCTGAAGTGCAATGGGCACCTTTGTGGCTGGGGAGCTGCGTGGGCCCAAAGGACGCAGGGCTGGCGGCCGTGAGCAGCTGAAGATGAGGCAGCGTGGGGCCAGGGGGCCAAGCAGGCCAAGGGCACGGTGGCTGTGCCAGCAGCAGTGGGGCAGCAGGAGCAGGGCAGTGAGTGTGGCCTGTGCTGGGCAGCGCTGCGGCCACAGCTGGAGTGCTGTGTGCAGCTGTGGGCCCTGGGAAGCAGAAAGTCATGGAGGGGCTGCAGCGTGGGCACAGAAGGACAGGGGAGCTGGGCAAGGGGTGCAGCACAAGGCCAGGGAGGAGGGGCTGAGGGAGCTTTAGCCTGGACCATGGGGGCTCTTGAGGGACCTTCAGGCAGACTTCCATAGATCCCTGCCTTGGATCCATAGAGCCAATGCTCAGCACAAGGGCTGTTTCCCTGCCAAACATCCCTTCACTGCATCCAAGTACTTTAGACACTGGAGTAGGTAACACTTTCATATTTTGTTTGTTTATTTGTTTGTTTGTTTGCTAGAAGGAGAAGTCTTGTGTAATTTCTCCTTCTCCAGGGAGCAAGGGAGCTTTTTCTCAGTCTTTCCTGCCCTTTTCCAGCATTGGCAGAAACACATCACTTTCAGGTTAACGGCTCCCGTCTCTTTTGGCAGTCCAGGGAATCAGTGTGTGTTGTGTTTGGGAATTGAGCAGGAAATCAATGCCCTTGCATTCCAGCTGGTGCTCAGAGACTAGAGGAGCTGGAGGGGCTGGGCTGCATTTCTGATTCCAGCCACTTTAGCACCATCAGTGTGGTCGAGTCCAAGAGAAGAACTTGCCTGAGAACAGATACACAAAGAGTGCAGTTCCCAGTGCATTGCTCTGGGTCTGATTGCATTCCATAAGGACCCACACACTCCAGATTCCCCAAGAGTGTGGGTTACTGAAGCAACAAGAGAGTAAGTTCAGGATGGCTGCTGATCGGGGCACTGCTACCGAGTGCTGATGTGTGTAGGGACAGAAAGGACAGTATTGATTCAGGGTGACCCCCATGTGGGGAATAATGTGCTTTGACTCTATGATTTAGAAGGTTAAACAAATGCTTTCTTAAGCTATGTTATAATTCACTAGTAGTATATTAAAACTATACTAAAGAGATAGTATACTAAAAAGCTACTAAAGAAAAACTCATGACTGTCTCCAGACAGTCATGACACAGCTTTTATCTAATTAGCTAATCAAGCTAAACAACTACCACTAAAATCCAATTAACAAATCACTTTCAGTAAACAATCACTATAACACATTCTACATGTACTAAACAACAAGAACAGCCAGTAGAGATAATAATTGTTTTCTCTTCTTCTCTAAGTTTCTCACTATCTTCCCTTTAAAAAAACCTAGGAGAGAGAACTATATCTCTCTGTGTTCAAAGAATGTAAATACCACAGCACAGTAAAAAGAGATTATAAAAGTGAGATCTGTCTATGTCTCTGTCTATTTGAATCTTCCTGGCTCTGCTCCAAAGCAGTGGAAGATGCAAAGCTCACCTAAAGGCATCCCTTCAGGAGAGGAGTAGAGACAAGTTCCATTGACTGATCCTGAGCAGGCAGAGATGTTTCCCCATCCAGAGATGGTTGTTTTTTCCCCTCATGTTTTCCTACTCCAGCCTCTTGTGCCCTGAAGCCTTCTTTTTATCCTTTAAATGTTTGCATGTCCTGTGGGACTGGAACTATCCCATGCTGTATCTGGGGTCTTGTGACTTTGCTCATACACGCATTACATGACACAGGGTTTCCTTCACTGGCATCCCCAGGGCTGTCTAAGTGCATTCGTTAATGGGGCCTTATGAGAAACTCTGTTACTGCTGGTCAGAATTCTCAGTTGACAAAAGAGGGACAAGAAACACCTTGGTCGTCCTCCATATACTGAGGTGGCCACAGAGGTTCTGTGACCTCCATCAGAGATCTTTGCATGCATCCTCATCTCCTGAATGACCCGGTTTTCTAACAAGAGTGTGGATGTCAGGAAGGAGGAATGCTGGTGCAGGCCTGAAGAGAAGGTGAACCCCAGAAGTGTCTCTCACAAGGAGTGAGCTCACCCAGGAAGCCCCTGCAGAGCCAGGATGGAGCTGTGGGACAGGGCGGGGTGTCAGTCACTGCTGAAAGACAAACAGGACATGGCAGAAGCAGAGGGAGGCCCTCACCAGACCCTTGAGAAATGCCACACATTCCCTGTTAGCTGCCTGAGAGGCTGTTGGAGCTTCAGTCCCAGATGGCCCCTGATTGTAGGGCCAGGGTCACTTTGAAATCTGTGCCTCCCCTCGGGCAGAGAACGACCCAGCAGAGCAGCAGCACAGTGCTTTGGGAGCGTGTGAGCCCAGCAGCCTTTGAGTCTTGGCCCACAAAGGGCATGTGGGAAGTTAAAACCCATCTCCTCTTGCTTTCTGTGCAGGTGCTTCTAGAGAAAGAGCAGGAGCACACTGCTTCATCTGAGATGCCATGCCAGACTCAGGGAGAGCTGTTCCCTGCCCGAGGGCAGGAAGAGCAGCTCAGGCAGCAGGTGGAAGAGCCACAGGAGAATGGCCAGGTAAGCCTGACTGGCCAGGGCACAGAGGGAAGGGCAGGAAGAGCGGCATAAACCAGAGCTCTTGGGACTGAGGAGGCCAGGAGTCCCACAGGCACTGGAAGCACAGAGCCTTGCAATCTGCAGAGATCAGCCCTGGGACAGGAGGTTTGCAATGGAGGCTGATGTGGGGAGGGAAGCAGAAAGAAATGGCTGAATAAATGTGATTTGGAGGCTGCAAGAGGAAAAAGCTGAGCCTGGTGGCAGCTCTCAGTCCCTTACTCTGCTTTTGTATGTACAGAACATCAAGGCAGAGCCACAAGCAGAGCTGCCCAAAGCTCAGAGTGACATCATGGCAGTGAAGAGAAAGAACAAGGAAGACATGGGAAGAATTCAAGAGGAGAATCTCCATCAGCAGAGGGGTGATCAACAAAACCAGGTGAATGAAAGAGTGGCAGCCACACCACTCATGAAATGTCCTCTCTTTTATTTGTTAGAGAACATGAAGGAACAGCTGGATGCAGAGCTTCAGACAGCTCACAGTATGATCAAGGCAAGGCATAAGCGGCTGGAGGAAGAAATGAAAATCTTCAGAGAGAAACTTAATCGCTTCCGTCAGTCTCTGCAAAACCAAGTGAGTGAAAGAGGGATGCAGCCACTGCAGTCACCAATCTGGTGATTTCTGCCCTTCTTGCCTTTCCAGTGCAGAGCAGCAGGGAGTGGGGTGATGCCTCTGAGTGCCATCCTGCTGTAGTGTGTGTATCACAGTCACTCTGAAGGACATTTCCTGGTCTGCTGAATCTCAACTGCTGCCCTGGACAGTGAAACTTGTCCTTTGGCCTTTTGGCCAGCAGTCATCCAAATTGATTCCTGCTGGCTTGTGCCTGCTCTCCTTTTTTCTTGAGGTGTTTTTACAGTGGAACTTGGTGACCCAGATGGAGGATTGAAACAAGCTGTTGTATCCCCTGTCAATCTGTTCTTTGCCTTTCCTCACAGTCGATGACTCCTGGCTGACAGGGACAAGCTGTAGTGTCTGACTGCTTTGTTCTGTTTGACTTGAGGTGCAAGTGTTGACATCTCACCGGGCAGCCTGCGAAGACTTCCAGCCAATGTCTGGCAATGAAGGACCCCAAGTTAGGAGTGAGGCACAGGAGCAGTGCCCACCAGAAATGCTCCAGGTCCAGCACATCATGGGCTCTGAACCTGCTGCCGCAGCAGCATCACCTCGAGGAAGCCCTTCTGTGAAACCTGGGAACTCAGGCTCGGGCAGATCCTGGGAACAGGAGACTGAGGAGGAGTACCTGGAGCTGCTGGGTACGTCTGGGGTGTTTCTTGTCTGAGGGACAGTGTGTTGTGTGTGCAGGTGTCAGCAGAGCTGTAGCAAAGGCTCCTCCTGAGCTTGGTGTCACAGGGCCATTTAGGACTCCCCAGAGGCAGTGCTGTGCTCCGAGGCAGCGAGAGAGCTCTGGGTGTTCCTGCTGCCCCTGAGGGCACCTGGGACTGGCTTGGGTTTGCCTGAGCTTCCCTCTCTGCTAAAGGCTGAAGCAGGGATTGTTCTTGGATCTGCAGAAGGCTGTGACCTAGCAAATGATCTAGGCAAGTCCTGTGTGCTACTGGCCAAACTGAACAGGATTTTTAGCTTCCTAAATTCTCCTTAGACTCCTGACTTCCAACCAGTCATTAGAGCAAAAAAAACTTCACAGAAAGGGACTGGCTTTGGAGTTTTGTCTTTTTGGTTGGGAAGTTTTTTGGTTTTTTTTTGGGGGGGGGGGGGATTGCTTTTGTGTTGATCATTTTGGGTGGGGGTTTTTTGTTGTGTTTTTCTCCGTCCTGAAGGAGCCCTTCTACCCCATGTCTTACTGATGTTGTTTTTATGACTGTTACTGTTACCACTACTACATCTGCAGTTTATTTTCATGAGAATGCTATATTTTTGTCAATAAGAGAATGCTATCTTTTTGTCAATAAGAACTACTTTGAAAGAACAACAGGTTACGGGACAAATAGAGAGCACAAGGTATTTTCCATGTGCCCCCAAAGAAAAACCAGAGATTTTGATAACAAACTTTATTTAATCTTCTAGTTTTATGCTTATCAAGATGTGTCTAAAAGACACGTCCAAGTGGCGTGATCAGAGAAAAGTGTACTGCAGGCATTTCTCAGGAGAGAGCCTCCAGCCCAGCCATGGTATATCCCTCGGATCCATGGCACTTTTCCATACCTGATTCCCACTCTTTCCCATGACTGTTAGAATCCTACCCATTGGCCCAGGCCCTGCTGAGATCAGTCTCTAGGAAAACACATCAAGCCCTTTGTGATTCTGCAGCACAACCCAATGAATCTGCTTCTTGCCCGTAACAGCTGCCAGTGCTGTGCTCTCAGATAAGACCTGGTGGGGCTGAGACCAGAGCCCAGTGGATTCTGTGTCTGCCATCACCTGTTGGGACAAAAAGGGCACTGATCCACCCCTCGGTGTGGCTGATCTCAAAGCCCATCCTGTTGTGTCCTGAATGGGGGCAACAGCTTGTCCGGGGCCCAGGCTCACTTCTTCCCATCAGTGCCTGTCAGTGCTCATGCCTGGGCTTTGCCAGCCTTGTTGTGCTAGCTGCCCCGTCCCTGAGGGCTGGAGGGACTGCAGAGGCTGGAGCCTTCCTTAGCTGGGAGAGGGGCATCTTTGAGCTCAGCCTGCTCATAAACAGGTCAGGGTCCTGATGCTGAAAGCCCCTTCAGGCTTACAGCTTGAGCTCCTCTGGTGTACAAATGGGAAGGCATTCCTTTTGCAAACTGCTGAAAGGTGGGGAAGATGTCCTCCTCTCCTGGGATTGCACATCCCTGTGCTTTGTTTCCTGTCAAGAGAACTCTTCAAAAGACTCTACAAATCAGTCTCTGTGCTGGCCACTTGTGCTGCAGAGCTGTCTGCCTGGTTGTGGTCGTTGTTACCCAGCTGACCACAAAGGGCTCAGAGCTCCAGGCGCTGGGGCTGCCTTTTGTATCTCCTGGAAGCTGGGATCTCTGCTTTAAAGTCAGCATCTTGCATTTTGTTTCCCTCAGGGAGAGTGGTGAACCCCACTGAAAATCCCCTGGTGAAATACACGTTCCTGAAATATCTTGGCAGCGGGTGAGTCCAACAGCAGTTACTCCTGCACAACCATGAGCCAGGTGTTTTTCTGGTGGAATGTCTATCCAGCGTGAAGTCAGGCCAGCTGCAAAGATGTTCACACACTGGGGATAGATTGTCCCATCTCTCAATGCTGCTCAGAATTTGTGAGTGGGCTCAGAAGGCATTGTCAGAGATGCCTTGCTACCGAGGTCTTGCCTGCATCAAGGAATAGGACCTGGAAGGTCTCCTTGTCTCTCAAGTGTGGGACAGCTCTGTGTTAATTTCTTTAGCATTTTTTGTATGTCTCAAAATCATACTGGCACACTAATGAAAAGAGAAGAAACTTGCTTGCCTGAAAGAGCAAATTACGCCCTATCAAAGCTGTGAGATAACAGTTCCCAGGAACAATTCTTTCCCCTGGTTTGAAGAAGAAAAACTCTGTGGTCAGGATAGGAACCACACCGTTTAGAAAGTGAAACCCAAGAGGAAAGACTAAACTCCCTTTAGAAGTTGAACCCCAGTGCTTCAGGAACAGGCCCAGTGCCCATGCACTTGAGAGAAAAATGCATCATCTGCCTTCTGGCAGAGTCCTCCTGCATCCCGCAGGTTTTGACACTTCCAGCAGAGATCTCCTGTGTGGGCTGGCTTTCACTGCAAGATCTAAACAGCTTCTCCTTTCTCTGCTTCTGTTTTGTTTCTAGGACATTTGGAGATGTTTACAGAGCACTCGACACTGCCACAGGAGGAGAGGTAAATGTCAACAGCCCCTGCAGACTCTGCTGCACTCGAGGGCTTTCCCCTCTGGTGTGAGCTGTGGCTGGAGCTCTGGGCAGAGCTGTGCTGAAAAGGCACAAGAAGCACAGACCGGTGCCAGCCCACAAAACACATTTGGGACTTTGTCCTCCTCAGCTGCCGGAAGGAAGGCACGGAGGGCAGCGGTTCCTTTCAGAGAAGGACGCGCTCGCTCGCTCTCCATTGCTAAAACAAAGGTGGTGCCTTTGAGCACCTCACTGCTCTTTGGGGCTACAGCTTCAGAGTCCTGAATTCTAATTTCTGGCTGTCAGCAAATCCATCTGAAAGTTACTGGTAGTTCCTTAGCCACCTGCAGTGCTGCACTTGGGAACTGCACATAGGAACAGACCTGCAAGGTGTCCCTGAAAGCCCTAAGCCCTGCTCATATCACAAGGTGTATCCACAGAGTATTAAGGCATGGATTACTTCTTCTGAGTCCCAAACAAAGCAGCAGAGAGTGTGGCCAGAGGTTTGTGGGTGACAGTTGAGACACCGCTGTTACCAAGTGCTCAAGGCAAAATGTCAGTGGCCCCACGTGTCCTGTAACTGGCTCCCAAGGCAGCAGAGAAATGGGCTGTTGGAACATCAGTTCCTGATTACTGCAGTGCCTAATCACAAGGCAGTTTGGCACAGCTCAGCTATGTCATTGTAAAATCACTTGCTCCATGTGTCTTGTGGTCTCGTGCCACCAACCTCCCAAGTTACTGATTTTCAATGTCATTTTAGGTGGCAATAAAACAAATAAATCTTCAAGGACTGAGGAGGAAGGAGCTAACCTTTAATGAAATCATGATCATGAAGAGGTATAGGAGTCCCAATGTTGTGAATTATTTAGACAGGTGAGAGGTCATGGTCTTATCCCATGGATGTGTGTTTACATATTGCAAACAAGAGAGGTTAAAAACCCACTTTGATAAGTGGCAGAAAGTAGAGCTGTTAATTTTTATTTATTCATATTTCTCTACTCATCTCCAATGGATGAGAAGAGTGCATCTTGTCTGCATGGGTCTTCCCTGGCACACCTAGTTTGATAATTACTCCAAAATTATTCAATACCTGGATCAGCTGTATCTTCCTAAGTCAATAGCCTCAAAGTTCACTGCCTCCACATTTATTTGAGATTGATTTTTTAAAGTTTCTTAAGTGCAGATGAACCATCCTAAAGTGGATTTCCCTTGGATTGTTGTCCCTCCCTGCCATTGCTATGCATGCCAGGAAGACTAGGTGCTTTTTCCAGAAACACCATGCCTGACATGTTTTTTATTTGGGCTGTTTCTAAACTGCACTTTTCATTTGCTACCCATCTAAGACATCTCCTTTTTCACAGCTGTGCCTTTCTCTTTGAGACTGCACGGATTGCAAGCAATGCACAGCCAAGAGGGAATATCTATTCCTTTGATTCTGTCCTTGTCACAAAGGCATCTGGAAATAAGAAACCTGGAAGCAAAAAATCAACATAGCCATGCATGTTCAACTCTACCCCCTTGTTTCCTTCTTTCAGCTACCTTCTGGGCGAGGAACTCTTGCTGGTTATAGAGTACATGGATGGAGGTGTCCTGACCGATATCATCAGCCAGACCTGCCTGTCTGAAGATGAGACAGCAGCCATCAGTCGGGAGGTCAGCAATCCCAGCTGTGTTTCCAAGGGCTTGGGCAGGATTGTTGGGAAACAGGGGCTCAGAACAGGAGAGGTTTCATGTGCCAAGCTTTGTTTCTGTGTTGCTGCTATTCTTTGAGCAAGTAAAAGCATCTCAAGTGAAAGGCCTGCCAGTGCCCCTGCACTCCCTGTACTCAGTGCCAGTACTCTTATCTCCTGCTGTTGTATTCTCGCTCTGTCTCTTGTATTTGTATTTCCTGTTCTCCACCTTGCCTCTCTAAATGTTTGCCTAAAGTCTGTCTTCACTGTATTCCTTGCCTGTAAAAGCAAAGGGGCTGGTGGCAGGATTTGAAACAAACATCATAGTAAAAAGAGAAAGACTCGTTTCTCTCAGTTCTCAGCTAAAAAGGATAGGAGTGCAGCCAGAATGCTCTTTGCTTCTGAGCACATGCACTGCAGCAGGAGTCATCCTGGCTGGTTGGCAGGGGACAGCCTACAACAGCAGGTGCTGTTGCTCTTTCAAAAGCTGACGTGCCTTTCCTCAGAAAGGTCCTGCTCTGCAGGTGTTGGAGCAGCAAGCTCTTCCTCTCAGTGGCCATTACTGTTCTGCCATTACTCCCCATTCCCCTGGAGAGGGAATCTTTTGGAGCTGTTTCCTTTTTTGTGTGATGAAATCACATCACTCATTTTTGCCCTCCTCTTTCTGTTTTCTCCCTCAGTGCCTGCAAGGACTGGATTTTCTTCATTCAAACGATGTGATCCATCGAGACGTGAAGAGCGACAACATCCTTCTCAGAACCGATGGTTCTGTCAAGCTGGGTCAGTTTATTCTTGGTCAGGTGCAGCATTCCAGGGATGTGGGTGTGGGGATGCTTGGAGTGACTGCCAGCTCCCCAAAAATGGTGCTGGTGGCAGTGCAGGGACACCCGCTGTGAGCTGAGGGCACAGTTGCAACGTGCACAGAGGTAGAAGGAGCCACAAGCAGTCAAGAGTGGCCTTGCTCTGTGTGTGTCCCTTCCAGAGGGAGGGAGTTACAAGTCTAAAGTTTCCAAAGAACAAAAGCCACTGCTGGAGGCAGTGTAAAAAATGGCGGGATTTTTAAAGTCACCAATGCCAGGAGATTCAACGGCACATTTTCAAACTTCTACTGGGGAATTCTTTTGCTTGCTTTCCTAATTGCACAGAATTCAGATAAAACCAGTATTTTGTTTTCTCCTCAGCTGATTTTGGCCTCGCTACTCAGCTCACCCCCGAGCAGAGCAGACGGTGCTCGCTAACTGGGACTCCTTGGTGGATGGCACCTGAAGTGGTAACAGGTCAACCATACGGTCCCAAAGTGGACATATGGTCTTTTGGAATTGTGGGAATTGAAATGATAGAACAAGAACCTCCTTACTTGAGCGAAAGTTCTGGCACGGTAAGGAGCAAATACTCACTGATCCCACTGTCTTTCTCACCTGTGCCATGTCCTGTGTGCCCCTGGACAAAATCCCATTGCCATCTGCTGGAACTACTTCCACCAAGGTCCCCTCCTACAAATGTCCCTGCAACACATCAGCATCTGCTGTAGTTTTGGTTGCATCAGTGGGGGAATTCAAGCCTTACCACATGCAAACAAACTCCAAACAAACAAAGTGTTCTCAGGCAACACTTTCCTTTGGGTTAGTGGTTCCAGTTCTTTTGTCTGTGTAGATGGCCTTAATAACAGGAAAAAAGCATCTTAAAACTGTTATCTTTCCAGAAATGAAGGAAGGAAACCCAAACCCAACAAAGTTTCTAAAACCGTGGTCTTTAGAGAGGAACCTAACCCTGTGTGCAGTTTCTTCTCACTGGGAAACATGGGCATGAGGGTGTAATGCACAGAGTCTCTTCTGCTTCTTGTGCAGTGCTGCTGAAACACTCAGAGACCCTGCTTCTCTCCTAGCCCAAGCAACATTCTGCACGTCACCAAGCCAGAGCCTGGTGATGAGGAGAGCCTGCCAAAACCTCCCATTTGTTTCCTGGCACTTTCTGGGATGGGCCTACCATTTATGCATTGACTTGAGTAGTCAAATGACTGGACGGTGACCATAGGGATGGAACCTCTCCTTCTTCTGACCTAGACAATTTTTCTTTTGCTGCAAAAATGGGAAGCTGAAATTTTCAGACTGCTGAGGGACAGAGCTGCAGGTGGCTCCTGTGTGCCCAAGCAGGCATTTTCATCCCAATACATTTGTGCAGGCATCTTAATGTGTCTGTGTTGAAGAGGAGATGGTAAATGTTTGTTTCCCTACCTGGGTATTAACTGATGGATTTCCTTTCTTTTCTTCCAATTCTCATTGTTTTCAAGAACAGTACAAAAAGCTTGATGAGTTTTGTTCTAGGGCACGTGCGCTTAAAGGACCAACAAGCACTGCCGAGATGCCTTTCATGTACTAACCCTTGAAATTAGTTAGTATAGCAAAGTCCCTCTTCCAAAAACCATCTCAAGCTGGTATGAATTCTCAGAGATGCAAATGTCCTTTTGCTGATGTAGTTCCCACTAACTAGGTCAGTCAATGAAATCATGAAACCAAGGCAAGAGCTGCAGGATGGTGGAAAAGCTCTGGCTGCATTGGGGTTTGGGTTTTTTGGTTGCTAAAGGAAAGTCATCTCTGGGTCTGTGCCAGGGCAGAAACTGCCACTGAAGAACAGAGGTTAAACAAAGGGATCTGGGAGAGCCTTAGAGATGTGATAGCAGGAGGTGGAGCCTGGTGTCTCCTTTTTCTCCAGGCTACACACCTGATAGCCACAGTAGGGACTCCACAGCTGCGGCAGCCCAAGCTCCTCTCGGCTTTGCTGCGTGACTTCCTGAGCTGCTGCCTGCAGACAGACGAGGAGCGGCGCTGGTCTGCCAAGGAGCTCCTGCAGGTAAAATGGGAAGGGGCTGCAGGTGAAACAGGCTCTGAGGGATGGGCTCCTCCTCCACTCAAGTCCAAGGCAGCAGATGACCCCCTTCCTCCTCACCTCCACTCTTGCTGCTCTTCAAATGAAAATGGTGAGGAATCTTGGACTGGGCTGGGCTGGCAGGGCCCTGTAAATGTCCTCTGGTGCAAGTGTCCTGCAATAAGCAGGGACATCTTAAAACAGATCAGGTTGCTCGGAGCCCTTTGCCACCAAAGCTGGAATGGTTGCAGGGATGGGGCTCCTACAAGCTCTTGGGGCAAGCTGTGCCAGGGTTGCACCATGCTCCGAGTAAACAAGTTCTTCCTTAGACCTACTCTGATTAGATGCCCTTTGTGTTTAAAAATATTTGTCCACATCCTATTGTAACTGGCCCTGTTAAAAAAGATGTCCCCCACTTTCTTCAAAGCCACTCTGAAGTCTTGGAAAGTGGCAATAAAGTCTCCCTGGGGCCTGTTCTTCACAAAACTGAATAACTCCACCTCCCTCTGCTTTTCCTGTGAGGAGAGGTGCTCTGTCCTCTGTCTGTTTCTGTTGCCCTCTTTTGTGATTTGGTGGAGTGTTCAGTTTTATCTAAAGGCAAAAGAATTGAAGTAGAGCAATGCGGGGTACAGAGACATGAAATCGTGGTGGAGGAACCCAAGGAAGCCAGTCCCAGCCTAGGGGTCAGAGATTTGGCTGTGGGCAGGAGGGGCTGTGGGGGGCTCACTGTGAGCCTCTGAGGGGCCCTGGTTTGTGCCCCCCAGCCCACCCTTAGAGGTTTCTGCCACGCAGACAGGGACAGCTGGGACGGACTTGTCCCAGCCCCATCTGCTGCCTTGTACCCTCAAGCAGACGGGAACTGTGCCAGGGTTCCTGCCAGGCTGTGTGGCAGAGAGGGAACTGCAGGGCCCAGTGCCACTGGGTTGGCCGTGCTGGGAAGGAAGGTGCCATCCAGCACACGAGGGGCAGGGCATGGAAAGGCAGACACTGCTTTCTGTCCCTGTGGGAATCAGCACAGTGCCTGTCTTTCAAAGGCAGGGACCCATGTGAGTCATTGGAGTTTCCTGAAAGGAAGAAAACCCAGGGACAGAAAGCACCATTTCTAGAGCATTGGCAGGGCAAAAATCCCAGCATGATGAAGATATCACAATAAACAGATGAGTGGGACTCTGGGCCAGGTTTGCCTGTGATGGCAAGGTCTTGCACACTGGGGATGACAGAGGAGCAGATGGTGCCATTGCTCCTCTTTCTGGGTCTTTCCAGGAACTTGATGTATCCTGATTGAGTCCCTGAAGCAATGAGCTTGGAAAGTAATGGTTCACTGTTCTTTGTTATATTTTTTTTTCCGGTGGACAGCATCCATTTGTAACTTCAGCCAAGCCACCGTTCATCCTGGCACAACTCATCAACTCAGTGAAGCAGACGAATAACCCTAACCCTAAACCCTAAACCTAAAACCTAACCCTAACCTTAAATGCTAACCCAAACCCAAACCCTAACCCTATCCCTATCTCTAACCCTTACCCTAAACCCAACCCTAAGCCTAAGCCTAAACCTAAGCCTAAGCCTAAGCCTAAACCCAAACCTAAGCCTAAGCATAAGCCTAAGCCGAAGCCTAAGCGTAACCCTAACCCTAACCCTAACCCTAGGAGACGAGAACATAGCAATCATGTCAAGATGTTATCTCTGTTACCAATTTAGAGTAGGATTGTAGAGTAGGGTTGCTAAAGAGATTTGAAGCATAGAATTATAGATTAGAGTTGTAATTAATAAAGTTTCTGAAACATCAACTCACTTGGAAGATTCTCCTCCTTCTGATCCCTTCAGAAAATTCAACATTTCCTTCTGAATTACCAATTGTTTTTTATTGGTGCTAAGTCACACATATGGCTTCTTTTGTATGGTTTTATAAGTGAGGAGGGGACTTCATATCATTCATCCTCTCCAGAGCGCACTGCCTTTGGAATATGACCCACTGGCTGGTTATGGCACAGCTGTGGTATTTCTAGTTGAGGCAGAAAGGGCAATGGCATTTGAAGGCAAAACCAAAATAAGAATAGGGCAGCCCAAACACCCTGTGCAGATGCAGGCCTTCAGCTGTGACTGGAGAACATTGGGGTTCCTGCCACTCGGATTTGTATCCCTAAATGCAATAATCTCTTTGGCTGGAGGAGAGCCTTACTCAAGTGGAAAGCAGAAAGATCAGAGAGGGTGCTCGGGAAGGTCTCCTGTGGTGCAGAGCTGTCAGCGCCTGTGAGGTGAGAGCGGGCCCGGCCTTGCCCGGGCTGGAGCCCCAGCAGAGCCCCGGCAGAGGCCGGAGCAGCCTGAGCCCCGGCAGAGGAGGGCTGGAAGGAGGCCCTTTGAGCTGCAAGAGGCAGAAGCCGGGCCCTGGGTGCCTCTTCCTGGGAGCGGGCGAATCCTCCGCTCTCAGAGCCCAGGTGGCAGCTGGCTGCTGCCGAGGGGAAGCGCAGCTGTGCTGGGCACAGCCCAGCCTGGAGGCATTGGCCGTCTGGAGTGTGCCCTGGAGCAGGGAAAGACCAAGGGCAGCTGCAGGCCGCTGGGCTGGCTGACGATTCCTCCTCTTGTGCTGGCTGCCCTGCAACTCCTGGCAAAGGCCAGCAGTGTGTGCAGCACTCTGGGCACCGGGGCAGGGAGCCGGGCTGCTCGGCAGGCTGGAGCACAGGGCAGCTCCTTCAGGCCCGGCACTTGTGCCAGGGGAAGCGGGGCCAGCGTGAGGCAGGGACAGCTTGGCAGAACACATCTGCAGGAGCCAGCGCCTCACGCAGCTCTGGGAGGAAGCGCCTGCAATCCTGCAGGTCTGTACTGAGCCAGAGCAAAGGTGTGAGATGCAGAATGTTTGGCAGAAATATTCAGGCCCACCAGGCCAGCCTGCTTTGTGCTCTCTGGCACACAGCAAGCGCTGTGCAATGCAGCTCTGAGCTGCTGGGAGAGAGGCAGTCAGGGATGTACCTGAGGTGTGTCAAGGGGTTAGCTGAAAATGGAATTAGGATAATTGAATAGGGAGGATGAGTTGAGGGGCCAGCTGGGAATAGAATTGGGATAGTAGAAGATTGCATATTTTAGTTAAGATTTTAAAATGAGGGAAGAAGCTAAGTTAGTAATACAGCTAGCAGAAATCACATACCTTAGGTAAAGAGTACCAAATATATTAGGAACATAAAGCTAGGAGTGACAGGAATAGAGGAAGCAATTGTGAAGAAGCAGAGACCATAGAAGTACCTTGCCTTAAGAATAATTGAACACTTCGGAGAGGCTTGGACCATGAGCAGGTCAAAAGGTCTTGCCAACTGGCCATGAGAGAAGAGTTCACCATGAGGAAGACGGCTTTCTTCGTCCCATACAACCACTCCCTCATTTCAAAATCCCACCAACCCAGTTAAAGGAATACAATTGCACAGCTGTTATAGATATTCAGCTGATAAAAATGCGAAGCAGGCGGGTAATAATTATGTACTATGGGTCCTTAGAAACCTAATATAAAACCTTTTCTGTAGAAATAGAGAGCAGGAGTCTGCAACTCCTTGCACGTGTCTTTGGAAACTAGTTCACATGTGTCCAGCGGTGCAATAAATACCCTTCTTTTCAACTATAATTAGTTGAAGATTCGTCTGTCTGTGCTTCAAGGGTTATGGTGGAGTAGTGAACTGATTTGGAAGAGAGCAGAAGAGTTTCTGCAGGCAATTTTTGGAAGAGATGGAAGGCTCTTGTGGCTGTTATTTGGAATGCAGTAATGATCCCAAAGTCCATACAATTGTGTCTTTGTGTCTGAATTTAAATCAGAATGATTATAGATAGCTTCGTGCAATTTGTCTACAAATTTATCAAAGTCTTCATTCTTCTTTGGTAAATTTGTCTAAAAGACATAGTGTGTAACTTATCTGGAAGTGCAAGGATAGCATTATATGCTAGTTGTTGGCTCATCTGTAAGACTTGATCAATGCTCTTAGCCTGGGCAGTGGCAGTATCCGAGGGCCCCTTGCCAAGTTACTGTTGTGCTGTTAAACCATACAGAGGATCACCCTGCACTCTAGGTCTTGCTGCTTCTTGAGCACACTTTTCCTCACAGCTTTTATGAAACATCTACTGCTGACGGGGTGGCCTTATAAGTCTTTTTAGTGTATGCATATCAGCTGGAAATAATGTGTTAGATGTAAAAATATACTGCAGAAGTGACTGTGAAATTTGGGATTTTCAACTAAATTGTGAAATTGCAGCTCTCAATTTTTCTAAAATCTTCCAATTGAACTACAATAGCTTCTGGAATAACTTTTTTCTACTGTAGTTTCTGAGCTGCTTCTATTTCAGGGTCACATTCCAACTCTAATTCCACATTCTTTACAGCGTGAGAGGGAGGATTTTGTTTAACCGGCTCAAATGCTGGCTCTGAGACGGAATGGAGGAGTTTTTGCATGAGAGTGGCCATATTCAACCGATGCACAATCCAGCCTGCTTGTAATAATGGACAATGAACACCTTCACAAAGAATTAATTATGGACATATTCAGAAATGAGCTTGGTATATCCTTGAAAAAGATACAAGAAGAAGAGTCATCAGGACTCAGCAAGTTTGTCAGCAAGCTTGGGAAAGTGAGTCATGGGTAGGCCAGACAACCCCAGCAAGATGCGAGAAAAATTAGGTGATCCAATCAGCATTCTATTTTAGATGTGTGAACAGCTAGGATTAACCCATCATGTATTAGTTAGAGACACCTGGGCAGTAAAGATTTATTATAAAAAGAGTCTTTTTAGGAATAATAAATTTAGCTTCACTGGATCAAATTGGTTATGTTGTGATGTCCCTGAACCTCCGCACCATGCACTTAAGGGTGGGTTGGTTTTCCCCAGGAAATGTACACATCTGGGGAAGTGCCCTTGGAAGAGAGGGGCTTGATTCCCAAGGAAACTGCTTCCCCAGGAGCCCCCAGTGAGACAGGTGCAAGTGTCTCCATTTGACTCCCTGTTTCCTCCAGTCCTTGAGGCCCCTTGCACTTTGCAGAGGGGCATGCAAAGGGAAAAGGCTGTGAAGAAATATGAATTATGTTCTCTTGATGCAGAGTGTGATTTTATACACTCTCTCCTATGGTGCAGATGCTCTTCATTTCTACTGTGTTGATTATTCTTATCAATACATATTTTAATTTGCTCTGGCATTCTTCCCATGGAAAAGTTTTCCTTGTGTATTTGATTTACGTCTGCAAATGTTGATACATAACTTTAGGTACTGGAATTTAGCCCATTTCTCCTCTCACTTTAATTTCAGAAAATGTCAGAATTACAGATGTACGCACTAAATTATCCAAGATTTCTGTGCAACAGAAAGATGAGTAAACAGTAGTACAGCCCAATCTACATTACCTTTAGCACTTACCAAAGCCAGTAGATATTTAGAAAAGTGTGCCTTCTTTCAACAATATTACAAATAGATTGTTATATACAAATTATAATATTATAATATTGGCTTTACACAAATATTAAAATGGATTCTATATGTGTGATGTTAATTAAACTTAGAGAGCTCCCAAGGCCTTGAACATACTTGAGACTGAATTTGCAATAAACTATCTTTTAAAACTCTGTTTGGAAAGCAGATGGTAGGAACATCAGTCATCTGTTGTGTTTGACTTTATTGTTATTTGAGATTGTAGTAAATACTGAGCATGAGCTGGGATGCAGAGTGTAATTGGTCATCTTTCCAAAGATAGATATGGATAGTATTAACATGTGCCCTGTTTATTGTTCCTAACTGACTATTTACAGCAGTAGTTTTATAGTGCATTTTTATTGTTGTAATGTCTGCATGCAGTGGGAGAATATATATTTGACTTGGGGTAGTTTGGCTTTTGTTTTTCGAATAATAAAACCACTCTTTTCAGCCTGGTGAAGAAGAAATCTGCTTCTGTCCTTGTGTGCAGCTATGGGTTTGTTCACAAAGCTTCTCCTTCCCTTTTCTGCCTAGGCTTTCTCACCTGCAGTTTTCAGTAGAAAAGCAACAAACCTTTGAAAGGCTAAACCTCAACATAACTGTGACCCTCAATCAATACTTCCTTCTTCCAATTTCTAAAGATCTCTTTGTCTTGGGCACTCAGTATGGCCTTTTTCCTCAAAGTTCTTTGGCTGTCTTGAATGCTTACAGTGTAAAAGGTAGTCCCTGATCTATTTTCAACTCCCTGCTCAGATGCAGACTGCTGGAAGGGAGCTAGGACTGGTACTGGAGACCTGGCAGCTTGTCTAGGAAGCAAAATTTTTGAAATAATGGTAATGTGGAGAAGCATGCAAGTCCAGGTGGTGAACTCATGTATGCAAGTACTTGCAGTTTCCTGACAGGACTTTACAGTTCAAGGGTATGGTCTCTTCTTATTTCTGTCTCTTAATGCTCAATCCTTGCCACATTTCTTCAACTTCTTTTGCATTGTCATCTTCCGTGTTTTCTTCCTCTCTTCTTCTCTCTGTGACTTTCTATGCAGGATGGATAACCTGTCATACACTGTCAGCTTGCTCAGTGACCGAGTAGTGATATGATGATGTAGAAATTGTAGGCGCACAGTAGGCAAACGTGTCATGCTTCTGTGTGCCCTCTGCAGGCAGACCTGCTTCCCAAACCTTCAGTCAGACTTGGAAAAAAGGCTTGTCACCACTACTTTGTTGTGGTTTATGCATGGATGAAGAAACACTTCCATCTCAGCCCGCTTAAGCCACTGCAGAGCAGGAATTGTTGCTTTGGTAGAAGATGTGCTGTCAGGGTCCTTACAGCTCCACAAGATGTGCCTCTCCTAGAACAGATTTTTGCATTTTTGTACAATAAAAACTATGTTTTAAATCGCACCAGTGTAAGTCAGGCACTCCTGTAGATGTGTTTTCAGACAGAGATATTTATATATATGCCTAGTGAATGGCCTTCTGGGCAGCAGGAACAAATGAGGAAGGAAACTGGGCTGATAAAACATGCTTCTGCTTCAACAAAAACCCCCAGTCTTCCCTTTCCAGAGAAGGCTATAAACCTTTTCTTGATTGGCCTAAAGGGGATAAACAAGTCCCTCCATGTCCTGATCTTTTACTAGTCTCAAATTATTTAGAAAAGTTTTATTTTTTTTTTTTTGGTGGGGGGGTGGTGGTGTTTGGGTCTGTACTTCAGACCTGTTCTCCCAGCAGCCAGGGACCTGTGGGTGGGGCAGGGGCTCAGGTACTTACCAACAGGTACTTGGTGATTGCTAACAGCAGTTGAGGTGAGAAGTTGGCTTGTGCCTGGCTGAGGGCTTGAGGACTGTGGTGAGAGAAGGGATAGGGAGAGGAGTGGAAAATATTAGTTACACAAGCAAATCTGAGGTGTAGGTGGGATTTAACTGGATTAGGGACTGCATTTCATGGTCTTAATCACAATTTATGAAGAACTGAACATTTAACTATGAGATAGGACTATTTAGTTGTTATTATAGATGCTGCATTTACTAATATGTAATGTAGTTTCTTTGTATTTTGCTCAGAAGCTGTCTCAAAAACATTGAAGTCCAACTAAAGTCTTCATAAACACAAGTTAATAGCTTACTTTTTGTTAAAAACAGAAGCTGAAAGGGCCAATGGCTCTTGCATTCAGTAATTCACACATTTTAAAAGAAGTGGCTCTCTCCTCTTCCTGTGGCTAGCTTGTCTCTTAAGGCTAGAAAACATTTCTGGGAACATTTCCTTGCTGCTCCTATATCTCTATGCCCTTGGAATCTGATGCTAATACTATATTTTTCTAAAATTAGGAAATTTTAAATTTCTGTAGGCCCTTTCATTTTGTAATTTGCACCTGTCACTCGGGGGGGGGGGGGGGGGGAAGTCTGATAAGTTTTTTTTCTTGTAGGCCTCTCAAATTGCAGCCCATTGCATTTAGCTGCAAAATCCTAGGTCATCCTAACAGGATGCCTGAAATGGACACTGGTAGAGGGTAAAAAAATTGCCTGATACAGATGCTATCAACTATTTTTAGTTCCTGACAGTCCAGTATTTCCCTTACCGAAGGGATACCTGTTCATATTTCTTTCTCTTTTTCTTGCAGCTCTCAGTTCTGTGATGACTGAGAAACAAAAATACAAAGTAAGGGTGTGCAGAGTAGATGGACTTTATGAGAATTAGGGGGCAATTTGACCATACACTGATCTGTATGATTGCCTTCTTCTGTGAGATTGTAGTGATGTTGCAATGCATGTTGGGAAATAATTCATGCTATAAAAGCATGTATTTCATTAAGATTGCAAAATCCAAACAAGTCTCTGACCACAAGCAGCCTGAGAGGCAGGCGTCTATTCAACTTCTGAAATTCCTGAAGGTGGCCAGATAACAATCATACCCAGAGCAATGATCACCATTATCCTGAGACATCGTCATGGAAGACACCCAAGGGTGATCATTGCCCTGTTGATAACATCGATCAAGATAGCCCAAGTCGCCAGAAAGATACTTGTGAATCTGTGCCTTCCCTAAATCTGATCAGTGCTGGCTATCAACAAGGAAATGGTGATTGTCCAGCTCTGCCCAGTGAAAGAACCAACTATGAATATGAAGAGTTACAAAAGAAACTGGGACTTCTTTGCTCAGGCATAATAAACTGTATAAAGCATGCCTGCAAGAAGCGGCTCTCGTGAATGGTGGAGGGTCTGATGCAATAGAGCTGGGATCCACATTCACCCAGCACCATCCCTGGGCTCGACGCTATCTCTTTGGCTGTGGTGGTTTTGAAGACCATATTTTAGTAGCGGAAAAAGATAAAGAAATCTTTTCAGATTTTTTATAATTTGGCTTTCGGTTGATCATTTGTAACAGTTCCATATAGATGATTCCACATTTGGTGTCTTGGTGCGTAAATCAAGAGCACAATCAGTTCATGATAAAGCACCAGTACAAGCTGGACTTCTCAGAGCACCCAACTGAAAGAATCTGAAAAGAAGAAATGCAGGAAATGCCTTGGTAAACCTTGACTGGAAGATGGGTGACTTTTTTTCAGTAATCTATAATCCATTCCCTTGGCCTTTGGCTTTCTTTCTGGCCATTTGCATCCCAGACTCCCCATGAAGTGCGAAGCCTGAGCTTGTGGAAGTGGCTGAAAGATGCCCTGTTTCTCTGCAGGGACATTCAACTGGAACAGGAGCTGGAGCGCTGTCTGGGGAAGCCTCCTCCGAGCTGGAATTGGTGCTGTGCTGGGAGAGGAGGAGGAGGGGGAGAAGGCTGGCGCTGTGTGGCAGGAGCAGGAGGTTTGGGCCGCAGGACATTCTGTCTGCGCCACTGCCCCGCAATGGGCGGCCGTGCCCGGGGCTCTGGGCCTGGCCCTGCATGCGCTGAGCTCCCTGGGCTGGGCTCAGGTTCCCACTGGGACTGGGCAGAGCCTGGGCTCAAACTGGGGGCAGCAGCACTGCAAAGCACCTCTGGGCATCTGCGTTTCCTGCTGCTGGGAAGGGGCAATGAAGCGAGTTGAGAAGTTCTGGTTTCTGCTTTTCCTGGTTGATTTTTTAATTTAACTCCACACTGCGGAGGCGAATTCTGTGACAGCCTCTCTCAGTTTATTCTATTTCAACAGCGCCAGCAACAGGGCTCTGTTTGAGCACTGCAAATGTGGCCTGTGAAGCTTTAACTCCCGTCATCTTAGTGTTCAGGGGCCTGTGAGCATTCCAGTATCTGCTGATCTTTATGCCTGTGACAAAAGTACTGACTTCACTGTCATGAAAGCACCGTGGGTAGCACCGATTGAAAGAGGCATTTGCATTTTTATGGTTTAAATTCAGGTTGCAAGCAGAAGAGGGCCAAGAGCAGCCATGATCTGCAATTCCCAAGGCAAAGGCACCAGCAGCCTCCTGCTGCCACCTTAGGGTGAGTAAAACAGAGCTGGAAACAGCGCTGGAATTCAATCCTTTCTTCCTCTGAGGGCTGGCTCAGGGCAGCACAGGCAGGTCCTGAGCAGTCAGGGCTGTGTGTGGGTGCTGGTTGCTCTGCTCCAGAATTGAGCTGGAAAAAGCCCTTGGGAGCCGAGGCAGGAGCAGGCGGGAAGGGGTCGGCGCTGCTGCTGCTCCTGGCCAGGAGCCCCGGCTGGGCCGGGCCGGCACCCCCTGCGCTGCGGCTGCTGCTGCTGCCAGAGCCGGGCGGGACTCGGGGACAGGGAACGGACACGGGGGGGACAGCAAAGGCCTGGCGGCTGCAGGGATGGTGGCGCTGGGGCTAGGGCCAGCACAGAGCTTCAGCCCGCAGTTAACCACAAGGGAAACGCTGGGCAAAGGCTCCATTTCAGCCTTCCTGCGCTCGTGGCTGTGAAGGGACTGAAATGAAAGGAGAACAAGCAGGGCCCAACCTGTTCTCCTGCCTTCGGTGAAGCCCCGGCCCTGAGGCTGTAAGGGGCTGTGAGGGGCCATGAGGGAATGTGAGGGGCCATCAGTCATGAGGTGCCATGAAGGGCCTTGAGAGGCCATGATGGGCCATGGGGAACTCTGAGAGGCCATAGGGGTCTGTGAGGTGCTGTGGGAAGCCAGGCACCTCATGGAACCAAGGGTCCATCATGTCCCAGCAGGTCTTTGTGAAACCAAAGGGACCATGGTGACACTATGGACCTCAAGGTACCACAGGTCCATTGTTACACAGCAGCCACAGCAGGGCTGCAGAACCAAGGAGATCATTGTGACACTGCACAACTGTGCAAACCTGTGAGCCTACCAGGGAAAAGGCAGTAGCAATGCCCTGGAAAGACACACCACAGGCTCTGGGCACTCCTCACAGCTCAAGGTGATAGAAAAGGCTTCCCCATGGTGTTCTGCAGCACTATGTTAATTTGTCCCAGTTCTGTCCTCTCCATTGGCCTTCTCTACCCCTTTTACACTTATATGTTCATGTTCTGGTGAGTTCTCCCTTCCCATTGGTGTGTAACCCTGTCCATCTACCCTGGCATTCCCTACTGGTCCCTTCCCTGTGTACCACCCCTGAGCCCTCAGACCATTGGATCCCTGGTGCTCTCCATTGCACCCTCTTTCCCTCCGTTTATACCCTGGACAATCCTTTCTCTTTGGCCTCTGGACACTTTCAGCGTTTCTCTCTGTGTGTGTGTGTGTGTGTGTGTGTGTGTGTGTGTGTGTGTGTCTGTATGTCTGTGTGTATGTCTGTGTGCTGGTGCTCTCATGGTTCCTACCCATTGGCACAAGACACTCTTGGGGAAGATTGTATCCAGACCACCTAAGACTGCAGCAATACCTCATTTTTTTCATTTATTCTGTGGTGTAAATGAACCATTCTGTCTAATCATGATCAGAAAAAATCAGAGCTGTATTTATAGAAATTTATCGGGTATTCTATGATTAATCCTGTGGGACAAATACCATTTAAGTTCAATTACTATGTCCAATCTTTTACACCTTTGACAAAGACTGGGGCTTGAATTGGATCCAGCTGTTCCCAGTCTCCTCTCTTAGAATGAATTTTAGAAGTCTAGGGGCCCTGCAAGAGTTTGAGGATCCATGGTGGCTGTTTCTTGTAATATCTGCACCTCGTATCAGGAGGAGTTTCTTTAATAAAGAAATCAAGCTTTTGCCTGAAGCTCCCTTTGTGCCCATGACAGGATCCCCTTTATGTGTCTGGGACATCCCAGCTCTTTGGCAGCCTGGGGACTCTGGGATGTCACCGTGGAGCCCCCATGAGTGCCTGTGACAGATCGGTGCCTTTGCAGCCCAAGGTCCCCCTGGGATGTCACCATGGAATGTCTGTGACTGCCTCTGTCCACATGGCTCTTTACCATCCCCAGAAACCCCTGGGAGGTCTCCATGGAGCCCCTGTCTCTGCCTAGGCATTCCAGCTCTGGAACAGCCTGGAGACTTTTGGAAAGTCCCCATGGAACCCCTCTGAGGGCCTGTGACAAATCTGATCCTTAGCAGGCAACCATCACCAGCCCCCTGTTGCTATGGTCAGTATCCATGGCAACCATAACTGGTCCCCTGTTGCTATGGTCATTTTTCATGGCAACCATCACCAGCCCTGTTGCTATGGTCAGTTTCCATGGCAACCATTACCAGGGCCCTGTTGCTATGCTCAGTTCCCTTGGCAGCTCCATGGAGACCACATGCCAGGGGTGGTTGCCATGGACACCAGCTCACGCCTGCAGCCGCAGCCCGTTGCCATGGCAACCATTGGCAGCCCCATCCCCAGGCTCATGGGATCCCAGAGCCACAGAATTGGCTGAGCTGGGAGGGAGCCATCAGGATCCTCCAGTCCAACTGCTGACCCTGCACAGGACACCCCAACAATGCCAGCCTGGGCCTGGCAGCGCTGTCCAAACGCTGCTGCAGCTCAGAGAGCCCTGGAGCTGGGACCCTTCCCTGGGGAGCCTGAGCAGGGCCCCAGCAGCCTCTGGGCAAAAACCTTTTCCTGACACCCAACCTGAGCCTGCCCCGACTCAGCTGCAGTCGTTCCCTCCACTCCTGTCCCTGGGCTCCAGAGGGAAGAGGTTCCCACAGCCGCAGCCAGGGACCCGCTCCCAAGGCTGTTGCCATGGCCACCAGGGCTGGGACCAGCTGGGATGCTCGGTTTCCATGGGCTGGGGTGCAGGAATGGGATTGCCCAATTTCCTGCCCCTGCTAAAATCTCACTGCCCCCATGGCCAGACCCTCATGTTTTTCAATGCCACATCATGTCACTGGCAGGGGCAGGAAAAGCGATGAGTGTCTTCCCAGCATGGATCATGGGGAACATGGATCACCAGGGTTCTTCCCAATGTGGGTTCTCCCATGGGGGATGAAACTGGAGTGGTGCATGAAGCTCCTCCTGCACTTGGGGCATTGGCTGGCCATCCTTTACTGGTGGCTCCCTTGGTGTCTTGTCAAGTGAGAGCTGGTGGTGAAGCTCTTACCACACTGGGGACACTCGTAGTGCCTCTCGCCAGTGTGGATGTGCCTGTGGGTGACGAAGTAGGAGTTTTGCTTGAAGCCCTTCCCGCAGTCAGGGCAGAGGAAGGGCCTCTCCTTGGAGTGAATCCGCTGGTGCTGGAGGAGGTGTGAGCTGGTCCGAAACCTCTTCCCACACTCGGGACACTCGTAGGGCCTCTCCCCATTGTGGATGTGCAGGTGGATGATGAGGGCCGAGCTGCAGCCGAACCCTTTCCCACATTCCCCACACTCGTAAGGCCCTTCCCCAGTGTGGATCATCTGATGGCAGATCAGGGTGCTGCTCTGCCTGAAGCTCTTCCCACACTCCAAGCACTTGTGGGGCTTCTCCCCATCATGAAGCTGCTCCTGGACCACCAACTCTGAGCTCTCGCTGAAGCTCTGTCCACCTTCCTGGCTCTGGGTGGGTTTTTCCTCCTCAGAGCACCCTGGGTTGTGTTTGAAGCCTGTCCTCCTTTTGAATCTCTGTGGTTTTCCTCCCCATTGGAATTCCGCACTGTGGAGTCACTCAAAACTGCCTCTTCCAGGAGGTTCTTCCAATGAAATTTGTCCTCTGTGGTCTCCATCCTCAGCCTGTTGTCTGGGGGAGGAAGGACAAGGAGAGAATGGGATTTGCCGCCGTGGCAGAGGGAAGGGGAAGGAGATCCCCCCCAGTGCATCCCCGGCAAGACAGTGTTGGCAGCAGGGTTGTCCTGCATCCAGGGGTCTGTGCTGGGCTGGGCTGGGAGATGGAGCAGGAGAGAGGTGGAAAGGAGCACTGACTTCCTCCTCACCTGCCTGGGTGTCCTGGGGCTCCTTCCTCTTCCTCGCAGCCTCCTCCTCCATCCAATCAAGATTTGGGAATGGGAAATCCTGTTCTGGGAAGAAAACAAAGGGTGTGCACATTGTCTTTTGTTCTGGTTTGAAGGCAAACCTGGGGGAGAGTCTAAGTCAGAATTACAATTTAATAAGAAAATTAAGGTCAAGGCAATGATACAGAAACACTGCCTTAAACTGACAGAGTAAGGATATAACCTGACACCCTGTTTGTCAGGGTGGTGGCTGCAGTCCCATTAAACAGTGGCTGCAGTCCTGTTGGAGTGATTAACGTGATTCTGTCAGAGCAGTGATCCTGTAAAAGGGTCTGGTCTTCCTCTGAAGGTCAAGTGATGGTTATGGAGCTCTTGTCCTCTGGGAATCCAGTAGGCAAGCTGCTCCTGGTGTTGCAAGGCTCAGCTTATATCCAGGTAGGATTGCTCAGATCCTTCCCCTGGGCGGAGCATCCCACAATGGGATGATGGAATTTTATCAGTGCTGCAGTGACACTCAATGGCCCATTAGCAGAAGATATCTCCCCTGGAGGGCGTTATCAGGGCTGAGTCATGGAAGAGATAAAGAACACTGCCCCACCTGTTTATAACAGTTAATGAAGATGGGGATTGAAAACCTGCATTTGGTTACATCTTGCATGGCAACCTGAAACAGTGGGGTAATCCCTGCTCAGGGGGTGAACACCACCCCCCTTACCCAAACTGGCTCAGGTGTAAAACCCCCACTCTGGGAAGGCCACACACACACAGGGGACAATGTCACACTTGGCCCTGCTCCAGGGGAGGTCTCTGTCCCTGTCATTCCCTTGCTCTCTCCCCCTTTTCTCTTTCTTTCCATCTCTCTCTGCCTCACATTTACTGTTCAATAAAATGCATTTTGGATTTGGTCTCGTTAGCACCTTCCTGGCTGCAGAGGCATCTCTCTAATAATTTTCTTAACCAGATTGTGACATTGTTTTGGCACAGTGAGTTCAGGGCGCTGTTCTCTGACTCCAAGTGCCTTTGACAACAGCATGGTTCCCTCCACTTAGGAGGTTGTGGTTCTCTCTGGAAGAACTCTTGGAAACTTTGAAGGACTTGGTAACAGTCCCTCCTTCCTCCTGGGGAACCTATGGGAGAAATGATGAAGAAAATGGCTGTTCTGACTGACCAGTGAAAAAGAAAATATTTTGTTGTCCTTCCTTGAAAAGGGTGCTCGGGGCAGTCTCTGTCTCTCTCAGCCCAGGGAATGCTTAGAGCTCTCTGTCCCCTCGCCCTGGGGGATGCTCGGGGGGTCTCCATCCCTCTGGCCTCAGGCAATGCCTGTGCAGGGCTGGGGACCAGGGGCTCTGTGTCCCTCTCCCTCATGAGGGTGCTCGGGGCTGGGGGGGCTCTCCAACCTTCTCACCCCTGGGGAGGCCAGGGGGGTCTCTGTCCCTCTCAGCCCTGCTGTGACCCCACCCAAACATCATCGGGGTCAGAGGGACAGAGACACCCCCAAAGCCCCAGAAGGGCTGAACCTGGGATTTGGTTTGGGGCTGAGGGTTTAGGAAGGGCCTGGAATTGGGGCTGGGCTGGAGTTGGGGCTAGGATTGTGGTTAAGGGTAGACATGGGATTGGCTTTAGGGCTGGGGTTGGGATTTGGTCTGGGGCTAGACAAGTCAGGCACTGGGATGAGAATAGTGAGAACAGAACTGTGAGTGTGTCCAAACATGGAGTGAGATTGAGACCAGGATCAGGGTCAGGTTTGGGACTAAGCTCACCCAGAGCTGGACAGAGGGGATATCACTGCAGGATGTCCCTGGCATCGTCCCAGCCCTCCTCAGGCACCTCCAAACATGGGAGGCAGCTGGGTGCTCCAAGATCCAGGTGCTCGCACACTGCCCTTCCATACCAGGCAAGCATTCCCTAAGGGCAGCCCTGACTGTGACCCCTGGGGCTCTGGGATCAGCCCTCACATCCCTGTGGGAGCAGCTGCAAACAGGATGGGAGATTCCCCTGGGCACTGGACAAAATAAACTTGGCAGAAATCAAACCTGACTCTGCATAAATCACTTTGATGAATACTTGTTTTTCCCACAAGTCATATGTGATGAAAACACAAATAAATTGCAAACAAGAATAAACCAAAAATAGAAGCAATTCTGTGGCAATTCCAAGTTTGATCAGTTCCTGAACAGCTCCAGCTCAGCTGCTGGGAGGTTCCAATAAGAGTAAAGTAGAAATTCGGCCCAATATAGATTATGAAAAGGAAGGGAAAGCTCTGTGTAGCTGTCACAAAGCTGACAGGGATGAAGAGAAAAATGATTCTCACATTTGGCAAAGCCCCCAAGTGGCCATGGCAACAGCCTTGGGAGTGGGTCCCTGGCTGGGGCTGTGGGAACCTCCTCCCTCTGGTGCCCAGGGACAGAAGTGGAGGGAACGACTGCAGCTGAGTCGGGGCAGGCTCAGGTTGGGTGTCAGGAAAAGGTTTTTGCCCAGAGGCTGCTGGGGCCCTGCCCAGGCTCCCCAGGGAAGGGTCCCAGCTCCAGGGCTCTCTGAGCTGCAGCAGTGTTTGGACAGCGCTGCCAGGCCCAGGCTGGCATTGTTGGGGTGTCCTGTGCAGGGCCAGCAGTTGGACTGGAGGATCCTGATGGCTCCCTCCCAGCTCAGCCCATTCTGTGGCTCTGGGATCCCATGAGCCTGGGGATGGGGCTGCCAATGGTTGCCATGGCAACGGGCTGTGGCTGCAGGCCTGAGCTGGTGTCCATGGCAACCACCCCTGGCATGGGGTCTCCATGGAGCTGCCAAGGGACTGACCATAGCAACAGGGAGCTGGTGATGTTTGCTATGGCAACCAACCATAACAACAGTGGGCTGCTGATGGCTGCCATGGAAACTGACCATAGCAACAGGGTCCTGGTAATGGTTACTGTGGAAACTGAACAGAACAACAGGGTCCTGGTGATGGTTGCCTGCTAAGGATCAGATTTGTCACAGGCCCTCAGAGGGGTTCCATGGGGACTTTCCAGGAGTCTCCAGGCTGTTCCACAGCTGGAATGTTACAGGCAGAGACAGGGGCGCCATGGAGACCTCCCAGGGCTTTCTGGGATGGTAAAGAGCCCTGTGGTCAGAGGCAGTCACAGCCATTCCATGGTGACATCCCAGGGGACCTTGGGCTGCAAAGGCACCGATCTGTCACAGGCACTCACGGGGGCTCCACAGTGACATCCCAGGAGTCCCCAGGCTGCCAAAGAGCTGGGATGTCCCAGACACTCACAGGGGTTCCTGTCATGGGCACAAAGGGAGCTTCATTCAGAGTTTATTACCGAAGTTCCTGTTGGGTCACGAGGTTCAGAAATGAGCCCCAATAGCCCCCACAGATCCCCAAATACCCCCAAGGATGTCCAGGCTTTCTAAACTCCTTCTGGGAGAGCCACATTGGAGCAGCTGTTTCCAATCCCAGCTGCAGACTTTTCAAGCGTTTGTGTGTAAAGAATTATAAAGTGGGAAATAAACTTTTGTAGAATTTGTCCCACGGGATTAGGGATGGCAAACCAGATATATTTATATAAATATGTATTATCTATTATAGTAATTATTAGAGAAAATTGTCTAAATCAGAAATATTTAACCATGGCTTAAGAGATGTATAATATATTATATACAGCACTAAGAAATTATTTCAAAGCAACTGTATTAAAGCAAAGTCTGTAATTAAGCAGAGATTTATGTCACTCCTGCAGACCATTGACTGTGGGCAAGTCCCTTTGGCTCAGCCAGAAGCAGTGACCTTGAGGGGTGTCCCCACTGCAGGGAGGAATCCCCACCTCCCTCAAGAAGGGAAATGTCGGGAGACGCTGCCGTTAAAATTT
Organism: Zonotrichia albicollis; assembly: GCF_047830755.1. NCBI lineage: Eukaryota > Metazoa > Chordata > Aves > Passeriformes > Passerellidae > Zonotrichia > Zonotrichia albicollis. Next base: position 1,714,606 of record NC_133827.1, on the reverse strand, counting down.
GGGATGTGGCTTTTCCAGTCTGAGGTGCTGCTCTGTCAGTCAGATGTGCCCAGGCTGGGCCAGCTCAGCAGCTCTGCAGAAGCTCTCAGTGGTGTCACTTCGTTGTTCCTTTCTCTGGGGATTTTTCCACCTCTGCCATCGCTTCAATTCCCTCTGAGGAAACTGAAATTTGGGATGGAGGAGTCAGGCTGGTTTCAGCATGATTCACCCCAAAACCAGAGTGACCTCCCTCCTTCATTTCCCACTGGGGGCTTTGCAAACAGGGCCTTGCAGGAGTTGTTGGAGCCCATTGCAGGCAGAGCCTCCTGCTCCAGCAGGAACTGCCTTTCCTGTGCCATGAGCAGGGCAGGTCCCGCTGCAGGAAAAGCCCCAGGCCAGCCCCAGCACAGGGAAGGGCTCGGGCACAAGGGCAGAGTGCCGTGCTGGGAGCTGGGCCAGGGAGAGCCTGAGGCATCAAGGGCGCCTTGTTTGAGAGAATTGTTTGGGGAATGGGAGCAGGGCTTGTGTGTCCTGCTTGGCACAGCCCAGGCAGGGCTTTCTCAGCCACATTCCACACTCCATTACCCAGCTGGAGCCGCTGGTGCCTCTGAGTTGTGCTGCCCCAGCCCCAGGGACGCTCTCCTTGTCTGCCCATTCCCCCACGGTCTCTGGGCAGGGATGGCCTCAGTGGGGGCTGCTGACATCCTCAGCACCTTGGAGGCTGCTGCTGAATTTTCCTGCTGCAGAGGCTTGTTCAGCCTTCAGCTCTTCCGTGCAGGAATTCAGTGTGCCAGGGCTCATTAACATTCAGAACACCTTAACAAGCCAAGAGTCTGGGGATAATTTCATTTTAATTTTCAAATCTCTTGTGGTTAATTGGACATATCTCAGTAGTACATCTAAAGTGAATGCAATATATTTAAAAAGACAGTCACAAAACATTTTTTTAGGTCCTCCTTAGTTTTTTTTTTCGTGTTAATTCATTGATATGTGCAATCTCCAATTGACACTGAATCTAAGTACGGCTCCAGAGGCTTGTTCAGCATTCAGCTCTTCAGTGTAGGAATTCAGTGCCCCCAGGGCTCATTAACATTCAGAACAGCTTAACAAGCCAAGCCTCTGGGGATAATTTGACTTCAGTTTCTAAATCTTGTGTGGTTAATAAGAGAGATTTCAGAAGTGCATTCAACTGAATATGATCTATTTTAAAAGACAGTGAGAAAAGATTTTTTAGGTCCTGTTTAGGTTTTTCTTGTTTCCTCTGTAAATAGCAATCTCCAATTGACACTGAATCCAGGTACCTCCTCATGCAGTCGGAATAGATATGAAAATCAAGACCCTTTATGGCTGACAATCAATCAGACTCTGTCCCTACCCCCACCCCACCATTTCCCCCATCCCAGCCCTGGCACTCAGAGCACCCTTGTGCAAATCTGAGCTCCCTCCAGCCCAGGCTGCACCTGCAGCTTTCAGCTCCTTGGCTCCAACTCCCACCTGCTTTCCTTGGAGAAGGAACTGCCCGAGACACAGAGGGATGTTCATTTCTTGTCAGCCAGCAAAGCCAAGAGAAGGCTCAGCACCATCAAAGGCAAAAGTCACTCCTCTGCTGGATATTAAATCCACTTTCCACAGCAGACAGTCTCAGAGCAATGGAAAACACCTTCTGTGCCCAGCACAGATCCCAAGGTCCCCCAAACCCTTCCTGCCCCAGTTCTGCCCAGATTTGCTCTTTGCACACACGAGTCACGTGCTGAAGTCAGGAGCTCCCTCCATGCCCAGAGGGAGGAAAAGAGAGAAAGGGGATGAAGAGCTCTCCTGTGCACAGCCAAGGTCCAAGTGCAGCCCCTGCAGTGGGAACCACAACTCATCAGGTTTGTGTCCTTTGGGCTCAGGGCCTGGTGACACTCAGAGGCACAGAAAGGTTTCTTGCCAACAAACAGAAGTTGGACATTTGAACAGTTTAATAACCATCACAGCTCTCTGTGATGTCCCTGCAGCCTCTGACATGTCCCCCATCCCCAAGGGATTTCTGTACAGCAACAGCTTTAAACAAGGCATAAGGTAATTCTGTGATAGATAAAAACACAATTAAAATTATATTTATTATATATTTATTTGAACTTCAGAAATATTGGGCAATTTCTTCCTGCTCAACGCATGAAGCCAGTCTGTTGAGAGGCACTTGACTGACCAGAGAGCATCTAGAGGATGAAATCAGAGAGCAGTAGAAGTACATAGATCCACCTGCTGTAAAAGAAGAGATGTCCTTAGACATGGCCATTTCAACAGAAGAGCTGAAAACACCTGAAGGAAAAGGGAGACGAAGTAATAAACAGAATATTGGTGACACCCGTAGAAGGGAAGATCAGTATTTCTCCTCCTGCCATCAGTACACCTCCAGGAAATCCCTGTTCCTGGTGGGAAAACTCTGCCAATTCTTAAAAGTACTCAAATGACCCAGATAATAAAGATTTGTTTGTATGTCATGAAATTAGGGTCTTTCATTATCAATTTTGCAGATGATACTAAGCTGGGAGCATATGTTGATGTGTTAGAGGGACGGAGGGCTTTGCAGAGGGATTTGGAATGGTTGGATGGATGGGCAGAATCTAATGGGATGAGGTTCAATAAGTCCAAGTGCCAAGTCCTGCACTTTGGCCACAATAACCCCCTGCAACATTGTAGGCTGGGGCTCAGGTGGAAGGGACCTGGGGTTGCTGGTTGACTGTCAGCTGAACATGAGCCAGCAGTGTGCACAGGTGGCCAGGAAGGCCAAAGGCATCCTGGCCAGCATCAGGAATAGTGTGGCCAGCAGTAGCAGGGAGGTCATCCTTCCCCTGTACTCAGCATTGGTGAGGCCACACCTTGAGTGCTGCGTCCAGTTCTGGGCCCCTCAGTTTAGGAGGGATGTTGAGATACTTGAGCGTGTCCAAAGGAGAGGAACGAGGCTGGTGAGGGGCTTGGAGCACAAGCCGTATGAAGAACGACTGAGGGAGCTGGGGTTGTTCAGCCAGGAGAAAAGGAGACTCAGTGGTGATCTTATCACCCTCTTCAACTTCCTGAAGGGTGGCTGTGGTGAGCTGGGGTTGGTCTCTTTCTCCGGGCAACAACAGACAGAACAAGAGGATACAGTCTCAAGCTGCGCCAAGGCAGATACAGGCTAGAATTAGGGAGGAAGTTTTTCACAGAAAGAGTGGTCAAATACTGGAATCATCTACTCAGGGAGGTGATGGAGTCACCATCCCTCGATGTGTTTAAGGGAAGACTGGATGTGGCACTTGGTGCCATGATCTAGTTGAGGTGTTAGAACATGGGTTGGAACAGAATTGGATGGGTTAGAACATCGATGATCTTAAAGGTCTTTTCCAACGTAGAAATTCTGTGATTCTGTGAAACTAACAGGTATTAACACCTGTGCCACTTTCCAGGCAGACATCAATTGTGTGCCTGTGAACAGGTTGTGCCACTTGTGCCCTGAGGTGCCGAGCTGGGATTGGATCTCTTCGAGAGCAACTGAGGGAGAGCAGAGCACCTTGCAAACTGCAGGTCCCTGATAGCCCCTCAGGGCTTCTGTCCCATCATTATCTGCTCTGCTCCAGTATGAAACGGGGCCCAGCATGGTGCCAGGACCATCAGAGAGCTGTGTGCTGGAATTCAATGGCCTCCCCATCCTGCAGAAGCCCTGCATTTTCCTGCTGCAGCCTTGGTCTCCAGCACAGCCATGGACGCTCTTTGGGCTCTGGACTGTTGCTGCAGCCCCCAAGGGCAGCTGAGCTCTGCCCTTGGCACAGTCAGGCCTGGCCAGCACAGGCCATGCTCAGCAATTGCTTGTGTGTGCCTGGCCTTGCTGTCAGCCCCGGCAGCGGCTGCGTGGCCCCTTTGTGGCCCTGTGCAGACCCAGCCATGGTGGCCCAGCCCCTGTGGAGGCCCAGCCCAGGCCAGGAGCTTTGCGGATGGGAACGGCCCCTGTGCCGTGGTGCCCACAGCAGCCTTGGGGCTCTGTGCCCCATGGCCTCCCTGCTGGGCAGCCTCTGCCAGCTCCTGCAGAGCCCATGGCACCTGTGGGGCTGCACTGACAGCCCTGCCCCGGGCTCTGCCGGCCTCTGGGCCAGCAGAGAGGCAGCCAGGGCTGGCCATGGCCCAGAACAGGCCCTGAGCCCTGCAGGAGGATGGATCTGGGCCACAGCCAAACTCAGCCCAGGCCAAAGCTGGGCTCAGCAGCCAGGGCTGCCAAGGGCTGGGCACAGAGGCTGGCACTGACAAATGTCCTGGGCCCCCTCCCTGCTCTGTCCATGCCCCCAAGGGCACAGAGCAGCCTCCTGTCTGGGCCACTTGCCTGTTTGCAATGCCTTGCACAAGTGCTGGCCCTGCCCCACAAGGCCTGGCCTGAGTCCTGCCCCTGCACGCTCAGCCAGGCTGAGATGGACACTCACTGAGATGGACACTGAGATGGTTTCTGGGCCAGGCTCTCAGAGCCCAGCCCAGCTCCCTGCAAGCTCTGCCAGCTGCCCTGAGCTCTGGGCAGCACCAAGGGCCTCTCCCCAGCCCAGCCCAGCCATCTCTGGCCCCACAGCTCTGCTCAGGCCAGGCTGCTCTGGGCACTGCCCCACGGCCTCAGCCCCTGGCAAGGGCACAGCAGCAGCTGCAGCTGCCACAGGACTCAGCCCCAGCCATGGGGGAAGGTGCTTGGCCAAGGCCAAAGGAGGCTCCCTGGCTGCCCTGCTCCCCTCTGCCTGAGGTGCTGAGAGCTCTGCAGCCTCTGCTGCCATCCCATCTGCCCAGGGCTGTTGCAGACATCTTTTCATTAAAAATCTTTCCTTAAGATTTTTTCCTCCTGAGAAGCTGAGAGGCCTCAGGGACAGAATGTAAACAATGATTGCCTGCTGGTGTGGAATGCAGCAGGTGCATCTTTGATTGGTCTCATGTGGATGTTTGGAATTAATGGCCAATCACAGCAGAGCTGGCTCAGACAAAGAGTCTGAGCCAACTGCCTTTGTTATCATTCTTTTCTTTTCTATTCTTAGCTTAGCAAGCCTTCTGAGATGAAACTTTTCCTTCTATTCTTTTAGTGTAGTTTTAATGTTATATATGTCTTAAAATAATAAAGCAAGCCTTCTGTAACATGGAGTCAGATCTACGTCTCTTCCGTCATCATAAGACCACTGTGACCACTGTCACACAGGGCAGCACAAGAGCCCCGGCCTTGGGGCCCTGAAGAGCTGCTCCTGCTGCAGGCCCAGGGCCCATGCCAAAGCTGGGGCAGTCACCAAGCTGTGCCCATTTCTGTTCATTACTGCTCTGATGGGGATGGATCCTCAGCCACTTGGAGGTTGCTGATGAATTTTACTGCTCCAGAGGCCTCTTCTTTCTGGAGCTCTTCAGTTCAGGAATTCACTGACAAAGGCTCATAAACATTTGTTCAAAATGCCCAAACAAGAAAAGCCCCTGAGAATAATTTAAGTTCTAAATTCTTTTGTGCTTAATTAGACAGATTTCCAAAGTGTATGCAAAGTGAATATACTGTATTGAAAACAATTAGGAGAGATATGTTTTATCTTTTTAAGTTCTCTTTTCCTCTTTATAGATTGGTATCAGCAATGTCCAATTTATACTGACCCCAAGCACCTTCTAATGCTGTCAGAATATATATGAAAATACACACCTTTTATTGCTATCAATAACACTTTGTCCCTACCTCTTTCCCACTGTTACGAAAGAATTTCTACATGTCTAATTCAATAAACAACAAAGTTGAATTTAGCAGCAATTTTAATTGAGCAGCAATTTTATGTAAAATACTACAATCAAATAAAGTCAAACAGATACAAAAAAATTTCTCAGTGGTTCTGATAAAGCATAAGCAAAACTGATCAATCAGGATATGGGGAGGGTTTCTCTCACCCTCCTGTACAAAAAGCACAGGAATCCAAACACATATTTATATACTGTATGCTAATACAGATTCATCAATATTTTCCCATAAATCTCTTCCTGTTTTTGATTCTTGTAATCTATGTCACTGTACTGCACAGTTCATGCTCTCACTGTTGCTAAGGGGTCTTTTGGCTCTTTGGTGGTCAATCCAATGGAGGCTTCTCCTCATCGTCACTATTCTTTGAACAACCCCACATGTTGCAGATGCGCCCCAAGTCGTGTGTTATAGAAGCCAGCATTATATTCCAAAAGAAAGCCTTTTTATTTCATAGGCACCTGAAATCATTTCAATTCTGTTTATTTCAAGGTTGATTCTCTAAATATTACAAGGCCTACTCCATTTTGGAATGTTACTTATTACAATCTACATCCTGGATCCTATAATCTCATGAACATCTGAAAACATCTGTTTTGTGACACTAATTACATATTCTTTTCCTCTATTACTTTTTTCTAAAATATCGATATAGTTACAGTTGTTAGCATGAATCATATTCATTTATCACACCACCATTTCCCTCATTCGATCCCTGGCAGTCAGAGCAGCAGAGGAATGGAGTCACATCCAGGGGTGTCCCCAGGGCTCAGGACTGGGGCCAGGTCAGTTCAATCTCTTTATTGCTGATCTGGATGAGGCCATCGAGGGCACCCTCAGTCAGTTTCCAGCACAGCCCAAGCTGGGTGGGAGTGTGGCTGTGCTGGGGGGGCAGGAAGCTCTGCAGAGGGATCTGGCCAGGCTGGAGCCATGGGCCCAGGACAATGGGATGAGGTTACCAAGGCCAGGGGCCGGGTCCTGCCCTGGGCTCACAACCACCCCAAATCCCTGGCTGTGCCTGGCTCCTGATCCCCACAGCCTGTCCTGTTTCCTTCATCCCTGCACTGCCTGGTACTTTCTGGGACAAGGGAGCTCTGCTCTGAAAATAAAGGGAGGTGCAGGTGCCACCACTGGAGTGGGAATCACAACTCATCAAGTTTGTGTCCTTTGGGGGTCAGGAACTGGTGAGACTCAGAGACACAGAAAGTTTCTCTTCATGGCCAACAGACCATGGTTGAAAAGGACACAATTTAATAAAAATCACGCTCTTCCATGAGCTATGTGCAACGTCCCAGAAGTATCTGGTGAGTGCACCATCCACAGGTGATTTCCATACTAAAATTAATTTTAGATGAATGTGGTTCTGTGATAGATATAAACAGCATTAAGTTCCTGTATCAGGATGCTCGTCCTGAAGTAGGGGCAAAAGAGCTCCAACAGTTCCTGATTTGCAAAGCTGCCAGTGGTGGATGGAAAAGTAAGGTCAGGTTCTTTTGGTGCTGAAGAAATGCTGAAACCAGCCTGACTCATTTCATCTCCTCCTGTCCTGGATGATCTCCCCTCTTTCCCCTTCCACCCATTGGCTTTTGTCTCCCTCCAGCCCCCTGTGAAGAGCCTGGCTCTGTGTTCTCCATCCCCTCCTCGCTGGCACTGCCAGGCTGGCATGAGGAGCCCCTCAGCCTTCCCTGCTCCAGGCTGGACCAGCCCAGCTCCCTCAGCCCCTGCCCACAGCCCAAGGGCTCCAGCCCCACCTTGGAGGCCCTTCCCAGGCCCTGCTCCAGCTGCCAGACATCTTTCGTATCCTGGGGACCCAAACCCGGCCACAGTGACCTGGATAATCCACGTCCCTGATGTCCTGGTCACACAGCCCTGGCCCCTTGTCCCCTGTCAGGCTCTGGGGTGGATCCTGTGGAACATCCTTTGGTGGAGGCTGTGGCTCCAGGTGGGCCGGGGGGGATCCCGGGGGACAGGTACCCTGCTGGACATGGACAGCATTGGACTTGTTGGGAGAAACTGAGGGGGAGCTGGGGCAGAGTGACCAACCCAGTGACCTGACACAGCCTGCTGGGATGTCACACAGCCCCTCTGGGATGTCACAGCCCGCTCTGTGATGTCACAGCCCATTCTCTAATGTCACACAGCTGTTCTATGATGTCACAGCCAACTCTGTGATGTCATAGTCTGCACTGTGATGTCAGACCCCCGCCCTGTGATGTCACAGCTGGCTCTGTTGTGTCACAGAGGCAGTGTATGATGTCATAGCTCTCAATGACCTCACATAACCCACTCTGTGATGTCACAACCCACTCTGTGACCACGTGTTACCAGATGATAATTTGTCTCCACCAGGTGAGGTGACACCTGGAACTTGTTCTCCACAACCCCAGGCCTGTGGAAACCACACAGTGCCCATTGTGTGAGAAGGGAACTGGAAGTTCAGCAACCTCAGTGTCCTGCCTGCTCAGCCTGGCCCACGGGAACATTGGGGTCCATGACCACCAGGGACCACCCCAGGACATGGGTGAAGGGGAGGGGAAATATGTTAATGATATTCGGGAAACGATTGTCACATGTGTGTTTAGTCCAGGACAATCAATGAATATGTGTGCAAAATACAGAAAATAAAGAGAAACTCTCCTGTACTCAGCATGCACAGCTTTGGAAGGAGCTCTCCCCCATGCATCCAGCTGAATAAAGAATGCTGCTTCTTAATGCTACACTAGGGTTAAGGAGTTTTCTGTTTTACTGAATTTTTGATAGAACTCCCACTGCCAAGGAAAGCTCTGTCTGCTGCTGTTCACAAACAGAGAAGAGCTGGTGGCAGATGTGGGGCTCAGAGGCTGCCTGGGACACAGTGACCATGAAATAATCAAGTTTTCAATATTCTGTGAAAGAAGGAGGGACAGCAACAAAACTTCTACACTGGAATTAGGAAGGGAAAACTTTGGCCTGTTTAGGAGGCAGATTTGGGGAATACCAAATCAGATACTGATTTTTTTAAGGGAAACAGCCCTTAAAAACAAATGGGGCCCAGGAAGGATGGACACATTTCAAGAAAGTAATGTTAAGTGGGAAGCATTAACATTGGATAGAAGGTCAGGCAACTTAGGAAGTGTTTAAGGATGTTGTTAGGTCATGCAGAATGAAAAGCTGAGATGTGAAAGCTCAATTAAAACTTAACCTGGCCACTTCTGTGAAAAATAATAGGAAATGTTTCTATAAATAAACTAATAGCAAAACATGGGATAGGGCAAACCTCTACTCTTTATTGGATGCAGTGGAGAATATAGTAACCAAAGATAAGGAAAAGACTGAGCTACTCAACACCTTGTTTGTCTCAATTTTCAATATTAGGAGAGGATATCCTCAGGACAAGTGTTCTCCTGAGCTGGTAGATGGGCACAGAGAGCAGAACAGCCCCTGGAATCCAGGAGGAAGCAGTGGGTGACCTGCTGAGCCACTCAGATGCTCACAGGTGAATGGGATCAGGCAGGATCCATCCTAGGGCAATGAGGGAGCTGTAGATGAGCTCACCAGGCTGCGCTCCATCATTTACCATCAGTGCTGGCTCAGCAGGGAGGTCCCAGAGGACTGGAGGTGCCAGTGTGAGCCCATCCCCAAGAAGGGCTGGAAGGAGGATCTGGGGACCTCCAGGCCTGTCAGCCTGACCTGGGTGCCCGGCAAGGTTATGGAACAGATCACCTTGAGTGCAACCACAGGGCACCCACAGGATGGCCGAGGGATCAGAGCCAGCCAGCGTGGATTTAGGAGTGGCAGGTCCTGCCTGACCAACCTGGTCTCCTTTTATGACCCAGTGACCCACCTGTGGATGCAGGAAAGGCTGTGGATGTTTTGTACCAGGAATTCAGCAAAGCCTTTGACACTGTCTCTGACAGCATTCCCTGGAAAAGCTGCAGCCCACAGCTTGGGCAGGTTTCCTCCTCACTGGGGAATTTAACACCTGGCTGGAGGCTGGGCCCAGAGAGTGGTGGGGATGGTGCTGTACCCAGCTGGTGTCCAGGCACTGGTGGTGTCCCCCAGGGATCTGTGTTGGGCCCAGTCCTGTTTAATATCTTCACTGATGATCTGGGTGAGGGGATCGAGTCCACCATTCACAAATTGCAGATGGCACCAAGCTGGGTGTGAGTGTGGATCTGCTGGAGGGCAGGACAAGAAGACACAGCCTTAAGCTGCGCCAGGGGAGGGTTAGGCTGGACAACAGGAAGAGGTTCTTCACAGAAAGGGTGAGTGGGCATTGGAATGGGCTGGACAGGGGGGAGGTGGCAGAGTCACTGTCCCTCTCCAGTGGCACTTAGTGGCATGGTCTCGGTGACAAGGCAGTGTTAGGGCATTGGTTGGACTTGATGATCCTGAAGGTCTTTTCCAGCCTATTTGATTCTGTCATTCTGTGATGATTGGGACACTCTGGGGCTATTCTGACACTGCAGGGCCTCATGGAACCAAGGGGACATTTGACACTGCAGGGCCTTGTGTAACCAAGGGGTTTCACCATTTTGCCACTGCAAAACCAAGGAGACCATTGGGAGACTCCGGGGCCCAGTGGATCCAAGGGGCTGTTCTGACACTGTGAGGCCTCACGGAACAAAGGGGACATTGTGACACTGCAGGATCCTGTGTAACCAAGGGGCCACAGTGACACCATGGGGCCTCAAGGAATCTGAAAGAATGTTGTGACACTGAGTGAATGTTGTGACACTGTGTGGCCTTGTGGAAACAAGGAGTCCAGTGTGAAACTGAGGGGACTTGTGGAACTACAGGGACCATTGTGACAGTGTGGGACCTCATGTGACCATGGGGCCATTGTGACACTCTGGGGCCTCAAGGAACCAAGGGGCCACTGTGAAACTGCAGCACCAGCGAGAACATTGTGACACTGTGAAGCCCCATGGAACCAATGAGTCCATTGTCACATTTTGGGGCCCATGGAATGAAGGAGACCAGTGTGACAGTGCAGGGCCTGGTGTAACCAAGAGGCCATTGTGACACTGAGGGCCCCCTTGGAACCAAGGATATCTTTGCAGATGACACCACAGTGGGTATGAGTGTTGGTCTGCTGGAGGGTAGGAGGGCTCTGCACAGGGCCGTGGACAACCTGAATCCTGGGGATGAATCCAAGGAGGTCAGGTTTGACAAGTCCAAGTGCCAGGTCCTGCACTTTGGCCACAATAACCCCTGCAGCACTACAGGCTGGGGACAGAGTGGCTGGACAGCAGCCAGGCAGAAAGGGACCTGCAGGGACTGATGGACAGCAGGCTGGACATGAGGCAGCAGTGTGCCCAGGTGGGCAAGAAGGCCAATGGCTCCTGGCCTGGATCAGGAATGGTGTGGCCAGCAGGACCAAAGCTGATGTACTCATCACTGATCTGCCCCCAGCTCTGCACACGGACATTGCTACTTCAGCTCCAGAAAAGAAAACAAAAGGGGATCACTACAGAAAACTTTGCTGGGAGATTCTTTAGCTCCTTTAAAGATACCAAGAGCACAGCCCCTCATTGACACAGTCTGTGGGCACAAGGAAGGTGTAGAGGAACAAAATGAGAAATGGCACAAACAATGCTTTTACGTTGTGGACAATAATAAAAACTAAAACCCAGGGAAAAAAAGAACAAATCCAAAAGAGCTATCAAAGATTATTTATATTACAGATTACTTATATTACAAATTATTTCTATTTCTTGGCCTGTCCCTGCTGCAGCCCCAGCATTGCCACCCCCAGGCCCCAAGAGCACTCAGGCCCTGCAGCAACACCAGGGCCACCAGGGCAGCGGGGCAGGGCCACGGCAGCAGCACTGGCAACACCAAGTGCTGCTGCTGCTGGGCACAGCTGCTGGGCCAGCCTTGATCTGCCCCCAGCTCTGCACACAGACATTGCTGCTGCAGCTCTAGAGAAGGCAACAAAAGGGCATCTCTGCAGAAAACTTTGCTGGGAGAGCCTTTAGTTCCTTTAAAGCCACCAAGAGTGCAGCCCCTCATTGACACAGACTGTAGCCACAGGGAAGGTGGAGACAAACAAAATTAGAAATGGCACAAACAGTCATATTTATTAGTGGACAAGGAGAAAAAAGTAAAATAAAAAGAGAAACAACCTCCAAAATGAAACCAACAAGTATCAAAGATGACTTTTATTACAAGTGATTTGCAGACATTGGCCAACAGTTTAATGTTTCTGAAACCATCCAGTCATCAGTCTCCACACTGCAGACTTGAGCTCCTGGTTCTTCAGGCTGTAGATGAGGGGGTTCAGGGCTGGAGGCACCACTGAGTACAAAACTGACAGGGCCAGGTTCAGGGATGGGGAGGACATGGAGTGGCGCTTGAGGTGAGCAAATAGGGCAGTGCTGACAAACAGGGAAACAACTGCCAGGTGAGGGAGGCAGGTGGAAAAGGCTTTGTGCCGTCCCTGCTCAGAGGGGATCCTCAGCACAGCCCTGAAGATCTGCACATAGGAGAAAACCATGAACACAAAATAGCAAAGTGCTAAACTGGCACTAACAGCAATGAGCCCAACTTCCCTAAAGTAGGATTTGGAGCAGGAGAGCTTGAGGATCTGTGGTATTTCACAGAAGAACTGACCCAGGGCATTGCCATGGCACAGGGGCAGGGAAAATGTATTGGCTGTGTGCAGCAGAGCATTGAGAAAGGCACTGGCCCAGGCAGCTGCTGCCATGTGGGCACAAGCTCTGCTGCCCAGGAGGGTCCCGTAGTGCAGGGGTTTGCAGATGGACACGTAGCGGTCATAGCACATGACGGTCAGGAGATAAAAATCTGCTGAGATGAAGAACATAAAGAAAAAGAGCTGTGTGGCACATCCAGTGTAGGAGATGTTCCTGGTGTCCCAGAGGGAATTGTGCATGGCTTTGGGGACAGTGGTGCAGATGGAGCCCAGGTCGCTGAGGGCCAGGTTGAGCAGGAAGAAGAACATGGGCGTGTGCAGGTGGTGGCCGCAGGCTACGGCGGTGATGATGAGGCCGTTGCCCAGGAGGGCAGCCAGGGAGATGCCCAGCAAGAGGCAGAAGTGCAGGAGCTGCAGCTGCCGCATGTCTGCCAGTGCCAGCAGGAGGAAGTGCCTGATGGAGCTGCTGTTGGACATTTGCACTGCCTTGGCACACAGATCTGGAAAAACAGAAATCATGAAATAGTTGCGTTTGGAGAGGACTTTAAATATCCCAGCACAGCCTGGGGGCACTTTTCCCCCACTGCCTTCCCAGGGCTCTGCTGCCTGGAGCTGTCCCTGCCAGCAGCTGCTTCCCTGTGCCCAGGGCTGAGCCCTGCCAGTGCTGCCAGAGCCCAGCCCAGCCCTGGGGGCTCAGCTCTGCCCTGCAGACCCCTCCCAGCTCAGTCACTGCCCAGGGGCAGCTCTGGCTCTGCAGGCTCTGATGGCAACGTCAGAGCAACCCTGAGGAGGCTGGAAAAGTGACACTGATGCTCTCTCTAAGAGCTGTGATTCCTGTGCTGATTTATGTCACTGATTGTTGCATTCAGATCTGAGAGAAAATTATTTTCCTCAGCCTGAACTGAGAGATGGATATCTATGTGCAATTTCCCATCCAGGCAGCCCAGAGCAGTGGAATAAAAAAGGAGGATTACCCCTTTCATGCAGTCCCTGCCTTCCTGTGCTCCCTGTATAATCTACCTGGAAATGTTCTGCAGCTAAATGCCATGCTGGGAGCAGTCCTGAACAATGCAGAATCCTCTCCACACAAGGAGAACACTTCCAAGCCTTTCCAGTTGTCTCCTCCCACCCAGACCTTGTCCCCCAGCACAGGAAGCAGCTGCCAGGGCTGGCTGAGAGCTGTCCCTGGCAGGCAGCAGAGTCCCTGCCCCAGCACAGCGCCCTGGGCTGCAGGATCCTGCTCTGCAGGACAGCCCTGGGCACCCCTGGCTGCTCTGCACAAGAGACAATCAGAGAATGTACTCACAGAGTCTGTAGGCATTGGGATGTTCCAGCTTCAGGAGATGGCTCCAGGAGCTGCAGCTGCATTGTCCTGCAGCCAGAGGTTCCTGTGCCAAGGGCTGACAGTGATTCTGCCCCAGGCACTTCTCAGCACCTTCCCAGCCCTGAATGATTGAAGATCTCTGTGCCTCTGTGCTGTGCCTGGACTGGCTGCAGGCAGTGCCCCAGCCCTGCTGGGGTGGCAAAAGAGCTGCTCATCAAGAGAAATGTGCTTTTGAAGCTCTTCTTGGTTACCAGGAGCTGCCTCTGTGCCAGGAGCCCAGCCCAACTCAGCAGCACAGACACAGCACAAGGACTTTAATGAGCCTCTGGGGCTTTGTGCTCAGGCCCTGAACATCAGTCCCTGAGAGGGAGCTGAAGAAACCTCTCCAGAGCTCCAAGGCAGAATCCAACTCCAAAGTTTCTTGGACTTTTAATGGGTCCCACTGAGGGACATGACTGAGAAAGTGTCCCCAGGCCCCAGGCAGAGCAGAGAACTGGAGGCAGTGATGACAGGTGGGGACAAAGAGAAGCCAGGTCTTGGTGCCCTGGGGCACAGCAGGGTCTGTGCCACCAAGGGCTGTGAGGAGACACCTTGTCCTGAGGCACTGGGGCCTCCTGGCCCAGCCCCAGCCAGGCTGGGCACTATCAGCCCCTTGTCCTGCCCTCAGCATCCCTCCCTAGCCCACATCCCAGTGGCCTCAAGGATCTGCTGGACGGAGTCCCTGGGGAGCCTTGATCAGGACTGGCCCTGGGGGCTCCTTCATGCTCCCTGCAGGGACTGCAGGGTTTTCAAAGGACTTTGGGTTTGGCTTTTGCCTTGAAGTCTCTGAGAGGTTTGTGCAATCCTGGCCTCCAATTATCTGCTGTAATTAGTCCCTGGAGAGGCTTTGTCAGTAACAACACTCAGTGGGGCTCATTAATGCTTCAAGGTACTTCAGTTATTTTTAGGTTCTTGGTATTTCCCTTTTGATCCAGACTCTGTGAGAGGTTTGTGCAATCATGGCGCCAATTATCTGCTTTAATGAGTCCCTTGAGAACTTTGTACTGACACTCAGAGGGGCTCATTAATTCCTTGAGATACTCAAGGTTTTTAAGGTACTTTACAGATTTAAGATAACTTTTAGGTACTTTAAAGAATTCTCCTTCCCACACTGAGTCTCTGAGAGGTTTTTGTGCCATCCTGGCCTCCAGTTCTCTCCTCCAAGGAGTCCATGACGATCCTGTGTTGAGTAGCTTCCCCCTTTCTGTTTTACAACAAAGATGGAACTGAAAGAATTTGTAAGACTTTCTAAGAGCATCCAAACAAACATGGGACAATTAACAATACAAAAACAACTAAGACCCCATTTTAGCTAGACATCATTCAACCCTCTAATTCCGAGGATTGGAAGTGTTTTTTGAACCAGTCTTTTTTTTTCCATGTGAAGCTTCTTGAAGCTTTCTTCCTTCAGTACCTGAATGCTCTTGTGGATTGACTCGCTGTACCTGGAGAGGCTCATGCAACACATGCCGTCAGAGTCTACACAGCCATGCCCATGTGCCCAGAGTAAAAAAACTAACACTGTTCTGCAAGGAGGTATGTCTGATGGTCTCTATGTCTCAGAGCAGGCCACTCAATGTGAGGGAGGTAGCATTGGTTTGCTTACTTAACAGGAATGGTCTAATTGTCGTAAAGCTTTAGGTGCGGCCACGCAAGGTAGTCCACATTGGGGGTGCTACCATCTGATACCTGGATTAAAGCTTTCAAAGCCATCTCTTTGATATCATCCAGTACTTCTCTGGGGATGCCTGCTGCTTGATCATCTGGTAGGCTGTGTTGTCCTTCTGCAGCTAGATGGTTTATTGTCAATTCCACCCTTGCCTCATCAATAGCATTGTCTGCTATTAATTGATTTAGTAAACACTTCCATCCCCCTTCCCACAGGGTGTGCTCTGTAGGTGACAGAAACATGGTCATTATGCATTTTAAATCATAGGGAGTTAAGACATGTGCTGTAAACATGGCCCTCATTATGCCATTAAAACAAGGTAAGTCCTTCCTACGGTCTTTAGCTGCCCTACACAGATCCTTGATTTCCTTGTAAACCAATGGCTGATACCTGGGATTCTGCCCCCTTCTTTCATAACATCCCGGGGCAACAAGGATTTTCGAGACTATTTGCCAGTCTCCTTCCTTAACTGCTTCTTTCCAGATCCTTTCCTAGGGATCTTCTGGGGTTGAGGGGCGAGGTTGCTCTGGGGAATCCAAACTGTCTTCTGGGGAGGAAGAATAACTTGGAGCAGAAACATTAGGATTAGAAATAATGTGACAGTTGGGCTTAGTATCTTTCACCATGCGGGCTATATTGTTGCCGGAAGGTAAGGCAAAGGGCACTGCCATTTTGTCAGGTGTTGGGGAGGAAGGGCCTTGATTTAGGATGGTGGACTTCCAGGGTGGAGTTCTGGAGGCATGGCTCAGGGTGAAGGTGGAATGATTGACAGTGGGGCATGACCCGCAGTTGTGGGGGTGGAGTCTGGGGGTTCATTCAGGGCAGAAGAGAAGGTTGTGGGAGCCGGAAGTAGAGGAGCCAAGATGGAGGGAGGATGGTTGGGCTCCTGAGCCACATTCAGACTCCTTCCATCTTGAGTCTCCAGGGCATGATGCTCCAAGATCGTGCAGCCATTGCCATCTTGGACCATCATTGAATGTCTGAGAAAGGCAGGTTTGAGGGCAGGTCCTGAGTTAGGAGTGACCAATGGATTGAGTTTTAAACACAGTGCTTGCTGGTGAAGGGTCTCAAGCATGGTGTGGATGATAGGGAGCATGTGGGGTGCAACGGGGCCCCTTTTGATCAAAAGGTTGTACAATTTAACTCCCACTGAGTCCCAAAATTCAGTGGTATGGATTTCATCAGCAGACGCATCTGGAAAATTTTTAATGATCCACCTCATGATTGATTTTAATTCATTCTTTGAAAATATTATGTCATGATCAGTGAGAATTAAAGCATCCATATATGCTCCTTTCTACTTTGGACATCTGGCTGCCCATTTTTCTCTTTCTCTGCCTTGCGGGGAAGAGCCACCGGAACACCCCAAATCAATTATGGGACTTGGGTGAATATTGTAAAAATACAGTGGCAAAATGAGCAATAAATGTCTTGCATTTCCCCAAACCCACCTGCAATCCTATGCAGATGAAGCCGTTGTTGTCCCTGCCAATCCTGGGCAAGGTCCCTTGAAGAAAGGATGAATCTGCTGGACCCAGCACAATCCAAAATCTCAGGGAGCGCTGGCCTATCTAATCAGCTAACCCCAGCTGATGTGACTGACACAGGGATCCCTGAATGTCATGGTTCTTGTTCGGGCACCAAAAGTCACATTGAAGGGGGCTGCAACAAACCTCTCTGGTTCCCTGACTTTAGGGCGAGGGTGGCAAAAATGAAAAGGAGCTGGATCAATGGAGTTGCTGAAAATGAACTTTAACAACAGGGTGAAAAACAATAAACACAGAGAAGTCAAGAACAGTATGAGGGGCAGAGTCTAAAGACCTGAGACAAAGGGGAAGCAACAAGATAGACACTTGGGGGTAGAACACTCTAGAACAATAACCCTGTAGGGGAAACAAGTAGCCAATAGGGGAGTAGAACTTGGACAAGATAGCACAGCAACACTAAAGGCTTATGGGGGAACTCTCAAGCTTACCCTAAGTTAAACACATTTTTCCCAGGGCTCAAAACTTCTGCCCAAATCTTTTGGGGTAAAATCTGGCTGACTCTGAGTTACAGCCAGGCTAACTACTGCACTGCTACTTTGCACTGGCCCCTTAGGACCATGCAGCCCAACAGAGCAACAATGATGTCCTTGGTTCCACATGGCTCCAAAGTGTCACAATGGTCCCTTGGATCCATGGTGCTCTGCAATGCCACAATGGCCTCTTCATTTCACAAGGCTTCCAAATGTCACATTGGTCTCCATAGGAAGGAAGCCATGGAGTCTCCATGTTTCAGGAGCTGATAAACAGCAGCCACCAGAGGCCAAGGCAAGCCTGGCCTATCTGTTGTGACGTGTTTGCTTGGAGCAACCCTTGGATATTCAAAATTATGAATGTGGAATCCTAATTTCAGATTTTTTGTGCCTGGAGAAGGATGATTTTTTCCATACAAAGAAAAGCACAGAGCCCTTTCCAGTGTTTGGAAAACAGGTGAGTGCTGGCATTCAGGGGTTAAAGACCAACCAGACCTGTCTGTCCTGGCAACTTTTGTCTGGCAGCAATCCTTGGATACACAGAAATTTGGAGGTGGAATCCAAATTTTGGCCATGGATACCTGGAAAAGATGGACAATTCTTTTCCATGAAAAGGAAAGCCCAGAGCCCCAGTGTTGCAGGGACAGATGGGAGTGGCCTTCCACATTTGGAGGTCAGCAAGATATGTCAGGTGACCCCTGGGAGACCAAGGCAGCCATACCTATTTCGTGTTCCCTTGGTACCACAGGGCCCTGCAGTGTCACAATGGCTCCTTGCTTCCATGATGCCCTAAGGTGTCATAATGTCCCCTTAGTTACACAAGTCCTTAATGATTACACAAGGATCTTGATGTTCTCCATGGT
Source organism: Zonotrichia albicollis (assembly GCF_047830755.1). NCBI lineage: Eukaryota > Metazoa > Chordata > Aves > Passeriformes > Passerellidae > Zonotrichia > Zonotrichia albicollis. The sequence continues at coordinate 1,696,332 of NC_133827.1, read as the reverse complement.
TCCACAAGTCCCCACAGTGTCCTAATGGTCTTTGGGTTCCATGAAACCCCTCCATATCATTATGGCCCCTTGGTTCCATTGGGGCCCAGTAGTGTAACAATGATCCTCTTGGTTCCACAAATTCCCATAGTGTCACAATGGCCCCTTCCTTCCATGAGGCCCTGCAGGGTCACAGAGGCCCTTTGGTTCTGTGGGGCCCCACAATGTCACAATACTCTCCATGATTCCATGAGGCCTTGCATTGTCACAATGATCTAAATGGATCCATGGTGCCCTGCAGGATCACAACGGCCTTTTGGCTCTACAAGGCCATGAAATGCAGCAATGGCCTCTTGGCTCCACAAAGCCCTGCTGTTTCACACTGGCCTCTTGGGACCATGCAGCCCAACAGAGCCACAAAGATATCCTTGGTTCCACCAGGCCCCACAGTGTCACAGTGGCCCCTTGGATCCATGGTACCCTGCAGGGTCACAATGTTCCCCTTGGTTCCACAAGTTCCTACAGTGCAACAGGTTCCACAAGGGCCTTCAGTGTCACCATGGCCCATTGGTTCCACGATGCTCCACAGTGTCACAATGGTCTCCATAGGAAGGAAACAAGTGAGCCCCAGTGGTGCAGGATCAGATGAGAGGCAGTCACCAGAGGCCAAGTCTAGCCAGCTTTGACTGTATGGACAGATTTTGTTATGGAGTAACCCTTGAGTATAGATTATTTTAGATGCAGAACCCCAATTTTGGCCATGGGTGCCTAGACAAGAAAGACAGTTCATTCCCGTAGGAATAAAAGCACAGAGCCCCGGTGCTTCACGGTCAGATGGGAAGTGGCCCTTGACATATCAAATTCAGTTGGACCTGTCAGACAGCCCCCAGGAGTCCAAACCAGGCAGACCTGTTCCATGTTCCTTTGATTTCATGGGTCCTCACACTGTCACAATGATCTCCTTGATTCCATGAGTCTGGCAATGTCACATCTTCTCGGTTTCATGAGCCCCAACAGAGTCACAAGGGTCCATGCGGCCCCATGCAGCCCCGCTGTGAAACAATGGCTCCTTGTTTCTGTTTTAAATCAATCACAATCAGACTGCAGTTTGATCATTGATCTTTGCTTCCATAGGCCCCATAATTTGCACAATGGTCTCCTTGATTCCATGATTCCTGGATTCCACAGTCTCACCATAGTTTCCTTGGATCTCCATTGTCACAACTTACCCATGGCTCCATGAGGTTCCATAGTGCCACCATGGTTGCTGTCAGAGGCTGGATGAGATCGATGTCCCGAGACACCTTGGGATGCTCGGAATGCCCGTGTGGGGCCAGGGCTGGGTCAGGCCTTGGTTTGTGGTGGGACAGAGCCCCACCCCCAGCCCTGGCCTGGCAAAGCTGTCAATCACATAGCTCTGAGGCCAGAGGCGCCACAGTGTCCCACTGGCCCCTTGGTTCCATGAGGATCTGGAGGGTGACACAGGTTTATGACATTTGTCCTTGCTGCCCCTCACATCCCACTGCCCCACAAACAGCAGCGAGTCACCCGTAAGGGACAGGACCTGCTGTCCCAGGCTGGACTCAGGGCTTGGCCTTTCTGCCTTTGTTGTAGTGCGTTTTTATACTCTGTAATACTTTGAAGTAGTTTTGTTTTGTATCCCTATATTTTTGCCAAATGGTTTATCTCAGACTGTACCCCCTTCCCCTTACCTGTGTTAATTCTCTCCCTGAATGAGATCATTCCCAAACCCCCACCCTGGCCCGCTGTCAATCATTCACCATCCCATCCCTCCATCTAGAAGCTTCAATCCAGGATCTCGAGTGATTAGCCAGAGGCCAGGGGTCAGCCCCCCAAGCCTTGCCCCATATGCTGTCCTAAATGTCTATCCCCCAGCACCCATCCCTTAGGGTCAATTAATGGTTAGGAAAATGTTATCTACTTTCAGTTTCCACCTCCCTTTAAATGTAACCTTGGCACATCTCCCGAGGCTCTCAGCAGGAGCCCCCTGAGGTGTAGGGGCTCCTTTGGGACTCCTGGAATAAAACCTTGGATTAACCCCTGCTAAGAGTCGGCCCTTTATCTCCTACTGATGTCTCTGGTGTCTCTCCTGCTGCAAAGGCGCCCAGCCCAGGTGCCCTCAGTACCCTCGGGGCACAGAGAGCGTCTCCCCGCTGTCAGCCGTGTCGTGGCTGCCCCCCTGGTGTCTGCCAACACAGGACTGGCCAAGGGTTCCTGAGAGGCTCACAGAGGGACCGAGATATTCCTTCCCCCAACCAGCCCAGGCCTTGCTCAGCATTGTGGTTCCCTGCTCAGAGCCTTTGGCTCCCTGAAATCCTGGCCTCAAGGATCTGCTCTCAGCAGTCCCTGGGGAGCCTTTGGCACTCCCTGCCCTCAGTGGGGCCCAGTGATGCTCCAAGGGACTTGGAGTTTTGCTTTTGACTGCTTGAGCAGCTTCTTCAACCTTCTCTCAGTGCCTGAGGGTCCTGGACTCAGCCACAAATCCACCATCAGGATCATTAAAATACAGAAAGACCTCGGGGGTTCTTCCTCTTCCTGCAATTGTCTACAGGATTTCAGGGCCTGTACAGGTCTGCAGGCCCTGAAATCAGTTTGGAGTCAGTTTGGAGTTCTTTTAAGAATGGAGAATGAAGAGTGCACCTTAGGACCTTTTTTTAATCAAGTGAGTATTTTTTATTTTCCAGTTCAGAGAAGAGATGATAGAAGCATTCCCCAGCTGATCTTGATGTTGAATATCTCCTTAGGATGTCTGGGCACAGAGAAAAATGAGCCCCTTGAGGGCTGACCCTGTTTGAATCAGCCGCTCCTCACCCCCAGCCTCACCATGTCTGACACGGCCCACCTGGCACTGACATCCCTGTGCCCTGCAGCAGAACCTTGTCCCCTGAACTCTGCAGCTCCATGTCCCAGCCCATTGCACCATGTACCACCTGCTCTCCTCAGAGCTGTGCCTGCACACAGGCCCAGGAGAAGTTTTCTGTTGGTAAGGAAAGCATGGAAAAGCCAGAGCAAAACTAAAAACCCCACTCAGGAACCACCAGCTCAGTACAGGCTGCCCTGGAATGGTGTCAGCTTTCTCCAAGGGACAGTGTGAGCAGAAATGATCTCTGGAAGCAGAATTCTCTGAGTGTTCCAGCTGAATTCTCTGTCCCTGTCCTTTCCCTGGATCTCTGTTGCAGATGGAAGCTGCTGGTGCCATCCTCACCTTTAACCTCTCTCTTGAATGCAAACAGATGTTCCCAGCTGTGTTAAGCAGGATTTGCTTAATGTTTCTACAAAACTTTTGTTGTTCCTCATGGAATGAAGGGGCCCTTTTAGCACTGAGGGAGTGACATGGAAGCAAGGAGCCAATTGTGAGCCTGGGGTCCTATTGAAGTGAAGGGAGACGACCCATCCTAATTGATCAGCATCGAGCTCCGATTTATTGATTTAATCAGTCACTTTTTATAACAGTGTTAATTAAGCTCATACATATTGCAAAATCCGAGCTCATCATAGGTCACAGATTTAAACATTAATCCCTCCTTTTGTTTTCAACACCTGTGGTTTGTTATTGAAACCAAGATTTGTGTTCTCACCCTGATATGAGTGGTTCTCAAAACTTACTTTTACTTTCCCAAAACAGCCAAAGATAGTCACCTGTTATGAGAAAACTGCCTGAGAACCCTGCTGTTTATAAAAATGTGCCTGAGAACCTTATTATTTACAGAAACAGGCTTTGAGAATTTGCTCCTCACAGCTGCCTTTTACTTTTCCATCAGCTGTACATTTTCATGGCCTTTTTTCCTTCAAGCCATGTCTGAGCAAAATTCTCCAACAGAGTCCCATGGACCCAAGGGGCCATGGTGACACAGCAGGGCCACGTGGATCCAGTGGTCCATTGTGACACTGTGGATCCAAGGAGACACCTCCAGAACCTCATGAACCAAGGAGTCCATGGTGACCCAGCGGGGCTGCATGGAGCCAATGGTCCATGGTGACACTGCCCATCCAAGGAAGCCATTCTGACACTGTGGAAGCTCATGGAGTGAGGGAGGCCATTGTGACACTGAAGAACTTCATGGCACCAAATATCCATGGTGACACAGCAGGGCATCATGGGAACCAAGGAACTGCTGTTGGCAGTAGGGAAACTCACGGAACCAGGGGCCGTTGTGGCACTGCAGAACCAACAGAGCTGCTGGACCTTGTCCCCTGGCCCTGCACAGCTCCTTGGGAGGCACGGCAGGAGCAGCACCCTGGGAGCCTCGGGAATGCCCCTCTGGGATCCATGGCACACACTCCCAGGGGCTGGAATTGCAGTTCCCTGAAATGAAAAGATGTTCCTGGCCTGGAAGGCAAAGCTCTCAAGAAGGAGCCAAAAGCCAAGTGGAGCAAGATTTTAGACTGACATTTCACTGCCAGCCTTCATAACTTCACCCATGGTTGCTGTAGCTCCTGGATTGGGAATTAAATCAGGGGAGGATCTTTGGTGGGAGCTGCCCTGGGTCAAGGGAGACACCGAGAGAGAAACAGAGCAGGGAAAGAAAGTCCGGGGAGAAAGGAGGACACAAACACAATCAGCTGAGAAGGTGGCACTCTGAAAAACAGAACTGGAACTGATTGAAAATGAATGGGACAGAAACCAATAGTTCTGAATCTTTTATTTGCTATCAAAATATGTCCCACACACCCAGCCTCCCACAATCCCGATCCCACACCCTCAAATTTGGATTCCACTACTCCCAGTTTGTATCCAATCCTATCTCACCGTGGAGGATGGGGAATTGAGTAATTTTGGCATGGGACTGAGTTTTTTTGAGGTGGAAACAAGGCAATTTGTAATGGGATTGAGCCCCTTGAGGGTAGGATTGAGGTGTTTTCAGTGGGACTCAGTCATTTGGAGGTGACAGATCAATCCATCTTGACTTTTGGAGTGCAAAGATATGGAGAACACTTCCTGAAATCCACCAAGAACCCACAAATCTTCCAGAATATGTCCCCAAACTATAAATTCCTTCTTAGGTAACTGTTAACTGATGGAACTTTATACATATTTGATAAATTTCTCATTAGTCCTATTTCAGATGTTTTTAAGTGATGAAGAAAAATCAAGAGGAAATTGGGGCCAAACCAAAAGGATTACCAGCCAGGTCTCCTCCCAGCACAGATCACTCAATGTGGGTCACCAGGGCTCTGCCCAACGTGGATCCTCCCATGGGGGATGGAGCTGGAGCAGGGGACAAACTCTTCCAGCAGCTGGGGCAGTCGCAGGGCTTCCCTTACCAGTGCCTCCATTGGTGTTTGGTCAAGTGAGAGCTCTGGGTGAAGCTCTTCCCACACTGGGGACACTCATAGGGCGTCTCCCAGGTGTGGATGTACTGGTGGGTGACGTTTGGGTGGGTGAGTTGTGCTTGAAGCCCTTCCTGCAATCAGGGCAGCAGAAGGGCCTCTCCTCTGTGTGAATCCGCTGGTGGTGGAGTAAATGGGACCTGGTCTGAAACCTCTTCTGGCACTCGGGACACTCGTAGGGCCTCTTCCCAGTGTGGATGCATTGGTGCCCGACAAGTTAGGAGCGGCAGCTGAAGCCCTTCCCACACTCCCCACACTCGTAGGGCCATTCCCTGGTGTGGATCATCTGGTGGCTGATCAGAGTGCTGCTCTACCTGAAGCTCTTCCCACACTCCAAGCACTTGTGGTGTTTCTCCCCATCATGAAGCTGCTTCTGGACCACCAGCTCTGAGCTCTGGCTGAAACTCTGTCCATCTTCCTGGAACAGGGTGGGTCTTTCCTCCTCAGAGCACCCTGGGCTGGTTTTCTGGGATCTCCAGGTATTTTCCTGCATGTTGGATTCCTGTACTGTGGAGCCGCTCAAAACAGCCTCTTCCATGAGGTTCTGCCACGGGGATTTGTCTTCCCTGATCTCCATCCTCAGCTCCTTCCCTGGGGAAGGAAGGAAAAGAAGAGGGTGGGATTGGCCTCCATGCCACCCGGAAGGGGAAGGAGATACCCCCAGTGCATCCCTGGCAGGACGGCATTGGCAGCAGGGTTGTCCTGCAGCTGGGAGCCATGCTGGGCTGGGAGATGGAGCAGGAGAGAGGGGGAAAGGGGTACTGACTTCCTCCTCACCTGCCTGGGTATCCCAGGGCATCTTTGAGGGCATCTTCCTCAAAGCCTCCTTCTCTTCCATCTGGCGAAGTTTTGGGAATGGGAAATCCTGGTTAGGGGGAAAACAAGGAATGAGTTTGAAGGTCCCTTTGCCCAAGTCCGTCTCTAGAAGTCACCAGCCATTTAGTGACCATAAAAACCTACCAAACACCAAGACTCAGCCCTGAAAATGCCTCCCAGCAGTTCCCTGTCTCTGATCTCTCCCTTTTTGTGTTTGGGGTTCCCCCTGTCCCAGCTGCTGGGGGTCACGCTTGTATTGAAGGTCCCCTGTCTATGTGGTCCCTGCCCTCCCCAGGCTGCTGGGAGTCCCAGCAATCCAAAAAGATTCCCCCTTTTCCATCTCCCCACTTAGGGATGCTGGGGGATCCCCTGCCCCTCTCCAGGCTCTTGAGGCTCCTGCCAATGGCGGCGCTCCCCCTTCCCTGGGCTCCCCACTTTGGGCTCCTGGGGCACACAGGGCTCTGCTCCTTCAGGCCGCCTCTGCCGGCAGCCACCACGGCCACCCCCCGATGTCCCCCCAAGGGGCCTTTTCCGCTCAGCCTTGGAATTCTTCATTCTTCAAACATACCACCCCAAAAAAACCCCAAAGCAGAGACCCCCAAGGATATCTGGGCTGAGCTCCCCCTACCCAGGGCACTTGTGGGATGGCAGGTGATGATCCCATGGGTGGGGGCTGCGAAATCAGGGAGTGCTTGACCTTGTGGTTCCTTCTCCTTTCCTTGATCCTCCTTTGTCTCTCCTCTTTCTCCCCCTCCTCCTCTTCCATTCCTCCTCCTCCTCCTCCCTAAACCCACCTCCTTCCATCCTTTCTGGCTCTCCTCCTTCCCTCCCCTTCCCTCCCTCCTCCTCCTCCCCCAGCAGCAGCCACACCCTCGGTGCCCTGTTCCCGCAGCCCTCACAGCCCGCGGCAGGAGCGGGGATGGAGCCGGGTCAGGTTGGGATGGGCAGCGCGGGCTCTTGGTTTCTCTCAGCCGCTGCAGGTGGGGGGAAACCCGGCCCGGGCCAAAGGAGAGGCAAACTGGGCAAACTGGGGGCTGCACATCCAAACTGGGCCTTGCTGGGGACCCTGCCTGGCCACTGCCAGCCCTTGGGGCTCCTCTCGGCACATCCGCCCGGGGGGAACGCACACAGGGCTGGGGGATCCCAGGAGTGGCAGCACTGCCGGGACTGGGCTGGACTGGGATTGTACTGAGAGTGACTGGGACTGTATTGGGCTTGTACTGGAATCATGGTGAGACTGTCCTGGGTTTCTACTGGCATCATACTGGGATCATACTGCCATGCCAGGGCAGACTGTGCTCGCACTGATGGATACTGGGATCATACTGGGAGTGAGCAGGAGCCTGCAGGGGGCACTTGAGACCATGTTATGGGGAAATGGGATATACTGGGAGTTACTGGCATTATGCTGAGGACGACTGGCAGTAGCTGTGAGCAACTGGGATCATGCTAGGTGCAACTGGGAGGAACTGGGAGTGACTGGCTGCATGCTGGGGCATGGAAAGATCTGTGGGGGCAATTGGAAAGATCTGTGCTTATACTGATATGAACTGGGATCATGCTGAAGGTGACTGGGATCATAATAGCAGTGAGTGCCACTCCACTGATGCTGACTGGGAGTGGTTGGGAGCAAATGGGATCCTGCTGGAAGGAACTGGGTGTGACTGGGTGTCCTGGGGTGACGTTATGATGCTTGTATCCCCATTCATCTGTTCTGTGCCTTTAAGACCGGCTCTGAAGAGTGGAAGTTTTGTTTGGGTTTCTCTTATCAGGGACACAGAGACGAGCAGTACATGGGGCTGTTTTCACTTCTTGCTTTCAGCTTGCTGCTTTGCTTGCTCTCTTTTCTGCTCTCACGTCTGCTCTGCTTTGGCCTCTGCTTATTAGCTAGTTCTAGCTAAACAGTCCACATTCCTTCCTGGACTGTTTCTCCTCTCCTGTTTCTGTGACCATCTCGAACCTGCTCCGGACTGGGACCTGGGAACAGTGAGGGTTTGCACCGTTTGGCTGCAGCAGCTGCCCCAGCGCCGGAGGGACTGAGGGCAGAGCAACCACCCCCGAAAGAGACTTTCTGATTTTGTCATCTTTCTCAGAGCAGTGTCATCTGGTATTGTTAATTTTGTGTGCTGGGGGGTGCTGTGCCTGAAATAAACAGGTTCTTTCCACCTCTCTCCAAGGAATTTTTTCCTGAACCGGTTGGGGGGAGGGGCCGTGTGGGTTTTGCTTTCTGGAGGGGCCCTCCTTTGCAGATTCTTTAACAAATTTGCCCTAAACCAGGACACTGGGAACATGCTGGAGGGAACTGGGGTACACTCGGAGATACTGGGAGTGACTGGAACAAAAGTGAGGGTGAAAGAGAGCAACTGGACCCATATGGAGCACAACTGGTTCATACTGGCAGGGACTGGGAGCACACTGGGCTCATCTTTGGATCATACTGGGAGGGACTGGACTAATACTGGGAGTGTTTGACAGTGACTGGGAACACACCCTGCACATCATCCTCAGTACTGGGCCTGACTGGGAGCAACTGGGAGCACGCTGGCAGCAAATGGCATCATACTGGGACTGACTGGGTTGATGCAGGAAGCAACTGGAACCATGCTGGAGGCAGGTGGGACCATACTGGGAGTGATTGGAAGTTTCTGGCATTATGCTGGGACCATACTGGGAGTGCTGGCATGTGACTGGGATCAAACTGGAGCTTACTAGGATCATATTGGTGTTGAAAGGGAGCAACTGGGATGACACTTTGGGCTACTGGGAGCAACTGAGAGAAACTGGGATGATGCTGAAAGCAAACTGCAGAACTGGGAATGACTGGATGCACTCTGGAGGGAACTGGGATATACTGGGCATGACTGAGATCATACTGGGATAAAAAGCACCTTACTGTGAACACTGGGAGTGTCTGGGAATGACCATGAACATGCTGAGAGCAACTGGGACATACTGGGAGCGTTTGTAATCATACTGGTGATCACTGGGAACATGCTGGGGGCAACTGGGAGTGAGTGAGAGTGACTGGCTCTACACTGGGGGCAACTGGGCATGACTGGGACCATGCTGGGAAGGACTGGGATCACATGGGGAGTCATATGGGTGATACAAGGGACAACTGGGTTCAACTGGGATCACACTGGGAGCAACTGGGAGCAACTGAAACCATGCTGGGGGCAACTGGGATTATACTGGGAGCCACTGGGATTACAGCAGGTGAGAATGGATCCTGACTAGGGGGTACTGGAAGCTACTGGGCCCATATTGGGAGGAAAATGTGGACACATTGGGAGCAACTGGAATCAACTGGAAAGTGCTGGAACCATCCTGAGGGGACAACTGGGGCAACTGGGATCATACTGGGAGCAACTGGGACTACACTATGGGCAACTGCCAGAAACTGGGATCATGCTAGAGGCAAGTGAGAGTTAATTGGAAAGACTGGGATCATTCTGAGGGAACCCTACTGGGCCAGCTGGGATATACTGGGAATGTCTGTGACCATACTGGGAGGAATTGGAACCGCAGTGGGAACAGCTGGGACTATGCTATGGGCAAGTGGGAGTGAGTGGGACTATGCTGAGAAGGACTGGGACTATTCTAGGGACAACTAGGATCATACTGGGAGGAACTGGGAACAACTGGAACTATTCTGGCAGCAGGACCTGGGGCAGCCCGGGGGGAGAACAACCCTGAGCCCCAGTTTCCCCCAGGTCACTCCCACCATGGGCCCTGTGGCTCCCAGTCAACCCCAGTATGGTCCCAGTCACTTCCAGTTACACTCAGTATCATCCCAGTATGATCCCAGTCACTCCCAGTATGACCCCAGCATGGTCCCAGCTATTCCCATTCACCCCATTCACCCCTGGGAGTTCCAGGGACTCCCAGTATGGTTCCAGTCCTTCCTAGTATGATTCCAGTATGAACCCAGTCACTCTCAGTATGGTGCCATTTGCTCCCAATATGGTCCCAGACACTCCAAGTCACCCAGTATGATTCCAATCACTCCCATTATGATTCCAGTCATTCCCAGATACTCCCAGTATTATTCCAGTAACTTCCTTTATGGCTCCTCTTGGATCCCCAGTCACTTCTCGTCTCTCCCAGTATATCCCAGTTGCCCCCAGTGCGATTCCACTCACTCCCAGTTGATCCCAGTAGCTTTCAGCATGATTCAGGTTCCCCACAGCCACTCCCAGTCACCTCCAGCATGATTCCTGTCACTTCCTGTATATCCCAGTTACCCCAACATGGTCCCTGTTGCCCTCAGCCTGTTCCCAGTAACATCCAGTGTGATCCCAGAATGGCCCAGTCACCCTCCGTGTGATGCCAGTTGCTCCCAGTATGATTCCATTTGTCCCAGCTTGGTCCCATTTCCTCACAGTATGATCCCAGTTGCCTCTAGGACAGACCCAGTCACTCCCAGTATGGTCCTAAGCTGATGCCATGATGATCCCAGTTGCTCACAGCATGGTCCTAGCTGCTGCCAGTTGCTCCCAGTCTGATCCCAGTTGCTCTCAGTGGCCCCTAGCACAGACCCAGTCACTCCAAGTATGATCCCAGTATGAATCCACTCTGATCCCAGTTTCCCCCAGCATGGTCCCAGTCAATCCTGGTTGCCCTCAGTGTAGACTCAGTCACTCCCAACTGGTCCAGGTGCCCATGGCCAAGACTGGGCATCCACCTCCAAAATTCCCTATATCCAAAGACTGCTCCCAGACAAAATCTGCCATTCCTGACAAGTCTAGGTGGCCTTGGCCCAGTGAGGCTCTCACCTGCCTTCCAAATACTGTGGTTCTGTCCTTTCCTTCCTATGGAAAACAACTGTCCTTCTCCTCCAGGTGCCCATGGCCAGAATTGGGATTTCACCTCCAACATTGCCCGTTGTGACAGACTGGAGGAGATTGTTGGCTTGAAACATTTTGTGTGTGCCGGGAAGGAAGGGGCAGGTCCAGCCCTGCCCTGCCCTGGAACCCCAGCCCTGCCCTGCCCTGGAACCCCAATCCCCCCAGAGACTCTCCCAGCCCAGCAGTGGCTGCCAGTCCCTGGCACAGCACAGGCAATGCTCCACAGCCACCTCTGCAGCCCCAGCCCAGCTCCTGAGGGACCAAATGAGCCCAAGTCCCACCTGGGGGAAGGGCCCAGGAAGACCAAGGGGTATTTGAGGCTGACCACAAGGCAAGCACACATCTTGACCCTACCTCCTCTTGGAATTTCCATCTGAACAGTTCTGGAATCCAGAAGTTGGTAGCTGTGTGTGTGCTCCTCTGTATTTTGGGTTTTTTTCTTTCTCTCTTTCTGTGTTTTCTTTTCCTTCTTCTAATTTCCTCTTCTTGCATATTTTGAGTAACTTAAAATTGAACAGGCTTAGAGTTTATGTAGTTGAATGGGCCAAGTTAATGCTTTGAGAAGTGTTTTGAGTTGATTGGATGTCGTATTAAACATTATGCCAAAGTTTCTCTGATTCTCTAAAGTTACCAATAAAAGCTGTTTTGTTGTTTTGAGCTTCTGAGAATTTTTGCTGGTATTTCTCCAGTGAGTCCAACCCAGAGCATGCAAAGAATTGTAATTAATTTTAAATTTCTCTTTTAGAGAGTTGTTTGGGGGATGGCAGTCAGGGCTTGTGTGTCCTGCTTGGCCCAGCCCAGGCAGGGCTTTCCCAGCCACATTCCACACTCCATTTCCCAGCTGCAGCCGCTGGTGCCTCTGAGTTGTGCTGCCCCAGCCCCAGGGACGCTCTCCTTGTCTGCCCATTCTCCCACGGTCTCTGGGCAGGGATGGCCTCAGTGGGGGCTGCTGACATCCTCAGCACCATGGAGGCTGCTGCTGAATTTTCCTGCTCCAGAGGCTTGTTCAGCCTTCAGCTCTTCAGTGCAGGAATTCAGTGTCCCAGGGCTCATTAACATGCAGAATACCTTAACAAGCCAAGCCACTGGGATAATTCAATTTTAATTTTCAAATATTTTGTGGTTAATTAGACAGATTTCAGTACTGCATTCCACTGAATATGTTCTTCTTAAAAAGACAGTGATAAAACATTTCTTAGTTCCTGTTTAGGTTTTTTTTCCCCCTGGTAATAGCAATCTCCAATTGACACTGAATCCAGGTACCTCCTTATGCAATTTGAATTAATATGAAAATCAAGACCCTTCATGGCTGACAATCACTCAGACTCTGTCCCTACCCCCACCCCACCATTTCCCCCATCCAAGACCTGGCACTCAGAATAGCCTTGTGCAAATCTGAGCTCCCTCAAGCCCAGGCTGCACCTGCAGCTTTCAGCTCCTTGACTCCAACTCCCACCTGCTTTCCTTGGAGAAGGAGCTGCCTGAGACACAGAGGGATGTTCATTTCTTCTCAGCCAACAAAGCCAAGGGAAGGCACGGCTCCATCAAATGCAAAAGTCATTCTTTTCCCTGGCTCTTCCCTGCCCCTGATCCCCACAGCCTGTCCTGTTTCCTTCATCCCTGCTGTGCCAGAGACTTTGTGGGACAAGGGAGCTCTGCTCTGGCTATGGAGGGAGGTCCAAGTGCCATCATTGGAGTGGGAACCACAAATCATCAGGTTTATGTCCTTTGGGAGTCAGGAACTGGTGAGATTCAGAGGCCCAGAAAGTTTCTCTTCATGGCCAACAGACCATAGTTGAACAGGATACATTTTAATAACAATCACGTTCTTCCCTGAGCTAAGTGCAACATCCCAGCAGTGTCTGATGAGTTCACCATCCACAAGTGATTTCCATACTAAAACTACTTTCAGACAAACATGGTTCTATTATAGATACAAACACAATTAGTTCTTGTATCAGGATTCTCGTCCTGGAGTGGGGGCAAAACAGTCAGAACAATTCCTGATTTGCAAAGTGGTCAGTGGTGGATGGAGAAGGGAGGTCAGGCTGCTCTTGGTGTTGAGGAAATGCTGAAAGCAGCCTGACTCATTTCATCTCCTCCTGTCCTGGCTGATCTCCCCTCTTTCCCCTTCCACCCATTGGCTTTTGTCTCCCACCAGTCCCTTGTGAAGAGCCTGGCTCTGTGTTCTCCATCCCCTCCTGGCTGGCACTGCCAGGCTGGCATGAGGAGCCCCTCAGCCTTCCCTGCTCCAGTCTGGACCAGCCCAGCTCCCTCAGCCTCTGCTCACAGCCCAAGGGCTCCAGCCCCACCTTGGGGCCCTTCCCAGACCCTGCTCCAGCTGCCAGACATCTTTCCTGCCCTGGGGAACCCAAACCAGGCCACAGTGACCTGGATAATCCCAGTCCTTGCTGTTCTGGTCACACAGCCCTGGCCCCTTGTCCCCTGTCAGGCTCTGGGGTGGATCCTGTGGAACATCCTTTGGTGGAGGCTGTGGCTCCAGGTGGGCCGGGGGGATCCCGGGGGACAGGACCCTGCTGGGCATGAACAGCATTGGAGTTGTTGGGAGAAACTGTGAGGGGGAGCTGGGGCAGAGTGACCAACCCAGTGACCTGAGATGACCCATCCCTGCTGGGATGTCACGCAGCCCTTCTGTGATTTCACAGCCTTCTCTGTGATGTCACATATGTCTCTAATGTCACAGAGGTGGTCTCTGATGTCACACCAGAGTCTGTGATATCATAGTCTGCTCTGTAATGTCACAGTTGGATCTGTGATGTCACAGAGGCTGTCTTTGATGCCACGGCTGCTCGGTGACGGCACATAACCCACTCTGTGATGTCACAGCCCACTCCGTGGCTTCATGTTACCAGATGATAAATTGTCTGCACCAGCTGAGCTGACACCTGAAGCTTCTTCCCCAAAACCCCAGTATTGAAGATGGAGGGAGAGACCCAACTTCCTTGTTCAGCATCGACTCCGTTTATTCACTCAATCAATCACTTTTTATAACCGTGTTAATTAAGTTCATGCATATTTCAAACCCGAGCTCACAATAGGTCAGAGATAACATACCAACTCCTCCTTATGTTTCCAATACCAAGATTTGGGTTCTCAAAATTATTTTTGCTTTCCCAAAACAGTCAAAGATAGAATATCTGCTTGTTATGAGAAAGCTGTCTGAGAACTCTGATATGCAAGGTTCTCAAGGTCTTCATGTTTGTCACTTTTACTTGTAATTAAAAACAACCTGAGAACTTCTACTGTTTAGAGAAACAGGCTGTGAGAACCTGTCCCCCACAGCTGCCTTCCAAGCCATTTCTGAAAAAATCTCCAACAATTCCCGGTTTTTTCTTTTTTGCACAAGGAGGTTGGTATGCTAAGTTTTTCTATCGTTCCACTGACCATATCTTGAATACCACCAAGAATACAAAGCAAAACAAACAATAGCATTCAAAAATACACTCAGTATCTCTATAAGGTCCCCCAGCCATGATCCGAGCAATGGCATTTACCCCAAAGGGTTAAAAGGCTGTCAGCTGTCCTCCCTCATGTGCACCTGGGGAAGAGGCGAACGGCGAGTCTGCTTGAGATTTTCACATCCACCCCTTTTCTTGGGTTTCTCAGAAAAGTTCAAAATCAGTTTTACAGACTGTAATCCTTTAGTCATTTGGCTCAAATGGCCTCAGCTGGGTTATTCTCAGTCCTTGGTTGATTTGGAGTAGTGAAAAATTAGCATGCATTTAAAACACTTAAAATATCTAAACTTAACAGACTTATTTTAAAATCAACAAAGCTTATATGTAAAATCAATTAACTCCAATAAAACTTAAACAAGAATCAGAAAAGTTCTATGGGCTAACTGTCACACTCTTTTCAACACAAAAATAGGCAATTCTAACAATTATTACACTATAAGCAATATTCTCAGCTAGCAAGGTTTCTCTCTTACAAGGGATCTAAGCTAGGGAAACAAACCAAAAAGGCTATCACTAATTATAGGATATGCTATACAACAGATATAAAAAAGAATTCTATGCGCTACAAAGCTCAAACAAAACTCAGGTGTGCTAATATAATTAATAAAAATAAGCTAAAGAATGTTTGCTGTCTATTCTCAAACAGCAGATATATTTTAAACAAAAACAGCTCGACTCACAAATGCTTCTGATTGTCTCTTTTAACTAGAGTTTCTCTAATATTCACAACAATATTTTGCACACAGGTCATAAAATAAATGCCTATCATAAAAGCATAAATCTATCTAACATCCCTTAAACTAAATAGCATTCAGACTTAAAACACCCAAACTCCAAATATTTTAACTTAACAGAACCTGACATCACCTAAACTCAATAATATTCAGACTTAAAATACTTAAAACCTTTTCACTTAACAAAACTTAACTGACTTTAAATTCTACAAAACTTAATATAATTTTAATCTTTACAGAAAACTTTTGGTCAACAAAAGTTTGTTTGCCGGCAATCATGATAGAAAGCAAGTGATATCCCAAAATGAATATCAAATGCTGTATGTTTTTGTTAATCACATGCTTTTAAAAACCATGCCTTTATTAACTAAAATTTGAAATTATTAATTATTTCAAATTTTTTATTTCATATTTTTATTATTTTATTTTATTATTAATAATAATTTTATTATTTATCATTATTTTATTTTATTATTTATCATTATTTTATTTTATTATTTATTTAATATTTTATTATTTTATTTATATTATTATTATGCCGTCTAAAGTGGCTTTGGAGTAGGAAGCACCACTTTAAAAAACAAACATTTCCTTTGGATTCAGAGAAAGGAAACAATTCTTATTTAAAAGTAATTATATAGTAGTTTTATAAAATGCCTCTTTGTGGAAATACATCAACAGATGTTTTCCTTGTGTAAAATAGACATTTGTCGGTTTAAATCTTTAAAACACATATATTACTTAAAGTTTGTGTTTATGTATTATCTTTTATATCAGTAGTTTAATAAAACTTCTAATCTATACCAAAACTATTTTTCTTTATTCAAAATGTGTACCACTCCTAATTTAGCTTTCAGGGCTTGAGCTAAAACCATGTCATCAAAAAACTCTGGGTTTCTCATTTCTTAATTCTTTTTCTAAGTTCTTTTCCCATTGTGTGTGTCCTAGGGAACAGCAAAGCCACATTGCATATACCACTGGAATAAGACACTGTTTAAAATCTTTAAAAGCAGCATTTAGGATCAAACTAAAGCTTGATAGAGAAATCTGCCTGCACTTTGAAATGCAAAACCTCTTGAAACTATTATTATTGGAGAGTGGATACTGGCAAGAACAGAAACTGCACAGACAGGAGAGAGAGAGAGAGAGAGAGCGAGCCCAGGAGCCTGAGCCTAGTGCACTCCAGCCCTGGGCCCCTCACAGCTAAGGCTCCGTTTGTAGCAGCAAGGAAAGGTAAAAAGTGTGACCATCTTTCTCAGCCTCACCCTAAGCTGGTTACTAACCTGTATCACTGAATTACTAACACTGCTGAAAAGGGGCAGAAGAGAGTGAGTCCTGGTATTTCTTGGTAAACCACAAAACTGCAGATCTAAGTTTTCAATCAACAAGCTAAAACAACCACGTCAGAACAGCAGCAGTCTTCTCCCTCCTGGCTTACTACCAGTTTGCAGTCTACCTCTTCTGTGTATAAGTGGAGTTTTCACATGTCTGAGCAGGAGAGGAAAAAAAAAACCAAAGCTTATGAGAATAAGTATGAAATACATATAAACCAAGGTAACAGATTTAAGTAGCTTAAATAAGATACAGGTACATTCAAGAAAACCAACAGATATTTGTCCATTTTAGAGCAGAGCTACCAAGAGCTTATTTGCTCCAGCGGCGCGTGTGTCGGAGGGGGGCCGAGTCCCCCCGCGCTGGGCGCGGCGCGCAGCCCCGCGGCGGCTCCGCTGTCCCCGGGGCGGCTCCCCGCGATGTTGGAGCAGGCGAAAAAACTTCTGGTCTCACGGCACGGCGGCGGCTTTGTTCGGCTCCCACCGGGGCCAGGCCCGGCATGGCCGCGGCGCTGCTGGTGCTGGTGCCGCTGGTGGCCGCCTGGCGCTGGCTGCGGGGCACGGCGCGGCTTCCCCCGCGGTGCTGGCTCTCCCCCCATAGCTTGCTCAGCGTCTTGACAGGTTTATCACTCTCCCATAATAAATCAACGAATTCACGCCATCCCGTTAAGTCATAAACCGCATGGAGGCCAAGGAAAACCCCTCTAGCATAGCCGTTATTCCAAAGTCCTTTTAAATCCTTTTGCAAATTCATCCCCTTAATCTGTGGTTTTTATAAATATGCTGCTTGCCTTTTTCCTACCTAATTTTTCCAGCGCTGGTTGCAGCCTCTTCAAGGCCTCGTGCAGCACGTCTCAGTCGGGCTCGTCTTTATGATCACCCGAGGCACACAACGTGTATCAGCTTCTTTTTTATCCCTTTATAGCATTTTCCTGCCGTCCCGCTGCATAGGACCTGACCTGGTTTCACTTCGCGTGGTGCATCGCAGTATCACGATCGAGTGTCACCATTATGTTGAAGTGAAGGGAGCGACCACCTTTGTTGATTCAGCATCTGACTCCAATTTATTCATCAATCAGGCACTTTTATAACAGTGTTAATTCACTTCATGCATATTGCAAAATCTGAGCTCCTGATAGGCTGTAGAGAAAACTTCAGCTCCTCCTTTTGTTTACAATACCTGAAGTTAGTTTACTGAAACCAAGATCAGTGTTCACACCATAATATGAAAAGTTCTCAAAACCTTCATCTCTGTTCCCAGACCGGCCATCTGTTCCCAGTAGCAGCCAAGGACAGAACGGTTTGAGAATCTTGTTGTTTATATAAAAAGTGGCTGAGAACCGTAATTATTTACAGAATCAAGCCTGGGAAAGGCTGCTTTTTTCCCTTAGCTGAATCCCTTCATGGCCTCTTTCTTTAAGCCATGCTTGAACCAGGCTCTCCACAGTTTATGGCCAGAGGCTGCTGGGGCCCTGCCCAGGCTCCCCAGGGAAGGGTCCCAGCTCCAGGGCTCTCTGAGCTGCAGCAGCGTTTGGACAGCACTGCCAGGCCCAGGCTGGCATTGTTGGGGTGTCCTGTGCAGGGCCAGCAGTTGGACTGGAGGATCCTGATGGCTCCCTCCCAGCTCAGCCAATTCTGTGGTTCTGGGATCCCATGAGCCTGGGGATGGGGCTGCCAATGGTTGCCATGGCAACGGGCTGTGGCTGCAGGCCTGAGCTGGTGTCCATGGCAACCACCCCTGCCATGGGGTCTCCATGGAGCTGCCAAGGGACTGACCATAGCAACAGGGGGCTGGGGATGGTTGCCATAGAAACTGACCATAGCAACAGGGTCCTGGTGATGGTTGGCTGCTAAGGATCAGATTTGTCAGAGGCCCTCAGAGAGGTTCCATGGGGACTATCCAGGAGTCTCCAGGCTGTTCCAGAGCTGGAATGTCACAGGTAGACACAGGGGCTCCATGGAGACCTCCCAGGGCTTTCTGGGATGGTAAAGAGCCCTGTGGTCAGAGGCAGTCACAGCCATTCCATGGTGACATCCCAGGGCACCTTGGGCTGCAAAGGCACCGATCTGTCACAGGCACTCACGGGGGCTCCACGGTGACATCCTAGGAGTCCCGAGGCTGCCAAAGAGCCGAGATGTGCCTGACACTCACAGGGGTTCCTGTCATGGGCACAGTGGGAGCTTCAGGCAAAGTTTATTAGATAAGCTCCTGTTGGGTCTCAAGCTTCAGAAGGGAGCCCCAATAGCCCCCACAGATCCCAAAATATCACCATTCAGTCAGAGATAACACAGACTCAGATCACAAGTCTAGGGTCTAAAAGCCACCCTTTTTTCAATCCTCTTCTTTTATACCTCAGTTTGCTAGAGGTGGACCTCATTGTTGATTTAATCAACACATTTCACATGATTGGCTATAAAGACAACACTCTTCATTAAACAACTTTATCGAAAAAACATCCTATTATAAATATTGTCAAGGTGCCATTTATTGATGTCTGTTTTATGCTGGGCCTTTCTGTGGGCTCTCTGGATCTGGGAAACCCTCCTGTAGCAGTTCTGTGCCAGGTAAAAGGAGATGCAACAGACTTTTTTGGTCTTCGGCTTCTTGTTTAATGTTAACTTCTCTAAAGTTTTGCATGCTGTGCATACCAGGCTCAGCACGCAGGACAAATACCTCAAAATGGCTCTAAAATGTACAGTTTTAAGGTCTTTAAAAGTTTTCTCAACCAATTAACTCTTAAAACATACATTATTTCTACTTATCTACACATAATTAATCCCTTGACTGTCCACATAACCTCTACACTGTGCTTTCCTTGATCAATCACCCTGTGCCACCAACACTGAAGAGAATGGAATAGATGATGAAGAAGAAGAAGACAGGGACTACATCCAAATTCCTCCATCTTGCTTCCTATCTACATCATATTAAAAATCCCAAAACTTAAATTTCTCACCCAAGTGACATACTATACTACCCTCTAATCTATTTCAGACTTTGGTAAATTCTAATCTGTCTCAAAGTCCTGGAAGTGCTCTCCATGGGGGAAGGTTAAAGGCAGTGTTTCTCTGGGGGTCAGGATGCCTCAGAGCAGACAGAGAAATATTCCCTGTGCCCTGGATTCCCACACATTTAACCTAAAAACCTTTAACCCTTAACATGTGAAGTTACCAAAAATGTTCCCGGTAAGTAGGATTAGAATGAGAAAAATAGACAACAACAGAAAGACAGAAGATCTACAGAACAACACGCACATACATACCAGCTACTTGGGTTCCAGCATCGCGAACACAGAAACCCCAAGAGAAGACAGGATCCAGACCATGGGCTGGCCTCATGCTCTGCTTTTAACTCCCTCGGCCTTCATGGGCCCGCCCCTGGGGTTGGACTTCCAGTTGCTTGTCCAGTCAGACCCAGGGTAGCACCAGCTGCTGGTGTGTGATTGATTGATGGCTCAGCCAGAGTGGGGTTAGCACAGCGTTTGCTATGTGATTGACAGCTCTGCCAGGCCACTGCTGGGGGTGGGGCTCTGATCCATCACAAACCAAGGCCTGACCCAGCCCTGGCCCTACACGGGCATTCCGAGCATCCCAAGGTGTCTCGGGACATCGATCTCATCCAGCCTCTGACAGCGACCATGGTGATACTATGGAACCTCAGGGAACCATGGGTCAGTTGTGACAATGGAGATTCAAGGAAACTGTGGTGAGACTACGGAACCTCCTGGAATCAAGGAGACCATTGTGGAACTCAGGGTCCTCTACAGAAGCAAGGGTAAATGATCAAACAGTGGGGCCCATAGAAACAAGGAGCCATTCTGACACAGCAGGGCTGCTTGGAGCCCAGGGACCCCTGTAACTCTGTTGGGTCTCATGAAACCAAGAAGTCATTGTGACATTGCAAGACCTCATGGAATCAAGGATTACACTGTGACAGTGTGGGCATCAATGAAGTCAATGGAACATGGAACAGGTCTGCCTGGTTTGGACTCCTGGGGGCTGTCTGACAGATCCCATTGAATTAGACATGTCAAGGGCTTCTTCCCATCTGACCGTGAAGCACTGGGGCTCTGTGCCTTTATTCCTATGGAAAAGAACTGTCTTTCTTGTCTAGATGCCCATGGCCAAAATTGGGATTCTGTGTCTAAAATTCTCTATATCCAAGGCTTACTCCCAGACAAAATCTGCCCATACAGTCAAGTCTGGCTAGACTTGGCCTCTGGTGACTGCCTCTCATCTGATCCTGCACCACTGGGGCTCACTTGTTTCCTTCCTATGGAGACCATTGTGAAAATGCAGAGCATTGTGGAACCAATGGGCCATGGTGACACTGCAGGCTCTTGTGGAACCTGTTCCACTGTAGGAACTTGTGGAACCAAGGGGAACAGTGAGACCCTGCAGGATACCACGGATCCAAGGGGCCACTGTAACACTGTGGGGCCTGGTGGAACCAAGAACATCTTTCTGTTCCTCTGGAACCAAGAACGTGTGGCCCAGTTGGGCTGCACGGTCCCAAGGGGCCAGTGTGAAGCAGCAGGGCTTTGTGGAACCAAGAGGCCATTGCTGCATTTCAGTGCCTCGTGGAGCAAAAGGGCCGTTGTGATCCTGCAGGGCACCGTGGATCCATGGAGAGCATTGTGGCATTGCAAGGCCCCATAGAATCACAGAGACCATTGTGACACTGTGGGGCCCCATGGAACCAAAGGAACATTGTGACCCTGCAGGGCCTCGTGGAAGGAAGGGGCCATTGTGACACTATGGAAACTTGTGTAACCAAGGGAATTGTTGCACTACTGGCCCCAATGGAACCAAGGGACCATGGTGACACAGCGGGACTTCACGGAACACAAAGCCCATTATGGCACTGTGGGGCCTTGTGGAAACCTGGATACCATTAAGATGCTTAAGGACTTTTGTAATCAAGGGGCCATTATGACACCTGAGGGCATCATGGAAGCGGAGAACAATTGTGGAACTGCAAGGCCTCATGGAAGCAAGGAGCCATTGTGACACTGCAGGGCCCTGCAGAAGCAAGGGAACATGAAATTGGTGTGGCTGCCTTGGTCTCCCATGTGTCACCTGAATGGTCTGGCTGACCTTGGAATGTGGAAGGCCACTCCCATCTGCCCCTGAAACACTGAGGCTCTGGGCTTTCCTTTGTATGGAAAAGAACTGTCCATTTTTTCCAGGTATCCATGGCCAAAATTTGGATTCCACTTCCAAATTTCTGTGTATCCAAGGATTACTGCCAGACAAAAGCTGCCAGGACAGACAGGTGTGGCTGGTCTTTAACTCCTGAGTGCCAGAACTCACCTATGTACCAAGCCCTGTGTTAGCGTTCAAAAACGCATAATCACGTAGGGAATATATGTGGTACTTTTTATTTAAGAGCTCTGGGAATCGGGGTATTACCCAAATCTGATTCTGACCATACATCCAAAATGATCATGTTTTATACTCTATCACTATATAACTTTCATGTTAATTATTAAACTTATATTGTTCTATTGTATACATAGATTTAATTTAAGCTCAGCCCCCCTCTGAATTTCCAACATAGTTTCTCATTATTCTTCTTATGGTTATATAACATTTATATTTAATTATGAAACAATCATCCCATCTAATAATTATGTAATTTATCATACTGCTTACGCAGGTGCAGTTGATCTGGGAAAACACAAAGCTTAACATTTTAGATTCTATCTTTAACTTTTTCCAGAGCTCCACTATCAACTGGAAAAGACTATAGAAAAATTCATCCTTCTCCTGGCAAAAATGTCTGATATTAGGACTCCACTTTCATAATTTCGAATATCCAAGGGTTGCTCCAAGCAAACCTGCCAGGACAGACAGATCAGGCTTGCCTTGGCCTCTGGTGGTTGCTGTTCATCAGCTCCTGAAACACGGGGGCTCCGTGGTTTCCTTCCTATGGAGACCAATGTGACATTTGGGAGCCTTGTGAAATGAAGGGGCCATTGTGACACTGCAGAGCACCATGGATCCAAGGGACCATTGTGACACTGTGGGGCCTCGTGGAACCAAGGACATCACTGTGGCTCTGTTGGGCCACATGGTGCCAAGGGGCCAGAGCAAAGCAGCGATGTGGGAGTTAGCCCAGTTGTAACTCAGAGTCAGACAGATTTTACCCCGGAAAACCTGGGCGCAAGTTTCAAGCCCTGGGAATCATTCGTTTAACTTAGGGTGAGCTTGAGAGTTCCCCTATAAGCCTTTAGTGTTGTTATGCTAAGTTGTCCAAGTTCTCCTCCCCTATCGGTTACTTGTTTCCCCTCTATGATTTTTGTTCTAGAGTGTTCTACCCCCAAGTGTATATATAGTTGCTTCACCTTTATCTCAGATCTTTGGATCCCACCCCTTTTCCTGTGCTTGACTTCTCCATGTTTATTGTTTTTCACCCTGTTAATAAAGTTTTTTTGGGCAACTCCATTGATCCTGCTTGTAGAAGCATTGGGGGGTAGGACAGTTGGGACGGACAGAGGCGAGACATCTCTGAAGCCAGGTCTTGGAACTTGTGGTTTATTGCAAAGGGTGTGGGCGCAGGGGCCTTGTTTGGAGCTGCCAGCCACAGCTCGGAGCAGGGCCATAAGAGGGGCTCGAAAGAGTTGCCCAAAATGGATAGCCAAAAGAGGAGAGGAGTTCCCATTACAATACAATAAATCTTCTTTTGTGCTGCATATTCTAATTTTCACTAACCAATCTAGTACAAGATACAAATCTTTAAGCATTTACATACAGCCTATAAGAATCATTACATTTCCATACTGTGTTACATTTTAAATCCTAAAAACTACTGTTTGGACCCCTTCTGCCAAGCTAGTAGGGTCTGCTCTGACCCTTGGACCTGTCTGCAAGCAGAGGGTATTGTTTCATCAAAAGAAGATTACTTTCAGCCAGCCATACCATTGTTTTCCATTTGTTCAGTAACTAAGGCTTGGTATCTCAAAGCTTGCTTTCATTTCAATCTCACTTATAGTTTCCATATTCTCAAAATCTTTTGCCAGGTGATCATATTTATAAGGCTTTCCTGTTTCATCTTCCCCAGCATCTGCTCCTTTTCATTTTCACCACCTTTGCCCTGAAGTTGGGGAACCAGAAAGGTTTGTCACAGTCACCCTCATTGTGACTTTTGGTGCCCAAACAGGGACCCTGAAATTGAATCATGTCAGCTGGGGTTAGCTGGTGGATAGGCCAGTGCCCCCTGTGATTTTGGATTGTGCCAGCCTGGCAGATTCATCATTGCTTCGAGGGACCTTGGCCAGGATCTGCAGGGACAATGATGGTTTCACCGGCGAAGGATTGCAGGAGGGTTTGGGAAAATGCAAGACATTTATTGCCCATTTTGCCGCTGTGTTTTTATAGTATGAGCCCACATCCCATTATTAAATTGGAGTGTTCGGTGGCTCTTCTCCCTAAGGCGGATCAAGAGAAAAATGCGCAGCCAGATGTCCAAAGTAGAAAGGAGCATATATGCATGCTTTGTTAATTCTCTCTGATCATGACAAAATATTTACAAAGAGCAAATAAAATCAATTGTGAGGTGGATCATTAAAATTTTTCCAGATGCCCCTGCTGGAAAAATCTATACTACTGAATTTTGGGACTCAGTGGGAGTTAAATTGTACAACTTTTTGATCAAAAGGGACCCCATTGCACCCCACATACTCCCCATCTCCCACACAATTCTTGAGACCCTTCACCAGCAAGCAGTGTGTCGAAAATTCAATCCATTGGTAACTACTAACTCAGGACCGCCTCTCAAACCTGCATTTCTTGGACCTTCCACAATGCTCCAAAATGGTGATGAACATGCCCTCTTAGAGAACTGTGACCTGGAGACTCGAGGTGGAAGGAGCCTGAATGTGGCCCGACCACCCTCCTGCCATCTTGGCTCCTCCACTTCCTGCTATCACAACATTCTCTTCCACCCAGAACGAACCTCCAGACTCGACTGTGGGTCATGCCCCCACTGCCAATTATTCCACCTTCACCCTGGGCCATGCCTCCAGAACTCCACCCTAGAAGTCCACCATCTAATTAAGGAAGGAGACTGGCAAATAGTTAGGAAACTCCTCGTTGCACCCATATGTTATGAAGGAAGGGGGCAGAATCCCAGGTCTCAGGCACTGGTTTATGGGGAAATCAAGGATCTTCAAAGGCAGCTAAAGAGCATAGGAAGGACTTACCTTGTTTTAATGGGCTAATGACAGCTATGTTTACACCACATGCCCTAACTCCCTGATTTAAAATATATTATGACCATTTTGTTATCACCTACAGAATACACCCTGTTGGAAGGGGGATTGAAGTGTTTACTTAATGAATTAATAGCAGACTATGCTAATAATGAGGCAAGGGCGGAATTGACAATCAACCATCTAGCTGCAGAAGGACAACACAGCCTACCAGATGATCAAGCAGCAGGTATCCCCAGAGAAGTATTGGATGATATCAAAGAGATGGCTTTGAAAGCTTTAATCCAGGTATCAGATGGTAGCATCCGAATTTTTGACTACCTTGGGTGGCTGCAGCTAAAGCTTTAGAACAATTAGATAATCTTGAATGCCTGTTAAGTAAGCAAACCAATGCTCCCTCCCTCACAATGAGTGGCCTGCTCTCAGACATAGAGACCATCAGACAGGCCACCTTGCAGAACAGTGATAGAGTTTTTACTCTGGGCACATGGGCATAGCTGTGTAGACTCTGGGGGCATGTGTTGCATGAACCTCTCCAGCCACATTGAGTCAATCCACAAGAGCACTCAGGTACTGAATGAAGAAAGCTTCAAGAAGCTTCACGTGGAAAACAAAGAATGGTTCTATAAACACTTCCAATCCTAGGGATTAAAAGGTTGAATGATGTCTAGCTAAAACAATGTCTTAGTTGTTGCTGTATTGTTAATTGTCACATGTTTGTTTCAATGATCTTAGAAAGTCTTACAAAAGTATTTCAGTTCCATGTTTGCTGTGAAACAGAAAGGGGGAAGATACGCAACACAGGGTCCTCATGGACCCCTTGGAGGAGAGAACTGGAGGCCAGGATGGCACAAAAACCTCTCAGAGACTCAGTGTGGGAAGGTAAATCCTTAAAAGTACCTAAAAGTATTCTTAAATCCATAAAGTACATTAAAAACGTTGAGTATCTCAAGGCATTAATGAGTGCCACTGAGTGTCAGTACAAAGCTCTCAAGGGACTCATTAAAAGAGATAATTGGGGCCATGATTGCACAAACCTCTCACAGAGTCTGGATCAAAAGGGAAACACAAAGTACCTTAAAATGACTGAAGTACCGTGAAGCATTAATGAGCCCTACGGAGTGTTTTTACTGACAAAGCCTCTCCACGGACTAATTAAAACAGATAATTGGAGGCCATGATTGCACAAACCTCTCAGAGACTCCAAGGCAAAAGCCAAACCCAAAGTCCTTTGAAAAACCTGCAGTCCTTGCAGGGAGCATGAAGGAGCCCCCAGGGCCATTCCTGAGCAAGGCTCCTCAGGGAATCCTTCCAGCAGATCCTTGAGGCCACTGGGATGTGGGCTAGGGAGGGATGCTGAGGGCAGGACAAGGGGCTGACAGTGCCCAGCCTGGCTGGGGCTGTGCCAGGAGGCCCCAGTGCCTCAGGACAAGGTGTCTCCTCACAGCCCTTGGTGGCACAGACTCTGCTGTGGCCCAGGGCACCAAGACTTGACTTCTCTTTGTCCCCACCTGTCATCACTGCTTCCAGTTCTCTGCTCTGCCTGGGGCCTGGGGACACTTTCTCAGTGATGTCCCTCAGTGGGACCCATTAAAAGTGCATGAAAGTTTGGAGCTGGATTTTGACTTGGAGTTCTGGAGAGGTTTCTTCAGCTCCCTCTCAGGGACTGATGTTCAGGGCCCGAGCACAAAGCCCCAGAGGCTCATTAAAGTCCTTGAGCTGTGTCTGTGCTGCTGAGCTGGGCTGGGCTCCTGGCACAGAGGCAGCTCCTGGTAACCAAGAAGAGCTTCAAAAGCACATTTCTCTTGATGAGCAGCTCTTCTGCCAGCCCAGCAGGGCTGGGGCACTGCCTGCAGCCGATCCGGGCACAGCACAGAGGCAGAGAGAGCTTAAATCAGTCAGGGCTGGGAAGGTGCTGAGAAGTGCCTGGGGCAGAATCACTGTCAGCCCTTGGCACAGGAACCTCTGGCTGCAGGACAATGCAGCTGCAGCTCCTGGAGCCATCTCCTGAAGCTGGAACATCCCAATGCCTACAGACTCTGTGAGTACATTCTCTGATTGTCTCTTGTGCAGAGCAGCCAGGGGTGCCCAGGGCTGTCCTGCAGAGCAGGGTCCTGCAGTCCAGGGCGCTGTGCGGGGACAGGGACTCTGCTGCCTGCCAGGGACAGCTCTCAGCCAGCCCTGGCAGCTGCTTCCAGCACTGGGGGACAAGATCTGTGTGGGAGGAGACAGCGGGTAGTCTTGGAAGTGTTCTGCTTGTGTGGAGAGGATTCTGCATTGTTCAGGACTGCTCCCAGCATGGCATTTAACTGCACAACATTTCCAAGTAGATTATACAGAGAGCACAGCAAGTCAGGGGCTGCATAAAAGGGAAAATTCTCCTTTTTTAACCTACCGTTCGGTTTTAGTAATAAACTAGGCAGTGACAGAAATCAGCACAGGACTCCTTAGAGGCTCCATCAGTGTTGCTTTTCCAGCCTCCTTGGGGTTGCTCTTATGTTGCCATCAGAGC
Source organism: Zonotrichia albicollis (assembly GCF_047830755.1). Lineage (NCBI taxonomy): Eukaryota > Metazoa > Chordata > Aves > Passeriformes > Passerellidae > Zonotrichia > Zonotrichia albicollis. The sequence continues at coordinate 1,669,069 of NC_133827.1, read as the reverse complement.
ATGCAGAGCCAGAGCTGCCCCTGGGCAGTGCCAGAGCTGGGAGGGGTCTGCAGGGCAGAGCTGAGACCCCAGGGCTGGGCTGGGCTCTGGCAGCACTGGCAGGGCTCAGCCCTGGGCACAGGGAAGCAGCTGCTGGCAGGGACAGCTCCAGGCAGCAGAGCCCTGGGAAGGCAATGGGGGAAAATTCCCCCAGGCTGTGCTGGCATATTTAAAGTCCTCTCCAAACATAACTATTCCATGATTCTTTTTCTTACAGTTCCCCATGCCAAGGCAGCGCAAATGTCCAACAGCAGCTCCATCGGGCACTTCCTCCTGCTGCCATTGGCAGACACGCGGCAGCTGCAGCTCCTGCACTTCTGCCTCTTGCTGGGCATCTCCCTGGCTGCCCTACTGGGCAACGGCCTCATCATCAGCGCTGTAGCCTGCGGCCACCACCTGCACACGCCCATGTTCTTCTTCCTGCTCAACCTGGCCCTCAGCGACCTGGGCTCCATCTGCACCACTGTCCCCAAAGCCATGCACAATTCCCTCTGGGACACCAGGGACATCTCCTACACAGGATGTGCCACACAGGTCTTCTGTTTTGGATTTTTTATTTCAGCGGAGTTTTATCTCCTGACCATCATGTGTTATGACCGCTATGTGTCCATCTGCAAACCCCTGCATTACGAGACCCTCCTGGGCAGCAGAGTTTGTGCCCACATGGCCACAGCTGCCTGGGCCAGTGCCTTTCTCTTTTCACTGCTGCACACAGCCAATACATTTTCCCTTCCTCTGTGCCATGGCAATGTCCTGGGCCAGTTCTTCTGTGAAATCCCACAGATCCTCAAGCTCTCCTGTGCCAAATCCTACCTCAGGGAACTTGAGCTTCTTGTAGTTACTGGCAGTTTATCATCATGTTGTTTTGTGTTCATTGTTTTCTCCTATGTGCAGATCTTCAGGGTTGTGCTGAGGATCCCCTCTGAGCAGGGACGGCACAAAGCCTTTTCCACCTGCCTCCCTCACCTGGCCGTGGTCTCCCTGTTCATCAGTACTGTCATGTTTGCTCACTTGAGGCCCCCGTCCATCACGACCCCATCCCTGGATCTGGCTCTGTCAGTTCTGTACTCAGTGGTGCCTCCAGCCCTGAACCCTCTCGTCTACAGCCTGAGGAACCAGGAGCTCAAGGCTTCTCTGTGGAGACTGATGACTGGATGATTTCAGGAATATTAAGCTGCTGACAAATTTCTGCATATCACTAGTAATAAAAGTCATCTTTCATTTCTTGTTGGTTTGGATGTGGGTTTTTGTTCCTTGTTTAATTTTTCATACTATCTACAAAGAAATGCCATTGTTTCTGCCATTTCTCATTGTGTTTCTCTCCAGCTTCCCTGTGGCCATAGACTGTGTCAATGAGGGGCTGTCCTCCTGAAGGCTTTAAATGAACTAAGGGGCATCCAAGCAAAGTTTTCTTCGGTGATGCCCCTTTGTTGCCTTCTCTGGAGCTGCAGCAGCAATGTCTGTGTGCAGAGCTGGGGGCAGATCAGTGCTGGCCCAGCAGCTGTGCCCAGCAGCAGCAGCACTTGGTGTTGCCAGTGCTTCTGCCGTGGCCCTGCCCCACTGCCCTGGTGGCCCTGGTGTTGCTGCAGGGCCTGAGTGGTCTCGGGGCCGGGCACAGCCCTGGGGGTGGCAGTGCCGGGGCTGCAGCAGGGACAGGCCATGGGCACTGCTGGGGCAGCGCTGACGCCTCAGCCCAGGGCCTGGGGGCTCCAGGCTCCTTGCCCACGCTCTCTCAAGAACACACCCAGGCCAATGCTCAGCACAGAAAAGCCCCGTGAGCAGCCCCAGGTTGGCCGTGGGCAGGCTGGTGGCAAACAGCATGGCTGGGGCTCTGCAAGGGCCCTGGGGCAGAAAGGAAGGAGCAGCAGAGCAGGGGCTGATCCATCCCCAGTGCGCTGCACAGCCCAGGGCAGCGTCCCAGAGTGTCCTCATGGAGCTGCCAACAACATCCCCCCTCTGCAGCCCTGGCCTCTCCCCCAGCTCGCACAGGTGCCCCATCCTTGCAGGCACAGACACAGCAGCACTGGCTCAGCAGCCCCTGTTTGCATTGCACAGAGCAGGGGGAGCATCCCCATGCTGTTGGTGTGGGGACATGAACCTGAGGGAGCACAAATGCCATCAGCCCCTGGGGCCAGCAAGGGCTGGGGGACACCAGGGAAACCACTGAGCTTTTTCCTGGCCTCTGCAGTCAGCCAGAAAGTTTGTTCCCGTCAGCTGGGAGTTTCCTGTCCCACTGCAGATGCTGTTTCTCAGAGCCAGGGCTGCCTGGCAGCCACCGCCAAACTGCCCCAAGCATTCACTTGGCTTCACCTTTGTTTTCTTTCAGTTATGTTTGCCCAATTATCCCATCATAAAAAGGCCAAACAATATTAAAAGTAGTAACAATTTTAATTAAATAGTTTAGAAAATATATAAACAAAGGATAATTTGGTTCAAATAATAGCGCATAAGCAAAAACAACCGCGGGATACGGAGTGCAGGGTTCTTGACCCTTGCCACTTCGCGTACAAGCTTGGCAATTGAAAATCACCCCTTATATGCCATGTGTCAATGCCATCTCCTCCCATTTTTGGTTCGTCACTTTTCTGTCTCCGCCTTCATTACCACCTTTACCACGCATGCGCCACCACTTGGTTTGGTGGTCGCACAAGTCTTTGGGGATCATCACTGATGAAGGCTCTGTAGTGTTCTACGTTGTCCTTTAATTCACCTTTGGGTTACACATGCGCACCAAGCCAGTACAATGTAAGCCTAGACTAACATATACTGCATCTACATATCAAAGCAATAAGTCCTTTATAATTAGCATTTTCTTGGACCCAACCAGTTTCTTGGTCATTTTTAGCGACTGTATCTTCAGCTTCTTTCCTGTGGTCCTTGAAAACATCTGCTTGGAAGGGGAGGGTGGGTGGAGCCCCTCCTTTTCCTCTCTTCTTTGGCATTACAACTTTTAACTATTAACTGTTTTATTATTCTCAAATATTAATTACTGTATCAATATTGATTACTGTTTCAATTTTTATCCGCACGAATCATACCTATTTATCACAAATCCCCTATTTCTCTTTTTGATCATTATGACTCGTGCTGTATTTAAAAAGCTGTACCTTGATATCTTTTCTATTTTTCAAAATTTTGGTTTTCTCGTTGTCTCTTTCCAGCTTCAAACTTTTCTAGCATTTCTATTACTGCTTCGAGTCTTTTCACACTGTCTTTCAAGTTTCGTTAGCATTTTTTGGTCTATTTAAATCTTTTTAGGTCCTTGTTCTTTAACAGGGGTTGATTTAGCTTTTAAAACCATTACAGACCTTGGTTTTCCTTTTTCTGCTGATTCTGAATCTAGAGACATTTTTTTAATCTGCATCTCCTGAATCATGGAATGAATTAACCTAAAAAAACACAGAAGTCCCAGAATTGAGCATAACAATATGAACTCTAACTTTTTCCTCCAAACACTTCCAAAGAGGTTATCCCACCAATTTGTTTTAAAGATTGAATTCCACTTCTGTACCGGCACATGAGCCACTCTTTTAATTTTCTCTGCAAGTTCAGTGATAGTTTCCCCATAATTATCAATTTTTACACAGCACTCAAGTTCATTAAATCTTCCACAAACTCCTCCTTTTTCTGCTAACAGATAGTGTAGGGCTATCCTGTTTTGATACACAAACGCCCGCATCTGTGTATATTGCCTGGCCAACATTTTTAAGGCATCAGAGGTGTGATTTGACACCACCTCCACTACTGCTTGCAGCCTTATTAATCTATTCAACAGATAAACTCGGGTCCTATATCCCTATGACCCATCCTGAGCCCATGTTGCTGGGTCATAATATGCTACAATTTGTTTTCCAGGCCATTGGTCCTCCCCCCAGTTTTGATTTCCTCCTGCTGTTGGAAAATTTAAATTAAAATCTCTTTTATTCCACTGCAGGGTTTCATACAGTGGAGTTCCTAGCACATTGCTCCTAGACCTCAGTAGAACAAAGAAGGAGGGTTGTATTCTCCCCAAAGTACAGGTTCTTCCCCATTTTTGAGGTAACTCACTGTATGCTCGTTGCCCACAAATCCAATATATCCCATCTGAGGCTTTCCATTTCTTATCAGTTTTCTGCAGTTGTTCCCAATAAGACCTCAGGCTGTCGATGGATTGGTAGGGGTTAGCTCCAGGACTTTTGTACCAGCATAAATTAATCTGTTTATTCCATTCAAAATTTATTTCTTTTCGTGGTCCCCAACATCCAGCGGGGTTTTCTGGTTGCCAAGTTTTTAAACGATTATCCATATTAACCACCAGTGTGGATTTACAAGGAGTTTGCCCTACTATTTTATTAAATTTCTTTCCTTCTCGAGTTTTACAAAAAATTCCAATTACTTGATGGCATAAAATCCATCCTTCAGGTCTCTTCAATGTTCCAGAAATTTGGGTGTGGTTCCACTTTAAAAATTGCTCTGGAGCTAAGCTCTCACCTCTCCATGGCCATCTTTCAGCCATTTTTAGACCTCCACAAATCCCACATGTGAATAATTCCAATTCTGTAGCAATCCTTTGCATCAATCCCACAAACAGATTCTTATTCAAGGCTGGCAAATCCCAATCTTTGTAATACTGTTTTAGCTGTTTATACAATTCAGCCAATTCTGTTGACTCTTTTCTCCTGTTCTTTTCTCTATTTCCCTTTATTTCTTTTTTTTGTTTTATTTTCTCTTTCAATTTTTGTTTTAGTGCCCGATTTCCCATGCCAATACTTGGATCCTTTCCATTATCATCTCTTTTAAAATAAATGCATCTTTCATATTGAGGACAAATTTGATCACCATGGGGATAAAGAGCTCGTCCATTATATCTCAAATTTTTCTCTACCCAATACATCTTTTCTTCCTTAATACAAACATCTATAACACTGCTGCGATTGTAGCAGGCAGAACTAACATACAGGTGTGTTACAAACACAGATTCCACCTTGTCCTTAATCCACACAGGTTGATTGCAATAGCCACAAATGTTGAAATTGCTGGGACTTGGTTTTTGCTCTGATTGCTTTTTCATTGCCGAAACTCTGTCCAGTGTGGCTCTCTGGCTTTGGCCAACTGCCAAGCGTACCAGAATGATCACAGTGAAAATAATCCTTAGGAAATCCACCTTTCTACCTTTCTCAAGGCCCCTTGTGTTGCAACAAAGGGCCGAGATGCCAGTCTTCTCGGTAGCAAAGGTAATATCCCGGGATCTAGTCACCGGTGCTTTTAGTTTCCTTGGTACCCATAGCCCCACAGAGTTTGCTTGTCTCCTTTTAAATGCCATTTCCCAGTTCTAGCTGGTTAAGAAGCAATAATTAAAACAAAAAGAACAGTGAAAAGATTAGGCCGGAATACCATAAACCTGTATTTTCCAAAATTTCAGGGATGTGCCAACCACAATAAGATTTTTCTAATTATTTTCTGCTTCAAGGGAGGGGAGTTCATTAAGTCACTGCCTCCGACAGGCAAACTCACAGCACTAATATGCCCCTGTAATGTGCCTATTATGTGGTATGTAAACTTTCCACAACAACTATTAATTTTGAGACACTGGTCTATAATATTGTGAATTGCTCGTTCTCTTATTTGTGCTATAGCCAATAAAGCAAGAACCAATTGATCAAGTTCTCTATTAATCCAATTGCTGCTGGAAGGCTCCCGTCTCCCAGTCTCAAAGGTATCCCAAAAAAAATCACTAGCAAAACATTCTATAATTAGCTGACGAAATACATAACCATAGCAAAGCAAGCAAATTAATTGTCTGTCCTTCTCTTCTCTCTTAGTTACTTTCCACCATGAGTTAAAGCAGAGTGTGCAAACAATACATATCTGTGGATGACACCCTAAACCATGTTTATCGCACTCTCAACATTTTACTTGTCTCTGAGCTTTTTTAAGAACAGGTGTTACCAATCTCAGTTTTTAAAATTGCAATTTTGTAATCAATTCTAATAATGTTGCTGGTGGGTGATCCTGGAGGAGATCTTCGATCTTTTTAGGCTGTTCCCACCAATTCAGAAAGTCTTTTTATTTTTTTTTTCCACTGCCTTCTTCTGCTTCTGAGATCAAGGGAATTGTGGTCCGTAGCCACTCTGGGATGCTTAGTTCCTTCTTAATAAATCAGGGTTAATATAAATCATGTTCTAACAATATTTCAGCTACTGTTTGAACTGTAGCCCAAGCTGCTGGAAATGCTTTAACCCACTGAGTTAATTGATCTATTATAACTAACAAATATTTTCACCGACCCACTTTAAGCAATTCTATAAAATCAACCTGGATTTTTAAAAATAGCTTGTAGGCTGTTTTGCATCTTCCAAAGGGAGGGCTTCTTAACACCTTCTTATTTACCTTTTAACATTTAGGACACCCCTGGGTAATTTATTTTCCAATTTCAAATATCCTTATACACCCATAAAATTTTAAAAAGTGATCACAAAAGGCCCTCTTTTCCCAGTGTGTCTGTCTATACAAGTTATCTAAAATCTAATGTGCCACTGGTTTTTGGCATCATAATCCTGCCATCAGGAAAAACTTCCTTTCCCTCCTTAAATGTTGCTCTTAATTTTCTTATAGCTGCCAATTTTGCTGGCGGAAGGGAAAGTGTCTCCTGCTGAATTTCTATTTTTTTTTTTTTTTTTCTTTATAAGGTCATGATTTTAGTATCTCCCTTTTTTTAAGGTCGGTCTTTTTGCTTCTTCATCAGCCAAATTATTTCTCTGACTCTAATATCCCTCCCTCTTTGGTGTTCCTTTACATGAACTACTGCTATTTTCTTTGAGCCTTTTAAAGATTCAAGTATCTGAATTATCAATCCCCTGTGTATTAACCCTTTCCTTTGAGTGTTTATAAGTCCCATTTCCTTCCAAATTTTTCCAAAAACATGTACTATAATAAAAGCATATTTGGAGTCTGTATAAATAGTCCCTTCTTGCCTTTTTAGTATTAAAATGCACAGAGTAATACATAAAATTCACAGGCTTGTGTTGACCAGGAGGGACTAAGGGGATCAGACTCCTTCACCCTAAACTTTTTCCCACTTCACCTGAATGCCGACCCGTGTCATTAATTTCTAGATTATCTTCTTCAGTTAAAGAATAAATTTTAAGTTTTCCTTCACAGGGTTTTATCTGTAAATTTAAGGCTATTATTAGATCTCTGCCTAACATATTATCCTCGGCCTCTGGTATCAGCAATAAATCATTTGCTCCAAATTTGTCATCTGTTTCAATTTGCACTCCTTTTATTACAGAAACAGGGAAAGCCTCTCCTGTAATTCCGATTACTGAAACTCGCTCACTACTTATCTCACATCCCTGGGGTAATTTTGTCACTGTCGACCAAGAAACTCCTGTATTTACTAAAAATACGACTTCTTCACTCTGAGGACCTACTCTTAGCTTTATTATCAAGGCCTCTTCTGGGTGTAATTTGGTCCTCTTCATTAAACAAAGCTCTTGCCCTCTCTGATTCTCCTGAGAAGTTTTCTCATCTTGCTGTTTCTTTCTGCAATTTTTTTGCAGGTGCCCCTTTTTATGACAATAAAAACAGGTGGGTCCTGCACCCTTCAAAGTGGGGCAAGAATTTTTTAAATGTCACTTCTCGTGGCAGGAAAAACACACAGGACCTGTATTCTTAAAAATTAATCCTGATGTTTGCTGTTTGTTTTTCCCTGCAGATTTTTCTGTATTCAAAGCTGCCTGCATTTCTTGAACTGCTGCCACCAAAATTCTGGCATCTGCTTTCTGCTTTTTCTCATTTCTCTTTACAAACACCCTTTGTGCTTCTCTCAGTAACTCTTGCAGTCCCCTGTCTTGCCAATCTTCTAATTTTTCCAGCTTTTTCCTAATGTCACTGCAAGATCTGGTCACAAACTGAATTTTTAACAGAATCTGCCCTTCTGCAGTATTAATATCTATACCTGAATATAATTGCAAGTCTCTTTTTAATCTTTTTAAACATTTTGTCGGTGACTCATATTTTTTCTGATGCTCACTCAAAACTTTTCCTTCATTATGTCCTTTAGGCACTGCCCTCTGAATTTCTTGATTTTCTTCCCTTCGGGATTCCCATTCATCCCAAAACTGCATTAACATCCCCAGTGGGCTGTCCTGAGGAACACTCCCCCCCTGAGAACCCCCCTCACAGTTCCCAGATACCTCAAACCACTGCGAATTTTTCCTACAATCCGCAGCCCCTGGGTCAAGGAACTTACTCTTTCCCTGACCCATTTCTGGTGGCAACAAACTAAGAAATCCCCGGTGCCAGGAAAGTCTTAGTTTCCCACACTCACCCCGTGGCTCAACTTCCTCACCTACTACTCTGTCACGCTGCCTTTTCAATCTACTTGTTCCACTCCTATGTCTCCCTCTGCAATCTACTAGTTCCACTCCTCTCTCTCCCTCTTTCTCAATCTATTAGCCCCATCCTCTCACCATCTAATCACATACTAAATTGCCTGCTACCAACCCCTCCAAGGAAATTGAACCTATTCATTCACTCTCTCAGTCTCCCTACTGAGTAAATCCCGCCTGCCCAAGGACCTTCCCACAGGTGCCTGGACCAGGGATCCCCTCCTTCCCCTGGGTCAAACCCTCCTGGGGTCCCCACTCATTCACTTTTCTTTCGCTTCCCTCCTTTCCCGGCCGGTCTCCTCGCGGAGAATGCGAAAACGCGGTACTGGGAGGTCCCAATCCCTTCGGGGGTCCGGGACTGCCCAGCCCCCGTCTCAGACACTCCACACACACTCACACACACATACAGCCGCCCCCCGACCCAAAACCCCGTGATACTCACAGCCTCCTTTTCTCACGAGGGTCTTTGTGCACAAAGCAATTTTCTATGGGTACTCTCTCTCCTACAAGCCGGCACTCTGATGGGAGCCTCTCCTGCGCGCTTCTAATAACTAATTTGCTTATGCGTTATTGTAAAAAGAACTCTCTTTTTCCAAGGGAGAGTGGTCTAGCCTTGGGACCACTTAAAAGTCGGGTGGGGAGCTCCTTCCCAGAAGCTGTCCACCTCCCCGGAGTTAAAAGAGTTCCCGGGTATCGGCACCAAAATTGTTATGTTTGCCCAATTATCCCATCATAAAAAGGCCAAACAATATTAAAAGTAGTAACAATTTTAATTAAATAGTTTAGAAAATATAAATAAGGGATAATTTGGTTCAAATAATAGCGCATAAGCAAAAACAACCGCGGGGTAAGGAGGGCAGGGTTCTTGACCCTTGCCACTTCACGTACAAGCTTGCCAAGTGAAAATCACCCCTTATATGCCATGTGTCAATGCCATCTCCTCCTATTTTCGGTTCGTCACTTTTCTGTCTCCGCTTTCATTACTACCTTTATCACGCATGCGCCACCACTTGGTTTGGTGGTCGCACAAGTCTTTGGGGGTCGTCACTGATGAAGGCCCTGTAGTCTTCTTCGTTGTCCTTTAATTCACCTTTGGGTTACACATGTGCACCAAGCCAGTACAATGTAAGCCAAGACTAACATATCACTGCATTAACATATCAAAGCAATAAGTCCCTTATAATTAGCATTTTCTTGGACCCAACCAGGTTCTTAGTCATTTTTAGCAACTGTATCTTCAGCTTCTTTCCTGTGGTCCTTGAGAACATCTGCTGGGAAGGGGGGTGGGTGGAGCCCCTTCTTTCCATCTCTTCTTTGGCATTACAACTTTTAACTAATAACTGTTTTATTATTCTCAAATATTAATTACTGTATCAATATTGATTACTGTTTCAATTTTTATCAGCACGAATCATACCTATTTACCACAAAGACAATTGTGAGGCAAAAATGAAAGATTTTTCGATAGACTCTCACACCCCCTGACTGCACTGCTCAGTGTGTGGAGCTGGCAGCTGCGCCCCTGCCCATTGCTGCAGCCATGGGCACCAGTGTGGAATCCTCTGATTCATCCTCCTCAGGGAAATCCCCAGAGCCCTGCCTTGGAGAGAATTACCATAGAGTTCCCCCCACTCGGGTGGACAGAAAGATCTTCCTCATAGACTTTTACTGAACAGTGATACATCCCAGTTCCTTTCCCCATATGTGCCAGCTTCCCCTGGTTTCTCTTTTCCCTGTTTCCTCGCTGATTGGCCGGCCCTGTCTTCCCTGAAAGCCAATCCCTCTTGTCCTGCCCTTTGTACCACCCCCATGCCCTCCCCCACTTAAACCATGTGCAGAGCACATGGTCTGTCTTTTGCCTCTGGTTCCCCTTTGGTGTGTTGAAATAAACCTCACTGGAACGGACCATATAAAAGGCCCTGGTGTCTCTCTTGGCTGAGCTAGCTGTGGTGAGTGTGGGGTGTGTGGACTTGACTGCCTTGCCTGAATGCTCACACAAGCAGCCTTTCCACAGCAACTGCTTATTGGGAAATAGGTAGCAGCAACCACCATCTAAACCCCATACTGCTACAGGCATTGCTCCCCCTGTCCTCTTTTCCTCTCATCCCCTCGGGACAGGTCTAGAGGTAGAAACTGCCTTAAAAAGGCACAGGAGTGCTAACTGCCTCATGCCATTTCCAGTTATTGCCCTGTCCCTTTCTCAAGCTGGTACTGGCCATATGTGTGAGACAGCCATAGAGAAGACGAACCTGGAATGCCATGGGAGGATACCACTGTTTAGGTTAGGCTGAGAGACTGGCACAATTCCCCATGGTTCTTTGCTTGTTAATGTTAATGTGCTGTTGTCAATCGACTGCTGTTCATCTCCAAGTTTCAGAAAGTTCTGTACTCCCCGTTCCTCCATTGGCTTTCTCTGAGACACCCCTGCCACTCTACTCCGCCATTGGTGTATCCCGTGTCACCCCACCTCAACTCCACCCCTGATTCCCTTCCCATTGGATAATTTGTACCCTGACCTCTCCTACCTTCCCCCAGTTATGTACCCTGGCTCCCCATGCTCCTGGCTCTTCTCCCCTGGTTCCCTTCAGCGGAGGTTGTGTTCCTGCTTGTTCCTGTTTCTCTCCTCACCATTAACTCACGCGGACCTCTGGATTTTCCCCCAATAAACCCTGCTGGATCTGCCATGCAAAGAGTCCTCTAATATTCTCTGGTGAGGCTTTGATTACACCATCTGGGCTCAGGCATCTGGTGGGCTGGGGGAATTGTCAAGACAGCCTGAAATGGAGACGCTTTTGGTACTGCAGGCACCCCGACAGCACCTGCCTGGGGAAGCTACTCTGGCCACCCACAGCCATGCCAGGCTGGGCTCTAACCAAACCCCTTTTTTTACACCGCTTTTCCTGAACTACCATCAACTTCTATTGGACAAGATGGCACTGGCCACATGGCCGGATCTCCCATTTTGAATGCTGTGGTGTGAGATTCTCCTGCCTTGGCCACTCAAAAAGGCATCTGGCATGGTCCTCCTCCATTCCCTTCCTCACCCCAACCTCCAAGCCCTACCCCTGCAGCGGGTGCTGCCTCCGCGTGTCACAGACATCTTTTCATGAAAATCCTTTCCTTAGGATTTTTCCTCCTGAGAAGCTGTGAGGCCTCAGGAACAAAACGTAAATAGTGGTTATCTGCTGCTGTGGAATGCAACAGGCGGGTCTGTGATTGGTCTTATGTGGAAGTTTGGAATTAATGGCCAATTACAGCCCAGCTGGCTCAGACTCTCTGTCCCAGCCACAAACCTTTGTTGTTCATTCCATTCTATTCTTATTTTAGCTAGCCTTCTGAGATGAAACCTTCTCTTCTATTCTTTTAGCATAGTTTTAATGTTATATATATAATAAAATAAAAAATCAAGCCTTCTGAAATATGGAGTCAAATCCTCGTCTCTTCCTTCAACAGAAGACCCCTGTGACCACCGTCACATCCACGCTTTCCAGGCCTTGTGGGAAATGTTGCATTGTTCAGCCAGATACCTGCACAGGAGGGATCTCCAAAAGAAGCTGCCGGGGGATCATATCTGGAGGTTCCGTGTTGTAAGGAGGGCCTGCAAGCCCCAGCCTCAGGCTGGGCAGCCCCCTGAACGCGCTGCTCATTGTGTGTGGCCGGCAGCTGCATCCCTACCGAAGCCGTTCTCTTCCCTGGGCCACGCGGGCTCTGCTCCAGGCTCCTGTGGGCCCCAGCTGCATGCCCATGGAGCCCTGGCCCAGCAGGTGCCACACGATGGTTTTGTCAGTGAAAATGTTCATTGACAAGTGAATGGAAAAGAGGTTTGGCAAAGGGAGGATTTGAATGGTTGCTTTTACAAACTCAATACTAACAAATCCATATAGGATGGGTTAAAACCCATGCACACTATCAGATTTTATAAATAGCGTAGAATGATAAAGTGGAGCGGCTGACAAAAGTCAGAAGGATATAAATTGATCCACAGCACAAAATTTGATCAATGGTTACATTGTGAATTAGGGCACAATGGAAATTGTTCTTTGCAGCACAAACCTGAGGCTGGCAATTGCCCTGAAAGACGTGGAATGGTATTCTCACAGAGTGTTCCCAGTGCCAGCTGAGGCTTAAACAAAACCATCCAGACCTGACATGACCCCTACATGTCAAAAGTAACAAAACACTCTGGTCAACTGATAAGAAACTAATAAACTAAGCTGCAACCTGGGGAGTAACAGCTCTATACATTTACCATCAATGTTTTGGGCTGAGGTATCAGTGAACGAGACATCTCCAGGTTCAGAGATGGCAGTAAATGCAGGGTTATTTATTATAGGCTTAGCTTTTGTAACGTTAATGTGCCTGGGGTGGGGAGAGGGATGAGTGTGTGTTCTTCCCCCCCCCTCCCCATTTTGTTGTTTCTCACAGGTGTTCAGTGGGGTTTCCTCCAATAGATTTGTCAGCAGAGGGAGTGAGACTGCTTTTAAAATGTTTTGCAAGAGTTGCAATCCATGAATTAAGCAGTTGAGTAGCTTTTATTTCAGGGTTTTAGCAGGCTTTTGCTACTCACCCTGGAGCAGTTCACCTTAGCAGTTTGCTCCTTTTATTCCAGTGACTTTCCTTTTGGACATGATCAAGTTCTGCAGCAAGCAATGCCACTGCCTAAAGCCTTTCTTAACAACCAATCACTTTTTTAATAACCAATCATCTTTTTAGTAGCCAATTTCTCCTTATCCTTTTTTTTTATTTTCATCAAGTGCACCCCAGAGGTAGGGAGGCAACTACTACATTAACCAAGAAAGAATAACAAAATATTTTCCCCTGAAGTTTTCCTATAGCCCCCAGAGAAGAAGCTGCATGATAAATACCTAGGCTTGCATAGGGCCAACAATCTCCACAAGGCAGCCGCTGCAGAATTGGCCTCACGATTAAAACTGCCAATTCTAGTTCTCCACAACAGACCACAGACTGGTGGAGTTGCAGAATTGGTTTCAGGACTGAAACCTGCCATGTCTGGCTTTTAGCAACAAAACACACAAAGCACAGGGGCATGGGTCCCCTCCAAAGAGGAGCTTTTCAGCTCTGCACAAAACCCCACATAGACAAAAGAATTAAATCCCTAAACCCATTTACCACGATATCCACCATTCCTTCAGAGAAAGATGCTCTCAGACTTCCAAGACTACAGAATAAACTACAATTCCCACAACCCCTTGAATAATTGAAGATATTTTTGACAATTCTCCCACCTTAGGGATAAAATGTAAGGTGGATGGAGAGGCCCCTGTGTTTACTAGGAAACACACCTCCTCTCCATCTGAACCCACCTGAAAAGTTAACAAGGGCTCCAGTGTGGTGTCCCTGCTGCAATGGGAGCCCCTGACACATCTAATAACCCATCTCCATTATCCCCTGGACTTCCTCCTCCTGAGGGTCCAGCTGTTTTTGTGAACATTCCCACTTCCAGTGTCCCTCTGCCCAGCACAGAGCACACTGATACTTTCCCAGCTGCTGGTTGGTTTGGCTCTCCCCTGCTGAGGAGGGAATGCTTCTGCCACTTCCTTGTAGCTGACCCTGTCCCTTCTATTATGGGGGACCACTTGGGTCCTGGGGCCCTCGGGGGCTGTAAAAATTCTGCCATCACCTTTGTCTTTGCTTTCTCCTTTTCAGCATCCCTTTTTACATAAACTTGTTTTATCTTTCTAAGCACTTTATCCAGGGACATATTCTGCCCTTCCTCTAGTCCTCCCTGATACTGCCAGTGGGTACTCATTTTCTGCAGCTCAAAGCCATTCGTCTTTCCAGTGAACCAAACAAAATCCTTAAAAGAAAATCCTAATCTTTCCACCAACATTCTGCATTTGCTGGATCTTCTTTCCTCCTTGTTCTCATTCTCTTTATTACACACCTTATACCAGAGCCAGTCCCTGTCCTGCCAAAGTGTCCAAACATTGCCCCCAGGTTGTGATTCTCCTGCAGGGAACAAGAGGGCAGGGCTTTAATTTATTGGCCACTAAGTTATCTCTGCCAGGGGGAGGACTGACCTTTTTGGAATCTACTAATTTGTTCAGTTTCCTTTTGTGACACTGACTGGACTTTCATTCCATGAGGGCTTTTATTCCTTTAGAATGATGGTGTTATCATCCATTCACAGAAAAACATTTGCAAACCAATGGATGGCCATTTTTTTGCTTCTGTGTTACGTTTTCTAAAGTGACTCTCAGTGGTTGACATTAAGGAAAATGAGTTACTGCTTTGAGTTGGAAGCAAACTTGAAAATCTTTTAGGTTGTCACAAATGAATAAGGGGATAGTTGGCTCTCACAATTAAGAGATGAATATTATGTGTATGTTAAGAGAATTTTTATAGCTGTATAGTTGTGTTGTTTTTGCACGTTCTCTCCATAGTACTCTTTCCCTTCCCCCCTTATTGCTGTCACTAGTGGGGCATTTAGGGCAGGGAGAGCTTGATACCAGGAGGCAGAGCATGGCAACACCTGACCTCCAATCAAGATGTAAGAAAGTGACTTTCACCATTGGATGGCAGAGAAAGAGTTGACTGACAAAACTTTGGGAGGGGCTAAGGGTATAAAAGGCAGAGCATCCATTTTTGTAGATGAGCACGTGGGCTTTTGGTCATGGAGACTCCCAGTCCTGTAATTTTTCCTTATTCATACTTTGTTGTATTTTTGTTAAGGTTTAATAAGCCTTTAAAATTTTAAAAGTGAGCCTCGTTTCTCACAATGTTCTTAGGGCATCTCAATTAATTTAGGAATTATGCAGCTTTTTTGACCTACACGAGTTGAGCAATGAGAGGTAAAGGTTTCCTGAAGTGAGGATAATTTATTGTCTGATTCTTCTGTGTTTTCAAGGCAAAGATGTTTTTGTGGTGCAGCAAATTACTTAAATGAGAAAATCATTCCAGCATGGAGTAAGAGCTTCTGACAGAGACCAGCTGTTGCCAGCAGTTGCTCCAGGTGCTCCTGCCATCAGCCCCCAAGGCACGTGGCCTTTGGCTCCTTCTGGCACAGAAAGCCCCCAGGGGCCACAGGTCTCTGGGGCAGGAGTCAGGCATCAGCACTGCCAGGGCTTGGGGGGTGGCAGCTCTGCTTGGCCGGGGACTCTGCCACAGCTGCTGATGGCAGCGCTGCCCAGGCCCCAGGCCTCAGAGCAGCATTGGTGCCCGGGCCCACACGTTCCTTGTGCGTGTCACACCGGCAGCTTTAGGACGGCCACCAGCCGGGACGTGTCCCAAGGAGGCCGTGCCAGCTTCCCTGCAAGGCCCCGTGCCCTTCCCAGAACGGCTGCGTCGGCAGCCCTGGGGGCTCCTTCTGCTGCCCTGAGCCCACTGAGCATGGCAGCGTTTGCTGATGCTCTGAGCACTTCTTAAAGATCCTGTGGGGCTGCCTTGGACCCCTGGGGCCAGCCATTCCTTCCAACCTGGGCCACTTTGGGTAAGCTAGGTGTGGCCCCAAGGCAGGCGGCAGTGTGTGCAAGGGCCCTCGGTGACACGGTGCCGCACCGTCACTGTGACATGGAACGGGTGTCCAAGGGCCCTTTGTGACACGTGGGAAATAGAAGCTTGGCTGGGTGCTCGGAGGACACGACAGGACAGGACGGGACAAGAGCGGTGCCGTGAGGAGGTCCCTGCACAGCACGCTCGTTCCCGTCTCACCCAGAGCTTTTCTGTAGCATTATTCATGCAGCTGTCCTCGAGGCCAGACTGCAGGACTTGGTGACTTGGAACTTTTTGAGGCATCTCCCATTCCTGTGGCCAGTGCCATCAAGTCCAGACCGTGGGATTTCATTACCTGAATCGTTAACGAGGAGTCTCCTGTCATTGTGGCAGGAGCCCTAAAGACCAAAGTGCAGAACTTTGTGTCCTGCAGCTGTCCTGGGGCTTCTCTGTTGCAGGTGCCTTGAAGGCACAACTGCAATCTTTGACTAGGCGATATCCTGAGGTATCTCTCTAGAAGGTGACGTCAAGGCCAGGTCGTGGAATGGCGGGCAGATTCCTCGGCCTGTTCCAATTGTTCAGGGGGAAAAAAACTAAAGACCCTGGAGCTGCCCCAGCACAACAGCCTGAAGATCCGGAGCAGATCCAGCCACTGAAGGATGGTGAGTGGCAGAGCTGGGCCACAGGGCTGATGGCTGCAGCCAGCTTGGCCCCATCCCATCCCATCCCATCCCATCCCATCCCATCCCATCCCATCCCATCCCATCCCATCCCATCCCATCCCATCCCCTCCCCTGAGGACATGCCCATGGACAGGACGGAACAGGGGCCGGGCAGACACCCCACAGGGTCCGTGCTCCATCCCCTCGGCCATCCCGGGGCTCTCCCTGCCTGGGCAGCACAGGGCTGGGCTGTCCTCTCCGGCCTCTCCTGCAGCCCCTCAGCTCTG
Source organism: Zonotrichia albicollis (assembly GCF_047830755.1). Taxonomy (NCBI): domain Eukaryota; kingdom Metazoa; phylum Chordata; class Aves; order Passeriformes; family Passerellidae; genus Zonotrichia; species Zonotrichia albicollis. The sequence continues at coordinate 1,652,257 of NC_133827.1, read as the reverse complement.
ACTGCGCTTGCTCTTTGCCAGATGCAGCCCTGGACAAGACACAAGAGCAGGAACCCAGTCACTTGCACAAAACCCTGAAGGTACCTGCAGCCACCCCCACCTGGGCTGGGCCTGCTGTCCCTGCTCAGCCGAGCACCACGCTTGGAGCACGCCACGGAGCATCCCTGGCTTCCCTGTCCTTTATTCTTCTGCAGAGGTTCCGGAAATTCCTGCGCATTCGGCGTAGAAAAGCCAGAAGCAAAGCAGCTGAGGGCACAGCAGAGCCTGACTCGGGGCTGACCCAGCTCCAGGCAGAGCCTGATGTCAGCCCAGATTCAGCTGAGCACTCTCAAGACTTTGACACCTCAGTGACTGAAAGGTGGGCAAAGGCTCTTCTCACAGCAATGACCGAGGATGTGGTCATCAGAAACTCTGACACTGAAGAGACTGAGGGCATCTCAAATACTGACAGCACGCCCACTCCCACTGGGATTCCTGCTCCCACTATGGATTTTTTTGAGGACAGTGCTGTTCCTTCTCAGCAGCAGGTAAGCAGCCTGGGGCTAGGCCTGGAGGCTTTCGAGGATCGGGTGTCCCCTCAAGCCATGGTCACTGGGACCCCTCAGCATTTGAGACGAGCATAGTGTGGTGGGAAGTGAAGCACTTAGTGGGGGAAGTTGTTTCCTTGGACAGCGCTCCAATCTTCCCCATGCCTCCTCCAGGTGCCAGCCATTGTAAGGGGCATTCACCAGAGTCTACAGTCCCATCTCACTGTGGAGGCCAGGCTGCAAATTGACATTGTGAGGATGGCTGAAGAACACCCTGCTGACGTGGTTCTGACCCTCCTGCGCTGTGCCCCAACATGTGACAGGTATGGGGTCCACGTGCCTGCACAGCTCAGGGCTCACCAGCCTTTAGGGCCCATGGCCCTGCACAGCCTGTGCTATGGGCTCTGCCAGACAGGCAGAGAGATCCAGGACCCTGGGGCCCCTCTGTTCCCTAAGCCTGCTGCCAATGCTCCCCCCCTGCCCCTCAGGGCACTGGGGCTCTGTCACCTGGGCCCCCACAGCTGCACAGGGCATGGTCCTGGGACTGAGATGCCCCTGACACAGAGCTCTGATCCCACAGAGCTGCTGCAATGATTTGGAGAACCATAGGGTCATCGGGACCAGCCGTGGAGAAAGTGCTGCCAACACTGCTCTGCGTAATGGAGGATTGGCCACTGCACAGCGCATGCACCTCTGATGGGGACAACAAGGACATTTTTGCCCTGGCTGTGAGTTTCTGGGCCCATGCTCACCCCCAGGACGCCTCTCCAGCAGCTCTCCATCCTCTCCATACCTCAGGCGCTGGGCTGAACCCTGAGCTAGGGGCAGGCTCAGGGGGCACCAGGCCTGCTGCTCCTCCTGCGTCTGCCCTTGGGCCCTGCCCCATGGACACCTCAGCACTGAGCACTGTCTTGGGCTGCTTCTTTCGCAGGCAACTCTGGTGATCTGGGTGATTGTGCCTGCGTGCCACAAGTCAATGATTCCTTATTCTGGACACCTCTTTGTGGTTCTGCTCTTCCATATTGTCATCACCACACAACAGATACCACCAGAGGAAGTTGATACCTTCTGGAGAGCATGTCAGGAGGAACACCGCCTTCCCAGCAAGCCCAACAGGTCCCAGTCCTCCCGTCCTTCCCATGCCCCTGTAGCCAGTGCCAGTGCTCCCAGTGTGACCTGGGCTTTGCTCGGCACACAGGTTTGCAGTGCAGGCCATGAAGGCTCTGCTGTGCCGACTGCGGTGTTACAATGAGGTGGTGGCTATGGAGCGCAAGCATGCTTGGAAGATGCTGCTGTGTGCTGATACCCAGCACTATGCCATGGGTCTGCTGGCCAGGTGAGACCCCCTTCTCCCCACTGCCCCCGACATTTGTGCCCTGTGCCCCACTCAGTATCTGTGGTCATGGGCCAGAGAGCCTCGTCACTGAGGGACAGCCAAGTGGACGGGAAAAGGCTGGGAGAGGAAGGTGTCCAGACTGAGCTGCCTCATAAAGCGCCTACATCCCTTCCAGGGATGCTGGGGAAAGACCAGAAATCTGTGAGTCATTCCTGGGAGAGGTTTAGCACCCTCACCTCAGGGTCTTGGTGTCTTTTTTTCCCCCCTTCCAGGGAGATGTTCCGTATCTTTATCCCGTTGTGTTCCCTCATTGCAATCCATCTAGTCAAGCGGCTGCACAGGGAGGAGCCACGTTGGGATCTGCCCTTCCTGGCATTCCTTGTGGAGGTGAGCCTGGTGGCCAGCGCTGCCTGGCTGAGCTGCCTCCCAGCTCTGTGCCCTCTCACAGCCACAGCTGCCTGGGACGGTGCCCACGCCCTGTGCTGCTGCCTGAGCCCAGCCCTGTGCGCTTCTGGGCTCCTGCTGGCCGGCTCCCCTGTCACTGCCCTGTGCCTTTCAGGTCTTTCAGAGCCTAGATTTGAGGGAATGTGGTGACAGCATACTGGAGATCATGTCAAGGTACCTGCAGAGTGAGTGCAGGGAGCGCCGTCGCCTGGCACTCAGAGGCCTCATGGTGCTCAGCAAGGATCCCTTGAGGGTGAGAAGGGGGCAGCGGCTGAAGTTGTATGAGCAGTGTGGGGCTGGGGAATGCAGTTCATTTGGCTTGGCTGGGCTTCAGCAGCTGAGGCAGCTGCTCCCAGCTCTCCTGCCTCACCTGCCCCAGTGCTTTGGGTCAGGCCTTTGGCCTGTGGGCCCTGCAGCCGCAGGGTGGCCTTGCAGTGCCAGGGCAGTGTTGGCAGTGTAGCCATCCATGGCTTCCCAGCACAGCCTTGTGTTCCACACAGGCCAGAAGAATGTGCAGTCTGTCTAAAAACCTTGTGGAGCTGCTGGGTGATGCAGATGAATATGTTGTCACCATGACTCTCTCTGTGCTCACAAATATACTTGAGAACGAACACATCCGGATATCCTGCACCACTGCCCCGAAGCTGGCTGAGGCACTCCTGCCGCTCTTTGACAGTGTAAGGCTCTGTGCCCCCAGCCATGGGCACTGGTTGCTGCCCAGAAATTTTGTGGATTTTCAGGCCTTTGCCCAGATGGGCTTGGAGCAGTTGGTGCTGAGGTATTTTCCTTTTTTCCAGGACGACATCCATATGCAGCTGCTCTCCCTAAATCTCTTCTTCAAGGTGATGGACTTGGTAGTGAATAAAAGAAAAAAAACTCTGAAGAAGATTGTGAGCCAGAGCCTGCTGCCACTCTTCTTTCATTGCCATGATGAGAATAAGCGTGTGGCAAAGGTGAGGTTTTGAGTTACACTGGTGCATCCCTGGAAAGGGGTCTCAGATGTCTCCTGGTTGGCTTCTCCCAGGCTCCAGCCTCTGGCTCCTGGCCTTGGCACAGGGATGCAAATCCTTTTCTTTGGGCTGTGGTAGCAGCTCCGCGTCTGTGCTCCTCTCCAGGCCTCTCGGGAAATGCTGCTTCGTGTGGTAAGGTTCCTCAGGAGAAGAAAGCTCAAGAAGCTACTTGAGAGGGAGAAGATGTTGAAGTTTGCCAACTGCCTGGTAAGGAGGGCCTGGAAGCCCCAGGCTCAGCCCGGAGAAGGCCCCTGAGGGCGGTGCTCAGTGTGCGGGGCTGGCAGCTGTGCCCCTGCCCGCTGCTGCACCCAGAGGCCGCACGGGCTCTGCTCCAGGCTCCCGTGGACCCAAGCCGGGTGCCCATGGAGCCCCGGCCCGGCGGGGCTGCGAGCCGGCACCGCGGCTCCCTGGGCAGCAGCCGGCCCTCTGCCCCCTGCCCTCGGGAGCCCTTGGCCAGCGGCTGCTGGCCGCGCCTCAGGGCTGTGCGGCCAGGGGAGGCCGGCGATGGGCGCAGGCAGCGCCCGGCCCAGGAGCTGAGCCCGCGCCAACCCTTCCCTCCTGCCGCTCTCTGCAGCTGGCAGAGGACAGGAGCCGAGCGGCCGAGCAGCTGCGCCGGGCCCTGCCCTACCTTCAGAGCCCACAGGAGCTCCTGCGAGAGGCGGCCGTCAGGTTCATGGGTGAGTGCCGAGCCCGGGCTCCCTCCCCGGGCCGCCGCAGCTCGGCCCCAGCCCCGCCTGCTGCCCCGGCAGCGCCGCTGGCAGGGAGCTGTGCCGCTGGGGCCGTGACAGGCTCTGTGTTCACAGGCTCCGCCCAGGTACTCATGAGGGGCCAGAAGGAAGAGCTCGAGGTCCTCAATGAGGGTGAGTGCCGGAGCGGGCTGACAGCGGGGGCTGGCGAGGGGAGCTGCAAGCCCTTGCCGGGCTGCGGCAGGCTTCGCTCCCTGTGCGGACGAGGGGTCGGCATGGGAAGAGCACACGGAGATTTCAGGGACACAGGCCAGGGGCTTTGTGGGCAGCCCTTTGCGGCTGATCCTGCTGACCCCTCCTCTCTTGTGGCCGATCCAAGAGCTGACTTGGACAATCTTGGCGTGAGGTTCTCCTAGAATTCCTGCAGATGTGGGCTCTGACTGAGGCCGTCCTCCTCTCTGTTCCAGCCATTCACACCCAGAAGAAAGGCAGTTTGTCCCATTGTAGCAGGAATATTCAAGCCCAGTTTACCAGCAGAACTGAAGAATTAACTTCATCTTAAGGATCCAGTGAATCAGTGACGTAAGAACAGCACCAGAAGACACTGAAGAGGACGCCATCTCCCATTGCCACTGGAGTTCCAGACACAGCTGATGATTGGCACAGCTGAGCTTGTTGGACGCTTGTGTGGCTTCAGCCCTCCCCCTGCCTGTAGATAGCTACCTCCCTCCAGCTCTCACACTGTGTCCATCCCCTTTGATTCCATTCTAGTTAATCCTTTGCTTCGCCTTCCATTAATAAACAGTTTGGCTTTTTCACTTTGCCTGCATCCTGTGTGTCAGGACCAAAGTCGTGTCTAAGGCCCTGCCATATTTGGTCCACTGTTGTGCACATCAGCAAGATAACGAATAAAACCCGGTTCAAAAACACTACTGGAAAGGCAAGATCCCAATTTTAGCAGCTTTTTCCACCTCCACGTTGGAGGAATTCATGAGTCTGCTGGATAGGGAATGTTCATCCCAAATTTTCTGCCCACTTGTCTAGGAACACTCTAATGACAGCGCTGATGTGGTGATTCAGTCTTGTGAGGTTTTTGGGATATTTTTTGGAGGTTTCAGGGGGCTGGGATGGGAGGAGAGAGCAGGACACAATCCAGATCCAGAAAATCCCATATAGCACTGGAAATGAGAAGAACTCGGCGGAAAGAAGCACAAAGGAACTGGAAGAAAAAATAATTTTTAAGAAGGAAAAATGGGAAAAATAAGGATAAAATTCCAAATGAATCCACTTGTAAAGAGTAACCTCAAGGTGTAATAGGAGAAATTCCAACACAACAGGTTACCAGGGCCTAGGAGGGCCCAAATTTTTTTAATTTATTTAGGAACATTTTAGAGGTATTTTTAAAATGTTACTGGATTTTTTTCCAAGAGAATCCTACTTTTCCTTTTTGAATAGACGGGAAGTTGTCTCCTGTTCATGCTGTGCTGGTTTGGCCCATCTTCATTCTTGAATTAAAAAAACAGGAAAAGGATTTTTTAAAAAGAGAAATATTATTAATACTATTAATAATAATATTAATATTATTAAAAATAAAAATAGTAATAACAATTGTAATAAATAAGTTAACAAGATTCTGAATATTTCTTCTTTGTAGATTTTTTGGTGAATAAAAGTTTAGGTTTTTTCTTTATAATCCAAAAGATGATATTTTGCTATGTGTTATCCTGGAGATAAAAACTGCTTTGGTTTCTTGGGTTCTTTGGGATTGTTCCCTTGAGTTGCTGGGAATTTTTCTGGTTGAAAATTAAAAGGTGTAGAAAATTTTTAACAAAGGGGGACAGAAAGAAAAAAAGGGGGGAAAAGCATGGAAAAAAGTAAAAAACAAGGGGAAAATCTCTTAAAAATATAAAAAGCAAGCAAAAGAAGAAGCACTTTGTTTCCAATGTGTGCCTGAGTGCCTTGATTTTACCATGTTTTTTGATGTACTCCTGACTTGCAGAGTTCTCTGGGCAGGATGCTGAGCTTGGTGGAGATTGCGGAGCCACCGAAGTCATTCCCAGTTTTCCTTGCCACCTGTAGTATCCGATTCCATCACACGTGTCCGTTTTGCAAAACCAAAGGTGCCATTTTTATAAATTCCCAATGCCCAGAGTGACATGATTCCATGGGAATTTGTGAGGGGAATGGGGGGATTTGAAATTCCCGATGCCCGGAATGCTGTTATTCCATGGCATTCCAGTGTTGCCCACCAAATGCAACCCTGGACCATAAATCCAAATTTTGATCAATAAATCCAATTGTTCACCACCAAATCCAACCTTGGACCTTCAAGTCCAAACTCTTTCAGATTCAAACTTTGACCACCAGGGATGGCATGGCATAGCAGCTTCCTTCTTCACCTTTCCGAAGCTGCCGCTCTCTCCGGCTCCCGGAGGCGCAGAAGCGGCTTCTTCACGCGAAGACGATTGTGCCGGTCACAGTGCTCTCTGGAGCGTGGCTTCTGCCGAAAGGCACCGGGAGCAGCGTTTAGCCAAGGGGAGCTCCGTACCTTCGTCTTTAGCGTCTCTTGTCGTCTACATCTTAGCAAAAAGCTTTTCCACTAGGGCTGAAAAGGACAAACTGTGCCAGCACAGAAAACATCTCCCATCGTGTTCTAGAAATTGCACGGAGGTCTGCAGAGTGTTTGGCAAGAAGAAAAAGAAATTTGTCCAAAACACGTTCCAATTGAATATTCATGTGATTGGAAAAGGCAGGAGAGTGGCAAGGTACTGTGTTCTATCAGTTTGCAAGCTGCGCACACAATCCCAGTGTTGTGCAGTTTCATTCTTCACCTTTCCGAAGCTGCTGCTCTCTCCGGCTCCCGGAGGCGAAGAAGCGCCTTCTTCACGCAAAGACGATTGTGCCGGTCACAGTGCTCTCTGGACAGCGGCTTCTGCCGAAATGTGCCCGGGAGCGGCGCTTAGCTCGGTGGAGCTCCATACTTTCCAATTCCATTTTTAATCTCGACAAACCAAATGATATACCTGCAGCAGTAGGGCGGGATATTGAACTGGACTTTCTCGTTTTAGAGAGAAGCTAATGAAAAAGTTTCACCGGAATCAGAGCAGGCTGTAAAACAAGAAAAGTGTCATGAAAATAAGCCAGCCTTATCGTCTCAGTATTGCTAGTTGTGATTTGACAAGAATGAAATATGTCAACTCTGTGTTCCCGGGTATCACATCAGTAACAGGTGCTTCAGCTGCTGTACTTCTCTCCTAAAGTTAAGAACAGAATCCAAGGAATTGTGATTCCACGGTCACAATTCACCCTATGGTGCCGAATGGTGAAAAAGGAGTGGAAGATGCACGGGTCAATTAACTTGAATGGCCTATGTAAATCAGCGGCCACTGATTTCCTGAAGGCTTCAACAGGTCAGTTGCCTATGTTTTTCCTGGAATTCTTTTTACCTTTGATCATGTTTTTCTTGGGATTCTTTTACCCTTTCCCCATTAGTTCAGCCTTTGCTCTCAAGCCTTTGCTGGCATTTCAAGTATCTCGGTCGCCTGGAAATGTGTTGTCTTTATTGATCACATCATTATTCCCTTCAAAGGGTTGTTTGCCTCAAGTCTCAGTTTTGCTGCTTTTCTGCTAGTTCATTGTCAGAGAGCAGCAGGTGTTTTGTAAGAGCGAGTACACAATCCCATAGCTTGCTTTTCTTTTGATTTGGCCTGTCTAGCAAATGGAATGACTGAACATCTCTGAGAGGCTTTTCTCTCCCCATTAGGTTTCACTGGAAGGGCAGATGCAAATCGTCTACCTCAAGTCTTGGCACAGAAGAAAGTAGTGGTTTGCTGCTGCATCTAGCTAGAAGCTTACAAAAGGAAGGCCTGGGGCTGAGGCCCATTCCATTGGCTAAGTAGAAAAGGAGTGTGGGAAGGTGAGGCAGCTGAATTAGAGGTAGATCAACAAGTTCTAGAACCGTCGTGTGTTCACAGCCTGGTGCATGGTGGTTGGTTGAATTGTGTTTGTTATGGCTTAAAGCTATGGAACTGATAAAGGCCTGAGTGTTTCAAAAGCCTGGTTGTTGCAAGAAAGCAGCTCTCCTTTGCATCTTGCTGGGGACTCTGCATCACCACGGACCCTCCCTCCCAGTTTGCCAAGGAGATGATCAGTAGGAATGTTGCAGAGCTGCTGTGTGCATCTGAATGGAATGGCAGAGAGTGAAGCGCTGGACATTTCTGGCTTTAGTACAATGCTGCTGCATTGGTGCCAGTTTAGTTGGTTTTCCATCAGTGGCCTTTCTGTCTAGAAGTACACTGCCCAGAGTCTTTCTAGCATGTGATGCCATTTCCTTCCTGTTGTTTTCATACCTTCCTTCAGTTGAAAGGATGATACAATCTTTACATTTTGAAGATCCCTGTTAGGAAACACTATGCCAGAGGAGTCATCGCTCCCTTTTCTTCTGCCTCCTTTGTCATTTTCAGAGACTCATTTCAAATTTCTGCTAATGTCAAGAAGAATACTGAGACTACTTAGCAGGGTTGACACTCTCAGCTGCTTTCCTCTTTCATACTGCTTCATACTGGATGTGACTTAAAGGCCTTGTTTTGTCATCTGAATTTTGCTGTGATCCAAAGCTAAATATTGCAGGCCTGTGTGGAAGTCCATCCGGAAATCCTTCAGTTTTTGCCTCACAATTGTCATGAGAAAAGGACCACCGAAGGGTTAAAAGCTGTTGAGCCAGTTGGGAAAGAAAGTCTCATGCGTATTTAGTGCGTTTACAGATGGTGTCTGCAGAACATGCCATGCTGTACTCGAAGGGGCATGCTGCCCTGTTCTGAACAATGGAACTGGACTTTCTTCCAAACTTCTGGCCTGGCTGGACTGAGCTCTGGAGTGGCTTTCCCCCCGCTCCAAGAGAAGACCCCTCTTGCCTGTCTTCAACCACTGTGACAGACCAACTGAAATGCGAACCCCCTCATCAAAGAACCAAGAACCCCTCTGGCACCCTATTGGCACCCCCATGGCACCCCCCTGGCCACCTCCTTCCAGAGACTGGGACTGTACCCCCTCCCAACTCAGGGAAGGGGAAGAACCTGCCCAGAGTAGACGTACCTGGGAGCATTCGGCCATGAAAACAATGGACTTTTCCCCTCCATGGAAACATAATTGCGGCCACCCTTCCCCCAACCAAGAACAGTATATCTGGGGTTCGGTTCGACTGCCTCTCCGAGAGTCTCCCCAAGACGTGTACCAGCGAGCATCGGCGGCGGGACCCCGAAGGCATCACGTCTTGGTAGCTATACCCCATTCCCTGACCTTCTTTCCTTCCTTTTTCCTTATTCTATCCTTCTCTTCCCCGGATCCTCTAACCAATGCATATTTAGCTGTGGTTATTATCAATAAATTCCATCTTGTTGATTTGCTACTGCAAACCCCTGTGCCTTTGTTGGTTATTTTTGCACCCAAAAATCATTTGTCACCCGTTCATGTCGGGCGGACCTTCACAGCCTGTGAACACAAAAAGAACTCCTAGTCTTTTGCAAGAACTAGCCCAGGAGGATTTGTGTTCAGTTTGATCTCTACAGTGTTTCAGAAAAAAGGAGATCTTCTTGTGTACTCTCTTCTTGTGTACTCTCTTCTTGTGCTCTCATTTCCCTCTCTCTGCCTTGCATGCCCTAGTTAATCTCCCGGCGTGACTCATTTGGCAACATCTCACGGTGCAAATTCTGCATAGTTTCATGTCCTTACAAATGCCAGTTTCCAAGGAGCCTTGTTTAAAGGATAGCCACATATTTGATGAGATTTTGGAATTTGAGCTAAATGTCATGGCCAGATTAATTCACCTAAGTGGTTGTTGTGTATTTCTAATTGCGGAGGTCAATATCAATGTAGCTGCTTCTGGTATTACAAAAAGCTCTTTCAAGACACTTCTTAAGAGAAATGTCCTTTTCCTTTTCACTCTTAACTGCAAAGCCCCTCCAGGATGGACAGCAAACAGGTTATCTAGATTGTCCTTTCACAATAACAGAAAACTTTCCCTTTAATCAGCTTGAATTGCACAATTCTCATCCTTATGAAGGAATTTCATTTAGTCTCTGCTGTAAACAAGTGATTTCTATGCAACAGGGTTGATAAAGGTTAGACCCAAATTAACAAGAGGGGTATTTGTTAGAGCTGCCATTACTCATCACACACTTTATACAACCCATACCACCAAGCCCAAAGCTAATATGGCTCCGTGTTAAATATTTCTGATGGATTACACATCCTTGTGTGAAGATGGAATTAGGATTTAAAGCCAGTATTTCTGCGTATACAAGCATTGTGCAAGAACATTCATCTTCCAAATAGAAACCAAATATCACCTGTGCAGGGTAAATGCTGCAATAACATGAATACACTTCTCCCATCAGGTTCACAGGCAGCTTAACCAATTCTGTGCTTGCAGATAATCTGTTCCAGCATCTTTTGGGGCCCTGAACCAGGAAAGTTGTTGGGATCCATAAAATTAGAGGGTTTTGAGAAACTGGTAAAAACGACAGGCCTCAGACAGCAGATTTGTGAACAGTGCTAATGCAGCAGAAAAAGTTTTCTAAACTGCAGAGCAGATGTAAGAAATAGAACAATAAGCCTCTGTGATTTGCCCTTTTAGGTTGCAACAAGTTTATTTATTGTATATCTTTAGAAGGTTAATATGAATGAGTCTCTGTGCTTTGTCTCTCATAAACGAGCCATTGTGTTAGAGAAGTCTCTATTGTGTTAACTACAGTTATGTGCACTTCATATGATTGGATAGAATTATTGTCAGTATGTTGTTGCTTTATGTGTGATTGGCTGAAACTTGGACTGAGATGGCTTTATGCTATGCTGTAATGTTATGTTTCCTTGGCATTCCATTTGAATCAGCGAGCTGTTCACATCTGTTGTCTCCATTGTCCCAACAATGTACTGGGACTGATATTTGAAATAAACAGCTCACGGCACTGATTTTGGGGTGCCCCGTCCCTGTTTGTGGCTGTATATAGTGTGCCGACGGCAGAAAGTCACACTGAAATACTGTGGGACCATGAAAATTTCTCCAGATTCAAACCAGTCTCCGGTGACACAAGTGACTGCAGCAACCTCCAATAACGCAGCGGGGAGCCAGGTTTGCTATGTTCTCTTTGTCATTGTGGGTTTGTAATTCAGACTCACAGAAGGGCTTGAGTTGGAAGGGGCCTTAAAGACCATCTAGATACAACCCCTCTGCCATGGGCAGGGACACCTTCCACTAGACCAGGTGGCTTAGAGCCCCTGCAAGCTTTGGCAAATAGCCAAGGACACCTTTTCCTCTGTTTTGCAAGGTCAGATTTCCATGCCCACCTTGACAGATGGCTCCAGTCTCACACACAGCATTGCTGGTTGGTCACTCTTATCTCCACAGCCCAGCAGAGATCCTGTTCTGGATGGCTCTCACTGCTCCCAAGGCCCCAGGGACCAGCCACTGCCTCTCCTCCTTCTGCTTTCCCTTCCAGGATCAGAGATTTCCTGCTATGTCTGAGACAACTGGAGGAGATGAGGGGCTGAGGATGTGGCTTCTGACAGAGAGTTGACAACGCTCAGCTGAGTATTTTATTCTCCTGCCACTAAGCTGTCAGGCTGCTGACACAAATTCCTCCTGCTTGGAAAGGGCTGGTGTGAGCAGCAGGAATTGTTGCTGGCTGGAACTTTTCCAAGAGACGGACAAAAGAAGCATTTTGTGGAAGGCACCAGCTGCCCTTGGTCAGCAGCACAAGGTGTGAGGTCCCCTTTGAAGGCCATCCCTGTACAAGGACAGCCTGGCCTTCTCCAGTGCCCAGAGCACCTTCCAGGCTTTCGGGCTGGCCTCGTCCCTCACCCTGGAGAAGCAGGTTGCTGTTGGAACTCTCACATCCACAGTTTCTGGCTGGATTGCCATGTCTTACTACAGACTGCCCTGGAGACACCAGTACAGACTCCAGACTGCAATAAAAGGGGACTTTGTTCCAGCTTTTCCCTTGGACCAGCGTGCAGCAAGCCCACCTGGGCCTCATTCAGGTCTGTCTGGGTGGTAGTCAGCTTCTGCTGGGAATTTAAAGCTTTTACCCGACTTTCCACAGCAAATAGTGGAGTGAACCCAGTTGCACCAACCCCCAAATCTCACTCTAAAAACCACAATTTTCATTTTCTTCTATTCAAGCCTTGAAGCAAAACAAACTTTACTTGAGTGAGCTGGAGGCACAGTGTCCTCCAAGATCATTCTTGAGTAGAACAATATTGCAGGGGAAGACTGGCAAACCCAGAGCTTACTGGTGCTTAGGAAGCTTTGCTAAACCTTCCCACGTGCGGTGCTCTTGCACTCTCCTGAGCTCCTGGAGCCCTCACTCAGCTCAGGCACAGTTTGGACAGAAAGGGACGGTTCCATCTGTCACATGTGGGGACAGGAGGAGGGAAGACTTTGCAAACACTGCCACGAGGACAGGGCTGTTTTCATTGATGGTGCCAAGTGGTAGTACATCATCTTTGATTAAATGTGAGGTGCTGAAGGGCAAAGATTCTCAGTGATAAGGAGAGAGTGTCTCCACTCACACAGCAAGGTAAGTTAAGGGGAAAGTGCAATCTGTATTTCATGGGAGGTGTTCAGTTTTTAACAAAACCTTTTTGCAGAAGACGTGCCTAGGCTGGGGTGTTTCAGAGCATTTTATCAGCCTCACAGAGTACCCCCACATCTGCTTTGCCACATTTTCTCTCTTTTTTTCATTGTGAATGATTTCTCCTGCCAGGGTTGCTCCTGCTTGGAGTTCTACTCTCAGTGAAACCCCGGAGTTTTCTCAGCAGCCTCTGCAGCGAGTTCTGAGCCAACGCGGGGCTCTGCTGCCAGCCAAAATCTGCGCTTCCCCTGCCCAGCCCGAGTGCAGGTGGGGCATGTGCTGGGCATGGCCGGAGATTGGCATGGCCAAAATCCTCCAGCATTTACATCTGCCCATGGCTTTGGGTAGCACAGATCACAGAACACCCATCGCAGCTGACAAATGGCATTTCTTGCAGATTGCTACAGCCACACTGCTGATCCACAAATACACAAGAATCAATTTCAGTTGAAAAATGTCATTTATTACAAAGTGTTACACCCACACCAACAATACAGAACTATACAGATCTCAATTAAGGTTACAAACAGGAATTTATTATATTATTACAAGTTGTCTATGTAATAATATACAAATACGAACTTCAGTTAATTTATTGCCAACCTCCACAACAACTCACTATACACAAAGATCAATTAGGTATTTAACAACTTAATTTATTACATATTACTACAAGGATTAAGCCCATCTAGGAATACAAAAATATCTCCATAGATATGTAAATAGAATTACATCCAGAAACAGATAAAGATGCATATAAAAATAGACTTATATACCTATACAAATACCAATATTCCTATTTTAAAAGCCATACAACATAAATTATATCAAAAGAAACACCTACACCACTGTACCCATAAGAAATAGAAATAAGCACAGACATAACAATATCCATGTATACGTAGATAAATTTATACACATATATGTAATTTCAAACGTATGTGTATATATATACATAGCATACATTCATATCAAAATAAACATACATAAATACAAGAATACACACATGGAAATAAATCCATACAAATAGCAACCCACATATAGAAATACACATGTAATAATCCCTGCCTATGTTCAAGTCCATGTATCTGTAAACAGCACTCGAAGCAGAGGGATCCCAGCTGCCCCATCTTCAAAGCCTCTCTCTCAGTCTCCTCCTCCCGGGCAGAGCAGCGCTCCTGGACAGGGACAGCAGGTGGGACATCTGGCAAGCAAAGGGAACACTGAGTGAGTGTGGGGACGTTTCTCTTGGCAGCAGCTGCACTTCCATCATTGAAGAGGAAATGTCAGAGCCTCCCAGGGGGTCAGAAAGAGAAAGCAGCCGAGCGGGCCAGGCTGTGGTGAGCGCAGCCCCGGCAGCCCGGCACAGCCGGCACAGCTCCCGGGCCCTGCCGGCACAGCTGCCTTGCCCAAGGACAGCCCCTGTGCCAGCCGGGGCAGCTGCACTGAGCAGCCCCAGCATGGGCAGGGCCCGCTCCTGCCCCACCGGGCAGTGCCCACGGCCACAGCCCACGGCAGCCTCAGCCCCACCTGCCTCCCCGGGCCTGTGGCCTCAGCCGGGCTCTCTCCAGGCTGGCAGCAGCAGGGCCCCGTTCACTGCTCTTGCTGCTGGCCTTCAGCTCCTCCCTGCTGCCTCCCGTCAGTCTCTGCTGTCCTCAAGGTCTTCATGGCAGCTGTGGCAAAAGTGGAGGCTCTGGAATTGCTTCCAAGGCCTGGCAGAGCTGCAGTCCTGGAGCCCTCTGTGCTCCCTGCTGGCCCCCTCCACCCCCTCAGCCCCGCCATGCTCTTGGTGAAGCCCCAGCCCCCTTCAGTTTCTTGAGCTCCTCACAGTCCTCTCACCCCCCTCAGTCCCTTCTGAGCCATCCCGTCCCCTGAGACACGGAGCCTGTGCCACTTCCCTGTCACCACGGTGCCACCATGGCCCTCGGCTGCCCCACAGCCCTCAGCCCCAGCAGCAGCTCAGGGTCACCGTCCCTTCGGCGCCACCGCCCCCTCAGCCCCCTGTGTCTCACCGTCCTTCAGCAGCTCCTCAAGGACAGTGCCTGGGGCCAGCGGCAGCTCCCACCGCTCCAGGGACAGCCGGGGCTGGAAGTACTGCTCCACCCGGCCCGGCCGCCAGCTCGGACCCAGCAGAGGGACAGGGGACACGGGGGGAAAAGCAAGAGGTGAAAAAGGCAGCCAAAGGGGAAAAAAGAGGTATAAATGCAGCCTAGGCCTACACCAACAGCAATCTATCCATCAATGTCTCCATCTAAACATTCCTGGTCCTCCTACTATATAACTATACACATTCATAAATGTAACTTCATATATATATATATTTATATAAATGTTTTACTCTACTCATATAAAAATCTAACTCTGAGAATCTATAAATGTAAATATATAATAAAATATAATTCTATCCCATCTATAACTGTATACACATCCACACTTAACCATGTAGATCTATCAATATATAACCATATAAATAGAACACTATAATCTATAAATGTAACTATAACCACTAATAAATAGAACTGTAGATATCTATAAACATATCTACAAGCAGAGGAGTTCTACCTGCCTGATGGTCACAGGCTCTCCCCTGTCTCTTCCTGCCATGCAGGGCAGCCCTCCTGGAGATGTTGGTCAGATGGTATCTGGGAAGCAAAGGCAACGCTCAGTCAATATTGGGCCTTCTGCACCTTTCCCTTGGGCAGCAATTGTCCTTCTACCAGGGGCTGTCAAAGATGGCCTGAAAGGCAGACTCTCACTTGGCAATTCGAAGCAATCTCTCCTTAAAAAGAAGAGGGACCATTCCAAGGGCTCAAAAGTGTGCTTCAAAACATGGAAGTATCTCGATAAAGTCTCAGCCCCAGCAGTACAAAGGGCACTCAGGAGAGCTTGAAACACAGACAGTCCTAGCTGCCACAAGGATGCCCAGCCTTGTTCTTTCTCTGAGCTGACAGAGAGACCTCAGTCCTCACTGAAATGGCTGAAGCTGAAGGTGCTGGGAGCTGAGTTCTGAACCAGCTCCATTACCTGGCATCTACAAACTGCCCTCTGCAGTGAGCAGCAGCTGCTCCAACTCGACCATCAGCTCTGGCAGGAAGGGCTGGGAGGGACAGAGCTCCCTACGAGGCCTGCAGGCTGCACCAGCTGGGCTAAGGGATGGATCTACAGTGCTCCTTCTCTCCTCTTAGGCCTCCCTAATCAGGGGTCATTCAAGCTTTTCCTTCTGATACTGGAGTTACTGTGATTTTTCAATTGGCTGGCCTCTGATGTTGTGCTCCTTGTTTTTCTTGTGGGTCAGGACCACTGGTATTACATTCAGTCAGTGATTTGGACTTCTACCCTGACTTTTATCTTTTTTCCCCTGCTCCTTCATATGTTGCTCAGCCTAGCCTCCCCTGACACCCTGCAGCAAATTCATCCACCAACTTCAGCACAAAACTGGGACACCCGGCTTGGTGACACAACTGCCACAAGATCAGGTTTATTCCCTGCTCTCTGCCCCAGCAGAGGACTCCGTGTCAGAGCCTCTGGAGAAGCGTGGAGGGCAGGGCTCAGGGAGGTTGTGCCATTGCAGGATTTGAACTCAAGGCACCAGGAAGCACCAACCCTGCTCAGGGCAGCCATCTCACAGCTCTCTAAACCAGTGTGGGCTCTGTCCTCACCAGGCTCCTCGGGCTCCTGGGAACTGTTCCTGCAGCTTTCGGTGCCAGATGAAGCTTCCTCTGCTGCAGCTCTGTTCACAGGCTCCCCTCCTGAAGAATCAGGGGCAACACCAACATTGTCCTGAGCAGAAAAACAGAAAGAAAGGAACCCAAAGCTCACTCACTATTTTGCTGGAATCATATCAGGGATACAATAACTGTCCTTCTCCACTCCCAAGGGACATAGAGACCAGAGGAGGGAACACTGCCCACACAGTTCACGTGACAAGCCTTTTAAACTCAGGATTCAGCGGGCCAAGGTGAAACTGAAGCTCTTACAAAATGACCTTTGAGACAAAGTACGAACACAGAAAACCAGAAGACACCAAGCGAGGGGACGTGCCCCCATGCTCTGACCCTGCCTTACCCCAGAGCTGTGAGAAATCAGCCAGCACAAAGCCAGGGGCTCTCCTTGCTGCCAGCACGGCTGCCAGCCCTGCCCAGGGCTGTGTGCTGCAAACCCACAGGCAAAGCACACATTTCTGCCTGGCAGTCTCAGCACCCCCAGCCAAGCGCTCACACAACCCATCACAAGGTGCTGCTTCTCCGAGCCCTCTGCTGCTGCCCCGCGTGTGCCATCCAGGCAAACATCGATGCACCCAGGCTATTTCCAGGCTATTTGCCACATTTGTGATCAGTGACAAAAAGCTGTAAATCATTACGGTAGGGGAAAAAACGAACCCAAACGACAGGAAAAGCTAGACAACCAAGTAGTGTTTCTATTCCACTGAGGAAGTAAATGTCCACAATGAAGCAAATTAGCTTTGGACACAAAGATATTCTCCCTATGACCAGTTCCAGAATATTCATCTCTTCTGCCATAGCCCGTCCATCAGAACCCTAAAGATTCTGAAGGTGGTTCTGAACCTGCAATGTTTCCTTTTATTGTGGAATAAAATGCTTCTCTAAACTGCTATGTGTGACTTTACAGAAGACAAAAGTCATGCCACTTGAGAATAAGGTATTGGTAAATCCAAAAAATCCTACTTCCCCCCTTGAGTCATCATCACAAATGTACTGCAGGCAATGGGTCGGCACATCAACAGAAAGAGAGACATTCTTAGGCCAACACGTGTAATAATCTGCAAAAGGACAGAGAGCTGCAGCTGCAGCCCAGCCCCAGCCACGGCTCTGGGAGCGCCCACACGCACAGCAGGGCTCACACAGCAGCAGCAGCTGCAGCCCAGCCCTTGCTTTGCCTTGGCCTTCCCACCCAAAAGAGGCACAGCCCACATCTGCTGCAGCTGGAGCAGAGGCACCTCTGGCATGCCCCTCCCTGCACGGGACACTTGGCCTTCAGTGCCACTTCTCCAAACACTCTTCTCCTCTTTCCCAGCAAGTAAAACCTCTTCTTCATTTCTTCTTCATCTTCTCTTTTAGAAATCTTTCTTTACCAAGAATAATTCAATAACCAAATAATAATGAAATAAGTTCAATTCAAGAAGCCTTTGCTTCTCAACCATGTAACAAGGTTCAAAAGCTCTCAGTCCAGCCCCTTTTATCCCAATCCAATGGAATTACCTGAGCAGAGGGAGATCTTTCAGACAGGGACCTCCTGATCTCCCGAATCATTTTCTCTACAGCAAGGCCCAGATCTGCTGGCGGCCATTCCTCCTCCCCAGGTGCGTTCTGTGCGGAGCTGGAGGCCATCCATGCTGCACAGGCTGCACTGCTGGGTGGAGCGCTGGGCCCTGAAGTGCCCGGGGTGGCTGCAAGAATCCAAACATATTGGTCAGGCTCCACAACGTGGCTGTGGGACACAGAGCTCCAGTGCTGCTGTGGATCAAACATCACGGGAAGCACACAGCAAAACCAGGCAGAGAGTCTTTTGGCCTCCTAGGTGCCCCTTCCTAGTAGGCTTGACAACTTCTGGCCGAGAATGGCAGAGCCTTGTGGGAAAATACTTCAAACGGTCACTTTTCAGGACCTTTTGGTAAAACAAAGTTACAACTCTTTTCTTACCTCGTGCGTCGTAGGCTGGGGGCTGCTGCTCCCTGTGGAGCTGCTGGAAGCTGCAGGGCTGGATGGCGAGCACGTCCCGCTCGGCCGGAGGCAGCTGCTCCCCGTAGAGCTCCTGGAAGCGGCCGCGGGGCCCCTCCCGCCCGAACGGCAGCGGCCGCTCCCCGTGGAGCCCGAGCAAGTGGCAGGGCGGGATGGCGAGCACCTCCCGCTCGGCGGGCGGCGGCCGCTCCCCGTAGAGCTCCTGGAAGCGGCTCGGCCCCTCCCGCGGGGCCGGCAGCGGCCGCTCCCTGTGCAGCAGGTGGAAGCCGCAGGGCGGGCGCCGGGCGAGCAGCGGTCGCTCCCCGGGGAGCTGCTGGAGGCGGCCGGGCCGGGGGCGGCGCAGCTCCCGCCCGTCCGGCAGCGCCCGGTCCCTGTGCAGCAGGAGGAAGCCGCTGGGCGGGCGCCCGGCCGGCAGCGGCGGCCGCTCCCTGGGCAGCGCCGTGAAGCGAGCGCGCCCGTGCCGCCCGTCCGGCAGCGGCCGCGCCCCGGGGAGCTGCTGGGAGCCGCAGGGCGGGCGCCTGCGGCCCTCCCGGCCCGCCCCCGGCCGCTGCCTGTTGGCCGCGCTCCGGCGCTTGATGCGGAGCAGGAGGTCGGGGCGGTCGCGGCGAAAGCAGGGGTTGCTGTAGTGGAGCCAGGCCCCGGCATCGCCCGGCGCAGCCGAGCCGAGCCAGCCCGGCACCTTGCGGAAGCCGTAGCGGTAGAGCTGCCGCACGAAGCTGCGGAACTGCGTGGCCCTGAAGGTGTGCGGCACCGGGGCCGTCCCATGGCCACAGCCCCTGTGGGCGCGGCCCGAGCTGAGCAGCTCTCGCTCCAAGAGAGAGCGGTCGATGAGCAGCCCCTGGGCGCGGCTGTCCCAGCGCACGGAGCGGACGCGGGGGCTGTTCACCAGGCGCCAGAGCTTGGCGGGGAAGGTGCGGGCGCTGAGCCCGGCGGGCAGCGGCAGCTCCGCCATTGCATCCATCGCCGACTGTGGCCACAACGCCCGCAGCGCAACGGCCGCGGCTGCACCGGCGGCGCGCGGCCTGAGGGGGGCGCTGCGCTCGGGCCCGCGGGGACGCGCGCGGCAGAGCCGGGGCTGCGGGCACAGCGCGGGCGGGGCGGCCCCGGGGCTGGCCGGGCTCGGCTCGGCTCGGCTCGGCTCGGCACGGCACGGCACGGCACGGCACGGCACGGCACAGCAGGTTATCCCCACGCTGCATCCCGTGTCTGGATCACCATCGGTGACAGAAAGGAAGGACATTGCTCTGTTTTGGCTGGGAAAAGGATTAAAAGGGGTGAATCGAAAACGTTAATTTGGTCTCCTTTTCCACAGACTAGCTGGTTTTATCTCACTATGTCTGCCTGTCTTTGGCAGAGTTGGCACATTTCTCGTGATTCGGAGTCAGCTACAGCAGCAGGAATGGGAAGCAATTTTGTCAGCATTGATACCAAAGACAAAGTGCTGCCCTATGGATGGATGTTGCTTTCTTCAAGGGATTTTTGGCCTAGAGCTGTAGCAAACTCACATTGGTGTCTTCCCAAGCAGCGTTGCCTTTGTATTTCCACAGGAATCACCTCTTCTTTTTTCCCCCCCCATTTGGGGAGAGCTCCAATGCAAATGCTTCCTGCAGCCAACTCTTGTCACTGTAGACTGATAAAGGAGATCTTGCAGTGGAGAGAGACTCCCTAGAGCTGCTGTGGAGAGCTGAAGGGGGAAGCTTTGTCCCTTAGTCTTGAAGTCTTGTTGGGGAGCTCCTTGTGCTCTGGGGGACGGACACCAGCGGTGTTTATCCAAGCCTTGCAGGTTCATTTCTGTAAAGAAGGAAAGTATATGGATGCCAGATAGAGAAAAAATGTATACGGGAGAGAGATGGGGAAAAGGAGAGGGGTAATAGAGAAAGGAGCCCTCCGCAGGCAGAGATCAATCTTCATGGAGGTAATGATCAGTGCTGAGTTCATTGCAAATCTCAGGGTACATTTATATGGTAATGCAGGGTTCAGCACCGGGAGAATACATATAACTGGTTACAAAGTGTTATGTGTAGGACAAAGAGCTAACATATCTTTGGTCACGTACATAAATTGGCAAAAGCGTCAGCAGAACATTCTGCCCCATATCTTCTCTTCACATCCTTAGAACATCTTGCTTCACATCTCTTTTCCTGGGGTACATCTTGGCAAACTTCTTTATATTATTTGCCCAAGGGCAGCATGTTTCTGCTCTAAGGCATGTATGCAGGGTTGTGCAGCTTGCTTCTCTCCAGTGTCTGCTCAAAATGCTCTCTACATTCCTGAGCTTCCTGACACACCACATAGACTTTGGGGTTGTCGTATTGGCAAACAGATTTCAGTCTGGGAACTTTTTGAATTATTGAAATTACTCTTTTCTTTTTTTTTTTTTTTTTTTTTGCTTTCCTCCAGAAATATTGTCATAATCTAATGCTTCCAAAGAATCTTTTCCTACTTTTTGGGGAATTCCTTTGCTCCCCTCCCAGATCAAGCCAATTCCCAGGGCTCCTTCCCAAAGTGAGGTACAGCCCATGGCCTCCACACTCCAGCTGGAACAGAAGGAAGCACAGAGTTTGCTGTTGTGGGAGAGGAGCTTTTCTTTCCTGCCTGCTTTCCCTTTGGACAGGTTGGTGTGTGCTCATTTGATAAAGACAGGTTTAAACTCTGAAGCAGTTGTGTTTCAAACTGCTCCCTTCTCCAGCTCTTTTATGGGTATCCTTGGACAAAAGGCTTCTTGGTGGGAGCTCTCTGTGCCAGGTTAAGGAAGGAGGTTGATATTTCAGGGTTGTGACTGCTGAAAGCAGCTGGTTTCTGGAGGTGTCCAGAACTGGGAGTGGCTCCTTTTCTTACCTGCCTGCAGAAAAGAAAGTTGCAAAGTAGGAATTTCATTTGTGGAGATGGCCACCAGGAGTGTTTGCCAAGAGATGGGCTGGCAGAGAGGCAGGTCTCGTGCTAAACTGGCTGTGTGTCTGTTTTGATGGTGGAGAGGGTCAGAGATGCAGACACAGACACCAGCTGAAGGAACAGTGTGATTTACTGTAATGCAAAAGTGCAAAAAAGAGTCAGGAAAGGATAAGCTAAGCAATGCACCTCAGCATTATTACAAAAGGGTGCCTCTGGTGAATAAGGAAGATCCATCACCAGGTACCCCAATGCTTTCCTCTTCATCCAGAGCTGCACACCAGCTGGGGGAAGCAGTTCCCAGCCCAGCCCTGCAGAGCCACGGCCGGGAACCGGGAATCCTGCGGTGCCTCCACCTTTGGCGGCCACGAGGCTCCCGAGTGCGCTGTGAGAGTAGCCCGGCTCTAATCGTGCTGGACGAGCAATGTGCCAGAGCTTCTGCTGGGGGCACAGCTGGTGTCATTCTCCTCTTGGTTTTCTCCCCGAGCCTGGCCAGGGCTTAAGGAGGAACCAAGGCCAGATGTGGCCTTGTCCATTTTCCTCATGCAGAAGGGTGAAGACGTGTTTCACCAGGGAATGGATGCAACAACCCTTTTGATAATAACACTTGGTTAAGGAGCAGGTACATAGAACATTGGGTTGGGAAGGTCATCTAGAGGGCAGCTTTGGCTCAGGTCCTGTTGTTGAGGCTTCAGTCAGGGTCTGTTGTTCAGGCCTTAGCCCTTCAGTATTTTGTGGTGCAAATCGCACCTGTGCAGAGCTGGAAACAAACAAGTCTGTGTTTAGCACATTTGAGACAGGGAACAGGATTAGCCCTGCAAGGCCAGGCTGGGGCCAAGAGCAGAAGGCCAGCACCCTGCTTTTGCCCACAGGCAGCCCTGCAGAGCAAGCAGCCTCTCCTGCCCAGGGGCTGAGGTGCCCGAAGCTGCCTCCCCGCTGTGCAGCTCTGCAGAGCCCGCGGGGCGCAGGGTCCTGGGCAGCCAGGGCAGCCCGGCTGCCTTGGGGCACAAGGAGTGGCCCAGAGAGAGGCTGCTGCCCTTTGCTGTGGAACTGTTCCTCAGAGTCTTGTCATTCATCCACAGTGTCTGATGTGTTTTCCTTTCCTCTCCCAAATTTAACACAGCTTTTTGAGAAAATTGACTGATGTAGCTGCTGCTGCTGGTGGTGGTGCTTTTTTCTGCAGGTGAGGGCAGGTGATTTGGACCAAGGACAGAGTCCATTGTTAACACCACAGCTTTGCCAAGTCAAGAAAACCATTCACAACTGGGCTACAACAGCTGAGCAGTTTACTAGGTTTTGGAAAGCTACCACCTTAAGAAACCCGACAGCTTTTCCTCCAGGAGGATACCAGCAGTAGCATGATGCCAATGTTTTCCACCCCTTTATTGTGTCTTTTAAGAGTTCCTCAGTGCCCAGCAGGAATGAAATGACATGTGATAATGTGATTTGAGAGCTCTGTGTTGTTTGTTGCCACATGATTGTTCATGACAAGCTGGACACCCCACTCGTGGCTCTGTCGAATGAAATTCATCCCAATTCTGTGCACACAGCAGCCCCGAGGTGCTGGGAAGAGCAAGCACAGTGGGTGGGTGTGCATGCACACACCCGGGGTCTGACTGCTGAGTGGGCAGAAGGTTTTGCACTGTTGTAAATCATCACACTCCCAAGCTGGAGGAAGAAAACCAATCTATATGAAATGAAAAGACATAAATCTATATTAAATGAAAATATATCAAAATTAATTAAATAATACATATTAATTTATCATATATGTAATTTAACACCTATATACTATTGCCAGCCGGGGCTCTCTGTACAAATTATGAATGGGCCGGGGCTGCTGAGGAACGCGCCTCGAGCTGTTTATTTTCCAGCATCAGTCCAATTACATGGTTATGACTATGGGCAGGTGCCAGCAGCTCACATCCCTGGCAGCAGGCAATGAACTTTATGGTACAACCTACTTGAAAAGTTTTTTAACCAATCACACAAAGCAGAAGCATATTGACAGTAGTTCTATCCAACCACTATAAGCACAGGTACCTTTGCTTAAAACACTACTTGCTTGTTTTGAATGCAATACCTGCTTTTATGCCTTAAAACACAGTGCACAGAGCTCCATTATTAAGCTTAGAACACCCTAATATTTGCTAGAGATACTTTTTTGAAGCCTAGGGAGTTATTCTAGCCAAGCATTAATACACAGACCATTGTTCTCTTTGTCCTTACTTTTCTACTTCTCATATAAGTTTTCTGCTGACAAATCTTATGGCTGCTGCTTAGCTCTAATTGCAGTTCTGCTGTCTCTGAGGCCTGTCTTTTGCAGCTTTCCCAAAACCCTCTGATTTAAAGGATTTCCACAATTCTCCCTCTTGGTACAACTAAAAAGAAACCTTTGTAACCGTGTTGTTTATTAACTACCTTGCATTTCATAGCTTTACTATAGCATACCTGCTTATTACTTGATAAAGCATCCTTTTTGCTCACATTAAGCTTGCTATATTCCAACACAGCAATTTTAATGCTGTGAAAGTCCAGTCAGTTCAAAGGACTTCAAAATTGCTATGTCTGATAGCAACTACAAGTCACTGTTACAAAAAAGTCTCATCTGTGCCAAGGCCTTAATTCAAAAACTTCCGCCATGTCTATACCTTCACCCACCATCTGTGCGAGATTTTGAGAACTCTCTGTGAATCCATTTCCTACTGCTCTCTCTTGTGTGATAAAAGCTTCTTTGATAGTTTTGTCTGTCATTTGTCACACACACTGATGTATGGAAGGTTATTACTACTAGTATCACTACCAAAACCCCTAATACATATAGAGACCTATTCTACAAAGTTCCCTTAGCCAAGGTGCAAAGGTCCATTCTTGGAACAGATCATCTAACCAGGACCCACCATCTTCCTTAATTTGAGCTGTCAAATCTTTCAGCTTTCGTATGCTTTTGTGCATGGATTCAGAGTGATCAGACAGGTTCATAAAACACAATCCTTCAAATTCCTCACAACCATGTCCATGTGCCTGTAAAAGAAAATGAATTGCTGCTCTGTTCTGTAAGGTTACATGTCTGACAGCACTAACATCAGTCATCATGTCACTAATTGCAATGGAAGTAGCACTGTCGTCTTTCTTCAGCCAACACCCCAATCGGTATAATGGTTTCAATGCCTCGCCCGAGGCAAGTTGATGTAGAAATAAATTTGATGTACCTCATTTTGCAGGGCCCTAGGGTCTGAAATTGCTATGACAGTTTTCTTTATAATGATGGGCAAATATTTTTTCTCTGTGTTTTCTCTTGATGGCTTATTTAAAGCTAGGTGCTATCACAGTGAGTTGTCTGGTGCTACATGGGCCAGCTTTAATTTTTGAGGGAATGCCCTTCCAGGCTCTGTCTCCACAAATGAGCCAATATTCTGTTGCTAATTGGCTTGAGGACTCATCTAGGTCATCTACTCATCAGCAGATTCACCCTTAGGGGGCACTGGGGTAGTACAATTGCACCACAAACTGGAGTATCTGTCCTCAGGATGATGGGGAGTAACATTTAACTGTGGATCTCCCTCGTACTGAAACTCAGCACAAAATTCCATCACCAATGAACCAAGAATTCCAGTTCTTGAGGTTCAGAAGGTGCTTTAAGAAGATCAGGGGCCCAGTGATGCCAGCTGGTTATGGGATTGGTCTCGTTGGCAGCCTCACACCAATATTTGTCATAATTGGGTGTTGGCTACTCCTTGGCTGGCACAGGCACACCGACCAAACGGGTTGCAAAGGGTTTGTCTGGGCTCAAATTGGTCGAACACATGGTGCTGACTTGGCTAAAGCAAGGCAAACATTCATTTTTGGTTGATCTACAGGCATGTATGCATGCAAAAGCAAGCAAGCAAAACCAACAAGCACCAGTATATCATTTGATCAAGCTCCATGTTCCTGTTCAGCTGTTTGTTGGCAAAAGATTCTCCATCTATTTCAGTTATCAAGCAAATCTTTTAGCACTTGTTCAGGGACTGGCCAACTATAGGGCACTAAACTGTCCCTCTAACGTTCAATTTTTACAAATCTGGATATCTTAGAATTCTTTTGAACACAATGGACACCACACTTTTGCTGAAAGAGCTCTAAGATACAAACCATTTTCACAGTCCAAAAATCAACATCAAACTCAAGATTTGTAGCTTTCACAGGTTGAACAGGGAACATCTGGCATGCACCGTAGCTTCTCCGTGTGGCTCACGTCTGCGTACTCATTTCCCTGCTGGTGGAATTGTCACTGCGCTCTTGTGTATGAGACAGTTTCACGTCCTTCGTGGGACCCACTTAGGTCTGGCACCTGTGCAAATACAAGCATACCCTTTGCCCCAAGTGATTAGCGGAAATGGTCCTTCAATTTGTCCTAACTCAAGGTTTCTGATCAAAACTGAAGGATTTTCTTTCAATTTTGCCTGTGTGCTGTTTGAAAAGTGCCTAAAAATTGGAGGATTAGGTCCTGCAAGTGAACTATTCAAAACATAAAGACATCTAAAGCTTTGCTCAACCTCATCTGAGGTGTTGCTTGGGCCACTTCCCTTTTTGTTGACCTAGAATGGGTTTTAGAGTGTGGTGCCTCCTTTCAACAATTGCCTGACCTGTGTGGGAATAAGGAATTCCAAAAGTGTGGCAAACACCCCAGTCCACCAAAAATGTGGCCAATTTTTGAGCTGTGTATGTGGGGCCATTTGTCAGTTTTTGCCTTGTGGGGGATCAGTTTGGCGAGCTCTGGGCCCAGTGACACTGACAAGGACAAAAGCAAAAGAGGAGAGGCGCTCTCTCTTCCTGGGACCTAAGTCCCACAGCTTTAATGGAGAACAGCTCCAGGGGAGAAAGGGAGTGTCCAGGAGAGGAAAAAGGATGTCCAGGGGAGGAAAGAGAGCGTCCACCTCGTGGCAGGAGACTTTAAACGCTCGGAGAGGGGGGCAGTAGAAAGGAACTGCCATAGTTCAACATAATAAATCACCACACTGTAATTTTCTGCATAAATTGCTACAGTTGTTGCAAACAAAATCCTAAAATCTCCCCAAACACAACCCTGCAGTCCCAAATGACCACAGTGTGGGAGAAAAACCACTCAACCCCCTGTATACCCAAGCACCAGGCGCACCAGCGAGCACCAACCCCTGCAATTAGAAAGTCCACACACACAGGCTCATCAGGAAGGAGTATCTCTTTATGAGGGGACAGAGTGCTCTCTTTTCTCAACACAACACACACCATCCACCACATCAGCATCCACCCACATCATCTTCCTCAAACATTCACACACTGAAAACAAAACCACAACACATAGGAAAAATAGCAGCAATAAAACAGGACTTGCTCAATTCACCCCCAGAATTGCTAGCAGGTCCTTATTGACACAGCAAATCCTTTCTGCCAGCAGCCAGACCCAAACCCAAACTGTACAGGCATACGTTGTGCACAGGACATCTCTGTGTGACTTGTGAACAGGCCTTCCCCTGCATACGCCTTACGGGTTACTTTATACAGAGTTAAACATTCCCTTTCTCCACAATCCCTGTAGTCTTGTCTGTCCCCCACGAGGAACAGCCGAGAACGGAGGTGCCTCCAGGAAAGGAATGTCCTGGCAGTGCCCAGAGACGTCCAGAGCCCGGTTGTTCTCGCTGGAGCAGAGAAGCGTTCCTGGCGCGGTCACCAAATGAGGTGTGGAATACAACTCATCACAGTTAAAGGTACAAGGTGGTATGTTTATTACAGCGCCAGGCACACGAGGAGTTGTCTCCTAAAGACATGTGAAGAATCACTGGCTCTCTCTCTCATCTCTACTCATCTAGAATATCTTACACATTCATATAATTCCCAAAAAACCTAACACATATTCATTAGATAACACTGCCTACCCTCCTTTGAATTAAAATGTATTATAATTGAGTCCAAAGTTCCTTCACATTTCTGCAGTCTTTCACTTCAAATGGGTTGGTGGGTTTTAAAGTGGGAAATGGTCTCCTTCTGATGAAGGCCAGGACATCTTCCTCAATTTGACCTCTTTCCTTATGACCTGTTGGCAGGCTTTCGCACCCCTTGGCTATAGCTGAAGTTTCGGGGCCCAGGTGCAGGCTCTGGTCCTCTTCTTTGTCACAAAGAAATCCCATCCTGCTTCTTTAAACATAGTAAAGACAGGCAAGTGATATATTACCCTAGCCTGAACTACCTTATCTGCTAAAAATTAGCTATCCCTTATTATTTCTACTCTTCTTGCTATACTCTTTCTCCTAACTAAATCTAGCTAAAATTTTAACTCTTCCAGTTCTTTTAAATCCTTGATTCATTGGACTCATCTCACACACCAGCCATGTGTAAGCTGATGCTGTAACTGGGAAATTCCACTCCTGAGCAGAAGATACAAGGCCTGGTTTTGAGCTGGAAGGGAGAGAAGGATGAGATGCATAGCGTTTTGATCCAGGGGATGTCCTGAAAGTGCATTGCCTACCTGCCCCTGTTGCCAAGCACCACGCTCCATCTCCTTCTCTTGCTCAGCAGATTTTTAGGAATCCAGGGCTTGGTATGTATTATTTGCTACTGCAACAAATAGAATGAATTTACTTTGCAAGCCCCGTTTTGTCCTGGGTTATTTTGTGCATGGGTCTCCTCCTGAACCTGTGTCAAAGACTGGCAGGGACCTACAGGACACTCCTATTCTCATGTCGGTAAATTTGGAGAAGTGATTTAAGTATCAATAAGTCAATAAGTATCAATCAGTAAATCAAATAATTTGGGGGAATATTTAGCCTGTGAGTTTCAGCAAAGTAGTGAATATGTCTTAGATCCATGGATACAAACTAGTAAGTGATTGCTGGATGTGCACGTATTAGGGAAGTGATTCCCCACACATCCAGTGCTGAGATCAAGGATTGCCTCTCTTCTAACCCTGAGCTGGCAGCAGGGATCGGGCCCTGCATGGTAAAGTTCGTTTTGAAGACTTCTGTTTAGCAGGTAAGAATGGTCAAAATGAAATCTTTTCCAGCTGTTTCCCTTTGGTTTACCTGTTTGAGGGTTAAAAATGGGTGCTGCAGGTGTGCTGGGTGTGTGCAGAGCAGTGCAGCCCCAGACACCCCTTGGCTTGCCCACAAGTTGTCATGCCTTGCTGCCAGGTGTGCCCAGCTGTGGCAGGAGAAGGAGCCCGCAGCGCAGTGGGCACCGTGCCCTGCCCAGCCAGGGCTCTCTGGCACAGAGCAGCAGCAGCGCCAGCACCGTTCAACCGCTCCTGCCTTGGCTTCCCCTGGCACACAGAAGCCTCTGGAAATCAGCACCGCCAGCGGCGTTCCCAGCTTGGAGCAGCTGCTGCTGGCGGGCAGATGCTGCCAGTTCGACTGCTGCCAAAGGGGAAGAAAGGCAGAGCAGAGGAAGAGATGTACATACACAGCAGCCCTGGGAACATCCAATAAACATGCAGACATATGGGGTGATTTGTTAGGAATTACTTCAGCTGCTATGCCAATAGTGCTTTCTCTCCTGGTTCTGTACAATGCTTTGAGCCATTTTCTTGGTCTGGTTTCCTTTGCTTGCGTCCCATCTGAGTGCTCAGTTGGGGTACAGGCTGTAGGTGCTTGGGGCACTCTTGGAGCTCCTCCTGGATCCCCTGAACAACAGGGTTTGGCCCATGAGGGGAATTTGTGCTGCTTTGTTACAGAGAAGAACTTCCAAGGCCATTTTGTGTTTGCTGTAGAGAACGTTGGTAATTGCTTTGCATAAATTCACAGACTAACATGCTTTGTGATGCTTTTCTTTGTCATACTTTGCTTTGTGATATCACGGCATGGTTGTCACATCGTCGTGGTGACATCAGAAGGTTGCCTTGGTGCACGGAAGGCCTCAGTGCCAGAGCAGTCCTAGGCCTTGCTCACATCAGGAGAACCCTCCTGGTTGGAGCATTGGTCAGTGGGCAGTTGCGCTCTGACTGACCATTTGTTTTCTGGTGTTGGAGAAGACTGGCACAGCACTGGGACAATGATCCACCATCTGGCCACGGCAGCTTTTGCTGCTTATGGTGTTTGTTTTTCTGTGTATTACATTACACACTTTGCACGTAAGTAGAGTTTTCCCTTCTGCTTAGGTTAGGGTGTATCCTAAGCTGGCTTTTGTATGTCTTCCTGCTGGTGACTGAGTTTCTGATGTTGAAAGAGAAAGAACATTAGGATGCCTCTGGTTTGGTAAAGCTCCTGTCAAGAGGTTCAGCTAAAAAGGGGGTGTCTGTAGCCACAGGGGCAGCATTTGCAGGGGAACCTGCAGGGCTTCCGTTCCCTCCATGGGAGAGTCTGTGGCAGCAGAGTCTGTCATTTCCTCAGTTTGCTGGGGCAAGCAAGACACCTTTGAAAATGTAGACTGGCAGACCTTATTGGAAGGCCTTCTAAAAACTCTGCAGTTGTTCCCAGAATTCAGAGAAAGCTTATTTCTTTTTAAATTTTGTCATGAAAGGGTTTGACTGTCTAACTTGACCTTTTCAAAGTGCTAAAATAGTGATTCCCTTTGCAAGGAAATGCAAACTCTAAAGCAGTGAGTGTCTGCCACAGCTCAGGGGGATTTTAGGGAAGCTTTTCTGAGCAACTGTTTCAAGCAAGTTAATGAGAACTGGTGCATGCAACTGATTAACAAAAGAAAAAGGACCTCAAGGAGAGGATTTCAGAAGCTATTTCATGTCTTTGGTAGAACAGGAGCATTGAGTGTTAAAGAACAATTTGCATTTTCTTGGTCATGTTTGTATTCATTTACTGGCAAAACAGGCCAAATTGTAGGCACAAGCAAGAATATTGTCCTGATGTCTTGCTGACTGTGTGAATGAAATGTGTCTGCTGGAGGGATGTTGTGAAACAGGAAATCATCTCTTTTTGGGTTAACTTGTTCTGTGGGATTCAGCAGCCCAGGCAGTATTTTGACAGCATCTGGTTCATTTTCCCTTCCCACTACAGGTCACCTGAAGCATGTATTCTGCAGTGCTGAAGATCCTGAGGTGAGTGATAAAGGAACATCTCATGTTCCTGGTGTTTAAGAATTGTGGAGCAAGCTGAGAGCTTGGCCAGCAGCAGTAGAGTGTAGTGGGCCAGCTAGGAAGGCTGAAAGAAAATCTATTTTCATGCCTGAAGAAAAATAACAAAGTCCGAAATGGATATTTTAAATTTCTGTATGAGAGCTTTGAAGAATTACAAACCTAGTTTTGATGAGAGAACCTTGCTTGCTGAAGGCAGATAGGGTGGAATATTTACATAGGAGCAATTTCCTGTACAGTTGAATTAGACCATTTTAATTTAGTCAGAGTCCCTTAGAATTCTATTCCTATCAAACTTTATGATATCTACTTAGAAGATATGGTTATAGAACAGGAAGGCCATCTTGCAATGGTGCCTGCAGTATCTGAAGTGCAATGGGCACCTTTGGGGCTGGGGAGCTGCGTGGGCCCAAAGGACGCAGGGCTTTAGCAGCTGAAGATGAGGCAGCGTGGGGCCAGGGGGCCAAGAAGGCCAAGGGCACGGTGGCTGTGCCAGCAGCAGTGGGGCAGCAGGAGCAGGGCAGTGAGCGTGGCCTGTGCTGGGCAGCGCCGCGGCCACAGCTGGAGTGCTGTGTGCAGCTGTGGGCCCTGGGAAGCAGAAAGTCATGGAGGGGCTGCAGCGTGTGCACAGAAGGACAGGGCAGCTGGGCAAGGGGATGGAGCACAAGGCCAGTGAGGAGGCGCTGAGGGAGCTTCAGCCTGGACAATGGGAGGCTCTTGAGACACCTCCAGGCACAATTCTGGCAATCGCCTCATGACAGTGCTTAGCACAAGGGCTGTTTCAGTGCCAAACCTCCCCTCACTGCATCCAAGGGCTTTAGACTCTGGAGTGGGTGACAGTTCCATCTTATGGTTTGTTGGCTCCTTGGTTTGCAAGCACAAGATAGGCTGTTCATTTTCCTGTATATCCAGCAAGCAAAGATGCTTCTGCACAGCGTTTTCTGCTATTTCCTGCCCTGGATGGGATTCTGATCCAGTTTTAGTTTTCCACATCTGCAGCAGCAATAGCAAAGGCATTGCTGTCGCTTTCATTGTTTTCCATTTCAGTGTTTCAAGAACTGAAAGGTCCATTTTTCTGAGATAACCTTGCTTGCTGACATTAGCCAGGCAGAAGAATCAACTTCATATCCATCTAGAGTGCTGTTGAATTGACCCATTTTAATTTCGTGGCTGTAACTTAGAACCCCTCTGTCGCTATGAAATGCTATGACCTTTTCCTTAGAATCTGTGGTGGTGGATGTGAAAAGCAATGAGGTTCTACATGATAGGTACCGGGCTGTCCCTCATGCTTCTCTCTTGCCACAGATGACAGAAGCAAGAGCCGTCTCTCCCCTGGCTCCCGCTGCTCCTGGAGAAGAAGCCAAAGAGGCGGAAAATAAGGTGGATGACAACAACCATTCAATGTTCTTCACACCTCCTTGTTCTAGACCTGTAATGCCAGTTGTGTGTGGTGCTGTCTTTAGTGCAAGGCAGAGGTGCAAGTTTTGGAGCAGCCAGCCCTTTGCTGTTGCAGGCTGAGGATGCTGGGTGCTGGAGTCCTGCCAGGAGCTAGGGATTTCCTCCAGGCAGCGACTGCACAACTTGGCCTCTGACCTGTCATGTTGAGGACGCAAAGGGCTGGTGCTTCTGGGAGAGCATCTGGCTGCTTGGCGCAGGGAAGTTCTGTCTCTTGGCTTCTGCAGTGCTATGGCCATGGGCAATGAGGTTGTGCTGGAGGTGCCAGGGCTTGGTTTGTTTGTTTTCCCTTTCTGGCAAGGTGTGTTTGGCTTGTGAAAGTGGTCTGCACTTTCCTTGAGCAGTTCTTCACTGGTAGAGTCTAATTTAGGCACTCTGTCTTTTGGCTTCTGATAAGCTGCAAAGGGAGGATTGTGTTCTCCGTGCAGCTGTGGGAGGCAATTATTGTCCCATGTGGAAAAGAAGAAAGTGCAGAGTTGCGAAGTCTTCTTGTGAGGCCAAAAGCAGAAGCGGCCAGTTTCTGCTGGGGCATATTTTGGTGTAGTCCGCAGCTTTGGAAAGCGCCTTGGAGCCTGGAGTGAAGGTGAAGCTGCAAGTCCTTGACTGCTGTCTTGTGTTTCTTGGAAGAGGCAGACCATCTTGCAATGGTGCCTGCTGTATCTGAAGGGAAATGGGCACCTTTGTGTCTGGGGAGCTGCGTGGACCTAAACAACGCAGGGCTGTTGGACTTGAGCAGCTGCAGATGAGGCAGCGTGTGGCCAGGTGGCCAAGCAGGCCAAGGGCACGGTGGCTGTGCCAGCAGCAGTGGGGCAGCAGGAGCAGGGCAGTGAGCGTGGCCTGTGCTGGGCAGCGCCGCGGCCACAGCTGGAGTGCTGTGTGCAGCTGTGGCCCCTGGGAAGCAGAGAGTCATTGAGGGGCTGCAGCGTGTGCACAGAAGGACAGGGCAGCTGGGCAAGGGGTTGGAGCACAAGGCCAGTGAGGAGGTGCTGAGGGAGCTTCAGCCTGGACATTGGGAGGCTCTTGAGGCACCTTCAGGCAGACCTCCATCAATCCCTGAATAACAGTGCTCAGCACAAGGACTGTTTCTCGTCCAAACATGCCATCACTGCATCCAAAGGCTTTAGTCGCTTGAGTGGGTGACAGTTCCATCTTATGGTTTGTTGGCTCCTTGATTTGCAAGCACACGATAGGCTGTTCATTTTCCTGTTTATCCAGCAAGCAAAGATGCTTCTGCACAGCGTTTCCTGCTTTCTCCTGCCCTGGATGGGATTCTGATCCAGTTTTAGGTTTCCACATCTGCAGCAGCAGTAGCAAAGGCATTGCTGTCGCTTTCATTGTTTTCCATTTCAGTGTTTCAAGAACTAAAAGGTCCATTTTTCTGAGATAGCCTTGCTTGCTTACAGCAGCCAGGCAGGAGAATCAACTTCATATCCATCTAGAGTGCTGTTGAATTGGCCCATTTTAATTTGGTGGCCGTGACTTAGAACCCCTCTGTCGCTATCAAATGCTATGATTTTTTCCTAAGAAAATATGGTGGTAGATGTGAAAAGCAATGAGGTTCTACATGATAGGTACCGGGCTGTCCCTCATGCTTCTCTCTTGCCACAGATGACAGAAGCAAGAGCCGTCTCTCCCCTGGCTCCCGCTGCTCCTGGAGAAGAAGCCAAAGATGGGCAAAATGAGGTGTGTGACAACAACCCTCCAACATTGCTCACACCGCCTTGTTCTAAACCTGTAAGTTCCAGCTGTATGTGGTGCTGTCTTTAGTGCAAGGCAGAGGTGCAAGTTTTGGAGCAGCCAGCCCTTTGCTGTTGCAGGCTGAGGATGCTGGGTGCTGGAGTCCTGCCAGGAGCTAGGGATTTCCTCCAGGCAGCGACTGCACATCTTGGACTCTGACTTGTCATGTTGAGGCCGCAAAGGGCTGGTGCCTCTGGGAGAGCATCTGGCTGCTTGGATTAGGGAAGCACTATCTCTTGGCTTCTGCAGTGCTATGGCCAAGGGCAAAGGAGGTTATGCTG
This sequence comes from Zonotrichia albicollis, assembly GCF_047830755.1. NCBI lineage: Eukaryota > Metazoa > Chordata > Aves > Passeriformes > Passerellidae > Zonotrichia > Zonotrichia albicollis. Next base: position 1,618,523 of record NC_133827.1, on the reverse strand, counting down.
GAAATGCCAGCAATTGGTTTGTTTGTTTTCCCTATTTGGCAAGGCGTGTTTGGCTTGTGAAAGTGGTCTGCACTTTCCTTGAGCAGTTCTTCACTGGTAGAGTCTAATTTGGGTACTCTGTCTTTTGGCTTTTGATAAGCTGCAAAGGGAGGATTTTGTTGTCTATGCATTTATGGGGGTAATTATTTTCCCATGTGGAAAAGAAACAAAGTGTGGCATTGTGAAACATCCTTGTGAGGGCAAAAGCAAAAGTGGCCAGTTTCAGCTGGGCCATATTTTGCTGTGGTCCACAGCTTTACCAAGTGCCTTGAAGCCATGAATGTGGGTTAAGCTGCAAGTCCTTGGCTGCTGTCTTGTGTTTCTTGGAAGAGGCAGACCATCTTGCAATGGTGCCTGCTGTATATTAAGTGAAATGGGGCGTCTTTGTGTGTGGGGAGCTGTGTGGGCCTAAAGGATGCAGGGCTGTTGGACTTGAGCAGCTGCAGATGAGGCAGCGTGTGGCCAGGTGGCCAAGCAGGCCAAGGGCACGGTGGCTGTGCCAGCAGCAGTGGGGCAGCAGGAGCAGGGCAGCGAGCGTGGCCCTGTGCTGGGCAGCGCCGCGGCCACAGCTGGAGTGCTGTGTGCAGCTGTGGCCCCTGGCAAGCAGAGAGTCATTGAGGTGCTGCAGCGTGTGCACAGAAGGACAGGGCAGCTGGGCAAGGGGATGGAGCACAAGGCCAGTGAGGAGGCGCTGAGGGAGCTTCAGCCTGGACAATGGGAGGCTCTTGAGACACCTCCAGGCACAATTCTGGCAATCGCCTCATGACAGTGCTTAGCACAAGTGCTGTTTCAGTGCCAAACCTCCCCTCACTGCATCCAAGGGCTTTAGACTCTGGAGTGGGTGACACTTCCATCTTGTGGTTTGTTGGCTCCTTGTTTTGCAAGCACACGATAGGCTGTTCATTTTCCTGTATATCCAGCAAGCAAAGATGCTTCTGCACAGCGTTTTCTGCTATTTCCTGCCCTGGATGGGATTCTGATCCAGTTTTAGTTTTCCACATCTGCAGCAGCAATAGCAAAGGCATTGCTGTCGCTTTCATTGTTTTCCATTTCAGTGTTTCAAGAACTGAAAGGTCCATTTTTCTGAGATAACCTTGCTTGCTGACATTAGCCAGGCAGAAGAATCAACTTCATATCCATCTAGAGTGCTGTTGAATTGACCCATTTTAATTTCGTGGCTGTAACTTAGAACCCCTCTGTCGCTATGAAATGCTATGACCTTTTCCTTAGAATCTGTGGTGGTGGATGTGAAAAGCAATGAGGTTCTACATGATAGGTACCGGGCTGTCCCTCATGCTTCTCTCTTGCCACAGATGACAGAAGCAAGAGCCGTCTCTCCCCTGGCTCCCGCTGCTCCTGGAGAAGAAGCCAAAGAGGCGGAAAATAAGGTGGATGACAACAACCATTCAATGTTCTTCACACCTCCTTGTTCTAGACCTGTAATGCCAGTTGTGTGTGGTGCTGTCTTTAGTGCAAGGCAGAGGTGCAAGTTTTGGAGCAGCCAGCCCTTTGCTGTTGCAGGCTGAGGATGCTGGGTGCTGGAGTCCTGCCAGGAGCTAGGGATTTCCTCCAGGCAGCGACTGCACAACTTGGCCTCTGACCTGTCATGTTGAGGACGCAAAGGGCTGGTGCTTCTGGGAGAGCATCTGGCTGCTTGGCGCAGGGAAGTTCTGTCTCTTGGCTTCTGCAGTGCTATGGCCATGGGCAATGAGGTTGTGCTGGAGGTGCCAGGGCTTGGTTTGTTTGTTTTCCCTTTCTGGCAAGGTGTGTTTGGCTTGTGAAAGTGGTCTGCACTTTCCTTGAGCAGTTCTTCACTGGTAGAGTCTAATTTAGGCACTCTGTCTTTTGGCTTCTGATAAGCTGCAAAGGGAGGATTGTGTTCTCCGTGCAGCTGTGGGAGGCAATTATTGTCCCATGTGGAAAAGAAGAAAGTGCAGAGTTGCGAAGTCTTCTTGTGAGGCCAAAAGCAGAAGCGGCCAGTTTCTGCTGGGGCATATTTTGGTGTAGTCCGCAGCTTTGGAAAGCGCCTTGGAGCCTGGAGTGAAGGTGAAGCTGCAAGTCCTTGACTGCTGTCTTGTGTTTCTTGGAAGAGGCAGACCATTCTTGCAATGGTGCCTGCTGTATATTAAGGGAAATGGGCACCTTTGTGTCTGGGGAGCTGCATGGGCCAAAAGGACGCAGGGCTGTTGGACTTGAGCAGCTGCAGATGAGGCAGCGTGGGGCCAGGTGGCCAAGCAGGCCAAGGGCACGGTGGCTGTGCCAGCAGCAGTGGGGCAGCAGGAGCAGGGCAGTGAGCGTGGCCTGTGCTGGGCAGCGCCGCGGCCACAGCTGGAGTGCTGTGTGCTCTTGTGGGCCCCTGGCAAGCAGAGAGTCATTGAGGGGCTGCAGCGTGTGCACAGAAGGACAGGGCAGCTGGGCAAGGGGGTGAAGCACAAGGCCAGTGAGAAGGTGCTGAGGGAGCTTCAGCCTGGACATTGGGAGGCTTTTGAGGCACCTTCAGGCGGATTTCCATCAATCCACTCATGACAGTGCTCAGCACAAGGGCTGTTTCAGTGCCAAAAATCCCATCACTGCATCCAAGGGCTTTAGACAGTGGAGTGGGTGACATTTCAATCTTGTGGTTTGTGGGTTTCGTAGAAGGAGAAGCCCTATTCATTTTCTCTTTTTCCAGCAAGTAAGGATGCTTCCGCGTAAACTTTCCTGCCCTTATAGGCACTGTAAGGGATTCTGAGCCCTTTTTACTTTTCAATGTCTGCTCAGCAGTTGTAAAGACCTTGCTGGCTCTTTCTTACTTTTCCATTTCAGAGCTTTCAAGGACCAAAAGCTGCCTTTTGTAGAGAGAAATTTTCTTGCAAATAGCAGCCAGGGAGGAATATCGAAGTCATAGCCATATACTGTTTTTTTGAATGTCCCCATTTCAGTCTGGTTGGAGTGACTTAGAATGCCATTGCTAACAAAGTTGATGAGTTCTCCTTATAAGAGGTGGCGGTCGGTATGAGGACAAACAAGGTTGTAGGCACCAGGTAACGTCGTGTCCTTATGAATCTCTCTTGCCACAGGTGAGAAAAGCAAGAGCCGTCTTCCCCCTGGCTCTCTCTGCTATTGAAGAAGAAGCCAGAGTGGAGGACAAAGAGAAAGACGACCACCGTCTTTGTCCAGCCATGGTCAGACCACGGCCTGCTCATCATTTCAAGAGAGTAAGTGCCCCTTGTGGGGGGCGCTGTCTTTAGTGCAAGGCAGAGGTGCAAGTTTCTGAGCAGCCAGCGCTTGCTGTGTCTGGCCAAGAATGCTGAGTACCAGAGTCCTGCAGGACGTAGCCATTTCCTGCAGGCAGTGACAGCGAGAAATTGGCCTTTGACCTGTCCTGTTGGGGCAGTGCAGAACTGGGGGCTTCATCTGAGCTTCTGGCTGCTTGGTTTAGGGAAGCTCCATCTCTGGGCTTCTGCGATGTTATGGCCAAGGGCACACATGGTAGTGCTGGAGGTCAAAAGGCTTTCTTGGGTTTTTTCCCTTTTTTGGAAAGGTGTGTTTGGCTTGTGGAAGTTTTCTTGAGTCATTCTTCACTTGTAGACACAGTTGGCCCAGCTGTGTTTTTGCTTTTGGGAAGGTTCAAACACCAGATGGGGAAACTTTCTGCTGATCCATTTAGTGGTGAAGTCTGCAGCTTTGGCAAATGCATTGGAGCCCAGAGTGGGGTTGATGCTGCAAGTCCTTGACTGCTGTCTTGTGTTGCTCAAATCAGGAAGGCCAACTTGCTGTGGTGCCTGCTGTATCTGAGGTGAATTGGGCACGTTTGTGTCTGGGGAGCTGCGTGGGCCAAAAGGACGCAGGGCTGGCAGTCGTGAGCAGCTGAAGATGAGGCAGCGTGGGGCCAGGGGGCCAAGCAGGCCAAGGGCACGGTGGCTGTGCCAGCAGCAGTGGGGCAGCAGGAGCAGGGCAGTGATCATCGCCCTGTGCTGGGCAGCGCCGCGGCCACAGCTGGAGTGCTGTGTGCACTTGTGGGCCCCTGGGAAGCAGAAAGTCATGGAGGGGCTGCAGCGTGTGCACAGAAGGACAGGGGAGCTGGGCAAGGGGTGCAGCACAAGGCCAGGGAGGAGGTGCTGAGGGAGCTTCAGCCTGGACAATGGGAGGCTCTGGAAGCACCTCCAGACAGACTTCCATCAATCCTTGCATGAGAGTGCTCAGCACAAGGGCTGCTTCTCTTCCAAACATCCCATCACTGCATCCAAGGGCTTAAGATACTGGAGTGGTTGACACTTCCATCTTGTGGTTTGTGGGTTTCCTAGGAGGCGAAGCCCTGTTCATTTTCTCTTTTTCCAGCAAGCAAGGATGCTGCTGCACCATCTTTTCTGCCCTTATCAAGCTCTGGAAGGCATTTTGCACCCTCTTTGTACCTTGATGCAGATGGAGCTTTTGTATTTCCAAGCCTATATGCATGGCCTAGAAGATCACTTTGAGTTTAACACTGTCTCTGTCATTCTACAGCCCAGAGAATCACTGTGTGATGTCTTTGGAAATTTAGCAGGAGGTCAATGCCCTTGCATTCTAGCTGCTCCTCAGAGATCATAGAAACTGGAAGGGGCTGGACTGCATTTCTGATTCCAGCCATGTTAGCACTGTCAGTGTGGTTGAGTCCAAGAGAACTTACCCGAGCACAGATGCACAAAAAGTGCAGTTCCCAGTGCAGTGCTCTGGGACTAATTCCTTTCCATAAGGACATAAGGACCTAAAATCTCCACATTCCCCAAGAGTGTACTTTTTTGAGCAACAGGAGAGCAATCTCAGGATTGCTGCTGATCGGCACACAAGCTACCATGTTTTGATGTGTGCAGCAACAGAGAGGGCAGTAACTGGAGATTATAGTAGTGAGATCTATCCGTCTATCTTCCTACCTATCTATCTAGGTAACATTTACATAACTGAATATTCCTGGCTCTGGTCCAAGGGAGTTGGAGGTGCAAAGATCACCAAAAGCATTCCTTTCTGGAGAGGATTAGAGACATGTTCCCTCGACCAATTCTGAGCAGGCAGAGATGTTTCCCCCTCCAGATATGATGGTTTTTCCATTCAGAATTGTTTTCCTCCTCTGGCCTCTTGTGTCCTGATGTCTCCAGTTAATTCTTTCAATTTCTGCCTGTCCTAGAGAGGTGCAACAATTCCATGTTCAGGTGGTGTTTGGTGACTCTGGTCATATGTGCCATGCATTACATGACATATGGTTTCCTTCACCGGCTTCCTCAGGGCTGTGTAAGTGCATTCGTTAATGGGGCCTTAGGAGAGCATCTGTTTCTGCTGGTCAGAATTCTCAGTTGACAAAAGAGGGAGAAGAAACACTTTGGTCCTCCTCCATGTACTGAGGTGGCCATAGAGGCTCTGTGACCTCCATCAGAAAACTTTGCATGCATCCTCATCTCCTGAGTGACCAGGTTTGCCAAAAAAAGAGTGGATGTCAGAAAGGCAGAAATGCTGATGCAGGCCTGAATAGAACGTGAACTCCAGGAGTGTCTCTCACAAGGGCTGAGCTCACCCAGGTTGACACCTGCAGAGCCATGATGGAGCTGTGGGACAGGCTGGGGTGTCAGTCTCTACTGAAAGACAAACAGGACATGGCAGAAGCAGAGGGAGGCCCTCACCAGACCCTTGAGAAATGCCACACATTCCCTGTCAGCTGCCTTAGAGGCTGTTGGAGCTTCAATCCCAGATGGTTCCTGATTATAAGGCCAAGGTTGCTTTGGAATCTGTGCCTCCCCTCGGGCAGAGAACGACCCAGGAGAGCAGCAGCACAGTGCTCTGGAAACGTGTGAGCCCAGCAGTCTTTGAGTCTTGGCCCACAAAGGATGTATGGGAAGTTGAAACCCATCTTCTCTTGCTTTCTGTGCAGGTGCTTCTAGAGAAAGAGCAGGAGCAGAGTGCTTCATCAGAGATGCCATGCCGGACTCAGGGAGAACTGTTCCCAGCCCGAGAGCAGGAAGAGCAGCTCAGGCAGCAGGTGGAAGAGCCACAGGAGAATGGCCAGGTGAGCCTGACTGGCCAGGTGACAGAGGGAAGGGCAGAAAGAGGGACATAAACCGGAGCTCCTGGGACTCAGGAGGCCAGGAGTCCCACAGGCACTGGAAGCACAGGGCCTTGGAATTTGCAGTGATCAGCCCTGGGACAGGAGGTTTGCAATGGAAGCAGATGTGGGGAGGGAAGCAGAAAGAAGTGGCTGAATAAATGTGATTTTGAGGCTGCAAAAGGAAAAAGCTGAGCTTGATGGCAGCTCCCAGCCACTTGGTCTGCATTTGTGTGCACAGAAGATCAAGGCAGAGCCACAAGCAGAGCTGCCCAAAGCTCAGAGTGCCATCATGGACGTGAAGAGAAAGAACAAGGAAGACATGGGAAGAATTCAAGAGGAGAATCTCCATCAGTACAGGAGCCATCAACAAAACCAGGTGAGTGAAAGAGTGGCAGCCACTCCACTCATGAAATGTCCTCTCCCTTCTGCTTTACAGTCTGTCAAGGGACACGTGCAGGCAGAGCTGCAGGACGCTGAGGCTATCAACAGGGCAAGGGAGAAGAGGCTGGAGGAAGAAATGAAAATTGTCAGAGAGAAACTTAATCGCCTCCCTTAGGCTCTAGAATGAGTGAAAGTGGGATGCAGGCACCAAACTGGTGGTTTCTGCCCTTCTTGCCTATCCGCTCAGAGCAGCAGGGAGTGGGGCCATGCCTCTGAGTGCCATCCTGCTCTAGTGTGTATCACAGTCACTCTGAAGGACATTTCCCGGTGTGCTGAATCTCCACTGCTGCTCTGTTCTTCTGGCCTATTCCTGCTCTCCTTGTTCCTTCAAGTGTTTTTACAGTGGAACGTGGTGACCCAGATGGAGGACTGAAACAAGCTGTCTGTATCCCTTGTCAATCTGTTCTTTCCCTTTCCTCATAGTCGATGACTCCTGGCTGACAGGGACAAGCTGTAGTGTCTGACTGCTTTGTTCTGTTTGACTTGAGGTGCAAGTGTTGACATCTCACCGGGCAGCCTGTGAAGAATTCCAGCCAATGTCTGGCAATGAAGGACCCCAAGTTAGGAGTGAGGCACAGGAACAGTGCCCACCAGAAGTGCTCCAGGTCCAGCACATCATGGGCTCTGATCCTGCTGCCGCAGCAGCATCATCCCAAGGAAGCCTTTCTGTCGAACCTCGGAGCTCAAGCTCGGGCAGTTACTTCATCTCCCTGAAAGAGGAGACTGAGGAGAAGCACCTGGAGATGCTGGGTACGTCTGAGGTGTTTCTTGTCTGAGGGACAGTGTGTTGTGGGCAGGTGTCAGCAGAGCTGTACCAAAGGCTCCTCCTGAGCTTGGTGTCACAGGGCCATTTAGGACTCCCCAGAGGCAGTGCTGTGCTCCGAGGCAGCGAGAGCGCTCTGGGTGTTCCTGCTGCCTCTGAGGGCACCTGGGACTGGCTTGGGTTTGCCTGAGCTTCCCTCTCTGCTAAAGGCTGAAGCAGGAATTGTTCTTGGATCAGCAGAAGGCTGTGACCTTGCAAATGATCTAGACAAGTCTCGTGTGCTAGTGGCCAAACTGAACAGAATTTCTTTTTTTCCTAAATTCTCCTTAGACTCCTGACTTCGAACCAGTAATCCGAGCAAAAAACTTCACGGAAATGGACTGGTTTTGGAGTTTTGTCTTTTTGGTTGGGGATTTTTTTTTTTTTTGTGAGAGGGGCCATGTTTTTGTGTTGTTTATTTTTTGTGGAGGCCTTCTTTTTTTTTTTCTGTGGCAGGATTTTTTGTGTTTTGGGTTTTTCCGGTTTACGGGTTTTGGGGCTTTTTTAGTGGAATTGGTTTTTTCTCCACTCTGAAATAGCCCTTCTGCCCCATTTCTTACTGATGGCATTTTTATGACTGCTACTGTTACCACTACTACATTTGCAGTTTATTTTCACAAGAATGCTATCTTTTTGTCAATAAGAATTACTTTGAAAGGACATCAGGTTACAGGACAAATAGAGAGCAAGTGGTGTTTTCCATGTGCCCCCAAAGAAAAAAGCGATACTTTTGTAGCAACCTTTATTTAATCTTCTAGTTTTATGCTTATCAAGATGAGTCCAAGAGATGTATCCAAGTGGCGTCATCAGAAAAAACTGTACTGCAGGCATTTCTCAGGAGAGAGCCTCCAGCCCAGCCATGGTATATTCCTCAGATCCATGGCACTTTTCCATACCCGATCCCCACTCTTTCCCATGACTGTTAGAATCCTACCCATTGGCCCAGGCCCTGCTGAGATCAGTCTCTAGGAAAACACATCAAGTCTTTTGTGATTCTGCAGCACAACCCAATGAATCTGCTTCTTGCCTGTAACAGCTGCCAGTGCTGTGCTCTCAGATAAGACCTGGTGGGGCTGAGACCAGAGCCCAGTGGATTCTGTGTCTGCCATCACCTGTTGGGACAAAAAGGGCACTGATCCACCCCTCGGTGTGGCTGATCTCAAAGCCCATCCTGGTGTGTCCTCAAGGGGGGCAACAGCTTGTAAGAGGCTCAGGGTGGCTGTGGCTTCTTCCCACTGCTTGCCAGTGCTCATGCTTGGGCTTTGCCAGCCTCGTTGTGCCAGCTGCCCTGTCCCTGAGGGCCGGAGGGACTGCAGAGGCTGGAGCCTTCCTTAGCTGGGAGAGGGGCAACTTTGAGCTCAGCCTGCTCATAAACAGGTCAGGCTCCTGATGCTGAAAGCCCCTTCGGGATCAGTTATAGCATGAGCTGCTCTGCTTTACAAATGGAAATAAATTCCTTTGGCAAATTGCTGAAAGGTGGGGAAGATGTTCTTCTCTCCTGGGAATGCATCTCCCCATGCTTTGTTTCCTGTCAAGAGAACTCTTCAAAGAACTGTACAAAATCAGTCTCTGTGCCAGCCATCTGCACTGCAGGGCTGCCTGTCCTGTTGCTCTTGTGGTTGTGGTTGTTGCTACCCAGCTGACCACAAAGGGCTCAGAGCCCCAGACAGTGGGGCTGCCTTTTGTATGTCCTGGAAGCTGGGATCTCTGCTTTAAAGTCAGCATCCTGCATTTTGTTTCCCTCAGAGAGAATGGTGAACCAGGAAAATCCCTTTAGGATATACACCGAAATGGAACACATTGGCAGCGGGTGAGTCCAACCGCAGTTACTCCTGCACAGCCATGCACCAGGTGTTTTTCTGGTGGAATGTCTATCCAGTGTGAAGTCAGGCCAGCTGCAACCATGTTCACACTCTGGGGATAGATGACCCCATCTCTCAGTGCTGCTCAGAATTTGTGAGTGTGCTCAGAAGGCATTGTCAGTGACATCTCCATGCTGCCAAGGTCTTGCCTGCATCAAGGAACAGGACCTGGAAGATCTCCTTGTGTCTCAAGTGTGGGACAGCTCTGTGTTAATTTCCTTAGCATTTTTGTATGTCTCAAAATCATACTCCTCCATTAATGAGAAAAGAAGAAACTTGCTTGCCTGAAAGAGGAACCTACCCTCTATCAAAGCTGTGTGAGATAACAGTTCCCAAGAACATTTCTTTTCCCTGCTTTGCAGAAGGAAATACTCTGTGGTCAGGATAGTACCCACACAGTTTAGAAAGTGAAACCCAAGAGGAAAGACTAAACTCCCTTTAGAAGTTGAACCCCAGTGCTTCAGGAACAGGCCCAGTGCCCATGCACTTGAGAGGAAAATGCATCATCTGCCTTCTGGCAGAGCCCTCCTGCCTCCTGCAGGTTTTTGACACTTCCAGCAGAGATCTCCTGTGTGGGCTGGCTTTCACTCTAGGAGCTAAACAGCTTCTTCTTTCTCTGCTTCTGTTTTGTTTCTAGGGGTTTTGGACAAGTGGTCAGAGCACTCAACAATGCCACAGGAGGAGAGGTAAATGTCAACAAGCCCCACAGACTCTGCTGCACATGAGGGCTTTCCCCTCTGGTGTGAGCTGTGGCTGCAGCTCTGGGCAGAGCTGTGCTGAAAAGGCACAAGAAGCACAGACTGGTGCCAGCCTGCAAAATACATTTGGGAGTTTGTCGTCCTCAGCTGCCAGAAGGAAGGCACGGAGGCAGCGATTCCTTTCAGAGAAGGACGCGCTCATTTGCTCTCCGTTGCTAAAACCAAGGTGGTGCCTTAGAGCACCTCACTGATCTTTGGGGATACAGCTTCAGAGTCCTGGATTCTCATTTCTGGCTGCCAGCAAATCCATCTGAAATTTACTGGTAGCTCCTTAGCCACCTGCAGTGCTGCAGTGGGAAATGCACATAGGGAGAGATCTGCAAGGCGTCTCTAAAAGCCCTAAGCCATGCCCATAGTCCAAGATGTATGCACAGCGTATTAAGGCATGGATTACTTCTTCTGAATCCCAAACAAAGCAGCAGAGAGTGTGGTCAGTGGTTTGTGGCTGATAGCTGAGACACCACTGTTACCAAGTGGACAAGGAAAAACGTCAGTGGCCCCACGTGTCTGGTAACTGTCCCACAAGGGAGCAGAGAACTGGGCTGTTGGAATGTCAGTTCCTAATTATTGCAGCGCCTAATCACAAGGCAGTTTGGCACAGCTCAGCTGTGTCATTGCAAAATCACTTGCTCCATGTGCGTTGTGGTCTCGTGCCACCAACTTCTCCAGTTAATGATTTTCAATGTCATTTTAGGTGGCCATAAAGAAAATACATCTTCAAGGACTAAGAACGAAGGAACTAACTGTTAATGAAATCATGATCATGAAGAAGTGTAGGAGTCCCAGTGTTGTGAATTATTTAGACAGGTGAGAGGTCATGGTCTTATCCCATCAATGGGCATTTACATACAGCAAACATGAGAGGTTAAAAACCCACTTTGGTCAGTGGCAGAAAGTAGAGCTGTTAATTTTTATTTATTCATATGTTTTACTCATCTCCAATGGATGAGAGGAGAGTGCATCTTGTCTGCGTGAGTTTTCCCTGCCACTTGTTGTTTGAAAATTCTTCCAAAATTATTCAAACCTGGATCAGCTGTTTCTTACTAAGTCAACACCCTCAAAGTACACTGCCTCCACATTTTTTTGGGATTGATTTTCTTAAAGTTTCTTAAATGCTGATGAACAATCCTAAAGTGGATTTCTCTTAGATCGTTGCCCCTCTTTGTCACTGCTGTGCATGCCAGGAAGACTAGGTGCTTATTTCCAGGAACACCATGCCTGACAGGTTTTTACCTGGGCTGTTACTAAACTGCATTTTTCACCTGCTGGCCATCTAAGACATCTTATTTTTCACTGCTGTGACTTTCTCCTCCAGACTGCACAGACTGCAGATTGTCTATTCCTTTGATTCTGTCCTAGTCACAAAGGCACCTGGAAACAAGAAACCCAGAAGCAAAACATCAAGGTAGCCATGCATGTTTATCTCCCCGGCCTTGTTTCCTTCTTTCAGCTACCTTCTGGGTGAGGAACTCTGGCTGGTCATGGAGTACATGGATGGAGGCGCCCTGAGTGATGTCATCCACAAGACCTTCCTGTCTGAAGACCACATTGCAGCCATCAGTCGGGAGGTCAGCAATCCCATCTGTGCTTCTGAGGCCTTGGGCAGGACTGTCTGGGAACAGGGGCTCAGAACTGGAGTGATTTCCTGTGCCAAGCTTTGTTTCTGTGTGGCTGGAATGCTATGGGCAAGTAAAAGCATCTCAAGTGAACGGCCTGCCAGTGCCCCTGCACTCACTGTACTCAGTGCCAGTACTCTTATCTCCTGCTGTTGTACTCTCGCTCCACCTCTTGTATTTGCTGTTCCCCATCTTGCCTCGCTAAACTTTTTTCTGTCTTCACTGCATTCCTTGCCTCTAAAAGCAAAGGTGCTGGTGGCAGGATTTGAAACAAAGAGCAAAGAAAAAAGAGAGACTCGTTTCTCTCAGTCCTCAGCTAAGAAGGATAGGAGTGCAGCCAAAATGCTCTTTGCTTCTGAGCCCATCCACTGCAGCAGGAGTCATCCTGGCTGGTTTGCAGGGTACAGTCTAAAAGAGCAGGTGATCTTGCTCTTTCCAAAGCTGACGTGCCTTTCCTCAGAAAGGTCCTGCTCTGCCAGTGTTGGAGCAGCAAGCTCTTCCACTCAGTGGCATTGTGTTCTGCCGTTGCTCCCCATTCCCCTGGAGAGGGAATCTTTTCCATTCTTTGATTCTCTCTCATGTGATGAAATCACATCACTCATTTTTGCCCTCCTGTTTCTGTTTCCTCTCTCAGTGCCTGCAAGGACTGGATTTTCTTCATTCAAACAATGTGATCCATCGAGATGTGAAGAGTGACAACATCCTTCTCAGAACCGATGGCTCTGTCAAGCTGAGTCAGTAGATTCTTGGTCAGGTGCAGCGTTCCAGGGATGTGGGTGTGGGGCTGCTTGCAGTGACAGCCAGCTCCCAAAACTGGTGCTGATGGCAGCACAGGGACACCCGCTGTGAGCTGAGGGCACAGTTGCCACGTGCACAGAGATAGGACAAGGAACAAGAAGTCAAGAGTATTGCTGTCCTGTGTGTGTCCCTTCCAGAGGGAGGGAGCTACAAGTCTAAAGTTTCCAAAGAACAAAAGCCACTGCTGGAGGCAGTGTAAAAAATTGGGGAATTTTTTAATTTGCCATTGCCAGGAGATTGAACAGCAACTTTTCAAACCTCTACTGGGGAATTCTTTTGCTTGCTTTCCTAATTGCACAGAATTCAAATAAAACCAGTATTTTGCTTTCTCCTCAGCTGATTTTGGCCTCTCTACTCAGCTCAACTCTGAGCAGAGCAGACCATGCTTGGTAGTCGGAACTCCTTGGTGGATGGCGCCTGAAGTGGCGACAGGTCAACCATATGGCCCCAAAGTGGACATATGGTCTTTTGGAATTGTGGGCATTGAAATGTTAGAAAAAGAACCTCCTTACTGGGACCAAAGTCATGCCTCGGTAAGCAGCAAATACTCACTGATCCCACTCTCTTTCTCACCTGTCCCATGCCCTGCATGCCATTGGGCAAAATCCCATTGCCATCTGCTGGAACTACTTCCACCAAGGTCCCCTCTAAAAATGTCCCTGCAATACATCAGCATCTGCTGTAGATTTGGATACATCAGTGGGGGAACTCAAGCCTTACCACATGCAAACAAACTCCATTCTCAGGAAACACTTCCCTTTGGGTTATAAGTGGTTCCAGTTCTTTTGTCTGTGGAGATGGCCCCGGAAAAAGGAAACAAGCATCTTAGAACTTCTGTTATCTTTCCATAAATGAAGGAAGGAAACCCAAACCCAACAAAGTTTCTAAAACTGTAGTCTTTAGAGAGGAACCTAACCCAGTGTGCAGTTTCTTCTCACTGGGAAACATGCCTGAAACCTGGGCATGAGGGTGTAAAGGCCACTGAGTCTCTTCTGCTTCTTGTGCAGTGCTGCTGCACTGCATTTAGTGACCGTGTTTCTTTCACAGCCCAAGGCATGTTCTCTGTGTCACCAAGCCAGAGCCTGGTGATGTGGAGAGCCTGCCAAAACCTCCTGTTTGTTTCCTGGAACTTTCTGGGATAGGCCTACCACTAATGCATTGACTTGAGTAGCCAAATGAGCAGAGGGTGACCATAGGGATGGCACCTCTCCTTCTTCTGACCATGACAATTTTTCTTTTGCTGCAAAATGGGAAGCTGCAATTTTCAGACTGCTGAGAGACAGGGCTGCAGGTGGCACCTTTGTGCCCAACCAGACATTTCCATCCCAATACACTTGTGCAGGCATCCTAATGTGGCTGTGTTGAAGATGAGTTTGTAAATCTTTATTTCCTTACCTGGGGACTACCTAATGCATTTTCTTTCTTTTCTTCCAATTCCCATTGTTTTCAAGAACAGCAGAAAAAGCTTGATGAGTTTTGTTCTAAGGCACGTCTGCTTAAAGGACCAACAGGCACAGCAGAAATGCCTTTCATGTACTAACCCTTGAAATTAGTTAGTATAGCAAAGTCCCTCTTCCAAAAAGCCTCTCAAGCTGGTATGAATCCTCAGAGAAGCAAACGTGCTTTTGCTGATGTAGTTCCCACTAACTAGGTCAGTCAGTGAAATCAGCTGCCAAGGCAAGATCTGCGGGATGCTGGAAAAGCTGTGGTTGTATCAGGGTTTGGGTTTTTGGTTGGCAAAGGAAAGTCATCTCTGGGTCTCTGTCAGGGCAGTAACTGCTACTGAAGAACAGAGGTTAAACAAAGGGATCTGGGAGAGCCTTAGAGATGTGAAAGCAGCAGGTGGAGCCTCGTGGGTTTTTTTTCTCCAGGCTCGACGACTGATAGCCAAAGTAGGGACCCCAAAACTGCAGCATCCCAAGCTCCTCTCAGCTTTGCTGCGTGACTTCCTGAGCTGCTGCCTGCAGAGAGACGAGGAGCAGCGCTGGTCGGCCAAGGAGCTCCTGCAGGTAAAATGGGAAGGGGCTGCAGGTGAAAAGGAGGCTGAGGGATGGGCTCCTCTTCCACTCAAGTCCAAGGCATCAGATCAGCCCTCTTCTTCCTCACTTCCACTCTTGGTGCTCTTCAAATGAAAATGGTGAGGAATCCTGGACAGGTTAGGCTGGCAGGGCCCTGTAAAGCTCCTCTGGTCCAAGGGTCCTGCAATGAGCAGGGACATCTTCAAAGAGATCAGGTTGCTCAGAGCCCTATGCCACCTGACTTGGAATGGTTGCAGGGATGGGGCACCTTCAAGCTCTTGGGGCAACCTGTGCCAGGCTTGCACCATGCTCCGAGTAAACAAGGTCTTCCTTAGACCTACTCTGACTTGATCCCCATTTTGTTTAAAAATATTCCCCCACATCCTATTGTAACTGGCCCTGTTAAAAAAGATGTCCCCCACTTTCTTCAAAGCCACGCTGAATTCTTGGAAAGGGGCAATAAAGTCTCCCTGGGGCCTGTTCTTCACAAAGCTGAATAACTCCATCTCTCTCTACATTTCCTCAGAGGAGAGGTGCTCTGTTTTCTCTTTCTGTCACCCTCTTCGTTTTTTAATTTGGTGCTGTGTTCACTTTTACCTAATGGCAAAAGAATTGAAGTAGAGCAATGCAGCGTACAGAGACATTAAATGGTGGTGCAGGAACCCAAGGAAGCCAGTCCCAGCTGAGCAGTCAGAGATTTGGCTGTGGGCAGGAGGGGCTGTGGGGGTTCACTCTGAGCCTCTGAGTTGCCCTGGTTTGTGCCCCCCAGCCCACCCTTAGAGGTTTCTGCCACACAAACAGGGCAGCTGGGAGGGACTTGTCCCAGCCCCATCTGCTGCCTGGCACCTTCAAGCAGATGGGAACTGGGCCAGGGTTACTGCCAGGTTGTGTGGCAGAGAGGGAACTGCAGGGCCCAGTGCCCCTGGGCTGGCCCTGCTGGGAAGGAAGGTGCCAACCAGCACACGAGGGGCAGGGCATGGAAAAGCAGACACTGCTCTGTCTCCCTGCGGAAATCAGCACAGTGCCTGTCTTACAAAGAGAGGGACCAATGAGAGGCTTTGGAGTTTCCTGAAAAGAAGAAACTCCAAGGACAGAAAGCACCAATTCTAAAGCACTGGCAGGGCTAAAATCTCAGCAAGATTAAGACACCTATAGAAATCAATGAGTGGGATTCTAGGCCAGGTTTGCCTGTGATGGCAACATCGTGCACATAAAGATGGAGTTTTAGACGGTCCCATTGTTCCTCTTCCTGCATCCTTCTAGGGCCAAGAGAAATCCTGTGAAGCACTGAGCTTGGAAAGTCATGGTTCATTGTTTTTTGTTGATTTGGTTTTTTTCCCTTTGGGCAGCATCCATTTGTAAGATATGCTGAGCCTGCGTCCAGCCTGGTGCCACTGATTGTTTCAGTGAAGAGGAAGGAGACAAAAATGTGACAATCACATCAGGACCATTTATTTATTCCTTAACAGGTTTAGAGTAGGATTGTAGGTTACAACTAGGATTAGGATTATATTAAGGATTAGGATAATAATAAGGATAAGGATAAGGATAAGGATAAGGATAAGGATAAGGATAAGGATAAGGATAAGCATAAGCGTAAGCATAAGCATAAGCATAAGGATAATGATAAGCTTATGAATAAGGATAAAGATAAGGATAAGGATAAGGATAAGGATAAGGATAAGGATAAGGATAAGGATATGGATAAGGATAAGGATAAGCATAACCATAACCATAAGGATAAGGATAAGATTAGGAAAAGGATAAGCATAAGCATAGCCATAAGGATAAGCATATGAATAAGGATAAGGATAAATATAAGGATAAGGATAAGGATAAGGATAAGGATAAGGATAAGGATAAGGATAAGGATAAGGATAAGGATTGAGGTAAGGGTAAGGGTTAGAGTAGGATTGTCTAATAGGACTGCGGAGTAGGACTGAAAATCAATAAAGTTTCTGAAACCACAACTCACCTTGAAGATCCCCTTCCTTCTCACTCTGCGCATAAACTTGAGAATTCCTTCTGAATTGTCTGTTGTTTCTTAAAGGTGGAAAGTGAAACAGTGTCTTTGGCATGGTGTGATGGTGGGGAGGGATATTCTTCATTCATCCTCTGCAGACCAGACTGCCTTTGGAATATGGCCCACTGGTCTGTTTTTGGCCTTCTTTGGTACTTCTATTTGAGGCAGAAAGGGCAATGGCATTTGCAGGCAAAAGCAAAGGAAGAATGGGGCAGCCCAAACATCTTATGCAGATGCAGGCCTTCAGCTGTGACTGGAGATCATTGGGGCTCCTGCCACTTGGACTTGGATCCCTAAATGCAATAATCTCTTTGGCTGGAGGAGAGCCTTGCTCAAGTGAGAAAGCAGAAAGATCAGAGAGGGTGCTCGGGAAGGTCTCCTGTGGTGCAGAGCTGTCAGCGCCTGTGAGGTGAGAGTGGGCCTGGCCTTGCCCGGGCTGGAGCCCCAGCAGAGCCCCGGCAGAGGCCGGAGCAGCCTGAGCCCCGGCAGAGGAGGGCTGGAAGGAGGCCCTTGGAGCTGTAAGAGGCAGCAGCCGGGCCCTGGGTGCCTCTTGCTGGGAGCGGGCGAATCCTCCGCTCTCAGAGCCCAGGTGGCAGCTGGCTGCTGCTGAGGGGAAGCGCAGCCGTGCTGGGCACAGCCCGGCCTGGAGGCATTGGCCGTCTGGAGTGTGCCCAGGAGCAGGGAAAGGCCAAGGGCAGCTGCGGGCCGCTGGGCTGGCTGAGGATTCCTCTTCTTCTGCCGGCTGCCCTGCAACTCCTGGCAAAGCCAGCAGTGTGTGCAGCACTCTGGGCACCGGGGCAGGGAGCCGGGCTGCTCGGCAGGCTGGAGCACAGGGCAGCTCCTTCAGGCCCGGCACTTGTGCCAGCGAAGCGAGGCCAGCGTGAGGCAGGGACAGCTTGGCAGGGCCCATCTGCAGGAGCCAGCGCCTCACGCAGCTCTGGGAGGAAGCGCCTGCAATCCTGCAGTTCTACTCTGAGCCAGAGCAAAGGTGTGAGATGCAGAGTGTTTGGCAGAAATATTCAGGCCCACCAGGCCAGCCTGCTTTGTGCTCTCTGGCACACAGCAAGCGCTGTGCAATGCAGCTCTGAGCTGCTGGGAGAGAGGCAGTAGGGGATGTGCCTGAGGTGAGTCAAGGGGTTAGCTGAAAATGGAATTAGGGTAATTGAAAAGTGAGGATGAGTCGAGGGGCCAGCTGGGAATAGAATTGGGATAGTAGAAGATTGCATATTTTAGTTAAGATTTTAAAAAGAGGTAAGAAGCTAAGTTAAGTAATACAGCTAGCAGAAATCACATACCTTAGGTAAAGAGTACCAAATATATTAGGAACATAAAGCTAGGAGTGATAGGGATAGAGGAAGCATTTGTGAAGAAGCAGAGACCATAGAAATACCTTGCCTTAAGAATAATTGAACAGTTAGGAGAGGCTTGGACCATGAGCAGGTCAAAAGGTCTTGCCAACTGGCCATGAGAGAAGAGTTCACCATGAGGAAGACAGCTTTCTTCCTCCCATACAACCACTCCCTCATTTCAAAATCCCACCAACCCAGTTAAGGGAATACAATTGCGCAGCTGTATAGGATATTCAGCTGATAAAAATATGAAGCAGGCAGGTAATAATTACGTATTATGGGTCCTTAGAAACCTAATGTAAAACCTTTTCTGTAGAAATATAGAGCAGGAGTCTGAAACTCCTTGCACATGTCTTTGGAAACTAGTTCACATGTGTCCAGTGGTGCAATAAATACCCTTTTTTTCAACTATAATTAGTTGAAGAGTCATGTGTCCGTGCTTCAAGGGTTATGCTGGAGTAGTGAACTGATTTGGAAGGCAGCAGAAGAGTTTCAGCAGGCAATTTTTGGAAGAGGAGGAAGCCTCTTGTGACTGAAGGGAAAGCCATTTGGAATGGAGAAATGATCCCAAAGTCCATACAATTGTATCTTTGTGTCTGTCCTGGGTTGACTATGTGATGCTTTTATCCCCAGTCCTCCCATTCTGTTCATGTTGAATAATAATAAGTTTTGTACCTTTAAGAGTGTTCCAGAGAGTGAAGCGGGGGAGAGAAGAAGCACGCAGTTTGTTTTCAGACACTGCACTCACTCCTCCACATTTCTGCTCCTGACTGTGTTGTCTGCAGACAGACAGCGGGGCAGAACTCTTCTTTTGCTTTTTAGTTAGTGTTAGCTAGCTGAGGCAAAGAAGTTCCCTGGATTGTTTTTTTTTTCCATTTTCTTTGGACCTCTTGAAACTGCTCTGGACTGAACACCCAGGAGAGCACCAGCAGCTGCAGCTGTGGCCCACTGGGCTGGGCCTGGCCTGCGACAATTCCAGCACCGGAGGGACTGATCAGAGACTGAGTGAGCTGCTGCTTGAACCCGGGGTTTTCTCAGTTTGTCATCTCTTTTAGAGTGGCAAGGTGTCTCATTGTTTTGATATTGTTTTGGTTTTATTGTTTAATAAACAGGGTTTTTCCACCTTTCTCCAAGGAGGTATTTTTTCCTCCCGGACCTGTTGGGGGGAGGGGCCGATTGGATCTGCTTTTCCCACTGGAGCTCCTTTGGGGGATTCTTCCCCAAAGTTGCTCTGAACCTGGACAAATACATGAATTGGCACCCAATGCGCAGCTGGAAAAGGTGGAAAAAAGCCCTATTAATTGTGTGTTTGTTGTTGTTAAAGCAGTTAGTAGCCATGCTGCTTGGACCCCTGATGTCTCTGGTTGTGAAAGCCTTCGTGTGGCTCTGGGGTCTAGACCTTTTTGAGGTTTCAATACCTTTCTGGTCACTAGAATTATTGTCCATAACACGTAATTTTTACGGTAGAGGGGTACGGATTAGAATAGCTGTTGTGCTGGCCTTGGTGATAATGATTTATAAAGCGTTTACAAAGATACTGGCCTCTGTTTACGATATGTATGGTTTATGGTTTCTTCATCCTACCCTGCATCCCAATTCCAGTAGTACATTTTGGGAATTTATTAATAACTACACTCAGTCTGTTAGAGGAGGAGCCAAGAATGAGACTTTCCAGCCATCCCTTTCCCTCTTCTCCTTTGGATTGTTTATGTCACTTTTTGTGAATTTTCAGTTTCCCCTGAATGTTAAAGAGACCATCTTTCTGGTATTTAATCTGATAAGCTTCCTCTATATGGTCTGCAGCTTCTCTAGAATGAGGGCTGAAATATCCAGAGGAGCTGGTGAGACCCCTGACCCAGAAGCAGATGCAGGTGTGAAAAATCCTGAGTGGGGTGGAGAATGGGAAAATATAGGCCAAACCCTGAAGGAATTTTCTGATTCTGTAGACTGGGATTTTCTACGGGAACAAATTCAGAACGCAGCTGAGGTGGGGAAATACCTAAAAGAAGTGCCATGATGATTCTAAGGAGAAAAGGCTAATTGCAATAAGCTGGGCCCTGGCCTATGCTTATCGCACTTTGTTAGATAGTGTCGGGCAGCAGACAGAGGCAGGGGGGCAGGGAGATAAATCAGCTATCCCAGTCACTCAAGCTGTAGCCAACAGCCCAGGCTTGAAGCCAGCAGCCAAACCAGATAGTGAGCTTAAGCCAGCATCTAAACTTATGGCTGTTGCTACCAGTACTAGAAGTGGGAAACACACGGAAAAAACTAATCAACCAGTGGATGATGATGATGATGGTGATACAGGAGAAGGAACCTCAATACCTCCTGACATAAAATCAGGAGTCAAAGCAGCAGGTGCAAGATCAGACGCAAATATTGAGTCTTATTCCCTGAAGGACCTTCGTGGCCTACGGAAGGATTACACTCGAAGGTCTGATGAATCCATAATTAGTTGGCTGGTCCGTCTCTGGGATGCTGCAGGCAAGGCTACAATTCTGGACGGCACTGAAGCCAGGCATTTGGGATGCCTGTCACAGGATCCTGTCATAGACCAAGGAATGATGACCGGGGCTAACTTTCACAGCCTCTGGGAACAAGTCCTAAGAAGTGTAGCAGAAAGATACCTGTGTGCAGATGATCTCTATATGCAGCAAGCCCAGTGGAAAACCATAGAACAAGGGATTCAGCGCTTGAGAGAAATGGCAGTGGCTTTGATTGTCTTCTCAGATGATGGAAACACTGTAAATCCAGACTTGGTACCATGCACATCTGTGATGTGGAGAAAATTTGTACAACTTGGGCCACGAGAATACGCTTCTGCTTTAGCAATAATGAAGCGGGATGATGGTGAGGAGACTGTGCTGGATATGGCAAAGAAGCTCCAAGCATATGCAGACACTGTGAATGGCCCAACACATGCCAGAATAGCAGCGGTGGAAACACATCTGCAAAAACTAGAAGACAAGATAGAGGAGGGTCACAAGAAACTGAGGGAGGAGATTATAGAAAGCCTTCTCCAAATATCAGCAGTACAGATCAGAGGTTCTGGTACCCAATGCAGACGTTCCCCAGATGGCGAGAGAAGGTACATCCCACGAGCTGAGCTGTGGTTCTACCTGCGTGATTGTGGAGAAGACATGGGGAGATGGCATAGAAAACCTACCGCTGCTCTGGCACAACGGGTGCGACAACTGAAGACTCAGAGAGGAAGTTCCAAAAGGGAAGCAGCTCCAGTGGCCAGTAACCGAACTGTCACATATGATGATAATGACAATATTTTTGATCCCCTTGAAGGAACCTCCAAGACATATGCCCAGGGAAAGAAGGATAACCAGGTTTACAGGGGCCCTGCTTCTAGCCAGGTAGAGGCTGGGGAGAACCGTGTTTTTTGGACTGTGTGGATTCGTTGACCTGGCACATCTGAACCACAAGAATACAAAGCTTTGGTTGATACTGGTGCACAATGTACATTAATCCCATCGAGACATGTGGGGACAGAGTCTGTTTCTATTGCTGGTGTGACAGGGGGATCACAGGATTTTACTTTGGTGGAAGCTGATGTGAGCCTGACTGGAAATGAGTGGAAGAAACACTCTATTGTGACTGGCCCAGAGGCCCCATGTATTTTGGGCAGAGACTACCTTCGAAGTGGGTACTTCAAAGACCCAAAGGGACTCAGATGGGCATTTGGAATAGCTGCTGTAGAGACAGAAGGTGTCAAGTAGTTGAACAGCTTGCCTGGACTGTCAGAAAGCCCATCTGCAGTAGGTCTCCTGAAGGTGGAAGACCAACGAGTGCCAATTGCCACCTCAACAGTGCACCGCCGACAGTACCGAACGAATCGAGATGTTGTGATCCCCATCCACAAAATGATCCGTGAGCTGGAGAGCCAAGGGGTGGTCAGCAAGACCCACTCACCCTTCAACAGCCCCATTTGGCCTGTGCGAAAATCTGAAGGAGAATGGAGATTGACTGTGGACTATCGTGCATTGAATGAAGTGACTCCACCACTGAGTGCTGCCGTGCCGGACATATTAGAGCTCCAGTATGAGCTTGAGTCCAAGGCAGCAAGGTGATACGCCACTATAGACATTGCCAATGCATTTTTCTCCATTCCTCTGGCAGCAGAATGCAGGCCTCAGTTTGCCTTCACATGGAGGGGAGTGCAGTACACCTGGAACCGACTGCCCCAGGGGTGGAAGCACAGCCCCACCATCTGCCATGGACTGATCCAGACTGCACTAGAAAGGGGTGAGGCTCCAGAACATCTGCAGTATATTGATGATATCATTATGTGGGGGAACACATGAGCGGAAGTGTTACAGAAAGAAGAGAAAATCATCCAAATCCTCCTGGAATCTGGTTTCGTCATCAAAAAGAGCAAAGTTAAGAGACCAGCTCATGAGATCTAGTTCCTGGGAGTGAAGTGGCAAGATGGACAGCAGCAGATTCCTACAGATGTCATCAACAAGATAACAGCAATGTCTCCACCATCCAGCAAGAACGAGACACAAGATTTCTTGGGTGCCATAGGCTTTTGGAGGATGCACATTCCCAAATAGTCAGATCATGAGCCCTCTTTACCTGGTCACCCGCAAGAAGAACAAGTTCCACTGGGGCCCTGAGCAGCAACAGGCCTTTGTCCAGATCAAGCAGGAGATTGCTCATGCTGTAGCCCTTGGCCCAGTCAGGACAGGACCAGAGGTGAAGAACGTGCTCTACTCTGCAGCCGGGAACCATGGCTTGTCCTGGAGCCTTTGACAGAAGGTGCCTGGGGAGACTCGAGGCCGACCACTGGGATTTTGGAGTTGAAGCTACAGAGGCTCTGAAGCCAACTACACTCCCACGCAAAAGGAAATCTTGGCTGCCTATGAAGGAGTCCAAGCTGCCTCAGAAGTGATTGGTACAGAAACACAACTCCTCCTGGCACCCCGACTACCAGTGCTGGGGTGGATGTTCAAAGGAAAGGTTCCCACCACCCACCATGCCACTGATGCTACATGGAGCAAGTGGATTGCCCTCATCACACAGTGTTCCTGTACTGGAAACCTGAATTGCCCTGGGATTTTGGAAATAATTACAAACTGGCTGGAAGGTGAAAACTTTGGTCTCACTGATGAAGAGGAAGAGGAACCAGTGACACATGCTGAAGAAGCTCCACCATACAACCAACTACCACCAGAACCACAAAACGCTCTTTTCACTGACACTTCCTGTCGCATTGTAGGGATGAAACAAAAGTGAAAAGCAGCTGAATGGAGCCCCACATATCAGGTTGCCCAAGCTACCAAAGGAGAAGGTGGATGAAATCAACTTGCTGAACTCAAGGCTGTTCAGCTGGCCCTGGACATTGCTGAAAGACAGAAGTGGCCAAAGCTCTACACCGATTCCTGGATGATAGCCAATGCTCTGTGGGGATGGCTGGAAAGGTGGAAAGAGGCCAACTGGCAGCGTAGAGGAAAGCCAGTCTGGACTGCTGATGAGTGGAAAGACATTGATATCAGGGTAGGGAGACTACCTGTGAAAGTCCACCATGTAGATGCTCATGTCCCCAAGAGTAGAGCTAATGAGGAACACTGAAACAACGAGCAGGTAGATCAGGCTGCAAAGACAGAGATGTCAAAGATAGACCTAGACTGGGAACAAAAGGGAGAGTTATTCCTAGCTCAATGGGTCCATGATGCCTCAGGTCATCAGGGCAGAGATGCCACCTATAGGTGGGCACAAGACCAAGGGGTGGATTTAGCCATGGACAGTATTTCTCAGGTTATCCATGACTGTGAGATGTGTGCTGCCATCAAGCAGGCCAAGTGGGTGAAGCCCTCTAGTACGGTGGTCCAAGTACAAGTATGGGGACGCCTGGCAGATTGACTCCATCACACTGCCCCAGACACGCCAGGGCAAGCACTTCGTACTGATATGGTGGAAGCCAGCACTGGATGATTGGAGACCTACCCTATGCCTCACACCACTGTCCAGAACACCATCTTGGGCCTGGAAAAGCAAATCCTGTGGAGACATGGCACTCCTGAGAGAATTGAGTCAGACAATGGGACCCATTTCAAGAATGGCCTTATCAACACCTGGTCCAGAGAACATGGTATTGAATGGATTTATCATATCCCCTATCATGCACTAGCTGCCAAGAAAGTTGAATGGTGCCATGGACTACTTAAGACTACCCTGAAGGCCCTGGGCAGGGGAACCTTCAGAAATTGGGAAATGAACTTAGCAAAGGCCACCTGGGTGGTCAACACCAGAGGGTCCATCAGTCAAGCTGGTCTTGCCCAGTCTGAACCCTTGCACACAGCAGATGGAGATAAAGTCCCTGTGGTTCATATGAAAGGTATTTTAGGAAAGACTATTTGGATTAATCCCACCTCAGGCAAAGACAAACCCATCCGTGGAATTGTTTTTGCTCAAAGACCTGGTTACACTTGGTGGGTAATGCAGAAAGATGGAGAAAGATGTTGTGTACCACAGGGAAACCTAGTCTTAAATGAGAACTGTGTGTAAGGTTTCATTGTGATGTAGATGGAAATAAAATAAGGCTCTGTGAATTGGGCAGTTTTTCTTTATCTCTTCTATAAACCAATCTTCCCTCTGGGGAGACATCTGATGTTAATGGGCTATTGAGTGTCACTGCATGACTGATAAAATTGCATCATCCCATTGTGAGATGCTCTGCCCAGAGGGAGGAGCCAAGCATTCCACCCTGGATATAATCTGAGATTTTGGGACACCAGAACAGCCTTTCCACCAGATTCCTAGAGGCCCATCTGCCCCTTCCACTGTATTCCCTGAGGAGCAGCAGCCTTTTCCACTGGATTCCTAGAGGAGCAGCTGCCTTTTCCACTGGATTCCCAGAGGAAGACCAGGCCCATCTACACCACCACTGGATCTTCTGAGGAAGACTACAACCTTCTACAGGATCACTGCTCTAACAGAACCACATTTTCTGTAGAAAGACTGCAGGAGGACTGCAGCCACCATTTCAATTGGACTGCTACCAACACCCTGACCCACAGTGTGTCAGGTTGTATTCCGACTCTGTCAGTGTTGTTTTCTATTACTGCATTGTTTATTTTTTCTTTCTTCCCTAATAAAGAAATGTTATGCCTGCTCCCACATCTGTGCCTGAGAGCCCCCTTAATTTCAAAATTACAACAATTCAGAGGGAGGGGGTTTACATTTCCCATTTCAGGAGTGGCTTCTGCCTTCATTAGAAGACATTTGTCTTTTCAAACATAGACAAGGCGAAGGTTTCAAAGTTATAATACAAATAAAGTTTGAAGGAACAAATAAAATAAGAATTGGGGATGTTCAATTAGTTCCAGAAGCAGGGTGAGATTTATTAGGATGGGATTTACAGGTGCAGTTTGACATTGGAGTGCTCCCAGAGAAAGGGAAAATGGCAGTTAAGCTTCTCTGATTGAGGGAAGAAAATGAGGAGAAAATTCATGAGATGGTGTGGGCAAAACTGAAAAAGTGAGGTAAATTAAACATCAAACCTATAGTATTGAAAATACTTCATGAGAACCATCCAGTTTGGGTACGACAATATCCACTCTCCCTGGAAGGGAGACGAAGACGGCAGCCACTGATTCAGGAACTACTTGGGGACAGGACCTTAGAACCATGTATGTCCCCCCATAATACACCCAGATTACCAGTAAAGAGGTCAGATGGGACTTACAGGCTTGTCCAAGATTTGAGAGAAGTGAACAAAAGAACAGTGAATTGATACCCAGTAGTGCCTAACCCCTCTACACTACTGAGTAATATCCCCCCAGCACACCAGTGGTTCAGTGTGATAGACCTAAAAGATGCTTTTTGGGTGTGTCCACTGGCAGAGGAAAGTGGGATATATTTGCTTTTGAATGGGAGGACCCTGATTCCAGGAGGAAGCAACAGCTTCGGTGGACTGGGTTAACCCAAGGGTTTTCCGAATCCCCAAACCTGTTTGGTTAAGCCTTGGGAGAAGTAACACAACTCTTCTCCATTACATCTGAGATAAGCTCATCCGATATGTAAATTGTTTGCTTTTCTCAGGACAGGAAGAAAAAGACTTTTGGGAATCCACTATAGTGTTGTTAAATTTTCTGGGGAACCAAGGACCTTGGGTATCAAAAGGGAATCTTCAATTTGTAGAGATCAAAGTAAAATACCTAGGACATGTGATTTGTCAATGGAGCTGGCAGCTGAACCCTGAGAGAATTACGGGGATAGCCTCACACTCACAGCCAAAAACTAAGAGGGAAGTCAGAAGGTTTTTAGGCCTCTTGGGATATTGTGGGCTATGGATTGAAGGATACACACAGGCCATCCAGTTCTTGTATAAAAACTTAGTTGAAGAAGAGATTAGGTGGGAAAAGGACGATGAACAAAAGTTTGAAGTTTTGAAGCAAAAATTAGTCAGGCACTGAGTCTTCCTGCCTTAGACAAACCCTTCTATCTGTTTGTGCATATAGAAAAAGGGATAGCACATGGACTGTTAGCCCAGGACTGGGGAGAATCTGGAAAACCAGTGGCCTATTTATCAAAATTACTAGACCCTGTCAGCCAGGTGTGGCCAATCTGCATTCAGGTGGTGGCAACGACCTCCCTACTCCTAGCAGAAAGCAAAACATTAACCTTTTGGGGGAAAATTGAAGATATATATCCCAAACTCAGTAAGGAGTATCTTGAGCCAAAAGGCTGAGAAATGGCTCACTGATTCTCAAGTGCTAAAGTATGAAGCCATCATAATACATAATGGTTTAGAGCTAATTGTGAGTAATCAACTCAACCCTGTCCAGTTCTTGTATGGAGAACCAGGTGAGGAACTAATACATAATTTCCTAGAGGTTATAAACTATCAAACTAAAGTAAGAGAGGACCTGACAGATCAACCACTCCAAGGTGGAAAACAATTGTATATCAATGGATCTTCACGGGTAATAAAGGGGCACAGGGTATCGGTGTACGCTATAGTGCATGAAGGGTTGGTAGCCAAAGAAAAGAGAAAGTTACCTTCCAACTGGTCAGCACAAGTGTGTGAGTTGTATGCCCTAAAATGAACTCTGGAAATATTAGCCCAGAAAAGGGGAAAAATATATACAGGACTGAAAATACGCTTTTGGAGTAGAGCATGGCTTTGGAAAAATTTGGGAAAGGGGGGGCTATTAAATTCAAAGGGAAAGAGACTGATTCATGAAAAAAACTATTTTAGAAGAGTAAGAAACCTTAAAATTACCAGAGGTGGTAGCAGTGGTGTATGTTAAAGGGCATCAAATAAAGGGTGACTCAGGAGGTGCAAGAGAAGAATTTAGCTGATTTAGAAGTTAAAAATGCAACTGAATCAGAGACAGAAAAACTAATAATAGTATTAACACCCATGAGAGAAATGCAAAAAGTCCCGGTATTCAGTGGGAAAGAAGAGGAAGAACTCCTTAAAATAGGAGCCAAGAAAGATAACAAAGGGAAGTGGAGATTAGCAGATGGGAGGCAAATGTTGAATAAACTTTAGCCAATAAAATGCTAGAAGGCATACATGGAACAACACATTGGGATGCACAAGTGCTAAGTGATCAATTCCTAAGGGAATGGGGCTGCATGGGAATTTTCAGAATAGCTAAGCATCTGAACAATGTGTGATATGTCAACAAGTCAATAAGAAAATCATGAAGAAAACACCCAGGGGAGGGCGAGAACTACCCTTATGGCCCTTCCAAAACATCCAAGTAGACTTTACTGAGCTTTCCCAGGTACAACGGTGGAAATTTTGGCCAGTGATAGTAGAAGAGGTGACTCATTGGGTAGAGGTGGTACCCACTGTGAAAGCCAATGCCAATGTTGTGAGTAAAACACTTCTAGAATCAATCATTCCCCAATATGGGATGGCAAACAGGATTGATTCAGACTGGAGAACTCATTTCACATTGAATATATTGCAGAAAATTGTTCAGGCCCTGGGAGTAAAATGGGAATTACAACTCCATGGCATCCACAGAGTACTGCTCATGTTGAGAGAATGAATCAAACTCTTAAAAGAACTCTAGTTAAGCTAATGATAGAAACCAAAATGTCATGAATAAAAAGTCTCCCTTTGGCCTTATTAAGAATTAGAACCCAACCCCAGTTAGATCTGGGGGTGTCACCCTATGAAATGATGTTTGGGTTACCCTTCCTGACCTCACCCCAAAAGGTTCCCACCTGTGAGGGAAGGGAAGCCAATGCCAAGAAATAAGTTTTGTCTATAGCACAAACCTTAGAAGGGCTAAGACATAAAGGGGCAATTCCTCAAACTACCACCCTGGATTTCAGAATCCATAATATTATCCCTGGGGATTGGGTGATGATCAAGCCATGGAGAGATCAGCCTCTAACTTCTCAGTGGGAAGGTCCCTTTCAGGTACTGCTCACCACTGAATCAGCCGTGCGAACTGCAGAGCAGGGATGGACTCATGGCAACAGAGTCAAAGGCCCAGTAGGAGAACCCAAAGAGTGGACTGTAACATCAGGCTGGGTGAAACAAGATTGACTCTCAAGCAGAGACTGAGAGACAACCAGAAAAACACCAAGACGCCCAAAAAGTGGAGTCAAGCTTCCACCAACCAGCTCGAGAAATGTCTTCCTGTTTTCATGGGTGAGAAATACCAGCATCTTTTGAGGGGAAGTACACAAGGGACTGTAAAAGGTAATGGGACAGCTTCTTCTAGAAAATAAGACAAAAGGAGGAGGGCAAGATCAGGTTGGCCTCTTTGTTTGCTACCAAGAAAGCTCCATAGCCCTGCTGCAGGCAGCAACCCCATAGGCATGGTAAGGTAGGGACAAAAGGCCATACCAGACCTCTATAATTTCTCAGTTGTCTTTTAATTTTACAGGGATTGGAGGGCAGAACAAAGTTGGCCTCTGTACTCACCCCTAGGATGCACTGACTATGGGTAGCAGCCACATAGGCATGGTAGGTGGGAGTCAAAGCCATACTGGACCTCTGTGATGCCCTTTTGTCCATTCCAAATAAGTGTGTCTAAGGAAAACCTGAGATTTTTTCTCCTGTTCCCACTGTCCTTGCCCACATCAACAGATGCTGGTATGACCCATTCAAGAGAGAGAAAGTTTTTACTTATTTGTTCAAGGAAAATGACTTATAGAAAAAGAAAACAATGTTTGTTATTGATGAGTAACCATATAGTTGGCTCTCACAATTAAGGGGTGAATATTAAGTATATGTCAAGAGACATTTTGTAGATGTATAGTTATCCTCCCCTCCCCCTTGCATTGTTATCACAGCACAGCCTCAGCAGCTGGGGCATTTGGGAGGGTTGGCTTGTTACTATGGCAGCACCTGACCTCCAATCAAGGTGTAAGACAGTGATCTCCACCACTGGACAGTGAAGGAGTCGATTGACAAGACTTTGGGAGGGGCTAGAGGTTTAAAAGACAGAACATCCATTTTGTAGATGAGCACATGTTGACTAAATCCTTTGCTCCTGGTGCTGTATTCTTTTCTTTATTCAGTCTTCTGTGATATTTTGATAAGGTCTTAATGAAGCATTTAAATTTTTGAAAGTAAAAATAGTTTCTCACATGGGGTTGGGGAATGTGATGCAAGGTTGTCCACGCTGGGTCAGCTCTCAAGATACAACTTCACTGACTTGACCAGACCTCCTTAGGAGAGACCCTGGATCAATATCAATCACAGAATACTGCAATCACCTCTTGTATAATAAGAACAGCAATAAAAGACACACTTTAGGATAGGAATACATATTTCTTAGAAGCTCTTCGAAATATTTCTTCATAACTGCAAAAGGAAATCTTTCTGCAGAACTGCAATAGAGCATAGGAAAATCAAGGCAGATTGATGGTTTGTCAGAACATGTGTGATCCTAATGAGCCTTGTGGTGCATTTGGAGCTGTGCCCAGGAACCTCAGGGCCTGAGAGGAGATTGCATAAACATTTCCAGGAGTCACAGTCAGAGGAAACACCCAAAGTGTCACAAAGCATGAATGGGTCTTGCTGAGGTCCATCCCCAACAAAGGCTCCTCATGGACTGCTTCAATGAGAGAATTGATGGCCAGGATGTTACAAAAACCTCTCAGAGATTCAGAGTGTAGAAAGGAAAATCAAAAGTACCTTAAAAACCTTGAGTATCTCAAAGTACTAATGAGCCCCACTAAGTGTCAATACTAAGCTCTCAAGGGACTCGTTAAAGCAGATAATTAGGGCCATGATTACAAAAACCTCTCATAGAGTCTATATCAAAAGGGCAACACCAAATACCTTAAAATATCTGAAGTACCTTGAAGCATTAATGGCCCACTGGGTGTCATTACTGATAAAGGCTCTCAAGGGAATAATTAAAGCAGATTATTAGAGGCTGTGACTGCACAATCTTTCTCATAGAGTATGTATCAAATGGGAAACACCAAATACCTTAAAATAACTGAAGTACCTGGAAGCATTAATGAGTCCCAACTAATGCTGCAAGAGATAGAGAATCTCAAGGGACTAATTACAGCAGATAATTGGAGGCCATGATTGCACAAACCTCTCAGAGACTCCAAGGCAAAAGCCAAACCCAAAGTCCTTTGAAACACCTGCAGTCCCTGCAGGGAGCATTCAGAGGCCCAGGGCCACTGCAGAGCAAGGCTCCCCAGGGACTCCTTCCAGCAGATCCTTGAGGCCACTGGGATGTGGGCTACGGGGGGATGCTGAGGGCAGGACAAGGGGCTGACAGTGCCCAGCCTGGCTGTGGCTGGGCCAGGAGGCCCCAGGGCCTCAGGACAAGGTGTCTCCTCACAGCCCTTGGTGGCACAGACCCTGCTGTGGCCCAGGGCACAAAGACTTGGCTTCTCTTTGTCCCCACCTGTCATCACTGCCTGGGGCCTGGAGACATTTTCTCAGTGGTGTTCCTCGGTGGGACCCATTAAAAGTCCAAGAAACTTTGGAGTTGGATTCTGACTTGGAGTTCTGGAGAGGTTTCTTCAGCTCCCTCTCAGGGACTGATGTTCAGGGCCTGAGCACAAAGCCCCAGAGGCTCATTAAAGTCCTTGTGCTGTGTCTGTGCTGCTGAGCTGGGCTGGGCTCCTGGCACAGAGGCAGCTCCTGGTAACCAAGAAGAGCTTCAAACGCACATTTCTCTTGATGAGCAGCTTTTCTGCCAGCCCAGCAGGGCTGGGGCACTGCCTGCAGCCACCCCGGGCACAGCACAGAGGCACAGAGAGCTTCAATCAGTCAGGGCTGGGAAGGTGCTGAGAAGTGCCTGGGGCAGAATCACTGCCAGCTCTTGGCACAGGAACCTCTGGCTGCAGGACAATGCAGCTGCAGCTCCTGGAGCCATCTCCTAAAGCTGGAACATCCCAATGCCTACAGAACCTGTGAGTACAACCCTGATCATTTCTGGTGTAGGGGAGGTGAAATGCTCTTTAAGCTCTGACATGCTGAGGGGTTCTGCTCAGTCACAGAATATTTACAAGTCAAGGATTTTGATAGCAAATAGGGTATTTCCTAAGACTTTTTATTCAGTTTCCTACTATTGGTGAATGTCAGGAAGGGAGGGTTAAATATTAAAGGTAGTATGAGTTATTAGTTAATATTTTGCCAATGCCTGAGACATATAAACTGTTCCTTTTAGTGATCAATAGGTTCACAGGAGATCCCTAATTTGGTTTTAGCCACTCTGTCCATAGACTGCAACAGCATCATCTTTGCTGGAGCCATCAGGCTCAGTCTGAGCTGTCCTTTCTCCAGACTGCAAACAGAACCTGCCCCCAGCCAGAGCCCTGAAAACAGGCAGGGTTCTGTAGGGCCAAGCAAAGTGCACAGAGATTTGGAGTCTGTGAGTGCTGGCAGGGAGAGATCAGGCACAGGGAAACACCTGCAGGAGGGAAAATCACCAGGAAGAAGAGAGAATATCAGGCAATAAGAGCAAATAAAACACAGAAATGTTGTGGCAGGGAGAGATTAGAAAAGTCCACAGGATCCCCTCCAGTGCAGCCCCTTCCTCTGAACAAGCCCCCTCCCCCCAGTCCCCCAGCCCAGCCTCTGCCCTCAGGGCCGGGGCTCCAAGGCGTGCAGCCCCTCCTGTGCAGGCAGAGCTGCAGCAGAGCCGTGGGGCAGCTCTGCAGCCCCGGGCCCAGTTCCCTCTGCAGAGCACAGGGCTCGGAGCAGCTGCCCAGCACTGGGGGCTCTGGAGGGGGCACAGCTGGCTCAGGGTGATGCTGTCCCCAGTGCCCGGCTCTGGGCAATGCTGTCAGTGCAGCCAGGGAAGGAGCTGCATCTCCCTTCATCCAATGTCTTCATAAGGACACTTGGAAGTCTCCATGAGATTTCAGTCCAGGCTGGGAGCTTCAATCCAGGGTGCAAACCTGTCCTAGAGCATTTCTGAGTTATAAGATTGATGGGGAAAGGCAGAGGTGTTGTGACACTGGAAATGTTTCTGGGTTGTTGAAGGAAGCAGTGTGAGTCGTTGGCTACAAATTTGGAGCTGGGCTGTGGTGGATCCATCTTCTCTAAGAAGTACCTGGGGCATTTTTGAGGAAAACAGGGAAAGCTGATTGAAGTCCACCTGAGAATGGTTAAAGCCAAGAGAAACTCTGAACAGGTCAGAATGCCAGACCATCTCTCCTCACTCTTTTCTCATCACTTTGCCTCACAAAACTTGCTGTTCTTCCTGATTGCAGAAAGAATGTTGAGGGTTTCATATATCCAAGAATACCAGGAGAAACATGGGAGGAGCTCAAATAGAAAACCTCAGAACTCTTAAACACAGAAGCAAGTCTGTGTGTGTAAAAGTGGAGGATGTGTGGGAAATGGCTCTGATTTTGGTTACAGACATCTCCTCTAAATCTTCACTGTCTTTTATACATGAACAGGACTCCATGGCCAGAGAAAGAAAATGTCCAACAGCAGCTCCATCAGGCACTTCCTCCTGCTGGCACTGGCAGACACGCGGCAGCTGCAGCTCCTGCACTTCTGCCTCTTGCTGGGCATCTCCCTGGCTGCCCTCCTGGGCAACGGCCTCATCATCAGTGCCGTAGCCTGTGACCACCACCTGCACACACCCATGTTCTTCTTCCTGCTCAACCTGGCCCTCGCTGACCTGGGCATGATCTGCACCACTGTCCCCAAAGCCATGCACAATTCCCTATGGGACACCAAGAACATCTCCTACACTGGATGTGCTGCTCAGCTATTTTTCTTTATGTTCTTCATCTCAGCAGAGCTTTTCCTCCTGACCATCATGTGCTACGACCGCTACGTGTCCATCTGCAAACCCCTGCACTACGAGACCCTCCTGGGCAGCAGAGCTTGTGCCCACATGGCAGCAGCTGCCTGGGCCTGTGCCTTTCTCAATGCTCTCATGCACATGGCCAGTACATTTTCTCTACCTATTTGCCATGGCAATGCCCTGGGCCAGTTCTTCTGTGAAATCCCAGAGATTCTCAAGCTCTCCTGTTCACACTCAAACCTCAGGGAACTTGGGCTCATTGCTATTAGTTCCTCTTCAGCATTAGGCTGTTTTGTGTTCATTGTTTTCTCCTATGTGCAGATCTTCAGGGCTGTGCTGAGGATTCCCTCTGAGCAGGGACAGCACAAAGCTTTTTCCACCTGCCTCCCTCACCTTGCTGTGGTCTCCCTGTTCATCACCACTGTTATTTTTGCTCACATGAAGCCCCTCTCCCTGTCCTCCCAATCCCTGGATCTGGCCCTGTCAGTTCTGTACTCGGTGGTGCCTCCAGCCCTGAACTCCCTCATCTACAGCCTCAGGAACAAGGAGCTCAAGGCTGTAGTATGGAGACTGATGACTGGATGGTTTCAAGAACATTAAACTGCTGACTAATTTCTACAAATCACTTCTAATAAAGTAATTTTTGATACTTCTTGGTTCCATTTTGAAGGTTCTTTCCCTTTGTTTTACTTTTTTCATATTGTCCACAAATAAATGTCATTGTTTGTACCATTTCTCATTTTGTTTCTCTTCACCTTCCTTGTGGCCACAGACTGTGTCAATGAGGGGCTGCACTCTTGGTGCATGTAAAGGAACTAAAGAATCTCCCAGCAGAGTTTCCTGTAGAGATGCCCTTTTGTTTCCTTCTCTGAAGCTGCAGCAGCAATGTCTGTGTGCAGAGCTGGGGGCAGATCAGTGCTGGCCCAGCAGCTGTGCCCAGCAGCAGCAGCATTTGGTGTTGCCAGTGCTGCTGCCGTATCCCTGCCCCGCTGCCCTGGTGGCCCTGGTGTTGCTGCAGGGCCTGAGTGCTCTCAGGGCCGGGCACAGCCCTGGGGGTGGCAGTGCCGGGGCTGCAGCAGGGACAGGCAGGGATGGGGCAGCGCTGACGCCTCAGCCCAGGGCCTGGGGGCTCCAGGCTCCTTGCCCAGGCTCTCTCAAGAACACGGCCAGGCCAATGCTCAGCACAGAAAAGCCCCGTGAGCAGCCCCAGGCTGGCCGTGGGCAGGCTGGGGGCAAACAGCATGGCTGGGGCTCTGCAAGGGCCCTGGGGCAGACGGGAAGGAGCAGCAGAGCAGGGGCTGATCCATCCCCAGTGCGCTGCACAGCCAAGGGCAGCGTCCCAGAGCATCCTCATGCAGCTGCCAACAACATCCCCCCTCTGCAGCCCTGGCCTCTCCCCCAGCTCACACAGGTGCCCCATCCTTGCAGGCACAGACACGGCAGCACTGGCTCAGCAGCCCCTGTTTGCATTGCACACAGCAGGGGGAGCACCCCCATGCTCTTGTGTGGGGACATGAACCTGAGGGAGCAAAAATGTCATCAGTCCCTGGGGCCAGCAAGGGCTGGGGGACACCAGGGAAACCACTCAGCTTTGTCGTGGCCTCTGCAGTCAGCCAGAAAGTTTGTTCCCATCAGCTGGGAGTTTCCTGTCCCACTGCAGACGCTGTTGCTCAGAGACAGGGCTGCCTGGCAGCCACACCCAAACTGCCCTGAGCATTTCCTTGGCTTCACCTTTGCTTTCTTTACTCTTCCCTTGTCCAAATTTCTTCCTCTTGCCCAGCCCTCTTCCCTCCCCTGCCAACAGCACATCCCTGTTTGCCCTTTCCTCTCTGGCCCCACTCCCCATTGCAGTTCCTGACTTGGCCCATGGGAACGTCCCTTGGGCAGCAGGATCATCATAAAAGTGCTGCAGGAATTGTCTGCAGGCTCCTGCAGTGCCTGGTGCTGCTGCCTTGCCAGAGGCACCCCAGGCCAGGGGGGCACATCTGAGCTGCTGTGTCTGGCTCTGGGGCTCCCTGTTCTGGGCAGTGAGGAGGAGCTGCAGAGGCTCAGCAGGACTGACAGGATGGGCTTTGGGGCTCGCAGGAGAAGCTGAGGGACCTGGGCTGCTGGAGCTTCTGTAGAGGAGGCCCAGGGCTCATCCTGCAACTGCTCCAAGGTTGGTTTAAGAGAATACCAGAATCAGTAAGGTTGGAAAAGGCCTTGGAGATCATCAAGTCCAACCTGTGCCCTGACACCACCTTTTCTCCCCTGAGTCTTCTTTTCTCCAGGATAAACAGCCCCACCTCCTTCAATCACTCCTCACAGCTCTTGTGTTCCAGACCCCTCACCAGCCTTGTTGCCCTTCTCTGGACATGCTCCAGCCCCTCCATGTCCTTCCTAAATTGGGGGCCCCAGAACTCGACACAGCACTGGAGGTGCTGCCCAACCAGTGCCAAGCACAGGGGAAGAATCCCTGCCCTGCTCCTGCTGGCCACACCATTCCTGATCCAGCCCAGGAGCCATTGGCCTTCTTGGCCACCTGGGCACACTGCTGGTTCATGTCCAGCCTGCTGTCCATCAGTCCCTGCAGGTCCCTTTCTGCCTGGCTTCTGTCCAGCCCCTCTGTCCCCAGCCTGTAGAGCTGCAGGGGTTGTTGTGGCCAAAGTGCAGGACCCGGCACTTGGACTTGTTAAACCTCACCTTGCTGGATTTGGGCCCTGGATCCAGCCTGACCCGGGCCCTGTGCAGAGCCCTCCTACCCTCCAGTGGATCCACACTCCCAGTCAACTTGGTGTCACCACGGTTCCATGAGGCCTCCAAGTGTCACAATGTGCCTTTGGTTCCATGGGACCCTTGATGTCACAAAGTCCCTTGGATCCTTGGGCCCATGCAGTGTCACAATGTCCCTTGGTTCCCCAAGGCCCTGCATTGTCACAATGGACCCTTGGTTCCATGAGGTCTGGAAGTGTAGCAATATCAATGTGATATTTTCTGAAAATTCCCTTCGCCAGGATTTCTTCTCCTGGCAAGTTGAGAAGCCTCAGCTTCTCCATGTTTTGCTTCTCTGGAATGCGGTCTGAAGATTGTTTATCCAAACATATGAATAGTTTTAACTTAATGACCAATCACCATCAGCTGTATTGGTCTCTGAGGAGTCAGTATTGAGTTGTCATTATCATTCTTGTTAAGCCTTCTGTCTGTATTCTTCTTTTTTTATGTATAGTTTTTGAAAAGCATAATATAATATAATACAATATAATACAATTATTATATAAATGATATAATATGATATAATATTATATTATATGATTATGATATGATATGATATGATATGATATGATATGATATGATATGATATAATATAATATAATATAATATAATATAATATAATATAATATAATATAATATAATATAATATAATATAATATAATATAATATAATATAATATATAATATAATATAATATAATATAAATCAGCTTTCTGAGAACATGGAGTCAGATTCTCATCTCTCACCTTGTCCTGAGCACCTCAAAAACACTACACAGCACTGCTCTTCTTGGTTCCATAGTGTCACAATGGCTTCTTGGCTCTGTGCTGCCATGTCGTACACAGTGTCACCACAGTCCACTTAATTCCACCAGGCCCCGCAGTGTCACAATGGCCCCTTGCTTCCCCAAGGCCCTGCACTGTCACAATCATCAGAGAATCTACGAGGCTGGAAAAGACCTTAAAGAGCATCAAGTCCAACCTTGGACCCAACACCACCTTGTCACCCAGACCATGGCAGTGAGTGCCTCATCCAGTCTTTCCTTAAAAATGTCCAGGGATGGTGACTCACCCACCTCCCTGGGCAGCCTGTGACCTAAAATTGTGCTGCCCAACCAATGCCAAGAACAGAGGGAAGATCACTGTCCTGGTCCTCCCCGCCACACCGTTCCTGATCCATAGGAGTGCCAGGGGTTGGATAAGGGAAATGGTGGGGAGAGGGTGAGGGCAAAGTGTTATTGATTGTCAGCCATGAAGAATCTTGATTTTCATATCTATTCAGACTGCTATTGACAGTCAGAATAGATATGAATAGAATCAGACACTATTAGAATGTGCTAGAGATCAATACCAACTGGACATAGCTGATACCAATTTATATTCAGGAAATGAACACTAAACAGGACAAAACAGTTCTCTCTGCATTTTTTTCAACATAGTATATTCACTTTGAATGCACTTCTGAAATCTATCTAATTAACCACAGAAGAATCGAAAACTTAAATTATTCCCGGGGCTTTTCTTTTTCAAGAGTTTTGCATAAATATTTATGAGCCTTTGTCACTAAATTCCAGAACTGAAGAACTCAGTTTTACACTAGAGGAGTAAAATTCAAAAGCAACCTCCAAGTGGCTGACGATCCATCACCATCACAGCAGCAATGAACAGAAACGGGCACAGCTTTGTGGCTGCTCCAGCATGGGCCCTGGGCCTGGAGTAGGAGCAGCTCTTGAGGTCCCCAAGGCCATGTCTCTTGTGCTGCCCTGGGCAGATGGGATGGCAGCAGGGGCTGCAGAGCTCTCAGCACCTCAGCCCGAGGGGAGCAGGGCAGCCAGGGAGCCTCCTTTGGCCTTGGCCAAGCACCTTCCCCCATGGCTGGGGCTGAGTCCTGTGGCAGCTGCAGCTGCTGCTCTGCCCTTGCCAGGGGCTGAGGCCGTGGGGCAGTGCCCAGACCAGCCTGGCCTAAGCAGAGCTGTGGGGCCAGAGCCGGATGGGCTGGGCTGGGCTGGGGAGAGGCCCTTGGTGCTGCCCAGAGCTCAGGGCAGCTGGCAGAGCTTGCAGGGAGCTGGGCTGGGCTCAGAGAGCCGGGCCCAGAAATCATCAGTGTCCATCTCAGCCTGGCTGAGCGTGCAGGGGCAGGACTCAGGCCAGGCCTTGTGGGGCAGGGCTAGCGCCTATGCAAGGCATTGCAAACAGGCAAGTGGCCCAGACAGGAGGCTGCTCTGTGCCCTTGGTGGCATGGACAGAGCAGGGAGGGGGCCCGGGACATTTGTCAGTGCCAGCCTCTGTCCCCATGCGTTGGCAGGCCTGGCTGCTGAGCCCAGCTTTGGCCTGGGCTGAGTTTGGCTGTGGCCCAGCTCCATCCTCCTGCGGGGCTCAGGGCCTGTTCCCGGCCATGGCCAGCCCTGGCTGCCTCTCTGCTGGCCCAGAGGCCGGCAGAGCCCAGGGCAGGGCTGTCTGTGCAGCCCCACAGGTGCCAGGGGCTCTGCAGGAGCTGGCAGAGGCTGCCCAGCAGGGAGGCCATGGGGCACAGAATCCCAAGGCTGCTGTGGGCACCACGGCACAGGGGCCGTTCCCAGCCGCAATGCTCCTGGCCTGGGCTGGGCCTGCACAGGGTCTGGGCCACCGTGGCTGGGCCAGCACAGGGCCACAAAGGGGCCACGCAGCCGCCACCAGGGCTGACAGCAAGGCCAGGCACACACAAGCAATTGCTGAGCATGGCCTGCGCTGGCCAGGCCTGACTGTGCCAAAGGCAGAGCTCAGCTGTCCTTGGGGCTGCAGCAACAGTCCAGAGCCCAAAGAGCCTCCATGGCTGTGCTGGAGACCAAGGCTGCAGGAGGCAAATGCAGGGCTGCTGTGGAATGGGGAGGGCATTGAATTCCAGCACACACCTCAGCTGATGATCCTGGGCCCTGTTTCAGACTGGAGCAGAGCAGATGTTGATGGGACAGGAGCCCTGCAGGGCTGCCCGGGACCTGCAGCTTGCAAGGTGCTCTGCTTTCCCTCCCAAGGTGCTCTTGGAGAGATCCAATCCCAGCTGGGCACCTCAGGGCACAAGTGGCACTGCCTGTTCTTGGGCACACAGCTGATATCTGCCTGGAAAGGGGCACAGGTTTTAATACTTGTTAGTTTCATAATATACAAGAAAATCTTTATTTTCTGTGTCATTTGAGTACTCTTAAGGAATGGCAATGTTTTCCCACGGGAAACAGGGTTTTCCTGAATGCGCTGGATTCTACTTCTGATGGCAGGAGAAGAAATACTCATCTTCGCCTCTGCCTTTGCCACCAACATTCACTCTCGTATTTAATGACCCCTTCCCTTCAGGTGTTCCCAGCTCTCCTGTTGAAATGGCCATGTCTAAGAACTTCTCTTCATTTATAGCAGCTCCATCTATGTCCTTTCCATCGCTCCCAGATTTTCTCATCCAGACGCTCTCTGGTCATTCAAGTGCCTCTCAACTGACTGGTTTCATGCTTTGAACATGAGGGAGCTGTCA
The DNA here is from genome assembly GCF_047830755.1 of Zonotrichia albicollis. NCBI lineage: Eukaryota > Metazoa > Chordata > Aves > Passeriformes > Passerellidae > Zonotrichia > Zonotrichia albicollis. The sequence goes on along the minus strand of NC_133827.1, from coordinate 1,579,293 downwards.
AATCTTTCTGAAGTTTAAATAAATATCACATTAGATAGCATCCTAATTGTGTTTATATCTATCATAGAATTACCATTTCTTGTGTCTTTGTCCAAAACTCTTGCTATGCGATAATCCCTGGGGAATGGTGGACATGTCAGATGGTGCTGGGACATCCCAGAGATCCGAGGGAAGAGCTGTGATGGTTATTAAACTGTTCAAATATTCAACTTGTGTTTGTTGGCAAGAAACCTTTCTGTGCCTCTGAGTGTCACCAGCCCCTGAGCTCAAAGGACACAAACCTGATGAGTTATGGTTCCCACGGCAGGAGCTGCATTTGGACCTTGGCTCTGCACAGGAGAGCTCTTCATCCCCTTTCTCTCTTTTCCTCCCTCTGGGCACGGAGGGATATCCTGACTTAGGCCTGTGACGCATGTGTGCAAAGAGCAAATCTGGGCAGAGTTGGGGCAGGGAGGGTTTGCACGGGAGGATCTGTTGGGATCTGTGCCGGGCACAGAAGGTGTTTTCCATTGCTCTGAGATGTCTGCTGTGCAAAGTGAATTTAATACCCAGCAGAGGACTGATTTTGGCATTTGATTGAGATGTGTCTTCCCTTGGCTTTGTTGGCTGAGAACAAATGAACATCCTTCTGTGTCTCAGGCAGCTCCTTCTCCAAGGAAAGCAGGTGGGACTTGGAGCAAAGGAGCTGAAAGCTGCAGGTGCAGCCTGGGCTGGAGGGAGCTCAGATTTACACAAGGCTGCTCTGAGTGCCAGGGCTTGGATGGGGGAAATGGTGGGCTGGGGATAGGGACAGAGTCTGATTGATTGTCAGCCATGAAGGGTCTTTTGTCGCAGACAACGTATGAAAAATCCTTTCCTTAGGAGTTTTCCTCCTGGGAAGCTGAGGGGCCTCAGGAACAAAATGTAAACAATGATTATCTGCTGCTATGGAAGGCAACATGTGGATCTTTGATTAGTCTCATGTGGTTGTTTGTAATTAATGGCCAATCACAGCCCAGCTGGCTTGGACACAGAGCTCGAGCCAGAAAACTTTGTTAAAATTTCTTTCTTTTCTCTTTTTACCTAAGCCTTCTGATGAAACCTTTTCTTCTATTCTTTTAGTGGAGTTTTAATAAATTATGCATCATGAAATAATAAATCAAGCCTTCTGAAACATGGAGTCAGATCCTCATCTCTTCCCTCATCCAAGAACCCCTGGGAACACCATCACAGTCTTGATTTTCATATCTGTTCCAACTACATGAGGAGGTACATGGATTCAACATCAATTGGAGATTGCTATTAACAGGGGAAAATTAAAAAACCAAACAGGACCTAAAAAATGTTTTCTCATCGTCTTTTTAAATGGAACATATTCAGTTGAATGCACTTCTGAAATCTCTCTTTGTTAACCACACAAGATTTGGAAACGGAAATAAAATTATTCCCAGAGGCTTGGCTTGTTCAGGTGTTCTGAATGTTAATGAGCCCTGGGACACTGAATTCCTGAACTGAAGAGCTGAAGGCTGAACAAGCCTCTGCAGCAGGAAAATTCAGCAGCAGCCTCCAAGGTGCTGAGGATGTCAGCAGCCCCCACTGAGGCCATCCCTGCCCAGAGACCGTGGGGGAATAGGCAGACAAGGAGAGCGTCCCTGGGGCTGGGGCAGCACAACTCAGAGGCACCAGTGGCTCCAGCTGGGCAATGGAGTGTGGAATGTGGCTGGGAAAGCCCTGCCGGGGTGTGCCAAGCAGGACACACAAGCCCTGACTCTCATACACTAAAAATCTCTATGAAGGAGACATTTTAAAGGAATTACAGTTGTGTGCTCTGAGTTGAACTCACTGGAGAAGTACCATCAAGAGATTCTTAGGAGCTCAAAACAACAAAACAGCCTTTACTGGGAACTTGACAAAATCAGAGAAACTTTGGCAAAATGTTTATTATGACATTGTAGGGGTTTTGGTTTGTTAATTCAAGATTTTTCTAATCTTGAGATTTCTTAATTAACGAATTGATGAGTGTGGTGGGTTTTATTGTCAATTAATTATTTATGGGTTTTTTGGTTGTGAAATAGCATTGCAAGAAAGGTGAAGTAGGCTCAAAATTTTTAAAGGCTAGAAAGTAAATGTTATTAAAAGTAACTAAAAGAAAAAGGTAGTAAGAATTTAAATAAACTCTTTAGAACACTTTTTTTTACATCTTTATTTTTACTGACAATGTAGAGAAACTAAACCTAAAATTTCTAGTTATTTACTATTTCTAGAATAGTCTTTTTTTAGTTTACTTTGGGAGACAAGTTTTTCTTGTTAAGGTTATGGAGATTCTTTTACAAGAGTAAAAATTAGCTTTTTTGTGATTCCTAATTTTGTCATGGATAACAGTAGTCTGGGGGACTTTGTTATTGTGAAGTTGTTTTTATTGCCAGAAGGTTTTTAACAGCTAGTTGATGGCCCATGTTGACTTATGGGGTATTGTTTTAAAAATAGTTCTTTAAAGGTAAAAGTTTTCATAATTTACTTTTAAAATTATTTTTATCTCAGAATACAGATCTTCTCTTGGGAATACTGGATTACTTTTTTTTCCCCTGTTCAAACTTTTTATGTATTTACAGTTATTTTAACAGTTGTTTTCTTTTAGCATGGAGGTTTTTCTTTGATATTAATTAGAATTTTTTTTAATAGTCTTATGTGTTTGATTAAAAAATAGTTTTTTTGGGATTTAATTTCTTTTTTACTGACTTTGATTGTTTTATGTTGGTTTTTTATATGCTTGCATTTTGTTTTTCTTTTACTCGAGGGAGGATTGAAGTATTGAAAGGATTAACACCAGACCTGTCAGTAGCTTGTGGTTGAAGTTGTGGTTGCGTTGGGTTAGGATTGGTTTTATGGTTCGTTTTTGTGGGGGTTTTTGTTTAATTTTAGTTGTAGGGTTAAATTTGAGTGGATTGTAGGTTGTAGGAGTTTTTTGCTTTAATGGTCTTGGGAGGAGGGGACTTGATGGTAAGATTTTAACAGCTGTGCCTGACTTTGTTCTGGTTGGGGTTCTGTAGCCTTTTTTGTTTTTCTGTTTGGTAGTTGTTGGGGTTTGGTTTGGTTAGAATGGGGCCGACTGGGGCGGGGGGGGGGCAGCCTGGAGAGGTGGGAAGGGGCTCAGCCGATGGCAGAGTTGCTTGGTTTGGTTTGGTTTGGTTTGGTTTGGTTTGGTTTGGTTTGGTATGATTGAGATGGGGGCTGGGGCCAAAGCCTGCTACTTCTTTGTTGACTGGGAAAGAAAGAGGAGGTTCCTGGCCTTTTTCGTCTTTAACATATGTGTTTCACAGAGGCATGTTCAGTATCTTGGTGGTTTAACAGATTTTCAGTTACATAAAAATTTTATATTACTTTTCAAAATTCTTCCTTTGTCAAACTATGACAGACATTCAACAATCAAAAAACTCTTCTCAAATCATTGACTTGGCCCATTCAACTTCACAAACTCTATGCCTGTTCAATTTAATGTTAAACAAAATTTGCAAGAGAAACAGAAGAAGAAAAGGACAGAAAGAGAGAGAGGCAAAAAAGATACAGAGAAGCACACACAGAGCTACCAACTCTTGGATTCCAGCACTGTTCAGATGAAAATTGCAAGAGGAGGTAGGGTCAAGATGTGTGCTTGCCTTGTGGTCAGCCTTAAATACCCCTTGGTCTCCCTGGACCCTTTCCCCAGTGGGACTTGGGCTCATTTGGTCACTCAAGAGCTGGGCTGGGGCTGCAGAGGTGGCTGTGGAGCATTGCCTGTGCTGTGCCAGGGACTGGCAGCCACTGCTGGGCTGGGATAGAGGCTCAGGGGAGATTGGGGTTCCAGGGCAGGGAGAGGCTGGACCTGCCCATTCCTCCCCACCACGTGAAATGTTTTGAGCCAACAATCTCCTGCAGTCTATTACAATTGGGAATGTTGGAGGTAGAACCCCAATTCTGGCCATGGACATCTGGAGGATGAAGGACAGTTCTTTTCCATAGAAAGGAAAGCACACAGCCCCAGTGTTTGGAAGGCGGGTGAGAGCCTCACTAGGCCAAAGCCAGCCAGACTTGTCAGGAATGTCAGATTTTGTCTGGGAGCTGTCTTTGCACATAGGGAATTCTGGAGGTGGAAGCCCAATCTCAGCCATGGGTTCCTGGAGAAGCAGGACGGTTCTTTCCCATAAGAAAGAGAGCACAGAGCCTTCCCCAGTGCTTTGGGGACAGAGGAGACATGAGCCTTGTGAAAACAATTCCAGCCAGATTTGTCCTGGCAATATTCCCATGCAAACAATCCCTGGATATATGGAAATTTGGAGGTGAAATCCAAATTTTGGCCAGGGGTGCCCAGAGAAGAAGGAGAAATCTTTTCCGTAGGAAGGAAAGCATGGAGCCCCAGTGCTTCAGCAGCAGATGAGGAGAGACCCTCAACATGCCAAGGTCAGCTGGACAAGTGTAGGGGACCCTGGGAGGCCAAACCAGCCAGGTCTGTTCTGTGTTCCCTTAGTTTTGTGGGGCCCCAGAGTGTCACAATGGTGTCTTCAATCCATGAGGTCCCACAGTGCCATAATGGTGACTTGTTTCCATGGGGTCCAGCAGTAACACAATGGACCCTTTGGTTTGATGGGGTCCCACAATGTCACAAAGGCCTCTAGGTTCCATAAGGCCCCACAGTTTCACAATGGTCCCAATGATTCCATGAGGCCTTGCAGTGTCACAATGGTCTCCGTGGTTCCACAGGCCCCACAATATCATGTGACTCCTCTATTACATGAGCCCTCCAATGTCAAAATCGACTTTTGGACCCTGGGGGTTTGCAGTGTCACAATGATTTCCTTTGTCTCCACAGTGTCACAATGGACCATTGATTACAGGAGGCCACTCAGTGTCACTCTGGATCTTTGGTTTTACACATCCCTGCAGTGTCACAATGAACCCTTGGTTCAATGGAGTTCCACAATGTCACCATGGCCCCTTGGTTCCATGCAGCCCTGCAGTGTCACTATGGTCTCTTTTGGTTTCCCAGTGTCACAATGATGACATCAGGCCCTGCAATGTCACAATAGACCTTTGGTTCCATGCAGCCCTACAGTGTCACAAAGGTCTCTTGGTTTCACCAGGCCCCACAGTATCACAATGGTCCTCTTGGTTCTGTGGGGACTCCCAGGGTCACAGTAGTCTCACTGGTTCCATGAGGCCTCACAGTGTCACAATGCTTTGCTTATTCCATGGATCCTCATGGCATCAAAATGGTCTCCATGATTCCGTGCGTCCCCTCAGTGTCACAATGGTCTCCATGATTCCATGGTGCCCTTTAGTGTCACAATGGTCTCCTTGGTTCTGTGAGGCTGTGAAGTGTCTTAATGGTGTCTCCATGATTCCATGAGGCCCTGCAATGTCACAATGGACCTTTGGCTCTATTGAATCTTGCAGTGTCACAAAGGCCTCTTGGTTCCAGGGCACCCCAAAGTGTCACAATGGCCTCCAGAGTTCCATGAGGCCCCATGGTATCACAAATGGATCCTTCGTTTGATGGAGCCTCTCAGTGTGACAATGATCCCTATATTTCATGGAGTCACACAGCGTCAGTACTGTCCCCTTGGTTGCATGAGGACCAGCAATGTCACAGTACTCTCCATGATTCCATGAGGCCCCACAGTGTCACAATGGTCGCTTGGTCTCACAGGGCCCCACAGTGTCACACTGGTCCCTTGGTCTCACAGGACCCCACAGTGTCACAATGGTCCCTTGGTTCCATGGGCCCTGTGCTGCTGCATTCACCCCTCCCCTTCTCAGGCCATCCTGCCAGCTGAGAAATGCTCCTTGGGCCTCGGCCTTGGCCAACAGCCCCTGGGCTCAGCTCCTCTGCAGCTCATCACAAACACTGTCTGCTCCAGGCACTGCTGCTGCCCAACCAGCTCCTGGTTCCTTTAGCAGCAGCCCTGGGAACGGGTTTTGTTCCCTCAGTGGCACAACATCGCTGTTCTCACACCGCCAAAGAAAGCTGTTGATGCCAAGTGCGGCCAGGATGAACCATTGCTGGGACTGAAGCCCCTCTCTTGGGGCCCTGCAAACAGCGCTCCAAAAGGAGCCCTTGGAGCTCTCCTGGGCCAGCGACTCCCTCTGAGTGGGGCCTCTCCCAGCCGGGAACTCTCCCGTTTGCTGCACTCGGGGATCCTGAACAACGACAGAGCCTGGGTTAGGGTTAGGGCCGATCCCCCCACTCCTTCAGGCTCAACCCTTTTGCCCTTTGCTGGGGAGATGCCAAAGGATCCACAGTGAGCATTTCCTGCCCTCAGGGGAATTGCTCACAGGTGTCTTGCACTGACTCTTTGTGTCTGTGTGCACACACGAGTGCCTGTGCTGGGGAAATGTGGCAGAAATGCTGCTCTCTGAGGGGCTTGAGTGCCTTGGATAGCTGAGTCAATCAGGCCTGTAAGAGAGGTTACATCATGACAAATAAGTTAAATGGTATTAAGAGGGTTTTTTTTGCAAAGTTTACTATGTTATAAGCTAAGTTGAATATTGTTTAATGTTATTCCACTATTAAATCCTTAAGTCACTGGTTGTAAGTGAGGTTAAATGCTGTTAAGCTCTGTACTTTTCCTAAATTTTGAAGTTGAATATATCAGTTAAGGTTAAGGTATCTGTGAAGTCCCGTTAAGTTTGACCTCTGTCAAGCTTTTATTTCTTTATTCCTTTTATCCTTGCCCTCACTGTCCTTGTGTCTCACACACACTGGGACAGTTCTCAGCTCATTTCTGGTTTGATTGCCTGGATTCTGTTTGGTTTTGTTGTTGCTTTGTTTCCCTGGTGTGCCTGAAGTGTCCAGTCAGGAGCAGAGTGACTCTTGCCAAGGAACTTTGTGCTGCTGCCCCTTAATATTCAATCTGGTTTCTGCTGATCCCTTGCTGGGGATTTTTTCAGCGCTCTCAGCCCCTTGTTCGTAACAGGGTGAAGGAGCCCTGGCCCCGGCTCTGGCCCTGGGAGACATGGGGATGCTGCCGGGGGGTCCCTGTCCCCCTGTGCCACCCCCAGGGCCCCAGCCCCCATCCCCGTGTCAGGCTCTGGGGTCGATCTTGTGGAACATCCTCTGGGGGAGGCTGCGGGGCCGGGGGCGGGGGGACCTGGGGGCACAGGGGGGGACCCTGCTGTGCACGAGCAGGGTTGGACTGCTCTGGGGGGAACTGTGAGGGGGGCCGGGGCAGAGTGACCTCCCCAGGGACCTCACACAGCCCCTGTGATGTCACACAGACTTCCTGTGATGTCACACTGCCCCCTGTGATATCACACAGCTCAAACTCTGAGATGTCACTCTGTGATGTCATGCAACTGCTCTGTGGTGGTGGTGTTCACAGGGGTCCCAGGACAAGGGAAGATATGAGAATCTTGACTCCATGTTTCAAAAGGCTGATTTATTATTTTATGATATATACTATATTAAAAGAAAATTATATATTAAAACTACACCCAAAGAATACAAGAAAGTATTTCATCAGAAGGCTAGCAAGGAGTAGAAAAGAATGGAATGATTATAAAATCTTGTGACTGACCAGAGAGTCTGAGACAGACCTGTGATTGGCCATTAATTAGAAAAAAACACATGAGACCAATAAAGTTGCACCTGTGGCATTCCACAGCAGCTGATAATTATTGTTTACCTTTTGTTTCTGAGGCCTCTTAGCTTCTCAGGAGAAAAATCCTGGCAAAGGATTTTTCATAAAATATGTCCATGATACTCTGTGATGTCACAGAAGACTCTGTGATATCACAAAGTCACATTGTGACATCATAGTCTGTTTTATGGTGTCCCAGCCAGTTCTCTGATGTTAGTCAGTCACCCAGTGATGTCATAACCCACTCTCTGGTGTCCCAGAGCCACCCTCCATGATGGCAGAGTCTGGTCTATGGCGTCACATCCTACGCTATCATGTCACAGCCACCTCTGTGATGTCACAATCTCCTCAGTGATGTCGCACAATCCTCTCTGTGATGTCATACTGCCACTCTGTAATGTCACCGCACACATTTTTACCTCAGAGCCCACTCTATGATGTCATACACTCATGCCACCATGTCACAGCCTGCTCTGTGATGTCACAGTATCCCCTCTGTGATGCTGTAGCTGCTCAATGACCTCACACACAAAAATCTGTGATGTCATAGCCCAACCTGTGACCTCACACAACCCACTCTGTGCTGTCACACAGCCCCTTGCTGACATCACAGCTGCTCTGTGCCTCTATGACACAGCCACAGAGGAGCTGCTGTGACACAGCCCCCTCTGGGACATCCCACAGTCCCTGCCTGTGCTGAGCCCCTGTGAGCTCTGTCTGTGCCCTGCTGGTGTCCCTGAGGGGCCCTGGCAGTGCCCCAGCCCTGCTGGGCTGTGCACAGGAGCTGCTCCTGGCCAGAGCTGTCTCTCTGCAGCGCTGCCCTTGCCAGGAGCTGCCTCTGGGCCAGGAGCCCGGCCCAGCTCAGCAGCACAGACACAGCACAGGGACTTTAATGAGCCTCTGGGGCTTTGGTGCTCTTTGCATCAGACCCAGTCCCTCACAGTGTGCTCAAAGAACTACTCAATAACTCAAAGTGAGATTGAAGGATTGAATTTTTTTGTACTTTAATTGGATCCCTGTGAGGCACAAGACTGACAAAGTGTCCCCAGGTTCCAGGTAGAGGAGAGAACTGGTTGCAGTGATGACAGCTGGGGACAAGCAAGGGAAAGGTGTCTCTGATGCTGAGGAAACCTGCGGCTCTGCTCCTGCAGGCTGTCATCATCCCCTGTCTGGCCCCTTCCTTTGCTGACAGCTTTGCCTCCTGCCTGCCTCTGCCCGCCCACACAAAGCCTGGGGCTGCTCCAGGCTCCTTCTGGGGACGTGCTGCACCACAGCCCTGCCCTGCCAGGGAAATTCCTTTCTCTTGGTGTTCAGTCTGGGCATCACCAGCTGCCTTGGTGCAATTTTTTTCTTCTCATGCTTATAGCCTCTATGAAGAAAAGCTCCAGAATCTCACCCTTCCATCCCTCCCAGGCTACTCCTGTTCTGTCCTCAGTCTCTGCCCCACTGACCCCAGAGCTATCAGCTTCTACATCCTGGTTATGTGACGAGGCCTCCATCCTGGAAGATATTGTGTCCTCTCCAAAGTCTGTGAAAATGGAAAAATAGTGATCAAGATTATTTTATCCGAAATCTTGCAGTGACGGAAGGTCAATATCTTTAAATTGAATGGGGGTGGATTTACATTTGTAAGAAGGAGGAAATATTTTACAATTATAAGAATGGCACAAAACCGCAACAGTTATTCCAGAGAAGTGGATTTCCCATCACAGGAATTGTCTAGGAGCAGGACAATTTGTGCAGCCTGACCCAGTGAAACCCTCTCATCCCCAGGGACAGAATTCCCGTTCTGTGGGTTCTCTGATGTGCTGGGTGCCCTCACAAGGCTTCTGGCCAGAATGTTGCTGAGGGCAGCCAGGCTGCTGCAGGGGCAGTGACCTCACAGCCATCACCATGGCAGCCCTGTCCCCAGGGCCTGGCTCTCTCATTTCCTCTGCCCCTGCCTTGGCTCTGCTGGCATGAAGAGTTTTGTCATTAATATCTTGTCCCCAAGGTGCTGAGGCCAATGACTTCCCAGTCAGGCTCCTGGAGCAGAAGTGGCTTTTCAGAGCCCAGCCAGGAATGAGCCCTGAGGCAGCAGCTCTGCAGTGGTGGCCACCAGGCCGGGCTGCCAAGGGAGGCTTCTGGCCTTGGCCTGCAAGCAGCTGCTGCTGCCAGGGTGCCTTTGGTGCCTCAGGCTCTCCCTGGCACAGCTCCCAGCATGGCACTCTGCCCTTGTGCCCGAGCCCTTCCCTGTGCTGGGGCTGGCCTGGGGCTTTTCCTGCAGCGGGACCTGCCCTGCTCATGGCACAGGAAAGGCAGTTCCTGCTGGAGAAGGAGGCTCTGCCTGCAATGGGCTCCAACAACTCCAGAAAGGCCCTGTTGACTTCAAAATTGCTGCCTAGAGAACTATATTCTAATAATTGTTATAGCTAATGAACTGTGGAGTAAATGAATGTAGTTAAGTTCTTTCTTCTAATCATGATTAGAATCAATTAGAGGAATATTTATATAAATCTATCGGGTATCCCATCATTAACTCTGTGGGACAAATTGGGTTAAAGGTTCAATTCCACCTCTCCAATCTTTTATACCTTTGACAAAGTCTGGGGCTGGGATTGGATCCAGTCGCTCCCAGTCTCCTCTCTTTGAAGGAATTTTAGAAGCCTAGGAGCCCTGCAGGGGTTAGAGGATCTATGGTGGCTGTTCAGTGTCATTTCTCCACCTCATGATTTAGCAGAAGTTTTTCCAATAAAGAAATAAAGCCTTTGCCTGAAGCTCCCTCTGTGCCCATGACAGGAACCTCTGTGAGTGTCTGGGACATCCCGGCTCTTTGGCAGCCTGGGGACTCCTGAGATGTCACCGTGGAGCCTCCATGAGTGCCTGTGACAGATCGGTGCCTTTGCAGCCCAAGGTCCCCTGGGATGTCATCATGGAATGGCTGTGACTGCCTCTGACCACAGGGCTCTTTAGCATCCCAGAAAGCCTGGGGAGGTCTCCATGGAGCCCCTGTCTGTGCCTGTGACATTCCAGCTCTGGAACAGCCTGGAGCCTCTTGGAAAGTCCCCATGGATGCCCTCTAAGGGTCTGTGACAAATCTGATCCTTAGCAGGCAATGATCACCAGGACCCTGTTGCTATGGTCAGTATCCATGGCAACCATTACCAGGGCCCTGTTGCTATGATCAGTCCCTTGGCAGCTCCATGGAGACCCAATGCCAGGCGTGGTTGCCATGGACACCAGCTCAGGCCTGCAGCCACTGCCCGTTGCCATGGCAACCATTGGCAGCCCCATCCCCAGGCTCATGGGATCCCAGAACCACAGAATTGGCTGAGCTGGGAGGGACCCATCAGGATCCTCCAGTCCAACTGCTGGCCCTGCACAGGACACCCCAACAATGCCAGCCTGGGCCTGGCAGCGCTGGCCAAACGCTGCTGGAGCTCAGAGAGCCCTGGAGCTGGGACCCTTCCCTGGGGAGCCTGGGCAGGGCCCCAGCAGCCTCTGGGCAAAAACCTTTTCCTGACATCCAACCTGAGCCTGTTCCCACTCAGCTGCAGCCGTTCCCTCCACTCCTGTCCCTGGGCACCAGAGGGAAGAGGTTCCCACAGCCCCAGCCAGGGACCCACTCCCAAGGCTGTTGCTATGGCCACCAGGGCTGGGAACAGCTGGGATGCCCGGTTTCCATGGGCCAGGGTTCAGGAATGGGATTCCCCAAATTCCTGCTCCTGCTAAAACTGCGCTGCCCTCACTGCCCTCCCACCTCTTGTGGAAAGAACAGAAGTCAAAGATCCCAGGCCGGGATAGGAAAAATTTATTGGGAACAGCAACGAGATAAGGAACAAACAAGAACAGAAATAATACTGGTAACAGAAAGGATAAAATAAAGGGAAAACTACAACACAACTGGCTGTCTCTTCCTGGCCTCAATTTTCCACTGCCTGGAAAGGACACCCTTCTTCTCAGGAGAGAGAGAGAGAGAGAGAGAGAGTCCCTTTCCTTCCCTCTGGCAATGTCCTGAGGTGGGAGAGAATATAATGATATGGTCATGCCCAGACCCTCATGTGTTTTTTCAGAGCCACATCATGTCCATTGGCAGGGGCAGGAAAAGGTACAAGTGTTTTCCCAGACTGGATCACGGGAAACATCCAGGGCTCTGCTTAACATGGGTCCACCATGGGGGTTGAAGCTGGAGCAGTGCACAAAGCTCCTCCTGCACTTGGGGCATTGGCAGAGCTTACTTTACCGGTGCCTCCTTTGATGTCTGGTCAAGTGAGAGCTCCGGGTGAAGCTCTTCCCACACTGGGGACACTCATAGGGCCTCTCCCCAGTGTGGATGCGCCGGTGCCTGATGAGGGTGCAGTTGTGCTTGAAGCCCTTCCCACAGTCGGGGCAGCAGAAGGGCCTCTCCTCTGTGTGAATCTGCTGGTGGCAGAGGAGACTGGAGCTGGTGTGAAACTTCTTCCCACACTCAGGACACTCGTAGGGCCTCTCCCCAGTGTGGATGCGTTGGTGGGTCACAAGGTGGGAGCTGCAGCTGAAGCCCTTCCCACACTCCTCACACTCGTAGGCCCATTCCCCAGTGTGGATCATCTGGTGGCTGATCAGGGTGCTGCGCTGCCTGAAGCTCTTCCCACACTCCAAGCACTTGTGGAGCTTCTCCCCATCATGAAGCTGCTCCTGGGCCATCAGCTCCAAGAACTGGCTAAAGCTCTGTCCACCTTCCTGCCTCTGGGTAAGTCTTTCCTCCTCAGAGCACCCTGGGCTGGGTTTGGAGCCCCTCTTCCTGCAGGATCTCTGGGGATTTTCCTCCCCATTAGAATTCTGCACTGTGGAGTCAATCAAAACAGCCTCTTCCATGAGGTTCTGCCAAGGAAATTTTTCCTCCCTGGTCTCCATCATCAGCTTTTTGTCTGGGGAAGGAAGGAGAAGGAGAAGATGGGATTTGCCTCCATTCCAGAAGGAAGGGGAAGGAGATCCCCCCAGTGCATCCCCGGCAGGACGGTCTTGGCAGCAGGGTTGTCCTGCAGCCGGGGGCTGTGCTGGGCTGGGAGATGGTACAAGAGAGAGGGGGAAAGGGGCACTGACTTCCTCCTCACCTGCCTGGGTGTCCCGGGGCTCCTTCCTCTTCCTCGCAGCCTCCTCCTCCATCCAATCAAGGTTTGGGAATGGGAAACCCTGTTCTGGGAAGAAAACAAAGGGTGCGCACATTGTCTTTTGTTCCGGGATCTGTGTTGGGCTGGGAGATGGAGCAGGAGAGAGGGGCAAATAGGAACTGACTTCCTCCTCACCTGCCTGGGTGTCCCGGGGCTCCTTCCTCTTCCTCGCAGCCTCCTCCTCCATCCAGTCAAGGTTTGGGAATGGGAAATCCTGTTCTGGCAAGAAAACAAAGGGTGTGCACATTGTCTTTTGTTCTGGTTTGAAGGCAAACCTGGGGGAGACTCTAAGCGAGAATTACGGTTTAATAAGAAAACAAAGGTCAAGGCAATGATACAGAAACACTGCCTTGAAGTGACAGAGTCAGGATATAACCTGACACCCTGTTGGTCAGGGCAGTGGCAGCAGTCTCATTAAATGGTAGCTGCAGTCCTGTTGGAGTGATGAACGTGATTCTGTCAGAGCAGTCATCCTGTAAAAGGGTCTGGTCTTCCTCTGAAGGTCCAGTGGTGGTTATGGAGCTCTTGTCCTCTGGGAATCCAGTAGGCAAGCTGCTCCTGGTATTGAAAGCCTCAGCTTATATCCAGGTAGGAATGCTTGGTTCCTCCCCCTGGGCAGAGCATCCCACAATGGGATGATGGAATTTTATCAGTCCTGCAGTGACACTCAATGGCCCATTCACAGAAGATATCTCCCCTGGAGGGCGTTATCAGGGCTGAGTCATGGAAGAGATAAAGAACACTGCCCCACCTGTTTATAACAGTTAATGAAGACGGGGATTGAAAACCTGCATTTGGTTACATCTTGCATGGCAGCCTGAAACAGTGGGGTAATCCCTGCTCAGGGGGTGAACACCACCCCCCTTACCCAAACTGGCTCAGGTGTAAAACCCCCACCCCAGGAAGGCCATACACACAGGGGACAATGTCACACTTGGCCCCCTCCAGAGGAGGTCGCAGTCCCTGTCACTCCCTTACTCTCTCTCCTCTTCTCTTTCTTTCCATCTCTCTCTACCTCATGTTTACTGTTCAATAAAATCCACAATGGATTTGGTCTTGTTAAAACATTAACTGGGGCAGAGGCATCTCTCTAACAATTTTCTTAACCAGACTGCAAAATTATTTTGGCATAGTGAGTTCATGGTTTCTTTGACCCCAAGTACCTTTGACAACAGCATGGTTCCCTCAACTGAGGAGGGTGTGGTTCTGTCTGGAAGAACTCTTGGAAACTTGGACGCAGCTTCCTCTGAGCGACCTATGGGAGAACTGATGAGAAAAATGGCCATTGTGGTTCTGGAGTGTAAAGAAAATATTTTGGTGTCCTTCCTTGAAAAGTTGGTTAAAATCACAGGAGGAAAAGGAGCAAATGATAGCAGTGAGACTGACAAGGTTCATTCACCCCACGATGAGGAACACAAGGCTGGTGAAAGTCCCAGAAGAAGCCCAGCTCAAGCAGCTAAACTCCTGAATAACTCCAAAATTCCAAGTCTCAAGGGCTTTTTCTAATGTGAGAATCATTATCCTGTTCATCCCTGTCACCTTTGTGACAGCTACTAAGAGCTTCCACTTCCTTTTAATAATGTATGTATTGGGCTGAATTTGCACTTTTCTTTTATTGAAAGCTGCCAGCAGCTGAGCTGGAGCTGTGCAGGAACCAATGAAACTTGGAATTGACACAGAATTGCTTCTATTTTCAGCTGGTGCTACAGCGGCCGTGGGGCAGAGGGGTGGGAAAGGGGGGTCTGGGGTGGGAGCAGAGGAAATGCCGGGGCCAGGTTCTGAGCACAGGGCTGAGCACACAGAGATGGTTTTGTTCTTGCTGAGCTCGCACTGAGCCAAGGCCTGTCCTGCCCCTTGTTTGGCCACGCTGGGGAGGGGCTGAGGGTGTGGGGGAGGTTGGGAGGGGACACAGCCAGGACAGGGGACCCCAGCTGACCCCAGGGCTACCCCAGACCATAGGACATCATCATCTGTGTATAATTAGGGGGCGGACAAGGAGGAAGGGGGGGCACTTGGAGTGAGGAATTTTGTCTTTCCAGGTAACACTTAGGCAGGATGGGGCCCTATTTCACTAGCACCAAACACACAGACACTAACTTAACTTAAGACACAGGCTAATTAAGATAATGCAAATTTGCAAAAATTTTCAAAAGTATTAGATAGGCAAAGCAAATTATCATTAGTAAAAAATTCCAAAAGGGAAGAATTTGAAATTATTATCACACAACTCTCCATTTCTGGCTGCAGGCTCTGGAGATTCTATCTCTGCCTTCAGTCAGGGTTGCATTGCCTAACATGTCTTGGTACCAAATGCTGCTTTCCAAGGCTGGACCGGTGTCTCAGGTTTAGCTGGCTGTGTATTCAATTACCATCTGTTACAGGTGGGGCAATTATCATCTGTTAATTAAGCAGTTTACTTTATCTCTTCCTCAAGGAATCCTCCCTCCAGGGAGATATCTTCTGTTAATGGGCTATTGAGTGTCACTGACAGAAATGACATCTTCCCATTGTGAGAAGCTCCTCCCAGAGGAAGGAGCCAAGCATTCCTACCTGGATATAATCTGAGAATGTGAACAACAGAGTCAGCCTTCTCCCACAGGATACCCAGAAGAGCAGCGTTCAGCTCCACTGGATCCCAGAGGAAGACCAGGCTGATTGACACCACCAGTGGATGTTCAGAGGAAAACTCCACCCTTCTACAGGATCACTGCTCCAACAAAACCACCTCTGTCACTCCAGGAGCACTGCATCCACAATTAAACAGGAGTGCCACCAACACTCTGACCCACAGAGTGTCAGGTTGTATTCTGATTCTGTGAGTACTTTTTTAGTACTATTAAATTTGTATTTTTAATTTTCCTACTGAAGAACTGTTATTTGTATTCCCATAAATTTTGCTTGACAGCCCCTTATTTTGAAAATTAAATTCCAAGGAAAGGGATTTACATTTTCCATTTCAAGGGAGTCTCCTGCCTTCCTTAACAAAAACCTCTGTTCAAACTGACACAATACCCCGGAACACCCAGGCAGGTGAGGAGGAAGTCAGTGCCCCTTCCCCCCCTGTCACCTGTTCCATCTCCCAGCCCAGCATGGCCCTTGGCTGCAGGACAAACCTGGTGCCAACACCGTCCTGCCGGGGATGCACTGGGGGGATCTCCATCCCCTCCGCTGTGGCACAGATGCAAATCTCATCCTCTCCTTGTCCTTTCTCTGCCATTCAAGGAGCTGAGGATGGAGACCAGGGAGGACAAATCCCCACGGCAGAGTCTTGTGGAAGAGGCTGTTTTGAGAGGCTCCATGGCACAGGAATCAAGTGGGGAGAAAAATCCCCAGAGATCCTGCAGGAGGAGGGGATCCAAACCCAGCCCAGTGTGCTCTGAGGAGGAAAGACCCACCCTGTGCCAGGAAGGTGGACAAAGCTTCAGCCAGAGCTCAGAGCTGATGGCCAGGCAGCAGCTTCATGATGGGGAAAAGCCCCACAAATTCTGGGAGTGTGGGAAGAGCTTCAGGCAGCGCAGCACCCTGATCAGCCACCAGATGATCCACACGGGGGAATGGGCCTACAAGTGTGGGGAGTGTGGGAAGGGCTGCAGCTGCAGATCCACCCTTGTGACCCACCAACACATCCACACAGGGGAGAGGCCCTACGAGTGTCCTGAGTGCCAGAAGAGGTTTCAGATCAGCTCCGATCTCCTCAGGCACCACCGGATTCACACCGAGGGGAGACCATTCTGCTGCCCTGAGTGTGGGAAGGGCCTCAACTGCAACTCCAAACTCATCAGGCACAAGCGCATCCACACTGGGGAGAGGCCCTACAAGTATTCCCTGTGTGTGAAGAGGTTTCAGACCAGCTCAAATTTCCTCCTGCATGAGCGGATTAACACTGGCGAGAGGCACTTTCCGCTGCCCTGACTGTGGAAAGGGCTTCAAGCACAACTCCACCCTCAGAGGCACCAGTAAGGGAAGCCCTGCGAGTGCGTTGACTGCAGAAGGGCTTCATGCCCAGTTCCAGCTTTATCCCCCATTGGAGGACCCATATTGGAAAGAGCCCTGAGGATCCATTTTCCCTGTGATCTATGCTGGGAAGACAACTTTCCCGTGTCCTTCCCCTCCCAGTGACAAGATGTGGGATTGAAGAACATGAGGATCTGGACACGGCCCTGTCATTACATTCACTTCCACCTCAGAACATTGCCAGGGCAGGAAAGGGACCTTCTCTCTTCCTGAAGAGAAGGGTGTCCTTTCCTTTTTCCTTTCCTTTCCTTTCCTTTCCTTTCCTTTCCTTTCCTTTCCTTTCCTTTCCTTTCCTTTCCTTTCCTTTCCTTTCCTTCCTTTCCTTTCCTTTCCTTTCCTTTCCTTTCCTTTCCTTTCCTTTCCTTTCCTTTCCTTTCCTTTCCTTTCCTTTCCTTTCCTTTCCTTCTTCCTTTCCTTTCCTTTCTTTCCTTTCCTTCCTTTCCTTCCTTCCTTCCCTTCCTTCCTCTTCCCTTCCCTTCCTTCCCTTCCCTTCCCTTCCCTTCCCTTCCCTTCCCTTCCCTTCCCTTCCCTTCCTTCCCTTCCCTTCCTCTTCCCTCCCTTCCTTCCCTTCCCTTCCCTTCCTTCCCTTCCCTTCCCTTCCCTTCCCTTCCCTTCCCTTCCCTTCCCTTCCCTTCCCTTCCTTCCCTTCCCTTCCTTCCCTTCCCTTCCCTTCCCTTCCTTCCCTTCCCTTCCTTCCCTTCCCCTTCCCTTCCTTCCCTTCCCTTCCCTTCCCTTCCCTTCCCTTCCCTTCCCTTCCCTTCCCTTCCTTCCCTTCCCTTCCCTTCCCTTCCCTTCCCTTCCCTTCCTTCCCCTTCCCTTCCCTTCCCTTCCCTTCCCTTCCCTCCCTTCCCTTCCTTCCCTCCCTTCCCTTCCCTTCCCTTCCCTTCCTTCCCTTCCTTCCCCTTCCCTTCCCTTCCCTTCCCTCCTTCCCCTTCCTCCCTTCCCCTTCCCCTTCCCCTTCCCCTTCCCCTTCCCTTCCCTCCTCCTTCCCCTTCCCCTTCCCCTTCCCTCCCCTTCCCCTTCCCCTTCCCCTTCCCCCTTCCCCTTCCCCTCCCTTCCAGAAGGAAATACATAGCCAGGCAGATCCAGTCAGTTGTGCTTCAAGCACAACTTCACCCTCATCAACCACCAGCGCATCCACACTTGGAGAGACCATATGAGTGTTCTCAGTGTGGGACAAGCTTCACACAGAGCTCTATCTTAACCAGACACCAACGGAGCCACCTGTAAGGGAAGCTCTGCCAATGCCCCAATGCAGGAGATTTTTGTGCACTGCCCCAACTTCATTCATCATTGGAGGATCCATGTTGTGAAGAGCCCTGGTGATCCTTTTCCCTGTGATCTATGTGGGGAAGACATCTGTCCTTTGTCCTGCCTCTCCCAGTTACATGATGTGGCATTGAAATCATGAGGGTCTGGCAATGGCCCTGTCATTGCATTCACTCCCACCTCAGGTCATTGGCAGGGACAGGAAGGGACACTCCTCTATGCCTGAGGAGAAGGGTGTCCTTTCCAGACAGGAGGAAATACATAGCCAGGCAGATCCAGTCAGTTGTGTTTTACTTTTCCTGTGAACAGTTTTATTTATCCCTTCTGTTAAAAATATTGTTTCTGGTCCATTTGTTCCTTATCTCGTTGCTGTTCCAATAAATTGTTCTTATCCCAGCCCGGGATCTTTGCCTTTTGTTCTTTCCACGGGAGGCAGGAGAGCAGCAAGGGCAACGCGCTTTTAGCAGGAGCAGGAAATTGGGGAATCCCATTCCTGAACCCTGGCCCATGGAAACCGAGCATCCCAGCTGGTCCCAGCCCTGGTGGCCATGGCAACAGCCTGGGAGCGGGTCCCTGGCTGGGGCTGTGGGAACCTCTTCCCTCTGGTGCCCAGGGACAGGAGTGGAGGGAACGACTGCAGCTGAGTCGGGGCAGGCTCATGTTGGATGTCAGGAAAAGGTTTTTTCCCAGAGGCTGCTGGGGCCCTGCCCAGGCTCCCCAGGGAAGGGTCCCAGCTCCAGGGCTCTCTGAGCTCCAGCAGCGTTTGGCCAGCGCTGCCAGGCCCAGGCTGGCATTGTTGGGGTGTCCTGTGCAGGGCCAGCAGTTGGACTGGAGGATCCTGATGGGTCCCTCCCAGCTCAGCCAATTCTGTGGTTCTGGGATCCCATGAGCCTGGGGATGGGGCTGCCAATGGTTGCCATGGCAACGGGCAGTGGCTGCAGGCCTGAGCTGGTGTCCATGGCAACCACCCCTGGCATGGGATCTCCATGGAGCTGCCAAGAGACTGAGCATAGCAACAGGGGGCTGGTAATGGTTGCTATGGAAACTGACCATAGCAACAGGGTCCTGGTAATGGTTGCCGTGGAAACTGAACAGAACAACAGGAGGCTGGTGATGGTTGCCTGCTAAGGATCAGATTTGTCACAGGCCCTCAGAGAGGTTCCATGGGAACTTTCCAAGAGTCTCCAGGCTGTTCCACAGCTGGAATGTCTCAGGCACAGACAGGGGCCCCATGGAGACCTCACAGGGCTTTCTGGGGATGTTAAAGAGCCCTGTGGTCAGAGGCAGTCACAGCCATTCCATGGTGACATCACAGGGGACCTTGGGCTGCAAAGGCACCCATCTGTCACAGGCACGCACAGAGGCTCCACAGTGACATCCCAGGAGTCCCTAGGCTGCCAAAGAGCCGGGATGTCCCAGACACTCACAGGGGTTCATGTCATGGGCACAGTGGAAGCTTCAGTCAAAGTTTATTACAGAAGTTCCTGTTGGGTCACGAGGTGCAGAAAGGAGGCCCAATAGCCCCCACAGATCCCAAATACCCCCAAGGATGTCCAGGCTTTCTAAACTCCTTCTGGGAGAGCCACATTGGAGCATCTGTTTCCAATTCCAGCTGCAGACTTTTCAAGAGTTTGTGTGTAAAGAATTATAAAGTGGGAAATAAACCTTTGTAGAATTTGTCCCACAGGATTAGGGATGGCAAACCAGACATATTTATGTAAATATGTGTTATCTATTATGGTAATTATTGGAAAAAATTGTCTAAATCAGAAATATTTAACCATGATTTAAGAGATGTATAATATATTATATAGAGCACTAAGAAATTATTTCAAAGCAACTGTATTAAAGCAAAATCTGTAATTAAGCAGAGATTGATGTCACTCCTGCAGACCATTGACTGTGGGCAAGTCCCTTTGGCTCAGCCAGGAGCAGTGACCTTGAGGGGTGTCCCCACTGCAGGGAGGAATCCTCACCTCCCCCAAGAAGGGAAATGTCAGGAGACGCTGCCATTAAAATT
Organism: Zonotrichia albicollis; assembly: GCF_047830755.1. Classification (NCBI taxonomy): domain Eukaryota; kingdom Metazoa; phylum Chordata; class Aves; order Passeriformes; family Passerellidae; genus Zonotrichia; species Zonotrichia albicollis. The sequence continues at coordinate 1,559,266 of NC_133827.1, read as the reverse complement.
TGGGACAGGGCTTTTCCAGCCTGAGGTGCTGCCCTGTCAGTCAGATGTGCCCAGGCTGGGCCAGCTCAGCAGCTCTGCAGAAGCTCTCAGTGGTGTCACTTGGTTGTTCCTTTCTCTGGGGATTTTTCCAGCTCTGCCACAGCTTCAATTCCCTCTGAAGAAACTGAAATTTGGGATGGAGGAGTCAGGCTGGTTTCAGCATGATTCACCCCAAAAGCAGCATGACCTCCCTCCTTCATTTCCCACTGGGGGCTTTGCAAACAGGGCCTTGCTGGAGTTGCTGCAGCCCATTGCAGGCAGAGCCTCCTGCTCCAGCAGGAACTGCCTTTCCTGTGCCATCAGCAGGGCAGGTCCCACTGCAGGAAAAGCCCCAGGCCAGCCCCAGCACAGGGAAGGGCTCGGGCACAAGGGCAGAGTGCCGTGCTGGGAGCTGTGCCTGGGAGAGCCTGAGGCATCAAGGGCGCCTTGTTTGAGAGAATTGTTTGGGGAATGGGAGCAGGGCTTGTGTGTCCTGCTTGGCACAGCCCAGGCAGGGCTTTCCCAGCCACATTCCACACTCCATTTCCCAGCTGGAGCCGCTGCTGCCTCTGAGTTGTGCTGCCCCAGCCCCAGGGACGCTCTCCTTGTCTGCCCATTCCCCCACGGTCTCTGGGCAGGGATGGCCTCAGTGGGGGCTGCTGACATCCTCAGCACCTTGGAGGCTGCTGCTGAATTTTCCTGCTGCAGAGGCTTGTTCAGTCTTCAGCTCTTGAGTGCAGGAATTCAGTGTCCCAGTGCTCATTAACATTCAGAACACCTTAACAAGCCAAGCCTCTGGGAATAATTTGATTTTAATTTTCAAATCTCTTGTGGTTAATTGGACAGATCTCAGTAGTTCATCTAAAGTGAATGCAAAATATTTAAAAAGACAGCCACAAAACTTTTTTTTTAGGTCCTCCTTAGTTTTTTCTTTTTCTTGTTAATTCATTGATATGTGCAATCTCCAATTGACACTGAATCTAAGTACGGCTCCAGAGGCTTCTTCAGCCTTCAGCTCTTCAGTGCAGGAATTCAGTGCCCCCAGGGCTCATTAACATTCAGAACAGCTTAACAAGCCAAGCCTCTGGGGATAATTTGACTTCAGTTTCTAAATCTTGTGTGGTTAATAAGAGAGATTTCAGAAGTGCATTCAACTGAATATGATCTATTTTAAAAGACAGTGAGAAAAGATTTTTTAGGTCCTGTTTATGTTTTTCTTGTTTCCTCTGTAAATAGCAATCTCCAATTGACACTGAATCCATGTACCTCCTCATGCAGTTGGAATAGATATGAAAATCAAGACCCTTCATGACTGACAATCAATCAGACTCTGTCCCTACCCCCACCCCACCATTTCCCCATCCAAGCCCTGGAACTCAGAGCAGCCTTGTGCAAATCTGAGCTCCCTCCAGCCCAGGCTGCACCTGCAGCTTTCAGCTCCTTGGCTCCAACTCCCACCTGCTTTCCTTGGAGAAGGAGCTGCCCGAGACACAGAGGGATGTTAATTTCTTGTCAGCCAACAAAGCCAAGGGAAGGCACAACTCTATCAAATGCAAAAGCCATTCCTCTGCTGGATATTCAATCCACTTTCCACAGCAGACACTCTCAGAGCAATGGAAAACATCTTCTGTGTCCAGCACAGATCCCAAGGTTCCCCCAAACCCTCCCTGCCCCAATTCTGCCCAGATTTGCTCTTTGCACACAGAAGTCACACGATGAAGTCAGGAGCTCCCTCCAAGTCAGGAGTCCAGAGAAAGGAAAAGAGAGAAAGGGGACGAAGAGCCCTCCTGTGCAGAGCCAAGGTCCAAGTGCAGCCCCTGCGGTGGGAGCCACAACTCAGCAGGTTTGGTCCTTTGGGGTCAGGGCCTGGTGACACTCAGAGGCACAGAAAGGTTTCTTGCCAACAAACACAAGTTGAACATTTGAACAGTTTAATAACCATCACAGCTCTTCCCTCAGCTCTCTGAGATTTCCCAGTGCCATCTAACATGTCCCCCGTCGCCAAGAATTTCCAGACAGGAACAGTTTTGGACAAGAACATAAGAAAAGGTAATTCTGTGATATAAACACAATAAAAATATTGATTAATTATATATTAATTTTAACTTCAGAAAGATTGGGCAACTTCCTGCAGCTGAAAGGATGAAACCAGTCAGTTGAGAGGCACTTGAATGACCAGAGAGCACCTGGAGGAGGAAATTTGAGAGCAGTAGGAAAAACATGGATCCAGTTCCTCTAAATGAAGAGATGTCCTTCGACATGGCCATTTAAACAAGAGAGCTGCAAACACCTGAAGGAGGACGGAGAGGAAATAATAAAAAGAATATTGGTGACACAAGTAGAAGGCAAGATCAGTATTTTTCTTCCTGCATTCAGTACAACTCCAGGTAAATCCTGTTCATTGTGGGAAAATGTTACCATTTCTTAAAAGTACTCAAATGACCCAGATAATAAAGATTTGCTTGTATATTATGAAACTAAGAGGTAATAAAACCTGTGCCCCTATCCAGGCAGACATTGGCTGTGTGCCCATGGACAGGCAGTGCCACTTGTGCCCTGAGGTGCCCAGCTGGGATTGGATCTCTCCGAGAGCACCTGACAGAGAGCAGAGCACCTTGCAAGCTGCAGGTCCCTGACAGCCCTGCAGGGCTTCTGTCCCATCAACATCTGCTCTGCTCCAGGCTGAAACAGAGCCCAGCATGGTGCCAGGATCATCAGAGAGCTGAGGTGTGTGCTGGAATTCAATGCCCAACCTTGCTCATTCTGTGATTCTCTGGAACCAGCCATGGAGCAGTTGTGAGATCCAGGAGACAATGAAATCAAGGGGCCATTGCTCCATTGCAAGGACTCTGGGAAATGAGGGAACAATTGTGACACTGTGGTGCCCCGAGGAACCAAGGGCCCCTGGTGACACAGCAGGATCTTTTGTCACCAGGGCTCCATTGTGACACTGCAGTAGCAAGGAATTCATTGTGGCACTCTGAGGCCTCAGGGAACCAAGAGGCCACTGTGACCCTGCAGGGCCTTGTGGGACCATGCAGGGCATTGTGACAGAGCAGGACCTGGTGTCAGGATGGGGCCATTGTGACACTGCAAGGCCCCATTGAACCAAGGGGCCAGTGCTGCTCCTCAGGGACTCCTGGAATAAAGGAAAGATGTTTGACACGGTGGTGGCCGTTGGGATCAAGAAGCCATTGTCACATGGTGGAACCAAGGAGAGCATTGCTGTGCTGCCAGACCTCATGGAACCAATGATCCATTGTGACACTGCAGGGCCTTGGGGGACCACGGCGCCACTGTGACACTGCAGGGCCCAAGGATCCAAGGGACTTTGTGACACCCAGAGCTCCCATGGAACCAAAGGGACATTGTGACACTGGGAGGCCTCATGGAATCATGGAGACCATTGAGACAGTCTGGGGCCTCATGGAACCGTGGTGATACCAAGTTGTCTGGGATTGTGGATCTGCTGGAGGGTAGGAGGGCTCTGAACAGGGCCCTGGACAGGATGGATCCAGGGCCCAAATCCAACAAGGTGAGGTTTAACATGTCCAAGTGCCGGGTCCTGCACTTTGGCCACAACAACCCCTGCAGTGCTACAGGCTGGGGACAGAGTGGCTGGAGAGCAGCCAGGCAGAAAGGGACCTGCAGGGACTGATGGACAGCAGGCTGGACATGAGCCAGCAGTGTGCCCAGGTGGGCAAGAAGGCCAATGGCTCCTGGCCTGGATCAGGAATGGTGTGGCCAGCAGGAGCAGGGTAGGGATTTTTCCCCTGCACTCAGCACTGGTTAGGCCACAACTCGAGTGCTGTGTCCAGTTCTGGGCCCCCAATTTAGGAAGGACATGGAGGGGCTGGAGCGAGTCCAGAGAAGGGCAACAAGGCTGGGGAAGGAGCACAAAAGCTTTGAGGAGCAGCTGAGGGAGCTGGGGTTGTTTATCCTGGAGGAGGCTCAGGGGAGACAAGGCAGTGTCAGGGGAATGGTTGGACTTGATGATCTCAGTGGCCTGTTCCACCCTTGCTGATTCTGGATTTCTCTGGAACCACCCTTGGAGCAGTTGCAGGAGGAGCCCTGGGTCTCCTCTTCAGGAGCTCCAGCAGCCCAGGTCCCTCAGCTTCTCCTGCCAGCCCCAAAGCCCATCCTGTCAGTCCTGCAGAGCCTCTGCAGCTCCTCCTCACTGCCCAGAACAGGGAGCCCCAGAGCCAGACACAGCAGCCCAGATGTGCCCCCTGGCCTGGGATGCCTCTGGCAAGGGAGCAGCACCAGGCACTGCAGGAGCCTGCAGACAATTCCTGCAGCACTTGTAGGATGATCCTGCTGCCCAAGGGATGTTCCCATGGTGCCAAGTCAGGAACTGCAATGGGGAGTGGGGCCAGAGAGGAAAGGGCAAACAGGGATGGGCTGTTTGCAGGGCAGGGAACAGGGATGGGCAAGAGGAAGAAATCTTTTTCAAGGAAAAGCAAATAAAGCAATGGTGAAGCCAAGAAAATGCTCAGGGCAGTTTGGGGGTGGCTGGCAGGCAGCCCTGGCTCTGAGCAGCAACGTCTGCAGTGGGGCAGGAAACTCCCAGCTCATGGGAACAAACTTTCTGGCTGACTGCAGAGGCCACGACAAAGCTGAGTGGTTTCCCTGGTGTCCCCCAGCCCTTGCTGGCCCCAGGGACTGATGACATTTGTGCTCCCTCAGGTTCATGTCCCCACACCAACAGCATGGGGGTGCTCCCCCTGCTGTGTGCAATGCAAACAGGGGCTGCTGAGCCAGTGCTGCCGTGTCTGTGCCTGCAAGGATGGGGCACCTGTGTGAGCTGGGGGAGAGGTCAGGGCTGCAGAGGGGGGATGTTGTTGGCAGCTCCATGAGGACGCTCTGGGACGCTGCCCTGGGCTGTGCAGCGCACTGGGGATGGATCAGCCCCTGCTCTGCTGCTCCTTCCCGTCTGCCCCAGGGCCCTTGCAGAGCCCCAGCCATGCTGTTTGCCCCCAGCCTGCCCACGGCCAGTCTGGGGCTGCTCACGGGGCTTTTCTGTGCTGAGCATTGGCCTGGCCGTGTTCTTGAGAGAGCCTGGGCAAGGAGCCTGGAGCCCCCAGGGCCTGGCCTGAGGCGTCAGCGCTGCCCCAGCAGTGCCCATGGCCTGTCCCTGCTGCAGCCCCGGCACTGCCACCCCCAGGGCTGTGCCGGGCCCTGAGAGCACTCAGGCCCTGCAGCAACACCAGGGCCATCAGGGCAGCAGGGCAGGGCCACGGCAGCCGCACTGGCAACACCAAGTGCTGCTGCTGCTGCTGGGCTCAGCTGTTGGGCCATCCCTGATCTGCCCCCAGCTCTGCACACAGACATTGCTGCTGCAGCTCCAGAGAAGGCAACAAAAGGGCATCTCTACAGCAAACTCTGCTGGGAGATCCTATACTTCCTTTAACACCACGAAGAGTGCAGCCCCTCATTGACCCAGTCTGTGGGCACAGGGAAGGTGGAGAGAAACCTACTGAGAAATTGTACAAACAACAATATTTCTTTATGGATAATATAAATAAATTAAACTAAGAAAAAAAAAGCTCCAAAATGAAATCAACAAGAAATATCAAAGATTACTTTTATTACAAGTGTTTTGCAGATAATTGCCAGCAGTTTAATGTTTCTGAAAGCATCCAGTCATCTGTCTCCACACTGCAGCCTTGAGCTCCTGGTTTCTCAGGCTGTAGATGAGGGGGTTCAGGGCTGGAGGCACCACCGAGTACAGAAGTGACATGGCCACATCCAGGGATGGGGAGGACATGGAGGGATGCTTCAGGTAGGCAAACATGGCAGTACTGAAAAACAAGGACACCACAGCCAGGTGAGGGAGGCAGGTGGAAAAGGCTTTGTGCCGTCCCTGCTCAGAGGGGATCCTCAGCACAACCCTGAAGATCTGCACATAGGAGAAAACAATGAACACAAAACAGCCAAATGCTAAACAGGCAATAATCACAATGAGCCCAAGTTCCCTCAGGAAGTTGGAGTGTGAGCAGGAGAGCTTGAGGATCTGGGGCACCTCACAAAAGAACTGGCCCAGGACATTGCCATGGCACAGGGGCAGGGAAAATGTATTGGCTGTGTGCATGAGAGCGTTGAGAAAGGCACTGGCCCAGGCAGCTGCTGCCATGTGGGCACAAGCTCTGCTGCCCAGGAGGGTCCCGTAGTGCAGGGGTTTGCAGATGGACACGTAGCGGTCGTAGCACATGATGGTCAGGAAGGCAAGCTCTGCTACTATAAACAGGAGAAAGAAAAAGAGCTGAGCTGCACATCCTGGGTAGGAGATGTCCCTGGTGTCCCAGAGGGAATTGTGCATGGCTTTGGGGACAGTGGTGCAGATGGAGCCCAGGTCGCTGAGGGCCAGGTTGAGCAGGAAGAAGAACATGGGCGTGTGCAGGTGGTGGCCGCAGGCTACAGCGCTGATGATGAGGCCGTTGCCCAGGAGGGCAGCCAGGGAGATGTCCAGCAAGAGGCAGAAGTGCAGGAGCTGCAGCTGCCGCGTGTCTGCCAATGCCAGCAGGAGGAAGTGCCTGATGGAGCTGCTGTTGGACATTTGCTGCGTCTGGCCATGGGGATCTGTTCATGGAGAAAAGGATAGTGAAGATTGAAAGGAGATACCTGTAACCAAATTCAAAGCCATTTCCCATATATCATCATCTATAGCATACATGGACATGCTTTTGTGTTTAAGTGTTCTGAGGTTTTCTTTTTGATCTCCCCCCATGTCTCTCCTGGTTTTCTTGGAAAGCAGAAAGCCTCAGCAATTCTGCTGCCTTCTGGTAGAACACAGTGAGTTCCCAGAGGTGAGTTGATGAGTGGAGAGTGGGGATAGATAGTCTGTTGTTTGTACCTGTTCAGAGTTTCTTTCAGCTTTAATGTTTCTCAGGTCGAGGGTGATCATCTCCCAGTGCTTCCCCTGACATGTCACCAGACACAGCTGAGAGCAGGTTGATCCACCACAGCCCAGCTCCACATTTGTAGCCAAGGACTCACTTTGCTCATTTCACCATCCAGAAGCATTTTCAGTGTCACAACACCTCTGACTTTCTCCATCAATCTTATAACTCAAGAGATGATCTAAGACAGGTTTGCACCCTGGATTGAAGCTCCCCACTTGGAATGAAATCTCAGGGAAAATCCCAAGTTGTCCTTATGATGGCATTGGATTGAGGGAGATGCAGCTCCTTCCCTGCCTGCCCTGACAGCATTGCCCAGAGCCGGGCACTGGGGACAGCGTCACCCTGAGCCAGCTGTGCCCCCTGCCAGAGCCCCCAGGGCCAGGCAGCTGCTCCCAGCCCTGTGCTCTGCAGAGGGAACTGGGCCCGGGGCTGCAGAGCTGCCCCACGGCTCTGCTGCAGCTCTGCCTGCACAGGAGGGGCTGCACGCCTTGGAGCCCCGGCCCTGAGGGCAGAGGCTGGGCTGGGGCACAGGAGGGAGGGGGCTTGTTCAGAGGGAGAGGCTGCACTGGAGGGGAACCTGTGGGCATCTCTAATCTCTCCCTGCCACAACATTTCTGTGTTTTATTTGCTCTTATTGCCTGATATTCTCTCTGCTTCCTGGTGATTTTCCCTCCTGCAGGTGTTTCCCTGTGCCTGATCTCTCCCTTCTAGCACTCACAAACCCCAAATCTCTGTGCACTCTCCTTGGCCCTACAGAACCCTGCCTGTTTGCAGGGCACTGGCTGGGGGCAGGTTCTGTTTGCAGCTTGGAGAAAGGAAAGCTCAGACTGAGCCTGATGGCTCCAGCAAAAGTAATGTCGTTGCTGTCCACGGGCAGAGGAGTGGCTGAAAGCACATTAGGGACCTCCTGTGAACCTATTGATCACTAAAAGTAACAGTTCAGATGTCTCAGGTACTTCTCAAAATTCATAATCATCCTTTAATATTTATAACCCCTCCCCGCCATTCTCCAATAGTAGGAAACTGAATACACTCTTAGGAAATTTCCTCATTTTTATCAAAATCCTTGTCTTGGAAATATTCTGTGACTGATCAGAACCCGTCAGTACATCAGAACTTCATGAGCATTTCACCTCCCCTACACCAGAAATACCCAGAGTTGTACTCACAGAGTCTGTAGGCGTTGGGATGTCCCAGCTTTAGGAGATCACTCCAGGAACTGCAGCTGCATTGTCCTGCAGCCAGAGGTTCCTGTGCCAAGGGCTGGCAGTGATTCTGCCCCAGGCACTTCTCAGCACCTTCCCAGCCCTGACAGATTGAAGCTCTCTGTGCCTCTGTGCTGTGTCCAGGGTGGCTGCAGGCAGTGCCCCAGCCCTGCTGGGCTGGCAGAAAAGCTGCTCATCAAGAGAAATGTGCTTTTGAAGCTCTGCTTGGTTACCAGGAGCTGCCTCTGTGCCAGGAGCCCAGCCCAGCTCAGCAGCACAGACACAGCACCAGGACTTTAATGAGCCTCTGGGGCTTTGTGCTCAGGCCCTGAGCATCAGTCCCTGAGAGGGAGCTGAAGAAACCTCTCCAGAACTCCAAGTCAGAATCCAACTCCAAAGTTTCTTGAAGTTTTAATGGGTCCCACTGAGGGACGCAACAGAGAAAGTGTCCCCAGGCAGAGCAGAGAACTGGAGGCAGTGATGACAGGTGGGGACAAAGAGAAGCCAGGTCTTGGTGCCCTGGGGCACAGCAGGGTCTGTGCCACCAAGGGCTGTGAGAAGACACCTTGTCCTGAGGCCCTGGGGCCTCCTGGCACAGCCCCAGCCAGGCTGGGCACTGTCAGCCCCTTGTCCTGCCCTCAGCATCCCCCCCTAGCCCACATCCCAGTGGCCTCAAGGATCTGCTGGAAGGAGTCCCTGGGGAGCCTTGCTCTGCAGTGGCCCTGGGCCTCTGAATGCTCCCTGCAGGGACTGCAGGGTTTTCAAAGGACTTTGGGTTTGGCTTTTGCCTTGGAGTCTCTGAGAGGTTTGTGCAATGATGGCCTCCAATTATCTGCTGTAATTAGTCCCTGGAGAGGCTTTGTCAGTAACAACACTCAGCAGAGCTCATTAATGCTTTGGGGTACTTCAGTTTTTTTAAGGTACTTGGTGTTTCCCTTTTGATACAGTCTCTGGGAGAGGTTTGTGCAATCATGGCCCCAATTCTCTGCTTTAACAAGTCTCTTGAGAGCTTTGTACTGACAATCAGTGGGGCTCATTAATACTTTGAGATACTCAAGGTTTTTAAGGTACTCTGGATTTTCTTTTCCACACTGAGTCTCTGAGAGTTTTCTGTGCCATTCTGGCCTCCAATTCTGTCCTCCAAGGAGTCCATGAGGAGCCTCTGTTGGAATGGACCTCAGTGGGAGCCATGAATGCCTTGAGACACTTTGGGGTTTTCTTCTGACTGTGACTCCTGGAAAGGTTTGTGCAATCTCCTCTCAGGCCCTGAGGTTCCAGGGCTCAGCTCCAAATGCACAGTGAGGCGCATGAGGATCAAGCAAATCCTGACAAACCATGGCTCTGCCTTGATTTCCCTCTGCTCTCATGGAGCTCATCAGGACGCTGTCTGTAGTGGTTTTTGTTCACTAATTTGAGATTTCTTGGAGAATGCAGCAATGATTGTGGTGGGTCCAGTGTTGGCTATATACCAGTACACTCACTAGATTATACTTATTTCCTGCTGTGAGGTAGGATTAGGAGAAAGGCAAAGTAGGCTCAAAATTTTAAAAGGGTGTAAAGAAAAGTTTATTACCAGTAACTAGAAGAAAGAGTAATATGAATGTGAAAAAAACTTTTGGAACACTTCTCCTCTCCCTGCAAGCTTTTCTTTCTTACTGACAATGCAAAGAGACAAAACCTAAAATTTTCATTCACTTTGCCACCTCTAGAATAGTTTTTCTTCAGTTCATGTAGGGAAAGGAGTCTCTCTTTCATGCTATGGAAGCTTTACAAGAAAACATGTTTCTCATGGCTCTCAATTCCCATGAATAGCAGCCACCCAGAAAATCTGCAATTGTGAAGTCCCTCCCATTTTTTCACATCTTTTTCCGCATCTGTGTTTATGGGCCATGTTAGTTTACGGGGTATTAGTTTAAAGATGAGATGTTTAGGAGCAAAGGTTCTCTTCAGCCATTTCTGAAATAATCTTAATCTCTACAAACAGAGGTCTTCTCTTCATGAGGCACAGGGTCTCATCACTTGTCTCTCTTTCTCTGTTCAAACTTCTCATGGGATCATAGTACTTCAAGGTTTGCTTACTTTAGCATGGAGGTTTTTGCTGAATAAGTCATCTTCCCATGCTTTTCAATGCCTTACAGGGAAAAAGAGAGTCTGATGTATCAATTACATCCTTCTCCATTGCTTTACAAGTGGATTTCAGCCCCAAGATCAAGACATCTCCTCATCCCTCCTATCTGGGGCTCAGCTTCCATTTCACCGACCTCCATGTATTTGTGCTGCTCATGTATGTACCTGCACTTTGTCCTTTTCTCTCCCTCGAGGGAGGATGTGTCCAGGTTTAGAGCAAATTTGGGGAAGAATCCCCCCAAAGGAGCGCCGGTGGGAAAAGCAGATCCAATCGGCCCCTCCCCCCCAACTGGTCCGGGAGGAAAGAAAAATACCTCCTTGGAGAAAGGTGGAAAAAAACCCCCTGTTTATTAAACAATAAGACCAAAACAGTATCAAAACAATGAGACCCCTTGCCACTCTAAAAGAGATGACAAACTGAGAAAAACCCCGGGTTCAAGCAGCAGCTCACTCAGTCTCTGATCAGTCTCTCAGTGCTGGAATTGTCGCAGGCCAGGGCCGGCCCGGTGGGCCACAGCTGCAGCTGCCGGTGCTCTCCTGGGTGTTCAGTCCAGAGCAGTTCCAAGAGGTCCAAAGAAAAGGGAAAAAACAGTCCAGGGAACTTCTTTGCCTCAGCTAGCTAACACTAACTAAAAAGCAAAAGAAGAGCTCTCTGTCCCGCTGTCTGTCCGCAGACAACACAGTCAGGAGCAGGAATGTGGAGGAGTGCAGTGTCTGAAAAACAAAACTGCGCGCTTCTTCTCTCTCCCCCTTCACTCTCTGTAACACTCTTAAAGGTACAAAACTTATTATTATTCAACATAAACAGAATGAGACGATTGGGGATAAAAGCATCATATAGTCAACCCAGGACATTCCACCCCTTATCCCCATATCGTCTGCTTACTACTAAAACTAATATAAATTCTAACTCTACAAGTACATACATGATACATCCATTATACAACTATACACAGACAATGGTAATAACATTCAGGAAACAGTGATATTTATACAGGTTTTATCCAACAATCAGGTCTCCCTGAGGTACACATCGTGTTCTTCCATCTTTTTGCATTATCCACCACGTGCAACCTGGTCCCTGAGCAAAGACAACCCCACGAATGGGTTTGTCTGTACTCGAGGCAGAATTGATCCACACAGTCTTCCCTAACAAACCTCTGACATGTACCACTGGGACTTTGTCTCCATCTACTCTCTGCAAAGGCTCAGATTGGGCAGGGCCGACTCGGTTAGTAGAGCCTCGGGTGTTAACTAACCAGGTGGCCTTTGCCAGATGCTGATCCCAGTTCTTGAAAGATCCCCCACCTAATGCTTTCAATGTGGTTTTTAACAGTCCATTGTACCTCTCCACTTTGCCTGCAGCTGGTGCATGGTAGGGGATATGGTACACCCACTCAATGCCATGTTCCCTAGCCCAGGTGTTGACAAGGCTGTTCTTGAAATGAGTCCCATTGTCTGACTCGATCCTCTCAGGGGTGCCATGTCTCCACAGAACTTGCTTTTCCAGGCCCAGGATGGTGTTCCGGGCTGTAGCATGAGGCACAGGGTAGGTTTCCAGCCATCCAGTGGTGGCCTCCACCATGGTCAGCACGTAGCGCTTGCCCTGGCGTGTCTGGGGCAGTGTGATGTAGTCAATCTGCCAGGCCTCCCCATACTTGTACTTGGACCACCGCCCACCGTACCAGAGGGGCTTCAGTCGCTTGGCCTGCTTGATGGCGGCACACGTCTCACAGTCATGGATAACCTGAGAGATACTGTCCATGGTTAGATCCACCCCTCGGTCTCGTGCCCACTTATAGGTGGCATCTCTGCCCTGGTGGCCTGAGGCATCATGGGCCCACCGAGCTAAGAATAACTCTCCTTTATGTTCCCAATCTAGGTCTATTTTGGACACCCCTATCTTTGCGGCTTGGTCTACCTGATCATTGTTTTGGTGCTCCTCATTAGCTCTACTCTTGGGTACATGGGCATCTACATGGCGGACTTTCACAGGCAGCTTCCCTACCCTGGTAGCAATGTCTTTCCACTCTTCAGCAGCCCAAATTGGCTTTCCTCTACGTTGCCAGTTAGCCTTTTTCCACCTCTCCAGCCATCCCCACAGAGCATTGGCTACCATCCATGAATCAGTATAAAGGTAGAGCTTTGGCCACTTCTCTCTCTCAGCAATGTCCAGGGCCAGTTGAACAGCTTTGAGTTCAGCAAGTTGGCTTGATCCACCTTCTCCTTCAGTGGCCTCTGCCACCTGCCGTGTGGGGCTCCTTACAGCTGCTTTCCACTTCCGGTTCATTCCCACAATGCGGCACGACCCATCAGTAAAGAGAGCGTATTGTGTATCTTCTGCTGGCAGTTGGTTGTATGGTGGAGCTTCTTCAGCTCGTGTCTCTTCTTGTTCCCCTTCATCAGAGAGACCAAAGTTTTCACCTTCGGGCCAATTTGTAATGACCTCCAAAATCCCAGGGCGATTCAGTTTACCTATATGGGCGCGCTGAGTGATGAGAGCAATCCACTTGCTCCATGTAGCACTGGTGGCATGGTGAGTGGAAGGAACCTTGCCTTTGAACATCCACCCCAGCACGGGTAGTCGGGGTGCCAGGAGGAGTTGTGCTTCAGTGCCTATTACCTCCGAAGCAGCCTGGACTCCTTCATAGGCAGCCAGGATTTCTTTCTCTGTTGGAGTATAGTTGGCTTCAGACCCTCTGTAGCTTCAACTCCAAAATCCCAGTGGTCGACCCCGAGTCTCCTCAGGCACCTTCTGCCAAAGGCTCCAGGACAAGCCATGGTTCCCGGCTGCAGAGTAGAGCACATTCTTCACCTCTGGTCCTGTCCTGACTGGGCCAAGGGCTACTGCATGAGCAATCTCCTGCTTGATCTGTGCAAAGGCTTGTTGCTGCTCTGGGCCCCAGTGGAAAGTGTTCTTCTTACGGGTGACCAGGTAGAGAGGGCTCACGATCTGATTGTATTCGGGAATATGCATCCTCCAAAAACCTATGGCGCCTAGGAAAGCTTGTGTCTCTTTCTTATTGGTGGGTGGAGACATTGCTGTGATCTTGTTGATGACATCGGTGGGAATCTGACGCCGTCCGTCTTGCCACTTCACTCCCAGAAACTGGATCTCTTGAGCAGGTCCCTTGACTTTGTTCTTCTTGATGGCGAAGCCAGCTTTTAGGAGAATCTGGATAATTTTCTCCCCTTTCTCGAACACCTCTGCTGCTGTCTTCCCCCACACAATGATGTCATCAATATATTGCAGATGTTCTGGAGCCTCACCCTTTTCCAGTGCAGCCTGGATCAGTCCATGGCAGATGGTGGGGCTGTGCTTCCACCCCTGGGGCAATCGGTTCCAGGTGTACTGCACGCCTCTCCAGGTGAAAGCAAACTGAGGCCTGCATTCTGCTGCCAGAGGAATGGAGAAAAATGCATTGGCAATGTCTATAGTGGCGTACCACCTTGCTGCCTTGGACTCCAGCTCGTACTGGAGTTCCAGCATGTCCGGCACAGCAGCGCTCAGGGGTGGGGTCACTTCATTCAATGCACGATAGTCCACAGTCAATCTCCATTCTCCTTCAGATTTTCGCACAGGCCAGATGGGGCTGTTGAAGGGTGAGTGGGTCTTGCTGACCACCCCTTGGCTCTCCAGCTCTCGGATCATCTTATGGATGGGGATCACAGCATCTCGATTCGTTCGGTACTGTCGGCGGTGCACTGTTGAGGTGGCAATTGGCACTCGTTGCTCTTCCACCTTCAGGAGACCTACTGCAGATGGGCTGTCTGACAGTCCAGGCAAGCTGTTCAACTGCTTGACACCCTCTGTCTCTACAGCAGCTATTCCAAATGCCCATCTGAGTCCCTTTGGGTCTTTGAAGTACCCACTTCGAAGGTAGTCTATGCCCAAAATACATGGGGCCTCTGGGCCAGTCACAATAGAGTGTTTCTTCCACTCATTTCCAGTCAGGCTCACCTCAGCTTCTACCAGAGTAAAATCCTGTGATCCCCCTGTCACACCAGCAATAGAAACAGACTCTGTCCCCACATGTCTTGATGGGATTAATGTGCATTGTGCACCAGTGTCAACCAAAGCTTTGTATTCTTGTGGTTCATATGTGCCAGGCCAACGAATCCACACAGTCCAAAAAACACGGTTTTCCCCAGCCTCTACCTGGCTAGAGGCAGGGCCCCTCTAAGCCTGGTTATCCTTCTTTCCCTGGGCATATGTCTTGGAGGTTCCTTCAAGGGGATCAAAAATATTGTCATTATCATCATATGTGACAGTTCGGTTACTGGCCACTGGAGCTGCTTCCCTTTTGGAACTTCCTCTCTGAATCTTCAGTTGTCTCACCCGTTGTGCCAGAGCAGAGGTAGGTTGTCTATGCCATCTCCTCATGTCTTCTCCACAATCACGCAAATAGAACCACAGCTCAGCTCGTGGGATGTACCTTCTCTCGCCGTCTGGGGAACGTCTGCGTTGGGTACCAGAACCTCTGATCTGTACCGCCGAGATTTGGAGAAAGCTCTCTTTAATCTCCTCCCTCAGTTTCTTGTGACCCTCCTCTATCTTGTCCTCTAATTTTTGAAGACGTGTTTCCACCGCTGCGATTCTGGCATGTGTTGGGCCATGTACAGCATCTGCATATGCTCGGAGCTTCCTTGCCATGTCAAGCACAGTCTCACCCCTCTCATCCCTCTTCATGATGGCTAAGGCAGAGGCATATTCTTGTGGCCCGAGTCGTACGAGTTTTCGCCACATCACAGACGTGCATGGTACTAAGTCTGGGTTCCTAGTTGTTACATCATCTGAGAAGATAATCTCAACCACGGCCATTTCTCTCAGGCGTTGGATCCCTTGCTCTATTGTCTTCCACTGAGTCTGCTGCATATAGAGATCGTCTGCACACAGGTATCTTTCTGCTACACTTCTTAGGACCCGTTCCCAGAGGCTCTGAGAGTTAGCCCCCCTCATCATTCCTTGGTCTATGACAGTATCCTGTGACAGGGATCCCAAATGCCTGGCTTCAGTGCCATCCAAAATTGTAGCCTCGCCTGCAGCATCCCAGAGACGGACCAGCCAACTAATTATGGATTCATCAGACCTTCGAGTGTAGTCCTTCCTTAGGCCACGAAGGTCCTTCAGGGAATAAGACTCAATATTTGCGTCTGATCTTGCACCTGCTGCTTTGACTCCTGATTTTACGTCAGGAGGCATTGAGGTTCCTTCTCCTGTATCACCACTATCATCATCATCATCATCCACTGGTCGATCAGTTTTTTCCGTGCGTTTCCCACTTCTAGTACTGGTAGCAACAGCCATGGGTTTAGATGCTGGCTTAGGCTCACTGTCTGGTCTAGCTGCTGGCTCTGAGCCTGGGCTGTTGGCTACAGCTTGAGTGACTGGGAGAGCTGATTTATCTCCCTGCCCCCCTGCCTCTGTCTGCTGCCCGACAGTATCTAACAAAGTGCGATAAGCATAGGCCAGGGCCCAGCTTATTGCAATTAGCCTTTTCTCCTTAGAATCGTCATGGCACTTCTCCTTTAGGTATTTCCCCACCTCTGCTGCGTTCTGAATTTGTTCCCGTGGGAAATCCCAGTCTACAGGATCAGAAAATTCCTTCAGGGTTTGGCCTATATTTTCCCATTCTCCACCCCACTCAGGATTTTTCACGCCTGCATCTGCTTCTGGATCAGGGGTCTCACCAGCTGCTCTGGATATCTCAGCCCTCATTCTAGAGAAGCTGCAGACCATATAGAGGAAACTTACCAAATTAAATACCAGAAAGATGGTCTCTTTAACATTCAGGGGAAACTGAACATTCTCAAAAAGTGACATAACCGATCCAAAGGAGAAGAGGGAAAGGGAAGGCTGGAAAGTCTCATTCTTAGCTCCTCCTCTAACAGACTGAGTGTAGTTACTAATAAATTCCCAAAACATACCACTGGAATTGGGATGCAGGGTAGGATGAAGAAACCATAAACCATACATGCTGTAAACAGAGGTCAGTATCTTTTTGAACGCTTTATAAATCATTATCACCAAGGCCAGCACAACAGCTATTCCAATCCGTACCCCTCTACCGTAAAAATTACTTGTTAAGGACAATAATCCTAATGACCAGAAAGGTATTGAAACCTCAAAAAGGTCTAGAGCCCAGAGCCATACAGAGGCGTTCTCAACCAGAGACATCAGGGGTTCAAGCAGCATAGCTACTAACTGCTTTAACAACCACAGACACACAATTAATAGGGCTTTTTTCCACATTTTCCAGCCGCGCGTTGGGCGCCAATTCATGTATTTGTCCAGGTTTAGAGCAAATTTGGGGAAGAATCCCCCCAAAGGAGCTCCGGTGGGAAAAGCAGATCCAATCGGCCCCTCCCCCCCAACTGGTCCGGGAGGAAAGAAAAATACCTCCTTGGAGAAAGGTGGAAAAAAACCCCCTGTTTATTAAACAATAAGACCAAAACAGTATCAAAACAATGAGACCCCTTGCCACTCTAAAAGAGATGACAAACTGAGAAAAACCCCGGGTTCAAGCAGCAGCTCACTCAGTCTCTGATCAGTCTCTCAGTGCTGGAATTGTCGCAGGCCAGGGCCGGCCCGGTGGGCCACAGCTGCAGCTGCCGGTGCTCTCCTGGGTGTTCAGTCCAGAGCAGTTCCAAGAGGTCCAAAGAAAAGGGAAAAAACAGTCCAGGGAACTTCTTTGCCTCAGCTAGCTAACACTAACTAAAAAGCAAAAGAAGAGCTCTCTGTCCCGCTGTCTGTCCGCAGACAACACAGTCAGGAGCAGGAATGTGGAGGAGTGCAGTGTCTGAAAAACAAAACTGCGTGCTTCTTCTCTCTCCCCCTTCACTCTCTGTAACACTCTTAAAGGTACAAAACTTATTATTATTCAACATAAACAGAATGAGACGATTGGGGATAAAAGCATCATATAGTCAACCCAGGACAGGATGGAAGCACTGAAAGAGTTCATATCTCACCCAGGGCCTGCAGATGGTTCTGTGACCCCGGCCGGGCTCGGTGCTTGGGCTGGAGCTGTTTTATGATGGAGGTTTCTGCAGCGGCTGCACTGGGGCTGTGTCAGGATGGGCCGCGCTGGGGCAGGGCCAGGATCTCCGCAGCCAGGCCAGAACACAGCAGCAGCAGCACACTGGGAACCGTTGGCTTCTCCTCCCCTTGCCCGGGGCTTGCGGGTGAACCCCAATGGTGGCACAATCTTGGCCGAGCCGGCCCGGCCCGGGGCTGCTCCTGGGGCCCGGCGGATCCTGGCTGGGCCCGGGCTGGTGGCAGGGCAGGGCTCAGCAGTGCCCAGATGGTCACAACTGCAGCCATGGCCCGGCCCGGCCTCGGCCCCGCGGCCTCCCCTGCCCTGCCCGGCAGCCGATGGGGTCTGGCGGGGTCTCTGGGAAGGGGCCCGGCCCCACGGCAGGAGCCGCCCGGCCCGGCCTGGCTGAGACAGGGACTGGGTCGGCCTTGTTACCTCTTTGCTGGCTGAGACGGGGACTGGGTCGGCCTTGTTACCTCTTTGCCGGCCAGAAGGGAAAGAGACCCTCTGTCCTGGTTTGAAAAGGAAGTGAGTTTTCTGAGATGCTGTGGTTAAACCAATAGGTGCCCAGATTTGAATATTGGCACTTGGTGTGGCCACTGAAAACATGGATACGCCTCTGAGAACACAGGGGGTTAAAACCTGCCAAGAAAACTTTCTTTTGGTTCTGGTGGGTGAAAGAAAGCTATGTTGTTAGCTTTTTCTGCTATTTGAAATATTCCTGATTGTTGGATCCAAATTATTCCTAATTGCTGTAAGTTTCTTGTCCACTGCATGTATTATTTTGCTATGATGTTTCATCATACTCATAACAAAAGACATGCGTCTCATTCTTAAAAAATAAAAAAGTAGAGGAATGAACGCCTTAAGAACATTCAAGTAATGCAATATGTACATGAGAAATTTGGACAACTAATAATTTTGAATAATGCAATATTTACATGAGAAATTTGGAAAACAGATCATCACATCTAAATCCCAATAGGCTGTGTCACAGTGAAGCCTGATTAATTCATTAACTTCAGGAGAAGATGTGCCTGTGTTTTATCATCAGCAGTTCAAAGCAGTCACCTGTTCCTTCCATCAGATACTGATCAGTTCTGAAAAAACGAGGCCCAGTGAAAGGAGAAATAACCTCATCACCTTGCAGCCTTTGTGGCCAGAGCAGGAGCAGGAGCAGGACTGCCAAGACATGGCTGTGGCTGGAAACTGACGGAGGCAATTTGCCAACAAAAGCCTCATGGCATCCTCACGGTACAGTGCTCCTACGAACATTCTGCAGTTATTCCCAGTTCCAGCGCCCAGGAGGACATTCAGTGATGTCAAAGATCAACATTTCCAGCTCACAGACTTTCTCATCCTTCTCAACTAATTGGAAACAATGGTCATTTCTTTTCATTTCCCTAAGAGACATTGGACATTATTCTTTTGTTTTCTCATGGTGCAAAACCCTGTGTCAATGACTTGATAGAATTTGATAAGTTTTGTTGACTGTAATTGGTCTTTTATCTATCTTATCCCATATCTAACAGATAACCAGTGACAACTGTGATGAGATAATACCCTCACAAGAGTGAGCTGTTTCAACATCAGAACATAGGAGCCTTTTTTAAATGAACGAAAAGGGGGAGATGTCATAGACCTGTAGAATAATGATAAAAGAAAGGTCTTTTGAAATCAGGCCTTGTTCTGCCATATTAATAGCTGGCCTGTCATCTCTTCTGAGTGCAGCTAAGCAGTTACAAGTTCCCATGTGAAGCTATTGCGAGAATGAGACTTTGTGACCAGTCTATTCTGAGGGTGAAAAACAAATGCACCTGCAACAACAAGGGATTTCTCCCATGAGACTCAGTGAAGAGAACAGGTAAACAATACAATAGAGAGATTTGACGCACAAGTAAAATCTCTTTAATTAACCAATAACAGAATAACTGGCAAGTAATCTATGAACTAACTAAAGTTGCACACGAAGTCTTTAAAACTTTGTAAAATGAGTTGTGTGAATAAAAAATGAAGAGTTCTCCATCTCATCTGGGTCTTCTGGGATTTCAGTTCCCCCCTTCTTTGAGGCTTTGAGTTCCCTCTTCTTTGGGGCTTTGGGTTCCTTCTTCTCTGGGATTTTGGGTTCACACTTCTTTGGGGCTTTGGTTTCCTTCCTCTCTGGTGTTTTGGTTTCCTTCTTCTCTGGAGCCTTGATTTCTTTCTTCTCTGGGATTTTGGTTTCCTTCTTCTCTGGGATTTTGGTTTTCTTCTTCTCTGGGAGTTTGGTTTCCTTCTTCTCTTGGGTCTTGGTTTTCCCATTCGCTAGTTTTGGAAGTTGCTTCCCTGCAGAGACACTCTTCTTTTCCTTCTTCTGCCTCTCTTCCTCCTCTAGGGCTTTTGCCTCCTCCTCGACCTTTTGAGCTGGCTCCTTCAGCTCCCTTCTGCAGACAAAATAGTAAACATGGCTGAGAGTCCCACCAGAACCTTGGGCTCTCTAGTCCTGGCTGGCCCTGCACTTCATTCCTTGACCCTGAGGCCATTTCCGTGAATTCTCCTCAACCCACAGAGGCTGGGAACATCCCAAGTGAGGGCATGGGTGGAAGGGGACCTCCAGGACCAGCCAAACCTGAGCTTTGCCATCATAAGGTGTTGACTGTGCAAGCTCCCTCTGAAGGCACAGCCAGACCCCTCCAGCCCCTGCCAAAGGCTGATCCAGCAGCTCTGCGCTGGTGCCTGGAAACGCCCTTTGTCTCTTGGCTTCCCAGTTAAAAGCAGAGCACAGATTGCTGACATCTGCTTAGCTCTCCTACAGTTCTTACTCAGCTCATTCAGCCCCCTTCTCCCTGGGCATAGCTGAGGCATGATTTTAAAGAGTTCAGATTTCAGCTGAGGGTTAGAAGCAATTCCCATTGATCAGGATGTAGGTTAGATAGGCAGACCATAGGTTAATGATTATGAGATGCTTAAGCTGGAGCTGATTGTTCTATTGTTTACCATTAGGAGCATCTTTCTAGAGGGAAGTGGAGGAAGTGAACTGGTATAAGAACATCTTGAAACCAGTAGAACAATGGTTAGCACCTGGGCTTGATGTCAATCAATCACTAAGTTGGGGACCTTGGATGGTGCCAGAGGGTCACAGAGACCTGATAAAGACCACTGACCCACTTCGAGACCATTGACCCAGTTCAAGGGAAGAATTGCACAGGAGTGAAGGACCAATGACCTCATTTGAATACAGAGCAGGGACGGGAGGTGCTGGGGTTGTGCAGATGTATTGTATGTAAGATCTTGGGAAATAAAGAGAGGGCAAAGAACCTTGGACAGCGCGGTCACGCCTTTTAGGGATGGCTCTGGTGCCGCCCGCCGGTGTTAATAAACATCCCACAATCTAACTTTAATTAGTTAGAGAGTCTCTGTCCGTGATCTTCAGTTTTAACGACTCCTAGCCTGCTCCTTCATCAGAACAATCCTATCAGTCAGAAAGCAAAGGCTGCAGGAAATCCTCTCCTGCAAGACAGGCTCTTGTCAGCCAGATTTCCTGCTGGAACCCAGCTAGGACCAAGCAAACCAGTGCTGGCTGCCATGGAAACCATTGGAAGCAGCCTCATCCATCTCCTCCCCATGAAACCAACTTCAGCCTGGCCTGAAGAAGTCCTGCTGCACAGGCTTGCTTTAAGCAGCCTCCATTCCCAGCTCCACACTTGGCCTGTGTGTCCTGAGCTGGGCTGCCTTGCTGGAGCTGAGCTTCTCCTGTGCTTGCCTACGGCTGCAGCTGCAGGGAAGCCTAAAGGACAGGAGCCTTTCTGGCTGCTGTCCCACCATAAGGAGAACCCTGGCAGATCAGCATTGCAAGGACTTCATCTGTGGCAGGAGCAGGACCCAAAGCAAGGTTTGCTCTGTGCCCCACGCCTGCCCAAACCACAATCCCACTGTTCTGGTGAAGAAGGCAGATGATGAAGATGCCACTCAACACCATGGACTTCAAGACTCCTCTAG
The DNA here is from genome assembly GCF_047830755.1 of Zonotrichia albicollis. Taxonomy (NCBI): domain Eukaryota; kingdom Metazoa; phylum Chordata; class Aves; order Passeriformes; family Passerellidae; genus Zonotrichia; species Zonotrichia albicollis. The sequence goes on along the minus strand of NC_133827.1, from coordinate 1,537,999 downwards.
AGGGGGTGCCAAAGCAAGCCCAGAGCCCAGCTCCCTGCAGACAGCAGCTGAGCCAGCAGGGCTCAGCACTCAAATAGAGAAGAAGAGGTTCTGTCTCAACAGAAGAAGGTCCTTCCTCTCTTGGCAGCCAGGGAGCTCAGAGTGGCCATCCCTCTGTTGCTGCTGGCCTTTGCTCTGCAGCTCCTCTGAGCTCAGAGGCCTTGGAGCAGGGAAGCCCTGCAGGGACAATAACCCATGGCAGAGCAGGAACCCACGGAATGCTGACTCACCTGTCCCTGAGAGGGGCCTGAGAGCCACAGTTGATCTCCTGGGGGCTCAGGGAGGAGCTGACACGTGAGGCTGCCCTGGGCACCAGCACCTTGGAGGTGGAGCCTCCCTCCATGTGGCACAGCTCCGGGACATTGCAGGTGGTGGTGAGGTGGCCAGAGAGGGTGGAGGAGACCTGCTGGCTCTCTCCTGGCTGCAGCACACCTGGCAGTGGCAGGATACTGAAAGCCTGGACAGAAGACAGGAGAGATTGAGGTGTTGAGCATGGAAATGGATGCAGAAGAGCATCTTGGAGCAAAGTGCAGCTGTAGCCAGAGGGGCCTATTCCCCAAACACTGCCAGAATCACCCTCACCTCATCCTGCATCCATGCCACTGACCAGTGCAGGGACCATGGGGAAAATCTCCCATACTCACGGGTCAATGCATTAATTAGTACATGACATGAAAGTGAAATGGCATGGCTCCTGGCAGTAGAAATTCTCTCTGATGCACAACTTGCCTTTAAAAAGTTTCAAAACTTCCTGCTTTTAGAAAAGGAGGAGACTCAGAGTGAGAGCTCTTGGGGCTGAGGGAAGGAGTCCAGCCCAGCTCATCTGACTCCTGAGGCTCTTGCCCTCTCTCTCTGATTTAAATGCTTCTTTCTCAAGGTGCTACAGCAAAAGCTCCTGCAAAAATTTCCTGTGGAGCACCTGAGGAGTTGCAGGGGGAGCAGTGCCCCCCACAGGTGCTGCACAGCGTCCTTGGGCAGCCCTGCAATGTGTCCTGCACGGCCTCTCCAACAAGCAGCTGCTCCAGCAGCACTTTGTGATGGGCCTGCAGGGATGGGAGGCCCCTCTGTGGCCAATGCTGAGGGCCCCCAGTGGCACTGGCAGCTCCAGCCCTGCTTGCCACACTGACAATGGGCAAGGAAGACAGATTCCCTCTCTCCTTCTCCGCTCCCAGGGGAGTGTGAGCCACGTCCAGGGAGCACCTGAATCCCTCCAAGCCTCGAGGGAGGTGAGGGTGCTCAGCAGTTGGTGCTGGCACCCAAAAAACAAGCCATTTTCTATGCTGGGAGGAAGAGACAGTCCTCTGCAGTCTCCCTTTGTCAGACAGCTCTAGGGCCAGCAGTGCAATAGCAGCTCTGGGTGAAAGCAGAGCCCTGCAAACAGGGAGTCTGGCTGCCTTGGGAAGAGGCTCCATGGATCAGGATCATCCCAGCTTGCTCTGGGAGGGAAGCTGGAGGTGTTACCATGATGATGCAGAGAAAAGCCTCATCTTACATGGGGAAGGAAACAAGGCAAAAAATCCCACACTCAGCACAGGCCTGTAGGATCTGAGTCAGCTTCTCCCAGGAAAACTCTCCTATTTCTCCCTCCCACTCAGCCCATGTCCAGCCACTGGCCCTGCTGCCCAGCCCACTGTCAGGGCACAGCACAGCAGGGCAGCAAAAAGGGAGCTCAGCATGAGCAGGACTTGGTGCTGGCAGGCTGGGGAGGCAAAGCAAGCAGTAGGTGTACAAGAAAATCTATCTCTGCTCCTGAAGAGTGGGTAAAATTCTGCACTTCTATCAGGGCTCTGGCTGCCTCCACCTTTCCAGTCCTGAAGTGCCTCCATCGAGTTGCCGGGGATTCCAGACTGGTTCTCCTCTCCTTCGGTGGCTGGGGTTTGAGTTTAGGTGGGTGGAGCTCATCTCTGGAAAATAAATAACTATGAACAGGGACCTGCAGTGGGAGGGAGGGAGGGACACCTGCACGAGCAGCTCCTGGCCAGGATGCAGCCCCTGGCTGAGTGCTGGCACGTTGAACTGAGAAATGGTTTGATCCAGCCCTTCCCAATCCAGACTGGGGCAGGTCTGTTCTAAAGGCAGCCCAGGGATGACACTGAGGTGCTGCAGCAGCTGCAACTGCTTGCACTGAGCAACTACAGAGGACAGGCATTAACACCCAGTGGGGATGCAAAAAGCACAGTGGGAGAGGAAAAGACAGAGAAGGCAGCAAAAAGGTGACATTTGAGACACCGAGGGGCAGACCCAGCCAGTGCCCAGCCAGCACAGCCCACCAGTGCCCAAGGCCAGAAACTCTGCAGCTCCACCGGGGATTTATCAGGAATGTTCCCCTGACACAGCTGGGGGGTTGGCTGACATTTTCCAACACTCCCACGTGACTCAGGTCCTATTCCCCATCCATCCATCCTTCCATCCATACATACACAGGCTGTGGTGCTGGGATCCTGCCAAGCTCTGCCGGCCTTGGGCTTGGGGAGATTTCTGCCAGCCGTCCTGAGCTCCGTAATTGTGCTCTCTGTTCCAGGAAGCAAGCAAGAAAGATTTTAAAATCCCCAAAACAAACCACAACAGACAAACCTAAAAAACCTTCAACAGCTCAACCCTGCTCAAGTTATTTCTTTAGGGACAGCTACCACTCTCCAGCTGAAATGCTGGGCTTTTGGGGAAAAAGAAAATTACATGTTCACCTCCAAATCGAAAAGGATTAAGGTAAGAGAACCTTTCAAACTAAAAATTATTGGCCCAAAGCTTTTATCTTTGCAAGAAATCTCTAGGTAAGACCAGCCTGACAGTTAAACAACTGGTTCTTCTGGTGGGGAGAAACCCTCCTCTTTAAGGGAAGCAGCCTGATAGTTAAAAGCAACTGTTTGGTCAAACTTCAGGCTCCCTGGCACAGCCTGCATTGCCTGTCCTTCCTGTTCACTGATTTACAGGCAGTGCCACGATGGCCCGGGTTCAGATATTTGGTGCCATCCAAGGAATTTGGCATTGCCATTTCCATATGTTTTAATCGAAGTTTCAGTCTTTGCAAACACTCTTCAAATGCCAGCTTTCATTTCTTTTACAGAAAGCTCAAGGTTCCTAGAAGACTTCTGACATCCTCTTTTGTGCTCAGAGAGATGACATTTTCAAACAGATGTTTCCAAAGTTAACAGCATTTGAAAGAATAATGAACTCAAATGCCCCTGGATTCCAGCTTAGCCCAACTCCATTCTGTGTCAGACACTGAGATTCCCACCTCTAAGGCAGGAGCTGTTTGTGCCCCCCATCCCTCCTGTCCTTCTCCCCAGCAGCCTGTGCCTGTTGTCCCCAGCAGAATCCCTGTCCCTGTGCACCCTGCCAGGAGCAGCTGCACACAGGCTCACATCTCCCCTTGCCCTCACCAGGGGGTTTCTCTCATCCCCGAACACGCCGATGAGAACGTCGGTGCGATGAGTGCCCAGGGCCTGCACTGCCACCACAACTGGGATCTCTGCTGTGCTCTGGGGCTGCACAATCCCACAGGGCTTGGGGCTGGAGTAGAGCACAGCAGAGTCCTCCTTGCGTTTCTGGAAGGGACACAATGAAATGCAGATTCAGAGGGACCTCTCAAGAAACTTTAGGCTCCTTAACATCCACCACAACAGCAACTTACACACACCTTTAAAACTCCCCAGGACAAAGGTCAAAGGCACAAACAAGATGCAGGAATTGTAGGTTTAGCATTCCCAGGGGATCCTGCAAGGAGGCTGCCAGCACAGACACTGGTGTCTGTGGGTGCAGCAGCTTTTCACAACCCTCTAAGATCTCCCACAGGAAAACACCCTGAGGACTAGAACATCAGCTGTTTCCTCAGGAGCTTAAACTGCCTCCTAAAGTTTACAGTTGGGCAGGATCCTGTTCTCAGCAGATCTTTAAGACTAAATAGAAACCAGCAAGGTCTTATCCAAACCCTTTTTTCCCCTAATAGTCTCCTCAGGAATATTTGACAGGAGGAGGTGGATGTGATGCCAAACCTGGGGAATAAGCCCGTAGCAGCCAGGAAGGTGGCTGGGATTCCTAATGAGGATCTTCCTCTCATAAGGCACCTTCAGGTGGCACTCATCACACAGCAGCACCGGGGAGGACACTTGGAGCTCAGGAACGAGACATCTGGGCAAAGAGATGACCCCAGAACAATCAGAGATACTGAGAGAATGGAGAATGCCTACCCCCACAGATTGTGAAATGGAGCAGAACACATTGGTCACTGTCAAATGCACATTGAAGAGCCCTACAGGGATAAATTGCCTTCTACCTTTTCCCACTCCAACATGTCTTGTCAAGGAGGGGCAAACCCTGAGAGGCAGCACCCATAGGCTGCCAAGTGCCCCAGGCAGAGCACTTTGCCCCACAGCTGCCTCAGCCCCTCCTTTGCCCAAGAAGGCTTGCAAGGACTCCTGGAACAGTGCCAGTGACCCACGAGCTCTGGGGGAGCCTTCCCAACAAGGATCAGTGCTCACTAAGGCTCAAGGAACACACAGCTCCAGTGTCTCAGTAAAAATGACTCAACAAGGATCAGTTCTCCCTAAGGCTCAAGGAACACACAGCTCCTGTGTCTCAGTAAAAATGACTCCCTTCTCTGCCATGGTGCTGTTGCCCTGCCTGAGAACTCAGCTCTTTGCCCCAGCCCTGGAGGGCACAAGACAGCAGCTGCCCCACAGAGGGGCTGATCAGCCCCTGCCAGGCCCTGCAGCTCCCTGGCTCCTTCACTGCACAGCTCCAGGCACTGCCTGGCCCCAGCTCCACCTGCTGTACACAATGGCAGCCCAGGCACTGCCTGGATGGCTCTGCCTGCCACAGGGAACAGCACCAGGGAGCTGCATCCCTCTGGGCATCACACTGACACCCACAGCAGCACAGGACCATGGAATTCTGCTGCAGCAACAACCACTTTTGCTCTCAACTCTGACAACATTAAAGCTCAAAATGGGAAGCACAGGGAAGGACAAAAACTGGAGCTGACCTGCCACATCAAGGGCTGCTTTCCCCTTGTCAGACCTTGCCCTCCCAACTCTTGCTGGGAGCCACTTCCCCCTGCCATGTGTCCTCATGGACAGAGCCAGAGCCTGACTCTCAGCAGCTGCTTGGTGTGGCCCAAACCAGTGCACGGTACTCACAGCCAGCACAACTCCACCTCTTGCAGCCAGAAGGAGAGGAGGCCCTCGGGAAATTTGTTCCACCTCAAGCACCAAAAACAAGGCCAATCAACGATATCATTCCTGGTGCCTTTAGAAGAGGGCCCATGACCGTGCTGGGCTGTGAGCAAACGTGCTTTTCACCACGGGCTGCTGCCCAAGCACTGCTGTTCTCGTGTCCAGCTGGCACAACATGAGGGCATTCAGCAGCCCTTCTCCTTGGCAGCTGCAGCCAGCACAGCCTGGGCAAGGCAGTGCCTGGGGGAGGCCAGGCAAGGGCTGCTACCTGGCTGTGATGATCAGGGCTGCCACTCCCTTGCCAATACCCTCCAGGTCCACCAGCAATCTCCGGTAGAAATCCATCACCGTGTTGGAGCACAGGGTCACCTGGTGGAAGAGAAGAACAGTCAATTCTTCCTTACAAAAGCTCATTACCCACGGGTGATATCCTCCAGTTCCTGAGGGAGGATTTGCCCTTAATTCTTCTGCTGCTCCATGTGTAGAGCACAGTCTCGGAGTAACAAAATCCTTCTGGCAATACCAGATTTGTTAAACACACCTTGCTATCAGGGCACAGGTCAGCTACATTAAAACATTAGACTACAGCTCCATGCACCACTGCATTCAAATTAAGGGGCCAATTTCTCATCTGACTACAAAGACATCCATGCAGAGGAAATCTGACTTGACCACAATGAGTTCAGCTTTACAGCAGGAGGCTGAGGGCAAAGTGTGGCCCAGCAGGTGCTGGGCAGTTCATGGCTGCCCTGGGAGCCTGAGCCCGGGCTGGCTCTGAGAACTCCAGCCCCATGCCAGGAGTGGGGAACTGCCCCAGGGTGGGCATTGACCAAAGGCAGAACCCTCAGAACTGCCCCAGGGTGGGCACTGACCACAGGCAGAACCCTCAGCACTGCCCCAGGGTGGGCACTGACCAGAGGCAGAACCCTCAGAACCAGAACTGCCCCAGGGTGGGCATTGACCAGAGGCAGAACCCTCAGCACTGCCCCAGGGTGGGCATTGACCAGAGGCAGAACCCTCAGAACTGTCCCAGGGTGGGCACTGACCACAGGCAGAACCCTCAGAACTGCCCCAGGATGGGCACTGACCAGAGGCAGAACCCTCAGAGCCTCTTGCTCTACACTGCAAGAGACAAGCCACCACAGGGACCAGGCAGAGAAGAAAGGAGAAGGATCTCTGCCTTGAAGTTCCACAAGAAAGGGTTTATTCCAAGCAAAAGGATCAGAGCCAAAAGAGCCCTGCACACTCCTGTGCAAGGGCTTTTGTACAGACACAAAGCAGGGGGTGGATACAAACAGCAAACCAAAAGGGAATCCTCAGGGGAGCACTGAGGGGATTACATCAAGTGTCTGGAGCCCCTTTGGGTAAGAAGGTGGGGAGGATGGCTCACATGGGCCAATGGGGCCTCCAGGAATATGGGAATTCCAAAGGGGTGTTCAGACAGGGATTGGCTCCAGGTTAAATTGGCAAAAAAGGTTGGGGAACAAAAGGGGCTGGGTTTGACAGCAGGGAAAGAGCTGGAACAAGGGGCAGGGAATGGCATGAGGGACAGCTTTGAGGGAGGGTAAAACCCAAGGGTAAACCAACTCAGGGAGAACATGGGGTATCACAGAACAAACCACTTAAAAAGGAATCAATACAATAAATTTGAACTGCTACACATGGCTGCAGATGTTTTGTCTCCACTGGAGCTTCCTGCAGTGAACACAAATCATTCTGCTCCCCAGGAGGGGGGAAATGAGACCAAGAAGAAAAGCTCACTGCTTGATACAATGACATCTCTCTAACAGCCACCTTCTGCCCTCATCCTTGCTCTGCCCCAATGCAATCAAATCAATCGCTCTCAAAAACACAAGAATGGCTTCAGGCCTTGACCATAAGGTCTGTGAGCTCAGCATATGATTTTGGAAAGCAAACAGTGCTCCTTGAGGAACATCCCGAGTAAGCCAGCTAGCAGGGGCCTCCCAGCAGTGCAGATCTCTCAGTGCCAGGATGCTCCAAGCTGGCACCAGAGCTAAAGCCCTCCCACCCTGCAGTGCAGCTCCAGCCCTGGTGCTGCAGCGGCTGTGGCCGGGCTCTTGCCGTACCTCGATGTCCTGGTGTCCCTGGGGGAGGATGGTGCCTTGGCTGGGATTGATGGTGAACTCCCTGGGCTCCACATGGAAATGGATTCCCTTGCTCCAGGCCGGGTCGGTGTCCCTGCGGATCTGATCCACGCTGTCCACAGCCGGCTGCGTGCCATCGTCCGACATGCGGAGCTGGAACGTCAGGGGCACCGCGGAGCTGTTGGTGAGGCGGCAGCGCTGCGTGTAGGGAAAGCCTGGGCAAGGACACAAATATCCATTCAGGCACCCAGCAGGGCACGATCCTGGGGGCAAGATCCTAGCAGGATCAAAGTGAGATTGGAGTTGAGCTCTTTATTATCTGAACTGCAGCTCACCCAGAAGCTGCGTGAGGAATTAATCGTCACTTAGTTCCCTTTGACACAGATTCCAGACTGCAGCCTTGAAAATGCCCACTCCTAGCCCTGCTGAACACTGCAAGCTTCTCTCTTTGTGATGGGGACGAGCTTCCTCACCTGCCCCAAACCAGCATCAGTTCTCTCTGAGTGATGTGTGTGCACCCAGACCCAGCATTTACTCTGAGAATTCAAGCTGTCCAATTCCCTGCTCAGCCTGCCAACACTCCCACCTTTTTCAAGACATATAAAGAGTGAGCTGTCTGTAAGAAGAAGCTACAGCAAAACAAAGTGAGGATGGAATCAGGAACTAGAACGTGAGGCAAAGCACCCTAATGCAGCTTCTCTCTGCAGGATCCTTAAGGCATCTCTTGCTTTGGGCCAAACAGCTGAGCACGTGACAGCTCAGAGCCCACTCAACTGGGGCACAGCCAAGCCTTGCTTTGAGATTAGCAATTAGGAACCAGGTCCTACGTCACCCAACAAACAGGGACATCACAGCCATGCTGCTCACTGAGAGTGCTGCCTGCAAGGGTTTACCCCACTTTGGCTCTGAGATTTGCTTTCCATCCTGCAAAGCCAGAGATACAGCCACTCATGGTGGGGATGTCCTGCAGAGCGCACAGAGCAGCCACAGCCTGCTCTGCACTGCACATCTGGCTGGGCTGGCCAGCTCTGTGGGGAGGAGACTTCTCCCCAGGCCTGCTCACCAAGAGCATCTGGGACACAGATGGGGAGAAAAAACAACTGCAGCTGCAGCCCAGAGCTCCTCTGTGCCCATCCAAGTGACCACTGCCAGCTCCAGCAGGGACTCCAGCAGGGAGGCAAGAGAGGCACAAAAAGGACAAACCCAGATGTCAAAACCTCCAACAAGACTGAGGCCAGCACATGCAGACAACAGTCAACAGGTACAAAGAAGCAAAGATACAACAGCTGCCTTCAGCCTAAGAGCCCTTAGGAATGAAATTGGATTCAGCAGGATCAATCTCCTGCTTCAGAACCATATTTCCATCTCTTGCCTTTCTTGTTTCATTCCTTCCAAAGTCAACTTGACAAGCGCCTCCATGGTGATGCAGGCTGGGGAAGAAGCAGCTCAAAAAAGGCAATGAATTTCCTTCAGAAGTTCATGAACTTCATAGTTCTGGGTTTAGGCTTGGCCGTGAATGTTGCCCTTGGTCTGGGAAGGGGGATTGGGGTTCTGGGGGGTTTTGGGGCGTTTTGGCCCTGGGCTGGGCTTTTCCCTTGGGGGTTTTTGGGAGTTGTGGCTTGATGCTGTGGGCGGCTGTGCAGTGGGAGCTGAGGCTGGGCAGGGAGCGGAGCTTCCCTTCCTCCCGCTCGGGGATCGCAGCTCGGCCGCGGCTGCTGCGGGAGGTTTGTGCTTGGCCGGGGCTGCCCTGGCTGCAGCTCAGCGCTGGCACCGACCCTGCCTGCCTGCCCCGCTGCTGCTGCTGCTGCTGCTGGGCACTGCCCACACTCCCCTGCCCTCTGGGGCTCTGCAAAATAAGCATTTCCACCTTCCCTTCCCTTCCCGCACCGGCTGGGGGGGATCACTGCCCTGCCAGAGCCCACAGCTCCTCCTGCTGTGACCAGAACTCCACCAAAGGGGAAAAACAGGACTTGGCATCTGGCAAATGTCTGTTCTTGCCTTCTTGTCTGTGCTCTCCTGAGACAGTCTAGCAAAGAACTGTTATTTCTTTTCCCACAGTTTTTCCTGGGACCCCTGTCATTTCAAAGGGATAAGCATTTGGAGGGAGGGGCTCATCTTTCCATTGCAGCAAGATTCCCACCTTCCTTGGCAGACATCTGTCTTTTAAAGCAGCACAGAGACACCAGAAAATACTGCCTTTCTATTCCTTGCTTCCATTGGATCTCACAATGGCAAAATGCCCCCTGAGGCAGCAGCAGCCCTGCAGTTCACAGCCTGAAGAGTCTGCTGGGGCAGGGCAGGAGTGAGGGATGCTTTTGTGTTGGAAGGCACAGATCCCTGAGGCTGTGTCCCAGCCCAGGGAACACTCACCAAAGGAGATGTCCCCGAAGTCGAGCTCAGCGAGGTCGAAGTGTAAACTCGGTGCAGTGACGCTGCCCCTGCAGGCCGAGGACAGAGCAGGCAATGGCTCGGTTAAAGGCATTGCAAAGGTGCGGCTGTCGTGGCTCGGGGGCACAAAACCCGGGCTCAGGGCACCCTGGGTTTCCAACCAACACAGCCCCGTGTGCTCAGCACAGGGCCCTGGGCACAGGAGGCAGCTCAAGCCAAGGGGCAGCAGCCAACAGCCCCTGATGGGCTCTGGGCACAGGGCAGGCAGGAGAAGCCCCTGGGTTGCTGGGGATCCCATGAAGGACCCTGAACACACACCCAGACATGGCTCCGTGCCTCAGTTTCCCCATCTGCAATGGCATGGACATCAAGGTGTCCCCACAAACTTCTCTAAGCAGCCCTTCCAGCCACAGCTTCCCTGCTTTGCTCCTTCTGAGCAGCAACTGCTGTTCCCATGGAGGAGCTTTGTCAAGAGAGTTTGACCCACAAAATCATTACAGACACTTTTCTGAGACACGAATCCAGGGCATTCCCAAACATCCTCTGAAAAGAGCAGCAACAGTTCTACCCAGGGCACAGATGAATCCTAAAGGAAAGGACCAGCTTGTCAGCAGTGCACCAGCTGGCACAGCCAAGAGCAAGAGTTTCAACAACCAAACTTGGCTGTCCTGAATCTAGCACAGCACCTCACCTGTCCTTCAACTCAGCAGATACACTCCAAAAGCCACCAACATCCACTGAAATCAGCACTTGAAGCTGCACAACACTCACCAGTTGATTTCATGGTTGATGCCAATCAGTGCCCACTCTGCCTTTTGGTTCAAAATCAAGAACCAGTGAACTGTGTCCTCTATTGTACTCACAGGACTGACCCTGGCTCTGCTCTGCACATCTCAACAAGAGACATCTGCCCTTGCTCAAGGAGAAAGCTGCTGATGCAGAAACAGCCCATGGCCACTTTGGGGGAGGGACAGAGGAGAATCAATTATTTGATGGTGAAAGGTTCCCTCTTGATTTCCAAATGAAAAAAGCAGCACTTTTTCTCCAAAAACAAAGGCAGCATCATTGTTTCTCCACTATGGGCGCACCTGCTCACCACTTTTCTCTTGCTAAGGAATAACTTCCTTGTTCTTCTTTACCCATCTCCCTTATCTCATTGGCATCATCCAGTGCAGATTGCTTTCATTTCTTCACTGCCTTGAGCCAGTGCCTCCCAGCATCAGCAGCCCAGCTCCAAAGCTGCAGAGCAGCCAGCACCAGCTCTCCTGCTTCCACTCCATTATCCTGCAGCACATGGCTCAGGCTGGCAGGGACAAGGCCTCACGCTGCTGTGGTGCTGAGCACTGAGCTCTGCCTCCCCTATGATCAGCCCTTCTCCCTTTGGCTGGGCCAGGATTGTCTCCTGCCATGGCATTAGCCCACGGGATGGTGCCCCAGTCCTTGGCACAGCTCCTGCTGCACAGTTCCTGACTCCCACATCAGCCCTTTGCTGGCTGTGCAAAGGAGGCACCAGAGCCCTCTGTGCACAGGAGCTGGGGGCACAGCTTGTGCCCCACAGCATGGCCATGAGAGGTGAGCTGAGGCTGCTGCTGCCCATCTGGCATGGATTATTCACACAAGGTTTTACAAACACTGCTGCTGCTGCAGAATCAGCCAGGCTGGTCCATCTGCAAAGCCCTGGGGGCCTTGCTGGGTGTTCAGGTGGGACATCCCAGAGCAGCTGCTGCCCAAAGCTGATCCATCCCACGTCCTGCCATGGCCCAAGGCACAGGGAGATCCCTGCAGGGAGGAGTCATTCCAGCTCCCGGCTACCACACAGGGCAGGAGGCAGCCTCACACTAAAGCAATGCCAGCAGCAGAGCAGAGATTCACACCTCAGGAAACACCTTTTTCCTCTGCTCCACCGCAAAAGGAGGTAGGTGGGGGATGTCCCAGAGACAGCTACAGATGTGCCCACCCAGCTCCCAGGGTCCTTACTTGATGGTCAGGATGGCAGGCGCAGGAGATCCAGCCACACTGAACTGGAACTCCTCCTCAAAGCTCCCCAGCACGGTGGCACTGAAGGAGATCTGCACACTCTGGCTCCCACCTGCTGCAATGATGCCCTCCTCGGGGGCAAACTTGAAACACAAGCCCACGTTGGTGGCTGAAGGGAGACAGGTGAAGGAAGCATCAATAGCTCCTTGGTTCATCAGTTTCACCTGCAGCAGCAAGAAAGCAAAATGGGAATACATGAGGAATCTTGCTTCTTGTGAGTTACTGTCTAATGATGCAATGAACACCCAGAAAAGGCAGAAGATGCATTGTGCTGCTGAATGGCAGAAGTCCAAAGATACAACAGGACAAGTTCTGCCTTTGGGTTTTCATGCAGAGCAGTGGCAACTCCACAGAACTGCAGTCACCCTGGCTTATCCCACGGACACAGAGCAGTGCCCCTCTGCTCAGCAGCACCAAGCGCATTGAGAGCTGGCCCTGAGAGCAACGTGGGCTGATTGCGGCTGCCTAGGGAATCACCCCGGAGCTGCTGCTGCCCCAGTGAGCACAGCTCCAACAGCACCATCTGCTCATTCACCTTTTCCCAGACCATGAAAACAATACATTGAGAATGAGGCATCAGCATCAAAACGTACAGACAGCACCATCTTTTGGTGAGAAAACTAAGCATGTCTTTCCCTTCCACTGCTTCTGCAGAGCCCAGTGCAAAGGTGCCTTGTGTCTGGCACTACCACAAAAGCCTCTGAACATGCAGCTTTTTGACCCAGGCTTGGTTTCATGTGCCAAGGGGTGTTTTTGCAGGAAGTCTCCCAGCTGATCCCTATGGAAGGCTGCCCAAAAGCAGGGACTGGGGCTTCAGGAACAACAGACACACCTTGGTGACCCCCCAGATTTCAGCAGTCCATCAAATATTCCCTGCTCACAGCTGCCCAGGTTGGCAGCAAGTCCACAGCTGCACCAGGCTTGCTGCTGCCTCAGGAGCCATCAGGATCCATCCCAAGCCCTGCTGCTCACCTCATAGACATGGGGGGTGTTGACAAAAACATTCCCAAGGTTCAGAGTCTGAGAGCTGAGTTCAACCAAGGGTCCTTGGCCTTCCCCTCTGAGCTGCAGGGGCAGCCTGCTCTCACGGCCTGGGGAGAGATGTCCATTGCAGTACAATCATTCCCTCTGCTCCACTGCATTTTCCAGGCTGCCTCAGTGCTAGTCCCCGACTCTGAGCTGGACGCAACCAGCTCCTGATGCTGCAGGAGAAGATATGGACCCTTCTCTTCCCTCAGGACATATCCCCTGAGGCTGACTTGCAATTTCTAACCCATTCCCTGGGCTGCTTTCCAATTTGAGCCACCAGTTTGATGAGTTTAAAACCTCTGGTGCCTGTAGTGACAGCTCAAAGAGTAATGGGTAGAAATTGAAAGAAAGGAGATTTCGGTGAGATATTAGGGAAGAAATTTTTCCTGTGAGGGTGGTGAGGCACTGGAGCAGGTTCCCCAGGGATGTTGTGGAGCTTCCAGCCCTGCAAGTGTTCTAAGCCAGGCTGGATGGGGCTTGGAGCTCCCTGCTCTAGGGGGAGGTGTCCCTGCCCATGGCAGGGGCCTTGGGACTAGATGATCTTTAAGGTCCATTCCATCCTTACCATACTGTTATTCTGTGGTTTCCTTCCCATGCACCTAGAGGAGCTTTGAAATACATTCAGTGCAGGCACAAAGCTCCTGCCAAACAGAGTTTGGCAATTCCCAAACTCCCTGGCCCAGGAGCACAGGACTTTGTTGCCCAAGTGCTCCCCTTGTGACACTCAGCACTGTTCTATTTCCACAGGCTGAGAGCTGCAAGGTGACAACTGGCACACAGGGAGAGCAGCAGCTGCTGGCCAAGGCTGCTCTCTCTACCAACAGCCCGGGCTCAGGGGGGCTCATCCCCCTCTGCTCTGCTGCTGTCTGGGCACTGGGAGGTGGTCCAGGCTCAGGGAGCCCATTTCTAACTCAGCTCCTACCACCTGATGATGGATCCATGGCAAATGGAGCCATCCTGGAGGCCAGGGGCCTGCAGGGGCTGAGTGCTTGTTCACTGAAGTGTTCTGCTCTGGAGCTCTCTGGCCTTTGAGGGAATGCTGGCAAAGCCATGGCATGAAAACCTCTCCCTGCACTGCCTGGGCTGTTCTGGGATCAGTCAGGCACACACAGCATTCTGAGCCCTGGCCTGGCACGGGAGACTCCCTGGCAGCTGCAGGGCCAGGGGGGATGTGCCAGCACTGCCCTGCTGACCAGGGACCCTTCCCAGCACTTCCACGGGAGCCCAGTCGGCTCAGGCTGGCACCATGGCTTCACTGAGGGAGAGAGAGGCAGGGCAAAGGAGCTGCACCTGAGATGCTGCAGTAAGCCACACTTCCATACTCCAGTGCTTCCAGGGGTTTGAAGGTCACCTTGATTTCAGCCGAACAATTCGGCCCAATTTCTCCCTCCTACAGCAGAAAGAGACACCAAAACATTGCTCTGCAAACTTCACATTGCTTGTTTTCAACACCCTCCTGTAAGCCTTTGTGTAGAGCATCAGTGATGAGTGAACAACACAAGGAGCCAAGGAAACACTCCAAACCCAGCCCAACACAGCTCTCAATGCTCAGCTGATCAGCTCCCACTCTCCACAATATTCCTGCTGCTCTGACACAAGCTCTTGGACACATCATGCTGCTGTCAGCTACAGTGGGATGCAACTGCCACTCTGCCCTGCTGGCTCTTGGCCTTAGATGGGCCATAGCTGTAACCAAGAAGAGAACATGATCCCCTTCCTTGGAAATAAAAATATTAGTTTAACCTCTACTGAAAGAAAGCAGAGGCTGGCATTATTCTAGGGTTTACTCCAAGATGAGAAGGGATGTTGCACTGTGCACACACCAGGCATTCATCATCTCTCACAATGCCAGTACTCAGAATCAAGGCTCTGGTTGATGGGAGCACGTGGCAGTTTGCTTGCATCACCAGAAAAGGAAAATGTGTTCTGTCCCTGTGTGCAGGACAACTCCAAAGGCCCATTTCAACCTTCCACCCTTGTGTCCAGGCTCACAGATGACGCTGGAAGGGACACTCAGAAATAGTGCAAGGCATGGTTACAGGAAGGGATTGGCATTTCTGTCATTAACCTTGGGCTGAATTTGGCCTTCTTTTGCCAGGGAGCAATTGCAAGCTTCAGGTCACTGTGTGAGCTGGCAGTGCTCCAACAGCCTCTGCTGAGCCCCATGTGTGGGGGGAGCCCCTGCCTACAAGAACTGCTCCCTGGGACATTGACAGGACACGCAGGCAGTGCCTTGAGCTTAAGCCTGGCAGCAGAGCTGGGCTTTGTCAGGCTCCCAGCCCTGCCTGGAGCCTGCAGGGCACAAATGCTTTCAGCAGCGAGCCCTGCAGCCTCACCAGAAACTCCATGTCCTCCCTGCCAGCACATGGAGCCAGCTGAGGATCTCCCAGTGACTGCAGCCAGGGTTAGGGTTAGGTGTAGGGTGGGTGTAGGGAGTAGGGTGGGTGGGAGGAGAAGGAGGAGGAGGAAGAGAAGGAGGAAGAGAATGTTCTCAGCTATCACTTACCATTGGCTCAATGAAAAAAATGTCATCAGAGAACAGCATGGGGTCGTCTTGCACCTTTGCCGTCTTCTCCTGGACCATGCTGCTCAGGAGGGCACTGTGATGTCCCTTCACCTTCTCTGTTTGTTTCTCCTCTGGGAAGTTTTCCTGGGACACCTCTTTGGGCAGCCACAGCAAACGCTGCCTGCAGCCCCAGGGAGAGACAAGGCCAGCAGATGGTTTCATGAGCCACAGGTTTGCAGAGAGAAGTGTGAGCGCAGGAGAGCAAAGCACTTGAGGAGGAGCAGCAGCAGCTCGCCAGCAAAGGCTGAGCCCAAGCCACGAGGGTCCCACAAGGATCAGAGGACAACTTGCTGTTCCCTGGCCCAGCAGGGAGTTTCACTCCACACTTGCAAGCTCAGCAGAGGTTTCCAAAGCCAGCATCCCTCCAGAGAACCTCCTGCCTCAAAGCCTCTGCCACAGCTGAGGGAGAATCAACCAGCCATTTCAAGTGGCTTTTCCTCCCACGGAGCTGCTCAGGGGGGCACAGAAAGATCACAGAGCACCCACTGCAGCATTTCCCTGGCAAGGGGAGACAAAGCTGGCTTGCAGCTACGTGTTAGCAGCATCACACTTTGTTCCTTCCATTTTGGACCTCCCTCGTTCCCTCCACTGCCTTTCACAAGAGCATCCCAGAGCACTTCCACAGGAAATTGATGAATTCAGGCACCAAATCCCTTCAGGGACATTCAAGTTTTTATATGCAATATGCATGAAAACAGAGGCTCTGAGAGGGGAAGGAACTTTGTTGTGCAGGAGGGAGACAGCAAACTCCTGGAGAGACCTTTTCATGAGCCAGAGCTTTCTGGATCTCATCCCAGTGCATGGCAGTAGAATGTCCTGAGAGGGAAAGGATCCTGCACTATCTTCTCTCACAAAAAGTCCTCTCTGCTCTGAGAGCTCAAAACCTCTCTGACAGCAGCACAGGGACACACAACCAGCCAGCATGGGCAAGGAGCTGTTGAAGGAACTAAAGGGAATAAAGAGGGTGTATCACCTTTGGAAAGAGGGACTGGCAACTCAGGAAATGTTTAAGGATGTTGCCAGGTCATGTAGAAAGAAGGTTAGAGAGACAAGAGCCCAATTAGGACCTGAGGAAATCCAGTCACCACAATCAACCTTTCCTTCCCAAAATGCCATCCCTGGTTCGAGTATAAATGACCTGGAATGCTGAGTGCTGAGCTCCTGAAGCCCAGGGACACAAACCCCAGTGCCAGGCATGGTTTACTTGGCCTAACCATTCAAAAGCACCAACATCCCCTGAGGCCACATGTTAGCTCAGACATGGGCCTGTATCTCACTGAAATGCATCTTTCAAACCAACCTCCTCTTCTCTTCATTCTCTTCTTCCTCAGTCGCAAAAGCCTTCCACTGGAAGTGGGCTGTGATGTTACTCCTGTTTTCAATGAACAGGGTTCTGTGGCTTGACATGGTGGTGAAAGTCTTGTCAAGCTCCACGGAATTTGTGCTCAGCCCAACGTTGACGTCTACAGCTTCTCCCTGGAGCTTTGTGTGGATTCTTTCTCCACCTGGAACAAAGCAAAGGGGAGTCTTTGCTCAGCTCACTGGCTGATGGAAGCACAAGGAACAGAGCAAAGCACAGGGCACAGATAAAAGTGTCCCAGTTTTGCGCTGAAGGAGCAGTTCTGTGGACCACTCCATTGATCACATCCTTCAGCTCTGTGTGTACAGCGTGAGGATGTCCTGGGCACCTCCTAAAACACCTTATTTCTGAGGGTGTTTGCAGAGATCTGGCCCCAAGGTGAAAGGATGGACAGGGAGATTGGTCCATGTGCTCCGGTGACCCACTCAGATCACCGGGATTTCTGCATCCAAGTCCTTCAGGTGACAGGGCTGAGGAGCCCTGCTCAGTCCTGCCTTGCCCAGGCTCTCCCCGGGCATCCCAGGAGACTCCTGTCTCTCCTGATCCCTTGGATCCCTTCTTGCTGACCAGCAAATATGCCTGGGGGCAGGTGGACAGCAAAAGGAGGCCCAGAGGAACAAGTGAAGTGACACCCAGAGCAGGAGGGGACACAGGTTAGGAAACACAACCGGCCTGGCTCTGCAATGTGACAAACCACTACAGAATGAGCATCGTGAAAACCATTTCCCTGTCCAAACCCACAGCCACATCAGTCTTTAAATATTTTATACTGTTCAGATCTGAAAAACCAAGCTGGAGCATTGCAAATAAAATAAGAAAGGGACAAAGGAAAGATTACTGAGTACAGAGCAGTTTCTACATTAAGACTGAATGGGATCCCACAGTCTAGAAATCAAATGGGAGATAGATGTGAGAGGTTTGCAACAGCGTGAACAGCCTGGGAAATGGGGAAAACACGGAAAAAATTGTTTTGATTTGTCACAAAAAAGGAACTTGAGGGCCTGAAAATGTTGTTAGACAGAAACTACATCTATGTGTAAGGGCCACATAGAAAAAGGGTCTGTGGCAAGCCAGTGGAGAAGCAGCATGTGGGACAGAGGTGTGCAAGAAATCCATTGCATTGGAGAGAGTCTGATGGAGACCTCACCTACAGCACTGCCCAGGAATCAAATACAACTACACCCAGGCATAGCCACACCGTAGTGGAGAATCAGAGTTCCTCCTTCCTCCACTCAGCAAGTCCCAGCAAAACAGCAGTCAAAAATCTTTGCCTTTCTCAAGCCCCTAAACACCAAGGAGTTCTCAGTTTGCTTTGGGGTAAGGCTGAACAGGGGAGGCACCTCTGGAGGGAATGCAGGGATGGCACAGAGGGAGCCATGTGCAGAACTGTCCTGTGCCCTGCAGGGCCCAGCACTCACCTGAGCTGCAGCACACGGCCAGGGAGCCGCGATGGGCACCGCTGGCCAGCGGGTGAAATGCCACTGTCACCTGCACAGTGTCACCAGCGCCCAGAGCTCCTGTGGCCGGCACCACGGAGAAAGGACTGCAACACAGAGAGAGGGGTCAGGCCTGGGACACCTGGCCATGAGATTCCTGCTGCACTGCAGCTCCCTGCAGCTCCCTTGGGCAAGCAGGGAGCAATCCAAGCACAGGCAGCACAAGAGACAGAACAGACAGGATCACAAACAGACACTGAGCCACTGCTGACAAGATCCAGACCTCACAAGATCCTGGGGGTAAAATTACCTCAGCTCCCCATACTCTGCATCCAGCTCTCTGCAATGAGGCTCAAGGCTCCCACTGCCAGCAATCCCATCAGAGAATGCTTTGTGAAAAGCACAGAGAGGGTTCAGAGCTATTTGCATGCACAGCTTGACACTGATTGCCTCAGGAATTTCTCTTTTCCTGCTGCCTATAAACCTCATCTCAAGAGATGCAAACGTTAGGGCACTCCCTGTCCCGGGAGATTACAGCCTAGGAATCAGACAGGGAGAAGGAACTTTTCCCTGAAGACCAAGGAATAGTTCCTGTTGAATTGGCAGTGTGCTTCTTTGGTTTATTTTACCTTGAAAACATCGTAATTTAGCCTAAAAAGGGCAACTTTTATAAACATTTCAATGAAAGCTGCTCTAAGAAAAGGAGCAATCAAAACTTTGAAAGAGTGCAAATGCAGATTAGAGCAATACAGTGACATGGAAACCCAAAAGGACGATGCCATTTACAGTCTGAAGAGTCCAATCCGAGCTGAATGAAGCACCATGAGCAGGAGCACACCAAGGAAGCAGAACCGGAGGTTTCTGTGTGTTTACCAGCAATGCATTCTGGGACTCTGGGCTGTCATGCAGGCTGGTAACTGTTTGCTTGGCCCAGCAGAGAAACTCTGTGCAATGTGTTGGAAATAGTGATGCAGATGTGTTGCTGCACTTTGGATTTAACAGGAGCAATCAGGATTTAGTCACCAGGTAAACAGCTCTTGCCTGACAAACACAAGACTCTGTGCTTTGATGCTCAGGGACAGCTCAGGGAAAATGTGCTTCTGCCCAGCAGCTGCTGGGCTTTGTGCCCTTCTACAGCCCCAGTGAGGAAACAAAAGTTCCTGGCCTTGGTGCTTTGTTGCTGGTCAATCTGTCACTTCAAATGTGTTCTGGGGACTTTGCTAATGAATGCATCACACACAAAAACAAAGAGAACATCTGGCAAGCTGAACTTTGTTCATGTCAGTAGTAACAGCTGATGAACTCACTTCAGGTTCTGCTCATTCAGGACCTCTTGCTGTAATTATGGGCTGACCTGTTCCCATTGCCACTGGTGAGAACATCACTGCTGGCTGATGGAGAAGCCTTGGGCCAGCAATGTTCGTGTGCTGGATGTGAGACTTTGGAGGGAGGGGAGGAAGGACAAGGCCCCAGCAGGCCCAGAGCCAGATCAGTGCTCGTGCTCCTGCATCTGCCCCGGGGCTGATGCCAGCACTGCTGCAGCTCTGCTGGGGCTGGGGGGATCAGGGCCTGCTGGGGGCAAGGCACAGCATTCTGTTCTTAGGCTTTGGCCAGAAATTTCACCGCAATAGAGAAGCTGCCAGTTAGGGGAATCCCTGGCCAGGCTTCAGCACTACCTTCCATTCCCTTCCCTTCTCACTCCTGCCCCATGTTACATGCTCCTGCCTTCAGGTGGCACGATGGGAATAACATTCCACGGATGACTTCAGGCCTTGCCGGAGAAAGAAGGTGTCCTCTTCTTTTCAAATTACTAAGAGAAGAGTATCTAGCCAAGTTCAGGACTCAGCTGTCAGAACTGAAAAACTGAGTGCAAATCAGCTCCCGCATCTCCTCCATCCCTGGGCTGTACCCACCAGACTCCTCTGTTCCTGCTGGAGCAGTCATCTCACACACACACCTGGCTCCCCAAGACCCAAAGACACAAGCTCCACAGCTAAACTTAACTCCTCTGAATTTCAGCCAACACCACTAAACTGTTCCCTGAGCCCACAGCTAGAAGAGCTGTCAAGGAGACATCCCTGACACTGACATAACCAAAGGAAAATTACTCCTAAGAGATAGGCCTGGAAAGCTAAATTTTGGGCTTTTCTCTGTTAATTGTGAGCTGCTCCTTAAGACACTTCTCATCCTGTTAGATCCATCCTCTCAATGAATCACTACTGCACCTGACAGGCAGAAAAGATAAGGTATGGAGGCGGTTTTAAAAGGTTGTTTTCTTCTGCTTTTATAACTAGGTCCATTGACATGTTTGTTTCCTTGTATGGCATCTAAAGACAGGTCCATGTCTCCCAATGGCACCTTGCAACCCCCAGACACTGCTATTGCTTTGAGCAGTGTGTTTGCTCAGATGATTTCCACAGGTCCCCTCCAGGACCACTGCAAAGACACATGCCTGTGGCCTCCCAGAGAATGGCTTGGCTGACAGTGCTGAGGAAGCATTTCAGAAGCTGCTTGTGCTCAGCAGGGTGCAAGCCAGCTCCCAACATGTTCCAGTGCCCTCCAGGAAATCTGGGACAGAGAAAGCTGCAAGGCCACTGAAAGCAAGAGCAGATGCCTTCCATCCTGCTCACTCCCAGCCAGGCTGCCGGGCAGCAGATCCGATGCTTGGTTCCTTCTGTAGCTCTTTCCCAACTCCGCTCTCACCCAAAGGTGTTGGCACAGGGACAGATGAGCTGCCTCACCTCTGGGTGCTCAGCTGGTACCGAGCTGCCCGGGCACCGACATTGCGCACCAGCAGAGTCTGCTGGGTGCTGACCTTGACCGGACACTTGGAGAAGTCCAGCTGGGCAGGGAAGTCCAGCACAGCTCGGGCACCAATGGCCCGAATTGGCACCACGATCCTTTCCCTGGCAGTGAGGCACACCAGCTCGTGGCAATAATCCTGCAGGAAAAGAAACTGGCTCAGCACAGGACATTTAGTGCCATCCCCATGACAGAAGAAAAACCATTTCCTATACCCCTTCAAGGGCATCAATTTACCTATTGCACCCTCAAATGAACACTAAGTTCTACTGCTATGTCACATTTTAAAGGCACCAGTGCACTTTGCAAAATCTGTCTCAGTGGCATTAAGCTCTTGTGTCACTTGGGTCATACAGATAACAGCCCTAGGCCACCACCATTTCTACTCTAAACTTTAATGATGTTAAAGAATTCCTAAGCCTCTTCTAAGGAACATGGAGCTGGGGAACACAGGACATTGCTCTTTAGGATTCTGTATTCCCACTGTCTGAGAATAGGACAAAGTGTTCCACTGACTCTAAGCAGCAAAAGGAAGAGGAGAAAACAGCTGCACCCAAAGACATCCTGCACCTTTGGCCTGGTGCAGAAACATCAGTTGGCTCACAACTCCCCTCTAACTTTGCCTGACCAACCAAGTCAGGAGAAGAACAGTGCTAAGAGGTAGCAGGATGCTGTTGGAAAGGGCCTCTCTTTGTTTCCCTGCAAGGCTTCCTCCCTTCCATGCCATGCCCTCAACCCTTCTGTATGAATAAGCCTCCAGATCAGAACATGAACCCTCCAGATCCCAGCACTGAGATCAGACTTGCCAGGGCCTCAGCACTGCTGTTCAAACCTCCCCACAAAAGCACCTTTGGCACGGAATGGGTGCCAGCTGACAGAGCAAGCACAGGGACAGGAATGAAGACAGAGCCCCAGCAGTGTCACTGCCATGGGCTCTGGGCTCACAGCTCTGCCTGCAGCTTGTACCTGCCCTGCACCAGCTCCTTCAGGCAGGTGTCCAAGTGCCCTGCAGCTCAGCAACCTCCTGCTGACCAAGGGCACCCAGAGCCCAGTGTGCCTGTGCCAGGCCGGGCTCACGGGCACAGCACATCCTCTGCCCTGGCCCTGCAGCTTTGCCATGCTCACTTGTGCTCTGGGACAGCACAGCTGCAAGGCTGCACAACACAGGGGGTGAAAAAGCACTGGCTTTGCTCCAGCCCAGGGGCAGGCAGGGAAGCTGTTGGCAGTCCAGGAAGGAGGAAAGCTCTCTGACCTCTTTGTTCCTCTGGTGTTTTCCATCAGAATGAAACCCCTTCCCCTGGACCTAGAGATGGCCCAACATCTATCAACAGCCCTCTGTCATTTTCATCCTGTTTCCTGTGCATCTTCCCTTGGCAATGCTCAGCAATGTGCAGGGAGGGGAAGCAGAGCCTGTCAGGCCTGGCTGCAGTGCCTGCCAGCAGTACCAAGGTGTGACTGGCTGCAGGCTGCCTGCCCACGCCTGGAGCCCAGCTCACAGCATGCAATGGACTGGAGCCAGAGTGCAGGGCAAACAATGGCTGTGGAGATCGTTGTGTGCTTTGGCTCCTCCAGCCTCACCTTGTTCTTGCTGGGGGTGAAGCGGATGCGCACGGGGGCAGAGGCGCCCGGCGGCACGGCACGGTACGCATCGCTGGAGCTCACCAGCTGGAAGTAAGGTGAGCTCTCCATGGAGACCTTCACCACGTGAAGAATCTGCAGCAAAGACATGAAATTATGATTTTGCCACTTGTGGAAACAGGATGAGAGGAGACCTGTCCATGTCCTGCTAACATCCCTCCCTTGCCCCTTTTCCAAAGCACTTTCAGCTGTGCAGGCACAGGCACATCATTCACAAGGCTGAACTTGGATCCCTTCTCTCTGGCTCCAGCATTTTGGCCAGGGGCAGAAGGGCAGCGCCTGCTGGGAAGGAAGGGCCGAGCAGGTCAGCACCAGCAGGATGGAGACAGAGCACCTGAACCAAGTCACCTGCATATTCAACAAGGCCAAAAAACCTGCTGGCTTCTGCCTGCACACAGCCATGAAGTTGTCATGTTCCGGAGGGGGAATGTGCTACCTAAAAGCAAACCAGCACATTACTGTGGGGGAAAGAAGAAATTCCCTTCTAGCAGATCAGGTTTGGGTAGGGACCTTCTGGGGATATAGTCAGGCAGGCAGAGCAGCAAGACAGGAGACCAAACACTGTGGTCTTACTGGGAATAAAAGCAAACCTGAAAAGCAAAAGAAGGAATGAACACAGCAAGACAATCCCTAAAACAAGGAGATGGCAAAGAGAATTTAAATGGGCAGTAAAGCAGCAAGGAAGAATCATAAGACCATGAGAGCAACCAGCTTGCCAAAAGTAACAGAAACACAGACAGGCGGTGTCTATTGACCATGGGGCTTCAGAGGCATTTTCTGCCTGGAGAAACAGGACCAGCACTGACTGACAGTGTGGTTCCAGTATGCAAAGCCAATATTGGCACTCCAGGGCTTCCTGCTGCCTGTGCAGGCAAGCTGGGCTGCTGGGCATTCCTGCCTGCAGCCAGCAGGCCAGGTTCTGCCCTCTGCGGTACACATGCACAGCACACGTGCATTTTCTAGCACACTGATATCATCAACCCCTGAGCACCAAAATGCTCTCCAAAAGTCTAAACCAGATGATTTGGACTCCCTCCTGTCTCCTTCCACCAGCCTACTCTTGGCACAAGCCTCACTTGAGAAAATGTTTCCCTGACTGAAATTCAAATGGTCTCAAGTTTTCCTCTTTACAGTGGAACACAACTGACATTTTTCAACTTTTTCCCTCTCAGCTCTCTTGGTAAACTGCAAAACAATCCCAGTTTCTTCATGTGAAGGTTGAAACCTCCTGGAGCACATGGCTTTGGATGTGCTGTGCTTCTGCAAAGGGAAAGCAGAACACGTGTTGCTTTTGGAAAAGCTGAGCAGAGCTGGATGAAGCTGAGCAGGAGCCTCAAGTGGCACCTAAAGGCCTCTCACTGCTTCTGCTCCATCACTCTGATTGCAGGGCTCTTTCGGGACACGGTTCCTGCAGGGCCAATGCCATTATGAGAAGTGATTCCAGCATAAAGTGCAGAAGGCTCAGCCCCTGAGCTTTGCCTGTGAGCTGCACAAAGGGAGCCAAACGGGCTGAGAGAGGCAGAGATTCCTACCAGGAGCCAAGATTAACCAAGGACACACAGGGTGTGCTATAGACCCAAGGCAAAGCAGGAGAGCAGGTAAGAACTGTACAGCCCTCAACATTCCTGTCAATCCAGAGCTTTCAAGAGAAGGAAACTCCTTTGGCATAGACACCATCAACGCCTGGCCAAAACCAGGGGACAATTCCCAGCACAGGAAGATTTCCACCATCTTGCAGAAGAAGGTGCTGAGACATTTTCTTCTGCATGTGCTGCAGCAGATAACTTGCTTTGCTGTACACTGAGGGAATGACAGCACTCTCCTCTTCCAGCACAGTGTCAAAGCTCTGGGTGCCAGCACTTACCTTGTCCTTATTCATGAGAGACAGCACCATTTCAGAGACCTCCCGAGCGACGAAGTTCTGAAATACCAGCTCTGGTGGGGAAACCCCAAACCAGCTCTGTTTCGGGGCAGCTGACAGCAGCTGGAGAGGAGAGAGAGCAGGGAGAGCTTCAGCTGCTGGGAGGAAGGTTCATGCAGGAGAATCTTCCACTGATCCCCAGTGAAGTACAGACTCTGAGGGAGCACGTCTGCCCAGCCCACACTGGGCAAACACTGGCTCCCCCACCTCTGCTCTGAGCTGATCCACAGCTGCTGGGCCACACAGAGCAGGCTCAAGCCAAGCTGCTCTTTTGGCATGGATTTCTCCAGGTTTCTTTCTCCAGAATGCCAGGCAGCACTTTCCTAAAACACAGCCCTGTGCCCATGTGGTCACAGAGCTCTGGGGCACTGACTGAGTACTCATGGAGTAAGTAAAACCCATGGATTTACAGAAGACTCCATGGGAAAGGATTTGGGATGTCTTTTACTCTGAGACAGGGAAACCGAGGCCCACACAACTGCAAATATCTTTTTTGCTCTAGAACTTAGACATCAGTAAGAAGAGAGCAGGACCAGAGGAGGTGTGAGAGATGAGGTGACATTTGGCTGAAGCCAAAAGGTTATGAAGTAAAAGAATGGAATTTGTTGGTTCTCTGTGTTGTTTGTGGTTTGGATTTGTTCAGGCTGGTTTGTTGAGTGTCACAGTGAGAGGGACAGGGTTGAAGACCTGACCAAAAGGAAGGAGGATGAGAAGGGAGGGCACAGAATAGTTGGTGCTCAGTAGAGAATGGAAGCTCCTGAGTACCCATCCAACGGCAAAGGGCACAGGGACCGCCCCAGCCGGGTACAAAGGGGATACAAAGATTGCCATTTTCTCAGAGGGTGTGTGTGTGTGCTTGGCTCTCAGGGAGGGACACATCCCCAGCTCAGCTGAATCCTTACTAAGAAACACTTTTCTTTTGCTTTGATGATTTTGTTCCTTTTCATTGTACTTAAAAGTTAGTGTGTTCCAAAGAGAGGAAAAGGCAAATATAAAAAGACAAATGAGCTGAAAATAAAAAGACAAGTGAGGTGAATGCTGAATGAGGATAAGTTTCAGTTATTTTCTCAGCAACTTGGGTAAAAGTGTCATTACAGTGATCTTATTTCATGCCATTGTAGAGGCATGTCTGGAATGACACGACAGCAAATGCTTCTGGAGCAGAGACATTGCTTGGAGAAAACTCTGCCCTGCTTTGTCTGCCTTCTCCAGCCACACTGCTGTCACTGCAGAGACGCAAGCAGGTCTCCTCTGTGACTTCACAGCTGACACATTCTGCTGAAGGGAGTGGCTGCAGCACACTGTCCCTTAGCTGTGCCCTTCCCTGAGGTGTTCCCAAGGCTCCTCTCCAGGACAATCCTTTACCTGGATTGTGTTCCGTGTCTCTTGCTTCCAATTTCCTGCTCAACAGCCCACCTCAGTCACCTACCCCTTTGGACTGTGCTTTATACCGAGCTCCTCCTGCCAGAAAAGCAGCTTTAAACACACCTCTGAGTAGGCACTGATCCAGATAAAGCACATCCATTCCCCTCTGCCCAGGGCCAGTCCCCTGGACATCTGGCAGCCTGCAAAATCCAGCACCCCCTCGGGGTCCAACACATTGTTCCACCCCAAAGCAGTAATGCAATTTGTTTTGTTCAATCTGAAGGAATTCCTGCAGACCCTTGGCCTTCAAAGGCCAACGCTGCCACTCTGGAGGAAATCCTGTGGCCCCGAGCATTTGATGTTGACCACACCAAAGCAAGAGGTGGCTCCTTCAGCAGAAGAATGGCAAAGGGCAATTTTGGGCTTCTGTGTCCCCAGCCTTCCTCCCATTGTTTTAGCAATGGCAGCTGCACTCCAGCACACCCCAGCAGCTTCAGCAGAGGGTATTTGTGCTGGCTTAGTGCACATCAGGACTCCCAGTCCACCACTCCCAGCACCTTGCAATGACAGCACGACCTGGACACTGAGGTATTTTGCTGGAGGCAAGCCTGTCACAAACACACACCCTCTTCAAACTTCATGTGAAACAGAAAGGAAAAGAGCAGGTAAAGGCTACCTTTGGGCGAGTCTCACTCCTGTCTAGAAATGGGCCAATTCTGGGCAGAAGACTCCCCCCAGTGCTGGCCTCCTTCTTCCTGCTGAGAAACTTCTCCCTCTGGAACTTAGAGGGAAGCAGCTGAAAGGCAAAAGTAAACCAGCTACAGCCTCAGAGTTGTGCTTGTTCAGAAAGGCTTTTCTTGAACAAGTGGCACTGGTGAATAACTTGTGATCACAGCCACTAGGACAGTCCTGGAAGGCCTGGGAGTTTCTGCTGAAATACTTAGCATCAGTGAATTAATAATACAGAGTGGAACACACATACTCCAGCCATATGGCTCTGTCCCATTGGCTTCTCCATGATTGGATGGGACATGGTTGGGGATTTCTGCTCTTTGGGCATTTGTTTCCTCTCACATTTCATTGGATTGAGGCAGTGACCTTTCCAGAGAATGGGGAAGAGCTCTCAGAAGTGCCTGAACTCCATCGCTGCACAACACTCAGAACTCACAGCAAGGAGATATCGCTGCTGGATGAGTCCAAGAGATGCAAGAAAGGAACACTTTACCAAGAGTGAGGTGCACAGGAATGTGTCCAGGTTGTAGTTCTCCCTGTTAATTGTTTTCTCTGTCTGGGCTGACAGAGCCCTCCACAGAAGAAATCAGAGGCATCTCCTTGACAGAGCCTCAGCAGTGGGGCATCTTCAGCCAAGTGAGCTGCAGACAGCAAGGGACCTTTGTGGCCCTGGCTCCAGCGCTGCCTGCAGGGCTGCATCTGTGCCCACACAGGAGCTGGGAGAGAACAGCTGCTTTGGGAGCTCTTCCAGCTGGGACCAGCCGTGGCTCTCGAGGCTTTGGGCAGAGTTTGAGCTTCCCCACCCACATGCCCAGGTGCCCAAGGGCAGGATGGTCAGAGCAGCACAGGTGAGTGCCCAGCCTGACAGAAAGAATTCCTGTGGCAAAGGGAAAGGGACAGAACACATGCTCAGGGCTTCAGCTGTACATTGGTTTCACTCGGCTCTGCTGGCACAGCCAGGCAAGACACAGCTGAAGCATCCCACAGTGTTCCCTATTGCACCAGGACAGCCCCAGCAACAGCAGCACGGCACAAAGGGCTGGGGAGGGGCTCTGCAGCTTCACAGCACTGCTGGACAGCAGGGGCAGGGAGAGCAGGGACACCAGGGCAGTGCCAGCCCTAACACAGCCCAGTGGGTACTCACAGTATTAGGCTTCAGCCCTTCCCTGGACAAAAGACGAGGTGTTGGTGTCTTCTTTGGCAATCCAGACGCCATTTCCAAGGGACGGTGTCGCAGGTGAGCGACAATGCCTCAACAAAACTAGAAGGAGCAACAATGGAACTCTGAAAATCCACCACCCAATTCATGGCAGATTCAAGGCATATTCTGGTGCTAAAAATGTTACATTACTTGAAAGTAGCTAAGTGCTTGTTTGGTGTAAGTAGCTATTATAGTTAGGCCTCTAGTTGGACTTCATTTGAACTATAGGGCTACCTTGTGCAATTCAAAGTTAGATCATACTGAAACCTGGAGCTAAAAATCTGAACATTAATAACAGTTTGAACAGACAAAGCTGTATCTTAAATATTACTCAAAACTAGCTAGAGTGGGCCTCCTCTTCTTTAGGCTAGAGCACCCTTGCTCTCTCAGCTGCTCCTCACAGCTAAGACTCATGAGAGACTGGAATGTTATGGCTAATGGTTTAAATATCATTCTAAAGGACTTTCTGCCCATTGTGACAAAACTGTATAAACAAGCTGCAACCACCCAAGCCCACCCTTCCCTGAAAATGCCTCCTGACTGGAACTTGGCACTGTGAGTTAAGCTGCCTAAGGGAACTTGAGACAAGATCAAGGTGACACTATTGTCCCATTAGCTCAGGTCTGGGGAGAAGTAAACAAGGCTGAGGAGAAAAACCTATCCACAACAAAGCCAAACCCAGCAGCTCTCCTGAAAATCAGCTCTGTCTCCGTTCAGGCTGGGGAAGTCATAGCCACAGACTCTTCTGCCGAGGCCAGGTTTGCACACAAACCTCCCAGCAAAGACCTCCACAGTGCCTCCAGACCCATTCCTGACGCCTCGAGACCAGACGACTGCAGGGCATGCAAAGTAACACAACAAATCTGAAAATCCAGAACCCAACTCATGGCAGACTCAAAGGATATACGGGTGCCAAAGATTTTATATTGTTTGAAAGTAGCAAGAGACAGAGTCCAACTTGCCCCACTCCTGGGAGGTACCTGGGCAAGGTATCACCTTGCCCAAATCTGCATTAATCCATTGGAATCTTACATTTTGCCAGACCTCACCACAGAAAATACCTGAAGAGGATTTAATGGTAGGCCAATGGGATCCATGGAATGGTGATATTTTCTACTAAATCTCTCTCTGTCACTCTCTTTCTCCTCCCCCCCTTCCCAACCTCCATCCCCCTCCCACTTTTTCTTTTCTTTCTCTCTCTTTCTCCCTCACATTTACTGTTCCATCAAATCCAGACCATTGACTGTTCCATCAAATCCAGACCATTGACTTTGGCATATGGTCTCGTTTGCACCTCAATATAGAGGCATCTCCCTTAAAAATTTTAAAACCCAGATGATAAAAACCCACTGCAACTTGAACAGAACTCGCTCACCTTTAAGCAGCTTAAGCAGTTACTAGAGGAAAAAAATGTATAGACTACTATCTTTAGAAAATGTTGCATTTCTTCAGTAAAAAAAGCACAATCAGTAGTCCATTTATTGTTCATCCTCTCAGGTGTACATGTCACTGAACTACTGCGCCAGAAGACTGGCATGATCACATCCTCTATTTCCCTTTGGCATTCTCTTTCAGAGCACAGATGAAACAAAACCAAAAAGTTCAACTTTAGTCGGTCTTTACCTTCAAATGAAATTCAGGACTCCCTAGCAGACACCAATGTTCTGCACGCTGCGGAGCTTTTCACAGAGGCCAATGCTCTGCACCTTCAGCAATTCTCTACGCCGACAATTCACCTGGCCAATGGCCCGGGGCAGCCGCCTGCAGGAGCCCAGGCTGCGCACACCCAGCCAGGGCCGCTCTCTCAGGCAACTGAGGCCGCGCCGCTGTCACAGACGCTGAGGGCCCGGGCGCGGTTACCGGGCAACCGCGGCACCGAGTGCGGGGCCGGACGGGGCCGGGCCGGGCCGCAGGGATTTGCAAAGGAGATTGGCACTGCAGCGACTGACTGCAGTTTGGGGCTTCCCAAGAGTCTTTCTGGAACTAATGAAAAGTTAAAATGTGGTGACGAAGGCACCTATGCCAGGTCTGTACAGTGCTCTTTGCAGCACTAGTATCCGACCCTGGCTGGAACAGCAGGAGGGGCTGAGGCAGCACGGAAGGGGGCTCAGCCTGGAGAAAAGGAGGCTCAGGGGGGACCTTCTGGCTCTGCACAACTCCCTGACAGGAGGGGACGAGAGGCTGCTGCAAGTTCAGGTAGCGCCGCAGCCGCGTGGCTCCCCATCTCCTCCCCCGCTCCGCCTCTTCCTCCCTCCCTCCTCCTCCTCCTCCTCCTCCTCCTCCGCAGCCCTCGCAGCCGCCGGGAGGGGCGGGGATGGAGTCGGGACGGGTCGGAACGCAGAGAGTCCTGGGGGGATGCCAGGACTGGGAGTGACTGGGCTGTACTGGGATCATCCTGGGAGCAGCTCCTGGGTGACTGAGTTCTACTGGGATCATCCTGGGATCACACTGGCAGTGAGGAGGAGCAGCGCGATGGCTCCAGCGCTGGGGCTGAGGGCGCTCCTGGGGGGCCAGGGGGGAGTGGGACCCCCGGCACCGGGACCCTGAACCGCCACTGCCAGCACTGGGAACCCCTGAATCCCCCTGTTCTGGACATCAGGACCCTCTGCTCCCCTTTTCCCGGGCATCCCATGGCTCCCAGCCTCCAGACTTGGCGTAGGCTTGACTCTGGGACAACCTGGAACGCCTTGGTCTCCCATTTCTGCCTTTCCCAGCCCCACCTTTCTGCAAAACCAGAGACCCCCTGAACTCCCCGTTTCCGAACATCCCGGGTGTCCCCACTCTGGTCCCCCCTTTTTGGGAAACCCTGGACTCCCCTTTCCTGGGCTCAAGGACCCCCTGGAACTCCCTTCTACCTCTCCCTTCTCCCTGCTCCCCCCCCCCCATTTTCATGACCCTGAGACCCCCCTGGCACCCCTGTTCCTGAGAACCTAGATGTCCTTTTACCCCTTTGCTCAGTACTGAGACTCCCCTACACCCCTTTATCCGACACCAACTCAACCTTTTCCCAGCCCCTTCTTCGCTTTTTAGAAGCACAAGACTACTCTTTCTCTGTTCGAACTTCTCATGGGATTACAGCTATTTTAAGATCTGCTTACTTTAACATAAAGCCTTTACTTGATATCAATTTGAACACTTTCATCTCCTTATAGTTTTATGTGTTATGAAGAAAAAGAGTATTTTCTTGTTGTTTGGAAAATTAATCCACATCACCAGAGGTTTATGTCCACAAAGGAGACAGAGGAGTCCTTTCTGGTTTTATTCCAATAAAGGGAGAGGCCATGGGGCATTCCCCTGGGATCTCTTGAATTTTTCGAGGATGCAGCCTTCTTTTTATCCTAATTTCCTGGCCACATTTCCCTTCTCTCTTTCCCCTTGGCTGAGGTGCTTGAGAGGTACAGATGCCCTGATACGCCTGACACTGAAGATTTCCCAAAGATTTCCCTCTAATGTATAACCCTCCCTTTTAGTTTTTAATTCTTAGAGAATTTAGGGGTTTTTCTTCCCCATTGTTTCTTTCATTTCTCAATGGCTTATTTCGTTAATCAGCAAACCTAAAGTGTATTTGTAAAAGCAAATCTCTTTTTCCATTCATCGATCAGTAGAATCCTTCCCATTCTTTCTTTTATCTTCCAGAGCTAGTTTTATCTACGATCAGACCCACAGATTGTTAGTAAAAACAAATCCACTATTCCTCTCCTTTACAGCTTACAAGAAGATTTCAGCTCTAGAAACAAAGCATCTTCTCAGCCTTCTCATTTAAGACTTAACTTCTTCTTTATTGACTTTAGTGTCTTCATGTTGTTTTTTATATACTTGCATTTTGTTCTTTTCTCTCACTCAGAAGAAGACTGAAGTACTGAAACACTTCACATCACGCATGAGGCCTACCTAACCCACCAATAACTTGTAACAGAAAGCTGTGGCTCAGTTGTGTTCAGATCAGCTTTATAGTTAGTGTTTAGTTTTCTACACCAGCCACAGAAGTCTCTGGTCTCAGCCACGCTAAGAAGAAGAAGAAGCAGCAGCCTGACAGCGAGATCGTCACAGCCAGCCCTGCTCTGGCTAAAGCTCCGCAGCCTCCCCTGTCTCCTTGCCTGGCAGCTGCTGAAGCCCAGCCCGGCCAAACCAGAGCCCATGGAGAGAGAAACCAGCAAGCAGCCCAGAAAATAGAAAAGTAGCCCAGCCTGCAGCAAGACTGTCAGCCCAGCCCAGCCCAACCCAGCCAAGCCCAGCCCAGCCCAGCCCAGCCGCAGAGCAGAAGCCAAAACCCAGCAGCTCCCTGCCGACCAACAAAGAAAAAAAAGTTTCTGTATTTTTTCGTCTTTACCATGTGTGTTTCACAAAAGCGTGTCTTTGCTTTTCAGTAGCTCAATAGACTGTCAGATACACAAAAAACTTTGCCTCACTTCCCTAAATTTCCTCCCACTCCAAAGCATAACACAGGGCCGCTGGGAGCAACTGGGATCAGACTGGGAGCAACTGGGAGCAACCAGGACCATACTAGGAGCAACTGGGATCATCATGGCATCAGAGTAGGATCATACAGAGAGGGACTGGGTCTGTGCTAGAGGCAACTGGGATCACGCTGGGAGGAAATGGGGACATGCTGGGGACAAATGGGATCATACTGGGAGCAACTGGCACCACACTGAGGGTGACTGGGATCCTTCTGGAATCATACTGGAAGTGATTGGGAGCAGGCTGACTGCAACTGGGACCATGCTGGGGCAACTGGGATATACAGGAAGTGACAGGAATCATGTTGGAGGTGACTGGGAGTGGTTGTGAGCAACTGGAATAATGCTAGAAGCTACTGGGAGCAACTGGGAGTGAGTGGAAACACATGAAGGACAACTGGGATATACTGGGGGAGACCAGGAGTGACTGGGATCACAGAGGAAGCTTAAAGTTACTGGAATAATACTGGGAGTATCTGGGAGTGACTGGAATCATACTGGGGGCAAATGGCACTGTACTGAGAGTGACGGGGTTCATATTGGAATCATACTGGGAAGGACTGGAACCATACTGGGAGTGCCTGGAACTATGGTAGGGATGAATGGGAACAGCTGGGACTGTGCTGGGACCATGCTGGGATCATACTGGGATCATACTGGGAGTGACTGGGATGATACTGGGATCACACCGAGTGTAACTGGAAGTGACTGGGACCATACTGGGTGTGACTGGGAGCCACAGGGCCCATGCTGGGAGTGACCTGGGGGGAACTGGGGGAACTGGCGCAGCTGGGGCTCAGGGTTGTTCTCCCCCAGGGCTGCCCTGGGTCCTGCTGCTGTCCCTGGCCCCACAGAGCCGAGGGACAGGGGACAGCTGAGGGACAGGGCACAGCTGAGGGGCAGGGGACAGGGGCAGGGACGTGGAGAGGTAGAAGGGAGTTCCAGGGGGTCCTTGAGCCCAGGAAATGGGAGTCCATGGTTTCCCAAAAAGGGGGGAGCAGGGTGGGGACACTCGGGATGTTCGGGAAGGGGGAGTTCAGGGGGGTCTCTGGTTTTGCAGAAAGGTGGGGCTGGGGGCTGGGAAAGGCAGGAATGGGGATCCAAGGTGCTCCAGGGCATCCTAGGGTGATGCCCATGGCAAGTCTGGAGGCTGGGAGCCATGGGATGGCCGGGAAAAGGGGAGCAGGGGGTCCTGATGTCCAGAATGGGGGATTCAGGGGGTGCCTGTGCAGGATGAGGGGAGCAGGGGGGTCCCGGTGCCGGGGGTCCCACTCCCCCCTGGCCCCCCAGGAGCGCCCCCAGCCCCAGCGCTGGAGCCATCGCGCTGCTCCTCCTCACTGCCAGTGTGATCCCAGGATGATCCCAGTAGAACTCAGTCACCCAGGAGCTGCTCCCGGGATGATCCCAGTTGCTCCCAGTCATTCTTTATTATGATGCAATTTGCCCCGGCACAGTTCCAGTTGGTCTCAGTTGCTCCCCCTTTGATCCAGTGTGTTCCCAGTTCTTCCAGTTCCCCAAGTAACTCCCAGTGTGATGCCAGTCTCTCCCAGCAGGGCTGCAGTCATTCACACTTGCCCCCAATTGCCCCCAGCATGGTCCCAGGTTCCCGCAGCACCCTCCCAGTGGCTCCCAGTCGCTCCTAGTCCGGTCCCAGTCAACACCTGCATGGTCTCAGGCACTCCCAGTATATCCCAGCTGCCCTGAACATTCTCGTAGTCATTGCTAGGCACTCCCAGTTACCTCAGCATGGTTCAGCTGCCCCCAGTTTTATCCCAGTCACTGCCAGGACATCCCAATTGTCACTAGCATGCATCCTGTCATTCCCAGTTGCTCCCAGTTCCTCCCACTGTGTGCACAGAGAGCTCCCAGCATGGGCCTGGTAGCTCCCAGTAACCCCAGTGTCACGATCCGTCCTTATGAATGGGTTTCGTGATCGTTCATGGATTGATCTCAGGGTGCAAAAAACTGACACAGTACAGGGGGATTTGCAGTAATAATTAAAACAAATGCACCTTTATTGAATGACCACAGCAAAATGCGATAGAGGGATTAAGGGAGAGAAAAATACAGAGAAAGGGAGAGAAAAGAGACAGAGAGGGGGATATAGCTACCAAAAGTAAAGATGAAGTCCTTTGGTCCAGTCCAGTCGAGGATCCGCCTGTTACGTCAGGGAGATCTCAGAGGCACAGTTCATCTGTACCCCAATTATACTCTTTTTCAATGGGGGAAGGGAAAATGAATTTTGCAACCGAATCAAAGGTAGTTTTGGGGAAAGAATGGTGTTTCGAAAGGGTACACACAGTCCACGTT
This sequence comes from Zonotrichia albicollis, assembly GCF_047830755.1. NCBI lineage: Eukaryota > Metazoa > Chordata > Aves > Passeriformes > Passerellidae > Zonotrichia > Zonotrichia albicollis. The sequence goes on along the minus strand of NC_133827.1, from coordinate 1,503,439 downwards.
CGGCAGTGGGCGCGAGCCATTGTTTTCGTGGTCCAATGCTCACACCTGCAACATCCATCTCACTTTGGTCAGCTTGCCTCTCCCCACACAACTCCCCTGGGTTGGGGGTCTCAGTCCCAGTCCTTGGAAAGTATAAGAGGGGGCCTTCTCACATGGGGGTTTGATGTCTCGGTCTCTTGATGAAGAGGCTTCTTATATCTCCGTCTGTGTGTCATGGTGGTTGCAAACGAGTGAGAGGGGTCTTCTGCAGGGTTCCACCACTCAGGAGAAGTCCAGCCAGACCGAGAGGTGGGGCAGCTTCCAAGGCTGTTGTTGCAAAAAGGGCACGGTGCCCCCTTCTTCTCATTGGGCTCAGTGTAGCATACAGCAAACAACACCTGTGGAAACAGTAGCTTAGCAATGCTCTCAGGTCTCAGGGCCTTGTGGTATATGACTTTCTCCTACAGAGGAGACGGGGGGATCTTCTCTTCAGTGGTCCTCAAATGACGATCGTGAGGCAGATGAGGGCAAATTCGGACAGACTCTTACACATGCTCAAGGGGAGGTCTCTGTCCCTGTCACTCCCTTGCTCTCCCCCCCTTTTCTCTTTCTTTCCATCTCTCTCTCTACCTCACATTTACTGTTCAATAAAATCCACTTTGGATTTGGTCTCGTTAGCACCTTAATTGGGGCTGAGGCATCTCTCTAACAATTTTCTTAACCAGATTGCGACATGATTTTGGCACAGTGAGTTCAGGGCACTGTTGTCTGACCCCAAGTGCCTTTGACAACAGCATGGTTCCCATCCTCTGAAGAGGTTTGTTGCTCTCGCTGGAGGAACTCTTGGAAATTTGGACACAGCTTCCTCTGAGCAACTTACGGGAGAGCTGATGAGGAAAATGGCTGTTGTGGGTGGCCAGTGAAAAGAAAATATTTTGTTGTCCTTCATTGAAAAGTGTGTTAAAACCATTGGAGGAAAGGGAGCAAATGTTACTAGCGAGACTGACAAGGTTCATTCACCCCACGGTGAGGAACATAAGGCTGCTGAAAGTCCTACAAGAAGCCCAGATCAAGTACCTAAATTCCTGAATATCTCCTGAATTCTCGGGCTTGGGTTCTTTGCAAATGTGAGAATCATTTTTCTCTTGATCCCTGTCACCTTTGTGACAGCTACACAGAGCTTCCCCTTCCTTTTAGTAATCTGTATTGGGCCAAATTTTCTCTTTTCTTCTATCAGAACATGCCAGCAGCTGAGCTGGAGCTATGCAAGAACCAATGAAACTTGGAATTGCCACATCACTGCTTGGATTGTCGGTTTATTCATATTTGGGATTTGTTTGCATTTCCATCACAAGTTACTTGTGGGAAGAGCAAATATTCTTCAAAGTGATTTATGCAGAGTTAAGTTTGATTTCTGCCAAGTTTATTTTGTCCAGTGCCCAGGAGATGCTCAAGGGGTCTCTGTGCCTCTCGCCCTGGGGGATGCTTGGGAGGGGCTTGGGAGGGTTTTCCTGTCCCTGTCACCCCAGGCCATTTCCCAGGGGACAATAAAACCTCGCTGAAAGTGTAGCAAATTTTGCAAAAGTGGCAGTTAATGGAACAGTCAGTGCTACCTTGAGAGCTCAGTAACAAATCAAGGTGGCCCAAGGTAATTATGGGGCTCTGTGGACACCTAAAGTAGAACATTTAGTAAATGGCAGGTATTGAAGGGAAGAACTTGATTTGTCTTCCCCAAGAGTCTTGGGGACATTGGCAGGAGAAATTATGTCATTGTCTTCTTTATGGACTGTCAAGCTGACATAAAACCTGACTTGGAGGAAAATGTCCAAAGGCTTCACCCACAGAGACTTTTTGCCCGAACTCCTGAGAAGAAAGAATTCTGTGCCCCAACAACCCCATAGCTCAGCCAGGGGCTCATGCACAGCTCCCTGGCAAAGGCTGATCCCAATAGATGCTCCAAACCAGGCTGTGGGTTTGCAGCAGTGGGGGAACTGGCTCAGATGTGACGCACATCTTAAACTGATCAAACGAAAAGCAATGAGGCTGTACTCTCCTGGGAGAACTTTGAGCACTTTATGGGAATTAAAAGGACTATAAAAGGGCTGGAGGTGAACTTTGTACAAGGGCTTGGCATGGAAATGGTGTCACAATGACAGAGGGGAGAGATAGGTGGGATATTCGGAAGAAATTCTTCCCTGTGAGCACGGTGATGCCTTAACAGTGCCTGCCCCATTCCTGGAAGTGTCCAAGACCAGCTTAGATGGGATCTTGCAGCAACCAGGTCTAGTGGAACTGCAGCAACTGGTCTAGTCCAGTTCCTTTACCTGTCCCTGACAGGGGGTGACACGAGATGATTTTTTAGGTCCCTTCCAGCCCATGCCATTCCAAGACTCCATCAATCTATGACTTCATGGGACCCACTGGCTTCCAGGAGTGGAGAGGGATGCGTTGCCTGGCAACGGGAGTTGTGTTGAGGAGGGGCCTCAGTCCTGCAAGGGATTCGGAAGGAGAAGGAGCCTGCTGGCTGCTCGTCCTTTTTATCATTGCCTTGCTCATTGCTTCTATCAACCCTTTTGTTCACCCTGTTTGTCATCCATTTTGCTCATCCCTGACAGACCCAACTGGGCAGAAGGCTTGTGACAAATCAGGGACAGAGTGTGTGCAGACAGGGGGAGAGGAGTGTGCTCCTACATCCTGGGGTGTGCCCCAACCTTGCTGTGGTGTCATGGGTTCCTTTCTGTGCTGAAAGATGCTGTCCCAGTCTCTGGAGAAGCTGCAGAAGGAGAAAGCAGATCAGCAGGACATGATGGCTGCAATGGACATGGTACAGTCTAAGGGGCCTCTGTGCCAGCCCAGGGCTTCCCGGGCAGGGTGACAAATGCCCCTTGTCCCTTGGGGGCTGGGTGGCAGAAATTGTCCCCTTGGGAGGGGGAATTTCCTGAGCTCATGGGGTCCCTCACCCTTCACATGGTGGGACCAAGCTCACCAGGGTGATGGGGCAAATGGGGCCACAGCAGCCTGAAAGGGGCATGATGGCCTGCAGGAAGCACTCCTCCCTCTGCCCCTCACATGCTGGCCCTGCCTGGCATTCCTCATCCCTTTCCCTGCCGCTCTCCTGCCGTTCCCCTCTGCTAGAAGGCGGACAAAGCTGCCTTGGACAGCAAAGTCGATTGCAGCCAGTTTGAAGAGAACATGTAGGAGCTGGATGAGAGAATGCAGGAGTTGCAGAGTCAGATTTCAGGCCAGGAGCAGCACTGGAACAATATGCAGCAGCAGTTCAGCAATGCAATTGAAGACAAGGTGAGGGGTATTTTGTCCCCACCATGAGGAACTGGCACCTTTGGGACTTGACAGCCTGCGGCAGCATCCCTCTGAGAATCCCCCTCCAGGCTTTTCCCTGGAGAGCTCCATGTCACATCCTGGAGCAGCTGGCTGAGGCTGTGCACCTGTTCACAGCTGGATTGCCTGGAGCTGAAGACTTTCCGTAAACACCTGGAGGACTCCCGGAACAGGAACATGGAGGAACTCGGGGATAGGCTGTTGCGTGAAAATGCCGCTGGGATTAAGAAGTGAGTGTGATGGAGATTCTGATGGCTTTGGGAATGGAGATGGGAACTGCTCCTCTCAGGCAGGGCTGTCACACACTATGCCCCTGAGCTGGGCCGTGCCTTGCCCTCCTGACTGTGCACATGGGGGGACTTTGGTGCCAGAGAGGGGCTGAAAGCGCTGCAGGGGCTGCTTGAGATGGTGGCATGTGTGCCTGTGCCCTTCACCTGGCATCAGCCAGCACCTTGGGGATGGGGAGAAACAGGCTCAACACCCACAGTTCACCCTGCAATGGCCGTGACCCTGTGCAGTGACCTGCCCAGCAGCTGGCTGCTGCAGGGAGCTGCTGCCTGTGTGCTGCAGGCCTGTGGCCCCAGGAGCTCAGCTGGCCCTCTTCCCTCACCCTCCTTAGGCACCTGCCAGTCTCTTTCACGTGCCTGTCCTGTGACCGCATGCTCAGCGTGCAGGTTCCTGGCCAGTGAGTAGCACCAGTGCACAGGGGGCAGCGGGGCTGGCATGGGGGGAGATGGGTGCCAGCAGTGACCCACTGTACTGGGCACAGGGGTGACAGTGTCTGCTTGGGAGGGGCTGATGTGGGGAGCCCCCTCTGCAGCCCTGCCCATCAGCAGGGCCTGTGGGGGCTCATCCCAAGGGCTACAGGCAGCGGGATGCCAGGGGCTACAATCCCATGGCTTTGGGGGTGCTGCCTCCAACAGGAACAGGTTCATTGTCCCCTGCCACACACCTTTGACTCCTGCCCTCCCCAGGTACCCCGAAAAACTCCCGTATTTGCAGCCGATGCCCCCTAGCAAGGAGCCACCACCCAGCCAAAGGTAAGGGCTCTGAGGACACATTCCCCGTGCCTGGGGTGCAGGGTAGCCCTGACACAGCAAGGAGGGCTCTGCACCTGGGCTGGGGCAGAGGAGCCTGGGGGGACGGGGCAGGGTAGGGGAGCAGAAGGCAGCTGTGGAGGGCCAGTGCTTGCCCCAGGGCTGGGGGCTTTTGCATTCCATGCCTTGCACTGCCCTGTCTGGCCCACCTCTCTGTCCCAAGGTTGCTGAAAGCACATCTGATGAGCTGTGTCTGTTTTCAGTCTGAGCTCAGGCTTGGTGGGGAGTTGTGTGCCTCCTGTGAAAGGAGTCCCCAAAACCAGTCCCTGCAGCTGGGACAGCGCAGCTCCTGCCAGCTGGTGTCCTGTGCACAGGGACCTGCCATGGCCATGGCCAGCACACCTTGCTGTGGGGACAGAGCCAGCAGATCAAGCCTGGTGAGATGGGCTTGGGGCTCCTGCAGAGGGTGGACAGGAGCTGGCAGGGACATGCCCCTGCAAGCAGCACTGCCAGTGCCCTCCCTGGCACAGCAGGGTGATGCCCTGCATGCCACAGGGCTGGGCACTGAGCCTCCTCTGCCCCATCCCACAGGAGGCCGCTGGTCTGTGCCAGTGTCCCCCGTATGCCTCAGATCTCTGGGGACCATCAAAGCAGCAGTTTCACGATGCAGAACATCAAGGCTTCCCCACATACAAGTGCACAGCTGCAGCGTCTCCTGGTACACCACAACAAGGTAGGTGTGATGAAGGTAGAGACACAGAATGGTGACTGAGGCTTTAAGCATTGCTGACTATCCAGGGGAAATCTGTGCCTTTAGGCCCCAGGGAGACCTGGGTTGGGAGGATTATTGGGGGTGCTGGATTGGGTCCTGCATTGCAGCCAGCTGCCCTCTCCTCCTCAGCCCAGTGTGACCCTGCTGCACGGTGATGGACACATCTTGAGGGGCCATAATGACCAGCATCGCACGGCGATCAGGACACAGGATGGGTCACATATGGCCCTGTCAGGGCGAGGGGGTCAGTGACGACAGGGGGCTGATTATCTGCAGGGTGCTGGCTGGGGGATGAGTAAGGCTCTGTGTACAGAGCTGGGTAATGTGGCATGGGTATTTTGTGTCTGGGGTAAGAAGGAAGGGGCAGAATGGAGCAGGAGGACTGGCACAAGGGGCAACTGAGCTTGGAGCTGGAGTAACGTGGGAGAATGGCCATGCCCAGTGTGGGACAAGACCTTGAGTCCTGGTGCGCTGGGGCCAGCACCTGTGGCGGCTCACCCTTGTCCTTCACCACCCAGGCCCTGCCGCCTCAGGACAGCACGGGGCAGGCACAGCTCCTCGACAGGTGTCATGGGCCCCAGGGCTTGAGCAGCCTCTCCAGCCCCGCCAGACATCAACAGCCCCCGGCCAGCTGGAAAGGACTCAGCGCCCAGTGCTTGACCTGGGACATCTTGTCTGAAGCGAGAAACACTGAGACAACTGTCATCAGGAACTTGAATTTTTACTTGTATATAGTTACTAAGTTAGTTGTATATAGTTATTAGGTTAATAAAAACTGTTAAAATTATGGGCAGAACCTTGTCTCACAGCCTGTCTCTCCCCAGGCTCCCTGCTGCTCCTTCAGCTCCTTCTCCCCTGCTGTGGCTCTGCCCCCGGGCTGAGCAGATCGAGCCCCGTGCCAGGCCCTGAGGCCGCTGCTGCTCCCGCGGCGCCTGCGGGGCAGCCCTGAGGCTCCCGGCCGGCTGTGGGAGAGGAGCCGCGCTGCAGAGCCCGCGGCCCTCATGGGCTGCGAAGGCACGGGCAGATGGCCACGGGGCCCGGCTGGCACTGCCGGCGTTGCTGCTCTCGGCTGCCGCCTGCAATCCTTACAGGCAGCCCTCATGCCGGCTCAGGAGCCGCTCGGAGCCGTGCCCGACGGCTGGCCCCGACCCGCGGCCCCCAAGGGCACTTGTCCCTTCATCTCTGCACTGCCACATTCCGAGCTCATTTGTCAGCTCCCTCCTCCCCTTCCTTTCTGCGGGGCAGCGTTAGGGGCCGGCCCAGGGGCTTTCCTCCCGCACAGCCGGCAGCCCCTTGCCCACAGCTCCCTGGCGGGAGCCAGAGCTGCTTTCCAGCCGGGCAGCTCCGCCGTGTCCCGCAGCCCGGGCCGGCTCCTGCCCGCTGCCGGCGAGGCCCGGCGGCTGGGCCCGGCCATCCCGGGCCAGAGCAGCTCCTTGGCCGGGGGAACACAGCCGGACATGGGGGGACACACAGCAACACAAAGGGGACACACGGCAGGCACCGTTTCCCGTCTCCCCATTGTCGCAGAGCAGTGCCGTATGCGGGGCTGGCACAGACCCGGGCACAAAGGAATGTCTGTGCTGTCACCGGAGAAAGGACACGGCAGGGGTGCTGCTCACGGATGAAGGTGGTCGGGGCTGGGGGGGCTCTCTGACCTTCTCACACCTGCGGAGGTCGGGGCAGTCTCTGTCCCTCTCAGCCCTGCTGTGACCCCACCCAAACATCATCGGGGTCAGAGGGACGGAGACACCCGCAAACCCCCAGAAGGGCCGAACCTGGGTTTGGTTTGGGGCTGAGGATTTAGGAAGGGGCTGGAATTGGGGCTGGGCTTGGAGTTGGGGCTGAGATTTGGATTAGAGCTGGGATTGGGGTTAAGGCTAGACATGGGATTGGTTTTGGGCTGGGGTTGGGTTTAGGTCTGGGGCTAGACAAGCTTGGAATTGGGATGTGATTAAATACAGAACTGTGAGTGTGTCTAAACATGGAGTGAGATTGAGACCAGGATCAGGATCAGGTTTGGGACTGAGCTCACCCAGAGCGGGACAGAGGGGATGTCACTGCAGGATATCCCTGGCATCATCCCAGCCCTCCTCAGGCACCTGGGGAAGCTGGGTGCTCCAAGATCCAGGTGTTCGCACACTGCCCCTCCATACCAGGTGAGCATTCCCTGAGGGCAGCCCTGACTGTGACCCTTGGGGCTCTGGGATCAGCCCTCATATCCCTGTGGGAGAAGCGGCAGACAGGATAAGAGACTTTCCCCCCCACTTCCCTGTGGAAAGATGAAGCCCAGCTGCCCTTTCCTTCTGGTGCTTCCTCCTCTCCTCAGCTGAGGATGTCAAACTCCCCAGGAGCAGGAAAATCCCCATTCCCTGTTTCCTTGTGGCTGCAGCTTGGAACACCCACCCAGAATTAAGGATTTTCTGACAGCCCTGCTGAATGACACTGGGAAGAGATTTGTGAGAAAGGGAGGAAATTGTATTTCAATAGTAAATAAAAGGAGCAAAATTATTTCTTTCTGTCACATTTGTTTTCAGTCAGTTGCACTACTGGCCCCAGGCCAGAGAAAAGGGTGGGGCTGGGGGCTGGGAGAGGCGTGGGGCTGGGAAAAGGTTGCCTTTGGTGCTCGATGAAGAGATGCAGGGGGGTCTGGGTTCTCAGGAATGGGGGTGCCAGGGGGGTCTCAGGGTCATGAAAATAGGGGGGGGGGGGCAGGGACGTGGAGAGGTAGAAGGGAGTTCCAGGGGGTCCTTGAGCCCAGGAAAGGGGAGTCCAGGGTTTCCCAAAAAGGGGGGACCAGAGTGGGGACACCCGGGATGTTCGGAAAGGGGGAGTTCAGGGGGTCTCTGGTTTTGCAGAAAGGTGGGGCTGGGAAAGGCAGGAATGGGAGACCAAGGCGTTCCAGGTTGTCCCAGAGTCAAGCCTACGCCAAGTCTGGAGGCTGGGAGCCATGGGATGCCCGGGAAAAGGGGAGCAGAGGGTCCTGATGTCCAGAACAGGGGGATTCAGGGGTTCCCAGTGCTGGCAGTGGCGGTTCAGGGTCCCGGTGCCGGGGGTGCCACTCCCCCCTGGCCTCCCAGGAGCGCCCTCAGCCCTAGCGCTGGAGCCATCGCGCTGCTCCTCCTCACTGCCAGTGTGATCCCAGGATGATCCCAGTAGAACTCAGTCACCCAGGAGCTGCTCCCAGGATGATCCCAGTACAGCCCAGTCACTCCCAGTCCTGGCATCCCCCCAGGCCTCTCTGCGTTCCGACCTGTCCCGGCTCCATCCCCGCCCCTCCCGGGGGCTGCGAGGGCCGCGGGAGCGGAGGAGGAGGAGGAGGAGGGAGGGAGGAAGAGGCGGAGCGGGGGAGGAGAGGGGGAGCCACGCGGCTGCGGCGCTGCCTGAACTTGCAGCAGCCTCTCGTCCCCTCCTGTCAGGGAGTTGTGCAGAGCCAGAAGGTTCCCCCTGAGCCTCCTTTTCTCCAGGCTGAGACCCCCTTCCTGCTGCCTCAGCCCCTCCTGCTGTTCCAGCCAGGGTCGAATACTAGTGCTGCAAAGAGCCCCGTACAGACCTGGCATAGGTGCCTTTGTCTCCACATTTTAACTTTTCATTAGTTCCAGAAAGACTCTTGGGAAGCCCCAAACTGCAGTCAGTCGCTGCAGTGCCAATCTCCTTTGCAAATCCCTGCGGCCCGGCCCGGCCCCGCCCGGCCCGCACTCGGTGCCGCGGTTGCCCGGTAACCGCGCCCGGGCCCTCAGCGTCTGTGACAGCGGCGCGGCCTCAGTTGCCTGAGAGCGCGGCCCTGGCTGGGTGTGCGCAGCCTGGGCTCCTGCAGGCGGCTGCACCGGGCCATTGGCCAGGTGAATTGTCGGCGTGGAGAATTGCTAAAGGTGCAGAGCATTGGCCTCTGTGAAAAGCTCCGCAGCGTGCAGAACATTGGTGTCTGCTAGGGAGTCCTGAATTTCATTTGAAGGTAAAGACCGACTAAAGTTGAACTTTTTGATTTTGTTTCATCTGTGCTCTGAAAGAGAATGCCAAAGGGAAATAGAGGATGTGATCATGCCAGTCTTCTGGCGCAGTAGTTCAGTGACATGTACACCTGAGAGGATGAACAATAAATGGACTACTGATTGTGCTTTTTTTACTGAAGAAATGCAACATTTTCTAAAGATAGTAGTCTATTCATTTTTTCCTACAGTAACTGCTTAAACTGCTTAAAGGGGAATGAGTTGTGTTCAAGTTTCAGTGGGTTTTTATCATTTGGGTTTTAAAATTTTTAGGGAGATGCCTCTGTATTGAGGTGCAAACGAGACCATATGCCAAAGTCAGTGGTCTGGATTTGATGGAACAGTAAATGTGAGGGAGAAAGAGAGAGAAAGAAAAGAAAAAGTGGGAGGGGGATGGAGGTTGGGAAGGGGGGGAGGAGAAAGAGAGTGACAGAGAGAGATTTAGTAGAAAATATCAGCATTCCATGGATCCCATTGGCCTACCATTAAATCCTCTTCTGGTCTTCTCTGTGGTGAGGTCTGGCAAAATGTAAGACTCCAATGGATTAATGCAGATTTGGGCAAGGTGATACCTTGCCCAGGTACCTTCCAGGAGTGGGGCAAGTAGGACTCTGTCTCTTGCTACTTTCAAATAATATAAAATCTTTAGCACCCGTATATCCTTTGAGTCTGCCATGAGTTGGGTTCTGGATTTTCGGATTTGTTGTGTTACTTTGCATGCCCTGCAGTCGTCTGGTGCGAGGCCTCATGAATGGGTCTGGAGGCACTGTGGAGGTCTTTGCTGGGAGGTTTGTGTGCAAACCTGGCCTCGGCAGAAGAGTCTGTGGCTATGACTTCCCCAGCCTGAACCCAGACAGAGCTGATTTTCAGGAGAGCTGCTGGGTTTGGCTTTGTTGTGGATAGGTTTTTCTCCTCAGCCTTGTTTACTTCTCCCCAGACCTGAGCTAATGGGACAATAGTGTCACCTTGATCTTGTCTCAAGTTCCCTTAGGCAGCTTAACTCACAGTGCCAAGTTCCAGTCAGGAGGCATTTTCAGGGAAGGGTGGGCTTGGGTGGTCACAGCTTCTTTATACAGTTTTGTCACAAAGGGCAGAAAGTCCTTTAGAATGATATTTAAGCCATTAGCCATAACATTCCAGTCTCTCACTAGTCTCTCAGCTGTGAGGAGCAGCTGAGAGAGCAAGGGTGCTCTAGCCTAAAGAAGAGGAGGCCCACTCTAGCTAGTTTTGAGTAATATTTAAGCTACAGCTTTGTCTGTTCAAACTGTTATTAATGTTCAGATTTTTAGCTCCAGGTTTCAGTATGATCTAACTTTGAATTGCACAAGGTAGCCCTATAGTTCAAATAAAGTCCAACTAGAGGCCTAACTATACTAGCTACTTACACCAAACGAGCACTTAGCTACTTTCAAGTAATGTAACATTTTTAGCACCAGAATATGCCTTGAATCTGCCATGGAATTGGGTTGTGGATTTTCAGAGTTCCATTGTTGCTCCTTCCAGTTTTGTTGAGGCATTGTCGCTCACCTGCGACATTGTCCCTCGGAAATGGCATCTGGATTGCCAAAGAAGACACCAACATCTCGTCTTTTGTCCAGGGAAGGGCTGAAGCCTAATGCTGTGAGTACCCACTGGGCTGTGTTAGGGCTGGCACTGCCCTGGTGTCCCTGCTCTCCCTGCCCCTGTTGTCCAGCAGTGCTGTGAAGCTGCAGAGCCCCTGCCCAGCCCTTTGTGCCGTGCTGCTGTTGCTGGGGCTGTCCTGGTGCAATAGGGAACACTGTGGGATTCTTCAGCTGTGTCTTGTCTGGCTGTGCCAGCAGAGCCGAGTGAAACCAATGTACAGCTGAAGCCCTGAGCATGTGTTCTGTCCCTTTCCCTTTGCCACAGGAATTCTTTCTGTCAGGCTGGGCACTCACCTGTGCTGCTCTGACCATCCTGCCCTTGGGCACCTGGGCATGTGGGCGGGGGAAGCTCAAACTCTGCCCAAAGCCTCGAGAGCCACGGCTGGTCCCAGCTGGAAGAGCTCCCAAAGCAGCTGTTCTCTCCCAGCTCCTGTGTGGGCACAGATGCAGCCCTGCAGGCAGCACTGGAGCCAGGGCCACAAAGGTCCCTTGCTGTCTGCAGCTCACTTGGCTGAAGATGCCCCACTGCTGAGGCTCTGTCAAGGAGATGCCTCTGATTTCTTCTGTGGAGGGCTCTGTCAGCCCAGACAGAGAAAACAATTAACAGGGAGAACTACAACCTGGACACATTCCTGTGCACCTCACTCTTGGTACAGTGTTCCTTTCTTGCATCTCTTGGACTCATCCAGCAGCGATATCTCCTTGCTGTGAGTTCTGAGTGTTGTGCAGGGATGGAGTTCAGGCACTTCTGAGAGCTCCTCCCCATTCTCTGGAAAGGTCACTGCCTCAATCCAATGAAACGTGAGAGGAAACAAATGCCCAAAGAGCAGAAATCCCCAACCATGTCCCATCCAATCATGGAGAAGCCAATGGGACAGAGCCATATGGCTGGAGTGTGTGTGTTCCACTCTGTATTATTAATTCACTGATGCTAAGTATTTCAGCAGGAAACTCCCAGGCCTTCCAGGACTGTCCTAGTGGCTGTGATCACAAGTTATTCACCAGTGCCACTTGTTCAAGAAAAGCCTTTCTGAACAAGCACAACTCTGAGGCTGTAGCTGGTTTACTTTTGCCTTTCAGCTGCTTCCCTCTAAGTTCCAGAGGGAGAAGTTTCTCAGCAGGAAGAAGGAGGCCAGCACTGGGGGGAGTCTTCTGCCCAGAATTGGCCCATTTCTAGACAGGAGTGAGACTCGCCCAAAGGTAGCCTTTACCTGCTCTTTTCCTTTCTGTTTCACATGAAGTTTGAAGAGGGTGTGTGTTTGTGACAGGCTTGCCTCCAGCAAAATACCTCAGTGTCCAGGTCGTGCTGTCATTGCAAGGTGCTGGGAGTGGTGGACTGGGAGTCCTGATGTGCACTAAGCCAGCACAAATACCCTCTGCTGAAGCTGCTGGGGTGTGCTGGAGTGCAGCTGCCATTGCTAAAACAATGGGAGGAAGGCTGGGGACACAGAAGCCCAAAATTGCCCTTTGCCATTCTTCTGCTGAAGGAGCCACCTCTTGCTTTGGTGTGGTCAACATCAAATGCTCGGGGCCACAGGATTTCCTCCAGAGTGGCAGCGTTGGCCTTTGAAGGCCAAGGGTCTGCAGGAATTACTTCAGATTGAACAAAACAAATTGCATTACTGCTTTGGGCTGGAACAATGTGTTGGACCCTGACGGGGTGTTAGATTTTGCAGGCTGCCAGATGTCCAGGGGACTGACCCTGGGCAGAGGGGAATGGATGTGCTTTATCTAGATCAGTGCCTACTCAGAGGTGTGTTTAAAGCTGCTTTTCTGGCAGGAGTAGCTCGGTATAAAGCACAGTCCAAAGGGGTAGGTAACTGAGGTGGGCTGTTGAGCAGGAAATTGGAAGCAAGAGACACGGAACACAATCCAGGTAAAGGATTGTCCTGGAGAGGAGCCTTGGGAACACCTCAGGGAAGGGCACAGCTAAGGGACAGTGTGCTGCAGCCACTCCCTTCAGCAGAATGTGTCTGCTGTGAAGTCACAGAGGAGACCTGCTTGCGTCTCTGCAGTGACAGCAGTGTGGCTGGAGAAGGCAGACAAAGCAGGGCAGAGTTTTCTCCAAGCAATGTCTCTGCTGCAGAAGCATTTGCTGTTGTTGTGTCATTCCAGATGTGCCTCTCCAATATCATGAAATAAGATCGCAGTAATGACAAGAAAGCACCCATTTAAAGGCCATTGAAAAAGGAGATACCAAGTCTACTTTTACCCAAGTTGCTGAGAAAATAACTGAAACTTATCCTCATTCAGCATTCACCTCACTTGTCTTTTTATTTTCAGCTCATTTGTCTTTTTATTTTTGCCTTTTCCTCTCTTTGGAACACACTAACTTTTAAGTACAATGAAAAGGAACAAAATCATCAAAGCAAAAGAAAAGTGTTTCTTCGTAAGGATTCAGCTGAGCTGGGGATGTGTCCCTCCCTGAGAGCCAAGCACACACACACACCCTCTGAGAAAATGGCAATCTTTGTATCCCCTTTGTACCCGGCTGGGGCGGTCCCTGTGCCCTTTGCCGTTGGATGGGTACTCAGGAGCTTCCATTCTCTACTGAGCACCAACTTTTCTGTGCCTTCCCTTCTCATCCTCCTTCCTTTTGGTTAGGTCTTCAACCCTGTCCCTCTCACTGTGACACTCAACAAACCAGCCTGAACAAATCCAAACCACAAACAACACAGAGAACCAACAAATTCCATTCTTTTGCTTCATAACCTTTTGGCTTCAGCCAAATGTCACCTCATCTCTCACACCTCCTCTGGTCCTGCTCTCTTCTTACTGATGTCTAAGTTCTAGAGCAAAAAAGATATTTGCAGTTGTGTGGGCCTCGGTTTCCCTGTCTCAGAGTAAAAGACATCCCAAATCCTTTCCCATGGAGTCTCCTGTAAATTCATGGGTTTTACTTACTCCATGAGTGCTCAGTCAGTGCCCCAGAGCTCTGTGACCACATGGGCACAGGGCTGTGTTTTAGGAAAGTGCTGCCTGGCATTCTGGAGAAAGAAACCTGGAGAAATCCATGCCAAAAGAGCAGCTTGGCTTGAGCCTGCTCTGTGTGGCCCAGCAGCTGTGGATCAGCTCAGAGCAGAGGTGGAGGAGCCACTGTTTGCCCAGTGTGGGCTGGGCAGACGTGCTCCCCCAGAGTCTGTACTTCACTGGGGATCAGTGGAAGATTCTCCTGCATGAACCTTCCACCCAGCAGCTGAAGCTCTCCCTGCTCTCTCTCCTCTCCAGCTGCCGTCAGCTGCCCCGAAACAGAGCTGGTTTGGGGTTTCCCCACCAGAGCTGGTATTTCAGAACTTCGTCGCTCGGGAGGTCTCTGAAATGGTGCTGTCTCTCATGAATAAGGACAAGGTAAGTGCTGGCACCCAGAGCTTTAACGCTGTGCTGGAAGAGGAGAGTGCTGTCATTCCCTCAGTGTACAGCAAAGCAAGTTATCTGCTGCAGCACATGCAGAAGAAAATGTCTCAGCACCTTCTTCTGCAAGATGGTGGAAATCTTCCTGTGCTGGGAATTGTCCCCTGGTTTTGGCCAGGTGTTGATGGTGTCTATCCCAAAGGAGTTTCCTTCTCTTGAAAGCTCTGGATTGACAGGAATGTTGAGGGCTGTACAGTTCTTACCTGCTCTCCTGCTTTTCCTTGGTTCTATAGCACACCCTGTGTGTCCTTGGTTAATCTTGGCTCCTGGTAGGAATCTCTGCCTCTCTCAGCCAGTTTGGCTCCCTTTGTGCAGCTCACAGGCAAAGCTCAGGGGCTGAGCCTTCTGCACTTTATGCTGGAATCACTTCTCATTAATGGCATTGGCCCTGCAGGAGCCGTGTTCTGAAAGAGCCCTGCAATCAGAGTGATGGAGCAGAAGCAGTGAGAGGCCTTTAGGTGCCACTTGAGGCTCCTGCTCAGCTTCATCCAGCTCTGCTCAGCTTTTCCAAAAGCAACACGTGCTCTGCTTTCCCTTTGCAGAAGCACAGCACATCCAAAGCCATGTGCTCCTGGAGGTTTCCACCTTCACCTGAAGAAACTGGGATTGTTTTGCAGTTTCCCAAGAGAGCTGAGAGGGAAAAAGTTGAAAAATGTCAGTTGTGTTCCACTGTAAAGAGGAAAACTTGAGACCATTTGAATTTCAGTCAGGGAAACATTTTCTCAAGTGAGGCTTGTGCCAAGAGTAGGCTGGTGGAAGGAGACAGGAGGGAGTCCAAATCATCTGGTTTAGACTTTTGGAGAGCATTTTGGTGCTCAGGGGTTGATGATATCAGTGTGCTAGAAAATGCATGTGTGCTGTGCATGTGTACCCCAGAGGGCAGAACCTGGCCTGCTGGCTGCAGGCAGGAATGCCCAGCAGCCCAGCTTGCCTGCACAGGCAGCAGGAAGCCCTGGAGAGCCAAGACTGGCTTTGCATACTGGAACCACACTGTCAGTCAGTGCTGGTCCTGTTTCTCCAGGCAGAAAATGCCTCTGAAGCCCCATGGTCAATAGACACCGCCTGTCTGTGTTTCTGTTACTTTTGGCAAGCTGGTTGCTCTCATGGTCTTATGATTCTTCCTTGCTGCTTTACTGCCCATTTAAATTCTCTTTGCCATCTCCTTGTTTTAGGGATTGTCTTGCTGTGTTCATTCCTTCTTTTGCTTTTCAGGTTTGCTTTTATTCCCAGTAAGACCACAGTGTTTGGTCTCCTGTCTTGCTGCTCTGCCTGCCTGACTATATCCCCAGAAGGTCCCTACCCAAACCTGATCTGCTAGAAGGGAATTTCTTCTTTCCCCCACAGTAATGTGCTGGTTTGCTTTTAGGTAGCACATTCCCCCTCCGGAACATGACAACTTCATGGCTGTGTGCAGGCAGAAGCCAGCAGGTTTTTTGGCCTTGTTGAATATGCAGGTGACTTGGTTCAGGTGCTCTGTCTCCATCCTGCTGGTGCTGACCTGCTCGGCCCTTCCTTCCCAGCAGGCGCTGCCCTTCTGCCCCTGGCCAAAATGCTGGAGCCAGAGAGAAGGGATCCAAGTTCAGCCTTGTGAATGATGTGCCTGTGCCTGCACAGCTGAAAGTGCTTTGGAAAAGGGGCAAGGGAGGGATGTTAGCAGGGCATGGACAGGTCTCCTCTCATCCTGTTTCCACAAGTGGCAAAATCATAATTTCATGTCTTTGCTGCAGATTCTTCACGTGGTGAAGGTCTCCATGGAGAGCTCACCTTACTTCCAGCTGGTGAGCTCCAGCGATGCGTACCGTGCCGTGCCGCCGGGCGCCTCTGCCCCCGTGCGCATCCGCTTCACCCCCAGCAAGAACAAGGTGAGGCTGGAGGGGCCAAAGCACACAACGATCTCCACAGCCATTGTTTGCCCTGCACTCTGGCTCCAGTCCATTGCATGCTGTGAGCTGGGCTCCAGGCATGGGCAGGCAGCCTGCAGCCAGTCACACCTTGGCACTGCTGGCAGGCACTGCAGCCAGGCCTGACAGGCTCTGCTTCCCCTCCCTGCACATTGCTGAGCATTGCCAAGGGAAGATGCACAGGAAACAGGATGAAAATGACAGAGGGCTGTTGATAGATGTTGGGCCATCTCTAGGTCCAGTGGAAGGGGTTTCATTCTGATGGAAAACACCAGAGGAACAAAGAGGTCAGAGAGCTTTCCTCCTTCGTGGACTGCCAACAGCTTCCCTGCCTGCCCCTGGGCTGGAGCAAAGCCAGTGCTTTTTCACCCCCTGTGTTGTGCAGCCTTGCAGCTGTGCTGTCCCAGAGCACAAGTGAGCATGGCACAGCTGCAGGGCCAGGGCAGAGGATGTGCTGTGCCCGTGAGCCCGGCCTGGCACAGTCACACTGGGCTCTGGGTGCCCTTGGTCAGCAGGAGGTTGCTGAGCTGCAGGGCACTTGGACACCTGCCTGAAGGAGCTGGTGCAGGGCAGGTACAAGCTGCAGGCAGAGCTGTGAGCCCAGAGCCCATGGCAGTGACACTGCTGGGGCTCTGTCTTCATGCCTGTCCCTGTGCTTGCTCTGTCAGCTGGCACCCATTCCGTGCCAAAGGTGCTTTTGTGGGGAGGTTTGAACAGTAGTGCTGAGGCCCTGGCAAGTCTGATCTCAGTGCTGGGATCTGGAGGGTTCATGTTCTGATCTGGAGGCTTGTTCATACAGAAGGGTTGAGGGCATGGCATGGAAGGGAGGAAGCCTTGCAGGGAAACAAAGAGAGGCCCTTTCCAACAGCATCCTGCTACCTCTTAGCACTGCTCTTCTCCTGACTTGGTTGGTCAGGCAAAGTTAGAGGGGAGTTGTGAGCCAACTGATGTTTCTGCACCAGGCCAGAGGTGCAGGATGTCTTTGGGTGCAGCTGTTTTCTCCTCTTCCTTTTGCTGCTTAGAGTCAGTTGAACACTTTGTCCTATTCTCAGACAGTGGGAATATAGAAGCCTAAAGAGCAATGTCCTGTGTTCCCCAGCTCCATGTTGCTTAGAAGAGGCTTAGGAATTCTTTAACATCATTAAAGTTTAGAGTAAAAATGATGGTGGCCTAGGGCTGTTATCTGTATGACCAAGTGACACAAGAGCTGAATGCCACTGAGACAGATTTTGCAAAGTGCACTGGTGCCTTTAAAATGTGACATAGTAGTAGAACTTATTGTTCATTTGAGGGTGCAATAGGTAAATTGATGCCCTTGAAGGGGTATAGGAAATGGTTTTTCTTCTGCCATGGGGATGGCACTAAATGTCCTGTGCTGAGCCAGTTTCTTTTCCTGCAGGATTATTGCCACGAGCTGGTGTGCCTCACTTCCAGGGAGAGGATCGTTGTGCCAGTTCGGGCCATTGGTGCCCGAGCTGTGCTGGACTTCCCTGCCCAGCTGGACTTCTCCAAGTGTCCAGTCAAGGTCAGCACCCAGCAGACTCTGCTGGTGCGCAATGTCGGTGCCCGGGCAGCTCGGTACCAGCTGAGCACCCAGAGGTGAGGCAGCTCATCTGTCCCTGTGCAAACACCTTTGGGTGAGAGCGGAGTTGGGAAAGAGCTACAGAAGGAACCAAGCATCGGACCTGCTGCCCTGCAGCCTGGCTGCAAGTGAGCAGGATGGAAGGCATCTGCTCTTGCTTTCAGTGGCCTTGCAGCTTTCTCTGTCCCAGATTTCCTGGAGGCTGCTGGAACATGTTGGGAGCTGGCTTGCACCCTGCTGAGCACAAGCAGCTTCTGAAATGCTTCCTCAGCACTGTCAGCCAAGCAGAGCCATTCTCTGGGAGGCCACAGGCACGTGGCTTTGCAGTGGTCCTGGAGGGGACCTGTGGAAATCATCTGAGCAAACACACTGCTCAAAGCAAGAGCAGTGTCTGGGGGTTGCAAGGTGCCATTGGGAGACATGGACCTGTCTTTAGATGCCATACAAGGAAACAAACATGTCAATGGACCTAGTTATAAAAGCAGAAGAAAACAACCTTTTAAAACCTCCTCCATACCTTATATTTTCTGCCTGTCAGGTGCAGTAGTGATTCATTGAGAGGATGGATCTAACAGGATGAGAAGTGTCTTAAGGAGCAGCTCACAATTAACAGAGAAAAGCCCAAAATTTAGCTTTCCAGGCTTATCTCTTAGGAGTAATTTTCCTTTGGTTATGTCAGTGTCAGGGATGCCTCCTTGACAGCTCTTCTAGCTGTGGGCTCAGGGAACAGTTTAGTGGTGTTGGCTGAAATTCAGAGGAGTTAAGTTTAGCTGTGGAGCTTGTGTCTTTGGGTCTTGGGGAGCCAGGTGTGTGTGTGAGATGACTGCTCCAGCAGGAACAGAGGAGTCTGATGGGTGCAGCCCAGGGATGGAGGAGATGCGGGGGCTGATTTGCACTCAGTTTTTCAGTCCTGAAAGCTGAGTCCTGAACTTGGCTAGGTACTCTTCTCTTAGTAATTTGAAAAGAAGAAGACACCTTCTTTCTCAGGCAAGGCCTGAAGTCATCCGTGGAATGTTATTCCCATCGTGCCACCTGAAGGCAGGAGCATGTAACATGGGGCAGGAGTGGGAAGGGAATGGAATGGAAGGTAGTGCTGAAGCCTGGCCAGGGATTCCCTTAACTGGCAGCTTTCTATTGCGGTGAAATTTCTGGCCAAAGCCTAAGAACAGAATGCTGTGCCTTGCCCCCAGCAGGCCCTGATCCCCCCAGCCCCAGCAGAGCTGCAGCAGTGCTGGCATCAGCCCCGGGGCAGATGCAGGAGCACGAGCACTGATCTGGCTCTGGGCCTGCTGGGGCCTTGTCCTTCCTCCCCTCCCTCCAAAGTCTCACATCCAGCACATGAACATTGCTGGCCCAAGGCTTCTCCATCAGCCAGCAGTGATGTTCTCACCAGTGGCAATGGGAACAGGTCAGCCCATAATTACAGCAAGAGGTCCTGAATGAGCAGAACCTGAAGTGAGTTCATCAGCTGTTACTACTGACATGAACAAAGTTCAGCTTGCCAGATGTTCTCTTTGTTTTTGTGTGTGATGCATTCATCAGCAAAGTCCCCAGGACACATCTGAAGTGACAGATTGACCAGCAACAAAGCACCAAGAGCAGGAACTTTTGTTTCCTCACTGGGGCTGTAGAAGGGCACAAAGCCCAGCAGCTGCTGGGCAGAAGCACATTTCCCCTGAGCTGTCCCTGAGCATCAAAGCACAGAGTCTTGTGTTTGTCAGGCAAGAGCTGTTTACCTGGTGACTAAATCCTGATTGCTCCTGTTAAATCCAAAGTGCAGCAACACATCTGCATCACTATTTCCAACACATTGCACAGAGTTTCTCTGCTGGGCCAAGCAAACAGTTAACCAGCCTGCATGACAGCCCAGAGTCCCAGACTGCATTGCTGGTAAACACACAGAAACCTCCGGTTCTGCTTCCTTGATGTGCTCCTGCTCATGGTGCTTCATTTAGCTGGGATTGGACCCTTCAGACTGTAAATGGCATCGTCCTTTTGGGTTTCCATGTCACTGTATTGCTCTAATCTGTATTTGCACTCTTTCCGAGTTTTGATTTCTCCTTTTCTTAGAGCAGCTTTCATTGAAATGCTTATAAAAGTTGCCCTTTTTAGGCTAAATCACGATGTTTTCAAGGGAAAATAAACCAAAGAAGCACACTGCCAATTCAACAGGAATTATTCCTTGGTCTTCAGGGAAAAGTTCTTTCTCCCTGTCTGATTCCTAGGCTGTAATTTCCCAGGACAGGGAGTGCCCTACCATTTGAATCTCTTGAGATGAGGTTTATAGGCAGCAGGAAAAGAGAAATTCCTGAGGCAATCAGTGTCAAGTTGTGCATGCAAATAGCTCTGAAGCCTCTCTGTGCTTTTCACAAAGCATTCTCTGATGGGATTGCTGGCAGTGGGAGCCTTGAGCCTCATTGCAGAGAGCTGGATGCAGAGTGTGGGGAGCTGAGGTCATTTTACCCTCAGGATCTTGTGAAGGCTGGATCTTGTCAGCAGTGGCTCAGTGTCTGTTTGTGATCCTGTCTGTTCTGTCTCTTGTGCTGCCTGTGCTTGGATTGCTCCCTGCTTGCCCAAGGGAGCTGCAGGGAGCTGCAGTGCAGCAGGAATCTCATGGCCAGGTGTCCCCAGGCCTGACCCCTCTCTCTGTGTTGCAGTCCTTTCTCCGTGGTGCCGGCCACAGGAGCTCTGGGCGCTGGTGACACCATGCAGGTGACAGTGGCATTTCACCCGCTGGCCAGCGGTGCCCATCGCGGCTCCCTGGCCGTGTGCTGCAGCTCAGGTGAGTGCTGGGCCCTGCAGGGCACAGGACAGTTCTGCACATGGCTCCCTCTGTCCCATCCCTGCATTCCCTCCAGAGGTGCCTCCCCTGTTCAGCCTTACCCCAAAGCAAACTGAGAACTCCTTGGTGTTTAGGGGCTTGAGAAAGGCAAAGATTTTTGACTGCTGTTTTGCTGGGACTTGCTGAGTGGAGGAAGGAGGAACTCTGATTCTCCACTACCATGTGGCTATGCCCGGGTGAAGTTGTATTTGATTCCTGGGCAGTGCTGTAGGTGAGGTCTCCATCAGACTCTCTGCAATGCAATGGATTTCTTGCCCACCTCTGTCCCATATGCTGCTTCTCCACTGGCTTGCCACAGACCCTTTTTCTATGTGGCTCTTACACATAGATGTAGTTTCTGTCTAACAACATTTTCAGGCCCTCAAGTTCCTTTTTTGTGACAAATCAAAACAAATTTTTTCCTGTCCCCATTTCCCATTCTGTTCAAGTTTTTGCAAACCTTTCACATCTATCTCCCATTTGATTTCTAGACTGAGGGATCCCATCCAGTCTTAAAGTAGAAACTGCTCTGTACTCACTAATCTTTCCTTTGTCCCTTTCTTATTTGATTTGCAATGCTCCAGCTTGGTTTTTCAGATCAGAACAGTATAAAATATTTAAAGACTGATGTGGCTGTGGGTTTGGACAGGGAGATGATTTTCACGGTGCTCATTCTGTAGTGGTTTGTCACATTGCAGAGCCAGGCTGGTTGTGTTTCCTCACCTGTGTCCCCTCCTGCTGTGGGCTGTCACTTCACTTGTTCCTCTGGGCCTCTTTTTGCTGCCCACCTGCCCCCAGGCATATTTGCTGGTCAGCAAGAAGGGATCCAAGGGATCAGGAGAGACAGGAGTCTCCTGGGATGCCCGGGGAGAGCCTGGGCAAGGCAGGACTGAGCAGGGCTCCTCAGCCCTGTCACCTGAAGGACTTGGATGCAGAAATCCTGGTGATCTGAGTGGGTCACCGGAGCACATGGACCAATCTCCCTGTCCATCCTGTCACCTTGGGGCCAGATCTCTGCAAACACCCTCAGAAATAAGGTGTTTTAGGAGGTGCCCAGGACATCCTCACGCTGTACACACAGAGCTGAAGGATGTGATCAATAGAGTGGTCCACAGAACTGCTCCTTCAGCGCAGAACTGGGACACTTTTATATGTGCCCTGTGCTTTGCTCTGTTCCTTGTGCTTCCATCAGCCAGTGAGCTGAGCAAAGACTCCCCTTTGCTTTGTTCCAGGTGGAGAAAGAATCCACACAAAGCTCCAGGGAGAAGCTGTAGACGTCAACGTTGGGCTGAGCACAAATTCCGTGGAGCTTGACAAGACTTTCACCACCATGTCAAGCATCAGAACCCTGTTCATTGAAAACAGGAGTAACATCACAGCCCACTTCCAGTGGAAGGCTTTTGCGACTGAGGAAGAAGAGAATGAAGAGAAGAGGAGGTTGGTTTGAAAGATGCATTTCAGTGAGATACAGGCCCATGTCTGAGCTAACATGTGGCCTCAGGGGATGTTGGTGCTTTTGAATGGTTTAGGCCAAGTAAACCATGCCCGGCACTGGGGTGTGTATCCCTGGGCTTCAGGAGCTCAGCACTCAGCATTCCAGGTCATTTATACTTGAACCAGGGATGGCATTTTGGGAAGGAAAGGTTGATTGTGATGACTGGATTTCCTCAGGTCCTAATTGGGCTCTTGTCTCTCTAATCTTCTTTCTACATGACCTGGCAACATCCTTAAGCATTTCCTGAGTTGCCAGTCCCTCTTTCCAAAGGTGATACACCCTCTTTTTTGCCCTTAGTTCCTTCAAAAGCTCCTTGCCCATGCAGGCTGGTTGTGTGTCCCTGTGCTGCTGTCAGAGAGGTTTTGAGCTCTCAGAGCAGAGAGGATTTTTTGTGAGAGAAGATAGTGCAGGATCCTTTCCCTCTCAGGACATTCTAGTGCCATGCACTGGGATGAGATCCAAAAAGCTCTGGCTCATGAAAAGGTCTCTCCAGGAGTTTGCTGTCTCCCTCCTGCACAACAAAGTTCCTTCCCCTCTCAGAGCCTCTGTTTTCATGCATATTGCATATAAAAACTTGAATGTCCCTGAAGGGATTTGGTGCCTGAATTCATCAATTTCCTGTGGAAGTGCTCTGGGATGCTCTTGTGAAAGGCAGAGTAGGGAACGAGGGAGGTCCAAAATGGAAGGAACAAAGAGTGATGCTGTTAACATGTAGCTGTAAGCCAGCTTTGTCTCCCCTTGCCAGGGAAGTGCTGCAGTGGGTGCTCTGTGATCTTTCTGTGCCCCCCCGAGCAGCTCCGTGGGAGGAAAAGCCACTTGAAATGGCTGGTTGATTCTCCCTCAGCTGTGGCAGAGGCTTTGAGGCAGGAGGTTCTCTGG
Source organism: Zonotrichia albicollis (assembly GCF_047830755.1). Classification (NCBI taxonomy): domain Eukaryota; kingdom Metazoa; phylum Chordata; class Aves; order Passeriformes; family Passerellidae; genus Zonotrichia; species Zonotrichia albicollis. The sequence continues at coordinate 1,480,615 of NC_133827.1, read as the reverse complement.
AGGGATGCTGGCTTTGGAAACCTCTGCTGAGCTTGCAAGTGTGGAGTGAAACTCCCTGCTGGGCCAGGGAACAGCAAGTTGTCCTCTGATCCCTGTGAGACCCTCGTGGCTTGGGCTCAGCCTGTGCTGGGGAGCTGCTGCTGCTCCTCCCCAAGTGCTTTGCTCTCCTGTGCTCACACTTCTCTCTGCAAATCTGTGGCTCATGAAACCATCTGCTGGCCTTTCTCTCCCTGGGGCTGCAGGCAGTGTTTGCTGTGGCTGCCCAAAGAGCTGTCCCAGGAAAACTTCCCAGAGGAGAAAGAAACAGAGAAGGTGAAGGGAGATCACAGTGCCCTCCTGAGCAGCATGGTGCAGGAGAAGATGGTAAAGGTGCAGGAAGACCCCATGCTGTTCTCTGATGACATTTTTTTTATTGAACCAATGGTAAGTGATGGCTGAGAACATTCTCTTCCTCCTTCTCTTCCTCCCCCTCCTCCTCCTCCTCCTACCACCCACCCAACTCCCTACACCCACCCCTTCCCCAGCTGCAGTCACTGGGAGATCCTCAGCTGGCTCCATGTGCTGGCAGGGAGGACATGGAGTTTCTGGTGAGGCTGCAGGGCTCGCTGCTGAAAGCATTTGTGCCCTGCAGGCTCCAGGCAGGGCTGGGAGCCTGACAAAGCCCAGCTCTGCTGTCAGGCTCGAGCTCAGGGCACTGCCTGCGTGTCCTGTCAATGTCCCAGGGAGCAGTTCTTGTAGGCAGGGGCTCCCCCCACACGTGGGGCTCAGCAGAGGCTGTTGGAGCACTGCCAGCTCACACACTGACCTGAAGCTTGCAATTGTTCCCTGGAAAAGGAGGCCGAATTCATCCCAAGGTTAATGACAGAAATGCCAATCCCTTCCTGTAACCATGCCTTGCACTATTTCTGAGTGTCCCTTCCAGCGTCATCTGTAAGCCTGGACACAAGGGTGGAAGACTGAAATGGGCCTTTGGAGTTGTCCTGCACACAGGGACAGAACACATTTTCCTTTTCTGGTGATGCAAGCAAACTGCCACGTGCTCCCATCAACCAGAGCCTTGATTCTGAGTACTGGCATTGTGAGAGATGATGAATGCCTGGTGTGTGCACAGTGCAACATCCCTTCTCATCTTGGAGTAAACCCTAGAATAATGCCAGCCTCTGCTTTCTTTCAGTACAGGTTAAACCAATATTTTTATTTCCAAGGAAGGGGATCATGTTCTCTTCTTGGTTACTCCTATGGCCCATCTAAGGCCAAGAGCCAGCAGGGTACAATGGCAGTTGCATCCCACTGTAGCTGACAGCAGCATGATGTGCCCAAGAGCTTGTGTCAGAGCAGCAGGAATATTGTGGAGGGTGGGAGCTGATCAGCTGAGCATTGAGAGCTGTGTTGGGCTGGGTTTGGAGTGTTTCCTTGGCTCCTTGTGTTGTTCACTCATCACTGATGCTCTACACAAAGGCTTACAGGAGGGTGTTGAAAACAAGCAATGTGAAGTTTGCAGAGCAATGTTTTGGTGTCTCTTTCTGCTGTAGGAGGGAGAAATTGGGCCGAATTGTTCGGCTGAAATCAAGGTGACCTTCAAACCCCTGGAAGCACTGGAGTATGGAAGTGTGGCTTACTGCAGCATCTCAGGTGCAGCTCCTTTGCCCTGCCTCTCTCCCCCTCAGTGAAGCCATGGTGCCAGCCTGATCCCACTGGGCTCCCATGGAAGTGCTGGGAAGGGTCCCTGGTCAGCAGGGCAGTGCTGGCACATCCCCCCTGGCCCTGCAGCTGCCAGGGAGTTTCCCGTGCCAGGCCAGGGCTCAGAATGCTGTGTGTGCCTGACTGATCCCAGAACAGCCCAGGCAGTGCAGGGAGAGGTTTTCATGCCATGGCTTTGCCAGCATACTCTCAAAGGCCAGAGAGCTCCAGAGCAGAACAGCTTTAGTGAACAAGCACTCAGCCCCTGCAGGCCCCTGGCCTCCAGGATGGCTCCATTTGCCATGGATCCACCATCAGGAAGCAGGAGCTGAGTTAGAAATGGGTTTCCTGAGCCTGGACCACCTCCCAGTGCCCAGACAGCAGCAGAGCAGAGGGGGCTGAGCCCCCCTGAGCCCGGGCTGTTGGTAGAGGGAGCAGCCTTGGCCAGCAGCTGCTGCTCTCCCTGTGTGCCAGTTGTCACCTTGCAGCTCTCAGTTTGTGCCAATAGAACACAGTGCTGAGTGTCACAAGGGGAGCACTTGGGCAACAAAGTCCTGTGCTCCTGGGCCAGGGAGTTTGGGAATTGCCAAACTGTTTGGCAGGAGCTTTGTGCCTGCACTGAATGTATTTCAAAGCTCCTCTAGGTGCATGGGAAGGAAACCACAGAATAACAGTATGGTAAGGATGGAATGGACCTTAAAGATCATCTAGTCCCAAGGCCTTTGCCATGGGCAGGGACACCTCCCCCTAGAGCAGGGAGCTCCAAGCCCCATCCAGCCTGGCTTGGAACACTTGCAGGGCTGGAAGCTCCACAACATCCCTGGAGAACCTGCTCCAGTGCCTCACCACCCTCACAGGAAAAATTTCTTCCCTAATATCTCACCGAAATCTCCTTTCTTTCAATTTCTACCCATTACTCTTTGAGCTGTCACTACAGGCACCAGAGGTTTTAAACTCATCAAACTGGTGGCTCAAATTGGAAAGCAGCCCAGGGAATGGGTTAGAAATTGCAAGTCAGCCTCAGGGGATATGTCCTGAGGGAAGAGAAGGGTCCATATCTTCTCCTGCAGCATCAGGAGCTGGTTGCGTCCAGCTCAGAGTCGGGGACTAGCACTGAGGCAGCCTGGAAAATGCAGTGGAGCAGAGGAAATGATTGTACTGCAATGGACATCTCTTTCCAGGCCGTGAGAACAGGCTGCCCCTGCAGCTCAGAGGGGAAGGCCAAGGACCCTTGGTTGTATTCAGCTCTCAGACTCTGAACCTTGGGAATGTTTTTGTCAACACCCCCCATGTCTATGAGGTGAGCAGCAGGGCTTGGGATGGATCCTGATGGCTGCTGAGGCAGCAGCAAGCCTGGTGCAGCTGTGGAATTGCTGCCAACCTGGGCAGCTGTGAGCAGGGAATATTTGATGGACTGCTGAAATCTGGGGGGTCACAAAGGTGTGTCTGTTGTTCCTGAAGCCACAGTCCCTGCTTTTGGGCAGCCTTCCTTAGGGATCAGCTGGGAGGCTTCCTGCAAAAACACCCCTTGGCACATGAAACCATCACTGGCTCCAAAAGCTGCATGTTCAGAGGCTTTTGTGGCAGTGCCAGACACAAGGCACCTTAGCACTGGGCTCTGCAGAAGCAGCTGCAACAAACTGGCTGTCTTTGAGCTTCAGCCCACTGGCAAAAGCTCTCAGTCAAGTGTCTCCTGCTTATTGCTGCAATCACAGGAAATCCTTGGGAATTCTCTCCCTTGCTGACCAGTCCCTCACCACATTTCAGCCTCGGTGCATCTCTGGCTCTAGAAAGAGAGAAGTGTTCCTGGGAATAAAGCAAAGGGTTTTCTACCTATTTGCCTCCCCCCCAGTAGAGTCAAGCTTGCAAAAACTTCATGAGGCACTGCATCATGGCAGACACTTTCAAAATCTTGGCTGTGGAAGGGAAAGACATGCTGGGTTTTCTCAGTAAAAGATGGTGCTGTCTGTACGTTTTGATGCTGATGCCTCATTCTCAATGTATTGTTTTCATGGTCTGGGAAAAGGTGAATGAGCAGATGTTGCTGTTGGAGCTGTGCTCACTGGGGCAGCAGCAGCTCCGGGGTGATTCCCTAGGCAGCTGCAATCAGCCCACGTTGCTCTCAGCGCCAGCTCTCAATGCGCTTGGTGCTGCTGAGCAGAGGGGCACTGCTCTGTGTCCGTGGGATAAGCCAGGGTGACTGCAGTTCTGTGGAGTTGCCACTGCTCTGCATGAAAACCCAAAGGCAGAACTTGTCCTGTTGTATCTTTGGACTTCTGCCATTCAGCAGCACAATGCATCTTCTGCCTTTTCTGGGTGTTCATTGCATCATTAGACAGTAACTCACAAGAAGGGAAGATTCCACACGTATTTCCATTTTGCTTTCTTGCTGCTGCAGGTGAAACTGATGAACCAAGGAGCTATTGATGCTCCCTTCACCTGTCTCCCTTCAGCCACCAACCTGGGCTTGTGTTTCAAGTTTGCCCCCGAGGAGGGCATCATTGCAGCAGGTGGGAGCCAGAGTGTGCAGATCTCCTTCAGTGCCACCGTGCTGGGGAGCTTTGAGGAGCAGTTCCAGTTCAGTGTGGCTGGATCTCCTGTGCCTGCCATCCTGACCATCAAGTGAGGACCCTGGGAGCTGGGTGGGCACATCTGTAGCTGTCTCTGGGACATCCCCCACCTACCTCCTTTTGGGGTGAGCAGAGGAAAAAGGTGTTTCCTGAGGTGTGAATCTCTGCTCTGCTGCTGGCATTGCTTTAGTGTGAGGCTGCCTGCTGCCCTGTGTGGTAGCTGGGAGCTGGAATGACTCCTCCCTGCAGGGATCTCCCTGTGCCTTGGGCCATGGCAGGCAGTGGGATGGATCAGCTTTGGGCAGCAGCTGCTCTGGGATGTCCCACCTGAACACCCAGCAAGGCCCCCAGGGCTTTGCAGATGGGCCAGCCTGGCTGATTCTGCAGCAGCAGCAGTGTTTGTAAAACCTTGTGTGAATAATCCATGCCAGATGGGCAGCAGCAGCCTCAGCTCACCTTTCATGGCCATGCTGTGGGGCACAAGCTGTGCTCCCAGCTCCTGTGCACAGAGGGCTCTGGTGCCTCCTTTGCACAGCCAGCAAAGGGCTGATGTGGGAGTCAGGAACTGTGCAGCAGGAGCTGTGCCAAGGACTGGGGCACCATCCCGTGGGCTAATGCCATGGCAGGAGACAATCCTGGCCCAGCCAAAGGGAGAAGGGCTGATCATAGGGGAGGCAGAGCTCAGTGCTCAGCACCACAGCAGCGTGAGGCCTTGTCCCTGCCAGCCTGAGCCATGTGCTGCAGGATAATGGAGTGGAAGCAGGAGAGCTGGTGCTGGCTGCTCTGCAGCTTTGGAGCTGGGCTGCTGCTCTTGGGCGGCACTGGCTCAAGGCAGTGAAGAAATGAAAGCAATCTGCACTGGATGATACCAATGAGATAAGGGAGATGGGTAAAGAAGAACAAGGAAGTTATTTCTTAGCAAGAGAAAAGTGGTGAGCAGGTGCGCTCATAGTGGAGAAACAATGATGCTGCCTTTGTTTTTGGAGGAAAAGTGCTGCTTTTTTCATTTGGAAATCAAGAGGGAACCTTTCACCATCAAATAATTGATTCTCCTCTGTCCCTCCCCCAAAGTGGCCATGGGCTGTTTCTGCATAAGCAGCATTCTCCTTGAGCAGGGGCAGGTGTCTCTTGTTGAAATGTGCAGAGCAGGGCCAGGGGCAGTCCCGTGAATACAATAGAGGACACAGGTCACTGGTTCTTCATTTTGAACCAAAAGGCAGAGTGGGCACTGATTGGCATCAACCATGAAATCAATTGGTGAGTGTTGTGCAGCTTCAAGTGCTGATTTCAGTGGATGTTGGTGGTTTTTGGAGTGTGTCTGCTGAGTTCAAGGACAGGTGAGGTGCTGTGCTTGATTCAGGACAGCCAAGTTTGGTTGTTGAAACTATTGCTCTTGGCTGTGCCAGCTGGTGCACTGCTGACAAGCTGGTCCATTCCTTTAGGATTCATCTGTGCCCTGGGTAGAACTGTTGCTGCTCTTTTCAGAGGATGTTTGGGAATGCCCTGGATTTGTGTCTCAGAAAAGTGTCTGTAATGATTGTGTGGGTCAAACTCTCTTGACAAAGCTCCTCCATGGGAACAGCAGTTGCAGCTCAGAAGGAGCAAAGCAGGGAAGCTGTGGCTGGAAGGGCTGCTTACCGAAGTTTGTGGGGACACCTTGATGTCCATGCCATTGCAGATGGGGAAACTGAGGCACGGAGCCATGTCTGGGTGTGTGTTCAGGGTCCTTCATGGCACCCCCAGCAACCCGGTGGCTTCTCCTGCCTGCCCTGTGCCCAGAGCCCATCAGGGGCTGTTGGCTGCTGCCCCTTGGCTTGAGCTGCCTCCTGTGCCCAGGGCCCTGTGCTGAGCACACGGGGCTGTGTTGGTTGGAAGCCCAGGGTGCCCTGAGCCCGGGTTTTGTGCCCCCGAGCCATGAAAGCCGGACCTTTGCAATGCCTTTAACCGAGCCATTGCCTGCTCTGTCCTCGGCCTGCAGGGGCAGCATCACTGCACCGAGTTTACACTTCGACCTCGCTGAGCTCGACTTCGGGGACATCTCCTTTGGTGAGTGTTCCCTGGGCTGGGACACAGCCTCAGGGATCTGTGCCTTCCAACACAAAAGCATCCCTCACTCCTGCCCTGCCCCAGCAGACTCTTCAGGCTGTGAACTGCAGGGCTGCTGCTGCTGCTGCCTCAGGGGGCATTTTGCCATTGTGAGATCCCATGGAAGCAAGGAATAGAAAGGCAGTATTTTCTGGTGTCTCTGTGCTGCTTTAAAAGACAGATGTCTGCCAAGGAAGGTGGGAATCTTGCTGCAATGGAAAGATGAGCCCCTCCCTCCAAATGCTTATCCCTTTGAAATGACAGGGGTCCCAGGCAAAATTGTGGGAAAAGAAATAACAGTTCTTTGCTAGACTATCTCAGGAGAGCACAGACAAGAAGGCAAGAACAGACATTTGCCAGATGCCAAGTCCTGTTTTTCCCCTTTGGTGGAGTTCTGGTCACAGCAGGAGGAGCTGTGGGCTCTGGCAGGGCAGGGATCCCCCCCAGCCGGTGCGGGAAGGGAAGGGAAGGAGGAAATGCTCCTTTTGCAGAGCCCCAGAGGACAGGGGAGTGTGGGCAGTGCCCAGCAGCACCAGCAGCAGCAGGGCAGGCAGGGTCGGTGCCAGCGCTGAGCTGCAGCCAGGGCAGCCCCGGCCGAGCACAAACCTCCCGCAGCTGCAGCGGCCGAGCTGCGATCCCCGAGCGGGAGGAAGGGAAGCTCCGCTCCCTGCCCAGCCTCAGCTCCCACTGCACAGCCGCCCACGGCATCAAGCCACAACTCCCAAAAACCCCCAAGGGAAAAGCCCAGCCCAGGGCCAAAACCCCCCAGAACCCCCCAGAACCCCTATCCCCCTTCCCAGACCGAGGGCAACATTCACTGCCAAGCCTAAACCCAGAACAATGAAGTTCATGAACTTCTGAAGGAAATTCATTGCCTTTTTTGAGCTGCTTCTTCCCCAGCCTGCATCACCACGGAGGCGCTTGTCAAGTTGACTTTGGAAGGAATGAAACACGAAAGGCAACAGATGGAAATATGGTTCTGAAGCAGGAGATTCATCTAGCTGAATCCAATTTCATTCCTAAGGGCTCTTAGGCTGAAGGCAACTGTTGTATCTTTGCTTCTTTGTACCTGTTTACTGTTGTCTACATGTGCTGGCCTCAGTCTCGTTGGAGGTTTTGACATCTGGGTTTGTCCTTTTTGTGCCTCTCTTGCCTCCCTGCTGGAGTCCCTGCTGGAGCTGGGAGTGGTCACTTGGATGGGCACAGAGAAGCTCTGGGCTGCAACTGCAGTTGTTTTTTCTCCCCATCTGTGTCCCAGATGCTCTTGGTGAGCAGGCCTGGGGAGAAGTCTCCTCCCCACAGAGCTGGCCAGCCCAGCCAGATGTGCAGTGCAGAGCAGGCTGTGGCTGCTCTGTGCGCTCTGCAGGACATCCCCACCATGAGTATCTCTGGCTTTGCAGGATGGAAAGCAAATCTCAGAGCCAAAGTGGGGTAAACCCTTGCAGGCAGCACTCTCAGTGAGCAGCATGGCTGTGATGTCCCTGTTTGTTGGGTGAGGTGGGACCTGGTTCCTAATTGCTAATCTCAAAGCAAGGCTTGGCTGTGCCTCAGTTGAATGGGCTCTGAGCTGTCATGTGCTCAGCTGTTTGGCCCAAAGCAAGAGATGCCTTAAGGATCCTGCAGACAGAAGCTGCATTAGGGTGCTTTGCCTCACGTTCTCGTTCCTGATTCCATCCTCACTTTCTTTTGCTGTAGCTTCTTCTCACTGACAGCTCACTCTTTATATGTCTTGAAAAAGGTGGGAGTGTTGGCAGGCTGAGCAGGGAATTGGACAGCTTGAATTCTCAGAGTAAATGCTGGGTCTGGGTGCACACTCATCACTGAGAGAGAACTGGTGCTGGTTTGGGGCAGGTGAGGGAGCTCGTCCCCATCACAAAGGGAGAAGCTTGCAGTGTTCAGCAGGGCTAGCAGTGGGCATTTTCAAGGCTGCAGTCAATCTGTGTCAAAGGGAACTAAGTGACGATTAATTCCTCACGCAGCTTCTAGGTGAGCTGTAGTTCAGATAATAAAGAGCTCAACTCCAATCCCACTTTGATCCTGCCAGGATATTGCCCCCAGGATCATGTCCTGCTGGGTGCCTGAATGGATATTTGTGTCCTTGCCCAGGCTTTCCCTACACGCAGCGCTGCCGCCTCACCAACAGCTCCGCGGTGCCCCTGACGTTCCAGCTCCGCATGTCGGACGATGGCACGCAGCCGGCTGTGGACAGCGTGGATCAGATCCGCAGGGACACCGACCCGGCCTGGAGCAAGGGAATCCATTTCTATGTGGAGCCCAGGGAGTTCACCATCAATCCCAGCCAAGGCACCATCCTCCCCCAGGGACACCAGGACATCGAGGTACGGCAAGAGCCCGGCCACAGCCACTGCAGCACCAGGGCTGGAGCTGCACTGCAGGGTGGGAGGGCTTTAGCTCTGGTGCCAGCTTGGAGCATCCTGGCACTGAGAGGTCTGCACTGCTGGGAGGCCTCTGCTAGCTGGCTTACTCGGGATTTTCCTCAAGGAGCACTGTTTGCTTTCCAAAATCATATGCTGAGCTCACAGACCTTATGGTCAAGGCCTGAAGCCATTCTTGTGCTTTCAAGAGCGATTGAATTGATTGCAGTGGGGCAGAGCAAGGATGAGGGCAGAAGGTGGCTGTTAGAGAGATGTCATTGTATCAAGCAGTGAGCTTTTCTTCTTGGTCTCATTTCCCCCCTCCTGGGGAGCAGAATGATTTGTGTTCACTGCGGGAAGCTCCAGTGGAGACAAAAAATCAGCAGCCATGTGTAGCGGTTCAAATTTATTGTATTGATTCCTTTTTAAGTGGTTTGTTCTGTGGTACCCCGTGTTCTCCCCGAGTTGGTTTACCCTTGGGTTTTACCCTCCCTCAAAGCTGTCCCTCATGCCATTCCCTGCCCCTTGTTCCAGCTCTTTCCCTACTGTCAAACCCAGCCCCTTTTGTTCCCCAACCTTCTTTGCCAATTTAACCTGGAGCCAATCCCTGTCTGCAACACCCCTTTGGAATTCCCCTATTCCTGGAGGCCCCATTAACCCATGTGAGCCATCCTCCCCACCTTCTTACCCAAAGTGGCTCCAGACACTTGATGTAATCCCCTCAGTGCTCCCCTGAGGATTCCCTTTTGGTTTGCTGTTTGTATCCACCCCCTGTTTTGTGTCTGTACAAAAGCCCTTACACAGGAGTGTGCAGGGCTCTTTTAGCTCTGATCCTTTTGCTTGGAATAAACCCTTTCTTGTGGAACTTCAAGACAGAGATCCTTCTCCTTTCTTCTCTGCCTGGTCCCTGTGGTGGCTTGTCTCTTGCAGTGTAGAGCAAGAGGCTCTGAGGGTTCTGCCTCTGGTCAGTGCCCACCCTGGGGCAGTTCTGAGGGTTCTGCCTGTGGTCAATGCCCACCCTGGGGCAGTTCTGAGGGTTCTGCCTCTGGTCAGTGCCCACCCTGGGGCAGTTCTGAGGGTTCTGCCTGTGGTCAAATGCCCACCCTGGGGCAGTTCCCCACTCCTGGTGTGGGGCTGGAGTTCTCAGGGCCAGCCCGGGCTCAGGCTCCCAGGGCAGCCGTGAACTGCCCAGCACCTGCTGGGCCACACTTTGCCCTCAGTCTCCTGCTGTAAAGCTGAACTCATTGTGGTCAAGTCAGATTTCCTCTGCATGGATGTCTTTGTAGTCAGATGAGAAATTGGCCCCTTAATTTGAATGCAGTGGTGCATGGAGCTGTAGTCTAATGTTTTAATGTAGCTGACCTGTGCCCTTAAAGCAAGGTGTGTTTAACAAATCTGGTATTGGCAGAAGGCTTTTGTTACTCTGAGACTGTGCTCTACACATGGAGCAGCAGAAGAATTAAGGCCAAATCCTCCCTCAGGAACTAGAGGGTATCACCCGTGGGTAATGAGCTTTTGGAAGGAAGAATTGACTGTTCTTCTCTTCCACCAGGTGACCCTGTGCTCCAACACGGTGATGGATTTCTACCGGAGATTGCTGGTGGACCTGGAGGGTATTGGCAAGGGAGTGGCAGCCCTGATCATCACAGCCAGGTACCAGCCCTTGCCTGGCCTCCCCCAGGCACTGCCTTGCCCAGGCTGTGCTGGCTGCAGCTGCCAAGGAGAAGGGCTGCTGAATGCCCTCATGTTGTGCCAGCTGGACACGAGAACAGCAGTGCCTGGGCAGCAGCCCGTGGTGAAAAGCACGTTTGCTCACAGCCCAGCACAGTCCTGGGCCCTCTTCTAAAGGCACCAGGAAAGATATCATTGATTGGCCTTGTTTTTGGTGCTTGAGGTGGAACAAATTTCCCGAGGGCCTCCTCTCCTTCTGGCTGCAAGAGGTGGGGTTGTGCTGGTTGTGAGCACCGTGCACTGGTTTGGGCCACGCCACGCAGCTGCTGAGAGTCAGGCTCTGGCTCTGTCCATGAGGGCACATGGCTGGGGGGAAGTGGCTCCCAGCAAGAGTGGGGAGGGCAAGGTCTGACAAGGGGAAAGCAGCCTTTGATGTGGCAGGTCAGCTCCAGTTTTTGTCCTTCCCTGTGCTTCCCATTTTGAGCTTTAATGTTGTCAGAGTTGAGAGCAAAAGTGGTTGTTGCTGCAGCAGAATTCCATGGTGCTGTGCTGCTGTGGGTGTCAGTGTGATGCCCAGAGGGATGCAGCTCCCTGGTGCTGTTCCCTGTGCCAGGCAGAGCCATCCAGGCAGTGCCTGGGCTGCCATTGTGTACAGGAGGTGGAGCTGGGGCCAGGCAGTGCCTGGAGCTGTGCAGTGAAGGAGCCAGGGAGCTGCAGGGCCTGGCAGGGGCTGATCAGCCCCTCTGTGGGGCAGCTGCTGTCTTGTGCCCTCCAGGGCTGGGGCAAAGAGCTGAGTTCTCAGGCAGGGCAACAGCACCATGGCAGAGAAGGGAGTCATTTTTACTGAGACACAGGAGCTGTGTGTTCCTTGAGCCTTAGCGAGCACTGATCCTTGTTGAGTCATTTTGACTGAGACACGGGAGCTGTGTGTTCCTTGAGCCATAGCAAGCACTGATCCTTGTTGGGAAGGCTCCCCAATAGCTCAGGGGTCACTGGGACTGTTCCAGGAGTCCTTGCAAGCCTTCTTGGGCAAAGGAGGGGCTGAGGCAGCTGTGGGGCAAAGTGCTCTGCCTGGGGCCCTTGGCAGCCTCTGGGTGCTGCCTCTCAGGGTTTGCCCCTCCTTGACAAGACATGTTGGAGTGGGAAGAGGTAGAAGGCAATTTATTCCTGTAGGGCTCTTCAATGTGCATTTGACAGTGACCAATGTGTTCTGCTCCATTTCACAATCTGTGGGGGTAGGCATTCTCCATTCTCTCAGTATCTCTGATTGTCCTGGGGTCATCTCTTTGCCCAGATGTCTCGTTCCTGAGCTCCAAGTGTCCTCCCCAGTGCTGCTGTGTGATGAGTGCCACCTGAAGGTGCCCTATGAGAGGAAGATTCTCATTAGGAATCCCAGCCACCTTCCTGGCTGCTACGGGCTTATTCCCCAGGTTTGGCATCACATCCACCTCCTCCTGTCAAATATTCCTGAGGAGATTATTAGGGGAAAAAAGGGTTTGGATAAGACCTTGCTGGTTTCTATTTAGTCTTAAAGATCTGCTGAGAACAGGATCCTGCCCAACTGTAAACTTTAGGAGGCAGTTTAAGCTCCTGAGGAAACAGCTGATGTTCTAGTCCTCAGGGTGTTTCCCTGTGGGAGATCTTAGAGGGTTGTGAAAAGCTGCTGCACCCACAGACACCAGTGTCTGTGCTGGCAGCCTCCTTGCAGGATGCCCTGGGAGTGCTATACCTACAATTCTTGCATCTTGTTTGTGCCTTTGACCTTTGTCCTGGGGAGTTTTAAAGGTGTGTGTAAGTTGCTGTTGTGGTGGATGTTAAGGAGCCTAAAGTTTCTTGAGAGGTCCCTCTGAATCTGCATTTCATTGTGTCCCTTCCAGAAACGCAAGGAGGACTCTGCTGTGCTCTACTCCAGCCCCAAGCCCTGTGGGATTGTGCAGCCCCAGAGCACAGCAGAGATCCCAGTTGTGGTGGCAGTGCAGGCCCTGGGCACTCATCGCACCGACGTTCTCATCGGCGTGTTCGGGGATGAGAGAAACCCCCTGGTGAGGGCAAGGGGAGATGTGAGCCTGTGTGCAGCTGCTCCTGGCAGGGTGCACAGGGACAGGGATTCTGCCGGGGACAACAGGCACAGGCTGCTGGGGAGAAGGACAGGAGGGATGGGGGGCACAAACAGCTCCTGCCTTAGAGGTGGGAATCTCAGTGTCTGACACAGAATGGAGCTGGGCTAAGCTGGAATCCAGGGGCATTTGAGTTCATTATTCTTTCAAATGCTGTTAACTTTGGAAACATCTGTTTGAAAATGTCATCTCTCTGAGCACAAAAGAGGATGTCAGAAATCTTCTAGGAACCTTGAGCTTTCTGTAAAAGAAAGGAAAGCTGGCATTTGAAGAGTGTTTGCAAGGACTGAAACTTCGATTAAAACATATGGAAATGGCAATGCCAAATTCCTTGGATGGTACCAAACATCTGAACCCAGGCCATCGTGGCACTGCCTGTAAATCAGTGAACAGGAAGGACAGGCAATGCAGGCTGTGCCAGGGAGCCTGAAGTTTGACCTAACAGTTGCTTTTAACTATCAGGCTGCTTCCCTTAAAGAGGAGGGTTTCTTCCCACCAGAAGAACCAGTTGTTTAACTGTCAGGCTGGTCTTACCTAGAGATTTCTTGCAAAAATAAAAGCTTTGGGCCAATAATTTTTAGTTTGAAAGGTTCTCTTACCTTAATCCTTTTCGATTTGGAGGTGAACATGTAATTTTCTTTTTCCCCAAAAGCCCAGCATTTCAGCTGGAGAGTGGTAGCTGTCCCTAAAGAAATAACTTGAGCAGGGTTGAGCTGTTGAAGGTTTTTTAGGTTTGTCTGTTGTGGTTTGTTTTGGGGATTTTAAAATCTTTCTTGCTTGCTTCCTGGAACAGAGAGCACAATTACGGAGCTCAGGACGGCTGGCAGAAATCTCCCCAAGCCCAAGGCTGGCAGAGCTTGGCAGGATCCCAGCACCACAGCCTGTGTATGTATGGATGGAAGGATGGATGGATGGGGAATGCGACCTAAGTCACGTGGGAGTGTTGGAAAATGTCAGCCAACCCCCCAGCAGTGTCAGGGGAACATTCCTGATAAATCCCTGGTGGAGCTGCAGAGTTTCTGGCCTTGGGCACTGGGTGGGCTGTGCTGGCTGGGCACTGGCTGGGTCTGCCCCTCGGTGTCTCAAATGTCACCTTTTTGCTGCCTTCTCTGTGTTTCCCTCTCCCACTGTGCTTTTTGCATCCCCACTGGGTGTTAATGCCTGTCCTCTGTAGTTGCTCAGTGCAAGCAGTTGCAGGTGCTGCAGCACCTCAGTGTCATCCCTGGGCTGCCTTTAGAACAGACCTGCCCCAGCCTGGATTGGGAAGGGCTGGATCAAACAATTTCTCAGTTCAACGTGCCAGCACTCAGCCAGGGGCTGCATCCTGGCCAGGAGCTGCTCGTGCAGGTGTCCCTCCCTCCCTCCCACTGCAGGTCCCTGTTCATAGTTATTTATTTTCCAGAGATGAGCTCCACCCACCTAAACTCAAACCCCAGCCACCAAAGGAGAGGAGAACCAGTCTGGAATCCCCGGCAACTCGATGGAGGCACTTCAGGACTGGAAAGGTGGAGGCAGCCAGAGCCCTGAAAGAAATGCAGGATTTTACCCACTCTTCAGGAGCAGAGATAGATTTTCTTGTACACCTACTGCTTGCTTTGCCTCCCCAGCCTGCCAGCACCAAGTCCTGCTCATGCTGAGCTCCCTTTTTGCTGCCCTGCTGTGCTGTGCCCTGACAGTGCAGCAGGGCCAGTGGCTGGACATGGCCTGAGGGGGAGGGAGAAATAGGAGAGTTTTCCTTGGAGAAGCTGACTCAGATCCTACAGGCCTGTTCTGAGTGTGGGATTTTTTGCCTTGTTTCCTTCCCCATGTAAGATGAGGCTTTTCTCTGCATCATAATGGTAACACCTCCAGCTTCCCTCCCAGAGCAAGCTGGGATGATCCTGATCTCCATGGAGCCTCTTCCCAAGGCAGCCAGACTCCCTGTTTGCAGGGCTCTGCTTTCACCCAGAGCTGCTATTGCACTGCTGGCCCTGGAGCTGTCTGACAAAGGGAGACTTTGCAGGGGGCTGTCTCTTCTTCCCAGCATAGAAAATGGCTTGCTTTTCATGTGCCAGCACCAACTGCTGAGCACCCTCACCTCCCTCGAGGCTTGGAGGGATTCAGGTGCTCCCTGGACGTGGCTCACACTCCCCTGGGAGCGGAGAAGGCAAGAGGGAATCTGTCTCCCTTGGCCACTGTCAGTGTGGCAAGCAGGGCTGGAGCTGCCAGTGCCACTGGGGGCCCTCAGCATTGGCCACAGAGGGGCCTCCCATCCCTGCAGGCCATCACAAAGTGCTGCTGGAGCAGCTGCTTGTTGGAGAGGCCGTGCAGGACACGTTGTGGGGCTGCCCAAGGACGCTGTGCGGCACCTGTGGAGGGCACTGCTCCCCCTGGAACTCCTCAGGTGCTCCACAGGAAATTTTTGCAGGAGCTTTTGCTGTAGCACCTTGAGAAAGAAGCATTTAAATCAGAGAGAGAGGGGAAGAGCCTCAGGATTCAGATGAGCTGGGCTGGACTCCTTCCCTCAGCTCCAAGAGCTCTCACTCTGAGTCTCCTCCTTTTCTAAAAGCAGGAAGTTTTGAAACTTTTTAAAGGCAAGTTGTGCATCAGAGAGAATTTCTACTGCCAGGAGCCATCCCAGTTCACTTTCATGTCATGTACTAATTAATGCATTGACCTGTGAGTATGGGAGAAGATTTTCCCCATGGTCCCTGCACTGGTCAGTGGCATGGATGCAGGATGAGATGAGGGTGATTCTGGCAGTGTTTGGGGAATAGGCCCCTCTGGCTACAGCTGCACTTTGCTCCAAGATGCTCTTCTGCATCCATTTCCATGCTCACACCTCAATCTCTCCTGTCTTCCGTCCAGGCTTTCAGTATCCTGCCACTGCCAGGTGTGCTGCAGCCAGGAGAGAGCCAGCAGGTCTCCTCCACCCTCTCTGGCTCCACCTCCAAGGTGCTGGTGCCCAGGGAGGCCTCACATGTCAGCTCCTCCCTGAGCCCCCGGGAGATCAACTGTGGCTCACAGGCCCCTCTCAGGGACAGGTGAGTCAGCCTTCCATGGGTTCCTGCTCTGCCATGGGTTATTGTCCCTGCAGGGCTTCCCTGCTCCAAAGACTCTGAGCTCAGAGGAGTTGCACAGCAAAGGCCAGCAGCAACACAGGGATGGCCACTCTGAGCTCCCTGGCTGCCAAGAGAGGAAGGACCTTCTTCTGTTGAGACAGAACCTTTTCTTCTCTATTTGAGTGCTGAGCCCTGCTGGCTTAGCTGCTGTCTGCAGGGAGCTGGGCTCTGGGCTTGCCTTGGCACCACCTCTAGAGGTGTCTTGAAGTCCATGGTGTTGAGTGGCATCTTCTTCATCATCTGCCTTCTTCACCAGAACAGTGGGATTGTGGTATGGGCAGGCGTGGGGCACAGAGCAAACCTTGCTTTGGGTCCTGCTCCTGCCACAGATGAAGTCCTTGCACTGCTGATCTGCCAGGGTTCTCCTTATGGTGGCACAGCAGCCAGAAAGGCTCCTGTCCTTTAGGCTCCCCTGCAGCTGCAGCCGTAGGCAAGCACAGGAGAAGCTCAGCTCCAGCAAGGCAGCCCAGCTCAAGACACACAGGCCAAGTGTGGAGCTGGGAGTGGAGGCTGCTTAAAGCAAGCCTGTGCAGCAGGACTTCTTCAGGCCAGGCTGAAGTTGGTTTCATGGGGAGGAGATGGATGAGGCTGCTTCCATTGTTTTCCATGGCAGCCAGCACTGGTTTGCTTGGTCCCAGCTGGGTTCCAGCAGGAAATCTGGCTGACAAGAGCCTGTCTTGCAGGAGAGGAGTTCCTGCAGCCTTTGCTTTCTGACTGATAGGATTGTTCTCATGAAGGAGCAGGCTAGGAGTCATTAAAACTGAAGATCACAGACAGAGACTCTCTAACTAATTAAAGTTAGATTGTGGGATGTTTATTAACACCAGCGGGTGGCACCAGAGCCATCCCTAAAAGGCATGACCGCGCTGTCCAAGGTTCTTTGCCCTCTCTTTATTTCCCAAGATCTTACATACAATACATCTGCACAACCCCAGCACCTCCCATCCCTGCTCTGTATTCAAATGAGGCCATTGGTCCTTCACTCCTGTGCAATTCTTCCCTTGAATTGGGTTGGTGGTCTCGAATTGGGTCGGTGGTCTTAGGGGATGAAGTCAGGAATGTCTTCATCAGGTCTCTGGTGACCCTCTGGCACCATCCAAGGTCCCCTGCTTAGTGATTGATTGACATCAGACCCAGGTGCTAACCATTGTTCTACTGGTTTCAAGATGTTCTTATACCAGTTGACTTCCTCCACTTCCCTCTAGAAAGATGCTCCTAATGGTAAACAATAGAACAATCAGCTCCAGCTTAAGCATCTCATAATCATTAACCTATGGTCTGCCTGTCTAACCTACATCCTGATCAATGGGAATTGCTTCTAACCCTCAGCTGAAATCTGAACTCTTTAAAATCATGCCTCAGCTATGCCCAGGGAGAAGGGGGCTGAATGAGCTGAGTAAGAACTGTAGGAGAGCTAAGCAATCTGTGCTCTGCTTTAAACTGGGAAGCCAAGAGACAAAGGGCGTTTCCAGGCACCAGCACAGAGAGCTGCTGGATCAGCCTTTGGCAGGGGCTGGAGGGGTCTGGCTGTGCCTTCAGAGGGAGCTTGCACAGCCAACACCTTATGATGGCAAATCTCAGGTTTCGTTGGTCCTGGAGGTCCCCTTGGACCAATGCCCTCACTTGGGATGTTCCCAGCCTCTGTGGGTTGAGGAGAATTCATGGAAATGGCCTCAGGGTCAAGGAATGAAGTGCAGGGCCAGCCAGGACTAGGGAGCCCAAGGTTCTGGTGGGACTCTCAGCCATGTTTCCTATTTTGTCTGCAGAAGGGAGCTGAAGCAGCCAGCTCAACAGCTTGAGCAGGAGGAAAAAGCCTTAGAGGAGGAAGAGAGGCAGAAGAAGGAAAAGAAGGGTGTCTCTGTTGGGAAGCAACCTCCAAAACCAGTGAAGGGGAAAACCAAGCCTCGAGAGAATAAGGAAACCAAAATCCCCAAAAAGGAAACCAAATCCCCAGAGAAGAAAGGAACAAAAGCATCAGAGAGGAAGAAAACCAAAATCCCAGAAAAGCAAACCACAATCCCAGAGTAGAAGGAAACCAAAGCCCCAAAGAAGGTGGAACCTAAAGCCTCAAAGAAGGGGGGAACTGAAATCCCAGATGAACCACCTGAGCTGGAGAACTCTTTAGTTTTTATTCACACAACTCATTTTACAAAGTTTTAAAGACTTCGTGTGCAACTTTAGTTAGTTCATAGATTACTTGCCAGTTATTCTGTTATTGGTTAATTAAAGAGATTTTATTTGTGCGTCAAATCTCTCTATTGTATTGTTTACCTCTTCACTGATTCTCATGGGACAAATCCCTTGTTGTTGCAGGTGCATTTGTTTTTCACCCTCAGAATAGATTGTTCACAAAGTCTCATTCTCCCAATAGCTTCACATGGGAACTTGTAACTGCTTAGCTGCACTCAGAAGAGATGACAGGCCAGCTATTAATATGGCAGAACAAGGCCTGATTTCAAAAGGCCTTTCTTTTATCATTATTCTACCTGTCTATGACATCTCCCCCTTTTCATTAATTTAAAAAAGGCTCCTATGTTCTGATGTTGAAACAGCTCACTCTTGTGAGGGTATTATCTCATCACAGTTGTCACTGGTTATGTGTTAGATATGGGATAAGATAGATAAAAGACCAATTACAATCAACAAAACCTACCAAATTTTATCAAGTCATTGACACAGGGTTTTGCAGCATGAGAAAACAAAAGAATAATGTCCAATGTCTCTTAGGGAAATGGAAAGAAATGACCATTGTTTCCAATGAGTTGAGAAGGATGAGAAAGTCTGTGAGCTGGAAATGCTGATCTTTGACATCACTGAATGTCCTCCTGGGAGCTGGAACAGGGAATACCTGCAGAAGGTTCATAGGAGCACTGTACCGTGAGGATGCCATGAGGCTTTTGTTGGCAAATTGCCTCCGTCAGTTTCCAGCCACAGCCATGTCTTGGCAGTCCTCCTCCTGCTCTCCTGCTCTGGCCACAAAGGCTGCAAGGTGATGAGGTTATTTCTCCTTTCACTGGGCCTTGTTTTTTCAGAACTGATCAGTATCTGATGGAAGGAACAGGTGACTGCTTTGAACTGCTGATGATAAAACACAGGCACATCTTCTCCTGAAGTTAATGAATTAATCAGGCTTCACTGTGACACAGCCTATTGGGATTTAGATGTGATGATCTGTTTTCCAAATTTCTCATGTAAATATTGCATTATTCAAAATTATTAGTTGTCCAAATTTCTCATGTACATATTGCATTACTTGAATGTTCATAAGGCGTTAATTCCTCTTCTTTTTTATTTTTTAAGAATGAGATGCATGTCTTTTTTTATAAGTATGATGAAACATCATAGCAAAATAATACATGCAGTGAACAAGAAACTTACAGCAATTAGGAATAATTTGGATCCAACAATCAGGAATATTTCAAATAGCAGAAAAAGCTAACAACATAGGTTTCTTTCACCCACCAGAACCAAAAGAAAGTTTTCTTGGCAGTTCTCTGCTTTTAACCCCCTGTGTTCTCAGAGGCGTATCCATGTCCTCAGTGGCCACACCACGTGCCAATATTCAAATCTGGGCACCTATTGGTTTAACCACAGCATCCCAGAAAACTCAGTTCCTTTTCAAACCAGGACAGAGGGTCTCTTTCCCTTCTGGCCGGCAAAGAGTTAGCAAGGCCGACCCAGTCCCCGTCTCAGCCAGGCCGGGCCGGGCGGCTCCTGCCGTGGGGCGGGGCCCCTTCCCAGAGACCCCGCCAGGCCCCATCGGCTGCCGGGCAGGGCAGGGGAGGCCGCGGGGCCCAGGCCGGGCCGGGCCATGGCTGCAGTTGTGACCATCTGGGCACTGCTGAGCCCCGCCCTGCCGCCAGCCCGAGCCCAGCCAGGATCCGCCGGGCCCCAGGAGCAGCCCCGGGCTGGGCCGGCTCGGCCAAGATTCTGCCACCGCTGGGGTTCAGCCGCAAGCCCCGGGCAGGGGGAGGAGATGCCATCAGCCCCCCGCCATGCTGCTGCTGTGTTCTGGCCTGGCTGCTGAGATCCTGGCCCTCCCCACAGCGCGGCCCATCCTGACACAGCCCCAGCGCAGCCGCTGCAGAAACCTCCATCATAAAACAGCTCCGCCGCAAGCACCGAGCCCGGCCAGGGTCACGGAACCATCTGCAGGCCCCGGGTGAGATATGAACTCTTTCAGTGCTTCCATCCTCCCTCGAGGGAGAGAAAAGGACAAAGTGCAGATACATACATGAGCAGCACAAAGACATGGAGGTCAGTGAAGTGGAAGCTGAGCCCCAGATAGGAGGGATGAGGAGATGTCTTGATCTTGGGGCTGAAATCCTCTTGTAAAGCAATGGAGAAGGATGTAATTGATACATCAGACTCTCTTTTTCCCTGTAAAGCATTGAAAAGCATGGGAAGATGACTTATTCAGCAAAAACCTCCATGCTAAAGTAAGCAAACCTTGAAGTACTATGATTCCATGAGAAGTTTGAACAGAGAAAGAGAGACAAGTGATGAGACCCTGTGCCTCATGAGGAGAAGACCTCTGTTTGTAGAGATGAAGATTATTTCAGAAATAGATGAAGAGAACCTTTGCTCCTAAAGAGCTCATCTGTAAACTAATACCCCGTAAACTAACATGGCCCATAAACACAGATGTGGAAAAATATGTGAAAAAATGGGAGGGACTTCACAATTGCAGATTTTCTGGGTGGCTGCTATTCATGGGAATTGAGAGCCATGAGAAACATGTTTTCTTGTATGTGGGATCTCAGGATTTGAGTCCCGGGATGCAGGGCCCCCGAGACCACCCTTGGGGGGCCCGGGAGTCCTGGAATGTTGCCAGAAGTGTCTGGTGGCAGGACTTTGACCCTACACGGGAGACGACACCTTTATGAAGATAAGAGGGCCTCACCGGGGTGAAGGGTGGAAAGATTAGCTAATTAGAGGGTGAGAAACAGGGTTTAGGATTTATGTACAGGGGGGTTTAGAGGAGTAAGATGGAGGAATTGGGGTGTGTCCTGCCCTCCTTCTTCTTCCTCCTCTCCTCCATCTTCTTTGGCCACGGTGGCACCTCTGGATTGGTTATTACTAAGAGTACACCGAGTTATAACAATAGATGGTATTGGGGAAAAATGATAAATATTGTATACGTAGCAAGGGGTATAAAGATACGTGGCGGTCCGTGGGACGGCACAGTGTGCCCATGGCTGACTGCTGAGCGGATCTTTGTTAGGCTGAAAGAACATCTTTTAGATAAACAATTAATAAACATAAAAACCAGAAAGAAGAACTGAAGCCTCTTCTCGTCCTTCGATACGCGGGCTGCCCCAAGGCCACCCCCGGGCCTTCCAGGCCCCTCAAACAGCCGAGATAAACCGGACATTTGGCGGTCCCTGGCTGGGCTCCACCACCACAACCTTTCGGGGAGATAAAAGGCCACATTTGGCTTCCACTGGGTGAGCTCTGACCACCACAACCTTTCGGGGGGGGGCACCACCACCACCTTCAAAGCCCTGAAGAAAAAGAGAGAAGAAGAAGAAAACAAAAAGCCAACAGAGACTGCAAAAAAACAGCAGTCACTGAGAATTCCACCTCTCAGTTTCTGCCGAAGACAATCGTAGCAGAACAGCCCGGACTGGAACCAGAAGGCGCCCTGGAACCACTTCTGTGATCTGCTGGACAGATCGAGACGTCCAGACTGCTCTGACACCAGATTCGGTAAGAAAGCCTGAAAAAATAACAACATGGGGGGCACACTTTCCCAGGAACAACGGGAAATTTTGTCCGCCCTACAGGGTGTAACAGAAACGTATACAGAGGGAATTCCAAAGAAAGAATTAAAACAATTATTACTATGGGCAAGGCTAAACTACCCACTGGCAGAAACGTGCCTGCTATTTGAAGTGGGGTTCTGGCAGGAAATAAATAGACACTTATATTTCTTAGCTACTAAAAAAGATGAGACAGCGTTGAAGCTGCTGTCTCCTGCAAGAATAATGCTGGAAGGGATTTCTATGCAAACGAAATTCCAGGACCCCCAGATGCAGCAGACGTCCGGGGGGGAGGCCTCTCTGAAAGAGGGGGGGGGGCAAGGCCCCGGGAAAGAAAAAATTAGCTCTGGCCTTAAAAGGCCAAGAGGAAAACGCTCTTGGAGAAAAAGAGCAAGAAATATTATTAAAATACCCGGTCCCAAAACCCAGAAACCCCGGGAAAGCCCCAAAACGTCCAAAAACCCCAGAGAGCATGGGGGACTCAGGGGCAGAGGCGGGGGAGAGGGGACCGGGGGGCGCGCTTTCTCGCGATGCCGCGGCAACGGAGCAGGGAAGCCAGGCTGCAGCGGAGCAGGCGGGAAGCGCAGGTGAAGAAAAAGCAGAGGATACGTGTTTTCGCGCGGCTTTGCTTGACTCGGGGCCGGGGGCAGCGGCAGCCCCGACCGGCGGGGATGCGGGGGCGTGTGCGGCAGGCGGAGTTCGCGAGGGCTCGGAAAAGCCACGGACCGGGGCCGGGGCGTCTGACCCAGGCAGCGAAAAAGGGGAATTTGTGCTGCCCCAAAAGGCTGCCATGCGGGGACATAAGAGGCGTGCGGTTGTCATATCAGAGCCCATGCGCAGGTCCGCCAGGATTGCGGAACGCACGCGGCCGCCGGCGGGAGGGAGGCTGCTTGTACCGGCAAAAGGGGAAATAGACACGGGAACGGAGGAGGAGGACACAGAGTCAGAGGCAGACCAAAGGGGAGATATCTCAGGGGTGGAACAAGATGGAGACAGTGAAAGTAGTTCGGGAGACACGGGGAGCGGCTCGGAGAGCCCGCAGACGCAGACAGCGCAGCCCGGGCGGAAGCGGGACACACCCCCTGTGACATCCCGGGCAGGGAGGGGCCGCGCTAGGGAGTTCATATCCCGGGGCCCCCCGCCTTCTCCAGACTTGGTGCCCTTGATCAAAACCCTTGGAGTCCAAGACTCACCCCCTCAGGAGAGACGTTCTGGTGTTCAACCCCCAATTTCAGCTGAATTAAAAGCCGAAAGCACGCTGTCTGAGACAGGGAGGCGACCAATATGGCCACCGGCAGGAAGTGAAACAACAGAGTACGCTACGTCACCAGAGCCAGGGAAGCCGGTGACAGCGCCATCTGGTGGCTGGAAGACAGAAGTGCACGCCATGCCGGATTGGATCGGCGGAGCCACAGCGCCATCTCGTGGCGAGACCGCAACAATGCAACAATTTTTCCCAACATTATATAAAAAGAAAAGCATTTTAAAGAAAACAATGCCGACACAACAAAGGGATTATCCATCGACTTCAAGGTTTCATGAAGATGATGAAAGCTCAGATGAAGAACAGCTACAAGAAGGAAATGTTATAAGGATCACAGCATCAGAAGGGGTTCCTATATGGATGCTGTCAGCAGCAGAAGCAACAAAGAGCTTCTTGCATTCAGTGGACACCACAAAAAAGAAACATCAACGGGATCCTCAAGCTTCCTTTTTGGATTTGGGAGCGAGGCCAAAAACCTCAAGGCGAAGAACGAGACGTGATGAACCAACCACATCCACAGCACCATTATTTATACAAATTCCAACGGAACCTGAAGAAGAAGAAGAATTTCAGGGGCCAGTGAAGACGATGGATTGGAAGCGAATCAGAAAAGCGTTGGCAAAAGAAAAGCATTTATTCCCGGGATCAGGGGATCTGACAATGCCAGTGACATATGATGCCCAGGGACAGAACCCGAGGTGGGAAAGGATGGGTCATGAAATACTCAAGGATTTAGGGAAGGCGGCTCAAACTTTTGGGCTGAATTCACAATACTTCAAACAGCTATTAAGAGGGACATTCGCTACATATGATCTCACACCATATGACATTCGAAGTATTGTGGCAATGATTCTCACTGACACCCAAAGCCTTGTCTGGGAAAAAAGATGGAGAAAATATCTCGCTGAATTACGGAACAGATACCAAGGCGGGCCAAATGCAAACCTCAAAGAGGGGCAGTTAGCAGGAGATCCTCCAGATGACAACCCAGGGGAACAAGCAGCTAGGCTGCCACGAAGAGTATTAAGTGACATCAAGGAGGCAGCGAGGATGGCAATTATGCAAATCGCACCAGCAGGAGCTCCAGAAGTCCCGTTCTCTTGCGTCAAGCAAGGTCCCACAGAGCCATTCATGTCGTTCATCGATCGACTCACGCAAGCCGTGGATCGACAGGTGACGATAGAAGAAGCGAAGAGGCCTCTCTTGGAAAGCTTAGCCTTCGGCAATGCCAACCCGGATTGTCAACGGGTGATTAGCGCCATGCCAGGACGGCCATCATTGGCAGAGATGGTGGAGGCATGCAGCAAGGTGGGAACACCTCAGCATGTCGCAGCGATTGTGAAGAATGAATTGAGAGAGGAATGGGAGAATCAATTAAAGGGACATTCAGAAAAGCAAGCAGAGGACAAGACCCTGGAGAAGATGCTGGAAAAAATACTGCATCAACAGAATGAGAACATCAACAAAGTTCTTGCAACAATGCAGAAAAAGAACAATCCCCCAAGAGGACAGTGCTATAGATGTGGGGAGCTTGGGCACATGAAAAGGAACTGTGCACAAACACATATGCCAGCGCCGGTACAGAAGGCGGAAAGGCCAGTTTGCGCACGGTGCGGGAGAGGAAGACATCCTGCGAAAGAATGTTATTCCCGAACAGACGTGGATGGAAATCCGTTACCGTATCCGGGAAACGCAAGGCGGAGCGCGGACCAGCGCGCTCAGACACAAGTACTGGCGGTGTCGCAAGAGCAGACGGGGCAATCATCAGTGAGCAACAAGCAGACGCCCTCAGTAAAACCCTCAGCCGATTCCACAGTGACCCAGACCTCCTCCCACCAGGGGCACAGTGCACATTGGCAGCTTCAAAATTAGTATGCTTTCTAGACGAAAGTCATGCGGAAATACCAACAGGTGTCCGCGGGGACTCATATAAGAAGCAAGATTTCCTGATAATTGGACAAGATAAATGCAGTATTCTTGGACTCATTGTCTATCCAACAGTTATTTCAGCGGACAAAAATACAGAATTGACAGTGTTGGCAAGAGCACTTCGTCCACCATTGACTGTACCAGAAAACACTGTGGTCGCGAGAGCCTTTGCACTGCCGCCACACGCAGTTGGAGAGGTCATGTCAATCTTCGACAAAGAAGGTTTCCCTATGAAGGAACATGTTGAAGTACATGCAACATGGGTGAAGCACATAGGTCGAGACCGACCCACGCTCACATGCCAATTGACATGCGGGAACGGAACAATAGCGATCACAGGCATGCTCGATACAGGGGCGGATGTAACAGTGATATCATACATCTTTTGGCCACGCAGCTGGAGCTTGGTCGCGCCACTGGGTTCTCTCTCAGGCATAGGAGGAGCATCTCTATGTCTGCAAAGTGAGAATTCTGTCGTTGTCACGGGACCAGGAGACAAGACGGCGATCATTCGTCCTTTTATTGTCCAAAAGCCGATCACAGTCTGGGGTCGAGACCTTTTGGCACAATGGGGTGCGAAGATCGAAGTGGATTTTTAGTAGGGGTCACTGCAGCACTCCCCACACTGAAACTGACATGGAAAACCAATAAACCAGTTTGGGTGGATCAGTGGCCCCTTGAGTGGAAAAAGTTGAGTGCTTTGAGAAACCTGGTCCGAGAACAATTGCAGGCGGGACACATCAAGCCAACAGACAGCCCTTGGAATTCTCCAGTGTTTGTCATCAAGAAAAAACTATCGGGCAAATGGAGATTGCTACACGATCTCAGGAAGATCAACGACGTCATAGAAGACATGGGACCGCTTCAATTGGGACTTCCATCTGTCTCAATGATTCCCAGGGATTGGCAGCTTGTGGTCATTGACCTCAAGGATTGTTTTTTCAGTATCCCACTTCATCCAGATGACGCTCCGAGATTCGCCTTTTCAGTTCCGAGTATCAACAAGGAAACGACTCTGCAGCGGTACCATTGGGTCGTTCTTCCACAGGGTCTGAAAAACTCTCCGACGATCTGCCAATGGTACGTGGCACGAGCTTTGGCACCAGCACGGAAGAAATTTCCAAAGGTAAAGATCATTCATTATATGGATGATTTGCTCATTGCAGCATCAACACAACAGGAGCTGCAAGAAGCTCGTGACTGTGTGATCGCAGAGGTGCAGAAGGCAGGTCTAGAAATCAGCATTTAAAGATTCAAGAGGTTGCACCTTGGAAATATCTAGGGTGGAAAATTTCAGAAAGAACAATAAAGCCTCAAAAAGTGGAGATCAGCACCAACATCACCAATCTGCACGATTTGCAACAGCTTCTGGGAGAAATCAACTGGATGAGGCCGGTTTTGGGAATCACAAACAGCGACATCCCAGCGTTGCTCAATCTTTTGAGAGGAGACACAGACATTCGGTCTCCCAGGACACTCACGCAAGAAGCAAAGAAGGAATTGGAGAAAGTTGCAGACGCGATACAGAAAAGGCAAGCACATCGATTTGTTCCAACGTTGCCTTTTCAATTGGCAGTGCTGGGGAAGAAAACACAGTTCCATGGTTTGATCTTCCAATGGGACGAGTCGCAAAAGGACTCTTTGATAATCATAGAGTGGATTTTCCTACCACACAGGCCCGCAAAAACAATTCTTACAGATTTGGAGATGGCAGCACAGATCATCATAAAAGCGAGAACAAGGTTGCTGACGATGGCAGGAAGAGAATTTTCAACCATCAGGTTACCCTTGAAACAAGACTATTTCGAGTGGGCGATGCAACAATCGAAAGACCTGTTAATCGCATTGTTGGCGTTCCCAGG
Source organism: Zonotrichia albicollis (assembly GCF_047830755.1). Taxonomy (NCBI): domain Eukaryota; kingdom Metazoa; phylum Chordata; class Aves; order Passeriformes; family Passerellidae; genus Zonotrichia; species Zonotrichia albicollis. Next base: position 1,454,199 of record NC_133827.1, on the reverse strand, counting down.
AACTTGCACAATCCACTTTCCGCAACACAAGATACTGCAATCGCAAATATGTTATAAAACAAAACCAAGAATAAGTGAAGAACCTTTGGACGGGATCACAGTGTTCACGGATGGCTCAGGGAAGACACACAAGTCAGTGATCACATGGAGAGACTCAACGACAGGGGATTGGGAATCTGATGTGAGGAAGGTTCAGGGCTCTCCACAAATTGTGGAGTTGGCAGCTGTTGTCCGAGCATTTCAGTTGTTTAAACAACCTCTCAATCTGGTGACAGACTCCGCATATGTTGCGGGTGTGGTCAAGAGATTGGAAGGTTCGCTCTTGAAAGAAGTCAGTAATGGGGTTTTATACTCCTATCTGACGAGCTTGAAGGCATTGCTAGAGGGCAGGGAAAGAGAGTATTTTATCACACACATTAGAGCGCACACGACACTTCCGGGATTTCTAGCGGAGGGAAATGCTCGAGCGGACAGGTTGACAATGCCCATTTCACAAACACTGCCGGACATTTTTGAGCAAGCAAGGTTAAGTCATGCGTTTTTTCATCAGAATGCGCAAGCGCTGATGGAGTCCTTTCGTCTCACAAAGACTCAGGCGAGGGAGATCATTAGTGCTTGTCCAGACTGTCAGTTTGTGCAGCCACCTTCTTCCACCGGAGCTATCAATCCGCGGGGGCTGCAAAGTCTTCAGTTGTGGCAAGCTGATGTCACGAAATATCCATCTTTTGGGAGGCTCAAAAATGTTCATGTTTCTGTAGATACATTCTCAGGTGCAGTTTTTGCTTCGGCACATGCAGGGGAAACAGCAGACCATGCTTGCCGACATTTTCTGCAAGCATTTGCAGCATTAGGTGTGCCTCAGGAGATAAAAACAGATAACGGTCCAACATATACAGGCAGGGTGCTCGACAAATTCCTGAAAAAATGGGGTGTCAGACACACGTTCGGTATTCCACATTCACCCACAGGTCAAGCGATCATTGAAAGAACACATCACACCCTGAAATCCCTTCTAGACAGACAGAGAAGGGGTGAACCAGAGGCAACACCTCACATGAAATTAAATAAGGCACTGTATGTGTTGAATTTCCTAAATAGCTCATCCTCGGAACCTAATCCACCAATCGTGAGACACTTTCTAAATAGCACACAGGCAAAGCTAAGGGAAAACCCCTTGGTTTTGATCAGGAACCCAGAAACAGGACAAATAGAGGGTCCTTTCAGACTAATCACTTGGGGCAAGGGTTTCGCTTGTATCTCCACAGATCGAGGTCTAAAGTGGGTGTCGGCGCGGCACGTGAAGCCATTCCGGACGCGAGAACCCGAGAACGCTGATCCGAGAAACAAAGAGACGAGTACTCAGACAGAAGTCGAGACTCAGGCCGGAAAGAGCGATCCCGAAGAAAATAAAAAGAAACTAAGGACTTTGGGGATTTCTGTATAAAAGTGTAATAATGAGTGTTATGATGCTTATGTGCATCATTCTTTCATTCATTGCAGCAAGTAAGGGAGAAGATTTACCTGTAAATCAGCCAAGGCAAAATCTATGGGAGACTTTGGCTCAAGCAGCAAATCTAGATAGTATTTGCCTGACACATTCGAGGCCAGGAAAACCATTTTCTGCATGCATGGTTGGATTGCCAGTGGACGAATGGCCAGTTCCAGGGCATTCCGCAGTTAACATTTCACAGGTCATTGAAAATCCTGTGAAAGAGTGGTGTGCTTGGACACATCTACTTCCTGTGGCTTCTACAGAACCTCAGGAATTGGAGATTTTTGGGTCCATGACAATGGGATTCTGCATGCAGTTTGAGGTTCCGGAGGCCACGAAGGCAAAAACTATCGATTTGACTCCCAATCATGAGTTTTATAAGAATGCATCGGCTTGGTGCAAATATACAAAAAGAACTGCCAAAGGATCAATCCAAGTCCCAGTGCAATTGCCACGGGGTTTGTTTTTAATTTGCGGGGACAGAATTTGGCACGGCATTCCTGCTAATGCCCCGGGAGGTCCATGCAGCATTGGGGAAATTTCAATGCTGTCGCCTGATTTGAACATGTTAAGAGAGAAAAGGCGCAGAGGAAAAAGATCAATCCAAAATTATGCGACAGATTGCAATGACGAAGTGTTTTCTTGGGATAAGAAAACAAGCATTGCTACGGCGATTTTCTCACCTCAAACAGCATCAGGGGTGGCTTTAACTCAGATCGACCACATGGGTTGCTGGTTGAGCAAACATGCACGGTCTGTGTCTGTCGCATTGGATGACATGTTAAAAGACGTTAGTGGTATAAGACAGGCGACTCTTCAAAACAGAGCTGCAATCGATTATCTATTGCTCGCCCATGGACATGGGTGTGAAGAGTTTGAAGGGATGTGCTGCATGAATCTCTCAGATCACTCAAAATCGATTCATGAAAGTATTAGAAACATAAAAGACAGCGTAAATAAGCTTGGCGAGAGCACGGGATCATGGATTGATCAGCTGGCAGATTTCTTTGACATTTCTCCTATTTGGAGAAGAATCTTAAGGATAGGGTTTTATGTTTTAATAGTCCTACTAGTCCTCATGATTGTCGTCCCGTGCATTTTTGTATGTCTGAAGCGCGCCATGAATCGGGTGATAAAAAAGGTTTTCTTGGTGCAAACAGAAGGGGGAGATGTGGGATCTCAGGATTTGAGTCCGGGGATGCAAGGCCCCCGAGACCACCCTTGGGGGGCCCGGGAGTCCTGGAATGTTGCCAGAAGTGTCTGGTGGCAGGACTTTGACCCTACACGGGAGACGACACCTTTATGAGGATAAGAGGGCCTCACCGGGGTGAAGGGTGGAAAGATTAGCTAATTAGAGGGTGAGAAACAGGGTTTAGGATTTATGTACAGGGGGGTTTAGAGGAGTAAGATGGAGGAATTGGGGTGTGTCCTGCCCTCCTTCTTCTTCCTCCTCTCCTCCATCTTCTTTGGCCACGGTGGCACCTTTGGATTGGTTATTACTAAGAGTACACCGAGCTATAAGAATAGATGGTATTGGGGAAAAATGATAAATATTGTATACGTAACTAGGGGTATAAAGATACGTGGCGGTCCGTGGGACGGCACAGTGTGCCCATGGCTGACTGCTGAGGGATCTTTGTTAGGCTGAAAGAACATCTTTTAGATAAACAATTAATAAACATAAAACCAGAAAGAAGAACTGAAGCCTCTTCTCGTCCTTCGACGCGCGGGCTGCCCCAAGGCCACCCCCAGGCCTTCCAGGCCCCTCAAACAGCCGAGATAAACCGGACAAGTTCCACCTGGGAGAGGTTTGCCCCACTGCATCAGGGTCTTGTTTCCTTTTTCCCCTCTTCAGAGAAATTCGCCGCTTAGCCATCCACTTCTGTTCCGCGGTTGCATTCTACCTGCTCGCCCTGCTCGGCAAAGAGATGCCATACTGGGATTTCCCTGCCCTGGCATTCCTTGTGGAGGTGAGCCTCAAGGCCAGCGCTGCCTGGCTGAGCGGCCTCCCAGCCCTCTGGCCTCTCGCAGCCACAGCTGCCAGGACAGTGCCCGTGCCCTGTGCTGCTGCCTGGGCCCGGCCCTGTGCGCTTCTGGGCTCCTGCCGGCCGGCCGGCTCCCCTGTCACTGCCCCGTGCCTTTCAGGTCCTCGAGTGCCTGGACTTGAGGGAATGCAGTGACAGTGTTCTGGAGATCCTGGCACAGAACCTGCAGAGCGAGCACATGGCCAGGCGTTACTTGGCACTCCGAGGCCTCGTAGTGCTGGGCAAGAATCCCTTGATGGTGAGAAGGGGACAGTGGCTGAAGCCGTGCAGGCAGCAGCGTGGGGCTGGGCAACGCAGTCGCTTGGCCTTGCCTGGGCTTCGGCCGCTGGGGCAGCTCTTCCCATCTCTCCTGCTTCCCACTTCAGCTGCCCCAGTGCTTCGGGACAGGCCTTTGGCCTCTGGGCCCTGCGGCAGGAGGGCGGCCTTTCACAAAGTTGTGTTCCGCACAGGCTGAAAAAATGCGGAGCCTGACTGAAAGTCTAATGGAGCTCCTGGAGGAAAATGACAGCGACATGATCAGGATGAGCATTCTTCTACTCAGATATTTGCTCCTGGATAATGGTGCTCCAATAGCCACCCCCATCGCCCTGCAGCTGGCTGAGGCGCTCCTGCCACTCTTTGACAGCGTAAGGCTCTGTGCCCACAGCCACAGCCACTGGCTGCTGCCCGGACCCTTGGTGCCCTGTGCAGATGCACGCCTGTGCCCTGGGGGGCCATAAGCAGCCAATGCTCAGGTCTTTTGCCCTTTCCTTTCATCCAGGATGATATCCAGGTGCAGCTGAGCTCCATGGCTCTCTTTCAAGAGATGCTGGACTTATTAACAGAAGAGGCAAGAAAGGCCCTCAAGTCCCATGTGCGCCAGAGCCTGCTCCCTCTCTACTTCCACTGCCATGACGAGAATCAGACTGTTGCTGAGGTGAGCACTTGTGGCCAGCTGCTGTGCCCCTGGCAGGGGCTTGGGCTGCCGCCTGCCCTGGCACCTTGGGGGCTGCAGCCTCCTCCAGCCTGTGCCACTGGCATGCTCCTGTGCCCTGGACTGTGGGGCCATCTGTGCACGTCTGTCCCTCTCCAGGCCTCCCGGGAAACGCTGCATTCCTCAGCCAGATTCCTGAAGAGGAGGGATATAGAACAAATGCTACACGTGGATCAGAGCTTTGGGGAGTGCCTGGTAAGTACAGCAGAGATCCCCCAGCCTCAGCATGGCGAAGGTCCCTGAGGGCGGTGCTCAGTGTGCGGGGCTAACAGCTGTGCCCGCTGCTGCAGCCAGAGGCCGCGCGGGCTCTTCTCCAGGCTCCCGTGGGCCTGAGTCGGGTGCCCATGGAGCCCCGGCCCGGCGGGGCTGCGGGGCGGCACCACGGCTCCCCGGGCAGCAGCCGGCCCTCTGCCCCTCCTCTCGGGAGCCCCTGGCCAGCGGCTGCTGGCCACGCCTCAGGGCTGTGCGGGCAGGCGAGGCCGGCGATGGGCGCAGGCGGCGCCCGGCCCAGGAGCTGAGCCCGCGCCAACCCTTCCCTCCTGCCGCTCTCTGCAGCTGGCAGAGGACAGGAGCCGAGCGGCCGAGCACCTGCGCCGGGCACTGCACTACCTGCAGAGCCCACAGGAGTCCCTGCGAGAGGCGGCCGTCAGGTTCATGGGTGAGTCCCGAGCCCGGGCTCCTCCCCGGCCCGCCTGCTCGGCAGCTCGACCCCGGCCCCGGCCCTGCCTGCTGCCCCGGCAGCGCCGGCCCGGCCCTGGAGCCCCGCCTGGCCTGGGCGTTGCTGCCGCCCTGTGGCAGCCGTGCCCTGGGGCGGCAGCGTGCGGCAAGGGCCCGGGCTGAGCTCTGCCTGGCCGGCAGCGCCGCTGGCAGGGAGCTGTGCCGCTGGCGCCGTGACAGGCTCTGTGTTCACAGGCATGGCCGGGCGGCACCTGAGGGGGCAGCAGCAAGAGCTGCGGCTGATCTGCACTGGTGAGTGAGTGAGGGCAGCGGGCTGACCGCGGCGGCTGGAGGGGGCAGCTGCAAGCCCTGCCCCGGCTGCGGAGGGATCTGCACCCGTGGGCAGAGCACACAGAGATATCAGGGCTACGTGTGCCATTCGTGGCCAGCAACTTCGGGCTGATCCCCTGGCTCCCTGCTCCCTGCGGGCCATGGCCAGAGACGACCGGGATGGCCCTGGCAGGGGGCTCTCCTCGGCTCCCTGCACATGCGGGATGTGACCTTGCCTCTGTTCCTCTTTCTTGCAGCCCTTGAAGGAATGGCATATGACAGCAGTCCTGCAATCAGAGATGCTGCAGTAGAATTTTGTTTAGTTCTCCGGGCTCTTGAGAGAGCTCCCTACTCCCCATGGCAGAAGCTGCGAGATCGATTCCGCAGTGCATGGAGGAAACGGCCTCGTCTTTGCTGCACTGCCTTACTATTCTGCTGCAGCTCCCCGGAGAGGTGATCTGCAACACGCAGTCTGCTTGGGCCATTTGAGCCAGCAGGAATTTTCTTTTGCCTTCTTCTAGATTTTTGTGTTTGTATTTCTGTTGGTTTTGATTGTGTAAATATAAAATATCTTACAATACACAGAGTCCCAGGATCTTTCTTTTCCTGCGCAAGGTCTGTAGGGCGTAAGAGAAGAGGGGGAAAAGGTTGCTTGTACTCAGACTGCTGCCCAGGTGTGCAGTGTTGCAGGGAAAATGACCAGAAGCCTTTTGGCCTTTGTTGGTTCTCCTGAAGCCTTTGTGCTGCCCACAGAGCGGCTGGGCAAGGGCCGGAGCTGCGGGGATCCCTGCCAGAGCGGTGCCTGGGGATGGCCACAAGCCCTGTGCCGGACAGGAAGGGCCATCCGTGTCCTCCTGCCCGTCTGCTGCTGGCTGCAGTGCTGAGGGCTCCCAGGTGCCTCTGGATGGGGTTCCTCTGGAGCTGCTGTGGGGCTGCGGCGCTGCTGCCGGCAAGCTTGGCCAGGCTGGGGGAGACCCTGAGGGGCAGAGGCACTGCTAAGCCCTGAGCAATTGGCTGGCAGAGGCCATAAGGAGCCCCCTGGCAGCCGCCTCGATCCCGACAGCCGGCTGCTCTGGCGCTTCCAGGTCGGTGGCCGGTTGGAAGGACGCCCTGGAATCAGGCGTGGAACCCTGGTCCTGGCCTTTCAGGGCTGTGAGGCCAGCTGTTGTGGGGCTGGGGGGGTGCCCTCCCAGTGCTCCAGACTGGAGCCCCCCGCCCCTCAGCCTTAGGCATTGAGCTCCACTGCCTGATATCCACGTCTTGTTCCTCTTGCTGTGGGGGAGGCTGAGCTCTGTGGCTTTAGGCCCCATGGAGCCAGAAGAGCAGCAGCTTTGAGCCCACAGGGGACACCGAAAGGCCCTCTCAGACCACGGACCGTCCTGTCCTTCCCAGGCCAGGGACACATGAGAATGCAGTGGGCACCTTCAGGGTGCCACGCTGCCTTTGCACTGGGCCACCTCCCTGTGCTGTGCACGGCTGGCTCTTTGCTTTGCTGCTCTCGGCCTTGTGTCATCATACTCCTCTGGCTGCCTGCAGCCAGGGGCAGCCCTATCAGGAGGGTGAAAGGCCCCGTCTCCAACATCTCAAGGGGGAAATGGAGCTCTCCCAGCCCTCAGCCCACGCTGTAAGCAGAGCAGAGCCTTTTCCCCAGCCCCGTTGCCTTTCTGCCTGCTTCTGGTCCCTGGCCACCGTGACCCACTGCACTCGCTCTGAGTCACCTACAGCATGCCTGGTGCCTCTTGATTTGCTGACCCTGGCATGTGAGGCTCACTGAGGGAAAGGTGGCTGTCCCAATGCTGAGGGCACACGTGGCTCACTAAGCAGACTTGAGGCTTCCCCAGCAGCTTGCAGGTGCCTTATGTGTCATGTTACAGTGCTTGTGCTCCTGCCTCTTCCTGTCCCTCTTCTCTCCCTCACCCAAGCTGCACCCTCTGACCTACCTTCAATAAACCCTGTTGCATCAGACACGGTGTCAAGAGCCCTCCTTCGGCTGCCGGTCCAGCGCACGTTACAACCTCCGGGCCGGGGAGCAAGGTGGGGCTGGGGGCTGGGGGCGCTGGTCTCTCAGACCAAGGTGCTGTGCTCTCGACAGCACCTGCCCGTGGACATTCCCCGCACACAATAAAATCATCTCCAAGTTTAGCTAGTAAGCTAGTAAGGTATAAACCATTAATTGCCTGGAAATCTGGCACTAGTCTCTGAGTTCCATTAGGTTTCTTTATTGCTGATCTAGCAGTATTAAATTTTGACTGCCATTCTTCCAATAGTCCTGATGTCAAGGATTTTATTGATTGTTGGCTCTATTCCTTTCCTAGCTTCTAATCTTCAAGGGTATTGCTTTCTGACTACTGGCCCAACTCTTGTCTGTAGCTCAATTTTCATAGGGTCTGCTTGTTTTGATTTTCCTGGGCTATCAGATACTATCCCATACTCTTGGGTACACCTGATTCAATACTTGCTCTAACTAGTTCTTCTTGTTTGTTGGTCTGGTGTCAATTGTCAGTCCTACTGCTAAAACCGCTCCTTTGTCTTCAGGTACCTTCCATTGAAGTTTTCTTTTTCTAAACGGAACTGTTGCTTCTAAATTTTCAAGCAAATCTCTGCATAGGACAGATTTGGGTGAGTTTGGTAAAGAAAGAAACTGATGTATTCCCATTTTCTTCTTGATTTTACATCAAAGTGGTTTCAGGAAGAATGCATTTTCTGGCTGCCCTATAGTTGCTCCTATTGCTTGAAGATAGTTTTCACTTTTGGGGATCAGTGCTTGATTCAAGAGTGAAAATGTCTCTCCACTATTTCTTAAAATTTCAACTTCTTCATCATTCTTTAGCTGTATTTTAAACAGTGGCCTGCTAGGGTAAGAATTGCCAGTCTCGGTCATTTCTTATCATCTAGAGTGGCTGCAAGAGTTTGGTGTACTTTGTCGGCTAACTCTGGGCACTGGCCCTATTTCCAGTGTCCTGATTTCTTACAAGATGCACACTGATTTGCGTCCAGCTTGGTCTGTGGCTGCTTTGAACCTCCTCTGCCTCTGCTATTTTCGCCCCTGCCTCTGCTTCAACCACGCCTACATCTGTCCTCTCCCTGGTGCTGATCCAGAGCTGCCACCATCGCTGCAGGGAGCTGTTTTTCTTTTTCCCTCTCTTGACTTTGGTACACTTTCTACTTTTGATGTAGTGTCTAAAATCTTGCGTCACTGCTCAGTGTTCTTCGAACACTTCTCAAACTCAGACGGGCTTGGTGCTGTGACCATTTCCCTGGGGTGTTCCAGTTTGTGTTTATTTATCTGTTATCGTAGAATGGTTTGTTTTCAGGTACCCCTAGGTTCTGCCCTCCCTCAAAGCTGTCCCTCATGCCATTCCCCACTCTTTGTTCCAGCTCCTTCCCTGCCTCTCAAGATAATCCAGCTCTGTATTCCTGAACCTTCCCTGTCACTTTTGCCTTGGACCAATCCCTGACTGCACCACCCCTTTGGAATTCCTCTATTGCTGGAAGCCCCACTGGCCCATGTGACCTACCCTCTCCTCCCATCTGTCCTAATTAGGCCCAAGAACCTGATGGAATCCCCTCGCTCCTCCCCTGCGGATTCCTTATTGCTCAATCGTTTGTATCCACCCCCTGAGTTGTACCCCGATAAAATCCCGTGCACAGAAGTCTGGCGGCTCTTTGCTGCCGAATCCTTCCCTTGGAATAAGCCTTGGCCTGTGGAACCTCACAATCGAGGAGCCTCCTGCTTCTCTTTGGCCTGCTCCGTGCTGCAGTTAGTGGATCCTGAAGCACGGAGCGGTGGCTCACCAGGGTCAGCCGCGGGCGGGACCCAAGCCTTGGCCGTTCCCTGCTCCCGGCGCAGCGCCGCAGTTTTCCCAAGAGCCAGCCCGGGCTCCGCTGGGCTGCGTCAACGGGGAACCCGTCCCAGTGCCTGACTGTGCTCTGGGTGAAAAACCTTGATCTGATACGGAAATGAAACTTGCCCTGTCCCAGCTCCCTGCCCTTTTCTCCGGTCCTATCACTGGTCCCAGCAGTGACGAGAGCTGCAGCAGCCCCTCTGATTCCTCTCAGGAGGATGTTGAAGACCACAATGACGCCCTTTACTCTCCTCTAGGCTGAACAAAGTGCCTTCAGCCGCATCCAGGGCTTCCCCTCCAGGCCACACTCCATCCTTGCAGTCCTCCTTTGCATTCTGGCTAATGGTTTCATATCTTTTGATATTGTACTGCCCAAAAGTGCGCCCGTCTGCTTCCAGCGCTTCTCTCGGCTGCTGCTTCAGGGTGTGGGTACCATCATCAGAGACACAGAAGAGCTTCTCCTCCCAGAGTTGTCCTTATCCTCCGCACTTCCACGTCTCTGCCTTGATGTTCACTGGGGAACTTGCCACTTTGTGGCCGCTCATTGCTGTGCTCAGCAGGGACACACTTTTGTTTGGACATGAGCTGCCAGAGCAAGACATGCAGCAACTGAAGCTGAGAAATGCAGAGGCTGGGCAGATTCCGTTTTTTCCAGAATGTGGGAAGGAGAGTGAGAAAAGCACAAGGAAATTTCAGCCTGTTAACTTTGCAATCTAATTGCCCTGGGACACTCAGCAATGGATGGTGCTCTGGTGCTACTGCCAATGCCTTCCATGAGAAAAATTCATTTCAGGAAGGAGCAACGTCATCTGACAGAGACCAAGTGTGCCAGCAGTTGCTCCAGGTGCTCCTGCCATCAGCCCCTGCAGGAAAGAGGCACAGCCCCCAAGGCACATGGCCTTTGGCTCCTTCTGGCACAGAAAGCCCCCAGGGGCCACAGGTCTCTGGGGCAGGAGACGGGCACCAGCGCTGCCAGGGCTCGGGGACTGGCAGGTCTGCTTGGCCGGGGACTCTGCCACACCTGCTGATGTCAGCGCTCCCCGGGCCCCAGGCCTCAGAGCAACATTGGTGCCTGGGCCCACACGTTCCTTGTGCGTGTCACACCGGCAGCTTTAGGACGGCCACCAGCCGGGACGTGTCCCAAGGAGGCCGTGCCAGCTTCCCTGCAAGGCCCCGTGCCCTTCCCAGAACGGCTGCGTCGGCAGCCCTGGGGGCTCCTTCTGCTGCCCTGAGCCCACAGAGCATGGCAGCGTTTGCTGATGCTCTGAGCCCTTCTTAAAGACCCTGTCGGCCTTGCTTAGGCTCCTGGGGCCAGCCATTCCTTCCAAACTGGGCCCCTTTGGGTGGGCTGGGCGTGGCCCCAGGGCAGGCGGCAGTGTGTGCAAGGGCCCTTGGTGACACGGTGCCGCACACTCACTGTGACATGGAGCGGGTGTCCAAGGGCCCTTTGTGACACGGGGTGACATAGGGGCTGGAGGTGACAAGAGCACACCACAGTGCTCAGAGCATGCGACGGGACAGGACGGGACCGAGCGGTGTCGTGAGGAGCCCCCGCACAGCGCGCTCGTTCGCATCCCACCCGGAGCTTTTCTGAAGCCTTGTTCCTGCAGCTGAGCTCCAGGCCAGACCACAGGACTTGCTGACCCGTGGTCTCCCTGGGGCTTCTCTTCTGCAGGTGCCCTTGAGGCCATATCATAGTCCTTGTCAGGAGTCCCCTGTCCTTGTGGCAGGGGCCCTTGAGACCGAGGGCAGGACTTGCTGTCCTGTAGCCTTCCTGAGGCTTCTTACTTGAAGGTGCCTTCCAGGCCCCACTGCAGGACTTGGTGAGTTGGAGCTTTTCCAAGGCAACTCTCCTGCAAATAGCCACAAATCCAGGCAGAGACATGGAGCAGAGACACCTGGCAGTGCCTGAGCTGGCCTGGGTGGAGGAGGAGGAAGAAGGCCCTGCAGCTGCCCCGGCACAGCAGACTGAAGAGGTGGTGCCGTTTCAGCCACCGCAGGAGGGTGAGTGGCAGAGCTGGGCCACAGGACTGGTGCCTGCTGCCAGCTTGAACCCCATGCCGTGCCGTGCCGTGCCATGCTATCCCTGGGGACATGCCCACGGACAGGACGGAAGAGGGGCCGGGCAGAAACCCCGCAGTGGCCGTGCTCCATCCGCTGGGGCATCCCGGGACTCTCTCTGCCTGGGGATGGCAGGGCTGGGCCGTGTTGTCCGGCCTCTCCCGCAGCCCCTCAGCTCTGGCTGCGCTCGCTCTTTGCCAGATGCAGCCCTGGAGCGCACACAAGAGCAGGAGTCCAGCCGTGGCCGCTTCCGCAGGACAGCGCAGGTACCTGCAGCCACCCCCACCTGGGCTGGGCCTGCTGTCCCTGCTCAGCACAGCACCGTGTGTGCAGCACTGCATGCAACATTCCCGGCTCTTTGCCCTTCTCCTACAGTTTGTTTGCAACTTCCTCAAGAGAATTGAGGAGGAAGAGACCATTGCCACGGGCATGGGCGTCAGACCATACTCGCCCATCCTCCTAAGCAAGACCGGTGCTGCCCTGCTGTGTATGCTTGTAGAGGACGATTTTTACACTCCAAAGCAAGTAAGCAGCCTGTGGCCAGGCTTTGATCCTCCCAGCAATTGCTTGGCCTCCCAATCCACACATGCTGCTTGCTGTGAGCCTTTCACGCCACATGGCAGTGGGGTGGGAAGGGAAGCACTCCTCTGGGGAAGCTGGGAACATTGCTCCCTCTGGCAGCATTCCAAGTCTCCCCGTGCCTTCTCCAGGTGCCTGCCATGGTGAGCTACATCCACCAGTGGCTCATGGCCAATGGTTCTGCTGAGCACAGGCTGGACAAGACCCTGCTGGATCTCACCCAAGCACAGCCAGATGACGCAGTCGTGACGCTCCTGCGCGTGGCCCCGTCCTGTGACAGGTATGGGGCCCACCTGCCCACAGGGCTCAGGCCTCCCCAGCCCATCACCCTGCACAGCCTTCCCCAGGTGTCGGAGCGACAGAGAATTCCAGGGCCCTCAGGATGCTCCCTTTCCCAGCCCTGCCATGTCAGCCCCTGAGCCTGCTGCCATGCTCCCTTGCCGCCTCCCAGGGCTCTGTCCCCACAGGGCTGGGCTGTCTGGCTGCTGCTGGCAGGGGGCAGTGGGCAGAGGCAGAAATGGCAGCCGGCTCAGCTGCCCCCGCTGCTGTGTCTGAGACCCCCCTGAGACACAGCTCTAACCCCACAGAGCTGCCATGGCCATGTGGAAGACCATCATGGGCTCAGCCAGGACTGCGGAGCTGGCGCAGCTGATCCTCCTGGATGTGCTGGGGAGCTGGCCAGAGTACAGCACCTGCACCTCCAACGGGGACGAAACGGCTGTCTTTGCCCTGGCTGTGAGTTTCTGCAACTGGCCTTTGCAGGCCCCAAGGCTGCCTCTCCAGCAGCTCTCCATCCTCCTTCCCCCACTGCATCTCCCTGCCTCAGGCGCTGGCCTGAAACCTGGCCCAGGGGCAGCTTCAGGCCCACCAGGCCCCGTGCTCCCCCTGCCATGGTCTCTCCTGGCCTCTCCCTGCCACGCTCGCGCCCTGCCACACACACACGTCTCAGCACTGAGCCCTGTCTCATGGGGCTTTGTCCTTTGCAGGCAACGGTGGTGATGTGGAAGATCCTCCAGGTGCCCTGTCTCCCACGGATCTTGAAGGTCTATTTCCCCCGCCTACTTGTGCATCTGCTATTCCAAGTGTTCTTCAGCACTCTGGATATGCCAGAGGAGGTTGACACCTTCTGGAAGGGATGCCAGGAAGAGCACGGCCTTGCCACCAGCCCCAACAGGTGCTCCATCCCACTCCTCCTGTCCCTGCCACGTGGCCTGCCAAGGAGCCAGTGCTGCCAGTGTGACCTGGGCTTTGCTGTGCACACAGGTTTGCTGTGCGCACCCTGAAGTCCCTGCTCTGCCTTCTCCGCTGCGAGGATGTGGTGGTGGCAATGGAGCGCAGGTGTGCCTGGGACACGCTGCTCTCTCTTGACACTCACCACTTTGCCGTGGCTCTGCTTGCCAGGTGAGACCCCCTTCTCCCCACTGCCTCTGACAATGCTGCTCTGTGCCCAGGTGCCCCACAAAGTGTCCGTGGTGGCCATGGCTCAGAGGGCCTTGTCACTGAGGGATGGCCAAGCAGACTGGAAAAGGCTGGCACAGGAGGGTGCCCATGAGCAACCAACTCCCAAATGGCCCACGTCCCCTTGCTGGAAGGGTGCTGGGGAAAGATGAGAACTGGGTGAGTCCCGCCTGGGAGAGGTTTGCCCCACTGCATCAGGGTCTTGTTTCCTTTTTCCCCTCTTCAGAGAAATTCGCCGCTTAGCCATCCACTTCTGTTCCGCGGTTGCATTCTACCTGCTCGCCCTGCTCGGCAAAGAGATGCCATACTGGGATTTCCCTGCCCTGGCATTCCTTGTGGAGGTGAGCCTCAAGGCCAGCGCTGCCTGGCTGAGCGGTCTCCCAGCCCTCTGGCCTCTCGCAGCCACAGCTGCCAGGACAGTGCCCGTGCCCCGTGCTGCTGCCTGGGCCCGGCCCTGTGCGCTTCTGGGCTCCTGCCGGCCGGCCGGCTCCCCTGTCACTGCCCCGTGCCTTTCAGGTCCTCGAGTGCCTGGACTTGAGGGAATGCAGTGACAGTGTTCTGGAGATCCTGGCACAGAACCTGCAGAGCAAGCACATGGCCAGGCGTTACTTGGCACTCCGAGGCCTCGTAGTGCTGGGCAAGAATCCCTTGATGGTGAGAAGGGGGCAGTGGCTGAAGCCGTGCAGGCAGCAGCGTGGGGCTGGGCAATGCAGTCGCTTGGCCTTGCCTGGGCTTCGGCCGCTGGGGCAGCTCTTCCCATCTCTCCTGCTTCCCACTTCAGCTGCCCCAGTGCTTCGGGACAGGCCTTTGGCCTCTGGGCCCTGCGGCAGCAGGGCGGCCTTTCACAAAGTTGTGTTCCGCACAGGCTGAAAAAATGCGGAGCCTGACTGAAAGTCTAATGGAGCTCCTGGAGGAAAATGACAGCGACATGATCAGGATGAGCATTCTTCTACTCAGATATTTGCTCCTGGATAATGGTGCTCCAATAGCCACCCCCATCGCCCTGCAGCTGGCTGAGGCGCTCCTGCCACTCTTTGACAGCGTAAGGCTCTGTGCCCACAGCCACAGCCACTGGCTGCTGCCCGGACCCTTGGTGCCCTGTGCAGATGCACGCCTGTGCCCTGGGGGGCCTGAAGCAGCCGATGCTCAGGTCTTTTGCCCTTTCCTTTCATCCAGGATGATATCCAGGTGCAGCTGAGCTCCATGGCTCTCTTTCAAGAGATGCTGGACTTATTAACAGAAGAGGCAAGAAAGGCCCTCAAGTCCCACGTGCGCCAGAGCCTGCTCCCTCTCTACTTCCACTGCCATGACGAGAATCAGACTGTTGCTGAGGTGAGCACTTGTGGCCAGCTGCTGTGCCCCTGGCAGGGGCTTGGGCTGCCGCCTGCCCTGGCACCTTGTGGGCTGCAGCCTCCTCCAGCCTGTGCCACTGGCATGCTCCTGTGCCCTGGACTGTGGGGCCATCTGTGCACGTCTGTCCCTCTCCAGGCCTCCCGGGAAACGCTGCATTCCTCAGCCAGATTCCTGAAGAGGAGGGATATAGAACAAATGCTACACGTGGATCAGAGCTTTGGGGAGTGCCTGGTAAGTACAGCAGAGATCCCCCAGCCTCAGCATGGCGAAGGTCCCTGAGGGCGGTGCTCAGTGTGCGGGGCTAACAGCTGTGCCCGCTGCTGCAGCCAGAGGCCGCGCGGGCTCTTCTCCAGGCTCCCGTGGGCCTGAGTCGGGTGCCCATGGAGCCCCGGCCCGGCGGGGCTGCGGGGCGGCACCACGGCTCCCCGGGCAGCAGCCGGCCCTCTGCCCCTCCCCTTTGGGAGCCCCTGGCCAGCGGCTGCTGGCCGCGCCTCAGGGCTGTGCGGGCAGGCGAGGCCGGCGATGGGCGCAGGCGGCGCCCGGCCCAGGAGCTGAGCCCGCGCCAACCCTTCCCTCCTGCCGCTCTCTGCAGCTGGCAGAGGACAGGAGCCGAGCGGCCGAGCACCTGCGCCGGGCACTGCACTACCTGCAGAGCCCACAGGAGTCCCTGCGAGAGGCGGCCGTCAGGTTCATGGGTGAGTCCCGAGCCCGGGCTCCTCCCCGGCCCGCCTGCTCGGCAGCTCGGTCCCGGCCCCGCCTGCTGCCCCGGCAGCGCCGGCCCGGCCCTGGAGCCCCGCCTGGCCTGGGCGTTGCTGCCGCCCTGTGGCAGCCGTGCCCTGGGGCGGCAGCGTGCGGCAAGGGCCCGGGCTGAGCTCTGCCTGGCCGGCAGCCCGTGTGGCCACAGCGCCGGCAGCGCTGCTGGCAGGGAGCTGTGCCGCTGGCGCCGTGACAGGCTCTGTGTTCACAGGCATGGCCGGGCGGCACCTGAGGGGGCAGCAGCAAGAGCTGCGGCTGATCTGCACTGGTGAGTGAGTGAGGGCAGCGGGCTGACCGCGGGGGCTGGAGGGGGCAGCTGCAAGCCCTGCCCTGGCTGCGGAGGGATCTGCACCCGTGGGCAGAGCACACAGAGATATCAGGGCTACGTGTGCCATTCGTGGCCAGCAACTTCGGGCTGATCCCCTGGCTCCCTGCTCCCTGCGGGCCATGGCCAGAGACGACCGGGATGGCCCTGGCAGGGGGCTCTCCTCGGCTGCCTGCATATGCAGGATGTGACCTTGCCTCTGTTCCTCTTTCTTGCAGCCCTTGAAGGAATGGCATATGACAGCAGCCCTGCAATCAGAGATGCTGCAGTAGAATTTTGTTTAGTTCTCCGGGCTCTTGAGAGAGCTCCCTACTCCCCATGGCAGAAGCTGCGAGATCTATTCCGCAGTGCATGGAGGAAACGGCCTCGTCTTTGCTGCACTGCCTTACTATTCTGCTGCAGCTCCCCGGAGAGGTGATCTGCAACACGCAGTCTGCTTGGGCCATTTGAGCCAGCAGGAATTTTCTTTTGCCTTCTTCTAGATTTTTGTGTTTGTATTTCTGTTGGTTTTGATTGTGTAAATATAAAATATCTTACAATACACAGAGTCCCAGGATCTTTCTTTTCCTGCGCAAGGTCTGTAGGGCATAAGAGAAGAGGGGGAAAAGATTGCTTGTACTCAGACTGCTGCCCAGGCGTGCAGTGTTGCAGGGAAAATGACCAGAAGCCTTTTGGCCTTTGTTGGTTCCCCTGAAGCCTTTGTGCTGCCCACAGAGCGGCTGGGCAGGGGCCGGAGCTGCGGGGACCCCTGCCAGAGCGGTGCCTGGAGATGGCCACAAGCCCTGTGCCGGACAGGAAGGGCCATCCGTGTCCTCCTGCCCGTCTGCTGCTGGCTGCAGTGCTGAGGGCTCCCAGGTGCCTCTGGATGGGGTTCCTCTGGAGCTGCTGTGGGGCTGCGGCGCTGCTGCCGGCAAGCTTGGCCAGGCTGGGGGAGACCCTGAGGGGCTGAGGCACTGCTAAGCCCTGAGCAATTGGCTGGCAGAGGCCATAAGGAGCCCCCTGGCAGCCGCCTCGATCCCGACAGCCGGCTGCTCTGGCGCTTCCAGGTCGGTGGCCGGTTGGAGGGACGCCCTGGAATCAGGCGTGGAACCCTGGTCCTGGCCTTTCAGGGCTGTGAGGCCAGCTGTTGTGGGGCTGGGGGGGTGCCCTCCCAGTGCTCCAGACTGGAGCCCCCCGCCCCTCAGCCTTAGGCATTGAGCTCCACTGCCTGATATCCACGTCTTGTTCCTCTTGCTGTGGGGGAGGCCGAGCTCTGTGGCTTTAGGCCCCATGGAGCCAGAAGAGCAGCAGCTTTGAGCCCACAGGGGCCACAGAAAGGCCCACTCGGACCACGGACCGTCCTGTCCTTCCCAGGCCAGGGACACATGAGAATGCAGCGGGCACCTTCAGGGTGCCACGCTGCCTTTGCACTGGGCCACCTCCCTGTGCTGTGCACGGCTGGCTCTTTGCTTTGCTGCTCTCGGCCTTGTGTCATCATACTCCTCTGGCTGCCTGCAGCCAGGGGCAGCCCTATCAGGAGGGTGAAAGGCCCCGTCTCCAACATCTCAAGAGGGAAATGGAGCTCTCCCGGCCCTCAGCCCACGCTGTAAGCAGAGCAGAGCCTTTTCCCCAGCCCCGTTGCCTTTCTGCCTGCTCCTGGTCCCTGGCCACCGTGACCCACTGCACTCGCTCTGAGTCACCTACAGCATGCCTCGTGCCTCTTGATTTGCTGACCCTGGCATGTGAGGCTCACTGAGGGAAAGGTGGCTGTCCCAATGTTGAGGGCACACGTGGCTCACTGAGCAGACTTGAGGCTTCCCCAGCAGCTTGCAGGTGCCTTATGTGTCATGTTACAGTGCTTGTGCTCCTGCCTCTTCCTGTCCCTCTTCTCACCCTCACCCAACCTGCACCCTCTGACCTACCTTTGTTGCCCCATCGATAAAGGACACAAAACTCGGATAAGTTTTGTTCGGTGCTTTATTAAAGGGCCTGGGGGCCTGCGGACTAGCATCCCCAAATCAGAGCCCCAAAGTTCACACACGGGTGTTTTCCTTTTATATACATGCAATTCCTAACAGGGTCTCCAAGAAACAGTGTCCATTTGCCAAGCGACATACCCCTTGTAATGCATTCCCTAGTTCACACGCAAAATCATAAATCTTCTGCTTGTCGTATTGTATGCTGCCCCCAAACCGGTTAGTCTTCTTTAGTCTCATACCCTGGTTTAATGTTTATCTAAGTTCCTAAGACTACCTGCTAGGTTACACAGAACTCAACACATAATATCAACGGCTACAAACTGTTTTTAAGAAACCAATTCACATACACAACTCATAACTAAATTGTAATAAAACATTTTGCTAAATTTCATTTGTTTTTCCAACATTTGCCCCCTTTTGAGCATCCTTCAGTCCTTCTGCAAGGATGCTCAATCAACAGTATTAACAGTAACATCTTCATAACCAGGTGGAGGATGTTCTTCATTCTGCCGCCCGCGTGTCATCGCCTTCAGCAACCGGAGAGATCGCTTCTTTTCCTTTTCGATCACACCTAAAAGGCATCTATATACAATCCATATAGTCACCAAAAATACTAAAAACATTAGTATATACTGTATAGCAGAAGTAATCCAGCCAGACAGGTGAAGCCCCAAAGAATCAAATACTGCTCCTATCCAATTATGCTGTGCTTCCTTTTCAATTTCCTTGGTTTTTGTTTCCACTTCTGCCAATTGGGAAATATCTTTCTCCACTTCAAGTGTAACATTTGGAATGTGTATACAGCAATGATCTACTCTCCTGCTCAGGTAACCACAAACTCCATGTTCTTTTAACATTAGCAAGTCTAAAGCCATTCTGTTTTGTAAGGTCATTCTTGATGTAGCTTGCAATTGCAAATTTAGATCTTTAAATCCCTTCTTAGTAGCTGCTGCCAATCTTTCTGTCTGTCCTAACAAGTTGTTGAGCATTTCCCTATTTCGATATGTTGCTATCGGAGGGAATAATGACTCTAATATCCACCCAAATTGTACTCCTGTGCCAGGTTCATGCCACTGCTCCTCTAGGGATTCTTCCCTCCTTTTGAGTCCTTTCCTTTGGATCAATCTATTCTGTTTCCAGTATGGACACAATGTGGGAACCCGTAGGGTGATTTGTGTTACTGATCCATCTAGAGATAAATGTGTGGTCCACTGTCCGTGTCCCAACACCCAGACTAGATTTCCAGGACTGTGCACTGTAGTATATCTGCAATCTATAGGTCCATCCATGGACTTACTAACCGTGTGATTATATCCCCTACACTCACATCCCCATTTTAATGCCATTTTCACCGGTACCAATCCAATTCGGTCCTCCGGTGTATCACATGTAAAAACCTCAGTACAATTCCAATCCTCTTTCTGCGGTCTGAACTCTCGGGAAGATGTAGATGTGATGATGGCCCTATAATGCGACTGATTCTTTACCCCTGACCATTGGATGCACCATTGTACTTCCCCAAGGTAATTATAGTGTACCAAAAAACACTGGGTCCGCACAATGTCTTCCAACTTTTCCAGGTGTCAAAATTCTGTGTGATATTCTGACAACTCATCTCATTTCGTTGGGATTTCGTTCTTAATCATACTGTATTGCATGGCTCATCTATTGGGGTTGCAATCAAACACCTCCTGGTATTTTGAATCCAACCATAATGATTCGGTTTCATTTCACATTCCTCTTTAGTCATAGCCCGAATGGTCATACACAAATCCCTCCATACCTCTACTTGTTTGGGAACTGACTGGCAGGACCATGAAACATTCTTGAATGATTCAGGCATTTTGGTTACCGGTATTATTCCCCAGGGAATTGGTTCGCCTGCAGCCTGTGGTAATGGCAAACAAGCTGTTATTTTAGTCACGTTCTGCATGATCCCAAAATCTCTAATTAATCCTACCACTAGGTTTTCCTGCTCACCATTTCGTTCTATTGTATCATTAGCCTCCTGTCTACTCCTTCTACCGTGTCTCTGTGAGGATGACATCATTCTGTCATGCCTCCACCATGCATTTCCTATTCTAGGATTAATGACATTCGACCACCCACAACCTTTGCCTCCCTTCTCCCACCAACTGGTCCCGTCCTCTATTCTGTCCCAGGTCAGTTCCCTATTTTGCTTCCACCCAGCATGATCCCCTGTCCATGGCAAAACCCTCATACTCACTCTTTTGTAATCAAAACTATCCCGTATTTTGACCAAACATGTACATTCTCCCGTATCATTTGTGTTTACCTTAGTAAGATTCAGTACCGTGTTTCCTTGCTGTTTATCCTGATCCCAACCGACTCCTATCTTGCCTCGGCTTCTTTCAGCCCCCTGTTGCCATATTACAATAACTTCACCGGCCTCAACTTTCTGGCTGTGAAATATAACAAAAGTTAATTGAACATCCATCCCTTCCATGGCTGTAACCTTTGTTTCTTCAACCTGTACTAAAATAGACCCTTGAACAGGTACCAGTCTCATGATTACTAGCAGCAATATAATTAAGAAGGCGGCTTTGCACGGAAGATCATCCGGGTTGGAGACGCTATCTGGGTTTCCCATTGGAACGGTGCCTTCTTTACCCTGGTGTAATGGATCCAAGCATCCATCCCCTGGACCTTCACCGCCGTGTAGGTCGCCATCATCACCTGGTGGGGTCAGCTCCATGATTCCCGTAGCGGATCCGTAATCCACTTCTTGACGTACACCTGGTCCCCAGGCTGAATGTCGTGGACAGAGTTCTCCAGCGTGAGTGGTTTATTCCACTGTAACGTATTTCTTAAAGAATTCAAAATCTTATTAAGTGACATAACATACTCTGCAATTGCCTGATCCCCACTCACATGTACCTCCCCTTTTAATACAGTTGCATGGTATGGTTTGCCATATAGTATCTCATATGGACTTACACCTACCTTTTCCCTTGGTTTAATTCAAATCCTGAGTAGGGTTAAAGGCAAAGCCTGAGGCCAGTGCAGTTTAGCTTCCTGGCAAATCTTTTTGATTTGTCCTTTCAGAGTTTGATTCATTCTTTCCACCTGCCCACTAGACTGAGGTCTCCAGGGAGTATGCAAATTCCAGGTTATATCTAACATCCGTGCTAATTCCTGCACTACCCCGGCTATAAAATGCGGACCCCAATCTGATGACAATCCTAAGGGTACTCTAAATCTTGGTATTATTTCTTTTAACAAGGTTTTTACCACCTCCTTAGCCTGATTGTCCTACACAGAAAAGCTTCTGGCCACCCTGAAAACGTACATACGTACACTAACAAAGTATCTGTATCCCTGTGCCCTAGGCAATTCAGAAAAATCAACTTGCCAGTAATCTCCTGGTTGTGGCCCGATTTGCAACTTTCCCATTTGTATTTGTCTCCTAACTACTGGATTATTTTTCAAACATACTGGGCACATTGCATTAACTCTTTTTGCCATTGTTAACATCTGATTAGAGATCATCTCATTCTTTAAAAATTTTACCAATGCTTCTGCCCCCCAATGGCATTTATTATGTTCTGATTCCAAAATAAATTTCATTATGCGAGTAGGTACCACTATTTGTCCCATTGGTGTAACATACCACCCGAGCTGATTCCTCTGTGCCCCTAGTAAGTTTATTAGTTTTCCATCTTCTATTGAATATTTGGGCTCCTGATTCAGGTATGGGGTAGCTGGATTTGTTCTTACCGGTACCAATGCCATTTGAGCCCATACTTCCCGTGCCACTTGCCGTGCTGTAACATCAGCAAATCGATTTCCTCTGTAAACTTCTCCTTCTGCATTCTGATGTCTTCTAACATGCATTACTGCAACTGCTTTGGGACTATGTACCGCATCCAGTAGCTGTAGCACTTCTTCACGGTGCTTGATATTGGTTCCCTGTGAATTCAAAAGCCCCCTTTCTTTCTATAACGCCCCATGCACATGAACCACACTAAAGGCATATTTAGAATCTGTCCAGATATTAACCCTTTTGTCCTTGCTCAAGTACAGAGCTCTGGTGAGTCCAATCACCTCTGCCTTCTGGGCTGAAGTTCCAGGTAACAAAGCCTTTGCTTCTATTACCTGATCCGATGTTACCACTGCATACCCAGCATAGCGAGTCCCATTCTCAACAAAACTGGATCCATGAGTGTATAGTTCCCATTCAGGGTCTTCCAATGGTTCATCCTTTAGGTCGGGTCTGCTGGCATACACTTGTTCAATTACCTCCACGCAATCGTGCACCAGTCTCCCAGCTTCCTGGTCACTGCGTAAAAACTCTGCTGGATTAACATGGTTAGTAGTCTTTATTTCAATATCATCTTGTTCTCTTAGGATAGCCTGGTATTGCAACATTCGACTTGATGATAGCTAGTGACTCCCCTTTTGCTCCAAAACAGCCATGACCATATGGGGAACAAACACTTTCATTTTTGCCCCCAAGTCAATTTCCGGGCCTCTTGAATAAGGATTATTGTTGCTGCCACGGCTCGTAAACACGAGGGCCACCCGGAACTTACCGAATCCAGTTGTTTAGAGAAGTATCCTACTGGCCTCTTTCATGATCTCACCTTCTGGGTGAGGACCCCCAATGCTAGTTTTTGCCTCTCATTTACATATAACTGGAATTCCTTGGTCAGGTCAGGGAGTCCTAGGGCTGGGGCCTCCTTTAGTGCCTGCTTCAATTCCTGGAAGGCCTTCTTTTGTTGTGTCGTCCATTCCAACCGATGCTGCTTCAAGGCCTCATACAGTGGCTTGGCTAGGAGACCAAAGTTCATGATCCACAGTCGACACCATCTCACCATTCCTAGAAAAGATCTCAATTCCTGATGGTTACGAGGCAAAGGAATAGCACACATTGCCTCTATTCGGTTAACTCCTAAACGTCTCTGCCCTTGTGTGATCTCACAACCGAGATAAATAACACTATTTTTGATCAATTGAGCTTTTTCCTTAGAGACCTTATACCCTGCTTGGCCAAGCATATTAAGTAATTTAATTGTTAATTCTACACACATGTCCCTTTCCTTAGTGGCCAGAAAAATGTCGTCTACGTACTGCAGGAGTACATACAAGGATGGAGATATTGTTACCTGGGTTATCTTCCATTCCTCCAGCTCCTTGGCCAGTTGATTTCCAAAAATAGTGGGGCTGAGCTTAAACCCTTGTGGCAGTCTGGTCCACGTAAGCTGCCTCTTTCTCCCAAAATCAGGACTCTCTCACTCAAAGGCAAAATATTTCTTACTCTCTACTGCCAGTGGGATGCAGAAGAAAGCATCTTTAAGATCAATCACAGAGAACCATTTAAACTCCTCCGATACAGATGTTAACAATGTATAAGGATTAGCGACAACTGGATGTATGTCCTTTACTATTTCATTAATCGCTCTCAAGTCCTGTACTAAACGATATTTACCATTAGGCTTTTTCACTGGAAAAATTGGAGTATTATACTCCGATTCACATTCCTGTAATATTCCTTAAACCAAAAATTGTTTAATTAACGGGGCTACTCCCCTCCTTGCCTCAAGTTTCAAGGGGTATTGCTTTACCCTCACTGGTCGGGCCCCTTCCTTAAGTTCTACTTTTACTGGCTGGGCAGCTTTAGATTTCCCGGGGACCCCCGACTCCCACACCCAGGGTACTACAGCCTGCTCAATTTCTTCTGGAATAGGAGAGGCATCTACTTCCTTAATCACAAAAATGCCTCCTATTTGTTCTTCAGGTATCTCCAATTTCACCCTTCCCCCTTCAAATATTATTTTCACATTAAGTCGGGACAATAGGTCTCTGCCAAGAAGGGGTGTGGGGCAATTTGGCATATACAAAAATTGATGATCCAATTCTTTCTCCTCGAACTTAAGATTTAAAGGTTGTAAAAATGGTTGTTCCTCTAGCTTCCCTGTTGCCCCCACCACCTGTACAGTTGTGTCACTCAAAGGTCCTAATAATCTATTAAGTACAGAATATGTAGCTCCAGTGCCTACCATAAATTCCTGACCCTTCCCATCTATCTCTAAAACTACCCTCAGGTCTTTGTCTAGTCAGCTTTGATTCTGATAATTTCCCAAAACTAGTGCTTGAGCTGCCTCTGTTGGTCCTCCCGTAAATCCTCTCACATGAGTATTCCTAACTAACCCCATATTCCCCCCTCTAACCGGGCATTCATTTTTCCAGTGCCCCAATTGTCGGCAAAATGCACACTGGTTTGGATCCAACCTCCCTGTGTTAGGTGCAAACCCAAATCCTCCCCGACCTCTCATCATCCCCCTCTGTCCACGATTAGCTCCTCCCCGACCTCGTCCCCTAATGAATTTTCCTCCTGCCCCTGTTTGTTGCATTACAGCCAAAATACTAGCTTGTTGTCTTTTTGCAGTTTCTTTTTCCCTGTTGTTGTATACCTTCCATGCTACCTCCAACATTTTATCCAAATTCCGAGTATCTTCCCCTTCCAGCTTTTGTAACTTTTTCCTAATATCCTCTTGTGATTGCCCTAAAAACAATAATGCCAATTGAAGTTTCCCTGATTGATCTTCTACATCTAAATTAGTAAACTTCCGAGCCGTGTCTTTTAACCGTTCTAAAAAGGCAGACGGAGACTCATTCTTGTCCTGCTTGACCAAATACAGCTTAGACCAATTCATAGTCTTAGGTATTCCTGTTCTAATTCTTTTCACCAACAATTCCTGATATCGTTTTACAGCCCTTATTCCTCCCGTAGAGTTTGGATCCCACCTGGGTTCCTCACTTGGCACCAATTCATCAACTGTTTCATTTAGTTGTCGCAACCTAATCTCCTCACGAGCCTTTTCTCTCATAGCTTTAATAACCATCTCCTTTTCTGTAGAATCCATTATAGTATCCAATAATACCTGTAAATCATTCCAGTCCGGATTCTGAGTTTTTATCACCATTTTAACCACCCTTGCTACCCTTTCGGGGTCCTCCCGATAACTCCCAGCCGATTGTTTCCATATTACCAAGTCCCCTGGAGAGAAAGGCACCTTTATAAGTATCCTTTCTCCCTGTGGTCCCACAGCTTCCCTTAACGGCGCAATTAACTGTGGCCCCTTCTGCCCCTTCCTTCCTTGGCGAGTCCGCTCTGCTAACGGAGTCCTTTTAATACTTTCACTCTTTTCAGTATCACTGTCACTCTCACTAGATGCCTTTTTTATAGTTATGTCAGCAGGAGGAGCAAAAGGTACATTAGGAACAACCGGACCCCTCGGAGGTGCTACACAATAGGACAAATCTTCTTCAATCGGGGGATACAAATCACGCTCCTTTCTTTCTCTACATCCAACACACCCGCTCTCATCATTCATCTGTAAAACCAAAATACCACACTCCTTTTGCCATTCTTCTTTCCGATATAAAATGAAAAACAAATCTAAATATGCTATTTCATCCCATTTCTCATTCCTCCTTAAAAAGTGCATCAAAGATTCCATTATCCCCAATTCCAGTGTACCATTCACTGGCCATCCCACTTCCCCAATCTCATATTCAGGCCACCAACGGTTACAATAATCTATCATTTTGCTCTTATCTAACTCTTGAGAAAAGCCTTCGCCTTTCCACCTTTTCAATATACAACCTAATGGCGTATTTCCAGGTATTTTTCCATTGGCCTGCACCAAAGTTTTAAAAGTTTTAAAAGACATCATATTACAACCTTTAATTTTTTTTTTTTTTTCTATTCCGCTTTTAATCCCAATAAACCAATATACCTTTTCGCCGTCCTTCCCCAAGGAAAAAAAAACAATAGGAGGCGAATTCCGGACCTGCGTACCCTAGACGTCTTATGGCCGGAGCCTAGGCTTTTTCCATTAACCACCAAACCAAATCCAATTATCACCTTTTTCCAATATAAAGCGCCTTTGGGCTTACCTTCTGCAGTCGTCCGACAGGCGCGGGGGGTCGGGCACGACCCGATGACTCCTCCGAGAAGTGCTCGACGCCGGCTTGGAGTGGATCGAGACGCGAACCGCCCCAGCAACCCTCGGAGTCCTGCCGCGGTCGCCAGAAAACTGTTGCCCGAATGATAAAGGACACAAAACTCGGATAAGTTTTGTGCGGCGCTTTATTGAAGGGCCCGGGGGCCTGCGGACTAGCGTCCCCAAAAACAGAACCCCAAAATTCACACATGGGTGTTTTCCTTTTATACACAAGCAATTCATAACAAAGTCTCCAAGAAACAGTGGCCCTTCGCCAAACTACGGACCCTTGTAATACATTCCCTAGTTCACGAGCAAAATCATAAATCTTCTACCTGTCCTATTGTATGCTATCCCCAAACCGGTTAGTCTTCTTACTCTCCTACCCTGGCTTAATGTTTATTAGGTTTCTAAAGCTACTTGCCAGGGTTACACAAAACTCAATCACATAATATCAACGGCTACAAAATTATTTTTACAAACCAATTCACACAAAACTCATAACTAAACTATAATAAAACATTTTGCTAAATTTCATTTCTTTTCCAACAAGAGCAGGCACTCATGAATGTCAGTCAGGGAGGGATTTGATGCAGTTGCAGTATTTCACACAATAAAAGCACCTTTTATTTAATGTCTTTACTAAATGTAACTGTATAAAATAAAATTTCTTTCTAACCACTACTTCATAGAATAAGGATAAATAAAGAGATTTTATTTTAAGCTGAAGTTATTTTTATAGATTTATAGATGGATAGATAAATAGATAGAGAGATAGATAATAGGTAGATGTATATATATGTCTGTTCCTCTTGGAGGTTTGGATGGGGAGATGTTTCTTCCCAGGGAAGGGATTGTGTGGTTTCTCAGTATCTTTTCACTTCAATCAGGTGCTCATTCCCTGAGCAAGTCTGAAAGACTTGGGCAACCACAACAGTTCTGCTTTGGAGGCACCTCCAGCTCTCTTGTCCAGCAGCACCACCAGGACACTGAGTCCCCAGTGTCCAGGGAGCTTCTGCTGTCACCCTGAGGGACACCACTGGTCACTGACGTCCATCGGGCCTCTGAGCCATTGACCACAACCCCCTGGATGTGACCAGTCAGGCAATTGCTCATTCTCCAAACTGTGCCTCCATCAGATCCATAGCTCACCAAAGGAGGGACAAGGATGCTGGGCAGGGCTGATGTGTCCAGGGCATGGCAGAAGTCCAGAGTGGTGGCATCTCTAGCTCTTCCCTTGTGCACTGGGGTGTAACTTCACGGATGGGTCACAGGCAATATGTTCTCCGGCCAGCTCACTCCCTGAGTCCCACGGACAGTCACAAGAGAGGCTGCCCCTGGATCCCTACAGGGACCTTCCCGGCTGGCGGTGCGTACAGGGGCTCGCAGCTCCCTGCAGCCGACACCTGTGGCACGGGTGACACAGCAGCAACCCAGTACGAGGTACTGAGGCGAAGGAATAGAGAGAGATCACTTGTCTGAGTTCTAAGGAAGGTTTATGTCCCCAGAGGAGTCAGGGACAACTGACAATAACTGAGGGCAAAACACTGATTTTTAAGGAAGGGAGGGAAGAATGGGAGGGACACAACTTTTTACCAAGGGGAAGGCATTGGGGAAGGAGTGCAGTGCAAGGGCTATCCAATAGAAACCAACAAGGGGAAGGAGCAAACCTTGAAATCCAATCTTGCTTCGAGGAAGGGATGAATGACAGGGTACACACCAGAACAAAAGGCTGTGCTGTCTTTGATGGACAGGGGCATTGACATATACTTGGTGAATAAACAACTCTGGACTGAACCACCAGAGAAACCAAGTGGGATACGTGGAATGAAACATTACAAACATATAACAAGGAATATTTAAAACTTACTACAGAAGAACAAACTGTAAAATAACAGACTACCACACTGGGGTGTTGCGGTGTGTCTCTATTGTGTTTTCAATTGCAAGTCAGTTTCAATGGTCAGTTCTATAATCCACCCCCCCCCCATCTCTTGTATTGTTATAGCATATTTTATCCTTAATGGATTGTCCTTTGCACCTCTCTTGTTGGTTTTGTCCTGGTTTTCCATCTTCCCAAAGACCTGCCACTTTGTTCCTCAATGTTCCCTGTTCCTTCTCCTAGGAGGAGCAATGTCTGTCCCTCCTCATACCTGCCCCTTTCTCCAGAAACTTCCCTGTCATTTATGTATACCACGAGGTCCCATTGCTTTGTTTAACCTCTTCCCCTCCCCTGTAATTCCCAATTGGTTTAAGCACTGTATTCCCTGCCTTATGCTTCTCCCCAGCTTTCCCCCACTTGGTTAAAGTTTTGTACCCTCCCGTTGAACCTCACCTGTTTAAAAACCTCTTCTAGAGCCTGGACTTGTGTCTTTCTGTGCCTGACCTTCCTGGGCATAAACACCTTTGGGAGTCATACAGAAGACCTCTCCTTGTTCCTTGTCCCTGCCCTTGAAGTATTCCACCTGTGCCATACAGCAGTTGTGCCCTACAGCTGCACCCAAATTGTGAGGGCTTTTTGTGGGCAGCCCCCTCCTGGTGACAGTGCTGGGAGCAGCCCAGGCTGAAGAACTCTGGCACCGCGTCACTGAGGCAGCCACTCCATCATGGAAGGCCTCTGGCTTTGTCAGGCCACACAGACCCACCCTGTGCTCCTCAGGGTTTCCTTTGGCATCCCATCCAAGCATTGAAGAGGTTGGGTGACTGTTCCCCCTGTTTTATTGACTGTGTCCTTTGAGGACCACAAGAGGAAGCAGTGCCTTAAATTGCACATGAAGAGCAAATGGTGAAGTAAAGGCTTCACCTTTCCTATGAAGCCAAAGGGCTGTGTTAGCCATGGCCCCCCCAAGGTGCCAAATTTCTGGGAAGCTGCTGACTGGAGGGAATGTGGCACTTGTCTCCAGCCAGAGATCACTCATTCCTTAGCATGCTGGGCTGTGGCTGACATGGATGTGATCTCCTGTGGCAGTGCCCAGAACACAGAGCAGTGAGCTCAGCTTGGGGGTAGGAAAGTCCAGCCATTGGACACAACTGACAGGCAGGAGGAGCTCCCTCCCCGAGAAGGAAAATTCCAGCCATGAGCAATCTGGTATTGCTGGAAGGGAAAATCATGTTTTGTAATTCTCGACCTCAAACAGCTTCCTTTAAATGCTTTTTATAGGAAGGGAACATTCCCTGGGAAGCTGCAGTGTAGGTGTGGCCCGTCCATGGTTGTCCAAAGAACTCTGGGGAGGTTTCTGCTGCTGCCCAGAGCTTTCATTGGCCTCCTCTTTGCTGGGCCTTGTCCTGGGGGGCCCCCTGGGGCTGCAGCCAATGCTGGCTCCCACTGAGGCTGCCTGGCCAAGAGCAGCCCCAAGGGCACAGGGCAGAGGCAAAGCACGGTGGGGAGGAGAAAGAGCAGGGACGAGATTGCCCTTGAAAGGCAGAGGCGCTCTGGGGCCCGCTCCTGGCCAGGGAGCCTGCCCAGAGCCGTGCCCTGCTGGCCGGGACCTTGAGGGGCAGCTGTGCAGCTGGGCCAGGCTGTGCCAGCAGCTCCAGCCATGCTGGGGAGCCTTGCCAGCTCTGGGCCCTGCTGTGCAGGAGGGTCCCTGTGTGCCACTGGCAGATGGGGCCTCAGCCACCTGTTCTCTCCATAGTTCCACCTCTTGATAGCAGCTGAAAGAGAGTGGCAGGATCTCACGCCCAGATAACTTGAGCAGTTCCTCCAGCAGTGGTGAGGACCTGGGCAGACCCATCAGAAGTCCTCAGAGGAGAACCCCAGAACAGCTGCCATCTATGAGGAAACTGCCTGTTCAAGTCCCAATGCCACCTCCTCTCCCTGTGGGAATCCCTGAGCCTCCTCCACTCCACACAAGGATCACCAATATGCCTCCACCCCCTCCCACTCCATCCTAACAACTGCCACGACCCCAAAACCAGTTCAGCACCTTCCATACCCAGCTGAGTCCACCACGTCCCCCTCCTCCTAAAACCATCTAACCTGTGTGCCAAGTGACACTGAAGGTGCTTCTGTCCCCCACCCCCCGTCTCCATTCCAGAGCTTTGCCCAGCTCTTCAGCTACAATAAAGAGATGGAGCTGTAACCTCAGTGTCCAGGTGGAAGCTGCAGCAAAGCCCACCCAGCAGCAGCACAGGTTGAGCTCCATGCCAAGGAGCCCACAGCCGTGGATGCCCACAGTGTGGGCAGGCAGGAGCCAGGCAGGGGCTGCTGTGACCAGCAGCGGGGCCTCGAGGACTGGGGAAGCCCATGCTGAGCGTCCCTGGGCTGAGGGCACATTTCCTTCCCTGGCATCATCTGGGCCTGGACCATCTCCAGGGACACAGCCTGACGAGAAATGTCAGCAGGCAGAACAAAGGTTTTGCTGAGCAGTGGCCCTTTGATGAAGCAAAATATTTACAACCAAGGCAGTCCATTGCTACACTTGAGGGTCCACTTTGGGGGTACAGCTGAGGCCATGAGGTCACAGCAGGCTCAGGGGTCACAGCAGGCTGAGGTCACAGTTGGCTCTGAGGTCACAGAGGTGCCAGACCCGGTGGTTGCACAGCAGCACAAGGAGCGAGCAGTCAGTGCTTGAGCACAACTGTTGCGGCAGCAGCAGCGGCGGTGGCAGCAGTGGTGCTGACATTGGGACAGCGGTGTCAGGACAGCGGTGGCAGCAAGAGCTGCGGGACTGGCAGAGGGCAAGGCACCATGGCCCTTGCTCTGCGCCTCTTCCTCCTGCTCCTCCTGGCCGTGGCCCTGCCTGCCAGGGCTGCCCAGGCTGCTCCGCTGCAAGGGTGGCGAGCAGGTGAGCCGGCAGCCTGGCTCCCCTTTCCCAGGACAGCACTCCCTGCTCCCCGGGAAGTGCTGGCAATGGTTTTCCCCAGGCCTTTAGGGAAGGTTTCCTCTGGGGGAGGGAGAGAGCCCCCATGGGCCCTGTGCTGCCCCTGTTGCCTCTCCTGGGATGTGTCACAGGGCCTGCAAAGAGGGTGGAGAGTGACCAGGAGCCAGCCCAGAGCTGCCCAGGCCCCTGTGCAGCTTTGGCCTTGTGCATTCACATCTGGCCCCCACGGACTTTCCTGACCCCCTTGCAGTGCCCATTTCCCGGAGGCAGAAGGGGATGCCAGTGCATCATGGAAATGGGACTGGTCTTTGCTCCCTTCTAGATTTGGATCGAGACTTTGATGATTTAGAATTGTTGTTGAATGATATTCGGAATGTCTTGAAGAATGCTGGAGGCAAGTTCTGAATTTCCCTTTCAAGTGACATATTAATCACTATCCAAGTGGCAAGAGCTCGTTCATCTGCCATTTTCGTTAGAGGTTAAGTCAGGGCAGAAGGGTTCTGAAAACCTTACCCTGCACCCTTCTGGAGCCCTGAGTGATCCCACAGGATCACTGTCAGTGGGAGGAAGGAGCATTTAGCTGTCCATCCTCCTCCCATGTGCAATGTCAATGTGTCCTTCCGTGCAGTCTGTGCAGTCACCGAGAAGAGCAGAGAGGGAAGGGGGCGGGCCCACAGTTGTGCCCCGGGGCTGAGCCTTCCACACCCTGAGGATCTCCTACAGTGCCACGGGTGATGTTCTGTCCTGCCTTTCTTTGCAGCTGAACCTCTTGGTGAAGGTGATCTGGCTTCCCAACCCATGTCCACAACTGAGCCTCTGGGACATGGTGAGGGTAAGTCAAGGCCTTTCCCCTGGGAGAGCTGCCAGCTCAGAGCCCAAAGCTCGGCCAGGGGGGCATCGCTGCAGGTGCCAGGACAGAGCCATGCACGTGTGTGCCCTTGCCCTGTGCGATCCCCTCACCGCTCCTGCTGCTCAGTGGTGTCCGTGGAGCTGAGTAGAGGCGGCAGAAGCTTCTGTGGTTGTTGTCTTACAGACGTGCCTGCAGGGAGGACTTTTCCTCATCCTTCCTTCATTCCTACACAGAAGCCTGCCTCCCATCGCAGGGGTGAGTAGTGTGTCCCTGCTGACCCCACAGGCTGAGCCCTGCTTCTGTGGGATCCATTAATGGGAAAAGGAAACATGTTTTTCTAAGGTCCTCTAAAAGGAAAGAACAAAGCTGCAGGACAGAAGAAAGCCCATGAGTCATCTGAACACATGAGGCAAAGGACGAAGGAAATGCAGCAGGCAGCACAAGGTGGGTGCATTTCCCTCAGCCTTGTCCTGGGGCTCAGCAGCCAGGGCTTTGGCTGCACATCTGGACACGCCGTGCCCGGCACAGTGGGAAGGGATCCATGGCAGCCTCGCTGCCCCGCTGCTGCTTCCATGCCCTGCAGGGCTGTTTGCCAGCCTGGCCTGGCTGCAGCTTCTCCCCAGCCACTGCAGGGTTGAATGTGGCATCAGTTGACAGGCAGCCCAAACTGCACAACACACCTCAGATCCCCTGCAATTTCCCATCTCCAAGCAAATCAGATGGGGCATCTGTTTGGAGTAGAGAGGGCCCTGGCCTAACCAAAAATTTTATAGGGATTTCCTGATTCTTAACC
Organism: Zonotrichia albicollis; assembly: GCF_047830755.1. Lineage (NCBI taxonomy): Eukaryota > Metazoa > Chordata > Aves > Passeriformes > Passerellidae > Zonotrichia > Zonotrichia albicollis. The sequence continues at coordinate 1,421,931 of NC_133827.1, read as the reverse complement.
ATGTCTTTGACAAGCATTTGCTCCTGAAGATGCCCCATCCTCAATGGGGAACAGCCCCACCTGACCCAGCTGTACCTCATCCTTTCTCCATAAGCAGATGGAGAGGCTGTGTGGAAGGAAGGCTGTGCATTTCTCGGAGGAAGCAGTGGCTCATTGGCAGCCTCTGCTGCGGAAAGGGAGGCGATGCCAGGCACAGCCACAGGAGGTAATTGCTGTGCCTCTGGGCCTGAGCCCTGCTAAGGCTTGAGCTGCCCTCTCTGCTGCTTGGCACTGCGGGCACAGCCCGGACAAGACGGGCACAGCCCAGAGGAATTGTCCCGAGCAGGCTCAGGGCACTCGGGTAGTGAGCTGTCCTGCTGGGCTCCCTCCGTGGGAGACACGTCCCGAAACCTGGGAGCGGCTGCACGGGGTGCCCATGGTGGGGAAAGGGCAGAGGGGGAGAGCAAGGCTCCAGTGTGTCCTGAGAGGGCTTGGCCATGTGCCCTTGGGATGGGGAAGGGGTCCCAAGGCAAAGAGGGATGGAGAGACAGAAGAAGGTGGGAAAGGCAGGAGAAAGGGCAGGAGAGTCAGACGGACAGGGGGATAGCTGTGGCACTGCCTGATGAAGTTTTCCCCAGGCATTTAGCAAGAATTGCAGCTGTGGGAGTGAGAGCACCCAGGGTCCTGAGCTGCTTCAGCCGCCCCACCAGGGATGATCCACAGGGCATGCAAAGAGGGTGTAGAGTGACCAGGAGCCTGCCCAAAGCTCCCCAGGCCCCTGTGCAGCTTTGGCCTTGTCCATTGACATCTGGCTCCCACAGCCTTACCCGACCCCCTTGCAGTGCCCATTTCCCAGGGGCAGACGGGGATCTCTGCATGCCCTGAAAAATGTTCTCTTCTGTGCTCCATTTTAGATGAGGTGTCTGGAAAGGCTTCTCCATTAGATGGGGGGCATAAAGTTTTGAAGCCTTTGGAACCTCCTGCAGGTATGTTCTCACTCTCCCACCAAGGAATAATTGTTGACAACCTGGCAGGAACCTGGTTACAGAAGCTTCTGTGGCTGTTGTGTTACAGATGTGTCTGCAGGGAGGACTTTTCCTGTTCCTTTGCTGGTTCCTTCACCGAAGCCAGGCTCCCATCGCAGAGGTGAGTAGTGTGTCCCTGCTGACCCCACAGGCTGAATTCTGCTTTTGTGGTATCCATTCATAGGAAATCAAACCATGTTTTTCGAAGGTCCTCCAACAGGAAACTACAAATCTACAGGACAGAAGAAAGCTCATGAGCCATCTGAATACATGAGGCAAAGGACAAAGGAAATGCAGCAGGCAGGACAAGGTGGGTGCATTTCCCAGAGCCCTGTCCTGGGGCTCAGCAGCCGGGGGCTTTGGCTGCACATCAGGACACGCTGTGCCCGGCACAGCGGGATGGGATCCATGGCAGTCTCGCTGCCCCGCTGCTGCTTCCATGCCCTGCAGGGCTGTTTGCCAGCCTGGCCTGGCTGCAGCTTCTCCCCAGCCTCTGCAGGAAGGCATTGGGCATCAGCTGCCACGCAGCCCAAACAGCAGCACGGACCTCAGATCCCCTGGGATGTCCCTGTTGCCAGTCAAATCAGAAGGGGCAGCTGTTTCGAGTAGAGAGGGCCTTGGCCTAACCAAAAATTTTATAGGGATTTCTTGCTTCTTAACCATGTCTGTGACAAGCATTGCCTCCTGAAGATGCCCCATCCTCAATGGGGAACAGCCCCACCTGACCCAGCTGTACCTCATCCTTTCTCCAGAAGCCAATGGACAGGCTGTGATGAAGGCTTAGTTTCCTGGAGGAAACTGTGGCTCATTGGCAGCCTCTGCTGCGGAAAGGGAGGCTGATGCCAGGCACAGCCACAGGAGGTAATTGCTGTGCCTCTGGGCCTGAGCCCTGCTGAGGCTTCAGCTGCCCTCTCTGCTGCTTGGCACTGCGGGCACAGCCCGGACAAGATGGGCACAGCCCAGAGGAATTGACCCGAGCAGGCTCAGGGCACTCGGCTACTGAGCTGTCCTGCTGGGCTCCCTCCATGGGAGACATGTCCCGAAACCTGGGAGCGGCTGCACGGGGTGCCCATGGTGGGGAAAGGGCAGAGGGGAAGAGCAAGGCTCCAGTGTGTCCTGAGAGGGCTTGGCCATGTGCCCTTGGGATGGGGAAGGGGTCCCAAGGCAAAGAGAGATGGAGAGATAGAAGAAGGTGGGAAAGGCAGGAGAAAGGGCAGGAGAGTCAGACTGACAGGGGGACAGCTGTGGCACTGCCTGATGCACTTTTCCCCGGGGCTTTAGCAAGAGTTGCAGCTGTGGGTATGAGAGCCCACAGGGCCCTGGGCTGCTTCAGCTGCCCCACCAAGGGTGTCGCACAGGGCATGGAAAGAGGGTGCAGAGTGACCAGGAGTCTGCCCAGAGCTCCCCAGGCCTCTGTGCAGCTTTGGCCATGTCCATTGACATCTGGCTCCCACAGCCTTACCCGACCCCCTTGCAGTGCTCATTTCCCAGAGGCAGACGGGGATCCCAGCATGCCCTGAAAAATGTTCTCATCTCTGCTCTGTTCTAGATGAGCTTGCTAGGAAGATTTCTCCATTGGATTGGCTGAATAAAGTTTTGAAGCCTTTGGAATCTCCTGCAGGTATGTTCTCACTCTCCCACTAAGGAATAATTGTTGACAACCTGGCAGGAACCTGGTTACAGAAGCTTCTGTGGCTGTTGTGTTACAGATGTGTCTGCAGGGAGGACATTTCCTGTTCCTTTGCTGGTTCCTTCACCAAAGCCAGGCTTCCATCCCAGGGGTGAGTAGTGCGTCCCTGCTGACCCCACAGGCTGAGACCTTCTTCTGTGGGATCCATTCATAGGAAATGGAACCACTTTCTTTTAAGGTCCTCTGAGAGGGAAGAACAAAGCCACAGGGCACAAGAAAGCGCATGAGCCAGATAACATGGTGACGGAACTGCACAAAGGGAATGGTGAGAGCATTTCCCTCAGCCTTGTCCTGGTGTTCAGCAGCCGGGGGCTTTGGCTGCACATCTGGACACGCCGTGCCCGGCACAGCGGGAAGGGATCCATGGCAGCCTCGCTGCCCTGCTGGTGCATCCACGCCCTGCAGGGCTGTTTCCCAGGCTGGCCTGGCTGCAGCTTCTCCCCAGCCTCTGCAGGAAGGCATTTGGCATCAGCTGCCATGCAGCCCAAACTTCACCATGGATCCCCTGCATTTTCCCGGTGTCTGAGCACATCCTGAGGTGTGGCTGCTTGGCAGAGGGAGGGCCATAGGAAGCCCCAGAGGCCTGTGGGGATCAGGATTTTCCTGATTCTTATCCATGTTGTGGACAAGTATTGCCTTCTGAAGAGGCAACCACCTGGATGAGCAATGATTCCATCTGATCCCACCAAGCCTCTTCCTTTCTCAAGGGATGGACAGAGAGGCTCTATGGAAGGGGGCATTTCCTGCAGGAAGGAGGCAGATGCCAGGCACAGCCACAGGAGGTAATTGCTGTGCCTCTGGGCCTGAGCCCTGCTGAGGCTTCAGCTGCCCTCTCTGCTGCTCGGCACTGCAGGCACAGCCCACACAAGATGGGCACAGCCCAGAGGAATTATCCCAAGCAGGCTCAGGGCACTCGGGTACTGAGCTGTCCTGCTGGGCTCCCTCCGTGGGAGACACGTCCCGAAACCTGGGAGCGGCTGCACGGGGTGCCCATGGTGGGGAAAGGGCAGAGGGGGAGAGCAAGGCTCCAGTGGGTCCTGAGAGGGCCTGGCCATGTGCCTCTTGGGCTGTGGGAGCTGTTCCATGGGCAGGTGGGCAAGCAGGAGGGAGGGACGGAGGTTGGGAGCAACAGCTGTGGCACTGCAGATTTCCCCAAGCATTTAGTGAGGCTTTCCTGTATGGGAGGGAGAGAGCCCCAGGGCCCTGGGCTGCTCCAGCTGCCCCTCCACGCATGTTGCACAGCACCTGCAAAGAGCGTGGAGAGTGACCAGGATGCACAGGCTCCCACAGCCTTACCCCATCCCCTTGCAGTGCCCAATTCCCCAAGGGAGAAGGGGATCCCAGCACACAATGGAAATGGTTCTGTAGCATCTGTGCTCCCTTCTCAACTGGCATGTGACTTGGATTAGTTGGAAATGCTGGTGAATGGTACTTTGAAGACCTTGCCACATGTTGAAGGCAAGTTCTCAATGTACCTTTCCTGACAGAATAATCGGTGGCAGTGTGGCAAGGGCTTACTCATGAGCCAGTTCCCTTAAATTTCACTGAAGGTTTATCAGTTCTGGAAACCTTACCCTGCTCTCTTCTGGAGCCCTGAGTGATCCCACAGGATCACTGTCAGTGGGAGGAAGGAGTATTTATCTGTCCATCCTCCTCCTGTGTGCAATGCCACTGTGTCCTTCTGTGTGCTCTGTGCAGCCACAGAGAAGAGCAGAGAGGGAAGGGGCTGGGCCCAGGGCTGTGCCCCAGGGCTGAGCCTTTCTCAGCTCCTTTGCTGCCCGCAGGGAGCCTGAGCTGCTCCTGCTGCCACTGCCAAGCCCTGGCCCTGCCTGGGGCTGGGTTTGGAGCTGCAGCAGCTCCAGGGAGTCCTTTCTGCCCCAACTACCCCACATGGGGCTCCTTCCAACCCAGTGTGGGGCCACTGAAGGCATGAGGTCCCCCTGGCCCTGCTCCTGAGTGGAAGGCAGAGCCAAGGCAGTGCTTTGGAGGGCACCAATCACCCAGGTGCCCTCACTGCCACTCGGGCCTGAAGGAGAATCTTCAGCAGTGCCATTGGAGATGTTGTGTCCTGCCTTTCGTTGCAGCTGAGTTTGTTGCTAAAGGTGATCTGGCTTCCCAGCCCACGTTCAGGATTGAGCCTCTGAGAGATGGTGAGGGTAGGTCAAGGCCTTTCCCCTGGGAGAGCTGCCAGCTCAGAGCCCAAAGCTCGGCCAGGGGGGCATCGCTGCAGGTGCCAGGACACAGCCATGCTCGTGTGTTCCCCCCCTGCACGATCCACTCACACTTTGTGCTCAGCACTGGCAGCTGTTTGGAGGAGGGTGGGCCCTGGCCCAGCTGAAAAAGACCAGATGATTTGTTGAGTTTACCCGATTTTACATAAGCATGACGTCCTGAAGATGCCATCAAAGTAATGGAGAATCGTTCCATCTGTTAAGGTGTAATTTTTGTTTCTCCAATGATGGGCCAAAAGGCAGGACAGAAGGAGGTGTTTCCGCAACGAAGCAGAGGCCAATTGGCAGCCCCTGCTGCAGGAAGGAAGGCCAAGCCAAACACAGGCATGGGCATGGGCACAGGCTCAGAAGGTAATTGCTGTGCTGGGCTCAGCAGGGCTGGGTGGCTGCAGTTCTTCCACTGGGGCCTGCCCTTGCACGGCCTAACCGCAGCCAAAGCTGGAGGTGCCTCTTGAGGCCTGGAGGCCTCTGGAGCTCATTCAGAGCCCCGGGGAAAAGGGCACTCGTGCACAAACCTCCCTCCCGCTGCAGCTGCTCTGGAGCTGGCCCTGAGTGCCCAGAGGCCCAAGGCACAGGAGCAGCCCCGAGCAGGAGCCCTGGCACGAGCCCAGGGCCAGAGCCAGCCTTGGCTCCCGACTGGGCAGGGGCTGCACTGGGTCCTGACAGGGCCTGACTCTGTGCCCTGGGGCTGGGGGAGCTGTCACGGGGCAGGGAGGGCCAGGGCTGGCAGTGACTGCTCAGGGATGGCTTTGGCCCGTGTCCCTCCAAGCAGCCACTGCCCAAGCAGCTGCACTGCCCCCGGGCTCTCCTCCCGGCCTGCTGGGCTTTGTTGGGTGGCACAGCCTGTGCCAAGGGGCGGCAAGTTGCCTGCAGGCCCCAGCTCTGGGGGAAACGGAGAACGTCCTGCCTGCATCCACCGTGCTGCCAGCTCAGCACTGCAGCACAGCACGGGCTGATGCTCCCCATTGCTCCCACAGGTGCAGCTGGAACCCCAGCACATGTTCCTGATGCCCAGAAGGGCCTTGGAAGGGGTTTCTGTCAGGGAACAGGCTTCTGGCTAGGGTTACTGGCAGGCCTGCTTGTCTTGGAGCTGATCTTCATCTATTGCTCTGTCCAAATTTGGACTGGCTGGAAGAGAAAAGGGTGAGTGTTTAGTTCACCTTTCCCTCAAACAGCTTCTTTTGAAAGTCTACTGTACATAGGAAACATTCCCAGTGAGGCTGCAGTGTAGGTGTGGCCAGTCCATGATTGTCCAAAGAACTCTACTGAGAGTTCTGCTGCTGCCTAGAGCTTTTATTGGCCTCCTCATTGCTGGGCCTTGTCCTGGGGGGCCCGTTGGGGCTGCAGCCAGTGCTGGCTCCCACTAAGGCTGCCTGGCCAAGAGCAGCCCCAGGGGCACAGGGCAGAGGCAAAGCACGGTGGGGAGGAGAAAGAGCAGGGACAAGATTGCCCTTGAAAGGCAGAGACGCTCTGGGGGCCGCTCCTGGCCACGGAGCCTGCCCAGAGCTTTGTCCTGCTCACTGGGGCCTTGAGGGGCAGCTGTGCAGCTGGGCCAAGCTCTGCCAGCAGCTCCAGCCATGCTGGGGAGCCTTGCCAGCTCTGGGCCCTGCTGTGCAGGAGGCTCCCTGTGTGCCACTGGCACCTGGGGCCTCAGCCACCTCTTCTATCCACAGTTCCACCTCTGGACAAGAGGTGTAAGATGGTGGCTGCACCTCACACCTAAACAGCGGGAGCAGCTCCTCCAGCAGTAAGAAGGTCCTGGGCATCCCTGTCAAGAGTTTTGAGCTGAAGACTCCAGAACAGCAATCAACACTGAAATCTCCTATTCGCCTGGAGATCGCACTGCCACCTCCTCTCCCCATGTGTATCCCCAGGCTACTTTAATTTCTTTTTTGATTATCCTCTGTCCCGCCCCGACTCCTTCTATAGACCCCAGCAGCAGCCCAGCACCCTCCAGCCCCTCCTGAGACTAACATGTCCCTTCCTCTGCCCCTGAGCCCCCTGGGCCTGCCCTCTAAACAGCAATGAAGTTAACCCTGCTCTCTGCCAGGCTAGGTGATGGCCCCTTCTGTTGTTGCACTAAAGGCAAGGTGCTGTCACCCCAGTGTTTGGGTGGCAGCAGCAGCAAAGCCCAGCCGGCAGCAGCACTGGCTGAGCTCCGTGGCCAGGAGCAGCCATGGATGCCCACGCTGTGGGCAGGCAGGAGCCAGGCAGGGGCTGCTGTGACCAGCGGCGGGGTCCTGAGGGCTGGGGGAGCCCAGGGGGCAGGCAGCAGCATGGGGCTCCTGAGAAAAAGCAACCCCATTTGCTTAATTTTTCACTTTTAAATATTAGAAATTTGTAGAAATATTTCAAAATCGTTTTTCTGTAGAGACACATCCCCAAATATTTCTTCCCAATTCCTATAGTAGTTTAAGATTTTTCTAAGTAGTTTTAGAATCCAAAAAATGACCTCATTTTGGCTTCACTTTGCATTTTTAGAAATATTTAGAAATATCTCTTGTAGAGAGAAATCCCCGTATGTTTCATTACTTTTTCCACAACACATCTGTATTTTTGAAACTGGTTTTAGAGGTCTGGAAAATATTTCCCCCTTTTACAATAAAAAATAAAATTGCATTTCAGTGGTAATCTTTATTCTAGGAAGAAGTAAGACCCCTTCAGCCAACCAGCCTGCTGCAGAGGCTCTTTTCCTGCAAGAGCTTTGTACCTAGTCACAACCAACATACATAAAACTTTTTCCCAGGTATTTCCTGGGATTTTTGACAGGCTCCCGTCTTAGTCTTCTCAGAAAAACTTTGAGCACAGTGGGAATGTCTTCAAGTTGCCATCTTTGTTTGCTTCTGGTGGAACTCCCTCAGTTCTAGAGCAGGGCCTTCTCTCAGCTTCCTGCTGGCCCCGGGCTCTCCTCCCGGCCTGCTGGGCTTGGTTGGGTGGCACAGCCTATGACGTTGCTCCCACGTGTGACTGAGGGCACAGAACCTATCCATCCTGTCTACAAAAACATTTATCACTGAAAGACACCAGGTTTCTGAAATAATTTGGGGAAAGGCTTGGTCATGAAGCTTCCCCAACAAAGGTGGGGCTTTCGAGGTGATATCAGCACATCTTTCAGGGTGGGCAGGTGCCTTACTGTGCAGAGAACTGTCTCCCAACCCACTGGGCCTGAGGGACATTTACTCTACCACAATGCCAAGGTTTCAGCTGCGGCAGGAGGAGCTGTGCTGAGTGAGAAGCTGAATCAGCAGCTTCAGAGTGCTCAGAAAGTCCTCACAAATAGGTCCCTGTCAGTGGGGATATGGATCATTCCTCTTGGGTTCAGGTGCAAACCGGGCATTTTGAGTAACATTTGCAGCCTGTACTGGCTCCCTCAGGCCTTACACAGCCCAAGGCAGCAAAGGAAACTTGGAAAGAAGCATTAATTCCATAAAAGTGGTGTTGGGAAAGCAGGAGATAGCAAAGCACTGCTGAAAGCACACAGTGTATATGATGTAAATTATTCTTCGTTGATATACTGCAAAATATTGTTCTAATGGTGGGAGGGAAAAGAAATAATGATCAGTTATCTCATTAATAATGTTCATTTTCTCTTCCAGTATGGCCAGCAGGTTGAGTTTATTATTAAGCATGACAGTTGGGCTTTAATATCTCAGCTGTAGATTCCAGTCACAGCAGTCTAGTTTAATAATTGGGTTTCTTTCTCCCTCATTTTGACTATAGCATACTTATAGCAAATAATAAAATTCATCATAGCACAAAAATAATCCATTTGAAACCTCACCAAAAATGACAGCACAACAGAGCTCTGCTTAGCATTTAGTGGAGAATTCAGAACAGTTTCTTGGAAAACCAGGAACAGCTTCTCTGATAATTCAACAGCCACCATGTGAACATAGACACTCAGTGAAAGCCAAGAGGGCTTCAGGTGAGCCAAGGCAGTGTTGAATGGGCTGCTGTCACTAAAAAAGCGCATTCAAACTTCACCGGAAATTCCCTCTGAAAATGCAAATTCATATGTGGTTCTTTAGCTATAGGTAGTTCATCCAAGCCATGGCAGTTTACCAGCACTGGCAGAAAGTTGTTTTAACACTGCAACATCAAACTGTTCTGGAGACTTCACAGTCTGCCTTGGAATGGCTGTAGGTGCCAAGTGGACACAGCTTCTGCTGTGAGGAACTTAAAATCCTCCTTACTGCTCTTCCAGATTCTTTAAAGATAAGGTTTATCTTCCAGCATGAGCACAGCTCTGCATAAGCTCATTGACCCCAAAACCTATAGGCACCAAGGCACCCAGCAGAAATCCTGCACATTCCCACGATGCCAGAGAGAAATGGGGCTTATTCTAGGACTGACAAATAGGCAAGATTTTGAGGGGTGAGAGTGGAATGAAAGTAGAAAACTTGAGAAAAGCCTGGTGTTTATAGTTTTGGGAGAAAGGGCAGCAGAACTGTAAGCTGTGTGCTCACCATCTCCTCCTCCAGGTGCACACAGGGATGGAGCAGCCCCAGTGAGTGGTTTCAGGCATTGAAACCACTGTAGACTTGGAATCAATTCACAAGTGAAAATAAAGACAGAAGAATCACAGAATCCCAGACTGGTTTAGGCTGGAGGGACCTCAAAGCCCACCCAGTGCCACCCCTGCCATGGCAGGGACACCTCCCACTGTCCCAGGCTGCTCCAAGCCCCAGTGTCCAGCCTGGCCCTGGGCACTGCCAGGGATCCAGGGGCAGCCACAGCTGCTCTGGGCACCCTGTGCCAGGGCCTGCCCACCCTCACAGGGAGGAATTTCTTCTTAACATCTGACCAAGTACCTGGTTACACAGACACCAGGAACTGTCTCACTCTGCAGCAGGCTGCAGTCAATGTCTGCTGAAATGTGACACACAGAATCCACCACAGGTTCCTCCTGCACACATTGCCTGCACTCCTCTCAGGACACAGCTCTCACAACCAGTCCCAGAGTGCTCCTGCTGCCCAGGAGGAGATGGGAAAGGGCTGAGCCCTGGCTGCAGCCTTGGCAAGAGCTCAGCAAGAGCCATCGGTGTCACCGCAGCCTGAGAGACAGAACAGGGAGAGAATTTCTATTTGCCCTTTGAAGCTGAGAAGGGACCAGTTTGTGTCTGAACAGCATTCCTTCACGCCTCCCCATATTATCTAAAAGTAGGAGACTTAGCAATTAAGCAACCCTCAGATGAATAATTGAGGAAAGCTAAAGACTGGAAAGATACCAAAGGCTTCCCTCACAGGACTGCAGAGTGATGCATTGCTTTGCAACTGCAGATGAACCAGGCCACAACCAACCTCATCCTCTGGCCACTATTTAAGAGCCAGGAGGAAAAGACTGAAAGCAAGAAAACACCAGCTTACTACAAGTTTTGCCCTGAAACTCCATTGGCACAGGAGCCCCAGGCTTTCCTGCATGATGCTTTGTGACTCCTAGATGCTGTTACAGCCACGCTCAGCTGCTGCACAGCCCATGCCTCGTTCACTTGAGCATCCTGAGCCTGGGAACACCAGAGAGTATTATCAGAGCACAGGGAATGCTGCTCTAATTGTTGGTATGCAATGTTATGTGGATAAATGATCATCTGGGGAAAGAAACATGGTGTATGTACAGATAATCTACTTAGAATTTGTTGTAAATAAATCATATTGAATATTAAAACTATTCCCTATTCTCACGTTAAAATAACTCCTCAGTATTTTCATCTGATCTTACCAGAAATGAGGAAGCTGGACTTTGCTGTCCCCCTCTCCCATTCTTACCTCTTGCACTGCCAGGAAAGCGCTAAATAGATGAATTGCCAGCTCCCTGCAGCAGAGAGCTGATCTTCTGGGCCCTGTGACACACAGATGAGGGAGTCAAACCACAGAGGTCTTTGGAGGCTAAAATCCTGTGTCTCTGTGGTGCTCACAGCAGCTGGTGCCAGGCAAGAGGTGAGCAGCTGCACAGGTGACCCGAGGGCTGTGGGGAGTTGGAAATCCCACATATTTTGTTCGTGTGTCAAATCTGGGCTCTGTTTCCTGTGCTCACCCCATAAACTCCATAGGTGAACTCACTAAAAATGGCATCCCAGAGATCCCTGCAGACCAACTAAGTGCAGATACCAGGTCAAAGACTGGACTCACTTACCTTGGAGATTCTTTCCAGCTTTTGTGTTGCCTGACTCTATAAACTGAAGCTGGTCTTTTGCTCATACGGCATTTTTGTCATAGCTTCTGAATCAATCCCTTCAGAACATCAGCTGAACAAGTATTCCTTTCCAGGCAGCTTCTCACACAGTAGAGGGATGGGCAATAGAAACCACACAATTTTTTTTACAAAAGTGTATCTGTTCTTTTCTAGGACAATTTTGGAATCAAGTGCTGTAGCACAAACATGTTTTTTCAGGTTTACAATTGTCTCTCACCTTTACTGGTTCTGCAAAGCAAATTGGGTGCTGAATACCACTCACACATGAATTAGTGGCCAATTGGCCAAAATTCCTCTTTCTTGTCTCCAGCCCAGCTTTAGCCATGACTCTGCACACTCAGAAATCACAGGGCAATGGAACATTTGTCCTCTTAACAGCAGTAATGCAAGATGACTGCAGATGAAATTTTACATTCTAATTAATACTTGGTCCCCAGTGATGCTCATGAGTGTCCTGGCTGTTCAGAGGTGTCCCAGCTTCCTCAAACACAACTGCACCAGCCAGGACATCTCATTTCATGGCCCATGGCAGCAGAAACGCACTGCTACAAGGCTCTGAGGCCAGTGGGCCGCACTACAGAGCAGATAATCTCCAGCAGGGGTTGGAGGAAGAGTTCTGCTTTGAGCTCACCTGAAGATGATCAATAGCTGCGCCCACCAAATTTGTTTTGTCGTTGCCCATCAGAACTAAGGAGAAGAATTTCTCAGGAGCTCCTGCCAACCATTGTCGTGAGCTATTTGAACTCATGTCCTTGTCCCTTTCCCAGGTCTGCTGTGTGAGGAGCCACCTCCACAGTGCTGTCAGACACCCTGGGGCCACCAGCCCCTCGCTGGAAGGGTTCCAGCCAGGTACTGCCAGCTCTGCATGTGCTGGGGATGTCACCATCTGCACACACACCTCGTAAACGCCCTATAAACCCCCGGCACTGGAGTGGTGCGGGTGCATTACTGTCAAGTTATGTCACTGCTTCCATAATAATATTATTTCAGTGGGTTGTAAGTCAGGTATAAAACTCTCTTTGGGCTAAAACTTGGCATGTGCACATATGCAAACACACTCACACAGCCTGATTTCTGGGAAGGGGAGACACTGTGCATTACTCCTGTATTCTGCACACAGGCAGAGGGTATTCTCATGGGGAGAAGCTGCAGAGCACACATGAGGCCAGTGGGGGAAGGCAGAGACTGCTGGAAATGGGACGGCCACAAACCCACCCATCACTGCCATTGCAGCCTCCTTTCCATCCCCCAGCTCCGGGAAAGGGGGACGGCATCTTGTCTGCTCTTGGGCAAGGGTAGCGGAGGGTTACATGGTTTCCCAGCTCTGTCTGAAACTTGGAGAGTACAGGGACACTTCACAGTCCCCCTGCATAGGCTGCTTCAAAGGAGGAGTCCTTGGAAGCTCACCGGCACTAAACCCATCCTTTAAACAAGCTTTGCTTTGCAACAGTTTGGATGCTCCTTGACTGTTACTGCAAACTGCAGAGGGAAAACATGTTTGCAGTGCCAGGACTGTCCTGGGATGTTGTGTTGCTTCTGTAGAAGTTGGACTTTTCTGTTCCCCCTAGCATGTAATGGTTCTGCGCATGTTATCTTCTCCTTCCCTTGTACTGCCAGTTATCCCACCTCCTTCCCAGTTGCCTTGGAGACTAATGTATCCTTTCTCAAATCCCTCCCCGGTGCCCTGTCCGTCACTCGGCGCTCCCACCCTTCTCTCCAGAAACTTCCAGCTAGAGCGTTGAGTGATTGGTTCAGGGACCAGGGCCCCACTCTCAAGTTATCCCCATTGGGGTTCTCCCTAAGTCAATCTTTTGTATCCCGCTCCCCTCTAAAACTTTATTCGCCAGAGGGTCGACCCCTCCCCTGTCTCCCTCCCTCCTTACAAGCTGTTGCAAGCGTTTCCCCCCTTCCCTCTCGGGCTGTCGGTTCCCCTGGGACCCAGTGGACCTGGATTCCCCGCAGCTGGAGAGCGCTCTCTTTTTTCTGCTGGCTGCAGCCATAAGCCGTGCCACGTCCCACCGCAGGGTGTGGCTGCTGTCACAGCACAGGGCGTTTGCCTCAGGCGCTGTCCCGAGCCATGGAGATCGGGACAGTGCTGCCCTGCTGCTAGCGGTGCTGGATAGCTGGCCGGGCCGTCCGAGAAGGACAATCCTTGCCCAGCCTGACCGCTTCACTGGGACATGGCTGCTGTTAAAGAGTGTAAATCCCACTGCTCACAGAGGTCCTTCCTGCAGGGCCCTGCGAGCTTGGCACTACCACAGCAAGAAGAAATCTGCCACTGGAAGCTGCATCCAACAGTGCCTGCACAGTTAGTGGAAGAGGGGAGAGATTTTTAAGAAGCATAAAGAAAAGGGGAGCATAGAGAAAAAGGGAGCCTCCTGCTGTCTCTTGAAATCTCCCCCAGCCTGAACAAGCTTGTCAAAAGAAGGGGACCAGGACACCAGTTGGTTCATCATGGCCCTCAGGTCCGGTCCGGTCCCGGTCCCTCAGGTCCTTCAGGTCCAGTTTATTGAAAAAAGTATCAAACACTTATACAGAAAATAATAAGCTTATGAATATTCTGTAAGCCAAGCAATCTATTGGTTAAACTATACCATAAACTCTTCCTCATTCCTTAGGGCTTACATCTCCCTTTTCTCATGTCTCTTTCGCTGTTTTTTATCCTACTACAGCCAGGCCCAAGGACACTGCTTTCTATGCAGGTGCAGGACTTGGAATTAGCCACAGCTTTGTAATTTTCCATTCTCTAGCAGCTAAATTCCCAACATCTCCCCCGTTTTTTTGGTTTTTTAAAAAAAAAGTTCTATTGGCTAACTGTGTTACACTCTTTGCAACACAAAAATAGGCGATTCTAATAATTAAACAGTATTTTTAGCTAGCAAGGTTTCACTCTTACAAGGGATCTAAGCCAGGAAAACAAACCAAAAAGGCTATCACTAATTACAAGACGTGCTATACAACAGATACAAAAAGAATTCTATGTGCTACAAGGCTCAAACAAAACTCAGGTGTGCTAATATAACCCACAAAAATAAGCTAAAGGAGTAACATGTGCGCAGGTTTCATCTGCGTCAATTGTCTGGTAAGTTTGCTTTCTATTCTCAAACAGCAAATATACTTCAAACAGAAATGGCTGCACTCACAAATGCTTCTAATTGTCTCTTTTAACTAGAGTCTCTCTAATGTTCACAACAACACTTTGCACACAGGTCATAAAATAAACGCCTATCATAAAAGCATAAATCTATCTAACGTCACTTAAACTCAATAACATTTAGATTTAAAATACTTAAACTTAAAATATTTAAACCCAACAGAACTCAACATCACCTAAACTTAATTTTAATAAAAATCAGCTGGTTTTAAACTCTACATAACTTAAACTTATTTTAATCTTAACAGAAAACTTTTGGTCAACAAAAGTTTGTTTGTTTGCAATTATGATAAAAAGCAAGTGATATCCCAAATTGAATACCAAATGTTGTATGTTTTGCTAATCACATGCTTTTAAAAACCAAGCCTTTATTAACTAAAATTTGAAATTATTAATTATTTCAATTTTTTCATATTTTTATTATTATTTTATTTTATTATTATTCATTTCATTATTTATTATTATTTTATTTTATTATTTATTTTATATTTTATTATTTTATTTATATTATTGTTATGTTTTTTTAAGTGGCTTTGGAGTAGGAAGCACCACTTTAAAAAACAAAAATTTCCTTTGAAATTAAAGAAAGGAAACAATTCTTATTTAAAAACAATTATATAGCAATTCTATAAAGTGTCTTTTTGAGGAAATACATCAACAGATGTTTTCCTTGTGTAAAACAGACATTTCTTAGCTCAAATCTTTTTAACACAAATATTTAAAGTTTGTGTTCATGCATTACCTTCTATATCAATAATTCAATAAAACTTTTAATCTATACCTTTTAATCTATACCGAAACTATTTTTCTTTATTTAAAATGTGTATCACTCCTAATTTAGCTTTCAGGACTTGAGCTAAAACCATGTCATCAAAAAATTCTGGGTTTTTCATTTTTTAATTTTTCCTCTAAGTTCTTTTTTCATTGTGTGTATTTATTTTTAACTCCACAAGTCTATTATAAACGCTATATAAAATACATTTTCTCTTAAAAAACAGCAAAGCTACATTGCATACCACTGGAATAAAACACTGTTTAAGGTATAGCTGTAGAAAAACTCTTTTGAATTCAGTATTTGCTTTTACATTTATCACATCTAAACAAAGATTAAAAAATACAAAAAATACACTTATTACATTTCACTTTTACAACCACTTTAACTTGTTTTTAACATTTTTAAATTTTTCAAAATACAGTTTTGGAGTTTGATGTTCTACTAACTAAGTTATTTTGGGTTTCTGATGTCTAAAGTCTGTTAGAAAAAACAAAAGTTCCTTTTAACACTTAGGTGAGAAACGCTGGCGCAATGGTCCTTGGTGTCGTTTGTTTATTATCACTGGTCTCTTAATTGCAGTAGGAATCTTTCTTTTGTTGACAAGAGTCATATTTTTTACGGCTGTTTAACTGAAGCTTCGGAGCGGGTGAGCCCCCCCCGCGCTGGGCTCTGTTTCACAAGACGCGCCGGCAGGCTGGCTCCGCTGCAGCCACTGCTGGTCGGGGCGCTCCCCCCGCGGTTGCTCGGCTCGGCTTCCTCCGCGCTGGGTGCGGCGCGGCCCCCGCCTCTCTCGGCTCCCGCGGCGGCTCCCGCGGCGCTGGGCTCGGGCTTCCGCCGCGGCCCCCCGCGGCTGCGCTACCGCCGCTGCGCCCATGCCGAGTTTAGAGTAGGACAGCCTGGCAGGCGTCCCGAGCCGCGGCTACTGCTTTGCATTCAGAAATATGCTGAAGCAGTGTGTGGTGTATCACTTGCCATGGGTGGCTCAGTTTCTTTGCTGTTTTATCATCTTCTAACACTGCTTCCCACAGTATATTCCCAGATTTTCTCCGTTCTGAAAGTTCATAGACCGTATGGGGGTTAAGGAAAATTTCTTCAGCGTATCCGTAGGCTAATAACAAATTTATCCCCTTTATTTCTCGCCATTCCAGATACGTGGCTAATAACTTATATGCTGCTTGCCTTTTTCATACCTCTTTTTATTTTTCGCGAGCGCTCTTGCAGCTTTCCAGGCTCCGGCAGCATGTGGGTGGCTTGAGTCACCGATGTGAACCCCAAGGGTGCTTCAAAGGTCCGGCACCGTCTCGGCTGCATACGAGACCCAGCTCCAACTTCCTTGACCGTGGCGTGCTCTCTCACCCTTTTTCTTTTAGTCGAGACGAGGGGGGTCAGCGTTCAGGGTCACCATTATGTCGAAGGAAGGGGACCAGGACACCAGTTGGTTCATCAGAGGCCCCTCAGGTCCGGTCCGGTCCCGGTCCCTCAGGTCCATCTGGTCCAGTTTATTGAAAAAAGTATCAAACACTTATACAGCAAACAATAAGCTTATGAATATTCTGTAAGCCAAGCAATCTATTGGTTAAATTATAGCATTAACTCATCCTCATTCTTTAGGGGTTACATCTCTCTTTTCTCATGTCTCTTTCACTGTTTGTTATCACACTACAGCTAGGCCCAAGGACATGCTATCAACACAGGTGCAGGACTTGGAATTAGCCAAACTTTGGTACTTTTCCAGTCCTTAGCAGCTAAATTCCCAACACGCATGTCCCCCTCAAGTGACACCGCCGTACCCTGAAGGAAACGACAGACAATCGCCTCCCCTCAGGGACTCTCGCTGGCCTCAGTGGCATGCAGGGCTTCTGCCCTCCCTTCAGTGACACAGAAGGAACCGGCAATCTGCTGGGGAAGCCTCAAGTGTGCTCAGTGACCTCTGTGTGCCCTCAGCATTGGGACACCCACCTTTCCCTCAGTGCCCCTCACGTCCCATCAGCAAATCAATAGGCACCAGCCATCCTGTAGGTGACTCAGTGCGAGTGCAGTGGGTCATGGGGGCCAGGGGCCAGCAGCAGGCAGAAATCCATCAGAGCTGGGGAAAAGGCTCTGCTCTGCTTACAGGGTGGGCTGCCTCCTATGTAACCTGGTGCAGAGCATATGTCCAGGTCTGTCTCCCCGATCCCTTCGGCATGGTGGATGCAATAAACCTTTGCTGGAACACATCATACAAAGGCCCTTCCTGTCTTTGCTCTGCTGAGCTATCTGTGCTGTGTGTGTGTGCATGGACTTGAAATGGCTGCTCTTGTGGCCTTGCTCCAAGCGGCTTCTGAAGGAGATGCTTCAAAGAAGACTGCAGCATTTCTGCCACCCTGCCACGTGGAAAGAAAAACCTGCTGCGTGATTGCCCAGAGCTCTGGATATCTGTTCTTGTGTGAATGTAACTGTGAAGCCATGTTCTGTCAGGTCTGAATTCTGGACTCAGTCCAGGTCCAGTGCTGCAGCCAGGGGCACCAGCCTGCGCCTCACACGCCGCTCCCTTCCCTGGGCGGCGCAGGCTCTTCTCCAGGCTCCCGTGGGCCCCAGCCGGGTGCCCATGGAGCCCCGGCCCCGCAGGGCTGCAGGCCGCCACCATGGCTCCCCGGGCAGCAGCCGGCCCTCTGCCCCCTGCCCTCGGGAGCCCTTGGCCAGCGGCTGCTGGCCGCGCCTCAGGGCTGTGCGGGCAGGGGAGGCCGGGGCTGGGCGCAGGCAGCGCCCGGCCCAGGGGCTGAGCCCGCGCCAACCCTTCCCTCCTTCCGCTCTCTGCAGCTGGCAGAGGACAGGAGCCGAGCGGCCGAGCACCTGCGCCGGGCACTGCGCTACCTGGAGAGCCCACAGGAGCCCCTGCGAGAGGCGGCCGTCAGGTTCATGGGTGAGCCACGAGCCCGGGCTGCCCTTCCCCTCCCCGGCCTGGCCCGCCGCAGCTCGGCCCTGGCCCCGCCTGCTGCCCCGGCAGCGCCAGCCGGGCCCGGCGCCGTGGAGCCCTGATCCCTCAGTGCCCAATACTTGGTGTCAGCACCTTCATGGAGGGCACGGGCCCTCCAGGGGCTGCTGTCTGGATGCTGCCAGTGAGGGGCAGAGGCAGAGCTGGCAGCCAGGCAGGGCTGGCAGCTGTCCGGACCAAGGTGTCGTGACCGAGGCCCCCTTGACCCAGAGCTCTGGGCCCGCAGAGCTGCTGCCACCATGGGGACGGCAGCCGTGTCTCCTCCAGCAGGGCTGCGGAGTCGCTGCTGCCCCAGTGGCTCTGGACCCCACAGAAAGAGGACCAGAGCGGGCTCAGGAACGAGCACAAGAACAGCAAGTCTATTTTCAGCACTTGCATTGGCTGCTCCTTTAGGGTGCTTGCACCATACTCAGAGACACAGAAAACCTCTTTCTCCTCTGAGTTATCCCTGTCTATGCACTTTCCCAATGCACGGGATGTTACATGCTAACCTCAGACACACAAACAATGCTGCAACAAACTTTAAACTCAACTGTTTTTTTATTTCAGAAGGCATGAAAAACTTGCAGAAAAGTCCAAAGAGATATATTTGTGTCTCTGTAGAGTCCCTCTGGTCTGTGAAATGCAGTAGCTGTTGCTGCGTTTGTGCAGCTGCTGATTCCTGCAATGGAAAAATTCCTTTTCGGAAGGAGCAGAATTATCTGACAGGGACCCAGTGTTGCCAGCAGTTACTCCAGGTGCTCCAGCCATCAGCCCCTGCAGGATGGAGCACAGCCCCCAGTGCACGTGGGCTTTGGCTCCCTGTGGCACAGAAGCCCCCGGAGGCACAGGTCTCTGGGGCAGGAGACGGGCACCAGCGCTGCCAGGGCTCGGCGGGTGGCAGCTCTGCTTGGGCAGGGACTCTGCCCCAGCTGCTGATGTCAGTGCTACCCGGGCCCCAGGGCTCAGAGCAGCATTGGTGCCCAGGCCCACACATTCCTTGTGCAAGTCACACCCACAGGTTTAGGATGGCCACGGGCCGGGACGTGTCCCAAGGAGGCCGTGCCAGCTTCCCTGGAAGGCCCCGTGCCCTTCCCAGAACGGCTGCGTCGGCAGCCCTGGGGGCTCCTTCTGCTGCCCTGAGCCCGCAGAGCAGGGCAGCGTTTGCTGATGCTCTGAGCCCTTCCTAAAGATCCTGTGGGGCTGCCTTGGACACCTGGGGCCAGGCATTCCTTCCAGCCTGGGCCACTTTGGCTGGGCTGGGGGCGGCCCCAGGGCAGGCGGCAGTGGGTGCAAGGGCCCTTGCTGACACGCTGCAGCACGGTCACTGTGACATGGAACCGGGTGTCCAAGGGCCCTTTGTGACACATGGTGACAAAGGAGCTGGCGGTGACAAGAGCAGGCCACAGTGCTTGGAGCACGCGACGGGACAGGACGGGACAGAGCGGTGCCGTGAGGAGTCCCCGCACAGCGCGCTCATTCGTGTCCTACCCGGAGCTTATCCGAGGTGTTACTCCCAAAGGTGACCTTGTGGAAAGACTGCGGGCCTTGCTGATCTGTGGCCTTGCCGAGGTTCTCATTGCAGGAGCCTGCAAGGACAGACTGTGGGACTTGGTGACTGAGAATTTTTTGGAAGCATCTCCCATCTCTGCCGCAGGCGCCCTCGACTGCAAACCACAATACTTGACAGAAGACTCCTGTCCTTGTGGCAGGAGCCCTTGCGACCGAGTGCAAGACTTGCTATCCTGCAGCGTTCCTGCGGCTTCTCTCTTGAAGGTGGCTCTCAGGCACAACTGCAGGACTTGGTGACTTGGAGCATTTCCAAGGCATCTCTCCTGCAATTGGCCACAAATCCAATCAGAGATATGGAGCAGAGACTGCCGAGAGTGCCAAACTTGGCCTGGGTGGAGGAGGAGGAAGAAGGCCCTGGAGCTGCCCCAGCAGTGGAGGCCGAGGAGGTGGTGCCATTCCATCCACTGCAGGAGGGTGAGTAGCCCAAGGACAGGACGGAAGAGGGGCCGGGCAGACACCCCGCAGGGGCCGTGCTCCATCCCCTGGGCCATCCCAGGGCTCTCCCTGCCTGGGCAGCGCAGGGCTGGGCTGTGTTCTCCGGCCTCTGCCACAGCCCCTCAGCTCTGGCTGCGCTCGTTCTTTGCCAGATGCAGCCCTGGAGCACACACAGGAGCAGGAGTCCAGCTCTGGCCGCTTCCGCAGCACAGCGCAGGTACCTGCAGCCACCCCCACCTGGGCTGGGCCTGCTGTCCCTGCTCAGCCCAGCCCCGTGTGTGCAGCACTCCATGCAACCTCCCCGGATTCCTGCCCCTTCTTACATCTCATTTGCAAATTCACCAAGAGCTTTCAGTAGGAAGACACCAGCACTATGGGCACTGGGTTCAGAGCAAACTCTCAGCTCCTCAAACTTAAGACCAGTGTCACCCTGCTGCACTTGCTCGTGGAGAAGGGTGTTTTCAGGCCAGAACAAGTAAGCAGCTTGTGGCCAGGCTTCAATTCCCCCATGAATCACATGGCTTCTCGAGCCACGCCTGCTGGTCCCTGGGTGCCTTTGAGGCCATGGCAGTGCACTGGGAAGGGAAGCACTTTTCTGGGGAAGCTGGAAACTTTGCTCTATCTGGCAGCTTTCCAAGCCCCCTCATGCCATCTCCAAGTGCACTACCTCCCTGAGCTGTCTCCCAGCTCTCTGCCCTCTCACGTCCACAGCTCCTAGGACAGTGTCCGTGCCCTGTGCTGCTGCCTGGGCCCAGCCCGGCACGGCTCTGGGCTCCTGCCGGCCGGCTCCCCTGTCACAGCCCTGTGCCTTTCAGGTCCTCGAGTGCCTCGGCTTGAAGGAATGCAGTGACAGTGTTCTGGACATCCTGTCAGAGAACTTGCAGAGCGAGCAGAGGGAGAGGCGTCATTTGGCACTCCGAGGCTTCAGAGTGCTGGGCAAGAATGCCTTGATGGTGAGAAGGGGGCAGTGGCTGAAGCCGTGCAGGAAGCGTGGGGCTGGGCAACACAGTCGCTTGGCCTTGCCTGGCCTTCGGGCGCTGGGGCAGCTGCTCCCAGCTCTCCTGCCTCCCGCTTCAGCTGCCCCAGTGCTTTGGGACAGGCCTTTGGCCTCTGGGCCCTGCGGCAGCAGGGTGGCCTTTCACAAACTTGTGTTCCACACAGGCTGAAAAAATGCGGAGCCTGACTGAAAGGCTTGTGGAGCTCCTGCAAGAAAATGAAAGCAATGTGATCAGGATGAGCATTCTTCTACTGAGATATTTGCTGCTGGATAATGGTGCCCCAACACCCACCCCCATCGCCCTGCAGCTGGCTGAAGCGCTCCTGCCACTTTTTGACCATGTAAGGCTCTGTGCCCACAGCCACGGCCACTGGCTGCTGCCCGGACACTTGGTGCCCTGTGGAGATGAAGGCCTGTGCTCTGGGGGCCTGAAGCAGCTGATGCTGAGGTCTTTTGCCTTTTCTTTCATTCAGGATGATAGTCAGGTGCAGCTGAGCTCCATGTGTGTCTTCCAAGAGATGCTGGAGTTAGAAACAGAAGATGGAAGAAAGGCCTTGAAGGGCCACGTGCGCCAGAGCCTGGTCCCACTGTCCTTCCACTGCCATGATGGGAATAAGATTGTTGCTGAGGTAAGCACTTGTGGCCAGCTGCTCCCCCTGGGAGGGGGCTGGGCTGCCTCCTGCCCCAGCACCTTGCAGGCTGCAGCCTTGTCCTGGCTGTGACACTGGGATGCTCCTGTGCCCTGGCCTGTGGGGCCATCTGTGCCTCTGTGGTGCTCTCCAGGCCTCTCGGGAAACGCTGCATTCTGCAGCCAGATTCCTGAAAAGGAGGGATATTGAACAAATGCTCCAGGTGGATCAGACATGGAGGTTCGGCGAGAGCCTGGTAAGAGCCGCCGCAAATCCCCAGCCTCAGCCCGGAGAAGGCCCCTGAGGGCGGTGCTCAGTGTGTGGGCTGGCAGCTGTGCCCCTGCCCGCTGCTGCAGACAGAGGCTGCGCGGGCTCTTCTCCAGGCTCCCGTGGGCCCCAGCCAGGTGTCCATGGAGCCCCGGCCCGGCGGGGCTGCGGGGTGGCACCGCGGTTTCCCGGGCAGCAGCCGGCCCTCTGCCCCCTGCCCTCGGGAGCCCTTGGCCAGCGGCTGCTGGCCGCGCCTCAGGGCTGCGCGGCCAGGGGAGGCCGGGGCTGGGCGCAAGCAGCGCCCGGCCCAGGGGCTGAGCCTGCGCCAACCCTTCCCTCCTGCCGCTCTCTGCGGCTGGCACAGGACAGGAGCAGAGCGGCTGAGCACCTGCACCAGGCCCTGCGCTACCTGCGGAGCCCACAGGAGCCCCTGCGAGAGGCGGTCGTCAGGTTCATGGGTGAGCCACGAGCCCGGGCTCCCTCCCCGGCCCGGCCCGGCCCGCCGCAGCTCGGCCCCAGCCCCGCCTGCTGCCCCGGCAGCGCCAGCCGCGCCTGGCGCCGTGGCGCCCCGCCCGGCCTGGGCGTTGCTGCTGCCTCCCTCTGGCAGCCGTGCCCTGGGGCGGCAGCGTGCGGCAAAGGCCGGGCTGAGCCCTGCCGGGCCAGCAGCCCGTGTGGCCACAGCGCCGGCAGCGCCGCTGGCAGGGAGCTGTGCCGCTGGGGCCGTGACAGGCTCTGTGTTCACAGGCATGGCCGGGCGGCACCTGAGGGGGAAGAAGGAAGAGCTGCAGCTGATCTGCACTGGTGAGTGAGGGCAGCGGGCTGACAGCGGGGGCTGCCGGGGGGAGTTGCAAGCCCTCTCCCGGCTGCGGAGGGCTCTGCTCCCGTGGGCAGAGCCCACGGAGCTTTCAGGGCCACATGGGGAATTTGTGGCCAGCAGCTTCGGGCTGATCCCCTTGCTCCCTGCTCCCTCCTGGCCATGGCAAGAGCCAGCTGGGATGGCCCTTGCAGGGGCCTCTCCTCGGCTTCCCGCAGATCCAGGACATGATCATGGCTCTGTTCCTCTCTCTTGCAGCCCTGGAAGAAATGGCATATGACAGCAGTCCTGCCATCAGAAATCTGTCAGCTGAAGCTGGGTTCGTTCTGCAGGCTGTACAGAGGGCTCCCTACTCCACGTGGCGTAAGCTGCGAGATGAGTTCCGCAGCGCATGGAAGAAACAGCCTCGCCCGTGCCATAGAGCCTTGATGTTCTGCTGGAGCTCTGTGTAAAGTTGATCTGGAAGAGTCTTGTCTGCTGGGGCCACTTGAGCCAGCAGGGATTTTCTTTTTATTCAAGATTTTTGTGTTCATATTTTAATTTTTCTATTGTATGTAAATAAAAATATGTATAGTAGACAGACTCCCAGGATCTTTTCCATGCGAGGATCGGCAGGGCTTAGGGGAGGAGGATGAAAAGGGTGCTTGCACTCAGCCAGCTGCCCAGGAGTGCAGTGCTGCAGGGGAAATGGCCAGAAGCCCCTTGGCCTTTGGTGGTTCTGCTGAAGCCTTTGTGCTGCCCACAGAGCGGCTGGGCAGGGGCCGGAGCTGCGGGGATCCCTGCCAGAGCGGTGCCTGGAGATGGCCACAAGCCCTGTGCCAGGCAGGAAGCGCCAGCCGTGTCCTCCTGCCCATGTGCTGCTGGCTGCCTTGCTGAGGGCTCCCAGGTGCCTCTGGACGGGGCTGCTCTGGAGCTGCTGTGGGGCTGGGACGCTGGCAAGCCCTGAGCAATGGGCTGTCAGAGGCCACAAGCAGCCTCCTGGCAGCCGCCTTGATCCTGACAGAGTTGACTTGCAACACGCATCCTGGGCACTGTGGAACTGACAGCATCAGTGTTGTTGGAAACTGAAATGCAGGGGCTTCTCAGATCTTTGGGCCTGTTAGCCAAGGCCTAGAGTTAAACACAGGATTTGAGCTGAGACCTTGGAAAGGGCTTCCAAACTTAGGCGCACAAGCGAGAGTGCAGATTTATAATATAAAGCACAGACATATTAAGCTAATTGGAGTAAAGTTTCCCCTTCTAGAATTTAAGATGTAGAAAAAATAAAAGTTTTAAATGTCACCCTGGTTTTTTAAGATTTTCTAAGCCTTCTGATGTTGACATTCTTGTAGTGAATTCTCTCACACACTTTCTGTAAATAACTCATTGTTTTTCATTCCTTTATGGAGGAGGAGAGACTTGATGGACTGTTGGTTTGACCAGTGACATTGCCGAGATGTCAATGTCACCTTCCAATCCACTGTCACTTTTGTAAAACTATAAATATTGGAGTCAGAGAATAAAACTTCCCTTTTTTTCCCTTCACCTTGAGTGGTGGTGTGCTTGTGTTCTCTCGTGTCCTTCAGCGACATCTGGTGACCGCCGAAGTGTACTGCAGCCAAGGCTGAGACACGGACAGCAGATTGCGAGATTGGTGAGATTTTCTCCCCCTCTTTTTGGTGCTTTGCCTGCTCTTCTTGGGGCAATGGAAGCCTCTGTGGTTTTCCAGGATGATTCCCTCATTTTGGATCTCTGGAGGGGGGTCCTGGAGTGTAAACAGGTGTCTGTTTCCTGGGATGATTTGGACAGATTGGTTCTGTGGGCCCGAGAGCGAGGTTTTTTTTCGGACCCTGCGAATGCGTTCGATAAGCAGGAGTAGTCTCTCCTGCGGGTCCACCTCATGGAGGCCCTCTTTGATGGCTGCAGTGTGGACGTGGGACCGCTGCTGGTGCAGTGGAAGAAATGTGAGGAGCTTTGGCGGGGGTCTGGTTCTTGTACCCCTCGGAGTTCCCAGGGAAGCCCTTCTATCTCGGATGTGGATGAGGAGATTGAGCTCCTGTGTGATGTGGAGTCCCCCTCCCCGCCCCACGACGGTGTGCTGGGGAGTGGCCAATATCTGCCCGGGGTGGATTGGGCTCACAGCCAGCGGGTCCCAGGTCCGGGGGGCTCTCTGGATTCGGTGGGCCGTCTTCGCCCCGCCTCGCCCTGTGCGGGTGGCGGGGCGGGGAACCGGTTGCCCTCTCTGTGTGCCTTCCCGGCCTTTAAGAGTCAGCCTCCGCCCCGACTTGCGGCTGCTGCGGTGACGACTTTTTGTCCGAACTGCGGCGTGTCCACCACGTTCCCCCTGAGCGCGGTGGGGGTGGGCTCTCCCGCCCCCGAGTCGGGTTCCTCAGCGGGGGGAGCGAATTCGCCCTCCTCCGGGTCTGTGCAGCCTGCTGGGCATGCGCAGTCGGTGGAGGCAGCCGGGGGCAGGGTCGGTGCTCCGCCCAGCCCCGCTCCGGTGGGCGGGCAGCCCGTCCCTCTCCGCTCGGTGGGGGCGGTGCCCGCTGCGGGACCTTGCGACTTGGGGCGGGCTCTCATAGGGGGCGTACCCGGCTCACTTGTGCCGCCCCGCAGTGACGCGGCTCCGCGGGCCGTTCCTCCCTCAGCATCCCAGCCTGCCCCCGTATCGGGGGATGGGGGTCTCGCACCGGTCTCGTCCTTGACTGCCCCGGTTTCGTCCGGTGCCGTGCCAGATTTGCGGGCCGTGCCGGCAGCTGCGGCCGCCGAGGTGACCCATGGCGGGGCTGCAGCGCAGCAGGGGACTGAGGTGTTTACCTTTAGTGCAACTGCTGACACGGCCGGTGGGAGGCCGGTGGGTGCCCGGGGCCATGGCGCTTTCCTGTCAGGTCTTTGGACGCTTCCTGCGTGCCAGGTGACCGTGCGTCCAAGGTACGCTGAACGTTTCTGGCCAGAGGCAAAAACCAAGACCGACGAGATAAATGAACATCTCTCCTCACGGCATCTGCAGGGTCGCTGGGCGGATTCCTTTGGCTCTGTCGGTGCTGCAGGGGGCGCAGGGACGAGTGGTGTTGCCCCGGCTCCTGGTCAGTCACTCCCTCTTGTCTCTGGGGGGCCCAAGGCTTGGGACACAGCAGGTGCGGTGGCTTTGCCAGGGGGTCCCCAGGCTTTCCCTGTGCTCAGGGGCGTCACTCATAACACCTATGAACCCCTTGCATATAAGCTGGAGAAGGAACTCCGTGAAACGGTTGCTCAGCGTGGTTTGGGGTCTGCTGAGGTTATGCACATTCTTTGGAGGCTTGATCAGGACGTGCTGACACCTCACCATGTCCGTTGTGTGGCACATTCTCTTTTTGACCCTGTGCAATTTGGTGTTTTTGAGACCAAGTGGGCTTGTCTGGCGGCCCAAGTGGTGAAGCGGAATGCTGCGCTGGCGCCGGAGGACCCCAGGCGTGGAGTTGTTGTTTACATGCTGATGGGGACAGAGCGTTATGAGGATGTTCAGGGGCAGGTTGGATACGATCCCCTTGTGCTTCAGCAATGCAAAATGCTGGGCATAGGGGTGATTGTGCAGACCCTGGAAATGGCTGGTCTGAAGCAGCCGTTTTCAACCGTTTTCCAGGGGGATAATGAGCCTTTTATGGTATTTGTGGGAAGGTTGATTGCGTCCGTGGAGAGGCAGATGCCTGATCCTGTGGCGAGGGAAGTTACGATTGCAAACCTTGTCAAGTGCAATTGTAATGAAGCCTGTAATAAGGTTATAGCAGCTATGCGTGGTGATCCTAGTATCTGGGAGATGGCAGAAGCCTGTGCAAACATCATTCCCTCGCGTCGGAAGTTGGCCGCTGTGGCTGCCGCTGTGCAGCCGGTCTGGGCAGCACCGCAGGGCGGGCAGCCACAGCAGGGGGATGCGCAGTCTAGCAGGAAGCGGGAGAAGAAGGTGCAGAAGATCAAATTCCCCATGTTCCTGTGCGGTCGGTGTGGTAGGCCGAATCACATGTCTAACGTTTGTAAGGCGACTGTTCATGTTAATGGCCAGGCTTTACCGGGTTCGGGAAACGTGAAGCGGAGCGCGCAGCAGGAGGGGCGTGCTCAGACACAAGCTTCTCTCCAGACCCAGGTGCCGATGGAGGTCTCCTTTGCCGGCTTGCAGCCAGCATCCGCGGATCAGCAGGCGTGGACGTCTGCACCGCAGCAAAAGTTGTCTTAGACTCGTCTGAGATACGCAAGGTTCCCCTGGATGCCTTTGGTCCCTTGGGTGGGGGCATGAGTGCTCTCCTTATGGGGAGGTCCAGTGCCACCCTTCAGGGCCTCATTGTGCACCTGGGGCTCATCGATGCAGATTTTACAGGACAGATTTGTGCCATGGTCTCCACACCCACTTCCCCTGTCACAATCCCAAAAGGGACACGGCTTGCTCAACTTGTGCCTTTTAAGTCTTCTGTTCGCAGGACAGCTGACCGGTCACGTGGAGCTGGTGGTTTTGGATCCACCGGGCCGCCTCAGGTTCACTGGACTGCTGTCCTGACCAAGGACCCTCCCGAGATGCTGTGTACCCTGTCCGTTCCTGGTGCGACACCGTCGGAAATCCACCTCTGCGGGCTTCTCGACAGCGGTGCTGACGTCACTGTTCTCTCCCTTGCCGCCTGGCCCTCGGAGTGGCCCCTGGATCTGGTGGGGACATCTGTCGCGGGCCTGGGAGGGACGGCGCAATGTTACGTGGCCCAGCAGCCCGTGCTGGTCACGAACCCGGAGGGACAGATGGCCTGGGTTAGGCCTCATGTTACTTCTACTCCTGCCAACCTCTGGGGGAGGGATGTTCTGTCTGCCTGGGGGGTGCATATTGGGACGGATTTTTAATGGAGGCCACTGCAGTGAAGGGCGCAGAGTGTCCTACGCCTCCTATACGGTGGCTGGTGGACAAACCCGTTTGGGAGAAGCAGTGGTCCCTCACTGATGATAAATTAGTCGCCCTTCGGAATTTGGTGCAGGAGCATTTGGACCAGGGTCATCTGGAGCCTTCTGACAGTCCTTGGAACACTCCTGTCTTCCGTATCAGAAAGAAATCTGGGAAATGGAGGTTGTTGCAAGACCTCCGGAAGGTCAAGGAAATTGATAGGTGTCATCACTTGGTTACGTCCGTATTTGGGATTAACCAATGCACAGCTGTCTCCTCTGTATGATTTGTTGAAAGGAGACTCTGATCTAAAGTCGCCTCGCACACTGACCCCTGAGGCGAGTAAGGCGTTGGAGGTGGTTCAGCAAGCTGTTTCGGCTTGTCAGGTTTATCGCATTGATCCCTCCGTGTATGTCACTGTGTTCATCACCACTCCAGATTTGCATCCCACAGGTATCATTGGTCAATGGAGTGACAAATGGTCTGATTCCTTGCACGTTCTGGAATGGGTTTTCCTGCCCCATCAGCCGCAAAAGACGGCAACTGCATTGTTTGAGCTAATTGCTCACTTGATAATCAAATGCCGGCAACGGTGTTTGCAATTGATGGGTGCGGATCCTGCAGAGATCATACTCCCGGTGCAACGGGAGGATTTTGACTGGAGCTTTGCAAACAGTGTGTCCCTGCAGAGTGCTCTGGAAAATTTTTCAGGGCAGATCACTTATCATCTGCCCAGCCATAGGCTGTTGCATATGGCGAAATCCACACAAATTTCTTTGCGGCCCAAGAATAGTCAGGAACCCGTGCAAGGACTCACCGTCTTCACTGACAGTTCAGGGAGAACGGGAAAGGCCATTGTCACCTGGAGGGATGGATCTGAGTGGCAGGTTCTGGAAGGCCATGAGGATGGGTCAGCCCAATTGGTTGAACTGAGGGCTGCTGTCATGGCATTTGAGAAATTTTCTCAGGAACCTTTCAACTTGGTCACGGATTCCGCCTATGTGGCTGACATCGCACAGCGGTTGGGTCATTCGGTTTTGAAGGAGGTCAGTAATCCTGCCTTGTTTCATTTACTGAAGACCTTGTGGTGTGCCATTCAGGCCCGAGTTCATCCATTTTATGTTCTGCATGTGAGGAGTCACACCGATTTGCCAGGTTTTATAGTAGAAGGTAACGCGAGGGCTGACAAGTTGGCTAACCCAGCGTGGGTAGTGCCTCAGCCTGATACACTCGCACAGGCCAAGGCATCGCATGGGTTTTTCCACCAGAATGCACATACCCTGCAGAAGCAGTTTCAGCTGACGCCAACTGAGGTTCGTGACATTGTCGAGTCGTGTGATGACTGCCATGCACTTGCTCTGCCTTTGCCGGCAGGGGTAAACCCCAGAGGCCTTAGGGCCTTGGAGCTTTGGCAGACCGATGTCACCCAGATTGCTGAGTTTGGCCGGCTCAAGTATGTGCATGTCACTGTGGACACGTTCTCCTCTGCGATGTGGGCTTTGGCTCACACTGGGGAGAAGGCCCGTGATGTCCTTGCCCACTGGAGGCAGGCCTTTGCCGTTCTGGGCATACCTTCTGCTGTGAAAACCGACAATGGTCCTGCTTACGCATCTCAAAAGGTGCGGCAGTTCCTGCAGTTGTGGGGTGTCTTGCACAAGTTTGGTATCCCTCATTCTCCGACTGGTAAAGCTCTTGTAGAATGCGCTCATGGTACTCTGAAGCAGGTTCTTCAAAAACAAAAACGGGGAACGCAGGGTGAAACCCCGCACAGTCGGTTGGCAAAAGCTTTGTGCACAATCAATCATCTCACTGTGCCGCAGAACTCAAATAATCCTTTCATTTTGAATCACCATCTTTCATTACAGGCTGCGGACGAGGCACATCAGCTTCGAGCGAAAGTTCGGGTGCGGAATTTAGTCACCAAACAGTGGGAAGGTCCCTATGACCTTATCGCTTCGGGGCGCGGGTATGCTTGTGTATCCACTGATACTGGGGTACGCTGGGTACCTTCAAAATGTGTTTGCCCTGACCTGCGACTGCAGAGACAGAATCCAGCTGACGGGCAAGATGGAAACCGTGACCAACCTGAAAGGCATCAAGCGGATGAATCATTGAGTGATGATTCGGATGCAGACGTTGAGAGTGATCACTCCGATGATTCCTCTGCAAGTGGACATTGAACGTTGTTCATATTTTCCTTTTCACATTGTTCATTTTCTTTTCCTTTTTCTTTTTTAAACGAAAAAGGGTGAGATGTCACCCTGGTTTTTTAAGATTTTCTAAGTCTACTGATGTTGACATTCCTGGACTGAATTTTCTCACACACTTTCTGTAAATAACTCATTGTTTTACATTCCTTTATGGAGGAGGAGAGACTTGATGGACTGTTGGTTTGACCAGTGACATTGCAGAGGTGTCAATGTCACCTTCCAATCCACTGTCACGTTTGTAAAGCTATAAATATTGGAGTCAGAGAATAAAACTTCCCTTTTTTCCCTTCACCTTGAGTGGTGGTGTGCTTGTGTTTTCTCGTGTCCCTCAGCGACAGCCTGTCTGCAGGGGAGGGTACTGGGATGCGCAATAGGAAGAAATATGTAGCAGGTAAGGGTAAAGAAAACAAAGGTGAAGCCAAGGAAATGCTCAGGGCAGTCTGGGGGTGGCTGCCAGGCAGCCCTGGCTCTGAGCAACAGCGTCTGCAGTAGGACAGGAAATTCCCAGCTGATGGAAACAAACTTTCTGGCTGACTGCAGAGGCCAGGACAAAGCTGAGTGGTTTCCCTGGTGTTCCCCAGCCCTTGCTGGCCCCAGGGGCTGATGGCATTTGTGCTCCCTCAGGTTCATGTCCCCACACCAACAGCATGGGGGTGCTCCCCCTGCTGTGTGCAATGCAAACAGGGGCTGCTGAGCCAGTGCTGCCGTGTCTGTGCCTGCAAGGATGGGGCACCTGTGTGAGCTGGGGGAGAGGCCAGGGCTGCAGAGGGGGGATGTTGTTGGCAGCTCCATGAGGACGCTCTGGGACGCTGCCCTGGGCTGTGCAGCGCACTGGGGATGGATCAGCCCCTGCTCTGCTGCTCCTTCCCGTCTGCCCCAGGGTCCTTGCAGAGCACCAGCCATGCTGGTTGCCCCCAGCCTGCCCACGGCCAGCCTGGGGCTGCTCACGGGGCTTTTCTGTGCTGAGCATTGGCCTGGGTGTGTTCTTGAGAGAGCCTGGGCAAGGAGCCTGGAGCCCCAGGCCCTGGGCTGAGGCGTCAGCGCTGCCCCAGCAGTGCCCATGGCCTGTCCCTGCTGCAGCCCCAGCACTGCCACCCCCAGGGCTGTGCCTGGCCCCGAGAGCACTCAGGCCCTGCAGCAACACCAGGGCCACCAGGGCAGCGGGGCAGGGCCATGGCAGCAGCACTGGCAACACCAAGTGCTGCTGCTGCTGGGCACAGCTGCTGGGCCAGCACTGATCTGCCCCCAGCTCTGCACACAGACATTGCTGCTGCAGCTCCAGAGAAGGCAACAAAAGGGCATCTCTGCAGAAAATTTGCTGGCAAATCCTTTAGTTTATTTAAAGGCACCAAGACTACAGACCCTCATTGACACAGTGTATGGCCACAGGGAAGGTGGAGAGAAACAAAATGAGAATCAGTACAAACAGTGACAAATTTGTGGACAATATTAATACCTATGTGATAAATAGGTATGGTGCGTGCTGATAAAAATTGAAACAGTAATTGATATCGATATAGTAGTTAATATTTGAGAATAATAAATAGTTAAATGTTGTAATGCCAAAGAAGAGAGGGACAGGAGGGGCTCTACCCCCCCTTCCCAGCAGATGTTTTCAAGGACCATAGGAAAGAAGCTGAAGATACAGTTGCTAAAAATGAGCAAGAACCTGGTTGAGTCCCAGAAAATGCTAATTATAAGGGATTTATTGCCTTGATATGTAGATGCAGTGATACTTTAGTCTTGGCTTACGTTGTACTGGCTTGGTGCGCATGTGTAACCCAAAGGTGAATTCAAGGACAAAGAGGAAGAAGAGAGGTCTTCATCCAGAACGACCCCCAAAGACTTGTGTGACCACCAAACCAAGTGGTGGCACATGTGTGATAAGAGTGGTAATGAGGGCAGAGATAGAGATATGACGAACCTAAAATGGGAGGAAATGGTATTGACACATGACATATAAGGGGTGACTTTCACTTGGCAAGCTTGTATGTGAGGTGTCAAGGGTCATTGAACTCTGCCCGCCGTACCCTATGGTATCTTTTGCTTATGCGCTATTATTGGAACCAAATTATCCCTTATTTTAATTGAATTACATTGTATCCAATTTTTTTTTTTATTTTAACTATTCAATTAAAATTGTTACTTGTTTTAATATTGTTTGGGTTTCTTTATGATGGGATAATTGGGCCAACATAACACCTAAAATGAAGGAAAAAATACCACCACAACTACCCAACAAGAAGTATCAAAGATGATTTTTATTTCACATGATTTGCAGGAATTGCCCAGCAGTTTAATGTTTATGAAAGCATCCACTCATCAGTCTCCACTCTGGAGCCTTGAGCTCCTGGTTCCTCAGGCTGTAGATGAGGGGGTTCAGGGCTGGAGGCACCACTGAATACAGATATGACAGGGCCACATCCTGGGATGGGGAGGAGAGGGATAAGGACTTTAGATTGGCAAATATGCCAGTGCTGATAAACAGGGAGAGCACGGCCAGGTGAGGGAGGCAGGTGGAAAAGGCTTTGTTCCATCCCTGCTCAGAGGGGATCCTCAGCACAGACCTGAAGATATGCACATAGGGGAAAACCATGAACACAAAACAGCCAAGTCCCAAACAGGCACTAACACCAAAAAGCCCAAGTTCCCTGAGATAGGATTTGGAGCAGGAGAGCTTGAGGATCTGAGGGATTTCACAGAAGAACTGGCCCAGGGCATTGCCATGGCACATAGGCAGGGAAAATGTATTGGCTGTGTGCAGCAGAGCATTGAGAAAGGCACTGGCCCAGGCAGCTGCTGCCATGTGGGCACAAGCTCTGCTGCCTAGGAGGGTCCCGTAGTGCAGGGGTTTGCAGACGGACACGTAGCGGTCGTAGCACATGACAGTCAGGAGATAAAACTCTACTCCAATGAAGAACATAAAGAAAAAGAGCTGTGCAAAACATCCTGTGTAGGAGATGTTCCTGGTGTCCCAGAGGGAATTGTGCATGGCTTTGGGGACAGTGGTGCAGATCATGCCCAGGTCGCTGAGGGCCAGGTTGAGCAGGAAGAAGAACATGGGCGTGTGCAGGTGGTGGCCGCAGGCTACGGCGCTGATGATGAGGCCGTTGCCCAGGAGGGCAGCCAGGGAGATGCCCAGCAAGAGGCAGAAGTGCAGGAGCTGCAGCTGCCGCGTGTCTGCCAATGCCAGCAGGAGGAAGTGCCTGATGGAGCTGCTGGTGGACATTTGCTGGGGCTGGACATGGGGACCTGTTGATGGAGAAAAAGTTAGTGAAGAATTAGGGGAGATACGTGTATCCAAAATCAAATCCAATTCCCATACATCCTCCTCTATAACACACATAGACACACTTCTGTGTCCAGGAGTTCTGAGATTTTCTTTATAAGCTCCCGCCTTATCTCCTCTGCTATTCTTGGATATCAGAAACCCTCAGTATTTCTGCTGCCATCAGGGAAAACCATGCAAGTTCTGTGAGGCAAAAGGATGAGTGGAGAGTGAGGGGAGATGGTCTGTTTATCTGACCTGTTCAGAGTTTCTCTGGGTTTTAATCTTTCTCAGGTGGAGGGTGATCACCTTCCCATGCTTCCCCTAAACCCCCCCCCCCCAGTACTGCAGAAAGCAGATGGATCCACCACAGCCCAGCTCCACACTTGTAGCCCAGGACTCACGTTGCTCATTTTACCAACCAAGCAGCCTTTTCAGTGTCACAACACCTCTGCCTTTCCCCATCTGTGGAAGGGGCTAGCAGCGGGCCTGTTAGCTAAAGGAGCGAGAAGTAAGAAGAAGAAGCTGAACCAAGGAGATCAAGAGAAGAAAGATAGGAGCATTCTGCAATGGAGGGGAAACAACTGGAAAATGTATCAGCCATTTTCACCAACGGTTGCTAAATGTTGCAAACGGTGCTAACGGTTGACAACTGAGACTGAGACTAAGACTGAGTGTGCTTGTGGTCTCTGCTTTAAAGTCGTGACCGCCTTGACTGCGACATTTTGGTGACCCTGACGTGATGGAGGTATGCAGCCTGAGAGCTGTAGCAACCTGAAGAGCTGTGGAGATTGAGATATGCAGCCTGAGAGCTGTGGAGGAATATGCAGCCTGAAGAGCTGTGGAAGCATATGTGTAGCAGCCTCAGACCTGTAGAGAAGAATATAGCTATTGAACCAAGGAGCTGTGGCAGCCAGGAGCTGAAATATGCAGCCAGGAGGAGAAATATGGCCTTTGAGTCAAGAAGCTGTGTGTGCCGATGTGATAAGAAAATAGTCGGTGGGGGCCCAGTCCTAGCAATTGGTATACGTGCCCCACTGGGACGTAGTGGGGGAGGCGGCGTTGGTGCAGCTGAGAGTGGCAAGGGGAAGCCACAGGGACCTGATTCCCTCCAATCAAGACACCTGGAAGTAGGTGAGCCACCAACTAGTAATAATAGGAAAAAAATTATCTAAAGAGGAAGAAAATGTTCTGTCTACATGGAAAGTTTTGTTAAGAAATAAGGGAATTAATACGTCAGACTATGCACTTCGTAATATATTGCTGTGGGCTAAATCACAGAATTTTGGCACTGATTCCGACACAGCATTTAGTGTTAAGGCATGGAAAAAGGTCAGGGACAGACTTTGGCAAGTCATTCGAGCGGGAGATAAAACAGTTGTTGATCTAGCAGTTACCTGGAACTCTCTCTTTGAGGCTTTAAAGGAATGGAAAATAGAGAGAGAAACGGAGCAAGATGTGGACGAAGAGTCAGGGCTGATAACAGAACCTGACGGGGGGGCCTCTGCTCTGGTCCAGCTGTCCGCCCTCCTGCTCCCCTCTGAGTGGCTTGAACAATCTGCAAGGCCGTATCCTCCGTTACCTGACAGTGACAGCAACAGCGAATCAAGTGATGAGTCGCCCGCAGCAACACCCAAGTTGGGGCAAGGAGATCTGGTCCCTTCATCTCTTAAGACCTCTAGCCTTACTGCCCCATGGACTTTGCCTCCATGTCAAGTAACTGTGCTTCCTCGACACCCTCAGGAGTTTTGGGAATTTGTTAGGAGGAAAGCAGTTGAAGAAAAGAATTGGGACATCATAGAAAAGTTAGGTGCTCCAAGAGTACCTAAGGATAATTGTGGACAACAGGGGCACGTAAAGTCACAGTGTACTGTCCAGAAAACAACATTTAGGCCAAGTGCAAGCAGCGATGTTGTATGCAATCGTTGTGCTAAATCTGGGCACTGTGCTAAGCAATGCAGGAGTAAATATCATGCAAATGGTCAGCTATTGCCCGGAAACCCAAAGAGGGGCGCGAAGGGGCACGTGGGGAAACAAATACCCCAAAAACCACAGCAGCAAATGTGGGCCTTCCCCGCCCTGCAAAGCTACCCTTTTGTGAACAATACTCAGGGGCAACAAGCGGGTCCGCAGGGATTGATATACCCACCGCTGACACAGTAACCATTTTAACAAAAGAAATACGTAAGGTATCCCTTGATGCCTATGGTCCAGTAGGACAGGGATTGAGTGCATTTATGATAGGGAGATCAAGTACTACACTTAGAGGTATTCATGTGAATCCAGGGCTTATTGATGCTGATTATTTAGGGCAGATTCATGCCATGGTATCCATTGATGATCCTCCTGTCACTATTCAGAAAGGAACTTGCATTGCTCAACTTATACCTTTTGTGAGTTCTGTTCCAAATACAGTGGACCGAAGTCGAGACACAGGAAGCTTTGGATCAACAGGAGTACCTCAGGTGTTCTGGACTGAGAAAGTAACAGAGAGCCGTCCAGAAAAGACATGCACTCTCACCGCCAGTGGAAGTCATCCAGGAAATATATCAGTAACAGGTTTGATAGACACTGGAGCAGATGTCACAATTCTCTCGCGACTTTGCTGGCCTCAATCATGGCCTCTCACTTGTGCAACTTTTGGACTCCTGGGATTGGGTGGTGCTACAACAGGTGGCCTGTCAGCCATTGTAATTAATGTGAAACATCCTGATGGCCAACAAGCTAACATCAAACTCTGTGTTGCCAATGCTCCTCAAAGTTTGTGGGGATGAGATTGTTAATCTCAATGGGGTGTCAAAATTATTACGGATTTTTAATGGGGGCCACTGTGTTGCAGGGCAATGAACGTCCAGTTGTACCCCTGACATGGTTGACAGATAAGCCTGTCCAGGTTTGCCAGTGGCCCCTGACTACTGAAAAGCTTACTGCCCTGCAAGAATTAGTTAATGAACAATTGCAAGCGGGACACATTGAGGAATCATTCAGTCCCTGGAACACCCCTGTTTTTGCAATAAAAAAAGAAACCGGGAAAATTGAGACTTTTACATGATTTATGGCAGATAAATGCTGTAATGGCAACAATGGGAGCTTTACAACCAGGCCTTCCTACACCTACGATGATTCTACAGGAATGGCAAATAGTTCTCATTGATCTAAAAGATTGTTTCTTCACTATTCCGCAGCTGAAGCAGAACGTGCGGATGACACTGGCTAAGACCATATATCAGTACTCTAAGACCATATATCAGTACTTAAAGATGGATGAAGGACAGGAATGATTGTATTAAGAATGGGAATTTTGTTGATGGTTGTGATTGTGATTTTGTGTGTCGCCTCTCTGCTTGGGTTTTTGCAAAGGGCCCTGCAAAAATCCATAGCAGCTGTATTTACAGTTCAAAAACAAAAAAAGGGGGAATTGTGGAAGGGGCTAGCAGCGGGCCTGTTAGCTAAAGGAGTGAGAAGTAAGAAGAAGAAGCTGAACCAAGGAGATCAAGAGAAGAAAGATAGGAGCATTCTGCAACTGGAGGGGAAACAACTGGAAAGTGTATCAGCCATTTTCACCAACGGTTGCTAAATGTTGCAAACGGTGCTAACGGTTGACAACTGAGACTGAGACTAAGACTGAGTGTTCTTGTGGTCTCTGCTTTAATGTCGTGACCACCTCGACTGTGACACCCATCAATCTCTGTAAGACTCAAGAGATGCTCTAGGACAGGTTTGCACCCTGGACTGAAGCTTCCAGCTTGGACTGAAATCTCAGAGAGACTTCCAAGTGTTCTTATGATGGCATTGGATGAAGGGAGATGCAGCTCCTTCCCTGGCTGCACTGAACGCATTGCCCAGAGCCGGGCACTGAGCACCCTGAGCAAGCTGTGCCCCCTGCCAGAGCCCCCAGTGCCGGGCAGCTGCTCCCAGCCCTGTGCTCTGCAGAGGGAACTGGGCCCGGGGCTGCAGAGCTGCCCCACGGCTCTGCTGCAGCTCTGCCTGCACAGGAGGGGCTGCACGCCTTGGAGCCCCGGCCCTGAGGGCAGAGGCTGGGCTGGGGCACAGGAGGGAGGGAGCTTGTTCAGAGGGAGGGGCTGCATTGGAGGGGCTCCTGTGGGCATCTCTAAACTCTGCCTGCCTCAGCATTGCTGGGTTTTGTTTTCTCTCATTCCCTGATCTTCTCTCTGCTTCCTGGAGATTTCCCTCCGGCAGGTGTTTCCCTGTGCCTGATCTCTCCCTGCCAGTACTCAAAGACCCCAAATCTCTGTGCCCTCTCCTTGGCCGGACAGAACCCTGCCTGTTTGCAGGGCACTGGCTGGGGGCAGGTTCTGTTTGCATCTTGGAGAAAGGACAGCTCAGCCTGAGCCTGATGGCTCCAACAAA
Organism: Zonotrichia albicollis; assembly: GCF_047830755.1. Lineage (NCBI taxonomy): Eukaryota > Metazoa > Chordata > Aves > Passeriformes > Passerellidae > Zonotrichia > Zonotrichia albicollis. The sequence continues at coordinate 1,384,492 of NC_133827.1, read as the reverse complement.
GGTGATGCTGGTGCTGTCCATGGGCAGAGTGGCTGAAAACACACTAGGGACCTCCTGTGAACCTATTGATCACTAAAAGTAACAGTTCAGATGTCTCAGGTACTTGTCAAAATTCATAATCATCCTTTAATATTTATAACCCCTCCCCGTCATTCTCCAATAGTAGGAAACCGAATACACTCTTAGGAAATTTCCTCATTTTTATCAAAATCCTTGTCTTGGAAATATTCTGTGACTGATCAGAACCCCTCAGTACATCAGAACTTCCTGAGCATTTCACCTCCCTTGCACCAGAAATACCCAGAGTTGTAGTCACAGAGTCTGTAGGCATTGGGATGTTCCAGCTTTAGGAGATCACTCCAGGAGCTGCAGCTGCATTGTCCTGCAGCCAGAGGTTCCTGTGCCAAGGGCTGGCAGTGATTCTGCCCCAGGCACTTCTCAGCACCTTCCCAACCCTGACTGACTGAAGCTCTCTGTGCCTCTGTGCTGTGCCCGGGGTGGCTGCAGGCAGTGCCCCAGCCCTGCTGGGCTGGCAGAAAAGCTGCTCATCAAGAGAAATGTGCTTTTGAAGCTCTTCTTGCTTACCAGGAGCTGCCTCTGTGCCAGGAGCCCAGCCCAGCTCAGCAGCACAGACACAGCACCAGGACTTTAATGAGCCTCTGGGGCTTTGTGCTCAGGCCCTGAACAGCAGTCCCTGAGAGGGAGCTGAAGAAACCTCTCCAGAACTCCAAGTCAGAATCCAACTCCAAAGTTTCTTGAAGTTTTAATGGGTCCCACTGAGGGACACAACTGAGAAAGTGTCCCCAGGCAGAGCAGAGAACTGGAGGCAGTGCTGAGAGGTGGGGACAAAGGGAAGCCAAGTCTTGGTGCCCTAGGGCACAGCAGGGTCTGTGCCACCAAGGGCTGGGAGGAGACACCTTGTCCTGAGGCACTGGGGCCTCCTGGCACAGCCCCAGCCAGGCTGGGCACTGTCAGCCCCTTGTCCTGCCCTCAGCATCCCCCCTAGCCCACACCCCAGTGGCCTCAAGCATCTGCTGGAAGGAGTCCCTGGGGAGCCTTGCTCAGGAATGGCCCTGGGGGCTCCTTAATGCTCCCTGCAAGGACTGCAGATTTTTTAAAGGACTTTGGGTTTGGCTTTTGCCTTGGAGTCTCTGAGAGGTTTGTGCAATCATGGCCTCCAATTATCTGCTGTAATTAGTCCCTGGAGAGGCTTTGTCAGTAACAACACTCAGTGGGGCTCATTAATGCTTCAAGGTACTTCAGTTTTTTTAAGGTACTTGGTGTTTCCCTTTTGATACAGACTCTGGGAGTGGTTTGTGCAATCATGGCCCCAATTATCTGCTTTAACAAGTCTCTTGAGAGCTTTGTACTGACAATCAGTGGGGCTCATTAATACTTTGAGATACTCAAGGTTTTTAAGGTACTTTGGATTTTCTTTTCCACACTGAGTCTCTGAGAGTTTTTTGTGCCATTCTGGCCTCCAGTTCTTTCCTCCAAGGAGTCCATGAGGAGCCTCTGTTGGAATGGACCTCAGTGGGAGCCATGAATGCCTTGAGACACTTTGGGGTTTTTTTCTGACTGTGACTCCTGGAAAGGTTTGTGCAATCTCCTCTCAGGCCCTGAGGTTCCAGGGCTCAGCTCCAAATGCACAGTGAGGCGCATGAGGATCAAGCAAATCCTGACAAACCATGGCTCTGTCTTGATTTCCCTCTGCTCTCATGGAGCTCATCAGGAAGCTGTCTGTAGTGGTTTTTGTTCCCTAATTTGAGATTTCTTGGAGAATGCAGCAATGATTGTGGTGGGTCCAGTGTTGGCTATATATCACTAGATTATACTTATTTCCTGTTGTGAGGTAGGATTAGGAGAAAGGCAAAGTAGGCTCAAAACTTTAAAAGGGTATAAAGAAAAGTTTATTACCAGTAACTAGAAGAAAGAGTAATATGAATGCGAAAAAAACTTTTGGAACACTTCTCCTCTCCCTGCAAGCTTTTCTTTCTTACTGACAATGCAAAGAGATAAAACCTAAAATTTTCATTCACTTTGCCACCTCTAGAATAGTTTTTCTTCAGTTCACGTAGGGAAAGGAGTCTCTCTTTCATGCTATGGAAGCTTTACAAGAAAACGTGTTTCTCGTGGCTCTCAATTCCCATGAATAGCAGCCACCCAGAAAATCTGCAATTGTGAAGTCCCTCCCATTTTTTCACATCTTTTTCCACATCTGTGTTTATGGGCCATGTTAGTTTACGGGGTATTAGTTTAAAGATGAGCTGTTTAGGAGCAAAGGTTCTCTTCATCTATTTCTGAAATAATCTTCATCTCTACAAACAGAGGTCTTCTCTTCGTGAGGCACAGGGTCTCATCACTTGTTTCTCTGTTCAAACTTCTCATGGGATCATAGTACTTCAAGGTTTGCTTACTTTAGCATGGAGGTTTTTGCTGAATAAGTAATCTTCCCATGCTTTTCAATGCCTTACAGGGAAAAAGAGAGTCTGATGTATCAATTACATCCTTCTCCATTGCTTTACAAGAGGATTTCAGCCCCAAGATCAAGACATCTCCTCATCCCTCCTATCTGGGGCTCAGCTTCCACTTCACTGACCTCCATGTCTTTGTGCTGCCCATGTATGTATCTGCACTTTGTCCTTTTCTCTCACTCGAGGGAGGATGGAAGCACTGAAAGAGTTTATATCTCACCCGGGGCCTGCAGATGGTTCCGTGACCCCGGCCGGGCTCGGTGCTTGGGCTGGAGCTGTTTTATGATGGAGGTTTCTGCAGCAGCTGCGCTGGGGCTGTGTCAGGATGGGCCGCGCTGGGGCAGGGCCAGGATCTCAGCAGCCAGGCCAGAACACAGCAGCAGCAGCACACTGGGAACCGTTGGCTTCTCCTCCCCCTGCCCGGGGCTTGCGGCTGAACCCCAACGGTGACAGAATCTTGGCCGAGCGGGCCCGGCCCGGGGCTGCTCCTGGGGCCCGGCGGATCCTGGCTGGGCCCGGGCTGGCGGCAGGGCAGGGCTCAGCAGTGCCCAGATGGTCACAACTGCAGCCATGGCCCGGCCCGGCCTCGGCCCCGCGGCCTCCCCTGCCCTGCCCGGCAGCCGATGGGGCCTGGCGGGGTCCTGGGAAGGGGCCCGGTCCCACGGCAGGAGCCGCCCGGCCCGGCCTGGCTGAGATGGGGGCCAGGTCGGCCTTGTTACCTCTTTGCCGGCCAGAAGGGAAAGAGACCCTCTGTCCTGGTTTGAAAAGGAACTGAGTTTTCTGGGATGCTGTGGTTAAACCAATAGGTGCCCAGATTTGAATATTGGCACGTGGTGTTGCCGCTGAGGACATGGCTACGCCTCTGAGAACACAGGGGGTTAAAAGCAGAGAACTGCCAAGAAAACTTTCTTTTGGTTCTAGTGGGTGAAAGAAACCTATGTTGTTAGCTTTTTCTGCTATTTGAAATATTCCTGATTGTTGGATCCAAATTATTCCTAATTGCTGTAAGTTTCTTGTTCACTGCATGCATTATTTTGCTATGATGTTTCATCATACTTATAAAAAACGACATGCATCTCATTCTTAAAAAATAAAAAAGAAGAGGAATTAACGCCTTATGAACATTCAAGTAATGCAATATGTACATGAGAAATCTGGACAACTAATCATTTTGAATAATGCAATATTTACATGTGAAATTTGGAAAACAGATCATCACATCTAAATCCCAATAGGCTGTGTCACAGTGAAGCCCAATTAATTCATTAACTTCAGGAGAAGATGTGCCTGTGTTTTATCATCAGCAGTTCAAAGCAGTCACCTGTTCATTCCATCAGATACTGATCAGTTCTGAAATAACGAGGCCCAGTGAAAGGAGAAGTAACCTCATCACCTTGCAGCATTTGTGGCCAGAGCAGGAGCAAGAGGAGGACTGCCAAGACATGGCTGTGGCTGGAAACTGACGGAGGCAATTTGCCAACAAAAGCCTCATGGCATCCTCACGGTACAGTGCTCCTATGAACCTTCTGCAGGTATTCCCTGTTCCAGCTCCCAGGAGGACATTCAGTGATGTCAAAGATCAGCATTTCCAGCTCACAGACTTTCTCATCCTTCTCAACTAATTGGAAACAATGGTCATTTCTTTTCATTTCCCTAAGAGACATCTTTTGTTTTCTCATGCTTCAAAACCCTGTGTCAATGACTTTTTAGAATTTGGTAGGTTTTGTTGATTGTAATTGGTCTTTTATCTATCTTATCCCATATCTAACAGATAACCAGTGACAACTGTGATGAGATAATATCCTCACAAGAGTGAGCTGTTTCAACATCAGAACATAGGAGCCTTTTTTAAATGAATGAAAAGGGGGAGATGTCATAGACCAGTAGAAAAATGATAAAAGAAAGGCCTTTTGAAATCAGGCCTTGTTCTGCCATATTAATAGCTGGCCTGTCATCTCTTCTGAGTGCAACTAAGCAGTTACAAGTTCCCGTGTGAAGCTATTTTGAGAATGAGACTTTGTGAACAATCTATTCTGAGGGTGAAAAACAAATGCACCTGCAACAACAAGGGATTTGTCCCATGAGAATCAGTGAAGAGGTAAACAATACAATAGAGAGATTTGACACACACATAAAATCTATTTTATTAACCAATAATAGAATAACTGGCAAGAAATCTATGAATTAACTAAAGTTGCATACAAGGTCTGCCAAACTGTGTAAAATTAGTTGTGTGAATAAAAACTAAAGAGTTCTCCAGCTCAGGTGGTTCCTCTGGGATTTCAGTTCCCCCCTTCTTTGAGGCTTTAGGTTCCACCTTCTTTGGGGCTTTGGTTTCCTTCTACTCTGGGATTGTGGTTTGCTTTTCTGGGATTTTGGTTTCCTTCCTCTCTGATGCTTTGGTGTCTTTCTTCTCTGATCCTTTGGTTTCTTTCTTCTCTGGGATTTTGGTTTCCTTCCTCTCTGATGCTTTGGTGTCTTTCTTCTCTGATCCTTTGGTTTCTTTCTTCTCTGGGATTTTGGTTTTCTTCCTCTCTGATGCTTTTGTTTCTTTCTTCTCTGATCCTTTGGTTTCTTTCTTCTCTGGGATTTTGGTTTTCTTCCTCTCTGATGCTTTTGTTTCTTTCTTCTCTGGGGATTTGGTTTCCTTTTTGGGGATTTTGGGTTCTTTATTCTCTTGAGGCTTGGTTTTCCCCTTCACTGGTTTTGGAGGTTGCTTCCCAACAGAGACACTCTTCTTTTCCTTCTTTTGCCTCTCTTCCTCCTCTAAGGCTTTTTCCTCCTGCTCAAGCTGTTGAGCTGGCTGCTTCAGCTCCCTTCTGCAGACAAAATAGGAAACGTGGCTGAGAGTCCAACCAGAACTGTGGGCTCCCTAGTCCTGGCTGGCCCTGCACTTCATTCCTTGACCCTGAGGCCATTTCCGTGAATTCTCCTCAACCCACAGAGGCTGGGAATATCCCAAGTGAGGGCATAGGTGGAAGGGGACCTCCAGGAGGAGCCAAACCTGAGCTTTGCCATCATAAGGTGTTGACTGTGCAAGCTCCCTCTGAAGGCACAGCCAGACCCCGCCAGACCCCTCCAGCCCCTGCCAAAGGCTGATCCAGCAGCTCTCTGTGCTGGTGCCTGGAAACGCCCTTTGTCTCTTGGCTTCCCACTTTAAAGCAGAGCACAGATTGCTGACATCTGCTTAGCTCTCCTACAGTTCTTACTCAGCTCATTCAGCCCCCTTCTCCCTGGGCACAGCTGAGGCATGATTTTAAAGAGTTCAGATTTCAGCTGAGGGTTAGAAGCAATTCCCATTGATCAGGATGTAAGTTAGATAGGCAGACCATAGGTTAATGATTATGAGATGCTTAAGCTGGAGCTGATTGTCCTATTGTTTACCATTAGGAGCATCTTTCTAGAGGGAAGTGGAGGAAGTGAACTGTTATAAGAACATCTTGAAACCAGTAGAACAATGGTTAGCACCTGGGCTTGATGTCAATCAATCACTAAGTTGGGGACCTTGGATGGTGCCAGAGGGTCACAGAGACCTGATAAAGACCCCTGACCCACTTCGAGACCATTGACCCAGTTCAAGGGAAGAATTGCACAGGAGTGAAGGACCAATGATCTCATTTGAATACAGAGCAGGGATGGGAGGTGCTGGGGTTGTGCAATGTATAGTATGTAAGATCTTGGGAAATAAAGAGAGGGCAAAGAACCTTGGACAGCACGGTCACGCCTTTTAGGGACGGCTCTGGTGCCGCCCGCCGGTGTTAATAAACATCCCACAATCTAACTTTAATTAGTTAGAGAGTCTCTGTCCGTGATCTTCAGTTTTAACGACTCCTAGCCTGCTCCTTCATGAGAACAATCCTATCAGTCAGAAAGCAAAGGCTGCAGGAACTCCTCTCCTGCAAGACAGGCTCTTGTCAGCCAGATTTCCTGCTGGAACCCAGCTGGGACCAAGCAAGCCAGTGCTGGCTGCCATGGAAACCATTGGAAGCAGCCTCATCCATCTCCTCCCCATGAAACCAACTTCAGCCTGGCCTGAAGAAGTCCTGCTGCACAGGCTTGCTTTAAGCAGCCTCCACTCCCAGCTCCACACTTGGCCTGTGTGTCCTGAGCTGGCTGCCTTGCTGGAGCTGAGCTTCTCCTGTGCTTGCCTATGGCTGCAGCTGCAGGGGAGCCTAAAGGACAGGAGCCTTTCTGGCTGCTGTCCCACCATAAGGAGAACCCTGGCAGGTCAGCAGTGCAAGGACTTCATCTGTGGCAGGAGCAGGACCCAAAGCAAGGTTTGCTCTGTGCCCCACGCCTGCCCATACCACAATCCCACTGTTCTGGTGAAGAAGGCAGATGATGAAGAAGATGCCACTCAACACCATGGACTTTCAGTCTCCTCTAGAGGGGGTGCCAAGGCAAGCCCAGAGCCCAGCTCCCTGCAGGCAGCAGCTAAGCCAGCAGGGCTCAGCACTCAAATAGAGAAGATGTTCTGTCTCAATAGAAGAAGGTCCTTCCTCTCTTGGCAGCCAGGGAGCTCAGAGTGGCCATCCCTGTGTTGCTGCTGGCCTTTGCTCTGCAGCTCCTCTGAGCTCAGAGGCCTTGGAGCAGGGAAGCCCTGCAGGGACAATAACCCATGGCAGAGCAGGAACCCACGGAAGGCTGACTCACCTGTCCCTGAGAGGGGCCTGTGAGCCACAGTTGATCTCCTGGGGGCTCAGGGAGGAGCTGATACTTGAGGCCACCCTGGGCACCAGCACCTTGGAGGTGGAGCCTCCCTCCATGTGGCACAGCTCCGGGACATTGCAGGTGGTGGTGAGGTGGCCAGAGAGGGTGGAGGAGACCTGCTGGCTCTCTCCTGGCTGCAGCACACCTGGCAGTGGCAGGATACTGAAAGCCTGGACGGAAGAGAGGAGAGATTGAGGTGTTGAGCATGGAAATGGATGCAGAAGAGCATCTTGGAGCAAAGTGCAGCTGTAGCCAGAGGGGCCTATTCCCCAAACACTGCCAGAATCACCCTCATCTCATCCTGCATCCATGTCATTGACCAGTGCAGGGACCATGGGGAAAATCTCCCATACTCATGGGTCAATGCATTAATTAGTACATGACATGAAAGTGAACTGGGATGGCTCCTGGCAGTAGAAATTCTCTCTGATGCACAACTTGCCTTTAAAAAGTTTCAAAACTTCCTGCTTTTAGAAAAGGAGGAGACTCAGAGTGAGAGCTCTTGGGGCTGAGGGAAGGAGTCCAGCCCAGCTCATCTGACTCCTGAGGCTCTTCTCCTCTCTCTCTGATTTAAATGCTGCTTTCTCAAGGTGCTACAGCAAAAGCTCCTGCAAAAATTTCCTGTGGAGCACCTGAGGAGTTGCAGGGGGAGCAGTGCCCTCCACAGGTGCTGCACAGCATCCTTGGGCAGCCCTACAACGTGTCCTGCACGGCCTCTCCAACAAGCAGCTGCTCCAGCAGCACTTTGTGATGGGCCTGCAGGGATGGGAGGCCCCTCTGTGGCCAATGCTGAGGGCCCCCAGTGGCACTGGCAGCTCCAGCCCTGCTTGCCACACTGACAATGGGCAAGGGAGACAGATTCCCTCTCTCCTTCTCCGCTCCCAGGGGAGTGTGAGCCACGACCAGGGAGCACCTAAATCCCTCCAAGCCTCGAGGGAGGTGAGGGTGCTCAGGACTTGGTGCTGGCACCCAAAAAACAAGCCATTTTCTATGCTGGGAGGAAGAGATAGCCCTCTGCAAAGTCTCCCTTTGTCAGACAGCTCCAGGGCCAGCAGTGCAATAGCAGCTCTGGGTGAAAGCAGAGCCCTGCAAACAGGGAGTCTGGATGCCTTGGGAAGAGGCTCCATGGAGATCAGGATCATCCCAGCTTGCTCTGGGAGGGAAGCTGGAGGTGTTACCATGATGATGCAGAGAAAAGCCTCATCTTACATGGAAAAGGAAACAAGGCAAAAAATCCCACACTCAGCACAGGCCTGTAGGATCTGAGTCAGCTTCTCCCAGGAAAACTCTCCTATTTCTCCCTCCCCCTCACGCCATGTCCAGCCACTGGCCCTGCTGCCCAGCCCACTGTCAGGGCACAGCACAGCAGGGCAGCAAAAAGGGAGCTCAGCATGAGCAGGACTTGGTGCTGGCAGGTTGGGGAGGCAAAGCAAGCAGTAGGTGTACAAGAAAATCTATCTCTGCTCCTGAAGAGTGGGTAAAATCCTGCACTTCTTTCAGGGCTCTGGCTGCCTCCACCTTTCCAGTCCTGAAGTGCCTCCATCGAGTTGCCGGGGATTCCAGACTGGTTCTCCTCTCCTTCGGTGGCTGGGGTTTGAATTTAGGTGGGTGGAGCTCATCTCTGGAAAATAAATAACTATGAACAGGGACCTGCAGTGGGAGGGAGGGAGGGACACCTGCACGAGCAGCTCCTGGCCAGGATGCAGCCCCTGGCTGAGTGCTGGCACGTTGAACTGAGAAATGGTTTGATCCAGCCCTTCCCAATCCAGGCTGGGGCAGGTCTGTTCTAAAGGCAGCCCAGGGATGACACTGAGGTGCTGCAGCAGCTGCAACTGCTTGCACTGAGCAACTACAGAGGACAGGCATTAACACCCAGTGGGGGTGCAAAAAGCACAGTGGGAGAGGGAAACACAGAGAAGGCAGCAAAAAGGTGAGATTTGAGACACCGAGGGGCAGACCCAGCCAGTGCCCAGCCAGCACAGCCCACCCAGTGCCCAAGGCCAGAAACTCTGCAGCTCCACCGGGGATTTATCAGGAATGTTCCCCTGACATCGCTGGGGGGTTGGTTGACATTTTCCAACACTCCCAGGTGACTCAGGTCGCATTCCCCATCCATCCATCCTTCCATCCATACATACACAGGCTGTGGTGCTGGGATCCTGCCAAGCTCTGCCGGCCTTGGGCTTGGGGAGATTTCTGCCAGCCGTCCTGAGCTCCGTAATTGTGCTCTCTGTTCCAGGAAGCAAGCAAGAAAGATTTTAAAATCCCCAAAACAAACCACAACAGACAAACCTAAAAAACCTTCAACAGCTCAACCCTGCTCAAGTTATTTCTTTAGGGAATGCTACCACTCTCCAACGGAAATGCTGGGCTTTTGGGGAAAAAGAAAATTACATGTTCACCTCCAAATCGAAAAGGATTAAGGTAAGAGAACCTTTCAAACTAAAAATTATTGGCCCAAAGCTTTTATTTTTGCAAGAAATCTCTAGGTAAGACCAGCCTGACAGTTAAACAACTGGTTCTTCTGGTGGGGAGAAATCCTCCTCTTTAAGGGAAGCAGCCTGATAGTTAAAAGCAACTGTTTGGTCAAACTTCAGGCTCCCTGGCACAGCCTGCATTGCCTGTCCTTCCTGTTCACTGATTTACAGGCAGTGCCACGATGGCCCGGGTTGAGATGTTTGGTACCATCCAAGGAATTTGGCATTGCCATTTCCATATGTTTTAATCGAAGTTTCAGTCCTTGCAAACACTCTTCAAATGCCAGCTTTCCTTTCTTTTACAGAAAGCTCAAGGTTCCTAGAAGACTTCTGACATCCTCTTTTGTGCTCAGAGAGATGACATTTTCAAACAGATGTTTCCAAAGTTAACAGCATTTGAAAGAATAATGAACTCAAATGCCCCTGGATTCCAGCTTAGCCCAACTCCATTCTGTGTCAGACACTGAGATTCCCACCTCTAAGGCAGGAGCTGTTTGTGCCCCCCATCCCTCCTGTCCTTCTCCCCAGCAGCCTGTGCCTGTTGTCCCCAGCAGAATCCCTGTCCCTGTGCACCCTGCCAGGAGCAGCTGCACACAGGCTCACATCTCCCCTTGCCCTCACCAGGGGGTTTCTCTCATCCCCGAACACGCCGATGAGAACGTCGGTGCGATGAGTGCCCAGGGCCTGCACTGCCACCACAACTGGGATCTCTGCTGTGCTCTGGGGCTGCACAATCCCACAGGGCTTGGGGCTGGAGTAGAGCACAGCAGAGTCCTCCTTGCGTTTCTGGAAGGGACACAATGAAATGCAGATTCAGAGGGACCTCTCAAGAAACTTTAGGCTCCTTAACATCCACCACAACAGCAACTTACACACACCTTTAAAACTCCCCAGGGCAAAGGTCAAAGGCACAAACAAGATGCAAGAATTGTAGGTATAGCACTCCCAGGGCATCCTGCAAGGAGGCTGCCAGCACAGGCACTGCTGTCTATGGGTGCAGCAGCTTTTCACAACCCTCTAAGATCTCCCACAGGAAAACACCCTGAGGACTAGAACATCAACTGTTTCCTCAGGAGCTTAAACTGCCTCCTAAAGTTTACACTTGGGTAGGATCCTGTTCTCAGCAGATCTTTAAGACTGAATAGAAAGCAGCAAGGTCTTATCCAAACCCTTTTTTCCCCTAATAGTCTCCTCAGGAATATTTGACAGGAGGAGGTGGATGTGATGCCAAACCTGGGGAATAAGCCCGTAGCAGCCAGGAAGGTGGCTGGGATTCCTAATGAGGATCTTCATCTCATAAGGCACCTTCAGGTGGCACTCATCACACAGCAGCACCGGGGAGGACACTTGGAGCTCAGGAACGAGACATCTGGGCAAAGAGATGACCCCAGAACAATCAGAGATACTGAGAGAATGGAGAATGCCTACCCCCACAGATTGTGAAATGGAGCAGAACACATTGGTCACTGTCAAATGCACATTGAAGAGCCCTACAGGGATAAATTGCCTTCTACCTTTTCCCACTCCAACATGTCTTGTCAAGGAGGGGCAAACCCTGAGAGGCAGCACCCAGAGGCTGCCAAGGGCCCCAGGCAGAGCACTTTGCCCCACAGCTGCCTCAGCCCCTCCTTTGCCCAAGAAGGCTTGCAAGGACTCCTGGAACAGTCCCAGTGACCCACGAGCTCTGGGGGAGCCTTCCTAACAAGGATCAGTGCTCACTAAGGCTCAAGGAACACACAGCTCCAGTGTCTCAGTAAAACTGACTCAACAAGGATCAGTGCTCCCTAAGGCTCAAGGAACACACAGCTCCAGGGTCTCAGTAAAAATGACTCCCTTCTCTGCCATGGTGCTGTTGCCCTGCCTGAGAACTCAGCTCTTTGCCCCAGCCCTGGAGGGCACGAGACAGCAGCTGCCCCACAGAGGGGCTGATCAGCCCCTGCCAGGCCCTGCAGCTCCCTGGCTCCTTCACTGCACAGCTCCAGGCACTGCCTGGCCCCAGCTCCACCTCCTGTACACAATGGCAGCCCAGGCACTGCCTGGATGGCTCTGCCTGCCACAGGGAACAGCACCAGGGAGCTGCATCCCTCTGGGCATCACACTGACACCCACAGCAGCACAGCACCATGGAATTCTGCTGCAGCAACAACCACTTTTGCTCTCAACTCTGACAACATTAAAGCTCAAAATGGGAAGCACAGGGAAGGACAAAAACTGGAGCTGACCTGCCACATCAAGGGCTGCTTTCCCCTTATCAGACCTTGCCCTCCCAACTCTTGCTGGGAGCCACTTCCCCCTGCCATGTGCCCTCATGGACAGAGCCAGAGCCTGACTCTCAGCAGCTGCTTGGTGTGGCCCAAACCAGTGCACGGTGCTCACAACCAGCACAACTCCACCCCTTGCAGCCAGAAGGAGAGGAGGCCCTCGGGAAATTTGTTCCACCTCAAGCACCAAAAACAAGGCCAATCAATGATAGCTTTCCTGGTGCCTTTGAAGAGGGCCCAGGACCGTGCTGGGCTGTGAGCAAACGTGCTTTTCACCACGGGCTGCTGCCCAAGCACTGCTGTTCTCGTGTCCAGCTGGCACAACATGAGGGCATTCAGCAGCCCTTCTCCTTGGCAGCTGGAGCCAGCACAGCCTGGGCAAGGCAGTGCCTGGGGGAGGCCAGGCAAGGGCTGCTACCTGGCTGTGATGATCAGGGCTGCCACTCCCTTGCCAATACCCTCCAGGTCCACCAGCAATCTCCGGTAGAAATCCATCACCGTGTTGGAGCACAGGGTCACCTGGTGGAAGAGAAGAACAGTCAATTCTTCCTTACAAAAGCTCATTACCCACGGGTGATACCCTCCAGTTCCTGAGGGAGGATTTGCCCTTAATTCTTCTGCTGCTCCATGTGTAGAGCACAGTCTCAGAGTAACAAAAGCCTTCTGCCAATACCAGATTTGTTAAACACACCTTGCTATCAGGGCACAGGTCAGCTACATTAAAACATTAGACTACAGCTCCATGCACCACTGCATTCAAATTAAGGGGCCAATTTCTCATCTGACTACAAAGACATCCATGCAGAGGAAATCTGACTTGACCACAATGAGTTCAGCTTTACAGCAGGAGGCTGAGGGCAAAGTGTGGCCCAGCAGGTGCTGGGCAGTTCATGGCTGCCCTGGGAGCCTGAGCCCGGGCTGGCCCTGAGAACTCCGGCCCCACACCAGGAGTGGGGAACTGCCCCAGGGTGGGCATTGACCACAGGCAGAACCCTCAGAACTGCCCCAGGGTGGGCACTGACCACAGGCAGAACCCTCAGAACTGCCCCAGGGTGGGCATTGACCACAGGCAGAACCCTCAGAGCCTCTTGCTCTACACCACAAGAGACAAGCCACCACAGGGACCAGGCAGAGGAGAAAGGAGAAGGATCTCTGTCTTGAAGTTCCACAGGAAAGGGTTTATTCCAAGCAAAAGGATCAGAGCCAAAAGAGCCCTGCACACTCCTGTGTAAGGAATTTTGTACAGACACAAAGCAGGGGGTAGATACAAACAGCAAACTGAAAGGGAATCCTCAGGGGAGCACTGAGGGGATTACATCAAGTGTCTGGAGCCACTTTGGGTAAGAAGGTGGGGAGGATGGCTCACATGGGTTAATGGGGCCTCCAGGAATAGGGGAATTCCAAAGGGGTGTTGCAGACAGGGATTGGCTCCAGGTTAAATTGGCAAAAAAGTTTGGGGAACAAAAGGGGCTGGGTTTGACAGCAGGGAAAGAGCTGGAACAAGGGGCAGGGAATGGCATGAGGGACAGCTTTGAGGGAGGGTAAAACCCAGGGGTAAACCCACTCAGGGAGAACACGGGGTACCACAGAACAAACCACTTAAAAAGGAATCAATACAATAAATTTGAACCGCTACACATGGCTGCAGATGTTTTGTCTCTACTGGAGCTTCCTGCAGTGAACACAAATCATTCTGCTCCCCAGGAGGGGGGAAATGAGACCAAGAAGAAAAGCTCACTGCTTGATACAATGACATCTTTCTAACAGCCACCTTCTGCCCTCATCCTTGCTCTGCCCCATTGCAATCAAATCAATCGCTCTCAAAAACACAAGAATGGCTTCAGGCCTTGACCATAAGGTCTGTGAGCTCAGCATATGATTTTGGAAAGCAAACAGTGCTCCTTGAGGAACATCTCGAGTAAGCCAGCTAGCAGAGGCCTCCCAGCAGTGCAGACCTCTCAGTGCCAGGATGCTCCAAGCTGGCACCAGAGCTAAAGCCCTCCCACCCTGCAGTGCAGCTAAAGCCCTGGTGCTGCAGCGGCTGTGGCTGGGCTCTTGCCGTACCTCGATGTCCTGGTGTCCCTGGGGGAGGATGGTGCCTTGGCTGGGATTGATGGTGAACTCCCTGGGCTCCACATGGAAATGGATTCCCTTGCTCCAGGCCGGGTCGGTGTCCCTGCGGATCTGATCCACGCTGTCCACAGCCGGCTGCGTGCCATCGTCCGACATGCGGAGCTGGAACGTCAGGGGCACCGCGGAGCTGTTGGTGAGGCGGCAGCGCTGCGTGTAGGGAAAGCCTGGGCAAGGACACAAACATCCATTCAGGCACCCAGCAGGGCACGATCCTGGGGGCAAGATCCTAGCAGGATCAAAGTGAGATTGGAGTTGAGCTCTTTATTATCTGAACTGCAGCTCACCCAGAAGCTGCGTGAGGAATTAATCGTCACTTAGTTCCCTTTGACACAGATTCCAGACTTCAGCCTTGAAAATGCCCACTCCTAACCCTGCTGAACGCTGCAAGCTTCTCCATTTGTGATGGGGACAAGCTCCCTCACCTGCCCCAAACCAGCACCAGGTCTCTCTGAGTGATGAGTGTGCACCCAGACCCAGCATTTACTCTGAGAATTCAAGCTGTCCAATTCCCTGCTCAGCCTGCCAACACTCCCACCTTTTTCAAGACATATAAAGAGTGAGTTGTCAGTGAGAAGAAGCTACAGCAAAAGAAAGTGAGGATGGAATCAGGAACTAGAATGTGATGCAAAGCACGCTACTGCAGCTTCTCTCTGCAGGATCCTTAAGGCATCTCTTGCTTTGGGCCAAACAGACTGAGCACGTGACAGCTCAGAGCCCACTCAACTGGGGCACAGCCAAGCCTTGCTTTGAGATTAGCAATTAGGAACCAGGTCCCACCTCACCCAACAAACAGGGACATCACAGCCTTGCTGCTCACTGAGAGTGCTGTCTGCAAGGGCTCACCCCACTTTGGCTCTGAGATTTGCTTTCCATCCTGCAAAGCCAGAGATACAGCCACTCATGGTGGGGATGTCCTGCAGAGCGCACAGAGCAGCCACAGCCTGCTCTGCACTGCACATCTGGCTGGGCTTGCCAGCTCTGTGGGGAGGAGACTTCTCCCCAGGCCTGCTCACCAAGAGCATCTGGGACACAGATGGGGAGAAAAAACAACTGCAGCTGCAGCCCAGAGCTTCTCTGTGCCCATCCAAGTGACCACTGCCAGCTCCAGCAGGGACTCCAGCAGGGAGGCAAGAGAGGCACAAAAAGGACAAACCCAGATGTCAAAACCTCCAACGAGACTGAGGCCAGCACATGCAGAAAACAGTCAACAGGTACAAAGAAGCAAAGATACAACAGCTGCCTTCAGCCTAAGAGCCCTTAGGAATGAAATTGGATTCAGCAGGATCAATCTCCTGCTTCAGAACCATATTTCCATCTGTTGCCTATCGTGTTTCATTCCTTCCAAAGGCAACTTGACAAGCGTCTCCGTGGTGATGCAGGCTGGGGAAGAAGCAGCTCAAAAAAGGCAATGACTTTCCTTCAGAAGTTCATGAACTTCATTGCTCTGGCCTTAGGCTTGGCCGTGAATGTTGCCCTTGTTCTGGGAAGGGGGACAGGGGTTCTGGGGGGTTTTGGCCCTGGGCTGGGCTTTTCCCTTGGGGGTTTTTGGGAGTTGTAGCATGATGCCGTGGGCGGCTGTGCAGTGGGAGCTGAGGCTGGGCAGGGAGCGGAGCTTCCCTTCCTCCCGCTCGGGGATCGCAGCTCGGCCGCTGCAGCTGCGGGAGGTTTGTGCTTGGCCGGGGCTGCCCTGGCTGCAGCTCAGCGCTGGCACCGACCCTGCCTGCCCTGCTGCTGCTGGTGCTGCTGGGCACTGCCCACATCCCCCTGCCCTCTGGGGCTCTGCAAAAGGAGCATTTCCTCCTTCCCTTCCCTTCCCGCACCGGCTGGGGGGGATCCCTGCCCTGCCAGAGCCCACAGCTCCTCCTGCTGTGACCAGAACTCCACCAAAGGGGAAAAACAGGACTTGGCATCTGGGAAATGTCTGTTCTTGCCTTCTTGTCTGTGCTCTCCTGAGATATTCTAGCAAAGAACTGTTATTTCTTTTCCCACAGTTTTTCCTGGGACCCCTGTACTTTCAAAGGGATAAGCATTTGGAGGGAGGGGCTCATCTTTCCATTGCAGCAAGATTCCCACCTTCCTTGGCAGACATCTGTCTTTTAAAACAGCACAGAGACACCAGAAAATACTGCCTTTCTATTCCTTGCTTCCATTGGATTTCACAATGGCAAAATGCCCCCTGAGGCAGCAGCAGCCCTGCAGTTCACAGCCTGAAGAGGCTGCTGGGGCAGAGCAGGAGCAAGGGATGCTTTTGTGTTGGAAGGCACACATCCCTGAGGCTGTGTCCCAGCCCAGGGAACACTCACCAAAGGAGATGTCCCCGAAGTCGAGCTCAGCGAGGTCGAAGTGTAAACTCGGTGCAGTGATGCTGCCCCTGCAGGCCGAGGACAGAGCAGGCAATGGCTCGGTTAAAGGCATTGCAAAGGTGCGGCTGTCGTGGCTCGGGGGCACAAAACCCGGGCTCAGGGCACCCTGGGTTTCCAACCAACACAGCCCCGTGTGCTCAGCACAGGGCCCTGGGCACAGGAGGCAGCTCAAGCCAAGGGGCAGCAGCCAACAACCCCTGATGGGCTCTGGGCACAGGGAAGGCAGGAGAAGCCCCTGGGTTGCTGGGGGTCCCATGAAGGACCCTGAACACACACCCAGACATGGCTCCGTGCCTCAGTTTCCCCATCTGCAATGGCATGGACATAAGGTGTCCCCACAAGCTTCTGTAAGCAGCCCTTCCAGCCACAGTTTCCCTGCTTTGCTCCCTCTGAGCTGCAACTGCTGTTCCCATGGAGGAGCTTTCTCAAGACAGTTTGACCCACACAATCATTACAGACACTTTTCTGAGACATGAATGCAGGGCATTCCCAAACATCCTCTGAAAAGAGCAGCAACAATTCTACCCAGGGCACAGATGAATCCTAAAGGAAAGGACCAGCTTGTCAGCAGTGCACCAGCTGGCACAGCCAAGAGCAAGAGCTTCAACAACCAAACTTGGCTGTCCTGAATCAAGCACAGCACCTCACCTGTCCTTGAACTCAGCAGACACACTCCAAAAGCCACCAACATCCACTGAAATCAGCACTTGAAGCTGCACAACATTCACCAGTTGATTTCATGGTTGATGCCAATCAGTGCCCACTCTGCCTTTTGGTTCAAACTCAAGAACCAGTGAACTGTGTCCTCTATTGTATTCACAGGACTGACCCTGGCTCTGCTCTGCACATCTCAACAAGAGACACCTGCCCCTGCTCAAGGAGAAAGCTGCTGATGCAGAAACAGCCCATGGCCACTTTGGGGGAGGGACAGAGGAGAATCAATTATTTGATGGTGAAAGGTTCCCTCTTGATTTCCAAATGAAAAAAGCAGCACTTTTTCTCCAAAAACAAAGGCAGAGTCATTGTTTCTCCACTATGGGCACACCTGCACACCACTTTTCTCTTGCTAAGGAATCACTTCCTTGTTCTTCTTTACCCATCTCCCTTATCTCATTGGCATCATCCAGTGAAGATTGCTTTCATTTCTTCACTGCCTTGAGCCAGTGCCGCCCAAGAGCAGCAGCCCAGCTCCAAAGCTGCAGAGCAGCCAGCACCAGCTCTCCTGCTTCCACTCCATTATCCTTCAGCACATGGCTCAGGCTGGAAGGGACAAGGCCTCATGCTGCTGTGGTGCTGAGCACTGAGCTCTACCTCCCCTATGATCAGCCCTTCTCCCTTTGGCTGGGCCAGGATTGTCTCTTGCCATGGCACCAGCCCACGGGATGGTGCCCCAGTCCTTGGCACAGGTCCTGCTGCACAGTTCCTGACTCCCACATCAGCCCTTTGCTGGCTGTGCAAAGGAGGCACCAGAGCCCTCTGTGCACAGGAGCTGGGGGCACAGCTTGTGCCCCACAGCATGGCCATGAGAGGTGAGCTGAGGCTGCTGCTGCCCATCTGGCATGGATTATTCACACAAGGTTTTACAAACACTGCTAGTACTGCAGAATCAGCCAGGCTGGCCCATCTGCAAAGCCCTGGGGGCCTTGCTGGGTGTTCAGGTGGGATTGAGATCCATCCTCTCAATGAATCACTACTGCACCTGACAGGCAGAAAAGTTAAGGTATGGAGGGGGTTTTAAAAGGTTGTTTTCTTCTGCTTTTATAACTAGGTCCATTGACATGTTTGTTTTCTTGTATGGCATCTAAAGACAGGTCCATGTCTCCCAATGGCACCTTGCAATCCCCAGACACTGCTCTTGCTTTGAGCAGTGTGTTTGCTCAGATGATTTCCACAGGCCCCCTCCAGGGCCACTGCAAAGCCACATGCCTGTGGCCTCCCAGAGAATGGCTCTGCTTGGCTGACAGTGCTGAGGAAGCATTTCAGAAGCTGCTTGTGCTCAGCAGGGTGCAAGCCAGCTACCAACATGTTCCAGCAGCCTCCAGGAAATCTGGGACAGAGAAAGCTGCAAGGCCACTGAAAGCAAGAGCAGATGCCTTCCATCCTGCTCACTCCCAGCCAGGCTGCAGGGCAGCAGATCCGATGCTTGGTTCCTCCTGTAGCTCTTTCCCAACTCTGCTCTCACCCAAAGGTGTTTGCACAGGGACAGATGAGCTGCCTCACCTCTGGGTGCTCAGCTGGTACCGAGCTGCCCGGGCACCGACATTGCGCACCAGCAGAGTCTGCTGGGTGCTGACCTTGACTGGACACTTGGAGAAGTCCAGCTGGGCAGGGAAGTCCAGCACAGCTCGGGCACCAATGGCCCGAATTGGCACAACGATCCTTTCCCTGGCAGTGAGGCATACCAGCTCCTGGCAATAATCCTGCAGGAAAAGAAACTGGCTCAGCACAGCACATTTAGTGCCATCCCCATGGCACAAGAAAAACCATTTCCTATACCCCTTCAAGGGCATCAATTTACCTATTGCACCCTCAAATGAACACTAAGTTCTACTACTATGTCACATTTTAAAGGCACCAGTGCACTTTGCAAAATCTGTCTCAGTGGCATTCAGCTCTTGTGTCACTTGGGTCATACAGATAACAGCCCTAGGCCACCATCATTTTTACTCTAAACTTTAATGATGTTAAAGAATTCCTAAGCCTCTTCTAAGCAACATGGAGCTGGGGAACACAGGACATTGCTCTTTAGGCTTCTATATTCCCACTGTCTGACAATAGGACAAAGTGTTCAACCGACTCTAAGCAGCAAAAGGAAGAGGAGAAAACAGCTGCACCCAAAGACATCCTGCACCTTTGGCCTGGTGCAGAAACATCAGTTGGCTCACAACTCCCCTCTAACTTTGCCTGTCCAACCAAGTCAGGAGAAGAACAGTGCTAAGAGGTAGCAGGATGCTGTTGGAAAGGGCCTCTCTTTGTTTCCCTGCAAGGCTTCCTCCCTTCCATGCCATGCCCTCAACCCTTCTGTATGAACAAGCCTCCAGATCAGAACATGAACCCTCCAGATCCCAGCACTGAGATCAGACTTGCCAGGGCCTCAGCACTGCTGTGCAAACCTCCCCACAAAAGCACCTTTGGCACGGAATGGGTGCCAGCTGACAGAGCAAGCACAGGGACAGGCATGAAGACAGATCCCCAGCAGTGTCACTGCCATGGGCTCTGGGCTCACAGCTCTGCCTGCAGCTTGTACCTGCCCTGCACCAGCTCCTGCAGGCAGGTGTCCAAGTGCCCTGCAGCTCAGCAACCTCCTGCTGACCGAGGGCACCCAGAGCCCAGTGTGCCTGTGCCAGGCCGGGCTCACGGGCACAGCACATCCTCTGCCCTGGCCCTGCAGCTGTGCCATGCTCACTTGTGCTCTGGGACAGCACAGCTGCAAGGCTGCACAACACAGGGGGTGAAAAAGCACCGGCTTTGCTCTACCCCAGGGGCAGGCAGGGAAGCTGTTGGCAGTCCAGGAAGGAGGAAAGCTCTCTGACCTCTTTGTTCCTCTGGTGTTTTCCATCAGAATGAAACCCCTTCCACTGGACCTAGAGATGGCCCAACATCTATCAACAGCCCTCTGTCATTTTCATCCTGTTTCCTGTGCATCTTCCCTTGTCAATGCTCAGCAATGTGCAGGGAGGGGAAGCAGAGCCTGTCAGGCCTGGCTGCAGTGCCTGCCAGCAGTGCCAAGGTGTGACTGGCTGCAGGCTGCCTGCCCACGCCTGGAGCCCAGCTCACAGCATGCAATGGGCTGGAGCCAGAGTGCAGGGCAAACAATGGCTGTGGAGATCCTTGTGTGCTTTGGCCCCTCCAGCCTCACCTTATTCTTGCTGGGGGTGAAGCGGATGCGCACGGGGGCAGAGGCGCCCGGCGGCACGGCATGGTACGCATCGCTGGAGCTCACCAGCTGGAAGTAAGGTGAGCTCTCCATGGAGACCTTCACCACGTGAACAATCTGCAGCAAAGACATGAAATTATGATTTTGCCACTTGTGGAAACAGGACGAGAGGAAAACTGTCAATGCCCTGCTAACATCCCTCCCTTGCCCCTTTTCCAAAGCACTTTCAGCTGTGCAGGCAAAGGCACAGCATTCACAAGGCTGAACTTGAATCCCTTCTCTCTGGCTCCAGCATTTTGGCCAGGGGCAGTAGGGCAGCGCCTGCTGGGAAGGAAGGGCCGAGCAGGTCAGCACCAGCAGGATGGAGACAGAGCACCTGAACCAAGTCACCTGCATATTCAACAAGGCCAAAAAACCTGCTGGCTTCTGCCTGCACACAGCCATGAAGTTGTCATGTTCCAGAGGGGGAATGTGCTACCTAAAAGCAAACCAGCCCACTACTGTGGGGGAAGGAAGAAATTCCCTTCTAGCAGATCAGGTTTGGGTAGGGACCTTCTGGGGATACAGTCAGGCAGACAGAGCAGCAAAACAGGAGACCAAACACTGTGGTCTTACTGGGAATAAAAGCAAACCTGAAAAGCAAAAGAAGGAATGAATACAGCAAGACAATCCCTAAAACAAGGAGATGGCAAAGAGAATTTAAATGGGCAGTAAATCAGCAAGGAAGAATCATAAGACCATGAGAGCAACCAGCTTGCCAAAAGTAACAGAAACACAGACAGGCCGTGTCTACTGACCATGGGGCTTCAGAGGCATTTTCTGCCTGGAGAAACAGGACCAGCACTGACTGACAGTGTGGTTCCAGTATGCAAAGCCAATCTTGGCTCTCCAGGGCTTCCTGCTGCCCGTGCAGGCAAGCTGGGCTGCTGGGCATTCCTGCCTGCAGCCAGCAGGCCAGGTTCTGCCCTCTGGGGTACACATGCACAGCACACATGCATTTTCTAGCACACTGATAGCATCAACCCCTGAGCACCAAAATGCTCTCCAAAAGTCTAAACCACATGATTTGGACTCCCTCCTGTCTCCTCCCACCAGCCCACTCTTGGCACAAGCCTCACTTGAGAAAATGTTTCCCTGACTGAAATTCAAATGGTCTCAAGTTTTCCTCTTTACAGTGGAACACAACTGACATTTTTCAACTTTTTCCCTCTCAGCTCTCTTGGGAAACTGCAAAACAATCCCAATTTCTTCAGGTGAAGGTGGAAACCTCCAGGAGCACATGGTTTTGGATGTGCTGTGCTTCTGCAAAGGGAAAGCAGAGCACTGTGTTGCTTTTGGAAAAGCTGAGCAGAGCTGGATGAAGCTGAGCAGGAGCCTCAAGTGGCACCTAAAGGCCTCTCACTGCTTCTGCTCCATCACTCTGATTGCAGGGCTCCTGCAGAACACGGTTCCTGCAGGGCCAATGCCATTAATGAGAAGTGATTCCAGCATAAAGTGCAGAAGGCTCAGCCCCTGAGCTTTGCCTGTGAGCTGCACAAAGGGAGCCAAACTGGCTGAGAGAGGCAAAGATTCCTACCAGGAGCCAAGATTAACCAAGGACACACAGGGTGTGCTATAGAACCAAGGAACAGACTGAGAGCAGGTAAGAACTGTACAGCCCTCAACATTCCTGTCAATCCAGAGCTTTCAAGAGAAGGAAACTCCTTTGGGATAGACACCATCAACACCTTGCCAAAACCAGGGGACAATTCCCAGCACAGGAAGATTTCCACCATCTTGCAGAAGAAGGTGCTGAGACATTTTCTTCTGCATGTGCTGCAGCAGATAACTTGCTTTGCTGTACACTGAGGGAATGACAGCACTCTCCTCTTCCAGCACAGCGTTAAAGCTCTGGGTGCCAGCACTTACCTTGTCCTTATTCGTGAGAGACAGCACCATTTCAGAGACCTCCCGAGCGACGAAGTTCTGAAATACCAGCTCTGGTGGGGAAACTCCAAACCAGCTCTGTTTCGGGGCAGCTGACGGCAGCTGGAGAGGAGAGAGAGCAGGGAGAGCTTCAGCTGCTGGGAGGAAGGTTCATGCAGGAGAATCTTCCACTGATCCCCAGTGAAGTACAGACTCTGGGGGAGCACGTCTGCCCAGCCCACACTGGGCAAACAGTGGCTCCCCCACCTCTGCTCTGAGCTGATCCACAGCTGCTGGGCCACACAGAGCAGGCTCAAGCCAAGCTGCTCTTTTGGCATGGATTTCTCCAGGTTTCTTTCTCCAGAATGCCAGGCAGCACTTTCCTAAAACACAGCCCTGTGCCCATGTGGTCACAGAGCTCTGGGGCACTGACTGAGCACTCATGGAGTAAGTAAAACCCATGAATTTACAGGAGACTCCATGGGAAAGGATGTGGGATGTCTTTTACTCTGACACAGGGAAACCGAGGCCCACACAACTGCAAATATCTTTTTTGCTCTAGAACTTAGACATCAGTAAGAAGAGAGCAGGACCAGAGGAGGTGTGAGAGATGAGGTGACATTTGGCTGAAGCCAAAAGGTTATTAAGCAAAAGAATGGAATTTGTTGGTTCTCTGTGTTGTTTGTGGTTTGGATTTGTTCAGGCTGGTTTGCTGAGTGTCACAGTGAGAGGGACAGGGTTGAAGACCTGACCAAAAGGAAGGAGGATGAGAAGGGAGGGCACAGAAAAGTTGGTGCTCAGTAGAGAATGGAAGCTCCTGAGTACCCATCCAATGGCAAAGGGCACAGGGACCGCCCCAGCCGGGTACCAAGGGGATACACAGATTGCCATTTTCTCAGAGGGTGTGTGTGTGTGCTTGGCTCTCAGCGAGGGAGACATCCCCAGCTCAGCTGAATCCTTACTAAGAAACACTTTTCTTTTGCTTTGATGATTTTGTTCCTTTTCATTGTACTTAAAAGTTAGTGTGTTCCAAAGAGAGGAAAAGGGAAAAATAAAAAGACAAATGAGCTGAAAATAAAAAGACAAGTGAGGTGAATGCTGAATGAGGATAAGTTTCAGTTATTTTCTCAGCAACTTGGGTAAAAGTAGACTTGGTATCTCCTTTTTCAATGGCCTTTAAATGGGTGCTTTCTTGTCATTACTGCGATCTTATTTCATGCCATTGGAGAGGCACTTCTGGAATGACACAACAACAGCAAATGCTTCTGCAGCAGAGACATTGCTTGGAGAAAACTCTGCCCTGCTTTGTCTGCCTTCTCCAGCCACACTGCTGTCACTGCAGAGACGCAAGCAGGTCTCCTCTGTGACTTCACAGCAGACACATTCTGCTGAAGGGAGTAGCTGCAGCACACTGTCCCTTAGCTCTGCCCTTCCCTGAGGTGTTCCCAAGGCTCCTCTCCAGGACAATCCTTTACCTGGATTGTGTTCCATGTCTCTTGCTTCCAATTTCCTGCTCAACAGCCCACCTCAGTCACCTACCCCTTTGGACTGTGCTTTATACTGAGGTAGTCCTGCCAGAAAAGCAGCTTTAAACACACCTCTGAGTAGGCACTGATCCAGATAAAGCACATCCATTCCCCTCTGCCCAGGGCCAGTCTCCTGTAATCTGGCAGCCTGCAAAATCCAGCACCCCCTCAGGGTCCAACTCATTGTTCCAGCCCAAAGCAGTAATGCAATTTGTTTTGTTCAATCTGAAGTAATTCCTGCAGACCCTTGGCCTTCAAAGGCCAACGCTGCCACTCTGCAGGGAATCCTGTGGCCCCGAGCATTTGATGTTGACCACACCAAAGCAAGAGGTGGCTCCTTCAGCAGGAGAATGGCAAAGGGTAATTTTGGGTCTCTGTGTCCCCAGCCTTCCTCCCATTGTTTTAGCAATGGCAGCTGCACTCCAGCACACCCCAGCAGCTTCAGCAGAGGGTATTTGTGTTGGCTTAGTGCACATCAGGACTCCCAGTCCACCACTACCAGCACCTTGCAATGACAGCAGGACCTGGACACTGAGGTATTTTGCTGGAGGCAAGCCTGTCACAAACACACACCCTCTTCAAACTTCATGTGAAACAAAAAGGAAAAGAGCAGGAAAAGGCTACCTTTGGGCGAGTCTCACTCCTGTCTAGAAATGGGCCAATTCTGGGCAGAATACTCCCCCCAGTGCTGGCCTCCTTCTTCCTGCTGAGAAACTTCTCCCTCTGGAACTTAGAGGGAAGCAGCTGAAAGGCAAAAGTAAACCAGCTACAGCCTCAGAGTTGTGCTTGTTCAGAAAGGCTTTTCTTGAACAAGTGGCACTGGTGAATAACTTGTGATCACAGCCACTAGGACAGTCCTGGAAGCCCTGGGAGTTTCTGCTGAAATACTTAGCATCAGTGAATTAATAATACAGAGTGGAACACACACACTCCAGCCATATGGCTCTGTCCCATTGGCTTCTCCATGATTGGATGGGACATGGTTGGGGATTTCTGCTCTTTGGGCATTTGTTTCCTCTCACATTTCATTGGATTGAGGCAGTGACCTTTCCAGAGAATGGGGAGGAGCTCTCAGAACTGCCTGAACTCCATCCCTGCACAACGCTCAGAACTCACAGCAAGGAGATATCACTGCTGGATGAGTCCAAGAGATGCAAGAAAGGAACACTGTACCAAGAGTGAGGTGCACAGCAATGTGTCCAGGTTTTAGTTCTCCCTGTTAATTGTTTTCTCTGTCTGGGCTGACAGAGCCCTCCACAGAAGAAATCAGAGGCATCTCCTTGACAGAGCCTCAGCAGTGGGGCATCTTCAGCCAAGTGAGCTGCAGACAGCAAGGGACCTTTGTGGCCCTGGCTCCAGCGCTGCCTGCAGGGCTACAGCTGTGCCCACACAGGAGCTGGGAGAGAACAGCTGCTTTGGGAGCTCTTCCAGCTGGGACCAGCCGTGGCTCTCGAGGCTTTGGGCAGAGTTTGAGCTTCCCCCGCCCACATGCCCAGGTGCCCAAGGGCAGGATGGTCAGAGCAGCACAGGTGAGTGCCCAGCCTGACAGAAGGAATTCCTGTGGCAAAGGGAAAGGGACAGAACACATGCTCAGGGCTTCAGCTGTACATTGGTTTCACTCGGCTCTGCTGGCACAGCCAGGCAAGACACAGCTGAAGCATCCCACAGTGTTCCCTATTGCACCAGGACAGCCCCAGACACAGCAGCACAGCACAAAGGGCTGGGGAGGGGCTCTGCAGCATCACAGCACTGCTGGACAACAGGGGCAGGGAGAGCAGGGACACCAGGGCAGTGCCAGCCCTAACACAGCCCAGTGGGTACTCACAGCATTAGGCTTCAGCCCTTCCCTGGACAAAAGACGAGGTGTTGGTGTCTTCTTTGACAATCCAGATGCCATTTCCGAGGGACGGTGTCGCAGGTGAGCGACAATGCCTCAGTAAAACTGGAAGGAGCAACATTGGAACTCTGAAAATCCACAACCCAATTCATGGCAGATTCAAGGCATATTCTGGTGCTAAAAATGTTGCATTACTTGAAAATAGCTAAGTGCTTGTTTGGTGTAAGTAGCTAGTATAGTTAGGCCTCTAGTTGGACTTTATTTGAACTATAGGGCTACCTTGTGCAATTCAAAGTTAGATCATACTGAAACCTGGAGCTAAAAATCTGAACATTAGTAACAGTTTGAACAGACAAAGCTGTAGCTTAAATATTACTCAAAACTAGCTAGAGTGGGCCTCCTCTTCTTTAGGCTAGAGCACCCTTGCTCTCTCAGCTGCTCCTCACAGCTGAGAGACTAGTGAGAGACTGGAATGTTATGGCTAATGGCTTAAATATCATTCTAAAGGACTTTCTGCCCATTGTGACAAAACTGTATAAAGAAGCTGCGACCACCCAAGCCCACCCTTCCCTGAAAATGCCTCCTGACTGGAACTTGGCACTGTGAGTTAAGCTGCCTAAGGGAACTTGAGACAAGATCAAGGTGACACTATTGTCCCATTAGCTCAGGTCTGGGGAGAAGTAAACAAGGCTGAGGAGAAAAACCTATCCACAACAAAGCCAAACCCAGCAGCTCTCCTGAAAATCAGCTCTGTCTGGGTTCAGGCTGGGGAAGTCATAGCCACAGACTCTTCTGCTGAGGCCAGGTTTGCACACAAACCTCCCAGCAAAGACCTCCACAGTGCCTCCAGACCCATTCCTGAGGCCTCGCACCAGACGACTGCAGGGCATGCAAAGTAACACAACAAATCTGAAAATCCAGAACTCAACTCATGGCAGACTCAAAGAATATACGGGTGCAAAAGATTTTATATTGTTTGAAAGTAGCAAGAGACAGAGTCCAACTTGCCCCACTCCTGGGAGGTACCTGGGCAAGATATCACCTTGCCCAAATCTGCATTAATCCATTGGAGTCTTACATTTTTCCAGACCTCACCACAGAAAAGACCAGAAGAGGATTTAATGGTAGGCCAATGGGATCCATGGAATGGTGATATTTTCTACTAAATCTCTCTCTGTCACTCTCTTTCTCCTCCCCCCCTTCCCAACCTCCATCCCCCTCCCACTTTTTCTTTTCTTTCTCTCTCTTTCTCCCTCACATTTACTGTTCCATCAAATCCAGACCATTGACTGTTCCATCAAATCCAGACCATTGACTTTGGCATATGGTCTCGTTTGCACCTCAATACAGAGGCATCTCCCTAAAAATTTTAAAACCCAGATGATAAAAACCCACTGCAACTTGAACAGATCTCGCTCACCTTTAAGCAGCTTAAGCAGTTACTAGAGGAAAAAAATGTACAGAATACTATCTTTAGAAAATGTTGCATTTCTTCAGTAAAAAAAGCACAATCAGTAGTCCATTTATTGTTCATCCTCTCAGGTGTACATGTCACTGAACTACCGCGCCAGAAGACTGGCATGATCACATCCTCTATTTCCCTTTGGCATTCTCTTTCAGAGCACAGATGAAACAAAACCAAAAAGTTCAACTTTAGTCGGTCTTTACCTTCAAATGAAATTCAGGACTCCCTAGCAGACACCAGTGTTCTGCACGCCGCGGAGCTTTTCGCAGAGGCCAATGCTCTGCACCTTCAGCAATTCTCTACGCCGACAATTCACCTGGCCAATGGCCCGGTGCAGCCGCCTGCAGGAGCCCAGGCTGCGCACACCCAGCCAGGGCCGCGCTCTCAGGCGACTGAGGCCGCGCCGCTGTCACAGACGCTGAGGGCCCGGGCGCGGTTACCGGGCAACCGCGGCACCGAGTGCGGGGCCGGGCGGGGCCGCAGGGATTTGCAAAGGACATTGGCACTGCAGCGACTGACTGCAGTTTGGGGCTTCCCAAGAGTCTTTCTGGAACTAATGAAAAGTTAAAATGTGGTGACAAAGGCACCTAGGCCAGGTCTGTACAGTGCTCTTTGCAGCACTAGTATCCGACCCTGGCTGGAACAGCAGGAGGGGCTGAGGCAGCACGGAAGGGGGCTCAGCCTGGAGAAAAGGAGGCTCAGGGGGGACCTTCTGGCTCTGCACAACTCCCTGACAGGAGGGGACGAGAGGCTGCTGCAAGTTCAGGCAGCGCCGCAGCCGCGTGGCTCCCCCTCTCCTCCCCCGCTCCGCCTCTTCCTCCCTCCACCTCCTCCTCCTCCGCTCCCGCAGCCTCGCAGCCCCCGGGAGGGGCGGGGATGAAGCCGGGACAGGTCGGAACGCAGAGAGGCCTGGGGGCATGCCAGGACTGGGAGTGACTGGGCTGTACTGGGATCATCCTGGGAGCAGCTCCTGGGTGACTGAGTTCTACTGGGATCATCCTGGGATCACACTGGCAGTGAGGAGGAGCAGCGCGATGGCTCCAGCGCTGGGGCTGAGGGCGCTCCTGGGGGGCCAGGGGGGAGTGGCACCCCCGGCACCGGGACCCTGAACCGCCACTGCCAGCACTGGGAACCCCTGAATCCCCCTGTTCTGGACATCAGGACCCTCTGCTCCCCTTTTCCAGGGCATCCCATGGCTCCCAGCCTCCAGACTTGGCGTAGGCTTGACTCTGGGACAACCTGGAACGCCTTGGTCTCCCATTTCTGCCTTTCCCAGGCCCACCTTTCTGCAAAACCAGAGACACCCTGAACTCCCCCTTTCCGAACATCCTGGGTGTCCCCACTCTGGTCCCCCCTTTTTGGGAAACCCTGGACTCCCCTTTCCTGGGCTCAAGGACCCCCTGGAACTCCCTTCTACCTCTCCACGTCCCTGCCCCCCCCCCCCATTTTCATGACCCTGAGACCCCCCCTGGCACCCCCGTTCCTGAGAACCCAGTTGCCCTTTTACCCCTTGTCTCAGTACTGAGACCCCCCTACACCCCTTTATCCGGCACCAACTCAACCTTTTCCCATCCCCTTCTTCGCTTTTTAGAAGCACAAGACTACTCTTTCTCTGTTCGAATTTCTCATGGGATTACAGCTATTTTAAGATCTGCTTACTTTAACATAAAGCCTTTACTTGATACCAATTTGAACACTTTCATCTCCTTATAGTTTTATGTGTTATGAAGAAAAAGAGTATTTTCTTGTTGTTTGGAAAATTAATCCACATCAACAGAGGTTTATGTCCACAAAGGAGACAGAGGAGTCCTTTCTGGCTTTATTCCAATAAAGGGAGAGGCCATGGGGCATTCCCCTGGGATCTCTTGAAATTTTGGAGGATGCAGCCTTCTTTTTATCCTAATTTCCTGGCCAGATTTCCCTTCTATCTTTCCCCTTGGCTGAGGTGCTTGAGAGGTACAGATGCCCTGATATGCCTGACACCTAAGATTTCCCAAAGATTTCCCTCTAATGTATAACCCTCTCTTTTAGTTTTTAATTCTTACAGAATTTAGGGGTTTTTCTTCCCCATTGTTTCTTTCATTTCTCAATGGCTTATTTCGTTAATCAGCAAACCTAAAGTGTATTTGTAAAAGCAAATCTCTTTTTCCATTCATTGATCAGTGGAATCCTTCCCATTCTTTCTTTTATCTTCCAGAGCTAGTTTTATCTACGAGCAGACCCACAGATTGTTAGTAAAAACAAATCCACTATTCCTGTCCTTTACAGCTTACAAGAAGATTTCAGCTCTAGAAACAAAGCATCTTCTCAGCCCTCTCATCTGACTTAACTTCTACTTTATTGACTTTAGTGTCTTCATGTTGTTTTTTATATACTTGCATTTTGTTCTTTTCTCTCACTCAGAAGAAGACTGAAGTACTGAAAAACTTCACATCATGCATGAGGCCTACCTAACCCACCAATAACTTGTAACAGAAAGCTGTGGCTCAGTTGTGTTCAGATCAGCTTTATAGTTAGTGTTTAGTTTTCTACACCAGCCACAGAAGTCTCTGGTCTCAGCCACGCTAGGAAGAAGAAGAAGCAGCAGCCTGACAGCGGGATCTTCACAGCCACAGCCAGCCCTGCTCTGGCTAAAGCTCCGCAGCCTCCCCTGTCTCCTTGCCCGGCAGCTGCTGAAGCCCAGCCCGGCCAAACCAGAGCCCATGGAGAGAGAAGCCAGCAAGCAGCCCAGAAAATAGAAAAGAAGCCCAGCCTGCAGCAAGACTGTCAGCCCAGCCCAGCCCAGCCCAGCCGCAGAGCAGAAGCCAAAACCCAGCAGCTCCCTGCCGACCAACAAAGAAAAAAAATGTTTCTGTATTTTTTCGTCTTTACCATGTGTGTTTCACAAAAGACTGTCTTTGCTTTTCAGTAGCTCAACAGACTGTCAGATACACAAAAAACTTTGCATCACTTCCCTAAATTTCCTCCCACTCCAAAGCATAACACAGGGCCACTGGGAGCAACTGGGATCAGACTGGGAGCAACTGGGAGCAATCAGGACCATACTAGGAGCAACTGGGATCATCATGGCATCAGAGTAGGATCATACAGAGAGGGACTGGGTCTGTGCTAGAGGCAACTGGGATCACACTGGGAGGAAATGGGGACATGCTGGAGACAAATGGGATCATACTGGGAGCAACTGGCACCACACTGAGGGTGACTGGGATCCTTCTGGAATCATACTGGAAGTGATTGGGAGCTGAGGAGGCTGAGGGCAACTGGGACCATGCTGGGGCAACTGGGATATACAGGAAGTGACAGGAATCATGTTGGAGGTGACTGGGAGTGGTTATGAGCAACTGGAATAATGCTAGAAACTACTGGGAGCAACTGGGAGTGAGTGGAAACACATGAAGAACAACTGGGATATACTGGGGGAGACCAGGAGTGACTGGGATCACAGAGGAAGCTTAAAGTTACTGGAATAATACTGGGAGTATCTGGGAGTGACTGGAATCATACTGGGGGCAAATGGCACTGTACTGAGAGTGACTGGGTTCATATTGGAATCATACTGGGAAGGACTGGAACCATACTGGGAGTGCCTGGAACTATGGTAGGGATGAATGGGAACAGCTGGGACTGTGCTGGGACCATGCTGGGATCATACTGGGATCATACTGGGAGTGACTGGGATGATACTGGGATCACACTGAGTGTAACTGGAAGTGACTGGGACCATACTGGGTGTGACTGGGAGCCACAGGGCCCATGCTGGGAGTGACCTGGGGGGAACTGGGGGAACTGGCCCAGCTGGGGCTCAGGGTTATTCTCCCCCAGGGCTGCCCTGGCTCCTACTGCCACCCCCAGCCCCAGAGAGCCGAGGGACAGGGGACAGCTGAGGGACAGGGGACAGCTGAGGAACAGGGGCAGGGACGTGGAGAGGTAGAAGGGAGTTTCAGGGGGTCCTTGAGCCCAGGAAATGGGAGTCCAGGGTTTCCCAAAAAGGG
Organism: Zonotrichia albicollis; assembly: GCF_047830755.1. Lineage (NCBI taxonomy): Eukaryota > Metazoa > Chordata > Aves > Passeriformes > Passerellidae > Zonotrichia > Zonotrichia albicollis. The sequence continues at coordinate 1,353,472 of NC_133827.1, read as the reverse complement.
GGGACCAGGGTGGGGACACTCGGGATGTTCGGGAAGGGGGAGTTCAGGGTGTCTCTGGTTTTGCAGAAAGATGGGGCTGGGGGCTGGGAAAGGCAGGAATGGGGATCCAAGGTGCTCCAGGGCATCCTAGGGTGACGCCCATGGCAAGTCTGGAGGCTGGGAGCCATGGGATGGCCGGGAAAAGGGGAGCAGGGGGTCCTGATGTCCAGAACGGGGGATTCAGGGGGTGCCTGTGCAGGATGAGGGGAGCAGGGGGGTCCCAGTGCCGGGGGTCCCACTCCCCCCTGGCCCCCCAGGAGCGCCCCCAGCCCCAGCGCTGGAGCCATCGCGCTGCTCCTCCTCACTGCCAGTGTGATCCCAGGATGATCCCAGTAGAACTCAGTCACCCAGGAGCTGCTCCCAGGATGATCCCAGTTGCTCCCAGTCATTCTTTATTATGATGCAATTTGCCCCGGCACAGTTCCAGTTGGTCTCAGTTGCTCCCCCTTTGATCCAGTGTGTTCCAGTTCCCCAAGTAACTCCCAGTGTGATGCCAGTCTCTCCCAGCAGGGCTGCAGTCATTCACACTTGCCCCCAGTTGCCCCCAGCATGGTCCCAGTTCCCCGCAGACCGCTTCCAGTGGCTCCCAGTCGCTCCTAGTCCGGTCCCAGTCATCACCTCCATGGTCTCAGGCACTCCCAGTATATCCCAGGTGCCCTGAACATTCTCGTAGTCATTGCCAGGCACTCCCAGTTACATCAGCGTGGTTCAGCTGCCCCCAGTTTTATCCCAGTCACTGCCAGGACATCCCAATTGTCACTAGCATGCATCCTGTCATTCCCAGTTGCTCCCAGTTCCTCCCACTGTGTTCACAGAGAGCTCCCAACATGGACCTGGTAGCTCCCAGTAACCCCAGCGTCACGATCCGTCCTTATGAACGGGTTTTGTGATCGTTCATGGATTGATCTCAGGGTGCAAAAAACCGACACAGTACAGGGGGATTTGCAGTAATAATCAAAACAAATGCTCCTTTATTGAATGACCACAGCAAAATGCGATAGAGGGATTAAGGGAGAGAAAAATACAGAGGAAGAGAGAGAAAAGAGAGAGAGAGGGGGATATAGCTACCAAACGTAAAGATGAAGTCCTTTGGTCCAGTCCAGTCGAGGATCCGCCTGTTACGTCAGGGAGATCTCAGAGGCGCAGTTCATCTGGACCCCAATTATACTCTTTTTCAATGGGGGAAGGGAGAATGAATTTTGCAACCGAATCAAAGGTAGTTTTGGGGAAAGAATGGTGTTTCGAAAGGTTACACACAGTCCACGTTCGGCAGTGGGCGCGAGCCATTGTTTTCGTGGTCCAATGCTCACACCTGCAACATCCATCTCACTTTGGTCAGCTTGCCTCTCCCCACACAACTCCCCCGGGTTGGGGGTCTCAGTCCCAGTCCTTGGAAAGTATAAGAGGGGGCCTTCTCACATGGGGGTTTGATGTCTCGGTCTCTTGATGAAGAGGCTTCTTACATCTCAGTCTGTGTGTCACGGTGGTTGCAAACGAGTGAGAGGGGTCTTCTGCAGGGTTCCACCACTCAGGAGAAGTCCAGCCAGACCGAGAGCTGGGGCAGCTTCCAAGGCTGTTGTTGCAAAAAGGGCACGGTGCCCCCTTCTTCTCATTGGGCTCAGTGTAGCATACAGCAAACAACACCTGTGGAAACAGTAGCTTAGCAATGCTCTCAGGTCTCAGGGCCTTGTGGTATATGACTTTCTCCTACAGAGGAGACGGGGGGGATCTTCTCTTCAGTGGTTCTCAAATGACGATCATGAGGCAGATGAGGGAAAATTCGGACAGACTCTTACACCTGCTCAAGGGGAGGTCTCTGTCCCTGTCACTCCCTTGCTCTCCCCCCCTTTTCTCTTTCTTTCCATCTCTCTCTCTACCTCACATTTACTGTTCAATAAAATCCACTTTGGATTTGGTCTCATTAGCGCCTTAATTGGGTCTGAGGCATCTCTCTAACAATTTTCTTAACCAGATTGCGACATGATTTTGGCACAGTGAGTTCAGGGCACTGTTGTCTGTCACCAAGTGCCTTTGACAACAGCATGGTTCCCATCCTCTGAGGAGGTTTGTGGCTCTCGCTGGAGGAACTCTTGGAAACTTGGACACAGCTTCCTCTGAGCAACTTACAGGAGAGCTGATGAGGAAAATGGCTGTTGTGGGTGGCCAGTGAAAAGAAAATATTTTGTTGTCCTTCCTTGAAAAGTGTGTTAAAATCATTGGAGGAAAGGGAGCAAATGTTACCAGCGAGACTGACAAGGTTCATTCACCCCACGGTGAGGAACATAAGGCTGCTGAAAGTCCAACAAGAAGCCCAGCTCAAGTACCTAAATTCCTGAATATCTCCTGAATTCCCAGGCTTGGGTTCTTTGCCAAATGTGAGAATCATTTTTCTCTTGATCCCTGTCACCTTTGTGACAGCTACACAGAGCTTCCCCTTCCTTTTAATAATCTGTATTGGGCCAAATGTTCTCTGTTCTTCTATCAGAACATGCCAGCAGCTGAGCTGGAGCTGTGCAGGAACCAATGAAACTTGGAATTGCCACATCACTGCTTGGATTGTCGGTTTATTCATATTTGGGATTTGTTTGCATTTCCATCACAAGTTACTTGTGGGAAGAGCAAATATTCTTCAAAGTGATTTATGCAGAGTTAAGTTTGATTTCTGCCAAGTTTATTTTGTCCAGTGCCCAGGAGATGCTCAAGGGGTCTCTGTGCTTCTCGCCCTGGGGGATGCTTGGGAGGGGCTTGGGAGGGTTTTCCTGTCCCTGTCACCCCAGGCCATTCCCCAGGGGACAATAAAACCTCACTGAAAGTGTAGCAAATTTTGCAAAAGTGGCAGTTAATGGAACCGTCAGTGCTACCTTGAGAGCTCAGTAACAAATCAAGGTGGCCCAAGGTAATTATGGGGCTCTGTGGACACTTAAAGTAGAACATTTAGTAAATGGCAGGTATTGAAGGGAAGAACTTGATTTGTCTTCCCCAAGAGTCTTGGGGACATTGGCAGGAGAAATTATGTCATTGTCTTCTTTATGGACTGTCAAGCTGACATAAAACCTGACTTGGAGGAAAATGTCCAAAGGCTTCACCCACAGAGACTTTTTGCCCAAACTCCTGAGAAGAAAGGATTCTGTGCCCCGACAACCGCATAGCTCAGCCAGGGGCTCATGCACAGCTCCCTGGCAAAGGCTGATCCCAATGGATGCTCCAAGCCAGGCTGAGGGTTGTGGTGGTTTGACCAGGAAGGAGTGGGAATTCTGGGAAGCTGTGGTCAAACCAATGAAGGTTTTGAGTTTGAGACTGGCGTCCGGTGTGGCCAGTGGAGTTTAGACACACCTCCGAGAATACACAGGAGTTAAAAGCAGGGCACTGCCCTTAGCACTCTCTCTTTAAGACATCGCGGCGAAGAGGTCAAATCTCTCCCCCGTCCAGACCGCTGCTGCTAGGCGGGGGAGGGGCAGCCACGTAGTAGGCCCGGGGCCTAGACAGAGATGGGAGTTGAAAGGGCTTCGAAGATAGAAGGGTAGAAGATCCCAGGGAGTCAGCCCTCGAGCAGCCATCCCCCCCCCAGGAGAGAGAGAGAGAGAGAGAAGAGAGCCAGCGTCTGAATGTGATAGCAGCCGCCCAAGAGGAGAAAGGAGAAGGAAGGGCGCAGCCTGGCCGGTAGAGCAGCAGCACCTGTAGGAGTACCAGCATTCTACCAGCATTCTGAAATAGACAGAGACTGAAAACTTTTAACCCTTTCTTTCATGATTGGGGCATTGCAAAAATGCTAATCCTCCTCGAAGCTGAATAAGAAGGGAGATAAGAGATGAGATGAGACAAGGACCTGGCCCGAAGAACGTAGAAATGATTAGATGGAGAGAGATGATTTAGAGTAGCCTTTTAGCTGGACTTTTCTTGTGGCCATAGACTCAGTTGTTCCTGTGACACAGACTGCATTTAAGGAGAGGCAGTGCCTCAAAACCAGGAGGGTTCATTCGTGAGGACCCCCCGGCCCCAGGGGGTTGGAAAAATATGAGGGAGACAGATGTCCCAAAGCAGAGACTGTGCCTTTTTAGAGTGAGACAAGGCATCCTTAAAAGACAACCCTAAAAGCAGCTCTAGTCCATGCCGTCAGTAGTGAGAGCACTGGGCATGGAAAGAAGATGTCACAAGCGGCAAAAAGACTTTTTCCGGGCGGTGCCGAAGTGACAAAGAAGGACACGAAGTTTCAGTGTGTTTCCAGGGGAAGCCTATGGAACAAGAAAGACTCCTTTCCTCTTCATGAACTGCAGTTTGAGTATACTAAAGTGTGGAGCCAAGGCTGAGCAGTTGATTTGAGAGAATGTATCGGATTGAGAAAGTCAGAGAGTGGGGAGGAAGAAAGTTTTTTTGTAAGGTTTTCAATTTCTTTTTTTTTCCTTTTCCTTATAGTCTTTCCCTATTTTCCTGTAGTTTAAGTAATAAAGTGTTCTTTATATTTAAGTTAGAGCCTGTTTTGCTTATTCCTGGTCACATCTCACAGCAGACACCAGAGTGAAAGCATTTTCATGGAGAGCACTGACTCTGTGCCAGGCTCAAACCATGACAGGGTTTGCAGCAGTGTGGGAACTGTCTCAGATGTGACGCACATATTAAACTGATCAAAAGAAAAACAATGAGGCTGTACTCTCCTGGGAGAACTTTGAGCACTTTATGGGAATTAAAAGGACTATAAAAGGGCTGGAGGTGGACTTTGTACAAGGGCTTGGCATGGAAATGGTGTCACAATGACAGAGGGGAGAGATAGGTGGGATATTGGGAAGAAATTCTTCCCTGTGAGCACGGTGATGCCTTAACAGAGCCTGCCCCATTCCTGGAAGTGTCCAAGACCAGCTTAGATGGGATCTTGCAGCAACCAGGTCTAGTGGAAAATGTTCCTTTACCTGTCCCTGACAGGGGGTGAAACGAGATGATTTTTTAGGTCCCTTCCAGCCCATGCCATTCCAAGACTCCATTAATCTATGACTTCATGGGACCCACTGGCTTCCAGGAGTGGAGTGGGATGCGTTGCCTGGCAACAGGAGTTGTGTTGAGGAGGGGCCTCAGTCCTGCAAGGGATTCGGAAGGAGAAGGAGCCTGCTGGCTGCTCGTCCTTTTTATCATTGCCTTGCTCATTGCTTCTATCAACCCTTTTGTTCACCCTGTTTGTCATCCATTTTGCTCATCCCTGACAGACCCAACTGGGCAGAAGGCTTGTGACAAATCAGGGACAGAGGGTGCGCAGACAGGGGGAGAAGAGTGTGCTCCTACATCCTGGGGTGTGCACAACCTTGCTGTGGTTTCATGGGTTCCTTTCTGTGCTGAAAGATGCTGTCCCAGTCTCTGGAGAAGCTGCAGAAGGAGAAAGCAGATCAGCAGGACATGATGGCTGCAATGGACATGGTACAGTCTAAGGGGCCTCTGTGCCAGCCCAGGGCTTCCCGGGCAGGGTGACAAATGCCCCTTGTCCCTTGGGGGCTGGGTGGCAGAAATTGTCCCCTTGGGAGGGGGAATTTCCTGAGCTCATGGGGTCCCTCACCCTTCACATGGTGGGACCAAGCTCACCAGGGTGATGGGGCAAATGGGGCCACAGCAGCCTGAAAGGGGCATGATGGCCTGCAGGAAGCACTCCTCCTTCTGCCCCTCACATGCTGGCCCTGCCTGGCATTCCTCATCCCTTTCCCTGCCGCTGTCCTGCCGTTCCCCTCTGCTAGAAGGCGGACAAAGCTGCCTTGGACAGCAAAGTCGATTGCAGCCAGTTTGAAGAGAACATGTAGGAGCTGGATGAGAGAATGCAGGAGTTGCAGAGTCAGATTTCAGGCCAGGAGCAGCACTGGAACAATATGCAGCAGCAGTTCAGCAATGCAATTGAAGACAAGGTGAGGGGTATTTCGTCCCCACCATGAGGAACTGGCACCTTTGGGACTTGACAGCCTGCGGCAGCATCCCTCTGAGGATCCCCCTCCAGGCTTTTCCCTGGAGAGCTCCATGTCACATCCTGGAGCAGCTGGCTGAGGCTGTGCACCTGTTCACAGCTGGATCGCCTGGAGCTGAAGACTTTCCGTAAACACCTGGAGGACTCCCGGAACAGGAACATGGAGGAACTCGAGGATAGGCTGTTGCGTGAAAATGCCGCTGGGATTAAGAAGTGAGTGTGATGGAGATTCTGATGGCTTTGGGAATGGAGATGGGAACTGCTCCTCTCAGGCAGGGCTGTCACACACTATGCCCCTGAGCTGGGCCGTGCCTTGCCCTCCTGACTGTGCACATGGGGGGACTTTGGTGCCAGAGAGGGGCTGAAAGCGCTGCAGGGGCTGCTTGAGATGGTGGCATGTGTGCCTGTGCCCTTCACCTGGCATCAGCCAGCACCTTGGGGTGGGGAGAAACAGGCTCAACACCCACAGTTCACCCTGCAATGGCCGTGACCCTGTGCAGTGACCTGCCTAGCAGCTGGCTGCTGCAGGGAGCTGCTGCCTGTGTGCTGCAGGCCTGTGGCCCCAGGAGCTCAGCCAGCCCTCTTCCCTCACCCTCCTTAGGCACCTGCCAGTCTCTTTCACGTGCCTGTCCTGTGACCGCATGCTCAGCGTGCAGGTTCCTGGCCAGTGAGTAGCACCAGTGCACAGGGGGCAGCGGGGCTGGCATGGGGGGAGATGGGTGCCAGCAGTGACCCACTGTACTGGGCACAGGGGTGACAGTGTCTGCTTGGGAGGGGCTGATGTGGGGAGCCCCCTCTGCAGCCCTGCCCATCAGCAGGGCCTGTGGGGGCTCATCCCTAGGGCTACAGGCAGCGAGATGCCATGGGCTACAATCCCATGGCTTTGGGGGTGCTGCCTCCAACAGGAACAGGTTCATTGTCCCCTGCCACACACCTGTGACTCCTGCCCTCCCCAGGTACCCCGAAAAACTCCCGTATTTGCAGCCGATGCCCCCTAGCAAGGAGCCACCGCCCAGCCAAAGGTAAGGGCTCTGAGGACACATTCCCCGTGCCTGGGGTGCAGGGTAGCCCTGACACAGCAAGGAGGGCTCTGCACCTGGGCTGGGGCAGAGGAGCCTGGGGGGACGGGGCAGGGTAGGGGAGCAGAAGGCAGCTGTGGAGGGCCAGTGCTTGCCCCAGGGCTGGGGGCTTTTGCATTCCATGCCTTGCACTGCCCTGTCTGGCCCACCTCTCTGTCCCAAGGTTGCTGAAAGCACATCTGATGAGCTGTGTCTGTTTTCAGTCTGAGCTCAGGCTTGGTGGGGAGTTGTGTGCCTCCTGTGAAAGGAGTTCCCAAAACCAGTCCCTGCAGCTGGGACAGCGCAGCTCCTGCCAGCTGGTGTCCTGTGCACAGGGACCTGCCATGGGCCATGGCCAGCACACCTTGCTGTGGAGACAGAGCCAGCAGATCAAGCCTAGTGGGATGGGCTTGGGGCTCCTGCGGAGGGTGGACAGGAGCTGGCAGGGACATGCCCCTGCAAGCAGCACTGCCAGTGCCCTCCCTGGCACAGCAGGGTGATGCCCTGCATGCCACAGGGCTGGGCACTGAGCCTCCTCTGCCCCATCCCACAGGAGGCCGCTGGTCTGTGCCAGCGTCCCCCGTATGCCTCAGATCTCTGGGGACCATCAAAGCAGCAGTTTCACGATGCAGAACATCAAGGCTTCCCCACATACAAGTGCACAGCTGCAGCATCTCCTGGTACACCACAACAAGGTAGGTGTGATGAAGGTAGAGACACAGAATGGTGACTGAGGCTTTAAGCATTGCTGACTATCCAGGGGAAATCTGTGCCTTCAGTCCCCAGGGAGACCTGGGTTGGGAGGATTATTGGGGGTGCTGGATTGGGTCCTGCATTGCAGCCAGCTGCCCTCTCCTCCTCAGCCCAGTGTGACCCTGCTGCACGGTGATGGACACATCTTGAGGGGCCATAATGACCAGCATCGCACGGCGATCAGGACACAGGATGGGTCAGATATGGCCCTGTCAGGGCGAGGGGGTCAGTGACGACAGGGGGCTGATTATCTGCAGGGTGCTGGCTGGGGGATGAGTAAGGCTCTGTGTACAGAGCCAGGTAATGTGGCATTGGGTATTTTGTGTCTGGGGTAAGAAGGAAGGGGCAGAATGGAGCAGGAGGACTGGCACAAGGGGCAACTGAGCTTGGAGCTGGAGTAATGTGGGAGAATGGCCATGCCCAGTGTGGGACAAGACCTTGAGTCCTGGTGCGCTGGGGCCAGCACCTGTGGCGGCTCACCCTTGTCCTTCACCGCCCAGGCCCTGCCACCTCATGAGAGCACTGGCCAGGCACAGCTCCTCGACAGGTGTCATGGGCCCCAGGGCTCGAGCAGCCTCTCCAGCCCCGCCAGACATCAACAGCCCCCGGCCAGCTGGAAAGGACTCAGCGCCCAGTGCTCGACCTGGGACATCTTGTCTGAAGCGAGAAACACTGAGACAACTGTCATCAGGAACTTGAATTTTTACTTGTATATAGTTACTAAGTTAGTTGTATATAGTTATTAGGTTAATAAAAACTGTTAAAATTACAGGCAGAACCTTGTCTCACAGCCTGTCTCTCCCCAGGCTCCCTGCTGCTCCTTCAGCTCCTTCTCCCCTGCTGTGGCTCTGCCCCCGGGCTGAGCAGATCGAGCCCCGCGCCAGGCCCTGAGGCCGCTGCTGTTCCCGCGGCGCCTGCGGGGCAGCCCTGAGGCTCCCGGCCGGCTGTGGGAGCAGGAGCCGCGCTGCAGAGCCCGCGGCCCTCATGGGCTGCGAAGGCACGGGCAGATGGCCACGGGGCCCGGCTGGCACTGCCGGCGTTGCTGCTCTCGGCTGCCGCCTGCAATCCTTACAGGCAGCCCTCATGCCGGCTCAGGAGCCGCTCGGAGCCGTGCCCGACGGCTGGCCCCGACCCGCGGCCCCCAAGGGCACTTGTCCCTTCATCTCTGCACTGCCACATTTCCGAGCTCATTTGTCAGCTCCCTCCTCCCCTTCCTTTCTGCGGGGCAGCGTTAGGGGCTCCCGCACAGCCGGCAGCCCCTTGCCCACAGCTCCCTGGCGGGAGCCAGAGCTGCTTTCCAGCCGGGCAGCTCCGCCGTGTCCCGCAGCCCGGGCCGGCTCCTGCCCGCTGCCGGCGAGGCCCGGCGGCTGGGCCCGGCTATCCTGGGCCGGAGCAGCTCCTTGGCCGGGGGAACACAGCTGGACATGGGGGGACACACAGCAACACAAAGGGGACACACGGCAGGCACCGTTTCCCGTGTCCCCATTGCCGCAGAGCAGTGCCGTGTGCGGGGCTGGCACAGACCCGGGCACAAAGGAATGTCTGTGCTGTCACCGGAGAAAGGACACGGCAGGGGTGCTGCTCACGGATGAAGGTGGTCGGGGCTGGGGGGGCTCTCTGACCTTCTCACACCTGCGGAGGTCGGGGCAGTCTCTGTCCCTCTCAGCCCTGCTGTGACCCCGCCCAAACATCATCGGGGTCAGAGGGACAAAGACACCCGCAAACCCCCAGAAGGGCCGAACCTGGGTTTGGTTTGGGGCTGAGGATTTAGGAAGGGGCTGAAATTGGGGCTGGGGTTGGAGTTGGGGCTGAGATTTGGATTAGAGCTGGGATTGGGGTTAAGGCTAGACATGGGATTGGTTTTGGGCTGGGGTTGGGTTTAGGTCTGGGGCTAGACAAGTTTGGAACTGGGATGTGATTAAATACAGAACTGTGAGTGTGTCTAAACATGGAGTGAGATTGAGACCAGGATCAGGATCAGGTTTGGGACTGAGCTCACCCAGGGCAGGACAGAGGGGATGTCACTGCAGGATGTCCCTGGCATCATCCCAGCCCTCCTCAGGCACCTGGGGAAGCTGGGTGCTCCAAGATCCAGGTGTTCGCACACTGCCCCTCCATACCAGGTGAGCATTCCCTGAGGGCAGCCCTGACTGTGACCCTTGGGGCTCTGGGATCAGCCCCTCATATCCCTGTGGGAGAAGCGGCAGACAGGATGAGAGATTTCCCCCCCCACTTCCCTGTGGAAAGATGAAGCCCAGCTGCCCTTTCCTTCTGGTGCCTCCTCCTCTCCTCAGCTGAGGATGTCAAACTCCCCAGGAGCAGGAAAATCCCCATTTCCTCTTTCCTTGTGGCTGCAGCTTGGAACACCCACCCAGAATTAAGGATTTTCTGACAGCCCTGCTGAATGACACTGGGAAGAGATTTGTGAGAAAGGGAGGAAATTGTATTTCAATAATAAATAAAAGGAGCAAAATTATTTCTTTCTGTCACATTTGTTTTCAGTCAGTTGCACTTCTGGCCCCAGGCCAGAGAAAGGGGTGGGGCTGGGGGCTGGGAGAGGTGTGGGGCTGGGAAAAGGTTGCGTTTGGTGCTCGATGAAGAGATGAAGGGGGGTCTGGGTTCTCAGGAATGGAGGTGCCAGGGGGTCTCAGGGTCATGAAAATGGGGGGGGGGGGGGGGGCAGGGACGTGGAGAGGTAGAAGGGAGTTCCAGGGGGTCCTTGAGCCCAGGAAAGGGGAGTCCAGGGTTTCCCAAAAAGGGGGGACCAGAGTGGGGACACCCAGGATGTTCGGAAAGGGGGAGTTCAGGGGGTCTCTGGTTTTGCAGAAAGGTGGGGCTGGGAAAGGCAGGAATGGGAGACCAAGGCGTTCCAGGTTGTCCCAGAGTCAAGCCTACGCCAAGTCTGGAGGCTGGGAGCCATGGGATGCCCTGGAAAAGGGGAGCAGAGGGTCCTGATGTCCAGAACAGGGGGATTCAGGGGTTCCCAGTGCTGGCAGTGGCGGTTCAGGGTCCCGGTGCCGGGGGTGCCACTCCCCCCTGGCCTCCCAGGAGCGCCCTCAGCCCCAGCGCTGAAGCCATCGCGCTGCTCCTCCTCACTGCCAGTGTGATCCCAGGATGATCCCAGTAGAACTCAGTCACCCAGGAGCTGCTCCCAGGATGATCCCAGTACAGCCCAGTCACTCCCAGTCCTGGCATCCCCCCAGGCCTCTCTGCCTTCCGACCTGTCCCGGCTCCATCCCCGCCCCTCCCGGGGGCTGCGAGGCTGCGGGAGCGGAGGAGGAGGAGGAGGAGGGAGGGAGGAAGAGGCGGAGCGGGGGAGGAGAGGGGGAGCCGCGCGGCTGCGGCGCTGCCTGAACTTGCAGCAGCCTCTCGTCCCCTCCTGTCAGGGAGTTGTGCAGAGCCAGAAGGTCCCCCCTGAGCCTCCTTTTCTCCAGGCTGAGCCCCCTTCCGTGCTGCCTCAGCCCCTCCTGCTGTTCCAGCCAGGGTCGGATACTAGTGCTGCAAAGAGAATTGTACAGACCTGGCCTAGGTGCCTTTGTCACCACATTTTAACCTTTCATTCGTTCCAGAAAGACTCGTGGGAAGCCCCAAACTGCAGTCAGTCGCTGCAGTGTCAATCTCCTTTGCAAATCCCTGCGGCCCGGCCCGGCCCCGCCCGGCCCCGCCCTCGTTGCCGCGGTTGCCCGGTAACCGCGCCCGGGCCCTCAGCGTCTGTGACAGCGGCGCGGCCTCAGTCGCCTGAGAGCGCGGCCCTGGCTGGGTGTGCGCAGCCTGGGCTCCTGCAGGCGGCTGCCCCGGGCCATTGGCCAGGTGAATTGTCGGCGTAGAGAATTGCTGAAGGTGCAGAGCATTGGCCTCTGCGAAAAGCTCCGCGGCGTGCAGAACACTGGTGTCTGCTAGGGAGTCCTGAATTTCATTTGAAGGTAAAGACCGACTAAAGTTGAACTTTTTGGTTTTGTTTCATCTGTGCTCTGAAAGAGAATGCCAAAGGGAAATAGAGGATGTGATCATGCCAGTCTTCTGGCGCAGTAGTTCAGTGACATGTACACCTGAGTGGATGAACAATAAAGGGACTACTGATTGTGCTTTTTTACTGAAGAAATGCAACATTTTCTAAAGATAGTAGTCTATACATTTTTTTCCTCTAGTAACTGCTTAAGCTGCTTAAAGGTGAGCGAGTTCTGTTCAAGTTGCAGTGGGTTTTTATCATCTGGGTTTTAAAATTTTTAGGGAGATGCCTCTATATTGAGGTGCAAACGAGACCATATGCCAAAGTCAATGGTCTGGATTTGATGGAACAGTCAATGGTCTGGATTTGATGGAACAGTAAATGTGAGGGAGAAAGAGAGAGAAAGAAAAGAAAAAGTGGGAGGGGGATGGAGGTTGGGAAGGGGGGGAGGAGAAAGAGAGTGACAGAGAGAGATTAAGTAGAAAACATCACCATTCCATGGATCCCATTGGCCTACCATTAAATCGTCTTCTGGTCCTTTCTGTGGTGAGGTCTGGCAAAATGTAAGATTCCAATGGATTAATGCAGATTTGGGCAAGGTGATACCTTGCCCAGGTACCTCCCAGGAGTGGGGCAAGTTGGACTCTGTCTCTTGCTACTTTCAAACAATATAAAATCTTTAGCACCCGTATATCCTTTGAGTCTGCCGTGAGTTGGGTTCTGGATTTTCAGATTTGTTGTGTTACTTTGCATGCCCTGCAGTCGTCTGGTCTCGAGGCGTCAGGAATGGGTCTGGAGGCACTGTGGAGGTCTTTGCTGGGAGGTTTGTGTGCAAACCTGGCCTCGGCAGAAGAGTCTGTGGCTATGACTTCCCCAGCCTGAACCCAGACAGAGCTGATTTTCAGGAGAGCTGCTGGGTTTGGCTTTGTTGTGGATAGGTTTTTCTCCTCAGCCTTGTTTACTTCTCCCCAGACCTGAGCTAATGGGACAATAGTGTCACCTTGATCTTGTCTCAAGTTCCCTTAGGCAGCTTAACTCACAGTGCCAAGTTCCAGTCAGGAGGCATTTTCAGGGAAGGGTGGGCTTGGGTGGTCGCAGCTTCTTTATACAGTTTTGTCACAATGGGCAGAAAGTCCTTTAGAATGATATTTAAGCCATTAGCCATAACATTCCAGTCTCTCACTAGTCTCTCAGCTGTGAGGAGCAGCTGAGAGAGCAAGGGTGCTCTAGCCTAAAGAAGAGGAGGCCCACTCTAGCTAGTTTTGAGTAATATTTAAGCTACAGCTTTGTCTGTTCAAACTGTTACTAATGTTCAGATTTTTAGCTCCAGGTTTCAGTATGATCTAACTTTGAATTGCACAAGGTAGCCCTATAGTTCAAATAAAGTCCAACTAGAGGCCTAACTATACTAGCTACTTACACCAAACGAGCACTTAGCTACTTTCAAGTAATGTAACATTTTTAGCACCAGAATATGCCTTGAATCTGCCATGAATTGGGTTGTGGATTTTCAGAGTTCCATTGTTGCTCCTTCCAGTTTAGTTGAGGCATTGTCGCTCACCTGCGACATTGTCCCTCGGAAATGGCGTCTGGATTGCCAAAGAAGACACCAACACCTCGTCTTTTGTCCAGGGAAGGGCTGAAGCCTAATGCTGTGAGTACCCACTGGGCTGTGTTAGGGCTGGCACTGCCCTGGTGTCCCTGCTCTCCCTGCCCCTGTTGTCCAGCAGTGCTGTGATGCTGCAGAGCCCCTCCCCAGCCCTTTGTGCTGTGCTGCTGTGTCTGGGGCTGTCCTGGTGCAATAGGGAACACTGTGGGATGCTTCAGCTGTGTCTTGCCTGGCTGTGCCAGCAGAGCCGAGTGAAACCAATGTACAGCTGAAGCCCTGAGCATGTGTTCTGTCCCTTTCCCTTTGCCACAGGAATTCCTTCTGTCAGGCTGGGCACTCACCTGTGCTGCTCTGACCATCCTGCCCTTGGGCACCTGGGCATGTGGGCGGGGGAAGCTCAAACTCTGCCCAAAGCCTCGAGAGCCACGGCTGGTCCCAGCTGGAAGAGCTCCCAAAGCAGCTGTTCTCTCCCAGCTCCTGTGTGGGCACAGCTGTAGCCCTGCAGGCAGCGCTGGAGCCAGGGCCACAAAGGTCCCTTGCTGTCTGCAGCTCACTTGGCTGAAGATGCCCCACTGCTGAGGCTCTGTCAAGGAGATGCCTCTGATTTCTTCTGTGGAGGGCTCTGTCAGCCCAGACAGAGAAAACAATTAACAGGGAGAACTAAAACCTGGACACATTGCTGTGCACCTCACTCTTGGTACAGTGTTCCTTTCTTGCATCTCTTGGACTCATCCAGCAGTGATATCTCCTTGCTGTGAGTTCTGAGCGTTGTGCAGGGATGGAGTTCAGGCAGTTCTGAGAGCTCCTCCCCATTCTCTGGAAAGGTCACTGCCTCAATCCAATGAAATGTGAGAGGAAACAAATGCCCAAAGAGCAGAAATCCCCAACCATGTCCCATCCAATCATGGAGAAGCCAATGGGACAGAGCCATATGGCTGGAGTGTGTGTGTTCCACTCTGTATTATTAATTCACTGATGCTAAGTATTTCAGCAGAAACTCCCAGGGCTTCCAGGACTGTCCTAGTGGCTGTGATCACAAGTTATTCACCAGTGCCACTTGTTCAAGAAAAGCCTTTCTGAACAAGCACAACTCTGAGGCTGTAGCTGGTTTACTTTTGCCTTTCAGCTGCTTCCCTCTAAGTTCCAGAGGGAGAAGTTTCTCAGCAGGAAGAAGGAGGCCAGCACTGGGGGGAGTATTCTGCCCAGAATTGGCCCATTTCTAGACAGGAGTGAGACTCGCCCAAAGGTAGCCTTTTCCTGCTCTTTTCCTTTTTGTTTCACATGAAGTTTGAAGAGGGTGTGTGTTTGTGACAGGCTTGCCTCCAGCAAAATACCTCAGTGTCCAGGTCCTGCTGTCATTGCAAGGTGCTGGTAGTGGTGGACTGGGAGTCCTGATGTGCACTAAGCCAACACAAATACCCTCTGCTGAAGCTGCTGGGGTGTGCTGGAGTGCAGCTGCCATTGCTAAAACAATGGGAGGAAGGCTGGGGACACAGAGACCCAAAATTACCCTTTGCCATTCTCCTGCTGAAGGAGCCACCTCTTGCTTTGGTGTGGTCAACATCAAATGCTCGGGGCCACAGGATTCCCTGCAGAGTGGCAGCGTTGGCCTTTGAAGGCCAAGGGTCTGCAGGAATTACTTCAGATTGAACAAAACAAATTGCATTACTGCTTTGGGCTGGAACAATGAGTTGGACCCTGAGGGGGTGCTGGATTTTGCAGGCTGCCAGATTACAGGAGACTGGCCCTGGGCAGAGGGGAATGGATGTGCTTTATCTGGATCAGTGCCTACTCAGAGGTGTGTTTAAAGCTGCTTTTCTGGCAGGACTACCTCAGTATAAAGCACAGTCCAAAGGGGTAGGTGACTGAGGTGGGCTGTTGAGCAGGAAATTGGCAGCAAGAGACATGGAACACAATCCAGGTAAAGGATTGTCCTGGAGAGGAACCTTGGGAACACCTCAGGGAAGGGCAGAGCTAAGGGACAGTGTGCTGCAGCCACTCCCTTCAGCAGAATGTGTCTGCTGTGAAGTCACAGAGGAGACCTGCTTGCGTCTCTGCAGTGACAGCAGTGTGGCTGGAGAAGGCAGACAAAGCAGGGCAGAGTTTTCTCCAAGCAATGTCTCTGCTGCAGAAGCATTTGCTGTTGTTGTGTCATTCCAGAAGTGCCTCTCCAATGGCTTGAGATCGCAGTAATGACAAGAAAGCACCCATTTAAAGGCCATTGAAAAAGGAGATACCAAGTCTACTTTTACCCAAGTTGCTGAGAAAATAACTGAAACTTATCCTCATTCAGCATTCACCTTACTTGTCTTTTTATTTTCCACTCATTTGTCTTTTTATTTTTCCCTTTTCCTCTCTTTGGAACACACTAACTTTTAAGTACAATGAAAAGGAACAAAATCATCAAAGCAAAAGAAAAGTGTTTCTTAGTAAGGATTCAGCTGAGCTGGGGATGTCTCCCTCCCTGAGAGCCAAGCACACTCACACACCCTCTGAGAAAATGGCAATCTTTGTATCCCCTTGGTACCCGGCTGGGGCGGTCCCTGTGCCCTTTGCTGTTGGATGGGTACTCAGGAGCTTCCATTCTCTACTGAGCACCAACTTTTCTGTGCCCTCCCTTCTCATCCTCCTTCCTTTTGGTCAGGTCTTCAACCCTGTCCCTCTCACTGTGACACTCAGCAAACCAGCCTGAACAAATCCAAACCACAAACAACACAGAGAACCAACAAATTCCATTCTTTTGCTTAATAACCTTTTGGCTTCAGCCAAATGTCACCTCATCTCTCACACCTCCTCTGGTCCTGCTCTCTTCTTACTGATGTCTAAGTTCTAGAGCAAAAAAGATATTTGCAGTTGTGTGGGCCTCGGTTTCCCTGTGTCAGAGTAAAAGACATCCCACATCCTTTCCCATGGAGTCTCCTGTAAATTCATGGGTTTTACTTACTCCATGAGTGCTCAGTCAGTGCCCCAGAGCTCTGTGACCACATGGGCACAGGGCTGTGTTTTAGGAAAGTGCTGCCTGGCATTCTGGAGAAAGAAACCTGGAGAAATCCATGCCAAAAGAGCAGCTTGGCTTGAGCCTGCTCTGTGTGGCCCAGCAGCTGTGGATCAGCTCAGAGCAGAGGTGGGGGAGCCACTGTTTGCCCAGTGTGGGCTGGGCAGACGTGCTCCCCCAGAGTCTGTACTTCACTGGGGATCAGTGGAAGATTCTCCTGCATGAACCTTCCTCCCAGCAGCTGAAGCTCTCCCTGCTCTCTCTCCTCTCCAGCTGCCGTCAGCTGCCCCGAAACAGAGCTGGTTTGGAGTTTCCCCACCAGAGCTGGTATTTCAGAACTTCGTCGCTCGGGAGGTCTCTGAAATGGTGCTGTCTCTCACGAATAAGGACAAGGTAAGTGCTGGCACCCAGAGCTTTAACGCTGTGCTGGAAGAGGAGAGTGCTGTCATTCCCTCAGTGTACAGCAAAGCAAGTTATCTGCTGCAGCACATGCAGAAGAAAATGTCTCAGCACCTTCTTCTGCAAGATGGTGGAAATCTTCCTGTGCTGGGAATTGTCCCCTGGTTTTGGCAAGGTGTTGATGGTGTCTATCCCAAAGGAGTTTCCTTCTCTTGAAAGCTCTGGATTGACAGGAATGTTGAGGGCTGTACAGTTCTTACCTGCTCTCAGTCTGTTCCTTGGTTCTATAGCACACCCTGTGTGTCCTTGGTTAATCTTGGCTCCTGGTAGGAATCTTTGCCTCTCTCAGCCAGTTTGGCTCCCTTTGTGCAGCTCACAGGCAAAGCTCAGGGGCTGAGCCTTCTGCACTTTATGCTGGAATCACTTCTCATTAATGGCATTGGCCCTGCAGGAACCGTGTTCTGCAAGAGCCCTGCAATCAGAGTGATGGAGCAGAAGCAGTGAGAGGCCTTTAGGTGCCACTTGAGGCTCCTGCTCAGCTTCATCCAGCTCTGCTCAGCTTTTGCAAAAGCAACACGGTGCTCTGCTTTCCCTTTGCAGAAGGACAGCACATCCAAAGCCATGGGCTCCTGAAGGTTTCCACCTTCACCTGAAGAAATTTGGATTGTTTTGCAGTTTCCCAAGAGAGCTGAGAGGGAAAAAGTTGAAAAATGTCAGTTGTGTTCCACTGTAAAGAGGAAAACTTGAGACCATTTGAATTTCAGTCAGGGAAACATTTTCTCAAGTGAGGCTTGTGCCAAGAGTGGGCTGGTGGGAGGAGACAGGAGGGAGTCCAAATCATGTGGTTTAGACTTTTGGAGAGCATTTTGGTGCTCAGGGGTTGATGCTATCAGTGTGCTAGAAAATGCATGTGTGCTGTGCATGTGTACCCCAGAGGGCAGAACCTGGCCTGCTGGCTGCAGGCAGGAATGCCCAGCAGCCCAGCTTGCCTGCACAGGCAGCAGGAAGCCCTGGAGAGCCAAGATTGGCTTTGCATACTGGAACCACACTGTCAGTCAGTGCTGGTTGTGTTTCTCCAGGCAGAAAATGCCTCTGAAGCCCCATGGTCAATAGACACCGCCTGTCTGTGTTTCTGTTACTTTTGGCAAGCTGGTTGCTGTCATGGTCTTAGGAGTCTTCCTTGCTGCTTTACTGCCCATTTAAATTCTCTTTGCCATCTCCTTGTTTTAGGAATTGTCTTGCTGTGTTCATTCCTTCTTTTGCTTTTCAGGTTTGCTTTTATTCCCAGTAAGACCACAGTGTTTGGTCTCCTGTTTTGCTGCTCTGTCTGCCTGACTGTATCCCCAGAAGGTCCCTACCCAAACCTGATCTGCTAGAAGGGAATTTCTTCCTTCCCCCACAGCAATGTGCTGGTTTGCTTTTAGGTAGCACATTCCCCCTCTGGGACATGACAACTTCATGGCTGTGTGCAGGCAGAAGTGAGCAGGTTTTTTGGCCTTGTTGAATATGCAGGTGACTTGGTTCAGGTGCTCTGTCTCCATCCTGCTGGTGCTGACCTGCTCGGCCCTTCCTTCCCAGCAGGCGCTGCCCTACTGCCCCTGGCCAAAATGCTGGAGCCAGAGAGAAGGGATTCAAGTTCAGCCTTGTGAATGATGTGCCTGTGCCTGCTCAGCTGAAAGTGCTTTGGAAAAGGGGCAAGGGAGGGATGTTAGCAGGGCATGGACAGGTCTCCTCTCGTCCTGTTTCCACAAGTGGCAAAATCATAATTTCATGTCTTTGCTGCAGATTGTTCACGTGGTGAAGGTCTCCATGGAGAGCTCACCTTACTTCCAGCTGGTGAGCTCCAGCGATGCGTACCATGCCGTGCCGCCGGGCGCCTCTGCCCCCGTGCGCATCCGCTTCACCCCCAGCAAGAACAAGGTGAGGCCGGAGGGGCCAAAGCACACAAGGATCTCCACAGCCATTGTTTGCCCTGCACTCTGGCTCCAGCCCATTGCATGCTGTGAGCTGGGCTCCAGGCGTGGGCAGGCAGCCTGCAGCCAGTCACACCTTGGCACTGCTGGCAGGCACTGCAGCCAGGCCTGACAGGCTCTGCTTCCCCTCCCTGCACATTGCTGAGCATTGACAAGGGAAGATGCACAGGAAACAGGATGAAAATGACAGAGGGCTGTTGATAGATGTTGGGCCATCTCTAGGTCCAGTGGAAGGGGTTTCATTCTGATGGAAAACACCAGAGGAACAAAGAGGTCAGAGAGCTTTCCTCCTTCCTGGACTGCCAACAGCTTCCCTGCCTGCCCCTGGGCTGGAGCAAAGCTGGTGCTTTTTCACCCCCTGTGTTGTGCAGCCTTGCAGCTGTGCTGTCCCAGAGCACAAGTGAGCATGGCACAGCTGCAGGGCCAGGGCAGAGGATGTGCTGTGCCCGTGAGCCCGGCCTGGCACAGTCACACTGGGCTCTGGGTGCCATTGGTCAGCAGGAGGTTGCTGAGCTGCAGGGCACTTGGACACCTGCCTGCAGGAGCTGGTGCAGGGCAGGTACAAGCTGCAGGCAGAGCTGTGAGCCCAGAGCCCATGGCAGTGACACTGCTGGGGATCTGTCTTCATGCCTGTCCCTGTGCTTGCTCTGTCAGCTGGCACCCATTCCGTGCCAAAGGTGCTTTTGTGGGGAGGTTTGCACAGCAGTGCTGAGGCCCTGGCAAGTCTGATCTCAGTGCTGGGATCTGGAGGGTTCATGTTCTGATCTGGAGGCTTGTTCATACAGAAGGGTTGAGGGCATGGCATGGAAGGGAGGAAGCCTTGCAGGGAAACAAAGAGAGGCCCTTTCCAACAGCATCCTGCTACCTCTTAGCACTGTTCTTCTCCTGACTTGGTTGGACAGGCAAAGTTAGAGGGGAGTTGTGAGCCAACTGATGTTTCTGCACCAGGCCAAAGGTGCAGGATGTCTTTGGGTGCAGCTGTTTTCTTCTCTTCCTTTTGCTGCTTAGAGTCAGTTGAACACTTTGTCCTATTGTCAGACAGTGGGAATATAGAAGCCTAAAGAGCAATGTCCTGCATTCCCCAGCTCCATGTTGCTTAGAAGAGGCTTAGGAATTCTTTGACATCATTAAAGTTTAGAGTAAAAATGATGGTGGCCTAGGGCTGTTATCTGTATGACCCAAGTGACACAAGAGCTGAATGCCACTGAGACAGATTTTGCAAAGTGCACTGGTGCCTTTAAAATGTGACATAGTAGTAGAACTTAGTGTTCATTTGAGGGTGCAATAGGTAAATTGATGCCCTTGAAGGGGTATAGGAAATGTTTTTTCTTCTGCCATGGGGATGGCACCAAATGTGCTGTGCTGAGCCAGTTTCTTTTCCTGCAGGATTATTGCCACGAGCTGGTGTGCCTCACTGCCAGGGAAAGAATCGTTGTGCCAATTCGGGCCATTGGTGCCCGAGCTGTGCTGGACTTCCCTGCCCAGCTGGACTTCTCCAAGTGTCCAGGCAAGGTCAGCACCCAGCAGACTCTGCTGGTGCGCAATGTCGGTGCCCGGGCAGCTCGGTACCAGCTGAGCACCCAGAGGTGAGGCAGCTCATCTGTCCCTGTGCAAACACCTTTGGGTGAGAGTGGAGTTGGGAAAGAGCTACAGGAGGAACCAAGCATCGGATCTGCTGCCCTGCAGCCTGGCTGGGAGTGAGCAGGATGGAAGGCATCTGCTCTTGCTTTCATTGGCCTTGGAGCTTTCTGTGTCCCAGATTTCCTGGAGGCTGCTGGAACATGTTAGGAGCTGGCTTGCACCCTGCTGAGCACAAGCAGCTTCTGAAATGCTTCCTCAGCACTGTCAGCCAAGCAGAGCCATTCTCTGGGAGGCCACAGGCACGTGGCTTTGCAGTGGTCCTGGAGGGGACCTCTGGAAATCATCTGAGCAAACACACTGCTCAAAGCAAGAGCAGTGTCTGGGGATTGCAAGGTGCCATTGGGAGACATGGACCTGCCTTTAGATGCCATACAAGAAAACAAACATGTCAATGGACCTAGTTATAAAAGCAGAAGAAAACAACCTTTTAAAACCCCCTCCGTACCTTATCTTTTCTGCCTGTCAGGTGCAGTAGTGATTCATTGAGAGAGGATGGATCTAACAGGATGAGAAGTGTCTTAAGGAGCAGCTCACAATTAACAGAGAAAAGCCCAACATTTAGCTTTCCAGGCCTATCCCTTAGGAGTAATTTTCCTTTGGTTATGTCAGTGTCAGGGATGTCTCCTTGACAGCTCTTCTAGCTGTGGGCTCAGGGAACAGTTTAGTGGTGTTGGCTGAAATTCAGAGGAGTTAAGTTTAGCTGTGGAGCTTGTGTCTTTGGGTCTTGGGGAGCCAGGTGTGTGTGAGAGATGACTGCTGCAGCAGGAACAGAGGAGTCTGGTGGGTACAGCCCAGGGATGGAGGAGATGCGGGGGCTGATTTGCACTCAGTTTTTCAGTCCTGACAGCTGAGTTCTGAACTTGGCTGGATCCTCTTCTCCTGATAATTTGAAAAGAAGAAGACACCTTCTTTCTCAGGCAAGGCCTGAAGTCATCTGTGGAATGTTATTCCCATCGTGCCACCTGAAGGCAGGAGCATGTAACATGGGGCAGGAGTGGGAAGGGAAGGGAAGGGAATGGAAGGTAGTGCTGAAGCCTGGCCAGGGATTCCCCTAACTGGCAGCTTCTCTATTGCGGTGAAATTTCTGGCCAAAGCCTAAGAACAGAATGCTGTGCCTTGCCCCCAGCAGGCCCTGATCCCCCCAGCCCCAGCAGAGCTGCAGCAGTGCTGGCATCAGCCCCGGGGCAGATGCAGGAGCACGAGCACTGATCTGGCTCTGGGGCTGCTGGGGCCTTGTCCTTCCTCCCCTCCCTCCAAAGTTTCACGTCCAGCACATGAACATTGCTGGCCCAAGGCTTCTCCATCAGCCAGCAGTGATGTTCTCACCAGTGGCAATGGGAACAGGTCAGCCCATAATTACAGCAAGAGGTCCTGAATAAGCAGAACCTGAAGTGAGTTCATCAGCTGCCACTGCTGACATGAACAAAGTTCAGCTTGCCAGATGTTCTCTTTGTTTTTGTGTGTGATGCATTCATCAGCAAAGTCCCCAGAACACATCTGAAGTGACAGATTGACCAGCAACAAAGCACCAAGGCCAGGAACTTTTGTTTCCTCACTGGGGCTGTAGAAGGGCACAAAGCCCAGCAGCTGCTGGGCAGAAGCACATTTCCCCTGAGCTGTCCCTGAGCATCAAAGCACAGAGTCTTGTGTTTGTCAGGCAAGAGCTGTTTACCTGGTGACTTAATCCTGATTGCTCCTGTTAAATCCAAAGTGCAGCAACGCATTTGCATCAATATTTCCAACACATTGCACAGAGTTTCTCTGCTGGGCCAAGCAAACAGTTACAAGCCTGAATGACAGCCCAGAGTCCCAGACTGCACTGCTGGTAAACACACAGAAACCTCCGGTTCTGCTTCCTTGATGTGCTCCTGCTCATGGTGCTTCATTTAGCTGGGATTGGACCCTTCAGACTGTAAATGGCATCGTCCTTTTGGGTTTCCATGTCACTGTATTGCTCTAATCTGTATTTGCACTTTTTCAGAATTTTGATTGCTCCTTTTCTTTGAGTAGCTTTCATTGAAATGCTTAGAAAAGTCACCTTTTTTAGGCTAAATCACGATGTTTCCAAGGTAAAATAAACCAAAGAAGCACACTGCCAATTCAACAGGAACTATTCCTTGGTCTTCAGGGAAACGTTCCTTCTCCCTGTCTGATTCCTAGGCTGTAATCTCCCGGGACAGGGAGTGCCCTAACCTTTGCATCTCTTGAGATGAGGTTTATAGGCAGCAGGAAAAGAGAAATTCCTGAGGCAATCAGTGTCAAGCTGTGCATGCAAATAGCTCTGAAGCCTCTCTGTGCTTTTCACAAAGCATTCTCTGATGGGATTGCTGGCAGTGGGAGCCTTGAGCCTCATTGCAGAGAGCTGGATGCAGAGTATGGGGAGCTGAGGTAATTTTACCCCCAGGATCTTGTGAGGGCTGGATCTTGTCAGCAGTGGCTCAGTGTCTGTTTGTGATCCTGTCTGTTCTGTCTCTTGTGCTGCCTGTGCTTGGATTGCTCCCTGCTTGGCCAAGATTGCCAATGAGATAAGGGAGATGGGTAAAGAAGAACAAGGAAGTTATTCCTTAGCAAGAGAAAAGTGGTGAGCAGGTGTGCCCATAGTGGAGAAACAATGACGCTGCCTTTGTTTTGGGAGAAAAAGTGCTGCTTTTTTCATTTGGAAATCAAGAGGGAACCTTTCACCATCAAATAATTGATTCTCCTCTGTCCCTCCCCCAAAGTGGCCATGGGCTGTTTCTGCATCCGCAGCTTTCTCCTTGAGCAAGGGCAGATGTCTCTTGTTGAGATGTGCAGAGCAGAGCCAGGGTCAGTCCTGTGAATACAATAGAGGACACAGTTCACTGGTTCTTGATTTTGAACCAAAAGGCAGAGTGGGCACTGATTGGCATCAACCATGAAATCAACTGGCGAATGTTGTGCAGCTTCAAGTGCTGATTTCAGTGGATGTTGGTGGCTTTTGGAGTGTGTCTGCTGAGTTCAAGGACAGGTGAGGTGCTGTGCTTGATTCAGGACAGCCAAGTTTGGTTGTTGAAGCTCTTGCTCTTGGCTGTGCCAGCTGGTGCACTGCTGACAAGCTGGTCCTTTCCTTTAGGATTCATCTGTGCCCTGGGTAGAACTGTTGCTGCTCTTTTCAGAGGATGTTTGGGAATGCCCTGCATTCATGTCTCAGAAAAGTGTCTGTAATGATTGTGTGGGTCAAACTCTCTTGAGAAAGCTCCTCCATGGGAACAGCAGTTGCTGCTCAGAAGGAGCAAAGCAGGGAAGCTGTGGCTGGAAGGGCTGCTTACAGAAGTTTGTGGGGACACCTTATGTCCATGCCATTGCAGATGGGGAAACTGAGGCACGGAGCCATGTCTGGGTGTGTGTTCAGGGTCCTTCATGGGACCCCCAGCAACCCAGGGGCTTCTCCTGCCTGCCCTGTGCTCAGAGCCCATCAGGGGCTGTTGGCTGCTGCCCCTTGGCTTGAGCTGCCTCCTGTGCCCAGGGCCCTATGCTGAGCACACGGGGCTGTGTTGGTTGGAAACCCAGGGTGCCCTGAGCCCAGGTTTTGTGCCCCCGAGCCATGAAAGCCGGACCTTTGCAATGCCTTTAACCGAGCCATTGCCTGCTCTGTCCTCGGCCTGCAGGGGCAGCGTCACTGCACCGAGTTTACACTTCGACCTCGCTGAGCTCGACTTCGGGGACATCTCCTTTGGTGAGTGTTCCCTGGGCTGGGACACAGCCTCAAGGATCTGTGCCTTCCAACACAAAAGCATCCCTCGCTCCTGCTCTGCCCCAGCAGCCTCTTCAGGCTGTGAACTGCAGGGCTGCTGCTGCCTCAGGGGGCATTTTGCCATTGTGAGATCCAATGGAAGCAAGGAATAGAAAGGCAGTATTTTCTGGTGTCTCTGTGCTGCTTTAAAAGACAGATGTCTGCCAAGGAAAGTGGGAATCTTGCTGCAATGGAAAGATGAGCCCCTCCCTCCAAATGCTTATCCCTTTAAAGTGACAGGGGTCCCAGGAAAAACTGTGGGAAAAGAAATAACAGTTCTTTGCTAGACTATCTCAGGAGAGCACAGACAAGAAGGCAAGAACAGACATTTCCCAGATGCCAAGTCCCGTTTGTCCCCTTTGGTGGAGTTCTGGTGACAGCAGGAGGAGCTGTGGGCTCTGGCAGGGCAATGATCCCCCCCAGCCGGCGCGGGAAGGGAAGGGAAGGGAAGGGAAGGGAAGGGAAGGGAAGGGAAGGGAAGGGAAGGGAAGGGAAGGGAAGGGAAGGGAAGGGAAGGGAAGGGAAGGGAAGGGAAGGGAAGGGAAGGGAAGGGAAGGGAAGGGAAGGGAAGGGAAGGGAAGGGAAGGGAAGGGAAGGGAAGGGAAGGGAAGGGAAGGGAAGGGAAGGGAAGGGAAGGAGGAAATGCTCCTTTTGCAAAGCCCCAGAGGGCAGGGGAGTGTGGGCAGTGCCCAGAAGCAGCAGCAGCGGGGCAGGCAGGCAGGGTCGGTGCCAGCGCTGAGCTGCAGCCAGGGCAGCCCCGGCCGAGCACAAACCTCCCGCAGCAGCAGCGGCCGAGCTGCGATCCCCGAGCGGGAGGAAGGGAAGCTCCGCTCCCTGCCCAGCCTCAGCTCCCACTGCACAGCTGCCCACGGCATCATGCTACAACTCCCAAAAACCCCCAAGGGAAAAGCCCAGCCCAGGGCCAAAACCCCCCAGAACCCCAATCCCCCTTCCCAGACCAAGGGCAACATTCACGGCCAAGCCTAAACCCAGAGCAATGAAGTTCATGAACTTCTGAAGGAAATTCATTGCCTTTTTTGAGCTGCTTCTTCCCCAGCCTGCATCACCACGGAGGCGCTTGTCAAGTTGCCTTTGGAAGGAATGAAACAAGAAAGGCAAGAGATGGAAATATGGTTCTGAAGCAGGAGATTGATCCTGCTGAATCCAATTTCATTCCTAAGGGCTCTTAGGCTGAAGGCAGCTGTTGTATCTTTGCTTCTTTATACCTGTTGATTCTTGTCTGCATGTGCTGGCCTCAGTCTCATTGGAGGTTTTGACATCTGAGTTTGTCCTTTTTGTGCCGCTCTTGCCTCCCTGCTGGAGTCCCTGCTGGAGCTGGCAGTGGTCACTTGGATGGGCACAGAGAAGCTCTGGGCTGCAGCTGCAGTTGTTTTTTCTCCCCATCTGTGTCCCAGATGCTCTTGGTGAGCAGGCCTGGGGAGAAGTCTCCTCCCCACAGAGCTGGCCAGCCCAGCCAGATGTGCAGTGCAGAGCAGGCTGTGGCTGCTCTGTGCGCTCTGCAGGACATCCCCACCATGAGTGGCTGTATCTGTGGCTTTGCAGGATGGAAAGCAAATCTCAGAGCCAAAGTGGGGTAAACCCTTGCAGGCAGCACTCTCAGTGAGCAGCATGGCTGTGATGTCCCTGTTTGTTGGGTGAGGTGGGACCTGGTTCCTAATTGCTAATCTCAAAGCAAGGCTTGGCTGTGCCCCAGTTGAGTGGGCTCTGAGCTGTGACGTGCTCAGCAGTTTGGCCCAAAGCA
This sequence comes from Zonotrichia albicollis, assembly GCF_047830755.1. NCBI lineage: Eukaryota > Metazoa > Chordata > Aves > Passeriformes > Passerellidae > Zonotrichia > Zonotrichia albicollis. Next base: position 1,327,608 of record NC_133827.1, on the reverse strand, counting down.
AGAGATGCCTTAAGGATCCTGCAGAGAGAAGCTGCATTAGGGTGCTTTGCCTCATGTTCTAGTTCCTGATTCCATCCTCACTTTCTTTTGCTGTAGCTTCTTCTCACTGACAGCTCACTCTTTATATGTCTTGAAAAAGGTGGGAGTATTGGCAGGCTGAGCAGGGAATTGGACAGCTTGAATTCTCAGAGTAAATGCTGGGTCTGGGTGCACAATGATCACTCAGAGAGAACTGATGCTGGTTTGGGGCAGGTGAGGAAGCTCGTCCCCATCACAAAGAGAGAAGCTTGCAGCATTCAGCAGGGCTAGGAGTGGGCATTTTCAAGGCTGCAGTCAATCTGTGTCAAAGGGAACTAAGTGACGATTAATTCCTCACGCAGCTTCTGGGTGAGCTGTAGTTCAGATAATAAAGAGCTCAACTCCAATCCCACTTTGATCCTGCCAGGATCTTGCCCCCAGGATCGTGCCCTGCTGGGTGCCTGAATGGATGTTTGTGTCCTTGCCCAGGCTTTCCCTACACGCAGCGCTGCCGCCTCACCAACAGCTCCACGGTGCCCCTGACGTTCCAGCTGCGCATGTCGGACGATGGCACGCAGCCGGCTGTGGACAGCGTGGATCAGATCCGCAGGGACACCGACCCGGCCTGGAGCAAGGGAATCCATTTCCATGTGGAGCCCAGGGAGTTCACCATCAATCCCAGCCAAGGCACCATCCTCCCCCAGGGACACCAGGACATCGAGGTACGGCAAGGGCCCGGCCACAGCCACTGCAGCACCAGGGCTGGAGCTGCACTGCAGGGTGGGAGGGCTTTAGCTCTGGTGCCAGCTTGGAGCATCCTGGCACTGAGAGATCTGCACTGCTGGGAGGCCTCTGCTAGCTGGCTTACTCGGGATGTTCCTCAAGGAGCACTGTTTGCTTTCCAAAATCATATGCTGAGCTCACAGACCTTATGGTCAAGGCCTGAAGCCATTCTTGTGTTTTTGAGAGCGATTGATTTGATTGCATTGGGGCAGAGCAAGGATGAGGGCAGAAGGTGGCTGTTAGAAAGATGTCATTGTATCACGCACTGAGCTTTTCTTCTTGGTCTCATTTCCCCCCTCCTGGGGAGCAGAATGATTTGTGTTCACTGCAGGAAGCTCCAGTGGAGACAAAAAAATCTGCAGCCATGTGAAGCGGTTCAAATTTATTGTATTGATTCCTTGTTCAGTGGTTTATTGAATTGTACCCCGTGTTCTCCCCGAGTGGGTTTACCTCTGGGTTTTACCCTCCCTCAAAGCTGTCCCTCATGCCATTCCCTGCCCCTTGTTCCAGCTCTTTCCCTGCTGTCAAACCCAGCCCCTTTTGTTCCCCAACCTTCTTTGCCAATTTAACCTGGAGCCAATCCCTGTCTGCAACACCCCTTTGGAATTCCCCTATTCCTGGAGGCCCCATTGGCCCATGTGAGCCATCCTCCCCACCCTCTTACCCAAAGTGGCTCCAGACACTTGATGTAATCCCCTCAGTGCTCCCCTGAGGATTCCCTTTTTGTTTGCTGTTTGTATCCACCCCCTGCTTTGTGTCTGTACAAAAGCCCTTGCACAGGAGTGTGCAGGGCTCTTTTGGCTCTGATCCTTTTGCTTGGAATAAACCCTTTCTTGTGGAACTTCAAGACAGAGATCCTTCTCCTTTCTCCCAGCCTGGTCCCAGTGGTGGCTTGTCTCTTGCGGTGTAGAGCAAGAGGCTCTGAGGGTTCTGCCTCTGGTCAGTGCCCACCCTGGGGCAGTTCTGAGGGTTCTGCCTGTGGTCAATGCCCACCCTGGGGCAGTCCCCACTCCTGGTGTGAGGCTGGAGTTCTCAGGGCCAGCCCAGGCTCGGTGTCCCAGGGCAGCCATGAACTGCCCAGCACCTGCTGGGCCACACTTTGCCCTCAGCCTCCTGCTGTAAAGCTGAACTCATTGTGGTCAAGTCAGATTTGCTCTGCATGGATGTCTTTGTAGTCAGATGAGAAATTGGCCCCTTAATTTGAATGCAGCGGTGCATGGAGCTGTAGTCTAATGTTTTAATGTAGCTGACCTGTGCCCTGATAGCAAGGTGTGTTTAACAAATCTGGTATTGGCAGAAGGCTTTTGTTACTCTGAGACTGTGCTCTACACATGGAGCAGCAGAAGAATTAAGGGCAAATCCTCCCTCAGGCACTGGAGGATATCACCCGTGGGTAATGAGCTTTTGGAAGGAAGAATTGACTGTTCTTCTCTTCCACCAGGTGACCCTGTGCTCCAACACGGTGATGGATTTCTACCGGAGATTGCTGGTGGACCTGGAGGGTATTGGCAAGGGAGTGGCAGCCCTGATCATCACAGCCAGGTAGCAGCCCTTGCCTGGCCTCCCCCAGGCACTGCCTTGCCCAGGCTGTGCTGGCTGCAGCTGCCAAGGAGAAGTGCTGCTGAATGCCCTCATGTTGTGCCAGCTGGACACAAGAACAGCAGTGCTTGGGCAGCAGCCCGTGGTGAAAAGCACGTTTGCTCACAGCCCAGCACGGTCCTGGGCCCTCTTCTAAAGGCACCAGGAAAGATATCATTGATTAGCCTTGTTTTTGGTGCTTGAGGTGGAACAAATTTCCCGAGGGCCTCCTCTCCTTCTGGCTGCAAGGGGTGGAGTTGTGCTGGCTGTGAGCACCGTGCACTGGTTTGGGCCACACCACGCAGCTGCTGAGAGTCAGGCTCTGGCTCTGTCCATGAGGGCACATGGCAGGGGGGAAGTGGCTCCCAGCAAGAGTGGGGAGGGCAAGGTCTGAGAAGGGGAAACCAGCCCTTGATGTGGCAGGTCAGCTCCAGTTTTTGTCCTTCCCTGTGCTTCCCATTTTGAGCTTTAATGTTGTCAGAGTTGAGAGCAAAAGTGGTTGTTGCTGCAGCAGAATTCCATGCTGCTGTGCTCTGTGGGTGTCAGTGTGATGCCCAGAGGGATGCAGCTCCCTGGTGCTGTTCCCTGTGGCAGGCAGAGCCATCCAGGCAGTGCCTGGGCTGCCATTGTGTACAGCAGGTGGAGCTGGGGCCAGGCAGTGCCTGGAGCTGTGCAGTGAAGGAGCCAGGGAGCTGCAGGGCCTGGCAGGGGCTGATCAGCCCCTCTTGTGGGGCAGCTGCTGTCTTGTGCCCTCCAGGGCTGGGGCAAAGAGCTGAGTTCTCAGGCAGGGCAACAGCACCATGGCAGAGAAGGGAGTCATTTTGACTGAGACACGGGAGCTGTGTGTTCCTTGAGCCTTAGGGAGCACTGATCCTTGTTGGGAAGGCTGCCCCAGAGCTCGTGGGTCACTGGGACTGTTCCAGGAGTCCTTGCAACCCTTCTTGGGCAAAGGAGGGGCTGAGGCAGCTGTGGGGCCAAGTGCTCTGCCTGGGGCACTTGGCAGCCTCTGGGTGCTGCCTCTCAGGGTTTGCCCCTCCTTGACAAGACATGTTGGAGTGGGAAGAGGTAGAAGGCAATTTATCCCTGTAGGGCTCTTCAATGTGCATTTGACAGTGACCAATGTGTTCTGCTCCATTTCACAATCTTTGGGGGTAGGCATTCTCCATTCTCTCAGTATCTCTGATTGTCCTGGGGTCATCTCTTTGCCCAGATGTCTCGTTCCTGAGCTCCAAGTGTCCTCCCCGGTGCTGCTGTGTGATGAGTGCCACCTGAAGGTGCCCTATGAGAGGAAGATCCTCATTAGGAATCCCAGCCACCTTCCTGGCTGCTACGGGCTTATTCCCCAGGTTTGGCATCACATCCACCTCCTCCTGTCAAATATTCCTGAGGAGATTACTAGGGGAAAAAAGGGTTTGGATAAGACCTTGCTGGTTTCTATTTAGTCTTTAAGATCTGCTGAGAACAGGATCCTACCCAACTGTAAACTTTAGGAGGCAGTTTAAGCTCCTGAGGAAACAGCTGATGTTCTAGTCCTCAGGGTGTTTTCCTGTGGGAGATCTTAGAGGGTTGTGAAAAGCTGCTGCACCCACAGACACCAGTGCCTGTGCTGGCAGCCTCCTTGCAGGATCCTCTGGGAGTGCTAAGCCTACAATTCTTGCATCTTGTTTGTGCCTTTGACCTTTGTCCTGGGGAGTTTTAAAGGTGTGTGTAAGTTGCTGTTGTGGTGGATGTTAAGGAGCCTAAAGTTTCTTGAGAGGTCCCTCTGAATCTGCATTTCATTGTGTCCCTTCCAGAAACGCAAGGAGGACTCTGCTGTGCTCTACTCCAGCCCCAAGCCCTGTGGGATTGTGCAGCCCCAGAGCACAGCAGAGATCCCAGTTGTGGTGGCAGTGCAGGCCCTGGGCACTCATCGCACCGACGTTCTCATCGGCGTGTTCGGGGATGAGAGAAACCCCCTGGTGAGGGCAAGGGGAGATGTGAGCCTGTGTGCAGCTGCTCCTGGCAGGGTGCACAGGGACAGGGATTCTGCTGGGGACAACAGGCACAGGCTGCTGGGGAGAAGGACAGGAGGGATGGGGGGCACAAACAGCTCCTGCCTTAGAGGTGGGAATCTCATTGTCTGACACAGAATGGAGCTGGGCTAAGCTGGAATCCAGGGGCATTTGAGTTCATCATTCTTTCAAATGCTGTTAACTTTGGAAACATCTGTTTGAAAATGTCATCTCTCTGAGCACAAAAGAGGATGTCAGAAGTCTTCTAGGAACCTTGAGCTTTCTGTAAAAGAAAGGAAAGCTGGCATTTGAAGAGTATTTGCAAGGACTGAAACTTCGATTAAAACATATGGAAATGGCAATGCCAAATTCCTTGGATGGCACCAAACATCTGAACCCGGGCCATTGTGGCACTGCCTGTAAATCAGTGAACAGGAAGGGAAGGCAATGCAGGCTGTGCCAGGGAGCCTGAAGTTTGACCAAACAGTTGCTTTTAACTATCAGGCTGCTTCCCTTAAAGAGGAGGGTTTCTCCCCGCCAGAAGAACCAGTTGTTTAACTGTCAGGCTGGTCTTACCTAGAGATTTCTTGCAAAGATAAAAGCTTTGGGGCAATAATTTTTAGTTTGAAAGGTTCTCTAACCTTAATCCTTTTTGATTTGGAGGTCAACATGAAATTTTCTTTTTCCCCAAAAGCCCAGCATTTCAGCTGGAGAGTGGTAGCTGTCCCTAAAGAAATAACCTGAGCAGGGTTGAGCTGTTGAAGGTTTTTTAGGTTTGTCTGTTGTGGTTTGTTTTGGGGATTTTAAAATCTTTCTTGCTTGCTTCCTGGAACAGAGAGCACAATTACGGAGCTCAGGACGGCTGGCAGAAATCTCCCCAAGCCCAAGGCCGGCAGAGCTTGGCAGGATCCCAGCACCACAGCCTGTGTATGTATGGATGGAAGGATGGATGGATGGATGGGGAATGCGACCTGAGTCACCTGGGAGTGTGCGAAAATGTCAACCAACCCCCCAGCGGTGTCAGGGGAACATTCCTGATAAATCCCTGGTGGAGCAGCAGAGTTTCTGGCCTTGGGCACTGGCTGGGCTGTGCTGGCTGGGCACTGGCTGGGTCTGCCCCTCGGTGTCTCAAATGTCACTTTTTGCTGCCTTCTCTGTCTTTTCCTCTCCCACTGTGCTTTTTGCATCCCCGCTGGGTGTTAATGCCTGTCCTCTGTAGTTGCTCAATGCAAGCAGTTGCAGCTGCTGCAGCACCTCAGTGTCATCCCTGGGCTGCCTTTAGAACAGACCTGCCCCAGCCTGGATTGGGAAGGGCTGGATCAAACCATTTCTCAGTTCAACATGCCAGCACTCAGCCAGGGGCTGCATCCTGGCCAGGAGCTGCTCGTGCAGGTGTCCCTCCCTCCCTCCCTCCCACTGCAGGTCCCTGTTCATAGTTATTTATTTTCCAGAGATGAGCTCCACCCACCTAAATTCAAACCCCAGCCACCGCAGGAGAGGAGAACCAGTCTGGAATCCCCGGCATCTCGATGGAGGCACTTCAGGACTGGAAAGGTGGAGGCAGCCAGAGCCCTGAAAGAAGTGCAGGATTTTACCCACTCTTCAGGAGCAGAGATAGATTTTCTTGTACACCTACTGCTTGCTTTGCCTCCCCAGCCTGCCAGCACCAAGCCCTGCTCATGCTGAGCTCCCTTTTTGCTGCCCTGCTGTGCTGTGCCCTGACAGTGGGCTGGGCAGCAGGGCCAGTGGCTGGACATGGCCTGAGGGGGAGGGAGAAATAGGAGAGTTTTCCTGGGAGAAGCTGACTCAGATCCTACAGGCCTGTGCTGAGTGTGGGATTTTTTGCCTTGTTTCCTTCCCCATGTAAGATGAGGCTTTTCTCTGCATCATTATGGTAACACCTCCAGCTTCCCTCCCAGAGCAAGCTGGGATGATCCTGATCTCCATGGAGCCTCTTCCCAAGGCAGCCAGACTCTCTGTTTGCAGGGCTCTGCTTTCACCCGGAGCTGCTATTGCACTGCTGGCCCTGGTGCTGTCTGACAAAGGGAGACTTTGCAGGGGGCTGTCTCTTCTTCCCAGCATAGAAAATGGCTTGTTTTTTGGGTGCCAGCACCAACTGCTGAGCACCCTCACCTCCCTCGAGGCTTGGAGGGATTCAGGTGCTCCCTGGACGTGGCTCACACTCCCCTGGGAGCGGAGAAGGCAAGAGCGAATCTGTCTCCCTTGCCCATTGTCAGTGTGGCAAGCAGGGCTGGAGCTGCCAGTGCCACTGGGGGCCCTCAGCATTGGCCACAGAGGGGCCTCCCATCCCTGCAGGCCCATCACAAAGTGCTGCTGGAGCAGCTGCTTGTTGGAGAGTCTGTGCAGGACACGTTGTGGGGCTGCCCAAGGATGCTGTGCGGCACCTGTGGAGGGCACTGCTCCCCCTGGAACTCCTCAGGTGCTCCACAGGAAATTTTTGCAGGAGCTTTTGCTGTAGCACCTTGAGACAGAAGCATTTAAATCAGAGGGAGGGGAAGAGCCTCAGGAGTCAGATGAGCTGGGCTGGACTCCTTCCCTCAGCTCCAAGAGCTCTCACTCTGAGTCTCCTCCTTTTGTACAAGCAGGAAGTTTTGAAACTTTTTAAAGGTGAGTTGTGCATCAGAGAGAATTTCTACTGCCAGGAGCCATCCCAGTTCACTTTCATGTCATGTACTAATTAATGCATTGACCCGTGAGTATGGGAGAAGATTTTCCCCATGGTCCCTGCACTGGTCAGTGGCATGGATGCAGGATGAGGTGAGGGTGATTCTGGCAGTGTTTGGGGAATAGGCCCCCTGGCTACAGCTGCACTTTGCTCCAAGATGCTCTTCTGCCTCCATTTCCATGCTCAACACCTCAATCTCTCCTGTCTTCCATCCAGGCTTTCAATATCCTGCCACTGCCAGGTGTGCTGCAGCCAGGAGAGAGCCAGCAGGTCTCCTCCACCTTCTCTGGCCACCTCACCACCACCTGCAATGTCCCGGAGCTGTGCCACATGGAGGGAGGCTCCACCTCCGAGGTGCTGGTGCCCAGGGTGGCCTCACGTGTCAGCTCCTCCCAGAGCCCCCAGGAGATCAACTGTGGCTCTCAGGCCCCTCTCAGGGACAGGTGAGTCAGCCTTCCGTGGGTTCCTGCTCTGCCATGGGTTATTGTCCCTGCAGGGCTTCCCTGCTCCAAGGCCTCTGAGCTCAGAGGAGCTGCAGAGCAAAGGCCAGCAGCAACACAGGGATGGCCACTCTGAGCTCCCTGGCTGCCAAGAGAGGAAGGACCTTCTTCTGTTGAGACAGAACCTCTTCTTCTCTATTTGAGTGCTGAGCCCTGCTGGCTTAGCTGCTGCCTGCAGGGAGCTGGGCTCTGGGCTTGCCTTGGCACCACCTCTAGAGGTGTCTTGAAGTCCATGGTGTTGAGTGGCATCTTCTTCGTCATCTGCCTTCTTCACCAGAACAGTGGGATTGTGGTATGGGCAGGCGTGGGGCACAGAGCAAACCTTGCTTTGAGTCCTGCTCCTGCCACAGATGAAGTCCTTGCACTGCTGATCTGCCAGGGTTCTCCTTATGGTGGGACAGCAGCCAGAAAAGCTCCTGTGCTTTAGGCTCCCCTGCAGCTGCAGCCGTAGGCAAGCACAGGAGAAGCTCAGCTCCAGCAAGGCAGCCAGCTCAGGACACACAGGCCAAGTGTGGAGCTGGGAGTGGAGGCTGCTTAAAGCCAGCCTGTGCAGCAGGACTTCTTCAGGCCAGGCTGAAGTTGGTTTCATGGGGAGGAGATGGATGAGGCTGCTTCCAATGGTTTCCATGGCAGCCAGCACTAGTTTGCTTGGGTTCCAGCAGGAAATCTGCCTGCTGGGTTCCAGCAGGAAATCTGGCTGGCAAGAGCCTGTCTTGCAGGAGAGGAGTTCCTGCAGCCTTTGCTTTCTGACTGATAGGATTGTTCTCATGAAGGAGCAGGCTAGGAGTCGTTAAAACTGAAGATCACGGACAGAGACTCTCTAACTAATCAAAGTTAGATTGTGGGATGTTTATTAACACCAGCGGGCGGCACCAGAGCCGTCCCTAAAAGGCGTGACCGCACTGTCCAAGGTTCTTTGCCCTCTCTATTTGCTAAGATCTTACATAAAATACATCTGCACAACCCCAGCACCTCCCATCCCTGCTCTGTATTCAAATGAGGCCATTGGTCCTTCACTCCTGTGCAATTCTTCCCTTGAACTGGGTCAATGGTCTCGAAGTGGGTCAGTGGTCTTTATCAGGTCTCTGTGACCCTCTGGCACCATCCAAGGTCCCCAACTTAGTGATTGATTGACATCAAGCCCAGGTGCTAACCATTGTTCTACTGGTTTCAAGATGTTCTTATACCAGTTCACTTCCTCCACTTCCCTCTAGAAAGATGCTCCTAATGGTAAACAATAGAACAATCAGCTCCAGCTTAAGCATCTCATAATCATTAACCTATGGTCTGCCTATCTAACCTACATCCTGATCAATGGGAATTGCTTCTAACCCTCAGTTGAAATTTAAACTCTTTAAAATCATGCCTCAGCTATGCCCAGGGAGAAGGGGGCTGAATGAGCTGAGTAAGAACTGTAGGAGAGATAAGCAGATGTCAGCAGTCTGTGCTCTGCTTTAAACTGGGAAGCCAAGAGACAAAGGGCGTTTCCAGGCACCAGTGCAGAGAGCTGCTGGATCAGCCTTTGGCAGGGGCTGGAGGGGTCTGGCTGTGCCTTCAGAGGGAGCTTGCACAGTCAACACCTTATGATGGCAAAGCTCAGGTTTGGCTCCTCCTGGAGGTCCCCTTCTACCCATGCCCTCACTTGGGATGTTCCCAGCCTCTGTGGGTTGAGGAGAATTCACGGAAATGGCCTCAGGGTCAAGGAATGAAGTGCAGGGCCAGCCAGGACTAGGGAGCCCAAGGTTCTGCTGGGACTCTCAGCCATGTTTCCTATTTTGTCTGCAGAAGGAAGCTGAAGCAGCCAGCTCAAAAGGTCGAGGAGGAGGCAAAAACCTTAGAGGAGGAAGAGAGGCAGAAGAAGGAAAAGAAGGGTGTCTCTGCAGGGAAGCAAGCTCCAATACCAGCAAAGGGGAAAACCAAGACCCAAGAGAAGAAAGAAACCAAAATCCCAGAGAAGGAGGAAACCAAAGCATCAGAGAGGAAGGAAAACAAACTCCCAGAGAAGAAGAAAACCAAAATCCCAGAGAAGAAGGAAACCAAAATCCCAGAGAAGAAAGAAATCAAGGCTCCAGAGAAGAAGGAAACCAAAGCACCAGAGAGGAAGGAAACCAAAGCCCCAAAGAAGAGGGAACCCAAAGCCTCAAAGAAGGGGGGAACTGAAATCCCAGAGGAACCACCTGAGCTGGAGAACTCTTTAGTTTTTATTTACACAACTAATTTTACACAGTTTGACAGACCTTGTATGCAACTTTAGTTAGTTCATTGATTTTTTGCCAGTTATTCTATTATTGGTTAATAAAATAGATTTTACTTGAGCATCAAATCTCTCTATTGTATTGTTTACCTCTTCACTGATTCTCATGGGACAAATCCCTTGTTATTGCAGGTGCATTTGTTTTTCACCCTCAGAATAGATTGTTCACAAAGTCTCATTCTCAAAATAGCTTCACACGGGAACTTGTAACTGCTTAGCTGCACTCAGAAGAGATGACAGGCCAGCTATGAATATGGCAGAACAAGGCCTGATTGCAAAAGGCCTTTCTTTTATCACTATTCTACCTGTCTATGACATCTCCTCCTTTTCGTTCATTTAAAAAAGGCTCCTATGTTCTGATGTTGAAACAGCTCACTCTTGTGAGGGTATTACCTCATCAAGGTTATCACTGGTTATCTGTTAGATATAGGATAAGATAGATAAAAGACCAATTACAATCAACAAAACTTACCAAATTCTATCAAGTCATTGACACAGGGTTTTGAAGCATGAGAAAACAAAAGAATAATGTTTAATGTCTCTTAGGAAAATGACCATTGTTTCCAATTAGTTGAGAAGGATGAGAAAGTCTGTGAGCTGGAAATGTTGATCTTTGACATCACTGAATGTCCTCCTGGGAGCTGGAACAGGGAATACCTGCAGAAGGTTCATAGGTGCACTGTACCGTGAGGATGCCATGAGGCTTTTGTTGGCAAATTGCCTCCGTCAGTTTCCAGCCACAGCCATGTCTTGGCAGTCCTCCTCCTGCTCCTGCTCTGGCCACAAAGGCTGCAAAGTGATGAGGTTATTTCTCCTTTCACTGGGCCTCATTTTTTCAGAGCTGATCAGTATCTGATGGAATGAACAGGTGACTGCTTTGAACTGCTGATGATAAAACACAGGCACATCTTCTCCTGATGTTAATGAATTAATTGGGCTTCACTCTGGTACAGCCTATTGGGATTTAGATGTGATGATCTGTTTTCCAAATTTCTCATGTAAATATTGCATTATTCAAAATGATTAGTTGTCCAAATTTCTCATGTACATATTGCATTACTTGAATGTTCATGAGGTGTTAATTCCTCTTCTTTTTTATTTTTTAAGAATGAGATGCATGTCTTTTTTTATAAGTATGATGAAACATCATAGCAAAATAATACATGCAGTGAACAAGAAACTTACAGCAATTAGGAATAATTTGGATCCAACAATCAGGAATATTTCAAATAGCAGAAAAAGCTAACAACATAGGTTTCTTTCACTCACCAGAACCAAAAGAAAGTTTTCTTGGCAGTTCTCTGCTTTTAACCCCCTGTGTTCTCAGAGGCGTATCCATGTCCTCAGTGGCCACACCACGTGCCAATATTCAAATCTGGGCACCTATTGGTTTAACCACAGCATCCCAGAAAACTCACTTCCTTTTCAAACCAGGACAGAGGGTCTCTTTCCCTTGTGGCCGGCAAAGAGGTAACAAGGCCGACCCGGCCCCGTCTCAGGCAGGCCGGGCCGGGCGGCTCCTGCCGTGGGGCCGGGCCCCTTCCCAGGACCCCGCCAGGCCCCATCGGCTGCCGGGCAGGGCAGGGGAGGCCGCGGGGCCGAGGCCGGGCCGGGCCATGGCTGCAGTTGTGACCATCTGGGCACTGCTGAGCCCCGCCCTGCCGCCAGCCCGAGCCCAGCCAGGATCCGCCGGGCCCCAGGAGCAGCCCCGGGCTGGGCCGGCTCTGCCAAGATTCTGCCACCGCTGGGGTTCAGCCGCAAGCCCCGGGCAGGGGGAGGAGAAGCCATCAGCCCCTGGCCATGCTGCTGCTGTGTTCTGGCCTGGCTGCTGAGATCCTGGCCCTCCCCTCAGCGCGGCCCATCCTGACACAGCCCCAGCGCAGCCGCTGCAGAAACCTCCATCATAAAACAGCTCCAGCCCAAGCACCGAGCCTGGCCGGGGTCACGGAACCATCTGCAGGCCCCGGGTAAGATAAGAACTCTTTCAGTACTCCCATCCTCCCTCGAGGGAGAGAAAAGGACAGAGTGCAGATACATACATGAGCAGCACAAAGACATGGAGGTCAGTAAAGTGGAAGCTGAGCCCCAGATAGGAGGGATGAGGAGATGTCTTGATCTTGGGGCTGAAATCCTCTTGTAAAGCAATGGAGAAGGATGTAATTGATACATCAGACTCTCTTTTTCCCTGTAAGGCATTGAAAAGCATGGGAAGATGACTTATTCAGCAAAAACCTCCATGCTAAAGTTAGCAAACCTTGAAGTACTATGATCCCAATAGAAGTTTGAACAGAGAAAGAGAGACAAGTGATGAGACCCTGTGCCTCATGAAGAGAAGACCTCTGTTTGTAGAGATTAAGATTATTTCAGACATAGATGAAGAGAACCTTTGCTCCTGAACAGCTCATCTTTAAACTAATACCCCGTAAACTAACATGGCCCATAAACACAGATGTGGAAAAAGATGTGAAAAAATGGGAGGGACCTCACAATTGCAGATTTTCTGGGTGGCTGCTATTCATGGGAATTGAGAGCCATGAGAAACATGTTTTCTTGTAAAGCTTCCATAGCATGAAAGAGAGACTCCTTTCCCTACGTGAACTGAAGAAAAACTATTCTAGAGGTGGCAAAATGAATGAAAATTTTAGGCTTTGTCTCTTTGCATTGTCAGTAAGAAAGAAAAGCTTGCAGGGAGAGGAGAAGTGTTCCAAAAGTTTTTTTCGCATTCATATTACTCTTTCTTCTAGTTACTGGTATCTTTATACCCTTTTAAAATTTTGAGCCTACTTTGCCTTTCTCCTAATCCTACCTCACAGCAGGAAATAAGTATAATCTAGTGAGTGTACTGGTATATAGCCAGCACTGGACCCACCACAATCATTGCTGCATTCTCCAAGAAATCTCAAATTAGTGAACAAAAACCACTACAGACAGCGTCCTGATGAGCTCCATGAGAGCAGAGGGAAATCAAGGCAGAGCCATGGTTTGTCAGGATTTGCTTGATCCTCATGCGCCTCACTGTGCATTTGGAGCTGAGCCCTGGAACCTCAGGGCCTGAGAGGAGATTGCACAAACCTTTCCAGGAGTCACAGTCAGAAGAAAACCCCAAAGTGTCTCAAGGCATTCATGGCTCCCACTGAGGTCCATTCCAACAGAGGCTCCTCATGGACTCCTTGGAGGACAGAATTGGAGGCCAGAATGACACAAAAAACTCTCAGAGACTCAGTGTGGAAAAGAAAATCCAAAGTACCTTAAAAACCTTGAGTATCTCAAAGTATTAATGAGCCCCACTGATTGTCAGTACAAAGCTCTCAAGAGACTTGTTAAAGCAGATAATTGGGGCCATGATTGCACAAACCTCTCCCAGAGTCTGTATCAAAAGGGAAACACCAAGTACCTTAAAAAAACTGAAGTACCCCGAAGCATTAATGAGCCCCTCTGAGTGTTGTTACTGACAAAGCCTCTCCAGGGACTAATTACAGCAGATAATTGGAGGCCATGATTGCACAAACCTCTCAGAGACTCCAAGGCAAAAGCAAAACCCAAAGTCCTTTCAAAAATCTGCAGTCCCTGCAGGGAGCATTAAGGAGCCCCCAGGGCCATTCCTGAGCACGGCTCCCCAGGGACTCCTTCCAGCAGATCCTTGAGGCCACTGGGATGTGGGCTAGGGGGGGATGCTGAGGGCAGGACAAGGGGCTGACAGTGCCCAGCCTGGCTGGGGCTGTGCCAGGAGGCCCCAGGGCCTCAGGACAAGGTGTCTCCTCACAGCCCTTGGTGGCACAGACCCTGCTGTGGCCCAGGGCACCAAGACTTGGCTTCTCTTTGTCCCCTCCTGTCATCAGTGCCTCCAGTTCTCTGCTCTGCCTGGGGACACTTTCTCAGTTGTGTCCCTCAGTGGGACCCATTAAAACTTCAAGAAACTTTGGAGCTGGATTCATACTTGGAGTTCTGGAGAGGTTTCTTCAGCTCCCTCTCAGGGGCTGATGTTCAGGGCCTGAGCACAAAGCCCCAGAGGCTCATTAAAGTCCTTGTGCTGTGTCTGTGCTGCTGAGCTGGGCTGGGCTCCTGGCACAGAGGCAGCTCCTGGTAACCAAGAAGAGCTTCAAAAGCACATTTCTCTTGATGAGCAGCTCTTCTGCCAGCCCAGCAGGGTTGGGGCAGTGCCTGCAGCCACCCCGGGCACAGCACAGAGGCACAGAGAGCTTCAATCAGTCAGGGCTGGGAAGGTGCTGAGAAGTGCCTGGGGCAGAATCACTGCCAGCCCTTGGCACAGGAACCTCTGGCTGCAGGACAATGCAGCTGCAGCTCCTGGAGCCATCTCCTGAAGCTGGACCATCCCAATGCCTACAGACTCTGTGAGTACAACTCTGGGTATTTCTGGTGCAAGGGAGGTGAAATGCTCATGAAGTTCTAAAGTACTGAGGGGTTCTGATCAGTCACAGAATATTTCCAAGACAAGGATTTTGATAAAAAATGAGGAAATTTCCTAAGAGTGTATTCAGTTTCCTACTATTGGAGAATGGCGGGGAGGGGTTATAAATATTAAAGGATGATTATGAATTTTTGAATTTTGAGAAGTACCTGAGACATCTGAACTGTTACTTTTAGTGATCAATAGGTTCACAGGAGGTCCCTAATGTGCTTTCAGCCACTCCTCTGCCCGTGGACAGCAACGACATTACTTTTGCTGGAGCCATCAGGCTCAGTCTGATCTGTCCTTTGTCCCATCTGCAAACAGAACCTGCCCCAGCCAGTGCCCTGCAAACAGGCAGGGTTCTGTAGGGCCGAGGAGAGTGCACAGAGATTTGGGGTCTGTGAGTGCTGGCAGGGAGAGATCAGGCACAGGGAAACACCTGCAGGAGGGAAATCTCCAGGAAGCAGAGAGAAGATCAGGCAATGAGAGAAAACAAACCCCAGCAATGCTGTGGCAGGGAGAGTTTAGAGATGCCCACAGGATCCCCTCCAGTGCAGCTCCTCCCTCTGAACAAGCCCCTCCCTCCTGTCCCCCAGCCCAGCCTCTGCCCTCAGGGCCGGGGCTCCAAGGCGTGCAGCCCCTCCTGTGCAGGCAGAGCTGCAGCAGAGCCGTGGGGCAGCTCTGCAGCCCCGGGCCCAGTTCCCTCTGCAGAGCACAGGGCTGGGAGCAGCTGCCTGGCCCTGGGGGCTCTGGCAGGGGGCACAGCTGGCTCAGGGTGATGCTGTCCCCAGTGCCCGGCTCTGGGCAATGCTGTCAGTGCAGCCAGGGAAGGAGCTGCATCTCCCTCAATCCAATGCCATCATAAGGACACTTTGAAATCTCCTTGAGATTTCAGTCCAGGCTGGGAGCTCCAATCCAGGGTGCCAACCTGTCCTAGAGCATCTCTGAGTTATAGGATTGCTGAGGGAAGGCAGAGGTGTTCTGACACTGAAAATGCTGCTGGGTTGGTGAAATGAGCAATGTGAGACCTTGGCTATAAATGTGGAGCTGGGCTCTCCATTTGATAAAATTGAAAGCCCAAAGAAACTCCAAACACAATCAAGTGAGACCTTCTCCCTCCAGTCTCCACTCATTATCTTGCCACAGGGAACTCACTCATTTATACCAAGGGCAGCAGAAATGCCGAGGGTTTCTGATATCCTGGAAGAGCAGGAGAAACATAGGGAGAGCTTAAAAAGAAAATGTCAGAACTCTTAAACAGACAAGTGTGTCCATGTGTTTTAAGAAGAGGGTGTATGGGAAATGGCTTTGATTTTGGTTATAGACATCTCCTCAAACACTTCACTGTCCTTTCCTCATGAACAGGTTCCCATGTGCAGCCCCAGCAAATGTCCAACAGCAGCTCCATCAGGCACTTCCTCCTGCTGGCATTGGCAGACACGCGGCAGCTGCAGCTCCTGCACTTCTGCCTCTTGCTGGGCATCTCCCTGGCTGCCCTCCTGGGCAACGGCCTCATCATCAGCGCCATAGCCTGCGGCCACCACCTGCACACGCCCATGTTCTTCTTCCTGCTCAACCTGGCCCTCACTGACCTGGGCTCCATCTGCACCACTGTCCCCAAAGCCATGCACAATTCCCTCTGGGACACCAGGAACATCTCCTACACAGGATGTGCTGCTCAGCTCTTCTTCTTTCTGTTCTTCATTGCAGCTGTGTTCTGTCTTCTAACCATCATGTGCTACGACCGCTACGTGTCCATCTGCAAACCCCTGCACTACGGGACCCTCCTGGGCAGCAGAGCTTGTGCCCACATGGCAGCAGCTGCCTGGGCCAGTGCCTTTCTCAATGCTCTCCATCAAACGGCCAATACATTTTCCCTGCCCCTGTGCTATGGCAATGCCCTGGGCCAGTTCTTCTGTGAAATCCCCCAGATCCTCAAGCTCTCCTGCACACACTCAAACCTCAGGGAATTGGGGCTTCTTGCTGTTAGTGCCTGTTTAGCATTTGGTTGTTTTGTGTTCATGATTTTCTCCTATGTGCAGATCTTCAGGGCTGTGCTGAGGATTCCCTCTGAGCAGGGACGGCACAAAGCCTTTTCCACCTGCCTCCCTCACCTAGCAATGGTCTCCCTGTTCATTAGCACCTCATTTTTTACCTACCTGAAGCCCCCCTTCATCTCCACCCCATCCCTGGATCTGGCCCTGTCAGTTCTGTACTCAGTGGTGCCTCCAGCCTTGAACCCCCTTATCTACAGCCTGAGGAACCAGGAGCTCAAGGCTGCAGTGAAGAGACTGATGACTGGATGGTTTCAGGACCATTAAACTGATGGTCAATTTCTACAAATCACTTGTAATAAAAGTCATCTTTGATTCTTCTTTTTGGTTTCATATTGGTGGTCCTTTTTCTTAGTTTAACTTCTTAATGTTGTCCACAAAGTAATGTTATTGTTTGTGACATAGGTCATTTTGTTTCTCTCCACCTTCCCTGTGACCACAGACTCTGTCAATGAAGGGCTGTTCTCTTGGTGGCTTTAAAGGAACTAAAGGATCTCCCAGCAGAGTGTTCTGCAGAGATGCCCTTTCGTTGCCCTCTCTGGAGCTGCAGCAGCAATGTCTGTGTGCAGAGCTGGGGCAGATCAGGGCTGGCCCAGCAGCTGTGCCCAGCAGCAGCAGCACTTGGTGTTGCCAGTGCTGCTGCCGTGGCCCTGCCCCGCTGCCCTGGTGGCCCTGGTGTTGCTGCAGGGCCTGAGTGCTCTCGGGGCCGGGCACAGCCCTGGGGGTGGCAGTGCCAGGGCTGCAGCAGGGACAGGCCATGGGCACTGCTGGGGCAGCGCTGACGCCTCAGCCCAGGGCCTGGGGCTCCAGGCTCCTTGCCCAGGCTCTCTCAAGAACACACCCAGGCCAATGTTCAGCACAGAAAACCCCTGTGAGCAGCCCCAGGCTGGCCGTGGGCAGGCTGGGGGCAAACAGCATGGTTGGGGCTCTGCAAGGGCCCTGGGGCAGATGGGAAGGAGCAGCAGAGCAGGGGCTGATCCATCCCCAGAGTGCTGGACAGCCCAGGGCAGCGTCCCAGAGCGTCCTCATGGAGCTGCCAACAACATCCCTTCTCTGCAGCCCTGGCCTCTCCCCCAGCTCACACAGGTGCTCCATCCTTGCAGGCACAGACACGGCAGCACTGGCTCAGGAGCCCCTGTTTGCATTGCACAGAGCAGGGGGAGCACCCCCATGCTGTTGGTGTGGGGACATGAGCCTGAGGGAGCACAAATGCCATCAGCCCCTGGGGCCAGCAAGGGCTGGGGGACACCAGGGAAACCACTCAGCTTTGTCCTGGCCTCTGCAGTCAGCCAGAAAGTTTGTTCCCATCAGCTGGGAGTTTCCTGTCCCACTGCAGACGCTGTTGCTCAGAGCCAGGGCTGCATGGCAGCCACCCCCAAACTGCCCTCAGCATTTCCTTGGATTCACCTTTGCTTTCTTTCCTCTTTCCTGATCCAGATTTCTTCCTATTGCCCACCCCTGTTCCCTACCCTGCAAGAAGCCCATCCCTGTTTGCCCTTTCCTCTCTGGCCCCACTCCCCATTGCAGTTCTTGACTTGGCACCATGGGAACGTCCCGTGGGCAGCAGGATCATCCTACAAGTGCTGCAGGAATTGTCTCCAGGCTCCTGCAGTGCCTTCTGCTGCTCCCTTGCCAGAGGCACCCCAGGCCAGGGGGGCACATCTGGGCTGCTGTGTCTGGCTCTGGGGCTCCCTGTTCTGGGCAGTGAGGAGGAGCTCAGAGGCTCTGCAGGACTGACAGGATGGGCTTTGGGGCTGGCAGGAGAAGCTGAGGGACCTGGGCTGCTGGAGCTCCTGAAGAGGAGGCCCAGGGCTCATCCTGCAACTGCTCCAAGGGTGGTTTCCGAGAATTCCAGAATCAGCAAGAGTGGAAAAACCATTGAGATCATCAAGTCCAACCATTCCCCTGACACTGCCTTGTCTCCCCTGAGCCTCCTCTTCTCCAGGATAAACACCCCCAGCTCCCTCAGCCACTCCTCACAGGACTTGTGTTCCAGACCCCTCCCCAGCCTTGTTGCCCTTCTCTGGACACGCTCCAGCTGCTCCATGTCCTTCCTAAATTGGGGGCCCAGAACTGGACACAGCACTCAAGGTCCTGAGCAGCGGGGACTAATCCCTGCCCTGCTCCTGCTGGCCACGCCATTCCTGATCCATAGGAGTGCCAGTGGTTGGATGAGGGAAATGGTGGGGAGGGGGTGGGTTCAGAGTGTGATTGATTGTCAGCCATGAAGTGTCTCGATTTTCATACCTATTCAGGCTGTAGTAGAAGGTTCTCTGGGTCAATATCAATTGGACATTGCTGATATCAATCTACAAACAAGAATAGAAAACAGGAAAAAACAGTTCACTTTGCATTGTTTCCAATACAATATATTAACTTTAAATTAACTTTTGAAGTCTGTCTTATTAACCACAGAAGATTTGAAAACTTAATTTTTTCTCAAGGGCTTCTCTTGTTCAGGTGTTTTGAACAAATGTTTTGTGATTTTCTCACTAAATTCCTGAAATAAAGAGCTCAAGATAGAAGAGGCCTCTGGAAGAGTAAAATTCATCAGCAACCTCCAAGTGGCTGAGGATCCATCCCCATCAGAGCAGCAATGAACAGAAATGGGCACAGCTTTGTTGCTGCCCCAGCTTTGGCATGGGCCCTGGGCCTGGAGCAGGAGCAGCTCTTGAGGGCCCCAAGGCCACGGCTCTTGTGCTGCCCTGGGCAGATGGGGTGGCAGCAGGGGCTGCAGAGCTCTCAGCACCTCAGCCCGAGGGGAGCAGGGCAGCCAGGGAGCCTCCTTTGGCCTTGGCCAAGCACCTTCCCCCATGGCTGGGGCTGAGTCCTGTGGCAGCTGCAGCTGCTGCTGTGCCCTTGCCAGGGGCTGAGAGCGTGGGGCAGTGCCCAGAGCAGCCTGGCCTGAGCAGAGCTGTGGGGCCAGAGCCGGCTGGGCTGGGCTGGGGAGAGGCCCTTGGTGCTGCCCAGAGCTCAGGGCAGCTGGCAGAGCTTGCAGGGAGCTGGGCTGGGCTCAGAGAGCCTGGCCCAGAAACCATAAGTGTCCATCTCAGCCTGGCTGGGCGTGCAGGGGCAGGACTCAGGCCAGGCCTTGTGGGGCAGGGCCAGCGCCTGTGCAAGGCATTGCAAACAGGCAAGTGCCCTAGAGAGGAGCCTGCTCTGTGCCCACCCACCTGATTGGTTTCATGCTGTGAGCTGCAGGAAGTTGCCCAATCATTCTGAAGTTAAAAAAAATATATCATTAGTCATAATTTTAATTGTGTTTATATCTATGACAGAATTATCTTATCGTATGTCTTTGTCTAAAACTGTTCCTGTACAGAAATCCCTGGGGCATAGTGGACATGTCAGATGCTGCTGGGACATCACAGTGAGCTGAGGGAAGAGCTGTGATCGTTATTAAACTGTTCAAATGTTCAGCTTGTGTTTGTTGGCAAGAAACCTTTCTGTGCCTCTGAGTGTCACCAGTCCCTGAGCCCAAAGGACACAAACCTGATGAGTTGTGGCTCCCACTGCAGGGGCTGCACTTGGACCTTGGTTCTGCACAGCTCTTCATTCCCTTTCTCTCTTTTCCTCCCACTGGGCATGGAGGGAGCTCCTGACTTCAGTGTGTGACTTGTGTGTGCAAAGAGCAAATCTAGGCAGAATCAGGGCAGGGAGAGTTTGGGGGACCTTGAGATCTGTGCTGGGCACAGAAGATGTTTTCCATTTCTCTGAGACTGTCTGCTGTGGAAAGTGGATTTATTATCCAGCAGAGGAATGACTTTTGCATTTGATGGAGCTGTGCCTTCCCTTGGCTTTGTTGGCTGACAAGAAATGAACATCCCTCTGGGTCTCGGGCAGCTCCTTCTCCAAGGAAAGCAGGTGGGAGTTGGAGCCAAGGATCTGAAAGCTGCAGGTGCAGCCTGGGCTGGAGGGAGCTCAGATCTGCACAAGGCTGCTCTGAGTGCCAGGCCTTGGATGGGGGAAATGGTGGGGTGGGGGTAAGGACAGAGTCTGATTGATTGTCAGCCATGAAGGGTCTTGATTTTCATATCTATTCAGACTGCATAAGGAGATACTTGGATTCAGTGACAATAGGAGACTGCATATATCAATTTATGAACAGGAAAACAAAACTAAACAAGACCTAAAAAATCTATTCTCGCTGTCTTTTTAAATATCATGTATTCACTTTGAATACACTACTGAGATCTACTTAACCACAAAAGATTTGGAAATTAAATCAAATTATTCCCAGAGGCTTGGCTTGTTCAGGTGTTCACAATGTTAATGAGCCCTGGGACACTGAATTCCTGCACTGAAGAGCTGAAGGCTGAACAAGCCTCTGCAGCAGGAAAATTCAGCAGCAGCCTCCAAGGTGCTGAGGATGTCAGCAGCCCCCACTGAGGCCATCCCTGCCCAGAGACCGTGGGGGAATGGGCAGACAAGGAGAGCGTCCCTGGGGCTGGGGCAGCACAACTCAGAGGCAGCAGCGGCTCCAGCTGGGAAATGGAGTGTGGAATGTGGCTGGGAAAGCCCTGCCGGGGTGTGCCAAGCAGGACACACAAGCCCTGACCCCCATCCCCCAGAGAACTCAGTCCAGGAGACATTTAAAAGGAATTACAATTGTTTGTGTCTTCTGAGTTGGACACACTGGAGAAATACTGACAAGATCATCAAGAGGTCAAAACAACTAAACCACCTTTAGTGGCACTTTTAGAAAATCAGGGAAACTTTGGCAAAAGGTTTAATATGACATTCAATCAACAAAAAATATTTCTCAAAGCATGAACTTGGCCCATTCAACTTCACCAACTTGTAGCTTGTTCAAATTTAAGTTACTCGAAATTTGCAAGAAGAGGGAATTAGATGAAGGAGAAGAAGACACACAAAGAGCAAAAGAAACAAAAGATAGAGTGAAGCACACACACAGATACTAAATCCTGGATTCCAGCAGTATTCAGATGGAAATTCCAAGAGGAGGTAGGGCCAAGATGTGTGCTTGCCTTGTGGTCAGCCTTCAATACCCCTTCGTCTTCCTGGTCCCTTCCCTCAGGTGGGCCTTGGGCTCATTTGGTCCCTCAGGAGCTGGGCTGGGGGCTGCAGAGGTGGCTGTGGAGCATTGCCTGTGCTGTGCCAGGGACTGGCAGACTCTGCTGGGCTGGGATAGAGGCTCTGGGGGGATTGGGGCTCCAGGGCAGGGCAAGGCTGGACCTGCCCCTTCCTTGCCCACACATGAAATGTTTTGATCCAACAATCTCTTCCAGTCTGTCACAATAGACAATCTTGGAGATGGAATCACAAATTTGACCATGGGTACCTGTCCGAGAAGGAGAGTTCTTGTCCAGAGGAAGGAAAGCCCCAGTTCTGGGTTAATTTCTGTTTTCATTTTCTGGATTTTGTTTGGTTTTGTTGCTTTATTTTCCTTGGTGTGCCTGAAGTCCACTCAGGAGCAGAGTGACTCTTGCCAAGGAACTTTGTGCTGCTGTCCCTTAATATTTAATATGGATTTTTCTGATCCCTTGCTGGGGATTTTTTCAGCGCTCTCAAGCCCTCGTTCGTAACAGGGTGAAGGAGCCCTGGCCCAGGCTCTGGCCCTGGGGAACACGGGGACGCTGCCGGGAGTCCCTGTACCCCCTGTGCCACCCCCAGGGCCCCGTCCCCCGTCCCCATGTCAGGCTCTGGGGTGGATCCTGTGGAACATCCTTTGGTGGAGGCTGTGGGGCTGGGGGCAGGGGGACCCAGGGGGACAGGGGGGGACCCGGCTGTGCACGAGCAGGGTTGGACTGCTCTGGGGGGAGCTGTGAGGGGGGGCCGGGGCAGAGTGACCTCCCCAGTGATCTCACACAGCCCCTGTGATGTCACACAGTCCCCTGTGATGTCACACTGCCAGCTGTGATGTCAGAGAGCCAACTCTGGGAGGCCACCCTATGATGTGAGAGAGCTGCTCTTTGATATCACAGAAGTCTCCGTGAGGTCAGAAAATCACTCTGTGATTTCGCAGTCTCTACTGTGAGTTCACAGCCTGCTCTATGGTGTTACACAGCCACCCAGTGATGTCACAACCCACTCCCTGATTCCCCAGATCCACACTGTATGAAAGCAGGATCTGCTCTGTGGCCTCACATTATGATGTCACAGACTGCTGTGTGATGTCACAACCCCCTCAGTGATGCCACAAAACCCTCCCTGTGATGTCATACTGCCACTCTGTAATGTCACAGCACACACTCTGACCTCACAGCCTGCTCTATGATGCCATACAGCCATGTCATGATATCACAGCCTGCTCTGTGATGTCACAGAGTCCCCTCTATGATGCCATAGCTGCTTGATGACCTCACACAACAAACTCTGTGATGTCATAGCCCAATCTGTGACCTCACACAACCCACCCTGGGCTGTCACACAGCCCTCTGCTGACATCCCAGCTGCTCTGTGCCTCTATGACACAGCCACAGACGAGCTGCTGTGACACAGCCCCCTCAGGGCCATCCCAAGCCCCTGCCAGTGCTGAGCCCCTGTGAGCTCTGTCTGTGCCCTGCTGGTGTCCCTGAGGGGCCCTGGCAGTGCCCCAGCCCTGCTGGGCTGAGCACAGGAGCTGCTCCTGGCCAGAGCTGTCTCTCTGCAGTGCTGCCCTTGCCAGGAGCTGCCTCTGGGCCAGGAGCCTGACCCAGCTCAGCAGCACAGACACAGCACAAGGACTTTAATGAGCCTCTTGAGCTTTGGTGCTCTTTGCATCAGATTCTGTCCATCAGGGTGGGCTCAAAAAATTTCTCGTGAACTCGAAGTGAGATTGAAATACTGAAGTTTCTTGTAGTTTAAATAGATCCCTGTGCGGCACAAGACTGACAAAATGTTCAAGGTAGAGGAGAGAACTGGTTACAGTGATGACAATTTGGGACAAGAACAGAAAAGGTGTTTCTGATGCTGAGCAAAACTGTGTCTCTGTCTCTGCAGGCTGTCGGCATCCCCCGGCTGCCCCACCTGGCTGGCCCCTTCCTTTGCTGAGAGCTCTGCCTCCTGCCTGCCCCAGCCTGCCCACATAAAGCCTTGGGCTGCTCCAGGCTCCCTGTGGGGGACGTGCTGCACCACAGCCCTGCCCTGGCAGGGAAATTCCTTTCTCCTGGTGTCCAGTCTGGGCCTCCCCAGGTTCCCTTGGCATTAATTCTTCCTTTCTATGCCTGTTCTCTACTATGTCAAAAGGATCCAACATCTCTGAAACCACCCTTCAGTCCCTCCCAGGGCTCTCCTCTGCTGTCCTCAGTCTCCATCCCACTGAGCACAGCGCTCCTCTTTCCCTATGGAGTGGTCAAGTGCCTGAGGCCAAGAGCACCTGGACAGGAGGGACAGTTCTTTTCTATAGGAAAGAAACCACAGAACCCCAGGGTTTGAAGGAAGATGAGAAGCAGCCACCAGAGGCCAAGGCAAGACAGGCCTGTAGCCCTTGCAGCTGTTGTCTGAAAGCAGTCTTTGGATATATGGGGAGTTTTGAGGGTGGAATTCCATTTCAGCCATGGGTTCCTGGATTGGAATGACAGTTCTCCATAGGAAGGAAAGGGTGGAGTCCCAGTGTTTCAAAGGCTGTTTAGACGCAGCTCCAAGCAGGCCAAGGCCAGCCAGACCTGTTGTCAGGGAAGAATCCTTGGACAGACAGAATTTGGGAGGCCAAACCCCACTTTTGTCTATGGGCATCAGGACAAGAAGGATGGTTCTTTTCCACGGGAAGGAAAGTACAGAGCCCCACTGTTTCAAAGGCAGATGAGAGCTGGTCCTCAGGAAGCCAAGGGAACCTGGACAGTCCAGGCAGCTTTTGTCTGGGAGCTATCCTTAGATATAAGGAATTTTGAAGGTGGATTCGCAATTTTGGCCATGTATGCCTGGACTTGACAGACGTCTTTTTCCATGGGAAGAAAAGCACAGGCCCCCAGTGTTTTGAAGGCAGATGAAAGGTGGCCCCCAAGAACACAAGGCCAGCCAGAGCTGTCTGTCCTGGCAAGTTTCATATGGGAACAATCCTTGGATATAATCAAATCTGGAGGAGGAATCCCAATTTCGGCCATGAACCCGTGGAGGAGAAGGACAGTTCTTTCCCACAGGAAAGAGAGCACAGAACTCCAGGGTTTCATGGGCTGATGAGAAGCAACCCTCAACATGCCAAGGCCAGCTGGGCCAGTCAGGCAGCCCCCAGGAGGCCCAGCCACCCAGACCTGTTCCATGTTCTTGGATCCTTGGGGCCCTGCAGCATCACAACAGCCCCTTGGTTCCATGAGGCCCTGTAGGACCAGAATAGATCTTTGTTTCCATGAGGCCCAGTGATATAACAATGGTCTCCTTGGCTTCACAGTGGCACAGTGGCCCCTTGCTTCCATGAGACCTTGCAGTCTCCAAATGGTTTCCTTGTTTCCATGGGACTACGCAATGCCACAATGGCCCATTGGTTCCATGAGGTCACAGTCTCAAAATGGCCCCTTGGTTCTATTGGGTTCCCCAGGGTCATAATGACCCCTTGGTTCCACCAGGCCTGGATGTGTCACACTGGCTTCTTGCTTCTATGGGGACCCACAATGTCACAATGGCCCCTTGGTTCCATGGGGACTCGGAGTGTCAGAATGGTCTCTTTGGTTCCATGAAGACCCTCAGTGTAACAATGGTCTCTTTTGGTTCTGCAGTATCACAACGGCACCTTGGTTCTGTGAACCCCTGAAGTACAGAATGGGCCCTTGGTTCCATTGGGCTCCTCACTGTCACACGAGTTCTCAGTTCCACAGAGCCCTGAAGTGTCACAGTGCTCTCCTTGGTTCCATGGTGCCACACAGGGTCACTAGGGCCCCTCAGCTCTACAAGTCCCCATAGTGTCACAACAGCTCCTTGCTCCCATGAGGCCGTGCCATGTCACAATGGTCTCATTGGTTCCTCGATGCCCTGCAGTTCCACAACGGCCCTTGAAGTGTCACAATGGTCTCAGCGTGTTCCCCCACTGGTTCACAATGGCCTCCTTTGTTCCATGATGCCCTGTAGTGTAACAATGGTGTCCTTAATTCCACAGTCAGGATGGCCCTTAAGTCTCATGGAGCCCCACAGCCCCTTATGGAGTCCCAGGGTGTCACTGTGATCCCCTTGATTCCATGAAGCCCTGCCATACTACAATGGCCCCTTGGTTATACAAGGCCCTGCAGAGTCACAGTGGCCCCTTCAGTAGGTCCTGAAGGGGCAGTAGGTCCTGAAGTGTCATAATGGTCTCCATGGTTCCATGAGGCCCCACAATGTCACAATGGACTTTTGGTTCCATGAGCTTTTGTGCCGCCAACAACAGTCTCCTTGGTTCCACAATGTCACAATGGACCCTTGGTTCCATGAGGTTCTGTACTGTCAACAATGATCTCCTTGTTTCTGCAGTGTCACTATGGACCCTTGTTTCCATGAGGGGGTAGGGCTCCCACAGCCCCTCACAGACCCCTATGGCCTCTCTGAGTTCCCCATGGCCCTTCATGGCCCCTCAAAGCCCTTCATGGTCCCTCATGACTGATGGCCCCTCAAAGCCCCTCATGGCTCCTCAGAGCCCTTCATGGTCCCTCACAGCCCCTCACACCTCGCTCATGGCCCCTCACAGCCCCTCATGGCCCCTCACAGCCCCTCATGGCGCCTCACGGCCCCTCGGGGCCCCTCATGGCCCCTCACAGCCCCAGGCCTGGGGCTCCTTCCAAAGGAGAAAGAGTCAGGCCCTGCTTGTTCTCCTTTCATTTCAGTCCCTTCACAGTGACTTGTAAAGAAAGGCTGAAATGGAGCCTTTCCCAGTGTTTCCCTCGGGGTTAACTGCGGGCTGAAGCTCTGTGCTGGCCCCGGCCCCAGCGCCACCATCCCTGCAGCCGCCAGGCCTTTGCTGTCCCCCGTGTCCGTTCCCTGTCTCCGAGTCCCGCCCGGCTCTGGCAGCAGCAGCAGCTGCAGCGCAGGGGGCGCCGGCCCGGCCCAGCCGGGGCTCCCGGCCAGGAGCAGCAGCTGAGTTGGGGCAGGCTCAGGCTGGATGTCAGGAAAAGGTTTTTGCCCAGAGGCTGCTGGGGCCCTGCCCAGGCTCCCCAGGGAAGGGTCCCAGCTCCAGGGCTCCCTGAGCTCCAGCAGCGTTTAGACAGTGCTGCCAGGCCCAGGCTGGAATTGTTGGGGTGTCCTGTGCAGGGCCAGCAGTTGGACTGGAGGATCCTGATGGGTCCCTCCCAGCTCAGCCAATTCTGTGGTTCTGGGATCGCATGAGGCTGGGGATGGTGCTGCCAATGGTTGCCATGGCAACGGGCTGTGGCTGCAGGCCTGAGCTGGTGTCCATGGCAACCACCCTGTCATGGAATCTCCATGGAGCTGCCAAGGGACTGACCGTAGCAACAGTGGGCTGTTGATGGTTGCCATGGAAATTGACCATAGCAACAGGGTCCTGGTGATGGCTGCCTGCTAAGGATCAGATTTGTCACAGGCCCTCAGACTGGTTCCATGGGGACTTTCCAAGAGTCTCCAGGCTGTTCCAGAGCTGGAATGTCACAGGCACAGACAGGGGCTCTATGGAGACCTCCCAGGGTTTTCTGGGATGCTAAAGAGCCCTGTGGTCCGAAGCAGTCGCAACCATTCCATGGTGACATCCCAGGGCACCTTAGGCTGCAAAGGCACCGATCTGTTACAGGCACTCACGGGGGCTCCATGGTGACACCCCAGGAGTCCCCAGGCTGCCAAAGACCCAGCATGGCCCAGACACTCACAGGGGTTCCTGTCATGGGCACAGAGGGAGCTTCAGGCAAAAGCTTCATTTCTTTATTGGAAAAACTCCTGCTAAATCATGAAGTGGAGAAATGACACCCAACAGCCACCATGGTTCCTCAAACCCCTGCAGGGCCCCTAGACTTCTAAAATTCCTTCAAAGAGAGGAGACTGGGAGTAGCTGGATCCAGTCCCAGCCCCAGAATTTTTCAAAGGTGTAAAGGATTGGAGAGGTGGAATTGAAACTTTAACCCAATTTGTCCCTCAGAATTAATGATGGGATACCCAATAGATTTATATAAATATTCCTCTAATTGATTCTACTCATGATTAGAAGAAAGACCTTAACTACATTCATTTACTCCACAGTTCAGAAGCTCCAACAATTATTAGAATATAGTGCTCTAGGAAGCAGTTTTGAATTCAACAGGGCCTTGCTGGAGTTGTTGGAGCCCATTGCAGGCAGAGCCTCCTTCTCCAGCAGGAACTGCCTTTCCTGTGTCATGAGCAAGGCAGGTCCCGCTGCAGGAAAAGCCCCAGGACAGCCCCAGCACAGGGAAGGGCTCGGGCACAAGGGCAGAGTGCCGTGCTGGGAGCTGGGCCAGGGAGAGCCTGAGGCACCAAAGGCACCTTGGCAGCAGCAGCTGCTTGCAGGCCATGGCCAGAAGCCTCCCTTGGCAGCCCGGCCTGGTGGCCACCACTGCAGTGCTGCTGCCTCAGGGCTCATTCCTGGCTGGGCTCTGAAAAGCCACTTCTGCTCCAGGAGCCTGACTGGGAAGCCATTGGCCCCAGCACCCTGAGGACAAGATATTAATGACAAAACTCTTCATGGCAGCAGAGCCAAGGCAGGGGCAGAGGAAAGGGCAGAGCCAGGCCCAGGGGACAGGGCTGCCATGGTGATGGCTGTGAAGTCACTGCCCCTGCAGCAGCCTGGCTGCCCTCAGCAGAAATTCTGGCCAGAAGCCTTGTGAGGGCACCCAGCACATCAGAGAACCCACAGAAGAGGAATTCTGTCCCTGGGGATGAGAGGGTTTCACTGGGTCAGGCTGCACAAAGTTCCTGCTCCTAGAATGGGAATTCCTGTGATGGGAAATCCACTTCTGTGGAATAACTGTTGCAGTTTTGTGCCATTCTTATAATTGTAAAATATTTCCTCCTTCTTACAAATGTAAATCCACCCTCATTCACTTTAAAGATATTGACCTTTCTTCCGTCACTGCAAGATTTGGGAGAAAATAACTTTGATCACTATTTTTCCATTTTCACAGACTTTGGAGAGGACACAAAATCTTCCAGGATGGAGGCCTCATCACATAACCAGGATGTAGAAGCTGATAGCCCTGGGGTCAGTGGGGCAGAGACTGAGGACAGAACAGGAGTAGCCTGGGAGGCATGGAAGGGTGAGATTCTGGAGCTTTTCTTCATAGAGGATATAAGCATGAGAAGAAAAAAATGGCACCAAGGGCAGCTGGGGAGGCCCAGACTGAACACCATAGGTCATAGGGACCTTCCCACTGTTTGTTGACTAAATTCCACACCCGAACCTTCGCTCGAGGCTGATGTGCCTCATCTGCAGCCTGCAACAAGAGATGGTGATTCAAAATGACAGGATTATTTGAGTTCTGTGGCACAGTGAGATGACTGATTGTGCACAAAGCTTTTGCCAACCGACTGTGCGGGGTTTCACCCTGCATTCCCCGTTTTTGTTTTTGAAGAACCTGCTTCAGAGTACCATGAGCGCATTCTACAAGAGCTTTACCAGTTGGAGAATGAGGGATACCAAACTTGTGCAAGACACCCCACAACTGCAGGAACTGCCGCACTTTTGTGATGTGTAAGCAGGACCATTGTCGGTTTTCACAGCAGAAGGTATGCCCAGAACGGCAAAGGCCTGCCTCCAGTGGGCAAGGACATCACAAGCCTTTTCCCAAGTGTGAGCCGAAGCCCACATCGCAGAGGAGAACGTGTCCACAGTGACATGCACATACTTGAGCCGGCCAAACTCGGCAATCTGGGTGACATCGGTCTGCCAAAGCTCCAAGGCCCTAAGACCTCTGGGGTTTACCCCTGCCAGCAAAGGCAGAGCAAGTGCATGGCAGTCATCACATGACTCGACAATGTCACGAGCCTCAGTTGGCGTCAGCTGAAACTGCTTCTGCAGGGTATGTGCATTCTGGTGGAAAAACCCACAGGATGCCTTGGACTGCGCAAGTGTATCAGGCTGAGGCGCTACCCACGCTGGGTTAGCCAACTTGTCAGCCCTCGCGTTACCTTCTACTATAAAACCTGGCAAATCGGTGTGACTCTTCACATGCAGAACATAAAATGGATGAACTCGGGCCTGAATGGCACACCACAAGGTCTTCAGTAAATGAAACAAGGCAGGATTACTGACCTCCTTCAAAACCGAATGTGCGACCCAACCGCTGTGCGATGTCAGCCACACAGGCGGAATCCGTGACCAAGTTGAAAGGTTCCTGGGAAAATTTCTCAAATGCCATGACAGCAGCCCTCAGTTCAACCAATTGGGCTGACCCATCCTCATGGCCTTCCAGAACCTGCCACTCAGATCCATCCCTCCAGGTGACAATGGCCTTTCCCGTTCTCCCTGAACCGTCAGTGAAGACGGTGGGTCCTTGCACGGGTTCCTGACTATTCTTGGGCCTCAAAGAGATTTGTGTGAATTTTACCATATGCAGTAGCCTATGACTAGGCAGATGATAAGTGATCTGCCCTGAAAAATTTTCCAGAGCACTCTGCAGGGACACACTGTTTGCAAAGCTCCAGTCAAAATCCTTCCGTTGCACCGGGAGTATGATCTCTGCAGGATCCGCACCCATCAATTGCAAACACCGTTGTAGGCATTTGATTATCAAGCGAGCAATTAGCTCAAACAAAGCAGTTGCCGTCTTCTGCGGCTGATGGGGCAGAAAAACCCATTCCAGAACGTGCAAGGAATCAGACCATTTGTCACTCCATTGACCAATGATACCTGTGGGATGCAAATCTGGAGTGGTGATGAACACAGTGACATACACGGAGGGATCAATGTGATAAGCCTGACAAGCCGAAACAGCTTGCTGAACCACCTCCAACGCCTTACACGCCTCAGGGGTCAGTGTGCGAGGCGACTTTAGATCAGAGTCTCCTTTCAACAAATCATACAGAGGAGACAGCTGTGCATTGGTTAATCCCAAATATGGACGTAACCAAGTGATGACACCTATCAATTTCTGAACATCATTCAGTGTCTTCACAGAGTGCACAAATTGCACCTCCTGGTGACAGATTGTCCATTCCAGAATCTTGACCCCCATGTACTTCCAAGGTGGTTTCTGTTGGACCTTTTCTGGAGCCACCTGCAGTCCATGAGCATGCAAAGCATCGAGCAACCGAGGCTGAATCCTCAGCAGCTCATCCTGGGTGGATGCGGCCACCAAAATCTCATCCATATAATGATACAGACCGCATCAGGAAACTGCTTGCGAACTCCAGACAAGGCACGGGCCACATACCATTGGCATATGGCAGGAGAATTACGCATGCCCTGAGGCAATGTCCTCCATTGATATCTCTGTGCGGGCTCAGCCTCGTTAATTGCTGGCACCGAGAAGGCAAACTTTGGTCTATCATCGGGATGCAAAGGAATCGAAAAGAAACAATCCTTCAGATCCACAATGAGGACCAGCAAGTCTGTGGAAAGCATGGTAGGAGATGGCATGCCCGCCTGCAATGTTCCCATGCTTTCCATCACAGCATTAACCTTTCACACGTCTTGCAACAACCTCCATTTCCCAGATTTCTTTTTGATGCAGAAGACAGGAGTCTTCCAGAGACTGGTAGAAGGCTCCAGATGACCCTGTGTAGGAATCCACAAAATTAGAGGATTTTGGGAAAGCTGCAAGATGCAGGCCTCAGAGACAGCAGAACTGTGAGCAGAGCTATGCAGCAGCCATGAGATAGGTCAGCAGAAAAATTATTTAAACTGTAGAAAATCAAGGGCAAATAGATCAATGGTCTGTGTATTAACACTTGTCTAGAATAGCTCTCTAAGCTACAGAAAGTTTATCTAGCAAGATATAAGAGAGATTAAAGTTTAATAATGGAGCTCTGTGCATTGTGTTTTAAGGCATACAAGTAGGTATTGTATTCAAAATAAGAAAGCATTGTTTTAACCAAAGGTATGTGCTTATTGTGATTGGATAGAACTACTGTCAATGTGCTTTTGGTTTGTGTGATTGGTCAAGAAACTTATAAAGTAAGTTGTAACATTAAGTTCCTGGTCTGCTGCCTGGAATGTGAGCTGCTGGCATCTTCCCATTGTCATAATCATGTAATGAGACTGATGCTGAAAAATAAAGCAGCTTGAGGCACGTTCTACAGTAGCCCTGTCTGGTTCGTGGTTTGTACAAAGCCCCCCTGTTGGCTTCACCCTGGTCCAACTGCTCCTGCACCAGATTCTGAAGGGCAACCAATTTATCTTGAGGGAGGGGCCACAGCTTCTCCCAGACAGGTTTGTCCACCAGCCACCATATAAGAGGTGTAGGACACTGCGCCCTTCATCGCAGTGGCCCCCATCAAAAATCTGTCCTGATGCGCAACCCCCAGACAGACAGAACATCCCTCCCCCAGAACTTGGGAGGAGTAGAAGTAACATGAGGCCTAACCCAGGCTGTCTGTCTCTCCGGGTTCGTGACCAGCATGGGCCGCTGGCTCACATAGCATTGCGCCGTCCCTCCCAGGCCCCTGACAGATGTCCCCACTGGATCCAGGGGCCACTGGGGGCCAGGTGGCAAGGGAGAGAACCGTGATGTCAGCATCGCTGTTGAGAAGCCCGTGGAGGTGGATCTCCCACGGCGCTGCACCAGGAACGGATCAGGGTACTCAGCATCTCAGGATGGTCCTTGGTCAGGACAGCAGTCCAGCAAAATTGTGGTGGCCCAGTGGATCCAAAGCCACCAGCTGCATGTGACCGGTCAGTTGTCCTGTGAACAGAGGATTTAAAAGGCACAAGTTGAGCAAGTCGTGTCCCTTTCGGGATCGTGACGGGAGGGGGTGGGTGTGGAGACCATGGCACAAATCTGCCCTGTGAAATCTGCATCATTGAGCCTCAGGGTCACAGTGATGCCCTGAAGGGTGGCGCAAGACCTCCCCATCAGGAGAGCACTCATGCCCCCACCCAAGGGACCAAAGGCATCCTGGGGAACCTTGTGTATCTCAGAAGATTCTGAGACAACTGTTACTGCGGTGCAGAAATCCACACCTGCTGATCCGTGGGTGCTGGCTGCAAGCCAGAAAAGGAGACCTCCATGGGCTCCGGGGTCTGGAGAGAAGTTTTATCTGGGCACGTCCCTCCTGCACGCCCCGCTTCACATTTCCCAAGCCCAGTAAACCCTGGCCATTAACATGAACAGTCGCCTTGCAGATATTGGACATGTGATTCGGCCTACCACACTGACCACACAAAAACATGGGGAATTTGACCTTCTGTGCTTTCTTCCCCTGCTTCTTGCCAGCCTGCGCATTCCCCTGCTGTGGCCACCTGCCCTCCGGTGCATCCCAGACTGGCTGCACAGCGGCAGCCACGGCAGCCAACTTCTGACCCAAGGGGATGATGTCTGCACAGGCCTCCACCATCTGGGAGACAGTAGGAAAACCAGGCAGAGCCACTATGACCTTCCTACAAGCATCATTGCAATTACACCTCGCAAGGTTTGCAATCACAATCCTCTTTGCCACAGGATCAGGCACCTGCCTCTCCACAGACACAGTCAGCCTTGCTGCAAATTCCATGAAAGACTCATCAAATCAACCCCCTGGACGATGGTTGCAAATGGCTGCCTTGGAGCAGCCATTTCCAGGGTCTGAACAATTGCTGCAAAGCCCAGCATGTGGCACTGGTCAAGCACAAGGGAATTGAATCCAGCCTGCCCCTGAACATTGACATAAAGCCCCGTGCCCAACAGCACGTCAGCGACAACCCCACACCTGGGGTCCTGCAGCGCCAGCGCAGCATCCTGCACCACTGCGTGGGCTGCCAAACGAGCCCACTTGGTTTCAAAAACACCAAACTGCACATGGTCAAAAAGAGAATGTGCCACACGATCGAGGTCATGAGGCATCAGCACGTCCGTAGCAACCCTCTGGAGAATATGCATAACCTCAGCAGACCCCAAACCATGCTGAGCAACAGCATCATGGACTGCCCTCTCCAGCTTATACAAAAGCGGTTCATGAGTGTTATGAGTAACACCCCTGAGCATAGGGAAAGCCTGGGAAGCCCCTGGCAAAGTCATAGCATGTGCTGTATCCTGGTCCTTGGACCCCTCAGGGACAAGGCCAGATGATTGACGGGAGCCAGGTCAACTCCACTTGCCCCTGCAACACCGGCAGAGCCAGAGGAGCCTCCTCATCAACCCAGCAGATGCCGGGAGGAGGCAGGCTCAAACATCTCGTTAGTCTTGGTTTTGGCTTCTCGCCAGAAACGCACAGGGTCCCTCGGACACACAGTCACCTGGCACGAGGGAAGTGTCCACAAATTCAACAACGAGACGCCATGGCCCTGGGAATCCACCGGCCTCCCGCCGGCCGTGTCGCCATTCGTGCTAAAGGTAAATACCTCAGAGCCCTGTCGTGCCCCAGCCCCGGCAGGGGGCGCCTTGGCGGGAACAGGTGCCAGCACAGCCTGCAAACCCGGTGCGGGCTGGGACAATGTGACCGTGGTCACAGGGGTTTTCAGGATGAGAGAGAGACGAGAATGTTGACTCCATGATCAGAAGGCTTGATTTATTATTTTATTATATATATACTGCATTATAACTAAACTAAAAAGAAATAGAAAGGAAAAGGTTTCTCGGAAGGCTAAGCTAAGAATGGAATTGAAAAGAATGAATAACAAAGATCTGTGTCTCGGCAGAGAGCAAGACCCAGCTCTGCCGTGAGTGGTCAGTACTCAGACAGAGTAGGGATCCATCCTGAATTAGGTGAAGTGTCTAACAACGGTGAAAAGTCTGTGAGGCCAAAGCTGAAGGAAAAACTCATATGCCGAGACAGCAAGGAGACAGAGAAAGAAAAACAGAAAAGACCACGAGGTCAATTTGCCCCGACCTAGAAATTCCTTTGATAAAGAAGAACTGGTGCTAAATGTCATGCGGGATGAATATGTATGAACTTATTGTGAAACTGTATGCATCTGCATTTGCAAGGGGGATAAAAGGAGACCTGAAATTTTCAGGGGTACGCATGCCTTTTGAGGAGACTTTTCTCCGTGTGCGTCCGGTGTCGTAAAAAAACATACCGAGCTTTACAACTTTTATAAAGTTGTGAGGTTTCTTCTTTTCTCCGCAAAACATCCTCGCGGAGAACGCGAAAACGCAGTACTGGGAGGTCCCAATCACATTGGGTGTCTGGGACTGCCCAGCCCCCGTCTCAAACACTCCACACACACTCACACACACATACAGCCGCCCCCCAACCCAAAACCCCGTGTTACTCACAGCCTCCTTTTCTCACGAGGGTCTTCGTGCACAAAGCAGTTTTCTATGGGTACTCTCTCTCCTACAAGCCGGCACTCTGATGGGAGCCTCTCCTGCGCACTTCCAATAACTAATTTGCTTATGCGTTACTGTAAAAAGAACTCTCTTTTTCCAAGGGAGAGTGGTCTAGCCTTGGGACCACTTAAAAGTCTGGTGTGGAGCTCCTTCCCAGAAGCTATCCACCTCCCCGGAGTTAAAAGAGTTCCCGGGTATCGGCACCAAAATTGTTATGTTT
Organism: Zonotrichia albicollis; assembly: GCF_047830755.1. Classification (NCBI taxonomy): domain Eukaryota; kingdom Metazoa; phylum Chordata; class Aves; order Passeriformes; family Passerellidae; genus Zonotrichia; species Zonotrichia albicollis. Next base: position 1,292,841 of record NC_133827.1, on the reverse strand, counting down.
GCCCAATTATTCCATCATAAAAAGGCCAAACAATATTAAAAGTAGTAACAATTTTAATTGAATAGTTTAGAAAATATATGAACAAGGGATAATTTGGTTCAAATAATAGCGCATAAGCAAAAACAACTGCGGGGTACGGAGTGCAGGGTCCTTGACCGTTGCCATTTCACGTACAAGCTTGCCAAATGAAAGTCACCCCTTATATGCCATGTGTCAATTCCATCTCCTCCCATTTTCGGTTCGTCACTTTTCTGTCTCTGCCTTCATTACCACCTTTACCACGCATGCGCCACCACTCGGTTTGGTGGTCGCACAAGTCTTTGGGGGTCATCACTGATGAAGGCCCTGTAGTCTTCTTCGCTGTCCTTTAATTCACCTTTGGGTTACGCATGCGCACCAAGCCAGTACAATGTAAGCCAAGACTAATGTATCACTGCATCTACATATCAAAGCAATAAGTCCTTTATAATTAGCATTTTCTTGGACCCAACCAGGTTCTTGGTCATTTTTAGCAACTGTATCTTCAGCTTCTTTCCTGTGGTCCTTGAGAACATCTGCTGAGAAGGGGGGGGTGGGTGGAGCCCCTCCTTTCCCTCTCTTCTTTGGCATTACAACTTTTAACTACTAACTATTTTATTATTCTCAAATATTAATTACTTTATCAATATTGATTACTGTTTCAATTTTTATCAGCACGAATCATACCTATTTACCACAGGAGGAACAGGGAACAAAAGGGCAGGTCTTTGGGGAGATGGACAACTAGGGCAAAACCAACAACACAGGGGTGAAAGGAGCAACCCTTTTGTAATAAAATATGCTGTAACAATACAAAATAAGGGGGCATTGTAAACTGACTACTAGGACCTAATTACAATCAAAAACATGCAACGCAACAGGAAAGCTCTCAGTCAGGGCTCTTTGAGCACTCCTAAATCCTTTCCTGGCAGAAATCAAAGGCCAAACTGGCCCTTATCCCAAGCAAACAGAGTGTTCCCCAACAGTAACCCATTCTGAGCCCCTGTGAAAAATGCACATTTTATGATTGGCTTTTTGTAAATATAGCCGCCACAGGACACTGAAATCCTTCAAAGAGAAAGAATTTATTGCTCTCTTATCAGAAGAAACTAACTTCTTCCTGCCTTGCTCAGCCCTCAAGAAGCCGGTTAAGACTAAGAGGGACAAGTTGACGATGACCAGAGAGAATTCTGTGTTTCAATGGAATTTATGTATCATGTATGTGATGTATGAATATGCAACAGGTTATTGTTTTTTAGGGCCAATCCTCCATTAAAGTGTGTCCTTTTTCGGGCTAATACTGCCCAGAAAATGGGTACCCAGATTTCTGTATCTCTTTTTTTCTATTGTCTCCGATTGCCCTAATCCAAATTGTCCAAAATTTTTATCACTCTAATGATATTACTATTTTTATAACCATTTTATTATTAATAAAATATTACAAACAAGGGATTGCCATTTTTCACACCCCTCCTGGGAATCCAGAACACATGTGGTGGGGCCGGCTGCACCTGTGGGAGCAATGGGGAGCGTCAGCCCGTGCTGTGCTTCACTGCTGAGCTGGCAGCACGGTGGATGCAGGCAGGACATTCTCCGTTTCCCCCAGAGCTGGGGCCTGCAGGCACCTTGCCGCCCCTTGGCACAGGCTGTGCCACCCAACAAAGCCCAGCAGGCTGGAAGGAGAGCCCGGGGGCTGTGGAGCTGCTTGGGCAGTCACTGCTTGGAGGGACACGGGCCAAAGCCATCCCTGAGCAGCCACTGCCAGCCCTGGCCCTCCCTGCCCCGTGACAGCTCCCCCAGACCCAGGGAACTGACTGACACAAACTCTACAGCCAGCAAAGAGTGGGTGGCTCCATAATTGCTCCTTTTCAGGTCTGGATATATTTTTTGGTGATCCATGGTTGCATTCCAGCCACCAGCAGAGGTTTGAATCCTTAGTCAGGCTGGACCAAAGGCTTTTTGTTCCTGCAGCCCAGAATTAAGCAGGGCATTGCATCCTTGGATATTGACCAGCCAGGAGAGAAAAGGTGTTAAAGAGATAATAAGACATCACTGTGTGTATGTTTTCATGCTAATTATATTTTCAGAGTTGAGAAAAACACTTAGGTTTGTTAGGAGGAAGCATTGCTAGAGATGTCAGTCTTTAATATTCGTAACTCATTGTTTATTGTCCCATCATTTTAATGGGAAAACAAAGGTGTTGTTATTTCTGCGAAGATAATTTTAAAACAGTAATTTCATTATCCTTGCTAGAGATCATTGCAAACATCCTTCTATTAGCTGTTATTGTTGCTGCTTGTCGTCACGAGCTTTTAACTGCTTTTAAAATAAAGAACTCTTCAAACAAACCCCACAAATTGTCACATTATATTGTTGGGCTTATGTGAGGGATCTGAGATGAGCTCTCTCACGTTGTGAAAGCTCTAAGGAGTGCTTTGAGTGTTAAAAGATTTGGTTTTCTTTGATTAATCCCCAGGCTCCATTGGGGTTAACACCTGTTTCATACAAAGGTAAAACAGGAAAAATAAAATGAGTTTGAGTCAATTCCAATTTGTATCAAGCTGTATTTGAGAGTGGTTCATCAGAGAAGAGAGTGCTACAAACATTCTGTAGCAGTCTCTGATCTATTACTACTCTAGCAATGCCTAGAAACAGTACTAAAACCTGGGAGAAACCCCCAAAACTGGCCTTGGTCACATTTCCTGTTCTCTCTGTCCCACAGGGGAAGTGAAATTTCACCTCCACCCAAGCGAGCTGCAGGACCCTAAGTGCAGGGAAGGGCTGTTGGCAATTTCCACTTTGGATCTGGGGGAAGGGCTGGGTTATGGTTCAAAGCAGCTGCTGGAGACTTTAAGAGAAAATTATTCATTTCTGGCCTTCTAAATAGTCGTCTACACTGATGTCAGATGAAACAGAAAAACCACAAGGGAGATCCTAAAATCTGTTCCCCACTCTCCTGCAGCACTGGAGAAGGAGCTGAGGGCAGGGGCTCCAAGAAAGCTCAGAAACTCTGTGAGGACACAGTGAATTTACTGAATTCTCTGCAGTAGCAAGCATTCATTCCAAGTGGGGATGTAGAACAATCACCAAAATTGCTCATGAAATCCAAGTTGACTTGAGTTATGGCTGGCAGGCACATTGTTCCAAGAGAAATTTCCAGCAAATTTCAACACTTTGTATTTACAGTGCAGGCATGGTGTTTGATGTGGGAATGTTCCTTTTGTGGTACAGCCTTTCCCTGGTCAGATTTTGGTTAAGAGAATGTTTAAGCAGTCGGACAAAGCAGTTATGGGAGGCAAAGTGCATTGTTTGTGTCTTTCCATTGCCCCTTTCACAGAATTCTGAGAATTCTCAGACTGACCAGGTTGGAAGAGACCTTCAAGTTCATCGAGTCCAACCCAGTCCCAACAGCTCAACTAAACCCTGGCACCCAGTGCCACATCCAGGCTTTGTTAAACACACCCAGGGATGGTGACTCCACCACCTCTCTGGGCAGCCATTCCAGAACTTTATCACCTTTCTGTAAAAACTTTTTCCAGATATCCAGCCTGTATTTCCCTTGGTGCAGATTGAGTCTGTGTCCTCTGGTTCTGTCAGTGCTGCCTGGAGAAAGAGCCTGTGGGAACCCAGGAAATTCATCTGGTTGTCCTGAATGACCCAAGACTCTGTCAGGGGGCTCAGAGACCTTGGCACAGAGCCCAAGACCCCTGTGCCTTTGATTCAGCCCTTGGAAAAAACAATTACCAACCTTGTATGAAGAATGACAAGCCACAAAAGTTTAAGTAGAAGGATAGTGAATTTATCACAGAGTGGAAAAATAGATTTTTGGTGGTTTTAGAATGGGGGTTCAGGGGGCAAGATGGAGGAATCTGGGCTTGTCCAGCCTTTCTCCTTCTTCTCCTTGGCCTCCATCTTCTGCTGTGATGTTGGCACTTACAGATTGGTTTAGAGTAGAAGCTCACTGTCTAACATAGGTGATAGGTGTTGGGAAGTAACTGTAAATATTGTGTACACAGCTTTTAGAATAAAGACATAACAGCACGTTGGGGCAGGCAGAGTTCCTCTGAGTGTCCTGCTGAGCAGATCTCAGCAAGTCAGAAGAAAGAATTTTATAAATAAGATACAATAAACAACCTTGAGCCTGAGAACTGAAGAGTTCTGCCTCATTCTTTGAGCACCGGGCTGGGAAAAGAGACTTTCTAACACATCTCAGGGTCACTCTGAGCAGCAAGAGACCCTGAGAAGAGCCCAGCCCCAGCTGAGCACAGGCACCTTTCAGGAGCTGTGCAGCGTGATGAGGGCAGCCCTGAGCATCCTCTTCTCCAGGCTCAGCACCCCCAGCTCCCTCAGGGGTTCCTCACAGGGTTTGTGTTCCCAGCCCCTCTCCAGCCTCGTTGTCCCCTCTGGATGTGCTCAGTGTCCCAAAGTCCTTCCCAAACGGAGGGGCCAGGGCTGGGCACAGCAGTCAGGGTGTGCCCTCAGCAGTGCCCAGGGCAGGGACAGAACGACCTCCCTGCTCCTGCTGGCCTCACCATTCCTGATCCAGGCCAGGAGCCATTGGCCTCCTTGGCCACCAGGGCACTCTTCTGGCTCATGTCCAGCCTGCTGTCACCAGTACCTGCTGGGAAGGATGAAAGTTTGACAAGAAAGTCTCACAGATATGTGTGCTTGGCAGAAAGACTTTTGCATGTAGAGTCTGATGAAGGAATAGAGATGGAAGCATGTTTTGATATAGAAGAAAAGAATTGCTGAGCCACTCTTACTGGATAACCAAGGAGGCAAAATGTGTGGTAGTAAGAAGAGGTTTTTCTGGCTGAAACCCACCTCAGACAAGAAGATGTTTTTACCAAGCAGAAGGATAGCACAGGCAAACGAGTCAGCAAATGTTGCAAGTAGAAAAAAGGTCTCAGAATTTTCCACTGTTAGAAAACTGAAAAATATCTTCTAGCTTAAACTGTGATGTACAAAATTTTACTGATTGGAGAATAGTAACATTAATATGGTAATTATAGTAGTTGTGATAGGCTATAGATAAAAGTTAAGGTATAGATTGGTTTTATGGTATGAAAATGCTCAGCATAGAAAAGTATCTAATGCATTGTAACCAAAACCAAAGGGTATCCAGGCCTGCCTGCAGCTGTAGCTGACAGCTGTAGGCACAGCTCTGTCACCCACAACCCTGGACTGCTGTAACCTCTTGAATGGAATAAATTGCATTTTGTACACAATAAATTGCATTCTGGATGGAATAAACTGCATTTTGGATACAATAAACTGCATTTTGGAGAGCCCTTAGAGTCTCACATCCCTCATTTTGGCTCTTACAAGTACCCCCAGCTCCCTTTCTGCTCCTGAACACACAGATCAGGCTCATTTCATCATTTCCTGGCATTTTCCCTCTTTACACATCTGCCATGTTCCTGGGAAAGTCAGACAGCTGCACACAACAAAAGCTGATACTTTTTGGGATTTTTAGCAAATGAAGCCAAGCAGGGATCTGATTACTAAAAATTAACAGAAAGAAAGGAAAACCTGCGTTGGGTCCTAGGAAAATGCCAGCTACAAGAGATTTATTCCTTTGATGTGTAAATATAATATTATGTTCATTTTGGCTTGTATTATGCTAGCTTGGTGCACATGCGTAACCCAAAAGTGAATTAAAAGACATCGAAGAAGAAGAGAGCCTTCATCCACAGACGACCCCCAAAAAGGGGGGCAAACGAGTGGTAGAGCATGCGTGGTAAAGGTGGTGATGAGGGCGGGGGTAGAAGTGTGATGAATTGAAAATGGGAGGAGATGCCATTGACATTTGGCATAGAAGGGGAGAATCTTCACTTGGCAAGCTCGTACGTGAGGTGGCAAGGGTCCAAGAACTGCGCACCTCGTGCCCCGTGGTTATCTTTTGCTTATGCACTATTATTGGAACTAAAGTATCCCTTATATTTAATCAAATTATATTGTCAATATTTCAAGTGTATCCAATTTAATATATTTTCTAAACTATTCAGTTAAAATTGCTGCTCCCTCTAATATTGTTTGGTTTTTCTGATGATGGGATAATTGGGCAAACATACCAACGAGCACAAAGCCTTTATTTCTGCAAGCTCAGGGATGCTGGGGGGATCTTTGCACCATCAGGCCGAGGTACAAGGCTCTGGATCCTCCAAAGGAACACAGCCAGCCCCCTTGAGTAGGAGAAGGCACCGTCTCAGTTGCAGCCCCGGGTGCCTTCTGTGGGCCAGGGCACGGCCCCGGCTGTAAATGTGTTGGGCTGCAGAACAGGGCCAGGGCGGAGCTCAGCAGCCTGACCAGAGCCCAGGGCCGCAGCCCTTCCCTGCCGGGGCCCGAGCCTGGCACGGTCCGGCTCGGCCTGAGCAGCCCGGCCTGGCCCCAGGGGATGGGGTCCGCCCGCCCGCTGTGCCCGCAGGCTGGGCCCAAGGCTTTGCAAGAGGCTTTCTCCCAGCTTTGCAAAACCTCGGCCAAGTGACCCTTTGCTGTGCTGAGAAGAGTAAAAATCCCCCTCAAATGTAACCTCGCTGCACACCTCATGAGGCATTCCTGCACACCTTAGGAGAGGCCATCAATACTCCTTTGTGATTCATGAGGGATCCCTGCACCCCTCGGTATGGACCCCAAAATATCCATGCCTGCCGCGTGGGGCCCAGGACCAGATGATGCTGGGGAAGGAAATGCGCCCTTAGCCCAGGGACGCACAGCATGGGCTCCCCCAGCCCTCAGGGCCCCGCCACTGGTCACAGCAGCCCCTGCCTGGCTCCTGCCTGCCCACACCGTGGGCATCCATGGCTGCTCCTGGCCATGGATCTCTGCCTGTGCTTCCGCTGAGTGGGCTTTGATCCTGCCACCACCTGGACAGAGCTGTGACAACTCCATTTCTTTATTGAAACATCAAATGCGGGCCAAGCCCTGCCCTGGCAGACAGGGGCTGGCCAACTTCAATCCTGGCTGGGGAACAGGACCAGGGGGCTCAGGGGCAGAGGGTCTCGTTTGGGAGGGGTGGGTTTTGGGAAGAGTTCATGACGGTGCTGGAGCCATGGCAGGGCAGAGAGGGGCACACATGCAAAATTTGGATAACAGGTTGAGAGCATTTTACCTGAGTTGTTAGGCTCCTCTTCTAGAGATGCACGGGAGCTCCTGTGGAGAGACAAGGTGGCTGAGGCCCCAGCTGCCAGTGGCACACAGGGACCCTCCTGCACAGCCGGGCCCAGAGCTGGCAAGGCTCCCCAGCACGGCTGGAGCTGCTGGCACAGCTTGGCCCAGCTGCACAGCTGCCCCTCAAGGCCCCGGCCAGCAGGGCACGGCTGTGGGCAGGCTCCATGGCCAGGAGTGGGCCCCAGAGCGCCTCTGCCTTTCAAGGGCAATCTCGTCCCTGCTCTTTCTCCTCCCCACCGTGCTTTGTCTCTGCCCTGTGCCCCTGGGGCTGCTCTTGGCCAGGCAGCCTCAGTGGGAGCCAGCACTGGCTGCAGCCCCAGCGGGCCCCCCAGGAACAGGCCCAGCAATGAGGAGGCCAATGAAAGCTCTGGGCAGCAGCAGAACCCTCAGCAGAGTTCTTTGGACAATCATGGACTGGCCACACCTACACTGCAGCCTCACTGGGAATGTTTCCTATGTACAGTAGACTTTCAAAAGAAGCTGTTTGAGGGAAAGGTGAACTAAAAACTCACCCTTTACTGTTCCAGCAACTCCAAATTCGGAGACAGCATAAGATGAAGATCAGCTCCAAGAGAAGCAGGCCTGCGAGTAACCCTAGCCAGAAGCCTGTTCCCTGACAGAAACCCCCTCCAGGGCCCTTCTGGGAATCAGGAACATGTGCTGTGGTTCCAGCTGCACCTGTGGGAGCAATGGGGAGCGTCAGCCCGTGCTGTGCTGCACTGCTGAGCTGGCAGCATGGTGGATGTGGGCAGGACATTCTCGGTTTCCCCCAGAGCTGGGGCCTGCAGGCACCTTGCCGCCCCTTGGCACAGGCTGTGCCACCCAACAACGCCCAGCAGAGGCTGGGAGGAGAGCCCGGGGGCTGTGCAGCTGCTTGAGCAGTGACTGCTTGGAGGGACACGGGCCAAAGCCATCCCTGAGCAGCCACTGCCAGCCCTGGCCCTCCCTGCCCCGTGACAGCTCCCCCAGCCCCAGGGCACAGAGTCAGGCCTTGTCAGGACCCAGTGCAGCCCGTGCCCAGTCGGGAGCCAAGGCTGGCTCTGGACCTGGGCTCGCGGCAGGGCTCCCGCTCGGGGCTGCTCCTGTGCCTTGGGCCTCTGGGCACTCAGGGCCAGCTCCAGAGCAGCTGCAGCAGGAGGGACATTGGTGCACAAGTCCCCTTTCCCCGGGGCTGTGAACGAGCTCCAAAGGCACCTCCAGCTTTGGCTGCGGCCAGGCAGTGCAAGGGCAGGCCCTGGAGGAAGAGCTGCAGCCACACAGTCCCGCCAAGGGCTGAGCCCTGCTGAGCCCAGCACAGCAATTACCTTCTGAGCCTGTGCTCGTACCCATGCCTGTGTTTGGCTTGGCCTTCCTTCCTGCAGGAGGGGCTGCCAATCGGCCTCTGCTTCGTTGTGGAAACACCTCCTTCTGTCCTGCCTTTTGGCCCATCACTTGAGAAACAAAAAGTACACCTTAACAGACGGAACAGTTATCCATTATTTTGATGGCATGTTCACGACCTCATGCTTATGCAATATCAGGTAAAATCAACAAATCATCTGGGCTTTTTCAGCTGGGCCAGGGCCCACCCTCCTCCAAACATCTGCCAGTGCTGAGCAGAAGCTGTGAGTGGATCGTGCAGGGCGAGGGCACACACGTGCCTGGCTCTGTTCTGGCACCTGCAGCGAAGCCCCCCTGGCTGAGCTTTGGGCTCTGAGCTGGCAGCTCTCCCAGGGGAAAGGCCTTGACCTACCCTCACCATCTCCCAGAGGCTCAATCCTGAACGTGGGCTGGGAAGCCAGATCACCTTTACCAACAGGCTCAGCTGCAAAGAAAGGCAGGACACAACAGCTCCAATGGCACTGCTGAAGATTCTCCTTCAGGCCTGAGTGGCAGTGAGGGCACCTGGGTGATTGGTGACATCCAAGGCACTGCCTTGGCTCTGCCTTCCACTCAGGAGCAGGGCCAGGGGGACCTCGTGATTGCAGTGGCCCCACACTGGGATGGAAGGAGCCCCTTGTGGGGCAGTCAGGACAGAATGGACTCCCTGGAGCTGCCAGCAGCTCCAAACCCAGCCCCAGGCAGGGCCAGGGCTTGGCAGTAGCAGCAGAAGCAGCTCAGCCTCCCTAGGGGTAGCAAAGGAGCTGAGAAAGGCTCAGCCCTAGGCCCAGCCCCTTCCCTCTCTGCTCTGCTCTGTGGCTGCACAGAGCACACAGAAGGACACAGTGACATTGCACACAGGAGGAGGATGGACAGATAAATACTCTTTCCTCCCACTGACAGAGATCCTGTAGTATCCCTCAGGGCTCCAGAAGGGAGCAGGGCAAGGTTTCCAGAACTGATCAACCTTCAGTGAAATTTAAGGGAACTGGCTCATGAGTAAACTCTTGCCACACAGCCACGGATTATTCTGTCAGGAAAGGTACATTGAGAACTTGCCTTCAACATCTGGCAAGGTCTTCAAACTACCATTCACCAGCATTTCCAAGTAATCCAAGTCATGATCTCAGTCGAGAAGGGATCACAGATCCTACAGAACCATTTCCATGGTGTGCTGGGATCCCCTTCTCCCTTGGGGAATTGGGCACTGCCAGGGGGTGGGGTAAGGCTGTGGGAGCCTGTGCCTCCTGGTCACTCTCCACGCTCTTTGCAGGTCCTGTGCAACATGCCTGGAGGGGCAGCTGCAGCAGCCCAGGGCCCTGGGGCTCTCTCCCTCCCACACAGGAAAGCCTCACTAAATGCTTGGGGAAATCTGCAGTGCCACAGCTGTCACTCCCAACCTCCGTCCTTCCCTCCTGCTTGCCCACCTGCCCATGGAACAGCTCCCACAGCCCACGGGCACATAGCCAGGCCCTCTCAGGACACACTGGAGCCTTGGTCTCCCCCTCTGCCCTTTCCCCACCACGGGCACCCCGTGCAGCCGCTCCCAGGTTTCGGGACGTGTCTCCCACGGAGGGAGCCCAGCAGGACAGCTCAGTACCCGAGTGCCCTGAGCCTGCTCAGGACAATTCCTCTGGGCTGTGCCCATCTTGTTCGGGTTGTGCCCGCAGTGCCAAGCAGCAGAGAGGGCAGCTCAAGCCTCAGCAGGGCTCAGGCCCAGAGGCACACCAATTACCTCCTGTGGCTGTGCCTGGCATCACCCTCCTTCCTGCAGGAAATGCCACCTTCCATAGAGCCCCTCTGTCCATCCCTTGATAAAGGAAGAGGCACAGCTGGATCAGATGAAATCATTGCACATTCAGGAGGTGGCCTCTTCAGGACGCAATACTTCTCCAAAACATGGGTAAGGAGCAGGAAAATCCTGATCCCCCCTAACCATTGGGGCTGGCTTTGGCCCTCCCTCCTCCAAGTGGCTACACCTCAGGATATGCCTGGGGACCGGGAAAATGCAGGGGATCCCTGGTGAGTTGGGGATGTGTAGCAGCTGATGCCCAATGCCTTCCTGCAGAGGCTGGGGAGAAGCTGCAGCCAGGCCAGGCTGGGAAACAGCCCTGCAGGGCATGGAAGCAGCAGCGGGGCAGCGAGGCTGCCATGGATCCCTTCCCGCTGTTCTGGGCATGGCATGTCCAGACATGCAGCCAGAGCCCTCGGCTGCTGAGCCCCAGGACAAGGCTGAGGAAAATGCTCTCACCATTGCCTTTGAGCAGTTCTGTCACTATTGTTTTCAAGATGTTGTTTGGCTCGTGGGGTTTCTTGTGTCCTGGGGCTTTGTTCTTCCCTCTCAGAGGACCTTAACGGAAAGTAGTTCCATTTCCCATGAATGGATGCCACAGAAGCAGGGCTCAGCCTGTTGCGTCAGCAGGGACAACACTACTCACCCCAGCGACTGGAGCCAGGCCTCTCTGTAGGAATCAGCAAAGGGGCAGGAAAAGTCCTCCCTGCAGACACATCTGTAACACAACAGCCACAGTAGCTTGTATAACCTGGTTGCTGTGAAGTTGTCAACAATTATTACTGTGTAGGACAGTGAGAACATACCTGAAGGAGGCTCCAAAGGCTTCAACACTTTTCTCAACCAATCTAATGGGGAAGCCTTTTGAGCAACCTCATCTAGAACGGAGCACAGATGAGAACATTTTTCAGGGTGTGTTGGGATCCCCTTCTGCTTTGGGAATTGGGCACTGAAAGGGGGTCAGGTAAGGCCGTGGGAGCCAGGGGTGAATGGGCAAGGTCAAACTGCACAAGGGCCTGAGGAGCTCTGGGCAGGCTCCTGGTCACTCTGCACCCTCTTTCCCTGCCCTGTGCAACATCCATAGTGGGGCGGCTGAAGCAACCCAGGGCCCTGGGAGCTCTTGGCTACCTTGCCCCAGGTGAAGGCTGAGGGAATGCACCCACCTTGTCCTGCCTGCTGCATTTCCTTCAGCATTTCCCTCATTTGTTCAGATGGCTCATGGGGTTTCTTCTGTCCAATAGCTTTGTTCTTTCCCCTTGGAGGACCTTAGAGCAACACGGTTCCATTTCCCATGAATGGATGCCACAAAAGCAGGGCTCAGCCAGCGGGGTCAGCAGGGACACACTACTCACCCCTGCGACGGGAGCCTGGCTTCTGTGTAGGGACAGGAAAAGTCCTCCCTGCAGACACATCTGTAACACATCAGCCACTGAAGCTTCTGCCATCTCTGCTCAGCTGCACGGGCACCACTGAGCCTCAGGAGCAGTGAGGGGATCGCGCAGGGCGAGGGCACACACGTGCATGGCTCTGTCCTGGCACCTGCAGCGATGCCCCCCTGGCCGAGCTTAGGGCTCTGAGCTGGCAGCTCTCCCAGGGGAAAGGCCTTGACTTACCCTCACCATCTCCCAGAGGCTCAATCGTGGATGTGGTTTGGGAAGCCAGATCACCTTCATCAACAGGTTCAGCTGCAAAGAATGGCAGGACAGAACATCACCCGTGGCAGTGTAGCAGATCCTCAGGCTGCAGGCAAGGCTCAGCCCTGGGGCACAGCCCTGGGCCTGGCCCCTCCCCATTCTACTCTTCTCTGTGACTGCACAGAGCACATGGAAGGACACAGTGGCATTGCACATGGGAGGAGGATGGACAGCTAAATGCTCCTTCCTGCCACTGACAGCCATCCTGAGGGATCCCTCGGTGCTCCAGAAAGAAGCAGGCAAGGTTTACAGAATTCTTCAGCCCTGACTTAACGTTAACGAAAATGGCCGATGGGTGAGCTCTTGCCACATGGACACTGATTATTCTGCCAGTAAAAAGGGAAATTCAGAACTTGCCTTTGGCATTTGCCATGACATTCAAAGTGTCATTCACCTGGACTTCCAAATCTTCCAAGGCGTGATCCAAATCTAGAATGGAGCAAAGACCTGAACCATTTTCTTTTGTGTGCTGGGAACCCCTTCTGGCTTGGGAATTGGACACTGCAAGGGGGTTGGGTACGGCCGTGGGAGCCAGGTGTGAATGGACAAGGTCAAACTGCACAAAGGGCCTGGGGAGCTCTGGGCAGGCTCCTGGTCACTCTGCACCCTCTTTCCATGCCCTGTGACACATCCATGGTGGGGCGGCTGAAGCAACCCAGGGCCCTGGGAGCTCTCACTTCCACAGCTGCAACTCTTGCTAAATCCCTGGGGAAAACTGCAGCAGGCAGTGCCACAGCTATCCCCCTGTACCCCTCCATCCCTCCTGCCCCTTCTCCTTCCCTTTCTACCTACTTCTGTCTCTCCAACCATCTTTCCCCTGGGACAAATCCCCCAGCACACTGGCACATAGCCAGGCCCTCTCAGGACACACTGGAGCCTTGATCTCCCCCTCTGCCCTTTCCCCACCACGGGCAGCCCCTGCAGCCACTCCCAGGTTTCGGGACGTGTCTCCCACAGAGGGAGCCCAGCAGGACAGCTCAATATCCGAGTGCCCTGAGCCTGCTCGAGACAATTCCTCTGGGCTGTGCCCGTCTTGTCCGGGCTGTGCCCGCAGTGCCAAGCAGCAGAGAGGGCAGCTCAAGCCTCAGCAGGGCTCAGGCCCAGAGGCACAGCAATTACCTCCTGTGGCTGTGCCTGGCATCGCCTCCCTTCCTGCAGAAGAGGCTGTCCATGAGCCACTGGTTCCTCCAGGAAATGCTTCCTTTTGCACAGCCTCTCCATCTGCTTCTGGAGAAAAGAGAGAGCTGGATCATATTGGACTGTTCCCCATTGGAGAGGTGGCATCTTCAGGAGGCAATGCCTCTCAAAGACATGGTTAAGATTTAAGAAATCCCTTTCAACTTTTTGGGTAGGGCAGGGCTCTCCCTTCTCCATATAGGTGCCCCTTCTGATTTGCCTGGAGATGGGAAATTGCAGGGCATCTCATGCCTGTGGTGGGGTTTGGGCTGCCTGTCAGCTGATGCCCAGTGCCTTCCTGCACAGGCTGGGGAGAAGCTGTAGCCAGGCCAGGCTGGGAAACTGCCCTGCAGGGCATGGAAGCAGCAGCGGGGCAGCGAGGCTGCCATGGATCCCTTCCTGCTGTGCCAGGCTCGGCGTGTCCAGATGTGCAGCCAAAGTCTCGGCTGCTGAGCCCCAGGTGAAGGCTGAGGGAATGCACCCACCTTGTCCTGCCTGCTGCATTTCCTTCAGCATTTCCTTTATTTGTTCAGAGGGCTCATGGGGTTTCTTCTGTCCAATAGCTTTGTTCTTTCGCCTTGGAGGACCTTAGAGCAACACGGTTCCATTTCCCATGAATGGATGCCACAAAAGCAGGGCTCAGCCTGTGGGGTCAGCAGGGACACACTACTCACCCCTGCGACGGGAGCCTGGCTTCCATGTAGGAATCATCACAGGGACAGGAAAAGTCCTCCCTGCAGACACATCTGTAACACATCAGCCACAGAAGCTTCTGCCATCTCTGCTCAGCTGCACGGGCACCACTAAGCCGCAGGAGCAGTGAGGGGATTGCCCAGGGTGAGGGCACACACGTGCACGGCTCTGTCCTGGCACCTGCAGCGATGCCCCCCTGGCCGAGCTTAGGGCTCTGAGCTGGCAGCTCTCCCAGGGGAAAGGCCTTGACCTACCCTCACCATCTCCCAGAGGCTCAGTCATGGATGTGGTTTTGGAAGCCAGATCACCTTCACCAACAAGTCCAGCTGCAAAGAAAGGCCGGACAGAACATCACCCATGGCACTATAGCAGATCCTCAGGCTGCAGGCAAGGCTCAGCGTTGGGGCACGGTCTTGGGCCTGGCCCCTCCCCATTCTACTCTTCTCTGTGACTGCACAGAGCACACAGAAGGACACAGTCATTGCACACGGGAGGAGGATGGACAGCTAAATGCTCCCTCCTCCCACTGACAGCGATCCTGTGGGATCACTCAGGGCTCCAGAAAGGAGCAGGGCAAGGTTTACAGAATTCTTCAGCCCTGACTTAACGTTAACAAAAATGGCCGATGGGTGAGCTCTTGCAACATGGACACTGATTATTCTGCCAGTAAAAAGGGAAATTCAGAACTTGCCTCTGGCATTCGCCATGACATTCAAAGTGTCATTCACCTGGACTTCCAAATCTTCCAAGGCGTGATCCAAATCTAAAATGGAACAAAGACCTGAACCATTTCCTTTGTGCGCTGGGATCCCCTTCTGCTTTGAGCATTGAGCATTGCAAGGGGGTCGGGTATGGCCGTGGGAGCCATGTGTGAATGGACAAGGCCAAACTGCACAGGGGCCTCAGGAGCTCTGGGCAGGCTCCTGGTCAATCTGCACACTCTTTCCATGCCCTGTGCAACATCCATGGTGGGGCGGCTGAAGCAACCCAGGGCCCTGGGAGCTCTCACTTCCACAGCTGCAACTCTTGCTAAATCCCTGGGGAAAACTGCAGTAGGCAGTGCCACAGCTATTCCTGTGTCCCCCTCCATCCCTCCTGCCCCTTCTCCTTCCCTTTCTACCTACTTCTATCTCTCCAACTGTCTTTCCCCTGGGACAAATCCCCCATCCCAAGGGCACATAGCCAGGCCATCTCAGGACACACTGGCACCTTGCTCTTCCCCTCTGCCCTTTCCCCACCATGGGCACCCCGTGCAGCCGTTCCCAGGTTTCGGGACATGTCTGCCATGGAGGGAGCCCAGCAGGACAGCTCAGTAGCCGAGTGCCCTGAGCCTGCTCGGGATAATTCCTCTGGGCTGTGCCCGTCTTGTCCGGGGTGTGCCCGCAGTGCCAAGCAGCAGAGAGGGCAGCTCAAGCCTCAGCTGGGCTCAGGCAAAGAGGCACAGGAATTACCTCCTGTGGCTGTGCCTGCCATCGCCTCCCGTCCTGCAGAAGAGGCTGTCCATGAGCCACTGGTTCCTCCAGGAAATGCTTCCTTCTGCACAGCCTCTCCATCTCCTTGTGGAGAAAAGAGAGAGCTGGATCAGATTGGGCTGTTCCCCATTGGAGAGGTGGCATCTTCAGGAGGCAATGCCTCTCAAAGACATGGTTAAGATTCAAGAAATCCCTTTCAACTTTTTGGGTAGGGCAGGGTTCTCCCTTCTCCATATAGGTGCCCCTTCTGATTTGCCTGGAGATGGGAAATTGCAGGGCATCTCATGCCTGTGGTGCGGTTTGGGCTGCCTGTCAGCGGATGCCAAATGCTTTCCTGCAGAGGCTGGGGAGAAGCTGTAGCCAGGCCAGGCTGGGAAACTGCCCTGCAGGGCATAGAAGCAGCAGCGGGGCAGCGAGGCTGCCATGGATCCCTTCCCGCTGTGCCGGGCACGGCGTGTCCAGATGTGCAGCCAAAGCCTCGGCTGCTGAGCCCCAGGTGAAGGCTGAGGGAATGCACCCACCTTGTCCTGCCTGCTGCATTTCCTTCAGCATTTCCCTCATGTGTTCGGATGGCTCATGGGGTTTCTTCAGTCCTGTAGCTTTGTTCTTTCCCCTTGGTGGACCTTGGAGCAACACGGTTCCATTTCCCATGAATGGATGCCACAAAAGCAGGGCTCAGCCTGTGGGGTCAGC
The DNA here is from genome assembly GCF_047830755.1 of Zonotrichia albicollis. Classification (NCBI taxonomy): domain Eukaryota; kingdom Metazoa; phylum Chordata; class Aves; order Passeriformes; family Passerellidae; genus Zonotrichia; species Zonotrichia albicollis. The sequence continues at coordinate 1,276,774 of NC_133827.1, read as the reverse complement.
AGGGACACACTACTCACCCCTGCGACGGGAGCCTGGCTTCTGTGTAGGGACAGGAAAAGTCCTCCCTGCAGACACATCTGTAACACATCAGCCACAGAAGCTTCTGCCATCTCTGCTCATCTGCACGGGCACCACTGAGCCGCAGGAGCGGTGAGGGGATCGTGCAGGGCGAGGGCACAGACGTGCATGGCTCTGTCCTGGCACCTGCAGCGATGCCCTCTTGGCCGAGCTTTGGGCTCTGAGCTGGCAGCTCTCCTAGGGGAAAAGCCTTGACCTACCCTCACCATCTCCCAGAGGCTCAGACATGGATGTGGTTTTGGAAGCCAGATCACCTTCACCAAAAAGTTCAGCTGCAATGAAAGGCAGGACATAACATCACCTGTGGCACTGTAGCAGATCCTCAGGCTGCAGGCAAAGCTCAGCCCTGGGGCACAGCCCTGGGCCTGGCCCCTGCCCATTCTGCTCTTCTCTGTGACTGCACAGAACACACAAAAGGACACATTGGCATTGCGCACGGGAGGAGGATGGACAGCTAAATGCTCCTTCCTCTCACTGACAGCCATCCTGTGGGATCCCTCAGTGCTCCACAAAAGAGCGGGGCAAGGTTTACAAAATTCTTCAGCCCTGACTTAACGTTAACAAAAATGGCCGATGGGTGAGCTCTTGCCACATGGACACTGATTAGTCTGCCAGTAAAAAGGGAAATTCAGAACTTGCCTCTGGCATTCACCCAGACATTCACAGTGTCATTCACCTGGACTTCCAAATCTTGCAAGGCATGATCCAAATCTAGAATGGAACAAAGATCTGAACCATTTCATTTTTGTGTTGGGATCCATTTCTGCCTTTGGGAACAGGGCATTGCAAGGGGGTTGGTTAAGTCTACGGGAGCCAGGTGTGAATGGACAAGGCCAAACTGCACAGGGGCCTCGGGAGCTCTGGGCAGGCTCCTGGTCACTGCACCTTCTTTGCAGGCCCTGTGACACATCCCTGGAAAGGAAACTGGGGCTGCCCAGGGCCATGGGGTCTCTCTCCCTCCCCCAGAGGAAACCCTCCCTAAAGGCCTGGGGAAAACCATCCCCAGCGCTTCCCGGGGAGCAGGGAGCGCTGTCCCGGGAAAGGGGAGCCAGGCTGCTGGCTCACCTGCTCGCCACCCTTGCAGCGGAGCAGCCTGGGCAGCCCTGGCAGGCAGGGCCACAGCCAGGAGGAGCAGGAGGAAGAGGCGCAGAGCAAGGGCCATGGTGCCTTGCCCTCTGCCAGTCCCGCAGCTCTTGCTGCCACCGCTGTCCTGACGCCGCTGTCCCAATGTCAGCACCACTGCTGCCACCGCCGCTGCTGCCGCAACAGTTGTGCTCAAGCACTGACTGCTCGCTCCTTGTGCTGCTGTGCAACCACGGGGCTCTGGCACCTCTGTGACCTCAGAGCCTGCTGTGACCTCAGCCTGCTGTGACCCCTGAGCCTGCTGTGACCTCATGGCCTCAGCTGTACCCCCAGAGTGTGCCCGCATCTGTACAAATGGACTGCCTTGGTTGTTTTTGTGTATCCCAGGTCCATTGCTCAGCAAAACCTTAATTGTCACCTGCTGACATTGTGGGTCAGACTGTGTCCATGGAGATGCTCTTGATGGCTTCCCTCTTTTCCTGGGCTTGCCACTGGAGGAGGTCCAGGCCCAGATGATGCCGGGGAAGGAAATGCGCCCTCAGCCCAGGGACGCTCAGCATGGGCTCCCCCAGGCCTCGGGACCCCGCTGCTGGTCACAGCAGCCCCTGCCTGGCTCCTGCCTGCCCACACCGTGGGCATCCACGGCTGCTCCTGGGCATGGAGCTCAGCCAGTGCGGCTGCCAGGTGGGCTTTGCTGCTGCTGCCACCCAGACACTGGGGTGACAGCTCCATCTCTTTATTGCAACAGAAATGCTGGGCCAAGTTCTGCCCACCTTCAGTAGGGGCCAGAGATCAGGGCCAGTGCCATCAGGGGGAGAGGACCTTGTTTGGGTGGTGGCAGCACCTGCACAGCAACAAGTTGGTAAAGCAGCTGTGGCAGGGGCATCGGGCATGGGCATGGCAATGGGGAATGTCTGGTACACGTGTCCCAGAGTGAGGCGTTTGGCCGCTCCTGTGAAGCTGCAGATGGACGCCTGTTGAGACAGGAGGTGGCTGAGCTCCCAGTTGCAGCTGGCACACAGAGACCCTCCTGCCCAGCAGGAGATTCCCACTGTGCTCAAAGTTTGCCTCTGAAGACTGAGAGGTGAGCTTCTCAGAAATCCCAGAAAATATCAGGGAAAAGGTTTTAGGTTGGTTGTTGTCGCTTGGTAAAATGTCCAGTGGGAAAAGAGCCTCTCCAGTATGCTGGGTGCCTTGTGATGACTTAGTTCTTCTTAGAGTAAAGATCACCAATTAAATTCAGTTTTATTTTTTATTCTACAAGTAATAAAGTGTTCTACCTTTTTCAGAATTCTATAACTACTTTGAAAAATCCTGAACTCCTGTGGGAAAAGGGAAGAAATATATGGGGATTTTTTTCTACAAAAACTGTTTCTGAATATTTTGAATAATTTCTGCTATGTAAAAATGTGAAATGAAGACAAAATAGGGTCGCTTTTTCTCAGGAGCCCCGTGCCCAGCTGCTGTCTGCCCAGCCCTGGCTGTGCCCAGACAAGCAGCTCCGCCAGCATTGGTGGTAGCACCCAGACACCTGAGCGGAAGGCCAACGATGTTGGTGGACTCAGGCCCTTCCCTGGTAGGAGGGCTGCACCTCCTGGCCTGGCTGGACACCAGGGCCAGCACCTTTGGGGACAGAGGGTCCTGTTCTGGGTGGTGAAGGCAACAGCATGTCCCCAGCAACAAGCTGGTAATGCAGCTGTGGGGAAGGGACAATGGACACTGGCACGGAGATGCAAGATGACAAGTCCAGTTGATTTTAGAAGTGTAAAAATATTCAAAGTTATTCTGAATTCTAAAACTACTTTGAAAAATCCTTACCAACTAAGCAAAAAGGGGGCAAATTTTTGACGATTTCTTTATTAGGAAAAAAATAAACCCTACCTATTTCTAAAGGTTTCTAATTAATAAAATGAAGAACTAAGCCAAAATATGGTGTCTCAGGAGCCCCATGTTCGGCCACTGCCTGCCTACCCATGCCTGTGCCCAGACAAGCAGCTCAGCCTGTGCTGGTGGTAGCTCACAGACACATGAGCTGAAGCCCAAAGACGTTGCTGTACTCAGACCCTTCCCTGTCTGGAGGGCTGCACGTCCTGGCCTGGCTATAGAGCAGAGCAAGCCCCACTGGAGACAGAGGGTCCTGTTCTTGGTGGTGGTGGCAACAGCATGACCCCAGCAAAAAACTGGTATTGCAGCCATGGCAGGGACAACGGACACTGGCACAGGAATGAGAGATGACAGGTCCAGTTCTCCCTGGCTGAGTTATTTGGCCGGTCTTGTGAAGCTGCAGAGGCGCTCCTGTGGAGAGAGGAGGTGGCTGAGGCCCCAGCTGCCAGTGGCACACAGGGACCCTCCTGCACAGCAGGGCCCAGAGCTGGCAAGGCTCCCCAGCACAGTTGGAGCTGCTGGCACAGCTTGGCCCAGCTGCACAGCTGCCCCTCAAGTCCCCGGCGAGCAGGAAACGGCTCTGGGCAGGCTCCCTGGGCAGGAGCGGGCCCCAGAGCGCCTCTGCCTTTCAAGGGCAATCTCGTCCCTGCTCTTTCTCCTCCCCACATTGCTCTGCCTCTGCCCTGTGCCCCTGGGGCTGCTCTTGGCCAGGCAGCCTCAGTGGGAGCCAGCACTGGCTGCAGCCCCAGCGGGCCCCCCAGGACAAGGCCCAGCAAATAGGAGGCCAGTGAAAGCTCTGGGCAGCAGCAGAACTCTCAGTAGAGTTCTTTGGACAATCATGGACTGGCCACACCTACACTGCAGCCTCACTGGGAATGTTTCCTATGAACAGTAGACTTTCAAAAGAAGGTGTTTGAGGGAAAGATGAACTAAACTCCCACTGTCTTAAGTCCAAATTCGGACAGAGCATAAGATGAAGATAAGCTCCAAAACAAGCAGGCCTGCCAGGAACCCCAGCCAGCAGCCTGTTCCCTGACAGAAACCCCTTCCAAGGCCCTTCTGGGAATCAGGAACATGTGCTGTGGTTCCAGCTGCACCTGTAGGAGCAATGGGGAGCGTCAGCCCGTGCTGTGCTGCACTGCTGACCTGGCAGCACGGTGGATGCAGGCAGGACGTTCTCCATTTCCCCCAGAGCTGGGGCCTGCAGGCACCTTGCTGCCCCTTGGCACAGGCTGTGCCACCCAACAAAGCCCAGCAGAGGCCAGGAGAGGAGCCTGGGGGCAGCAGGAAGCTGAGAGAAGGCCCTGCTCTAGAACTGAGGGAGTTCCACCGAAAGCAAACAAAGATGGCAACTTGAAGACATTCCCACTGTGCTCAAAGTTTGTCTGAGAAGACTAAGATGTGAGTTTGTCAAAAATCCCAGGAAATATCTGGGAAAAGGTTTTATGTATGTTGGTTGTGACTGTCGTGGGGGGACGTTATGATGCTTGTATCCCCATTCATCTATTCTGTGCCTTTAAGACTGTCTCTGAAGAGTGAAAGTTTTGTTTGGGTTTCTCTTATCAGGGACACAGACATGGGCAGTACATAGGGCGGTTTTCGCTTTTTGCTTGTGGCTTTCTGCTTTGCTTGCTGTCTCGCTGCTCTTGCTTTTGCTCCTGCTTATTAGCTAGTTCTAGCTAAACAGTCCAAATTCCTTCCTGGACTGTTTCTCCTCTCCTTTTTCTGTGACCATCTCGAACCTGCTCCGGACTGAGACTTGGGAAGACCGAGGGTTTGCACCATTTGGCTGCAGCAGCTGCCCCAGCGTTGGAGGGACTAATAGAGCAAGCACCCCCGGAAGAGACTTTCTGATTTTGTCATCTTTCTCAGAGCGGTGTCATCTGGTATTGTTCATTTTGTGTGCTGGGGGTGCTGTGCCTGTTAAATAAACACGTTCTTTCCACTTCTTTCTGAGAAATTTTTTCCCGAACTGGTTGGGGGGAGGAGCCATGTGGGTTTGCTTTCCATCTGTTCCCACAAAATTTACAAGCAATACCCATCATGCCTTCATCACAACCCCACAATGGACCACTGAATCCAGGCCCTATATTACAGAGCTGCAGGATTCCCCCCTTTCACTTTACTCCCTTAGGTGAGAACAGTCAGTGCAGGGACCCTGAGATGTGCAGCTCTGTGAGCAAACCCTATTAGCTCTTGATGTTTCTACTGGCAGGAAGATGTCTGGGCTAAATACCTTGATGTTTGTGTAACTGTGTATTCAGTGAAAAGTCACTTAAGGATGTGGCTAATTAAAAAGGACTCTTGTTCCAGCCTTGAGACTTCAACCTCAGATGGTTCCCCACTGCTTACCCTTGATAATGAACCACTCCTTAATGGGCTTGGATATGCTTAGGGAGACATTCAGAGCAAGGTGGCTCTTAGGGAAGCTGTGTCTGAAAAGGACGTGTGCTGTGTTGCTATCCTTGAAAAATCTCATTTCAGTAAAGCCAAAAAAAGAAGAAAGAGAGTGAGACACTGCCTCAAGTGTCTGAAGACAACTTCTACAGTATTGCTGCAGATTTGAAAAGGGTCTTTCAAAGAACAAACCAGAATAGATGGTATTTCCTCCGTCTATTCTGGTTTGTTCTTTGAAAGACCTTAAAGAAAAAGCCAGAATAGACTGAGAAAATACCCTGGGACAAAGAGGATGCACAGGACTCTGCCCCAGATGACCATTTGGGACCTTTGCCTGAGGACAACGCAGCTCAGGAGACGAGTTCTTTCAAGTTTTCCTTCTTTGGAGGCACAGAGGAGTTGGGCATCAAAGAAGGTATCAGCAGAACCCTTCTAACAGTGCCATTGCTAAGGAAGAGCTTCTGGCAGGCACTGTAGGGCAACATGGTGTAAAGAAGGTCAGGATGCAGGGGATTTTCAGCAACAGAAGTCAGTAATTAGGCAGAAGCATTTTGATCTTCAGTTCTGCTTGCCGGGGCTGAGGTAGATTACTGAGAGGTGCCTCATGCTTGCATCTCAGGAATTCTGAAAGGCTTGCTTTAAGAAGGCATTGGGAGTTTTTGCTGAGTGGTGAAAAATCTTGTTCTCATGCCCTGCATTCCTCAAACAGGGAAAAAGGTGACACACCAGTCATATCAAGTTTCATAGAACCTCACAAGGCTTTTACGGAAATGTGCGTTAATGTAGAGGGAGGAGCAAAGTCCGAGAGCTGGCCCCAAGATCCATGAACATTCTGTTTGTTACTGAATTCTACTCTTGGACCTTTAGGAAAAGGAAATGGAATGACACATGACCATTGGGGTGTCCTAAACTTAGATAAAGTGAGGCCGTCTGAAATGAAGATGAAACAACATTAACTCAAGTTCCGGTCATGCAGGAGAGAAAAGAAACCCCGTGAAGATATCCAAAATATTAAAAAACCCAATGCAACAGCACAAAGCAACGAGCCCCCCAGACTTGTGCTGAACTGAGAAGGTATTCAGTGTCTTCTGAATGCAATGAGAAATGTTTAAGAATACATAAGGGATCCCTGGAACAAAGTGGAAAATACTGGAACAGAGATGTAGCTTAGAAAGTCTGGCAGGGTCAGATTCTGTCCTTCCTAAATCTCTCTTCTCCACTGTAAGTATTTCACGTGAAAGGAGGAATTTTTCCTGACCAGTAGAGGAATAATCTGGTTTTGCCTTTTTTTCTCTATTGGTGCTGTCATTGCAGAGCCTTACACACTTGGGACAATAAAGCCGGTAAAAGCCACATGGCAAGAGGATCCACGTTTCCAGGACAGCAGTTCTGAGGGTGACGATGAGCCTGAGATGACAGAAATCGAACAGGACCAAGAAATGCAAGTTGCATTTCTCTTTGTTGTCTACTTGGCTGTAGTAGTTGGATGCTGTGGGAATATTAATAGCAGCACTCAGGGAATGGGAAACTGACATTGCACACCTCTGAGCAATGAAAGTCATCTTGGAAAACCTTTTGTGCTGCACAGAGTCAAAACTCCCAGCAGCCCACTGGATATGAATGTGAATATGGAAAGAAAGAGTAGAGCACAAGAAATTAACTGGGTCATTTTGGTTTGACCAACTCCAAACTGAGTTTGGCCAAAAGCCCAAGACACAGTCAGTTTTCTCTTTAAAAGGGGTTTTTGTAAAATAAAAAGCTCTATTCGGTTCCTAGGGAATGAAGCTTTTCAATGTACGGCATTTCTCTGAAGCACTACAGGATTAACTTGTGTTCATGGAATTTGATAGTACAATTTAGGATGCTCAAATCCCTTTGTCCTTTTCTAGGTTTCTTTCTTTACCACGCACAGAAAATGCTAGAGTTTTCTTTTCTTCTCCAAAGATGAAGAACGCCTAAGAGGTATGTCAGAATTTCTTTACCCTCTTTTATATTTTTTTTTCCTTTCAAACCCTTCCTGTTATTCAGTGAGGAGGAAAAAATGCTGCCTAGTTATCAAAGTTTTCTTGTCAAAATTTGCCACCCTCACTTGTGATCCAAGTTGTGACAGAATCCCGTGAGGAAGTCCTGGCAAAACAAAGATCAAGCAGATTTCTGGCTTTCTTTTCTTTCAGACAATTACCGAATAGGAATCTGGAGTTTTAGAGTTTACCAAAAACTTAGTCACTTGACAGATCACCTAGACGTTTTGGATTCTTTCAGGTATTTAAAGCATCTTTATCTATTCCCTCTCTTTCTGGTGTTACCGTTAGAAATGATGACTGTTCTTGTCAGCCACATATGTCCCTGTGGTTCTTTGTCCTAATGAATCTGGGGCTTTCTCTTCTGAATCCAGTGAATTTTGTATTTAGAAACAAAGAAAACAACATCCAAAGGAAACATGCACAGTCCCCAAAACCTGCACAGGCCACCAAAACAATTACTGGTTACACTTTGTAAAATAGAGTCTTAAGCTTAAAGGATGTGCCTTCCATGAGACTGATTCCATAACTCTGCTGAAATGCACTGCTGTGTTCACACAGTTCCCGGCCTGCAATCTTCCAGGCAGCCTGATTTTCAGGGTGTGTTGAAATGGAGAGCTCAGGCCTCAGCAGGCCTCAGTTCTGGGGGAAGATGTGGCGTGCTGGTGCTGAGCTTCTAATGCAACAGCAGCAATTTCAGTGCAATTCAGATTGCAGCATGGTGAGGAAAAGTGCTGCTGCCTTTGATTGTTCTTAGCACAGCAGGCTGCAGTAGGGAACATTTCTGCTGGAGACAAGGTGTGGTGGGGGCAGGAGAACAGGAAGGATGTGAAGAATTGATTTCTGATTTTAGTGCTGTGGTGGTCAAGATTGTTAGAAGCAGCAGTGCAATCACAAGTGTTTAAGGATATTAATTGGATGTTTCTTTTGTGCAGAGGGTCCACAGTTATTTTGTAGATTAGTAGAAGTCAGTGAAGAAAAAGAGGGTTAGGAAGACAGACGTAGATTATTGCTTGAGGTGAGTATGGAACATCTGTTCCCTGGTAAGTCTAGGTGAAAGCTGAGCATGGGGAGGGATTGCAGCTATGAATGTGCATGCAAAATTAAGTCAGGACCTCGAGAAGAGCTTCAAATTTGTAATGAACAGGGAAGAGAAGTTTTGTAGTGTAGTGGTGTGTATAACATCATGTTGTGTGGTCCAGTCAGGTAAACCACTATATCTTTGTGTGTTACAGGCGCAGCTACATAACTGTATGTAAGGATAGTGAATGTAGAGACTTCTCCTCATAGTGGATTCAGGAACTTCTCTGAAGAATTTGTTAGATTTTCATTATTTTCTGGAACGCCAAAGGAAGCATTAGGATACCCTATAGGAAGTGCAAGCAAACCAATAAAGTTTTTACTGATTAGAAGCGAGTCACGTTTGTTCCTTGAAAGTGTTGCCAAACAAGCTTACTTTGAAAATGCTTTCAAAGGTCTAACAGGGATCAATATCAGCAAAGGCTGTTAGGTCGTGTTTGGGAGCTGGGGCTGAGGCTCTCGTGCCCTGGGGAGCCATGGGAAGGCTCCAGGCCTGAGTGTGCGGCCAGGTCGGGCCATTGAGCTGCAGCCCATCCCTGGTGGATGCAAGGGCAAGCAGGAATGCCAAGGGACCCCAGGGCCGGGCCAGGCCAGGCCAGAGCAGTGCCCCCAGCCCTCCAGGAGCGGATGGGCTCTGCCACGCCCAGCCTGGGCACTGCCCCCAGCCCAAGGACAGGCGGGTGCTTTGCCCGAGGGCTGGGCCCAGAGCAGCAGAGCTGTCAAAGCCCCAGCTGGTTCTGGCCTGCGTGAGGCCCGAGCAAGGCCCGTGGGTGCCCTGGGCAGTGCAGGAGCAGCACAGGAGCAGTTGCCAGGGCCTGGGGAGGCACAGGGCTCAGCCTCGGCATGGTGACACAGCATGCAGGCTGCAGGGGACAGAGCCAATGGCACCGGGCACGAGCAGCTCTGTGGGGCTCTGAGCCTGCAGCAGCATCGGCCCCAAGGCTGCTCTGTCCCTGCCTGGCTGATGGGCAGGGCTGGAGGCCTTGCAGAGCAGGGGCCATTGTGGGCACGGCTGTCCCAGCAGCTGCCCCCTGGCCCAGCTGGGCCCCACTTGGGCAGGAAGGAGGCTCCCAGCCCTGGCATGGCCGAGCAGCTCCTGCCTCCCCCTGCCTCTGCTCTGATCCCCACGCTGCCTGCTGCCACAAGAGCCCCTGGGCCATGCTGTCAGAGAGCTGCTTTGCCCTCACCTGGCTCCCTGGCACCAGGGCCCTCCTGCTTGCTGCCAGACATGGCAGATGTCAGCAGAGAGTCCCTTTGCAGGAAAGACGCAGTCTCCTCCAGGTGCTGATCCTAGCTTTCTGTGGGATAAACAAGAGCTTGGGGTGCTGCCACGGCAGGGCTTCGCTCAGCTGTAGGCACTACCAGCCCGGCTCTGCCTGGGACTCAGGCAGTTCCACGGCGAACAGCAGCTCTGGCATGGCAGCTCTGGCATGGCGGCCTTGGGCAGTAGCCAGCGCTGCGGGCTGGGACCCCGCTGCGGCCGCACGCTTCTCCCAGAGCCCGAGCAGCAGATGCACGCTCCCAACACCGAGCCGGGAATGCGCCCAGGAACAGCGCAGGCTCGGCTCTGGGCACGAACCGGCCCGCCCCTCACACCCGCCCGCCCCTTCCCGCCCTCCGGCCCCACCGCGTGCCGCCCGCGCTGTCATGGCGGCTCTCGCCCACAGGGCGGCGCCCTGAGCCCTGCAGTGGCGCCGCCAACCTTCTGGCGCTCTGGAAGGCGCGGGCCTGCACCCGTTGCAAACTGGGCCCTTCGTCCCATTTCCTGAAGAAAACATGTCCTGTCGGGCCTGGGCTGTACACACTTCCAAGCCTGATCAACAGGAAGAGACATTTAACCTGGACACACATAGCAGCCTGCAAGCTCGAAGTGATGGCCAGGTGTTAGAAAAGCAAAGTACTTGTTGCTAGAATTGTCTTCCAAGACTCAAGGCTGGGCGTATTTCACTGATCTCAAACCCAGAAGTTGACAAAGCTTGGGAAGAAGGATGGCCACTGATAGTGGACACAAAGGATGCAGAATTTTACTTGTTCTAAAATTTTAAAAGTTTAATAGTAATAAATTAGTTATAAAACTAAGAATAAAAATTAGAGAAAAAATAATTTGGTCAATTAGAGGTAAAACAATAACGGGCAATTTAAAAAGCAAAGAATTACAAATGTCTGGGTGCTCTGCTCTGCCTCAGAAGACACTTTGCTAACACAGGATTAACTTAAAAGTAATACCCTGTTGCATATTCATATATCTCATACATGATGCCAAAATTGTTTTCAAACAATGGGTGTTTTCTTGTTCTTGTCAACCCCTCCTTTATCTTGTAATTCAATTGTCTTGCTCCCTCAAAGTCTGGTTCTTCCCGAGAAGGAGGCAATATTTCTTTTCTCAGAGTTTTGGTGTCTTGTTACTGTTATCTCTCCATGAGCTATTTAGAAAATGTATCTTACAGCACAGAGTTTCTGTAGCCTAAAACTATATTCACCACACTACTTTAAAAGCCTAGGATAGCACTACAAAAAAGGATTAATACAACATAACTTTCCAACATAACACATATAGTATTAATTTTAATATTTGCGAAAAGCCAATCATATAATATGCATTTTTCACACCTTCTCTGCTCCTTCTTCTTCTCAAAATATATTGTAAACCTGACTAAAAAAATTAGTTAGAGCCATGCTCAGTGCCTTATTCTGAAAACTCACAACTGACTAACAGGTTTAGTGCATTACAGAGCAGGATTGAGGCCCTGGAACTGGAGGGACAGACAAGTGATGAAGTGGGCAAAAGTCCTTCTGCAATCGAGGGGCACCTAGGGCAAGTCAGGCAACACCATACATGGTGACCACCTCTGTTCCAAGGGAAGGCAGGGTCCTTGCAGGCCTTCCCAAAAGCATCTCAAGGGAAGGTTTCCATCTGCCCTGCCCTGTTTGCTTGACTTCAGCTGAATCTTTCTCTCTCTGAAAGACAGGAAGCTCACGTGTGTTAGGAGAATACTCTGAGCATTGGCAGAGGTGAACGGTCAGGAATCCAGAGGCTTGTGCAACTCTCTTCCATAGAGAGTCCCTTGTTGTATATTTCCAACAAAGCAGAGCCTAAATGGCAAGTCAGCGTTTGGGGAAGTGCAGCACTGAGACAATAAAGCTGTAACATGCCTTGTCTTGAGAGGGACAAGTAAGACAACAAATGTTCAAACAGCATATACTGAGAAGATGAAGAAGAAAACCTAATTTTTCTAAGGTTTTCTATTTTTTATTTTCTTCTCTGTACCTTTTGAAGACTGCCTATATCCTATTTTCATTGTTTTCTTTTTTCCTGTCTTGAGAATGAATTTTGCATTATGGATATTTTTAGTCAGGCATAAGAAAAGTTCCATATTGTTTAAAAATCATGAAAAGGTAAGTTTAGAGGAAACATCCATTGTCTTTGATAGTTGGATCAGACTCAATTTTAAATACCCTTGTATGTCCTGCTCATATGCAAAGATGCTAGATTGATCTTGGAAGGGCATTAAACCAAGAAACAAGTACTTCAAAACCTCGGGAGATGGCTGCCATGGTGAGTTCCCTGAGGGCTGACAGCCCCAGCCCCGCTCCATGGCCGGTTTCCCTGAGGTGTCACAGCCTGAGCCCCACTCCATGGCTGGTTTCCGTGAGGTGTCACGTCCCCAGCCCCACTCCATGGCCGGTTTCCCTGAGTTGTCACGGCCCTAGCCCCGCTCCATGGCCGGTGTCCCTGAGGTGTCACGGCCCCAGCCCCGCTCCATGGCCGGTTTCCCTGAGGTGTCACGTCCCCAGCCCCGCTCTATGGCCGGGTTTCCTGGTCACTTCGAGGTGCTGTTCCTCTCTCTCTGTGGAGAAAGTAGAGGCCCGGGAGCTTGCAGAGCAGGCCCAGAGCCATGAGGGCTCTGCTCCCTGGTCAGCCCTGTGTGAGCTCTGCTCCTTTCCGCCTTCTCCTCCCGTTGTCAGGTCCCACTGACACTCGGCCTGAGCCCAGCGTTCCCTTTTGGGGCCAAGGGAAATCTCTGCTCCTGCCTCTGGCACAGGGCGCTCTGCCAGCCGGTCAGGGAAGGAGACAGCCCCGGAGAGAGGCATGAGCAGTGGAGGAAAGCCAACATCACTGCAGTCTTGCAAAAGGGCACCAAGAAGGAGCCAGGAAACTGCAGGCCCATCAGCCGCAGCTCCATCCCCAGAAAGGTGACAGAACAGCTCCTCTTGGATGCCATCTCTAAGCCTGTGGAATAACAGGAATGGAAACCATGCTTGACCAATCCATAGCCACCTGTGCTGCAGTGACTGGCTGGGCTTGTGAGGGGAGAGCAGTGGCTGTTGTCAGTTGGGACTTCAGCAAGGCTTTGTCCCTGCCTCCCATAACAGGCCCCTGAGGCAGCTCAGGGACAGTGGGGCAGAGAAGTGGACAGGGGAGCTCCAAACTCAGGTAGCTGTGAGCTCAGGGGGCTGTGCTGGGCCCAGCCTTGTTTGCCTTATTCCCCAGGGACCTGGCAGAAGGGACAGAGCGCTCCCTCAGCGTTTGCTGATGGGACAGAACTGAGAGCAGGGCCTGAGGCACCACAAGGCTCTGCTGCCCTTCAGTGAGACCTGGACAGGCTCGAGAGTTGAGCAGAGACGAACCTAATGAAGTTGCACTGGGAAAAGCCTCTAGAAGAGCTTCAGGCTTTGTAATTACCAGGCAACAGAAGTGTTTTAGTAAAGTGGAGTCTATAACCTTGTCTTGTAATGTCCAGTGAGGGAAACCACTGCTTCTCTGTATGTTATACATTGTATGTCGCTTGTATGTACATCAAGGAAGTCTCTGAGAGAAACATGAAAGAATTCAGAAACTTCCCCTGATATTATTTTGGATTTTCATGATTTTCTGGAATGCAGGGTGAAGTGTAAGGATGCCAAAAGGAAAGTGAAAGCAAATCAATAAATCTTTAAAAACTCAGAAGCCTCTCCTGTTTCTTCCTTGAAGAAGTTGCCAAACAAAGTTGCTTTTGCAATCCTTTGAAAGAACTTAGAGGAAAAAGCATTGGCCAAAAGTGTTGCCCTGTGTTTCTGAAGAGCAACAAGCATTTTGTGTTGATGCAAGGTCTGTACCAGGGTTTGGGGTTTTGTGTGTGTATGCTTTGAATGTGAGTCTTTGCAGGACTATTAATAATTAGACCACGTCCTGAAGAGAACATTGTGTTGTGCTGTCCAGTGCTGAAGAGGGTTGAGACAGAGCAGGTAGCTCTGTGTGTGTGTGTAACTTGCATGAGCAGCACGGGAGCAGTCCCCAGGGCCTGGAGAAGCAAACGGGTTCGCGGTGCTGAGGACAAGGTGTCCAGAGCTCGGGATTGTCCGGCCAAGCTCTTCTGGCTCCTTGTGCTTGGAGCCCTGGCCGGGAGCCCTGCAGAGCCCCGGGTGCAGCTTCCCAACTTCCCCCTCTGCCTCCTCCCTGCCTCCAGGGTAAAGGCACTCCCTGGCATTGCACTGGCTGTGCCTCCCTCCTAGAGCCGTGAAGGGATCCTTTCCCAGCCAAGGTGGCTCTCCCATGGAGACAGGAAAATGGACAAACTCCTGCTGCCCCAGCATCAGGCAGGTGCAGGGTGTCCCTGCCTGTCAGCCCCTGCCCTGCTTCCCAGAGATGCCACTGATTGTTCTAGAAGTCATGGATCTGGATTTCCAGGAGCATGTTTGCAAAGACACGAAAGAGAAAAATTGACAAGAATTGTTTGTGCTTCTCTTCCTGAGTTTTTTCCAATGTATTTTCTAGTAGGAAAGCATGGACCAAACTGGCAAAGTTCATATAATGTAGGAAAAGCATCCTCCTGTATTTGACTTGAGTGGAGGACAATTGCAAGCTCTCCTGTCAAATGTGCACAGAAAATTCTCAGTGCATTTCGTGTCTTTGCACTGAGTCAGTATAAAAGATGAAGATTCTCAGGAGCCTAGTACTAATTTTTCCATTTATATGAAATGTGAAAGTTGTTAGTTCATAGGATGACAGATAACTGAGGTCTGGAAGCAGCTGTGGTGGTGTCCAGGTTTATCTCCTGTACCCAATGCCCAATGCAGCAGCATCAAATAAGGTTCATCTTAGTTTTCTGCAGACAGGTCTTGAGGAAAACATCAGTTCACCTAGAGCAGGGTTTGAATCCCTGCAGTGCAGCTGACTCCGCACCGGCTCTCTGGGCCACCGCCTGCCAGGGGCAGGAGCAGAGATTTCCCTTGGCCGGGGCCGGAGCCCTGGCATGGCAGTGCCTGAACAGCACCTCCCTGCCTACAGTGCCTTCCTGGATGGCTGCCCCAGGGCCTGGCATTTGACCCTGCCCTTGCTGCAGGAGTCCCGGCCCTGCTTCCACCCTGAGCAAATGCTCGGACCCATCTCAGAAGCTCGGTGTCCGAGGGGGCCACCACAAGTGGTTGCCAGGGACCTGAGGCCATGGCTGCCCCGATTTTGGGTACACGGCTCTGATGTCAGAGTGGCCATTGTGACCTGTGCCACCAAGGCCACAAAAGGGGATGCTGGGCTCTGGCCGAGTGTCAGTGCGACCTGACAACGGGAGGAGAAGGTGGGGCGGGGACGTAGTTGCCCAGGGACCAGAGGGGTCCCACACCTCGGGGCTCTAGGCCTGTGCTGCAGCCTCACCTGCCTCTCCCTTCCCAGATTCAGCGGAGGAACAGCCAGGACACTGCGGTGTTCCTCAACGCGACGACGGGAGGAGAAACAGACAGGAGCAGGGCTCATGCAGGCCTGAGCAGGGAGTAGAGCCTCGTGGCTCTGGGTCTGTTCTGCAAACTCCCCCCCCCTCTTCTTTCTCCCATAGATAGTTCAGCACCTCGAAGTGACCACGTCCCTCGAGGAGATAGACTCAGCGTAGACAGCCGCCATGTCTGACAGCAAGCAGGAGGGCCCTGGAGCCAAGGAGCCAGGTGAGGGCAAAGCAGCCCTGTGATAGCCTGGCCCAGGCGCTCTTGTATCAGCAGGCAGCATGGGGATCAGAGTAGAGGCAGGGGGAGGCAGGAGCTGCTCGGCCATGCCGGGGCTGGGAGCCTCCTTCCTGCCCAAGTGGGGCCCAGCTGGGCCAGGGGGCAGCTGCTGGGACAGCCGTGCCCACAATGGCCCCTGCTCTGCAAGGCCTCCAGCCCTGCCCATCAGCCAGGCAGGGACAGAGCAGCTTTGGGGCCGATGCTGCTGCAGGCTCAGAGCCCCGCAGAGCTGCTCATGCCCGGTGCCATTGGCTCTGTCCCCTGCAGCCTGCATGCTGTGTCGCCGTGCCGAGGCTGACCCGGACATGTGCGGTGAAAAACTGCACAAGGGTGGGCTCTGTGCCCACATGTTCTGCATGGTGAGTGGCTCCGGGTGCTCCCTCCACCATTGCAATGGGCAGCTCCTGCCGCCCTCTCCTCATCAGCTCCTCCCCTTGCCTGCAGCTCTTTGCTACTCTCCTCTTTCGGCAAGAGAACCGCCACCTTGGACTCATGGGATTTCTCCCACGAGATCTCCAAATTGCGGTCTGGCGGGCAGCACAGAAGGTGAGAGCCTGACAAGAGCAGGGAGATTTGTGCCTGGTGAGGTTTGCCAGAGCTTAGCCCAGACTGCAGGAAAGAAAGGCCGGCCCGACAGCCGGGACAAAGTCTGGCTCCCAGCAGCTCTGGAACAGAGGCCCTGGCACAGGAGACTCCCTCCTCCAGCAGGCAGCTCTGTGGGGTGGGAGCCGGCAGTGGCCACGTCCTGTGCCCTGCCCAGAGCCCTGCGGCTGCCCGGGGAGGCCTCGAGGCTGCTGCTGCTGCTGATGCGGCTGCTTGGCTCTTTCCAGCGCTGCTGCGTCTGTGGCCAGAGCGGGGCAACCATCATGTGCTGCGTGCCGGACTGTGACAGATGGTTCCACCTGCCCTGTGCCAAGGAGGGCGGCTGTGTCAATGTATACGTTACTCCGTTCAGGTACCTCATCTCTCTTTATGGCCACCCCTGGGGAATGATCCAGCATTTCTCACTTTCCCCATCCATTTTCCTCCAGCTCCTTCTGCCCTGAGCACCGTCCAGAGCAGGAGGTGGAGGCGACTCCTGAGCCGGACACCGTTTGCCTCATCTGCCTGGAGCCTGTGGAGGACAGGACGACCTTCACAACCCTGGTGTGCCCAACGTGCCAAAGGGCCTGGTTCCACAGAGACTGCATCCAGGTAGGAGCCCTCCCCTTAGCGCCAGGGCACAGCAGGTGCTCAGCAGCAGCAGCAGGGCCTCGCTCACCCTGCCTGTGTTTGCCCTGCAGGGACAGGCCTTGCGCGCTGGTGTTTTGTATTTCCAGTGCCCCCTGTGCAGAGACAGTGGGGAATTCCCTGTTGAAATGTTCATCTTGGGGATCCGAGTCCCCTTCAGGTTGGTGTCCTTCTGCCTGGCCCACCAGGCAGGAGGGTGCAAGTGCTGTGCTGTGCCAGGCCCTGCCCCAGGAGCCCTGGCCCTGCCCTGTGCCATGAGTCTGGGCTTCAGTTTCACCCCCAACTTGGAAAAGCGCTGGAGAAACAGCTCGGACACCCTGGACCTCCGTGAGGGAGAGCAGCAGAAATTCATCATCTCTTCCTTTCTCCATCAGAGACCCAACATGGGAGGACAACGATGCCTTTGCAGATCTAGGAGTGAGGCACAGCCAATGCAACGCCAGGGATTGCCTTTACCCTGGAGGCAGGGAGGAGGCAGAGGAACAGGGGTAAGTTGGGAAGCTGCACCTGGGGCTCCGCAGGGAACCTGTATCTCGGCAAGGGCTGTAAGCGGGAAGAACCAGAAGCGCTTGGCCAGACAAGCACGTGCTGGTACACATTGTTCTCAGTGCTATGCGCTTGTTTGCCTCCCCAGGCCCTGGCAATTGCTCCTGTGCTCCTCCTGTGCTGCTGAGGGCACCCACAGGCGCTGCTCTGGCCTGAGGAACAGCACACAGAGATGGGAGTGTGACAGCTGTGCTGGGCTCGGAACATGTATGAGTCAAAGTGCCCGGTGTCCCTGGACTGGGGGCAGTGCCCAGGCCGGGCTAGGCAGAGCGCAGCAACCACTGCTGGAGGGCTGGGGGCACTGCTCTGGCCTGGCCTGGCTGGGGCCTGGGCGATCTTTGACATTCCTGCTTGCCCTTACAGCTGCCAGGGAAGAGACAGAGCTCAATGGCCCCAGGCTGGCCAGACAGTCAGGACTACAATCTACTCATGGCTGGTCAGAATCTGAGGCCATCCGCCCCAGCTCCCACAGCCCAGTGCCATTGGTGCTGGTTTCCCCGTCTCCATCTCCAGAGACGGGAAGCCACAGCAGGCCCCAGCACGCAACATGGCAGCAGGCGCTGCCATCTTCCTCACTGGACACCAGCAGCAGCAGCAGATCAAGGGCAACACGCAGCACGTCCCCTGACCCTGAGGACAGGGTCCATTCCAGACGTGCTGGGCCCGGCCGCAGGCGAAGCTGCTCTCGCCGGCAAAGTCGTGCCCAGAGTCCACCTGTCCGGTCCAGGAGTCGCCGTGACAGCAGCAGTGGGACAGGGCCAAGGGCTGAGAGGCCCAAGCAAAGGGGGACACCGTCACGGACATCCCCCAGACACAGGCGCTCCCGCCAGCAAGGCTGGGCCCAGAGTCCACCTGTCCGCTCCAGGAGTTGCCATGACAGGAACAGAGGGACAGGGCCAAGGACTGAGAGGCCCAGGCGAAGGGACACATGGCCAGGGCCATCCCCCAGACGCAGGCGCTCCCGCCAGCAAGGCTGGGCCCAGAGTCCACCTGTCCGCTCCAGGAGTCACCGTGGCAGCAGCAGCAGGACAAGGCCAAGGGCTGAGAGGCCCTGGCGAAGGAACGCATCATCGGGGACGCCCCCCAGACGCAGCCGCTCCCGCCAGCAGCGCCGGGCCTCGACTCAGACTCTGCGGTCCAGGAGTCGCCAGGACAGGAGCAGGAGGACAGCAGCGAGTGCCGAGAGGCCCAGGCGTAGGGGGACGTGGTCGGATACATCCCGCAGGAGCAGCCACTCCAACCAGCGATGTCGGACCTCAACTGGGACCTCCAACAGCAGCGCGTAGCGCTGTCATCTTTTCTTTCTAGGCCGTGTGTTCCTTGCTGGAAGTGAAGGTGAGAACGGTCAGTGCAGGGACCCTGAGATGTGCAGCTCTGTGAGCAAACCCTATTAGCTCTTGATGTTTCTACTGGCAGGAAGAAGTCTGGGCTAAATGCCTTGATTTCTGTGTAACGGTGGATTCAGTGAAAAGTCACTTAAGGATGTTGCTAATTAAAAAGGACTCTTGTTCCTGCCTTTACACTCCAACCTCAGATGTTTCCCCACTGCTTACCCTTGATAATGAACCACTCCTTAATGGGCTTGGATATGCTTAGGGAGACATTCAGAGCAAGGTGGCTCTTAGGGAAGCTGTGTCTGAAAAGGACATGTGCTGTGTTGCTAACCTCGAAAAATCTCATTTCAGTAAAGCCAAAAAAAGAAGAAAGAGAGTGAGACACTGTCTCAAGTGTCTGAAGACAACTTCTACAGTATTGCTGTGGATTTGAAAGAGGCCTTTCAAGGAACAAGCCAGAATCGATGGTATTTCTTCCATCTATTCTGGTTTGTTCTATGAAAGACCTTAAAGAACAACCCAAAAAAGACTGAGGAAATACCCTGGGACAAAGAGCATGCACAGGACTCTGCCCCAGATGACCATTTGGGACCTTTGCCTGAGGACAACGCAGCTCAGGAGACGAATTCTTTCAAGTTTTCCTTCTTTGGAGGCACAGAGGAGTTGGGCATCAAAGAAGGTAACAGCAGAACCCTTCTAACAGTGCCATTGCTAAGGAAGAGCTTCTGGCAGGCACTGTGAGGCAATATGGTGTAAAGAAGGCCAGGATCCAGGGGATTTTCAGCAACAGAAGTCAGTAATTAGGCAGAAGCATTTTGATCTTCAGTGCTGCTTGCCGGGGCTGAGGTAGATTACTGAGAGGTGCCTCATGCTTGCATCTCAGGAATTCTGAAAGGCTTGCTTTAAGAAGGCAATGGGGTTTTTGCTGAGGGGTGAAAAAGCTTGTTCTCATGCCCTGCCTTCCTCAAACAGGGAAAAAGGTGACACACCAGTCATATCAAGTTTCATAGGACCTCACAAGGCTTTTAAGGAAATGTGCGTTAATGTAGAGGGAGGAGCAAAGTCCGAGAGCTGGCCCCAAGTTCAATGAACATTCTGTTTGTTACTGAATTCTACTCTTGGACCTTTAAAAAAAGGAAATGGAATGACACATGATCATTGGGGTGTCTTAACCTTAGATAAAATGAGGCTGTCTGAAATGAAGCTGAAACAATATTAACTCGAGTCCCAGTCATGCAGGAGAGAAAAGAAAACCCGTGAAGATATCCCAAAATATTAAAAAACCCAACGCAACAGCACAAAGCAACGAGCCCCCCAGACTTGTGCTGAACTGAGAAGGTATTCAGTGTCTTCTGAATGCAATGAGAAATGTTTAAGAATACATAAGGGATCCCTGGAACAAAGTGGAAAATGCTGGAGCTGAGACGTAGCTTAGAAAGTCTGGCAGGGTCAGATTCTGTCCTTCCTAAATCTCTCTTCTCCACTGTAAGTATTTCATGTGAAAGGAGGAATTTTTCCTGACCAGTAGAGGAATAATCTGGTTTTGCCTTTTTTTCTCTATTGGTGCTGTCATTGCAGAGCCTCACGCGCTTGGGACAATAAAGCCGGTAAAAGCCACATGGCAAGAGGATCCACGTTTCCAGGACAGCAGTTCTGAGGGTGACGATGAGCCTGAGATGACAGAAATCGAACAGGACCAAGAAATGCAAGTTGCATTTCTCTTTGTTGTCTACTTGGCTGTAATAGTTGGATGCTGTGGGAATATTAATAGCAGCACTCAGGGAATGGGAAACTGACATTGCACACCTCTGAGCAATGAAAGTCATCTGGGAAAACCGTTTGTGCTGCACAGAGTCAAAACTCCCAGCAGCCCATTGGATGTGAATGTAAATATGGAAAGAAAGAGTAGAGCACAAGAAATTAACTGGGTCATTTTGGTTTGACCAACTCCAAACTGAGTTTGGCCAAAAGCCCAAGACACAGTCAGTTTTCTCTTTAAAAGGGGGTTTTGTAAAATAAAAAGCTCTATTCGGTTCCTAGGGAATGAAGCTTTTCAATGTACGGCATATCTCTGAAGAACTACAGGATTAACTTGTGTTCATGGAATTTGATAGTACAATTTAGGATGCTCAAATCCCTTTGTCCTTTTCTAGGTTTCTTTCTTTACCACACACAGAAAGTGCTAGAGTTTTCTTTTCTTCTCCAAAGATGAAGAATGCCTAAGAGGTATGTCAGAATTTCTTTACCCTCTTTTATATTTTTTTTTCCTTTCAAACCCTTTCTGTAATTCAGTGAGGAGGAAAAAATGCTGCCTAGTTATCAAAGTTTTCTAGTCAAAATTTGCCACCCTCACTTGTGATCCAAGTTGTGGCAGAATCCCATGAGGAATTCCTGGCAAACTAAAGGTCAAGCAGTTTTCTGGCTTTCTTTTCTTTCAGACAATTACCGAATAGGAATCTGGAGTTTTAGAGTTTACCACAAACTTAGTCACTTGACAGATCACCTAGACGTTTTGGATCCGTTCAGGTATTTAAAGCATCTTTATCTTTTCCCTCTCTTTCTGGTGTTACCGTTAGAAATGATGACTGTTCTTGTCAGCCACATATGTCCCTGTGGTTCTTTGTCCTAATGAATCTGGGGCTTTCTCTTCTGAATCCAGTGAATTTTGTATTTAGAAACAAAGAAAACAACATCCAAAGGAAACATGCACAGTCCCCAAAACCTGCACAGGCCACCAAAACAATTGCTGGTTAGATTTTGTAGAATAGAGTCTTAAGCTTAAAGGATGTGCCTTCCATGAGACTGATTCCATAACTCTGCTGAAATGCACTGCTGTGTTCACACAGTTCCCGGCCTGCAATCTTCCAGGCAGCCTGATTTTCAGGGTGTGTTGAAATGGAGAGCTCAGGCCTCAGCAGGCCTCAGTTCTGGGGGAAGATGTGGCGTGCTGGTGCTGAGCTTCTAATGCAACAGCAGCAATTTCAGTGCAATTCAGATTGCAGCATGGTGAGGAAAAGTGCTGCTGCCTTTGATTGTTCTTAGCACAGCAGGCTGCAGTAGGGAACATTTCTGCTGGAGACAAGGTGTGGTGGGGGCAGGAGAACAGGAAGGATGTGAAGAATTGATTTCTGATTTTAGTGCTGTGGTGGTCAAGATTGTTAGAAGCAGCAGCGCAATCACAAGTGCTTAAGACTGTTAATTGGATGTTTCTTTTGTGCAGAGGGTCCACAGTTTTTTTGTAGATTAGTGGAAGTCAGTGAAGAAAAAGAGGGTTAGGAAGACAGACGTAGATTATTGCTTGAGGTGAGTATGGAACATCTGTTCCCTGGTAAGTCTAGGTGAAAGCTGAGCATGGGGAGGGATTGCAGCTATGAATGTGCATGCAAAATTAAGTCAGGACCTCGAGAAGAGCTTCAAATTTGTAATGAACAGGGAAGAGAAGTTTTGTAGTGTAGCGGTGTGTATAACATCATGCTGTGTGGTCCAGTCAGGTAAACCACTATATCTTTGTGTGTTACAGGAGCAGCTACTTAAGTGTATGTAAGGACAGTGAATGTAGAGACTTCTCCTCATAGTGGATTCAGGAACTTCTCTGAAGAATTTGTTAGATTTTCATTATTTTCTGGAACGCCAAAGGAAGCATTAGGATACCCTATAGGAAGTGCAAGCAAACCAATAAAGTTTTTACTGATTAGAAGCGAGTCACGTTTGTTCCTTGAAAGTGTTGCCAAACAAGGTTACTTTGACAATGCTTTCAAAGGTCTAACAGGGATCAATGTCAGCAAAGGCTGTTAGGCCGTGTTTGGGAGCTGGGGCTGAGGCTCTCGTGCCCTGGGGAGCCACGGGAAGGCTCCAGGCCTGAGTGTGCGGCCAGATCGGGCCATTGAGCTGCAGCCCATCCCTGGTGGATGCAAGGGCAAGCAGGAATGCCAAGGGACCCCAGGGCCGGGCCAGGCCAGGCCAGAGCAGTGCCCCCAGCCCTCCAGGAGCGGATGGGCTCTGCCAAGCCCAGCCTGGGCACTGCCCTCAGCCCAGGGACAGGCGGGTGCTTTGCCCGAGGGCTGGGCCCAGAGCAGCAGAGCTGTCACAGCCCCAGCTGGTTCTGGCCTGCGTGAGGCCCGGGCAGGGCCCGTGGGTGCCCTGGGCAGTGCAGGAGCAGCACAGGAGCAGTTGCCAGGGCCTGGGGAGGCACAGGGCTCAGCCTCGGCACGGCGACACAGCATGCAGGCTGCAGGGGACAGAGCCAATGGCACCGGGCACGAGCAGCTCTGTGGGGCTCTGAGCCTGCAGCAGCATCGGCCCCAAGGCTGCTCTGTCCCTGCCTGGCTGATGGGCAGCGCTGGAGGCCTTGCAGAGCAGGGGCCATTGTGGGCACGGCTGTCCCAGCAGCTGCGCCCTGGCCCAGCTGGGCCCCACTTGGGCAGGAAGGAGGCTCCCAGCCCCGGCATGGCCGAGCAGCTCCTGCCTCCCCCTGCCTCTGCTCTGATCCCCACGCTGCCTGCTGCCACAAGAGCCCCTGGGCCAAGCTGTCAGAGGGCTGCTTTGCCCTCACCTGGCTCCTTGGCACTGGGGCCCACCTGCTTGCTGTCTCACAGGGCAGCTGTCTGTCCTGAGTCTATGTCCCTTGAAGGATGTGGTCGCTTTGAGATGCTGATCCTCTCTGTCTATGTGAGCCCTGCTCCTGCCTGACTTCTGCTCTCATCATTGCGTTGAGGAAGACTGCAGTGTCCTCTGGCTGTTCCTCTGCTGATTGTGGGGAGAGGCAGGTGAGGCTGCAGCACAGGCCCAGAGCCTCGAGGTTTGGTTTATGTTTTAACCTGCATGGATCTCCTTTAAACATAGGTGGAGAAGAAGGATCAGGCATCTAAAGTTGCTTCAGTCTCTACCACAAAAAGCAATGTGTTTGTACCTACTACCAGCAGAAAACACCAGTTTTCCAACAGTCCATTCCTAAAAATTCACCTTTCCAGGGAACCAGTAAGAACGCATCAGGGATCAGCATCCATTGGCAAAACGACGACTTCTTTTACTAACTACTTACTACAGAACTACTTAAAACCACAGCACTACATTTACTAACTGATGGCTTCCATGGAATCTAAGCACTCAACTCTCTTTATGAGGGGTATTTGAGGGACAACTGTAAAAAATCCCGTGAATAAATTCATAGCACTGGACAAAGGAATACCTGACTGCTTTTTAAGTCTTTAATGTACTAGTAAAACTACACAGCTGAACCATTCTATTGTCAAAACTTTTAGAAGGTTTTTTCACCGTCATGTTTCTCTTGATAGAGTTGAGATTATATAAATAATTAGATTCTGTTTCTTTTCAGTTTTCCCATTCATGCCCTGAGTATTTTGGTACACCTTCATTTTCTTTTCAATTCTATCGTTTCCCTCCGATGTTTTAAATCAGATGTTTTAATATTTTGCCATCTGTGGTGCAATTCTGTCGATCTACTGAAGAGGGCCAAGCAGTGCCGGTCTGCCGGCAGGTCCCAGAGAATGCTCCTTCGGGCGGCCCCGGGGCAGGAGCGGCCCCTGCGCTACAATGGCAGGGTTTCCCTCAGCTGTCGGCATTGCCAGCCCGGCTCTGCCATGGCAGGGTTTCCCTCAGCTGTCGGCACTGCCAGCCCGGCTCTGCCACGGCAGGGCTTCCCTCAGCTGTCGGCACTGCCAGCCCGGCTCTGCCATGGCAGGGTTTCCCTCAGCTGTCGGCACTGCCAGCCCGGCTCTGCCACGGCAGGGCTCCCCTCAGCTGTCGGCACTGCCAGCCCGGCGCTGCCATGGCAGGGCTCCCCTCAGCTGTCGGCACTGCCAGCCCGGGTCTGCCATGGCAGGGCTTCTCTCAGGAGCTGCCTGTGCCAGCCCGCCTCTGCCAGGGAGTCTGGCAGTGCCACGGCGCAGGGCAGCTCTGGCACGGCAGTTCCGACACTGCAGCCTCGGCCAGGAGGCAGCTCTGCGGGCTGGGACCCCGCTGCGGCCGCACGCTTCTCCCAGAGCCCGAGCAGCAGATGCACGCTCCCAACACCGAGCCGGGAATGCGCCCAGGAACAGCGCGGGCTCGGCTCTGGGCACGAACCGCCCCGCCCCTCACACCCGCCCGCCCCTTCCCGCCCTCCGGCCCCGCCGCGCGCCGCCCGCGCTGTCATGGCGGCTCTCGCCCACAGGGCGGCGCCCTGAGCCCTGCAGTGGCGCCACCAACCTTCTAGCGCTCTGGAAGGCGCGGGCCTGCACCCGTTGCAAACTGGGCCCTACGTCCCATTTCCTGAAGAAAACATGTCCTGTCGGGCCTGGGCTTTACACACTTCCAAGCCTGATCAACAGGAAGAGACGTTTAACCTGGACACACATAGCAGCCTACAAGCTCAAAGTGATGGCCAGGTGTTAGAAAAGCAAAGTACTTGTTGCTAGAATTGTCTTCCAAGACTGAAGGCTGGGCGTATTTCACTGATCTCAAACCCAGAGGGAAGTTGACAAAGCTTGGGGAGAAGGATGGCCACTGATAGTGGACACAAAGGATGCAGAATTTCACTTGTTCTAAAATTTTAAATATTTAATAGTAATAAATTAGTTACAAAACTAAGAATAAAAATTAGAGAAATAATTATTTGGACAATTAGAGGTAGGACAATAAAGGGCAATTTAAAGAGCAAAGAATTACAAATGTCTGGGTGCTCTGCTCTGCCTCAGAAGACACTTTGCTAACACAGGATTAACCCTTAAAATAATAGCCTGTTGCATATTCATATATCTCATACATTATGCCAAAATTCTTTTCAAACAATGGGTGTTTTCTTTTTCTTGTCAACCCCTCCTTCATCTTGTAAATCAATTGTCTTGCTCCCTCAAAGTCTGGTTCTTCCTGAGAAGGAGGCAATATTTCTTTTCTCAGAGTTTTGGTGTCTTGTTACTGTTATCTCTCCATGAGCTATTTAGAAAAAGTATCTTACATCACAGAGTTTCTGTAACCTACAACTATATTCACCACACTACTTTAAAAGCTTAGGATAGCACTACAAAAAAGGATTAATACAACATAACTTTCCAACATAACACATATAACATTAATTTTAATATTTGCGAAAAGTCACTCATATAATATGCATTTTTCACACCTCTGCTCCTTCTTCTTCTCAAAATATATTGTAAACCTGACTTTAAAAACTAGTTAGAGCCACGGTCAGTGCCTTGTTCAGAAGACTCACAGCTGACTAACAGGTTTAGTGCCTTACAGAGCAGGATTGAGGCCCTGGAACTGGAGGGACAGACAAGTGACGAAGTGGGCAAAAGTCCTGCAATCGAGGGGCACCTAGGGCAAGTCAGGCAACACCATGCATGGTGACCACCTCTGTTCCAAGGGAAGACAGGGTCCTTGCAGGCCTTCCCAAAAGCATCTCAAGGGAAGGTTTCCAACTGCCCTGCCCTGTTTGCTTAACTTCAGCTGAATCTTTCTCTCTCTGAAAGACAGGAAGCTCACGTGTGTTAGGAGAATACTGTGAGTATTGGCAGAGGTGAACGGTCAGGAATCCAGAGGCTTGTGCAACTTTCTTCCATAGAGAGTCCCTTGTTGTATATTTCTAATAAAGCAAAGCCTAAATGGCAAGTCAGCGATTGGGGAAGTGCAGCACTGAGACAATAAAGCTGTAACATGCCTTGTTTCATGAGGGACAAGTAAGATAACAAATGTTCAAACAACAAATATTGAGAAGATGAGGAAGAAAAATTATTTTTTCTAAGTTTTTCTAATTTTTATTTTCTTCTCTGTGCCTTTTGAAGATTACCTATATCTTAGTTTCATTGTTTTCTTTTTTCCTGTCTTGAGAATGAATTTTGCATTCTGGATATTTTTAGTCAGACATAAGAAAAGTTCCATATTGTTTGGCAATCCTGAAAAGGTAAGTTTAAAGGAAACATCCATTTTCTTTGATAATTGGATCAGACTCAATTTTAAATACCCTTGTATGTTCTGCTCATATGCAAAGATGCTAGATTGATCTTGGAAGGGCATTAAACCAAGAAACAAGTACTTCAAAACCTCGGGAGGTGGCTGCCATGGTCAGTTCCCTGAGGTGTCATGGCCCCAGTCCCGCTCCATGGCCGGTTTCTGTGAGGTGTCACAGCCCCAGCCCCGCTCCATGGCCGGGTTTCCTGAGGTGTCACAGCCCCAGCCCCGCTCCATGGCCGGTTTCCCTGAGGGCTGATAGTCCCACCCCGCTCAATGGCCAGTTTTCCTCAGGGCAGTGCCACCTCCCACGCGAGGCGGTTTGTGTTGCACAGACCAAGCTGGATGGAGGGAGCTGGTGCAGCCAAATGAACACAGGATTTAATATGGCCCCACTCGTTCTGCCCTTTCATGGCATTTTTTGACAGAGCTGTGCTTATCGAGCTTTGACTTTCTGTGCCCAAGGTCAGCATTCCAGGCAGGTCGTCCTACACATCTGCACCGTGCCCACACCATTTTGGGGGCAAAGCAGTGTCCCTGCCTTTCCGCCAACTGTTCATGTCCAAGGTCTGTGTGCACACAGGATAAAGGAGTGACTTGTTTGCACAGACAACTGTGGTTTTCCGCACCTCAGCTGGCATGTGTCAGCTGCACACAGAGATCCCCACCCTGCTCTGTGTCCCAGCTCTGTCGCACTGACAGTGTTTTGCGTGTGACACTAGTGCCGCACAGTGTCACACTGATGGCGTGTGCCACACCGCCACTGTGTTGAGTGTTGCACTGTGCTGTGTGTCATGCTGGCACCGTGTGCTTCCAGACCTTGGAGTCTAAGCTGGTGGGTGTGAAAGATGGTGACAACAGAAAGATGCCAAACGAGAGACCAGTTGTGTCCAGATTCAAAAGCCAGCTCTCTGTTATGTAACAGTGTTTTCTTCTCCTTCTTCACCTGATGTCACTCTGACATGTGCACATCCCAAGACCTTGATGCATGAAGAACCTTGGGAAAACTGATTAGGGCAGCACTACATTTTAGGAACATTTGTGGGAGCCATCACGAGCCATCTCTTTGGTGAAGACAGGTGCTGTTTTTAACCAGTGATTGATTACAGCAGGTCTGTTGATATCCATTTTGTGTAATCTAAAAATAGCTTGTTCAGCTAGGGAGTGAGGACATGCACCCTACAGGTCCAGGGATGTGGAGAGCTTTATTAATAGTTGGTTAGCTGAGAAAGGCCATACTGACATATTGCCGCTGGTTAAGCTAAGAGAGGGAAGTTAGCAGTCAGCAAGCTGAAAGGAAATTTCAGCAATTAGCAATCAGTGACCTTGCTGCAACATGAGGAGAGGGAGTAGAGATTATTCCTGAATATCTCCTAAGAATATGTAGAAAGTATCAAAAGTAGGACCATAGGAATGTAAAAGTAGGTGTAACTGCTGATATGTAACTAACCAATCCTGAGCTCAACTTTTGCAATATGCATGAAGTTCATTATGAACTGTATTTAACCTGCCGTACTGATCAATAAAATCGGGCCTGTGATGATCAATTGATGTCCTGGTCTCCTTCCTTCGTCAAATGGTGGAGAATGCGGGCAACAACGCTGTGGGCACCGCTGCGGGCAACGATGCGGCAACGTTGAACCTCTGTCCTTTTTTCTCGGATTACAAAGAAAAAGGGAACTTGACACGGTCGAGGAAGTTGGGTGAGGGTCCCCCGCAGCAGGGACGGTGCCGGATTATAAAGCACCCTTGAGGATCACAACGGTGACTCAAGTCTCTACGTGCCGCAGGAGCCTGGAGAGCTGCAGCAAGCGCGCGCTGATTAATAGGTATGGATAGGCAAGCGGCATACCACCTCTTCTCCTCATATTTAGAAAAGCGAGGAGTAAAAGAGATAGATTTAAAAAAGGAATTACCGGGGTTATTAGCTTACGGCCATGCTAAAGGTATATTTAGTAACCCGCACACAGTTCATGAACTGTCAGAGTGGAGAAAGTTTGGGGAAATATTGATGGATACAATGTTAGACGGTTACAAGTCAGCTAAAAAATTCGGGAAGTTATGGCGGGTGGTGTATAATACGTTACTCCAGCAGGTCTCTGAGAGAAAGGCAGCAGAAAGGGCGACAGAAGCTCATAGGAGGAATATAGGATATGGTCGTGAGGATGATCCTTTAGTACCTTCTGTAACTAAGATACTTATGCCTAAGAGTCCCCAGTATAGTGGTGTGGAGGATTTGCCTATAAACATAGCGGAACCGTCTGCACCTCCCTTGTAAGAGGGGGAAGGCGAGTCGGATGGGGGAGGTAAGAGCAAACCAGCTTTGCCTCTGCCGCCGGCTTCAGGCGGGTCGGATGGTGGGGGTGGGAGCAAGCCAGCTTCGCCTCTGCCGCCAGCTTTGCCTCCGCCGCTACCCCCGAGGAGGCCGGCTCCGGTTACAGCTCCAGCGGGGGGGCCGCTTCCCCCGCGCGAGCCAGCGTCTGCTTCACTGCCTTCCCCATGCGAAAACTCGGTGTCTGCACCGAAATGCCGGCAGCATAGCACCTCCAAAGAGCCAGCTCCCATCCCAGGGGCACACTGTGATCTGTGGGGGGAAATGGCTAATCAAAGGAGGGAAACTTGGGCTGCTGTGGCAAAAGAAGTAATGCAAATGGGGGATGGCGAGGCAATGGAAATAGCTTCTAGCCTTGCATGTCCGGTTACATACACACCACAGTATGATGCACAAGGGAATCTTATGCATAATGTAGCAGCATATTCTCCCTTAGATTGGAAGTTGTTAACCCAACTACGTTCCATGGTTAGTCAGTTTGGAGTAAAAAGTGAACCTGTTAAGCAAATGTTAGATTATCTTTTTAATACTCAGATGTTATGTCCAAATGATTTAAGAGGAATAGTGCATTTAATATTCACTCAACATCAGCAGTTATTCTTTAATGCACATTGGCAAGCGTTAGTAAATGAATCAGTTGCTGTACAACGGGCTCAGGGAGACCCATTACATGGGGTAACAATGGATGAGCTCATGGGCTTAGGGGCATATTTGCGTACAGAGGCACAGATGATATCGGGACTGGATAAGCTTAGAGAGGCTATGCGATTAGTGCGTACAGCAATAGATATGGTTAAAGAGCCAGGAGGGTTACCAACTTATATGGGTATTAAGCAAGGCAGAGAAGAATCATTTGGAAATTTTATCAATAGGGTAGCTACTGCTATAGATCGGGCCGGTGTGGCAGATTATCTTAAGGGGGCACTATTGAAGCAGTGTGCCTTGCAAAATAGTAATCCAGCAACCCAAAGAGTGTTAACTACTTTGGGAGCAAATTGGACCATTGAGGAAGCATTTGAGCGAATGGCATTAATGCCAACGGCTTCGCAGGCATTCATAGTAGAAGGAATTAGGATTGGGGTTCCAAAAGCAGGCAGAGTCTACTCAGAATCAGGTGTTAGCTGCCCTTGCTCCTCTCCAAAGTGGCTCACTGGCATTCACGCAAAGAGGTTCAAAGCCATTTATCAAGTGTTACCGGTGCGGCAATGAGGGACACACACGCCGAACTTGCCGAGCGACTGGCATTTGGTGTCAACACTGCCGATCCAGCTCCCACAACACTACGACTTGTAGGCGCCAGGCGGGAAACCATCAGCGGAGCGCGCTTCACGGGGGCCGCACCCAGACACAAGTTGCTGCCGTGACATCGGAGACACCAGCACCAGCTGCCGCAACATTGCTGCCACCTCCTGTCTGCAACCCGCAACAACAGGGAGCCTCGGTTTGGACTTAGCAGCAGCAGTAGACGTCATACTAATGACGAATCGGCCTGAGAAAATACCAACTGGAGTAAAGAGTCCTCTTATATTAAATGGACAAACATGTGGAGCATTATTATTAGGACGCTATTCTTCAACTATGTTGGGATTATTTGTTTTCCCTGGAGTTATTGATGCAGACTTTACAGGGGAAATACAAATCATGGCTTACACCCTTTATTCTCCAATTAAAATAACAAAAGGACGACGTATTGCACAATTGGTACCACTATCACAAATGACATCGGGAATACAACCATTTACTGGGCAAACACGGGATGAAAAAGGTTTTGGCTCTACTGATGTTACACTTTTAACTGTGGATTTACAAAATAGACCAAAGCAAAAAGTTAGAATTACTTATGGGCATCAAAGTATAACCCTTTATGGATTATTGGATACAGGAGCGGATACCAGCATTATTTCTCCAGAAGCATGGCCACAACATTGGCCTCTATTCCCATCAGCAAACATGCTCACAGGAGTAGGAGGATTTACATTGGCAAGCAGGTCACCTTCTTTATCTGTGTGCATTGAGGATCAACAAATATCTGCTGTGTTTTCAATTGTGCAACTGCCTCCTACAGTCTCCTGTTTAATTGGAAGGGACATTTTAACACAATTGGGAGTGGTGTTAAGTAATCAGCACCCTTTGGGGTAATTGCCATTGCTTGGACTTTCCCCATTCCACTCACCTGGAAAACAGATACACCGGTGATGGTTAAGCAATGGCCACTAAAAGGGGAAAGCCTTATGCATGCTCATGAATTAGTGGAGGAACAATATTCAAAGGGACATTTACAACTTTCCACGAGCCCTTGGAATACACCTATTTTTGTGATCAAAAAGAAATCAGGGAAATATCGTTTAATACATGATTTGCGGGCTGTAAATGACCAAATGGAACCTATGGGGGCCTTACAGCCTGGTCTTCCAAATCCAGCTATGATTCCAGAACACTGGCCACTCTTAATTATTGACCTAAAAGATTGTTTCTTCACCATTGCCCTGCATCCTAATGATATGAAGAGATTTGCTTTTACTTTACCAGCAATAAATCGTGGAGAACCAGATAAAAGATTTGAATGGATATCTCTTCCACAGGGCATGCGTAATTCTCCCACTTTATGTCAGCTTTATG
Source organism: Zonotrichia albicollis (assembly GCF_047830755.1). Classification (NCBI taxonomy): domain Eukaryota; kingdom Metazoa; phylum Chordata; class Aves; order Passeriformes; family Passerellidae; genus Zonotrichia; species Zonotrichia albicollis. Next base: position 1,245,251 of record NC_133827.1, on the reverse strand, counting down.
TTGATGCAGCATTACAGCCACTACGTCGCAGATGGCCAGCAACTATAATATATCATTACATGGATGATATTTTGTTTGCACAGCAACAACCATTTTCCTCTTTGCAGATTGACATTATTAGAAATACTCTTGCTGCATATTCACTTGTTATTGCTTCAGAGAAAATTCAAACTACAAAGCCCTGGAAATATTTGGGATGGACTTTGATGGATCAAATAGTGATACCTCAAAAATTGGAATTACAACTGGACATTAAGATTCTACATGATGCACAGAAGTTACTGGGGGACTTACAGTGGCTAAAGCCTATTGTGGGAATACCGAATCATTTGTTAGAAGCCCTGCGGCCTTTGTTAAAGGGTGTTGACCCTACTACTCCTGTATGCCTGACAAAGGAGCATCGTCTTGCCTTGCAGCAAATCAGTAATGTGTACAAGAGGGGTACATGTCTCGTCGACAACTCGACCACCCTATTGACCTTACTATCTGGAATAGCCCTTGCCACCTGCTTGGTGCTCTCTCTCAACAACAAAAGAAAATGGGGGAGATACGGGTGTTGGAATGGTTGTCTCCACCATTACAGCATAAGAAAACAATATGTTCAAAAATTGAACAATTGGCTGCATTAATCAAAAAGGGGCGTCTCAGAATTCTTGAAGTGGATGGTAGAGAACCTGCTACCATTAGACTGCCTATGGAAAAAGAAACCTTGGACTGGTACCTGATTAATTCAAAGGATTTACAGGAAGCATTATTGACAGCGTCTGCAAAAGTAGATACCAGCAAATTAGTGCCTAGAGTTTTGCAATGGATGACAGAATGGAACTGGATTACTCGACCCTTGAGAGAAGAACGCCCTATAGAAGGAGCTATTACAGCCTTTACCGATGCAGGAAAGAAATCAAGGCGTGCTGCTGTCACTTGGCAAGAAAAAGGACAATGGAAACATCAAATCATCACAGCAGACCCTGCGGATAGTTTACAAACTTTGGAATTGTTGGCAGTAGTATGGGCAGTATCCAACTTACAGGGACCTTTAAATGTGGTTACAGACTCTATGTATGTTGCAGGAGTAGCCAAACGAATAGAGGAAGCAGCAATTAAGGAAGTGAATAATAAACGATTGTATGAACTGTTGGTACAATTAAGGAAAGCTCTACGGGAAAGAAATGCAGCGTATTCTGTGATTCATATCAGGAGCCATAAATGGTCTGAAGGTTTAGGAGAAGGAAATGAACGTGCAGATAAATTGGTTACCCTACCCATTGATAACTCTTGTCCTATTGATAAGCATACATTGGCCAGAGAAGCACATAGTAGATATCATCAAAATGCAAAAGGATTAGCAAAGCAATTTGAGTTTGTCAGAAGCTAAAGCTATTGTCAGAGCATGTCCAACATGTAGTTATCACAATGGTGGAATAGGTTTAGGTATTGGAGTTAATCCTCGAGGTTTAGAAATAAATGAGAGATGGCAAATGGATGTTACACATATTGCCAAATTTGGTAAAGTCAAATGTGTGCACGTCACTATAGACACGTATAGTCATTACATATGGGCTACGGCTCAAGCAAGAGAGAAAGCTATACATGTTATCAGACACCTGTTAAGTTGCTTTGCTGTCATGGGAGTTCCAAAAAGTATCAAAACGGATAATGCTCCAGCTTATGTGAGTGCTAGGGTTCAAAAATTTCTGAATCAATGGTCGGTTAAGCACGTGACAGGTATTCCACACTCCCCTACTGGACAGGCAATAGTGGAAAGAGCAAACAGTACCCTTAAGCAATATATTGAAAAACATCAAGATTTGAGAGATCCACAAGCATGTCTGGCTAAGGTGTTGTATGTAATTAATAATTTATGTATTTTTGGGGAAGATGATACCCCTCCTGCAATTAAACATCATCCAAGGTCAGGTCAGGAAAGTACTAAGGAAACAGAAGTCTGGGTTAGGTATAAGAACCCCAGTACAGGATTATGGGAAAAACCTGCAAAAGTATTATATTGGGGTCGGGGATATCTTTGTGTTTCCTCACCTACAGGGCCTCTGTGGGTGCCTGCTAAGTGGACTAAACCTGCTTCTGATGCAGCGCTTGGTGGAGCGTCTCACGGAGGAGGACAAGGAGCGACTGAAGAAGAAACTGCTTTTGATTCTACGACCGCTACTGATACAGCTGAGGGGATACTCGGGAGTGGAGCACATAGCATTGTCACCCTACTGTTGGACAATCCAGGAACTGGTTGATTTTGCTGAATCATTATCAACTTTTCGTTTAACAAACCCATCAAAGGAACATTGCTATGCCTTTCGCGATCCACATTGTGCTGCTTGGGTAGCCCTGCTTTGTGGGGGTTGTGATAGAATTTTTTGGTTAGAACAATCATTATTGTGTGATTTGTGGTGTCACCCTTGTTATTTTGAGCAGCGGTGGAGAGAAAATTGGCAACATGAATTAAGGAGACAAACAGGGATAAATGCGTATGAAGCTTTACGTCTTTATGAGTCTCCTGAACAAAAAATTCTTGCTTATTATCGATGGGAAGTACAATGTTTTGAGAGGAGAACTGAGATTCAGAGTAAATCGCGCATAATCTCTGTAAGGTGTAGAAAAGTAGTACCTTTAACACAGTGCTCAATTGTTGGACCCTTCACGGGGAATCCTGAAAGTGCACTAGACCACTGCATTGAAGAATTGCAGAAACTGAGTTTGCAAGTGGCAGGACCAGTAACAATTGGAGCAGCAAGTTTGAAAATAGATAAGAAAAAGAAGGCAAAAAGGGGAAAAGTTAATTTGCCTTCAAACTTATCTCACAAAAAATGAGGTTTGCTCTTGTTATATTGCTTAATGTTGTAATAGGTGAAGCAGTAGAAATAACACGTTTTAGTCAGCCAAGAAAAAATTTATGGGTAACACTTGCTAACCAAATTAACCAATCATCACTTTGTCTTAGTCTTGGAGGAGTCACTAACCCATTTCGAACATGCCTGGTGGGACTTCCGGTATGGTCTCCTGGAGAATTTTGCAGTTTGATAAAAAATCGGACCTTATGTATGCCCAGCATGTCAAACATTGAGTTGCCAGAGCAACAAGGATATACTGCAGGTCAGAGTGATGGCTATCGTCAATGTTTATTGATCCAATCACTCAACACCTCTTTACATTCTCCTCCTGAGGAACTGGACCTTTTTGGCAGTACAAACGCCAGTTTGTCTAACACTACAACTGGTGGATGGTTTAGCTTTAAGTTTTCAAATCAACCAAAAGAAACATGGGCCACCCTAGATTCATTCCTGAATGTGAGTGAAATCTCTCCGCAGCATTACAGTAAATGTAACAGCACAAAGATCACTGCACCAATGAAACTACCCACAGGAATATTTTTGATTTGCGGAGACAGGGCGTGGAATGGCATACCAGCTAGACCACAGGGTGGACCCTGTTATTTGGGAAAGCTGTCATTGTTTCATCCTAATGTGTCCTTGCTAATGCAGCTGAGTCAAAATTCAAACAGAAAGAGATGTAGCATACATGACTTAGACTGCAGCTCGATAGGAGATCCACAATTTTGGGGCACATTCAAACAGGTGGTTGTTTCAACTATCTTGCCAGGAGGATCTGCCAATAAGGCTATGAATTTAGCAAAGCAATTAGGGTGCTGGGCAAAGGATGAGCGGAACAAGACATCACAAATTCTAGACATGCTAACCACAGATGTGCAGAGTGTTAACCATGCTGTTTTGCAAAATAGAGCTGCCATAGATTTTTTGCTTTTAGCACAAGGACATGGATGTGAAGAATTTGAGGGAATGTGTTGCATGAATCTGTCTGATCATTCGGTGTCCATTCACACTAAGATAAAAGAACTGCAACAGGGACTTCACAATCTGAAAGAAGAAGAAGGTTTAGGAATTGACGAATGGCTTAAAAGCTTAGGACTTGGACCATGGCTGAGGAACCTTGTGATCTATGCTATAGGACTGCTGGGTGTAATTTTACTGTTTTTGCTTATTTTGCCTTGTGTTTTTAATTGCATTCAAAACATGGTCAGCCGTACAATAGCAAAAACCTGGCAAACTAATTTCCTTGCACAAGAAGAAAACGGGGGAAATGTGGAGAGCTTTATTAATAGTTGGTTAGCTGAGAAAGGCCATGCGGACATATTGCCACTGGTCAAGCTGAGAAATCAGCAGTCAGCAAGCTGAAAGGAGATGTCAGCAATTAGCAATCAGTGGCCTTGCTGCAACATGGAGAAAGGGAGTAGAGATTAGTCCTGAATATCTCCTAAGAATATGTAGAAAGTATCAAAAGTAGGACCATAGGAATGTAAAAGTAGGTGTAACTGCTGATATGTAACTAACCAATCCTGAGCTCAACTTTTGCAATATGCATGAAGTTAATTACGAACTGTATTTAACCCGCCGTGCTGATCAATAAAATCGGGCCTGTGATGATCAACCTATGTCCTGGTCTCCTTCCTTCGACAGGCTGGCTGCCCCAGCTCCAGCCCCAGCCCAGGCCACAGTGAGTGCTGAAGGCTGTCGGCAGGGCTGGGAGCTGGCCGCCCTCACACCCCACCCAAATCAACTTGGCTCCAGCATCAATCCCATCCCAGCCCAGTGCTGCACCCAGGCTGCGCCACGAGATGCCCAGGAGCAGCCCCTGCGAGGGCTCACCTGCAAACTGGGTGTAGGCTGTGTCTTGGAGGAAGGCGCCACAGCCAAAGTCGATCAGTTTCAGCTGCCCGGTGGCCAGGTCGAGCAGGATGTTCTCGGGCTTGATGTCCCGGTGCAGGACCCCGCAGCTGGTGCAGTGTCGCACGGCCTCCAGCACCTGGCGGAACAGCTCCCGCGCCTCCTCCTCCGGCAGGAACCCCCACTCCGCCGGGACACCCGAGAGCTCCTGGCACCGCTCCGGCGCTCCAGCACCAGCAGGAAGCTGTCGGGGAGCTCAAGCCACTCCAGGAGCTGAATGACACCACCACAGCCACAGGACATCTTGGCCAGCAGTACGATCTCCAGCGGGGCGCTGGTGCCGTCGGGCTGCGTGAGGAGCGTGGTGCCGTCAGTGGGGCCGAGGCCGTGCCGGGGCTCTGGGAGCCCTCAGCCAGGCCGGGATGCTCTGCACGCCCCGCTCAGCCCACGCCCGCTCTCCCCGCTGGGCTCCTGGCGGCTCCCACCCTGCCGGGCCCCGGCTCCTCGCCGCCCGGCACGGCCCGGCTGCTGCCGCTGGCCCCGCTCACCCACCAGCTCGCCCCAGTGCCGGATGCAATCCCGCGGCACGCGTTTGATGGCCACCTGCGAGCGAGGGAGAGCAGCGGGCTGAGCTCGCCGCCCGTCCCGCCGCGCCCCGACCTTCTCCTCCTCCTCCCTCCTCCTGCGCCCGCCGCCGGCCCCGCTGCTCACCGGGGCGCCGTCCGAGAGCCGCGTGGCCGCGAAGACGCTGCCGAAGCCGCCGCGCCCCAGCAGCGAACCCAGCCGGTACCGCTCCTGCAGGGCCTCCTGCGCCTTCCGTGCGGGCGGGACGCGGCTGTCAGCGCTCGGCCCGGGGCCAGCAACGGCCCCCGAGCGCCCCTCACCCGCCTCGGGCCCGGCATCCCCACCCGCCCCGGGCCCCGGTGCCGGAGGCCGCGCTGCGGAGCGGCGGAGCTCGGGCCGGGGAAGCCGCAGCGGAGGCGGCGGGAGCGGCAGCGCCGCCTGTGTCCTCCGCGGGCCCAGGGAGGAGCCGGGGCCGGGGTCGGGACTGGACCCTGCCTCGGGTCCGGGGCCGGGCTCGGGCCAGGCGGAGCCGAAGCGCGGCGATGCCGCCCCAGCCCCAGGCACTGACGCCCGCCCAGCAGCGCCACCGCCAGTACCGCCAGAGCCGGGCGGAGGCGAGACCGCGGCGGGACGGCCGGGGCCGGGCACGGGGCAGCCCCGCCCGGGGCCGGGGGCGGGCCGGGGGCATGGCCCGGCCCTGCAGGGGAGAGGGAGGCGGGGAGAGGAGAGGGACGCCGGGCAAGGGACCCCGAGAGAAGGGTGCCCGACAGCGGGAAAGGGAGAGAAAGAGAAATAAAGGGACAAAGAGAAAGAGAAAGAAAAATAGGAGAAAGCGTGTTTTAAACTATCTGTTTTGCTGCTCTCGCCGCTGCTGCTGCCGCCGCTGCCGCTGCTGCTGCCGCCGCTGCCGCCGCTGCAACTGAGGCACCGGGGCCGTTCGTCCCCGTGTCCGTTCCCCGCTCGCCCCACGAGCCCCACGTTCGAGCCCCGCGCGCCCCGGGGACAGCCCCTTCGTCTGCCCAAACACGGGAACTTTGCAGCCTTGAGCCCACATGCAGAGCCCTGACTCCTGCGCACTGGCACAGCGATCCCCTCGCTTGCTGCTGTGCATTGTCCTTGCTGAGGGTCAAACACTGTTGGGCCACCTTCCCTTGGGGTAGGATTCCTACCTGAGCCCAGCACTGCACTTACATCTCCAGTGTTGCTTTCCAGTAAAAACAGGGGAAGGAAAACTGTGTGTGGCTCATGGTATTTTAGAGTGTCTAAAAATCTCTAAGTCACCGATCTTCAGGTGAGGTGCATCTGGAATTACTGGGTTGCAACATGGAAAAGGGAAGCACAGAAATAAATAAAGGGAAACATCTTGGGTCGTTTCTTTCATTTTCATTTCACTTCTGGAAAGCTGTTTCAGTTTTCTAGGAGTCTTCTCCTGTCTGCTCTTCCCAAGAACCTCTCATGGAGAACAAGGTCAAGCTTCTGTAACAAGATTTTCCATCAGGAAATTATGCCACTGGTGCAATTTTCATTGTGACTGTTTGTGCTGGTTTAGGGCAAATTTTGGGAGGAAATCTCCAAAAGGGGTCCATCTAGAAAGCAAGTTCAAGCGGCCCCTCCTCCTACTACTTCCGTAAAAGACTCAAGAAAAGTGAAAAAAACCCCAGTTTATTTAACAAGTAAATTATTCTCAAGCATGAAAAATGAATAATATTAAATAAAACCTTGGACAGTGCTGAAGAGATGGCAAATTCAGAAAGTCCTTTTTGTGGGTTGTAGTTGGCTCACTCGGTATCTTCTAAGTCCCTCTGGCGCTGGAATGCAGCGTCCCAGAACTCGGGGGGGGGGGCACAGGTGTGAGCTGCTGCTGGTGTTTTTCTGGGTTATCAATCCAGAGCATGTTTAAACAGTTCCAAGAAAAAGGAAAGTCACAGTCCAAAGAAACTTCTCTGCCTAAGCTAGCTAAAACCAAATTGCTAGACCTTGGCTGTGAAGACACCCAGAAATGTCCAAATCTGGGCACTGGCAGTCCCAGCAAACACCAGAGCTGGATGGTGCTGGAGTCAGAACCTGGAAATTTCTAAAATTTTAGATTTCTGTTCCAGCAAATCACTGGACTTGGGCTGTGCGGGCACCAGGAAATTTCCAAATCTGGGTACTGGGGCAGCAAACACAAGATGTGGGAGGTGCCAGACTCAGTAGCAGGAAGCTGCCAGTGGTTTTAGATTTCTGTGCCAGCAAATTGCTGCACTTGGGCTGTGCCAGAATAGGGAAATTTTTGTATCAAGGCACTGGCAGTGCCAGCAAACCCCACATTTCAGGGAGGATTGGATCTGGACCATTCCCTTCCCTTCCCTTCCCTTCCCTTCCCTTCCCTTCCCTTCCCTTCCCTTCCCTTCCCTTCCCTTCCCTTCCCTTCCCTTCCCTTCCCTTCCCTTCCCTTCCCTTCCCTTCCCTTCCCTTCCCTTCCCTTCCCTTCCCTTCCCTTCCCTTCCCTTCCCTTCCCTTCCCTTCCCTTCCTCAACAAGGTGCCAGAGGGGCTGGAGAGCAGCCAGGCAGAAAGGGACCTGCAGAGACTGATGGACAGCAGGCTGGACATGAGCCAGCAGTGTGCCCAGGTGGCCAAGAAGGCCAATGGCTCCTGGCCTGGATCAGGAATGGTGTGGCCAGCAGGAGCAGGGCAGGGATTGTTCCCCTGTGCTCAGCAGTGGTTGGGCAGCACCTCAAGTGCTGTGTCCAGTTCTGGGCCCCCAATTTGGGAAGGACATGGAGGGGCTGGAGCGTGTCCAGAGAAGGGCAACAAGGCTGGGGAGGGGTCTGGAGCACAAGAGCTTTGAGGAGTGGCTGAGGGAGCTGGGGTTGTTTATCCTGGAGGAGATAAGGCCCAGGGGAGACAAGGCTGTGTCAGGGCACAGGTTGGACTTGATGATCTCCATGGCCTGTTCCACCATTGCTGATTCTGGGACTCTCTGAAATCACCCTTGGAGCAGTTGCAGGAGGAGCCCTGGGCCTCCTCTTCAGGAGCTCCAGCAGCCCAGGTCCCTCAGCTTCTCCTGCCAGCCCCAAAGCCCATCCTGTCAGTCCTGCAGAGCCTCTGCAGCCCCTCCTCACTGCCCAGAACAGGGAGCCCCAGAGCCAGACACAGCAGCTCAGATGTGCCCCCCTGGCCTGGGGTGCCTCTGGCAAGGGAGCAGCCCCAGGCACTGCATGAGACTGCAGACAATTCCTGCAGCACTTGTAGGATGGTCCTGCTCCCAAAGGGACGTTCCCATGGGGCCAAGTCAGGAACTGCAATGGGGAGTGGGGCCAGAGAGGAAAGGGCAAACAGGGATGGGCTGTTTGCAGGGCAGGGAAGAGGGGTGAGCAATGGGAAGGAATTTGTTTCAGGAAGAGGAAAGAAAGCAAAGGTGAAGCCAAGGAAATGCTCAGGGCAGTTTGGGGGTGGCTGCCAGGCAGCCCTGGCTCTGAGCAACAGCGTCTGCAGTGGGACAGGAAACTCCCAGCTGATGGGAGCAAACTTTCTGGCTGACTGCAGAGGCCAGGACAAAGCTGAGTGGTTTCCCTGGTGTCCCCCAGCCCTTGCTGGCCCCAGGGGCTGATGGTATTTGTGCTCCCTCAGGTTCATGTCCCCACAGCAACAGTATGGGGGTGCTCCCCCTGCTGTGTGCAATGCAAACAGGAGCTGCTGAGCCAATGCTGCCGTGTCTGTGCCTGCAAGGATGGGGCACCTGTGTGAGCTGGGGGAGAGGCCAGGGCTGCAGAGGGGGGATGTTGTTGGCAGCTCCATGAGGACGCTCTGTGATGCTGCCCTGGGCTGTCCAGCGCACTGGGGATGGATCAGCAACTCTCAACATGCCAAGGCCAGCTGGACCAGTCAAGCAGCCCCCAGGAGGCCCAGCCATCCAGACCTGTTCCATGTTCTTGGATCCTTGGGGCCCTGAAGCATCAAAATTGCCCTTTGGTTCCATGAGGCCCTTAAGGATCACCACAGATCTTGGTTTCCATGAGGCCCAGTGATATAACAATGGTCTCCTTGGCTCTGCAGTGGCACAATGGCCCCTTGCTTTCCATGAGGCCTTGCAGTGTCCAAATGGTTTCCTTCTTGCCATGGGACTGCACAAGGCCACAATGGCCCCTTGCTTCCATGAGGTCACAGTGTCTCCAAATGGCCCCTTGGTTCTATTGGGTTCCCTGGGATCACAGTGGCCCTTGGTTCCAGCAGGCCTGGATGTGTTACACTGGCCCCTTGTTTCCATGGGGACCCACAGTGTCCCAATGGCCCCCTGCTCCCACAAGGCCCTGGGATGTCACAATGGTCTCATTGCTTCCACAAGGCCCTGCTGTTCCACAATGCCCTTGAAGTGTCACAATAGTCCCAGTGGGTTCCCCTGCTCGTTCACAGTGGCCTCCTTTGTTCTGCAGTGTAACAATGGTATCCTTGGTTCCATGGTCAGAATAGCCCCGTGGTCTCATGGAGCCCCCACAGCCCCTTATGGAGCTCCACAGCCCTTTATGGAGCCCCACAGGGTCACTTTAATCCCCTTGAGTCCATGAGGCCCTGCCGTGCTACAAGGACCCCTTGGTTATACAAGGCCCTGCAGTGTCACAATGGCCCCTTGGTTCCAGTGGTCCTGAAGTGTTGTAATGGTATCCATGGTTCCACGAGGCCCCACAATGTCACAATGAACTTTTGGTTCCATGAGCTTTCCGACTGCCAACAACAGTCTCCTTGGTTCCACAGTGTCACAATGGACCCTTTGCTCCATGAGGTTCATTGGTGTAACATGGACGCCTTGATTCCATGAGGTTGTGTAGTGTCACAATAATCTCCTTGGTTCTGGGGCCCTGCTGTGGCAGCTGTGTAACAATGGATCTGTGGTACCATGAGGTTTCATAGTGTCACCATGGTCCCTTTGGTTCCACAAGGCCTTGCTGTGCCACAATGGCCCCTTGGTTCCATGAGGTTCTGTACTGTCAACAATGATCTCCTTGGTTCCGCAGTGTCACAATGGATGCTTGGTTCCATGAGGGACCTGGCCTCCCACAGCCCCTCACAGCTCCCCATGGCCCCTCACAGCCCCTCATGGCTCCCTCACAGCTCTCCATGGCCCCTCACAGCCCCTCATGGCTCCCTCACAGCTCCCCATGACCCCTCACAGCCCCTCATGGCTCCCTCACAGCTCTCCATGGCCCCTCACAGCCACTCATGACTCCCTCACAGTTCCCCAAGACCCCTCACAGCCCCTCACTGTGGATGCTCTGGAAGAGAGAGAGAGAAACAGCAAGTGTTTTTCACAGCAGCCTGTGAGAATCTTTAGGGTATTGTAGGGATGTGATAACTTGTTAAGTATAAACAATCTGCAGGTGGTGTTCTTCTACTTCGTCTTTCTGTTCTTCTCAAGGACAGTGTATAATGTGTTTTTGTTAACCAGCCAATCAAATAGAATAAATCATATCACTCTATAAAAACCGCACGGTTCTCTTGAATAAAACCTTCTTTCACTCTCTCTACACAACTGCCTCCCGCCTGTTACTGTGTCATTCTCGACTCAAGAGTGATACCTCACAGCCCCTCACAGCCCCTCATGGCCCCTCACAGTTCCCCATGGCCCCTCATGGCTTCTCACGGCCCCTCATAGCCCCTCACAGCCCCAGACGCGAGGCTCCTCCCAGAGGAGGAGGGGTCGGGCCCTGCTTGTTCTCCTTTCATTTCAATCCCTTTATTACAGCGACAAGTAAAGAAAGGCTGAAATGGAGCCTTTGCCCAGCGTTTCCCTCGGGGTTAATTGCAGGCTGAAGCTCTGTGCTGGCCCCAGCCCCAGTGCCACCATCCCTGCAGCCACCAGGCCTTTGCTGTCACCCCGTGTCCGTTCCCTGTCCCCGAGTCCCGCCCGGCTCTGGCAGCAGCAGCAGCCGCAGTGCAGGGGGCGCCTGCCCGGCCCAGCCGGGGCTCCCGGCCAGGAGCAGCAGCAGCGCCGGCCCCTTCCCGCCTGCTCCTGCCTCGGCTCCCAAGGGCTTCTTCCAGCTCAATTCTGGAGCAGAGCAGCCAGCACCTACACACAGCTCTGACTGCTCAGGGCCCGCCTGTGCTGTCCTGAGCCAGCCCTCAGAGGAAGAAAGGATCGGGTTCCAGAACTGTGTTCAGTGCTCTTTTACTCACCCTGCGGTGACACCAGGAGGCTGCTGGTGACTTTGCCTTGGGAATTGCAGTTCTTGGCTGCTCTTGGCCCTCTTCTGTTGGCAACCTGAATTTTATCCATAAAAATACAAGTGCCTCTTTCAGTTGATGCTACCCACGGTGCTTTCATGACAGTGAAGTCAGTACTTTTTGTCACAGGCATAAAGATCAGCAGATACTGGAATGCTCACCAGCCCCTGAACACTAAGATGACGGGAGTTAAAGCCACACGGGCTACATTTGCAGAGTTCAAACAAAGCCCTGTTGCTGAAGCTGTTGAAATAAGAGAAACGGACAGAGGCCACCACAGAAATTGCCTCCATAGTGTGGAATTAAATTATAAAATCCACCAGGAGAAACAGAAACCAGAACTTCTCGACTCACTTCATTGCTCCTTCCCAGCAGCAGGAAACGCAGATGCCCAGAGGTGTTTTGCACTGCTGCTGCCCCCAGTTTGAGCCCAGGCTCTGCCCAGTCCCAGCGTTAACCTGAGCCCAGCCCAGGGAGCTCAGCGCACGCGGGGCCAGGCCCAGAGCCCCGGGCACGGCCGCCCATTGCGGGGCAGCGGCGCAGAGGGAATGTCCTGCGGCCCAAACCTCCTGCTTCTGCCACACAGCACCAGCCTTCTCCCCCTCCTCCTCCTCTCCCAGCACGGCACAAATTCCAGCTCGGAGGAGGCCCCAGACAGCGCTCTGGCTCCTGTTCCAGCCTGAGTGTCCCTGCAGAGGAAAAGGGCCTCTTTCAGCCACTTCCACAAGCTCAGGCTTCTCACTTCATGGGGAATCTGGGATGCAAATGGCCTTGTTAAGAAAGACAAAAGCCAAAATGGATTAGTAGTTAGAAAAAAATCACCCTTCTTCCAGGGAAGGTTCACCGGTCGTTCCCTGCATTTCTTCTTTTCAGATTGTTTTAGTCAGTTACTCTGGGAGGTCCAGCTTGTTCTGGTGCTTCTCATGAACTGATTGTGCTCTTGATTTATGCACCAAGGCACCAGATGTAGAATCATCTACACTGAATTCAGAAACAAACTCTCTCTGTCAGACCATTTTCACATTCCAGATAATTTTCAAGATTTCCACTGACAGGCTGGAATGATTATCACACAACTCTCCACTTGTGGATGCAGGCTCTGGAGATTCTTTCTCTGCATTCAGCCAGGCTTCCTAACAATTCCTGGTACCACCTCCTGTTTTCTTAGCCTGGAACAGTAACAATGAAAACCTTACCCACAGTACATCTCCCCAGTCCACCAGGAAAAGAAAGGACAAGTTTTCAAGTCCCCAAACCCTTTGTCCTTCTTTGCTGCAAGAGTCCTACTGCATGCACAGTGTGGAAAGCCAAGAGAAGCTGCAGGTGGTGGCACATCTTGTGACAGGAGCTCGACCTCATTTTCCAGGAAAGGTTCTTGAAAAGAGCAGACAGGATTGCAGAGAAGATTCCTGGAAAACTAAAACAGCTTGAAATGAAAATTGAAAGAAACAATCCAAAATATTTTCCTCAATTTATTTCTATGCTCCCTTTTCCATCTTGCACTACTTTCCCATCCAGTTAATTCCAAATGGGTCTCACCTCTGAGATCGCTGACTTAGTGAGTTTTAGACACTCTAAAATACCATGAGCTGCACACAGTTTGCCTTCCCCTGTTTTTGTTGAAAAGCAACGCTGGATCCATCAGTGCAGTGCTTGGGTCGGGCACGAATCCTGCAGGCAGGGAATGTGCCCCGGCAGTGTGTGACCCTCAGCAGGGACAATGCTCAGCAATCCTGCAGACAGGGAATGTGCCCCGGCAGTGTGTGACCCTCAGCAGGGACAATGCTCAGCAGCGTTGCTGTGCTCGGTCTCCATGGAACCATGCCAGGAGCAGCTGCTGAGCTCAGAAGCCATCGCAGCCCCCGCCCTGCCCCAGAGCCCCTTGGCAGGGTGGGCTCCTGCCCTGGCTCTGTGTGCCAGGAGCCGGCAGCACTGGGTGCAGGGAGCCCAGGGAGGGCACAGAAACGCTGGGTGAGAAATGCTGGGGCACAGCGAGATGGGCGAGTGCAGCCGGCCAGGGCAGAGGAGCAGCACGCACAGGGGGCACAGCCTGCAGGACACATGGCCAAGGGGAGAAAACAACAAACTGCTCAGGAGGGTGGAGAACAAATTTTTAGTTGCAAACTTAGTTGCAAAGAGAATGAGGTACTTGGGAAATCTTAAGCAACGTGGAATTACAGTAAATCACTTCATAAAGCACTGACTTAGCAAACTCTAACCTGTCCAACTTCAAGTTATCCAGATTTCAAGAAGAGGAAGTCAGAAAAAGAGAGAGAGGGAGATCCACAGCCTTGGATCTCAGCTGCTGTGAGCTCCAGGGCCGTGGGAGGTGTCAGTGTCACACCCGTGTCACAGCCTGACCTGCTCTGGTCCCTCTCCCAGGTGGGGTTTTGGGGTGCCAGGGGCTTGGCAGCCACTTTGGGGCTGCACCAGAGGCTGCAGTGGCTGGGGTGGGGCAGTGACCACCCCACCTATGCAGAACTCTCCCTGCCCCTAAACACACACTGGAGATGTCTGGGGCCATTCATCATTTCTCTGCTCTCCAGCACTGAGGCAACAGACTCTGGCTACAGCTCTGAGCTCGTGCCCAAGGCAACCACCTCTGGCAATGGGGCTCCATGGAGCTGCTCTCAGGAAACCCCCAAGAGCTGGGGAGTGCCCCAAAACTGCCTCAGAAACATGAGAGACCTCAAAATCTCTTCAGGAATGTGGATTATTCAGAAACTCACTCAGTAATGGGTTCCCCCTCCCTTCATCATCCCCAAACTTTGGCTGTCTCATTCCAGACCCCAGCCCACCTCCCCAGTCCCAACCACAACCCACCCCTCCTGGACATCAACACTCACTTCCCAAGCCATATTTCCCCCATTTCCCACCTCCCAAACCCCATCCCACCCATCCTGCCCCACCTAATGCCCATCTCAACCCTCCTGATTTGAAGCCCACTTTGCTCAATCCCCTTCCAACCCCATTCCACACCAAAAAGGTGTGGAATCAAGGAATTTTGGGGTGGGATTGAGTAGTTTTCAGTGGCATTGAGGTGACAGATTGAACCCTCTTGTCTCTTTCAGTGCCAAGAAAGGGAAACAAGTACACCAAATACCCCCAAAACCCCAAAATTCTCCCAATTATCTCCCTGAATCCCAGATTCCCCTGAAACACAAGTAAAATGTGAGGCTTTAGATGCCCTTGATGAATTTATTGATTTTTACCCCAATTTTCTCTGTTCTAAAGGTATGAAGATGAATCCAAAGAAAATTAGGGCCAAAACAAAAGAATAATCAGCCCAGTGTCTTCCCAACATGTCAAAAGAAGGGAGACCAGGACACCAGATGGTCATCAACAGGTCCCGTTTATTGAAGAAAGCATCAAACACTTATACAGCAAATAATAAGCTTATGAATATTCTGTAAGCCAAGCAATCTATTGGTTAAACTATACCATCAACTCTTCCTCATTCCTTTGGGTCTACGTTCTCTACTTCTCACGTCTCTCTGTCCACTTCGTTATGATACCCAGCTAGGCCCAAGGACACGCTATCTTGCAGGTGCAGGACTTGGAATTAGCCACGGCCTTGTACTTTTCCATTCTCTAGTCAGCTAAATTCTCAACATTTTCCAAGCAAAGTTCTATGGGCTAACTGTGTCACACTCTTTGCAACAAAAAAATAGGCAATTCTATTGCCTATACAATACAACTATTACATTACAAGCAATATTCTCAGCTAGCAAGGTTTCTCTCTTACAAGGGATCTAAGCCAGGGAGGCAAACCAAAAAGGCTTTCACTATTTATAGGATATGCCATACAACAGATACAAAAAGGATTCTATGTGCTACAAGGCTCAAACAAAACTCAGGTTTGCCAATACAACCTACAAAAATAAACTAAAGGAGCAACATGTGCGCAGGTTTCATCTGTGTCAATTGTCTGGTAAGTTTGCTTTTCATCTTCAAACAGCAGATATACTTCAAACAGGAATGGCTCTACTCACAAATGCTTCTGATTGTCTCTTTTAACTAGAGTTTCTCTGATGTTCACGACAACACCTTGCACACAAGTCATCAAATAAACGCCTATCATAAAAGCATAAATCTATCTAACATCACTTAAACTTAACAGCACTTAGACTTAAAATACTTAAAATATTTAAACTTAACAGAACTTTACATCACTTAAACCCATCTCTACTCAAACTTAACAGAATCTAACTTCACTTAAACTTAATAACACTTAAACTTTAGAGAAATTAAACTGAACAGCACTTAAACCTAACAGGAGATAAACTTAACAAAACTTAACCTTAACAGTATTTAACATTTAATGGCACTTAATAGAAAATTTAACTTAAACTACTTAGCAACAGATAGAACTTACTATAGAAATAGAATATAGCATTTACTATAACTTACTTACAGGCCTGACTCTAAAATACTAAGCTAAAACAACTTTCTTCATGCGTTTGCTACAGCATTTTTACACTTGAATGCACTTAAACATAAGGAGTTTGTTCAAGGTATAGCTGTGAAAAAAAATTTTTTTAATTCAGTGCTTGCTTTTACATTAATCACATCTAAGCAAAAATCAAAGAATACAAAAACACTTATTACCTCTTTCTTATACAATCGCTTTAACATATCTTTAACATTTTTAAATTTTTCAAAATACAATTTCAGAGTTTGATGTTCTACTGACTGAGTTATCTGTGCTTCTGATGTTTAAAGTCTATGTTAATACAGGTGATTTTGACAGCATAATGGATGCTAAGCTAAATCAGCTGAAATTTGACCCACGCATTTGCTACGCTAATTTCTCTTTCACAGTTTCTGCTCGGAAGAACAAAAAGTCTTTTTAACTTAGGTGAGGAACGTCTTCATAGTAATGCTCTTTGGTGTCGCTTGCTTATTATCACTGGTTTCTTAATTGCAGTAGGGATCTTTTCTTTTATTGACAAGAGTCCCATTTATTATGGCTGTTAGGTCTAAAACTGAAGCTTTTTGCCGGCCGCGGGGCGGAGGGAGAAGCGCTGGCACTGGAAAAGCGCTCTGGTCCTGCGCCGCGCGTGTCGGAGCTGGCGACCCCCCCACGCTGGCCTTCTTGTTTCGCGAGACTCGCCGGCGGGCTGAATCACTGCGTGCGCCGCACCCAGTGCTGCACCCGTGGCGGCGAGGGTTGCTCCCCCCGCGGCTGCTCCACTCCCCCCGCCGCTTCCACCACTACCGCCGCTGCAGCGCGGCATCTCAGGCAGCTGCTCGCCGCGGCTGCTCCCCATGGTGCAGCGCCCATGCTGAGTTCGGAGTGGCTCAGCCCCACAGGCGCCCCGAGCCGTGGCTGCTGCCTTGCGCTCAAAGACATGCTGAAGCAGTGTATTGTGCACCACCCGCCATGGCTTGCCCAATTTCTTTGCTGTCTTATCATCTTCTAACACTGCTTCCCATAGTATATCCCCAAATTTTCTCCATTCCGAGAGTTCATAGACTGTATGTGGGTTAAGGAAAACTTCCTTAGCATAGCCGTAGGCTAACAACTTTGGTAGCTCCTTTTTTAAATCTATCTTCTTTACTCCTCGCCTCTCTAAATATACGGCGAATAAATCATATGCTGCTTGCCTATCCATACATATTCGTGAGCGCGCTCTTGCAGCTTTCCAGGCTTCCGGCAGCATGTATGGCTCGGGTCCCCGATGTGAACCCCGAGGGTTCACCTCAAAATTCTGTCACCGTCCTGGCTGCTCAGGACCCAGCCCCAACTTCCTTGACAGTGGCACATCCTCCCCCTTTTTCTTTTAGTTTGAGACGAGGGGGTCAACATTCGGGGTCACCATTTGTCAAAGGAAGGGGACCAGGACATCAGATGGTTTATCACAGGTCCAGTTTATTGAAGAAAGCATCAAACACTTATACAGCAAATAATAAGCTTATGAATATTCTGTAAGCCAAGCAATCTATTGGCTAAACTATACCATCAACTCTTTCTCATTCCTTTAGGCCTACGTTCTTGACTTCTCACGTCTCGCTGTCCATTTCTTTATTACACTCAGCTAGGCCCAAGGACACGCTATCTTGCAGGTGCAGGACATGGAATTAGCCACGGTCTTGTACTTTTCCAGTCTCTAGGCAGCTAAATTCCCAACAGCCCACAGCCAGCCTGGGGCTGCTCACGGGGCTGTTCTGTGCTGAGCATTGGCCTAGGTGAGTTCTTGAGAGAGCCTGGGCAAGGAGCCTGGAGCCCCCAGGCCCGGGGGTGAGGCGTCAGCGCTGCCCCAGCAGTGCCCATGGCCTGTCCCTGCTGCAGCCCTGGCACTGCCACCCCCAGGGCTGCGCCCGGCCCCGAGAGCACTCAGGCCCTGCAGCAATACCAGGGCCACCAGGGCAGCAGGGCAGGGCCACGGCAGCAGCACTGGCAACACCAAGTGCTGCTGCTGCTGGGCACAGCTGCTGGGCCAGCACTGATCTGCCCCAGCTCTGCATACAGACATTGCTGCTGCAGCTCCAGAGAAGGCAACAAAAGGGCATCTCTGCAGAAAACTTTGCTGGGAGATCCTTCAGTTACTTTAAAGCCATCGATAGGCCGGCCCCTCATTGAGACAGTCTGTGACCACAGGGAATGTGGAGAGAAACAAAAGGAGAAATGGCACAAAAAGTGACATTTATTTGTGGATAATATGAAAAAAGTAAAACAAAGGAAAAGAGCCTTCAAATGAAATCAACAAGTAGTAAAAGAGCCTTCAAATGAAATCAACAAGTAGTATCAAAGATGAGTTTTATTACAAGTGTTTTGCAGAAGTTTGTAAACAGTTTAATGTTCCTGAAAGCATTCAGTCATCAGTCTCCACACTGCAGCCCTGAGCTCCTGGTTCCTCAGGCTGTAGATGAGGGGGTTCAGGGCCGGAGTCACCACTGAGTACAGAACTGACACTGTGAGATCCAGGGATGGGGAGGACATGGAGGGGGGCTTCAGGTGAGCAAAGGTGCCAGTGCTGATAAACAGAGAGACCACGGCCAGGTGAAGGAGGCAGGTGGAAAAGGCTTTGTGCCGTCCCTGCTCAGAGGGGATCCTCAGCACGACCCTGAAGATCTGCACATAGGAGAAAACAATGAACACAAAACAACCAAGTCCTAAACAGCCACTAAAAGCAAGAAGTCCATGTTCCCTAAGGAGCCTGGAGTGTGAGCAGGAGAGCTTGAGGATCTGTGGGATTTCACAGAAGAACTGGCCCAGGGCATTGCCCTGGCACAGGGGCAGGGAAAATGTATTGGCTGTGTGCATGAGACCATTGAGAAAGGCACTGGCCCAGGCAGCTGCTGCCATGTGGGCACAAGCTCTGCTGCCCAGGAGGGTCCTGTAGTAGAGGGGTTTGCAGATGGACACGTAGCGGTCATAGCACATGATGGTCAGGAGGAAATACTCTGCTGAGATGAAAAAGACAAGCATAAATAGCTGTGCAGCACATCCTGTGTAGGAGATGTCCCTGGTGTCCCAGAGGGAATTGTGCATGGCTTTGGGGACAGTGGTGCAGATGGAGCCCAGGTCAGTGAGGGCCAGGTTGAGCAGGAAGAAGAATATGGGAAGATGCCCAGCAAGAGTCAGAAGTGCAGGAGCTGCAGCTGCCGCGTGTCTGCCAGTGCCAGCAGGAGGAAGTGCCTGATAGAGCTGCTGTTGGACATTGGCTGTGGCTGCACATGGGGACCTGTTCATGGAGAAAGTACAGTGACAAGTCAGGAGAGGCTGCTTTGAGCCAAACCTGATCCATTACCTGCAAACTGTCACACTGGGACTCACCCACCCTTGTTCCTGCTCTGGGAAAACCTTCACCCAGGTCCCTGCCTGAGCTCCAGTTGTGCTGGCTGAGTGTGCCAGGAGCAGCCAGGCCTGTGCCTGGAGGCTCTCAAGGAGCCATATCTGCCCCACTGCCCTGGGTTTGTGGCCATGGGGCAGAGGGACAAGGCTGGATATTCAGGATTTTTCAAGGGAATCACTCTGAATGCAGAAAGGCTTGGTAGCATCTGCACTCCCAGTTCTATAAGACATGGATGGCAGGAGTTGGTTTTAGGAATTGTTTTCCTACCTCCAAATAGTTTCTGGCTCTGTGAGGTCAGAAATCCCCAGCATTCTTGCTGCACTCAGAGTTTGCCGCTGAGAGATGGGAGAGCCAAAAAAATTCCCTGTGGCTCAGGGAAGGTGAGGGGCTGGATGGGCTTGTTCCCACCTGCCCTGGCTTTGCACCTTAGGCTGCAATCAGAGCACAGTCACACTCCTGGGTCAGCTTGGGATAAACCAGACCGTGCCCAGAGCAGAGGGATCCCTGAATGTCTCACCCTCTCTAAAGGTCTCTGGGCAAGGTCCTGTAACCCCTTGTGCCAAGGACACTCATGGCTCCCTTTGCAAACCCAGCAGCATTTCCTCAGCTGTGGCAGCTCTGCCCTTCCCCGTGGGACATTCAGGGAACTCCCAGAGGCTCTGGCACAGATTTGCACCCAGGAGGGCAGCTCAGAGCTTGGAAGGGCACAGCAAGGAGATCCCTGGCTCTGCCCATGATGGGATCTCAGGGAGGGGGCTCAGCTCATTCCCCTTTCCCACGGACTGCTTTGCCCACAGCCCCACTGGTGCCAGGGAAGCTTGGACACCCCATTCCCATGGACACACCCCTGCCTGGCAGGAATGCCAAGGGCAGAGCCTGACTCAGCTGCTGCAAATGCCAGAGCCTCCCTGAGAGCAGCAGATAACAGTGACAATATCAGGGCAGGGCAGAACCAAGAGAAGATGTTGTAGTGCTGTGCCTGAGAGGGCAGGGCAGAGACAGCCGGGCACTCAGGACAGTGTTCCTGTGCCCAGCTGTGCCTGGCACCTCCCACACACCAACAGTGCCCTCATCCTGCCCCCAGCACTGCTCTCTTCAGCCCCCTCTCCTTCCCTGAGCATCTCCCTGGGCCTGGACATTCCCTCCTCAGGGAGCCTTGTCCCTGCCAGTGCTCATAGAGCCCATCCCAGCCTGTGTGTCCTGGCTGGGGCCCTACAGAAACCTGCCTGTGTGCAGGGCCCTGGCTGGGACGGGCTCTGTGTGCAGCTGGGCAGGGCCAGCTCAGGAGAGCCCTGCTGGGCCCTGCAAAGGTGATGCTGCTGCTGTCCATGGCTGAGGAGTGGCTGAGGGCCCTTTGGGAGGCTCCCAGCAGAGAGACTGACCAGCTTAATTTACAGTTCTGCAGTCCCTGTAAATGTTCAAACATTAGTTGTATGATCCAGTGTGTCCCTTTCATCTCAGAAAGTCCTGGGATTCTGGGATTACAATTCTTGTTCTTCTTCTCTCATCCCCTTGTTTTTTATAATCAAAAGAGAAAAAAAACCCCAAAAACAAAAACAAAAAACCCTTGCAACACTGTTAGAACAGTAAAGTAAAAACCAGACACTTATTGAAAGCTTCCAGGTGTCCCAGTGGGGATGGGGCACACCTGGGCCCTGATTTACACAATTTATTAAGGTTGATTAATAAAGAAAATTTAACAGGAACATCCAATACGAGATTCAGTTACCCCAGTTACACACCCCTGGCTCAATCCATTGGAGAAAGTCCAAGGCTTCTTTGCTTTCAAGTTTTTGTTATGACTGCTCACATTCTGGTCAAAAAACAAAATGTTCTTGTAGGTCCTCTTCCTGATAATAAGACTATACAGGATACTATATGTATGGTATACTATATGTATTCCAGGAATTCATTTAGACAATCAGTTTATTTTTCTAAAATCAAAGAAAAAGCTTAGGGAAAATAATAGAGTTAATACAGGATTATAGTTATAGAAGCATATAATAGTAATAGAGTTAACTAAGAGTTTAATAGACTTAAATAAGGATTATGGATTTATAACTATGTAATAGTAATTTAGAGAGCTACAAATATATGAAAAATGTATAAAATGAAAAAAACTTTTTGTCATCACCCCAACGTTCTCATCCTTCTCCAAGTAGGAAATTGAAAACACTATCAGGAAAGCTCCTGATCTTTACAGCAATCCCAGACTTATCTTCTTTGGGAAGTGTCCGCTGGAGCTGTGCCCAGGCTGGTCTGGAGCTGGGATCAGCCCTGCCCCACCCAGCCCCTCTCAGCAGCAGCCCCTGCCCTGCTCAGGGTGGCTCCTTCCCCCCACAGCTTCTCCCCAGTGCTGGGAGCAGCTCCCCGAGCCGACTGAGAGATGTCCCTGGCAGGCAGCAGAGTCCCTGCCCCAGCACAGCGCCCTGGGCTGCAGGACCCTGCTCTGCAGGACAGCCCCGGGCACCCCTGGCTGTAGCCCCGGATGCTCAGCCCTGCAGCAGAGCCTGGCAACAGGAGCTGCCTTGGGCTGTGCCTTGGCTGGGGCAGCAGGGAAAGCCAGCCCTGCCCCAGGGCCACAGCTCTGCCCTGGAGCAGCTCTGAGAGTCCTCCTGAAAGGTCCTAAAATCTGTGGGATGTGCCAGCTGCAGGAGATCCCTGCAGGAACTGCAGCTTCTCTTCCCACAGCCAGGGAATGACTGTTTCAAACCTGGGATAATTTCTGCTCTAGTGAGCCCTGAGTGAGCTCTGCTCTGTGCTCCCAGCCCAGGCTGAGTTTAACCCCTCTGTGCCCCTGTGCTGTGCCCGGGGTGGCTGCAGGCAGTGCCCCAGCCCTGCTGGGCTGTGCACAGGAGCTGCTCCTGGCCAGAGCTGTCTCTGCAGCGCTGCCCTTGCCAGGAGCTGCCTCTGTGCCAGGAGCCTCTGTGCAGGTTTTTCAAAGGACTTTGGGTTTGGCTTTTGCCTTGGAGTCTCTGAGTGGTTTGTCCAATCATGGCCTCCAATTATCTGCTGTAATTAGTCCCTGGAGAGGCTTTGTCAGTAACAACACTCAGTAGAGCTCATTAATACTTCAGGGTACTTCAGTTATTTTAAGCTACTTGGTGTTTTCCTTTTGATACAGAGTCTGTGAGAGGTTTGTGCAATTATGACCCCAATTATCTGCTTTAACGAGTCCTTTGAGAACTTTATACTGAAACTTAGTGGTGCTCATTAACACTTTAAGGTACTCAAGGTTTTTAAAGCTATTTTAAAGATTTAAGGATACTTTTAGGTACTTTTAAGGATTTTCCTTTCCACACTAAGTCTCTGAGAGGTTTTTGTGCCATCCTGGCCTCCAAATCTCTCCTCCGAAGAGTCCATGAGGAGCCTGTGTTGAGGATGGACATCAGTATGACCCATTCATGCTTTGAGACACTTTGGGTGTTTCCTCTGACTTTTCCTCCTGGAAAGGTTTGTGCCATCTCCTCTCAGGCGATGAGGTCCAGTGCTCAGGTCAAAATGCACCATGGGACTCATCAGGATCAAGCAATTCCTGACAAACCATGGCTCTGCCTTGATTTCGCTCTGGTGTCATGCAGTTCGTCAGGAAGGTTTCCTTTTATGTTTTGGTTCTCCAATTTGAGATTTCTTGGTGAATGCATCAATTATTGTGGTGTGTTCAGTTTTGGCTGATTACCAGTGCACTCACTAGAATATACTTACTCATTTCCTGCTGTGAGATAGGATTAGGAGAAAGGCAAAACAGGCTCAAAACTTTAAAAGGGTATAAAGAAAAATTTATTAATAGCAACTAAAAGAAAGAGTAATAAGAATGTTGGGATCAGCGGGAGAAATGCGGCACGCAATATGAGTGATCAGCAAATATTGAACTTTATTAATAGGCACACATCTTTATGTCAGTGTTAATTAGGCTCATACATATTGCAAAGGCGAGCTCACTATTGGCTAGTAACTTATCAGCCAACTACGCCTACTTCTGCATTCTTGTGGATATTTTATTGAAACTTTTCTTCACATTTCTGCCAAAGATGTTCTTCCCTATCCTGCTGTTGCACCAAGGACAAAATGTCCTTGCCTGTCATTGGACACTGACTACTGACTCCTATAGGGCATGGAGACTGCTCCTGACCAGCACCTGGACATTAGATTCAAGTACAGGAATCTGACAGAATGTATTTCTAACCTGCTGCCTATTAAAATCACCTCAGAAGAGAAAAGATGGATTATATTGTTGAGATAATTCCTATATCAACCCACTGAAATTTGCATGTGGCAGAGAAGCATTTTAGTAGAGGGCAGACCCCTGCCCTCCTGTTAGCTCAATAAAAGGGCTTTTGCAAGGCAATGCATTTGTCTGCTGATTTCTTTGAATTAGGGAGACCCCTCAGGACTGCTGTATCCTGAGGGAACACTGCTGGCCATCCCCTGTGTGCATCTGCAAAAGCTTCAAATCAGCTGCCCCAGCTTCCGGGGCCTCTCTTGGCCAGCACCCTGATGTGGATGCAGGGCTGCTGCCAGGCACTGCTGGGACCCAGTGGGTCAGGACCGGCTGTCTCGTGTCCACGGAGCAGCCCTGACACAGCCAGGGCCATCCCGAAAGCAGACAAATGCTCATGGGTCAGCAGAGAGGAACAAGGAGCACTGGGCTGCTCTCAGGGTGTCTCAGCATGGTGCTCCAGTGGGAGGAGCAGGCTGGCCACCCACATTCAGGGCATCCCCTGGATCAAAAGGATGGGCATTTTGTCCTTTTCATCCCTCCAGCCCATAACCAGGCCTGAACTCTCCTCTTCTGGAGTGGAGTTTTTCCAGTTACAGTCAAATTCCCACCAGTTAAACCATAAAGTTTCCTTCATCGTCTGCTCTTCATTATCTTGTTGATGTGCACAACAGTGGACCAAATATGGCAGGGCCTTAGACACGACTTTGGTCTTGACACACAGGCTCCTTGTCCCACTGCTGGCCTTCAGTGTGCTCAACAGGACTGTTGAACTGCACAGTTCTGTGGAGCTGCACCTTCAGCACAGGGACCTTTCCAGCCTGAGCTGCCCTCGTTCCTCTGGGTCTGTGGGAGAGAATGGCAGCAGGGGCCAGTGTTTCCCAGGGCCCCGGATGTGCTTCAGCTCCACAGGGATGCAGGCAAAGTGAAGAAGCCAAACTGTTTATTAATGGAAGGCAAAGTAAAGGGAGGAGTGGGGAGGGAAGAAAGGGGACAGGCAGGGTCTGGGGGCTGGGGGGAGGCACGGAGTTGTCAACAGGCAGGGAGAAGGCAGGAGCTATGGGAGCTTCCCATAGGCTCAGCTGGGCCAATCATCAGCTGTGCCTGAAGCTCCAGCTGGTCTCTTCTGGTCTCTTCTGGCCTCTCAAGGTGATCTCCTCTTCCATGGTGTTTTTAGGACTTTTAGGAGCAATGGTTCTTCTGAGCCACCAGATAAACGTAGTTCTGCAGATCTCTCAGTGATTCTCTGCTGAACGACTATGTTCATTCGGGAAGGGCTGTCATCTCTTCTCAGGCCTTGAAGGGCTGGAAGAGAGATGAGCAGAGGCACAGTCAGAGCCTGGATCTGCACGTAGCCAAGGAGGCCTTCCTGCCAGGGCCATACCCCCCACCTTTTGCCATGTACAGGAGGCAGCAGGAGACAATGGGATCAGCCAGAAGGTGCTGGCCACAAATGTCCCCTGCACAGGTCCTGTCCCTGAGATCTCTCTGTGCTTGTCCACACAGGGAGTGAAGCCTGTCGCAACCAGGGCAGGACGTGCAGTTCCCCCAGTGGCAGCCCCCGCTGTCAGCCCGCTGCCCGCACTCACCCTCATTGAGGAGCTGGAGCTCTTCCTTCCAGCCCATCGTGACCATCTCGGCCATGCCTGTGAACACAGAGCCTGTCAGGGCCCCAGCGGCACAGCTCCCTGCCAGCGGCGCTGCCGGCGCTGTGCCCACACGGGCTGCTGGCCCGGCAGGGCTCAGCCCGGCCCTTGCCGCACGCTGCCGCCCCAGGGCACGGCTGCCAGAGGGCGGCAGCAGCAATGCCCAGGCCAGGCGGGGCTCCACGGCGCCGGGCCCGGCTGGCGCTGCCGGGGCAGCAGGCGGGGCCGGGGCCGAGCTGCGGCGGGCCGGGGAGGGAGCCCGGGCTCGGGACTCACCGATGATCCTGACGGCCGCCGCTCGCAGGGGCTCCTGTGGGCTATCCAAGTAGCGCAGAGCCCGGCGCAGGTGCTGGGCCGCTCGGCTCCTGTCCTCTGCCAGCTGCAGAGAGCGGCAGGAGGGAAGGGTTGGCGCGGGCTCAGCCCCTGGGCCGGGCGCTGTCTGCGCCCAGCCCCGGCCTCCCCTGCCCGCACAGCCCTAAGGCGCGGCCAGCAGCCTCTGGCCAAGGGCTCCCGAGGGGAGGGGGCAGAGGGCCGGCTGCTGCCCGGGGAGCCGCGGTGCCGCCCCGCAGCCCCGCCGGGCCGGGCCTCCATGGGCACCCGGCTCGGGCCCACGGGAGCCTTGAGAAGAGCCCGCGCGGCCTCTGCCAGCTGCAGCAGCGGGCACAGCTGCCAGCCCGCACACTGAGCACCGCCCTCAGGGACCTTCTCCAGGCTGAGCCTGGGGCTTCCAGGCCCTCCTTACCAGGACCTCGGTGAACTCTGACAGCTGCCCCTTCTTCACCAGCTGCTTGAGCTTCCTCCTCTTCAGGAACCTTGCCACACGAAGCAGCGTTTCCCAAGAGGCCTGGAGGGCAGCAGAGACCCAGAGATGGCCCCACAGGCCAAGGCAGAGGAACCACATCCCTGTGCCAAGGCCTGCAGGAGGCTGCAGTCCATGAGGTGCCAGGGCAGGAGGCAGCCAAGCCCCCTCCCCGAGATCCACCTGCATCACACAAAACCTCACCTTTGCCACACACTGGTTCTCATCATGGCAGTGGAAGAAGAGTGGAAGGAGGCTTTGGCTCAAAATCTTCGCAAGGGGCTTTCTTCCCTCATCCACTACCAAGTCCATCACCCTGAAGAAGAGCTGAAGGGAGAGCACTTGCACATAGCTGTTGTCCTGGAGGAATGGAAGAGGATGAGGCCTTTAGACCAATTACTCCAGGCTCACGTAGGCAAAGTTTCTGGGCAGCAGCCAGTGCCTGCAGCTGGGGACACAGAGCCTTACATGGTCAAAGAGCAGCAGCAGTGCCTCAGCCAGCTTTGGGGCAGTAGTGCTGGATACCAGGATGTCTGCCTGGAGCACATTTGTGAACACATGGATGGACATGCTGACCACCTCTCCATCGGCATCACCCAGCAGCTCCAGAAGGCTCCGAGACAGACTGCACAGTCTGCTGGCCTGTGTGGAACACAAGGCTGTGCTGCAAAGCCATGGACGGCTGCACCGCCAGCACCGCCCTGGCACTGCAAGCCCACCCTGCTGCTGCAGGGCCCACAGGCCAAAGGCCTGACGCAAAGCACTGGGGCAGGTGAGGCAGGAGAGATGGGAGCAGCTGCCTCAGCTCCTGAAGCCCTGCACACCCAAGGGGCTGCTTTCCCCAGCGCAGCTTCCGCCACAGCCCCCTTCTCACCATCGAGGGATCCTTGCTGAGACCCACGAGGCCTCTGAGCGCCATGCGACGCTGCTCCCTGCACTCCATCTGCAGGCAACTTGACATGATCTTCACAAGAGTGTGAGCACATTTCCTCAAGTCCAGGCACTCAAGGACCTGAAAGGCACAGGGCAGTGACAGGGGAGCCATCCAGCAGGAGCCCAGAAGCGCATAGGGCCGGGCCCAGGCAGCAGCACAGGGCGTGGGCACCGTCCCAGGCAGCTGTGGCTGTGAGAGGGCACAGAGCTGGGAGGCAGCTCAGCGAGGCAGCACTGGCCACCAGGCTCACCTCCACAAGGAATGCCAGCAAGGGCAGATCCCACCTTGGCTTTTCACTGCTGAGCAGCAGGAGAAGGCGATATGCGACATGGGAACACAGGGGGGTCAAGTCATAACGCATCTCCCTGGCATGGGGAAAAAAGGAGACCCTGAGCTGGGGGGAAAACCTCTCCCAGGACTGACTCAGAGAGGTCTGGTCTTTCCCCAGCATCCCTGGAGGGGATGTGGGTGCTCTGGGAAGTGGCCCCTTCTGGGCACTCTCCTCTCCCAGCCTTTTTCAGGCTCCTTGGCCATCCCTCAGTGATGAGGCTCTGTGGCCCATGACCACAGGGACTGTGTGGAGCACAGGGCACAAATGCCAGGGGCAATGGGGAGAAGGGGGTCTCACCTGGCCAGCAGACCCATAGCATAGTGCTGGGTGTCAGCAAACAGCAGCGTGTCCCAGCCACACTTGCGCTCCATAGACATCACCACATGGTCACACTGCAGCATGTAGAGCAGAACCTTCATGGCCCGCACTGCAAACCTGTGTGCAGAGCAAAGGCCAGGTCACACTGGGAGCACTGGCACTGGCCACAAGGGCATGGGAAGGACAGGAGGACTGGGACCTGTTAAGCTTGATGGGAAGGCAGTGTTCCTCCTGGCATGCTCTCCAGAAGGTATCAACTTCCTCTGGTGGCATCTGCTGTGTAGTGATGACAATATGGAAGAGCAGTGCCACAAACAGTTGCTCAGAATAAGGGATCATGGCCTTTTTGCACTCAGGCACCTGGACAGTCACCCAGATCACCAGAGTTGCCTGCAAAAGAAGCAGCCCAAGACAGTGCTCAGTGCCAAGGCGTCCATGGGGCAGGGCCCAAGGGCAGATACAGGAGGAGCAGCAGGCTTGGTGCCTCCTGAGCCTGCCCCTAGCCCAGGTTTCAGCCCAGTGACTCCGGCACCGAGAGGACTGAGAGCTACTGGAGAGGCGACCTGGGGGTGAGCATGGGCCCAGAAACTCACAGCCAGGGCAAAAACATCCCTGTCGTCCCCATCAGATGTGCATGCGCTGTGCAGTGGCCAATCCTCCATTACACGAATCAGTGTTGGCAGCACTTTCTCCATTGTTACTTGTGAGAAGCCAATGGTTCTCCATATGATTGCAGCAGCTCTGTGGGATCAGATCTCTGTGTCAGGGGCATCTCAGTCACAGTACATTGCCCTGTGCAGCTGTGGGAATGCAGATGAAAGAGCCCCAGTGCCCTGAGGGGCAGGGGGGGAGCATTGGCAGCAGGCTTGGGAAACAGAAGGGCCCCAGGGTCCTGGACCTCTGTGCCTGTCTGGCAGAGCCCATAGCACAGGCTGTGCAGGGCCATGGGCCTTAAAGGCTGGTGAGCCCTGAGCTCTCCAAGCACCTGGGCCCCGTACCTGTCACATGTTGGGGCACAGCGCAGGAGGGTCAGCACCACGTCAGCAGGGTGTTCTTCAGCCAGCCTCACAATGTCCCTTTGCAGCCTGGCATCCGCAGTGCCCTGGGACAGTAGAGTGAGGTGGATGTTTCTTATGATTGCTGGCACCTGGAGGAGACATGGGGTAGATTTTTGAGTGCTGTCCTTGGGAGCAACTTCCCCAGCTTCCCCCAAGAAGTGCTTCCCTTCCCGCCACACTGTGCTGGCCTCAAAGGCTGAGGGGGCCCAGTGACCATGGCTTGAGGGGACACACAATCCTGGCAAACCTCCAGGCCTGGCCCCAGGCTGCTTACCTGCTGCTGAGAAGGAACAGCACTCTCCTCAAAAAAATCCTTAGTGGGAGCATGAATCCCAGTGAGAGTGGGCCTGGTGCCAGTATTTGAGATGCCTTCAGTCTCTGCAGTGTTGGTGTTTATGATGGCCACATCCTCAGTCACTTCCTTGTGGGCCTTTGCCCTGTCCTCATTCATTGCAGCCTCAGAGTTTTGTGAGCGCTCAGCCGAATCTGGGCTGACATCAGGCTCTGCCTGGAGCTCGGTCAGCCCCGAGTCAGGCTGGGCTGTGCCCTCAGCTGCTGTGGTGCTGCTCTTTCTACGTGGTCGGATGTGCAGGAATTTCCGGAACCTCTGCAGGAGAATAAAGGGCAGGGAAGCCAGGGATGCTCCGTGGCATGCTCCAAGCGTGGTGCTGGGCTGAGCAGGGACAGCAGGCCCAGCCCAGGTGGGGGTGGCTGCAGGTACCTTCAGGGTTTGGCGCAAGCAGCCACGGCTGGACTTCTGCTCTTGTGTCTTGTCCAGGGCTGCATCTGGCAAAGAGCGAGCGCAGCCAGAGATGAGGGGCTGCGGGAGAGCCTGGAGAAGACAGCCCAGCCCTGCGCTCCCAGGCAGGGAGAGCTCCAGCATGACCCAGGGGATAGAGAATGGCCATTGTGGGGTGTCTGTCCTGCCCCTGTTTCATCCTGTCCATGGGCATTTCCCCAGGGGATGAGATGGGATGGGATGGGATGGGATGGGATGGGATGGAATGGGATGGGGCCAAGCTGGCTGTACCCATCAGCCCTGTGGCCCAGCTCTGCTACTCACCATCCTGCAGTGTCTGGATATGCTCTGGATCTTCAGGCTGTTGTGCTGGGGCAGCTCCAGGGCTTCTCTTTTTTTTCCCCCTGAACACTTTCAACAAGCCGGGGAATCTGGCTGCCATGGCAGAGTGTGTTCTTGAGGGCGCCTTAAAAAGAGATGCCTCAGGATATTGCCAAGTCAACAACTGCAGTTGTGCCCTCAAGGCACCTGCAACAGGGAAGCCTCAGGAAGGCTGCAGGACAGGAAGCCCTGCACTCTGGTCTTGAGGGCACCTGCCACAATGACAGGAGGCTCCTCCTAAGTGATTCAGGTGACCAAATCCCACAGTCGATGGCACTGGCCGCAGGAATGGCAGATGTCTCAGAAAAGCTCCAAGTCACAGAGTCCCGCAGTCTGGCCTCAAGCTCAGCTGCAGGAATAACGCTGCGGAAAAGCTCTGGGAGAGACAGAAACGAGTGTGCTGTGTGGGGGCTCCTCACAGCACTGCTCTGTCCTGTTCTGTCCCGTTGCCTGTTCTGAGCACCCGGGCAAGCTTCTATTTCCCACGTGTCACAAAGGTCCCTTGGACACCGGGTTCCATTCCAGGCAACGGTGACTGTGCTGCAGCTTACCACCCAGGGCCGTTGCACAAACTGCCACCTGCCCTGAGGCTGCCCCCAGCCCAGCCAAAGTGGCCCAGGCTGGAAGGAATCCCTGGGCCCAGGTGTCTAAGGCAGCCCCACAGGATCTCTTGGAACTGCTCGAAACATCAGCAAAAGCTGCCCTGCTCTGTGAGCTCAGGGCATTTAAGAATCCTCACTTCAGGAAAGCTTTCCTTCCCATTGCTCAACTCAAGTAGTTCCAAAATTTGCAAACTTCTCCAATTAATAGCCATGGCTAGAGAATGGGAATGGTTTGGAAGTTTGTTCCCATCTCAAAGCAGCAACTCATTTGCCTTAACATCATCCGCTGGAAGTCACTTTACAAAACATAACACTACACAGAGCCAAAAAGAAGGCCATTCTTTGATTTGCAAGTGGTTTTTGAAGAAGGGATTATAATCTCCTAATTCTCTTAAGGACTAAAAACTGTCAAGGAGTGAAAGACTACTCAGTGTTACAAGAGTAACCAGAACAAATGAGTAGATGGCAAAAGGGCTAATCCTCCCCCAGTACAGATATCTAAGTGGCCAATAAAGTACAACTCTCCCTTCTTGTTCCCTGCAGGAGAAACAGCACCAGTAAAAATAATGGTCACAGATATTCTTTCTGCCCTCCATAACCAAAGCTGTGCTAAAGCACAGATTCTGCCTTCAAACTGACTCAAATTCCAGGCCAGACCTCTCACCTTCCAGACAACTCCTTCCCCAACACGCCCCCCAACAACCACCCCTAAACGCCCCCACAGAAGCCCTCAACACCCCACCAGGAGCCCCAGCTGTGCCCGTCCCTCCGCAGAGCTTTCCCAGCCTCCAGCAGAGCCCTTGGTTCCCTGCACGTGCCGTGGGATGGCACTCAGGAGGATCTGCTCCAAGGCCTTCCCTGGCTTGGAGCAAAGCCAGGCTGCCAGGCCTGTGGTTCCTGGATCATCCTTCCCAGCGAGCCTTCCTGTGCACGGCTGCTCCATGGGCACATCTGCACTCAGCTTGGACTTCTCCACTCAACCAGGGCTGCTGAGAAAGGATCCAGAGCAGCCTGGCAAGCTGTTTCTCCAGATCCCTCTTCACTCTTGGGGGAGCTAGAACATCCCACAGGAAAGCAACTGGTGCCACAAGGAGTGGGTGGCATCAGGCAGCTCAGGACTGATGAGATGCCCCTCAGGACTGCTGAACCCTGAGGGAACACTGCTGGCTGTCCCCTGTGTGTATCTGTAAAAGCTTCAAATCAGCTGCCTCAGCTTCCGGGGCCTCTTTTGGCCAGCATCCTGACGTGGCTGCAGGGCTGCTGCCAGGCACTGCTGGGACCCAGCAGGTCAGGACCGGCTGTCTCGTGTCCACGGAGCAGCCCTGACACAGCCAGGGCCATCCCGAAAGCCGACAAATGCTCACAGGTCAGCAGAGAGGAACAAGGAGCACTGGGCTGCTCTCAGGGTGTCTCAGCTGGGCTCAGTCCCCCACATGTCCCCATTTTAAGGTTGGCTGATGCCCAGCTGCCAGAAAGGTGTGCCTTGTTCTCTCCAAGTCACACGGGGAGACCCTATGAGCAGGACATTTTGGGAGGCCTTTTCTGAGGGCAGGGACACACCAAGGTCAGCCAAGACTCTCCACGCTGCCTATCCCACACATCCCAGCTCTGTGCTGACCCTGGGCCACAGCAGCTCCCACCAAGCAGGAGGCAAATGCATATTGCCAAGAGTTGAAACACAGCAGTCAGGAAAGATGTGAAAGGTGTGTGTGTAAAGGCCTTTTAATTCACAGCTCTCACAGCGAGCTTTGGGGCTCATGGCTGGACAGAGATGCTCCTGCTCACACCTCTGTCTAAAGGGGGTAACACTACCTGCTGCAGGTGCTTGGGTTGATTTCCACAGGTCCAGGCATGTTGTGGTGTGTTGCAATGTCCTGTTTTAAACTTCCGGTCCCTTCCCAGGTGTGCCTACACCTTCTCCCTTCCCCCTCGCCCCTCGCTGAGTGTGCCCTGTCAATCAGGCTAACATACCAGCAAGGCGTCGTGTGATTGGTCCCTCAGGCCTGGGGGACATTGGCCTGTATAGGTGTCCCTAGTCCCTTGAGACCCTGCCCCTTCACCTGGTTGGTGGCTCACCTGTCCCCTCCCCTTCCCCTGCCCTGAGCTTAAAAGGTTAATGAGACCATGCGGCCTCCATTCTGTTGGAGGAATTGCCCCGGCTCAGACCTCTGTACCTGTGGAATAAACATCTGGATATAACCCTCCAGCAGAATCCACTCCTTCCTTCTCTTCACCATCGCCAGAAGCTCTCTCTCCTGAGGTAAACGGAGTCCTGACAAGCCTGGACTTGCGTCTGTACCCCGCAGCACTCTCCAGCAGCCAAGGTATCTCTAGGGTAAAGCACCACAGTGCTGCCTTTGGCCCAGCAGCGAGGGTCAGAACTGGCCCAGGCACCATCTACCTGGTTATATTGGGATTAATATTCCAATACAGGCAGATGCCAAACCTGCTCCTCACTGCCTTCTCCATGCCCCTCTGCCAAGTGCAATGGGCCTCATGGACTGAAAGGAGCAGAGAGAGCCAAAGGGGGACACTCGCACCTGCCTCGCTGGGAGCTCTCTTGGGAGGCACTTTCTTTGAGAAGCAAGCCCCTTTCCTCCAAAGGTGTTTCCCCAAATGTGCAGCTTTCCTGGGGAACACCAACACACCCTTAAGAAACACTGGCAAGGCTGAATGACTTCAGGTCCTTTCAGGACAGGCACTCCAGCTCTAGCTCCTGTTCCCTCAAGTGAGTTTCCAGGGGCAGGTTCAGATGTGCAGCCCCAGGCCCTCTACAAACACAAGCTGCCTGCTGCCTCTTCACCTGCCTCAGCTCCTGCCTGCGCTCACAGCACCAAAACCAGGCTTTTCCTGGCCAGGGACCAGAGCCCTGTTCCTGCAGGACGCTCTTGCCAGCACCTTCCAGGACTCTGTGCTGTGCACACAGCGCTTTTCGTGCCTGCTCCCAACAGGCTTTGGAACACAGAGCACAACTTGGCTGGCTCTGCCACCAGCACAGCCCAAACACAGGCGGAGGAAGAAGCAGCAGGGGCTGTTTTGTGGCCATGCCCCAGAGAGACTGGAAGGGTGCCCTCCCTCTGCTCTCCCTTGGTTGGCTTTCTGACTGGCTCTGAGCCTGGGGCTGCCATTCCTCACTTGTGGGGAGCAGAAGCACAGCCGGGATCCCGGCACTGCCTGACAGCGCTCCGGGCACCGGCTGTCGCAGTGAGGGTGGCTGTGACAAACCTTTGGGTCCCCTGACTTCAGGGTGAACGTGGTGCAAAATAGGAGAGAAGGAGGGGGAACCATGGAGTGCCCAGCAAGGAAATGACCTTTAATGGGAAATAAAAATGGGAACTCTGCTCAGGAATAGAACACAACATAGGGAGAAGCTCCAAGGGCCAGAAATAAGGAAGAGATAACAGTATATAGTCTTGGAGATTAACATTCTAGAAACCATACTATATATGGAACACATGTAACCAGTAGGGGAGTGGAACTTGGACTAATTAACATAACTACTCCAAAGGCTCTTAGGAGGCGATCTGAGGCTTGCGCTGATTTAGATGAGTGGTTCCCAGACCTTGAAGATCAGGCTTGGTTTGTTTAGTGTGAAGTCAGCTGACCCTATGTCTTAGTTGGGTTGACTCCCACATGTTAGTCTTTTCTTGTAAAGCTAGAAATAAAAGTGAGGGAATCTTGTAGAATTCCATAGACACTGCATTTCTTGCAGTTAGGAGAAAAAATGGAACTTTATGGTCTCATTTTTAAATGGAACACTTCTGAAAAAGATCCTTTGTTAATCACACAGTGGGTTTTTCTTCCTTATAGGTCTCCAAAAATCAATTTTTACAACCATGGAGATGACAGCTGAAATCATAGTTAGAGCCAGAACGAGATTGCTAACTATGGCAGGCCAAGATTTTGTAATTATTTATTTACCTGTGAAAAGGATTGATTGGGCTTTGCAAAATTTAGACTTGCAAATTACATCGCTAAATTATTCAGGTGTTTGTTCTATTCATTACCCAGGCCACAAATTGTTACAAGCTAAATTAAGTTTTGGAGAAAAACCCATGCTAAGTGAAGAGCCTTTAAGTGCTATAACTCTCCTCACTGATGGAGCAGGGAAAACACAGAAATCAGTAATACTATGGCAAAATCAAACAACCAAAACATGGGAGTCAGATGTTCCAACAATAGAGGGCTCTCCTCAGATTGTTGAACTGGCTGCAGTAGTTTAGAGCGTTTCAGCTCTTTTCAGAGCTTTTGAATTTAATTACAGATTTATCTTGTGTTGCTAGTATTGTTAAAAGAAGAGAAGGATTGGTTTTAAAGGATGTTACAAATGATATTGTTGGCTTTCATGTCTTTCTACAATTTTGACACTCAGAACTAACCAATATTTTGTCTCTCATATCAGGGCTCATTCCTCGCTTCCAAGATTCATGGCAGAAGGAAATGTGAGAGCCGACAAACTGACAGTGGTTTTTTCAAACACTTTGCCAAACATTTTGAACAAGCAAAACTGAGTCATGCTTTTTTCCAACCAAATGCACAAGCACTGGTGCCAATGTTTGGCACAAGCATGATCAGCACAGATCAAAACTGCACCTTCTGGCAGCTGCAAAGGCACATGAGAGGCACAGACATCAGGAATTTTCAATCTTGCCATTTACCTTCCAAATTCTCATGGAATAACGGCATTCCAGGCATTGGGAATTTTGAATGCTCCAGCTGCTTTCCCCAATTCCCATGGAATTGGCTTTCTGACCATGAGGAATTCTGAATCCTCCAGCTCTCCCTCCAGATTCCCATGGAATAGTGGCATTCTAGGCATCAAACCCTGCAGTTCTCCTCGAAAAGTCCCCCCAAAACTATGGAACAATGGCATTCCAGGCATTGGAAATTTTGAATGCTCCAGCTCCCTCTGAAATGCCCATGGAATAATGGCATTCAAACTGTGGGGAATTTCAATTCCTCCAACTCCTCTCCCAAATTCCCACCAAATTCCCATGGAATAACAGCATTCTGGGTGTCAGGAATTTCAACTCCTCCCATTCCCCTCCCAAATTCCCATGGATTAAGAGCATTCTGGGCGTCAGGAAGTTTGAATTCTCCCGCTCCAATGTCATATTCCTACCAAAACTGGAGAGTGGAATGACTGCGTTCTGGGCACAGGAATTCCAAATCCTCCAGCTCCCCTCCCAAATTCACATGGAAAAACGTCATTCTGGCCATCAGGAAGTTTTAATCCTTCAGTTTCCTTCCCAAATTCCCATGAAATAATTGCATTCCAGGCATTGGAAATTTAAATCCTCCAGTTCCCATCCGAAATTTCCCCCAAACTATGGAATAACTGCCTTCTGGACATTGGGAATTTTGAATCCTGCAGGTCCCATCCCAAATTCCCATGAAATAATGGCATTCGGGGCATAGGGAATTTGGAATCCTTCAGTTCCCCTCCCAAATTCCCAACGAATAAGAGCACTCTGGGTGTTGGGAATTTAGAATGCTCCAGTTCTCCTCCCAGATTCCCACCAAAACTATGGAATAACTGCATTCTGGGCATCGGGAATTTCGAATGCTTCAGCTCCCTTCCCAAATTCCCCATGGAACTCCCATGGAATACTGGCATTTCGGATGTTGGGAATTTGGAATCCTGCAGCTCCCCTCCAATATTCCTAAGGAATGAAAGTATTCCAGGCATTTAGAATCTTTCAGTTCCCCTCTGAAATTCCCATCAAATTCCCGTGGATTTCTCACCCTAGTTTACTGTTGCTACTGTGAGTCCAGAAAAGGTGTCAGGAGAAACATGGACATATTTAAAAGTCCCAAAGCTCGAAAAGTGTGTTACATCTGTTTGCCAGATGTCATTAGGTTTCAACGCTTGTGAGTTTGTACCTAACATTTGTGGCAAAGAAAGAGTCTGCTGACACTGTGAGCAAGGATTCACCACATCCCGTGCTTGGGGCAAAGTCAGATGGAATTGTTTTCCCAGTGCTCGGGCATTTTGATGGTAGACATCATGAGAAAGCTTGGCCTGCCCTGACTTTTGTGGTATAGTGACTGTCATGGCGAGGGCATCTGCCTTCACATCACCTTCCAGTGCAGGTCCAGGCAGAGGGGTGTGTGATCTAAAGTGCAGAAGGTTGTGTTGCTGAGACCTGTGAAGTGAAAAGCTGTACAGAGAGGTTAATAACAGAAAAAGAACTTTGTTAGAGACTTCCTTCAGGAATGAGTGCTGAATTCTCTCAGTGATTCCTGTAACATAAAGAGAATCACAAACAATGTTAATACAGCCTGGGGACATTGCAGGGCTGGGCAATGTTTACAGCTCAGGGCATTCCCAGCATCTTCCTGGGGGTCATTCCCAGGGATATCCCCGGGACAGCCCACAGACATTTTGAGGACATCCCTGGGACATCCCGAGGGATTCCTGGGGACATTCCCAGAGCCATTCCTGGAAACATTCCTGGGGAAATCCTGGGGCATTCCCTGGATCAGTAAAATCAGGATCAGGAACAACAGGATCCAGAAAATCAAGATCAGGAAAAGTGGGATTGGGAAAATCGGGATTGAGAAAATTTGGACCAGAAAAGTGGGATCGGGGGAAATGGGGTCAGGGAAAGCAGGGTCAGGAAAAGTGGGATCAGAAAATTTGGGATTGGGAAGATCGAGATTGGGAAATTTGGGATGGGGAAAATCGGGCTCAGGAAATTCGAGACCAGGAATAGCGGGATTGGGAAAATTTGGGATCGGGAAATTTGGGATCAGGAAATTCGGGTTTGGGAAATTGGGGCTCAGGGAATCAGGACATGCCCACAAAAGCCACATCCTTGTGGGATTTGAGGATCCACAGCCGATCCGTGAGCTGCTGTGGAGGCTGAGCCTCCTCCTGGATCCGCTGGAATTCCTCGGTGCTGATGATGAGCAAGGCTGGGGGTCGATCCCTGGGAATTCTTGGGGACATGGACCAGGATCAGGGGAAAAATATCCCAGATTTTGGGGGAAAAATGTTCAAATTTTGGGGAAAAATATCCTGAATTTTGGGGAAAATATCCCCGATTTTGGAGGGAAAAACCACCAGATTTTAAGCAAAAAAATCCTGTTTTTTTTTTTTTTTTTAATATCCTAAATTTTGGAGGAAAATCTTTTCAATGAAAAAATCCTGAATTTTGGGGGAAAAATCCTGAATTTTCAGTCAAAGAATCAAGAATTTTGTGGCAAAAAGTCGTGAATTTGGGGGAGAAAAATTGCAGATGCTGGGGGAAAAATGTTGGGTTTTGGGAGCCTCACATGAGCTCCTGGATCAGGTCTTTGATGATGACTTGGATGGTTTTGGGGTTTATCCCGGAGCGAGGGCAGTTCTCCAGGGGTGACGGTGACATTGGTGAAATCATGGAGCAGCATGATGGGGCTGGAGCGACCCTTGGGCTGCAGGAAAGGATGGGGTGAGGCTCCCAAATCCCCCCCAAATTCTCCCAAAATCCCACGAAAAACTCCCATAAAAATGGCCTCCAAAATACCATAAAAATACTCAGAAAATCCACCAAAATCAACCCAAAATCAACCCAAAATGTCCCCAAACTCCTCAAAATCCTTATGCCCAAATATACCCAAAATTCCCCCAAATCATCCCTAAAGCCCCCAAAATCTTCTAAATCACCCCAATATCCTCCAAATTCTGCACAAAATATCCAAATATCCTCTAAATCCCACAAATCACCCCAAACTCTCAAAAATCTGCCCAAAATCACCCCAAATCTCACCAGACTTCTCTAAAATCACCTCTGAATCACCCCAAAATCCCTTAAAATCCCCCCAAAACCCCCTTAATTTCCCCACCCTACAAAAATACCCCAAATGGCCCCTAAATAATCCCAAATCACCTCAAAATGCCCTCCAAATCCCCCAAATCACCCTAAAATCTCCCTCCCAAAATGCCTCCGGTGCCCAGATCCCCCCTCCCCAGCCCTGCCTGCTTCCCCTCCCGGTGCCCCCTCGGTGCCCGACCCCGCACCCGGCGCTCCCCGGGCGGGCTCCGAGCCCCGGAGCTCCTGCGGAGCCTCCGCCGAGCCCGGGGGGGACGGGAGGGACCGGGGGCGACGAGGGGGACCGAGGTGTCCCCAGGAGCGTTTTGGGGGACAAGGGACCCGCTGGGGTTGGGGACCCGGGACCCCGGGGTGTCCCTGGGATGGAGGGAGGCGGTTCCCGGGCAGGGGCGGCTGTCGCGTGTCGCCATTGGCTGATACGAATGTCGCGATTGTCGCCAGGCCCGGCCGTGGGCAGCAGCAGCGGCTGTCGCGAGAGGTCCCCAACGGCCCCCAGCGCGAGCGGCGCTGTTCCCAACGTCCCGAACAGCCCCGGAGCCGCGGGGGGATGAGGGATCGGGGGTTCCTGGAATGGACCGGGTGAGACCCCAAAATCCCCCCTCGGGACACACCGACACCGTCCGTCCCCGCAGCCCGGGACAGTCCCGGCTCTCGCAGTGCGATGGCAGCCGCGACCGGCGACAGTGACCCGAGGCCGGGACTCCGCTCCCGCAGCACCGGGGACTCCTCCCCAGGGTCCCCGGTCTCCTCCGCCCTCTCGGTGCCCCCGGCCGGGGCTCCGCAGCAGCTCCGGGGCTCAGACGCCGCTCGAGGAGCGCCGGGTGCGGGGTTTGGGCACCGGGCGGGGATGGGCTGAGCTGGGGTGGGCCCGAGGGGCTCGGCAGCTGCCGGATCGGTGCCCGAGGTAACGGGGCGGCGCCGCCACAGATGCCCGAGCCCTTGGCCAGTGTCACCGAGAGGGAACAAACTGGGAGCGGCAGCTCCTTCCCCGTTGTGGGGCAGCTGAGAGGAAACCAGTTTGGAAATGCAGCAATTGATCATTTTGTTCCTGTCCCCAACGGACTGAGGGACCCCCAAAAATCCTGCAAATCCCACAAGGATCTGCTCAATAACCTGACCGGGACCCTGCTCAATCCCGAGCTGGCCAGGCAGAGACGAACAAACAAAAACCATTTCTCCCAATTTAATCACAAAGCTGCATTTTGGGTCCAATAAGAGGGACAGGGGTGCTGTGCCCCCTGGCATTGGGGGAGGGAATGGGGAGCCCCTGGGTACTGGGAGCAGTGGGAGCAATGGAACTGGTACTGGGAGCTCTGGGAAGCTCCGCATGGGACCCCACTCGTTGCCACTCCCTGGGCACAGGAGCACAGGATCCCGAGGGGAGCACACGAGGAGTGCCCTGGGGCAGGGACCCCCAGTGTCCCCAGTGCCCCCAGTGTCCCCAGTGTCCCCAGTGCTCCCAATTCTGCCAATGCCCCCAGTGTCACAGCACATCATCGTAGTCACCGGGGTCCCCCTGTCCCTCATAGGGTCCTGACAGCTCTGTGTTGGTGACTTGTGGATCCCAAGGTGGGGCAGGGCTGGGGGACACCTGTGGGGACCCTGAGAGTGACACCAATTGTGGGGACCTGGGTGGGGCTGACACCCGTGGGTGATGTGACCTTGTCCCCCCCGAATTCTCCCACTGCCCAGTCGGTGCCCATGGCGTGGGTGTTGAGCACGGTCCCCTCCTCCAGGGGGGATCCTGTGGGGATAAGGGGGGGTCTCAGTAGTCTGGGAGGCGGAAAGCCCGAGCCGCCCACTCACCTGTCCTGGAGATTCCTGGTTTCTGCAAGGGAAAGGGGAGGGCGTGACTGAGGGGACACCGGGACCCCTGAACCTTCCTGGGACCTCAGAGTTCCACCCACACACGGGACCCCCAAATCCCCACTGCAGCCCTGATTCCCACCATATACCTGATTCTCCCAGGACACTCATCACTCCTGAGACCTCTAGAACTTCTGCATCCCCATAGTGCCCCCAGTCCCCCTGGTGCCCCCAACCCTCTGAGCCCCCAGAACCCCAAGCATGGCAGAGAGGGGGACCCCCAAACTCCCACAGGACCCACAAAGATCCTCCAACATCCCTGCACAGCTCTCTAGGAGCTCTCCAAACCCTCCAGGAACTCCCAATGCCACCGCAATATTCCTCAAAGCCCATCTGGGGATGTCCCGGGAGCAAAACTAAGACTCTCCAAATTCCCCCCAGATCCCCCAAGACGCCCAGCCGAGGTAACTGCAGGCTCAGTGTCCCCCAGCTCAGGCGCCCTGGGTGCTGCTGATCTCTGTCCCCACTCTGGGGGCTCCTCCTCACTCCAGGACCCCAATCCCCCCTCCAATGTCACCCACCCTGGTGGTGCCACCAGTGACAGCCCTCGATGACAGCCAGGAGAAGGAGCAGGAACAAGAGGGTCCTGCCGACATTCACAGCCACTGCTGGGGACAGAGGGGGACACACCAGGGTCCCTACAGGAACTACAGGGGCCTGGAACAACCCAGCAACCCTGTCTGAGCCCACCTGTGACCCAGGGTGAGCAAGGTGTCACCTCCAGGGCCAGTTCAGGGCTGAGTGCCCGGAACACAGGGTGCCCGTCCTGTCCCAGCTGGCTGGTGGCCACGCACTGGTAGGTGCCCGAATGTCCCACATCAACAGCCCTGAGCTCCAGGAGGGGACCTTGGGCCACCTCCTGCCCATTGTGCAGCCAGGTGAAGGTGACAGGGGCTGACCCCACCTGCACCGAGCTGTGCAGGGTCACGTTGTCACCTGCGTGTACCTTGTGTGACAGGGGACCAGGGGTGATGGTGGCATTGGCCATGGGCACTGTGGGGACAGAGATAGGGCTGGCACTGGGCCAGGTGGGATGGAAGTGCCATGGGTTGGTCACCCCAGCTTAAAGGTCTCACTCACCCAGGACTGTGACATTCAGGGCGTCACTCTCAGCCACGCTGTCCCCGTCGCTAACCCAGCACCAGTACTGGCTGCTGTCATTGACCCCAACGTGGTGCAGCTCCAGGCGGGGGCCGGTGCCCAGCGGTGCCCCTGAGTCCTCCAGGTTCCAAGAGAAGGACAGGGGACCTGTCCCCGCAGCCACTGCGCAGCTCAGCACCAGGCTGTCCCCGAGTGCCACCTGTCCCCGGGGGGCTGTGCTGACAGGGCACCCCTGAGAATGCGACCCCTGCAGGGGAACACAGGAGGGATTGGGGACCCAGGAGGGGTGGAGGACATGGGAGGGGAAAGAGGGGGATTAGAGGGGAGCAGAGAGGATCCCAGTGAGCACAAGGGGACCCTGGGAGGCATGTTGGGATCTGGGCACAATGGCGAGACCCTGTGGAAATAGGGAGAGATCCAGGCAGGGATGGGAAACCAGACAAGAGACTGAGGAGACTCAGGGAATGATTTGGGATTTAGAGATGGGGAGGAGGACCCAGGGAAGGAAGGGAAACCAGAGGGTGGAGCAGGGACCTTGGAAAAGGTGGGGAATCCAGGGAGGGATGGGGAGGACAAAGAGAGGGATGAGGGATCTGCAGGAGGAACTGGGCAGTCCTGGGGGAAACCAAGAGGGACTTGGGAAATTTTGGGTGAGCCAGGGAAGAGTAAAGGGAGGGATGAAGGTTTCTGGCAGAGAGGGCAAAGCGTCGGAGGATGTTGGGCTTCCCTGTCCCCATCCCTGAACTCACTGTGCACTGTCAGTGTCACAGGCTCCAACTCACTCCAGTGTGACACCCCATAACCTTTGCAGGTGCAGCAGCCGCTGTGGTGCAGCTGCAGGGGGGACAGGGACAGCTCGGTCCTGTCATGGGGCCCCTTCAGATGCTTCTGATCATGGTAGAAGTACACGTGCGTGAGCCGTTTGTTCTGCCAGCCCCGGCAGCGCAGTGTCACTGTGCTGCCCTCCAGCAGCGCCCATGCTGGCACCTGCAGCACCAGCCAGTCACACCAGCCAGTCTGGGAGACAGAGGGGTCCTGTCACACCAGTGGCATCAGGAGGATCATGATGGCACCGGGAGGAACCAGGAGCCAGCCATTGTGAGAGACAAGTCTCCTCATTCTGGGAAGCTCTTGGATGTCTTCAGAGCAGAGGACAGGCTCTGGTCACCCATGGAGCAGAGCCCACCCAGAGCCCTTGGGGCCACTGTGGGTGCCAGGCTGGGGGAACGCAAACCCCTGTCACCGTCTGAGACTGTCATGGGGAGGCTGAGCCCGGTGCTGGGTCTCTCACATGTGTAGGTGCCACTTTCGGTGATAGTGAGGTGGTCTTGTCCCTCCTGCCACAAGTGCCACTCCTCCTTGTACCAGGTGGTGGGACTGGCGGTCCCCAAGCCCTGGCAGGTCAGTGTCACCCGGTCCCACAGCACTGCCGGCCTCCAGGGGGGCTCCACCAGGAGCTGGGTGGTCTGGGCACCTGTGGGTGACAGGGGACACCAGGCTGCCAGGGCCAGCGTGGGGCTGGGGACAGCGGGGTGGGGCCATGGCATCCCCCAAGGACTCACCAGCGAGGCCGAGCGTCTGGGCTGGAAGGGAGAAGGAACAGGGCTGGGCGGGCTTGCACAGTGGGGACAGCAGCACAGGGGTACTGGGTGTGGGGACTGTCCCTAATTGTCCCCATGGGGTCAGCAGTTCTTTTGATAAAGTGCATGCAAGTGGTGCCAAAGGATTTGGAGAGGCAGGGGGACACGTCTATGTCACAATCACCCGTGCACCCATCCCCATGGCTGCATCCTCACCGCTCTTTTCCCTGTTTTGTCCATGCATCCCATTTCCCTTGTCCCCATCCCCAGAGCTACCTGAGCCCAAAGGTGCCAGTCCCCACATTCCTGTCCCCACATCCCCATCCCTGAATTCCTGCCCCCCCTCCCTGTCCCCAAAGCTACCCCATATGCCCAGTCCCACGAGGGTCCACTGTGGGTAACATGGACTGGCTCTGCTGGCATTGGGGACCTCAGGGGACCCCGCAGCCTCCCTGTGACCCCTCCCATCCCCATTCCAGGGGTGCCAGGCTCGTGCCTGGGGCACTCACCCCACAGGAGCAGCACCACCTTCCCGGCCATCCCAGTGTCCCCAGCCATGTGCACTGGCTGTCACTCGCTGCTGTGGCCACCGCTCCCCTGGCTGGCGGCTCTTTGGCCAAAGGGGAAGGAAGCGAGGTCACATCTCGCCCTCTTGTGGAGGTGGCCCTTGGTGGGGGCAGGGCGGCCACAAGCTGGGCACACGCTGGGGACATGACTGCATAGTCTGGGGACATGGTGAGGGATGGTGTTGCCAGGAGTGGGGGGCTCAGGGCATGTTGGGAACAAAGGATGGGTGTCCAGGAGAATGGGGGTCCAGGGGAATTGGGGTCTCCATGCCTGACGGGATTTAGGATGGAGGTACAGTGGGAACAGGGTCCCCAGGGATTTGGGGTCATGGCATGTGGGTGCCAGGGTTGGGGGTGCAGAGGGAAAAAGGGGACCCTCGGGAATAGGGGTTCTGGGGGAAGAAGCAGCCCATGGGATGGGATCAAGGCAATGGTGGTGCTGGGCAATGGCAGTCCTGGGATGGGGATCCCCAGGGAGGACAGAAACCAAGGTAATGGGGGTTCCATGGTTGGGTTCCTAGGGGAATGGGGGTTCCAGGGATGGGCAGTGGCTGGATGGGCACAGGGGTCACAACTCCATCATGGGGTGCCTCAGATTTTGGGGTGACCCAGGGCCCCGCACAGCCCCCCAGTGCTTATGGCCAGGGAGGCACCCCTGGGTTGTCCTGGGAGGCTCTGTGTCTCTGTCCCAGACACGCCTGGGCTTTTGCCCATCCCCTCCAATTTCCTGGCTCAGCCATCCCAGGGAGCACCTGAGCAGGTAACAGTGGCGTGGATCCCAGAAAGAGGAAAATGAGGTGGTAGGGGGTGCAGGCAGTGGCTGGGGGGCTGGGAGGGGGGGCAATGGGTCCCTCTGGCTGGGACCTCAAACACTTTCATTTTCTCTTTCCTGCAGCAGAAAAAAGAGGTCATTGGTTCAGTTTATAGAATCCTTCTAGCAGTTGTTGTCTCATTAAGTTACTCACAATAAAAACAAACAAATCCTGAAGAAAATGGACGTTTTTGTTCCCTGTAGGAGCCCATTGGTGCACCCCACAGCAGCATTTGCTTGTGAATAACAGAGTGTGTGGAATCTCCCTGAGTGTCCAACAGCTCCCTGGGATTGTTCCCTGCCTGCTGGGCAGCAACACAGCCCCTAAGGAAGCCTTTTCTTGGGCCACATTTAGGAACTCTCCCCATTTTGCTCATTCCCACCCTGCAACTTGACTGACTTCCCATGGAGGAAGGGGAGAAGCTCTGTCCATCCTTGGGACAGTGCACAGGAATCTGTGGAAATGCCCATGTGTGCCTCAGGGTCTGATTCCCTGGTAAATCCACTCCAGCCTGCCCTGAATTCCCCTGCCTGGGCACTTCCTGCTCCTGCTCTGACACCCCTGTTCCCCAGCCCCTCGTGTGCAGCCCCTGCTCAGTATTTCCATACTTTTCCCTCTCTTCTGATGTGCACATCCAGGACCCAAACATTCTTTCCATGAGGTTTTTAAGGGCTGACAGGTTTTGTTCAAGAAGGAGGGTCCAGGTCAGGATGTTGAGCAGATTGTTGTGGGATTTGCAGTAGTTTTTTGGTTTTCTCAGACCCTTGGGCAAAGGCACAAAATGATCAATTGCTGCATTTCCAGACAGGTTCCCTCACAGCTGCCCCTGCAGAGGGGGATTTCCAGCCAGCCCTGCTCTGAAAACCATCACAGGCCCTCACAGAGCCACTGCTTGGGCTCCCTTTGG
Source organism: Zonotrichia albicollis (assembly GCF_047830755.1). Lineage (NCBI taxonomy): Eukaryota > Metazoa > Chordata > Aves > Passeriformes > Passerellidae > Zonotrichia > Zonotrichia albicollis. The sequence continues at coordinate 1,200,319 of NC_133827.1, read as the reverse complement.
GGTTTCTGCTTCTTGCAGAGCTGAGAAAACCACAGGCCAGGCCTTTTTCCACCCACAGAATTCTCACCTCTGCAGCAGCTCTAAAGCTGCCAGAATCAAAGCCAAGGGGGCAGGGGGGACCCTCAGGTGCTGGCTGCCCCCTGGGGCTGGCCAGAGCAGGGCTGGGCAATGGCCATCCCTGTGCCGTGGGGCTGGGCCATGGCTGGGCCCCACTCTTGCCTTGACAGGGGTCCCCAGGATGTGCCACCCCTGGGACAGGCACCAGGAATGTGCAGGGACATTTCTGGAAACGCTACCCCTGGGACAGGACACCCCATGCCAGGATGTGTCACCCTCTGGGACCGGATCCCTCCAGTAAAGGAACCCCCTGGATGTGGCCCCCCAGGACCGAACCGTCCCTTTGCCATCTGACTCTCCTTCTTCTTCCTTCTTGTGCAGGGCAAAGAAAGTCAAAGCGTTGAGGGGGCACAGCCCAACGCCTTCATCCCCCACAGCCTCCCCACCCTTCCCTGCACCCCCCACTGCCCTCACTCCCCCCAACCCTTTCCCTGCTCAGGTGTTCTCCAGGATTGCTGAGTCACGAACTGGGGGTGAGGGGACTTGGCACAAAAGGGAGGAAAAGAAGGGAAAATAGAGAAATAAAGACATGAAACAGTGAAGGGCAAGGGAGACCACAGAGGCAGAGCTACCAAGGACCCCCATGCCCAGGAAATGAGCAACCCAGGGGAGCAGTGCTGGGCCCTGGGTCACCCCAAAATCTGAGGCAGCCAGGAGGGGAGCTGAGACCCCTGGGCCTGACCAGCCACTGCTCATCCCTGGGACCTCCATTTCTCCGGAAATCAAATCATGGGACCTCCATTCCTTATATTCCTCTCTGTGATCCCCATCCCAGTACTGACATTCACCAGGATCTCCACAGCCCAAGCCCCCCATTGCAAAGGAACCCTCTCCTGTTCATTCCATCCCCTGAAATCTTCCTTTTCCAACAACCTTGATACTCTCAGGAACCCCTGTTCCCACAGGAACCCCCATTCCCCCAGAATCCCCATCGCATGACCCCAAATCCCTGGAGCCCATGTTCCCCTGCGACTCCCATCCCTGAGTCCCCCCAGCCCTGTAAATCCCCATTCCCACGGACCTCATCCCTAGGATCTCCCATTTCCCTGGACACCCTTACCCAGGTCCCCAAACGAACTGAGGCCCCCCACTCCTGGGAACCCCATGTCCCACTATGTCCCACCCAGCCTTGTCCCCAGCCTGTGCCCAGCTCGTGGCCACCCTGCCCCCACTGTAGGGCCACCTACGCATGAGGACAAAACGTGACCTCGCTTCCTTCCCCTTCATCCGAAGAGCCACCAGCCAGGGGAGCGGTGGCCACAGCAGCGAGTGACAGCCAGTGCACATGGCTGGGGACACCCGGATGGCCGGGAAGGTGGCGCTGCTCCTGTGGGGTGAGTGCCCTGGGCACGGGCTTGACACCCTGGGGATGGCGAGAGGAGGGGTCACAGGGGTCTGTGAGATCCCCTGAGGTCCCCAATGCCAGCAGAGCCAGTCCATGTTACCCACAGTGGACCTTGGTGAGATTGGGCATATAGGGTAACTTTGGGGACAGGGAGAGGGGGGCAGGAATTCAGGGATGGGGATGTGGGGACAGGAATGTGGGGACTGGCACCTTTGGGCTCAGGGAGCTCTGGGGATAGGGACAAGGGAACTGGAATGCAGGAACAGACAGGGACAAGAACAGTGAGGATGTGGCCATGGGGATGGGATCATGGGGATGGGATCATGAGCTGGTGGGGGTGACCTGGGCCAGCATGGGCTGTGTCCTTGGTGTCCTTGTAGCCAGGGTGTTCACAGTGTCTCCATGTTCTGCCTCAGCCCCAAGTGGCCTTGGTGTCCCTGTTCCCAAGGTGTCTGTGCCACAGTGATGTGGTGCACGGGTGGCTGTGACACAGACATGTCCCCTGACCTTCCAATTCTTTTGTGGCCACCCAGACACATTTTCTAACAAGAACTGCTGTCCCCATGGGGACAGTTTTGGGACATCCCCCACACCCTGTACTCCAGGTGCTGCTACCCCTGCAGGGCCTCCCCCACCCACCCACCCCCACCCACCCTTCTCCCTTCTCCCTTCCAGCCCAGACGCTCGGCCTCGCTGGTGAGTCCTCGGGGGATGCCATGGCCCAACCCTGCTGTCCCCAGCCCTACACTGGCCCTGGCAGGCTGGTCTCCTCTGTCACCCACAGGTGCCCAGACCACCCAGCTCCTGGTGGATCCTCCCTGGAGGCCGGCGGTGCTGTGGGACCGGGTGACACTGACCTGCCAGGGCTTGGGGACCACCAGTGCCATCACCTGGTACAAGGATGGGCAGCTCTGGTGGCAGGAGGGACCTGATAACTTCACTGTCACCGAGAGAGGCACCTACACGTGTCACAGACCCGGCACTGGGCTCAGCCCCCCCGTAATTGTCTCAGATGGTGAGTGGGGATGTTAAATGATCAGGGTGGCCCCTGACAAGTCAGAGTGGACTCCACTCCTTAGGTGGCATCACAACCCTTGTGTGGCAAGAGCCTGTGCCCTGCACACAGGGACATCCCAGTGCACCCCGATGTTCTCAGGGTCACAGGGACCATCTCGGACCTGCCTTGAGCCCCTTGATGAGAGGGGATGCTCCTGTCCCACAGATAATCTGGTGCTGCAGGTGCCAACAGGGGTGCTCCTGGAGGGGGACACGATGACACTGCGCTGTCGGTGCGGCCACTGGAACACAGTCACCAGGGTGCGATTTTACCAGGACGAGAAGGAAGTGAGGGGGTTCATCAATGGGACCGAGCTGTCCCTGTTCCCCCTGCAGTTGCACCACAGTGGCCACTACAGCTGCGGGGGCTCGGTGGGGTCCTGGCAGTCACGGTCAGCAGCAGTGACAGTGACAGTGCATGGTGAGCACTCCCATGGCTGGAACTCCAATCTCCTGACACCCCCAATGACCCTTCCCAGCAGGCTCAGAGTCACAGTCCTCACCTCCCCTCTCCTACCCTGAGCTCTACCTGGTGCCACTGCTGGAGGGACCCCTGAACCAACCGTGGGGTCCCCCCTGACTCTCAGCTGCCTCAGCACCCCTAGCCCCCTGCAGCCCCGAGCCCCCCTCCTGCGCGTGTTCTACTGGGATGGGCAGGTGGTGGGGGGCCCACAGGGGTCCCCACAGCTGCTGGTGCCCGCCGTGGGGGTCTCCCACTCGGGGAATTACAGCTGCCAGGTGCGATCTGAGGGGGGGGCGTGCAGAAGAGCAGCGCCTGCTCCGCGTCACGGTGCGCAGTGAGTGCAAGGATGGGCACAGGGAGCCTCCCGGGGTCCCCTGCCTGGATACCTCCATGTCCCCCAGACACATTTCTTGGGTCCTTCCATCACTCTACATGTCCCCTCACCCTTCCGAAGCGTGACACCATCCTCAACATCCCCCACCACACCAATCCCTGCCCATCCCCATGCCCCCACTCTGGCTGCCAGCCCCTCGCTGTGGCCTCAGCCCTGTCTCTGTCCCCACAGTGTCTGTGGACAATGTCACCATCACCCCCGGTGTCCTGGAGGTGACACCACAAGATAAAGGGACACACAGGGAAACAGGTGGGGTCCCTCAGGTTCTCAAGGGAGTGCACGACCCCTGGAGTGATGGGCGACCCTGATGTGTGCCCCTCTGTTTCTTGCAGTGGCCGCAGGGATCACTGGAGCCCTTTTGTTCCTGCTCCTGCTTGTGGGTGTCATTGTGGCCTGGCACCAAAGGCACCATGTGGGTGGGTGAAAGTGGGGGGACAGGGGTCATGGAGAGAGGTGGGAAGGACGCCAGAGAAGGGGGGCCCTAGAGCAGCACCTACAGCCCCTGGCTTGGGAGGGCCTGAGCCCCCAGTGACCATGGCTCAGAGCCCTGGGGAGCTGTTGGAGGGTCCTGCAGGGATGTTGGGGGTCCTATCAGGCATTCCCCTCCCTGCCAGGCTCGGGGTTCTGGGAGTTCAAGGTGTTGGTACAAGTGGGGTGGTTCAAAGATATTGGGGAGGCATCAGGGATACGGGGGGGGGGGGGGAGAATTGTGTGTCTGGTGGTGGTTCAGCATTGCCAAGGGTGGATGGAGGCCCCTGGGTCTCCAAAGTCACCCCTCCAGTTTTCTTTGCAGATGCCAGGAAGCACCAGCAAAGGTGAGTGCAGCCTCCAGCCATGATACACCTTTTACCCAAACCCCCAACACCTCCCATCCCCTTCCACACACCCCCTTATTCACACAGGGCCCCCCCAGACCCCCTGGAACTCCCAGTGGAGGATCCTCAGGCGACGTACATGGAGCTGCGAAGGCAACCATGGGAACCCAGTGACACCTATGGCAACCTACACCAAAAGTTGTGATGCTCTGGGAAGAGGAAGGCACTGGGTGACACTGGGGGTGCTCCCTCCATGGCTCCCGTGGTTGCCCATCCTTCCAAGGGAGGTGATCATGGGTCAGGGGGAGGCTACACAGGGCATCCTGTGCTCCCCATTTCCTTTCCCAGTACCCCCAAGTGCTCCCCCACCCGTTTGCTGGTACCTGCAGGGGCTCCCCAGCCCCATCCAAGTGCCCAAGCACCCTCAGGGACTGCCCCATTCTCTCCCCACTGTGCCTGCAGTACACCCAGGGCTTCCCCATTCCCCTCCCACTACCCCTGTCCCATCCCGCTGTAAAATGGGGAACTGGAGAGGATTCTTGCTGAAAGGTTTCTCGGATGGAAATGAAGCACAAACATGGCATTATTATATCTGAGAACTGTTTATTGATAAAGGAATAAACATTTGTACCGAATGGGCATAGAAGAGAGTAGAAAAGGAAAAGGATAGAGAGAGAAACAGAAGACAGGGACAGTGTTACTGCAAGGAGCCCGGGCGCTGTGTGGGCATCAGCTGGGCAGATGGAGTGTGTGTGCTGCAAGCCAGGGCGAGCCCACATGGCTTTTGTGAGTGGCTGGGCGTGATTTCCAAGGACGGCACCTGCGTGTCTCTGGCATGGGCGAGCGATGGCTGCGGGCTGGCTGCTGCGGGCTGGCTGCGGGCTGGTGCTGCAGCACTGGGGGCTCTGGGCTGGCTGCCGTGGGCTGGGGCTGCGGGGGCAGGTGCAGCAGGCTCGGTGCTGTGGGCAGCACGGGAAATGCGGCAGAGGTGGCGGGTGGGTGCAGGCAGCATCCACTCCATTGGGGAGCAATGAAGGAATGTCCCGGACAAGCAGGAATGAGCTGCCTCGGGGAAGCAGCGAAGGAGGGAAGAACGGGTGCAGACAGGGAAGAAGGACCACCAGGAGGAAAAGTTGAGGGGGGGTGAGTACCGGTGATATTTTTCCTGATGTCCGGGAGGAATGATTCATCTCACTCCATCCTATCAGAAGGCTAATTAATTACTTTATTATACTATATTATTCTATATTAAATTATATTTCATCTATACTGAATCTGCCAAGCACTCAACTGCACTCCACTGCACACAATCTCATGACTTTCACCTGACAATCCCAACACACACACACCTGGATTCAACTGGTCAGTGAATTAAAACACTCACACCAGAATCCAATTACCAATTCCCTTCAGGTAAAGAATCGTCCACAATGCAATCCATTTGTGAAAAACACAGGAGCAGTAAATGAGATGAGAATTGTTTGGATCATTCTTTGCCTCTTCCACTGCTTCTCTCAGGTTCAGAGAATGCAAATCCCATAGGGGAGGAGGGCCAAGCTGACCCTCTAAGGGAGCCCCCGATCCCTCCAGGAAACCTAAAGCAAAACGCTCCTGTTGTGTCACAGTTTGCTGCTTTTCTTTGCAAAGGCTCCTCCCACAGCCCGACTTCTCGGGAATTTTTTCCCAGACATCTTTCCCAGGCATCTGCCCCACCAGCCAGTCGGGGTCACTTACAGCCTGATCACTGAAGCTTTTTCTCCCCTGATTCTCTGTTGCGTGAAGCCTCGCTGGGGAAGGGCTTCCCAGCACTTGTAGAACCCACAGAGTAATTTTTCACCTCATGTGTAGAATATGTTGAGACACAAATCCAAATCAGATTTGTTCCTCTTAAACCCCATGTCCTTAGTGGCTCTGCAGTCCCCCTCCCAGTGCTCCCACTAAGGTGGCTTACTGGTGCCCATCCCAGTTCAAAGGTGGCACAGGATCAGGTTCCCTGCTCCTGGGACAAAAATGCAGCTCTTTGGTTAACCTGGCAGAAATGGTGTTTCTTAGTTCAGCTTTGTCAAGGAAGGTGAACAAGGTGGGAACCTCCCTTGGAATGGGAAATATGACCCCCTTCTCTCTGAACTATTGTAACTTTGAAATTATGGGGCTTTTAGGCAAAGATGTGGGAACAGGAATAACAGTTCCTTAGTGGTATGTATTGTGAGAAACAAGTTAATAGAAGTTGACTTTTTCTGGACATTATATAAATTGATATTACACTATTGATTATTTGGTTGATTAAATATTGTGATGTTGTTTGGACAGTGATGTGTATTGTGGAGTGGCTGATGATGTTGTTTGGTAGCCATCGAAGGGTGGGGCCCAGCCATGGCCCAGCCCCACTGCACAGGGATGGCCATTGCCCAGCCCTGCTCTGCCCAGCCCCAGGTGGCAGCCAGCACCTGAGGGTCCCCCCTGCCCCCTTGGCTTTGATTCTGGCAGCTTTAGAGCTGCTGCAGAGGTGAGAATTCTGTGGGGGAATTCCAGTATATTCCCCGGATATAATGGAGGCAGTGTGGAAAACATCTCATCCACCAGCGGGGCCGGGATCTGGAATTCTTCTATTGGGAAAAACAGATCTGCTGGCAAAGGCTGGGAGATCCTGGGATCTGGGAATCTTCCATTGGGAAGAGCAGAGCTGCTGGCAAAGCGTGAGAATGAAGCAGAATTCCCATCAGGCCAACACGGATGAGTAAGGGCCCCATGACACGGAAAATATTCCAGGGCTCCTGTTCTGTCAGGGATTGAGCCATTTTCCACCAGGATTTGGGAAAATTCCCTGACTAGGGGGTCCATCAGGGGAATTCACTGTGAGGAGCTGGGCAAGGAGCATCCTGGAGATGGAGACCCCTCAGAATGGATGGGGTGCATGAAGGATCTAAGAAATTCCAGAGGAAAGGGAAGGGGAGGGAAAAGGGGGGGAAAAGGGGAAAGAGAGAAAGAAAGAATGGGAAGAGGAATCAGCTGGCGATCAAAGAGATTTTAGCTTCCACTTCCAATCCATTTCCTAAATTTTCCAAGGCTAAAGACCCCTCAAAGCTACTGGACCAGGAAATTCCCATTGCCTGTTCCCGTGGTGAATTCCCAGCAGTGCTTTTGGTGAGGAGAACACCGGGAATGCGCCGAGCCAGCAGCTCCCACTGCAGTGTAGAGACCATTCCAGACCTTTCCAAGGCAGAGCTGGCTTCTCCCATCCCACAAAATGGAAACTGAGCCCACGGAGAGAGGGACAGTCCAACCTCCTGAGGGAAAAGCCTTTGGCCTCACCCATGAGTGTTGGGAAGATGCCAATTCCGGAGGTTATTCCTTCAAAACCTGACACCTTCCCAGTGCTTCACCTGTTCCAGAGGTTACCGTGCAGCAGGAATGAGTCTGGTGGGATCCAGGATGCCCCAGCCCTGCCCACCCCACCTAAATCCAGCCATTTTCCCACTCAGTGTTAGGGATAAATCCCTTTTTCCTCCATTCTGTCCTTCCTCAAACAGCTCCAGAGCTTCTCTTCCTGGTGGGTTGGTGATGATCGACATTCCGGGCATTACTCAAGAGCTCAATTAGCTCCCATTATCTGTCCCTGCAGATTCCAGAGCATTCCAGAGCCTGGAATGGCACAGGGAGGAGCTGGATGCTGGATCTGGGAGGGAAGGATGGAAAAAGGACATGGAGCATTTGTTGGTGTTGGATAAGGATGGAGAAGAGTGGACTTTTCATGGAAAACACACTTGGATGGGTGATCTCCAGGGTTTTACAGGACAGGGATGAGCTGTGGAGTGCCAAGGCCACAAGTGAGTGTCCACATCCCAAATATCCCCATAAATCCCAACAGGAATCCCTCAGGAGCAGAACAACCTCCTCGCACAGGTTCTTCCTCCCCAAAAATTCCCCTCCTTGGGGCCAGTCTGCTGGGAATTCCAGAAGGTGGGAAGGAAATCCTGCACAGAATCAACACCCTGAACATTCCAAATCCACCCAGGCAGCTCCTCCCGGAGCTCCAGGGGCTGGATTTTGGGGAGTTCCCTCTGGAGGAACCGAGATGGCCGGGAGAACGGATTTCCCACCCCGATCCCACCGCTCCTGTGAAAGGAAGGGAAATCAGAGCTATTTTGGGACTCCTGGGTTATTGTTTCCTCCTGCAGGAATTCCAGGAGTTGGGATTTTCACAGAGCTGAGGAAAATGAGGGGGCTTTCATGCTGCCAGAACAGGGATGGGACTCAGGAATTTTTGGGGTGGTTTCTGCAGCAAAAGATGGGAATGCTGGGCTGTGGGAACTAGGTAATCTTGGAATATTGAAAAATAGGGATATTGGAATATGGGGACATTGAGTTTTGGGAATATTGGTATATTGGAATATAGGCAAATAAGAATACAGCAGTGTTGGAATACTGGGATATTGAAATAGTAAAATACTGGAATATTAAAATATTGGAATATTGATATATTGGATCACAGGATGACTGAAACATTGAAGTATAGGAATATTGAAATATTGGTACACAGGAATACTTAAAAATAGGAATATTGAAATACTGGGATGCAAGGCTATTGGAAAATTGGAATACTAGAATATTGAAATACTGGAAAACAGAGCTGTTGGTAAATTGAAATACTGGAATGCAGGAACACTGGATTGTGGAAATATTGGGATACAGGAATACTGGTGGACTATTGAATGATGGCATACATAAATTCTGGAATAGGGCAAGAGCCAACCTGGCAGTCCTACAGGACACAGGGACAAATTAAAGCCACCTCTCCCAGGAAATAAACGGATAAACCAAGAGGAAATTCCCAATCATTCCACCTCCCATAGGGATACCAGGACTGGGAGACCACAAGCAAACCCCCTTCATTAACCATCATTAACCCCAGGGCTTAATTATTTCACACACCATCCCCCAGTCCTCACCTGGGAGCGGCCACTGAACTCCAAAATTCCAGCACCAAGCTCCAAACCTCTCTCTCATGCCAAACCCAGCTTTTTAAATGTTCCCCAAAACACTCAAAAATGAGGGAAAATTTCATCCCAGTGCCCACAAAACCCTCCCCCTCAGTCTGGGAATGCTGCTCCCCCAATTGGCACATCCAGGTGCAGAATTTCTCCTGCTCCCAGCGCTTCTCCTGCATGGAAAAATCAAAGAATCGGGAATTTGAGTCAGCTGGGACAGAGCCAAATCCCAGCTGGGATTTCTGCAGGATTTGCCAGCCACTGGCAGGTTCTGACAGCTCCTCACACCCCTTGGACTTCCAGAGCTGGCAGCAAAACATTCCTGCAGCTCGGAAACCCCTGGAATTAATCAGTAATTGGACCCGGAGCAAGGTGCGACGGTGGGAGGATCCAGAGGGATCCCTGAAAACCCAACCCCATGCTGGGGTTTGCGGAATTTTAGCCACAAAGGTTAAGGACTTTTTTGGGCAAAGGAAGATGGGCTTCCACACAGCAGGAATATTCCCATGGGAATGTGTTTTTTGGGGCAAAGTTACAATTTTGGGTGTTAAAAAGCAGCAGCCGGAGAACACTGCTGAAGAGCCAGGAATGGGAATGAAGTGTCTGCAGGTTGGAATCCAAGGGGTTTATCTCTAAAAATGCTCCTTTGCCCTCCCCTGGATGCTACTCACACTGAAATCTGAGGGGTTTATCCCTAAAAACCCCCTCTGCCCTTCCTAGGAGTCTCTACAATGAAATCCGAGGGGTTTATTACTAAAAGTTCCCCCCTGACCTCCCCAGGAGGGTCCCCATGTTGGAATCCAAGTGTTTCCCCTTGAAAGGCTCCTGTAAGACCCCTCCCAAAATCCCCAGCAAGGGCTGTGGGGCTCAGTCTGGGCTCAGCACCCCCCTCAGGATCCCCCAAATTCCCCTGCAATGGCTGGGGACTCATGATGGCCTCAGCAAGGCACCCTCAGGCCCCTCATGACCCCTCTTTTGGACCCCCTAAATCTCACCAAGGGATCCCCTGCCCCCTTGGTGCCTCCTCAGGATCCCCCCAAATTACCACCAAGGGCTGGGGGTTCTCAACCCCTTCTCATGATATCCTCACCAGGGAACCCTCATCCCCCTCAGGACCCCCAAATCCCCACCAAGGGTCAGGGGCTCCCCCTCCTCCCCAGTCACACCCTCACCAGGGGACCCTCAGAGCTCCCAACACCCCCAAACCTCACCAAAGGGCCCTCAGCCCCCTCAGGATTCCCCCCAAACCCCCAGCAAGGCCTGGGGGTCTCAGTCGCTCCTCATCACATGATTCTCAATCCCCTCACGACCCCCCAAAACCTCCCAATGGCCAGGTATCCCAATCCCCCTCATGACCCCCTCACCCAAAGCCCTTCAGAGCTTCTCAGGACCCCAACATCGCACCAAATGCTCAGTGTCCCCTTAGACCCCCCAGAGCCCCCTCATGGCCCTCAGAGCCCCCTCATCGCACCCAGAGCCCCCTCAGGACCCCCATTCCCGCTCCCCCGGGCCTGCCCATGTGTGTGGGGCGTGTTCCCGGGCCTGGCTGCCGGGGGGCTGTGGCTGGGCAGCCCTCCCGTGCTCACAGCTGCAGGATGCCGGCTCCCTCTTGCTCACTCCGGTGCGGTTGGCGGCCCCTCTGCCCAGCACGGCGCTGACGCGCTGCAGCGGCACGTACAGCTCGCCGTTGATGCTGTGTGAAATAACCAGGCCAGGGGACTTTTTCTCCTTTTAATGCCTTTGTGAAAAGTGATCAGCTCAAGGCTGGGAGGCTCGACGGGTCTGCGGCTTCTCCGTCATTGCTCCCAAGGGCACTCAGAAGAGAAGAAACGTGCAGCTTTGTGCCCTAAGAGAGCAGAGTTGGGGGTACCGTCCTCACAAGAGCAGCAGGGTTATACCCCCTATTTTTCTCAACTTTCACATTTTGCTGTCCCGGAGTCTTGGCTCCAGCTGAGGTCTTTGGTCAGAGCGAGGGGCAACAAAAGTTCTCAGCATCTCTGCAGGCTCGGTACTTTGTTCCTCACGTCCAGATATCATTCTGATCTCTTAATTCTGTGTTGGCTCATTGTTTTGGGGGTCTTTTTGGTAAGTGTGGTTAAGTGGCTTCCCATGGCATGCTGGTGCTGAAGTTATTTTGCATGCCCTCTGATGCCCCCTACCATGTCCCCTCCTCTCACTGTCTGGGGAGAAGGGCTATCAACTTAGCCACAGGCAGGGCCTTACCTGAAATAAACAGGGCCAGGAGACTTCTTCTCCTTTTTAATGCCTTTATTAAAGGTGATCAGCTCAGGATTGGGCGGCTCGGCAGGGCTGCAGTCCCCGTCGCGTCTCCCAGGGCGACTCAGAGGAGGAGGATATGCACAGCTCTGTCCACCAGGGGCAGAGCCGGGGGATCCGGTCCTCGTGGGAGCCTTTAGGGCATGGTGTCCCCGTTAGATCTTACTTTCCCTGGCTCTGTCCAGCCTGGTCCCGGCGTCGGGACGACTCTCTGCTCAGGGCGAGAGGGACTCCGCATCTCTGCAGGCTCAGCACTTGGCTCCTCACGTCCGGACATCACTTTAGTCTCTCAACTCTTAGGTGGCTCCTTGTTTTTAGGGTTTTCTCGTTGCATTTGGAGTCGGGGGTCCCACAAAGCATGTTGGTCCTGGAGTCACTTTGCATAACCCCTCCCCACCCTCTCAGGTGTCTTCACTATGGTAGGAACTTTAGCTTCGGGGAAGGGCCATCACCCCACCCCAGCCAGGGCCTTTACTAATACAAAAGGGGTGACAAGCTACAATGACCCGTGATTACAATAACAAAGCACACAGAACCCTGGCAGGGACAGAGATCTGGCTGCCTTTTTGTAACTTTTTGTTACAAAAAAATATTAACCGAATTTTTGTTCATAACATTACCGATACAAAAGAAGTAGTTAATGAAAAAAACCGGTGATTATAATAACAAACAGGTAGAACTCCACCTTGGCAGCAACTGGTCCAACCTGTTCACTTTGCAACATTTTTACAAAAAAAATGGGTAGCCTTTTTTTATTCGTAACACCGTGCAGCTGCTCGCCTTCGCTCACTTGCCCACGGACGTTAAAGCCATAACCCAACTTGGACTTGACAATGTGGATGACGCGGGGCCTGCCCGGGGATCCTTTCCCAGTCCTGTTCCGCACCCCCGGCCGCTCTTCCCCCTCCTCATCCGCCATCTTGGCATCTGCGCACGGCATGTGTCACGAGAGCGGGCCCGCGACGGCCACCGTAGAGACCCGGCACTCCCGTCCGCGCTGCGGGGAGCGATGGGTAATGAACTCCGCGGAGCGGTTGAGCGCCTTTACCGCGCCGCGGACCGTGGGGGTGATGGGAAATGTAGTCAGAGAGATGGAGAGGCGGAGAGAGGGCAGCGCATGCGCTGTAGGGGGTGGGAACAGGGGTGTTGCCATGGGAACGGGGAGAGGTGGGCATGGGAATGGGGGCTACAGGTGCCATGGGCCTGGGGGACTGTTACGGTGGGAATGGGCAGATGTAGGCATGGGAATGAGGTGCTGTTACCATGGTAATGATTGGGCTGTGGGCGTGGGAACTGGGAGGGGGGTATTGCCATGGGAACAGAAGGGTGTGGTTGCCGTGGGATTGGGGGGGGTTCTGAATGCATGAGGACAGGGGGCTGCTGACATGAGAACGGGTGACGGTTGCCATGGAGATAGGATGCTGTTGCTATGAGAACGGGTGTGCGTTGCTATGGAAACAGAGGGTGCGGTTTCCCTGGGAACTGGCAAGGGGCACTGTTTGTGGCAGTGCTGTGCAGTGACTCCCAAAAATCCTCCAAATCCGACAAGGATCTGCTCAACAGCCTGACCAGGACCCTGCAGTTTGGGTCCAATAAGAGGAACAAGGGTCCTATGCCCTCTGGCACCAGGGGCAGGAAGGGGGAGCTCCTGGCTGTACTAGGAGCACTAGGAACACTGGAATGGGGAGCTCTGGGCAGCCCTACATGGGACCTCCCCAACTCGTGGGCAACCCCAAAGCATGGGAGCACAGGATCCTGCTGGGTGCCCTGGGGCAGGGACCCCCATGGCCCCAGTGCCCCCAGTGCCACAGCACGCTCTTGTCGTCATGGGGGTCCCGTTGTCCCTTGTGGGGTCCTGACAGCTCCACGTTGGTCCCTTGTGGATTGTGAGGTGGGGCAGGGCCGGGGGACACCCGTGAGGACCATGAGGCTGACACCAATTCTGGGAACCTTGGTGGGGGTGACACCTGTGGGTGACGTATCCCAGGGTAACCTCCTCTACGCACCCCCTGCCCACTCAGTGCCCAAAGCGTGGGTGTTGAGAACAGCCCCCTCGTGCACGGGGAGCCCTGTGGGGGTACAGGGGGATCTGGGTGGTTTGTGGGGAGGGAAAAGGGGGAGTCCCAGCCAGAGCCCCCAACTCACGTGTCCTGGAGCTTCCTAGTTTCTGCAAGGAAAAGGGGAGGGGGTGACCGTGGGGACTCCAGGACCCCTGAACCTTCCCGGGACCTTGGCAGCTCCAACCACCCACGGGACCCCCAAATCCCCACTGCAGCCCCAATTCCTAGAGGACTCTGGACTCCCCCAAGACAATCTGAGCACACCTGAAGCCCCCTAGTACTTTTACACCACTGAAGGGTCCCAAATCCCCTGTGGTAACCCCCACCCTATGAGTCCCCAAAACCGCAAGCCTGGCAGGGAGGGGCACCCCCCAAACACCCCCAGGATCCCAAAAACTTCCCCCAACATCCTTGCACATCCTAGTGCCACCTCAATGTTCCACAAGGCCCAGGTGGGATGGCCCTGAAGTCAAACCAAGACCCTCCAAATTCCACCCAGATCCCCCAGGACACCCAGTCGAGATCACTGCAGGCTCAGTGTCCCCCAGCTCAGGTGCCCTCGGTGCTGCTGATCTCTGTCCCCACTCTGGGGGCTCCCCCTCACTACAGGACCCCCATCCCCTCCATTGTCACTCACCCCGGCGGTGCCACCAGTGAAAGCCCCCGATGACAGCCAGGAGCAGGAGCAGGAAAAGGAGGGTCCTGCCGACATTCACAGCCACTGCTGGGGACAGAGGGGGACACACTGGGGTCACCCATCACCCCAAGGGTCCTGAACACCCTGGTGACCAGGATGTGCCAGCTCTGGGCTGACTGCCCGGAACACGCGGTGTCCGTCCTGTCCCAGCTGGTTGGTGGCCACGCATTGGTAGATGCCCGAATGTCCCACATCGATGTCCCTGAGCTCCAGGAGGGGACCCTGGGCCACCTCCTGCCCGTTGTGCAGCCAGGTGAAGGTGACAGGTGCTGAGCCCACCTGCACCGAGCAGCACAGGGTCACGTTGTCACCTGCACGCACCTGGTGTGACAGGGGACTGAGGGTGATGGTGGAATTGGCCACGGGCACTGTGGGGACACAGACAGGGCTAACACCAGCCAAGGTGGGATGGGGGTGCTGTGGGTGGGGTCACTCCCAGCCCGAGGGTCCAGCTCACCCAGGACGGTGATATTCAGGGGGTTACTCTCGGCCATGTCGTCCCCGTCACTGACCCGGCACCGGTACTGGCCGCTGTCATTGTCTCCAAGATGGCACAGATGCAGGCAAGGGCCGGTGCCCAGCAGTGCCCCCGAGCCCTCCGTGAGCCACGAGAAGGACAGGGGACCTGTCCCCGCGGCCACTGCGCAGCTCAGCACCAGGCTGTCCCCGAGTGCCACCTGTCCCCGTGGGGGCTGTGCTGACACGGACACCCTGGTGGGTGGGACCCCTGTGGATGGACACAGGAGGGATTGGGGACCCAGAAGGGATGGGGGACATGGGAAGGTAAAGAGGGGGATTGGAGGGGAGTGGAGAGGGTCTAAGTGAGCAGAAGGGGACCTGGCAGGCATGTTGGGACCTGGGGACAATGGCAAGACCCCGTGGAAATTGGGAAAGACCCAGGCAGGGATGGGGAAAGGGGGAGAGGCTGATGAGACTCAGGGAATGATTTGAGGTTTAGAGATGGACACGTGGACCCAGGGAAGGAAGGGAGACCAGAAGGTGGAGCAGGGACCTTGGAAATGTTGAGGAATCCAGGGAGGGCTGGGGAGGACATAGAGAGGGATGAGGGATCTGCATGGGGGAACTGGGCAGTCCCGGGGGAAACCAAGAGGGACTTGGGAAATTTGGGGTGACCCAGGCCAGAGTAAAGGGAGGGATGAAGGATTCAGGCAGTGGTGGGGAAACCCTTGGAGGATGTCGGGCTTCAATGGCTACATCCTTGCACTCACTGTGCACTGTCACTGTCACCAGATTGGACTCTCTCCATAGTGACAACACCCGGCCCTTGCAGCGGTACTGGCCGCTGTGGCGCAGCTGCAGGGGGGACAGGGACAGCTCGGTCCCATCGTGGAGCCCCCCCAGTTCCTTCCCATCATGGTAGAAGGACACCCTGGTGACCGGATTGTTTCGCCAGCCCTGGCAGCGCAGTGTCACTGTGTCCCCCTCCAGCAGCGCCCTTGTCGGCACCTGAAGGACCAGCTCGTCTGGGGGACAGAGGAGTCCTATTACACTTTATGGCACTGAGTCCCCCGCATTGGGTCACAAGCAGCACACCAGGGGTCCCCAGTTCCAACACGTGGTTCCTCCCGTCCTGGGATGCTCTGGGATGTCCCCTGAGCAGGAGACTGCTCCTGGTAACACAGGAGGTGACCCATTGATTGGAGCCCACCCAGAGCTCTTGGGATCCCTGCAGGTGCCAGCCTGGGGGCACCCACACCCCCCTCACCATATAAGACTGTCATGGAGAGGCTGAGCCCAGTTCTGGGTCTGTCACATCTGTAGGTGCCACTCTCAGTGACAGTAAAGTGGTCTAGTCCCTTTGGCCCCCAGCGCTGCCTGTCCTTGTACCAGGTGGTGGCACCGGCCGTCCCCGAGCCCTGGCAGGTCAGTGTCACCCGGTCCCACAGCACCGCCGGCTTCCAGGGGGGCTCTACCAGGAGCTGGGTGAGCTGGGCACCTGTGGGTGACAGGGGACACCAGGCTGCCAGGGCCAGCATGGGGCTGGCGACAGCAGGGTGGGGCCATGGCATCCCCCAAGGACTCACCAGCGAGGCCGAGGGTCTGGGCTGGAAGGGAAAAGGGACAGGACTGGGTGGGAGTAGCACCATGGAAACAGTGGCACAGCGGTACAGGGTGTGGAGGCTGTCCCTAACTGTCCCCATGGGGACAGCCGTTCTTCTGGGAAAGTGTGTCTGGGTGGTCCCCAAAAGATTTTGAGAGGCAGGGGTACATGTCTGTGTCACAGCCACCCAAACACTATATTCCTGTGGCACAGATACCTTGGGAACAGGAACTGGTCCCCTTCTCTCCCTGAATCCCAGTTCCCTTGTCCCTACCCCCAGAGCTACCTGAGCCCGAAGGTGCCAGTCCCCACGTTCCTGTCCCCACATCCCCATCCCCAAATTCCTGACCCCTGTTCCTTTCCCCAAAGCCACCCCCACAACCCTTTTCCCACCCAGGTCCACTGTGGGTAACACGGACTGGCTCTGCTGACATTGGAGACCTCAGGGGACTCCACAGCCCCCCTGTGCCCCCTCCCCTCCCTATCCCTGGGGTGTCAGGCCCCGTGCCCAGGGCACTCACCCCAGAGGAGCAACGCCACCTTCCCGGCCATCCCAGTGTCCCCAGCCACGTGCACTGGCTGTCACTCGCTGCTGTGGCCACCGCTGCCCTGGCTGGTGGCTCTTCGTATGAAGGGGAAGGAAGCGAGGTCACATCCGTCCCCACGTGTAGGTGGCCCTCGGTGGGGGCAGGGTGGCCACAAGCTGGGCACAGGCTGGGGGCATTCTGGGATAGTCTGGAGACATGGTGGTTGATGGTGTTGCCGGGCGTGGGGGGCTCAGGGAACATGGGGAATGATGGGTGCCCAGGAGAATGGGGGTCCAGGGGAATTGGGGTCTCCATGCCTGGGGGATTCAGGGATGGGGGTGCTGTGGGAACATGGTCCCCAGAGATTTGGGGTCATGGCATGTGGGTGCCAGGGTTGGGGGTGCAGGGGGAAAAAGAGGACTCTTGGGAATAGGGGTTCTGGGGGAAGAAGCAGCCCATGGGATGGGATCAAGGCAATGGTGGTGATGGGCAATGGTGGTCCTGGGATGGGGGTCCCCAGGGAGGACAGAAACCAAGGTAATGGGGGTTCCATGGTTGGGTTCCTAGGGGAATGGGGGTTCCAGGGATGGGCAGTGGTTGGGTGGGCACAGTGGTCACAACTCCTTCATGGGGTGCCTCAGATTTTGGGGTGACCCAGGGCCCAGCACAGCTCCCCAGTGCTTATGGCCAGGGAGGCACCCCTGGGTTGTCCTGGGAGGCTCTGTGTCTCTGTCCCAGTTACCCCTGGGCTTTTGCCCATCCCCTCCAATTTCCTGGCTCAGGTATCCCAGGGAACAGCTGAGCAGGTAACAGCGGGGTGGACAGCAGAAAGAGGAGAATGAGGGGATGGGGGATGCAGGCTGCGGTTGGGGGCTGGGGGGGGGGAAATGGGCCCAAAATCTGAGGCACCCAGGAGGGGAGCTGAGACCCCTGGGCCTGACCAGCCACTGCCCATCCCTCTGGCTGGGACTTCAAACACTTTCATTTTCTCTTTCCTGCAGCAGAAAGAAGAGGTCATTGGTTCAGTTTATAGAATCTTTTTAGCAGTTGTTGTCTCATTAAGTCACTCTCAAAAAAAACAAACAAATCCTGAACAAACTGGACGTTTCTGTTACCTTTAGGAGCCCATTGGTGCACCCCACAGCAGCATTTGCTTGTGGATAACAGAGAGTGTGGAATCTCCCTGAGTGTCCAACAGCTCCCTGGGATTGTTCCCTGCCTGCTGGACAGCAACCCAGCCCCTAAGGAAGCCTTTTCTTGGGCGATATTTAGGAACTCTCCCGATTTTGCTCATTCCCACCCTGAAACTTGACTGACGTCCCATGGAGGAAGGGGAGAAGTTCTGTCCATCCTTGGGACAGTGCACAGGAATCTGTGGAAATGCCCATGTGTGCCTCAGGGTCTGATTCCCTGGTAAATCCACTCCAGTCTGCCCTGAATTCCCCTGCCTGGGCACTCCCTGCTCCTGCTGTGACACCCCTGTTCCCCAGCCCCTCGTGTGCAGCCCCTGCTCAGTATTTCCACACTTTTCCCTCTCTTCTGGTGTGCACATCCAGAACCCAAATATTCTTTCCATTATGTTCTAAAGGTCTGCAGGTTTTGTTCAAGAAGGAGGGTCCAGGTCAGGTTGTTGAGCAGATTGTTGTTGTCTTTGCTGTAGTTTTGTGGTTTTCTCAGACTCTTGGGCAAAGGCACAAAATGATCAATTGCTGCATTTCCAGACAGGTTCCCTCACAGCTGCCCCTGTAGCAGCAGTTTCCAGCCAGCCCTGCTCTGAAAACCATCAAAGGCCCTCACAGAGCCACTGCTTGGGCTCCCTTTGGGTTTTGTGCTTCTTGCAGGGCTGAGCAAACCACAGGCAGGCCTTTTTCCCCCACAGAATTCTCACCTCTGCAGCAGCTCTAAAGCTGCCAGAATCAAAGGCAAGGGGGCAGGGGGGACCCTCAGGTGCTGGCTGCCCCCTGCGGCTGGGCAGAGCAGGGCTGGGCAATGGCCATCCCTGTGCAGTGGGGCTGGGCCATGGCTGGGCCCCACCCTTGCATTGACAGGGGTCTCCAGGATGTGCCACCCCTGGGACACGCACCTGGCCAGGAATGTGCAGGGACATTTCTGGAACCACCACCCCCTGGGACAGGACACCCCATGCCAGGATGTGTCACCTGCTGGGACCGGATCCCCTCAGGACAGGAGCCCCCTGGATGTCCCCCCCAGGACAGAACCGCCCCTTTCCCATCTGACTCTCAGCACAAACACCCTCTTCCTTCTTGTCCAGGGCAAAGAAAGTCAAAGCGTTGAGGGGGCGCAGCCCAATGCTTTCATCCTCCACAGCCTCCCCACCCTTCCCTGCACCCCCCACTCCCCTCACATCCCCAAGCCATTCCCTGCTCAGGTGCTCTCCAGGATTGCTGAGTCACGAACTGGGGGTGAGGGGACATGGCACAAAAGTGAGGAAAATAGGGACAAAAGAGAAATAAAGACATGAAAAAGTGAAGGGCAAGGGAGGCCACAGAGGCAGAGCTACCAAGGACCCCCATGCCCAGGATATGAGCAACTCAGGGGAGCAGTGTTGGGCCCTGGGTCACCCCAAAATCTGAGGCACCCAGGAGGGGAGCTGAGACCCCTGGGCCTGACGAGCCACTGCCCATCCCTGGGACCTCCATTCCCCAGGAAATCAAAAAATAGGATCTCCATTCCTTATATTCCTCCCTGTCATCCCCATCCCTGTACTGACATTCCCCAGGATCTCCATGGCCCAGGGCCCCCATATCAAAGGAACCCTCTCCTGTTCATTCCATCCCCTGAAATCTTCCTTTCCCAAGAACCTTGATACTCTCAGGAACCCCTGTTCCCACAGGAACCCCCATTCCCCCAGAATCCCCATCCCATGACCCCAAATCCCTAGAGCCCATGTTCCCCTGTGACTCCCATCCCTGTGTCCCCCCAGCCCTCTACATCCCCATTCCCACGGACCCCATCCCTAGGATCTCCCATTTCCGTAGACACCCTTACCCAGGTCCCCAAACGAACTGAGGCCCCCCATTCCTGGGAACCCCATGTCCCACTGTGTCCCACCCAGCCTTGTCCCCAGCCTGTGCCCAGCTTGTGGCCACCCTGCCCCCACTCTAGGGCCACCTACGCATGAGGACAAAACGTGACCTCGCTTCCTTCCCCTTCATCCGAAGAGCCACCACCCAGGGGAGCGGTGGCCACAGCAGCGAGTGACAGCCAGTGCACATGGCTGGGGACACCGGGATGGCCGGGAAGGTGGCGCTGCTCCTGTGGGGTGAGTGCCTTGGGCATGGGCCTGACACCCCGGGGATGGGGAGGTGAGGGGGCACAGGGAGGCTGTGGGGTTCCCTGACGTCCCCAATGTCAGCAGAGCCAGTCCATGTAACTCACAGTGGACCTTGGTGGGACTGGGGATGTAGAATGGCTTTGGGGACAGGGAGAGGGGGTCAGAAATTAAGGGATGAGGATGTGGGGCCAGGAATGTGGGGACGGGCCCCTTTGGGCTCAGGGAGCTCTGGGGACAGGGACAAGGGAACTGGGATGCAGGGACAGAAGGGGACAAGAATGGCCACAAGATGTGACCATGGGCATGTGATCATGGGGATGGGATCATGAGCTGGTGGGGGTGACCTGGGCTGGCACGGGCTGTGTCCGGGCTGTCCTCATTCCCAGGGTGTCCACAGTGTCCCCATGTTCTTCCTCAGCCCCAACTGGCCTTGGTGTCCCTGTTCCCAAGGTGTCTGTGCCACAGGGATGTGGTGCATGGGTGGCTGTGACATAGACATGTCCCCTGCCACTAGAATTCTTTTGCGGCCACCCAGACACATTTTCTAACAAGAACTGCTGTCCCCATGGGGACAGTTTGGGAACATCCCCCACACCCTATACTCCAGGTGCTGCTACCCCTGCAGGCCCACCCACACCCACCCTTCTCCCTTCTCCCTTCTCCCATCCAGGCCAGACCCTCGGCCTCGCTGGTGAGTCCTCGGGGCATGCCATGGCCCCACCCCGCTGTCCCCAGCCCCACACTGGCCCTGGCAGGCTGGTGTCCCCTGTCACCCACAGGTGCCCAGACCACCCAGCTCCTCGTGGAGCCCCCCTGGATGCTGGCAGTGCTGTGGGACCAGGTGACACTGACCTGCCAGGGCTCGGGGACTGACAGAGCCACCACATGGTACAAGGATGGGCAGCTCTGGTGGCAGGAGGGACCTGATAACTTCACTGTCAACCAGAGTGGCACCTACATGTGTACCCGGCCTGGCACTGGGCTCAGCCCCCGCATGACAGTCTCAGATGGTGAGTGGGGATGTAAAATGATCAGGGTGACCCCTGACAAGTCAGAGTGGACTCCACTCCTTAGGTGGCATCACAATCCTTGTGTGGCAAGAGCCTGTGCCCTGCACACAGGGACATCCCAGTGCACCCAGATGTTCTCAGGGTCACAAGGACCACCTCGGACCTGTCTTGAGCCCCTTGGTGAGAGGGGACCCTCCTGTGTCTCAGATTTGCTGGTGTTGCAGGTGCCAGCATGGGTGCTGCTGGAGGGGGACACGATGACACTGCGCTGTCGGTGCGGCCATTGGAACCACACGGTCACCAGCGTGCGATTTTACCAGGATGAGAAGGAAGTGAGGGGGTTCATCAATGGGACCGAGATATCCCTGTACCCCCTGCAGCTGCACCACAGTGGCCACTACAGCTGCGGGGGCTTGGTGGGGTCCTGGCAGTCACGGTCAGCAGCAGTGATAGTGACAGTGCATGGTGAGCACTCCCATGGCTGGAACTCCAGTCTCCTGACACCCCCAATGACCCTTCCCAGCAGGCTCAGAGTCACAGTCCTCACCTCCCCTCTCCTACCCTGAGCTCTACCTGGTGCCACTGCTGGAGGGACTCTCAGCTGTCTCAGCACCCCCAGCCCCCTGTGGCCCCGAGCCCCCCTCCTGCACGTGTTCTAAAAGTACAGGCAGGTGGTGGGGGGCCCACAGGGGTCCCCGCAGCTGCTGGTGCCCGCTGTGGGGGTCTCCCACTCGGGGAATTACAGCTGCCAGGTGCGCTCCAAGTGGGGGCCGTGCGGAAGAGCAGCGCCCGGCTCCGTGTCACGGTGCGCAGTGAGTGTGGGGATGGGCACAGGGAACTCCCACATCCTGCTAGGGACCCCTGCCCTGGGCACCTCCATGTCCCCCAGACACATTTCTTGGGTCCTTCCATCACTTTACATATCCCCTCACCCTTCTGTGGCGTGACACCATCCTCAACATCCCCCACCACACCAATCCCTTCCCATCCCCACGTCCCCTCTCTGGCTGCCAGCCCCTCCCTGTGGCCTCAGCCCTGTCTCTGTCCCCGCAGTGCCTGTGGACAATGTCACCATCACCCCCGGTGTCCTGGAGGTGACACCACAAGATAAATGGACACACAGGGAAACAGGTGGGGTCCCTCAGGTTCGCAAGGGAGTGCAGGACCCCTGGAGTGATGGGCGACCCTGATGTGTCCCCCTCTGTTTCTTGCAGTGGCCGCAGGGATCGGTGGAGCCCTTTTGTTCCTGCTCCTGCTCATGGGTGTCATTGTGGCCTGGCACCGATGGCACTGTGTGGGTGGGTGACAATGGGGGGACAGGGGTCCCAGGGAGCTGTAGAGGCCCCCAGAGCTGGGGAGCAATAGGGCAGCACCCACAGCCCCAGAAGTGTGACCTTGTCTGGGGGTCCTGTCGGGTTTGGGGAGGTGCTGGAGAGTCCTGGAGGGATGTTGGGTGTTCTTTCAGGAGCTCTGGGGATGTCGGGGGAGGGTTTCTGTCCTTCTGGGCTTTGAGTTCTTGAGGCTGAGTTGGTAAGGGACACTGGGGAGGTTCATGGATTCTGGGGGCCTTCAGGGATACTTAGGGGTCCTGAGAGAAATTGAGGGTCCTGTGGGGGTTCAGGAATCCTGAGCGGGTTCAGGGCTCTGGTACCCCGCAGTCACCCCATCCCTCTTTCCTTTGCAGCTGCCAGGAAGCAGCAGGAAAGGTGAGTGGGGGGCTCAAACCACACTCTCCCCTTTTACTGCAACCCCCAAGCCCTCCCATCCCCTCTCTCCCACATCCCCTTTATTCCCTCAGGGCCCCCTTGGATCCCCCGGCCCCCCCATAGGAGGGGGAGGTGCTGTACACCCATGTCATGGTCACCAAGAGGGCAGGGGGTGAGTACGGGGAGGGACACTCGCAGAGGGACACGTCACCCACGAGTGTCACCCCACCCAGATCCCACAGCATGTGTCTCTCGCATGGTCCCCCTGTGCCACTACCCTCCAGGATTCCCAGGTGACATACGCGGAGCTGCGGGGACCCCAGGGGCAACCACAGGAACCCGGTGACATCTACGGTAATGTGCTGTGACACTGGGGCGAACTGGGGGGCACTGGGGGTCCCCACCCATGGGCACCCACTCGTGAGTGTGCTGCCACTAAAAACTGTCCCTCTCCCTCCCAGTGGGGGCACAAAGATGCCAAAAGGCTAAGAGAAGAACAATTTCCTGCAACAGTAATGAGAGAAAATAAAACCAACACAAACCAGAACAAGGTTCAGCGTCCAAATGGTCACACGCAGAACGATTTCCAGGCAAAGCCAACCGAAAAGGAACAAACCCTGAACACTTCCCCAAGCACGTTTCCTCCACCAGAGGAAGCTGGCAGGGCCCTGGACTTTCTTTGCTCTGATGACCAGAGCTGCCATCAGGAGGCTCTTGATTCTCTTGTCCTCTGTCCCTTACCCCTCCTCTGACGTTTTCCCCACACGATGCTCTCACAAAGGCCGTTTGGGGTTCCAGAGCCTCCTCCTTTTCCAGGGCAGTCGGGATCAGGCCATGGGGCAGGGTGAAGTGTCAGAGAGAGGAAAAGATTCATGTCTGGAGGCATTTTGGGACAGTTGTGTGTTTCAGGGATGGGTCAGGCCTTGCTTTTGGTGAGATAGGGCTCCATCTGTCCATCATTGTGTCAGCCGTGGCACACTGGGGACAGTGTGACGCTCTGCCAAAGCCAGCTCCTGAGTGGCCGAGTGACCAGAAGTGCCAGCTGGGGAGAGGGCACTTGGTGGCCTAACTGCTTAAAAGCCAGAGTATGAGGAAGCCAAGTCCCTGACCATGTCTGCTCTTGGGGTGTCTGTCCCATCCACTCTGGAACCCAGGAGTTGGCAACTCATTTAAATGAGAAATATTTGCCAAGGAAAGTGGGAGCGTTCTTGGAATGGAAAGGAGACCCATGTCTAAAATTGTTAAATTTCAAAAATGATTTGGCTTTCAGGCAAAAGTGCAGGAAAAGGAATAACAGCTCTTTACTGGGAAATTTATAAACCAGAACAGAACAAACAACACAAACCCAGAACTTTCCCTCCCGCTCAGCGCTGTTGGTTTTTGTGGCAGTTATAACCGCGGCCAGCAGGGGGCACTGGAGGGAGCACTCCCGGCCAGCAGGGGGCTCCCCGCTCCAGCTCCATCCCCTCAGGGGCCATGGCGGCCTCGTATGGGAGGCAGGAGGGGAAATCGCTCCTTTTGCAAACTCATGGCCACCAATCGGTCCTGGCACCACCACTGGCAGCGGACAGAAGCCGCCAAGGCAGCAGGTTGGATTCCAGGGCCCACTGGCAATGTAGCCATGTCCCAGGGCCAGGCACATGCCCTGCATAACACCCATGACTGCTCTCCATGATCCCGAATGGAAGGAAGGCAGTGCCTGACACCAGGAAGGTATCGAGTCCACAGAAGCACCTCTGGTGGCTTTGTGCCACAATTCCTGCAAACCCTCAGCCTTTCACTCCTTTTTCCTTTTCCAGCCCTGGTACAGCAGCTGTGGGAATGTTTATTTGCCTTGGGATTGTCAGCACTGAGCACCTGAGGAAAGCTGGTGCTCAGTGCTGACTCTGTCAGAGCTTGTCCAGTGTCCGGTTATCTCGGCTGTTTGAGGGGCCTGGAAAGGCCCAAGGTGGCCTTGGGGCAGCCTGCGTATCGAAGGACGAGAAGAGGCTTCAGTTCTTCTTTCGGTTTTTATGTTTATTAATTGTTTATCTAAAAGATTTTCTTTCAGCCGAACAGAGATCTGCTCAGCAGTCAGCCATGAGCACACTGTCTGCCCTCCAGGGCAGCCACCTATCTTTATACCCATTGTTACGTGTACAATATTTATCATTTTTCCCCAATACCATTTATTCTTATTACTCGGTGCACTCTCAGTAATAACCAATCCAAAGGTGCCACCATCACCAAAGAAGATGGAGGAGAAGAAGAAGAAGAAGGAGGACAGGACACACCCCAATTCCTCCATCTTACTTCTCTAAACCCCCCTGTACATAAATCCTAAACCCTGTGTCTCACCCTCTAATTAGCTAATCTTTTCGCCATTCACGCCGGTGAAGTCCTCTTATCTTCATACAGGTGTCGTCTCCCGTGTAGGGTCAAAGTCCTGCCACCAGACACTTCTGGCAACATTCCAGGACTCCCGGGCCCCCCAAGGGTGGTCTCGGTGGCCCGGCATCTCAGGACTCAGATCCTGAGATCCCACAGTCCGGGGCCTCCACATCATGTTTGCAGTTCCTGCTCTTCCTTGGCCACTGCTGATCCGCACACAGTATCCCCACGGTGAGGAGGAGGAGAAGTAGAGCAGACCCACAGCCCCAAGGGCTCTGAAGCTGCAGCTAGAGCACAGGGACTGCCCAGGCTGGGAGCAGTGCCTTGGGACGACAAAATGGGGCAAACTTGGATCTGTGTAGGTCAATGCCCCTGTTCTGCTCTGGGAGCTGCAGACCCTTACGGAGTTGTTGTAATGAGGGACGGGATTCTTGTAATTTAACCATGCTCCCAAAGCATCCCTGTGCACAAACAGAGGGCTCCACTTCCTCTCTCAGAGATTTTGGGATTCTGGGGCTGAGGCGGGAGCGGCTGGATGAGGAGGCTCATGGGAACAGCACCTGGCCATGCAGGTGGAGCAGGAGCGCTGGGAATTCCGCAGGGTGCTCAGGTGAGGCCCACAGGACAGGGACATGTTGGGGCACCACTTGCCGTTCCTGCTCCACTCAGATTTTAGGACAGAGCAGTGACACCCATAGGGCTCCCAAACCCCTCAGGGCTCAGGCTCAGCCTCAAAGGATGTCCTGGCCCAGGCCTTGGGGGTGATTCAGGTGCTCCTGGGCTCGTTCCCAACAAAGGGCAGTGCTCCAGGAGCAGTTGGCACATCCCGAAGGAGCAGCCCGGGGCTGCTGGAGCCCGAGTGCTGCGGGCAAGGATGACGTGAGGGAGCTGGGCCCCGCTCAGCCAGGGCTGCCCCAGGAACGTCTCATCCTGCAGGGGCTCGGCAGCCTCTGCCGGTGCCGGCCCCGGGGCTGTCGGGGGGCACGGCCAGAGGGGCCGGGGGGCAGCGGGTGGGAGGGGCCGGGATGGAGGGACCGGGACCCCACTGGGGAGCCCCGAGCGTGGAGGGAGCAAAACAGCGGAGGGGAGACCCCGGGACAGGGGGGAGCAGAGACCCTGCGGTGGGGTCAGCGGAAAGGAGGGACGGCAATGGTGGTCCGGGAGCACCAGGAAGGGCCCAGCTGCCATCGCGCTGCGAGTGCCGGGACGGTCACGGGGTGTCCGAACCGACTGTGGCAGCGTGTCCGAAGCCACTGTCGCGACGTGTCGGGACCGAGCGTTTCCAGGGTAAGGCCCCCACAGCTCCGGGAAGTGGAGGGGTACTCTGGAAGGGGTGCAGCAGGGGCAGGGCAGAGCCCTGTCTATTCCCTGTGCCCTGTGCAGGTGAGGAGGGCAGGGATGGAGCAGCTCTGGGGACACCTGGAATCGAGACAGGGTTCCTGCCCACAGCCCCACGACGGCCGCAGGGTAAACCCCCTGCTCGACATTTCCATCCTTTTTTCTCTTGTCTCACAACTGAGCCAGAACCCAAAAATACTTTCCAGGATGTTCTAAAGGGCTGCAGGTTTGAGACAGGAAGGAGGAGGAGGATCCTGGTCAGATTGTTGAGCAGATGGTTGTTGTCTTTGCAGGATTTTTGGGTCTCTCCCAGTCTTTGGCTAGAAGGACAAAGCGATCAATTGCTGCATTTCTGGACTGGTTCCCACACAGCTGCCTTTGTAGGGCGAGTTTCCAGTCAGTCCTGCTCTGAAAACCACCAAAGGCCACCTCAGAGCCACTGTTTGGGCTCCCTTTGGGTTTTGTGCTTCTTGCAGGGCTGAGTAAACCACAGGCAGGCCTTTTACCCCACAGAATTCTCACCTCTGCAGCAGCTCTAAAGCTGCCAGAATCAAAGCCAAGGGGGCAGGGGGGACCCTCAGGAGCTGGCTGCCACCTGGGGCTGGCCAGAGCAGGGCTGGGCAATGGCCATCCCTATGCAGTGGGGCTGGGCCATGGCTGGGCCCCACCCTTGGATGGCCACTGGCTTCAAGGAGCAGGAGTTTGGGAGCTCCTTCCTGCCCAGGGCTCCATTCCTGAGCTGCTCTTGCTGGCTCAGATCCTGCAGGGGACGAGCAAGAATGGAGAAGTCTTGAAACACCAAGAGCTGCCATCCCCCAGGTCAGGAGCCCCTTGTACAGCATGTGTCCCCCCTGGGACAGAGCCCCCTGTATTTGCCCCTCCTAGGGCAGAACCCTCCTCCCATGTGCCACTCAGCACAAACGGCCTGTTCCTTCTGCAGGAGAGAGAAAGTGAAAGTGTAGGCAGAGGGAAAGCTGCACTCCTCCATCCCCCACAGCCTCCCCAGCCCTCCCTGCAGACACCTCACCCCTGCTTCCCCCACCCTGGGCTTCCCCCAACTCATTCCCTGCTCAGGAGCTCCCCAGGATCATCAAGGCATGAACTGGGAGGTTGTGAAATTGAGGGATAAAAGGAAGGAAATGGAAATGAAGAACGGGAAATGCCCCTGGAGGTTGTGGTGGCAGAGACCCAGAGCACCTCTGAATCCCCTCTTGTTGCTCCCCCAAATCAGTGGCAACCCAGCAGGCAGCTCTAGCCCCTGGGTCACCCCAAAATCTGAGGCACCCAGGGAAGGAGCTGTGACCCACACGCACATCCCGTCACTGTCCATCCCTGGCAAACTCATTCCCCTTAGAAACTGACCATGTGACCCCCATTCCTTCTGTCTCCCCTTCCCTGGGACCCCCATCCCAGGGCTGCCATTGCCCAGGAACTCCATGGCCTAGGACCCCATCCCCAAGGAACCCTTTCCCATTTATTCCATGCCCTGAAATCCCCATTACCCCAGGACCTTAACTCTCCCAGGTCCCCCGATTCTCCCTGCACCAATCTCTGGCACAAAAATCCCCTGATGAGGGATTTATTACTAATAAATTTATTACAATTAAAAATTTTTCTATATACCCTTTTAAACTTTTTAATCTACTTTACCTTTCTCCTAGTCTCATCTCAAAACAAAAATGAAATAAATACATTCTGATAAATGCACTAATAATTAACCAACACTAAACCCACCACATCAATTATTACATTACCTGAAATATCTCAAATTAGCAAACCAAAACCATGACACCAAATCCCTGAAGCCCGCCTTCCCCTGGGACTCCCATCCCTGAGTCCCCCCAGCCCTGTGGACCCCCATTCCCATGGCACCCCAACCCCCATGACTCCCCCTCCTCACCACCCCAATTGCCCATGGACCCATTCCCTGGACCCCCATTCCCCTGGACACCCATCCCTGGCTCCCCAAACCCCCTGAGCCCCCTTGCTCCTGGGAAGTCCGTGTCCCACCTGTCCAGAGACAGCCTTGTCCCCAGCATGTCCCCACCCTTCCCACAGCCTGTCCCCAGCCTGTGGCCACCCTGCCCCCACCAAGGGCCACCTATACATGGGGACAAGACATGACATCGCTTCCTTCCCCTTCATCCGAAGAGCCGCCAGCCAGGGGAGCGGTGGCCACAGCAGCGAGTGACAGCCAGTGCACATGGCTGGGGACACTGGGATGGCCGGGAAGGTGGCGCTGCTCCTGTGGGGTGAGTGCCCCGGGCACAGGCCGGACTGGTAGTACCCCGGGGATGGGCACTGGTGAGGCAGAGACTGGTGAGGAGGGAGCAGAGGGGAGTTGCAGGGCTCCCTGAGGTTCCCAATGGCAGCAGAGCCAGAGCATGAAGTGACCGGGGTCATGGGGTGGCCGTGGGGACAGGAGAGGGTGAACAGGGCTGGAGGGATAGGAATGTGGGGAGAGGCATCCTGGGGCTGGGGCAGCTGTGGGGACAGGGACACAGGGATGCAGGGATGCAGGGACAGGGAGAAGAAGACAAGCACAATGTGGATGGGCCATGGAGACAGAGGCCATGGGGCTGTCAGGGGAGACCTGTGCTAGCACAGTGTCCTCTTTGAGACACCTGTGCCACACCAATTCCCTCAGGGGGACAGTTCAAGGGCAGCTCCTATGAACCATTCCCCTGTGCACAACTGTCCCCATGGTGCCACACTCACTGAGCCCTGTCCCTTCTCCCTTCCAGCCCAGACCCTCGACCTCGCTGGTGAGTCCTCAGGGGATGCCATGGCCCAACCCCGCTGTCCCCAGCCCCACACTGGCCCTGGCAGACTGGTGTTCCCTGTCACCCACAGGTGCCCAGACCACCCAGCTCCTGGTGGAGCCCCCCGGATGCCAGCGTGCTGTGGGACTAGGTGACACTGACCTGACAGGGCTCGGGGAACACTGGTGCCACCACCTGGTACAAGGGCGGGCAGCGCTGGAGGCAGGAGAGACACAACCACCTCACTGTCACTGAGAAAGGCAACGTGTGAGAGACACATGTGAGAGACCTGGCACTGGGCTCAACCCTCCTGTGAGAGTCCTGGATGGTGAGGGGGGTTTGGGTGTCCCATCCTAGCACCAGCATTGACCCCAGGGCTCTGGGTGGGCTCTGCTCCATTGGTCACCTCCTGTGTGACCAGAGCCTGTCCCCTACTCAGGGGGCATCCCAGAGCATCCCAGTGCTGGCAGACCCTGTTTGTGGATTTGGGGATCCCTGGTGTGCTGTGTGTGAGCCAATATGCAGTCGTGGTGGCATTGGGACCCGCCAGATCCCCGCGGTGTAACAGGACCCCCGTGTCCCGCAGCCCCATTGGTGCTGCAGGTGCCGGCACAGGCACTGCTGGAGGGGGACACGGTGACACTGCACTGCTGGCTCTGGCAGGACAACCCGGTCAGGTCAATGTCCTTCTACCACGAGGAGAAGAAACTGCAGGAGCTCCGTGATGGGACCGAGCTGTCCCTGTCCCCTCTGCAGCTGAAACACAGCAGCCACGACAGCTGCAGGGGCTGAGTGAAATCTACAGTATCACGGGGATGCGAGAAGTCAGCATCAGTGACAGTGACAGTGACAGTGCATGGTGAGCACTCCACAACTGCCACTCCAGCCCCCCCACGGCTGCCACTCTAACACCCCCACAGCCCCTCCCTAGTTACTCGGGTTCACAAATCTCCCTCCCCTCTCCTTTCCAGAGCTTTTCACAGTGCCATTGCTGGAAGTTCATGCTGAGCCCACCAATGGGGCCCCCCTGACTCTCAGCTGCCTCAGCACCCCCAGCCCCATGCGGCCCCAACCCCCTCTCCTGCACCTGTTCTACTGGGACGGGCAGGTGGTGGGGGGCCCGCAGGGATCCCTGCAGCTGCTGGTGCCCACCGTGGGGGTCTCCCACTCTGGGAATTACAGCTGCGAGGTGCGCTCCGATGCGGGGGGGGGGGGACCGTGGGAAGAGCAGCGCCCAGCTCTGCATCACGGTGCGCAGTGAGGGCGGGGATGGGCACAGGGAGCCCCCACGCCCTGCTTGGGTCCCCTGCCTGGGTACCTCCATTACTGCCCCATTCCCCCATCCCTCACTGGGTCCCTTCACCCATCTCTGAGTCAACCTCACCCCTCTCTGCTGTTTCCCCGCAGTCCCCAAGTCCCACCATACCCTCTCTGGGTCTCCATGACCACAGTGGGGTCCTCCCATCTCCCTCTCCATGTGTCCCCTCATTAAACCCCCCATCCTTCCTTGGGGTACCTATCCAAGCCCCCCCCCCCCCCAGCTCTGCACCTTCTCTCCTCTCCCTCACTGGGATCTCTCTGCCCCTCCCTGACCTCCCCCCACGTCCCTCAATGTCCCCTGGTGTCACCCCCTCCCACAGGGGTTCTGCCCTAGGGGGTGTCCCTGTCAGCGCAGCCTTGTGGTGAGCTGCACGGTGGTCACAGGGAGAGGTCATCTGTCCGTTTCCTGGTGCCTGGGAGGGCTCAAGGGCGTCGCTTGGCACTGGCCCTGCCTGGAGCTGTACCACACTGGGGACAATGGCAGGGGCCAGTACCGGTGTGGAGACAGCATGGCTGATAGTGTCCCCCTGAATGTCACTGTCCTTTGTGAGCAGTGTTATAAATTGAGCCGACAATATGCCAAGTAAAACCAACTGAGAATTTATTAATTACAGCGGGCAAAGAAATAAGCAAATCAGCACTGGGCGACAGGAGAGTCTCCGCTCTAACACTGTCACACTCTCCTGATTTTCCGTGGAGTTCTTATCCAGTCCTTCTTCCGGGTTGATGTGTAGTACTCTGCGTATTCTTCTTTTGTGTTTAGGTGGTCATAGTCCACCTCCCAGGGTCTGAAGATGAAGGTTGGTAATTTTCCTTTGTCTGATTCCTGGAATTTTTAGGCTCAATCTGCTGAGTTCCTGGAATCCTTGGTTTACTGAGCGGATAAGCTGATACTGTGTTATCAATCATAGCAAACCCCCCACTCATATTAACAGTTTACTAAACAGATAAACAAATGTTTGTGAAACCTATTGTCCTTTTGGTTTCACCTTCCTTATCCTTTAAAGTCTGGAAATTTACTTAAACAAACTAGAGGTGCAACAGTCTTACTGGAATAGCTTTGTCAGTTTTGATGAACAAACTTAAAGTTTTAACCCATTACAAGTGGGACCCTCAGACTGGGGGTGACCCCACCCACGGCACTCCCATCCATCTCACCAGGTGCCAGCCGTGTCTGTGTCCCCACAGTGCCTGTGACCAATGCCACCATCACCCTCAGTCCCCTGTCACACCTGGTGCGCTCAGGAGACACCATGACCCTGCGCTGCTCGGTTCAGGTGGGCTCAGCCCCTGCCACCTTCACCTGGCTGCACAATGGGCAGGAGGTGGCCCGGGGTAGCCTCCTGGAGCTCAGTGCTGTCGATGTGGTACATTCAGGCACCTACCAGTGCATGGTCACCAACCAGCTGGGACAGGGCGGGCACCAGGTACTCAGTTCAGAGCTGGCCTTGGAGGTGACAACACAGGAACAGGGCACAGGTAGGGTCACACAGGGTCACATGGGGGGTGCAGAACCCCCTGGGGTTCTGGGTGACCCCACTGTGTCCCTTTCTGTCCCCAACAGTGGCCGCAGGGGTCTGCGGGTCGCTCCTGTTCCTGGTTCTGCTCCTGGCTGTCATTGGAGGCTGGCACTGGTGGCACCACCTGGGTGGGTGACAATGAAGGGGAATGGGAGTCCCAGGGATTGGGGTGAATACCCCACAGACTTTGATGTCCAGAAGGTGGCACCAACAGCTCCTGACTTGGGTGAAGCTGAATCCCTATTGATCTCACCTGGGGGTCCTGGGGGATTTGGGGAGGTCCTGCAGGGCAGTGCAGGGACATTGGGGGCTCTGTCAGGGGTTTGGAGGAGTTTGGGGGGGTCAGTGGATTCAGTGGGTGATTCAAGGCTCATTAGGGGCTTTAGGGATGCACGAGGCTCCTGGGGGCAGTCAGAGGTCTCAAGGGTGTTCAGTCCCTGAGGACTCCACAGTCACCCCTCCCCCCTTTCCTTTGCAGCCCTCAGGAAACAGCAGGAAAGCTAAGGGGGGGGTCCAGGCCTGAACCCCCATTTTATGTTCATTTTGACCCCCCACACCGCCACAGACACCCCCTTATCCTTGCAGTGGCACCCCAGGGCCCTCGGCCCCTCCAGAGGCAGGGGAGGTGCTGTACAGCCAGGTCGTGCGAAACAAGAAGGCAGGGGGTGAGTACAGGTGGGGGGACAGGGATATGTCACCCTAGGGGTGTCACCTCCTATCCAGGTTCCCCCACCTGGTGTCTCTTGCAGTGCCCCCCTGTGCCACAACCCCCCAGGTGACCAATGCAGAGCTGCCAGGACCCCATGGGCAACAGCAGGACTCCAGTGACATCTACGAGAACATGCTGTGACACTGGGGGCACAGGGGGCCCTGGAGATCCCTGCCTGAGGGCACCTCCCACTGTGTGGCCTCCCCCCAGCTCCCGTGTATGCCCACTGTGCCATGGGGATGGCCACGAGTGTGGGGTCCCATGTGGGGCTGCCCATAGTGCTCCATTCCAGTGCTCCCAGTGCTCCCAGTACCCCCAGGAGCTCCTCATTCCCTCCCCCAGTACCAGGGGGCACAGCATCACTGTCCCTTTTATGGGACCCAAAACGCAGCTTTTCGTTAAACCAGGAGAAATGGTTTTGTTTGTTCAGCTCTGCCCTGTTTGGCTCAGGAAGGAGTGACCCGGTCATGTTGTTGTGCAGATCTTTGTGGGATTTTTGGGGCTCTGTCTTGGTTTGAAAGACAGATGTCTATTAAGGAAGGAAGGAGCTTCTCTGGAAATTGAAAATATAAACCCCTTCCCCCTGAATTATTAAAATTTTGGAATTTAGGGGCTCTCAGGTAAAGATATGGGAGTAGGAATAACAGTAGGAAAATGTAAAAATAAAAATAAAAATTGTTATAGATGAATAATGAGATAATGGCTCTAACAATTAAGGAATGAATACTGTGTGAATATTAAGAGAAGCTTTATTGATGTATAGCTATGTTATTGTAGTTTATTGTTTAGATGCCCTCTGTTCTCCTCACAGTCCCCTTTCCCCATCCTCTGTATTGTCGCCACCGGACAGCCTGGGTTATTTAGCACAGGTGAAAGGAAGGCGTGTACGTGTGCCCCTCCTGCAGGGCAGCTGAGAATGAAAAACCTTGTTGATGCTGGAGGGCACAGCATGACAACATCTGACGCACCAATCAAGTTGCAGGAAAGCAATCTCCACCAATAAACGGCACAGAAGAGTTGACTGACAGACTTTGGGAGGGGCCAGGATTGGCTGATGCAACTTCCCCCCCGAGGTATAAAAGGTGAAGCACCCGTCTCAAAGATGAGCTGTGTGATAAGCAGCCATGAGGGAGGCTCCCAGGCCTGTTTTTCCATAATGTTATGTTTGCCCAATTATCCCATCATCAAAAAACCAAACAATATTAGAGGTAGCAGCAATTTTAATTGAAAACTTTAGAAAATATATAAAATTGGATGCACTTGAAATACTAACAATATAATTGGACTAAAAATAAGGGATAATTTGGTTCCAATAATAGCGCATAAGCAAAAGATAACCGCGAGGTACGGAGTGCAGGGCTCGTGGGCCCTTGCCACCTCACGTACGAGTTTGCCAAGTGAAGATTCCCCCCTTATATGCCGTGTGTCAATGTCATCTCCTCCCATTTTCGATTCATCACACTTCTACCTCCGCCCTCATCACCACCTTTACTGTGCATACGCCACCACTCGTTTTGGTGGTCACAAAAGCCTTTGGGAGTCGTCACTGATGAAGGCCTCTCTTCATCATCTGTGTCCTTTAATTCACCTTTGGGTTACACATGTGCATCAAGCCAGTACAATGAAAGCCAAAACTAACACATTACTGCATTTAAGCATCAAAGTAATAAATCTCTTATCTCTTAGAGCTGGCATTTTCCTGGGACCCAACCAGATTGTCCCTTCTTTTTGTTAAATTTTAGTAACTGTTATCTCTTTCTTTTTCCTCCTGTTCTTCAACATCTGCAGGGAGGGGGCATGCAAGCCCTCCTATCTCTTTCTTTTTTGGCATTACAACTTTTAAATGTTTTATTATTTGCAATTATTAATTGCTGTATCAATATTGATTACAGTTTCAATATTTCAGCACGAATCACACCTATTTACCACACGTGGAATCCTTTTGTTCTCATTGCTTTTTAAGACTATAAAAAAAATATTGGTGCTGGGTGATTCAGAGTCAGCCTGTGTGTGTTAAGTGTAGTCTACAGGGGATAAAGAGAAGGAAAAGAGAAGTACTAATACATCCTGATAAGTTGGGAAATTTAGATAGCATGAAGAATAAATAACACAAGACGTAAAGATGGTATTAAAAACAGTCCACTAGAATGTAATTTAGCAGATGAGAAAGATTGGCAGGAATCCCGGAGGGTAATTTTTCAAGGAAATATAATCTGATTAAATACTCCTACCCAATAGTAGGCTTGGTATCAATTAGAAAGTGGTGAAATGTGACCCCCAATGGAACTTTATGATCCATTGTTACAGTTGATGTTATTTTTAAGACAAGAAGAAAAATGAGATCCTGTGATATATGCAGGCATCTTTTTCAACCTGAAGAATAAACCTGAGTGTCAGAAAGAATGTGGCTTTGATTTGGCCCCACAGGACCTTTAGTCCTAGCTTTGGAAAGAGATAAGAGGCAGAAAAGAAAGAGATGTCATTCAGCATTCAGCATAGGGCAGATATGTTTGAAATTGGCTCAAATGCAGCAGGAAGATTGTGTTCTAGGTGTCCAAGACTTACAGCTGAGTTAGCCTAGGCCAGCTCGGGTACACTCCCCCTCAGGCAACCACTCTGCCCCCTGAATGAAAGCCAAATGGCAGTGGGGATGAGATGAATAATCCAGGTGAGGAGACAATTTCAGAGACCCCCAGTGACAAGCAACACAAGAAATAAAACCAAGAAAGCTTTTCCTTTAGTCACCCCCTTAAGGCAAGTCTTGAGTCCCCCAGGAGAAGCCATGTGGATGAACATCTGCTGTTCTAATAGCAACCTGAAGAGTTGGTGGAAAAAAGGTAAAATGGATAGAGAAAACCCAAGCAAAGTAGCAAAAAGATTGGAGTTCATAGTCAAGAGTCAAGAGCCAGAGTGAGGTGATACTGATTTCATGTTGACAGGGCTAACCAAACCAGCAAAGAGTTGGTGATCAAGGTAGCCAGAGCACGTGTGCAGGGACAAATGGCTAGTGGAGCCTTACAAGGTACAGTGGACCAGCAGTGTCCTATTGTAAGCCCTTTGAGGCGCGCAAATGATGCAGGCAGCTGTTCAGTGTTAACCAGATACCAAGACATAATCACACTGGAATTAAAAAATGCCGTTCCAAAAGCAATAACGTGGTCAGTAATAGATAACGTTACACAGAGACAGCACGAGTCACCCACTGACTTTGTGGACAGGCTCTGAGCAGCTGCACATGAAGGCACAGCCCTGGATCCCTGGTGGGACATGGGAAAGCAGCAGTGGGATTCCCTGATGTCAGGGCAATCTAGCCCAAATGTCAGGCAGTAATTTCAGAAGCTGAAAGAGCCTGTAAAGAGACACTAAAAGGCATGGATGAGAAAAGCATAGAAAGTGTATGATAATCACGACGGAGAAAAAGAAAAACAGCTCCCTGCAGCGATGGTGGAAGCTCTGGATCAGCACCAGGGAGAGGACGGATGCAGGCATGGTTGAAGCAGAGGCAGGGGCGAAAATAGCAGAGGCAGAGGAGGTTCAAAGCAGCCACAGACCAAGCTGGACGCAAATCAATGTGCATCTTGTAAGAAATCAGGACCCTGGAAATAGGGCCAGTGCCCAGAGTTAGACGACAAAGTACACAAAACTCTTGCAGCCACCCTAGATGATAAGAAATGACCGAAACTGGCAATTCTTACCCTAGCAGGCCACTGTTTAAAATACAGCTAAAGAATGATGAAGAAGTTGAAATTTTAAGAAATAGTGGAGAGACATTTTCACTCTTGAATCAAGCACTGATACCCAAAAGTGAAAACTATCTTCAAGCAATAGGAGCAACTATAGGGCAGCCAGAAAATGCATTCTTCCTGAAACCACTTTGATGTAAAATCAAGAAGAAAATGGGAATACATCAGTTTCTTTATTTACCAAACTCACCCAAATCTGTCCTAAGCAGAGATTTGCTTGAAAATTTAGAAGCAACAGTTCCGTTTAGAAAAAGAAAACTTCAATGGAAGGTACCTGAAGACAAAGGAGCGGTTTTAGCAGTAGGACTGACAATTGACACCAGACCAACAAACAAGAAGAACTAGTTAGAGCAAGTATTGAATCAGGTGTACCCAAGAGTATGGGATAGTATCTGATAGCCCAGGAAAATCAAAACAAGCAGACCCTATGAAAATTGAGCTACAGACAAGAGTTGGGCCAGTAGTCAGAAAGCAATACCCTTGAAGATTAGAAGCTAGGAAAGGAATAGAGCCAACAATCAATAAAATCCTTGACATCAGGACTATTGGAAGAATGGCAGTCAAAATGTAATACTGCTAGATCAGCAATAAAGAAACCTAATGGAACTCAGAGACTAGTGCCAGATTTCCAGGCAATTAGTGGTTTATACCTTACTAGCTTACTAGCTAAACTTGGAGATGATTTTATTGTGTGCGGGGAATGTCCATGGGCAGGTGCTGTCGAGAGCCGCTCCCTCTTGGTGTGAGAGACCAGCGCCCCCAGCCCCACCTTGCTCCCCGGCCCGGAGGTTGTAACGTGCGCTCGACTGGCAGCCGAAGGAGGGCTCTTGACACCGTGTCTGATGCAACAGGGTTTATTGAAGGTAGGTCAGAGGGTGCAGCTTGGGTGAGGGAGAGAAGAGGGACAGGAAGAGGCAGGAGCACAAGCACTGTAACATGACACATAAGGCACCTGCAAGCTGCTGGGGAAGCCTCAAGTCTGCTCAGTGAGCCACGTGTGCCCTCAGCATTGGGACAGCCACCTTTCCCTCAGTGAGCCTCACATGCCAGGGTCAGCAAATCAAGAGGCACCAGGCATGCTGTAGGTGACTCAGAGCGAGTGCAGTGGGTCATGGTGGCCAGGGACCAGAAGCAGGCAGAAAGGCAACGGGGCTGGGGAAAAGGCTCTGCTCTGCTTACAGCGTGGGCTGAGGGCTGGGAGAGCTCCATTTCCCCCTTGAGATGTTGGAGACGGGGCCTTTCACCCTCCTGATAGGGCTGCCCCTGGCTGCAGGCAGCCAGAGGAGTATGACGACACAAGGCCGAGAGCAGCAAAGCAAAGAGCCAGCCGTGCACAGCCCAGGGAGGTGGCCCAGTGCAAAGGCAGCGTGGCACCCTGAAGGTGCCCGCTGCACTCTCATGTGTCCCCTGCCTGGGAAGGACAGGACGGTCCGTGGTCCGAGAGGGCCTTTCTGTGGCCCCTGTGGGCTCAAAGCTGCTGCTCTTCTGGCTCCATGGGGCCTAAAGCCACAGAGCTCGGCCTCCCCCACAGCAAGAGGAACAAGACTTGGATATCAGACAGTGGAGCTCAATGCCTAAGGCTGAGGGGCGGGGGGCTCCAGTCTGGAGCACAGGGAGGGCACCCCCCCAGCCCCACAACAGCTGGCCTCATGGCCCTGAAAGGCCAGGACCAGGGTTCCACGCCTGATTCCAGGGCGTCCCTCCAACCGGCCACCGACCTGGAAGCGCCAGAGCAGCCGGCTGTCAGGATCGAGGCGGCTGCAAGGGGGCTCCTTATGGCCTCTGCCAGCCAATTGCTCAGGGCTTAGCAGTGCCTCAGCCCCTCAGGGTCTCCCCCAGCCTGGCCAAGCTTGACAGCAGCAGCGCCGCAGCCCCACAGCAGCTCCAGAGGAGCCCCATCCAGAGGCACCTAGGAGCCCTCAGCACTGCAGCCAGCAGCAGACGGGCAGGAGGACACAGATGGCCCTTCCTGTCCGGCACAGGGCTTGTGGCCATCTCCAGGCACCGCTCTGGCAGGGATCCCCGCAGCTCCGGCCCCTGCCCAGCCACTCTGTGGGCAGCACAAAGGCTTCAGCAGAACCACCAAAGGCCAAAAGGCTTCTGGCCATTTTCCCTCACCCCATCCTTTCCTGCAGCCCAAGGGCAGCTCCAGCCCCATCATGCTGCTCCATGATTTCACCAATGTCACCGTCACCCCTGGAGTGCTGACCTCGCTCCGAGACAAACCCCAAAACCATCCAAGTCATCATCAGGGACCTGATCCAGGAGCTCATGTGAGGCTCCCAAAACCCAACATTTTTCCCCCAGCATCTGCAATTTTTCTCTCCCAAAATCTGCTATTACCCAGCACCCCCCCCCAAATCCACGATTTTTTGCCCCAAAATTCGTGATTCTTTGACTGAAAATTCAGGATTTTTCCCCCAAAATTCAGGATTTATTCATTGAAAAGTCAGGGTTTTTTCCTCCAAAATTTAGGATATTAAAAAAAAAAAAAAAACCAAACAGGATTTTTTTGCTTAAAATCTGGTGGTTTTTCCCTCCAAAATCTGAGATATTTTCCCCAAAATTCAGGATATTTTTCCCCAAAATTTGAACATTTTTCCCCCAAAATCTGGGATATTTTTCCCCTGATCCTTGTCCGTGTTCCCAAGAATTCCCAGGGATCGACCCCCAGCCTTGCTCAACATCGGCACCGAGGAATTCCAGCGGATCCAGGAGGAGGCTCCGCCTCCACAGCAGCTCACGGATCGGCTGTGGATCCTCAAATCCCACAAGGATGTGGCTTTTGTGGGCATGTCCTGATTCCCTGAGCCCCAATTTCCCAAACCCGAATTTCCTGATCCCAAATTTCCCGATCCCAAATTTTCCCAATCCCGCTATTCCTGGTCCCGAATTTCCTGAGCCCGATTTTCCCCATCCCAAATTTCCCAATCCCGATCTTCCCAATCCCAAATTTTCTGATCTCACTTTTCCTGACCCCGCTTTCCCTGACCCCACTTCCCCTGATCCCACTTTTCTGGTCCCAATTTTCTCAATCCCGATTTTCCCAATCCCACTTTTCCTGATCTTTATTTTCTGGATCCTGTTGTTCCTGATCCTGATTTTACTGATCCAGGGAATGCCCCAGGATTTCCCCGGGAATGTTGCCAGGAATGGCTCTGGGAATGTCCCCAGAAATCCCTCGGGATGTCCCAGGGATGTCCTCAGAATGTCTGTGGGCTGTCCCGGGGATATCCCTGGGAATGACCCCCAGGAAGATGCTGGGAATGCCCTGGGCTGTAAACATTGCCCAGCCCTGCAATGTCCCCGGGCTGTATTAACATTGTTTGTGATTCTCTTTATGTTACAGGAATCACTGAGAGAATTCAGCACTCATTCCTGAAGGAAGTCTCTAACAAAGTTCTTTTTCTGTTATTAACCTCTCTGTACAACTTTTCCCTTCCCAGGTCTCAGGAATACAACCTCCTGCACTTTAGATCACACACCCCTCTGCCTGGACCTGCACTGGAAGGTGATGTGAGGGCGGATGCCCTCGCCATGACAGTCACTATACCACAAAAGTCAGGGCAGGCCAAACTTTCTCATGATGTCTACCATCAAAATGCCCAAGCACTGGGAAAACAATTCCATCTGACTTTGCCCCAAGCACGGGATGTGGTGAATCCTTGCTCACAGTGTCAGCAGACTCTTTCTTTGCCACAAATGTTAGGTACAAACTCACAAGCGTTGAAACCTAATGACATCTGGCAAACAGATGTAACACACTTTTCGAGCTTTGGGACTTTTAAATATGTCCATGTTTCTCCTGACACCTTTTCTGGATTCACAGTAGCAACAGTAAAGTAGGGTGAGAAATCCATGGGAATTTGATGGGAATTTCAGAGGGGAACTGAAAGATTCTAAATGCCTGGAATACTTTCATTCCTTAGGAATATTGGAGGGGAGCTGCAGGATTCCAAATTCCCAACATCCGAAATGCCAGTATTCCATGGGAGTTCCATGGGGAATTTGGGAAGGGAGCTGAAGCATTCGAAATTCCCGATGCCCAGAATGCAGTTATTCCATAGTTTTGGTGGGAATCTGGGAGGAGAACTGGAGCATTCTAAATTCCCAACACCCAGAGTGCTCTTATTCGTTGGGAATTTGGGAGGGGAACTGAAGGATTCCAAATTCCCTATGCCCCGAATGCCATTATTTCATGGGAATTTGGGATGGGACCTGCAGGATTCAAAATTCCCA
Source organism: Zonotrichia albicollis (assembly GCF_047830755.1). Classification (NCBI taxonomy): domain Eukaryota; kingdom Metazoa; phylum Chordata; class Aves; order Passeriformes; family Passerellidae; genus Zonotrichia; species Zonotrichia albicollis. Next base: position 1,159,506 of record NC_133827.1, on the reverse strand, counting down.
ATGTCCAGAAGGCAATTATTCCATAGTTTGGGGGAAATTTCGGATGGGAACTGGAGGATTTGAGATTTCCAATGCCTGGAATGCAATTATTTCATGGGAATTTGGGAAGGGAACTGAAGGATTGAAACTTCCTGATGGCCAGAATGACGTTTTTCCATGTGAATTTGGGAGGGGAGTTGGAGGATTTGGAATTCCGGTGCCCAGAATGCAGTCATTCCACTCTCCAGTTTTGGTAGGAATATGACATTGGAGCGGGAGAATTCAAACTTCCTGACGCCCAGAATGCTCTTAATCCATGGGAATTTGGGAGGGGAATGGGAGGAGTTGAAATTCCTGACACCCAGAATGCTGATATTGCATGGGAATTTGGTGGGAATTTGGGAGAGGAGTTGGAGGATTTGAAATTTCCAACAGTTTGAATGCCATTATTCCATGGGCATTTCAGAGGGGAGCTGGAGCATTCAAAATTTCCAATGCCTGGAATGCCATTGTTCCATAGTTTTGGGGGGACTTTTTGAGGAGAACTGCAGGGTTTGATGCCTGGAATGCCACTATTCCATGGGAATCAGGAGGGAGAGCTGGAGGATTCAGAATTCCTCATGGCCAGAAAGCCATTATTCCATGGGAATTGGGGAAAGCAGCTGGAGCATTCAAAATTCCCAATGCCTGGAATGCTGTTATTCCATGAGAATTTGGAAGGTAAATGGCAAGATTGAAAATTCCTGATGTCTGTGCCTCTCATGTGCCTTTGCAGCTGCCAGAAGGTGGAGTTTTGATCTGTGCTGATCATGCTTGTGCCAAACATTGGCACCAGTGCTTGTGCATTTTGTTGGAAAAAAGCATGACTCAGTTTTGCTTGTTCAAAATGTTTGGCAAAGTGTTTGAAAAAACCACTGTCATTTTGTCGGCTCTCACATTTCCTTCTGCCATGAATCCTGGAAGCGAGGAATGAGCCCTGATATGAGAGACAAAATATTGGTTAGTTCTGAGTGTCAAAATTGTAGAAAAACATGAAAGCCAACAATATCATTTGTAACATCCTTTAAAACCGATCCTTCTTTTAACAATACTAGCAACACAAGATAAATCTGTAATTAAATTCAAAAGTTCTGAAAAGAGCTGAAACGCTCTAAACTACTGCAGCCAGTTCAACAATCTGAGGAGAGCCCTCTATTGTTGGAACATCTGACTCCCATGTTTTGGTTGTTTGATTTTGCCATAGTATTACTGATTGCTGTGTTTTCCCTGCTCCATCAGTGAGGAGAGTTATAGCACTTAAAGGCTCTTCACTTAGCATGGGTTTTTCTCCAAAACTTAATTTAGCTTGTAACAATTTGTGGCCTGGGTAATGAATAGAACAAACACCTGAATAATTTAGCGATGTAATTTGCAAGTCTAAATTTTGCAAAGCCCAATCAACCCTTTTCACAGGTAAATAAATAATTACAAAATCTTGGCCTGCCATAGTTAGCAATCTCATTCTGGCTCTAACTATGATTTCAGCTGTCATCTCCATGGTTGTAAAAATTGATTTTTGGAGACCTATAAGGAAGAAAAACCCACTGTGTGATTAACAAAGGATCTTTTTCAGAAGTGTTCCATTTAAAAATGAGACCATAAAGTTCCATTTTTTCTCCTAACTGCAAGAAATGCAATGTCTATGGAATTCTACAAGATTCCCTCACTTTTATTTCTAGCTTTACAAGAAAAGAGTAACATGTGGGAGTCAACCCAACAAAGATATAGGGTCAGCTGACTTCACACTAAACAAACCAAGCCTGATCTTCAAGGTCTGGGAACCATTCATCTAAATCAGCACAAGCCTCAGATTGCCTCCTAAGAGCCTTTGGAGTAGTTGTGTTAATTAGTCCAAGTTCCACTCCCCTACTGGTTACATGTGTTCCATATATAGTATGGTTTCTAGAATGTTAATCTCCAAGACTATATACTGTTATCTCTTCCTTATTTCTGGCCCTTGGAGCTTCTCCCTATGTTGTATTCTGTTCCTGAGCATAGTTCCCATTTTTATTTCCCATTAAAGGTCATTTCCCTGTTGGGCACTCCATGGTTCCCCCTCCTTCTCTCCTATTTTGCACCACGTTCACCCTGAAGTCAGGGGACCCAAAGGTTTGTCACAGCCACCCTCACTGCGACAGCCAGTGCCCAGAGCGCTGTCAGGCAGTGCCGGGATCCCGGTTGTGGTTCTGCTCCCCACAAGTCAGGAATGGCAGCCTCAGGCTCAGACCCAGGCAGAAAGCCAACCAAGGGAGAGCAGAGGGAGGGCACCCTTCCAGTCTCTCTGGGGCATGGCCACAAAACAGCCCCAGCTGCTTCTTCCTCCACCCGTGTTTGGGCTGTGCTGGTGGCAGAGCCAGCCACGTTGTGCTCTGTGTTCCAAAGCCTGTTGGGAGCAGGCACGAAAAGCGCTGTGTGCACAGCACAGAGTCCTGGAAGGTGCTGGCAAGAGCATCCTGCAGGAACAAGTCTCTGGTCCCTGGCCAGGAACAGCCAGGTTGTGGTGCCGTGAGCGCAGGCAGCAGCTGAGGCAGGTGAAGAGGCAGTGGGCAGCTTGTGTTTGTAGAGGGCCTGGGGCTGCACATCTGAACCTGCCCCTGGAAACTCACTTGAGGGAACAGGAGCTAGAGCTGGAGTGCCTGTCCTGAAAGGACCTGAAGTCATTCAGCCTTGCCAGCGTTTCTTAAGGCTGTGTTGGCGTTCCCCAGGAAAGCTGTGCATTTGGGGAAACACCTTTGGAGGAAAGGGGCTTGCTTCTCAAAGAAAGTGCCTCCCGTGGAGCTCCCAGTGAGGCAGGTGCAAGTGTCCCCCTTTGGCTCTCTGTGCTGCTTTCAGTCCATGAGGCCCATTGCACTTGGCAGAGGGGCAGGGAGAAGGCAATGAAGAGCAGGTTTGGCATCTGCCTGGACCTCTGGAAATCAACCCAAGCACCTGCAGCAGGTAGTGTTACCCCCTTTAGACAGAGGTGTGAGCAGGAGCATCTCTGTCCAGCCATGAGCCCCAAAGCTCGCTGTGAGAGCTGTGAATTAAAAGGCCTTTACACACACACCTTTCACACCTTTCCTGACTGCTGTGTTTCAACTCTTGGCAATATGCATTTGCCTCCTGCATGGTGGGAGCTGCTGTGGCCCAGGGTCAGCACAGAGCTGGGATGTGTGGGCCAGGCAGCGTGGAGAACGTTGGCTGATCTTGGTGTGTCCCTGCCCTCAGAAAAGGCCTCCCAAAATGTCCTGCTCATAGGGTCTCCCTGTGCGACTTGGAGAGAACAAGGCAGACCCTTCTGACAGCTGGGCATCAGCCAACCTTAAAATGGGGACGTGTGGGGGAGCGAGCCCAGCTGAGACACCCTGAGAGCAGCCCAGTGCTCCTTGCTCCTCTCTGCTGACCCGTGAGCATTTGTCGGCTTTCGGGATGGCCCTGGCGGTGTCAGGGCTGCTCCGTGGACACAAGACAGCCAGTCCTGTCCTGCTGGGTCCCAGCAGTGCCTCGCAGCAGCCCTGCAGCCACGTCAGGATGCTGGCCAAAAGAGGCCCTGGAAGCTGAGGCAGCTGATTTGAAGCTTTTACAGATACACACAGGGGACGGCCAGCAGTGTTCCCTCAGGATACAGCAGTCCTGAGGGGCCTCCCCAGAGCTGCCTGATGCTGCCCACTCCGTGTGGCACCAGCTGCTTTCCTGTGGAATGTTCTACCTCCCCCAGGAGTGAAGAGGGAGCTGGTGAAAGAGCTTGCCAGGCTGCTCTGGATCCTTTCCCAGCAGCCCTGGTTGAGTGGAGCAGTCCGAGCTGAGCGCAGATGTGCCAATGGAACAGCCGTGCACGGGAAGGCTCGCTGGGAAGGATGATCCAGGAACCATAGGCCGGGCAGCCTGGCTTTGCTGCCAGGGAAGGCCTTGGAGCAGACCCTCCTGGGTGCCATCCCACGGCACGTGCAGGGAACCAGGGGCTCTGCTGAAGGCTGGGAAAGCTCTGCGGAGGGATGGGCACAGCTGGGGCTCCTGGCGGGGTGTTGAGGGCTTCTGTGGGGGTGTTTAGGGGGTGGGTGTTGGAGGCGTGTTGGGGAAGGAGTTGTCTGGAAGGTGAGAGTCTGGGCTGGAATCTGAGTCAATTTGAAGGCAGCGTCTTTAGCACAGCTTTGGTTATGGAGGGCAGAAGAAATATCTGTGACTATTTCTTTTACTGGTCCTGCTTCCCCTGCAGGGAACAAGAGGGGAGAGCTGTACTTTATTGGCCACTTAGATATCTGTACTGGGGGAGGATCAGCCCTTTTGCCATCTACTCATTTGTTTGGGTTACTGTTGTAACACTGAGTGGACGTTCATTCCTTGAGAGCTTTTATTCCTGAAGAGAATTAGGAGATTACAATCCCTTCATTGAAAATCATTTGCAAACCAAAGAATGGCCTTCTTTTTGGCTCTGTGCAGTGTCATGTTTTGTAAAGGGACATTCAATGGATGATAAGGCAAATGAGTTGCTGCTTCAGACTGGGACGCAAACTTGTAGACCAGTCACATTCTCACACCATCCCCATAAATTTGGGAAGTTTGCAAATTTTGGAAGTCCTTGAGCTGAGCAATGGGAAGTTAAGCTTTCCTGAAGTGAGGATTTCTTTATGCCAGGTTCTTCTGTGCCTTCGAGGCAAAGATGTTTTTGTGGTGCAGGAAATTACTTCAATGAGAAAATCATTCCAGCATGGAGTAAGGGCTCCTGACAGAGACCAAGTGTTGCCAGCAGTTGCTGCAGGTGCTCCTGCCATCAGCCCCCAGTGCACGTGGGCTTTGGCTCCCTGTGGCACAGAAGCCCCCCGGGGGCACAGGTCTCTGGGGCAGGAGACGGGCACCAGCGCTGCCAGGGCTCGGGGTTGGCAGCTCTGCTTGGGCAGGGACTGTGCCACAGCTGCTGATGGCAGCGCTGCCCGGGCCCCAGGGCTCAGAGCAGCATTGGTGCCCGGGCCCACACGTTCCTTGTGCGAGTCACACCCGCGGGTTTAGGATGGCCACGGGCCGGGACGTGTCCCAAGGAGGCCGTGCCAGCTTCCCTGGAAGGCCCCGTGCCCTTCCCAGCGCGGCTGCGTCGGCAGCCCTGGGGGCTCCTTCTGCTGCCCTGAGCCCGCAGAGCATGGCAGCGTTTGCTGATGCTCTGAGCCCTTCCTAAAGATCCTGTGGGGCTGCCTGGGACACCTGGGGCCAGGCATTCCTTCCAGCCTGGGCCACTTTGGCTGGGCTGGGGGCGGCCCCAGGGCAGGCGGCAGTGTGTGCAAGGGCCCTTGGTGACACGCTGCAGCACGGTCACTGTGACATGGAACCGGGTGTCCAAGGGCCCTTTGTGACACGTGGTGACAAAGGAGCTGGCGGTGACAGGAGCAGGCCACAGTGCTCGGAGCACGCGACAGGACAGGACGGGACAGAGCGGTGCCGTGAGGAGACCCCGCCCAGCGCGCTCGTTCGTGTCTTACCCGAAGCTTTTCCGAGGCATTGTTCCTGCAGCTGAGCTCGAGGCCAGACCACAGGACGTGCTGCCCTGTGATCTCCCCGAGGTTTTCCTTCTGCAGGACCCATCAAGGCCAAACCACAGTCCTTGACAGGAGTCTCCTGTCCTTGTGGCAGGAGCCCTTGAGAGCAAGTGCAGGATTTGCTGTCCTGCAGCCTTCTTGAGGCTTCCCTCTTGAAGGTGCCTTCCAGGTACAACTGCACAGCTCAGTGACCTGGAGGTTTTGCAAGGCATCTCTCCTGCAAGTTGCCATCAATCCAGTCAGAGATATGGAGCAGAGACCGCCGAGAGTGCCCAAGCTGGCCTGGGTGGAAGAGGAGGAGGAAGAAGGCCCTGGAGCTGCTCCAGCACTGGAGACCAGGGAGGTGGTGCCATTTCAGCTACCACAGGAGGGTGAGTGGCAGAGCTGGGCATCAGGAATGGTGCCTGCAGCCGGCTTGACCCCATGCCATGCCATGCCATCCCCTGGGGACATGCCCATGGACAGGACGGAAGAGGGGGGGGCCAGGCAGACACCCCGCAGTGTCCCTGCTGAATCCCCTGGGCCATCACGGGGGTCTCCCTGCCTGGGCAGCGCAGGGCTGGGCTGTCTTCTCCGGCCTCTCCTGCAGCCCCTCAGCTCTGGCTGCGCTCGCTCTTTGCCAGATGCAGCCCTGGAGCGCACACAAGAGCAGGAATCCAGCCATTGCCGCTTCCACAGTACAGTGCAGGTACCTGCAGCCACCCTGACCTGGGCTGGGCCTGCTGTCCCTGCTCAGCCCAGCACTGTGAGTGCAGCACTCCATGCAACCTGCCCGGCTTCCTGCCCTTCTCCTACAGCTTGTCTGCAAATTCATGAAGAGAATTCAGGAGGAAGAGACCATCGCCAGGGAAACTGGGCTCAGACCATACTCACCCACCTTACAAACCAAGTCCAGCGCTGGCATCCTATCTATGATTGTAGAGGAAAATTTTTACTTTCGAAACCAAGTAAGCAGCCTGTGGCCAAGGTTTGATCCACCCAGGAATTTCTTGGCCTCCCAGGCCATGCATGCTGGTTGCTGTGAGCATTTGGGGCCACATAGCAGTGCGCTGGGAAGGGAAGCACTTCTCTGGGGAAGCTGGGAACATTGCTCCCTCTGGCAGCTTTCCAAGTCTCCTGGTGCCTTCTCCAGGTGCCCGCCATGGTGAGGTTCATCCACCAGTGGATCATGGCCAATGATTGTGACGAGCACAGGCTGGACAATGCCCTGCTGGATCTCGCTGAAGCACAGCCACATGACGCAGTGATGACGCTCCTGCGTGTGGCCCCGTCCTGTGACAGGTATGGGGCCCACCTGCCCACAGGGCTCAGGCCTCCCCAGCCCATCGCCCTGTATACATCCTGGCCCAGGTGTGTGACCAACAGAGACTTCCAGGGCCCTCTGGCTGCTGCCTTTCCCAGCCCTGGCACGTCAGCCCCTGAGCCTGCTGCCATGCTCCCTCCCTGCCCCTCAGGGCTCTGTCCCCACAGGGCTGGGCTGCCTGGCTGCCGCTGGCCAGAGCCAGTGGGCAGAGGCAGAACTGGCAGCCAGCTCAGCTCACCCTGGGGCTGTGTCTGAGACGCCCCTGAGACATTGCTCTGACCCCACAGAGCTGCCATGACCATGTGGAAGACCATCATGGGCTCAGCCAGGACTGCGGAGCTGGCACTGCTGATCCTCCTGGATGTGCTGGAGAGCTGGCCAGAGCACAGCACGTGCACCTCCGATGGGGACGAAACGGGTGTCTTTGCCCTGGCTGTGAGTTTCTGACACTGGCCTTTGCAGGCCCCAAGGCCGCCTCTCCAGCAGCTCTCCATCCTCTTTTCCCCACTGCATCTCCCTGCCTCAGGCGCTGCCCTGAAACCTGGCCCAGGGGCAGCTTCAGGCCCACCAGGCCCTGTGGTCCCCCAGCCTCTCTCCGGGCCTCTCCCTGCCACACTCGGGCCCTGCCACACAAACACCTCGGCACTGACCGCTGTCTCAGGGCCTTTGTCCTTTGCAGGCAACCGTGGTGATGTGGAAGATCCTCCAGGAGCTCCATGTCCCATGCATGTTAAAGGTCTATTTCCCCCGCCTGTTTGTGCATCTGCTATTCCAAGTGTTTCTAAGCACAGAAGAGATGCCAGAGGAGGTCAATACACTCTGGAAGCGATGCCAGGAAGAGCACGGCCTTGCCACCAGCCCCAACAGGTGCTCCATCCCACTCCTCCTGTCCCTGCCACATGGCCTGGGAAGGAGCCAGTGGTGCCAGTGTGACCTGGGCTTTGCTGTGCTCACAGGTTTGCAGTGCAGACCCTGAAGTCCCTGCTCTGCCAAAAGCAGTACAACGATGTGGTGGTGGCAATGGATCGCAGGTGTGGCTGGGACACGCTGCTCTCTGTTGAGACCCGCCACTTTGCTGTGGGTTTGTTGGCCAGGTGAGACCCCCTTCTCCCCACTGCCTCTGACATTTGTGCTCTGTGCCCAGAGTGACCCACACAGTGCCCGCGGTCATGGGCCAGAGGGCCTTGTCACTGAAGGACGGCCAAGGAAACTGGAAAAATCTGGGAGAGGAGGGTGGCCAAAAGAGCGGCCTCTGAAGTAGCCAAAGTGCGCTTGCAGGCTGCTGGAGAAAGACCTGACCTGTGTGAGTCACTCCTGGGACAGGTTTTATTCTCCTGCCTCACAGTCTTGCTGACTTTTTCTCCTGCCAGGGAGATGTCCTGCGTCTCCATACCCTCCTGTTCCCGGATCTTTCGCTACCTGCTCCGGCTGCTCAGAACACGGGAGCCATGCTGGGATCTGCCTGCCCTGGCATTCCTTGTGGAGGTGAGCCTCAAGGCCAGCGCTGCCTGGCTGAGCTGCCTCCCAGCCCTCTGCCCTCTCACAGCCACAGCTGCCAGGACGGTGCCCGTGCCCTGTGCTGCTGCCTGGGCCCAGCCCTGTGAGCTTCTGGGCTCCTGCCGGCCGGCTCCCTGTCACAGCCCTGTGCCTTTCAGGTCCTCGAGTGCCTGGACTTGAGGGAACGCAGTGACACTGTTCTGCAGATCATGGCACAGAACCTGCAGAGCGAGGACAGGGAGAGGCGTCGCTTGGCACTCAGAGGCCTCGTAGTGCTGGGCAAGAATCCCTCCATGGTGAGAAGCGGGCAGTGGCTGAAGCCGTGCAGGCAGCGTGGGGCTGAGCAACGCAGTCGCTTGGCCTTGCCTGGGCTTCGGGCGCTGGGGCAGCTGCTCCCAGCTCTCCTGCCTCCCGCTCCAGCTGCCCCAGAGCTTCGGGACAGGCCTTAGGCCTCTGGGCCCTGCGGCAGCAGGGCGGCCTTTCACAAACTTGTGTTCCACACAGGCTGAAAAAATGCGGAGCCTGACTGAAAGTCTTGTGGAGCTCCTAGAGGAAAATGAAAGCGACATGATCAGAATGACCATTCTTCTTCTGAGATATTTGCTGCTGGATAATGGTGCCCCAATACCCACCCCCATTGCCCTGGAGCTGGCTGAGGAGCTCCTGCCACTCTTTGACCATGTAAGGCTCTGTGCCCACAGCCACGGCCACTGGCTGCTGCCCGGACACTTGGTGCCCTGTGGAGATGCAGGCCCGTGCCCTGGGGGGCCTGAAGCAGCTAATGCTGAGGTTATTTGCCCTTCTTCTCATACAGGATGATATCCAGGTGCAGCTGAGCTCCATGTGTGTCTTCCAAGAGATGCTAGACTTATTAACAGAAGATGGAAGAAAGGCCCTGAAGTCCCACGTGAGCCAGAGCCTGGTCCCACTCTACTTCCACTGCTATGATGAGAATCAGATGATTGCTGAGGTGAGGATTTGTGGCCAGCTGCAGTCCCCCTGGGAGGGTGCTGGGCTGCCTCCTGTGCTGGTACCTTGCAGGCTGCAGCCTGCTCCAGGTTATGACACTGGTTCTCAAGTCTTTTACCCTGGGTTGTGCGGACATCTGCACATGTTTGCTGTTCCCCAGGCTTCTGCGGAAATGCTGCTTTGCGCGGCCAAATTCCTGAAGAGGAGGGGCCTTGTCAAAATGGTGAAGAATAAGAAGCTGTGCATGTTTGTAGACAGCCTGGTAAGGAGGGCCGGGAATCCCCAGGCTCAGCCTGGAGAAGGCCCCTGAGGGCGGCACTCAGTGTGCGGGCCCGACAGCTGTATCCCTGCCGGTTGCTGCAGCCAGAGGCCGTGCAGGCTCTTCTCCAGGCTCCCGTGGGCCCGAGCCAGGTGCCCATGGAGCCCCAGCCTGGCGGGGGTGCGTGCCAGCACCGCGGCTCCCGGGGCAGCAGCCGGCCCTCTGCCCCTGCCCTCGGTAGCCCTTGGCCAGCGGCTGCTGGCTGCGCCTCACGGCTGTGCGGCCAGGGGACGCCAGGGCTGGGCACAGGCAGGGTCCAGCCCAGGGGCTGAGCCCACGCCAACCCTTCCCTCCTGCCGCTCTCTGCAGCTGGCACACGACAGGAGTAGAGCGGCCCAGCACCTGCGCTGGGCCCGGCGCTACCTGCGGAGCCCACAGGAGCCCCTGCGAGAGGTGGCCATCAGGTTCATGGGTGAGCCACCAGCCCGGGATCCCTCCCCAGCCCGGTCCGCCACAGCTCGGCCCCAGCCCCGCCTGCTGCCCCGGCAGCGCCAGCCGGGCCCGGCGCCGTGGAGCCCCGCCCGGCCTGGGCGTTGCTGCTGCCGCCCTCTGGCAGCCGTGCCCTGGGGCGGCAGCGTGCGGCAAGGGCCGGGCTGAGCCCTGCCTGGCCAGCAGCCCATGTGGCCACAGCGCCGGCAGCGCCGCTGGCAGGGAGCTGTGCCGCTGGGGCCGTGACAGGCTCTGTGTTCACAGGCATGGCTGGGCGGCACCTGAGGGGGCAGCAGCACGAGCTGCAGCTGATCTGCACTGGTGAGTGAGGGCAGCGGGCTGGCAGTGGGGGCTGCCAGGGGGAGAGCTGCAAGTCCTGCCCCAGCTGCAGAGGGCTCTGCTCCCTTGTGCAGAGCACACTGACATTTCCTGGCCACGTGGGCCATTAGTGGCCAGCAGCTCTGGGCTGATCCCCTTGCTCCCTGCTCCCTCCTGGCCATGGCAACAGCCGGCTGGGATGGCCCTTGCAGGGGTCTCTCCTCGGCTTCCCGCAGCTCCGGGATCTGACCTTGGCTCTCTTCCTCTCTCTTGCAGCCCTTGAACGCCTGACGAAAGACATGAGCAGTCCCTTGTCAGAGCTGGCATTTCAAACCCTGCATGTCCTCCGAGCAACACAGCATAGCCGATATTCCATCTTCCAGAGGCTGCACGATCAGCTGCGCAATGCATGGATCACTCGACCTCGTCTGTCAGGGCTTGGGTGGCTGCACTGCTGGAGCTCTGTAGAGACCTGATCCAGGAGGCCCTCTTTGCTGGGGTAACGTGAGCCAGCGGGGATTTTCATTTTCTTTATAATGTTTCTTTTCTTCCTTTGCGTTTTTTATCATTTGTAAATATAGAATGTCTTTTAATATACAGGCTCTAAGATGATTTCTTTGCTGCCCAGGGTCTGTAGGGCATGGGGGAAGAAGGGAAAAGGGTGCTTGTATTTAGCCAGCTGCCCAGTCGTGCAGTGCTGCAGGGAAAATGGCCAGAAGCCCCTTGGCTTTTGGTGGTTCTGCTGAAGCCTTTGTGCTGCCCACAGAGCAGCTGGGCAGGGGCTGGAAATGCGGGGATCGCTGCCAGAGCAGTGCCTGGAGATGGCCACAAGCCCTGTGCCAGGCGGGAAGCGCCAGCCGTGTCCTCCTGCCCGTGTGCTGCTGGCTGCCTTGCTGAGCGCTCCCAGGTGCCTCTGGACGGGGCTGCTCTGGAGCTGCTGTGGGGCTGCTCAGGAGCTGCTGTGGGGCTGCTCTGGAGCTGCTGTGGGGCTGCGGCACTGCTGCCGGGCAGCTTGGCTGGGCTGGGGTAGCCCCTGAGGGGTTGGGGCGCTGGCATGCCCTGAGCAATGGGCTGTCAGAGGCCATAGGCAGCCCCCTGGCAGCCCCCTTGATCCTGACAGCAGGCTGCTCTGGTGCTTCCTTACTGGGTGGTTGGAGGGATCCCCTGGAATCAGGTGTGGAACCCTGGTCCCAGCCTATCAGGGCTGTGAGGCCAGGAGTTGTGGGGCTGGGCGTGTGCCCTCCCTCTGCTCCAGACTGGAGACCCCGGCCCCTCAGCCTTAGGCATTGAGCACCACTGCCTGCTTGCCTTGTCTTACTCCTGTCACTGTGGGGGAGGCCGAGCTTTGTGGCTTTAGGCCCCATTGGGCCAGAAGAGCAGCAGCTTTGAGCCCAGAGGGGCCACAGAAGGCCCTCTAGACAAAGGACATTCCTGGCATTCCCAGGGCAGGGACACATGAGAGTGTGGCTGGCACCTTCAGGGTACCATGCTGCCCTTTCCACTGGGCCACCTCCCTGTGTGCTGGGCGGGCTCTTTGCTTTGCTGTCTTCGGCCTGTTGCTGTCGTGCTGCTTTGGCTGCCTGCAGAGAGGGGCAGCCCTATAAGGAGGGTGAAAGGCCCTGTCTCCAACTTCACAAGGGGGAAATGGAGCTCTCCCGGCCGTCAGCCCACCCTGTAAGCAGGGCCAGAGCCTTTTCCCCAGCTCTGATAGATTTCTGCCTGCGGCTGGCCCCTGGCAACCGTGAGCCAAGTCACTCGCTCTGACTCACCTACAGAGTGGCTGATGCCTCTTGATTTGCCGATGGGACGTGAGGGTCACTGAGGGAAAGTTGGGTGTCCCAATGCTGAGGGCACAGGGGACCAATGAGCAGACTTGAGGCTTCCCCAGCAGGTTTCAGGTGCCTTCTGTGTCACTGAAGGGAAGGCAGATGTCCTGTGTGTGGCTGAGGTGCCATCATGGTCTCTGAATGGCGTGCAGATGCCCTGCATGCCACTGAGGCCAGTGAGAGTCCCTGAGGGGAGGCGGTTGTCAGTTGTGTCCCTCAGGGTACGGCGGCATCACTGAGGGAACGGGAGCGTCACTTGAGGGAGACACGGGCACGCCGCGTGTGGCTGAGCGCACATGCCGCTGGCTGAAGGGACGCCAGGGCCGCTGAGGGGCCGTGAGCTCGCCCTGAGGGATACGGCAGGGCCGGGCCGGTCCCCGCTGTGCCGCCGCCGCCCGCTCCCCTCAGCCGCGGGCGGCAACTCGAACCCGCTGGGGCCGCCCTGCGGGGCCGGGCGCCGGGCGGCCTTCCAGAAGCCCTGGGGGAGCTGCCCCGGGGCTGCCCTGGGCTCAGACACACCGAGGAGCATGGGGCAGCGCTGGCTCAGCGCCTGGGAGTGTTTCACTTTGCCAGGGGTAGAGCTGCAGTAGCTTAGAGGGACAGAACTTCCTAGCACAGGAATGCTGGAATTTCCTGGTGTCACCTGTAGGGCACAGAATGAACGTTTGGGCCTTCAAGTTGAGGTAATCCCTGGACTGTGTGAGTAATGAAATCCGAGGTGATATGTCGAGTACATGTAGTGGATATTTGAGCAGGAAGATCTGAGGTGATCTCCAGGAGAATAAATTACTTTTGAGGCAAAGTCTGAGTAATTTCTAGAGGGCACATAGAGATCGTTTTGTGACAAAACCTGAGGTGAATGTTAGGGCAAAGCCAGAACATTTGGGGGTAAATTCTCAGGTTCTCGGCCTTCCCATTCCCTCACGCCATGCCCCAGCAGGGGAGCTTTGCCCTCCCTGTGCCCAGCCAGCCCAGCCTGGGCACCTCAGGGGTGCCCCCACCCTCCTGCTGAGGCCCGGCCTCGAGGGCTTCTGCCGCAGGCCTGGGAGACGCTCTGGGCAAGCGCCAGAGCAGCCGGGTGCCAGGGACAAGGTGGCTGCCTGGGGGCTGCTTGTGCCCTCTGACACCCAATTCCTCAGGGCTTCCCAGCACCCGGCTCCTCAGGGGCCTCCTGGTGTTCTGCCAATTGACAGAGGTGGTTTAAAGGACACAGCAGTGGAAATAATGTTCTTCTTTTATTATGAATATGAAGAAACCACAATGGAAGATGATACATTCAATAAAAAATGTGCTTTTGGTTTTAGTGACAAGCAATAAGAAGCAAGGTAATGCACCTGAATCACTAGTATTAGAGAGAAAGGGGAACGATTCAGAAAGATGCATCACCAATTGCCGAAATTGTTTATCATCTTGCAGATCTGCACTTGCTGGGGAGTCTCATTTTAAACCAAGGAACTGGGGAACCATTCCCCGTAATTGGGAAAATCCGAGCTCGTTCACACAGAGATCAGATCTCCAAATTTGCCCCAAAAGTTGTTCCAGATTTATAGACCAAAAAGAGCAAGTCAAGATGACTCAAATATATTTTTAGCCCAGAAACACCTGCAGCTGATGGCACACTTCACAATCAACAGGGGACAAAGCTAGGCCAAAGCCCAGACCACTGCTGGGGGGGTTTCCCCTCAAATACCCTGTCATGGTTTGAGCCTGGCACAGAGCCAGTGCCCCCCATGAAAATGCCCTCACCCTGGTGTCTGCTGTGAGATGTGACCAGGAATAAGCATAACAGGCTTTAGCTTAAACATAAAGAACACTTTATTACCTAAACTACAGGAAAATAGGGAAAAACTATAAGGAAAAGAAAAAAATTGAAGACCTTACAAAAAAACCACTTTCCTCCTCCCCACTACCTGACTTTCTCAATCCGATACATTCTCCCAAATCACCAACTGCCCAGCCTGGCACCACACTTTAGTATACTCAAACTTCAGTTCATGAAGAGGAAAGGAGTCCTTCTTGTTCCATAGGCTTCCCCTGGAAACACACTGAAACCTCGTGTGCTTCCCTGTCACTTCGGCACCGCCCGGAAAAAAGTCCTTTTGCCGCTTGTGACATCTTCCTTCCATGCCCAGTGCTCTCACCACTGACGCATGGACCAGAGCTGCTTTTCGGGTTGTCTTTCAAGGATGCCTTGTCTCACTCCAAAAAGGCACAGTCTCTGCTTTGGGACATCTGTCCCCCCCATATTTTTCCAACCCCCTGGGGCCGGGGGGTCCTCACGATGAACCCTCCTGGTTCTGAGCCACTGCTTCCCCCTAAATGCAGTCTCTGTGTCACAGGAACAACTGAGTCCATGGCCACAAGAAAAGTCCAGCCAAAAGGCCACTCCAAATCATCTCTCCCCATTCAATCATCTCCACGTTCTTCGGGCCAGGTCCTTGTCTCATCTCATCGCTTATCTCCCTTCTTATTCAGCTTCGAGGAGGATTAGCATTTTTGCAAGGCCCCAGTCATGAAAGAAAGGGGTTAAAACTTTCAGTCTCTGTCTGTCCCGGAGCTGCGGCACTCCCACACACGCTGCCGCTCCGGCCGGGCACTCTTCCCTCCCCCCCCTTCTCCTCCTGGGCTGGCTGCTATCACATTCGGTGTCGCCGGCTCTCTCTCTCCCTCCTGGGGGGAGGATGGCTGCCCGAGGGCTGACTCCCTGGGATCTTCCACCCTTCCATCCTCGAGGGCCTCCTCACCTCCCATCTCTGTCCAGGCCCAGGGCCTACCACGTGGCTGCCCCTCCCCCGCCCAGCAGCAGCGGCTGGACGGGGGGGGAGATCTGACCTCTTCGCCTCCACGTCCCAAGAGAGCCTGCCAGGGGCAGACCTCTGCTTTTTAACCCCTGTGTATTCTCGGAGGTGTGTCCAAACCCCACTGGCTACACCAGGTACCAGTATCAAACTCTCGAACATCCATTGGTTTGACCACAGCATCCCAGAATTCCCACTTCTTCCTGGTCAAACCACCACATACCCTTACAACAAACCTCTATTCAAGTCAGTTGGGAAAGTTTCTTCAAATGATCCATTTCTGGCACCTAACTCCACAGGGTTATGTGAAAGCTTCTAAAGCAGCTGCTTTGGAGGCAAAGAGCCAGCATTAATAGTCCTTGTCATCTATTTCCAGCTAAATCACACTTAGGAGCATTTGAAGGGGTTAGGAACGAGCGAGAGACCAGACCTTTGAGTGTTTTAGATGATGACATTTCTTTTTCTTATCTTCTACATAGATAGGAAGGGTGAGTTTGGCTCACATCTCCACTACAAGGCTCAGAAGGTCACAAGACTTGTAGTTTAAAGACCTTTTAATATTTATTGGCCAATAAAACATTGCCAACAAGGATATGTATGTTTCTGACCCAATCCTTCAATATTTCATCTTATGGACTCATGCTACAGTGTAAGCTTTCTTAGCTAATCATGAGTTTGTGACATAGAAACACAAAGCAGTGCATTTTCACCGTGGTGTTTATATTTAAAACTTTTATTTTTTCTACATCTTAAATTCTAGAAGGTGAAACTTTACTCCAATTAGCTTAATATGCCTGTGCTTTATATTATAAATCTGCAATCTCGCTTGTGCGCCTAAGTTTGGAAGCCCTTTCCAAGGTCTCAGCTCAAATCCTGTGTTTAACTCTAGGCCTTGGCTAACAGGCCCAAAGATCTGAGAAGCCCCTGCATTTCAGTTTCCAACAACACTGATGCTGTCAGTTGCAGAGTGCCCAGGATGAGTGTTGCAAGTCAGCTCTGGCAGGAACAAGGCGGCTGCCAGGGGGCTGCTTGTGGCCTCTGACAGCCCATTGCTCAGGGCTTGCCAGCGCCCCAGCCCCTCAGGGGCTGCCCCAGCCCGGCCAAGCTGCCCCACAGGAACGCCGCAGCCCCACAGCAGCTCCAGAGCAGCCCCGTCCAGAGGCACCTGGGAGCCCTCAGCAAGGCAGCCAGCAGCACACGGGCAGGAGGACACGGCTGGTGCTTCCTGCCTGGCAAAGGGCTTGTGGCCATCTCCAGGCACCGCTCTGAGAGGGATCCCCGCAGCTCCGGCCCCTGCCCAGCCGCTCTGTGGGCAGCACAAAGGCTTCAGCAGAACCCCAAAAGCCAAGGGGTTCTTGCTTGGCCATTTCCCCTGCAGCACTGCACGCCTGGGCAGCTGGCTGAGTGCAAGCACCCTTTTCATCCTCCTCCCCTAAGCCCTGCTGATCCTCGCAAGGAAAAGATCCTGGAAGTCTGTCTACTATACATATTTTTATTTACATACAATAGAAAAATTAAAATATGAACACAAAAATCTTGAATAAAAAGAAAATCCCTGCTGGCTCAAGTGGCCCCAGCAGACGAGACTCTTCCAAATCAACTTTACACAGAGTTCCAGCAGAACAGCATGCGCTGCGGAACTCATCTTGCAGCTTACGCCACGTGGAGTAGGGAGCCCTCTGTACAGCCTGCAGAACGAACCCAGCTTCAGCTGACAGATTTCTGATGGCAGGACTGCTGTCATATGCCATTTCTTCCAGGGCTGCAAGAGAGAGGAACAGAGCCATGATCACATTCCGCATCTGCGGGAAGCCGAGGAGAGACCCCTGCAAGGGCCATCCCAGCCGTCTCTTGCCATGGCCAGGAGGGAGCAGGGAGCAAGGGGATCAGCCTGAAGCTGCTGGCCACAAATCCCCCACGCGGCCCTGAAATGTCAGTGTGCTCTGCCCACGGGAGCAGAGCCCTCCGCAGCTGGGGCAGGACTTGCAACTCCCCCCGGCAGCCCCCGCTGTCTGCCCGCTGCCCTCACTCACCAGTGCAGATCAGCTGCAGCTCATGCTGCTGCCCCCTCAGGTGCCGCCCGGCGATGCCTGTGAACACAGAGCCTGTCACGGCCCCAGCGGCACAGCTCCCTGCCAGCGGCGCTGCCGGCGCTGTGGCCACACGGGCTGCTGGCCCGGCAGGGCTCAGCCCGGCCCTTGCCGCACGCTGCCGCCCCAGGGCACGGCTGCCAGAGGGCGGCAGCAGCAATGCCCAGGCCAGGCGGGGCTCCACGGCGCCGGGCCCGGCTGGCGCTGCCGGGGCAGCAGGCGGGGCTGGGGCCGAGCTGCGGCGGGCCGGGCCGGGGAGGGGAAGGGAAGGGCAGCCCGGGCTCGTGGCTCACCCATGAACCTGATGGCCGCTGCTCGCAGGGACTCCTGTGAGCTCCGCAGGTAGCGCAGGGCCTGGCGCAGCTGCTCGGCGCTCGGCTCCTGTCCTCTGCCAGCTGCAGAGAGCGGCAAGAGGGAAGGGTTGGCGCGGGCTCAGCCCCTGGGCCGGGCGTTGCCTGCGCCCAGCGCAGGCCTCTCCTGCCCGCACAGCCCTGAGGCGCGGCCAGCAGCCTCTGGCCAAGGGCTCCCGAGGGCAGGGGGCAGAGGGCCGGCTGCTGCCCGGGGAGCCGCGGTGCCAGCCCGCAGCCCCACCGGGCCGGGGCTCCATGGGCACCCGGCTGGGGCCCACGGGAGCCTGGAAAAGAGCCCGCGCGGCCTCTGTCTGCAGCAGCGGGCAGGGGCACAGCTGCCAGCCCACACACTGAGCACCGCCCTCAGGGGCCTTCTCCGGGCTGAGGCTGGGGATTTGCGGCGGCTCTTACCAGGCCCTCGCCGAACCTCCATGTCTGATCCACCTGGAGCATTTGTTCAATATCCCTCCTTTTCAGGAATCTGGCTGCAGAATGCAGCGTTTCCCGAGAGGCCTGGAGAGCACCACAGAGGCACAGATGGCCCCACCGGCCAGGGCACAGGAGCATCCCAGTGCCACAGCCAGGACGAGGCTGCAGCCTGCAAGGTGCTTGGGCAGGAGGCAGCCCAGCCCCCTCCCAGGGGGAGCAGCTGGCCACAAGTGCTTACCTCAGCATCAATCGTATTCCCATCGTGGCAGTGGAAGGAGAGTGGGACCAGGCTCTGGCGCACGTGGCACTTCAAGGCCTTTGTTCCATCTTCTGTTACTAACTCCAGCATCTCTTGGAAGACACACATGGAGCTCATCTGCACCTGGCTATCATCCTAAATGAAAGGAAAGGCAAAAGACCTCAGCATCAGCTGCTTCAGGCCCCCAGAGCACAGGCCTTCATCTCCACAGGGCACCAAGTGTCCGGGCAGCAGCCAGTGGCTGTGGCTGTGGGCACAGAGCCTTACATGGTCAAAAAGTGGCAGGAGCGCTTCAGCCAGCTGCAGGGCGATGGGGGTGGGTATTGGGGCACCATTATCCAGCAGCAAATATCTCAGAAGAAGAATGGTCATCCTGATCACATTGCTTTCATTTTCCTCCAGGAGCTCCACTAGACTTTCAGTCAGGCTCCGCATTTTTTCAGCCTGTGTGGAACACAACTTTGTGAAAGGCCACCCTGCTGCTGCAGGGCCCAGAGGCCTAAGGCCTGTCCTGAAGCATTGGGGCAGCTGAAGCGGGAGGCAGGAGAGCTGGGAGCAGCTGCCCCAGCTCCCAAAGCCCAGGCAAGGCCAAGCGACTGCGTTGTTCAGCCCCACGCTGCCTGCACGGCTTCAGCCACTGCCCCCTTCTCACCATCAAGGTATTCTTGCCCAGCACTCTGAAGCCTCTGAGTGCCAAATGACGCCTCTCCCTCTGCTCGCTCTGCAAGTTCTCTGACAGGATGTCCAGAACACTGTCACTGCATTCCTTCAAGCCGAGGCACTCGAGGACCTGAAAGGCACAGGGCAGTGACAGGGAGCCGGCCGGCAGGAGCCCAGAGCCGTGCCGGGCTGGGCCCAGGCAGCAGCACAGGGCACGGACACCGTCCTAGGAGTTGTGGATGTGAGAGGGCAGAGAGCTGGGAGACAGCTCAGGGAGGTAGTGCACCTGGAGAAGGCATGAGGGGACTTGGAAAGCTGCCAGATGGAGCAAAGTTTCCAGCTTCCCCAGAAAAGTGCTTCCCTTCCCAGTGCACTGCCGTGGCCTCAAAGGCACCCAGGGACCAGCAGGCGTGGCTCAGGAAGCCATGTGATTCATGGGGGAATTGAAGCCTGGCCACAAGCTGCTTGCTTGTTCTGGCCTGAAAACACCCTTCTCCACGAGCAAATGCAGCAGGGTGACACTGGTCTTAAGTTTGAGGAGCTGAGAGTTTGCTCTGAACCCAGTGCCCATAGTGCTGGTGTCTTCCTACTGAAAGCTCTTGGTGAATTTGCAAACGAGATGTAGGAAGAGGCAGGAAGCCGGGCAGGTTGCATGGAGTGCTGCACACACGGGGCTGGGCTGAGCAGGGACAGCAGGCCCAGCCCAGGTCAGGGTGGCTGCAGGTACCTGCGCTGTGCTGCAGAAGCGGCCACGGCTGGATTCCTGCTCTTGTGTGCGCTCCAGGGCTGCATCTGGCAAAGAGCGAGTGCAGCCAGAGCTGAGGGGCTGTGGCAGAGGCCGGAGAATACAGCCCAGCCCTGTGCCGCCCAGGCAGGGAGAGCCCTGGCATGGCCCAGGGGATGGAGTGCGGCCACTGCGGGGTTTCTGCTCGGCCCCTCTTCCGTCCTGTCCTTGGGCATGTCCCCAGGGGATTGCATGCCATGCCATGCCATGCCATGCCATGCCATGCCATGCCATGCCATGCCATGCCATGCCATGCCATGCCATGCCATGCCTTGCCATGGCACCAACCTGGCTGCAGGCACCAGTCCTGCGGCCGAGCTCTGCTACTCACCCTCCTGCAGTGGATGGAATGGCACCACCTCCTCGGCCTCCACTGCTGGGGCAGCTCCAGGGCCTTCTTCCTCCTCCTCCACCGAGATCAAGTTTGGCACTCTCGGCAGTCTCTGCTCCATATCTCTGATTGGATTTGTGGCCAATTGCAGGAGAGATGCCTTGGAAATGCTCCAAGTCACCAAGTCCTGCAGTTGTCCCTGAGAGCCACCTTCAAGAGAGAAGCCGCAGGAAGGCTGCAGGATAGCAAGTCTTGCACTTGGTCTCAAGGGCTCCTGCCACAAGGACAGGAGTCTTCTGTCAAGTATTGTGGTTTGCAGTCAAGAGCGCCTGCGGCAGGGATGGGAGATGCTTCCGAAAAATTCTCAGTCACCAAGTCCCACAGTCTGGCCTTGCAGGCTCCTGCAAAAGAGAACCTCAGCAAGGCCACAGATCAGCAAGGCCCGCAGTCTTTCCACGAGGTCACCTTTGGGAGTAACACCTCGGATAAGCTCCGGGTAGGACACGAATGAGCGCGCTGTGCGGGGGCTCCTCACGGCACTGCTCTGTCCCGTCCTGTCCCGTCGCGTGCTCCAAGCACTGTGGCCTGCTCCTGTCACTGCCAGCTCCTTTGTCACCATGTGTCACAAAGGGCCCTTGGACACCCGGTTCCATGTCACAGTGACCATGCTGCAGTGTGTCAGCAAGGGCCTTTGCACACACTGCTGCCTGCCCTGGGGCCGCCCCCAGCCCAGCCAAAGTGGCCCAGGCTGGAAGGAATGCCTGGCCCCAGGTGTCCCAGGCAGCCCCACAGGATCTTTAGGAAGGGCTCAGAGCATCAGCAAATGCTGCCCTGCTCTGCGGGCTCAGGGCAGCAGAAGGAGCCCCCAGGGCTGCCGACGCAGCCGCGCTGGGAAGGGCACGGGGCCTTCCAGGGAAGCTGGCACGGCCTCCTTAGGACACGTCCCGGCCCGTGGCCATCCTAAACCCACGGGTGTGACTCGCACAAGGAACGTGTGGGCCCAGGCACCAATGCTGCTCTGAGCCCTGGGGCCCGGGCAGCGCTGACATCAGCAGCTGGGGCAGAATCCCTGCCCAAGCAGAGCTGCCACCCCCCGAGCCCTGGCAGCGCTGGTGCCCGTCTCCTGCCCCACAGACCTGTGCCCCCGGGGGCTTCTGTGCCAGAAGGAGCCAAAGCCCACGTGCATTAGGGGCTGTGCTCCTTCCTTTAGGGGCTAATGGAAGAAGCACCTGGAGCAACTGCTGACACACTTGGTCTCTGTCAGATGATGTTGCTCCTTTCTGAAATGAATTTTTCTCATGGAAGGCATTGGCAGTAGCACCAGAGCACCATCCATTGCTGAGTTTCCCAGGGCAATTAGATTGCAAAGTAACAGTATGAAATTTCCTTGCACTTTTCTGACTCTCTTTCCGACATTCTGTGAAAAACGGAATCTGCCCAGCCTCTGCTATTCTCGGCTTAAGTTGCTGCATGTCTTGCTCTGGCAGCTCATGTCCAAACAAAACTGTGTCCCTGTTGAGCACAGCAATGAGCAGCCACAAAGTGTCAAGTTCCCCAGTGAACATCAAGGCAGACACGTGGAAGTGCAGAGGATAAGGATAACTTTGGGAGGAGAAGCTGTTCTGTGATGATGGTGCCCACACCCTGAAGCAGCAGCCAAGAGAAACACTGGAAGCAGAGAGGCACAGTTTTGGGCAGCAAAATAAAAAAAGATATGAAGCCATTATCTAGAATGCAAAGGAGTACTGCTGTTGGTTTTATTCGCTCTCATTTCTGTTTTAGGAACTTCTTCTTCTCTGAGGCCTTTGGGATCTTTGTCCCTCCACGGGGAGGGAGCCGGGCAGTTTTTAGTGGCAGCGCACACACGAGTGGGTGCCCATGGGTGCGGACCCCTAGTGCCCCCCAGTTCCCCCCACTGTCACAGCACATTCCCGTAGATGGCACCGGGTTCCTGTGGTCGCCCCTGGGGTCCCTGCAGCTCCGTGTAGGTCACCTGGGGATCCTGGAGGGTGGTGGCACGGGAGGATGCTGCGAGAGACACAGGCTGTGGGATCTGGGTGCAGTGACACTCGTGGGTGAAGTGTCCCTCTGAATGTGTCCCCCGCTTCGTACTCACCCCCTGCCCTCTTGGTGACCACGACGTGGGTGTACAGCACCTCCCCCTCCTCTGGGGGGGCCGGGAGATCTGGAGGGGCCCTGAGGGAATAAAGGGGGTGTGTGGGAGGGAATGGGATATCTTGGGGTTGGGGTAAAATGGGAGAGTATTGTGTGAGTCCCTCACTCACCTTTCCTGGTACTTCCTGTCAGCTGCAAAGGAAAGAAGGGAGGGGTGACTGTAGGGTCCCCAAGGCCCTGACCCCTCTCAGGATTCCTGAACTCTGACAGGACCCTCAATTTCCCACAAGATGCCCAAGCATCCCTGAGGTCCCTGAATCCATGAACCTCTTTAGTGCCCCTGACGAACTCAGCCTCAAGAACCCAAAGCCTAGCAGGAACAGAGACACTCTCAAACACCACCAGGGCCCCTGAAAGAACCCCCAACATCCCTGCAGGACCTTCCAGTGTCTCCCCAGACTCTACAGCACCACCAGACAAAGTCACAATTCTGCGGCTGTGGGCACCGCCCTATCGCTCCCCAACTCTGGGGGCCTCTACAGCTCCCTGAGACCCCCGTTCCCCCATTGTCACCCACCCACACGGTGCCACTGGTGCCAGGCAACAATGACACCCAGGAGCAGGAGCAGGAACAGAAGGGCCCCACCAATGCCTGCGGCCACTGCAAGAAACAGAGGGGGACACATCAAGGTCACTCATCATCCCGGGGGTCCTGCACTCCCTGGTGACCCTCTGTGTCGCCACCTGTGTCCCTGTTTGTCCCTGTGTCCCGCGGTGTCACCTCCAGGGCCATCTCTGGGCTGAGTGCCCGGAATATGCGGTGCCCATCCTGTCCCAGCTGGTTGGTGGCCACGCACTGGTAGATGCCCGAATGTCCCACATCGATGTCCCTGAGCTCCAGGAGGGGACCCTGGGCCACCTCCTGCCCGTTGTGCAGCCAGGTGAAGGTGACAGGGGCTGAGCCCACCTGCACCGAGCAGCGCAGGGTCATGTTGTCACCTGCACGCACCTGGTGTGACAGGGGACTGAGGGTGATGGTGGCATTGGCCACGGGCACTGTGGGGACACAGACAGGGCTGACACCAGCCAATATGGGATGGGGATGCCGTGGGTGGGGTCACTCCCAGCCCAAGGGTCCTGCTCACCCAGGACGGTGATATTCAGGGGGTCACTCTCGGCCATGTTGTCCCCGTCACTGACCCGACACCGGTACTGGCCGCTGTCATTGTCTCCAAGATGGCGCACATGCAGGCAAGGGCTGGTGCCCAGCAGTGCCCCAGAGCCCTCCCTGAGCCACGAGAAGGACAGGGGACCTGTCCCTGCGGCCACTGCGCAGCTCAGCACCAGGCTGTCCCTGAGTGCCACCTGTCCCCGTGGGGGCTGTGCTGACACGGACACCCTGGTGGATGGGACCCCTGTGGATGGACACAGGAGGGATTGGGGACCCAGAAGGGATGGGGGACATGGGAAGGTAGAGAGGGGGATTGGAGGGGAGTGGAGAGGATCTAAGTGAGCAGAAGGGGACCTGGCAGGCATGTTGGGACCTGGGGACAATGGCAAGACCCCGTGGAAATAGGGAAAGACCCAGGCAGGGATGGGGAAAGGGGGAGAGGCTGATGAGACTCAGGGAATGATTTGAGGTTTAGAGATGGACATGTGGACCCAGGGAAGGAAGGGAGACCAGAAGGTGGAGCAGGGACCTTGGAAATGTTGAGGAATCCAGGGAGGGCTGGGGAGGACATAGAGAGGGATGAGGGATCTGCATGGGGGAACTGGGCAGTCCCGGGGGAAACCAAGAGGGACTTGGGAAATTTGGGGTGACCCAGGCCAGAGTAAAGGGAGGGATGAAGGATTCAGGCAGTGGTGGGGAAACCCTTGGAGGATGTCGGGCTTCAATGGCTACATCCTTGCACTCACTGTGCACTGTCACTGTCACCAGATTGGACTCTCTCCATAGTGACAACACCCGGCCCTTGCAGCGGTACTGGCCGCTGTTGCGCAGCTGCAGGGGGGACAGGGACAGCTCGGTCCCATCGTGGAGCCCCCCCAGTTCCTTCCCATCATGGTAGAAGGACACCCTGGTGACCGGATTGTTTCGCCAGCCCTGGCAGCGCAGTGTCACTGTGTCCCCCTCCAGCAGCGCCCTTGTCGGCACCTGAAGGACCAGCTCGTCTGGGGGACAGAGGAGTCCTATTACACTTTATGGCACTGAGTCCCCCGCATTGGGTCACAAGCAGCACACCAGGGGTCCCCAGTTCCAACACGTGGTTCCTCCCGTCCTGGGATGCTCTGGGATGTCCCCTGAGCAGGAGACTGCTCCTGGTAACACAGGAGGTGACCCATTGATTGGAGCCCACCCAGAGCTCTTGGGATCCCTGCAGGTGCCAGCCTGGGGGCACCCACACCCCCCTCACCATATAAGACTGTCATGGAGAGGCTGAGCCCAGTTCTGGGTCTGTCACATCTGTAGGTGCCACTCTCAGTGACAGTAAAGTGGTCTGGTCCCTTTGCCCCCAGCGCTGCCTGTCCTTGTACCAGATGGTGGCACCGGCCGTCCCCGAGCCCTGGCAGGTCAGTGTCACCCGGTCCCACAGCACCGCCGGCTTCCAGGGGGGCTCCACCAGGAGCTGGGTGGTCTGGGCACCTGTGGGTGACAGGGGACACCAGGCTGCCAGGGCCAGCGTGGGGCTGGCGACAGCAGGGTGGGGCCATGGCATCCCCCAAGGACTCACCAGCGAGGCCGAGGGTCTGGGCTGGAAGGGAAAAGGGACAGGACTGGGTGGGAGTAGCACCATGGAAACAGTGGCACAGCGGTACAGGGTGTGGAGGCTGTCCCTAACTGTCCCCATGGGGACAGCAATTCTTGTGGGAAAGTGTGTCTGGGTGGTCCCCAAAAGATTTTGAGAGGCAGGGGTACATGTCTGTGTCACAGCCACCCAAACACTATATTCCTGTGGCACAGATACCTTGGGAACAGGAACTGGTCCCCTTCTGTCCCTGCATCCCAGTTCCCTTGTCCCTACCCCCAGAGCTACCTGAGCCCAAAGGTGCCAGTCCCCACGTTCCTGTCCCCACATCCCCATCCCCAAATTCCTGACCCCTGTTCCTTTCCCCAAAGCCACCCCCACAACCCTTTTCCCACCCAGGTCCACTGTGGGTAACATGGACTGGCTCTGCTGCTATTGGAGATCTCAGGGGCCCCCACAGCCCCCCTGTGCCCCCTCCCCCCCCCATCCCTGGGGTGTCAGGCCCAGGCCCGGGGCACTCACCCCACAGGAGCAGTGCCACCTTCCCAGCCATCCCGGTGTCCCCAGCCATGTGCACTGGCTGTCACTCGCTGCTGTGGCCACCGGTCCCCTGGCTGGTGGCTCTTCGGATGAAGGGGAAGGAAGCAAGGTCACATCCGTCCCCACGTGTAGGTGGCCCTCAGTGGGGGCAGGATGGCCACAAGTTGGGCACAGGCTGGGGGCATTTTGGGATAGTCTGGAGACATGGTGGGTGATGGTGTTGCCAGGAGTGGGGAGCTCAGGGAACATGGGGAATGATGGGTGCCCAGGAGAATGGGGGTCCAGGGGAATTGGGGTCTCCATGCCTGGGGGATTCAGGGATGGGGGTGCTGTGGGAACATGGTCCCCAGAGATTTGGGGTCATGGCATGTGGATGCCAGGGTTGGGGGTGCAGAGGGAAAAAGAGGACTCTTGGGAATAGGGGTTCTGGGGGAAGAAGCAGCCCATGGGATGGGATCAAGGCAATGGTGGTGCTGGGCAATGGTGGTCCTGGGATGTGGTTCCCCAGGGAGGACAGAAACCAAGGTAATGGGGGTTCCATGGTTGGGTTGCCAGGGGAATGGGGGTTCCAGGGATGGGCAGTAGCTGGATGGGCACAGTGGTCACAACTCCTTCATGGGGTGCTTCAGATTTTGGGGTGACCCAGGGCCCAGCACAGCTCCCCAGTGCTTATGGCCAGGGAGGCACCCCTGGGTTGTCCTGGGAGGCTCTGTGTCTCTGTCCCAGTTACCCCTGGGCTTTTGCCCATCCCCTCCAATTTCCTGGCCCAGCCATCCCAGGGAGCACCTGAGCAGGTAACAGTGGTGTGGATCCCAGAAAGAGGAAAATGAGGGGGTAGGGGGTGCAGGCAGTGGCTGGGGGGCTGGGAGGGGGGGAGAATGGGTCCCTCTGGCTGGGACCTCAAACACTTTCATTTTCTCTTTCCTGCAGCAGAAAGAAGAGGTCATTGGTTCAGTTTAGAGAATCTTTTTAGCAGTTGTTGTCTCATTAAGTCACTCTCAAAAAAAACAAACACATCCTGAACAAACTGGACGTTTCTGTTACCTTTAGGAGCCCATTGGTGCAGCCCACAGCAGCATTTGCTTGTGGATAACACAGAGTCGGGAATCTCCCTGAGTGTCCAACAGCTCCATGGCATTGTTCCCTGCCTGCTGGGCAGCAGCCCAGCCCTGAAGGAAGCCTTTTCTTGGGCCACATTTAGGAACTCTCTCCATTTTGCTCAATCCCACCCTGAAACTTGACTGACTTCCCATGGAAGAAGGGGAGAAGCTCTGTCCATCCCTGGGACAGTGCACAGGAATCTGTGGAAATGCCCGTGTGTGCCTCAGAGTCTGATTCCCTGGTAAATCCACTCCAGCCTGCCCTGAATTCCCCTGCCTGGGCACTCCCTGCTTCACTCTGACACCCCTGTTCCCCAGCCCCTCGTGTGCAGCCCCTGCTCAATATTTCCACACTTTTCCCTCTCTTCTGGTGTGCACATCCAGGACCCAAACATTCTTTCCATGAGGTTCTTAAGGGCTGACAGGTATTGTTCAAGAAGGAGGGTCCAGGTCAGGATGTTGAGCAGATTGTTGTGGGATTTGGAGTAGTTTTGTGGTTTTCTCAGACCCTTGGGCAAAGGCACAAAATGATCAATTGCTGCATTTCCAGACAGGTTCCCTCACAGCTGCCCTTGCAGGGGGTGTTTCCAGTCAGCCCTGTTCTGAAAACCATGAATGGCCCTCTCAGAGCCACTGCTTGAGCTCCCTTTGTGGTTTGTGCTTCTTGCAGAGCTGAGCAAACCACAGCCAGGCCTGTTTCCACCCACAGAATTCTCACCTCTGCAACAGCTCTAAAGCTGCCAGAATCAAAGCCAGGGTGGCAGGGGGGACCCTCAGGTGCTGGCTACCCCCTGGGGCTGGGCAGAGCGGGGCTGGGCAATGGCCATCCCTGTGCAGTGGGGCTGGGCCATGGCTGGGCCCCACCCTTGCCTTGACAGGGGACCCCAGGATGTGCCACCCCTGGGAAAGGCACCAGGAATGTGCAGTGACATTTCTGGAACCACCACTCCCCGGGACAGGACCCTCCATTCCAGGATATGTCACCCCCTGAGACCGGATGCCCCCAGGACAGGACCCCCCTGGATGTGGCCCCCCAGGACCGAACCGCCCCTTTGCCATCTGAATCTCAGCACAAACGGCCTCTTCCTTCTTGTCCAGGGAAAAGAAAGTGAAAGTGTTGAGGGGGCGCAGCCCAACGCCTCCATCCCCCACAGCCTCCCCACCCTTCCCTGCACCCCTCACACCCCATTTTTCCCCTCCCCTGTGTCCCCCCAACCTCTTCCCTGCTCAGGTGCTCTCCAGGATTGCTGAGTCATGAACTAGGGATGAGGGAACATGACACAAAAGGGAGGAAAATAAGGGAAAATAGAGAAATAAAGGCATGAAAAAGTGAAGGGCAAGGGAGGCCACAGAGGCAGAGCTACCAAGGACCCCCATGCCCAGGAAATGACCAACCCAGGGAGGCAGTGTTGGGCCCAGGGTCACCCCAAAATCTGAGGCAACCAGGAGGGGAGCTGAGACCCCTGGGCCTGACGAGCCACTGCCCATCCCGGGCCTGACCAGCCACTGCCCATCCCTGGGACCTCCATTCCCCTGTAAATCAAATAATGGGACCTCCATTCCTTATATTCCTCCCTGTCATCCCCATCCCAGTACTGACATTCGCCAGGATCTCCATGGCCCAGGGCCCCCATTCCAAAGGAACCCTCTCCTGTTCATTCCATCCCCTGAAATCTTCCTTTCCCAAGAACCTTAAAACTCTCAGGAACCCCTGTTCCCACAGGAACCCCCATTCCCCCAGAATCCCCATCCCATGACCCCAAATCCTTGGAGCCCACGCTCCCCTGTGACTCCCGTCCCTGTGTCCCCCCAGCCCTGTACATCCCCATTCCCACGGACTCCATCCCTAGGATCTCCCATTTCCCTGGACACCCTTACCCAGGTCCCCAAATGAACTGAGGCCCCCCACTCCTGGGAACCCTATGTCCCACTATGTCCCACCCAGCCTTGTCCACAGCCTGTGCCCAGCTTGTGGCCACCCTGCCCCCACCAATGGCCACCTACACATGGGGATGGATGTGACCTCGCTTCCTTCCCCTTCATCCGAAGAGCCGCCAGCCAGGGGAGTGGTGGCCACAGCAGCGAGTGACAGCCAGTGCACATGGCTGGGGACACCGGGATGGCCGGGAGGGTGGCGCTGCTCCTGTGGGGTGAGTGCCCCGGGCACGGGCCTGACACCCCGGGGATGGGGGGGGGAGGGGTCACAGGGGGGCTGCACGGTCCCCTTGAGATCCCCAATGCCAGCAGAGCCAGTCCATGTTACCCACAGTGGGTGGGACTGGGCATATAGGGTAGCTTTGGGGACAGGGAGAGTGGGGCAGTGTCGGATCTCAAGATTTCAGTCCTGAGATGCTGAGCCTCCGAGACCACCTTGGGGGGCTCGGGACTCCTGGAATGTTGCCAGAAGTGTCTGGTAGCTGGACTTTAACCCTACACAGGAGACGACAAGGATGAGGGCTTCACCGGGTGAATGGTGAAGGGATTAGCTAATTAGAGGGTGAGAAACAGGGTTTAGGATTTATGTACAGGGGGGTTTAGAGGAGTAAGATGGAGGAATTGGGGTGTGTCCTGTCCTTCTTCTTCCTCCTCTCCTCCATCTTCTTTGGCCACGGTGGCACCTTTGGATTGGTTATTGCTGAGAGTACATCGAGTTATAAGAGTAGATGGTATTGGGGAAAAATGAT
This sequence comes from Zonotrichia albicollis, assembly GCF_047830755.1. NCBI lineage: Eukaryota > Metazoa > Chordata > Aves > Passeriformes > Passerellidae > Zonotrichia > Zonotrichia albicollis. Next base: position 1,130,433 of record NC_133827.1, on the reverse strand, counting down.
AAATATTGTATACGTCACAATGGGTATAAAGATACGTGGCTGCCCGGGAGGGCAGAGACAGTGTGCCCATGGCTGACTGCTGAGCAGATCTTTGTTCGGCTGAAAGAACATCTTATAGATAAACAATTAATAAACATAAAACCAGAAAGAAGAACTGAAGCCTCTTCTCGTCCTTCGATACGCGGGCTGCACCAAGGCCACCCCGGGCCTTCCAGGCCCCTCAAACAGCCAAGATAAACCGGACAGGGCAGGAATTCAGGGATGGGGATGTGGGGACAGGAATGTGGGGACTGGCACCTTTGGGCTCAGGGAGCTCTGGGGATAGGGACAAGGGAACGAACTGGGATGCAGGAACTGATGGGACCAAGAACAGTGAGGATGTGGCCATGGGGATGGGATCATGTGGATGGGATCATGAGCTGGTGGGGGTGACCTGGGCCAGCATGGGCTGTGTCCTTGGTGTCCTTGGAGCCAGGGTGTTCACAGTGTCCCCATGTTCTGCCTCAGCCCCAAGTGGCCTTGGTGTCCCTGTTCCCAAGGTGTCTGTGCCACAGGGATGTGGTGCATGGGTGGCTGTGACACAGACATGTCCCCTGACCATCCAATTCTTTTGTGGCCACCCAGACACATTTTCTAACAAGAACTGCTGTCCCCATGGGGACAGTTTTGGGACATCCCCCATACCCTGTACTCCAGGTGTTGCTACCCCTGCAGGGCCACCCCCACCCATCCTTCTCCCTTCTCCCTTCTCCCTTCTCCCATCCAGCCCAGACCCTCGGCCTCGCTGGTGAGTCCTCAGGGGATGCCATGGCCCCACCCTGCTCTCCCCAGCCCCACACTGGCCCTGGCAGGCTGGTGTCCCCTGTCACCCACAGGTGCCCAGACCACCCAGCTCCTCATGGAGCACCCCTGGAGGCCGGTGGTGCTGTGGGACCGGGTGACACTGACCTGCCAGGGCTCAGGGACCGTCGGTGCCACCATCTGGTACAAGGATGGGCAGCTCTGGTGGCAGGAGGGACCTGATAACTTCACTGTCACCGAGAGAGGCACCTACATGTGTCACAGACTCGGCAATGGGCTCAGTCCCCCCATGATGGTCTCAGATGGTGAGTGGGGATGTTAAATGATCAGGGTGACCCCTGACAAGTCAGAGTGGACTCCACTCCTTAGGTGGCCTCACACCCCCCATGTGGCGAGAGCCTGTGCCCTGCACACAGGGACATCCCAGTGCACCCCGATGTTCTCAGGGTCACAGGGACCACCTCGGACCTGTCTTGAGCCCCTTGATGGGAGGGGACCCTCCTGTCCCACAGATGATCTGGTGCTGCAGGTGCCAACAGGGGTGCTGCTGGAGGGGGACATGACGACACTGCGCTGTCGGTGCGGCCATTGGAACCACACGGTCACCAGCGTGCGATTGTACCAAGAAGAGAAGGAAGTGAGGGGGTTCATAAATGGGACCGAGCTGTCCCTGTTCCCCCTGCAGCTGTACCACAGTGGCCACTACAGCTGCGGGGGCTTGGTGGGGTCCTGGCAGTCACGGTCAGCAGCAGTGGCAGTGACAGTGCAAGGTGAGCACCCCCATGGCTGGAACTCCAATCTCCTGACACACCCAATGACCCTTCACAGCAGGCTCAGAGTCACAGTCCTCACCTCCCCTCTCCTACCCTGAGCTCTACCTGGTGCCACTGCTGGAGGGACCCCTGAACCCACCATGGGGTCCCTCCTGACTCTCAGCTGCCTCAGCACCCCCAGCCCCCTGTGGCCCCGAGCCCCCCTCCTGCATGTGTTCTACCAGGACAGGCAGGTGGTGGGGGGCCTGCAGGGGTCCCTGCAGCTGTTGGTGCCCGCCGTGGGGGTCTCCCACTCGGGGAATTACAGCTGCCAAGTGCGCTCTGAGGGGGGGGCGTGCGGAAGAGCTGCACCCGGCTCCGCGTCACGGTATGCCGTGAGTATGGGGATGGGCACAGGGAGCCTCCCGGGGTCCCCTGCCAGGATACCTCCATGTTCCCCAGACACATTTCTTGGGTCCTTCCATCACTCTACATGTCCCCTCACCCTTCTGTGGCGTGACACCATCCTCAACATCCCCCCACCACACCAATCCCTGCCCATCCCCATGCCCCCACTCTGGCTGCCAGCCCCTCCCTGTGGCCTCAGCCCTGTCTCTGTCCCCGCAGTGCCTGTGGACAATGTCACCATCACTCCCGGTGTCCTGGAGCTGACACCACAAGATAAAGGGACACACAGGGAAACAGGTGGGGTCCCTCAGGTTCGCAAGGGAGTGCAGGACCCCTGGAGTGATGGGCGACCCTGATGTGTCCCCCTCTGTTTCTTGCAGTGGCCGCAGGGATCGGTGGAGCCCTTTTGTTCCTGCTCCTGCTCATGGGTGTCATTGTGGCCTGGCACCAATGGCACTGTGTGGGTGGGTGACAATGGGGGGACAGGGGTCCCAGGGAGCTGTAGAGGCCCGCAGACTTGGGGAGCAATAGGACAGCACCCACAGCCCCAGAACTGTGACCTTGTCTGGGGGTTCTGTTGGGTTTGGGGAGGTGCTGGAGAGTCCTGCAGGGATGTTGGGGATTCTTTCAGGAGCTCTGGGGATGTTTGGGGAGGGTTTCTGTCCTGCTGGGCTTTGAGTTCTTGAGGCTGAGTTGGTAAGGGGCGCTGGGGAGGTTCATGGATTCTGGGGGCCTTCAGGGATACTCAAGGGTCCTATGAGAAATTGAGGGTCCTGTGGGGGTTCAGGAATCCTGAGTGGGTTCAGGGCCCTGGGACCCCGCAGTCACCCCATCCCTCTTTCCTTTGCAGCCACCAGGAAGCACCAGGAAAGGGGAGTGGGGGGCTCAAACCACACTCTCCCCTTTTACCGCAACCTCCAAGCCCTCCCATCCCCTCTCCCACACATCCCCTTTATTCCCTCAGGGCCCCCTTGGATCCCCCGGCCCCCCCAGAGGAGGGGGAGGTGCTGTACACCCACGTCGTGGTCACCAAGAGGGCAGGGGGTGAGTACGGGGAGGGACACTCAAAGAGGGACACGTCACCCACGAGTATCACCTCACCCAGATCCCACAGCATGTGTCTCTCGCATGGTCCCCCTGTGCCAGTACCCTCCAGGATTCCCAGGTGACCTACACGGAGCTGCGGGGACCCCAGGGGCGACTGTGAGAACCTAGTGACATCTACGGGAATGTGCTGTGACACTGGGGGAAACTGGGGGGCACTGGGGGTCCCCACCCATGGGCACCCACTCATGAGTGTGCTGCCACTAAAAACTGTCGCTCTCCCTCCCAGTGGGGGCACAAAGGTGCCAAAAGGCTAAGAGAAGAACAATTTCCTGCAACAGTAATGAGAGAAAATAAAACCAACACAAACCGGAACAAGGTTCAGCGTCCAAATGGTCACACGCAGAACGATTTCCAGGCAAAGCCAACTGAAAAGGAACAAACCCTGAACACTTCCCCAAGCACGTTTCCTCCACCAGCGGAGCTGGCAGAGCCCTGGACTTTCTTTGCTCTGATGGCCAGAGCTGCCATCAGGAGGCTCTTGATTCTCTTGTCCCCTGTCCCTTACCCCTCCTCTGACGTTTTCCCCACACGATGCTCTCACAAAGGCCGTTTGGGGGTTCCAGAGCCTCCTCCTTTTCCAGGGCAGTCGGGATCAGGCCATGGGGCAGGGTGAAGTGTCAGAGAGAGGAAAAGATTCATGTCTGGAGGCATTTTGGGACAGTTGTGTGTTTCAGGGATGGGTCAGGCCTTGCTTTTGGTGAGATAGGGCTCCATCTGTCCATCATTGTGTCAGCCGTGGCACACTGGGGACAGTGTGACGCTCTGCCAAAGCCAGCTCCTGAGTGGCCGGGTGACCAGAAGTGCCAGCTGGGGAGAGGGCACTTCTGGCCTAACTGCTTAAAAGCCAGAGTATGAGGCAGCCAAGTCCTTGACCATGTCTGCTCTTGGGGTGTCTGTCCCATCCACTCTGGAACCCAGGAGTTGGCAACTCATTTAAATGAGAAATATTTGCCAAGGAAAGTGGGAGCGTTCTCGGAATGGAAAGGAGACCCATGTCTAAAATTTTTAAATTTGAAAATGATTTGGCTTTCAGGCAAAAGTGCAGGAAAAGGAATAACAGCTCTTTACTGGGAAATTTATAAACCAGAACAGAACAAACAACACAAACCCTGAACTTTCCCTCCCACTGAGCGCTGTTGGTTTTTATGGCAGTTATAACCGCGGCCAGCAGGGGGCGCTGCAGGGAGCACTCCTGGCCAGCAGGGGGCGCCCCGGTCCAGCTCCATCCCCTCAGGGGCCATGGCAGCCTCGGATGGGAGGGAGGAGGGGAAATCGCTCCTTTTGCAAACTCACGGGCACCAATCGGTCCCGGCACCACCACCGGCAGCGCGCAAAAGCCGCCAAAGCAGCAGGTTGGATCCCAGTGCCCACTGGCAATGTAGCCATGTCCCAGGGCCAGGCATATGCCCTGCGTAACACCTATGACTGTTCTCCATGATCCCGAATGGAAGGAAGGCAGTGCCTGACACCAGGAAGGTATCGAGTCCACAGAAGCACCTTTGGTGGGTTTGTGCCACAATTCCTGCAAACCCTCGGCCTTTCACTCCTTTTTCCTTTTCCAGCCCTGGTACAGCAGCTCTGTCAATGTTGATTTACCTTGGAACTGTCAGCACTGAGCACCTGAGGAAAGCTGGTGCTCAGTGCTGACTCTGCCAGAGCTTGTCCGGGGCCTCCAGAGCATGTTTGCAGTTCCTGCTCTTCCTTGGCCACTGCTGATCCCCACACAGTATCCCCACGGTGACGAGGAGAAGTAGAGCAGACACACAGCCCCAAGGGCTCTGAAGCTGCAGCTAGAGCACAGGGACTACCCAGGCTGGAAGCAGTGCCTTGGGATGACAAAATGGGGCAAACTTGGATCTGTGTAGATCAGTGCCCCTGTTCTACTCTGGGAGCTGCAGACCCTTACAGAGTTGTTGTAATTAGGGACAGGATTCCTGTAATTTAACCATGCTCCTAAAGCATCCCTGTGCACAAACAGAGAGCTCCACTGCCTCTCCCAGGCATTTTGAGATTCTGTGGCTGAGGCGGGAGCAACTGGATGAGGAGACCCACAGGAACAGCACCTGGCCATGCAGGTGGAGCAGGAGCGCTGCGAATTCCGCAGGGTGCTCAGGTGAGGCCCACGGGGCAGAGAGGACAGAGCAGTGACACCCATAGGGCTCCCAAACCCCTCAGGGCTCAGGCGCAGCCGCAAAGGACGTCCTGGCCCAGGCCTTGGGGATGATTCAGGTGCTCCTGGGCTCATTCCCAACAAAGGGCAGCGCTCCGGGAACGGTCAGCACATCCCGAAGGAGCAGCCCGGGGCTGCTGGAGCCCGAGTGCTGCGGGCAAGGACGGCGTGAGGGAGCCGGGCCCCGCTCAGCTGGCGCTGCCCCAGGAACGTCTCATCCTGCAGGAGCTCGGCAGCCTCTGCCGGTGCCGGCCCCGGGGCTGTCGGGGGGCGCGGCCGGAGGGGCCGGGGGGCAGCGGGTGGGAGGGGCCGGGATGGAGGGACCGGGACCCCACTGGGGAGCCCCGAGCGTGGAGGGAGCAAAACGGCGGAGGGGAGACCCCGGGACAGGGGAGTACAGAGACCCTGCGGTGGGGTCAGCGGAAAGGAGGGACGGCAATGGTGGTCCGGGAGCACCGGGAAGGGCCCAGCTGCCATCGCGCTGCGAGTGCCGGGACGGTCACAAGGTGTCCGAACCAACTGTGGCAGCGTGTCTGAAGGCACTGTCGCGATGTGTGGGGACCGAGCGTTGCCAGGGTAAGGCCCCCACAGATCCGGGAAGTGGAGGGGTACCCTGGAAGGTGTGCAGCTGGTGTGGGGCAGAGCCCTGTCTATTCCCTGTGCCCTGTGCAGGTGAGGAGGGCAGGGACGGAGCAGCTTTGGGGCCACCTGGGTTCCAGACAGGTGGATCACAGACAGCTACAGGGCACAGCCACTGCTCAATATTTCCATACATTTCCCTCTTGTTTGGCAGCCGATTCCAGAACCCAAACTTTCTTTTCATGTGGTTCCATCGGGCTGCAGGTTTTGTTCAAGGAGGACCTAGTCAGGTTTTTGAACAGATTGTTGTGGCATTTGCAGTAGTTATGGGGCTGTCTCAGTCCCTTGGAGACAGATTAAATGATCAATGGCTACATCTCCGAATGGATTCCCCCACAGCTGCCCCTGCAGACGGGGATTTCCAGCCAGCCCTGATCTGAAAACCATCAAAGGCCCTCACAGAGCCACTGCTTGAGCCCCGTTTGGGTTTTGTGCTTCTTGCAGGGCTGAGCAAACCACAGGCAGGCCTTTTTCCACCCACAGAATTCTCACCTCTGCAGCAGCTCTATAGCTGCCAGAATCAAAGCCAAGGGGGCAGGGAGGACCCTCAGGTGCTGACTGCCACCTGGGGCTGGCCAGAGAAGGGCTGGGAAATGCCCATCCCTGTGCAGTGGGGCTGGGCCATGGCTGGGCCCCACCCTTGGATGGCCACTGGCTTCAAGGAGCAGGAGTTTGGGAGCCCCTTCCTGGCTGGCTCTCCATTCCCCAGCTGCTCTTGCTGGCTCAGATCCTGCAGGGGTTGAGCAAGAACAGAGAAATCTGGACCCCTCTGGAGCTGCTATGCACCAGGACAGCACCCCCCTTGGCCATCACGTGTCCCCCCTGGGACAGGATCCCCACAGGACAGAACACCTCCCCCCTCCATCCCCTCCCTTGTGTGACACTGAGCACAAACGGCCTCTTCCTTCTGCTGCAGAAGAGAAAGTGAAAGGCTTAGGGGGGCAGAGCCAGACATCCCCATCCCCCACAGCCTCCCCAGCCCTCCCTGCAGACCCCTCAGCCCTGCTTCCCCCACCCTGAGGTTCACCCAACCCGTTCCCTACTCAGTTGTTTCCCAGAATCTTCAAGGAACAAACTGGGGCATTGTGAAATTGAGGGATCAAAGGGAGGAAATGGAAAATAAGAGTGGAAAAAGCTCCTGGGAGCAGGGGGCACAGGGACTAGAGTACCTCAGAATCTCCCTGGGGTGACCCCCAGGCCATCGGGGGGGGTCACTTTGGGAGCTGTGCTGGGCTGTGGGTCACTCCAAAATCTGAGGCACTCAGGGAAGGGATTGCAACCCATGGACCCACCAAGCCACTTCCCATCCCTGGCACCCCCACTCCCCTGGGAACCAAACCATGGGACCCCCATTCCTTTTGTCCCCCTTTCCTGGAGACCCCAACCCAGTACTCACATTCCCCAGGATCTCCATGGCCCAGCATCCCATTCCCAAGGAACTCTCTCCCATTTATTCCATCCCCTGAAATCCTCCTTCCCCCAGAACCTTGATTCTCCCAGGACCCCTCATGCCCACGAGATGCCCCATTACCCTGGTACCCTCATCCCTATGACAAGCATCACCTGACCCCAAATCCCTGGAGCCCTCATTGTTTTGGGACTCCCATCCCTAAGTTCCCCCAGCCCTGGGTACTCTCATTCCCATGGCACCTCCATCCATGGTGACTCCCATCCCTGAGTTCCCCCAGCCCTGGGGACCCCCATTCCCATGGCACCTCCATCCCTGGTGACTCATCCTCCCTAGGACCCCCATTCCCCTGGGACCTGTCCCTGACTCTCCAAACTCCCTGTGCCACTCACTCCTGGGAACCCCATGTCCCAACTTCTGCCACTCAACCTTGTCCCCATCCTGTCCCCACCCTCCCACAGCCTGTCCCCAGCTTGTGGCCACCCTGCCCCCACCAGGTGCCACCTACGCATGAGGAAGAGACCTGACCTTGCTTCCTTCCCCTTTGGCCATAGAGCCACCACCCAGGGGACAGCCACCCCCAGCAGTGAGTGACAGTCTGTCCACATGGCTGGAGGCACCGGGATGGCCGGGATGTTGGCGCTGCTCCTGTGGGGTGAGTGCCCCATGCATGGGACTGACACCCTGAGGATTGACCCCAGTTAGGCAGAGACCAGTGGGGAGGGGGCATAGGGGGGTTGCAGTGTCCCCTGGGGTCCCCAATGCCAGTAGGGCATGGAGCCAGTGTGACCAGAGTTTTTGGGAGGCCATGAGGACAGGAACAGGGGAACTGGGATGTGGGGACAGAAACAGGGGGATGGAGATGTGGGGACAAGGATGTGGCAAAAGGAACTCTGGGGCTGGAGCAGCTGTGGGGAGGGGGACAGGGAATCAGGGATGCAGAGACAGGGAAAAGGGTCACACACCATGTGGATGGGCCATAGGGACAGGTGCCATTTCACTGGGATCATGGGCACAGGGCCATGGCTTGTGGCCGTGGGGACAGGCGCTGTAGGGCTGGTGGAGGTGACCTGTGCAAACATGGGGTGTCCACAGTGTTGCCATTTCCTTCGTCAACCCATGATGACCAAGATGTCTCTGTGCTCGGGATGTCCATGCCATACCAGTGTTCCCATGGGGACTGTTTGAGGACAGATGCCTCACCTCATACCCCGGGTGGTGCTGTCCATTCAGTCACACCCCCACTGAGCCCTGTCCCTTCTCCCTTCCAGCCCAGACCCTCGGCTTTGCTGGTGAGTCCTCAGGGGATGCCATTGCCCCACCTCGCTCTCCCCAGCCCCACGCTGGCCCTGGCAGCCTGGTGTCCCCTGTCACCCACAGGTGCCCAGACCACCCAGCTCCTGGTGGATCCTCCCTGGAGGCCGGCAGTGCTGTGGGACCAGGTGACACTGACCTGCCAGGGCTCGGGGACCGCGGGTGCCACCACCTGGTACCAGGATGGGCAGCATTGGTGGCAGGAGGGACCTGCCAACTTCACTGTCACCGCGAGTGGCATCTACAGGTGTGACAGACCTGGCACCGGGCTCAGCCCCCCCATGAGAGTCTTAAATGGTGAGGGGGGTTTGGGTGTCTCCAGCCTGGCACTGTGGGGACCCTGAGGGCTCTGGGTGGGCCCCACTCCATGGGTCACCTCCTGTGTGACCAAAGCCCGTCCCCTGCTCTGGGGACATCCCAGAGCATCCAGTGTGGGGGAAACCATGCTGGAATTGGGGATCCCTGGTGCGCTGGGTGAGACCCAATGGAGGGATCCCCATCAAAAGGGGATATTCCGGTGTGACAGGACCCCTCTCTCCCAAAGCTCGCTTGGTGCTGCAGGTGCCAGCGTGGGAGCTGCTAGAGTGGGACACGATGACACTGCGCTGCCAATGCTGGCGGGACATGTCGGTCACTGAGGTGCGATTCTACCATGAGGACAAGGAGGTGGGGAGGTCCCTCACTGGGACCAAGCTGTCCCTGTTGCCTCTGCAGCTCAACCACAGTGGCCGCTACCGCTGTGGGGGCCAGGTGGACTCCAAGGTGGCACCGTGGATGCTCTCAGCACCAGTGACAGTGACAGTGCATGGTGAGCACCCCCACGGCTGGAACTCCAATCTCCTGACACCCCCAAAGACACCTCCCAGCAGACTCAGAGCCACAGTCCTCACCTCCCCTGTTCTTCCCTGAGCTCTTCCCTGTGCAAGTGCTGGAGGATCCCCCAAACCCACGGTGGGGTGCCCCCTGACTCTCAGCTGCCTCAGCGCCCCCAGCCCCCTGTGGCCCCAAGCCCCCCTCCTGCAAGTGTTCTACTGGGTTGGGCAGGTGGTGGGGGGCCCCGCAGGGGTCCTTCCAGCTGCTGGTGCCCACCATGGAGGTCTCCCACTTGGGGAATTACAGCTACCAGGTGTGCTCTGAGGGGGGGGCTCTGCGGAAGAGCAGCATCCAGCTCTGTGTCATTGTACACAGTGAGCACGGGGATGGGCACGGGGAGCCCCCACAGCCTCCTCGAGTGCCATGGTTGGGGACCTCCATGTCCCCCAGAAACATTGTTGGGTCACCCCGCCTTTGCCCAGTGTCCCCTCACCCCTCCCTGGTGTGACCCCATTCCTGACATCCCCCACCACACCCATCCCCCCCATCCCTATCCCCTCACACCGGCTGCCAGCCCCTCGCTGTGGCCTCAGCCCTGTCTGTGTCCCCGCAGTGCCCGTGGACATTGCCACCATCACACCCGGTGTCCTGGAGCTGACACCGCGAGACACAGAGACACACAGGGACACAGGTGGGGTCACACAGTGTCACCAGGGAGTGCAGGACCCCTGGGGTCATGGGTGACCCTGATGTGTCCCCCTCTGTTTCTTGCAGTGGCTGCAGGGGTCAGTGGGGCCATTTTGTTCCTGCTCCTGCTTGTGGGTGTCATTGTGGCCTGGGACCAGTGGCACCGCCTGGGTAGGTGACAGTGGGGGCACAGGGCTCCTGGGGATCTCTGGGAAGGCCCCCAGAGAGGGGGGCCATAGGGCTGCACCCACAGCCCCTGACCAGGGAGGGGCTCAGCCCCCAGTGACCATGGCTCAGAGTCCTGGGGAGCTGTTGGAGGGTCCTGCAGGGATGTTGGGGGTTCTATCAGGGGTCTCCCCCACTGCCAGGCTCGGGGCTCCGGAGGCTCAGGGTGTTGGTGCAAGTGTGGTGGGTCAGGGATACTGGGGGTGCATCAGGGATACTGGGGGGCCTGGGGAGAATTGTGTATCTGGTGGTGGTCCAGCATTCCCAAGGGTGGATGGGAGCCCCTGGGTCTCCAAACTCACCCCTCCAGTTTTCTTTGCAGATGCCAGGAAGCACCAGGAAAGGTGAGTGCAGCCTCCAGCCATGATACACCTTTTACCCAAACCCCCAACACCTCCCATCCCCTTCCACACACCCCCTTATTCCCACAGGGCCCCCCCAGACCCTATGGCACTCCCAGCGGAGGATCCTCAGGCGATGTACATGGAGCTGCAAAGGCAACCATGGGAACCCAGCGACATCTATGACAACCTACACCAAAAGTTGTGATGCTCTGGGATGTGGGAGGCACTGGGTGATGCTGGGGGTACTCCCTCCATGCCTCTTGTGCTTGCTCATCCTTCCAAGGGATGTGGCCATGAGTCAGTCAGAGGATACACAGGGCATCCTGTACTCCCCATTTCCTTTCCCAGTACCCCCAAGTGCTCCCGCACCCGTTTGCTGGTACCTGCAGGGGCTCCCCAGCCCCATCCAAGGGCCCAAGTACCCTCAGGGACTGCCCCATTCTCTCCCCACTGTGCCTGCAGCACACCCAGGGCTTCCCCATTCCCCCTCCCACTACCCCTGTCCCATCCCGCTGTAAAAGGGGGAGTCAGGGAGGATTCTTGCTGAAAGGTTTCTCAGATGAAAATGAAACACAAAAGTGGCAATATTATATCTGAGAACTATTTATTGGTAAAGGAGGGTAAGTGTTCTTCCTGGAGGGGGAGAGAAGGGAGTAGAAAGGGAAAAAAAAGGATAGAGAGAGAAACAGAAGAAGGGGACAGTGTTACCGCAAGAAGCCTGGGCGTTCTGTGGGCATCAGCTGGGCAGATGGAGTGTGTGTGCTGCAAGCCAGGGCGAGCCCACATGGCTTTTGTGAGTGGCTGGGCGTGATTTCCAAGGACAGCACCTGCGTGTCTCTGGCATGGGCGAGCGATGGCTGCAGGCTGGCTGCTGCGGGCTGGCTGCTGCGGGCTGGTGCTGCGGCACTGGGGGCTCTGGGCTGGCTGCTGTGGGCTGGGGCTGCGGGGGCAGGTGCAGCAGGCTCGGTGCTGTGGGCAGCATGGGAAACGTGGCAGAGGTGGTGGGTGGGTGCAGGCAGCATCCGCTCCATCAGGGAAGCAAGGAAGGAATGTCCAGGATGAGCAGGAATGAGCTGCCTCGGGGAAGCAGCGAAGCAGGGAAGAACGGGTGCGGACAGGGAAGAAGGACCACTGGCAGAAAAAGGCAAGGGAGGGGAGTATCTGTGATATTTTTGCCCGACATCCAGGAGGAATGATGCATCTTACCCCATCTTGTCAGAAGGCTTATTAATTACTTTATTATACTATATTATTCTATATTATATTCCATTACATCTAAACTGAATCTGCCAAGCACTCAACTGCACTCCACTGAACACAATCTCATGATAATCAGTTTACTGTCTCCACACACACACGCACACCTGGATTCAATGTGTCAGTGAATCAAAACACTCACAACAGAATTCCAATTACCAGTTCCCTTCCGGTAAGCAGTCTCCCACAATGCATTCAGTTTTTGAAAAACACTGGAGCAGAAAATGAGATGAGAATTGTTTGGATTGTTTTTTGCGTCTCCCACTGCTTCTCCCAGGTTCAGAGAATGTGAATCTCACAGGTAAGGAAGGCCAAACTGACCCTCTGAGCGAGCCCCTGATCCCTCCAAGAAACTCAAAGCAAAATGCTCCCGTAGTGTCACAGTTTGCTGCTTTTCTTTGCAAAGGCTCCTCCCACAGCCCGATTTCCCGGGCATTTTCTCCCACACATTTTTCCCTGGGCATCTGTCCCACCAGCCAGTGGGGGTCACTCACAGCCCGATCACTGAAGCTTTCTCTCCCCTCATTCTCTGTTGTGTGAAGCCTCACTGGGGACAGGTTTCCCAGCACATGTACAACCCACAGAGTAATTTTTCACCTTATGTGTAGCATATGTTAAGGCATAAATACAAATCAGATTTGTTCCTCTTAACCCCCATGTGCTTAGTGGCTCTGCAATCCCCCTCAGATTGCACCCACCAAGGTGCTCACTGGTGCCTGCCCAGTTCCAAGGGGGCACAGAACCTGGTTCCCTGCTCCTGGGACAAAAATGCAGCTCTTTGGTAAAACTAGGCAGAAATGTGTTTCTTTGTTCAGCTCAATCAAGGAAGCTGAACAAGGTGGGAACCTCCCTTGCAATGGAAAAAACAACCCCAATCTCTCTGAAATATTATTACTTTGAAATTACAGAGCTTTAAGGCAAAGATGTGGGAGCAGGAAAAAAAATTATTTACTAATATGTATTGTGAGAAACAATTTAATGGAAGTTGACTTTCGCTGGATATTATATGGATTGATATTACATTATTGACTATATTGTTGATTAAATATTGTGATGTTACTGCTGTGACAGTGATGTGGATGGTGGAGTGGCTGATGTTGTTGGGGCGACTCCACAAGGGTGGGGCCCAGCCATGGCCCAGCCCCACTGCACAGGGATGGCCATTGACCAGCCCTGCTCTGCCCAGCCCCAGGGGGCAGCCAGCACCTGAGGGTCCCCCCTGCCCCCTTGGCTTTGATTCTGGCAGCTTTAGAGCTGCTGCAGAGGTGAAAATTCTGCGGGTGGAAAAAGGCCTGCCTGTTGTTTGCTCAGCCCTGCAAGAAGCACAAAACCCAAAGGGAGCTCAAGCAGTGGCTCTGTGAGGGCCTTTGATGGTTTTCAGGGCAGGGCTGGCTGGAAATCCCCGTCTGCAGGGGCAGCTGTGAGGGACCAGTCCGTAAATGCAGCAATTGATCATTGTGTCACTGTTCCCAAGGGACTGAGAGAGCCCCAGCACTACTGCAAATCCCACACCTATCTGCTCAACAACCTGACCTGGGCCCTCCTCCTCCTCCCTGCCTTGACGTGGATGGACAGTGGCCGGATGCCCCGCACCCACCACAGCCACTCTCTCACTGCCCTCCACACCTGGATGGGGAGAGAAAATTGAGCAAAGGCTTCCTGGGTTGAGACAAGGACCAGGAGAGATCACTCATCAAATCCTGTCACAGATAAAACTTCCTCAGAATTAGAGACATGAATTGAATTTATTGCTGAGAAAATCAGAGCAGGATAATTCAAATAAACCCTTCCATGCACCTTCCCCCTTTTATGAATAACTATGTAGTCATTGGCTTTCTCTATTATATTGATTTTCCAAATTATTTTAATATAATACATTTTTTAATCATTTTTAATTGCTTTTGATACACTACAAATTGTCAGCCTTTTTACCCTAACAGTGACTAAGTGACAATGGTGAGAATAACTCAGATAATTTTGTGAACTAGCTAATGTTGATGTAACGTACTTGTGGACTATCTCATCTGTATGAGAAGGACACATTGAAAAGAAGCAAGTGAAAAAACATCAAAAGAAAGAATGCAAAGAGGAATTTACCACTGATGCTTCGGACTGTCGAACCACAGAACAGGGAGGCCTTGTGAGGACATAAAATATATAAATTTAATCTGCAGTATGGTGTTTACTTTATGAAAATGAATCAAGGTTCAAACCAAGCAAAAGAATTCCCAGACCACGTGAACTGGAAAGAATGTTTGAATATGTTATACGTACCCTCCTGATTATTTATTTCACCAATACAATGAAAATGTATGTAGGAAGAATTGTTCTAATTATCCGCATGCCTCTGGCAGTTGCCAAGCACCCAGCAGGCTGTTTACTCTCCCTTTTATCCCTTATTAAACATTTACAAATTTGAAAGAGTGAGCCTTGTTTCTCACACAATTTGACCAAAAAATTGAATTTTCGGTACAATAAGAGGGAAAAACTTCGTGTACTCCCCCAGCACTGGGAGGGGGAATGTGGAGCCCTGTGGGATGCTGCGAAGAGGAAGAAGAGATCCCTGAGGGGAATTGATGCCCCCAGTGCCCCCAGTGTCACAGCACTTCATCGTAGTCACGGGGGTCCCACTGTCCCTCGTGGGGTCCTGACAGCTCCACGTTGGTCACTTGTGGATCTCGAGGAGGGGCAGGGCTGGGGGACACCTGTGGGGGCCCCTGACAGTGACACCAGTTCTGGGGACCTGGGTAAGGGGGTGACACTCGTGGATGACATGTCCTGGTCTCCCCCTGTACTCACCCCCTGCCCACTCAGTGCCCATGATGTGGGTGTTGAGCACAGCCCCCTCCTGTGGGGTGGTCTGGGGGGGTGAAGGGGGTGGTCTGGGTGGTGTCTGGGGAGGGGAAAAAGCGGAGTCCCAGCCTGAGCCCCCCACTCACCTGTCCTGGAAATTCCTGGTGGCTGCAAGGGAAAGGGGAGGGGGTGACCCAGGGGACTCCAGGACCCCTGAATCTTCCTGGGACCTCAGCAGCTTCAACCACCCATGGGAGCCCAAATCCCCACTGGACCCCAATTCCCACTGGATCCCTGATCTCTGCCCCCACTGTGGGGGATTCCACTCACTCCAGGACTCCCTATCCCCCTCAATTGTCACCCACCCCGGCGGTGCCACCAGTGACAGCCCCCGATGACAGCCAGGAGCAGGAACAGGAACAGGAGGGTCCTCCCTACATTCACAGCCACTGCTGGGGACAGAGGGGGACACACTGGGGTCACCCTGAACCCCAAGGGTCCTGAACACCCTGGTGACCTCATGTGACCCCACCTGTGACCCAGGGTGAGCCAGGTGTCACCTCCAGGGCCAGCTCAGGGCTGAATGCTCGGAACACACAGTGCCCGTCCTGTCCCAGCTGGTTGGTGGCCACGCACTGGTAGGTGCCTGAATGTCCCACATTGATGTCCCCAAGCTCCATGAGGGGACCCCGAGCCACCTCCTGCCCGTTGTGCAGCCAGGTGAAGGTGACAGGGGCTGAGCCCACCTGCACCGAGCAGCGCAGGGTCACGGTGTCACCTGTTTGCACCTGGTGTGACAGGGGACCAGGTGTGATGCTGGCATTGTCCACGGGAACTGTGGGGACACAGATAGGGCTGAGAGCACAGGGAGGGGCTGGCAGCCGGTGTGGGGGGATAGAGATGGGAGGGGATGGGTGTGATGGGGGATGCCAGGGATGGCGTTACACCACAGAGGGGTGAGACGGCACAGGGCAGAGGTGCGGGGAGCCAGGGCAGGTGTCTGGGGGACATGGAGGTCCCCAGGGATTGCATCCGAGGAGGCTGTGGGGGCTCCCCATGCCCATCCCTGCACTCACTGCACACCGTGAAGCGGAGCCGGGCACTGCTCTTCTGCATGGCTCCCCGCTCGGAGCACACCTGGCAGCTGTAATTCCCTGAGTGGGAGAGCCCCACTGTGGGCACCAGCAGCTGTGGGGACCCCTGCGGGCCCCCCATCACCTGCCCGTCCCGGTAGAACACGTACAGGAGGGAGGCTCGGGGCCGCAGGGGTCTGAGGGTGCTGAGGCAGCTGAGAGTCAGGGGGGACCCCACGGTGGGCTCAGGGGAACCCTCCAGGACCGGCACTGAGAAGAGCTCTGGGAAGGAGAGGGCAGGTGAGGACTGTGACTGAGTCCACTGGGAAGTGGCTTTGGGGTGTCAGGAGATGTGAGTTCCAGCCGTGGGGGTGCTCACTGTGCACTGTCACTGTCACTGCTGCTGACCATGTGTCCTGGTTTAGGACAAATTAGGGGAAATCTCCAAAAGGGAGCCCCCCAAAACAAAACAAACCTCCAACCACCCCTCCCCCAACACTGGGTTCGGGAAGGAATTTCTCGGAGGAGCAAAGTGGAAAACAAAACCTATTTATTTACAAGTAACAAAAGAACACTCCTCAACACAAGAAAAGAAAAGAGACCAGACTGTGTTATGAAGGGCGCCGAGTTTCTCTAGCAGGCTCCGGGTGTCCTGGAGCTCTCAGATCATGTCCGGAGCCGGTCCAGTATCTTCAGGGGAGGGTAAGAAAGAGAGAACAAAAGAAAAGGGAAAAAAACCAGCGCAAAAAGCAGAAAGCAAGCAAGCAAGCGGCTAGCCAAGCCAAGCAGCAAAATCCAAAAGCAAAAGTGCCTGGTCACACACTCCCTCCTCTCTTCCCCGTCCCGCCGCAGCAGACGGCCGGGGTGGGGGGAAAGGGAAAGGCACAGCTGCCAGACACAACACACGATATTGGGATAAAGGCTGTCACCCCACGACACCATGAAAGAATGGACCTCCCCAAGCCCTTGCTGCTGTAGCTGCCACTGTGGTTCAGCTGCAGAGGGGACAGGGACAGCTCAGTCCCATTTATGGGCTGCCCCCAGATCCTTCTCATCCTGGTAAAATCGCACACTGGTGACTGTGTTTTTCAACCAGCCCCGGCAGGGCAGTGTCACCGTGTCTCCCTCCAGCAATGCCTGTGCTGGCACCTGCAGCACCAGATCATCTGTGGGACAGGAGGGTCCCATCTCACTGAGGGGTCGAGACAGGTCCAAGGTGGGTGCCAATGGCACCAGGGATATCTGGGTGCACTGGGATGAACTGGGATGTCCCTCTGTGCAGGGCACAGGGTCTCACCACACAGGGGGTATGAGACCACCTACAGAATGGAGCCCATCCAGACCTGTTGGGGGCAACCCTGACCTGTTGAGATTTATGAATCCCAACAGATCCCTTCTCAACATTTGAGACTGTCATGGGGGGGCTGAGCCCAGTGCCAGGTCTGTCACATGTGCAGGTGCCTCTCTCAGTGACAGTGAGGCGGTTCTGTCCCTCCTGCCACCAGCGCTGCCCGTCCTTGTACCAGGTAGTGGAACCAGATGTCCCCGAGCCCTGGCAGGTCAGTGTCACCCGGTCCCACAGCACCGCCGGCCTCCAGGGGGACCATGTACACTGAAGCCACCTTGGGCTGAGGCCGAACATGGGGACACTGTGGACACTCCGGACATGAGGACACCATGGACACAGCCCATGCTGGCCCAGGTCACTCCCACCAGCTCATGGTCCCATCCTCATGATCCCATCCCCATGGCCACATCCTCACCATTCTTGTCCCCTTCTGTCCCTGCCTCCCAGGTCCCTTCTCCAATCCCCGGACCTCCCTAAGCCCAAAGGTGCCAGTCCCCATATTCCTGTCCCCACATGCCCATCCCCAAGTTCCTGCCCCTGTTCCAGTGTCCAAAGCCACCCTACATCCCCAGTCCCACCAAGGTCCACTGTGGACTGGCATTGCTGACATTGGGGACCTCAGGGGACACTGTAGCCTCCCTGGGCCCCCTCTCCTCCCCACCCATGTGGTGTCAGGCCCGTGACCAAGGCACTCACCCCACGGGAGCAGCACCACCTTCCCGGCCATCCCGGTGTCCCCAGCTATGTGCACTGGCTGTCACTCGCTGCTGCTCCCCTGGCTGGCGGCTCTTTGGATGAAGGGGAAGGAAGCGAGGTCACGTCTGTTCCCCTTTTGTAGGTGGCCCTTTGTGGGGGTAGGGTGGCCACAAGCTGGGCACAGGCTGGGGACATGGTGGGGATGGTGTTGCCAGGAGTAGGGGGCTCAGGGGATGTGGTCAACTAAGGATGGGTGTCCAGGAGAATTGGGGTCAAGGGGAATTGGGGTCTCCATGCCTGGGGGGATTCAGGGATGGGGGTGCTGTGGGAACATGGTCCCCAGGGATTTGGAGTCATGGAATGCGGGTGCCAATGTTGGGGGTGCAAGGGAGAAAAGGGGAAACTTGGGAATATGGGTTCTGGGAGAAGAAGCAGCCCATGGGATGGGTCAAGAAAATGGTGGTGGTGGGCAATGGCAGTCCAGGGATGGGGGTCTCCAAGGAGGAGAGACCAAGGCAATGGGGGTCCCATGGCTGGGTTCCCATGGGAATGGGGGTGCCAGGGATGGGCAGTGGCTACGTGGGCATGGGAGTCACCGCTCCTTTCCAGGGTGCCTCAGATTTTGGGGTGACTCAGAGCCCAGCAAAACCCTATCCGTGAAGCACTCCAGGGCAGTCCTGGCAGTCTCTGTGTCCCTGCCCCACACACTCCCGGGTCAGGTCCCCCCATTTCCTGCCTCAGCAACCCCAGGCAACACTTGAAGACCAGTTGGTTCAGAACAAAGCCATAGAATAAAAGCAAAAATCTTTGCCACACCATTATTTTCCCAATATGTAAAAACTCAGTGAAAATACAACTGGCAAGGTAAAAATGCTGTGCTTTATAGAATCCATTGCTTCCCCAATAAGTCACTCACAAACAAACCACAAACAAATCACAACCAAATGAGAGTTTTCAGTTCCCTTTAGGAGCCCATTGGTACATACCACAGCAGCGTTTGCTTGTGGATAACACAGAGTGGGGAATCTCCCTGAGTGTCCAACAGCTCCATGGGATTGTTCTCTGCCTGCTGGGTAGCAACCCAGGCCTGAAGGAAGCCTTTCCTTGGGCCATCTTTAGGAACTCTCCCCATTTTGCTCATTCCCACCCTGAAACTTTATTGACTTCCCTTGTAGGAAGGGGAAAAGCTCTGTCCATCCCTGGGACAGTGCACAGGAATCTGTGGAAATTCCCCTGTGTGCCTCAGGGTCCAAATGATCAATTGCTGCATTTCTGGACTGGTTCCCTCTCAGCTGCTCTTGCAGGGGTTTTTCCAGCCAGCCCTGCTCTGAAAACCATCAAAGGCCCTCACAGAGCCACTGCTTGGGCTCTCTTTGGGTTTTGTGCTTCTTGCAGGGCTGAGCAAACCACAGCTCAGCTGTTGGGGGCCTTTTTCCACCCACAGAATTGTCACCTCTGCAGCAGCTCTAAAGCTGCCAGAAACAAAGCCAAGGGGGCAGGGGGGACCCTCAGGTGCTGGCTGCCCCCTGGGGCTGGCCAGAGCAGGGCTGGGCAATGGCCATCCCTGTGCAGTGGCGCTGGGCCATGGCTGGGCCCCATCCTTGCATTGGCAGGGGTCCCCAGGAGGTGCCACCCCTGGGACAGGCACCAAGCCAGGAATGTGCAGGGACATTTCTGGAACTGCCACCCCCTGGGACAGGACCCCCCATGCCGGGATGTGTCACCCCTGCGACAGGATCCCCCATTATAGGATGTATCACCCTCTGGGACAGGATCCCCCAGCTGAACTCCAGAGGAGAGACCTTAGAGGACAGTAGGCCCCTGTATGTGCCCCCCTAGAAACAGAGAATGCCCCCTTTTCCCATCTGACCCTCAGCACAAATGGCCTCTTCCCTCTCCTCCAGGACAAAGAAAGTGAAAGTCTTGAGCAGGCACAGCCCAGCAACTCCATCCCCCAAAGACTCCTCACCCTTCCCTGCACCCCCTGCTCCCCATTTCCCCCCTCTCCTGTTTCCCCCAACCCGTTCCCTGCTCAGGTGAACCCCAGGATGTCTGATCCAGGAACCGGGGGTGACGGGATATGGCAAAAAGTAAGAAGAATAAGGAAAAAAGAGAAGTAAAGAGAGGAAAAAGTCAGGGGCAGGCAAGGACACAGAGGCCGAACTACCCAGGATCCCCATGCCATGCCTGGCCAGGAAACTTACATCACAGGGGTGATTTTGCAGGCCCTAGCTTCACCCCAAAATCTGAGGCACCCAGGGAAGGAGCTGTGACCCCGATGTTCCCCCCCACTCTGCCAAACCCTGGCACCCCCATTCCTCTGGGACCCCAACCTTGGAACCCAATTTACTTCTGCCACCCCTTCCCTGACACCCCCATCCCTGGACGGCAATTACCCAGGATCTCCAACCTCAAGGAACACCATCCAAGTAATTCCAGTCCCTGGTACACCCCTGCCCTTGGGGACCTTGATTCCCCCAGTACCACCATTCTCACAGGGTCCCCCTTTCCCCTGGCACCCCCATTTAATGATCACAAATCCCAGGAGGCCACATTGTTCTGGGACCCTCCTCCCCAAGTCTGAGTCTACCCAACCCTTGGGACACCCATTTACCTGGGACCCCATCCCTGGGCATCCCATTCTCCTGGACACTCATCCCTGGCTCCCTACACAGCCTTAGACTCCAAACTGTTGCAACATCATGTCCCCACCATGTCCCACCATACCCCACCATGTCCCCAGACTATGCAGCCTTGTCCCCAGCCTGTGCCCAGCTTGTAGCCACCCTGCCCCCACCAAGGGCCACCTACACGTGGGGACAGACGTGACCTCGCTTCCTTCCCCTTCATCCGAAGAGCTGCAAGCCAGGGGAGCGGTGGCCACAGCAGCGAGTGACAGCCACTGCACATGGCTGGGGACACTGGGATGGCCGGGAAGGTGGTGCTGCTCCTGTGGGGTGAGTGCCCCAGGCACGGGTCTGACACCCTGGGGATGGGGAGGGGAGGGGGAAGAGGGGGCCTGTGAGGTCCCCTGAGGTCCCCAATGCCAGCAGGGCACAGAGCCCAGTGTGACCAGAGTTCTGGGGTGGCTTTGGGGACAGGAACAGGGGAACTTGGAGGTGGTGACAGGGGAATGGAATATAGGGATGGGGATGTGGCAGAAGAAAGTTTCATGCTGGGGCAGCTGTCGCACCTGGGACAGGGACACAGGGATGTAGGGACAGAGACAACGGGACAGGCACCATTTGCTTGGGCCATGAGGACAGGTGCAATTGGAATGGGATCATGGGGACAGGGCCATGGGGATGTGACCATAAGGCTGGCAGGTGTGACCTGTGCCAGCACGGTGGCCCATGCATGAGCATGGGTGGCTGCTGTGGCCCCGTCCTTGAGACATCTTTGCCACATCAGTGCCCCCACAGAAACTGTTTGGGAACAGCCCCTAAACTCCATGTACCTGTGTCCCTGCAGTGCCACCCCCAACCATCCCTGTCCCTTCTCCCTTCCAGCCCAGACCCTGGGCCTCGCTGGTGAGTCCTCG
The DNA here is from genome assembly GCF_047830755.1 of Zonotrichia albicollis. Classification (NCBI taxonomy): domain Eukaryota; kingdom Metazoa; phylum Chordata; class Aves; order Passeriformes; family Passerellidae; genus Zonotrichia; species Zonotrichia albicollis. Next base: position 1,109,057 of record NC_133827.1, on the reverse strand, counting down.
GGGGATGCCATGGCCCCACCCCGCTGTCCTCAGCCCAGCTTTGGCCCTGGCAGCCTGGTGTCCCCTGTCACCTGCAGCTGCCCAGACCACCCAGCTCCTGGTGGAGCCCCCCTGGAGGCCGGTGGTGCTGTGGGACCAGGTGACACTGACCTGTCAGGGCTCGGGGACCGTCCATTCCACCTCCTGGTACAAGGACAGCCAGCGCTGGTGGCAGGGGCTCAACACTGTCAGTGCCCCTGCCAGAGTGGCATGTATAGTTGTGACATACCCAGCAGTGGGCTCAGCCCACCCGTGACTGTCTCAGACAGAGAGGGGGGTTTGGGTGTCCCCAGGCTGGCACCCAGAGGACCCCGAGGGCTCTGGGTGGGCTCTGCTCTATGGGTCACCCCTTGTGTGACCAGATCCCATCTCCTGCTCTGGGGACATCCCAGAGCATCCCAGAGCAGGGGGAACTCATGTTGGAATTGGGGCATGTGGTGGGATGGGTGTGACCCAATGGGGGGTTCCCAGTGCTGTCAGGTTTGATGGGACCTCTCTGTCCTCCTGACTGGCTGGTGCTGCAGATGCCGGCGTGGGTGCTGCTGGAGGGGGACAGGATGACTCTGTGCTGCTGGGCTGGCAGAACTACATGGTCATCTCGGTGTCCTTCTACCACGATGGGAAGAAACTGGAGGGGCTCCATAAAGGGACCGAGCTGTCCCTGTACTCCCTCCAGCTCCACGACAGTGGCCGCTACTGTTGTAGGGGCCAGGTGCTGTCACAGGGGAAGGAGTCGGGGTGGGTGACAGTGACAGTGCGCACTGAGCACAGAGACAGGGAAGCCTGACATTCTCTGAGTGTTTCTCCACCTCTGCCTGAATCCTTCATCCCTCCCTTTACTCTTCCCTAGGTCACCCCAAACTGCAGAAGTCCCTCTTGATTTCTCCTAGCTTGCCCAGTTCCCCCTCCTGATCCCTCATCCCTCTCTTTGTCCTCCCCAGCCCTCCCTGGATTCTCCACCCATTCCAAAGTCCCTGCTCCACTCTCTGGTCTCCCTTCCTTCCCTGGCTCCTCCCACCAAACTCTAAATCCCAAATCATTCCCTGAGTCTCCTCAGTCTCTCGCTTGGTTCCCCATCCCTGCCTGGGTCTCTCCCCCTTTCTACAGGGTCTCGCTATTGTCCCCAGGTCCCATCATGCCTCCCAGGGTCCCCTTCTGCTCACAGAGATCCTCTCTGCTCTCCCCCAATCCCCCTCTTTCCCATCCCATGTCCCCCTGCCCCTCCTGGGTCCCCAATCCCATTTCTGTTCCCCACTCCTGCAGGGGTCACGCTCTTGAGGGTGTCCCTGTCAGTGCAGCCTTCTGGGGGACAGGTGGCAGTCAGGGACCACCTGGTGCTGAACTGCACGGTGGCCATGGTGACAGGTCCCCTGTCCTTCTCCTGGTACCGGGAAGGCTCAGGGGCACTGCTGGGCACCAGCCCCGGCCTGGAGCTGCACCACGTTGGGGACAATGACAGCGACCAGTACCGGTGCCGGGTCAGCGACGGGGACAGCGTGGCCGAGAGTGACCCCCTGAATATCATCGTACTGGGTGAGCGGGACCCTTGGGCTGATGGTGACTGCAACCACGGCACCCCCATCCAATTGCGCCCAGTGCCAGCCCTGTCTGTGTCCCCACAGTGCCCGTGGCCAATGCCACCATCACTCCCAGTCCCCTGTCACACCAGGTGCGTGCAGGTGACCCTGTGACCCTGTGCTGCTCAGTGCAGGTGGGCTCAGCCCCTGTCACCTTCACCTGGCTGCACAATGGGCAGGAGATGACCCAGGGTCCCCTCATGGAGCTCAGGGACATCGATGTGGGACATTCAGGCACCTACCAGTGCATGGCCACCAACCAGCTGGGACAGGACGGGCACCACGTGTTCTGGGCACTCAGCCCTGAGCTGGAACTCGAGGTCATCCCTCGCTCACCCTGGGAAACAGGTGGGGTCACATAGGGTCACCAGGTGGTGCAGGACCCCTGGGGTGGTGGGTGATCCTGATGTGTCCCCCTCTGTTTCTTGCAGTGGCTGCAGGGGTTGGTGGAGCCCTTTTGTTCCTGCTCCTGCTCCTGGGTCTCACTGTGGCCTGGGACTTATGGCACAGTGTGGGTGGGTGACAATGTTTGGATGGGGGTCCCTGGGAGCTGTAGAGGCCCCCATAATTGGGGAGTGATAGGGCAGCACCCACAGCCCCAGAATTGTGACATTGGCTAGGGGGCCTGTAGGGTTTGGGGAGGTGCTGGAGGGACTTACAGGGATGTTGGGGGTTCTATCAGGGGTCCAGGGGTTTTTTTTGGGGTCTCTGTCCCTGCTGGGATTTGGATTCTTGATGCTGAGTTGGTTGGGGGCACTGGAGAGGTTCAAAAATTCTGGGGGGCTTCTGAGATGCTTGGGAATCCGGTGGGCAACTGAGGGTAATGTGGGGATTCAGGAATCCTGAGAGGGGTCAGGGTCCTGGGACCCCATAGTCACCCCTCACCTCTTCCCTTTGCAGCTGCCAGGAAGCAGCAGGAAAGGTGAGTGGGGGGCTCAAACCACACTCTCCCCTTTTACTGCAACCCCCAAGAACTCCCATTCCATCCCCCATTATCCCCTTTATTCCCTCAGGGCACCCCCAGATCCCCCGGCCCCCCCAGAGGAGGGGGAGGTGTTGTACACCCACGTCGTGGTCACCAAGAGGGCAGGGGGTGAGTACGGGGGGGACACACACAGAGGGACACGTCACCCACGAGTGTCACCCCACCCAGATCCCACAGCCCGTGTCTCTCGCAGCGTCCCCCTGTGCCACCACCCTCCAGGATCCCCAGGTGACCTACGTGGAGCTGCAGGGACCCCAGGGGCGACCACGGGAACCCGGTGACATCTACGGGAATGTGCTGTGACACTGGGGGGAATTGAGGGGCACTGGGGGTCCCCACCCATGGACATGCACTCGTGTGAGTGCTGCCACTAAAAACTGCCCCTCTCCCTCCCTGTTGAAGCACAAAGATTTCAAAGGGCGTAGAGAAGAACAATTTCCTGAAACAGCAATGAGAGAGAATAAAACCAATAGCAACAGCAACAAGGTTCTGAGTCCAAATAGTCACACAAGGAACGATTTCCAGGGAAAGCCAGAAAAGAGAAACAAACCACAGATGGTGTCTCCAACACATTTCCTCCACCAGGAAAAACCTGGCAGGGTTCTGGACCTTCCTTTCTCTGAGGGCCAAAGAAGCCTCCTCGAGGCTCTGAATTCTCCTGTTCCCTGCCACAAACCCCTCCTCTGCCATGTTCCCCACAGGAGGATGTCACAAAGGCCCTGTGGGGGTTCCAGAGCCTCCCCTTTTCCAGGGCAGTCGGGATCAAGCCATGGCACAGGGTGGGGTGTCAGAGAAAGGCAAACTTTGATGTCTGGAGACATTTTGGAACACCTGTGTAAGGCGAGGGTGAGTTAGGCCTTGCATTTGGTGAGACAGGGCCTCGGCTGTCTGTCAGTGTGTCAGCCATGGCATACTGGGGACAGTGTGACACTCTTCCAAAGCCAGCTCCTGAGAGGCCGTGTGACCAGAAGTGCCAGCTGGGGAGAGGGCGCTTGATTGCCCAACGGTCTAAAAAGGCAGAGCACGAGGTGGCCAAGTCTCCAACAGACTTGGAAAAGGAATAACAGCTGTTTCCTGGGAAATTTATAACGCAGAACAGAACAAACAACACAAACACAGAACTTTCCCTCCCACTCAGTGCGGTTGGTTTTTGTGGCAGTTATAACCGCGGCCAGCAGGGGGCGCTGCAGGGAGCACTCCCGACCAGCAGGGGGTGCCCTGGTCCAGCTCCATCCCCTCAGGGGCCATGGTGGCCTCGGACCTCAGACGGGACGGAGGAGGGGAAATTGCTCCTTTTGCAAACTTATGGGCACCAATCGGTCCCGGCACCACCAATGGCAGTGGGCAGAAGCCGCCAAGGAAGCAGGTTGGATCCCAGTGCCCACTGGCAGCATAGCAGTGTCCCGGGACTGGGAATACGCTCTGCGCACCACCCACGTCCGCTCTCCCTGATCCCAAATGGAAGGAAGGCAGCACCTCACCCCAGGCAGGTCTCAGGTCCACAGCAGCACCTCTGGTGGCTTTATGCCAAAATTCCTGCAAACGCTCAGCCTTTCAGTCAGGTGAGGAGGGCAGAGATGGAGTAGCTTTGGGGACACCTGGAATCCACACCGGGTCACTCCCCACAGCCCCACCAGGGCTGCAGGGTAGACCCCCTGCTTGATATTTCTACACTGTTCCCTATTATCTGGCAGTCATGGCCATAACCCAAAGATTCTTCTTGGGCTCTTACAGATGGCTGCAAGTTTGAGACTGGAAGTGGTCAGACCCTGTCAGGTTGTTGAGCAGAATGTTGTTGTCTTTGAAATGTTTTTAGGGATCTTTCAGAACCTTGGGCAAGGGACTAAATGATCAATTCCTGCATTTCCAGACTGGTCCTCCCACAGCTGCCCTTGCAGTGGGGGTTTCCAGCCAGCCCTGCTCTGAAAACCATCAGAGGCCCTCACAGAGCCACTGCCTGGGGTCTCTTTGGGGTTTGTGCTTCTTGCAGAGCTGAGCAAACCATCAGCAGCCTGTTTCCACCACCAGAATTCTCACCTCTGCAGCTGCTCTAGACACCCAGAGCCCTTCAGAATCTGTCTCGGGTGACGCCCAGACTGCCAGCACCTTGTGGAGGCTGTGCTTGTCCCTGGGTCACGCAAAAATCTGAGGCACCCAGGGAAGGAGCTGAGACCTATGGGTCCACCCGGCCACTGCCCTTCCCTGAGACATCCATTCCCTCGGAAATCAAATCATTGAGTCCCATTGCTTATGCCCCACCTTGCCTGGGACCTCTATACCAATATTTACATTCTCCAGGATCTCCATCGTCCAGCACACCATTCCCAAGGAACCCTCTCCTGTTCATTCCATCCCCTTGAAACCCCCTTCCCCCAGGACCTTGATTCTCCCAAGATGCCCATTCATACGGGACCCCTCATTGCCCCAGCATCCACATCCCATGACACCAAATCCCTGGAGCCCATGTTCCGCTGGGACTCCCATCGCTGAGTCCCCATCCCTGGAACCCCCCATTCCCCTGGACACCCAGCCTTGGCCCCCCAAACCCTCTGAGACCCCCACTCCTGGGAAGCCTATGTCCCACTGTGTCCCTTCCAGCCTTGTCCCCACCCTGCCCCACAGCCTGTGCCCAGCTTGTGTCTACCCTGCCCCCACCAGGTGCCACCTATGCATGAGGATGAGACCTGACCTTACTTCCGTCCCATTTGGCCAAAGAGCCACCACCCAGGGGACAGCCACCCCTGGCAGTGACTGAGAGCCAGTCCACATGGCTGGGGGCACCGGGATGGCCAGGAAGGTGGTGCTGCTCCTGTGGGGTGAGTGCCCAGGGCATGGGCCTGACACCCTGGGGGTATGGAGAGGAGGGGGCACAGTGGGGCTGCGGGGTCCCCTGAGGTCCCCAATGCCAGCAGTGCCAGTCCATGTTACCCACAGTGGACCTTGGTGGGACTGGGGATGTAGGGAGGCTTTGGGGACAGGTACAGGGGCAGGCATTTGGGCATGGGGATGGTGGGACAGGAATGTGGTGACTGCCACCTTTGGGCTCAGGTAGCTCTGGGGATAGGGACAAGGGAAAAGGGACAATGGGGCAGAAGGGGATAAGAATGGTGAGGATGTGGTCATGGGGATGGGATCATGAGCTGGTGTGGGTAACCTGGCCAGCATGGGCTGTGTCTGTGGTGTCCTCGTGCCTGGGGTGTCTACCCATGTCCCCATGATATGCCTCAGCCCAGGGTGGCCTCAGTGTCCATGGTCCTAAGGCATCTGTGCCACAGGGATGTGGTGCATGGGTAGGTGTGACACAGACATGTCCCCCTGCTTTGCCAAATATCTTTTGGGGACCACCCAGACACACTTTCTCACAGGATCTGTGGTTCCCAGCCCCACTCTGGCCCTGGCAGGCTTGTGTCCCCTGTCACCCACAGGTGCCCAGACCACCCATCTCCCTGTGGAGCCTCCCTGGAGGCCAGCGGTGCTGTGAGACCGGGTGACACTGATCTGCCAGGGCTCGGGGACATCTGGTGACACCACCTGGTACAAGGATGGGCAGCACTGGGGGCAGGAGGGACTGACCACTTCACTGTCAACGTGAAAATTATCTACTGCTGTGACAGACCTGGCACCGGGCACAGCTCCCCCTGTGACTGTCTCAGACAGTGAGGGGTGTTGGGGTCTCCCCCACCTGGTACTCGCGGGAACTCCGAGGGCTCTGGGTGGGCTCCGCTCCATGGGTCATCTCCTGTGTGATCAGAGCCTGTCCCCTTGCTCTGGGGACATTACAGATTGGGGGACCCCAGTGTTGTAATTGGGGACCCCTGGTGTGCTGTGTGTGACCCAGTGGAGGGATCCCCATGAAAATGGGACCCCCAGTGTGACAGGACACCCATGTCACCCAGACTGGCTGGTGCTGCAGGTACCGGCACAGGAGCTGCTGGAGGGGGACAGAGTGACACTGTGCTGCTGGCACTGGCGGGACTGAAGTGCGATTCTACCATGGGGACAAGGAGGTGGGGAGGTCCTGCTATGGGGCTGAGCTGTCGCTGTCCCCTCTGCAGCTACAACACAGTGGCCATTACAGCTGCAGGGGCTGACTGGATGCTGAAATGTCAACGTGGGCACAGTCGGTGTCAGTGACAGTGAGCACTCCCAGGGCTGGAATTCCAATCTCCTGACACACCCAAAGCCACTTCCCAGCAGTCTCAGAGTCACAGTCCTCACCTCCCCTCTCCTTCCCTGATCTCTCCCCTGTGCCGGTGCTGGAGGGTCCCCCTGAGCCCACCCAGGGGTCCCCCCCGACTCTCAGCTGCCTCAGCACCCCCAGCCCCCTGTAGCCCCGAGTCCCCCTCCTGCACACATTTTACCAAGACGAGCAGGTGGTGGGGGACCCACGGGGGTCCTCAGCAGCTGTTGGTGCCCACTGTGGGGGTCTCCCACTCGGGGAATTACAGCTTCCAGGTGCACTCTGAGAGGGGGCCGTGTGGAAGAGCTGCGCCCCGCTCTGCACCATGGCGCACGCTGCTGAGTGTGCATTGGCATGGGGAGCCCCCACAGCCTCCTCGGCTACCCCAGCACAGCCTAGGGATCCTCAGCCCTCCTTGACACCTGTCCTGTGGCCCCCAACCTTTCCTGGATTTCTCCCTGGCTCTCCCAATCTTTCTTGGATCTTTTCCCAGATCTGCTGGCCCTTGATGGGTACCCCCATCCTTCCCTGACACCTTTTCTGTGTCCTGCTGTTCCAGCCCCGGGTCCCTCCCCAGGTCCTCCATTCCTGGCCCATGTCTCCCCATCCCTCACCAGGTCCCATCACTCCTCCTTACATCCTCCCACCCCTCTCTGAGGTCCTTGCACATTCCCCAAGTCACACCATCCCCTCCCTAGGTCCCCATACCCTCCCTGGTGTCGCCCCCCTCCCTCTCCAGGTGTCCCCTCCAGAACCCCCCATCTCCCTGTTTCCAAGCCCCCCCTATCTCTATGCCTCCTCTCCCTCACTGTGATCCTCCTGCCCCTCCCTGACCCTGCAAGGTCCCTCACTGTCCCCTGCTGCCCCCCCCTCCTGCAGGGGTTGCACGTTCGGAGGTGTCACTGTGGGCACAGCCCCCAAGGGGACAGGTGGCACTCAGGGACAGCCTGGTGCTGAGCTGCGCAGTGGCCACAGTGACAGGCCCCCTGTCCTTCTCCTGGCACCGGGAGGGCTCAGGGGCACTGCTCAGCACTGGCCCCCGCCTGTAGATGCACCACGTTGGGTACAATGACAGCAGCCAGTACCGGTGCTGGGTCAGCTATGGGGACAGTGTGGCAGAGAGTGACCACCTGAATGTCACCGTCCTGGGTTAATGGGACCCTCGAGCTGGGGGTGACCCCACAAACAGCAACCCTAACCCTCCTTGCCTGGTGCCAGCCCTGTCTGTGTCTCCACAGTGCCCGTGGCCAATTCCACCATCACCTCCAGTCCCCTGTCACACCAGGTGCGTGCAGGTGACAGCATGACTCTGTGCTGCTCAGTGCAGGTGGGCTCAGCCCCTGTCATCTTCACCTGGCTGCACAACGGACAGGACATGGCCTGAGGTCCCCTCCTGGAGCTCAGGGACATTGATGTGGGACATTTGGGCACCTACCAGTGTGTGGCCACCAACCAGCTGGGACAGGATGGGCACCGAGTGTTCCAGGCATTCAGCCCTGAGCTGGCCCTGGAGGTGACACCTGGCTCACCCTGGGTCACAGGTGGGGTCACACAGGGTTGCCGGCGGGTTCAGGTCCCCCATGGTTCAGGGTAATCCCAATGTGTTCCCCTCTGTCCCCAGCAGTGGCTGTGAATGTCGGCAAGACCCTCCTGTTCCTGTTCCTGCTCCTGGCTGTCATCGGGGGCTGTCACTGGTGGCACCACAGGGGTGTGTGACAATGGGGGGGATGTGGGTCCTCGTGTGAGGGGAAGCCCTCAGAGTGGAGGCAGAGATCAGCAGCACCCGAGGCCCTTGTGCTGTGGGACACTGAGCCTGCAGTGACTTCAGCTGGGCATCCTGGGGGATTGGGGGGAATTTGGAGGGTCTTAGTTGGGCTTCAGGGCATTCCCTGGATGGACTTTGCTGAACATTGGTGTAGGTGCGTCGGGGGATAGGACGGTTGGGACAGAGAGAGACAAGAGATCTCTGAAGCCAAGTCGTGGAACTTGTGGTTTATTGCAAAGGGCATGGGTGCAGGGCCCTGCTTGGTGCTGCCAGGCACAGCTCAGAGCAGGCTTGAGAGAAGAGAGGGTAAGAGAGGATGAGAGGGTAAGAGAGTAAAAGGGTAGGAGAGTAAAAGGGCAGGAGAGCAAGAGCGTAAGAGAGCGAGGTTCCAGTTACAATACAATAAATCTGTGTTGAATATTCTAATTCTCACTAACCAATCTAGTAGAATATACAAATCCAATAGCATTTACATACAGCCTATAAAAATCATTACATTACCTTACTGTGTTACATTTTTAACCATAAAAACTACACTTTGGATGCCCTCTGCCAAGCTAGTAGGGTCTGCTCTGACCCTTGGACCTGTCTGCAAGCAGAGGGTATTGTTTCATCAAAAGGGGATTACCTTCAGTCCACCACAACATTGTTTTCCAGTTGTTCAGTAACTAAGGTATCTCAGAGCTTGCTTTCATTTCAATCTCCCTTATAGTTTCTATAAGCTTAAAATCTTTTGCCAGGCAATCCTATTTATAAGGCTTTCCTGTTTCATCTTCCCCAACATTGGAAATCGTTTCTTTGTGTGACCCTTTAGACTTTGAACCTTGTTACTGTTGCTGTTGGTTTTATTCTCTCTGGTTGCTGTTTCAGGGAATTGTTTTTCTATCAGCCCTTTGGGATCTTTGTGCCTCCACAGGGAGGGGAGGGGCAGTTTTTAGTGGCAGCACACACACGAGTGGGTGCCATGGGTGGGGATCCCCAGTGCCCCCAGTTCCCTCCAGTGTCACAGCACATTCCCGTAGATGTCACCGGGTTCCCGTGGTCGCGCCTGGGGTCCCTGCATGTGGAGAGCCTAGTTAAAACATGGCTTAAAGAAAGAGGCCATGAAGGTACTCAGCTAAGGGAAAAATAAAAGGCAGCTGTAAAGCAGCAGTTCCCAGGCTTGATCCTGTAAATAATTAGGTTCTCAGCCACCTTTTATATAAACAACAAGATTCTCAGACCGTTTCCTCAAAAACAGGCAATATTCTGTCCTTGGCTGCTCTGGGAACAGATGGCCGTTCTGGGAACAGATACAAATGTTTTGAGAACTTTTCATATTGTGATAAATAGGTATGATTCATGCTGATAAAAAATTGAAACAGTAATCAATATTGATACAGTAATTAATATTTGAGAATAATAAAACAGTTAATAGTTAAAAGTTGTAATGCCAAAGAAGAGAGGGAAAGGAGGGGCTCCACCCACCCCCCTTTCCTAGCAGATGTTCTCAAGGACCACAGGAAAGAAGCTGAAGATACAGTTGCTAAAAATGACCAAGAACCTGGATGGGTCCAAGAAAATGGTAATTATAAGGGACTTTTTGCTTTGATATGCAGATGCAGTGATATGTTAGTCTTGGCTTACATTGTACTGGCTTGGTGCACATGTGTAACCCAAAGGTGAATTAAAGGACAACGAAGAAGACTACAGGGACTTCATCAGTGACGACCCCCAAAGACTTGTGCGACCACCAAACTGAGTGGTGGCGCATGCGTGGTAAAGGTGGTAATGAATGCGGAGACAGAAAAGTGGCAAACTGAAATTGGGAGGAGATGGAATTGACACATGGCATATAAGGGGTGACTTTTACTTGGCAAGCTTGTACGTGAAGTGGCAAGGGTCATTGCACCCTGCCCTCCGTACCCCGCGGTTGTTTTTGCTTATGTGCTATTATTTGAACCAAATTATCCCTGATTTATATATATATATTTCTTAATTATTTCATTAAAATTGTTACTACTTTTAATATTGTTTGGTTCTTTTTAATGATGGGATAATTGGGCAAACATAACAATTTTGGTGCCCATATCCGGGAACTCTTTTAACTCCGGGGAGGTGGATAGCTTCTGGGAAGGAGCTCCCCGCCAGACTTTTAAGTGGTCCCAAGGCTAGGCCAGTCTCCCTTGGGAAAAGAGAGTTCTTTTTGCAGTAACACATAAGCAAATTAGTTATTGGAAGCGTGCAGGAGAGGCTCCCATCAGAGAGCCGGCTTGTAGGAGAGAGAGTACCCATAGCAAACTGCTTTGTGCACAAAGACCCTCATGAGAAAAGGAGGCTGTGAGCATCACGGGGTTTTGGGTCGGGGGGCGGCTGTATGTGTGTGTGAGTGTGTGTGGAGTGTCTGAGACGGGGGCTGGGCAGTCCCGGACCCCCGAAGGGATTGCGACCTCCCAGTACCGCGTTTTCGCGTTCTCCACGAGGAGACCGGCCAGAAAAGGAGGGAAGCGAAAGAAAAGTGAATGAGTGGGGACCCCGGGAGGGTTTGACCCAGGGGGAAGGAGGGGGTCCCTGGTCCAGGCACCTGTGGGAAGGTCCTTGGGCAGGAGGGATTGACTCAGTAGGGAGACTGAGAGAGTGAATGAATAGGTTCAATTTCCTTGGAGGGGTTGGTAGCAGACAATTTAGTACGTGATTAAATGGTGAGAGGACGTGGCTAATAGATTAAGAGGGAGAGAGAGGAGTGGAACAAGTAGATTGCAGAGGGAGACATAGGAGTGGAACAAGTAGATTGAAAAGGCAGTGCGACAGAGTAATGAGTGAGGAGTTGAGCCACGGGGTGAGTGTGGGAAACTAAGACTCTCCCGCTACTGGGGATTTCTTAGTTTGTTGCCACCAGAAATGGGTCAGGGAAAGAGTAAGTTCCTTGACCCTGGGGCTGCGGATCGTGTGAAAAATTCGCAGTGGTTTGAGGTATCTGGGAACCGTGAGGGGGGTTCTCAGGGGGCGAGTGTTCCTCAGGACAGCCCACTGGGGATGTTAATGCAGTTTTGGGATGAATGGGAATCCCGAAGGGAAGAAAATCTAGAAATTCAGAGGGCAGTGCCTAAAGGACATAATATAGGAAAAGTTTTGAGTGAGCATCAGAAAAAATATGAGTCACCTGCAGAATGGTTAAAAAGATTAAAAAGAGACTTGCAATTATATTCAGGTATAGATATTAATACTGCAGTAGGGCAGGTTCTGTTAAAAATTCAGTTTGTGAGCGGATCTTGCAGTGACATTAGGAAAAAGTTGGAAAAATTGCAGAAGATTGGCAGGAGAGGGGACTGCAAGAGTTACTGAGAGAAGCACAAAGGGTGTTTGTAAAGAGAAATGAGAAAAAGCAGAAAGCAGATGCCAGAATTTTGGTGGCAGCAGCTCAAGAAATGCAGGCAGCTTTGAATGCAGAAAAATCCGCAGGGAAAAACAAGCAGTGGATGTCAGGATCTATTTTTAGGAACACAAGACCTGTGCATTTTTCCCGCCACAAGAAAAGACACTTAAAAAATTCTTGCCCCACTTTAAAGGGTGCGGGATCCACCTGTTTTTACTGTCATAAAAAGGGGCACCTGCAAAAAAATTGCAGAAAGAAACAGCAAGATGAGAAAACTTGTCAGGAGAATCAGAGAGGGCAAGAGCTTTGTTTAACGAAGAGGACCAAATTACACCCAGAAGAGGCCTTGATAATAAAGCTAAGAGTAGGTCCTCAGAGTGAAGAAGTTGTATTTTTAGTAAATACAGGAGTTTCTCGGTCGACAGTGACAAAATTACCCCAGGGATGTGAGATAAGTAGTGAGCGAGTTTCAGTAATTGGAATTACAGGAGAGGCTTTCCCTGTTCCTGTAATAAAAGGAGTGCAAATTGAAACAAATGACAAATTTAGAGTAAATGATTTATTGTTGATACCAGAGGCCTAGAATAATTTGTTAGGCAGAGATCTAATAATAGCCTTAAATTTGCAGATAAAACCCTGTGAAGGAAAACTTAAAATTTATTCTTTAACTGAAGAAGATAATCTAGAAATTAATGACACGGGTTGGCATTCAGGTGAAGTGGAAAAAAGTTTAGGATAAAGGAGTCTGGTCCCCTTAGCCCCTCCTGGTCAGCACAAGCCTGTGAATTTTATGCATTATTCCGTACATTATTAATACTAAAAAGGCAAGAAGGGACTGTTTATACAGACTCCAAATATGCTTTTATTGTAGTACATGTTTTTAGAAAAATTTGGAAGGAAAGCGGACTTATGAACACTCAAAGGAAAGGGTTAATATACGGGGGATTGATAATTTAGATACTTAAATCTTTAAAAGGCTCAAAGAAAATAGCAGTAGTTCATGTAAAGGAACACCAGAGAGGGAGGGATATTAGAGTCAGAGAAATAATTTGGCTGATGAAGAAGCAAAAAGAAAGCGACCTTAAAAAAAGGGAGATACTAAAATCATGACCTTATAAAAAAAAAATAGAAATTCAGCAGGACACACTTTCCCTTCCATTAGCAGAATTGGCAGCTATAAGGAAATTAAGAGCAACATTTAAGGAGGGAAAGTGAGTTTTTCCTGATGACAGGATTATTATTCCAAAAACCAGTGACACATTAGATTTTAGATAACTTGTATAGACAGACACACTGGGAAACAAGGGCCTTTTGTGATCACTTTTTAAAATTTTATGGGTGTATAAGGATATTTGAAATTGGAAAATAAATTACCCAGGGGTGTCTTACCTGTTAAAAGGTAAATAAGTAGGTGTTAAGAAGCCCTCCCTTTGGAGGATGCAAAACAGCCTACAGGCTATTTGAAAAGATCCAGGTTGCTTTTATAGAATTGCTTAAAGTGGGTCGGTGGAAATATTTGTTAGTTATAATAGATCAATTAACTCAGTGAGTTGAAACATTTCCAGCAGCTCAGGCTACAGTTCAAACAGTGGCTAAAATATTGTTGGAACATGAAATTCCAAGAATGTGATAATATGGTGGGATTTAAGTTGATTTATATTAACCCTGATTTATTAAGAAGGAACTAAGCTTCCCGGAGTGGCTATGGACCGCAATTCCCTTGAGCTCAGAGGCAGAAGAACGCCGATGGAAAAAGAATAAAAAGACTTTCTGAATCGGTGGGAACAGCCTAAAAAGATCTAAGATCTCCTCCAGGATCACCCACCAGCAACATTATTATAATTGATTACAGAACTGCAATTCCAGAAACTGAGATTGATAACATCTGTTGTTAAAAGAGCTCAGAGACAAGTAAAATGTTGGGAGTGCGGTAAACATGGTTTAGGGTGTCATCCACGGATATGTATTGTTTGCACACTTTGCTTTTACTCATGGTGGAAAGTAACTAAGAGAGAAGAGAAGGAGAGACAATTGATTTGCTTGCTTTGCTATGGTTATGTATTTAGTCAGCTAATTATAGAACACATTGCTAGTGATTTTTTGGATACCTTTGAGATTGGGAGATGGGACCCTTCCAGCAGCGATTGGATTAATAGGGAACTTTGATCAATTGGTTTTTGTTATATTGGCTATAGCACAAATAAGAGAAGGAGCAACTCATAATATTATAGACCAGTGTCTCAAAAATGATAGTTGTTGTAGAAAAGAAGTTTATATACCACATAATAGGCACATTGCATGGGCACATTGGTGCTGCGAGTTTGCCTATTGGAGGCAGTGACTTAATGAACTCCCTGCCCTTGAAGCAGAAAATAAATTAGAAAAATCTTATTGTGCTTGGCACATCCCTGAAATTTTGGAAAATACAGGTTTATGGTATTCCGGCTTAATCTTTTTCCCTGTTTTTTTCATTAAAATTATTTTTCGTTTTAATTATTTCTTTTTAACCAGCTAGAACTGGGAAATGGCATTTAAAAGGAGACAAGCAAACTCTGTGGGACTATGGGTATCAAGGAAACTAAAAGCACTGGTGACTAGATCCCAGGATATTACCTTTGCTACCGAGAAGACTGGCATCTCGGCCCTTGGTTGCAACCCAAGGGGGCTTGAGAAAGGTAGATTTCTTAAGGATTATTTTCACTGTGATCATTCTGGTACCCTTGGAAGTTGGCCAAAGCCAGAGAGACACACTGGACAGAGTTTCGGCAATGAAAAAGCAATCAGAGCAAAAACCAAGTCCCAGCAATTTCAACATTTGTGATTATTACAATCACCCTGTGTGTATTAAGGACAAGATGGAATCTGTGTTTGTAACACACCCATATGTTAGTTCTGCCTGCTACAATTGCAGCAGTATTATAGATGTTTGTATTAAGGAAGGAAAGATGTATTGGATAGAGAAAAATTTGGGATATAATGGGTGAGCTCCTTATCCCCATGGTGATCAAATTTGTCCTCAATATGAAAGATGCGTTTATTTTAAAAGAGATGATAATGGAAAGGACCAAGTATAGGCATGGGAAATTGGGCACTAAAAGAAAAATTGAAAGAGAAAATAAAACAAGAAAAAGAAACAAAGGGAAATAGAGAAAAGAACAGGAGAAAAGAGACAACAGAATTGGCTGAATTGTATAAACAGCTAAAACAGTATTACAAAGATTGGGATTTGTATAATTTTCAGCCTTGAATAAGAATCTGTTTGTGGGATTGATGCAAAGGATTGCTACAGAATTGGAATTATTCACATGTGGGATTTGTGGAGGTCTAAAAATGTCTGAAAGATGGCCATGGAAAGGTGAGAGCTTAGCTCCAGAGCAATTTTTAAAGTGGAACCACACCCAAATTTCTGGAACATTGAAGAGACCTGAAGGATGGATTTTAAGTCATCAGGCAATTGGAATCATTTGTATAACTCGAGAAGGAAGGAAATTTAATAAAGTAGTAGGGCATACTCCTTGTAAATCCACATTGGTGGTTAATATGGATAATTGTTTAAAAATTTGGCGACCAGAAAACCCCGCTGGATATTGGGGACCAATAAAAGAAATAAATTGTGAATGGGATGAACAGATTAATTTATGCTGGTACAAAAGTCCTGGAGCTAACCCCTACCAATCCATCGACAGCCTGAGGTCTTATTGGGAACAACTGGAGAAAACTGATAAGAAATGGAAAGCCTCAGATGGGATATATTGGATTTGTGGGCAACGAGCATACAGTGAGTTACCTCAAAAATGGGGAGGAACCTGTACTTTGGGGAGAATGCAAC
Organism: Zonotrichia albicollis; assembly: GCF_047830755.1. Lineage (NCBI taxonomy): Eukaryota > Metazoa > Chordata > Aves > Passeriformes > Passerellidae > Zonotrichia > Zonotrichia albicollis. The sequence goes on along the minus strand of NC_133827.1, from coordinate 1,093,327 downwards.
CCTCCTTCTTTGTTCTACCAAGGTCTAGGAGCAATGTGCTAGGAACTCCACTGTATGAAACCCTGCAGTGGAATAAAAGATATTTTAATTTAAATTTTCCAACAGCAGGAGGGAATCAAAAATGGGGGGAGGACGAATAGCCTGCAGAACAAATTATAGCATATTATGACCCAGCAACATGGGCTCAGGATGGGTCATGGGGATATAGGACCCCAATTTACCTGTTGAATCAATTAATAAGGCTCCAAGCAGGAGTGGAGGTGGTGTCAAATCACACCTCTGGTGCCTTAAAAATGTTGGCCAGGCAATATACACAAATGAGGGTGTTTGTGTATCAAAACAGGATAGCCCTACACTATCTGTTAGCAGAAAAAGGAGGAGTTTGTGGAAGATTTAATGAATTTGAGTGCTGTGTAAAAATTGATAATTATGGGGAAACTATCACTGAACTTGCAGAGAAAATTAAAAGAGTGGCTCATGTGCGGGTACAGAAGTGGAAATTAATCTTAAAAACAAATTGGTGGGGTAACCTCTTTGGAAGTGTTTGTAGGAAAAAGTTAGTGTTCATGTTGTTATGCTCAATTCTGGGACTTCTGTGTTTTATTAGGTTAATTCATTCAGTGATTCAGGGGATGCAGATTTCAACAATGTCTCTAGATTCAGAATCAGCAGAAAAAGGAAAACCAAAATCTATAATGGTATTAAAAGCTAAGTCGACCCCTGTTAGAGAACAAGGACTTAAAAAGATTGAAATAGACCAGGAAATGCTAACTAAACTTGAAAGAGAGTGTGAAAGACTAGAAGCAGTAATAGAAATGCTAGAAAAGTTTAAAGCTGAAAAGAGACAACGAGAAAACCAAAATTCTGAGAAAAAATATAAAAGATATCAAGGTACAGCTTTTTAAATACAGCACGAATCATAATGATCAAAAAGAGAAATGGGGGATTTGTGATAAATAGGTATGATTGGTGCTGATAAAAATTGAAACAGTAATCAATATTGATACAGTAATTAATATTTGAGAATAATAAAACAGTTAAAAGTTGTAATGCCAAAGAAGAGAGGGAAAGGAGGGGCTCCACCCACCCCCCCTTCCCAGCAGATGTTCTCAAGGACCACAGGAAAGAAGCTGAAGATACAGTTGCTAAAAATGACCAAAGAACCTGGTTGGGTCCAAGAAAATGCTAATTATAAGGGACTTATTGCCTTGATATGCAGATGCAGTGATACGTTAGTCTTGGCTTACATTGTACTGGCTTGGTGCACATGTGTAACCCAAAGGTGAATTAAAGGACAACGAAGAAGACTACAGGGCCTTCATCAGTGAGGACCCCCAAAGACTTGTGTGACCACCAAATCGAGTGGGGGCACACGCGTGGTAAAGGTGGTAATAAAGGTGGAGCCAGAAAAGTGACGAACCGAAAATAGGAGGAGATGGCATTGACACATGGCATATAAGGGGTGACTTTTACTTGGCAAGCTTGTACGGGAAGTGGCAAGGGTCATTGAACCCTGCCCTCCGTACCCCGCGGTTGTTTTTGCTTATGCGCTATTATTTGAACCAAATTATCCCTGATTTATATATTTTCTAAACTATTTAAATAAAATTGTTGCTACCTTAAATATTGTTTGGGGTTTTTTTTATGGGATAATTGGGCAAACATAACAGCATCATGTATGAGATATATGAATATGCAACAGGCTATTACTTTTAAGTTAATCCTGTGTTAGCAAAGTGTCATCTGAGGCAGAGCAGAGCACCCAGACATTTGTAATTCTTTGCTTTTTAAATTGCCCTTTATTGTCTTACCTCTTATTGTCCAAATTATTTTTTCTCTAATTTTTATTCTTAGTTTTATAACTAATTTGTTACTATTAAATATGTAAAATTTTAGAACAAGTGAAATTCTGCATCCTTTATGTCCACTATCAGTGGGCATCCTTCTTCCCAAGCTTTGTCAACTTCCCTCTGGGTTTGAGATCAGTGAAACGTGCCCAGCCTTGAGTCTTGGAAGACAATTCCAGCAACAAGTACTTTGCTTTTCTAACACCTGGCCATCACTTCGAGCTTGCAGGCTGCTATGTGTGTCCAGGTTAAACGTCTCTTCCTGTTGATCAGGCTTGGAAGTGTGTACAGCCCAGGCCCGACAGGACATGTTTTCTTCAGGAAATGGGACGTAGGGCCCAGTTTGCAACGGGTGCAGGCCCGCGCCTTCCAGAGCGCCAGAAGGTTGGCGGCGCCATTGCAGGGCCCAGGGCGCCGCCCTGTGGGCGAGAGCCGCCATGACAGCGCGGGCGGTGCGCGGCGGGGCCGGAGGGCGGGAAGGGGCGGGCGGGTGTGAGGGGAGGGGCGGTTCGTGCCCAGAGCCGAGCCCGCGCTGTTCCTGGGCGCGTTCCCGGCTCGGTGTTGGGAGCGTGCAGCTGCTGCTCGGGCTCTGGGAGAAGCGTGCGGCCGCAGCGGTGTCCCAGCCCGCAGAGCTGGCTGCTGGCCGAGGCTGAAGTGCCGGAACTGCCGTGCCAGAGCTGCCGTGCGCCGTGGCACTGCCAGAGTCCCTGGCAGAGCCGGGCTGACACAGGCAGCTCCTGAGAGAAGCCCTGCCATGGCAGAGCCGGGCTGGCAATGCCGACAGCTGAGGGAAACCCTGCCATTGTAGCGCAGGGGCCGCTCCTGCCCCGGGGCCGCCCGAAGGAGCATTCTCTGGGACCTGCCGGCAGACCGGCACTGCTTGGCCCTCTTCAGTAGATCGACAGAATTGCACCACAGATTGCAAAATATTAAAACATCTGATTTAAAACATCGGAGAGAAACCATAGAATTGAAAAGAAAATGAAGGTGTACCAAAATACTCAGGGCATGAATGGGAAAACTGAAAAGAAACAGAATCTAATTATTTATATAATCTCAACTGTATCAAGAGAAACATGAGGGTGAAAAAACCTTCTAAAAGTTTTGACAATAGAATGGTTCAGCTGTGTAGTTTTGCTAGTACATTAAAGACTTAAAAAGCAGTCAGGTATTCCTTTGTCCACTGCTATGAATTTATTCATGGGATTTGTTACAGTTGTCCCTCAAATACCCCTCATAAAGAGAGTTAAGTGCTTAGATTCCATGGAAGCCATCAGTTAGTAAATGTAGTGTTGTGGTTTTTAGTAGTTCTGTAGTAAGTAGTTAGTAAAAGAAGTCGTCGTTTTGCCAATGGATGCTGATCCCTGATGCGTTCTTACTGGTTCCATGGAAAGGCGAATTTTTAGGAATGGGCTGTTGGAAAACTGGTGTTTTCTGCTGGTAGTAGGTACAAACACATTGCTTTTTGTGGTAGAGACTGAAGCAAACTTAGATGCCTGCTCCTTCTTCTCCACCTATGTTTAAAGGAGATCCATGCAGGGTAAAACATGAACAAAACCTCGAGGCTCTGGGCCTCGAGGCTCTGAGGCTGCTGCAGCCTCACCTGCCTCTCCCCACAACCAGCAGAGGAACAGCCGGAGGACACTGCAGTGTTCCTCAATGCAATGATGGGAGCAGAAGGTGGGCAGGAGCAGGGCTTACATAGACAGAGAGGATCAGCACCTCAAAGCAACCACATCATTCAAGGGACAGGGACTCAGGACAGACAGCTGCCCTGTGAGACAGCAAGCAGGAGGGCCCTGGAGCCAAGGAGCCAGGTGAGGGCAAAGCAGCCCTGTGACAGCCTGGCCCAGGGGCTCTTGTGGCAGCAGGCAGCGTGGGGATCAGAGCAGAGGCAGGGGGAGGCAGGAGCTGCTCGGCCATGCCGGAGCTGGGAGCCTCCTTCCTGCCCAAGTGGGGCCCAGCTGGGCCAGGGGGCAGCTCCTGGGACAGCCGTGCCCACAATGGCCCCTGCTCTGCAAGACCTCCAGCCCTGCCCATCAGCCAGGCAGGGACAGAGCAGCCTTGGCGCCGATGCTGCTGCAGGCTCAGAGCCCCGCAGAGCTGCTTGTGCTCGGTGCCATTGGCTCTGTCCCCTGCAGCCTGCATGCTGTGTCACCATGCCGAGGCTGAGCCCTGTGCCTCCCCAGGCCCTGGCAACTGCTCCTACACTGCCCAGGGCACCCACGGGCCCTGCCCGGGCCTCACGCAGGCCAGAACCAGCTGGGGCTGTGACAGCTCTGCTGCTCTGGGCCCAGCCCTCGGGCAAAGCACCCGCCTGTCCCTGGGCTGGGGGCAGTGCCCAGGCTGGGCTTGGCAGAGCCCATCCGCTCCTGGAGGGCTGGGGGCACTGCTCTGGCCTGGCCTGGCCCGGCCCTGGGGTCCCTTGGCATTCCTGCTTGCCCTTGCATCCACCAGGGATGGGCTGCAGCTCAATGGCCCCGGCCTGGCTGCACACTCAGGCCTGGAGCCTTCCCGTGGCTCCCCAGGGCACGAGAGCCTCAGCCCCAGCTCCCAAACACGGCCTAACAGCCTTGCTGATATTGATCCCTGTCAGACCTTTGAAAGTATTTTCAAAGTAACCTTGTTTGGCAACACTTTCAAGGAACAAACATGACTCGCTTCTCATCAGTAAAAACTTTATTGGTTTGCTTGCACTTCCTATAGGGTATCCTAATGCTTCCTTTGGCGTTCCAGAAAATAATGAAAATCTAACAAATTCTTCAGGGAAGTTCCTGAATCCACTATGAGGAGAAGTCTCTATATTCACTATCCTTACATACAGTTAAGTAGCTGCTCCTGTAACACACAAAGATGTAGTGGTTTACCTGACTGGACCACACAACATGATGTTATACACACCGCTACACTGAAAAACTTCTCTTCCCTGTTCATTACAAATGTAAAGCTCTTCTCGAGGTCCTGACTTAATTTTGCATGCACATTCATACCTGCAATCCAATCCCTCCCCATGCTCAGCTTTCACCTAGACTTACCAGGGAACAGATGTTCCATACTCACCTCAAGCAATAATCTAAGTCTGTCTTCCTAACCCTCTTTTTCTTCACTGACTTCTACTAATCTACAAAATAACTGTGGATCCTCTGCACAAAAGAAACATCCAATTAATATCCTTAAACACTTGTGATTGCGCTGCTGCTTCTAACAATCTTGACCACCACAGCACTAAAATCAGAAATCAATTCTTCACATCCTTCCTGTTCTCCTGCCCCCACCACACCTTGTCTCCAGCAGAAATGTTCCCTACTGCAGCCTGCTGTGTAAGAACAATCAAAGGCAGCAGCACTTTTCCTCACCATGCTGCAATCTGAATTGCTCTGAAATTGCTGCTGTTGCATTAGAAGCTCAGCACCAGCACGCCACACCTTCCCCCAGAACTGAGGCCTGCTGAGGCCTGAGCTCTCCATTTCAACACACCCTGTAAATCAGGCTGCCTGGAAGATTGCAGGCCGGGAACTGTGTGAACACAGCAGTGCATTTCAGCAGAGTTATGGAATCAGTCTCATGGAAGGCACATCCTTTAAGCTTAAGACTCTATTCTACAAAATCTAACCAGCAATTGTTTTGGTGGCCTGGGCAGGGTTTATGGGACTGTGCATGTTTGCTTTGGATGTTGTTTTCTTTGTTTCTAAATACAAAATTCACTGGATTCAGAAGAGAAAGCCCCAGATTCATTAGAACAAAGAACCACAGGGACATATGTGGCTGACAAGAACACTCAACATTCCTAATGGAAACTCCAGAAAGAGAGGAAAAAGACAAAGATGATTTAAATACCTGAAAGGATCCAAAATGTCTACGTAACCTGTCAAGTGACTAAGTTTTTGGTAAACTGTAAAATTCCAGATTCCGATTCGGTAATTGTCTGAAAGAAAAGAAAAGAAAGCCAGAACATTTGGCCTTTGTTTTGCCAGGACTTTCTCATGGGATTCTGCCACAACTTGGATCACAAGTGAGGGTGGCAAATTTTGACTAGAAAACTTTGATAGCTAGGCAGCATTTTTTCCTCCTCACTGAATTACAGGAAGGGTTTAAAAGGAAAAAAAATATAAAAGAGGGTAAAGAAATTCTGACATACCTCTTAGGCCTTCATCATCTTTGGAGAAGAAAAAAGCTCTAGCACTTGCTGTGCGGGGTAAAGAAAGAAACCTAGAAAAGGACAAAGGGATTTGAGCATCCTAAATTGTACTATTAAATTCCATGAACACAAGTTAATCCTGTAGTTCTTCAGAGAAATGCCATACATTGAAAAGCTTCATTCCCTAGGAACCGAATAGAGCTTTTTATTTTACAAAACCCTCTTTTAAAGAGAAAACTGACTGTGTCTTGGGCTTTTGGCCAAACTCAGTTTGGAGTTGGTCAAACCAAGATGACCCAGTTAATTTCTTGTGCTCTACTCTTTCTTTCCATATTCACATTCACATCCAATGGGCTGCTGGGAGTTTTGACTCTGTGCAGCACAAACAGTTTTCCCAGATGACTTTCATTGCTCAGAGGTGTGCAATGTCAGTTTCCAATCCCTGAGTGCTGCTATTAATATTCCCACAGCATCCAACTACTACAGCCAAGTAGACAACAAAGAGAAATGCAACTTGCATTTCTTGGTCCTGTTCGATTTCTGTCATCTCAGGCTCATCGTCACCCTCAGAACTGCTGTCCTGGAAACGTGGATCCTCTTGCCATGTGGCTTTTACCGGCTTTATTGTCCCAAGCGTCTAAGGCTCTGCAATGACAGCACCAATAGAGAAAAAAAGACAAACCAGATTATTCCTCCACTCGTCAGGAAAAATTCCTCCTTTCAAGTGAAATACTTACAGTGGAGAAGAGAGATTTAGGAAGGACAGAATCTGCTCCTGCCAGACTTTCTAAGCTACATCTCTGCTCCAGTATTTTCCATTTTGTTCCAGGGATCCGTTATGTATTCTTAAACATTTTTCATTGCATTCAGAAGACACTGAATACCTTCTCAGTTCAGCACAAGTCTGGGGGGCTCGCTGCTTTGTGCTGTTGCGTTGGGTTTTTTAATATTTTGGGATAACTTCACGGGGTTTCTTTTCTCTCCTACATGACTGGGACTCGAGTTAATGTTGTTTCATCTTCATTTCAGAGGGCCTCATTTTATCTAAGGTTAGGACACCCCAATGGTCATGTGTCATTCCATTTCCTTTTTCTAAAGGTCCAAGAGTAGAATTCAGTAACAAACAGAATGTTCATGGATCTTGGAGCCAGCTCTTGGACTTTGCTCCTCCCTCTACATTAACACACATTTCCTTAAAATGCTTGTGAGGGCATGATATGAAACTTGATATGACTGGTGTGTCACCTTTTTCCCTGTTTGAGGAATTCAGGGCATGACAACAAGATTTTTCACCCCTCAGCAAAAACCCCCAATGCCTTCTCAAAGCAAGCCTTTCAGAATTCCTGAGATGCAAGCATGAGGCAGCTCTCAATAATCTACCACAGCCCCGGCAAGCAGAACTGAAGATCAAAATGCTTCTGCCTAATTACTGACTTCTGTTGCTGAAAATCCCCTGCATCCTGACCTTCTTTACACCATATTGCCCTACAGTGCCTGCCAGAAGCTCTTCCTTAGCAATGGCACTGTTAGAAGGGTTCTGCTGTTACCTTCTTTGATGCCCAACTCCTCTGTGCCTCCAAAGAAGGAAAACTTGAAAGAACTCGTCTCCTGAGCTGCGTCGTCCTCAGGCAAAGGTCCCAAATGGTCATCTGGGGCAGAGTCCTGTGCATCGTTTTGTCCAGGGTATTTTCTCAGTCTATTCTGGTTTTTTCTTTGAAGGTCTTTCAAAGAAGAAACCAGAATAGACGGAGGAAATACCATCTATTCCAGTTTGTTCTTTGAAAGACCTCTTTCAGATCCGCAGCAATGCTGTAGAAGTTGTCTTCAGACACTTGAGGCAGTGTCTCACTCTCTTTCTTCGTTTTTTGGCTTTACTGAAATGAGATTGTTCAAGGTTAGCAACACAGCACACATTCTTTTCAGACACAGCTTCCCTAAGAGCCACCTTGCTCTGAATGTCTCCCAAAGCATATCCAAGCCCATTAAGGAGTGGTTCATTATCAAGGGTAAGCAGTGGGGAAACATCTGAGGTTGGAGTGTAAAGGCAGGAACAAGAGTCCTTTTTAATTAGCCACATCCTTAAGTGACTTTTCACTGAATACACCGTTACACAGAAATCAAGGCATTTAACCCCGACTTCTTCCTGCCAGTAGAAACATCAAGAGCTAATAGGGTTTGCTCACAGAGCTGCACATCTCAGGGTCCCTGCACTGACCGTTCTCACCTTCACTTCCAGCAAGGAACACACGGCCTAGAAAGAAAAGATGACAGCGCTACGCGCTGCTGTTGGAGGTGCCAGTTGAGGTCCAACGTCGCTGGTGGGAGCGGCTGCTCCTGCGGGATGTCCCCGACCACGTCCCCCTACGCCTGGGCCTCTCAGCACTTGCTGCTGTCCTCCTGCTCCTGTCCTGGCGACTCCTGGACCGCAGAGTCTGAGTCGAGGCCCGGCGCTGCTGGCGGGAGCGGCTGCGTCTGGGAGGCGTCCCCGATGATGTGTTCCTTCGCCTGGGCCTCTCAGCCCTTGGCCTTGTCCTGCTGCTGCTGTCACGGCGACTCCTGGAGCAGACAGGTGGACTCTGGGCCCAGCCTTGCTGGCGGGAGCACCTGCGTCTGGGGGATGGCCCTGGCCATGTGTCCCTTCGCCTGGGCCTCTCAGTACTTGGCCCTGTCCCACTGCTGCTGTCACAGACACTCCTGGAGCGGACAGGTGGACTCTGGGCCCAGCCTTGCTGGCGGGAGCGCCTGCGTCTGGGGGATGGCCCTGGCCATGTGTCCCTTCGCCTGGCCCTCTCAATCCTTGGCCCTGTCCCTCTGTTCCTGTCATGGCAACTCCTGGAGCGGACAGGTGGACTCTGGGCCCAGCCTTGCTGGCAGGAGCGCCTGCGTCTGGGGGATGTCCGTGACGGTGTCTCCCTTTGCTTGGGCCTCTGAGTCCTTGGCCCTGTCCCACTGCTGCTGTCACGGCAACTCCTGGACCGGACAGGTGGACTCTGGGCACGACTTTGCTGGCGAGAGCAGCTTCGCCTGCGGCCGGGCCCAGCACGTCTGGAATGGACCCTGTCCTCAGGGTCAGGGGACGTGCTGCGTGTTGCCCTTGATCTGCTGCTGCTGCTGGTGTCCAGTGAGGAAGATGGCAGCGCCTGCTGCCATGCTGCGTGGTGGGGCCTGCTGTGGCTTCCCGTCTCTGGAGATGAAGACGGGGAAACCAGCACCAATGGCACAGGGCTGTGGGAGCTGGGGCTGATGGCCTCAGATTCTGACCAGCCATGAGCAGATTGTAGTCCTGACTGTCTGGCCGGCCTGGGGCCATTGAGCTCTGTCTCATCCCTGGCGGCTGTAAGGGCAAGCAGGAATGTCAAAGATCACCCAGGCGCCAGCCAGGCCAGGCCAGGCCAGAGCAGTGTCCCCAGCCCTCCAGCAGTGGATGCTGCCCTCTGCCTAGCCTGGCCTGGGCACTGCCCCCAGCCCAGGGACACCAGGGACTTTGAGTCATACATGTTCCGAGCCCAGCACAGCTGTCACACTCCCATCTCTGCGTGCTGTTCCGCAGGCCAGAGCAGCGCCTGTGGGTGCCCTCAGCAGCACAGGAGGAGCACAGGAGCAATTGCCAGGGCCTGGGGAGGCAAACAAGCTCATTGCACTGAGAACAAAGTGTACCAGCACGTGCTTGTCTGGCCAAGCGCTTCTGGTTCTTCCCACTTACAGCCCTTGCCGAGAAACAGGTTCCCTGCAGAGCCCCAGGTGCAGCTTCCCAACTTACCCCTGTTCCTCTGCCTCCTCCCTGCCTCCAGGGTAAAGGCAATCCCTGGCGTTGCATTGGCTGTGCCTCACTCCTAGATCTGCAAAGGCATCGTTGTCCTCCCATGTTGGGTCTCTGATGGAGAAAGGAAGAGATGATGAATTTCTGCTGCTCTCCCTCACGGAGGTCCAGGGTGTCCGAGCTGTTTCTCCAGCGCATTTCCAAGTTGGGGGTGAAACTGAAGCCCAGACTTATGGGACAGGGCAGGTCCAGGGCTCCTGGGACAGGGTCTGGCACAGCACAGCACTTGCACCCTCCTGCCTGGTGGGCCAGGCAGAAGGACACCAACCTGAAGGGGACTCGGATCCCCAAGATGAACATTTCAACAGGGAATTCCCCACTGTCTCTGCACAGGGGGCACTGGAAATGCAAAACACCAGCGCGCAAGGCCTGTCCCTGCAGGGCAAACACAGGCAGGGTGAGAGAGGCCCTGCTGCTGCTGCTGAGCACCTGCTGTGCCCCGGTGCTGAGGGGAGGGCTCCTACCTGGATGCAGTCCCTGTGGAACCAGGCCCTTTGGCACGTTGGGCACACCAGGGTTGTGAAGGTCGTCCTGTCCTCCACAGGCTCCAGGCAGATGAGGCAAACGGTGTCCGGCTCAGGAGTCGCCTCCACCTCCTGCTCTGGACGGTGCTCAGGGCAGAAGGAGCTGGAGGAAAATGGATGGGGAAAGTGAGAAATGCTGGATCATTCCCCAGGGGTGGCCATAAAGAGAGATGAGGTACCTGAACGGAGTAACGTATACATTGACACAGCCGCCCTCCTTGGCACAGGGCAGGTGGAACCATCTGTCACACTCCGGCACGCAGCACATGATGGTTGCCCCACTCTGGCCGCAGACGCAGCAGCGCTGGAAAGAGCCAAGCAGCCGCATCAGCCGCATCAGCAGCAGCAGCCTCGAGGCCTCCCTGGGCAGCCACAGAGCTCTGGGCAGGGCGCAGGACGTGGCCACTGCCGGCTCCCAGCCCACAGAGCCGCCTGCTGGAGGAGGGAGGCTCCTGTGCCAGGGCCTCTGTTCCAGAGCTGCTGGGAGCCAGACTTTGTCCCGGCTGTCGGGCTGGCCTTTCTTTCCTGCTGTCTGGGCTAAGCTCTGGCCAACCTCGCCAGGCACAAATCTCCCTGCTCTTGTCAGGCTCTCACCTTCTGTGCTGCCCGCCAGACCACAATTTGGAGATCTCGTGGGAGAAATCCCATGAGTCCAAGGTGGCGGTTCTCTTGCCGAAAGAGGAGAGTAGCAAAGAGCTGCAGGCAAGGGGAGGAGCTGATGAGGAGAGGGCGGCAGGAGCTGCCCATTGCAATGGTGGAGGGAGCGCCCGGAGCCACTCACCATGCAGAACACGTGGGCACAGAGCCCACCCTTGTGCAGTTTGTCACCACACATGTCCGGGTCAGCCTCGGCACGGCGACACAGCATGCAGGCTGCAGGGGACAGAGCCAATGACACCGGGCATGAGCAGCTCTGCGGGGCTCTGAGCCTGCAGCAGCATCGGCCCCAAGGCTGCTCTGTCCCTGCCTGGCTGATGGGCAGGGCTGGAGGCCTTGCAGAGCAGGGGCCATTGTGGGCACGGCTGTCCCAGGAGCTGCCCCCTGGCCCTGCTGGGCCCCACTTGGGCAGGAAGGAGGCTCCCAACCCCGGCATGGCCGAGCAGCTCCTGCCTCCCCCTGCCTCTGCTCTGATCCCCACGCTGCCTGCTGCCACAAGAGCGCCTGGGCCAGGCTGTCAGAGGGCTGCTTTACCCTCACCTGGCTCCTTGGCTCCAGGGCCCTCCTGCTTGCTGTCAGACATGGCGGCTGTCTACGCTGAGTCTATCTCCTCGAGGGACGTGGTCACTTCGAGGTGCTGTTCCACTCTGTCTGTGGGAGAAAGAAGAGAGGGGGGGGGAGTTTGCAGAACAGGCCCAGAGCCACGAGGCTGTACTCCCTGCTCAGGCCTGCGTGAGCCCTGCTCCTGTCTGTTTCTCCTCCCGTCGTCGCCTTGAGGAACACCGCAGTGTCCTTTGGCTTTTCGCTGATTCTGTGATTATGGGAAGGGAGGGGCAGGTGAGCCTGCAGCACAGGCCCAGAGCCCCAAGGTCTGGGACCCCTCTGGTCCCTGGGCAGCCACGTCCCTGCCCTACCTTCTCCGCCCGTTGTCAGGTCGCACTGACACTCGGCTTGAGCCCCACGTTCCCTTTTGTGGCCTTGGTGGCACAGGTCACAATGGCCACTCTGACATCAGGACCGTGTACCCAAAATCAGGGCAGCCATGGCCTCAGGTCCCTGGCAACCACTTGTGGCGGCCCCCTCGGGCACCGAGCTTCTGAGATGGGTCCGAGCGTTTGCTCAGGTTGGAAGCAGGGCCAGGACTCCTGCAGCAAGTGCAGGGTCAAATGCCAGTCCCTGGGGCAGCCATCCAGGAAGGCACTGTAGGCAGGGAGGTGCTGTTCAGGCACTGCCACGCCAGGGCTCCGGCCCCGGCCAAGGGAAATCTCTGCTCCTGCCCCTGGCAGGCGGTGGCCCAGAGAGCCGGTGCGGAGTCAGCTGCACTGCAGGGATTCAAACCCTGCTCTAGGTGAACTGATGTTTTCCTCAAGACCTGTCTACAGAAAACTAAGATGAACCTGATTTGATGCTGCTGCATTGGGCATTGGGTACAGGAGATAAACCTGGACACCACCACAGCTGCCTCCAGACCTCAGTTATCTGTCATCCTATGAACTAACAACTTTCACATTTCATATAAATGGAAAAATTAGTATTCAGCTTCTGAGAATCGTCATCTTTTATACTGACTCAGTGGAAAGACACAAAATGCACTGAGATTTTGTGTGTACATTTGACAGGAGAGCTTGCAACTGTCCTCCACTCAAGTCAAATACAGGACGATGCTTTTCCTACATTATATGAACTTTGCCAATTTGGTCCATGCTTTTCTACTAGAAAATACATTGGAAAAAACTCAGGAAGAGAAGCACAAACAATTCTTGTCAATTTTTGTCTTTCGTGTCTTTGCAAACATGCTCCTGGAAATCCAGATCCATGACTTCTAGAACAATCACTGACATCTCTGGGAAGCAGGGCAGGGGCTGACAGGCAGGGACACCCTGCACCTGCCTGATGCTGGGGCAGCAGGAGTTCGTCCATTTTCCTGTCTCCATGGGAGAGCCACCTTGGCTGGGAAACGATCCCTTCACTGCTCTAGGAGGGAGGCACAGCCAATGCAATGCCAGGGATTGCCTTTACCCTGGAGGCAGGGAGGAGGCAGAGGGGGAAGTTGGGAAGCTGCACCCGGGGCTCTGCAGGGGTCCCAGCCAGGGCTCCAAGCACAAGGAGCCAGAAGAGCTTGGCCGGACAATCCTGAGCTCTGGACACCTTGTCCTCAGCACCGCGAACCCGTTTGCTTCTCCAGGCCCTGGGGACTGCTCCCGTGCTGCTCATGCAAGTTACACACACACACAGAGCTACCTGCTCTGTCTCAACCCTCTTCAGCACTGGACAGCACAACACAGTAACATGTTCTCTTCAGTACATGGTCTAATTATTAATAGTCCTGCAAAGACTCACATTCAAAGCATACACACACAGAACCCCAAACCCTGGTAGACACCTTGCATCAACACAAAATGCTTGTTGCTCTTCAGAAACAAAGGGCAGCACTTTTGGCCAATGCTTTTTCCTGTAAGATCTTTCAAAGGATGGCAAAAGTGAAATTGTTTGGCAACTTCTTCAAGGAACAAACAGGAGAGGCTTCTGAGTTTTTAAAGATTTATTGATTTGCTTTCACTTTCCTTTTGGCATCCTTACACTTCACCCTGCATTCCAGAAAATCATGAAAATCCAAAATAATATCAGGGGAAGTTTCTGAATTCTTTCATGTTTCTCTCAAAGACTTTCTTGATGTACATACAAGCAACATACAATGTATAACATACAGAGAAGCAGTGGTTTCCCTCACTGGACATTACAAGACAAGGTTATAGACTCCACTTTACTAAAACACTTCTGTTGCCTGGTAATTACAAAGCCTGAAGCTCTTCTAGAGGCTTTTCCCAGTGCAACTTCAATAGGTTCGTCTCTGCTCAACTCTCGAGCCTGTCCAGGTCTCACTGAAGGGCAGCAGAGCCTTGTGGTGCCTCAGGCCCTGCGCCCAGTTCTGTCCCATCACTGAACGCTGAGGGAGCGCTCCGTCCCTTCTGCCAGGTCCCTGGGGAATAAGGCAAACAAGGCTGGGCCTAGCACGGCCCCCTGAGCTCACAGCTACCTGAGTTTGGAGCTCCCCTGTCCACTTCTCTGCCCCACTGTCCCTGAGCTGCCTCAGGGGCCTGTTACGGGAGGCAGGGACAAAGCCTTGCTGAAGTCCCAACTGACAACAGCCACTGCTCTCCCCTCACAAGCCCAGCCAGTCACTGCAGCACAGGTGGCTATGGATTGGTCAAGCATGGTTTCCATTCCTGTTATTCCACAGGCTTAGAGATGGCATCCAAGAGGAGCTGTTCTGTCTCCTTTCTGGGGGTGGGGCTGAGGCTGATGGGCCTGCAGTTTCCTGGCTCCTTCTTGGTGCCCTTTTTTCAAGACTGCAGTGATGTTGGCTTTCCTCCACTGCTCATGCCTCTCTTCGGGGCTGTCTCCTTCCCTGACCTGCTGGCAGAGCATTCTGTGCCAGAGGCAGGAGCAGAGATTTCCCTTGGCCCCAAAAGGGAATGCTGGGCTCAGGCCGAGTATCAGTGGGACCTGACAACGGGGGGAGAAGGCGGGAAGGAGCAGAGCTCACACAGGGCTGAGCAGGGAGTAGAGCTCTCGTGGCTCTGGGCCTGCTGTGCAAGCTCCCGGGCCTCTACTTTCTCCACAGAGAGAGAGGAACAGCACCTCGAAGTGACCAGGAAACCCGGCCATGGAGCGGGGCTGGGGCCGTGACACCTCAGGGAAAGCAGCCATGGAGCGGGGCTGGGGCTGTGACACCTCAGGGACACCAGCCATGGAGCGGGGCTGGGGCCGTGACACCTCAGGGAACTCACCATGGCAGCCACCTCCCGAGGTTTTGAAGTACTTGTTTCTTGGTTTAATGCCCTTCCAAGATCAATCTAGCATCTTTGCTAGATTGATATGAGCAGAACATACAAGAGTATTTAAAATTGAGTCTGATCCAATCATCAAAGACAATGGATGTTTCCTCTAAACTTACCTTTTCATGATTGTCAAACAATATGGAACTTTTCTTATGTCTGACTTGAAATATCCAGAATGCAAAATTCATTCTCAAGACAGGAAAAAAGAAAACAATGAAACTAAGATATAGGCAATCTTGAAAAGGCACAGAGAAGAAAATAAACATTAGAAAAAACTTAGAAAAATTTGGTTTTCTTCCTCATCTTCTCAGTATTTGGTGTTTGAACATTTGTTGTCTTACTTGTCTCTCTCAAAACAAGGCATGTTACAGCTTTATTGTCTCAGTGCTGTATTTCCTCAATTGCTGACTTGCCATTTAAGCTCTGCTTTGCTGGAAATATACAACAAGGGACTCTCTATGGAAGAGAGTTGCACAAGCCTCTGGATTCCTGACCGTTCACCTCTGCCAATGCTCACAGTATTCTCCTAACACATGTGAGCTTCCTGTCTTTCAGAGAGAGAAAGATTCAGCTGAAGTCAAGCAAACAGGGCAGGGCAGATGGAAACCTTCCCTTGAGATGCTTTTGGGAAGGCCTGCAAGGACCCTGCCTTCCCTTGGAACAGAGGAGGTCACCATGCATGGTGTTGCCTGACTTGCCCTAGGTGCCCCTCGATTGCAGAAGGACTTTTGCCCACTTCATCACTTGTCTGTCCCTCCAGTTCCAGGGCCTCAAACCTGCTCTGTAAGGCACTAAACCTGTTAGTCAGCTGTGAGTTTTCAGAATAAGGCACTGACCGTGGCTCTAACTAGTTTTTTTAGTCAGGTTTACAATATATTTTGAGAAGAAGAAGGAGCATAGAAGGTGTGAAAAGTGCATATTATATGATTGGCTTTTCGCAAATATTAAAATTAATACTATATGTGTTATGTTGGAAAGTTATGTTGCATTAATCCTTTTTTGTAGTGCTATCCTAAGCTTTTAAAGTAGTGTGGTGAATACAGTTTTAGGCTACAGAAACTCTGTGATGTAAGATACTTTTTCTAAAGCTTAAGGAGAGATAACAGTAACAAGACACCAAAACTCTGAGAAAAGAAATATTGCCTCCTTCTCGGGAAGAACCAGACTTTGAGGGAGCAAGGCAATTGATTTACAAGATGAAGGAGGGGTTGACAAGAACAAGAAAACACCCATTGTTTGAAAAGAATTTTGGCATAATGTATGAGATATATGAATATGCAACAGGCTATTATTTTAAGGGTTAATCCTGTGTTAGCAAAGTGTCTTCTGAGGCAGAGCAGAGCACCCAGACATTTGTAATTCTTTGCTCTTTAAATTGCCCTTTATTGTCCTACCTCTAATTGTCCAAATTATTTTTTCTCTAATTTTTATTCTTAGTTTTGTAACTAATTTATTACTATTAAATATTTAAATTTTAGAACAAGTGAAATTCTGCATCCTTTGTGTCCACTATCAGTGGGCATCCTTCTCCCCAAGCTTTGTCAACTTCCATCTGGGTTTGAGATCAGTGAAACGTGCCCAGCCTTGAGTCTTGGAAGACAATTCTAGCAACAAGTACTTTGCTTTTCTAACACCTGGCCATCACTTCGAGCTTGTAGGCTGCTATGTGTGTCCAGGTCAAACGTCTCTTCCTGTTGATCAGGCTTGGAAGGGTGTAAAGCCCAGGCCCGACAGGACATGTTTTCTTCAGGAAATGGGACGTAGGGCCCAGTTTGCAACGGGTGCAGGCCCGCGCCTTCCAGAGCGCCAGAAGGTTGGCGGCGCCATTGCAGGGCTCAGGGCGCCGCCCTGTGGGCGAGAGCCGCCATGACAGCGCGGGCGGCGCGCGGCGGGGCCGGAGGGCGGGAAGGGGCGGGCGGGTGTGAGGGGCGGGGCGGTTCGTGCCCAGAGCCGAGCCCGCGCTGTTCCTGGGCGCGTTCCCGGCTCGGTGTTGGGAGCGTGCATCTGCTGCTCGGGCTCTGGGAGAAGCGTGCGGCCGCAGCGGGGTCCCAGCCCGCAGAGCTGCCTCCTGGCCGAGGCTGCAGTGCCGGATCTGCCGTGCCAGAGCTGCCGTGCGCCGTGGCACTGCCAGAGTCCCTGGCAGAGGCGGGCTGGCACAGGCAGCTCCTGAGAGAAGCCCTGCCATGGCAGACCCGGGCTGGCAGTGCCAACAGCTGAGGGAAGCCCTGCCATGGTAGCGCCGGGCTGGCAGTGCCGACAGCTGAGGGAAACCCTGCCATGGCAGAGCCGGGCTGGCAGTGCCGACAGCTGAGGGGAGCCCGGCCATGGCAGAGCCGGGCTGGCAGTGCCGACAACTGAGGGAAGCCCTGCCGTGGCAGAGCCGGGCTGACAGTGCCAACAGCTGAGGGAAACCCTGCCATGGCAGAGCCGGGCTGGCAATGCCGACAGCTGAGGGAAACCCTGCCATTGTAGCGCAGGGGCCGCTCCTGCCCCGGGGCCGCCCGAAGGAGCATTCTCTGGGACCTGCCGGCAGACCGGCACTGCTTGGCCCTCTTCAGTAGATCGAGAGAATTGCACCACAGATTGCAAAATATTAAAACATCTGATTTAAAACATCGGAGAGAAACCATAGAATTGAAAAGAAAATGAAGGTGTACCAAAATACTCAGGGCATGAATGGGAAAACTGAAAAGAAACAGAATCTAATTATTTATATAATCTCAACTGTATCAAGAGAAACATGAGGGTGAAAAAACCTTCTAAAAGTTTTGACAATAGAATGGTTCAGCTGTGTAGTTTTGCTAGTACATTAAAGACTTAAAAAGCAGTCAGGTATTCCTTTGTCCACTGCTATGAATTTATTCATGGGATTTGTTACAGTTGTCCCTCAAATACCCCTCATAAAGAGAGTTAAGTGCTTAGATTCCATGGAAGCCATCAGTTAGTAAATGTAGTGTTGTGGTTTTTAGTAGTTCTGTAGTAAGTAGTTAGTAAAAGAAGTCGTCGTTTTGCCAATGGATGCTGATCCCTGATGCGTTCTTACTGGTTCCATGGAAAGGCGAATTTTTAGGAATGGGCTGTTGGAAAACTGGTGTTTTCTGCTGGTAGTAGGTACAAACACATTGCTTTTTGTGGTAGAGACTGAAGCAAACTTAGATGCCTGCTCCTTCTTCTCCACCTATGTTTAAAGGAGATCCATGCAGGGTAAAACATGAACAAAACCTCGAGGCTCTGGGCCTCGAGGCTCTGAGGCTGCTGCAGCCTCACCTGCCTCTCCCCACAACCAGCAGAGGAACAGCCGGAGGACACTGCAGTGTTCCTCAATGCAATGATGGGAGCAGAAGTCAGGCAGGAGCAGGGCTCACATAGACAGAGAGGATCAGCATCTCAAAGCGACCACATCCTTCAAGGGACAGGGACTCAGGACAGACAGCTGCCCTGTGAGACAGCAAGCAGGAGGACCCCGGTGCCAGGGAGCCAGGTGAGGGCAAAGCAGCCCACTGACAGCCTGGCCCAGCGGCTCTTCTGGCAGCAGGCAGCGTGGGGATCAGAGCAGAGGCAGGGGGAGGCAGGAGCTGCTCGGCCATGCCGGGGCTGGGAGCCTCCTTCCTGCCCAAGTGGAGCCCAGCTGGGCCAGGGGGCAGCTCCTGGGACAGCCGTGCCCACAATGGCCCCTGCTCTGCAAGGCCTCCAGCCCTGCCCATCAGCCAGGCAGGGACAGAGCAGCCTTGGGGCCGATGCTGCTGCAGGCTCAGAGCCCCACAGAGCTGCTTGTGCCCGGTGCCATTGGCTCTGTCCCCTGCAGCCTGCATGCTGTGTCACCGTGCCGAGGCTGAGCCCTGTGCCTCCCCAGGCCCTGGCAACTGCTCCTACACTGCCCAGGGCACCCATGGTCCCTGCCCGGGCCTCATGCAGGCCAGAACCAGCTGGGGCTGTGACAGCTCTGCTGCTCTGGGCCCAGCCCTCGGGCAAAGCACCCGCCTGTCCCTGGGCTGGGGGCAGTGCCCAGGCTGGGCTTGGCAGAGCCCATCCGCTCCTGGAGGGCTGGGGGCACTGCTCTGGCCTGGCCTGGCCCGGCCCTGGGGTCCCTTGGCATTCCTGCTTGCCCTTGCATCCACCAGGGATGGGCTGCAGCTCAATGGCCCCGGCCTGGCCGCACACTCAGGCCTGGAGCCTTCCCGTGGCTCCCCAGGGCACGAGAGCCTCAGCCCCAGCTCCCAAACACGGCCTAGCCGCCTTTGCAGATATTGATCCCTGTCAGACCTTTGAAAGGATTTTCATAGTAACCTTGTTTGGCAACACTTTCAAAGAACAAACGTGACTGGCTTCTAATCAGTAAAAACTTTATTGGTTTGCTTGCACTTCCTAAAGGGTATCCTAATGCTTCCTTTGGCGTTCCAGAAAATAATGAAAATCTAACAAATTCTTTAGAGAAGTTCCTGAATCCACTATGAGGAGAAGTCTCTATATTCACTATCCTTACATACACTTAAGTAGCTGTTCCTGTAACACACAAAGATGTAGTGGTTTACCTGACTGGACCACACAACATGATGTTATACACACCGCTACACTGAAAAACTTATCTTCCCTGTTCATTACAAATTTGAAGCTCTTCTCGAGGTCCTGAATTAATTTTGCATGCACATTCATACCTGCAATCCCTCCCCATGCTCAGCTTTCACCTAGACTTACCAGGGAACAGATGTTCCATACTCACCTCAAGCAATAATCTAAGTCTGTCTTCCTAACCCTCTTTTTCTTCACTGACTTCCACTAATCTACAAAAAAACTGTGGATCCTCTGCACAAAATAAACATCCAATTAATAGTCTTAAGCACTTGTGATTGCGCTGCTGCTTCTAACAATCTTGACCACCACAGCACTAAAATCAGAAATCAATTCTTCACATCCTTCCTGTTCTCCTGCCCCCACCACACCTTGTCTCCAGCAGAAATGTTCCCTACTGCAGCCTGCTGTGCTAAGAACAATCAAAGGCAGCAGCACTTTTCCTCACCATGCTGCAATCTGAATTGCACTGAAATTGTTGCTGTTGCATTAAAAGCTCAGCACCAGCACGCCACATCTTCCCCCAGAACTGAGGCCTGCTGAGGCCTGAGCTCTCCATTTCAACACACCCTGAAAATCAGGCTGCTTGGAAGATTGCAGGCCGGGAACTGTGTGAACACAGCAGTGCATTTCAGCAGAGTTATGGAATCAGTCTCATGGAAGGCACATCCTTTAAGCTTAAGACTCTATTCTACAAAATCTAACCAGCAATTGTTTTGGTGGCCTCTGCAGGTTTTGGGGACTGTGCATGTTTGCTTTGGATGTTGTTTTCTTTGTTTCTAAATACAAAATTCACTGGATTCAGAAGAGAAAGCCCCAGATTCATTAGGACAAAGAACCACAGGGACATATGTGGCTGACAAGAACAGTCATCATTTCTAACGGTAACAACAGAAAGAGAGGGAAAAGATAAAGATGCTTTAAATACCTGAACGGATCCAAAACGTCTAGGTGATCTGTCAAGTGACTAAGTTTGTGGTTGTACTGGTTTAGGGCAAATTTGTTAAAGAATCTGCAAAGGAGGGCCCCTCCAGAAAGCGAAACCCACACGGCCCCTCCCCCCAACCGGTTCGGGAAAAAATTCCTTGGAGAGAGGTGGAAAGAACCTGTTTATTTGACTGTCCCCGCACCCCCCAGCACACAAAATGAACAATACCCGATGACACCGCTTTGAGAAAGATGACAAAATCAGAAAGTCTCTTTCGGGGGGGGTGGTTGCTCTGTTCTCAGTCCCTCCGGCGCTGGGCCAGCCGCTGCAGCCGAACCCTTGGTGTTCCCGGGTCCCAGTCCGGAGCAGGTTCGAGATGGTCACAGGAACAGGAGAGGAGAAACAGTCCAGGAAGCAATGTGGACTGTTTAGCTAGAACTAGCTAATAAGCAGAGGCAGAAAGCAGAGCAGAAGCAAGAGCAGAAAAAGAGAGCAAGCAAAAGCAGCAAGCAAAAGCAGCAAGCCCAAAGCTGGAAGTA
Source organism: Zonotrichia albicollis (assembly GCF_047830755.1). NCBI lineage: Eukaryota > Metazoa > Chordata > Aves > Passeriformes > Passerellidae > Zonotrichia > Zonotrichia albicollis. The sequence goes on along the minus strand of NC_133827.1, from coordinate 1,072,463 downwards.
AAAAAAAACAGCTCTGTGTACTGCTTGTCTCTGTGTCCTGATAAGAGAAACACAAACAAAACTTCCACTCTTCAGTGCCGGTCTTAAAGGCACAGAACAGATGAATGGGGATATACAAGCATCATAACGTCACCCCAGGACAGTGGTAAACTCTAAAAGTCCAGATTCCTATTCGGTAATTGTCTGAAAGAAAAGAAAGCCAGAAATCTGCTTGACCTTTAGTTTGCCAGGAATTCCTCATGGGATTCTGCCACAACTTGGATCACAAGTGAGGGTGGCAAATTTTGACTAGAAAACTTTGATAACTAGGCAGCATTTTTTCCTCCTCACTGAATTACAGGAAGGGTTTGAAAGGAAAAAAAATATAAAAGAGGGTAAAGAAATTCTGTCATACCTCTTAGGCATTCTTCATCTTTGGAGAAGAAAAGAAAACTCTAGCACTTTCTGTGTGTGGTAAAGAAAGAAACCTAGAAAAGGACAAAGGGATTTGAGCATCCTAAATTGTACTATCAAATTCCATGAACACAAGTTAATCCTGTAGTTCTTCAGAGATATGCCATACATTGAAAAGCTTCATTCCCTAGGAACCGAATAGAGCTTTTTATTTTACAAAACCCTCTTTTAAAGAGAAAACTGACTGTGTCTTGGGCTTTTGGCCAAACTCAGTTTGGAGTTGGTCAAACCAAAATGACCCAGTTAATTTCTTGTGCTCTACTCTTTCTTTCCATATTCACATTCACATCCAATGGGCTGCTGGGAGTTTTGACACTGTGCAGCACAAATGGTTTTCCAAGATGACTTTCATTGCTCAGAGGTGTGCAATGTCAGTTTCCCATTCTCTGAGTGCTGCTATTAATATTCCCACAGCATCCAACTACTACAGCCAAGTAGACAACAAAGAGAAATGCAACTTGAATTTCTTGGTCCTGTTCAATTTCTGTCATCTCAGGCTCATCGTCACCCTCAGAACTGCTGTCCTGGAAACGTGGATCCTCTTGCCATGTGGCTTTTACCGGCTTTATTGTACCAAGCACGTGAGGCTCTGCAATGACAGCACCAATAGAGAAAAAAAGCCAAAACGAGATTATTCCTCTACTCGTCAGGAAAAATTCCTCCTTTCAAGTGAAATACTTACAGTGGAGAAGAGAGATTTAGGAAGGACAGAACCTGCCAGACTTTCTAAGCTACATCTCTGCTCCAGTATTTTCCATTTTGTTCCAGGGATCCGTTATGTATTCTTAAACATTTTTCATTGCATTCAGAAGACACTGAATACCTTCTCAGTTCAGCACAAGTCTGGGGGGCTCGCTGCTTTGTGCTGTTGCATTGGGTTCTTTAATATTTTGGATGTCTTCACGGGGTTTCTTTTCTCTCCTACATGACTGGGACTTAAGTTAATGTTGTTTCATCTTCATTTCAGACGGCCTCATTTTATCTAAGGTTAGGACACCCCAATGATCTTGTGTCATTCCATTTCCTTTTTCTATAGGTCCAAGAGTAGAATTCAGTAACAAACAGAATGTTTATTGATCTTGGGGCCAGCTCTCGGACTTTGCTCCTCCCTCTACATTAACACACATTTCCTTAAAAGCTTTGTGAGGTTCTTGATATGACTGGTGTGTCACCTTTTTCCGTGTTTGAGGAATGCAGGGCATGAGAACAAGCTTTTTCACCCCTCAGCAAAAACCCCAATGCCTTCTCAAAGCAAGCCTTTCAGAATTCCTGAGATGCAAGCATGAGGCAGCTCTCAATAATCTACCACAGCCCCGGCAAGCAGAAATGAAGATCAAAATGCTTCTGCCTAATTACTGACTTCTGTTGCTGAAAATCCCCTGCATCCTGACCTTCTTTACACCATATTGCCCTACAGTGCCTGCCAGAAGCTCTTCCTTAGCAATGGCACTGTTAGAAGGGTTCTGCTGTTACCTTCTTTGATGCCCAACTCCTCTGTGCCTCCAAAGACAGAAAACTTGAAAGCACTCGTCTCCTGAGCTGCGTCTTTCTCAGGCAAAGGTCCCAAATGGTCATCTGGGGCAGAGTCCTGTGCATCGTTTTGTCCAGGGTATTTTCTCAGTCTATTCTTGTTTTTTCTTTAAGGTCTTTCAACGAACAAACCATAATAGACGGAGGAAATACCGTCTATTCTGATTTGTTCTTTGAAAGGCCTCTTTCAAATACACAGCAATACTTTAGAAGTTGTCTTCAGACACTTGAGGCTGTGTCTCACTCTCTTTCTTCTTTTTTTGGCTTTACTGAAATGAGATTGTTCAAGGTTAGCAACACAGCACACGTCCTTTTCAGACACAGCTTCCCTAAGAGCCACCTTGCTCTGAATGTCTCCCAAAGCATATCCAAGCCCATTAAGGAGTGGTTCATTTTCAAGGGTAAGCAGTGGGGAAACATCTGAGGTTGGAGTGTAAAGGCAGGAACAAGAGTCCTTTTTAATTAGCCACATCCTTAAGTGACTTTTACTGAATACACCGTTACACAGAAATCAAGGTATTTAACCCCGACTTCTTCCTGCCAGTAGAAACATCAAGAGCTAATAGGGTTTGCTCACAGAGCTGCACATCTCAGGGTCCCTGCACTGACCGTTCTCACCTAAGGGGGCAAAGTGAAAGGGGGGAGTCCTGCAGCTCTGTAATATAGGGCCTGGATTCAGTGGTCCATTGTGGGGATGTGATGACGGCATGATGGGTATTGCTTGTAAATTTTGTGGGAACAGATGGAAATTTTGTACGAATAATGCATGATGTGTGGTAGTATGTTGATGATATGGGGATGAGGGGTGGAGCCACGTTCGGCGCCAATATTTTGTCCTGGTTTAGGGCAAATTTGGTAGAGAACCTGCAAAGAAGGGCCCCTCCAGAAAGCAAACCCACATGGCCTCTCCCCCCAACCGGTTCGGGAAAAAATTTTTCAGAGACAAGTGGAAAGAACATGTTTATTTAACAGGCACAGCACCCCCAGCACACAAAATGAACAATACCAGATGACACCACTCTGAGAAAGATGACAAAATCAGAAAGTCTCTTCCGGGGGTGCTTGCTCTATTAGTCCCTCCGGCGTGGGGCAGCTGCTGCAGCCAAATGGTGCAAACCCTCGGTGTTCCCAAGTCTCAGTCCGGAGCAGGTTCAAGATGGTCACAGAAAAAGGAGAGGAAAAACAGTCCAGGAAGGAATTTGGACTGTTTAGCTAGAACTAGCTAATAAGCAAAAGCAAAAGCAAGCAAAAGCAGGAGCAGCGAGACAGCAAGCAAAGCAGCAAGCCAAAATCAAGAAGTGAAAACAGCCCTATGTACTGCCCATCTCTGTGTCCCTGATAAGAGAAACCCATACAAAACTTTCACTCTTCAGAGGCAGTCTTAAAGGCACAGAACAGATGAATGGGGGTACAAGCATCATAACGTCCCCCCAGGACAGTCACAACCAACATACATAAAACCTTTTCCCAGATATTTCCTGGGATTTTTGACAAACTCACAACTTAGTCTTCTCAGACAAACTTTGAGCACAGTGGGAATGTCTTCAAGTTGCCATCTTTGTTTGCTTTCGGTGGAACTCCCTCAGTTCTAGAGCAAGGCCTTCTCTCAGCTTCCTGCTGGCCCTAGGCTTTCCTCCCGGCCTGCTGGGCTTTGTTGGGTGGCACAGCCTGTGCCAAGGGGCAGCAAGGTGCCTGCAGGCCCCAGCTCTGGGGGAAACCGAGAACGTCCTGCCCACATCCACCGTGCTGCCAGCTCAGCAGTGCAGCACAGCACAGGCTGACGCTCCCCATTGCTCCCACAGGTGCAGCTAGAACCACAGCACATGTTCCTGATTCCCAGAAGGGCCTTGGAAAGGGTTTCTGTCAGGGAACAGGCTGCTGGCTGGGGTTCCTGGCAGGCCTGCTTGTCTTGGAGCTTATCTTCATCTTATGCTCTGTCCGAATTTGGACTTAAGAGAAGACAGTGAGAGTTAAGTTCACCTTTCCCTCAAACAGCTTCTTTTGAAAGTCCACTGTACATAGGAAACATTCCCAGTGAGGCTGTAGTGTAGGTGTGGCCAGTCCATGATTGTCCAAAGAACTCTGCTGAGGGGTCTGCTGCTGCCCAGAGCTTTCATTGGCCTCCTCATTGCTTGGCCTTGTCCTGGGGGGCCCGCTGGGGCTGCAGCCAGTGCTGGCTCCCACTGAGGCTGCCTGGCCAAGAGCAGCCCCAGGGGCACAGGGCAGAGGCAGAGCAATGTGGGGAGGAGAAAGAGCAGGGACGAGATTGCCCTTGAAAGGCAGAGGTGCTCTGGGGCCCACTCCTTGCCAGGGAGCCTGCCCAGAGCTGTGCCCTGCTGGCCGGGGCCTTGAGCGGCAGCTGTGCAGCTGGGCCAAGCTGTGCCAGCAGCTCCAGCCGTGCTGGGGAGCTTTGCCAGCTCTGGGCCCTGCTGTGCAGGAGGCTCCCTGTGTGCCACTGGCAGCTGGGGCCTCAGCCGCCTCCTCTCTCCACAGGAGCGCCTCTGCAGCTTCACAAGACCGGCCAAATAACTCAGCCAGGGAGAACTGGACCTTTCATCTCTCATTCCTGTGCCAGTGTCCGTTGTCCCTGCCATGGCTGCAATACCAGTTTGTTGCTGGGGTCATGCTGTTGCCACCACCACCCAAAACAGGACCCTCTGTCTCCAGTGGGGCTGGCTCTGCTCTACAGCCAGGCCAGGAGGTGCAGCCCTCCAGACAGGGAAGGGTCTGAGTACAGCAACGTCTTTGGGCTTTGGCTCATGTGTCTGTGAGCTACCACCAGCACAGGCTGAGCTGCTTGTCTGAGCACAGCCATGGGTGGGCAGGCAGTGGCCGAACATGGGGCTCCTGAGACACCACATTTTGGCTTAGTTCTTCATTTTATTAATTAGAAACCTTTAGAAATAGGAAGGGTTTATTTTTTTCCTAATAAAGAAATCGTCAAAAATTTGCCCCCTTTTTCCATAGTTGGTAAGGATTTTTCAAAGTAGTTTTAGAATTCAGAATAACTTTGAATATTTTTACACTTCTAGAATCAACTGGACTTGTCATCTTGCATCTCTGTGCCAGTGTCCATTGTGCCTTCCCCACAGCTGCATTACCAGCTTGTTGCTGGGGACATGCTGTTGCCTTCACCACCCAGAACAGGACCCTCTGTCCCCAAAGGTGCTGGCCCTGGTGTCCAGCCAGGCCAGGAGGAGCAGCCCTCCTGCCAGGGAAGGGCCTGAGTCCACCAACATCTTTGGCCTTCAGCTCAGGTGTCTGGGTGCTACCACCAGTGCTGGCGGAGCTGCTTGTCTGGGCACAGCCAGGGCTGGGCAGACAGCAGCTGGGCATGGGGCTCCTGAGAAAAAGCAACCCTATTTTGTCTTCATTTTACATTTTTACATAGCAGAAATTATTCAAAATATTCAGAAACAGTTTTTGTAGAAAAAAATCCCCATATATTTCTTCCCTTTTCCCACAGGAGTTCAGGATTTTTCAAAGTAGTTATAGAATTCTGAAGAAGGTAGAACACTTTATTACTTGTAGAATAAAAAATAAAACTGAATTTAACTGGTGATCTTTACTCTAAGAAGAACTAAGTCATCACAAGGCACCCAGCATACTGGAGAGGCTCTTTTCCCACTGGACATTTTACCAAGCGACAACAACCAACCTAAAACCTTTTCCCTGATATTTTCTGGGATTTCTGAGAAGCTCACCTCTCAGTCTTCAGAGGCAAACTTTGAGCACAGCGGGAATCTCCTGCTGTGCAGGAGGGTCCCTGTGTGCCAGGTGAAACTGGGAGCTCAGCAACCTCCTGTCTCAACAGGCGTCCGTCTGCAGCTTCACAGGAGCGGCCAAACGCCTCACTCTGGGACACCTGTACCAGACATTCCCCATCGCCATGCCCATGCCCGATGCACCTGCCACAGCTGCTTTACCAACTTGTTGCTGTGCAGGTGCTGCCAGCACCCAAACAAAGTCCTCTCCCCCTGAAGGCACTGGCCCTGATCTCTGGCTCCTACTGAAGGTGGGCAGAGCTTGGCCCATCATTTCTGTTGCAATAAAGAGATGGAGCTGTCACCCCAGTGTCCGGGTGGCAGCAGCAGCAAAGCCCACCTCGCAGCCACACTGGCTCAGCTCCATGCACAGGAGCAGCTGTGCATGCCCACGGTGTGGGAAGGCAGGAGCCAGGCAGGGGCTGCTGTGACCAGCGGCGGGGTCCCGAGGGCTGGGGGAGCCCATGCTGAGCGTCCCTGGGCTGAGGGCACATTTCCTTCCCTGGCATCATCTGGGCCTGGACCTCCTCCAGTAGCAAGCCCAGGAAAAGAGAGAAGCCATCAAGAGCACCTCCATGGACACAGTCTGACCCACAATGTCAGCAGGTGACAATTAAGGTTTTGCTGAGCAATGGACCTGGGATACACAAAAACAATCAAGGCAGTCCATTTGTACAGATGGGGGCACACTCTGGGGGTACAGCTGAGGCCATGACGTCACAGCAGGCGCAGGGGTCACAGCAGGCTGAGGTCACAGCAGGCTCTGAGGTCACAGAGGTGCCAGACCCGGTGGTTGCACAGCAGCACAAGGAGCGAGCAGTCAGTGCTTGAGCACAACTGTTGCGGCAGCAGCAGCGGCGGTGGCAGCAGTGGTGCTGACATTGGGACAGCACTGTCAGGACAGCGGTGGCAGCAAGAGCTGCGGGACTGGCAGAGGGCAAGGCACCATGGCCCTTGCTCTGCGCCTCTTCCTCCTGCTCCTCCTGGCCGTGGCCCTGCCTGCCAGGGCTGCCCAGGCTGCTCCGCTGCAAGGGTGGCGGGCAGGTGAGCCGGCAGCCTGGCTCCCCTTTCCCGGGACAGCGCTCCCTGCTCCCCGGGAAGCGCCGGGGATGGTTTTCCCCAGGCCTTTAGGGAGGGTTTCCTCTGGGGGAGGGAGAGAGCCCCCATGGGCCCTGGAGCTCGCCCTGTTGCCTCTCCCGGGATGTGTCACAGGGCCTGCAAAGAGGGTGGAGAGTGACCAGGAGCCAGCCCAGAGCTGCCCAGGCCCCTGTGCAGCTTTGGCCTTGTGCATTCACATCTGACCCCCTTGCAGTGTCCATTTCCCGGAGGCAGAAGGGGATGCCAGCGCATCATGGAAATGGGTCTGGTCTTTGCTCCCTTCTAGATTTGGATCGTGACTTTGATTATTTGGAATTGTTGTTGAATGATATTCGGAATGTCTTGAAGAATGCTGGAGGCAAGTTCTGAATTTCCCTTTCTAGTGACATTAATCACTATCCAAGTGGCAAGAGCTCGTTCATCTGCCATTTTCGTTAGAGGTTAAGTCAGGGCAGAAGGGTTCTGAAAACATTGCCCTGCTCCTTTCTGGAGCCCTGAGTGATCCCACAGGATCACTGTCAGTGGGAGGAAGGAGCATTTAGCTGTCCATCCTCCTCCCATGTGCAATGTCAATGTGTCCTTCCGTGCAGTCTGTGCAGTCACAGAGAAGAGCAGAGAGGGAAGGGGGCGGGCCCACGGTTGTGCCCCGGGGCTGAGCCTTCCACACCCTGAGGATCTCCTACAGTGCCACGGGTGATGTTCTGTCCTGCCTTTCTTTGCAGCTGAACCTCTTGGTGAAGGCGATCTGGCTTCCCAACCCAAGTCCACAACTGAGCCTCTGGGAGATGGTGAGGGTAGGTCAAGGCCTTTCCCCTGGGAGAGCTGCCAGCTCAGAGCCCAAAGCTTGGCCAGGGGGGCATCGCTGCAGGTGCCAGGACAGAGCCATGCACGTGTGTGCCCTCGCCCTGTGCGATCCCCACACCACTCCTGCGGCTCAGTGGTGTCCGTGGAGCTGATTAGAGGCGGCAGAAGCTTCTGTGGTTGTTGTCTTACAGACGTGCCTGCAGGGAGGACTTTTCCTCATCCTTCCCTCATTCCTACACAGAAGCCTGCCTCCCATCGCAGGGGTGAGTAGTGTGTCCCTGCTGACCCCACAGGCTGAGCCCTGCTTCTGTGGGATCCATTAATGGGAAAAGGAAACATGTTTTTCTAAGGTCCTCTAAAAGGAAAGAACAAAGCTGCAGGACAGAAGAAAGCCCATGAGTCATCTGAACACATGAGGCAAAGGACGAAGGAAATGCAGCAGGCAGGACAAGGTGGGTGCATTTCCCTCAGCCTTGTCCTCGGGCTCAGCATCCGGGGGCTTTGGCTGCACATCTGGACACGCCGTGCCCGGAACAGCGGGAAGGGATCCATGGCAGCCTCGCTGCCCCGCTGCTGCTTCCATGCCCTGCAGGGCTGTTTGCCAGCCTGGCCTGGCTGCAGCTTCTCCCCAGCCACTGAAGGGTTGAATGTGGCATCAGCTGACACGCAGCCCAAACTGCACAACGCACCTCAGATCCCCTGCAATTTCCCATCTCCAAGCAAATCAGATGGGGCATCTGTTTGGAGTAGAGAGGGCCCTGGCCTAACCAAAAATTTTATAGGGATTTCCTGATTCTTAACCATGTCTATGACAAGCATTTGCTCCTGAAGATGCCCCATCCTCAATGGGGAACAGCCCCACCTGACCCAGCTGTACCTCATCCTTTCTCCATAAGCAGATGGAGAGGCTGTGTGGAAGGAAGGCTGTGCATTTCTCAGAGGAAGCAGTGGCTCATTGGCAGCCTCTGCTGTGGAAAGGGAGGCGATGCCAGGCACAGCCACAGGAGGTAATTGCTGTGCCTCTGGGCCTGAGCCCTGCTAAGGCTTCAGCTGCCCTCTCTGCTGCTTGGCACTGGGGGCACAGCCCGGACAAGACGGGCACAGCCCAGAGGAATTGTCCCGAGCAGGCTCAGGGCACTCAGCTACTGAGCTGTCCTGCTGGGCTCCCTCTGTGGGAGACACCTCCCGAAACCTGGGAGCGGCTGCACGGGGTGCCCATGGTGGGGAAAGGGCAGAGGGGGAGAGCAAGGCTCCAGTGCGTCCTGAGAGGGCTTGGCCATGTGCCCTTGGGATGGGGAAGGGGTCCCAAGGCAAAGAGGGATGGAGAGACAGAAGAAGGTGGGAAAGGCAGGAGAAAGGGCAGGAGAGTCAGACGGACAGGGGGATAGCTGTGGCACTGCCTGATGAAGTTTTCCCCAGGCATTTAGCAAGAGTTGCAGCTGTGGGAGTGAGAGCACCCAGGGTCCTGGGCTGCTTCAGCCGCCCCACCAGGGATGATCCACAGGGCATGCAAAGAGGGTGTAGAGTGACCAGGAGCCTGCCCAGAGCTCCCCAGGCCCCTGTGCAGCTTTGGCCTTGTCCATTGACATCTGGCTCCCACAGCCTTACCCGACCCCCTTGCAGTGCCCATTTCCCAGGGGCAGACGGGGATCTCTGCATGCCCTGAAAAATGTTCTCTTCTGTGCTCCATTTTAGATGAGGTGTCTGGAAAGGCTTCTCCATTAGATGGGGGGCATAAAGTTTTGAAGCCTTTGGAACCTCCTGCAGGTATGTTCTCACTCTCCCACCAAGGAATAATTGTTGACAACCTGGCAGGAACCTGGTTACAGAAGCTTCTGTGGCTGTTGTGTTACAGATGTGTCTGCAGGGAGGACTTTTCCTGTTCCTTTGCTGGTTCCTTCACCGAAGCCAGGCTCCCATCGCAGAGGTGAGTAGTGTGTCCCTGCTGACCCCACAGGCTGAGTTCTGCTTTTGTGGTATCCATTCATAGGAAATCAAACCATGTTTTTCGAAGGTCCTCCAACAGGAAACTACAAATCTACAGGACAGAAGAAAGCTCATGAGCCATCTGAATACATGAGGCAAAGGACAAAAGAAATGCAACAGGCAGGACAAGGTGGGTGCATTTCCCTCAGCCCTGTCCTGGGGCTCAGCAGCCGGGGCTTTGGCTGCACATCAGGACACGCTGTGCCCGGCACAGCGGGATGGGATCCATGGCAGCCTCGCTGCCCCGCTGCTGCTTCCACGCCCTGCAGGGCTGTTTGCCAGCCTGGCCTGGCTGCAGCTTCTCCCCAGCCTCTGCAGGAAGGCATTGGGCATCAGCTGCCACGCAGCCCAAACAGCAGCACGGACCTCAGATCCCCTGGGATGTCCCTGTCGCCAGTCAAATCAGAAGGGGCAGCTGTTTCGAGTAGAGAGGGCCTTGGCCTAACCAAAAATTTTATAGGGATTTCTTGCTTCTTAACCATGTCTGTGACAAGCATTGCCTCCTGAAGATGCCCCATCCTCAATGGGGAACAGCCCCACCTGACCCAGCTGTACCTCATCCTTTCTCCAGAAGCCAATGGACAGGCTGTGATGAAGGCTCAGTTTCCTGGAGGAAACTGTGGCTCATTGGCAGCCTCTGCTGCGGAAAGGGAGGCTGATGCCAGGCACAGCCACAGGAGGTAATTGCTGTGCCTCTGGGCCTGAGCCCTGCTGAGACTTGAGCTGCCCTCTCTGCTGCTTGGCACTGGGGGCACAGCCCGGACAAGATGGGCACAGCCCAGAGGAATTGACCCGAGCAGGCTCAGGGCACTCGGATATTGAGCTGTCCTGCTGGGCTCCCTCCATGGGAGACACGTCCCGAAACCTGGGAGCGGCTGCACGGGGTGCCCATGGTGGGGAAAGGGCAGAGGGGAAGAGCAAGGCTCCAGTGGGTCCTGAGAGGGCCTGGTCATGTGCCCTTGGGATGGGGAAGGGGTCCCAAGGCAAAGAGGGATGGAGAGATAGAAGAAGGTGGGAAAGGCAGGAGAAAGGGCAGGAGAGTCAGACTGACAGGGGGACAGCTGTGGCACTGCCTGATGCACTTTTCCCCGGGGCTTTAGCAAGAGTTGCAGCTGTGGGTATGAGAGCCCACAGGGCCCTGGGCTGCTTCAACTGCCCCACCAAGGGTGTCGCACAGGGCATGGAAAGAGGGTGCAGAGTGACCAGGAGCCTGCCCAGAGCTCCCCAGGCCCCTGTGCAGCTTTGGCCATGTCCATTGACATCTGGCTCCCACAGCCTTACCCGACCCCCTTGCAGTGCTCATTTCCCAGAGGCAGACAGGGATCCCAGCATGCCCTGAAAAATGTTCTCATCTCTGCTCTGTTCTAGATGAGCTTGCTAGGAAGATTTCTCCATTGGATTGGCTGAATAAAGTTTTGAAGCCTTTGGAACCTTCTGCAGGTATGTTCTCACTCTCCCACTAAGGAATAATTGTTGACAACCTGGCAGGAACCTGGTTACAGAAGCTTCTGTGGCTGTTGTGTTACAGATGTGTCTGCAGGGAGGACATTTCCTGTTCCTTTGCTGGTTCCTTCACCAAAGCCAGGCTTCCATCCCAGGGGTGAGTAGTGTGTCCCTGCTGACCCCACAGGCTGAGACCTTCTTCTGTGGGATCCATTCATAGGAAATGGAACCACTTTCTTTTAAGGTCCTCTGAGAGGGAAGAACAAAGCCACAGAGCACAAGAAAGCGCATGAGCCAAATAACATGGTGACGGAACTGCACAAAGGGAATGGTGAGAGCATTTCCCTCAGCCTTGTCCTGGTGCTCAGCAGCCGGGGGCTTTGGCTGCACATCTGGACACGCCGTGCCCGGAACAGCAGGAAGGGACCCATGGCAGCCTCGCTGCCCTGCTGGTGCATCCACGCCCTGCAGGGCTGTTTGCCAGCCTGGCCTGGCTGCAGCTTCTCCCCAGCCTCTGCAGGAAGGCATTGGGCATCAGCTGCCACGCAGCCCAAACTGCACCATGGATCCCCTGCATTTTCCCGGTGTCTGAGCACATCCTGAGGTGTGGCTGCTTGGCAGAGGGAGGGCCATAGGAAGCCCCAAAGGCCTGTGGGGATCAGGATTTTCCTGATTCTTATCCATCTTGTGGACAAGTATTGCCTTCTGAATAGGCAACCACCTGGATGAGCAAAGATTCCATATGATCCCACCAAGCCTCTTCCTTTCTCAAGGGATGGACAGAGAGGCTCTATGGAAGGGGGCATTTCCTGCAGGAAGGAGGCTGATGCCAGGCACAGCCACAGGAGGTAATTGCTGTGCCTCTGGGCCTGAGCCCTGCTGAGGCTTCAGCTGCCCTCTCTGCTGCTTGGCACTGCAGGCACAGCCCACACAAGATGGGCACAGCCCAGAGGCATTGTCCCGAGCAGTCTCAGGGCACTCGCGTACTGAGCTGTCCTGCTGGGCTCCCTCTGTGGGAGACACGTCCCGAAACCTGGGAGTGGCTGCACGGGTTGCCCACGGTGGGGAAAGGGCAGAGGGGGAGAGCAAGGCTCCAGTGTGTCCTGAGAGGGCTTGGCCATGTGCCCGTGGGCTGTGGGAGCTGTTCCATGGGCAGGTGGGCAAGCAGGAGGGAGGGATGGAGGTTGGGAGCGACAGCTGTGGCACTGCAGATTTCCCCAAGCATTTAGTGAGGCTTTTCTGTGTGGGAGGGAGAGAGCCCCAGGGCCCCGGGCTGCTGCAGCTGCCCCTCCAGGCATGTTGCACAGGACCTGCAAAGAACGTGGAGAGTGTCCAGGAGGCACAGGCTCCCACAGCCTTACCCCGCCCCCTTGCAGTGCCCAATTCCCCAAGGGAGAAGGGGATCCCAGCACACCATGGAAATGGTTCTGTAGCATCTGTGCTCCCTTCTCGACTGGCATGTGACTTGGATTAGTTGGAAATGCTGGTGAATGGTACTTTGAAGACCTTGCCAGATGTTGAAGGCAAGTTCTCAATGTACCTTTCCTGACAGAATAATCGGTGGCAGTGTGGCAAGGGCTTACTCATGAGCCAGTTCCCTTAAACTTCACTGAAGGTTGATCAGTTCTGGAAACCTTACCCTGCTCCCTTCTGGAGCCCTGAGGGTTCCCACAGGATCGCTGTCAGTGGGAGGAAGGAGTATTTATCTGTCCATCCTCCTCCTGTGTGCAATGCCACTGTGTCCTTCTGTGTGCTCTCTGCAGCCACAGAGCAGAGCAGAGAGGGAAGGGGCTGGGCCCAGGGCTGTGCCCCAGGGCTGAACCTTTCTCAGCTCCTTTGCTGCCCCCAGTGAGCCTGAGCTGCTCCTGCTGCCACTGCCAAGCCCTGGCCCTGCCTGGGGCTGGGTTTGGAGCTGCTGGCAGCTCCAGGGAGTCCTTTCTGCCCCAACTACCCCGCATGGGGCTCCTTCCATCCCAGTGTGGGGCCACTGCAGGCACGAGGTTCCCCTGGCCCTGCTCCTGAGTGGAAGGCAGAGCTGAGGGAGTGCCTTGGATGGCACCAATCACCCAGGTGCCCTCACTGCCACTCGGGCCTGAAGGAGAATCTTCAGCAGTGCCATTGGAGCTGTTGTGTCCTGCCTTTCTTTGCAGCTGAGCCTGTTGGTAAAGGTGATCTGGCTTCGCAGCCCACGTTCAGGATTGAACCTCTGGGAGACGGTGAGGGTAGGTCAAGGCCTTTCCCCTGGGAGAGCTGCCAGCTGAGAGCCGAAAGCTCGGTCAGGGGGGCATCACGGCAGGGGCCAGAACAGAGCCATGTACGTGTGTGGCCTCGCCCTGCACGATCCACTCACAACTTCTGCTCAGCACTGGCAGATGTTTGGAGGAGGGTGGGCCGTGGGCCAGCTGAAAAAGCCTAGATGATTTGTTGATTTTACCCGATTTTGCACAAGCATGACGTCCTGAACATGCCATCAAAGTAATGGATAACTGTTCCATCTGTTAAGGTGTACTTTTTATTTCTCAAGTGATGGGCCAAAAGGCAGGACAGAAGGAGGTGTTTCCCCAAAGAAGCAGAGGCCGATTGGCAGCCCCTGCTGCAGGAAGGAAGGCCAAGCCAAACACAGGCATGGGCATGGGCACAGGCTCAGAAGATAATTGCTGTAACTGCTGGGCTCAGCAGGGCTGGGTGGCTGCAGCTCTTCCACTGGAGCCTGCCCTTGCACGGCCTAACCGCAGCCAAAGCTGGAGGTGCCTCTTGAGGCCTTGAGGCCTCTGGAGCTCATTCAGAGCCCCGGGGAAAAGGGGACTCGTGCACCAACCTCCCTCCCGCTGCAGCTGCTCTGGAGCTGGCCCTGAGTGCCCAGAGGCCCAAGGCACAGGAGCAGCCCCAAGCGGGAGCCCTGCCGCGAGCCCAGGGCCAGAGCCAGCCTTGGCTACCGACTGGGCAGGGGCTGCACTGGGTCCTGACAGGGCCTGACTCTGTGCCCTGGGGCTGGGGGAGCTGTCAAGGGGCAGGGAGGGCCAGGGCTGGCAGTGGCTGCTCAGGGATGGCTTTGGCCCCTGTCCCTCCAAGCAGTGACTGCCCAAGCAGCTGCGCCGCCCCTGGGCTCTCCTCCCGGCCTGCTGGGCTTTGTTGGGTGGCACAGCCTGTGCCAAGGGGCAGCAAGGTGCCTGCAGGCCCCAGCTCTGGGGGAAACGGAGAACGTCCTGCCCGCATCCACCGTGCTGCCAGCTCAGCAGTGCAGCACAGCACGGGCTGACGCTCCCCATTGCTCCCACAGGTGCAGCTGGAACCACAGCACATGTTCCTGATGCCCAGAAGGGCCTTGGAAGGGGTTTCTGTCAGGGAACAGGCTTCTGGCTAGGGTTCCTGGCAGGCCTGCTTGTCTTGGAGCTGATCTTCATCTATTGCTCTGTCCAAATTTGGACTTGCTGGAAGAGAAAAGGGTGAGTGTTTAGTTCACCTTTCCCTCAAACAGCTTCTTTTGAAAGTCTGCTGTACATAGGAAACATTCCCAGTGAGGCTGCAGTGTAGGTGTGGCCAGTCCATGATTGTCCAAAGAACCCTGCTGAGGGTTCTGCTGCTGCCCAGAGCTTTCATTGGCCTCCTCATTGCTGGGCCTTGTCCTGGGGGGCCCGCTGGGGCTGCAGCCAGTGCTGGCTCCCACTGAGACTGCCTGGCCAAGAGCAGCCCCAGGGCCACAGGGCAGAGGCAAAGCACGGTGGGGAGGAGAAAGAGCAGGGACGAGATTGCCCTTGAAAGGCAGAGACGCTCTGGGGCCCACTCCTGGCCAGGGAGCCTGCCCAGAGCTGTGCCCTGCTGGCCGGGGCCTTGAGGGGCAGCTGTGCAGCTGGGCCAGGCTGTGCCAGCAGCTCCAGCTGTGCTGGGGAGCCTTGCCAGCTCTGGGCCCGGCTGTGCAGGAGGGTCCCTGTGTGCCACTGGCAGCTGGGGCCTCAGCCACCTCTTCTTTCCACAGTTCCACCTCTGGACAAGAGTTTTAAGACAGTGGCTGCACCTCACACCAAAACAGCAGGAGCAGCTCCTCCAGCAGTAAGAAGGTCCTGGGCAGCCCTGTCAAGAGTTTTGAGCTGAAGACTCCAGAACAGCAATCAACAATGAAATCTCCTATTCGCCTGGAGATCGCACTGCCACCTCCTCTCCCTATGTGTATCCCCAGGCTACTTGCATTTCTTTTTGATCCTCCTCTGTCCTGTCCCAACTCCTTCTATAGACCCCAGCAGCAGCCCAGCACCCTCCAGCCCCTCCTGAGACCAACATGTCCCTTCCTCTGCCCTGAGCCCCCTGGGCCTGCCCTCTAAACAGCAATGAAGTTAACCCTGCTCTCTGCCAGGCTAGGTGATGGCCCTTTCTTTTGTTGCACTAAAGGGAAGGTTCCGTCACCCCAGTGTTTGGGTGGCAGCAGCAGCACAGCCCGGCCGGCAGCAGCACTGGCTGAGCTCCATGGCCAGGAGCAGCCGTGGATGCCCACGGTGTGGGCAGGCAGGAGCCAGGCAGGGGCTGCTGTGACCAGCGGCGGGGTCCCGAGGGCTGGGGGAGCCCAGGGGGCAGGCAGCAGCATGGGGCTCCTGAGAAAAAGCAACCCCATTTGCTTAATTTTTCACTTTTAAATATTAGAAATTTGTAGAAATATTTCAAAATAATTTTTCTGTAGAGAGACACTCCCAAAGATTTCTTCCCAATTCCTATAGTAGTTTAAGATTTTTCTAAGTAGTTTTAGAATCCAAAAAATGACCTCATTTTGTCTTCACTTTGCATTTTTAGAAATATTTAGAAATATCTCTTGTATAGAGAAATCCCCGTATGTTTCATTACTTTTTCCACAACACATCTGTGTTTTTGAAAGTAGTTTTAGAGGTCTGGAAAATATTTTCCCCTCATACAATAAAAATAAAATTGCATTTCAGTGGTAAATAATCTTTATTCTAGGAAGAAGTAAGACCCCTTCACCCAGCCAGCCTGCTGCAGAGGCTCTATTCCCGCAGGAGCTTTGTACCTGGTCACAACCAACATACATAAAACCTTTTCCCAGATATTTCCTGGGATTTTTGACAAGCTCCCCTCTTAGTCTTCTCAGACAAACTTTGAGCACAGAGGGAATCTCTTCAAGTTGCCATCTTAGTTTGCTTCTGGTGGAACTTCCTCAGTTCTAGAGCAGGGCCTTCTCTCAGCTTCCTGCTGGCCCCGGGCTCTCCTCCCAGCCTGCTGGGCTTGGTTGGGTGGCACAGCCTGTGACGTTGCTCCCATGTGTGACTGAGTGCACAGCTTAAGCAGAACCTATCCATCCTCTCTGCAAAAACATTTATCACTGAAAGACACCAGGTTTCTGAAATAATTTGGGGAAAGTCTTGGTCATGAAGCTTCCCCAACAAAGGTGGGCCTTTCCAGGTGATATCAGCACATCTTTCAGGGTGGGGAGGTGCCTTAGTGTGCAGAGAACTGTCTCCCAACCCACTGGGCCTGAGGGGCATTTACTCTACCACAATGCCAAGGTTTCGGCTGCAGCAGGAGGAGGGGCTGTGCTGAGTGAGAAGCTGAATCAGCAGCTTCAGAGTGCTCAGAAAGTCCTCACAAATAGGTCCCTGTCAGTGGGGATGTGATCATTCCTCTTGGGTTCAGGTGCAAACCGGGCATTTTGAATAATATTTGCAGCCTGTACTGGCTCCCTCAGGCCTTACACAGTCCAAGGCAGCAAAGGAAACTTGGAAAAAAGCATTATTTCCATAAAAGTTGTGTTGGGAAAGCAGGAGATAGCAAAGCACTGCTGAAAGCACACAGCGTATATGATGTAAATTATTCTTCGTTGATATACTGCAACATATTGTTCTAATGGTGGGAGGAAAAAGAAATAATGATCAGTTATCTCATTGATAATGTTCATTTTCTCTTCCAGTATTGCCAGCGGGCTGAGTTAATTTTTAAGCATGACAGTTGGGCTTTAATATCTCAGCTGTAGATTCCAGTCACAGCAGTCTAGTTTAATAATTGGGTTTCTTTCTCCCTCATTTTGACTACAGCATACTTATAGCAAATATCAAAATTCATCATAGCACAAAAACAACCCATTTGAAACCTCACCAAAAATGGCAGCACAATAGAGCTGAACTTAGCATTTAGTGGAGAATTCAGAACAGTTTCTTGGAAAACAAGGAACAGATTCTCTGATAATTCAAAAGCCACTATGTGAACGTGGACACTCAGTGAAAGCCAAGAGGGCTTCAGGTGAGCCAAGGCAGTGTTGAATAGGCTGCTGTCACTAAAAAAGCGCATTCAAACTTCAGAGGAAATTCCCTCTGAAAATGCAAATTCATATGTGGTTCTTTAGCTATAGGTAGTTCAGCCAAGCCATGGCAGTTTACCAGCACTGGCAGAAAGTTGGTTTAACACTGCATCATCAAAACTGTTCTGGAGACTTCACAGTCTGCCTTGGAATGGCTGTAGGAGTCAAGTGGACACAGCTTCTGCTGTGAGGATCTTAAAATCCTCCTTACTGCTCTTCCAGACTCTTTAAAGACAAGGTTTATCTTCCAGCATGAGCACAGCTCTGCATAAGCTCATTGACCCCAAAACCTATAGGCATCAAGGCACCCAGCAGAAATCCTGCACATTCCCACCATGCCAGAGAGAAATGGGGCTTATTCTAGGACTGACAAATAGGCAAAATTTTGAGGGGTGAAAGTGGAATGAAAGTAGAAAACTTGAGAAAAGCCTGGTGTTTATAGTTTTGGGAGAAAGGGCAGCAGGACTGTAAGCTGCGTGCTCACCATCTTCTCCTCCAGGTGCACACAGGGATGGAGCAGCCCCAGTGAGTGGTTTCAGGCATTGAAACCACTGTAGACTTGGAATCAATTCACAAGTGAAAATAAAGACAGAAGAATCACAGAACCCCAGACTGGTTTGGCCTGGAGGGACCTCAAAGCCCACCCAGTGCCACCCCTGCCATGGCAGGGACACCTCCCACTGTCCCAGGCTGCTCTAAGCCCCAGTGTCCAGCCTGGCCTTGGGCACTGCCAGGGATCCAGGGGCAGCCACAGCTGCTCTGGGCACCCTGTGCCAGGGCCTGCCCACCCTCACAGGGAGGAATTTCTTCTTAACATCCGACCAAGTACCTGGTTACAGGCACCAGGAACTGTCTCACTCTGCAGCAGGCTGCAGTCAATGTCTGCTGAAATATGACGCACAGAATCCACCACAGGTTCCTCCTGCACACATTGCCTGCACTCCTCTCAGGACACAGCTCTCAAAACCAGTCCCAGAGTGCTCCTGCTGCCCAGGAGGAGATGGGAAAGGGCTGAGCCCTGGCTACAGCCTTGGCAAGAGCTCAGCAAGAGCCATCGGTGTCACCGCAGCCTGAGATACAGAACAGGGAGAGAATTTCTATTTGCCCTTTGAAGCTGAGAAGGGACCAGTTTGTGTCTGAACAGCATTCCTTCACGCCTCCCCATATTATCTAAAAGTAGGAGACTTAGCAATTAAGCAACCCTCAGATGAATAATTGAGGAAAGCTAAAGACTGGAAAGATACCAAAGGCTTCCCTCACAGGACTGCAGAGTGATGCATTGCTTTGCAACTGCAGATGAACCAGGCCACAACCAACCTCATCCTCTGGCCACTATCTAAGAGCCAGGAGGAAAAGACTGGAAGCAAGAAAACACCAGCCTACTACAAGTTTTGCCCTGAAACTCCATTGGCACAGGAGCCCCAGGCTTTCCTGCATGAAGCTTCGTGATTCCCCAATGCTGTTACAGCCACGCTCAGCTGCTGCACAGCCCATGCATCGTTCACTTGAGCAGCCTGAGCCTGGGAACACCAGAGAGTATTATCAGAGCACAGGGAATGCTGCTGTAATTGTTGGTTTGCAATGTTATGTGGATAAATGACCATCCAGGGAAAGAAACATGGTGTATGCACCGCTAATCTACTTAGAATTTGTTGTAAATTAATCATATTGAATATTAAAACTATTCCCTATTCTCATGTTAAAATAACTCCTCAGTATTTTCATCTGATCTTACCAAAAATGATGAAGGTGGACCTTGCTGTCCATCTCTCCCATTCTTACCTCTTGCACTGCCAGGAAAGTGCTAAATAGATGAATTGCCAGCTCCCTGCAGCAGAGAGCTGATCTTCTGGGCCCTGTGACACACAGATGAGGAAGTCAAACCACAGAGGTCTTTGGAGGCTAAAATCCTGTGTCTCTGTGGTGCTCACAGCAGCTGGTGCCAGACAAGAGGTGAGCAGCTGCACAGGTGACCCGAGGGCTGTGGGGAGTTGGAAATCCCACATATTTTGTTCATGTGTCAAATCTGGGCTCTGTTTCCTGTGCTCACCCCATAAACTCCATAGGTGAACTCACTAAAAATGGCATCCCAGAGATCCCTGCAGACCAGCTAAGTGCAGATACCAGGTCAAAGACTGGACTCACTTACCTTGGAGATCTTTTCCAGCTTTTGTGATGCCTGACTCTATAAACTGAAGCTGGTGTTTTGCTCATATGGCATTTTTGTCATAGCTTCCGAATCAATCCCTTCAGAACATCAGCTGAACAAGTATTGCTCTCCAGGCAGCTTCTCACACAGTAGAGGGATGGGCAATAGAAAGCACACAATGTTTTTTACAAAGGTGTATTTGTTCTTTTCTAGGACAATTTTGGAATCAAGTGCTGTAGCACAAACATGTTTTTTCAGGTTTACAATAGTCTCTCACCTTTACTGGTTCTGTAAAGCAAATTGGGTGCTGAATACCACTCACACATGAATTAGTGGCCAGCTGGCCAAAGCTTCTCTTTCTTGTCCCCAGCCCAGCTTTAGCCATGACTCTGCACACTCAGAAATCACAGGGCAATGGAAGACTTGTCCTCTTAACAGCAGTAATGCAAGATGACTGCAGATGAAATTTTACATTCTAATTAATACTTGGTCCCCAGTGATGCTCATGAGTGTCCTGGCTGTTCAGAGGTGTCCCACCTCCCTCAAACACAACTGTACCAGCCAGGACATCTCATTTCATGGTCTGTGGCAGCAGAAACGCACTGCTACAAGGCTCTGAGGCCAGTGGGCCGCACTACAGAGCAGATAATCTCCAGCAGGGGTTGGAGGAAGAGTTCTGCTTTGAGCTCACCTGAAGATGATCAATAGCTGCACCCACCAAATTTGTTTTGTTGTTGCCCATCAGAACTAAGGAGAAGAATTTCTCAGGAGCTCCTGCCAACCATTGCCGTGAGCTATTTGAACTCATGTCCTTGTCCCTTTCCCAGGTCTGCTGTGTGAGGAGCCACCTCCACAGTGCTGTCAGACACCCTGGGGCCACCAGCCCTCGCTGGAAGGGTTCCAGCCAGGTACTGCCAGCTCTGCATGTGCTGGGGATGTCACCTCCTGCACACACACCTCGTAAACGCCCTATAAACCCCCGGCACTGGAGTGGTGCGGGTGCATTACTGTCAAGTTATGTCACTGCTTCCATAATGAAATTATTTCAGTGGGTTGTAAGTCATCTATAAAACTCTCTTTGGGCTAAAACTTGGCATGTGCACATATGCAAACACACTCACACAGCCTGATTTCTGGGAAAGGGTGAGACTGTGCATTACTCCTGAATTCTGCACAGGGGCAGAGGGTATTCTCACGGGGAGAAGCTGCACAGCACCCGCGAGGCCAGTGGGGGAAGGCAGAGACTGCTGGAAATGGGACGGCCACAAACCCACCCATCACTGCCATTGCAGCCTCCTTTCCATCCCCCAGCTCCGGGAAAGGGGGACGGCATCTTGTCTGCTCTTGGGGACGGTGAGTGGAGGGTTGCATGTTTTCCCAGCTCTGTCTGAAACTCGAAGGGTACAGGGACACTTCAGAGTCCTCCTGCATAGGCTGCTTCAAAGGAGGAGTCCTTGGAAGCTCACCGGCACTAAACCCATCCTTTAAACAAGCTTTGCTTTGCAACAGTTTGGATACTCCTTGACTGTTACTGCAAACTGCAGAGGGAAAACATGTGTGCAGTGCCAGGACTGTCCTGGGATGTTGTGTTGTTTCTGTAGAAGTTGGACTTTTCTGTTCTCCCTATCATGTAATGGTTCTGCCCTGGTTATCTTCTTCCCTTGTTCTGCCAGTTATCCCAACTCCTTCCCAGTTGCCTTGGAGACTAATGTATCCTTTCTCAAATCCCTCCCCGGTGCCCTGTCCGTCACTCGGCGCTCCCACCCTTCTCTCCAGAAACTTCCAGCCAGAGCGTTGAGTGATTGGTTCAGGGACCAGGGCCCCACCCTCAAGTTATCCCCATTGGGGTTCTCCCTAAGTCAATCTTTTGTATCCTGCTCCCCTCTAAAACTCTATTTGCCAGAGGGTCGACTCCTCCCCTGTCTCCCTCCCTCCTTAGAAGCTGTTGCAAGCATCTCCCCCCTCCCTGTCCGGCTGTCGGTTCCCCTGGGACCCAGTGAACCTGGATTCCCCACAGCTGGAGAGCGCTCTCTTTTTTCTACTGGCTGCAGCCATAAGCCGTGCCACGTCCCACCGCAAGGTGTGGCTGCTGTCACAGCACAGGGCGTTTGCCTCAGGCGCTGTCCCAAGCCACGGAGATGGGGACAGTGCTGCCCTGCTGCTAGGGGTGCTGGATAGCTGGCCGGGCCGTCCGAGAAGGACAATCCTTGCCCAGCCTGACCGCTTCATTGGGACATGGCTGCTGTTAAAGAGTGTAAATCCCACTGCTCACAGAGGTTCCTCCTGCAGGGCCCTGCGAGCTTGGCACTGTCACAGTAAGAAGAAATCTGCCGCTGGAAGCTGCATCCAACAGTGCCTGCACAGTTAGTGGGAAGAGGGGAGGGATTTTTAAGAAGCATAAAGTAAAGGGGAGCATAGAGAAAAAGGGAGCCTCCTGCTGTCTCTTGAAATCTCCCCCAGCCTGAACAAGCTCTCTTTGGGGCTAGAGACTCCCAGAAGCAGAATGGGGCAGTGCCTGCTGTAAACACAGCATCCTTGTGATGTCTGCAGCTGCAGGTGTTTGTACACTTGATCTTTTGTGATAAACAGTAAGGACATTTCCTTCATACTTACTTTGCAAATCTTCTAGGAAACACACCAAACTCCAGGCAGTCATTTGCTGTGATGTTTTGTTCCCTGAATAACACAAAACTCCACCTTTATGTCAGTGTTCCTCTGGTTTGCTGGGTCAAAATCCACGACTGGCCTGAGGGAGATGAGTCACTTGCCCGGGTGCTTCCACTCCTGCTCCAGCCCTGAGATGGTCCACATATAGAAAGAAGAAATATAGGGAAAGAAGGATAACAATATATTATCGTGTAATCAGGTGATAAAAAAAGGGGAGTGTAATTGAAAGTAAGGGTATATTTCTTTAATTTCATGCAACTATATTTAGTGGTATCAGTGGTTTGAGCATTGCTGCACGTCCTCCCAACTAGAAATTATCTGGTTTCACCTAGTGGACTCAGGAGAATGTAACAGCCCCATCTTTTCAGGGAGGAGGCAGCAGTAGGACCACAGTGATTGTTTCACACAGTAGACCTGAGCACACAGTTTGCTCCAGCTCGGAGCATGGGCTCATCCCAGCCTAAGAACTCCTGAAGGCTAAATTATTAGAAATAGCATTCCCACAGGGTCTATGATGGCTATCATGAGATAATCATCACACATCTGGATTTTTAAGACACAGAGCATTGTCTGGTGCTTTCCAGTCCCTGGTGACATGACCTAATAGCAACACGTGCCTGGAGCTGCGCTAGTGCAGCACTCTGTGCTGGGGGAAGGAGGCACTGCTGGGCTGGGAGAGCACACAATTGGCAGCCCAGGGCTGTGATTTACACAAAGCTGTTTGTGTCTTGTAAATAGATTTCTTTTCCTTCAGTGGTAGGGAGCCAGGAGATGCATTGGTCAGCAGCAGAACAGAGAACATCTTGGCGCAGAACCAGGAGCAGAGGAAGGACAAACCTTCCAGCACAGGGTACTCCCATGGCTTTTGAAATGAAGAGCTGCAGCAAATGTGGAAGGGTAAATAAGGCCAGGAAATCTTTTCTCTATGAATGAACTCCCTGCTATTTATGATGCAGAGTTTCCAGGGATGTTGCTTTGGAGCTGGGCTCCTGCTGGGCAAATGATTCTTCCCAAACTGAGGTGGGTGCCATGTTGTCATTCCCTGGCTCTTCCTGTCCCTGTCTGGCTGCTCCTCAAAGCTCTGGCTTCAGCCCAATCTTCTGCCTTCTGAGCAGCAAGGTTTAAATGGTCCTTATCATTCAAATGACTTTACTTCAAATTGAAATGATTTGAATATTTTAACAACTGATTAAATCAGCTCTCTCTGATCTAATGGTGTTGGTGTCTGGGAACAGTGCAGCCAGGACTGAGATGCTCAGTACAGGCTGCAAAACCTGCTGGAAAAGCACAACAGTATTTAGGTTGTTTATGACATTTTCCTCCCATTTCCTCATGCTGTTCCTGCACCTGTACTGGGTGGGCGAGGCCATGCATGCCCTTTGAGCAGAGATGAACTTTTGGGGTCAGCTGCCTAATGGCCAGGAGGTGCCAAACTGTTTGGGTCACTGGTGTCCTCTGCCTGCCCTGCAATTCATTGCCACCATTTCTCTCACCTCTTATTTCTTCTCCCTGGTACCTCTGCCACTACTTCAGCTTATCAAACCTTTTTATCTTTTTTTCCTCCCCTCTGGAAGTTGCCGGATCTTCTCTTCTCTTCCCAAGGAAGTGATGTGGGCTCATTTTCCTTCTCCAGTCTTCACACCTGGTTTGTTCCTTCCATGTGCTGGAAGATGCATTGGCACATGGATGTGGAGAAAACATCAGAGAGTGAACCAAGTCATGTACACCAAGAGAGATTAGATTATGTTATCACTGGGTTGTTTAGAATCATGGAATCAGAGAATCCTTAAAGTTGGGAAAGACCTTCACAAAAATCAATTCCAACCATCAAGCACCACCATCACTATGTTCACCACTAAACCACATCCCAAGTCCCGCATCAACATGTCTTCTGAGGGATGGTGATTCTACCAGCGCCCTGGGCAAGCTGTTCCAATGCTTTACAACCTTTTCCAAGAAGAAATGTTCTCTAATTTCTAATCTAAACCTCTCCTGGTGCAAGTTGAGACCTTTTCCTTTTGTCCTGTCCCTGTTCCCATGGGAGCAGAGCCCCACCTGGCTCCACCCTCCTGTCAGGGACTTGTGGAAAGCCACGAGGCTCCCCCTGAGCCTCCTTTTCTCCAGGCTGAAACCTGGAGAAACTCCAACCCACAGTTTCAGTTGATTCAGAGGAACCAACAGATCTGTTTTAGGTACTGGTAAATGATGCTGGCTGTTCTTAGTAGTAAAAACCAGAAAACAAATGAGATATGCCCAGCAGCTCAGTGTGGTGAGTTGTGTTAGGAAAGAGCCCACTCCAGACTCCAATGGCACAAGCATCAACACCAGATTCTGCCTGGGATAACCTCTGTGAATTCCTCCCTCAACTTATGCAGCTGAAATAATAACTGATCCACATGAACCAAATCTTCACAGTGGGTACGTTTCTTCCCTACTGTTTCCAAAAAAAATAAAACATAAACAGTGAGAAAATATCTCATCTCTACTAATGAGTGGCAGCATGAGAACTCAGCAATATGTTAAGAGAAAATCTCCCTGGTACACTGAATTACATTTTCCTGGAGTGAAGCAAGAACCCTTGTGATTGAAAAACTCCCTTTCCAGACTCAGACATTGTTTTTATAAAGTATTAAAAAAAAGTATAATGTTCCAAAACTCAGCCAGGAAAGCAGCTGCAATAATTCTTCCATAATGCCTCTGAAGTTAGGCTACGCTTAGCCTGAATATTTTCAATCTGGAGTGTATGTATACACAATATTGCTAACATATCCCTGCAGTAGATGTGTGCAGTGTGTGCTGCAGTGCCCAGCTGCTGGCTCTGTCACCCCAGAAACTGCTGCTCCATCCCCACGGGCTGCAGGTCCCCATGGGCAGGGCTGGGGCGTGGGGGCTGCTCCCCTGCACGGCCTGCCATGGATCCCTTCCCGCTGTTCCGGGCACGGCGTGTAGCCAGAGCCCTCGGCTGCTGAGCCCCAGGACAAGGCTGAGGGAATGCACCCACCATTCCCTTTGAGCAGTTCTCTCACGATGTGCTTCAGGATGTATTTTGGCTCATGGCTTTTGTGGTGTCCTGTGGCTTTGTTTTTTCCGCTCAGAGAACCTTAACAGAAAGTAGTTCTGTTGCAGTTGGGCATTTGTCTTGGTGCAGGAAAGACTCAAGACCCTCAATATGAGTGTTCAGCAAGCTCCGCTTATTGAAAAGAGCATTAGATACTTGTACAGCAAGTAATAAGCTTAAGAATATTCTGTAAGCCAAGCGATCTTTTGGTTAAACTATACCATCAACTCTTCCGCATTCCTTTGGGCCTACATTCCCTACTTCCCACATCTCTCTGTCCACTTGTTATCATACCCAGCTAGGCCCAAGGACACTCTATCTTGCAGGTGCAAGACTTGGAATTAGCCACAGCCTTGTACTTTTCCAGTCTCTAGTCAGCTAAAATCCCAACATTTTCCCCGTTTTCTTTTGGAACATGCAAAGTTTTGTGGGCAAACTGTGTCACACTCTTTGCAATACAAGATTAGGCAATTCTAATAACTATTACATTACAAGCAGTATTCTCAGCTAGCAAGGTTTCTCTCTTACAAGGGATCTAAGCCAGGGAGACAAACCAAAAAGGCTATCACTATTTATAGGATATGCTATATGACGGATACAAAAAGGATTCTATGCTGCTACAAGGCTCAAACAAAACTCTGGTGTGCCAATACAACCTACAAAAATAAGCTAAAGGAGCAACATGTGCGCAGTTACCAAAATGGATTGTCTGGTAAGTTTGCTTTCAATTCTCAGACAGCAGATATACTTCAAACAGGAATGCTTGAAGCACTCACAAATGCTTCGGAGTGTCTCTTCTAACTAGAGTTTCTGTGATGTTCACGACAACACTCTGCACACAAGTCATAAAATAAACGTCTGGCATAATCTATCTAACATCACTTACACTTAATAGCACTTAAACTTAAAACACTTTAACTTAAAATATTTAAACTTAACAGAATATAACATCACTTAAACTTTACTTAAACTTAACAGAAATTAAATTCAACAGAACTTTAACTTAGCAGAACTTAAGTTTAACAGACCTTAACCTTAACAAAACTTAACCTTAACAGAACCTAAACAGATTTTCAAATCAACAGAACTTACATGTAAAATCAATTAAATTTAACAGAACTTAACCTTAACAGAACTCAACTGACTTTAAATTCTACATAACTTAAACCCAATATAATTTAAATGTAGCAGAATCTAACTTCACTTAATAACACTTAAACTTAACAGAAATGAAACTTAAAAACATTTAACTTTAACAGTATTTAACATTTAATGACACTTAATAGACAACTTAAACTACTTAGCAACGGATAGAACTTACTATAGAAGTAGAATAGAATATAGAATTTACTATAACTTACTTGCAGGCTTAACTCTAAAATACTAAGCTAAAACAACCTTCTTTGTGTGTTTGCTTCAGCATTTTTACACTTGAATGCGCCTAAACATAAGGAGTTTGTTCAAGGTATACCTGTGGAAAAATTCTTTTGAATCCAGTGCTTGCTCCTGCGTCCACCACATCCAGGCAAAGCCCAAAGAATACAAAAAGCACACCTACTACATCTCACTTATACAATCACTTTAACACATCTTTAACATTTTTAAATTTTTGAAAATACAGTTTTAGAGTTTGATGTTCCACCGACTGAGTTATCTGGGCTTCTGATGTTTAAAGTCTATGGTAATACCGGTGATTCTAAGGCAGCATAATGGATGCTAAACCAAATCGGCCGAAATTTGGCCCAGCGCATTCACCATGCTGATTTCTCTTTCACAGTCTCTGCCAGGAAGAACAAAAAAGGTCTTTTTAATCTAGATGAGGAGCATCTTGAAAGCAATGCTCTTCGGTGTCGCTTATTTATTATCACTGGTTTCTTAATTGCAGTAGGGATTTTTTCTTTTGTTTTTCTTTTTTTTTTTTTTTTTTTTTTTTTTTTGTTGACAAGAGTCACATTTATTACGGCTATTAGGTCTACAACTGAAGCTTCCGCGGGGCAGAGGTGGGAAAGTAGCAGCGTTTGGAAGGCCCTGGGATCAGGCCGCAGCTGCTCGTGTCGCTGTGATGCGGTGGGTTAATGGAGCTGCTGCCGGATGCATTTCGGCAGCACGAGTCGCGGCCCCGCGGCGGGGGCCCCCACCACCGCACTGCGCCCTCTTTGCGCCGTCGCCGCTGCCGCTTCAGGCTGCCAGCAGGGCACAGCGGGCCCCGCCACGGGCTGCCCGCCCACCGCTCAGTTCCACGCACCCAGCCTGGCCGGTGCGCACCGCACCGCACCGCAGGCACAGCACCGCCCGCCTCGCTCGGGCTCCAAGGCTGTTCGTATCATTGCTGGCTGAGCGCCAGCCGGCCGCACTGAGTTTTGCGTGCCAGAGACACTGTCCGTGGCGGCACCGGCTGAGCCGCGCAGCTATGTCTGGAGTCTGTTAAGGTGCAGTTTGTTTAGATTGCCAAATCGAAACTAAGGCCCCTGCCGGCCGTGGGGTGGAGGGAGAAGTGCTTGCGCTGGAAAAGCGCTCTGGTCCTGCGCCGCTTGTGTTGGAGCGGGCGAACCCCCCGCGCTGGGCTTCTTGTTTCCCGAGACTTGCCGGCAGGCTGACTCACTGCGTGCGCCGCACGCAGCGCTGCACCTCAGGCGGCGCGGGTCGCTCCCCCCGTGGCGGCTCCGCTTCCCCTGCGGCTGCCTCCGTTACCGCCTCTGCAGTGCAGCATCTCAGGCGAGCCGCCTGGCGTAGCTGCTCCCCATGGCGCAGCGCCCATGCCGAGTTCGGAGTGGCTCAGCCCCACAGGCGCCCCGAGCCGCGGCTGCTCCCGCCATCGCTGCAGGGTCGCTGGCCCACTGTGCGTATACTTGCAGTCCCAGAACCACAACGCACATTTTTGCAAGTCTATATGCAGCAATCTCGAGAATTCTCTTCCCAAGTCGACAGTCTATAGTCCCCGCTTTTCTAAAAAGCACTTAAAAATGATTATATGCCGCTTTTCCCTGTATTACCTTTTAACTTGTCATTCATTCAGCGCGCTGCAGCCTTTCCAGGATATCTACGGCATTCAGTCAGCTGGACTCTCCTGTGAGGTCGCCAGGGCACTGCAGCTCGCCCTTTGTCCTTTATCCAGGACTCCCATATGGGGTCGCCTGAAGGCAGGGCCTGCTTTTTGTGCCTCCCAGGCTGCGTCAGGACTGACACCCAAATACTGCACCGACCGTGGCTCGCAGGCCCAAATCTTCTGTAAAGTCCATAGGGTCTGTAAGGTCTGTAGAGTCCATAGGGTCGCTGTTCGGGCGTCATTGTTGCAGAATGAGGCTCTAAAGTTCAAACTTCCTTTAGGTCCCTGTTCGGGCAGCCATTTGTTGCAGAATGAGGCCTTTGTCGAGGATGAGCCATTTGTCGGTGAGGGGAGACTCGGACACTCAATATGAGTGATAAGCAAGTTCTGTTTATTGAAGAGAGCATCAGAAACTTATACAGCAAATAATAAGCTTATGAATATTCTGTAAGCCAAGCGATCTATTGGTTAAACTATACCATCAACTCTTCCTCATTCCTTTGGGCCTACATTCTCTATTTCCCACATCTCTCTGTCCACTTGTTATCATACCCAGCTAGGCCCAAGGACACGCTATCTTGAAGATGCAAAACTCAAACTCGCTGTGTTCGGTACTTTCCCAGCTCCTGGTCGGCTAACAAGCGAATGTCTACATGACCTCTGTCATGTAGCCATTTCTCCACATTAACCCTTAGGGGAAAATTGAAAATATACACTCCACACTCAGTTAGAAGTATCCTAAGCCAAAAGGCTGAGAAATGGCTCACTGATTCCTGTATGTTAAATATGAAGCCATCTTAATAGATAATGATTTAGAGGTAATTGTGAGTAACCAACTCAACCCTGCCCAGTTTTTGTATGGAGAAACAGATGAGGAACCAATACATAACTACCTAGAGGTTATAAACTATCAAACTAAAGTAAGAGGGGACCTAACAGATTAACCACTCCAAGGTGGAAAACGATTGTACATCAATGGATCTTCATGGGTAATAAAGGGGCACAGGATATTGGGGTACGCTATAGTGCATGAAGGGTTTGTAGTCATAGAAAAGAGAAAGTTACCTTGCAACTGGTTAGCCCAAAGTGTGAGTTGTATGCCCTAAAACGAGCTCTGGAAATATTAGCACAGAAAAAGGGAACAATATATCCAGATTGAAAATAAGCTTTTGGAATAGTGCATGCCTTTGGAAAATTTTGGGAAGAGAGGGGACTATTCAATTCAAGGGGAAAGGGACTGATTCACAAAAAAATTCTTTTAGAAGAGTTAGAAACCTTACAATTACCAGAGAAAGTAGCAGTGGTGTATGTTAAAGGGGTGTATAAAAAAGAGGCAACTGAGGAGGAGGAGTGAGGGAACAATTAGGCTGATCTAGAGGCTAAAAATGCAATTGAATCAGAGACAAAAAAAACTAATTATAGTATTAACACCCAAGAGAGAAATGCAAAAAGTCCCTGTATTCAGTGGGACAGAAGAGGAAGAACTCCTTAAAAGAGGACCAAGAAATATAAAAAAGAGAAGTGGAGATTACCAGATGGGAGGCAAATGTTTAATAAACTCCTGGCCAGGACAATGCTAGAAGGTATACATGGAACAACACATTCGGGTACACAAGCACTAAGTGATCAATTTCTAAGGGATTAGGACTGCATAGGAATTTTCAGAATAGCTAAGCAAGTAACTGAGTGGTTTGTGGTATGTCAAAGAGTGAATAAGAAAATCATGAGGAAAACACCCAGAGGAGGGCGAGAACTACCCTTACAGCCCTTCTAACACATCCGAGTAGACTTTACTGAGCTTCTCCACATACAATGGTGGAAGTTTTTGCCAGTGATGGCAGATCATGTGACTCACTGGGTAGAGGTGGTACCCACTGTGAAAGCCAATGTCAATGTTGTAAGTAAAACAAGTCTATAATCAATCATTCCTTGACATGGGATGGCAAACAGGATTGATTCAGAAAAGGGAACTCATTTCACATCAAAAATATTGCAGAAAGTTGTTCAGGCCCTGGGAGTAAAATAGGAATTACACACTCCATGGCATCCACAGAGTTCCAGTTGGGTGGAAAGAATGAATCAAACTCTTAAAAGAGCTCTAGTTAAGATAATGATTGAAACCCAAATGCCATGTCATGGATAAAATGTCTCCCTTTGGCCTTATTAAGAATTAGAACCCAACCCCAGTCAGATCTAGGGATGTCACCCTATGAAATGATGTTTGGGTTACCCTTCCTGACCTCACCCCAGAAGGTTGCCACCTATGAGGAAGGGGAAGCCAATGCCAAGAAATAAGTTATGTCTATAGCACAAACCTTAGAAGAGCTAAGACATAAAGGGGCAATTCCTCAAACTGCCACCCTGGATTTAAGAATCATTAATATTAATCCCAAGGATTGAGTGATGATTAAGTCATGGAGAGATCAGCCTCCAACTCCTCAGTGGGAAGGTCCCTTTCAGGTACTGCTCACCACTGAATCGGCCGTGCCAACTGCAGAGTGGGGATGGACCCATGCTAACAGAGTCAAAGGCCCAGTAGAAGAACCCAAAGAGTGGACTGTAACATCCAGGCCGGGTGAAACAAGATTGACTCTCAAGCAGAGACTGAGACAACCAGAAAAACACCAAGACGCCCAAAAAGTAGAGACAAGCTAACACCAACCAGCTCGAGAACTGTCTTCCTGTTTTAATGGGTGAGAATTAGCAGCATCTGTTGAGGGGAAGTACACAAAGGACTGTAAAAGGTAATGGGACAGCTTCTTTAAGAAAATAAGACAAAGGAAGGAGGGCAAGACTGGGTTGGCCCCTTTGTTTGCTACCAAGAAGGCTCCATAGCCCTGCTGCCAGTAGGAACCATTGTAGGCATGGTAAGGTAGGGACAAAAGGCCATACTGGACCTCTATCATTCCTCAGTTGTCTTTTAATTCAAGAGGGACTGGAGGGCAGGAACAAGTTGGCCTCTGTACTCACCCCTAAGATACACCAACTGTGGGTAGCAGCCACATAGGCACGGTAGATGGGAGTCAAAGCCATACTGGACATCTGGGATGCCCTTTTGTCCATTCCAAATAAGTGTGTCTAAGGAAAACCTGAGATTTTTTTTCTCCTGTTCCCACTATCCTTGCCCACATCAACAGATGCTGGTATGACTCATTCAAGAGACAGAGAAAGTTTTTATTTAATTGTTCAAGCAAAATGACTTAGAGAAAAAGTAAAGGGGGGCTTGTTATAGATGAGTAATCCTATGGTTGATTCACACAATTAAGGGGTGAATATTAAATATATGTTAAGAGAAGGTTTGTAGATGTATAGTTATCCTTCCCCTCCCCCTTTCATTGTTATAACAGGATTGCCTCAGTATTCAGGGCATTTGGGAGGGTTGGCGTGTTACTATGGCAGCACCTGACCTCCAATCAAGGTGTAAGACAGTGATCTCCATCACTGGACAGTGAAGAAGGAGTGGATTGACAAGATTTTGTGAGGGGCTGGAGGTATAAAAGACAGAACATCCATTTTGGAGATAAGCACATGGTGACTGAATCCTTTGCTCCTGGTGTTGTATTCATTTCGTTATTCAGTCTTCTGTTCTATTTTGATAAGGACTTAATAAAGCATTTAAATTTTTGAAAGTGAAAATTGTTTCTTGCATGGGGTTGGGGAATGTGAGGCAAGGTTGTCCAGACTGGGTCAGCTATCAAGGTAAAACTTCTCTGACCTGGCCAGACCTCCTTAGGAGAGACCCTGGATCAATAGCAATCACAGAATGCTGTAACCACCTCTTGTATAATAAGAACAGCAGTAAAGAACACCCTTTAAGATAGGATTACATATTTCTTAGAAGCTCATTGAAATATTTCTCCATTACTGTAAAAGGAAATATTCCTAATGAACTGCTCCAGACCAGAGGGAAATCAAGGCAGAGCCGTGGTTTGTCAGACTTGCTTGATCCTAATGAGCCCTGTGGTGCATTTGGAGCTGAGACCTGTAAGTTCAGGCTTAGGGGGAATAGCAGAAACCTTTCCAGGAGTCAAAGTCAGAAGAAAACAACAAAGTGTCTGAAAGCATGAATCGGTCTCCCTGAAGTCCCCAACTCAAGTTTCTCATGGACTCCTTGAAGGAGAGAATTGGACGCCAGGATTGCACAAAAACCTCTCAGAGATTCAGAGTGGAAAGGAAATTCCAAAGTACTATAAAAACCTTGAGTATCTCAAAGCATTAATGAGCCCTACTGAATGTCAGTACAAAGCTCTCAAGGGACTCATTGAAGCATAAAATTGGGGCCATGATTGCACAAAACTCTCACAGAGTCTGTATGAAAAGGGCAACACCAAATACCTTAAAATAACTGAAGTACCTTGAATCATTAATGAGCCCACTAAGTGTCATTACTGCCAAAGGCTCTCAAGGGACTAATTAAAGCACGTAATTGGAGGCTGTGACTGCACAATCTTTTTCATAAAGTATATATCAAACGGGAAACACCAAGTACCCTAAAAAACAGAAGTACCCTGAAGTATTAATGAGCCCCACTGAGTGTTGTTACTGACAAAGCCTCTCCAGGGACTAATTAAAGCAGATAATTGGAGGGCGTGATTGCACAAACCTCTCAGAGACTCCAAGGCAAAAGCCAAACCCAAAGTCCTTTGAAAAACCTGCAGTCCCTGCAGGGAACATTAAGGAGCCCCCAGGGCCATTCCTGGCCAAGGCTCCCCAGGGACTCCTTCCAGCAAATCCTTGAGGCCACTGGGATGTGGGCTAGGGGGGGATGCTGAGGGCAGGACAAGGGGCTGACAGTGCCCAGCCTGGCTGGGGCTGTACCAGGAGGCCCCAGGGCCTCAGGACAAGGTGTCTCCTCCCAGCCCTTGGTGGCACAGACTCTGCTGTGCCCCAGGGCACCAAGGCTTGGCTTCTCTTTGTCCCCTCCTGTCATCACTGCCTCCAGTTCTCTGCTCTGCCTGGGGCCTTAGGACATTTTCTCAGTTGTGTCTCTCAGTGGGACCCATTAAATGTCCAAGAAACTTTGGAGTTGGATTCTGACTTGGAGTTCTGGAGAGGTTTCTTCAGCTCCCTCTCAGGGACTGATGTTCAGGGCCTGAGCACAAAGCCCCAGAGGCTCATTAAAGTCCTTGTGCTGTGTCTGTGCTGCTGAGCTGGGCTGGGCTCCTGGCACAGAGGCAGCTCCTGGTAACCAAGAAGAGCTTCAAAAGCACATTTCTCTTGATGAGCAGCTCTTCTGCCAGCCCAGCAGGGCTGGGGCACTGCCTGCAGCCACCCCGGGCACAGCAGAGAGGCACAGAGAGCTTCAATCAGTCAGGGCTGGGAAGGTGCTGAGAAGTGCCTGGGGCAGAATCACTGCCAGCCCTTGGCACAGGAACCTCTGGCTGCAGGACAATGCAGCTGCAGCTCCTGGAGTGATCTCCTAAAGCTGGAACATCCCAATGCCTACAGATTCTGTGAGTACAATTTCTGGTGCAGGGGAGGTGAAATGCTCATGAAGGTCTTACATGCTGAGGGGTTCTGATCAGTCATAGAATATTTCCATGTCAAGGATTTTGATAAAATATAAGAAATTTCTTAAGACTTTGCATTCACTTTCCTACTATTGGAGAATGGCAGGGATGGGAGGTAAATAATAAAGGATGATTATAAATTTTGACAATTGCCTGTAATATCTGACCTGGTAAATTTAGTGATCAATATGTTCACAGGAGATCCCTAATGAGCTTTCTGCCCCTCTTCTGCCGATAGACAGCACCAGCATCACCTTTGCTGGACCCATCAGGCTCAGTCTGAGCTGTCCTTTCTCCAAGCTGCAAACAGAACCTGCCCCCAGCCAGTGCCCTGCAAACAGGCAGGGTTCTGTAGGGCCGAGGAGAGTGCACAGAGATTTGGGGTCTGTGAGTGCTAGCAGGGAGACATCAGGCACAGGGAAACACCTGCAGGAGGAAAATCTCCAGGAAACAGAGAGAAGATCAGGGAATGAGAGGAAACAAAACCCAGCAATGCTGTGGCAGGGAGAGGTTAGAGATGCCCACAGGATCCCCTCCAGTGCAGCCCCTCCCTTGAACAAGCCCCCTCCCTCCTGTCCCCCAGCCAAGCCTCTGCCCTCAGGGTCGGGACTCCAAGGCGTGCAGCCCCTCCTGTGCAGGCAGAGCTGCAGCAGAGCCGTGGGGCAGCTCTGCAGCCCCGGGCCCAGTTCCCTCTGCAGAGCACAGGGCTGGGAGCAGCTGCCCGGCACTGGGGGCCCTGGCAGGGGGCACAGCTGGCTCAGGGTGATGCTGTCCCCAGTGCCCGGCTCTGGGCAATGCTGTCAGTGCAGGCAGGGAAGGAGCTGCATCTCCCTTCATCCAATGCCATCATAAGGACACTTTGAAGTCTCCCTGAGACTTCTTTCCAAGCTGGGAGCTTCGGAGCTTCAATCCAGAATGCAAACCGCTCCTAGAGCACCTCTGAGTTATAAGATTGGTGGGGAAAGGCAGAGGTGTTCTGACACTGAAAAGGCTGCTGGGTTTGTGAAATGATCAAGGTGACTCCTTGGCTACAAATGTGGAGCTGGGCTGTGGTGGATCCATCTGCTCTCAGCAGGACCTGGTGACATTTTAGGGGAAGCACGGGAAGGTAATCACCCTCCACCTGGAAAAGTTTAAAGCCCAAAGAAACTCAGGTGAGAATGAATGACCCTCTCCCCTAGTTTCCACTCATCACTTTGCCTCCCAGAACTTGCTCTGTTCTCCCTGCGTGGAGTAGAAATGCAGAGGGTTTCTGATATCCAAGAACATAAGGAGAGATATGGGGGAGCTTATAAAGAAAACCTCAGTACTCAAAAATCAAAGCTTGTGTCTCTGTTTTCCAGGGCAGGGTATATGGGAAATGGCTGTGGTTTTGATTACAACTATCTCCCCTAACTCTTCACTATCTATTCCTCCATGAACAGGTCCCCATGCCCAGCCCCAGCAAATGTTGAACAGCAGCTCCATTAGGCATTTCCTCCTGCTGGCACTGGCAGACACGCAGCAGCTGCAGCTCCTGCACTT
The DNA here is from genome assembly GCF_047830755.1 of Zonotrichia albicollis. Lineage (NCBI taxonomy): Eukaryota > Metazoa > Chordata > Aves > Passeriformes > Passerellidae > Zonotrichia > Zonotrichia albicollis. Next base: position 1,037,133 of record NC_133827.1, on the reverse strand, counting down.
CTGCCTCTTGCTGGGCATCTCCCTGGCTGCCCTCCTGGGCAACGGTCTCATCATCAGCGCCGTAGCCTGCGGCCACCACCTGCACACGCCCATGTTCTTCTTCCTGCTCAACCTGGCCCTCACTGACCTGGGCTCCATCTGCACCACTGTCCCCAAAGCCATGCACAATTCCCTCTGGGACACCAGGGACATCTCCTACTCAGGATGTGCTGCACAGCTCTTTTTCTTTCTCTTCTTTATTGCAGCAGAGTTTTCCCTCCTGACCATCATGAGCTACGACCGCTACATGTCCATCTGCAAACCCCTGCACTATGGGACCTTCCTGGGCAGCAGAGCTTGTGCCCACATGGCAGCAGCTGCCTGGGCCAGTGCCTTTCTCAATGCTCTACTGCACACAGCCAATACATTTTCCCTGCCCCTGTGCCATGGCAATGCCCTAGGCCTGTTCTTCTGTGAAATCCCCCAGATCCTCAAGCTCACCTGTTCACACTCAAATCTCAGGGAATTTGGGCTAGTTGTGTTTTCCATCTCTTTAGCATTTGGCTGTTTTTTGTTCGTTGTTTTCTCCTATGTGCAGATCTTCAGGGCTGTGCTGAGGATCCCCTCTGAGCAGGGACGGCACAAAGCCTTTTCCACCTGCCTCCCTCACCTGGCTGTGGTCTTTCTGTCTTTCTGTGTGTCAGTACTGGCATATTTACCTACCTGAATCCCCGCTCCATGTCCTCCCCATCCCTGGATCTGTCAGTTTCAGTTCTATACTCGGTGGTGCCTCCAGTCCTGAACCCCCTCATCTACAGCCTGAGGAACAAGGAGCTCAAGGCTGCAATGTGGACAGTGATGACTGGATGTTTTCAGAAACATTAAACTGCTGGCCAATTTCTGAAAATGACTTTTAATAAAACTCATCCTTGATACTTCTTGTTGGTTTGGTTGTGGAGTATTTTATCTCTTGTTTTATTTTTTCATATTATCTACAAAGAAATGTCATTGTTTGTGCAATTTCTCATTTTGTTTCTCTCCTCCTTCCCTGTGGCCACAGACTGTGTCAATGAGGGGCTGTGCTCCCGGTGACTTTAAAGGAACCAAAGGATCCCCCAGCAAAGTTTTCTGCAGAGATGCCCTTTTGTTGCCTTCTCTGGAGCTGCAGCAGCAATGTCTGTGTGCAGAGCTGGGGGCAGATCAGTGCTGGCCCAGCAGCTCTGCCCAGCAGCAGCAGCACTTGGTGTTGCCAGTGCTGCTGCCGTGGCCCTGCCCCGCTGCCCTGGTGGCCCTGGTGTTGCTGCAGGGCCTGAGTGCTCTCGGGGCCGGGCACAGCCCTGGGGGTGGCAGTGCCGGGGCTGCAGCAGGGACAGGCCAAGTAATATAATTAATTTGTTATATAAATAATTTGAAATATAAATAATCTTTGATAGTTCTTTTGGCTTTGTTCTTTTTTCCCCCTGTGTTTTGGTTTTTCAGTATTGTCCATAAAATAAAATAATTGGTTTCCCATTTCTCATTTTGTTTTCCTCTGCCTTCCCTGGAGCCATTGACTGTGTCAATGAGGAGCTGCAGTGATGGTGGCTTTAATAGAACTAAAGGATATCCCAGCAGAGTTTTCTGCAGAGATGCCCTTTTGTTGCCTTCTCTGCAGCTGCAGCAGCAATGTCTGTGTGCAGAGCTGGGGGCAGGTCAGTGTTGAGTACAGCAGCTCTGCTTCTGCTGGCCACTCTATTCCTGATCCAGACCAGGAGCTATTGGTCTTCTTGCCCACCTGGGCACACTGCTGGCTGCTGTCCAGCCTGCTTTCCATCAGCCCCTGCAGGTCTCTTTCTGCCTGGCTGCTGTCCAGTCACTCTGTCCTCAGCCTGTAGTGCTGAAGGGGTTGTTGTGGCCAAAGTGCAGGACCCAGCACTTGGACTTGTTAAACCTCACCTTGTTGAATTTGGGCCCTGGATCCAGTCTGTCCAGGGCCCTGTGCAGGGCCCTCTTATGCTCCCAAAGATCAACACTCACATCCAGCTTGGTGTCATCTGCAAAAATATACTTGGTTCCTCGGGGCTCATCAGTATCAAAATGGCCTCTTGATTACACCAGAGGCCCTGTACTGTCACACTGGTCTCCTTTGTTCCATGGGGCCCCAAAATGTGAATATGGACTCCTTTGTTCCATGGGGCCCCAAAATGTGACAGTAGAATCCTTGGTTCTGTGGGGCTTCACAGTGTCACAATGTTCTCGTTGGTGCTGCAGTTCCACAGTGGCCCCTTGGTTCCATGGGGCCCCAGAATGTCACAATGGCCCCATGGTGACATGAGGTCCCACACTGTCACAACTCTCTCTGTGGTTCCACAAGTCCCTTCAATGTCACAATGGACTCCTTGTTTCCATGAGGCCCAGCAGTGTCACAACGTTCTTCCAGATTCCTTGAGGCTCCATCATGTCACAGTGGTCCCTTGGTTACGCAGGATCCTGCAGTGTCACAATGTCCCCTTGGTTCCATGAGGCCCCGCAGTGTCAGAATGGCCCCTTGGTTCTGCTGGGCTTTGGAGTCCCCCAATGGTCTCCTTTGTTTTGCAGTGCCAAAATGGTGAAACCCCTTGGTTACACAAGGCCCTGCAGTGTCACAGTGGCCTCTGTGGTTCCAAGAGGACCCAGAGTGTCACGATGCACTGCCTGGTACCATCTGACCCCACAGCACCACATGGGACCCCTGGTTCTGGGGGGCTGCAGTGTCACCATGGTCCCCTTGGTTCCATGAGTCCCGGCAGTGTCACAATGGCCCAGAGTATCCCAATCATCCCAGAATGACAGAATGAACTAGGCTGGAAAAGACCTTTGGGATCATCAAGTCCAACCAATGCCCTAATACTGCCTGGTCACCCAGACCATGCCACTAAGTGCCACTGGAGAGTGACAGGGACTCTGCCACCTCCCCCCTGTCCAGCCCATTCCAATGCCCACTCACCCTTTCTGTGAAGAACCTCTTCCTGTTGTCCAGTCTAACCCTCCCCTGGTGCAGCTTAAGGCTGTGTCTTCTTGTGCTGCCCTCCAGCAGATCCACACTCACACCCAGCTTGGTGCCATCTGCAATTTGTGAATGGTGGACTCGATCCCCTCCCCCAGATCATCAGTGAAGATATTAAACAGGACTGGGCCCAGCACAGATCCCTGGGGGACACCACCAGTGCCTGGACACCAGCTGGGTGCAGCACCATCCCCACCACTCTCTGGGCCCAGCCTCCAGCCAGGTCTTAAATCTCCCAGTGAGGAGGGAACCTGCCCAAGCCGTGGCCTGCAGCTTTTCCAGGGAATGCTGACAGAGACAGTGTCAAAGGCTTTGCTGAAGTCCAGGCACACAACATCCACAGTCTTTCCCACATTCACAGGGGGGTCACCTGTAGGCTTAAGATATCGCGTTATCTGGGAGATCTCACGATATTACGCCTAACACCTCTCCCTTCACCGTTGCCCTGCAGTTACCTCCTGTTATAAATAACCCCTGTTGGCAGTTAATAAACACCATTTCACTATCCACCACATTGGTGTCAGCGTGTGTCTTGGTCTGTGTGGCAGGGGTGCTGCGACAGAGCCGTGCTCAACCTAGGACACCACACCATAGACCCTGTAGTGGCGGCAACAGTCACCTGGTCATAAAGGAGACCAGGTTGGTCAGGCAGGACCTGTCACCCCTAAATCCACACTGGCTGGCCCTGATCCTTCAGCCATCCTGTGGGTGTCCTGTGATGGCACTTAAGGTGATCTGTTCCATAACCTTGCCAGGTACCCAGGTCAGGCTGACAGGCCTGGAGTTGCCCAGCTCCTCCTTCCAGCCCTTCTTGGGGATGGGCTCACCTGGACTGGCACCTCCAGTCCTCTGGGACCTCCCTGCTGAGCCAGCACTGATGGTAAATGATGGAGAGCAGCCTGGGGAGCTCATCCACACCTCCCTCATCCCCCTGGGGTGGATCCCATCTGATCCCATACACTTGTGAGCATCTGAGTGTCTCAGCAGGTCACCAGCTGCTTCCTCCGTGATTCCAGGGGGCTGTTTTGCTCCCTGTGCCCATCTACCAGCTCAGGAGAACACTTGTTCTGAGGACAACCTGTTCTAATATTGAACATTGAGACAGACAAGATGTTAAACAGTTCAGCCTTTTCTTTATTTACTCTATTCTCTACTCCATCCAATAAAGAGTAGAGGTTCCCTTTATCTGGTGTTTTGCTACTAATCTATTTATAGAAACATTTCCTATTATTTTCCACAGAAGTGGCCAGATTAAGCTCTACCTGAGCTTTCACCTCTTTCCTTTTCTTTCTGCATTACCTAACAACATCCTTAAACACTTTTTAGTTGCCTGTTTGTCTTTTCAAAATGATGCATCCACTTTTTTCCCTTAAGTTCTTACCAAAGACCATGGACAGCCAGGCCAGTCATTTTCCTCACTAGCTCATCTTTGGCCACACTGGGACAGGCTGCTCCTTCCCCCTTAAGATTACTTTCTTGAAATGTGTCCATCCTTCCTGGACTCCTTTGTTTTTACAGGCTGTTTCCCTTTAAAATATCAGTACCTGATTTGGTACTCCCCAAATCTGCATCCTAAATAGGCCAAATCTCCCTTCCTAATTAAAGTGCCGAAATTTTGTTGCTGCCCCTCCTTCTCTCACAGAACATGGAAAACTTTATTATTTCATGGTCACTGTGCCCCAGACAACCTCGGACCCCCACATCTGCCACCAGCCCTTCTCTGTTTGTGAACAGCAGGAGACAGAGCTTTCCTTGGCAGTGGGAGTGTTACCAAAAATTCAGTAAAACAGAGAACTCCTTAACACCAATGTAGCATAAAGAAGCAGCATTCAGGTGGATGCGTGGGGGATAGCTCTTCCCAAAGCCGTGCAGGCTGAGTGCAGGAAAGTTTCTGTTTATTTTCTGTATTTTGCACACATATCGTTGATTGTTCCTGACTAAACATACATATGGTAATCATTTCCCCAAAATCATTAACATATTTCCCCTCACCTTTTACATGTGTTCTTCTGTCCTGAGGGTCTCTCTGGTGGTCCCTGGTGGTTGTGGATCCCAGTGTTCCAGTGGGCCTGGCTGAGCTGGCAGGACACTGAGCCTGGTGAACTTCCAGTTCCCCTTCTCACTCAATGGGTATTGTGACATTTCCACAGGCCTGGGGTTTTGGAGAACAAGCTCCAGGTGTCAGCTCACCTGGTGGAGAGAATTTGCCATCTGGCAACATGAGGTCACAGAGTGGGCTGTGACATCACAGAGTGGGTTATGTGAGGTCATTGAGAAGCTATGACATGATAGCCTCTGTGACATCACAGAGCCAGCTGTGACATCACAGGGCAGAGGTCTGACATCATAGGGCAGACTATGATATCACAGAGTTGGCTGTGATGTCAGAGACCAGCTGTGTGACATTAGAGAATGGGCTGTGACCTCACAAAGCAGGCTGTGACAGCACAGAGAGGCTGTGTGACATCTCTGCAGGGCTGTCTCAGGTCACTGGGTTGGTCACTCTGCCCCAGCTCCCCCTCACAGTTTCTCCCAACAACTCCAATGCTGTCCATGCCCAGCAGGGTCCCTGTCCCCCGGGATCCTCCCGGCCCACCTGGAGCCACAGCCTCCACCAAAGGATGTTCCACAGGATCCATCCCAGAGCCTGACAGGGGACAAGGGGCCAGGGCTCTGTGACCAGGACATCAAGGACAGGGATTATCCAGGTCACTGTGGCCTGGGTTGGGTTCCCCAGAGCAGGAAAGATGTCTGGCAGCTGGAGCAGGGTCTGGGAAGGGCCTCCAAGGTGGGGCTGGAGCCCCTGGGCTGTGAGCAGAGGCTGAGGGAGCTGGGCTGGTCCTGCCTGGAGCAGGGAAGGCTGAGGGGCTCCTCATGCCAGCCTGGCAGTGCCAGCGAGGAGGGGATGGAGAACACAGAGCCAGGCTCTTCACAGGGGGCTGGGGGGAGACAAAAGCCAATGAGTGGGAGGGGAAAGAGGGGAGATCAGCCAGGGCATGAGCAGATGAAATGAGTCAGGCTGCTTTCAGCATTTCCTCACCACCAAGAGCAGCCTGACCTCCCTTCTCCATCCACCACTGATAGATTTGCAAATCAGGAATCATTTGAGCTGTTCTGTCCTCAGTCCAGGACAAGAATCCTGATACAAGAACTTAATTGTGTTTATATCTATCACCGAACCACATTAGTCAAAAATAATTTTAGTATGCAAATCAGTTGTGAACAGTGGACTCATCAGACATGCTGGGACATTGCACATAGCTCAGGGAAGAGTTTGTAATTTTGTAATTGCTATTTTAATGGTGTAATTTTTATTAAGTTATATCCTGTTCAACTGTGGTCTGTTGGCTAGGTCCAGTGTGGGCTGGAGGGAGCTCAGATTTGCATAAGGCTGCTCTGAGTGCCAGCCTTGGATGGAGAAAATGGTGGGGTGGGGGTAGGGACAGAGTCTGATTGATTGTCAGCCATGAAAGGTCTTGATTTTCATACCCAGTCAAACTGCATGAGGAGGTACTTGGATTCAATGTCAATTAGAGATTGCACATTTCAATGAATTACTAGTAAAAAAAAATTACAGGACCTAAAAAAATATTTTCTTGCTGTTTTTTTTTTTAAATTCAGGGTATTCACATTGAATTGGCTTCTGAAATCTGCCTAATTAACCACACATTTGATTTGAACACTTAAATCAAATTATTCCCAGAAGCTTAGCTTGTTTAGCTGTTCTGAATGTTAATGAGCCCTGGGGGCACTGAATTCCTGCACTGAAGAGCTGCAGGCTGAACAAGCCTCCGGAGCAGGAAAATCCAGCAGCAGCCTCCAAGGTGCTGAGGATGTCAGCAGCCCCCACTGAGGCCATCCCTGCCCAGAGACCATGGGGGAATGGGCAGACAAGGAGAGCGTCCCTGGGGCTGGGGCAGCACAACTCAGAGGCACCAGTGGCTGCAGCTGGGAAATGGAGTGTGGAATGTGGCTGGGAAAGCCCTGCCTGGGCTGGGCCAAGCAGGACACACAAGCCCTGACTTCCATCCAGTAGAAAACTCTGTTAAGGAGATATTTAAAAGGAATTGTTTCTGTAAAAACAATAGAAAGTTGTTTTTCAATGAAAAACAATGAATAATGAACAATGAAAAAAAATGAACAATTTTCAATGAAAATTGTTTTTCAAGAAACAATGAAAAATTGTTTCTTGAAAAACAATTGTTTCTGTATTCTGAATTGGACTTCCTGGATAAACACCAAAAAGCGATCCTCAGGAGCTCAAAACAACAGAACAGTCTTTACTGGTAACTTTAGAAGGTCAGAGAATTTTTGGCAAAAGATTTAATATGACATTCAATCAACACAGAACACTTCTTAAAGCACTGACTTGGCACATTCAACTTCACAAACTCTAAGCCATTTGAATTTTACATTACTCAAATTTGCAAAAGGACCAAAATAGAAGAAAAGTACAGAAAGAGAGAGAGGCAAAAATGATACAGAGGAGCATACACAGAGGTACCAATTCCTGGATTCCAGCAGTGTTTAGATGGAAATTCCAAGAGGAGGTAGGGTCAAGATGTGTGCTTGCCTTCAATACCCCTTGTTCTCCCTGGGCCCTTCCCCCAGGTGGGACTGTGGGTCATTTGGTCCCTCAGGAGCTGGGCTGGGGCTGCAGAGGTGGCTGTGGAGCATTGCCTGTGCTGTGCCAGGGACTGGCAGCCACTGCTGGGCTGGGATGGAGGCTCTGGGGGGACTGAGGTTCCAGGGCAGGGCAGGGCTGGGGTTCCAGGGCAGGGGAGGGCTGGACCTGCCCCTTCCTCCCCTATTGGAATAAGATCCCAATATTACCAGGTAGATTGTGCCTGGGCTCGTCTGACCCCTGCTCCTGTGCCAAAAGCGGCAACTGTGGTGTTTCACCTCAGAGACACTTTTGGCTGGCTGGATGGTGCAGCTGAGCGCCGAAAGAAGTCCAGGCTTGTAGAAACTCAGTTTGCCTCAGGTGGGAAGGCTTCAGGCTAAGGTGAGGAGGAAAAGGAGACAGATTCTGCCAGAGGGTTAATATCAAGAGTTTATTCCATGGTCACAGACATCTGAATCTTAGGTAACAGCTCCAACAGAATCCCGACCGCATGGCCTGAGTGACTTTTTAAGCTCCGGGGGGAGGGGGAAGGAAGGGACAGGTGAGCCACCAACCAGGTGGGAGGGGTAGGTTTTAAGGTGAGGTAAATAGGTATGATTCATGCTGATAAAAATTGAAACAGCAATCAATATTGATACAGTAACTAATATTTGAGAATAATAAAACAGTTAATAGTTAAAAGTTGTAATGCCAAAGAAGAGAGGGAAAGGAGGGGCTCCACTCACCCCCCCTTCCCAGCAGATGTTCTCAAGGACCACAGGAAAAAAGCTGAAGATACAGTTGATAAAAATGACCAAGAACCTGGTTGGGTCCAAGAAAATGCTAATTATAAACGACTTATTGCTTTGATATGTAGATGCAGTGATATGTTAGTCTTGGCTTACATTGTACTGGCTTGGTGCGCATGTGTAACCCAAAGGTGAATTAAAGGACAATGAAGAAGACTACAGGGCCTTCATCAGTGACGACCCCCAAAGACTTGTGCGACCACCAAACTGAGTGGTGGCGCATGTGTGGTAAAAGTGGTAATGAAGGCGAAGACAGAAAAGTGACGAACCGAAAATAGGAGAAGATGGCATTGACACATGGCATATAAGGGGTGACTTTCACTTGGCAAGCTTGTACGTGAAGTGGCAAGGGTCAAGAACCATGCACTCTGTACCCCGCGGTATTTTTTTTGCTTATGCGCTATTATTTCAACCAAATTATCCCTTATTTATATATTTTCTAAATTATTAAATTAAAATTGTTGCTTTCTTAAATATTGTTTGGTTTTTTTGATGGCATAATTGGGCAAACATAACACAGCGAACGATGACACCCAGACAGACCAATGACCTCTGGGCACAGGGGCATCTTTTTAACCAGACCAACCACAGGATGGCCTTGCTGGAGTGTTAAGACTGATTGACAGCCCAGCAGGGGGCAAGGGGGAAGGGGAAGAGAGATATTGCCACACCTGGGAAGGGGCTGGGAAGTTTAAAACAGGAAATTGCAGCACACTGCAACACTCCCCACATATGAAATGTCTTGAATCAAGAAACTCCTCCACTCTGTCACAATAGGGAATACTGGAGGTGAAATCCCAATTCTGGCCATGGGCACCTAGATAAGAAGAACAGTTCTTTTCCTTAGGAATGAAAGCCCTGGTTCTCAGTAAATTTCTGGTTTGATTGTTTGGATTCTGTTTCGTTTTGTTGTTGCTTTGTTTTCTTGTTGTGCCTGAAGTGTCCACTCAGGAGCAGACTGACTCTTGCCAAGGAACTTTGTGCTGCTGTCCCTTAATATTCAATCTGGTTTTTGCTGTTCCCTTGCTGGGGATTTTTTCAGCGCTCTCAAGGCCTCGTTGGTAGCAGGGTGAAGGAGCCCTGGTCCAGGCTCTGGCCCTGGGGGACACAGGGACGGTGCCGCGGGATCCCTGTCCCCCTGTGCCACCCCCAGGGCCCTGGCCCCCCGTCCCCGTGTCAGGCTCTGGGGTCGATCTCATGGAACATCCTCTGGGGGAGGCTGCGGGGCCGGGGGTGGGGGGACCCGGGGGGACAGGGGACCCCGCTGTGCACGAGCAGGGTTGGACTGCTCTGGGGGGAGCTGTGAGGGGGGCCGGGGCAGAGTGACCTCCCCAGTGACCTCACACAGCCCCTGTGATGTCACACTGCCCTGTGATGTCACACTGCCCCTGTGATGTCACACAGATCCTTGTGATGCAGCACTGCCTCGTGATGTCACACAGTCCCCGTGATGTCACACTGCCCCTGTGATGTCCCAGAGCCAACTCTGAGAAGTCACCCTATGATGTGATACAGCTGCTCTGTGACGTCACAGACGTCTCTGTGATGTCAGAAAGTCACTCTATGATTTTACAATCTCTACTGTGATGTCACAGCATGCTCTATGATGTTACACAGCCACCCAGTGTTGTCACAGGCCCACTCCCTGATGTCACAGAGCCACCTTCTATGATGGCAGGATCTGCTCTATGCCCTCACACCCTACTCTATGATGTCACAGCCAGCTCTGTGATGTAACAGCCCCCCTCCATGATGTCACAAAACCCTCTCTGTGATGTCATACTGACACTCTGTAAGGTCACAGCACATACTTTGACCTCACTGCATGCTCTATGATGTCATGCAGCCATGCCATGATCTCACAGCCTGTTCTGTCATGTCACACAGTCCCCTCTATGACGCTGTAGCTGCTCCGTGACCTCACACAACAAACTCTGTGATATCACAGCCCAATCTGTGACCTCACACAGCCCACTCTGTGCTGTCTCACAGCCCCTGGCTGACATCCCAGCTGCTCTGTGCCTCTATGACACAGCCACAGAGGTGCTGCTGTGACACAGCCCCCTCAGGGCCATGCCACAGCCCCTGCCAGTGCTGAGCCCCTGTGAGTTCTGTCTGTGCCCTGCTGGTGTCCCTGAGGGGCCCTGGCAGTGCCCCAGCCCTGCTGGGCTGTGCACAGGAGCTGCTCCTGGCCAGAGCTGTCTCTCTGCAGCGCTGCCCTTGCCAGGAGCTGCCTCTGGGCCAGGAGCCCGGCCCAGCTCAGCAGCACAGACACAGCACAGGGACTTTATTGAGCCTCTGGGGCTTTGGTGCTCTTTGCATCAGACTCAGTGCCTCAGAGTGTGTTTAAAAATTTCTCAAGAACTCAAAGTTTAATTGAAACACTGAATTTGCTTGAAGATTTAATGGGTCCCACCGAGGGACAGGACTGAGAAAATGTCCGCAGTTTACAGCCAGAGCAGAACCCTGATGAAGCAGAGCAGAAGCACTGATGACAGGCAGGGACAAACAAGGCAAAGGTGTCTCTGGTGCTGAGCACACCTGGATGTGTTTGAGGAATGCAAAGGGCCAAGGCCTGAGCCCCAGCCCCTGGCCAGGCAGATCCTGTCCCTCCCTCCTTGCTCAGGGCTCTTCCCGGGATGGGCACTGGCATGTGGGGATGTGCAATGCCAAGGGCAGGAGCATGGGGCGGCCTCTGCCAAGCTGCTGAGCAGGGACAAGGAGGCCATGAGGCCTCAGGCCTGCAAGGGTCACTTGTCCCCTCATGGCCTCAGGCCCAGGCCCAGCAGCCATGGCCAAAGTGCTGCCCAAGTTGGCTCTGGCAGGGCTGTCTTGCAGCTGCTGCCCATCCCTGTGCCCTGTGCAGCCCAGGCTGTCCCACGGTGTCCCTGCCCTGCGCCTCTGTCCCTGCAGGCTGTCGGCATCCCCCGGCTGCCCCACCTGGGGAGCAGGTGAAGGAGCAAAGGAAGGCTGGGCCCTTCCTTTGCTGACAGCTCTGCCTCCTGCCTGCCTCTGCCTGCCCACACAGAGCCTTGGGCTGCTCCAGGCTCCTGCTGGGGACGTGCTGCATGAGACAGAGTATCCATCCTGAACTAGGTGAAGTGTCTAGGAGAGGTGAAGGGTCTGTGGAGCTAAAGCTGAGGAGAGGCCGCATTCAGAGACAGCAAGGAGACAGAGAAAGAAAAACAGAAAACCGCGAGGTCAATCTGCCCCCGACCTAGGAACTCCTTCGATAAAGAAGAATTAGTGCTAAATGTCGCGTGGAATGAATATGTATGAACTTAATTTGAAACTGTATGCATATGCATTTCGAAGGGGGGATAAAAAGGGGACTCGGAGTCTCCAGGGGCACGCCTGCCCTTTTGGGGAGTCTTGCGTCCGGCGCGCGTCGTAATAAAGCATACCGGGCTTTACAACTTTTACAAGTTGTGAGGTTTCTTCTTTTCTCCGCAAAACATTTTGGCGAGCCAGGCAGGAGTTCTCTGTCCCCGCGGGGCAGGGGGGATAGACGGACCTCCATGGCGCGCCCCAGGATTTTTCCTGGTGGGGCTCCGCTTGTCTCAACTTGCCACCTGCGAGGACAGACAACGACCTGCTGGCCTGCGGAGGAGAATACGGTATGTATGGGGCCCCGGGGGGGGAGGAAGGAGAGAAAGGGAGTAAACCACCCAGAGACGTCTGGGTTCATGGGTTCAGCTGATAGAGCAGCTGTATTAGAGATGGGGTTCAGCTGATAGAGCAGCTGTATTAGAGGCCGGGTTCATCGTTCTGATAGAGCAGACCGCTAGCGGCTTTGGGGGTAAGCCGGGTGAACCCGTGTATGTGTGTATTGAGGATTCATAGTTCTGATGGAGCAGAACTGGTGAGCCCGTGTGTTTTGTTTGTGTGTGTGTGTATGATGTCCGGACACTCTGTTGCTGTATGGTTAATGTGTGTGGCCAGTGCACTGTGTTTGTGATCGTGCAGGTGATAAGTGTATGGTGTATAAAAGAGAGTAAATCTACAGTGCCCTACAGTGTGGGGATGGGTCAGTACTCCCCGTGTTTGAAGCAGCCGAGTGAGGCCAGAGGCGCCGGCTGCAGCAGGCTGCGGGGGCAGGGAGAGAAGTGCCCCACGGAGAAGCGAGTGGAGGAATGTCAGTGATGGTATTTATCATGTTTGAATGTAGTGATTTGTGTAGATTTGGTACATTTTAACCGTGAGTATGAGCTCAGAGAGTTCCTTTGCCTTGGATGTTTTGACTTGATCTCTAGACTGTGTGCTGGCATTTTGATTGTGTCCAGGAAAATTGATATGAGTAAATGCTGAATTATGGTATGCTGTGTTGTGTTGAGAAAAGTGAGCACTTTGAGAGATGTGCCCTTTCCCAGTGATTTTGTGTGGTGATTTTCTTCTGCTGCATTGTGGTAATTTGATTCTCAGATTGTATAGTGGTGTTTGTGGAGATTTTAAGATTTTGTTGCAACAAGAGTAGCATTTTACATAGGAGAACTATAGTACGGTGATTTATGTTTAACTTCGATAAAGTGAGTTAAAGGAATTCCAAGAATTCTCCCCCTCACAGTCATTCAAGCCTTGGCTCTAGTGAATTTGAGATAAGGCGGGGGGGGGGGGGTGCGTGTGTCTGTGTCTGCAGGTATATCAGAGTTTTGGCTGTGACTAGCACAGCCCTTTTGCAAAGCAGCAAAACAAGTGTAAGTAGACACAGTGCTTAATTAGATTGTGCAAGAAGAGAACTAGAAAAGACTGATATTTTGTAAAACAGAGTTTATATAGAAGAGGTGAATGAGATGAATTAGTTAATGAGACTTATGAGATTTATGAGACTTCAGTTGGTACAGCAGTAAGTCTTTACTGGAAACAATCTGCTGTAGGGATTTAAGGTTCTCTGTAACAAACCGAATAGCCTGCCTTTGTGAGCAATTTCGGGGAGCCTTTGGTACATCAAGAGGCTGGCACGCTGTGTGAGGTGACAGTGGCAGCGCCCTGGGCACAGGGACAGCTCTGGCTGCCCCGTCTCCCCAGGGAACACAGGAATGGCCTGTGGGCAAAAGCTGGATGTGCAAGTATTATTGCAGTGCGGTGTTTATGAGAGACACTGGTATTGCTGTTTTGCTGTTCCAGTAAGTGTCAGGGTACACGCCCCGAGTGTAAATTAAAGGTTTCTGGTCAAGTGGATTCAGAACCTAAGGTCTTAGAGCTTGTGTGTGGGAATCACATCTGATACCTGCCACCTGGAGCTGTGTGTATAGGAGGAAAACTGAGAAACTACTGTGAAGGTCTGTAAAAAGGTTCAAATGGAAGCGAGATAGGGCAAGGAGAAATAAATAATGAGAACTGACCAGAGCAAACAGGTTCCTAAATTAGCCCCTTTTGGGAGGGGCTCGCTGGGAGGAGGTTGCCAGTAAGAGCAGCTCAGAAAGTAAAACGATTTATAGTGCTTCATTGTTGTTAGTACTGTTTTATAATAGGAAGATAAATGGGATAGTTTTTGTATGCTGAAATGTCTTTTGTCTTAAGAAATCACCCAGAATGACAAAGAGACTGTGAGATCGGACTGCTCTCTGGTCTTGGCCCCTGAAAAGGAAAACAAGGCAAAGAGAAAGCAAATCAAACATGTTGTTCAGCATGCAGCATAAGATAGCAACGTATGAAATCAGGCAAGGATTATCACGCTGAAATGCGAAGCAATCACAGTTCGCAAAATGAGTACATATGATTTGTAAAGGCTTCCTCCCAAGGTAAGGGAGGAGGGGTAAAGGTAACCTTCCCAAAAGGGAAGAATTTTTGTCAGCACAAGGGTTATGTGTTCAGTTTTAAATAAAGCTTTAGTACCTGTGGAGAATGTTTATGTTGTAGTGTGGGGAATGAACAACTGGCCAGTCTGAAAAGGCATAGTTTTGCAAACCTTTAAAGTAACATGTGTACTATGTGTACCTAAAAGCTTTTGTACAATTCGCTCAATTTGATAAACATTCTCAAATGAGAAAGGTTACTCTGGAGGCAAATAATATAAAGATGTTAGGCTTAATATTAACAGACACTGAAATTAAGAAAGACATTAGTAAGGAGATATTAGAATAAGTAAATAAGTGTTTTCAAGGGTATGGGCCTCTGCTGCACCAGGGAGAGTGAAAGATGCTCCCCCATCAAGCTTAATGAAAGAACACAACCAGTGAGAACTGAGTAGTACCCTCAAAAGGAAGGTAAGGAAGGAATCAGTCCAATAACTGGTAGTACTGGATTAAGGGCTGTCAATAAGATAACACAGAATTTGTACCCTGTGGTAGCAAATCCATAGACCTTACTAACCTTGTTTAACACCTGAGCTAACCTGGTTCACTGTTTTAAGCCTAAGAGATGCCTTCTTTTGCCTCCCTTACCACGAAGCCAGCCAGAACATTTTGCATTCAAACACAAGCTCACGTAGTCCATGTGCCTGGAGGCTTCAAAATTCTCCACTCCGAGTGGAGAACAGCTTGCAAAGACCCAGAGTCCCAGGAAGCTCCACAAGAGGAAAGGAGGCTGTTGCAGTACATAGATGATCTTCTAGTAGCCACTCGGACGAGGGAAGCGAGAGAAGCCTGGACGGTAAGCCTTTTGAATTTCCTAGGACTCCAAGGACGCAGAGTCTCAAAGAAAAAGGCACAGGTAGTGAAACAGAAGGTAATCTCCAGACCCCTCTATGCTCTTATTGCCAATGGGAACTGAGATCTCCAGTGGACAAGAGACACCACACGGGCCTTTCGCCAGCTAGAGAGTCCCCTCATGTCGGCTCCAGCTTTGAAACTTCCAGATGTAAGTAAAGCATTCTTTCTATTTTTCCATGCAAGGAATTGCTCTGGGAATATTGGCTCAAGACTTGGGTCCATACCGGAGGGCAGTTGCTTACCTCTCTAAGCAACTAGATGCAACAGCCAAAGGATGGCCAGGTTGCCTCAGAGCTGTAGCAGCAGTTGTGCTGAACATTCAAGAGGCACACAAGTTTATCCTGGGACAAAAATGACTGTGCTAGTGTCCCACACAGTGTCTGCAGTACTGGAAGTAAAGGGTGGCCACTGGCTTTTCACCAGAGAGGTTTCTGAAATACCAGGCCATCATGGTAGAGCAAGATGATGGAGAGATAGTGGTGACTAATATTGTCAACCCAGCTTCTTTTCTCAGTGGAATCAAGGAGAAGCAGTACACCATGATTGCCTAGAGACCACTGAAGCTACCTACTCCAGCCGCCCAGACTTAAAGGACACTCCTCCGGACGATGCAGAGACCTGGTTCACTGACAAGAAAGTGACATTGCAAAGTTCACAGTGACTACCTGCAGAGAGGTAATAGAGTATGGACCCTTACCAACAGGTACCTCTGCACAGGATGCTGAGATAAATGCATGGACCCATGCCTTAGAAACAGCAAAAGGCATTCAGAGTTGTGCATGCACATGGAGCCATCTGGAAGGAGAGGGGACTGCAGACCTCACAGGGAAAGAAGAGACAATCCGGCTGCTGGAAGTAGTTCAGCTACCTGAAAAACCATATTAAGGCACACCAGAGAGTGAGCTTAAAATTGGAGGAAAGAAATGAGCTGGCGGATGGAGAGGCAAAGAAAGCAGCAAAGGGTGAGGTACAGATTTTCCTCGAAGGTAAGCCACAATACAATACTACTAATCAAAAGAGACGTACAATTGCAAGGGGTGGGCTACCATTGAAAGAGAGCTAGTAATCCCTTCCCATTTTTGTGGTTACTAGTGAAGGAAGGGCACTAGAAAACACACTAGGGCCTAATTACTTAAAGCCTTTTATAGACTGTGGCTCCTTTCTCAAAATGACCAAGGCTGCGAGTGATACAGAGTGCACTGGAATGAAGTGTTGACTTTGAAGTAGTAATTCCCACAGGCTTTCTAGAACACACATCTGATTGAAAGGACTGTTGTATCATTGTCAGGAATCTATATGCCACTATCACTCAGGTGAGCTGATAATGTGATCCTTGCCTCCAGACTAACCTCAAAATACCCCCGGGCCAAAACTTGGTCAGACTGGGAGAGGCCATGGGCCTGTATAGCAGTGGCAAATCAACTTTTCAGAACTCCCAAGGAAAGGGGGGTATCAGTATTTACTGGTATTAATAGATACATTTTCAGGGTGGCCAGAAACATTCCCCACCAGAACTGTCAAAGCTCAAGAGGTGACCAGATCATTTTTACAAGAAATAATACCACGCTTCAGAGTTCCAGCCACAATATCCTCAGATAAAGAATCACCTTTCATTTCCAAAATAGTGCAACAGATTAGTAGCCATCTGGGCATAGATTAAAAACTTCACACCCCATACCACCCCCAATCAAGCGGCCAGGGGGAGAGAACGAATCATTTGATTAAGCAGCAAATCATAAGACTGGGGCAAGAAGATCTTCCACTAGCACTATTGCAAATTCAAACTAAACCTTTTGAGCTAAAGGAATGCTGAATCCTTTTGGAATGCCTTATAGAAGACCATAGACTACAAGGGGAATGTCCAGGATGTCCACTTACATGGTGGCATTAAGCAAACAGCTCAGAGTAATTGAGAAACTTGTGGCTGGAACTCGGAGCAGGGAGTTGGATAGCCTGGGGTTGATGTATATGTTAAGTCTCTTACAGAGAAGACTTCGGAACCACAGTGGGAGAGACCACTGCAAGTACCTCTCACCACCTTCACTGCAATCAAAATCAAGGAGCAGAATGCTGGATCCATCACTCTCGGGTGAAGAAGGCCCAGAAGCCCCTTCAGGAGTGACACCAGGAGACAATGAACTGAGACTAAAACTTACTCGGGCAAAATGAGTATATTGCGGTCGGGAGTAGCTCATACTTTAGTGTACAGAATTGTTTTGTATGGAATTATAACTGAAGTTTTAGAACTAGAGAGTACCTCTACCCAAAGCAATGCTGAATGGCCTTGGTCCCTGGCATTTAATCAATATACTGGATCCATAGAAAAACCTTTTGAGATAAAGAAGGTTTATATTAAACATATCTACTGTAGTAATCCACGAGAATCAAGTATGTGAGCAGTAACTGGCATATTAGGGACAAGATTAGGAGTTTTAAATGGAATTGATTCAGAAATACTGATGAATAAACTGGCTGCTGCAGCAGGTAGCCTAACAAAATTGAAGCAGCCTTTATAGTAATCTCTATTGGCATTAGGAACTAGCCAGTGACAGATTTCAAAAGTACTGCCAAAGTAAAGTATGAACAGGCCGGGGACCAAGACCACAAATTGATAGTAGAAGCACTTAGTATAGTTCAAGATTATGTGTCTTTAGCTTTCAGTTGTATACAAGCACAGTTATGGATACAAGCAACAGCAGCTCTGATCATATAGGAAAGGGATGAAGGTAATTTTCCAGCTGAAATTCAGAAAATTGAATGGGATAATGCAATTGATTTTGAAAGGAAGTTTTAATCCTGGTGGATTATGGTGAATTTCACCTATGATCCTATTTCTAATGTGGCCACTGCCTTTGTGCTTACCATATGTAATGCCACTGTTTATGTTATCCATCCCATCATTGCCCTAAGATTAAACCATGAAGACTCTATCCTTCAGAACATAGAGTGTGGGCACAAAAAGATGAATGAAAAGTAGCAGATAGTAAACTTAGAATCCTGCATTACTAGAGAACAAATGGGATTCATTTGTGAAAGCAATACTGCTAATGCCCAGGATGTGTTTGGACACTGAACAGAGTATTTGTCACTTTGAAATTCATCCAGTCACTGACCAGAAAACTGTGCTCGTATATACTGGAAAAGGGTGTATGTTTGAGAACTGCTTGTGCTGCTGTACAAATTGATAGCAATGATGTTATTCTGTCTAGTGGAAACCATTCTAATCTCTGTATTTGTAATTTTGTTAAGATTATTGGGTGTGGTTTTTCGTATTTGGTACCAGTAACATCCCACCAGCTGATTACAGCCAATTACACAATGTATCACAGACTACCACCTACCCCTATCGGGGCGAACCTTACATTGGTAAAACAATTAATTAAGCACCAAGACCTATTAGAAGTCTTGAAAGAAATCCGAGAAAGTGGAAAGAAAACCTTAATTACTGTCAAACATGATACAAAGGAAATAACCAGAGTCCTACAAAGAATAAAATACGGATAATCACTGGTGAGATGTGAACTGCGAATGGAGTCCTTAATAAGTTGTGTCACCCCATTGTAGTTTTACTAATATTAGTTGGGATAAGCTTAGGATTGTCTATTATATTGTTAATTTGGAACTGTAGGATGCTACAACGAATAGCTGTACTAACCTCTTTGTCGAATGTACATGGTAAAGCGCTAAAAGACACTTATTGTCGTGGAAATTTTCCTTAAGTAAAAGAATTTACTTATTTCCTAGGAAAGAGGGGAATGAGACAGAGTATCCATCCTGAACTAGGTGAAGTGTCTGGGAGAGGTGAAGGGTCTGTGGAGCTAAAGCTGAAGGAGAGGCTGCATTCCAGAGACAGCAAGGAGACAGAGAAAGAAAAACAGAAAACCGCGAGGTCAATCTGCCCCCGACCTAGGAATTCCTTCGATAAAGAAGAATTAGTGCTAAATGTCGCGTGGAATGAATATGTATGAACTTAATTTGAAACTGTATGCATATGCATTTTGAAGGGGGGATAAAAAGGGGACTCGGAGTCTCCAGGGGCACGCCTGCCCTTTTGGGGAGTTGTGGTGGTTTGACCAGGAAGGAGTGGGAATTCTGGGAAGCTGTGGTCAAACCAATGAAGGTTTTGGGTTTGAGACTGGCACCCGGTGTAGCCAGTGGGGTTTGGACACACCTCCAAGAATACACAGGGGTTAAAAAGCAGGGCACTGCCCTTGGAACGCTCTCTTGGGACGTCGCTGTGAAGAGGTCAGATCTCTTCCCCCGTCCAGCCTTGCTGCTGGGCGGGGGAGGGGCAGCCATGCGGTAGGCCCGGGGCCTGGACGGAGATGGGGGTGAGAAAGTTCTCAAGGATGGAAGGGTGGCGGAGCCCCAAGAAACATCGGGCAGCCATTCCCCCCCCCCCCCCCAGGAGGGAGAGAGAGGGAGAGTCGGCGGTGATAGCAGCCGGCCCAGGAGGAGAAAGGGGGGGAAGGGCGCAGCCCAGCCGGCCGCAGCAGCAGCAGCACGTGTGGGAGTATTATCGTTCTGAGATAGATAAAGACTGAAAACTTTTAACCCTTTCTTTCATGATTGGGGCCTTGCAAAAATGCTAATCCTCCTCGAAGCTGAATAAGAAGGGAGATAAGAGATGAGATGAGACAAGGACCTGGCCCGAAGAACGTGGAGATGATTGGATGGGGAGAGATGATTTGGAGTGGCCTTTTGGCTGGACTTTTCTTGTGGCCATGGACTCAGTTGTTCCTGTGACACAGACTGCATTTAGGGGGAGGCAGTGCCTCAAAACCAGGAGGGTTCATTCGTGAGGACCCCCCGGCCCCAGGGGGTTGGAAAAATATGGGGGCGACAGATGTCCCAAAGCAGAGACTGTGCCTTTTTGGAGTGAGACAAGGCATCCTTGAAAGACAACCCTAAAAGCAGCTCTGGCCATGTCTCAGTGGTGAGAGCACTGGGCATGGAAGGAAGATGTCACAAGCGGCAAAAGGACTTTTTTTTCCGGGCGGTGCCGAAGTGACAAGGAAGCACACGAGGTTTCAGTGTGTTTCCAGGAGAAGCCTATGGAACAAGAAGGACTCCTTTCCTCTTCATGAACTGCAGTTTGAGTATACTAAAGTGTCGTGCCGGGCTGGGCAGTTGGTGTTTTGGGAGAATGTATCGGATTGGGAAAGTCAGGGAGTGGGGAGGAGGAAAGTTTTTTGTAAGGTTTTCAATTTCTTTTTTTTCTTTTCCTGTAGTTTAAGTAATAAAGTGTTCTTTATGTTTAAGTTAGAGCCTGTTTTGCTTATTCCTGGTCACATCTCACAGCAGACACCAGGGTGAGGAATTTTCATGGGGGGCACTGGCTCTGTGCCAAGCTAAAACCATGACAGGAGTCTTGCGTCCGGCGCGCGTCGTAATAAAGCATACCGGGCTTTACAACTTTTACAAGTTGTGAGGTTTCTTCTTTTCTCCGCAAAACATGCACCACAGCCCTGCCCTGCCACGGAAATTCCTTTCTGCTGCTGCCCAGGCTAGGCCTCCCCAGCTGCCCTTGCTGCCATTATTTCCTTCTCATGCTTATATCCTCTAGGAAGAAAAGCTCCAGCCTCTCTGAAACCACCCATCCATCCCTGCCAGACTATTCCTGTTCTGTCCTCAGTCTCCACACCACTGAGCCCACAGTCCACAGTCTCTACCTGCTGGTTATGTGATGAGGCCTCCAAAACCCCATCTTGGGAGATGTTTGGGTCCTCTCCAAGGTTTGTGAAAATGGAAAAACAGTGGTCAAAGGTATTTTGTCCCAAATCTTGCAGTGGCAGAACAAGGGTCAATATGTCTAAAGTGAATGAGGTGAGATTTACATTTGTTAGAAGGAGGAAATATTTTACAGTGATGAGAGTGGAACAAAACTGAAACTGTTTTTCCAGAGAAGTGGATGTGCCATCCCAGGAATTATCCAAGAGCAGGAGCTTTGTGCAATCTGACATAGGGAAACACTTTCCCTCCCCAAGGATGGAATTCCTGTTGTGTGGGTTCTCTAATGTGCTCACAAGGCTTCTGGCCAGAATGTCAGCTGAGGGCAGCCACTTTGCTGCAGCAATTCAGAGGCATCTCCCTAATAATTTTAATAACCAGATGATAACAACCCACTGAAACTTGAACAGAACTTGTTCACCTTTAAATAGTTTAAGCAATCACTATGGGGAAAAATGTATAGACCAGTACATTTAGAAAATGTTGCATTTCTTCAGTGCGAAAAAAAAAGCACATTCAGTAGAACATATATTGTTCATCCACTCAGCTGGGCAAACCACTGAACTTCTGCACCAGAGGATGGGCACCATCCCATCCTGTATTTCCCTTTGGCATTCTCTCTCAGAATGCAGATGAGACAAAACCAAGAAGTTCAACTTGAGTCAATCTTTACCTTCAAAGGAAATTCGGGAACCTTTTGCAGAAGCCAATGCTATGCACGTTGATGATCTCTTTGTAGAGGCCAATGCTCTGCAGGTGTAGGAACTTTGCAGAGGCCAATGCTCTGCAGGTGTAGGAATTCTCTGCCAGGCCAATGCCCCGCGAACAATTCCCTTTGCGAATGGCTCAGTGCAGCCGCCTTCAGGAGCCCAGGCTGCGCACACCCAGCCAGGGCCGCGTTCTCGGGCAGCTGGGGCCGCGCCGCTGTCACAGACGCCGCCGGCGCGTTCGCGGTTCCCAGGCACCGGCGGCCCCCGGCAGCCGCCGCCGTTTCCTGGATCCTGCCCCTCCCGGCCCCGCACGCCCCCCAGGATGCTGCCGGGGCTCGGGGGCTTCGTCTGCCCGGGCTGGGGCTCGGCCTCCCCTGCGGGACAAGGTGAGGGGGGGTCCCCGGGGGTCGTGTGCCCCCCGGGAACGTGTGTGAGTCCCCATGTCCCCCCCAAGCCGGAGTCACCCCCTTTTCTCTGCCCAGAGCTCCTGAGCCAGCTCCTGCTGCTCCCCGGGAGGGGCTTTGGGGAGCCTCCCGGGGACCCCCTTGAATGCCCATTCCTGGGCACTGGGACCCCCCGCATCTCCTTCCCCAGCTGCAGGACCCCCTGCACCCCGTTATCCTGCCCCGACACCCTCTGAACCCCCTTTTCCCGGTATTCTCCTCTGGCAGCCACTGGATCCCCCGTTTCCATGAGCCCGGGGACCCCCGGACCCCATTCCCGGCCAGCCCGGGGCCCCTCACCCCCAGGCCTCCCTTTACCCGGCGACCGGTAACGTCACTGCAGACTCGGGCGCCATTGGCGGCCAGCGAAGAGCGGCGCCAATGGCGGGGCCGGAGGAGGCTCAGGGGGCGGGGCCGCAGCAGAGCAGCGCGATGGCTCCAGCGCTGGGGCTGGGGGCGCTCCTGGGGCCCGGGGGGCAGCGAGAGCTGAGGGGGACCCCCGGCACCGGGACTCTGTGATCGTCCGTTCTGGAGCACCGAGGGGCCCCTGAACCCCCATTCCTGGGCATGGGATCCCCCCGCACCCCCATTCCCGGGCATGGGTTCCACCCTGTGCCCCCTTATCCAGCACCAACAACCCCTGCACCCCCTTCCTGGCCATCCCCCCTCTCCCAGCCCCCAGAGCCCCCTTTTCTTTGACCCAGAGACCCCTGACCCCTATTCCTCCCTTTGGGAATGTGGAGCAGCGGGATGGGGGTTCCCCTCCCCGCCTCACCATGCCGTGCTTCCCAGAGCCGGAATCCAGCGGAAATCTTACCCTGGTGCTCCCTGCGTCTGTCAGCCCTGCCATTGGTGTTGTTCTCCTCATCGGATTCGGCGTCTGCAGGCTCCAATCCGGTTCCCCACAAACCCATCCTGGGGGTCACCCTGTTCTTCCCCCCTCCCAAGACTCCTGGGGGTCCCCCATGTCCCACCCAGCCCCACCAAACTCCTCCTGGGTCCCCCATAAGCCGCACATAGGATTCCTGAGAGTTCCCCTGTGTTCCCCCATTCCCAGGACTTTGGGGGTCCCCCCGACCTGTTCGTGCCCCCCCAGATTTCTTCCACAGCCCCCCTGTGATGGTGGGGGTGGAAGCTGAGTGCTGGTGCCCCCCAGCCTGCAGCAGATCCAGCGCTGAGGGCAGTTCGGGAGTCCCTCAGCATTTGGGGTTCCCTGGGGGTTGGGGTGACCCCCTGGGCCCCCAGGATCCCCCTGAACACGCTGACGCTGCCTGTGCTCAGTGAGGGGGCTCATTCCCAGCACGGGGTCCCAGCTTTGTCACTGGCATAGCCAAAGTACCCCCAAAACCTCCCGGGAACCCCAAACCCCCTGGAACACCCCAAAATCATCCCTGGGCTCTCCAAAAGCTCCCCAAGACCGCAAAAGCTCATACAGACTCCTCCAAACCCTCCCAGGACATAACAATTCCCACAGGATATCCCAACATCCCTCCAGATCCCCCTGAGAAGGTTCATACCTGGCACGGGATCCCCATCTCTGTTGCCAGCAGGTACCCCAAAACAGCCTTGGGTTCTCTCTGGCATCACTTTATCCCTCGCTTTGGGACGCCTAAAAACCCCCCTTGGGAACCCCCAAAAATCCATCATGACCCCACAAAACCCCCGGTATACACAAAACCCTCCCGGGAACCCCTCACAACAGTTTATACCCAGCACTGAGTCCCCATCACCATCACCCAGGTACCCTCAAAGCTTCCCAGGATCCCCAAACCCCCCTGGGACCCCCAACCTTCCCAGGAACTCCAACTCACCCTCCCGGACTCCAGTGTCTGGAATCAAAGGGAGTGGTGTTGCCCTTTTAAGGGGACTTAGAGTGGGACCCGACCATAGTGGGGGCCCTTAAAGCAGCAATGGTAGAGAGAACTCCAAAAATCACCCGGGGAGGCAAAACATCCCCTACAGGGGCTTGGAGTGGGGGCCCCATAAAAATGTCACTTAAAGCCATCATGATCCCCCCTTGAAAGGGGCTTGTGTGGCTGCGGCCCCACAAACACCCTAAAATGGGATGGAAAAAACACCCTTGGAGTGGTGGGATTCCCCCAAAAAACCCCAAAGAGAAAACCTCCACTTCAAAGAGACCTGAAGAGCCTTAACGGGCCTCGAGATGGTTCAAGATCCCCTCCTCTGCTGGGGCCTCTCCCAGCCAGGAACTCTCCCGTTCGCTGCCCTCGGGGCAGCCCCTGAGTCTG
Organism: Zonotrichia albicollis; assembly: GCF_047830755.1. Lineage (NCBI taxonomy): Eukaryota > Metazoa > Chordata > Aves > Passeriformes > Passerellidae > Zonotrichia > Zonotrichia albicollis. The sequence goes on along the minus strand of NC_133827.1, from coordinate 1,012,935 downwards.
TCCAAACACGGGAACTTCGCTGTGTTGAGCCCAGATCCAGAGTCCTGACTCCTGCACAGGGCACAGCAAATCCCTCGCTCGCTGCTGTGCATTGTCCCTGCTGAGGCTCAGACACTGGCAGGGCACATTCCCTGCCTGCAGGATTTGTGCCTGACCCAAGCACTGCACTGATGGCTCCAGCATTGCTTTCCAACAAAAACAGGGCAAGGCAAACTGTGTGTAGCTCATGGTATTTTACAGTGGCTAAAACTCGCTAAGTCACCAATCTGAGTGGTGAGATGCATTTGGAGTTCATGGCATGGAGAAGCAGTGCAACATGGAAAATGGGAGCATAGAAATAAACAGAGGAAAACATCTCGGATTGTTCCTTTCCATTTTTATTTCACGTCTGGAAAGCTGTTTCACTTCTCCCCAGTCCTGTCTGCCCTTTTCAAGAACCTTTCCTGGAGAATGAGGTGCAGCTTCTGTCACAAGATGTGCCCCCAGCTGCAGCTTCTCTTGATTTTACACACTGGGAGTGCAGCACGACTTCTGCAGCAAAGCAAGACAAATGTTTGGATTCCTTGACAACTTGTCTTTTCTTTTCCTTGTGTCCTGGGCAGTTGTGCCATTGCTGAGTTTTTCATTGTGCCTGTTCTAACCCAAGAAAACAGGAGGTTTTGTTGGGGACTTGCTGGGGAATGCAAGCCTGACCAAATGCAGAGAGAATCTCCAGGACACTCTGGGAGCTCCCTGGGCTGGGCTCAGGTTCCTGCTGGGACTCCGCAAAGAGCTGGGCTCCAAGTGGGATCAGCAGCAGTGCAAAATACCTCTGGGCATCTCCATTTTCTGCTGCTCCGAGGAAGCAATGAAGCCAGTCAAGTTCTGTTTTTTCGTTGTCCTGGTGGATTTTTTCATTTGATTTGCCACTCCAGAGGCAATTTCTGTGATGGTCTCTGTAGGTTGATTCTATTTCAATAGCACCAGCAGCAGGGCGGTGTTTGAGTGCTGCAAAAGTGTTCTGTGAGGCTTTCATTCCCCTTGACTTAGTGCTCAAGGACTTGTGAGCATTTCAGTCTCTGCTAATCATGATGCCTGTGACAAAAACCCTGAGCTCACCATCACAAAAGCACAGTGGGGAGCAGTGATTGAAAGAGGCAGGTGCAGTTGTATTGATAAAATTCAGGTGGCAAGCAGAAGAGGGCCAAGAGCAGCCGTGATCTCCAATTCCCAAGGCAGAGGCACCAGCAGCCTCCTGCTGTCAGCTCAGGGTGAGTAAAAGAGCCTTGAAAACACCGCTGGAACCCGATCCTTTCTTCCTCTGAGGGCTGGCTCGGGGCAGCACAGGCGGGCCCTGAGCAGTCAGGGCTGTGTGTGGGTGCTGGTTGCTCTGCTCCAGAATTGAGCTGGAAGAAGCCCTTGGGAGCCGAGGCAGGAGCAGGCGGGAAGGGGCCGGTGCTGCTGCTGCTCCTGGCCGGGAGCCCCGGCTGGGCCGGGCCGGCGCCCCCTGCGCTGCGGCTGCTGCTGCTGCCAGAGCCGGGCGGGACTCGGGGACAGGGAACGGACACGGGGGGACAGCAAAGGCCTGGCAGCTGCAGGCATGGTGGCACTGGGGCCAGCGCCAGCACAGAGTTTCAGCCCGCAGTTAACCCCCAGGGAAACGCTGTGGAAAGGCTCCATTTCAGCCTTTCTGCACTCGTGGCTGTGAAAGGACTGAAATGAAAGGAGAACAAGGGCCTGACCCCTTCTCCTTTGAGAGGAGCCCCAGGCCTGGGGCTGTGAGGGGGCGTGAGGGGCCATGAGGGGCTGTGAGAGGCTGTGAGGGACCATGAGAGGCTGTGAGGGGCCATGAGCAGGATATGAGGGGCTGTGAGAGACCATGAGGGGCTGTGAGGGGCTTTGAGGGACCATGAGGGGCTGTGAGGGACCATGAGGGGCTGTGAGGGGCTGTCAGGGACCATGAGAGGCTGTGAGGGGCCATGAGGGGCCATGAGCGGGATGTGAGGGGCTGTGAGGGGCTTTGAGGGGCCATCAATCATGAGGGGCCATGAAATGCTTTGAGGGGCCATGAAGGGCTTTGAGGGGCCATGAAGGGCCATGGGGAACTCAGAGAGGCCATAGGGGTCTGTGAGGGGCTGTGGGACCCCAGGCCTCTCATGGAAACAAGGGTCCATTGTGACACTGCAGAATCAAGGAGATCATTGTTGACAGTACAGAACCTCATGGAACCAAGGGGCCATTGTGGCCCAGCAAGGCCTTGTGGAAACAAAGAATCCATGGTGACAATATGGAACCTCATGGTACCACAGGTCCATTGTTACACAGCAGCCACAGCAGGGCCGCAGAACCAAGGAGATCACTGTGACACTGCAGAACCTCATGGAATCAAGGTGTCCATGTTACACTGTTGCCTTCTGATACAAGGCAGGCGACCTGGTTTCAGGAAACAGCACGGCGACCCTCTTCCCCAGGGTCGCTCGGGCCTAAGAAACACGCGGACACCAATATGGTGGAGGATCAAAGGCCTTTATTCTCTCTCCTCGTGGGGTTTTATAGTCTAGGGGGCTTCTATGTCAGGTGAGGGTCTGTCCTTACCATCTATGGTTAGTAGGCAATGGAAAGTTACCTGGGCAAGTGGAAAATTACCGGAATCCGGTTCAGGGGGCTACATTCCTATGTTAATTTTCTTATCTAAGGGGACAGGGGCCCTGTCTTCCCGTAACATCACGAGATCTTCTGAACGCCAGGCCCTATCTGCTACATGTCCCCCACCTTTTTCACAAATGAATGAGGTAGTCATATACTGAAATGAGGTATAAGGTTGCAGTTCGATAAGGAAAAGGGGGTTTGGTAAATCTGAATAAGTTTTCGCCAGTCAAGGTTAGGACTTGTGGCTGGCAGTGTTCCCTGGTTGGATTCGCCGGCCGATGAACAAGATGTTGGCCCGTTCCAGGCGGGCCTGAACAAATGAGACCAGCTTGTTCAGCAGGCAAGGTCCGAAGGTAACCGCCAGAAGCAGCAATGCCAATGGACCTATTAGGGTAGAAATCAGAGTGGTTAGCCATGGTGATTGATTGAACCAGGACTCGAACCAGCCCTGTTGGGCTTCCCTGTCCTTCTGCCTCTGAGCCAGTCTGTTTCGGAGTTCTGCCATGGAGTCTCTCACGACTCCTGTGTGGTCTGCATAGAAGCAGCACTCCTCTCTCAAGGCGGCACACAGGCCCCCTTGCTGCATGAACAGGAGGTCCAGACCTCGCCTGTTCTACAAGACCACTTCCAAGAGAGAGGAGACTGACTTCTCCAGGAAGGAGATGGATTTCTCAATCCTTTGCAGGTCCTCGTCGATGGTCATTTGCAGCTGGGACAGTCCTTGGTGCTGTGTCGCTAGGGCTGAGACACCCGTTGCCGTTCCTGCCGCTCCTAAACCGAGCAACATCGCAATAGTTACACCTGTTATTATTTCTCTTTTGTGGAGCCGGCTGGGTTCCTCAAAAAGGTGGTACACTTCTTCGTCTGAGTGGTACAGGACCCTAGGAACAATCAGAACTTGGACACAAAAGTCATTAGAGTCATCAAATTTGGCAAGAGACACACAGGGACTCACTCCAGATCACTGGCAAACCCACATCCCAGGTGCGGATGGGACTACCCACTTATTGTTTTTCCTGTTAGGCTTGACAACTTTGGTGCAGACGTTGCCTCTCCGCCTAGCTAGGGTTTCATTGCCAAAGCATCTGCCCTGGCCTGTGACCTGGCTCAGGGTGATTCCTTTGCGAGGGGTTTCCCATCTGCACTGGTGAGGGGCATCGGCTGTGGAGTAACTGAAGGGAGTGTTTAAAGCGATTCCCTCATAAAAGGGAGGTTTGACATCGTAGCAAAGCCAGCAGGATTCGGTTAGGTTAGGGTTGGATTCATTTAGGGATATAAAGGTAGCTTCTAACATACGAAGGATTGGGTCTGAGTCCGCCCTGGCTGCGCGGTCTGTCTGAAAGACTTCCGCATGGCCGGTTGGGACTTTGCTAACTCTAGTGGGTAGGGTTTTAGGGTAGGTTGCGTTTTTCCCTTTCGGCACGCTTTTAATCACTTTGTTTGGTCCGACCGCTCGGCCATTGCACCGTAAGCGGGGATGCAAAATTGACCGCTCCCTGTGAGGGCACAGGGCACGAGGGTCTCCTGCCCCCCTGGGGGTCGCCGTGGCTGGGCCGCTGCATCGGGGTGTCTTCCCGCAGCTCCTACAGATCCCTCTCGGGCATGCTCGGAGCAAGGATGCTGCCAGGGAAAGTTGTGCCGGCTGGGGACAGCTCGCTGAGTTGGTGCCTTTCCCCAGAAGCCTGGGCTAACGCGGTCGTCCCGCCACCCCTGTTTAAAAAGAATCCGTCCAGCCCCATCAAAAAGCATGCGGCTTATTTGCGTAATATCAAAAGTGAACAGATCATTATTGTTAGAAAGGTCGTCCACGAGAGTGGGTACTACAGCTGAATTGACCCCTCTTTCTGAAATCGCTTTGACTTCCCCTGGGTTAACTGGGGTATATGCCCCCCGCTGGTTTCCCTGTGCTCCGGCAACCCCCACTGGGAAAGCGTTTGTGGTAGTGTGTTGTTAAGTTTCTTGTGTTATTCCCCCAATTTATGTATTGTTCTCCCCTGTTATGTGTAAAATGGTTACGTTCCCCCAGTTTTTCCCGCCACTGCTAGCCTGTCAGCTAAGTTGCTATAGTAACCGCTATTCATAGTTGCCAATATGTAATTGCTCCTCCCCTGGTTTCCCTTATAAGTGAAAGTTGTTTCCTCCCTGTCCAGTCAATCACTCCCTTCCTCCTCCCAGGTTTCGAGAACCTTCTCCTCTCTGGAGATGGTGGTTGGCTGGGGTCCCAGGACACCTCCTTTACCTTTTGATTATTGGTCTCCATGGAGTGTCAGTTCTGTGAAGTTCATCCCCTCACCTTTCCCGATTGGTTCCGCCTGTACCCACCCCCCTCCTTTATAATCCTGTTTTCACCCCCTATGAAGAAACTTTTTCCCAGTTGGTTTCCCCGTGTTTAGATCCCGCAACACCTTCAATAAACCGATGTTTAACCCCCGAGAAATGGTCAGCTCCGTTCCTCCAAAATACCAGCAGGGTAAGCCAGTCCGCAGCCAGCACAGCCCGAGGCCATCAGACGCCGAAGGGTGCTGGCCAGGAATTGCAGAGGGGCGTCGGCCTTTCGCCCTCAGCTAGTCGGACTCTAAACTTCGGGCCACATATGCCCCCCTCTGCAAGCGTTCATGGAGGCTGCCGGTGCTCGGTCCCTACAAGCTGTCTTTGTTTTTCCCCAGTCGGTGAGTTTGTGTTGCGACCGTTTCCCGATATTGTTTAAAGCTTTATTCGGTTTCACTTGAAACCGTATTAATTCTGCTCTCTCGGTTTCCGAGTCCCAGCCGGGCTCGGTCAGCTCTCCCGAGCTGTCTGAGCAGCTGTTACTTGACTCTGAGGCGGAAGCTGAATGCCGGCACATTTCCGGCGCTCCGTGCCGTTTTGTGCGGCTCCGACCCTGCTCCTCCCTTCGGGGGGTGCCGTTCCCTCCACCTGGGCTCCCCCCGCCTGCTGCAGGGGGAGGTCCTTGCCCTATAAGGACCTAATTTGAATAGAGCGCTCTGATTGGTCTCCCGCTCCACTGCGGGGGCCGCCCCTTCTCCCCCCTCGCCCGTGCATGCGTTGTCAAGCAGACTGACTGCATCTCCACCCCCCGCCTCTTCCCTTCCACCCTTGCCATGCGGTTCGGCGCTATTTTCAAACGCAAACGGCGGCGGTGAGTCCCCGCCGGTCCCGGCGGGGTCCGACAATTTGGCCGCACTCCATGCCCCCTCTGCCTGTCCCCGGCAGAAGAACTGCGCGTGCCGCTCTGCCTCCCGCGCTGGGCTGGCGGCCGGCGGGGAAGGGACGGATAGAGAAACCGCGGATTTTTCGGAAGGTTCTGCGGGGGGGCTGGGACCTGGCGGGCTCCGCGAGAGGGTTGGGGGATCCCATGGGGGCTCCGGGGGGTCTCCTGGGGGCTCCGGGGGGTCTGGGCTCGGGCTCGGGAAGGGGTGGAACGCTCCAGGCCCTGGCATATTCCCGCATTCAATCCGATCGCTCTCAGACACTGTGTGCGTCGCGGCCCCTGCCCCCCGCTTTACTGCAACAAATAAACGTATATGCGCGACTTTCCATGTCTCCTGTTCTTCTAATGCCTTGCGTAGGGCCTCTTCTACTTTCCCCCATGCTTTGAGGCTTTTACCACTGCCTGAGGACTTAGTATCCTCTGCTAAGGCGGCAGTGCGCTTCTCCCACACCTCCCAATATAAAATATTTACTGGACGTTCGATCGTCCCCAGCTCTAGGAGCCTTGCAATAGCAAGATTAGAATTCCTGAGCTCACATTTAATTCCCCATTGCTCATGAGCCTGACTTACGACCTTCACTGCGGATCCCATGGTCCGTGCTGGTCCAGGGGCGTCCCCCTCGCTGTGGTCGGACCAGACCGGCCGCCACAGTCGCTGCTTCCTGTCCAGGTGAATCCCCATTCCCAGGCGCTGATCGGCTTCCCGGGTTTTCGGCACCAGATGTTGCCTTCTGATAGAAGGCAGGCGACCTGGTTTCAGGAGACAGCATGGCGACCCCATTTCCCAGGGTCGCTCGGGCCTAAGAAACACGCTAACACCAACATGGTGGACGGTCAAAGGCCTTTATTCTCTCTTCTCGTGGGGTTTTATAGTCTAAGGGGCTTCTACGTCAGGCGAGGGTCTGTCTTTACCATCTATGGTTAGTAGGGATGGAAAGTTACTGGGCAAGTGGAAAGTTACTGGCATCTGGTTCAGGGGGCTAAATTCCTACGTTAATTTTCTTATCTAAGGGGGCAGGGGCCCTGTCTTCCCGTAACATCACGAGATCTTCCGAATGCCAGGCCCTGCCTGCTACATCAGACCCACAAACCTACAGCACTGCATCCTAATCTTCTTGGTTACCATTGTAACTACTTTTATTTTTTCTAGATCTTCAGCCCTAAAACTCTAAACTTTCCTCCACTTCAACATTCCTCCCCGTCTCTCTGCTATAATAAACTAGAAATCCACATTCTCCCTTCCAGCACCTAAGTTTGGAAGCCCTGTCCAAGGTCTCCGATCAAATCCTGTGTTTAATTCTAAGCTTTGCTGACAAGACCAAAGGTCTGAGATTTCCCTGCATTTGGGTTTCCAACAACACTGATGCTGTCAGTTCCAGAGTGCCCAGGGTCCCTCTTGTAAGTCTACTCTGGCAGGAACAAGGCGGCTGCCAGGGGGCTGCTTGTGGCCTCTGACAGCCCATTGCTCAGGGCTTTGCCAGCGCCCCAGCCCCTCAGGGGCTGCCCCAGCCCGGCCAAGCTGCCCGGCAGCAGTGCTGCAGCCCCACAGCAGCTCCAGAGCAGCCCCATCCAGAGGCACCTGGGAGCCCTCAGCAAGGCAGCCAGCAGCACACGGGCAGGAGGATACAGAGGGTGGTTCCTTCCTGGCACAGGGCTTGTGGCCATCTCCAGCACCGCTCTCACAGGGATCCCTGCAGCCCCGGCCCCTGCCCACCCGCTCTGTCACCAGCACAAAGGCTTCAGCAGTACCACCACAGGCCAAGGGGCTTCTGGCCCTTTTCCCTTGCCCACTGCATGCCTGGGCAGCTTGCTGAGCCAGGGTACACTTCTCATCCTCTTCCCCTATCACCTGCAGACCCTAGGTAGCAAAAGAAAGCTCTTGGGAGTCTGTGTATTATAACACACACTATATTCATATACTAAAGGAAAAAAAAAAAACAAAAAGAAGAAAAGGACAATCTTAAAGAAATGGAAAGTTCCAGCTGGCTCAGGTGGCCCCAGCAGAAAGAGCCTCTGACATCAGGTCTCTGCAGAGCTCCAGCAGCGCAGCCAGCCGAGCCCCAACAGACGAGGTCGTGTCCTCCATGCCCTGCGGAGCTGATCTTGCAGCCTCTGGAAGAGGGAATATCGCTCACTCTGCAGTGCCTGGAGGACATACAGTGTTTCTAGTGCCACATCCGACACTGCACTGCTGATGTCCTCTGTCAGGGGTTCAAGGGCTGCAAGAGAGGGACAGAGCCATGGTCAGATCCCAGATCTGTGGGGAGCCCAGGAGAGCCCCCTGCCAGGGCCATCCCAGCCGGCTCTAGCCACAGCCAGGAGGGAGCAGGGACCAAGGGCACCGGCCTGAAGCTGCTGGCCACGAATCCCCAAGGTGCCCCTGAAATCTCTGTGTGCTCTGCCCACGCCGCCCCTGGTCCGCACAAGGAGCAGAGCCCTCTGCTACCGGGGCAGGGCTTGCAACTCCCCCAGCAGCCCCCACTGTCAGCCCGCTGCCCTCACTCACCAGTGCAGATCAGCTGCAGCTCTTCCTTCTTCCCCCTCAGGTGCCGCCCGGCCATGCCTGTGAACACAGAGCCTGTCACGGCCCCAGCGGCACAGCTCCCTGCCAGCGGCGCTGCCGGCGCTGTGGCCACATGGGCTGCTGGCCCGGCAGGGCTCAGCCCGGCCCTTGCCGCACACTGCCGCCCCAGGGCACGGCTGCCAGAGGGTGGCAGCAGCAATGCCCGGGCCAGGCGGGGCTCCAAGGCGCCCCAGGGCCCGGCTGGCGGGGCCGGGGCAGCAGGCGGGGCCGGGGCCGAGCTGCGGGGAGGAGAAGGGCAGCCCGGGCTCGTGGCTCACCCATGAACCTGACGGCTGCCTCTCGCAGTGATTCCTGTGGGCTCCGCAGGTAGCGCCGGGCCCGGCGCACGTGCTCGGCCGCTTGGCTCCTGTCCTCTGCCAGCTGCAGAGAGCGGAAGGAGGGAAGGGTTGGCGCGGGCTCAGCCCCTGGGCCAGGCGCTGCCTGCGCCCAGTCCCGGCCTCCCCTGGCCGCACAGCCCTGAGGCGCGGCCAGCAGCCGCTGGCCAAGGGCTCCCGAGGGCAGGGGGCAGAGGGCCGGCTGCTGCCCGGGAGCCGCGGTGCCGGCCCGCAACCCCATGGGGCCGGGGCTCCATGGGCATCCGACTTGGGCCCACGGGAGCCTGGGGAAGAGCCCGCGCGGCCTCTGTCTGCAGCAGCGGGCAGGGGCACAGCTGCCAGCCCACACACTGAGCACCGCCCTCAGGGGCCTTCTCCGGGTTGAGGCTGGGGATTTGCGGCGGCTCTTACCAGGCCCTCGCCGAACCTCCATGTCTGATCCACCTGGAGCATTTGTTCAATATCCCTCCTTTTAAGGAATCTGGCTGCAGAATGCAGCGTTTCCCGAGAGGCCTGGAGAGCACCACAGAGGCACAGATGGCCCCACCGGCCAGGGCACAGGAGCATCCCAGTGCCACAGCCAGGACAAGGCTGCAGCCTGCAAGGTGCTCGGGCAGGAGGCAGCCCAGCCCCCTCCCAGGGGCAGCAGCTGGCCACAAGTGCTTACCTCAGCAACAATCTGATTCCCATTGTGGCAGTGGAAGGAGAGTGGGACCAGGCTCTGGCTTATGTGGGACTTCAAGGCCTTTCTTCCATCTTCTGTTACTAACTCCAGCATCTCTTGGAAGACACACATGGAGCTCAGCTGCACCTGGCTATCATCCTGAATGAAAGGAAAGGCAAAAGACCTCAGCATCAGCTGCTTCAGGCCCCCAGAGCACAGGCGTTCATCTCCACAGGGCACCAAGTGTCCGGGCAGCAGCCAGTGGCTGTGGCTGTGGGCACAGAGCCTTACATGGTCAAAGAGTGGCAGGAGCGCTTCAGCCAGCTGCAGGGCGATGGGGGTGGGTATTGGAGCACCATTATCCAGCAGCAAATATCTCAGTAGAAGAATGGTCATCCTGATCACATTGCTTTCATTTTCCTGCAGGAGCTCCACAAGCCTTTCAGTCAGGCTCCGCATTTTTTCAGCCTGTGTGGAACACAAGTTTGTGAAAGGCCACCCTGCTGCCGCAGGGCCCAGAGGCCTAAGGCCTGTCCCAAAGCACTGGGGCAGCTGAAGCGGGAGGCAGGAGAGCTGGGAGCAGCTGCCCCAGCGCGCGAAGCCCAGGCAAGGCCAAGCGGCTGCGTTGCCCAGCCCCACGCTGCCTGCACGGCTTCAGCCACTGCCCCCTTCTCACCATCAAGGCATTCTTGCCCAGCACTCTGAAGCCTCTGAGTGCCAAATGACGCCTCTCCCTCTGCTCGCTCTGCAAGTTCTCTGACAGGATGTCCAGAACACTGTCACTGCATTCCTTCAAGCCGAGGCACTCGAGGACCTGAAAGGCACAGGGCTGTAACAGGGGAGCCGGCCGGCAGGAGCCCAGAGCCGTGCCGGGCTGGGCCCAGGCAGCAGCACAGGGCACGGACACCGTCCTAGGAGCTGTGGACGTGAGAGCGCAGAGAGCTGGGAGACAGCTCAGGGAGGTAGTGCACCTGGAGAAGGCATGAGGGGACTTGGAAAGCTGCCAGATGGAGCAAAGTTTCCAGCTTCCCCAGAAAAGTGCTTCCCTTCCCAGTGCACTGCCGTGGCCTCAAAGGCACTCAGGGACCAGCAGGCGTGGCTCGGGAAGCCATGTGATTCATGGGGGAAATGAAGCCTGGCCACAAGCTGCTTACTTGTTCTGGCCTGAAAACACCCTTCTCCACGAGCAAATGCAGCAGGGTGACACTGGTCTTAAGTTTGAGGAGCTGAGAGTTTGCTCTGAACCCAGTGCCCATAGTGCTGGTGTCTTCCTACTGAAAGCTCTTGGTGAATTTGCAAACGAGATGTAGGAAGGGGCAGGAAGCCGGGGAGGTTGCATGGAGTGCTGCACACACGGTGCTGGGCTGAGCAGGGACAGCAGGCCCAGCCCAGGTGGGGGTGGCTGCAGGTACCTGCGCTGTGCTGCGGAAGCGGCCACGGCTGGATTCCTGCTCTTGTGTGTGCTCCAGGGCTGCACCTGGCAAAGAGCGAGTGCAGCCAGAGCTGAGAGGCTGCAGGAGAGGCCGGAGAGCACAGCCCAGCCCTGCGATCCCCAGGCAGGGAGAGCCCCGTGATGGCCCAGGGGATGGAGCACGGCCCCTGCGGGGTGTCTGCCCGGCCCCTCTTCCATCCTGTGCGTGGGCATGGGATGGGATGGGATGGGATGGGATGGGATGGGATGGGATGGGATGGGATGGGATGGGATGGCGCCAAGTTGGCTGTGGGCACCGACCCTGTGGCCCAGCTCTGCCACTCACCCTCCTGCGGCAGCTCAAATGGCACCACCGCTTTGGTTGCATGTGCTGGGGCAGCTCCAGGGCCTTCTTCCTCCTCTTTCCCCCAGGCCACCTTGGGCGCTTTCAGGGGTCTCTGCTCCATGATAATGACTGGATTTGTGAGGGCACCTGCAGAAGAGAAGCCTCGGGAAGGCCACAGGTCACCAAGTCCTGTGGTCTGGCCTCGAGCTCAGCTGCAGGAGAGAAGCCTCGGAAAGGCTCCGGTTGAGACAGGAGCGAGTGCGCTGTGCGGGGGCTCCTCACGGCACCGCTCTGTCCCGTTCTGCCCCGTTGTGCGTTCCCAGCAGCCGGGCAAGCTTCTATTTCCCACGTGTCACAAAGGGCCCTTGGTCACCGATTTCCGTTCCATGGCACAGAGACCCTACTGCAGCGTGCCACCCAGGGCCCTTGCACACACTGCCGACTGCCCTGTGGCCGCCCCCAGCCCAGCCAAAGTGGCCCAGCTTGGAAGGAATCCCTGGCCCCAGGTGTCTAAGACAGCCCGACAGGATCTTTGGGAAGGGCTCAGAGCATCAGCAAACGCTGCCCTGCTCTGCGAGCACAGTCCTATCCCCATATCTTTCCCTGGGAGCATTTGAATTTCTAAATGAGAATCATTTGAAGGGAGGGGATTTATTTTTCCATTTCAGAGAAGCCTTCTGCCTTCATTAGCAGACACGTCTCTCTTCAAACCAAGACGATTGTTTATCATCTTGCAGATGCGCAGTTGCTGGGGAGCCCCGTTTTACACCAGGGACCTGGAGAACCATTCCCAGCAATTGGGAAAATCCTCCGTGGTCCATCCACCCACAGACGAGGTCTCCAAATGTGCCCCGACATTTGGTCCAGCTCTTAGAGGCCTAAAAGAGCAAGTCCAAGTGACTTGATGATATTTTTAGCCCAGAAAGCCCTGCAGCTGATGGCACACTTCACAATCAGCAGGGGACACAGCTAGGCCAAAGCCCAGACCTCTGCTGGGAGCCTATCTCCTCAAATACCCTTCAGGCAAACCTCCATGCAAGTCACTTGGGAAGGTTTCTTCAAATGATACATTTCTGGCACATGACTACACAGGCTCATGTGAAAGATTCTAAAGCAGCTGCTGTGGAGTCAAAGAGCCAGCACTAAGAGTCCTTCTCATCTCTTTGTAGCTAAATCCCACTTTGGGGGATTTGAGGGAGTTTGGAATGAGCTAGAGAGCAGACCTCCGAGTTTTTTAGATGATGCCATTGCTTTTTTTTCTCTTCTACACAGACAGGAAGGGTGAGTTTGGCTCACATCTGCCCTGCATGGCTCACAAGGCCCGCAAGACTTGTAGTTACAAGAGCTTTGAAGGATTTCTTGGCCAAGAAGACACTGCCAACAAGAATATTTATGTTTTGCAGCCAATCCTTCAATATTTCTTCTTAGGGACTCAAGCTACAGTGTAAGCTTCCTTAGCCAATCATGTTATGACACAGAAACTCACAGCACTGCATGCTAAGCTTCTTGTTTACCATTGTAACTACTTTTATTTTTTCTAGATCTTCAGCCCTAAAACTCTAAACTTTCCTCCGCTTCAACCTTCCTCCCCGTCTCTCTGCTATAATAAACTAGAAATCCACATTCTCCCTTCCAGCACCTAGCTTTGGAAGCCCTTTCCAAGGTCTCCGATCAAATCCTGTGTTTAATTCTAAGCTTCGCTGACAAGACCAAAGGTCTGAGATTTCCCTGCATTTGGGTTTCCAACAACACCGATGCTGTTAGTTCCAGAGTGCCCAGGGTCCCTCTTGCAAGTCAGCTCTGGCAGGAACAAGGCGGCTGCCAGGGGGCTGCTTGTGGCCTCTGACAGCCCATTGCTCAGGGCTTTGCCAGCACCCCAGCCCCTCAGGCTCTGCCCAGCCCGGCCAAGCTGCCCGGCAGCAGCGCCGCAGCTCCACAGCAGCTCCAGAGCAGCCCCATCCAGAGGCACCTGGGAGCCCTCAGCAAGGCAGCCAGCAGCACATGGGCAGGAGGACACGGATGGCGCTTCCTGCCTGGCACAGGGCTTGTGGCCATCTCTGGGCTCTGCTCTCACAGGGATCCCCGCAGCCCCGGCCCCTGCCCAGCCGCTCTGTGGGCAGCACAAAGGCTTCAGCAGAACCACCAAAGGCCAAGGGGCTGTAGGCCATTTCCCCTGCAGCACTGCACGCGTTGGCAGCTGGCTGAGTGCAAGCACCCTTTTCATCCTCCTCCCCTAAGCCCTGCCGATCCTCGCAAGGAAAAGATCCTGGGAGTCTGTCTACTATACATATTTTTATTTACATACAATAGAAAAATTAAAATATGAACACAAAAATCTTGAATAAAAAGAAAATCCCTGCTGGCTCAAGTGGCCCCAGCAGACAAGACTCTTCCAAATCAACTTTACACAGAGTTCCAGCAGAACAGCAAGGCTCTGTGGCACGGGCGAGGCCGTTTCTTCCATGCGCTGCGGAACTCATCTTGCAGCTTACGCCACCTGGAGTAGGGAGCCCTCTGTACAGCCCGCAGAATGAACCCAGCTTCAGCTGACAGATTTCTGATGGCAGGACTGCTGTCATATGCCATTTCTTCCAGGGCTGCAAGAGAGAGGAACAGAGCCATGATAATATCCCGCATCTGCGGGAAGCCGAGGAAAGACCCCCTGCAAGGGCCATCCCAGCCGGCTGTTGCCATGTCCAGGAGGGAGCAGGGAGCAAGGGGATCAGCCCAAAGTTACTGGCCACAAATCCCCCATGTGGCCCTGAAATGTCAGTGTGCTCTGCCCACGGGAGCAGAGCCCTCCGCAGCCAGGCCAGGGCTTGCAACTCCCCCGGCAGCCCCCGCTGTCAGCCCGCTGCCCTCACTCACCAGTGCAGATCAGCTGCAGCTCTTGCTGCTGCCCCCTCAGGTGCCGCCCGGCCATGCCTGTGAACACAGAGCCTGTCACGGCGCCAGCGGCACAGCTCCCTGCCAGCGGCGCTGCCGGCGCTGTGGCCACACGGGCTGCTGGCCCGGCAGGGCTCAGCCCGGCCCTTCCAGCACGCTGCCGCCCCAGGGCACGGCTGCCAGAGGGCGGCAGCAGCAACGCCCAGGCCAGGCGGGGCTCCACGGCGCCGGGCGCGGCTGGCGGGGCGGGGCAGCAGGCGGGGCCGGGGCCGAGCTGCGGCGGGCCGGGCCGGGGAGGGAGCGCAGGTTCGTGGCTCACCCATGAACCTGACGGCCGCCTCTCGCAGGGGCTCCTGTGGGCTCCGCAGGTAGCGCCGGGCCTGGTGCAGGTGCTCGGCCACTCTGCTCCTGTCCTGTGCCAGCTGCAGAGAGCGGCAGGAGGGAAGGGTTGGCGCGGGCTCAGCCCCTGGGCCAGGCGCTGCCTGCGCGCAGTCCCGGCCTCCCCTGGCCGCACAGCCCTGAGGCGCGGCCAGCAGCCGCTGGCCAAGGGCTCCCGAGGGCAGGGGGCAGAGGGCCGGCTGCTGCCCGGGAGCCGCGGTGCCGGCCCGCAACCCCACGGGGCCGGGGCTCTATGGGCACCCGACTCGGGCCCACGGGAGCCTGGGGAAGAGCCCGCGCGGCCTCTGTCTGCAGCAGCGGGCAGGGGCACAGCTGCCAGCCCACACACTGAGCACCGCCCTCAGGGGCCTTCTCCGGGTTGAGGCTGGGGATTTGCGGCGGCTCTTACCAGGCCCTCGCCGAACCTCCATGTCTGATCCACCTGGAGCATTTGTTCAATATCCCTCCTTTTAAGGAATCTGGCTGCAGAATGCAGCGTTTCCCGAGAGGCCTGGAGAGCACCACAGAGGCACAGATGGCCCCACCGGCCAGGGCACAGGAGCATCCCAGTGCCACAGCCAGGACAAGGCTGCAGCCTGCAAGGTGCTCGGGCAGGAGGCAGCCCAGCCCCCTCCCAGGGGCAGCAGCTGGCCACAAGTGCTTACCTCAGCAACAATCTGATTCCCATTGTGGCAGTGGAAGGAGAGTGGGACCAGGCTCTGGCTTATGTGGGACTTCAAGGCCTTTCTTCCATCTTCTGTTACTAACTCCAGCATCTCTTGGAAGACACACATGGAGCTCAGCTGCACCTGGCTATCATCCTGAATGAAAGGAAAGGCAAAAGACCTCAGCATCAGCTGCTTCAGGCCCCCAGAGCACAGGCGTTCATCTCCACAGGGCACCAAGTGTCTGGGCAGCAGCCAGTGGCTGTGGCTGTGGGCACAGAGCCTTACATGGTCAAAAAGTGGCAGGAGCGCTTCAGCCAGCTGCAGGGCGATGGGGGTGGGTATTGGGGCACCATTATCCAGCAGCAAATATCTCAGTAGAAGAATGGTCATCCTGATCACATTGCTTTCATTTTCCTGCAGGAGCTCCACAAGCCTTTCAGTCAGGCTCCGCATTTTTTCAGCCTGTGTGGAACACAAGTTTGTGAAAGGCCACCCTGCTGCCGCAGGGCCCAGAGGCCTAAGGCCTGTCCCAAAGCACTGGGGCAGCTGAAGCGGGAGGCAGGAGAGCTGGGAGCAGCTGCCCCAGCGCCCGAAGGCCAGGCAAGGCCAAGCGACTGTGTTGCCCAGCCCCACGCTGCCTGCACGGCTTCAGCCACTGCCCCCTTCTCACCATCAAGGCATTCTTGCCCAGCACTCTGAAGCCTCTGAGTGCCAAATGACGCCTCTCCCTCTGCTCGCTCTGCAAGTTCTCTGACAGGATGTCCAGAACACTGTCACTGCATTCCTTCAAGCCGAGGCACTCGAGGACCTGAAAGGCACAGGGCTGTAACAGGGGAGCCGGCCGGCAGGAGCCCAGAGCCGTGCCGGGCTGGGCCCAGGCAGCAGCACAGGGCACGGACACCGTCCTAGGAGCTGTGGACGTGAGAGCGCAGAGAGCTGGGAGACAGCTCAGGGAGGTAGTGCACCTGGAGAAGGCATGAGGGGACTTGGAAAGCTGCCAGATGGAGCAAAGTTTCCAGCTTCCCCAGAAAAGTGCTTCCCTTCCCAGTGCACTGCCGTGGCCTCAAAGGCACCCAGGGACCAGCAGGCGTGGCTCGGGAAGCCATGTGATTCATGGGGGAGTTGAAGCCTGGCTACAAGCTGCTTACTTGTTCTGGCCTGAAAACACCCTTCTCCACGAGCAAATGCAGCAGGGTGACATTGGTCTTAAGTTTGAGGAGCTGAGAGTTTGCTCTGAACCCAGTGCCCATAGTGCTGGTGTCTTCCTACTGAAAGCTCTTGGTGAATTTGCAAACGAGATGTAGGAAGGGGCAGGAAGCCGGGGAGGTTGCATGGAGTGCTGCACACACGGTGCTGGGCTGAGCAGGGACAGCAGGCCCAGCCCAGGTGGGGGTGGCTGCAGGTACCTGCGCTGTGCTGCGGAAGCGGCCACGGCTGGATTCCTGCTCTTGTGTGCGCTCCAGGGCTGCATCTGGCAAAGAGCGAGCGCAGCCAGAGCTGAGGGGCTGTGGCAGAGGCCGGAGAACACAGCCCAGCCCTGCGCTGCCCAGGCAGGGAGAGCCCCGGGATGGCCCAGGGGATGGAGCACGGCCCCTGCGGGGTGTCTGCCTGGCCCCTCTTCCGTCCTGTCCGTGGGCATGTCTCCAGGGGATTGCATGGCACGGCCCGGCATGCCATGCCATGCCATGCCATGCCATGCCATGCCATGCCATGCCATGCCATGCCATGCCATGCCATGCCATGCCATGCCATGCCATGCCATGCCATGCCATGCCTTGCCATGGTGCCAACCTGGCTGCAGGCACCAGTCCTGCGGCTGAGCTCTGCCACTCACCCTCCTGCAGTGGATGGAATGGCACCACCTCCTCGGCCTCCACTGCTGGGGCAGCTCCAGGGCCTTCTTCCTCCTCCTCCACCCAGGCTAAATTTAGCACTCTCGGCAGTCTCTGCTCCATATCTCTGATTGGATTTGTGGCCAATTGCAGGAGAGATGCCTTGGAAATGCTCCAAGTCACCAAGTCCTGCAGTTGTGCCTGAGAGCCACCTTCAAGAGAGAAGCCACAGAAAGGCTGCAGGATAGCAAGTCTTGCACTCGGTCTCAAGGGCTCCTGCCACAAGGACAGGAGTCTTCTGTCAAGTATTGTGGTTTGCAGTCGAGGGCGCCTGTAGCAGGGATGGGAGATGCTTCCGAAAAATTCTGAGTCACCTAGTCCCACAGTCTGGCCTTGCAGGCTCCTGCAAAAGAGAACCTCGGCACGGCCACAGATCAGCAAGGCCCGCAGTCTTTCCACGAGGTCACCTTTGGGAGTAACGCCTCGGATAAGCTCCGGGTAGGACACGAACGAGCGGGCTGTGCGGGGGCTCCTCACGGCACTGCTCTGTCCCGTCCTGTCCCGTCGCGTGCTCCGAGCACTGTGGCCTGCTCCTGTCACCGCCAGCTCCTTTGTCACCCTGTGTCACAAAGGGCCCTTGGACACCCGTTCCATGTCACAATGACTGTGCGGCACCGTGTCACCGAGGGCCCTTGCACACACTGCCGCCTGCCTTGGGGCCAGGCCCAGCCCACCCAAAGTGGCTCTGCTTGGAAGGAATGGCTGGCCCCAGGAGTCTAAGCCAGGCTGACAGGGTCTTTAGGAAGGGCTCAGAGCATCAGCAAACGCTGCCATGCTCTGCGGGCTCAGGGCAGCAGAAGGAGGCCCCAGGGCTGCCGACGCAGCCGTTCTGGGAAGGGCACCGGGCCTTGCAGGGAAGCTGGCACGGCCTCCTTGGGACACATCCCAACCCTGTGGCCATCCTAAACCCACGGGTGTGACACGCACCAGGAACGTGTGGGCCCGGGCGCCAATGCTGCTCTGAGCCCTGGGGCCCGGGGAGCGCTGACATCATCAGGTGTGGCAGAGTCCCTGCCCAAGCAGAGCTGCCACCCCCCGAGCCCTGGCAGCGCTGGTGCCCGTCTCCTGCCCCACAGACCTGTGCCCCCGGGGGGCTTCTGTGCCAGAAGGAGCCAAAGCCCACGTGCATTAGGGGCTGTGCTCCTTCCTTTAGGGGCTGATGGAAGAAGCACCTGGAGCAACTGCTGACACACTTGGTCTCTGTCAGATGATGTTGCTCCTTCCCGAAATGAATTTTTCTCATGGAAGGCATTGGCAGTAGCACCAGAGCACCATCCATTGCTGAGTTTCCCAGGGCAATTAGATTGCAAAGTAACAGTATGAAATTTCCTTGCACTTTTCTGACTCTCTTTCCCACATTCTGTGAAAAACGGAATCTGCCCAGCCTCTGCTATTCTTGGCTTAAGTTGCTGCATGTCTTGCTCTGGCAGCTCATGTCCAAACAAAACTGTGTCCCTGTTGAGCACAGCAATGACCAGCCACAAAGTGTCAAGTTCCCCAGTGAACATCAAGGCAGACACGTGGAAGTGCAAAGGATAAGGATAACTTTGGGAGGAGAAGCTGTTCTGTGATGATGGTGCCCACACCCTGAAGCAGCAGCCAAGAGAAACGCTGAAAGCAGAGAGGCGCAGTTTTGGGCAGCAAAATAAAAAAAGATATGAAGCCATTATCTAGAATTCAAAGGAGTACTGCTGTTGGTTTTATTCGCTCTCATTTCTGTTTTAGGAACTTCTTCTTCTCTGAGGCCTTTGGGATCTTTGTCCCTCCACGGGGAGGGAGCCGGGCAGTTTTTAGTGGCAGCACACACACGCGTAGGTGCCCATGGGTGCGGACCCCTAGTGCCCCCCAGTTCCCCCCACTGTCACAGCACATTCCCGTAGATGTCACCGGGTTCCTGTGGTCACCCCTGGGGTCCCTGCAGCTCCATGTAGGTCACCTGGGGATCCTGGAGGGTGGTGGCACGGGAGGATGCTGTGAGAGACACAGGCTGTGGGATCTGGGTGCAGTGACACTCGTGGGTGAAGTGTCCCTCTGAATGTGTCCCCCGCTTCGTACTCACCCCCTGCCCTCTTGGTGACCACGACGTGGGTGTACAGCACCTCCCCCTCCTCTGGGGGGGCCGGGAGATCTGGAGGGGCCCTGAGGGAATAAAGGGGGTGTGTGGGAGGGAATGGGATATCTTGGGGTTGGGGTAAAATGGGAGAGTATTGTGTGAGTCCCTCACTCACCTTTCCTGGTACTTCCTGTCAGCTGCAAAGGAAAGAAGGGAGGGATGACTGTAGGGTCCCCAAGGCCCTGACCCCTCTCAGGATTCCTGAACTCTGACAGGACCCTCAATTTCCAACAAGATGCCCAAGCATCCCTGAGGTCCCTGAATCCATGAACCTCTTTAGTGCCCCTGACGAACTCAGCCTCAAGAACCCAAAGCCTAGCAGGGACAGAGACACTCTCAAACACCACCAGGGCCCCTGAAAGAACCCCCAACATCCCTGCAGGACCTTCCAGTGTCTCTCCAGACTCTACAGCACCACCAGACAAAGTCACAATTCTGCGGCTGTGGGCACCGCCCTATCGCTCCCCAACTCTGGAGGCCTCTACAGCTCCCTGAGACCCCCGTTCCCCCATTGTCACCCACCCACACGGTGCCACTGGTGCCAGGCAACAATGACACCCAGGAGCAGGAGCAGGAACAGAAGGGCCCCACCAATGCCTGCGGCCACTGCAAGAAACAGAGGGGGACACATCAACGTCACTCATCATCCCGGGGGTCCTGCACTCCCTGGTGACCCTCGGTGTCGCCACCTGTGTCCCTGTTTGTCCCTGTGTCCCGCGGTGTCACCTCCAGGGCCATCTCTGGGCTGAGTGCCCGGAATATGCGGTGCCCGTCCTGTCCCAGCTGGTTGGTGGCCACGCACTGGTAGGTGCCCGAATGTCCCACATCGATGTCCCTGAGCTCCAGGAGGGGACCCTGGGCCACCTCCTGCCCGTTGTGCAGCCAGGTGAAGGTGACAGGGGCTAAGCCCACCTGCACCGAGCAGCGCAGGGTCATGTTGTCACCTGTTTGCACCTGGTGTGACAGGGGACTGAGGGTGATGGTGGCATTGGCCACGGGCACTGTGGGGACACAGACAGGGCTGACACCAGCCAAGGTGGGATGGGGGTGCCGTGGGTGGGGTCACTCCCAGCCCGAGGGTCCTGCTCACCCAGGACTGTGATATTCAGGGGGTCACTCTCGGCCATGTTGTCCCCGTCACTGACCCGGCACCGGTACTGGCCGCTGTCATTGTCTCCAAGATGGCGCAGATGCAGGCAAGGGCCGGTGCCCAGCAGTGCCCCCGAGCCCTCCCTGAGCCACGAGAAGGACAGGTGACCTGTCCCTGCGGCCACTGCGCAGCTCAGCACCAGGCTGTCCCCGAGTGCCACCTGTCCCCCTGGGGGCTGTACTGACACGGACACCCTGGTGGGTGGGACCCCTGTGGATGGACACAGGAGGGATTGGGGACCCAGAAGGGGTGGGGGAGATGGGAAGGTAAAGAGGGGGATTGGAGGGGAGTGGAGAGGATCTAAGTGAGCAGAAGGGGACCTGGGAGGCATGTTGGGACCTGGGGAGAATGGCAAGACCCCGTGGAAATTGGGAAAGACCCAGACAGGGATGGGGAAAGGGGGAGAGGCTGATGAGACTCAGGGAATGATTTGAGGTTTAGAGATGGACACGTGGACCCAGGGAAGGAAAGGAGACCAGAAGGTGGAGCAGGGACCTTGGAAATGTTGAGGAATCCAGGGAGGGCTGGGGAGGACATAGAGAGGGATGAGGGATCTGCATGGGGGAACTGGGCAGTCCCGGGAGAAACCAAGAGGGACTTGGGAAATTTGGGGTGACACAGGCCACAGTAAAGGGAGGGATGAAGGATTCAGGCAGTGGTGGGGAAACCCTTGGAGGATGTCGGGCTTCAGTGGCTCCATCCTTGCACTCACTGTGCACTGTCACTGTCACCAGATTGGACTCTCTCCATCGTGACAACACCCGGCCCTTGCAGCGGTACTGGCCGCTGTGGCGCAGCTGCAGGGGGGACAGGGACAGCTCGGTCCCATCGTGGAGCCCCCCCAGTTTCTTCCCATCATGGTAGAAGGACACCCTGGTGACCGGATTGTTTCGCCAGCCCCGGCAGCGCAGTTTCACTGTGTCCCCCTCCAGCAGCGCCCTTGTCGGCACCTGAAGGACCAGCTCGTCTGGGGGACAGAGGAGTCCTATTACACTTTATGGCACTGAGTCCCCCACATTGGGTCACAAGCAGCACACCAGGGGTCCCCAGTTCCAACACGTGGTTCCTCCCGTCCTGGGATGCTCTGGGATGTCCCCAGAGCAGGAGACGGCTCCTGGTCACACAGGAGGTGACCCATTGATTGGAGCCCACCCAGAGCTCTTGGGGTCCCTGCAGGTGCCAGCCTGGGGGCACCCACACCCCCCTCACCATATAAGACTGTCATGGAGAGGCTGAGCTCGGTTCTGGGTCTGTCACATGTGCAGGTGCCACTCTCAGTGACAGTAAAGTGGTCTGGTCCCTTTGGCCCCCAGCGCCGCCCGTCCTTGCACCAGATGGTGGCACTGGCTGTCCCCGAGCCCTGGCAGGTCAGTGTCACCCGGTCCCACAGCACCGCCGGCTTCCAGGGGGGCTCCACCAGGAGCTGGGTGGTCTGGGCACCTGTGGGTGACAGGGGACACCAGCCTGCCAGGCCCAGCGTGGGGCTGGGGACAGCAGGGTGGGGCAATGGCATCCCCCAGGGACTCACCAGCGAGGCGAAGGGTCTGGGCTGGAAGGGAAAAGGGACAGGGCTGGGTGGGGGTAGCACCATGGGAACAGTGGCACAGCGGTACAGGGTGTGGAGGCTGTCCCTAACTGTCCCCATGGGGACAGCAATTCTTGTGGGAAAGTGTGTCTGGGTGGTCCCCAAAAGATTCTGAGAGGCAGGGGTACATGTCTGTGTCACAGCCACCCAAACACTATATTCCTGTGGCACAGATACCTTGGGAACAGGAACTGGTCCCCTTCTGTCCCTGCATCCCAGTTCCCTTGTCCCTACCCCCAGAGCTACCTGAGCCCAAAGGTGCCAGTCCCCACATTCCTGTTCCCACATCCCCATCCCCAAATTCCTGACCCCTGTTCCTTTCCCCAAAGCCACCCCCACAACCCTTTTCCCACCCAGGTCCACTGTGGGTAACACGGACTGGCTCTGCTGCTATTGGAGATCTCAGGGGACCCCACAGCCCCCCTTTGCCCCCTCCCCTCCCCATCCCTGGGGTGTCAGGCCCAGGCCCGGGGCACTCACCCCACAGGAGCAGTGCCACCTTCCCGGCCATCCCGGTGTCCCCAGCCATGTGCACTGGCTGTCACTCGCTGCTGTGGCCACCACTCCCCTGGCTGGTGGCTCTTCGGATAAAGGGGAAGGAAGCGAGGTCACATCCGTCCCCACGTGTAGGTGGCCCTCGGTGGGGGCAGGGTGGCCACAAGTTGGGCACAGGCTGGGGGCATTCTGGGATAGTCTGGAGACATGGTGGGTGATGGTGTTGCCAGGAGTGGGGGACTCAGGGAACATGGGAAATGATGGGTGCCCAGGAGAATGGGGGTCCAGGGGAATTGGGGTCTCCATGCCTGGGGGATTCAGGGATGGGGGTGCTGTGGGAACATGGTCCCCAGAGATTTGGGGTCATGGCATGTGGGTGCCAGGGTTGGGGGTGCAGGGGGAAAAAGAGGACTCTTGGGAATAGGGGTTCTGGGGGAAGAAGCAGCCCATGGGACGGGATCAAGGCAATGGTGGTGCTGGGCAATGGTGGTCCTGGGATGGGGTTCCCCAGGGAAGAAAGAAACCAAGGTAATGGGGGTTCCATGGTTGGGTTGCCAGGGGAATGGGGGTTCCAGGGATGGGCAGTAGCTGGATGGGCATAGGGGTCGCAACTCCTTCATGGGGTGCCTCAGATTTTGGGGTGACCCAGGGCCCAGCACAGCTCCCCAGTGCTTATGGCCAGGGAGGCACCCCTGGGTTATCCTGGGAGGCTCTGTGTCTCTGTCCCAGATACCCCTGTGCTTTTGCCTATGCCCTCCAATATCCTGGCTCAGCCATCCCAGGGAGCACGTGAGCAGGTAACAGTGGCATGGATCCCAGAAAGAGAAAAATGAGGGGGTAGGGGGTGCAGGCAGTGGCTGGGGGGCTGGGAGGCGGGGAGAATGGGTCCCTCTGGCTGGGACCTCAAACACTTTCATTTTCTCTTTAATGCAGCAGAAAGAAGAGGTCATTGGTTCAGTTTAGAGAGTCTTTTTAGCAGTTGTTGTCTCATTAAGTCACTTTAAAAAAAAACAAACAAATCCTGAAGAAACTGGACGTTTCTGTTACCTTTAGGAGCCCATTGGTGCACCCCACAGCAGCGTTTGTTTGTGGATAACAGAGAGTGTGGAATCTCCCTGAGTGTCCAACAGCTCCATGGGATTGTTCCCTGACTGCTGGGCAGCAGCCCAGCCCTGAAGGAAGCCTTTTCTTGGGCCACATTTAGGAACTCTCTCCATTTTGCTCAATCTCACCCTGAAACTTGACTCACTTCCCATGGAGGAAGAGGAGAAGCTCTGTCCATCCTTGGGACAGTGCACAGGAATCTGTGGAAATGCCCGTGTGTGCCTCAGAGTCTGATTCCCTGGTAAATCCACTCCAGCCTGCCCTGAATTCCCCTGCCTGGGCACTCCCTGCTCCTGCTCTGACACCCCTGTTCCCCAGCCCCTCGTGTGCAGCCCCTGCTCAATATTTCTACACTTTTCCCTCTCTTCTGGTGTGCACATCCAGGACCCAAACATTCTTTCCATGAGGTTCCTAAGGGCTGACAGGTATTGTTCAAGAAGGAGGGTCCAGGTCAGGATGTTGAGCAGATTGTTGTGGGATTTGGAAGAGTTTTGTGGTTTTCTCAGACCCTTGGGCAAAGGCACAAAATGATCAATTGCTGCATATCCAGACAGGTTCCCTCACAGCTGCATTTGCAGGGGGTGTTTCCAGCCAGCCCTGTTCTGAAAACCATGAAAGGCCCTCACAGAGCCACTGCTTGAGCTCCCTTTGTGGTTTGTGCTTCTTGCAGAGCTGAGCAAACCACAGCCAGGCCTGTTTCCACCCACAGAATTTTCACCTCTGCAGCAGCTCTAAAGCTGCCAGAATCAAAGCCAAGGGGGCAGGGGGGACCCTCAGGTGCTGGCTGCCCCCTGGGGCTGGGCAGAGCAGGGCTGGGCAATGGCCATCCCTGTGCAGTGGGGCTGGGCCATGGTTGGGCCCCATCCTTGCATTGACAGGGGACCCCAGGATGTGCCACCCCTGGGAAAGGCACCAGGAATGTGCAGTGACATTTCTGGAACCACCAGTCCCTGGGACAGGACCCTCCATGCCAGGATATGTCACCCCCTGAGACCGGATGCCCCCAGGACAGGACACCCCTGGATGTCCCCCTCAGGACCGAACCGCCCCTTTGCCATCAGACTCTCAGCACAAACAGCCTCTTCCTTCTTGTCCAGGGAAAAGAAAGTGAAAGTGTTGAGGGGGCGCAGCCCAACGCCTCCATCCCCCACAGCCTCCCCACCCTTCCCTGCACCCCTCACACCCCATTTTTCCCCTCCCTTGTGTCCCCCCAACCTGTTCCCTGCTCAGGTGCTCTCCAGGATTGCTGAGTCAAAAACTGGGGGTGAGGGGACATGGCACAAAAGGGAGGAAAATAAGGGAATATAGAGAAATAAAGACATGAAAAAGTGTGGGCAAGGGAGGCCACAGAGGCAGAGCTACCAAGGACCCCCATGCCCAGGAAATGAGCAACCCAGGGGGGCAGTGTTGGGCCCTGGGTCACCCCAAAATCTGAGGCACTCAGGAAGGAAGCTGAGACCCCTGGGCCTTACTAGCCACTGCCCATCCCTGGGACCTCCATTGCCCTGGAAATCAAATCATGGGACCTCCATTCCTTATATTCCTCTCTGTGATCCCCATCCCAGTACCGACATTCGCCAGGATCTCCACAGCCCAAGGCCCCCATTGCAAAGGAAGCCTCTCCTGTTCATTCCATCCCCTGAAATCTTCCTTTTCCAACAACCTTGATACTCTCAGGAACCCCTGTTCCCACAGGAACACCCATTCCCCCAGAATCCCCATCCCATGACCCCAAATCCCTGGAGCCCACGCTCCCCTGTGACTCCCTCCCTGAGTCCCCCCAGCCCTGTACATCCTCATTACCACGGACCCCATCCCTAGGATCTCCCATTTCCCTCGGCACCCTTACCCTGGTCCCCAAACAAACTGAGGCCCCCCACTCCTGGGAACCCCATGTCCCACTATGTCCCACCCAGCCTTGTCCCCAGCCTGTGCCCAGGTTGTGGCCACCCTTCCTCCACTGAGGGCCACCTATGCATGAGGACAAAATGTGACCTCGCTTCCTTCCCCTTCATCCGAAGAGCCACCAGCCAGGGGAGCGGTGGCCACAGCAGTGAGTGACAGCCAGTGCACATGGCTGGGGACACCGGGATGGCCGGGAAGGTGGCGCTGCTCCTGTGGGGTGAGTGCCCCGGGCACGGGCCTGACACCCCAGGGATGGGGAGGAGAGGGGAGGGGGCACAGGGAGGCTGTGGGGTCCCCTGAGATCCCCAATGCCAGCAGAGCCAGTCCATGTTAGCCACAGTGGACCTTGGTGAGACTGGGCATATAGGGTAGCTTTGGGGACAGGGAGAGGGGGGCAGGAATTCAGGGATGTGGATGTGGGGACAAGAATGTGGGGACTGGCACCTTTGGGCTCAGGGAGCTCTGGGAATAGGGACAAGGGAACTGGAATGCAGGAACAGACGGGGACAAGAACGGTGAGGATGTGGCCATGGGGATGGGATCATGGGGATGGGATCATGAGCTGGTGGGGGTGACCTGGGCCAGCATGGGCTGTGTCCTTGGTGTCCTTGTACCCAGGGTGTTCACAGTGTCCCCATGTTCTGCCTCAGCCCAGGGTGGCCTTGGTGTCCCTGTTCCCAAGGTGTCTGTGCCACAGGGATGTGGTGCATGGATGGCTGTGAAACAGACATGTCCCCTGACCTTCCAATTCTTTTGTGGCCACCCAGACACATTTTCTAACAAGAACTGCTCTCCCCATGGGGACAGTTTTGGGACATCCCCCATACCCTGTACTCCAGGTGCTGCTACCCCTGCAGGGCCACCCGGACCCACCCACCCCCACCCACCCTTCTCCCTTCTCCCTTCCAGCCCAGATCCTCGGCCTCTCTGGTGAGTCCTCGGGGCATGCCATGGCCCCACCCCGCTGGCCCCAGCCCTACGCTGGGCCTGGCAGGCTGGTGTCCCCTGTCACCCACAGGTGCCCAAACCACCCAGCTCCTGGTGGAGCCCCCCTGGAGGCCGGCGGTGCTGTGGGACCGGGTGACACTGACCTGCCAGGGCTCAGGGACCGCCGGTGCCACCACCTGGTACAAGGATGGGCAGCTCTGGTGGCAGGAGGGACCTGATAACTTCACTGTCACCCAGAGTGGCACCTACATGTGTACCCGGCCTGGCACTGGGCTCAGTCCCCCCATGATGGTCTCAGATGGTGAGTGGGGATGTAAATGATCAGGGTGACCCCTGAAAAGTCAGAGTGGACTCCACTCCTTAGGTGGCATCACAACCCTTGTGTGGCAAGAGCCTGTGCCCTGCACACAGGGACATCCCAGTGCACCCAGATGTTCTCAGGGTCACAGGGACCACCTCGGACCTGTCTTGAGCCCCTTGATGAGAGGGAACCCTACTGTCCCACAGATGATCTGGTGCTGCAGGTGCCAACAGGGGTGCTGCTGGAGGGGGACACGATGACACTGCGCTGTTGGTGCGGCCATTGGAACCACACAGTCACCAGGGTGCAATTTTACCAGGATGAGAAGGAAGTGAAGGGGTTCATCAATGGGACCGAGCTGTCCCTGTACCCCCTGCAGCTGCACCACAGTGGCCACTACAGCTGTGGGGGCTTGGTGGGGTCCTGGAAGTCACGGTCAGCAGCAGTGGCAGTGACAGTGCAAGGTGAGCACCCCCATGGCTGGAACTCCAGTCTCCTGATACCCCCAATGACCCTTCGCAGCAGGCTCAGAGTCACAGTCCTCACCTCCCCTCTCCTACCCTGAGCTCTACCTGGTGCCTGTGCTGGAGGGACCCCTGAACCCACCATGGGGTCCCTCCTGACTCTCAGCTGCCTCAGCACCCCCAGCCCCCTGCGGCCCCAATCTCCCCTCCTGCACGTGTTCTACTGGGATGGGCAGGTGGTGGGGGACGCGCAGGGCACCCCACAGCTGCTGGTGCCCACCGTGGGGGTCTCCCACTCAGGGAATTACAGCTGCCAGGTGCGCTCTGAGGGGGGGGGCGTGCGGAAGAGCAGCGCCCGCTCCGCGTCACGGTGCACAGTGAGTGCGGAGATGGGCACAGGGAGCCTCCCGGGGTCCCCTGCCTGGATACCTCCATGTCCCCCAGACACATTTCTTGGGTCCTTCCATCACTCTACATGTCCCCTCACCCTTCCGTGGCGTGACACCATCCTCAACATCCCCCACCACACCCATCCCTGCCCATCCCCATGCCCCCTCACTGGCTGCCAGCCCCTCGCTGTGGCCTCAGCCCTGTCTGTGTCCCCGCAGTTCCCATGGACAATGTCACCATCACCCCCGGTGTCCTGGAGGTCACACCACAAGATAAAAAGACACACAGGGAAACAGGTGGGGTGCCTCAGGTTCTCGAGGGAGTGCAGGACCCCTGGAGTGATGGGCGACCCTGATGTGTCCCCCTCTGTTTCTTGCAGTGGCCGCAGGGATCGGTGGAGCCCTTTTGTTCCTGCTCCTGCTCATGGGTGTCATTGTGGCCTGGCACCGAAGGCACCGTGTGGGTGGGTGACAATGGGGGCACAGGGCACATGGAGAGAGGTGGGAAGGATGCCAGAGAAGGGAGGCCCTAGGGCAGCACCTACAGCCCCTGGCTTGGGAGGGCCTGAGCCCCCAGTGACCATGGCTCAGAGCCGTGGGGAGTTGGAGGGTCCTGCAGGGATATTGGGGGTCCTATCAGGCATTCCCCTCCGTGCCAAGCTCGGGGTTCTGGGAGTTCAAGGTGTTGGTACAAGTGGGGTGGTTCAAAGATATTGGGGGGGCATCAGGGATATGGGGCGGGGGGGGGAGAATTGTGTGTCTGGTGGTGGTTCAGCATTCCCATGGATGGATGGTGGCCCCTGGGTCTCCAAAGTCAGCCCTCCAGTTTTCTTTGCAGATGCCAGGAAGCACCAGGAAAGGTGAGTGCAGCCTCCAGCCATGATACACCTTTTACCCAAACCCCCAACACCTCCCATCCCCTTCCACACACCCCTGTATTCCCACAGGGCCCCCCAAGACCCCCTGGAACTCCCAGTGGAGGATCCTCAGGCAACGTACATGGAGTTGCGAAGGCAACCGTGGGAACCCAGTGACATTTATGGCAATCTACACCAAAAGTTGTGATGCTCTGGGATGTGGGAGGCACTGGGTGACACTGGGGGTGCTCCCTCCATGGCTCCTGTGGTTGCCCATCCTTCCAAGGGAGGTGATCATGGGTCAGGGGGAGGCTACACAGGCACCCTGTGCCCCCCATTTTCTCTCCCAGTACCCCCAAGGGCTCCCCCATCCTGTTGCTGGTACCTGCAGGCGTTCCCCAGCCCCATCCAAGTACCCAAGTACCCTCAGGGACTGCCCCATTCTTTCCCCACAGCATTTGCAGTACACCCAGGGCTTCCCCATTCCCCTCCTACTACCCCCGACCCATCCCGCTGGAAAAGGGGGAACTGGGGAGGATTCTTGCTGAAAGGTTTCTCGGATGGAAATGAAGCACAAACATGGCAATATTATATCTGAGAACTGTTTATTGATAAAGGAGGATAAGCGTTCTTACCAAAGGGGGAGAGAAGGGAGTAGAATGGGAAAAGGATAGAGACAGAAACAGAAGACAGGTACCGTGTTACCGCAAGGAGCCCGGGCGCTCTGTGGGCCCCAGCTGGGCAGATGGAGTGTGTGTGCTGCATGCCAGGGCGAGCCCACATGGCTTTTGTGAGTGCTGGGTGTGATTTCCAAGGACGGCACCTGCGTGTCTCTGGCATGGGCGAGCGATGGCTGCAGGCTGGCTGCTGCGGGCTGGCTGCGGGCTGGTGCTGCGGCACTGGGGACTCTGGGGTGGCTGCTGTGGGCTGGGGCTGCGGGGGCAGGTGCAGCAGGCTCGGTGCTGTGGGCAGCACGGGAAACGTGACAGAGGCGGCGGGTGGGTGCAGGCAGCATCTGCTCCATTGAGGAAGCAATGAAGGAACGTCCAGGATGAGCAGGAATGAGCTGCCTCGGGGGAGCAGCGAAGCAGGGAAGAACGGGTGGGGACAGGGAAGAAGAACCACCGGGAGGAAAAGGCAAGGGAGGGGAGTATCTGTGATAGTTTTGCCCGACGTCCAGAAGGAATGTTGCATCTGATCCCATCTTGTAAGAAGGCCTATTAAGTACTTTATTATACTATATTATTCTATATTATATTCCATTACATCTGAACTGAATCTGCCAAGCACTCAACTGCACTCCACTGAACACAATCTCATGATAGTCAGCTTACTGTCCCCACACACACACACCCACACACACACACACACTTGGATTCAATGGGTCAGTGAATCAAAACACTCACAACAGAATTCCAATTACCAGTTCCCTTCAGGTAAACAGTCTCCCACAATGCATTCAATTTGTGAAAAACACAGGAGCAGAAAATGAGATGAGAATTGTTTGGATTGTTTTTTGCTTCTCCCACTACTTCTCCCAGGTTCAGAGAATGTGAATCCCACAGGGAAGGACGGCCAAACTGACCCTCTGAGCGAGACCCTGATCCTCCAAGAAACTCAAAGCAAAACGCTCCTGTTGTGTCACAGTTTGCTGCTTTTCTTTGCAAAGGCTCCTCCCACAGCCCGATTTCCCGGGCATTTTTTCCCAGACATTTTCCCCAAGCATCTGTCCCACCAGGCAGTGGGGGTCACTCACAGCCCAATCACTGAAGCTTTCTCTCCCCTCATTCTGTGATGCGAGAAGCCTCACTGGGGAAGAGCTTCCCAGCACATGTACAACCCACAGAGTAGTTTTTCACCTCATGTGTAGCATATGTTAAGGCATAAATCCAAATCAGATTTGTTCCTCTTAACCCCCATGTGCTTAGTGGCTCTGCAGTCCCCCTCAGATTGCACCCACTGAGGTGGCTCACTGGTGCCCATCCCAGTTCCACGGGGGCACAGGACCTCGTTCCCTGCTCCTGGGACAAAAATGCAGCTCTTTGGTTAAACTAGGCAGAAATGATGTTTCTTTGTTCAGCTCAATCAAGGAAGCTGAACAAGGTAGGAACCTCCCTTGCAGTGGAAAATACAACCCCAATCTCTTTGAAATATTATTACTTTGAAATTACAGAGCTTTAAGGCAAAGATGTGGGAGCAGGAATAAAAATTCTTTACTAATATGTATTGTGAGAAACAAGTAAATGGAAATTGACTTTCGCTGGATATTATATGGATTGATATTACATTATTGACTATATTGTTGATTAAATATTGTGATGTTACTGCTGTGACAGTGATGTGGATGGTGGAGTGGCTGATGTTGTTGGGGTGGCCATCCAAGGATGGGGCCCAGCCATGGCCCAGCCCCACTGCACAGGGATGGCCATTGCCCAGCCCTGCTCTGCCCAGCCCCAGGTGGCAGCCAGCACCTGAGGGTCCCCCCTGCCCCCTTGGCTTTGATTCTGGCAGCTTTAGAGCTGCTGCAGAGGTGAGAATTCTGTGGGCGGAAACAGGCCTGGCTGTGGTTTGCTCAGCTCTGCAAGAGGCACAAAACCCAAACGGAGCCCAAGCAGTGGCTCTGTGACGGCCTTTGATGATTTTCAGGGCAGGGCTGGCTGGAAATCCCGCACTGCAGGGGAGGCTGTGGGTGACCCAGTCCGGAAATACAGCAATTGATCATTTGTTCCTCTTTGTAAGGGACTGAGAGAGCTCCAGCACTACTGCACGTCCCACAACAATCTGCTCAACAAGCTCACCTGGACCCTCCTTCTTGAGCAAAACCTGCAGCCTTCTGGAACCTCATGGAAGGAATGTTTGAGCTCAGGCTGTGGCCAGCAAAAAAAAGGGAAATGTTTGGAAATATCGCACAGGGGCTCTGGCCCCGGCCGTGGCAGAGGTCTGGGGAGTGTGTGGATTCCAGGTGTCTCCAAAGATGGTCCATCCCTGCCCCCGTAACCTGAGGGAAAGGCTGAGGGTTTGCAGGATTTGTGGTGTGAAGCCACCACAGGGGTTTTTTGTGTACCTGAGACCTGCCTGTGGTCAGGTGCTGCCATCCTTCCATTCGGGATCATGGAGAGCAGTCACAGGTGTGGCACAGGGCATGTGCCTGGCCCCTGGACACTGCTATGCTGCCAGTGGGCACTGGGATCCAATCTGCTGCCGGTGGTGGTGCCAGGACCGATTGGTGCCCGTGAGTTTGCAAAAGGAGCGATTTCCCCTCCTCCCTCCCATCCGAGGCCGCCATAGCCCCTGAGGGGATGGAGCTGGAGCGGGGCGCCCCCTGCTGGCCGAGAGTGCACCCTGCATCGCCCCCTGCTGGCTGCGGTTAGAACTGCCACAAAAACCAACAGCGCTGAGTGGGAGGGAAATATCGTGTTGTTTGTTCTGTTCTGGTTTACAAATTTCCCAGTAAAGAGATGTTATTCCTTTTCTTACAGTTTTGCCTTTAGGCCCCATCATTTTTGAAATTAAGAAACCTTTTTGACATGTCTTTTCTTTACATTCCAGGACAGTTCCCACTTTCCTTGGCAGATATTTCTCATTTAAATGAGTTGCCAACTTCTGGGTTCCAGCCTGGATGGGACAGACACTCCCAGAGGAGACAGGGTCAGGCACTTGGCCAGCTCATGCTCTGTCTTTTAAGCCAGCTGGGACACCAAGGGCCCTCTCCCCAGGTGGTACTTCTGGTCACCCAGCCACTCAGGAGCTGGCTTTGGCAGAGCATCACACTGTCCCCAGTGTGTCATCGCTGAACGACTGATGGGCAGACTGGGCCCTGTCTCTTCAAAAGCAAGGCGTGACCCACTCCTGTCATACACAGGTGTTCCACGATGTCTCCAGACATCAAACTTTTCCTGTCTCTGACACCCCACCCTGTGCCATGGCCTGATCCCGACATCCCTGGAAAAGAGAGATGCTCTAGAACCCCCAGAGGGTCTTTATGACATCCTTGTGTTGGGAACACAGCAGAGGAGGGGTTTGGGAGAAGGAACAGAAGAATCCAGAGCGTCCTGAAGGCCACTTTAGCTATCAGAGAAAGGAAAATCCAGGACCCTGCCAGGTTCCTCTGGTGAAGGAAATATGCTGGAGGAAATGTCTGGGGTTTGTTCTTTGTTCTTGCTTTTGCAGGAAATAATTCCTTTTGTGACCCATTGGACACTGGACCTTGTTGCTGTTACAGTTGGTTTTATTCTCTCTGGTTGCTGTTTCAGGAAATTGTTCTTCTCTCAGCCCTTTGGCATCTTTGTGCCTCCACAGGGAGGGAGAGGGGCAGTTTTTAGTGGCAACACACACACGAGTGGGTGCCCATGGGTGGGGACCCCCAGTGCCCCCAGCTCCCCCCAGTGTCACAGCACATTCCCGTAGATGTCACTGGGTTCCTGTGGTCGCCCCTGGTGTCCCCACAGCCCCGCGTAGGTCACCTGGGGATCCTGGAGGGTGGTGGCAGTGAGAGACATGGACTGTGGGATCTGGGTGGGGTGACACTCGTGGGTGACATGTCCCTCTGCATGTGTCCCACCCATACTCACCCCCTGCCCTCTTGGTGACCACGATGTGGGTGTACAGCACCTCTCCCTCCTCTGGGGGGGCTGGGGATCCGGAGGGGCCCTGAGGGAATAAAGGGGATGTGGGAGAGGGGATGGGAGGGCTTGGGGGTTGGCGTAAAATGAGAGGGTGTGGTTTGAGACCCCACTCACCTTTCCTGGTTCTTCCTGGCAGCTGCAAAGGTAAGAGGGGAGGGGTGACTCTGGGGTCCCAGGGCCCTGACCCCTCTCAGGATTCCTGAACACTGATAGGACTCTCAATTTCTCATAGGACCCCTAAGCATTCCTGAATCACCCAGGAATTCATTAGCTTCCCCAGTGGCCCCAAACAAATCACTCTCAAGAACCCAAAGCCAAGCAGGGACAGAGACCCTCCCAACACTCACAGGGCCACTGAAAGAACCACCAACATCCCTGCAGGACTTTCCAGTAACTCCCCAAGCCCTGCAGGACCCCCAGCCAAAGTCATAATTGAGTGTCTTTGGGCCGTTCCCTATGGTTCCCCAATTCTCTCAACCTCTACAGCTCCCTGGAACCCCCATTGTCACCCACCCTAATGGTGCCACTGGTGCCAGGCCACAATGACACCCATGAGCAGGAACAAAAGGGCCCCACTGACCCCTGTGGCCACTGCAAGAGACAGAGGGGGACACATCAGGGTCACCCATCACCCCAGGGGTCCTGCACTCCCTGGTGATCCTGTGTGACCCCACCTGTGACCCAGGATGAGCCAGGTGTCACCTCCAGGGCCAGCTCAGGGCTGAGTACCCAGAACACGCGGTGCCCGTCCTGTCCCAGCTGATTGGTGGCCACTCACTGGTAGGTGCCCGAATGTCCCACAGTGATGTCCCTGAACTCCAGGAGGGGACCCTGGCCCACCGCCTGCCTGTTGTGCAGCCAGGTGAAGGTGACAGGGGCTGAGCCCACCTGCACTGAGCAGCGCATGGTCATGTTGTTGCCTGCACGCACCTGGTGTGACAGGGGACTGGGCATGATGGTGGCATTGGCCATGGGCACTGTGGGGACACAAACAGGGCTGGCACCTGCTGAGGTGAGATGGAATTGCTGTGGGTGAGGTTCACTCCCATCATGAGGGTCCCGCTCACCCAGGACGGTGACATTCAGGGTGTCACCCTGGGCCACTCTGTCTCCGTTTCTCACACAGCACCAGTACTGGCCACTGTCATTGTCCCCAATGTGGCACAGCTCCAGGTGGGGGCTGGTGCCTGGCAGTGCCCCCAAGCCATCCCGGTACCAGGAGAAGGACAGGGGACCTGTCCCCACGGCCACTGTGCAGCTCAGTGCACAGTGGGGGGTTCCTTAGGAATGGGTCCTGATCCATGGAGTTCCTGGGGAATGTCAGTACTGGGATGGGGGTTGCAGAGAGGATGGGAACTAAGGAATGGTGGTCCCATGGTTGGGTTCCCAGGGGAATGGGGTTCCAGGAATTGACAGTGGCATGGTGAGCCCATGGGTCTGAGCTGCTTTGGGTTTGTGCCCCCCAGCCTCCAATGACTTTTCTCTCTCTTTATTCCATTTCCATCATTTTACCCCTCAATTTCACAAGCCCCAGGTTCGTGCCTTGATGGTCCCTGGGGGGCACAAGAGCAAGGAACAGCTTGGGGGAACCTCAGAGTGGGGGAAACAGGGGTGAGGGGTCTGCAGGGAAGGCTGAGGAGGCTGTGGGGGATGTGGGTGTCCAGCTTTTACCTCCCAACACTTTCACTTTCTCTCTCTTGCAGAAGATGGAAGAGGCGGTTTGACACATTTCTCACATGGGGGGGGTGGGTTCTCTCCTGGTGGGGCAGATCCAGGGGGCTCCTGTCCGGGCAGGATCCTGCCCCAGGGGGGACACATGCTGGACAATGGGGTCCTGTCTTGGTGCATGGCAGCTCCGGAGGAATCCAGAGTTCTCTATTCCTGCTCGTCCCCTGCAGGATCTGAGCCTGCAAGAGCAGCTTGGGAATGGAGCCCCAGCCAGGAAAGAGCTCCCAAATTCCTGCTCCTTGAAGCCAGTGGCCATCCAAGGGTGGGGCCCATCCATGGCCCAGCCCCACTGCACAGGGATGGCCATTGCCCAGCCCTGCTCTGGCCGGCCCCAGGTGGCAGCCGGCACCTGAGGGTCCCCCCTGCCCCCTTGGCTTTGATTCTGGCAGCCTTAGAGCTGATGGAGAAGTGAAAATTCTGTGGGGGGAAAAGGCCTGCCTGTGGTTTGCTCAGCCCTGCAAGAAGTACAAACCACAAAGGGAGCCCAAGCAGTGGTTCTGTGAGGGCCTTTGATGGTTTTCAGGGCAGGGCTGGCTGGAAACTGCCGCTTCAGGGGCAGCTGTGAGGGGACCAGTCCAGAAATGCAGCAATTTATCATCTTGTCCCTTTCCCCAAGGGACTGAGAGAGCCCTAGAATTACTGCAAATCCCACAACAATCTGCTCAACAACCTGACCTGGACCCTCCTCCTCTTCCCTGCCTTGCCGTGGATGGACAGTGGCCGGATGCCTCGCACCCACCACAGCTGCTCTCTCACTGCCCTCCACACCTGGATGGGGAGAGAAAATTGAGCAAAGGGTTCATGGGTTGAGACAAGGACCAGGAGAGATCACTCATCAAATCCTGTCACAGGTAAAAGTGCTTCAGAATTAGAGATATGAATTGAATTTATTGCTGACAAAAATCAGAGCAGGATACGCAGTCAAATAAACCCTTCCATACACCTTCCCCCTGTTATGAATAACTATGTAGTCATTGGCTTTCACTATTATATTGATTTTCCAAATTATTTTGATATAATACAGTTTGTAGCAGTTTTTAACTGCTTTTGATACACTACAATTTTTCAGCCTTTTTACCCTGTCTGTGTAGAATATATATTTTAGTGTCATAAATATATTATAGTTTAGGCTCTCCCAAAAGATCAAGATCGAGACAATGTGCTGTGTATTACAACATTAACTGTTTCAGAAGTAGCTAATGCCTTTATTTGTGTAACTAAGTGACAATGGTGATAATAACTCAGATAATTTTGTGAAATAGCTAATGTTGATATAATGTACTGGTGGACTACCTGATCTGTAGGAGAAGAACACATACAGAAGAAGAACACATACAGAAGAAGAAAAGTAGCAAGTGAAAAAACATCAAAAAAAAAAATGCAAAGAGGAATTTACCACTGACGCTTCTGACTGTCAAACCACAGAACAGGGGGGCCTTGTGAGGACATAAAATATATAAATTTAATCTGCAGTATGGTGTTTACTTCACGAAAATGAATCAAGGGTCAAACCAAGCAAAAGAATTCCCAGACCACCTGAACTAGAAAGAATGTTTGAATATGTTATACGTACCCTCCTGAATATTTATTTCACCAATACAATGAAAATGTATGTATGAAGAATTGTTCTAGTTATCTGTGTGCCTCTGGCAGCTGCCAAACACCCAGCATGCTGTTTACTGTCCCTTTTATCCCTTATTGAATACGTACAAATTTTAAAGAGTGAGCCTTGTTTCTCACACAGTTTGACCAAAAAACTGCATATTGGGTACAATAAGAGGGAAAAACGTCGTGTGTTCCCCCAGCACTGGGAGGGGGAATGAGGAGCCCCGTGGGGTGCTGTGAAGAAGAAGAAGAGACCCCTGAGGGGAATCGATGCTTATCAGTGCCGCCAGAGTCACAGCACGTCATCATTATCATGGGGTTCCCACTGTCCCTCGTTTTCCTGACAGCTCCTTGTTGGTCACTTGTGGATCCTGAGGTGGGGCAGGGCTGGGGGACACCCGTGGGGGCCCTGAGAGTGACGCCGGTTGTGGGGATCTGGGTGGTAGGTGACACTCGTGGGTGATGTGTCCCTGTATCCCCCCTGTACTCATCCCCTGCCCACTCTGCTCATGATGTGGGTGTTGAGCACAGCGCCCTCCCCCTGGGGGTTCCTGTGGGGATAAGGGGGTTTGGGAGGTGTCTGGGGAGAGGTAAAGGGGAGTCCCAGCCCAAGCTTCCCACTCACCTGTTCTGGAGCTTCCTGGCAGCTGCAAGGGGAAGGGGAGGGTGTGACTGTGGGGACACTGGGACCCCTGATCCTTCCTGGGACCTCAGCAGCTCCAACCACCAATGAATGGAACACCCAAATCCCCACTGCAGCCCGGATTCCCAATGGATCCCTGATCTCTGCCCTCACTCTGGTGCCTCCCCCTTACTCCAGGACCCCCATCACGCTCCCCTGTCACCCACCCCAGCAGTGCCACCAGTGACAGTCCCTGATGACAGCCAGGAGAAGGAGCAGGAACAGGAGGGTCCTGCCAACATTCACAGCCACTGCTGGGGACAGAGGGGGACACATTGGGGTCACCCTGAACTGCAGGAGTCCTGAACACCCCGGTGACCCCGTGTGATCCCACCTGTGACCCGGGGTGAGCCAGGTGTCACCTCCAGGGCCACCTCTGGGCTGAGTGCCTGGAACATGCGGTGCCCGTCCTGTCCCAGCTGGTTGGTGGCCACGCACTGGTAGGTGCCCGAATGTCCCACATCAATGGCCCTGAGCTCCAGGAGGGGACCCCAGGCCACCTCCTGCCTGTTGTGCATCCAGGTGAAGGTGACAGGGGCTAAGCCCACCTGCACCGAGCAGTGCAGGGTCACGTTGTCACCTGCGCGCATCTGGTGTGACAGGGGACAGGGGGTGATGGTGGCATTGGCCACAGGCACTGTGGGGACAGAGACTGGGCTGAGAGCACAGGGAGGGGCTGGCAGCTGGTGTGGGGGAGGGGATAGGAAGAAGGAGGGATGGGTGTGATGGATAATGTTGGGGATGGAGTCACACCACAGAGACTCAGGGACTCAGTGGGGACTCAGGGCAGAGGTGGAGGAACCCAAGAAAGGTGTCTGGGGATCACAGAGGTGCCCAGGAAGGGGACCTGAGGGGTCTCTGTGGGTCCCCATGCCCATCCCTGCAGTCACTGCCCACTGTTACGCAGAGCTGGGCGCTGCTCTTCTGCACAGCCCCCCCTCGGAGCACACCTGGCAGCTGTAATTCCCCAAGTGGGAGACCCCCACGGCGGGCACCAGCAGCTGCAGGGACCCTGCAGGCCCCCCAGCACCTTCCCGTCCTGGTAAACGCGTGCAGGAGGGGGGCTTGGGGCCGCAGGGAGTTGGGGATGCTGAGGAAGCTGAGAGTCAGGGGGACCCATTGGTGGGCTCGGGGGGACCCTCCAGCACCGGCACAGGGAAGAGCTCAGGGAAGGAGAGGTGAGGTGAGGACTGTGGCTCTGAGTCTGCGGGGAAGGGGTTTTGGGGGTGTCAGGAGATTGGAGTTCCAGCAGTGGGGATGCTCACTGTGCACTGTCACTGTAACTGCTGCTGACCATGACTGCCAGGACCCCACCCAGCCCTCACATCTGTAGCGGCCACTGTGGTGCAGCTGCAGAGGGGACAGGGACAGCTCAGGCTCGTCGCAGAACCCCTCCAGTTTCTTCCCATCACGGTAGAAGGACACTGAGGCAACTGTGCTGTCCTGCCAGCCCCCGGCATTGCAGTGCCACTGTGTCCCCATCCAGCAGTGCCCCCGCCGGCACCTGCAGCACCAGCCAGTCTGGGGGACAGAGGGGTCCTGGCACCGGGACCCCTGGTCACACCCAGTGCACCAGGGGTGCCCAATTTCAACATGGGGTTCCCCCACACTGGGATGCTCTGGGATGTCCCCAGAGCAGGGGACAGGCTGTGGTCACATCAGGAGGTGACCCATGGAATGGAGCCCACCCAGAGCCCTCGAGGTCCCTGTCATGGCATCCCCCAAGGACTCACCAGCGAGGCCGAGGGTCTGGGCTGGAAGGGAGAAGGGACAGAGCTCAGTGCAGACAGGGGCAGAGGCACAGGGGCATGGGGTGTCAGGGATGTTCCCAAAGTGCCCTTGTGTGACATGGACCCCTTAGGGAAAGAGACACTGCAGCCACCCCTTGCTCAGGCAGGACACTGGGTCACACTGTGGACACCCCTGAACTGGGGACGCCATGGCCACCCCATGCTGGCAAAGGTCACCCTACAAGCCCCCTGATGCCTCCCCAAATTCTTGCCCCGACATTTTTGTCTCCACATTCCAGTCCCCCTTCTCCTGTCTCCACAGCCACCCCATGGCTCAGTCACCTCATGCTCTCGCTCTGCTGGCACGTGGGACCTCAGGGGACCCCACAACCCCCCCTGTGCCCCCTCCCCATCCCCAGGGCATCAGGCCTGTTCCCAGGGCACTCACCCCACAGGAGCAGTGCCACCTTCCTGGCCATCCCAGTGTCCTGAGCCATGTGGACTGGCTGTCACTCACTGCTGGGCGTGGCTGTCCCCTGGGTGGTGGCACTTTGGCCAAAGGGGAAGGAAGCGAGGTCAGATCTTGTCCTCACTTGTTGGTGGCCCTTGGTGGGGGCAGGGTGGCCTCAAGCACAGGATGTGGCCATGGGGACAGGCTGTGGGATGGGTGGGAACAACCTGGGGACAAGGGTGGGTGGGACAAGGTGGGACATGGGGTTCCCAGGAGCAGAGGGATTGGTGGGTTTGGGGACCCAGGGATGGGGTCTGTGGTAACGGGGGTCCCGAAGAGGGGGAATCATTGGGGATGGGGGGCCTATGTGAATGGGAGTGCCCAGGGCTGGGGGGTCTCAAGGATGGGAATCCCAGGGGAACGTGGGCTCCAGAGATTTTGGGTAATGGGATGGGGATGCTGGGGGAATGGGGGGGTCCCATGGGAATGGGGGTCCTGGGAGAATCATGGTCCTGCAGGAACGAGGGTTTCAGGGCATGGAATGAACAGGGGAGGGTTCCTTGGGAATGAGGGGTGCTGGGCCATGGAGATCCTGGGGAATGTCAGTATTAGGATAGAGGTCCCAGGCAAGGTGGGACATAAGGAATGGGAGTCCCATGATTTGATTTCCAGGGAAATCGAGATTCCAGGGATGGGCAGTGGCTGAATGGGCCTGTGGATCTCAGCTCCTTCCCTGGATGCCTCAGATTTTTGGGTGACTCCAGGCCCAGCACAGCCCCCCCCAAGGTGCTGGAGGCCTGAGGGTCACCCTAGACAAATTCTGAGGGGCTCTGGCTCTGTAGAGCTGCTGCAGAGGTGAGAATTCTGTGGGGGAAAAAAGGCCGGTCTCTAATTTGCTCAGCCCTGCAAGAAGCACAAACCCCAAAGGGAGCCCAAGCAGTTGCTCTGCGAGAGCCTTTGGTGCTTTTCAGAGCAGGGCTGGCTGGAAACCCCACCTTCAGGGGCAGCTGAGAGGGAACCAGTTCGGAAATGATTGATCATTTGCTCCTCTTTGTAAGGGACAGAGAGAACCACAAAACTACTGCAAATCCCACAGCAATCTGCTCAATGTCACCTGGACTCTCCTGGATCAAAATCTGCAGCCTTCTGGAACCTCATGGAACGAATTCTTGGATTCTGATTTTGGCCACAAAATTAGAAAGAAATGTGAGTAAAAATCCATCAGAGGCTCTGCCCGAGGCCATTGTGGAGCTCTAGGGAGTGATCATGTGTGGATTCTAGGTATCCCCAAAGCTGCTCCATCCCTGCCCTCCTCACCTGAGGGAAAGGCTGAGGGTTGGCAGGAATTGTGGTGCAAAGCCACCAGAGGGGCTGCTGTGGAACTGAGACCTGCCTGGGGTCAGGTTCTGCCTTCCTTCCATTTGGATTCATGGACAGTGCTCACGGGTGTTCTGCAGGGCATGTGCCTGAGTCCAGGACACTGCGACGCTGTCAGTGGG
This sequence comes from Zonotrichia albicollis, assembly GCF_047830755.1. Classification (NCBI taxonomy): domain Eukaryota; kingdom Metazoa; phylum Chordata; class Aves; order Passeriformes; family Passerellidae; genus Zonotrichia; species Zonotrichia albicollis. The sequence continues at coordinate 972,322 of NC_133827.1, read as the reverse complement.
ACCTGGGATCCAACCTGCTGCCTTGGCAGCTTCTGCCCGCTGCCGGTGGTGGTGCCGGAAGCCATTGGTGCCCATGAGTTTGCAAAAGGGGCGATTTCCCCTCCTGCCTCCCGTCCGAGGCCGCCATGGCCCCTGAGGGGATGGAGCTGGAGCGGGGTGCCCCCTGCTGGCCGGGAGTGCTCCCTGCAGCGCCCCCTGCTGGCCACAGTTATAACTGCCACAAAAAGCAACAGCACTGAGTGGGAGGGAAAGTTCTGGGTTTGTGTTGTTTGTTCTGTTCTGGTTTATAAATTTCCCACTGAAAAGCTGGTATTCCTTTTCCAACAGTTCTGCCTAGAAAACCTGTCATCTTTGAAATTATAAAGAGTTTGTGATATGGGTCTTCTTTCCATTCCAGGAACGTTTCCACTTTCATGGGCAGACAATTTTCATTTAAAGGAGTTGCCAACTTATGCATTTCAGTGTGGATGGGACAGACACCCCAAGAGAAGACACAGTCAGGGACTTGGCCACCTCCTGCTTTGTCCTTTTAGCCAGTTGGGCCACCAAGGGCCCTCTCCCCAGGTGGCACTTCTGGTCAAATGGCCACTCCAGAGCTGGCTTTGGCAGAGCATCACACTGTCGCCAATGTGCCATGGATGACAGACTGATGGACAGATGGGGCTCTGTCTCCCCAACAGCAAGGTCTGGCCCAGCCCTGCCACACATAGCTGTTCCAAAATGTCTGCAGACATCAAATTTTCCTGTCTCTGAAAACGCACCTTGTGCCATGGCCTGATTCCAACTGCCCTGGAAAAGGGGGAGGCTCAGGAGCCTCCTCAGGGCCTTTGTGAGATCCTGGTGTGGAAAATATGGCAGAGGAGGGGTTTGTGACAGGGAACAAGAGAATCCAGAGCCTCCTGAAAGCCACTTTGGCCATCAGAGCAATGAAGGTCCAGGGCTCTGCCAGGTTCCTCTGGTGTAAGAAACGTGATGGGGCGAGGGGGGGAGTGTTCAGGGATTGTTCTTTGTTGGTGGCTTTCCCTGGAAATTTTTCCGTGTCTGACAACTTGGACTCTGAACCTTGTTGCTCTTGCTGTTGGTTTATTTCTTTCATTGCTGTTTCAGGAATTGTTCTTCTCTGAGACTTTGGGAATCTTTGTGCCTCCCTGGGGAGTGGTAGGGAGAGGGGCAGCAGCCCATGGTTTTTAGTGGCAGCCCAGAACTGGAGAATCCATTCCTAAAGCCCGACAAATCTGAACAAATACCATCGCTGCCAGTTTAACCAAACAGCTGCATTTTAGACTAAATAAGAAGGAAATGGGTCCAGTGTCCCCTGGCACTAGGAGGAGCCTGGGGAGCCATGGGTGTACTGGGAGCACTGTGAGGGGGAAAGGGGAAAAGGTGGAAAAGGAAAAGGTGCCCTGTGCAGCCCCCTGACTCGTGGTCATCACCCCAGGCAGGATGGACCACCACGGGAGCCATGGGATGGGGACTTCCAGTGTCCCCCAGTGTCATAGCACATTCCCATGGATGTCACTGGTGTCCTGCAGTCACCCATGTGCTCCTGGCAGCTCTGCGTGTGTCACCTGGGGGTCATTGGGGGGGACAGTAAGAGACACCTGGCTTGGGGTGACACCCATGGGTGACATGTCCATGTCCCCACCCATCCCCCATACTCACCCCCTGCCCCCTCATGTCCAGCCCCTCCCCCACCTCCAGGGGATAAGGGGGTTCTGGCGGGGCTCTGTGGGGATAAGGGGGGGTCTGAGGGGTGTCTGGGGAGGGGATCAGGGAAGAGCCATGGCTGGAACTCTGCACTGACCTGTTCTGGGATTTCCTGAGAGTTGCAAGAAAAAGTGGATGGGGTGATCATGGGGTGTCCTGGGCCCCAACCCCACCTGGGACCTTTAAATGCCCACTGGACCCCTGAGCCTTCAGCAGACACTGATTTCTATTGGACTCCCAGGCCCCTGAACCCCAAAGCACCCCTGATGAGCCCCGGAACACCTGAGCCACCCAGGTACTCCAACCCCCTCTCCAGGAACCCTGAACCCCTGAGCACCCCTCAAGCCTCAAGGAGCCCCAAGAATGGAATGCAGGGAAGCCTCCAAACTGCTCCAGGATCCCTCAACATCCCTGCACAACTCTCCAATACCTCCCAAAAAACCCACAGGAAATCCCAGTGTCAACCCAATATTCCTCAATGCCCTTCCTGGGACAGCCCAGGACCCTCCAAAATGCCCCCAAACCTGTGAGCACCCCAAGCAAAGGAAACTGGGCCTCAGCTTCCTCCAGCTCAGGGACTTTGGGTGGGGCTTCCCCCCAGTTCCTGTAGGACCTCGTCCACCTCCATTGTCACCCACCCCTGCGGTGCTACCAGTGACAGCCCCCGATGACAGCCAGGAGCAGGAACAGGAATAGGAGGGTCCTGCCAACATTCCCAGCCACTGCTGGGGACAGAGGGGACACATGGGGGTCACCCTGAACTACAGGGGCCCTGAACCTCCCAGCAACCCCGTGTGACCCCACCTGTGACCCAGGGTGAGCCAGGTGTCACCTCCAGGGCCAGCTCAGGGCTGAGAGCCCGGAACACGCAGTGCTCGTCCTGTCCCAGCTGGTTGATGGCCACACACTGGTAGGTGCCCAAATGTCCCATGTCGATGTCCCTGAGCTCCAGGAGGGGACCCCAGGCCACCTCCTGCCCGTTGTGCAGCCAGGTGAAGGTGACAGGGGATGACCCCATCTGCACTGAGCAGTGCAGGGTCATGTTCTCACCTGCATGCACCTGATGTGACAGGGGACTGGGGGTGATGCTGGCATTGTCCACGGGCACTGTGGGGACAGAGACAGGGCTGGCACCTGGTGAGGTGAGATGGGGATGCTTTGGCTGAGATCACCCCCATCCCGAGGGTCCTGCTCACCCAGGACGGTGACATTCAGGCAGTCATCCTGGGCCACTCTGTCCCTGTCACTGACCCGGCACTGGTACTGGCTGCTGTCATTGTCCCCAAGGTGGTGCAGCTCCAGGTCGGGGCCGGTACCTGGCAGTGCCCCTACGCTGTCCTGGTAGCAGGAGAAGTGCAGGGGACCTGTCCCCATGGCCACTGTGCAGTTCAGCACCGGGCTGTCCCCGAGTGCCGCCTGTCCCGTGGGGGGCTGCACTCACATGGACACCCCTGTGGGCGGGACCCCTGCATGAGAGGGGGACACCAGGCGACAGTCAGGGAAACAGGGGGTTCAGGGAGGGGCAGGAGGACCCAGTGAGGGACAGGGGTGGCAGAGATTGGGATGCTGGGTCTTAGAAAAGAACCCCGAGGGATGATGGGGGGTTTAAGGGAGGGAACACCTGGAGAGGGAGGTGAGAAACACCAGGAAGGGTATGGGGACCCAGGGAGGGGATGGTGTGACCTGGGGAATGTGCGAAGATCTCAGAGAGGGGTGAAGAGACCCAGACAGGGGTGAAGAGACCCAATATGAGATGGAGGGAAACATGAGCCAGGAATGGGAGGACCTTGGGAGGGACCTGGGGCAGTGATGGCAAGACACAGAAAATGCACCAGGGAAGGATGAGGGTACCCATGTAGGGGCTGGGGGACCGTGTAAGGGACCTGAGAAAGGATGGTGGGAGCCAGGGAGGGATCTGGGAAAGGTTGGATACCCCAGAGCAGGTGTCAGGGAGGGCTGGGGGATGCCAGGCAGTGTGGGGGACCCGAGGCATCTGTGGGGGCTCCCCGTGCCCATCCCCGCACTCACTGTGCACCGTGACAAGGAGTGGGGTACTGCTTTTCCGCACGGACTCCTCCTCAGAGTGCACGTGGCAGCTGTAATTCCTCGAGTGGGAGGAATTACACCAGCAGCGGTGGCGACCCCTGCGGGCCCCCCACCACCTGCCCATCCCGGTAGAACACGTGCAGGAGGGGGCCTTGGGGCTACAGGGGGATGGGGGAGCTGTAGCAACTGAGATTCAGGGAGGAACCCACAGTGAGCTCGGGGGGACCCTCCAGCACTGAAGAGCTCTGGCAAGGACAGGGGAGGTGAGGAATGGGACTCTGAGTGCACTGGGAAGTGGCTTTGGGGTTGTCAAGATATTGGAGTTCCAGCTGTGGGGGTGCTCACCATGCACTCTCACTGTCACTGGTGCTGACCGTGACTGCCAGGACCCCACCAAGCCCTCACATCGGTAGCTGCACTGTGGTGCAGCTGCAGTGGGGACAGGAACAGCTTGGTCCTCCTGAGGGACCCCCTGAATTCCTCCTCCTCCTGGTAAAATCGCACCATGGTGAGATGAATATCCTGCCAGCACCGGCAGCGCAGTGCCAAGGTGTCCTCCTCCAGCAGTGCCTGTGCTGGCACCTGCAGCACCAGTAGGTCTGTGGGACAGGAAGGTCACATCTCACGGATGAGACTGTACTGAGGTGGGTGCCCATAACACCGGGGAAATGTGGGTACACTGGGGTGCTCTGGGGTGCACTGGGATGTCCCCTGTGTGCAAGGCACAGGCTCTTGCCAAGCGAGGGGTGTGAGCCACCTGCGGGGTGGAGCCCACCCTGACCTCTCAGGGGCCACCCTCATAATTTAAGATCCCCCCTCACCATCTATGAATGCGCCCGGTTCCGCATCTGACACATGTAGGTGTCACTCTCTGTGACAGTGAAGTGGTCAGGTCCCTCCTGCCACCAGCATCGCCTGGCCTTGTACCAGGTGGTGCTACCGGTGGCCCCCGAGCCCTGGCAGGTCAGTGTCACCCGGTCCCACAGCACTGCCAGGAGCTGGGTGGTCTGGGTACCTGTGAGTGACAGCGGACACCAGCCTGCCAGAGCCAGCGTGGGGCTGGGGACAGTGGGGTGGGGCCATGGCATCCCCCGAGGACTCACCAGCGAGACTGAGCGTCTGGGTTGGAAAATACAAGGAACAGGACTCCGTGGGGGTGTGGCACTGCAGGGACGGCGGCACCAGGGTAAGCGGGGTGTGGTGGCTGTCCCCAAACTGTGGGGACAGCAGTTCTAGTGGGAAAGAGAGTGTGGATGGTCCCCAAAAGATTTGGTGAGGCAGGGGGACATGTCTGTGTCACAGCCACCCATGCACCACATCCCTGTTGCACAGACACTTTGGGAACAGGGACACTGAGGCCACTTGGGGCTGAGGCAGAACATAGGGGACACTGTGACATCCCAGGTGCGAGGACACCATGGACACAGCCCATGCTTGCCCAGGTCACCCCCACCAGCTCATGATCCCATCCCCATGATCCCATCCCCATGGCCACATCCTCACCATTCTTGTCCCCTTCTGTCCCTGCATCCCAGTTCCCTTCCCCAATCCCCAGAGCTCCCTGAGCCCAAAGGTGCCAGTCTCCACATTCCTGTCCCCACATCCCCATCCCCAAATTCCTGCCCCTGTAGTGTCCAAAGCCACCCTACATCCACTGTCCCACCAAGGTCCACTGTGGGTAACATGGACTGGCATTGCTGGCTTTGGGGACCTCAGGGGACCCCGTAGCCTCACTGGGCCCCCTCCCCTCCCCACCCCTGGGGTGTCAGGCCCAGGCCCGGGGCACTCACCCCACAGGAGCAGCGCCACCTTCCCGGCCATCCCGGTGTCCCCAGCCGTGTGCACTGGCTGTCACTCGCTGCTGCTCCCCTGGCTGGCAGCTCTTCGGATGAAGGGGAAGGAAGCGAGGTCCCGTCTGTCCCCATGTGTAGGTGGCCCTTGGTGGGGGCAGGGTGGCCACAAGTTGGGCACAGGCTGGGGACAAGGCTGCATAGTCTGGGGACATGGTGGGGATGGTGTTGCCAGGAGTAGGGGGCTCAGGGGATGTGGGGAACCAAGGATAAGTGTCCAGGAGACTGGGGGGTCAAGGGGAATTGGGGTCTCCATGCCTGTGGGGATTCAGGGATGGGGATGCTGTGGGAACATGCCCCCCGAGGAATTTGGGGTCATGGAATGTGGGTCCCAAGTTTGGGGGTGCAGGGGAGAAAAGGGCACCCTTGGGAATAGGGGTTCTGAGACAAGAAGCAGCCCATGGGATGGGATCAATGCAATGGTGGTGGCGGGCAATGGCAGTCCTGGGATGGGGGTCCCCAAAGAGGAGAGACCAAGGCAATGGGGGTCCCATCGTTGGGTTCCCAGGGGAATGGGGGACCCTTGGTTGGGTTCCCATGGGAATGGGGGTGCCAGGGAGGGGCAGTGGCTGTGTGGGCATGGGGGTCACAGCTCCTTTCCAGGGTGCCTCAGATTTTGGGGTGACTCAGAGCCCAGCAAAGCCCTATCCCTGAAGCACTCCAGGGCTGTCCTGGGAGACTCTGTGTCCCTGCCCCACACACCCCTGGGTCAGGTGTCCCCATTTCCTGCCTCAGCAGTCCCAAGCAACATTTGAAGACCAGCTGGTTTAGACCAAAGCCATAGAATAAAACAAAAAAACTTTCCCACACCATTATTTTCCCAATATGTAAAAACTCAGTAAAAATACAACTGTCAAGGTATAAATGCTCTGCTTTATAGAATCAATTGCTTTCCCAATAAGTCACTCACAAAAAAACTGCAAACAAATCACAATGAAATGAGAGTTTTCAGTTCTCTTTAGGAGCCCATTGGTACATCCCACAGCAGCGTTTGTTTGTGGATAACACAGAGTGGGGAATCTCCCTGAGTGTCCAACAGCTCCATGGGATGGTTCCCTGCCTGCTGGGTAGCAACCCAGGCCTGAAGAAAGCCTTTTCTTGGGCCATCTTTAGGAACTCTCCCCATTTTGCTCATTCCCATGCTGAAACTTGATTGACTTCCTTTGTAGGAAGGGGAAAAGCTCTGTCAATCCTTGGGACAGTGCACAGGAATCTGTGGAAATGCCCCTGTGAGCCTCAGGGTCCAAATGATCAATTGCTGCATTTCTAGACTGGTTCGCTTGCAGGGGTTTTTCCAGCCAGCCCTGCTCTGAAAACCATCAAAGGCCCTCACAGAGACACTGCTTAGGCTCTCTTTGGGGTTTTGTGCTTCTTGCAGAGCTGAGCAAACCACAGCTCAGCTCATCCTGCGGGGGGGCCTTGTTCCACCCACAGAATTCTCACCTCTGCAGCAGCTCTAAAGCTGTCAGAATCAAAGCCAAGGAGGCAGGGGGGACCCTCAGGTGCTGGCTGCCCCCTGGGGCTGGGCAGAGCAGGGCTGGGCAATGGCCATCCCTGTGCAGTGGGACTGGGCCATGGCTGGGCCCCATCCTTGCATTGACGGGGGTCCCCAGGATGTGCCAACCTGGGATGGGCACACAGCCAGGAATGTGCAGGGACATTTCTGGAACTGCCACCCCCCGGGACAGGAACCCCCATGCTGGGATGTGTCACCCCCTGTGACAGGATCCCCCAGCTGAACTCCAGAGGAGAGACCTTAGAGGACTGTAGCCCCCTGTATGTGCCCCCCTAGAAACAGAGAATGCCCCCTTTTCCCATCTGACCCTCAGCACAAATGGCCTCTTCCCTCTCCTCCAGGACAAATAAAGTGAAAGTGTTGAGCAGGCACAGCCCAGCAACTCTGTCCCCCAAAGCCTCCTCACCCTTCCCTGCACCCCCTGCTCCCCATTTTCCCCCTCCCCTGGGTCCCCCAACCCGTTCCCTGCTCAGGTGCACCCCAGGATGTCTGATGCAGGAACCGGGAGTGAGGGGATATGGCAAAAAGTAAGAATTAGGAAAATAAGAGAAATAAAGAGAGGAAAATGTCAGGGGCAGGTGAGGACACAGAGGCAGAGGTACCCAGGACCCTCATGCCATGCCTGGCCAGGAAACGAACACCCCAGGGGTGATTATGTGGAGCCTCGCCTCACCCCAAAATCTGAGGCACCCAGGGAAGGAGCTGTGACTCCCATGCCCCCCCATGCACTGCCAAACCCTGGCACCCCCATTTCATGATCACAAATCCCAGGAGGCCACATTGTTCTGGGACCCTCCTCCCCAAGTCTGAGTCTACCCAACCCTTGGGACACCCATTTACCTGGGACCCCATCCCTGGGCACCCCATTCTCCTGGACACTCATCCCTGGCTCCCTACACAGCCTTAGACTCCAAACTGTTGCAACATCATGTCCCCACCATGTCCCACCATCCCCCACCATGTCCCCAGACTATGCAGCCTTGTCTCCAGCCTGTCCCCAGCTTGTAGCCACCCTGCCCCCACCAAGGGCCACCTACACGTGGGGACAGACGTGACCTCGCTTCCTTCCCCTTCATCCGAAGAGCCGCCAGCCAGGGGAGCGGTGGCCACAGCAGCGAGTGACAGCCAGTGCACATGGCTGGGGACACCGGGATGGCCGGGAAGGTGGCACTGCTCCTGTGGGGTGAGTGCCCTGGGCACGGGCCTGACACCCTGGGGATGGGCCCTGGTGAGGCAGAGACTGGTGGGGAGGGAGCACAGGGGGACTGTGAGGTCCCCTGAGGTCACCAATGGCAGCAGAGGCAGAGCAGGGCATGGAGCTCAGTATGACCAGAGATTTAGGGTGGCTTTAGGGACAGAAATAGGGGAACTGGGATGTGGAGACAGGAAGAGGGGGATAGACATGTGGGGACAAGGATGTGGCAGAAGGAGCCTTGGGGCTTGGGGCCTGTGGGGATAGGGACAGGGGAACAGGGATACTGGGACATGGAATGGGGCCACGTAACATGGAGATGTCACCTGGCCATGGGGAAAGGTCCCATTGGAATTGGGATCATGGGCACAGGACCATGGGACTTGACCGTGGGGACAGGTGCTGTAGGGCTGGTGGAGGTGGGCAGTGCAAACATAGGGTGTCCACAGTGTCCCCATGATCCTCACCCAGCCCTGTCCCTTCTCCCTTCCAGCCCAGATCCTCGGCCTCGCTGGTGAGTCCTCGGAGGATGCCAGGTCCCCACCGCATTGTCCCCAACCCTGCAATGGCCCTGGCAGGCTGGTGTCCGCTGTCACTCGCAGGTGCCCAGACCACTCAGCTCCTGGTGGAGCCCCCCTGGAGGCCGGCAGTGCTGTGGGACCGGGTGACACTGACCTGCCAGGGCTCGGGGACTGCTGGTGACACCACCTGGTACAAGGATGGGCAGCGCTGGTGGCAGGAGGGAGGCAACAACTTCACTGTCACTGAGAGAGGCACCTACACGTGTGAGAGACCTGGAAGTGGGTGCAGCCCGCCCGTGAACGTCTCAGACGGTGAGGGTGGTTTGTGTCCCCAGCTTGGCACCCACGGGAACCCCGAGGATGCTGGATGAGCTCTACTCCATGGATCACCCTCTGGTGTGACCAGAGACTGTCCCCTATACAGGGGGGCATCCCAGAGCATCCCACTATGGGGGGACCCTCGTGTTGAAATTGGGGAAACCTGGTGTGCTGACTTTGACCCAATATGGGGGTCCTGATGACATCAGGACCCTCCAGACCCCTGTGATGTGACGGCACCCCTCTGCCCTCCAGACCAACTGGTGTTGCAGGTGCCGGCACGGGCACTGCTGGAGGGGGAAACGCTGACACTGCGCTGCCGGTACAGGCAGGAGATGTCCGTTGATTCGGTGTTCTTCTACCGCGAGGAGACAGAACTGGGGAGGCTCTACAATGGGACCGAGCTGTCCCTGTCCCCTCTGCAGCTGAACCACAGCGGCCGCTACAACTGCAAGGCCTGGGTATCACAGGGATGGGAGGAGTCAGTGCCGGTGACAGTGACAGTGCATGGTGAGCACCTTACAGCCGCCACCCTGACAGCCCCATAGCGCCTTGCCAGGGATTCGGGGTCACCGTTTCCAAAGCCCCCCATCTCCTGCCCTGAGTTTGTCCGGGGACCAGTGCTGGAGGTTCCCCCCTGAGCCCACCTAGGGGTCCCCCCTCACTCTCAACTGCCTCAGCACCCCCAGCCCCCTGCGGCCCCAAGCCCCCCTCCTGCGGCCCCGAGCCCCCCTCCTGCACGTGTTCTATCGGGATGAGCGGGTGGTGGGGGGCCCTCAGGGGTCCCTGCAGCTGCTGGTGCCCGTCGTGGGTGTCTCCCACTCAGGGAATTACAGCTGCCAGGTGCGCTCCGAGGGGAGGGCCGTGTGGAAGGGCAGTGCCCGGCTCCGCTTCACGGTGCACAGTGAGTGTGGGGATGGGCACGGGGAGCCCTCATAGCCTCCTCTAGTCTCGTTTTCTGGGCATCTCCATGTCCCTCGTACACCATGCTTGTGTCCCCCGTCTCTGCCCTGTGTCCCCTCACCCCTCTGTGGTGTGACCCCATCCACAACATCCCCCATCACACCTACCTCCCTTGTCCCTATCCCCCCAAACCAGCTGCCGGCCCCTCCCTGTGCTCTCAGCCCAGTCTCTGTCCCCACAGTGCCCGTGGCCAATACCATCATCACCCTTGGCACCCTATCACACCAGGTGCGTGCAGGTGACCCCGTGACCCTGCGCTGCTTGGTTCAGGTGGGCTCAGCCCCTGTCACCTTCACCTGGCTGCACAATGGGCAGGAGGTGGCCCAGGGTCCCCTCCTGGAGCTCAGGGCAGTCGATGTGGGAAATTCGGGCACCTACCAGTGCGTGGCCACCAACCAGCTGGGACAGGACGGGCACCGTGTGTTCCGGGCATTCAGCCCAGAATTGGCCCTGTTGGTGACACCATGGGGACACAGGGACACAGGTAAGGTCACACAGGGTCATTCGGGATTAAAGGACCCTTGCGGTTCTGGGTGATCTTGATGTGTCCCCTCTGTTTCTTGCAGTGGCCACAGGTGTCGGTTGGGCCCTTTTCTTCCTGCTGCTGCTCGTGGGTGTCATTGTGGCCTGGCACCAGTGGCACCGTGTGGGTGGGTGACAATGGGGGAAGAGGGGGTCCTAGGGAGCTGTAGAGGTCCCCAGAGTGTGGGCATGATAGGGCAGCACCCATAGCCCCAGAATTGTCACTTTCCCTGGGGGTCCTGTGGGGTTTGGGGAGGTGCTGGAGGGTCCTGCAAGGATGTTGGGGGTTCTTTCAGAGGCTGTGGGGATGTTTGGAGCATCTGTTCCTGCTGGGCTTTGAATTCTTGAGGCTGAGTTGGCCCAGGGCACTGGGGAGACTCATGAATTCTGGGGGGCTTTAGAGATGCTTGGGGGTGCTGAGGGGAATTGAGGGTCCCATAGGGGTTCAGGAATCTTGAGAGGGGTAGGGCCCTTGGACCCCTCAGTCACCCCTCTCTCTTTCCTTTGCAGCTGCCAGGAAGCCGCATGAAAGGTGAGTGGGGTTTTTCAACCATGAGTCCCCTTTTTCCCACATGACACAAATCTCCATCGCCTTCCACACATTGTCTTTTTCCCCACAGGCCCCGCCCTGATCCCCCGGCCCACCCAGAGGAGGGAGAGGTTGTGTACACCCACGTTGTGAGCACCAAACATGTGCAGCGTGAGTACTGTGGATTGGGGGGACAGTGACAGTGGTGTCACCCCTTCCCCTTTGGTCCCCCCAACCATTCTGTCCTGCAGGGCCCTCAGGCATCACCGACCACCAGTAACCCTGGGTGGCCTACGTGGAGCTGTGGGGACCCCAAGGGCGACCAAGAAATCCCAGTGACATCAATGAGGTTGTGCTGTGACACTGGAGGCAACTGGGGTGCACTGGGTGTCCCCACCCATGGGCACCCACTTGAGTGTGTGCTGCCACTAAAAACTGCCCCTCCCTGTGGAGGCACAAAGATCCCAAAGGGCTGAGAGAAGAAAAATTTCCTGCAACAGCAACGAGAGAGAATAAAACCAAAAGATACAGCAACAAGGATCAGATTCCAAATTTTCACAAAAAGATCAATTTCCTGGGGAAGTCCCCAAAAGGAACAAACCCTGGACACTCTCCCCTGCACAATTCCTCCACCAGAGGAACCTGTAACTTGCAACTTCCTTGCTCTGATGGCCAAAGCGGCCTTCAGGAGGCTCTGGATTCTCTTGTGACCTGTCCCAAATTCCTCCTCTGCCCTGTTGCCCCCATGAGGATGTAACAAATGCCCTGTGGGGGTTCCAGAGCCTCCCCCTTCTTCAGAGCAGGTCAGGATCCGGCCATGGCAAAGGGTGGGATGTCAGAGACAAGAAAACTTTGATGTCTGGAGACATTTTGGAACATCTGTGTGTGGCAGGGATGGGTCAGACTTTGCTTTTGGCGAGACTGGGCCCTGTCTGTCCATCAGACTGTCAGCCATGGCACACTGGAGACAGTGTGAGGCTCTGCCAAAGCCAGCTCTTGAGTGGCCGGGTGACCAGAAGTGCCAGTTGGGGAGAGGGCCCTTGTTAGCCAAACTGGCTTAAAAGGTAGAGCATGAGGTTGCCAAGTGCCTGACCCTGTCTTTCTTGGGATGTCTGTCTCATCCCAGGAGCTGGCAACTCATTTAAATGAGAAATGTCTCCCAAGGAAAGTGGGAACTGTCCTGGAATGAAAAGAAGACCCATGCTAAAACTTTTATTAATTTCAAAAATGATGGGGCTTCCAGGCCAAAGTGTAGAAAAAGGAGTAACAGCTCTTTACTAGGAAATTTATAAACTATAACAGAACAAAAAACACAAACCCATAATTTCCCTCCTGCTCAGCACTGTTGGTTTTTGTGGCAGTTATAACTGTGGCCAGCAGGGGGCGATGAAGGGAGCACTCCCGGCCAGCGGGGGGTGCTGCCAGGAGCCTGATCCTGTCTTCTCTTGGGGTGTCTGTCCCCTCCACACTGGAACCCAGGAGTTGGCATCTCATTTAAATGAGAAATATCTTCCAAGGCATATGGGAATGTTCCTGGAATGAAAAGAAGACCCATGTCTAAAATTCTTTTTAATTTCCAAGATTATGGGATTTCAGGCAGAAGTGTAGTAAAAGGAATAAGAGGGGGTTATGAGGAAAATTATGAAACAGAACAAACAACACAAACCCAGAACTTTCCCTCCCGCTCAGCGCTGTTGGTTTTTGTGGCAGTTATAACCGTAGCCAGCAGGGGGCGATGCAGGGAGCACTCCCGGCCAGCAGGGGGCTCCCCGGTCCAGCTCCATCCCCTCAGGGGCCATGGCGGCCAAGGACGGGAGGGAGGAGGGGAAATCGCTCCTTTTGCAAACTCACGGGCACCAATCGGTCCCGGCACCACCACCGGCAGCGGGCAGAAGCCACCAAGGCAGCAGGTTGGATCCCAGTGCCCACTGGCAGCGTAGCAGTGTCCCGGGGCCGGGCACACACCCTGCACAACACCCGCGAGCCCTCTCCATGATCCGAATGGAAGGAATGCAGCACCTGACCCAGGCAGGTCTCGGGTCCACAGCAGCACCTCTGTTGGCTTTAAATCACAATTCCTGCAAACCCTCAGGCTTTCACTCAGGTGAGGAGGTGTCCTGGTTTAGGACAAATTAGGGGAAATCTCCAAGAGGGAGCCCCCCAGAACAAAACAAACCTCCAACCACCCCTCCCCCAACACCGGGTTCGGGAAGGAATTTCTCGGAGGAGCAAAGTGGAAAACAAAACCTATTTATTTACAAGTAACAAAAGAACACTCCCCAACACAAGAAAAGAAAAGGGACCAGACTGTGTTGTGGAGGGCGCCGAATCTTCTCTAGCAGGCTTCGGGTGTCCTGGAGCTCGCAGGTCCGATCCGGAGCCGGTCCAGTATCTTGGGGGAGGGTAAGAAAGAGAGAGAGAGAACAAAAGAAAAAGAAAAAAAACAGCGCAAAAGCAAAAAGCAAGCAAGCAAGCAAGCAAGCAAGCAAGCAGCAGCTAGCAAAAGCCAAGCAGCCAAAGCCAAAAGCCAAAAGTGCCTGGTCACACCCCCCCCCCCCCCCCTCCTCCTCTCTTCCCCATCCCGCCACAGCCAGACTGCCGGGGGGGGGGGGGAAAAGGCACAGCTGCCAGACATAACACACGATATTGGGATAAAGGCTGTCACCCCACGACACTCCACCCCTTATCCCATATCGTGAACATACAATAAAAAACATTCATTTCACTTACTCACACCTTTTGACACTTACGCATTCCTCTCATCTTACTTGCTCAAACCTTTGACACTTACAGTTTCCTTCTGTCTCACATTCAACAAACAATGACAGTCATATATGAGTCTCATCCCACAATCAGGTCTCCCTGAGGTACACACCGTGTTGTTCCATCTTTCTGCATTATCCACCATGTATTACCTGGTCCTTGAGCAAAGACAATCCCACGGATGGGTTTGTCTGTACTCGAGGCAGGGTTGATCCATACTGTCTTTCCCAACAAACCTCTGACATGGGCCACTGGGGCTTTATCCCCATCTACTATATTAAGGAGCTCAGACTGAGCAGGACCCGCTCGGTTGGTGGAACCTCGAGTGTTAACTAACCAGGTAGCCTTTGCCAAATGCTGCTCCCAGTTTTTTAAAGACCCCCCTCCCAATGCCTTTAAGGTGGTTTTTAACAATCCATTGTACCTTTCCACCTTCCCTGCAGCTGGTGCATGATAGGGGATATGGTATACCCACTCGATGCCATGTTCCCTAGCCCAAGTATTAATAAGATTGTTTTTAAAATGAGTTCCATTATCCGACTCAATTCTTTTGGGAGTACCATGCCTCCAAAGGACCTGCTTCTCAAGGCCCAAGATAGTGTTACGGGCTGTAGCATGGGACACAGGGTAGGTTTCCAACCATCCTGTGGTGGCTTCTACCATGGTTAGTACATAGCGCTTGCCCTGGCGTGTCTGGGGCAGTGTGATGTAATCAATCTGCCAGGCCTCCCCGTATTTGTACTTAGACCACCGCCCCCCATACCAGAGGGGCTTCAGTCGCTTGGCCTGCTTAATGGCAGCGCACGTCTCACAGTCACGAATAACCTGAGAGATACTGTCCATGGTTAGATCCACCCCTCGGTCTCGTGCCCACTTATAGGTGGCATCTCTACCCTGGTGGCCTGAGGCATCGTGGGCCCATCGTGCTAAGAATAACTCTCCCTTATGCTCCCAGTCGAGATCTATCTTCAACTCCCCTATCTTTGCAGCCTGATGTACTTGCTGGTTGTTTTGCTGCTCTTCATTAGCTCTACTTCTGGGGACATGGGCATCTACATGGCGAACCTTCACAGGTAACTTCTCTAACCGAGTAGCGATATCCTTCCACTCTTCCGCAGCCCAAATTGGTTTTCCTCTGCGCTGCCAGTTGGCCTCTTTCCATCTCTTCAGCCATCCCCATAGAGCGTTGGCTGCCATCCAAGAATCGGTATACAAATAGAGCCTTGGCCACCTCTCTCTCTCTGCAATACCTAGGGCCAGTTGAATAGCTTTGATTTCAGCAAATTGACTGGATTCACCCTCTCCTTCAGTAGCCTCTGCAACCCGTCGAGTGGGACTCCATACAGCTGCTTTCCACCTCCGTTTCATCCCTATGACACGACAAGAACCATCAGTGAATAGGGCGTAACGCGTTTCTTCTACTGGCAACTGATTGTATGGCGGAGCTTCCTCAACCCGGGTCACTGGCTCTTGCTCCTCATCTGCGACACTAAAGCTTTCACCTTCGGGCCAATTTGTAATTATTTCTAGAATCCCAGGGCGATTTAACTTCCCAATCCGAGCGCGCTGCGTAATGAGGGCAATCCACTTACTCCAAGTAGCACTGGTGGCATGGTGGGTAGAGGGAACCTTTCCTCTGAACATCCATCCCAGCACCGGTAGTCGGGGTGCGAGAAGGAGTTGTGCCTCTGTACCAATCACCTCTGAGGCGGCTTGGACTCCTTCATAGGCGGCCAAGATTTCCTTTTCTGTTGGAGTATAGTTATCTTCAGACCCCCTGTAGCTCCGACTCCAAAATCCCAATGGTCGGCCTCGGGTCTCACCAGGTAGCTTTTGCCAAAGGCTCCAGGACAGACCATGGCTCCCGGCTGCAGAGTAGAGCACATTCTTCACATCTGGTCCTGTCCTGACTGGACCAAGGGCTACAGCATGAGCGATCTCCTGCTTGATCTGGACAAAAGCTTGCTGCTGCTCAGGGCCCCAATGGAAGTCGTTCTTCTTGCGGGTAACCAGATAAAGGGGTCTCACAATCTGACTATACTCAGGGATGTGCATCCTCCAGAAACCTATAGCACCTAAGAAAGCCTGTGTCTCCTTCTTATCAGTTGGTGGGGACATGGCAGTGATTTTGTTAATAACATCCGCAGGAATCTGACGCCGTCCATCTTGCCACTTCACCCCCAAGAACTGAATTTCTCGGGCAGGTCCCTTGACTTTGCTCTTCTTAATGGCAAATCCGGCGTCCAGGAGAATATGAATTATCTTCTCTCCTTTCTCAAACACTTCTATTGCCGTGTTCCCCCAAACAATGATATCGTCAATATATTGTAAATGTTCTGGAGCCTCACCCTCTTCTAGTGCAGCCTGGATCAGTCCATGACAGATGGTAGGACTGTGTTTCCACCCCTGGGGCAATCGGTTCCAGGTGTACTGCACTCCCCTCCATGTAAAAGCAAACTGAGGCCTGCATTCTACTGCCAGAGGGATGGAGAAAAACGCGTTAGCTATATCAATGGTCGCGTACCACTTTGCTGCCTTGGACTCCAGCTCGTACTGCAGTTCCAGTATGTCCGGTACAGCTGCACTCAGTGGTGGAGTCACTTCATTCAAGGCACGATAGTCCACAGTCAATCTCCACTCTCCGTCAGATTTTCGCACGGGCCAGATAGGGCTGTTAAAGGGTGAGTGGGTTTTACTGACCACCCCTTGGCTCTCCAGCTCTCGAATCATCTTGTGGATGGGGATCACAGCATCTCGATTCGTCCGGTACTGCCTGCGGTGCACCGTTGAGGTGGCAACTGGCACTCGCTGCTCCTCTACCTTCAAAAGTCCTACTGCAGATGGGTCCTCTGATAGTCCAGGCAAGGTATTCAATTGTTTAATACCCTCTATCTCAACTGCGGCTATTCCAAAAGCCCACCTGAATCCCTTAGGATCTTTGTAATAGCCATTCCGGAGAAAGTCTATGCCCAAAATACACGGAGCCTCTGGACCAGTCACAATTGGATGTTCCTGCCACTCCTTCCCAGTCAAGCTCACCTCAGCTTCCAACAACGTCAACTGTTGTGATCCCCCCGTCACTCCAGCAATGGAAACAGGTTCTGTCCCCACGTGTTCCGATGGCATTAAGGTACATTGTGATCCAGTGTCAACCAATGCTTCATAGTCTTGTGGCTCTGATGTGCCAGGCCATCTGATCCACACCTTCCAAAAAACCCGGTTCTCCCGTGCCTCTTCCTGGCTGGAGGCAGGGCCCCTCTAAGCCAGATTGTCCTTCTTTCCTTGGGCATATGCCTTGGAAGTTCCTTCAAGGGGATCGGACATGTCATCGTCATCGTCATACTTAACATCTCGGCTACGAGCGACCGGAGCTGCTATCTTTTTGGTTATACTTTCTCTTCTCTTCAAATCACGCACCCGTTGTGCCAAAGCAGCGGTGGGTTTTCCATCCCATCTTCTCATGTCTTCTCCAGACTCACGCAGGAAAAACCATAACTCAGCCCGTGGGATGTACCTTCTCTCCCCATCAAAGGAGCGCCGGCGTTGGACACCAGGGCTTCTAATTTGTACGGCTGAGATTTCAATAAGGTCCTCCTTAATCTCTTCCCGGAGTTTCTTATGATTCTCCTCTATTTTGTCTTCTAGTTTCTGCAGTCGGGTTTCCACTGCTGCAATTCTGGCATGAGTTGGGCCATGCACAGCATCTGCGTACGCTCGAAGCTTCTTTGCCATATCGAGCACAGTCTCATATGTATCATCTCGCTTCATTATTGCTAGGGCGGAAGCGTATTCAGGTGGCCCAAGTCGCACAAGTTTCCTCCACATTATCGGAGTGCATGGTACCAGGTCCGGATTCCTAGTTGTTGTGTCATCTGAGAAAACGAGCTCTGCGACTGCCATCTCTCTCAGGCGTTGGATCCCCTGTTCTATGGTCTTCCACCGTGTCTGCTGCATATAGAGATCATCAGTACACAGGTACCGTTCTGCTACGCTTCTTAGGACCCGTTCCCAGAGGCTGTGAGGGTTAGCCCCCCTCATCACACCTTGATCGATGGCAGGATCATGTGACAGGGATCCCAAATGCCTCACTTCAGTACCATCCAAAATCGTAACCTCCCCTGCAGCATCCCAAAGGCGGACTAACCAACTAATAATAGATTCGTCAGGTTGTCGGCTGTAATCCTTTCTTAGGCCTCTGAGGTCTTTCAGAGAAAAGGAGTCAATATTGGCTCCAGATTCTGTGCCCCTTGATGTGGCCTCTGATTTTGGTGAGGGTCCTTCTTCTGCATCATCGTCATCATCCTCCACCTTCCGATCGGTCTTGCCTTTACACTTTCCACCTCTTGTATTAGCTGCAACAGCCATGGTTTGGGGCCTATTGTCTGATTCAGCTGCTAGCCTGGAGCCTGGGATGTTAGCTGCAGCCTGGGTCACTGGGATAGTAACCAACTTATCTCCCTGTTCCCTTTCTGCTATCTGCTGCTCCACAGTATCTAGCAGAGTACGGTAAACAAACGCCAAGGCCCAGCTCACTGCAGTAATCCTTTCTTCCTTAGTATTACCATGGCACTTCTCCCTCAAATACTTTGCCACCTCGACTGGATTCTGAATTTGATCAGATGGAAAGTCCCAGTCTATAGGATCAGAAAATTCCTTTAAAGTCTGGCCCATATATTCCCATTTCCCACTCCAGTCAAGATTTTTCCTGCTTTGTTTTACTCCTGAATCAGGAGTCTCTCTAACCCCTCTAGAAATCTCAGCTTTCATTTTATATACACTCCAGACAGTATAGACAAGGCTTAATAAATTAAATGCCAGAAAGATGGTTTCTTTCAAACTCAGGGGAAAGTCAGTATTTTCTAATAGAGATGTCAACAATTTGTAGGAGATGAAGGAAGACAAAGGCTGAAAAGCCCCTTCCTCTTCTTCTCCCCAAACAAACTGAGTACACAACCATGACAACAATCCATACATTCCTGAAATAAAGTCCAGCACTGTTATCCGACACATCATCACACATAAGGCCAGCACAATGATTATTCTGGTTAGTGCCCCCCGCTTACAAAAGCTACTTATTAGGGACAACATCAGAGCTATTTTGGGGTAAGGAAATAACCCTAGGGACCACAAAGGTATTAAAACTTCAAAAGCCCCTAGGGACCAGAAAAACCGGCAAGCTTCCACTCCAAATGACATTATGAATCACCAATATGCCCACAAAACAACCAAAACCAAAATATTATTGTTATAGGTTTTTTTTTCCACTGTTTTTGGCCTCCGCTTTCCCGGCCAACGCACCAAAAATTTATTGTCCTGGTTTAGGACAAATTAGGGGAAATCTCCAAGAGGGAGCCCCCCAGAACAAAACAAACCTCCAACCACCCCTCCCCCAACACCGGGTTCGGGAAGGAATTTCTCGGAGGAGCAAAGTGGAAAACAAAACCTATTTATTTACAAGTAACAAAAGAACACTCCCCAACACAAGAAAAGAAAAGGGACCAGACTGTGTTGTGGAGGGCGCCGAATCTTCTCTAGCAGGCTTCGGGTGTCCTGGAGCTCGCAGGTCCGATCCGGAGCCGGTCCAGTATCTTGGGGGAGGGTAAGAAAGAGAGAGAGAGAACAAAAGAAAAAGAAAAAAAACAGCGCAAAAGCAAAAAGCAAGCAAGCAAGCAAGCAAGCAAGCAAGCAGCAGCTAGCAAAAGCCAAGCAGCCAAAGCCAAAAGCCAAAAGTGCCTGGTCACACCCCCCCCCCCCCCCCTCCTCCTCTCTTCCCCATCCCGCCACAGCCAGACTGCCGGGGGGGGGGGGGAAAAGGCACAGCTGCCAGACATAACACACGATATTGGGATAAAGGCTGTCACCCCACGACAGGAGGGCAAGGATGGAGCAGCTTTGGGGACACCTGGAATCCAGACAGGGTGGATTCAGCCCCACCACAGCTGTCGCCAGAGCCACAGATCGATATTTCCACACTCCACACTTTTCCCTCTCTTCTGGCAGCCATGGCCAGAACCCAAACATTCTTTTCAGGCCGTTCCCAAGGGCTGCATGGTTGAGACTGGAGGAAGGAGGGACCCCATCAAGTTTTTGAGCAGAGTGGTGGGATTTGCCAGGTTTTTGCTGCTATCTCAGACACTTGCTACAAGGGACAAAATTATAAATTGCTACATTTCCAGACTGGTTCCCTCTCAGCTGCCCCTGCAGTGGCAGTTTCCAGCCAGCCCTGCTCTGAAAACTATCAGACATCCTTGCAGAGCCACTGCTTGGGCACACTTTTGGTTTTGTGCTTCTTTCATGGCTGAGCAAACCACAGGCAGGCTTTTTCCCTTCCCAGAATTCTCACTTCTGCAGCAGCTCCACACACCCAGAGCCCCTTGGAATCTGTCTGGGGTGACCCCCAGGCCACAGGCACCTTGTGCAGACTGTGCTTGGCCCTTGGTCACTCAAAATTCTGAGGAAACCAGGGAAGAAGCTGTGAACCACGGGACCACCCAGGAACTGCCTATACCTGGGACCTCCATTTCACCTTGAAATCTAATCATAGGGCCCCCCATTCCTTATGTCTCCCCATCTCTGGAACCCCTGTCCTAGTACTGACATTCCCTAGTACTGACATTGTCCAGGACACTCATTCCCAAGGAACCCTCTCCTGTCCATTCCACCTCCTGAAATCCCCCTTCCCCCAGGACCTTGATTCTCCCACGACCCCCTTTCCTACAGAAGCCCTCATTCCCCCAGCATCCCCATCCCATGAAACAAAATCCCTGGAGCCCACGTTCCGCTGGGACTCCCATCCGTGAATTCCCAGCCCTGCGCACCCCCATTCCCATTACACCCCCAACCCTGGTGATTCCCCATCTTCAGGACCCCCATTCCCAGGGACCCCATCCCTGGAACACCCCATTCCCCTGGACAGCCAGCCCTGGCTCCCAAAACCTTCTGAGACCCTCCCTTCTGGGAACTCCGTGTCCCACTGTGTCCCATCCAGCCTTGTCCCCACCCTCCCCACAGCCTGTGCCCAGCTTGTGGCCTCCCTGCCCCCACCAGGTGCCACCTACGCATGAGGATGAGACCTCACCTTGCTTCCTTCCCCTTTGGCCAAAGAGCCACCACCCAGGGGACAGCCACCCCCAGCAGCGAGTGAGAGCCAGTGCACATGGCTTGGGACACCGGGATGGGGGGGAAGGTGGCGCTGCTCCTGTGGGGTGAGTGCCCTGGGCATGGACCTGACACCCTGGGGAAATGGACGGGGCGGGGCACAGGGGGGCTGCGGAATCACCTGAGGTCCCCAAAGGCAGCAGTGCCAGTCCATGTTACACACAGTGGACCTGGGTGGAACTAGGGATGTAGGGTGGCTTTGGGGACAGGAACAGGGGGCAGGAATTCAGGGAATGGAGTTGTGGGGACAGGAATGTGGGGGGTGGCACCTTTGGGCTCAGGTAGCTCTGGGGATAGGGACAAGGGAACTGGGATGCAGGGAGAGAAGGGGACAAGAATGGTGAGGATGCAGCCATGGGGATGGGATCATGGGGATGGGATCATGAGCTGGTGGGGGTGACCTGGGCCAGCATGGGCTGTGTCCATGATGTCTTCATGACCGGGGTGTCCACAGTGTCCCCATGTTCTGCCTCAGCCCATGGTGGCCTCGGTGTTGCTGTTCCCAAGGTGTCTGTGCCACATGGATGTGGTGCATGGGTGGCTGTGACACAGACATGTCCCCCAGCCTCTCCAAATGTTATGGAGACCACCAGACACACTTTCTCAAAAGAAATGCTGTCCCCATGGGGACAGTTGGGGGATAGCCACCACACCCTTTACCCCGTGTGCCTCGGTCCCCACAGTGCCACCCCCACCCAGCACTGTCCCTTCTCCCTTCCAGCCCAGAGCCTCAGCCTCACTGGTGAGTCCTCAGGGGAGAGGCTGTGGGGGTGTCTGTGTGGAGGCTGTGAGATTCTCACCATGCACTGTCACTGTCACTGGTGTGGACACCTCCCACTCCCTCGCTTTAAGCCAACCCCTGCAGCTGTAGTTGTCACTGTGGTGCAGCTGCAGAGGGTGACAGGGACAGCTCTGTCCCATTTCAGAGCTCCACCAGCTGCTCCTCCTCACAGTGGAAGGACACCCAGGTTGTTCCATTGGCCCCAGCAGCGCAGTGTCACCCTGTCCCTCTCAAGCAGCGCCCGTGCCGGCACCTGGAGCACCAGCCAGTCTGGGCAACAAGTGGGTCCTTTCACATCATGAGGGCTTGGAGGGGCCTGGATGCGCCTCCCAGTGGGACCCCCCTATTGGGTCACACACAGCACACTAGGGGTCCCCAATTCTAATACAGGGACCCCTCACACTGGGATGCTCTGGGATGTCCCCAGAGCAGGGCACAGGCTCTGGTCACACAGAAGGTGACCCATGGAGCAGTGCAGACCCAGAGCCCTTGAGGCCCCTGCAGGTGCCAGGCTCGGGACACTCAAACCCTCTCACCATCTAAGACAGTCACTGGTGGGCTGTTTCCACTTCTGGGTCTGGAACACCTAGAGGTGCCACTCTCCGTGACAGTGGTCGCGTCCCTCCTGCCCCCTGTGCTGCCCACCCTTGTACCAGGTGGTGGCACCAGCAGTCTCCTAGCCCTGGCAGGTAAGTGTCACCCGGTCTCAAAGTACCAGTGTCCCCCAGGGGGTCTCCACCAGGAGCTGGGTGGTCTGGGCACCTGCGGGGGACACCAGCCTGCCAGGGCCACCATGGGGCTGGGAAAAGAAGGGTGGGGCCATGGCATCCCCCGAGAACTCACCAGCAAGGCCGAGGGTCTGAGCTGGAAGGAAGGGAGAAGGGTGGGTGGGGGTGGCACCACATGGACAGCGGCACCCAGGATAGAGGGTGTGGTGGTTGTCCCGAAACTGTCCCCATAAGGGCAGCACTTCTTGTGTGAAAGTGCATGGGGGTGGATTGCAAAAGATTTGGTGAGGCAGGGGGACATGTCTGTGTCGCAGCCACCCGTGCACCACATCCCTGTGGCACAGACACCTTGGGAACAGGGACGCCAAGGCCACCCCGAGCTGAGGCAGAACGTGGGGACACTGAGAACACCCCGAGCACAAGGACAAAACGGACACAGCCCATGCTGGCCAGGTCACCCCCACCTGCTCATGGTCCCATCCCCATGGCCACATCCTCACCGTTCTTGTCCCCTTCTGTCCCTGCATCCCAGTTCCCTTGTCCCTATCCCCAGAGCTCCCTGAGCCCAAAGCTGCCAGTCCCCACATTCCTGTCCCCATATCCCCATCCCCAAATTCCTGCCCCCTCTTCCTGTCCCCAAAGCCACCCTACATCCCCAGTTCCACCCAGGTCCACTGTGGGTAATACGGACTGGAACTGCTGGCATTGGGCACCCAAGGGGACCCCAGAGCCCCCATGTTCCCCTCCCCTCCCCATCCCCAGAGTGTCAGGCCCGTGCCGGGGGCACTCACCCCACAGGAGCAGCGCCACCCTCCCGGCCATCCCGGTGTCCCCAGCCATGTGCACTGGCTGTCACTCGCTGCTGTGGCCACCGCTCCCCTGGCTGGTGGGTCTTTGGATGAAGGGGAAGCAAGCGAGGTCACATCTCAACCTTATGCATAGGTGGCCCTTGGTGGGGGCAGAGTGGGAACAGGCTGGGCACAGGATGGGGCAAGGCTGCATAGTCTGAGGACATGGTGGGGGATGGTGCTGCCAGGAGTGGGGGGCTCAGGGGATGTGGGGAACCAAGGATGGGTGTCTGGGAGAATAGGGCACCAGGGGAATTGGGGTCTCCATGCCTGGAGGGTTTCAGGGCTGGGGGTGTTGTGGAAACATGTTTCCCAGGGATTTGGAGTCATGGCATGTGGGTGCTGGGTTTGGGGGTGCAGAAGAACAAGGAGATCCTCAGGAACAGGGGTTCTGGTGGAAGAAGCAGCCCATGGGATGGCATGAAGGGAAGGGTTTTGCTGGGCAATGGCAGTCCTGGGATGGGGGTCTTCAGGGAGGAAAGACCGAAGAATTGGGGGTCCCATGGTTGAGTTCCCAGGAGAATGGGGGTGCCAGGGATGGGCAATGGCTGGGTGGGCACAGGGATCAAAGCTACTTCCAGGATTGCCTCAGATTTTGGGGTGACTCAGCACCCAGCACATTCCCCACAGTGCTCATGGCCAGGGGGGCAATCCAAGGCTGTCCTGGGATATTCTCGATCTCTGACCCACACACTCCTGGGCTTTTTCCTGTCACTCTCATTTCCCAGCTCAGCGACCTCAGCAAACATGTGATGACCAATTGGCTGGGACAAAATAACACATCCATAGAATAAAGGCAAGAATCTTTTCCCACACTGTTATTTTCCCAATAAAAAATAAATCAAACTGACAAGGTATAAAATTAGCTGGTTTATAGAATACTTTGAATCATTGCTTTCCCAACAAGTCACTCACAATGAAAACACAAACAAATCACAAAATGTGATGGTTTTTTTCTTTCTTTAGGAACCCCTTGCTGCATCCAAGGGCAGCATTTGCTTGTGGATACCACAGAGTGCGTGGAATCTCCCTGAGTATCCAACAGCTCCATGGGATTGTTCCCTGCCTGCTTGGCAGTAACCCAGCCCCTAAGGAAGCCTTTTGTTGAGCCATATTTAGGAATTATCCCAACTTTTCTCATTCCCACCTTGAAACTTGAATGACTTCCCATGGATTCAGTGCCCCAAATGGGAGAAGCTCTGCCCATTCTTGGGACAGTGCACAGGAGTCTGTGGAAATGCCCATGTGTGTCTCAGGGTCTGATTCCCTGGTAAATCCACTCCAGCCTGCCCTGAATTCCCCTGCCTGGGCACTCCCTGCTCCTGCTCTGACACTCCTGTTGCCCAACCACTTGTATGCAGCCCCTGCTCAATATTTCCAGACTTTTCCCTCTCTTCTGGTGTGCACATCCAGGACCCAAACATTCTTTCCATGAGGTTCCTAAGGGCTGACAGGTATTGTTCAAGAAGGAGGGTCCAGGTCAGGATGTTGAGCAGATTGTGGTTGTCTTTGCAGTAGTTCTGAGACTCTCTCAGTCCCTTGCTGAGAGGGACAAAATGATCAGTTGCTGCCTTTCTGGACTGGTTCCCACACAGCTGCCCTTGCATGGGGAGTTTCCAGCCAGCCCTGCTCTGAAACCCATCAAAGGTCCTCACAGAGCCACTGCTTGGGCTCCCTTTGGGTTTTGTGCTTCTTGCAGAGCTGAGCAAACCACCGGCAGGCCTTTTTCCACCACAGAATTCTCACCTCTGCAGCAGCTCTAAGGCTGCCAGAACAAAGCCAAGAGGGCAGGGGGGACCCTGAAGTCCTGGCTGCCACCTGGGGCTGGGCAGAGCAGGGCTGGGCAATGGCCATCCCTGTGCAGTGGGGCTGGGCCATGGCTGGGCCCCACCCTTGCATTGACAGGGGTCCCCAGGATGTGCCACCCCTGGGACAGGCACCCAGCCAGGAATGTGCAGGGACATTTCTGGAACTGCCATACCCGGGACAGGACCCACCATGCCAGGATGTGTCACCCCCTGGACTGATTTCCCCCAGGTCATCCCCACAACAGGGACCTCACAGGGCAGGACCCTCCTGGATGTGCCCTCCCAGGACAGACACTGCCTCCCTTTGCCATCTGACTCTCAGCACAAATGGCCTCTTCCTTTTTTGTCCAGGAAAAAGAAAGTGAAAGTGTTGAGGGGGCGCAGCCCAACACCTCCATCCCCCACAGCCTCCCCATCCTTCCCTGCTCTTCTTACTCCCAGTTATCCCCCTCCCATGGCTTCCCCCAATGCGTTCCCTGCTCAGGTGATTCCTGGGATATCTAAGCCAGGGACCGGGGTTGAGGAGACATGGCATAAAAGTGAGGAAAAAAGGGAAGAAAACAGAAATAAAGGGAGAAAAAATCAAGGGCAAGGGGAGTGCACAGAAGCAGAGCTAGCCAGGACCCCCATGTGATACCTGCACAGGAAACGAGCATCCCAAGGGGGCAGCACCTGGCCATAGGTCACCCCAAAATCTGAGGCACCCAGGGAAGGAGCTGTGACCCCCATGCCCCCCCCAGCCACTGCCCATCCCTGACACCCCCATTCATTTGGGACCCCAATCATGGGAATCTGATTTCCTTTTGTCCCTCCTTCCCTAAGACCCCTTTCCTGGACTGCAGTTCCTCACGATCTCCTACCCCAAAGAACCCCATCCTGGTAATTCCAGTCTCTGGGAGCCCCATTCCCTTGGGGACATTGATTCCACCAGGGCCCCCATTCTCACAGGGTTCCCCTTTCCCCTGGCACCCCCATCCCTTGGCCTCCATCCCATGATCACAAATCCCTGGAGGTCACATTGTTCTGGCACCCTCATCCCCAAGTTTGAGTCCATCCATCCACTGGGACCCCCATTCCCATGGGACCCTATCCCTGGGAACCCCATTGCTCTGGACACCTATTTCTGGCTCCCTACACCACCTCATACTCCAAATTCTGTCCCCACCATGTCCCACCATCACCCCCCTGTCCCACAAGGTCCCCACCCTGCCCCCATCCGGTCCCCAGCCTGCCCCCACCAAGGACCACCTACACATGGGTACGGACGTGACCTCGCTTCCTTCCCCTTTATCCGAAGAGCCCCAGCCAAGGGAGCAGTGGCCACAGCAGCGAGTGACAGCCAGTGCACATGGATGGGGACACCGGGATGGCCGGGAAGGTGGTGCTGCTCCTGTGAGGTGAGTCTCCTGGGCACGGGCCTGACACCCTGGGGATGGGCCCTGGTGAGGCAGAGACTGGTGGGGAGGGGGCACAGGGGGGCTGCCGGGTCCCCTGAGGTCCCAGAAGGCCGCAGAGGCAGAGCATGAGGTGACCAGGGCTGTGGGGACAGGAGAGGGGGGACAATAACGGGGGACAGGGATTTGGGGAACTATCATGGGGCTGGTGGGGGTGGCCACTGCAACCACTGTCGAGTCTCCATTTCTGGGTGTCCAATGTGTCCCCATATCCTAACTGAGCAAGGGCCAGTCGGTGTGTCTCTGTCCCCAAGGGATACTTGCCACACTATGACAGTTTAATGACAGCCCCCACACCCAGAGCCTCCCTGCCAATGTCCCTGTGATGCCACCCTCACCAAACCCTGTCCCTTCCCACTTCCTGCCCAGACCCTCAGCGTTGTTGGTGAGTCCTCGGGGGATGCCATGGCCCCATCCTGGTGTTCCCAGCCCCACGCTAGCCCTGGCAGGCTGGTGTCCCCTGTCACCCACAGGTGCCCAGACCACTCAGCTCCTGGTGGAGCCCCCCTGGAGGCCGGTGGTGCTGTGGGACCGGGTGACACTGACCTGCCAGGGCTTGGGCACTGCCCGTGCCACCATCTGGTACAAGGACGGGCAGCGCTGGGGGCAGCAGGGACCGGACCACTTCAGTGTCACTGAGAGTGGCACCTACACGTGTGACAGACCCGGCACCAGGCACAGCCCCTCTGTGACAGTCTCAAATGGTGAGAGGGGTTTGGTTGTCTCCAGCCTTGCACCTGCGGGGACCCCAAAGTCTCTGGGTGTGCTCTGCTCCATGGGTCACCTCCTGGTGTTACCAGAGCCCATCCCCTGAACACAGGGAGATCCCAGAGCATCTCAGAGTGGAGGGACCCCAGTTCTTGATTCAGGGAACTCTGCTGCACTGGATGTGTCTCAGTTCAAGGGTCCTTGAGAAAACTGAATGCCACAGGTGTCCTAAGACTCCCATGTTCCACAGCCCGACTGGTGCTGCAGGTGCCAGTGCAGGAGCTGCTGGAGGGGGACACGGTGACACTGCGCTGCTGGCGCTGGGAGAACATGTCGGTCACTGGGGTGTGATTCTACCATGGGGACAAGGAGGTCGAGAGGTCCCTCAATGGGACCGAGCTGTCCCTGTCCCCTCTGCAGCTGAACCACAGTGGCCGCTACAGCTGCGGGGGCCAGGTGGACTCCAAGGTGGCACCGTGGGCATTCTTGGCTTCAGTGACAGTGACAGTGCAAGGTGAGCACCCCACAGCCGCCACACTGACACCCTCACAGCCCCTCTGCTGACTCTGCTAGGGCTCCTCAGGTGGCTGCAGAGTACATTTGGATTTCCTGCTCTTCCTGGGCCACTGCTGGTTCTGACACAGCCGCTACAGGGGAGGAGGAGGAGAGCAGAGGCACAGCCCTGAGGACTCTGCAGCTGGAGTACAGAGATAGCCAGGGCTGGGAGCTGTGCCTTGGGAGGGCAAAATGGGGCTAAATTGGAGCTGTTCGGGCCAATGCCCCTCTTCTGCTCCAGACGCTGCAGACCCTTCAGGAGGTGTTGTAATTACTGTTGGTATTCCTGAAGGTCCGCTGTTCCTAAAGCATCCCTGTGCACAAACACACAGCTCTGCTGCCTCTCCCAGGGATTTTGGGATTCTGTGACTGAGGCAGGAGCCAGCTGGAGCAGGCGGCTCATGGGAGCAGCACCTGGCCATGCAGGTGGAGCAGGAGTTCCAGGAATTCCTCAGGGTGCTCAGGTGAGGCCCATGGGGGCCGGGCCATGGTGGGACACCACTTGCCATTCTTGCTCCCCCCAGATTTTGAGACAGAGCAGTGACACCCATAAGGCTCCCAAACCCCTCAGGGCTCAGGCGCAGCCTCAAAGGACATCCTGGCCCAGGCCTTGGGGATGATTCGGATACTCCCGGGCTCGTTCCCGACAAAGGGCAGTGCTTCAGGAGCGGTTGGCACATCCCGAAGGAACAGCCCGGGGCTACTGGAGCCCGAGCGCTGCGGGCAAGGACGGCGTGAGGGAGCCAGGCCCCGCTCAGCCGGCGCTGCCCCAGGAACGTCTCATCCTGCAGGAGCTCGGCAGCCTCTGCCGGTGCCGGCCCCGGGGCTGTCGGGGGGCGCGGCCGGAGGGACCGGGGGGCAGCGGGTGGGAGGGGCCGGGATGGAGGGACCGGGACCCCACTGGGGAGCCCCGAGCGTGGAGGGAGAAACACAATGGCAGGGAGACCCCGGGACAGGGGTGAGCAGAGACCCTGTGGTGGGGTCTGCGGAAAGGAGGGACCGCAATGGTGGTCCCGGAGCATCGGGAAGGGGCCCAGGTGCCATCGCGCTGCGAGTGCCGGGACGGTCACGGGGTGTCCGAACCGACTGTGGCAGCGTGCCCGAAGCCACTGTCGCGATGTGTTGGGACTGAGCGTTGTCAAGGTAAGGCCCCCACAGCTCTGGGAAGTGGAGGGGTACCCTGGAAGGTGTGGGGCAGGGCAGGGGAAGAGCCCTGTCTATTCCCTGTGCCCTGTGTGGGTGAGGAGGGCAGGGATGGAGCAGCTTTGGGGAGACCTGGAATCGAGACAGCGTCCCTGCCCACCACCGCCATGGGGTAGAGCCCCTGCTCAACATTTCCATCCTTTTCTCTCTTGTCTCGCAACTGAGCCAGAACCCAAAAATACTTTCTGGGATGTTCTAAAGGGCTGCAGGTTTGAGACAGGAAGGAGGAGGTGGGTCCTGGTCAGATTTTTGATCAGATGGTTGTTGTCTTTGCAGGATTTTCAGGTCTCCCCCAGTCCCTTGCCTAGAAGGATAAAGTGATCAATTGCTGCATTTCTGGACTGGTTCCCACACAGCTGCCCTTGTAGGGGCAGTTTCCAACCAGCCTTGCTCTGCAAACCATCAAAGGCCCTTTCAGTGACACTGCTTGGGCTCCCTTTGGGTTTTGTGCTTCTTGCAGGGCTGAGCAAACCACAGGCAGGCCTTTTTCCACCACAGAATTCGCACCTCTGCAGCAGCTTTAAAGCTGCCAGAATCAAAGCCAAGGGGGCAATGGGGACCCTCAGGTGCTGGCTGCCACCTGGGGCTGGGCAGAGCAGGGCTGGGCAATGGCCATCCCTGTGCAGTGGGGCTGGGCTATGGCTGGGTCCCACCCTTGGATGGCCACTGGCTTCAAGGAGCAGGAGTTTGGGAGCTCCTTCCTGCCCGGAGCTCCATTCCCCAGCTGCTCTTGCTGGCTCAGATCCTGCAGGGGATGAGCAAGAATGGAGAAGTCTGGAAACACCAGGAGCTGCCATCCCCCAGGACAGGAGCCCCTTGTCCAGCATGTGTCCCCCCGGGAAAGGGTTCTCACAGGGCAGGAGACCCCTGGATGTGCCCCCCCAGGATAGACCCCTCCCCCCCACTGTGTGACACTCAGCACAAACAGCCTCTTACTTCTGCTGCAGGAGAGAGAAAGTGAAAGTGTAGGCAGAGGGAAAGCTGCACTCCTCCATCCCCCACAGCCTCCTCAGCCCTCCCTGCAGACCCCTCACCCCTGCTTCACCCACCCTAGGCTTTCCCCAACACGTTCCCCACTCAGAAAGTCCCCAGGATCATCAAGGCATGAACTGGGAGGTTGTGAAATTGAGGGATAAAAGGAAGGAAATGGAAATGAAGAATAGGAAATGCCCCTGGAGGTGTTGGTGGCACAGACCCAGAGCTCCTCTGAATCCCCTCTTGTTGCCCCCCCCCCAAATCACGGGCAACCCAGGGCAGCTCTAGCCCTTGAGTCTTCCCAAAATCTGAGGCAGCCAGGGAAGGAGCTGTGACGCACATGCACATCTCGTCACTGTCCATCCCTGGCAAACTCATTCCCCTGGGAAGCTGACCATGGGACCCCCATTCCTTTTGTCTCCCCTTCCCTGGGACCCCCATCCCAGGGCTGCCATTGCCCAGGAACTCCATCGCCCAGGACCCCATTCCCAAGGAACCCTTTCCCATTCATTCCATGCCCTGAAATCCCCATTTCCCTGGGACCTTCATTCTCCCAGGTCCCCCCATTCCCCCTGCACCCATCCCTGGCACAAAAATCCCTTGATGAGGGATTTATTACAATTAAAGTATTTTCTTATATACCGTTTTAAAGTTTTAAATGTACTTTACCTTTCTCCTAGTCTCATCTCAAAACAAAATAGAAATAAATACATTCTGATAAATCCACTAATAATCAACCAACACTAAACCCACCACACCAATTATTACATTAACTGAAATATCTCAAATTAGCAAACCAAAACCATGACACCAAATCCCAGTAGCCCAGGCTCGCCTGGGACTCCCATCCCTGAGTCTCCCCAGCCCTGGGGACCCCCATTCCCATGGCACCCCCATCCCCTGTGACTCCCCCTCCTCACCACCCCAATTCCCCATGGACCCATTCCCTGGACCCCCATTCCCTGGACTCCCAATTCCCCTGGACACCCATCCCTGGCTCCCCAAACCCCCTGAGCCCCCCTGCTCCTGGGAAGCCCATGTCCCACTGACCCAGAGACAACCTTGTCCCCAGCATGTCCCCACTCTGCCCAAAGCCTGTTCTCTGCTTGTGGCCACCCTGCCCCCACTAGGTGCCACCTACACATGGGGACGAGATGTGACCTCGCTTCCTTCCCCTTCATCCGAAGAACCGCCAGCCAGGGGAGCGGTGGCCACAGCAGCGAGTGACAGCCAGTGCACATGGCTGGGGACACTGGGATGGCCAGGAAGGTGGTGCTGCTCCTGTGGGGTGAGTGCCCCGGGCACGGGCCGGACTGGAAGTACCCCAGGGATGGGCGCTGGTGAGGCAGATGGGGAGGGAGCAGAGGGGAGCTGCAGGGTTCCCTGAGGTTCCCAATGCCAGCAGAGCCAGAGCATGAAGTGACCGGGGTCATGGGGTGGCTGTGGGGACAGGAGAGGGTGAACAGGGATGGAGGGATAGGAATGTGGGGAGAGGCATCCTGGGGCTGGGGCAGCTGTGGGGACAGGGACACAGGGATGCAGGGACAGGGAGAAGAAGACAAGCACAATGTGGATGGACCATGGAGACAGAGGCCATGGGGCTGGCATGGGAGATCTGTGCTAGCACAGTGTCCCCATTGAGACATCTGTGCCACACCAATTTCCCCAGGGGGACAGTTCAGGGGCAGCCCCTATGAACCATTCCCCTGTGCACAACTGTCCGCACAGTGCAGCATTTACTGAGCCCTGTCCATTCTCCCTTCCAGCCCAGACCCTTGGCCTTGCTGGTGAGTCCTCAGGTAATGCCATGGCCCCACCTTGCTGTCCCCAGCCCCATGCTGGACCTTGCAGGCTGGTGTCCCCCATCACCCACAGGTACCCAGACCACCCAGCTCCTGGTGGAGCCCTCCTGGAGGCCGGCGGTGCTGTGGGATTGGGTGACACTGACCTGCAAGGGCTCAGGGAACACTGGTGTCACCACCTGGTATAAGGACGGGCGGCGCTGGAGGCAGGAGGCACACAACCGCCTCACTGTCACTGAGAAAGGCAACTACACGTGTGAGAGACCCGGCACTGGGCTCAGCCCTCCTGTGAGAGTCCTGGATGGTGAGGGGGGTTTGGGTGTCCCCATCGTAGCACCAGCAGTGACCCCGGGGTTCTGGGTGGGCTCTGCTCCATTGGTCACCTCCTGTGTGACCAGAGCCTGTCCCCTGCTCTGGGGACTCACCAGGTGTAACAGGACCCTCGTGTCCCGCAGCCCCATTGGTGCTGCAGGTGCCAGCGCAGGCGCTGCTGGAGGGGGACACGGTGACACTGCGCTGCCGGCGCTGGAGGGACAACCCGGTCAACTCAGTGTCCTTCTACCATGAGGAGAAGAAACTGCAGGAGCTCCGTGATAGGACCGAGCTGTCCCTGTCCCCTCTGCAGCTGCAACACAGCGGCCGCTACAGCTGCAGGGGCTGGGTGAAATCCACGGTATCACGGGGATGGGAGAAGTCGGAATCAGTGACAGTGACAGTGCACGGTGAGCAGTCCACAACTGCCACTGCAACCCCCCCACACTCCCTCCCTCGGGACTCAGGCTCACAAATCT
Source organism: Zonotrichia albicollis (assembly GCF_047830755.1). Lineage (NCBI taxonomy): Eukaryota > Metazoa > Chordata > Aves > Passeriformes > Passerellidae > Zonotrichia > Zonotrichia albicollis. Next base: position 939,584 of record NC_133827.1, on the reverse strand, counting down.
CCCTCCCCTCTCCTTTCCAGAGCTTTTCACGGTGCCAGTGCTGGTAGTTCACTCTGAGCCCACCAATGGGTCCCCCCTGACTCTCAGCTGCCTCAGCACCCGCAGCCCCCTGCGGCCCCAAGCCCCCCTCCTGCACATGTTCTACCGGGACGGACGGGTGCTGGGGGGCCCGCAGGGGTCCCCGCAGCTGCTGGTGCCGGCCGTGGGGGTCTCCCACTCAGGGAATTACAGCTGCCAGGTGCACTCCGAGGGGGGGACCGTGCGGAAGAGCAGTGCCCAGCTCCGTGTCACGGTGCGCAGTGAGTGCGGGGATGGGCATGGGGAGCCTCCACAGCCTGCTTGGATCCCCTTTCCTGGGTACCTCCATTACTGCCCCCTTCCCCCCATCCCTCACTGGGTTAATTCACCCATCTCTGAGTCAACCCCACCCCTCTCTGCTGTTTCCCTCAGTCCCCAAGTCCCACCATCCCCTCTCTGGGTCCCCATACTCACACTGGTGTCCTCCCATCTCCTGCTCAATGTGTCCCCTCATTAACCCCCCATCCTTTCTTTGGGTACCTATTCAACTTCCCCCCGATCTCTGCACCTCCTCTCCTCTCCCTCACTGGGATGTCCCTGCCCGTCCCTGACCTCCCCCCAAGTCCCTCAATGTCCCCTGGTGTCACCCCATTCCGCAGGGGTTCTGCTCTCGTGGGTGTCCCTGTCATTGCAGCCTTGTGCTGAGCTGTACGGTGGCCACAGGGAGAGGTCATCTGTCCATTTCCTGGTACCCGGGAGGGCTCAGGGCACCGCTTGGCACTGGCCCTGCCTGGAGCTGCACCACACTGGGGACAATGGCAGCGGCTACTGCCAGTGCAGGGACAGCATGGCTGAGAGTGTCCCCCTGAATATCACTGTCCTTTGTGAGTGGGACCCTAAGACTGGGGGTGACCCACCCATGGCACCCCCATCCACCTCACCAGGTGCCAGCCCTGTCTGTGTCCCTGCAGTGCCTGTGGCCAATGCCACCATCACCCTCAGTCCCCTGTCACACCTGGTGCGCTCAGGAGACAACGTGACCCTGCGGTGCTCGGTGCAGGTGGGCTCAGCCCCTGTCACCTTCACCTGGCTGCACAATGGGCAGGAGGTGGCCCAAGGTCCCCTCCTGGAGCTCAGGGCTGTCGATGCGGGACATTCGGGCACCTACCAGTGCGTGGTCACCAACCAGCTGGACGGGCACCAGGCACTCAGTTCAGAGCTGGCCCTGGAGGTGACAACACAGGAACAGGGAACAGGTAGGGTCACACAGGGTCACATGGGGACTTCAGGACCCCCGGGGTTCTGGGTGACCCTGATGTGTCTCTCTCTGTCCCCAGCAGTGGCCTCAGGGGTCTGCGGGTCCCTCCTGTTCCTGGTTCTGCTCCTGGCTGTCATCGGAAGCTGGCACTGGTGGCACCACCTGGGTGGGTGACAATGGAGGGAATGGGGGTCCCAGAGATTGAGGTGAAACCCCCACAGAGTTTGAGGTCCACAGGGTGGCACCAACAGCTCCTGACTTGGGTGAAGCTGAATCCCTAGTGATCTCACCTGGAGGTCCTGGGGGATTTGGGAAGGTCCTGCAGGGTTGTGCAGGGAGGTTGGGGGTTCTATCAGGGGTTTGGAGGAGTTTGGGGTGTCAGTGGATTCAGTGGGTGATTCAAGGCTCATTAGGGGCTTCAGGGATGCACAAGGCTCCTGGGGGCAGTCAGAGGTCTCAAGGGTGTTCAGGGGCCCTGAGGACTCCACAGTCACCCCTCCCCCCTTTCCTTTGCAGCCCTCAGGAAACAGCAGGAAAGGTGAGTGGGGCGTCCAGGCACGAACCCCCATTTTATGTTCATTACGACCCCCCACACCCCCACAGACACCCCCTTATCCTTGCAGTGGCACCCCAGTGCCCTCGGCCCCTCCAGAGGCAGGGGAGGTGCTATACAGCCAGGTCGTGCGAAACAAGAAGGCAAGGGGTGAGTACAGGTGGGGGGACAGGGACATGTCACCCTAGGGATGTCACCTCCCATCCAGGTTCCTCCACCCGGTGTCTCTTGCAGTGCCCCCCTGTGCCACAACCCCCCAGGTGACCAATGCAGAGCTGTCAGGACCCCATGGACAACAGCAGGACTCCAGTGACATCTACGAGAACATGCTGTGACACTGGGGGCACAGGGGGCACTGGAGATCCCTGCCTGAGGGCACCTCCCACTGTGTGTCCACCCCCCAGCTCCCATGGATGCCCACCCTGCCACGAGGTGGGGGAATGAGTGTGGAGTCCCATGTGGGGCTGCCCAGAGCTCCCTGATCCAGTGCTCCCAGTACCCCCAGGAGCTCCCCATTCCCTCCCCCAGTACCAGGGGGCACAGCATCACTGTCCCTCTTATGGGACTCAAAACGCAGCTTTTTCATTAAACCAGGAGAAATGGTTTTGTTTGTTCAGCTCTGCCCTGTTTGGCTCAGAAGGAGGGACCCAGTCATGTTGTTGCGCAGATCGTTGTGGGATTTTTGGGGCTCTGTCTTGGTTTGAAAGACAGGTGTCTGTTAAAGAAGGAAGGAGTTTCTCTGGAAATGGAAAATATAAACCCCTTCTCTCTGAATTATTAAAATTTTGGAATCAAGGGGCTCTCACGCAAAGATATGGGAGTAGGAATAACAGTAGGAAAATGTAAAAGTAAAAAAAACAATTGTTCTAAATGAATAATGAGATGATTGGCCCTAACAATTAAGGAATGAATACTGTGTGAATATTAAGAGAAGCTTTATTGATGTATAGGTATGTTATTGTAGTTTATTGTTTAGATGCCCTCTGTTCTCCTCACAATCCTCTTTCCCCATCCTCTGTATTGTCACCACTGGACAGCCTGCGTTATTTAAGACAGGTAAAAGGAAGGCGTGTACGTGTGCCCCTCCTACAGAGCAGAGAGAATGAAAAAGCTCATTGCTACTGGAGGGCCCAGCATGACAACACCTGACCCACCAATCAAGTTGTGGGAAAGCAATCTCCACCAATAAACGGCAAAGAAGAGTTGAGTGACAGACTCTGGGAGGGGCCAGGGTTGGCTGATGCAACCCCCAGAGGTATAAAAGGTGAAGCACCCGTCTCAAAGATGAGCTGTGTAGTAAGCAGCCATGAGGGAGGCTCCCAGGCCTGTTCTTCCATATTGTTGTGTTTGCCCAATTTTTCCATCATCAAATAACCAAACAATATTAGAGGTAGCAGCAATTTTAATTGAAAAGTTTAGAAAATATATAAAATTGGATACACTTGAAATATTACCAATATAATTGGGCTAAAACTAAGGGATAATTTGGTTCCAATAATAGCGCATAAACAAAAGATAACCGTGAGGTATGGAGTGCAGGGCTCTTGGACTCTTGCCACCTCACGTACGAGTTTGCCAAGTGAAGATTCCCCCCTTATATGCCATGTGTCAATGTCATCTCCTCCCATTTTCAATTCATCACACTTCTACCTCCGCCCTCATCACCACCTTCACTGTGCATGCGCCACCACTCATTTTAGTGGTCACACAAGTCTTTGGGTGTCGTCACTGATGAAGGCCTCTATTCTTCATCTATGTCCTTTAATTCACCTTTGGGTTACACGTGCGCATCAAGCCAGTACGATGAAAGCCAGAACTAACATATTACTGCATTTAAGCATCAAAGTAATAAATCTCTTACAGCTGGCATTTTCCTGGGATCCAGCCAGATTGTCCCTTCTTTTTGTTAATTTTTAGTAACTGTTATCTCTTGCTTTTTCCTCCTGTCCTTCAACATCTGCAGGGAGGGGGGGTGCAAGCCCTCCTATCTCTTTCTTTTCTGGCATTACAACTTTTAAATGTTTTATTATTTGCAATTATTAATTGCTGTATCAATATTGATTGCGGTTTCAATTTTACAGCACGAATCATACCAATTTTACACACATGGAATCCTTTGGTTTTCATTGCTTGTTAGGTACTATAAAAAAAAAATTGTTGCTGGGTGATTCAGAGTCAGCCCATGTGAGTTAAGTGGAGCACACAGGGGATAAAGAGAAGGAAAAGAGAAGTACTAATACATCCTGCTAAGTCTGGAAATTTAGATAGCATGAAGAATGAAGAACACAAGAAGTAAAGATGGTATTAAAAAGAGTCCACTAAAATGTAATTTAGCAGATGAGAAAGATTTGGCAGGAATCCCGGAGGGTAATTTTTCAAGGAAAGGTAATCTGATGAAATACTCTTACCCAGTAGTAGGCTTGGTATCAATTAGAAAGTGGTGAAAAGTGACCCCCAATGGAACTTTATGATCCATTGTTACAGTTGATGTTATTTTTAAGCCAAGAAGAAAAATGAGATCCTGTGATATATGCAAACATCTTTTTTACCCTGAAGAATAAACCTGAGTGTCAGAAAGAATGTGGCTTTGATTTGGCCCCACAGGACCTTTAGTCCTAACTTTGGAAAGAGATAAGAGGCAGAAAAGAAAGAGATGTCGTTTAGCATTCAGCATAAGGCAGAGATGTTTGAAATTGGCTCAAATGCCCCAGGAAGATTGTGTTCTAGGTGTCCAAGACTTACAGCCGAGTTAGCCCAGGCCAGCTCAGGTACACCCCCCCTCAGGCAACCACTCTGCCCCCTGAATGAAAGCCAAATGGCAGTGAGGATGAGATGAATAATCCAGGTGAGGGGACAATTTCAGAGACACCCAGTGACAAGCAGCCCAAGCAATAAAACCAAGAAAGCTTTGCCTTTAGTCACCTCCTTAAGGCAAGTCTTGAGTCCCCCAGGAAAAGCCATGTGGGTGAACATCTGCTTTTCTACTAGTGAACTGAAGAGTTGGTGGGAAAAAGTTAAAATGGATAGAGAAAACCCTAGCAAAGTAGCAAAAAGATTGGAGTTCATAATCAAGAGTCAAGAGCCAGACTGAGGTGATACTGATTTCATGCTGACAGAGCTAACCAAAGCAGCAAAAGAGTTGGTGATCAAGGTAGCCAGAGCACGTGTGCAGGGACAAATTGCTAGTGGAGCCTTACAAGGTACAGTGGACCAGCTGTGTCCTATTGTAAGCTGTTGGAACTGGCGGGAGAAATGCAGAATGCAATATGAGTGATCAGCAAATCTCAAAATTTACTGATAGATACACATCTTTATATCAATGTTAATGAATTTCATACATATTGCAAAAGCAAGCTCACTATTGGTTAGTTACTTATCAGGCAACTATGCCTACTTCTGCATTGTTGTGGATATTTTATTGAAACTTTTCTTCGTATTTCTGCCAAAGATGTTCTCCCCTATCCCAATGTTGCACCAAGGGCACAATGTCCTTGCCTGTTATTGGACACTGACTACTGACTCCTATGCTTGTCCCTTTCAAGCTTAATGACCGGCATTATGTGGACGTGACCTTTATCAGCTAACCAACTGTCCACAAAGCTCTCCACACTTCCCCCATTTTTCTGTTGGACAAGCATAGTCTGATTAAATGCAGCAGATATCATCCTTTGCACCATGTTCTGTAAGCACATGCAAAACCACGGCAAAATTAACACTACTAACAGAGCTATAATGCCCACTATAATGGCAACTTTAACAACAGAACGTAACCATGATCCCAGGCCTAACGATGAGAGCCATCCATCAATACCGAAACCTGATTCTACCTGCAAGTTTCCAGTTGACCTTTGCAATTCAGCGAGCTGGGCATGGATGGACTGCGAATGATTAGAAAGATTCATGCAACACATGCCCTCAAATTCTTCACAGCCATGGCCTTGTGCAAGTAAAGAAAGTCAATCGCAGCTCTATTTTGAAGTGTTGTGTGATGAATAGAATCAACATCAAGCAAAAGGCTAGAAAGTGCCAAAGAGGTGGCATTGGTTTGCTTTGCAAGTCAGCATCCCAACTTATTTAGGGTATCATGGGCACCTGCGGCTGCCACCCCTGGAGTCAGAAAGGATGCTGCAATTATGGCCCCTGGGGACCAAAATTTTACATCGTCCCTACAGTCAGCAGTAAATGCATGGATCATTCTCTTATGTCGATGACAGCGGCGGCTCATGTTTAATATCATGGACGTATCGGGTGTAAGTAGAGACAGCCGTCCAATTGTACATGGCCCCCCGTGCAGCATCAATGGGACACCAGGCCAAGCACGGTCCCCACAGATTAAGAAGTAACCTTCTGGCAGTTGAATAGGGTCATTTGATGAGATTGACACTTTCCTGTGGTATAATTGCACCAAGCTGTTGCATTATGATACACAGCCATGCTGGAAGTTACAATAGTGGAATGGTTTTTTGCTGAAAGCTGGCTTCTATGGTTAAAATTAATACATGCATCTGCCATCACTGAACCTAACAGCTCCAATTCTTGGGGTTCCTGTGGTGCTATGGGGAAGTGAGAGACCCATTGGTCTCAATTATCTACACTTGTCTTAGGATTGTCAGTTTTGCAGGTGGGTACACCTGAGGGACATGGCCAGGGATCTGCTGGTAGCCCTACCAAGCAAGTTGTAAATGGATTACCGGGAGAAGATAATGACAGGCAAATAGCCTCCTGGTTAGTTAAGTTTGCCAGGGTGACCCAAAAGTTAGTCTTAGGCTGAGGTGGGGCCCATGCATGATGAGTTTTCACTGCTTCGGCAGCACCTGCACTGTCTGCTAAGAGGGTGAGGATTAGCAAGGTAACAGCATAAATGTGCCACATCACCCTGGTCTCCCCAGGCGCTGCTTTGAACCACCCAGACATTTGGGAGATAAACATGTTTCCCACAAGTCATTAAGAATGTCGCTTCTTTCTTTTCCCCTTCTTTCTCCTTGATCTGCCCAGATTTAAACTCTTTAGGTCTCTCAGACAATTGTCCCATGCTTGGTTGGGATCTTGATCTGCAGAAATTGGACCTATTATACTTGTCTGTGAAAGGGGAATACCCTTACCACACTTAGTCTCTAAAATATGCGACTTGGACTGTCCCAAAGCGTGTTTAACTAAATGCTGCATTTCCCACCTAAACCATGCAATAATTTTCTGTTCTGGTGACTCATACAACTGTAACCCTTGGCGGCCAGGTAATCCTGTAAAGGTCCAGAGTTCTGCTTGCCAGGAGCCCAACTGCCAATAAAATTCACAGCTCTTGCACCACAAGTCAGGTAATTGAGTTTGATGTACGCACTTAGTTTGCTGAAAACCCCCGCAAAAAAACAATACCCATGCAGCACACTGTCTATTTTGACAATCAGTACAAGCTAGTTACCTAGGCCCCCTAAATTCAAATGTAGAAAGCGCTTGAAGCAGGCTTAGTATATAATCTAAGGATTTACACCGATCAATCGCTCGGTCGATAGCCAAACTACACTGTCCTTTCAGCTTAAGAAGTATTGGTTGAAGGATGATCAACAGCTTCGTCTCTACTTGCTGACGGTCTTCTGTGCTCAGTTGATGGAGTTCTGGTGGTTCCATCTAACCCAGCTGCTCAGGTCCATTTAGCAGGTACCCATAAGGATCCTGTAGGGTAGAGACACAAAGATATCCTCGGCCCCAATATAACACCTTAGCAGGACCTCGCCATTGTTCTATTTTGGGATCTCTGTATTTTAACCCTTACATCTTGCTTTACACTTTCTTTCTCCTGTACATAGTGGTGAATTACAGCAGGAACCTTGCTTTCCCCAAAACCACACAAGTGATTCAAAACAAATAAACACCTTAACAGGCTTTCTTGCAGCTCTCTAATATCCTTGTATTTACCTAGATATCTTTTCAAGGTACCATTAGCTCTTTCTACGATTACTTGCCCTGTCCGGGAATTAGGGATGCCTGTCACATGTTCTATCCCCCACATTGGCATAAACTGCTTTATTCTTTTGCTGCAGTAGGCAGGCCCATTATCTGTCTTAATACACCGTGGCACTCCCATTACAGCAAAGCAGCTGCACAGATGCCTCTCCACTTGTCCAGCTTTCTCACCAGTCTGTGCTGTGGCCCATATAAAATGACTATAGGTGTCTATAGTAACATGCACATACTTCATGCTATCAAACTCAGCAACATGTGTGACATCCATTTGCCAGGTCTCATTTGTATTCAACCCTCTTGGGTTAACTGCCAGACCTAACCTGCAGCCCCCATTATGATGACTACATATGGGACAGGCTTTGACTATTGCCTGTGCCTCGTCCATAGATATCTGAAATTCTCTATGGAGACCTTTTGCATTTTGGTGAAACATGGAATGTGACTCTCTGGCCATAGTCTGCCTGGGAATTGGAGTAATTTGTGTGATTGAGACTAGCTTATCTGCTCATGCATTACCCTCTCCCTGACCAATATCCCATTTGTGACTTCTGATATGGATAACAGAAAAGGGATGTTTTCTCAGCCTAATCGCCCTCTGTAATTGAATAAACAGCTCATGTAACCTCCTGTTTTGAACCTCTTTTACGGAGGCATCCTCTATTCACTCACACACTCCTGCAACATACAAAGAATCTGTTACTATGTTGAGGGGCCCCAAAAATGCATCATGGCCCATACAACAGCCAATAGCTCCATTGTTTGTAAAGTATCCAACTCGGAAGCCTGGAGAATCTGATGGTGCCATTGTCCCTTTTCCTGCCAGGTCACTGCAGCAGTTCTTGATTTTCTTCCTGCATCCGTGTAGACGTTATAGCATCCAACAGGGGCTTCTGTGATCTTTTTGGGCACTGAATCCAACCCCACTGCCCTACCCAGTTCAATGGTATATTGGGAATATCATCAGTGGCAATCACGCTTCCAGCTCCCAGCAGGGCCTCTTGTAATTCCATACTGTTTGTCAGGTACCAGGTCAACGTGTCTTTCTTCATTGGTATCCATAGCTGATCAGGCTCCTTTCCCGTAATCTGTAATGCCCGTTCACAACCCTTCTTTAGCAGGTCAGCCAAAATTTCGATTTTTTGAAGAAGGGTTTTATGCTGTTGAAGTGGAAGAGATATCCATTCTAAGGCCCACACCTCCCCTGTTTTTCTGTTTTGCTGAATAAGTGAACCCAGTGAAAATTTAGTTCTACAACAAACTGTCAGCTGTATGGGGAAGTTAAGATCTTGTCTCCGGACACTGCCCTGAGTTACACAGTCCAATATCTGCTGAAGTGTCTTAACCTGCTCAGAGGTTATAAGGACAGGTTGTGCTGGGTCAGTCCCTTGTAGTAAAAGTCGAAGTTCATCTAACAATTCATTTGGAAAGCCCACAATAGGGCGCAGCCACTGCAGATCACCAAGAAACTTTTGAGCATCATGCAATGTATGTTTTTTTAATATTCAATTGCAATTTCTGGGGGTAACAACCCGATCAGTAAGTGTCCATCCCAAATATTTCCAGGGTGCAGATAATTGAATTTTTCAGGAGCTACAACCAAGCCATGTAGTTCCAGGGCCTTATGTATTTCTTGAATTTGTTGACCTGTAAAAGGTTGCGGCTGTGCAAAGAAAATATCATCCATGTAATGATAAATGGTTGTTTTGGCCCAGGCCTGTCGCAAAGGTTGTAAAGCATTGTCAACATACAGCTGACACAAGGGGGCGCTGTTGCGCATTCCCTCTGGAAGAGTAAGCCATTCAAATCTCTTGTCTGGTTCTTCTTCCCTATTTAAAACCGGTAAGGTAAATGCAAACCTCCGAGTGTCTTGAGAGTGAAGAGCAATAGTAAAAAAGCAGTCCTTAAGATCCACAATTAACAGTGGCCAGTCCTTTGGCAACATGGCTGGGTTAGGCAAACCTGTTTGTAAGGCTCCCATAGGCTCCATTTGTTCATTGACAGCCTGTAAATCTTGTAGTAAACGATACTTTCCCGACTTCTTTTTAATAACAAAAATAGGGGTATTCCATGGGCTTACTGACAACTGTAAATGACCCTGATCATATTGTTCTTGTACTAGTACATGTGCTTGTTCCAGACTTTCCCTTTTTAATGGCCATTGCTTATCCCACACTGGTGTGTCCATGTTCCAAATGAGTGGGATTGGGAAAGTCCACGCAATGGCCATTAGCCCAAAGGGTACTCATTTGTCAGCACTACCTCCATTTGAGCCAAAATGTCCCAACCAATGAGGCACTGCACAGTAGGGGGCAAAGGTAAAACTGAGAAAACACTCCATAAAATTTTTCCGTCGATAATTTCTGATAACATGGGTGATTTTCTTGCAAGCGTTAAGCCTCCAACCCCGGTAACTGCTACTGTGGTTGGCTGTAACGGCCAGTTGTGGGGCTAGCAATCCAGGCTGATAATGCTGGAGTCTGCGCCAGTATCTAATAAACCTTCCAAGGTTTGCCTGTCACCCTGATACTCTATCAATACAGCACATTTTGGCTGATAGTTTAAATTAATTGTTAACAGAGTAAGTCCTCCAGTGGAGCCAAAGCCCTGTTCCCCCCTGGACTGTGATTGATGAGGGGGTAATGTTTTAGTCACTTGTTCCAATGGAACTAATTGAGCTATCCTCTGTCCTTTCTCGATTCATATCGGTGGAAAAGGAGTATGTACCATAACACAAATTTCCCCAGTAAAATCAGCGTCTATTATCCCAGTTAAAACAAATAATCCCATCATGGTGGCTGATGATTGCCCCAGAAGCAAAGCTCCCATAGGCTGTCCATCAATGATGATTGGTCCCTTTATTTCAGTCGGGACCTTTTCCGGTTGGGTGGTCATTAATGTTACCGCTACTGAGGCTGCCACATCCAGCCTGAGGCTCCTGGCGGTGGCTGGTTGAAGAGGGGCTGGGCTGAGGTGTTGGCAGCTGCTACTTGTGTCTGGGCGTGGGGGCTGTTGGTCGCACTGGGCCTCCTGGTTCCCGAGTGGCATCGGCAGGCTCCGGTATTGTGGGTATCCAAGCAACAGCTGTGACACCAGATGCTAGCTGCTTGGAAGGCTTGCCGGGTATGTCCCATGCCTCCGCACCGGTAACATTTAAATCGGCCAGTAGATGGAGATTGTGGACTACTTGTTGCTGCTACTTGTAGGGGTGCAAGGGTGGCAAGGACTTGACTCTGTGATGCTGCTGCCTGCTCCTTCAAACCTGTCCCTAGCTCTTTAATAGCTTCTGCTAACATCGCCTAAGTCCCTACGGGCACATTTGCCATGCGTTCTAAAGCTTATTCTATAGTCCAATTAGCTCCTAGGGTATTTAACACATTTTTCGTAGCCTGGTTGCTATTTTGAAGCGCACACTGCTTCAATAGGGCCCCTTTCATGAAATCTGCCACTCCAGATCTCTTGATAGCAGCGGCTGCCTTATCTATAAAAGATCCAAACAATTCACCCCTTCCTTGCTTTATACCCATGTATGAGGGAACCCTGCCTGGTTCTTTTATCCTGTCTATAGCTAGCCTCACCAGTCGCATAGCCTCTCGACATTTATCAGGACCGATTAACGCTTGTGCATCTGTTTGAGCAAAAGCCCCTATGCCCAATAATCCATCTAAGGTTATCCCCTGTAAAGGGTCACCTGGTTGCCGTACCACTGCTATGCACTCCTGGCAGAGTGCTTGCCAATGTGCATTAAACAGAAGCTGCTGATGTTGAGTAAAAATAAGCTTCGCTATTCCTCTGCAATCGGCTGGCAATAACACCTGGGTCCCCCAAATATAGTCAAGCATTTGCTTTGTGGGCTCACCGGTCACCCCAAACTGACTAACTGTGGACCGTAACTGCGACAACAGTTTCCAATCTCGGGCAGTAATTGCTGCCTGTAATCCACCCCTGTCCAGAGGAGTATACACCATCGGGCAAGCCACTTCCATAGCTGCTGCCATAGCCTCACTATCCCCCGAATCCATGATCTCTTTTGCTACCGCTGCCCATGCCTTCCACCGCTCTTGTGCAATGGCCCCCGCTAGGTCACTCTCTGCCCCAGGGATCGGCTCATTGCTAGGAGAGGGAGTGGAGGCTGGCCAGGGCACAGGCGATGCGGATGGTGCTGTTATGGGGGATGAGTTGCTGCGTGAAGCAGGAGTCGATGTTGGTGGCAAGATAACTGTGGATGTGGAATGGGCAATCTGACCAATCTCTATAACTTTTATTCTTACCATGAGCCACAGTAGCTTGCTGTGCTGCCTTCTTTTCTACCTGATATTGTACTAACTCATTATGCACCACTCGCCATAACTTTCCTAACTTCTTTGCAGTTTTATCATCATCTAAAACCGCCTCCCACAGCTTATCTCCAAACTTTCGCCGCTCACTTAATTCATGGATTGTATGAGGATTTTGAAAAAATCCCTGTGCATACCCATAAGCTAATAACCCATGAAGCTTTTTCTGCAAATCTATGCCCTTAACCTGTCGCTTTTTTAAAAAGCAAGTAAATAAATCATCTGTTGCTTGCCTTTCCATTTTAAACATCAGTGCTGTTGCAGCCCCACAAGGTCGAGGCAGCACATATCAGCTGGGCTTTCCTTTGACGTCACACAGAGCCTTACATGGTCAAAGAGCAGCAGCAGTGCCTCAGCCAGCTTTGGGGCAGTGGTGCTGGATACCTGGATGTCTGCCTGGAGCACATTTGTGAACACATGGATGGACATGCTGACCACCTCTCCATCGGCATCACCCAGCAGCTCCAGAAGGCTCAGAGACAGACTGCACAGTCTGCTGGCTGTGCTGCAAAGCCATGGACGGCTGCACCGCCAACACCGCCCTGGCACTGCAAGCCCACCCTGCTGCTGCAGGGCCCACAGGCCAAAGGCCTGACGCAAAGCACTGGGGCAGGTGAGGCAGGAGAGCTGGGAGCAGCTGCCTCAGCTCCTGAAGCCCTGCACACCCAAGGGGCTGCTTTCCCCAGCGTAGCTTCAGCCACGGCCCCCTTCTTACCATCGAGGGATCCTTGCTGAGACCCACGAGGCCTCTGAGTGCCAGGCGACGCCACTCCCTGCACTCCATCTGCAGGCAACTTGACATGATCTTCACAAGAGTGCGATCACATTTCCTCAAGTCCAGGCTCTCGAGGACCTGAAAGGCACAGGGCAGTGACAGGGGAGCCATCCAGCAGGAGCCCAGAAGCGCACAGGGCCGGGCCCAGGCAGCAGCACAGGGCGTGGGCACCGTCCCAGGCAGCTGTGGCTGTGAGAGGGCACAGAGCTGGGAGGCAGCTCAGCGAGGCAGTGCTGGCCACCAGGCTCACCTCCACAAGGAATGCCATCAAGGGCAGATCCCATCTTGGCTTTTCACTGCTGAGCAGCAGGAGAAGGCAATATGCGACATGGGAACACAGGGGGGTCAAGTCATAACGCATCTCCCTGGCAGGGGGAAAAAAGGAGACCCTGAGGTGGGGGGCAAATCTCTCCCAGGACTGACTCAGAGAGGTCTGGTCTTTCCCCAGTATTGGAATATGAATCCCAATATTACCAGGTAGATTGTGCATGGGCCAGTCTGACCCTTGCTGCTGGGCTAAAGGCGGCAGCTGTGCTGTATCACCCCAGAGACACCTTTAGCTTGCTGGTGGTTGCAGCTAGGCAGCCGAACACGTCCAGGCTTGTTAGGAACTCCGTTTACCTCAGGAAGAAGGCTTCAGGCGAAGGTGAAGACAAAGGAGATGGATTCTGCTGGAGGGTTATATCCAGAGTTTTATTCCATGGTCACAGAGGTCTATGCACTCAGCTGCTGTGGTGCCGCTCTTTCTACGTCGTCGTATGCGCAGGAATTTCCTGAACATCTGCAGGAAAATAAAGGGCAGGGAAGCCAGGGATGCTCTGTGGCATGCTCCAAGCGTGGTGCTGGGCTGAGCAGGGACAGCAGGCCCAGCCCAGGTGGGGGTGGCTGCAGGTACCTTCAGGGTTTTGCGCAAGCAGCCACGGCTGGACTTCTGCTCTTGTGTCTTGTCCAGGGCTGCATCTGGCAAAGAGCGAGTGCAGCCAGAGCTGAGGGGCTGTGGGAGAGCCTGGAGAAGACAGCCCAGCCCTGCGCTCCCAGGCAGGGAGAGCCCCGGGATGGCCCAGGGGATGGAGCACGGCCATTGTGGGGTGTCTGTCCTGCCCCTATTTCATCCTTTCCATGGGCATTTCCTTTCCCCAGGGGATGAGATGAGATGGGATGGGATGGGATGGGATGGGATGGGATGGGATGGGATGGGATGGGATGGGATGGGATGGGATGGGGCCAAGCTGGCTGTACCCATCAGCCCTGTGGCCCAGCTCTGCTACTCACCATCCTACAGTGTCTGGATATGCTCTGGATGTTCAGGCTGTTGTGCTGGGGCAGCTCCAGGGCTTCTCATTTTTTTCCCCCTGAACACTTTCAACATGCCGGGGAATCTGGCTGCCATGCCAGAGTGTGTTCTTGAGGGCGCCTTAAAAAGAGATGCCTCAGGATATCGCCAAGTCAACAATTGCAGTTGTGCCCTCAAGGCACCTGCAACAGGGAAGCCTCAGGAAGGCTGCAGGACAGGAAGCCCTGCACTCTGGTCTTGAGGGCACCTGCCACAATGACAGGAGGCTTCTCCTAAGTGATTCAGGTGACCAAATCCCACAGTCGATGGCACTGGCCGCAGGAATGGCAGATGCCTCGGAAAAGCTCCGAGTCACAGAGTCCCGCAGTCTGGCCTTGAGCTCAGCTGCAGGAATAATGCTGCGGAAAAGCTCCGGGAGAGACGGAAACGAGTGTGCTGTGTGGGGGCTCCTCACAGCACTGCTCTGTCCTGTTCTGTCCCGTTGCCTGTTCTGAGCACCTGGGCAAGCTTTTATTTCCCACGTGTCACTAAGGTCCCTTGGACACCGGGTTCCATTCCATGCAACGGTGACTGTGCTGCAGCTTGCCACCCAGGGCCCTTGCACACACTGCCACCTGCCCTGAGGCTGCCCCCAGCCCAGCCAAAGTGGCCCAGGCTGGAAGGAATCCCTGGGCCCAGGTGTCTAAGGCAGCCCCACAGGATCTCTTGGAACTGCTCGAAACATGAGCAAATGCTGCCCTGCTCTGTGGGCTCAGGGCATTTAAGAATCATCACTTCAGGAAAGCTTTACTTCCCATTGCTCAGCTCAAGTAGTTCCAAAATTTGCAAACTTCTCCAATTAATAGCCATGGCCAGAGAATGGGAATGGTTTGGAAGTTTGTTCCCATCTCAAAGCAGCAACTCATTTGCCTTAACATCATCCACTGGAAGTCACTTTACAAAACATAACACTACACAGAGCCAAAAAGAAGGCCATTCTTTGATTTGCAAGTGGTTTTTGAAGAAGGGATTATAATCTCCTAATTCTCTTAAGGACTAAAAGCTGTCAAGGAATGAAAGACCACTCAGTGTTACAAATGAGTAGATGGCAAAAGGGCTAATCCTCCCCCAGTACAGATATCTAAGTGGCCAATAAAGTACAACTCTCCCTTCTTGTTCCCTGCAGGAGAAACAGCACCAGTAAAAAAAATGGTCACAGATATTCTTTCTGCCCTCCATAACCAAAGCTGTGCTAAAGCACAGATGCTGCCTTCAAACTGACTCAAATTCCAGGCCAGACCTCTCACTTTCCAGACAACTCCTTCCCCAAAACGCCCCCCAACAACCACCCCTAAACGCCCCCACAGAAGCCCTCAACACCCCACCAGGAGCCCCAGCTGTGCCCATCACTCCGCAGAGCTTTCCCAGCCTCCAGCAGAGCCCCTGGTTCCCTGCACGTGCCGTGGGATGGCACTCAGGAGGATCTGCTCCAAGGCCTTCCCTGGCTTGGAGCAAAGCCAGGCTGCTAGGCCTGTGGTTCCTGGATCATCCTTGCCAGCGAGCCTTCCTGTGCACAGCTGTTCCATGGGCACATCTGTGCTCAGCTCGGAATTCTCCACTCAACCAGGGCTGCCAGGAAAGGATCCAGAGCAGCCTGGCAAGCTCTTTCTCCAGCTCTCTCTTCACTCTTGGGGGAGGTAGAACATCCCACAGGAAAGCAACTGGTGGCACAAGGAGCGCGTGGCAGCTCAGGACTGATGAGATGCCCCTCAGGACTGCTGTATCCTGAGGGAACACTGCTGGCCATCCCCTGTGTGTATCTGCAAAAGCTTCAAATCAGCTGCCTCACCTTCCAGGGCCTCTCTTGGCCAGTATCCTGACGTGGATGCAGGGCTGCTGCCAGGCACTGCTGGGACCCAGCAGGACAGGACTGGCTGTCTCGTGTCCATGGAGCACCCCTGACACAGCCAGGGCCATCCCGAAAGCCGACAAATGCTCAGAGGTCAGCAGAGAGGAACAGGGAGCACTGGGCTGCTCTCAGGGTGTCTCAGCTGGGCTCACTCCCCATGTCCCCATTCTAAGGCTGGCTGATGCCCAGCTGCCAGAAATGCTTGCCTTGTTCTCTCCAAGATGCACAGGGAGACCCTATGAGCAGGACACTTTGGGAGGCCTTTTCTGAGGGCAGGGACACACCAAGATCAGCCAAGACTCTCCACGCTGCCTATCCCACACATCCCAGCTCTGTGCTGGCCCTGGGCCACAGCAGCTCCCACCAAGCAGGAGGCAATGCATATTGCCTAGAGTTGAAACACGGCAGACAGGAAAGACGTGAAAAGTATGTGTGTAAAGGCCTTTTAACTCACAGCTCTCACAGAGAGCTTTGGGGCTCATGGCGGGACAGAGATGCTCCTGATAACCCTCGGTCCAAAGAGTGTAACACACCCTGCTGCAGGTGCTTGGATTGGTTTGCACAGGTCCAGGCAGATGCCAAACCTGCTCCTCACTGCCTTCTCCATGCCCCTCTGCCACGTGCAATGGGCTTCAAGCACTGAAAGGAGCTCCGAGAGCCAAAGGGGGACGCTCACACCTGCCTCACTGGGAGCTCCCTGGCAAGCACTTTCCTTGAGAAGCAAGCCCCTTTCCTCCAAAGGTGTTTCCCCAAATGTGTGGCTTTCCTGGGGAACACCAACACACCCTTAAGAAACGCTGGCAAGGCTGAATGACTTCAGGTCCTTTCAGGACAGGCACTCCAGCTCTAGCTCCTGTTCCCCCAAGTGAGTTTCCAGGTGCAGGCTCAGAGGTGCAGCCCCAGGCCCTCTACAAACACAAGCTGCCCACTGCCTCTTCACCTGCCTCAGCTGCTGCCTGTGCTCACGGCACCACAACCAGGCTGTTCCTGGCCAGGGACCAGAGCCCTGTTCCTGCAGGATGCTCTTGCCAGCACCTTCCAGGTCTCTCTGCTGTGCACGTAGAGCTTATCATGCCCGCTCCCAACAGGCTTTGGAGCACAGAACCCAACCCGGCTGGCTCTGCCACCAGCACAGCCCAAACACAGGTGGAGGAAGAAGCAGCAGGGGCTGTTTTGCGGCCATGCCCAAGAGAGACTGGCAGGGTGCCCTCCCTCTGCTCTCCCTTGCTTGGCTTTCTGACTGGCTCTGAGCCTGGGGCTGCCATTCCTCACTTGTGGGGAGCAGAAGCACAGCCGGGATCCCGGCACTGCCTGACAGCACTCCGGGCACCGGCATGGCCGCGTGTCCGAGTCTCGGGCACCGTGCTGCTGCTTCATTTGCCCTTAGGCACACCCAGAGCTCCCTGCTAAGGCAGGATGCTCTCTGCTTCTGCCCTCTTCCTCATCCTGTGCAGGGATGGAGCACTGCTGTGCTTTCAGGAAGCTGTTCTTGAAAGCTTCCAGCATTCCAAGCTCCTTTGCCCTCCACGGATGCTTGCCATGGAATCCCTCTCAGCTGGGCTCAGAGCATACTCAGGTTGGCTTTCCCAAAATCCAGGGGCTCCATGGTGCTCAGTAAGATGTGTAACGGCACAGTGCTGTGGAACTGCACCTTCAGCACAGGGACCTTTCCAGCCTGACCTGCCCTTGCTCCTCTGTGTCCGTGCACAAAACACGGCGTGGCAGAGAACGGCAGCAGGGCCTGTGTGTCCCAGGGCCCAGGATTTACTTCAGCTCCACAGAGATGCAGGTAAGGGGGGGAAACCAAACTGTTTATTAATGGAAGGGAAAGTGAAGGGATGTGATGGAGGGCAAAAAAAAAGGGGTGGGGAGGGTCTGAGGACCGGAGGGCGGGAACTGTCAACAGGGACGGGGAAAAACCAAAATGTTTATTAATGGAAGGGAACGTGAAAGGATGAGATGGGGCCAAAAAAAAAAAGGGGTGGGAAGCGTCTAAGAGCTGAAGGGAGGGAACTGTCAACAGGGAAGGAGAAGGCAGTGGCTATGGAAGCCTCCCACAGGCTCAGCTGTAGCCAGCATCAGCTGTGCCTGGAGCTCCAGTGACGCTGAATGGTGGTCCTCTCTTCAAAGTCTCTTCATACTGTTCTTGGCACCCCGGATCTCTGAGTGCAGGAGATGACTTTAATTCTGAAGATCTTTGTCCAAAAATTGCCTGGACTTCCAGGTTACTGGAGGATGGACTGTCATCTTTGCTCATGGCTTCAAGGGCTGGAAGACAGATGAACTACCAGGGTCAGAGCCCAGACGGATACCCGGAGATTGTCCTGCTAAGCCCATTGCTCCCAGCTCTCACACCGGACACAAGAGAGACTGACCCTTGCAAGATTCTGGCCACGAATGCCCCCACCAGTATTCCTGAAATGGGCCTGTGCTCTGCCAAAGCCACCCTTGATCCACACAGGGAGCAAAGCCTGCCACAGTCGGGACAGGGACTGCAGCTCCGTGCCAGGGCAATGCAGCTCTCCCGGGCAGTCCCCGCTGTCAACGCGCTGCCCTCACTCACCCTGAGTGAGAACGTGAAGCTCCGCTGGCTGTCCCTTCAGGCACCGCCCGGCCTTGCCTGTGAACACAGAGCCTGTCATGGCCCCAGCGGCACAGCTCCGTGCCAGAGGCGCTGCCGGGGCAGCAGGCGGGGCTGGGGCTAAGCTGCGGCGGCCCGGGGAGGGAGCCCGGGCTCGGGACTCACCGATGAACCTGATGGCCGCCTCACGTATGGATTCCTGCGGGTTCTCCAGGTATGGCAGGGTCCGGCGCAGGTGTTCGGCCGCTTGGCTCCTGTCCTGTGCCAGCTGCAGAGAGCGGCAGGAGGGAAGGGTTGGCGCAGGCTCAGCCCCTGGGCCAGGCGCTGCCTGCGCCCAGCCCCGGCCTCCCCTGGCCGCAGAGCCCTGAGGCGCGGCCAGCAGCCGCTGGCCAAGGGCTCCCGAGGGCAGGGGGCAGAGGGCCAGCTGCTGCCCGGGGAGCCGCGGTGCCGGCCCGCAGCCCCGCTGGGCCGGGGCTCCATGGGCACCCGGCTGGGGCCCACAAGAGCCTGGAGAAGAGCCTGCGCGGCCTCTGGCTGCAGCAGCGGGCAGGGGCACAGCTGCCAGCCCGCACACTGAGCACCGCCCTCAGGGGCCTTCTCCGGGCTGAGCCTGGGGCTTCAGGCCCTCCTTACCAGGCATTTGCTGAACTTTGACAGCTGCCCCTTCTTCACCAGCTGCTTGAGCTTCCTCCTCCTCAGGAACCCAGCCGCCCAATAAAGCGTTATCTGAGAGGCCTGGAGAGCAGCAGACCCAGAGATGGCCCCACAGCCCAGGGCACCGGACCCACATCCCTGTGCCAAGGCCTGGAGGAGGCTGCAGCCTGTGAGGTGCCAGGGCAGGAGGCAGCCAAGCCCTCTCCCCGAGATCCACCGGCATCACACAAAACTCACAATCGCCACACGCTGGTTTTCCTCATGGCTGTGTATGAAGAGCGGAAGCAGGCTGTGGTTGGCGATTCTCTTCAGAGGCCTTTTTCCCTCATCCACTACTAATTCCATAACCTTTTCAAACAACTGAATGGAGAGCAGCTGCACATTGCTGTTGTCCTGGAGGAAAGGACGCAGAAAAGAGCTCACCAGCATTTCTCAAGGCCCCCCTGAGTAAAAGACTAAAAATGCCCAGGGCACAAAGTTTCTGGCCAGCAGCCAGTCCCATGGCTGGGGTCACAGGGCCTTACATGGTCAAAGAGTTGTACAAGTGCCTCAGCTAGCCTTGGGGCAGTAGTGCTGGCTACCAAGATATCCTTGTAGTGGAGAACATTCATGAAGACACAGAGGGACATCCTGACCACCTCTGCATCTTCATCAGCCAGAACATCCACAAGCCGTTGAGACAGGATGCACATTCTCCTGGCCTGTGGGGAACACAAGGCTGTGCTGGGAAGCCATGGATGGCTGCACCACCAACACCGCCCTGGCACTGCAATGCCACCCTGCTGCTGCAGGGCCCACAGGCCAAAGGCCTGCCCCAAAGCACTGGGGCAGGTGAGGCAGGAGAGCTGGGAGCAGCTGCCTCAGCTCCTGAAGCCCTGCACGCCCATGGGGCTGCTTTCCACAGCGCAGCTTCAGCCACTGCCCCCTTCTCACCAGCAAGCGATCCAATCTGATGAGAACCACGAGGCCTTTGAGTGCCAGGCGACGCCGCTCCCTGCACTCACTCTGCAGGTACCTTGCCATCATCTCCAGGACACTGTCACCACATTCATCCAAGTTTAGGTACTCAAGGACCTGAAAGGCACAGGGCAGTGACAGGGGAGCCGGCCAGCAGGAGCCCAGAAGCGCACAGGGCTGGGCCCAGGCAGCAGCACAGGGCGTGGGCACCGTCCCAGGCAGCTGTGGCTGTGAGAGGGCAGAGAGCTGGGAGGCAGCTCAGCCAGGCAACGCTGGAAGCAAGCTCACCTCCACAAGGAATGCCAGGAAGGGCAGATCCCTGTATGGGTCCTGCCTGCTGAGCTGCTGGTGCAAGTGGAGTGCGATGCCAGAGCACAACAGGACCAAGTGACGGCGCATCACCCTGGCAGGGGGAAAAAGGCACCAAGACCCTGAGGTGGGGGACAAACCTCTCCCAGGACTGACTCAGAGAGCTCTGGTCTTTCCCCAGCATCCCTGGAGGGAATGTGGGTGCACTGGGCGCTGCCTCCTTCTGGGCACCCTCCTCTCCCAGACTTTTCCCCTCTCCTTGGCTGTCCCTCAGTGACGAGGCTCTCTGGCCCATGACCACAGAGACTGAGTGGGGCACAGGGCACAAATGCTGGGGGCAGTGGGGAGAAGGGGGTCTCACCTGGCCAGCAGACCCACGGCATAGTGCTGGGTGTGAGCACACAACATCGTGTCCCAGCCACGCTTGCGCTCCATAGCCATCACCTCATCGTCATAGCGCAGTCGGCAGAGCAGAGCCTTCATGGCCTGCACTGCAAACCTGTGTGCAGAGCAAAGCCCAGGTCACACTGGGAGTGCTGGCCCTGGCCACAAGGGTATGGGAAGGACAGGAGGACTGGGACCTGTTGGGCTTGCTAGGAAGGCAGTGTTCCTCCTGGCATGCTCTCCAGAAGTGACCAGCTTCCACTGGTGGCATCTGCTGTGTGGTGATGACAACATGGAAAAGCAGAGCCACAAACAGGCGGGAGGAATAAAGTATCATGGCCTCGCGGCACTCAGGCACCTGGACAATCACCCAGATCACCAGAGTTGCCTGCAAAAGAAGCAGCCCAAGACAGCACTCAGTGCCGAGGTGTCCGTGTGACAGGGCCCAAGGGCAGATGCAGGAGGAACAGCAGGCCTGGTGCCCCCTGAGCCTGCCCCTAGCCCAGGGTTCAGCCCAGCGCCTGAGGCATGGAGAGGATGGAGAGCTGCTGGTGAGGTGACTGAGGGGCAAGCAGCGGCCAAATACAGAAACTCACAGCCAGGGGAAGAACATCCCTGTCGTCCCCATCAGAGGTGCATGCACTGTGCAGTGGCCAATCCTCCATCACGCAGAGCAGTGTTGGCAGCACTTTTTCCACAGCTTGTGCCAGTGATCCTATGGTTCTCCATATCAGTGTAGCAGCTCTGTGGGATCAGAGCTCTGTGTCAGGGGCATCTCAGTCCCAGGACCATGCCCTGTGCAGCTGTGGGGGCCCAGGTGACAGAGCCCCGGTGCCCTGAGGGGCAGGGAGGGAGCATTGGCAGCAGGCTTGGCAAACAGAGGGGCCCCAGGGTCCTAGACCTCTGTGCCTGTCTGGCAGAGCCCATAGCACAGGCTGTGCCAGGCCATGGGCCCTAAAGGCTGGTGGGCCCTGAGCTGTGCAGGCACGTGGGCCTGATACCTGTCACATGTTGGGGCACAGCGCAGGAGGGTCAGCACCACGTCAGCAGGGTGTTCTTCAGCCAGCCTCACAATGTCAATTTGCAGCCTGGCATTCACAGTGAAATGGGACAGTAGACCCTGGTGAATGTTCCTGACAATGGCTGGCACCTGGAGGAGGCAGGGGGAGATTTTGAGTGCTGTCCAAGGCAGCAACTTCCCCAGGTTCCCCCAGGAACTGCTTCTCTTCCCACAACACTGTGCTGGCCTCAAAGGGTGAGGGGGCCCAGTGACCATGGCTTGAGGGGACACATGATCCTCGAAGGCCTCCAGGCCTGGCCCCAGGCTACTTACCTGCTGCTGAGGAGAAACAGAAGGGTCCACGAAATAGTCCTGTATTAGTTCCTCACTGAGAGTGGGAGCGGGCGAAGCGCCAGTATTTGCAATGTCCTCAGTGTTTCCGGTTTCGGAGTTTGTGATGGCCACATCCTGAGTCACTGCTGTGTCCAGCTTGGTCCTGTCCTCATTCATTGCGGCCTCAGAGTCCTGTGAGCACCCAGCCAAATCTGGGCTGATATCGGGCTCTGCCTGGAGCTCGGTAAGCCCTGAGTCAGGCTCGGCTGTGCCCTCAGATGCTGCAGTGCTGGTCTTTGTGCGCCGAATGCACTGGAATTTCCGGAACCTCTGCAGGAGAACATAGGACATGGAAACCAGGGATGCTCCATGGCATTCTCCAAGCGGGGTGCTGGGCTGAGCAGGGACATCAGGCCCAGCCCAGGTGGGGGTGGCTGCAGGTACCTTCAGGGTTTTGCGCAAGCGGCCACGGCCGGGTTCCTGGTCTTGTGTCTTGTCCAGGGCTGCATCTGGCAAAGAGCGAGCGCAGCCAGAGCTGAGGGGCTGCAGGAGAGGCCAGAGAGCACAGCCCAGCCCTGTGCTGCCCAGGCAGGGAGAGCCCCGGGATGGCCCAGGGGATGGAGCACGGCCCCTGCGGGGTGTCTGCCCTGCCCCTGTTCCATCCTGTCCATGGGCATGTCCCCACGGGATGGGATGGGATGGGATGGGATGGGACGGGACGGGACGGGACGGGACGGGACGGGATGGGACGGGACGGGACGGGACGGGACGGGACGGGACGGGATGGGATGGGATGGGATGGGATGGGATGGGATGGGATGGGATGGGATGGGGCCAAGCTGGCTGCAGCCATCAGCCCTGTGCCCCAGGTCTTCTGCTCACCATCCTGCAGCATATGAAACTGCTCTGGTTTTTCAGGCTCTTGCGCTGCGGCAGCTCCAGGGTCTCTCTTTTCTTTCCCCCTGAACACTTTGAACCGGCTGTGGAATCTGCCCGCCATGCCAATCTGGCCTCCAGGGCACCTTAAAGAGAGATGCCTCAAGAAAGCTCAAAGTCAACAAGTTGTGAAGTTGTGCCTTGAAGGCACCTGAGGCAAAGAAGCCTCAGAAACGCTGCAGGACAGCACGTCCTGCACTCTGGTCTTGAGGGCTCCTGTCACAAGGACAGGAGACTCCTCATAAACTATGGTGGTCACCAGATCCCATGGTTTTGCCTTGAGGGCACCGGCTGCAGGGACAGGAGATGTCTCGGCAAAGCTCCGAGTCACCAAGTCCCTCAGTCTGGCCTCAAAGGCGCCTGGAAAACAAAATCCTCGGGGAGGCCACGGGCCAACAGGGCCCGCAGCCTGGCCACGAGGTCACCTGTAGGAGCAACGCCTCGGAAAAGCTCCGGGTGGGACACGAACGAGCGCGCTGTGCGGGGGCTCCTCACGGCACCGCTCTGTCCTGTCCTGTCCCGTCGCCTGCTCCGAGCACTGTGGCCTGCTCCTGTCACTGCCAGCTCCTATGTCACCACGTGTCACAAAGGGCCCTTGGACACCCTGTCCCGTTCCATGCCACGGTGACTGTGCTGCACTGTGTCACAAAGGGCCCTTGCACACACTGCCACCTCCGCCAGGCTATGAAGAGCAGTCCTGTTATCAGTCACTTTATCATTCACTCAGCAATACAACCAATTATGGCAAAAATAGCAATCTTTCTTGATGTATCACGACATGGAGAAAATTTTAATTAATTCTGGCAATTCTCCATTATTGGGTGACTGTCTTGTTGCTTTAAAGGAATGGCTTGCCAGCAGAGGCTTGTGCATAGCCACAGAAAAAATCCAAACTAAACCTCCCTGGAAATACCTGGGTTTCAAATTATTGGAGACAACAGTCACCCCACAGCTAGTCACCAGAAAAACCAATATACACACATTGAATGAGTTGGAAAGTTGTTAGGCAGTATTTATTGAATCCGCCATTTATTTGGAATCACCACAAAGGAATTATCCCTCTTATTTCAACAGTTAAAAGGAGAGCCAGATCTCCCTTCCCCATGGCACTTGACAAAGTCTTTCCAAAAGGCTTTAGAGACTGTAAGCGATGAAATCGGTAACTTCTTTGCCACGTGTTAAAACCCAGATTTGCCTTTGTGACTGTTCGTGATTCTGCAAACTTTCTTACCCTATTGCTCTTACTGGTCAATGGGATGTACAGGAGCATCCTCTCTGGTTTGTAGAGTGGGTTTTTCTGCCACACACCTTTTCAAAAACTATAACCATTCAACCTGAGATGCTTATTTAGCTGCTGTCAATGGGACACACTCCAATGCCCGAGCCTGACACGATATGGTCCAGCAGTAATGCATCTCCCTATTACTGCAGCAGAATTAGAGACTCTCTTCAGGGATTCACTGTCATTTCAAATTGCTCTTGCGGACTGTGATGGACAATTTTTTCACACCATGCCTCGGCATGCCCTGCTCCAATCCTACAAGGAACTCCCCTTTCAACAACGGCCACTATAGAAGAAAACTCCAATCCCTGATGCAAAAACTGTTTTCACTGACACATCAGGAAAGACACACAAAGCTGTGACCCTGTGGAGAAATGATAAGGGACAGTGGGAACATGCGATAACCTTTCCACCTGGATCTGCCCAGCTAGTGAAACTGGCAGCTGTGGTAGAAGCATTTTGCCTTTTATCACAGGAACCTATTAACATTGTTCGTGATTCTCTTTATGTTACAGGAATCATTGAGAGAATTCAGTACTCATTCCTGAAGGAAGTCTCTAACAAAGTTCTTCTTCTGTTATTAACCTCTCTGTACAACTTTTCCCTTCCCAGGTCTCAGGAATACAACCTTCTGCACTTTAGATCACACACCCCTCTGCCTGGACCTGTAGGGGAAGGTGATGTGAAGGCAGATGCCCTCGCCATGACAGTCACTATGCCACAAAAGTTAGGGCAGGCCAAACTTTCTCATGATTTCTGCCATCAAAATGCCCGAGCACTGGGAAAACAATTCCATCTGACTTTGCCACAAGCACGGGATGGAGTGAACCCTTGCTCCCTGTGTCAGCAGGCTCTTTCTTGGCCACAAATGTTAGGTACAAACCCACAAGGGTTGAAACCGAATGACATCTGCAAACAGATGTAACACACATTTCCAGCTTTGGGACTTTTAAATATGTCCATGTTTCTCCTGATAACTTTTTGGGATTCATGGTAGCAACAGTACACAGGGGTGAGAAATCCTTGGGAATTTGATGGGATTTTGGGAGGGGAGCTGAGGGATTCTAAATTCCCAGTGCCCAGAATGCTTTCATTCCTTGGGAGTTTGGGAGGGGAACTGCAGGATTCCAAATTCCCAACATCCGCAATGCCAGTATTCCATGGGAATTCCATGTGTACATTTGGAAGGGAGCTGAAGCATTTCAAATTCCCAATGCCATGAATGCAATTATTCCATCATTTTGATGGGAGTTTTGGATGGGAGCTTCAGGATTCTAAATTCCTGACACCCAGAATACTCTTGGGAATTTGGGAGAGGGACTGAAGGATTCCAAATTCCCAATGCCCAGAAAGGAAATGTGGGATGGGAGCTGGAGGATTTGAAATTCCTGGTGCTCGGAATGCAGTCATTCCATTTTCCAGTTTTGGTGGGAATATGACAGTGGAGCTCAAACTTCCTGATGTCCAGAATGCTGCTATTCCATGAGAATTTGGGAGGGGAATTTGGGAGGGGTATTGGAGCATTAAAAATCCCCAATGCCCAGAATGCCGTTATTCCATAGTTTTGGTGGAAATTTTGGAGGGGAACTGGAGGATTTGAAATTCCTGATGCTGGGGAAGCCGTTATTCCATGGGAATTGGGGAGAGCAGCTGGAGCATTCGAAATTCCTGATGCCTGGAATGCTGTTATTCCATGAGAACTTGGAAGGTAAACGGCAGGATTGAAAATCGCTGACGTGTGTGCCTCTCATGTGCCAAAGGTGCGGTTTTCATCTGTGCTGATTGTGCTTGTGCCAAACATTGGCCCCAGTGCTTGTGCATTTTGATGGAAAAAAGCATGACTCAGTTTTGCTTGTTCAAAATGTTTGGCAAAGTGTTTGACAAAACCATTGTCAGTTTGTCTGCTCTGGCATTTCCTCCTGCCATGAATCCTGGAAGCGAGGAATGAGAGACAAAATACTGGTTAGTTCTGAGTGTCAAAATTGTAGAAAGACATGAAAGCCAACGATATTATTTGTACCATCCTTTGAAACTGATCCTTCTATTCTTTTAAGAATACTAGCAACAGAAGACAAATCTGTAATTAAATTCAGAAGCTCTGAAAAGAGCTGAAATGCCCTGAACTACTGCAGCAGCCAGTTCAACAATCTGAGGAGAGCCTTCTATTGTTTGAAGATCTGACTCCCATGTTTTGGTTGTTTGATTTTGCCATACTATTACTGATTGGTGTGTTTTCCCTGCTCCATCAGTGAAGAGAGTTATAGCACCTAGAGGCTTTTCATTCAGCATGGGTTTTTCTCTAAAACTTAATTTTGCTTGTAACAATTCGAGGCCTGGGTAATGAATAGAACAAACACCTGAATAATTTAACAATGCAATTTGCAAGTCTTCTTGTTGGAAAAGAAATGAAATTTAGCAAAATGTTTTATTATAGTTTAGTTATGAGTTTTGTGTGAATTGGTTTGTAAAAATAATTTTGTAGCCGTTGACATTATGTGTTGAGTTCTGTGTAACCCTGGCAAGTAGCCTTAGGAACTCAATAAACATTAAGCCAGGGTAGGAGAATAAAGAAGACTAACCGGTTTGGGGGTAGCATACAATAGGACAGGTAGAAGATTTATGATTTTGCTCGTGAACTAGGAAATGTATTACAAGGGTCCGTAGTTTGGCAAATGGCCACTGTTTCTTGGAGATTTTGTTATGAATTGCCATGTATATAAAAGGAAAACACCCGTGTGTGAATTTCGGGGCTCTGTTTTAAGGGACGCTAGTCCGCAGGCCCCCGGGCCCTTCAATAAAGCGCCGCACAAAACTTATCCGAGTTTTGTGTCCTTTATCAATCGGGTAACAGTTTTCTGGCGACCGCGGCAGGCCTCAGAGGGCAGCTGGGGCGGCTCGCTTGCTCTCGATACTCCAGCCGGCGCCCAGCATTTTCTCGGAGGAGTCATCGGTCGTGCCCGACTCCCCCGCGCCTGTCAGACGACTGCATAAGGTAAGCCCGAAGGCACTTTATATTGGAAAAAGGTGATAATTGGATTTGGTTTGGTGGTTAATGGAAAAAAAAGCCTAGGCTCCGGCCATAAGACGTCTAGGGTACGCAGGTCCGGAATTCGCCTCCTATTGGTTTTTTTGGGGGAAGGATGGCGAAAAGGTATATTGGTTTATTGGGACTAAAGGTGGAATTAAAAATTAAAGGTTGTAATATGATGTCTTTTAAAACTTTTAAAACTTTAGTGCAGGCCAATGGAAAAATACCTGGAAATACGCCATTAGGTTGTATATTGAAAAGATGGAAAGGCAAAGGCTTTTCTCAAGAGTTAGATAAGAACAAAATGATAGATTACTGTAACCATTGGTGGCCTGAATATGAGATTGGGGAAGCGGGATGGCCGGTGAATGGTACACTGGAGTTGGGGATAATGGAATCTTTGATGCAATTTCTAAGGAGGAATGAGAAATGGGATGAAATACCATATTTAGATTTGTTTTTCGTTTTATATCGGAAAGAAGAATGGCAAAAGGAGTGTGGTATTTTGGTTTTACAGTTGAATGATGAGAGCGGGTGTGTTGGATGTAAAGAAAGAAAGGAGCGTGATTTGTATCCCCCGATTGAAGAAGATTTGTCCTATTATGTAGCACCTCCGAGGGTTCCAGTTGTTCCTAATGTACCTCTTGCTCCCCCTGGTGACATAACTATAAAAATGGCATTTAGTGAGAATGAAAGTGATGGTGAAAAGAGTAAAAGTGTTAAAAGGACTCCGTTAGCAGAGCGGACTCGCCAAGGAAGGAAGGGGCAGAAGGGGCCACAGTTAATTGCGCCGTTAAGGGAAGCTGTGGGACCACAGGGAGAAAGGATACTTATAAAGGTGCCTTTCTCTCCAGGGGACTTGGTAATATGGAAACAATCGGCTGGGAGTTATCGGGAGGACCCCGAAAGAGTAGCAAGTGTGGTTAAAATGGTGATAAAAACTCAGAATCCAGATTGGAATGATTTACAGGTATTATTAGATACTATAATGGATTCCACAGAAAAGGAAATGGTTATTAAAGCCATGAGAGAAAAGGCTCGTGAGGAGATTAGGTTGCGACAACTAAATGAAACAGTTGATGAATTGGTGCCAAGTGAGGAACCCAGGTGGGATCCAAACTCTACGGGAGGAATAAGGGCTGTAAAACGATATCAGGAATTGTTGGTGGAAAGAATTAGAACAGGAATACCTAAGACTTTGAATTGGTCTAAGTTGTATTCGGTCAAGCAGGACAAGAATGAGTCTCCGTCTGCCTTTTTGGAACGACTAAAAGACATGGCTCGGAAGTTTACTAATTTAGATGTAGAAGATCAATCAGGGAAACTTCAATTGGCATTATAGTTTTTAGGGCAATCACAAGAGGATATTAGGAAAAAGTTACAAAAGCTGGAAGGGGAGGACACTCGGAATTTGGATAAAATGTTGGAGGTAGCGTGGAAGGTATACAACAACAGGGAAAAAGAAACTGCAAAAAGACAACAAGCTAGTATTCTGGCTGTAATGCAACAGACAGGGGCAGGAGGAAAATTCATTAGGGGACGAGGACGGGGAGGAGCTAATTGTGGACAGAGGGGGATGATGAGAGGTCGGGAAGGATTTGGGTTTGCACCTAACACAGGGAGGTTGGATCCAAACCAGTGTGCATTTTGCCGACAATTGGGGCACTGGAAAAACGAATGCCCAGTTAGAGGGGGTAACATGGGATTAATAGGGAATACTCATGTGGGAGGATTTACGGGAGGACCAACAGAGGCCGCTCAAGCACTAGTTTTGGGAAATTATCAGAACCAAAGCTGACTAGACCGGGATTTAAGAGTAGTTTTAGAGATAAATGGGAAGGATCAGGAATTTATGGTAGACACTGGAGCTACATATTCTGTACTTAATAGACTATTGGGACCTTTGAGTGACACAACTGTACAGGTGGTGGGGGCAACAGGGAAGCTAGGGGAACAACCATTTTTACAACCTTTAAATCTTAGGTTTGGGGGGAAGGAATTAGATCATCAATTTTTGTATATGCCAAATTGCCCCACACCCCTTCTTGGCAGAGACCTATTGTCCCGACTTAATGTGAAAATAATATTTGAAGGGAGAAGGGTGAAATTGGAGATACCTGAGGAACAAATAGCGGGCATTTTTGTGATTAAGGAAGTGGATGCCTCTCCTATTCCAGAAGAAATTGAGCAGGCTGTAGTACCCTGGGTGTGGGAGTCAGGGATCCCTGGAAAATCTAAAGCTGCCCAGCCAGTAAAGGTGGAACTAAAGGAAGGGGTCCAACCAGTGAGGGTAAAGCAATACCCCTTGAAGCTTGAGGCAAGGAGGGAAGTAGCCCAGTTAATTAAACAATTTTTGGTTCAAGGAATATTACAGGAATGTGAATCAGAGTATAATACTCCAATTTTTCCAGTGAAAAAGCCTAATGGTAAATATCATTTGGTACAGGACTTGAGAGCTATTAATGAAATAGTAAAAGACATACATCCAGTTGTTGCTAATCCTTACACATTGTTAACATCTGTATCGGAAGAGTTTAAATGGTTTTCTGTGATTGATCTTAAAGATGCCTTCTTCTGCATCCCACTGACAGTAGAGAGTAGGAAATATTTTGCCTTCGAGTGGGAGAGTCCTGATTTTGGGAGAAAGAGGCAGCTTATGTGGACAAGACTCCCTCAAGGATTTAAGCTCAGCCCTACTATTTTTGGAAATCAGCTGGCCAAGGAGCTGGAGGAAGGGAAGACAACCCAGGTAACAATATCTCCATCCTTGTATGTAGACCTGCAGTACGTGGACGACATTTTTCTGGCCACTAAGGAAAGGGACATGTGTGTGGAATTAACAATTAAATTACTTAATATGCTTGGCCAGGCAGGGTATAGGGGTCTCTAAGAAAAAGGCTCAATTGAT
Organism: Zonotrichia albicollis; assembly: GCF_047830755.1. Lineage (NCBI taxonomy): Eukaryota > Metazoa > Chordata > Aves > Passeriformes > Passerellidae > Zonotrichia > Zonotrichia albicollis. The sequence continues at coordinate 909,131 of NC_133827.1, read as the reverse complement.
CAAAAATAGCGTTATTTATCTCGGTTGTGAGATCACACAAGGGCAGAGACGTTTGGGAGTAAACTGAACAGAGGCAATATGTGCTATTCCTTTGCCTCGTAAACATCAGGAATTGAGATCTTTTCTAGGAATGGTGGGATGGTGTCGACTGTGGATCATGAATTTCGGTCTCCTAGCCAAGCCACTGTATGAGGCCTTGAAGCAGCATCAGGTGGAATGGACGACACAACAAAAGAAGGCCTTCCAGGAATTGAAGCAGGCACTAAAAGAGGCCCCAGCCCTAGGACTCCCTGACCTGACCAAGGAATTCCAGTTGTATGTGAATGAGAGGCAAAAACTGGCATTGGGGGTCCTCACCCAGAAGGTGGGATCATGGAAGAGGCCGGTAGGATACTTCTCTAAACAAGTGGATTCTGTAAGTTCCGGATGGCCCTCGTGTTTACGAGCCGTGGCGGCAACAATAATCCTTATTCACGAGGCCCGGAAATTGACTTTGGGGGCAAAAATGAAAGTGTTTGTTCCCCATATGGTCATGGCTGTTTTGGAGCAAAAGGGGGGTCACTGGCTATCATCAAGTCGAATGTTGCAATACCAGGCTATCCTGAGAGAGCAGGATGATATTGAAATAAAGACTACTAACCATGATAATCCAGCAGAGTTTTTACGCAGTGACCAGGAGACTGGGGGACTGGTGCACTATTGCGTGGAGGTAATTGAACAAGTGTATGCCAGCAGACCGGACCTAAAGGATGAACCATTGGAAGACCCTGAATGGGAACTATACACTGATGGATCCAGTTTTGTCGAGAATGGGACTCACTATGCTGGGTATGCAGTGGTAACATCGGATCAGGTAATAGAAGCAAAGGCTTTGTTGCCTGGAACTTCGGCCCAGAAGGCAGAGGTGACTGGACTCACCAGAGCTCTGTACTTGAGCAAGGACAAAAGGGTTAATATCTGGACAGATTCTAAATATGTCTTTGGTGTGGTTCATGTGCATGGGGCGTTATGGAAAGAAAGGGGGCTTCTGAATTCACAGGGAACCAACATCAAGCACCGGAGGAAGTGCTACAGCAACTGGATGCGGTACATAGTCCCAAAGCAGTTGCAGTAATGCATGTTAGAGGACATCAGAATGCGGAAGGAGAAGTTTACAGAGGAAATCGATTTGCTGATGTTACAGCACGGCAAGTGGCACGGGAAGTATGGACTCAAATGGCATTGGTACCGGTAAGAACAAATCCGGCTACCCCATACCTGAATCAGGAGCCCAAATATTCAATAGAAGATGGAAAACTAATAAACTTGCTAGGGGCACAGAGGAATCAGCTCCGGGTGGTATGTTACACCAATGGGACAAATAGTGGTACCTTCTCGCATAATGAAATTTATTTTGGAATCAGAACATAATAAATGCCATTGGGGGCAGAAGCATTGGTAAAATTTTTAAAGAATGAGATAATCTCTAATCAGATGTTAACAATGGCAAAAAGAGTGAATGCAATGTGCCCGGTATGTTTGAAAAATAATCCAGTAGTTAGGAGACAAATACAAATGGGAAAGTTGCAAATCGGGCCACAACCGGGAGATTACTGGCAAGTTGATTTTTCTGAATTGCCTAGGGCACAGGGATACAGATACTTTGTTAGTGTACGTATGTATACGTTTTCAGGGTGGCCAGAAGCTTTTCTGTGTAGGACTAATCAGGCTAAGGAGGTGGTAAAAACCTTGTTAAAAGAAATAATACCAAGATTTGGAGTGCCCTTAGGATTGTCATCAGATAGGGGTCCGCATTTTATAGCCGGGGTAGTGCAGGAATTAGCACGGATGTTAGATGTAACCTGGAATTTGCATACTCCCTGGAGACCTCAGTCTAGTGGGCAGGTGGAAAGAATGAATCAAACTCTGAAAGGACAAATCAAAAAGATTTGCCAGGAAGCTAAACTGCACTGGCCTCAGGCTTTGCCTTTGGCCCTACTCAGGATTCAAATTAAACCGAGGGAAAAGGTAGGCGTAAGTCCATATGAGATACTCTATGGCAAACCATATCATGCAACTGTATTAAAAGGGGAGGTATATGTGAGTGAGGATCAGGCAATTGCAGAGTATGTTATGTCACTTAATAAGATTTTGAATTCTTTAAGAAATACGTTACAGTGGAATAAACCGCTCACGCTGGAGTACTCTGTCCACGACATCCAGCCTGGGGACGAGGTGTACGTCAAGAAGTGGATTACGGATCCGCTACGGGAATCATGGAGCGGACCCCACCAGGTGATGATGACGACCTACACGGTGGTGAAGGTCCAGGGGATGGATGCTTGGATCCATTACACCAGGGTAAAGAAGGCACCGTTCCAATGGGAAACCCAGATAGCGTCTCCAACCCGGATGATCTTCCGTGCAAAGCCACCTTCTTAATTATATTGCTGCTAGTAATCATGAGACTGGTACCCGTTCAAGGGTCTATTTTAGTACAGGTTGAAGAAACAAAGGTTACAGCCATGGAAGGGATGGATGTTCAATTAACTTGTGTTATATTTCACAGCCAGAAAGTTGAGGCCGGTGAAGTTATTGCAATATGGCAACAGGGGGCTGAAAGAAGCCGAGGCAAGATAGGAGTCGGTTGGGATCAGGATAAACAGCAAGGAAACACGGTACTGAATCTTACTAAGGTAACCACAAACGATACGGGAGAATGTACATGTTTGGTCAAAATACGGGATAGTTTTGATTACAAAAGAGTGAGTATGAGGGTTTTGCCATGGACAGGGGATCATGCTGGGTGGAAGCAAAATAGGGAACTGACCTGGGACAGAATAGAGGACGGGACCAGTTGGTGGGAGAAGGGAGGCAAAGGTTGTGGGTGGTTGAATGTCACTAATCCTAGAATAGGAAATGCATGGTGGAGGCATGACAGAATGATGTCATCCTCACAGAGACATGGTAGAAGGAGTAGACAGGAGGCTAATGATACAATAGAATGAAATGCTGAGCAGGAAAACCTAGTGGTAGGATTAATTAGAGATTTTGGGATCATGCAGAACGTGACTAAAATAACAGCTTGTCTGCCATTACCACAGGCTGCAGGTGAACCAATTCCCTGGGGATTAATACCGGTAACCAAAATGCCTGAATCATTCAAGAATGTTTCATGGTCCTGCCAGTCAGTTCCCAAACAAGTAGAGGTATGGAGGGATTTGTATATGACCATTCGGGCTATGACTAAATAGGAATGTGAAATGAAACCCAATCATTATGGTTGGATTCAAAATACCAGGAGGTGTTTGATTGCAACCCCAGTAGATGAGCCATGCAATACAGTACGAATAAAGAACAAAATCCCAACGAAATGAGATGAGTTGTCAGAATATCACACAGAATTTTGACACCTGGAAAAGTTGGAAGACATTGTGGGGACCCAGTGTTTTGGTACACTATAATTACCTTGGGGAAGTACAATGGTGCATCCAATGGTCAGGGGTAAAGAATCAGTCACATTATAGGGCCATCATCACGTCTACATCTTCCCGAGAGTTCAGACCGCAGAAAGAGGATTGGAATTGTACTGAGGTTTTTACATGTGATACACCGGAAGACCGAATTGGATTGGTACCGGTGAAAATGGCATTAAAATGGGGATGCGAGTGTAGGGGGTATAATCACACGGTTAGCAGAGAGTCCATGGATGGACCTATAGATTGCAGATATACTACTGTGCACAGTCCTGGAAATCTAGTCTGGGTGTTGGGACACGGACAGTGGACCACACATTTATCTCTAGATGGATCAGTAACACAAATCACCCTAGGGGTTCCCACATTGTGTCCATACTGGAAACAGAATAGATTGATCCAAAGGAAAGGACTCAAAAGGAGGGAAGAATCCCTAGAGGAGCAGTGGCATGAACCTGGCGCAGGAGTACAATTTGGGTGGATATTAGAGTCATTATTCCCTCCGATAGCAACATATCGAAATAGGGAAATGCTCAACAACTTGTTAGGACAGACAGAAAGATTGGCAGCAGCTACTAAGAAGGGATTTAAAGATCTAAATTTGCAATTGCAAGCTACATCAAGAATTACCTTACAAAACAGAATGCCATTGGATTTGCTGCTGTTAAAAGAACATGGAGTTTGTGGTTACCTGAGCAGGAGAGTAGATCATTGCTGTGTACACATTCCAAATGTTACACTTGAAGTGGAGAAAGATATTTCCCAATTGGCAGAAGTGGAAACAAAAACCAAGGAAATTGAAAAGGAAGCACAGCATAATTGGATAGGAGCAGTATTTGATTCTTTGGGGCTTCACCTGTCTGGCTGGATTACTTCTGCTATACAGTATGTACTAATGTTTTTAGCATTTTTGGTGACTATGTGGATTGTATATAGATGCCTTTTAGGAGCGATCGAAAAGGAAAAGAAGCGATCTCTCCGGTTGCTGAAGGCGATGACCCGCGGGCGGCAGAATGAAGAACATCCCCCACCTTGTTATGAAGATGTTACTGTTAATACTGTTGATTGAGCATCCTTGCAGCAGGACTGAAGGATGCTCAAACAGGGGGAAATGTTGGAAAAACAAATGAAATTTAGCAAAATGTTTTATTACAATTTAGTTATGAGCTGTGTATGTGAATTGGTTTCTTAAAAACAGTTTGTAGCCGTTGATATTATGTGTTGAGTTCTGTGTAACCTAGCAGGTAGTCTTAGGAACTTAGATAAACATTAAGCCAGGGTAGGAGAGTAAAGAAGACTAACCGGTTTGGGGGCAGCATACAATACGACAAGCAGAAGATTTATGATTTTGCGTGTGAACTAGGGAATATATTACAATGGGGTATGTCGCTTGGCAAATGGGCACTGTTTCTTGGAGACCCTGTTATGAATTGCATGTATATAAAAGGAAAACACCCGTGTGTGAATTTTGGGGCTCTGATTTGGGGACGCTAGTCCGCAGGCCCCCGGGCCCTTTAATAAAGCACCGAACAAAACTTATCTGAGTTTTGTGTCCTTTATCGATGGGGCAACAAAGGTAGGTCAGAGGGTGCAGGTTGGGTGAGGGTGAGAAGAGGGACAGGAAGAGGCAGGAGCACAAGCACTGTAACATGACACATAAGGCACCTGCAAGCTGCTGGGGAAGCCTCAAGTCTGCTCAGTGAGTCACATGTGCCCTCAGCATTGGGACAGCCACCTTTCCCTCAGTGAGCCTCACATGCCAGGGTCAGCAAATCAAGAGGCACCAGGCATGCTGTAGGTGACTCAGAGCGAGTGCAGTGGGTCACAGTGGCCAGGGACCAGAAGCAGGCAGAAAGGCAACGGGGCTGGGGAAAAGGCTCTGCTCTGCTTACAGCGTAGGCTGAGGGCTGGGAGAGCTCCATTTCCCCCTTGAGATGTTGGAGACGGGGCCTTTCACCCTCCTGATAGGGCTGCCCCTGGCTGCAGGCAGCCAGAGGAGTATGACGACACAAGGCCGAGAGCAGCAAAGCAAAGAGCCAGCCGTGCACAGCACAGGGAGGTGGCCCAGTGCAAAGGCAGCGTGGCACCCTGAAGGTGCCCGCTGCATTCTCATGTGTCCCTGGCCTGGGCAGGACAGGAATGTCCGTGGTCCAAGAGGGCCTTTCTGTGGCCCCTGTGGGCTCAAAGCTGCTGCTCTTCTGGCTCCATGGGGCCTAAAGCCACAGAGCTCGGCCTCCCCCACAGCAACAGGAACAAGACTTGGATATCAGGCAGTGGAGCTCAATGCCTAAGGCTGAGGGGCGGGGGGCTTCAGTCTGGAGCACTGGGAGGGCACCCCCCCAGCCCCACAACAGCTGGCCTCACGGCCCTGAAAGGCCAGGACCAGGGTTCCACGCCTGATTCCAGGGCGTCCCTCCAACCCGGCCACCGACCTGGAAGCGCCAGAGCAGCCTGCTGTCAGGATCGAGGCGGCTGCCAGGGGGCTCCTTATGGCCTCTGCCAGCCAATTGCTCAGGGCTTAGCAGTGCCTCAGCCCCTCAGGGTCTCCCCCAGCCTGGCCAAGCTTGCCGGCAGCAGCGCCGCAGCCCCACAGCAGCTCCAGAGGAGCCCCATCCAGAGGCACCTGGGAGCCCTCAGCACTGCAGCCAGCAGCAGACGGGCAGGAGGACACAGATGGCCCTTCCTGTCCGGCACAGGGCTTGTGGCCATCTCCAGGCACCGCTCTGGCAGGGATCCCCGCAGCTCTGGCCCTTGCCCAGCCGCTCTGTGGGCAGCACAAAGGCTTCAGGAGAACCACCAAAAGCCAAAAGGCTTCTGGTCATTTTCCCTGCAACACTGCATGGCTAGACAGCTGGCTGAGCAGAAGCACCCTTGCGTCCCGCTCCCCTTTTCCCTACAGACCTTGCGCAGGAAAAGAAAGATCCTGGGTCTCTGTGTATTGTAAGATATTTTATATTTACACAATCAAAAACAACGAAAATACAAAGAGAAAAATCTGGAAGAAGACAAAGAAAATTCCTGCTGGCTCAAATGGCCCAAGCAGACTGCGTGTTGCAGATCACCTCTCCGGGGAGCTGCAGCAGAATAGTAAGGCAGTGCAGCAAAGACGAGGCCGTTTCCTCCATGCACTGCGGAATCGATCTCGCAGCTTCTGCCATGGGGAGTAGGGAGCTCTCTCAAGAGCCCGGAGAACTAAACAAAATTCTACTGCAGCATCTCTGATTGCAGGACTGCTGTCATATGCCATTTCTTCAAGGGCTGCAAGAGGGAGGAACAGAGGCAAGGTCAGATCCCACATATGCAGGGAGCCGAGGAGAGCCCCCTGCCAGGGCCGTCCCGGTCGTCTCTTGCCATGGCCCACAGGGAGCAGGGAGCGAGGGGATCAGCCCGAAGTTGTTGGCCACGAATGACACACGTAGCCCTGATATGTCTGTGAGCTCTGCCCACGGGTGCAGATCCCTCCGCAGCCGGGACAGGGCTTGCAGCTGCCCCCTCCAGCCCCCGCGGTCAGCCCGCTGCCCTCACTCACTCACCAGTGCAGATCAGCTGCAGCTCTTTCTGCTGCCCCCTCAGGTGCCGCCCGGCCATGCCTGTGAACACAGAGCCTGTCACGGCCCCAGCGGCACAGCTCCCTGCCAGCGGCGCTGCCGGCGCTGTGGCCACACGGGCTGCCGGCCAGGCAGAGCTCAGCCCGGGCCCTTGCCGCACGCTGCCGCCCCAGGGCACGGCTGCCAGAGGGCGGCAGCAGCGCCCAGGTCAGGCGGGGCTCCAGGGCCGGGCCGGCGCTGCCGGGGCAGCAGGCGGGGCTGGGGCCGAGCTGCGAGCAGGCGGGCCGGGGAGGAGCCCGGGCTCGGGACTCACCCATGAACCTGAGGGCCGCCTCTCGCAGGGACTCCTGTGGGCTCTGCAGGTAGTGCAGTGCCCGGCGCAGGTGCTCGGCCGCTCGGCTCCTGTCCTCTGCCAGCTGGAGATAGCGCCAGAGGGAAGGGTTGGCGCGGGCTCAGCCCCTGGGCCGGGCGCCGCCTGCGCCCATCGCCGGCCTCCCCTGCCCGCACAGCCCTGAGGCGCGGCCAGCAGCCGCTGGCCAGGGGCTCCCGAGGGGAGGGGCAGAGGGCCGGCTGCTGCCCGGGGAGCCGCGGTGCCGCCCCGCAGCCCCGCCGGGCCGGGGCTCCATGGGCGCCCGACTCAGGCCCACGGGAGCCTGGAGAAGAGCCCGCGCGGCCTCTTGGCTGCAGCAGCGGGCACAGCTGTTAGCCCCGCACACTGAGCACCGCCCTCAGGGACCTTCGCCATGCTGAGGCTGGGGGGTCTCTGCTGTACTTACCAGGCACTCCCCAAAGCTCTGATCCACGTGTAGCATTTGTTCTATATCCCTCCTCTTCAGGAATCTGGCTGAGGAATGCAGCGTTTCCCGGGAGGCCTGGAGAGGGACAGACGTGCACAGATGGCCCCACAGTCCAGGGCACAGGAGCATCCCAGTGGCACAGGCTGGAGGAGGCTGCAGCCTACAAGGTGCCAGGGCAGGAGGCAGCCCAAGCCCCTGCCAGGGGCACAGCAGCTGGCCACAAGTGCTCACCTCAGCAACAATCTGATTCTCATCATGGCAGTGGAAGTAGAGAGGGAGCAGGCTCTGGCGCACGTGGGACTTGAGGGCCTTTCTTGCCTCTTCTGTTAATAAGTCCAGCATCTCTTGAAAGAGAGCCATGGAGCTCAGCTGCACCTGGATATCATCCTGGATGAAAGGAAAGGGCAAAAGACCTGAGCATCAGCTGCTTCAGGCCCCCCAGAGCACAGGCGTGCATCTCCACAGGGCACCAAGTGTCTGGGCAGCAGCCAGTGGCTGTGGCTGTGGGCACAGAGCCTTACGCTGTCAAAGAGTGGCAGGAGCACCTCAGCCAGCTGCAGGGCGATGGGGGTGGCTATTGGAGCACCATTATCCAGGAGCAAATATCTGAGTAGAAGAATGCTCATCCTGATCATGTCGCTGTCATTTTCCTCCAGGAGCTCCACAAGACTTTCAGTCAGGCTCCGCATTTTTTCAGCCTGTGCGGAACACGACTTTGTGAAAGGCCGCCCTGCTGCTGCAGGGCCCAGAGGCCAAAGGCCTGTCCCGAAGCACTGGGGCAGCTGAAGCGGGAAGCAGGAGAGATGGGAAGAGCTGCCCCAGCGGCCGAAGCCCAGGCAAGGCCAAGCGACTGCCTTGCCCAGCCCCACGCTGCTGCCTGCACAGCTTCAGCCACTGCCCCCTTCTCACCATCAAGGGATTCTTGCCCAGCACTACGAGGCCTCTGAGTGCCAGGTAACGCCTGGCCATGTGCTCGCTCTGCAGGTTCTGTGCCAGGATCTCCAGAACACTGTCACTGCATTCCCTCAAGTCCAGGCACTCGAGGACCTGAAAGGCACAGGGCAGTGACAGGGGAGCCGGCCGGCTTGCAGGAGCCCAGAAACGCACAGGGCAGGGCCCAGGCAGCAGCACAGGGCACGGGCACTGTCCTGGCAGCTGTGGCTGCCAGAGGCCAGAGGGCTGGGAGGCGGCTCAGCCAGGCAGCGCTGGCCTTGAGGCTCACCTCCACAAGGAATGCCAGGGCAGGGAAATCCCAGTATGGCATCTCTTTGCCGAGCAGGGCGAGCAGGTAGAGTGCAACCGCGGAACAGAAGTGGATGGCTAAGCGGCGAATTTCTCTGAAGAGGGGAAAAAGGAAACAAGACCCTGATGCAGTGGGGCAAACCTCTCCCAGGCGTGTCTCACCCAGTTCTCATCTTTCCCCAGCACCCTTCCAGCAAGGGGACGTGGGCCATTTGGGAGTTGGTTGCTCATGGGCACCCTCCTCTGCCAGCCTTTTCCAGTCTGCTTGGCCGTCCCTCAGTGACAAGGCCCTCTGAGCCATGGCCACCACGGACACTTTGTGGGGCACCTGGGCACAGAGCAGCAATGTCAGAGGCAGTGGGGAGAAGGGGGTCTCACCTGGCAAGCAGAGCCACGGCAAAGTGGTGAGTGTCAAGAGAGAGCAGCGTGTCCCAGGCACACCTGCGCTCCATTGCCACCACCACATCCTCGCAGCGGACAAGGCAGAGCAGGGACTTCAGGGTGCGCACAGCAAACCTGTGTGCACAGCAAAGCCCAGGTCACGCTGGCAGCACTGGCTCCTTGGCAGGCCACGTGGCAGGGACAGGAGGAGTGGCATGGAGCACCTGTTGGGGCTGGTGGCAAGGCCGTGCTCTTCCTGGCATCCCTTCCAGAAGGTGTCGACCTCCTCTGGCATATCCAGAGTGCTGAAGAACACTTGGAATAGCAGATGCACAAGTAGGCGGGGGAAATACACCTTCAAGATCCGTGGGAGACAGGGCACCTGGAGGATCTTCCACATCACCACAGTTGCCTGCAAAGGACAAAGCCCCCCGAGACAGCGCTCAGTGCCGAGACGTGTGTGTGTGGCAGGGCGCGAGCGTGGCAGGGAGAGGCCAGGAGAGACCATGGCAGGGGGAGCACGGGGCCTGGTGGGCCTGAAGCCGCCCCTGGGCCAGGTTTCAGGCCAGCGCCTGAGGCAGGGAGATGCAGTGGGGGAAGGAGGATGGAGAGCTGCTGGAGAGGCAGCCTTGGGGCCTGCAAAGGCCAGTTGCAGAAACTCACAGCCAGGGCAAAGACACCCGTTTTGTCCCCATCGGAGGTGCAGGTGCTGTACTCTGGCCAGCTCCCCAGCACATCCAGGAGGATCAGCTGCGCCAGCTCCGCAGTCCTGGCTGAGCCCATGATGGTCTTCCACATGGCCACGGCAGCTCTGTGGGGTTAGAGCTGTGTCTCAGGGGGGTGTCAGACACAGCAGCGGGGGCAGCTGAGCCGGCTGCCATTTCTGCCACTGCCCACTGCCCCCCTGCCAGCAGCTGCCCCCGACAGCCCAGGCCTGTGGGGACAGAGCCCTGAGAGGCAGCAAGGGAGCATGGCAGCAGGCTCAGGGGCTGACATGGCAGGGCTGGGAAAGGGAGCATCCAGAGGGCCCTGGAACTCTCTGTTGCTCCGACACCTGGGGCAGGCTGTGCAGGGTGATGGGCTGGGGAGGCCTGAGCCCTGTGGGCAGGTGGGCCCCATACCTGTCACAGGACGGGGCCACACGCAGGAGCGTCACGACTGCGTCATTTGGCTGTGCTTGGGTGAGATCCAGCAGGGTCTTGTCCAGCCTGTGCTCAGCAGTATCATTGGCCATGAGCCACTGGTGGATGTAGCTCACCATGGCAGGCACCTGGAGAAGGCACGAGGAGACTTGGAATGCTGCCAGAGGGAGCAATGTTCCCAGCTTCCCCAGAGGAGTGCTTCCCTTCCCACCCCACTGCCATGTGGCCTGAAAGGCTCACAGCAAGCAGCATGCGTGGATTGGGAGGCCAAGCACTTGCTGGGAGGATCAAAGCCTGGCCACAGGCTGCTTACTTGCTTTGGAGTGTACAAATGTTCCTCTACAAGCATACACAGCAGGGCAGCACCGGTCTTGCTTAGGAAGATGGGCGAGTATGGTCTGAAGCCTACGCCCGTGGCGATGGTCTCTTCCTCCTCAATTCTCTTGAGGAAGTTGCAAACAAACTGTAGGAGAAGGGCAAAGAGCCGGGGATGTTGCATGCAGTGCTGCACACATGGTGCTGGGCTGAGCAGGGACAGCAGGCCCAGCCCAGGTGGGGGTGGCTGCAGGTACCTGTGCTGTCCTGTGGAAGCGGCCACGGCTGGACTCCTGCTCTTGTGTGCGCTCCAGGGCTGCATCTGGCAAAGAGCGAGCGCAGCCAGAGATGAGAGGCTGCGGGAGAGGCCGGACAACACGGCCCAGCCCTGCCATCCCCAGGCAGAGAGAGCCCCGGGATGCCCCAGGAGATGGAGCACGGCCACTGCGGGGTTTCTGCCCGGCCCCTCTTCCGTCCTGTCCGTGGGCATGTCCCCAGGGGATAGCATGGCACGGCACAGCACAGCATGGGGTCCAAGCTGGCAGCAGGCACCAGTCCTGTGGCCCAGCTCTGCCACTCACCCTCCTGCGGTGGCTGGAACGGCACCACCTCTTCAGTCTGCTGTGCCGGGGCAGCTCCAGGGCCTTCTTCCTCCTCCTCCACCCAGGCCAGCTCAGGCACTGCCGGGTGTCTGTGCTCCATGTCTCTGCCTGGATTTGTGCCTATCTGCAGCAGAGTTGCCTTGGAAGAGCTCCAAGTCACCAAGTGCTGCAGTGGTGCCTGGAAGGCACCTTCAAGTAAGAAGCCTCAGGAAGGCTACAGGACAGCAAGTCCTGCACTCGGTCTCAAGGGCTCCTCCTGCCACAAGGACAGGGGACTCCTGACAAGGACTATGATATGGCCTCAAGGGCACCTGCAGAAGAGAAGCCCCAGGGAGACTACGGGTCAGCAAGTCCTGTGGTCTGGCCTGGAGCTCAGCTGCAGGAACAAGGCTTCAGAAAAGCTCCGGGTGGGACGCGAACGAGCGCGCTGTGCACTGGCTCCTCACGGCACCGCTCTGTCCCGTCCTGTCCCGTCACGTGCTCTGAGCACTGTGGCGTGCTCTTGTCACCTGCAACTCCTATGTCACCCTGTGTCACAAAGGGCCCTTGGACACCCGCTCCATGTCACAGTGCCTGTGTGGCACCGTGTCACCAAGGGCCCTTGCACACGCACTGCCGCTTGCCCTGGGGCCACGCCCAGCCCACCCAAAGTGGCCCAGTTTGGAAGGAATAGCTGGCCCAAGGAGTCTAAGCAAGGCCGACAGGGTCTTTAAGAAGGGCTCAGAGCATCAGCCAACGCTGCCATGCTCTGCGGGCTCAGGGCAGCAGAAGGAGCCCCCAGCGCTGCCGATGCAGCCGTTCTGGGAAGGGCACGGGGCCTTGCAGGGAAGCTGGCACGGCCTCCTTGGGACACGTCCCAGCTGGTGGCCGTCCTAAAGCCGCCAGTGTGACACGCACAAGGAACGTGTGGGCCCGGGCACCAATGCTGCTCTGAGGCCTGGGGCCCGGGGAGCGCTGACATCAGCAGGTGTGGCAGAGTCCCCGGCCAAGCAGACCTGCCAGCCCCCGAGCTCTGGCAGCGCTGGTGCCCATCCTTTGCCCCAGAGACCTGTGGCCCCTGGGGGCTTTCTGTGCCAGAAGGAGCCAAAGGCCACGTGCCTTGTGGGCTGTGCCTCTTTCCTGCAGGGGCTGATGGCAGGAGCACCTGGAGCAACTGCTGGCACACTTGGTCTCTGTCAGATGATGTTGCCCCTTCCCGAAATGAATTTTTCTCATGGAAGGCATTGGCAGTAGCACCAGAGCACCATCTATTGCTGAGTTTCCCAGGGCAATTAGATCGCAAAGTTAACAGTCTGAAATTTCCTTGTGCTTTTCTCACTCTCCTTCCCACATTCTGGAAAAAACGAAATCTGCCCAGCCTCTGCATTTCTCAGCTTCAGTTGCTGCATGTCTTGCTCTGGCAGCTCATGTCCAAACACAAGGTTGTCCCTGCTGAGCACAGCAATGAGCGGCCACAAAGTGGCAAGTTCCCCAGTGAACATCAAGGCAGAGACGTGGAAGTGCGGAGGATAAGGACAACTCTGGGACGAGAAGCTCTTCTGTGTCTCTGATGATGGTGCCCACACCCTGAAGCAGCAGCCAAGAGAAGCGCTGGAAGCAGACGGGCGCACTTTTGGGCAGTACAATATCAAAAGATATGAAACCATTAGCCAGAATGCAAAGGAGGACTGCAAGGATGGAGTGTGGCCTGGAGGGGAAGCCCTGGATGCGGCTGAAGGCACTTTGTTCAGCCTGGAGGAGAGTAAAGGGCGTCATTGTGGTCTTCAACATCCTCCTGAGAGGAATCAGAGGGGCTGCTGCAGCTCTCGTCACTGTTGGGACCAGTGATAGGACTGGAGAAAAGGGCAGGGAGCTGGGACAGGGCAAGTTTCATTTCCATATCAGATCAAGGTTTTTCACCCAGAGCACAGTCAGGCACTGGGACGGCTTCCCCGTTGACGCAGCCCAGCGGAGCCCGGGCTGGCTCTTGGGAAAACTGCGGCGCTGCGCCGGGAGCGGGGAACGGCCAAGGCTTGGGTCCCGCCCGCGGCTGACCCTGGTGAGCCACTGCTCAGTGGTTCAGGATCCACTAACTGCAGCACGGAGCAGGCCAAAGAGAAGGAGAAGGCTCCTCGATTGTGAGGTTCCACAGGCCAAGGCTTATTCCAATGGAAGGATTCGGCAGCAAAGAGCCGCCAGCACTTCTGTGCACGGGATTTTATCGGGGTACAACTCAGGGGGTGGATACAAATGATTGAGCAATAAGGAATCTGCAGGGGAGGAGCGAGGGGATTCCATCAGTTGCTTGGGACTAATTAGGACAGATGGGAGGAGAAGGTAGGTCGCATGGGCCAGTGGGGCTTCCAGCAATAGAGGAATTCCAAAGGGGTGGTGCAGTCAGGGATTGGTCCAAGGCAAAAGTGACAGGGAAGGTTCAGGAATAAAGAGCTGGGTTATCTTGAGAGGCATGGAAGCAGCTGGAACAAAGAGTGGGGAATGGCATGAGGGACAGCTTTGAGGGAGGGCAGAACCTAGGGGTATATGAAAACAAACCATTCTACGATAACTGATAAATAAACACAAACTGGAACACCCCAGGAAAATGGTCACAGCACCAAGCCCGTCTGAGTTTGAGAAGTGTTCGAAGAACATTGAGCAGTGACACAAGCTTTTAGACACTACATCAAAAGTAGAAAGTGTACAAAAGTAAACAGAGGGAAAAAGAAAAAGAGCTCCCTGCAGCCATGGTGGCAGCTCTGGATCAGCACCAGGGAGAGGACGGATGTAGGGGTGGTTGAAGCAGAGGCAGGGGCGAAAATAGCAGAGGCAGAGGAGGTTCAAAGCAGCCACAGACCAAGCTGGATGCAAATCAGTGTGCATCTTGTAAGAAATCAGGACACTGGAAATAGGGCCAGTGCCCAGAGTTAGCAGACAAATTATAAATGAGCCTTGCTTGGTCTTATCCTATGCAAGCTGTTACAGCTCCAGAACTCAGTCCCCAAGGGGACTGGGTGCTAGAAGCCAGCTCGCTCTCAGACCAAGGCCGCGGGTCAGCCCCTAGCAAGCAGGAGATATTCAGCTCTTGTAGTGATTAGGCAGCTCTTGTGATTTCAGCTTTGCTTGCTAGGTAGCTTTTCCCTTGGCCTAAGGCTCCAGCAGACGGTAGAGAGAGGAGAAGCAGAAGACGCTGGCTGTTCCACAAGTATGGCCTTATTGGGGGGTCCGTGAAGGGTCTCAGCTCTTCTTCTTCTGAGTTAGTAGGGGTACAGTATGTTACTTTTATACCCTTGGCCCGGATCCAATCCTGACCAATGGCAAAGGTGTTAGAGTGACCATAAGTGACCAATAGTAGGGTTGACAACATATTGCCTTACATGGCTATAGGGATAAGGTACAAGGCGGATGTCCCTGGGGACAGGAAGCTTCTTTGCCGTTATGTCAGCATTCTATTCTCCAAGGGGCTCTGGCTAAACCTGAGGGGTTTATACATGGAAGTGTTCAGCAGAAAGTCAGACTTAAAGAGCCAGCACTAGAACGTGATTTATTTGTGGTGAATAGGAAATTTATTCTGCAATTACAAAAATTAACTGGCCAAGATGTCGCAAGTCCCTTATCACAGGAATCACACATGGAAATTATAGGATGTGCCTTTTTTGAGAATTGCAACAATACACAAGAGGTATATAATAAATAAGAGCATGTACAAACAGGTTGCCAATAAAACTGAATTCTCTAGTTCTGGTTTGAAGAGTATTCTCACTCCTCAGTCACATCACAAAGTTTTATTCCTACAAAAAGGCACAGTAAAATGGCTATAGCAGCCAGTCTCGGGCCAGATTTGACTGCTTCAAGCTTTAGAAGCCTCTTGGGAAGCTGGGACACTTGCTCAGTTTGTAAACGCGCTCCAAACTCTGTGTTTCTATTTGGGTACTGTTGTACTCAGTCCAGCTGGATGAAAGCTAAGCAGAGAAATGCCTTCTGAACATAGCAAAGCCATAGCCTCAGGCTCCCTGGACCTTTAGGGAGCACGTCCTCACTCCCTAGCTGAACAAGCTACTTTTAGATTACAAAAAATGGATATCAACAGACTTGCTGTAATCAAACACTGGTGAAAAACAGCACCTGTCTTCAGCAAAGAGATGGCTCGTGATGGCTCCCACAAATGTTCCTAAAATGCTGTGCTGCCCTAATCAGTTTTCCAAAGGTTCTTCATGCATCAAGGTCTTGGGATGTGCACATGTCAGAGTGACATCAGGTGAAGAAGGAGAAGAAAACACTGTTACATAACAGAGAGCTGGCTTTTGAATCTGGACACAACTGGTCTCTCGTTTGGCATCTTTCTATTGTCACTGTCTTTCACACCCAAGCTTAGACTCCAAGGTCTGGAAGCACACGGTGCCAGCACGACACACAGCACAGTGCAACACTCAACACAGTGGCGGTGTGGCACACGCCATCAGTGTGACACCGTGCGGCACTAGTGTCACACGCAAAACACTGTCAGTGTGACAGAGCTGGGACACAGAGTGGGGTGGGAGTCTCTGTGTGCAGCTGACACATGCCAGCTGAGGTGCGGAAAACCACAGTTGTCTGTGCAAACAAGTCAGTTCTTTATCCTGCATGCACACAGACCTTGGACACGAACAGTTGGATGAAAGGCAGGGGCATTGCTTTGCCCCCAAAATGGTGTGGGCACGGTGCAGATGTGTAGGACGGCCTGCCTGGAATGCTGAGCTTGGGCACAGAAAGTCAAAGCTCGATAAGCACAGCTCTGTCAAAAAATGCCATGAAAGGGCAGAACTAGTGGGGCGATATTAAATGCCGTGTTCAATTTGGCTGCATCAGCTCCCTCCATCCAGCTCGGTCTGTGCAACACAAACCACCTCGCGTGGGAGGTGGCACTGCCCTGAGGAAAACTGGCCATTGAGCGGGGCTGGGGCCGTGACACCTCAGAGAAAGCAGCCATGGATAGGGCTGGGGCTGTGACACCTCAGGAAACCCGGCCATGGAGCGGGGCTGGGGCTGTGACACCTCAGGAAACCCGGCCATGGAGCGGGACTGGGGCTGTGACACCTCAGGGGAACTGGCCATGGAGTGGGGCTGGGGCCGTGACACCTCAGGGACACCGGCCATGGAACGGGGCTGGGGCTGTGACACCTCAGGGAAACCAGCCATGGAACGGGGCTGGGGCCGTGACACCTCAGGGGAACTGGCCATGGAGTGGGGCTGGGGCTGTGACACCTCAGGGACACCGGCCATGGAACAGGGCTGGGGCTGTGACACCTCAGGGGAACTGGCCATGGAGCGGGGCTGGGGCCGTGACACCTCAGGGACACCGGCCATGGAACGGGGCTGGGGCTGTGACACCTCAGGGAAACCAGCCATGGAACGGGGCTGGGGCTGTGACACCTCAGGGAACTCACCATGGCAGCCACCTCCCGAGGTTTTGAAGTACTTGTTTCTTGGTTTAATGCCCTTCCAAGATCAATCTAGCATCTTTGCATATGAGCAGAACATACAAGGGTATTTAAAATTGAGTCTGATCCAATCATCAAATGTTCGGTTATCTCGGCTGTTTGAGGGGCCTAGAAAGGCCCGGAGTGGCCTTGGGACAGCCCGCGTATCGAAGGACGAGAAGAGGCTTCAGTTCTTCTTTCGGTTTTTTATGTTTATTAATTGTTTATCTAAAAGATGTTCTTTCAGCCGAACAGAGATCTGCTCAGCAGTCAGCCATGAGCACACTGTCTGCCCTCCGGGGCAGCCACGTATCTTTATACCCATTGTTACGTGTACAATATTTATCATTTTTCCCCAATACCATTTATTCTTATTGCTGGGTGCACTTTCAGTAATAACCAATCCAAAAGTGCCACCATGGCCAAAGAAGATGGAGGAGAAGAAGAAGAAGAAGAAGGACAGGACACACCCCAATTCCTCCATCTTACTCCTCTAAACCCCCCTGTACATAAATCCTAAACCCTGTGTCTCACCCTCTAATTAACTAATCCATTCACCACTCACCCTGGTGAAGCCCTCATCCTTGTCGTCTCCTGTGTAGGACCAGAGTCCAGCCACCAGACACTTCTGGCAACATCCCAGGACTCCCGAGCCCCCCAAGGTAGTCTCGGTGGCTCAGCACCTCAGGACTGAGATCCTGAGATCCGACAATCAAAGACAATGGATGTTTCCTCTAAACTTACCTTTTCACGATTGTCAAACAATATGGGACTTTTCTTATGTCTGACTTGAAATATCCAGAATGCAAAATTCATTCTCAAGACAGGAAAAAAGAAAACAATGAAAATAGGATATAGCCAATCTTCAAAAGACACAGAGAAGAAAATAAACATTAGAAAAAACTTAGAAAAATTTGGTTTTCTTCCTCATCTTCTCAGTATTTGGTGTTTGAACATTTGTTGTCTTACTTGTCCCTCGCAAAACAAGGCATGTTACAGCTTTATTGTCTCAGTGCTGTATTTCCCCAATCGCTGACTTGCCATTTAAGCTCTGCTTTGCTGGAAATATACAACAAGGGACTGTCTATGGAAGAGAGTTGCACAAGCCTCTGGATTCCTGACCGTTCACCTCTGCCAATGCTCACAGTATTCTCCTAACACATGTGAGCTTCCTGTCTTTCAGAGAGAGAAAGATTCAGCTGAAGTCAAGGAAACAGGGCAGGGCAGATGGAAACCTTCCCTTGAGATGCTTTTGGGAAGGCCTGCAAGGACCCTGCCTTCCCTTGGAACAGAGGAGGTCACCATGCATGGTGTTGCCTGACTTGCCCTAGGTGCCCCTCGATTGCAGAAGGACTTTTGTCCACTTCATCACTTGTCTGTCCCTCCAGTTCCAGGGCCTCAATCCTGCTCTGTAAGGCACTAAACCTGTTAGTCAGCTGTGAGTTTTCAGAATAAGGCACTGACCGTGGCTCTAACTAGTTTTTTTAGTCAGGTTTACAATATATTTTGAGAAGAAGAAGGAGCAGAGAAGGTGTCGACGGAAGGAGACCAGGACATCAGGTTGATCATCACAGGCCCAATTTTATTGATCAGCACAGCGGGTTAAATACAGTTCGTAATTAACTTCATGCATATTGCAAAAGTTGAGCTCAGGATTGGTTAGTTACATATCAGCAGTTACACCTACTTTTACATTCCTATGGTCCTACTTTTGATACTTTCTACATATTCTTAGGAGATATTCAGGACTAATCTCTACTCCCTTTCTCCATGTTGCAGCAAGGCCACTGATTGCAAGCTGCTGACATCTCCTTTCAGCTTGCTGACTGCTGATTTCTCAGCTTGACCAGTGGCAATATGTCAGCATGGCCTTTCTCAGCTAACCAACTATTAATAAAACTCTCCACATTAAAGCTCTCCACATTTCCCCCGTTTTCTTCTTGTGCAAGGAAATTAGCTTGCCAGGTTTTTGCTATTGTACGGCTGACCATGTTTTGAATGCAATTAAAAACACAAGGCAAAATCAGCAAAAACAGTAAAATTACACCCAGCAGTCCTATAGCATAGATCACAAGGTTTCTTAGCCACGGTCCAAGTCCTAAGCTTTTAAGCCATTCGTCAATTCCAAAACCTTCTTCTTCCTTCAGATTGTGAAGTCCCTGTTGCAGTTCTTTTATCTTACTGTGAATGGACACCGAATGGTCAGACAGATTCATGCAACACATTCCCTCAAATTCTTCACATCCATGTCCTTGTGCTAAAAGCAAAAAATCTATGGCAGCTCTATTTTGCAAAACAGCATGGTTAACACTCTGCACATCTGTGGTTAGCATGTCTAGGATTTGTGATGTCTTGTTCAGTTCACTCTTTGCCCAGCACCCTAATTGCTTTGCTAAATTCATAGCCTTATTGGCAGATCCTCCCGGCAAGATAGTTGAAACAACCACCTGTTTGAATGTGCCCCAAAACTGTGGATCTCCTATCCTGCTGCAGTCTAAGTCATGTACACTACGTCTCTTTCTGTTTGAATTTTGACTCAGCTGCATTAGCAAGGACACATTAGGATGAAACAATGACAGTTTACCCAAATAACAGGGTCCACCCTGTGGTCTAGCTGGAATGCCATTCCACGCCCTGTCTCCGCAAATTAAAAATATTCCTGTGGGTAATTTCATTGGGGCAGTGATCTTTGTGCTGTTACATTTACTGTAATGCTGCGGAGAGATTTCACTCACATTCAGGAATGAATCTAGGGTGGCCCATGTTTCTTGTGGTCGGTTTGAAGACTTAAAGCTAAACCATCCACCATCTGTAGTGTTAGACAAACTGGCGTTTGCACTGCCAAAAAGGTCCAATTCCTCAGGAGGAGAATGCAAAGAGGTGTTGAGTGATTGGATCAGTAAACATTGACGATAGCCATCACTCTGACCTGCAGTATATCCTTGTTGCTCTGGCAATTTAATGTTTGACATGCTAGGCATACATAAGGTCTGATTTTTTATCAAACTGCAAAATTCTCCAGGAGACCATACCGGAAGTCCCACTAGGCACGTTCGAAATGGGTTAGTGACTCCTCCAAGACTAAGACAAAGTGATGATTGGTTAATTTGGTTAGCAAGTGTTACCCATAAATTTTTTCTTGGCTGACTAAAACGTGTTATTTCTACTGCTTCACCTATTACAGCATTAAGCAATATAACAAGAACAAACCTCATTTTTTGTGAGATAAGTTTGAAGGCAAGTTAGCTTTACCCCTTTTTGCCTTCTTTTTCTTATCTATCTTCAAACTTGCTGCTCCTATTGATACTGGTCCTGTCACTCGCAAACTCAATTTCTGCAATTCTTCAATGCAGTGGTCTAGTGCCCTTTCAGGATTCCCCGTGAAGGGTCCTACAACTGAGCACTGTGTTAAAGGTACTACTTTTCTACACCTTACAGAGATGATGCGCGATTTACTCTGAATCTCAGTTCTCCTCTCAAAACATTGTACTTCCCATCGATAATAAGCAAGAATTTTTTGTTCAGGAGACTCATAAAGACGTAAAGCTTCATACGCATTTATCCCTGTTTGTCTCCTTAATTCAAGTTGCCAATTCTCTCTCCTCCGCTGCTCAAAATAACAAGGGTGACACCACAAATCACACATTAACGATTGTTCTAACCAAAAAATTCTATCACAACCCCCACAAAGCAGGGCTACCCAAGCAGCACAATGTGGATCGTGACAGGCATAGCAATGTTCTTTTGATGGATTTGTTAAACGAAAAGTTGATAATGATTCAGCAAAATCAACCAGTTCCTGGATTGTCCAACAGTAGGGTGACAGTGCTATGTGCTCCACTCCCGAGTATCCCCTCAGCCGTATCAGTAGCGGTCGAAGGACCAAAAGCAGTTTCTTCTTCAGTCGCTCCTTGTCCTCCTCTGTGAGACGGTCCACCAAGCGTTGCATCAGAAGCAGGTTTAGTCCACTTAGCAGGCACCCACAGAGGCCCTGTAGGTGAGGAAACACAAAGATATCCCCGACCCCAATATAACACTTTTGCAGGTTTCTCCCATAATCCTGTACTGGGGTTCTTATACCTAACCCAGACCTCTGTTTCCCTAGTATTTTCCTGACCTGACCTTGGATGATGCTTGATTGCAGGAGGGGCATCATCTTCCCCAAAAATACATAAATGATTAATTACATACAACACCTTAGCCAAACATGCTTGTGGATCTCTCAAATCCTGATGTTTTTCAATATATTGCTTAAGGGTACCGTTTGCTCTTTCCACTATTGCCTGTCCGGTAGGGGAGTGTGGAATACCTGTCACATGCTTAACCGACCACTGATTCAGAAATTTTTGAACTCTAGCACTCACATAAGCTGGAGCATTATCTGTTTTAATACTTTTTGGAACTCCCATGACAGCGAAGCAACTTAACAGGTGTCTGATAACATGTATAGCTTTCTCTCCTGCTTGAGCTGTAGCCCATATATAATGACTATACGTGTCTATAGTGACGTGCACACATTTGACTTTACCAAATCTGGCAATATGTGTAACATCCATTTGCCATTTTTCATTTATTTCTAAACCCTGAGGATTAACTCCAATGCCTAAGCCTATTCCACTATTGTGATAACTACATGTTGGACATGCTCTAACAATAGCTTTGGCTTCTGACAAACTCAATTCAAATTGTTTTGCTAATCCTTTTGCATTTTGATGATATCTACTATGTGCTTCTCTGGCCAATGTATGCTTATCAATAGGACAAGTGTTATCAATGGGTAGAGTAACCAATTTATCTGCACGTTCATTTCCTTCTCCTAAACCTTCAGACCATTTATGGCTCCTGATATGAATCACAGAATACGCTGCATTTCTTTCCCGTAGAGCTTTCCTTAATTGTACCAACAACTCATACAATCGTTTATTATTCACTTCCTTAATTGCTGCTTCCTCTATTCGTTTGGCTACTCCTGCAACATACATAGAGTCTGTAACCACATTTAAAGGTCCCTGTAAGTTGGATACTGCCCATACTACTGCCAACAATTCCAAAGTTTGTAAACTATCCGCAGGGTCTGCTGTAATGATTTGATGTTTCCATTGTCCTTTTTCTTGCCAAGTGACAGCAGCACGCCTTGACTTCTTTCCTGCATCAGTAAAGGCTGTAATAGCTCCTTCTATAGGGCGTTCTTCTCTCAAGGGTCGAGTAATCCAGTTCCATTCTGTCATCCATTGCAAAACTCTAGGCACTAATTTGCTGGTATCCACTTTTGCAGATGATGTCAATAATGCTTCCTGTAAATCCTTTGAGTTGATCAGGTACCAGTCCAAGGTTTCTTTTTCCATAGGCAGTCTAATGGTAGCAGGTTCTCTACCATCCACTTCAAGAATTCTGAGACGCCCCTTTTTGATTAATGCAGCCAATTGTTCAATTTTTGAACATATTGTTTTCTTATGCTGTAATGGTGGAGACAACCATTCCAACACCTGTATCTCCCCCGTTTTCTCCTGTTGTTGAGAGAGAGCACCAAACAGGTGGCAAGGGCTATTCCAGATAGTAAGGTCAATAGGGTGGTCGAGTTGTCGACGAGACACGTACCCCTGTTGTACACAGTCACTGATTTGTTGCAAGGCAAGACGATGCTCCTGTGTCAGGCATACAGGAGTAGTAGGGTCAACACCCTTTAATAAAGGCCGCAGGGTTTCTAACAAATGATTCGGTATTCCCACAATAGGCTTTAGCCACTGTAAGTCCCCCAGTAATTTCTGTGCATCATGTAGAGTCTTAATGTCCAGTTGTAACTCCAATTTTTGAGGTATCACTTTTTGATCCATCAAAGTCCATCCCAAATATTTCCAGGGCTTTGTAGTTTGAATTTTCTCTGAAGCAATATCAAGTGAATATGAAGCAAGGGTATTTCTAATAATGTCAATCTGCAAAGAGGAAAATGGTTGTTGCTGTGCAAACAAGATATCATCCATATAATGGTATATTATAGTTGCTGGCCACCTGCGACGTAGTGGCTGTAATGCTGCATCAACATAAAGCTGACATAAAGTCGGGGAATTCCGCATGCCCTGTGGCAAACAAATCCATTCAAATCTTTTATCTGGTTCTCCACGATTTATTGCTGGTAAAGTAAAGGCAAATCTTTTTGCATCATTAGGATGCAGGGCAATGGTGAAGAAACAGTCCCTTAAGTCGATGATTAAGAGTGGCCAATGTTCTGGAATCATAGCTGGATTAGGAAGACCAGGCTGTAAGGCCCCCATAGGTTCCATTTGATCATTTACAGCCCGCAAATCATGTATTAAACGATATTTCCCTGATTTCTTTTTGATCACAAAAATAGGTGTATTCCAGGGGCTCGTGGAAAGTCGTAAATGTCCCTTTGAATATTGTTCCTCCACTAATTCATGAGCATGCATAAGGTTTTCCCCTTTTAGAGGCCATTGCTTAACCATCACCGGTGTATCTGTTTTCCAGGTGAGTGGAATGGGGAAAGTCCAAGCAATGGCAATTACCCCAAAGGGTGCTGATTAGTTAACACCACTCCCAGTTGCGTTAAAATGTCCCTTCCAATTAGGCAGGAGACTGTAGGAGGCAGTTGCACAATTGAAAACACAGCAGATATTTGTTGATCTTCAATGGACACAGACAAAGAGGGCGACCTGCTTGCCAATGTAAATCCTCCTACTCCGGTGAGCATGTTTGCTGATGGGAATAGAGGCCAATGCTGTGGCCATGCCTCTGGAGAAATAATGCTGGTATCTGCTCCTGTATCCAATAATCCATAAAGGGTTATGCTTTGATGCCCATAAGTAACTGTGACCTTTTGCTTTGGTCTGTTTTGTAAATCCACAGTTAAAAGTGTAACACCAGTGGAGCCAAAACCCTTTTCATCCCGTGCTTGTTCAGTAAATGGTTGTATTCCAGAGGTCATTTGTGATAGTGGTATCAATTGTGCAATACGTTGTCCTTTTGTAATTTTAATTGGAGGATAGAGGGTGTAAGCCATGATTTGTATTTCCCCTGTAAAGTCTGCATCAATAACTCCAGGCAAAACAAATAATCCCAACATAGTTGTAGAAGAGCGTCCTAATAATAATGCTCCACATGTTTGTCCATTTAATATAAGAGGACCCTTTACTCCAGTTGGTATTTTCTCAGGAAGATTGGTCATTATTATTACTTCTATTGCGGCAGATAAGTCCAAACCGAGGCTCCCTGTTGTTGCGGGTTGCAGGCAGGAGGTGGCTGCGATGTCGCGGCAGCTGGTGCCGGTGTCTCCGATGTCACGGCAGCTACTTGTGTCTGGGCGCGGCCCCCGTGAAACGCGCTCTGCTGACAGTTTCCCGACCGCCGTCTACAAGCTGTGGTGTTGTGGGAGCTGGATCGGCAGTGTTGACACCATATACCAGTTGCTCTGCAGGCTCGGCGTGTGTGTCCCTCAGAGCCGCACCGGTAGCACTTGAGAAATGGCTTTGAACCTCCTTGCGTGAATGAGCCGCTTCGGAGAGGAGCAAGGGCAGCTAACACCTGATTCTGAGCAGCTAACACCTGATTCTGATTAGACTCTGCCTGCTTTTGTAACCCCAATCCTAACTCCTTTATAGCATCTACTAGAAATGCCTGTGAAGCAGTTGGCATTAATGCCATTCGCTCTAATGCTTCCTCAATGGTCCAATTTGCTCCCAAAGTAGATAGTACTCTTTGGGTTGCTGGATTACTATTTTGAAGGGCACACTGCTTTAATATCGCCCCCTTAAGAAAGTCTGCCACACCGGCCCGGTCTATAGCAGCAGCCGCCCTATCGATAAAATTTCCGAATGACTCTTCTCTACCTTGCTTAATACCCATATAAATTGGTAATCCCCCTGGCTCTTTAACCATATCTATCGCTGCACGCATCAATCTCATAGTCTCTCTAAGCTTATCTGGTCCCAATATCATCTGTGCCTCTGTACGCAGAAATGCTCCTAATCCCATAAGTTCATCCACTGTCACTCCATGCAATGGATCTCCCGGAGCCCGTTGTACAGCAACTGACTCATTTACTAATGCTTGCCAATGTGCATTAAACAATAATTGTTGATGCTGAGTAAATATTAAACGCACTATCCCTTTTAAGTCATTTGGGCATAAAATCTGAGTGTTAAAGATATAATCTAACATTTGCTTAACAGGTTCACTTTTTACACCAAACTGACTAACTGTAGAACGTAGCTGAGCTAACAACTTCCAATCTAAGGCAGAATATGCTGCCACATTATGCATTAAATTCCCCTGTGCATCATATTGTGGTGTATAAGTAACCGGACATGCAAGACTAGAAGCTATTTCTACGGCTTCACTATCTCCCATTTGCATCACCTCTTTTGCCAAAGCAGACCAAGCTTCCCTCCTTTGTTTAGCCATTTCCCCCCATAGATCACGGTGTGCCCCTGGGATGGGAGCTGGCTCTTTGGAGGTGCTATGCTGCTGGCATTTTAGTGCAGGCGCCGAATTTTCGCATTGGGAAGGCAGTAAAGCAGAGGCTGGCTCGCGAGGGGGAAACGACCCCCCCGCTGGAGCTGTCAGTGAAGCTGGGGCCGGCTCGAAAGAGGCCGGCTCACGCGGGGGAAGCAGCCCCCCCGCAGCTGCAACCGGAGTTTGCTCAGGCAAAGCCGGCCCGCGCGGGGGAAGGAGCCCCCCTCCCGCCGAAGCTGAAACCGGAGCACGCTCGAGCAGAGCCGGCTCGCGCGGGGGAAGGGACCCCCCCGCTGAAGCTGTAACCGGAGCCGGCCTGCTCGGGGGTAGCGGCGGAGGCAAAGCCGGCGGCGGAGGCAGAGCTGGCTTGCCCCCCCCACCATCCGACCCGCCTGAAGCCGGCTGTGGAGGCAAAGCTGGCTTGCTTTTACCTCCCCCACCCGGCTCGCCTTCCCCCTCAGGCAAGGGAGGCGCAGACGGTTTCGCACTTTCTAAAAGCATGTCCTCAACACCACTATGCTGGGGATTTTTAGGCATAAGTATCTTAGTTACAGAAGGTGCTAAAGGGTCATCCTCACGACCATATCCTATATTCCTCTTATGAGCTTCTGTAGCCCTTTCTGCTGCCTTTCTCTCAGAGACCTGCTGAAGCAATGCATTATACACTACCCGCCATAATTTCCCAAACTTTTTAGCTGATTTATCCCCATCTAACACAGAGTCCATTAACACCTCTCCAAAATTTTTCCACTC
Source organism: Zonotrichia albicollis (assembly GCF_047830755.1). NCBI lineage: Eukaryota > Metazoa > Chordata > Aves > Passeriformes > Passerellidae > Zonotrichia > Zonotrichia albicollis. The sequence goes on along the minus strand of NC_133827.1, from coordinate 882,992 downwards.
TGAAAGCTCATGTACTGTATGTGGGTTAGTAAACATACCTATAGAATGACCATAAGCTAACAACCCCGGTAATTCCTTTTTTAAATCTATCTCTTTTACCCCTCGCTTTTCTAAATATGAGGAGAATAAATCATATGCCGCTTGCCTATCCATACCTATTCAGCGCGCGCTGTCGCAGCTCCAGACTTCGGCGGCACGTAGGTAGCTTGAGTCACGGATGTGAACCTCAAGGGTGCTTTTTATAAATAATCCAGTCTTTGTAAATAATCCGGCACCATCCCGCTGCTAGGACCCCCACCCAACTTCCGGACCGTGGCGAGTTCCCTTTTTTCTTTGTAATCCGAGAAAAAAGGACAGGGGTTCAACGTTGCCGCATCGTTGCCCGCAGCGCTGCCCGCATTCTCCACCATTTGTCGACGGAAGGAGACCAGGACATCAGGTTGATCATCACAGGCCCAATTTTATTGATCAGCACAGCGGGTTAAATACAGTTCGTAATTAACTTCATGCATATTGCAAAAGTTGAGCTCAGGATTGGTTAGTTACATATCAGCAGTTACACCTACTTTTACATTCCTATGGTCCTACTTTTGATACTTTCTACATATTCTTAGGAGATATTCAGGACTAATCTCTACTCCCTTTCTCCATGTTGCAGCAAGGCCACTGATTGCAAGCTGCTGACATCTCCTTTCAGCTTGCTGACTGCTGATTTCTCAGCTTGACCAGTGGCAATATGTCAGCATGGCCTTTCTCAGCTAACCAACTATTAATAAAACTCTCCACATTAAAGCTCTCCACAAGAAGGTGTGAAAAATGCATATTATATGATTGGCTTTTCGCAAATATTAAAATTAATACTATATGTGTTATGTTGGAAAGTTATGTTGCATTAATTCTTTTTTGTAGTGCTATCCTAATCTTTTAAAGTAGTATGGTGAATATAGTTTTAGGCTACAGAAACTCTGTGCTGTAAGATACTTTTTCTAAAGCTTAAGGAGAGATAACAGTAACAAGACACCAAAACTCTGAGAAAAGAAATATTGCCTCCTTCTCGGGAAGAACCAGACTTTGAGGGAGCAAGACAATTGATTTACAAGATGAAGGAGGGGTTGACAAGAACAAGAAAACACCCATTGTTTGAAAAGAATTTTGGCATAATGTATGAGATATATGAATATGCAACAGGCTATTATTTTAAGGGTTAATCCTGTGTTAGCAAAGTGTCTTCTGAGGCAGAGCAGAGCACCCAGACATTTGTAATTCTTTGCTCTTTAAATTGCCCTTTATTGTCCTACCTCTAATTGTCCAAATTATTTTTTCTCTAATTTTTATTCTTAGTTTTGTAACTAATTTATTACTATTAAATATTTAAATTTTAGAACAAGTGAAATTCTGCATCCTTTGTGTCCACTATCAGTGGGCATCCTTCTCCCCAAGCTTTGTCAACTTCCATCTGGGTTTGAGATCAGTGAAACGTGCCCAGCCTTGAGTCTTGGAAGACAATTCTAGCAACAAGTACTTTGCTTTTCTAACACCTGGCCATCACTTCGAGCTTGTAGGCTGCTATGTGTGTCCAGGTCAAACGTCTCTTCCTGTTGATCAGGCTTGGAAGGGTGTAAAGCCCAGGCCCGACAGGACATGTTTTCTTCAGGAAATGGGACGTAGGGCCCAGTTTGCAACGGGTGCAGGCCCGCGCCTTCCAGAGCGCCAGAAGGTTGGCGGCGCCATTGCAGGGCTCAGGGCGCCGCCCTGTGGGCGAGAGCCGCCATGACAGCGCGGGCGGCGCGCGGCGGGGCCGGAGGGCGGGAAGGGGCGGGCGGGTGTGAGGGGCGGGGCGGTTCGTGCCCAGAGCCGAGCCCGCGCTGTTCCCGGGCGTATTCCCGGCTCGGTGTTGGGAGCGTGCAGCTGCTGCTCGGGCTCTGGGGAGAAGCGTGCGGCCGCAGCGGGGTCCCAGCCCGCAGAGCTGCCTTCTGGCCGAGGCTGCAGTGCCGGAATTGCCGTGCCAGAGCTGCCGTGCGCCGTGGCACTGCCAGAGTCCCTGGCAGAGGCGGGCTGGCACAGGCAGCTCCTGAGAGAAGCCCTGCCATGGCAGAGCCGGGCTGGCAGTGCCGACAGCTGAGGGAAGCCCTGCCATGGCAGAGCCGGGCTGGCAGTGCCGACAGCTGAGGGGAGCCCGGCCATGGCAGCGCAGGGGCCGCTCCTGCCCCGGGGCCGCCCGAAGGAGCGACCTTTGGGACCGGCCGGCAGACCGGCACTGCTTGGCCCCCTTCAGTAGATCAACAGAGTTGCACCACAGATAGCAAAATATTAAAACATCTGATTTAAAACATCGGAGGGAAACCATAGAATTGAAAAGAAAATGAAGGTGTACCAAAATACTCAGGGCATGAATGGGAAAACTGAAAAGAAACAGAATCTAATTATTTATATAATCTCAACTCTATCAAGAGAAACATGAGGGTGAAAAAACCTTCTAAAAGTTTTGACAATAGAATGGTTCAGCTGTGTAGTTTTGCTAGTACATTAAAGACTTAAAAAGCAGTCAGGTATTCCTTTGTCCAGTGCTATGAATTTATTCACAGGATTTGTTACAGTTGTCCCTCAAATACCCCTCATAAAGAGAGTTGAGTGCTTAGATTCCATGGAAGCCATCAGTTAGTAAATGTAGTGTTGTGGTTTTTAGTAGTTCTGTAGTAAGTAGTTAGTAAAAGAAGTCATCGTTTCGCCAATGGATGCTGATCCCTGATGCATTCGTGCTGGTTCTATGGAAAGGCGAATTTTTAGGAATGGACTGTTGGAAAACTGGTGTTTTCTGCTGGTAGTAGGTACAAACACATTGCTTTTTGTGGTAGAGACTGAAGCAACTTTAGATGCCTGCTCCTTCTTCTCCACCTATGTTTAAAGGAGATCCATGCAGGTTAAAACATGAACCAAACCTCGAGGCTCTGGGCCTGTGCTGCAGCCTCACCTGCCTCTCCCCACAATCAGCAGAGGAACAGCCAGAGGACACTGCAGTGTTCCTCAGTGCAATGATGGGAGCCGAAGGCAGGGAGGAGCAGGGCTCACATAGACAGAGAGGATCAGCACCTCAAAGCGACCACATCATTCAAGGGACAGGGACTCAGGACAGACAGCTGCCCTGTGGGACAGCAAGCAGGAGGGTCCTGGAGCCAAGTAGCCAGGTGAGGGCAAAGCAGCCCTGTGATAGCCTGGCCCAGGGGCTCTTGTATCAGCAGGCAGCGTGGGGATCAGAGTAGAGGCAGGGGGAGGCAGGAGCTGCTCGGCCATGCCGGGGCTGGGAGCCTCCTTCCTGCCCAAGTGGGGCCCAGCTGGGCCAGGGGGCAGCTCCTGGGACAGCCGTGCCCACAATGGCCCCTGCTCTGCAAGGCCTCCAGCCCTGCCCATCAGCCAGGCAGGGACAGAGCAGCCTTGGGGCCGATGCTGCTGCAGGCTTAGAGCCCCACAGAGCTGCTCGTGCCCGGTGCCATTGGCTCTGTCCCCTGCAGCCTGCATGCTGTGTCACCGTGCAGAGGCTGAGCCCTGTGCCTCCCCAGGCCCTGGCTACTGCTCCTGCACTGCCCAGGGCACCCACGGGCCCTGCCCGGGCCTCACGCAGGCCAGAACCAGCTAGGGCTGTGACAGCTCTGCTGCTCTGGGCCCAGCCCTCAGGCAAAGCACCCGCCTGTCCCTGGGCTGGGGGCAGTGCCCAGGCTGGGCTTGGCAGAGCCCATCCGCTCCTGGAGGGCTGGGAGCACTGCTCTGGCCTGGCCTAGCCTGGCCCTGGGGTCCCTTGGCATTCCTGCTTGCCCTTGCATCCACCAGGGTTCCCGTGGCTCCCCAAGGCACAAGAGCCTCAGCCCCAGCTCCCAAACACGGCCTAACAGGCTTTGCTGACATTGATCCCTGTTAGACCTTTGAAAGCATTTTCAAACTAACCTTGTTTGGCAACACTTTCAAGGAACAAACGTGACTCACTTCTAATCAGTAAAAACTTTATTGGTTTGTTTGCACTTCCTATAGGGTATCCTAATGCTTCCTTTGGCGTTCCAGAAAATAATGAAAATCTAACAAATTCTTCAGAGAAGTTCCTGAATCCACTATGAGGAGAAGTCTCTACATTCACTATCCTTACATACAGTTAAGTAGCTGCGCCTGTAACACACAAAGATGTAGTGGTTTACCTGACTGGACCACACAACATGATGTTATACACACCGCTACACTACAAAATTTCTCCTCCCTGTTCATTACAAATTTGAAGCTCTTCTCGAGGTCCTGACTTAATTTTGCATGCACATTCATAGCTGCAATCCCTCCCCATGCTCAGCTTTCACCTAGACTTACCAGGGAACAGATGTTCCATACTCACCTCAAGCAATAATCTACGTCTGTCTTCCTAACCCTCTTTTTCTTCACTGACTTCTACTAATCAACAAAATAAGTGCGGATCCTCTGCACAAAAGAAAGATACAGTTAATAGCCTTAAGCACTTGTGATTGTGCTGCTGCTTCTAAAATCTTGACCACCACAGCACTAAAATCAGAAATCAATTCTTCACATCCTTCCTGTTCTCCTGCCCCCACCACACCTTGGCTCCAGCAGAAATGTTCCCTACTGCAGCCTGCTGTGCTAAGAACAATCAAAGGCAGCAGCACTTTTCCTCACCATGCTGCAATCTGAATTGCACTGAAATTGCTGCTGTTGCTTTAGAAGCTCAGCACCAGCACGCCACATCTTCCCCCAGAACTGAGGCCTGCTGAGGCCTGAGCTCTCCATTTCAACACAGCCTGTAAATCAGGCTGCCTGGAAGATTGCAGGCCGGGAACTGTCTGAACACAGCAGTGCATTTCAGTAGAGTTATGGAATCAATCTCATGGAAGGCACATCCTTTAAGCTTAAGACTCTATTCTACAAACTGTAACCAGCAATTGTTTTCGTGGCCTGTGCAGGTTTTGGGATTTGTGCATGTTTGCTTTGGATGTTGTTTTCTTTGTTTCTAAATACAAAATTCACTGGATTCAGAAGAGAAAGCCCCAGATTCATTAGGACAAAGAACCACAGGGACATATGTGGCTGACAAGAACACTCATCATTTCTAACGGCAACACCAGAAAGAGAGGAAAAAGACAAAGATGATTTAAATACCTGAAAGGATCCAAAATGTCTAAGTAACCTGTCAAGTGACTAAGTTTTTGGTAAACTCTAAAATTCCAGATTCCTATTCGGTAATTGTCTGAAACAAAAGAAAGCCAGAAGTTTTGGCCTTTGTTTTGCCAGGACTTTCTCACGGGATTCTGCCACAACTTGGATCACAAGTGAGGGTGGCAAATTTTGACTAGAAAACTTTGATAGCTAGGCAGCATTTTTTCCTCCTCACTGAACTACAGGAAGGGTTTAAAAGGAAAAAAAATATAAAAGAGGGTAAAGAAATTCTGACATACCTCTTAGGAGTTCATCATCTTTGGAGAAGAAAAAAAAACTCGAGCACTTTCTGTGCGGGGTAAAGAAAGAAACCTAGAAATGGACAAAGGGATTTGAGCATCCTAAATTGTACTATCAAATTCCATGAACACAAGTTAATCCTGTAGTTCTTCAGAGAAATGGAGTACATTGAAAAGCTTTATTCCCTAGGAACCGAATAGAGCTTTTTATTTTACAAAACCCTCTTTTAAAGAGCAAACTGACTGTGTCTTGGGCTTTTAGCCAAACCCAGTTTGGAGTTGGTCAAACCAAAATGACCCAGTTAATTTCTTGTGCTCTACTCTTTCTTTCCATATTCACATTCACATCCAGTGGGCTGCTGGGAGTTTTGACTCTGTGCAGCACAAACGGTTTTCCAAGATGACTTTCATTGCTCAGAGGTGTGCAATGTCAGTTTCCCATTCCCTGAGTGCTGCTATTAATATTCCCACAGCATCCAACTACTACAGCCAAGTAGACAACAAAGAGAAATGCAACTTGCATTTCTTGGTCCTGTTCGATTTCTGTCATCTCAGGCTCATCGTCAACCTCAGAACTGCTGTCCTGGAAACGTGGATTCTCTTGCCATGTGGCTTTTACCGGCTTTATTGTCCCAAGCGTGTAAGGCTCTGCAATGACAGCACCAATAGAGAAAAAAAGGCAAAACCAGATTATTCCTCTACTGGTCAGGAAAAATTCCTCCTTTCACGTGAAATACTTACAGTGGAGAAGAGAGATTTAGGAAGGACATAATCTGACCCTGCCAGACTTTCTAAGCTACGTCTCAGCTCCAGTATTTTCCACTTTGTTCCAGGGATCCATTATGTATTCTTAAACATTTCTCATTGCATTCAGAAGACACTGAATACCTTCTCAGTTCAGCACAAGTGTAGGGGGCTCGCTGCTTTGTGCTGCTGCGTTGGGTTTTTTAATACTTTGGATAACTTCACGGGGTTTCTTTTCTCTCCTACATGACTGGGGACTCGAGTTAATGTTGTTTCATCTTCATTTCAGACAGCCTCATTTTATCTAAGGTTAAGACACCCCAATGATCATGTGTCATTCCATTTCCTTTTTTTAAAGGTCCAAGAGTAGAATTCAGTAACAAACAGAATGTTCATTGAACTTGGGGCCAGCTCTCGGACTTTGCTCCTCCCTCTACATTAACGCACATTTCCTTAAAAGCCTTGTGAGGTCCTATGAAACTTGATATGACTGGTGTGTCACCTTTTTCCCTGTTTGAAGAAGGCAGGGCATGAGAACAAGCTTTTTCACCCCTCAGCAAATACCCCATTGCCTTCTTAAAGCAAGCCTTTCAGAATTTCTGAGATGCAAGCATGAGGCACCTCTCAATAATCTACCTCAGCCCCGGCAAGCAGAACTGAAGATCAAAATGCTTCTGCCTAATTACTGACTTCTGTTGCTGAAAATCCCCTGCATCCTGGCCTTCTTTACACCATATTGCCTCACAGTGCCTGCCAGAAGCTCTTCCTTAGCAATGGCACTGTTAGAAGGGTTCTGCTGTTACCTTCTTTGATGCCCAACTCCTCTGTGCCTCCAAAGAAGGAAAACTTGAAAGAACTCGTCTCCTGAGCTGCGTTGTCCTCAGGCAAAGGTCCCAAATGGTCATCTGGGGCAGAGTCCTGTGCATGCTCTTTGTCCCAGGGTATTTCCTCAGTCTTTTCTGGGTTGTTCTTTAAGGTCTTTCATAGAACAAACCAGAATAGATGGAGGAAATACCATCTATTCTGGCTTGTTCCTTGAAAGGCCTCTTTCAAATCCACAGCAATACTGTAGAAGTTGTCTTCAGACACTTGAGACATTGTCTCACTCTTTCTTCTTTTTTTGGCTTTACTGAAATGAGATTTTTCAAGGATAGCAACACAGCACATGTCCTTTTCAGACACAGCTTCCCTAAGAGCCACCTTGCTCTGAATGTCTCCCTAAGCATATCCAAGCCCATTAAGGAGTGGTTCATTATCAAGGGTAAGCAGTGGGGAAACATCTGAGGTTGGAGTGTAAAGGCAGGAACAAGAGTCCTTTTTAATTAGCAACATCCTTAAGTGACTTTTCACTGAATACACCGTTACACAGAAATCAAGGCATTTAGCCCAGACTTCTTCCTGCCAGTAGAAACATCAAGAGCTAATAGGGTTTGCTCACAGAGCTGCACATCTCAGGGTCCCTGCACTGACCATTCTCACCTTCACTTCCGGCAAGGAACACATGGCCTAGAAAGAAAAGATGACAGCGCTACGCGCTGCTGTTGGAGGTCCCAGTTGAGGTCTGACGTCGCTGGTGGGAGTGGCTGCTCCTGCGAGATGTCCCTGACCACGTCCCCCTACGCCTGGGCCTCTCAGCACTCGCTGCTGTCCTCCTGCTCCTGTCCTGGCGACTCCTGGACCGCAGAGTCTGAGTCGAGGCCCGGCGCTGCTGGCGGGAGTGGCTGCGTCTGGGGGGCGTCCCCGATGATGTGTTCCTTCGCCTGGGCCTCTCAGCCCTTGGCCTTGTCCTGCTGCTGCTGCCACGGTGACTCCTGGAGCGGACAGGTGGACTCTGGGCACAGCCTTGCTGGCGGGAGCACCTGCGTCTGGGGGATGGCCCTGGCCATGTCTCCCTTCGCCTGGGCCTCTCAGTCCTTGGCCCCGTCCCACTGATCCTGTCACAGACACTCCTGGAGCGGACAGGTGGACTCTGGGCTCAGCCTTGCTGGTGGGAGCGCCTGCGTCTGGGGGATGGCCCTGGCCATGTGTCCCTTCGCCTGGGCCTCTCAGTCCTTGGCCCTGTCCCTCTGTTCCTGTCATGGCAACTCCTGGAGCGGACAGGTGGACTCTGGGCCCAGCCTTGCTGGCGGGAGCACCTGCGTCTGGGGGATGTCCGTGACGGTGTCCCCCTTTGCTTGGGCCTCTCAGCCCTTGGCCCTGTCCCACTGCTGCTGTCACGGCGACTCCTGGACCGGACAGGTGGACTCTGGGCACGACTTTGCCGGCGAGAGCAGCTTCGCCTGCGGCCGGGCCCAGCACGTCTGGAATGGACCCTGTCCTCAGTGTCAGGGGACGTGCTGCGTGTTGCCCTTGATCTGCTGATGCTGCTGGTGTCCAGTGAGGAAGATGGCAGCGCCTGCTGCCATGCTGCGTGGTGGGGCCTGCTGTGGCTGCCCATCTCTGGAGATGGAGACGGGGAAACCAGCACCAACGGCACAGGGCTGTGGGAGCTGGGGCTGATGGCCTCAGATTCTGACCAGCCATGAGTAGATTGTAGTCCTGACTGTCTGGCCAGCCTGGGGCCATTGAGCTCTGTCTCTTCCCTGGCGGCTGTAAGGGCAAGCAGGAATGTCAAAGATCGCCCAGGCCCCAGCCAGGCCAGGCCAGAGCAGTGCCCCCAGCCCTCCAGCAGTGGTTGCTGCGCTCTGCCTAGCCCGGCCTGGGCACTGCCCCCAGTCCAGGGACACCGGGGTCTTTGACTCATACATGTTCCAAGTCCAGCACAGCTGTCACACTCCCATCTCTGTGTGCTGTTCCGCAGGCCAGAGCAGCGCCTGTGGGTGCCCTCAGCAGCACAGGAGGAGCACAGGAGCAATTGCCAGGGCCTGGGGAGGCAAACAAGCGCATAGCACTGAGAACAAAGTGTACCAGCACGTGGCTGTCTGGCCAAGCGCTTCTGGTTCTTCCCGCTTACAGCCCTTGCCGAGATACAGGTTCCCTGCAGAGCCCCAGGTGCAGCTTCCCAACTTACCCCTGTTCCTCTGCCTCCTCCCTGCCTCCAGGGTAAAGGCAATCCCTGGCGTTGCATTGGCTGTGCCTCACTCCTAGATCTGCAAAGGCATCGTTGTCCTCCCATGTTGGGTCTCTGATGGAGAAAGGAAGAGATGATGAATTTCTGCTGCTCTCCCTCACGGAGGTCCAGGGTGTCCCAGCTCCTTCTCCAGCGCTTTTCCAAGTTGGGCGTGAAGCTGAAGCCCAGACTCATGGCACAGGGCAGGGCCAGGGCTCCTGGGGCAGGGCCTGGCACAGCACAGGACTTGCACCCTCCTGCCTGGTGGGCCAGGCAGAAGGACACCAACCTGAAGGGGACTCGGATCCCCAAGATGAACATTTCAACAGGGAATTCCCCACTGTCTCTGCACAGGGGGCACTGGAAATACAAAACACCAGCGCGCAAGGCCTGTCCCTGCAGGGCAAACACAGGCAGGGTGAGCGAGGCCCTGCTGCTGCTGCTGAGCACCTGCTGTGCCCCGGTGCTGAGGGGAGGGCTCCTACTTGGATGCAGTCCCTGTGGAACCAGGCCCTTTGGCACGTTGGGCACACCAGGGTTGTGAAGGTCGTCCTGTCCTCCACAGGCTCCAGGCAGATGAGGCAAACGGTGTCCGGCTCAGGAGTCGCCTCTACCTCCTGCTCTGGACGGTGCTCAGGGCAGAAGGACCTGGAGGAAAATGGATGGGGAAAGTGAGACATGCTGGATCATTCCCCAGAGGTGGCCATAAAGAGAGATGAGGTACCTGAACGGAGTAACGTATACATTGACACAGCCGCCCTCCTTGGCACAGGGCAGGTGGAACCATCTGTCACAGTCTGGCACGCAGCACATGATGGTTGCCCCGCTCTGGCCGCAGACGCAGCAGCGCTGGAAAGAGCCAAGCAGCCGCATCAGCAGCAGCAGCAGCCTCGAGGCCTCCCCGGGCAGCCGCAGGGCTCTGGGCAGGGCACAGGACGTGGCCACTGCTGGCTCCCACTCCACAGAGCTGCCTGCTGGAGGAGGGAGTCTCCTGTGCCAGGGCCTCTGTTCCAGAGCTGCTGGGAGCCAGACTTTGTCCCGGCTGTCGGGCCGGCCTTTCTTTCCTGCTGTCTGGGCTAAGCTCTGGCAAACCTCGCCAGGCACAAATCTCCCTGCTCTTGTCAGGCTCTCACCTTCTGTGCTGCCCGCCAGACCGCAATTTGGAGATCTCGTGGGAGAAATCCCATGAGTCCATTGTGGCGGTTCTCTTGCCGAAAGAGTAGAGTAGCGAAGAGCTGCAGGCAAGGGGAGGAGCTGATGAGGAGAGGGCGGCAGGAGCTGCCCATTGCAATGGTGGAGGGAGCGCCCGGAGCCACTCACCATGCAGAACATGTGGGCACAGAGCCCACCCTTGTGCAGTTTGTCACCGCACATGTCCGGGTCAGCCTCGGCACGGCGACACAGCATGCAGGCTGCAGGGGACAGAGCCAATGGCACCGGGCATGAGCAGCTCTGCGGGGCTCTGAGCCTGCAGCAGCATCGGCCCCAAGGCTGCTCTGTCCCTGCCTGGCTGATGGGCAGGGCTGGAGGCCTTGCAGAGCAGGGGCCATTGTGGGCACGGCTGTCCCAGCAGCTGCCCCCTGGCCCAGCTGGGCCCCACTTGGGCAGGAAGGAGGCTCCCAGCCCCGGCATGGCCGAGCAGCTCCTGCCTCCCCCTGCCTCTACTCTGATCCCCACGCTGCCTGCTGCTACAAGAGCACCTGGGCCAGGCTATCACAGGGCTGCTTTGCCCTCACCTGGCTCCTTGGCTCCAGGGCCCTCCTGCTTGCTGTCAGACATGGCGGCTGTCTGTCCTGCGTCTCTGTCCTCGAGGGACGTGGTCACTTCGAGGTGCTGAACTGTCTATGGGAGAAAGAAGAGGGGGGGGGAGTTTGCAGAACAGACCCAGAGCCACGAGGCTCTACTCCCTGCTCAGGCCTGCGTGAGCCCTGCTCCTGTCCACTTTCTCCTCCCGTCGTCGCGTTGAGGAACACCGCAGTGTCCTGGCTGTTCCTCCGCTGATTCTGGGAAGGGAGAGGCAGGTGAGGCTGCAGCACAGGCCTAGAGCCCCGAGGTGTGGGGCCCCTCTGGTCCCTGGGCAACTACGTCCCCACCCTACCTTCTCTTCCCGTTGTCAGGTCGCACTGACACTCGGCCAGAGCCCAGCATCCCCTTTTGTGGCCTTGGTGGCACAGGTCACAATGGCCACTCTGACATCAGAGCCGTGTACCCAAAATCGGGGCAGCCATGGCCTCAGGTCCCTGGCAACCACTTGTGGTGGCCCCCTCGGGCACCGAGCTTCTGAGATGGGTCCGAGCATTTGCTCAGGGTGGAAGCAGGGCCGGGACTCCTGCAGCAAGGGCAGGGTCAAATGCCAGGCCCTGGGGCAGCCATCCAGGAAGGCACTGTAGGCAGGGAGGTGCTGTTCAGGCACTGCCACGCCAGGGCTCCAGCCCCGGCCAAGGGAAATCTCTGCTCCTGCCCCTGGCAGGCGGTGGCCCAGAGAGCCGGTGCGGAGTCAGCTGCACTGCAGGGATTCAAACCGTGCTCTAGGTGAACTGATGTTTTCCTCAAGACCTGTCTGCAGAAAACTAAGATGAACCTTATTTGATGCTGCTGCATTGGGCATTGGTACAGGAGATAAACCTGGACACCACCACAGCTGCTTCCAGACCTCAGTTATCTGTCATCCTATGAACTAACAACTTTCACATTTCATATAAATGGAAAAATTAGTACTAGGCTCCTGAGAATCGTCATCTTTTATACTGACTCAGTGCAAAGACACGAAATGCACTGAGAATTTTCTGTGCACATTTGACAGGAGAGCTTGCAACTGTCCTCCACTCAAGTCAAATACAGGACGATGCTTTTCCTACATTATATGAACTTTGCCAATTTGGTCCATGCTTTCCTACTAGAAAATACATTGGAAAAAACTCAGGAAGAGAAGCACAAACAATTCTTGTCAATTTTTCTCTTTCGTGTCTTTGCAAACATGCTCCTGGAAATCCAGATCCATGACTTCTAGAACAATCACTGGCATCTCTGGGAAGCAGGGCAGGGGCTGACAGGCAGGGACACCCTGCACCTGCCTGATGCTGGGGCAGCAGGAGTTCGTCCATTTTCCTGTCTCCATGGGAGAGCCACCTTGGCTGGGAAACGATCCCTTCACTGCTCTAGGAGGGAGGCACAGCCAGTGCAATGCCAGGGAGTGCCTTTACCCTGGAGGCAGGGAGGAGGCAGAGGGGGAAGTTGGGAAGCTGCACCCGGGGCTCTGCAGGGCTCCCGGCCAGGGCTCCAAGCACAAGGAGCCAGAAGAGCTTGGCCGGACAATCCCGAGCTCTGGACACCTTGTCCTCAGCACTGCAAACCCGTTTGCTTCTCCAGGCCCTGGGCACTGCTCCCGTGCTGCTCATGCAAGTTACACACAGACACAGAGCTACCTGCTCTGTCTCAACCCTCTTCAGCACTGGACAGCACGACACAGTAACATGTTCTCTTCAGTACATGGTCTAATTATTAATAGTCCTGCAAAGACTCACATTCAAAGCATACACACACAAAACCCCAAACCCTGGTACAGACCTTGCATCAACACAAAATGCTTGTTGCTCTTCAGAAACACAGGGCAGCACTTTTGGCCAATGCTTTTTCCTGAAAGATCTTTCAAAGGATGGCAAAAGTGAAATTGTTTGGCAACTTCTTCAAGGAACAAACTGGAGAGGCTTCTGAGTTTTTAAAGATTTATTGATTTGCTTTCACTTTCCTTTTGGCATCCTTACACTTCACCCTGCATTCCAGAAAATCATGAAAATCCAAAATAATATCAGGGGAAGTTTCTGAATTCTTTCATGTTTCTCTCAAAGACTTTCTTGATGTACATACAAGCAGCATACAATGTATAACATACAGAGAAGCAGTGGTTTCCCTCGCTGGACATTACAAGACAAGGTTATAGACTCCACTTTACTAAAACACTTCTGTTGCCTGGTAATTACAAAGCCTGAAGCTCTTCTAGAGGCTTTTCCCAGTGCAACTTCAATAGGTTCCTCTCTGCTCAACTCTCGAGCCTGTCCAGGTCTCACTGAAGGGCAGCAGAGCCTTGTGGTGCCTCAGGCCCTGCGCCCAGTTCTGTCCCATCAGCAAACGCTGAGGGAGCGCTCCGTCCCTTCTGCCAGGTCCCTGGGGAATAAGGCAAACAAGGCTGGGCCCAGCACAGCCCCCTGAGCTCACAGCTACCTGAGTTTGGAGCTCCCCTGTCCACTTCTCTGCCCCACTGTCCCTGAGCTGACTCAGGGGCCTGTTATGGGAGGCAGGGACAAAGCCTTGCTGAAGTCCCAGCTGACAACAGCCACTGCTCTCCCCTCACAAGCCCAGCCAGTCACTGCAGCACAGGTGGCTATGGATTGGTCAAGCATGGTTTCCATTCCTGTTATTCCACAGGTTTAGAGATGGCATCCAAGAGGAGCTGTTCTGTCTCCTTTCTGGGGATGGAGCTGAGGCTGATGGGCCTGCAGTTTCCTGGCTCCTTCTTGGTGCCCTTTTGCAAGACTGCAGTGATGTTGGCTTTCCTCCACTGCTCATGCCTCTCTCTGGGGCTGTCTCCTTCCCTGACCGGCTGGCAGAGCGCCCTGTGCCAGAGGCAGGAGCAGAGATTTCCCTTGGCCCCAAAAGGGAATGCTGGGCTCAGGCCGAGTGTCAGTGGGACCTGACAACGGGAGGAGAAGGCGGAAAGGAGCAGAGCTCACACAGGGCTGAGCAGGGAGCAGAGCCCTCATGGCTCTGGGTCTGCTCTGCAAGCTCCCGGGCCTCTACTTTCTCCACAGAGAGAGAGGAACAGCACCTTGAAGTGACCAGGAAACCCGGCCATAGAGCGGGGCTGGGGACGTGACACCTGAGGGAAATCGACCATGGAGCGGGGCTGGGGCTGTAACGCCTCAGGGAAACTGGCCATGGAGTGGGGCTGGGGCCGTGACACCTCAGGGAAAGCAGCCATGGAGCAGGGCTGGGGCCGTGACACCTCAGGGACACCAGCCATGGAGCGGGGCTGGGGCTGTCAGCCCTCAGGGAACTCACCATGGCAGCCATCTCCCGAGGTTTTGAAGTACTTGTTTCTTGGTTTAATGCCCTTCCAAGATCAATCTAGCATCTTTGCATATGAGCAGGACATACAAGGGTATTTAAAATTGAGTCTGATCCAACTATCAAAGACAATGGATGTTTCCTCTAAACTTACCTTTTCATGATTTTTAAACAATATGGAACTTTTCTTATGCCTGACTAAAAATATCCATAATGCAAAATTCATTCTCAAGACAGGAAAAAAGAAAACAATGAAAATAGGATATAGGCAGTCTTCAAAAGGTACAGAGAAGAAAATAAAAATTAGAAAACCTTAGAAAAATTAGGTTTTCTTCTTCATCTTCTCAGTATATGCTGTTTGAACATTTGTTGTCTTACTTGTCCCTCTCAAGACAAGGCATGTTACAGCTTTATTGTCTCAGTGCTGCACATCCCCAAACGCTGACTTGCCATTTAGGCTCTGCTTTGTTGGAAATATACAACAAGCGACTCTCTATGGAAGAGAGTTGCACAAGCCTCTGGATTCCTGACCGTTCACCTCTGCCAATGCTCACAGCATTCTCCTAACACACGTGAGCTTCCTGTCTTTCAGAGAGAGAAAGATTCAGCTGAAGTCAAGCAAACAGGGCAGGGCAGATGGAAACCTTCCCTTGAGATGCTTTTGGGAAGGCCTGCAAGGAGCCTGCCTTCCCTTGGAACAGAGGAGGTCACCATGCATGGTGTTGCCTGACTTGCCCTAGGTGCCCCTCGATTGCAGAAGGACTTTTGCCCACTTCATCACTTGTCTGTCCCTCCAGTTCCAGGGCCTCAATCCTGCTCTGTAATGCACTAAACCTGTTAGTCAGTTGTGAGTTTTCAGAATAAGGCACTGAGCATGGCTGTAACTAATTTTTATAAGTCAGGTTTACAGTATATTTTGAGAAGAAGAAGGAGCATAGAAGGTGTGAAAAATGCATATTATATGATTGGCTTTTCGCAAATATTAAAATTAATACTATATGTGTTATGTTGGAAAGTTATGTTGTATTAATCCTTTTTTGTAGTGCTATCCTAGGCTTTTAAAGTAGTGTGGTGAATATAGTTTTAGGCTACAGAAACTCTGTGCTGTCAGATACATTTTCTAAATAGCTCAAGGAGAGATAACAGTAACAAGACACCAAAACTCTGAGAAAAGAAATATTGCCTCCTTCTCGGGAAGAACCAGACTTTGAGGGAGCAAGACAATTGATTTACAAGATGAAGGAGGGGTTGACAAGAACAAGAAAACACCCATTGTTTGAAAACAATTTTGGCATCGTGTATGAGATATATGAATATGCAACAGGCTATTACTTTGAAGGGTTAATCCTGTGTTAGCAAAGTGTCTTCTGAGGCAGAGCAGAGCACGAAGACATCTATAATTCTTTGCTTTCTTTACTGTCCTTCATTGTCCTACCTCTCATTGTCCAAATTATTTTTTCTCTAATTTTTATTGTAATTTTTATATCTAATTTATTACTATTAAACATTTAAAATTTTAGAACAAGTGAAATTCTGCATCGTTTGTGTCCACTCCCAGTGGGCATCCTTCTTCCCAAGCTTTGTCAACTTTCCTCTGGGTTTGAGATCAGTGAAACGTTCCCAGCCTTGAGTCTTGGAAGACAATTCTAGCAACAAGTACTTTGCTTTTCTAACACCTGGCCATCACTTTGAGCATGCAGGCTGCTATGTGGGTCCAGGTTAAACGTCTCTTCCTGTTGATCAGGCTTGGAAGTGTGTACAGCGCAGGCCCGACAGGACATGTTTTCTTCAGGAAATGGGACGTAGGGCCCAGTTTGCAACGGGTGCAGGCCCGCGCCTTCCAGAGCGCCAGAAGGTTGGCGGCGCCATTGCAGGGCTCAGGGCACCGCCTTGTGGGCGAGAGCCGCCATGACAGGGCGGGCGGCACGTGGTGGGGCCGGAGGGCGGGAAGGGGCGGGCGGGTGTGAGGGGCGGGGCGGTTCGTGCCCAGAGCCGAGCCCGCGCTGTTCCTGGGCGCATTCCCGGCTCGGTGTTGGGAGCGTGCATCTGCTGCTCGGGCTCTGGGGAGAAGCGTGCGGCCGCTGCGGGGTCCCAGCCCGCAGAGCTGGCTACTGCCCAAGGCTGCCATTCCAGAGCTGCCGTGCCAGAGCTGCTGTTCACCGTGGCACTGCCTGAGTCCCAGGCAGAGCCGGGCTGGTAGTGCCTACAGCTGAGCGAAGCCCTGCCGTGGCAGCACCCCAAGCTCTTGTTTATCCCACAGAAAGCGAGGATCAGCACCTGGAGGAGACTGCGTCATTCCTGCAAAGGGACTCTCTGCTGACATCTGCCATGTCTGGCAGCAAGCAGGAGGGCCCTGGTGCCAGGGAGCCAGGTGAGGGCAAAGCAGCTCTCTGACAGCATGGCCCAGGGGCTCTTGTGGCAGCAGGCAGCGTGGGGATCAGAGCAGAGGCAGGGGGAGGCAGGAGCTGCTCGGCCATGCCGGGGCTGGGAGCCTCCTTCCTGCCCAAGTGGGGCCCAGCTGGGCCAGGGGGCAGCTCTTGGGACAGCCGTGCCCACAATGGCCCCTGCTCTGCAAGGCCTCCAGCCCTGCCCATCAGCCAGGCAGGGACAGAGCAGCCTTGGGGCCGATGCTGCTGCAGGCTCAGAGCCCCGCAGAGCTGCTCGTGCCCGGTGCCATTGGCTCTGTCCCCTGCAGCCTGCATGCTGTGTCACCATGCCGAGGCTGAGCCCTGTGCCTCCCCAGGCCCTGGCAACTGCTCCTGTGCTGCTCCTGCACTGCCCAGGGCACCCACGGGCCCTGCTCAGGCCTCACGCAGGCCAGAACCAGCTGGGGCTTTGACAACTCTGCTGCTCTGGGCCCAGCCCTCGGGCAAAGCACCTGCCTGTCCCTGGCCTGGGGGCAGTGCCCAGGCTGGGCTTGACAGAGCCCATCTGTTCCTGGAGGGCTGGGGGCACTGCTCTGGCCTGGCCTGGCCCGGCCCTGGGGTCCCTTGGCATTCCTGCTTGCCCTTGCATCCACCAGGGATGGGCTGCAGCTCAATGGCCCCGGCCTGGCCGCACACTCAGGCCTGGAGCCTTCCCGTGGCTCCCCAGGGCACGAGAGCCTCAGCCCCAGCTCCCAAACACGGCCTGACAGCCTTTGCTGATATTGATTCCTGTCAGACCTTTGAAAGCATTTTCAAAGTAACCTTGTTTGGCAACACTTTCAAGGAACAAACGTGACTCGCTTCAAATCAGTAAAAACTTTATTGGTTTGCTTGCACTTCCTATAGGGTATCCTAATGCTTCCTTTGGCATTCCAGAAAACAATGAAAATCTAACAAATTCTTCAGAGAAGTTCCTGAATCCACTATGAGGACAAGTCTCTACATTCTCTATCCTTACATACACTTACGTAGCTGCTCCTGTAACACACAAAGATGTAGTGGTTTACCTGACTGGACCACACAACATGATGTTATACACACCGCTACACTACAAAACTTCTCTTCCCTGTTCATTACAAATTTGAAGCTCTTCTCGAGGTCCTGACTTAATTTTGCATGCACATTCATACCTGCAATCCCTCCCCATGCTCAGCTTTCACCTAGACTTACCAGGGAACAGATGTTCCATACTCACCTCAAGCAATAATCTACGTCTGTCTTCCTAACCCTCTTTTTCTTCACTGACTTCTACTAATCTACAAAATAACTGTGGATCCTCTGCACAAAAGAAACATCCAATTAATAGCCTTAAGCACTTGTGATTGCGCTGCTGCTTCTAACAATCTTGACCAACACAGCACTAAAATCAGAAATCAATTCTTCACATCCTTCCTGTTCTCCTGCCCCCACCACACCTTGGCTCCAGCAGAAATGTTCCCTACTGCAGCCTGCTGTGCTAAGAACAATCAAAGGCAGCAGCACTTTTCCTCAACATGCTGCAATCTGAATTGCACAGAAATTGCTGCTGTTGCATTAGAAGCTCAGCACCAGCACGCCACATCTTCCCCCAGAACTGAGGCCTGCTGAGGCCTGAGCTCTCCATTTCAACACAGCCTGTAAATCAGGCTGCCTGGAAGATTGCAGGCCGGGAACTGTGTGAACACAGCAGTGCATTTCAGCAGAGTTATGGAATCAATCTCATAGAAGGCACATCCTTTAAGCTTAAGACTCTATTCTACAAAGTGTAACCAGCAATTATTTTGGTGGCCTGTGCAGGTTTTGGGGACTGTGCATGTTTCTTTTGGATGTTGTTTTCTTTGTTTCTAAATACAAAATTCACTGGATTCAGAAGAGAAAGCCCCAGATTCATTAGGACAAAGAACCACAGGGACATATGTGGCTGACAAGAACACTCATCATTTCTAACGGCAACACCAGAAAGAGAGGAAAAAGACAAAGATGATTTAAATACCTGAAAGGATCCAAAATGTCTACGTAACCAGTCAAGTGACTAAGTTTTTGGTAAACTATAAAATTCCAGATTCCTATTCGGTAATTGTCTGAAAGAAAAGAAAGCCAGAAATCTGCTTGACCTTTACTTTACCAGGATTTTCTCACAGGATTCTGCCACAACTTGGATCACAAGTGAGGGTGGCAAATTTTGACTAGAAAACTTTGATAGCTAGGCAGCATTTTTTCCTCCTCACTGAATTACAGGAAGGGTTTAAAAGGAAAAAAAATATAAAAGAGGGTAAAGAAATTCTGTCATACCTCTTAGGCGTTCATCATCTTTGGAGAAGAAAAAAAAACTCGAGCACTTTCTGTGCGGGGTAAAGAAAGAAACCTAGAAATGGACAAAGGGATTTGAGCATCCTAAATTGTACTATCAAATTCCATGAACACAAGTTAAACATGTAGTGCTTCAGAGAAATGGCGTACACTGAAAGGCTTCATTCCCTAGGAACCAAATAGAGCTTTTTATTTTACATAACCCTCTTTTAAAGAGAAAACTGACTGTGTCTTGGGCTTTTGGCCAAACTCAGTTTGGAGTTGGTCAAACCAAAATGACCCAGTTAATTTCTTGTGCTCTACTCTTTCTTTCCATATTCACATTCACATCCAGTGGGCTGCTGGGAGTTTTGACTCTGTGCAGCACAAACGGTTTTCCAAGATGACTTTCATTGCTCAGAGGTGTGCAATGTCAGTTTCCCATTCCCTGAGTGCTGCTCTCAATATTCCCACAGCATCCAACTACTACAGCCAAGTAGACAACAGAGACAAATGCAACTTGCATTTCTTGGTCCTGTTAAATTTCTGTCATCTCAGGCTCATCGTCACCCTCAGAACTGCTGTCCTGGAAACGTGGATCCTCTTGCCATGTGGCTTTTACCGGCTTTATTGTACCAAGCGTCTAAGGCTCTGCAATGACAGCACCAAGAGAGAAAAAAAGGCAAAACCAGATTATTCCTCTACTGGTCAGGAAAAATTCCTCCTTTCACATGAAATCCTTACAGTGGAGAAGAGAGATTTAGGAAGGACAGAATCTGACCCTGCCAGATTTTCTAAGCTACATCTCGGCTCCAGTATTTTCCACTTTGTTCCAGGGATCCCTTATGTATTCTTAAACATTTCTCATTGCATTCAGAAGACACTGAATACCTTCTCAGTTCAGCACAAGTCTGGGGGGCTCGTTTCTTTGTGCTGTTGCGTTGGGTTTTTTAATACTTCGGGATAACTTCACGGGGTTTCTTTTCTCTCCTACATGACTGGGACTCGAGTTAATGTTGTTTCATCTTCATTTCAGACAGCCTCATTTTATCTAAGGTTAGGACACCCCAATGATCATGTGTCATTCCATTTCCTTTTTCTAAAGGTCTAAGAGTAGATAGAATTCAGTAACAAACAGAATGTTCATGGATCTTGGGGCCAGCTCTCGGACTTTGCTCCTCCCTCTACATTAACGCACATTTCCGTAAAAGCCTTGTGAGGTCCTATGAAACTTGATATGACTGGTGTGTCACCTTTTTCCCTGTTTGAGGAATTCAGGGCATGAGAACAAGCTTTTTCACCACTCAGCAAAAACCCCAATGCCTTCTCAAAGCAAGCCTTTCAGAATTTCTGAGATGCAAGCATGAGGCACCTCTCAATAATCTACCACAGCCCCGGCAAGCAGAACTGAAGATCAAAATGCTTCTGCCTAATTACTGACTTCTGTTGCTGAAAATCCCCTGCATCCTGACCTTCTTTACACCATATTGCCCTACAGTGCCTGCCAGAATCTCTTCCCTAGCAATGGCACTGTTAGAAGGGTTCTGCTGTTACCTTCTTTGATGCCCAACTCCTCTGTGCCTCCAAAGAAGGAAAACTTGAAAGAACTCGTCTCCTGAGCTGCGTCGTCCTCAGGCAAAGGTCCCAAATGGTCATCTGGGGCAGAGTCCTGTGCATCGTTTTGTCCAGGGTATTTTCTCAGTCTATTCTGGTTTTTTCTTTGAAGGTCTTTCAAAGAAGAAACCAGAATAGACGGAGGAAATACCATCTATTCCGGTTTGTTCTTTGAAAGACCTCTTTCAAATCCGCAGCAATGCTGTAGAAGTTGTCTTCAGACACTTGAGGCAGTGTCTCACTCTCTTTCTTCGTTTTTTGGCTTTACTGAAATGAGATTGTTCAAGGTTAGCAACACAGCACACATTCTTTTCAGACACAGCTTCCCTAAGAGCCACCTTGCTCTCAGTGTCTCCCTAAGCATATCCAAGCCCATTAAGGAGTGGTTCATTATCAAGGGTAAGCAGTGGGGAAACATCTGAGGTTGGAGTGTAAAGGCAGGAACAAGAGTCCTTTTTAATTAACCACATCCTTAAGTGACTTTTCACTGAATACACCGTTACACAGAAATCAAGGCATTTAACCCCGACTTCTTCCTGCCAGTAGAAACATCAAGAGCTAATAGGGTTTGCTCACAGAGCTGCACATCTCAGGGTCCCTGCACTGACCATTCTCACCTTCACTTCCAGCAAGGAACACACGGCCTAGAAAGAAAAGATGACAGCGCTACGCGCTGCTGTTGGAGGTCCCAGTTGAGGTCCGACGTCGCTGGTGGGAGCGGCTGCTCCTGCGGGATGTCCCCGACCACGTCCCCCTACGCCTGGGCCTCTCAGCACTCGCTGCTCTCCTCCTGCTCCTGTCCTGGCGACTCCTGGACCGCAGAGTCTGAGTCGAGGCCCGGTGCTGCTGGCGGGAGCGGCTGCGTCTGGGAGGCGTCCCCGATGATGTGTTCCTTCGCCTGGGCCTCTCAGCCCTTGGCCTTGTCCTGCTGCTGCTGTCACGGCGACTCCTGGAGCAGACAGGTGGACTCTGGGCCCAGCCTTGCTGGCGGGAGCACCTGCGTCTGGGGGATGGCCCTGGCCATGTGTCCCTTCGCCTGGGCCTCTCAATCCTTGGCCCTGTCCCTCTGTTCCTGTCATGGTAACTCCTGGAGCGGACAGGTGGACTCTGGGCCCAGCCTTGCTGGCGGGAGCGCCTGCGTCTGGGGGATGTCCGTGACGGTGTTTCCCTTTGCTTGGGCCTCTCAGCCCTTGGCCCTGTCCCACTGCTCCTGTCACGGCGACTCCTGGACCGGACAGGTGGACTCTGGGCACGACTTTGCCGGCGAGAGCAGCTTCGCCTGCGGCCGGGCCCAGCACGTCTGGAATGGACCCTGTCCTCAGGGTCAGGGGACGTGCTGCGTGTTGCCCTTGATCTGCTGCTGCTGCTGGTGTCCAGTGAGGAAGATGGCAGCGCCTGCTGCCATGCTGCGTGGTGGGCCCTGCTGTGGCTTCCCGTCTCTGGAGATGGAGACAGGGAAACCAGCACCAATGGCACAGGGCTGTGGGAGCTGGGGTGGATGGCCTCAGATTCTGACCAGCCATGAGCAGATTGTAGTCCTGACTGTCTGGCCAGCCTGGGGCCATTGAGCTCTGTCTCATCCCTGGCGGCTGTAAGGGCAAGCAGGAATGTCAAAGATCACCCAGGCGCCAGCCAGGCCAGGCCAGGCCAGAGCAGTGTCCCCAGCCCTCCAGCAGTGGATGCTGCCCTCTGCCTAGCCCGGCCTGGGCACTGCCCCCAGCCCAGGGACACCAGGGACTTTGAGTCATACATGTTCCGAGCCCAGCACAGCTGTCACACTCCCATCTCTGCGTGCTGTTCCGCAGGCCAGAGCAGCGCCTGTGGGTGCCCTCAGCAGCACAGGAGGAGCACAGGAGCAATTGCCAGGGCCTGGGGAGGCAAACAAGCTCATTGCACTGAGAACAATGTGTACCAGCACGTGGCTGTCTGGCCAAGCGCTTTTGGTTCTTCCCACTTACAGCCCTTGCCGAGATACAGGTTCCCTGCAGAGCCCCAGGTGCAGCTTCCCAACTTACCCCTGTTCCTCTGCCTCCTCCCTGCCTCCAGGGTAAAGGCAATCCCTGGCGTTGCACTGGCTGTGCCTCACTCCTAGATCTGCAAAGGCATCGTTGTCCTCCCATGTTGGGTCTCTGATGGAGAAAGGAAGAGATGATGAATTTCTGCTGCTCTCCCTCACGGAGGTCCAGGGTGTCCAAGCTGTTTCTTCAGCGCTTTTCCAAGTTGGGGGTGAAACTGAAGCCCAGACTCATGGGACAGGGCAGGTCCAGGGCTCCTGGGACAGGGCCTGGCACAGCACAGCACTTGCATTCTCCTGCCTGGTGGGCCAGGCAGAAGGACACCAACCTGAAGGGGACTCGGATCCCCAAGATGAACATTTCAACAGGGAATTCCCCACTGTCTCTGCACAGGGGGCACTGGAAATGCAAAACACCAGCGCGCAAGGCCTGTCCCTGCAGGGCAAACACAGGCAGGGTGAGCGAGGCCCTGCTGCTGCTGCTGAGCACCTGCTGTGCCCCGGTGCTGAGGGGAGGGCTCCTACCTGGATGCAGTCCCTGTGGAACCAGGCCCTTTGGCACGTTGGGCACACCAGGGTTGTGAAGGTCGTCCTGTCCTCCACAGGCTCCAGGCAGATGAGGCAAACGGTGTCCGGCTCAGGAGTCGCCTCCACCTCCTGCTCTGGACGGTGCTCAGGGCAGAAGGAGCTGGAGGAAAATGGATGGGGAAAGTGAGAAATGCTGGATCATTCCCCAGGGGTGGCCATAAAGAGAGATGAGGTACCTGAACGGAGTAACGTATACATTGACACAGCCGCCCTCCTTGGCACAGGGCAGGTGGAACCATCTGTCACAGTCCGGCACGCAGCACATGATGGTTGCCCCGCTCTGGCCGCAGACGCAGCAGCGCTGGAAAGAGCCAAGCAGCCGCATCAGCCGCATCAGCAGCAGCAGCCTCGAGGCCTCCCTGGGCAGCCGCAGGGCTCTGGGCAGGGCGCAAGACGTGGCCACTGCCGGCTCCCAGCCCACAAAGCCGCCTGCTGGAGGAGGGAGGCTCCTGTGCCAGCGCCTCTGTTCCAGAGCTGCTGGGAGCCAGACTTTGTCCCGGCTGTCGGGCCGGCCTTTCTTTTCTGCTGTCTGGGCTAAGCTCTGGCCAACCTCGCCAGGCACAAATCTCCCTGCTCTTGTCAGGCTCTCACCTTCTGTGCTGCCCGCCAGACCACAATTTGGAGATCTCGTGGGAGAAATCCCATGAGTCCAAGGTGGCGGTTCTCTTGCCGAAAGAGGAGAGTAGCAAAGAGCTGCAGGCAAGGGGAGGAGCTGATGAGAAGAGGGCGGCAGGAGCTACCCATTGCAATGGTGGAGGGAGCGCCCGGAGCCACTCACCATGCAGAACACGTGGGCACAGACCCCACCCTTGCGCAGTTTGTCACCGCACATGTCCGGGTCAGCCTCGGCACGGCGACACAGCATGCAGGCTGCAGGGGACAGAGCCAATGGCACTGGGCACGAGCAGCTCTGCGGGGCTCTGAGCCTGCAGCAGCATCGGCCCCAAGGCTGCTCTGTCCCTGCCTGGCTGATGGGCAGTGCTGGAGGCCTTGCAGAGCAGGGGCCATTGTGGGCACGGCTGTCCCAGGAGCTGCCCCCTGGCCCTGCTGGGCCCCACTTGGGCAGGAAGGAGGCTCCCAACCCCGGCATGGCCGAGCAGCTCCTGCCTCCCCCTGCCTCTGCTCTGATCCCCACGCTGCCTGCTGCCACAAGAGCGCCTGGGCCAGGCTGTCAGAGGGCTGCTTTACCCTCACCTGGCTCCTTGGCTCCAGGGCCCTCCTGCTTGCTGTCAGACATGGCGGCTGTCTACGCTGAGTCTATCTCCTCGAGGGACGTGGTCACTTCGAGGTGCTGTTCCACTCTGTCTGTGGGAGAAAGAAGAGAGGGGGGGGAGTTTGCAGAACAGGCCCAGAGCCACGAGGCTGTACTCCCTGCTCAGGCCTGCGTGAGCCCTGCTCCTGTGTGTTTCTCCTCCCGTCGTCGCCTTGAGGAACACCGCAGTGTCCTCTGGCTTTTCGCTGATTCTGTGATTATGGAAAGGGAGGGGCAGGTGAGCCTGCAGCACAGGCCCAGAGCCCCAAGGTCTGGGACCCCTCTGGTCCCTGGGCAGCCACGTCCCTGCCCTACCTTCTCCGCCCGTTGTCAGGTCGCACTGACACTCGGCTTGAGCCCCGCGTTCCTTTTTGTGGCCTTGGTGGCACAGGTCACAATGGCCACTCTGACATCAGGACCGTGTACCCAAAATCAGGGCAGCCATGGCCTCAGGTCCCTGGCAACCACTTGTGGCGGCCCCCTCGGGCACCGAGCTTCTGAGATGGGTCCGAGCGTTTGCTCAGGTTGGAAGCAGGGCCAGGACTCCTGCAGCAAGTGCAGGGTCAAATGCCAGGCCCTGGGGCAGCCATCCAGGGTGGCACTGTAGGCAGGGAGGTGCTGTTCAGGCACTGCCACGCCAGGGCTCTGGCCCCAGCCAAGGGAAATCTCTGCTCCTGCCCCTGGCAGGCGGTGGCCCAGAGAGCCGGTGCGGAGTCAGCTGCACTGCAGGGATTCAAACCCTGCTCTAGGTGAACTGATGTTTTCCTCAAGACCTGTCTACAGAAAACTAAGATGAACCTGATTTGATGCTGCTGCATTGGGCATTGGGTACAGGAGATAAACCTGGACACCACCACAGCTGCCTCCAGACCTCAGTTATCTGTCATCCTATGAACTAACAACTTTCACATTTCATATAAATGGAAAAATTAGTATTCAGCTTCTGAGAATCGTCATCTTTTATACTGACTCAGTGGAAAGACACAAAATGCACTGAGATTTTGTGTGTACATTTGACAGGAGAGCTTGCAACTGTCCTCCACTCAAGTCAAATACAGGGCGATGCTTTTCCTACATTATATGAACTTTGCCAATTTGGTCCATGCTTTTCTACTAGAAAATACATTGGAAAAAACTCAGGAAGAGAAGCACAAACAATTCTTGTCAATTTTTCTCTTTCGTGTCTTTGCAAACATGCTCCTGGAAATCCAGATCCATGACTTCTAGAACAATCACTGGCATCTCTGGGAAGCAGGGCAGGGGCTGACAGGCAGGGACACCCTGCACCTGCCTGATGCTGGAGCAGCAGGAGTTCGTCCATTTTCCTGTCTCCATGGGAGAGCCACCTTGGCTGGGAAACGATCCCTTCACTGCTCTAGGAGGGAGGCACAGCCAGTGCAATGCCAGGGAGTGCCTTTACCCTGGAGGCAGGGAGGAGACAGAGGGGGAAGTTGGGAAGCTGCACCTGGGGCTCTGCAGGGCTCCCGGCCAGTGCTCGAAGCACAAGGAGCCAGAAGAGCTTGGCCGGACAATCCCGAGATCTGGACACCTTGTCCTCAGCACCGTGAACCCGTTTGCTTCTCCAGGCCCTGTGGACTGCTCCCGTGCTGCTCATGCAAGTTACACACAGACACAGAGCTACCTGCTCTGTCTCAACCCTCTTCAGCACTGGACAGCACAACACAGTAACATGTTCTCTTCAGTACATGGTCTAATTATTAATAGTCCTGCAAAGACTCACATTCAAAGCATACGCACACAGAACCCCAAACCCTGGTAGACACCTTGCATCAACACAAAATGCTTGTTGCTCTTCAGAAACACAGGGCAGCACTTTTGGCCAATGCTTTTTCCTGAAAGATCTTTCAAAGGATGGCAAAAGTGAAATTGTTTGGCAACTTCTTCAAGGAACAAACTGGAGAGGCTTCTGAGTTTTTAAAGATTTATTGATTTGCTTTCACTTTCCTTTTGGCATCCTTACACTTCACCCTGCATTCCAGAAAATCATGAAAATCCAAAATAATATCAGGGGAAGTTTCTGAATTCTTTCATGTTTCTCTCAAAGACTTTCTTGATGTACATACAAGCAGCATACAATGTATAACATACAGAGAAGCAGTGGTTTCCCTCGCTGGACATTACAAGACAAGGTTATAGACTCCACTTTACTAAAACACTTCTGTTGCCTGGTAATTACAAAGCCTGAAGCTCTTCTAGAGGCTTTTCCCAGTGCAACTTCAATAGGTTCCTCTCTGCTCAACTCTCGAGCCTGTCCAGGTCTCACTGAAGGGCAGCAGAGCCTTGTGGTGCCTCAGGCCCTGCGCCCAGTTCTGTCCCATCAGCAAACGCTGAGGGAGCGCTCCGTCCCTTCTGCCAGGTCCCTGGGGAATAAGGCAAACAAGGCTGGGCCTAGCACGGCCCCCTGAGCTCACAGCTACCTGAGTTTGGAGCTCCCCTGTCCTCTTCTCTGCCCCACTGTCCCTGAGCTGACTCAGGGGCCTGTTACGGGAGGCAGGGACAAAGCCTTGCTGAAGTCCCAACTGACAACAGCCACTGCTCTCCCCTCACAAGCCCAGCCAGTCACTGCAGCACAGGTGGCTATGGATTGGTCAAGCATGGTTTCCATTCCTGTTATTCCACAGGTTTAGAGATGGCATCCAAGAGGAGCTGTTCTGTCTCCTTTCTGGGGATGGAGCTGAGGCTGATGGGCCTGCAGTTTCCTGGCTCCTTCTTGGTGCCCTTTTTTCAAGACTGCAGTGATGTTGGCTTTCCTCCACTGCTCATGCCTCTCTTCGGGGCTGTCTCCTTCCCTGACCTGCTGGCAGAGCATCCTGTGCCAGAGGCAGGAGCAGAGATTTCCCTTGGCCCCAAAAGGGAATGCTGGGCTCAGGCCGAGTATCAGTGGGACCTGACAACGGGGGGAGAAGGCGGGAAGGAGCAGAGCTCACACAGGGCTGAGCAGGGAGTAGAGCTCTCGTGGCTCTGGGCCTGCTCTGCAAGCTCCCGGGCCTCTACTTTCTCCACAGAGAGAGAGGAACAGCACCTCGAAGTGACCAGGAAACCCGGCCATGGAGCGGGGCTGGGGCCGTGACACCTCAGGGAAAGCAGCCATGGAGCGGGGCTGGGGCTGTGACACCTCAGGGACACCGGCCATGGAGCGGGGCTGGGGCCGTGACACCTCAGGGAACTCACCATGGCAGCCACCTCCCGAGGTTTTGAAGTACTTGTTTCTTGGTTTAATGCCCTTCCAAGATCAATCTAGCATCTTTGCATATGAGCAGAACATACAAGAGTATTTAAAATTGAGTCTGATCCAATCATCAAAGACAATGGATGTTTCCTCTAAACTTACCTTTTCATGATTGTCAAACAATATGGAACTTTTCTTATGTCTGACTTGAAATATCCAGAATGCAAAATTCATTCTCAAGACAGGAAAAAAGAAAACAATGAAACTAAGATATAGGCAATCTTGAAAAGGCACAGAGAAGAAAATAAACATTAGAAAAAACTTAGAAAAATTTGGTTTTCTTCCTCATCTTCTCAGTATTTGGTGTTTGAACATTTGTTGTCTTACTTGTCCCTCTCAAAACAAGGCATGTTACAGATTTATTGTCTCAGTGCTGTATTTCCTCAATTGCTGACTTGCCATTTAAGCTCTGCTTTGCTGGAAATATACAACAAGGGACTCTCTATGGAAGAGAGTTGCACAAGCCTCTGGATTCCTGACCGTTCACCTCTGCTAATGCTCACAGTATTCTCCTAACACACGTGAGCTTCCTGTCTTTCAGAGAGAGAAAGATTCAGCTGAAGTCAAGCAAACAGGGCAGGGCAGATGGAAGCCTTCCCTTGAGATGCTTTTGGGAAGGCCTGCAAGGACCCTGCCTTCCCTTGGAACAGAGGTGGTCACCATGCATGGTGTTGCCTGACTTGCCCTAGGTGCCCCTCGATTGCAGAAGGACTTTTGCCCACTTCATCACTTGTCTGTCCCTCCAGTTCCAGGGCCTCAAACCTGCTCTGTAAGGCACTAAACCTGTTAGTCAGCTGTGAGTTTTCAGAATAAGGCACTGACCATGGCTCTAACTAGTTTTTTTAGTCAGGTTTACAATATATTTTGAGAAGAAGAAGGAGCATAGAAGGTGTGAAAAATGCATATTATATGATTGGCTTTTCACAAATATTAAAATTAATACTATATGTGTTATGTTGGAAAGTTATGTTGTATTAATCCTTTTTTGTAGTGCTATCCTAAGCTTTTAAAGTAGTGTGGTGAATACAGTTTTAGGCTACAGAAACTCTGTGATGTAAGATACTTTTTCTAAAGCTTAAGGAGAGATAACAGTAACAAGACACCAAAACTCTGAGAAAAGAAATATTGCCTCCTTCTTGAGAAGAACCAGACTTTGAGGGAGCAAGACAATTGATTTACAAGATGAAGGAGGGGTTGACAAGAACAAGAAAACACCCATTGTTTGAAAAGAATTTTGGCATAATGTATGAGATATATGAATATGCAACAGGCTATTATTTTAAGGGTTAATCCTGTGTTAGCAAAGTGTCTTCTGAGGCAGAGCAGAGCACCCAGACATTTGTAATTCTTTGCTCTTTAAATTGCCCTTTATTGTCCTACCTCTAATTGTCCAAATTATTTTTTCTCTAATTTTTATTCTTAGTTTTGTAACTAATTTATTACTATTAAATATTTAAATTTTAGAACAAGTGAAATTCTGCATCCTTTGTGTCCACTATCAGTGGGCATCCTTCTCCCCAAGCTTTGTCAACTTCCATCTGGGTTTGAGATCAGTGAAACGTGCCCAGCCTTGAGTCTTGGAAGACAATTCTAGCAACAAGTACTTTGCTTTTCTAACACCTGGCCATCACTTCGAGCTTGTAGGCTGCTATGTGTGTCCAGGTCAAACGTCTCTTCCTGTTGATCAGGCTTGGAAGGGTGTAAAGCCCAGGCCCGACAGGACATGTTTTCTTCAGGAAATGGGACGTAGGGCCCAGTTTGCAACGGGTGCAGGCCCGCGCCTTCCAGAGCGCCAGAAGGTTGGCGGCGCCATTGCAGGGCTCAGGGCGCCGCCCTGTGGGCGAGAGCCGCCATGACAGCGCGGGCGGCGCGCGGCGGGGCCGGAGGGCGGGAAGGGGCGGGCGGGTGTGAGGGGAGAGGCGGTTCGTGCCCAGAGCCGAGCCCGCGCTGTTCCTGGGCGCGTTCCCGGCTCGGTGCTGGGAGCGTGCATCTGCTGCTCGGGCTCTGGGAGAAGCGTGCGGCCGCAGCGGGGTCCCAGCCCGCAGAGCTGCCTCCTGGCCGAGGCTGCAGTGCCGGAACTGCCGTGCCAGAGCTGCCGTGCGCCGTGGCACTGCCAGAGTCCCTGGCAGAGGCGGGCTGGCACAGACAGCTCCTGAGAGAAGCCCTGCCATGGCAGACCCGGGATGGCAGTGCCGACAGCTGAGGGGAGCCCTGCCATGGCAGTGCCGGGCTGGCAGTGCCAACAGCTGAGGGAAGCCCTGCCATGGTAGCGCCGGGCTGGCAGTGCCGACAGCTGAGGGAAACCCTGCCATGGCAGACCCGGGCTGGCAGTGCCGACAGCTGAGGGGAGCCCGGCCATGGCAGAGCCGGGCTGGCAGTGCCGACAGCTGAGGGAAGCCCTGCCGTGGCAGAGCCGGGCTGACAGTGCCAACAGCTGAGGGAAACCCTGCCATGGCAGAGCCGGGCTGGCAATGCCGACAGCTGAGGGGAGCCCGGCCATGGCAGAGCCGGGCTGGCAATGCCGACAGCTGAGGGAAACCCTGCCATTGTAGCGCAGGGGCCGCTCCTGCCCCGGGGCCGCCCGAAGGAGCATTCTCTGGGACCTGCCGGCAGACCGGCACTGCTTGGCCCTCTTCAGTAGATCGACAGAATTGCACCACAGATTGCAAAATATTAAAACATCTGATTTAAAACATCGGAGGGAAACGATAGAATTGAAAAGAAAATGAAGGTGTACCAAAATACTCAGGGCATGAATGGGAAAACTGAAAAGAAACAGAATCTAATTATTTATATAATCTCAACTCTATCAAGAGAAACATGACGGTGAAAAAACCTTCTAAAAGTTTTGACAATAGAATGGTTCAGCTGTGTAGTTTTGCTAGTACATTAAAGACTTAAAAAGCAGTCAGGTATTCCTTTGTCCACTGCTATGAATTTATTCATGGGATTTGTTACAGTTGTCCCTCAAATACCCCTCATAAAGAGAGTTGAGTGCTTAGATTCCATGGAAGCCATCAGTTAGTAAATGTAGTGTTGTGATTTTTAGTAGTTCTGTAGTAAGTAATTAGTAAAAGAAGTTGTCGTTTTGCCAATGGATGCTGATCCCTGATGCGTTCTTACTGGTTCCATGGAAAGGCGAATTTTTAGGAATGGGCTGTTGGAAAACTGGTGTTTTCTGCTGGTAGTAGGTACAAACACATTGCTTTTTGTGGTAGAGACTGAAGCAACCTTAGATGCCTGCTCCTTCTCCTCCACCTATGTTTAAAGGAGATCCATGCAGGTTAAAACATAAACCAAACCTCAAGGCTCTGGGCCTGTGGTGCAGCCTCACCTGCCTCTCCCCACAACCAGCAGAGGAACAGCCAGAGGACACTGCAGTGTTCCTCAATGCAATGATGGGAGCCGAAGGCAGGGAGGAGCAGGGCTCACATAGACAGAGAGGATCAGCACCTCAAAGCGACCACATCATTCAAGGGACAGGGACTCAGGACAGACAGCTGCCCTGTGAGACAGCAAGCAGGAGGACCCCGGTGCCAGGGAGCCAGGTGAGGGCAAAGCAGCCCACTGACAGCCTGGCCCAGGGGCTCTTGTGGCAACAGGCAGCGTGGGGATCAGAGCAGAGGCAGGGGGAGGCAGGAGCTGCTCGGCCATGCCGGGGCTGGGAGCCTCCTTCCTGCCCAAGTGGAGCCCAGCTGGGCCAGGGGGCAGCTGCTGGGACAGCCGTGCCCACAATGGCCCCTGCTCTGCAAGGCCTCCAGCCCTGCCCATCAGCCAGGCAGGGACAGAGCAGCCTTGGGGCCGATGCTGCTGCAGGCTCAGAGCCCCACAGAGCTGCTCGTGCCCGGTGCCATTGGCTCTGTCCCCTGCAGCCTGCATGCTGTGTCACCATGCCGAGGCTGAGCCCTGTGCCTCCCCAGGCCCTGGCAACTGCTCCTGCACTGCCCAGGGCACCCACGGGCCCTGCCCGGGCCTCACACAGGCCAGAACCAGCTGGGGCTGTGACAGCTCTGCTGCTCTGGGCCCAGCCCTCGGGCAAAGCACCCGCCTGTCCCTGGCCTGGGGGCAGTGCCCAGGCTGGGCTTGGCAGAGCCCATCCGCTCCTGGAGGGCTGGGGGCACTGCTCTGGCCTGGCCTGGCCCGGCCCTGGGGTCCCTTGGCATTCCTGCTTGCCCTTGCATCCACCAGGGATGGGCTGCAGCTCAATGGCCCCGGCCTGGCCGCACACTCAGGCCTGGAGCCTTCCCGTGGCTCCCCAGGGCACGAGAGCCTCAGCCCCAGCTCCCAAACACGGCCTAACAGCCTTTGCTGATATTGATCCCTGTCAGACCTTTGAAAGGATTTTCAAAGTAACCTTGTTTGGCAACACTTTCAAAGAACAAACGTGACTGGCTTCTAATCAGTAAAAACTTTATTGGTTTGCTTGCACTTCCTAAAGGGTATCCTAATGCTTCCTTTGGCGTTCCAGAAAATAATGAAAATCTAACAAATTCTTCAGAGAAGTTCCTGAATCCACTATGAGGAGAAGTCTCTACATTCACTATCCTTACATACAGTTAAGTAGCTGCTCCTGTAACACACAAAGATGTAGTGGTTTACCTGACTGGACCACACAGCATGATGTTATACACACCGCTACACTGAAAAACTTCTCTTCCCTGTTCATTACAAATTTGAAGCTCTTCTCGAGGTCCTGAATTAATTTTGCATGCACATTCATACCTGCAATCCCTCCCCATGCTCAGCTTTCACCTAGACTTACCAGGGAACAGATGTTCCATACTCACCTCAAGCAATAACCTACGTCTGTCTTCCTAACCCTCTTTTTCTTCACTGACTTCCACTAATCTACAAAAAAACTGTGGATCCTCTGCACAAAATAAACAATCAATTAATAGTCTTAAGCACTTGTGATTGCCCTGCTGCTTCTAACAATCTTGACCACCACAGCACTAAAATCAGAAATCAATTCTTCACATCCTTCCTGTTCTCCTGCCCCCACCACACCTTGGCTCCAGCAGAAATGTTCCCTACTGCAGCCTGCTGTGCTAAGAACAATCAAAGGCAGCAGCACTTTTCCTCACCATGCTGCAATCTGAATTGCACTGAAATTGCTGCTGTTGCATTAAAAGCTCAGCACCAGCACGCCACATCTTCCCCCAGAACTGAGGCCTGCTGAGGCCTGAGCTCTCCATTTCAACACACCTTGTAAATCAGGCTGCCTGGAAGATTGCAGGCCGGGAACTGTCTGAACACAGCAGTGCATTTCAGCAGAGTTATGGAATCAGTCTCATGGAAGGCACATCCTTTAAGCTTAAGACTCTATTCTACAAAATCTAACCAGCAATTGTTTTGGTGGCCTCTGCAGGTTTTGGGGACTGTGCATGTTTGCTTTGGATGTTGTTTTCTTTGTTTCTAAATACAAAATTCACTGGATTCAGAAGAGAAAGCCCCAGATTCATTAGGACAAAGAACCACAGGGACATATGTGGCTGACAAGAACAGTCATCATTTCTAACGGTAACAACAGAAAGAGAGGGAAAAGATAAAGATGCTTTAAATACCTGAACGGATCCAAAACGTCTAGGTGATCTGTCAAGTGACTAAGTTTGTGGTTGTACTGGTTTAGGGCAAATTTGTTAAAGAATCTGCAAAGGAGGGCCCCTCCAGAAAGCGAAACCCACACGGCCCCTCCCCCCAACCGGTTCGGGAAAAAATTCCTTGGAGAGAGGTGGAAAGAACCTGTTTATTTGACTGTCCCCGCACCCCCCAGCACACAAAATGAACAATACCCGATGACACCGCTCTGAGAAAGATGGCAAAATCAGAAAGTCTCTTTCGGGGGTGGTTGCTCTGTTCTCAGTCCCTCGGGCGCTGGGCCAGCCGCTGCAGCCGAACCCTTGGTGTTCCCAGGTCCCAGTCCGGAGCAGGTTCGAGATGGTCACAGGAACAGGAGAGGAGAAACAGTCCAGGAAGCAATGTGGACTGTTTAGCTAGAACTAGCTAATAAGCAGAGGCAGAAAGCAGAGCAGAAGCAAGAGCAAAAAAAGAGAGCAAGCAAAAGCAGCAAGCAAAAGCAGCAAGCCCAAAGCTGGAAGTAAAAAAAAATACAGCTCTGTGTACTGCTTGTCTCTGTGTCCTGATAAGAGAAACACAAACAAAACTTCCACTCTTCAGTGCCGGTCTTAAAGGCACAGAACAGATGAATGGGGATATACAAGCATCATAACGTCACCCCAGGACAGTGGTAAACTCTAAAAGTCCAGATTCCTATTCGGTAATTGTCTGAAAGAAAAGAAAGCCAGAAATCTGCTTGACCTTTAGTTTGCCAGGAATTCCTCACAGGATTCTGCCACAACTTGGATCACAAGTGAGGGTGGCAAATTTTGTTAGAAAACTTTGATAACTAGGCAGCATTTTTTCCTCCTCACTGAATTACAGGAAGGGTTTGAAAGGAAAAAAAAATACAAAAGAGGGTAAAGAAATTCTGTCATACCTCTTAGGCGTTGATCATCTTTGGAGAAGAAAAAACAACTCGAGCACTTTCTGTGCGGGGTAAAAAGAAAGAAACCTAGAAAAGGACAAAGGGATTTGAGCATCCTAAATTGTACTATCAAATTCCATGAACACAAGTTAATCCTGTAGTGCTTCAGAGAAATGGCGTACATTGAAAAGCTTTATTCCCTAGGAACCAAATAGAGCTTTTTATTTTACAAAACCCTCTTTTAAAGAGAAAACTGACTGTGTCTTGGGCTTTTGGCCAAACTCAGTTTGGTGAAACCAAAATAACCCAGTTAATTTCTTGTGCTCTACTCTTTCTTTCCATATTCAGCTTCAATGGGCTGCTGGGAGTTTTGACTCTGTGCAGCACCAATGGTTTTCCAAGATGACTTTCATTGCTCAGAGGTGTGCAATGTCAGTTTCCCATTCCCTGAGTGCTGTATTAATATTCCCACAGCATCCAACTACTACAGCCAAGTAGACAACAAAGAGAAATGCAACTTGCATTTCTTGGTCCTGTTCGATTTCTGACATCTCAGGCTCATCGTCACCCTCAGAACTGCTGTCCTGGAAACGTGGATCCTCTTGCCATGTGGCTTTTACCGGCTTTATTGTCCCAAGCGTCTAAGGCTCTGCAATGACAGCACCAATAGAGAAAAAAAGGCAAAACCAGATTATTCCTCTACTGGTCAGGAAAAATTCCTCCTTTCACGTGTAATCCTTGCAGTGGAGAAGAGAGATTTAGGAAGGACAGAATCTGCTCCTGCCAGGTTAGATCTCTAAGTTAGATCTCTGCTCCAGTATTTTCCACTTTGTTCCAGGGATCCCTTATGTATTCTTAAACATTTCTCATTGCATTCAGAAGACACTGAATACCTTCTCAGTTCAGCAGAAGTGTGGGGGCTCGTTGCTTTGTGCTGTTGCATTGGGTTTTTTAATATTTTGGGATAACTTCACGGGGTTTCTTTTCTCTCCTGCATGACTGGGACTTGAGTTAATGTTGTTTCATCTTCATTTCAGATGAGCTCATTTTATCTAAGGTTAGGACACCCCAATGATCATGTGTCATTCCATTTCCTTTTTCTAAAGGTCCAAGAGTAGAATTCAGTAACAAACAGAATGTTCATGGATCTTGGGGCCAGCTCTCGGACTTTGCTCCTCCCTCTACATTAAAGCACATTTCCTTAAAAGCCTTGTGAGGTTCTATGAAACTTGATATGACTGGTGTGTCACCTTTTTCCCTGTTTGAGGAATTCAGGGCATGAGAACAAGCTTTTTCACCCCTCAGCAAAAACCCCAATGCCTTCTCAAAGCAAGCCCTTCAGAATTCCTGAGATGCAATCATGAGGTTCCTCTTATTAATCTACCACAGCCCTGGCAAGCAGACTAAAGATCAAAATGCTTCTGCCTAATTACTGACTTCTGCTGCTGAAAATCCCCTGCATCCTGACCTTCTTTACACCATATTACCCTACAGTGCCTGCCAGAAGCTCTTCCTTAGCAATGGCACTCTTAGAAGGGTTCTGCTGTTACCTTCTTTGATGCCCAACTCCTCTGTGCCTCCAAAGAAGGAAAACTTGAAAGCACTCGTCTCCTGAGCTGTGTCGTCCTCAGGCAAAGGTCCCAAATGGTCATCTGGGGCAGAGTCCTGTGCATCCTCTTTGTGCCAGTGTATTTCCTCAGTCTATTCTGGTTTGTTTTTGAAGGTCTTTCAAAGAACCAACCAGAATAGACGGAGGAAATACCGTCTATTCTGGTTTATTCTTTGAAAGACCTCTTTCAAATCCCCAGCAATACTTTAGAAGTTGTCTTTAGACACTTGAGGCAGTGTCTCACTCTCTTTCTTCTTTTTTTGGCTTTACTGAAATGAGATTGTTCAAGGATAGCAACACAGCACACGTCCTTTTCAGACACAGCTTCCCTAAGAGCCACTTTGCTCTCAATGTCTCCCTAAGCATATCCAAGCCCGTTAAGGAGTGATTCATTATCAAGGGTGAGCAGTGGTGAAACATCTGAGGTTGGAGTGTAAAGGCAGGAACAAGAGTCCTTTTTAATTAGCAACATCCTTAAGTGACTTTTCACTGAATACACAGTTACACAAAAATCAAGGTGTTTAGCCCAGACTTCTTCCTGCCAGTAGAAACATCAAGAGATAATATGGTTTGCTCGCAGAGCTGCACATCTCAGGGTCCCTGCACTGACCGTTCTCACCTAAGGGAGTAAAGTGAAAAGGGGGAATCCTGCAGCTCTGTAATATAGGGCCTGGATTCAGCGGTCCATTGCGGGGATGTGATGAAGGCATGATGGGTATTGCTTATAAATTTTGTGGGAACAGATGGAAATTTTGTACGAATAATGCATGATGTGTGGTAGTATGTTGATGATATGGGG
Source organism: Zonotrichia albicollis (assembly GCF_047830755.1). Lineage (NCBI taxonomy): Eukaryota > Metazoa > Chordata > Aves > Passeriformes > Passerellidae > Zonotrichia > Zonotrichia albicollis. The sequence continues at coordinate 846,387 of NC_133827.1, read as the reverse complement.
ATAAGGGTTGGAACCACTTTGGGCGCCAATATTTTGTCCTGGTTTAGGGCAAATTTGGTACAGAACCTCCAAAGGGCCCCTCCAGAAAGCAAACCCACATGGCCCCTCCCCCCAACCGGTTCAGGAAAAAATTTATCAGAGAGAAGTGGAAAGAACCTGTTTAATTAACAGGCACAGCACCCCCAGCACACAAAATGAACAATACCAGATGACACCGCTCTGAGAAAGATGACAAAATCAGAAAGTCTCTTCCGGGGGTGCTTGCTCTATTAATCCCTCTGGCACTGGGGCAGCTGCTGCAGCCAAATGGTGCAAACCCTCAGTGTTCCCAAGTCTCAATCCGGAGCAGGCTCGAGATGGTCACAGAAAAAGGAGAGGAAAAACAGTCCAGGAAGGAATTTGGACTGTTTAGCTAGAACTAGCTAATAAGCAGGAGCAAAAGCAAGAGCAGCGAGACAGCAAGCAAAGCAGAAAGCCACAAGCAAAAAGCGAAAACCGCCCTATGTACTGCCCATGTCTGTGTCCCTGATAAGAGAAACCCAAACAAAACTTTCACTCTTCAGAGACAGTCTTAAAGGCACAGAACAGATGAATGGGGATACAAGCATCATAACGTCCCCCCACGACAGTCACAACCAACATACATAAAACCTTTTCCCAGATATTTCCTGGGATTTTTGACAAACTCACATCTTAGTCTTCTCAGACAAACTTTGAGCACAGTGGGAATGTCTTCAAGTTGCCATCTTTGTTTGCTTTCGGTGGAACTCCCTCAGTTCTAGAGCAGGGCCTTCTCTCAGCTTCCTGCTGCCCCCAGGCTCTCCTCCTGGCCTCTGCTGAGCTTTGTTGGGTGGCACAGCCTGTGCCAAGGGGCAGCAAGGTGCCTGCAGGCCCCAGCTCTGGGGGAAATGGAGAACGTCCTGCCCGCATCCACCATGCTGCCAGCTCAGCAGTGCAGCACAGCACGGGCTGACGCTCCCCATTGCTCCTACAGGTGCAGCTGGAACCACAGCACATGTTCCTGATGCCCAGAAGGGCCTTGGAAGGGGTTTCTGTCAGGGAACAGGCTGCTGGCTAGGGTTACTGGCAGGCCTGCTTGTTTTGGAGCTTATCTTCATCTTATGCTCTGTCCGAATTTAGACTTAAGACAGTGAGAGTTTAGTTCATCTTTCCCTCAAACAGCTTCTTTTGAAAGTCTACTGTTCATAGGAAACATTCCCAGTGAGGCTGCAGTGTAGGTGTGGCCAGTCCATGATTGTCCAAAGAACTCTACTGAGAGTTCTGCTGCTGCCCAGAGCTTTCATTGGCCTCCTATTTGCTGGGCCTTGTCCTGGGGGGCCCGCTGGGGCTGCAGCCAGTGCTGGCTCCCACTGAGGCTGCCTGGCCAAGAGCAGCCCCAGGGGCACAGGGCAGAGGCAAAGCACGGTGGGGAGGAGAAAGAGCAGGGACGAGATTGCCCTTGAAAGGCAGAGGCGCTCTGGGGCCCGCTCCTGCCCAGGGAGCCTGCCCAGAGCCGTTTCCTGCTCGCCGGGGCCTTGAGGGGCAGCTGTGCAGCTGGGCCAAGCTGTGCCAGCAGCTCCAACTGTGCTGGCGAGCCTTGCCAGCTCTGGGCCCGGCTGTGCAGGAGGCTCCCTGTGTGCCACTGGCACCTGGGGCCTCAGCCACCTCCTCTTTCCACAGTCGCGCCTCTGCAGCTTCACAAGACCGGCCAAATAACTCAGCCAGGGAGAACTGGACCTGTCATCTCTCATTCCTGTGCCAGTGTCCGTTGTCCCTGCCATGGCTGCAATACCAGTTTGTTGCTGGGGTCATGCTGTTGCCACCACCACCAACAACAGGACCCTCTGTCTCCAGTGGGGCTTGCTCTGCTCTATAGCCAGGCCAGGACGTGCAGCCCTCCAGACAGGGAAGGGTCTGAGTACAGCAACGTCTTTGGGCTTCAGCTCATGTGTCTGTGAGCTACCACCAGCACAGGCTGAGCTGCTTGTCTGGGCACAGGCATGGGTAGGCAGGCAGTGGCCGAACATGGGGCTCCTGAGACACCATATTTTGGCTTAGTTCTTCATTTTATTAATTAGAAACCTTTAGAAATAGGTAGGGTTTATTTTTTTCCTAATAAAGAAATGGTCAAAAATTTGCCCGCTTTTTGCTTAGTTGTTAAGGATTTTTCAAAGTAGTTTTAGAATTCAGAATAACTTTGAATATTTTTACACTTCTAAAATCAACTGGACTTGTCATCTTGCATCTCCGTGCCAGTGTCCATTGTCCCTTCCCCACAGCTGCATTACCAGCTTGTTGCTGGGGACATGCTGTTGCCTTCACCACCCAGAACAGGACCCTCTGTCCCCAAAGGTGCTGGCCCTGGTGTCCAGCCAGGCCAGGAGGTGCAGCCCTCCTACCAGGGAAGGGCCTGAGTCCACCAACATCGTTGGCCTTCCGCTCAGGTGTCTGGGTGCTACCACCAATGCTGGCGGAGCTGCTTGTCTGGGCACAGCCAGGGCTGGGCAGACAGCAGCTGGGCACGGGGCTCCTGAGAAAAAGCGACTCTATTTTGTCTTCATTTCACATTTTTACATAGCAGAAATTATTCAAAATATTCAGAAACAGTTTTTGGAGAAAAAAATCCCCATATATTTCTTCCCTTTTCCCACAGGAGTTCAGGATTTTTCAAAGTAGTTATAGAATTCTGAAAAAGGTAGAACACTTTATTACTTGTAGAATAAAAAATAAAACTGAATTTAATTGGTGATCTTTACTCTAAGAAGAACTAAGTCATCACAAGGCACCCAGCATACTGGAGAGGCTCTTTTCCCACTGGACATTTTACCAAGCGACAACAACCAACCTAAAACCTTTTCCCTGATATTTTCTGGGATTTCTGAGAAGCTCACCTCTCAGTCTTCAGAGGCAAACTTTGAGCACAGTGGGAATCTCCTGCTGGGCAGGAGGGTCTCTGCGTGCCAGGTGCAACTGGGAGCTCAGCAACCTCCTGTCTCAACAGGCGTCCATCTGCAGCTTCACAGGAGCGGCCAAACGCCTCACTCTGGGACACCTGTACCAGACATTCCCCATTGCCATGCCGATGCCCGATGCCCCTGCCACAGCTGCTTTACCAACTTGTTGCTGTGCAGGTGCTGCCACCACCCAAACAAGGTCCTCTCCCCCTGAAGGCACTGGCCCTGATCTCTGGCCCCTACTGAAGGTGGGCAGAACTTGGCCCAGCATTTCTGTTGCAATAAAGAGATGGAGCTGTCACCCCAATGTCCGGGTGGCAGCAGCAGCAAAGCCCACCTGGCAGCAACACTGGCTCAGCTCCGTGCCCAGGAGCAGCCATGGATGCCCACGGTGTGGGCAGGCAGGAGCCAGGCAGGGGCTGCTGTGACCAGCGGCGGGGTCCCGAGGGCTGGGGGAGCCCATGCTGAGCGTCCCTGGGCTGAGGGCACATTTCCTTCCCTGGCATCATCTGGGCCTGGACCATCTCCAGGGACACAGCCTGACCAGAAATGTCAGCAGGCAGAACAAAGCTTTGCTGAGCAGTGGCCCTTTGATGAAGCAAAATATTTACAACCAAGGCAGTCCATTGCTACACTTGAAGGTCCACATTGGGGGTACAGCTGAGGCCATGAGGTCACAGCAGCCTCAGGGGTCACAGCAGGCTGAGGTCACAGTTGGCTCTGAGGTCACAGAGGTTCCAGACCCGGTGGTTGCACAGCAGCACAAGGAGCGAGCAGTCAGTGCTTGAGCACAACTGTTGCGGCAGCAGCAGCGGTGGTGGCAGCAGTGGTGCTGACATTGGGACAACGGTGTCAGGACAGCGGTGGCAGCAAGAGCTGCGGGACTGGCAGAGGGCAAGGCACCATGGCCCTTGCTCTGCGCCTCTTCCTCCTGCTCCTCCTGGCCGTGGCCCTGCCTGCCAGGGCTGCCCAGGCTGCTCCGCTGCAAGGGTGGCGAGCAGGTGAGCTGGCAGCCTGGCTCCCCTTTCCCGGGACAGCGCTCCCTGCTCCCCGGGAAGCGCCAGGGATGGTTTTCCCCAGGGTATTTATGGCGGGTTTCCTCTGGGAGAGGGAGAGAGCTCCCATGGGCCCTGTGCTGCCCCTGTTGCCTCTCCCGGGATGTGTCACAGGGCCTGCAAAGAGGGTGGAGAGTGACCAGGAGCCAGCCCAGAGCTGCCCAGGCCCCTGTGCAGCTTTGGCCTTGTGCATTCACATCTGGCCCCCACGGACTTTCCTGACCCCCTTGCAGTGCCCATTTCCCGGAGGCAGAAGGGGATGCCAGCGCATCATGGAAATGGGTCTGGTCTTTGCTCCCTTCTAGATTTGGATCGCGACTTTGATTATTTGGAATTGTTGTTGAATGATATTCGGAATGTCTTGAAGAATGCTGGAGGCAAGTTCTGAATTTCCCTTTCAAGTGACATATTAATCACTATCCAAGTGGCAAGAGCTCGTTCATCTGCCATTTTCGTTAGAGGTTAAGTCAGGGCAGAAGGGTTCTGTAAACATTGCCCTGCTCCTTTCTGCAGCCCTGAGTGATCCCACAGGATCACTGTCAGTGGGAGGAAGGAGCATTTAGCTGTCCATCCTCCTCCCGTGTGCAATGTCAATGTGTCCTTCCATGCAGTCTGTGCAGTCACAGAGAAGAGCAGAGAGGGAAAGGGGCGGGCCCACGGTTGTGCCCCGGGGCTGAGTCTTCCACACCCTGAGGGACTCCTACAGTGCCACGGGTGATGTTCTGTCCTGCCTTTCTTTGCAGCTGAACCTCTTGGTGAAAGTGATCTGGCTTCCCAACCCATGTCCACAACTGAGCCTCTGGGAGATGGTGAGGGTAGGTCAAGGCCTTTCCCCTGGGAGAGCTGCCAGCTCAGAGCCCAAAGTTCGGCCAGGGGGGCATCGCTGCAGGTGCCAGGACAGAGCCATGCACGTGTGTGCCCTCACCCTGTGCGATCCCCACACCACTCCTGCAGCTCCGTGGTGCCCGTGGAGCTGAGTAGAGGCGGCAGAAGCTTCTGTGGTTGTTGTCTTACAGACGTGCCTGCAGGGAGGACTTTTCCTCATCCTTCCCTCGTTCCTACACAGAAGCCTGGCTCCCATCTCAGGGGTGAGTAGTGTGTCCCTGCTGACCCCACAGGCTGAGTTCTGCTTTTGTGGGATCCATTAATGGGAAAAGGAAACATGTTTTACTAAGGTCCTCTAAAAGGAAAGAACAAAGCTGCAGGACAGAAGAAAGCCCATGAGTCATCTGAACACATGAGGCAAAGGACAAAGGAAATGCAGCAGGCAGGACAAGGTGGGTGCATTTCCCTCAGCCTTGTCCTCGGGCTCAGCAGCCGGGGGCTTTGGCTGCACATCTGGACATGCCGTACCCGGCACAGCGGGAAGGGATCCATGGCAGCCTCGCTGCCCCGCTGCTGCTTCCACGCCATGCAGGGCTGTTTGCCAGGCTGGCCTGGCTGCAGCTTCTCCCCAGCCTCTGCAGGAAGGCATTGCGCATCAGCTGCCACACAGCCCAAACAGCAGCACGGACTTCAGGTCCCCTGGGATTTCCCTGTCGCCAGTCAAATCAGAAGGGGCAGCTGTTTGGAGTAGAGAGGGCCTTGGCCTAACCAAAAATTTTATAGGGATTTCCTGATTCTTAACCATGTCTGTGACAAGCATTGCCTCCTGAAGATGCCCCATCCTCAATGGGGAACAGCCCCACCTGACCTTGCTGTACCTCATCCTTTCTCCAGAAGCAGATGGAGAGGCTGTGGGGAAGGAAGGCTGTGCATTTCCCGGAGGAAGCAGTGGCTCATTGGCAGCCTCTGCTCCAGGAAGGGAGGAGATGCCAGGCACAGCCACAGGAGGTAATTGCTGTGCCTCTGGGCCTGAGCCCTGCTGAGGCTTGAGCTGCCCTCTCTGCTGCTTGGCACTGCGGGCACAGCCCGGACAAGCCGGGCACAGCCCAGAGGAATTGTCCCCAGCAGGCTCAGGGCACTCAGGTACTGAGCTGTCCTGCTGGGCTCCCTCCGTGGGAGACACGTCCCGAAACCTGGGAGCGGCTGCACGGGGTGCCCATGGTGGGGAAAGGGCAGAGGGGGAGAGCAAGGCTCCAGTGTGTCCTGAGAGGGCTTGGCCATGTGCCCTTGGGATGGGGAAGGGGTCCCACGGCAAAGATGGATGGAGAGATAGAAGAAGGTGGGAAAGGCAGGAGAAAGGGCAGGAGAGTCAGACGGACAGGGGGACAGCTGTGGCACTGCCTGATGAAGTTTTCCCCAGGCATTTAGCAAGAGTTGCAGCTGTGGGAGTGAGAGCACCCAGGGTCCTGAGCTGCTTCAGTCGCCCCACCAGGGGTGTTGCACAGGGCATGGAAAGAGAGTGTAGAGTGACCAGGAGCCTGCCCAGATCTCCCCAGGCCCCTGTGCAGCTTTGGTCTTGTCCATTGACATCTGGCTCCTACAGCCATACCCGACCCCCTTGCAGTGCCCATTTCCCAGGGGCAGACGGGGATCTCTGCATGCCCTGAAAAATGTTCTCATCTGTGCTCCACTTTAGATGAGGTGTCTGGAAAGGCTTCTCCATTAGATGGGGGGCATAAAGCTTTGAAGCCTTTGGAACCTCCTGCAGGTATGTTCTCACTCTCCCACCAAGGAATAATTGTTGACAACCTGGCAGGAACCTGGTTACAGAAGCTTCTGTGGCTTTTGTGTTACAGATGTCTCTGCAGGGAGGACTTTTCCTGTTCCTTTGCTGGTTCCTTCACCGAAGCAGGGCTCCCATCGCAGAGGTGAGTAGTGTGTCCCTGCTGACCCCACAGGCTGAGTTCTGCTTTTGTGGCATCCATTCATAGGAAATCAAACCATGTTTTTCGAAGGTCCTCCAACAGGAAAGTACAAATCTACAGGACAGAAGAAAGCTCATGAGCCATCTGAATACATGAGGCAAAGGACAAAGGAAATGCAGCAGGCAGGACAAGGTGGGTGCATTTCCCTCAGCCCTGTCCTGGGGCTCAGCAGCCGGGGGCTTTGGCTGCACATCTGGACATGCTGTGCCCGGCACAGCGGGAAGGGATCCTTGGCAGCCTCGCTGCCCCGCTGCTGCTTCCACGCCATGCAGGGCTGTTTGCCAGGCTGGCCTGGCTGCAGCTTCTCCCCAGCCTCTGCAGGAAGGCATTGCGCATCAGCTGCCACACAGCCCAAACAGCAGCACGGACTTCAGGTCCCCTGGGATTTCCCTGTCGCCAGTCAAATCAGAAGGGGCAGCTGTTTGGAGTAGAGAGGGCCTTGGCCTAACCAAAAATTTTATAGGGATTTCCTGATTCTTAACCACGTCTGTGACAAGCATTGCCTCCTGAAGATGCCCCATCCTCAATGGGGAACAGCCCCACCTGACCCAGCTGTACCTCATCCTTTCTCCAGAAGCAGATGGAGAGGCTGTGATGAAGGCTCAGTTTCCTGGAGGAAGCAGTGGATCATTGGCAGCCTCTGCTGCGGAAAGGGAGGCGATGCCAGGCACAGCCACAGGAGGTAATTGCTGTGCCTCTGGGCCTGAGCCCTGCTGAGGCTTGAGCTGCCCTCTCTGCTGCTTGGCACTGCGGGCACAGCCCGGACAAGCCGGGCACAGCCCAGAGGAATTGTCCCCAGCAGGCTCAGGGCACTCAGGTACTGAGCTGTCCTGCTGGGCTCCCTCCGTGGGAGACACGTCCCGAAACCTGGGAGCGGCTGCACGGGGTGCCCATGGTGGGGAAAGGGCAGAGGGGGAGAGCAAGGCTCCAGTGTGTCCTGAGAGGGCTTGGCCATGTGCCCTTGGGATGGGGAAGGGGTCCCACGGCAAAGATGGATGGAGAGATAGAAGAAGGTGGGAAAGGCAGGAGAAAGGGCAGGAGAGTCAGACGGACAGGGGGACAGCTGTGGCACTGCCTGATGAAGTTTTCCCCAGGCATTTAGCAAGAGTTGCAGTTGTGGGTATGAGAGCCCCCAGGGCCCTGAGCTGCTTCAGCTGCCCCACCAAGGGTGTCGCACAGGGCATGGAAAGAGGGTGCAGAATGACCAGGAGCCTGCCCAGAGCTCCCCAGGCTCCTGTGCAGCTTTGGCCATGTCCATTGACATCTGGCTCCCACAGCCTTACCCGACCCCCTTGCAGTGCCCATTTCCCAGAGGCAGACGGGGATCCCAGCATGCCCTGAAAAATGTTCTCATCTCTGCTCTGTTCTAGATGAGCTTGCTAGGAAGATTTCTCCATTAGATTGGCTGAATAAAGTTTTGAAGCCTTTGGAACCTCCCGCAGGTATGTTCTCACTCTCCCACCAAGGAGTAATTGTTGACAACCTGGCAGGAACCTGGTTACAGAAGCTTCTGTGGCTGTTGTGTTACAGATGTGTCTGCAGGGAGGACATTTCCTGTTCCTTTGCTGGTTCCTTCACGGAAGCCAGGCTTCCATCGCAGGGGTGAGTAGTGTGTCCCTGCTGACCCCACAGGCGGAGCCCTTTTTCTGTGGGATCCATTCATAGGAAATGGAACCACTTTCTTTTAAGGTCCTCTGAGAGGGAAGAACAAAGCCACAGGGCACAAGAAAGTCCATGAGCCAAATAACATGGTGACGGAACTGCACAAAGGGAATGGTGAGAGCATTTCCCTCAGCCTTGTCCTGGTGCTCAGCAGCCGGGGGCTTTGGCTGCACATCTGGACACGCCGTGCCCGGCACAGCGGGAAGGGATCCATGGCAGCCTCGCTGCCCTGCTGGTGCATCCACGCCCTGCAGGGCTGTTTTCCAGCCTGGCCTGGCTGCAGCTTCTCCCCAGCCTCTGCAGGAAGGCATTGGGCATCAGCTGCCATGGAGCCCAAACTGCACCATGGATCCCCTGCATTTTCCCGGTGTTTGAGCACATCCTGAGGTGTGGCTGCTTGGCAGAGGGAGGGCCATAGGAAGCTCCAAAGGCCTGAGGGGATCAGAATTTTCCTGATTCTTATCCATGTTGCGGACAAGTATTGCCTTCTGAAGAGGCAACCACCTGGATGAGCAATGATTCCATCTGATCCCACCAAGCCTCTTCCTTTCTCAAGGGATGGACAGAGAGGCTCTATGGAAGGCAGCTTTTCCTGCAGGAAGGAGAGTGATGCCAGGCACAGCCACAGGAGATAATTGCTGTGCCTCTGGGCCTGAGCCCTGCTGAGGCTTCAGCTGCCCTCTCTGCTGCTTGGCACTGCGGGCACAGCCCAGAGGAATTGTCCCGAGCAGGCTCAGGGCACTCGGGTACTGAGGTGTCCTTCTGGGCTCCCTCCGTGGGAGACACGTCCCGAAACCTGGGAGTGGCTGCACGGTGTGCCCATGGTGGGGAAAGGGCAGAGGGGGAGAGCAAGGCTCCAGTGTGTCCTGAGAGGGCCTGGCCATGTGCCCGTGGGCTGTGGGAGCTGTTCCATGGGCAGGTGGGCAAGCAGGAGGGAGGGATGGAGGTTGGGAGCGACAGCTGTGGCACTGCAGATTTCCCCAAGCATTTAGTGAGGCTTTCCTGTATGGGAGGGAGAGAGCCCCAGGGCCCCGGGCTGCTGCAGCTGCCCCTCCAGGCATGTTGCACAGGACCTGCAAAAAACGTGGAGAGTGACCAGGAGGCACAGGCTCCCACAGCCTTACCCCACCCCCTTGCACTTCCTAATTCCCCAAGGGAGAAGGGGATCCCAGCACACCATGGAAATGGTTCTGTAGCATCTGTGCTCCCTTCTCGACTGGCATGTGACTTGGATTAGTTGGAAATGCTGGTGAATGGTACTTTGAAGACCTTGCCAGATGTTGAAGGCAAGTTCTCAATGTACCTTTCCTGACAGAATAATCCATGGCAGTGTGGCAAGGGCTTACTCATGAGCCAGTTCCCTTAAACTTCACTGAAGGTTGATCAGTTCTGGAAACCTTACCCTGCTCCCTTCTGGAGCCCTGAGGGTTCCCACAGGATCGCTGTCAGTGGGAGGAAGGAGTATTTATCTGTCCATCCTCCTCCTGTGTGCAATGCCACTGTGTCCTTCTGTGTGCTCTCTGCAGCCACAGAGCAGAGCAGAGAGGGAAGGGGCTGGGCCCAGGGCTGTGCCCCAGGGCTGAACCTTTCTCAGCTCCTTTGCTGCCCCCAGTGAGCCCGAGCTGCTTCTGCTGCCACTGCCAAGCCTTGGCCCTGCCTGGGGCTGGGTTTGGAGCTGCTGGCAGTTCCAGGGAGTCCTTTCTGCCCCAACTACCCCGCATGGGGCTCCTTCCATCCCAGTGTGGGGCCACTGCAGGCACGAGGTTCCCCTGGCCCTGCTCCTGAGTGGAAGGCAGAGCTGAGGGAGTGCCTTGGATGGCACCAATCACCCAGGTGCCCTCACTGCCACTCGGGCCTGAAGGAGAATCTTCAGCAGTGCCATTGGAGCTGTTGTGTCCTGCCTTTCTTTGCAGCTGAGCCTGTTGGTAAAGGTGATCTGGCTTCCCAGCCCACGTTCAGGATTGAGCCTCTGGGAGATGGTGAGGGTAGGTCAAGGCCTTCCCCTGGGAGAGCTGCCAGCTCAGAGCCCAAAGCTCGGCCAGGGGGGCATCACGGCAGGGGCCAGAACAGAGCCATGTACGTGTGTGGCCTCGCCCTGCACGATCCACTCACAACTTCTGCTCAGCGCTGGCAGCTGTTTGGAGGAGGGTGGGCCCTGGCCCAGCTGAAAAAGCCCAGATGATTTGTTGAGTTTACCCGATTTTGCATAAGCATGACATCCTGAAGATGCCATTAAAGAAATGGATAACTGTTCCATCTGTTAAGGTGTAATTTTTGTTTCTCCAGTGATGCGCCAAAAGGCAGGACAGAAGGAGGTGTTTCCCCAACGAAGCAGAGGACGATTGGCAGCCCCTGCTGCAGGAAGGAAGGCCAAGCCAAACACAGGCATGGGCATGGACACAGGCTCAGAAGGTAATTGTTGTGCTGGGCTCAGCAGGGCTGTGTGGCTGCAGCTCTTCCACTGGAGCCTGCCCTTGCACGGCCTAACCGCAGCCAAAGCTGGAGGTGCCTCTTGAGGCCTTGACGCCTCTGGAGCTCATTCAGAGCCCCGGGGAAAGGGGACTCATGCACCAACGTCCCTCCCGCTGCAGCTGCTCTGGAGCTGGCCCTGAGTGCCCAGAGGCCCAAGGCACAGGAGCAGCCCCGAGCGGGAGCCCTGCCGCGAGCCCAAAGCCAGAGCCAGCCTTGGCTACCGACTGGGCAGGGGCTGCACTGGGTCCTGACAGGGCCTGACTCTGTGCCCTGGGGCTGGGGGAGCTGTCAAGGGGCAGGGAGGGCCAGGGCTGGCAGTGGCTGCTCAGGGATGGCTTTGGCCCGTGTCCCTCCAAGCAACCACTGCCCAAGCAGCTGCGCCGCCCCCGGGCTCTCCTCCCGGCCTGCTGGGCTTTGTTGGGTGGCACAGCCTGTGCCAAGGGGCGGCAAGGTGCCTGCAGGCCCCAGCTCTGGGGGAAAGGGAGAACGTCCTGCCCGCATCCACCGTGCTGCCAGCTCAGCAGTGCAGCACAGCACGGGCTGACGCTCCCCATTGCTCCCACAGGTGCAGCTGGAACCACAGCACATGTTCCTGATGCCCAGAAGGGCCTTGGAAGGGGTTTCTGTCAGGGAACAGGCTTCTGGCTAGGGTTACTGGCAGGCCTGCTTGTCTTGGAGCTGATCTTCATCTATTGCTCTGTCCAAATTTGGACTTGCTGGAAGAGAAAAGGGTGAGTGTTTAGTTCACCTTTCCCTCAAACAGCTTCTTTTGAAAGTCTGCTGTACATAGGAAACATTCCCAGTGAGGCTGCAGTGTAGGTGTGGCCAGTCCATGATTGTCCAAAGAACTCTACTGAAAGTTCTGCTGCTGCCCAGAGCTTTCATTGGCCTCCTCATTGCTGGGCCTTGTCCTGGGGGGCCCGCTGGGGCTGCAGCCAGTGTTGGCTCCCACTGAGACTGCCTGGCCAAGAGCAGCCCCAGGGGCACAGGGCAGAGGCAAAGCACGGTGGGGAGGAGAAAGAGCAGGGACGAGATTGCCCTTGAAAGGCAGAGACGCTCTGGGGGCCGCTCCTGCCCAGGGAGCCTGCCCAGAGCCGTGTCCTGCTGCCCGGGGCCGTGAGGGGCAGCTGTGCAGCTGGGCCAGGCTGTGCCAGCAGCTCCAGCCATGCTGGGGAGCCTTGCCCGCTCTGGGCCCTGCTGTGCAAGAGGGTCCCTGTGTGCCACTGGCACCTGGGGCCTCAGCCACCTCTTCTTTCCACAGTTCCACCTCTGGACAAGAGTTTTAAGACAGTGGCTGCACCTCACACCCAAACAGCAGGAGCAGCTCCTCCAGGAGTAAGAAGGTCCTGGGCAGCCCTGTCAAGAGTTTTGAGCTGAAGACTCCAGAACAGCAATCAACAATGAAATCTCCTATTCGCCTGGAGATCGCACTGCCACCTCCTCTCCCCATGTGTATCCCCAGGCTACTTGCATTTCTTTTTTGATCCTCCTCTGTCCTGTCCCGACTCCTTCTATAGACCCCAGCAGCAGCCCAGCACCCTCCAGCCCCTCCTGAGACCAACATGTCCCTTCCTCTGCCCTGAGCCCCCTGGGCCTGCCCTCTAAACAGCAATGAAGTTAACCCTGCTCTCTGCAAGGCTAGGTGATGGTCCTTTCTTTTGTTGCACTAAAGGGAAGGTTCCGTCACCCCAGTGTTTGGGTGGCAGCAGCAGCACAGCCCGGCCGGCAGCAGCACTGGCTGAGCTCCATGGCCAGGAGCAGCCGTGGATGCCCACGGTGTGGGCAGGCAGGAGCCAGGCAGGGGCTGCTGTGACCAGCGGCGGGGTCCTGAGGGCTGGGGGAGCCCAGGGGGCAGGCAGCAGCATGGGGCTCCTGAGAAAAAGCAACCCCATTTGCTTAATTTTTCACTTTTAAATATTAGAAATTTGTAGAAATATTTCAAAATCATTTTTCTGTAGAGAGACACCCCCAAATATTTCTTCCCAATTCCTATAGTAGTTTAAGATTTTTCTAAGTAGTTTTAGAATCCAAAAAATGACCTCATTTTGTCTTCACTTTGCATTTTTAGAAATATTTAGAAATATCTCTTGTATAGAGAAATCCCCGTATGTTTCATTACTTTTTCCACAACACATCTGTGTTTTTGAAACTAGTTTTAGAGGTCTGGAAAATATTTTCCCTCCATACAATAAAAATAAAATTGCATTTCAGTGGTAATCTTTATTCTAGGAAACCCCTTCACCCAGCCAGCCTGCTGCAGAGGCTCTATTCCCGCAGGAGCTTTGTACCTGGTCACAACCAACATACATAAAACCTTTTCCCAGATATTTCCTGGGATTTTTGACAAGCTCCCCTCTTAGTCTTCTCAGACAAACTTTGAGCACAGAGGGAATCTCTTCAAGTTGCCATCTTAGTTTGCTTCTGGTGGAACTCCCTCAGTTCTAGAGCAGGGCCTTCTCTCAGTTTCCTGCTGCCCCCGGGCTCTCCTCCCGGCCTGCTGGGCTTGGTTGGGTGGCACAGCCTGTGACGTTGCTCCCATGTGTGACTGAGTGCACAGCTTAAGCAGAACCTATCCATCCTCTCTGCAAAAACATTTATCACTGAAAGACACCAGGTTTCTGAAATAATTTGGGGAAAATCTTGGTCATGAAGCTTCCCCAACAAAGGTGGGCCTTTCCAGGTGATATCAGCACATCTTTCAGGGTGGGGAGGTGCCTTAGTGTGCAGAGAACTGTCTCCCAACCCACTGGGCCTGAGGGGCATTTACTCTACCACAATGCCAAGGTTTCGGCTGCAGCAGGAGGAGGGGCTGTGCTGAGTGAGAAGCTGAATCAGCAGCTTCAGAGTGCTCAGAAAGTCCTCACAAATAGGTCCCTGTCAGTGGGGATGTGATCATTCCTCTTGGGTTCAGGTGCAAACCGGGCATTTTGAATAATATTTGCAGCCTGTACTGGCTCCCTCAGGCCTTACACAGTCCAAGGCAGCAAAGGAAACTTGGAAAAAAGCATTATTTCCATAAAAGTTGTGTTGGGAAAGCAGGAGATAGCAAAGCACTGCTGAAAGCACACAGCGTATATGATGTAAATTATTCTTCGTTGATATACTGCAACATATTGTTCTAATGGTGGGAGGAAAAAGAAATAATGATCAGTTATCTCATTGATAATGTTCATTTTCTCTTCCAGTATTGCCAGCGGGCTGAGTTAATTTTTAAGCATGACAGTTGGGCTTTAATATCTCAGCTGTAGATTCCAGTCACAGCAGTCTAGTTTAATAATTGGGTTTCTTTCTCCCTCATTTTGACTACAGCATACTTATAGCAAATATCAAAATTCATCATAGCACAAAAACAACCCATTTGAAACCTCACCAAAAATGGCAGCACAATAGAGCTGAACTTAGCATTTAGTGGAGAATTCAGAACAGTTTCTTGGAAAACAAGGAACAGATTCTCTGATAATTCAAAAGCCACTATGTGAACGTGGACACTCAGTGAAAGCCAAGAGGGCTTCAGGTGAGCCAAGGCAGTGTTGAATAGGCTGCTGTCACTAAAAAAGCGCATTCAAACTTCAGAGGAAATTCCCTCTGAAAATGCAAATTCATATGTGGTTCTTTAGCTATAGGTAGTTTAGCCAAGCCATGGCAGTTTACCAGCACTGGCAGAAAACTGGTTTAACACTGCAACATCAAACTGTTCTGGAGACTTCACAGTCTGCCTTGGAATGGCTGTAGGAGTCAAGTGGACACAGCTTCTGCTGTGAGGATCTTAAAATCCTCCTTACTGCTCTTCCAGACTCTTTAAAGACAAGGTTTATCTTCCAGCATGAGCACAGGTCTGCATAAGCTCATTGACCCCAAAACCTATAGGCATCAAGGCACCCAGCAGAAATCCTGCACATTCCCACCATGCCAGAGAGAAATGGGGCTTATTCTAGGACTGACAAATAGGCAAAATTTTGAGGGGTGAAAGTGGAATGAAAGTAGAAAACTTGAGAAAAGCCTGGTGTTTATAGTTTTGGGAGAAAGGGCAGCAGGACTGTAAGCTGCGTGCTCACCATCTCCTCCTCCAGGTGCACACAGGGATGGAGCAGCCCCAGTGAGTGGTTTCAGGCATTGAAACCACTGTAGACTTGGAATCAATTCACAAGTGAAAATAAAGACAGAAGAATCACAGAATCCCAGACTGGTTTGGGCTGGAGGGACCTCAAAGCCCACCCAGTGCCACCCCTGCCATGGCAGGAACACCTCCCACTGTCCCAGGCTGCTCCAAGCCCCAGTGTCCAGCCTGGCCCTGGGCACTGCCAGGGATCCAGGGGCAGCCACAGCTGCTCTGGGCACCCTGTGTCAGCGCCTGCCCACCCTCACAGGGAGGAATTTCTTCTTAACATCCGACCAAGCACCTGGTTACACAGACACCAGGAACTGTCTCACTCTGCAGCAGGCTGCAGTCAATGTCTGCTGGAATGTGACACACAGAATCCACCACAGGTTCCTCCTGCACACATTGCCTGCACTCCTCTCAGGACACAGCTCTCAAAACCAGTCCCAGAGTGCTCCTGCTGCCCAGGAGGAGATGGGAAAGGGCTGAGCCCTGGCTACAGACTTGGCAAGAGCTCAGCAAGAGCCATCGGTGTCACCGCAGCCTGAGATACAGAACAGGGAGAGAATTTCTATTTGCCCTTTGAAGCTGAGAAGGGACCAGTTTGTGTCTGAACAGCATTCCTTCACGCCTCCCCATATTATCTAAAAGTAGGAGACTTAGCAATTAAGCAACCCTCAGATGAATAATTGAGGAAAGCTAAAGACTGGAAAGATACCAAAGGCTTCCCTCACAGGACTGCAGAGTGATGCATTGCTTTGCAACTGCAGATGAACCAGGCCACAACCAACCTCATCCTCTGGCCACTATCTAAGAGCCAGGAGGAAAAGACTGGAAGCAAGAAAACACCAGCTTACTACAAGTTTTGCCCTGAAACTCCATTGGCACAGGAGCCCCAGGCTTTCCTGCATGAAGCTTCGTGATTCCCCGATGCTGTTACAGCCACGCTCAGCTGCTGCACAGTCCATGCCTCGTTCACTTGAGCAGCCTGAGATTGGGAACACCAGAGAGTATTATCAGAGCACAGGGAATGCTGCTCTAATTGTTGGTTTGCAATGTTATGTGGATAAATGACCATCCAGGGAAAGAAACATGGTGTATGCACCGCTAATCTACTTAGAATTTGTTGTAAATTAATCATATTGAATATTAAAACTATTCCCTATTCTCATGTTAAAATAACTCCTCAGTATTTTCATCTGATCTTACCAAAAATGATGAAGGTGGACCTTGCTGTCCATCTCTCCCATTCTTACCTCTTGCACTGCCAGGAAAGTGCTAAATAGATGAATTGCCAGCTTCCTGCAGCAGAGAGCTGATCTTCTGGGCCCTGTGACACACAGATGAGGGAGTCAAACCACAGAGGTCTTTGGAGGCTAAAATCCTGTGTCTCTGTGGTGCTCACAGCAGCTGGTGCCAGGCAAGAGGTGAGCAGCTGCACAGGTGACCCGAGGGCTGTGGGGAGTTGGAAATCCCACATATTTTGTTCATGTGTCAAATCTGGGCTCTGTTTCCTGTGCTCACCCCATGAACTCCATAGGTGAACTCACTAAAAATGGCATCCCAGAGATCCCTGCAGACCAGCTAAGTGCAGATACCAGGTCAAAGACTGGACTCACTTACCTTGGAGATCTTTTCCAGCTTTTGTGATGCCTGACTCTATAAACTGAAGCTGGTGTTTTGCTCATACGGCATTTTTGTCATAGCTTCTGAATCAATCCCTTCAGAACATCAGCTGAACAAGTATTGCTCTCCAGGCAGCTTCTCACACAGTAGAGGGATGGGCAATAGAAAGCACACAATGTTTTTTACAAAGGTGTATTTGTTCTTTTCTAGGACAATTTTGGAATCAAGTGCTGTAGCACAAACATGTTTTTTCAGGTTTACAATAGTCTCCCACCTTTACTGGTTCTGTAAAGCAAATTGGGTGCTGAATACCACTCACACACAAATTAGTGGCCAGCTGGCCAAAGCTTCTCTTTCTTGTCCCCAGCCCAGCTTTAGCCATGACTCTGCACACTCAGAAATCACAGGGCAATGGAAGACTTGTCCTCTTAACAGCAGTAATGCAAGATGACTGCAGATGAAATTTTACATTCTAATTAATATTTGGTCCCCAGTGATGCTCATGAGTGTCCTGGCTGTTCAGAGGTGTCCCACCTCCCTCAAACACAACTGTACCAGCCAGGACATCTCATTTCATGGTCTGTGGCAGCAGAAATGCACTGCTACAAGGCTCTGAGGCCAGTGGGCCGCACTACAGAGCAGATAATCTCCAGCAGGGGTTGGAGGAAGAGTTCTGCTTTGAGCTCACCTGAAGATGATCAATAGCTGCACCCACCAAATTTGTTTTGTTGTTGCCCATCAGAACTAAGGAGAAGAATTTCTCAGGAGCTCCTGCCAGCCATTGCCGTGAGCTATTTGAACTCATGTCCTTGTCCCTTTCCCAGGTCTGCTGTGTGAGGAGCCACCTCCACAGTGCTGTCAGACACCCTGGGGCCACCAGCCCCTCGCTGGAAGGGTTCCAGCCAGGTACTGCCAGCTCTGCGTGTGCTGGGGATGTCACCTCCTGCACACATACCTTGTAAACGCCCTCTAAACCCCCGGCACTGGAGTGGTGCAGGTGCATTACTGTCAAGTTATGTCACTGCTTCCATAATGAAATTATTTCAGTGGGTTGTAAGTCAGCTCTAAAACTCTCTTTGGGCTAAAACTTGGCATGTGCACATATGCAAACACACTCACACAGCCTGATTTCTGGGAAGGGAAGAGACTGTGCATTACTCCTGAATTCTGCACAGGGGCAGAGGGTATTCTCACGGGGAGAAGCTGCAGAGCACTCGCGAGGCCAGTGGGGGAAGGCAGAGACTGCTGGAAATGGGACGGCCACAAACCCACCCATCACTGCCATTGCAGCCTCCTTTCCATCCCCCAGCTCCGGGAAAGGGGGACGGCATCTTGTCTGCTCTTGGGGATGGTGAGCGGAGGGTTACATGTTTTCCCAGCTCTGTCTGAAACTCGGAGGGTACAGGGACACTTCAGAGTCCCCCTGCATAGGCTGCTTCAAAGGAGGAGTCCTTGGAAGCTCACCGGCACTAAACCCATCCTTTAAACAAGCTTTGCTTTGCAAGAGTTTGGATGCTCCTTGACTGTTACTGCAAACTGCAGAGGGAAAACATGTTTGCAGTGCCAGGACTGTCCTGGGATGTTGTGTTGTTTCTGTAGAAGTTGGACTTTTCTGTTCCCTCTATCATGTAATTGTTCTCTGCTGGTTATCTTCTCCTTCCCTTGTGCTGCCAGTTATCCCAAGTCCTTCCCAGTTGCCTTGGAGACTAATGTATCCTTTCTCAAATTCCTCCCCGGTGCCCTGTCCGTCACTCGGCGCTCGCACCCTTCTCTCCAGAAACTTCCAGCCAGAGCGTTGAGTGATTGGTTCAGGGACCAGGGCCCCACCCTCAAGTTATCCCCATTGGGGTTCTCCCTAAGTCAATCTTTTGTATCCCGCTCCCCTCTAAAACTCTATTCGCCAGAGGGTCGACTCCTCCCCTGTCTGTCTCCCTCCTTAGAAGCTGTTGCAAGCGTCTCCCCCCTTCCCTGTCCGGCTGTCGGTTCCCCTGGGACCCATTGAACCTGGATTCCCCACAGCTGGAGAGCGCTCTCTTTTTCCTGCTGGCTGCAGCCATAAGCCGTGCCACGTCCCACCGCAGGGTGTGGCTGCTGTCACAGCACAGGGCGTTTGCCTCAGGCGCTGTCCGGAGCCACAGAGATCGGGACAGTGCTGCCCTGCTGCTAGCGGTGCTGGATAGCTGGCCGGGCCGTCCGAGAAGGACAATCCTTGCCCAGCCTGACCGCTTCACTGGGACATGGCTGCTGTTAAAGAGTGTAAATCCCACTGCTCACAGAGGTCCCTCCTGCAGGGCCCTGCGAGCTTGGCACTATCACAGGAAGAAGAAATCTGCCCCTGGAAGCTGCATCCAACAGTGCCTGCACAGTTAGTGGTAGGAGGGGAGAGATTTTTAAGAAGCATAAAGGGGAGCATAGAGAAAAAGGGAGCCTCCTGCTGTCTCTTGAAATCTCCCCCAGCCTGAACAAGCTCTCTTTGGGGCTAGAGACTCCCAGAAGCAGAATGGGACAGTGCCTGCTGTAAACACAGCATCCTTCTGATGTCTGCAGCTGCAGGTGTTTGTACGCTTGACCTTTTGTGATAAACACTAAGGACATTTCCTTCATACTTACTTTGCAAGACTTCTAGGAAACACACCAAACTCCAGGCAGTCATTTGCTGTGATGTTTTGTTCCCTGAATAACACAAAACTCCACCTTTATGCCAGTGTTCCTCTGGTTTGCTGGGTCAAAATCCACATCTGGCCTGAGGGAGATGAGTCATTTGCCCGGGTGCTTCCACTCCTGCCCTGAGATGGTCCACATATAGAAAGAAGAGATATAGGGAAAGAACTATAACAACGTATTATCATGTAATCAGGTGGTAAAAAAGGGGAGTGTAATTGAAAGTAAGGGTATATTTCTTTAATTTCATGCAACTATATTTAGTGGTATCAGTGGTTTGAGCATTGCTGCACGTCCTCCCAACTAGAAATTATCTGGTTCCACCTAGTGGACTCAGGAGAATGTAACAGCTCCATCTTTTCAGGGAGGAGGCAGCACTAGGACCACAGTGATTGTTTCACACAGTAGACCTGAGCACACAGTTTGCTCCAGCTCGGAGCATGGGCTGATCCCAGCCTAAGAACTCCTGAAGGCTAAATTATTAGAAATAGCATTACCACAGGATCTATGATGGCTATCATGAGATAATCATCACACATCTGGATTTTTAAGACACAGAGCGTTGTCTGGTGCTTTCCAGTCCCTGGTGACATGACCTAATAGCAACACGTGCCTGGAGCTGCACTAGTGCAGCACTCTGTGCTGGGGGAAGGAGGCACTGCTGGCCTGGGAGAGCACACAATTGGCAGCCCATGGCTGTGATTTACACAAAGCTGTTTGTGTCTTGTAAATAGATTCCTTTTCCTTCAGTGGTAGGGAGCCAGGAGATGCGTTGGTCAGCAGCAGAACAGAGAACATCTTGGTACAGAGCCAGGAGCAGGGGAAGGACAAGCCTTCCAGCACAGGGTACTCACATGGCTTTTGAAATGAAGAGCTGCAGCAAATATGGAAGGGTAAATAAGGCCAGGAATCTTTTGCTGTATGAATGAACTCCCTGCTATTTATGATGCAGAGTTTCCAGGAATGTTGCTTTGGAGCTGGGCTCCT
This sequence comes from Zonotrichia albicollis, assembly GCF_047830755.1. Taxonomy (NCBI): domain Eukaryota; kingdom Metazoa; phylum Chordata; class Aves; order Passeriformes; family Passerellidae; genus Zonotrichia; species Zonotrichia albicollis. The sequence continues at coordinate 826,061 of NC_133827.1, read as the reverse complement.
GCTGGGCAAATGATTCTTCCCAAACTGAGGTGGGTGCCATGTTATCATTCCCTGGCTCTTCCTGTCCCTATCTGGCTGCTCCTCAATGCCCTGGCTTCAGCCCAATCTTATGCCTTCTGAGCAGCAAGATTTAAATGGTCCTTATCATTCAAATGACTTGACTTCAAATTGAAATGGTTTGATAATTTTAACAACTGATTAAATCAGCTCCCTCTGATCTAATGCTGTTGGTGTCTGGGAACAGTGCAGCCAGGACTGAGATGCTCAGTACAGGCTGCAAAACCTGCTGGAAAAGCACAACAGTATTTAGGTTGTTTATGACACTCCCCTGCCATTTCCTCATGCTGTTCCTGCACCTGTACTGGGTGGGCGAGGCTGTGCATGGCCTTTGAGCAGAGATGAACTTTTGGGGTCAGCTGCCTAATGGTCAGGAGGGGCCAAACTGTTTGGGTCACTGGTGTCCTCTGCCTGCCCTGCAATTCATAGCCACCATTTCTCTCACCTCTTATTTCTTCTCCCTGGTACCTCTGCCACTACTTCAGCTTCTCAAACCTTTTTTTCTGTTTTTCCTCCCCTCTGGAAGTTGCCGGATCTTCTCTTCTCTTCCCAAGGAAGTGATGTGAGCTCATTTTCCTTCTCCAGTCTTCACACCTGGTTTGTTCCTTCCATGTGCTGGAAGATGCATTGGCACATGGATGTGGAGAAAACATCAGAGAGTGAACCAAGTCATTTACACCAAGACAGATTAGATTATGTTATCACTGGGTTGTTTAGAATCATGGAATCAGAGAATCCTTAAAGTTGGGAAAGACCTTCGCAATAATCAATTCCAACCATCAAGCACCACCATCACTATGTTCACCACTAAACCACCTACCACTAAACCACATACCACATACATCAACATGTCTTCTGAGGGATGGTGATTCTACCAGTGCCCTGGGCAACCTGTTCCAATGCTTTACAACCTTTTCCAAGAAGAAATGTTCCCTAATTTCCAATCTAAACCTCTCCTGGTGCAAGTTGAGACCTTTTCCTTTTGTCCTGTCCCTGTTCCCATGGGAGCAGAGCCCCACCTGGCTCCACCCTCCTGTCAGGGACTTGTGGAGAGCCACGAGGTTCCCCCTGAGCCTCCTTTTCTCCAGGCTGAAACCTGGAGAAACTCCAACCCACAGTTTCAGTTGATTCAGAGGAACCAACAGATCTGTGTTAGGTACTGTTAAATGATGCTGCCTGTTCTTAGTAGTAAAAACCAGAAAACAAATGAGATATGCCCAGCAGCTCAGTGTGGTGAGTTGTGCTAGGAAAGAGCGCACTCCAGACTCCAATGGCACAAGCATCAGCACCAGATTCTGCCTGGGATAACCTCTGTGAATTCCTCCCTCAACTTATGCAGCTGAAATAATAACTGATCCACATGAACCAAATCTTCACAGTGGGTACGTTTCTTCCTTACTGTTTCCAAACAAAAATAAAACATAAACAGTGAGAAAATATCTCATCTCTACTAATGAGTGGCAGCATGAGAACTCAGCAATATGTTAAAAGAAAATCTCCCTGGTACACTGAATGACACTTTTCCTGGAGTGAAGCAAGAACCCTTGTGATTGAAAAACTCCCTTTCCAGACTCAGACATTTTTTTTCGTACAGTATTTAAAAAAAAAAGTATAATGTTGCAAAACTCAGCCTCTGAAATCAAGCTCCACTTGGCCTGAATTTTTTCAATTTGGAGTGTGTGTATACACAATATTGCTAACATATCCCTGCAGTAGATGTGCAGTGTGCTGCACTGCAGTGCCCAGCTGCTGGCTCTGTCACCCCAGAAACTGCTGCTCCATCCCCACGGGATGCAGGCCCCCATGGGCAGGGCAGGGGCGTGGGGGCTGCTCCCCTGCATGGCCTGCCATGGACCCCTTCCCACTGTTCCGGTCACGGCGTGTCCAGATGTGCAGTCAGAGCCCTCGGCTGCTGAGCCCCAGGACAAGGCTGAGGGAATGCACCCACCATTCCCTTTGAGCAGTTCTGTCACCATGTGCTTCAGGATGTATTTTGGCTCATGGGTTTTGTGGTGTCCTGTGGCTTTGTTTTTTCCGCTCAGAGAACCTTAACAGAAAGTTGTTCTGTTGCCATTTGTCTCGGTGCAGGGAAGACTCGAGACCCTCAATATGAGTGTTCAGCTAGCTCCGTTTATTGAAGAGAACATCAGACACTTATACAGCAAATAATAAGCTTATGAATATTCTTTAAGCCAAGCGATCTATTGGTTAAACTGTATCATCAACTCTTCCTCATTCCTTTGGGCCTGCATTGCTTATTTCCCACGTCTCTCTGTCTACTTGTTATCATACCCAGCTAGGCCCAAGGACACGTTATCTTGCAGGTGCAAGACTTGGAATTAGCCACAGCCTTGTACTTTTCCAGTCTCTAGTCAGCTAAAATCCCAACATTTTCCCCGTTTTCTTTTGGAACATGCAAAGTTCTGTGGGCAAACTGCGTCACACTCTTTGCAATACAAGAATAGGCAATTCTAATAACTATTACATTACAAGCAGTATTCTCAGCTAGCAAGGTTTCTCTCTTACAAGGGATCTAAGCCAGGGAGACAAACCAAAAAGGCTATCACTATTTATAGGATATGCTAAATGACGGATACAAAAAGGATTCTATGCTGCTACAAGGCTCAAACAAAACTCAGGTGTGCCAATACAACCTACAAAAATAAGCTAAAGGAGCAACATGTGCACAGGTTTCATCTGTGTGGATTGTCTGGTAAGTTTGCTTCCCATTCTCACAGCAGATATACTTCAAATAGGAATGGCTCTACTCACAAATGCTTCTGATTGTCCCTTTTAACTAGAGTTTCTCTGATGTTCACGACAACACCTTGCACACAAGTCATAAAATAAACACCTAGCATAAAAGCATAAATCTGTCTAACATCACTTAAAATTAATAGCACTTAGACTTAAAATACTTAAAATATTTAAACTTAACAGAACTTAACATCACTTAAACTTATCTTTACTTAAACTTAACAGAACTTTAACTTAGCAAAACTTAAGTTTACCAGAACCTAAACATGACAGATTTTCAAATCAACAGAATTTACGTGTAAAATCACTTAAATTCAACAGAACTTAACTTTAACAGAACTCAACCAACCTTAAATTCTATATAACTTAAACCTAATATAATTTAAATGTAACAGAATCTAACTTCACCTAAACTTAATAACACTTAAACTTAACAGAAATAAAACTGAACAGCACTTAAACCTAAGAGGACATAAACTTAACAAAAATTAACCTTAGCAGTATTTAACATTTAATGGCACTTACTACATAATTTAACTTAAACTACTTAGCAATGAATATAATTTATTATAGAAATAGAATAGAATATAAAATTTACTATAACTTACTTACAGGTTTAACTCTAAAATACTAAACTAAAACAACTTTCTTAGTGTTTTTGCTACAGTATTTTTACACTTGAATGCACCTAAACATAAGGAGTTTGTTCAAGGTATACCTGTGGAAAAATTCTTTTGAATTCAGTGCTTGCTTTTACATCTACCACATCCAAGCAAGGCCCAAAGAATAGAAAAAACCATATTCATTACATCTTACTTACAGAATCGCTTTAACACATCTTTAACATTTTTAAATTTTTCAAAATACAATTTCAGAGTTTGATGTTCCACCGACTGAGTTATCTGGGCTTCTGATGTTAAAGTCTATGTTAATACAGGTGATTTTAAGACAGCATAATGGGTTGTAAGCTAAACCGGCCAAAATTTATCTCAATGTATTCGCCACACTGATTTCTCTTTCACAGTCTCTACCAGGAAGAACAAAAAGTCTTATTAACTTAGGTGAGGAGCATCCTTCTAGTAATGCTCTTTGGTGTTGCTTATTTATTATCACTGGTCTCTTAATTGCAGTAGGGATATTTTCTTTTGTTGACAAGAGTCTCATTCATTACGGCTATTCGGTCTAAAACTGAAGCTTTTCCCGGCCACGGGGCGGAGGTGGGAAAGCAGTTGCGCGTGGAAGGCCCTGGGATCGGGCCGCTGCTGCTCGTGTCGCTGTGGTGCGGTGGGTTAACGGAGCTGCTGCTGGACGCAGCGCAGCATTTCGGCAGCACTAGTCGCGGCCCCGCGGCGCGGGCCCCCCCACCACACTGCGCCCTCGATGCGCCGTCACTGCCGCCACTTCAGGCTGCCAGCAGGGCACGATGGGCCCTGCCACAGGCTGCCTGCCCGCCACTGAGTTCCACGCACCCAGCCTGGCCGGTGCGCACCGCACCGCACTGCGGGCACGGCACCGCCCGCCTCGCTCGGGCTCCGTGGCTGCTCGTATTGTTGCTCACCAAGCGCCGGCCGGCCGTACTGAGTTTTGTGCGCCGGAGACACTGTCCATGGCGATGCCGGCTGAGCCACGCAGCTATGCTTGGAGTCTGTTAAGGTGCAGTTTGTTTAGGTTGCTAAGTCGAAACTAAGGCCCCTGCCGGCCGCGGGGCGGAGGGAGAAGCGCTCGCGCTGGAAAAGAGCTCTGGTCTTGTGCTGCTTGTGTCGGAGCGGGCGGCCCCACTGTGCTGGGCTTCTTGTTTCGCGAGACGCGCTGTAGGCTGAATCTTTGCGTGTGCCGGACCCAGCGCTGCATCCGCGGCAGCGCGGGTCGCTCCCCCTGCCGCGGGGCTCCGCTCCCCCGTGGCTGCCTCCGCTACTGCCACTGCAGCGCAGCATCTCAGGCGAGCCGCCTGCTGTGGCTGCTCCCCATGGCGCAGCGCCCATGCCGAGTTCAGAGTGGCTCAGCCCCACAGGCGCTCCGAGCCGCGGCTGCTGCCGCCATCGCAGCTGGGTTGCTGGCCCACTGTGCGTATACTTGCCGTGCCAGAACCACAACACACATTTTTGCAAGTCTATATGCAGCAATCTCGGGAATTCTCTTCCCAAGTCGACAGCCTATAGTCCCCGCTTTTCTAAAAAGCATTTGAAAGGAATTATATGATGCTTTCCCTGTATTACCTTTTAACTTATCATTCATTCAGTGCACTGCAGCCTTTCCAGGACGTCCGCGGCATTCAGTCAGCTGGACTCTCCTGTGAGGTCACCAGGGCACCGAAGCCTGCCCTTTCGCCTTTTTCCAGGACTCCCCTATAGGGTGGCCTGAAGGCAGGGCCCACTTTTTGTGCCTCCCAGGCTGCGTCGGGACTGACGCCCAAATACTGCACCGACCGTGGCTCACAGGCCCAAATCTTCTGTAAAGTCCGTAGGGTCTGTAGGGCCTGTAGAGTCCGTAGGGTCGCTTTTGTTGCAGAATGGCTCTCAAGTTCAAACTTCCTTTAGGTCCCTGTTCGGGCAGCCATTTGTTGCAGAATGAGGCCTTTGTCAGGGATGAGCCATTTGTCAGTGAGGGGAGACTCGGACACTCAATATGAGTCATCAGCAAGTTCTGTTTATTGAAGAGAGCATCAGAAACTTATACAGCAAGCAATAAGCTTATGAATATTCTGTAAGCCAAACGATCTATTGGTTAAACTGTACCATCAACTCTTCCTCTTTCTTTTGGGCCTAAATTCCCTATTTCTCACGTCTCTCTGTCTACATGTTATCATACCCAGCTAGGCCCAAGGACAAGCTATCTTGCAGGTGCAGGACTTGGAATTAGCCACGGCCTTGTACTTTTCCAGTCTCTAGTCAGCTAAATTCCCCACAGGTTGTGACATCACTGGGTGGCTATGTAAAATCACAGAGCAGGCTGTGACATCACAGAAAAGGCTGTGACATCACATGGTGACCTTGTGACATCACAAGGTCTTTTGTGATATCACAGTGCACCCACATGACATTCCAGGGTGACATCCCAGAGTTGGCTCTGTGACATCACAAGGGTGCTGTGTGATGTCCCGGATTGGGCTCTGACATCACAGGGACTTTGTGACATCACAGGGAAGCTGTGTGATATCAGAAGGGCTGTGTGACATCACAGGGCTGTGTGAGGTCGCTGGGTTGGTCACTCTGCCCCAGCCCCCCTCACAGCTCCCCCCAGAGCAGTCCAACCCTGCTCGTGCACAGCAGGGTCCCCTGTCCCCCCGGGTCCCCCCGTCCCCGGCCCCACAGCCTCCCCCAGAGGATGTTCCACGAGATCGACCCCAGAGCCTGACATGGGGACGGGGGGCCGGGGCCCTGGGGGTGGCACAGGGGGACAGGGACCTCAAGCAGTGTCTCTGTTTCCCCCAGGGCCAGAGCCTGGGCCAGGGCTCCTTCACTCTGTTATGAACGAGGGCTTGAGAGCGCTGAAAAAATCCCCAGCAAGGGATCAGCAAAAACCAGATTTATTATTAAGGGACAGCTGCACAAAGTTCTTTGGCAAGAAGCACTTGGCTCCTGACTGGACACTTCAGGCATGCCAAAGAAACAAAGTGTCATGGTTTGAGCCTGGCACAGAGCCAGTGCCCCCCCATGAAAATGCCCTCACCCTGGTGTCTGCTGTGAGATGTGACCAGGAATAAGCAAAACAGGCTTTGGCTTAAACATAAAGAACACTTTATTACCTAAACTACAGGGAAATAGGGAAAAACCATAAGGAAAAGAAAAAAAAATTGAAGACCTTACAAAAACCACTTTCCTCCTCCCCACTACCTGACTTTCCCAATCCGATACATTCTCCCGGAACACCCAACTGCCCAGCCTTGGCACCACACTTTAGTATACTCAAACTGCAGTTCATGAAGAGGAAAGGAGTCCTTCTTGTTCCATAGGCTTCCCCTGGAAACACACTGAAACCTCGTGTGCTTCCCTGTCACTTCGGCACCGCCTGGGAAAAAAAAAGTCCTTTTGCCGCTTGTGACATCTTCCTTCCATGCCCAGTGCTCTCACCACTGACGCATGGACCAGAGCTGCTTTTAGGGTTGTCTTTCAAGGATGCCTTGTCTCACTCCAAAAAGGCACAGTCTCTGCTTTGGGACATCTGTCCCCCCCATATTTTTCCAACCCCCTGGGGCCGGGGGGTCCTCACGATGAACCCTCCTGGTTCTGAGCCACTGCTTCCCCCTAAGTGCAGTCTGTGTCACAGGAACAACTGAGTCCATGGCCACAAGAAAAGTCCAGCCAAAAGGCCACTCCAAATCATCTCTCCCCATTCAATCATCTCCACGTTCTTTGGGCCAGGTCCTTGTCTCATCTCATCTCTTATCTCCCTTCTTATTCAGCTTCGAGGAGGATTAGCATTTTTGCAAGGCCCCAATCATGAAAGAAAGGGGTTAAAACTTTCAGTCTGCGGCACTCCCACACACGCTGCCCACACGCTGCCGCTCCGGCCGGGCACTCTTCCCCCCCCTTCACTCTCTGTAACACTCTTAAAGGTACAAAACTTATTATTATTCAACATAAACAGAATGAGACGATTGGGGATAAAAGCATCATGTCTACTAACTGCTTTAGCAACAACAGACACACAATTAATAGGGCTTTTTTCCACATTTTCCAGCCACGCGTTGGGCGCCAATTCATGTATTTGTCCAGGTTTAGAGCAAGTTTGGGGAAGAATCCCCCCAAAGGAGCTCCGGTGGGAAAAGCAGATCCAATCCGCCCCTCCCCCCTCAACTGGTCCGGGAGGAAAGAAAAATACCTCCTTGGAGAAAGGTGGAAAAAAACCCCCTGTTTATTAAACAATAAGACCAAAACAGTATCAAAACAATGAGACCCCTTGCCACTCTAAAAGAGATGACACACTGAGAAAACCCCGGGTTCAAGCAGCAGCTCACTCAGTCTCTGATCAGTCTCTCAGTGCTGGAATTGTCGCAGGCCAGGGCCGGCCCGGTGGGCCACAGCTGCAGCTGCCGGTGCTCTCCTGGGTGTTCAGTCCAGAGCAGTTCCAAGAGGTCCAAAGAAAAGGGAAAAAAAAAAACAGTCCAGGGAACTTCTTTGCCTCAGCTAGCTAACACTAACTAAAAAGCAAAAGAAGAGCTCTCTGTCCCGCTGTCTGTCTGCAGACAACACAGTCAGGAGCAGGAATGTGGAGGAGTGAGTGCAGTGTCTGAAAACAAACTGCGCGCTTCTTCTCTCTCCCTCCTGGGGGGGGGGGGATGGCTGCCCGAGGGCTGACTCCCTGGGATCTTCCACCCTTCCATCCTCGAAGGCCTCCTCACCTCCCATCTCTGTCCAGGCCCAGGGCCTACCACGTGGCTGCCCCTCCCCCGCCCAGCAGCAGCGGCTGGGCTGGACGGGGGGGGGAGATCTGACCTCTTCGCTGCGACGTCCCAAGAGAGCCTCCCAGGGCCAGAGCTCTGCTTTTTAACCCCTGTGTATTCTCGGAGGTGTGTCCAAACCCCACTGGCTACACCAGCTGCCAGTCTCAAACTCAAAACCTTCATTGGTTTGACCACAGCTTCCCAGAATTCCCACTTCTTCCTGGTCAAACCACCACACAAAGCAACAACAAAACCAAAGAAAATCCAGGCAATCAAACCATGAATGATTTCTGAATGAACTGAGAACTGTCCCTGTGTGTCTGACACAAGGACAGTGAGGGCAAAGATAAAAGGAATACGGCCTAAAAGCTTAACAGAGCTCAAACTTAACAGGACTTCACTGATACCTTTACCCTTACTGATGCCTTTAACTTCACAATTTAGTAAAAGAATAGCACTTAGTATTTGACCTAACTTATAACACATGACTCACCAATTTAATAGAGGAGTAACACTTAACAATATTTAACTTAGCTAATAACTTAAGCTTAACAGCTTAGCAAAAGAACTACTCTTAGCAGCATTTAACTGAACTTAGACCTCCTGACTTACCCTTACTTACTGCTATCTGGATATCTGAGTGACTCAGTTATCCAAGGCACTCTAACCCCTCAGAGAGCAGCATTTCTGGCACATTTCCCCAGCACAGGCACTCCTGTGTGCACACAGACACAAAGAGTCAGTGCAAGGCACCTGTGAGCAATTCCCCTGAGGGCAGGGAATGCTCCCTGTGGATCCTTTGGCATCTCCCCAGCAAAGGGCAAAGGGTTGAGCCTGGAGGAGTGGGGGGATTGGCCCAGGCTCCGTCGTTGTTGGGGATCCCTGAGTGCAGCAAACGGGAGAGTTCCCGGCTGGGAGAGGCCCCACTCAGAGGGAGTCGCTGGCCCAGGAGAGCTCCAAGGGCTCCTTTTGGAGTGCTGTTTGCAGGGCCCCAAGAGAGGGGCTTCAGTCCCAGCAATGGTTCATCCTGGCCGCACTTGGCATCAGCAGTTTTCTTTGGCAGTGTGAGAACAGGGATGTTGTGCCACTGAGGGAACAAAAACAGTTCCCAGGGCTGCTCCTACAGAAAGCAAGAGCTGGTTGGGCAGCAGCAGTGGCTGGAGCAGACAGTGTTTGTGATGAGCTGCAGAGGAGCTGAGCCCAGGGGCTGTTGGCCAAGGCTGAGGCCCAAGGAGCATTTCTCAGCTGGCAGGGCAGCCTGAGAAGGGGAGGGGGGAATGCAGCAGCACAGGGCCCATGGAACCAAGGGACCATTGTGATACTGTGGGGCCCTGTGAGACCAAGGGACCACAGTGACACTACGGGATCTGTGAGACCAAGGGACCATTGTGACACTGTGGGGCCTCATGGAATCATGGAGAGCACTGTGACATTGCTGGGCCTCATGGAACTAAGGGAAACGTACTGACGCTGGTTGGCTCCATGGAATGTAGGGTTCATTGTGACACTGAGAGGCTCAATCAAACCAAGGGTCCATTGTGACATTGCGGGCCTCGTGGAACTGTTTAGACTGTTATGGCACTTTGGGGTGTAATGGAACCAAGGGGCCATTGTGACACGTTGAGACCCCATGGAGCCAAAGGTTCATTGTGACATTGCAAGGTGTCATGGAACTGTGGAGACACCATCAGGACACTTCACAGCCTCATGGAACCAACAGGCCATTGTGACACTGAGGGGCACCATGGAACCACTCAGACCATTGTGACACTGGGGGTTCCCACAGTATCAAGAGGACCGTGGTGATACTGTGGTGCCTGATGAAACGCAGAGGCCTTTGTGACACTGCAGGGCTGCATGGAACCAAAGGTTCAGGTTTGTCGGGTTTTCTTGGCTGTTTGAGGGGCCTGGAAAGGCCCGAAGTGGCCTTGGGACAGCCCGCGTATCGAAGGACGAGAAGAGGCTTCAGTTCTTCTTTCGGTTTTTATGTTTATTAATTGTTTATCTAAAAGATGTCCTTTCAGCCCGACAGAGATCTGCTCAGCAGTCAGCCATGAGCACACTGTGCCGTCCTCCGGACAGCCACGTATCTTTATACCCATTGTTACGTGTACAATATTTATCATTTTTCCCCAATACCATTTATTTTATTGCTGGGTGCACTTTTAGTAATAACCAATCCAAAAATGCCACCATCACCAAAGAAGATGGAGGAGAAGAAGAAGAAGAAGAAGGACAGGACACACCCCAATTCCTCCATCTTACTTCTCTAAACCCCCCTGTACATAAATCCTAACCCCTGTGTCTCACCCTCTAATTAACTAATCCCTTCACCATTCACCCCAGTGAAATCCTCCTATCCTCATACAGGTGTCGTCTCCTGTGTAGGATCAAAGTCCAGCCACCAGACACTTCTGGCAACATTCCAGGACTCCCGAGCCCCCCAAGGGTGGTCTCGGTGACTCGGCACCTCAGGACTGAGATCCTGAGATCCGACACAGGTTGACACAGAGAGGGCTCCAGTCATCAATGGTCCATTGTGACACTGTGGAGCCACAGGAGAGCATTGTGACACTGCAAATCCCCAGGGTCCAAAGGTCCATTGTGACATTGTAAGGCTCATGGAATAGAGGAGACACGTGCCATCGTGGGGCCTATGGAAACATGGAGACCATTGTGACACTGCAAGGCCTCATCGAGTTGTTGGGACCATAGTGACTCTTGGGGCCTTCCGGAACGTAGGGGCCACTGTGACACTCTGAGACCCCATCGAACCAAGGGTCCATTGTGACACTGCAGGTCTTCTTGTAATCAATGGGCTATTTGACACCATGTGGCCCCATAAAACCAAGGCAACACAGAACAGCTCTGGCTTGTTTGGCCTCCCATGGACTGCCTGGCAGGTCCAGCTGACCTTGCCCATGTTCAGGGTCTCTTCTCATCTGCTATTGAAACACCACAGCTCTGTGCTTTCCTTCCCAATGGAAAATAACTGTTCTTCTCCTCCAGGCACCCATGGCCTGAATTGGGATTTCACCTCCAAATTTCTTTATATCCAGGGATTGTTCCCATAGGAATATTGCCAGGACAAGTCTGTCTTGCAGTGGTTTCACAAGGGTCACTTTCCATCTGTCCCCAAAACATTGGGGAAGGCTCCGTACTTTCCTTCCTGTGGGAAAGAACTGTCCTGCTTCTCCAGATAGCCATTGCTGAGATTCAGTTCCACTTACAAAATTCCTTAACTCCAAAGACTACTTCCAGACAAAATCTGCCATTCCCAAAAAGTCAGGCTAGCCTTGGACTAGTGAGGTTCTCCAAACACTGGGGTTCTGTGCTTTCCTTCCCATGGAAAAGAACTGTCCTACTTGGTCAGATACCCATGGCCAGAATTGGGATTTCCATCTTCCAACATTCCCTATTGTGACAGACTGGAGGAGATTCTTGGCTTGAAACATTTTGTGTGTGGCGGAGGAAGGGGCAGGTCCAGCCTTGCCCTGCCCTGGAACCCCAGCCCTGCCCTGTCCTGGAAACCCAATCCCCCCAGAGCCTCTATCCCAGCCCAGCAGTGGCTGCCAGTCCCTGGCACAGCACAGGCAATGCTCCACAGCCACCTCTGCAGCCCCAGCCCAGCTCCTGAGGGACCAAATGAGCCCAAGTCCCACCTGGGGGAAGAGCCCAGCAAGATCAAGGGGTACTGAAGGCTGACCACAAGACAAGCCCACATCCTGACCCTTCCTCCTCTTGGAATTTCCATCTGAACAGTGCTGGAATCCAGGAGTTGGTAGCTGTGTGTGTGACTCTCTGTATCTTTTGTCTTTCTGTGTCTTCTTCTTCTGTTTCTGTGCTCCTGCAAATTTTTATTAACACTACATTGAACATGCTGAGAGTTTGTGAAGTTGAATGGGCCATGTCAATGCTTTGAGAAGTGTTTTTGTTGATTGAATGTCTGTTTTATTTTGACATGAGAAGAATTTTAAAAAGTAATATAAAACTTTTTGTGTAGCTGACAATCTGTTAAACTACTAAGATATGGAACATGCCTCTGTGAAACACAAACGTTAAAGATGAAAAAACCCAGGAACCTCCTCTTTCTTTTTCAGTCAACAAATAAGTAGCGGCCCCCAGCTCCAGCCCCCATTTCATCCAAACCAAACCAAACCAAACCAAACCAAACCAAACCAAACCAAACCAAACCAAACCAAACCAAGCAACCCTGCCCTGCGCCGAGCCCGTTCCCCTCTCCCCAGGCTGCCCCCCTCCATCGGCCCCATTCTAACCAAACCAAACCCCAACAAATACCAAACAGGAAAACAAAAAAAGGTACAAAACCCCAACCAGAACAAAGCCAGCCACAGCTATTAAAATCATATCATCAAGTCGTTGTCCTCCCCCTCCGAACACAACTCAAACCAAAACTGCCTACAACCTATAACCAAAAAAAAAAAAACCCCTACAACTAAAATTAACAAAACAAAAACCCAAAACCCAACCATAAAACCAATTCTAAGACAGCCCAAAAGCAACTCCCACTACAAGTTACTGGCAGGTCAGGTGTTAATCCTTTTAATACATCAATCCTCCATTGAGTAAAAGAAAAAAACAAAATGCAAACACATTAAAAAAAACCCATCAAAGTCAGTAAAAAATAAACGCAATCCCAAATTAAAAAGAAGAAAAAATACCTTATCCTTAAATCTTAAATCCTCCTATAAACTATAAAAAAACCCTTCTTTTATAGCACATAAAATTATAAAAAAAATCAAATTAATATTAAACAAATACCTGCAAACTAAAATAAAGAAATGTTAACCTTACTGTAATTTCATAAGAAGTTTAAAAAGGAAAAGAAAAAAACCATCATCCAATACCTCCAAGAGAAAAAACTCTATTCCAGAAGATAAAAATAATTTTAAAAGTAAATAATAAAAACTTTTACCTTTCAACAATTCATCTTTAAAACAATACCTTATAAGTCAGCATGACCCATCAACAACCTGTAAAAAGGCCTGTAGCAATAAAAACAACTTCACAATATCTAAGTTTCCCAGACAATTGTATTCATTCAGCTGGAGCCGCTGGTGCCTCTGAGTTGTGCTGCCCCAGCCCCAGGGACGCTCTCCTTGTCCGCCCATTCCCCCACGGTCTCTGGGCAGGGATGGCCTCAGTGGGGGCTGCTGACATCCTCAGCACCTTGGAGGCTGCTGCTCCAGAGGCTTGTTCAGCCTTCAGCTCTTCAGTGCAGGAATTCAGTGTCCCACGGCTCATTAACATTCAGAACACCTTAACAAGCCAAGCCCCTGGGAATAATTTGATTCTAATTTTCAAATCTTTTGTGGTTAATTAGATGAATTCCAGTAGTGCATTCAAACTAAATAGATTCTATTTAAAAAGACAGTGAGAAAAGATTTCTTAGCACAAGTTTAGGGGTTTTTCCCTGTCAATTTATTGATATGTGCAGTCTCCAGCTGACACTGAACTCAAGAACCTCCTCATGCAGTTTGAATAGATAGGAAAATCAAGACGCTTCATGGCTGACAATCAATCAGACTCTGTCCCTACACCCACCCCACCATTTCCCCCATCCAAGCCCTGGCACTCAGAGCAGCCTTGTGCAAATGTGAGCTCCCTCCAGTTCAGGCTGCACCTGCAGCTTTCAACTCCTTTGCTCCAACTCCCACCTACTTTCCTTGGAGAAGGAGCTGCCCGAGACACAATGGGATGTTCATTTATTGTCAGCCAACAAACCCATGGGAACTGAGGTGTGTGCTGGAATTCAATGGTCTCTCATCCCACTGCAGCCCTGCATTTCCCTCCTGCAGCCTTGGTCTCCAGCACAGCTGTGGAGGCTCTTTGGGCTCTGGACTGTTCCAGCAGCTCCCAAGGGCAGCTGAGCTCTGCCTTTGGCACAGTCAGGCCTTGCCAGCACAGGCCATGCTGAGAAATTCCCTGTGTGTGCCTGGCCTTGCTGTCAGCCCCGGCAGCAGCTGCGTGGCCCCTTTGTGGCCCTGTGCTGGCCCAGCCATGGTGGCCCAGCCCCTGTGCAGGCCCAGCCCAGGCCAGGAGCATTGCAGCTGGGAACGGCCCCTGTGCCGTGGTGCCCACAGCAGCCTTGGGGCTCTGTGCCCCATGGCCTCCCTGCTGGGCAGCCTCTGCCAGCTCCTGCAGAGCCCCTGGCACCTGTGGGGCTGCACAGACAGCCCTGCCCCGGGCTCTGCCAGCCTCTGGGCCAGCAGAGAGGCAGCCAGGGCTGGCCATGGCCGGGAACAGGCCCTGAGCCCCGCAGGAGGATGGAGCTGCGCCACAGCCAAACTCAGCCCAGGCCAAAGCTGGGCTCAGCAGCCAGGGCTGCCAACACATGGGGACAGAGGCTGGCACTGACAAATGTCCTGGACCCCTCCCTGCTCTGTCCATGCCACCAAGGGCACAGAGCAGCCTCCTCTCTGGGCCACTTGCCTCTTTGCAATGCCTTGCACAGGCTCTGGCCCTGCCCCACAAGGCCTGGCCTAAGTCCTGCCCCTGCACATCCAGTCAGGCTGAGATGGACACCGATGGTTTCTGGGCCAGTCTCTCGGAGCCCAGCCCAGCTCCCTGCAAGCTCTGCCAGCTGCCCTGAGCTCTGGGCAGCATCAAGGGCCTCTCCCCAGCTCAGCCCAGCCGGCTCTGGCCCCACAGCTCTGCTCAGGCCAGGCTGCTCTGGGCACTGCCCCACGGCCTCAGCCCCTGGCAAGGGCACAGCAGCAGCTGCAGCTGCCACAGGACTCAGCCCAAGCCATGGGGGAAGGTGCTTGGCCAAGGCCAAAGGAGGCTTCCTGGCTGCCCTGCTCCCCTCGGGCTGAAGTGCTGAGAGCTCTGCAGCCCCTGCTGCCATCCCATCTGCCCAGGGCAGTACAAGAGCCCCAGCCTTGGGGCCCTCAAGAGCTGCTCCTGCTCCAGGCCCAGGGCCCATGCCAAAGCTGGGGCAGCCACAAAGCTGTGCCCGTTTCTGTTCATTGCTGCTCTGATGGGGATGGATCCTCAGCCATTTCGATGTTGCTGATAAATTTTAATACTCCAGAGGCCTCTTCTTTCTGGAGCTCTTCAGTTCAAGAATTCATTGAAAAAGACTGATAAACATTTATTCAAAACACCCAAACAAGAAAAGCCCATGGGAATAATTTTAGTTTTCAATTCTTCTGTGGTTAATTAGACACATTTCAGATGTGTAGTAAATGTGAATCTGCTATATTGGAAAAAAAAAAAAAAAGCAGAGAGAACTCTTTTGTCATGTTTTCTTTTCCTTTTTTTATTTGTATATTTGCAATGTTCAATTGATATTGACCCCCAGTACCTCCTAATGCAGTTTAGAAAGATAGGAAAATCAAGGCCCTTCATGGCTGACAATCAATGAGAATTTGTCCCCACCCCCTCCCCACCATTTCCCTCATGCAATCCCTGGCACTCCTATGGATCTGGAATGGTGTGGCGAGCCGGACGACCATGCAAGGATCTTTCCTCTTGAGAAGCTGGGAAGCTTCAACTCCTCCATGTTATGCTGCTTTGGAATGAGATTTGGAGAATTGTTTACCCAGCAGGTGAAATTGTTCCTACTTGATGACGAATCACAGGTCTGGCTGTGTTGGGACTCTGGTCAATCAAAAGATTTTATTATCATTCCATTCCTTTACTTCCTAGACTTCTGATGAAATCCTTTCTTCTATTATTTTGGTATGGTTTTAATATGTAATTTTCTTTTAGTACAATATATATCAAAAAATAATAAATCATCCTTCTGAAACATGGAGTCAAGATTCTAATCTCTTCCCTCGTCCTGGGACCCCTGCGAACATTGCCACACAGGAGCAGGGCAGGGATTCTTCCCCTGTGCTGGGCACTGGTTGAGCAGCACCTCGAGTGCAGTTTGCAGTACTGGGCCCTCCAATTTAGGAAGGACATGGAGTGGCTGGAGCGTGTCCAGAGAAGGGCAACAAGGCTGGGGAGGGGTCTGGAACACAAGTCCTGTGAGGAGTGGCTGAGACAGCTGGGGTTGTTTATCCTGGAGAAGAGGAGGCTCAGGGGAGAAAAGACAGTGTCAGGGAACAGGACGGACTTGATGATCTCCAATGTCTTTTCCCAACCTTGCTGCCTCTGGGATTCTCTGAAACCACCCTTGGAGCAGTTGCAGGACGAGCCCTGGGCCTCCTCTTCAGAAGCTCCAGCAGCCCAGGTCCCCCAGCTTCTCCTGCCAGCCCCAAAGCCCATCCTGTCAGTCCTGCAGAGCCTCTGCAGCTCCTCCTCACTGCCCAGAACAGGGAGCCCCAGAGCCAGACACAGCAGCCCAGATGTGCCCCCCTGGCCTGGGGTGCCTCTGGCAAGGGAGCAGCACCAGGCACTGCAGGAGCCTGAAGACAATTCCTGCAGCACTTGTAGGATGATCCTGCTGCCCAAGGGATGTTCCCATGGGGCCAAATCAGGAACTGCAATGGGGAGTGGGGCCAGAGAGGAAAGAGCAAACAGGGATGGACTGTTTGCAGGGGAGGGAACAGGGGTGGGCAAGAGAAAGAAATTTCTATCAGGAAGAGTAAAGAAAGCAAACTCTCCTCACTCACCTCCTTGTCTTTCTCCTTCTCATCCTCCCCCTCCTCCTCCTCCTCGTCCTTCTCCTGTGCCTCTTCATCATCCTCCTCCTCCTCCATCACGTTCTTGTCTTTCTCCTCCTCCTTGTCCTCCTCTTCATCCTCCTTGTCCCCCACCTTCTCCTCATCCTCCTCCTCCTCATCAGCCTCCTCATCCTCCTCATCCTTCTCCTCGTCCTCCTTCTATGCACATCCTCATCCTCCCCCTCCTCCTTCTCCACCTTCTCATCCTTCTCCTCCTTCATGTCCTCATTGCCTTCCTCCTCCTCATCCTCCTAGGGCGCCTCATCCTTGTCCTCCGCCTCCTCTTCCACCTCGTCCTCCTCCTCCTCCTTGTTCTCCTCCTCCTCCTCATCTTCTTTGTCCTCATCATCCTCCTCCACCTCCTTCATGTCCTTGTTCTCCTCCTTCTCCACGCCCACATCCTCCTCCTCTTCCTCCTACTCCTCCATGTCTTCATCCTCCTCCTTCACCTCTGCCTCCTCCTCCACCTCTAAGTCCTCCTCCTCCATGTCTGGTGCTCCTCCTCCTCTTCCTCGTCTTCCTCCTCCTCCTCCTCTTCATCTACCTCCTTGTCCTCCTCATCCTCCTCCTCATCCTCTACATCCTCATGCTCCTTTTTCTCTTCACCCTCCCTCTCCTACTCATTCTCCTCTGCCTCCTCCTTGTCCTCCTCCTCATCCTCTTCTTCGTCCACCTCCTCATCCTCCTCTTCCTTGTCCTCCTCCTCTGCCTCCTCATCTACTTTCCCGTCCTCCTCGTCCTGCACCTCCTCCTCCCCATCCTCCTCGTCCTTCTCCTCAACTTCCTCTTCTTCCTCAATGTCCTGGGGTGACGTTATGATGCTTGTATCCCCATTCATCTGTTCTGTGCCTTTAAGACCGGCTTTGAAGAATGGAAGTTTTGTTTGGGTTTCTCTTATCAGAGACACAGAGACAAGCAGTACATAGGGCTGGTTTCACTTCTTGCTTTCAGCTTGCTGCTTTGCTTGCTCTCTTTTTCTGCTCTTGCTTCTGCTCTGCTTTGGCCTCTGCTTATTAGCTAGTTCTAGCTAAACAGTCCACACTCCTTCCTGGACTCTTTCTCCCTTCCCGTTTCTGTGACCATCTCGAACCTGCTCCGGACTGGGACGTGGGAACACCAAAGGTTTGGCTGCAGCAGCTGCCCCAGCACCAGAGGGACTGAGAACAGAGCAACCACCCCCGAAAGAGACTTTCTGATTTTGCCATCTTTCTCAGAGCGGTGTCATCTGGTATTGTTCATTTTGTGTACTGGGGGGTGCTGTGCCTGAAATAAACAGGTTCTTTCCACCTCTCTCCAAGGAATTTTTTCCTGAACCGGTTGGGGGGAGGGGCTGTGTGGGTTTTGCTTTTTGGAGGGGCCCTCCTTTGCAGATTCTTTAACAAATTTGCCCTAAACCAGGACACTCCACCTCCTCATCTTCCTCCTCTGCTTCCTCCTCCTTCTCCTGTCTCTCCTTCTTCTTCTCCTTCTCCTTCTTCTTCTCCTTCTCCTTCTCCTTCTCCTTCTCCTTCTCCTTCTCCTTCTCCTTCTCCTTCTCCTTCTCCTTCTCCTTCTCCTTCTCCTTCTCCTTCTCCTTCTCCTTCTCCTTCTCCTTCTCCTTCTCCTTCTCCTCCTTCCCGTTCTCCTTCTCCTTCTCCTTCTCCTTCTTCTCTTCCTCCACCTCCCCGTCCTCCTCCTCTGTGCCCTCCTCTTCCACCTCATCTTCTCTGCCTCCTCCATGTCCTCGTCCTTTTCCTCCTCCTCCTTCCTCCTCCTCCTTCTCGTCCTCCTCTTCCTTCACATCCTCCTCCTTGTCCTTCTCCTCCTCTTCCTCCTCCTCCTCCTCCTTGTCCTTCTCTACCTCCTCCTCCTCATCCTCCTCCATGTCTTTTCCTCCTCCTTCTCTCCTCTTCCTCCTTGGCCTCCTCCTCCTTGTCCTCCACCTCCTCCTCTTCCTCCACCTCCTCCTTCTCCTCCTTTGTGCCCTCCTCCTCATCCACCTCCTCCTCATCCTCCTCCGTGTCCTCTTCCTCATCCTCCTCGTCCTTCTCCTCTGCCTCCTCCATCTCCATGCCCTTGTCCTCCTCCTTCTCCTCCTCTTCCTCCTTCTCATCCTCCTCCTTCTCCTCGTCCTCTGCCTCCTCCTGCTTGTCCTCATCATCCTTGCCCTCTGCATCCTCCTCTACCTCATCAGCGTCCTCCTCCTCCTCGTCCTCCTCATCCTCCTCCTGCTCCACCTCCATGTCCTTGTCCTCATCCTTCTCCTCTTTGTCATCCTTGTTGACCTCCTCCTTGTCCTCCTCCTCATCTTCCTCCTCCTTTACCACCTCATTGTCCTCCTCCGCATCCTCCTTCTCCTCGTCCATCTCCTCCTCCACAACCTCATCCTCCCCTTCCTCCTCTTCCTCGGTCTCCTCCTCCTCCTCCTCCTCGTCATCCTCATCCTCCTTGTCAACAGGACAGGAGAACTTCTCCTCCCTCTTCCCTGTGGGAGGCTGAAGCCCAGCTGCCCTTTTTTTCTGGTGCCTCCTCCTATCCTCAGCTCAGGATGTCAAACTCCTCAAAAGCAGGAAAATCCCCATTCCCTGTTTCCATGTGGCTGCAACCTGGAACATTCACTCAGAACACAAACTTTCTCGCAGACCTGCTGAATGACACTGGGAGCAGGTTTGTGAGAAATGGAGGAAAATGTGTTTTGATAGGAATTCAAGTTACAAAATTATTTCTTTCTGTCACATTCATTTTCAGTCAGTTGCAGTTCTGTTTTCAGAGTGCCGCCTGCTCAGCTGATTGTGTTTGTGTCCTCCTTTCTCTCCTGCCTCTCTTTGCCTGCTCTGTTTTTCTCTGGGTGTCTGTCTTGACCCAGGGCAGCTCCCACCAAAGACCCTGCCCTGATTTAATTCCCAATCCCTGAGCTACAACAACCATGGGTGAAGTTATGGAGGCTGGCAGTGAAATGTCACTCTAAGATCTTGCTCCACTTGGCTTTTGGCTCCTTCTTAAGAGCCAAAAGGCTCCTGCCTCAAAAGGCAGGAGCACCTTTTCCTGGCAGGGAACTAGAATTCCAGCCCCTGGGAGTGTGTGCCATGGATCCCAGAGGGGCATTCCCGAGGCTCCCAGGGTGCTGCTCCTGCTGTGCCACCCAAGGAGCTGGGACAAGGTCCATCAGCTCTGTTGGTTCTGCAGTGCCACAACGGCCCCAGGTTCCATGAGTTTCCCTACTGCCCACAGCGGTTCCTTGGTTCCCATGATGCCCTGCTGCTGTGTCACCATGGATATTTGGTGCCATGAAGTTCGTCAGTGTCACAATGGCCTCCCTCCCTCCATGAGCTTCCACAATGTCACAATGACCTCCTTGGATGGGCAGTCTCACCATGGACCATTGGCTCCATGCAGCCCTGCTGGGTCACCATGGACTCCTTGGTTCCATGAGGTTCTGGAGGTGTCTCCATGGTCTCCTTGGATCCACAGTGTCACAATGGACCACTAGATCCATGTGGCCCTGCTGTGTCACCATTGCCCCTTGGTTCCATGGGACCCCAGGGTCACAATTGACTCCTTGCTTCCAAGTCACCCCCTCAGTGCCAAAATGGCCCATTCATTCCATGAGGAACCCAAAAGTTTTGTAGAAACATTGAGCAAATCCTGCTGAACACACCTGGGAACATCTGTTTTCATTCAAGAGAGAGGTTAAAGGTGAGGATGGCACCAGCAGCTTCCATCTGCAACAGAGTCAAGGCAAAGGACAGGGACAGAGAATTCAGCTGCAAGACTCAGAGAATTCTGCTTCCAGAGATAATTTCTGCTCACACTGGCCCTTGGAGAAAGGTGACACCACTCCAGGCAGCCTGGACTGAGCAGGTGGTTCCTGAGTGGGGTTGTTGTTTGGGAAACCTGCTCAAGCCTTCCCGTTCTTTCCTTCCTAAGAGGAAAATTTCTCCTGGGCCTGTGTGCAGGCAGAGCCCTGAGGAGAGCAGGTGGGACATGGTGCAATGGGCTGGGACATGGAGCTGCAGAGCTCAGGGGACAAGGTTCTGCTGCAGGGCACAGGGATGTCAGTGCTAGGTGGGCCATGTCAGACATGGTGAGGCTGGGGGTGAGGAGCAGCTTGTCCAAACAGGGTCAGCCCTCAAGGGGCTCATTCTTGTCTGTGCCCAGACCTCCTAAGGAGACATTCAGCATCAAGGTCACCTGGGGAATGCTTCTATCAGCTCTTCTCTTAACTGAAAAATAAATATATTGCCTTGAGTAAACAAGAAAACTCATGAGGTGCACGTTGAAACCTTCCTCCTTAACAGAACTCCAAATGGACTCCAATCAGCTGCACAAGCCCTGGAGACTTGATAACAATTGAAAGAAGAGAAAGAACCCTACCCAAGGCTTTCTGTATTTTGATGATCCCCAGGGTGGATTTGGGGCTGAGTTCAGGACCCTCAGGCACTAAGAAAAGGCTGAAGAAGCCACTCAAGGAGTCAAGCAAAACTCCAACTGCCTTGGAGCATCACTGGACCCCACTGAGGGCAGGGAGTGCCAAAGGCTCCCCAGGGACTGCTGAGAGCAGGTCCTTGAGGCCAGGATTGCAGGCAGCCAAAGGCTCTGAGCAGGGAACTGCAATGGTGAGCAAGGCCTGGGCTGGCTGGGGGAAGCAGAAAGGCCAAGCCCTGAGCCCAGCCTGGGACAGCAGGGCCTGTTCCTCATGGGTGGCTCAAGGCAGTTTGTGGGGCAGTGGGATGTGAGGGGCAGCAAGGACAAATGTCATGAACCTGTGTGACACTGCAGATCCTCATGGAAGCAAGGACCCAGTGGGGCACTGTGGAGCCTCATGGAAACAAGAGGCCATTGTGAGCCTGCAGGGCTGGAACACCCCAGAACACTGAAATGCTAGGGGTAACCAAAGGTTCCTTTCCTTGAGTTTGGTGCATAAGAGAACCACCAACCAGATATTCTCAACACAGACAGATGCTAAAGAATATTCTTGGTAGGAAGGGACCCACAAGGATCATCAAGTCCAGCTCTTAAGTGAATGGCCCACACAGGGATTGAACCCACAGCCTCGGTGATACCAACACCATGCTCTAACCAACTGAGCTAAGAAGTCAAAATTACACCAAATTTTACTTGCAAAATATAGACAATCAAGGAACTTGGGCAAAGCATTTAATACAACATCCACTTCAACATAAAACTCTTATCAAAACATTAAGTTCATTAACTTTACCCATTAACCAAAAACCGTTACCTTTAAGATGTTAAGTTACCCAAAAATGTTCCAGGTAAGTAGGATTACAAGAAGAAATAGAAAACAGAAAGACAGAAGATCTACAGAAAGACCATAGGCACCAACTGCTGGGGTTCCAGCATTGCCAACAGAGGAACCCCATTAGAAGGCAAGAACCTGACCCTGGGCTGGCCCTGTGCTCTGGCTTTTAACCCCGTGGGCCTTCACGGGCCCGCCCCTGGGGTGGGACTGCCAGTCACTTGCCCAATCAGGGTCAGAGCAGCACCAGCTATGCCTGTTGTATTATTGATTGACAGCTCTGCCAATCAGCAGAAAGTTGTAGCATTGTGTTTTATATGTGTTTATTGCAAAGTTGGTTATTTTTTCTAAGTTAAGATTTTGGTTTGACCCTTGGTTCCCCCCACGTTCTCCCTCCTAATGGTTTGGTCCTCCCACCTGTTGCCTGTCAATCATTGTAACCATCCCCTCTCATGTCGAGAATCTTTTATGTCAATCATCCCTCACCGAGCATATAATTTTTCTCCAGAGCCTCTTCCCTCCCCTGGACCCTTCCTATTGGTTCAGCTGTGTCCCTTGCTCCTCCCCTGTGCTTTGTTCATGTGTCCCTCGTGTCTCCTTCCATTACCCCTTTCCCTTTTTTAAGTGCCTCCCTAGCGGCTTTTCCCTGACACCATTACTGGCCCCGCCTGGGTCAAATAAAGCGCCTTGGCATGTACACGCATCTCCACTCCTTCCTTCCTTTGCCTCACAGTCCTGCTCTTGCCTGCATCACCACGCTGCAGATGGAGCCACTACCCATGAGAGCGGCTAGCCAGCCTGTCAGCTCCAGTGGCCGCAGAAGCAAGACTGCGAAAGTTAGCACTCCTCCTGCTGTGTGACTGACATCTCTTCCAGGGCTGGCCTAGGGGCAGGGCTCTGTCCCACCACAAACTAAGGCCTGCCCCAGCCCTGGACCCACACGGGCATTCCGAGCATCCCAAGGTGTCTCGGGACATCTATCTCATCCAGCTTCTGACAGTGACCACAGTGACACTACGGAACCTCTTGGAACCATGGGTCAGTTGTGACAATGGAGATCCAAGGAAAATTTGGTGGAGACTGTGGAATTTGGAATTTGGTGGAGACTGTGGAATCCAAGAATCATGGAATCAAGGAGACTATTGTGCAAATCATGGGCACTATGGAAGCAAGGATCAATGATCAAACTGTGGTTTGATTGTTATTGATTTAAAATAGAAACAAGGAGCCAATGTTTCACAGTGGAGCTGCAAGGGGCCAATGAACCCTTGTGACTCTGTTGGGGCTCATGAAACCAAGAAGCCATTGTGACATTGCCACAATTGGAATCAAGGAGACCATTGTGACCATGTCAGGACCCATGAAGTCAATGGAACATGGAACAGGTCTGCCTGGTTTGGACTCCTGGGGGCTGTCGGACAGGTCCCACTGAATTTGACATGTCAAGGGCCACTTCCCATCTGACCATGAAGCACTGAACCCTGTGCTTTTATTCCTATGGGAAAGAACTGTCTTTCTTGTCTGGGCACCCATGGCCAAAATGGGAATTCTGCGTCTTAAAATTCTCTATATCCAAGGGTTACTCCCAGACAAAATCTGCCTGTACAGTCAAGTCTGGCTAGACTTGGCCTCTGGTGACTGCCTCTCATCTGCCCCTGCACCACTGGGACTCACTTGTTTCCTCCCTATGGAGACCATTGCGACACTGTGGGGTGTTGTGGAACCAATGGGCCATGGTGGCACTGCAGGCCGTTGTGGAACCTGTTCCACTGTAGGAACTTGTGGAACCAAGGGGAACATTGTGACCCTGCAGGGTAGCAGGGATCCAAGGGGCCACTGTGACACTGTGGGGCCTCGTGGAACAAAGGACATCACTGTGGATCTGTTGAGCTGCATTGTCCCAAGGGGCCAGTGTGAAGCAGCAGGGCTTTGTGGAACCAAGAGGCCATTGCTGCATTTCAGGGCCTTGTGGAGCCAAAAGGCTGTTGTGATCCTGTGAGGCACAGTGGATCCATGGAGAGCATTGTGACACTGCAGGACCCCATGGAATCATGGAGATCATTGTGACCCTGCAGAGCCTCTTGGAAGGAAGGGTCCATTGTGACACTCTGGGAACTTGTGGAACCAAGGGAATCATTGTTGCACTACTGGGCCCCAATGGAACCAAGGGGCCCAGTGAGGCTTCATGAAACCAAGAGACCATTATGACACTGTGGAGCCTTGTGGAACCATGGAGACCATTAGGATCCTTGTGAACTTCTGTAACCAAGGGGCCATTATGACACCAAAGGGCATCATGGGAGCAAGAGAACCATTGTGGCACAGCAAGGCCTCATGGAAGCAAGGAGCCATTGTGACACTGCAGGGCCCTGTGGAACCAAGGAACCATGAAATAGGCGTGGCTGCCTTGGTCTCCCAGGGGTCATCTGACAGGTCTGGCTGATCTTCGAATGTGGAAGGCCACTCCCATCTGCCCCTGAAACACTGGGGCTCTGGGCTTTTCTTTTTATGGAAAAGAGCTGTCCATTTTTTCCAGGTAACCATGGCCAAAATTAGGATTCCACCTCCAAATTTCTGTGTATCCAAGGATTGCTGCCAGACAAAAGTTGCCAGGACATACAAGTCTGGCTGGTCTTTGACTCCTGAGTTCCAGCATTCATCTGTTTTCCAAACACTGGAAAGGGCTCTGTGCTTTTCTTTTCTTGAAAAAAACCCATCCCTCTTCTTCAGGCACAAATGTTTTAAATTCAGACTCCACATTCATAATTTCAAATATCCAAGGGTTGCTCCAAGCAAACCCACCAGGACAGACAGGTAAGACTTACCTTGTTCTCTGGTGGCTACCGGTCATCAGCTCCTGAAACACAGGGCTCCATGGTTTCCTTCCAATGGAGACCAATGTGACGTTTGGGAGCCTTGTGAAATGAAGGGGCCATTGCAACACTGCAGAGCACCATGGATCCAAGGGACCATTGTGACACTGTGGAGCCTCGTGGAACCCAGGACATCATTGTGGCTCTGTTGAGCTGCATGGTCCCAAGGGGCCAGTGCAAAGCAGCGGTTTGAGAGTTAGCCTGTCTGTAACTCAGAGTCAGCCAGATTTTACTCTGAAAGAACTGGGCATGAGTTTCAAGCCCTGGGAATCATTTGTTTAACTTAAGGTGAGTTTGAGAGTTCCCCAATAAGCCTTTAGTGTTGTTCTGCTCACTTGTCCAAGTTCTCCTCCCCTATTGGTTACTTGTTTCCTCTATAGGGTTATTGTTCTCGAGTGTTTTATCCCAGGGTGTCTATGTTGTTGCTTCCCCTTTGTCTCAGGTCTTTGGATCCTGCCCCTCATACTATTCTCGACTTCTCCATGTTTATTGTTTTTCACCCTGTTACTGAAGTTCCTTTTAGGCAATTCCATCAAACCCGCTCCTTTTTATTTTCACCACCTGTCCCATTCTCGGCTGTTTTTGATGGCCTAGAAAGGCTCAGGATAGCCTTGGGGGCAGCCCGCGCTCCAGAGGACGAAAGGAGTCTTCAGGTTTTTTCGGTCTTCAGTGTTTATTAATTTTTTATCTACAATATCTTCTCTTGGCCCGACAGAGGTCCGCACAGCACGTCAGCCATGAGCACACTGCATGCCCTCGGGGAGGTCAGTTAGTTTACACCCAAAACTATGTATAAGATATTTACCTTTTCCCCCCAATACCTTTCACCCTTATTGGCAAGTGCACTTTTAGTAAGAACCAATCTCAAAGTTCCACCACCACTACAGAAGATGAAAGATAAGAAGAAGAAGAAGAAGAAGAAGAAGAAGAAGAAGAAGAAGAAGAAGAAGAAGAAGAAGAAGGACAGGACACAGCCCAATTCCTCCATCTTGTCTCCCTAACACCCCCCTGTAGCGAAATTCTAAACCCTGTGTTTCACACCATAACTAATCAATCTCTTCACCATTTATCCCCTGTGATTCTCCCATCCTCATACAGGTGATGTTTCCTGTGCTGGGTCAAAGTCCAACCACCAGACACTTCTGGTCACGTTCCAGGACCTCTGAGCCCCCCAAGGGTTGTCTCAGTGTCTCAGCACATCAAGACTGCTGTGCTGAGATCCCACAACCACCTTTGCCCTGAAATAAGGGAACCAGAGAGGTTTCTCACAGCTACTCTCATTGTGACATTTGGCGCCGGAAAAGGGACCATGACATTCAGGGCTCCCTGTTTCAGTCACGTCAGCTGGGGTTAGCTGATGGATAGGCCAGCACTCCCTGGGATTTTGGATTATGCTGGGCCCGGCAGATTCATCGTTGCTTTGAGGGACCTTGGCCAGGATCAGCAGGAATGATGATGATTTCACCTGCGTAGGATTGCAGGTGGGTTTGGGGAAATGTAAGACATTCATTGACCATTTTTCCACTGTGTTTTTACAATATGAACCCAAGTCCCATAATTGATTTGGGGTGTTCGGTGGCTGTTTCCCTTCCAGTGGACACGGAGAAAAATGGGCAGCCAGGTGTCCAAAGTAGAAAAAAGCATATATGGATGCTTTAAGTTATTTCTCACTGATCATGACAAAATATTTTCAAAGAACAAATTAAAATCAATTGTGAGGTGGATCATTAAAAATATTCCAGACGCCCCTGCTGACGAAATCCATACTACTGAATTTGAGGACTCAGTGGGAGTTAAATTGTACAACCTTAAATCAAAAGGGACCCCATCATGCCCCTCATGCTCCCCATCTGCCATACCAACCTTGAGACCCTTCACCAGCAAGCGGTGTGTCAAGAACTCAATCCATAGGTCACTCCTAACACAGGTCCTCCCCTCAAACCTGCCTTTCTTGGACCTTCAACAATCCTCCAAGAGGGTGATGGTCACGCTCTCTTGGAGCATCATGCCCTGGAGAGTCTAGATGGAAGGAGCCTGAATGCGGCCCAACCATTTTCCTGCCATCTTGGCTCCTCTACTTCCTGCTACCACAACCTTCTCTTCTGCCCTGAACAAACCTCCAACTGCCTCAACTGTGGGTCATGCCCCACTGCCAATCATTCCCTCTCCACCCTGGGCCATACCTCCAGAACTCTACCTTAAGTCCACCAAACCTAAATCAAGGCACTTCCTCCCCAACATCTGACAAAAAAGCAACGCCCTCTTCCTCACCCTCTGGTAACAATATAACCCACAATGTCAAGGATATTAAGCCCAACTGTCACACTATTTCTAATCTGAATGTTTCTTCTCCAAGTTATTCTTCCTTCCCAGAAGACAGTTTGGATTCCCCAGAGCCACCTCTCCCCTCAATCCCAGAAGATGCCTGGGAAAGGATCCAGAAAGAAGCAGGTAAGGAAGGAGATTGGCAAATAATCTCAAAACTCCTTGTTGCCCCCGTATGTTATGAAAGAAGGGGGCCGAATCCCAGGTATCAGCCATTGGTTTGAGGGGAAATCAAGGATCTGTGTAGGGCAGCTGAAGACCATAGGAGGGACTTCCCTTGTTTTAATGGCCTAATGAAGGCCATGTTTACAGCACATCATAATTCTCTATGATTTAAAATATATTACGATCATGTTGTTGTCACCTACCAAATACACCCTGTGGGAAGGGGGATGGAAGTGTTTACTAAATCAATTAATAGCAGACTATGCTAATATTGAGGCAAGGTCTGAACTGACAATCAACCAACTAGTTGGAGAAATAACAACACAGACTACCAGATGACCAAGCAGCAGGTATCTCCAGAGATGTATTGGATGATATCAAAGAGATGCCTTTGAAAGCTTTAATCCAGGTATCAGATGGTAGCACCCTCAATGTGGACTACCTTGGGTGGCTGCAGCTAAAGCTTTAGGACAATTAGACCGTCTTGGGTGCCTGTTAAGTAAGCAAACCAATGCTACCTCCCTCACATTGAGTGGCCTGCTCTCAGACATAGAGACCATCAGACATGCCACCTTGCAGAACAGAGATAGAGTTTTTACTCTGGGCACATGGGCATGGCTGTGTAGACTCTGAGGACATGTGTTACATGAACCTCTCCAGCCACAGCGAGACAATCCACAAGAGCATTCAGGTACTGAAGGAAGGGTTCAAGAAGCTTCAAGTGGAAAACAAAGACTGGTTCAATAAACTCTTCCAATCCAAGGGACAAAAGGGTTGGATGATATCTAGTGAAAACAGGACTATTAATTCTCTTGGTGGTTGTTGTTGTATTGTTAATTGTCCCATGTTTGTTTGAATGGTTTTAGAAAGTCTTACAAAATACTTTCCATTCCATCTTTGTTGTAAAACAGATAGGAGGAAGATACCCAACACAGGCTCCTCATGGACTACTTGGAAAAGAGAACTGGAGGCCAGGATGGCACAAAAACCTCTCAGAGACTCAGTGTGGGAAGGAAAAACATTAAAAGTACTTAAAAGTATTCTTAAATTAATAAAGTACCTTAAAAACCTTCAGTATCTAAAGGTGTTGATGAGCCCCACTGAGTGTTACTACAAAGCTCTCAAGGGACTCATTAAAGCAGAGAACTGGGGTCATGATTGCACTAACTTTTCACAGATTCTCAATATAAAGAGAAACACCAAGTACCTTAAAATAACTGAAGTACCTTGAAGCATTAGTGAGCCCCACTGAGTGTTGTTACTGACAAACTCTCTCCAGGGACTAATTAAAGCAGATAATTGAAGGCCAGGATTGCACAAACCTCTCAGAGACTCCAAGGCAAAAGCCAAACCCAAAGTCCTCTGAAAAACTCTTTGAGCATTAAGGAGCCCCCAGGGCCATTCCTGAGCAAGGCTCCCCAGGGAATCCTTCCAGCAGATCCTTGAGGCCACTGGGATGTGGGCTAGGGGGGGATGCTGAGGGCAGGAAAAGGGGCTGACAGTGCCCAGCCTGGCTGGGGCTGTGCCAGGAGGCCCCAGGGCCTCAGGACAAGGTGTCTCCTCCCAGCCCTTGGTGGCACAGACCCTGCTGTGCCCCAGGGCACCAAGACTTGGCTTCTCTTTGTCCCCACCTGTCATCACTGCCTCCAGTTCTCTGCTCTGCCTGGGGCCTGGGGACACTTTCTCAGTTGTGTTCTTCAGTGGGACCCATTAAAAGTCCAAGAAAGTTTGGAGTTGGATTCTGGCTTGGAGTTCTGGAGAGGTTTCTTCAGCTCCCTCTCAGGGACTGATGTTCAGGGCCTGAGCACAAAGCCCCAGAGGCTCATTAAAGTCATTGTGCTGTGTCTGTGCTGCTGAGCTGGGCTGGGCTCCTGGCACAGAGGCAGCTCCTGGTAACCAAGAAGAGCTTCAAAAGCACATTTCTCTTGATGAGCAGCTCTTCTCTCAGCCCAGCAGGGCTGGGGCACTGTCTGCAGCCACCCCGGGCACAGCACAGAGGCACAGAGAGCTTCAATCAGTCAGGGCTGGGAAAGTGCTGAGAAGTGCCTGGGGCAGAATCACTGCCAGCCCTTGGCACAGGAACCTCTGGCTGCAGGACAATGCAGCTGCACCTCCTGGAACCATCTCCTAAAGCTGGAACATCCCAATGCCTACAGACACTGTGAGTACAAATCTGGGTATTTCTAGTGCAGGTGACGAGAAATGCTTATGAAGCTCTGACATGCTGAGGTGGTCTGATAAGTCATAGAATATTTTCCAGACAAGCTTTTTAATAAATGTCAGGAAATTTACAAAGAGTTCAAGTATTCTGTTTCCTACTATTGGAGAATGTCAGGAAGGGTTAAATATTAATTGAATTGCTAATCATTATATTCTTCAAGTCCCTGAGATGTCCGAAATGTTGGCTTTAGCGATCAATAGGTTCACAGGAGACCCCTAATGTGCCTTCAGCCTCTCTGCCACAGGACAGCAGCAGCACCACCTTTGCTGGAGACATCAGGCTCAGGCTGAGCTGTCCTTTCTCCCAGCTGCAAACAGAATCTGCCCCCAACCAGTGCCCTGCAAATAGGCAGGGTTCTGTCCGGCCCAGGAGAGGGCACAGAGATTTGGGGTCTTTGAATGCTGGCAGGAGAGACCAGGCACAGGGAAACACCTGACGGAGGGTAATCTCCAGGAAGCAGAGAGAAGATCAGGCAATGAGAGGAAACAAAACCCAGCAATGCTGTGGCAGGGAGAGTTCAGAGATGTCCACAGGAGCCCCTCCAGTGCAGCCCCTCCCTCTGAACAAGCCCCCTCCCTCCTGTCCCCCAGCCCAGCCTCTGCCCTCAGGGCCGGGGCTCCAAGGCGTGCAGCCCCTCCTGTGCAGGCAGAGCTGCAGCAGAGCCGTGGGGCAGCTCTGCAGCCCCGGGCCCAGTTCCCTCTGCAGAGCACAGGGCTGGGAGCAGCTGCCCAGCACTGGGGGCTCTGGCAGGGGGCACAGCTGGCTCAGGGTGACGCTGTCCCCAGTGCCCGGCTCTGGGCAATGCTGTCAGTGCAGCCAGGGAAGGAGCTGCATCTCCCTTCATCCAATGCCATCATACGGACACTTGGAAATCTCCCTGAGATTTCAGTCCAAGCTGCAAACCTGTCCTAGAGCATCTCTGAGTTATAAGATTGATGGGAAAATAAGAGGTGTTGTGACACTGAAAATGCTGCTGGGTTCGTGAAATGAGCCACGTGAGTCCTTAGCTACAAATGTGGAGCTGGGATGTGGTGGATCCAACTGCACTCAGCAAAGATCTGGTGATCTTTACAAAAAGCTTGAGATTGGGCATATCCTCCATTTAAGAAAAGTGAAAACCCAGAGAGACACCAAATACAATCAAGTGAGACCATCTCCCTCCAGTCTCCACTAATTATGTTGCCTCAGGGAACTCACTCTGTTATACCAAGGGAATGCTGAGGGTTTCTGATATCCTAGAATAGCAGAAGAAACATGGGGACAGCTTAAAAAGAAAACCTCAGAATTCTTAAATAGAGAAGGGTGTCCATGTGTGTTACAGAAGAGGGTGTAGAGGAAATGGCTTTGATTTTGGTTATAGACATTGCCTCTAACTCTTCACTGTCCTATATCCATGAACAGGTCCCGATGTGCAGCCCCAGTAAATGTCCAACAGCAGCTCCATAAGCCACTTCCTCCTGCTGCCATTGGCAGACACGCGGCAGCTGCAGCTCCTGCACTTCTGCCTCTTGCTGGGCATCTCCCTGGCTGCCCTCCTGGGCAATGGCCTCATCATCAGCGCCGTAGCCTGCGGCCACCACCTGCACACGCCCATGTTCTTCTTCCTGCTCAACCTGGCCCTCAGCGACCTGGGCTCCATCTGCACCACTGTCCCCAAAGCCATGCACAATTCCCTCTGGGACACCAGGGACATCTCCTACTCAGGATGTGTTGCACAGGTTTTTCTGCTTATCTTCTTCCTTGGAACAGAGCTTTCCCTCCTTACCATCATGTGCTATGACCGCTACGTGTCCATCTGCAAACCCCTGCACTACGGGACCCTCCTGGGCAGCAGAGCTTGTGCCCACATGGCAGCAGCTGCCTGGGCCAGTGCCTTTCTCACTGCTGGCATGCACACAGCCAATACATTTTCCCTGCCCCTGTGCCATGGCAATGCTGTGGGCCAGTTCTTCTGTGAAATCCCCCAGATCCTCAAGCTCTCCTGCCCACACCTCAGGGAACTGGCATTACTTGCTGTTACTGTCTCTTTAGATTGTGGCTGTTTTGTGTTCATTGTGTTCTCCTATGTGCAGATCTTCAGGGCTGTGCTTAGGATCCCCTCTGAGCAGGGACGGCACAAAGCCTTTTCCACCTGCCTCCCTCACCTGGCCGTGCTCTCCCTGTTCCTCAGCACTGGCACATTAACCTACCTGAAGCCCCCTTTCATCTCGTCCCCATCCCTGGATCTGGCCCTGTCAGTTCTGTACTCAGTGGTGCCTCCTGTCCTGAACCCCCTCATCTACAGCCTGAGGAACCAGGAGCTCAAGGCTGCAGTGAGGAGACTGATCACAGGATGGTTTCAGAAACATTAACTGCTGGACAATTTGTGTAATAAAAGTAATCTTTAAATTATAATAAAATTAATCTTAAATATTACCTGTAATTCCCCTTTTGGCATTTTTTCCTTGGTTTTATTTTTTCCATACTGTTCACAATTGTCGTTGTTTGTGCAATTTCTCATTTTGTGTGTCTCCACCTTCCCAGTGACCACAGACTGTGTCAATGAGGGGCTGTGCTCCTGAAGGCTTTAAAGGAACTAAAAGATTTCCTTGCAGAGTTTTCTGCAGACATGCCCTTTTGTTGCCTTCTCTGGAGCTGCAGCAGCAATGTCTGTGTGCAGAGCTGGGGGCAGAACAGTGCTGGCACAGCAGCTGTGCCCAGCAGCAGCAGCACTTGGTGTTGCCAGTGCTGCTGCCGTGGCCCTGCCCTGCTGCCCTGGTGGCCCTGGTGTTGCTGCAGGGCTTGAGTGCTCTCGGGGCCGGGCACAGCCCTGGGGGTGGCAGTGCCGGGGCTGCAGCAGGGACAGGCCATGGGCACTGCTGGGGCAGCGCTGACGCCTCAGGCCAGGGCCTGGGGGCTCCAGGCTCCTTGCCCAGGCTCTCTCAAGAACACACCCAGGCCAATGCTCAGCACAGAAAAGCCCCGTCAGCAGCCCCAGGCTGGCCGTGGGCAGGCTGGGGGCAAACAGCATGGCTGGGGCTCTGCAAGGGCCCTGGGGCAGATGGGAAGGAGCAGCAGAGTAGGGGCTGATCCATCCCCAGTGCGCTGGACAGCCCAGGGCAGCGTCCCAGAGCATCCTCATGGAGCTGCCAACAACATCCCCCCTCTGCAGCCCTAGCCTCTCCCCCAGCTCACACAGGTTCCCCATCCTTGCAGGCACAGACACGGCAGCACTGGCTCAGGAGTCCCTGTTTGCATTGCACACAGCAGGTGGGAGCACCCCCATGCTGTTGGTGTGGGGACATGAACCTGAGGGAGCACAAATGCCATCAGCCCCTGGGGCCAGCAAGGGCTGGGGGACACCAGGGAAACCACTCAGCTTTGTCCTGGCCTCTGCAGTCAGCCAGAAAGTTTGTTCCCATCAGCTGGGAGTTTCCTGTCCCACTGCAGACGCTGTTGCTCAGAGCCAGGGCTGCCTGGCAGCCACCCCCAAACTGCCCTGAACATTTCTTTGGCTTCACCTTTGCTTTCTTTACTCTTCCTGCTACAAATTTCTTTCTATTGCCCACCCAAGAACGCTTAGAATCAGACAGCAGTTGAGGTGTTGCCCAACCAGTGCTGAGCACAGGGGAAGATTCACTGCCCTGCTCCTGCTAGCCACACTATTCCTGATCCATAGGAATGCCAGAGGTTAGATTAGGGAAATGGAGTGGGGGTAGGGACAAAGTCTGATTTCTTGTCAGCCATGAAGAGTCTGGATTTTCCTATCTCTTCAGGCTGCATTAGAAGGTGCTGGGAGTCCATATCAATTGGACATTGCTGATATCATTCTATAAACAGGACAAAAAAGAGGACAAAACAGTTCTCTCTGCATTGTTCTCAATAGCGTATATTCACTTTGAATACACTTCTGAAATTTTTTCAGTTAACCTCAGTAGAATTGAACATTTAGATAAATCCTTGGGGCTTTTATTCTTCAGGTGTTTTAGAACAAATGTTTATGACCCTTTTTACCTGAATTCCATTACTGAAGATCTCAAGAATGAAGAGGCCTCTGGAGTATTAAAATTCATCAACAACCTCCAAGTGGCTGAGGATCCATCCCCATCAGAGCAGCAATGAACAGAAATGAGCACAGCTTTGTGGCTGCCCCAGCTTTGGGATGGGCCCTGGGCCTGGAGCAGGAGCAGCTCTTGAGGGCCCCAAGGCCGGGGCTCTTGTGCTGCCCTGGGCAGATGGGATGGCAGCAGGGGCTGCAGAGCTCTCAGCACCTCAGCCCGAGGCGAGCAGGGCAGCCAGGAAGCCTCCTTTGGCCTTGGCCAAGCACCTTCCCCCATGGCTGGGGCTGAGTCCTGTGGCAGCTGCAGCTGCTGCTGTGCCCTTGCCAGGGGCTGAGGCTGTGGGCTAGTGCCCAGAGCAGCCTGGCCTGAGCAGAGCTGTGGGGTCAGAGCTGGCTGGGCTGGGCTGGGGAGAGGCCCTTGGTGCTGCCCAGAGCTCAGGGCAGCTGGCAGAGCTTGCAGGGAGCTGGGCTGGGCTCAGAGAGCCTGGTCCAGAAACCATCAGTGTCCATCTCAGCCTGGCTGAGCGTGCAGGGGCAGGACTCAGGCCAGGCCTTGTGGGGCCGGGCCAGTGCCTGTGCAAGGCATTGCAAACAGGCAAGTAGCCCAGAGAGGAGGCTGCTCTGTGCCCTTGGTGACATGGACAGAGCAGGGAGGGGGCCCAGGACATTTTTCAGAGCCAGCCTCTGTGCCCAGTCCTTGGCAGCCCTGGCTGCTGAGCCCAGCTTTGGCCTGGGCTCAGTTTGGATGTGGCGCAGCTCCATCCTCCTGCGGGGCTCAGGGCCTGTTCCTGACCATGGCCAGCCCTGGCTGCCTCTCTGCCAGAGGCCGGCAGAGCCCGGGGCAGGGCTGTCTGTGCAGCCCCACAGGTGCCAGGGGCTCTGCAGGAGCTGGCAGAGGCTGCCCAGCAGGGAGGCCATGGTGCACAGAGCCCCAAGGCTGCTGTGGGCACCACGGCACAGGGGCCGTTCCCAGCTGCAATGCTCCTGGCCTGGGCTGGGCCTGCGCAGGGGCTGGGCCACCATGGCTGGGCCAGCACAGGGCCACAAAGGGGCCACGCAGCCGCTGCCGGGGCTGACAGCAAGGCCAGGCACACACAGGCAATTGCTGAGCATGGCCTGCGCTGGCCAGGCCTGACTGTGCCAAAGGCAGAGCTCAGCTGCCCTTGGGAGCTGCAGCAACAGTCCAGAGCCCAAAGAGCCTCCATGGCTGTGCTGGAGACCAAGGCTGCAGCAGGAAAATGCAGGGCTGCTGTGCGATGGGGAGGACATTGAATTCCAGCACACACCTCAGCTCTCTGATGATCCCGGCACCATGCTGGGCCCCGTTTCAAACTGGAGCAGAGCAGATGTTGATGGGACAGGAGCCCTGTGGGGCTGTCAGGGACCTGCAGCTTACAAGGTGTTCTGCTCTCCCTCAGGTGCTCTCTGAGAGATCCAATCCCAGCTGGGCACCTCAGGGCACAAGTGGCACAACCTGTTCACGGGCACACAACTGATGTCTGCCTGGAAAGTGGCACAGGTGTTAATACCTGTTAGTTTTACAGAATCACAGAATTTCTAGGTTGGAAGAGACCTTTAATATCATGGAGTCCAACCCATGTTCTAACACCTCAACTAGATCATGGCACCAAGTGCCACATCCAGTCTTCCCTTAAACACATCGAGGGATGGTGACTCCATCACCTCCCTGAGTAGATGATTCCAGTATTTGACCACTCTTTCTGTGAAAAGCTTCCTCCCTAATTCTAGCCTGTATCTCCCTTGGCCCAGCTTGAGACTGTATCCTCTTGTTCTGTCTGTTGTTGCCTGGAGAAAGAGACCGACCCCCAGCTCACCACAGCCACCCTTCAGGAAGTTGAAGAGGGTGATAAGGTCACCTCTGAGTCTCCTTTTCTCCAGGCTGAACAACCCCAGCTCCCTCAGTCGTTCTTCATACGGCTTGTGCTCCAAGCCCCTCACCAGCCTTGTTGCTCTCCTTTGGACACGCTCAAGCATCTCAACGTCCCTCCTAAACTGAGGGCCCAGAACTGGACACAGCACTCAAGCTATGGCCTCACTAATGCTGAGTGCAGGGGAAGAATGACCTCCCGTTTCTGCTGGCCACACTATTCCTGATGCTGGCCAGGATGCCTTTGGCCTTCCTGGCCACCTGGGCACACTGCTGGCTCATGTTCAGCCGACAGTCAACAAGCATCCCCAGGTCCTTTCCCACCTGAGCACTATCCAGCCACATCGGCCCCAGCCTATAATGTTGCAGGGGGTTATTGTGGCCAAAGTGCAGGACTTGGCACTTGGACTTATTGAACCTCATCCCATTAGATTCTGCCCATCCATCCAACTGTTCCAAGTCCCTCTGCAAAGCCCTCCGTCCCTCTAACAGATCGACACACGCTTCCAGCTTAGTATCATCATCAAATTTGCTAATGAAAGACTCTAATTTCATGACATACAAACAAATCTTTATTATCTGAGTAATATGAGTACTGTTTAGAAATGGCAGAGTTTTCCCACCAGGAACAGGAATTTCCTGGAGATGTACAGATGGCAGGAGGAAAAATACAGATCTTCCATTCTACTGGTGTCACCAATATTCTGTTTATTCTGTCTCTTTTCCTTCAGGTGTTTTCAGCTCTTCTGTTGAAATGGCCATGTCTAAGGACATCTCTTCCTTTACAGCAGGTGGATCTATGTACTTCTACTGCTCTCTGATTTCCTCATCTAGATGCTCTCTGGTCAGTCAAGTGCCTCTGAACAGACTGGCTTCATGCTTTGAGCTGGAAGAAATTGCCCAATATTTCTGAAGTTCAAATAAATGCATAATAAATATCATCGGAATTGTGTTTTTATCTATCACAGAATTACCTTATGCCTTTATCTAAAAGTGTTCCTGTACAGAAATCCCTTGGGGATGTCAGATGCTGCTGGGACATCACAGAGAACTGAGGAAAGAGCTGTGATGGTTGTTAAACTGTTCAAATATTCAACTTGTGTTTGTTGGCAAGAAACCTTTCTGTGCCTCTGAGTGTCACCAGTCCCTGAGCCCAAACGACACAAACCTGATGAGTTGTGGTTCCCACTGCAGGGGCACTTGGACCTTGGCTCTGCACAGGAGAGCTCTTCATCCCCTTTCTCTCTTTTCCTCCCTCTGGGCATGGAGGGAGCTCCTGACTTCAGTGTGTGACTCGAGTGTGCATAGAACAAATCTGGGCAGAATTGGGGCAGGGAGGGTTTGGGGGGACATCAGGATCTGTGCTGGGCACAGAAGGTGTTTTCCATTGCTCTCAGGCTGTCTGCTGTAGAATGGGATTTAATACCCAGCAAAGGAATGACTTTTGCATTTGATGGAGCTGTGACTTGCCTTGGCTTTGTTGGCTGACAAGAAATGAACATCCCTCTGTGTCTCAGGCAGCTCCTTCTTCAAGGAAAGCAGGTGGGAGTTGGAGCCAAGGAGCTGAAAGCTGCAGGTGCAGCCTGGGCTGGAGGGAGCTCAGATTTGCACAAGGCTGCTCTGAGTGCCAGGGCTTGGATGGGGGAAATGGTGGGGTGAGGGTAGGGACAGAGTCTGATTGATTGTCATCCATGAAGGGTCTTGATTTTCATATATATTCAAACTGAATGAAGAGCTACTTGGATTCAATGTAAATAGGAGACTACACAGACTGATTTAGAAGAGGAAAAAGACCCAAACAGGACCTAAAAAATATTTTCTCACTGTCTTTTTAAATATAAGGCATTCACTTAGAATACACTACTGAAATCTATCAAATAACCACAAATATTTGAACACTTAAATCAACACTTCAATCAAACTCCAGAGGCTTGGGTTCTTAAGGTGTTCTGAATGTTTATGAGCCCTGGGACACTGAATTCCTGCACTGAAGAGCTGAAGGCTGAACAAGCCCCTGGAGCAGGAAAATTCAGCAGCAGCCTCCAAGGTGCTGAGGATGTCAGCAGCTCCCATTGAGGCCATCCCTGCCCAGAGACCGTGGGGGAATGGGCAGACAAGGAGAGCGTCCCTGGGGCTGGGGCAGCACAACTCAGAGGCACCAGCGGCTCCAGCTGGGAAATGGAGTGTGGAATGTGGCTGGGAAAGCCCTGCCTGGGCTGTGCCAAGCAGGACACACAAGCCTGACCCCCATTCCACAAACAACTCTCTCAATGAGATATTTTAAAAGAATTACAGATGTTTGTGTTCTCTGAATTGGACACACTGGAGAAATACCAAGAAGAGAATCTCAGGAGCTCAAAACAACAAAACAGACTTTACTGGCAACTTTAGAAAATTAGAGAAACTTGAAAAATAGTTCAATATAGCATTCAATCAATCAAGAAAACATTTTGCATTAACTTGGCCCATTCAACTTGACAAAGTCTAAGCCTGTTTAATGGAATGTTAATCAAAATTTGCAAGAGCAGGGAATTAGAAGAAGACACAGAAAGAGAGAGAGAAACAAAAAAATTAGAGAAGCACACACACAGCTACTAAACCCTGGAGTTCAGCTGTGTTTAGAGGGAAATTCCAAGAGGAGGTAGGGTCAAAATGTGTGCTTGCCTTGTGGTCAGCCTTCAATACCCCTTGGTCTTCCTGGGCCCTTCCCCCAGGTGGGACTTGGGCTCATTTGGTCCCTCAGGAGCTGGGCTGGGGCTGCAGAGGTGGCTGTGGAGCATTGCCTGTGCTGTGCCAGGGACTGGCAGCCACTGCTGGGCTGGGATAGAGGCTCTGGGGGGATTGGGGTGCCAGGGCAGGGCAAGACTGGACCTGCCCCTTCCTCCCCCACACATGAAATGTTTTGAGCCAACAATCTCCTCCAGTCTGTCACAACTGGGAATGTTGGAGGTGGAACCCCAGTTCTGGCCAGGGGCACCTGGCTGAGAAGGACAGCTCTTTTCCATAGGAAGGAAAGCACAGACCCCAGTGTTTGGAAGGCAGGTGAGAGCCTCACTAGGCCAAGGCCAGTCAGACTTGCCAGTAATGGCAGATTTTGTCTGGGATCAGTATTTGGATATAGGGAATTTTTGAGGTGGAACCCCAATCTCAGCCATGGGCACCTGGAGAAGCAGGACAGTTCTTTCCCATAGGAAGGAAAGCATGGAGCCTTCCCAGGGGTTTTCGGGATAGAAGAGAGGTGATCCTTGTGAAACATTGCCAGCCAGACATGTCCTGGCAATATTCCTTTTGGAACAATCCCTGGATATAAGGAAGTTTGGAGGTCAAATCCCAATTCTGGCCATGGGTGCCTAGAGGAGAAGACGAGTTCTTTTCCATAGAAGGGAAAGTATGGAGCCCCAGTGTTTCAATAGCAGAAGAGGCCCTCAAAATGCCAAGGTCAGCTGGATCAGTCAGGTGGCCCTTGGGAGGCCAAACCAGGCAGACCTGCTCCATGTTCCCTTGGTATTTTGGGGCCTCACAGTGTCACAATGGTGCCTTGGATCCATGATGCCCCACAGTGCCATAAAGGTGACTTGTTTCTATGGTGTCCCACAGTGTCACAGTGGCCTCCATGTTCCAGAAGGCCCTGCAGTGTCACAATGGTCCCAAAGGTTCCATGAGCCTTGCGTGTAACAATGGTCTCCATGGTTCCCCACTCCCCACAGTGTCACATGACTCCTATATTACATGTGCCCTGCAATGTCACAATGGACCTTTAGACCCTGGGGATTTGCAGTGTCACAAAAGTCTCCAGTGTCACAATGGACCGTTGATGACAGGAGTCCCCTCTGTGTCACCCTGGATCTTTGGTTCCATGAAGCCCTGCAGTGTCACAATGAACCCTTGGAACCATGAGGTTGTGAAGTGCCTTATTGGTCTCTTCATGGTTCCATGAGGCCTTGCAATGTCACAATGGACCTTTGGCTCCATGGGGTCTCACAGTGTCACAAAGGTCCTTGGTTCCATGACACCCAAAGCATCACAATGGTCTCCATCATTCCATGAGGCCTCATGGTGTCACAATAGACCCTTGGTTTGATGGGGCCTCTCAGTGTCACAATGATCCCTACATTCCATGGAGCCACACAGCGTCAGTACAGTCCCCTTGGCTCAATGAGGCCCAGCAATGTCACAGTGCTCTCCATGATTCCATGAGGCCCCACAGTGTCACAATGGTCCCTTGGTCTCACAGGACCCCACCGTGTCACAATGGTCCCTTGGTCTCACAATGCCCCACAGTGTCACAATGGTCCCTTGGTTCCATGGCCCTGTGCTGCTGTATCCTCCCTCCCCTAATCAGGCCACTCTGCCAGCTGAGAAATGCTCCTTGGGTGCCTCAGCCTTGCCCAACAGCCCCTGGGCTCAGCTCCTCTGCAGCTCATCACAAACACTGTCTGCTCCAGCCACTGCTGCTGCCCAACCAGCTCCTGGCTTCTGTAGGAGCAGCCCTGGGAACTGTTTTTGTTCCCTCCGTGGCACAAGATCCCTGTTCTCATAGTGCCAAAGAAAGCTGTTGGTGGCAAGTGTGGCCAGGATGAGTCATTGCTGCGACTGAAGCCCCTTTCTTGGGGCCCTGCAAACAGCGCTCCAAAAGGAGCCCTTGGAGCTCTCCTGGGCCAGCGACTCCCTCTGAGTGGGGCCTCTCCCAGTCGGGAACTCTCCCGTTTGCTGCACTCGGGGATCCTGAACAACGATGGAGCCTGGGCCGATCCCCCCACTCCTCCAGGCTCAGCCCTTTGCCCTTTGCTGGGGAGATGCCAAAGGATCCACAGGGAGCATTTCCTGCCCTCAGGGGAATTTCTCACAGATGCCTTGCACTGACTCTTGGTGTCTGTGTGCACACAGGAGTGCCTGTGCTGGGGAAATGTGGCAGAAATGCTGCTCTCTGAGGGGTTGGAGAGTCTTGGATAGCTGAGTCAGTCAGATATCCAGATATAAGTATGTAATGTTAAGTCACGAGGTCTAAGATAAGTTAAATACTGATAGAGTATTTCTTTTGCTAAGCTATTATGTTTAAGTTATTAGCTAAGTTAAATATTGTTAAGTGTTACTCTATTAAATTGCTAAGTCATGCGTTATAAGTTAGGTCAAATACTGTTAAGTGCCGCTCTTTTGCTGAATTGTGAAGTTTAAGGCATCAGTTAGGGTTAAGGTATAAGTTAAGTACTGTTAACTTTGAGCTCTTTTAAGCTTTAGGCCATATTCCTTTTATCCTTGCCCTCACTATCCTTGTGTCATACACACACACACACACAGGGACAGTTCTCAGTTAATTTGTGATTTGATTGCCTGGATTTTCTTTGCTTTTGTTGTTGCTTTGTTTCCTTGGTGTGCCTGAAGTGTCCAGTCAGGAGCAGAGCAACTCTTGCCAAGGAACTCTGTGCTGCTGTCCCTAATATTAAATCTGGTTTTTGCTGCTCCCTTGCTGGGGATTTTTTCAGCGCTCTCAGCCCTCATTCGGAACAGGGTGAAGGAGCCCTGGCCTAGGCTCTGGCCCTGGGGGACACGGGGATGCTGCCGGGGGGTCCCTGTCCCCCTGTGCCACCCCCAGGGCCCTTGCCCCCGTCCCCGTGTCAGGCTCTGGGGTCGATCTCGTGGAACATCCTCTGGGGGAGGCTGCGGGGCCGGGGGCGGGGGGACCCGGGGGGACAGGGGGGGACCCTGCTGTGCATGAGCAGGGTTGGACTGCTCTGGGGGAGCTGTGAGGGGGGCTGGGGCAGAGTGATCTCCCCAGGGACCTCACACAGCCCCTGTGATGTCACACAGCCCCTCTGATATCACACAGCCTCCTGTGATGTTGCAGCCCACTCTGGGATATCACATCACACCCTTGTGATGTCTCAGAGCCAGCTCTGCAGTATCACTCTGTGATGTCATACAGCTGTGCTGTGATGTCACCGAAGATTCTGTGATGTCAAAAAGTCACCAAGTGATGTCATTGTCTGTTCTTTGGTGTCACAGCCAGATCTCTGTTGTCAAAAAATCCTGTCTGTAGTGTCATCCTGGCATTCTGTAATGTCACAGCACACACTTTGACCTTACAGGCTTCTCTATGATGTCATACAGCCATGCCATGATGTCAAAGCCTTCTCTGTGATGTCACAGAATCCCCTCTATGATGGTGTAGCTGCTTGATGACCTCACACAAAAAGTCTG
This sequence comes from Zonotrichia albicollis, assembly GCF_047830755.1. Taxonomy (NCBI): domain Eukaryota; kingdom Metazoa; phylum Chordata; class Aves; order Passeriformes; family Passerellidae; genus Zonotrichia; species Zonotrichia albicollis. The sequence continues at coordinate 784,283 of NC_133827.1, read as the reverse complement.
TGATGTCATAGCCCAATCTGTGACCTCACACAGCCCACTCTGCGCTGTCACACAGCTCTTTGCTGACATCATAGCTGCTCTGTGGCTCTGTGACACAGCCACAGAGGTGCTGCTGTGACACAGCCCCCTCTGGGACATCCCACAGCCCCTGCCAGTGCTGAGCCCCTGTGAGCTCTATCTGTGCCCTGCTGGTGTCCCTGAGGGGCCCTGGCAGTGCCCCAGCCCTTCTGGGCTGAGCACAGGAGCTGCTCCTGGCCAGAGCTGTCTCTCTGCAGCGCTGCCCTTGCCAGGAGCTGCCTCTGGGCCAGGAGCCCGGCCCAGCTCAGCACCACAGACACAGCACAGGGACTTCAATGAGCCTCTGGGGCTTTGGTGCTCTTTGCATCAGACTCAGTCCCTCAGAGTGTGCTCAAAAATTTCTGAGGAATTCCAAAAGTGATTGAAACACTGAAATTTCTCATAATATAAATAGATTCATCTGAGGGACAGGACTGAGAAAGTGTCCCCAGGTTCCAGGTAGAGGAGAACACAGGTGGCATTGATGACAGATGGGGACAAGCAAGGGAAAGGTGTCTCTGATGCTGAGAACACCTGCACCTCTGTCCCTGCAGGCTGTCGGCATACCCCGGCTGCCCCACCTGGCTGGCCCCTTCCTTTGCTGACAGCTCTGCCTCCTGCCTGCCTCTGCCTTCCCACACAAAGCCTTGGGCTGCTCCAGGCTCCTGCTGGGGGATTTGCTGCACCACAGCCCTGCCCTGGTAGGGAAATTCCTTTCTCCTGGTGTCCACTCTGCACCTCCCCAGCTGCTCTAGGTGCTATTATGTCTTCTTCAGGCTCATTCCCACTATGAAGAAAAGCTCCTGCCCCTCTGAAACCACCCTTCCATCCCTCCCAGGCTACTCCAGTTCTGTCCTCAGTCTCCACACCACTGTGCCCAGAGCCTGCAGACTCCCCCTGCTGGTTTTGTGATGAGGCCTCCAAAACCCCATCCTGGGAGATTTTTGTGTTTTCTCCAAGGTCTGTGAAAATGGAAAAATAGTGATCAAAGTTATTTTCTCCACAATCTTGCAATGACAGAACAAGGGCTAATATCTTTAAACTGAATCAGGGTGGATTTATATATCTTAGAAGAAGGAAATATTTTACAAGTATGAGGGTGGCTCGAAACTGCAGCTGATTTTCCAGAGAAGTGGATTCCCCATCCCAGGAATTGTCCAAGAGCAGGAACTTTGTGCAACCTGACCCAGTGAAACCCTCTCATCCCCAAAGACAGAATTCCTGTAGTGTGGGTTCTCTGATGTGCTGGGAGCGCTCACAACACTTCTGGCCAGAATGTTGCTGAGGGCAGCCGGGCTGCTGCAGGGGCAGTGACCTCACAGCCATCACCATGGCAGCCCTGTGCCCTGGGCCTGGCTCTGCCCTTTCCTCTGCCCCTCCCTTGGTTCTGCTGCCATGAAGAGTTTTGTCATTAATATCTTGTCCCCAAGGTGCTGGGGCCAATGGCTTCCCAGTCAGGCTCCTGGAGCAGAAGTGGCTTTTCAGAGCCCAGCCAGGAATGAGCCCTGAGGCAGCAGCTCTGCAGGGGTGGCCACCAGGCCAGGCTGCCAAGGTAGACTCTGGCCATGGCCTGCAAGCAGCTGCTGCTGCCAAGGTGCCTTTGGTGCCTCAGGCTCTCCCTGACACAGCTCCCAGCACGGCACTCTGCCCTTGTGCCCGAGCCCTTCCCTGAGCTGGGGCTGGCCTGGGGCTTTTCCTGCAGCGGGACCTGCCCTGCTGATAGCACAGGAAAGGCAGTTCCTGCTGGAGCAGGAGGCTCTGCCTGCAATGGGCTCCAACAACTCCAGCAAGGCCCTGTTGACTTCAAAATTGCTGTCTAGAGCAGAATATTCTAATTGTTAGAGCTCCAGTGCTGTGGAGGAAATAACTCTGATCGGGATCTTTCTGTCTAAGCATGATCAGAATCAATCAGAGCTGTATTTCTAGAAATCTCTCAGGTATTCCATCATTAATCCTGTGGGACAAGTTCAATTCCCCCTGTCCAATCTTTTGCACCTTTGTCAATGTCTGGGGCTGGGATTGGATCCAGCCACTCCCAGTCTCCTCTCTGAGAAGAAATTTTAGAAGTATAGGGGTTCTGGAGGGTTTTATGGGTTCTATGGTGGCTACTGGGTGTCATTTCTCCATCCCATGCCTCAGCAGGAGTTTCTTCAAGAAAGAAACAAAGCTTTTGCCTGCAGCTCCCACTCTGCCCATGACAGGAACCCCTGTGAGTGTCTGGGACATTCTGGGTCTTTGGCAGCCTGGGGACTCCTGGGATGTCACCGTGGAGCCCCCGTGAGTGCCTGTGACAGATCGGTGCCTTTGCAGCCCAAGGTCCCCTGGGATGTCACCATGGAATGTCTGTGACTGCCTCTGACCATAGGGCTCTTTACCATCCCCAGAAACCCCTGAGAGGTCTCCATGGAGTCCCTGCCTCTCCCTGTGACATTCCAGCTCTTGAATAGCCTGGAGACTCTTGGAAAGCCCCCATGGAACCTCTCTGAGGGCCTGTGACAAATCTGATCCTTAGCAGGCAACCATCACCAGCCCCCTGTTGCTGTGGTCAGTTTCCATGGCAACCATCCCCAGCCCCCTGTTGCTATGCTCAGTCCCTTGGCAGCTCCATGGAGACCCCATGCCAGGGGTGGTTGTCATGGACACCAGCTCAAGCCTGCAGCCACAGCCCGTTGCCATGGCAACCATTGGCAGTCCCATCCCCAGGCTCATGGGATCCCAGAACCACAGAATTGGCTGAGCTGGGAGGGACCCATCAGGATCCTCCAGTCCAACTGCTGGCCCTGCACAGGACACCCCAACAATGCCAGCCTGGGCCTGGCAGCGCTGTCCAAACGCTGTTGCAGCTCAGAGAGCCCTGGAGCTGGGACCCTTCCCTGGGGAGCCTGGGCAGGGCCCCAGCAGCCTCTGGGCAAAAACCTTTTCCTGACATCCAACCTGAGCCTGCCCGACTCAGCTGCAGCCGTTCCCTCCACTCCTGTCCCTGGGCACCAGAGGGAAGAGGTTCCCACAGCCGCAGCCAGGGACCCGCTCCCAAGGCTGCTGCCATGGCCACCAGGGCTGGGACCAGCTGGGATGCTCGGTTTCCACGGGCTGGGGTTCAGGATTGGGATTCCCCAATTTCCTGCTCCTGCTAAAACCACGCTGCTCTCACTGCCCTCCCGCCTCCCATGGAAAGCACAAAAGGCAAAGATTCCGGGCTGAGATAAGAACAATTTCCAGAGAACAGCAACGAGATAAGGAACAAACAAAAACAGAAACAATATTGAAAACAGAAGGGACTGTTTATAGGAAAAACTACAACACAACTCACTGGGTCTGCCTGGCCACAGTTTCCCCTTCCTGGAAATTTCATCCTTCTCCTCAGGGACAGCGAGAGAGTCCATTTCCTGCCCCTGGCAATGACCTGATGTGGGAGTGAATGTAATGACAGGGCCATGACTGGACCTTCATGTTTTTCCATCCCACATCATGTCATTGGCAGGGACAGGAAAAGGTACAGGTGTCTTGCCAGCATGGATCATGGGAACATAGATCATCAGGGCTCTTTCACAATGTGGATACTCCAATGATCGGAGTTGGGGCAGTGCACAAAATCCTCCTGCACTTGGTGCATTAGAGGCCTTCCCTTAGTGGTGCCTCCGTTGGTGACTGGTCAAGTGAAAGCTCTGGGGGAAGCTCTTCCCACACTGTGGACACTCGTAGGGCCTCTCCCCGGTGTGGATGCGCCGGTGCCTGATGAGGTGGGAGTTGTGCTTGAAGCCCTTCCCACACTCAGGGCAGCGGAAGGGCCTCTCATCCGTGTGAATCCGCTCATGCAGGAGGAGATTGGAGCTGGTGTGAAACCTCTTCCCACAGGTTGGGCACTCATAGGGCCTCTCCCCAGTGTGGATGCGCCGGTGCCTGATGAGGGTGGAGTTTTGCTTGAAGCCCTTCCCACACTCAGGGCAGCGGAAGGGCCTCTGCTCTGTGTGAATCTGCTGGTGCTGGAGGAGATTGGAGCTGCTCCGAAACCTCTTCTGACACTGGGGACACTCGTAGGGCCTCTCCCCAGTGTGGATGCGTTGGTGCCTGATGAGTTCTGACCTGTAGCTGCAGCCCTTCCCACACTCCCCACACTCGTAGGCCCATTCCCCAGTGTGGATCATCTGGTGGCTGATCAGGGTGCTGCTCTGCCTGAAGCTCTTCCCACACTGCAAGCACTTGTAGCGCTTCTCTCCATCATGAAGCTGCTCATGGACAACCAGCTCTGAGCTCTGGCTGAAGCTATGTCCACCTTCCTGGCTCAGGGTGGGTCTTTCCTCCTCAGAGCACCCCAGAATGGGTTTGGAGCCCCTCTTCCTATGGAATCTGTGGGGATTTTCCTCCCCGTTGGATTCCTGGGCTCTGGAGTCACTCATAACAGCTTCTTCCTTGAGGTTCTGCTGTGGGGATTTGTCCTCCCTGGTCCCAATCCTCAGTCCCTTCTCTGGGGGAAGAAAGACAAGGAGAGGATTGGATTTGCCTCCCTGCCAGAGGGAAGGGGAAGGAGATCCCCCCAGTGCATCCCCAGCAGGACGGGGTTGGCAGCTGGGTTGTCCTGCAGCCAGGGGCCGTGCTGGGCTGGGAGATGGATCAGGAGAGAGGGGGAAAGGGGCACTGACTTCCTCCTCACCGGCCCGGGTATCCCAGGGATTCTTCCTCTTCCTCGCAGCCTCCTCCTCCATCTGGCAAAGGTTTGGGAATGGGAAATCCTGTTTTGGGAGAATAACAAAGGATGAGCACATTGAGATTTGTACTGGTTTGAAGGCAAACCAGGGGAACGTCTAATCCAGAATTGCAATTAAAAAACAAAATGATGATTAAGTCAATGATATAGAAACCCTGCCCTAAACTGACAGAGTCAGAATATAACCTGACACCCTGTTGGTCAGGGTGGTGGCAGCAGTCCCATTAAATGGTGGCTGCAGTCCGGTTGGAGTGATGAATGTGATTCTGTCAGAGCAGTGATCCTGTAGAAGGGTCTGGTCTTCCTCTGGAGGTCCAGTGGTGGTTAGGGAGTTCTTGTCCTCTGGGAATTCAGTAGGCAAGCTGCTCCTGGCGTTGCCAGCCTCAGCTTATATCCAGGTCGGAATTCCTGGATCCTCCCCCTGGGCGGAGCATCCCACAATGGGATGATGGAATTTTATCAGTGCTGCAGTGACACTCAATGGCCCATTAGCAGAAGATATCTCCCCTGGAGGGCGTTATCAGGGGTGAGTCATGGAAGAGATAAAGAACCCTGCCCCACTTGTTTATAGCAGTTGATGAAGATGGGGATTGACAACATGCATTTGGTTACATCTTGCATGGCAACCTGAAACAGTGGGGTAATCCCTGCTCAGGGGGGTGAACACCACCTCCCTTACCCAAACTGGCTCGGGTGTAAAACCCCCACACACAGGGGACAATGTCACACTTGCCCTGCTCCAGGGGAGGTCTCTGTCCCTTGTCACTCATCTTTTCTCTTTCTTTCCATCTCTCTACCTCACATTTACTGTTCAATAAAATCCATTTTGCATTTGGTATCATTAGCACCTTAATTGGGCAGAGGAATCTCTCTAACAATTTGCATAACCAGACTGTGACATTATTTTTGCACAATGTGTTTAGGCGCTGTTCTCTGACCCCAAGTGCCTTTGACAACATCATGGCTCCCTCCACTGACGAGGTTGTGGTTCTCTCTGGAAGAACTCTTGGAAACTTGGACACCGTCCCTCCTTCCTCCTGGGGAGCTTATGGAGCTTATAAAAGTTTTTTCTCTTTATGGGAGAAATGATGAGGAAAATGGCTTTTATGGGTGGCCAGTGTAAAGAAAATAATTTGCTGTCTTTCCTTATAAAGTTGTTAAAATCACTGGAGGAAAGGGAGCAAATGTTACCATTGAGACTGACAAGGTTCATTCACCCCACGGTGAGGAACACAAGGTGGCTAAAAATCCCAGAAGAAGCCCAGCTCAAGTAGATAAATTTCCGAATAAGTCCTGAATTCCCAGGACTGGGGGCTTTACCAAATGTGACAATCATTTTTCTCTTTATCCCTGTCAGCTTTGTGACTGCTACACAGAGCTTTCCATTCCTTTTAATAATCTGTATTGGGCCAAATTTCCACTTTCCTGTTATCGGAACCTGCCAGCAGCTGAGCTGGAGCTGTGCAGAAAGCAATGAATATTGGAATTGCCACATCACTGCTTGGAATGTCGGTTTATTCATATTTGGAATTTGTTTGCGCTTTCATCCCAAGTTACTTGTGGGAAGACCATATATTCTTCAAAGTGATTTTGCGGAGTCAAGTTTGATTTCTGCCAAGTTTATTTTGTCCATTGCCCGGAGGATTCTCAAGGGGTCTCTGTGCCTCTCGCGCTGGGGGATGTGTGGGAGGGGTTTGGGGGGGGGGTTTCCTGTCCCTGTTACCCCAGGCCGTTCCGCAGGGGTTGTCCCTGTCCTTCTCACACCAGGTCATTCCCCAGGGGTGTCCCTGTCCCTGTCACACCAGGTCATTCCCCAGGGGTGTCCCTGTCCCTGTCCCTGTCATCCCAGGCCATTCCCCAAGGGGTCTCCATCATTTTCACCCAGGAAATGCCTGGGGGGTCTCCCTCCCTCTCACCCCTGTGCCAGGGGGTACTCAGGGCAGTCTCTGTCCCTCTCAGCCCAGGGGATGCTCGGGGGTCTCTGTCCCCTCACCCTGGGGGATGCTCGGGGGGTCTCCATCCCTCTGGCCTCAGGCAATGCCTGTGCAGGGCTGGGGACCAGGGGCTCTGTGTCCCTCTCACCGCTGAGGGTGCTCGGGGCTGGGGGGGGCTCTCCGACCTTCTCACCCCTGGGGAGGTTGGGGCAGTCTCTGTCCCTCTCAGCCCTGCTGTGACCCCACCCAAACATCACTGGGGTCAGAGGGACAGAGACACCCCCAAACCCCCAGAAGGGCTGAACCTGGGATTTGGTTTGGGGCTGAGGATTTAGGAAGGGGCTGGAATTGGGGCTGGGGTTGGAGTTGGGGCTGAGATTTGGATTAGAGCTGGGATTGGGGTTAGGGCTAGACATGGGATTGGCTTTCGGGCTGGAGTTGGGATAGATGAGTTTGGGACTGGGATGAGAATAATACAGAACTGTGAGTGTGTCTAAACATGGAGTGAGACTGAGACCAGAATTGGGGTCAGGTTTGGGATTGAGCTCACCCAGAGTAGGACAGGGGGGATGTCACAGCGGGAAGGTTTGGGGAAAATCCTGGTTTGGGGAAAAACAAGGTGTTAATGCCTTGGGCTGGGGATTCCTCCCACCCAAGTCTATCTCTAGAAGTCACCTGCTGTGCATAAAAACCTCCAAAAATCAAGAGTGAATGAAAAAAAAAAAAACACAAGGAGTTTCCCATTTCCAGTCTCATCCCTCTGGGGTTCTGGTGGTCCCCTCTCTCAGGGCTGCTGGGGATCCCATGGGTCCTGGGTATTCTCCCCATCCAGGGTCCTGCTTTTGGATTCTGTGAGGTTCTGGGGTCCCAAGGTCCCCCTCCCCAGCCTCCCCTCAATCCAGCCACTTGGGGTTCCCCCTTCTTTCCACCACCCTGTCCTGGTTTAGGGCAAATTTGGTTGAAACCCTCCAAAAGCAGTTTCCTCTAGAATGCCGATTCAGCAGCCCCACCCTCAGCCAGTCCGGGAAAATATTTCCGGGGAGAAAAGTCTAAAAAAACTTTATTTTACAGGCAAAGCATTCACCAGCACAAAAATTGAACAATATTAAGCAATAAAACCTCCTGCTGCTCAAAAAAAGATGACAAACTCAGAAAGTCCCTCCTTTGGTTGTAGCTCGGCCCACTCAGTGTCTTATCAGTGTCTTATCAGTGTCTTATCAGTCACTTATCAGTCTATTATCAGTCCGTCCAGCGCTGGAAATGCCTCGGCCCAGGTCCATCTCAGTGGGCCTCAGGCGGGACCTGCCGGTGGTATTCTGGTTGTTCAGTCCAGAGCAGGTTTAAACAACTCCAAAGAAAAAGAAAAATCAAAGTCCAGGGAACTTCTTTGCCTCAGAGACCTAAAAACTGACTAAAAGCAAAGGAGAGCTCTGTCCTGCTGTCTGTCCATCCAGCAGCTGGAATGTAGAGGAGTGAGTGCAGTTTCTGAAAACAAACTGCAGCTTCTTCCTCCTCCTCTTCACTCTCAGAACCAGCCTTAAAGGTACAGAACTCATTTCTGGGCTAAACAGACCGATGGGGTACGAGCATCATGAAGTCACCCCAGGACACCCCTGTCAGGGTCAGGGGGTCCCGTCCCCACCTCATCTCCAGGCTGCCGGGGGTCCCCCAGCTCTGGTATCGCCCCTTCCCCTCTCCCCGCCCCGGGGGTCCCCTGTTCCACAGCCTCGGCTCTCACGGGGATCCCCAAAACCAATGTCCCGCCCTGTCGGTACCGGGCCATCCCCACGTGGACCCCCCGGGACCCTCCCGAGGGGCGATCATGGCTCCTCTCCCCCCGAAAAAGCTCCTCTTGGGGAGCCTGGAGATATCTGGGGCTCGAGTCCGGGATCTGCTGGCTCCGAACACTCTCCAAAACATCCTACGGGAGACCCCTGGCTGGAGTTATTTGGGAATTTAGCTACTTGAGCTGGGCTTCTTCTGGGACTTTCAACAGCCTTGTGTTTTTCACGTTGGAGTGAACGAACCTTTTCAATCTTGCTGGTATAATTTGCTCCCTCTCCTCCAGTGATTTTAACAAACTTTTCAAGGAAGGACAACAAAATATTTTTTTATACAATCCAGACCCACAAAAGCCATTTTCCTCATCAGTTCTTCCATAAGCGACTCAGAGGAAGCTGCATCCAAGTTCCAAGAGTTCTTCCAGAGAGAACCACAACCTCCTCAGAGGATGGGAACCATGCTGTTGTCAAAGGCACTTGGGGTCAGACAACAGTGCCCTGAACTCACTGCGCCAAAATAATGTCTCAATCTGGTTAAGAAAATTGCTAGAGAGATGCCTCTGCCCCAGTTAATGTGCTAATGAGACCAAATCCAAGGTGGATTTTATTGAACAGTAAATGTGAGGTAGAGTTAAAAGAAAGAGGAAAGCGGGGCATGGCAAGGGACTGACAAGTGGCAGAGACCTCCCTTGGAGCAGGCCAAGTGTGACGTTGTCCCCTGTGTGTGTGGCTTTCCCAGGGTGGGCATTTTACACCTGAGCCAGTTTGGGTAAGGGGGGTGGTGTTCACCCCCCTGAGCAGGGATTACCCCACTGTTTCAGGTTGCAATGCAAGATGTAACCAAATGCATGTTTTCAATCCCCATCTTCATCAACTGCTATAAACAGGAGGGGCAGTGTTCTTTATCTCTTCCATGACTCAGCCCTGATAATGCCCTCCAGGGGAGATATCTTCTGTGAATGGGCCATTGAGTGTCTCTGCAGGACTGATAAAATTCCATCATCCCATTGTGAGATGCTCCACCCAGGAGGCGGATCCAAGCACTCCTACCTGGATATAAGCTGAGACTTGCTACAACCAGGAGCAGCTTGCCTACTGGATTCCCAGAGGACAAGAACTCCATAACCTCCACTGGACCTTCAGAGGAAGACCAGACCCTTCTACAGGGTCACTGCTCTGACAGAATCACGTTGATCACTCCAACAGGACTGCAGCCACCATTTATTGGAACTGCTGCCACCACCCTGACCAACAGGGTGTCAGGTTTTATCCTGACCTTGTCAGTTTAAGGCGATGTTTCTGTATCATTGCCTTGATCTTCATTTTCTAATCAAATTGTAATTCTGGCTTAGACTCTCCCCCCAGCTTTGCCTTCAACCCTGTACAAAATTTAGTATGCTCATTCCTTGTTTTCAACCCAAAACAGAATTTTCCATCCTGAAACTTTCACAAGATGAAGGAGGAAGCTGCGAGGAAGAGGAAGATGCCCCAGGAGCCCCAGGCAGGTGAGGACGAAGTCAGTGCCCATTTCCCCCTCTTTCCTGCTCCATCTCCCAGCCCAGCACAGCCCCTGGCTGCAGGACAACCCTGCTGCCAACCCCGTCCTGCTGGGGATGCACTGGGGGGATCTCCTTCCCCTTTTCAGTGGCACGGAGCCAAATCCCATCCTCTCCTTGTCCTGCCTTCCCCAGGGAAGAAGCTGAGAATGGAGACCAGGGAGGACAAATCCCCACAGCAGAACCTCATGGAAGAGGCTCTTTTGAGTGGCTCCACAGTGCAGAATTCCAACAGGGAGGACAAGTCCAAGAGATCCTGCAGCAGGAGGGGCTCCAAACCCAGCCCAGAATGCTCTAAGGAGAAAAGACTCATCCTGTGCCAGGAAGGTGGACAGAGCTCCTTCCAGAGCTCAGAGCTGGTGGCCCAGGAGCAGCTTCATGATGGGGAGAAGCCCTACATGTGCTCAGAGAAGAGCCATTGCCTGATCAGCCACCAGAGGATCCACACCGAGGAATGGCCCTACAAGTGTGGGGAGAGCGGAAAGGGCTTCAGCTGCAGCTCTGCTCTCGTCAACCACCAACACATCCACACTAGGGAGAGGCCCTACGAGTGTCCCAAGTGTCAGAAGAAGTTTCTGAGAAGCTCCAATCTCCTCCAGCACCAGCAGATTCACACTGGGGAGAGGCCCTTCCTCTGCCCTGAGTGTGGGAAGGGCTTCAAGCGCAGCTCCCACCTCATCACCCATTGGCACATCCACACTGGGGAGAAGCCCTACGAGTGTCCCCAGTGTCAGAAGAGGTTTCAGACCGGCTCAAATCTCCTCCAGCACCAGCAGAATCACACAGAGGAGAGGCCCTTCCGCTGCCCTAAGTGTGGGAAGGGCTTCAAGAACAAGTCCAACCTCATCAGGCACCGGCGCATCCACACTGGGGAGAGGCCCTACGAGTGCCCCACCTGTGGGAAGAGGTTTCAGAGCAGTTCCAATCTCCTCCTGCATGAACGGATTCACACAGATGAGAGGCCCTTGCGCTGCCCTGAGTGTGGGAAGGGCTTCAAGCAAAACTCCCACCTTGTCACCCACCGACGCATCCACACTGGGGAGAGGCCCTAACAGTGCGCCACATGTGGTAAGAGGTTCACCAGCAGCTCTGACTTGACCAGACACCAAAGGAGGCACCGGTAAGGGAAGCTGGAAATGCTCCAATTGCAGGAAGAGCTTCGTGCACTGCTCCAGCTTCTTTCCCCATGAGAAAACCATTTTGGGAAGAGCCCGGGTGATCCATGTTCCCTGTGATCCATGCTGGGAAGACCCCTGTCCCTATTCCTTCCCCTCTTAATGACATGGTGTGGAACTGAAGAACATGAGGGTCTGGGCATGGCCGTGTTATTGCATTCACTCCCACCTCAGGTCATTGCCAGGGGCAGGAAAGGGACTCTCTCTCTACCTGAGAAGAAGGGTGTCCTTTCCAGGTGGGGAATAGATGTTGTTGGGAAGAGCCAGGAAGTTGTGTTGTAGTTTTCCATGTAAACAGTTTTATTTATCCCTTCTGTTATCAATATTGTTTCTGTTCCGTTTGTTCCTTATCTCGTTGCTGTTCCCAATAAATTGTTCTTATCCCAGCACAAGACCTATGCCTTCTGTGCTTTCCATGGGAGGCGGGAGGGCAGCGAGGGCAGTGCGGTTTTAGCAGGAGCAGAAAATTGTGGAATCCCAGTCCTGAACCCTAGCTCCTGGAAACCAAACATCCCAGCTGGTGCCAGCCCTGGTGGCCATGGCAACAGCCTTGGGAGCGGGTCCCTGGCTGGGGCTGTGGGAACCTCTTTCCTCTGGTGCCCAGGGACAGGAGTGGAGGGAACAGCTGCAGCTGAGTCGGGGCAGGCTTAGGTTGGATGTCAGGAAAAGGTTTTTGCCCAGAGGCTGCTGGGGCCCTGCCCAGGCTCCCCAGGGAAGGGTCCCAGCTCCAGGGCTCTCTGAGCTGCAGCAGCGTTTGGACAGCGCTGCCAGGCCCAGGCTGGCATTGTTGGGGTGTCTTGTGCAGGGCCAGCAGTTGGACTGGAGGGTCCTGATGGGTCCCTCCCAGCTCAGCCAATTTTGGGGCTCTGGGATCCCATAAGCCTGCCAATGGTTGCCATGGCAACGGGCTCTGGCTGCAGGCCTGAGCTGGTGTCCATGGCAACGACCCCTGGCATGGGGTCTCCATGCAGCTGCCAAGGGACTGAGCATAGCAACAGGAGGCTGGTGATGGTTGCCATGGAAATGGACCATAGCAACAGGGGGCTGGTGATTGTTGTCATGGAAACTGACCATAGCATCAGGGAGCTGGTGATTGTTGCCATGGAAACTGCCCATACCAATACGGGGCTGGTGATGGTTTCCTGCTAAGGATCAGATTTGTCATAGGCCCTCAGAGGGGTTTCATGTGGACTTTTCAAGAGTCTCCAGACTGTTCAAGAGCTGGAATGTCACAGGCAGAGACAGGGGCTCCATGGAGACTTTCCAGGGGGTTTTCTTGGGATGCTAAAGAGCCCTGTGGCCAGAGGCAGTCTCAGCCATTCCGTGGTGACATCCCATGGGACCTTGTGCTGCAAAGGCACCAATCTGTCACAGGCACTCACAGGGGCTCCACGGTGACATCCCAGGAGTCCCCAGGCTGCCAAAGGGCCAGGACATCCCAGACACTCACAGGGTTCCTGTCAGGGGCCGAGTGGGAGCTTCAGGCAAAAGCTTTATTTCTTTATTGGAGAAACTCCTCCTGATACATGAGGTGCAGATATTACACGAAAGAGACACCATGGATCCTCAAACTTGTGCAGGGCCCGTAGACTTCTAAAATTCCTTCTAAGAGATGAGACTGGGAACAGCTGGATCCAATACAAGCCCCAGTCTTTGTCAAAGGTGTAAAAGATTGGACATAGTAATTGAACTTAAGCGCTATATGTCCCACAGGATTAATCATAGAATACCTGATAAATTTCTATAAATACAGCTCTGATTTTTTCTGATCATGATTAGACAGAATGGTTCATTTACACCACAGAGTAAATGAAAAAAAATGAGTTATTGCTGCAGTCTTAGGTGTTCTGGATACAATCTTCCCCGAGTGTCTTGTGCCAATGGGTAGGAACCATGAGAGCACCAGCACATAGACACAGACACAGACACAGACATGCAGACACACAGATACACACACACACACACACACAGAGAAACGCTGAAAGTGTCCAGAGGCCAAAGAGAAAGGATTGTCCAGGGTATAAATGGAGGGAAAGAGGGTGCAATGGAGAGCACCAGGGATCCAATGCTCTGAGGGCTCAGGGGTGGTACACAGGGAAGGGACCAGTAGGGAATGCCAGGGTAGATGGACAGGGTTACACACCAATGGGAAGGGAGAACTCACCAGAACATGAACATATAAGTGTAAAAGGGGTAGAGAAGGCCAATGGAGAGGACAGAACTGGGACAAATTAACATAGTGCTGCAGAACACCATGGGGAAGCCTTTTTTCTCACCTTGAGCTGCGAGGAGTGCCCAGAGCCTGTGGTGTGACTTTCCAGGGCATTGCTACTGCCTTTTCCCTGGTAGGCTCACAGGTTTGCACAGTTGTGCAGTGTCACAATGATCTCCTTGGTTCTGCAGCCCTGCTGTGGCTGCTGCGTAACAATGGACCTGTGGTACCTTGAGGCTCCATAGTGTCACCATGGTCCCTTTGGTTCCACAAAGACCTGCTGGGACATGATGGACCCTTGGTTCCATGAGGTGCCTGGCTTCCCACAGACCCCTATGGCCTCTCAGAGTTCCCCATGGCCCATCATGGCCTCTCAAGGCCCTTCATGGCACCTCATGACTGATGGCCCCTCACAGCCCCTCTCCCCTCACAGCCCCTCATAGCCCGTCATGGTCCCTCACGGCCCCAGGCGCAGGGCTCTTCCAAAAGGAGAAGCGGTCAAGTCCTGCTTGTTCTCCTTTCATTTCAGTCCCTTCACAGCTGCGAGTGCAGAAAGGCTGAAATGGAGCCTTTCCCCAACGTTTCCCTCAGGGTTAATTGCGGACTGAAGCTCTGTGCTGGCGCTGGCCCGAGCGCCACCATCCCTGCAGCCGCCAGGCCTTTGCTGTCCCCCCGTGTCCGTTCCCTGTCCCCGAGTCCCGCCCGGCTCTGGCAGCAGCAGCAGCCACAGCGCAGGGGACACGGGCCCGGCCCAGCCAGGGCTCCCGGCCCAGCCAGGGCTCCCCGAGTCCCGCCCGGCTCTGGCAGCAGCAGCGCCGGCCCCTTCCCGCCTGCTCCTGCCTCGGCTGCCAAGGGCTTCTTCCAGCTCAATTCTGGAGCAGAGCAGCCAGCACTCACACACAGCCCTGACTGCTCAGGGCCTGCCTGTGCTGCCCTGAGCCAGCCCTCAGAGGAAGAAAGGATCGGGTTCCAGCGCTGTTTTCAGCTCTGTTTGACTCACCCTGAGGTGACAAGAGGAGGCTGCTGCTGCCTCTGCCTTGGGAATTGCAGATCATGGCTGCTCTTGGCCCTCTTCTCCTTGCCACCTGAATTTTATCCATAAAACTGCAAGTGCCTCTTTCAGTTAGTGCTACCCACGGTGCTTTCAGGACAATGAAGTCAGTATTTTTGTCTCGGACATAAAGATCAGCAGATCCTGGAATGCCCACCAGCCCCTGAGCACTAAGATAAAGGGAATTAAAGCTTCACAGGCCACATTTGCGGGGCTCAAACAGAGCCCTGTTGTTGGCACTGTTGAAATAGAATAAGCTGAGAGAGGCTGTCACAATTCTCCTCTGCAGTGGGGAGTTAAATTAAAAAATCAACCAGGAAAAGCAGAAACCAGAACTTCTCAACTCACTTCACTGCCTCTTCCTATCAGCAGGAAACACAGATGCCCAGAGGTGTTTTGCACTGCTGCTGCCCCCAGTTTGAGCCAAAGCTCTGCCCAGGCCCAGCGGGAACCTGAGCCCAGCCCAGGGCGCTCAGCGCACGCGGGGCCAGGCCCAGAGCCCCGGGCACAGCTGCCCATTGCAGGGCAGTGGCACAGACGGAATGTCCTGCGGCCCAAACCTCCTGCTCCTGCCACACAGTGCCAGCCTTCTCCCCCTCCTCCTCCTCTCCCAGCACGGCACAAATTCCAGCTCGGAGGAGGCTGCCCCAGACAGCGCTCCGGCTCCTGTTCCAGTTGAATGTCCCTGCAGAGAAACAGGGCATCTTTCAGCCACTTCCACAAGCTCAGGCTTCTCACTTCATGGGGAATCTGGGATGCAAATGGCCTTGTTAAGAAAGCCAAAGGCCAAGGTAATGGATTATAGATTACTGAAAAAAAGGCACCATCTTCTAGGCAAGGTTTACCAAGGCATTTCCTGCATTTCTTCTTTTCAGATTCTTTCAGTTGGCTGCTCTGGGAAGTCCAGCTTGTACTGGTGCTTATCATGAACTGATTGTGCTCTTGATTTACGCACCAAGACACCAAATGTGGAATCATCTATATGGAACTGTTACGAATGATCAATCGAAAGCCAAATTATAAAAAATCTGAAAAGATTTCTTTATCTTTTTCCGCTACTAAAATATGGTCTTCAAAACCACCACAGCCAAAGAGACAGTGTCGAGCCCAGGGTTGGTGCTGGGTGAACCTGGATCCCACCTCTTTTGCATCGGACCCTCCACCATTCACAAGAGCTGCTTCTTGTAGGGATGCTTTATACAGTTTATTATGCCTGAGCAAAGAAGTCCCAGTTTCTTTTGTAACTCTGCATATTCATAGTTGGTTCTTTCACTGGGCAGAGCTGGACATTCGCCATTTCCTTGTTGATAGCCAGCACTGATTGGATTCAGGGAAGTCACGTATTCACACATATCTTTCTGGTGACTTTGGCTATCTTGATCGATGTTATCAACAGGGCAATGATCACTCTTAGGCTCTTCGGATGACATGACCATGTCTCAGGATAATGGTGATCATCTCACTGGGTGTGATCGTTATCTGGCCACCTTCAGGAATTTTGGAATTTGAATAGACGCCTGCCTCTCAGGCTGCTTGTGGTCAGAGACTTGTTTGGATTTTGCAATCTTAATGAAATACATGCTTTTATAGCATGAAGTATTTCCCAACATACATTGCAACATCACTACAATCTAACAGAAGAAGGCAATCATACAGATCAGTGTATGGTCAAATTGCCCCCTAATTCTCATAAAGTCCATCTACTCTGCACACCCTTACTTTATATTTTTGTTTCTCAGTCATCACAGAACTGAGAGCTGCAAGAAAAAGAGAAAGAAATATGAACAGGTATCCCTTCGGTAAGGGAAATACTGGACTGTCAGGAACTAAAAATAGTTGATAGCATCTGTATCAGGCAATTTTTTTACCCTCTACCAGTGTCCATTTCAGGCATCCTGTTAGCATGACCTAGGATTTTGCAGCTAAATGCAATGGGCTGCAATTTGAGAGGCCTACAAGAAAAAAAACTTATCAGACTTCCTCCCCCCCCCGAGTGACAGGTGCAAATTACAAAATGAAAGGGCCTACAGAAATTTAAAATTTTCAAATTTTAGAAAAATATAGTATTAGCATCAGATTCCAAGGGCATAGAGATATAGGAGCAGCAAGGAAATGCTCCCAGAAATGTTTTCTAGCCTGAAGAGACAAGCTAGCCACAGGAAGAGGAGAGAGCCACTTCTTTTAAAATGTGTGAATTACTGAATGAAAGAGCCATTGGCCCTTTCAGCTTCTGTTTTTAACAAAAAGTAAGCTATTAACTTGTGTTTGTGAAGACTTTAGTTGGACTTCAATGTTTTTGAGACAGCTTCTGAGCAAAATACAAAGAAACTACTAATTACATATTAGTAAATGCAGCATCTAGAATAACAACTAAATAGTCCTATCTCATAGTTAAATGTTCAATTCTTCATAAATTGTGATTAAGACCATGAAATGCAGTCCCTAATCCAGTTAAATCCCACCTACACCTCAGATTTGCTTGTGTAACTAATATTTTCCACTCCACTCCCTATCCCTTCTCTCACCAGAGTCCTCAAGCCCTCAGCCAGGCACAAGCCAACTTCTCACCTCAACTGCTGTTAGCAATCACCAAGTACCTGTTGGTAATTACCTGAGCCCCTGCCCCACCCACAGGTCCCTGGCTGCTGGGAGAACAGGTCTGAAGTACAGACCGGAACACCACCACCCCCCCACCAAAAAAAAAAAAAAAGAATAAAACTTTTCTAAATAATTTGAGACTAGTAAAAGATCAGGACATGTAAGGACTTGTTTATCCCCTTTAGGCCAATCAAGAAAAGATTTATAGCCTTCTCTGGAAAGGGAAGACTGGGGGGTTTTTGTTGAAGCAGAAGCATGTTTTATCAGCCCGGTTTCCTTCCTCATTTGTTCCTGCTGCCCAGAAGGCCATTCACTAGGCATATATATAAATATCTCTGTCTGAAAACATGTCTACAGGAGTGCCTGACTTACACTGGTGCGATTTAAAACATAGTAAACATAGTTTTTATTGTACAAAAATGTAAAAATCTGTTCTAAGAGAGGCCCATCTTGTGGAGCTGTAAGGACCCTGACAGCACATCTGCTACCAAAGCAACAATTCCTGCTCTGCAGTGGCTTAAGCGGGCTGAGATGGAAGTGTTTCTTCATCAATGCATAAACCACAACAAAGAAGTGGTGACAAGCCTTTTTTCCAAGTCTGACTGAAGGTTTGGGAAGCAGGTCTGCCTGCAGAGGGCACACAGAAGCATGACAGGTTTGCCTACTCTGCACCTACAATTTCTACACCATCATATCACTACTTGGTCACTGAGCAAGCTGACAGTGTATGACAGGTTATCATCCTGCATAGAAAGTCACAGAGAGAAGAAGAGAGGAAGAAAACATGGAAGATGACAATGCAAAAGAAGTTGAAGAAATGTGGCAAGGATTGAGCATTAAGGGACAGAAATAAGAAGAGACCATACCCTTGAACTGTAAAGTCCTGTCAGGAAACTGCAAGTACTTGCATATATGAGTTCACAACCTGGACTTGCATGCTTCTCCACATTACAGTTATTTCAAAAATTTTGCTTCCTGGACAAGCTGCCAGGTCTCCAGTAGCAGTCCTAGCTCCCTTCCAGCAGTCTGCATCTGAGCAGGGAGTTGAAAATTGATCAGGGATTACCTTTTACGCTGTAAGCATTCAAGACAGCCAAAGAACTTTGAGGAAAAAGGCCATACTGAGTGCCCAGGGCAAAGAGATCTTTAGAAATTGGAAGAAGGAAGTATTGATTGAGGGTCACAGTTATGTTGAGGTTTAGCCTTTCAAAGGTTTGTTGCTTTTCTACTGAAAACTGCAGGTGAGAAAGCCTAGGCAGAAAAGGGAAGGAGAAGCTATGTGAACAAACCCATAGCTGTACACAAGGACAGAAGCAGATTTCTTCTTCACCAGGCTGAAAAGAGTGGTTTTATTATTCAAAAAACTAAAGCCAAACTATCCCGTCAAATATATATTCTCCCACTACATTTAAATATTACAACAATAAAAATGCACTATAAAACTACTGCAGTAAATTAGTCAGTTAGGAACAATAAACAGGGCACATGTTAATAGTATCCATATCTATCTTTGGAAAGATGAGCAATTACAATCTACATCCCAGCTCATGCTCAGTATTTACTACAATCTCAAATAACAATAAAGTCAAACACAACAGATGACTGATGTTCCTACCTTCTGCTTTCCAAACAGAGTTTTAAAAGATAGTTTATTGCAAAATCAGTCTCAAGTATGTTCAAGGCCTTGGGAGCTCTCTAAGTTTAATTAACATCACACATATAGAATCCATTTTAATATTTGTGTAAAGCCAATATTATAATATTCTAATTTGTATATAACCATCTATTTGTAATATTGCTGAAAGAAGGCACACTTTTCTAAATATCTACTGGCTTTGGTAACTGCTAAACATAATGTATATTGGGCTGTACTACTGTTTACTCGTCTTTCTGTTGCACAGAAATCTTGGATACTTTAGTGCGTACATCTGTAATTCTGACATTTTCTGAAATTAAAGTGAGAGGAGTAATGGGCTAAATTCAGGTACCTAAAGTTACATTGTCAACATTTGCAGACGTAAATCAAATACACAAGGAAAACTTTTATATGGGAAGAATGCCAGAGCAAATTAAAATATGCATTGATAAGAATAATCAACACAGTAGAAATGCAGAGCATCTGCACCATAGGAGAGAGTGTATAAAATCACACTCTTCATCAAGAGAACATAATTGGTATTTCTTCACAGCCTTCTCCCTTTGCATGCCCCTCTGCAAAGTACAAGGGGCCTCAAGGACTGGAGGAAACACAGGGAGTCAAATGGAGACACTTGCACCTGTCTCACTGGGGGCTCCTGGGGAATCAGTTTCCTTGGGAATCCAGCCCCTCTCTGCCAAGGGCACTTCCCCAGATGTGTACATTTCCTGGGGAAAACCAACACACCCTTAAGTGCATGGTGCAGAGGTTCAGGGGCATCAAAACATAACCAATATGATCCAGTGAAGCTAAATTTATTATTCCTACAAAGACTCTATTTATAATAAATCTCTACTGTCCATGTGTCTCTAGCTAATACATGATTGGTTAATCCTAGCTGTTCACACGTCTACAATAGAATGCTGATTGGATCACCTAATTTTTTACACATCTTGCTGGGGTTGTCTGGCCTACCCATGACTCACTTTCCCAAGCTTGCTGACAAACTTTCTGAGTCCTGATGACTCTTCTTCTTGTGTCTTTTTCGAGGACATACCGAGCCCAATTCTGAATATGTCCATAATTCATTCTTTGTGAACTTGTTCATTGTCCATTATTACAAGCAGGCTGGATTGTGCATCGGTTGAATATGGCCACTCTCATGCAAAAATTCCTCCATTCTGTCTCTGAGCCAGCATTTGAGCCAGTTAAACAAAATCCTCCCTCTCACGCTGTAAAGAATGTGGAATTAGAGTTGGAATGTGACCCTGAAATAGAAGCAGCTCAGAAACTACAGTAGAAAAAAGTTAGTCCAGAAGCTATTGTAGAAGAGACTTTTCTCTCCAATGATGTAGAAGCTTTTCGTGTAGTAACTAATGCTGCAAGTAGAGTTTGAAAAGCTTTTGATTGGAAGATTTTAGAAAAATTGAGAGCTGCAATTTCACAATTTGGTTGAAAATCCCTACTTTCACAGTCACTTCTGCAGTATATTTTTCCATCTAACACATTAATTCCAGCTGATGTGCATATCGTAATAAGACTTAGAATGCCACCCTATAAGCAGGTGATGTTTCATAAAAGCTGGGAGGAAAAGTGTGCTCAAGAAGCTGCAAGACCTAGAGTGCAGGGTGATCCTCTGTATGGTTCAACAGCACAACAGTTACTTGGCAAGGGGCCTTGGGCTACTGCCACTGCCCAGGCTAGGAGCATTGATCAAGTCTTACAGATGAGCCAACAACTAGCATATAATGCTGTCCTTGCACTTCCAGATAAGTTACACTCTATGTCTTTTAGACAGATTTGTCAAAGAAAGAATGAAGGCTTTGATAAATTTGTAGACAAATTGCATGAAGCTATCTATAATCATTCTGATTTAAATTCAGACACAAAGATACAATTGGATGGACTTTGATCTCATTTCTCCATTCCAAATGGCTTTCCCTTCAGTCACAAGAGGCTTCCATCTCTTCCAAAAATTGCCTGCTGAAACTCTTCAGCTCCCATCCAAATCAGTTCACTACTCCAGCATAACCCTTGAAGTATGGACAGATGACTCTTCAACTAATTATAGTTGAAAAGAAGGGTATTTATTGCACCGCTGGACACATGTGAACTAGTTTCCAAAGACATGTGCAAGGAGTTGCAGACTCCTGCTCTCTATTTCTACAGAAAAGGTTTTACATTAGGTTTCTAAGGACCCATAATACATAATTATTACCTGCCTGCTTCGCATTTTTTATCGGCTGAATATCTATTACAGCTGCACAATTGTATTCCCCTAACTGGGTTGGTGGGATTTTGAAATGAGGGAGTGGTTGTATGGGAGGAAGAAAGCTGTCTTCCTCATGGTGAACTCTTCTCTCATGGCCAGTTGGCAAGACCTTTTGACCTGCTCATGGTCCAAGCCTCTCCTAACTGTTCAATTATTCTTAAGGCAAGCTATTTCTATGGTCTCTGTTTCTTCACAATTGCTTCCTCTATCCCTGTCACTCCTAGCTTTATGTTCCTAATATATTTGGTACTCTTTACCTAAGGTATGTGATTTCTGCTAGCTGTATTACTAACTTAGCTTCTTACCTCATTTTAAAATCTTAACTAAAATATGCAGTCTTCTACTATCCCAATTCTATTCCCAGCTGGTCCCTCGACCCATCTGCACTTTTCAATTATCCTAATTCCATTTTCAGCTAACCCCTTGACACACGTCAGGCACATCCCCAACTGCCTCTCTCCCAGCAGCTCAGAGCTGCATTGCACAGCGCTTGCTGTGCGCCACAGAGCACAAAGCAGGCTGGCCTGGTGGGCCTGAATATTTCTGCCAAACACTCTGCATCTCACACCTTTGCTCTGGCTCAGTGCAGAACTGCAGGATTGCAGGCACTTCCTCCCAGAGCTGCGTGAGGCGCTGGCTCCTGCAGATGGGCCCTGCCAAGCTGTCCCTGCCTCACGCTGGCCTCGCTTCCCCTGGCACAAGAGCCGGGCCTGAAGGAGCTGCCCTGTGCTCCAGCCTGCCGAGCAGCCCGGCTCCCTGCCCCGGTGCCCAGAGTGCTGCACACACTGCTGGCCTTTGCCAGGAGTTGCAGGGCAGCCGGCAGAAGAGGAGGAATCCTCAGCCAGCCCAGCGGCCCGCGGCTGCCCTTGGCCTTTCCCTGCTCCTGGGCACATAGCAGACGGCCAATGCCTCCAGGCCGGGCTGTGCCCAGCACAGCTGCGCTTCCCCTCGGCAGCAGCCAGCTGCCACCTGGGCTCTGAGAGCGCAGGATTCGCCCGCTCCCAGGAAGAGGCACCCAGGGCCCGGCTGCTGCCTCTTGCAGCTCCAAGGGCCTCCTCCCAGCCTGCCTCTGCCGGGGCTCAGGCTGCTCCGGCCTCTGCCGGGGCTCTGCTGGGGCTCCAGCCCGGGCAAGGCCGGGCCCGCTCTCACCTCACCGGCGCTGACAGTTCTGCACCACAGGAGACCTTCCCGAGCACCCTCTCTGACCTTTCTGCTTTCTCACTTGAGCAAGGCTCTCCTCCAGCCAAAGAGATTATTGCATTTAGGGATACAAATCCAAGTGGCAGGAACCCCATTGCTCTCCAGTCACAGCTGAAGGCCTGCATCTGCACAAGATGTTTGGGCTCCCTCATTCTTCCTTTGGTTTTGCCTTCAAATGCCATTGCCCTTACTGCCTCAACTAGAAATACCCACAGCTGTGCCATAACCAGCCAGTGCCTCATATTCCAAAGGCAGTGCGGTCTGGAGAGGATGAATGATATAAAGTCCCCTCCTCACTTATGAAACCATACAAAAGAAGCCATATGTGTGACTTAGCACCAATAAAAAAACAATTGGTAATTCAGAAGGAAATGTTGAATTTTCTGAAGGGGTCAGAAGGAGGAGAATCTTCCAAGTGAGTTGATGTTTCAGAAACTTTATTAATTACAACTCTAATCTATAATTCTATGCTACGAATCTCTTTAGCAACCCTACTCTACAATCCTACTCTAAATTGGTAACAGAGATAACATCTTGACATGATTGCTATGTTCTCGTCTCCTAGGGTTAGGGTTAGGGTTACGCTTAGGCTTTGGCTTAGGCTTATGCTTAGGCTTAGGTTTAGGTTTGGGCTTAGGCTTAGGCTTAGGCTTAGGGTTGGGTTTAGGGTAAGGGTTAGAGATAGGGATAGGGTTAGGGTTTGGGTTTGGGTTAGCATTTAAGGTTAGGGTTAGGGTTTAGGTTTAGGGTTTAGGGTTAGGGCTATTCGTCTTCTTCACAGAGTTGATGAGTTGTGCCAGGATGAATGGTGGCTTGGCTGAAGTTACAAATGGATGCTGTCCACCGGAAAAAAAAATACAACAAAGAACAGTGAACCATTACTTTCCAAGCTCATTGCTTCAGAGACTCAATCAGGATACATAAAGTTCCTGGAAAGACCCAGAAAGAGGAGCAATGGGACCATCTGCTCCCCAGTCATCCCCAGTGTGCAAGACATTGCCATCACAGGCAAACCTGGCCCAGAATCCCACTCATCTTTTATTGTGATTTCTTCATCATGCTGGGATTTTTTCCCTGCCAATGCTCTAGAAATGGTGCTTTCTGTCCCTGGGTTTTCTTCCTTTCAGGAAACTCCAATGACTCACACAGGCCCCTGCCTTTGAAAGACAGGCACTGTGCTGATTCCCACAAGGACAGAAAGCAGTGTCTGCCTTTCCATGCCCTGCCCCTCGTGTGCTGGATGGCACCTTCCTTCCCAGCAGGGCCAGCCCAGTGGCACTGGGCCCTGCAGTTCCCTCTCTGCCACACAACCTGGCAGTAACCCTGGCGCAGTCCCCGTCTGCTTGAGCGTGCCAGGCAGCAGATGGGGCTGGGACAAGGCCCTCCCAGCTGTCCCTGTTTGTGTGGCAGAAACCTCTAAGGGTGGGCTGGGGGGCACAAACCAGGGCCCCTCAGAGTGAGCCCCCCATAGCCCCTCCTGCCCACAGCCAAATCTCTGACTGCTCAGCTGGGACTGGCTTCATTGGGTTCCTCCACGACGACTTCATGTCTCTGTACCCCGCACTGCTCTACTTCAATTCTTTTGCCTTTAGATAAAACTGAACACTCCACCAAATCACAAAAGAGGGCAACAGAAATAGTCAGAGGACAGAGCACCTCTCCTGTCAGGAAATGCAGAGGGAGGTGGAGTTATTCAGTTTTGTGAAGAACAGGCCCCAGGGAGACTTTATTGCCAATTTCCAAGACTTCAGAGTGGCTTTGAAGAAAGTGGGGGACATCTTTTTTAACAGGGCCAGTTACAATAGGATATGGACAAATATTTTTAAACACAAAGGGCATCTAATCAGAGTAGGTCTAAGGAAGAACTTGTTTACTCAGAGCATGGTGCAACCCTGGCACACCTTGCCCCAAGAGCTTGTAGGTGCCCCATCCCTGCAACCATTCCAGCTTTTGTGGCAAAGGGCTCCGAGCAACCTGATCTGTTTTAAGATGTCCCTGCTTATTGCAGGACACTTGCACCAGAGGACATTTACAGGGCCCTGCCAGCCCAGCCCAGTCTAGGATTCCTCACTGTTTTCATTTGAAGAGCAGCAAGAGTGGAGGTGAGAAGGAAGGGGGCTCATCTGATGCCTTGGACTTGAGTGGAGGAGGAGCCCATCCCTCAGAGCCTGTTTCCCCTGCAGCACCTTCCCATTTTACCTGCAGGAGCTCCTTGGCAGACCAGCGCCGCTCCTCGTCTGTCTGCAGGCAGCAGCTCAGGAAGTCACGCAGCAAAGCCGAGAGGAGCTTGGGTTGCCGCAGCTGTGGAGTCCCTACTGTGGCTATCAGGTGTGTAGCCTGGAGAAAAAGGAGACACCAGGCTCCACCTCCTGCTTTCACATCTCTAAGGCTCTCCCAGATCCCTGTGTTTAACCTCTGTTCTTCAGTGGCAGTTTCTGCCCTGGCACAGACCCAGAGATGACTTTCCTTTACCAACCAAAAACCCAAACCCCAATGCAGCCACAGCTTTTCCACCATCCTGCAGATCTTGCCTTGGCAGCTGATTTCATTGCCTGACCTAGTTAGTGATGTAGGGAACTACGTCAGCAAAAAGACATTTGCATCTCTGAGGATTCATGCCAGCTTGAGAGGCTTTTTGGAAGAGGGACTTTGCTATACTAATTTCAAGGGTTAGTACATGAAAGGCATCTCTGCAGTGCTTGTTGGTCCTTTAAGCGCATGTGCCCTAGAACAAAAACTCATCAAGCTTTTTGTGCTGTTCTTGAAAACAATGGGAATTGGAAGAAAAGAAAGGAAATCCATCAGTTAATACCAGGTAGGGAAACAAACATTTACAATCTCCTCTTCAACACAGACACATTAAGATGCCTGCACAAATGTATTGGGATGGAAATGCCTGCTTGGGCACACAGGAGCCACCTGCAGCTCTGTCTCTCAGCAGTCTGAAAATTTCAGCTTCCCATTTTTGCAGCAAAAGAAAAATTGTTTAGTTCAGAAGAAGGAGAGGTTCCATCCCTATGGTCACCCTCCAGTCATTTGGCTACTCAAGACAATGCATAAATGGTAGGCCCATCCCAGAAAGCGCCAGGAAACAAACAGGAGGTTTTGGCAGTCTCTTCAAATCACCAGACTCTGGCTTGGTGACATGGAGAATGTTGCTTGGGCTAGGAGAGAAACAGGGTCACTGAGTGTTTCAGCAGCACTGCACAAGAAGCAGAAGAGACTCTGTGCATTACACCCTCATGCCCATGTTTCCCAGTGAGAAGAAACTGCACACAGGGTTAGGTTCCTCTCTAAAGACCACGGGTTTAGAAACTTTGTTGGGTTTGGGTTTCCTTCCTTCATTTCTGGAAAGGTAACAACAGTTTTAAGATGCTTTTTTCCTGATATTAAGGCCATCTACACAGACAAAATAACTGGAACCACTAACCCAAAGGAAAGTGTGTCCTGAGAATAGAGTTTGTTTGGAGTTTGTTTGCATGTGGTAAGGCTTGATTTCCCCCACTGATGCAACCAAAAGTACAGCAGATGCTGATGTGTTGCAGGGACATTTGTAGGAGGGGACCTTGGTGGAAGTAGTTCCAGCAGATGGCAATGGGATTTTGTCCAGTGGCACACAGGACATGGGACAGGTGAGAAAGACAGTGGGATCAGTGAGTATTTGCTCCTTACCGTGCCAGAACTTTCGCTCAAGTGAGGAGGTTCTTGTTCTATCATTTCAATTCCCACAATTCCAAAAGACCATATGTCCACTTTGGGGCCATATGGTTGACCTGTCACCACTTCAGGCGCCATCCACCAAGGAGTCCCGGTTAGCGAGCACCGTCTGCTCTGCTCAGGGGTGAGCTGCGTAGCGAGGCCAAAATCACCTGAGGAGAAAACAAAATACTGGTTTTATCTGAATTCTGTGCAATTAGGAAAGCAAGCAAAAGAATTCCCCAGTAGAAGTTTGAAATTGTGCTGTTGAATCTCCTGGCATTGGTGACTTTAAAAATCCCCCCATTTTTTACACTGCCTCTAGCAGTGGCTTTTGTTCTTTGGAAACTTTAGACTTGTAACTCCCTCCCTCTGGATGGGACACACACAGAGCAAGGCCACTCTTGACTGCTTGTGGCTCCTTCTACCTCTGTGCACGTTGCAACTGTGCCCTCAGCTCGCAGCAGGGGTCCCTGCGCTGCCACCAGCACCATTTTTGGGGAGCTGGCAGTCACTCCAAGCAGCCCCACACCCACATCCCTGGAATGCTGCACCTGACCAAGAATATACTGACCCAGCTTGACAGAGCCGTCAGTTTTGAGAAGGATGTTGTCACTCTTCACGTCTCGATGGATCACATCATTGGAATGAAGAAAATCCAGTCCTTGCAGGCACTGAGGGAGAAAACAGAAAGAGGAGGGCAAAAATGAGTGATGTGATTTCATCACACAAGAAAGGAAACAAAGAATCTAAAAGATTCCCTCTCCAGGGGAATGGGAAGTAATGGCAGAACGGTAATGGCCACTGAGAAGAAGAGCTTGCTGCTCCAACACTTGCAGAGCAGGACCTTTCTGAGGAAAGGCATGTCAGCTTTTGAAAGAGCAACAGCACCTGCTGTTGTAGGCTGTCCCCTGCCAACCAGCCAGGATGAGTCCTGCTGCAGTGCATGTGCTCAGAAGCAAAGAGCATTCTGGCTGCACTCCTGTCCTTTTTAGCTGAGGACTGAGAGAAACGAGTCTCTCTCTTTTTTCTTTGCTGTTTGTTTCAAATCCTGCCACCAGCACCTTTGCTTTAAAGGCAAGGAATGCAGTGAAGACAGACTCCAGGCAAACGTTTAGAGAGGCAAGGTGGAGAACAGCAAACACAAATACAAGAGACAGAGCAAGAATACAACAGCAGGAGATACGAGTACTGGCACTGAGTACAGGGAGTGCAGGGGCACTGGCAGGCCTTTCACTTGAGATGCTTTTACTTGCCCATAGAATAGCAGCAACACAGAAACAAAGCTTGGCACATGAAACCTCTCCTGTTCTGAGCCCCTGTTTCCCAGACAATGCTGCCCAAGCCCTTGGAAGCATAGCTGGGATTGCTGACCTCCCGACTGATGGCTGCCATCTCATCTTCAGACAGGCAGGTCTGGCTGATGATATCGGTCAGGACACCTCCATCCATGTACTCTATAACCAGCAAGAGTTCCTTGCCCAGAAGGTAGCTGAAAGAAGGAAACAAGGGGGTAGAGTTGAACATGCATGGCTATGTTGATTTTTTGCTTCCAGGTTTCTTATTTCCAGATGCCTTTGTGACAAGGACAGAATCAAAGGAATAGATATTCCCTCTTGGCTGTGCATTGTTTGCAATCTGTGCAGTCTCAAAGAGAAAGACTCATCTGTGAAAAAGGAGATGTCTTAGATAGGCAGCAAATGAAAAGTGCAGTTTAGAAACCGCCCAGATAAAAAACATTTCAGGCATGGTGTTTCTGGAAATAAGCACCTAGTCTTCCTGGCATGCATAGCAATGGCAGGGAGGGACAACAATCCAAGGGAAATCCACTTTAGGATGGTTCATCTGCACTTAAGAAACTTTAAAAAATCAATCCCAAATAAATGTGGAGGTAGTGAACTTTGAGGCTATTGAGTTAGGAAGATACAGCTGATCCAGGTATTGAATAATTTTGGAGTAAATATCAAACTAGGTGTGCCAGGGAAGACTCATGCAGACAAAATGCACTCTCTTCTCATCCATTGGAGATGAGTAGAGAAATATGAATAAATAAAAATTAACAGCTTTGCTTGCTGCCACTGACCAAAGTGGGTTTTTAACCTCTCATGTTTGCAATATGTAAACACACATCCATGGGATAAGACCATGACCTCTCACCTGTCCAAATAATTCACAACATTGGGACTCCTATATCTCTTCATGATCATTATTTCATTAAAGGTTAGCTCCTTCCTCCTCACTCCTTGAAGATTTATTTTTTTTATTGCCACCTAAAATGACATTGAAAATCAGTAACTTGGGAGGTTGGTGGCATGAGACCACAAGGCACGTGGAGTGAGTGATTTTGCAATGATGCAGATGAGCTGTGCCAAACTGCCTTGTGATTAGGCACTGCAGTAATTAGGAACTGACATTCCAACAGCCCATTTCTCTGCTCCCTTGGGTACCAGTTACAGGACACGTGGGGGCACTGACATTTTGCCTTGACCATTTGGTAACAGCGGTGTCTCAGCTATCACCCACAAACCTCTGTCCACACTCTCTGCTGCTTTGTTTGGGACTCAGAAGAAGTAATCCTTGCCTTAATACTCTGTGGATACATCTTGGGCTATGGGCAGGGCTTAGGGCTTTCAGGGACGCCTTGCAGGTCTGTCCCTATGTGCAGTTCCCAAGTGCAGCACTGCAAGTGGCTAAGGAACTACCAGTAACTTTCAGATGCATTTGCTGGCAGCCAGAAATGAGAATCCAGGATTCTGAAGCTGTAGCCCCAAAGAGCAGTGAGGTGCTTGCAGGCACCACCTTTGTTTTAGCAATGGAGAGCGAGTGAGCGCGTCCTTCTCTGAAAGGAACCGCTGCCCTCCGTGCCTTCCTTCTGGCAGCTGAGGAGGACAAAGTCCCAAATGTGTTTTGTGGGCTGGCACCAGTCTGTGCTTCTTGTGCCTTTTCAGCACAGCTCTGCCCAAAGCTCCAGCCACAGCTCACACCAGAGGGGAAAGCCCTCGAGTGCAGCAGAGCCTGCAGGGGCTGTTGACGTTTACCTCTCCTCCTGTGGCAGTGTCGAGTGCTCTATAAACATCTCCATAACCCCTAGAAACAAAGCAGAAACAGAGAAAGGAGAAGCTGTTTAGATCTTGCAGTGAAAGCCAGCCCACACAGGAGATCTCTGCTGGAAGTGTCAAAACCTGCGGGATGCAGGAGGACTCTGCCAGAAGGCAGATGATGCATTTTTCTCTCAAGTGCATGGGCACTGGGCCTGTTCCTGAAGCACTGGGGTTCAATTTCTAAAGGGAGGTTAGTCTTTCCTCTTGGGTTTCACTGTCTGAACGGTGTGGTTCCTATCCTGACCACAGAGTGTTTCTTTCTTCAAACCAGGGGAAAGAATTGTTCCTGGGAACTGTTATCTCACAACTTTGATAGGGCGTAGGTTGCTCTTTCAGGCAAGCAAGTTCCTTCTCTTTTCATTAGTGTGCCAGTATGATTTTGAGACATACAAAAAATGCTAAAGAAATTAACACAGAGCTGTCCCACACTTGAGAGACAAGGAGATCTTCCAGGTCTTGTTCCTTGATGTAGGCAAGACCTCGGTAGCAAGGCTTCTCTGACAATGCCTTCTGAGCCCACTCACAAATTCTGAGCAGCATTGAGAGATGGGACAATCTATCCCCAGTGTGTGATCATCTTTGCAGCTGGCGTGACTTCACGCTGGATAGACATTCCACCCCAAAAACACCTGGCCCATGGTTGTGCAGGAGTAACTGCTGTTGGACTCACCCGCTGCCAATATATTTCAGATGGATGTACTTCATCAGGGGATTTTCAATGGAGTTCACCATTCTCCCTGAGGGAAACAAAATGCAAGATGCTGACTTTAAAGCAGAGATCCCAGCTTCCAGGAGATACAAAAGGCAGCCCCAGCGCCTGGAGCTCTGAGCCCTTTGTGGTCAGCTGGGTAACAACGACCACAACCAGGCAGACAGCTCTGCAGCACAAGTGGCCAGCACAGAGACTGATTTGTACAGTCTTTTGAAGAGTTCTCTTGACAGGAAACAAAGCACAGGGACGTGCAATCCCAGGAGAGGAAGACATCTTCCCCACCTTTCAGCAATTTGCAAAAAGAATGCCTTCCCATTTGTACACCAGAGCAGCTCAAGCTGTAACTGATCCTGGCAGGGCTTTCAGCATCAGGACCCTGACCTGTTTATGAGCAGGCTGAGCTCAAAGATGCCCCTCTCCCAGCTAAGGAAGGCTCCAGCCTCTGCAGTCCCTCCAGCCCTCAGGGACAGGGCAGCTGGCACAACAAGGCTGGCAAAGCCCAAGCATGAGCACTGACAGGCACTGATGGGAAGAAGCCAGAGTGAGCCTGAGCCCCGGACAAGCTGTTGCCCCCATTCAGGACACAACAGGATGGGCTTTGAGATCAGCCACACTGAGGCGCAGATCAGTGCCCTTTTTGTCCCAACAGGTGATGGCAGACACAGAATCCACTGGGCTCTGGTCTCAGCCCCACCAGGTCTTATCTGAGAGCACAGCACTGGCAGCTCCTACGGGCAAGAAGCAGATTCATTGGGTTGTGCTGCAGAATCACAAAGGGCTTGATGTGTTTTCCTAGAGACTGATCTGAGCAGGGCTTGGGCCAATGAGTAGGATTCTAACAGTCATGGGAAAGAGTGGGAATCAGGTATGGAAAAGTGCCATGGATCCGAGGGATATACCATGGCTGGGCTGGAGGCTCTCTCCTGAGAAATGCCTGCAGTACAGTTTTATCTGATCACGCCACTTGGATGTGTCTCCTGGGCACATCTTGATAAGCATAAAACTAGAAGATTAAATGAAGTTTGTTATCAAAGTCTCTGGTTTTTCTTTGGGGGCACATGGAAAACACCTTGTTCTCCCTATTTGTCCTGTAACCTGATGTTCTTTCAAAGTAGTTCTTATTGACAAAAAGATAGCATTCTCTTATTGACAAAAATATAGCATTCTCATGAAAATAAACTGCAGATGTAGTAGTGGTAACAGTAACAGTCATAAAAAGTGACATCAGTAAGACGTGGGGTAGAAGGGCTCCTTCAGGATGGAGAAAAACACAACAAAAAACCCCCACCAAAAATGAACAACACAAAAGCAATGCCACCCCCCCCCCAAAAAAAAAAACAAAACAACCCAACCCAAAAGACAAAACTCCAAAGCCAGTCCATTTCTGTGAAGTTTTCTTGCTCTAATGACTGGTTGGAAGTCAGGCATCTAAGGAGAATTTAGGAAGCTAAAAATTCTGTTCAGTTTGGCCACTAGCACACAGGACTTGCCTAGATCATTTGCTAGGTCACAGCCTTCTGCAGATCCAAGAACAATCCCTGCTTCAGCCTTTAGCAGAGAGGGAAGCTCAGCAAAGCCAAGCCAGTCCCAGGTGCCCTCAGATGCAGCAGGAACCTCCAGAGCTCTCTCGCTGCCTCGGAGCACAGCACTGCCTCTGGGGACTCCTAAATGGCCCTGTGACACCAAGCTCAGGAGGAGCCTTTGGTACAGCTCTGCTGACACCTGCCCACAACACACTGTCCCTCAGATAAGAAACACCCCAGACGTACCCAGCAGCTCCAGGTACTCCTCCTCAGTCTCCTGTTCCCAGGATCTGCCCGAGCCTGAGTTCCCAGGTTTCACAGAAGGGCTTCCTCGAGGTGATGCTGCTGCGGCAGCAGGTTCAGAGCCCATGATGTGCTGGACCTGGAGCATTTCTGGTGGGCACTGCTCCTGTGCCTCACTCCTAACTTGGGGTCCTTCATTGCCAGACATTGGCTGAAAGTCTTCGCAGGCTGCCCGGTGAGATGTCAACACTTGCACCTCAAGTCAAACAGAACAAAGCAGTCAGACACTACAGCTTGTCCCTGTCAGCCAGGAGTCATCGACTGTGAGGAAAGGCAAAGAACAGATTGACAGGGGATACAACAGCTTGTTTCAATCCTCCATCTGGGTCACCAAGTTCCACTGTAAAAACACCTCAAGAAAAAAGGAGAGCAGGAACAGGCCATCAGGAATCAATTTGGATGACTGCTGGCCAAAAGGCCAAAGGACAAGTTTCACTGTCCAGGGCAGCAGTTGAGATTCAGCAGACCAGGAAATGCCCTTCAGAGTGACTGTGATACACACACTACAGCAGCATGGCACTCAGAGGCATGGCCCCACTCCCTGCTGCTCTGCACTGGAAAGGCAAGAAGGGCAGAAACCACCAGATTGGTGACTGCAGTGGCTGCATCCCTCTTTCACTCACTTGGTTTTGCAGAGACTGACGGAAGCGATTAAGTTTCTCTCTGAAGATTTTCATTTCTTCCTCCAGCCGCTTATGCCTTGCCTTGATCATACTGTGAGCTGTCTGAAGCTCTGCATCCAGCTGTTCCTTCATGTTCTCTAACAAACAAAAGAGAGGACATTTCATGAGTGGAGTGGCTGCCACTCTTTCATTCACCTGGTTTTGTTGATCACCCCTCTGCTGATGGAGATTCTCCTCTTGAATTCTTCCCATGTCTTCCTTGTTCTTTCTCTTCACTGCCATGATGTCACTCTGAGCTTTGGGCAGCTCTGCTTGTGGCTCTGCCTTGATGTTCTGTACACACAAAAGCAGAGTAAGGGACTGGGAGCTGCCACCAGGCTCAGCTTTTTCCTCTTGCAGCCTCCAAATCACATTTATTCAGCCACTTCTTTCTGCTTCCCTCCCCACATCAGCCTCCATTGCAAACCTCCTGTCCCAGGGCTGATCTCTGCAGATTGCAAGGCTCTGTGCTTTCAGTGCCTGTGGGACTCCTGGCCTCCTCTGTCCCAGGAGCTCCGGTTTATGCCCCTCTTCCTGCCCTTCCCTCTGTGCCCTGGCCGGTCAGGCTTACCTGGCCATTCTCCTGTGGCTCTTCCATCTGCTGCCTGAGCTGCTCTTCCTGCCCTCGGGCAGGGAACAGCTCTCCCTGAGTCTGGCATGGCATCTCAGATGAGGCAGTGTGCTCCTGCTCTTTCTCTAGAAGCACCTGCACAGAAAGCAAGAGAAGATGGGTTTTAACTTCCCACATGCCCTTTGTGGGCCAAGACTCAAAGGCTGCTGGGCTCACACGTTCCCAAAGCACTGTGCTGCTGCTCTCCTGGGTCGTTCTCTGCCCGAGGGGAGGCACAGATTTCAAAGTGCCCCTGGCCCTACAATCAGGGGCCATCTGGGACTGAAGCTCCAACAGCCTCTCAGGCAGCTAACAGGGAAGGGGTGGCATTTCTCAAGGGTCTGGTGAGGGCCTCCCTCTGCTTCTGCCATGTCCTGTTTGTCTTTCAGCAGTGACTGACACCCCGCCCTGTCCCACAGCTCCATCCTGGCTCTGCAGGGGCTTCCTGGGTGAGCTCACTCCTTGTGAGAGGCACTTCTGGAGTTCACCTTCTCTTCAGGCCTGCACCAGCATTCCTCCTTCCTGACATCCACACTCTTGTTAGAAAACCGGGTCATTCAGGAGATGAGGATGCATGCAGAGATCTCTGATGGAAGTCAGAGAACCTCTGTGGCCACCTCAGTATATGGAAGAGGACCAAGGTGTTTCTTCTCCCTCTTTTGTCAACTGAGAATTCTGACCAGCAGTAACAGAGTTTCTCATAAGGCCCCATTAACGAATGCACTTACACAACCCTGGGGATGCCAGTGAAGGAAACCCTGTGTCATGTAATGCATGTATGAGCAAAGTCACCAGACCCCAGATACAGCATGGGATAGTTCCACTCCCTCAGGACATGCAAAAATTTAAAGGATAAAAAGAAGGCTTCAGGTCAGAAAAGGCTGGAGTAGGAAAACATGAGGGGAAAAAACAACCATCTCTGGATGGGGAAACATCTCTGCCTGCTCAGGATCAGTCAATGGAACTTGTCTCTACTCCTCTCCTGAAGGGATGCCTTTAGATGAGCTTTGCATCTTCCACTGCTTTGGAGCAGAGCCAGGAAGATTCAAATAAACAGAGAGATAGACAGATCTCACTTTTATAATCTCTTTTTACTGTGCTGTGGTATTTACATTCTTTGAACACAGAGAGATATAGTGCTCTCTCCTAGGTTTTTTTAAAGGGAAGATAGTGAGAAACTTAGAGAAGAAGAGAAAACAATTATTATCTCTACTGGCTGTTCTTGTTGTTTAGTTCATGTAGAATGTGTTATAGTGATTGTTTACTGAAAGTGATTTGTTAATTGGATTTTAGTGGTAGTTGTTTAGCTTGATTAGCTAATTAGATAAAAGCTGGGTCGTGAATGTCTGGAGACAGTCATGAGTTTTTCTTTAGTAGCTTTTTAGTATACTATCTCTTTAGTATATTACTAGTGAATTATAACACACCTTAAGAAAGCATTTGTTTAACCTTCTAAATCATAGAGTCAAAGCACATTATTCCCCATGGGGGTCACCCTGAATCAATACTGTCCTTTCTGTCACTACACACATCAGCACTCGGTAGCAGTGCCCCAATCAGCAGCCATCCTGAACTTGCTCTCCTGTTGCTTCAGTAACCCACACTCTTGGGGAATCTGGAGTGTGTGGGTCCTTCTGGAAGGCAATCAGACCCAGAGCAATGCACAGGGAACTGCACTCTTTGTGCATCTGTGCTCGGGCAAGTTCTTCGCTTGGACTCGACCACACTGATGGTGCTAAAGTGGCTGGAGTCAGAAATGCAGCCCAGCCCCTCCAGCTCCTCTAATCTCTGAGCACCAGCTGGAATGCAAGGGCATTGATTTCCTACTCAGTTCCCAAACACAACACACACTGATTCCCTGGGCTGCCAAAAGACACGGGAGTAATTAACCTGAAAGTGATGTGTTTCTGCCAGTGCTGGAAAAGGGCAGGAAAGACTGAGAAAAAGCTCCCTTGCTCCCTGGAGAAGGAGAAATTACACAAGGCTTCTCCTTCTAGCAAACAAACAAACAAATAAACAAACAAAATATGAAAGTGTTACCCACTCCAGTGTCTAAAGCACTTGGATGCAGTGAAGGGATGTTTGGCAGGGAAACAGCCCTTGTGCTGAGCATTGGCTCTATGGATCTAAGGCAGGCATCTATGAAGTCTGCCTGAAGGTCCCTCATGAGCCCCCAGTGTCCAGGCTAAATCTCCCTCAGCCCCTCCTCCCTGGCCTTGTGCTGCACCCCTTGCCCAGCTCCCCTGTCCTTCTGTGCCCTCACTGCAGCCCCTCCATGACTTTCTGCTTCCCAGGGCCCACAAGTGCACACAGCACTCCAGCTGTGGCCGCAGCGCTGCCCAGCACAGGCCACGCTCACTGCCCTGCTCCTGCTGCCCCACTGCTGCTGGCACAGCCACCGTGCCCTTGGCCTGCTTGGCCCCCTGGCCCCACGCTGCCTCATCTTCAGCTGCTCACGGCCGCCAGCCCTGCGTCCTTTGGGCCCACGCAGCTCCCCAGCCACAAAGGTGCCCACTGCACTTCAGATACTGCAGGCACCATTGCAAGATGGCCTTCCTGTTCTATAACCACATCTTCTAAGTAGATATCATAAAGTTTGATAGGAATAGAATTCTAAGGGACTCTGACTAAATTAAAATGGTCTAATTCAACTGTACAGGAAATTGCTCCTATGTAAATATTCTACCCTATCTGCCTTCAGCAAGCAAGGTTCTCTCTTCAAAACTAGGTTTGTAATTCTTCAAAGCTCTGATATAGAAATTTAAAATATCCATTTCGGACTCTGTTATTTTTCTTCAGGCATGAAAATGGATTTTCTTTCAGCCTTCCTAGCTGGCCCTCTACACTCTATTGCTACTGGCCAAGCTCTCAGCTTGCTCCACAATTCTTAAACACCAGGAACATGAGATGTTCCTTTATCACTCATCTCAGGATCTTCAGCACTGCAGAATACATGCTTCAGGTGACCTGTAGTGGGAAGGGAAAATTAACCAGATGCTGTCAGAATACTGCCTGGACTGCTGAATCCCACAGAACAAGTTAACCCAAAAAGAGATGATTTCCTGTTTCACAACATCCCTCCAGCAGACACAATTCATTTACACAGCCAGCAAGAGATCAGGACAATATTCTTGCTTGTGCCTACAACTTGGCCTGTTTTGCCAGTAAATGAATACAAACATGACCAAGAAAATGCAAATTGTTCTTTAACACTGAATGCTCCTGTTCTACCAAAGACATGAAATAGCTTCTGAAATCCTCTCCTTGAGGTCCTTTTTTTTTTTTTTAATCAGTTGCATGCACCAGTTCTCATTAAGTTGCTTGAAACAGTTGCTCAGAAAAGCTTCCCTAAAATCCCCCTGAGCTGTGGCAGACACTCACTGCTTTAGAGTTTGCACTTCCTTGCAAAGGGAATCACTATTTCAGCACTTTGAAAAGGTCAAGTTAGACAGTCAAACCCTTTCATGACAAAATTTAAAAAGAAATAAGCTTTCTCTGAATTCTGGGAACAACTGCAGAGTTTTTAGAAGGCCTTTCCTGAAGGTCTGCCAGTCTACATTTTCAAAGGTGTCTTGCTTGTCCCAAAAACTGAGGAAATGACAGACTCTGCTGCCACAGACTCTCCTGTGGAGGGAATGGAAGCCCTGCAGGTTCCCCTGCAAATGCTGCCCCTGTGGCTACAGATACCCCCTTTTAGCTGAACGTCATGACATGAGCTTTACCTAAGCAGTGGCATCCTAATGCTCTTTCTCTTTCAACATCAGAAACTCAGTCACCAGCAGGAAGACATACAAAAGCCAGCTTAGGATACACCCTAACCTAAGCAGATGGGAAAACTCTACTTACGTGCAAAGTGTGTAACGTAATACGCAGAAAAACAAACACCATAAGCAGCAAAAGCTGCCGTGGCCAGATGGTGGATCATTGTCCCAGTGCTGTGCCAGTCTTCTCCAACACTAGAAAAACAAATGGTCTGTCAGAGCGCAACTGCCCACTGACCAATGCTCCAACCAGGAGGGTTCTCCTGATGTGAGCAAGGCCTAGGGCTGCTCTGACACTGAGGCCTTCCGTGCACCAAGGCAACCTTCTGATGTCACCGCGACGATGTGGCAACCATGCCGTGATATCACAAAGCAAATTATGACAAAGAAAAGCATCACAAAGCATGTTAGTCTGTGAATTTATGCAAAGCAATTACCAACCTTCCCTACAGCAAACACAAAATGGCCTTGGAAGTTCTTCTCTGTAACAAAGCAGCACAAATTCCCCTCATGGGCCAAACCCTGTTGTTCAGGGGATCCAGGAGGAGCTCCAAGAGTGCCCCAAGCACCTACAGCCTGTACCCCAGCTGAGCACTCAGATGGGACACAAGCAAAGGAAACCAGCCCAAGAAAATGGCTCAAAGCATTGTACAGAACCAGGAGAGAAAGCACTATTGGCATAGCAGCTGAAGTAATTCCTAACAAATCACCCCATATATCTGCATGTTTATTGGATGTTCCCAGGGCTGCTGTGTATGTACATCTCTTCCTGTGCTCTGCCTTTCTTCCCCTTTGGCAGCAGTCCAACTGGCAGCATCTGCCCGCCAGCAGCAGCTGCTCCAAGCTGGGAATGCCACTGGCGGTGCTGATTTCCAGAGGCTTCTGTGTGCCAGGGGAAGCCAAGGCAGGAGCGGGTTGAACGGTGCTGGCGCTGCTGCTGCTCTGTGCCAGAGAGCCCTGGCTGGGCAGGGCACGGTGCCCACTGCGTTGCGGGCTCCTTCTGCTGCCACAGTTGGGCACACCTGGC
The DNA here is from genome assembly GCF_047830755.1 of Zonotrichia albicollis. Classification (NCBI taxonomy): domain Eukaryota; kingdom Metazoa; phylum Chordata; class Aves; order Passeriformes; family Passerellidae; genus Zonotrichia; species Zonotrichia albicollis. The sequence goes on along the minus strand of NC_133827.1, from coordinate 746,711 downwards.
AACAAGGCATGACAACTTGTGGGCAAGCCAAGGGGTTTCTGGGGCTGCACTGCTCTGCACGCACCCAGCACACCTGCAGCACAGATTTTTAACCCTCAAACAGGTAAACCAAAGGGAAACAGCTGGAAAAGATTTCATTTTGACCATTCTTACCTGCTCAACAGAAGTCTTCAAAACGAACTTTACCATGCAGGGCCCGATCCCTGCTGCCAGCTCAGGGTTAGAAGAGAGGCAATCCTTGATCTCAGCACTGGGTGTGTGGGGAATCACTTCCCTAATACGTGCATATCCAGCAATCTCACTTACTAGTTTGTATCCATGGATCTAAGACATATTCAATACTTTGCTGAAACTCACAGGCTAAATATTCCCCCAAATTATTTGATTTACTGATTGATACTTATTGACTTATTGATACTTAAATCACTTCTCCAAATTTACCGACATGAGAATAGGAGTGTCCTGTAGGTCCCTGCCAGTCTTTGACACAGGTTCAGGAGGAGACCCATGCACAAAATAACCCAGGACAAAACGGGGCTTGCAAAGTAAATTCATTCCATTTGTTGCAGTAGCAAATAATACATACCAAGCCCTGGATTCCTAAAAATCTGCTGAGCAAGAGAAGGAGATGGAGCGTGGTGCTTGGCAGCAGGGGCAGGTAGGCAATGCACTTTCAGGACATCCCCTGGATCAAAACACTGTGCATCTCATCCTTCTCTCCCTTCCAGCTCAAAACCAGGCCTTGTATCTTCTGCTCAGGAGTGGAATTTCTCAGTTACAGCATCAGCTTACACATGGCTGGTGTGTGAGATGAGGCCAATGAATCAAGGATTTAAAAGAACTGGAAGAGTTAAAATTTTAGCTAGATTTAGTTAGGAGAAAGAGTATAGCAAGAAGAGTAGAAATAATAAGGGATAGCTAATTTTTAGCAGATAAGATAGTTCAGGCTAGGGTAATATATCACTTGCCTGTCTTTACTATGTTTAAAGAAGCAGGATGGGATTTCTTTGTGACAAAGAAGAGGACCGTAGCTTTCACCTGGGCCCTAAAACTTCAGCTATAGCCAAGGGGTGCGAAAGCCTGCCAACAGGTCATAAGGAAAGAGGTCAAATTGAGGAAGATGTCCTGGCCTTCATCAGAAGGAGACCATTTCCCACTTTAAAACCCACCAACCCATTTGAAGTGAAAGACTGCAGAAATGTGAAGGAACTTTGGACTCAATTATAATACATTTTAATTCAAAGGAGGGTAGGCAGTGATATCTAATGAATATGTGTTAGGTTTTTTGGGAATTATATGAATGTGTAAGATATTCTAGATGAGTAGAGATGAGAGAGAGAGCCAGTGATTCTTCACACGTCTTTAGGAGACAACTCCTCGTGTGCCTGGCGCTGTAATAAACATACCACCTTGTACCTTTAACTGTGATGAGTTGTATTCCACACCTCATTTGGTGACCGCGCCAGGAACGCTTCTCTGCTCCAGTGAGAACAACCGGGCTCTGGACGTCTCTGGGCACTGCCAGGACATTCCTTTCCTGGAGGCACCTCCGCTCTCGGCTGTTCCTCGTGGGGGACAGACAAGACTGCCGGGACTGTGGAGAAAGGGAATGTTTAACTCTCTATAAAGTAACGCGTAAGGCATATGCAGGGGAAGGCCTGTTCACAAGTCACACAGAGATGTCCTGTGCACAACGCATGCCTGTACAGTTTGGGTTTGGGTCTGGCTGCTGGCAGAAAGGATTTGCTGTGTCAATAAGGACCTGCTAGCAATTCTGGGGGTGAATTGAGCAAGTCCTGTTTTATTGCTGCTATTTTTCCTGTGTGCTGTAATTGTGGTTTTGTTTTCAGTGTGTGAATGTTTGAGGAAGATGATGTGGGTGGATGCTGATGTGGTGGATGGTGTGTGTTGTGTTGAGAAAAGAGAGCACTCTGTCCCCTCATAAAGAGATACTCCTTCCTGATGAGCCTGTGTGTGTGGACTTTCTAATTGCAGGGGTTGGTGCTCGCTGGTGCGCCTGGTGCTTGGGTATACAGGGGGTTGAGTGGTTTTTCTCCCACACTGTGGTCATTTGGGACTGCAGGGTTGTGTTTGGGGAGATTTTAGGATTTTGTTTGCAACAACTGTAGCAATTTATGCAGAAAATTACAGTGTGGTGATTTATTATGTTGAACTATGGCAGTTCCTTTCTACTGCCCCCCTCTCCGAGCGTTTAAAGTCTCCTGCCACGAGGTGGACGCTCTCTTTCCTCCCCTGGACATCCTTTTTCCTCTCCTGGATGCTCCCTTTCTCTCCTGGAGTTGTTCTCCATTAAAGCTGTGAGACTTTGGTCCCAGGAAGAGAGAGCGCCTCTCCTCTTTTGCTTTTGTCCTTGTCAGTGTCACTGGGCCCAGAGCTCGCCAAACTGATCCCCCACAAGGCAAAAACTGACAAATGGCCCCACATACACAGCTCAAAAATTGGCCACATTTTTGGTGGACTGGGGTGCTTGCCACACTTTTGGAATTCCCTATTCCCACACAGGTCAGGCAATTGTTGAAAGGAGGCACCACACTCTAAAACCCATTCTAGGTCAACAAAAAGGGAAGTGGCCCAAGCAACACCTCAGATGAGGTTGAGCAAAGCTTTAGATGTCTTTATGTTTTGAATAGCTCACTTGCAGGACCTAATCCTCCAATTTTGAGGCACTTTTCAAACAGCACACAGGCAAAAATGAAAGAAAATCCTTCAGTTTTGATCAGAAACCTTGAGTTAGGACAAATTGAAGGACCATTTCCGCTAATCACTTGGGGCAAAGGGTATGCTTGTATATGCACAGGTGCCAGACCTAAGTGGGTCCCTGCGAAGGACATGAAACCGTCTCATACACAAGAGCGCACCGACAATTCCACCAGCAGGGAAATGAATACGCAGACGTGAGCCACACGGAGAAGCTACAGTGCATGCCAGTTGTTCCCTGTTCAACCTGTGAAAGCTACAAATCTTGAGTTTGATGTTGATTTTTGGACTGTGAAAATGGTTTGTATCATAGAGCTCTTTCAGCAAAAGTGTGGTGTCCATTGTGTTCAAAAGAATTCTAAGATATCCAGATTTGTAAAAATTGAACGTTAGAGGGACAGTTTAGTGCCCTATAGTTGGCCAGTCCCTGAACAAGTGCTAAAAGATTTGCTTGATAACTGAAATAGATGGAGAATCTTTTGCCAACAAACAGCTGAACAGGAACATGGAGCTCGATCAAATGATATACTGGTGCTTGTTGGTTTTGCTTGCTTGCTTTTGCATGCATACATGCCTGTAGATCAACCAAAAATGAATGTTTGCCTTGCTTTAGCCAAGTCAGCAGGCTCAGACACCATGTGTTCGACCAATTTGAGCCCAGACAAACCCTTTGCAACCCGTTTGGTCGGTGTGCCTGTGCCAGCCAAGGAGTAGACAACACCCAATTATGACAAATATTGGTGTGAGGCTGCCAACGAGACCAATCCCATAACCAGCTGGCATCACTGGGCCCCTGATCTTCTTAAAGCACCTTCTGAACCTCAAGAACTGGAATTCTTGGTTCATTGGTGATGGAATTTTGTGCTGAGTTTCAGAACGAGGGAGATCCACAGTTAAATGTTACTCCCCATCATCCTGAGGACAGATACTCCAGTTTGTGGTGCAATTGTACTACCCCAGTGCCCCCTAAGGGTGAAACTGCTGATGAATAGATGACCTAGATGAGTCCTCAACCCAATTAGCAACAGAATATTGGCTCATTTGTGGAGACAGAGCCTGGAAGGGCATTCCCTCAAAAATTAAAGCTGGCCCATGTAGCATCAGACAACTCTCTGTGATAGCACCTAGCTTTAAATAAGCCATCAAGAGAAAACACAGAGAAAAAAGATTTGCCCATCATTATAAAGAAAACTGTCATAGCAATTTCAGACCCTAGGGCCCTGCAAAATGAGGTACATCAAATTTATTTCTACATCAACTTGCCTCGGGCGAGGCATTGAAACCATTATACCGATTGGGGTGTTGGCTGAAGAAAGACGACAGTGCTACTTCCATTGCAATTAGTGACATGATGACTGATGTTAGTGCTGTCAGACATGTAACCTTACAGAACAGAGCAGCAATTAATTTTCTTTTACAAGCACATGGACATGGTTGTGAGGAATTTGAAGGATTGTGTTTTATGAACCTGTCTGATCACTCTGAATCCATGCACAAAAGCATACGAAAGCTGAAAGATTTGACAGCTCCAATTAAGGAAGATGGTGGGTCCTGGTTAGATGATCTGTTCCAAGAATGGACCTTTGCACCTTGGCTAAGGGAACTTTGTAGAATAGGTCTCTATATGTATTAGGGGTTTTGGTAGTGAGACTAGTAGTAATACCTTCCATACATCAGTGTGTGTGACAAATGACAGACAAAACTATCAAAGAAGCTTTTATCACACAAGAGAGAGCAGTAGGAAATGGATTCACAGAGAGTTCTCAAAATCTCACACAGATGGTGGGTGAAGGTATAGACATGGCGGAAGTTTTTGAATTAAGACCTTGGCACAGATGAGACTTTTCTGTAACAGTGACTTGTAGTTGCTATCAGACATAGCAATTTTGAAGTCCTTTGAACTGACTGGACTTTCACAGCATTAAAATTGCTGTGTTGGAATATAGCAAGCTTAATGTGAGCAAAAAGGATGCTTTATCAAGTAATAAGCAGGTATGCTATAGTAAAGCTATGAAATGCAAGGTAGTTAATAAACAACACGGTTACAAAGGTTTCTTTTTAGTTGTACCAAGAGGGAGAATTGTGGAAATCCTTTAAATCAGAGGGTTTTGGGAAAGCTGCAAAAGACAGGCCTCAGAGACAGCAGAACTGCAATTAGAGCTAAGCAGCAGCCATAAGATTTGTCAGCAGAAAACTTATATGAGAAGTAGAAAAGTAAGGACAAAGAGAACAATGGTCTGTGTATTAATGCTTGGCTAGAATAACTCCCTAGGCTTCAAAAAAGTATCTCTAGCAAATATTAGGATTTTCTAAGCTTAATAATGGAGCTCTGTGCACTGCGTTTTAAGGCATAAAAGCAGGTATTGCATTCAAAACAAGCAAGTAGTGTTTTAAGCAAAGGTACCTGTGCTTATAGTGGTTGGATAGAACTACTGTCAATATGCTTCTGCTTTGTGTGATTGGTTAAAAAACTTTTCAAGTAGGTTGTACCATAAAGTTCATTGCCTGCTGCCAGGGATGTGAGCTGCTGGCACCTGCCCATAGTCATAACCATGTAATTGGACTGATGCTGGAAAATAAACAGCTCGAGGCACGTTCCTCAGCAGCCCCGGCCCGTTCATAATTTGTACAGAGAGCCCCGGCTGGCAATAGTATATTAGTGTTAAATTACATATATGATAAATTAATATGTATTATTTAATTAATTTTGATATATTTTCATTTAATATAGATTTATGTCTTTTCATTTCATATAGATTGGTTTTCTTCCTCCAGCTTGGGAGTGTGATGATTTACAACAGTGCAAAACCTTCTGCCCACTCAGCAGTCAGACCCCGGGTGTGTGCATGCACACCCACCCACTGTGCTTGCTCTTCCCAGCACCTCGGGGCTGCTGTGTGCACAGAATTGGGATGAATTTCACTCGACAGAGCCACGAGTGGGGTGTCCAGCTTGTCATGAACAATCATGTGGCAACAAACGACACAGAGCTCTCAAATCACATTATCACAGGTCATTTCATTCCTGCTGGGCACTGAGGAACTCTTAAAAGACACAATAAAGGGGTGGAAAACATTGGCATCATGCTACTGCTGGTATCCTCCTGGAGGAAAAGCTGTCGGGTTTCTTAAGGTGGTAGCTTTCCAAAACCTAGTAAACTGCTCAGCTGTTGTAGCCCAATTGTGAATGGTTTTCTTGACTTGGCAAAGCTGTGGTGTTAACAATGGACTCTGTCCTTGGTCCAAATCACCTGCCCTCACCTGCAGAAAAAAGCACCACCACCAGCAGCAGCAGCTACATCAGTCAATTTTCTCAAAAAGCTGTGTTAAAGTTGAGAGAGGAAAAGAAAACACATCAGACACTGTGGAATAATGACAACACTCTGAGGAACAGTTCCAAAGCAAAGGGCAGCAGCCTCTCTCTGGGCCACTCCTTGTGCCCCAAGGCAGCCAGGCTGCCCTGGCTGCCCAGGACCCTGCGCCCCGCGGGCTCTGCAGAGCTGCACAGCGGGGAGGCAGCTTCGGGCACCTCAGCCCCTGGGCAGGAGGGGCTGCTTGCTCTGCAGGGCGGCCTGTGGGCAAAAGCAGGGTGCTGGCCTTCTGCTCTTAGCCCTAGCCTGGCCTTGCAGGGCTAATCCTGTTCCCTGTCTCAAATGTGCTAAAGACAGACTTGTTTGTTTCCAGCTCTGCACAGGTGTGATTTGCACCACAAAATACTGAAGGGCTAAGGCCTGAACAACAGACCCTGACTGAAGCCTCAACAACAGGACCTGAGCCAAAGCTGCCCTCTAGATGCCCTTCCCAACCCAATGTTCTATGTACCTGCTCCTTAACCAAGTGTTATTATCAAAAGGGTTGTTGCATCCATTCCCTGGTGAAACACGTCTTCACCCTTCTGCATGAGGAAAATGGACAAGGCCACATCTGGCCTTGGTTCCTCCTTGAGCCCTGGCCAGGCTCGGGGAGAAAACCAAGAGGAGAATGACACCAGCTGTGCCCCCAGCAGAAGCTCTGGCACATTGCTCGTCCAGCGCTGTCAGAGCCGGGCTACTCTCACAGCACACTCGGGAGCCTCGTGGCCACCAAAGGTGGAGGTACCACAGGATTTCCCGGTTCCCGCCGTGGCTCTGCAGGGCTGGGCTGGGACAGCTTCCCCCAGCTGATGTGCAGCTCTGGATGAAGGGGAAACCATTGCGCTACCTGGTGATGTATCTTCCTTAATCACCAGAGGCACCCTTTTGTAATAATGCTGAGGTTCATTGCTTAGCTTGTCCTTTCCTGACTCTTTTTTGCACTTTTGCATTACAGTAAATTACACTGTTCCTTCAGCTGGTGTCTGTGTCTGCATCTCTGACCCTCCCCACCATCAAAACAAACACACAGCCAGTTTAGCACGAGACCTGCCTCTCTGCCAGCCCATCTCTTGGCAAACACCCCTGATGGCCATCTCCAGAAATGAAATTCCCACTATGCAACTTCCTTTTCTGCAGGCAGGTGAGAAATGAGCCACTCCCAGCTCTGGACACCTCCTAAACCAGCTGCTTTCAGCAGTCACAACCCTGAAATATCAACCTCCTTCCTTAACCTGGCACAGAGAGCTCCCACCAAGAAGCCTTTTGTCCAAGGATACCCACAGAAGAGCTGGAGAAGGGAGCAGCTTGAAACACAACTGCTTCAGAGTTTAAACCTGTCTTTATCAAATGAGCACACACCAACCTGTCCCAAAGGGAAAGCAGGCAGGAAAGAGAAGCTCCTCTCCCACAACAGCAAACTCTGTGCTTCCTTCTGTTCCAGCTGGAGTGTGGAGGCCATGGGCTGTACCTCACTTTGGGAAGGAGCCCTGGGAATTGGCCTGATCTGGGAGGGGAGCAAAGGAATTCCCCAAAAAGTAGGAAAAGATTCTTTGGAAGCATTAGATTATGACAATATTTCTGGAGGAAAGCAAAAAAAAAAAAAAGAAAAAAAAAAAAAAAAAAAGAGTAATTTCAATAATTCAAAAAGTTCCCAGACTGAAATTTGTTTGCCAATATGAAAACCCCAAAGTCTCTGTGGTGTGTCAGGAAGCTCAGGAATGTAGAGAGCATTTTGAGCAGACACTGGAGAGAAGCAAGCTGCACAACCCTGCATACATGCCTTAGAGCAGAAACATGCTGCTCTTGGGCAAATAATATAAAGAAGTTTGCCAAGATGTACCCCAGGAAAAGAGATGTGAAGCAAGATGTTCTAAGGATGTGAAGAGAAGATATGGGGCAGAATGTTCTGCTGACGCTTTTGCCAATTTATGTACGTGACCAAAGATATGTTAGCTCTTTGTCCTACACATAACACTTTGCAACCAGTTATATGTATTCTCCCGGTGCTGAACCCTGCATTACCATATAAATGTACCCTGAGATTTGCAATGAACTAAGCATCGATCATTACCTCCATGAAGATTGATCTCTGCCTGCGGAGGGCTCCTTTCTCTATTACCCCTCTCCTTTTCCCCATCTCTCTCCCGTATATATTTTTTCTCTATCTGGCATCCATATACTTTCTTTCTTTACAGAAATGAACCTGCAAGGCTTGGATAAACATCATTGGTGTCCGTCCCCCAGAGCACAAGGAGCTCCCCAACAAGACTTCAAGACTAAGGGACAAAGCTTCCCCCTTGAGCTCTCCACAGCAGCTCTAGGGAGTCTCTCTCCACTGCAAGATCTCCTTTATCAGTCTACAGTGACAAGAGTTGGCTGCAGGAAGCATTTGCATTGGAGCTCTCCCCAAATGGGGGGAAAAAAAGAAGAGGTGATTCCTGTGGAAATACAAAGGCAACGCTGCTTGGGAAGACACCAATGTGAGTTTGCTACAGCTCTAGGCCAAAAATCCCTTGAAGAAAGCAACATCCATCCATGGGGCAGCACTTTGGTATCAATGCTGACAAAATTGCTTCCCATTCCTGCTGCTGTAGCTGACTCCGAATCACGAGAAATGTGCCAACTCTGCCAAAGACAGGCAGACATAGTGAGATAAAACCAGCTAGTCTGTGGAAAAGGAGACCAAATTAACGTTTTCTAATCACCCCTTTTAATCCTTTTCCCAGCCAAAACAGAGCAATGTCCTTCCTTTCTGTCACCGATGGTGATCCAGGCACAGGATGCAGCGTGGGGATAACCTGCTGTGCCGTGCCGTGCCGTGCCGTGCCGTGCCGTGCCGAGCCGAGCCGAGCCGAGCCGAGCCCGGCCAGCCCGGGGCCGCCCCGCCCGCGCTGTGCCCGCAGCCTCGGCTCTGCCGCGCGCGTCCCCGCGGGCCCGAGCGCAGCGCCCCCCTTAGGCCGCGCGCCGCCGGTGCAGCCGCGGCCGTTGCGCTGCGGGCGTTGTGGCCACAGTCGGCGATGGACGCAATGGTGGAGCTGCCGCTGCCCGCCGGGCTCAGCGCCCGCACCTTCCCCGCCAAGCTCTGGCGCCTGGTGAACAGCCCCCGCGTCCGCTCCGTGCGCTGGGACAGCCGCGCCCAGGGGCTGCTCATCGACCGCTGCCTCTTCGAGCGGGAGCTGCTCAGCTCAGGCCGCGCCCACAGGGGCTGTGGCCATGGGCCGACCCCGGTGCCGCACACCTTCAGGGCCACGCAGTTTCGCAGCTTCGTGCGGCAGCTCTACCGCTACGGCTTCCACAAGGTGCCGGGCTGGCTCGGCTCGGCTGCGCCGGGCGATGCCGGGGCCTGGCTCCACTATAGCAACCCCCGCTTTCGCCGCGACCGCCCCGACCTCCTGCTCCGCATCAGGCGCCGGGGCGCGGCCAACAGGCAGCGGCCGGGGGCGGGCCGGGAGGGCCGTAGGCACCCACCCCGCGGCTCCCAGCAGCTCCCCGGGGCGCGGCCGCTGCCGGACGGGCGGCACGGGCGCGCTCGCTTCACGGCGCTGTCCAGGGAGCGGCCGCCGCTGCCGGCCGGGCGCCCGCCCAGCGGCTTCCTCCTGCTGCACAGGGAGCGGCCGCTGCCGGACGGGTGGGAGCTGCGCCGCCCCCGGCCCGGCCGCCTCCAGCAGCCCCCCGGGGAGCGGCCGCTGCTCGCCCGGCGCCCGCCCTGCGGCTTCCACCTGCTGCACAGGGAGCGGGCGATGCCGGCCCCGCGGGAGGGGCCGAGCCCCTTCCAGGAGCTTTACGGGGAGCAGCTGCCTCCGGCCGAGCGGGACGTGCTCGCCATCCAGCCCTGCAGCTTCCAGCAGCTCCACAGGGAGCAGCAGCCCCCAGCCTACGACGCACGAGGTAAGAAAAGAGTTGTAAACTTGTTTTTCCAAAAGGTCCTGAAAAGTGACCGTTTGAAGTATTTTCCCACAAGGCTCTGCCATTCTCGGCCAGAAGTTGTCAAGCCTACTAGGAAGGGGCACCTAGGAGGCCAAAAGGTTCTCTGCCTGGTTTTGCTGTGTGCTTCCCGTGATGTTTGATCCACAGCAGCACTGGAGCTCTGTGTCCCACAGCCACGTTGTGGAGCCTGACCAATGTGTTTGGATTCTTGCAGCCACCCCGGGCACTTCAGGGCCCAGCGCTCCACCCGGCAGTGCAGCCTGTGCAGCATGGATGGTCTCCAGCTCCGCACAGAACGCACCTGGGGAGGAGGAATGGCTGCCACCAGATCTGGGCCTTGCCGTAGAGAACATGATTCGGGAGATCAGGAGGTCCCTGTCTGAAAGATCTCCCTCTGTGCAGGTAATTCCATTGGATGGGGATAAAAGGGCTGGACTGAGAGCTTTTGAACGTTGTTACACGGTTGACAAGCAAAGGCTTCTTTAATTGAACTTATTTCAATATTATTTAGTTATTGAATTATTCTTGGTATTGAATTCTTCTTGGATTTCTAAAAGAAGGGATGAAAAAGAAATGAAGAAGAGGTTTTACTTGCTGGGAAAGAGGAGAAGAGTGTTTGGAGAAGTGGCACTGAAGGCCAAGTGTCCCGTGCAGGGAGGGGCATGCCAGCGGTGCCTCTGTTGCAGCTGCAGCAGATGTGGACTGCCTCTTTTGGGTGGAAAGGCCAAGGCAAAGCAAGGGCTGGGCTGCAGCTGCTGCTTCCTGGAGCCTTCTACTGCTGCCCCATGTGTGTCCTCCAGGCATCACCTTGGCCCCCTGAATCCTGAGTTTAAAAGGCTTGTCATGTGAACTGTGTGGGCAGTGTTCCCTCCTCTGTGCTCCATGTCCTTTGGGAGTGGAGAGGGACAGTTATTGTATCCCTGATATGATTCCAGCAAAATAGTGAGTGATCTTTGGGTTCCATTCTTTCTGTTTTTCTGCTCAGGGCAATGTTGGTGTTGCCCCTGATTCTCCAGGAGGAGACCCTGTGAACAGAGCTGCAGCAGAGGAAGCTTCATCTGGCACCGAGAGCTGCAGGCACAGTTCCCAGGAGCCTGGTGAGGACAGAGCCCCCACTGGTTTAGAGAGCTGTGAGATGGCTGCTCTGAGCAGGGTTGGTGCTTCCTGGTGCCTTGAGTTCAAATCCTGCACAGGCAAAACCTTCTTGAGCCCTGTCCTCCACGCTTCTCCAGAGGCTCTGACACTGAGTCCTCTGCTGGGGCAGAGAGCAGGGAATAAACCTGACCTTGTGCAAGTTGTGTCACCAAGCTGGGTGTCCCAGTTTTGTGCTGAAGTTGGTGGATAAATTTATTGCAAGGTGCCGGGGGAGGCCAGGCTGAGCGACACTTGAAGGAACAGGGGAAAAAAAAGACCAAAAATTCAGGGTAGAAGTCCAAATCACTGACTAAATGTAGTACCAGTCTGCTGGTATTGGTCCTGACCCACAAGAAAAACAAGGAGCACAACATCAGAGGCCAACCAGTTGAAAAATCACAGTAACTCCAGTATCAGAAGGAAAAGCTTGAATGACCGCTGATTAGGGAGGCCTAAGAGGAGAGAAGGAGCACTGTGGATCCATTCCTTAGCCCAGCTGGTGCAGCCTGCAGGCCTCGTGGGGAGCTCTGTCCCTCCCAGCCCTTCCTGCCAGAGCAGATGGTCGAGTTGGAGCAGCTGCTGCTCACTGCAGAGGGCAGTTTGTAGATGCCAGGTAATGGAGCTGGTTCAGGACTCAGCTCCCAGCACCTTCAGCTTCAGCCATTTCAGTGAGGACTGAGGTCTCTCTGTCAGCTCAGAGAAAGAACGAGGCTGGGCTTCCTTGTGGCAGCTGGGACTGTCTGTGTTTCAAGCTCTCCTGAGTGCCCTTTGTACTGCTGGGGCTGAGACTTTATCGAGATACTTCCATGTTTTGAAGCACACTTTTGAACCCTTGGAATGGTCCCTGTTCTTTTAAGGGCACATTGCTTTGAATTGCCAAGTGAGAGTCTGCCTTTCAGGCCATCTTTGACAGCCCTGGTAGAAGGACAATTGCTGCCCAAGGGAAAGGTGCACAAGGGCCAATATTGACTGAGTGTTCCCTTTGCTTCCCAGCTGCCATCTGACCAACATCTCCAGGAGGGCTGCCTTGCGTGGCAGGAAGAGACAGGGGAGAGCCTGTGACCATCAGGCAGGTAGAACTCCTCTGTTTGTAGATATGTTTATAGATTTCTATGGTTATTTATTAGTGGTTATAGTTCCATTTATAGATGATAGTGTTCTATTTATATGGACATATATTGATATAGATCTGTATAGTTAAATGTGGATATGTATATAGGTATAGATATGATATAATTATATTTTATAATATATTTACATTTATAGATTTTCAGAGTTAGATTTTTTTAATGTGTAGAGTAAAATATTTATATATATATATGAAGTTACATTTATGAATGTGTATAGTTATATAGTAAGAGGAATGTTTAGATGGAGAGATTGATGGAAGGGTTGCTGTTTGTGTAGGCCTAGGCTGCATTTGTACCTCTTTCCCCCCTCAGCTGCCTTTTTCACCTCTTGCTTTTCCCCCGGTGCCCCCTGTGTCCCCTGTCCCTGTGCTGAGTCCGAGCTGGCGGCTGGGCCGGGTGGAGCAGCACTTCCAGCCCCGACTGTCCCTGGAGCGGTGGGAGCTGCCGCTGGCCCCAGGCACTGTCCCTGAGGAACTGCTGAAGGACGGTGAGACACAGGGGGCTGAGTGGGCTGTGGCGCTGAAGGGACGGTGACCCTGAGCTGCTGCTGGGGCTGAGGGCTGTGGGGCAGCCGAGGGCCATGGTGGCACCGTGGTGACAGGGAAGTGGCACAGGCTCCGTGTCTCAGGGCACGGGATGGCTCAGAAGGGACTCAGGTGGGTGAGAGGACTGTGAGGGGCTGAAGAAACTGAAGGGGGCTGGGGCTTCACCGAGAGCATGGCGGGGCTGAGGGGATGGAGGGGGCCAGCAGGGAGCACAGAGGGCTCCGGGGCTGCAGCTCTGCCAGGCCTTGGAAGAAATTCCAGAGCCTCCACTTTTGCCACAGCTGCCATGAAGACCTTGAGGACATCCGGAGACTGACGGGAGGCAGCAGGGAGGAGCTGAAGGCCAGCAGCAAGAGCAGCGAACGGGGACCTGCTGCTGCCAGCCTGGAGAGAGCCCGGCTGAGGCCACAGGCCCGGGGAGGCAGGTGGGGCTGAGGCTGCCGTGGGCTGTGGCCGTGGGCACTGCCCGGCGGGACAGGAGCCGGCACTGCCCGTGCTGGGGCTGCTCAGCGCAGCTGCCCCGGCTGGCACAGGGGCTGTCCTTGGGCAAGGCAGCTGTGCCAGCAGGGCCCGGGAGCTGTGCCGGCTCTGCCGGGCTGCCGGGGCTGCGGGACAGTCCTGCCAGGCTGCGCTCACCACAGCCTGGCCCGCTTGGCTGCTTTCTCTTTCTGACCCCCTGGGGAGGCTCTGACATTTCCTCTTCCCTGATGGAAGTGCAGCTGCTGCCAAGAGAAACGTCCCCACACTCACTCAGTGTTCCCTTTGCTTGCCAGATGTCCCACCTGCTGTCCCTGTCCAGGAGCACTGCTCTGCTCGGGAGGAGAAGACTGAGAGAGAGGCTTTGAAGATGGGGCAACTGGGATCCGTCTGCTTCGAGTGCTGTTTACAGATACATGGACTTGAACATAGACAGGGATTATTACATGTGTATTTCTATATCTGGGTTGCTATTTGTATGGATTTATTTCCATGTGTGTATTCTTGTATTTATGTATGTTTATTTTGTTATGAATGTATGCTATGTATATATATATACACATATGTTTGAAATTACATATATGTGTATAAATTTATCTACGTATACATGGATATTGTTATGTCTGTGCTTATTTCTATTTCTTGTGGGTACAGTGGTGTAGGTATTTCTTTTGATATAATTTATGTTATATGGCTTTTAAAATAGGAATATTGGTATTTGTATAGGTATATAAGTCTATTTTTATATGCATTTTTATCTGTTTCTGGATGTAATTCTGTTTACATATCTATGGAGATATTTTTGTATTCCTAGATGGGCTTAATCCTTGTAGTAATATGTAATAAATTAAGTTGTTAAACACCTAATTGATCTTTGTGTATAGTGAGTTGTTGTGGAGGTTGGCAGTAAATTAACTGAAGTTCGTATTTGTATATTATTACATAGACAAGTTGTAATAATATAATAAATTCCTGTTTGTAACCTTAATTGAGATCTGTATAGTTCTGTATTGTTGGTGTGGGTGTAGCACTTTGTAATAAATGACATTTTTCAACTGAAATTGATTCTTGATTATTTGTGGATCAGCAGTGTGGCTGTAGCAATCTGCAAGAAATGCCATTTGTCAGCTGCGATGGGTGTTCTGTGATCTGTGCTACCCAAAGCCATGGGCAGATGTAAATGCTGGAGGATTTTGGCCATGCCAATCTCCGGCCATGCCCAGCACATGCCCCACCTGCACTCAGGCTGGGCAGGGGAAGCGCAGATTTGGGCTGGCAGCAGAGCCCCACGTTGGCCCAGAACTCGCTGCAGAGGCTGCTGAGAAAACTCCGGGGTTTCACTGAGAGTAGAACTCCAAGCAGGAGCAACCCTGGCAGGAGAAATCATTCACAATGAAAAACAGAGAGAAAATTTGGCAAAGCAGATGTGGGGATACTCTGTGAGGCTGATCAAATGCTCTGAATCACCCCTGCCTAGGCACGTCTTCTGCAAAAAGGTTTTGTTAAAAACTGAACGCCTCCCATGAAATACAGATTACACTTTCCCCTTAACTTACCTTGCTGTGTGAGTGGAGACACTCTCTCCTTATCACTGAGAATCTTTGCCCTTCAGCACCTCACATTTAATCAAAGATGATGTACTACCACTTGGCACCATCAATGAAAACAGCCCTGTCCTCATGGCAGTGTTTGCAAAGTCTTCCCTCCTCCTGTCCCCACATGTGACAGATGGAACCGTCCCTTTCTGTCCAAACTGTGCCTGAGATGAGTGAGGGCTCCAGGAGCTCAGGAGGGTGCAAGAGCACCGCACGTGGGAAGGTTTAGCAAAGCTTCCTAAGCACCAGTAAGCTCTGGGTTTGCCAGTCTTCCCCTGCAATATTGTTCTACTCAAGAATGATCTTGGAGGACACTGTGCCTCCAGCTCACTCAATTAAAGTTTGTTTTGCTTCAAGGCTTGAATAGAAGAAAACGAAAATTTTGGTTTTTAGAGTGAAATTTGGGGGTTGGTGCAGCTGGGTTCGCTCCACTATTTGCTGTGGAAAGTTGGGTAAAAGGTTTAAATTCCCAGCAGAAGCTGACTACCACCCAGACAGACCTGAATGAGGCCCAGGTGGGCTTGCTACACGCTGGTCCAAGGGAAAAGCTGGAACAAAGTCCCCTTTTATTGCAGATGGTGTCTCCAGGGCTGTCTGTGGTAAGACATGGCAATCCAGCCAGAAACTGTGGATATGAGAGTTCCAACAGCAACCTGCTTCTCCAGGGTGAGGGACGAGGCCAGCCCGAAAGCCTGGAAGGTGCTCTGGGCACTGGAGAAGGCCAGGCTGTCCTTGTGCAGGGATGGCCTTCAAAGGGGACCTCACACCTTGTGCTGCTGACCAAGGGCAGCTGGTGGCCTTCCACAAAATGCTTCTTTTGTCCAGCTCTTGGAAAAGTTCCAGCCAGCAACAATTCCTGCTGCTCACACCAGCCCTTTCCAAGCAGGAGGAATTTGTGTCAGCAGCCTGACAGCTTAGTGGCAGGAGAATACAATACTCAGCTGAGCATTGTCAACTCCCTGTCAGAAGCCACATCCTCAGCCCCTCATCTCCTCCAGTTGTCTCAGACGTGGAGGAAGCAGCAGGAAATCTCTGATCTTGGAAGGGAAAGCAGAAGGAGGAGAGGCAGTGGCTGGTCCCTGGGGCCTTGGGAGCAGTGAGAGCCATCCAGAACAGGATCTCTGCTGGGCTGTGGAGATAAGAGTGACCAACCAGCAATGCTGTGTGTGAGACTGGAGCCATTTGTCAAGGTGAGCATGGAAATCTGACCTTGCAAAACAGAGGAAAAAGTGTCCTTGGGTATTTGCCAAAGCTTGCAGGGGCTCTAAGCCACCTGGTCTAATGGAAGGTGTCCCTGCCCATGGCAGAGGGGCTGGATCTAGATGGTCTTTAAGGCCCCTTCCAACTCAAGCCCTTCTGTGAGTCTGAATTACAAACCCACAATGACAAAGAGAACACAGCAAACCTGGCCCCCTGCTGCGTTATTGGAGGTTGCTGCAGTCACTTGTGTCACCCGGAGACTGGTTTGAATCTGGAGAAATTTTCATGGTCCCACAGTATTTCAGTGTGACTTTCTGCCGTCAGTACACTATATACAGCCACGAACAGGGACGGGACACCCCAAAATCAGTGCCGTGAGCTGTTTATTTCAAACATCAGTCCCAGTACATTGTTAGGACAATGGAGACAACAGATGTGAACAGCTCGCTGATTCAAATGGAATGCCAAGGAAACATAACGTTACAGCATAGCATGAAGCCATCTCAGTCCAAGTTTCAGCCAATCACACATAAAGCAACAACATATTGACAATAATTCTATCCAATCATATGAAGTGCATGTAACTGTAGTTAACACAATAGAGACTTCTCTAACACAATGGCTCGTTTATGAGAGACAAAGCACAGAGACTCATTCATATTAACCTTCTAAAGATATACATTAAATAAACTTTTTGCAACCTAAAAGGGCAAATCACAGAGGCTTATTGTTCTATTTCTTAAATCTGCTCTGCAGCTTAAAAAACTTTTTCTGCTGCATTAGCACTGTTCACAAATCTGCTGTCTGAGGCCTGTGGTTTTTACCAGTTTCTCAAAACCCTCTAATTTTATGGATCCCAACAACTTTCCTGGTTCAGGGCCCCAAAAGATGCTGGAACAGATTATCTGCAAGCACAGAATTGGTTAAGCTGCCTGTGAACCTGATGGGAGAAGTGTATTCATGTTATTGCAGCATTTACCCTACACAGGTGATATTTGGTTTTTATTTTGAAGATGCAATGTTCTTGCACAATGCTTGTATATGCAGAAATACTGGCTTTAAATCCTAATTCCACCTTCACACAATGATGTGTAATCCATCAGAAATATTTAACACGGAGCCATATTAGCTTTGGGCTCGGTGGTATGGGTTGTATAAAGTGTGTGATGAGTAATGGCAGCTCTAACAAATACCCCTCTTGTTAATTTGGGTCTTCCCTTTATCAACCCTGTTGCATAGAAATCACTTGTTTACAGCAGAGACTAAATGAAATTCCTTCATAAGGATGAGAATTGTGCAATTCAAGCTGATTAAAGGGGAAGTTTTCTGTTATTGTGAAAGGACAATCTAGATAACCTGTTTGCTGTCCATCCTCGAGGGGCTTTGCAGTTAAGAGTGAAAAGGAAAAGGACATTTCTCTTAAGAAGTGTCTTGAAAGAGCTTTTTGTAATACCAGAAGCAGCTACATTGATATTGACCTCCACAATTAGAAATGCACAACAACCACTTAGGTGACTTAATCTGGCCATGACATTTAGCTCAAATTCCAAAATCTCATCAAATATGTTGCTATCCTTTAAACAAGGCTCATTGGCAACTGGCATTTGTAAGGACATGAAACTATGCAGAATTTGCACCGTGAGATGATGCCAAATGAGTCACGCTGGTAGATTAACTAGGGCATGCAAGGCAGAGAGAGGGAAATGAGAGCACAAGAAGAGAGTACACAAGAAGAGAGTACAATCTCCTTTTTTCTGAAACACTGTAGAAATCAAACTGAACACAAATTCTCCTACGGGTAGTTCTTGCAAAAGACTAGGAGTTCTTTTTGTGTTCACAGGCCTGCAATATTTAGCTTTGGATCACAGCAAAATGCAGATGACAAAACAAGGCCTTGAAGTCACATCCAGTATGAAGCAGTATGAAAGAGGAAAGCAGCTGAGAGTGTCAACCCTGCTAAGTAGTCTCAGTATGCTTCTTGACATTAGCAGAAATTTGAAATGAGTCTCTGAAAATGGCAAAGGAGGCAGAAGAAAAGGGAGCGAGGACTCCTCTGGCATAGTGTTTCCTAACAGGGATCTTCAAAATGTAAAGACTGTATCATCCTTTCAACTGAAGGAAGGTATGAAAACAACAGGAAGGAAATGGCATCAAATGCTAGAAAGACTCTGGGCAGTGTACTTCTAGACAGAAAGGCCACTGATGGAAAACCAACTAAACTGGCACCAATGCAGCAACATTGTACTAAAGCCAGAAATGTCCAGCGCTTCACTCTCTGCCATTCCATTCAGATGCACACAGCAGCTCTGCAACAGTCCTACTGATCATCTCCTTGGCAAACTGGGAGGGAGGGTCCGTGGTGATGCAGAGTCCCCAGCAAGATGCAAAGGAGAGCTGCTTTCTTGCAACAACTAGGCTTTTGAAACACTCAGGCCTTTATCAGTTCCATAGCTTTAAGCCATAACAAACACAATTCAACCAACCACCATGCACCAGGCTGTGAACACACGACGGTTCTAGAACTTGTTGATCTACCTCTAATTCAGCTGCCTCACCTTCCCACACTCCTTTTCTACTTAGCCAAAGTAATGGGCCTCAGCCCAAGGCCTTCCTTTTGTAAGCTTCTAGCTAGATGCATCAGCAAACCACTACTTCCTTCTGTGCCAAGACTTGAGGTAGACGATTTGCATCTGCCCTTCCAGTGAAACCTAATGGGGAGAGAAAAGCCTCTCAGAGATGTTCAGTCATTCCATTTGCTAGACAGGCCAAATCAAAAGAAAAGCAAGCTATGGGATTGTGTACTCGCTCTTACAAAACACCTGCTGCTCTCTGACAATGAACTAGCAGAAAAGCAGCAAAACTGAGACTTGAGGCAAACAACCCTTTGAAGGGAATAATGATGTGAGCAATAAAGACAACACATTTCCAGGCTACCAAGATACTTGAAATGCCAGCAAAGGCTTGAGAGCAAAGGCTGAACTAATGGGGAAAGGGTAAAAGAATCCCAAGAAAAACATGACCAAAGGTAAAAAGAATTCCAGGAAAAACATAGGCAACTGACCTGTTGAAGCCTTCAGGAAATCAGTGGCCGCTGATTTACATAGGCCATTCAAGTTAATTGACCCGTGCATCTTCCACTCCTTTTTCACCATTCGGCACCATAGGGTGAATTGTGACCATGGAATCACAATTCCTTGGATTCTGTTCTTAACTTTAGGAGAGAAGTACAGCAGCTGAAGCACCTGTTACTGATGTGATACCCAGGAACACCGAGTTGACATATTTCATTCTTGTCCAATCACAACCAGCAATACTGAGACGATAAGGCTGGCTTATTTTCATGACACTTTTCTTGTTTTACAGCCTGCTCTGATTCCGGTGAAACTTTTTCCTTAGCTTCTCTCTAAAACGAGAAAGTCCAGTTCAATATCCCGCCCTACTGCTGCAGGTATATCATTTGGTTTGTCGAGATTAAAAATGGAATTGGAAAGTACGGAGCTCCACCGAGCTAAGCGCCGCTCCCGGGCACA
Organism: Zonotrichia albicollis; assembly: GCF_047830755.1. Taxonomy (NCBI): domain Eukaryota; kingdom Metazoa; phylum Chordata; class Aves; order Passeriformes; family Passerellidae; genus Zonotrichia; species Zonotrichia albicollis. The sequence goes on along the minus strand of NC_133827.1, from coordinate 727,103 downwards.
TTTCGGCAGAAGCCGCCGTCCAGAGAGTACTGTGACCGGCACAATCGCCTTTGCGCGAAGAAGCCGCTCCTTCGCCTCCAGGAGCCGGAGAGAGCAGCAGCTTCGGAAAGGTGAAGAATGAAACTGCACAACACTGGGATTGTGTGCGCAGCTTGCAAACTGATAGAAAACAGTACCTTGCCACTCTCCTGCCTTTTCCAATCACATGAATATTCAATTGGAACGTGTTTTGGACAACTTTCTTTTTCTTCTTGCCAAACACTCTGCAGACCTCCGTGCAATTTCTAGAACACGATGGGAGATGTTTTCTGTGCTGGCACAGTTTGTCCTTTTCAGCCCTAGTGGAAAAGCTTTTTGCTAAGATGTAGACGACAAGAGACGCTAAAGACGAAGGTGCGGAGCTCCCCTTGGCTAAGCACCGCTCCCGGTGCCTTTCGGCAGAAGCCGCGCTCCGGAGAGCACTGTGACCGGCACAATCGTCTTTGCGTGAAGAAGCCGCTTCTGCGCCTCCGGGAGCCGGAGAGACCGGCTGCTTCGGAAAGGTGAAGAAGGAAGCTGCTATGCCATGCCATCCCTGGTGGTCAAAGTTTGAATCTGAAAGAGTTTGAACTTGAAGGTCCAAGGTTGGATTTGGTGGTGAACAATTGGATTTATTGATCAAAATTTGGATTTATGGTCCAGGGTTGCATTTGGTGGGCAACACTGGAATGCCATGGAATAACACCATTCTAGGCATTGGGAGTTTAGAATCGCCTGCTTCCCCTCACAACTTCCCTTTAACACAGGCAATCCATGGAATAACAGCATTCCGGGCGTCAGGAATTTCGAATCCCCCAGTTCCACTCACAAATTCCCATGGAATCATGTCACTCTGGGCATTGGGAATTTATAAAAATGGCACCTTTGGTGCTGCAAAACAGACACATGTGTGATGGCATCGGATACTACAGGTGGCAAGGAAGACTGGGAATGACTTCGGCGGCTCCGCAATCTCCACCAAGCTCAGCATCCTGCCCAGAGAACTCTACAAGTCACGAGTACACCAAAAAACATGGTAAAATCAAGGCACTCAGGCACACATTGGAAACAAATCGCTTCTTCTTTTGCTTGCTTTTTATATTTTCAAGAGATTTTCCCCTTGTTTTTTACTTTTTTCTGTGCTTTCCCCCCCTTTTTTTCTTTCTGTCCCCCTTTGTTAAAAATTTTCTACACCTTTTAATTTTCAACCAGAAAAATTCCCAGCAACTCAAGGGAACAATCCCAAAGAACCCAAGAAACCAAAGCAGTTTTTATCTCCAGGATAACACATAGCAAAATATCATCTTTTGGATTGTAAAGAAAAACCCTAAACTTTTATTCACCAAAAAATCTACAAAGGAGAAATATTTAGAATCTTGTTAACTTATTTATTACAATTGTTATTACTATTTTTATTTTTAATAATATTAATAATATTATTGATAGTATTAATAATATTTCTCTTTTTTAAAAATCCTTTTCCTGTTTTTTTTATTTTTTAATTCAGGAATGAAGATGGCCCAAACCACCACAGTATGAACAGGAGGTAACTTCCCGTCCATTCAAAAAGGAAAAGTAGGATTCTCTTAGAAAAAAATCCAGTAACATTTTAAAAACACCTCTAAAATGTTCCTAAATAAAATAAAAAAATCTGGGCCCTCCTAGGCCCTGGTAACCTGTTGTGCTGGAATTTCTCCTATTACACTTTGAGGTTATTCTTTACAAGTGGACTCATTTGGAATTTTATCCTTATTTTTCCCATTTTTCCTTCTTAAAAATTCTTTTTTCTTCCAGTTCCTTTGTGCTTCTTTCCACCGAGTTCTTCTCATTTCCAGTGCTATATGGGATTTTCCGGATCTGGATTGTGTCCTGTTCTCTCCTCCCATCCCAGCCCCCCTCCAAAAAATATCCCAAAAACCTCACAAGACTGAATCACCACATCAGCGCTGTCATTAGAGTGTTCCTAGACAAGTGGGCAGAAAATTTGGGATGAACATTCCCTATCCAGCAGACTCATTAATTCCTCCAACGTGGAGGTGGAAAAAGCTGCTAAAATTGGGATCTTGCCTTTCCAGGAGCGTTTTTGAACTGGGTTTTATTCGTTATCTTGTTGATGTGCACAACAGTGGACCAAATATGGCAGGGCCTGACACACAGGATGCAGGCAAAGTGAAGAAGCCAAACTGTTTATTAATGGAAGGCAAAGCAAAGGGATTAACTAGAATGGAACCAAAGGGGATGGACACAGTGTGAGAGCTGGAGGGAGGTAGCTATCTACAGGCAGGGGGAGGGCTGAAGCCACACAAGCGTCCAACAAGCTCAGCTGTGCCAATCATCAGCTGTGTCTGGAACTCCAGTGGCAATGGGAGATGGCGTCCTCTTCAGTGTCTTCTGGTGCTGTTCTTACGTCACTGATTCACTGGATCCTTAAGATGAAGTTAATTCTTCAGCTCTGCTGGTAAACTGGGCTTAAATATTCCTGCTACAGTGGGACAAACTGCCTTTCTTCTGGGTGTGAATGGCTGGAACAGAGAGGAGGACGGCCTCAGTCAGAGCCCACATCTGCAGGAATTCTACTGCAGATGATTGTCTGCAGTACTGCAGATGATTGTCCAAGTCAGCTCTTGGATCGGCCACAAGAGAGGAGGAGTCAGCAGGATCAGCCGCAAAGGGCTGCCCACAAAGCCCCTGGCCTGTGTCCCTGAAATCTCCGTGTGCTCTTCCCATGCCTACCCCTCGTCTGCACAGGGAGCGAAGCCAGCCGCAGCCCGGCAAGGGCTTGCAGCTCCCCTTGCCAGCCCCCGCTGTCAGCCCGCTCCGGCACTCACCCTCATTGAGGACCTCGAGCTCTTCCTTCTGGCCCCTCATGAGTACCTGGGCGGACCCTGTGAACACAGAGCCTGTCACGGCCCCAACGGCACAGCTCCCTGCCAGCGGCGCTGCCGGGGCAGCAGGCGGGGCTGGGGCCGAGCTGTGGCGGGCCGGGCCGGGGAGGGAGCCGGGGCTCAGGGCTCACCCATGAACCTGATGGCTGCCTCTCGCAGGGGCTCCTGTGGGCTCTGCAGGTAGCGCAGGGCCCGGCGCAGGTGCTCGGCCGCTCGGCTCCTGTCCTGTGCCAGCTGCAGAGAGCGGCAGGAGGGAAGGGTTGGCGCGGGCTCAGCCCCTGGGCCGGGCGCTGCCTGCGCCCAGCCCTGGCCTCCCCTGGCCGCAGAGCCCTGAGGCGCGGCCAGCAGCCTCTGGCCAAGGGCTCCCGAGGGGAGGGGCAGAGGGCCGGCTGCTGCCCGGGGAGCCTCGGTGCCGGCCCGCAGCCTCGCCGGCCGGGGCTCCATGGGCACCCGGCTGGGGCCCACGGGAGCCTGGAGAAGAGCCCGCGTGCTTCTGGCTGCAGCAGTGGGCAGGGGCACAGCTGCCAGCCCGCAAAATGAGCACCGCTCTCAGGGGCCTTCTCCGGGCTGAGCCTGGGGCTTCAGGCCCTCCTTACCAGGCAGTTGGCAAACTTCAACATCTTCTCCCTCTCAATTAGTTGCTTGAGCTTCCTTCTCCTGAGGAACCTTACCACACGAATCAGCGTTTCCCGAGAGGCCTGGAGAGGAGCACAGATGCGGAGCTGCTACCACAGCCCAAAGAAAAGGACTTGCATCCCTGTGCCAAGGCCAGGAGCCAGAGGCTGGAGCCTGGGAGAAGCCCACCAGGAGACATCTGAGACCCCTTCTCAGGGATGCAAGGGGTGTAACTCAAAACCTCACCTTTGCCACACGCTTGTTCTCATCATGGCAATGAAAGAAGAGTGGCAGCAGGCTCTGGCTCACAATCTTCTTCAGAGTTTTTTGTCTTGTATTCACTACCAAGTCCATCACCTTTAAGAAGAGATTCAGGGAGAGCAGCTGCATATGGATGTCGTTCTGGAAAAAAGGAAAATACCTCAGCACCTACTTCTCCAAGCCCATCTGGGCAAAGGCCTGAAAATCCACAAAATTTCTGGGCAGCAACCAGTGCCCATGGAGGGGGCACAGAGCCTTACGCAGTCAAAGAGTGGCAGGAGTGCCTCAGCCAGCTTCGGGGCAGTGGTGCAGGATATCAGGATGTGTTCGTTCTCAAGTATATTTGTGAGCACCGAGAGAGTCATGGTGACAACATATTCATCTGCATCACCCAGCAGCTCCACAAGGTTTTTAGACAGACTGCACATTCTTCTGGCCTGTGTGGAACACAAGGGTGTGCTGGGAAGCCATGGACGGCTGCACTGCCAACACCACCCTGGCACTGCAAGGCCACCCTGCTGCTGCAGGGCCCACAGGCCAAAGGCCTGCCCCAAAGCACTGGGGCAGGTGAGGCAGGAGAGCTGGGAGCAGCTGCCTCAGCTCCTGAAGCCCAGCCAAGCCAAATGAACTGCATTCCCTAACCCCACACTGCTCATACAACTTCAGCCGCTGCCCCCTTCTCACCCTCAAGGGATCCTTGCTGAGCAGCACGAGACCTCTGAGCGCCAGGCGACGGCGCTCCCTGCACTCACTCTGCAGGTACCTTGACATGATCTCCAGTATGCTGTCACCACATTCCCTCAAATCTAGGCTCTGAAAGACCTGAAAGGCACAGGGCAGTGACAAGGGAGCTGGCCAGCAGGAGCCCAGCAGCGCACAGGGCTGGGCTCAGGCAGCAGCACAGGGCGTGGGCACCATCCCAGGCAGCTGTGGCTGTGAGAGGGCAGAGAGCTAGGAAGCAGCTCAGCCAGGCAGCACTGGAACCAGGCTCACCTCCACAAGGAATGCCAGGAAGGGCAGATCCCAACGTGGCTCCTCCCTGTGCAGCCGCTTGACTAGATGGATTGCAATGAGGGAACACAATGGGATAAAGATACGGAAAATCTCCCTGGAAGGGGGAAAAAAAGACACCAAGACCCTGAGGTGAGGGTGCTAAACCTCTCCCAGGAATGACTCACAGATTTCTGGTCTTTCCCCAGCATCCCTGGAAGGGATGTAGGTGCTTTATGAGGCAGCTCCTTCTGGGCACCCTCCTCTTGCAGCCTTTCCCAGTCTCCTTGGCTGTCCCTCAGTGATGAGGCTCTCTGGCCCATGATCATAGGGACTGAGTGGGGCACAGGGCACAAATGCCGGGGGCAGTGGGGAGAAGGGGGTCTCACCTGGCCAGAAGACCCACGGCATAGTGCTGGGTGTGAGCACAGAGCATCATCTTCCATGCATTCTTGCGCTCCATAGCCACCACCTCATTGTAACACCGCAGTCGACACAGCAGAGCCTTCATGGCCTGCACTGCAAACCTGTGTGCAGAGCAAAGCCCAGGTCACACTGGGAGAGCTGGCACTGGCCACAGGGGCATGGGAAGGACAGGAGGACTGGGACCTTTTGGGCTTGCTGGGAAGGCAGTGTTCCTCCTGGCATGCTCTCCAGAAAGTATCAACTTCCTCTGGTGGCATCTGCTGTGTGGTAATGACAATTTGGAAGAGCAGAACCACAAAGAGGTGCCCAGAATAAGGAATCATTGACTTGTGGCACACAGGCACAATGACCCAGATCACCAGAGTTGCCTGCAAAAGAAGCAGCCCAAGACAGCGCTCAGTGCCGAGGTGTCCGTGGGACAGGGCCCAAGGGCAGATGCAGGAGGAGCAGCGGGCCAGGTGCCTCCTGAGCCTGCCCCTAGCCCAGGGTTCAGCCCAGCGCCTGAGGCATGGAGAGGATGGAGAGCTGCTGGTGAGGTGACCAAGGGGCAAGCAGAGGCCAAATCCAGAAACTCACAGCCAGGGCAAAAACGTCCCTGTCGTCCCCATCAGAGGTGCATGCGCTGTGCAGTGGCCAATCCTCCATCACGCAGAGCAGTGTTGGCAGCACTTTCTCCATGGCTTGTCCCGATGACCGAATTGTTCTCCAAATCATTGCAGCAGCTCTGTGGGATCAGAGCTCTATGTCAGGGGCATCTCAGTCCCAGGACCATGCCCTGTGCAGCTGTGGGGGCCCAGGTGACAGAGCCCCGGTGCCCTGAGGGGCAGGGAGGGAGCATTGGCAGCAGGCTTGGCATACAGAGGGGCCCCAGGGTCCTGGACCTCTGTGCCTGTCTGGCAGAGCCCATAGCACAGGCTGTGCAGGCACGTGGGCCCCGTACCTGTCACACGTTGGGGCACAGCGCAGGAGGGTCAGCACCACATCATCAGGGTGTTCTTCAGCCAACCTCACAATGCCACTTTTCAGACTGGCCTCCACAGTGACATTGGACAGTAGACTCTGGTGGATGCTCCTTACAATGGCTGGCACCTGCAGGAGGCATGGGGGAGATTTTGAGTGCTGTCCAAGGCAGCAACTTCCCCAGCTTCCCCCAGGAACTGCTTCTCTTCCCACAACACTGTGCTGGCCTCAAAGGCTGAGGGGGCCCAGTGACCATGGCTTGAGGGGACACATGATCCTCGAAGGCCTCCAGGCCTGGCCCCAGGCTGCTTACCTGCTGCTGAGGAGAAACAGCACTGTCATCCAAAAAATCAACAGTGAGAGCAGGAATCCCAGTGGGAGTGGGCGGGCTGTCAGTATTTGAGATGTTGTCAGTCTCTTCATTGTCAGTGTTTCTGATGACCACATCCTCAGTCATTGCTGTGAGAAGAGCCTTTGCCCAGTTTTCAGTCACTGAGGTGTCAAAGTCCTGTGAGCGCTGAGCCAAATCTGGGCTGACATCGGGCTCCTCCTGGAGCTCGGTCAGCCCCGAGTCAGGCTCAGCTGTGCCTTCAGATGCTGCAGTGCTGGTCTTTGTGCGCCGAATGCGCAGGAATTTCCGGAACCTCTGCAGGAGAACATAGGACATGGAAACCAGGGATGCTCCATGGCATGCTCCAAGTGTGGTGCTGGGCTGAGCAGGGACAGCAGGCCCAGCCCAGGTGGGGGTGGCTGCAGGTACCTTCAGGGTTTTGCGCAAGCGGCCACGGCCGGGTTCCTGCTCTTGTGTCTTGTCCAGGGCTGCATCTGGCAAAGAGCGAGCACAGCCAGAGCTGAGGGGCTGCGGTTGAGGCTGGAGAGCACAGCCCAGCCCTGTGCTGCCCAGGCAGGGAGAGCCCCGGGATGGCCCAGGGGATGGAGCACGGCCACTGCGGGGTGTCTGCTCTGCCCCTGTTCCATCCTGTCCATGGGCATTTCCCCAGGGGATGGGATGGGATGGGATGGGATGGGGCCAAGCTGGCTGCTGCCATCAGCCCTGTGGCCCACCTCTGCCACTCACCATCCTGCAGTGGCTGGATCTGCTCCGGATCTTCAGGCTGTTGTGCTGGGGCATCTGCACGGTCTTTAGTGTCTTTTCCCCTGACCACTTTGAACAGGCCAAGAAATCTGCCCGCCATTCCACCACCCGGCCTTGACAGCACCTTCTAAAGAGATGCCTCAGGATATCGCCAAGTCAACAATTGCAGTTGTGCCTTCAAGGCACCTGGAACCAGGAAGCTTCAGGACGGCTGCAGGACAGCAAGTCCTGCACTTTGGTCTTTAGGGCTCCTGCCACAATGACAGGAGTCTCCTCTTTAATGATTCAGGTGACCAAATCCCACGGTCTGGAGTTGATGGCACTGGTCAGAGAAATGGGAGATGCCTCGAAAAGTTCCGAGTCACCAAGTCCTGCAGTCTGGCCTCAAGGTCAGCTGCAGGAATAACGCTATGGAAAAGCTTCGGATGAGACGAGAATGAGTGCGCTGTGCGGGGGCTCCTCCTGGCACCGCTCTGTCCCGTCCTGTCCCGTCGTGTCCTCTGAGCACCCAGGCAAGCTTCTATTTCCCACGTGTCACAAAGGGCCTATGGACACCAGGTTCCATTCCATGTCACAATGACCGTGCTGCAGTGTGTCACCAAGGGCCCTTGCACACACTGCCGCCTGCCCTGGGGCCGTCCCCAGCCCAGCCAAAGTGGCCCAGGCTGGAAGCAATGCCTGGCCCCAGGTGTCCAAGGCAACCCCACAGGATCTTTAGGAAGGGCTCAGAGCATCAGCAAACGCTGCCATGCTCTGCGGGCTCAGGGCAGCAGAAGGAGCCCCCAGGGCTGCCGACGCAGCCGCGCTGGGAAGGGCACGGGCCCTTCCAGGGATGCTGGCACAGCCTCCTTGGGACACGTCCCGGCCCGTGGCCATCCTAATCCCGCGGGTGTGACTCGGACAAGGAACGTGTGGGCCCGGGCACCAATGCTGCTCTGAGCCCTGGGGCCCGGGCAGCGCTGCCATCAGCAGCTGTGACACAGTCCCTGCCCAAGCAGAGCTGCCACCCCCCGAGCCCTGGCAGCGCTGGTGCCCGTCTCCTGCCCCACAGACTTGTGCCCCCGGGGGGCTTCTGTGCCACAGGGAGCCAAAGCCCACGTGCACTGGGGGCTGATGGCAGGAGCACCTGGAGCAACTGCTGGCAACACTTGGTCTCTGTCAGAAGCTCTTCCTCAATGCTGGAATGATTTTCTCATTGAAGTAATTTGCTGCAGCACAGAAACATCTTTACCTTGAAAACACAGAAGAATCAGGCAATAAAGTATCCTCACTTCAGGAAACCTTTACCTCTCATTGCTCAACTCGAGTCAGTCAAAAAAGCTGCATAATTCCCAAATTAATTGAGATGCCCTAAGAACATTGTGTGAAATGAGGCTCACTTTTAAAATTTCAAAGGCTTATTAAAATTTACAAAAATACAGCAAAGAATGAATTAGGAAAAATTACAGGACTGGGAGTCTCCATGGCCAAAAGCCCACGTGCTCATCTACAAAATGGATGCTCTGCCTTTTATACCCTTAGCCCCTCCCAAAGTTTTGTCAGTCAACTCTTTCTCTGCCATCCAATGGTGGAGGTCACTTTCTTACATCTTGATTGGAGGCCAGGTGTTGCCATGCTCTGCCTCCTGGTATCAAGCTCTCCCTCCCCTAAATGCCCCACTAGTGACAGCAGTAAGGGGGGAAGGGAAAGAGTACTATGGAGAGAACGTGCAAAAATAACACAGCTATACAGCTATAAAAATTCTCTTAACATACACATAATATTCATCTCTTAATTGTGAGAGCCAACAATCCCTTTCTTCATTTAAAACAACCTGAAAGATTTTCAAGTTTGCTTCCAACTCAAAGCAGTAACTCATTTGCCTTAATGTCAACCACTGAGAGTCACTTTAGAAAACCTAACACAGAAGCAAAACAATGGCCATCCATTGGTTTGCAAATGTTTTTCTGTGAATGGATGATAACACCCTAATTCTAAAGGAATAAAAGCCCTCATGGAATGAAAGTCCAGTCCGTGTTACAAAAGGAAACTGAACAAATTAGTAGATTCCACAAAGGCCAGTCCTCCCCCTGGTAGAGATAACTTAGTGGCCAATAAATTACAGCCCTGCCCTCTTGTTCCCTGCAGGAGAATCATGACCTGGGGGCCACGTTTGGACACTTTGGCAGGACAGGGACTGGCTCTGGTATAAGGTGTGTAATAAAGAGACTGAGAACAAGGAGGAAAGAAGATCCAGGAAATGCAGAATGTTGGTGGAAAGATTAGGATGTTCTTTTAAGGATTTTGTTTGGTTCACTGGAAAGATGAATGGCTTTGAGCTGCAGAAAATGAGTACCCACTGGCAGTATCAGGGAGGACTAGAGGAAGGGCAGAATATGTCCCTGGATGAAGTGCTTAGAAAGATAAAACAAGGGTATGTAAAAAGGGATGCTGAAAAGGAGAAAGCAAAGACAAAGGCGATGGCAGAATTTTTACAGCCCCCAAGGGCCCCAGGACTCAAGTGGTCCCCCATAATAGAAGGGACAGGGTCAGCTACGAGGAAGTGGCAGAAGCATTCCCTCCTCAGCAGGGGAGAGCCAAGCCAAACAGCAGCTGGGAAAGAATCAGTGTTCTCTGTGCCGGGCAGTGGGACACTGGAAGTGGGAATGTTCACAAGAACAGCTAGACCCTCAGGAGGAGGAAGTCCAGGGGATAATGGAGATGGACTATTAGATGTGTCAGGGGCTCCCATTGCAGCAGGGACACACCACACCAGAGCCCTTGTTAACGTTTCAGGTGGGTTCAGATTGAGAGGAGATGTGTTTCCTAGTAAACACAGGGGCCTCTCTATCCACCTTACATTTTATCCCTAAGGTGGGAGAATTGTCAAAAATATCCTCAATTGTTCAAGGTGTTGTGGGAATTGTAGTTTATTCTGTAGGCTTGGAAGTCTGAGAGCATCTTTCTCTGAAGGAATTGTGGATATCATGAAAATTTGATTTAGGGATTTAATTCTTTGTCTATGTGGGGTTTTGTGCAGAGCTGAAAAGCTCCTGTTTGGAGGGCACCCATGCCCCTGTTCTTTGTGTGTTTTATTGTTAAAAGCCACAACTGGCGGTTTTCAGTCCTGAAACCAATTCTGCAGCTCCACCAGTCTGTGGTCTGTTGTGGAGAACTAGAATTGGCAGTTTTAATCGTGAGGCCAATTCTGCAGCGGCTGCCTTGTGGAGATGGTGTTGTCCCTATGCAAGCCTAGGTATTTATCATGCAGCTTCCTCTCAGGGGGCTATAGGAAAACTTCAGGGGAAAATATTTTGGTATTCTTCCTCGGTTAATGTAGTAGTTGCCTCCCTACCTCGGGGTGCAGCTGATGAAAAAAAAAGGATAAGGAGAAATTGGCTACTAAAAAGATGATTGGTTATTAAAAAAGTGATTGGTTGTTAAGAAAGGCTCTAGGCAGTGGCATTGCTTGCTGCAGAACTTGATCATGTATAAAAGGAAAGTCACTGGAATAAAAGGAGCAAACTGCTAAGGTGAACTGCTCCAGGGTGAGTAGCAAAAGCCTGCTAAAATCCTGAACTAAAAGCAACTCAATTGCTTAATTCGGATTGCAGTTTAAAACGGATTGCAACTCTTAAACTGCTTAAAACGGATTGCAACTCTTGCAAAACATTTTAAAAGCTGTCTCACTCCCTCTGCTGACCCATCTATTGGAAGAAACCCCACTGAACACCTGTGGGAAACAACAAATGGGGAGGAGGAACTCATCCCTCTCCCCACTCCATGCACGTTAATGTTACAAAAGCTAACCCTATAATAAATAACCCTGCATTTACTGCCATCTCTGAACCTGGAGATGTCCCGTTCACTGATACCTCAGCCAAAAACATTGATGGTAAAAGTATAGAGCTGTTACTCCCCAGGTTGCAGCTAAGCTTATTTAGTTTCTGATCACTTGACCAGTGTGTTTTGTTACTTTTGATATGTAGGGATCATGTCAGGCCAGGGTGGTTTTGTTTAAGCCTCAGCTGGCACTGGGAACACTGTGTGAAAATACCGTTCCACGTCTTTCAGGGCAATTGCCAGCCTCAGGTTTGTGCTGCAAAAAACAATTTCCATTGTGCCCTAATTCACAATGTAACCATTGATCAAATTCTGTGCTGTGGATCAATTTTTATCCTTCTGACTTTTGTCAGCTGCTCCACTTTATCATTCTACGATATTTGTAAAATCTGAAAGTACGCATGGGTTTTAACCCATCCTATATGGATTTGTTAGGACTGAGTTTGTAAAAACAACCATTCAAATCCTCCCTTTGCCAAACCTCTTTTCCATTCACTTGCCAATGAATATTTTCACTGACAAAATCACTGTGTGGCACCTGCTGGCCAGGGCTCCATGGGCATGCAGCTGGGGCCCACAGGAGCCTGGAGCAGAGCCCGCGTGGCCCAGGGAAGAGAACGGCTTGGGTAGGGGTGCAGCTGCCGGCCACACACAATGAGCAGCGCGTTCAGGGGGCTGCTCCTGCCTGAGGCTGGGGCTTGCAGGCCGTCCTTACAACACGGAACCTCCAGGTCTGATCCACCCGCAGCTTCTTTTGGAGATCCCTTCTGTGCCGGAATCTGGCTGAACAATGCAACATTTCCCGGAAGGCCTGGAGAGCGCGGATGTGACGGGGGTCACAGGGGTCTTGTGCTGAAGGAAGAGACGAGGATTTGACTCCATATTTCAGAAGGCTTGATTTATTATTTTATTATATATATTACATTAAAACTATGCTAAAAGAATTGAAGAAAAGGTTTCATCTCAGAAGGCCAACTAATCTAAGAATAGAATGGAATGAATAACAAAGGTTTGTGGCTCGGACAGAGAGTCTGAACCAGCTGGGCTGTGATTGGCCATTAATTCCAAACATCCAAATGAGACCAATCACAGACCCGCCTGTTGCATTCCACAGCAGCAGATAACCACTATTTACATTTTGTTCCTGAGGCCTCACAGCTTCTCAGGAGGAAAAATTCCTAAGGAAAGGATTTTCATGAAAAGATATCTGTGACATGCAGAGGCAGCACCCGCTGCAGGGGTAGGGCTTGGAGGTTGGGGTGAGGAAAGGAATGGAGGAGGACCATCCCAGATGCCTTTTTGAGTGGCCAAGGCAGGAGAATCTCGCACCGCAGCATTCAAAAAGGGAGATCCGGCCATGTCGCCAGTGCCATCTTGTCCAATAGAAGTTAATGGTAGTTCAGGATAAAGCAGTGTGAAAAAGGGGGTTCGGTTAGAGCCCAGCCTGGCATGGCTGTGGGTGGCCAGAGTAGCTTCCCCAGGCAGGTGCTGTCGGGGTGCCTGCAGTACCAAAAGCGTCTCCATTTCGGCTGCCTCAGGAATTCCCCCAGCCCGCCAGATGCCTCGGCCCAGATGGTGTAATCAAAGCCTCACCAGAGAAAATGAGAGGACTCTTTGCATGGCAGATCCAGCAGGGTTTATTGGGGGAAGATTCAGAGGTCCGGGTGGGGCAAAGGTGAGGAGAGAAACAGGAACAAGCAGGAACACAACCTCCGCTGAAGGGAACCAGGGGAGAAGAGCCAGGAGCATGGGAAGCCAGGGTACATAACTGGGGGAAGGTAGGAGAGGTCCGGGTACAAATTATCCAATGGGGAAGGGAATCAGGGTTGGAGTTGAGGTGAGGTGACACAGGATACACCAATGGGGGAGTGGAGTGGCAGGCGTCTCTCAGAGAAAGCCAATGGAGGAAGGGGGGAGTACAGAACTTTCTGTAACTGGGGGATGAACAGCAGTCGATTGACAACAGCACATTAACATTAACATTAACATTACCAAGCAAAGAACCATGGGGAATTGGGCCAGTCTCTCAGCCTAACTTAAACAGTGGTATCCTCCCATGGCATTCCAAGTTCATCTTCTCTATGGCTGTCTCCCACACATGGCCAGTACCAGCTTGAGAAAGGGACAGCTAAGAACTGGAAATGGCATGAGGCAGTTAGCACTCCTGTGCCTTTTTTAGGCAGTTTCTACCTCTAGACCTGTCCCGAGGGGATGAGAGTAAAGGAGCACAGGGGGCGGAATGCCAGTAGCAGCGTGGGGTTTAGATGGTGGTTGCTGCTACCTATTTCCCAGGAAGCAGTTCCTGTGGAAAGGCTGCTTGTGTGAGCATTCAGGCAAGGCAGTCAAGTCCACACACCCCACACTCACCACAGCTAGCTCAGCCAAGAGAGGCACCAGGGCCTTTTATACGGTCAGTTCCAGCGAGGTTTATTTCAACACACCAAAGGGGAACCAGAGGCAAAAGACAGACCATGTGCTCTGCACAAGGTTTAAGTGGGGGAGGGTATGGGGGTGGTACAAAGGGCAGGACAAGAGGGATTGGATTTCAGGGAAGACAGGGCCGGCCAATCAGTGAGGAAACAGGGAAAAGAGAAACCAGGGGAAGCTGGCACATATGGGGAAAGGAACTGGGATGTATCGCTGTTCAGTAAAAGTCTATGAGGAAGATCTTTCTGTCCACCAGAGTGGGGGGAAGTCTATGGTAATTCTCTCCAAGGCAGGGCTCTGGGGATTTCCCTGAGGAGGATGAATCAGAGGATTCCACACTGGTGCCCATGGCTGCAGCACTGGGCGGGGGCGCAGCTGCCAGCCCCACACACTGAGCAGTGCAGTCAGGGGGTGTGAGAGTCTATCCGAAAATCTTTTCTTTTTGCCTCACAGTTGTCATGAAGAGAAAAGACCACCAAAAGGTTAAAAACTGTTGAGCCAGTTGGGAAAGAAAGTCTTATGCTTACTCAGTGTGTTCACAGGTGTTGTTTGCAGAACATGCCATGCTGAACTCAAAAGGGGCATGCTGCCCTTTCTGAACAATGGATCTGGACTTTCTCACTACCTCCTGACCTGGCTGGTCTGAGCTCTAGGGTGATTTCCCCCTCAAAGAGAAGACCCCTCTTGCCTGCCTTCAACTACCATGACAGAGAAACAGAGATGTGAATCCCCTCATCAAGGAACCAAGAAAGAAATCCCTGTACAAGGCACCCCCCCTGGAACCCTCTTGGCACTCCCTTCCAGAGACTGGGATACAAGGCGGGGGGAAACTGCCCAGAATAAACGCACCTGCGAGCATTCGGCCATGAAAAGAATGGAATAAACACCCCTCCTTCTATTCCTATTCTTTTCCTTCCTTGGAAACCTTATTTTGGCCACCCTTCCCCCAATGAAAAACGGTATATTTTTGGGGTGCAATCCGACCGTGCTTGGAGATCTCCCCAGGACGTGCACCAGTAAGCTTCAACGGCTGGACCCCCAAAGGACAACGACACGTTTCGGTAGCTACACCCTACCTGACCTTCTTTCCTCCCTCTTCCCTTGTCTTACCCTTTTCTTCCCCAGATTCCCTCACCAACGCATATCAGCTGTGGTTATTTCAATAAAATTGCATTTTGTTGATTTGTTACTGCACACACCCTGTGCCTTGTTGCTTATTTTTGCACCAAAAAATTATCCGTCACCCGTTCACTCGGGTGGACCTCGACAGGGGGCTTCTCCAGGCTGAGGCTGGAGCTTCCAGGCCATCCGTACCTGACCCATACCAAACCTCCAGATGTGATCCAACTTCAGGATCTGTTGGAGGTCCTTGCATTTCAGGAACCTGGCTGAACAATGCAGTTCAAAGTTTCCTGGGAGGCCTGGAGAGCAGCAGAGACCCACAGATGGCCCCAAAGCTGAGGACAAGAACCCACGTCTCTGTATCGAGGCCAGGAGGAGGCTGCAGCCTGTGAGGCAGTAGAGCACGAGCCAGGCTTCTGGTGGCACGGCTGACATCCTCTGCCTTGTCTCCAAGAGCTGCAAGAAGGACAAACAGAGCCACTGTCAGATCCAGGGATGGCAGGGCTCCGAGGAGCCCCCCGTGCCAGGGCCACTGCAGGCGGCTCTGGCCATGGGCAGAAGGCAGCAGGGACCAAGGGGATCAGCACGAAGCTAATGCACACTATTGCCCCATATGCCCCAAAAATCCCTGTGTGCGCACTGGCCACGCCAACCCTGGTCCACAGAGCAAGCACAGCCCTCGGCACTGGGGCAGGGCTTGCAGCTCCCCAAGCAGCTGGGGCTGTAAGCTCGCTGCCCTCACTCACCTGTCCAGATCAGCCGGAGCTCTTGCTGCTGCCTCCTGAGGAACCGCCCGGCCATGCCTGTGAGCACAGAGCCTGTCACGGCCCCCACGGCACAGCTCCCTGCCAGCGGCCACAGGGGCTCAGCCCGGCCCTTGCCGCACGCTGCCGCCCCAGGGCACGGCTGCCAGAGGGCGGCAGCAGCAATGCCCAGGCCAGGCAGGGCTCCACAGTGCCGGGCGCAGCTGGCGCTGCCGGGGCAGCAGGCGGGGCTGGGGCTGAGCTGTGGCGGGCCGGGGATGGGTGGGACACAGTGGAGCCAGGTTGGGTGGAGCAGGAGAGGGCGGAAATCATGACAGGGTTGGGCAGGGCAGGGTGGGGCAGAGAGAGGTGGGGCAGGGTGGGCTGCGGCAGAGCAGGATGGTGTAGGGCAGAGTTGGGTGGAGCAGGAGAGGCTGGAGCAAAAAGGGGTTGGACAGGGCAGGGCGAGATGAGGTTGAGTGTTGTGGAGCTGGGTGGGGCAGGGGGAGGACAGGTTGGGTGTGGTGGGGCGGGGCAGTGCAAAAGGGGTGGGGCATAGTGGGGAAGGGTGCGGTTAAGCGGGGCTGGGTTGGGCAAAGCAGGAGACAGCGCAGCATGATGGGTTGGGCAGAGCAGGGTGAAGCTGAGGTGGATGGGGTAGGGCGAGGTGGAGTGGGGTAGGGCGGGGCAGGGCGAGGCAGGGTGTGGCAAAGTTCAGTGGAGCATGACAGCACGAAGCACAAAATGATTGGGCAGGGCAGGGGGAGGTTGGGTGTGGCAGGGCTGGGAGGGGCAGGGTGGGGAAGGGTGGTGATAGGTTGAGCAGAACAGGAGAGGGCGGAGCATGAAATGGTTGGGCAGGGCGGAGCAGGGTAAGGTGGACAGGGTGGGGCAGGTTGGGGAGGGGCAGGACAAACGGGGCGGGGCAGAGTGGGGAAGGGTGCAGCGAGGCAGGGCTTAGTTGGGTGAAGCAGGAGAGGGTGCAGCATGATGGGGTTGGACAGGGCGGGGCAAAGTTGGGTGCAGCGAGGTTGGGCAGGGTGAGGCAGGGTGGGGTAGAATGTGGCCAGGTTAAATGAAACTGGACAGGGCAGAGGATGACTGTTTTGGGCTGGCCAGGGTCGGGCAGAGACAGGTTGGGAAGGGTGGGGCAGGGTGGGTTGGGGCGAGGCCAGGTGGGGCAAAGAAGGACAGGGCAGAGCATAAAAGGGCTGGGCAGGGCAGGGGAATGATGGATGGGGCCTCGTGAGGCTGCGCAGGGCAGGTGGGATTGGGCAGGGGGGCACAGGCTCATAGCTCACCCATGAACGTGACAGCCGCCTCTTGCAGGGGCTCCTGTGGGCTCTGAAGGTATGGCAGGGCCTGGCACAGGTGCTCGGCCGCTCGGCTCCTGTCCTGTGCCAGCTGCAGAGAGCGGCAGGAGGGAAGGGTTGGCGCGGGCTCAGCCCCTGGGCCAGGCGCTGCCTGCGCCCAGCCCCGGCCTCCCCTGGCCACACAGCCCTGAGGCGCGGCCAGCAGCCGCTGGCCAAGGGCTCCCGAGAGGAGGGGCAGAGGGCCGGCTGCTGCCCGGGGAGCCGCGGTGCCGGCCCGCAGCCCCGCCTGGCCAGGGCTCCATGGGCACCCAGCTCGGGCCCACAGGAGCCTGGAGAAGAGCACGCGTGGCCTCTGGCTGCAGCAGTGGGCAGGGGCACAGCTGCCAGCCCGCACACTGAGCACCGCCCTCAGGGGCCTTCTCCGGGCTGAGCCTGGGGCTTCAGGCCCTCCTTACCAGGACCTCGGTGAACTTTGAAAGCTGCCCCTTCTTCAGCAGCTGCTTGAGCTTCCTCATCTTCAGGAGCTCAGCCACAAGAAGCAGTTTTCCTGAGAGGCCTGGAGAGCAGCAGAGACCCAGAGATGGCCCCACAGCCCAGGGCACCAGACTCAAATCTCTGTGCCAAAGTCTCGAGAAGGCAGCAGTCCATGCGGTGGCTGGACAGGAGGCAGCTGAGCCCTTCCCAGCGATACACCAGCCTCATCCAAAACCTCACCTACATCACGCGCCAGTCCTCATTATGGCTGTAAAAGAAGGAGCAGGTTTTGGTTCAAAATCTTCTCAAGGGGCTTTTTTCCCTCATCCACTACCAAGTCCATCACCCTGAAGAAGAGCTCAAACGAGAGGACTTGCACATTGCTGTTCTCCTGGAGGAAGGGAAGGGAAGCAGGCCTTGAGACCAATTTTTTCAAGCTCACCTGAGCAAAGTTTCTGAGCAGCAGCCAGTGCCTGCAGCTGGGGACACAGAGCCTTTTGTGGTCAAAGAGCAGCAGCAGTGCCTCAGCCAGCTTTGCGGCAGTGGTGCTGGATACAAGGATGTCTTTGTGCTGGAGCACATTCGTGAACACACAGAAGGACATGGTGACCACCTCTCCTTCTGCATCACCCAGCAGCTCCACAAGGCTTGGAGACAGGATGCACATTCTCCTGGCCTGTGTGGAACACAAGGCTGTGCTGGGAAGCCATGGACGGCTGCACCACCAACACCGCCCTGGCACTGCAAGGCCACCCTGCTGCTGCAGGGCCCACAGGCCAAAGGCCTGCCCCAAAGCACTGGGGCAGGTGAGGCAGGAGAGCTGGGAGCAGCTGCCTCAGCTCCTGAAGCCCTGCACACCCATGGGGCTCCTTTAACAGCGCAGCTTCAGCCGCTGCCCCTTCTCACCAGTAAGGGATCCTTGCTGACCACCACGAGGCCTCTGAGCGCCAGGAAATGCCACTCCCTGCACTTGCTGTGCAGGCAGCTTGACAGGACCGTCAGGATGCTGTCACCAAATTCAGTGAAGTCCAAGAACTTAAGAATTAATGGATTCAGCCATCAGCCCTGTGGCCCTGCTCTGCCACTCAGCATCCTGCAGTGGCTGGAACTGTTCCGATTCTTCAGGCTGTTATGCTGGGGCAGCTCCAGGGCCTTTCTTTTTTATCCCCCTGAACACTTTGAACAAACTGAGGAATCTGCCTGCCATGCCATGGTGCTGCACCCCCGATCTCAGGTGGAGGGGTGGTGCTGGTGGTGCCGGCCAGCCCTGACCCCTCACCTCGGTGCACGTCACTAAATGGCTGCTCCCTGCCTCCCTTGGCTTGGCTGAGGGTAGCGGATCAGCCACTGGCAGGAATTTCTCCTTCCGCTGAGCCTGGCCGAGCAGGCACCCAGAGAGGTCCTCGTGGATTTAGACCGGTAAATAAAAAAGAGAGTGGCTTTCTGTCTGTAATTTTCCATCAGCTGTTTATTCCTTCCCCAAAGGGAGTGAACAGGTGCTACAACCTGTAGCAAGCTGGGAGGGAGCAGAATCAAAAGAGCACAGAGTAAAGGGATACACAAAATTATGAAGGGAGGCTGACTCTGGGGAGGAGTCAGCCTAACAACTAAAGGCCAGCAACTGAGGAGGAGCATGAGGAGGGACTAAATTATCATCCAACCAATGGAATAGGATAGTGGAGGAGAGCATACAAAATCTACCCATGGGATTAGTAGTTTAACATAATTGACATCGAAGCTTCTAGATGAAGGGGCTTGGCAAACAATGACAGACAAGCTGCAGGACCAGGGTTTAGAGGAGTGACAGAGAAGGGTCTGGAAATAGGGGTAGGCACAAGGGTGATTGATATGGAAAGGGGGAGGATACAACTTAGGGGGAAACCATTTGGGAAGTAATATGGGGCCACAGAGAATGAACCATTTCAAACATAGAAAATCCAGTACAGTAACAAACTCAACAAGTAAAGACACAAAGCACACCACAACAATGCCAGAGTCTGGCCTCGAGGGCACCCTAAAGAGAGATGCCTCAGGAAAACTCCAAGTTAACAAGTCCTGCAGTTGCGCCTTGAAGGCACCTGTGACGCAGAAGCCTCAGGAAGGCTGCAGGACTGCAAGGACTCTGATCCCTTGTTTCTTGTGTAGGGGTATAGTCCTTTTGTTTATATACATTGCCAGAGCTGCAGGAGAGAATATTGGTGCAGGGGAGCCCAAAGACACCCTGTGTGTACCAATTGTGGTGTAAAAATAATAAGAGCAAGGAGAGAAGAGAAAAAAATAACATTTCAGTTTGTGAATTGAAATATCAATAAAAATCAACAGAGTGTAAGAGGAGATAAAGAAAGGACCAGGGTGGGTGTCCAAGAGAAGGTGTCAGCCAGCAAGCCAATAAATCCAAACCCCCTGGGATGCCTATTGAAACAATGGAAGAAGGTAAGAAAGGCCCTGGGGGCACAGAGACTAAGAAAACACTCAACAAATACTCTGATCAATAGTGGCCCTTTAAATATTTGAAGACAGGGAGAAGAAGGCAATAAACACAAATCTGAGTTATTGTACCGTGTTGTTGTTACTATTATTTTCATGAAAAGAATGAAAAGAAGATGAAGCTGTGTACATAAATATGTTTTGTTTATCTGAAGGATCACCCTGAATTGCAGCAGGAATGTGGCTTTAATTTGGCCCCAAGGGATCCTTCTGCCTTGGCTCTGGAAAAAGATTGCAAAACAAAAGGAAAGGCAGGACTAAGAAGGTGTTGTTCTGCATGTTCCATAGGACAAATGTGTTTAAATATAAAGAGAATGAGGAAAGGATGAAGGGTTTGGTTGCTCCTTTTGAGTCATGGGAAGAGGGAGGACAGGGAATGCAGTCAAACTCCCTGGTAAATACTGCTGAGAAAACTGTGCCTTTGAGCCCCCTTCCTCTCTAGAACTTGAAAGTGGAAGAACTCCCAGTACAGAACCAAAGGCAGAAGGGAAGTCGAGGTATTGTCACCATTCAGCATTCCCCTGTGACATGGTGCTGGAATTCTGCCAGTGCAGTTAAGGACAAGAAGGACCTCTTCTGTATGGTGAGACAGAGTAGGGATCCATCCTGAATTAGGTGAAGTGTCTAACAATGGTGAAAAGTCTGTGAGGCCAAAGCTGAAGGAAAAACTCGTATGCCGAGACAGCAAGGAGACAGAGAAAGAAAAACAGAAAAGACCAGAAGGTCAATTTGCCCCGACCAAGAAATTCCTTTGATAAAGAAGAACTGGTGCTAAGTGTCATGCAAGATGAATATGTATGAACTTATTGTGAAACTGTATGCATATGCATTTGGAAGGGGGATAAAAGGAGGTCTGAAATCTTCAGGGGTACGCATGCCCTTTTGGGGAGGCTTGCGTCCGGCGCGCGTCGTAATAAAAGCATACCGGGCTTTACAACTTTTACAAGTTGTGAAGTTTCTTCTTTTCTCTGCAAAACATTTTGTCGAGCCAAGGCAGGAGTTCTCTGTCCCCGCGGGGGCAAGGGGGATAGACGGACCTCCAAGGCGCCCCAGGATTTTTTCCTGGTGGGGCTCCGCTTGTTTCAGCTTGCCACCTGCGAAGACAGACAACGACCCGCTGGCCTGCGGAGGAAGATATGGTATGTACTAAGGGGCCCCAGGGGGGGAGGAAGGAGGGAAAGGGAGTAAATCACCCAGAGACGTCTTGGTTCATGGGTTCAGCTGATAGAGCAGCTGTATTAGAGACGGGGTTCGTCGTTCTGATAGAGCAGACCGCTAGCGGCTTTGGGGGTGAGCCGGGTGAACCCGTGTATGTGTGTATTGGGGATTCATAGTTCTGATAGAGCAAAACTGGTGAGCCCGTGTGTGTTTTGTTTGTGTGTGTGTGTGATGTCCAGACACTGTGTTGCTGTATGGTTAATGTGAGTGGTCAGTTCACTGTGTTTGTGATCGTGCAAGTGATAAGTGTATGGTGTATAAAAGAGAGTAAATCTACAGTGCCCTACAGTGCGGGGATGGGTCAGTACTCCCCGTGTTTGAAGCAGCCGAGTGAGGCCAGAGGCGCCGGCTGCAGCAGGCTGCGGGGGCAGGGAGAGAAGTGCCCCGCGGAGAAGCAAGTGGAGGAATGTCAGTGATGGTATTTATCGTGTTTGAATGTAGTGATTTGTGTAGATTTGGTACATTTTAACCGTGAGTATGAGCTCAGAGAGTTCCTTTGCCTTGGATGTTTGGACTTGATCTCTAGACTGTGCGCTGTTATTTTGATTGTGTCCAGGAAAATTGATATGAGTAAATGCTGAATTATGGTGTGCTGTGTTGTGTTGAGAAAAGTGAGCACTTTGAGAAATAAGCCCTTCCCCAGTGATTTTGTCTGGTGATTTTCTTCCGCTGCATTGTGGTAATTTGATTCTCAGATTGTATAGTGGTGTTTGTGGAGATTTTAAGATTTTGTTGCAACAAGAGTAGCATTTTACATAGGAGAACTATAGTACGGTGATTTATGTTTAACTTCGATAAAGCGAGTTAAAGGAATTCCAAGAATTCTCCCCCTCATAGTAATTCAAGCCTTGGCTCTAGTGAATTTGAGATAAAGGGGGGGAGAAGAGTGCGTGTGTCTGTGTCTGTGTCTGTGGGCATATCAGAGTTTCAGCTGTGACTAGCACAGCCTTTTTACAAAGCAGCAAACAAGTGTAAGTAGACACAGTGCTTAATTAGATTGTGCAAGAAGAGAACTAAAAAAGACTGATCTTTTGTAAAACAGAGTTTATATAGAAGGGATGAATGAGATGAATTAGTTAATGAGACTTATGAGATTTATGAGACTTCGGTTGGTACTGCAGTAAGTCTTTACTGGAAACAATCCGCTGAAAGGATTTAAAGTTCTCTGTAACAAACAGAATAGCCTGCCTTTGTGAGCAATTTCGGGGAGCCTTTGGTACATCAAGAGGCTGGCACGCTGTGTGAGGTGACAGTGGCTGTGCCCTGGGCACAGGGACAGCTCTGGCTGCCCTGTCACCCCAGGGAACATGGTAATGGCCTGTGGGCAAAAGCTGGATGTGCAAGTATTATTGCAGTGCGGTGTTTATGAGAAACACTGATATTGCTGTTTTGCTGTTCCAATAGGTGTCAGGGTACACGCCCCGAGTGTAAATTAGAGGTTTCTGGTCAAGCGGATTCAGAACCTAAGGTCTTAGAGCTTGTGTGTGAGAATCACATCTGATACCTGCCACCTGGAGCTGTGTGTATAGGAGGAAAACTGAGAAACTACTGTGAAGGTCTGTAAAAAGGTTTGAATGGAAGCGAGATAGGGCAAGGAGAAATAAATAATGAGAACTGACCAGAGCAAACAGGTTCCTAAATTAGCCCCTTTTGGGAGGGGCTCACTGGGAGGAGGTTGCCAGTAAGAGCAGCTCAGAAAATAAAAAGATTTATAGTGCTTCATTGCTGTTAGTACTGTTTTATAATAGGAAGATAAATGGAATAGTTTTTGTATGCTGAAATGTCTTTTGTTTTAAGAAATCACCCAGAATGACAAAGAGACTGTGAGATCAGACCGCTCTCTGGTCTTGGCCCTTGAAAAGGAAAACAAGGCAAAGAGAAAGCAAATCAAACATGTTGTTCAGCATGCAGCATAAGATAGCAACGTATGAAATCAGGCAAGGATTATCACGCTGAAATGCGAAGCAATCACAGTTCGCAAAATGAGTACATATGATTTGTTAAAGGCTTCCTCCCAAGGTAAGGGAGGAGGGGTAAAGGTGACCTTCCCAAAAGGGAAGAATTTTTGTCGGCACAAGGGTCATGTGTTCAGTTTTAAATAAAGCTTTAGTACCTGTGGAGAATGGTTATGTTGTAGTGTGGGGAATGAACAACTGGCCAGTCTGAGAAGGCATACTTTTACAAACCTTTAAAGTAACATGTGTACTATGTGTACCTAAAAGCTTTTGTACAATTCGCTCAATTTGCTAAACATTCTCAAGTGAGAAAGGTTACTCTGGAGGCAAATAATATAAAGATGTTAGGCTTAATATCAACAGACACTGAAATTAAGAAAGACATTAGTAAGGAGATATTAGAATAAGTAAATAAGTGTTTTCAAGGGTATGGGCCTCTGCTGCACCAGGGAGAGTGAAAGATGCTCCCCCATGGGATGCTCCCCCATCAAGCTTAATGAAAGAACACAACCAGTGAGAACTGAGTAGTACCCTCAAAAGGAAGGTAAGGAAGGAATCAGTCCAATAACTGATAGTACTGGATTAAGGGCTGTCAATAGGATAACACAGAATTTGTACCCTGTGGTAGCAAATCCATAGACCTTACTAACTTGTTTAACACCTGAGCTAACCTGGTTCACTGTTTTAGGCCTAAGAGATGCCTTCTTTTGCCTCCCTATCCACAAAGCCAGCCAGAAAATTTTTGCATTCAAACACAAGCTCACATAGTCCATGTGCCTGAAGGCTTCAAAATTCTCCACTCCAATTGGAGAACAGCTTGCAAAGACCCAGAGTCCCAGGAAGCTCCACAAGAGGAAAGGAGGCTGTTGCAGTACATGGACGATCTTCTAGTGGCCAGTCAGACGAGGGAAGCGAGAGAAGCCTGGACGGTAAGCCTTTTAATTTCCTAGGACTCCAAGGATGCAGAGTCTCAAAGAAAAAGGCACAGGTAGTGAAACAGAAGGTAATCTACCTGGAGTAAGAAGTGAGTGCTGAGCAGCAGACTTTAAGGCAGGGAAGCCCTATGCCAAACCCTGAACCCCAGACAACGAAAGAACTCCAAACTCCTTAGGCATGGCAGTGTAGTGCCAGCTGTGGGTTCATAATTATGGACTGTTTGCCAGACCCCTCTGTGCTCTTATTGCCAATGGGAACTGAGATCTCCAGTGGACAAGAGACACCACACGGGCCTTTCACCAGCTAGAGAGTCCCCCTCATGTCGGCTCCAGCTTTGAAACTTCCAGATGTAAGTAAAGCATTCTTTCTATTTTTCCACGCAAGGAATTGCCCTGGGAATATTGGCTCAGGACTTGGGCCCATACCGGAGGGCAGTTGCTTACTTCTCTAAGCAACTAGATGCAACAGCTGAAGGATGGCCAGGTTGCCTCAGAGCTGTAGCAGCAGTTGTGCTGAACATTCAAGAGGCACACAAGTTTACCCTGGGACAAAAATGACTGTACTAGTGTCCCACACAGTGTCCGCAGTACTGGAAGTAAAGGGTGGCCACTGGCTTTCACCAGAGAGGTTTCTGAAATACCAGGCCATCATGGTAGAGCAAGATGATGTAGAGATAGTGGTGACTAATATTGTCAACCCAGCTTCTTTTCTCAGTGGAATCAAGGAGAAGCAGTACACCACGATTGCCTGGACACCATTGAAGCTACCTACTCCAGCCACCCAGACTTAAAGGACACCCCTCCGGACGATGCAGAGACCTGGTTCACTGACAAGAAAGCGACATTGCAAAATTCACAGTGACTACCTGCAGAGAGGTAATAGAGTCTGGACCCTTACCAACAGGTAACTCTGCACAGGATGCTGAGATAAATGCATGGACCCATGCCTTAGAAACAGCAAAAGGCATTCAGAGTTGTGCATGCACATGGAGCCATCTGGAAGGAGAGGGGACTGCTGACCTCACAGGGAAAGAAGAGACAATCCAGCTGCTGGAAGCAGTTCGGCTACCTGAAAAAGCATATTAAGGCACACCAGAGAGTGAGCTTAAAATTGGAGGAAAGAAATGAGCTGGCGGATGGAGAGGCAAAGAAAGCAGCAAAGGGTGAGGTACAGATTTTCCTCGAAGGTAAGCCATAATACAATAATACTAATCAAAAGAGACGTACAACTGCAAGGGGTGGGCTACCATTGAAAGAGAGCTAGTAATCCCTTCCCATTTTCGTGGTTACTAGTGAAGGAAGGGCACTAGAAAACACACTGGGGCCTAACTACTTAAAGCCTTTTATAGAGTGTGGCTCCTTTCTAGAAATGACCAAGGCTGCTAGTGATACAGAGTGCATTGAAATGAAGTGTTGACTTTGAAGTAGTAATTCCCACAGGCTTTCTAGAATACACATCTGATTGAAACAATCGTTGTATCGTTGTCAGGAATTTATATACCACTATCACTCAGGTAAGCCAATAATGTGGTCCTTGCCTCCAGACTAACCTCAAAATACCCGCCCCGGGCCAAAACACGATCAGACTGGGAGAGGCCATGGGCCTGTACAGCAGCGGCAAATCAACTTTTCAGAACTCCCAAGGAAAGGGGGGGTATCAGTATTTACTGGTATTAATAGATACATTTTCAGGGTGGCCAGAAACATTCCCCACCAGAGCTGTCAAAGCTCAAGAGGTGACCAGATTATTTTTACAAGAAATAATACCACGCTTCAGAGTTCCAGCCACAATATCCTCAGATAAAGAATCACCTTTTATTTCCAAAATAGTGCAACAGATTCGAAGCCATCTGGGCATAGATTAGGAACTTCACACCCCATACCGCCCCCAATCAAGTGGCCAGGGGGAGAGAATGAATCATTTGATTAAGCAGCAAATCATAACACTGGGGCAAGAAGCTCTTCCACTAGCACTATTGCAAATTCAAACTAAACTGAATCCTTTTGGAATGCCTTATAGAAGACCATATAGAATACAAGGGTAATGTCCAGAATGTCCACTTACATGGTGGCATTAAGCAAACGGCTCAGAGAAATTGAGAAACATGTGGCTGGAACTCGGAGCAGGGAGTTAGATAGCCTGGGGTTGATGTATATGTTAAGTCTCTTACAGAGAAGACTTCGGAACCACAGTGGGAGAGACCACTGCAAGTACCTCTCACCACCTTCACTGCAATCAAAATCAAGGAGCAGAATGCCTGGATCCATCACTCTCGGGTGAAGAAGGCCCAGAAGCCCCTTCAGGAGTGACACTAGGAGACAATGAACTGAGACTAAAACTTATTCGGGCAAAATGAGTATATTGCGGTCGGGAGTAGCTCATACTTTAGTGTACAGAATTGTTTTGTATGGAATTATAACTGAAGTTTTAGAACTAGAGAGTACCTCTACCCAAAACAATGCTGAATGGCCTTGGTCCCTGGCATTTAATCAGTATACTGGATGGGAAAACCTTCTGAGATAAAAGATTTAAACATATCTACTGTAGTAATCCACGAGAATCAGGTATGTGAGGAGTAAGAATAGTAAGAACGGGAACTGTGAACACTTCAAGGAATCTGAGGAGAAGAAATCAAAGTAAAGTGCTTAGTCATCAATAGGATGGCTTATGAGAGACCAGATGTAATTAGTGTCTGAACCTCCCCTGGTGTATATGAACACCAGGAAGTCTGTGATAACCTAAGTGAATCAGACTGTTGGTGTAATTTCACCCTGATACAGCCTGTAGAAGTGACCTGCCTTTGAGCTAGAGTTACTGTCAGACTTTCATTTGAATTCAAAGTGGACACTGCACTTTTTACCACAGCAGGGCCTTATACACCCCATACTAGTTCAGACTCTACCCAAACTCCAAACTTGAACCTAACGTAGTAAAGAATGTGACTGAACAACAGCTATTATTCAATCCAGAATGGTCTCTCAAACGTGTGGATAATGCAAATTAACATCTCGAAAATCCAACCAGCCTGCTCCTCCTTCCTAAAAACTTCCTTTGAGGGCTGGAAACATGGTCACAAAAACAGGCATATCTCAGGAGCAGACAAGAAAGGAAGGAGCCAGCTCTCCTGGTGCCTAAAACCAGGAACACCAAGAAATCAGTTTCCTTAAGTCATTTTCCAAGCTGGTTGGCTGAACCCCCAGGCAATGGCTGGTAAAGGGTGCTGAACTGCAGGTGGTAAATTAACCCAAGCAAGGAAGGTGATTTTCTTTATTTATAGCTGTCCCTTTTCCTACTGAGATTTGGATCAGTGATTGTCCCAGTCTGAGGCAGTTGGATTCTGCTTAAAAGAAGTAGAGAGAGAGACCCTCTCAGAGCTCAGCAGCCGGCTGTAGGATTTTGAGCATCACTTTTGTGCTGAGTGTTTCAAGTAGCAGAAACCTGATCCCAGTTTGTTCTGAGGCACTGCAATGAATTTAGGCTTTTCTCTCAAGATTTCCCCTCCATTATCTTCTGCCCTGAACACAGTCCACAGCTTGATCTTAGCTAGGGGCAAGGTAGGTGAGGTTTTGTAGACCAGGAGAGACATTCCTGCTTGCCACACATCTGAGAAATCAGGTGCTTTGGATTGGGAGGGAGAGGGAGAGGTTAGATTCCCTGAGGTCTCTACATTTCAGAACAAACATCTGCCTCAAGTATGACCTAAACCTCTGTCAGATACACTTGTGAAGTGTGTCTGAATTTGCAGTGTGAGCCCAGCACATCCCTCTGGCAGGGAGGGATGATCATGGACAGAAAGCAGTTCCTGTTCCCCATAACAAACATCTAACTGGCATATTAGGGACAAGATTAGGAGTTTTAAATAGAATTGATTCAGAAATACTGATGAATAAACTGGCTGCTGCAGCAGGTAGCCTAACAAAATTGAAGCAGCCTTTATAGTAATCTCTATTGGCATTAGGAACTAGCCAGTGACAGATTTCAAAAGTACTGCCAAAGTAAAGAAGTATGAACAGGCCGGGGACCAAGACCACAAATTGATAGTAGAAGCACTTAGTATAGTTCAAGATAATGTGTCTTTAGCTTTCAGTTGTATACAGGCACAGTTATGGATACAAGCAACAGCAGCTCTGATCATATAGGAAAGGGGTGAAGGTAATTTTCCAGCTGAAATTCGGAAAATTGAGTGGGATAATGCAATTGATTTTGAAAGGAAGTTTCAATCCTGGTGGACTATGGTGAATTTCACCTATGATCCTGTTTCTAATGTGGCTGTGGCCACTGCCTTTGTGCTTACCATACGTAATGCAACTGTTTATGTCATCCATCCCATCATTGCCCTAAGATTAAACCATGAAGAAACAATACTCTATCCTTCAGAACATAGAATGTGGGCACGAAAAGATGAATGAAAAGTGGCAGACAGTAAACTTAGAATCCTGCATTACTAGAGAACAAATGAGATTCATTTCTGAAAGCAATACTGCTAATGCCCAGGATGTGTTTGGACACTGAACAGGGTATTTGCCACTTTTAAATTCATCCGGTCACTGACCAGAAAACTGTGCTCGTATATACTGGAAAAGGGCGTATGTTTGAGAACTGCTTATGCTGCTGTACAAATTGATAGCAATGATGTTATTCTGTCTAGTGGAAACCATTCTAATCTCTGTATTTGTAATTTTGTTAAGATTATTGGGTGTGATTTTTGGTATTTGGTACCAGTAACATCCCACCAGCTGATTACAGCCAATTACACAGTGTATCACAGACTACCACCTACCCCTATTGGGGCGAACCTTACATTGGTAAAGCAATTAATTAAGCACCAAGACCTATTAGAAGTCTTGAAAGGAATCCAAGAAAGTGGAAAGAAAACCTTAATTACTGTCCAACATGGTACAAAAGAAATAACCAGAGTTCTACAAAGAATAAAATTAAATATAGATCATCACTGGTGAGATGTGATCTTTGGGTGGTCACCAACTGCAAATGGAATCTTTAATGTTGTGCCACCCTATTCTAGTTTTACTAATATTAGTTGGGATAAGCTTAGGATTATCTATTACATTGTTAATTTGGAACTGGAGAATACTACAACGAATGGCTGTACTAACCTCTTTATCAAACGTACATAGTGAAGCATTAAAAGACACTTATTGTCATGAGAGTTTTCATTAAGTAAAAGAATTTACTTATTTCCTAGGAAAGGGGGGAATGAGACAGAGTAGGGATCCGTCCTGAATTAGGTGAAGTGTCTGACAATGGTGAAAAGTCAAACAGCCAAAGCTGAAGGAAAATTCGCATGCCGAGACAACAAAGAGACAGAGAAAGAAAAACAGAAAAGACCACGAGGTCAATTTGCCCCGACCTAGAAATTCCTTTGATAAAGAAGAACTGGTGCTAAGTGTCATGCAAGATGAATATGTATGAACTTATTGTGAAACTGTATGCATATGCATTTGGAAGGGGGATAAAAGGAGGTCTGAAATCTTCAGGGGTACGCATGCCCTTTTGGGGAGGCTTGCGTCTGGCGCGCGTCGTAATAAAAGCATACCGAGCTTTACAACTTTTACAAAGTTGTGAGGTTTCTTCTTTTCTCCGCAAAACAGTGGGGCTAATGGACCCTTGTGACTCTGATGGGACTGATGAAACCAAGAAGCAATTGTGACATTGCCAGACCTCATGGAATCAAGGGGACCATTGTGACAGTGTTAGGACCCATGAAGTCAATGGAACATGGAACAGGTCTGCCTGGTTTGGACTCCTGGGGGCTGTCTGACAGGTCCCACTGAATTTGACATGTCAAGGGCCCTTCTCATCTGACCATGAAACACTGGGGCTCTGAGCTTTTATTCCTATGGGAAAGAAGTGTCTTTCTTGTCTAGGCACCCATGGCCAAAAATGGGATTCTGCATCTAAATTTTTCTATATCCAAGGGTTACTCCCAGACAAAATCTGCTCGTACTAGTCAAGTCTGGGTAGCCTTGGCCTCTGGTGACTGCCTCTCATCTGCTCCTGCGCCACTAGGGCTTGGTTGTTTCCTTCCTATGGAGACCATTGTGACACAGTGGAAGATTTGAAACCAGTGGGCCATGGTAACACTGCAGGCCTTTGTGGAACCTGTTATACTTTAGGAACTTGTGGAACCAAGGGGAACTTTGTGACCCTGCAGAGTACCATGGATCAAAGGGGCCACTGTGACACTGTGGGGCCTCGTGGAACCAAGGACAAATTGTGGCCCTGTTGGGCAGCATGGTCCCAAAGGGCAAGTGTGAAGAAGCAGGGCTTTGTGGAACCATGAGGCCATTGTTGCATTTCAGGGCCTCGTGGAGCCAAAGGGTCATTGTGATCGTGAGGGGCACCATGGATCCATGGAGATCATTGTGACTCTGGAGGCCCTCATGGAAGGAAGGGGCCATTGTGACACTATGGGAACTTAAGGAACCAAAAGACTCATTGTTGCACTACTTGCTTCCAAGTAGTGGAACCTAGGGGCCATTGGACACAGCGAGGCTTCATGGAACCAATAGACCGTTATGTCACTGTCGGGCCTTGTGGAACCATGGAGACCAATAAGATCCTAAAGGATTTGTGTTGTCAAGGGGCCATGACACCTGAAGGCCTCATGGAAGCAAGAGAACCATTGTGGCACTGCAAGACCTCATGGAAGCAAGGAGCCATTGTGACACTGCAGGGCCCCGTGGAACCAAAGGAACATGAAATAGGTGTAGCTGCCATGGCCTCCCAGCGGTCTCCTGACAAGTCTGGCTGACCATGGAATGTGGAAGGCCACTTCCATCTGCCCCTGAAACACTGGGGCTCTGGGGTGTTCTTTTCATGGAAAAGAAATATCCATTTTTTCCAGGAATCCATGGCCAAAATTAGGATTCCACCTCCAAATTTTTATGTAATAAAAGATTGCTCGCAGACAAAAGTTGCCAGGACAGACAAGTCTGGCTGATCTTTAACTCCTAAATGGTAGCACTCACCTATTTTCCAAACACTGGAAAGGGATCTGTGCATTTGTGTTCATGAAAAAACTCCATCTCTCCTCTCCAGGCACAAATGTTTTAAATTAGGACACTGCATTCATAATTTCAAATGTCCAAGAGTTGCTCCATCCAAACCTTCCAGGACAGACAGGTCAGGCTTGCCTTGCCTCTGGTGGTTGCTGTTCATCAACTCCTGAAGCATGGGGGCTCCGTGGCTTCCTTCCTATGGAGACCAATGTGACATTTGGAAGCCTTGTGAAATGAAGGGGCCATTGTGACACTGCAGAGCACCATGGATCCAAGGCACCATTGTGACACTGTGGAGCCTTGTGGAACCAAGGACACCACTGTGGCTCTGTTGGGCTGCATGGTCCCAAGGGGCCAGTGCAAAGTAGCAGTGCAGTAGTTAGCCTGGCTGTAACTCAGAGTCAGCCAGATTTTACCCCAAAAGATTTGGGCAGAAGTTTTGAGCCCTGGGAAAAATTTGTTTAACTTAGGGTGAGCTTGAGAGTTCCCCCATAAGCCTTTAGTGTTGCTGTGCTATCTTGTCCAAGTTCTACTCCCCTATTGGCTACATGTTTCCCCTACAGGGTTATTGTTCTAGAGTATTCTACCCCCAAGTGTCTATTTTGTTGCTTCCCCTTTGTCTCCGGTCTTGAGATCCTGCCCCTCATACTGTGCTCGACTTCTCCATGTTTATTGTTTTTCACCCTGTTGTTAAAGTTCCTCTTAAACGACTCCATCGATCCTGCTCCTTTTCATTTTTGCCACCCTCGCCCTGAAGTCAGGGAACCAGAGAGGTTTTTTTGCAGCCCACTTCAAATGTGACTTTTGGTGCCCAAACAGGGACCATGACATTCAGGGATCCCTGTGTCAGTCACGTCAGATGAGGTTAGCTGATAAGATAGGCCAGCACTCCCTGAGATTTTGGATTGTGCCGGGCCTGGTGGATTCATCCTTGCTTCAAGGGACCTTGGCCAGGATCGGCAGGAAAATGATGGCTTCATCTGCATAGGATTGCAGGGGGGTTTGGGGAAATGCAAGACATTTATTGCTCATTTTGCCACTGTATTTTTACAATATTCATCCAAGTCCCATAATTGATTTGGGGTGTTCCGGTGGCTCTTCCCCATAAGGCAGAAAAAGAGAAAAATGGGCAGCCAGATGTCCAAAGTAGAAAGGAGCATATATGGATGCTTTAATTCTCACTGATCATGACATAATATTTTCAAAGAATGAATTAAAATCAATCATGAGGTTGATCATTAAAAATTTTCCAGATGCCTCTGCTGATGAAATCCATACCACTTAATTTTGGGACTCAGTGGGAGTTAAATAGTATAACCTTTTGATCAAAAGGGGCCCCGTTGCACCCCACATGCTCCCCATCTTCCATACCACCCTTGAGACCCTTCACCAGCAAGCACTGTGTTTAAAACTCAATCCATTGGTCACTCCTAACTCAGGACCTGCCCTCAAACCTGCCTTTCTCAGACATTCAACGATGGTCCAAGATGGCAATGGCCGCGCGACCTTGGAGCATCATGCCCTGGAGACTCAAGATGGAAGGAGCCTGAATGTGGCTCAGGAGCCCAACCATCCTCCCTCCATCTTGACTCCTCCACTTCCTGCTACCAGAATCTTCTCTTCAGCCCTGAATGAAGCTCCAGAATCCACCCTCACAACAGCAGGTCATGCCCCCACTGTCAACCATTCCACCTTCACCCCGGGCCATGC
Source organism: Zonotrichia albicollis (assembly GCF_047830755.1). NCBI lineage: Eukaryota > Metazoa > Chordata > Aves > Passeriformes > Passerellidae > Zonotrichia > Zonotrichia albicollis. The sequence continues at coordinate 694,626 of NC_133827.1, read as the reverse complement.
CTCCAGAACACCACTGTCCAGGTTTAGAGCAAATTTGGGGAAGAATCCCCCCAAAGGAGCTCCGGTGGGAAAAGCAGATCCAATCGGCCCCTCCCCCCAACTGGTCCGGGAGGAAAGAAAAATACCTCCTTGGAGAAAGGTGGAAAAAAAACCCCTGTTTATTAAACAGTAAGACCAAAACAGTATCAAAACAATGAGACCCCTTGCCACTCTAAAAGAGATGACAAACTGAGAAAAACCCCGGGTTCAAGCAGCAGCTCACTCAGTCTCTGATCAGTCTCTCAGTGCAGGAATTGTCGCAGGCCAGGGCCGGCCCGGTGGGCCACAGCTGCAGCTGCCGGTGCTCTCCTGGGTGTTCAGTCCAGAGCAGTTCCAAGAGGTCCAAAGAAAAGGGAAAAAACAGTCCAGGGAACTTCTTTGCCTCAGCTAGCTAACACTAACTAAAAAGCAAAAGAAGAGCTCTCTGTCCCGCTGTCTGTCCGCAGACAACACAGTCAGGAGCAGGAATGTGGAGGAGTGCAGTGTCTGAAAAACAAAACTGCGCGCTTCTTCTCTCTCCCCCTTCACTCTCTGTAACACTCTTAAAGGTACAAAACTTATTATTATTCAACATAAACAGAATGAGACGATTGGGGATAAAAGCATCATATAGTCAACCCAGGACATTCCACCCCTTATCCCCATATCGTCTGCTTACTACTAAAACTAATATAAATTCTAACTCTACAAGTACATACATGATACATCCATTATACAACTATACACAGACAATGGTAATAACATTCAGGAAACAGTGATATTTATACAGGTTTTATCCAACAATCAGGTCTCCCTGAGGTACACATCGTGTTCTTCCATCTTTTTGCATTATCCACCACGTGCAACCTGGTCCCTGAGCAAAGACAACCCCACGAATGGGTTTGTCTGTACTCAAGGCAGAATTGATCCACACAGTCTTCCCTAACAAACCTCTGACATGTACCACTGGGACTTTGTCTCCATCTACTCTCTGCAAAGGCTCAGATTGGGCAGGGCCGACTCGGTTAGTAGAGCCTCGGGTGTTAACTAACCAGGTGGCCTTTGCCAGATGCTGATCCCAGTTCTTGAAAGATCCCCCACCTAATGCTTTCAATGTGGTTTTTAACAGTCCATTGTACCTCTCCACTTTGCCTGCAGCTGGTGCATGGTAGGGGATATGGTACACCCACTCAATGCCATGTTCCCTAGCCCAGGTGTTGACAAGGCTGTTCTTGAAATGAGTCCCATTGTCTGACTCAATCCTCTCAGGGGTGCCATGTCTCCACAGAACTTGCTTTTCCAGGCCCAGGATGGTGTTCCGGGCTGTAGCATGAGGCACAGGGTAGGTTTCCAGCCATCCAGTGGTGGCCTCCACCATGGTCAGCACGTAGCGCTTGCCCTGGCATGTCTGGGGCAGTGTGATGTAGTCAATCTGCCAGGCCTCCCCATACTTGTACTTGGACCACCGCCCACCGTACCAGAGGGGCTTCAGTCGCTTGGCCTGCTTGATGGCGGCACACGTCTCACAGTCATGGATAACCTGAGAGATACTGTCCATGGTTAGATCCACCCCTCGGTCTCGTGCCCACTTATAGGTGGCATCTCTGCCCTGGTGGCCTGAGGCATCATGGGCCCACCGAGCTAAGAATAACTCTCCTTTATGTTCCCAATCTAGGTCTATTTTGGACACCCCTATCTTTGCGGCTTGGTCTACCTGATCATTGTTTTGGTGCTCCTCATTAGCTCTACTCTTGGGTACATGGGCATCTACATGGCGGACCTTCACAGGCAGCTTCCCTACCCTGGTAGCAATGTCTTTCCACTCTTCAGCAGCCCAAATTGGCTTTCCTCTACGTTGCCAGTTAGCCTTTTTCCACCTCTCCAGCCATCCCCACAGAGCATTGGCTACCATCCATGAATCAGTATAAAGGTAGAGCTTTGGCCACTTCTCTCTCTCAGCAATTTCCAGGGCCAGTTGAACAGCTTTGAGTTCAGCAAGTTGGCTTGATCCACCTTCTCCTTCAGTGGCCTCTGCCACCTGCCGTGTGGGGCTCCATACAGCTGCTTTCCACTTCCGGTTCATTCCCACAATGCGGCACGACCCATCAGTAAAGAGAGCGTATTGTGTATCTTCTGCTGGCAGTTGGTTGTATGGTGGAGCTTCTTCAGCTCGTGTCTCTTCTTGTTCCCCTTCATCAGAGAGACCAAAGTTTTCACCTTCGGGCCAATTTGTAATGACCTCCAAAATCCCAGGGCGATTCAGTTTACCTATATGGGCGCGCTGAGTGATGAGAGCAATCCACTTGCTCCATGTAGCACTGGTGGCATGGTGAGTGGAAGGAGCCTTGCCTTTGAACATCCACCCCAGCACGGGTAGTCGGGGTGCCAGGAGGAGTTGTGCTTCAGTGCCTATTACCTCCGAAGCAGCCTGGACTCCTTCATAGGCAGCCAGGATTTCTTTCTCTGTTGGAGTATAGTTGGCTTCAGACCCTCTGTAGCTTCGACTCCAAAATCCCAGTGGTCGACCCCGAGTCTCCTCAGGCACCTTCTGCCAAAGGCTCCAGGACAAGCCATGGTTCCCGGCTGCAGAGTAGAGCACATTCTTCACCTCTGGTCCTGTCCTGACTGGGCCAAGGGCTACTGCATGAGCAATCTCCTGCTTGATCTGTGCAAAGGCTTGTTGCTGCTCTGGGCCCCAGTGGAAAGTGTTCTTCTTACGGGTGACCAGGTAGAGAGGGCTCACGATCTGACTGTATTCGGGAATATGCATCCTCCAAAAACCTATGGCGCCTAGGAAAGCTTGTGTCTCTTTCTTATTGGTGGGTGGAGACATTGCTGTGATCTTGTTGATGACATCGGTGGGAATCTGACGCCGTCCGTCTTGCCACTTCACTCCCAGAAACTGGATCTCTTGAGCAGGTCCCTTGACTTTGTTCTTCTTGATGGCGAAGCCAGCTTTTAGGAGAATCTGGATAATTTTCTCCCCTTTCTCGAACACCTCTGCTGCTGTCTTCCCCCACACAATGATGTCATCAATATATTGCAGATGTTCTGGAGCCTCACCCTTTTCCAGTGCAGCCTGGATCAGTCCATGGCAGATGGTGGGGCTGTGCTTCCACCCCTGGGGCAATCGGTTCCAGGTGTACTGCACGCCTCTCCAGGTGAAAGCAAACTGAGGCCTGCATTCTGCTGCCAGAGGAATGGAGAAAAATGCATTGGCAATGTCTATAGTGGCGTACCACCTTGCTGCCTTGGACTCCAGCTCGTACTGGAGTTCCAGCATGTCCGGCACAGCAGCGCTCAGGGGTGGGGTCACTTCATTCAATGCACGATAGTCCACAGTCAATCTCCATTCTCCTTCAGATTTTCGCACAGGCCAGATGGGGCTGTTGAAGGGTGAGTGGGTCTTGCTGACCACCCCTTGGCTCTCCAGCTCTCGGATCATCTTATGGATGGGGATCACAGCATCTCGATTCGTTCGGTACTGTCGGCGGTGCACTGTTGAGGTGGCAATTGGCACTCGTTGCTCTTCCACCTTCAGGAGACCTACTGCAGATGGGCTGTCTGACAGTCCAGGCAAGCTGTTCAACTGCTTGACACCCTCTGTCTCTACAGCAGCTATTCCAAATGCCCATCTGAGTCCCTTTGGGTCTTTGAAATACCCACTTCGAAGGTAGTCTATGCCCAAAATACATGGGGCCTCTGGGCCAGTCACAATAGAGTGTTTCTTCCACTCATTTCCAGTCAGGCTCACCTCAGCTTCTACCAGAGTAAAATCCTGTGATCCCCCTGTCACACCAGCAATAGAAACAGACTCTGTCCCCACATGTCTTGATGGGATTAATGTGCATTGTGCACCAGTGTCAACCAAAGCTTTGTATTCTTGTGGTTCATATGTGCCAGGCCAACGAATCCACACAGTCCAAAAAACACGGTTTTCCCCAGCCTCTACCTGGCTAGAGGCAGGGCCCCTCTAAGCCTGGTTATCCTTCTTTCCCTGGGCATATGTCTTGGAGGTTCCTTCAAGGGGATCAAAAATATTGTCATTATCATCATATGTGACAGTTCGGTTACTGGCCACTGGAGCTGCTTCCCTTTTGGAACTTCCTCTCTGAATCTTCAGTTGTCTCACCCGTTGTGCCAGAGCAGAGGTAGGTTGTCTATGCCATCTCCTCATGTCTTCTCCACAATCACGCAAATAGAACCACAGCTCAGCTCGTGGGATGTACCTTCTCTCGCCGTCTGGGGAACGTCTGCGTTGGGTACCAGAACCTCTGATCTGTACCGCCGAGATTTGGAGAAAGCTCTCTTTAATCTCCTCCCTCAGTTTCTTGTGACCCTCCTCTATCTTGTCCTCTAATTTTTGAAGACGTGTTTCCACCGCTGCGATTCTGGCATGTGTTGGGCCATGTACAGCATCTGCATATGCTCGGAGCTTCCTTGCCATGTCAAGCACAGTCTCACCCCTCTCATCCCTCTTCATGATGGCTAAGGCAGAGGCATATTCTTGTGGCCCGAGTCGTACGAGTTTTCGCCACATCACAGACGTGCATGGTACTAAGTCTGGGTTCCTAGTTGTTACATCATCTGAGAAGATAATCTCAACCACGGCCATTTCTCTCAGGCGTTGGATCCCTTGCTCTATTGTCTTCCACTGAGTCTGCTGCATATAGAGATCGTCTGCACACAGGTATCTTTCTGCTACACTTCTTAGGACCCGTTCCCAGAGGCTCTGAGAGTTAGCCCCCCTCATCATTCCTTGGTCTATGACAGTATCCTGTGACAGGGATCCCAAATGCCTGGCTTCAGTGCCATCCAAAATTGTAGCCTCGCCTGCAGCATCCCAGAGATGGACCAGCCAACTAATTATGGATTCATCAGACCTTCGAGTGTAGTCCTTCCTTAGGCCACGAAGGTCCTTCAGGGAATAAGACTCAATATTTGCGTCTGATCTTGCACCTGCTGCTTTGACTCCTGATTTTACGTCAGGAGGCATTGAGGTTCCTTCTCCTGTATCACCACCATCATCATCATCATCATCCACTGGTCGATCAGTTTTTTCCGTGCGTTTCCCACTTCTAGTACTGGTAGCAACAGCCATGGGTTTAGATGCTGGCTTAGGCTCACTGTCTGGTCTAGCTGCTGGCTCTGAGCCTGGGCTGTTGGCTACAGCTTGAGTGACTGGGATAGCTGATTTATCTCCCTGCCCCCCTGCCTCTGTCTGCTGCCCGACAGTATCTAACAAAGTGCGATAAGCATAGGCCAGGGCCCAGCTTATTGCAATTAGCCTTTTCTCCTTAGAATCGTCATGGCACTTCTCCTTTAGGTATTTCCCCACCTCTGCTGCGTTCTGAATTTGTTCCCGTGGGAAATCCCAGTCTACAGGATCAGAAAATTCCTTCAGGGTTTGGCCTATATTTTCCCATTCTCCACCCCACTCAGGATTTTTCACGCCTGCATCTGCTTCTGGATCAGGGGTCTCACCAGCTCCTCTGGATATCTCAGCCCTCATTCTAGAGAAGCTGCAGACCATATAGAGGAAACTTACCAAATTAAATACCAGAAAGATGGTCTCTTTAACATTCAGGGGAAACTGAACATTCTCAAAAAGTGACATAACCGATCCAAAGGAGAAGAGGGAAAGGGAAGGCTGGAAAGTCTCATTCTTAGCTCCTCCTCTAACAGACTGAGTGTAGTTACTAATAAATTCCCAAAACATACCACTGGAATTGGGATGCAGGGTAGGATGAAGAAACCATAAACCATACATGCTGTAAACAGAGGTCAGTATCTTTTTGAACGCTTTATAAATCATTATCACCAAGGCCAGCACAACAGCTATTCCAATCCGTACCCCTCTACTGTAAAAATTACTTGTTAAGGACAATAATCCTAATGACCAGAAAGGTATTGAAACCTCAAAAAGGTCTAGAGCCCAGAGCCATACAGAGGCGTTCTCAACCAGAGACATCAGGGGTTCAAGCAGCATAGCTACTAACTGCTTTAACAACCACAGACACACAATTAATAGGGCTTTTTTCCACATTTTCCAGCCGCGCGTTGGGCGCCAATTCATGTATTTGTCCAGGTTTAGAGCAAATTTGGGGAAGAATCCCCCCAAAGGAGCTCCGGTGGGAAAAGCAGATCCAATCGGCCCCTCCCCCCCCAACTGGTCCGGGAGGAAAGAAAAATACCTCCTTGGAGAAAGGTGGAAAAAAACCCCCTGTTTATTAAACAATAAGACCAAAACAGTATCAAAACAATGAGACCCCTTGCCACTCTAAAAGAGATGACAAACTGAGAAAAACCCCGGGTTCAAGCAGCAGCTCACTCAGTCTCTGATCAGTCTCTCAGTGCTGGAATTGTCGCAGGCCAGGGCCGGCCCGGTGGGCCACAGCTGCAGCTGCCGGTGCTCTCCTGGGTGTTCAGTCCAGAGCAGTTCCAAGAGGTCCAAAGAAAAGGGAAAAAACAGTCCAGGGAACTTCTTTGCCTCAGCTAGCTAACACTAACTAAAAAGCAAAAGAAGAGCTCTCTGTCCCGCTGTCTGTCCGCAGACAACACAGTCAGGAGCAGGAATGTGGAGGAGTGCAGTGTCTGAAAAACAAAACTGCGCGCTTCTTCTCTCTCCCCCTTCACTCTCTGTAACACTCTTAAAGGTACAAAACTTATTATTATTCAACATAAACAGAATGAGACGATTGGGGATAAAAGCATCATATAGTCAACCCAGGACAACCACCCTGGAAGTCCACCATCCTAAATCAAGGCCCTTCCTCCCCAACACCTGACAAAATGGCTGTGCCCTTTGCCTCACCCTCCGGCAACAATATAGCCCCCATGGTCAAAGATACTAAGTCCAACTGTCATACTATTTCTAATCCTAATGTTTCTGCTCCAAGTTATTCTTCCTCCCCAGAAGACAGTTTGGATTCCCCAGAGCCACCTCGCCCCTCAACCCCAGAAGATCCCTAGGAAAGGATCTGGAAAGAAGCAGTTAAGGAAGGAGATTGGCAAATAGTCTCGAAAATCTTTGTGGCCCCTGTATGTTATGAAAGAAGGGGGCAGAATCCCAGGTATCAGCCATTGGTTTACAAGGAAATCAAGGATCTATGTAGGGCAGTAAAAGACCGAAGGAAGGACTTACTTGTTTTAATGGCATAATGAGGGCCATGTTTACAGCACATGTCTTAACTTCATATGATTTAAAATGTATTATGACCATGTTGGTGTCACCTACAGAACACACCCTGTGGGAAGGGGGATGGAAGTGTTTACTAAATCAATTAATAGCAGACTATGCTATTGATGAGGCAAGGGTGGAATTGACAATCAACCATTTAACTGCAGAAAGACAACACAGCCTACCAGATGATCAAGCAGCAGGCATCCCAAGAGAAGTATTGGATGATACCAAAGAGATGGCTTTGCAATCTTTAATCCAGGTATCAGATGGTAGCACCCCCAATTTGGACTACCTGGCGTGGCCGCAGCTAAAGCTTTAGGACAATTCGACCATCTTGGGTGCCTGTTAAGTATGCAAACCAATGCTACCTCACTCACATTGAGTGGCCTGCTCTCAGACATAGATACCATCAGACAGGCCACCTTGCAGAACAGTGTTAGATTTTTTAATCTGGGCACATGGGCATGGCAGTTTAGACTCTGAGGGCATGTGTTGCATGAACCTTTCCAGCCACAGCCAGTCAATTCACAAGAGCATTCAGGTACTGAAGGAATAAAGCTTCAAGAAGCTTCACATGGAAAAAAAGACTGGTTCAAAAAACACTTCCAATCCTAGGAATTAGAGGGTTGAATGATGTCTAGGTAAAATGGGGTCTTAGTTGTTGTTGTATTTTTAATTGTCCCATGTTTGTTTGGATGCTCTTAGAAAGTCTTACAAATTCTTTCAGTTCCATCGTTGTTGTAAAACAGCAAGGGGGAAGCTACTCAACACAGGATTGTCATGGACTCCTTAGAGGACAGAGGTGGAGGCCAGGATGGCACAAAAACCTCTCAGAGACTCAGTCTGGGAAGGAAAATTCTTTAAAGTACCTAAAAGTATTCTTAAATCCATAAAGTACCTTAAAAACCTTGAGTATCTCAAGGCATTAATGAGCCCCACTGAGTGTCAGTACAAAGCTCTCAAGGGACTCGTTAAAGCAAATAATTGGGGCCATGATTGCACAAACCTCTCACAGAGTCTGTACCAAAAGGGAAATACCAAGAACCTTAAAATAACTGAAATACCTTGAAGCATTAATGAGCCCCACTGAGTGTTGTTACTGATAAAGCCTCTCCAGGGGCTCATTACAGCAGATAATTGGAGGCCATGATTGAACAAACCTCTCAGAGACTCCAAGGCAAAAGCAAAACCCAAAGACCTTTGAAAAACCTGCAGTCTCTGGGAGCATGAAGGAGCCCCCAGGGCCATTCCTGAGCAAGGCTCCCCAGGGACTCCTTCCAGCAGATCCTTGAGGCCACTGGGATGTGGGCTAGGGGGGGATGCTGAGGGCAGGACAAGGGGCTGACAGTGCCCAGCCTGGCTGGGGCTATGCCAGGAGGCCCCAGTGGCTCAGGACAAGGTGTCTCCTCACAGCCATTGGTGGCACAGACCCTGCTGTGCCCCAGGGCACCAAGACTTGGCTTCTCTTTGCCCCCACCTGTCATCACTGCCTCCAGTTCTCTGCTCTGCCTGGGGCCTGGGGACACTTTCTCAGCTGCGTCCCTCAGTGGGACCCATTAAAACTTCAAGAAAGTTTGGAGTTGGATTCTGACTTGGAGTTCTGGAGAGGTTTCTTCAGCTCCCTCTCAGGGACTGATGTTCAGGCCCTGAGCACAAAGCCCCAGAGGCTCATTAAAGTCCTTCTGCTGTTTCTGTGCTGCTGAGCTGGGCTGGGCTCCTGGCACAGAGGCAGCTCCTGGTAACCAAGAAGAGCTTCAAAAGCACATTTCTCTTGATGAGCAGCTCTTCTGCCAGCCCAGCAGGGCTGGGGCACTGCCTGCAGACACCCCGGACACAGCACAGAGGCACAGAGAGCTTCAATCAGTCATAGCTGGGAATGTGCTGAGAAGTGCCTGGGGCAGAATCACTGCCAGCCCTTGGCACAGGAACCTCTGGCTGCAGGACAATGCAGCTGCAGCTCCAGGAGCCATCTCCTAAAGCTGGAACATCCCAGTGCCTACAGACTCTGTGAGTACATTCTCTGATTTTCTCTTGTGCAGAGCAGCCAGGGGTGCCCAGGGCTGTCGTGCAGAGCAGGGTCCTACAGCCCAGGGCGCTGTGCTGGGGTAGGGACTCTGCTGCCTGCCAGGGACAGCTCTCAGCCAGCCCTGGCAGCTGCTCCCAGCACTGGGGGACAAGATCTGGGTGGGAGGAGACAGCTGGTAAGGCTTGGAAGTGTTCTCCTTTTGTGGTGAGGATTCTGCATTGTTCAGGACTGCTCCAGCATGGCATTTAGCTGCAGAACATTTCCAAGTAGATTATACAGGGAGCACAGGAAGGCAGGGACTGCATGAAAGGGGTAATACTCCTTTTTTATTTGACTGCTCTGGGCTGCCTGGATGGGAAATTGCACATAGATATCCATCTCTCAGTTCAGGCTGAGGAAAATAATTTTCTCTCAGATCTGAATGCAACAATCAGTGACATAAATCAGCACAGGAATCACGGCTCTTAGAGAGAGCATCAGTGTCACTTTTCCAGCCTCCTCAGGGTTGCTCTGACGTTGCCATCAGAGCCTGCAGAGCCAGAGCTGCCCCTGGGCAGTGCCAGAGCTGGGAGGGGTCTGCAGGGCAGAGCTGAGCCCCCAGGGCTGGGCTGGGCTCTGGCAGCACTGGCAGGGCCCAGCCCTGGGCACTGGGAAGCAGCTGCTGGCAGGGACAGCTCCAGGCAGCAGAGCCCTGGGCAGGCAGAGACAGGTACGTGCCCTCAGGCTGTGCTGGGATATTTAAAGTCCTCTCCAAACCCAACTATTCCATGATTTCTGTTTTTCCAGATCTGCGTTCCAAGGAAGTGCAAATGTCCAACAGCAGCTCCATCAGGCACTTCCTCCTGCTGGCATTGGCAGACACGCGGCAGCTGCAGCTCCTGCACTTCTGCCTCTTGCTGGGCATCTCCCTGGCTGCCCTCCTGGGCAACGGCCTCATCATCAGCGCCGTAGCCTGCGGCCACCACCTGCACACGCCCATGTTCTTCTTCCTGCTCAACCTGGCCCTCAGCGACCTGGGCTCCATCTGCACCACTGTCCCCAAAGCCATGCACAATTCCCTCTGGGACACCAGGGACATCTCCTACACTGGATGTGCTGCACAGCTCTTTTTCTTTATGTTCTTCATCTCAGCAGAGTTTTCCCTCCTGACTGTCATGTGCTACGACCGCTATGTGTCCATCTGCAAACCCCTGCACTACGGGACCCTCCTGGGCAGCAGAGCTTGTGCCCACATGGCAGCAGCTGCCTGGGCCAGTGGCTTTCTCAATGCTCTGCTGCACACAGCCAATACATTTTCCCTGTCCCTGTGCCAGGGCAATGTCCTGGGCCAGTTCTTCTGTGAAATCCCACAGATCCTCAAGCTCTCCTGCTCACACTCCAACTTCCTCAGGGAACTTGGGCTCATTGCTGTCAGTGCCTGTTTAGGTTTTGGTTGTTTTGTGTTCATTGTTTTCTCCTATGTGCAGATCTTCAGGGCTGTGCTGAGGATCCCCTCTGAGCAGGGACGGCACAAAGCCTTTTCCACCTGCCTCCCTCACTTGTCCGTTGTCTCTCTGTTTGTCAGTACTGGCATATTTACCTACTTGAAGCCCCCCTCCATCTCCTCCCCATCCCTGGATCTGGCCCTATCAATTCTGTACTCAGTGGTGCCACCAGCCCTGAACCCCCTCATCTACAGCCTGAGGAACCCGGAGCTCAAGGCTGCAGTGTGGAGACTGATGACTGGATGGTATCAGAAACATTAAACTGCTGGAAAATTTCTGCAAATGACTTTTAATAAAACTCATCCTTGATACTTCTTGTTGGTTTGGTTGTGGAGTATTTTATCCCTTATTTTGGTTTTTCATATTATCTACAGAGAAATGTCATTGTTTGTACAATTTCTCATTTTGTTTCTCTCCACATTCCCTGTGGCCACAAAGTGTGTCAACAAGGGGCTGTGCTCTCAGTGACTTCAAGGAAATGAAGGATCTCCCAGCAGAGTTTTCTGCAGAGATGCCCTTTTGTTCCCTTCTCAGGAGCTGCAGCAGCAATGTCTGTGTGCAGAGCTGCGGGCAGATCAGTGCTGGCCCAGCAGCTGTGCCCAGCAGCAGCAGAACTTGGTGTTGCCAGTGATGCTGCCGTGGCCCTGCCCCGCTGCCCTGGTGGTCCTGGTGTTGCTGCAGGGCCTGAGTGCTCTCGGGGCTGGGCACAGCCCTGGGGGTGGCAGTGCTGGGGCTGCAGCAGGGACAGGCCATGGGCACTGCTGGGGCAGCGCTGACGCCTCAGCCCAGGCCCTGGGGGCTCCAGGCTCCTTGTCCAGGCTCTCTCAAGAACACGCCCAGGCCAATGCTCAGCACAGAAAAGCCCCATGAGCAGCCCCAGGCTGGCTGTGGGCAGGCTGGGGGCAAACAGCATGGCTGGGGCTCTGCAAGGGCCCTGGGGCAGACAGGAAGGAGCAGCAGAGCAGGGGCTGATCCATCCCCAGTGCGCTGCACAGCCCAGGGCAGCGTCCCAGAGCGTCCTCATGGAGCTGTCAACAACATCCCCCCTCTGCAGCCCTGGCCTCTCCCCCAGCTCACACAGGTTCCCCATCCTTGCAGGCACAGACACGGCAGCACTGGCTCAGCAGCCCCTGTTTGCATTGCACACAGCAGGGGGAGCACCCCCATGCTGTTGTGTGGGGACATGAACCTGAGGGAGCACAAATGCCATCAGCCCCTGGGGCCAGCAAGGGCTGGGGGACACCAGGGAAACCACTCAGCTTTGTCGTGGCCTCTGCAGTCAGCCAGAAAGTTTGTTCTCATCAGCTGGGAGGTTTCTGTCCCACTGCAGACGCTGTTGCTCAGAGCCAGGGCTGCCTGGCAGCCACCCCAAACTGCCCTCAGCATTTCCTTTGTGCCACCTTTGCTTTCTTTACTCTTTCCCTGATATAAATTTCTTGCTCTCGCGCACCCCTGTTCATTCCCCTGCAAACAACCCATCCCTGTTTGCCCTTTCCTCTCTGGCCCCACTCCCCATTGCAGATCTTATTTGGCACCATGGGAACGTCCCAAGGGGAGCCAGATCATCCTACAAGTGCTGCAGAAATTGTCTGCAGGCTCCTGCAGTGCCTGGTGCTGCTCCCTTGCCAGAGGCACCCCAGGCCAGGGGGGCACATCTGGGCTGCTGTGTCTGGCTCTGGGGCTCCCTGTTCTGGGCAGTGAGGAGGAGCTGCAGAGGCTCTGCAGGACTGACAGGATGGGCTTTGGGGCTGCCAGGAGAAGCTGAGGGACCTGGGCTGCTGGAGCTTCTGAAGGGGAGGCCCAGGGCTCCTCCTGCAACTGCTCCAAGGGTGCTTTTAGAGAATCCCAGAATCAGCAAGGTTGGAAAAACCTTGGAGATCATCAAGTCCAACCTGTGTCCTGACACTGCCTTGACTCCCTTGAGCCTCCTCTTCTCCAGGATAAACAACCCCAGCTACCTTAGCCACTCCTCACAGGACTTGTGTTCTAGACCCCTCACCAGCCTTGTTGCCCATCTCTGGACACGCTCCAGCCCTTCCATGTCCTTCATAAATTGGGGGCCAAGAACTGGATACAGCACTCGAGGTGCTGAGCACAGGGGAAGAATCACTGCTCTGCTCCTGCTGGCCACACCATTCCTGATCCATAGGAGTGCCAGGGGTTGGATGAGGGAAATGGTGGGGAGGGGGTGGGTACAGAGTGTGATTGATTGTCAGCCATGAAGTGTCTTGATCTTCATACCTACTCAGGCTGTAGTAGAAGGTTCTCTGGGTCAATATCAATTGGACATTGCTGATATCAATCTTTATACAAAAATAGAAAGCAGGAAAAAACAGTTCACTTTGCATTGTTTCCAATACAATATATTAACTTTGAATTAACTTCTAAAGTCTGTCTAACTGACCACAGAAGATTTGAAAACTTAATTTTTTCTCAAGGGCTTGTCTTGTTCAGGTGTTTTGAACAAATGTTTTGTGATTTTCTCACTAAATTCCTGAAATAAAGAGCTCAAGACAGAAGAGGCCTCTGGAAGAGTAAAATTCATCAGCAACCTCCAAGTGGCTGAGGATCCATTTCCATCAGAGCAGCAATGAAGAGAAATGGGCACAGCTTTGTGGCTGCCCCTGCTTTGGCATGGGCCCTGGGCCTGGAGCGGGAGCAGCTCTTGAGGGCTCTTGTGCTGCCCTGGTCAGATGGGATGGCAGCAGGGGCTGCAGAGATCTCAGCACCTCAGCCCAAGGGGAGCCAGGGAGCCTCCTTTGGCCTTGGCCAAGCACCTTCCCCCATGGCTGGGGCTGAGTCCTGTGGCAGCTGCAGCTGCTGCTGTGCCCTTGCCAGGGGCTGAGGCCATGGGGCTGTGCCCAGAGCAGCCTGGCCTGAGCAGAGCTGTGGGGCCAGAGCTGGCCAGGCTGGGCTGGGGAGAGGCCCTTGGTGCTGCCCAGAGCTGAGGGCAGCAGGCAGAGCTTGCAGGGAGCTGGGCTGGGCTCAGAGAGCCTGGCCCAGAAACCATCAGTGTCCATCTCAGCCTGGCTGAGCGTGCAGGGGCAGGACTCAGGCCAGGCCTTGTGGGGCAGGGCCAGCGCCTGTGCAAGGCATTGCAAACAGGCAAGTGGCCCAGAGAGGAGGCTGCTCTGGGCCCACCCAACTGATTGGTTTCATGCTGTGAGCTGCAGGAAGTTGCCCAATCATTCTGAAGTTAAAATAAATATATCATTAATCATAATTTTAATTATGTTTATATCTATGACAGAATTATCGTATGTCTTTGTCTAAAACTGTTCCTGTACAGAAATCCCTGGGGGATGGTGGACATGTCAGATGCTGCTGGGACATCACAGTGAGCTGAGGGAAGAGCTGTGATGGTTATTAAACTGTTCAAATGTTCAACTTGTGTTTGTTGGCAAGAAACCTTTCTGTGCCTCTGAGTGTCACCAGGCCCTGAGCCCAAAGGACACAAACCTGATGAGTTGTGGTTCCCACTGCAGTGGCTGCACTTGGACCTTGGCTCTGCACAGGAGAGCTCTTCACTCCCTTTCTCCCTTTTCCTCCCACTGGGCATGGAGGGAGCTCCTGACTTCAGCCTGTGATTCACGTATGCAAAGAGCAAATCTGGGCAGAATCAGGGCAGGGAGAGTTCAGGGGACCTTGAGATCTGTGCTGGGCACAGAAGGTGTTTGCCATTTCTGTGGGACTGTCTTCTGTAGAAAGTGGATTTAATATGCAACAGAGGAATGACTTTTGCATTTGATGGAGCTGTGCCTTCCTTTGGCTTTGTTGGCTGACAAGAAATGAACATTCCTCTGTGTCTTGGGCAGCTCCTTCTCCCAGGAAAGCAGGTGGGAGTTGGAGCCAAGGAGCTGAAAGCTTCAGGTGCAGCCTGGTCTGGAGGGAGCTCAGATCTGCACAAGGCTGCTCTGAGTGCCAGGGCTTGGATGGGGGAAATGGTGGGGTGAGTGTAGGGACAGAGTCTGACTGATTGTCAGCCATGAAGGGTCTTGGTTTTCATATCTATTCCAACTGCATGAGGAGGTACTTGGATTCAGTGACAATAGGAGACTGCATATATCAATTTATGAACAGGAAAACAAAACTAAACAAGACCTAAAAAATCTATTCTCGCTATCTTTTTAAATATCATGTATTCACTTTGAATACACTGCTGAGATTTACTTAACCACAAAACATTTGGAAATTAAATCAAATTATTCCCAGAGGCTTGGCTTGTTCAGGTGTTCACAATGTTAATGAGCCCTGGCACACTGAATTCCTGAACTGAAGAGCTGAAGGCTAAACAAGCCTCTGCAGCAGGAAAATTCAGCAGCAGCCTTCAAGTTGCTGAGGATGTCAGCAGCCCCCACTGAGGCCATCCCTGCCCAGAGACCGTGGGGGAATGGGCAGATAAGGAGAGCGTCCCTGGGGCTGGGGCAGCACAACTCAGAGACAGCAGCGGCTCCAGCTGGGCAATGGAGTGTGGAATGTGGCTGGGCAAACCCTGCGTGGGCTGGGCCAAGCAGGACACACAAGCCCTGACCCCCATTCCGCAAACAAGTCTCTCAAGGAGACATTTAAAAGGAATTTGAGTTGTTTGTGTCCTCTGAGCTGGACTCCCTGGAGAAATACTAACAAGAGATTCTCAGGAGCTCAAAACAGCAAACTAGACTTTACTGGGAAATTTAGAAAATCAGAGAAGCTTTCGCAAAAGGTTTAATAGGACATTCAATCAAGAAACAAAAAACACTTCTCAAAGAATGAATTTGGCCCATTCAATCTCACAAACTCTAAGCCTTTTCAATTTTAGGTTAATCAAAATTTGCAAGAAGAGGGAATTAGAAACAGAGAAAGACAAAAAGGATACAGAGAAGCACACACACAGAGCTACCAACTCCTGGATTCCAGCAGTATTCAGATGGAAATTCCAAGAGGAGGTAGGGTCAAGATGTGTGCTTGCCTTGTGGTCAGCCTTCAATACCCCTTGGTCTCCCTGGGCCCTTCCCCCAGGTGGGCCTTGGGCTCATTTGGTCCCTCAGGAGCTGGGCTGGGGCTGCAGAGGTGGCTGTGGAGCATTGCCTATTGGAATATGAATCCCAATATTACTAGTTAGATTGTGCCTGGGCCAGTGTGACCCTCGCTGCTGAGCCAAAGACGGCTTCTGTGGTGCTTTACCCCAGAGACACCTTTAGCTTGCTGGTGATTGCAGCCGGGCACTAAACAAGTCCAGGCTTGTTAGGAACTCCATTACCTCAGGAAGAAGACTTCAGGCAAAGGTGAGGAGTAAAAAGGAGGGATTCTGCCGGAGGGTTATATGCAGTGGTTTATTCCATGGTTACAGACATCTGAATCTTGGGGAGACCTCCAACAGAATAGCGAGCACATGGCTGGACTCACCTTTTAAGCTCAGGGGGTGGGGAGGGGAGGGGACAGGTGAGCCACCAACCAGGTGGGGGGGGCAGGGTCTCAAGGGGCGAGGGACACCTAGACAGGCCAATGACCTCTGGGCCTGTGGGGCATCCTTTGAATTTGACCAACCATACGACGTCTTTGCTGGAATGTTAAGCCTGATTGACAGGACTCACTCAGCAAGAGGGCAAGGGGGAAGGTAGAGGGGTGTAAGCACATCTGGGAAGGGACCCGGGACCCGGAAGTCTAAAACAGGACATTACAACACACTACAACAATTGCCTGTGCTGTGCCAGGGACTGGCAGCCACTGCTGGGCTGGGATAGAGGCTCTGGGAGGGATTGGGGTTCCAGGGTAGGGCAGGGCCAGGGTTCCAGGGCAGGGCAAGGCTGGACCTGCCCCTTCCTCCACCACACACATGAAATGTTTTGAGCCAGCAATCTCCTCCAGTCTGTCACAACATTCACAGGGAATGTTGGGTGTGGAACTCAAATTTGGCCATGGGCACCTGGATGAGAAGGACAGCTCTTTTCCATAGCACAGAGCCCCAGTGTTTGGAAGGCAGGTGAGAGCCTCACTAGGCCAAGGCCAGCCGGACTTGTCAGGAATGGCAGATTTTTTCTGGGAGCTGTCTTTGGATTTAGGGAATTTTGAGGTGGAACCTAATCTCGGCCATGGGTGCCTGGAGCAACTGGCAGTGACTGAGTCTACACTGGGGGAAACTGGGATTGACTGTGACCATGCTGGGGGAGACTGGGATCAGAGTGGACTCATACTGGGATCATACTTGGAGTGACTAGGTCTATGCTGGGGGCCACTGAGAGCAACTGGGGTCAGACTGGGAGCAGCTAGGACCATGCTGGGAGTAACTGGGATCAGACTGGCTTCAGCCTAGGACCATACTGGGAGTGACCATACTGGGATCATACTGGGAGGAAATGGCACCACTCTGATGTTGACTGTGGTCATTCTGGAATGATACTGGAAGTGAATAGGAGAGGGCTGAGGGCAACTGGGACCATGCTGGGGTAACTGGGATATACAGGAAGTGATTGGAATCATGCTGGAGGTGACTGGGAGTGGTTATCAGCAACCGGAATCATGCTGGAAGCTACTGGGAGTGACTGGGAGTGAATGGAAACACACTGGGGGCAACTGGGATATACTGGGAGAGACCAGAAGTGACTGGGATCACAGAGGAACCATAAAGTAAGTTAGTGGAAGAATACTGGGAATATCTGGAAGTGACTGGAATCATACTGGGAGTGACTGGAATCATACTGGGTAACTTAGAATGACTGGGACCATACCGGGGGGAAATGGCACCATACTGAAAGTGACTGGGTTCATACTGGAATCATACTGGGAGGGACTGGAAACATACTGGGAGTGCCTGGAACTATAGTAGGGGTGAATGGGAACACCTGGGACCATGCTGGGATCATACTGGGAGTGACTGGGATGATACTGGGATCATACTGAGTGTAACTGGAAGTGACTGGGAGCATCCTGGGGGTGACTGGGAGCCACAGGGCCCATGCTGGGAGTGACCTGGGGAGAACTGGGGCAACTGGCCCAGCTGGGGCTCAGGGTTGTTCTCCCCCAGGGCTGCCCTGGGTCCTGCTGCCACCTCCGACCCCACAGAGCCGAGGGAAGGGGGACAGCTGAGAGACAGGTGACAGGGACAGGGCACAGCCGAGGGAGGGGGAGGGGCCTCAGTGCTGGGTAAAGGGGTAAAAGGGCATCTCAGTTCTCAGGAATGGGGGTGCAGGGGGGTCTCAGGGTCACAGATATGGGGGGCAGGGACGTGGAGAGGTAGAAGGGAGTCCCAGGCGGTCCTTGAGCCCAGGAAAGGGGAGTCAAGGGTTTCCCAAAAAGAAGGTACCAGGGTGGGGACACCTGGGATGTTTGGAAAGGGGGAGTTCAGGGGGTGTCTGGTTTTGCACAAAGGTGGGTCTGGGGGCTGGGAAAGGCAGGAATGAGGTCCAAGGCATTCCAGGGTGTCCCAGAGTCAAGCCCACAGCAAGTCTGGAGGCTGGGAGCCATGGGATGGCCGGGAAAAGGGGAGCAGAGGGTCCTGATGTCCGAAATGGGGGATTCAGGGGGTCCCTGTGCAGGATAAGGGGAGCAGGGGGGTCCCGGTGCTGGCAGTGGCATTTCAGGGTCCCGGTGCTGGGGGTCCCACTCCCCCCTGACTCCCCAGGAGCGCCCCCAGCCCCAGCGCTGGAGCCATCGTGCTGCTCCTCCTCACTCCCAGGGTGATCCGAGGATGATCCCAGTCTCTCCCAGAAGGGCCCCAGTCACTCACACTTGCCTCCAGTTGCCCCCCGTGTGGTCCCAGTTCCCCCCAGCACATTCCCAGTGTGGTCCCAGTCACCACCTGCATGATCTCAGGCACTCCCAGTATATCCCAGTTGCCCTGAACATTCTTGTAGTCATTGCCAAGGCACTCCCAGTTACCTCAGAGTGGTTCAGGTGCCCCCAGTTTTATGCCAGTCACTGCCAGGACATCCCAGTTGTCACCAGCATGCATCCTGCCATTCCCAGTTGCTCCCAGTTCCTCCCAGTGTGTGTTCAGGGAGCTCCCAGAATGGGCCTGGTAGCTCCCAGTAACCCCAGTCAGGGTCCATTGACACCCACTATAATCCCAGTAGAATCCCAGTCACTCCCAGTATGATGCCAGTGGCCCCCAGTGTGATCCCAGTTGTTCCCTGTCAATGCCAGCAGGACCCCAGTAGCCTCCAGTGTGATCCTCATGACTCCCAGTCTCTCCCAGTATATCCCAGTCACCCTCAGCATGCTCCCAGTCACTCCCACTTCCTCCCAGTTGCTTTCAACCTGATTCCAGTTGCCCACAGCCACTACCAGTAAATCCCAGTATGATTCCAGTTGCCCCCATTGTGATCCCAGTCTCACCCAGCATGGACCCAGCTGCTCCCATGTGATCCCAGTATGATCCCAGTTCCTGCCAGAATAGTTCCAGTTGTTCCCAGTTCCTCCCAGTATGATCCCAGTTGTCCCTAGAATAGCCCCAGTCCCTCTCAGCATTGTCCCGCTCACTCCCACTTGCCCCCAGCATGGTCCCAGCTGTTCCCAGTGTGGCTCCAGTCCCCCCAGTATGGTCACAGACACTCCCAGCATATCCCAGATGGCCAAGTGAGGTTTTGGTTAGCTCAGAATGGTCCCAGTCTTTCCCAGTTCCTCCCAGTTGCCTCCAGCATTATCCCAGTTTCTGGCAGTTGCCCAAAGTGTCGTCCCAGTTGCTCCCAGTATGAACCCAGTTGCCCCAGTTGTGTCCTTAGTCCCCTTAGCATGGTTCCAGTACCTTCCAGTTGATCCCACTTTTGAAAATATGTCCACATTTTCCTCTTAACATGGGCCCAGCAGCTCCCAGTACCCTCCAGTCAGGATCCCAGTGGCTCCCAGGATGATCGCACTTGCACCCACTCCCCCCCAGTATGACACAAGTCATTCTCAGATCCTCCCAGTATGATTCCAGTCCTGCCCAGTGACCCTCTGTCACTCCCAGTGTGGGCCCAGTTGCTCCCAGTCATCTCCGCCATGGTTCCAGTTACAGCCAGCACCTTTCCAGTCACTCCCAGTCAGATTCCAGTAGGATCCCAGTCATTCTCAGATACTCCTAATACTTTTCAAGTCACTCCCAGTATGATGCCTATCAGTTCCAGTATGACCCCAGCATAGGCACAGCTGCTCCCATCATCATCCAATGGGTTTCAGTTGCTCCCATTTACCCCCACTGTGGTTTCAATCACTCCCAGCATATTCCAGTTACTCCCAGCAGGTTCCCAGTCACTCCCAGTTCCTTCAAGCTTGATCCCATTTGCTCACAACCACTCCCAGTCAGCCTCACTGGAGCTGCACTCACACTGCCAGTATGATCCCAATCACCTCCAGCATGATCCCAGTTCATCCCAGTGTAAGTCCAGTTACTTCCAATCACCCCCAACATGAACCCAGTGACTCCCAGTTCCTCCCAGTTGCTCCTTGCATGATCCCAGTTTCTCAGAGCTGCTCCTGATCACCCTCAGAATGATCCCAGTCACTCCCAGTATATCCCATTTGCCCCCAGCATGGTCTCAATTGCCCCTCACAGGCTCCTACTCCATCCCAGTATGATCCCAGTATGATCCCAGTCTCCCTCAGTGTGATCGCAGTCTGCCCCAGCATGGGCCCGGCTGCTCCCAGTATGATCCCCGGAGTATCCCAGTACAATCCCAGTCACTGAAGGTGTTGATCTTTGACATCCCTGAAGGTCATTTTTGGTTCTGAAACAGACTTGCAGAATCCTGAAACAAAGAACTGCTGAAGAAAAATCACTAATAACTATTAAAAGAAATTCATTGATATTTATCAAACAATATTGAGAAAATTTCTGGAATGCCTTGGCCACTGTCCTTAATTGAATCACTTGGGCTGAGTCTGACTCATGGCTTTCCAGTACTTTGAGCTGGTAGCTCTGTCCACCTTCAACAGAACAGTGCCCCGGCTCCAGGTAGGGGGATCACAGCCCCCAAACCCGGCGGTGGGCAGGCCAAACAGCCCAGACCTGGCCTGCAGGGCGGGTTCTTTGTTCCCACAGCCCACCCCCACCGTGCTGCCAGTGCCTTGGCAGCAGGAGTGACCGAACACTTTTTCCCTCTCCCCCCAGAACCACCAGTGCACACTGGTGGCTGGGAAGGAGAAGCTTTCCCAGGGATCTCCATCCCGGATCTGCGGGTCTTCTTTCCCCAGAATAAGTGAGCGATGCTCGCTGTCCACCCCCCCCCCCCCCCCCCCCCCATCCCTAACCCTGCGATTCAAATTCCTGTGTTCCTGTTTTCTGCTCCTCAACACCACCCCCATCCCCTCCAGGCTTGTGGCCAGAGGCAGCGCCTCTGGGAGCCACATCCCCCACGCCACTGATGCACGTGAGGGGAGTCAGGCACCCCAAATCCCAGCGAGAAGCCCCTGACCAAACGTGGATCAGCCTGTGAAAAATGTTGTGTCCCAGAAAAACACTGAGTTTGAAAGTTTTCAGCTGGGAGGCACCGGCTGTTAGCAAATGAGCCGCGCCTCCCCTGAGGGAAAGGCCAGCGTCCCCTTCTTCTCTCCCAGCTCCCACCACAGGGGTGTTATAAATGAGAAGCTTGACTGGGCCAATATTCAAGCAGCAATCAATTCATTAATTAATATGGTAAAGTATGAGCAATACAGCAATGGGTACAGTGGGGGAAGTTTTCCCTCCAACTGCACACTGATAGTTGAGGCTTACAGGTGTTTATAGGGGTGCTCATCAGCTTTCTCAGCAGTTTCTATTCCCAATTTTTATGTCACAATTCCATACCTTTTGTGATTTAGTTTTTCTCAGGTTGTATCCAAGAAAGGAGTATCCCCAGATGGTGGTGGTTCGGTTTCTGAAAGAAGGAGGAAATCTCCCAGATGGTGTGGTCCAGATTCCAGATGTGGTCCACCTTTTAATTGCAGAGACTATAAATCTCATAACAGTGATGTCCAGCTTCCTTGGTCGAAACCATAAATCCTTGAGTTGATCTTCCTTTCTCAAGCTGCTTTTCACTGTTTTGTTAAGGTGTGAGATAAGCATGTTTCCTTTATATACATTCTAAAGCTATAGTTTCAAAGATCCTTACTGCAAGCAATATTCTAAAATTATACTTCAAAAGGTTATTATTGCAAAACTCTTTCAGGCTTAGCTACAAGCATAAAGTTCTTGTCAAAAAGCAACATTCTTAATGCTTTAATTCAAATGCTCCTAAATAGACTTAAGACTTATAAAGGTTAATTACGAACAAAAGATATGTTCCAAGGCCTTCTTCTGTGCTTTACTTTCCTCAGTAATTATTAGAATTCGTCTTTATAACTGTCCCATGGTCGTTTTCCACACATACCACAATCACAAATACACACGTTGCCTGTATGTACCTGGCACAAAACACAGCTTTGTATTTCACAGGGGGCACAGGGATGGCTCCTGTGAGAAGCTGCTGGAAACTTCCACTGTGTCTGGCACAGCCAGTTCCTGGTGGCTGCAAAGATGGACCTGCTGCTGCCAAAGGCTGGGCCAGTTACAAATGGTGGCAATGCCTCTGCGATAACAGATTGAAAAGGAAATCAAAATAGAGATTGTGGCGCAGTTTTAACTCCAGTCAGAGGAAAGCAGAGGGAGAACATGTGAGAAGAACAACTCTGCAGACATCCAGGTCAGTGCAGAAGGAGGGGCAGGAGGTGCTGCAGGCACTGGAGACCCAGACACCCTGCAGGAGAGCCATGGAGAGAGGGGCCCTTCTCCCAGGCTGGAGCAGCCTGCCCCTGGAGGAATGCACCCCTGGAAGAGTGACCCATGCCGCAGCAGTTTGGGAAGGACTGTTGTCCCTGGCATGGACTCACAATGCAGCAGTTTGCAGAGGGCTGCTGCCCCTGAAATGGACTCACATGGGAGAAGCTCCTGCAGAACTGTCTCCCTTGGGAGGGACCCACGGTGCAGCAGGGGAACCACTCCTCTCTCTGAGCAGGGGCAGAATCCATGGGTGATGAACTGACCATAACCCCCATTCCCTGTCTCCCTGCACTGCTGGGAGGTAGAGCTGGAAAGAGGGAGGCAAGGGGCTTATTTTATTTCCCCTTTCCTGCTCTGACTTTGTTAGTAATAAATGAATTTCACATCTCTAAGCTAAGCCTGTTTTCCCCAGGACAGTATTTGATGAGTGATCTCACCCAGTCCTTATCTCAACCCATGAATCCTTTATTATATTCTCTTTGTCCAGCTGCAGAGGGGAGTGAGTGAGAAGCCCACATGGATGCCTGGCATTTGGCCTGGGTCAACCCACGACACCTTGGTACCACAGGGTCTCAATGGACCCTTCTCTCTATGGGGTCTCATTGGTTCCATCAGGCCCTGAAGGGCCACTTAATTCAACAAGGCCCCAAAGTTTCACAGTGGTCTCCAGGATTCCATGAGGCCCTGCAATGTCAAAATGGACCTTTGGATCCCTGGGGGCCCAGTGTCACAATGGGCTCTTTTGGTTCTACAGCTTCACCATGGCCCCTCGGTTCCATGTGTCCTGCACCGTTCCATGAATCCTTAGTTCCATGGGGTCCTGTAGGGTCACAATGGTCTCCTTGGTTTCATGGTGCCACACTTGCCATAATTTCCATGGTATCACAACTGCCCTTGGATCCCAAGAGGCCCCACAGTGTGACAATGGGCCCTTGCTTCCATGACGCCTTGTGGTGTCACAATGGTGTCCATGATTCCATCAGGCCCTGCAGTGTCACCGTGGACAGTTGGTTCAATGACACTCCACAATGTCAGCATGGCCCCTTGGTTCCACAGAGCCCCACTGTGTCACTGTGGTCTCCTTCGTTCCAAGGCTCAGAAGTGCCAGAATGACCCTTTGGTTCCAACAGGCCTTGAAGTTTCAAAATGGTCTCCATGGTTTCATGAGTACCCCCTGTGTCACAAGAGACTCTTGGTTCCCTGAAGTTCCTCAGTGCCACAATGGGCCCTTGGTTCCATGAGGTTTGGTAGAGTCACAATCGACTCCTTGGTTCCATGAAGCTTTGCTGTGTCACAATGCCCATGGTTCCATGAGTGTCCATGGTGTCACCACGGTCTCCTTGGATCCTCAGTATCACCATGGTCTCCTTGGTACCATCCAGGCCTTGTAACAAGAGACAGTGAGCCATTTTGTGCCTTAGATGAAAGGCTGCAGAACTCATGGTTGTGAGGCTGCGTCACTGATGAGAAACAAAAACCACCTGAATCTGAACGCCAAATGTCATCTCAAGTACCTTCAATCCCAGCCTGGACAGAGGTAGAAAATACAAACAGAAATTCCACAGTGAATCAAAAACAGGGACCATATTTTGAATGCAGGCAAAATGCATTCAAGTGCATTCGAATGCACTCGCTATGATGGCGAGGTGATGATCCCCTATTCCAAGAGAGAACTTAGGAAGGGCTGACTATTGAAGGAACTGCAGAGAACCACAATATAAGAAAGGAAGGTGGCACAGGCAATTCTGGAATAGGGACACCAGAAGGCAAGAGCAGATGAAGCAGTGCAGTTGCCACCAAGGAGATCACGTTCACATGCAGTGGGCAGCAACCCCATCAGGCCGTGTCACCATCCCCTGGTACAAGGGGGGTCACGATGGTTCGTTTCACTGATCTCAGGGTGCAAAGACACACAGCGGGGGAATTTCAGTATTAACCAAAACAAATGCACCTTTTATTGAGTGCCCACAGCAGATCCAACACAAGGATTAGAAAGGAGATAAAGGATAGAGAGACAGAGAAAAGCAGGGGGGGAATAGCTGCCAACAGAGAGATGAAATCCTCGTGGTCCGGCCAATAGATCCGTCTGGTCACGTCAGGGAGAGTCTCAAAGCCTTTGGTTAACTCTTTTATAATCTACCGCCGGGAGGGAGCAGGACAGCACACGGAGGGAACAGTGGAGAATAAATCCATTGGGAACAGGCACAGACAGTCCAGGTCTGAAAAGCACAACCAGGTGCCAGCAGTGAGTGGGGCCCGTTGTTTCAGGACTGGTTCCTATGGGAAACATCCCGCTTCCCATGGCAGACATCCCACTCCAGTCAGGCTAGCACCCCTGGGTTAGAATTTGAAGGGTCTCAGTCTCAGTCCTTGGGGGGCCTTCAATCTCCATCCTTGACGGTGGCTGTGAGGCAGATGAGGGATCTTGGACCATCTCTAACAGACTGACATCCCAAAACATAGTAGTAATTATGCATTTCCCCTTAAAAATATAAGTTTTGGAAATAGGAAAATTATAACTATTTTTCTTATTTATAATACTATTATTCTATATTTGTAATAAGAAATTTTAATATTTATATCTAAAAATCCACAACTTTTCAGCAAGCAAAAATTTATTGGTCATTAGTTCTAAGTAACACAATTGCCAACATTACTTCATTGAGAAGTGTGGCTATTGATTTTTCCTTCTTTATGCTAATCAGTCCTATTTTAAATCCTTTTGTTATCTTTTTTATCATTTTCAAAGACAGGATAAAAGGGGCCACTTTGGGGTCCGTGGAGGCATTTCTGGGGCACATTTGGGGCAGTTTTGGGTCTGGAGAGGGAATTCAGAGAGAACCTGAGGGTCTGGATGACACTTGGGTGAGCCGAGTGGGCACTTGGAGGGGCACTCAGGGATTCTGAGGGACAGTTCGGGGTCCGGGGCAGCACTTGGGAGTCCAGGGGGGCGCTTGGAGGTCAGGGAGGGGAATTTGGAGCCCTTTGGGGTCCGGGCGGGCCCTTAGGGGGCTCTGACGGGGCTCGCTGGAGCGCGGGGGGTGATGGGAGTTGTAGGCGCGGGAGGGGGGTGTGTAATACAGTTTAAGGGGGCCGTGGAGCATCACGGGAGTTCGAGGCCCAGCTGCAATGGCCCTTAGAGGGGCGCGTGACGTGACGGGCGATGAAGTCCCGGCTGGAACAGCACTGGACATGCGCCGCGGAGCATGATGGGAGCCGAAGTCCCGGAAGTGGCTCCAGCGCTTTGTTTCGGGGTCCGGGAAGGCACTTGGCGGACACTTCTGCATCCGAGCCGCGACTTGAGATCCTCGGGGGAACGTAAACGGTTCGGGAGGGCTTGGGGGGAGCTCCGGGAGCTCTAACCGGGCTCTTTAGGGCGGGGGCACGGCAGGAGTTTTAGGCGCGGGGCTGTGTTCTGAGGGGCTCTGGGGCCGCGGTGGAGGAGAGGAGATGAATTCCCAGAAGTGACTGTACCGGGCATCTGTGGGGTTGGGAGCACTCAGCGTATCCGGGGACGCTTTTGGGGGCTCCCGAATGGGCGCTGAGGGGGCACTGAGGGATCCTGGAGGGTCTGGGGGACACTTAAGGGACAAAGGGGTAGCGGATACCGGGGGTTTTGTGGAGCGCAGGGCATGACGGGCGTTGTAGTCCCGGCTCCAATGGAGCTCAATCAGGCTGCAGGGCATGACGGGAGTTGTGGCTACCGTAGGGACCGTTCCCGAGTCTCCGATTTCTGGCGCTGATTGGCTGCTCGCGGTGATGGGCGGGAGTCTCGGCAAATGGGATACGGTAGAGGCGGGAACAGCCCATCCAACTTATCCAGTCCCTCCCAGTACAGCCCAGTTCATCCCCAGTGCAGACCAGTACAACCCCAGTACAGCCCTGTTTATTACAAGTAGAACCCAGTACGAGCCCAGTGCCCCTCCAATCCCTCCCAGTACAGCCCAGTCCCTCCCTATACACCTGAGTTTATTCCCAGTCCCTCCCAGTTCATCCCAATGACATCCACAGGATGCCCCAGTGTCCCCAGTCTTCTCAGCAATGGCCCCACTGTCCCCAGTATGTCCCAGTATCCCCGAGGGTCACTCCCAGTATGTCCCAGTGTCTCCCACAGCATTCCCAGTGTTCCCCAGTATGTCCCAGTCCTCCCCAGTGTCACTCCCAGTATGTCCCAGTGTCTCCCACAGCGTTCCCCGTGTTCCCCAGTATGTCCCAGTCCTCCCCAGTGTTTCCAAGGACAGTTTAATTTCTCTCGGTGGCCGTGGCAGCCAAACCCAGCAGTGGGGTCAGTGCAGTGCCCATGGCCACAGCCCCTTGCAGGGGCCCAGTGCAGCTTGGGCTGATGATCCACCCTCACAGCTGGCCCAGGGCAGCTCTGCAGTGCCTTTGGTGGCACCTGGGGCTGGCACACACCTGAGCAGTGTGTCTGTTTGCACTGGGGAAACTCAGCAGTTTGAGATTGCTGCAAAAAGTACAAAAAGGGAAAACCCCTCTGAGGCTGGGTGCAGCCAGCTCTGCAAGCACAGCGGGGCCCAGGGCAGTGAGGACAGACAGGATGGGGTTGGGCAATGTGGAGCAAGGTTGTGCACACTGGGTCAGAGCTCCAGGCACAGCTTCTGTGAGCAGGCCAGAGCTGCTGAGGAGAGACCTTGGGTCAATATCAATCACAGAATGCTGCAATCACCTCTGCTCTAAAGAGAAATTTAATCAAAGACACCCTTTAAAAATAGAATGTATATTTTATTACTGCTATTTGAAATCTTTCTCCATAACTGGACTAGGAAAACTTTAATGACCCTCTCAGGGCTTTGCTGTTGTTTACATCAGACTCAGTCTTTGAGAGTCAATAACACAAAGTTAAATTTAAACTCCAAATTTTCTTGAAGTTTTAATGGCTCCCCCTGAGGGACACCACTGGGAAAGTGTCCCCAGGTTCCAGTTAGAGCAGAACACTGGAGGCAGTGATGACAGCTGGGGACAAACAAGGCCAAGGTGACTCTGGTGCTGAGCAAAGCTGGATGTGTTTGAGGAATGCAAAGGGCCAAGGCCTGAGCCCCAGCCCCTGGCCAGGCAGATCCTGTCCCTCCCTCCTTGCTCAGGGCTCTTGCTGGGATGGGCACTGGCATGTGGGGATGTGCAATGGCAAGGGCAGGAGCATGGGGCGGCCCCTCCCAGGCTGCTAAACAGGGACAAGGAGGCAATGAGGCCCCAGCCCTGCAAGGGTCACTTGTCCCCTCCTGGCCTCAGGCCCAGACCCAGCAGCCATGGCCAAAGTGCTGCCCAAGCTGGCTCTGGCAGGGCTGTCTTGCAGCTGCTGCCCATCCCTGTGCCCTGAGCAGCCCAGGCTGTCCCACGGTGTCCCTGCCCTGCGCCTCTGTCCCTGCAGGCTGTCGGCATCCCCCGGCAGTCCCACCTGGCTGGCCCCTTCCTTTGCTGACAGCTCTGCCTCCTGCCTGCCTCTGCCTGCCCACACAGAGCCTGGGGCTGATACCAGAAGGGTTCATTCAGTTTTTACTGTGCCTGTGAACTTTCAGTACAGGAACAAGGCATTCAGGGGCTGCTTTCCCAGCAAGGATGGTTGGAGGGAAGATGAAGACATCTGGCTGAAGGGTGCAGGGATAGAGAAAACAAGGACTGAATCTGGGAACTTGGGGTGTGTTTTATGGAAATGGGTAAATTGTAATTCACATTTAGTAACTGTATTTAAACAACACACTGGTAGGATTACATGTCCATGTGATGTTGGGAGTTATCCCTCACTACAGCTCAGGCCTGAGTAAATTATACCCTCTGAAATAGCAAATGAGAGCAGCTCTGTGCTGAGTGGAGTGGAAACTGAGGACAGCAGAGGAGACCTGGGAGGGATTGAAGGGAGGTTTCAGAGATGGTGGATCATTTTAGCATAATAGAGAACAGCCAGAGAAAGAAAGAATTAATGCAATGGGCAGATAGGGAAAACAGACAGGACCCAAACAGAAAGGAATTTCCCTGCCAGGGCAGGGCTGTGTTGCAGCATGTCCCCCAGAAGGAGCCTTTGTGTGGGCAAGCAGAGGCAGGCAGTCATGGTCCTCAGTGGGAGCCATTAAAACTCCAAGAAAATTTGGAGTCTAAATTTAACTTTGAGTTCTTTAGAAGTTTTTTGAAGACACTGTCAAGGACTGAGTCTGATGTAAACAACAGCAAAGCCCTGAGAGGGTCATTAAAGTTTTCCTAGTCCAGTTATGGAGAAAGATTTCAAATAGCAGTAATAAAATATACATTCTATTTTTAAAGGGTGTCTTTGATTAAATTTCTCTTTAGAGCAGAGGTGATTGCAGCATTCTGTGATTGATATTGACCCAAGGTCTCTCCTCAGCAGCTCTGGCCTGCTCACAGAAGCTGTGCCTGGAGCTCTGACCCAGTGTGCACAACCTTGCTCCACATTGCCCAACCCCATCCTGTCTGTCCTCACTGCCCTGGGCCCCGCTGTGCTTGCAGAGCTGGCTGCACCCAGCCTCAGAGGGGTTTTCCCTTTTTGTACTTTTTGCAGCAATCTCAAACTGCTGAGTTTCCCCAGTGCAAACAGACACACTGCTCAGGTGTGTGCCAGCCCCAGGTGCCACCAAAGGCACTGCAGAGCTGCCCTGGGCCAGCTGTGAGGGTGGATCATCAGCCCAAGCTGCACTGGGCCCCTGCAAGGGGCTGTGGCCATGGGCACTGCACTGACCCCACTGCTGGGTTTGGCTGCCACGGCCACCGAGAGAAATTAAACTGTCCTTGGAAACACTGGGGAGGACTGGGACATACTGGGGAACACGGGGAACGCTGTGGGAGACACTGGGACATACTGGGAGTGACACTGGGGAGGACTGGGACATACTGGGGACAATGGGGCCATTGCGGAGAAGACTGGGGACACTGGGGTATCCTGTGAATGATATTGGGGGGGAACTGGGAGGGACTGGGCTGTACTGGGAGGGACAGGAGGGGCACTGTTGTTGTACTAGGTTCTACTTGGGAAGAACTGGGCTCTACTGGGAGCGACTGGAGATGTTGAATGGGCTGTTCCCGTCTCCACGGCATCCCATTTGCCGAGACTCCCGCCCATCACCGCCCAAATCCAATCAGCGCCTGGTTTAGGATCTCGGAAGCGGTGTCTGATATTGGCCCCACTTTTTTTTTTTTTTTTTTGCCTGCAACTCCCGTCATGCCCCGCGGCCCCATTGATCCTCTTTGGAGCCGGGACTACAACGCCCGTCATGCCCTGCGCTCTACAGAAGCCCGGGACCCGCCACTGCTTTGTCCATTCATTGAGTGTCCCCCAGACCCTCCAGGATCCCTCAATGCCCCCTCAGCGCCCATTCGGGAGCCCCCAAAAGCGTCCCCGGATACCCTGAGTGCTCCCGACCCCACAGATGCCCGGTACAGCCACTTCTGGGAATTCATCTCCTCTCCTCCACCGCGGCCCCAGAGCCCCTCAGAACAGTCCCGCGCCTAAAATTCCTGCCGAGCCCCCCGCCCTAAAGAGCCCGGTTAGAGCTCCCGGAGCTCCCCGCAAGTACTCCCGAACAGTTTATGTTTACCCGAGGATCTCAAGTCACGGCTCGGACGCAGAAGTGTCAGCCAGGACCCTTCCCGGACCCCGAAACCAAGGGCTGGAGCAACTTCCGCGACTACGGCTCCCATCATGCTCCGCGGCGCATGTCCAGTGCTGTTCCAGCCAGGACTTCATCTCCCGTCATGCCCTGCGCCTCCACTGGGAGCCATTGCAGCTGTGCCTCAAACTCCCATGATGCTCCGCGGCTCGGTTAAACTGTATTAGACTTGCGCCTACAACTCCCATCAATCTCCACGCCGCTGAAAGCCCCATTAGAGGCCTCCAAGGGCCCGCCCGGACTCCGAAGGGCCCCAAATTCCCCTCCCTGACCTCCAAGGGTCCCCGTGGACTCCCAAGTGCTGCCCCGGACCCCGAACTGTCCTTCAGAATCCCTGAGTGCCCCTCCAAGTGCCCACCCGGCTCCCCCAAGTGTCCTCCAGACCCTAAGTTCTCTCTGAATTCCCTCCCCAGACCCAAAACTGCCACAAACGTGCCCCAGATAGTTCTCCATGGACCCCGAAGTGGCCCCTTTTACCCGTTCTGTGAAAATGAAAAAAAGATGACAAAAGGATTGAAAATAGGACTAATTACCATAAAGATAGAAAAATCAGTAGCACAGTGGTTAATGAATTGATGAAGGGAATTGTGTTACTTAGAACCAATGACCAATAATTTTTTTGCTTGCAAAAAATATGGATTTTTTAATATAAAAATTAAAATTTGGTAATACAAATATAGAATAATACTATTATAAACAAGAAAACATAGTTATCATTTATTAATTAATTACATTTAATTTATTGGAAAAATGCATAAATTTTTTATGCTTTGGGATGTCATTCTCTAGGACACAGT
Organism: Zonotrichia albicollis; assembly: GCF_047830755.1. Classification (NCBI taxonomy): domain Eukaryota; kingdom Metazoa; phylum Chordata; class Aves; order Passeriformes; family Passerellidae; genus Zonotrichia; species Zonotrichia albicollis. The sequence goes on along the minus strand of NC_133827.1, from coordinate 663,792 downwards.
CCAAAGATCCCTCATCTGCCTCACGACCACAGTCAAGGACAGAGATTGAAGCCCTCCCCAAGGACTGAGACTGAGACCTTTCAAATTCTAACCCAGGGGTGCTGGCCTGACTGGAGCGGGATGTCTGCCATGGGAAGCAGGATGTTTCCCATAGGAGCCAGTCCTGAAACAACGGGCCCTGCTCACTGCTGGCACTGGTTTGTGCTGTTCAGACCTGGACTGTCTGTGCCTGTTCCCAATGGATTTATTCTCCACTGTTTCCTCCATGTGCCGTCCTGCTCCCTCCCGGCGGTAGATTATAAAAGAGCCCTGAGTTAACCAAAGGCTTTGAGATTCTCCCCGATGTGACCAGATGGATCTATTGGCCAGACCATGAGGATTTCATCTCCCTGTTGGTAGCAATTCCCCCAACCCAACCCTCCTTTCTCTCTCTCTCTCTGTCCTTTATCGCCTTTCTAATCCTTTTGTTACATTTGCTATGGGCATGCAATAAAAGGTGCATTTGTTTTGATTGAAAGTCTCCTGCTGTGTGTCTTTAGGTATTGGAAAATAATGATAAATAAAGTACACAGAATTCATAGGATAAAACGTAGACACCAGCCCCGGGATGGAGAGTGTGCCTCTGTCTGACCTGCTGAAAAGATCTCGGCAGGCCAGAGAAAAAATGTTACAGATAAGAAAAAATAAACAACCTTGGAAACCAGAGCCAAAGAATTCAGACTCCTTCTTGGAAACATCAGGCTGGGAAAAAAGGATTCTTGGGGTCATCCCCGACTGCAGGGAACCCAAGTGTCATGGTTTGGGCTTGGCACAAAGCCAGTGCTCCCATGAAAACACTCTCTCTGGGGTCTGCTGTGAGATGTGACTAGGAATAAGCAAAACAGGCTCCAGCTTAAACATAAAGAACACTTTATTACTTAAACTACAGGAAAATAGGAAAAAAAACTATAAGGAAAAGAAAAAAAAATTGAAAACCTTACAAAAAACACTTTCTTCTTCCCCACTACCAGAATTTCTCAATCTAATACATTCTCTCAAATCGCCAACTGCTCAGCTTGGCACTACTCTTTAGTATACTCAAACTTCAGTCTATGAAGAGGAGAAGAGTCTTTCCTGTTCCATAGGCTTCTTCTGGAAGCATGCTGAAACTTCGTGTGCTTCCAATGTCAATCGGCACCACCCGGAAAAAGTCTTTTTGCCACTTGTGACATCTTCTTTCTATGCTCAGTGCTCTCACCACTGTGCATGGACTAGAGCTGCTTTTAGGGTTGTCTTTTAAGGATGCCTTGTCTCACTCCAAAAAGGCACAGTCTCTGCTTTGGGACATCTGTCCCCCCCATATTTTTCCAACCCCCTGGGGCCGAGGGGTCCCCACGATGAACCCTCCTGGTTCCGAGGTACTGCCTCCCCCTAAGTGCAGTCTCTGTGACACAGGAACAAACTGAGTCCATGGCCACAAGAAAAGTCCAGCCAAAAGGCCATTCCAGTCATCTCTCCCCACTCAGTCATCTCCACATTCTTTGGGCCAGGTCCTTGTCTCATCTCATCTCCTATCTCCCTTCTTATTCAGCTCCGAGGAGGATCAGCATTTTTGCAAGACCCCAATCATGTAAGAAAGGGGTTAAAACTTCCAGTCTCTGTCTGTCCCAGGACGCCGGTACTCCCACACACGCTGCTGCTGCGGCCGGCCAGGCTGCACCCTTCTCCCCCCTTTCTCCCCCTGGGCCGGCTGCTATCACATTCAGGCGCCGACTCTTCCCCTCTCTCCCTCCTGGGGGGGGGAATGGTTGCTCGATGTCTCTTGGGGCTGCTCCTCCACCCTTCCATCCTCGAGGGCCTTCTCACCCCCCATCTCTGTCCAGGCCCAGGCCTACCACATGGCTGCTCCTCCCCCGCCCAGCAGCAGCGGCTGGACAGGGGAGGGAGATCTGACCTCTTCGCCTCGATGTCCCAAGAGGCCTCTCAGGGCCGAAGCTCTGCTTTTAACCCCTGTGTATTCTCAGAGGTGTGTCCAAACCGCACTGGTCACACCAGGTGCCAATATCAAACTCCGAACATCCATTGGTTTGACCACAGCCTCCCAGAATTCCACTTCTTCCTGGTCAAACCACCACAATGTTACACAGTCCCCCAGTGATGCCACAACCTACTCTCTGATGTCACAGAGCCACCCTCTATGATGGCAGGGTCTGCTCTGTGGCCCCTCATCCTCCGCTGTGATCTCACAGACAGCTGTGTGATGTCACAACCCCTCAGTGATGTCACAAAACCCCCTCTGTGATGTCATACTGACACTCTTTAATGTCTCAGCACACACAGTTTGACCTCACATCCAGCTCTATGATGTCATCCAGCCATGCCATGATGTCACAGCCTGCTTTGTGATGCCGCAGAATCCCCTCTATGATGCTGTAGCTGCTCAGTGACTTCACACAACAAACTCTGTGATGTCATAGCCCTACCTGTGACCTCACACAACCTACTCTGTGCTGGCCTTGGCCTCTTGGGGGCCACCTCTCATCTGTTTTCAAAACACTGGGGGCCTGAGCTTTTCTTCTCATGGCAAAAAGCATCTCTGAAGTCCAGGCATCCATGGCCAAAATTGAGAATCAGCCTCTAAAATTCCTTATATCCAAGGATAGCTCCCAGACAAAAGCTGCCAGGTCTGTCCAGGCTCTCTTGATTTCCTGAGGGCCAGCTCTCATCTGCCTTTGAAACACTGAGGCTCTGTACTTTCCTTCCTATGGAAAAGAACTGTCCTTCTTGTCCTGATGCCCGTAGACAAAAGTTGGCTTTGGCTCCCAAATTCTTTCTATCCAAGGATTCCTCCCTGACCACACTTCTGGCTGGCCTTGGCCTCCTTGGGGCCACCTCTAATAAGCCTTAGAAACACTGGGACTCCACCCTTTCCTTCCTATGGAGAACTGTCATTCCAGTCCAGGAACCCATGGCTGAAATGGAATTCCACCCTCAAAACTCTCTATATATCCAAAGGTTGCTTTCAGACAAAAGCTGCAAGGACAGACAGTTCTGGCTTGCCTTGGCCTCTGGTGACTGCCTCTCATCTGCTTTCAAACCCTGGGGCTCTGTGGTTTCCTTGCTATGGAAAAGAACTGTGCCTCTTGTCCAGGTGCCCATGGCCTCTAGCACATGAGCACTGTATAGGGACACAGGAGCTCTGTGCTCAGTGGGGTGGAGACTGAGGACAGCAGAGGAGCCCTGAGAGGGACTGAAGGGAGGTTTCAGAGATGGTGGATCCTTTTGACATAGTAGAGAACAGCCAGAGAAAGAATAAATCAATTCCATAGGCAGCTGGGGAGGCCCAGACTGGAAGCAAAGAGAAAGGAATTTCCCTGCCAGGGCAGGGCTGTGGTGCAGCATGTCCCCCAACAGGAGCCTGGAGCAGCCCAAGGCTTTGTGTGGGCAGGCAGGGGCAGGCAGGAGGCAGAACTGTCAGCAAAGGAAGGGGCCAGCCAGGTGGGGCAGCCGGGGGATGCCGACAGCCTGCAGGGACAGAGGCGCAGGTTTGCTCAGGATCAGAGACACCTTTCCCCTGCTTGCCCCAACTTGTCATCACTGCCACCAGTTCTCTCCTCTACCTGGAACGTGGGGACACTTTATCAGTCTTATGCCTCACCTGGATCTACTGAAAGTACAAGAAACTTCAGTGTTTCAATCTCACTTTGAAGTCTTGAGAAGTTTTTGAGCCCACTCTGAGGCACTGATGAGTCTGATGCAAAGAGCACCAAATCCCCAGAGGCTCATTAAAGTCCCTGTGCTGTGTCTGTGCTGCTGAGCTGGGCTGGGCTCCTGGCACAGAGGCAGCTCCTGGCAAGGGCAGCACTGCAGAGAGACAGCTCTGGGCAGGAGCAGCTCCTGTGCACAGCCCAGCAGGGCTGGGGCACTGCCAGGGCCCCTCAGGGACACCAGCAGGGCACAGACAGAGCTCACAGGGGCTCAGCACTGGCAGGGGCTGTGGGATGTCCCCGGGGGGGCTGTGTCACAGCAGCTCCTCTGTGGCTGTGTCATAGAGGCACAGAGCAGCTGAGATGTCAGCAAGGGGCTGTGTGACAGCACAGAGTGGGCTGTGTGAGGTCACAGAGTGGGCTGTGACATCACAGAGTTTGTTGTGTGAGGTCACGGAGCAGCTACAGTGTCATAGAGGGGACTGTGTGACATCACAGAACAGGCTATGAGATCATGGCATGGCTGCATGACATCATAGAGCATGCAGTGAGGTCAAAGTATGTGCTGTGACCTTACAGAGTGTCAGTATGACATCACAGAGAGGGTTTTGTGACATCACTGAGGGGGGCTGTTACATCACAGAGCTGGCTGTGACATCATAGAGTAGGGTGTGAGGCCGTAGAGCAGATCCTGCCATCATAGAAGGTGGCTCTGTGACATCAGGGAGTGGGCTGTGACAACACTGGGTGGCTGTGTAACATCATAGAGCAGGCTGTGACATCACAGTAGAGATTGTGAAATCATAGAGTGACTTTCGACATCACAGAGACTTCTGTGACATCACAGAGCAGCTGTATCGCATCATAGCGTGGCGTCTCAGAGTTGGCTCTGGCACATCACAGAGGGAGTCGGACATCAAAGGGGTTGTGTGACATCACAGGGGCTGTGTGACATCACGGGGGCTGTGTGACATCACAGGAGCTATGTGACATCATAGGCATCTTTGTGACATCACAGGAACAATGTGACATCACAGGGGATTTGTGACATAACAGGGGCAGTGCGACATCACAGGGTCTGTGTGAGGTCACTTGGGAGGTCACTCTGCCCCAGCCCCCCTCACAGCTCCCCCCAGAGCAGTCCGACCCTGCTCGTGCACAGCAGGGTCCCCTGTCCCCCCGGGTCCCCCCGCCCCCGGCCCCGCAGCCTCCCCCAGAGGATGTTCCACGAGATCGACCCCAGAGCCTGACACGGGGACGGGGGGCCAGGGCCCTGGGGGTGGCACACAGGTACAGGGACCCCTCGGCAGTGTCCTCGTTCCTCCCAGGGCCAGAGCCTGGGCCAGGGCTCCTTCACCCTGCTACCAACAAGGCCTTGAGAGCACTGAAAAAATCCCCCGCAAGGGAGCAGCAAAAACCAGATTGAATATTAAGGGACAGCAGCGCAAAGTTCCTTGGCAAGAGTCACTCTGCTCCTGACTGGACACTTCAGGCACAGCAAGGAAATAAAGCAACAACAAAACCAAACAGAATCCAAACAATCAAACCAGAAATTTACTGAGAACCAGGGCTTTCATTCCTAAGGAAAAGAACTGTCCTTCTTATCTAGGTGCCCATGGCCAGAATTGGGATTTCACCTCCAGTATTTCCTATTGGGACAGAGTGGAGGAGTTTCTTAGCTCAAGACATTTCATGTGTGGGGAGTGTTGCAGTGTGTTGCAATTTCCTGTTTTAAACTTCCCAGCCCCTTCCCAGGTGTGGCAATATCTCTCTTCCCCTTGCCCCCTGCTGGGCTGTCAATCAGTCTTAACATTCCAGCAAGGCCATTGTGCGGTTGGTCAGGTTCAAAAGATGCCCCTGTGCCCAGAGGTCATTGGTCTGTCTAGTTGTCATCGTTCCTGAGACCCTGCCCCTCCCACCTGGTTGGTGGCTCACCTGTCTCTTCCCTCCCCCTCCCCCCGGAGCTTAAAAAGTCACTCAGGCCATGCGGTCGGGATTCTGTTGGAGCTGTTACCTGAGATTCAGATGTCTGTGACCATGGAATAAACTGTTGATTTTAACCCTCTGGCAGAATCTGTCTCCTTTTCCTCCTCACCTTAGCCTGAAGCCTTCCCACCTGAGGCGAACTGAGTTTCTACAAGCCTGGACTTGTTTCGGCGCTCAGCTGCACCATCCAGCCAGCCAAAAATGTCTCTGAGGTGAAACACCACAGTTGCTGCCTTTGGCCCAGCAGCAGGGTTCAGACGAGCCCAGGCATGATCTACCTGGTAATATTGGGATCTTGTTCCAATAGGGGAGGAAGGGGCAGGTCCAGCCCTTCCCTGCCCTGGAACCCCAGCCCTGCCCTGCCCTGGAACCCCAATTCCCCCAGAGCCTCTATGCCAGCCCAGCAGTGTCTGCCAGTCCCTGGCACAGCACAGGCAATGCTCCACAGCCACCTCTGCAGCCCCAGCCCAGCTCCTGAGGGACCAAATGACCCACAGTCCCACCTGGGGGAAGGGCCCAGGGAGACCAAGGGGTATTGAAGGCTGACCACAAGGCAAGCACACATCCTGACCCTACCTCCTCTTGGAATTTCCATCTTACCAGTGCTGGAATCCAGGAGTTGGTACCTCTGTGTATGCTCTTCTTTATCCTTTTTGCCTCTCTCTCTTTCTGTCCTTTTCTTCTATTTCGGTCCTTTTGCAAATTTGAGTAATGTAAAATTCAAATAGCTTAGAGTTTGTGAAGTTGAATGGGCCAAGTCAGTGCTTTAAGAAGTGTTCTGTGTTGATTGAATGTCATATTAAATCTTTTGCCAAAAATTCTCTGACTTTCTAAAGTTACCAGTAAAGACTGTTTTGTTGTTTTGAGCTCCTGAGGATCTCTTGTTGGTATTTCTCCAGGACGTCCAATTCAGAATACAGAAACAATTGTAATTCCTTTTAAATATCTCCTTGACAGAGTTTTCTACTGGATGGAAGTCAGGGCTTGTGTGTCCTGCTTGGCCCATCCCAGGCAGGGCTTTCCCAGCCCCATTCCACACTCCATTTCCCAGCTGGAGCCGCTGGTGCCTCTGAGTTGTGCTGCCCCAGCCCCAGGGACACTCTCCTTGTCTGCCCATTCCCCCACGGTCTCTGGGCAGGGATGGCCTCACTGGGGGCTGCTGACATCCTCAGCACCTTGGAGGCTGCTGCTGAATTTTCCTGCTCCAGAGGCTCGTTCAGCCTTCAGCTCTTCAGTGCAGGAATTCAATGTCTCAGGGCTCATTAACATTCAGAACAGCTAAACAAGCTAAGCTTCTGGGAATAATTTGATTTAAGTGTTCAAATCAAATGTGTGGTTAATTAGTCAGATTTCAGAAGCCAATTCAATGTGAATACCCTGAATTTAAAAAAACAGCAAGAAAATATTTTTTTAGGTCCTGTATTTTTTTTTTTTTACTAGTACTTCCTTGAAATGTGCGATCTCTAATTGACGTTGAATCCAAGTACCTCCTCATGCAGTTTGACTGGGTATGAAAATCAAGACCTTTCATGGCTGACAATCAATCAGACTCTGTCCCTATCCCCACCCCACCATTTTTCCCATCCAAGGCTGGCACCACGAGCAGCCTTGTGCAAATCTGAGCTCCCTCCAGCCCACACTTGACCTAGCCAACAAACCATAGTTGAACAGGATATAACTCAATAAAAATTACACCGTTAAAATAACAATCACACAATTACAAACTCTTCCCTGAGCTATGTGCAATGTCCCAGCATGTCTGATGAGTCCACTGTTCATAACTGCTTTGCATACTAAAACTAATTTTTGACTAACGTGGTTCTGTGATAGATATAAACACAATTAAATTATTGTATGAGGATTCTTGTCCTGGACTGAGGACAGAACAGCTCAAACAATTCCTGATTTGCAAATCTATCAGTGGTGGATGGAGAAGGGAGGTCAGGCTGCCCTTGGTGTTGAGGAAATGCTGAAACCAGCCTGACTCATTTCATCTGCTCATGCCCTGGCTGATCTCCCCTCTTTCCCCTTCCACCCATTGGCTTTTGTCTCCCCCAGCCCCCTGTGAAGAGCCTGGCTCTGTGTTCTCCATCCCCTCCTTGCTGGCACTGCCAGGCTGGCATGAGGAGCCCCTCAGCCTTCCCTGCTCTGGGCTGGACCAGCCCAGCTCCCTCAGCCTCTGCTCACAGCCCAGGGGCTCCAGCCCCACCTTGGAGGCCCTTCCCAGATCCTGCTCCAGCTGCCAGACATCTTTCCTGCCCTGGGCAACCCAACCCAGGCCTTAGTGACCTGGATAATCCCCGTCCTTGATGTCCTGGTCACACAGCCCTGGCCCCTTGTCCCCATGTCAGGCTCTGGGGTGGATCCTGTGGAACATCCTTTGGTGGAGGCTGTGGCTCCAGGTGGGCCGGGGGGATCCTGGGGGACAGGGACCCTGCTGGGCATGGACAGCATTGGAGTTGTTGGGAGAAACTGTGAGGGGGAGCTGGGGCAGAGTGACCAACCCAGTGACCTGACACAGCCCTGCTGGGATGTCATACAGCCCCTCTGGGATGTCACAGCCCGCTCTGTGATGTCACAGCCCATTCTCCAATGTCACACAGCTGGTCTGTGATGTCACACCAGAGTCTGTGATGCCATAGTCTGCACTGTGATGTCACAGCTGGATCTCTGATGTCACAGAGGAAGACTATGATGCCATGGCTGCTCGATGACCTCACCTAACCCACTCTGTCATGTCATAGCCCACTCTGTGACCACATGGTACCAGATGATAAATTGTCTTCACCAGGTGAGATGACACCTGGAGCTTGTTCTCCACAACCCCAGGACAGTGGAAACCACACAGTGCCCATTGTGTGAGAAGGGGAACTGGAAAATCAGCAGCCTGAGTGTTCTGCCAGCTCAGCCAGGCCCATGGGAACATTGGGGTGCACGACCACCAGGGAGACCCCAGGACAGGAGAATGCATGGGTAAAGGGGAGGGGAAATACGTTAATGGTTTTGGGGAAATTATTATCATATGTATTTTTAGTCCAGGACAAGCAATGAATATGTATGCAAAATATAGAATATAAAGAGAAACTTTCCTGTACTCAGCATGCACAGCTTTGGGAGGAGCTCTCCCCCATGCATCCAGCTGAATAAAGAATGCTGCTTCTTAATGCTACATTGGGGTTAAGGAATTTTCTGTTTTACTAAACTTTTGGTAACACTCCCACTGCCAAGGAAAGCTCTGTCTGCTGCTGTTCACAAACAGAGGCGGGCTGGTGGCAGATGTGGGGCTCAGAGGCTGCCTGGGGCACAGTGACCATGAAATAATGAAGTGTTCAATGTTCTGTGAAAGAGGGAGGGGCAGATACAAAACTTCTGCACTGGAAATAGAAAGGGTGTCAAAGGAAGGGGACCAGGACACCAGATGGTTCATCACAGGTCCAGTTATTGAAAAAAGCATCAAACACTTATACAGCAAATAATAAGCCTATGAATATTCTGTAAGCCAAGCAATCTATTGGTTAAACTATACTATTAACTCTTCCACATTCCTTTGGGCCTACGTTCTCTACTTCTCACGTCTTGCTGTCCATTTCTTTATCATACTCAGCTAGGCCCAAGGACACACTATCCTGCAGGTGCAGGACTTGGAATTAGCCACGGCTTTGTACTTTTCCAGTCTCTAGTCAGCTAAATTCCCAACATTTCCCGTTTTTTGTTTTTTTTTTTTTTTTTTTTTTTTGAAGAAGCAAAGTTCTATGGGCTAACTGTGTCACACATTTTGCAACACAAGAATAGGCAATTCTAACAATTATTACATTACAAGTAGTATTCTCAACTAGCAAGGTTTCTCTCTTACAAGGGATCTAAGCTAGGGAGACAAACCAAAAAGGCTATCACTATTTATAGGATATGCTATATAACAGATACAAAAAGGATTCTATGCGCTACAAGGCTAAAACAAAACTCAGGTGTGCTAATACAATTTACAAAAATAAGCTAAAGGAGTAACATGTGTGCAGGTTTCATCTGCGTCGATTGTCTGGTAAGTTTGCTTTCCATTCTCAAACAGCAGATATACTTCAAACAGGAATGGCTCTACTCACAAATGCTTCTGATTTTCTCTTTTAACTAAAGTTTCTCTGATGTTCACAACAACACTTTGCACACAAGTCATAAAATAAACGCCTAGCATAAAAGCATAAATCTATCTAAGATCACTTAAATTTAATAACATTTAGACTTAAATTACTTAAAACATTTAAACTTAACAGAACTTAACATCACTTAAACTTATCTTTACTTAAACTTAACAAAAATTAAACTCAACAAAACTTTAACTTAGCAGAACTTAAGTTTAACAGACCTTAACCTTAACAAAACTTAACTTTAACAGAACTTAAACTTAACAGAACTTAAACTTAACAGATTTTCAAATCAACAGAACTTACATGTAAAATCACTTAAATTTACCAGAACTTAACTATAACAGAACTTAACTGACATTAAATTCTACATAACTTAAACTTAATATAATTTAAATGTAACAGAATCTAACTTCACTTAAACTTAATAACACTTAAATTTAACAAAAATTAAACTGAACAGCACTTAAACCTAACAGGAGATAAACTTAATGAAACTTAACTTTAACAGTATTTAACATTTAATGGCACTTAATAGATAATTTACCTTAAACTACTCAGCAATGGATAGAACTTACTATAGAAATAGAATATAGCATTTACTATAACTTACGTACAGGCCTGATTCTAAGATACTAAGCTAAAACAACTTTCTTCATGTCTTTGGTGCAGCATTTTTATACTTGAATGCACTTAAACCAAAGGAGTTTATTCAAGGTATAGCTGTGGAAAAATTCTTTTGAATTAAGTGCTTGCTTTTACCTTTACCACGTCTAAGCAAATCTAAAAGAATACAAAAAACACACGCATTACATCTTACTTATACAACCGCTTTAACATATCTTTAACATTTTTAAATTTTTCAAAATACAATTTCAGAGTTTGATGTTTAAAGTGTATGTTAATACAGGTGATTTTAAGACAGCATAACCGATGCTAAGTCAAATCGGCCGAAATTTGACTCACGCATTCACTACGCTGATTTCTCCTTCACAGTCTCTGTCAGGAAGAACAAAAAGTCTTTTTAACTTAAGCGAGGAACGTCTTGATAGTAATGCTCCTTGGTGTCACTTGTTTATTATCACTGGTTTCTTAATTGCAGTAGGGATCTTTTCTTTTGTTGACAAGAGTCACATTTATTACGGCTGTTAGGTCTAAAACCGAAGCTTTTTGCTGGCCGCGGGGCGGAGGAAGAAACGCTGGCGCTGAAAAAGCGCTCTGGTCCCGCGCCGCTTGTGTCGGAGCGGGCGACCCCCCCGCGCTGGGCTCTTTGTTTCGCGAGACTCGCCGGCAGGCTGAATCACTGCATGCGCCGCAGCCAGCGCAGCATCCGTGGTGGCGCAGGTCGCTCCCCCCGCGGCCGCCGCCGCTACTGCCGCTGCAGCGCAGCATCTCAGGCGAGCCGCTCGCCACGGCCGCTCCCCGTGGCGCAGCGCCCATGCCGAGTTCTGAGCGGCACAGCCCCGCAGGTGCCCCGAGCCGTGGCTGCTGTCTTGCGCTCAGAGACATGCTGAAGCAGTGTATTGTGCACCACCTGCCATGGCTTGCCCGATTTCTTTGCTGTCTTATCGTCTTCTAACACCGCTTCCCATAGTATGTCCCCAAATTTTCTCCATTCCAAGAGTTTGTTGCCTGATAGATAAAGGACACGAAACTCGGATAAATTTTGTGCGGTGCTTTATTAAGGGCCTGGGAGCCTGTAGACTAGCGTCCCAAGTCAGAGCCCCAACTTCACGTACAGGTGCCTCCCTTTTATATGATTTGCATACATGTGATTCATAACAAAGTCTCCAAGAAACAGTTCCCCTTGCCTAGCGACAGACCCCTTGTGATACATTCCTTAGTTCACAAACAAAATCATAAATCTTCTGCTTATCTTATTGTGTGCTGCCTCCAGACAGGTTAGCATTCTTACTTTCCTACACTGGTTTAAATATTTATTAAGTTCCTAAGACTACCTGCTAAGTTACACACAAAACCCAACACATACTATCAACGGCTACAAAACTGTTTAAAACAAACCAATTCGCACACAACTCATAACTAAACTGTAATTAAACATTTCGCTAAATTTAATTTCTTTTTCCAACAAATTTGGGACCGTATGTGGGTTAAGGAAAATCCCCTTAGCGTATCCATAGGCTAACAACTCTGGTAGCTCCTTTTTTAAATCTATCCCCTTTACCCCTTGCCTTTCTAGATATGCAGCAAATAAATCATACGCTGTTGCCTATCCATACCTATTCGTGAGTGTGCTCTTGCAGCTTTCCAGGCTTCCGGCAGCACGTAATGGCTCAAGTCACCAATCACCAGACTGATTTTTCTCTCCACCAAGGCAGCACCCTCTGAAATGACCAGGCTGGCAGCTCAGTTGAACAATGGGAGGTGCTTTTCAAGGAGTGCTTAATGAAATCATGGAACGCGTTGCCCCAGGATGCTATGGCTGTCAAAAGCATCCACAAACCCAAGAGGCAAAGAGAGGGGTTTCAGAGTGGCCATTTGAGAGGACAGCCTTTCTGAAATCTCTGGCACATGAGGCCCCTCTGTCACTGCTTCCTAGGAGCTGTGAGACCAGGCCATGCTGCTGTTTGTTGTCACCTCCCTGTACCTGTCCCTGAGACACAGTGCCACTGGGCTGTTATTGGGGCATTTTCCTTCTTTGCCAGCCCCAGCAGGCATTCAGCAGGGAGAGTCTGCACTGGCTCTCTGGAGCTGAGTTCCCACTCTATGATCTCGGCCTCTCTGTCACCCCCTCCACTCCCCCTCACACATTCCCCAAAAAGCAGCAGGATGTCTGCTGGCACCACCTCGGCCTGCAGGAAGTCCAAGTGGGTCCTGGCCTCTCCTGACCCACAGCACAGCTTTCTTTCATGCCAGCATGGAAATATAAAAACTGTATTATCACATCACACAGAGGGCCAGGAGCTTTTTGTTTTGGCTGCAAGTGTCCACAGGGCATTGGGGAACAGGAGAAAAAGAGTGTTTTGCAGCAAGCAACCCGGCTACTCAGGCAGGAGGGAAGGAAAAGCGTCTGGAAGCTGCTTTTTAGGACTTTGGTTGTTCTGCTGAAGCTTCTGACAGAGCTGATGGGCAGATCCCAGAGCTGTGGAGAGTTCCTGGGAAATTTTTCCTTGGATCTGTCTATGAATGCTCTCCCAGACATCAACTGCCATCTGTGTCCTGTCCATATGTTACTGCCTTGACTGTTGAGTGTCTGAGGTGCCTCTTGAGGCTGCTATGGACCTCCTTCACCAAGGAATGGATTGGGATACAACATCCCTTTCTGCTTCTTTTTGGGCACTGACAGAGCCTGGACCACTCTGGCTGGAGCTTGGGCTCTGGGCAAGCAAGATTGCAAATGAGAGCAGCTCATGGTCCTCAGCTCTTCCCTCCTGCTGGGACAGACAGACATGGCCATGGGGACAGAATGGAGCTGGAGATAGGGATCTGCCAGGTCACTAAGAAGGATGTGAGTTTTTCTCTGCTCTGTCACCACCAGTTCTGCCTGGGCTGCATCCTGCAGTGGGCACAGAGAAATCCAGTGTGCCCACTCTACAGAAGAATGATAGAAGCTGTCAGGTTTTCTGAGTAGGATGAACAGGACTACATACAATTTGCCATCAGCTCCCCCAAACAATGGCTGGAGTCCAGCAGGGAGAGAGCCTGGCCACCTTGCTGAAAGCAGCCCCCCAGACCCTGTGATGGCTGCTCCATCTTCCCCACAGGGAACACTGTCCCCAGCTGAGCAGGGGGCTGCAGGACCAGAGCCTGTGGATGGCCTCCTGCCCAAGGAGTGGGCCGAATTTTTCAAATAACAATGTCATCTACTGGACCAAAGGTGGCCCTGGCTGCACCAGAAGCTGGAGGGAATATGCCAGCACCAGAGATGGCTGGTTAAGGAATTCATAGAGCAGCATCCTGCACGCCCTCTGTGCCTATGGTCAAGTTGCCAAAATCTTGGTGCCAGTACTGCAGATTCTCCTCAGGAGCAGTCTGAATTGCAGCTAGCATAGTCCAGGGTAAAGAAGCAAAAAAGACATTTGCATAATCTCTACAGATGTTTTATTCAGCCATGCAGGGACATGTTCAGGTCCCAGCACCCACACACAGAGGGTCTCACTTTGTCTCCACAGGGGCCTGGGGGCTGACCCTGATCTCGGGGCAGTACAAAGATAAGGGGGGCAATCAGGGAATAGGGAAGGTGTGGATCAGGAACACAGGAACAGACACAGGAACAGGGGAAGGAGCCAATGGGGTCTAACAACTTTTTGAGGGAAACATCTTGTGTCTCCCTAGACCAGGGAATGCCAACCCAGGGTCTCCACAATTCCCCATGTTTTATATTATTAGGAAAGCTTCTCTGAAGGATCAACTGAATCAACAAAAAATGACAAAAACAATCAAAAGCACTGTCCTGGGTTGACTATATGATGCTTTTATCCCCAATCGTCTCATTCTGTTTATGTTGAATAATAATAAGTTTTGTACCTTTAAGAGTGTTACAGAGAGTGAAGGGGGAGAGAGAAGAAGCGCGCAGTTTGTTTTCAGACACTGCACTCACTCCTCCACATTCCTGCTCCTGACTGTGTTGTCTGCGGACAGACAGCGGAACAGAGAGCTCTTCTTTTGCTTTTTAGTTAGTGTTAGCTAGCTGAGGCAAAGAAGTTCCCTGGACTGTTTTTTTTCCCTTTTCTTTGGACCTCTTGGAACTGCTCTGGACTGAACACCCAGGAGAGCACCGGCAGCTGCAGCTGTGGCCCACTGGGCCAGGCCTGGCCTGCGACAATTCCAGCACTGAGAGACTGATCAGAGACTGAGTGAGCTGCTGCTTGAACCCGGGGTTTTCTCAGTTTGTCATCTCTTTTAGAGTGGCAAGGGGTCTCATTGTTTTGATACTGTTTTGGTCTTATTGTTTAATAAACAGGGTTTTTTTTTCCCACCTTTCTCCAAGGAGGTATTTTTCTTTCCTCCCGGACCAGTTGGGGGGGAGGGGCCGATTGGATCTGCTTTTCCCACCGGAGCTCCTTTGGGGGGATTCTTCCCCAAATTTGCTCTAAACCCGGACAAGCACTCATAAGACAATTGTTCAAAATGCAAACAATTCTGAGTTCCCAATGTGCCAACAGATTTCTTGGAGTGTCTTAGATCTGGCAGGAGGGATGCAGGGTTTTCTTAGCACAGTTTATCAGGAAGCTGAGTCACACACACTGAACCTCTGGTCCATGGCCTCCTCACTGCCATCGTGCAGCAAGGAGGCCCAGAGGCTGCTGTGCTCTGCTCCTGTCAGGGATGAACACAGCGGCTCTGTGGGCAGTGCCAGCTCCAGCTCCAGCAGCTCACAAGAGGAGACTCCTTCCAGAAGCTCTGCTGGCTCCAGTGTGGCAGACCAACAGAGCCCACTGGAAGTCCCCCTCCATTGCAGCCACCCCAGCTGCGCCCATCATCACTGCAGAGCAGGAGCTGCCCCAGAGGAGCCACGGCCGGAGCTCATGGCAGTGGCAGGTCCCTGTGCCCAGGGCAGAGCCACAGAACCTCTGCTCCTGCCTGGGACAGGGGCTGCTCACCCTGGTGTCCCACCGAGAGGAGGGATCCTGGGCCCCAAACTCTGCCCAGCCCTGCAAAAGGCCACCCTGCCAGCAGTGCCAGCAAGGTTCCTGCAGCCATTCAGTCAAATCAGAGGAAACAAATGTCTCTGTAGCTGACACAGCCTCTGCACACAGCTTTCTCCCCCTTCTCCTGGTGCCTTTCCCTGGCTCCAGCAAGAGCTGCAGGAAATGCTGTGTGAGCCATGATGATGGAAGAGCTACTGATAAAAACACTGGGGTGATGCTTTCAGAGGAGTCATGAATGGAAGACTGACCAAGCTTCCAGCCAATGGTATGCCAAAAGTTTCCATGCTTTAAATAATTGACTGCAATAAATTAGTAAAAAGAAAGATACGGAAACAAATTAAATCTCCCACAGCTGCTGGCTTTCCTCAGGCCCCATGGTCTATGTACTGCTAGACTTACTTCATTTAGGCAGAATATGAACTGCCCTGACTTCTTGGAGATTGACCACAAGGTCTCATCTGTTGTGGGCAGTCACTAAAATTGGCTCAGCAGAGGCATCTTCAGATGTCCAAGTGTAGCAGAAATACATATTCTCTGCTTCATGACTGTGTGGCAGCAGCTGCTGGTGTGGATTTGTCAGCGTTGCTTCATGGATTACCCCTGGGAAGGAATTGTGTGCACAGGCACAGTGTGATGGCTTCGATCTCCTCTAATTACTCCAATCGGATGATGGCCAGAACTTATAGGCAAAAAGCATCATGACGGAATAATTTACAATATTCTCCAAACTACTCTTATGGTTTTGATTTTCTTACTGATTAGGTTCAGTGTCTGGCCTCAAGAAATCAGTCCAGAAAGAACAGGCAAAGCTCAGCTTACAAGTTAGGGTGCAAGTCTTTAATCTGCTGTTTTTGCAGCAGGTACAAAGAACTTCTCAACGTATTTGCAAAAAAATCTCTTGGTTCTTGCTATACCTATCCAGAACCCGACTCTCTGCTAATTTTATTTTGATTTGAGATCCAAGCATGATTTTTTTCTGGACAGGGAAGTAAGAACCAGCTGCAAATACAGACTACAGGTGTGAATCTATACTGCATGGACTGAGGTGTATCTTGGAATTAAAGGCAAGAAGGGATGCCATGGTAAATGTGAACATTTAGTGCTGGCATAGGAGCCTTCTGCAATGCTCCACCAACCCATGGTTCACATTGCTACAAACTCTCTTTCTGATGTTACAAAGAGTGTTGAAGAGCTGGCTGTAAGTAAAAAAAAACAACCAGAATGTTAATTTTTGTTAATATGGCAAACAATGACTATCTAATAATTCAGAGCTCATAGAAGTGAGTATTCAGATTTCCACTTAGTATGTGCTGGCAGTTTTAATTTGAAATCAACAAGTTTATCCAAATCAAGTTATCCATAGGAATTAATTTGCTCTATGATCTACCTAAAAATGCCTCATTATCTGATAAGTTTAGTAGAAATTTGCAAAGTCAACAGTCCACAGATTTTCATTTCTTGTTTAGTGGCTATTCTGCAGGAAAGCTTTTACAGACTAATCCGTTTGGATGTAATTAAAATGACAGTACACTTCTTCTAGCCATTTTGGTACTAGAACAAAACCATATGACTGCACAACCTTTTAAAAAATATTTTCAAATAAATTTTCAAATCAACAGTCTGAGTAGGACTCAGAAAAAAAACTCTACCAACCTTCAACTCCATTGGAAGATTCCCTTGTCACCCTGTGAATCAACTCTACATTCAGAAGAATAAAAGTCCCAATTTTGGTGGTTTTGGTATGGTTAGGAATTGGAGAAGGATCTTCTTCCTTCTCAGCTCCATGCTGCAGTGCCTTTGGGATGTGGCCTGCTGGCCATTGTTTGTGCAGCCCTGGTTGTTCTCTATGGGGCAGAAAGTGCAGTTGCATTTCCAGCCCAGAGCCCGTGAGGAGTGGGGCGTGCAGAGCTGTGCCAGACCCAGGCCAGCAGCTGTGCCCCCAGAGGGTTTTGGTTCCTGCCCAGGGCAGCTGGTGCATCTCTGCCGTGAGTGCCTCCCCTTCCAGGTGCCCATGGACAGCAGGTGCAGGGTTCTGCACGGGGCACGGAACAGGGTGGGGATGTCTGCTGGCAACAGAGTGCAGCGGAGAGCAAACAGTCCAGGATGGTCCTGCAGTGTGTGACAGAGAACTCCTGACACAGCTGTGACTGAGCCAGCGAGGGAAGGCACTGCTGGGCCTGCTGTTTGTGAGGAGAGAAGGGCTGCTGGTTGACAGGAGGGCTGGAGGCGCCTTGGGCTCAGTGATCACAAAATGCTTGTGTTTGATTCCCAGAGAAGGAACGAGAGATGTTGGGGAAGTGTTGACCTGCAGCACATTGTGAATTTGTTAAGCTTTACCAGGCAGTGCTTAGTTGTACCTTCCCTCACACCAGTTGTTAATGTGTGCAAGTGGATGTCTTAGCCTTGAGAATAAAGACAGTGGGCCTACTGAGGAGGTAGCTGCAATGCATTCAAGGAGAAGGCGGCTCTTAACCAGAGGAGAATTTGAGGAACGGGATGTTCACCACATGACCACCAGAGACCCTCAAGAAACCCCTACTCTAAATGTCAGTAATTTTGGGGAAGTGATTTAAACATGTCAAATACTTTGTGAGAATATTTAGCCTGCGAGTTTGAGCAAAATAATGAATAAAAGTAATGAAAGTAATGTCTTAGTTCCATGGATACTAACACGTGGGTGTGCATGTTTCAGGGAAGTGATTCCTCACACACCCAGCACTGAAATAACGTAATGCCTCTTTTTTCACACTGAGCTGGCAGTATGGATCAGCCCTGCTTGGTAACTTTCATTTTGGTCATTTCTATTGAAGCGTAAAGAATGGTTGAAATGAAATCTTTTCCAGCTGTTTTCCATTGGTTTACCTGTTTGAGGGTTAAAATTCTGTGCTGCAGGTGTGCTGGGTGTGTGCAGAGCAGTGCAGCCCCAGACACCCCTTGGCTTGCCCACAAGTTGTCATGCCTTGTTGCCAGATGTGCCCAGCTGTGGCAGCAGAAGGAGCCCGCAGCACAGTGGGCACCGTGCCCTGCCCAGCCGGGGCTCTCTGGCACAGAGCAGCAGCAGCGCCAGCACCGTTCAACTGCTCCTGCCTTGGCTTCCCCTGGCACACAGAAGCCTCTGGAAATCAGCACCGCCAGCAGTGTTCCCAGCTTGGAGCAGCTGCTGCTGGCGGGCAGATGCTGCCAGTTTGACTGCTGCCAAAGGGGAAGAAAGGCAGAGATGTACCTGCACCGGAACCCTGGGCATGTCCAATAAAGGTGCAAATATGTGGGGAGATTTGTTAGGAAGCATTTCAGCTGTGATGCCAACAGTGGCCTCTCTCCTGGTTCTGTGTGTTCCAGACGAGTAATGCAATGGTTGGCTCTGACAGTTAAGAAGTAGATGTTATGTGGATGTTCAAATGTGTAGTGATGGTATTGTAATATATCCTCCCATAGTCCTCTTTCCCGTCCCCCTTGTAATCGCCTTGGTAGTCAGGGCATTTGGGGAGGGCTGGCTTGTGACCAAGAGGCAGGTTGTAACAACACCTGACCTCCAGTCAGGATGCAAGAAAGTAATCTCCACCAATGGACAGCAGAGAAAGAGTTGACTGACAAAACTTTTAGAGGGGCTAAGGGTATAAAAGGCAGAGCATCCTTTTTGTAAATGACCAGGGGGCTGCTAGTCACAGAGACTCCCAATGACATAATTTTTCTTATTCAGTCCATTGTTAAGGTTTACTAAACCTTTAAAATGTTAAAAGTGAGAGTAATTTCTCACATATGCAATGCTGTGGGCCATTTTCTTGGTTTGGTTTCCTTTGCTTGTGTCCCATCTGAGTGCTCAGCTGGGGTACAGGCTGTAGGTGCTTGGGGCACTCCTGGTGTTCCTCTTGGATCCCTGAACAACAGGGTTTGGCCCATGAGGGGAATTTGTGCTGCTTTGTGACAGAGAAGAACTTCCCAGGCTCTTTTGTGTTTGCTGCAGGGAAGGTTGGTTATTGCTGTGCATAAACTCACAGACCAACATGGAGCGTTTGCTTTGTGATGTCAGGGCATGGTTGCCACGTTGTCATAGTGGCATCAGAAGGTTGCCTTGGTGCATGGAAGGCCTGAGTGTCAGAGCAGCCCAAGGTCTGCTGAGAACAGGAGTCCCCTCCTGGTCCAAGCTTTTGTCAATGGGAAGCTACCCACTGACAAGAGGCTTGTTCTTTTAGTGTTGGGGCAAACTTGCACAACACTAATAGCATGATTCACCACCTTGCCAAAGCAGCTTTTGCTGCTTATGGCATGTCCTTTTCCATTTATTACATTATGCAATTTACATGTAAGTAGAGGTTTCCCTTCTGCTTGGTTAGGGTGTAAACTAACGTGGCTTTTGTATGTCTTCCTGCTCTTTCTTAGTGGCTGAGTTTCTGATTTTGAAACAGAAAGAGCATTAGGATGCCACTGGTTTGGTAAAGCTCCTGTCAAGAGGTTCAGCTAAAAAGCGGGTGTGTGTAGCCACAGGGGCAGCATTTGCAGGGGAACCTGCAGGGCTTCCATTCCCTCCATGGGAGAGTCTGTGGCAGCAGAGTCTGTCATTTCCTCAGGTTGCTGGGACAAGCAAGACACCTTTGAAAATGTAGACTGGCAGACCTTTTTGGAATGCCTTTTGAAATCTCTGCAGTTGTTCCCAGAATTCAGGGAAGGCTTCTTTCTTTCTCAATTTTGTCATGAAAGGATTTAACTGTCTAACTTGACCCTTTACCAAGTGCTTAACTAGTGATTCTCTTTGCAAGGAAATGCAAACTCTAAAGCAGTGAGTGTCTGCCACAGCTCAGGGGGATTTTGGGCAAGCATTTCTGGGCAAGCATTTCCAGCAAATTAAAGAGAATTAGTGCATGCAACTGATTAAAAAAAAAAAAAAGACCAGAAGGAGTGGATTTAAAAAGCTGTTTTATGTGCTTTCTAGAACAGAAGTATTGATTGTTAAAGAACAATTTGCATTTTCTTGGTCATGTTTGTATTCATTTACTGGCTAAACAGGTTGAAGTATAGGCAAAAGCAAGAATATTGTCCTGATCCCTTGCTGGCTGTGTGAATGAAATGTGTCTCCTGGAGGGATGTTACAAAATGGGAAATCTTCTCTGTTTGGGTTGACTTGTTCTGTCTGATTCAGCAGCCCAAGCAGTTTTCTCACACCATCTGGTTCATTTTCCCTGCCCACTACAGGTCACCTGAAGCGTGTATTCAGAGGTGCTGACCCTGAGGTGAGTGAGAAAGGAACATTTCATGTTCTTGGTGTTTAAGAATTGTGGAGCAAGCTGAGAGCTTGGCCAGTAGCAATAGAGTGTAGAGAGCCAGCTAGGAAGGCTGAAAGAAAATCCATTTTCATGCCTGAAGAAAAATAACAAAGTCCGAAATGGATATTTTAAATTTCTATATCAGAGCTTTGAAGAATTACAAACCTAGTTTTGAAGAGAGAACCTTGCTTGCTGAAGGCAGATAGGGTGGAATATTTACATAGGAGCAATTTGCTGTACAGTTAGAATTAGACCATTTTAATTTAGTCAGAGTCCCTTAGAATTCTATTCCTATCAAACTTTATGATATCTACTTGGAACATGAGGTGGTAGAACAGGAAGGCCATCTTGAAACGGCACATGCAGTATCTGAAGTGCAACGGGCACCTTTGTGGCTGGGGAGCTGCGTGGGCCCAAAGGACGCAGGGCTGGCGGCTGTGAGCAGCTGAAGATGAGGCAGCATGGGGCCAGGGGGCCAAGCAGGCCAAGGGCATGGTGGCTGTGCCAGCAGCAGTGGGGCAGCAGGAGCAGGGCAGTGAGCGTGGCCTGTGCTGGGCAGCGCTGCGGCCACAGCTGGAGTGCTGTGTGCAGCTGTGGGCCCTGGGAAGCAGAAAGTCATGGAGGGGCTGCAGCGTGGGCACAGAAGGACAGGGGAGCTGGGCAAGGGGTGCAGCACAAGGCCAGTGAGGAGGGGCTGAGGGAGCTTTAGCCTGGACACTGGGGGCTCTTGAGGGACCTTCAGGCAGACTTCCATAGATGCCTGCCTTAGATCCATAGAGCCAATTCTCAGCACAGGGGCTGTTTCCCTGCCAAACATCCCTTCACTGCATCCAAGTGCTTTAGACACTGGAGTGGGTAACACTTTCATATTTTGTTTGTTTATTTGTTTGTTTGTTTGCTAGAAGGAGAAGCCTTGTGTAATTTCTCCTTCTCCAGGGAGCAAGGGAGCTTTTTCTCAGTCTTTCCTGCCCTTTTCCAGCACTGGCAGAAACACATCACTTTCAGGTTAATTACTCCCGTGTCTTTTGGCAGCCCAGGGAATCAGTGTGTG
The DNA here is from genome assembly GCF_047830755.1 of Zonotrichia albicollis. Taxonomy (NCBI): domain Eukaryota; kingdom Metazoa; phylum Chordata; class Aves; order Passeriformes; family Passerellidae; genus Zonotrichia; species Zonotrichia albicollis. The sequence continues at coordinate 642,057 of NC_133827.1, read as the reverse complement.
TTGTGTTTGGGAATTGAGCAGGAAATCAATGCCCTTGCATTCCAGCTGGTGCTCAGAGATTAGAGGAGCTGGAGGGGCTGGGCTGCATTTCTGATTCCAGCCACTTCAGCACCATCAGTGTGGTCGAGTCCAAGAGAAGAACTTGCCCGAGCACAGATGCACAAAGAGTGCAGTTCCCAGTGCAATGCTCTGGGTCTGATTGCCTTCCATAAGGACACACACGCTCCAGATTCCCCAAGAGTGTGCGTTACTGAAGCAACAGGAGAGCAAGTTCAGGATGGCTGCTGATCGGGGCACTGCTACCGAGTGCTGATGTGTGTAGTGACAGAAAGGACAGTATTGATTCAGGGTGACCCCCATGTGGGGAATAATGTGCTTTGACTCTATGATTTAGAAGGTTAAACAAATGCTTTCTTAAGCTATGTTATAATTCATTAGTAGTATATTAAAACTATACTAAAGAGATAGTATACTAAAAAGCTACTAAAGAAAAACTCATGACTGTCTCCAGACAGTCATGACACAGCTTTTGTCTAATTAGCTAATCAAGCTAAACAACTACCACTAAAATCCAATTAACAAATCACTTTCAGTAAACAATCACTAGAACACATTCTACATGTACTAAACAACAAGAACAGCCAGTAGAGATAATAATTGTTTTCTCTTCTTCTCTAAGTTTCTCACTATCTTCCCTTTAAAAAAACCTAGGAGAGAGCACTATATCTCTCTGTGTTCAAAGAATGTAAATACCACAGCACAGTAAAAAGAGATTATAAAAGTGAGATCTGTCTATCTCTCTGTCTATTTGAATCTTCCTGGCTCTGCTCCAAAGCAGTGGAAGATGCAAAGCTCACCTAAAGGCATCCCTTCAGGAGAGGAGTAGAGACAAGTTCCATTGACTGATCCTGAGCAGGCAGAGATGTTTCCCCATCCAGAGATGGTTGTTTTTTCCCCTCATGTTTTCCTACTCCAGCCTCTTGTGCCCTGAAGCCTTCTTTTTATCCTTTAAATTTTTGCATGTCCTGAGGGAGTGGAACTATTCCATGCTGTATCTGGGGTCTTGTGACTTTGCTCATACATGATTACATGACACAGGGTTTCCTTCACTGGCATCCCCAGGGCTGTGTAAGTGCATTTGTTAATGGGGCCTTATGAGAAACTCTGTTACTGCTGGTCAGAATTCTCAGTTGACAAAAGAGGGACAAGAAACACCTTGATCCTCCTCCATATATTGAGGTGGCCATAGAGGTTCTCTGACTTCCATCAGAGATCTTTGCATGCATCCTCATCTCCTGAATGACCCGGTTTTCTAACAAGAGTGTGGATGTCAGGAAGGATGAATGCTGGTGCAGGCCTGAAGAGAAGGTGAACCCCAGAAGTGTCTCTCACAAGGAGTGAGCTCACCCAGGAAGCCCCTGCAGAGCCAGGATGGAGCTGTGGGACAGGGCGGGGTGTCAGCCACTACTGAAAGACAAACAGGACATGGCAGAAGCAGAGGGAGGCCCTCACCAGACCCTTGAGAAATGCCACCCTTTCCCTGTCAGCTGCCTGAGAGGCTGTTGGAGCTTCAGTCCCAGATGGCCCCTGATTGTAGGGCCAGGGGCACTTTGGAATCTGTGCCTCCCCTCGGGCAGAGAACGACCCAGGAGAGCAGCAGCACAGTGCTTTGGGAACGCGTGAGCCCAGCAGCCTTTGAGTCTTGGCCCACAAAGGGCATATGGGAAGTTAAAACCCATCTTCTCTTGCTTTCTGTGCAAGTGCTTCTAGAGAAAGAGCAGGAGCACACTGCCTCATCTGAGCTGCCATGCCAGACTCAGGGAGAGCTGTTCCCTGCCCGAGGGCAGGAAGAGCAGCTCAGGCAGCAGGTGGAAGAGCCACAGGAGAATGGCCAGGTGAGCCTGACTGGCCAGGTGACAGAGGGAAGGGCAGGAAGAGGGGCATAAACCAGAGCTCCTGGGACTGAGGAGGCCAGGAGTCCCACAGGCACTGGAAGCACAGAGCCTTGCAATCTGCAGAGATCAGCCCTGGGACAGGAGGTTTGCAATGGAGGCTGATGTGGGGAGGGAAGCAGAAAGAAGTGGCTGAATAAATGTGATTTGGAGGCTGCAAGAGGAAAAAGCTGAGCCTGGTGGCAGCTCCCAGTCCCTTACTCTGCTTTTGTGTGTACAGAACATCAAGGCAGAGCCACAAGCAGAGCTGCCCAAAGCTCAGAGTGACATCATGGCAGTGAAGAGAAAGAACAAGGAAGACATGGGAAGAATTCAAGAGGAGAATCTCCATCAGCAGAGGGGTGATCAACAAAACCAGGTGAATGAAAGAGTGGCAGCCACTCCACTCATGAAATGTCCTCTCTTTTGTTTATTAGAGAACATGAAGGAACAGCTGGATGCAGAGCTTCAGACAGCTCACAGTATGATCAAGGCAAGGCATAAGCGGCTGGAGGAAGAAATGAAAATCATCAGAGAGAAACTCAATTGCTTCCGTCAGTCTCTGCAAAACCAAGTGAGTGAAAGAGGGATGCAGCCACTGCAGTCACCAATCTGGTGGTTTCTGCCCTTCTTGCCTTTCCAGTGCAGAGCAGCAGGGAGTGGGGTGATGCCTTTGAGTGCCATGCTGCTGTAGTGTGTATCAAAGTCACTCTGAAGGACATTTCCTGGTCTGCTGAATCTCAACTGCTGCCCTGGACAGTGAAACTTGTCCTTTGGCCTTTTGGCCAGCAGTCATCCAAATTGATTCCTGCTGGCCTGTTCCTGCTCTCCTTTTTTCTTGAGGTGTTTTTACAGTGGAACTTGGTGACCCAGATGGAGGATTGAAACAAGCTGTTGTATCCCCTGTCAATCTGTTCTTTGCCTTTCCTCACAGTCAATGACTCCTGGCTGACAGAGACAAGCTGTAGTGTGTGACTGCTTTGTTCTGTTTGACTTGAGGTGCAAGTGTTGACATCTCACCGGGCAGCCTGCGAAGACTTCCAGCCAATGTCTGGCAATGAAGGACCCCAAGTTTGGAGTGAGGCACAGGAACAGTGCCCACCAGAAATGCTCCAGGTCCAGCACATCATGGGCTCTGAACTTGCTGCCGCAGCAGCATCACCTCGAGGAAGCCCTTCTGTGAAACCTGGGAACTCAGGCTCGGGCAGATCCTGGGAACAGGAGACTGAGGAGGAGTACCTGGAGCTGCTGGGTACGTCTGGGGTGTTTCTTATCTGAGGGACAGTGTGTTGTGTGCAAGAGCTCTACCAAAGGCTCCTCCTGAGCTTGGTGTCACAGGGCCATTTAGGACTCCCCAGAGGCAGTGCTGTGCTCCGAGGCAGCGAGAGCGCTCTGGGTGTTCCTGCTGCCTCTGAGGGACCTGGGACTGGCTTGGGTTTGCCTGAGCTTCCCTCTCTGCTAAAGGCTGAAGCAGGGATTGTTCTTGGATCTGCAGAAGGCTGTGACCTAGCAAATGATCTAGGCAAGTCCTGTATGCTAGTGGCCAAACTGAACAGAATTTTTAGATTCCTAAATTGTCCTTAGACTCCTGACTTCCAACCAGTCATTAGAGCAAAAAAAATTCACAGAAAGAGACTGGCTTTGGAGTTTTGTCTTTTGGGTTGGGTTTTGTTTATTTTCTTTTTTTTTTTTGGGGGGGGTGGCATTGCTTTTGTGTTGTTCCTTTTTGGTGGGGGTTTTTTGTTGTGTTTTTCTCCATCCTGAAGGAGCCCTTCTACCCCACGTCTTACTGATGTCATTTTTATGACTCTTACTGTTACCACTACTACATCTGCAGTTTATTTTCATGAGAATTCTATACTTTTATCAATAAGAGAATGCCATCTTTTTGTCAATAAGAACTACTTTGAAAGAACATCAGGTTACGGGACAAATAGAGAGCACGAGGTATTTTCCATGTGCCCCCAAAGAAAAAAACAGATACTTTGATAAAAACCTTTATTTTATCTTCTAGTTTTATGCTTATCAAGATGTGTCCAGGAGACACATCCAAGTGGCGTGATCAGAGAAAAGTGTACTGCAGGCATTTCTCAGGAGAGAGCCTCCAGCCCAGCCATGGTATATTCCTCAGATCCATGGCGCTTTTCCATTCCCGATTCCCACTTTTCTCATGACTGTTAGAATCCTACCCATTGGCCCAAGCCCTGCTCAGATCAGTCTCTAGGAAAACACATCAAGCCCTTTGTGATTCTGCAGCACAACCCAATGAATCTGCTTCTTGCCTGTAACAGCTGCCAGTGCTGTGCTCTCAGATAAGACCTGGTGGGGCTGAGACCAGAGCCCAGTGGATTCTGTGTCTACTATCGCCAGTTGGGAAAAAAAGGGCACTGATCCACCCCTCGGTGTGGCTGATCTCAAAGCCCATCCTGTTGTGTCCTGAATGGGGGCAACAGCTTGTCCGGGGCTCAGGCTGACTCTGGCTTCTTCCCATCAGTGCCTGTCAGTGCTCATGCTTGGGCTTTGCCAGCCTTGTTGTGGTCGCTGCCCTGCCCCTGAGGGCTGTGGGAATGCAGAGGCTGGAGCCTTCCTTAGCTGGGAGGGTCCCGCTGCTGCCCGGCTGCTGCAGCGTGGAGCTGCCTGAGGCAGCAGCCACTGCTCTGGGCCGGCTTCTGCCTCGCACAGCCTGGGCTCACAAGAGGGTCAGCATCTCCTCTGGGCAGCTCTCTTTGTCACAGGGCCACCTGAGGAGCACTGCTGTCCTCTGTGCCCGTGCCCACCATGCCGAGTTGGGAAGATGGGGACGTGTGCGGTGCCGAGAGGGCGAGTGCAATGGGAGTGACGGATCCGCGCTGTCAGGGTGAAGAGAAGCGGCGCGGTTCTTCACGCGGGCACGGGCAAGGGCGTCTTTTGGCTCAGCCTGCTCATAAAGGGTGAGGGTCCTGATGCTGAAAGCCCCGTGGGGATTGGTTCTAGCATGAGCTGCTCTGGTTTACAAACACAGAGGCATTCTTCTGGCAAACTGCTACAAAGTGGAAAAGATGGGAACACTTGGCAATATTCCTCCTGTTCTGGACTTGGCATCTGTTCAGAGGAATTGATTTTTGATGTCCAGGTGCATTTAATCTTAGCAAGTAGGAAACCTTTTCTAAATCTCACAGTGTTTATTCCCAAGAAAACAAAGGCATTGTTAGTTCCAGCTCTCCTTAATTTTTCTACGTGACAAACTTACTTGCCTTGGAAGGTATTCTCTTCTCGTCTCAGTCTCCTCTGAATGTATCTCCCAGTGCTTCCCTGTGTGCCTGCTGTCAAGATGTCTCTCACTTCAAAGGATGCTGGAAATCAGTTTCTGTACCAGCAACTTGTGCTGTGGGCCTGCTGTTCTTCTCTTGTTGTTCCAGTTGCTGTTCCTGTTGATGTTAGCCAGCTGTCCACCAAGGGAGGGCTCAAAGCCCCAGACAGTGGGGCTGCCTTTCGTATCTCCTAGAAGGTGGGATCTCTGCTTTAAAGTGAACATCTTGCATTTTGTTTCTCTCAGGGAGAATGGTGAAGATGGAAAGTCCTATTCTAAAATACACCGAACTGGAAAATATTGGCAGTGGGTGAGTCCAAGCAATGTTAATTGTACACAACTATGCATCAGGTGTTTTGCTGGTGGAATAGGTATCAAGTGTAAAGTCAGGCAAGCTGCAAATGTGTTCAGGCACTGGGCTGAGATTGTCAGTGCTGATCAGAATTTCTAAGTGTACTCAGAAGGCCTTGTCAAAGACATCTCCATGCTTCCAGTGTCCTGCAGGTCTTAGGCATTGACAGCACAGATCTCCTGTGTGGGCTGGCTTTCACTGCAAGATCTAAGTGGCTTCTCCTTTCTCTGCTTCTGTTTTGTTTCTAGGACTTTTGGAGATGTTTTCAAAGCACTCAACACTGCCACAGGAGGAGAGGTAAATGTGAACAGCCCCTGCAGACTCTGCTGCACTCGAGGGCTTTCCCCTCTGGTGTGAGCTGTGGCTGGAGCTCTGGGCAGAGCTGTGCTGAAAAGGCACAAGAAGCACAGACCGGTGCCAGCCCACAAAACACATTTGGGACTTTGTCCTCCTCAGCTGCCAGAAGGAAGGCACGGAGGGCAGCGGTTCCTTTCAGAGAAGGACGCCCTCGCTCGCTCTCCATTGCTAAAACAAAGGTGGTGCCTTCGAGCACCTCACTGCTCTTTGGGGCTACAGCTTCAGAGTCCTGAGTTCTCATTTCTGGCTGCCAGCAAATCCATCTGAAAGTTACTAGTAGTTCCTTAGCCACTGCAGTTCTGCACTTGGGAACTGCACATAGGGAGAGATCTGCAAGGCGTCCCTGAAAGCCCTAAGCCCTGCCCATAGCCCAAGATGTATCCACAGAGTATTAAGGCAAGGATTACTTCTTCTGAATCCCAAATGACGCAGCAGAGAGTGTGGTCAGAGGTTTGTGGGTGATAACTGAGACACCGCTGTTACCAAGTGGTCAAGGCAAAATGTCAGAGGTCCACGTGTCCTGTAACTGGCTCCCAAGGGAGCAGAGAAATGGGCTGTTGGAATGTCAGTTCCTAATTACTGCAGTGCCTAATCACAAGGCAGTTTGGCACAGCTCAGCTGTGTCATTGCAAAATCACTCGCTCCATGTGTCTTGTGGTCTCGTGCCACCAACCTCTCAAGTTACTGATTTTCAATGTCATTTTAGGTGGCCATCAAGAAAATACAGCTTCAAGGACTGAGGAAGAACAAACTAAAAGTCAATGAACTCATAGTCATGAAGGTGAACAGGAATCCCAACCTGGTCAGCTGTTTAGACAGGTGAGTTGTGCTTTTGTCCTATGAATGTTTGTTCACGTACTGCAAACTGCAAGGTAAGATCCCACTTTGGTCACTGGCAGAAAATAGAGCTGTAATTATTGGCTAATTATTATTGCTCTTTTCATCTCCAGTGGATGGGAAGAGATTGCATTTTGTCTGCATGAGTCTTTGCTGGCACATGGTATTTGAAAATTGTTCAAAAACCCAGATGAGTCATGTCTTACTAAATCAATGATCTCTATATTCACAGCCACCACTTTGTTTTGGAGCTTGATTTTATTCAAGTGTCTTCTTACATCCAGGTAAACTAACACGGATTTCCCTTGGATTGTTGCCACTGTTTTCCATTGCTATGCATGCCAGGAGGAGTAGGTGCTTTTTTCCAGAAACACCATGCGTGACAGGTTTTATATCTGGGCTGTTACTAAACTGCACATTTTGCTTGCTGCCCATTTAAGACATCTCTTTTTTCGCAGCTGTACCTTTCTCCTTGAGACTGCACAGATGGCAAACAATGCACAGCCAAGAGGGAATGTCTATTCCTTTATTTTTTTTTTTTGTCTCAAAGGGATCTGAAAAGAGGAGTGGATCCATCTTTTCCAAACAGCAACCTAGCCATGTACATTCATCTCCATGCCCTTGTGTCCTTCTTTCAGCTACCTTGTGGGTGAGGAACTGTCCCTGGTTATGGAGTACATGGATGGAGGCACTCTGAGCGATGTCATCAGCCAGACCTACCTGTCGGAAGATGAGATGGCAGCCATCAGTCGGGAGGTCAGCAATCCCATCTGTGTTTCCAAGGGCTTGGGCAGCATTGTCTGGGAAACAGGGCCTCAGAGCTGGAGTGATTTCCTGTGCCAAGCTTTGTTTCTGTGTTGCTGGTATGCTATGGGCAAGTAAAAGCATCTCAAGTGAAAGGCCTGCCAGTGCCCCTGTCCTCCCTGTACTCAGTGCCAGTACTCTTATCTCCTGCTGTTGTATTCTCGCTCTGTCTCTTGTATTTGTATTTGCTGTTCTCCACCTTGCCTCTCTAAATGTTTGCCTGGAGTTTGTCTTCACTGCATTCCTTGCCTGTGAAAGCAAAGGTGCTGGTGGCAGGATTTGGAATGATCAGCAAAGAAAAAAGACTCATTTCTCACAGTCCTCAGCTGAAAAGGATAGTAGTGCAGCCAAAATGCTCTTTGCTTCAGGAAGGTGACTGGTGTGATACATCCAAGCCTGTGCTGAGGCCAGCAAGAAAATCTTTGTCATGCAACCTCCCACCCAAAAGTGATCCGCTTCACACCAAAGGGAGGGACTTTTCCTTTCCAAACCCCTCCTTTGTCCTCTGCATGGAAAAAGCACGTCCACTGCAGCAGGAGTCATCCTGGCTGGTTGGCAGGGGACAGCCTACAACAGCAGGTGCTGTTGCTCTTTCAAAAGCTGACGTGCCTTTCCTCAGAAAGGTCCTGCTCTGCAAGTGTTGGAGCAGCAAGCTCTTCCTCTCAGTGGCCATTACTGTTCTGCTATTACTCCCCATTCCCCTGGAGAGGGAATCTTTTAGGTTCTTTGTTTTCTTTCTTGTGGGATGAAATCACATCACTCATTTTTGACCTCCTGTTTCTGTTTTCTCTCTCAGTGCCTGCAAGGACTGCAATTTCTTCATTCAAACCACATCATCCACCAAGATGTGAAGAGCAGAAACATCCTTCTCAGAACTGACGGTTCTGTCAAGCTGGGTCAGTATATTCTTGGTCAGGTGCAGCGTTCCAGGGCTGTGGGTGTGGGGCTGCTTGGAGTGACTGCCAGCTCCCCAAAAATGGTGCTGGTGGCAGTGCAGGGACCCCTGCTGCGAGCTGAGGGCACAGTTGCAACGTGCACAGAGGTAGAAGGAACCACAAGCAGTCAAGAGTGGCCTTGCTCTGTGTGTGTCCCTTCCAGACAGAGGGAGCTGCAATCTAAAGCTTCAGGGGAATGAAGTCCACTACTGTGAGCAGCGTTAAGAATCTGGGTTTTTTTGGAAGTGGCCAATTCCATACTCCATTGGCTAAAGCCCCAAGGAAATTGAGCGTGGACAGTTCTCCAAGAGATTCAACAGCACATTCTTAGTCTGAGAGTGGGGAATTTTTTGCTTGGTTTCCTAATTGGAGCTGGCTTTCATGGTTTGTTGTTTTCTCCACAGCTGACTTTGGCCTCTTTGCTCAGCTCAGCCCTGAGCAGGGCAGACGGAGCTCCGTGGCCGGCGCTGCTGGGTGGCTGGCGCCTGAAGTGGTGACAGGTCAACCATGTGGCCCCAAAGTGGACATATGGTCTTTGGGAATCTTGGGCATCGAAATGGTGGAACGAGAAGTTCCTTCCTGGAATGAAACTCCTGTCCTGGTAAGGTGCAAATACTCACTGATCCCACTGTCTTTCTCACCTGTCCCATGCTCTGTGTGCCATTGGACAAAATCCCATTGCCATCTGCTGGCACCACTTCCACCAAGGTGTCATTCTAAAAATGCCCCTGCAACACATCAGCATCTGCTGTAGCTTTGGTTGTATCAGAAAGGGAAGTGGCAGTTCAGAAACCTAACCAGTTCAGAAACCTGCCAGTTTGGCCTCCAGCCACGCCTGACATTTCCCACTTGTTTTTTTAAGAATGTTGGAACTCTGTTTCTGAGGGACAAGAATTTTTCAGTGGAGAGGGTAGACATGTGATAAACATCCTGAGCAATGGAGGTTAGACCTTCCCAGTTTCAATTTTATAGAAAACATAACAAAAAAAGGAAAAATAAAAGTAAGCAAAAAAGAAAAAGAGAAAAAAACCTACTACCTAAGCAATGCTCAAGCAGTTCTCCTTGCTTTTTCATTTTTTAAATACAGCTCTTCCCTTCCATTCTGTAGCATCTTTTCCAAATCCTGTGGATCTTCGAAACTCTCAGGCTTTCAAGTCATCTGTACATTGTTCAGTCATGGATGCGGGTGGCCTGGAGAAGTTTAGGATGTGTTTTTCTCCGACTGCAGTTAGAATTGTTTGCCAAACCCTTGGCTGTTTCTTGGTACTTTAACAAGTTGATGAGCTTGCAGGCAGGTGCCTGGGCTGGGATCCAACATGGGCAGTTGACACCAGTGCTGTGTTTCTTTACCACAGGAGCAGGGCCATCCCTGGCCTGCACAGTTCTAATGACAGGGAGGGCTCCAGCTCCCCACCATGGCCAGTGGCTGAGCTCAGCTGAGAGTCAGGATAAAACCCTCTTTGTCACCTCTGGTGATGTGGGAAAAGGACAGAAAGCCCCATAAATTATTTGTACACAAGGGGAGTGCATTGCCATTTCCAGCTTTGAAATTCTCCTTTGGCTTAAAGAGGATAATAGCAAAGTCTCTTTGGTCACCATCTATTTCAGTGCCACGAGCACAGAGTTATCATGACAGTGGTGGGCATTTTTATGGAGACTCCAAGGCCTCTTGCCATTGTTATTTTTGTCTATTTGAGATGCATTCTGCAAGTTGAGGTTTGAATACTTCCAAGTTGGTGTCTTATGTTTCTAAATACCATCTTGTAAAAGCAGAATGAGCTCTCTCTCCCTCTGACTTGTCAGTGCGTTAGAGCTTGGTTCCACATGAACCGCACTGGATAATGATCAGCCGATGTCTTGCTAATCTACACTGTAATTCCTTGGCCTGAGGAGTATCAGAAAGATCTGCTGAGCTCCATGGACACTGTCAGCTGCATGGAAGTGAGCATCCTTGGCCTTGCTGAAGAAACTGGAGCTCAGCTTAGGTTAGATGCTCTTGAGCAGGAGAAAGGCTGGAATCCTCAGGAGTTCCAGCGTGCCCAGAGGGACTGAGTTCTGGGGAGCAGCTGGATGTTTCTGCACATCATGGAAAGGGATTGCCAGACAGCTCAAGCCTCACCCCAGGCAAACACTCCCCAGCTCTTCTCAGGCAACATTTGCTTTGGGTTTCAAGTTGTTCCCACTTGTCTGTCTGTGAAGATGTGCCTAAAACCACAAGGCAAGCCTCTCAGAACTGGTGTTACATTTCCAGAAATGAAGAAAGGAAGCCCAAACACAAGAAAGTTACTAAGGCACTGATTTTTAGAGAGGAACTTAACCCCCTGTGCAGTTTCTTCTCACTGGGAAACATGCCTGGAACCTGGGCATGAGGGTTTAAAGTCCACAGAGTCTCTTCTGCTTCTTGTGCAGTGCTGCTGAAACACTCAGTGACCGTGTTTCTCTCCTAGCCCAAAGCAACATTCTGCACATCACCAAGCCAGAGCCTGGGGATGTGGAGAGCCTGCCAAAACCTCCCATTTGTTTCCTGGCACTTTCTGTGATGGGCCTACCATTCATGCATTGACTTGGGTAGCCAAATGAGTAGAGGGTGACCGTAAGGATGGAACCTCTCCTTCTGATTTGACTATGAAAAGTTTTTCTTTTCCATATAAGGAAAGCAGAAATTTTCAGACTGCTGAGAGACAGAGCTGCAGGTGGCTCCTGTGTGTCCCAGCAGGCGTTTTCATCCCAGTACATTTGTGCATGCATCTTAATGTGTCTGTGTTGAAGATGAGATTCCCAATGTTTGTTTCCTTACCTGAGGAATACCTGGTGGATTTCCTTTCTTTCCTTCCAATTCCCATTGTTTTCAAGAACAAAGCAAAAAGCTTGATTCGTTTTGTTTTATGGCAGCTGTGCTTAAGGGACCAAGAAGCACTGCAGAGATACTTTTCATATCCTAACCCTTGGATAGAGTAGAGTCAGTATAGCAAAGTCCTTCTTCCAAAAAGCCCCTCAAGCTGATATGAATCCTCAGGGAAGGAATGTGCTTGTGCTGATGTAGTTCCCACTAACTAGGTCAGGCAATGAAATCAGCTGCCAAGGCAAAATCTGCAGGACAGTGGGAAAGCTGTGGCTGCATCATGGTTTGGGTTTTTGGTTGGTAAAGGAAAGTCATCTCTGGGTCTTTGCCAGGGCAGAAAGTGCCACTGCAGAGTGGAGCTTAATCAATGGGATCTGGGAGAGCAGTGACAGATGGGAAAGAAGCAGGTGGAGCCTGGTGTCTCCTTTTTCCCCAGCCTCAACTCCTGATAGCCACAGGAGGAAAACAAAAGCTGCAGCAGCCCAACTTATTTTCATCCTGCCTGCGTGACTTCCTGAGCTGCTGCCTGCAGAGAGATGAGGCGCGGCGCTGGTCTGCCAAGGAGCTCCTGCAGGTAAAATGTGAAGGGGCTGCAGGTGAAACAGGCTCTGAGGGATGGGCTCCTCCTCCACTCAAGTCCAAGGCAGCAGATGAGCTCCCTTCCTCCTCACCTCCATTTTTGGTGCTCTTCAAATGAAAACAGTGAGGAATCCTAGACTGGGCTGGGTGGCAGGGCCCTGTAAAGGTCCTGTGGTGCAAGTGTCCTTCAATGAGCAGGGACATCTTTAAAGAGATCAGGTTCCTCAGAGCCCTTTGCCACTGGAGCCAGAATGGTTGGAGGGATGGGGCACTGTCATGGTTTGAGCCTGGCACAGAGCCAGTGCCCCCCATGAAAATTCCTCACCCTGGTGTCTGCTGTGAGATGTGACCAGGAATAAGCAAAACAGGCTCTAACTTAAACATAAAGAACACTTTATTACTTAAACTACAGGAAAAGGAAAAAAAGAAATTGAAAACCTTACAAAAAAACTTTCCTCCTCCCCACTCCCTGACTTTCCCAATCCGATACATTCTCCCAAAACACCAACTGCCCAGCCCGGCACGACACTTTAGTATACTCAAACTGCAGTTCATGAAGAGGAAAGGAGTCCTTCTTGTTCCATAGGCTTCTCCTGGAAACACACTGAAACCTCGTGTGCTTCCTTGTCACTTCGGCACCGCCCGGAAAAAGTCCTTTTGCCGCTTGTGACATCTTCCTTCCATGCCCAGTGCTCTCACCACTGAGACATGGCCAGAGCTGCTTTTAGGGTTGTCTTTCAAGGATGCCTTGTCTCACTCCAAAAAGGCACCGTCTCTGCTTTTGGGACATCTGTCCCCCCCATATTTTTCCAACCCCCTGGGGCCGGGGGGTCCTCACGAATGAACCCTCCTGGTTTTGAGCCACTGCCTCCCCCTAAATGCAGTCTGTGTCACAGGAACAACTGAGTCCATGGCCACAAGAAAAGTCCAGCCAAAAAGCCACTCCAAATCATCTCTCCCCATCCAATCATCTCCACGTTCTTCGGGCCAAGTCCTTGTCTCATCTCATCTCTTATCTCCCTTCTTATTCAGCTTCGAGGAGGATTAGCATTTTTGCAAGGCCCCAATCATGAAAGAAAGGGTTAAAAGTTTTCAGTCTTTGTCTGTCCTGGGACGAGATGATACTCCCACACGTGCTGCTGCTGCGGCCGGCCGGGCTGCACCCTTTTCCCCCCCCCTTTCTCTTCCTGGGCCGGCTGCTATCACCGCCGACTCTCCCTCTCTCTCCCTCCTGGGGGGGGGGGGGGGGGCTGGCTGCCCGATGTCTCGATGTCTCTTGGGGCTCCTCCACCCTTCCATCCTTGAAGGCTTTCTCACCCCCATCTCTGTCCAGGCCCCGGGCCTACCACATGGCTGGCCCTCCCCCCGCCCAGCAGTAGAGGCTGGACGGGGGAAGAGATCTGACCTCTTCGAAGCGACGTCCCAAGAGAGCGTTCCAAGGGCAGTGCCCTGCTTTTTAACCCCTGTGTATTCTCGGAGGTGTGTCCAAACCCCACTGGCTACACCGGGTGCCAGTCTCAAACCCAAAACCTTCATTGGTTTGACCACAGCTTCCCAGAATTCCCACTCCTTCCTGGTCAAACCACCACAGGCACCTACAAGCTCTTGGGGCAAGCTGTGCCAGGGTTCCACCATGCTCCAAGAAAATAAGTTCTTCCTTAGACCTACTCTGATTAGATACCCTTTGTGTTTAATAATATTTGTCCATATCCTATTGTAACTGGCCCTGTTAAAAAAGATGTCCCCCGCTTTCTTCAAAGCAACTCTGAAATCTTGGAAAGTGGCAATAAAGTCTCCCTGGGGCCTGTTCTTCACAAAACTGAATAACTCCAGCTCCCTCTGCATTTCCTGAGAGGAGAGGCGCTCTGTCCTCTGACTGTTTCTGTCGCCTTCTTTTGTAATTTGGTGGAGGGCTCAGTTTTCTCTAATGGCAAAAGAATTGAAGTAGAGCAATGCAGGGTACAGAGACATGAAATGGTGGTGGAGGAATCCAAGGAAGCCAGTTCCAGCTGAGCAGTCAGAGATTTGGCTGTGGGCAGGAGGGGCTGTGGGGGGCTCACTCTGAGGGGCCCTGGTTTGTGCCCCCCAGCCCACCCTTAGAGGTTTCTGCCACGCAAACAGGGACAGCTGGGAGGGACTTGTCCCAGCCCCATCTGCTGCCTAGCATGCTCAAGCAGATGGGAACTGTGCCAGGGTTACTGCCAGGTTGTGTGGCAGAGAGGGAACTGCAGAGCCCAGTGCCACTGGGCTGGCCCTGCTGGGAAGGAAGGTGCCATCCAGCACACAAGGGGCAGGGCATGGAAAGGTAGACACTGCTTTCTGTCCCTGTGGGAATCAGCACAGTGCCTGTCTTTCAAAGGCAGGGACCCATATGAGCCATTGGAGTTTCCTGAAAGGAAGAAAACCCAGGGACAGGAAGCACCATTTCTAGAGCACTGGCGGGGCAAAAATCCCAACAAGATAAAGAAACCTGAATAAATGGATGAGTGGGATTCTGGGCCAGGTTTGCCTGTGATGGCAGGGTCCTGCACATGACTGCTGGGTAGCAGATGGTCCCACTGCTCCTCTTTCTGGGTCTTTTTAGGACCCAGAGTAATCCTGATTGAGCCTGTGAAGCACTGAGCTTGGAAAGTAATGGCTCACTGTTCACTGTTCTTTGTCTTTTTGTTGTTTGGTTTGTTGTTTGTTTTTGGTTTATTTGTTTTGTTTTGGTTTTGGGTTTTTTGTTTGTGTTTTGTTTTCTTTTTTGTTTTTGTTTTTGTATTCGTTTTTTGGGTTTTTTTGTGAACAGCATCCATTTGTAACATCAGCCGAGGCTGCATCCACCCTGGCACCACTCATCATCTCAGTGAAGAGGAGGATGGAGAAGCAAACAGTGCTATAATCACATCAGGACCATTTTCTCCATAGCCATCTTAGAGAGTAGGATTGTAGAGTAGGAGTGTAGAGTAGGATTTAGAGTAGGACTATGTGGAGAAAAGAAAAAAGACTCTGCACAATCCACTGTGAATCAAGGAGAAGCCATTTATTGTGCTTCTAAACATAGTTTATAATTAGTTCCTATCCTATAGCTTTCTGTAGTCATGCATTGTTTGGTTGCATCTTTTTCTTAATCCAATTGGTAGATGCTGTAAGGGTAATTTTATTTGTGTTGCTACCCCTTTGTCTGTCAGCAACTCTTCTGCTTCTTCTTTCTGCTCACAACATCACCTTTTTATCCACAACGTTGAATGCAGCTTTATTAAAAACCTGACTTAGTCCTAGAAGGTTAGTTAGTTTAGTTAGCTCCAGAAGGTTAGGCTGGTTCATTTAGTGCCTGTCCATTTTTCTGTAAATACCACCCTAGAGGATTATAGAGTAGGATTGTAAATAAATAAAGTTTCTGAAACTTTAACTCATCTGGAAGAATCCTTTCTTTCTCACCCTGTGAACAAGCTGAGCATTTCCTTCTGAGTTGTCAGCTGTCTCTTAAAGGTGCAATGGCTTCTTTGGTGTTGTGAAAAGTACATATTGCAGGACAGGTTCTTCACAGATAATAAAATTTATATATGTATATATATATAAATTAATATACTGTATGTGTTATGTTGTCTTAGTTAGTAGTACTGTATTTTTTTAAGTACTGTGTTATGTTGCGGTGCAATGTCATGGTTTGCCTCAGATACCCCAGGTTCCTCCCTGATAATTCCCTGCCACGTGTGTCAATCATCCCTCCTTTCCACACCCTGACCCCTGCTGAGCACTGTCTGTCAATCCTGGCATTCCAGAAGGGCGGCGAGTGATTGGCAGAATTCCAAAGATGCCCTCCCCTCCTGGAAGGACATTGGGCCATCCAGGTATCCTCTGTCCCTTGACACTTCCCCGCCCCGGACCTGGTTGGTGATCCCCGTGTTCCTTCCTTCCCACTCAGCCCCGGGTAAAAGGGTGAGCAAACCATGCAGCTGGGAGTTTTCCTGGAGCCCTTGCTGGATTCAGAGGCCTGTGGGCCAGGAATAAAGCTCTGGATAGAAACCCTCCATCAGAACCAACTCCTTTCCTTCACCTCGTCTTAAAGCGTCTCCACCAAAGGTAAACCTGAGCTCCTGAATGCCTGGACTTGCCTCCAAGCGCCCAGCTGCAGCATCCAGCTGGCCAAAAGTGTCTCTGGGGTAAAATTCCACAGCTGCCGCTATTTGGTCAAGCAGCAAAGGCCAGACAAGCTCATGTATGTCCCGTCCAGCTATATTGATAATTATTTCAGTGGTAAATATAGTTTTAGGTCATAAGATTATGTAAAATAGAAACTATGTAATGTAAGATACTTTTTTAACTAGCTCAAGAAAGGGATGGGGTAATCAAGAAATTCTTTGCCCAGAGATGACAGCAACAGGACACCAAAAGCCCCAAGGGAAGAATTCTTGCGTCCTTATTGGAAAAGACCAACTTTCTTCCACCTCCTTCCCAACTTTGACGAGCCAACAGGATTAAGGGGGAGAACTTGACCATAAGCAGAGAACAACCTTTGTTTGAAAAGAATTTATGCCTCATGTATGAGATATATGAATATGCAACAGGCTATTGCTTTTAAGGGCTAATCCTTTGTTAGCGTGTGTGCTTTCGGGGCATAATTGCCCAGGAGGCACCAGGACTGTCCGTATGTCTTTGTTTTTATTGTCCTTTACTGTTCTAACTCTGATTGTCCAAATTCCTATTATTCTAACTTCTATTACTATCTTAATAACCATTTTATTGCTACTAAACTGTTAAAATTTAAAAAGAAGGGATTGTTGTTTTTCTCAATGTGCTTTGAAAGCTGGGAAGACTCTTCATTCATCATCTCCAGAGCACACTGCCTTTGGCCCGAACACTGGCCCGTTTTGGTACATCTGTGACACTTCTAGTTGAGGCAGAAAGGGCAATGGCATTTGAAGGCAAAACCGAAGGAAGAATAGAGCAGCCCATACAACTTGCGCAGATGCAGGCCTTCAGCTGTGACTGGAGAGCATTGGGGTTCCTGCCACTTGGATTTGTATCCCTAGGTGCAATGTCTTTGGCTGTAGGAGAGCCTTGCTCAAGTGAGAAAGCAGAAAGATCAGAGAGGGTGCTCGGGAAGGTCTCCTGTGGTGTAGAGCTGTCAGCGCCTGTGAGGTGAGAGCGGGCCCGGCCTTGCCCGGGCTGGAGCCCCAGCAGAGCCCCGGCAGAGGCCAGAGCAGCCTGAGCCCCGGCAGAGGCAGGCTGGGAGGAGGCCCTTGGAGCTGCAAGAGGCAGCAGCCGGGCCCTGGGTGCCTCTTGCTGGGAGCGGGCGAATCCTCCGCTCTCAGAGCCCAGGTGGCAGCTGGCTGCTGCCGAGGGGAAGCGCAGCTGTGCTGGGCACAGCCCGGCCTGGAGGCATTGGCCGTCTGGAGTGTGCCCAGGAGCAGGGAAAGGCCAGGGGCAGCCGCGGGCCGCTGGGCTGGCTGAGAATTCCTCCTCTTCTGCCGGCTGCCCCGCAACTCCTGGCAAAGGCCAGCAGTGTGTGCAGCACTCTGGGCACCGGGGCAGGGAGCCGGGCTGCTCAGCAGGCTGGAGCACAGGGCAGCTCCTTCAGGCCCGGCACTTGTGCCAGGGAAGCGAGGCCAGCGTGAGGCAGGGACAGCTTGGCAGGGCCCATCTGCAGGAGCCAGCACCTCACGCAGCTCTGGGAGGAAGCGCCTGCAATCCTGCAGTTCTGCACTGAGCCAGAGCAAAGGTGTGAGATGCAGAGTGTTTGGCAGAAATATTCAGGCCCACCAGGTCAGCCTGCTTTGTGCTCTCTGGCGCACAGCAAGCGCTGTGCCATGCAGCTCTGAGCTGCTGGGAGAGAGGCGATTGGGGATGTGCCTGAGGTGAGTCAAAGGGTTAGCTGAAAATGTAATTAGGATAATTGAAAATTGCAGATGGGTCAAGGGGCCATCTTGGAATACAACTGGGATAGTAGAAGATTGCATATTTTAGTTAAGATTTTAAAATGAGGTAAGAAATTAAGTTAGTAATACAGCTAGCAGAAATCATGTGCCTTAGTTAAAGAGTACAAAATATATTAGGAACGTAAAGCTAGAGCTGACAGGGATAGAGGAAGCAATTGTGAAGAAGCAGAGACCGTTGAAATACCTTGCCTTAAGAATAATTGAACAGTTAGGAGAGGCAGCAGAACAAAAGGTCTTGCCAACTGGCCATGGGAGAAGAGTTCACCATGAGGAAGACAGCTTTCTTCCTTCCATACAACCACTCCCTCATTTAGAAAAGCCACTGTCCTGGGTTGACTATATGATGCTTTTATCCCCAATCGTCTCATTCTGTTTATGTTGAATAATAATAAGTTTTGTACCTTTAAGAGTGTTACAGAGAGTGAAGGGGGAGAGAGAAGAAGCGCGCAGTTTGTTTTCAGACACTGCACTCACTCCTCCACATTCCTGCTCCTGACTGTGTTGTCTGCGGACAGACAGCGGGACAGAGAGCTCTTCTTTTGCTTTTTAGTTAGTGTTAGCTAGCTGAGGCAAAGAAGTTCCCTGGACTGTTTTTTTTCCCTTTTCTTTGGATCTCTTGGAACTGCTCTGGACTGAACACCCAGGAGAGCACCGGCAGCTGCAGCTGTGGCCCACCGGGCTGGGCCTGGCCTGCGACAATTCCAGCACTGGAGGGACTGATCAGAGACTGAGTGAGCTGCTGCTTGAACCCGGGGTTTTCTCAGTTTGTCATCTCTTTTAGAGTGGCAAGGGGTCTCATTGTTTTGATACTGTTTTGGTTGTATTGTTTAATAAACAGGGTTTTTTTTCCACCTTTCTCCAAGGAGGTATTTTTCTTTCCTCCCGGACCAGTTGAGGGGGGAGGGGCCGATTGGATCTGCTTTTCCCACCGGAGCTCCTTTGGGGGGATTCTTCCCCAAACTTGCTCTAAACCTGGACAAATACATGAATTGGCGCCCAACGCGCGGCTGGAAAATGTGGAAAAAAGCCCTATTAATTGTGTGTCTGTTGTTGCTAAAGCAGTTAGTAGACATGATGGTTGGACCCGTGATGTCTCTGGTTGTGAAAGCCTCTGTATGGTTCTGGGCTCTAGACCTTTTTGAGGTTTCAATACCTTTCTGGTCATTAGGATTATTGTCCTTAACAAGTAATTTTTACGGTAGAGGGGTACGGATTGGAATAGCTGTTGTGCTGGCCCTGGTGATAATGATTTATAAAGCGTTCAAAAAGATACTGACCTCTGTTTACAGCATGTATGGTTTATGGTTTCTTCATCCTACCCTGCATCCCAATTCCAGTGGTATGTTTTGGGAATTTATTAGTAACTACACTCAGTCTGTTAGAGGAGGAGCTAAGAATGAGACTTTCCAGCCTTCCCTTTCCCTCTTCTCCTTTGGATCGGTTATGTCACTTTTTGAGAATGTTCCGTTTCCCCTGAATTTTAAAGAGACCATCTTTCTGGTATTTAATTTGGTAAGTCTCCTCTATATGGTCTGCAGCTTCTCTAGATTGAGGGCTGAGATTTCTAGACGGGCTGATGAGACCCCTGACTCAGGAGTAAACCCTGGTGTGGAAAATCCTAAGTGGTGTGGGAAATGGGAGGATATGGGCCAAATCCTGAAGGAATTCTCTGACCCTATAGTCTGGGATTTTCCCCATGAACAAATTCAGAACCCAGCTGAGGTGGGGAAATATCTGAAAGAGAAGTACCAGGATGAGCCTAAGGAGAGGAAGGTCATTGCAGTGAGCTGGGCCCTGGCATATGCTTATCGCACACTGCTAGATACTCTAGGGCAGCAGACAGAGGCAGGGGGGCAGGGAGATAAATCAGCAACTGTCCCGGTGACTCAGGCTGCAGCTAACACTCCAGGCTCGAAGCCAGCAGCCAAACCCATGGCTGTTGCTACCAGCACTAGAAGTGGGAAATGCACAGCCAAGACCAATCGACCAGTGGATGATGATGATGATGATGATGAAGGAGAAGGAACCTCAGTGCCCCCTGACGTAAAGTCAGGAGTCAAAGCAGCAGATGCAAGATCAGATGCCAATACTGAGTCCTTCTCCCTGAAGGACCTTCGTGGCCTACGGAAGGATTACACTCGAAGGTCTGATGAATCCATAATTAGTTGGCTGGTCCGTCTCTGGGATGCTGCAGGCGAGGCTACAATTTTGGATGGCACTGAAGCCAGGCATTTGGGATCCCTGTCACAGGATCCTGTCATAGACCAAGGAATGATGAGGGGGGCTAACTCTCAGAGCCTCTGGGAACGGGTCCTAAGAAGTGTAGCAGAAAGATACCTGTGTGCAGACGATCTCTATATGCAGCAGACTCAGTGGAAGACAATGGAGCAAGGGATCCAACGCCTGAGAGAAATGGCCGTGGTTGAGATTATCTTCTCAGATGATGTAACAACTAGGAACCCAGACTTAGTACCATGCACGTCTGTGATGTGGCGAAAACTCGTACGACTCGGGCCACAAGAATATGCCTCTGCCTTAGCCATCATGAAGAGGGATGAGAGGGGTGAGACTGTGCTTGACATGGCAAGGAAGCTCCGAGCATATGCAGATGCTGTACATGGCCCAACACATGCCAGAATCGCAGCGGTAGAATCACGTCTGCAGAACTTAGAGGATAAGATAGAGGAGAACCATAAGAAGCTTAGAGAGGAGATTAAAGAAGACCTTCTCCAAATTTCAGCAGTACAGATCCGAGGTTCCGGCATCCAAGGCAGACGTTTCCCAGATGGTGAGAGAAGATACACCCCACGAGCTGAGCTGTGGTTTTACCTGCGTGATTGTGGGGAAAACATGAGAAGGTGGGATAGGAAACCTACCGCTGTTCTGGCACGACGGGTGCGTGAACTGAAGGAAGCCACCAGGAGGAAAGCAGCTCCAGTTGCCCGTAGCCGAACGGCCAGGTATGATGATGGTGACCTGTCTGATCCCCTCGAAGGAACATCCAAAACATACACCCAGGGAAAGAATGATAACCAGGCTTAGAGGGGCCCTGCCTCTAGCCAGGTAGAGGCCAGGGAAAATCGTGTCTTCTGGTCTGTGTGGATTCGTTGGCCTGGCACATCGGAACCACAAGAGTATAAAGCTTTGGTCGATACTGGTGCGCAGTGCACGTTAATCCCATCAAGACACGTGGGGACAGAGTCTGTTTCTATTGCTGGTGTGACAGGGGGATCCCAGGATTTCACTTTGGTGGAAGCTGATGTGAGCCTAACGGGAAATGAGTGGAAGAAGCATCCTATTGTGACTGGCCCAGAGGCCCCATGTATTTTGGGCATAGACTACCTTCGAAGTGGGTACTTCAAAGACCCAAAAGGACTCAGATGGGCATTTGGAATAGCTGCTGTAGAGACAGAGGGCATCCAGCAATTGAACACCTTGCCTGGGTTGTCTGAGAATCCATCTGCAGTAGGATGCCTGACGGGAGAAGAGCAACGAGTGCCAATTGCCACTTCCATAGTGCATCGACGGCAGTATAGAACCACTCGGGATGCTGTGATCCCCATCCATAAGATGATCAGAGAGCTGGAGAGCCAAGGGGTGGTCAGCAAGACCCACTCACCCTTCAACAGCCCCATTTGGCCTGTGCGAAAATCTGAAGGAGAATGGAGATTGACTGTGGATTATCGTGCATTGAATGAAGTGACTCCACCACTGAGTGCTGCCGTGCCAGACATATTAGAGCTCCAGTATGAGCTTGAGTCCAAAGCAGCAAGGTGGTACGCCACTATAGACATAGCCAATGCATTTTTCTCCATTCCTCTGGCAGCAGAATGCAGGCCTCAGTTTGCCTTCACATGGAGGGGAGTGCAGTACACCTGGAACCGATTGCCCCAGGGGTGGAAGCACAGCCCCACCATCTGCCATGGACTGATCCAGACTGCACTGGAAAAGGGTGGGGCTCCAGAACATCTGCAGTATATTGATGACATCATTGTGTGGGGGAACACAGCTGCGGAAGTGTTTGAGAAAGGGAAGGAAATCATCCAGATCCTCCTGGGAGCTGGTTTCGCCATTAAAAAGAGCAAAGTAAAGGGACCAGCTCGTGAGATTCAATTCCTGGGAGTGAAGTGGCAAGATGGACGGCGTCAGATTCCTACAGATGTCATCAACAAGATCACAGCAATGTCTCCACCCACCAATAAGAAAGAGACACAAGCTTTCTTGGGTGCAATAGGTTTTTGGAGGATGCATATTCCTGAGTACAGTCAGATCGTGAGCCCTCTCTACCTGGTCACCCGCAAGAAGAACAATTTCCAGTGGGGCCCTGAGCAGCAACAGGCCTTTGTCCAGATCAAGCAGGAGATTGCTCATGCAGTAGCCCTTGGCCCAGTCAGGACAGGACCAGAGGTGAAGAATGTGCTCTACTCTGCAGCCGGGAACCATGGCTTGTCCTGGAGCCTTTGGCAGAAGGTGCCTGAGGAGACTCGGGGTCGACCACTGGGATTTTGGAGTCGAAGCTACAGAGGGTCTGAAGCCAACTATACTCCAACAGAGAAAGAAATCCTGGCTGCCTATGAAGGAGTCCAGGCTGCTTCGGAGGTAATAGGCACTGAAGCACAACTCCTCCAGGCACCCCGAATACCCGTGCTGGGGTGGATGTTCAAAGGCAAGGTTCCTTCCACTCACCATGCCACCAGTGCTACATGGAGCAAGTGGATTGCTCTCATCACTCAGCGCGCCCATATAGGTAAACTGAATCGCCCTGGGATTTTGGAGGTCATTACAAATTGGCCCGAAGGTGAGAATTTTGGTGTCACAGATGAAGAGGAACAAGAACCAGTGACACGTGCTGAAGAGGCTCCTCCCTATAACCAACTGCCCCCAGAGGAAACACGCTATGCTCTTTTCACTGACGGTTCCTGTCGCATCGTAGGGATGAACCGGAAGTGGAAAGCAGCCATATGGAGCCCCACACGACAGGTTGCACAAGCTACCAAAGGAGAAGGTGGATCAAGCCAATTTGCTGAACTCAAGGCTGTTCAACTGGCCCTAGACATTGCTGAGAGAGAGAAGTGGCCAAAGCTCTACCTCTACACTGATTCATGGTTGGTAGCCAATGCTCTGTGGGGATGGCTGGAGAGGTGGAAAAAGGCTAACTGGCAACGTAGAGGGAAACCAATTTGGGCTGCTGATGAGTGGAAAGACATTGCTACCAGGGTAGGGAGGCTACCTGTGAAAGTCCGCCATGTAGATGCCCATGTACCCAAGAGTAGGGCCAATGAGGAGCACCAAAACAATGAGCAGGTAGACCAAGCTGCAAAGATAGGGGTGTCCAAAATAGACCTAGATTGGGAATATAAGGGAGAGTTATTCCTAGCTCGATGGGCCCATGATGCCTCAGGCCACCAGGGCAGAGATGCCACCTATAAGTGGGCACGAGACCGAGGGGTGGATCTAACCATGGACAGTATTTCTCGGGTTATCCATGACTGTGAGACGTGTGCTGCCATCAAGCAGGCCAAGCGAGTGAAGCCCCTCTGGTACGGTGGGCGGTGGTCCAAGTACAAGTATGGGGAGGCCTGGCAGATTGACTCCATCACACTGCCCCAGACACGCCAGGGCAAGCGCTACGTGCTGACCATGGTGGAGGCCACCACTGGATGGTTGGAAACCTACCCTGTGTCTCATGCTACAGCCCGGAACACCATCCTGGGCCTGGAAAAGCAAGTTCTGTGGAGACATGGCACCCCTGAGAGGATCGAGTCAGACAATGGGACTCATTTCAAGAACAGCCTTATCAACACCTGGGCTAGGGAACATGGCATTGAGTGGGTGTACCATATCCCCTACCATGCACCAGCTGCAGGAAAGGTGGAGAGGTACAATGGACTACTAAAAACCCAGTTGAAAGCTTTGGGTAGGGGATCTTTCAAGAATTGGGAGCAGCATCTGGCAAAGGCCACCTGGTTAGTTAACACCCGAGGTTCCACCAACCGAGCAGGTCCTGCCCAGTCTGAGTCCTTGAATGTAATAGAAGGGGACAAAGTCCCAGTGGTACATATCAGAGGTTTGTTAGGGAAGACTGTGTGGATCAATTCTGCCTCGAGTACAGACAAACCCATTTGTGGGGTTGTCTTTGCTCAGGGACCAGGTTGCACGTGGTGGATAATGCAAAAAGATGGAAGAACACGATGTGTACCTCAGGGAGACCTGATTGTTGGATAAAACCTGTATAAATATCACTGTTTCCTGAATGTTATTACCATTGTCTGTGTATAGTTGTATAATGGATGTATCATGTATATACTTGTAGAATTAGAATTTATATTAGTTTTAGTAGTAAGCAGACGATATGGGGATAAGGGGTGGAATGTCCTGGGTTGACTATATGATGCTTTTATCCCCAATCGTCTCATTCTGTTTATGTTGAATAATAATAAGTTTTGTACCTTTAAGAGTGTTACAGAGAGTGAAGGGGGAGAGAGAAGAAGCGCGCAGTTTGTTTTCAGACACTGCACTCACTCCTCCACATTCCTGCTCCTGACTGTGTTGTCTGCGGACAGACAGCGGGACAGAGAGCTCTTCTTTTGCTTTTTAGTTAGTGTTAGCTAGCTGAGGCAAAGAAGTTCCCTGGACTGTTTTTTTTCCCTTTTCTTTGGACCTCTTGGAACTGCTCTGGACTGAACACCCAGGAGAGCACCGGCAGCTGCAGCTGTGGCCCACCGGGCTGGGCCTGGCCTGCGACAATTCCAGCACTGGAGGGACTGATCAGAGACTGAGTGAGCTGCTGCTTGAACCCGGGGTTTTCTCAGTTTGTCATCTCTTTTAGAGTGGCAAGGGGTCTCATTGTTTTGATACTGTTTTGGTTGTATTGTTTAATAAACAGGGTTTTTTTTCCACCTTTCTCCAAGGAGGTATTTTTCTTTCCTCCCGGACCAGTTGAGGGGGAAGGGGCCGATTGGATCTGCTTTTCCCACCGGAGCTCCTTTGGGGGGATTCTTCCCCAAACTTGCTCTAAACCTGGACAGCCACCGACCCAGTTAAGGCAGTACAATTGTGCAGCTCTAATAGATATTCAGCTGATAAAAATACGAAGCAGGCAGGTAATAATTATGTATTATGGGTCCTTAGAAACCTAATGTAAAACCTTTTCTGTAGAAATAGAGAGCAGGAGTCTGCAACTCCTTGCACATATCTTTGGAAACTAGTTCACATGTGACCAGGGCTGCAATAAATACCCCTCTTTTTTACTATAATTAGTTGAAGAGTCGTCTGTCCGTGCTTCAAGGGTTATGCTGGAGTAGTGAACTGATTTGGAAGGGAGCAGAAGAGTTTCAGCAGGCAATTTTTGGAAGAGATGGAAGGCTCTTGTGACTGAAGGGAAAGCCATTTGGAATGCAGTAATGATCCCAAAGTCCATCCAATTGTATCTTTGTGTCTGAATTTAAATCAGAATGATTATAGATAGCTTCATGCAATTTGTCTACAAATTTATCAAAGTCTTCATTCTTCTTTGGTAAATTTGTCTAAAAGACATAGTGTGTATCTTATCTGGAAGTGCAAGGATAGCATTCTATGCTAGTTGTTGGCTCATCTGTAAGACTTGATCAATGCTCCTAGCCTGGGCAGTGGCAGTAGCCCAGAGCCCTTTGCCAAGTAACTGTTATGCTGTTGAACCATACAGAGGATCACCCTGCACTCTAGGTCTTGCTGCTTCTTGAGCACACTTTTCCTCCCAGCTTTTATGAAACATCTCCTGCTGATGGGGTGGCCTTATAAGTCTTTTTAGGGTATGCATATCAGCTGGAAATAATGTGTTGGATGGAAAAATATACTGCAGAAGTGACTGTGAAAGTTGGGATTTTCAACTAAATTGTGAAATTGCAGCTCTCAATTTTTCTAAAATCTTCCAATTGAAAGGTTCTCAAACTCTACTTGCAGCATTAGATATTACAGGAAAAGCTTCTACACCATTGGAGAGAAAAGTCCTTTCTACAATAGCTTCTGGAATAACTTTTTTCTTATGTAGTTTCTGAGCTGCTTCTATTTCAGGGTCACATTCCAACTCTAATTCCACATTCTTTACAGCGTGAGAGGGAGGATTTTGTTTAACCGGCTCAAATGCTGGCTCAGAGACAGAATGGAGGAGTTTTTGCTAGACAATGGCCATATTCAGCCAATGCACAATCCAGCCTGCTTGTAATAATGGACAATGAACAAGTTCACAAAGAATGAATTATGGACATATTCAGAAATGAGCTTGGTATATCCTTGAAAAAGATACAAGAAGAAGAGTCATCAGGACGCAGCAAGTTTGTCAGCAAGCTTGGGAAAGTGAGTCATGGGTAGGCCAGACAACCCCAGCAAGATGCGTGAAATATTAGGTGATCCAATCAGCATTCTATTTTAGGTGTGTGAACAGCTGGGATTAACCAATCATGTATTAGCTAGAGACACATGGGCAGTAAAGATTTATTAGAAATAGAGTCTTTTTAGGAATAATAAATTTAGCTTCACTGGATCATATTGGTTATGTTGTGATGTCCCTGAACTTCTGCACCATGCACTTAAGGGTGTGTTGGTTTTCCCCAGGAAATGTACACATCTGGGGAAGTGCCCTTGGCAGAGAGGGGCTGGATTCCCAAGGAAACTGCTTCCCCAGGAGCCCCCAGTGAGACAGGTGCAAGTGTCTCCATTTGACTCCCTGCTTTTCCTCCAGTCCTTGAGGCCCCTTGCACTTTGCAGAGGGGCATGCAAAGGGATAAGGCTGTGAAGAAATATGATTTATGTTCTCTTGATGCAGAGTGTGATTTTATACACTCTCTCCTATGGTGCATATGCTCTGCATTTCTACTGTGTTGATTATTCTTATCGATACATATTTTAATTTGCTCTGGCATTCTTCCCATAGAAAAGTTTTCCTTGTGTATTTGATTTACGTCTGCAAATGTTGATACGTAACTTTAGGTACCTGAATTTAGCCCATTTCTCCTCTCACTTTAATTTCAGAAAATGTCAGAATTACAGATGTACGCACTAAAGTATCCAAGATTTCTGTGCAACAGAAAGATGAGTAAACAGTAGTACAGCCCAATCTACATTACCTTTAGCAGTTACCAAAGCCAGTAGATATTTAGAAAAGTGTGCCTTCTTTCAGCAATATTACAAATAGATGGTTATATACAAATTATAATATTATAATATTGGCTTTACACAAATATTAAAATGGATTCTATATGTGTGATGTTAATTAAACTTAGAGAGCTCCCAAGGCCTTGAACATACTTGAGACTGATTTTGCAATAAACTATCTTTTAAAACTCTGTTTGGAAAGCAGAAGGTAGGAACATTAGTCATCTGTTGTGTTTGACTTTATTGTTATTTGAGATTGTAGTAAATACTGAGCATGAGCTGGGATGCAGATTGTAATTGCTCATCTTTCCAAAGATAGATATGAATACTATTAACATGTGCCCTGTTTGTTGTTCCTAACTGACTAATTTACTGCAGTAGTTTTATAGTGCATTTTTATTGTTGTAATATTTAAATGTAGTGGGAGAATATATATTTGATTTGGGGAAGTTTGGCTTTTGTTTTTCGAATAATAAAACTATTCTCTTCAGCCTGGTGAAGAAGAAATCTGCTTCTGTCCTTGTGTACAGCTATGGGTTTGTTCACATAGCTTCTCCTTCCCTTTTCTGCCTAGGCTTTCTCGCCTGCAGTTTTTAGTAGAAAAGCAACAAACCTTTGAAAGTCTAAACCTCAACATAACTGTGACCCTCAATCAGTACTTCCTTCTTCCAATTTCTAAAGATCTCTTTGTCCTGGGCACTCAGTATGGCCTTTTTTCCTCAAAGTTCTTTGGCTGTCTTGAATGCTTACAGCGTAAAAGGTAATCCCTGATCTATTTTCAACTCCCTGCTCAGATGCAGACTGCTGGAAGGGAGCTAGGACTGGTACTGGAGACCTGGCAGCTTGTCCAGGGAGCAAAGTTTTTGAAATAATGGTAATGTGGAGAAGCATGCAAGTCCAGGTGGTGAACTCATATATGCAAGTACTTGCAGTTTCCTGACAGGACTTTACAGTTCAAGGGTATGGTCTCTTCTTATTTCTGTCCCTTAATGCTCAATCCTTGCCACATTTCTTCAACTTCTTTTGCATTGTTATCTTCCGTGTTTTCTTCCTCTCTTCTTCTCTCTGTGACTTTCTATGCAGGATGGATAACCTGTCATACGCTGTCAGCTTGTTCAGTGACCAAGTAGTGATATGATGGTGTAGAAATTGTAGGCGCACAGTAGGCAAACGTGTCATGCTTCTGTGTGCCCTCTGCAGGCAGACCTGCTTCCCAAACCTTCATTCAGACTTGGAAAAAAGGCTTTTCGCCACTACTTTGTTGTGGTTTATGCATTGATGAAGAAACACTTCCATCTCAGCCCGCTTAAGCCACTGCAGAGCAGGAATTGTTGCTTTGGTAGCAGATGTGTTGTCAGGGTCCTTACAGCTCCACAAGATGTGCCTCTCTTAGAACAGATTTTTGCATTTTTGTACAATAAAAACTATGTTTTAAATCGCACCAGTGTAAGTCAGGCACTCCTGTAGATGTGTTTTCAGACAGAGACATTCATATATATGCCTAGTGAATGGCCTCCTGGGCAGCAGGAACAAATGAGGAAGGAAACTGGGCTGATAAAACATGCTTCTGCTTCAACAAAAACCCCCCAGTCTTCCCTTTTCCAGAGAAGGCTATAAACCTTTTCTTGATTGGCCTAAAGGGGATAAACAAGTCCCTCCATGTCCTGATCTTTTACTAGTCTCAAATTATTTAGAAAAGTTTTATTCTTTTTTTTTTTTTTTGGTGGAGGGGTGGTGGTATTCAGGTCTGTACTTCAGACCTGTTCTCCCAGCAGCCAGGGACCTGTGGGTGGGACAGGTGCTCAGGTAATTACCAACAGGTGCTTGGTGATTGCTAACAGCAGTTGAGGTGAGAAGTTGGCTTGTGCCTGGCTGAGGACTTGAGGACTGTGGTGAGAGAAGGGATAGGGAGTGGAGTGGAAAAGATTAGTTACACAAGCAAATCTGAGGTGTAGGTGGGATTTAACTGGATTAGGTACTGCATTTCATGGTGTTAATCACAATTTATGAAGAACTGAACATTTAACTATGAGATAGGACTATTTAGTTGTTATTCTAGATGCTGCATTTACTAATATGTAATGTAGTTTCTTTGTATTTTGCTCAGAAGCTGTCTCAAAAACATTGAAGTCCAACTAAAGTCTTCATAAACACAAGTTAATAGCTTACATTTTATTAAAAACAGAAGCCAAAAGGGCCAATGGCTCTTGCATTCAGTAATTCACACATTTTAAAAGAAGTGGTGTTGTAGTGTGTTGTTAAATTTCTTGTATTATTCCCCCATTTTATGTATTGTTCCCCCCTATTCTGTGTAAAATGGTTCTGCCCTCCTCAGTTTTCCCGCCGTAGCCGGCTGGCAGTTATGTTACTATAGTTACCCCTGCCCTTGGTTTGTGTCTGTTACCCAAGTTATATAATTTCTCCTCCCCCTTATCCCCTTTTAAGTAAACTTTTCCTCCTCCCTGGGCCCAGTCAATCACCCCCCACTCCTCCCAGTTTTCCAGAACCTTCTTCTCACTGGGGATTGTGGTTGGCTGTGGTCTCAGGGCCCCTCCCTAACCTTGTATTTTTTGGTTTCCCTATAATGTCAGTTTTGTTAAGTTCATCCCCTTCCCGATTGGTTCCCTGTAAATCCCACCCATATACACCCCCTTCCTTTATAATCTTGTTTCACCATCCATTCTTGGCCACTTTCCTGGTTGGTTTCTCCATGTTGGTTCCCCTGAAACAACAATAAACCGACATTAACCCCCGGTAAAGTGTCCTGCTCCATTCTTTGTCTCACCAGCAGCGAGAGCCTGTCTGCAGCCAGCACAGCCCGAGGCCCTCAGACGCCGAGGGGTGCTGGCAAGGAATTGCAGCTAGGCGTTGGCCCCTGCACATAGCTAGACGGACACTGACCTTCGGGCCACGTACGCCTTGCCGCAAAGTGGCTCTCTCCTCTTCCTGTGGCTAGCTTGTCTCTTCAGGCTAGAAAACATTTCTGGGAGCATTTCCTTGCTGCTCCTATATCTCTATGCCCTTGGAATCTGAGCTAATACTATATTTTTTTAAAATTAGAAAATTTTAAATTTCTGTAGGCCCTTTTATTTTGTAATTTTCACCTGTCACTCGGGAGGGGAGGGGAAAGTCTGATAATTTTTTTTTCTTGTAGGTCTCTCAAATTGCAGCCCATTGCATTTAGCTGCAAAATCCTAGGTCATGCTAACAGGATGCCTGAAATGGACACTGGTCAAAGGGTAAAAAAAATTGCCTGATACAGATGCTATCAACTATTTTTAGTTCCTGACAGTCCAGTATTTCCCTTACCGAAGGGATACCTGTTCATATTTCTTTCTCTTTTTCTTGCAGCTCTCAGTTCTGTGATGACTGAGAAACAAAAATACAAAGTAAGGGTGTGCAGAGTAGATGGACTTCATGAGAATTAGGGGGCAATTTGACTGTACACTGGTCTGTATGATTGCTTTCTTCTGTGAGATTGTAGTGATGTTGTAATATATGTTGGGAAATAATTCATGCTATAAAAGCATGTATTTCATAAAGATTGCAAAATCCAAACAAGTCTCTGACCGCAAGCAGCCTGAGAGGCAGGCGTCTATTCAAATTCCGAAATTCCTGAAGGTGGCCAGATAACGATCGACACTTTAGCTCAAGAATAGACACACCCAGTGAGATGATCACCATTATCCTGAGACATGGCCTAAGAGTGATCATTGCCCTGTTGATAGCATCGATCAAGATAGCCAAAGTCGCCAGAAAGATACTTGTGAATACCTGCCTTCCCTAAATCTGATCAGTGCTGGCTATCAACAAGGAAAGGCGATTGTCCAGCTCTCCCCAGTGAAAGAACCAACTATGAATATGCAGAGTTACAAAAGAAACTGGGACTTCTTCACTCAGGCATAATAAACTGTATAAAGCATGCCTGCAAGAAGCAGCTCTCGTGAATGGTGGAGGGTCTGATGCAATAGAGGTGGGATCCAGGTTCACCCAGCACTGACCCCGGGCTCCAGCACCGACCCCGGGCTCGACGCTGTGTTTTTGGCTGTGGAGGTTTTGAAGACCATGTTTTAGTAGCGGAAAATGATAAAGAAATCTTTTCAGATTTTTTATAATTTGGCTTTCGATTGATCATTCATAACAGTTCCATATAGATGATTCCACATTTGGTGTCTTGGTGCGTAAATCAAGAGCACAATCAGTTCATGATAAGCACCAGTACAAGCTGGACTTCCCAGAGTAGCCAACTGAAAGAATCTGAAAAGAAAAAATGCAGGAAATGACTTGGTAAACCTTGCCTGGAAGATGGGTGAATTTTTTTTTTCAGTTATCTATAATCCATTCTGTTGGCTTTTGGCTTTCTTAGCAAGGCCATCAGCATCCCAGATTCCCAATGAAGTGAGAAGCCTGAGCTTGTTCAAGTGCCTGAAAGATGCCCTGTTCCTCTGCAGGGACACTCAGGCTGGAACAGGAGCCAGAGCCCTCTCTGGGGCAGCCTCCTCCAAGCTGGAATTTGTGCCGTGCTGGGAGAGGAGGAGGAGGGGGAGAAGGCTGGCGCTGTGTGGCAGGAGCAGTAGGTTTGGGCCGCAGGACATTCCGTCTGCGCTGCTGCCCCGCAATGGGCGGCCGTGCCTGGGGCTCTGGGCCTGGCCCCGCGAGCACTGAGCTCCCTGGGCTGGGCTCAGGTTCCTGCTGGGACTGGGCAGAGCCTGGGCTCAAACTGGGGGCAGCAGCAGTGCAGAACACCTCTGGGCATCTGCATTTCCTGCTGCTGGGAAGGGGCAATGAAGTGAGTCGAGAAGTTCTGGTTTCTGCTTCTCCTGGTTGATTTTTTAATTTAACTCCACACTGCAGAGGCGAATTCTGTGACAGGCTCTCTCAGTTTATTCGATTTCAACAGTGCCAGCAACAGGGCTCTATTTGAGCGCTGCAAATGTGGCCTGTGAAGCTTTAATTCCCCTCATCTTAGTATTCAGGGGCCTGTGAGCATTCCAGTATCTGCTGATCTTTATGCCTGTGACAAAAGTACTGACTTCACTGTCATGAAAGCACCATGGCTAGCACCAACTGAAAGAGGCATTTGCATTTTTATGGTTAAAATTCAGGTTGCAAGCAGAAGAGGGCCAAGAGCAGCCATGATCTGCAATTCCCAAGGCAGAGACACCAGCAGCCTCCTCCTGTCACCTCAGGGTGAGTCAAACAGCGCTGTAAACAGCTCTGGAACCCAATCCTTTCTTCCTCTGAGGGCTGGCTCAGGGCAGCACAGGCGGGCCCTGAGCAGTCAGGGCTGTGTGTGGGTGCTGGTTGCTGTGCTCCAGAATTGAGCTGGAAAAAGCCCTTGGGAGCCGAGGCAGGAGCAGGCGGGAAGGGGCCGGTGCTGCTGCTGCTCCTGGCCGGGAGCCCTGGCTGGGCCGGGCCGGCGCCCCCTGCGCTGCGGCTGCTGCTGCTGCCAGAGCCGGGCGGGACTCGGGGACAGGGAACGGACACGGGGGGACAGCAAAGGCCTGGCGGCTGCAGGGATGGTGGCACTGGGGCCAGCGCCAGCACAGAGTTTCAGCCCGCAGTTAACCCCCAGGGAAACGCTGTGGAAAGGCTCCATTTCAGCCTTTCTGCACTCGTGGCTGTGAAAGGACTGAAATGAAAGGAGAACAAGGGCCTGACCCCTTCTCCTTTGAGAGGAGCCCCAGGCCTGGGGCTGTGAGGGGCCATGAGGGGCCATGAGGGGCTGTGAGAGGCTGTGAGGGACCATGAGAGGCTGTGAGGGGCCATGAGCGGGATATGAGGGGCTGTGAGAGACCATGAGGGGCTGTGAGGGGCTCTGAGGGACCATGAGGGGCTGTGAGGGACCATGAGGGGCTGTGAGGGGCTGTCAGGGACCATGAGAGGCTGTGAGGGGCCATGAGCGGGATGTGAGGGGCTTTGAGGGGCCATCAATCATGAGGGGCCATGAAATGCTTTGAGGGGCCATGAAGGGCTTTGAGGGGCCATGAAGGGCCATGGGGAACTCAGAGAGGCCATAGGGGTCTGTGAGGGGCTGTGGGACCCCAGGCCTCTCATGGAAACAAGGGTCCATTGTGACACTGCAGAATCAAGGAGATCATTGTTGACAGTACAGAACCTCATGGAACCAAGGGGCCATTCTGGCCCAGCAAGGCCTTGTGGAAACAAAGAATCCATGGTGACAATATGGAACCTCATGGTACCACAGGTCCATTGTTACACAGCAGCCACAGCAGGGCCGCACAACCAAGGAGATCACTGTGACACTGCAGAACCTCATGGAATCAAGGTGTCCATGTTACGCTGTTGCCTTCTGATACAAGGCAGGCGGCCTGGTTTCAGGAAACAGCACGGCGATCCTCTTCCCCAGGGTCGCTCGGGCCTAAGAAACACGAGGACACCAATATGGTGGAGGATCAAAGGCCTTTATTCTCTCTCCTCGTGGGGTTTTATAGTCTAGGGGGCTTCTATGTCAGGTGAGGGTCTGTCCTTACCATCTATGGTTAGTAGGCAATGGAAAGTTACCTGGGCAAGTGGAAAATTACCGGAATCCGGTTCAGGGGGCTACATTCCTATGTTAATTTTCTTATCTAAGGGGACAGGGGCCCTGTCTTCCCGTAACATCACGAGATCTTCCAAACGCCAGGCCCTATCTGCTACATGTCCCCCCCCTTTTTCACAAATGAATGAGGTAGTCATATACTGAAATGAGGTATAAGGTTGCAGTTCGATAAGGAAAAGGGGGTTTGGTAAATCTGAATAAGTTTTCGCCAGTCAAGGTTAGGACTTGTGGCTGGCAGTGTTCCCTGGTTGGATTCGCCGGCCGATGAACAGGATGTTGGCCCGTTCCAGGCGGGCCTGAACGAATGAGACCAGCTCGTTCAGCAGGCAAGGTCCGAAGGTAACTGCCAGAAGCAGCAATGCCAATGGACCTATTAGGGTAGAAATCAGAGTGGTTAGCCATGGTGATTGATTGAACCAGGACTCGAACCAGCCCTGTTGGGCTTCCCTGTCCTTCTGCCTCTGAGCCAGTCTGTTTCGGAGTTCTGCCATGGAGTCTCTCACGACTCCTGTGTGGTCTGCATAGAAGCAGCACTCCTCTCTCAAGGCGGCACACAGGCCCCCTTGCTGCATGAACAGGAGGTCCAGACCTCGCCTGTTCTACAAGACCACTTCCAAGAGAGAGGAGACTGACTTCTCCAGGAAGGAGATGGATTTCTCAATCCTTTGCAGGTCCTCGTCGATGGTCATTTGCAGCTGGGACAGTCCTTGGTGCTGTGTCGCTAGGGCTGAGACACCCGTTGTCGTTCCTGCCGCTCCTAAACCGAGCAACATCGCAATAGTTACACCTGTTATTATTTCTCTTTTGTGGAGCCGGCTGGGTTCCTCAAAAAGGTGGTACACTTCTTCGTCTGAGTGGTACAGGACCCTAGGAACAATCAGAACTTGGACACAAAAGTCATTAGAGTCATCAAATTTGGCAAGGGACACACAGGGACTCACTCCAGATCACTGGCACACCCACATCCCAGGTGCGGATGGGACTACCCACTTATTGTTTTTCCTGTTAGGCTTGACAACTTTGGTGCAGACGTTGCCTCTCCGCCTAGCTAGGGTTTCATTGCCAAAGCATCTGCCCTGGCCTGTGACCTGGCTCAGGGTGATTCCTTTCCGAGGGGTTTCCCATCTGCACTGGTGAGGGGCATCGGCTGTGGAGTAACTGAAGGGAGTGTTTAAAGCGATTCCCTCATAAAAGGGAGGTTTGACATCGTAGCAAAGCCAGCAGGATTCGGTTAGGTTAGGGTTGGATTCATTTAGGGATATAAAGGTAGCTTCTAACATACAAAGGATTGGGTCTGAGTCCGCCCTGGCAGCGCGGTCTGTCTGAAAGACTTCCGCATGGCTGGTTGGGACTTTGCTAACTCTAGTGGGTAGGGTTTTAGGGTAGGTTGCGTTTTTCCCTTTCGGCACGCTTTTAATCGCTTTGTTTGGTCTGACCGCTCGGCCATTGCACTGTAAGCGGGGATGCAAAATTGACCGCTCCCTGTGAGGGCACAGGGCACAAGAGTCTCCTGCCCCCATGGGGGTCACCGTGGCTGGGCCGCTGCATCGGGGTGTCTTCCCGCAGCTCCTACAGATCCCTCTAGGGCATGCTCGGAGCAAGGATGCTGCCAGGGAAAGTTGTGCCGGCTGGGGACAGCTCGCTGAGTTGGTGCCTTTCCCCAGAAGCCTGGGCTAACGCGGTCGTCCCGCCACCCCTGTTTAAATAGAATCCGCCCCGCCCCATCAAAAAGCATGCGGCTTATTTGCGTAATATCAAAAGTGAACAGATCATTATTGTTAGAAAGGTCGTCCACGAGAGTGGGTACTACGGCTGAATTGACCCCTCTTTCTGAAATCGCTTTGACTTCCCTTAGGTTAACTGGGGTATATGCCCCTCGCTGGTTTCCCTGTGCTCCGGCAACCCCCACCGGGAAAGCGATCATGGAGGCTGCCGGTGCTCGGTCCCTACAAGCTGTCTTTGTTTTTCCCCAATCGGTGAGTTTGTGTTGCGACTGTTTCCCGATATTGTTTAAAGCTTTATTCGGTTTCGCTTGAAACCGTATTAATTCTGCTCTCTCGGTTTCCGAGTCCCAGCCGGGCTC
The DNA here is from genome assembly GCF_047830755.1 of Zonotrichia albicollis. Classification (NCBI taxonomy): domain Eukaryota; kingdom Metazoa; phylum Chordata; class Aves; order Passeriformes; family Passerellidae; genus Zonotrichia; species Zonotrichia albicollis. The sequence continues at coordinate 606,430 of NC_133827.1, read as the reverse complement.
GGTCAGCTCTCCCGAGCTGTCTGAGCAGCTGTTACTTGACTCTGAGGCGGAAGCTGAATGCCGGCACATTTCCGGCGCTCCGTGCCGTTTTGTGCGGCTCCGACCCTGCTCCTCCCTTCGGGGGTGGTGCCGTTCCCTCCCCCTGGGCTCCCCCCGCCTGCTGCAGGGGGAGGTCCTTGCCCTATAAGGACCTAATTTGAATAGAGCGCTCTGATTGGTCTCCCGCTCCACTGCGGGGGCCGCCCCTTCTCCCCCCTCGCCCGTGCATGCGTTGTCAAGCAGACTGACTGCATCTCCACCCCCCGCCTCTTCCCTTCCACCCTTGCCATGCGGTTCGGCGCTATTTTCAAACGCAAACGGCGGCGGTGAGTCCCCGCCGGTCCCGGCGGGGTCCGACAATTTGGCCGCACTCCGCGCCCCCTCTGCCTGTCCCCGGCAGAAGAATTGCGCGTGCCGCTCTGCCTCCCGCGCTGGGCTGGCGGCCGGCGGGGAAGGGATGGATAGAGAAACCGCGGATTTTTCGGAAGGTTCCGCGGGGGGCTGGGACCCGGCGGGCTCTGCGAGAGGGTCGGGGGGTCCCATGGGGGCTCCGGGGGGTCTCCTGGGGGCTCTGGGGGGTCTGGGCTCGGGCTCGGGAAGGGGTGGAACGCTCCCGGCCCTGGCATATTCCCGCATTCAATCCGATCGTTCTCAGACACTGTGTGCGTCGCGGCCCCTGCCCCCCGCTTTACTGCAACAAATAAATGTATATGCGCGACTTTCCATGTCTCCTGTTCTTCTAATGCCTTGCGTAGGGCCTCTTCTACTTTCCCCCACACTTTGAGGCTTTTACCACTGCCTGAGGACTTAGTATCCTCTGCTAAGGCGGCAGTGCGCTTCTCCCACACCTCCCAATATAAAATATTTACTGGACGTTCGATCGTCCCCAGCTCTAGGAGCCTTGCAATAGCAAGATTAGAATTCCTGAGCTCACATTTAATTCCCCATTGCTCATGAGCCTGACTTACGACCTTCGCTGCGGATCCCATGGTCCGTGCTGGTCCAGGGGCGTCCCCCTCGCTGTGGTCGGACCGGACCGGCCGCCACAGTCGCTGCTTCCTGTCCAGGTGAATCCCCATTCCCAGGCGCTGATCGGCTTCCCGGGTTTGCGGCACCAGATGTTGCCTTCTGATAGAAGGCAGGCGGCCTGGTTTCAGGAGACAGCACGGCGACCCCCTTTCCCAGGGTCGCTCGGGCCTAAGAAACACGCTAACACCAACATGGTGGACGGTCAAAGGCCTTTATTCTCTCTTCTCGTGGGGTTTTATAGTCTAAGGGGCTTCTACGTCAGGCGAGGGTCTGTCTTTACCATCTATGGTTAGTAGGGATGGAAAGTTACTGGGCAAGTGGAAAGTTACTGGCATCTGGTTCAGGGGGCTACATACCTATGTTAATTTTCTTATCTAAGGGGGCAGGGGCCCTGTCTTCCCCTAACATCACAAGATCTTCCGAATGCCAGGCCCTGCCTGCTACATCAGACACACAAACCTACAGCACTGCATCCTAAGCTTCTTGTTTACCATTGTAACTACTTTTATTTTTTCTAGATCTTCAGCCCTAAAACTCTAAACTTTCCTCCGCTTCAACCTTCCTCCCCGTCTCTCTGCTATAATAAACTAGAAATTCACATTCTCGCTTCTAGCACCTAGCTATGGAAGCCCTTTCCAAGGTCTCCGATCAAATCCTGTGTTTAATTCTAAGCTTTGCTGACAAGACCAAAGCTCTGAGATTTCTCTGAATTTGGGTTTCCAACAACACTGATGCTGTCAGTTCCAGAGTGCCAAGGGTCCCTCTTGCAAGTCAGCTCTGGCAGGAACAAGGCGGCTGCCAGGGGGCTGCTTGTGGCCTCTGACAGCCCATTGCTCAGGGCTTTGCCAGCACCCCAGCCCCTCAGGCTCTGCCCAGCCCGGCCAAGCTGCCCGGCAGCAGCGCCGCAGCCCCACAGCAGCTCCAGAGCAGCCCTGTCCAGAGGCACCTGGGAGCCCTCAGCAAGGCAGCCAGCAGCACATGGGCAGGAGGACACGGCTGGCGCTTCCTGCCTGGCACAGGGCTTGTGGCCATCTCTGGGCTCTGCTCTCACAGGGATCCCCGCAGCCCCAGCCCCTGCCCAGCCGCTCTGTGGGCAGCACAAAGGCTTCAGCAGAACCACCAAAGGCCAAGGGGCTTCTGGCCATTTCCCCTGCAGCACTGCACGCGTTGGCAGCTGGCTGAGTGCAAGCACCCTTTTCATCCTCCTCCCCTAAGCCCTGCCGATCCTCGCAAGGAAAAGATCCTGGGAGTCTGTCTACTATACATATTTTTATTTACATACAATAGAAAAATTAAACTATGAACACAAAAATCTTTAATAAAAAGAAAATCCCTGCTGGCTCAAGTGGCCCCAGCAGACAAGACTCTTCCAAATCAACTTTACACAGAGTTCCAGCAGAACAGCAAGGCTCTGTGGCACGGGCGAGGCCGTTTCTTCCATGCGCTGCGGAACTCATCTCGCAGCTTACGCCAAGTGGAGTAGGGAGCCCTCTGTACAGCCCGCAGAATGAACCCAGCTTCAGCTGACAGATTTCTGATGGCAGGACTGCTGTCATATGCCATTTCTTCCAGGGCTGCAAGAGAGAGGAACAGAGCCATGATCATATCCCGCATCTGCGGGAAGCCGAGGAAAGACCCCTGCAAGGGCCATCCCAGCCGGCTGTTGCCATGGCCAGGAGGGAGCAGGGAGCAAGGGGATCAGCCCAAAGTTGCTGGCCACAAATCCCCCATGTGGCCCTGAAATGTCAGTGTGCTCTGCCCACGGGTGCAGAGCCCTCCGCAGCCAGGCCAGGGCTTGCAACTCCCCCCGGCAGCCCCCGCTGTCAGCCCGCTGCCCTCACTCACCAGCGCAGATCAGCTGCAGCTCTTGCTGCTGCCCCCTCAGGTGCCGCCCGGCCATGCCTGTGAACACAGAGCCTGTCACGGCCCCAGCGGCACAGCTCCCTGCCAGCGGCGCTGCCGGCGCCGTGGCCACACGGGCTGCTGCCCGGCAGGGCTCAGCCCGGCCCTTGCCGCACGCTGCCGCCCCAGGGCACGGCTGCCAGAGGGCGGCAGCAGCAACGCCCAGGCCAGGCGGGGCTCCACGGCGCCGGGCGGGGCCGGGGCAGCAGGCGGGGCCGAGGCCGAGCTGCGGCGGGCCGGGCCGGGGAGGGAGCGCAGGTTCGTGGCTCACCCATGAACCTGATGGCCGCCTCTCGCAGGGGCTCCTGTGGGCTCCGCAGGTAGCGCCGGGCCTGGTGCAGGTGCTCGGCCACTCTGCTCCTGTCCTGTGCCAGCTGCAGAGAGCGGCAGGAGGGAAGGGTTGGCGCGGGCTCAGCCCCTGGGCCAGGCGCTGCCTGCGCCCAGTCCCAGCCTCCCCTGCCCGCACAGCCCTGAGGCGCGGCCAGCAGCCGCTGGCCAAGGGCTCCCGAGGGCAGGGGGCAGAGGGCCGGCTGCTGCCCGGGACCCGCGGTGCCGGCCCGCAACCCCACGGGGCCGGGGCTCCATGGGCACCCGACTCGGGCCCACGGGAGCCTGGGGAAGAGCCCGCGCGGCCTCTGTCTGCAGCAGCGGGCAGGGGCACAGCTGCCAACCCACACACTGAGCACCGCCCTCAGGGGCCTTCTCCGGGTTGAGGCTGGGGATTTGCTGCGGCTCTTACCAGGCCCTCGCCGAACCTCCATGTCTGATCCACCTGGAGCATTTGTTCAATATCCCTCCTTTTAAGGAATCTGGCTGCAGAATGCAGCGTTTCTCGAGAGGCCTGGAGAGCACCACAGAGGCACAGATGGCCCCACCGGCCAGGGCACAGGAGCATCCCAGTGCCACAGCCAGGACAAGGCTGCAGCCTGCAAGGTGCTCGGGCAGGAGGCAGCCCAGCCCCCTCCCAGGGGCAGCAGCTGGCCACAAGTGCTTACCTCAGCAACAATCTTATTCCCATCGTGGCAGTGGAAGGAGAGTGGGACCAGGCTCTGGCTTATGTGGGACTTCAAGGCCTTTCTTCCATCTTCTGTTACTAACTCCAGCATCTCTTGGAAGACACACATGGAGCTCAGCTGCACCTGGCTATCATCCTGAATGAAAGGAAAGGCAAAAGACCTCAGCATCAGCTGCTTCAGGCCCCCAGAGCACAGACCTTCATCTCCACAGGGCACCAAGTGTCCGGGCAGCAGCCAGTGGCTGTGGCTGTGGGCACAGAGCCTTACATGGTCAAAAAGTGGCAGGAGCGCTTCAGCCAGCTGCAGGGCGATAGGGCGATGGGGGTGGGTATTGGAGCACCATTATCCAGCAGCAAATATCTCAGTAGAAGAATGGTCATCCTGATCACATTGCTTTCATTTTCCTGCAGGAGCTCCACAAGCCTTTCAGTCAGGCTCCGCATTTTTTCAGCCTGTGTGGAACACAAGTTTGTGAAAGGCCACCCTGCTGCCGCAGGGCCCAGAGGCCTGAGGCCTGTCCCAAAGCACTGGGGCAGCTGAAGCGGGAGGCAGGAGAGCTGGGAGCAGCTGCCCCAGCGCCCGAAGGCCAGGCAAGGCCAAGCGACTGTGTTGCCCAGCCCCACGCTTCCTGCACGGCTTCAGCCACTGCCCCCTTCTCACCATCAAGGCATTCTTGCCCAGCACTCTGAAGCCTCTGAGTGCCAAATGACGCCTCTCCCTCTGCTCGCTCTGCAAGTTCTCTGACAGGATGTCCAGAACACTGTCACTGCATTCCTTCAAGCCGAGGCACTCGAGGACCTGAACGGCACAGGGCTGTGACAGGGGAGCCGGCCGGCAGGAGCCCAGAGCCGTGCCGGGCTGGGCCCAGGCAGCAGCACAGGGCACGGACACCGTCCTAGGAGCTGTGGACGTGAGAGCGCAGCGAGCTGGGAGACAGCTCAGGGAGGTAGTGCACCTGGAGAAGGCATGAGGGGACTTGGAAAGCTGCCAGATGGAGCAAAGTTTCCAGCTTCCCCAGAAAAGTGCTTCCCTTCCCAGTGTACTGCCGTGGCCTCAAAGGCACCCAGGGACCAGCAGGCGTGGCTCGGGAAGCCATGTGATTCATGGGGGAGTTGAAGCCTGGCCACAAGCTGCTTACTTGTTCTGGCCTGAAAAACACCCTTCTCCACGAGCAAATGCAGCAGGGTGACATTGGTCTTAAGTCTGAGGAGCTGAGAGTTTGCTCTGAACCCAGTGCCCATAGTGCTGGTGTCTTCCTACTGAAAGCTCTTGGTGAATTTGCAAACGAGATGTAGGAAGGGGCAGGAAGCCGGGGAGGTTGCATGGAGTGCTGCACACACGGTGCTGGGCTGAGCAGGGACAGCAGGCCCAGCCCAGGTGGGGGTGGCTGCAGGTACCTGCGCTGTGCTGCGGAAGCGGCCACGGCTGGATTCCTGCTCTTGTGTGCGCTCCAGGGCTGCACCTGGCAAAGAGCGAGCACAGCCAGAGCTGAGGGGCTGCGGGAGAGGCCGGAGAATACAGCCCAGCCCTGCGCAGCCCAGGCAGGGAGAGCCCCGGGATGCCCCAAGGGATGGAGCACGGCCCCTGCGGGGTGTCTGCCCGGCCCCTCTTCCGTCCTGTCCTTGGGCATGTCTCCAGGGGATTGCATGGCATGGCATGGCATGGCACGGCACGGCACGGCACGGCATGCCATACCATGCCATGCCATGCCATGCCATGCCATGCCATGCCATGCCATGCCATGCCATGCCATGCCATGCCATGCCATGTCTTGCCCTGGTGCCAGCCTGGCTGCAGGCACCAGTCCTGTGGCCGAGCTCTGCCACTCACCCTCCTGCAGTGGATGGAAGGGCACCACCTCCTCGGCCTCCACTGCTGGGGCAGCTCCAGGGCCTTCTTCCTGCTCCTCCACCCAGGCCAAGTTTGGCACTCTCGGCAGTCTCTGCTCCATATCTCTGATTGGATTTGTGGCCAATTGCAGGAGAGCGGCCTTGGAAATGCTCCAAGTCACCAAGTCCTGCAGTTGTGCCTGAGAGCCACCTTCAAGAGAGAAGCCGCAGGAAGGCTGCAGGATAGCAAGTCTTGCACTTGGTCTCAAGGGCTCCTGCCACAAGGACAGGAGTCTTCTGTCAAGTATTGTGGTTTGCAGTAGAGGGCACCTGCGGCAGGGATGGGAGATGCTTCCGAAAAATTCTGAGTCACCAAGTCCCACAGTCTGGCCTTGCAGGCTCCTGCAAAAGAGAACCTCGGCAAGGCCACAGATTAGCAAGGCCCGCAGTCTTTCCGCGAGGTCACCTTTGGGAGTAAAGCCTCGGATAAGCTCCGGGTAGGACACGAACGAGCGCGCTGTGCGGGGGGCTCCTCACGGCACCGCTCTGTCCCGTCCTGTCCCGTCGCGTGCTCCAAGCACTGTGGCCTGCTTCTGTCACCGCCAGCTCCTTTGTCACCATGTGTCACAAAGGGCCCTTGGACACCCGGTTGCATGTCACAGTGACCGTGCTGCAGCGTGTCAGCAAGGGCCCTTGCACACACTGCCGCCTGCCCTGGGGCCGCCCCCAGCCCAGCCAAAGTGGCCCAGGCTGGAAGGAATGCCTGGCCCCAGGTGTCTAAGGCAGCCCCACAGGATCTTTAGGAAGGGCTCAGAGCATCAGCAAACGCTGCCCGGCACTGCGGGCTCAGGGCAGCAGAAGGAGCCCCCAGGGCTGCCGACACAGCCGCGCTGGGAAGGGCATGGGGCCTTCCAGGGAAGCTGGCACGGCCTCCTTGGGACACATCCCGGCCCCTGGCCATCCTAAACCCGCGGGTGTGACTCGCACAAGGAACGTGTGGGCCCGGGCACCAATGCTGCTCTGAGGCCTGGGGCCTGGGCAGCGCTGACATCAGCAGCTGGGGCAGAATCCCTGCCCAAGCAGAGCTGCCACCCCCTGAGCCCTGGCAGCGCTGGTGCCCATCTCCTGCCCCACAGACCTGTGCCCCTGGGGGGCTTCGGTGCCAGCAGGAGCCAAAGCCCACGTGCATTAGGGGCTGTGCTCCTTCCTTTAGGGGCTGATGGAAGAAGCACCTGGAGCAACTGCTGACACACTTGGTCTCTGTCAGATGATGTTGCTCCTTCCTGAAATGAATTTTTCTCATGGAAGGCATTGGCAGTAGCACCAGAGCACCATCCATTGCTGAGTTTCCCAGGGCAATTAGATTGCAAAGTAACAGTATGAAATTTCCTTGCACTTTTCTGACTCTCTTTCCCACATTCTGTGAAAAACGGAATCTGCCCAGCCTCTGCTATTCTCGGCTTAAGTTGCTGCGTGTCTTGCTCTGGCAGCTCATGTCCAAACAAAACTGTGTCCCTGTTGAGCACAGCAATGAGCAGCCACAAAGTTTCAAGCTCCCCAGTGAACATCAAGGCAGACACGTGGAAGTGCAGAGGATAAGGATAACTTTGGGAGGAGAAGCTGTTCTGTGATGATGGTGCCCACACCCTGAAGCAGCAGCCAAGAGAAACGCTGGAAGCAGAGAGGCGCAGTTTTGGACAGCAAAATAAAAAAAGATATGAAGCCATTATCTAGAATGCAAAGGAGTACTGCTGTTGGTTTTATTCGCTCTCATTTCTGTTTTAGGAACTTCTTCTTCTCTGAGGCCTTTGGGATCTTTGTCCCTCCACGGGGAGGGAGCCGGGCAGTTTTTAGTGGCAGCGCACACACGAGTGGGTGCCCATGGGTGCGGACCCCTAGTGCCCCCCAGTTCCCCCCACTGTCACAGCACATTCCCGTAGATGTCACCAGGTTCCTGTGGTCGCCCCTGGGGTCCCTGCAGCTCCGTGTAGGTCACCTGGGGATCCTGGAGGGTGGTGGCACGGGAGGATGCTGTGAGAGACACGGGCTGTGGGATCTGGGTGCAGTGACACTCGTGGGTGAAGTGTCCCTCTGAATGTGTCCCCAGCCTCGTACTCACCCCCTGCCCTCTTGGTGACCACGACGTGGGTGTACAGCACCTCCCCCTCTTCTGGGGGGGCTGGGAGATCTGGAGGGGCCCTGAGGGAATAAAGGGGGTGTGGGGGAGGGAATGGGATGTCTAGGGGTTGGGGTAAAATGGGAGAGTATTGTGTGAGTCCCTCACTCACCTTTCCTGGTACTTCCTGTCAGCTGCAAAGGAAAGAAGGGAGGGGTGACTGTAGGGTCCCCAAGGCCCTGACCCCTCTCAGGACTCCTGAACTCTGACAGGACCCTCAATTTCCCACAAGATGCCCAAGCATCCCTGAGGTCCCTGAATCCATGAACCTCTTTAGTGCCCCTGACAAACTCAGCCTCAAGAACCCAAAGCCTAGCAGGGACAGAGACACTCTCAAACACCACCAGGGCCCCTGAAAGAACCCCCAACATCCCTGCAGGACCTTCCAGTGTCTCCCCAGACTCTACAGCACCACCAGACAAAGTCACAATTCTGCGGCTGTGGGCACCGCCCTATCGCTCCCCAACTCTGGAGGCCTCTACAGCTCCCTGAGACCCCCGTTCCCCCATTGTCACCCACCCACACGGTGCCACTGGTGCCAGGCAACAATGACACCCAGGAGCAGGAGCAGGAACAGAAGGGCCCCACCAATGCCTGCGGCTACTGCAAGAAACAGAGGGGGACACATCAAGGTCACTCATCATCCCAGGGGTCCTGCACTCCCTGGTGACCCTCTGTGTCGCCACCTGTGTCCCTGTTTGTCCCTGTGTCCCGCGGTGTCACCTCCAGGGCCATCTCTGGGCTGAGTGCCCGGAATATGCGGTGCCCGTCCTGTCCCAGCTGGTTGGTGGCCACGCACTGGTAGATGCCAGAATGTCCCACATCGATGTCCCTGAGCTCCAGGAGGGGACCCTGGGCCACCTCCTGCCCGTTGTGCAGCCAGGTGAAGGTGACAGGGGCTGAGCCCATCTGCACCGAGCAGCGCAGGGTCATGTTGTCACCTGCACGCACCTGGTGTGACAGGGGACTGAGGATGATGGTGGCATTGGCCACGGGCACTGTGGGGACACAGACAGGGCTGACACCAGCCAAGGTGGGATGGGGGTGCCGTGGGTGGGGTCACTCCCAGCCCGAGGGTCCTGCTCACCCAGGATGGTGACATTCAGGGGGTCACTCTCGGCCATGTTGTCCCCGTCACTGACCCGGCACCGGTACTGGCCGCTGTCATTGTCTCCAAGATGGCGCAGATGCAGGCAAGGGCCGGTGCCCAGCAGTGCCCCCGAGCCCTCCCTGAGCCACGAGAAGGACAGGTGACCTGTCCCTGCGGCCACTGCGCAGCTCAGCACCAGGCTGTCCCCGAGTGCCACCTGTCCCCCTGGGGGCTGTACTGACACGGACACCCTGGTGGGTGGGACCCCTGTGGATGGACACAGGAGGGATTAGGGACCCAGAAGGGATGGGGGACATGGGAAGGTAAAGAGGGGGATTGAAGGGGATTGGAGAGGATCTAAGTGAGCAGAAGGAGACCTGGGAGGCATGTTGGGACCTGGGGACAATGGCAAGACCCCATGGAAATAGGGAAAGACCCAGGCAGGGATGGGGAAAGGGGGAGAGGCTGATGAGACTCAGGGAATGATTTGAGGTTTAGAGATGGACACGTGGACCCAGGGAAGGAAGGGAGACCAGAAGGTGGAGCAGGGACCTTGGAAATGTTGAGGAATCCAGGGAGGGCTGGGGAGAACATAGAGAGGGATGAGGGATCTGCATGGGGGAACTGGGGAGTCCCGGGGGAAACCAAGAGGGATTTGGGAAATTTGGGGTGACCCAGGCCAGAGTAAAGGGAGGGATGAAGGATTCAGGCAGTGGTGGGGAAACCCTTGGAAGATGTCGGGCTTCAATGGCTCCATCCTTGCACTCACTGTGCACTGTCACTGTCACCAGATTGGACTCTCTCCATAGTGACAACACCCGGCCCTTGCAGCGGTACTGGCCGCTGTGGCGCAGCTGCAGGGGGGACAGGGACAGCTCGGTCCCATCGTGGAGCCCCCCCAGTTCCTTCCCATCACGGTAGAAGGACACCCTGGTGACCGGATTGTTTCGCCAGCCCCGGCAGCGCAGTGTCACTGTGTCCCCCTCCAGCAGCACCCTTGTCGGCACCTGAAGGACCAGCTCGTCTGGGGGACAGAGGAGTCCTATTACACTTTATGGCACTGAGTCCCCCGCATTGGGTCACAAGCAGCACACCAGGGGTCCCCAGTTCCAACACGTGGTTCCTCCCGTCCTGGGATGCTCTGGGATGTCCCCAGAGCAGGAGACGGCTCCTGGTCACACAGGAGGTGACCCATTGATTGGAGCCCACCCAGAGCTCTTGGGGTCCCTGCAGGTGCCAGCCTGGGGGCACCCACACCCCCCTCACCATATAAGACTGTCATGGAGAGGCTGAGCCCAGTTCTGGGTCTGTCACATGTGTAGGTGCCACTCTCAGTGACAGTAAAGTGGTCTGGTCCCTTTGGCCCCCAGCGCTGCCGGTCCTTGTACCAGATGGTGGCACCGGCCGTCCCTGAGCCCTGGCAGGTCAGTGTCACCCGGTCCCACAGCACCGCCGGCTTCCAGGGGGGCTCCACCAGGAGCTGGGTGGTCTGAGCACCTGTGGGTGGCAGGGGACATCAGCCTGCCAGGGCCAGTGTGGGGCTGGGGCCAGCGGGGTGGGGCCATGGCATCCCCCGAGGACTCACCAGCGAGGCCGAGGGTCTGGGCTGGAAGGGAAAAGGGACAGGGCTGGGTGGGGGTAGCACCATGGGAACAGTGGCACAGCGGTACAGGGTGTGGAGGCTGTCCCTAACTGTCCCCATGGGGACAGCAGTTCTTCTGGGAAAGTGTGTCTGGGTGGTCCCCAAAAGATTCTGAGAGGCAGGGGTACATGTCTGTGTCACAGCCACCCAAACACTATATTCCTGTGGCACAGATACCTTGGGAACAGGAACTGGTCCCCTTCTCTCCCTGCATCCCAGTTCCCTTGTCCCTACCCCCAGAGCTACCTGAGCCCAAAGGTGCCAGTCCCCACATTCTTGTCCCCACATCCCCATCCCCAAATTCCTGACCCCTGTTCCTTTCCCCAAAGCCACCCCCACAACCCTTTTCCCACCCAGGTCCACTGTGGGTAACAAGGACTGGCTCTGCTGCTATTGGAGACCTCAGGGGACCCCACAGCCCCCCTGTGCCCTCTCCCCTCCCTATCCCTGGGGTGTCAGGCCCAGGCCCGGGGCACTCACCCCACAGGAGCAGTGCCACCTTCCCGGCCATCCCGGTGTCCCCAGCCATGTGCACTGGCTGTCACTCACTGCTGTGGCCACCGCTCCCCTGGCTGGTGGCTCTTTGGATGAAGGGGAAGGAAGCGAGGTCACATCCGTCCCCACGTGTAGGTGGCCCTCGGTGGGGCCAGGGTGGCCACAAGTTGGGCATAGGCTGGGGGCATTCTGGGATAGTCTGGAGACATGGTGGGTGATGGTGTTGCTAGGAGTGGGGGGCTCAGGGAACATGGGGAATGATGGGTGCCCAGGAGAATGGGGGTCCAGGGGAATTGGGGTCTCCATGCCTGGGGAATTCCGGGATGGGGGTGCTGTGGGAACATGGTCCCCAGAGATTTGGGGTCATGGCATGTGGGTGTCAGGGTTGGGGGTGCAGGGGGAAAAAGAGGACTCTAGGGAATAGGGGTTCTGGGGGAAGAAGCAGCCCATGGGATGGGATCAAGGCAATGGTGGTGCTGGGCAATGGTGGTCCTGGGATGGGGTTCCCCATGGAGGACAGAAACCAAGGTAATGGGGGTTCCATGGTTGGGTTGCCAGGGGAATGGGGGTCCAGGGATGGGCAGTAGCTGGATGGGCACAGTGGTCACAACTCCTTCATGGGGTGCTTCAGATTTTGGGGTGATCCAGGGCCCAGCACAGCCCCCCAGTGCTTATGGGCAGGGAGGCATCCCTGGGTTGTCCTGGGAGGCTCTGTGTCTCTGTCCCAGACACCCCTGTGCTTTTGCCCATCCCCTCCAATTTCCTGGCTCAGCCATCCCAGGGAACAGCTGAGCAGGTAACAGTGGCATGGATCCCAGAAAGAGGAGAATGAGGGGATGGGGGATGCAGGCTATGGTTGGGGGCTGGTGGGGGGAAATGGGTCTCTCTGGCTGGGACCTCAAACACTTTCATTTTCTCTTTCCTGCAGCAGAAAGAAGAGGTCATTGGTTCAGTTTAGAGAATCTTTTTAGCAGTTGTTGTCTCATTAAGTCACTCTCAAAAAAACCAAACAAATCCTGAACAAACTGGACGTTTCTGTTACCTTTAGGAGCCCATTGGTGCAGCCCACAGCAGCATTTGCTTGTGGATAACAGAGAGTGTGGAATCTCCCTGAGTGTCCAACAGCTCCATGGAATTGTTCCCTGCCTGCTGGGCAGCAGCCCAGCCCTGAAGGAAGGCTTTTCTTGGGCCACATTTAGGAACTCTCTCCATTTTGCTCAATCCCACCCTGAAACTTGACTGACTTCCCATGGAGGAAGAGGAGAAGCTCTGTCCATCCTTGGGACAGTGCACAGGAATCTGTGGAAATGCCCGTGTGTGCCTCAGGGTCTGATTCCCTGGTAAATCCACTCCAGCCTGCCCTGAATTCCCCTGCCTGGGTGCTCCCTGCTCCTGCTGTGACACCCCTGTTCCCCAGCCCCTCATGTGCAGCCCCTGCTCAATATTTCCACACTTTTCCCTCTCTTCTGGTGTGCACATCCAGGACCCAAACATTCTTTCCATGAGGTTCCTAAGGGCTGACAGGTATTGTTCAAGAAGGAGGGTCCAGGTCAGGATGTTGAGCAGATTGTTGTGGGATTTGGAGTAGTTTTGTGGTTTTCTCAGACCCTTGGGCAAAGGCACAAAATGATCAATTGCTGCATTTCCAGACAGGTTCCCTCACAGCTGCATTTGCAGGGGGTGTTTCCAGCCAGCCCTGATCTGAAAACCATGAAAGGCCCTCTCAGAGCCACTGCTTGAGCTCTCTTTGTGGTTTGTGCTTCTTGCAGAGCTGAGCAAACCACAGCCAGGCCTTTTTCCACCCACAGAATTCTCACCTCTGCAGCAGCTCTAAAGCTGCCAGAATCAAAGCCAAGGGGGCAGGGGAGACCCTCAGGTCCTGGCTTCCACCTGGGGCTGGGCAGAGCAGGGCTGGGCAATGGCCATACCTGTGCAGTGGTGCTGGGCCATGGCTGGGCCCCACCCTTGCATTGACAGGGGACCCCAGGATGTGCCACCCCTGGGACAGGCACCAGGAATGTGCAGGGACATTTCTGGAACCACCACTCCCCGGGACAGGACCGTCCATGCCAGGATGTGTCACCCCCTGGGACCGGATCCCCCCAGGACAGGACCCCCCTGGATGTGCCCCCCCAGGACCGAACCGCCCCTTTGCCATCTGACTCTCAGCACAAATGGCCTCTTCCTTCTTGTCCAGGGAAAAGAAAGTGAAAGTGTTGAGGGGGCGCAGCCCAACACTTCCATCCCCCACAGCCTCCCCACCCTTCCCTGCACCCCCCACTCCCCTCGCTCCCCCCACCCTTTCCCTGCTCAGGTGCTCTCCAGGATTGCTGAGTCACGAACTGGGAGGGAGGCGACATGGCACAAAAGGGAGGAAAATAAGGGAAAATAGAGAAATAAAGACATGAAAAAGTGAAGGGCAAGGGAGGCCACAGAGGCAGAGCTACCAAGGACCCCCATGCCCAGGAAATGAGCAACCCAGGGGGGCAGTGTTGGGCCCTGGGTCACCCCAAAATCTGAGGCAGCCAGGAGGGGAGCTGAGACCCCTGGGCCTGACCAGCCACTGCCCATCCCTGGGACCTCCATTCCCCGGGAAATCAAATCATGGGACCTCCATTCCTTATATTCCTCTCTGTGATCCCCATCCCAGTACTGACATTCGCCAGGATCTCCATGGCCCAGGGCCCCCATTGCAAAGGAACCCTCTCCTGTTCATTCCATCCCCTGAAATCTTCCTTTCCCAAGAACCTTAAAACTCTCAGGAACCCCTGTTCCCACAGGAACCCCCATTCCTCCAGAATCCCCATCCCATGACCCCAAATCCCTGGAGCCCACGTTCCCCTGCGACTCCCATCCCTGAGTCCCCCCAGCCCTGTACATCTCCATTCCCACGGACCTCATCCCTAGGATCTCCCATTTCCCTGGACACCCTTACCCAGGTCCCCAAACGAACTGAGGCCCCCCACTCCTGGGAACTCCATGTCCCACTATGTCCCACCCTTGTCCCCAGCCTGTGCCCAGCTTGTGGCCACCCTGCCCCCACTGTAGGGCCACCTACGCATGAGGACAAAACGTGACCTCGCTTCCTTCCCCTTCATCCGAAGAGCCACCACCCAGGGGAGCGGTGGCCACAGCAGCGAGTGACAGCCAGTGCACATGGCTGGGGACACCGGGATGGCCGGGAAGGTGGCGCTGCTCCTGTGGGGTGAGTGCCCTGGTCAGGGGCCTTACACCCCAGGGATGGGGAGGGGAGGGGGCACGGGGGGGCTGTGGGGTCCTCTGATGTCCTCAATGCCAGCAGAGCCAGTCCATGTTATGCACACTGAACCTTGGTGGGACTGGGCATATATGGTAGTGTTGGGGGACAGGGAGAGGGGGGCAGGAATTCAGGGATGGGGATGTGGGGACAGGAATGTGGGGACTGGCACCTTTGAGCTCAGGTGGCTCGGGGGATAGGGACAAGGGAACTGGGATGCAGGAACAGATGGGGACAAGAACGGTGAGGATGTGGCCATGGGGATGGGATCATGGGGAAGGGATCATGAGCTGGTGGGGGTGACCTGGGCCAGCATGGGCTGTGTCCTTGGTGCCCTTGTAGCCAGGGTGTTCACAGTGTCCCCATGTTCTGCCTCAGCCCCAAGTGGCCTTGGTGTCCCTGTTCCCAAGGTGTCTGTGCCAGAGGGATGTGGTGCATGGGTGGCTGTGACACAGACATGTCCCCTGACCATCCAACCCAGACACATTTTCTAACAAGAACTGCTGTCCCCATGGGGACAATTTTGGGACATCCCCCACACCCTCTACTCCAGGTGCTGCTACCCCTGCAGGGCCACCCCCACCCACCCACCCCCACCCACCCTTCTCCCTTCTCCTTTCCAGCCCAGACCCTCGGCCTCGCTGGTGAGTCCTCGGGGGATGCCATGGCCCCACCCTGCTGTCCCCAGCCCCACCCTGGCCCTGGCAGGCTGGTCTCCTCTGTCACCCACAGGTGCCCAGACCACCCAGCTCCTGGTGGATCCTCCCTGGAGGCCGGCGGTGCTGTGGGACCGGGTGACACTGACCTGCCAGGGCTTGGGGACCACCGGTGCCACCACCTGGTACAAGGATGGGCAGCTCTGGTGGCAGGAGGGACCTGATAGCTTCACTGTCACCGAGAGAGGCACCTACATGTGTCACAGACCCGGCACTGGGCTCAGTCCCCCTGTAATGGTCTCAGATGGTGAGTGGGGATGTTAAATGATCAGGGTGGCCCCTGACAAGTCAGAGTGGACTCTACTCCTTAGGTGGCATCACTACCCTTGTGTGGCAAGAGCCTGTGCCCTGCACACAGGGACATCCCAGTGCACCCTGATGTTCTCAGGGTCACAGGGACTACCTCGGACCTGTCTTGAGCCCCTTGATGAGAGGGGACCCTCCTGTCCCACAGATGATCTGGTGCTGCAGGTGCCAACAGGGGTGCTGCTGGAGGGGGACACGATGACACTGCGCTGTCGGTGCGGCCATTGGAACCACACAGTCACCAGGGTGTGATTTTACCAGGACGAGAAGGAAGTGAGGGGGTTCATCAATGGGACCGAGCTGCCCCTGTTCCCCCTGCAGTTGCACCACAGTGGCCACTACAGCTGCGGGGGCTTGGTGGGGTCCTGGCAGTCACGGTCAGCAGCAGTGGCAGTGACAGTGCATGGTGAGCACCCCCATGGCTGGAACTCCAGTCTCCTGACACCCCCAATGACCCTTCCCAGCAGGCTCAGAGTCACAGTCCTCACCTCCCCTCTCCTACCCTGAGCTCTACCTGGTGCCACTGCTGGAGGGACCCCTGAACCCACCATGGGGTCCCTCCTGACTCTCAGCTGCCTAAGCACCCCCAGCCCCTGTGGCCCCGAGCCCCCCTCCTGCACGTGTTCTACCAGGAAAGGCAGGTGGTGGGGGGCCCACAGGGGTCCCCGCAGCTGCTGGTGCCCGCCGTGGGGGTCTCCCACTTGGGGAATTACAGCTGCCAAGTGCGCTCTGAGGGGGGGGGTGTGCAGAAGAGCAGCGCTCGGCTCCATGTCACGGTGCGCAGTGAGTGTGGGGATGGGCACAGGGAACTCCCACATCCTGCTAGGGACCCCTGCCCTGGGCACCTCCATGTCCCCCAGACACATTTCTTGGGTCCTTCCATCACTCTACATGTCCCCTCACCCTTCCGTGGTGTGACACCATCCTAAACATCCCCCACCACACCAATCCCTGCCCATCCCCACGTCCCCACTCTGGCTGCCAGCCCCTCCCTGCGGCCTCAGCCCTGTCTCTGTCCCGGCAGTGCCTGTGGACAATGTCACCATCACCCCCGGTGTCCTGGAGGTGACACCACAAGATAAATGGACTCACAGGGAAACAGGTGGGGTCCCTCAGGTTCGCAAGGGAGTGCAGGACCCCTGGGGTGATGGGCAACCCTGATGTGTCCCCCTCTGTTTCTTGCAGGGGCCGCAGGGATCGGTGGAGCCCTTTTGTTCCTGCTCCTGCTCATGGGTGTCATTGTGGCCTGGCACCGATGGCACAGTGTGGGTAGGTGACAATTGGGGGCACAGGGGTCCCAGGGAGCTGTAGAGGCCCCCAGACCTGGGGAGCAATAAGGCAGCACCCACAGCCCCAGAAGTGTGACCTTGTCTGGGGTTCCTGTCGGGTTTAGGGAGGTGCTGGAGAGTCCTGGAGGAATGTTGGGTGTTCTTTCAGGAGCTCTGGGGATGTCGGGGGAGGGTTTCTGTCCTGCTGGGCTTTGAGTTCCTGAGGCTGAGTTGGTAAGGGACACTGGGGAGGTTCATGGATTCTGGGGGCCTTCAGGGATACTTAGGGGTTCTGAGAGAAATTGAGGGTCCTGTGGGGGTTCAGGAATCCTGAGCGGGTTCAGGGCTCTGGGACCCCGCAGTCACCCCATCCCTCTTTCCTTTGCAGCTGCCAGGAAGCAGCAGGAAAGGTGAGTGGGGGGCTCAAACCACACTCTCCCCTTTTACCGCAACCCCCAAGCCCTCCCATCCCCTCTCTCACATCCACTTTATTCCCTCAGGCCCCCCCTGGATCCCCCGGCCCCCCCAGAGGAGGGGGAGGTGCTGTACACCCACGTCGTGGTCACCAAGAGGGCAGGGGGTGAGTACGGGGGGGACACACACAGAGGGACACGTCACCCACGAGTGTCACCCCACCCAGATCCCACAGCCCGTGTCTCTCGCATGGTCCCCCTGTGCCACTACCCTCCAGGATTCCCAGGTGACCTACGTGGAGCTGCGGGGACCCCAGGGGCAACCACAGGAACCCGGTGACATCTACAGGAATGTGCTGTGACACTGGGGGAAACTGGGGGGCACTAGGGGTCCCCACCCATGGGCACCCACTCATGAGTGTGCTGCCACTAAAAACTGTCCCTCTCCCTCCCAGTGGGGGCACAAAGGTGCCAAAAGGCTAAGAGAAGAAGAATTTCCTGCAACAGTAATGCAGTAATGAGAGAAAATAAAACCAACACAAACCGGAACAAGGTTCAACGTCCAAATGGTCACACGCAGAACGATTTCCAGGCAAAGCCAACTGAAAAGGAACAAACCCTGAACACTTCCCCAAGCACGTTTCCTCCACCAGCGGAGCTGGCAGGGCCCTGGACTTTCTTTGCTCTGATGGCCAGAGCTGCCATCAGGAGGCTCTTGATTCTCTTGTCCCCTGTCCCTTACCCCTCCTCTGACATTTTCCCCACACGATGCTCTCACAAAGGCCCTTTGGGGGTTCCAGAGCCTCCCCCTTTTCCAGGGCAGTCGGGATCAGGCCATGGCGCAGGGTGAGGTGTCAGAGAGAGGAAAAGATTCATGTCTGGAGGCATTTTGGGACAGTTGTGTGTTGCAGGGATGGGTCAGGCCTTGCTTTTGGTGAGATAGGGCTCCATCTGTCCATCATTGTGTCAGCCGTGGCACACTGGGGACAGTGTGACGCTCTGCCAAAGCCAGCTCCTGAGTGGCCAGGTGACCAGAAGTGCCAGCTGGGGAGAGGGCACTCGGTGGCCTAACTGCTTAAAAGCCAGAGTATGAGGCAGCCAAGTCCCTGACCATGTCTGTTTTTGGGGTGTCTGTCCCATCCACTCTGGAACCCAGGATTTGGCAACTCATTTAAATGAGAAATATTTGCCAAGGAAAGTGGGAGCGTTCTCGGAATGGAAAGGAGACCCATGTCTAAAATTTTTAAATTTGAAAAATGATTTGGCATTCAAGCAAAAGTGCAGGAAAAGAAATAACAGCTCTTTACTGGGAAATTTATAAACCAGAACAGAACAAAAAACACAAACCCAGAACTTTCCCTCCCGCTCAGCGCTGTTGGTTTTTGTGGCAGTTATAACCGCGGCCAGCAGGGGGCGCTGCAGGGAGCACTCCCAGCCAGCTGGGGGTGCCCCGCTCCAGCTCCATCCCCTCAGGGGCCATGGCGCCTCGGGCGGGAGGGAGTTGAGGAAATCGCTCCTTTTGCAAACTCACAGGCACCAATCGCTCCCGGCACCACCACCGGCAGCAGGCAGAAGCTGCCAAGGCAGCAGGTTGGATCCCAGTGCCCACTGGCAGCGTAGCAGTGTCCCAGGGCCAGGCATATGCCCTGCAGAATACTAGCCACTGCTCTCCATGATCCCAAATGGAAGGAAGGCAGTGCCTGACCCCAGGCAAGTTTCGGGTCCACAGCAGCAGCTCTGGTGGTTTTAAACCACAATTCCTGCAAGTCCTCAGACTTTCTCTCCCTTTTCCTCTTTCAGCCCTGTCACAGCCACTCTGGAAATGTTGAATTGCCCTGGGATGTTGAGGAAAGCTGGTACTCGGTGCTGACTCTGCCTGGGCTCCTCAGGGGGCTCCAGAGCACTTTTGGAGTTCCTGCTCTTCCTGGGCCACTTCTGGTCCTGACACAAAAGCCACAGGGGGAGGAGGAAGAGGAGGAAAGCAAAGCCACAGCCCTGAGGGCTCTGCAGCTGCAGCTGGAGCACAGGGACAGCCCGGGCTGGGAGCAGTGCCTTGGGAGGCTAAAATGGGGCAAAACTGGAGCTGGTTGGGCCAATGCCCCTGTTCTGCTCTGGGAGCTCAGACTCTTAAGGAGGTGTTGTAATTATAGCTGGTGTTACTGAAGTTCAGCTGTGCTCCTAAATCATCCCGGTGCACAAACCGATGGCTTTGCTGCCTCTTCCAGGGATTTTGGGCTACACAAGGTAGTATTTGATACCATTTGGGGGTCAGATGCTGCCAGCTCTGCCCACAAGAACCTTTCTTTACTGCCCAGAAGATTTTTGCTGGTGCTGGGGATGATTCAGTGCCTGTGCCTTGTGGCTGGTGCTTCCTGCTGGCCTTCCAGGAGGGCTGAGCTGGAGCAGTGGCTGAGGTGGGAGCAGCTGGAGGAGAAGCTTTCCCACGGGAACAGCACCTGCCCATGCAGGTGGAGCAGGAGTGCCGAAAATTTTGCAGTGTGGTCAGATGAGGCCCAGAGGGGCTGGGCCATGGTGGGCACCACTTGCCATTCCTGCTTCCCCCAGATTTTGAGACAGAACAGTGACACCCATCGGCTCCCAAACCTCTCAGTGCTCAGGCACAGCCTCACAGGAGGTCCCGGGGATGATTCGGATGTTTCCAGACTCCTTCCCGACAAAGGGCAGCACTCCGGGAGCCGTCAGCAAATCCTGAAGGAGCAGCCTGGGGCTGCTGGAGCCCGAGTGCTGTGGGCAAGGGCGGCGTGAGGGAGCCGGGCCCCGCTCAGCCGGCGCTGTCCCAGGAACGTCTCATCCTGCAGGAGCTCGGCAGCCTCTGCCGATGCCGGCCCCGGGGCTGTCGGGGGGCGTGGCCGGAGGGGCCGGGGGGCAGCGGGTGGGAGGGGCCAGGATGGAGGGACCGGGACCCCACTGGGGAGCCCCGAGAGTGGAGGGAGCGAAACGGTGGAGGGGAGACCCCGGGACAGGGGGGAGCAGAGACGCTGCGGTGGGGTCTGCGGAAAGGAGGGACCGCAATGGTGGTCCCAGAGCACCGGGAAGGGCCCAGCTGCCATCGCGCTGCGAGTGCCGGGACGGTCACGGGGTGTCCGAACCAACTGTGGCAGCGTGTCCGAAGCCACTGTCGCGATGTGTCGGGACCGAGCATTGCCAGGGTAAGGCCCCCACAGCTCCGGGAAGTGGAGGGGTACCCTGGAAGGTGTGCAGCTGGTGTGGGGCAGAGCCCCGTCTATTCCCTGTGCCCTGTGCAGGTGAGGAGGGCAGGGAAGGAGCAGCTTTGGGAACACCTGGAATCCAAACAGGATCACTCCCCACAGCGCCATCATGGCCATAGGGCAGAGCCACTGCTCAATATTTCCCACATTTCCCTCTCTCCTGGCAGCTGAGCCAGAACCCGAACTTTCTTTCCATGAGGTTCCAAAGGGCTGCTGGTTTTGTTCAAGAAGGAGGATCCAGTCAGGTTGTTGAGCAGAGTGTTGTGGCATTTACAGTAGTTATGGGGCTCTCTTAGTCCCTTGGAGATAGGGAGTAAATGATGAATTGCTGCATTTCCAGACTGGCTCCCTCTCAACTGCCTCTGCAGGGGTGGTTTCCAGCCAGCCCTGCTCTGAAAGCCATCAAAGGCCCTCACAGAGCCACTGTTTGAGCTCCCTTTGGGTTTTGTGCTTCTTGCAGGGCTGAGCAAACCACAGCCAGGCCTTTTTCCACCCACAGAATTCTCACCTCTGCAGCAGCTCTTAATCTGCCAGAATCAAAGCCAAGGGGGCAGGGGGACCCTCAGGTGCTGGCTGCCACCTGGGGCTGGCCAGAGCAGGGCTGGGCAATGGCCATCCCTGTGCAGTGGGGCTGGGCCATGGCTGGGCCCCACCCTTGGATGGCCACTGGCTTCAAGGAGCAGGAGTTTGGGAGGCCCTTCCTGCCTGGGGCTCCATTCCCCAGCTGCTCTTGGTGGCTCAGATCCTGCAGGCAACAAGCAAGAATGGAGAAATCTGGAGCCCCTGGAGCTGCGATCCCCCAGGACAGGACTCCCTTGTCCAGCATGTGTCACCCCTGGGACAGGATCCCCCCAGAGCAGAACATCCCCCCCCACCCCCCCATCTGACACAGCACAAACGGACTCTTCCTTCTTCTGCAGGACAGAAAAAGTGAAATTGTTGGGGGGCACAGAGTCAGACACCCCCATCCCCCACAGCCTCCCCAGCCCTCCCTGCAGACCCCTAACCCTTACTTGCCTCACTCTGGGGTTTCCCCAACCCATTCCCTGCTCAGTTGTTTCCCAGAATAATCAAGGAACAAACTGGGGCATTGTGAAACTGAGGTATCAAAAGGAGGAAATGGAAATGAAGTGTGGAAAAAGCCCCTGGGAGCTTGGGCCACACAGACTCAGAGCCCTTCAGAATCTCCCTGGCATCACCCCCAGGCTATCGGAACACTTGAAGGGCTGTGTTGGGCCCTGGGTCACCCCAAAATTTGAGGCACTCAGGGCAGGGGCTCCAAACCATGAACCCACTGAGCCACTGCCCATATCTGGCACCCTCATTCCCCTGGGAACGCAACCATGGGACCCCCATTCCTTCAGTCCCTTTGTCCCGGGGACCCCATCCTAGTACTCACATTCCCCAGGATCTCCATGGCCCAGGACCTCATTCCCAAGAAACCCTCTCCCATTCATTCCATTAACAGACATTCCCCTTCCCCCAGAACCTTGATTCTCCCAGAAACCCTCATGCCCACTGGATCCCTCATTCCCCTGGTACCCTCATACCTAGGACAACCATCCCCTGACCCCAAATCCCTGGAGCCCTCATTGTTCTGGGACTTCCATCCCTTAGTTCCCCCAGCCCTGGGCACCCCCATTCCCATGGCACCTCCATCCCTGGTGACTCCCCCTCCTCAGAACCCCCATTCCCAGGGACCCAATGCCTTGGGCTCCCCATTTCCCTGGAAACCATCCCTGGCTTTCCAAACACCCTGTGCCCCTGACTCCTGCCAGGCCCATGTCCCACCTTCTGCCACTCTGTCTTGTCCCCACCCTGTCCCCTCCCTGCCCACAGCCTGTCCCCAGCTTGTGTCCACCCTGGCACCACCAGGTGCCACCTCCACATGAGGAAGAGACCTGACCTCGCTTCCTTCCCCTTTGGCCATAGGGCCACCACCCAGGGGACAGCCACCCTGGCAGCGAGTGACAGCGAGTGCACATGGCTGGAGACACCGGGATGGCTGGGAAGGTGGCGCTGATCCTGGGGTGAGTGCCCCGGGCACGGGCCTGACACCCTGGGGATTGACCCCAGAGAGGCAGAGACCACTGGGGAGGGGGCACAGGGAGTGGGAGAACATGTCGGTCACTGAGGTGCGATTCTGCTATGAGGACAAGGAGGTGTAGGGGTCCCTCAATGGGACTGTGCTGTCCCTTTCCCCTCTGCAGCTGAACCACAGTGGGCGCTACCGCTGTGGGGGCTGGGTGAGCTCCAACATGTCCTCGTGGGTGCTCCAAGCACCGGTGACAGTGACAGTGCACGGTGAGCACCCCACGGCTGGAACTCCAATCTCCTGACACCCCCAAAGCCACTTCCCAGCAGACTCAGAGTCACAGTCCTTAGCTCTCCTCTCCTTCCCAGAGCTCTTCTCGGTACTGGTGCTGGAGGGCCCCCCAAGTGCACCGTGGGGTCCCTCCTGACTCTCAGTTGCCTCAGCACCCCCAGCCCCCTGCGGCCCCGAGCCCCCCTCCTGCACGTGTTCTACCGGGACAGACAGGTGGTGGGGGGCCTGCAGGGGTCCCTGCAGCTGCTGGTGCCCGCCGTGGGGGTCTCCCACTCGGAGAATTACAGCTGCCAAGTGCGCTCTGAGGGGGGACCGTGTGGAAGAGCAGCGACCTGCTCCATGTCACGGTGCACTGTGAGTGCAGGCATGGGCACAGGGAACTCCCACATCCTCCTCCAGTCCCCTGCCTGGGCATCTCCATGTTCCCCAGACACCTTTCTTCTGTCCCTTCACCTCCCCCCTGTGTCCCCTCATCCCTCCATGGTGTGACCCCTTCCCCAACATGCCCCATCACAACCTTTCCTGACAGTCCCTAACCCGTCACTGGCTGCCAGTCCTAGCCTGTGCCCTCTGCCCTGTCTCTGTCGCCGCAGTGCTTGTGGCCAATGCCACCATCACTCCTGGTCTCCTGTCACACCAGGTGCATGCGGGTGACAATGTGACCCTGCGCTACTTGGTGCAGGTGGGTTCAGCCCCTGTCACCTTCACCTGGCTGCACAACGGGCACGAGGTGGCCCAGGGTCCCCTCCTGGAGCTCAGGGACGTCAATGTGGGACATTCGGGCACCTACCAGTGCGTGGCCACCAACCAGCTGGGACAGGATGGGCACCGCGTGTTCCGGGCACTCAGCCCAGAGTTGGCCCTGGTGGTGACACCTGGCTCACCCTGGGTCACAGGTGGGGTCCCACAGGGTTGCTGGGGTTTCAGGACACCTACAGTTCAGGGTGACCCCAATGTGTCCCCTCTGCTCCCAACAGTGGCTGTGAATGTCGGCAGGACCCTCCTGTTTCTGCTCCTGCTCCTGGCTGTCATCAGGGGCTCTCACTGGTGGCACTTCTGGGGTGGGTGACAGTGGAGGTGATAAGAGGATCCTGGAGAGAGGGGAAGCCCCCAGAGTTCGGACAGATATCAGCAGCACCCAGGGCCCCTGAGCTGGGGGACATTGAGCCTGCAGTGACCTCAGCTGGGCGTTCTGGGGGATTTGGGGGGAATTTTGAGAGTCTTGGTTGGGCCCCAAGGCCTTCCCTGGGTGGACTTTGAGGAACATTGGGGTGACACTGGGAGTTCCTGGAGGATCTGGGGAGCTCCTGCATGGATGTGCAAGGATGTTTGGGGATCTTTCTGGCGTCTTGGAGGAGTTTGGGGGTACCCCTCACTGCTTGGGGTTCTGGGGACCCAGAGAGTTCGAGGCATCAGGGGGACTGGGTGCACTTCAGTGATGCAGAAGTTCTGGGAGCTTCAGGTGTGCTCAGAGTGTCCGGGGGAGTCAGGGATCCACTGGGATTCAGGGCTGCAGTGGGGATTTGGGTGTCCTGTGTGTGGTTGGAGCTGCCAAGGTCCCAGGAAGGTTCAGGGGTCCCGGTTTCCACTTGGTCACCCCCTCCCCTTTCCTTGCAGCTGCCAGGAAGCTCCAGGACAGGTGAGTGGGGAGCTTGGGCTGGGACTCTTCTCTCCCCCTCCCCAGACGCCATCCAGACACCCCCATCCCCTCAAGAACCCCCCGGAGCAGGGGGCTGTGCTCAACACCCACATCAGGGGCAGCTAGTGGGCAGAGGGTGAATACAGGGGGAGACAGTGGGACACGTCACACACGAGTGTCACCCTCAAGCAGGTCCCCACAACCGATGTCACTCTCAGGGCCCCCATGGATGTCCCCAAGCCCTGCCCCACCTCAGGATCCACAAGTGACCAACACGGGTCAACAGTGGAGCTGTTGGAACCCTATGAGGGACAGTGGGATCCTTGTGACTATGATGATGTGCTGTGACACTGGGTGGCACTGGGGGGCATTGATTCCCCTCAGGGGTCTGTTCTTCATCTTCACAGCACCCCACAGGGCTCCTCATTCCCCCTCCCAGTGATGGGAGAGCACACGACGTTTTTCCATTCTATGGTACCCAAAATTCAGTTTTTTGGTCAAACTGTGTGAGAAACAAGGCTCACTCTTTAAATTTTGTAAATGTTTAATAAGGAATAAAAGGTACAGTAAACAGAGTGCTGGGTGCTTGGCAACTGCCGGAGGCACACTTTTAACTACAGCAATTCTCCTTACATAACTTTTCACTGTAATGGTTAAATACATACTCAGGAGGGTTAAACATACACAAACATTCTTTCCAGTTTACATGTTCTGGGAATTCTTTTGCTTGGTTTAACTCTTGATTCATTTTCATAAACTACATGCTATACTGCAAAGTAAATTTATCTATTTTTTTGTCCTCACAAAGGCCCCTGTTCTGTGGTTTGACAGTTCTTGAGAAAAGAAGGGTCAGTGGTAAATTCCTCTTTGCATTCTTCCTTTTGATGTTTTTTCACTTGCTACTTTTCAATGTGTTCTTCTCATACAGATGAGATACTCCACCAGTACATTAAATCAACAATATCTATTTCACAAATTATCTCAGTTATTCTCACCGTTGTCACTTAGTTACACAAATAAAGGCATTAGCTACTTCTGCAACAGGTAATGCTGTAATATGCAGCACATTGTCTCTATCTTGATATTTTGGGAGAGCTTAAATTATAATGTAGTTATCACACTAAAATATATATTCAACACAGGGATTAGGGTAAAAAGGCTGACAATTTGTAGTGTATCAAAAGCAGTTAAAAAGTGATTACAACCTGTATTATATAAAAATAATTTGGAAAAACCAATATAGTAGTGAAAGCCAATGACTACAAAATTGTTTGTAACAGGGGGAAGGTGTATGGAAGGGTTTATTTGACTTCTCCTTATCTTGCTCTGATTTTGTCAGCAATAAAATCAATTCATATCTCTAATTCTGAGGCAGTTTTACCAGTGACAGGATTTGATGAGTGATCTCTCCTGGTCCTTGTCTCAACCCAGGAACCCTTTGCTCAATTTTCTCTCCCCATCCAGGTGTGGAGGGCAGTGAGAGAGCGGCTGTGGTGGGTGCGGGGCATCCGGCCACTGTCCATCCACAGCAAGGCAGGGAGGAGGAGGAGGGTCCAGGTCAGGTTGTTGAGTAGATTGTTGTGGGATTTGCAGTAGTGCTGGGGTTCTCTCAGACCCCTTGGGACGGGGACAAAATGATCAATTGATACATTTCCGGACTGATTTCCTCACAGCTGCCCCTGCAGAGGGGTGTTTCCAGCCAGCCCTGCTCTGAAAACCATCAAAGGCCTTCACAGAGCCACTGCTTGGGCTCCCTTTGTGGTTTGTGCTTCTTGCAGGGCTGAGCAAACCACAGGCAGGCCTTTTTCCACCCACAGAATTCTCACCTCTGCAGCAGCTCTAAAGCTGCCAGAATCAAAGCCAAGGGGGCAGGGGAGACCCTCAGGTCCTGGCTTCCACCTGGGGCTGGGCAGAGCAGGGCTGTGCAATGGCCATCCCTGTGCAGTGGGGCTGGGCCATGGCTGGGCCCCACGCTTGCCTTGACAGGGGTCCCCAGGATGTGCCACCCCTGGGACAGGCACCCGGCCAGGAATGTGCAAGGACATTTCTGGAACCGCCATCCCCTGGGACAGGATCCCCCATGCCAGGATGTGTCACCCCCCGGGACAGGATCCCCCCAGGACAGGACCCCCCTGGATGTGCCACCCCAGGAACAGAGACTGCCCCCCTTTCCCATCTGATTCTCAGCACAAATGGCCTCTTCCTTCTTTTCAATGAAAAAGAAAGTGAAAACGTTGTGGAGGCACAGCCCAACACCTCCATCCCCCACAGCCTCCCCACCCTTCCCTGCAACTACTGCTTCCCATTCCTCCTTCCCTCAGTCCCCCCACCTTGGTCCCTGCTCAGGTGCTCCATGAGATTGCTGAGCTAAGAACTAGGGGTGAGGGGACCTGGCACAAAAGTGAGCAAAATAAAGAAAAAAAGCAATAAAGACACTAAAGTCAAGGGCAGGGGAGGGCACAGAGTCAGAGCTACCCAGGACCACCATGTGAAGCCTGCACAGCACATGAGCTTCCCAGGGGGGCTTGGCTGGCTCTGGGTCATCCCACAATCTGATGCACCCAGGGAAGAAGGTGAGACCCTGTGGCCATTCAGCAACTGCCCATCTCTGGCACCCCCATTCCCCTGGGAACCCAAGCATGGGATCCCCATGCCTTATGTCCCCTCATCCCTGGGACTCCCATCCCAGTACTGCCATTCTCCAGGATCTCCATGGCCCAGGACCCCATTCCCAAGGAACCCTCTCCTGTTAATTCTATCCCCTGAAATCCCCCTTCCACCAGGACCTTGGTTCTCTCAGGAAACCCATTCCCATGGGAACAACCATTCCCCTAGCATCCCTATCCCATGACCCCAAATCCCTGGAGCCCATGTTCCCCTGGGACTCCCATGATTGAGTCCCCTCAGCCCTGGGCACCCCCAGACCCATGACTCCCCCTCCTTAGGAACCCCATTCCCCTGGACACTCAGCCCTGGCACCCAAAACCAACCTAGCCCCCCACTCCTGTGAACCACATGTCCCACTGTGTCCCACCCACACTCATCCCCTTCCTGTGCCCAGCTTGTGGCCACCCTGCCCCCACCAAGGGCCACC
Organism: Zonotrichia albicollis; assembly: GCF_047830755.1. NCBI lineage: Eukaryota > Metazoa > Chordata > Aves > Passeriformes > Passerellidae > Zonotrichia > Zonotrichia albicollis. Next base: position 578,964 of record NC_133827.1, on the reverse strand, counting down.
TACATGTGGGGACGGATGTGACCTCGCTTCCTTCCCCTTCATCCGAAGAGCCGCCAGCCAGGGGAGCGGTGGCCACAGCAGTGAGTGACAGCCAGTGCACATGGCTGGGGACACCGGGATGGCCGGGAAGGTGGCGTTGCTCCTGTGGGGTGAGTGCCCTGGGCCTGGGCCTGACACCCCGGGGATGGGGAGGGGAGAGGGCACAGGGGGTCCTCAGAGGTCCCCAAGGGCAGCAGTTCCAGTCCATGTTACCCACAGTGGACCTTGCTGGGACTGGAGATGTAGGGTGGCTTTGGGGACAGGAAGAGGGGGCAGGAATTTAGGGATGAGGATGTGGGTACAGGGATGTGGGGATTGGCACCTTTGGGATCAGGGAGTTCTGGGGATATGGACAATTGAACTGGGATGCAGGGACAGAAGTGGACAAGAAGCATGACGATGTGGCCATGGGGATGGGATCATGAGCAGATGGAGATGACCTGGGCTTGCATGGGTTGTGTCCCTGGTGTCATAGTGCCCGGGGTATCCACAGTGTCCTCATTTTCTGCCTCAGCCAAGGCTGGCCTTGGTGTCCCTGTTCCTGAGGCATCTGTGCCACATGGATGTGGTGCACAGGTGGCTGTGACACAGACATGCCCCCCTGCCTCTCCAAATCTTTTGGGGACCACCCAGACACACTTTCCCACAAGAATTGCTGTCCCCATGGGGACAATTTAGGGACAGCCTCCATACCCTGTGCCCCCATGCTCCTGTCCCCATGGTGCTACCCCCACCCAGATCTGTCCCTTCTCCCTTCCAGCCCAGACCCTCGGCCTCGCTGGTGAGTCCTCGGGGGATGCCATGGCCCTACCCTGCTGTCCCCAGCCCCACGCTGGCCCTGGCAGGCTGGTGTCCCCTGTCACCCACAGGTTCCCAGGCCACCCAGCTCCTGGTGGAGCCCCCCTGGAGGCCGGCAGTGCTGTGGGACCGGGTGACACTGACCTGCCAGGGCTTGGGGACTGCCGGTGCCACCACCTGGTACAAGGGCAGGCAGCGCTGGAGGCAGCAGGGACCACATCACATCGCTGTTACCGAGAGTGGCACCTATACGTGTTACAGACCTGGCACCGGGCACAGCCCCCCTGTGACAGTGCTAGATGGTGAGGAGTTATCTTAAATGATCAGGGTGGCCCCTGACAGGTCTGGGTGGGATCCACTTTGTGGGTGGCCTCACACCCCTTGTGTGGGAGAGCCTGTCTACAGGACACCTGGACATCCCAGTGCACCCCAGTGCACCCAGATGTCCCCAGTGCCATGGGCACCCACCATGGACCTGTCTTGGGCCCCTCAGTTAGAGGGGACCCCTCTGTCGCACAGACAATCTGGTGCTGCAGGTGCCAGCACGGGCACTGCTGGAAGGGGACACGGTGACACTGCGTTGCCGGGGATGGTGGAACAACACGGTCACCATGGTGCGATTCTACCAGGATGAGAAGGATCTGACGGGGCCTGTCAATGGGACCGAGCTGTCCCTGTCCCCCCTGCAGCTGAACCATAGCGGCCGCTACAGCTGCGGGGGCTTGGTGAGGTCCTTTATCTCACGGTCAGCAGCAGTGACATTGACCGTGCACGGTGAGCACCCCATGGCGTGAACTCCAATCTCCTGATATCCCCAAAGCCCCTTCCTAGTGGACTCAGAATTACAGTCCTCACCTGCCCTCTCCTTCCCAGAGCTCTTCTTGGTACCGGTACTTGAATGTCCCCCTGAGCCCATTGACGGGTCCCCCCTGACTCTCAGCTGCCTCAGCACCCCCAGCCCCCTGCGGCCCCGAGTCCCCCTCCTGCACGTGTTTTGCTGGGACTGGCGGGAGGGGGGGGAAAGCAGGGGTCCCTGCAGCTGCTGGTGCCCACAATGGGGGTCTCCCATTTGGGAAATTATGACTGTGAGGTGCATTCCAAGGGGGGTCTGTGAGGAAGAGCTGCACCCAGCTCCCTGTCATGGTGCGCAGTGAGTGCGGTGACGGGCATGGGGAGTCCACACGGCCCTCTCAGGTCCCCTGGTAGGGCACCTCCACATCTCCCAGACAGTTTTCCCGGGCCCTTCCATCCCTCCCCTTGTCTCCTCACCCCTCCATGTTGTGACCCCATTCCCAACATCCCCCATCACACCCTTCTCCCTGTCCCTATCCCCCCACACCATCTGCCAGCCCCTCCCTGTGGCCTCAGCCCTGTCTGTGTCCCCACAGTGCCCGTGGCCAATGCCACCATCACCCCTGGTCCTCTGTCACACCAGGTGTGTGCAGGTGACAACGTGACCCTGAGCTGCTCGGTGCAGGTGGGCTCAGCCCCTGTCACTTTCACCTGGCTGCACAACGGGAAGGAGTTGGCCCAGGGTCCCCTCCTGGAGCTATGGGACATCGATGTGGGACATTCAGGCACCTCCCAGTGCGTGGCCACCAACCAGCTGGGACGGGACGGGCACCGCGTGTTCCGGGCACTCAGCCCTGAGCTGGCCCTGGTGGTGACACCTTGCTCACCCTGGGTCACAGGTGAGATCACACCTGGTCACTAGGGAGTGTAGGACCCCTGGGGTGATGTGTGACCTCATTTTGTCCCATTCTGTGTCTTGCAGTGACCACAGGGGTCGGTGGAGCCCTTTTGTTCCTGCTCCTGCTTGTGGGTGTCATTGTGGCCTGGCACCAGTGGCACCGTGTGGGTGTGTGACAATGGGGGCACAGGGATCATGGAGAGACATTGGAAGGCCCCCAGAGAAGGGGGCCCTAGGGCAGCACCCACAGCCCCTGACCAGGGAGGGGCTCAGCCCCCAGTGACCATGGCTCAGAGCCCTGGGGGCATCTGGAGGGTCCTGCAGGGATGTTGGGGGTCCTATCAGGGGTACCCCTCCCTGACAGGCTTGGGGCTCTGGGGGCTCAGGGTGTTGGTGCAATTGGTTGGGTCAGGGATACTGGGGGGGCATCAGGTATACTGGGGGGGCTTGGGGAGAATTGTGTATCTGGTGGTGGTTCAGCATTGCCAAGGGTGGATGGGGGCCCCTGGATCTCCCAAGTCACCTCTCCAGTTTTCTTTGCAGATGCCAGGAAGCACCAGGAAAGGTGAGTGCAGCCTCCAGCCATGATACACCTTTTATCCAAACCCCCAGCACCTCCGATCTCCTTCCACACACCCCCTTGTTCCCACAGGGCCCCCCCAGACCCCCTGGCACTCCCAGTGGAGGATCCTCAGGCAACGTACATGGAGCTGCAAAGGCAACCGTGGGAATCCAGTGATATCTATGACAATCTACACCAAAAGTTGTGATGCTCTGGGAAGCGGGAAGCACTGGGTGACACTGGGGGTGCTCCCTCCATGCCTCCTGTGGTTGCCCATCCTTCCAAGGGAGGTGGTCATGGGTCAGGGGAAGGCTACACAGGGCACCCTGTGCTCCACATTTCCTCTCCCAGTACCCCCAAGGGCTCCCCCATCCCTTTGCTGGTACCTTCAGGGGCTCCCCAGCCCTGTCCAAATGCCCAAGTACCCTCAGGGACTGCCCCATTCTCTCCCCACAGTGCTTGCAGTACACCCAGGGCTCCCCCATTCCCCTCCCACTACCCCGTCCCATCCCACTGTAAAAGGGGGAGTCAGGGAGGATTCTTGCTGAAAGGTTTCTCGGATGGTAATGAAGCACAAACACAGCAATATTATATCCGAGAACTGTTTATTGATAAAGGAGGATAAGCGTTCGTACTGAAGGAGGAGGGAAGGGAATAGAAAGGGAAAAGGATAGAGAGAGAAACTGAAGACAGGGACAGCATTATCGCGAGATGCCCGGGCGCTCTGTGGGCATCAGCTGGGCAGATGGAGTGTGTGTGCTGCAAGCCAGGGCGAGCCCACATGGCTTTTGTGAGTGGCTGGGCGTGATTTCCAAGGATGGCACCTGCGTGTGTCTGGCATGGGCGAGCGATGGCTGCAGGCTGGCTGCTGCGGGCTGACTGTGGGCTGGGGCTGCAGCACTGGGGGCTCTGGGCTGGCTGCAGGGGCTGGGGCTGCGGGGGCAGGTGCAGCAGGCTTGGTGCTGTGGGCAGCATGGGAAATGCGGCAGAGGCAGCGGGTGGGTGCAGGCAGCATCCATTCCATCGGGGAAAGCAATGAAGGAATGTCCAGGATGAGCAGGAATGAGCTGCCTCGGGGAAGCAGCCAAGCAGGGAAGAACGGGTGCGGACAGGGAAGAAGAACCACCGGGAGGAAAAGGCAAGGGAGGGGAGTATCTGTGATATTTTTGCCCGACGTCCAGGAGGAATGATGCATCTGACCCCATCTTGTCAGAAGGCTTATTAAGTACTTTATTTTGCTATATTATTCTATATTATATTCCATTACATCTAAACTGAATCTGCCAAGCACTCAACTGCACTCCACTGACCACAATCTCATGATAGTCAGCTTACTGTCCCCCCTCCCCCACACACACACCTGGATTCAATGGGTCAGTGAATCAAAACACTCACAACAGAATTCCAATTACCAGTTCCCTTCAGGTAAACAGTCTCCCATAATGCATTCAGTTTCTGAAAAACACAGGAGCAGAAAATGAGATGAGAACTGTTTGGATTGTTTTTTGCTTCTCCCACTGCTTCTCCCAGGTTCAGAGAATGTGAATCCCACAGGGAAGGATGGCCAAACTGACCCTCTGAGCAAGACCCTGATCCTCCAAGAAACCCAAAGCAAAATGCTCCTGTAGTGTCGCAGTTTGTGCTTTTCTTTGCAAAGGCTCCTCCCACAGCCCGATTTCCCGGGCATTTTTTCCCAGACATTTTCCCCAAGCATCTGTCCCACCAGCCAGTGGGGGTCACTCACAGCCCAATCACTGAAGCTTTCTCTCCCCTCATTGTGTGATGCGAGAAGCCTCGCTGGGGACAGGTTTCCCAACACATGTACAACGCACAGAGTAATTTTTCACCTCATGTGTAGCATATGTTAAGGCATAAATCCAAATCAAATTTGTTCCTCTTAACCCTCATGTGCTTAGTGGCTCTGCAATCCCCCTCAGATTGCACCCACTGAGGTGGCTTACTGGTGCCCATCCCAGTTCCAAGGTGGCACAGGACCTCGTTCCCTGCTCCTGGGACAAAAATGCAGCTCCTTGTTTAACCTGGCAGAAATGGTGTTTCTTTGTTCAGCTCGATCAAGGAAGCTGAAAAAGGTGGGAACCTCCCTTGCAATGGAAAATACAACCCCAATCTCTCTGAAATATTATTACTTTGAAATTACAGAGCTTTAAGGCAAAGATGTGGGAACAGGAATAAAAATTCTTTACTAATATGTATTGTGAGAAACAAGTAAATGGAAGTTGACTTTCGCTGGATATTATATGGATTGATATTACATTATTGACTATATTGTTGATTAAATATTGTGATACTGTTACTGCTGTGACAGTGATGTGAATTATGGAGTGGCTGATGTTGTTGGGGTGACCCTCCAAGGGTGGGGCCCAGCCATGCCCCAGCCCCAGTGCACAGGGATGGCCATTGCCCAGCCCTGCTCTGCCCAGCCCCAGGGGGCAGCCAGCACCTGAGGGTCCCCCCTGCCCCCTTGGCTTTGATTCTGGCAGATTTAGAGCTGCTGCAGAGGTGAGAATTCTGTGGGTGGAAAAAGGCCTGCCTGTGGTTTGCTCAGCCCTGCAAGAAGCACAAAGCCCAAAGGGAGCCCAAGCAGTGTCTCTGTGAGGGCCTTTGATGGTTTTCAGAGCAGGGCTGGCTGGAAACCCCCCCACTGCAGGGCTGGCTGTGGGTGACCCAGTCCAGAAATACAGCAATTGATCATCTGTTCCTCTTTGTAAGGGACTTAGAGAGCTCCAGCACCACTGCACGTCCCACAACAATCTGCTCAACAAGCTCACCTGGACTCTCCTTCTTGAACAAAACCTGCAGCCTTATGGAACCTCATGGAAGGAATGTTTGGGCTCAGGCTGTGGCCATCAAAAAAGAGGGAAGTGTTTGGAAATATTGCACCAGGGCTCTGGCCCCGGCCGTGGCGGAGGTCTGGGGAGTGACCCTGTGTGGATTCCAGGTGTCTCCAAAAATGCTCCATCCCTGCCCTCGTAACCTGAGGGAAAGGCTGAGGGTTTGCAGGATTTGTGGTTTGAAGCCACCACAGGGGTTTTTTGTGTACCCTGAGACCTGCTTGTGGTCAGGTGCTGCCATCCTTCCATTCGGGATCATGGAGAGCAGTCACAGGTGTGGCACAGGGCGTGTGCCGGGCCCTGGCACACTGCTACTCTGCCAGTGGGCACTGGGATCCAACCTGCTGCCTTGGCGGTTTCTGCCCGCTGCCGGTGGTAGTGCCAGGAGCGATTGGTGCCCGTGAGTTTGCAAAAGGAGCGATTTCCCCTCCTTCCTCCCGTCCGAGGCCGCCATGGCCCCTGAGGGGATGGAGCTGTACCGGGGCGCCCCCTGCTGGCCGAGAGTGCACCCTGCATCGCCCCCTGCTGGCTGCGGTTAGAACTGCCACAAAAACCAACAGCGCTGAGTGAGAGGGAAATATTGTGTTGTTTGTTCTGTTCTGGTTTACAAATTCCCCAGTAAAGAGATGTTATTCCTTTCCTTACAGTTTTGCCTTTAGGCCCCATCATTTTTGAAATTAAGAAACATTTTTGACATGTCTTTTCTTTACATTCCACGACAGTTCCCACTTTCCTTGGTAGATATTTCTCATTTAAATGAGTTGCCAACTCCTGGGTTCCAGCGCGGATGGGACAGACACTCCCAGAGGAGACAGGGTCAGGCACTTGGCCAGCTCATGCTCTGTCTTTTAAGCCAGCTGGGACACCAAGAGCCCTCTCCCCAGGTGGCACTTCTGGTCACATGGCCACTCAGGAGCTGGCTTTGGCAGAGCGTCACACTGTCCCCAGTGTGCCATGGCTGACAGACTGATGGACAGACTGGGCCCTGTCTCTTCAAAAGCAAGGCGTGAGCCACTCCTGTCATACACAGGTGTTCCACGATGTCTCCAGACATCAAACTTTTCCTGTCTCTGACACCCCACCCTGTGCCATGGCCTGATCCCGACATCCCTGGAAAAGAGAGATGCTCTAGAACCCCCAGAGGGTCTTTATGACATCCTTGTGTTGGGAACACAGCAGAGGAGGGGTTTGGGACAGGGAACAAAAGAATCCAGAGCATCCTGAAGGCCACTTTGGCTATCAGAGAAAGGAAAATCTAGGACCCTGCCAGGTTCCTTTGGTGAAGGAAATATGCTGGAGGAAATGTCTGGGATTTGTTCTTTGTTCTTGCTTTTGCAGGAAATAATTCCTTTTGTGACCCATTGGACACTGGACCTTGTTGCTGTTACAGTTGGTTTTATTCTGTCTGGTTGCTGTTTCAGGAAATTGTTCTTCTCTCAGCCCTTTGGCATCTTTGTGCCTCCACCGGGAGGGAGAGGGGCAGTTTTTAGTGGCAACACACACACGAGTGGGTGCCCATGGGTGGGGACCCCCAGTGCCCCCCTGTTCCCCCAGTGTCACAGCACATCCTCGTAGATGTCACTGTGTTCCTGTGGTCGCCCCTGGGGTCCCTGCAGCTCCATGTAGGTCACCTGGGGATCCTGGAGGGTGGTGGCATCGGGGGACACAGTGAGAGACACGGGCTGTGGGATCTGGGTGGGGTGACACTCGTGGGTGACGTGTCCCTCTGAATGTGTCCCACCCATACTCACCCCCTGCCCTCTTGGTGACCACGATGTGGGTGTACAGCACCTCCCCCTCCTCTGGGGGGCCAGGGGATCCGGGAGGGGGCCTGAGGGAATAAAAGGGATGTGGGAGAGGGGATGGGAGGGCTTGGGGGTTGGCGTAAAATGAGAGGGTGTGGTTTGAGACCCCACTCACCTTTCCTGGTTCTTCCTGGCAGCTGCAAAGGTAAGAGGGGAGGGGTGACTGTGGGGTCCCAGGGCCCTGACCCCTCTCAGGATTCCTGAACACCGATAGGACTCTCAATTTCTCATAGGACCCCTAAGCATTCCTGAATCACCTCAGAATTCATTAGCTTTCCCAGTGGCCCCAGACAAATCACTCTCAAGAACCCAAAGCCAAGCAGGGACAGAGACCCTCCCAACACTCACAGGGCCACTGAAAGAACCCCTTAACATCCCTGCAGGACCCCACAGCTACTCCCCAAACTCTGCAGGACTCCCAGCCAAAGTCATAATTGAGCGCCTTTGGGTTGTTCCCTATGGTTCCCCAATTCTCTGAACCTCTACAGCTCCCTGGGACCCCCCATCCCCCATTGTCACCCACCCACACGGTGCCACCAGGGTCAGGCCACAATGACACCCATGAGCAGGAGTAAAAGGGCCCCACCGACCCCTGTGGCCACTGCAAGAAACAGAGGGGGACACATCAGGATCACCCATCACCCCAAGGGTCCTGCACTCTCTGGTGACCCCACCTGTGAGCCCACCTGTGACTCAGGGTGAGCAAGGTGTCATCTCCAGGACCAGCTCAGGGCTGAGTGCCCGGAACACACGGTGCCCGTCCTGTCCCAGCTGGTTGGTGGCCACGTATTGTTAGATGCCCGAATGTCCCACATCGATGTCCCTGAGCTCCAGGAGGGGACCCCGGGCCACCTCCTGCCCATTGTGCAGCCAGGTGAAGGTGACAGGGGCTGAGCCCACCTGCTCTTAGAAGCTCAGGGTCACGTTGTCACCTGCACGCACCTGATGTGACAGGGGACTGGGGGTGATGGTGGCATTGGCCATGGGCACTGTGGGGACAGAGACAGGGCTGGCACCTGGTGAGGTGAGATGGGGATGCTTTGGCTGAGGTCACCCCCATCCCGAGGGTCTCGCTCACCCAGGACGGTGACATTCAGGCAGTCATCCTGGGCCACTCTGTCCCCATCACTGACCCGGCACTGGTACTGGCTGCTGTCATTGTCCCCAACGTGGTGCAGCTCCAGGTCGGGGCCGGTGCCTGGCAGTGCCCCTACGCTGTCCTGGTAGCAGGAGAAGGGCAGGGGACCTGTCCCCACAGCCACTGTGCAGTTCAGCACCAGTCGGTCCCTGAGTGCCACCTGTCCCCGGGGGGGCTGCACTGACAGGGACACCCCTGCGGGTGGGACCCCTGCAGAGGAGGGGGACACCAGGCGACAGTCAGGGACACAGGGGGTTCAGGGAGGGGCAGGAGGACCCAGTGAGGGACAGGGGTGGCAGAGATTGGGGTGCTGGGTCTTAGAAAAGAACCCCGAGGGATGATGGGGGCTTTAAGGGAGGGAACACCTGGAGAGGGAGGTGGGAAACACCAGGAAGGGTATGGGGACCCAGGGAGGGGATGGTGTGACCTGGGGAATGTGCAAAGACCTCAGAGAGGGGTGAAGGGACCCAGACAGGGGTGAAGAGACCCAATATGAGATGGAGGGAAACATGAGCCAGGAATGGGAGGACCTTGGGAGGGACCTGGGGCAGTGATGGCAAGACACAGAAAATGCACCAGGGGATGATGGGGGTACCCATGTAGGGGCTGGGGGACCCGGTGAGGGACCCGAAAAAGGATGGTGGGAGCCAGGGAAGGATATGGGAAAGGTTGGATACCCCAGAGGAGGTGTCAGGGTGGGCTGGGGGATGCCAAGCAGTGTGGGGGGACCCAAGGCATCTGTGGGGGCTCCCCGTGCCCATCCCCGCACTCACTGTGCACCGTGACAAGGAGTGGGGTACTGCTTTTCCACATGGACTCCTCCTTGGAGTGCACGTGGCAGCTGTAATTCCTCGAGTGGGAGGAATTACACCAGCAGTGGTGGCGACCCCTGCGGGCCCCCAACCACCTGCCTGTCCCGGTAGAACACGTGCAGGAGGGGGCCTTGGGGCCGCAGGGGGCTGGGGGAGCTGCAGCAGCTGAGATTCAGGGAGGAACCCTCAGTGAGCTCGGGGGACCCTCCAGCCTCCAGCACCGGCACTGAGAAGAGCTCTGGCAAGGACAGGGGAGGTGAGGAATGGGACTCTGAGTGCACTGGGAAGTGGCTTTGGGGTTGTCAAGACATTGGGGTTCCAGCCGTGTGGGTGCTCACCATGCATTGTCACTGCTGCTGACCAAGACTGCCAGGACCCCACCAAGCCCGCACATCGGTAGTGGCCACTGTGGTGCAGCTGCAGTGGGGACAGGAACAGCTTGGTCCTCCTGAGGGACCCCCTGAATTCCTCCTCCTCCTGGTAAAACCCTAGTGAGATGGATATCCTGCCAGCACCGGCAGCGCAGTGTCAAGGTGTCCCCCTCCAGCAGTGCCTGTGCTGGCTCTTGGAGCACCAGTGGGTCTGTGGGACAGGAAGGTCACATCTCACTGATGAGACTGGTCTGAGGTGGGTGTCCATAACACCGGGGAAATGTGGGTGCACTGGGGTGCTGTGGGTGCACTGGGATGTCCCTGTGTGCAGGGCACAGGCTCTTGCCACGTGAGGGGTGTGAGGCCACCTGCGGGGTGGAGCCCACCCTGACCTCTCAGGGGCCACCCTCATAATTTAAGATCCCCCCTCACCATCTATGAATGCGCCCGGTTCCGTGTCTGACACATGTGTAGGTGTCACTCTCTGTGACAGTGAAGTGGTCAGGTCACTCCTGCCACCAACAAAGCCTGGCCTTGTACCAGGTGGTGGCACCAGTGGCCCCCGAGTTCTGGCACGTCAGTGTCACCCGGTCCCACAGCACTGCCAGGAGCTGGGTGGTGTGGGAACCTGTGGGTGACAGCGGACACCAGCCTGCCAGAGCCAGCATGGGGCTGGGGACAGTGGGGTGGGGCCGTGGCATCCCCCGAGGACTCACCAGCGAGACCGAGGGTCTGGATTGGAAAATAAAAGGAACAGGGCTCCGTGGGGGTAAGGCACTGCAGGGACGGCGGCACCAGGGTAAGCGGGGTGTGGTGGCTGTCCCCAGACTGTGGGGACAGCAGTTCTAGTGGGAAAGAGAGTGTGGATGGTCCCGAAAAGATTTGGTGAGGCAGGGGGACATGTCTGTGTCACAGTCACCCATGCACCACATCCCTGTTGCACAGTCACTTTGGGAACAGGGACACCGAGGCCTCCCTGGGCTGAGGCAGAACATGGGGACACTGTGACATCCCAGGCGCGAGGACACCATGGACACAGCCCATGCTTGCCCAGGTCACCCCCACCAGCTCATGATCCCATCCCCATTGCTACATCCTCACCATTCTTGTCCCCTTCTGTCCCTGCATCCCAGTTCCCTTCCCCAATCCCCAGAGCTCCCTGAGCCCAAAGGTGCCAGTCTCCACATTCCTGTCCCCACATCCCCATCCTCAAATTCCTGCCCCTGTTCCAGTGTCCAAAGCCACCCTACATCCACTGTCCCACTAAGGTCTACTGTGGGTAACATGGACTGGCATTGCTGGCTTTGGGGACCTCAGTGGACCCCGTAGCCCCACTGGGCCCCCTCTCTTCCCCACCCCTGGGGTGTCAGGCCCGTGCCCAGGGCACTCACCCCACAAGAGCAGCGCCACCTTCCCGGCCATCCTGGTGTCCCCAGCCATGTGCACTGGCTGTCACTCGCTGCTGCTCCCCTGGCTGGCGGCTCTTCAGATGAAGGGGAAGGAAGCGAGGTCACGTCTGTCCCCACGTGTAGGTGGCCCTTGGTGGGGGCAGGGTGGTCACAAGCTGGGCACAGGCTGGGGACATGGTGGGGATGGTGTTGCCAGGAGTAGGGGGCTCAGGGGATGTGGGGAACCAAGGATAAGTGTCCAGGAGATTGGGGGTCAAGGGGAATTGGGGTCTCCATGCCTGGGGGGATTCAGGGATGGAGGTGCTGTGGGAAAATGGTTCCCAGGGATTTGGGGTAATGGAATGTGGGTCCCAAGGTTGGGAGTGCAGGGGAAAAAAGGGGACCCTTGGGAATAGGGTTTCTGAGGCAAGAAGCAGCCCATGGGATGGGATCAATGCAATGGTGGTGGCGGGCAATGGCAGTCCTGGGATGGGGGTCCCCAAAGAGGAGAGACCAAGGCAATGGGGGACCCATGGTTGGGTTCCCATGGGAATGGGGGTGCCAGGGAGGGGCAGTGGCTGTGTGGGCATGGGGGTCACAACTCCTTTCCAGGGCGCCTCAGATTTTGGGGTGACTCAGAGCCCAGCAAAGCCCTATCCCTGAAGCACTCCAGGGCTGTCCTGGGAGACTCTGTGTCCCTGCCCCACACACCCCTGGGTCAGGTCCCCCCATTTCCTGCCTCAGCAATCCCAGGCAACACTTGAAGACCAGTTGGTTCAGACCAAAGCCATAGAATAGAACCAAAAATCTTTCCCACACCATTATTTTCCCAATATGTAAAAACTCAGTGAAAATACAACTGTCAAGGTATAAAGGCTCTGCTTTATAGAATCAATTGCTTTCCCAATAAGTCACTCACAAACAAACCACAAACAAATCACAATGAAATGAGAGTTTTCAGTTCTCTTTAGGAGTCCATTGGTACATCCCACAGCAGCGTTTGCTTGTGGATAACACAGAGTGGGGAATCTCCCTGAATGTCCAACAGCTCCATGGGATGGTTCCCTGCCTGCTGGGTAGCAACCCAGGCCTGAAGGAAGCCTTTTCTTGGGCCATCTTTAGGAACTCTCCCCATTTTGCTCATTCCCATGCTGAAACTTGATTGACTTCCTTTGTAGGAAGGGGAAAAGCTCTGTCAATCCTTGGGACAGTGCACAGGAATCTGTGGAAATGCCCCTGTGTGCCTCAGGGTCCAAATGATCAATTGCTGCATTTCTGGACTGGTTCGTTTGCAGGTGCCCCTGCAAGGGTTTTTCCAGCCAGCCCTGCTCTGAAAACCATCAAAGGCCCTCACAGAGACACTGCTTAGGCTCTCTTTGGGGTTTTGTGCTTCTTGCAGGGCTAAGCAAACCACAGCTCAGCTCATCCTGTGGGGGGGCCTTTTTCCACCCACAGAATTGTCACTTCTGCAGCAGCTCTAAAGCTGCCAGAATCAAAGCCAAGGGGGCAGGGGGGACTCTCAGGTGCTGGCTGCCCCCTGGGGCTCGGCAGAGCAGGGCTGGGCAATGGCCATCCCTGTGCAGTGGCGCTGGGCCATGGCTGGGCCCCACCCTTGCATTGACAGGGGTCCCCAGGATGTGTCACCCTGGGATGGGCACACAGCCAGAAATGTGCAGCGACATTTCTGGAACTGCCACCCCCTGGGACAGGAACCCCCATGCCGGGATGTGTCACCCCTGGGACCGGATCCCCCAGCTGAACTCCAGAGGAGAGACCTTGGAGGAGAGAACCCCCTGTATGTGCCCCCTAGAAACAGAGAATGCCCCCTTTTCCCATCTGACCCTCAGCACAAATGGCCTCTTCCCTCTCCTCCAGGACAAATAAAGTGAAAGTGTTGAGCAGGCATAGCCCAGCAACTCTGTCCCCCAAAGCCTCCTCACCCTTCCCTGCACCCCCTGCTCCCCATTTTCCCCCTCCCCTGGGTCCCCCAACCCGTTCCCTGCTCAGGTGCACCCCAGGATGTCTGATCCAGGAACCAGGAGCGACGGGATATGGCAAAAAGTAAGAATAAGGAAAATAAGAGAAATAAAGAGAGGAAAAATCAGGGGCAGGCGAGGACACAGAGGCAGAGGTACCCAGGACCCCCATGCCATGCCTGGCCAGGAAACGAACACCCCAGGGGTGATTGGGGCCTAGCCTCACCCCTAAATCTGAGGCACCCAGGGAAGGAGCTGTGACCCCCATGCCCCCCCATTCACTGCCAAACCCTGGCACCCCCATTCCTCTGGGACCCCAACCTTGGAACCCAATTTACTTCTGCCACCCCTTCCCTGAGACCCCCATCCCTGGACGGCAAATCCCCAGGATCTCCAACCCCAAGGAACACGATCCAAGTAATTCCAGTCCCTGGTACACCCCTGCCCTTGGGGACCTTGATTCCCTCAGGACCACCATTCTCACAGGGTCCCCCTTTCCCCTGGCACCCCCATTTCATGATCACAAATCCCAGGAGGCCACATTGTTCTGAGATCCTCATCCCCAAGTCTGAGTCTACCCAACCCTTGGGACACCCATTTACCTGGGACCCCATCCCTGGGCACCCCATTCTCCTGGACACTCATCCCTGGCTCCCTACACAGCCTTAGACTCCAGACTGTTGCAACATCATGTCCCCACCATGTCCCACCATCCCCCACCATGTCCCCAGACTATGCAGCCTTGTCTCCAGCCTGTTCCCAGCTTGTAGCCACCCTGCCCCCACCAAGGGCCACCTACACGTGGGTACGGATGTGACCTCGCTTCCTTCCCCTTCATCCGAAGAGCCGCCAGCCAGGGGAGCGGTGGCCACAGCAGCGAGTGACAGCCAGTGCACATGGCTGGGGACACCGGGATGGCGGGAAGGTGGCACTGCTCCTGTGGGGTGAGTGCCCCAGGCACAGGCCTGACACCTGTGGGATGGGCCCTGGTGAGGCAGAGACTGGTGGGGAGGGGGCACAGGGGGACTGTGAGGTCCCCTGAGGTCACCAATGGCAGCAGAGGCAGAGCAGGGCATGGAGCTCAGTGTGACCAGGGATTTAGGGTGGCTTTAGGGACAGAAATAGGGGAACTGGGATGTGGAGACAGGAAGAGGGGGATAGAGATGTGGGGACAAGGATGTGGCAGAAGGAGCCTTGGGGCTTGGGGCCTGTGGGGATAGGGACAGGGGAACAGGGATACTGGGACATGGAATGGGGCCACGTAACATGCAGATGTCACCTGGCCATGGGGAAAGGTGCCATTGGAGTGGGATCATGGGCACAGGACCATGGGACTTGACCGTGGGGACAGGTGCTGTAGGGCTGGTGGAGGTGGGCAGTGCAAACATAGGGTGTCCACAGTGTCCCCATGATCCTCACCCAGCCCTGTCCCTTCTCCCTTCCAGCCCAGATCCTCAGCCTCGCTGGTGAGTCCTCGGAGGATGCCAGGTCCCCACCCCACTGTCCCCAACCCTGCAATGGCCCTGGCAGGCTGGTGTCCCCTGTCACTCGCAGGTGCCCAGACCACCCAGCTCCTGGTGGAGCCCCCCTGGAGGCCGGTGGTGCTGTGGGACCGGGTGACAATGACCTGCCAGAGCTCGGGGACCGCCGGTGCCACCACCTGGTACAAGGATGGGCAGCGCTGGAGGCAGGAGGGAGGCAACAACTTCACTGTCACCGAGAATGGCACCTACATGTGTGAGAGACCTGGAAGTGGGTGCAGCCCGCCTGTGAATGTCTCAGATGGTGAGGGTGGTTTGTGTCCCCAGCTTGGCACCCACGAGGACCCCGAGGATGCTGGATGAGCTCTACTCCATGGGTCACTCTCTGGTGTGACCAGAGACTGTCCCCTATACAGGGGGACATTCCAGAGCATCCCGCTATGGGGGGACCCTCGTGTTGAAATTGGGGAAACCTGGTGTGCTGGCTGTGACCCAATATGGGGGTCCTGATGACATCAGGACCCTCCAGACCCCTATGATGTGACAGCACCCCTCTGTCCCCCAGACCAGCTGGTGCTGCAGGTGCCGGCGCGGGCACTGCTGGAGGGGGAAACGCTGACACTGCGCTGCCGGGACAGGCAGGAGAAGTCGGCCACTCTGGTGTTCTACCGTGAGGAGACAGAACTGGGGAGGCTCTACAATGGGACCGAGCTGTCCCTGTCCCCTCTGCAGCTGAACCACAGCGGCCGCTACAACTGCAAGGCCTGGGTGACCAACGGGGTATCACAAGGATGGGAGGAGTCAGTGCCGGTGACAGTGACAGTGCATGGTGAGCACCTTACAGCTGCCACCCTGACAGCTCCATAGTGCCTTGCCAGGGATTCGGGGTCACCGTTTCCAAAGCCCCCCATTTCCTGCCCTGAGTTTGTCCGGGGACCAGTGCTGGAGGTTCCCCCCCTGCCCACCCAGGGGTCCCCCCTCACTCTTAACTGCCTCAGCACCCCCAGCCCCCTGCGGCCCCAAGCCCCCCTCCTGCACAAGTTCTATCGGGATGAGCAGGTGGTGGGGGGGCCCGCAGGGTTCCCTGCAGCTGCTGGTGCCCGCCGTGGGGGTCTCCCACTCAGGGAATTACAGCTGCCAGGTGCGCTCCGAGGGGGGAGCCGTGCGGAAGGGCAGCGCCCGGCTCCGCGTCACAGTGCGCAGTGAGTGCGGGGATGGGCACGGGGAGCCCTCACAGCCTCCTCTTTTCTCCTTTCCTGGGCATCTCCATGTCCCCCGTACACCATGCTTGTGTCCCCTGCCTCTGCCCTGTGTCCCCTCACCCCTCTGTGGTGTGACCCCATCCCCAACATCCCCCTTCACACCCACCCTCCTTGTCCCTATCCCCCCAAACCAGCTGCCGGCCCCTCCCTGTGCTCTCAGCACAGTCTCTGTCCCCACAGTGCCCGTGGCCAATACCATCATCACCTTTGGCACCCTATCTCCCCAGGTGCGTGCAGGTGACCCCGTGACCCTGTGCTACTTGGTTCAGGTGGGCTCAGCCCCTGTCACCTTCACCTGGCTGCACAATGGGCAGGAGGTGGCCCAGGGTCCCCTCCTGGAGCTCAGGGCAGTCGATGTGGGGCATTTGGGCACCTACCAGTGCATGGCCACCAACCAGCTGGGACAGGACGGGCACCATGTGTTCCGGGCATTCAGCCCCGAGTTGGCCCTATTGGTGACACCGTGGGGACACTGGGACACAGGTAAGGTCACACAGGGTCATTCGGGGTCGAAGGACCCCTGCGGTTCTGGGTGATCTTGATGTGTCCCCTCTGTTTCTTGCAGTGGCCGCTGATGTCGGTTGGGC
The DNA here is from genome assembly GCF_047830755.1 of Zonotrichia albicollis. Lineage (NCBI taxonomy): Eukaryota > Metazoa > Chordata > Aves > Passeriformes > Passerellidae > Zonotrichia > Zonotrichia albicollis. The sequence goes on along the minus strand of NC_133827.1, from coordinate 562,203 downwards.
CCTTTTCTTCCTGCTGCTGCTCGTGGGTGTCATTGTGGCCTGGCACCAGTGGCACTGTGTGGGTGGGTGACAATGGGGGGAGAGAGGGTCCTAGGGAGCTGTAGAGGTCCCCAGAGTGTGGGCATGATAGGGCTGCACCCATAGCCCTAGAATTGTCACTTTCCCTGGGGGTTCTGGGGTTTGGGGAGGTGCTGGAGTGTCCTGCAAGGATGTTGGGGGTTCTTTCAGAGGCTGTGGGGCTGTTTGGAGTGTGTTTGTCCCATCTGGGCTTTGAATTCTTGAGGCTGAGTTGGCCCAGGGCACTGGGGAGACTCATGAATTCTGGGGGGCTTTAGAGATGCTTGGGGGTGCTGAGGGGAATTGAGGGTCTCATAGGGGTTCAGGAATCTTGAGAGGGGTAGGGCCCTTGGACCCCTCAGTCACCCCTCCCTCTTTCCTTTGCAGCTGCCAGAAAGCAGCATGAAAGGTGAGTGGGGTTCTTCAACCATGAGTCCCCTTTTTCCCACATGACACAAGTCTCCATCGCCTTCCACACATTGTCTTTTTCCTCACAGGCCCTGCCCTGATCCCCTGGCCCACTCAGAGGAGGGAGATGTTGTATACACCCACGTTGTAAGCACCAAACATGTGCAGCGTGAGTACTGTGGATTGGGGGGACAGTGACAGTGGTGTCACCCCTTCCCCTTTGGTCCCCCCAACCATTCTGTCCTGCAGGGCCCTCAGGCATCACCGACCACCAGTAACCCTGGGTGGCCTACGTGGAGCTGCGAGGACCCCAAGGGCGACCAAGAAATCCCAGTGACATCAATGAGATTGTGCTGTGACACTGGAGGCAACTGGGGTGCACTGTGTGTCCCCACCCATGGGCACCCACTCGTGTGTGTGCTGCCACTAAAAACTGCCCCTCCCTGTGGAGGCACAAAGATCCCAAAGGGCTAAGAGAAGAACAATTTCCAGAAACAGCAACGAGAGAGAATAAAACCAAAAGCTACAGCAACAAGGATCAGATTCCAAATTTTCACAAAAAGATCAATTTCCTGGGGAAGTCCCCAAAAGGAACAAACCCTGGACACTCTCCCCTGCACAATTCCTCCACCAGAGGAACCTGCAACTTGCAACTTCCTTGCTCTGATGGCCAAAGCGGCCTTCAGGGGGCTCTGGATTCTCTTGTGCCCTGTCCCAAATTCCTCCTCTGCCCTGTTGCCCCCAGGAGAATGTAACAAATGCCCTGTGGGGCTTCCAGAGCCTTCCCCTTCTTCAGAGCAGGTCAGGATCTGGCCATGGCAAAGGGTGGGATGTCAGAGACAAGAAAATTTTGATGTCTGGAGACATTGTGGAACATCTGTGTGTGGCAGGGATGGGTCAGACTTTGCTTTTGGCGAGACTGGGCCCCGTCTGTCCATCAGACTGTCAGGCACAGCAAACTGGGGACAGTGTGAGGCTCTGCCAAAGCCAGCTCCTGAGTGGCCGGGTGACCAGAAGTGCCAGTTGGGAAGAGGGCCCTTGTTAGCCAAACCGGCTTAAAAGGTACAGCATGAGGTTGCCAAGTCCCTGACCCTGTCTTTCTTGGGATGTCTGTCTCATCTCAGGAGCTGGCAACTCATTTAAATGAGAAATGTCTCCCAAGGAAAGTGGGAACTGTCCTGGAATGAAAAGAAGACCCATGCTAAAACTTTTATTAATTTCAAAAATGATGGGGCTTCCAGGCCAAAGTGAGAAAAAGGCGTAACAGCTCTTTACTAGGAAATTTATAAACCAGAACAGAACAAACAACACAAACCCTGAACTTTCCCTCCTGCTCAGCGCTGTTGGTTTTTGTGGCAGTTCAAACCGCGGCCAGCAGGGGGCGCTGCAGGGAGCACTCCCGGCCAGCAGGGGGCGTTGCAGGGAGCACTCCCGGCCAGCAGGGGGCTCCCCGGTCCAGCTCCATCCCCTCAGGGGCCATGGCGGCCTCAGACGGGAGGGAGGAGGGGAAATCGCTCCTTTTGCAAACTCGCGGGCACCAATCTCTCCCGACACCACCACCGGCAGCGGGCAGAAGCCGCCAAGGCAGCAGGTTGGATCCCAGGACCCAGTGGCAGTGTAGCAGTGTCCCAGGGCCAGGCACACACCCTGCACAACACCCACGATGCCTCTCCATGATCTCAAATGGAAGGAAGGCAGCACCTGACCCCATGCAGGTCTCGGGTCCACAAAAGCCCTTATGGTGGCTTTATGCCACAATTCCTGATAACCCTCAGCCTTTCACTCCTGTTTGGTCCTTCAGCCATGGCACAGCAGCTCTGGGAATGTTAAATTGCCTTGCAATGTTGAGGAAGGCTGGTGCTCAGTGTTGACACTGCTAGGGCTCCTCAGACCTGCCCTCAAGTAGTTTTTTGGTGCCCGGAAGGTTTTTGCTGGTACTGAGGATGATTCAGTGCCGGTGCCATGTGGTTGATGCTTCCTGCTGGCTGGCCAGGATCTGAAAACCATCAAAAGCCCTCGCAGAACCACTGCTTGGGCTCCTTTTTTGTTTTGTGCTTCTTACAGGGCTGAGCAAATCACAGACAGGCCTTTTCCAACTCACAGAATTCTCACCTCTGCAGAAGCTCTAAAGCTGCCAGAATCAAAGCCAAGGGGGCAGGGGATGTCACAGACATTTTTTCATAGAAATCCTTTCTTTTTGATTTGTTCATCTTCTGGGAAGCTGAGGCCCCAGAAAGAGAATGTAAACAATGATTATCAGCTGCTGTGGAATGCAATAGGGTGCACCTGTGATTTGCTCATGTTCCATGTGTACAATTAAGGGCCAATCACAGGGCAAGCTCTCTGGAACACAGTGACAGAGAACTCTCTTGTTTTGAGATTCTATTCTATTCTATTCTGTGGGGGCCTGAATATATGTTGTATTGTAAGACCTGTGTGGTTCCGAGTTACTCCAAACGAGCTGCAGCTGCAGGGTCCTTAGTTGGGCAGCAGCTGTAGCTCGTGAAGGTAACTGAGATAAATAGGGGTGGGTCGAGAGCCCAGGAGGAGCCCCTGAGAAGAAAGGAGAAGAGCCCCAGCAGAAAGGGAAGAACAACGCTGCAGCGAAGATTACAACAACTGGTGGTCCCGTGTGAAGACGAACGTGCAGCCAAAGAGAGAGAGAGAGAGAGAGAGAGAAGGTATGGAATCCCCCGGACAGCCGAGAGCTGTGACAGCCTGAGAGCTGGGACTTTACGTGTATGGCAGCCAGAGAGCTGGGACTATAGAAGATAGGACAGCTGAGAGCTGTGGCAGCCTGAGAGCTGGGACTGCAGAATATAATATGGCCTTTGAATTAAGGAGCTGTAGCAGCAGAAAGCTGTAAGAATATGGCCTTTAAGGAAAAGAGCCTTGGAACATCTAAAGACAGCCGAGAGCTGTGGCAGCCTGAGAGCTGGGACTGTATAGGGATATGTATATATTCTGTGTGTGTATCTAAGACAGCCGAGAGCTGTGGCAGCCTGAGAGCTGGGACTGTATGTGTGTTGTAACTGTATTATTGTTAAAAGAAAAGGGGGAAATGTGGGGGCCTGAATATATGTTGTATTGTAAGACCTGTGTGGTTCCGAGTTACTCCAAACGAGCTGCAGCTGCAGGGTCCTTAGTTGGGCAGCAGCTGTAGCTCGTGAAGGTAACTGAGATAAATAGGGGTGGGTCGAGAGCCCAAGAGGAGCCCCTGAGAAGAGAGACAGGACTGTGCTGCAGAGAAAGGAGAAGAGCCTGAGAGCTGGCACTGCAGCAAAGATTACAACAACTGGTGACCCCGTGTGATGAAGAACACACAGCCAAACATCACAAGAAGGTATGGAATCCCCCGGACAGCCGAGAGCTGTGGCAGCCTGAGAGCTGGGACTTTGGAATATCAGCCAGAGAGCTGGGACTATGATAGAAGATAAGACAGCCGAGAGCTGTGACAGCCTGAGAGCTGGGACTGTATGTATATTATATTGTTATTGTATAATTGTTAAAAGAAAAGGGGGAAATGTGGGGGCCTGAATATATGTTGTATTGTAAGACCTGTGTGGTTCCGAGTTACTCCAAACGAGCTGCAGCTGCAGGGTCCTTAGTTGGGCAGCAGCTGTAGCTCGTGAAGGTAACTGAGATAAATAGGGGTGGGTCGAGAGCCCAAGAGGAGCCCCTGAGAAGAGAGACAGGACTGTGCTGCAGAGAAAGGAGAAGAGCCTGAGAGCTGGGACTGCAGCGAAGATTACAACACTATTCTTAGCTTAGCAGCTTCTGCAACTTCTCTCTTTATGCTTTTAGTATAGTCATAATGTATTTTATATCATATATTAATAAATCCAGCCTTCTGAACATGAACCAAGATTCTTGTCCATCTCTATCACCCTGAAGACCCTCATCAGGTCGCTGTAATAAGGGGGGACGCTCAGGTGCTGGCTGCCACCTGGGGCTGGCCAGAGAAGGGCTGGGCAATGGCCATCCCTGTGCAGTGGGGCTGGGCCATGGCTGGGCCCCACCCTTGGATGGCCACTGGCTTCAAGGAGCAGGAGTTTGGGAGCTCTTTCCTGGCTGGCTCTCCATTCCTGAGCTGCTCTTGCAGGCTCAGATCCTGCAGAGGATGAGCAAGAATGGAGAAATCTGGAGCCCCCCGGAGCTGCCATGCTGCAGGACAGGAGCCCCTTGTCCAGCATGTGTCCCCCCAGGACAGGATCCCCCCATCGCAGAACACCCCCCTCCCTCCCCCCCCATCTGACACCCAGCAAAAATGGCCTCTTCCTTCTTCTGCAGGACAGAAAAAGTGAAAGTGTTGGGGCACACAGCCAGACACCCCCATCCCCCACAGCCTCCCAGCCCTCCCTGCAGACCCCTAACCCTTACTTGCCCCACTCTGGGGTTCCCCCAACCCATTCCCTACTCAGTTGTTTCCCAGAATAATCAAGGAACAAATTGGGGCATTGTGAAATTGAGGGATCAAAGGGAGGAAATGGAAATGAAGAGTGGAAAAAGCCCCTGGGAGCTGGGGGCACAGAGACTCAGAGCCCCTCGGAATCTCCCTGGCGTGACCCCCAGGCCATCGGCACACTTTGGGGGCTGTGCTGGGCTGTGGGTCACCCCAAACTCAGGGAAGGGGCTCCAAACAACGGACCCACCGAGCCACTGCCCATATCTGGCACCCTCATTCCCCTGGGAACCCAACCATGGAACCCCCATTCCTTCAGTCCCCTTGTCCCGGGGACCCCATCCCAATACTCGCATTCCCCAGGATCTCCATGGCCCAGCATCCCATTCCCAAGGAACCCTCCCCCATTCATTTCATCCCCAGAAATTCCTCTTCCCCCAGAACCTTGATTCTCCCAGGCACCCTCATGCCCACTGGATCCCTCATTCCCCTGGTACCCTCATCCCTAGGACAACCATCCCCTGACCCCAAATCCCTGGAGCCCTCATTGTTTTGGGACTTCCATCCCTTAGTTCCCCCAGCCCTGGGAACCCCCATTCCCATGGCACCTCCATCCCTGGTGACACCCCCTCCCTAGGACCCCCATTCCCAGGGACCCAATCCCTTGGGCTCCCCATTTCCCTGGAAACCATCCCTGGCTCTCCAAACACCCTGTGCCCCTCACTCCTGCTAAGCCCATGTCCCACCTTCTGCCACTCTGTCTTGTTCCCATCCTGTCCCCTCCCTGCCCACAGCCTGTCCCCAGCTTGTGGTCACCTTGCCACCACCAGGTGCCACCTACACATGACGAAGAGACCTGACCTCGCTTCCTTCCCCTTTGGCCATAGGGCCACCACCCAGGGGACAGCCACCCTGGCAGCGAGTGACAGCCAGTGCACATGGCTGGGGACATCAGGATGGCTGGGAAGGTGGCGCTGATCCTGGGGTGAGTTCCCTGGGCACAAGCCTGACACTCTGGGGATTGACCCCAGAGAGGCAGAGACCACTGGGGAGGGGGCACAGGGAGTGGGAGAACATGTCGGTCACTGAGGGGCAATTCTGCTATGAGGACAAGGAGATGTAGGGGTCCCTCAATGGGACTGTGCTGTCCCTTTCCCCTCTGCAGCTGAACCACAGTGGGTGCTACCGCTGTGGGGGCTGGGTGAGCTCCAACATGTCCTCGTGGGTGCTCTCAGCACCGGTGACAGTGACAGTACACAGTGAGCACCCCACGGCTGGAACTCCAATCTCCTGACACCCCCAACCCCACCTCCCAGCAGACTCAGAGTCACAGTCCTTAGCTCCCCTCTCCTGCCCTGAGCTCTCCTTGGTGCCAGTGCTGGAGGGTCCCTCAAGCCCACTGTGGGGTCCCCCCTGACTCTCAGCTGCCTCAGCACCCCCAGCCCCCTGCGGCCCCAAGCCCCCTCCTGCACGTGTTCTACCGGGATGGGCAGGTGGTGGGGGGCCCACAGGGGTCCCTGCAGCTGCTGGTGCCCGCCGTGGGGGTCTCCCACTAGGGCAATTACAGCTGCCAGGTGCGCTACAAGGGGAGGGATCCGTGCGGAAGAGCAGTGCCCGGCTCCGCGTCACGGTGCACTGTGAGTGCGGGGATGGGCACGGGGAGTCCCCAGAGACCCCCTGGGTCCCCTTCCTGGGTACCCCATGTCCTCCTGACACCTTTATTGTGCCTCTTTGTCTCCGCCCTCAGTCCCTTCACTCCTCTGTGGTGTGACTCCAATACCCAAAGTCCCCCATCACACCCATCCCCCTCATCCCTATCCCCTCAAACTGGCTGCCAGCCCCTCCCTGTGCCCTCAGCCTTGTCTCTGTTCCCACAGCGCCAATGCCACCATCACTTTAAGTCCCCTGTCACATCAAGTGCACGCAGGTGACCCCGTGACCCTGCGCTGCTCAGTGCAGGTGGGCTCAGCCCCTGTCACCTTCACCTGGCTGCACAACGGGCACGAGGTGGCCCAAGGTCCCCTCCTGGAGCTCAAGGCTGTCAATGTGGGACATTCGGGCACCTACCAGTGAGTGGCCACCAACCAGCTGGGACAGGACGGGCACCGTGTGTTCCAGGCACTCAGCCCTGAGCTGGCCCTGGAGGTGACACCTGGCTCACCCTGGGTCACAGGTGGGCTCAGACAGGGTTGCTGGGTTGTTCTGGGCCCCTGTAGTTCCTGTAGGGACCCTGGTCAGTCCCCCTCTGTCCCCAGCAGTGGCTGTGAATGTCGGCAGGACCCTCCTGTTCCTCCTCCTGCTCCTGGCTGTCATCGGGGGCTGTCACTGGTGGCACCACCAGGGTGGGTGACAATGGGGGGAGGGGGGGGATGGGGTTCCTGGAGTGAGGAGGAGCCCCCAGAGCGGGGACAGAGATCAGCAGCACCCAGGGCGCCTCAGCTGGGGGACACTGAGCCTGCAGTGACCTCGGCTGGGTGTCTTGGGGGATTTGGGGGGAATTTGGAGAGTCTTAGTTGTGCTCCCGCGACATCCCCGGATGGGCTTTGAGGAATATTGCGGTGGCATTGGGAGTTCCTGGAGGGTTTGGAGAGCTGCTAGAGGGCTGTGCAGGGATGTTGGAGGATCTTCCTGTGTCCTGTGGGAGTTTGTGGGTCCCCCTCTCTTCCATGCTTGGGGTTCTGGGGGCTCAGAGGGTTGGGGGCACCGGGGGGACTGGGGGCACTGCGGGGATGCAGAAGTTCTAGAGGTCTCAGGAGTGATGAGTGTCCTGGGAGAATCAGGGATATGGTGGGAATCAGGGCTGCAGTGGGGATTTGGGGGTCCCGTGGGTGGTTGGAACTCTGAGGTCCCAGGAAGGTTCAGGGGTCCCGGTGTCCCCTCAGTCATGCCCTCCTCTTTCCCTTGCAGAAACCAGGAATCTCCAGGACAGGTGAGTGGGCGGCTCAGGCTTTCCCCCTCCCAGAATATTGAGACCCCCCCTTATCCCCACAGGATCCCCCCTGGACGAGGGGACTGTGCTCAACACCCACGCCATGGGCACCGAGTGGGCAGTGGGAGAATTCGGGGGGGACAAGGTCACATCACCCACGGGTGTCACCCCCACCCAGGTCCCCACAACCGGTGTCACTCTCAGGGTCCCCACAGGTGTCCCCCAGCCCTGCCCCACCTTGGGATCCACAAGTCACCAACACAGAGCTGTCAGGATCCTATGAGGGACAGGCACTGTCCCTGTGACTACGATGATGTGCTGTGACACTGGGGGCACTGGCAGAATTGGGAGCACTGGGGGCACTGGGGGTCCCTGCCCCAGGGCACTCCTCGTGTGCTCCCCTCGGGATCCTGTGCTCCTGTGCCCAGGGAGTGGCAACGAGTGGGGTCCCATGCGGGGCTTCCCAGAGCTCCCAGTACCAGTTCCAGTGCTCCCAGTGCTCCCAGTACCCAGGGGCTCCCCATTCCCTCCCCCAGTGCCAGGGGGCACAGCACCCCTGTCCCTCTTATTGGACCCAAAATGCAGCTTTGTGATTAAACTGGGAGAAATGGTTTTTGTTTGTTCGTCTCTGCCTGGCCAGCTCGGGATTGAGCAGGGTCCCGGTCAGGTTATTGAGCAGATCCTTGTGGGATTTGCAAGATTTTTGGGGCTCCCTCAGTCCGTTGGGGACAGGAACAAAATGATCAATTGCTGCATTTCCAAACTGGTTTCCTCTCAGCTGCCCCACAACGGGGAAGGAGCTGCCGCTCCCTGTTTGTTCCCTCTCGGTGACACCGGACAAGGGCTCGGGCATCTGTGGCGGTGCCGCCCCGTTACCTCGGGCACCGATCCGGCAGCTGCCGAGCCCCTCGGGCCCACCCCAGCTCAGCCCATCCCCGCTCGGTGCCCAAACCCCGCACCCGGCGCTCCTCGAGCGGCGTCTGAGCCCCGGAGCTGCTGCGGAGCCCCGGCCGGGGGCACCGGGAGGGCGGAGGGGACCGGGGACCCTGGGGAGGAGCCCCCGGTGCTGCGGGAGCGGAGTCCCGGCCTCGGGTCACTGTCGCCGGTCGCGGCTGCCATCGCACTGCGAGAGCCGGGACTGTCCCGGCTGGGGGGACCGACGGTGTCGGTGTGCCCCGAGGGGGGATTTTGGGGTCTCACCCGGTCCTTTCCAGGAACCCCCCATCCCTCATCCCCCCGCGGCTCCGGGGCTGTTGGGGACGTTGGGAACAGCGCCGCTCGCGCTGGGGGCCGTTGGGGACATCTCGCGACAGCCGCTGCTGCTGCCCACGGCCGGGCCTGGCGACAATCGCCACATTCGTATCAGCCAATGGCGACACGCGACAGCCGCCCCTGCCCGGGATCCGCCTCCCTCCATCCCGGGAACACCCCGGGGTCCCGGGTCCCCAACCCCAGAGGGTCCCTTCTCCCCCAAAACGCTCCTGGGGACACCTCGGTCCCCCCCGTCCCCCCGGTCCCTCCCGTCCTCCCCGGGCTCGGCGGAGGCTCCGCAGGAGCTCCGGGGCTCGGAGCCCGACCGGGGAACGCCGGGTGCGGGGTCGGGCACCGAGGGGGCACCGGGAGGGGAACCGGGCAGGGCTGGGGAGGGGGGATCTGGGCACCGGAGGCATTTTGGGAGGGAGATTTTAGGGTGATTTGGGGGATTTGGAGGGCATTTTGAGGTGATTTGGGATTATTTTAGGGGCCATTTGGGGGATTTTTGGAGGGTGGGAAAATTAAGGGGGCTTTGGGGGCATTTTAGGGGATTTTGGGGGTGATTCAGAGGTGATTTTAGAGAAGTCTGGTGAGATTTGGGGTGATTTTGGGCAGATTTTTGAGAGTTCGGGGTGATTTGTGGGATTTAGAGGATATTTGGATATTTTGTGCAGAATTTGGAGGATATTGGGGTGATTTAGAAGATTTTGGGGGCTTTAGGGATGATTTGGGGGAATTTTGGGGCAATTTGGGTGTAAGGATTTTGAGGAGTTTGGGGACATTTGGGGTTGATTTTGGGTTGATTTTGGTGGATTTTCTAGGTATTTTTATGGTATTTTGGGGGCCATTTTTATGGGAGTTTTTCGTGGGATTTTGGGAGAATTTGGGGGGGATTTGGGAGCCTCACCCCATCCTTTCCTGCAGCCCAAGGGCAGCTCCAGCCCCATCATGCTGCTCCATGATTTCACCAACGTCACCGTCACCCCTGGAGCGCTGCCCTCGCTCCAGGACAAACCCCAAAACCATCCAAGTCATCATCAGGGACCTGATCCAGGAGCTCATGTGAGGCTCCCAAAATCCAACATTTTTCCCCCAGCATCTACAATTTTTCTCCCCCAAAATCTGCTATTCCCCCCATCCCCCAAATCCACGATTTTTTGCCCCAAAATTCGTGATTCTTTGACTGAAAATTCAGGATTTTTCCCCCAAAATTCAGGATTTTTTCATTGAAAAGTCTGGGGTTTTTTTCCTCCAAAATTTAGGATATTAAAAAAAAGAAAACAAACAGGATTTTTTTGCTTAAAATCTGGTGGTTTTTCCCTCCAAACTCTGGGATATTTTCCCCAAAATTCAGGATATTTTTACCCAAAATTTGAACATTTTTCTGCCAAAATCTGGGATATTTTTCCCCTGATCCTGGTCCGTGTCCCCAAGAATTCCCAGGGATCGACCCCCAGCCTTGCTCATGATCGGCACCGAGGAATTCCAGCGGATCCAGGAGGAGGCTCAGCCTCCACAGCAGCTCACGGATCGGCTGTGGATCCTCAAATCCCACAAGGATGTGGCTTTTGTGGGCATGTCCTGATTCCCTGAGCCCAAATTTCCCAAACCCGAATTTCCTGATCCCAAATTTCCCAATCCCAAATTTTCCCAATCCCGCTATTCCTGGTCCCGAATTTCCTGAGCCCGATTTTCCCCATCCCAAATTTCCCAATCCCGATCTTCCCAATCCCAAATTTTCTGATCTCACTTTTCCTGACCCCGCTTTCCCTGACCCCACTTCCCCTGATCCCACTTTTCTGGTCCCAATTTTCTCAATCCCGATTTTCCCAATCCCACTTTTCCTGATCTTGATTTTCTGGATCCTGTTGTTCCTGATCCTGATTTTACTGATCCAGGGAATTCCCCAGGATTTCCCCGGGAATGTTGCCAGGAATGGCTCTGGGAATGTCCCCAGGAATCCCTCGGGATGTCCCAGGGATGTCCTCAAAATGTCTGTGGGCTGTCCCGGGGATATCCCTGGGAATGGCCCCCAGGAAGATGCTGGGAATGCCCTGGGCTGTAAACATTGCCCAGCCCTGCAATGTCCCCGGGCTGTATTAACATTTTTTGTGATTCTCTTTATGTTACAGGAATCACTGAGAGAATTCAGCACTCATTCCTGAAGGAAGTCTCTAACAAAGTTCTTTTTCTGTTATTAACCTCTCTGTACAGCTTTTCACTTCACAGGTCTCAGTAATACAACCTTCTGCACTTTAGATCACACACCCCTCTGCCTGGACCTGCACTGGAAGGTGATGTGAGGGCGGATGCCCTCGCCATGACAGTCACTATACCACAAAAGTTAGGGCAGGCCAAACTTTCTCATGATGTCTACCATCAAAATGCCTGAGCACTGGGAAAACAATTCCATCTGACTTTGCCCCAAGCATGGGATGTGGTGAATCCTTGCTTACAGTGTCAGCAGACTCTTTCTTTGCCACAAATGTTAGGAACAAACTGACAAGCGTTGAAACCTAATGACATCTGGCAAACAGATGTAACACACTTTTTGAGCTTTGGGACTTTTAAATATGTCCATGTTTCTCCTGACACCTTTTCTGGATTCACAGTAGCAACAGTAAACTAGGATGAGAAATCCACGGGAATTTGATGGGAATTTCAGAGGGGAACTGAAAGATTCTAAATGCCTGGAATACTTTCATTCCTTGGGAATATTGGAGGGGAACTGCAGGATTCCAAATTCCCAACATCCGAAATGCCAGTATTCCATGGGAGTTCCATGGGGAATTTGGGAAGGGAGCTGAAGCATTCGAAATTCCCGATGCCCAGAATGCAGTTATTCCATAGTTTTGGTGAGAATCTGGGAGGAGAACTGGAGCATTCTAAATTCCCAACACCCAGAGTGCTCTTATTTGTTGGGAATTTGGGAGGGGAACTGAAGGATTCCAAATTCCCTATGCCCCGAATGCCATTATTTCATGGGAATTTGGGATGGGACCTGCAGGATTCAAAATTCCCAATGTCCAGAAGGCAATTATTCCATAGTTTGGGGGAAATTTCGGATGGGAACTGGAGGATTTAAAATTTCCAATGCCTGGAATGCAATTATTTCATGGGAATTTGGGAAGGAAACTGAAGGATTGAAACTTCCTGATGGCCAGAATGATGTTTTTCCATGTGAATTTGGGAGGCGAGCTGGAGGATTTGGAATTCCTGGTGCCCAGAACGCAGTCATTCCACTCTCCAGTTTTGGTAGGAATATGACATTGGAGCGGGAGAGTTCAAACTTCCTGACGCCCAGAATGCTCTTAATCCATGGGAATTTGGGAGGGGAATGGGAGGAGCTGAAATTCCTGACACCCAGAATGCTGTTATTCCATGGGAATTTGGTGGGAATTTGGGAGAGGAGTTGGAGGATTTGAAATTCCCAACAGTTTGAATGCCATTATTCCATGGGCATTTCAGAGGGGAGATGGAGCATTCAAAATTTCCAACGCCTGGAATGCCATTGTTCCATAGTTTTGGGGGGACTTCTTGAGGAGAACTGCAGGGTTTGATGCCTGGAATGCCACTATTCCATGGGAATCTGGAGGATTCAGAATTCCTCATGGCCAGAAAGCCATTATTCCATAGGAATTGGGGAAAGCAGCTGGAGCATTCAAAATTCCCAATGCCTGGAATGCCGTTATTCCATGAGAATTTGGAAGGTAAATGGCAAGATTGAAAATTCCTGATGTCTGTGCCTCTCATGTGCCTTTGCAGCTGCCAGAAGGTACAGTTTTGATCTGTGCTGATCATGCTTGTGCCAAACATTGGCACCAGTGCTTGTGCATTTTGTTGGAAAAAAGCCTGACTCAGTTTTGCTTGTTCAAAATGTTTGGCAAAGTGTTTGAAAAAACCACTGTCAGTTTGTCGGCTCTCACATTTCCTTCTGCCATGAATCCTGGGAGCGAGGAATGAGCCCTGATATGAGAGACAAAATATTGGTTAGTTCTGAGTGTCAAAATTGTAGAAAGACATGAAAGCCAACAATATCATTTGTAACATCCTTTAAAACTGATCCTTCTCTTCTTTTAACAATACTAGCAACACAAGATAAATCTGTAATTAAATTCAAAAGTTCTGAAAAGAGCTGAAACGCTCTAAACTACTGCAGCCAGTTCAACAATCTGAGGAGAGCCCTCTATTGTTGGAACTTACTCCCACGTTTTGGTTGTTTGATTTTGCCATAGTATTACTGATTTCTGTGTTTTCCCTGCTCCATCAGTGAGGAGAGTTGTAGCACTTAAAGGCTCTTCATTTAGCATGGGTTTTTCTCCAAAACTTTATTTAGCTTGTAACAATTTGTGGCCTGGGTAATGAATAGAACAAACACCTGAATAATTTAGCGATGTAATTTGCAAGTCTAAATTTTGCAAAGCCCAATCAACCCTTTTCACAGGTAAATAAATAATTACAAAATCTTGGCCTGCCATAGTAAGCAATCTCGTTCTGGCTCTAACTATGATTTCAGCTGTCATCTCCATGGTTGTAAAAATTGATTTTTGGAGACCTATAAGGAAGAAAAACCCACTGTGTGATTAACAAAGGATCTTTTTCAGAAGTGTTCCATTTAAAAATGAGACCATAAAGTTCCATTTTTTCTCCTAACTGCAAGAAATGCAGTGTCTATGGAATTCTACAAGATTCCCTCCCTTTTATTTCTAGCTTTACAAGAAAAGAGTAACATGTGGGAGTCAACCCAACTAAGACATAGGGTCAGCTGACTTCACACTAAACAAACCAAGCCTGATCTTCAAGGTCTGGGAACCATTCATCTAAATCAGCACAAGCCTCAGATCGCCTCCTAAGAGCCTTTGGAGTAGTTATGTTAATTAGTCCAAGTTCCACTCCCCTACTGGTTACATGTGTTCCATATATAGTATGGTTTCTAGAATGTTAATCTCCAAGACTATACACTGTTACCTCTTCCTTGTTTCTGGCCCTTGGAGCTTCTCCCTATGTTGTATTCTGTTCCTGAGCATAGTTCCCATTTTTATTTCCCATTAAAGGTCGTTTCCTTGTTGGGCACTCCATGGTTCCCCCTCCTTCTCTGCAATTTTGCACCACGTTCACCCTGAAGTCAGGGGACCCAAAGGTTTGTCACAGCCACCCTCACTGCGACAGCCAGTGCCCAGAGCGCTGTCAGGCAGTGCTGGGATCCCGGTTGTAGTTCTGCTCCCCACAAGTCAGGAATGGCAGCCTCAGGCTCAGACCCAGGCAGAAAGCCAACCAAGGGAGAGCAGAGGGAGGGCACCCTTCCAATCTCTCTGTGGCATGGCCACAAAACAGCCCCTGCTGCTTCTTCCTCCACCTGTGTTTGGGCTGTGCTGGTGGCAGAGCCAGCCAAGTTGTGCTCTGTGTTCCAAAGCCTGTTGGGAGCAGGCACGAAAAGCGCTGTGTGCACAGCACAGAGTCCTGGAAGGTGCTGGCAAGAGCGTCCTGCAGGAACAGGGCTCTGGTCCCTGGCCAGGAAAAGCCTGGTTTTGGTGCCGTGAGCGCAGGCAGCAGCTGAGGCAGGTGAAGAGGCAGCAGGCAGCTTGTGTTTGTAGAGGGCTTGGGGCTGCACCTCTGAGCCTGCACCTGGAAAATCACTTGGGGGAACAGGAGCTAGAGCTGGAGTGCCTGTCCTGAAAGGACCTGAAGTCATTCACCCTTGCCAGCGTTTCTTAAAGGGTGTGTTGGTGTTCCCCAGGAAAGCTGCGCATTTGGGAAAACACCTTTGGAGGAAAGGGGCTTGCTTCTCAAAGAAAGTGCCTCGCACAGAGCTCCCAGTGAGGCAGGTGCGAGTGTCCCCCTTTGGCTCTCTGTGCTCCTTTCAGTCCATGAGGCCCATTGCACTTGGCAGAGGAGCAGGGAGAAGGCAATGAAGAGCAGGTTTGGCATCTGCCTGGACCTGTGGAAATCAACCCAAGCACCTGCAGCAGGTAGTGTTACCCCCTTTAGACAGAGGTGTGAGCAGGAGCATCTCTGTCCAGCCATGAGCCCCAAAGCTCACTCTGAGAGCTGTGAATTAAAAGGCCTTTACACACACACCTTTCACATCTTTCCTGACCGCTGTGTTTCAACTCTTGGCAATATGCATTTGCCTCCTGCTTGGTGGGAGCTGCTGTGGCCCAGGGTCAGCACAGAGCTGGGATGTGTGGGATAGGCAGCGTGGAGAGCCTTGGCTGATCTTGGTGTGTCCCTGCCCTCAGAAAAGGCCTCCCAAAATGTCCTGCTCATAGGGTCTCCCTGTGTGACTTGGAGAGAACAAGGCAGACCTTTCTGGCAGCTGGGCATCAGCCAACCTTAAAATGGGGACGTGTGAGGGAGTGAGACCAGCTGAGACACCCTGAGAGCAGCCCAGTGTTCCTTGCTCCTCTCTGCTGACCCGTGAGCATTTGTCGGCTTTCGGGATGGCCCTGGCTGTGTCAGGGCTGCTCCGTGGACACGAGACAGCCGGTCCTGACCCACTGGGTCCCAGCAGTGCCTGGCAGCAGCCCTGCATCCATGTCAGGGTGCTGGCCAAAAG
This sequence comes from Zonotrichia albicollis, assembly GCF_047830755.1. Taxonomy (NCBI): domain Eukaryota; kingdom Metazoa; phylum Chordata; class Aves; order Passeriformes; family Passerellidae; genus Zonotrichia; species Zonotrichia albicollis. The sequence goes on along the minus strand of NC_133827.1, from coordinate 546,597 downwards.
AGGCCCTGGAAGCTGAGGCAGCTGATTTGAAGCTTTTCCAGATACACACAGGGGACAGCCAGCAGTGTTCCCTCAGGATACAGCAGTCCTGAGGGGCATCTCATCAGTCCTGAGCTGCCTGATGCCACCCACTCCTTGTGGCACCAGTTGCTTTCCTGTGGGATGTTCTAGCTCCCCCAAGAGTGAAGAGGGAGCTGGAGAAACAGCTTGCCAGGCTGCTCTGGATCCTTTCTCAGCAGCCATGGCTGAGTGGAGAAGTCCAAGCTGAGTGCAGATGTGCCCATGGAGCAGCCATGCACAGGAAGGCTCGCTGGCAAGGATGATCCAGGAACCACAGGCCTGGCAGCCTGGCTTTGCTCCAAGCCAGGGAAGGCCTTGGAGCAGATCCTCCTGAGTGCCATCCCACGGCACGTGCAGGGAACCAGGGGCTCTGCTGGAGGCTGGGAAAGCTCTGCGGAGGGACGGGCACAGCTGGGGCTCCTGGTGGGGTGTTGAGGGCTCCTGTGGGGGCGTTTAGGGGTGGTTGTTGGGGGGCGTGTTGGGGAAGAAGTTGTCTGGAAGGTGAGAGGTCTGGCCTGGAATTTGAGTCAGTTTGAAGGCAGCATCTGTGCTTTAGCACAGCTTTGGTTATGGAGGGCAGAAAGAATATCTGTGACCATTTTTTTTACTGGTGCTGTTTCTCCTGCAGGGAACAAGAAGGGAGAGTTGTACTTTATTGGCCACTTAGATATTGGTACTGGGGAGAATTAGCCCTTTTGCCATCTACTCATTTGTTCTGGTTACTCTTGTAACACTGAGTAGTCTTTCACTCCTTGACAGTTTTTAGTCCTTAAGAGAATTAGGAGATTATAATCCCTTCTTCGAAAACCACTTGCAAATCAAAGAATGGCCTTCTTTTTGGCTCTGTGTAGTGTTATGTTTTGTAAAGTGACTTCCAGCGGATGATGTTAAGGCAAATGAGTTGCTGCTTTGAGATGGGAACAAACTTCCAAACCATTCCCATTCTCTGGCCATGGCTATTAATTGGAGAAGTTTGCAAAATTTGGAACTACTTGAGTTGAGCAATGGGAAGGAAAGCTTTCCTGAAGTGAGGATTCTTAAATGCCCTGAGCTCACAGAGCAGGGCAGCTTTTGCTGATGTTTCGAGCAGTTCCAAGAGATCCTGTGGGGCTGCCTTAGACACCTGGGCCCAGGGATTCCTTCCAGCCTGGGCCACATTGGCTGGGCTGGGGGCAGCCTCAGGGCAGGTGGCAGTTTGTGCAACGGCCCTGGGTGGTAAGCTGCAGCACAGTCACCGTTGCATGGAATGGAACCCGGTGTCCAAGGAAATAGAAGCTTGCCCGGGTGCTCAGAACAGGCAACGGGACAGAACAGGACAGAGCTGTGCTGTGAGGAGCCCCCACACAGCACACTCGTTTCTGTCTCTCCCAGAGCTTTTCCGCAGCGTTATTCCTGCAGCTGAGCTTGAGGCCAGACTGCGGGACTCTGTGACTCGGAGCTTTTCTGAGACATCTGCCATTCCTGTGGCCAGTGCCATCGACCGTGGGATTTGGTCACCTGAATCACTTAGGAGGAGCCTCCTGTCATTGTGGCAGGTGCCCTCAAGACCAGAGTGCAGGGCTTCCTGTCCTGCAGCCTTCCTGAGGCTTCCCTGTTTCAGGTGCCTTGAAGGCACCACTGCAGTTGTTGACTTGGCAATATTCTGAGGCATCTCTTTTTAAGGCGCCCTCAAGAACACACTCTGGCATGGCAGCCAGATTCCCCGGCTTGTTGAAAGTGTTCAGGGGGAAAAAAAAGAGAAGCCCTGGAGCTGCCCCAGCACAACAGCCTGAAGATCCAGAGCATATCCAGACACTGCAGGATGGTGAGTAGCAGAGCTGGGCCACAGGGCTGATGGGTACAGCCAGCTTGGCCCCATCCCATCCCATCCCATCCCATCCCATCCCATCCCATCCCATCCCATCCCATCCCATCCCATCCCATCCCATCCCATCCCATCCCATCCCATCCCATCCCATCCCATCCCATCCCATCCCATCCCATCCCATCTCATCTCATCTCATCTCATCTCATCTCATCTCATCTCATCTCATCCCCTGGGGAAATGCCCATGGACAGGATGAAACAGGGGCAGGACAGACACCCCACAATGGCCATGCTCTATCCCCTGGGTCATGCTGGAGCTTTCCCTGCCTGGGAGCGCAGGGCTGGGTTGTCTTCTCCAGGCTCTCCCGCAGCCCCTCATCTCTGGCTGCACTCGCTCTTTGCCAGATGCAGCCCTGGACAAGACACAAGAGCAGAAGTCCAGCCGTGGCTGCTTGCGCCAAACCCTGAAGGTACCTGCAGCCACCCCCACCTGGGCTGGGCCTGCTGTCCCTGCTCAGCCCAGCACCACGCTTGGAGCATGCCACGGAGCATCCCTGGCTTCCCTGCCCTTTATTCTCCTGCAGAGGTTCCGGAAATTCCTGCACATCCGACCACGTAGAAAGAGCAGCACCACAGCAGCTGAGGGCACAGCCCAGCCTGACTCGGGGCTGACCGAGCTCCAGGCAGAGCCTGATGTCAGCCCAGATTCGGCTGAGCGCTCACAAAACTCTGAGGCTGCAATGAATGAGGACAGGGCAAAGGCCCACAAGGAAGTGACTGAGGATGTGGCCATCATAAACACCAACACTGCAGAGACTGAAGGCATCTCGAATACTGGCACCAGGCCCACTCTCACTGGGATTCATGCTCCCACTAAGGATTTTTTTGAGGAGAGTGCTGTTCCTTCTCAGCAGCAGGTAAGCAGCCTGGGGCCAGGCCTGGAGGTTTGCCAGGATTGTGTGTCCCCTCAAGCCATGGTCACTGGGCCCCCTCAGCCTTTGAGGCCAGCACAGTGTGGCGGGAAGGGAAGCACTTCTTGGGGGAAGCTGGGGAAGTTGCTCCCAAGGACAGCACTCAAAATCTACCACCTGTCTCCTCCAGGTGCCAGCCATCATAAGAAACATCCACCTGACTCTACTGTCCCAGGGCACTGCGGATGCCAGGCTGCAAAGGGACATTGTGAGGCTGGCTGAAGAACAGCCTGCTGACGTGGTGCTGACCCTCCTGCGCTGTGCCCCAACATGTGACAGGTACAGGGCCCAGGTGCCTGGAGAGCTCAGGGCTCACCAGCCTTTAGGGCCCATGGCCCTGCACAGCCTGTGCTATGGGCTCTGCCAGACAGGCACAGAGGTCCAGGACCCTTGGGCCCTTCTGTTTCCCAAGCCTGTTGCCAATGCTCCCCCCCTGCCCCTCAGGGCACTGGGGCTCTGTCACCTGGGCCCCCACAGCTGCACAGGGCAATGTACTGTGACTGAGATGCCCCTGACACAGAGATCTGATCCCACAGAGCTGCTGCAATCATATGGAGAACCATTGGCTCCTCACAAGTAACAATGGAGAAAGTGCTGCCAACACTGATTCGTGTAATGGAGGACTGGCCACTGCACAGCGCATGCACCTCTGATGGGGACGACAGGGACGTTTTTGCCCTGGCTGTGAGTTTCTGGGCCCATGCTCACCCCCAGGTCGCCTCTCCAGTAGCTCTCAGTCCTCTCGGTGCTGGAGTCACTGGGCTGAAACCTGGGCTACGGGCAGGCTCAGGAGGCACCAAGCCTGCTGTTCCTCCTGCGTCTGCCCTTGGGCCCTGGCCCATGGACACCTCAGCACTGAGCACTGTCTTGGGCTGCTTCTTTTGCAGGCAACTCTGGTGCTCTGGGTGACTGTCCAGGTGCCTGAATGCAAAAAGGCCATGATCCCTTATTCTGAGCAACTGTTTGTGGCACTGCTCTTCCTTATTGTCATCACTACACAGCAGATGCCACCAGAGGAAGTTGATACCTTCTGGAGAGCATGCCAGGAGGAACACCGCCTTCCCATCAAGCTTAACAGGTCCCAGTCCTCCTGTCCTTCCCATGCCCTTGTGGCCAGTGCCAGTGCTCCCAGTGTGACCTGGCCTTTGCTCTGCACACAGGTTTGCAGTGCAGGCCATGAAGGTTCTGCTCTACATGCTGCAGTGTGACCACGTGGTGATGTCTATGGAGCGCAAGTGTGGCTGGGACACGCTGCTGTTTGCTGACACCCAGCACTATGCTATGGGTCTGCTGGCCAGGTGAGACCCCCTTCTCCCCATTGCCCCTGGCATTTGTGCCCTGTGCTCCACACAGTCCCTGTGGTCATGGGCCACAGAGCCTCATCACTGAGGGATGGCCAAGGAGCCTGAAAAAGGCTGGGAGAGGAGAGTGCCCAGAAGGGGCCACTTCCCAGAGCACCCACATCCCCTCCAGGGATGCTGGGGAAAGACCAGACCTCTCAGAGTCAGTCCTGGGAGAGGTTTTCCCTCCACCTCACGGTCTCCTTTTTTCCCCATGCCAGGGAGATGCGTTATGACTTGACCCCCCTGTGTTCCCATGTCGCATATTGCCTTCTCCTGCTGCTCAGCAGTGAAAAGCCAAGGTGGGATCTGCCCTTGCTGGCATTCCTTGTGGAGGTGAGCCTGGTGGCCAGTGCTGCCTCGCTGAGCTGCCTCCCAGCTCTGTGCCCTCTCACAGCCACAGCTGCCTGGGACGGTGCCCACGCCCTGTGCTGCTGCCTGGGCCCGGGCCTGTGCGCTTCTGGGCTCCTGCTGGATGGCTCCCCTGTCACTGCCCTGTGCCTTTCAGGTCCTTGAGTGCCTGGACTTGTGGAAATGTGCTCGCACTCTTGTGAAGATCATGTCAAGTTGCCTGCAGATGGAGTGCAGGGAGCAGCGTCGCGTGGCGCTCAGAGGCCTCGTGGGTCTCAGCAAGGATCCCTCGATGGTGAGAAGGGGGCTGTGGCGGAAGCTGCGCTGGGGAAAGCAGCCCCTTGGGTGTGCAGGGCTTCAGGAGCTGAGGCAGCTGCTCCCAGCTCTCCTGCCTCACCTGCCCCAGTGCTTTGCGTCAGGCCTTTGGCCTGCGGGCCCTGCAGCAGCAGGGTGGGCTTGCAGTGCCAGGGCGGTGCTGGCGGTGCAGCCGTCCATGGCTTTGCAGCACAGCCTTGTGTTCCACACAGGCCAGCAGACTGTGCAGTCTGTCTCGGAGCCTTCTGGAGCTGCTGGGTGATGCCGATGGAGAGGTGGTCAGCATGTCCATCCATGTGTTCACAAATGTGCTCCAGGCAGACATCCTGGTATCCAGCACTACTGCCCCAAAGCTGGCTGAGGCACTGCTGCTGCTCTTTGACCATGTAAGGCTCTGTGTCCCCAGCTGCAGGCACTGGCTGCTGCCCAGAAACTTTGCCTACGTGAGCCTGGAGTAATTGGTCTAAAGGCCTCATCCTCTTCCATTCCTCCAGGACAACAGCTATGTGCAAGTGCTCTCCCTTCAGCTCTTCTTCAGGGTGATGGACTTGGTAGTGGATGAGGGAAGAAAGCCCCTTGCGAAGATTTTGAGCCAAAGCCTCCTTCCACTCTTCTTCCACTGCCATGATGAGAACCAGTGTGTGGCAAAGGTGAGGTTTTGTGTGATGCAGGTGGATCTCGGGGAGGGGGCTTGGCTGCCTCCTGCCCTGGCACCTCATGGACTGCAGCCTCCTGCAGGCCTTGGCACAGGGATGTGGGTCCTGTGCCTTGGCCTGTGGGGCCATCTCTGGGTCTCTGCTGCCCTCCAGGCCTCTTGGGAAACGCTGCTTCGTGTGGCAAGGTTCCTGAAGAGGAGGAAGCTCAAGCAGCTGGTGAAGAAGGGGCAGCTGTCAGAGTTCACCGAGGTCCTGGTAAGGAGGGCCTGGAAGCCCCAGGCTCAGCCTGGAGAAGGTCCCTGAGGGCGGTGCTCAGTGTGCGGGGCTAACAGCTGTGCCCGCTGCTGCAGCCAGAGGCCGGGCGGGCTCTTCTCCAGGCTCCCGTGGGCCCGAGCCGGGTGCCCATGGAGCCCCGGCCCGGCGGGGCTGCGGGGCGGCACCGCGGCTCCCCGGGCGGCAGCCGGCCCTCTGCCCCCTGCCCTCGGGAGCCCTTGGCCAGCGGCTGCTGGCCGCGCCTCAGGGCTGTGCGGGCAGGCGAGGCCGGCGATGGGCGCAGGCAGCGCCCGGCCCAGGGGCTGAGCCCGCGCCAACCCTTCCCTCCTGCCGCTCTCTCCAGCTGGCAGAGGACAGGAGCAGAGCGGCCGAGCACCTGCGCCGGGCTCTGCGCTACCTGGATAGCCCACAGGAGCCCCTGCGAGCGGCGGCCGTCAGGATCATCGGTGAGTTCGGAGCCCGGGCTCCCTCCCCAGCCCGGCCCGCCGCAGCTCGGCCCCAGCCCCGCCTGCTGCCCCGGCAGCGCCAGCCGGGCCCGGCGCCGTGGAGCCCCGCCTGGCCTGGGCGTTGCTGCCGCCCTCTGGCAGCCGTGCCCTGGGGCGGCAGCGTGCGGCAAGGGCGCGGGCTGAGCCCTGCCGGGCCAGCAGCCCGTGTGGCCACAGCGCCGGCAGCGCCGCTGGCAGGGAGCTGTGCCGCTGGGGCCGTGACAGGCTCTGTGTTCACAGGCATGGCCGAGATGGTCACGATGGGCCGGAAGGAAGAGCTCCAGCTCCTCAATGAGGGTGAGTGCGGGCAGCGGGCTGACAGCGGGGGCTGCCACTGCGGGAACTGCGCGTCCTGCCCTGGCTGCGACAGGCTTCACCCCCTGTGTGGACAAGCACAGAGAGATCTCAGGGACAGGACCTGTGCGGGGGACATTTGTGGCTAGCACCTTCTGGCTGATCCCATTGTCTCCTGCTGCCTCCTGTACATGGCAAAAGGTGGGGGGTATGGCCCTGGCAGGAAGGCCTCCTTGGCTATGTGCAGATCCAGGCTCTGACTGTGCCTCTGCTCATCTCTCTTCCAGCCCTTCAAGGTCTGAGAAGAGATGACAGCCCTTCCCAAATGAACACAGTCGTTCAGCAGAGAATCATTGAGAGATCTGCAGAACTACGTTTATCTGGTGGCTCAGAAGAACCATTGCTCCTAAAAGTCCTAAAAACACCATGGAAGAGGAGATCACCTTGAGAGGCCAGAAGAGACCAGAAGAGACCAGCTGGAGCTTCAGGCACAGCTGATGATTGGCCCAGCTGAACCTATGGGAAGCTCCCATAGCTCCTGCCTTCTCCCTGCCTGTTGACAACTCCGTGCCTCCCCCCAGCCCCCAGACCCTGCCTGTCCCCTTTCTTCCCTCCCCACTCCTCCCTTTACTTCCATTAATAAACAGTTTGGCTTCTTCACTTTGCCTGCATCCCTGTGGAGCTGAAGCACATCCGGGGCCCTGGGAAACACTGGCCCCTGCTGCCATTCTCTCCCACAGACCCAGAGGAACGAGGGCAGCTCAGGCTGGAAAGGTCCCTGTGCTGAAGGTGCAGCTCCACAGAACTGTGCAGTTCAACAGTCCTGTTGAGCACACTGAAGGCCAGCAGTGGGACAAGGAGCCTGTGTGTCAAGACCAAAGTCGTGTCTAAGGCCCTGCCATATTTGGTCCACTGTTGTGCACATCAACAAGATAATGAAGAGCAGACGATGAAGGAAACTTTATGGTTTAACTGGTGGGAATTTGACTGTAACTGGAAAAACTCCACTCCAGAAGAGGAGAGTTGAGGCCTGGTTATGGGCTGGAGGGATGAAAAGGACAAAATGCCCATCCTTTTGATCCAGGGGATGCCCTGAATGTGGGTGGCCAGCCTGCTTCTCCCACTGGAGCACCATGCTGAGATACCCTGAGAGCAGCCCAGTGCTCCTTGTTCCTCTCTGCTGACCCATGAGCATTTGTCTGCTTTCGGGATGGCCCTGGCTGTGTCAGGGCTGCTCCGTGGACACGAGACAGCCGGTCCTGACCCACTGGGTCCCAGCAGTGCCTGGCAGCAGCCCTGCATCCACGTCTGGATGCTGGCCAAGAGAGGCCCCGGAAGCTGGGGCAGCTGATTTGAAGCTTTTACAGATACACACAGGGGACGGCCAGCAGTGTTCCCTGAGGATACAGCAGTCCTGAGGGGCATCTCATCAGTCCTGAGCTGCCTGATGCCACCCACTCCTTGTGGCACCAATTGCTTTCCTGTGGGATGTTCTAGCTCCCCCAAGAGTGAAGAGGGAGCTGGAGAAACAGGTTGCCAGGCTGCTCTGGATCCTTTCTCAGCAGCCCTGGTTGAGTGGAGAAGTCCAAGCTGAGTGCAGATGTGCCCATGGAGCAGCCATGCACAGGAAGGCTCGCTGGCAAGGATGATCCAGGAACCACAGGCCTGGCAGCCTGGCTTTGCTGCCAGGGAAGGCCTTGGAGCAGACCCTCCTGAGTGCCATCCCACGGCACGTGCAGGGAACCAGGGGCTCTGCTGGAGGCTGGGAAAGCTCTGCGGAGGGACGGGCACAGCTGGGGCTCCTGGTGGGGTGTTGAGGGCTTCTGTGGGGGCGTTTAGGGGTGGTTGTTGGGGGGCGTGTTGGGGAAGAAGTTGTCTGGAAGGTGAGAGGTCTGGCCTGGAATTTGAGTCAGTTTGAAGGCAGCATCTGTGCTTTAGCACAGCTTTGGTTATGGAGGGCAGAAAGAATATCTGTGACCATTTTTTTTACTGGTGCTGTTTCTCCTGCAGGGAACAAGAAGGGAGAGTTGTACTTTATTGGCCACTTAGATATTGGTACTGGGGAGAATTAGCCCTTTTGCCATCTACTCATTTGTTCTGGTTACTCTTGTAACACTGAGTAGTCTTTCACTCCTTGACAGTTTTTAGTCCTTAAGAGAATTAGGAGATTATAATCCCTTCTTCGAAAACCACTTGCAAATCAAAGAATGGCCTTCTTTTTGGCTCTGTGTAGTGTTATGTTTTGTAAAGTGACTTCCAGCGGATGATGTTAAGGCAAATGAGTTGCTGCTTTGAGATGGGAACAAACTTCCAAACCATTCCCATTCTCTGGCCATGGCTATTAATTGGAGAAGTTTGCAAAATTTGGAACTACTTGAGTTGAGCAATGGGAAGGAAAGCTTTCCTGAAGTGAGGATTCTTAAATGCCCTGAGCTCACAGAGCAGGGCAGCTTTTGCTGATGTTTCGAGCAGTTCCAAGAGATCCTGTGGGGCTGCCTTAGACACCTGGGCCCAGGGATTCCTTCCAGCCTGGGCCACATTGGCTGGGCTGGGGGCAGCCTCAGGGCAGGTGGCAGTTTGTGCAACGGCCCTGGGTGGTAAGCTGCAGCACAGTCACCGTTGCATGGAATGGAACCCGGTGTCCAAGGAAATAGAAGCTTGCCCGGGTGCTCAGAACAGGCAACGGGACAGAACAGGACAGAGCAGTGCTGTGAGGAGCCCCCACACAGCACACTCGTTTCTGTCTCTCCCAGAGCTTTTCCGCAGCGTTATTCCTGCAGCTGAGCTTGAGGCCAGACTGCGGGACTCTGTGACTCGGAGCTTTTCTGAGACATCTGCCATTCCTGTGGCCAGTGCCATCGACCGTGGGATTTGGTCACCTGAATCACTTAGGAGGAGCCTCCTGTCATTGTGGCAGGTGCCCTCAAGACCAGAGTGCAGGGCTTCCTGTCCTGCAGCCTTCCTGAGGCTTCCCTGTTTCAGGTGCCTTGAAGGCACCACTGCAGTTGTTGACTTGGCAATATTCTGAGGCATCTCTTTTTAAGGCGCCCTCAAGAACACACTCTGGCATGGCAGCCAGATTCCCCGGCTTGTTGAAAGTGTTCAGGGGGAAAAAAAAGAGAAGCCCTGGAGCTGCCCCAGCACAACAGCCTGAAGATCCAGAGCATATCCAGACACTGCAGGATGGTGAGTAGCAGAGCTGGGCCACAGGGCTGATGGGTACAGCCAGCTTGGCCCCATCCCATCCCATCCCATCCCATCCCATCCCATCCCATCCCATCCCATCCCATCCCATCCCATCCCATCCCATCCCATCCCATCCCATCCCATCCCATCCCATCCCATCCCATCCCATCCCATCCCATCCCATCCCATCCCATCCCATCCCATCCCATCCCATCCCATCCCATCCCATCCCATCCCATCCCATCCCATCCCATCCCATCCCATCCCATCCCATCCCATCCCATCCCATCCCATCTCATCTCATCTCATCTCATCTCATCTCATCCCCTGGGGAAATGCCCATGGACAGGATGAAACAGGGGCAGGACAGACACCCCACAATGGCCATGCTCTATCCCCTGGGTCATGCTGGAGCTTTCCCTGCCTGGGAGCGCAGGGCTGGGTTGTCTTCTCCAGGCTCTCCCGCAGCCCCTCATCTCTGGCTGCACTCGCTCTTTGCCAGATGCAGCCCTGGACAAGACACAAGAGCAGAAGTCCAGCCGTGGCTGCTTGCGCCAAACCCTGAAGGTACCTGCAGCCACCCCCACCTGGGCTGGGCCTGCTGTCCCTGCTCAGCCCAGCACCACGCTTGGAGCATGCCACGGAGCATCCCTGGCTTCCCTGCCCTTTATTCTCCTGCAGAGGTTCCGGAAATTCCTGCACATCCGACCACGTAGAAAGAGCAGCACCACAGCAGCTGAGGGCACAGCCCAGCCTGACTCGGGGCTGACCGAGCTCCAGGCAGAGCCTGATGTCAGCCCAGATTCGGCTGAGCGCTCACAAAACTCTGAGGCTGCAATGAATGAGGACAGGGCAAAGGCCCACAAGGAAGTGACTGAGGATGTGGCCATCATAAACACCAACACTGCAGAGACTGAAGGCATCTCGAATACTGGCACCAGGCCCACTCTCACTGGGATTCATGCTCCCACTAAGGATTTTTTTGAGGAGAGTGCTGTTCCTTCTCAGCAGCAGGTAAGCAGCCTGGGGCCAGGCCTGGAGGTTTGCCAGGATTGTGTGTCCCCTCAAGCCATGGTCACTGGGCCCCCTCAGCCTTTGAGGCCAGCACAGTGTGGCGGGAAGGGAAGCACTTCTTGGGGGAAGCTGGGGAAGTTGCTCCCAAGGACAGCACTCAAAATCTACCACCTGTCTCCTCCAGGTGCCAGCCATCATAAGAAACATCCACCTGACTCTACTGTCCCAGGGCACTGCGGATGCCAGGCTGCAAAGGGACATTGTGAGGCTGGCTGAAGAACAGCCTGCTGACGTGGTGCTGACCCTCCTGCGCTGTGCCCCAACATGTGACAGGTACAGGGCCCAGGTGCCTGGAGAGCTCAGGGCTCACCAGCCTTTAGGGCCCATGGCCCTGCACAGCCTGTGCTATGGGCTCTGCCAGACAGGCACAGAGGTCCAGGACCCTTGGGCCCTTCTGTTTCCCAAGCCTGTTGCCAATGCTCCCCCCCTGCCCCTCAGGGCACTGGGGCTCTGTCACCTGGGCCCCCACAGCTGCACAGGGCAATGTACTGTGACTGAGATGCCCCTGACACAGAGATCTGATCCCACAGAGCTGCTGCAATCATATGGAGAACCATTGGCTCCTCACAAGTAACAATGGAGAAAGTGCTGCCAACACTGATTCGTGTAATGGAGGACTGGCCACTGCACAGCGCATGCACCTCTGATGGGGACGACAGGGACGTTTTTGCCCTGGCTGTGAGTTTCTGGGCCCATGCTCACCCCCAGGTCGCCTCTCCAGTAGCTCTCAGTCCTCTCGGTGCTGGAGTCACTGGGCTGAAACCTGGGCTACGGGCAGGCTCAGGAGGCACCAAGCCTGCTGCTCCTCCTGCGTCTGCCCTTGGGCCCTGGCCCATGGACACCTCAGCACTGAGCACTGTCTTGGGCTGCTTCTTTTGCAGGCAACTCTGGTGCTCTGGGTGACTGTCCAGGTGCCTGAATGCAAAAAGGCCATGATCCCTTATTCTGAGCAACTGTTTGTGGCACTGCTCTTCCTTATTGTCATCACTACACAGCAGATGCCACCAGAGGAAGTTGATACCTTCTGGAGAGCATGCCAGGAGGAACACCGCCTTCCCATCAAGCTTAACAGGTCCCAGTCCTCCTGTCCTTCCCATGCCCTTGTGGCCAGTGCCAGTGCTCCCAGTGTGACCTGGCCTTTGCTCTGCACACAGGTTTGCAGTGCAGGCCATGAAGGTTCTGCTCTACATGCTGCAGTGTGACCACGTGGTGATGTCTATGGAGCGCAAGTGTGGCTGGGACACGCTGCTGTTTGCTGACACCCAGCACTATGCTATGGGTCTGCTGGCCAGGTGAGACCCCCTTCTCCCCATTGCCCCTGGCATTTGTGCCCTGTGCTCCACACAGTCCCTGTGGTCATGGGCCACAGAGCCTCATCACTGAGGGATGGCCAAGGAGCCTGAAAAAGGCTGGGAGAGGAGAGTGCCCAGAAGGGGCCACTTCCCAGAGCACCCACATCCCCTCCAGGGATGCTGGGGAAAGACCAGACCTCTCAGAGTCAGTCCTGGGAGAGGTTTTCCCTCCACCTCACGGTCTCCTTTTTTCCCCATGCCAGGGAGATGCGTTATGACTTGACCCCCCTGTGTTCCCATGTCGCATATTGCCTTCTCCTGCTGCTCAGCAGTGAAAAGCCAAGGTGGGATCTGCCCTTGCTGGCATTCCTTGTGGAGGTGAGCCTGGTGGCCAGTGCTGCCTCGCTGAGCTGCCTCCCAGCTCTGTGCCCTCTCACAGCCACAGCTGCCTGGGACGGTGCCCACGCCCTGTGCTGCTGCCTGGGCCCGGGCCTGTGCGCTTCTGGGCTCCTGCTGGATGGCTCCCCTGTCACTGCCCTGTGCCTTTCAGGTCCTTGAGTGCCTGGACTTGAGGAAATGTGCTCGCACTCTTGTGAAGATCATGTCAAGTTGCCTGCAGATGGAGTGCAGGGAGCAGCGTCGCGTGGCGCTCAGAGGCCTCGTGGGTCTCAGCAAGGATCCCTCGATGGTGAGAAGGGGGCTGTGGCGGAAGCTGCGCTGGGGAAAGCAGCCCCTTGGGTGTGCAGGGCTTCAGGAGCTGAGGCAGCTGCTCCCAGCTCTCCTGCCTCACCTGCCCCAGTGCTTTGCGTCAGGCCTTTGGCCTGCGGGCCCTGCAGCAGCAGGGTGGGCTTGCAGTGCCAGGGCGGTGCTGGCGGTGCAGCCGTCCATGGCTTTGCAGCACAGCCTTGTGTTCCACACAGGCCAGCAGACTGTGCAGTCTGTCTCGGAGCCTTCTGGAGCTGCTGGGTGATGCCGATGGAGAGGTGGTCAGCATGTCCATCCATGTGTTCACAAATGTGCTCCAGGCAGACATCCTGGTATCCAGCACTACTGCCCCAAAGCTGGCTGAGGCACTGCTGCTGCTCTTTGACCATGTAAGGCTCTGTGTCCCCAGCTGCAGGCACTGGCTGCTGCCCAGAAACTTTGCCTACGTGAGCCTGGAGTAATTGGTCTAAAGGCCTCATCCTCTTCCATTCCTCCAGGACAACAGCTATGTGCAAGTGCTCTCCCTTCAGCTCTTCTTCAGGGTGATGGACTTGGTAGTGGATGAGGGAAGAAAGCCCCTTGCGAAGATTTTGAGCCAAAGCCTCCTTCCACTCTTCTTCCACTGCCATGATGAGAACCAGTGTGTGGCAAAGGTGAGGTTTTGTGTGATGCAGGTGGATCTCGGGGAGGGGGCTTGGCTGCCTCCTGCCCTGGCACCTCATGGACTGCAGCCTCCTGCAGGCCTTGGCACAGGGATGTGGGTCCTGTGCCTTGGCCTGTGGGGCCATCTCTGGGTCTCTGCTGCCCTCCAGGCCTCTTGGGAAACGCTGCTTCGTGTGGCAAGGTTCCTGAAGAGGAGGAAGCTCAAGCAGCTGGTGAAGAAGGGGCAGCTGTCAGAGTTCACCGAGGTCCTGGTAAGGAGGGCCTGGAAGCCCCAGGCTCAGCCTGGAGAAGGTCCCTGAGGGCGGTGCTCAGTGTGCGGGGCTAACAGCTGTGCCCGCTGCTGCAGCCAGAGGCCGGGCGGGCTCTTCTCCAGGCTCCCGTGGGCCCGAGCCGGGTGCCCATGGAGCCCCGGCCCGGCGGGGCTGCGGGGCGGCACCGCGGCTCCCCGGGCGGCAGCCGGCCCTCTGCCCCCTGCCCTCGGGAGCCCTTGGCCAGCGGCTGCTGGCCGCGCCTCAGGGCTGTGCGGGCAGGCGAGGCCGGCGATGGGCGCAGGCAGCGCCCGGCCCAGGGGCTGAGCCCGCGCCAACCCTTCCCTCCTGCCGCTCTCTCCAGCTGGCAGAGGACAGGAGCAGAGCGGCCGAGCACCTGCGCCGGGCTCTGCGCTACCTGGATAGCCCACAGGAGTCCCTGCGAGCGGCGGCCGTCAGGATCATCGGTGAGTCCGGAGCCCGGGCTCCCTCCCCGGCCCGGCCCGGCCCGCCGCAGCTCGGCCCCAGCCCCGCCTGCTGCCCCGGCAGCGCCAGCCGGGCCCGGCGCCGTGGAGCCCCGCCTGGCCTGGGCGTTGCTGCCGCCCTCTGGCAGCCGTGCCCTGGGGCGGCAGCGTGCGGCAAGGGCCGGGCTGAGCCCTGCCGGGCCAGCAGCCCGTGTGGCCACAGCGCCGGCAGCGCCGCTGGCAGGGAGCTGTGCCGCTGGGGCCGTGACAGGCTCTGTGTTCACAGGCATGGCCGAGATGGTCACGATGGGCCGGAAGGAAGAGCTCCAGCTCCTCAATGAGGGTGAGTGCGGGCAACGGGCTGACAGCGGGGGCTGCCACTGGGGGAACTGCACGTCCTGCCCTGGCTGCGACAGGCTTCACTCCCTGTGTGGACAAGCACAGAGAGATCTCAGGGACAGGACCTGTGCGGGGGACATTTGTGGCCAGCACCTTCTGGCTGATCCCATTGTCTCCTGCTGCCTCCTGTACATGGCAAAAGGTGGGGGGTATGGCCCTGGCAGGAAGGCCTCCTTGGCTATGTGCAGATCCAGGCTCTGACTGTGCCTCTGCTCATCTCTCTTCCAGCCCTTCAAGGCCTGAGAAGAGATGACAGCCCTTCCCAAATGAACACAGTCGTTCAGCAGAGAATCATTGAGAGATCTGCAGAACTACGTTTATCTGGTGGCTCAGAAGAACCATTGCTCCTAAAAGTCCTAAAAACACCATGGAAGAGGAGATCACCTTGAGAGGCCAGAAGAGACCAGAAGAGACCAGCTGGAGCTTCAGGCACAGCTGATGATTGGCCCAGCTGAACCTATGGGAAGCTCCCATAGCTCCTGCCTTCTCCCTGCCTGTTGACAACTCCGTGCCTCCCCCCAGCCCCCAGACCCTGCCTGTCCCCTTTCTTCCCTCCCCACTCCTCCCTTTACTTCCATTAATAAACAGTTTGGCTTCTTCACTTTGCCTGCATCCCTGTGGAGCTGAAGCACATCCGGGGCCCTGGGAAACACTGGCCCCTGCTGCCATTCTCTCCCACAGACCCAGAGGAACGAGGGCAGCTCAGGCTGGAAAGGTCCCTGTGCTGAAGGTGCAGCTCCACAGAACTGTGCAGTTCAACAGTCCTGTTGAGCACACTGAAGGCCAGCAGTGGGACAAGGAGCCTGTGTGTCAAGACCAAAGTCGAGTCTAAGGCCCTGCCATATTTGGTCCACTGTTGTGCACATCAACAAGATAATGAAGAGCAGACGATGAAGGAAACTTTATGGTTTAACTGGTTGTAACTGGAAAAACTCCACTCCAGAAGAGGAGAGTTCAGGCCTGGTTATGGGCTGGAGGGATGAAAAGGACAAAATGCCCATCCTTTTGATCCAGGGGATGCCCTGAATGTGGGTGGCCAGCCTGCTTCTCCCACTGGAGCACCATGCTGAGATACCCTGAGAGCAGCCCAGTGCTCCTTGTTCCTCTCTGCTGACCCATGAGCATTTGTCTGCTTTCGGGATGGCCCTGGCTGTGTCAGGGCTGCTCCGTGGACACGAGACAGCCGGTCCTGACCCACTGGGTCCCAGCAGTGCCTGGCAGCAGCCCTGCATCCACGTCTGGATGCTGGCCAAGAGAGGCCCCGGAAGCTGGGGCAGCTGATTTGAAGCTTTTACAGATACACACAGGGGACAGCCAGCAGTGTTCCCTCAGGATACAGCAGTCCTGAGGGGCATCTCATCAGTCCTGAGCTGCCTGATGCCACCCACTCCTTGTGGCACCAATTGCTTTCCTGTGGGATGTTCTAGCTCCCCCAAGAGTGAAGAGGGAGCTGGAGAAACAGGTTGCCAGGCTGCTCTGGATCCTTTCTCAGCAGCCCTGGTTGAGTGGAGAAGTCCAAGCTGAGTGCAGATGTGCCCATGGAGCAGCCGTGCACAGGAAGGCTCGCTGGCAAGGATGATCCAGGAACCACAGGCCTGGCAGCCTGGCTTTGCTCCAAGCCAGGGAAGGCCTTGGAGCAGATCCTCCTGAGTGCCATCCCACGGCACGTGCAGGGAACCAGGGGCTCTGCTGGAGGCTGGGAAAGCTCTGCGGAGGGACGGGCACAGCTGGGGCTCCTGGTGGGGTGTTGAGGGCTTCTGTGGGGGCGTTTAGGGGTGGTTGTTGGGGGGCGTGTTGGGGAAGAAGTTGTCTGGAAGGTGAGAGGTCTGGCCTGGAATTTGAGTCAGTTTGAAGGCAGCATCTGTGCTTTAGCACAGCTTTGGTTATGGAGGGCAGAAAGAATATCTGTGACCATTTTTTTTACTGGTGCTGTTTCTCCTGCAGGGAACAAGAAGGGAGAGTTGTACTTTATTGGCCACTTAGATATTGGTACTGGGGAGAATTAGCCCTTTTGCCATCTACTCATTTGTTCTGGTTACTCTTGTAACACTGAGTAGTCTTTCACTCCTTGACAGTTTTTAGTCCTTAAGAGAATTAGGAGATTATAATCCCTTCTTCGAAAACCACTTGCAAATCAAAGAATGGCCTTCTTTTTGGCTCTGTGTAGTGTTATGTTTTGTAAAGTGACTTCCAGCGGATGATGTTAAGGCAAATGAGTTGCTGCTTTGAGATGGGAACAAACTTCCAAACCATTCCCATTCTCTGGCCATGGCTATTAATTGGAGAAGTTTGCAAAATTTGGAACTACTTGAGTTGAGCAATGGGAAGGAAAGCTTTCCTGAAGTGAGGATTCTTAAATGCCCTGAGCTCACAGAGCAGGGCAGCTTTTGCTGATGTTTCGAGCAGTTCCAAGAGATCCTGTGGGGCTGCCTTAGACACCTGGGCCCAGGGATTCCTTCCAGCCTGGGCCACATTGGCTGGGCTGGGGGCAGCCTCAGGGCAGGTGGCAGTTTGTGCAACGGCCCTGGGTGGTAAGCTGCAGCACAGTCACCGTTGCATGGAATGGAACCCGGTGTCCAAGGAAATAGAAGCTTGCCCGGGTGCTCAGAACAGGCAACGGGACAGAACAGGACAGAGCTGTGCTGTGAGGAGCCCCCACACAGCACACTCGTTTCTGTCTCTCCCAGAGCTTTTCCGCAGCGTTATTCCTGCAGCTGAGCTTGAGGCCAGACTGCGGGACTCTGTGACTCGGAGCTTTTCTGAGACATCTGCCATTCCTGTGGCCAGTGCCATCGACCGTGGGATTTGGTCACCTGAATCACTTAGGAGGAGCCTCCTGTCATTGTGGCAGGTGCCCTCAAGACCAGAGTGCAGGGCTTCCTGTCCTGCAGCCTTCCTGAGGCTTCCCTGTTTCAGGTGCCTTGAAGGCACAACTGCAGTTGTTGACTTGGCAATATTCTGAGGCATCTCTTTGTGGAGAGCTTTAATGTGGAGAGCTTTATTAATAGTTGGTTAGCTGAGAAAGGCCATGCTGACATATTGCCACTGGTCAAGCTGAGAAATCAGCAGTCAGCAAGCTGAAAGGAGATGTCAGCAGCTTGCAATCAGTGGCCTTGCTGCAACATGGAGAAAGGGAGTAGAGATTAGTCCTGAATATCTCCTAAGAATATGTAGAAAGTATCAAAAGTAGGACCATAGGAATGTAAAAGTAGGTGTAACTGCTGATATGTAACTAACCAATCCTGAGCTCAACTTTTGCAATATGCATGAAGTTAATTACGAACTGTATTTAACCCGCTGTGCTGATCAATAAAATTGGGCCTGTGATGATCAACTGGATGTCCTGGTCTCCTTCCGTCGACAAATGGTGGAGAATGCGGGCAATGCTGCGGGCAACGATGCGGCAACGTTGAATCCCTGTCCTTTTTTCTCGGATTACAAAGACAAAAAGGGAATTCGCCACGGTCCGGAAGTTGGGTGAGAGTCCTTGCAGCGGGACGGTGCCGGATTATTTACAAAGACTGGATTATTTATAAAAAGCACCCTTGAGGATCGCTCAAGTCTCTACGTGCCGCCGAAGTCTGGAAGCTGCTAAACAGTGCGCACTGAATAGGTATGGATAGGCAAGCGGCATATGATTTATTCTCCTCATATTTAGAAAAGCGAGGGGTAAAAGAGATAGATTTAAAAAAGGAATTACCGGGGTTGTTAGCTTATGGTCATTCTATAGGTATGTTTACTAACCCACATACAGTACATGAGCTTTCAGAGTGGAAAAATTTTGGAGAGGTGTTAATGGACTCTGTGTTAGATGGGGATAAATCAGCTAAAAAGTTTGGGAAATTATGGCGGGTGGTGTATAATGCATTGCTTCAGCAGGTCTCTGAGAGAAAGGCAGCAGAAAGGGCTACAGAAGCTCATAAGAGGAATATAGGATATGGTCGTGAGGATGACCCTTTAGCACCTTCTGTAACTAAGATACTTATGCCTAAAAATCCCCAGCATAGTGGTGTTGAGGACATGCCTTTAGAAAGTGCGGAACCGTCTGCGCCTCCCTTGTCTGAGGGGGAAGGCGAGCCGGGTGGGAGAGGTAAAAGCAAGCCAGCTTTGCCTCCACTGCCGGCTTCAGGCGGGTCGGATGGTGGGGGGGGCAAGCCAGCTCTGCCTCCGCCGCCGGCTTTGCCTCCGCCGCTACCCCCGGGCAGGCCGGCTCCGGTTACAGCTCCAGCGGGGGGGGCCCCTTCCCCCGTGCGAGCCGGCTCTGCTCGAGCGTGCTCCGGTTTCAGCTTCGGCGGGAGGGGGGCTCCTTCCCCCGCGCGCGCCGGCTTTGCCTGAGCAAACTCCGGTTGCAGCTGCGGGGGGGTCGCTTCCCCCACGCGAGCCAGCCTCTGCTTTACTGCCTTCCCAATGCGAAAATTCGGCGCCTGCACTAAAATGCCAGCAGCATAGCACCTCCAAAGAGCCAGCTCCCATCCCAGGGGCACACCGTGATCTATGGGGGGAAATGGCTAAACAAAGGAGGGAGGCTTGGTCTGCTTTGGCAAAAGAGGTGATGCAAATGGGAGATAGTGAGGCCGTACAAATAGCTTCTAGTCTTGCATGTCCAGTTACTTATACACCACAATATGATGCACAGGGGAATTTTATGCATAATGTGGCAGCATATTCTGCCTTAGATTGGAAGCTGTTAGCTCAGCTACGTTCTACAGTTAGTCAGTTTGGTGTAAAAAGTGAACCTGTTAAGCAAATGTTAGATTATCTCTTTAACACTCAGATTTTATGCCCAAATGATTTAAAAGGGATAGTGCGTTTAATATTTACTCAGCATCAACAATTATTGTTTAATGCACATTGGCAAGCATTAGTAAATGAGTCAGTTGCTGTACAACGGGCTCCGGGAGATCCATTGCATGGAGTGACAGTGAATGAACTTATGGGATTAGGAGCATTTCTGCGTACAGAGGCACAGATGATATTGGGACCAGATAAGCTTAGAGAGGCTATGAGATTGGTGCGTACAGCGATAGATATGGTTAAAGAGCCAGGGGGATTACCAATTTATATGGGTATTAAGCAAGATAGAGAAGAATCATTTGGAAATTTTATCGATAGGGCGGCTGCTGCTATAGACCGGGCCGGTGTGGCAGACTTTCTTAAGGGGGCGATATTGAAGCAGTGTGCCCTTCAAAATAGTAATCCAGCAACCCAAAGAGTATTATCTACTTTGGGAGCAAATTGGACCATTGAGGAAGCATTAGAGCGAATGGCATTAATGCCAACTGCTTCGCAGGCATTTCTAGTAGATGCTATAAAGGAGTTAGGATTGGGGTTACAAAAGCAGGCAGAGTCTAATCAGAATCAGGTGTTAGCTGCTCAGAATCAGGTGTTAGCTGCTCTTGCTCCTCTCCGAAGTGGCTCACTGCCGATCCAGCTCCCACAACACCACAGCTTGTAGACGGCGGTCGGGAAACTGTCAGCAGAGCGCGTTTCACGAGGGCCGCGCCCAGACACAAGTAGCTGCCGTGACATCAGAGACACCAGCACCAGCTGCCGCGACATCGCAGCCACCTCTTGTCTGCAACCCGCAACAACAGGGAGCAAATACCAACTGGAGTAAAGGGTCCTCTTATATTAAATGGACAAACATGTGGAACATTATTATTAGGACGCTCTTCTACAACTATGTTGGGATTATTTGTTTTGCCTGGAGTTATTGATGCAGACTTTACAGGGGAAATACAAATCATGGCTTACACCCTCTATCCTCCAATTAAAATTACAAAAGGACAACGTATTGCACATTTGATACCGCTATCACAAATGACCTCTGGAATACAACCATTTACTGAACAAGCACGGGATGAAAAAGGTTTTGGCTCCACTGGTGTTACACTTTTAACTGTGGATTTACAAAACAGACCAAAGCAAAAGGTCACAGTTACTTATGGGCATCAAAGCATAACCCTTTATGGATTATTGGATACAGGAGCAGATACCAGCATTATTTCTCCAGAGGCATGGCCACAGCATTGGCCTCTATTCCCATCAGCAAACATGCTCACCGGAGTAGGAGGATTTACATTGGCAAGCAGGTCACCTTCTTTGTCTGTGTCCATTGAAGATCAACAAATATCTGCTGTGTTTTCAATTGTGCAACTGCCTCCTACAGTCTCCTGCCTAATTGGAAGGGACATTTTAACACAACTGGGAGTGGTGTTAACTAATCAGCACCCTTTGGGGTAATTGCCATTGCTTGGACTTTCCCCATTCCACTCACCTGGAAAACAGATACACCAGTGATGGTTAAGCAATGGCCTCTAAAAGGGGATAGCCTTATGCATGCTCATGATCTTGTTTGCACAGCAACAACCATTTTCCTCTTTGCAGATTGACATTATTAGAAATACTCTTGCTTCATATTCACTTGATATTGCTTCAGAGAAAATTCAAACTACAAAGCCCTGGAAATATTTGGGATGGACTTTGATGGATCAAAAAGTGATACCTCAAAAATTGGAGTTACAACTGGACATTAAGACTCTACATGATGCACAGAAGTTGCTGGGGGACTTACAGTGGCTAAAGCCTATTGTGGGAATACCGAATCATTTGTTAGAAACCCTGCGGCCTTTATTAAAGGGTGTTGACCCTACTACTCCTGTATGCCTGACACAGAAGCATCGTCTTGCCTTGCAACAAATCAGTGACTGTGTACAACAGGGGTACGTGTCTCGTCGACAACTCGACCACCCTATTGACCTTACTATCTGGAATAGCCCTTGCCACCTGCTTGGTGCTCTCTCTCAACAACAGGAGAAAACGGGGGAGATACAGGTGTTGGAATGGTTGTCTCCACCATTACAGCATAAGAAAACAATATGTTCAAAAATTGAACAATTGGCTGCATTAATCAAAAAGGGGCGTCTCAGAATTCTTGAAGTGGATGGTAGAGAACCTGCTACCATTAGACTGCCTATGGAAAAAGAAACCTTGGACTGGTACCTGATTAACTCAAAGGATTTACAGGAAGCATTATTGACATCATCTGCAAAAGTGGATACCAGCAAATTAGTGCCTAGAGTTTTGCAATGGATGACAGAATGGAACTGGATTACTCGACCCTTGAGAGAAGAACGCCCTATAGAAGGAGCTATTACAGCCTTTACCGATGCAGGAAAGAAGTCAAGGCGTGCTGCTGTCACTTGGCAAGAAAAAGGACAATGGAAACATCAAATCATCACAGCAGACCCTGCGGATAGTTTACAAACTTTGGAATTGTTGGCAGTAGTATGGGCAGTATCCAACTTACAGGGACCTTTAAATGTGGTTACAGAGTCTATGTATGTTGCAGGAGTAGTCAAACGAATAGAGGAAGCAGCAATTAAGGAAGTGAATAATAAATGATTGTATGAGTTGTTGGTACAATTAAGGAAAGCTCTACGGGAAAGAAATGCAGCGTATTCTGTGCTTTGCACTCTCCTCCTGAGGAATTGGACCTTTTTGGCAGTACAAACGCCAGTTTGTCTAACACTACAGCTGGTGGATGGTTTAGCTTTAAGTCTTCAAACCGACCACAAGAAACATGGGCCACCCTAGATTCATTCCTGAATGTGAGTGAAATCTCTCCGCAGCATTACAGTAAATGTAACAGCACAAAAATCACTGCACCAATGAAATTACCCACGGGAATATTTTTAATTTGCGGAGACAGGGCGTGGAATGGCATACCAGCTAGACCACAGGGTGGACCCTGTTATTTGGGTAAACTGTCATTGTTTCATCCTAATGTGTCCTTGCTAATGCAGCTGAGTCAAAATTCAAACAGAAAGAGACGTACATGACTTAGACTGCAGCTCGATAGGAGATCCACAATTTTGGGGCACATTCAAACAAGTGGTTGTTTCAACTATCTTGCCGGGAGGATCTGCCAATAAGGCTATGAATTTAGCAAAACAATTAGGGTGCTGGGCAAAGAGTGAACTGAACAAGACATCACAAATCCTAGACATGCTAACCACAGATGTGCAGAGTGTTAACCATGCTGTTTTGCAAAATAGAGCTGCCATAGATTTTTTGCTTTTAGCACAAGGACATGGATGTGAAGAATTTGAGGGAATGTGTTGCATGAATCTGTCTGACCATTCGGTGTCCATTCACAGTAAGAAGAAGGTTTAGGAATCGACGAATGGCTTAAAAGCTTAGGACTTGGACTGTGGCTAAGAAACCTTGTGATCTATGCTATAGGACTGCTGGGTGTAATTTTACTGTTTTTGCTGATTTTGCCTTGTGTTTTTAATTGCATTCAAAACATGGTCAGCCGTACAATAGCAAAAACCTGGCAAGCTAATTTCCTTGCACAAGAAGAAAACGGGGGAAATGTGGAGAGCTTTAATGTGGAGAGCTTTATTAATAGTTGGTTAGCTGAGAAAGGCCATGCTGACATATTGCCACTGGTCAAGCTGAGAAATCAGTAGTCAGCAAGCTGAAAGGAGATGTCAGCAGCTTGCAATCAGTGGCCTTGCTGCAACATGGAGAAAGGGAGTAGAGATTAGTCCTGAATATCTCCTAAGAATATGTAGAAAGTATCAAAAGTAGGACCATAGGAATGTAAAAGTAGGTGTAACTGCTGATATGTAACTAACCAATCCTGAGCTCAACTTTTGCAATATGCATGAAGTTAATTACGAACTGTATTTAACCCGCTGTGCTGATCAATAAAATTGGGCCTGTGATGATCAACCTGATGTCCTGGTCTCCTTCCGTCGACATCTCTTTTTAAGGCGCCCTCAAGAACACACTCTGGCATGGCAGCCAGATTCCCCGGCTTGTTGAAAGTGTTCAGGGGGAAAAAAAAGAGAAGCCCTGGAGCTGCCCCAGCACAACAGCCTGAAGATCCAGAGCATATCCAGACACTGCAGGATGGTGAGTAGCAGAGCTGGGCCACAGGGCTGATGGGTACAGCCAGCTTGGCCCCATCCCATCCCATCCCATCCCATCCCATCCCATCCCATCCCATCCCATCCCATCCCATCCCATCCCATCCCATCCCATCATCCCATCCCATCCCATCCCATCCCATCCCATCCCATCCCATCCCATCCCATCCCATCCCATCTCATCTCATCTCATCTCATCTCATCTCATCTCATCTCATCTCATCTCATCTCATCTCATCTCATCTCATCTCATATCATCTCATCCCCTGGGGAAATGCCCATGGACAGGATGAAACAGGGGCAGGACAGACACCCCACAATGGCCATGCTCTATCCCCTGGGTCATGCTGGAGCTCTCCCTGCCTGGGAGCGCAGGGCTGGGTTGTCTTCTCCAGGCTCTCCCGCAGCCCCTCATCTCTGGCTGCACTCGCTCTTTGCCAGATGCAGCCCTGGACAAGACACAAGAGCAGAAGTCCAGCCGTGGCTGCTTGCGCCAAACCCTGAAGGTACCTGCAGCCACCCCCACCTGGGCTGGGCCTGCTGTCCCTGCTCAGCCCAGCACCACGCTTGGAGCATGCCACGGAGCATCCCTGGCTTCCCTGCCCTTTATTCTCCTGCAGAGGTTCCGGAAATTCCTGCACATCCGACCACGTAGAAAGAGCAGCACCACAGCAGCTGAGGGCACAGCCCAGCCTGACTCGGGGCTGACCGAGCTCCAGGCAGAGCCTGATGTCAGCCCAGATTCGGCTGAGCGCTCACAAAACTCTGAGGCTGCAATGAATGAGGACAGGGCAAAGGCCCACAAGGAAGTGACTGAGGATGTGGCCATCATAAACACCAACACTGCAGAGACTGAAGGCATCTCGAATACTGGCACCAGGCCCACTCTCACTGGGATTCATGCTCCCACTAAGGATTTTTTTGAGGAGAGTGCTGTTCCTTCTCAGCAGCAGGTAAGCAGCCTGGGGCCAGGCCTGGAGGTTTGCCAGGATTGTGTGTCCCCTCAAGCCATGGTCACTGGGCCCCCTCAGCCTTTGAGGCCAGCACAGTGTGGCGGGAAGGGAAGCACTTCTTGGGGGAAGCTGGGGAAGTTGCTCCCAAGGACAGCACTCAAAATCTACCACCTGTCTCCTCCAGGTGCCAGCCATCATAAGAAACATCCACCTGACTCTACTGTCCCAGGGCACTGCGGATGCCAGGCTGCAAAGGGACATTGTGAGGCTGGCTGAAGAACAGCCTGCTGACGTGGTGCTGACCCTCCTGCGCTGTGCCCCAACATGTGACAGGTACAGGGCCCAGGTGCCTGGAGAGCTCAGGGCTCACCAGCCTTTAGGGCCCATGGCCCTGCACAGCCTGTGCTATGGGCTCTGCCAGACAGGCACAGAGGTCCAGGACCCTTGGGCCCTTCTGTTTCCCAAGCCTGTTGCCAATGCTCCCCCCCTGCCCCTCAGGGCACTGGGGCTCTGTCACCTGGGCCCCCACAGCTGCACAGGGCAATGTACTGTGACTGAGATGCCCCTGACACAGAGATCTGATCCCACAGAGCTGCTGCAATCATATGGAGAACCATTGGCTCCTCACAAGTAACAATGGAGAAAGTGCTGCCAACACTGATTCGTGTAATGGAGGACTGGCCACTGCACAGCGCATGCACCTCTGATGGGGACGACAGGGACGTTTTTGCCCTGGCTGTGAGTTTCTGGGCCCATGCTCACCCCCAGGTCGCCTCTCCAGTAGCTCTCAGTCCTCTCGGTGCTGGAGTCACTGGGCTGAAACCTGGGCTACGGGCAGGCTCAGGAGGCACCAAGCCTGCTGTTCCTCCTGCGTCTGCCCTTGGGCCCTGGCCCATGGACACCTCAGCACTGAGCACTGTCTTGGGCTGCTTCTTTTGCAGGCAACTCTGGTGCTCTGGGTGACTGTCCAGGTGCCTGAATGCAAAAAGGCCATGATCCCTTATTCTGAGCAACTGTTTGTGGCACTGCTCTTCCTTATTGTCATCACTACACAGCAGATGCCACCAGAGGAAGTTGATACCTTCTGGAGAGCATGCCAGGAGGAACACCGCCTTCCCATCAAGCTTAACAGGTCCCAGTCCTCCTGTCCTTCCCATGCCCTTGTGGCCAGTGCCAGTGCTCCCAGTGTGACCTGGCCTTTGCTCTGCACACAGGTTTGCAGTGCAGGCCATGAAGGTTCTGCTCTACATGCTGCAGTGTGACCACGTGGTGATGTCTATGGAGCGCAAGTGTGGCTGGGACACGCTGCTGTTTGCTGACACCCAGCACTATGCTATGGGTCTGCTGGCCAGGTGAGACCCCCTTCTCCCCATTGCCCCTGGCATTTGTGCCCTGTGCTCCACACAGTCCCTGTGGTCATGGGCCACAGAGCCTCATCACTGAGGGATGGCCAAGGAGCCTGAAAAAGGCTGGGAGAGGAGAGTGCCCAGAAGGGGCCACTTCCCAGAGCACCCACATCCCCTCCAGGGATGCTGGGGAAAGACCAGACCTCTCAGAGTCAGTCCTGGGAGAGGTTTTCCCTCCACCTCACGGTCTCCTTTTTTCCCCATGCCAGGGAGATGCGTTATGACTTGACCCCCCTGTGTTCCCATGTCGCATATTGCCTTCTCCTGCTGCTCAGCAGTGAAAAGCCAAGGTGGGATCTGCCCTTGCTGGCATTCCTTGTGGAGGTGAGCCTGGTGGCCAGTGCTGCCTCGCTGAGCTGCCTCCCAGCTCTGTGCCCTCTCACAGCCACAGCTGCCTGGGACGGTGCCCACGCCCTGTGCTGCTGCCTGGGCCCGGGCCTGTGCGCTTCTGGGCTCCTGCTGGATGGCTCCCCTGTCACTGCCCTGTGCCTTTCAGGTCCTTGAGTGCCTGGACTTGAGGAAATGTGCTCGCACTCTTGTGAAGATCATGTCAAGTTGCCTGCAGATGGAGTGCAGGGAGCAGCGTCGCGTGGCGCTCAGAGGCCTCGTGGGTCTCAGCAAGGATCCCTCGATGGTGAGAAGGGGGCTGTGGCGGAAGCTGCGCTGGGGAAAGCAGCCCCTTGGGTGTGCAGGGCTTCAGGAGCTGAGGCAGCTGCTCCCAGCTCTCCTGCCTCACCTGCCCCAGTGCTTTGCGTCAGGCCTTTGGCCTGCGGGCCCTGCAGCAGCAGGGTGGGCTTGCAGTGCCAGGGCGGTGCTGGCGGTGCAGCCGTCCATGGCTTTGCAGCACAGCCTTGTGTTCCACACAGGCCAGCAGACTGTGCAGTCTGTCTCGGAGCCTTCTGGAGCTGCTGGGTGATGCCGATGGAGAGGTGGTCAGCATGTCCATCCATGTGTTCACAAATGTGCTCCAGGCAGACATCCTGGTATCCAGCACTACTGCCCCAAAGCTGGCTGAGGCACTGCTGCTGCTCTTTGACCATGTAAGGCTCTGTGTCCCCAGCTGCAGGCACTGGCTGCTGCCCAGAAACTTTGCCTACGTGAGCCTGGAGTAATTGGTCTAAAGGCCTCATCCTCTTCCATTCCTCCAGGACAACAGCTATGTGCAAGTGCTCTCCCTTCAGCTCTTCTTCAGGGTGATGGACTTGGTAGTGGATGAGGGAAGAAAGCCCCTTGCGAAGATTTTGAGCCAAAGCCTCCTTCCACTCTTCTTCCACTGCCATGATGAGAACCAGTGTGTGGCAAAGGTGAGGTTTTGTGTGATGCAGGTGGATCTCGGGGAGGGGGCTTGGCTGCCTCCTGCCCTGGCACCTCATGGACTGCAGCCTCCTGCAGGCCTTGGCACAGGGATGTGGGTCCTGTGCCTTGGCCTGTGGGGCCATCTCTGGGTCTCTGCTGCCCTCCAGGCCTCTTGGGAAACGCTGCTTCGTGTGGCAAGGTTCCTGAAGAGGAGGAAGCTCAAGCAGCTGGTGAAGAAGGGGCAGCTGTCAGAGTTCACCGAGGTCCTGGTAAGGAGGGCCTGGAAGCCCCAGGCTCAGCCTGGAGAAGGTCCCTGAGGGCGGTGCTCAGTGTGCGGGGCTAACAGCTGTGCCCGCTGCTGCAGCCAGAGGCCGGGCGGGCTCTTCTCCAGGCTCCCGTGGGCCCGAGCCGGGTGCCCATGGAGCCCCGGCCCGGCGGGGCTGCGGGGCGGCACCGTGGCTCCCCGGGCGGCAGCCGGCCCTCTGCCCCCTGCTCTCGGGAGCCCTTGGCCAGCGGCTGCTGGCCGCGCCTCAGGGCTGTGCGGCCAGGGGAGGCCGGGGCTGGGCACAGGCAGCGCCCGGCCCAGGAGCTGAGCCCGCGCCAACCCTTCCCTCCTGCCGCTCTCTGCAGCTGGCAGAGGACAGGAGCAGAGCGGCCGAGCACCTGCGCCGGGCACTGCGCTACCTGGATAGCCCACAGGAGTCCCTGCGAGCGGCGGCCGTCAGGATCATCGGTGAGTCCGGAGCCCGGGCTCCCTCCCCAGCCCGGCCCGGCCCGCCGCAGCTCGGCCCCAGCCCCGCCTGCTGCCCCGGCAGCGCCAGCCGGGCCCGGCGCCGTGGAGCCCCGCCTGGCCTGGGCGTTGCTGCCGCCCTCTGGCAGCCGTGCCCTGGGGCGGCAGCGTGCGGCAAGGGCCGGGCTGAGCCCTGCCGGGCCAGCAGCCCGTGTGGCCACAGCGCCGGCAGCGCCGCTGGCAGGGAGCTGTGCCGCTGGGGCCGTGACAGGCTCTGTGTTCACAGGCATGGCCGAGATGGTCACGATGGGCCGGAAGGAAGAGCTCCAGCTCTTCAGTGAGGGTGAGCGTTAGGAGCGGGCTGACCGCGGGGGCTGGAGGGGGCAGCTGCAAGTCCTGCCCTGGCTGCTACAGGCTTCGCTCCCTGTGTGGACAAGCACAGAGAGATCTCAGGGACACGACCTGCGCGGGTGACATTTGTGGCCAGCACCTTCTGGCTGATCCCATTATCTCCTGCTGCCTCCTGTACATGGCAAAAGGTGGGAGGTATGGCCCTGGCAGGAAGGCCTCCTTGGCTACGTGTAGATCCAGGCTCTGACCATGGCTCTGCTCATCTCTCTTCCAGCCCTTCAAGGCCTGAGAAGAGATGACAGCCCTTCTCAAATGAACATAGTCGTTCAGCACAGAATCATTGAGAGATCTGCAGAACTACGTCTATCTGGTGGCTCAGAAGAACCATTGCTCCTAAAAGTCCTAAAAACACCATGGAAGAGGAGATCACCTTGAGAGGCCAGAAGAGATCAGCTGGAGCTTCAGGCACAGCTGATGATTGGCACAGCTGAGCCTGTGGGAAGCTCCCATAGCTCCTGCCTTCTCCCTGCCTGTTGACAACTCCGTGCCTCCCCCCAGCCCCCAGACCCTGCCTGAGATTTTTCCCCTTTCTTCTCTCTCCACTCCTCCCTTTGCTTCGCCTTCCATTAATAAACAGTTTGGCTTCTTGCCTGCATCCCTGTGGAGCTGAAGCACATCCGGGGCCCTGGGAAACACTGGCCCCTGCTGCCATTCTCTCCCACAGACCCAGAGGAACGAGGGCAGCTCAGGCTGGAAAGGTCCCTGTGCTGAAGGTGCAGCTCCACAGAACTGTGCAGTTCAACAGTCCTGTTGAGCACACTGAAGGCCAGCAGTGGGACAAGGAGCCTGTGTGTCAAGACCAAAGTCGTGTCTAAGGCCCTGCCATATTTGGTCCACTGTTGTGCATATCAACCAGATAATGAAGAGCAGACGATGAAGGAAACTTTATGGTTTAACTGGTGGGAATTTGACTGTAACTGGAAAAACTCCACTCCAGAAGAGGAGAGTTGAGGCCTGGTTATGGGCTGGAGGGATGAAAAGGACAAAATGCCCATCCTTTTGATCCAGGGGATGCCCTGAATGTGGGTGGCCAGCCTGCTCCTCCCACTGAGCACCATGCTGAGATACCCTGAGAGCAGCCCAGTGCTTGTTGCTCCTCTCTGCTGACTCATGAGCATTTGTCTGCTTTTGGGATGGCCCTGGCTGTGTCAGGGCTGCTCCGTGGACACGAGACAGCCGGTCCTGACCCACTGGGTCCCAGCAGTGCCTGGCAGCAGCCCTGCATCCACGTCTGGATGCTGGCCAAGAGCCGCCCCGGAAGCTGGGGCAGCTGATTTGAAGCTTTTGCAGATACACACAGGGGATGGCCAGCAGTGTTCCTTCAGGATACAGCAGTCCTGAGGGGTCTCCCTAATTCAAAGAAATCAGCAGACAAATGGATTGCCTTGCAAAAGCTATTTTATTGAGCTAGCAGGAGGGCAGGTGTATGCACTCCACTAAAATGCTTCTCTGCCACGTGCAAATTTCAGTGGGTTGATACAGGAATGATCTCAAAATTACAATCCATCTTTTCTGCGTTGATTTTAATAGGCAGCAGGTTAGAAATACATTCTGTCAGATTCCTGTACTTGAATCTAATGTCCAGGTGCTGGTCAGAAGCTGTCTCCATGCCCTATAGGAGTCAGTAGTCAGTGTCCAATGAGAGGCAAGGACATTGTGCCCTTGGTGCAACAGCAGGATAGGGGAGAACATCTTTGGCAGAAATAGGAAGAAAAGTTTCAATAAAATATCCACAAGAATGCAGAAGTAGGCGTACTTGGCTGATAAGTAACTAACCAATAGTGAGCTCGGCTTTGCAATACATATGAGCCTCATTAAAACCAACATTAAGATGTGTACCTATCAATAAAGTTTGAGATTTGCTGATCACTCATATTGCATGCTGCATTTCTCCCGCCGATCCCAACAACATGGTTGTCGACGGAAGGAGACCAGGACATCAGGTTGATCATCACAGGCCCAATTTTATTGATCAGCACAGCGGGTTAAATACAGTTCGTAATTAACTTCATGCATATTGCAAAAGTTGAGCTCAGGATTGGTTAGTTACATATCAGCAGTTACACCTACTTTTACATTCCTATGGTCCTACTTTTGATACTTTCTACATATTCTTAGGAGATATTCAGGACTAATCTCTACTCCCTTTCTCCATGTTGCAGCAAGGCCACTGATTGCAAGCTGCTGACATCTCCTTTCAGCTTGCTGACTGCTGATTTCTCAGCTTGACCAGTGGCAATATGTCAGCATGGCCTTTCTCAGCTAACCAACTATTAATAAAGCTCTCCACATTAAAGCTCTCCACATTTCCCCCGTTTTCTTCTTGTGTAAGGAAATTAGCTTGCCAGGTTTTTGCTATTGTACGGCTGACCATGTTTTGAATGCAATTAAAAACACAAGGCAAAATCAGCAAAAACAGTAAAATTACACCCAGCAGTCCTATAGCATAGATCACAAGGTTTCTTAGCCACGGTCCAAGTCCTAAGCTTTTAAGCCATTCGTCAATTCCAAAACCTTCTTCTTCCTTCAGATTGTGAAGTCCCTGTTGTAGTTCTTTTATCTTACTGTGAATGGACACCGAATGGTCAGACAGATTCATGCAACACATTCCCTCAAATTCTTCACATCCATGTCCTTGTGCTAAAAGCAAAAAATCTATGGCAGCTCTATTTTGCAAAACAGCATGGTTAACACTCTGCACATCTGTGGTTAGCATGTCTAGGATTTGTGATGTCTTGTTCAGTTCACTCTTTGCCCAGCACCCTAATTGTTTTGCTAAATTCATAGCCTTATTGGCAGATCCTCCCGGCAAGATAGTTGAAACAACCACTTGTTTGAATGTGCCCCAAAATTGTGGATCTCCTATCGAGCTGCAGTCTAAGTCATGTACGTCTCTTTCTGTTTGAATTTTGACTCAGCTGCATTAGCAAGGACACATTAGGATGAAACAATGACAGTTTACCCAAATAACAGGGTCCACCCTGTGGTCTAGCTGGTATGCCATTCCACGCCCTGTCTCCGCAAATTAAAAATATTCCCGTGGGTAATTTCATTGGTGCAGTGATTTTTGTGCTGTTACATTTACTGTAATGCTGCGGAGAGATTTCACTCACATTCAGGAATGAATCTAGGGTGGCCCATGTTTCTTGTGGTCGGTTTGAAGACTTAAAGCTAAACCATCCACCAGCTGTAGTGTTAGACAAACTGGCGTTTGTACTGCCAAAAAGGTCCAATTCCTCAGGAGGAGAGTGCAAAGCACAGAATACGCTGCATTTCTTTCCCGTAGAGCTTTCCTTAATTGTACCAACAACTCATACAATCATTTATTATTCACTTCCTTAATTGCTGCTTCCTCTATTCGTTTGACTACTCCTGCAACATACATAGACTCTGTAACCACATTTAAAGGTCCCTGTAAGTTGGATACTGCCCATACTACTGCCAACAATTCCAAAGTTTGTAAACTATCCGCAGGGTCTGCTGTGATGATTTGATGTTTCCATTGTCCTTTTTCTTGCTAAGTGACAGCAGCACGCCTTGACTTCTTTCCTGCATCGGTAAAGGCTGTAATAGCTCCTTCTATAGGGCGTTCTTCTCTCAAGGGTCGAGTAATCCAGTTCCATTCTGTCATCCATTGCAAAACTCTAGGCACTAATTTGCTGGTATCCACTTTTGCAGATGATGTCAATAATGCTTCTTGTAAATCCTTTGAATTAATCAGGTACCAGTCCAAGGTTTCTTTTTCCATAGGCAGTCTAATGGTAGCAGGTTCTCTACCATCCACTTCAAGAATTCTGAGACGCCCCTTTTTGATTAATGCAGCCAATTGTTCAATTTTTGAACATATTGTTTTCTTATGCTGTAATGGTGGAGACAACCATTCCAACACCTGTATCTCCCCCGTTTTCTCCTGTTGTTGAGAGAGAGCACCAAGCAGGTGGCAAGGGCTATTCCAGATAGTAAGGTCAATAGGGTGGTCGAGTTGTCGACGAGACACGTACCCCTGTTGTACACAGTCACTGATTTGTTGCAAGGCAAGACGATGCTCCTGTGTCAGGCATACAGGAGTAGTAGGGTCAACACCCTTTAACAAAGGCCGCAGGGTTTCTAACAAATGATTCGGTATTCCCACAATAGGCTTTAGCCATTGTAAGTCCCCCAGTAATTTCTGTGCATCATGTAGAGTCTTAATGTCCAGTTGTAACTCCAATTTTTGAGGTATCACTTTTTGATCCATCAAAGTCCATCCCAAATATTTCCAAGGCTTTGTAGTTTGAATTTTCTCTGAAGCAATATCAAGTGAATATGAAGCAAGAGTATTTCTAATAATGTCAATCTGCAAAGAGGAAAATGGTTGTTGCTGTGCAAACAAGATCATGAGCATGCATAAGGCTATCCCCTTTTAGAGGCCATTGCTTAACCATCACTGGTGTATCTGTTTTCCAGGTGAGTGGAATGGGGAAAGTCCAAGCAATGGCAATTACCCCAAAGGGTGCTGATTAGTTAACACCACTCCCAGTTGTGTTAAAATGTCCCTTCCAATTAGGCGGGAGACTGTAGGAGGCAGTTGCACAATTGAAAACACAGCAGATATTTGTTGATCCTCAATGGACACAGACAAAGAAGGCGACCTGCTTGCAAATGTAAATCCTCCTACTCCGGTGAGCATGTTTGCTGATGGGAATAGAGGCCAATGCTGTGGCCATGCCTCTGGAGAAATAATGCTGGTATCTGCTCCTGTATCCAATAATCCATAAAGGGTTATGCTTTGATGCCCATAAGTAACTGTGACCTTTTGCTTTGGTCTGTTTTGTAAATCCACAGTTAAAAGTGTAACACCAGTGGAGCCAAAACCCTTTTCATCCCGTGCTTGTTCAGTAAATGGTTGTATTCCAGAGGTCATTTGTGATAGTGGTATCAATTGTGCAATACGTTGTCCTTTTGTAATTTTAATTGGAGGATAGAGGGTGTAAGCCATGATTTGTATTTCCCCTGTAAAGTCTGCATCAATAACTCCAGGCAAAACAAATAATCCCAACATAGTTGTAGAAGAGCGTCCTAATAATAATGTTCCACATGTTTGTCCATTTAATATAAGAGGACCCTTTACTCCAGTTGGTATTTGCTCCCTGTTGTTGCGGGTTGCAGACAAGAGGTGGCTGCGATGTCGCGGCAGCTGGTGCTGGTGTCTCTGATGTCACGGCAGCTACTTGTGTCTGGGCGCGGCCCCCGTGAAACGCGCTCTGCTGACAGTTTCCCGACCGTCGTCTACAAGCTGTGGTGTTGTGGGAGCTGGATCGGCAGTGAGCCACTTCGGAGAGGAGCAAGAGCAGCTAACACCTGATTCTGAGCAGCTAACACCTGATTCTGATTAGACTCTGCTTGCTTTTGTAACCCCAATCCTAACTCCTTTATAGCATCTACTAGAAATGCCTGCGAAGCAGTTGGCATTAATGCTATTCGCTCTAATGCTTCCTCAATGGTCCAATTTGCTCCCAAAGTAGATAATACTCTTTGGGTTGCTGGATTACTATTTTGAAGGGCACACTGCTTCAATATCGCCCCCTTAAGAAAGTCTGCCACACCGGCCCGGTCTATAGCAGCAGCCGCCCTATCGATAAAATTTCCAAATGATTCTTCTCTACTTTGCTTAATACCCATATAAATTGGTAATCCCCCTGGCTCTTTAACCATATCTATCGCTGTACGCACCAATCTCATAGCCTCTCTAAGCTTATCTGGTCCCAATATCATCTGTGCCTCTGTACGCAGAAATGCTCCTAATCCCATAAGTTCATCCACTGTCACTCCATGCAATGGGTCTCCCTGAGCCCGTTGTACAGCAACTGACTCATTTACTAATGCTTGCCAATGTGCATTAAACAATAATTGTTGATGCTGAGTAAATATTAAACGCACTATCCCTTTTAAATCATTTGGGCATAAAATCTGAGTGTTAAAGAGATAATCTAACATTTGCTTAACAGGTTCACTTTTTACACCAAACTGACTAACTGTAGAACGTAGCTGAGCTAACAACTTCCAATCTAAGGCAGAATATGCTGCCACATTATGCATAAAATTCCCCTGTGCATCATATTGTGGTGTATAAGTAACTGGACATGCAAGACTAGAAGCTATTTGTACGGCCTCACTATCTCCCATTTGCATCACCTCTTTTGCCAAAGCAGACCAAGCCTCCCTCCTTTGTTTAGCCATTTCCCCCCATAGATCACGGTGTGCCCCTGGGATGGGAGCTGGCTCTTTGGAGGTGCTATGCTGCTGGCATTTTAGTGCAGGCGCCGAATTTTCGCATTGGGAAGGCAGTAAAGCAGAGGCTGGCTCGCGTGGGGGAAGCGACCCCCCCGCAGCTGCAACCGGAGTTTGCTCAGGCAAAGCCGGCGCGCGCGGGGGAAGGGGCCCCCCCGCTGGAGCTGTAACTGGAGCCGGCCTGCCCGGGGGTAGCGGCGGAGGCAAAGCCGGCGGCGGAGGCAGAGCTGGCTTGCCCCCCCCCACCATCCGACCCGCCTGAAGCCGGCAGTGGAGGCAAAGCTGGCTTGCTTTTACCTCTCCCACCCGGCTCGCCTTCCCCCTCAGACAAGGGAGGCGCAGACGGTTCCGCACTTTCTAAAGGCATGTCCTCAACACCACTATGCTGGGGATTTTTAGGCATAAGTATCTTAGTTACAGAAGGTGCTAAAGGGTCATCCTCACGACCATATCCTATATTCCTCTTATGAGCTTCTGTAGCCCTTTCTGCTGCCTTTCTCTCAGAGACCTGCTGAAGCAATGCATTATACACCACCCGCCATAATTTCCCAAACTTTTTAGCTGATTTATCCCCATCTAACACAGAGTCCATTAACACCTCTCCAAAATTTTTCCACTCTGAAAGCTCATGTACTGTATGTGGGTTAGTAAACATACCTATAGAATGACCATAAGCTAACAACCCCGGTAATTCCTTTTTTAAATCTATCTCTTTTACCCCTCGCTTTTCTAAATTTGAGGAGAATAAATCATATGCCGCTTGCCTATCCATACCTATTCAGTGCGCACTGTTTAGCAGCTTCCAGACTTCGGCGGCACGTAGAGACTTGAGCGATCCTCAAGGGTGCTTTTTATAAATAATCCGGCACCGTCCCGCTGCAAGGACTCTCACCCAACTTCCGGACCGTGGCGAGTTCCCTTTTTTCTTTGTAATCCGAGAAAAAAGGACAGGGATTCAACGTTGCCGCATCGTTGCCCGCAGCGTTGCCCGCATTCTCCACCATTTGTCGACGGAAGGAGACCAGGACATCAGGTTGATCATCACAGGCCCAATTTTATTGATCAGCACAGCGGGTTAAATACAGTTCGTAATTAACTTCATGCATATTGCAAAAGTTGAGCTCAGGATTGGTTAGTTACATATCAGCAGTTACACCTACTTTTACATTCCTATGGTCCTACTTTTGATACTTTCTACATATTCTTAGGAGATATTCAGGACTAATCTCTACTCCCTTTCTCCATGTTGCAGCAAGGCCACTGATTGCAAGCTGCTGACATCTCCTTTCAGCTTGCTGACTGCTGATTTCTCAGCTTGACCAGTGGCAATATGTCAGCATGGCCTTTCTCAGCTAACCAACTATTAATAAAGCTCTCCACATTAAAGCTCTCCACACATGGTGACCCCAACGATGTGATATCGGTAACAGCGACCACGGGGGATCGGTGAAGGAGTTCGAGTCCATCCCTGCAGCATGGAAAGCAAAAAAAACACCGCTGAAAACGGGAGAGGTGCTGGGCCCTGGGTGACGTCAAAGGAAAGCCCGGCTGATACGTGCTGCCTCGACCTTGTGGGGCTGCAACAGCACTGATGTTTAAAATGGAAAGGCAAGTAACAGATGATTTATTTACTTGCTTTTTAAAAAGCGACAGGTTAAGGGCATAGATTTGCAGAAAAAGCTTCATGGGTTATTAGCTTATGGGTATGCACAGGGATTTTTTCAAAATCCTCATACAATCCATGAATTAAGTGAGCGGCGAAAGTTTGGAGATAAGCTGTGGGAGGCGGTTTTAGATGATGATAAAACTGCAAAGAAGTTAGGAAAGTTATGGCGAGTGGTGCATAATGAGTTAGTACAATATCAGGTAGAAAAGAAGGCAGCACAGCAAGCTACTGTGGCTCATGGTAAGAATAAAAGTTATAGAGATTGGTCAGATTGCCCATTCCACATCCACAGTTATCTTGCCACCAACATCGACTCCTGCTTCACGCAGCAACTCACCCCCCATAACAGCACCATCCGCATCGCCTGTGCCCTGGCCACCCTCCACTCCCTCTCCTAGCAATGAGCCGATCCCTGGGGCAGAGAGTGAGTGACCTAGCGGGGACCATTGCACAAGAGCGGTGGAAGGCATGGGCAGCGGTAGCAAAAGAGATCATGGATTCGGGGGATAGTGAGGCTATGGCAGCAGCTATGGAAGTGGCTTGCCCGATGGTGTATACTCCTCTGGACAGGGGTGGATTACAGGCAGCAATTACTGCCCGAGATTGGAAACTGTTGTCGCAGTTACGGTCCACAGTTAGTCAGTTTGGGGTGACCGGTGAGCCCACAAAGCAAATGCTTGACTATATTTGGGGGACCCAGGTGTTATTGCCAGCCGATTGCAGAGGAATAGCGAAGCTTATTTTTACTCAACATCAGCAGCTTCTGTTTAATGCACATTGGCAAGCACTCTGCCAGGAGTGCATAGCAGTGGTACGGCAACCAGGTGACCCTTTACAGGGGATAACCTTAGATGGATTATTGGGCATAGGGGCTTTTGCTCAAACAGATGCACAAGCGTTAATCGGTCCTGATAAATGTCGAGAGGCTATGCGACTGGTGAGGCTAGCTATAGACAGGATAAAAGAACCAGGCAGGGTTCCCTCATACATGGGTATAAAGCAAGGAAGAGGTGAATCGTTTGGGTCTTTTATAGATAAGGCAGCCGCTGCTATCAAGAGATCTGGAGTGGCAGATTTCATGAAAAGGGCCCTATTGAAGCAGTGTGCGCTTCAAAATAGCAACCAGGCTACGAAAAATGTGTTAAATACCCTAGGAGCTAATTGGACTATAGAAGAAGCTTTAGAACGCATGGCAAATGTGCCCGTAGGGACTTAGGCGATGTTAGCAGAAGCTATTAAAGAGCTAGGGACAGGTTTGAAGGAGCAGGCAGCAGCATCACAGAGTCAAGTCCTTGCCACCCTTGCGCCCCTACAAGTAGCAGCAACAAGTAGTCCACAATCTCCATCTACTGGCCGATTTAAATGTTACCGGTGCGGAGGCATGGGACATACCCGGCGAGCCTGCCAAGCAGCTAGCATCTGGTGTCACAGCTGTTGCTTGGATACCCACAATACCGGAGCCTGCCGATGCCACTCGGGAACCAGGAGGCCCAGTGTGACCAACAGCCCCCACGCCCAGACACAAGTAGCAGCTGCCAACACCTCAGCCCAGCCCCCCTTCAACCAGCCACCGCCAGGAGCCTCAGGCTGGATGTGGCAGCCTCAGTAGCAGTAACATTGATGACCACCCAACCAGAAAAGGTCCTGACTGAAATAAAGGGACCAATCATCATTGATGGACAGCCTATGGGAGCTTTGCTTCTGGGGCAATCATCAGCCACCATGATGGGATTATTTGTTTTAACTGGGGTAATAGACACTTCTTTTACTGGGGAAATTTGTGTTATGGTACATACCCTTTTTCCACCGATACGAATCAAAAAAGGACAGAGGATAGTTCAATTAGTTCCATTGGAACAAGTGACTAAAACATTACCCCCTCATCAATCACAGTCCAGGGGGGAACAGGGCTTTGGCTCCACTGGAGGACTTACTCTGTTAACAATGAATTTAAACTATCAGCCAAAACGTGCTGTATTGATAGAGTATCAGGGTGACAGGCAAACCTTGGAAGGTTTATTAGATACTGGCGCAGACTCCAGCATTATCAGCCTGGATTGCTAGCCCCACAACTGGCCGTTACAGCCAACCACAGTAGCAGTTACCGGGGTTGGAGGCTTAACGCTTGCAAGAAAATCACCCATGTTATCAGAAATTATCGACGGAAAAATTTTATGGAGTGTTTTCTCAGTTTTACCTTTGCCCCCTACTGTGCAGTGCCTCATTGGTTGGGACATTTTGGCTCAAATGGAGGTAGTGCTGACAAATGAGTACCCTTTGGGCTAATGGCCATTGCGTGGACTTTCCCAATCCCACTCATTTGGAACATGGACACACCAGTGTGGGATAAGCAATGGCCATTAAAAAGGGAAAGTCTGGAACAAGCACATGTACTAGTACAAGAACAATATGATCAGGGTCATTTACAGTTGTCAGTAAGCCCATGGAATACCCCTATTTTTGTTATTAAAAAGAAGTCGGGAAAGTATCGTTTACTACAAGATTTACAGGCTGTCAATGAACAAATGGAGCCTATGGGAGCCTTACAAACAGGTTTGCCTAACCCAGCCATGTTGCCAAAGGACTGGCCACTCTTAATTGTGGATCTTAAGGACTGCTTTTT
Organism: Zonotrichia albicollis; assembly: GCF_047830755.1. Classification (NCBI taxonomy): domain Eukaryota; kingdom Metazoa; phylum Chordata; class Aves; order Passeriformes; family Passerellidae; genus Zonotrichia; species Zonotrichia albicollis. The sequence goes on along the minus strand of NC_133827.1, from coordinate 507,724 downwards.
TACTATTGCTCTTCACTCTCAAGACACTCGGAGGTTTGCATTTACCTTACCGGTTTTAAATAGGGAAGAAGAACCAGACAAGAGATTTGAATGGCTTACTCTTCCAGAGGGAATGCGCAACAGCGCCCCCTTGTGTCAGCTGTATGTTGACAATGCTTTACAACCTTTGCGACAGGCCTGGGCCAAAACAACCATTTATCATTACATGGATGATATTTTCTTTGCACAGCCGCAACCTTTTACAGGTCAACAAATTCAAGAAATACATAAGGCCCTGGAACTACATGGCTTGGTTGTAGCTCCTGAAAAATTCAATTATCTGCACCCTGGAAATATTTGGGATGGACACTTACTGATCGGGTTGTTACCCCCAGAAATTGCAATTGAATATTAAAAAAACATACATTGCATGATGCTCAAAAGTTTCTTGGTGATCTGCAGTGGCTGCGCCCTATTGTGGGCTTTCCAAATGAATTGTTAGATGAACTTCGACTTTTACTACAAGGGACTGACCCAGCACAACCTGTCCTTATAACCTCTGAGCAGGTTAAGACACTTCAGCAGATATTGGACTGTGTAACTCAGGGCAGTGTCCGGAGACGAGATCTTAACTTCCCCATACAGCTGACAGTTTGTTGTAGAACTAAATTTTCACTAGGTTCACTTATTCAGCAAAACAGAAAAACGGGGGAGGCGTGGGCCTTAGAATGGATATCTCTTCCACTTCAACAGCATAAAACCCTTCTTCAAAAAATCGAAATTTTGGCTGACCTGCTAAAGAAGGGTTGTGAACGGGCATTACAGATTACGGGAAAGGAGCCTGATCAGCTATGGATACCAATGAAGAAAGACACGTTGACCTGGTACCTGACAAACAGTATGGAATTACAAGAGGCCCTGCTGGGAGCTGGAAGCGTGATTGCCACTGATGATATTCCCAATATACCATTGAACTGGGTAGGGCAGTGGGGTTGGATTCAGTGCCCAAAAAGATCACAGAAGCCCCTGTCGGATGCTATAACGTCTACACGGATGCAGGAAGAAAATCAAGAACTGCTGCAGTGACCTGGCAGGAAAAGGGACAATGGCACCATCAGATTCTCCAGGCTTCCGAGTTGGATACTTTACAAACAATGGAGCTATTGGCTGTTGTATGGGCCATGATGCATTTTTGGGGCCCCTCAACATAGTAACAGATTCTTTGTATGTTGCAGGAGTGTGTGAGTGAATAGAGGATGCCTCCGTAAAAGAGGTTCAAAACAGGAGGTTACATGAGCTGTTTATTCAATTACAGAGGGCGATTAGGCTGAGAAAACATCCCTTTTCTGTTATCCATATCAGAAGTCACAAATGTGATATTGGTCAGGGAGAGGGTAATGCATGAGCAGATAAGCTAGTCTCAATCACACAAATTACTCCAATTCCCAGGCAGACTATGGCCAGAGAGTCACATTCCATGTTTCCCCAAAATGCAAAAGGTCTCCATAGAGAATTTCAGATATCTATGGACGAGGCACAGGCAATAGTCAAAGCCTGTCCCATATGTAGTCATCATAATGGGGGCTGCAGGTTAGGTCTGGCAGTTAACCCAAGAGGGTTGAATGCAAATGAGACCTGGCAAATGGATGTCACACATGTTGCTGAGTTTGATAGCATGAAGTATGTGCATGTTACTATAGACACCTATAGTCATTTTATATGGGCCACAGCACAGACTGGTGAGAAAGCTGGACAAGTGGAGAGGCATCTCAGCAGCTGCTTTGCTGTAATGGGAGTGCCACGGTGTATTAAGACAGATAATGGGCCTGCCTACTGCAGCAAAAGAATAAAGCAGTTTATGCCAATGTGGGGAATAGAACATGTGACAAGCATCCCTAATTCCCGGACAGGGCAAGTAATCGTAGAAAGAGCTAATGGTACCTTGAAAAGATATCTAGGTAAATACAAGGATATTAGAGAGCTGCAAGAAAGCCTGTTAAGGTGTTTATTTGTTTTGAATCACTTGTGTGGTTTTGGGGAAAGCAAGGTTCCTGCTGTAATTCGCCACTATGTACAGGAGAAAGAAAGTGTAAAGCAAGACGTATGGGTAAAATACAGAGATCCCAAAACAGGACAATGGCAAGGTCCTGCTAAGGTGTTATATTGGGGCCGCGGATACTTTGTGTTTCTACCCCTACAGGATCCTTATGGGTACCTGCTAAATGGACCCGAGCAGCTGTGTTAGATGGAACCACCAGAACTCCATCAACTGAGTGCAGAAGACCGTCAGAGAGTGGAGACGAAGCTGTTGATCATCCTTCGACCAATACTTCTTAAGCTGAAAGGACAGTGTACTTTGGCTATCGACCGAGCGATTCATCGGTGTAAATCCTTAGATTATATACTAAGCCCGCTTCAAGCACTTTCTATGTTTGAATTTAGAGGGCTTAGGAACCTAGCTAGTATTGATTGTCATAATAGACAGTGTGCTGCATGGGTATTGTTTTTTTGTGGGGGCTGTCAGCAAAGTAAGTGGGTACATCAGACCAAATTACCTGACTTGTGGTGCAGGAACTGTGGATTTTATTGGCAGTTGGGCTCCTGGCAAGCAGAACTCCAGGCCTTTTACAGGATTACCTGGCTTCCAAGGGTTAGAGTTCTATGAATCACCACAACAGAAAATTATTGCATGGTTTAGGTGGGAAACCCAGCATTTAGTTAAACGTACTTTGGGACAGTCCAAGTCACATATTTTACAGATTAAGTGCAGTAGGGGTGTTCCTCTTTCACAGACAAGTATAATAGATCCAATTTCTGCAGATCAAGATCCCAACCAAGCATGGGACAATTGTCTGAGAGACCTAAAGAGGTTAAATCTGGGCAGATCAAGGAGAAAGAAGGGGAAAAGAAAGAAGAGACATTCTTAATGACTTGTGGGAAACATGTTTATCTCTCAAATGTCTGGGTGGTTCAAAGCAGTGCCTGGGGAGACCAGGGTGATGTGGCAAATTTATGCTGTTACCTTGCTAATCCTAACCCTCTTAGCAGACAGTGCAGATGCGGCCGGAAAAGTGAAAACTCATCATGCATGGGCCCCACCTCAGCCTAAGAGTAACATTTGGGTCACGTGGCAAACTTAACTAACCAGGAGGCTATTTGCCTGTCATTACCTTCTCCCGGTAACCCATTTACAACTTGCTTGGTTGGGCTACCAGCAGATCCCTGGCCATGTCCCTCAAGTGTACCCACCTGCAAAACTGACAATCCCAGGACAAGTGTAGATAATTGGGACCAATGGGTTTCTCACTTCCCCATAGCACCACAGGAACCCCAAGAATTGGAGCTGTTAGGTTCAGTGAAGGCAGATGCATGTGTTAATTTTAACCATAGAAGCCAGCTTTCAGCAAAAAACAATTCCACTATTGTAACTTCGAGCATGGATCTGTATTGTAATGCAACAGCTTGGTGCAATCATACCACAGGGAAAGTATCAATCTCATCAAATAACCCTATTCAAGTGCCAGCAGGTTACTTCTTAATCTGTGGGGACTGTGCTTGGCCTGGTGTCCCATTGATGCTGCACAGGGGGGCCATGTACAATTGGCTGGCTTTCTCTGCTTACACCCAATACGTCCATGATATTAAACATGAGCCACCGCCATCATCGACATAAGAGAATGATCCATGCATTTACTGCTGACTGTAGGGACGATGTATAATTTGGGGCCATAATGGCAGCATCCTTTCTGACTCCAGGGGTGGCAGCTGCAGGTGCCCATGGTGCCCTAAATAAGTTGGGATGCTGGCTTGCAAAGCAAACCAATGCCACCTCTTTGGCACTTTCTAGCCTTTTGCTTGATGTTGATTCTATTTGTCATGCAACGCTTCAGAATAGAGCTGTGATTGACTTTCTTTTACTTGCACAAGGCCATGGCTGTGAAGAATTTGAGGGCATGTGTTGCATGAATCCTTCTGACCATTTGCAGTCCATCCATACCCAGCTCGCAGAATTGTGAAGGTTAACTGGAAACTTACAGGTAGAATCAGGTTTCGGTATTGATGGATGGCTCTCATCGTTAGGCCTGGGATGATGGTTACGTTCTGTTGCTAAAGTTAGCATTTTACTGGGCATTATAGCTCTGTTAGTAGTGTTAAATTTGCCGTGTTTTAGCATTTGCTTACAGAACATGGTGCAAAGGATGATATCTCCTGCATTTAATCAGACTATGCTTGTCCAACAGAAAAACGAGGGAAGTGTGGAGAGCTTTGTGGACAGTTGGCTAGCTGAGAAAGGTCATGTTGACATAATGCCGCTGGTTAAGCTTGAAGGGGACAAGTATAGGAGTCAGTAGTCAGTGTCCAATAACAGGCAAGGACATTGTGCCCCTAGTGCAACAACAGGATAAGGGAGAACAACTTTGGCAGAAATACGAAGAAAAGTTTCAATAAAATATCCACAAGAATGCAGAAGTAAGCGTAGTTGGCTGATAAGTTACTAGCCAATAGTGAGCTCGCCTTTGCAATATGTATGAGCCTCATTAACACTGACATAAAGATGTGTATCTATCAATAAAGTTTGATATTTGCTGATCACTCATATTGCATGCCGCATTTGTCCCGCCGATCCCAACATTCCTATTACACTTTCTTTTGGTTGCTATTAATAAACTTTTCTTTATACCCTTTTAAAGTTTTGAGCCTGTTTTGCCTTTCTCCTAATCCTATCTCACAGCAGGAAATGAGTAAGTATATTCTAGTGAGTGCACTGGTAATCAGCCAAAACTGAACACACCACAATAATTGATGCATTCACCAAGAAATCTCAAATTGGAGAACCAAAACATAAAAGGAAACCTTCCTGATGAACTGCATGAGACCAGAGCGAAATCAAGGCAGAGCCATGGTTTGTCAAGAATTGCTTGATCCTAATGAGCCCCGTGGTGCATTTTGACCTGAGCACTGGAACCTCATGGCCTGAGAGGAGATGGCACAAACCTTTCCAGGAGGAAAAGTCAGAGGAAACACCCAAAGTGTCTCAAAGCATGAATGGGTCATACTGAGGTCCATCCTCAACACAGGCTCCTCATGGACTCTTTGGAGGAGAGATTTGGAGGCCAGGATGGCACAAAAACCTCTCAGAGACACAGTGTGGAAAGGAAAATCCTTAAAAGTACCTAAAAGTAACCTTAAATCCTTAAAATACCTTTAAAAATCTTGAGTACCTCAAAGTATTAATGAGCACCACTAAGTTTCAGTACTAAGCTCTCAAGGGACTCGTTAAAGCAGATAATTGGGGCCATGATTGCACAAACCTCTCACAGAGTCTGTATCAAAAGGAAAACACCAAGTACCCTAAAATAACTGAAGCACCTTGAAGTATTAATGAGCCCCACTGAGTGTTGTTACTGACAAAGCCTCTCCAGGGACTAATTATAGCAGATAATTGGAGGCCATGATTGCACAAATCTCTCAGAGACTCCAACGCAAAAGCCAAACCCAAAGTTCTTTGAAAAACCTGCAGTCCTTGCAGGGAGCATGAAGGAGCCCCCAGGGCCATTCCTGACCAAGGCTCCCCAGGGACTCCTTCCTGCAGATCCTTGAGGCCACTGGGATGTGGGCTAAGGGGGAAAGCTGAGGGCAGGACAAGGGGCTGACAGTGCCCAGCCTGGATGGGGCTGTGCCAGGAGGTCCCAGGGCTTCAGGACAAGGTGTCTCCTCACAGCCCTTGGTGGCACAGACCCTGCTGTGCCCCAGGGCACCAAGACTTGGCTTCTCTTTGTCCCCACCTGTCATCACTGCCTCCAGTTCTCTTCTCTGCCTAGGGCCTGGGGACACTTTCTCAGTTGTGTCCCTCAGTGGGACCCATTAAAAGTCCAAGAAACTTTGGAGCTGGATTCTGCCTTGGAGTTCTGGAGAGGTTTCTTCAGCTCCCTCTCAGGGGCTGATGTTCAGGGCCTGAGCACAAAGCCCCAGAGGCTCATTAAAGTCCTTGTGCTGTGTCTGTGCTGCTGAGCTGGGCTGGGCTCCTGGCACAGAGGCAGCTCCTGGTAACCATGAAGAGCTTCAAAAGCACATTTCTCTTGATGAGCAGCTCTTCTGCCAGCCCAGCAGGGCTGGGGCACTGCCTGCAGCCACCCCGCACACAGCACATAGAGCTTCAATCAGTCAGGGCTGGGAAGGTGCTGAGAAGTGCCTGGGGCAGAATCACTGCCAGCCCTTGGCACAGAAATCTCTGGCTGCAGGACAATGCAGCTGCAGCTCCTGGAGTGATCTCCTAAAGCTGGAACATCCCAAAGCCTACAGACCCTGTGAGTACATTCTCTGATTGTCTCTTGGGCAGAGCAGCCAGGGGTGCCCAGGGCTGTCCTGCAGAGCAGGGTCCTGCAGCCCAGGGCACTGTGCTGGGGCAGGGACTCTGCTGCCTGCCAGGGACAACTCTCAGCCAGCCCTGGCAGCTGCTCCCAGCACTGGGGGACAAGATGTGGGTGGGAGGAGACAGCTGGTAAGGCTTGGAAGTGTTCTCCTTGTGTGGGGAGGATGCTGCATTGTTCAGGACTGCTCCCAGCATGGCATTTAACTGCAGAACATTTCCAAGTGGTTTATACAGGGAGCACAGCAAGGCAGGGGCTTCATAAAAGGGAAAATCCTGCTTTTTTAATCTACTGCTCTGGGTTGCCTTGATGGGAAATTGCACATAGATATTCATCTCTCAGTTCAGGCTGAGGAAAAAAAAAAAATCTCTCAGATCTGTATAAAGCAGGCAAAGACAGAAATCAGCACAGGGCCCCTTAGAGGCAGCATCAGTGTCGCTTTTCCGACCTCCTCAGGGTTGCTCTGATGTTGCCATCAGAGCCTGCAGAGCTGAAGCTGCCCCTCGGCAGTGCCTGAGCTGGGAGGGGTCTGCAGGGCGGAGCTGAGCCCCCAGGGCTGGGCTGGGCTCTGGCAGCACTGGTAGGGCCCAGCCCTGGGCACAGGGAAGCAGCTGGCACGGACAGCTCCAGGCAGCAGAGCCCTGGGCAGGCAGTGGGGGAAAAGTGCCCCCAGGCTGCGCTGGGATATTTAAAGTCCTCTCCAAACTCAAGTGTTCCATGATCAATTTTTTTACAGATCCCAATGCCAAGGCACAGGAAATGTCCAACAGCAGCTCCATCAGCCATTTCCTCCTGCTGGCACTGGCAGACACGCAGCAGCTGCAGCTCCTGCACTTCTGCCTCTTGCTGGGCATCTCCCTGGCTGCCCTCCTGGGCAACGGCCTCATCATCAGCGCCGTAGCCTGCGGCCACCACCTGCACACGCCCATGTTCTTCTTCCTGCTCAACCTGGCCCTCACTGACCTGGGCATGATCTGCACCACTGTCCCCAAAGCCATGCACAATTCCCTCTGGGACACCAGGAACATCTCCTACACTGGATGTGCTGCTCAGGTCTTTCTGGTTTTCTTCTTTCTTGGATCAGAGTATTACCTCCTGACCATCATGTGCTATGACCGCTATGTGTCCATCTGCAAACCCCTGCACTACGGGACCCTCCTGGGCAGCAGAGCTTGTGCCCACATGGCAGCAGCTGCCTGGGCCAGTGGCTTTCTCACTGGTCTCGTGCACACGGCCAATGCATTTTCCCTGCCTCTGTGCCATGGCAATGCCTTGGGCCAGTTCTTCTGTGAGGTATCCCAGATCCTCAAGCTCACCTGTTCACACTCAAACCTCAGGGAATTTGGGCTCCTTGGGTTTTCAATCTGTTTGGAATTTGGTTGTTTTGTGTTCATTGTTTTCTCCTATGTGCAGATCTTCAGGGCTGTGCTGAGGATCCCCTCTGAACAGGGACGGCACAAAGCCTTTTCCACCTGCCTTCCTCACCTGGCCATGGTCTCTCTGTTCGTCAGCACAGCAGTGTTTGCCTACCTGAAGCCCCCCTCCATGTCCTCCCCATCCTTGGATCTGGCCCTGTCAGTTCTGTACTCGGTGGTGCCTCCAGTCCTGAACCCCCTCGTCTACAGCCTGAGGAACCAGGAGCTCAAGGCTGCAGTGTGGAGACTGATCACTGGATGGTTTTAGGAACATTAAACTGCTGGCCAATTTCTGCCAATCACTTCTACTAAAGGACATCTTTCATACTCCTTGTTGCTTTGGTTGTGGTTTGTTCTTTTTTTCCTTTGTATTAGTTTTTCATATTGTCCACAAAGAAATGTCATTGTTTTTGCCATTTCTCATTTTGTTTCTCTCCACCTTCCCTGTGGCCAGAGACTGTGTCAATGAGGGGCTGCACTCTTGGTGGCTTTAAAGGAACTAAAGGATCTCCCAGCCAATTTTTTTCCAGAGATGCCCTTATGTTCCCTACTCTGGAGTTGAAGCAGCAATGTCTGTGTGCAGAGCTGGGGGCAGATTAGTGTTGGCACAGCAGCTCTGCTCCTGCTGGCCACACCATCCCTGATCCAGGCCAGGAGCCATTGGCCTTCTTGGCCACCTGGGCACACTGCTGGCTCATTTCCAACCTGCTGTCCATCAGTCCCTGCAGGTCCCTTTCTGCCTGGCTGCTGTCCAGCCACTCTGTCCCCAGCCTGTAGCACTGCGGGGGTTGTTGTGGCCAAAGTGCAGGACCCGGCATTTGGACTTGTTAAACCTGACCGTATTGGATTCATCCCCTGGATCCACCTGTCCAAGTAACTGTGCAAAGCCCTCCTATGCTCCCACAGAATCCACACTCACACCCAGCTTGGTGCCATCTGCAATTTGTGAGTGGTGGACTTGATCCCCTCACCCAGATCATCAGTGAAGATATTAAACAGGACTGGGCCCACCACAGATCCCTGGGGGACACCACCAGTGCCTGGACACCAGCTGGGTGCAGCACCATCCCCACCACTCTCTGGGCCCAGCCTCCAGCCAGCTCTTAAATCTCCCAGCAGGAGGGAACTGCCCAAGACATGAGCTGCAGCTTTTCCAGGGAATGCTGTCAGAGACAATGTCAAAGGATTTGCTAAAGTCCAGGCACACAACATCCACAGCCTTTCCTGCATCCACAGGTGCGTCACCTGGTCATAAAAGGAGACCAGGTTGGTCAGGCAGGACCTGCCACCCCTAAATCCACGCGGGCTGGCTCTGACCCCTTGGCCATCCTGTGGGCACCCTGTGATGGCACTCAAGGTGATCTGTTCCATAACCTTGCCAGGCACCCAGGTCAGGCTGACAGGCCTGGAGGTCCCCAGCTCCTCCTTCCAGCCCTTCTTGGGGATGGGCTCACACTGGCACCTCCAGTGCTCTGGGACCTCCCCGCTGAGCCAGGACTGATGGTAAATGATGGAGCACAGCCTGGGGAGCTCATCTACAGCTCCCTCATCCCCCTGGGATGGATGTCATCTGATCCCATACACCTGTGAGCACCTGAGTGGCTCAGCAGGTCACTAACTGCTTCCTCCTGGATTACAGGGGCTGTTCTGCTCCCTGTGCCCATCTACAAGCTCAGGAGAACACTTGTCCTGAGGTAAACCTGTCCTAATATTGAAAATTGAGGCAAACAAGATGTTAAGTAGCTCAGCCTTTTCCTTATCTTCAGTTACTATATTCTCCATTGCATTCAATAAAGATTAGAGGTTCTTCTTCTCCATTCTTTTGCTATAATTTTTAAATAAAAACTCTTTTTTTTTCTTCACAGAAGCCACTAGATTGAATTCTAATGGAGCTTTAACCTCTCTAATCTTCTTTCTGTATAACCTAACGACATCATTAAACACTTCCTGAGCTGCTGGTCCTTTTTCTCCCTGAGTTCCCACAAAGGCTCCATGCCCTGCCAGGCCAGTAATTTTCCTCACCTGCTCATCTTTTGTCATACTGGGACAGGCTGCTCCTTCCCTCTTAAGATTACTTTCTTGAAATGTGTCCATCCTTCCTGGATCCCTTTGTTTTTAGAGATGTTTCCTGTAAAAAAATCAGTACCTGATTTAGTGCTGCCCAAATCAGAATCCTAAAAAGGCCAAAGTCTGCCCTTCCTAATTCCAGTATAGAAGTTTTGTTGCTGCCCCTCCTTCTTTCACAGAACATTGAAAACATGATTATTTCATGGTCACTGTGCCCCAGGCAGCCTCTGAGCCCCACATCTGCCACCAGCCCTTCTCTGTTTGTGAACAGCAGCAGAAAGAGCTTTCCTTGGCAGTGGGAGTGTTACCAAAAATTCTGTAAACCAGAAAATTCCTTAACACCAATGCAGCATTTGGATGCAGCATTCTTTATTCAGCTGGATGCACGGGGTACAGCTCCTTCCAAAGCTGTGCATGCTGAGTGCAGGAAAGTTTCTGTTTATATTTTGTATTTTGTACACATATTCATTTATTGTCCTGGACTAAACATATATATAATGATCATTTCCCCAAAATCATTAGCATATTTCCCCTAACCTTTTACATGTGTTCTTCTGTCATGGGGGTCTCTGTGGTGGTTCCTGGTGGTCACGGACCCCAATGTTCCAGTGGGCCTGGCGGAGCTGGCAGGATACTGAGGCTCCTGAACTTCCAGTTCCCCTTCTCACACAATGAGCATTGTTTGGTTACCATAGGCCTGGGGTTGTGGAGAACAAGCTCCAGGTGTGAGCTCACCTGATGGAGACAATTTATGATCTGGTAACATGAGGTAAGAGAGTGGGCTATGACATCACAGAGCAGGTTACGTGAGGTCATTGGGAACTATGACATCATAGACTGCATCTGTGACAACACAGAGCCAGCTGTGACAATACAGGGCAGAGGTCTGACATCCCAGAGCAGGCTGTGACATCCCAGAGGGGCTGTGTGACATCCCAGCAGGGCTGTGTCAGGTCACTGGGTTGGTCACTCTGCCCCAGCTCCCCATCACCGTTTCTCCCAACAGCTCCAATGCTGTCCATGCCCAGCAGGGTCCCTGGCCCCTGGGATCCCCCCGGCTCACCTGGAGCCACGGCCTCCACCAAAGGATGTTCCACAGGATCCACCCCAGAGCCTGACAGGGGACAAGGGGCCAGGGCTGTGTGACCAGGACATCCAGGACTGGGATTATCCATGTCACTGTTGCCTGGGTTGGGTTGCCCAGGACAGGAAAGATGTCTGGCAGCTGGAGCAGAGTCTGGGAAGGGCCTCCAAGGTGGGGCTGGAGCCCCTGGGCTGTGAGCAGAGGCTGAGGGAGCTGGGCTGGTCCAGCCTGGAGCAGGGAAGGCTGAGGGGCTCCTCATGCCAGCCTGGCAGTGCCAGCCAGGAGGGGATGGAGAACACAGAGCCAGGCTCTTCACAGGGGGCTGGGAGGAGACAAAAGCCAAAGGGTGGAAGGGGAAACAGAAGAGATCAGTCAGGACATGAGGAGATGGAATGAGTCAGGCTGCTTTCAGCATTTCCTCAACACCAAGGGCAGCCTGACCTCCCTTCTCCATCCACCACTGATAGATTTGCAAATCAGGAATTGTTTGAGCTTTTATGTCCTCAGTCCAGGACAAGAATCCTGATACAAGAACTTAATTGTGTTTATATCTATCACAGAACCACATTAGTCAAAAATTAATTTTAGCATGCAAATCAGTTGTGAACAGTGGACTCATCAGACATGCTGGGACATTGCACATAGCTCAGGGAAGAGTTTGTAATTGTGTGATTGTTATTTTAATGGTGTAATTTTTTTTAAGTTATATCCTGTTCAACTGTGTTCTGTTCAACTAGGTCCAGTGTGGGCTTGAGGGAGCTCAGATTTGCACAAGGCTGCTCTGAGTGCCAGCCTTGGATGGGGAAAATGGTGGGGTGGGGGTAGGGACAGAGTCTGATTGATTGTCAGCCATGAAAGGTCTTGATTTTCATACCCAGTCAAACTGCATGAGGAGGCACTTGGATTCAATGTCAATTGGAGATTGCACATTTCAATGAATTACTAGTAAAAAAAAAAATTACAGGACCTAAAAAAATATTTTCTTGCTGTTTTTTTAAATTCAGGGTATTCACATTGAATTGGCTTCTGAAATCTGACTAATTAACCACACATTTGATTTGAACACTTAAATCAAATTATTCCCAGAAGCTTAGCTTGTGTAGCTGTTCTGAATGTTAATGAGCCCTGGGACACTGAATTCCTGCACTGAAGAGCTGAAGGCTGAACAAGCCTCTGCAGCAGGAAAATTCAGCAGCAGCCTCCAAGGTGCTGAGGATGTCAGCAGCCCCCACTGAGGCCATCCCTGCCCAGAGACCGTGGGGGAATGGGCAGACAAGGAGAGCGTCCCTGGGGCTGGGGCAGCACAACTCAGAGGCATCAGCAGCTCCAACTGGGAAATGAAGTGTGGAATGGGGCTGGGAAAGCCCTGCCTGGGCTGTGCCAAGCAGAACACACAAGCCCTGACTTCCATCCAGTAGAAAACTCTGTCAAGGAGATATTTAAAAGGAATTACAATTGTTTCTGTATTCTGAATTGGACTCCCTGGAGAAACACTAATAAGAGATCCTCAAGAGCTCAAAACAACCAGTCTTTACAGGTAACTTTAGAAAGTCAGAGAATTTTTGGCAAAAGATTTAATATGACATTCAATCAACACAGAACACTTCTTAAAGCACTGACTTGGCCCATTCACCTTCAAAACCTCTAAGCTATTTGAATTTTACAGTATTCAAATAGAAGAAAAGGACAGAAAGAGAGAGAGGCAAAAAGGATACAGAGGAGCATACACAGAGGTACCAACTCCTGGATTCCAGCAGTGTTTAGATGGAAATTCCAAGAGGAGGTAGGGCCAAGATGTGTGCTTGCTTTGTGGTCAGCCTTCAATACCCCTTGGTCTCCGTGGGCCCTTCCCCCAGCTGGGACTGTGGGTCATTTGGTCCCTCAGGAGCTGGGCTGGGGCTGCAGAGGTGGCTGTGGAGCATTGCCTGTGCTGTGCCAGGGACTGGCAGCCACTGCTGGGCTGGCATAGAGGCTCTGGGGGAATTGGGGTTCCAGGGCAGGGCAGGGCTGGGGTTCCTGGGCAGGGGAGGGCTGGACCTGCACCTTCCTCCCCTATTGGAATAAGATCCCAATATTACCAGGTAGATTGTGCCTGGGCTCGTCCGAGCCCTGCTCCTGGGCGAAAGGCGGCAACTGTGGTGTTTCACCTCAGAGACACTTTTGGCTGGCTGGATGGTGCAGCTGAGCACCGAAACAAGTTCAGGCTTGTAGAAACTCAGTTTGCCTCAGGTGGGAAGGCTTCAGGCTAAGGTGAGGAGGAAAAGGAGACAGATTCTGCCAGAGGGTTAATATCAAGAGTTTATTCCATGGTCACAGACATCTGAATCTTAGGGAACAGCTCCAACAGAATCCCGACCGCATGGCCTGAGTGACTTTTTAAGCTCCGGGGGAAGGGGGAGGGAAGGGACAGGTGAGCCACCAACCAGGTGGGAGGGGCAGGGTCTCAGGGAACGATGACAACCAGACAGACCAATGACCTCTGGGCACAGGGGCATCTTTTGAACCTGACCAACCACACCATGGCCTTGCTGGAATGTTAAGACTGATTGACAGCCCAGCAGGGGGCGAGGGGGAAAGGGAAGGGGAAGGGGAAGGGGAAGGGGAAGGGGAAGGGGAAGGGGAAAGGGGAAGGGGAAGGGGAAGGGGAAGGGGAAGGGGAAGGGGAAGGGGAAGGGGAAGGGGAAGGGGAAGGGGAAGGGAAGTTTAAAACAGGAAATTGCCACACCTGGGAAGGGGCTGGGAAGTTTAAAACAGGAAATTGCAACACACTGCAACACTCCCCACATATGAAATGTCTTGAGCCAAGAAACTCCTCCACCCTTTCACAATAAGGAATACTGGAGGTGAAATCCCAATTCTGGCCATGGGCACCTAGATATGAAGGACAGTTCTTTTCCTTTGGAATGAAAGCCCTGGTTCTCAGTAAATTTCTGGTTTGATTGTTTGGATTCTGTTTTGTTTTGTTGTTGCTTTGTTTCCTTGTTGTGCCTGAAGTGTCCAGTCAGGAGCAGAGTGACTCTTGCCAAGGAACTTTGTGCTGCTGTGTCTTAATATTCAATCTGGTTTTTGCTGCTCCCTTGCGGGGGATTTTTTCAGTGCTCTCAAGGCATTGTTGGTAGCAGGGTGAAGGAGCCCTGGCCCAGGCTCTGGCCCTGGGGGACACAGGGACGCTGCCGGGGGGTCCCTGTCCCCCTGTGCCACCCCCAGGGCCCCAGCCCCCAGCCCCGTGTCAGGCTCTGGGGTCGATCTCGTGGAACATCCTCTGGGGGAGGCTGCCGGGCCGGGGGCGGTGGGACCCGGGGGGACAGGGGACCCCGCTGTGCACGAGCAGGGTTGGACTGCTCTGGGGGGGAACTGTGAGGGGGGCCGGGGCAGAGTGACCTCCCCAGGGACCTCAAACAGCCCCTGTGATTTCACACAGCCCCCTGTGATGTCACACAGCCCCTGTGAAGTCACACAGCCCCAGCTGCCCCACCTGGCTGGGCCCTTCCTTTGCTCACAGCTCTGCCTCCTGCCTGCCTCTGCCTGCCCACACAGAGCCTTGGGCTGCTCCAGGCTCCTGCTGGGGACGTGCTGCACCACAGCCCTGCCCTGCCAGGGAAATTCCTTTCTTCTGGTATTGAGTGTGGGCCTCTCCAGCTGCCCTTGCTGCCATTATTTCCTTCTCATGCTTATATCCTCCAGGAAGAAAAGCTCCAGTCTGACATCACCATTCAATTCCTCCCAGGCTATTCCCTTTCAGTCCTCAGTCTCTACTCCACTGACCACAGAGGCTGCAGCCTCTCCCTGCTGGTTTTGTGATGAGGCCTCCAAATCCCATTCTGGGAGATTTTTGAGTCCTCTCCAAGGTCTGTGAAAAGGGAAAAATAGCATTCCAGGTTATTTTCAACTAAATCATACAGTGACAGAAAACAGGTCAGTATCTTTAAATTGAATGGGGACAAATAAACATTTGTTAGAAGGAGGAAATCATTTACAATTAAGAAAGTGGCAGGAAACTGCAGCTGTTTTTCCAGAGAAGTGGATTCCCCATCCCAGGAATTGTCTAAGAGCAGGAGATTTGTGCAGCCTTGCCCATTGAGACACTCTCATCCCCAGGGACAGAATTCCTGTAGGGTAGGTTCTCTGCCGTGCTGGGTGCCCTCACAAGGCTTCTGGCCAGAATGTCTGCTGAGGGCAGCCAGGCTGCTGCAGGGGCAGTGACCTCACAGCCATCACCATGGCAGCCCTGTCCCCTGGGCCTAGCTCTGCCCTTTCCTCTGCCCCTGCCTTGGCTCTGCTGGCATGAAGAGTTTTGTCATTAATATCTTGTCCCCAAGGCGCTGGGGCCAATGGCTTCCCAGTCAGGCTCCTGGAGCACAAGTGGCTTTTCAGAGCCCAGCCAGGAATGAGCCCTGAGGCAGCAGCTCTGCAGGGGTGCCCACCAGGCCGGGCTGCCAAGGGAGGCTTCTGGCCATGGCCTGCAAGCAGCTGCTGCTGCCAAGGTGCCTTTGGTGCCTCAGGCTCTCCCTGGCCCAGCGCCCAGCATGGCACTCTGCCCTTGTGCCCGAGCCCTTCCCTGTGCTGGGGCTGGCCTGGGGCTTTTCCTGCAGCGGGACCTGCCCTGCTCATGGCACAGGAAAGGCAGTTCCTGCTGGAGCAGGAGGCTCTGCATGCAATGGGCTCCAACAACTCCAGCAAGGCCCTGTTTGCAAAGCCTCCAGTGGGAAATGAAGGAGGGGAGTCACACTGCTTTAGGGGTGAATAATACTGAAACCAGCCTGACTCCTCCATCCCAAAGTTCAACATCCTCAGTGGGACCTGAAGCTGTGGCAGAGCTGGAAAAATCCCCAGACAAAGGAACAACCAAGTGACACCACTGAGAGCTTCTGCAGAGCTGCTGAGCTGGCCCAGCCTGGGCACATCTGACTGACAGGGCAGCACCTCAGACGGGAAAAGCCCCATCCCAAATTTTAATGGCAGCATCTCCTGACATTTCCTTTCTTGATGGGTGTGGGGATTCCTCCCAGTGGTGGGGACACCCTCAAGGTCACTGCTCCAGGCTGAGCCAAAGGGAATTGCCCATGGTCATTGGTCTGGGGGAGTGACATCAATCTCTGCTTAATTACAGGTTTTGCTTAACACAGTTGCTGTGAAATAATTTCCTAGTGCTCTGTATAATATATTTTACGTCTCTTACATCCTGGCGTAAATATTTCTGATTTAGGCAATTTTGTCAAATCATTACCAAAATAGATAATACATATTTATATAAATATACCTGCCCATGACAGGACCCTGTGAGTGTCTGGGACATCCCGGCTCTTTGGCAGCCTGGGGACTCCTGGGATGCCACCGTGGAGCCCCCGTGAGTGCCTGTGACAGATCGGTGCCTTTGCAGCACAAGGTCCTCTGGGATGTCACCATGGAATGGCTGAGACTGCCTCTGACCACAGGGCTCTTTACCATCCCCAGAAAGACCTGGGAGGTGTCCATGGAGCCCCTGTCTGTGCCTGTGACATTCCAGCTCTGGAACAGCCTGGAGACTCTTGGAAAGTACCCAGGGAACCCCTCTGAGGGCCTGTGACAAATCTGATGCTTAGCAGGCAACCATCACCAACTAGGCGTGTTGCTATGGTCAGTTTCCATGGCAACCATCACCAGCCCCCCCTGTTGCTGTAGTCAGTTTCCATGGCAACAATCACCAGCCCCTGTTGCTATGGTCAGGTGCCATGGCAACCATTGGCAGCCCCTGTTGCTATGTTCAGTTTACATGGCAACCATCACCAGCCCCTCTTGCTATGGTCAGTTTCCATGGCAACAATCACCAGCCCTTGTTGCTATAGTCAGTTTCCATGGCAACCATCACCAGCCCCCTGTTGCTATGCTCAGTCCCTTGGCAGCCCCATGGAGACCCCATGCCAGGGGTGGTTGCCATGGACACCAGCTCAGGCCTACAGCCACAGCCCGTTGCCATGACAACCATTGGCAGCCCCATCCCCAGGCTCATGGGATCCCAGAACCACAGAATTGGCTGAGCTGGGAGGGACCCATCAGGATCCTCCAGTCCAACTGCTGGCCCTGCACAGGACACCCCAACAATGCCAGCCTGGGCCTGGCAGCGCTGTCCAAACACTGCTGGAGCTCAGAGAGCCCTGGAGCTGGGACCCTTCCCTGGGGAGCCTGGGCAGGGCCCCAGCAGCCTCTGGGCAAAAACCTTTTCCTGACATCCAACCTGAGCCTGCCCCAACTCAGCTGCAGCCGTTCCCTCCACTCCTGTCCCTGGGCACCAGAGGGAAGAGGTTCCCACAGCCCCAGCCAGGGACCCGCTCCCAAGGCTGTTGCCATGGCCACCAGGGCTGGCACCAGCTGGGATGTTTGGTTTCCAGGGGCCAGGGTGCAGGAATGGGATTCCCCAATTTTCTGCTCTTGCTAAAACCGCGCTGCCCCCGCTGCCCTCCCACCTCCCATGAAAAGCACAAAAGGCAAAGATCCTGGGCTGGGATAAGAACGATTTATTGTGAACAGCAACGAGATAAGGAACAAACAGAAACAAAAATGATATTGATAACAGAAGGGATTAGAAAAACTGTTTACAGGGAAAACTAGTATATCAACAACAGATTCTTCCTGGCCATGCATTTCCCCCACCTGGAAAGGACACACTTCTCCTCAGGGAGAGAGAGAGAGTCCCTTTCCTGCCCCTGGCAATGTTCGCAGGTGCGAGTGAATGTAATGACACGGCCATGGCCAGAGCCTCATGTTCTTCCATCCCACATCATGGCTTTGGCAAGGGCAGGAAAAGGGACAGGTGTCTTCCCAGCATAGACCACAGAGAAACTGGATCACCAGGGATCTTCCCAATGTGGACCCTCTAATGGGGGATAAAGCTGGAGTGGTGCATGAACTCTTCCTGCATTTGTGGCATTTGCAGGGCTTCCCTTACTGGTGGCTCTGTTGGTGTCTGGTCAAGTTAGAGCTGCTGGTGAAGCTTTTCCCACACTGGGGACACTCGTAGGGCCTCTCCCAGTGTGGATGCGCCGGTGTTTGATGAGGTGGGAGTTGTGCTTGAAGCTCTTCCCGCACTCAGGGCAGTGGAAGGGCCTCTCCTCGGTGTGAATCCGCTGGTGCTGGAGAAGATTGGAGCTGGTCTGAAACCTCTTCTTACACTGGGGACACTCGTAGGGCCTTTCTCCAGTGTGGATGCGTTGGTGGGTCTGATGCCGAATTTTGCCCCAAAAGGCGAGAATAACTGCCTAAGAGACTCAGTTTAAGTCAGCATAGACGGGAGGTATTTTATTACGACGCGTCGGAGAAATCACAAAAGAGATTTCTAAATATCTCATAACAGAAGTAGGCTTTTTATACAGTTTTGGTTGCAGGGTTACATCATATCACATACATAATCATGTCTTTGCATGCATATTCATAAGAGGCATGGTGTAGGCGGAGCGTGGGCGCAGACATCTCTTTTGAGGATCATCTTGGTGGCCGTTCCGGTTACCTTCATTGCGGGCAGGGGTCTCCCGATGAGTCTTCCTCTTTAAACTTTTGAACTCCTATCCTAATATGGTCAATTCCCGGTGTACTTGGCTTGGTCCCCATGGCTTGGCAAGGCTCTTAGGGTCAGTTTGACATTGTTGGCTCTGAACATGCTTAGTTCGTCAATTCCCCTATCCCTATCTCTCTTTCCTGTTTGCCCTGCTTACCAAACTTCAAACAGAAGAATCCAAAAGGATTGCTTTCAGATTAATGAGTAACCTGGCGCACAGCATCATCAGCAATTCCTGAATGTGGATGGGGCGAACCCCCGTGAGACCACCCGCCGGTGATATGGGATATGGCTCCAGCGTTAGGGGTCGCGTGAGTAGCTAACCGTGGAATGGGATAGGACTGTTTAGGATTGATTTTCAGTTTGTGGCGCTGCCTAAACATTTTGATCAATAATGCCCTATAGGTACCACTGAAAACAAGATTACGTTTTGTGCATTAGCAAAATGGTGATTGGAAAGGCAGTTTGGGGCTTCAGGTCACAAGGTTGGATCTGTATCTGAAGCCCTTCCCACACTCCCCACACTCATAGAGCCATTCCTCGGTGTGGATCATCTGGTGGCTGATCAGGTGGTTGCTCTGCCTGAAGCTCTTCCTGCACTGCAAGCCCTTGTGGGGCTTCTCCCCATCATGAAGCTGCTCATGGGCCACCAGCTCTGAGCGCTGGCTGAAGCTCTGCCCACCTTCCTGGCTCAGGGTGGGTCTTTCTTCTTCAGAGCACTCTGAGCTGGGTTTGCAGCCCCTCCTCCTGTGGAATCTCTGGGGATTTTCCTCCCCATTGGATTCCTATGCCCTGGAGTCACTCATAACGGCCTCTTCCAGGAGGTTCTTCCGTGGGGATTTGTCCTCTCTAGTCTCCATGCTCATCTCCTCGTCTGGGGGAGGAAGGACAAGGAGAGGATGGGATTTGGCTCCATGCAAGAGGGAAGGGGAAGGAGATCCCCCCATTGCATCCCCGGTAGGATGGAGTTGGCAGCAGGGTTGTCCTGCAGCCGGGGGCTGTGCTGGGCTGGGAGATAGAGCAGGAGAGAGGGGGAAAGAGGAACTGACTTCCTGCTCACCTATCTGGGTGTCCCGGGGCTCCTTCCTCTTCCTCACAGCCTCCTTCTCCGTCCAATCAAGGTCTGCGAATGGGAAATCCCGTTCTGGGAAGAAAACAAAGGGTGCGCACATTGTCTTTTGTACTGGTTTGCAGGCAAACCTGGGGAGGGTCTAAACCAGAATTACAATTTAAAAGAAAACTAAGATCAAGGCAATGATACAGAAACGCTGCTGTAAACTGACAGAATCAGGATATTACCTGACACCCTGTTGCTCAGGATGGTGGCAGCAGTCCCAGTAAATGGTGGTTGCAGTCCTGTTGAAGTGATGAAGGTGATTCTGTCGAAGCAGTGACCCTGTAGAAGGGTCTGGTCTTCCTTTGGAGGTCCACTGGTGGTTTTGGAGCTCTTGTCCTCTGGCAGTCCAGTAGGCAAGCTGCTCCTGGTGTAGCAAAGTGTCAGCTTATATCCAGGTAGGAATGCTTGGATCCTCCCCATGGGCGGAGCATCCCACAATGGGATGATGGAATTTTATCAGTCCTACAGTGACACTCAATGGCCCATTCACAGAAGATATCTCCCCTGCAGGGCGTTATCAGGGCTGAATCATGGAAGAGATAAAGAACAATGCCCCACCTGTTTATAACAGTTGCTGAAGGTGGGGATTGAAAACATGCATTTGGTTACATCTTGCATGGAAGCCTGAAACAGTGGGGTAATCCCTGCTCAGGGGGTGAACACCACCCCCCTTACCCAAACTGGCTCAGCAGTAAAACCCCCACCCTGGGAAGGGCAAACACACACGAGACAATTTCACACTTACCCTGCCCCAGGGGAGGGCTCTTTTTCCTGGCATTCCCTTCCTGTCCCCCCTTTTCTATCCCATTTACTGTTCAATTAAATTCATTTGGGTTTGGTCTCATTATCACCTTAATTGGGGCAGAGGAATCTCTCTAACACTTTTCTTAACCAGACTCACCAGACTGAAATTATTTTGGCCCAGTGAGTTTAGGCACTGTTCTCTGACCCCAAGTGCCTTTGACAACAGCATGGTTCCCTCCTCTGAGGAGGTTGTGGTTCTCTCTGGAGGAACACTTTGAAACTGGGCTGCAGCTTCCTCTGAGTGAATTATGGGGGAACCGATGAGGCAAATCGCCTTTGTG
Source organism: Zonotrichia albicollis (assembly GCF_047830755.1). Taxonomy (NCBI): domain Eukaryota; kingdom Metazoa; phylum Chordata; class Aves; order Passeriformes; family Passerellidae; genus Zonotrichia; species Zonotrichia albicollis. Next base: position 487,075 of record NC_133827.1, on the reverse strand, counting down.
GGCCCGGAGTGTAAAGAAAATATTTTGTTGTCCTTCTATTACAGCGACCTGATGAAGGTCTTCAGGATGAGAGAAGTGGACGAGAATCTTGGTTCATGATCAGAAGGCTGGATTTATTGATATATGATATATAATACATTATAACTATACTAAAAGGAATAAAGAGAAAAGTTGCAGAGGCTTGCTAAGCTAAGAATAGAAAGAAAAGAAAAGAATGAATAACCAAGTTCTGTGTCCAGCAGAAAGCAAGGACCAACTCTCCCGTGAGCGGTCAGCAAATCCAAACACTCACTGAAGACCAATCACAGATGCTCCTGTTACATTCCACATCAGCAGATAATTATTGTTTGCATTTTTCTTCTGAGACCCAGCTTCCCAGAAAGGACTAATCCTAAAAGAGAGGATTTTATGAAAAAATGTCTGCGACATCCTTCCTTGAAATGTTTTTTAAAATCACAGCAGGAAAGGGAGCAAATTATACCAGCGAGACTGACAAGGTTCATTCTCCCCATGGTGAGGAACACAAGGCTGCTAAAAGTCCTACAAGAAGCTCAGCTCAAGTAGCTAAATTCCCAAATAACACCTGAATTCCCAGGCTTCGGTGCTTTGCAAAATGTGAGAATCATTTTCCTCTTCATCCCTGTCACCTTTGTGACAGCTACAAAGAGTTTACTTTCCTTTTAATGATATCTCTATTGGGCTAAATTTACACTTTTTTCAGAATGTGCTAGCAGCTGAGCTGGAGCCTTGAAGGAACCAGTGGAACTTGGAATTGCCACAAAATTGCTTGTACTGTCAGTTTATTAATGTTTGGGATTTGTTTGCACTTTCATCACATCTGACTTGTGGGAAAATCAAATATTCATCAAAGTGATTTATGCAGAGTCAAGTTTGATTTCTGCCAAATTATTTTGTCCAGTGCCTATGGGATGCTCGAGGGGTCTCTGTGCCTCTCACCCAGGGGGATGCTTGGCAGGGGTTTGGAGGCATTGTCCCTGTCACCCCAGGCCAGTCCCTAGGAGATTGTCCTGGTCCCTGTCACCCCAGGCCATTCCCCAGGGTGTCTCCATCATTTTCACCCAGGGAATGCCTGGGGGTTCTCCCTCCCTCTCACCCCTGTGCCAGGGGATGCTCAGGGCAGTCTCTGTCCCTCTCAGCCCAGGGGATGCTCAGGGGTCTCTGTCCCCTCACCCTGGGGGATGCTCGGGGGGTCTCCATCCCTCTGGCCTCAGGCAATGCCTGTGCAGGGCTGGGGACCAGGGGCTCTGTGTCCCTCTCACCGCTGAGGCTGCTCGGGGCTGGGGGGGCTCTCCGACCTTCTCACCCCTGCGGAGATCGGGGCAGTCTCTGTCCCTCTCAGCCCTGCTGTGACCCCACCCAAACATCATCGGGGTCAGAGGGACAGAGACACCCCCAAACCCCCAGAAGGGCTGAACCTGGGATTTGGTTTGGGGCTGAGGATTTAGGAAGGGGCTGGAATTGGAGCTGGGATTGGAGTTGGGGCTGAGGTTTGGATTAGAGCTGGGATTGGGGTTAAGGCTAGACATGGGATTGGCTTTAGGCCTGGGGTTGGGATTGGGTCTAAGGCTAGACAAGTTTGGAATTGGGATGTGATTAAATACAGAACTGTGAGTGTGTCTAAACATGGAGTGAGACTGAGACCAGGATCAGGGTCAGGTTTGGGACTGAGCTCACCCAGAGCGGGACAGAGGGGCTGTCACTGCAGGATGTCCCTGGCATCGTCCCAGCCCTCCTCAGGCACCTCCAAACATGGGGAGCAGCTGGGTGCCCCAAGATCCAGGTGCTCCCACGCTGCCCCTCAATATCAGGCGAGCATTCCCTGAGGGCAGCCCTGACTGTGACCCTTGGGGCTCTGGGATCAGCCCTCACATCCCTGTGGGAGCAGCTACAGACAGGATGAGGGATTTCCCCGCCCCGTTTTTCCTGTAGAAGGGTGAAGCCCAGCTGCCCTTTTCTTCTGGTGCCTCCTCCTCTCCTCAGCTGAGGATGTCAAACTCCCCAGGAGCACGAAAATCCCCATTCCCTCTTTCCTTGTGGCTGCAGCCTGGAACATCCACCCAGAATGAAGGACTTTCTGACAGCCCTGCTGAATGACACTGGCAAGAGGTTTGTGAGAAGGGGAAGAAATTGTATTTTGATAGTAAATAAAAGGTGCAAAGTTATTCCTTTCTGTTAATATTCCTTTTCAGTCAGTTCTGGTCTGTTTTCAGAGTGCCACCTTCTCAGCTGACTGTGTTTGTGCCCTCCTTTCTCTCCTGCCTCTCTTTGCCTGCTCTGTTTCTCTCTCAGTGTCTCCCTTGACTCAGGGCAGCTCACACCAAAGACCCTGCCCGGATTTAATTCCCAATTCAGGAGCTACAACAACCATGGGTGAAGTTATGAAGGCTCGCAGTGAAATGCCACTTTAAGATCTTGCTCCACCTGGCTTTTGGCTCCTTCTTGACAGCTTTGCCCTCAAGGGCAGGAAAATCTTTTCATAGCTGAGAACTGGAATTCCAGACCTGGCAGTGTGTGCCGTGGATCCCAGAGGGGCATTCCCGAGGCTCCCAGGGTGCTGCTCCTGCCGTGCCTCCCAAGGAGCTTCTCTCCCAAGGGGAGAAGATCCAGCAGCTCTGTGGGCTCCCAGAGCACACAGCAAAGGTGGCGTGGATGGACATTTTCCAACACCTTCCCCTCTGGAAGCAGAGGGAGGGAGGAAATAGAAGCGAGTCCTGGAAGGACTGGGGTGGGAAGGGACCCTGTCCATGGAGTACGACCCCGCGAGGGAGAGACGCCTCTGCCCCAGTGAAGGAGCGAATGAGAGCGTGGGAAAGCAACCGACGATTATTGAACGTGGACTGAACGGAACAAGAAATGGGGAGGAGAAAGGGAGAGAAAGAAATCGGGAAGAGGTCTCAGAGAACAAAAAGAAACGGGAAAAGGCTCCCGCCTGGACTCCGCAGCCCCCAGAACACCCGCAGGGCGTAGCGCCTTTTACAATTCCAGCCAATCAGAAGACGCGATAAACAATTTCCAGCCAACCAGAGCTTTTCTGTCCGATGACTCACCGGTTGCTAGGCGGCCCCGCAGAGCCCAGCGGCCCCGGAGCGGAATTCGGGGCTCGGGCCGGGGGGACGGATCCGCCCCGGGGGTCCCCGAGCCCCCTGCTCAGCCCTGGGGTCGATCGGGGGCTCCCCCACCCAGCAGCCGGTGCTGCGGGGCCGCGGGGAAGAGCGGTGGGAAAGGGGGGTCCGGGCTGGGAGCGGAGGAAGTGCGGGAGGAAGAGGAGGAGATGGAGCGGGAGCGGGAGAATCGCGGCGCTCGCAGCGCCCGCGCGCCGAGCCTGCAGCACCCCCTGCCCCGGGAGCATCGCCCCCAGCCCCGAGCCGCAGGGGAGGGCGGAGGCCGAGCTCGCCCCGGCTCCAGCCAGGGGTCTCCGGGAGGATTTTTTGGAGAGTATTCGGAGCCGACAGATCCCGGACTCGAGTCCCGGATATCTCCGGGCTCCCCAAGAGGAGCTTTTTCGGGGGGAGAGGAGCCGCGATCGCCCCTCGGGAGGGTCCCGGGGGGTCCACGTGAGGATGGCCCGGTAGCGACGGGGCGGGACATTGGTTTTGGGGCTCCCCGTGAGAGCCGGGGCTGTGGAACGGGGGACCCCCGGGGCGGGGAGAGGGAAAGGGGCGATACCGGAGCTGGGGGACCCCCGGCAGCCCGGAGATGAGGCGGGGACGGGACCCCCTGACAGGGGTGTCCTGGGGTGACTTCATGATGCTCGTACTCCCATTGTTCTGTTTAGCCCAGAAATGAGTTCTGCGCCTTTAAGGCTGGTTCTGGGTGCGAAGAGGAGGAGGAAGAAGCCGCAGTTTGTTTTCAGGTACTGCACTCACTCCTCTACATTCCAGGTGCTGGATGGACAGAGAGCAGGACAGAGCTCTCCTTTGCTTTTAGTCAGTTTTTAGCTCGCTGAGGCAGAGAATTTCCCTGGACTGTGGTTTTTCTTTTTCTTTGGAGCTGTTTAAACCTGCTCTGGACTGAACAACCAGCACACCACTGGCAGCTCCTCCCTGAAGCCCACTGGGACGGACCTGTGCTGAGGCATTTCCAGCGCTGGATGGACTGATAAGAGACTGATAATAGACTGCTAAGAGACTGATAAGGCACTGATAAGACACTGAGTGCCCGGAGATAGAACCCAAGGAGGGACTTCCGGAGTTTGTCATCTATTTTGGAGCAGCAGGAGGTTTTATTGCTTAATATTGTTCAATTTTTGTGCTGGTGAATGCTTTGCCTGTAGAATAAAGATTATTTCCACTTTTCTCCCCGGAAATATTTTCCCGGACTGGCTGAGGGTGGGGCTGCTGAATTGGCATCCTAGAGGAAACTCCTTTTGGAGGATTTCAACCGGATTTGCCCTAAACCAGAACAGGGTGGTGGAAAGAAGGGGGAACCCCAAGTGGCTGGACTGAGGGGAGGCTGGAGAGGGGGACCTTGGGACCCCAGAACCTCCCAAATCCAAAAGCAGGAACCTGGAGAGGAGGGATCCCCAGGACCCATGGGATCCCCAGCAGCCCTGAGATGGGGGACCAACCATAAACCAAGAGGAATGAGACTGGAAATGGGAAATTCCTGGTGGGTTTTTTTGATTCCCTCTTGATTTTTGGACATCAGGTGACTTCTAGAAATGGACGTGGGTGGGAGGAATCCCCAACCCAAAGCATTCACAGCTTGTTTTTCCCCCAACAAGGATTTTCCCCAAACCTTCCCACCGTAACATCCCCCCTGTCCCGCTCTGGGTGAGCTCAGTCCCAAACCTGACCCTGATCCTGGTCTCAGTCTCACTCAACGTATAGACACACTCACAGTTCTGTATTTAATTTCATCCCAGTGCCAGACTTGTCTAGCCCTAGACCCAATCCCAACCCCAGGCCTAAAGCCAATCCCATGTCCAGCCTGAACCCCAATCCCAGCTGTAATCCAAATCTCAGCCCCAACTCCAACCCAGCCCCAATTCCAGCCTTTTCCTAAATCCTCAGCCCCAAACCAAATCCCAGGTTCAGCCCTTCTGGGGCTTTGGGGGTGTCTCTGTCCCTCTGACCCCGATGATGTTTGGGTGGGGTCACAGCAGGGCTGAGAGGGACAGAGACCCCCCCGGCCTCCCCAGGTGTGAGAAGGTCGGAGAGCCCCCCCAGCCCCGAGCACCCTCAGCGGTGAGAGGGACACAGAGCCCCTGGTCCCCAGCCCTGCACAGGCATTGCCTGAGGCCAGAGGGATGGAGATCCCCCGAGCATCCCCCAGGGCGAGGGGACAGAGAGCCCCGAGCATCCCCTGGCACAGGGGTGAGTGGGAGGGAAACCCCCCAGGCATTCTCTGGGTGAGAATAATGGAGACCCCCTGGGGAATGGCCTGTGGTGACAGGGACAGGGACAACCCCCCCAAACCCCTGCCAAGCATCCCCCAAGGCGAGAGGCACAGAGACCCCTCAAGCATCCTATGGGTACTGGACAAAATAATTTGGCAGAAATCAAACTTGACTCTGCATAAATCACTTTGATGAATATTTGATTTTCCCACAAGTCAGATGTGATGGAAATGCAAACAAATCCCAAACAATAATAAACGGACAGTACAAGCAATTTTGTGGCAATTCCAAGTTCCACTGGTTCCTGCACAGCTCCAGCTCAGCTGCTAGCACATTTTGACAAAAGTGTAAATTCAGCCCAATAGAGATATCATTAAAAGGAAAGGAAACTCTTTGTAGCTGTCACAAAGGCGACAGGAATGAAGAGAAAAATGATTCTCACATTTCGCAAAGCACTCAAGCCTGGGAATTCAGGTGTTATTTGGGAATTTAGCTACTTGAGCTGAGCTTCTTGTAGGACTTTTAGCAGCCTTGTGTTCCTCACCATGGGGTGAATGAACCTTGTCAGTCTCGCTGGTATAATTTGCTCCCTTTCCTGCTGTGATTTTAAAAAACATTTCAAGGAAGGATGTCGCAGACATTTTTTTTCATAAAATCCTCTCTTTTGGGATTTGTCCTTTCTGGGAAGCTGGGGCCCTAGAAGAAAAATGCAAACAACAATTATCTGCTGATGTGGAATGTAACAGGAGCATCTGTGATTGGTCTTCTGTGAGTGTTTGGATTTCCTGACCACTCACGGGAGAGTTGGTCCTTGCTTTCTGCTGGACACAGAACTTGGTTATTCATTCTTTTCTTTCTATTCTTAGCTTAGCAAGCCTCTGCAACTTTTCTCATTATTGCTTTTAGTATAATTATAATGTATTATATATCATATATCAATAAATCCAGCCTTCTGATCATGAACCAAGATTCTTGTCCACTTCTCTCATCCTGAAGACCTTCATCAGGTCGCTGTAATAGAAGGACAACAAAATATTTTCTTTACACTCCGGGCCCACAAAGGCGATTTGCCTCATCGGTTCTCCCATAAGTCACTCAGAGGATGCTGCAGCCCTATTTCAAAGAGTTCCTCCAGAGAGAACCACAACCTCCTCAGAGGAGGGAACCATGCTGTTGTCAAAGGCACTTGGGGTCAGAGAACAGTGCCTAAACTCACTGGGCCAAAATAATTTCACAGTCTGGTGAGTCTGGTTAAGAAAAGTGTTAGAGAGATTCCTCTGCCCCAGTTGAGGTGATAATGAGACCAAACCCAAAATGAATTTAATTGAACAGTAAATGGGATAGAAAAGGGGGGACAGGAAGGGAATGACAGGAAAAAGAGCCTTCCCCTGGGGCAGGGTAAGTGTGATATTGTCCCCTGTGTGTGTGCCCTTCCCAGGGTGGGGGTTTTACAGCTGAGCCAGTTTGGGTAAGGGGGGTGGTGTTCACCCCCTGAGCAGGGATTACCCCACTGTTTCAGGCTGCCATGCAAGATGTAACCAAATGCATGTTTTCAATCCCCATCTCCATCAACTGCTATAAACAGGTGCGGCAGTGTTCTTTATCTCTTCCATGATTCAGCCCTGATAACGCTCTGCAGGGGAGATATCTTCTGTGAATGGGCCATTGAGTGTCACTGCAGGACTGATAAAATTCCATCATCCCATTGTGGAATGCTCCGCCCAGGGGGAGGATCCAAGCATTCCTACCTGGATATAAGCTGACACTTTGCTACTCCAGGAGCAGCTTGCCTACTGGATTGCCAGAGGACAAGACCTCCAAAGCCACCTCTGGACCTCCAGAGGAAGACCAGACTCTTCTACAGCATCACTGCTTCAACAGAATCACCTTCATCACTCCAACAGGACTGCAACTACCATTTACTGGGACTGCTGCCATCACCCTGAACAAAAGGGTGTAAGGTTATATCCTGACTCTGTCAGTTTAAGGCAGTGTTTCTATATCATTGCCTTGATCTTAGTTTTCTTTTAAATTGTAATTCTGGTTTAGACCCTCCCCAAGTTTGCCTTCAAACCAGTACAAAAGACAATGTGCGCACCCTTTGTTTTCTTCCCAGAACGGGATTTCCCATTCCCAAACCTTGACTGGATGGAGAAGGAGGCTGTGAGGAAGAGGAAGGATCCCTGGGATACCCAGATAGGTGAGGAGGAAGTCAGTGCCCCTTTCCCCCTCTCTCCTGCTCTATCTCCCAGCCCAGCCCAGCACAGCCCACTGCTGCAGGACACCCCTGCTGCCAACCCCGTCCTGCCAGGGATGTACTGGAGGGATCTCCTTCCCCTTCCCTGTGGCATGAAGGCAAATCCCATCCTGTCTTTGTCCTTCCTTCCCCAGGGAAGGAACTGAGGATAGAGACCAGGGAGGAAAAATCTGCATGGCAGAACCTCATGAAGGAGGCCGTTTTGAGGGATTCTAACACACAGGAATCCAACAGGGAAGAAAAACCTCGGACATCCCCCATGAGGAGGCGCTCCAAACCCAGTCCAGGGTGCTCTGAAGAAGAAAGACCCACCCTGAGCCAGGAAGGTGGACAGAGCTTCAGCCAGAGTTCAGAGCTGGTGTTCCATGAGCAGCTTCATGATAGGGAGAAGCCCCACAGCTGCTTGCAGTGTGGGAAGAGCTTTAGGCAGAGACAGCAGCTGATCAGCCACCAACACATGCACACAGGGGAATGGCCCTATGAGTGTGGGGAGTGTGGGAAGGCCTTCAGCTACAGATCTGCCCTTTTGACCCACCAACGCATCCACACTGGAGAGAAGCCCTACGAGTGTACCCAGTGTGGGATGAGGCTTCAGACCAGCTCCAATCTCCTCCGCCACCAGCGGATTCACACCGAGGAGAGGCCCTTCCTCTGCCCTGAGTGCGGGAAGGGCTTCAAGCGCAACTCCACCCTCATCAAGCATCGGCACATCCACACTGGGGAGAGGCCCTACCAGTGCGCCACATGTGGGAAGAGGTTTCAGACCAGTTCCCATCTCCTCCTGCATGAGCGGATTCACACCGAGGAGAGGCCCTTCCTCTGCCCTGAGTGCGGGAAGGGCTTCAAGCACAACTCCTCCCTCATCATCCACCGGCGCATCCACACTGGGGAGAGGCCCTATGAGTGTCCCCAGTGTGGGAAAAGCTTCACCAGCAGCTCTCACTTGACCAGACACCAACAGAGCCACCAGTAAGGGATCCCTGCAAATAGCACAAATGCAGGAGCAGCTTCATCCACCACTCCAGCTTCATCCCCCATGGGAGAACCCACATTGGGAAGATCCCTGGTGATCCAGTTTCTCTGTGGTCTATGCTGTGAAGACACCTGTCCCTTTTCCTGCCCTTGCCAAAGACATGATGTGGGATGGAAGAACATGAAGCTGTGGCCATGGCCATGTCAATACATTCACTCGCATCTCAGAACATTGCCAGGGGCAGGAAAGGGACCCTTCTCTCTCTCCCTGAGGAGAAGTGTGGCCTTTCCAGGCAGGGGAAATGCATGGCCAGGAAGAGTCTGTTGTTGATATATTAGTTTTCTCTAACATAAACAGTAAACAGTTTTTCTAATCCCTTCTGTTATCAATAACATTTCTGTTTCTGTTGGTTCCTTATCTCATTGTTGTTCCCAGTAAATTGTTCTTATCCCAGCCTGGGATCTTTGCCTTTTGTGCTTTCCATGGGAAGTGGGAGGGCAGCAAGGGCAGCGCGGTTTTAGCGGGGGCAGGAAATTGGGGAATCCCATTCCTGCACACTGGCCCCTGGAAACCGAGCATCCCAGCTGGTCCCAGCCCTGGTGGCCATGGCAAGAGCCTTGGGAGCGGGTCCCTGGCTGGGGCTGTGGGAACCTCTTCCCTCTGGTGCCCAGGGACAGGAGTGGAGGGAACGGCTGCAGCTGAGTTGGGGCAGGCTCAGGTTGGATGTCAGGAAAAGGTTTTTGCCCAGAGGCTGCTGGGGCCCTGCCCAGGCTCCCCAGGGAAGGGTCCCAGCTCCAGGGCTCTCTGAGCTGCAGCAGCGTTTGGACAGCACTGCCAGGCCCAGGCTGGCATTGTTGGGGTGTCCTGTGCAGGGCCAGCAGTTGGACTGGAGGATCCTGATGGGTCCCTCCCAGCTCAGCCAATTCTGTGGTTCTGGGATCCCATGAGCCTGGGGATGGGGCTGCCAATGGTTGGCATGGCAACGGGCTGTGGCTTCAGGCCTAAGCTGGTGTCCATGGCAACCACCCCTGGCATGGGGTCTCCATGGAGCTGCCAAGGGACTGAGCATAGCAACAGGGGGCTGGTGATGGTTGCCATGGAAACTGACCACAGCAACAGGGGGCTGGTGATGGTTGCCACGAAAACTGACCATAGCAACACGCCTAGTTGGTGATGGTTGCCTGTTTGGGATCAGATTTTTCATAGGCCCTCAGAGGGGTTCCCTGGGGACTTTCCAAAAGTCTCCAGGCTGTTCCAGAGTTGGAATGTCACAGGCACAGACAGGGGCCCCATGGAGACCTCCCAGGGCTTTCTGGGGATGGTAAAGAGCCCTGTGGTCAGAGGCAGTCACAGCCATTCCGCAGTGACATCCCAGGGGACCTTGGGCTGCAAAGGCACCGATCTGTCACAGGCACTCACGGGGGCTCCACGGTGACATCCCAGGAGTCCCCAGGCTGCCAAAGAGCTGGGATGTCCCAGACACTCACAGGGGTTTCTGTCATGGGCACAGTGGAAGCTTCAGTCAAAGTTTATTACAGAAGTTCCTGTTGGGTCACGAGGTGCAGAAAGGAGCCCCAATAGGCCCCACAGATCCCCAAATACCCCCAAGGATGTCCAGGCTTTCTAAACTCCTTCTGGGAGAGCCACATTGGAGCAGCTGTTTCCAATCCCAGCTGCAGACTTTTCAAGAGTTTGTGTGTAAAGAATTATAAAGTGGGAAATAAACCTTTGTAGAATTTGTCCCACAGGATTAGGGATGGCAAACCAGATATATTTATGTAAATATGTATTATCTATTATGGTAATTATTAGAGAAAATAGTCTAAATCAGAAATATTTAACCACGATTTAAGAGATGTATAATATATTATATAGAGCACTAAGAAATTATTTCAAAGCAACTGTATTAAAGCAAAATCTGTAATTAAGCAGAGATTGATGTCAGTCCTGCAGACCATTGACTGTGGGCAAGTCCCTTTGGCTCAGCCAGGAGCAGTGACCTTGAGGGGTGTCCCCACTGCAGGGAGGAATCCCCACCTCCCCCAAGAAGGGAAATGTCAGGAGATGCTGCCATTAATATTTGGGATGTGGCTTTTCCAGTCTGAGGTGCTGCCCTGTCAGTCAGATGTGCCCAGGCTGAGCCAGCTCAGCAGCTCTGCAGAAGCTCTCAGTGGTGTCACTTGGTTGTTCCTTTGTCTGGGGATTTTTCCAGCTCTGCCACAGCTTCAATTCCCTCTGAGGAAACTGAAATTTGGGATGGAGGAGTCAGGCTGGTTTCAGCACGATTCACCCCAAAAGCAGCGTGATCCCCTCCTTCATTTCCCACTGGGGGCTTTGCAAACAGGGCCTTGCTGGAGCTGTTGGAGCCCATTGCAGGCAGAGCCTCCTGCTCCAGCAGGAACTGCCTTTCCTGTGCCATGAGCAGGGCAGGTCCTGCTGCAGGAAAAGCTCCAGGCCAGCCCCAGGACAGGGAAGGGCTCGGGCACAAGGGCAGAGTGCCGTGCTGGGAGCTGTGCCAGGGAGAGCCTGAGGCATCAAGGGCGCTTTGTTTGATAGAATTGTTTCGGGGGTGGGGGTCAGGGCTTGTCTGTCCTGCTTGGCACAGCCCAGGCAGGGCTTTCCCAGCCACATTCCACACTCCATTTCCCAGCTGGAGCCGCTGCTGCCTCTGAGTTGTGCTGCCCCAGCCCCAGGGACGCTCTCCTTGTTTGCCCATTCCCCCATGGTCTCTGGGCAGGGATGGCCTCAGTGGGGGCTGCTGACATCCTCAGCACCTTGGAGGCTGCTGCTGAATTTTCCTGCTCCAGAAGCTTGTTCAGCCTTCAGCTCTTCAGTGCAGGAATTCAGTGTCCCAGTGCTCATTACCATTCAGAACACCTTAACAAGCCAAGCCTCTGGGAATAATTTGATTTTAATTTTCAAGTCTCTTGTGGTTAATTGGACAGATCTCAGTAGTACATCTAAAGTGAATGCAATATATTTAAAAAGACAGTCACAAAACATTTTTTTTAGGTCCTCCTTAGTTTTTTTTTCCTGTTAATTCATTGATATGTGCAATCTCCAATTGACACTGAATCTAAGTACGGCTCCAGAGGCTTGTTCAGCCTTCAGCTCTTCAGTGCAGTAATTCAATGCCCCCAGGGCTCATTAACATCCAGAACAGCTTAAGAAGCGAAGCCTCTGGGGATAATTTGACTTCAGTTTCTAAATCTTGTGTGGTTAATAAGAGAGATTTCAGAAGTGCATTCAACTGAATATGATCTATTTTAAAGGACAGTGAGAAAAGATTTTTTAGGTCCTGTTTAGGTTTTTCTTGTTTCCTCTGTAAACATCAATCTCCAATTGACACTGAATCCATGTACCTCCTCATGCAGTTTGAATAGATATGAAAATCAAGACCCTTCAGTGCTGACAATCAATCAGACTCTGTCCCTACCCCCACCCCACCATTTTCCCCATCCAAGCCCTGGCACTCAGAGCAGCCTTGTGCAAATCTGAGCTCCCTCCAGCCCAGGCTGCACCTGCAGCTTTCAGCTCCTTGGCTCCAACTCCCACCTGCTTTCCTTGGAGAAGGAGCTGCCCGAGACACAGAGGGATGTTCATTTCTTGTCAGCCAACAAAGCCAAGGGTAGGCTCAGCACCATCAAAAGCAAAAGTCACTCCTCTGCTGGATATTGAATCCAGTTTCCACAGCCGACAGTCTCAGAGCAATGGAAAACACCTTCTGTGCCCAGCACAGATCCCAAGGTCCCCCAAACCCTTCCTGCCCCAGTTCTGCCCAGATTTGCTCTTTGCACACATGAGTCACACACTGAAGTCAGGAGCTCCCTCCATGCCCAGTGGGAGGAAAAGAGAGAAAGGAGATGAAGAGCTCTCCTGTGCAGAGCCAAGGTCCAAGTGCAGCCCCTGCAGTGGGAGCCACAACTCATCAGGTTTGTCTTCTTTGGGCTCAGGGGCTGGTGACACTCAGAGGCACAGAAAGGTTTCTTGCCAACAAACACAAGTTGGACATTTGAACAGTTTAATAACCATCACAGCTCTCTGTGATGTCCCTGCAGCCTCTGACATGTCCCCCATCCCCAAGGGATTTCTGTACAGCAACAGTTTTAAACAAGGCATAAGGTAATTCTGTGATAGATAAAAACACAATTAAGATGATATTTATTATATATTTATTTGAACTTCAGAAATATTGGGCAATTTCTTCCAGCTCAAAGCATGAAGCCAGTCAGTTGAGAGGCCCTTGAATGACCAGAGAGCATCTAGAGGAATAAATCAGAGAGCAGTAGAAGTACATAGATCCACCTGCTGTAAAAGAAGAGATCTCCTTAGACATGGCCATTTCAACAGAAGAGCTGAAAACACCTGAAGGAAAAGGGCGACGAAGTAATAAACCAAATATTGGTGACACCCGGAGAAGGGAAGATCAGTATTTTTCCTCCTGCCATCAGTACACCTCGAGGAAATTCCTGTTCCTGGTGGGAAAACTCTGCCAATTCTTAAAAGTACTCAAATGACCCAGATAATAAAGATTTGTTTGTATGTCATGAAATTAGAGTCTTTCATTAGCAAATTTGCAGATGATACTAAGCTGGGAGCATATGTCGATCTGTTAGAGGGACGGAGGGCTTTGCAGAGGGACTTGAAATGGTTGGATGGATGGGCAGAATCTAATGGGATGAGGTTCAATAAGTCCAAGTGCCAAGTCCTGCACTTTGGCCACAATAATGCCCTGCAACATTATAGGCTGGGGCCGGTGTGGCTGGACAGTGCTCAGGTGGAAAGGGACCTGGGGTTGCTGGTTGACTGTCAGCTGAACATGAGCCAGCAGTGTGCACAGGTGGCCAGGAAGGCCAAAGGCATCCTGGCCAGCATCAGGAATAGTGTGGCCGGCAGCAGCAGGGAGGTCATCCTTCCCCTGTACATGGCACTGGTGAGGCCACACCTTGAGTATTGTGTCCAGTTCTGGGCCCCTCACTTTAGGAGGGACATTCAGATGCTTGAGCGTGTCCAAAGGAGAGCAACGAGGCTGGTGAGGGGCTTGGAACACAAGCCATATGAAGAAAGACTGAGGGAGCTGGGGTTGTTCAGCCTGGAGAAAAGGAGACTCAGAGGTGACCTTATCACCCTCTTCAACTTCCTGAAGGATGGCTGTGGTGAGCTGGGGGTCAGTCTCTTTCTCTAGGCAAGAAAAGACAGAACAAGAGGACACAGTCTCAAGCTGCGCCAAGGGAGATATAGGCTAGAATTAGGGAGGAAGTTTTTCACAGAAAGAGTGGTCAAATACTGGAATCATCTACTCAGGGAGGTGATGGAGCCACCATCCCTCGATGTGTTTAAAGGAAGACTGGATGTGGCACTTGGTGCCATGATCTAGTTGAGGTGTTAGAACATGGGTTGGACTCGATGATCTTAAAGGTCTCTTCCAGCCTAGAAATTCTGTGATTCTGTGATTCTGTGAAACTAACAGGTATTACCACCTGTGCCACTTTCCAAGCAGACATCAGTTGTGTGCCTGTGAACAGGTTGTGCCAGTTGTGCCCTGAGGTGCCCAGCTGGGGTTGGATCTCTTCGAGAGCACCTGAGGAAGAGCAGAGCACCTTTAGAGCTGCAGGTCCCTGACAGCCCTGCAGGGCTCATGTCCCACCAACATCTGCTCTGTTCCAGTCTGAAACAGGGCCCAGCATGGTGCTGGGATCATCAGAGAGCTGAGGTGTGTGCTGGAATTCAATGCCCTCCCCATTCCACAGCAGCCCTGCATTTCCCTCCTGCAGCCTTGGTCTCCAGCACAGCAATGGAGGCTCTTTGGGCTCTGGACTGTTGCTGCAGCCCCCAAGGGCAGCTGAGCTCTGCCTTTGGCACAGTCAGGCCTGGCCAGCGCAGGCCATGCTCAGCAATTGCTTGTGTGTGCCTGGCCTTGCTGTCAGCCCCGGCAGTGGCTGCGTGGCCCCTTTGTGGCCCTGTGCTGGCCCAGCCATGGTGGCCCAGCCCCTGTGCAGGCCCAGCCCAGGCCAGGAGCATTGTGGCTGGGAACGGCCCCTGTGCCGTGGTGCCCACAGCAGCCTTGGGATTCTGTGCCCCATGGCCTCCCTGCTGGGCAGCCTCTGCCAGCTCCTGCAGAGCCCGTGGCACCTGTGGGGCTGCACAGACAGCCCTGCCCTGGGCTCTGCCGGCCTCTGGGCCAGCAGAGAGGCAGCCAGGGCTGGCCATGGCCGGGAACAGGCCCTGAGCCCCGCAGGAGGATGGAGCTGGGCCACAGCCAAACTCAGCCCAGGCCAAAGCTGGGCTCAGCAGCCAGGGCTGCCAACACATGGGGACAGAGGCTGGCGCTGACAAATGTCCTGGGCCCCCTCCCTGCTCTGTCCATGCATCCAAGGGCACAGAGCAGCCTCCTCTCTGGGCCACTTGCCTGTTTGCAATGCCTTGCACAGACGCTGGCCCTGCCCCACAAGGCCTGGCCTGAGTCCTGCCCCTGCACACTCAGCCAGGCTGAGATGGACACTGATGGTTTCTGGGCCAGGCTCTCTGAGCCCAGCCCAGCTCCCTGCAAGCTCTGCCAGCTGCCCTGAGCTCTGGGCAGCACCAAGGGCCTCTCCCCAGCCCAGCCCAGCCGTCTCTGGCCCCACAGCTCTGCTCAGGCCAGGCTGCTCTGGCCACTGCCCCACAGCCTCAGCCCCTGGCAAGGGCATAGCAGCAGCTGCAGCTGCCACAGAACTCAGCCCCAGCCATGGGGGAAGGAGCTTGGCCAAGGCCAAAGGAGGCTCCCTGGCTGCCCTGCTCCCCTCTGCCTGCGGTGCAGAGAGCTCTGCAGCCCCTGCTGCCGTCCCATCTGCCCAGGGCAACGCAAGAGCCCCGGCCTTGGGGCCCTCAAGAGCTGCTCCTGCTCCAGGCCCAGAGCCCATGCCAAAGCTGGGGCAGCCACAAAACTCTGCCCATTTCTCTTCATTCCTACTGTGATAAGAATAGTATAAATTTTTTTACAAAGTGGTTGCATATTCATTTATTTCACCTAGATACAATGTGAGACTCTCTTCTTACACAGTTTGTCTGGGTCACACAAGCAGGAGGGATAATTAAATTGAAGGGGGTGGATAAGAGCATTTCTTTTATTATAACAGAATCAGAAGCAGAAAGCAATTTAAAATATACTTAAGGGCAGACTTGGCTTCTCATGATATGCACTGAGAGCTGCTGACAGAGGAAAGCAGGCCTTCTGTAGCTTGTTCTGGTGGGTTACCTCTTCTGAATCCATGTGCCTACCAAGCCACTCTAGCACTCCCCTCCTTGGCTGCACAGGGGAGAGAAAATGTTATGGGAGACAAATTGTGGACTGAGATAAGGCAGTTTTCTATAGGAAAAGGGGAAGTTTTTACAGGCACCAGCAATGAGGAAAACCCCAATAATTTTATTCTCTTCTTCTGTCAGCAAGTGATGTTCAGCCACTTCCCAGGATGCAGAACTTCAGCAGGTGGAGTGGTTTATCAAGAAGACAAACACTGTGAATAGGAAATGCCCTTTATTCTTCCTCCTTCCTTAGCTTTTATACCAGAACTGGTGCCATACAGTCTGGAATATCCCTTTGGTTAATTTGGGTCTCTGGCCTGCTGTCCCTTCCCAGGACCTGACCCACTTGAAGCCCCTTGAGGGAAAGAGAATTCTGAGAGATGGCAGGAGCCAAAGCAGGGGTGTGTTTCCAGCTCCTTTGTGGCTCCCAATGCAAAGCACTGTGAGGGCTCTTATGGGACAATGAAAAGGCTGAAAAGCAGCCAGTCACAGCTTTCCTGAGAGATTCCTTGAGTTGCTGGTTCCTCAGGCTGTAGATGAGGGGGTTCAAGGCTGGAGGCACCACTGAGTACAGAACTGACACTGCCAGATCCAGGGATGGGGAAGAGATGGAGGGGGACTTCAGGTGAGCAAATGTGTCAGTGCTGAGGAACAGGGAGACCACGGCCAGGTGAGGGAGGCAGGTGGAAAAGGCTTTGTGCCGTCCCTGCTCAGAGGGAATCCTCAGCACAGCCCTGAAGATCTGCACATAGGAAAAAACCATGAACACAAAACAACCAAAACCTAAACAAAAAGTGATCACAAGAAGCCCAACTTCCCTTAAGCTGGAATGTGAGCAGGAGAGTTTGAGGATCTGGGGAACTTCACAGAAGAACTGGCCCAGGGCATTGCCATGGCACAGGGGCAGGGAAAATGTATTGGCTGTGTGCAGCAGAGCAAAGAGAAAGCCACTGGCCCAGGCAGCTGCTGCCATGTGGGCACAAGCTCTGCTGCCCAGGAGGGTCCCATAGTGCAGGGGTTTGCAGATGGACATGTAGCGGTCGTAGCACATGATGGTGAGAAATGCAAATTCTGATGCAATGAAAAAGACAAAGAAAAATACCTGTGCAGCACATCCTGAGTAGGAGATGGTCCTGGTGTGCCAGAGGGAATTGTGCATGGCTTTGGGGACAGTGGTGCAGATCATGCCCAGGTCGCTGAGGGCCAGGTTGAGCAGGAAGAAGAACATGGGCGTGTGCAGGTGGTGGCTGCAGGCTACGGCGCTGATGATGAGGCCGTTGCCCAGGAGGGCAGCCAGGGAGATGCCCAGCAAGAGGCAGAAGTGCAGGAGCTGCAGCTGCCGCGTGTCTGCCAATGCCAGCAGGAGGAAGTGCCTGATGGAGCTGCTGTTGGACATTTCTTCACTCTGGGCATCATGGGCTGTTGAAAGAAGACACTGATAAGCTGAGAAAGAATGAATTGTGTTATATTTATCCTTTTTTATTATGAATCCCCTCAAAATTACTTCCTTTTTTTGGGAACTTTGCTGAACATTTTTATCTCTGAGCTCAGGTTTAGACTGCTGGCTCATCTTCAGCATTGCTCTCTGCCAGAGCACCAGGGAACCAAGAGGGAAACCAGGGCTCCCTGTGCCCCAGTGAAATCAGACCTACTCATCCCACACAGGTGCCCTTTGCTCATTTCACCTCTCTCTGTTTTAGGGTGATTGCACTTATAACTTGATTGAACAATATTGTGCAATTTTTGAACACTCCAGTTTAAAAATAATTATCTCCAAATCCTTCTCTCTTTCCCTGTGCACCTGAAAAGGAAGGGATACCAAGGGTTGGTCTAGCTCTCTGCTGCCTGGAGTTATGCCTAGTGGGAGCTGTTTCTCTCTATCCAAACTTTGTCCCTGCCAGTGCTGCCCGATCCCAGCCCAGCCCTGGGGGCTCAGCTCTGCCCTGCAGACCCCTCCCAGCACAGGGCACTGCCCAGGGGCATCTCCCTGGCACCAGGGCCTTAAGGCAGGGCAGACAAACAGAGATGCTTCAAACCAAGGTGCTGCTGCTGCTGTCTGTAGGGAGGGGAGGCTGAGCAGGCACTTTCTGAGGGAGATCTAAAGCACATCTGCTGATGCCCAGGGTGACAGTGCAGAAGTCTCAGTGACACAGCCAAAGCTGACAGCCCCTTTCCCTTCCCTTCAGGAGAAAGCTGAGAGCAGCCCTGGCCATGCAGCACCATCTCCAGAGCAGGAGGAATCTGCCCTGATGAGAGTGGCTCCTTCCACCTCCAACTTCTCCCCTGCAGCATCCATGGGGAGTTGCCAGGCAGGCTGAGAGCTGCCCCTGGCAGGTGGCACATGCCCTGGGCTGGCCAAGAGCCCCGAGGGCTGCAGGAGCTGCTCTGCAGGACAGCCCTGGGCAGCCCTGGCTGCAGCCTCAGCTTCAGCCCCTGCAGCCGTCCCTGGCAGAAGGAGCTGTCCTGCCCTGTCCTTCGGACGGTGCCCAAGGCAGCCCCGCTCTGCAGCACATCCTCCTCTTCCTGCTCCTCCTGTGCCACAGCGAAACTGGGAGAGTCCTCCTGACACATCCCCCAGGCTGTGGGGTGTGCTGGCTTCAGGAGATCCCTCCAGGAGCACAGGGGACATTGCCCTGCACCCACACACTCACCATGCACAGGGCTGTGAAGATCTTGCCCCAAGTGAAGTCTCAGCTCAATGTCTTCCCAATCGTGATTGCCTTCAGCCTGTCTCTGCCTGGCTCCTGTCCCCTCAGTGCCTGCAGGCAGAGCCCTCAGCCCTGCTGGGCTGGGAGAGAGCTGTTCCTGGGAAGAGCTGTTCCTTTAAAGCTCAGCAGCACAGACACAGCACAAGGACTTTAATGAGCCTCTAGGGGATTTGGTGTTGTTTACATCAGACTCAGCCCCTGAGAATGTCTTCAAAAAACTTCTCAAGAACTCAAAATTAAATTTAAACTCTGAAGTTTCTAAAAGTTTTAATGGGTCCCACTGAGGAACGCAACTGGGAAAGTGTCCCCAGGTTGCAGTTAGAGCAGAACACTGGAGGCAGTGATGACAGCTGGGGACAAACAAGGCCAATGTGCTTCTGGTGCTGAGCACACCTGGATGTGTTTGTGGAATGCAAAGGGCCAAGGCCTGAGCCCCAGCCCCTGGCCAGGCAGATCCTGTCCCTCCCTTCTTGCTCAGGGCTCTTCCCAGGATGGGCACTGGCATGTGGGGATGTGCAATGGCAAGGGCAAGAGCATGGGGCGGCCCCTGCCAGGCTGCTGAGCAGGGACATGGAGGCAATGAGGCCCCAGCCCTGCAAGGCTCATTGTCCCCTCGTGGGCTCAGGCCCAGGCCTACCAGCCGTGGCCAAAGTGCTGCCCAAGTTGGCTCTGGCAGGGCTGTCTTGCAGCTGCTGCCCATCCCTGCGCCCTGTGCAGCCCAGGCTGTCCCACGGTGTCCCTGCCCTGCGCCTCTGTCCCTGCAGGCTGTCGGCATCCCCTGGCTGCCCCACCTGGCTGGCCCCTTCCTTTGCTGACAGCTCTGCCTCCTGCCTGCCTCTGCCTGCCCACACAAAGCCTTGGGCTGCTCCAGGCTCCTGCTGGGGACATGCTGCACCACAGTCCTGCCCTGCCAGGGAAATTCCTTTCTCCTGGTGCCAGTCTGGGCCTTTCCTGCTCCCCTTTGCATTAATTCTTCCTCTCTCTGGCTGTTTTCCATCATATCAAAAGGATCCACCATCCCTGCAGTTGCTCTTTAAACACTCTCATGGCTCTGCTCCACTGTCCTCAGTCTCCAACCCACTGAGCACAGAGCTCCATTGTCCCTATACAGTGCTCATGTGCCCAAGGCCTCCAAACCCCTCCTGGGACACCTCTGGGCCCTCTCCAAGGTGTTTCCAAATGAAGACATTCAGCTCATAGTCTAAGAAAATCACCAGAGGACAAGGACAGCCTGACCTGTCCTGGCTATTTTGTCTGGGAGCAATCCTTGGATATATGGAATTTGGGAGGCCAAATTGTAATTTTGGCCATGGTTACTGGACAAGAAGGCTGTTTTTTTTTTCCATAGGAATGAAGGAACAGAGCCCCTCTGTTTCAGGGGCAGATGAGAGGTGACCACCAGAGGCCAAGGCCAGCCAGGGCTGGCAGGTTTTGTTTTGCAAGATACCCTTGCATACAGGAAATTTTTTAGGGAGAGTACCAATTTTGGCAATGGGCATCTGAAAAGTGAGATAGTTCTTTTCCGTAGCAAGGAAAGCATGGAGCCTCAGTGCTCCAGGAGCTGATGAGAGGCAGCCCTTGACTTCCCAAGGTCAGCCAGAGCTCTCAGGTGGCCCCTGGCCAAGCCAGCCAGAGGTGTTCCATGTTCCCTGGGTTCCATGGGGCCCCACAGTGTCCCAACAGTCCCTTGCTTCCAGGTGGCCCTTGGGGACATGGTTTTGTAGTGATGATGGTGCTGCCAGGGTGCCGGTGGCACTGGGTGAGCGTCAGGGTTTCTTCCCACCTCGATGACTCTGGGATTCCCTGCTGAGCGCTCTGTCACCAATCATGTCCCACGCGTGCTGTTTGGGGCTGGCCCCAGCAGTGCCTGTGGGTGCTGGGGAGATGCTCCAGGCTGGCCGGGGCAGCTGAGGCTGCGGGGCCATGTCCAGGCCGAGGCCGCCTGTGTGGCTCCCTGGGGCCCCACGCAGGGAGCAGCCGCCATCGGCCGGCCAGGGCTGGGCAGGGCCATGGGCGCTGCTCCTGCAGCTGCTGCGCCAGGCAGGGCCAGCAGAGCAGCGCCCACAGTGCCCCCAGCGCCCGCCTGAGGCGGCCGGGCTGTTTGCTCGGGGCAGCTGCTGCTGCCTGTGGGCCTGCGCTCCCGGCTGGCCAGCTGAGGTGCTGCCAGGGCTCTGCGGGGCAGGCCCCGGGCTCTGTGGCCCTGCCTCAGGCCCCTGCTGGCCCACGGAGCCTTCACTGCACAGGGAGGGAAGCGAGGCACACAGGGACTCTGGTGCCTGCCCCTCAAGCCAGACCTCCTGAGGGATGGGTAGTGGCAGCCCATCTGCCGCAAGATCTGCCAGCCTTTGGGCCCTGCCTTCCCCTTCAGACAGCTCGTGGATGCTGACTTCATCCCAGTCACTGTCCTCCCCCTCCCACAGCAAGGGAGTGGGCCCGAAGCTGAAGATGCTGTTACCTTCACAGCAGTCCTGTGGCAGGTCTGTGCTGCTTCTGTCTTCCTCCGTGGAATCATCTCGGAGTTCTCTGAGCTCTGGTTCACTGCAGTCTTCCCAGCTGGAGAGGTCTTGGGAACTGCTGAACTCTCCTTGGGACTGCTCTGGCTCTGCCTCACCTTGGCACTCTTGGGGCAGCTCAGTCTGGCTGTAGGATTCCCAGTCTTCATCATTGCCAGCTGAGGTGCCCTCCTCACTCTCCTTCTCTGCCAGCACTGAGCCCTGCTCTGTCTCTTCCAGCTGCTCCCTGGGGGTTTGGGCTCCCAGTGGGATGGGTGAAGGGCTGGGGGGCAGCAGGGGCTGTCTGGAGAAGGGACTGGGCTCTGTGTCCCTGCTGATGGCACCTCCTCCCTGGGGGCAGGAGAATGTGCCTGCTTCTCCCGGCTGTTCACACTTCCCTCCCCTCACTGGCTCAGCTTTGGCTCAGTCACCTCCTTTTCCACTGGGGGCAGCTCCTGGACTGTTGCCCTTTGTTGCCACTGGCGGGGCTGTTGCTGTGCCCCATCTCTCCACAGCACCCTCACAGCTGCCTTCCACTGGTGGAGCTCATGGGCACTCCTTGCTCTGCGTGGGGACGCTTCCTTGGCTGCCATTGCTGGCACCAACTGGGAGAATTCACAGCTTGTCGCCTCTTCCCTCAGGCCAAGCTCTCGGGCCCCAACATCTCCCCACTTGTCATCTCTGTCAGGTTTCTTCTCTTCCTCCTCCTCCTCAGTGTCTGACCGTGGCCAGGCTGAGGCACCCACTGCCCCCACCAAGTGCCCACTGAGGGCCTGGTCTTGCCCCCAGCTGGGCAGGGGGCTGGGTGACTGGAAGGAGTTGAGCTTTGTCTTGCTCTCTTCCATCTCAGAGCTCCTGTAGCATGGACAGATCCCGGGAGCTGCTTCCTTCTACGAGAGTAGCTCTCACGGGACTGGGCACCCCAGGGCTCTGCGCCCCTTAGATACACGCTCAGTCACGGTGGGGCTTTCTGATGTCATAATGGTCTCCAGGCACCATCATGTCCCGCATAATCAAGGGCCCTGTGTCACAAAGTGCCACACCCAGCGCCCCTTCAGCAGCTGAGTCCACTGGAAGCTGCATGGAGAAGCCCCTGGCCTTGGGCACTTGCAGCCCTTGCTGTGCCCAGGCCCTTCCCACAGTCCCACCGTGCACCCACTGTGTCATGGTCCTACTTGACAGCCTGACCTGCACCCTCAGAGCCCTGCCTTGGCAGAGTGGGCTGCTGTGGGCACGAGCCATTGGCCAGATGTACGCAGCCAGGCACTTGTGGGAGTGGCTCCATGTGCAGCATCAGACTGGGGATAGGGGACTGTTGAGAGTTTTTGCAGATTGAGGAGTTCTTGCTAGACAATGGCCATATTCAGCTGATGTGCAATTCACCCTGCTTGTACTAATGGACAATGGACACATCCACAAACAATGAATAATGGACATATTCAGAAATGGGGCCGGTATATCCTTGAAGAAGACACAAGAAGAAGAGTTGTTAAGACTCAGAAGGTTTGTCAGCGAGCTTGGGAAAGTAAGAAAAAACTGAGTCATGGTTGGACCAGATGACCACAGCAAGATGCGTGAAAAATTAGGTGATCCAATCAGCATTCTATTTTAGACGCGTGAGCAGCTAGAAGAAACCAATCACGTATTAGCTAGAGACGCATGGACAGTAGAGATTTATTATAAATGTACTCTTTTTAGGGATAATAAATTTGGCTTGACTGGATCATATTGGTTATGGTGTGATATCCCTGAACCTCCACACCCTGCATTTCTGGTGAGAACGCGGGCAGGCTCAATGTCATAGCACAAAAAGGGACTCGAGGTCGGCAATTTGGCTGATGTGCAGAAGATCGGAACCAACCCTCGAGGAGCGGAGAAGCTGGTTTAAAGTATCCTCACTGCCTCGGTGAGAGGAAAAGGTTACTGGAGCTCTAATCGTAGATTACTTGAATCTCACTCTGATCAAGGTGAGCAGCCGGGGAGGAGATGGGGTCTGAACATGAAAGGGAAGGTGCTCAGAAACTCCTCCAACACATCCTCTCTAAGAGAGAACAAAAGTATGATGCTTCCAATTTGAAGGGACTATTGCACTGGCTTGAGACCATAATCTCGTAGCAGGAGCACAGGTTGCTTTTGAGATTTTAACATGGGAAGCTGTGGGGTGGATGTCGTGGGACTGTATTGCGTCTGACGGAATGGAGCAAAAGAGATGTCTAAATATTCTACTGTGTGGAAAATTAACATAGAGGTGTTGCAAGCCTTGAAGGCAGAGAGGAAAGCTGCTGCTGTGGCTTCCGCAGCCCTCACCTCCAAGTCAGAACAGCCTCAGGCATTTCCAGTAACTTCAGTTCAGCAACTGTTTTCTACCACCTTAGATATTCCCTCACGCAGCCCCCAACCCCTCAGCTAAGAATCGAGCGTTACACTGACTGCTCCTCCAGCTCAGAGCGAGAATGAGGAAGCTGCTGCCTCTTCGGGGGGGTTAGGCTACAGACCAAAGGACAGTTGTACTCAGAGTTAAAAAGCTGTTGACCACAGAAAAGAAACATGCTGTTAGTGAAAACAATAAGGAAGGAGATGTTATTATGAATAGTGCTTCTATTGAAGAGGATTTAAAATCTTTAGTGGACAATTTGCAAAAATTGGTAATTCAACTAAAGGATTCAGTTGTCTCCAAAAGAGATTATTCTTTTGAGAAAATTGACTTGTCAATGATAGTAGGTTCAGACAGACAACCAGGAAAGCGGTTATCACCCTCTCAGTTTGTCTCTGAGCCAGCATTCTTGCTGGTTAAACGAAATCCTACTTCTCATGCTGTAAAGAATGTGGAAATGGAGTTGGAATGTGACCTTGAAATTGAAGCAGCTCAGAAACAAAAGTGGAAGAGAGTTATTACAGAAGCTATTGTAGAAGGGACTTTTCTCTCCAATGATGTAGAGGCTTTTCCTGTAGTAACTAATGCTGCAAGTAGAGTTTGAGAACCTTTCGATTGGAAGATTTTAGAAAAATTGGGAGCAGAAATTTCACAATTTGGTTGAAAATCCCAATGTGCACAGTCACTTCTGCAGTATATTTTTACATCTAACACATTAATTCCAGCTGATATGCATACCCTAATAAGACTTATAATGCCACTCCATCAGCAGGTGATGTTTCATAAAAGCTGGGAGGAAAAGTGTGCTCAAGAAGCAGCAAGACCTAGAGTGCAGGGTGATCCTCTGTATGGTTCAACAGCACAACAAACTTGGCAAGGGGCTCTGGGCTACTGCTACTGCCCAGGCTAAGAGCATTGATCAAGTCTTACAGATGAGCCAACAATTAGCATATAATGCTGTCCTTGCACTTACAGATAAGTTACACCCCATGTCTTTTACACAAATTCACCAAAGAAGAATGAAGACTTTGATAAATTTGTAGATAAATTGCATGAAGCTATCTATAATCATTCTGATTTAAATTCAGACACAAAGATACAATTGTATGGACTTTGGGATCATTACTCATTCCAAATGGCTTTCCCTTCAGTCACAAGAGCCTTCCATCTCTTCCAAAAATTGCCTGCTGAAACTCTTCTGCTCCCTTCCAAATCAGTTCACTACTCCAGCATAACCCTTGAAGATGACTCTTCAACTAATTATAGTAGAAAAGAAGGGTATTTATTGCAGCACTGGACACATGTGAACTAGTTTCTAAAGACACGTGCAAGGAGTTGCAGACTCCTGCTCTCTATTTCTACAGAAAAGGTTTTACAATAGGTTTCTAAGGACCCATAATACATAATTTTTACCTGCCTGCTTTGCATTTTTATCAGTTGAATATCTATTACAGCTGTGCAATTGTACTCCCTTAACTGGGTTGGTGGGATTTTGAAATGAGGGAGTGGTTTTATGGGAGGAAGAAAGCCGTCTTCCTCATGGTGAACTCTTCTCCCATGGCCAGTTGGCAAGACCTTTGGACCTGCTGCTCATGGTCCAAGCCTCTCCTAACTGTTCAATTATTCTTAAGGCAAGGTATTTCTATGGTCTCTGCTTCTTCACAATTGCTTCCTCTATCCCTGTCACTCCTAGCTTTATGTTCCTAATATATTTGGTACTCTTTAACCAGGGTACATCATTTCTGCTGGCTGTTTTACTAACTTAGCTTCTTACCTCATTTTAAAATCTTAACTAAAATATGAAATCTTCTTCTATTCCAATTCTATTCCCAGCTGGCCCCTCGACCCATCTGCACTTTTCAATTATCCTAATTCCATTTTCAGCTAACTCCTTGACTCACCTCAGGCACATCCCCAACTGCCTCTCTCCCAGCAGCTCAGAGCTGCATTGCACAGCGCTTGCTGTGCGCCACAGAGCACAAAGCAGGCTGGCCTGGTGGGCCTGAATATTTCTGCCAAACACTCTGCATCTCACACCTTTGCTCTGGCTCAGTGCAGAACTGCAGGATTGCAGGCGCTTCCTCCCAGAGCTGCGTGAGCCGCTGGCTCCTGCAGATGGGCCCTGCCAAGCTGTCCCTGCCTCACGCTGGCCTCGCTTCCCTGGCACAAGTGCCGGGCCTGAAGGAGCTGCCCTGTGCTCCAGCCTGCCGAGCAGCCCGGCTCCCTGCCCCGGTGCCCAGAGTGCTGCACACACTGCTGGCCTTTGCCAGGAGTTGCAGGGCAGCCAGCAGAAGAGGAGGAATCCTCAGCCAGCCCAGCGGCTCGTGGCTGCCCCTGGCCTTTCCCTGCTCCTGGGCACACTCCAGACGGCCAATGCCTCCAGGCCGGGCTGTGCCCAGCACGGCTGCGCTTCCCCTCGGCAGCAGCCAGCTGCCACCTGGGCTCTGAGAGCGGAGGATTCGCCCGCTCCCAGCAAGAGGCACCCAGGGCCCGGCTGCTGCCTCTTGCAGCTCCAAGGGCCTCCTTCCAGCCTGCCTCTGCCGGGGCTCAGGCTGCTCCGGCCTCTGCCGGGGCTCTGCTGGGGCTCCAGCCCGGGCAAGGCCGGGCCCGCTCTCACCTCACCGGCGCTGACAGTTCTGCACCACAGGAGACCTTCCCGAGCACCCTCTCTGACCTTTCTGCTTTCTCACTTGAGTAAGGCTCTCCTCTAGCCAAAGAGATTATTGCATTTAGGGATACAAATCCAAGTGACAGGAACCCCAATGCTCTCCAGTCACAGCTGAAGGCCTGCATCTGCACAGGGTGTTTGGGCTGCCTCATTCTTATTTTGGTTTTGCCCTCAAATGCCATTGCCCTTACTGCCTCAACTAGAAATACTGCAGCTGTGCAATAACCAGCCAGTGGCTCATATTCCAAAGGCAGTGCGGTCTGGAGAGGATGAATGATATGAAGTCCCCTCCTCACTTATGAAACCATACAAAAGAAGCCATATGTGTGACTTAGCACCAATAAAAAACAATTGGTAATTCAGAAGGAAATGTTGAATTTTCTGAAGGGGTCAGAAGGAGGAGAATCTTCCAAGTGAGTTGATGTTTCAGAAACTTTATTAATTACAACTCTAATCTATAATTCTATGCTACAAATCTCTTTGGCAACCCTACTCTACAATCCTACTCTAAATTGGTAACAGAGATAATATCTTGACATGATTGCTATGTTCTCGTCTCCCAGGGTTAGGGTTATGCTTAGGCTTCGACTTAGGCTTATGCTTAGGCTTAGGTTTAGGTTTGGGTTTAGGCTTAGGCTTAGGCTTAGGTTTAGGCTTAGGTTTAGGTTTGGGTTTAGGCTTAGGCTTAGGCTTAGGCTTAGGTTTAGGCTTAGGGTTGGGTTTAGGGTAAGGGTTAGAGATAGGGATAGGGCTAGGGTTTGGGTTTGGGTTAGCATTTAAGGTTAGGTTTTAGGTTTAGGGTTTAGGGTTAGGGTTATTCGTCTTCTTCACAGAGTTGATGAGTTGTGCCAGGATGAATGGTGGCTTGGCTGAAGTTACAAATGGATGCTGTCCACCAGAAAAAAAAATACAACAAAGAACAGTGAACCATTACTTTCCAAGCTCATTGCTTCAGGGGCTCAATCAGGATACATAAAGTTCCTGGAAAGACCCAGAACGAGGAGCAATGGGACTGTCTGCTCCTCAGTCATCCCCAGTGTGCAAGACCTTGCCATCACAGGCAAACCTGGCCCAGAATCCCACTCATCTTTTATTGTGATTTCTTCATCATGCTGGGATTTTTGCCCTGCCAATGCTCTAGAAATGGTGCTTTCTGTCCCTGGGTTTTCTTCCTTTCAGGAAACTCCAATGACTCACATAGGCCCCTGCCTTTGAAAGACAGGCACTGTGCTGATTCCCACAGGGACAGAAAGAAGTGTCTGCCTTTCCATGCCCTGCCCCTCGTGTGCTGGTTGGCACCTTCCTTCCCAGCAGGGCCAGCCCAGTGGCACTGGGCCCTGCAGTTCCCTCTCTGCCACACAACCTGGCAGGAACCCTGGCACAGTTCCCATCTGCTTGAGCGTGCCAGGCAGCAGATGGGGCTGAGACAACTCCCTCCCAGCTGTCCCTGTTTGCATGGCAGAAACCTCTAAGGGTGGGCTGGGGGGCACAAACCAGGGCCCCTCAGAGGCTCACAGTGAGACCCCCACAGGCCCTCCTGCCCACAGCCAAATCTCTGACTGCTCAGCTGGGACTGGCTTCCTTGGGCTCCTCCACCACCATTTCATGTCTCTGTACCCCGCATTGCTCTACTTCAATTCTTTTGCCTTTAGATAAAACTGAACACTCCACCAAATCACAAAAGAGGGCAACAGAAATAGTCAGAGGACAGAGCACCTCTCCTCTCAGGAAATGCAGAGGGAGCTGGAGTTATTCAGTTTTGTGAAGAACAGGCCCCAGGGAGACTTTATCGCCTCTGTCCAAGACTTCAGAGTGGCTTTGAAGAAAGTGGGGGACATCTTTTTTAACAGGGCCAGTTACAATAGGATATGGACAAATATTTTTAAACACAAAGGGCATCTAATCAGAGTAGGTCTAAGGAAGAACTTGTTTACTCCGAGCATGGTGCAACCCTGGCACAGCTTGCCCCAAGAGCTTGTAGGAGCCCCATCCCTGCAACCATTCCGGCTCCGGTGGCAAAGGGCTCCGAGCAACCTGATCTGTTTTAAGATGTCCCTGCTTATTGCAGGACACTTGCACCAGAGGACATTTACAGGGCCCTGCCAGTCCAGCCCAGTCTAGGATTCCTCACTTTTCATTTGAAGAGCAGCAAGAGTGGAGGTGAGGAGGAAGGGGGCTCATCTGATGCCTTGGACTTGAGTGGAAGAGGAGCCCATCCCTCAGAGCCTGTTTCCCCTGCAGCCCCTTCCCATTTTACCTGCAGGAGCTCCTTGGCAGACCAGCGCCGCTCCTCGTCTGTCTGCAGGCAGCAGCTCAGGAAGTCACACAGCAAAGCCGAGAGGAGCTTGGGCTGCCGCAGCTGTGGAGTCCCTACTGTGGCTATCAGGTGTGTAGCCTGGAGAAAAAGGAGACACCAGGCTCCACCTCCTGCTTTCACATCTCTAAGGCTCTCCCAGATCCCTGTGTTTAACCTCTGTTCTTCAGTGGCAGTTTCTGCCCTGGCACAGACCCAGAGATGACTTTCCTTTACCAACCAAAAACCCAAACCCCAATGCAGCCACAGCTTTTCCACCATCCTGCAGATCTTGCCTTGGCAGCTGATTTAATTGACTGACCTAGTTAGTGGGAACTACGTCAGCAAAAGGACATTTGCATCTCTGAGGATTCATACCAGCTTGAGAGGCTTTTTGGAAGAGGGACTTTGCTATATTAACTAATTTCAAGGGTTAGTACATGAAAGGCATCTCTGCAGTGCTTACTGGTCCTTTAAGCGCACGTGCCCTAGAACAAAACTCATCAAGCTTTTTGTGCTGTTCTTGAAAACAATGGGAATTGGAAGAAAAGAAAGGAAATCCATCAGTTAATACCCAGGTAGGGAAACAAACATTTACAATCTCCTCTTCAACACAGACACATTAAGATGCCTGCACAAATGTATTGGGATGAAAATGCCTGCTTGGGCACACAGGAGCCACCTGCAGCTCTGTTTCTCAGCAGTCTGAAAATTTCAGCTTCCCATTTTTGCAGCAAAAGAAAAATTGTCTAGGTCAGAAGAAGGAGAGGTTCCATCTCTATGGCCACCCTCTAGTCATTTGGCTACTCAAGACAATGCATAAATGGTAGGCCCATCCCAGAAAGCACCAGGAATCACTGGGAGGTTTTGGCAGGCTCTCCGCATCACCAGGCTCTGGCTTGGTGACGTGCAGAATGTTGCTTGGGCTAGGAGAGAAACAGGGTCTCTGAGTGTTTCAGCAGCACTGCACAAGAAGCAGAAGAGACTCTGTGCATTACACCCTCATGCCCGTGTTTCCCAGTGAGAAGAAACTGCACACGGGGTTAGGTTCCTCTCTAAAGACCATGGGTTTAGAAACTTTGTTGGGTTTGGGTTTCCTTCCTTCATTTCTGGAAAGGTAACAACAGTTTTAAGATGCTTTTTTCCTGATATTAAGGCCATCTACAAAGACAAAAGAACTGGAACCACTAACCCAAAGGAAAGTGTTGCCTGAGAATAGAGTTTGTTTGGAGTTTGTTTGCATGTGGTAAGGCTTGAATTCTCCCACTGATGCAACCGAAAGTACAGCAGATGCTGATGTGTTGCAGGGACATTTGTAGGAGGGGACCTTGGTGGAAGTAGTTCCAGCAGATGGCAATGGGATTTTGTCCAATGGCATACAGGACATGGGACAGGTGAGAAAGACAGTGGGATCAGTGAGTATTTGCTCCTTACCGTGCCAGAACTTTCGCTTAAGTAAGGAGGTTCTTGTTCTATCATTTCAATTCCCACAATTCCAAAAGACCATATGTCCACTTTGGGGCCATATGGTTGACCTGTCACCACTTCAGGCGCCATCCACCAAGGAGTCCCGGTTAGCGAGCACCGTCTGCTCTGCTCAGGGGTGAGCTGAGTAGCGAGGCCAAAATCAGCTGAGGAGAAAACAAAATACTGGTTTTATCTGAATTCTGTGCAATTAGGAAAGCAAGCAAAAGAATTCCCCAGTAGAAGTTTGAAAATGTGCCATTGAATCTCCTGGCATTGGTGACTTTAAAAATCCCCCCATTTTTTACACTGCCTCCAGCAGTGGCTTTTGTTCTTTGGAAACTTTAGACTTGTAACTCCCTCCCTCTGGAAGGGACACACACAGAGCAAGGCCACTCTTGACTGCTTGTGGCTCCTTCTACCTCTGTGCACGTTGCAACTGTGCCCTCAGCTCGCAGCAGGGGTCCCTGCGCTGCCACCAGCACCATTTTTGGGGAGCTGGCAGTCACTCCAAGCAGCCCCACACCCACATCCCTGAAATGCTGCACCTGACCAAGAATATACTGACCCAGTTTGACACAGCCGTCAGTTTTGAGAAGGATGTTGTCACTCTTCACGTCTCGATGGATCACATCGTTTGAATGAAGAAAATCCAGTCCTTGCAAGCACTTAGGGAGAAAACAGAAAGAGGAGGGCAAAAATGAGTGATGTGATTTCATCACACAAGAAAGGAAACAGCTCCAAAAGATTCCCTCTCCAGGGGAATGGGGAGTAATGGCAGAACAGTAATGGCTACTGAGAGGAAGAGTTTGCTGCTCCAACACCTGCAGAGCAGGACCTTTCTGAGGAAAGGCACGTCAGCTTTTGAAAGAGCAACAGCACCTGCTGTTGTAGGCTGTCCCCTGCCAACCAGCCAGGATGACTCCTGCTGCAGTGCATGTGCTCAGAAGCAAAGAGCATTCTGGCTGCACTCCTATCCTTTTTAGCTGAGGACTGAGAGAAACGAGTCTCTCTCTTTTTTCTTTGATGTTTGTTTCAAATCCTGCCACCAGCCCCTTTGCTTTTACAGGCAAGGAATGCAGTGAAGACAGACGCCAGGCAAACATTTAGAGAGGCAAGGTGGAGAACAGCAAATACAAATACAAGAGACAGAGCGAGAATACAACAGCAGGAGATAAGAGTGCTGGCACTGAGTACAGGGAGTGCAGGGGCACTGGCAGGCCTTTCACTTGAGATGCTTTTACTTGCCCATAGCATACCAGCAACACAGAAACAAAGCTTGGCACATGAAACCTCTCCTGTTCTGAGCCCCTGTTTCCCAGACAATCCTGCCCAAGCCCTTGGAAACACAGATGGGATTGCTGACCTCCCAACTGATGGCTGCCATCTCATCTTCAGACAGGCAGGTCTGGCTGATGATATCGCTCAGAACACCTCCATCCATGTACTCTATAACCAGCAAGAGTTCCTCACCCAGAAGGTAGCTGAAAGAAGGAAACAGGGGGTAGAGATGAACATGCATGGCTATGTTGATTTTTTGCTTCCAGGTTTCTTATTTCCAGATGCCTTTGTGACAAGGACAGAATCAAAGGAATAGATATTCCCTCTTGGCTGTGCATTGTTTGCAATCTGTGCAGTCTCAAGGAGAAAGCCACAGCTGTGAAAAAGGAGATGTCTTAGATAGGCAGCAAATGAAAAATGCAGTTTAGAAACAGCCCAGATAAAAAACATTTCAGGCATGGTGTTTCTGGAAATAAGCACCTAGTCTTCCTGGCATGCATAGCAATGGCAAAGAGGGGCGACAATCCAAGGGAAATCCACTTTAGGATGGTTTATCTGCACTTAAGAAACTTAAAAAAATCAATCCCAAATAAATGTGGAGGCAGTGACCTTTAAGGCTATTGAGTTAGGAAGATACAGCTGATCCAGGTATTGAATAATTTTGGAGTAATTATCAAACTAGGTGTGCCAGGGAAGACTCATGCAGACAAGATGCACTCTCTTCTCATCCATTGGAGATGAGTAGAGAAATATGAATAAATAAAAATTAACAGCTCTACTTGCTGCCACTGACCAAAGTGGGTTTTTAACCTCTCATGTTTGCTTTATGTAAACACACATCCATGGGATAAGACCATGACCTCTCACCTGTCCAAATAATTCACAACATTGGGACTCCTATACCTCTTTGTCATGGTTTGAGCCTGGCACAGAGCCAGTGCCCCCCATGAAAATGCCTCACCCTGGTGTCTGCTGTGAGATGTGACCAGGAATAAGCAAAACAGGCTCCAACTTAAACATAAAGAACACTTTATTACCTAAACTACAGGAAAATAGGGAAAGACTATAAGGAAAAGAAAAAAAAATTGAAAACCTTACAAAAAACCACTTTCCCCCCTCCCCACTACCTGACTTTCCCAATCCGATACATTCTCCCAAAACACCAACTGCCCAGCCTGGCACGACACTTTAGTATACTCAAACTTTAGTTCATGAAGAGGAAAGGAGTCCTTCTTGTTCCATAGGCTTCTCCTGGAAACACACTGAAACCTCGTGTGCTTCTCTGTCACTTCGGCACCCCCCGGAAAAAGTCCTTTTGCCGCTTGTGACATCTTCCTTCCATGCCCAGTGCTCTCACCACTGACGCATGGCCAGAGCTGCTTTTAGGGTTGTCTTTCAAGGATGCCTTGTCTCACTCCAAAAAGGCACAGTCTCTGCTTTGGGACATCTGTCCCCCCCATATTTTTCCAACCCCCTGGGGCCGGGGGGTCCTCATGAAGAACCCTCCTGGTTTTGAGCCACTGCTTCCCCCTAAATGCAGTCTGTGTCACAGGAACAACTGAGTCCATGGCCACAAGAAAAGTCCAGCCAAAAGGCCACTCCAAATCATCTCTCCCCATCCAATCATCTCCACGTTCTTCGGGCCAGGTCCTTGTCTCATCTCATCTCTTATCTCCCTTCTTATTCAGCTTCGAGGAGGATTAGCATTTTTGCAAGGCCCCAATCATGAAAGAAAGGGTTAAAAGTTTTCAGTCTCTGTCCGTCCCGGAATGCTGGTACTCCCACAGGTGCTGCTGCTCCGCCGGCCAGGCTGCACTCTTCCCTCCCCTTTCTCCTCCCGGGCTGGCTGCTATCACATTCAGACGCCGGCTCTCCTCTCTCTCCCTCCTGGGGGGGGAAAATGGCTGCCCGATGTCTCTTGGGGCTCCGCCACCCTTCCATCCTTGAGAGCTTTCTCACCCCCATCTCTGTCCAGGCCCCGGGCCAACCGCATGGCTGCCCCTCCCCCGCCCAGCAGCAAGGCTGGACAGGGGAGGGTGATCTGACCTCTTCACAGCGACGTCCCAAGAGAGAGTGCCAAGGGCAGTGCCCTGCTTTTTAACCCCTGTGTATTCTCGGAGGTGTGTCGAAACCCCACTGGCTACACCAGGTGCCAGTCTCAAACCCAAAACCTTCATTGGTTTGACCACAACTTCCCAGAATTCCCACTCCTTCCTGGTCAAACCACCACACTCTTCATGATCATTATTTCATTAAAGGTTAGCTCCTTCCTCCTCACTCCTTGAAGATTTATTTTTTTTTATTGCCACCTAAAATGACATTGAAAATCAGTAACTTGGGAGGTTGGTGGCACGAGACCACAAGACACATGGAGCGAGTGATTTTACAATGACGCAGATGAGCTGTGCCAAACTGCCTTGTGATTAGGCACTGCAGTAATTACGAACTGACATTCCAACAGCCCATTTCTCTGCTCCCTTGGGAGCCAGTTACAGGACACGTGGGGCCACTGACATTTTGCCTTGACCACTTGGTAACAGCGGTGTCTCAACTATAACCCACAAACCTCTGACCACACTCTCTGCTGCTTTGTTTGGGACTCAGAAGAAGTAATCCATGCCTTAATACTCTGTGGATACACCTTGGGCTATGGGCAGGGCTTAGGGCTTTCAGGGACACCTTGCAGGTCTCCCTATGTGCAGTTCCCAAGTGCAGCACTGCAGATGGATAAGGAACTACCAGTAATTTTCAGATGGATTTGCTGGCAGCCAGAAATGAGAATCCAGGACTCTGAAACTGTAGCCCCAAAGAGCAGTGAGGTGCTCGAAGGCACCACCTTTGTTTCAGCAGTGGAGAGCGAGCGAGCGCGTCCTTCTCTGAAAGGAACCGCTGCCCTCCGTGCCTTCCTTCCGGCAGCTGAGGAGGACAAAGTCCCAAATGTGTTTTGTGGGCTGGCACCAGTCTGTGCTTCTTGTGCCTTTTCAGCACAGCTCTGCCCAGAGCTCCAGCCACAGCTCACACCAGAGGGGAAAGCCCTCGAGTGCAGCAGAGCCTGCAGGGGCTGTTGACATTTACCTCTCCTCCTGTGGCAGTGTCGAGTGCTCTATAAATGTCTCCAAACGTCCTAGAAGCAAAACAGAAGCAGAGAAAGGAGAAGCCATTTAGATCTTGCAGTGAAAGCCAGCCCACACAGGAGATCTCTGCTGGAAGTGTCAAAACCTGCGGGATGCAGGAGGGCTCTGCCAGAAGGCAGATGATGCATTTTCCTCTCAAGTGCATGGGCACTGGGCCTGTTCCTGAAGCACTGGGGTTCAACTTCTAAAGGGAGTTTAGTCTTTCCTCTTGGGTTTCACTGTCTGAACGGTGTGGTTCCTATCCTGACCACAGAGTGTTTTCTTCTTCAAACCAGGGGAAAGAATTGTTCCTGGAAACTGTTATCTCACAGCTTTGATAGGGCGTAGGTTGCTCTTTCAGGCAAGCAAGTTCCTTCTCTTTTCATTAGTGTGCCAGTATGATTTTGAGACATACAAAAAATGCTAAAGAAATTAACACAGAGCTGTCCCACACTTGAGAGACAAGGAGACCTTCCAGGTCCTATTCCTTGATGCAGGCAAGACCTCGGTAGCAAGGCATTTCTGACAATGCCTTCTGAGCCCACTCACAAATTCTGAGCAGCATTGAGAGATGGGACAATCTATCCCCAGTGTGTGAACATCTTTGCAGCTGGCCTGACTTCACGCTGGATAGACATTCCACCAGAAAAACACCTGGCTCATGGTTGTGCAGGAGTATCTCCTGTTGGACTCACCCGCTGCCAAGATATTTCAGGAATGTGTATTTCACCAGGGGATTTTCAGTGGGGTTCACCACTCTCCCTGAGGGAAACAAAATGCAAGATGCTGACTTTAAAGCAGAGATCCCAGCTTCCAGGAGATACAAAAGGCAGCCCCAGCGCCTGGAGCTCTGAGCCCTTTGTGGTCAGCTGGGTAACAATGACCACAACCAGGCAGACAGCTCTGCAGCACAAGTGGCCAGCAGAGAGACTGATTTGTAGAGTCTTTTGAAGAGTTCTCTTGACAGGAAACAAAGCACAGGGACATGCAATCCCAGGAGAGGAGGACATCTTCCCCACCTTTCAGCAGTTTGCCAAAGGAATGTCTTCCCATTTGTAAACCAGAGCAGCTCAAGCTGTAAGCGATCCCGAAGGGGCTTTCAGCATCAGGAGCCTGACCTGTTTATGAGCAGGCTGAGCTCAAAGATGCCCCTCTCCCAGCTAAGGAAGGCTCCAGCCTCTGCAGTCCCTCCAGCCCGCAGGGACAGGGCAGCGACCACAACAAGGCTGGCAGAGCCCAAGCATGAGCACTGACAGGCACTGATGGGAAGAAGCCAGAGTGAGCCTGAGCCCCCGACAAGCTGTTGCCCCCATTCAGGACACACCAGGATGGGCTTTGAGATCAGCCACACCGAGGCACAGATCAGTGCCCTTTTTGTCCCAACAGGTGATGGCAGACACAGAATCCACTGGGCTCTGGTCTCAGCCCCACCAGGTCTTCTCTGAGAGCACAGCACTGGCAGCTGTTACGGGCAAGAAGCAGATTCATTGGGTTGTGCTGCAGAATCACAAAGAACTTGATGTGTTTTCCTAGAGACTGATCTCAGCAGGGCTTGGGCCAATGGGTAGGATTCTAACAGTCATGGGAAGAGTGGGAATCAGGTATGGAAAAGTGCCATGGATCTGAGGAATATACCATGGCTGGGCTGGAGGCTCTCTCCTGAGAAATGCCTGCAGTACACTTTTCTCTGATCACGCCACTTGGATGTGTCTCCTGGACACATCTTGATAAGCATAAAACTAGAAGATTAAATAAAGGTTTTATCAAATTTTTTATCAAAGTATCTGTTTTTTCTTTGGGGGCACATGGAAAATACCTCGTGCTCTCTATTTGTCCTGTAACCTGATGTTCTTTCAAAGTAGTTCTTATTGACAAAAAGATGGCATTCTCTTATTGATAAAAGTATAGAATTCTCATGAAATTAAACTGCAGATGTAGTAGTGGTAACAGTAACAGTCATAAAACAACATCAGTAAGACATGGGGTAGAAGGGCTCCTTCAGGATGGAGAAAAACACAACAAAAAACCCCCACCAAAAATGAACAACACAAAAGCAATGCCATCCCCCCCCTCCCAAAAAAAAAAAAAACTTCCCACCCAAAAAGACAAAACTCCAAAGCCAGTCCCTTTCTGTGAAGTTTTTTTGCTCTAATGACTGGTTGGAATTCAGGAGTCTAAGGAGAATTTAGGAAGCTAAAAATTCTGTTCAGTTTGGCCACTAGCACACAGGACTTGCCTAGATTATTTGCTAGGTCACAGCCTTCTGCAGATCCAAGAACAATCCCTGCTTCAGCCTTTAGCAGAGAGGGAAGCTCAGGCAAACCCAAGCCAGTCCCAGGTGCCCTCAGAGGCAGCAGGAACACCCAGAGCTCTCTCGCTGCCTCGGAGCACAGCACTGCCTCTGGGGAGTCCTAAATGGCCCTGTGACACCAAGCTCAGGAGGAGCCTTTGGTACAGCTCTGCTGACACCTGCCCACAACACACTGTCCCTCAGATAAGAAACACCCCAGACGTACCCAGCAGCTCCAGGTACTCCTCCTTAATCTCCTGTTCCCAGGATCTGCCCGAGCCTGAGTTCCCAGGTTTCACAGAAGGGCTTCCTCGAGGTGATGCTGCTGCGGCAGCAGGTTCAGAGCCCATGATGTGCTGGACCTGGAGCATTTCTGGTGGGCACTGCTCCTGTGCCTCACTCCTAACTTGGGGTCCTTCATTGCCAGACATTCCCTGCAAGTCTTCGCAGGCTGCCCGGTGAGATGTCAACTCTTGCACCTCAAGTCAAACAGAACAAAGCAGTCAGACACTACAGCTTGTCCCTGTCAGCCAGGAGTCATCGACTGTGAGGAAAGGCAAAGAACAGATTGACAGGGGATACAACAGCTTGTTTCAATCCTCCATCTGGGTCACCAAGTTCCACTGTAAAAACACCTCAAGAAAAAAGGAGAGCAGGAACAGGCCATCAGGAATCAATTTGGATGACTGCTGGCCAAAAGGCCAAAGGACAAGTTTCACTGTCCAGGGCAGCAGTTGAGATTCAGCAGACCAGGAAATGTCCTTCAGAGTGACTGTGATACACACACTACAGCAGCATGGCACTCAGAGGCATCACCCCACTCCCTGCTGCTCTGCACTGGAAAGGCAAGAAGGGCAGAAACCACCAGATTGGTGACTGCAGTGGCTGCATCCCTCTTTCACTCACTTGGTTTTGCAGAGACTGACGGAAGCAATTGAGTTTCTCTCTGATGATTTCATTTCTTCCTCCAGCCCTTATGCCTTGCCTTGATCATACTGTGAGCTGTCTGAAGCTCTGCATCCAGCTGTTCCTTCATGTTCTCTAATAAACAAAAGAGAGGACATTGCATGAGTGGAGTGGCTGCCACTCTTTCATTCACCTGGTTTTGTTGATCACCCCTCTGCTGATGGAGATTCTCCTCTTGAATTCTTCCCATGTCTTCCTTGTTCTTTCTCTTCACTGCCATGATGTCACGCTGAGCTTTGGGCAGCTCTGCTTGTGGCTCTGCCTTGATGTTCTGTACACACAAAAGCAGAGTAAGGGACTGAGAGCTGCCACCAGGCTCACCTTCTTCCTCTTGCAGCCTCCAAATCACATTTATTCAGCCACTTCTTTCTGCTTCCCTCCCCACATCAGCCTCCATTGCAAACCTCCTGTCCTAGGGCTGATCTCTGCAGATTGCAAGGCTCTGTGCTTCCAGTGCCTGTGGGACTCCTGGCCTCCTCAGTCCCAAGAGCTCTGGTTTATGCCCCTCTTCCTGCCCTTCCCTCTGTGCCCTGGCCAGTCAGGCTTACCTGGCCATTCTCCTGTGGCTCTTCCACCTGCTGCCTGAGCTGCTCTTCCTGCCCTCGGGCAGGGAACAGCTCTCCCTGAGTCTGGCATGGCAGCTCAGATGAGGCAGTGTGCTCCTGCTCTTTCTCTAGAAGCACCTGCACAGAAAGCAAGAGAAGATGGGTTTTAACTTCCCATACGCCCTTTGTGGGCCAAGACTCAAAGGCTGCTGGGCTCACGCGTTCCCAAAGCACTGTGCTGCTGCTCTCCTGGGTCGTTCTCTGCCCGAGGGGAGGCACAGATTCCAAAGTGACCCTGGCCCTACAATCAGGGGCCATCTGGGACTGAAGTTCCAACAGCCTCTCAGGCAGCTGACAGGGAAGGGGTGGCATTTCTCAAGGGTCTGGTGAGGGCCTGCCTCTGCTTCTGCCATGTCCTGTTTGTCTTTCAGCAGTGACTGACACCCCGCCCTGTCCCACAGCTCCATCCTGGCTCTGCAGGGGCTTCCTGGGTGAGCTCACTCCTTGTGAGAGACACTTCTGGAGTTCACCTTCTCTTCAGGCCTGCACCAGCATTCCTCCTTCCTGACATCCACACTCTTGTTAGAAAACCGGGTCATTCAGGAGAAGAGGATGCATGCAAAGATCTCTGATGGAAGTCAGAGAACCTTTGTGGCCACCTCAGTATATGGAGGACGACCAAGGTGTTTCTTCTCCCTCTTTTGTCAACAGAGAATTCTGACCAGCAGTAACAGTGTTTCTCATAAGGCCCCATTAACAAATGCACTTACACAGCCCTGGGGATGCCAGTGAAGGAAACCATGTGTCATGTATGGCATGGCATGTATGACCAGAGTCACCAAACACCACCTAAACATGGAATTGTTCCACCTCTCTAGGAGAGGCAGAAGTTTAAAGAATTAATTGACTGGAGACTTCAGGGCACAAGAGGCTGGAGGAGGAAAACAGCATTGAGGGGAAAAAAACACCATCTCTGGAGGGGGAAATGTCTCTGCCTACTCAGAATGGGTCAAGGGAACATGTCTCCAATCCTCTCCAGAAAGGGATGATTTAGGTGACTTTTGCGCCTCCAACTGACTTGGACCAGAGCCAGGAACATTCAATTATGTAAATGTCACATAATTAGACAGATAGATAGATAGATCGATAGATAAATAGACAGATCTTATTACTGAAATCTCTCTTTACTGTCCTCTCTGTTGCTACACACATCAAAATTTGGTAGCCAGTGCCCCAGTCAGCTACAATCCTGAACTTGCTCTCCTGTTGCTTCAGTAACCCACACTCTTGGGGAATCTGGAGCATGTAGGTCCTTATGGATTGCAATCAGACCCAGAGCATTTCTGGGAACTGCACTCTTTGTGCATCTGTGCTCGGGCAAGTTCTTCTCTTGGACTCAACCACACTGATGGTGCTGAAGAGGCTGGAATCAGAAATGCAGCCCAGCCCTTCCCAGCTCCTCTAATCTCTGAGCACCAGCTGGAATGCAAGGGCATTGATTTCCTGCTCAATTCCCAAACACAACACACACTGATTCCCTGGGCTGCCAAAAGACACGGGAGTAATTAACCTGAAAGTGATGTATTTCTGCCAGTGCTGGAAAAGGGCAGGAAAGATTGAGAAAAAGCTCCCTTGCTCCCTGGAGAAGGAGAAATTACACAAGGCTTCTCCTTCTAGCAAATAAACAAACAAATAAACAAATAAACAAACAAAATATGAAAGTGTTACCTACTCCAGTGTCTAAAGCACTTGGATGCAGTGAAGGGATGTTTGGCAGGGAAACAGCCCTTGTGCTGAGCATTGGCTCTATGGATCTAAGGCAGGGATCTATGGAAGTCTGCCTGAAGGTCCCTCATGAGCCCCCATTGTCCAGGCTAAAGCTCCCTCAGCACCTCATCCCTGGCCTTGTGCTGCACCCCTTGCCCAGCTCCCCTGTCCTTCTGTGCCCACTCTGCAGCCCCTCCATGACTTTCTGCTTCCCAGGGCCCACAGCTGCACACAGCACTCCAGCTGTGGCCGCAGCACTGCCCAGCACAGGCCACGCTCACTGCCCTGCTCCTGCTGCCCCACTGCTGCTGGCACAGCCACCGTGCCCTTGGCCTGCTTGGCCCCCTGGCCCCACGCTGCCTCATCTGCAGCTGCTCACGGCCGCCAGCCCTGCGTCCTTTGGGCCCATGCAGCTCCCCAGCCACAAAGGTGCCCATTGCACTTCAGATACTGCAGGCACCATTGCAAGATGGCCTTCCTGTTCTATAACCATATCTGCTAAGTAGATATCATAAAGTTTGATAGGAATAGAATTCTAAGGGACTCTGACTAAATTAAAATGGTCTAATTCAACTGTACAGGAAATGGCTCCTATGTAAATATTCCACCCTATCTGCCTTCAGCAAGCAAGGTTCTCTCTTCAAAACTAGGTTTGTAATTCTTCAAAGCTCTGGTATAGAGCTTTGGATATTTAAAATATCCATTTCGGACTTTGTTATTTTTCTTCAGGCATGAAAATGGATTTTCTTTCAGCCTTCCCAGCTGGCCCTCTACACTCTACTGCTACTGGCCAAGCTCTCAGCTTGCTCTATAATTCTTAAACACCAGGAACATGAGATGTTCCTTTATCACTCACCTCAGGATCTTCAGCACTGCAGAATACATGCTTCAGGTGACCTGTAGTGGGAAGGGAAAATGAACCAGATGCTGTCAGAAAACTGCCTGGGCTGCTGAATCCCACAGAACAAGTTAACCCAAACAGAGATGATTTCCTGTTTCACAACATCCCTCCAGCAGACACATTTCATTCACACAGTCAGCAAGAGATCAGGACAATATTCTTGTTTGTGCCTACAATTTGGCCTGTTTTACCAGTAAATGAATACAAACATGACCAAGAAAATGCAAATTGTTCTTTAACACTCAATGCTCCTGT
The DNA here is from genome assembly GCF_047830755.1 of Zonotrichia albicollis. NCBI lineage: Eukaryota > Metazoa > Chordata > Aves > Passeriformes > Passerellidae > Zonotrichia > Zonotrichia albicollis. The sequence goes on along the minus strand of NC_133827.1, from coordinate 446,085 downwards.
TCTACCAAAGACATGAAATAGCTTCTGAAATCCTCTCCTTGAGGTCCAGTTTTGTTTAATCAGTTGCATGCACCAGGTCTCATTAACTTGCTTGAAACAGTTGCTCAGAAAAGCTTCCCGAAAATCCCCCTGAGCTGTGGCAGACACTCACTGCTTTAGAGTTTGCATTTCCTTGCAAAGGGAATCACTATTTTAGCACTTTGAAAAGGTCAAGTTAGACAGTCAAACCCTTTCATGACAAAATTTAAAAAGAAATAAGCTTTCTCTGAATTCTGGAAACAACTGCAGAGTTTTTAGAAGGCCTTCCAAGAAGGTCTGCCAGTCTACATTTTCAAAGGTGTCTTGCTTGCCCCAGCAAACTGAGGAAATGACAGACTCTGCTGCCACAGACTCTCCCATGGAGGGAATGGAAGCCCTGCAGGTTCCCCTGCAAATGCTGCCCCTGTGGCTACAGACACCCCCTTTTAGCTGAACGTCATGACAGGAGCTTTACCAAAGCAGTGGCATCCTAATGCTCTTTCTCTTTCCACATCAGAAACTCAGTCACCAGCAGGAAGACATACAAAAGCCAGCTTAGGATACACCCTAACCTAAGCAGAAGGGAAAACTCTACTTACGTGCAAAGTGTGTAATGTAATAGGCAGAAAAACAAACACCATAAGCAGCAAAAGCTGCCGTGGCCAGATGGTGGATCATTGTCCCAGTGCTGTGCCAGTCTTCTCCAACACTAGAAAAACAAATGGTCTGTCAGCGTGCAGCTGCCCAGTGACCAATGCTCCAACCAGGAGGGTTCTCCTGATGTGAGCAAGGCCTAGGGCTGCTCTGACACTCAGGCCTTCCATGCACCAAGGCAACCTTCTGATGCCACCACGACGATGTGACAACCATGCCGTGATATCACAAAGCAAAGTATGACAAAGAAAAGCATCACAAAGCATGTTAGTCTGTGAATTTATGCAAAGCAATTACCAACCTTCTCTACAGCAAACACAAAATGGCCTGGGAAGTTCTTCTCTGTAACAAAGCAGCACAAATTCCCCTCATGGGCCAAACCCTGTTGTTCAGGGATCCAGGAGGAACTCCAAGAGTGCCCCAAGTACCTACAGCCCGTACCCCAGCTGAGCACTCAGATGGGACACAAGCAAAGGAAACCAGACCAAGAAAATGGCCCAAAGCATTGTACAGAACCAGGAGAGAAAGCACTATTGGCATAGCAGCTGAAGTAATTCCTAACAAATCACCCCATATATCTGCATGTTTATTGGATGTTCCCATGGCTGCTGTGTATGTACATCTCTTCCTGTGCTCTTTCTTTCCCTTTGGCAGCAGTCGAACTGGCAGCATCAGCCCGCCAGCAGCAGCTGCTCCAAGCTGGGAACGCCGCTGGCGGTGCTGATTTCCAGAGGCTTCTGTGTGCCAGGGGAAGCCAAGGCAGGAGCGGTTGAACGGTGCTGGCGCTGCTGCTGCTCTGTGCCAGAGAGTCCCGGCTGGGCAGGGCACGGTGCCCACTGCGCTGCGGGCTCCTTCTCCTGCCACAGCTGGGCACACCTGGCAACAAGGCATGACAACTTGTGGGCAAGCCAAGGCGTTTCTGGGACTGCACTGCTCTGCACACACCCAGCACACCTGCAGCACAGAATCTTAACCCTCAAACAGGAAAACCAAAGGGAAACAGCTGGAAAATATTTCATTTCAACCATTCTTTATGCTTCGATAGAAATGACCAAAATGAAAGTTACCGAGCAGGGCCCGATCCACACTGCCAGCTCAGTGTGAGAAAAGAGGCATTACTTTATTTCAGTGCTGGGTGTGTGAGGAATCACTGCCCTGAAACATGCACACCCACTTGTTAGCATCCATGGAACTAAGACATTACTTTCATTACTTTTATTCATTACTTTGCTCAAACTCACAGGCTAAACATTCTCACAAAGTATTTGACATGTTTAAATCACTTCCCCAAAATTACTGACATTTAGAGTAGGGGTCTCTTGAGGGTCTCTGGTGGTCATGTGGTGAACATCCCATTCCTCAAATTCTCCTTCCATGGTTAAGAGCCTTCTTCTCCTTGAATGCATTGCAGCTACCTCCTCAGTAGGCCCACTGTCTTTATTCTCAAGGCTAAGACATCCACTTGCACACATTAACCACTGCCTGGTAAAGCTTAACAAATTCACAAATGTGTTGCAGGTCCACACTTCCCCAACATCTCTTATTCCTTCTCTGGGAATCAAACACAAGCACTTTGTGATCACTGAGCCCAAGGCGCCTCCAGCCCTCCTGTCACCCAGCAGCCCTTCTCTCCTCACAAACAGCAGCTCCAGCAGTGCCTTCCCTCACTGGCTCAGTCACCAGCTGTGTCAGGAGTTCTCTGTCACACACTCCAGGACCATCCTGGACTGTTTGCTCTCCTCTGCACTCTGTTGCCAGCAGATATCCCCACCCTGTTCCGTGCCCCGTGCAGAACCCTGCACCTGCTGTCCATGGGCACCTGGAAGGGCAGGCACTCACGGCAGAGATGCACCAGCTGCCCTGGGCAGGAACCAAAACCCTCTGGCAGCACGGCTGCTGGCCTGGGTCTGGCACAGCTCTGCACGCCCCACTCCTCACGGGCTCTGGGCTGGAAATGCAATTGCCCTTTCTGCCTCATGGAGAAACACCAGGGCTGCACAAACAATGGCCAGCAGGCCACATCCCAAAGGCACTGCAGCATGGAGCTGAGAAGGAAGAAGATCCTTCTCCAATTCCTAACCATACCAAAACCACCAAAATTGGGACTTTTAATCTTCTGAATGTAGAGTTGATTCACAGGGTGGCAAGGAAATCTTCCAATGGAGTTGAAGGTTGGTAGAGTTTTTCAACTCAGATCAACTCAGACTGTTGATTTGAAAATTTATTTTAAAATATTTTTAAAAAGGCTGTGCAGTCGTATGGTTTTGTTCTAATACCAAAATGGCTAGATGAAATGTACTGGCATTTTAATTACATCCAAACGGATTAGTCTGTAAAAGCTTTCCTGCAGAATAGCCACTAAACAAGAAATGAAAATCTGTGGACTGTTGACTTTGCAAATTTCTACTAAACTTATCAGACAATGAGGCATTTTTAGGTAGATCATAGAGCAAATTAATTCCTATGGATAACTTGAGTTGGATAAACATGTTGATTTCAAATTAAAACTGCCAGCACGTACTAAGTGGAAATCTGAATACTCACTTCTATGAGCTCTGAATTATTACATAGTCATTGTTCGCCATATTAACAAAAATTAACATTCTGGCTAATTTTTTTACTTACAGTCAGCTCTTCAACACTCTTTGTAACACCAGAAAGGGAGTTTGTAGCAATGTGAACCATGGGTTGGTGGAGCATTGAGAAGGCTCCTATGCCAGCACTAAACGTTCACATTTACCATGGCATCACTCCTTGCCTTTAATTCCAAGCTACAGCTCAGTTCCTGCAGTATAGATTCACACTTGTAGTCTGTATTTGCAGCTGGTTCTTACTTTCCTGTCCAGAAAAATATCATGCTTGGATCTCAAATCAAACTAAAACAAAGAGAGAGTTAGGTTCTGGATAGGTATAGCAAGAACTAAGAGATCTTTTTGCAAATATGTTGAAAAGTTGTTTGTACCTGCTGCAAAAAGAGCAGATTAAAGACTTGCACTCTAACTTGCAAGCTGAGGTTTGCCTGTTCTTTCTGGACTGATTTCTTGAGGCCAGACACTGATCCCAATCAGTAAGAAAATCAAAACCACAGGAGTAGTTTGGAGAATATTGTAAATTATTCTGTCATGATGCTTTTTGCCCAAAAGTTCTGGCCATCATCCGATTGGAGTAATTAGAGGAGATTGAAGCCATCACACTGTGCCTGTGCACACAATTCCTTCCCAGGAGTAATCCATGAAGCAACGCTGACAAATCCACACCAGCAGCTGCTGCCACACAGCCATGAAGCAGAGAATATGCATTTCTGCTACACTTGGACAGCTGAAGATGCCTCTGCTGAGCTAATTTTAGTGACTGCCCACCACAGATGAGACCTTGTGGTCAGTCTCCAGCAAGTCAGGCTAGTTAATATTCTGCCTAGATGAAGTAAGTCTAGCAATACATAGACCATGGGGCCTGAGGAAAGCCAGCAGCTGTGGAAGATTTAATTTGTTTCCGTATCTTTCTTTTTACTAATTTATTGCAGTCAATTACTTAAAGAATGGAAACTTTTGGCATACCATTGGCTGGAATGTTGGTCAGTCTTCCATTCTTGACTCCTCTGAAAGCATCAGCCCAGTGTTTTTATCAGTAGCTCTTCCATCATCATGGCTCACACAGCATTTCCTGCAGCTCTTCCTGGAGCCAGGGAAATGCACCAGGAGAAGGGGGAGAAAGCTGTGTGCAGAGACTGTGTCAGCTACAGAGACATTTGTTTCCTCTGATTTGACTGAATGGCTGCAGGAACCTTGCTGGCCCTGCTGGCGGGGTGGCCTTTTGCAGGGCTGGGCAGAGTTTGGGGCCCAGGACCCCTCCTCTTGGTGGGACACCAGGGTGAGCAGCCCCTTTCCCAGGCAGGAGCAGAGATTCTGTGGCTCTGCCCTGGGCACAGGGACCTGCCACTGCCATGAGCTCCGGCCGCGGCTCCTCTGGGCAGCTCCTGCTCTGCAGTGATGATGGGCGCAGCTGGGGGTGGCTGCAATGGAGGGGGGCTTCCAGTGGGCTCTGTTGGTCTGCCACACTGGAGCCAGCAGAGCTTCTGGAAGGAGTCTCCTCTTGTGAGCTTCTGGAGCTGGAGCTGGCAATGGCCAGAGCCGCTGTGTTCATCCCTGACAGGCCCAGAACACAGCAGCCTCTGGGCCTCCTTGCTGCACGATGGCAGTGAGGAGGCCATGGACCAGAGGTTCAGTGTGTGTGACTCAGTTTCCTGATAAACTGTGCTAAGAAAACCCTGCATCCCTCCTGCCAGATCTAAGACACTCCAAGAAATCTGTTGGCACATTGGAAACTCAGAATTGTTTGCATTTTGAACAATTGTCTTATGAGTGCTTTTGATTGTTTTTGTCATTTTGTGTTGATTCAGTTGATCCTTCAGAGAAGCTTTCCTAATAATATAAAAGACAGGGAATCATGGAGACCCTGGGGGGGGCTTTCCCTGGTCTAGGGAGACACAAGAATCTTCCCTCAAAAAGCTGTTAGATCCCTTTGGCTCCTTTCCTTGTTCCTGTGTCTGTTCCTGTGTTCCTGAGCCACACCTTCCCTATTCCCTGATTGCCCCCTTATCTTTGTACTGCCCCAAGATCAGGGTCAGCCCCCAGGCCCCTGTGGAGACAAAGTGAGACCCTCTGTGTGTGGGTGCTGGGACCTGAACATCTCCCTGCACGGCTGAATAAAACATCTGTGGAGATTATGCAAAGGTCCTTTTTGCTTCTTTGCCCTGGACTATGCTGGCAGCAATTCAGACTGCTACAGAGGAGAAGCTGCAGTACTGGCACCAAGATTTTGGCAACTTGACCCCAGGCACAGAGGGCGTGCAGGATGCTGCTCTATGAATTCCCTAAACAGCCATCTCTGGTGCTGGCATATTCCCTCCAGCTTCTGGTGCAGCCAGGGCCACCTTTGGTCCAGTAGATGACATTGTTATTTGAAAAATTTGGCCCACTCCTTGGGCAGGAGGCCATGCACAGGCTCTGGTCCTGCAGCCCCTTGCTCAGCTGGGGACAGTGTTCCCTGTGGGGAAGATGGAGCAGCCATCACAGGGTCTGGGGGGCTGCTTTCAGCAAGGTGGCCAGGCTCTCTCCCTGCTGGACTGTAGCAATTGTTTGGGGGAGCTGATGGCAAATTGTATGTAGTCCTGTTCATCCTACTCAGAAAACCTGACAGCTTCTATCATTCTTCTGCAGAGTGGGCACGCTGGATTTCTCTTTGCCCACTGCAGGATGCAGCCCAGGCAGAACTGATGGTGACAGAGCAGAGAAAAATTCACATCCTTCTTAGTGCCCTGGCAGATGGGGCATCTCCATTCTGTCCCCATGGCCATGTCTGTCTGTCCCAGCAGGAGGGAAGAGCTGAGGACCATGAGCTGCTCTCATTTGCAATCTTGCTTGGCCAGAGCCCAAGCTCCAGCCAGAGTTCTCCAGGCTCTGTCAGTGCCCAAAAAGAAGCAGGAAGGGATGTTGTATCACAATCTATTCCTTGGTGAAGGAGGTCCACAGGAGCCTCAAGAGGCACCTCAGACACTCAACAGTCAAGGCAGTAAAATATGGACAGGACACAGATGGCAGTTCATGCCTGGGAGAGTATTCCTAGACATATCCAAGGACAAATTTCCCAGGAACTTCCACAGCTCTGGGATCTGCCCATCAGCTCTGTCAGAAGCTTCAGCAGAACAACCAAAGTCCTAAAAAGCAGCTTCCAGATGCTTTTCCTTCCCTCCTGCCTGAGTAGCCGGGTTGCTTGCTGCAAAACACTCCTTTTCACCTCTTCCCCAATGCCCTGAGGACACCTGCCGCCAAAATAAAAAGCTCCTGGCCCTCTGTGTGACGTGATAATACAGTTTTTATATTTCCATGCTGGGATGAAAGAAAGCTGTGCTGTGGGTCAGGAGAGGCCAGGACCCACTTGGCCTTCCTGCAGGCTGAGGTGGTCCCAGCAGACATCCTACTGCTTTTTTGGGGAATGTGTGAGGGGGAGTGGAGGGGGTGACAGAGAGGCCGAGATCATAGAGTGAAAACTCAGCTCCAGAGTGGCAGTGCAGACTCTCCCTGCTGAATGCCTGCTGGGGCTGGCAAAGAAGGAAAATGCCCCAATAACAGCCCAGTGGCACTGTGTCTCAGGGACAGGTACAGGGAGGTGACAACAAACAGCAGCATGGCCCGGTCCCACAGCTTCTAGGAAGCAGTGACAGAGGGGCCTCATGTGCCAGAGGTTTCAGAAAGGCTGTCCTCTCAAATGGCCCCTCTGAAACCCCTCTCTTTGCCTCTTGGGTTTGTGAATGCTTTTGACAGCCACAGCATCCTGGGGCAACGCGTTCCACAATTTTATTTAAGCATTCCTTGAAAACACCTCCCATTGTTCAACTGAGCTGCCAGCCTGGTCATTTCAGAGGGTGCTGCCTTGGTGGAGAGAAAAATCAATTTTCTGCCTTTCAGGGAGCTGAAGGAGAAGGGACTCTTCACCATCCAACACCTGGCTGGGTCCCATTCAGAGGTCCTGCTTTGCAGACTTGGTGGGGTTTGCTTGGCAGTTACCAGCGAGGTGAGAACATTGTTCTGAATTGTTCCCCATACTTCATACACGGCGTGTAGAGTAGGTATGTGCTTGCTCATCTCCATGTGTGCTCAGGGTCTGCCTTCATTTCTGGTTTAGACCTGATATTTCCAATGTCTTGTCAGCTGTCTGTAGGATCTGTGGGCACATGCAGCTGTATTTACTGGCAGGTCGGGTATCTGACACTCATCTTTGAGTGTGGAGCCTTTGTAATGCAATGTGCAAATGCAGAAACTGAGACACTAATGATATTATTTGCCAGAGTCCCAGTCTCTGCCCAAAATGTAATTAAACACTGTAAATTATTCTGTAGACCAGAGCCTGTGTTTTCTGTTTCCTGGCTGAGTGCTTCAACTGCTGGTATTGCTTTTTTGAACAGGAGCACCTGACTCTTTTATCTTTATCAGTTGTGCCTTTATGATTTGAAAGCAGCTTTTGCTTTATTTTTCTTAAAGGGCCTAAAATCAAAGCTGTGGACATTTTAGAAGGGTTAAGTAGAACACTGAATGAAATTTTTATTTTAGGCCTGCAGTGAGCAGGTCTGAGGCCAGAAATTGGTGCCAGAGTAAGTGCCTTTCTGTGCTTGTGCTCTCCTGCTCTTCCTCTACTTGTATGTTCCTCTGGACACAGTGGGATGTGTTGTCATTTCCTGGGACTACTGTTGAAGGCAACTGGTTTTCTTTCCAAGGTGATTCTTATGTTTCCCCTCATGGCTTATCCAGGTCACCAACCTCCATTCCAAGGTGTCCTACTCTGCCAATGTCACTCTGGGAGAGCTCTCTGTGACCTTGAAGAAGGACATGGACTCTGAGGTGGATGAGGTTGCTTGGGTCCTTCTCTAGATGGTGTCCAACTCCCCGGAATTTGTTCAGAAAGCAGCCAGTCAGACCCTGGGGATCCTGGTGGAGAATGTGACTCCTGCATGAGCAATGACTGCTCTCATGGACATGGAAGTCAAGCAGGTTCTTCTTCTTTTAGTGATATTCTTCACCTTCGTGTGTGTGTGTCAGGAAGAAGGGATAAGACAGAGAATGGGAATGGTGGGAGGGAAGGGTCCTGTTTCCTGCATCTTATGTGGACTCAGTGACTTGATTCTCCAGCCAACCTCTCTTCTCTCCTCTTGTCACCTATTTCTGCCCTCCTGCAGCCTATTAGTTCTCAGAATCACAGAACTGTAAGAATATGGGGAGTTGGAAGGGGCCCATCAGGACCATCGAGTCCAACTCCTGGCCTTGCCCAGAACAGCCCAAGGGTCACACCAAGTGCCTGAGATTGTTGTCCAAATGCTCCTTCAACCCTGTCAGGCTTGGTGCTGTGACCACTGCCCTGGGAAGCCTGTTCCAGTGCCCAGCCACCCTCTGGGTGAAAAACCCTTTTTCCTGATATCCAAACTAAAGCTCCTCTGACTCAGCTTGCTGCTGCTTCCTGGAGTTCTCCCAGTCTGTCAGATTTTCCTAGATGTGGTGATCAGTGGGGAAGGGAAGGTGCCTGCAAAGGCCAAGGATAGAGTCTTGTGCTTTTGTGGGAAGAGGGACAATTGCAATTGCAGGTGTGAGCAGTTTGGTATTTCACAGCTCTAACCACAGAGGCCCTGGGAAAACCATGTCTCCTCATGATGCCATTAACTTGGGAAATGAGGAGGGTCCTTGCTGGGGCGTGGAGCACATGGGGGACAATCTGCTGGGTGTGGCACAGCCTGCACAGCAGGTGCAGCTCCTGCCAGAGGAGTCTGGTATGACTGTCCTGGCCTCAGAGCTCTACTTTCTATTCAAACTGATGTTTCATGTTAGCCTTGAGATGATGAATCACTTTACAGGCACCTTCACAGGCTGACTGCCATGCGACAGTTGAAGCAAATGCTGCCTTAAATGTTGGTTCTGGGCCCGATAGTTCCCAAGAGACTCTCTAGAACAGGACAGCCTGGCTAAACTGCCTGCCACCCTTTCCTCAGCTTTGGAATAGGGTGAAACATTCAGATGGATCCATTGCCAAGCCCCACAGAAGAAACAGGCTGCATTGCTGGATATTCTGTAACTTCACAGCCCACAACGTGTTTTCCCTGCATTTGTTGTTTTCCAAAGTGTTGGAGATTTTTTCAGACATGGCTTAGAAGGCAGCTGTGGGGAGTAGGTTCTCACAGCCTGTTTCTGTAAACAGTAGAAGTTCTCAGGTTGTTTTTAATTACAAGTAAAAGTGACAAACATGAAGGCCTTGAGAACCTTGCATACCAGAGGTCTCAGGCAGCTTTCTCATAACAAGTAGATATTCTATCTTTGGCTGTTTTGACTAAGTAAAAGTAAGTTTGAGAACACAAATCTTGGTATTGGAAACATAAGGAGGGGTTGGTGTGTTTTCTCTGACCTATTGTGAGCTCGGGTTTGCAATATGCATGAACTTAATTAACACGGTTATAAAAAGTGACTGATTGAGTCAATAAACGGAGTCGATGCTGATCAAGAAAGGTGGGTCTTCTCCCTCCACTTCAACATATATGGTGACCTCCTCGACGTGATATTGCGACACCACGAGAAGTTGGAGTAACGGGTCGGGCTCCGTGTCCAAAGCAGCAGCCGGGACAAGCAGCAGCCGGAACAGCAGAAGCGTGCAGAGAAAAAAAAGCGGAAGAAAAGACACCGAGACACGCCGTGCTCCAGGTGACCATAACAGACGAGCCTGGCTGAAATGTGTGGCCGCGACCTTGAGAGAGCTGCAAAAGCGCACTTTCAATTTAGAGGTAATGGAAAGGCAAGCCACATATGATCTTTTTATTGCTTTTTTACAAAAGAGACAGGTGAAGGGGATAGAGTTACAGAAGGAATTACTGGGACTTTTAGCTTATGGTTACGAAAAGGGAATTTTCCTTAACCCCCACACAGTTTATGAGTTGTCAGAGTGGCGTAAATTTGGTGACTTATTGTGGGAGGCTACTTTAGATGGTGATAAAACTGCCAAGAAGTGGGGTAAATTATGGCATGTCGTAAACCGCGAACTGCTAGCTGCGCAGAATGCTTTATTGCAGCCCTCGCCGCCCCCCTTAACAAGCCCAGCTGTTCAGAATATTTTGTTATCTGCTCTGCCGCAGCCTATACAGGGCACTTTTGAGCCTCCCATACCTGCTGTATCGCAGCAGCCATGGCCAGAAACGCACGATCAGCTCCCGAAAATCAACCAGCCGGTCCCTGGGCCGGAGGGCGACCTGGCGCGGGCTAGCCGGAGGTGCTGCGCTTGCCAGGCTGTAAATGGTTGGGAGGGGGAGCTTATCGGTGCTGCTGCCCAGCTGGCTTGTCCTGTTACATCCGCGGCGCAGGGGGGAGGCAGCATGCAGGCTACAGATTTTGATTCGAAAGCTACTGTTAGTCAGTTTGAAGTCAGGGGTGAGTCAGCCGAACCAATGTTAGACTATATCTTTGAGGGCAATCTTCTCCTTCTGGAAAAAGATTGCCATGAGATAACTAAAACAATCCTGTCCCAGCCCCAGCAGTTGTTACCTAATGCTCATTGGCGAAGGCTTGTACAGGAATACGTAGCGCAATTAGGGTTAGCCGCTTTTGCATCTCTTCAAGTCCCAGTTGCATCGGCACCAGCAAATAGAAGAGGCCGCATGAAATGTTACCGATGCGGAAGCATAGACCATAAGCGCCGGGAATGCCAGGCTGCAGGACTGTGGTGCTGGAAATGCTGGTCGGACACTCATAATACGAACGCTTGCAGATGGAAGTCGGGAGGCTTCCATGGGAGTATGGACTACAGTGACCAAGCAGCAACAGAAGTCATCGCTGCAGCATCAGTACCCTCTCCTGTCTCCAACCTGACACCGCAGGGAGCCACCGCGGGGACAGCGGAGCCGCCGCGGGGGGAGTGGCCGCGTTGCCATGGCTGCAGTACGGACGGAGCGTGCGCAGTGAGTCAGCCTCGCGTCTCACAAAACAAAGAAGCCCAGCGTGGGGGGGCTGCCCCGCTGCGATGCGGACGGTGGTGCGGGACTGGAGCGTTTTTTTCCAGCACGAATGCTTCCTCCCTCCGCCTGCAGCCGGCGAGGCTTTAGTTTAGACCTGGCAACCTTTAATAGACTGTACCTTAACAGTCTGCTGGCCGGTGCTCGGCGGCGGGGACAGCTCGGGAGTCAGGGCGAACCCAGCCTTTCCAGCACACTAAGCAATTAATAGCAAGATTTATAGCATCAGGACACTTAGTTTGAGCAAAAAGTTAATGGTACAACACTACGCTTTGACTTGAAAAATTATTTGCTTCATAATAACGTAGCCAGAAGTTTATGAACTGATTGCTTCAAGTTCCTTGGCTGCTGCTTTGTTGGAATTGCTTTGGAAAAGAAATTTTAACATGATTGGGATTGCTGGTGTGTTCAGCAAAGACTAGAGCCAGCAGTGTTTGGAACGAATATGAAGCGTACCAGAAGAATTTCAGGCATGTTGGGGGAGTGCTGCACATGTTTCAACATACAGACTATACAATTAACTTTCTTTTTCAGACTGAAATTGTGTTTGAAAAATTTAAGGGTGTTGGAAATATGTTAAAAAGATTGTATAAGTAAGATGAGGTGAGTATAGTTTTTTGTATTTTTTAAGCTTTGTTTAGATGTGATAAATATAAAAGCAAGCAATTATTGAATTTAAAATAATTTTTCCACTTATCTTGAATAAAGTCCTTAGGTTTAAAAGTATTCAAAGATAAAAATGCTGCAGCAAAAACGTAGGGAAAGTTGTTTTAGTTTAGTATTTTAGAATCAGGCCTATAAGTAAGTTATAATAAATGCCATATTTTATTTTTATAGTAAGTTTTGTTTATTACTAAGTGACTTGAATTGAATTGCCTATTAAGTATTTAGGTTATATTGAGTTTAGATTATGTAGAATTTAAAATCAGCTGATTTTTTAAGTTTAAGTAATGTTAAATTCTGTTAAATGTTGAATGCTCTCAAGGTTTTAATTTCTGTTAAGTTTAGATATTTTAAGTGTTTTAAATGCATGCTAATTTTTCACTACTCCAAATCAACCAAGGACTGAGAAATAACCCAGCTGATGCCATTTTAGCCAAATGACTAAAGGATTACAGTCTGTAAAACTGATTTTGAACTTTTCTGAAAAACCCAAGAAATAGGTGGATGTGAAAACTTCAAGGACACAAAGGATCATTTTTCAGACTTGCCTTCGCCTCCTCCCCAGGTGCACATGAGGGAGGACAGCTGACAGCTTTTAACCCTTTCGAGTAAAAGCCATTGCTCGGACCATGGCTGGGGGACCTTATAGAGATACTGAGTGTATTTTTGAATGCTTTGTTTGTTTTGCTTTGTATTCTTGGTGGTATTCAAGATATGGTCAGAATAATGATATAGAGACCTAGCATACCAACCTCCTTGTACAAAAAAGAAAAAACCGGGAGTTGTTGGAGATTTTTTCAGGGATGGCCTAGAAGGCAGCTGTGAGGAGCAGGTTCTCACAGCCTGTTTCTGTGAACAGCAGAGGTTCTCAGGTTATTTTTAACTACAGGTAAAAGTGACAAACATGAAGGCCTGGAGAGCCTTGCACACCAGAGTTCTCAGTCAGCTTTCTCATAACAAGTGGATGTTCTATCTTTGGCTGTTTTGGGAAAGCAAGAATAATTTTGAGAACACAAATCTTGGTATTGAAAACATAAGGAGGGGTTGGTATGTTATCTCTGACCTATTGTGAGCTCAGATTTTGCAATATGCATGAACTCGATTAACACTGTTATAAAAGGTGCCTGATTGATCAATAAATCTGAGTCGATGGCTGACCAACGCAAGGTGGGTCGTCTCCCTTCTAACTTCAATACTACTCGTCACTTCTAAGGATCTTCCCTAAATTATCTTGTTCCCTGGCTATTGCCACATCGAGACTGAGCTTTCTACAAAACCTCCTGGTGTGTCCTGGCTCTCCACAGTAATAGCAATGTCGTTCTCTCAAAGGGACTTGAGGTGTCTCTATCCCTCTTGCACCTGACAGTACAAGAGGCCTATCCTTGCCTCCTCCTGGTGGTGGACCCGCCCACCCTGCACTTTCTCGAGCTACAGCAACCATGATCTTAGCCTTGGCTTTTGCTTTTTCTTCCTCCCTCCTTAAATACCCCTTCAATGCCTCTCTTATTAACTCATTAATGTCCTTTTCTTGCCAATCTTCCATCTTTTCCAGTTTTCTCCTTATATCAGGGCAAGATTTGGTAACAAATTGGACTTTTAGTAGCATTTGACCTTCTGGGGTGTCTTGGTCTATTCTAGAGAACAACTGGAAGTTCCGCTTTAGGCGGTTAAGCCAGGCAGCAGGAGCTTCCTCTTTCTCCTGTGTGCCCTCAAATGCCAATTGGGTGTTAGTTCATTTGGGAACTGACTCTTTGATCCCCCGTATTATCAAAGACCTATATTCCATCATGGCCTTCCTCCCCTCCTCCTGGTTAGGGTTCCAGCTGGGATCGGTTAGTGGCAATTTCTGCTTGCCTGATGGCACCTGGGGTCCTGGACGGTTATCTTTCTCCCAAATGCTTATGCTAGCCACCCTAATCATCTGGACCTCTTCTGGGGAAAATAATATACTCAGGATGGAATTCATCTCCCCCCAAGTGTAGATATTTGGACCTAGAAATTGATCTACTTGGTTAGCTATGCCCACTGGGTCCTCAACTAAATGCCCCAACTCTTTCTTGAATCCTCTCACCTCAGAAGCAGTTAGGGGAGCATTCACAAAGCCAACACCTCCCGCTACTCCTCCCATAGGAACCTCTCTGAGGGAAAAGAGTCTCTCTGCCTTGGAGGTCTTGGATCTGGTGCTACAGTACGGCCCATCTTCAGATGCCAAACTACTTTGAGGGATATCTGAGTTACCCTGAACTTTCTGCCCATCAGCAGGTGTATTTGCTGATAGCTGTTTATCAGGCGAGGAGACATTTGTGCCCCAACTAGGAGGAGGTAAAGGGACAGCAATAGGAGGGGGAGAAGAGCCTGAGTGGATATTAAGTGCAGCTGGAGAAGGGGTGGAGAATGCAGCAGGTGGAGTAGGCACTTGTGGTAGTGCAGACGGAACTGGAGGGGATACTGGGTTTATCGTAGCGGAAGCTGAAGAGGTAGAAGGAGGAGTCTGAGCAGGTGGTAATGAGATGGCAGCCGGGGGAAGAACCGGATGGGCCATTTGAGGTGTTGAAGAAGAGGATTATAAGGTGGAGGGGCAGAAGGAGGCAGATAATCCAGGGGATCCCACCTTTTACTAGTCCTATCATCCCCTCCTTCATTCCTCTCTTCCTCTGTACCTTACAAATTCGCACCCCTTCACCCCCAACAGCGCTCTTTAACCAGGAAGCTACATACAATAATTGCTCAGGATCAGTATCTCCTCGAGCTGTCAGATAATGATTAAGTTGTTGGCACATCCACTTATCCTTTGTCCCACACCAAGGCCATCCTCCTTGTAACTCTAATTCTGGCCATACTTCCATACAATAATGGATCATTTTCACTTTATCTAATCCCTCCGTGGCCTCTATAGAATCCCATTTTACTAACAGTTCTCCTAAAGGACTACTGGGATGTATATACCTCAGTCTCTTGCCGGTCTTTTTACTATTACACCCTCCCATTTTACAGGTCTTAACAGTAAAAAATCCCAAAGGTGCCTTTACTGACCGGTAATTTCAAAAAGAACCTTCTTTGAGGAGCTTCAGCCTCCTCCACTGAACTTCAAATTTCTGCCTGATGCTCAGGACTTTATACTGAAACAACTGCCCGATCTCTTAATTGCCCAACTTTGCCCACGTCAGGTCTTACATCTATCCGGACTTGAACACACGAAGCCTCGGCCTAAGAATCCGGGTCGTGCCTGACTCCCTCAGTCAGGAAAAACAACTGCCTGATTTTTAGTTTGCCTAACCCGCCAATTTTTAGGCTTCACCTTATCAGGACTTAAAAGCAAACCACAGCCTCCTTCGCTGGGGTTTGTGCCTGACTCCTGTTTCAGGACTTACTTTTGCCTGCAAGGCTTGTGAGCTACCCGAATCCTTCTCATGACTGACAAAATCTTACGCGAATCCTTTTCGAGACTTACAAATGCTACCCGAATCCTTCTCGGGACTGACAAATCTGCCTGACTTCCTTCTGTCAGGGCCTATTTTTGGTGCGTGCCACTCATACAAATATTCCCTCCGCACGCCCGGAGGGGTGGGGCCCTTTATTCCCCCTTGGGAGACTCACTCATGCTAATAACACTCGCTTCCCCCTGTTTCCGGCCGGCTTTCTCACGAAAGCACGGATCCGCGGTACTGAGGGGTCCGCTCTCACTTCGAAGGTCCGGCTACCGGCCTCCGTCTCATTCAGACACACATGCGCACGTCTCCCACCCCCGCCACCGGCTTTCTCACCAATCTGAGGCTCTGGTGCTCCTCTGCATTGCTGGTCCTGAGCCGATCCCTCTGGTCCTGATAGCCAGCTGTCCTAGAGGTCCAAGATCGCCAGTCCTGAGTCCTCTCTCGGTGTGGCTATCCCAGACGAGCTCCCAGCTGAAATAAACAGGGCCAGGAGACTTCTTCTCCTTTTTGATGCCTTTATTAAAAGTGATCAGCTCAGGATTGGGTGGCTCGGCAGGGCTGCAGTCCCCATCGCGTCTCCCAGGGCGACTCAGAGGAGGAGGATATGTGCAGCTCTGTCCACTAGGGGCAGAGCCGGGGGATCCAGTCCTCATGGGAGCCTTTAGGGCGTGATGTCCTAAATGAGTCTTGCTTGGTCTTATCCTATGCAAGCTGTTACAGCTCCAGAACTCAGTCCCCAAGGGGACTGGGTGCTAGAAGCCAGCTCGCTCTCAGACCAAGGCCGCGGGTTAGCCCCTAGCAAGCAGGGAGATATTCAGCTCTCAGTGATTAGGCAGCTCTTGTGATTTCAGCTTTGCTTGCTAGGTAGCTTTTCTCTTGGCCTAAGGCTCCAGCAGACGGTAGAGAGAGGAGAAACAGAAGACGCTGGCTGTTCCACGAGTATGGCTTTATTGGAGGGTCCGTGAAGGGTCTCAGCTCTTCTTCTTCCAAGTTAGTAGGGGTACAGTATGCTACTTTTATACCCTTGGCCTGGATCCAATCCTGACCAATGGCAAAGGTGTTAGAGTGACCATAAGTGACCAATAGTAGGGTTAACAAGATATTGCCTTACATGGCTATGGGGATAAGGTACAAGGCGGATGTCCCTGGAGACAGGAAACTTCTTTGCCGCTGTGTCAGCATTCTATTCTCCAAGGGGCCCTGGCTAAACCTGAGGGGTTTACTACAAATCCACTTTCTGTTTTTACAAAAAATGCATTCGCGAGAGTTCTTTTGAAACAGTGAACAAGACACAAGAACATAGCTAACACCGTAAAAATTACAAGTAGAATCAACAACAATCCTTTAACTAAAGATGCGGCCTATTTTGTTAGTCTCCATTGCCTGAAAATTTCATTGACTCAATCTGGGATTCTTTCTACTTTCAAGTCCTTCACGAGATTTTTCAGTTTCTGGATGTTCGCATGGATGGACTCCGAGCGCGAAGAGAGGTTGAAGCAACACATTCCTTCGAAGTCTTCACATCTATGTCCGTGGGCAAGCAGCAGGAAGTCGATTGCTGCTCGGTTTTGGAGTGAAGCTTGTCTTGTGGTTTCTTCTTCCTTTAAGAGATCACTCAGGGCTGCTGAATTGGCGTTAGCTTGTTTACTGAGCCAGCACTCAAGGTGATTGATTTCACTGAGGGCTTTAGCTGCAGCTACCCAGGGTAAAAACAGAGAGACTGCAATCTTTTTTGGCCTGTTCCAATTGTATAATCTCGGATCACAATTTTCATTGAATTCAGTGTAGGACCTTTTTTCACGTTTTGATTCTCTTTCTTTTTTCCAATTATGTAACAGGGTGATGTTTGGAGTAAGGGTAGAAAGTTTTCTCAGAGTACAGGGATCTCCCTGGAGTCGGGAGGGGATCCCTGCCCATACTCTGTCACTACAGATGAGAAACATTCTTTTGGGTAATACTTTGGGATGGAGAGAGGACACAGAAATTACACGTGCAGTGTAATTGCACCAATCATGAGGGTTATAGGCTTTGTTCACTGGTGATACATCTTTTCGATATGTGTTTTTGTGTTGGTCAATTTCTGGCCAATCATTTTTTGGACGCCTAAAGTAAAATTTGACACAATATGTGGCCTTGGCGGGTCTCAATAGATCCAATTCTTGGGGTTCTTCTCGAGCATCTGGCAGAATTTTTGTCCACTCATCCCAAGTATCAGCCCCATTGGGTCTCTTACCTGTGGTGCGGAGAACCTCTGAGTTCTGGACAGGCCACACGTCTGCTATAAAGGGAATTCCTACTAGACACGTAGAAAGTGGATTATCTATGCTTCTCATGGACAAGCACATATTGTCTTGTTTTAATGTTTTTGCTAAGGTTACCTAAACATTATTGCTAGGCTGAGGGCTAATCCAGCCGAAGGCACGCGGTACGGTGTAGAGCATCCAGGCAGCGGTGAGGACAGCACCGACGGAGATATTTTTCATCTTTGGGCAGGATTAGGGCTTCTGATAGGGAATATAAGCACAATTTGTTATCTTTATGATGAGAGGAATTTCTGCCTTGTTCTTTTCTGTGTTCCCCTCCTCCCCCCCTTTTTCTTTTAATTTCTAAGTTGCACTACAGGAGGAGGAGCGGGTAGAAGGTTATGAGGTTTTAAGGTTAGGGAAAGGGAATAATACTTTTTACTATACAATACACAGTGTAATAACACATAATTCAGAGAACACTTTTGTGTTAAGGCTATCTGTGGCCTATTACAGTAGACTGTTATTTGACTTTCTGTTTTGTCTGCTGCTTTGTAATGGGGCGGTCTGTTCTTGTGTTTGTGGGTGTTCGGCGACGCCTTCGTCTCCAGGCTGAGCTGGTTTGGTTTTGAGGTGGTCTTGTGTTTGCCTCAGGAGAATTCTTGTCCTCGTCTGTAGTGGTGCTCGCTGTGCCTAAGTATGGTTTTACGTATTTTTTTGGGTACTACCTTGGACCTGATGGTAGTAGCACGCATGCATAACCTCTTCCCCAGGTAATCAACTGATGAGGCCCTGAGATTTGGTGTGTTTCAGGATCTTTCACGAGCACAGGTGGTTTTTCCGTGAGCTTTGCTTGTGTGGTATTTGCGAAGCGGCGAAGTATTGGTGGGTCAGGCTCTGACGCTGTGCAGTTCAGGAAGTTGATGACATAGAGAGCCTTGCACAGTCTCTCCACTGGAGATGTGATTTTCGTGTTCCTGTTCTGTTGCTCGAGGACTCTTTTGAAGGTTTGATGTGTCTTTTCTACGATGGATTGTCTTGTGGGGTTTACAGGTATGCCCGTCTTGTGTGCTATGCCTCATTCATTGAAGAACTCTTTCAACTTGTGGGAGGTATAGGCTGGCCCGTTATCTGTTTTAATCTCCTTTGGTACACCCAGGGTGGCAAAAGCGAGGAGAAAGTTTTTTATTGTGTGCATATGATTTTCTCTTGCATGTGATGATGCAAACACTGCTCCTGAGAACGTGTCAACCGAAACATGCACATACTTTGACCTTCTAAAAGGTGCAAAGTGAGTTACATCTGTCTGCCACAGCTGACAGCTATTCAGACCTTGGGGATTGACTCCTGTACCCATTGATGGTATCTGGTAGTTTTGACAGTTCGGACAGGTAGCCACGATAGCTTTTGCCTGATCTTTTGAGAGCTTAAACATTCTCATCAGGGCAGGTACATTTTGATGAAAGAACGCGTGTGACAGCTTTGCCTGAGCAAAGATGTTAGGAACATTAGCAGTTTCTGCTGCCATAGCTAATGCATCTGCTTTCCTGTTGCCTTCTGCAACAACACCTGGGAGGTCCGTGTGAGACCTCACATGCATTATGTGATAAGGTTGTTTTCTGTGGGATATCAAT
This sequence comes from Zonotrichia albicollis, assembly GCF_047830755.1. Classification (NCBI taxonomy): domain Eukaryota; kingdom Metazoa; phylum Chordata; class Aves; order Passeriformes; family Passerellidae; genus Zonotrichia; species Zonotrichia albicollis. The sequence goes on along the minus strand of NC_133827.1, from coordinate 426,902 downwards.
TGTATTAATTTAGAGAACAATTGGTATCACTTTGGGTTAGAGACCTCTTTGAGAAGAGCATGTTCTGCTCTCATAGCTATTCCCGCAACAATGTTCCCTTCAGATCTTGCTTTTCTCAGCGTCTCAGCTGCTTGGTCCCGGCGTTGGGACGACTCTCTGCTCAGGGCGAGAGGGGCTCCGCATCTCTGCAGGCTCAGCACTTGGCTCCTCATGTCCAGACATAACTTCAGTCTCTCAATTCTTATTTGGCGCGTTGTTTTTGGGGTTTTCTCTGTGGGTTTCAAGTCGGGGTCCCACAAAGCATTCTGGACTTTGGAGTCACTTTGCATAACCCCCCCAACCCTCTCAGGTGTCTTCGCTATGTTGGAAGAGCGCACTGCCTCGGGGAAGGGCCATCACTCCACCCAGCCAGGCCTTTTACTAATACAAAAGAGGAGATAAGCTCCAACGACCCGTGATTACCATGACAAAACCCTAAGAACTCTGGCAGAGACAGAGACCTGGCTGCGTCCCTGTAACTCTTTCTCACAAAAAAAATATTAACCGAATTTTTGTTCATAACACCATTGAAACACAGGATTTTGTCTGGTCCTCGTCAACTTCTCCCTCTTAATCCTAACCGGCTTCCTGAGGGCTGAGTGACGCAGGAAGAAGTTAGTTTCTTCTGATAGGAGAGCAATACATTCTTTTTCTCTGACAAATTGCAGTCTTCTATGGCTGCTATATTAGCAAAAAGCCAATCATAAAATACATATTTCTCAGAGGACCTCGGAATGGGTTGCTGTTGGGCAACACTCTGTTTGCATGGGATAAGGGCAAGTTTGACCTTCTATTGATGCTGGAAAGGATTTGGAAGCGCTCAACACAGCCCTGACTGAGATCTTCCCTGTTGCAGTGCATGTTTTTGATTGTAACTCGGTCCTAGTAGTCAGTTTTATGACACCCCCTTATTTGGTATTGTTATACCACATTTTATTCCCAATGGGTTGTTCCTTCATCCACCCCCCCCCCCGGGCTGTTGGCTTTCCCCTACTTGTCCATCTCCCCAAAGTCCTGCCCTTTTGTTCCCTGTTCCTCCTCCCATTCAATGTCAATCCCTCCCCAAGCCTGCCCCTTTCTCTAGAAACTTCCCTGTCCATTTGATATCTGTTGAAACCCTATTGGTTTGTTTAAGTTCTCCTCCTCCCCTGTAATCCCCTATTGGTTTAAACAATGTATTCCCCGCCTTGTGTTCCACCCTCAGTTTCTCCCAACTGGCTAAAGACTGTATCCTCCCCAGGGACCTCCGCAGTTTGGAAATCAGTGGAGGCCTTTAATTCAGTGTCATTCTGTCGCTGACTCTGCGGGGAATAAACATACAGAAGACCTCTCCCTGTTCCTTGTCCCTACCCCAGCGCACTCCACCTGTGCTGTAAAGCAGCCGTGCCCTACAGCCAAACCCCAGAGTTGACAGTTTTCTGGGAGCGGCCCACTCTGGGTGTTGGTGTTGGCAGCTAGTCGGGCTGAAGAAATCGGGCACTGCAGCACTTCCCGAATGAGCTCTTCTTTTGCAATAAAGAGATGGAGCTGTCAGCCCAGTGTCCGGGTGGCAGCAGCAGCAAAGCCCACCCGGCAGCAGCGCTGGCTGAGCTCCATGGCCAGGAGCAGCCGTGGATGCCCACGGTGTGGGCAGGCAGGAGCCAGGCAGGGGCTGCTGTGACCAGCGGCGGGGTGCCGAGGGCTGGGGGAGCCCATGCTGAGCGTCCCTGGGCTGAGGGCACATTTCCTTCCCTGGCATCATCTGGGTCTGGAGCTCCTCCAGTGGCAAGCCCAGGGAAAGAGGGAAGCCATCAGTAGGTGCTTGCCTTGAGAATAATGGAAAGAGGCTGGACTCTGAAGGAAGTCCTTCATAGCCGGAGGGATGAGCTCAGAGCCCGACAGACACTGGGCCTGTGGCAGTCCCGGATCTCTTATGAACATAGTGGGGTTTTGTCCCCCAGGCCTCATCTGTTCACCCAGGGACACATGGTGAACAGACACACACAGAAGATGGCTCAGCACTGTTGCTGCTCCCTGAGTGTTATGTTTGGGTCCCTCTAAAGGCATGCAGGGACTTTGGGTCACCTCTCTGCTGTGCAGGGGACTCGGGACACCAAGAAGTTGTGCACGGAATTTAATGTATGTCCAAAGGTGTGCAGGTGCATCTGTAAATTGAGCAGGATTTGGGGGTCTCCTGTGAGGCACACAGGGGGATTTTAGGGTGGCTAAGGACACTCGTAAGATGTGCACGGGGTTTGGGTGTCCCCTGAAGTGTGCAACTACCCTGATGTCCTGTGTTACATTATTTTTGTAAGCTTTGGCATCAAGTTGTTCACTTTTTAAATATGGGAAAAAGGGCTGCACAGCACACAGCAGGGACTCGGTGTCAGCGTGGCAGGGCTGCTGTTGCCTGCAATAGTGCGAATAACTAACGTGAGTTGAATTTTGGACTTGGCGTTGATGATGTATGTAGAGCCACAAAATGTCTCACTTCTCCAATATCATATATCTCACTTCTTTTAAAGAAAATCTAGATTGCAAATAGACACAGGGTGGGACATTCTCTCCTCGCTGGAAGGGCACCTCTTGAGATTGATTACAAGAAAATCCTGCCCCAGCCACGAGGTCACAGCAGGCTCTGAGGTCACAGAGGTGCCAAAGCCCCGTGGTTGCACAGCAGCACAAGGAGCGAGCAGTCAGTGCTTGAGCACAACTGTTGCGGCAGCAGCAGCGGCGGTGGCAGCAGTGGTGCTGACATTGGGACAGCGGTGTCAGGACAGCGGTGGCAGCAAGCGCTGCGGGACTGGCAGAGGGCAAGGCACCATGGCCCTTGCTCTGCGCCTCTTCCTCCTGCTCCTCCTGGCCGTGGCCCTGCCTGCCAGGGCTGCCCAGGCTGCTCCGCTGCAAGCGTGGCGAGCAGGTGAGCCGGCAGCCTGGCTCCCCTTTCCCGGGACAGCGCTCCCTGCTCCCCGGGAAGCGCTGGGGATGGTTTTCCCCAGGCCTTTAGGGAGGGTTTCCTCTGGGGGAGGGAGAGAGCCCCCATGGGCCCTGGGGCTGGCCCTGTTTCCTCTCCAGGGATGTGTCACAGGGCCTGCAAAGAGGATGGAGAGTGACCAGGAGCCAGCCCAGAGCTGCCCAGGTCCCTGTGCAGCTTTGGCCTTGTGCATTCACATCTGGCTCCCACAGCCTTAGTCTCTGAAAAGCAGAGGGGGGATCCCAGGACACCATGGAAATGGGTTTGGGTGTTTGCTTCTCTCTAGATGAGCTTGCTAGGAAGGTTTCTCCAGCAGCTTGGCGCCATGAGGATTTCCAACCTATTAAGCCTCCTGCAGGTACGTTGTCAATGCTCCCCTCAGAGGATAGTCCTTGACAACCTGGCAGGAACCAGGTGAAAGAAGCTGCTGTGGCTGTTGTGTTACAGGAGTTTCTGCAGGGAGGACTTTCCAGGCTCCTTTCTGGGTTGCTGCTCACAAGCCCAGCGCCCATCACAGGGTTCAGCAGTGTGTCCCTGATGACCCCACAGGTTGAGCCCTGCATCTGTGGGATCCACTCATTTGACATGCAATCACTTCTCTTAAGGTCCTCCAAGAGGGAGGAACAAGCCTGGAGAAGACAGAAAGTCTCTAGAGGTGTCCAAACCCATGGACAGGATACTGAGTGACCTGGAGAGACGCTGTGGTGGGTGCATTTCCCTTTGCCTTGTGCTGGGGCCCAGCAGCCGGGGCTTTGGCTGCACATCTGGACACGCCGTGCCCAGCACAGTGGGAAGGGATCCATGGCAGCCTCGCTGCCCCGCTGCTGCTTCCACGCCCTGCAGGGCTGTTTGCCAGCCTGGCCTGGCTGCAGCTTCTCCCCAGCCTCTGCAGGAAGGCATTTGGCATCAGTTCACAGGCAGCCCAAACTGCGCCATGGGCCTGTGATCCCGTGCAATTTCCCAGTCTCTGGGTAGATGCAGAGAGGCAGCTGTTTGCAGGAGGGAGGGCCCTGGAGCAGCTCCAAAACCCTGAGCATTTTCCCTGTCCTTTTCCATGCCTTTGACAAGTATTGTCTGGAGCAGAAGGGCACAGCACAGAGGAACTATGGCATGCAGGCTCAGGGGTTTGGGTACTGAGCACTCCTGTGCCAAGGGGCAGCAAGGTGCCTGCAGGCCCCAGCTCAGGGGGTAATGGGGAGTGAGAACATCCTGGCCGCATCCACCGTGCTGCCAGCTCAGCAGTGCAGCACAGCACGGGCTCACACTCTCCATTGCTCCCACAGATGCAGCTGGCACCTCAACATGTGCCTACAACACCTGGAGAAGAGTTTTCTGCTGGGAAAAACCTTGTTTGGTGAAGTTGATGGCCATTGTGCCTGGTGCAGCACTTTTCCTGTTGATTTGCTGTGCAGCAATCTGGTATTGCTGGAAGAGAAAATCGTGAGTGTTTTTTGATTTCTCTACCTCAAACAGCTTCCTTTAAGGGCTGCTCATAAGTAGGGAACATTCCCAGTGTCGCTTCAGTGGAGTTGTGGCAAGTCCATGGTTGTCCAAAGAACCCTGCTGAGGGTTCTGCTGCTGCCCAGAGCTTTCATTGGCCTCCTCATTGCTGGGCCTTGTCCTGGGGGCCCGCTGGGGCTGCAGCCAGTGCTGGCTCCCACTGAGACTGCCTGGCCAAGAGCAGCCCCAGGGGCACAGGGCAGAGGCAAAGCACGGCGGGGAGGAGAAAGAGCAGGGATGAGATTGCCCTTGAAAGGCAGAGGCGCTCTGGGGCCCGCTCCTGCCCAGGGAGCCTGCCCAGAGCCGTGCCCTGCTCGCCGGGGCCTTGAGGGGCAGCTGTGCAGCTGGGCCAAGCTGTGCCAGCAGCTCCAGCCGTGCTGGGGAGCCTTGCCAGCTCTGGGCCCTGCTCTGCAGGAGGCTCCCTCTGTGCCACTGGCACCTGGGTCCTCAGCTGCCTCCTCTCTCCACAGGTGCTCCTGTTCATTGTCAGAAGAAGAGCCTAACAACTCAGGCAAAGTTCTTCCGACCTCTTATCCCAATTTTCCATATCTGCCCCTATCTGCCCTGCCATGGCTCCAGCACCATCATGAACCCTTCCCAAAACCCACCCCTCCCAAACAAGACCCTCTGCCTTTGAGCCCTCTGGTCCTGTTCCCCGGCCAGCACTGAAGCTGGCCAGCCCCTGTCTGCCAGGACAGGGCTTGGCCCACATTTGATATTTTAATAAAGAAATGGAGTTGTCACAGCTCTGTCCAGGTGGTAGCAGCAGCAAAGCCCACCCAGCGGAAGCACAGGCTGATATCCATGGCCAGGAGCAGCCGTGGATGCCCACGGTGTGGGCAGGCAGGAGCCAGGCAGGGGCTGCTGTGACCAGCGGTGGGGTCCTGAGGGCTGGGGGAGTCCATGCTGAGCATCCCTGGGCTGAGGGCACATTGCCCTCTGGGGGATGATCTGGGCCTGAACCTCATGAGGCACAATGTGATATTTTGGGATCTGTGCTCAGAGGTGAAGGGGTCCCTCATGAGGCACACAGTGATATTTTGGGGTTCCTGCTGAGGGGTGAAGTGATCCCTCATGAGGCACACATGGATATTTTCGGGTCCATACCGAGGGGTGCAGGGATCCCTCATGAATCACAAAGGAGTCTTGATGGCCTCTCCTAAGGTGTGCAGGCATCCCTCATGAGGTGTGCAGTGGGGTTACATTTGAGGGGGTGTTTACTCTTCTCAGCACAGCAAAAGGTCACTTGGCCGAGGTTTTGCAAAGCTGGGAGAAAGCCTCTTGCAAAGCCTTGGGCCTGGCTGCGGGCACAGCGGGCGGGTGGAGCCCATGCCCTGGGGCCAGGCCGGGCCGGGCCAGGCTCGGCCCCGGCAGGGAAGGGCCGTGGCCCTGGGCTCTGATGAGGCTGCTGAGCTCCGCCCTGGCCCTGTGCTGCAGCCCAACGCATTTACAGCCGGAGCCATGCAAGGAGTCCTGCCAAGAGCAAATCGTTCTAATGTTCTCTCTAGGACAAAAAAGGAGCAAACCAACCCGGCTGATAGGTGAGGAAAGAGAATTCAAGTTCATTTAAAGCTCTGCTCAGTTCAGGGTTGGCTTTCGTTTGACTGAGCTGATGCTAAGAACTATTTTCTCACATATGGTGGCGTTTCTCTGCAAACAGGCTTTGATGAGAAATTTCTGACCACATTTGCTTTTGCTCTTTAAGATAAGTCACGAACATGAGTAGCTTTGTTGAGGAATGGAGAATTGTTTGTAGCTCAGGAGGAACCTTACATTTTAGCACAGGAGGAAGGTAAGGCACAGGTTTAAAGGCTTTCTCCTCCTGGAGTGACACACTTTCAGAGGAGTCTGTGAGGAGAAGTCCCCTCAGCCACTGCCAGGGCTGTCTGCCTCCTCTGCAGGCTCAGTATTCTGGGAGTTCCACGAGCCTCAGCTGCCAGTGAATATTCTTCTGAATATTTCTTGTTGTGCAGTACAGAGGAAGAATATTTGGTGCTAGATTCCCCTCTGGGCTTTGAGGTAAATCTCAGTAAAGCTGGTGATTTTTATGTCCAGATGAACTTTTTATGGATAGTAAGGAAAAAGGGAAGAAGTATGGTGGAAAATTAATTGCTCAAAATGTGAGTGGCCAAATCACACTAAAAATGAAATCAAAACTGAAGAATTTTTTTTATTTTTTTTCCCTTGACAGGTAAGGCAAAACATGCAGTGCTAATAAAGTCTTTAAGAGATGCAACGAGCTCCCAACTGTATGAAAATCAAAGAGGTAAAGGATGAGAAAGGGCATGGGAAGAGTCTTCAGCCCTTCCTGTTGAAGGTCCAAGAGTATGAAAACGGACTCTGGCTGTTGCCCATAGGTAACACGGGCTAATTGTAGAGGAGGGCAGGTGCCCAAGCTGTTGGTGGCCCAAGCCCTGCGTGGCTAGCCCAGTTGCAGTCCTAGTTGGACCAGGGCGGCGGGCTCGGGAGGGGTGGAGGTGGGGGGATCTCGGGAGGCTTCCGCTTCAAGGCCTGGCTGGGGGGCCGTGGGGGAGGCATGGAGGGCTGGTGCTCTGCTTTCTTGGGCAACTCCTGCTGCCGAGGCCTCGGGTGAGAGCTGTCAAAGTCGACGGTATCTGAGCTCTCTGGGGGAGAGGGAGAGGCATGCCTTCTCAGCCGGGATGCTGGAGCGGTGGCAGCGCGACTGTGGAGAGAGGAGGTGGCTGAGGGCCCAGCTGCCAGTGGCACACAGGGAGCCTCCTGCACAGCAGGGCCCAGAGCTGGCAAGGCTCCCCAGCACGGCTGGAGCTGCTGGCACAGCTTGGCCCAGCTGCACAGCTGCCCCTCAAGGCCCCGGCGAGCAGGACACAGCTCTGGGCAGGCTCCGTGGCCAGGAGTGGGCCCCAGAGCGCCTCTGCCTTTCAAGGGCAATCTCATCCCTGCTCTTTCTCCTCCCCGCCGTGCTTTGCCTCTGCCCTGTGCCCCTGGGGCTGCTCTTGGCCAGGCAGCCTCAGTGGGAGCCAGCACTGGCTGCAGCCCCAGCGGGTCCCCCAGGACAACGCCCAGCAATGAGGAGGCCAATGAAAGCTCTGGGCAGCAGCAGAACCCTCAGCAGGGTTCTTTGGACAACCATGGACTGGCCACACCTACACTGCAGCCTCTCTGTTCCCTGAATGTTCCCTGACTATGTGCAGCCTTTAAAGAAGCTGGAGGGTAGAGATGGGCCAACACTTACCGTTTCTTTCCCTTCCACAACCGGAACCCAGCATAGCACAGTACCACGGAAATTGGCACTGTGAACAGTGTCACTACTGTGCCTATCATGCAGGACCTGCGCACGTCCTGGGGGCAGATAATTCTTGGTGTTTTTCCGTGATTCTGGGCGTCAGTGTCTGACTTGCCAAGCACTTCTGTGGGAGCAATGGGGAGCGTCAGCCCATGCTGTGCTGCACTGCTGAGCTGGCAGCATGGTGGATGCGGGCAGGACGTTCTCCGTTTCCCCCAGAGCTGGGGCCTGCAGGCACCTTTGCCGCCCCTTGGCACAGGCTGTGCCACCCAACAAAGCCCAGCAGGCCGGGAGGAGAGCCTGGGGGCGGCGCAGCTGCTTGGGCAGTGGCTGCTTGGAGGGACACGGGCCAAAGCCATCCCTGAGCAGCCACTGCCAGCCCTGGCCCTCCCTGCCCCGTGACAGCTCCCCCAGCCCCAGGGCACAGAGTCAGGCCCTGTCAGGACCCAGTGCAGCCCCTGCCCAGTCGGGAGCCAAGGCTGGCTCTGGCCCTGGGCTCGCGGCAGGGCTCCCACTCAGGGCTGCTCCTGTGCCTTGGGCCTCTGGGCACTCAGGGCCAGCTCCAGAGCAGCTGCAGCGGGAGGGACGTTGGTGCACAAGTCCCCTTTCCCCGGGGCTGTGAACAAGCTCCAGAGGCCTCCAAGCCTCCAGAGCCTCCTCCAGCTTTGGCTGCTGCCGGGCTGGGCAAGGGCAGGCCCTGGGGGAAAGAGCTGCTGCCACACAGCCCCACCAAGGGCTGAGCCTGGTGGAGCAATTATCTCCTGTACCTGTGCCCATGTCTGGCATCTCCTCCTTTCCTGCATCAGTGGCTGGCACAAAGCCATTGCTTCCTACAGGATATGGCCCCACCTGCATGGACTTTTGCTCCATTGCTTGAGAAAGGAAAAAGGACAGCTGGGTCAGATGGAACCATTGCAGGAGGTGGCAACTTTAGGAGACAATACTTGTCAAGTCGTGGATAAGGATCAGGAAAATGGCCAGGTTATTGGGGCTGGGCCAGAGACCTCCCTGACTGAAAAAGCCCCTACACCTGATCTGACTGGAGATTAGGAAATTGCAGGGGATCTCAGGGCATCTATGGCCCGTGGTGCAGTTTGGGCTGCCTGTGAACTGATGCCAAATGCTTTCGTGCAGAGGCTGGGGAGAAGCTGCAGCCAGGCCAGGCTGGCAAACAGCCCTGCAGGGCGTGGAAGCAGCAGTGGGGCAGCGAGGCTGCCATGGATCCCTTCCCGCTGTGCCAGGCACGGCGTGTCCAGATGTGCAGCCAGAGCCCCCGGCTGCTGAGCCCCAGGACAAGGCAGAGGGAAATGCACCCACCACGGCGTCTCTCCAGGTCAGTCAGCATCTGCTCCAGACGTTTGGCTGCCTCCAAGGATTTCGTGTCTCCTATGTCTCGGTTCTTCCATTTAGGAGGACCTTAATGGGAAGTTCCATTTCTCCTTCAGGCCCAAGTGGCAGTGAGGGCACCTGGGTGATTGGTGCCCTCCAAGGCACTCCCTCAGCTCTGCCTTCCACTCAGGAGCAGGGCCAGGGGCACCTCGTGCCTGCAGTGGCCCCACACTGGGATGGAAGGAGCCCCTTGTGGGGCAGTCGGGGCAGAAAGGACTCCCTGGAGCTGCCAGCAGCTCCCAACCCAGCCCCAGGCAGGGCCAGGGCTTGGCAGTGGCAGCAGGAGCAGCTCAGGCTCCCTGGGGGCAGCAAAGGAGCTGAGAAAGGCTCAGCCCCGGGGCACAGCCCTGAGCCCGGCCCCTTCCCTCTCTGCTCTTCTCTGTGGCTGCATAGAGCACACGGAAGGACACAGCTGCATTGCACACGGGAGGAGGATGGACAGCTAAATGATCCTTCCTCCCACTGACAGCGATCCTGTGGGATCACAGAAGGGAGCAGGGCAAGATTTCCAGATTGTTTAAACCCAGAGATTATGTTAAGGGACAGGGCTCATGACTGAGCCGTTGCCACATGGACACTGATTATTTTTCAGGAAAGGAACACAGAGAACTTGCCTACACCATGCCCTAGAGTCTTCATACTGTCGTTCACCAGCTTTTCCACATAAGCCATCTTATCGTTCCAGTCTAGAAGAGTGCAAAGACCAGGGCATTTCCATGGTGTGCTGGGATCCCCCACTGCTTACAGTAAATGGGCACTGCAAGGGGGTCATGTAAGGCTGTGGGAGCCAGATGTGAATGCACAAGGCCAAAGCTGCACAGGGGCCTGGGGAGCTCTGGGCTGGCTCCTGGTCACTCTCCACCCTCTTTGCAGGCCCTGTGACACATCCCGGGAGAGGCAACAGGGGCAGCACAGGGCCCATGGGGGCTCTCTCCCTCCCCCAGTGGAAACCCTCCCTAAAGGCCTGGGGAAAACCATCCCCAGCGCTTCCCGGGGAGCAGGGAGCGCTGTCCTGGGAAAGGGGAGCCAGGCTGCCGGCTCACCTGCTCGCCACGCTTGCAGCGGAGCAGCCTGGGCAGCCCTGGCAGGCAGGGCCACGGCCAGGAGGAGCAGGAGGAAGAGGCGCAGAGCAAGGGCCATGGTGCCTTGCCCTCTGCCAGTCCCGCAGCTCTTGCTGCCACCGCTGTCCTGACACCGCTGTCCCAATGTCAGCACCACTGCTGCCACCGCCGCTGCTGCTGCCGCAACAGTTGTGCTCAAGCACTGACTGCTCGCTCCTTGTGCTGCTGTGCAACCACGGGGCTCTGGCACCTCTGTGACCTCAGAGCCTGCTGTGACCTCATGGCCAGGGTGGAGTTGTGTGGGCACTGGGATCTGCCTTCTTTGGCAGGGAGCTGCTCTGTCCAAGGGCTGTGACACAGTCCCAGCCCAGCTGATCTCACTGGCTGGGCCATGAAGGGATGGAGAGCAGCCCTGCCAAGAAGGACTTGGGGGTGCTGCAAGATGAGAGGCTGCACATGAGCCAGCCATGTGCATCCAAAGGCGAGTGCCCAGCAGCTTGAAGGAGGTGATTCCACCCCTCTGCTCTGGTGAGACCTCACCTAGAGTACTGTGGAAGAGGTTTTACAAGGACCTCTGTGAGTCATTGAGAAGTTTGATAAGAGGATCCATGTAAACCCTGAAAGAATCCCTACCAAGGTTGTTGACATAGAAACCAAGAAAGAAAGTAGGATAAATAAGATAAATCTGCAACTGCCTATTTTAAGAAGCACTTTGCTTGTCTCTCGTGACCAGTGAGTAAAGTGTAAACTTATGAGCTTTGTAAGAATGTAGAACAAGCATGCATGCTAGAATAAAAACAGGCTTTGAAGCCTTCTGTAAACAGAGTATGTTGCTTTGTACTCTCTTTGTCTGTACCACGACACAGTACTGCATCCAGCTCTGGGCTCCCCACACAGGAAGGCCATGGTCCTGTTGGATCTATTCCAGAGGAGGAACAAAATGCTCTGAGGGCTGGAGCCCTTCTGCTTTGGAGACAGGCTGGGAGAGCTGGTGGCGTTCAGCCTGGAAGGGAGCAGACTCCAGGGAGACCTGATTGCTGCCTTTCAGTACCTGAAGGAGGCTTGTAAAAGAGATGGGACAGAACTTTTAGTAGAGCCTTTTGTGAGCAGACTGAGAGAGAATGCTATTAATCTAAAAGATGGTCAACTCAGACTGGACAAAAGAAACCCATTGTTTCACAGTAGGTTTTGAAAGCCTGGCACAGGTTGCCCAGAGAGGTGGACATCCATCCCGGCAAACATTCACGCTCATGCTCTGAGCAACCTGACCTACTTAAAGGTGTCCCTGCTCAGTGCACGGCATTGGACTAGATGGCCTTTAAATGTCCCTTCCAAGCCAAGCCATTTTGTGTTCCTGGGCACTATCAAAGCAGTGCTGGATTAGTGCTGGGGTGATTATGTGGCACCTGTATTTTGGTAGTTGGGTCCTTTAGCAATTGGCCCTGAGAGCATTCATGGTCTGGGCAGTGAAGTCTGCAAACAACAGACAGTGTGCTCAAGGAGAAACCGGGGAGGAACACTGCTCCAGCTCAGATAAATGCCAGCATTTTGCTGCCCTTTCCTAGTTAAGAAATAAAGGAATGTCCTGAAGATCCCTTCATGTGGGTGCATTTTTGGCTGTATCAGTACTTGTGTTCTGTAAAACAGGGAAGTTGTTAATGCTTCTTGCCCCATTTATCACTGAATGAAACTCAAATACTGCATTGCTCCTTGTCTACTTGCTTCCAAGTCAAGGCAAATTTTGGTCATGATTGAGTGGGACATATTCACCTGTTCACAAGCAAATTCTTCTTGCCATTCACACAGAGGCAAGATTGTTTGGTGGATTTGCTCTAATCGGACAGGAATTAAGGCCTACCTCTCACTAGAACTAAAGCTGATGCATTAGGTTGCAAAGTCTTGAGTAATTTGTCCTGGTGACTGGCATGGTAGAGAGTTGTTCTGGAATTAAATGACACTTGAAGACACGTGTAGTCTACCATATTTCTGGCATACTAGAAGTGAAAAAACAGCCTTTGAAACATGATTTTATCCTTTTTTCCTCCTCCTCCCAGGAATTTCAATGTCTGAGGTCTAAGCTCTTCAGCTGCCTCACAAACATTGTTTTAATTCAGACAGGCATCCATGCCTTGAGCCACAAATCATGACTGTGGCTGTGAAGCTTGAAGCAATGTAGGTTTATAGCACTAAAATAATAACCCATTCCCAGGTTAAGCCAAGCATTTCCCAAGTAACTCTACCTATCCTCAGGGATGTTTCAAAAAGGATCATTGTAAAAGCTGGGAATCAGGAGAAAGAGTGTCATCAAAATTAAAAAGACAGCTTTCTGAGATCTTTATATTCCTATAAAAACAGATTCAAAATTGTTCATATATGGAACATTGACTAAGAAGTGAATGACAGATTGTCAAAGTAATTGGGGCACAAAATACCATAAATAAAAATATGTTTACATGTAGATAAGTAAACCACCTTGCTAAGAAAAAAACCAGACCTGCCAATACTAAAACCAATAAGGCTGTTTCATCTGTCTCAATACAAAAAAAAAAACACCACTGAAAAGAATCAGAGCTCATTAAGACGATTAGTATATACAGGAAATTCCAGGGATTGGGAAAAAATGAAGGAAACTGTAGAGTGCAATTCCCAGAGTTAACCTGGAATTTATTGGTAGATTTGTGGCAAAATTTCTGAGAGCAGACTGGAAAAGCATAGGGGCTGGTCAGCCCATGGGTGGGCATTTAGAGCAGCCTGAGGGATGTTTCTGGGACCAACTGCAGGGAAGAAGAGCAGCAGACAATCACTGGGACAATCTCTTTGCTGGCTGTGGAGTTTTTGTCAGTCAGTTCCCTGGGGCTGGGGGAGCTGTCACGGGGCAGGGAGGGCCAGGGCTGGCAGTGGCTGCTCAGGGATGGCTTTGGCCCGTGTCCCTCCAAGCAGCCACTGCCCAAGCAGCTGCGCCACCCCCGGGCTCTCCTCCCGGCCTCCTGGGCTTTGTTGGGTGGCACAGCCTGTGCCAAGGGGCGGCAAGGTGCCTGCAGGCCCCAGCTCTGGGGGAAACGGAGAACGTCCTGCCCGCATCCACCGTGCTGCCAGCTCAGCAGTGCAGCACAGCACGGGCTCACGCTCCCCATTCCTCCCACAGACATTGTCACTGAAGCAGGAATATATACTGTTGTAATCTTTGCTGCAGTCCCAGCTCTCTGGCTCTTCTCCTTTCTCTGCAGCATCTTCTCAGGGGCTCCTCCTGGGCTCTCGACCCACCCCTATTTATCTCAGTTACCCTCACGAGCCACAGCTGTTGCCCAACTAAGGACCCTGCAGCTGCAGCTCGTTTGGAGTAACCCAGACACACTGATCTCACAGTACAACATGTATTCAGGCCCCCACATTTCCCCCTTTTCTTTTAACAATTATAATATACACACAGTCCCAGCTCTCAGGCTGCCTCTTCTATAGTCCCAGCTCTCTGGCTGCCATACACGTAAAGTCCCAGCTCTCAGGCTGATATTCCAAAGTCCCAGCTCACTGGCTGCTATTCCATAGTCCCAGCTCTCGGCTGTCACAGCTCTCGGCTGTCCGGGGGATTCCATACCTTTTCTCTCTCGATGTTCGGCTGCATATTCGTCTTCACACGGGGTCACCAATTGTTGTAATCTTTGCTGCAGTCCCAGCTCTCTGGCTCTTCTCCTTTCTCTGCAGCATCTTCTCAGGGGCTCCTCCTGGGCTCTCGACCCACCCCTATTTATCTCAGTTACCCTCACGAGCCACAGCTGTTGCCCAACTAAGGACCCTGCAGCTGCAGCTCGTTTGGAGTAACCCAGACACACTGATCTCACAGTACAACATGTATTCAGGCCCCCACAATATACCCCAGATCCAGTGCACCTTCCAAGAATTGTCTGCCCCCAGGATGCACAGAGGACGTGCATGATAGGCACAGTGGTGATAGTGTGCTCTGTGCCACTTGTGCTGATAGGCTGCTATCTTGGCATTCGCAAGCTGGCAATCAAGACGAGACGATCGGTTGCTGATTTTTCTCCACAGTTTTCTTATAACTGTGCTCCATAGCATTGGTAGCCTGACTCGTAGTCGTGCTGCTGTGGAGTTGTGGCCAGGCCATGGTTGTCCAAACAACTCTTCTGAGGTTTCTGCTGCTGCCCAGAGCTTTCATTGGCCTCCTCATTGCTGGGCCTTGTCCTGGGGGGCCCGCTGGGGCTGCAGCCAGTGCTGGCTCCCACTGAGGCTGCCTGGCCAAGAGCAGCCCCAGGGGCACAGGGCAGAGGCACAGCAAGTTCTTAGCAGTGTTTGGGCAGCAGAGTTCAGGACAGGGCAATACTTATTTAGTAGCTCATGTAAACTTTCATGGCAACAGTGGTGTTGCGGGACAAGCAAATGTGCTCCAGTTCTGTGTTAAAACATGGTTTTCTTTATGAAATTCATTCACTATTTTAAAACTTAGTTTAAAATATAACTTCTTTTCCAGTGCTTACTACCGTTATTTGGTATAATGAACGATGGCATTAGTATCCCATGGCTGAATTAGAAGACTGTAAGTACTATAAAATGGAATCAGTTTTACACTCTTATGTCTTTCACAGACTTATGAAACTTTTGTTGGTTTGATGTGACCAACAGAAGAGTTTTCCTCTGCTTTTAATTCAAACAAGCAGCAGAGCTGGAACCTGTTGAGAAGAGTCTGTTCACTTCATAGTTAAGCAAACTGCCAGGGTTCTTTATTGACCGATATAAAATCTATATTTTATGTACATACTCCTGACAAGTCAGTGATAGAAATGAGGGATTTGGACTCTTTGAGAAGTACTGACCTACTGCGCATTGGCTTGCCAAAGCGAAGTCTGTAATAATCAATCTTTTTCAGAAGACAATGTTCAGTTTCTTCCTGGAACTCCCTCTTGCATTTGTACTCAAAAACACTTCTTGAAAGAAATTAACAAGGGCTCTTTATGGTCCCTTATTTGACTTTTCTCTCTTTCTCCAGTGATGCCAATGAAAACCTGGATGATTCGATGAAAAAAGCTGCAAAGTAGATCCTGGAGAAGAGGGCATACATCTGCTCCCACCCTCTGGACAGGACCTTCTGATCCCTCCCTGACAGCAGGCACTCATGAATGTCAGTCAGGAAGGGATTTGCTGCAGTTGCAGTATTTCACACAATAAAAGCACCTTTTATTTAATGTCTTTACTAAATGTAACTGTATAAAATAAAATTTCTTTCTAACCACTACTTCATAGAATAAGGATAAATAAAGAGATTTTATTTTAGGCTGAAGTTATTTTTTTAGATTTATAGATGGATGGATAAATAGATAGAGAGATAGATAATAGATAGATGTATATATATGTCTGTTCCTCTTGGAGGTTTGGATGGGGAGATGTTTCTTCCCAGGGAAGGGATTGTGTGGTTTCTCAGTATCTTTTCACTTCAATCAGGTGCTCATTCCCTGAGCAAGTCTGAAAGACTTGGGCAATCACAACAGTTCTGCTTTGGAGGCACCTCCAGCTCTCTTGTCCAGCAGCACCACCAGGACACTGAGTCCCCAGTGTCCAGGGAGCTTCTGCTGTCACCCTGAGGGACACCACTGGTCACTGACGTCCATCGGGCCTCTGAGCCATTGACCACAACCCCCTGGATGTGACCAGCCAGGCAATTGCTCATTCTCCAAACTGTGCCTCCATCAGATCCATAGTTCACCAAAGGAGGGACAAGGATGCTGGGCAGGGCTGATGTGTCCAGGGCATGGCAGAAGTCCAGAGTGGTGGCATCTCTAGGTCTTCCCTTGTGCACTGGGGTGTAACTTCGCGGATGGGTCACAGGCAATATGTTCTCCGGCCAGCTCACTCCCTGAGTCCCACGGACAGTCACAAGAGAGGCTGCCCCTGGATCCCTAAGGGACCTTCCCGGCTGGCGGTGCGTACAGGGGCTTGCTGCTCCCTGCAGCCGACACCTGTGGCATGGGTGACTCAGCAGCAACCCAGTACGAGGGACTGAGGCGAAGGAATAGAGAGTCTGAGTTCTAAGGAAGGTTTATGTCCCCAGAGGAGTCAGGGACAACTGACAATAACTGGGGCAAAACACTGATTTTTCAGGAAGGGAGGGAAGAATGGGAGGGACACAACTTTTTACCAAGGGGAAGGCATTGGGGAAGGAGTGCAGTGCAAGGGCTATCCAATAGAAACCAACAACGGGAAGGAGCAAACCTTGAAATCCAATTTGCTTCGAAGAAGGGATGAATGACAGGGTACACGCCAGAACAAAAGGCTGTGCTGTCTTTGATGGACAGGGGCATTGACATATACTTGGTGGTTCAGGACTGAACCACCAGAGAAACCAAGTGGGATACGTGGAATGAAATATTACAAACGTATAACAAGGAATATTTAAAACTTACTACAGAAGAACAAACTGTAAAATAACAGACTACCACACTGGGGTGTTGCGGTGTGTCTCTATTGTGTTTTCAATTGCAAGTCAGTTTCAATGGTCAATTCTATAATCCACCCCCCCCATCTCTTGTATTGTTATAGCATATTTTATCCTTAATGGATTGTTCCTTTGCACCTCTCTTGTTGGTTTTGTCCTGGTTTTCCATCTTCCCAAAGACCTGTCACTTTGTTCCTCAATGTTCCCTGTTCCTTCTCCTAGGAGGAGCAATGTCAGTCCCTCCTCATACCTGCTCCTTTCTCCAGAAACTTCCCTGTCATTTATGTATACCACGAGGTCCCATTGCTTTGTTTAACCTCTTCCCCTCCCCTGTAATTCCCAATTGGTTTAAGCACTGCATTCCCTGCCTTATGCTTCTCCCCAGGTTTCCCCCACTTGGTTAAAGTTTTGTACCCTCCCGTTGAACCTCACCTGTTTAAAAACCTCTTCTAGAGCCTGGACTTGTGTCTTTCTGTGCCTGACCTTCCTGGGCATAAACACCTTTGGGAGTCATACAGAAGACCTTTCCTTGTTCCTTGTCCCTGCCCTTGAAGCATTCCACCTGTGCCATACAGCAGTTGTGCCCTACAGCTGCACCCAAATTGTGAGGGCTTTTTGTGGGCAGCCCCCTCCTGGTGACAGTGCTGGGAGCAGCCCAGGCTGAAGAACTCTGGCACCGCGTCACTGAGGCAGCCACTCCATCATGGAAGGCCTCTGGCTTTGTCAGGCTGCACAGACCCACCCTGTGCTCCTCAGGGTTTCCCTTGGCATCCCATCCAAGCATTGAAGAGGTTGGGTGACTGTTCCCCCTGTTTTATTGACTGTGTCCTTTGAGGACCACAAGAGGAAGCAGTGCCTTAAATTGCACATGAAGAGGAAATGGTGAAGTAAAGGCTTCACCTTTCCTATGAAGCCAAAGGGCTGTGTTAGCCATGGCCCCACCAAGGTGCCAAATTTCCAGCTGGGAAGCTGCTGACTGGAGGGAATGTGGCACTTGTCTCCAGCCAGAGATCACTCATTCCTTAGCATGCTGGGCTGTGGCTGACGTGGATGTGATCTCCTGTGCCAGTGCCCAGAACACAGAGCAGTGAGCTCAGCTTGGCAAGGGGTGGGAAAGTCCAGCCGTTGGACACAACTGCCAGGCAGGAGGAGCTGCCTCCCAGAGAAGGAAAATTCCAGCCATGCGCAATCTGGTATTGCTGGAAGGGAAAATCGTGTTTTGTAATTCTCGACCTCAAACAGCTTCCTTTAAATGCTTCTTATAGGAAGGGAACGTTCCCAGGGAAGCTGCAGTGTAGGTGTGGCCTGTTCATGGTTGTCCAAAGAACCCTGCTGAGGATTCTGCTGCTGCCCAGAGCTTTCATTGGCCTCCTCATTGCTGGGCCTTGTCCTGGGGGGCCCGCTAGGGCTGCAGCCAGTGCTGGCTCCCACTGAGGCTGCCTGGCCAAGAGCAGCCCCAGGGGCACAGGCAGAGGAAAGCACGGTGGGGAGGAGAAAGAGCAGGGATGAGATTGCCCTTGAAAGGCAGAGGTGCTCTGGGGCCCACTCCTGGCCAGGGAGCCTGCCCAGAGCCGTGTCCTGCTGGCTGGGGCCCTGAGGGGCAGCTGTGCAGCTGTGCCAAGCTGTGCCAGCAGCTCCAGCCATGCTGGGGAGCCTTGCCAGCTCTGGGCCCGGCTGTGCAGGAGGGTCCCTGTGTGCCACTGGCACCTGGGGCCTCAGCCACCTCCTGTCTCCATAGTTCCACCTCTTGATAGCAGCTGAAGGAGAGTGGCAGGATCTCACGCCCAGATAACTTGAGCAGTTCCTCCAGCAGTGGTGAGGACCTGGGCAGACCCATCAGAAGCCCTCAGAGGAAAACCCCAGAACAGCTGCCATCTATGAGGAAACCGCCTGTGGAAGTCCCAATGCCACCTCCTCTCCCTGTGGGAATCCCTGAGCCTCCTCCACTCCCCACAGGGATCACCAATATGCCTCCACCCCCTCCCAGTCCATCCTGACAACTGCCACGACCCCAAAACCAGTTCAGCACCTTCCATACCCAGCTGGGTCCACCACGTCCCCCTCCTCCCAAAACCATCTAACCTGCCTGCCAAATGACACTGAAGGTGTTCTGTCCCCCACCCCCCGTCTCCATTCCAGAGCTTTGCCCAGCTCTTCAGCTACAATAAAGAGATGGAGCTGTAACCTCAGTGTCCAGGTGGAAGCTGCAGCAAAGCCCACCCAGCAGCAGCACAGGCTGAGCTCCATGCCAAGGAGCAGCCGTGGATGCCCACGGTGTGGGCAGGCAGGAGCCAGGCAGGGGCTGGTGTGACCAGCGGCGGGGCCTCGAGGACTGGGGGAGCCCATGCTGAGCGTCCCTGGGCCGAGGGCACATTTCCTTCCCTGGCATCATCTGGGCCTGGACCATCTCCAGGGACACAGCCTGACCAGAAATGTCAGCAGGCAGAACAAAGGTTTTGCTGAGCAGTGGCCCTTTGATGAAGCAAAATATTTACAACCAAGGCAGTCCATTACTACACTTGAGGGTCCACTTGGGGGTACAGCTGAGACCATGAGGTCACAGCAGGCTCAGGGGTCACAGAAGGCTGAGGTCACAGCAGGCTCAGGGGTCACAGCAGGCTGAGGTCACAGTTGGCTCTGAGGTCACAGAGGTTCCAGACCCGGTGGTTGCACATCAGCACAAGGAGCGAGCAGTCAGTGCTTGAGCACAACTGTTGTGGCAGCAGTGGCGGTGGCAGCAGTGGTGCTGACATTGGGACAGCGGTGTCAGGACAGCGGTGGCAGCAAGAGCTGCAGGACTGGCAGAGGGCAAGGCACCATGGCCCTTGCTCTGCGCCTCTTCCTCCTGCTCCTCCTGGCCGTGGCCCTGCCTGCCAGGGCTGCCCAGGCTGCTCCGCTGCAAGCGTGGCGAGCAGGTGAGCTGGCAGCCTGGCTTCCCTTTCCCGGGACAGCACTCCCTGCTCCCCGGGAAGCGCCGGGGATGGTTTTCCCCAGGCCTTTAGGGAGGGTTTCCTCTGGGGGAGGGAGAGAGCCCCGGGGGCCTTGGGATGCCACTGTTTCCTCTCCAGGGATGTGTCACAGGGCCTGCAAAGAGGGTGGAGAGTGACCAGGAGCCAGCCCAGAGCTGCCCAGGCCCCTGTGCAGCTTTGGCCTTGTGCATTCACATCTGGCCCCCACGGACTTTCCTGACCCCCTTGCAGTGCCCATTTCCCAGAGGCAGAAGGGGATGCCAGCACATCATGGAAATGGGTCTGGTCTTTGCTCCCTTCTAGATTTGGATCGCGACTTTGATTATTTGGAATTGTTGTTGAATGATATTCGGAATGTCTTGAAGAATGCTGGAGGCAAGTTCTGAATTTCCCTTTCAAGTGACATATTAATCACTATCCAAGTGGCAAGAGCTCGTTCATCTGCCATTTTCGTTAGAGGTTAAGTCAGGGCAGAAGGGTTCTGTAAACATTGCCCGGCTCCTTTCTGGAGCCCTGAGTGATCCCACAGGATCACTGTCAGTGGGAGGAAGGAGCATTTAGCTGTCCATCCTCCTCCCATGTGCAATGTCAATGTGTCCTTCCGTGCAGTCTGTGCAGTCACAGAGAAGAGCAGAGAGGGAAGGGGGCAGGCCCACGGTTGTGCCCCGGGGCTGAGCCTTCCACACCCTGAGGGTCTTCTACAGTGCCACAGGTGATGTTCTGTCCTGCCTTTCTTCGCAGCTGAACCTCTTGGTGAAGGTGATCTGGCTTCCCAACCCATGTCCACAACTGAGCCTCTGGGAGATGGTGAGGGTAGGTCAAGGCCTTTCCCCTGGGAGAGCTGCCAGCTCAGAGCCCAAAGCTCGGCCAGGGGGGCATCGCTGCAGGTGCCAGGACAGAGCCATGCACGTGTGTGCCCTCGCCCTGTGCGATCCCCACACCGCTCCTGCGGCTCAATGGTGTCCGTGGAGCTGAGTAGAGGCGGCAGAAGCTTCTGTCGTTGTTGTCTTACAGATGTGCCTGCAGGGAGGACTTTTCCTCGTCCTTCCCTCATTCCTACACAGAAGCCTGGCTCCCATCGCAGGGGTGAGTAGTGTGTCCCTGCTGACCCCACAGGCTGAGCCCTGCTTCTGTGGATCCATCAATGGGAAAAGGAAACATGTTTTTCTAAGGTCCTCTAAAACGAAAGAATAAAGCTGCAGGACAGAAGAAAGCCCATGAGTCATCTGAACACATGAGGCAAAGGACGAAGGAAATGCAGCAGGCAGCACAAGGTGGGTGCATTTCCCTCAGCCTTGTCCTCGGGCTCAGCAGCCGGGGGCTTTGGCTGCACATTTGGATATGCCATTCCTGGCACAGTGGGAAGGGATCCATGGCAGCCTCGCTGCCCCGCTGCTGCTTCCATGCCCTGCAGGGCTGTTTGCCAGCCTGGCCTGACTGCAGCTTCCCCCCAGCCACTGCAGGATTGAATGTGGCATCAGCTGACAGGCAGCCCAAACTGCACAACGCACCTCAGATCCCCTGCAATTTCCCATCTCCAGGCAAATCAGATGGGGCATCTGTTTGGAGTAGAGAGGGCCCTGGCCTAACCAAAAATTTTATAGGGATTTCCTGATTCTTAACCATGTCTGTGACAAGCATTTGCTCCTGAAGATGCCCCATCCTCAATGGGGAACAGCCCCACCTGACCTTGCTGTACCTCATCCTTTCTCCAGAAGCAGATGGACAGGCTGTGGGGAAGGAAGGCTGTGCATTTCTCGGAGGAAGCAGTGGCTCATTGGAAGCCTCTGCTCCAGGAAGGGAGGCAATGCCAGGCACAGCCACAAGAGGTAATTGCTGTGCCTCTGGGCCTGAGCTGCCCTCTCTGCTGCTTGGCACTGGGGGCACAGCCCGGACAAGACGGGCACAGCCCAGAGGAATTGTCCCGAGCAGGCTCAGGGCACTCGCGTACTGAGCTGTCCTGCTGGGCTCCCTCCATGGGAGACACGTCCCGAAACCTGGGAACGGCTGCACGGGGTGCCCATGGTGGGGAAAGGGCAGAGGGGGAGAGCAAGGCTCCAGTGTGTCCTGAGAGGGCTTGGCCATGTGCCCTTGGGATGGGGAAGTGGTCCCAAGGCAAAGAGAGATGGAGAGATAGAAGAAGGTGGGAAAGGCATGTGAAAGGGCAGGAGAGTCAGACGGACAGGGGGATAGCTGTGGCACTGACTAATTAAGTTTTCCCCAGGCATTTAGCAAGAGTTGCAGCTGTGGGAGTGAGAGTACCCAGGGTCCTGAGCTGCTTCAGCCGCCCCACCAGGGGTGTTGCACAGGGCATGCAAAGAGCGTGTAGAGTGACCAGGAGCCTGCCCAGAGTTCCCCAGGCCCCTGTGCAGCTTTGGTCTTGTCCATTGACATCTGGCTCCTACAGCCATACCCGACCCCCTTGCAGTGCCCATTTCCCAGGGGCAGACAGGGATCTCTGCATGCCCTGAAAAATGTTCTCATCTCTGCTCTGTTCTAGATGAGGTGTCTGGAAAGGCTTCTCCATTAGATGGGGGGCATAAAGGTTTGAAGCCTTTGGAACCTCCTGCAGGTATGTTCTCACTGTCCCACCAAGGAATAATTGTTGACAACCTGGCAGGAACCTGGTTACAGAAGCTTCTGTGGCTGTTGTGTTACAGATGTGTCTGCAGGGAGGACTTTTCCTGTTCCTTTGCTGGTTCCTTCACCGAAGCAGGGCTCCCATCACAGAGGTGAGTAGTGTGTCCCTGCTGACCCCACAGGCTGAGTTCTGCTTTTGTGGTATCCATTCATAGGAAATCAAACCATGTTTTTCAAAGGTCCTCCAACAGGAAAGTACAAATCTACAGGACAGAAAAAAGCTCATGAGCCATCTGAATACATGAGGCAAAGGACAAAGGAAATGCAGCAGGCAGGACAAGGTGTGTGCATTTCCCTCAGCCCTGTCCTGGGGCTCAGCAGCCGGGGGCTCTGGCTGCACATCTGGACACGCCGTGCCTGGCACAGCGGGAAGGGATCCATGGCAGCCTCGCTGCCCCGCTGCTGCTTCCACGCCCTGCAGGGCTGTTTGCCAGGCTGGCCTGGCTGCAGCTTCTTCCCAGCCTCTGCAGGAAGGCATTGGGCATCAGCTGCCACGCAGCCCAAACAGCAGCACGGACCTCAGGTCCCCTGCAATTTCCCTGTCGCCAGTCAAATCAGAAGGGACAGCTGTTTGGAGTAGAGAGGGCCTTGGCCTAACCAAAATTTTATAGGGATTTCTTGCTTCTTAACCATGTCTGTGACAAGCATTGCCTCCTGAAGATGCCCCATCCTCAATGGGGAACAGCCCCACCTGACCCAGCTGTACCTCATCCTTTCTCCAGAAGCAGATGGAGAGGCTGTGCGGAAGGCTCAGTTTCCTGGAGGAAGCAGTGACTCATTGGCAGCCTCTGCTGCGGAAAGGGAGGCGATTCCAGGCACAGCCACAGGAGGTAATTGCTGTGCCTCTGGGCCTGAGCCCTGCTGAGGCTTGAGCTGCCCTCTCTGCTGCTTGGCACTGGGGGCACAGCCCGGACAAGACGGGCACAGCCCAGAGGAATTGTCCCGAGCAGGCTCAGGGCACTCGGGTACTGAGCTGTCCTGCTGGGCTCCCTCCATGGGAGACACGTCCCGAAACCTGGGAACGGCTGCACGGGGTGCCCATGGTGGGGAAAGGGCAGAGGGAGAGAGCAAGGCTCCAGTGCGTCCTGAGAGGGCTTGGCCATGTGCCCTTGGGATGGGGAACGGGTCCCAAGGCAAAGAGGGATGGAGAGATAGAAGAAGGTGGGAAAGGCAGGAGAAAGGGCAGGAGAGTCAGACGGACGGGGGACAGCTGTGGCACTGCCTGATGCACTTTTCCCCAGGCATTTAGCAAGAGTTGCAGTTGTGGGTATGAGAGCCCACAGGGCCCTGAGCTGCTTCAGCTGCCCCACCAAGGGTGTCGCACAGGCATGGAAAGAGGGTGCAGAGTGACCAGGAGCCTGCCCAGAGCTCCCAGGCCCCTGTGCAGCTTTGGCCATGTCCATTGACATCTGCCTCCCACAGCCTTACCCGACCCCCTTGCAGTGCCCATTTCCCGGAGGCAGACGGGGATCCCAGCATGCCCTGAAAAAATGTTCTCATCTCTGCTCTGTTCTAGATGAGGTGTCTGGAAAGGCTTCTCCATTAGATGGGGGGCATAAAGGTTTGAAGCCTTTGGAACCTCCTGCAGGTATGTTCTCACTGTCCCACCAAGGAATAATTGTTGACAACCTGGCAGGAACCTGTTACAGAAGCTTCTGTGGCTGTTGTGTTACAGATGTGTCTGCAGGGAGGACTTTTCCTGTTCCTTTGCTGGTTCCTTCACCGAAGCCAGGCTTCCATCGCAGGGGTGAGTAGTGTGTCCCTGCTGACCCCACAGGCAGAGCCCTTCTTCTGTGGGATCCACTCACAGGAAATGGAACCACTTTCTTTTAAGGTCCTCTGAGAGGGAAGAACAAAGCCACAGGGCACAAGAAAGCACATGAGCCAAATACCATGGTGACGGAACTGCACAAAGGTAATGGTGAGAGCATTTCCCTCAGCCTTGTCCTGGTGCTCAGCAGCCGGGGGCTTTGGCTGCACATCTGGACACGCCGTGCCCTGAACAGCGGGCAGGGATCCATGGCAGCCTCGCTGCCCTGCTGGTGCTTCAACACCCTGCAGGGCTGTTTCCCAGCCTGGCCTGGCTGCAGCTTCTCCCCAGCCTCTGCAGGAAGGCATTTGGCATCAGCTGCCATGCAGCCCAAACTGCACCATGGATCCCCTGCATTTTCCCAGTCCCCAGGCACATCCTGAGGTGTGGCTGCTTGGCAGAGGGAGGGCCATAGGAAGCCCCAAAGGCCTGTGGGGATCAGGATTTTCCTGATTCTTATCCATGTTGTGGACAAGTATTGCCTTCTGAAGAGGCAACCACCTAGATGAGCAATGATCCCATCTGATCCCACCAAGCCTCTTCCTTTCTCAAGGGATGGACAGAGGGGCTCATTGGAAGGTGGCATTTCCTGCAGCAAGGAGGGTGATGCCAGGCACAGCCAAAGGAGGTAATTGCTGTGCCTCTGGGCCTGAGCCCTGCTGAGGCTTGAGCTGCCCTCTCTGCTGCTCGGCACTGCAGGCACAGCCCACACAAGATGGGCACAGCCCAGAGGAATTGTCCCGAGCAGTCTCAGGGCACTCGCGTACTGAGCTGTCCTGCTGGGCTCCCTCCGTGGGAGACACGTCCCGAAACCTGGGAGCGGCTGCACAGGGTGCCCTTGGTGGGGAAAGGGCAGAGGGGGAGAGCAAGGCTCCAGTGTGTCCTGAGAGGGCCTGGTCATGTGCCCCTTGGGCTGTGGGAGCTGTTCCATGGGCAAGTGGGCAAGCAGGAGGGAAGGACGGAGGTTGGGAGCGACAGCTGTGGCACTGCAGATTTCCCCAAGCATTTAGTGAGGCTTTCCTGTGTGGGAGGGAGAGAGCCCCAGGGCCCTGGGCTGCTCCAGCTGCCCCTCCAGGCATGTTGCACAGGACCTGCAAAGAGCATGGAGAGTGACCAGGAGGCACCGGCTCCCGCAGCCTTACCCCACCCCCTGGCAGTGCCCAATTCCCCAAGGGAGAAGGGGATCCCAGCACACCATGGAAATGGTTCTGTAGCATCTGTGCTCCCTTCTCGACTGGCATGTGACTTGGATTAGTTGGAAATGCTGGTAAATGGTACTTTGAAGACCTTGCCAGATGTTGAAGGCAAGTTCTCAATGTACCTTTCCTGACAGAATAATCGGTGGCAGTGTGGCAAGAGCTTACTCATGAGCCAGTTCCCTTAAACTTCACTGAAGGTTGATCAGTTCTGGAAACCTTACCCTGCTGCCTTCTGGAGCCCTGAGGGATCCCACAGGATCACTGTCAGTGGGAGGAAGGAGTATTTATCTGTCCATCCTCCTCCTGTGTGCAATTCCACTGTGTCCTTCTGTGTGCTCTGTACAGCCACAGAGAAGAGCAGAGAGGGAAGGGGCTGGGCCCAAGGCTGTGCCCCAGGGCTGAGCCTTTCTCAGCTCCTTTGCTGCCCCCAGGGAGCCCGAGCTGCTTCTGCTTCTGCTGCCACTGCCAAGGCCTGGCCCTGCCTGGGGCTGGGTTTGGAGCTGCAGCAGCTCCAGGGAGTCCTTTCTGCCCCAACTACCCCGCATGGGGCTCCTTCCATCCCAGTGTGGGGCCACTGCAGGCACGAAGTTCCCCTGGCCCTGCTCCTGAGTGGAAGGCAGAGCTGAGGGAGTGCCTTGGAGGGCACCAATCACCCAGGTGCCCTCACTGCCACTCGGGCCTGAAGGAGAATCTTCAGCAGTGCCATTGGAGCTGTTGTGTCCTGCCTTTCTTTGCAGATGAGCCTGTTGGTAAAGGTGATCTGGCTTCCCAGCCCACGTTCAGGATTGAGCCTCTGAGAGATGGTGAGGGTAGGTCAAGGCCTTTCCCCTGGGAGAGCTGCCAGCTCAGAGCCCAAAGCTCGGCCAGGGGGGCATCATGGCAGGTGCCAGAACAGAGCCATGTACGTATGTGGCCTCGCCCTGCACGATCCACTCACAACTTCTGCTCAGCACTGACTGGCAGCTGTTTGGAGGAGGGTGGGCCCTGGCCCAGTGGAAAAAGCCTAGATGATTTGTTGAGTTTACCCGATTTTGCATAAGCATGACATCCTGAAGATGCCATTAAAGAAATGGATAACTGTTCCATCTGTTAAGGTGTAATTTTTGTTTCTCCAGTGATGCGCCAAAAGGCAGGACAGAAGGAGGTGTTTCCCCAAAGAAGCAGAGGCCGATTGGCAGCCCCTGCTGCAGGAAGGAAGGCCAAGCCAAACACAGGCATGGGCATGGGCACAGGCTCAGAAGGTAATTGCTGTGCTGGGCTCAGCAGGGCTGGGTGGCTGCAGCTCTTCCACTGGGGCCTGCCCTTGCACGGCCTAACCGCAGCCAAAGCTGGAGGTGCCTCTTGAGGCCTTGAGGCCTCTGGAACTCATTCAGAGCCCCGGGGAAAAGGGGACTCGGGCACCAACGTCCCTCCCGCTGCAGCTGCTCTGGAGCTGGCCCTGAGTGCCCAGAGGCCCAAGGCACAGGAGCAGCCCCGAGTGGGAGCCCTGCCGTGAGCCCAGGGCCAGAGCCAGCCTTGGCTACCGGCTGGGCAGGGGCTGCACTGGGTCCTGACAGGGCCTGACTCTGTGCCCTGGGGCTGGGGGAGCTGTCACGGGGCAGGGAGGGCCAGGGCTGGCAGTGACTGCTCAGGGATGGCTTTGGCCCCTCTCCCTCCAAGCAGCCACTGCCCAAGCAGCTGCGCCGCCCCCGGGCTCTCCTCCTGGCCTGCTGGGCTTTGTTGGGTGGCACAGCCTGTGCCAAGGGGCGGCAAGGTGCCTGCAGGCCCCAGCTCTGGGGGAAACGGAGAACGTCCTGCCCGCATCCACCGTGCTGGCAGCTCAGCAGTGCAGCACAGCACGGGCTCACGCTCCCCATTGCTCCCACAGGTGCAGCTGGAACCACAGCACATGTTCCTGATTCCCAGAAGGGCCTTGGAAGGGGTTTCTGTCAGGGAACAGGCTTCTGGCTAGGGTTACTGGCAGGCCTGCTTGTCTTGGAGCTGATCTTCATCTATTGCTCTGTCCAAATTTGGACTTGCTGGAAGAGAAAAGGGTGAGTGTTTAGTTCACCTTTCCCTCAAACAGCTTCTTTTGAAAGTTTACTTCAGACAGGAAACATTCCCAGTGAGGCTGCAGTGTAGGTGTGGCCAGTCCATGATTGTCCAAAGACTTCTACTGAGAGTTCTGCTGCTGCCCAGAGCTTTCATTGGCCTCCTAATTGCTGGGCCTTGTCCTGGGGGGCCCTCTAAGGCTGCAGCCAGTGCTGGCTCCCACTGAGACTGCCTGGCCAAGAGCAGCTCCAGGGGCACAGGGCAGAGGCAAAGCACGGTGGGGAGGAGAAAGAGCAGGGACGAGATTGCCCTTGAAAGGCAGAGGCGCTCTGGGGGCCGCTCCTGGCCAGGGAGCCTGCCCAGAGCCGTGTCCTGCTGGCCGGGGCCGTGAGGGGCAGCTGTGCAGCTGGGCCAAGCTCTGCCAGCAGCTCCAGCCGTGCTGGGGAGCCTTGCCAGCTCTGGGCCCGGCTGTGCAGGAGGCTCCCTGTGTGCCACTGGCACCTGGGGCCTCAGCCACCTCTTCTTTCCACAGTTCCACCTCTGGACAAGAGTTTTAAGACAGTGGCTGCACCTCACACCCAAACAGCAGGAGCAGCTCCTCCAGTAGTAAGAAGGTCCTGGGCAGCCCTGTCAAGAGTTTTGAGCTGAAGGCTCCAGAACAGCCATCGACAATGAAATCTCCTATTCGCCTGGAGATTGCACTGCCACCTCCTCTCCCCATGTGTATCCCTAAGCTACTTTCATTTCTTTTTTGATCCTCCTCTGTCCCGTCCCGACTCCTTCTATAGACCCCAGCAGCAGCCCAGCACCCTCCAGCCCCTCCTGAGACCAACATGTCCCTTCCTCTGCCCTGAGCCCCCTGGGCCTGCCCTCCAAACAGCAATGAAGTTAACCCTGCTCTCTGCCAGTCTAGGTGGTGGCCCTTTCTTTTGTTGCACTAAAGGGAAGGTGCCGTCACCCCAGTGTTTGGGTGGCAGCAGCAGCACAGCCCGGCCGGCAGCAGCACTGGCTGAGCTCCGTGGCCAGGAGCAGCCATGGATGCCCACGCTGTGGGCAGGCAGGAGCCACGCAGGGGCTGCTGTGACCAGCGGCGGGGTCCCGAGGGCTGGGGGAGCCCAGGGGGCAGGCAGCAGCATGGGGCTCCTGAGAAAAAGCAACCCCATTTGCTTAATTTTTCACTTTTAAATATTAGAAATTTGTAGAAATATTTCAAAATCGTTTTTCTGTAGAGAGACACCCCCAAATATTTCTTCCCAATTCCTATAGTAGTTTAAGATTTTTCTAAGTAGTTTTAGAATCCAAAAAATGACCTCATTTTGTCTTCACTTTGCATTTTTAGAAATATTTAGAAATATCTCTTGTAGAGAGAAATCCCTGTATGTTTCATTACTTTTTCCACAACACATCTGTGTTTTTGAAACTAGTTTTAGAGGTCTGGAAAATATTTTCCCCTCATACAATAAAAATAAAATTTCATTTCAGTGGTAATCTTTATTCTAGGAAGAAGTAAGACCCCTTCAGCCAGCCAGCCTGCTGCAGAGGCTCTTTTCCCGCAGGAGCTTTGTACCTGGTCACAACCAACATACATAAAACCTTTTCCCAGATATTTCCTGGGATTTTTGACAAGCTCCCGTCTTAGTCTTCTCAGATAAACTTTGAGCACAGAGGGAATCTCTTCAAGTTACCATCTTAGTTTGCTTCTGGTGCAACTCCCTCAGTTCTAGAGCAGGGCCTTCTCTCAGTTTCCTGCTGCCCCCGGGCTCTCCTCCCGGCCTGCTGGGCTTGGTTGGGTGGCACAGCCTGTGACGTTGCTCCCACGTGTGACTGAGGGCACAGCTTAAGCAGAACCTATCCATCCTCTCTGCAAAAACATTTATCACTGAAAGACACCAGGTTTCTGAAATAATTTGGGGGAAGTCTTGGTCATGAAGCTTCCCCAACAAAGGTGGGGCTTTCCAGGTGATATCAGCACATCTTTCAGGGTGGGCAGGTGCCTTACTGTGCAGAGAACTGTCTCCCAACTCACTGGGCCTGAGGGGCATTTACTCTACCACAATGTCAGGGTTTTGGCTGCAGCAGGAGGAGGGGCTGTGCTGAGTGAGAAGCTGAATCAGAAGCTTCAGAGTGCTCAGAAAGTCCTCACAAATAAGTCCCTGTCAGTGGGGATGTGGATCATTCCTCTGGGGTTCAGGTGCAAACCGGGCATTTTGAGTAACATTTGCAGCCTGTACTGGCTCCCTCAGGCCTTACACAGCCCATGGCAGCAAAGGAAAACTTGGAAAAAAGCATTAATTCCATAAAAGTGGTGTTGGGAAAGCAGGAGATAGCAAAGCACTGCTGAAAGCACACAGTGTATATGATGTAAATTATTCTTCGTTGATATACTGCAACATATTGTTCTAATGGTGGGAGGGAAAAGAAATAATGATCAGTTATCTCATTAATAATGTTCATTTTCGCTTCCAATATTGCCAGCGGGTGGAGTTAATTGTTAAGAATGACAGTTGGGCTTTAATATCTCAGCTGTAGATTCCAGTCACAGAAGTCTAGTTTAACAATTGGGTTTCTTTCTCCCTCATTTTGACTATAGCATACTTATAGCAATTATTAAAATTCATCATAACACAAAAATAAACCATTTGAAATCTCACCAAAAATGGTAGCACAACAGAGCTCTCTTAGCATTTAGTGGAGAATTCAGAACAGTTTCTTGAAAAACCAGGAACAGCTTCTCTGATAATTCAACAGCCACCATGTGAACGTGGACACTCAGTGAAAGCCAAGAGGGCTTCAGGTGAGCCAAGGCAGTGTTGAATAGGCTGCTGTCACTAAAAAAGCGCATTCAAACTTCACAGGAAGTTCCCTCTGAAAATGCAAATTCATATGTGGTTCTTTAGCTATAGGTAGTTCAGCCAAGCCATGGCAGTTTACCAGCACTGGCAGAAAGTTGTTTTAACACTGCAACATCAAACTGTTCTGGAGACTTCACAGTCTGCCTTGAATGGCTGTAGGTGCCAAGTGGACACAGCTTCTGCTGTGAGGAACTTAAAATCCTCCTTACTTGTTGCCTACTGATACAAGGCAGGGGGCTGTTTTCAGGAAACAGCACGGAGACCCCCTTCCCCGGGGTCGCTCGGGCCTAAGAAACACGCGGACACCATTATGGTGGAGGATCAAAGGCGTTTATTCTCTCTTCCCGTGGGGTTTTATAGTCTAGGGGGCTTCTACGTCAGGTGAGGGTCTGTAATTACCATCTATGGTTAGTAGGGATGGAAAAGTCACCTGGGCAAGTGGAAAATTACCGGAATCCGGTTCAGGGGGCTACATTCCTATGTTAATTTTCTTATCTAAGGGGGCAGGGGCCCTGTCTTCCCGTAACATCACGAGATCTTCCGAACGCCAGGCCCTATCTGCTACATCTCCCCCCCCCTTTTTCACAAATGAATGAGGTAGTCATACACTGAAATGAGGTATAATGTTGCAGTTCGATAAGGAAAAGGGGGTTTGGTACATCTGAGTAAGTTTTTCGCCAGTCAAGGTTAGGACTTGTGGCTGGCAGTGTTCCCTGGTTGGATTCGATGAACAGGATGTTGGCCCATTCCAGGCGGGCCTGAACAAATGAGACCAGCTTGTTCAGCAGGCAAGGTCCGAAGGTAACTGCTAGAAGCAGCAATGCCAATGGACCTATTAGGGTAGAAATCAGAGTGGTTAGCCATGGCGATTGATTGAACCAGGACTCAAACCAGCCCTGTTGGGTTTCCCTGTCCTTCTGCCTCTGAGCCAGTCTGTTTCTGAGTTCTGCCATGGAGTCTCTTACGACTCCTGTGTGGTCTGCATAGAAGCAGCACTCCTCTCTCAAGGCGGCACACAGGCCTCCTTGCTGCATGAACAGGAGGTCCAGACCTCGCCTGTTCTGCAAGACCACTTCCAAGAGAGAGGAGACTGACTTCTCCAGGAAGGAGATGGATTTCTCGATCCTTTGCAGGTCCTCATCGATGGTCATTTGCAGCTGGGACAGTCCTTGGTGCTGTGTCGCTAGGGCTGAGACACCCGTTGCCGTTCCTGCTGCTCCTAAACCGAGCAGCATTGCGATAGTTACACCTGTTAGTATTTCTCTTTTGTGGAGCCGGCTGAGTTCCTCAAAAAGGTGGTACACTTCTTCGTCTGAGTGGTACAGGACCCTAGGAACAATCAGAACTTGGACACAAAAGTCATTAGAGTCATCAAATTTGGCAAGAGACACACAGGGACTCACTCCAGATCGCTGGCAAACCCACATCCCAGGTGCGGATGGGACTACCCACTTATTGTTTTTCCTGTTAGGCTTGACAACTTTGGTGCAGACGTTGCCTTTCTGCCTAGCTAGTGTTGCATTGCCAAAGCATCTGCCCTGGCCTGTGACTTGACTCAGGGTGATTCCTTTGCGAGGGGTTTCCCATCTGCACTGGTGAGGGGCATCGGCTGTGGAGTAACTGAAGGGAGTGTTTAAAGCAATTCCTTCATAAAAGGGAGGTTTGACATCGTAGCAAAGCCAGCAGGATTCGGTTAGGGTTGGATTCATTCAGGGATATAAAGGTAGCTTC
Source organism: Zonotrichia albicollis (assembly GCF_047830755.1). Classification (NCBI taxonomy): domain Eukaryota; kingdom Metazoa; phylum Chordata; class Aves; order Passeriformes; family Passerellidae; genus Zonotrichia; species Zonotrichia albicollis. The sequence goes on along the minus strand of NC_133827.1, from coordinate 395,018 downwards.
TAACATACAAAGGATTGGGTCTGAGTCCGACCTGGCGGCGCGGTCTGTCTGAAAGGCTTCCGCATGGCCGGTTGGGACTTTGCTGACTCCAGTGGGTAGGGTTTTAGGGTAGGTTGCGTTTTTCCCTTTCGGCACGCTTTTAATCACTTTGTTTGGTCCAACCACTCGGGGCGCCGACGGTTGAAGCCTGATGATTCGCACATTTACTCTTTCTTTTGACCCTTGAAAGACAACTGTCCACGTTCGGCCTATGGCCCAACTGGGGTGATGTGGCTGCAAGACTGTTAAAAGCTTCCCTGGAGGAAGACGGGTGTTTTGCAGCCACTGGGTGCCCAGGTGAACTGTAAGAATTTGTCGGGCTCTTGTGGACCCCACCCAGGCCCCGACGGTCTGGCATCTGTAACAATGGTTTCGCAGCCCCAGTGCCCACAGTATTCCCCTTGGTGTGGTGGAGCTGTTGCTGATAGGTGCCTTGGCTTGGGACAGTTTACTGCCAGGTGGCCTGCCTGGCCACACTTAAGGCATGCCATCACACTGGTTATTGCAGTGTGAACTACTGCTTGGATGGGAGCCAGATGCTCTTCCTTTGCAACGTGCCTAATCATGGTTGCTGCATTAGCCTCAGGTGGCAGTGACCTTAAAATGTCTTTGGTGGCTGAGTTACACTGCTGGCGCAGGCAGTCTGCCAGCACAGGACCCTTAGCCTCCGATGGCAGCGAAGAGGAGTCCAGTGCTGCCTGAAGTCTGTCCACAAACTGAGTGAAGCTCTCGCTCTCACTCTGTTTAATGGTTGACCATGGGGATGGACTGGCTACTACTTTAGCCGCTGCACGGATAGCTTCCCGGGCAGCACGGGTGGTTGTCATAACCTCATGGGCCCGCAAGCCCTCAGCCTGCGCCTGGGGGGTGATCATAGTGGGGTCTCTGCCCATTAGCCTCTGTATGCTGGAGCCATGCAGTGGATGGTTAGGTCCTGTCACTTGGGCCAGCTCCTTTGTGCATTGATCTTCCCACTCCTGTTTAAAAACTATCATCCCCGTGCCATCAAAAATCATCCTACACGTCTGTTTAATATCAAAAGGCAACATATCATCCCCTCCGAAAACGCCATCAATAAGTGTGGTAACCATGGCAGAATTAATTCCCTTGTCTGTAATCGCTTTGATTATTGCCTGGATTTCCTTTGGGTTTACAGGGGAGTAAGTCCTCTGTTGGTTATCGCCTGTTCCCCTCACACGGACTGGGAGCACCAGGTTAGCAGACGGGCTCCACTCCGCGCAAAACATCTTTATTTTCCGCCAATCCGTAAGCGGAGTCCGGTCTTTCTCTAATGACCCCTTCACCCACGCGGGAGCCCTGCGACTAGAAACCTTGTATGCCGCTGATCTCCCTCTGTTAAAGCTAGAATCCGAATCCGAACTCTCCGAATCCGAACTCCCTGACTCCCTTTCGTCCCAGACCGAGTCAGAGTCAAAGGCGGAAGCAGAGTGAGTTAGCACTTCCGGGCTGCTCTGCCTTTTTGCCGGGCTCCGACCCCGCCCCCTCCTGCGGGGGTCGGGCCGTTCCCTCCCCCTGGGGTCCCCCCGCCTCCTGCTGGGGGAGGTTCTTGCCCTATAAGGACTTAATTTGAATAGAGCGCTCTGATTGGTCTTACGCCGTACCGCGGGGGCCGCCCCTTCTCCCCGCTCTCCCACGCGTGCATTCTGGAGCGCGCTGACTGCATTTCCGCCCCCTGTCCCCTTACTTCCACCCTCACCATGTGCTTCGGCGCCATCTTCAAACCCATACGGCGGCGGGGAGTCCCCACCGCTCCCGGTGCCGCTCCCGGCACCGCTCCCGGCGCCGCTCCCAGCGGGGTCGACCGCGTTCCGCGCCTCCTCTGCCCACCCCCGCCAGAACGCCCGTGTGTGTCCTCTCCCCCTTGATGGTGAGTCCGCTCTCTGGGGGGTTTCGGCCGACCGCGCCTCCCCCGCGAGACCGCCCGGGTCAAGAATCTCCGCAGTCTGTGTCGCCGCACCTACCCCGGGCTGTGGGGGGGCTAGCAAGCAGGTTTGTGCGGCTTTCCAGGCTTCCTGCTCTTGTCGAGCTTTCTGTAAAGCCTGGAGAACTTTGCCCCAGGATTTTAGGGCTTTCCCTGAGCCGGAACACATAGTGTCTTCGGCCAGGACCGTTGTGCAACCATCCCAAACCTCTGGATGGAGGATATCCGTGGGGCTTTCTATAGCCCCAAGCTTAACCAATCTCGGCAATGCGAGAGATAAATCCTTAATTTTGCATTCTAACCCAAACTGTGCATGCATATCTGATACGACCTTTGCAATGGATTCCATGTTCCTTGCTGGTCCGGGGACGTCTCCCCACGCTGCAGACGGAACCGGCCGCTGCAGCCGCTGCCTCCTGTCCAGGCGAATTCCCGTTCCCCGGGCGCTGATCGGCTTCCCGGGTTTTCGGCACCAGAATGTTGCCTTCTGATACAAGGCAGGCGGCCTGGTTTCAGGAAACAGCACGGCGACCCCCTTTCCCCAGGGTCGCTCGGGCCTAAGAAACACGCGGACACCAATGTGGTGGAGGATCAAAGGCCTTTATTCTCTCTTCCCGTGGGGTTTTATAGTCTAGGGGGCTTCTACGTCAGGTGGGGGTCTGTCTTTACCATCTATGGTTAGTAGGGGATGGAAAGTTACCTGGGCAAGTGGAAAGTTACCGGAATCCAGTTTGGGGGGCTACATTCCTATGTTAATTTTCTTATCAAAGGGGGCAGGGGCCCTGTCTTCCCGTAACATCACGAGATCTTCCGAACGCCAGGCCCTATCTGCTACAATCTGTCCAATATAACAACTCACAGTGCTTACTTTCCTGAGTAAGGCTTCCTGATCAATAGAATTTAATACTCCCAGTTCAGACCCAAACCATCCCCTTAAGTCTTTCTTATACCCATGATTTGGTGTCTGGGAATGTATCCACAGCTCCCATTCTTTTAGGCTTTGCTGTATGAGTGGGCAGAATTGCTGTTTAATTTTGGAAATATTAGCTTGTATCTTTACCTCCAGCTTTTTCAGAGAGTACAGTGGATTTAGAGGCCACAATTGTTCATTTGTTTGTCTTACCCCAGAGTGAAAGACTCTATTATTCCACATGAGTCCCGTTCTACGGAGTTGTTTGCTGATGTAAAGTTCTTTGTTATGATTTTAATTATAAATGTCTGTGGTGTGACCCATTCCGTTTTGCTCCTTGTCGAGTACCTGAACACATGGTAACTGGTTTCTTCAGATACATTGCCTGCCTTTAAGCAATCATTTCAGAAACCTTCAGAAACCTTACACTGGCCCCTGGTAGTATTACAAAGGATACTTTACCAAGTTCCCAGTACAAATAGTTGAGTATTCTGAGTACCTCAGCCCATCAGAGGATGCAGTTGTGCTATTGGATTCCATGCATATCTGGGTTGCCATCATGTGGCCATCAAATCGGACAGGATATACCCTAATAGGCTGATTGTGCTCCTGGCTGCCCCTCCAGCTTGATTGGTTACTATTCATGATGGCTTGGAATATCCCAAGAATGAAACTCAATTCTCAAAAGCAGATCCTGTATGAGACCTGTTCCATGTACTCAGGGTCCAAGCAGGACAATTTATTACTCTAGTCGCACAAGAGCTGCCTGTTGGAAACAATATTTGTTGGGTCAGATTTCTGGCAGGCTCAATTCCTGTATCTCTGTGTGATGATGGTCCTCCCACCCCACCTATGCACTGCAGAAGAAGGGAACTATCTTGGCTAGGTTCTAGTCTCCCATTTTAATTTGTATAGTGCAAAAATCCTGATAGGAATCACAGGAAAATTAATTCACGCACTGCTTGTTAGAATGGTCGCAGATGCGCATGATCACTCGAGCAATCTTCTCTGAAAGAGGTTTGTGAGTTTGAAATTTACACGCCATAGAGATCCTGCTTTCAGGTGGGACAAGAAAGGCAGGCATGGAGTCAGGGTTTCCTCAATCTTTAACTGCTCGGTCATTAATCCTTAAAATGGCATAAAGTGTTTTTACCATTTTAATCCCTTTTAGCCAGTTAGGTCCTGAATATTTTTGAATGTTCCATCTACCAGGATCTTGCAGGCCAAGGAGATCATTATGGTAGTGACTGTCATCTGCTGTGGCTTGGATTCTGATTAGAAGTATCGGGAAGACGATCATCGTGTGAAATGCATCTTGGTTTCTCCTGTTCTTTCTGAGGTCCACTTTTGAACTTCACTTGCTTTTTGCAGAAGCCTTTTAATTCTGGAATAATGTATCCAAGAGATGAATGCTTTAAGCTTTAAAGGCTGTGTAAGTGATTAAAAGTACTAAATAGACTCCATTTTGGGAAAAGAGGCTTTCTACCTGGTCTACCTGGTCCCCAGGCAGGATTTGTGGAGAGGAGCATCCTCTTGCTCATGTGCTCAAAATGTGTTGGTTTATTTTCTGCTGCTCTTGTGTTAGTTGGACAACATGCTTCTGGAGATACCCCTCTCCAACTTGTACAGTATCTTCCCCTTGCTAGTTGTGCTTATAGAGTCTTCTGTACATTTCAAAGGGATACAGATTTTCTTTTGTTCTTGGTCTTATCAAATCCTTTATAAAGCCAAAGGCTGGGCCTGGGGCCAAGGTTGGCCTCTGGTACAGTTTTGGCTGTCTGTTGTTTGACTGGATAATTCATCTTTTCCACCTGGCCACTGGCCCTGGGCCAATACAGTGTGTATAGGTGCCAGTTGATTTGGAGATTACTGCAAAGTTGCTGTGCAATATTTGCTAGGAAACGTGGTCCTCAGTCAAAGGAGATGTCTAAAGGCGCTCTGAACCAGGGCATGATATTGTTTAACAAAATGTTGAAAACCTTGGCTGTATTTGTTTGGGCTGGGAAAGCCTCGGGTCATGCTGAGAAGGTATCAGTTAAAGGCAGAAGGTATTTGTACCCCCCTTTTCTTGGCAATTTAGAGAAGTCAGCTTGCCAGTGCTGTCCAGGATGTTGTCCCTTGTCTACTGGGCCAAGCTCAACTCTAGTCCTGGTGTGTGGATTGGCTATAAGACGTTATTTCACACCCTTGGGTTACCTGCTTTACACTAGAGTACAGGTTGCATCTTACTGTTGTCCTTATCCAATAACCAGGTAAGGCATCCCCTTCCCAGTGTATGCAATTATGTTCATCTTTAATTAGTTTTCATGATGCTCTTTCTGACATAACTCTCTATCCCTGAGGAGTTGAAAAAAACATAATGTTTTCATTCTGCTTGCAAATTCTTTGTTAATTCTAGATCCTTCTGATTATATGGCATACATCATTGTCATATTATTCCTCACCTTTGGGAATTAGTGCCTGAATCTTAGCATGGCTTTGTTGTGCTACTCTTTTTGCAACCTGTTCCCTCTTTTGGGGTTGGTTTCTCCTTTCCGATGTCCTTTTCAGTGCAGAATTGCAACCTCTTGAGGTAGTAGTACTGACTGCAGCAATTTAAGATTTCTTCTGAATCAACTTCAACTGCTTTCCTTGAGCTGCCAATAGTCCTTTATCTTTCTAAACTGCTTCATGGGCGTCTATTACGCTGAAGGCATTCTTGGAATCTGTTCATATATTGATCCTTTTTCCTCAGGCTGGTCAGAGGGTGCGGGTTAAAGTGATTATCTCTGTCTTCTGACCTGACTTGTGTAGGGCTTCTATCCCCTATTGCTCCATGCTAATTGTATATCCTGATTTTCACTGATCTGCTCTTACAAAGCCACTCCCATCTGTGTACTGAGACTCTGCTCTCGGATCTGGGGTTTCTTTAAGATCTGGGCAGCTGGAATAAAGTGGGCTGAATGGTTTTGATCCAGTCATGCTACAAAGGCTCCTTGTCTGTCCTGTGAGTAGCTGCTGGGTTAACTAGAGAAGAGATTTGTTTTGTAATGCTGCATTGTTCCAACAAAATTGCCCGATATTTAAGGAATCTGGAGGGTGAAAGCCAATGCCCACCCTTTTGGTCAAGAATTGCTGCTACTGGGTGTGAGATAAGCACAATCATTTGTTGACCTAGAGTGAATTTCCAGGCTCCTTGGATGTCTGAAACAAGAGCAGCAACTGCTTACAGTCAGGCTGTCCCCTACTTACTTCATCCAGTTGTTTTGAAAATGATGCTATTGCCCTTTTCTATGGGCCAACTATTTGAGCTAGTGCACCTAATGCCATCCCTTGCCTCTCATAAGAGAAAAGCTGAAAGGGTTCCAAGACATCTGGCAAGCCCAGAGCAGGTGCTCTTTTCAAGTCCTCCTTCAGCTTTTGAAAGGCTTTCTCACTTCTGGGTGTCCATTTCAGGTCTCTGGGATTGTCTTCTAGCACCTGCTACAGTGGCTTAACCAGCAGCCCACAGTCAGTGCCATGGTTAATACAGCATCCAGTCATTCCTAGAAAGGTTCTCAGTTCTTTGGCATTAGTAGGGAATGGGGTTCAGTTATGGTCCCTTTGCTGTCCTGTCTTAGTCCCTGCTGCGCTTGGGATGTTTTGTATCCTCGGTAAATGACTTCCTGTTTGATTATTTGAGCTTGATTTCTCGATGCCTTGTGTCCACTGAGTTCCAGGTCATTTCATAGGCTTACTGTCCATTCCAGTCTTTTTAAGTTTCAGTGGCTAAAAGTAGATCATCTACCTGTTGTAACACAATTCCATTTGCGGATGGGCTTACCCAATTTTCAAGGTCCTCAGCAAACTCCCATCCACCCAGACTTTAGGACAAACCTGACTAAGAACTTCTTCTGTGTCTCTTCTGATTTGGACAAATCTGTAATGAGAGCTAGACTTAGAACATGGTTATTTGTTTGTCATTGACTTTGATCTGAACTCCTCCAGGGGTAAATTACATTTCAGCCTGTTGGAACCTGTTACAACATTCTCATTTCTCCAACAAATCCTTCCGATGAGGCATTTTGGGGGGCGTAGGCATATATAGGAACTGATGTATTCCTACTGTGTTTCCCAGTTCATAAGATAGTAGTTTTAAAAAGGATACCTTCTGCTGCTGACTTGTGGCTCCAATAATATTCACAACTTTACCGGGATCAATTTCTTCCAGCTTTATATCTAATACAGAATGTGTTGCACCCGCATTCACCAGACAATTCATTTTCCTCACCTTTTGCCCCAGGTCTCTTTGGAGCAGAGTGTTTTCTGGGGGGATGCCCTCCAGCCAACCCTTGCATTGATTCAGTTCTGCAGCCACCTTGGGTTTGAGTTGCAGGCAGTCTCTCTTCCAATGCCTTTATTTCTTACAATAGGCACACTGAGTGGTCCAGAGTTTAGGGATAGGTTTCTGCCCACCCCAGCCATTTCTTTGTCCTGAGTATAAGGAGTAAAAAGTTGTCCATTTTTCAAAGTGATAGAGCCAACAAGTTCAACCAATTGCTACTATGTTAGAGCTTTAATTATTTATTATTAATAGTTTCATGTTGTAATTACCTGTTGTTAATAGATTGATTGCTAGAAATCCCCCTTTGTCAGGTACCACCCCTGCTGCTTCCTGGAAAATGGCACCTGGGACTTTGAGGAGGGAGTGATGACACAGCTTGGATGCGAATGTAGAAACACTTGGCCAAGTCCAGCAAAGAAGAGCTCTAAAACAACGAGCCACCACAGAATTAAACAATCTAAGTGATGTCTAAGTGTAAGCAACTGAGTCCAGGGTCTGCTAAGCCCTTTGAACCTCTCACCCTAACCCGGGGATGTCAGCTAGAAAGAAGACCTCAAAGGTTAAATCGCAAATGGGAATCTCCCGGTGCTCTGGCAAGGATGGAAGCCCCGGCTCTGCCTGCGCACCAGCGGACAGAGCTGCACACCTCCTCCTCCTCCTCCTCCCTGCCACTCCTGGCAGCAGTGACGGCGCCGTGCGCACGACCCCTCGAGCTCCCACCCAAGGTGACCTTCATAAAGGCATTAAAAAGGAGAAAAATCTCCTGCCCATTTCATTTATTTCAGCAAGACCTCCCAGCAGATTCCAAAGTCTCCTACTCCCTTTTGGCTTGGATGGCCCTGTTCAGGTCTTGTAGGATTCCCACAGATCCGGGCTGTTTGCCATGGCTCTGTTCCTCTCTCTTTCAGTCCTTCAAGCCCAGAGGCAACGTGCCAGCCCATCCTGCTCCGACTTGGAAAATCAAGCCGAGTTTCCCCAAAGAGCTCAAGAATTAGGGATATCTTCTGGATCCAGTGAACAAGTATCCCAAGAACAGCACCAGGAGACACTAAAGACGACATCACCGCTCAGAGCTGCTGGAAGTCCTGGCACAGCTGGTGCTGGGCACAGTTCTTGTGGCTTCAGCCCTGTCCCTGCCTGTCCTGTAGACAGCTCCCTCCCTCCAGCCCTCATACACTGCCCATCACCTTTTTTTCTCCCCACTCTCGTTCCCTTTTGATAGCTCTGCCCTCAGCCTGTCCATCACCATTTTCTCCCTCCACTCTCCCTCCCTGGTGACAGCTCCCTCCCTCCCTCCCTGGTGACAGCTCCCTCCCTCCAGCCCTCAGACCCTGCCCATTAGCTTTTTTCCCTCCAGGCTCATCACTTGGCTTTGCCTTCCATTAATAAACAGTTTGGCTTCTTCACTTTGCCTGCATCCCTGTGGAGCTGAAGTAAACCCGGGGCCCTGGGACACACAGGCCCTGCTGCCGTTCTCTGCCACGCCGTGTTTTGTGCACGGACACAGAGGAACGAGGGCAGGTCAGGCTGGAAAGGTCCCTGTGCTGAAGGTGCAGTTCCACAGCACTGTGCAGTTACACATCTTGCTGAGCACCATGGAGCCCCTGGATTTTGGGAAAGCCAACCTGAGTATGCTCTGAACCCAGCTTAGAGGGATTCCATGGCAAGCATCCGTGGAGGGCAAAGGAGCTTGGAATGCTGGAAGCCTTCAGGAATAGCTTCTTGAAAGCACAGCAGTGCTCCATCCCTGCACAGGATGAGGAAGAGGGCAGAAGCAGAGAGCATCCTGGCTTAGCAGGGAGCTCTGGGTGTGCCTAAGGGCAAATGAAGCAGCAGCACGGTGCCTGAGACTCGGACACGCGGCCGTGCCGGTGCCCGGAGCGCTGTCAGGCAGTGCCGGGATCCCGGCTGTGCTTCTGCTCCCCACAAGTGAGGAATGGCAGCCCCAGGCTCAGAGCCAGTCAGAAAGCCAAGCAAGGGAGAGCAGAGGGAGGGCACCCTGCCAGTCTCTCTTGGGCATGGCCACAAAACAGCCCCTGCTGCTTCTTCCTCCGCCTGCGTTTGGGTTTTGCTGGTGGCAGAGCCAGCTAGGTTGGGCTCTGTGCTCCAAAGCCTGTTGGGAGCGGGCATGAAAAGCTCTGTGTGCACAGCAGAGAGACCTGGAAGGTGCTGGCAAGAGCATCCTGCAGGAACAGGGCTCTGGTCCCTGGCCAGGAACAGCCTGGTTTTGGTGCCGTGAGCGCAGGCAGCAGCTGAGGCAGGTGAAGAGGCAGCGGGCAGCTTGTGTTTGTGGAGGGCCTGGGGCTGCACCTCTGAGCCTGCACCTGGAAACTCACTTGGGGGAACAGGAGCTAGAGCTGGAGTGCCTGTCCTGAAAGGACCTGAAGTCATTCAGCCTTACCACCAAAAGCCAAGGGCCGTTTGGCCACAGTCCCTTCCACACCGCACACTTGGGCAAGTGGCTGAGAGCAAGCAGCCTTTTTCCCCTCTTCCCCATTGGCCTGAAGACACTGTGCAGCAAGAGAAAGCTCCTGGACACCCGGCTATGCAACAACAGCAATTAAATGTTCCTCTAGTGGGTGAAGGGAAAGGAAGTGCTGGCAGAGGAGAGCTGTTCCCTGCAGGCTCAGGCGGCCCCAGCAGACGCAGCCTCCAGGATCCGTTCTCCGCAGCGCCATGGCAGGACACTCAGCCACGGCCACACAGGAAAGGCCGTGACTCCCAGAGGCGGCGGAGTTGGTCTCTCATCCTCTGCACTCGGGAGGAGGGAACGCTCCGTACAGCTAAAAGGATGTACAGAGCTTGAAGAGCCAAGCATGAGATGGCTGGGCTGCTGTCATCCGTCATGTCCTGAAGGGCTGCAGAGAGACAAACAGAGGCACATTCAGAGGCTGGATCTGCCGGGAGCTGGGCAGAGCCTCCAGCCTCGACCGTGCCACGCAGCTCCTGGCACGGCCTGGAGGAAGCAGGAGCCAAGAAGGACGAGCTGGCAGCTGCTGGCCAGGAATGTGTCGCAGGCCCCTGCAAGGTGTCTGTGCTGTGGCCACGCTGCCCTTGGGGCGTGCAGGGAGCGGAGCCGTCGGCGGGCGGGCCAGGGAAGGCAGCTGCCAGCGGCAGCCCCCGCCGAGAGCCCGCGGGCCTCACTCACCGCTGCAGATGATGCGGAACTGCGGCTGCTGCCCTGTCAGGTAGCGCCCGGCCATTCCTGGGGGACACAGAGCGTGTCCTGCCTTCAGAGCCACAGCTGGCGCCCACGGCCGCTGCCAGCCCTGAGGCCTCACGCCCTGCTGGCCCGGCAGGTCTCAGCCCGGGCCCCTGGCGCTTGCTGCCGCCCCAGGGCACGGCTGCCAGAGGGCGGCAGCAGCAATGCCCAGGCCAGTGGGGGCTGCACATGCCCGCGCCCGGATCCTGCTGCTGGCACAGCAGGCGGGGCTGGGGCCGAGCTGCGGCAATGGGGCGGGGCGGGGAGGGAGCCGGGCTTGGGGCTCACCCATGAACCTGACGGCCGCCTCTCGCAGGGGCTCCTGTGCGCTCCGCAGGTACGGCAGGGCCAGGCGCAGGTGCTCGGCCGCTCGACTCCTGTCCTCTGCCAGCTGCAGAGAGCACGGAGGGAAAGGATTGATGCGGGCTCTGGCCCTGGGCCGGGCGCTGCCTACGGCCGGCGCCGCTCGCCCTGCCCACAGAGCCCTGGGGCGCGGCCAGCAGCCGCAGGCGCCGGGCAAGGGATGGGGCCGAGGGCACGGCGAGCCGCGGTGCCGCCCCGCAGCAGAGCCCAGCTGGCTCGGGGCTCCGTGGGCACCGCGCCTGGGGCCGGAGGAGCCTGGAGAAGAGCCCGCACGGCCCAGGGAAGGGAGCGGCGTGTGGGGCGCAGGCTGGTGCCCCTGCCTGCGGCACTGGGCAGGGGCCACAGCCGCCAGCCCCACAGACTGGGCGCCGTGGGCAGGCGGCTTCTCCAGGCATCGGCTTGGGGATTTCAGCCTGTCCTTACCAAGCGCTCGGCAAATCTCCACATCTGATCGGTCTTCAGCAGCTGCTTGAGATCCTTCCTCTTCAGCACACTTAGTGCAGAAAGCAGCGTTTCCCGAGAGGCCTGCAGAGCAGCAGAGAGGCAGAGATGGCAGCGCAGCCCAGGGCACAGGAGCCGCATGTCTGTGCCAAGGCCAGGAGGAGGCTGGAGCCCGTCAGGTGCCAGCGCGTGGGGAGACAGCTGAGCCCTGTGCCATGGGGACGCCCAGGAGGTCTCACCTGTGCCACAGGCCGGTCCTCATGGTGGCAGTGGAAGAAGAGTGGGAGCAGGCTCTGGCTCACATGCTTCTTCAGGGCCTTTTCTCCCTTTGCCACTACCCGCGTGATCACGCCTTGGAAGAGGCGAATGGAGAGCAGCTGCACAAGGCTGTTGTCCTGTTGGAAAGGAAGCAAAAGGCCTCCACGTCAGCTGCTGCAGGCCCCCCTGTGGCCAGGCCCAAGGCACCACCCAAGTGCCTGTGGCTGGGGGCACAGAGCCTCACATTGTCAAAGAGGTGCCAGAGCGCCTCAGCCAGCTGCAGGGCGATGGGGCTGGCTATTGCCAGGTCTTTCTGCAGCAGCAGGAGGCGTAGCACAACGAGGGTCATCTCAACGATGTCTCCATCCCTATCCCACAGTAGCTTCCCAAGGCTTTCAGTCAGGCTGTACATGCTTGGATCCTGTGTGCAAAACAAGGCTGGCCAACCCCACGCTGCTGCTGCTGCTGCTGCTGCAGGGCTCAGAGGCCAAAGGCCTGTCCTGAAGCACTCAGGCAGCTGAAGAGCGACCCTGGAGAGCTGGGAGCAGCTGCCACAGCTGCCAAAGGCCAGCTAAGCCCAAGGGGCTGCTTGCCCCAGCCCCACGCTGCCAGCACAGCTTCAGCTGCTGCCTCCTTCTCACCATGGAAGTGAGCACCATGAGGCCTCGGAGCGCCACGCGACGCATCTGCCTGGACTGGCTCTGCAGGTGCCTCGTCAAGATCTCCAGGACTTGTTCACCGCATTCGCTCAAGTCCAGGCAATCCAGGACCTGAAAGGCACAGAGCAGGCACACAGGTGCCCAGCTGGCAGGAGCTCAGAAGTGCACAGGGCCCAGCCCAGGCAGCAGCACAGGGCACAGGCACCGTCCCAGGCAGCTGTGGCTACGAGAGGGCAGAGGGCTGGCAGGCAGCTCAGCCAGGCAGCGCTGGCCATGGGGCTCACCTCCACAAGGAATGCCAGGGCGGGCAGTTCCCAGTCTGAAATGCCTTGGCTGAGCAGGTCCAAGAGGCAGGATGCCATGTCGCAGGACCAGACGCTGGAGACACGGTGCATCTCCCTGGCAGGGAGGAAAAGGCACCATTGCTCCTGGGCCGGGCAGGCAAACCTCTGGCAGGGCTGACTGGCAGAGCTCTGGTCTGCTCCCGAGCAGCCCGGGGGCGCTTTGGGAGGCGGCTGTTCCCGGGCACCCTCCTCTGCCGGCCTTTTCCAGCCTGCTCATCCCTCCCTTGGTGACAAGGCCCCGCCGCCCATGACCACATGGGCCTGCGGGCACGAAGGAGAGGGGCGGTGGGGAGAACGGGGTCTCACCTGGCCAGCAGACCCACTGCACAGTGGTGGGTGTCGGCACGGAGCAGCGTGTCCCAGGCACGCTTGCGTTCCATGGACAGCACCACGTGCTCATAGCGCATTTGGCAGAGCAGGGCCTTCAGGGTCTGCAGCGCAAAGCTGTGGGCACAGCAAAGGCCAGGTCACTCTGGGAGCCCCGGCTCCAGCCCTGTGGGCATGGGAGGGATGGGGAGACTGGGAGGACTGGCATGGAGCACCTGTTGGGGTTGGCGGAGAGGCCGTGCTGCTCCTGGCATCCCTTCCAGAAGGTCTCAACCTCTTCTGGCATCTCCTGCGTGCTGATGTAAGTTTGGTAGAGGAGACGCAGAAAGAGCCTGGGGAAATACTCCAGGATGACACGCGAGCGCCAGGCCAGATTGAAGACTCTCCACAGCGCCACGGTTGCCTGCAGGAAATAAAAGAGCCAGAGACAAGGCTCAGTGGCCAAGACATGCATGTGGCAGGGCCCGAGCGTGCGAGGGAGAGGCCGGGGGAGACACGGGTGGAGCAGCCGGCCTGGTGCCCCTGAAGCCTGCCCCTAAGGCAGGATTCAGCACAGTGTCTGAGGCAGAAGGATGCAGCTGGGGGGAGCACAGAGAGCCAGCTGCTGGAGAGGCAGCCTAGGGACTGGCAAAGGCCAGCTGCAGAAACTCACAGCCAGGGCAAAGACTCCTGCGTCGTCCCCATCGGAGGTGAACACGCTGCGCACTGGCCAGGCGCTCAGCACATGGAGGAGCAGCTGCAGCGCCGGCTCCGCAGTCCTGCTCGAGGACATGATGGATGCCCACATGGTGGCGGCAGCTCTGTGGGGTCAGAGCTCTGTGTCAGGGCTGTCTCGGCCACAGCGCCGTGGCCTGGGCAGCTGCAGGGGCCCGTGCTGGCCCTCAGCCCTGCCTCTGCCCACTGCCCCTGGCCGGCAGCGGCCAGCCAGCCCACGTGGGTACAGGGCCCCCGAGGGGCAGGGAGGGAGCATGGCACCAGGCTCAGGAGCTGACATGGCAGCACTGGAAAACAGAGGAGCCAGAGGATCCTGGAACTCTCTGCCTGTCTGGCACTCAGCAGAGACAGGCTCCACAGGGTGCCGGGCCGCTGAACCCCAAGCCCTCCAGGCACGTGGGGCTGCCCTACCTGTCACACGATGGGGCCCAGCGCAAGAGGGTGATCAGCACGTCACAGGGGTATTCCTGGGTCAGCTCCAGAAGGGCCTTGTCCAGCCTGTGCCCAGCAGCCTCATTGGCCGTGAGCCACTGGTGGATGTACCTCACCAGGGCGGGCACCTGCAGAAGGCACGGACGGACTCACAGAGCTACCAGAGCAGCACCTTCCCCTGAGAAGTGCTTCCCTTCCAACCGCAGCATTGGGCCAGGCCTCAAAGGCCGAGGGAGCCCGGCAGACCCGGCTTGAGGCGCCACACCACTGCTGGGGCCATCGAGCCCTTGCCCCAGGCTGCTTACTTGCATTGCATTGGAGACACCCTTCTCCACAAGCAAATCCATCATGGCAGCACCGGTCTCGGCATCGAGGAACGGAAGGTTCTCCAAGACGCCCGTGCCGGCACCGGCGGTCTCTTCCTGCCAAAGACACGTGATGAATTCACAGAGGGTGTGCAGGAGAAGGGCAGCAAGGGAGGGAGAATCCATGGGGCGCTCCAAGCCTGGTGCTGGGCTGAGCAGGGACAACAGGCCCAGCCCAGGTGGGGATGGCTGCAGGTACCTGCGCCGTTCTGCCAAAGCGGCCACGGGCGGCCTCTTCTTCCTCTGTCCGGTCCTTGGCTGCATCTGGCAAAGAGCGAGCACAGCCAGAGCTGAGGGGCTGCGGGAGAGGCCGGAGAACACGGACCAGCCCTGAGCTGCCCAGGCAGGGAGGGCCTCAGAATGCCCCGGGGGATGGAGCGTGGCTGCCAGGTGCTCCAGCCCAGCTTCTGTCCTATCCATGGGATGGGATGGGATGGGATGGGATGGGATGGGATGGGATGGGATGGGATGGGATGGGATGGGATGAGATGGGATGGGATGGGATGGGATGGGATGGGATGGGATGGGATGGGATGGGATGGGATGGGATGGGATGGGATGGGATGGGATGGGATGGGATGGGATAGGGCCAAGCTGGCTGCAGGCACCAGCCCTGCGGCCCAGCTCAGACACTCACACTCTTGCACCAGCTGGAAGTGCTCCAGTTCTTCAGGCTGCTGTGCTGAGGTAGCTCCAGCCTCCTCCTCCTCCAGCCACGCCAGCTTGGGCACGCTGGGGTCTCTCTGCTCCATGTCACTCCTTGCAGTTAGGAGCGCTTGCTGAAGCAGAGAGGCCTCGGAAGGGCTGAAGATGAGCAAGTGCTGCAGTTGTGCCTTGAAGGCACCTGCAACAGAGGAGCCTCGGGAAGGCTACAGGACAGGAAGTCCCGCAGTCCATCCTCGAAGGCACCAGCAACAGAGAAATCTCCAAAAGGAAAAAGGACTGCAAGTGCGGCAGTCCCTCCTCAAGGGCACCGGCTGCAGGGATGGCAGACGCTTCGGAAATGCTCCACGTCACCGAGTCCCGCAGCCAGGCCTTGAGGTCACCTGCACAGAGAACGCCTCGGAAAAGCTCCGGATCAGCAAGGAACGAGTTGGCTGTGGGGGGCTCCTCACAGCTCTGCTCTGTCCCGTCCTCTCCCGTCGCATGCACCGAGCACTGTGGCGTGGCTGTGGCGCCGCCAGCACCTACGTCACGGCGTGTCACAAAGGGTCACCCTTGCACACTCTGTCCCTTTCCATCCCCTGATGACCACGGTGCACTGTGTCACAAAGAGCCCTAGGACACACCTCCACGTGCCCTGAGGACACCCCCAGCCCACCCAAACTGCCCCAGCTTGCAGGCAAGACCTTGCCCCGAGTGTTGAAGACACAGCCCAGCAGGAGCTTTAGCAAGGGCCCAAACAAGAAGCAGCTGCTCCTCTGCTCTGCCTGCTCAGGGCAGCAGAATGAGCCCCCACGTCTGCACACGCAGCAGAGCAGGAAGGGCACCGGGGCCTTCCACAGGCCCTGCCACGGCCTCTTTGGGACCAGTCCCAGTGCTGGGCGGCCGGCACACTCGCAGGGGCGTGACACAGGCACGGGACCTGTGGCCCAGAGCACCAATGCTGCTCTGTCCTCTGAGCGGCGCTGACGGCAGCAGCTGTGGAAGAGTCCCTGCCAAAGGAGATTGGCCATCCCCAAGGTCCAGTACCCTTGGACCCTGGCAGCCAAAAGCTGTTTGCCTTTGAATGGGGAAATCCAGAGACTGGAAGGACAAGTCAATTTACCTGCACTGTTGTCAGGGGCTCCTGCTGGGAGCAGCTTTGGCCCCGAGCAGGCTGCACCGTCCACATAGCTCAGTCCTCTTCTGGGGACAGACTGTCCGAAACCCAGGCAGCTCTCAGCCACTGGCTGCCTTTAGCTAGCATAAGGCATATCAGCTCTTTAGTGATTATCAGCTCTTTTGAGTTCAGCTCTTTTGCTTGCTAAGGCGCCACAGGCAGATGCTGGGTGAAAGAGGAGAAGGCTGCTCTGGAGTTCCACAGCAATGTCTTTATTGGGGGTCTGTCAAGGGTTCCAGCGATGGCTCTTCTAACCAGAATGGGCTAAAACAGCCCATTATACAGGGTAAGGGGGGATCAGAAATTGTCCAAAAGCAGGACTTAAGGACAAGTGACCTATGGGGTTACAGATACATAAGCTGGGGTCCAAAAGGCGGAAGATGGGGGCTTGCCATGACTTGGCATTTCCTATCTTTAGGCCTCTGCTCTCCACGGGGCCCTAGCAAGCCCATGGCCTGCTACAGACTGTAGGACCACAAGGATTCTAAATTAACCCTCCTCCTAACCATCATGAGCCTATGGATGTGGTGGAAAATTAAAACAGCAGCATAACAGTACATATGTACTGTGGACTGTCCAGAGGATCTTGCAAAAGCATTTGCATCAGGATAAAGAGAAGGGGAGAATGAAACAAGGCCTTTGTTTTACATAAGCCCAAGCAATTCCCATAAGTAACCAAGTACTTAGCATAGACCTACATAAGCACTTAGCACTAGTTAGCATAAGAAAAACCTGGCTGGCCTAACTTGACAGGAGAGGGACTTGACAAAAAGCTTTAGACACATTCTACCAGAAGAACCCAGGGCAAGTATGGAATGAGCCCTGTGCAGGGAAGCCATGAGGAAGAAGTGCTGCTTTAGGGCATGGAGACTGCTCCTGGCCAGCACCTGGACATTAGCTTCAAGTACAGGAATCTGACAGAATGTATTTCTAACCCCCTGCCTATCGAATCACCTCAGCAGAGTAAAGATGGATGGTATTTTTGATATAATTCCTACTTCAACCCACTGAAATTTACACGTGGCAGAGAAGCATTTTAGTGGGGTGATGTCCGGTCGGCTGTCTGTTCTCTGCCCCGAGGTGCGTGGGATGTCTCTGCAGCAGCCCGTGCTCTGAAGAATGAGTCTGGACTCTTCACTGTTTTGGTCTTCAGGTTGTTTATTATTTCTTATCTACAAAATTGTCTTTTTGCCCAGCCAAGGACTGCACAGCAAGGCAGCCACAAGCACTCTGACCCCACCCCGAGGCGGTGCCATCCTTTTATACTGCAAACTATGTATATCATATTTACTTTTAATTTCCAATACCTATCACCTATGTTAGACAGTGTACTTCTGTTCTAAACTAATCCCCAAGTGCCAGCATCACAGCAGAAAATGGAGAACAAGAAGAAGAAAGAAGAATGAAGGACTAGACACACCCTGATTCCTCCATCTTGTCCCTATAATGCCTATACCAAAAATCCTAAAATCAACATTTCCACCCTGTCAATACCCTGTTACTGCACCATTCAAACCTGCGTGTCTTTCACATCCCCATGCCAAGCTGGCAATTCATTGGAAGGATCAAAATCAAGCCAGCAGGTGTTGCGGGCAGATTGTCAGGGTCTCCCAGCCACCTGACGGGGTTCTCGGCAACTCTGGACATCCAGAGGGATGTGCTGAGTTTCCACAGGGTGCAGACACCTGCCCTCCTGGTAGCTTAATAAAAGGTCTTTTGATGGACAATGCGTTGGTCTGCAGCTTTCTTTGAATTAGGGACACCCCTCACGACTGCTGTATCCTGAGGGAACACCGCTGGCCATCCCCTGGGTGTATCTGCAAAAGCTTCAAATCAGCTGCCTCAGCTTCCAGGGCCTCTCTTGGCCAGCATCCTGACGTGGCTGCAGGGCTGCTGCCAGGCACTGCTGGGACCCAGCGGGACAGGACCGGCTGTCTCGTGCCCTCGTAGCAGCCCTGACACAGCCAGGGCCATCCCGAAAGCAGAGAAACGCTCACGTGTCAGCAGAGAGGAGCAGGGAGCACTGGGCTGCTCTCAGGGTATCTCAGCATGGTGCTCCAGTGAGGGGGCAGGCAGGCCTCCCACATTCAGGGCATCCCCTGCATCAAAAGGACGGGCATTTTGTCCTTTTCATCCCTCCAGCCCAGAACCAGGCCTGACATCTCCTCCTCTGGAGTGGAGTTTTTCCAGTTAAAACGTCATCTCATGCTTGGCCAGCGTGTGAGATGAGGCTGCAGTGACCTGTGGTAACCCCTCCATGCCAACCACAGCTCCATTGTGTATTGTTCCTCTTTTGCAGGTTCACTTCCCATCGATTGACCAGTCCATTGTTTCTCTTAAGGGTCAAATTCCCACCAGTTTAACCGTAAGATTTCCTTCATTGTCTGCTCTTCATTATCTTGTTGACGCGCACAACAGGGGACCAAATACGGCAGGGTCTTAGACATGACTTGGTCCCTGACACACACAGGCTCCTTGTCCCACTGCTGGCCTTCAGTGTGCTCAGCAAGATGTGTAACGGCACAGTGCTGTGGAACTGCACCTTCAGCACAGGGACCTTTCCAGCCTGACCTGCCCTCGTTCCTCTGGGTCCGTGCACAAAACACGGCGTGGCAGAGAACGGCAGCAGGGCCTGTGTGTCCCAGGGCTCCGGATTTACTTCAGCTCCACAGGGATGCAGGCAAAGTTAAGATGCCAAACTGTTTATTAATGGAAGGCGAAGCAAAGGGGTGATATGAGAGGGAAAAAGGGAATAGGCAGGGTTTGAGGCCTGGAGGGATGGAGCTAACAAAAGGAAGAGTGGAAGGAAAACACAGGAATAGGCATGGTCTGAGGGCTGGTGAGCCCTCAGACCATGCCTATTGGTGAGATAGAGCTGTCGAAAGGGAGGGAGAGGGGAGGGGCAAAAGTAGATGGACGTTGTCTGAGGGCTGGAGGGAGGGAGCTATCTACAGGCAGGGAGAGGCCTGAAGCCATGCAAGCTTCCCACAGGCTCAGCTGTAGCAATCATCAACTATGTCAAGAGCTCCTGAGGCAATGGCAGATGGTGTCCTATTCAGTGTCTCCTGGTGCTATTCTTGGGACACTGGTTCATGGGATCCAGAAAAGGACCCTATTTCTTCAGGTCTTAGGCCTTGCTGAGAATGACTTTCAATGTTAGAGCAGGATGGGCTGGCATTGTTCTTTGGGGATTCTAGGCCTGGAACAGAGAGCAAGACAGCCATGGTCAGAGCCTGGATCTGCAGTGACCTGAGGAGACCGTTCTGCCAGGGCCACCCCACCCAACTCTTGCCATGGCCAAGAGAGAGGTGTTGCCAACAGGATCAGCAGCAAGCTGTGGGCCACGAATTCCACCCATGTCCCTGAAATCTCTACGTGATCTGCCCACAACACCTCTTGTCAACACAGGGTGCAAAGCCCACTGCAGCCGGGACACGGATTGCAGCTACCTGTTCAGGCATTGCAGCTCGCCTGGCCAGCCCGCTGCCCTTACTCACCCTGACTGAGATCCTGGAGCTCTTCCTCTTGCTCCTCCGTCAAGGGAAACCCGGCCATGTCTGAGAACAAAGAGTTCATCTTGGCCCCAGTGGCACAGGTCCCTGCCAGCGGCGCTGCTGGGGTAGCAGGTGGGGCTGGGGCCGAGCTGCGGCAGCCGGGCCGGGGAGGGAGCCAGGGCTCGTGGCTCACCCATGAACGTGACGGCCGCCTCTCGCAGGGGCTCCTGTGGGCTCTGAAGGTAGCGCAGGGCCCGGCGCAGGTGCTCGGGCGCTCGGCTCCTGTCCTCTGCCAGCTACAGAGAGCGGCAGGAGGGAAGGGTTGGCGCGGGCTCAGCCCCTGGGCCGGCGCTGCCTGCGCCCAGCCCCGGCCTCCCCTGGCCGCACAGCCCTGAGGCGCGGCCAGCAGCTGCTGGCCAAGGGCTCCCGAGGGCAGGGGGCAGAGGGCCGGCTGCTGCCCGGGGAGCCGCGGTGCCGGCCCGCAGCCCCTCTGGGCCGAGGCTCCATGGGCACCCGGCTGGGGCCCACGGGAGCCTGGAGAAGAGCCCGCGCGGCCTGTGGCTGCAGCAGCGGGCAGGGGCACAGCTGCCAGCCCGCACACTGAGCACCGCCCTCAGGGGCCTTCTCCGGGCTGAGCCTGGGGCTTCAGGCCCTCCTTACCAGGCACTGGCCAGATTCTGGCAGCTGCCTCTTCTTCACCAGCTGCTTGAGCTTCCTCATGTTCAGGAACTCGGCCACACGAAGCAGCGTTTTCTGAGAGGCCTGGGGAGCAACAGAGACCCAGAGATGGCCCCACAGCCCAGGGCATAGGACCCACAACCTTTTCCCAGTGCCTGGAGGAGGCTTCAGTACATGAGGTGCCAGGGCAGGAGGCACCCGAGCCCCCTCCCCAAGATCCATCATCATACCACAAAACCTCACCTTTGCCACATCCCAGTTCCTATCATGGCAGTGGAAGTAGAGTGGGAGGAGACTTTGGTTCAAAATGTTTTCAAGGGGCTTTTTTCCCTCATCCACTACCAAGTCCATCACCCTGATGAAGAGCTCAAGCGAGAGCACTTGCACATAGCTGTTGTCCTGGAGCAAGGGAAGAGCATCAGGGCTTGTGACAAATTTCTCAAGGCTCACCTGGGCAAAGTTTCTGGGCAGCAGCCAGTGCCTGCAGCTGGGGACACAGAGCCTTACGTGATCAAAGAGCAGCAGTAGTGCCTCAGCCAGCTTTGGGGCCGTGTTGTTGCATACTTGCATGCCTTTGTATTGGACCACATTTGTAAACACAGAGAGAGTCATGCTGACAACATAACCATCTGCATCATCCAGCAGCGGCAGAAGGCTTGGAGACCAACAGCACATTTTCCTGGCCTGTGTGGAACACAAGATTGTGCTGGGAAGCCATGGACGGCTGCACCACCAACACCGCCCTGGCACTGCAAGGCCACCCTGCTGCTGCAGGGCCCACAGGCCAAAGGCCTGCCCCAAAGCACTGGGGCAGGTGAGGCAGGAGAGCTGGGAGCAGCTGCCTCAGCTCCTGAAGCCCTGCATGCCCATGGGGCTGATTTCCACAACGCAGCTTCAGCCATGGCCCCCTTCTCACCATCGAGGGATCGTTGCTGACCAGCACGAGGCCTCTGAGTGCCAGGCGACGCCGCTCCTTGCACTTGCTGTGCAGGTGCCATTCCAAGACATTCAGGATGCTGATATCATATTTAGTGAAATCCAAGATGTCTAGGACCTGAAAGGCACAGGACAGTGACAGGGGAGCCGGCCAGCAGGAGCCCAGAAGCGCACAGGGCTGGGCCCAGGCAGCAGCACAGGGCATGGGCACCGTCCCAGGCAGCTGTGGCTGTGAGAGGGCAGAGAGCTGGGAGGCAGCTCAGCCAGGCAGCGCTGGAACCAGGCTCACCTCCACAAAGAATGCCAGCAAGGGTAGATTCCATCGCTCCTCCCCACTGAGTGGCTGGAGAAGATGGAATGCAATGCGAGAACAGAAGGAGACCACGACATTGCACATCTCCCTGGAAGGGGGAAAAAAGACACCAAGAGCCTGAGGTGGGGGACAAACCTCTCCCAGGACTGACTCAGAGAGCTCTGGTCTTTCCCCACCACCCTGGAGGGAATGTGGGTGCTCTGGGAGGTGGCTCCTTCTGGGCACCCTCCTTTCCCAGCCTTTTCCAGTCTCCTTGGCGATCCCTCAGTGACAAGGATCTCTGGCCCATGACCACAGGGACTGAGTGGGGCACAGGGCACAAATGCCGGGGGCAGTGGGGAGAAGGGGATCTCACATGGCCAGCAGACCCACGGCATAGTGCTGGGTGTCAGCAAACAGCATCGTGTCCCAGCCACGCTTGCGTTGCATTGCAACAACCACATGCTCACATTCCAGTTGGCACAGTAGAGCCTTCATGGCCTGCACTGCAAACCTGTGTGCAGAGCAAAGACAAGGTCACACTGGGAGTGCTGGCCCTGGCCACAAGGGCATGGGAAGGACAGGAGGACTGGGACATGTTGGGCTTGCTGGGAAGGTGGTGCTCCTCCTGGCATGCTCTCCAGAAGTTTTCAAATTCCTCTAGTGGCAACCTTTCTGTGGTGATGACAACATGGAACAGCAGAGCCACAAACAGGCGGGAGGAATAAAGCATCATGGCCTGGTGGCACTCAGGCACCTGGATAATCACCCAGATCACCAGAGTTGCCTGCAAAAGAAGCAGCCCAAGACAACAGCGCTCAGTGCCGAGGTGTCTGTGGGACAGGGCCCAAGGGCAGATGCAGGAGGAGCAGCGGGCCTGGTGCCCCCTGAGCCTGCCCCTAGCCCAGGGTTCAGCCCAGCGCCTGAGGCACAAAGAGGATGGAGAGCTGCTGGTGAGGTGACCGAGGGGCAAGCAGAGGCCAAATCCAGAAACTCACAGCCAGGGCAAAAACGTCCCTGTCATCCCCATCAGAGGTGCGTGTCCTGTACAGTGGCCAATCCTCCATTACAAGAACTAGTGTTGACAGCACGTTCTCCACTGCTGGTCCCGATGACCCAATGGTTCTCCAAATCATTGCAGCAGCTCTGTGGGATCAGAGCTCCGTGTCAGGGGCATCTCAGTCCCAGGACCATGCCCTGTGCAGCTGTGGGGGCCCAGGTGACAGAGCCCCGGTGCCCTGAGGGGCAGGGAGGGAGCATTGGCAGCAGGCTTGGCAAACAGAGGGGCCCCAGGGTCCTGCACCTCTGTGCCTGTCTGGCAGAGCCCATAGCACAGGCTGTGCAGGGCCATGGGCCCTAAAGGCTGGTGGGCCCTGAGCTGTGCAGGCACGTGGGCCCCGTACCTGTCACACGTTGGGGCACAGCGCAGGAGGGTCAGCACCACGTCAGCAGGGTGTTCTTCAGCCAGCCTCACAATGCCACTTTTCAGACCGGCCACCACAGTGACATGGGACAGTAGACTCTTGTGAATGCTCCTTACAATGGCTGGCACCTGGAGGAGGCAGGGGGAGATTTTGAGTGCTGTCCAAGGCAGCAACTTCCCCAGCTTCTCCCAGGAACTGCTTCCCTTCCCACACTGTGCTGGCCTGAAAGGGTGAGGGGCCCAGTGACCATGGCTTGAGGGGACACATGATCCTCGAAGGCCTCTAGGCCTGGCCCCAGGCTACTTACCTGCTGCGGAGAAGGAACAGAACTGTCATCACTGAAATCAATAGTGGGAACATGAATGATAATGGGAGTGGGCATGGTGCCAGATTTTGAAATTTCCTCAGTTTCTTCATTGTCAGTGTTTGTGATGGCCACATCCACAGGCACAGCGTTGTCCGCCTTTGCCCTGTTAATTTCAGCCTCAGAGTCCTGTGAGCACTCAGCCGAATCTGGGCTGACATCGGGCTCTGCCTGGAGCTCAGTAAGCCCTGAGTCAGGCTCGGCTGTGCCCTCAGATGCTGCAGTGCTGCTTTTTCTATGCTGAATGCGCAGGAATTTCCGGAACCTCTGCAGGAGAACATAGGACATGGAAACCAGAGATGCTCCATGGCATGCTCCAAGCGGGGTGCTGGGCTGAGCAGGGACAGCAGGCCCAGCCCAGGTGGGGGTGGCTGCAGGTACCTTCAGGGTTTTGCGCAAGCAGCCATGGCCGGGTTCCTGCTCTTGTGTCTTGTCCAGGGCTGCATCTGGGAAAGAGCGAGCGCAGCCAGAGCTGAGGGGCTGCAGGAGAGGCCGGAGAGCACAGCCCAGCCCTGCGCTGCCCAGGCAGGGAGAGCCCCGGGATGGTCCAGGGGATGGAGCACGGCCACTGCGGGGTGTCTGCCCTGCCCCTGTTCCATCCTGTCCATGGGCATGTCCCCATGGGATGGGATGGGATGGGATGGGATGGGATGGGATGGGATGGGATGGGATGGGATGGGATGGGATGGGATGGGATGGGATGGGATGGGATGGGATGGGGCCAAGCTGGCTGCAGCCATCAGCCCTGTAGCCCAGCTCTGCAACTCACCATCCTGCAGCGTATGAAACTGCTCAGATTCTTAAGGCTCCTTTGCTGGAGTAGCTCCAGGGTCTCTCTTTTTTTTCCTCTTAAACACTTTGAACAGGCCGCGGAATCTGCCCGCCATGCCAATCTGGCCTTAATGGCACCTTCTCAAGAGATGCCTCAAGAAAGCTCAAAGTCAACAAGTTGTGCCGTTGTGCCTTGAAGGCACCTGAGACAAAGAAGCCTCAGAAAGGCTGCAGGACAGCAAGTCCTGCACCCTGGTCTTGAGGGCTCCTGTCACAAGAACAGGAGACTCCTCATAAACTATGGTGGTCACCAGATCCACGGTTTTGCCTTGAGGGCACTGGCTGCAGGGACAGGAGATGTCTCGGCAAAGCTCCGAGTCACCAAGTCCCTCAGTCTGGCCTCAAAGGCGCCTGGAAAACAAAATCCTCGGGGAGGCCACGGGCCACCAGGGCCCACAGTCTGGCCACGAGGTCACCTGTAGGAGCAACGCCTCGGAAAAGCTCCGGGTGGGACACGAACGAGCGCGCTGTGCGGGGGCTCCTCACGGCACCACTCTGTCCCGTCCTGTCCCGTCGGCTGCTCCGAGCACTGTGGCCTGCTCCTGTCACCGTCAGCTCCTATGTCACCACGTGTCACAAAGGGCCCTTGGACACCCTGTCCCGTTCCATGCCACGGTGACTGTGCTGCACTGTGTCACAAAGGGCCCTTGCACACACTGCCACCTCCGCCAGGCTTTGAAGAGCAGTCCTGTTATCAGTCA
Organism: Zonotrichia albicollis; assembly: GCF_047830755.1. NCBI lineage: Eukaryota > Metazoa > Chordata > Aves > Passeriformes > Passerellidae > Zonotrichia > Zonotrichia albicollis. Next base: position 370,177 of record NC_133827.1, on the reverse strand, counting down.
CTTTATCATTCACTCAGCAATACAACCAGTTATGGCAAAAATAGCAATCTGTCTTGATGTATCACGACATGGAGAAAATTTTAATTAATTTTGGCAATTCTCCATTATTGGGTGACTGTCTTGTTGCTTTAAAGGAATGGCTTGCCAGCAGAGGCTTGTGCATAGACACAGAAAAAATCCAAACTGAACCTCCCTGGAAATACCTGGGTTTCAAATTATTGGAGACAACAGTCACCCCACAGCCAGTCACCCAAAAAACCAATATACACACATTGAATGAGTTGGAAAGTTGTTAGGCAGTATTTATTGAATCCGCCATTTATTTGGAATCACCACAAAGGAATTATCCCCCTTATTTCACCTGTGAAAAGGAAAGTCAGATCTCCCTTCCCTATGGCACTTGACAAAAACTTTCCAAAAGGCTTTAGAGACTGTAAGCGATGAAATCGGTAACTTCTTTGCCACGTGTCGAAACCCAGATTTGCCTTTGTGACTGTTCGTGATTCTGCAAAGTTTCCAACCCTATTGCTCTTACTGGTCAATGGGATGTACAGGAGCATCCTCTCTGGTTTGTAGAGTGGGTTTTTCTGCCACACACCTTTTCAAAAACTATAACCATTCAACCTGAGATGCTTATTTAGCTGCTGTCAATGGGACACACTCCAGTGCCCGAGCCTGACACGATATGGTCCAGCAGTAATGCATCTCCCTATTACTGCAGCAGAATTAGAGACTCTCTTCTTCAGGGATTCACTGTCATTTCAAATTGCTCTTGCGGACTGTGATGGACAATTTTTTCACACCATGCCTCGGCATGCCCTGCTCCAATCCTACAAGGAACTCCCCTTTCAACAACGGCCACTATAGAAGAAAACTCCAATCCCTGATGCAAAAACTGTTTTCACTGACACATCAGGAAAGACACACAAAGCTGTGACCCTGTGGAGAAATGATAAGGGACAGTGGGAACATGTGATAACCTTTCCACCTGGATCTGCCCAGCTAGTGAAACTGGCAGCTGTGGTAGAAGCATTTTGCCTTTTATCACAGGAACCTATTAACATTGTTCGTGATTCTCTTTATGTTACAGGAATCATTGAGAGAATTCAGTACTCATTCCTGAAGGAAGTCTCTAACAAAGTTCTTTTTCTGTTATTAACCTCTCTGTACAACTTTTCCCTTCCCAGGTCTCAGGAATACAACCTTCTGCACTTTAGATCACACACCCCTCTGCCTGGACCTGTAGGGCAAGGTGATGTGAAGGCAGATGCCCTCACCATGACAGTCACTATGCCACAAAAGTTAGGGCAGGCCAAACTTTCTCATGATTTCTGCCATCAAAATGGCCGAGCACTGGGAAAACAATTCCATCTGACTTTGCCACAAGCACGGGATGGAGTGAACCCTTGCTCGCAGTGTCAGCAGGCTCTTTCTTGGCCACAAATGTTAGGTACAAACCCACAAGGGTTGAAACCGAATGACATCTGCAAACAGATGTAACACACATTTCCAGCTTTGGGACTTTTAAATATGTCCATGTTTCTATTGATACCTTTTCTGGATTCATGGTAGCAACAGTACGCAAGGGAGGGAAATCCTTGGGAATTTGAGGGGATTTTGGGAGGGGAGCTGAGGGATTCTAAATTCCCAATGCCCAGAATGCTGTCATTCCTTGGGAGTTTGGGAGGGGAACTGCAGGATTCCAAATTCCCAATATCCGGAATGCCAGTATTCCATGGGAATTCCATGGGTATTTTTGGAAAGGAGCTGAAGCATTTCAAATTCCCAATGCCATGAATGCAATTATTCCATCGTTTTGGGGGGGGGGTTTTGGACAGGAGCTTCAGGATTCTAAATTCCTGACACCCAGAATACCCTTGGGAATTTGGGAGGGGGACTGAAGGATTCCAAACTCCCAATGCCCAGAAGGGGAATGTGGGAGGGGAGCTGGAGGATTTGAAATTCCTGGTGCTCGGAATGCAGTCATTCCATTTTCCAGTTTTGGTGGGAATATGACAGTGGAGCTGCAGGATTCAAACTTCCTGATGCCAAGAATGCTGCTATTCCATGAGAATTTGGGAGGGGAATGGGAGATTTGAAATTCCTGACTCCCAGAATACAGTTATTCCATGAGAATTTGGGAGGGGAATTTGGGAGGAGAACTGGAGCATTAAAAATCCCCAATACCCAGCATGACGTTATTCCATAGTTTTGGCGGAAATTTTGGAGGGGAACTGGAGGATTTGAAATTCCTGATGCTGGGGAAGCCGTTATTCCATGGGAATTGGGGAGAGCAGCTGGAGCATTCGAAATTCCTGATTCCTGGAATGCTCTTATTCAATGAGAACTTGGAAGGCAAATGGCAGGATTGAAAATCGCTGACGTTCTTGCCTCTCATGTGCCAAAGGTGCGGTTTTCATCTGTGCTGATTGTGCTTGTGCCAAACATTGGCCCCAGTGCTTGTGCATTTTGATGGAAAAAAGCCTGACTCAGTTTTGCTTGTTCAAAATGTTTGGCAAAGAGTTTGACAAAACCATTGTCAGTTCGTCTGCTCTCGCATTTCCTCCTGCCATGAATCCTGGAAGCGAGGAATGAGAGACAAAATACTGGTTAGTTCTGAGTGCCAAAATTGTAGAAAGACATGAAAGCCAACGATATCATTTGCACCATCCTTTAAAACTGATCCTTCTATTCTTTTAAGAATACTAGCAACAGAAGACAAATCTGTAATTAAATTCAGAAGCTCTGAAAAGAGCTGAAATGCCCTGAACTACTGCAGCAGCCAGTTCAACAATCTGAGGAGAGCCCTCTGTTGTTTGAACATCTGACTCCCATGTTTTGGTTGTTTGATTTTGCCATACTATTACTGACTGGTGTGTTTTCCCTGCTCCATCAGTGAAGAGAGTTATAGCACCTAGAGGTTTTTCACTCAGCATGGGTTTTTCTCTAAAACTTAATTTTGCTTGTAACAATTTGTGGACTGGGTAATGAATAGAACAAACACCTGAATAATTTAAGAATGTAATTTGCAAGTCTTCTGAATTTTGAAAAGCCCAATCAACAATTTTCAGAGGTAAATAAATAATTACAAAAGCTTGGCCTGCCATAGTTAGCAATCTCATTCTGGCTGTAATTATGATTCCAGCTGTCATCTCCATGGTTGTAAACCTTGTTTTTGGAGACCTATAAGGGAGAAAATCCCAGAGTGTGATTAACAAAGTATCTTTTTCAGAAGTGTTCCATTGAAAAATGAGACCATAAAGTTGCATTTTTTTCTCCTAACACAGCAAGAAATGCAGTGTCTATGGAGTTCTACAAGATTCCTACACTTTTATTTTTAGCTTTAAAAGAGGAACGGAAGATATGGGAGTCAACCCAACTAAGACATAGGGTCAGCTGGACTTAAACCAAGTCTGATTTTCCAGGTCTGGGAAACATTCATCTACATCAGGGCAAGCCTCAGATCTCCTCCCAGGAGCCTTTGGAATAGTTATGATAATTAGTCTAAGTTCCACTCCCCTATTGGTTAAATGTGTTCCATTTATGCTATTGTTTCCAGAATGTTCCACCTACAAGACTATATATTGTTATCTCTTCCTTGTTTCTCCTCTTTGGAGCTTCTCCCTATCTTGTGTGCTGTTCCTCATCATAGTTCCCATTTTTAGTTGTCATTAGAAGTAATTTCCTTGTTGGGCACTCCATTTTTGCCTCTCCTTCTCTCCTGTTTTGCACCACATTCACCCTGAAGTCAGGGGACCCAAAGGTTTGTCACAGCCACCCTCCCTGCGACAGCCGGTGCCCGGAGCGCTGTCAGGCAGTGCCGGCATCCCGGCTGTGCTTCTGCTCCCCACAAGTGAGGAATGGCAGCCCCAGGCTCAGAGCCAGTCAGAAAGCCAAGCAAGGGAGAGCAGAGGGAGGGCACCCTGCCAGTCTCTCTTGGGCATGGCCACAAAACAGCCCCTGCTGCTTCTTCCTCCGCCTGCATTTGGGCTGTGCTGGTGGCAGAGCCAGCCGGGTTGGGCTCTGTGCTCCAAAGCCTGTTGGGAGCGGGCATGAAAAGCTCTGTGTGCACAGCAGAGAGACCTGGAAGGTGCTGGCAAGAGCATCCTGCAGGAACAGGGCTCTGGTCCCTGGCCAGGAACAGCCTGGTTTTGGTGCCGTGAGCGCAGGCAGCAGCTGAGGCAGGTGAAGAGGCAGCGGGCAGATTGTGTTTGTAGAGGGCCTGGGGCTGCACCTCTGAGCCTGCACCTGGAAACTCACTTGAGGGAACAGGAGCTAGAGCTGGAGTGCCTGTCCTGAAAGGACCTGAAGTCATTCAGCCTTGCCAGCGTTTCTTAAGGCTGTGTTGGTGTTCCCCAGGAAAGCCACACATTTGGAGAAACACCTTTGGAGGAAAGGGGCTTGCTTCTCAAGGAAAGTGCTTGCCAGGGAGCTCCCAGTGAGGCAGGGGCGAGTGTCCCCCTATGGCTCTCTGTGCTCCTTTCAGTGCTTGAGGCCCATTGCACGTGGCAGAGGGGCATGGAGAAGGCAGTGAGGAGCAGGTTTGGCATCTGCCTGGACCTGTGCAAACCAAGCCAAGCACCTGCAGCAGGGTGTGTTACACTCTTTGGACCGAGGGTGAGCAGGAGCATCTCTGTCCCGCCATGAGCCCCAGAGCTCTCTGTGAGAGCTGTGAATTAAAAGTCCTTTACACGCACACTTTTCACATCTTTCCTCTCTGCTGTGTTTCAAGTCATGGCCATATGCATTGCCTCCTGCTTGGTGGGAGCTGCTGTGGCCCAGGGCCAGCACAGAGCTGGGATGCGTGGGCCAGGCAGCGTGGAGAGCCTTGGCTGACCTTGGTGTGTCCCTGGCCTCAGAAAAGGCCTCCCAAGGTGTCCTGCTCGTTGGCTCTCCCTGTGCATCTTGGAGAGAACAAGGTAGGCATTTCTGGCAGCTGGGCATCAGCCGGCTCTAACTTGGGGGCGTGTGGTGGAGCGAGCCCAGCTGAGATAGCCTGAGAGCAGCCCAGTGCTCCGTGCTCCTCTCTGCTGACACGTGAGCGTTTCTCTGCTTTCGGGATGGCCCTGGCTGTGTCAGGGCTGCTACGAGGGTGTGATGGTTTGACCAGGAAGAAGTGGGAATTCTGGGATGCTGTGGTCAAACCAATGGATGTTCTGAGTTTGAGACTGGCACCTGGTGTAGCCAGTGGGGTTTGGACACACCTCCGAGAATACACAGGGGTTAAAAAGCAGGGCCCTGGCCCTGGGAAGCTCTCTTGGGACGTCGAGGCGAAGAGGTCAGATCACCCTCCCCTGTCTGGCCGCTGCTGCTGGGCGGGGGAGGGGCAGCCACGTGGTAGGCCCTGGGCCTGGACAGAGATGGGAGGTGAGGAGGCCCCTCGAGGATGGAAGGGTGGAAGAGCCCAGGGAGTCAGCCCTCGGGCAGCCATTCCCCCCCCCAGGAGGAAGAGAGAGAGAGAGAGCCGGCGACACCGAATGTGATAGCAGCCGGCCCAGGAGGAGAAGGGGGAGAAGAGTGCCCGGCCGGAGCAGCAGAGTGTGTGGGAGTGCCGCAGCTCCGGGACAGACAGAGACTGAAAGTTTTAACCCCTTTCTTTCATGATTGGGGCCTTGCAAAAATGCTAATCCTCCTCGAAGCTGAATAAGAAGGGAGATAAGAGATGAGATGAGACAAGGACCTGGCCCGAAGAACGTGGAGATGATTGAATGGGGAGAGATGATTTGGAGTGGCCTTTTGGCTGGACTTTTCTTGTGGCCATGGACTCAGTTTGTTCCTGTGACACAGAGACTGCACTTAGGGGGAAGCAGTGGCTCAGAACCAGGAGGGTTCATCGTGAGGACCCCCCGGCCCCAGGGGGTTGGAAAAATATGGGGGGGACAGATGTCCCAAAGCAGAGACTGTGCCTTTTTGGAGTGAGACAAGGCATCCTTGAAAGACAACCCTAAAAGCAGCTCTGGCCATGCACGGTGGTGAGAGCACTGGGCATGGAAGGAAGATGTCACAAGCGGCAAAAGGAATTTTTTTCCGGGCGGTGCCGAAGTGACAGGGAAGCACACGAGGTTTCAGTGTGTTTCCAGGGGAAGCCTATGGAACAAGAAGGACTCCTTTCCTCTTCATGAACTGAAGTTTGAGTATACTAAAGTGTGGTGCCAGGCTGGGCAGTTGGTGATTTGGGAGAATGTATCGGATTGGGAAAGTCAGGTAGTGGGGAGGAGGAAAGTGGTTTTTGTAAGGTTTTCAATTTTTTTTTCTTTTCCTTATAGTTTTTCCCTATTCTCCTGTAGTTTAGGTAATAAAGTGTTCTTCATGTTTAAGCTAAAGCCTGTTTTGCTTATTCCTGGTCACATCTCACAGCAGACACCATGGTGAGGGCATTTTCATGGGGGCACTGGCTCTGTGCCAGGCTCAAACCATGACAGAGGGCACGAGACAGCCGGTCCTGTCCTGCTGGGTCCCAGCAGTGCCTGGCAGCAGCCCTGCAGCCACGTCAGGATGCTGGCCAAGAGAGGCCCTGGAAGCTGAGGCAGCTGATTTGAAGCTTTTGCAGATACACCCAGGGGATGGCCAGCGGTGTTCCCTCAGGATACAGCAGTCCTGAGGGGCCTCCCCAGAGCTGTCTGATGCCGCCCACTCCGTGTGGCACCAGCTGCTTTCCTGTGGAATGTTCTACCTCTCCCGGGAGTGAAGAGGGAGCTGGAGAAAGAGCTTGCCAGGCTGCTCTGGATCCTTTCCCAGCAGCCCTGGTTGAGTGGAGCAGTCCGAGCTGAGCGCAGATGTGCCAATGGAACAGCCGTGCACGGGAAGGCTCGCTGGGAAGGATGATCCCGGAGCCACAGGCCGGGCAGCCTGGCTTTGCTGCCAGGGAAGGCCTTGGAGCAGACCCTCCTGGGTGCCATCCCACGGCACGTGCAGGGAACCAGGGGCTCTGCTGGAGGCTGGGAAATCTCTGCGGAGGGACGGGCACAGCTGGGGCTCCTGGCGGGGTGTTGGGGGCTTCTGTGGGGATGTTTGGGGGTGGGTGTTGTGGGGCGTGTTGGGGAAGGAGTTGTCTGGAAGGTGAGAGTCTGGGCTGGAATCTGAGTCAGTTTGAAGGCAGCATCTGTGCTTTGGCACAGCTTTGGTTATGGAGGGCAGAAGGAATATCTGTGACTATTTCTTTTACTGGTCCTGTTTCCCCTGCAGGGAACAAGAGGGGAGAGCTGTACTTTATTGGCTACTTAGATATCTGTACTGGGGGAGGATCAGCCCTTTTGCCATCTACTCATTTGTTTGGGTTACTGTTGTAACACTGAGTGGACATTCATTCCTTGAGAGGTTTTATTCCTGAAGAGAATTAGGAGATTACAATCCCTTCATCGAAAACCATTTGCAAACTAAAGAATGGCCTTCTTTTTGGCTCTGTGCAGGGTCATGTTTTGTAAAGGGACATTCAATGGATGATAAGGCAAATGAGTTGCTGTTTTAGACTGGGATGCAAACTTGTAGACCTGTCATATTCTCACACCATCCCCATAAATGTGGGAAGTTTGCAAATTTTGGAAGTCCTTGAGCTGAGCAATGGGAAGTTAAGCTTTCCTGAAGTGAGGATTTCTTTATGCCAGGTTCTTCTGTGCCTTCAAGGCAAAGATGTTTTTGTGATGCAGGAAATTACTTCAATGAGAAAATCATTCCAGCATGGAGGAAGAGCTTCTGACAGAGACCAAGTGTTGCCAGCAGTTGCTGCAGGTGCTCCTGCCATCAGCCCCCAGTGCACGTGGGCTTTGGCTCCCTGTGGCACAGAAGCCCCCCGGGGGCACAGGTCTCTGGGGCAGGAGACGGGCACCAGCGCTGCCAGGGCTCAGGGGGTGGCAGCTCTGCTTGGGCAGGGACTGTGCCCCAGCTGCTGATGGCAGCGCTGCCCGGGGCCCAGGGCTCAGAGCAGCATTGGTGCCCTGGCCCACACGTTCCTTGTGCGAGTCACGCCCGCGGGATTAGGATGGCCACGGGCCGGGACGTGTCCCAAGGAGGCTGTGCCAGCGTCCCTGGAAGGGCCCGTGCCCTTCCCAGCGCGGCTGCGTCGGCAGCCCTGGGGGCTCCTTCTGCTGCCCTGAGCCCGCAGAGCAGGGCAGCGTTTGCTGATGCTCTGAGCCCTTCCTAAAGATCCTGTGGGGCTGCCTTGGACACCTGGGGCCAGGCATTGCTTCCAGCCTGGGCCACTTTGGCTGGGCTGGGGGCGGCCCCAGAGCAGGCGGCAGTGTGTGCAAGGGCCCTTGGTGACACGGTGCAGCACGGTCATTGTGACATGGAATGGGACCGGATGTCCTTTGTGACACGTGGTGACATAGGAGCTGGCGGGGACAAGATCAGGCCACAGTGCTCGGAGCAGGCGACGGGACAGGACAGGACAGAGCGGTGCCGTGAGGAGCCCCTGCACAGCGCGCTCGTTCGTGTCCCACCCGGAGCTTTTTTGCGGCATTGTTCCTACAGGTGACCTCGTGGCCAGACCGTGGGCCCTGGTGGCCCGTGGCCTCCCCGAGGATTTTGTTTTCCAGGCGCCTTTGAGGCCAGACTGAGGGACTTGGTGACTCGGAGCTTTGCCGAGACATCTCCTGTCCCTGCAGCCAGTGCCCTCAAGGCAAAACCGTGGATCTGGTGACCACCATAGTTTATGAGGAGTCTCCTGTTCTTGTGACAGGAGCCCTCAAGACCAGGGTGCAGGACTTGCTGTCCTGCAGCCTTTCTGAGGCTTCTTTGTCTCAGGTGCCTTCAAGGCACAACTGCACAACTTGTTGACTTTGAGCTTTCTTGAGGCATCTCTCTTTAAGGTGCCCTCGAGGCCAGACTCTGACATGGCGGGCAGATTCCGCAGCCTGTTCAAAGTTTTCAGGGGGAAAGAAAAGAAAAGGTCTGGAGCTGCCCCAGCGCAAGAGCCTGAAAAACCAGAGCAGTTTCATACGCTGCAGGATGGTGAGCAGAAGACCTGGGGCACAGGGCTGATGGCTGCAGCCAGCTTGGCCCCATCCCATCCCATCCCATCCCATCCCATCCCATCCCATCCCATCCCATCCCATCCCATCCCATGGGGACATGCCCATGGACAGGATGGAACTCGGGCAGGGCAGACACCCCGCAGTGGCCGTGCTCCATGCCCTGGGCCATCCCGGGGCTCTCCCTGCCTGGGCAGCGCAGGGCTGGGCTGTGCTCTCCGGCCTCTCCTGCAGCCCCTCAGCTCTGGCTGCGCTCGCTCTTTGCCAGATGCAGCCCTGGACAAGACACAAGAGCAGGAACCCGGCCGTGGCCGCTTGCGCAAAACCCTGAAGGTACCTGCAGCCACCCCCACCTGGGCTGGGCCTGCTGTCCCTGCTCAGCCCAGCACCCCGCTTGGAGCATGCCATGGAGCATCTCTGGTTTCCATGTCCTATGTTCTCCTGCAGAGGTTCCGGAAATTCCTGCGCATTCGGCGCACAAAGACCAGCACGGCAGCATCTGAGGGCACAGCCGAGCCTGACTCAGGGCTGACCGAGCTCCAGGCAGAGCCCGATGTCAGCCCAGATTCGGCTGAGTGCTCACAGGACTCTGAGGCCGCAATGGACGAGGACAGGACAAAGGTGGACACAGCAGTGACTGAGGATGTGCCCATCACTGGAGAGATTCAGGACATCTCAAATACTGACACCAAACCATGTTCAGATGAATACACACAAGACACCGACGATGCAATGAACGAGAACAGGACCAAGCTGGACACAGCAGTGACTGAGGATGTGGCCGTCACAAACACCAACACCAGAAACACTGAGGACATCTCAAATACTGGCACTTCGCCCGCTCACACTCTCTGTGAGGAACTAATACAGGACTATTTCGAGGACCCTTCTGTTTCTCCTCAGCAGCAGGTAAGTAGCCTGGGGCCAGGCCTGGAGGCCTTCGAGGATCATGTGTCCCCTCAAGCCATGGTCACTGGGCCCCCTCAGCCTTTGAGGCCAGCACAGTGTTGTGGGAAGAGAAGCAGTTCCTGGGGGAACCTGGGGAAGTTGCTGCCTTGGACAGCACTCAAAATCTCCCCCTGCCTCCTCCAGGTGCCAGCCATTGTAAGGAACATTCACCAGGGTCTATAGTCCCATTTCACTGTGAATGCCAGGCTGCAAATTGACATTGTGAGGCTGGCTGAAGAACACCCTGATGACGTGGTGCTGACCCTGCTGCGCTGTGCCCCTACGTGTGACAGGTACGGGGCCCACGTGCCTGCACAGCTCAGGGCTCACCAGCCTTTAGGGCCCATGGCCCTGCACAGCCTGTGCTATGGGCTCTGCCAGACAGGCACAGAGGTGCAGGACCCTGGGGCCCCTCTGTTTCCAAGCCTGCTGCCAATGCTCCCTCCCTGCCCCTCAGGGCACCGGGGCTCTGTCACCTGGGCCCCCACAGCTGCACAGGGCATGGTCCTGGGACTGAGATGCCCCTGACACAGAGCTCTGATCCCACAGAGCTGCTAGCATGATTTGGAGAACCATAGGATCACTGGCACAAGCTGTGGAAAAAGTGATGCCAACACTGCTCTGCGTGATGGAGGATTGGCCATTGCACAGCGCATGCACCTCTGATGGGGACGACAGGGACGTTTTTGCCCTGGCTGTGAGTTTCTGGATTTGGCCTCTGCTTGCCCCTCGGTCACCCCACCAGCAGCTCTCCATCCTCTCCGTGCCTCAGGCGCTGGGCTGAACCCTGGGCTAGGGGCAGGCTCAGGGGGCACCAAGCCCGCTGCTCCTCCTGCATCTGCCCTTGGCCCTGTCCCACGGACACCTCGGCACTGAGCGCTGTTGTCTTGGGCTGCTTCTTTTGCAGGCAACTCTGGTGATCTGGGTGATTGTCCAGGTGCCCGAGTGCCACCAGGCCATGATGCTTTATTCCTCCCGCCTGTTTGTGGCTCTGCTTTTCCATGTTGTCATCACCACACAACAGATGCCACCAGTGGAAGCTGGTCACTTCTGGAAAGCATGCCAGGAGGAACACCGCCTTCCTAGCAAGCCCAACAGGTCCTAGTCCTCCTGTCCTTCCCATACCCTTGTGGCCAGGGCCAGCACTCCCAGTGTGACCTGGGCTTTGCTCTGCACACAGGTTTGCAGTGCAGGCCATGAAGGCTCTGCTCTGCCGACTCTGCTGCGACAATGAGGTGGTGGCTATGGAGCGCAAGTGTGGCTGGGACACGATGCTCTGTGCTCACACCCAGCACTATGCCATGGGTCTGCTGGCCAGGTGAGAGCCCTTCTCCCCACTGCCCCCCGCATTTGTGCCCTGTGCCCCACTCAGTCCCTGTGGTCATGGGCCAGAGAGCCTCGTCACTGTGGGACAGCCCAGGAGACTGGAAAATGCTGGGAGAGGAGGGTGCCCAGAAGGAGCCACCTCCCAGTGCACCCACATTCCCTCCAGGGATGCTGGGAAAAGACCAGAGCTCTCTGAGTCAGTCCTGGGAGAGGTTTGTCCCCCACCTCAGGGTCTTGGTGCCTTTTTCCCCCTGCCAGGGTGATGCGCCGTCGCTTGGTCCCGTTGTGCTCTGGCATCGCAATCCACTTGCTCCGGCAGCTCAGCAGGCAGGACCCATACAGGGATCTGCCCTTCCTGGCATTCTTTGTGGAGGTGAGCCTGGTTCCAGCGCTGCCTGGCTGAGCTGCCTCCCAGCTCTCTGCCCTCTCACAGCCACAGCTGCCTGGGACGGTGCCCACGCCCTGTGCTGCTGCCTGGGCCCAGCCCTGTGCGCTTCTGGGCTCCTGCTGGCCGGCTCCCCTGTCACTGTCCTGTGCCTTTCAGGTCCTCCAGTGCCTGGACTTGAGTGAATGTGGTGACAGTGTCCTGAAGGTCTTGGCAAGGCACCTGCACAGCGAGTGCAGGGAACGGTGTCGCCTGGCGCTCAGAGGCCTCGTGGTGGTCAGCAAGGATCCCTTGATGGTGAGAAGGGGGCAGCGGCTGAAGCTGCGCTGTGGAAAGCAGCCCCATGGGCGTGCAGGTCTTCAGGAGCTGAGGCAGCTGCTCCCAGCTCTCCTGCCTCACCTGCCCCAGTGCTTTGGGGCAGGCCTTTGGCCTCTGGGCCCTGCAGCAGCAGGGTGGCCTTGCAGTGCCAGGGCGGTGTTGGTGGTGCAGCCGTCCATGGCTTCCCAGCACAGCCTTGTGTTCCACACAGGCCAGGAGAATGTGCATCCTGTCTCCAAGCCTTCTGGAGCTGCTGGGTGATGCAGAGGGAGAGATGGTCAGCACGACCCTCCATGCTTTTACCAATGTGCTCCAGCACAAAGACATCCTGGTATCCAGCACCACTGCCCCAAAGCTGGCTGAGGCACTCCTGCTGCTCTTCGAGCATGTAAGCTTCTGCATCCTGAGCCACAGGCATTGGGTGCTTCCCAGAAACTTGGTGCCCTCTGGATATTCAGGCCTTTGCCCAGGTGGGACTGGAATGGTTGATGTAGGTCTTTTTGTTTCCTCTAGGACAACAGCCATGTGCAGGTGCTCTCCATTCACCTCTTCTGCAAGGTGGTGGAATTGGTAGTGGATGAGGGAAAAAAGCCCCTGAAGACAATTGTGAGCAAGAGCCTGGATATACTTTTACTTTACTGTCACGATAAGAACTCGGACGTGGCAAAGGTGAGATTTTCTGTGATGCTGGTGCATCTCTGGGAGGGGGCATGGCTGCGTCGTGCCCTGGTGTCTCGCAGGCTGACACCGCATCCAGGCCTGGGCACAGAGATGTGGGTCCGGTGCCCTGGGCTGTGGGGCCATCTCTGGGTCCCTGCTGCTCTCCAGGCCTCTCGGGAAACGCTGATTCGTGTGGCCGAGTTCCTGAAGAGGAGGAGGCTTGTACACCTGTTGAAGAAGCAGCCACCGATGAATGTCGAGGAGTGCCTGGTAAGGAGGGCCTGAAGCCCCAGGCTCAGCCCGGAGAAGGCCCCTGAGGGCGGTGCTCAGTGTGCGGGCTGGCAGCTGTGCCCCTGCCCGCTGCTGCAGCCACAGGCCGCGCGGGCTCTTCTCCAGGCTCCCGTGGGCCCCAGCCGGGTGCCCATGGAGCCCCGGCCCAGCTAGGCTGCGGGCCGGCACCGCGGCTCCCCGGGCAGCAGCCGGCCCTCTGCCCCCTGCCCTCGGGAGCCCTTGGCCAGCGGCTGCTGGCCGCGCCTCAGGGCTCTGCGGCCAGGGGAGGCCGGGGCTGGGCGCAGGCAGCGCCGGCCCAGGGGCTGAGCCCGCGCCAACCCTTCCCTCCTGGCGCTCTCTGTAGCTGGCAGAGGACAGGAGCCGAGCGCCCGAGCACCTGCGCCGGGCCCTGCGCTACCTTCAGAGCCCACAGGAGCCCCTGCGAGAGGCGGCCGTCACGTTCATGGGTGAGCCCCGAGCCCCGGCTCCCACCCCGGCCCGGCCCGCCGCAGCTCGGCCCCAGCCCCGCCTGCTGCCCCGGCAGCGTCAGCCGGGCCCGGGGCCGTGGAGCCCCGCCTGGCCTGGGCATTGCTGCTGCCGCCCTCTGGCAGCCGTGCCCTGGGGCGGCAGCGGGCGGCAAGGGCCGGGCTGAGCCCTGCCGGGCCAGCAGCCCCTGTGGCCCCAGCGCCGGCAGCGCCGCTGGCAGGGAGCTGTGCCGCTGGGGCCGTGACAGGCGCTGTGCTCACAGGCATGGCCGGGCGGTGCCTCAGGAGGCAGCAGCAAGAGCTCCGGCTGATCTGGACAGGTGAGTGAGGGCAGCGGGCTGACGGCATGGGCTGCCGGGGGTCCTGCAAGCGCAGCCCCGGCTTTGCAGGGCTCTGCTCTCTGTGCCGACGAGGGCTGATGTGGGCATAGCACACAGAGATTTCAGGTACACGTAGGGGAGTCATGGCCAGTGCCTCCCAGCTGATTCCAAAGTGTCCTACTCCCTTCTGGGTGCGATGGCCCTGCCCAGAAAGTCTTGTAGGATTCCCTCAGACCCGGGCTGTTGCCAGGGCTCTGTTCCTCTCTCTTTCAGCCCTACAAGCCCGGAGGCAACGTGCCAGCCCATCCTGCCGTGACCTGGAAAATGAAGCCGAGTTTCCCCAAAGAGCTGAAGAACTGGGGACGTCTTCTGGATCCAGTCAACCAGTGCCCCAAGAAGAGCACCAGGAGACGCCCAAGAGGACACTGCCTCCCAGCACTGCTGGAAGTCCTGGCACAGCTGATGCTGGGCAGAGTTCTTGTGGCTTCAGCCCTCTCCCTGCCTGTTGACTGCCCCGTCCCTCCAGGCCTCAGTCAATGCCCATTCCCATTTTTTCCCTCCACTCTCCCTCCGTGTAGATTGCTCCCTCCCTCCAGCCCTCATATCTGTCCATCCCCATTTTTCCCCTCCACTCTCCCTCCCTATAGGTGGTTCCCTCTCTCCAGCCCTCAGATTCTCTATCCCCATTTTTTCCCTCCACTCTCCCTCCCTATAGGTAGCTCCCTCTCTCCAGCCCTCAGACTCTCCATCCCCATTTTTTCCCTCCACTATTCCTCCCTTTAGATAGCTCTGCCCCGCCGGCCCTCAGGCTGTCCATCACCTTTTTTTCCCTCCACTCTCCCTCCCTGTTGAGAGCTCCCTCCCTCCAGTCCTCAGACCCTCCCCATTAGATTTTTTCCCTCCCAGCTCATCCCTTTGCTTCGCCTTTCATTATTAAACAGTTTGGCATCTTCAATTTGCCTGCATCCCTGTGGAGCTGAAGTAAATCCGGGGCCCCGGGACACACAGGCCCTGCTGCCGTTCTCTGCCACGCCGTGTTTTGTGCACGGACACAGAGGAACGAGGGCAGGTCAGGCTGGAAAGGTCCCTGTGCTGAAGGTGCAGTTCCACAGCCCTGTGCCGTTACACATCTTGCTGAGCACCATGGAGCCCCTGGATTTTGGGAAAGCCAACCTGAGTATGCTCTGAACCCAGCTGAGAGGGATTCCATGGCAAGCATCCATGGAGGGCAAAGGAGCTTGGAATGCTGGAAGCTTTCAAGAACAGCTTCCTGAAAGCACAGCAGTGCTCCATCCCTGCACAGGATGAGGAAGAGGGCAGAAGCAGAGAGCATCCTGGCTTAGCAGGGAGCTCTGGGTGTGCCTAAGGGCAAATGAAGCAGCAGCACGGTTCCCGAGACTCGGACACGCAGCCGTGCCGGTGCCCGGAGCGCTGTCAGGCAGTGCCGGGATCCCGGCTGTGCTTCTGCTCCCCACAAGTGAGGAATGGCAGCCCCAGGCTCAGAGCCAGTCAGAAAGCCAAGCAAGGGAGAGCAGAGGGAGGGCACCCTGCCAGTCTCTCTTGGGCATGGCCACAAAACAGCCCCTGCTGCTTCTTCCTCCGCCTGCGTTTGGGCTGTGCTGGTGGCAGAGCCAGCCGGGTTGGGCTCTGTGCTCCAAAGCCTGTTGGGAGCGGGCATGAAAAGCTCTGTGTGCACAGCAGAGAGACCTGGAAGGTGCTGGCAAGAGCATCCTGCAGGAACAGGGCTCTGGTCCCTGGCCAGGAACAGCCTGGTGTTGGTGCCGTGAGCGCAGGCAGCAGCTGAGGCAGGTGAAGAGGCAGCGGGCAGCTTGTGTTTGTGGAGGGCCTGGGGCTGCACCTCTGAGCCTGCACCTGGAAACTCACTTGAGGGAACAGGAGCTAGAGCTGGAGTGCCTGTCCTGAAAGGACCTGAAGTCATTCAGCCTTGCCAGCGTTTCTTAAGGCTGTGTTGGTGTTCCCCAGGAAAGCCACACATTTGGAGAAACACCTTTGGAGGAAAGGGGCTTGCTTCTCAAGGAAAGTGCTTGCCAGGGAGCTCCCAGTGAGGCAGGGGCGAGTGTCCCCCTATGGCTCTCTGTGCTCCTTTCAGTGCTTGAGGCCCATTGCACGTGGCAGAGGGGCATGGAGAAGGCAGTGAGGAGCAGGTTTGGCATCTGCCTGGACCTGTGCAAACCAAGCCAAGCACCTGCAGCAGGGTGTGTTACACTCTTTGGACCGAGGGTGAGCAGGAGCATCTCTGTCCCGCCATGAGCCCCAGAGCTCTCTGTGAGAGCTGTGAATTAAAAGTCCTTTACACACATACTTTTCACATCTTTCCTGTCTGCTGTGTTTCAACTCTTGGCCATATGCATTGTCTCCTGCTTGGTGGGAGCTGCTGTGGCCCAGGGGCAGCACAGAGCTGGGACGTGTGGGCCAGGCAGCGTGGAGAGCCTTGGCTGACCTTGGTGTGTCCCTGGCCTCAGAAAAGGCCTCCCAAGGTGTCCTGCTCGTTGGCTCTCCCTGTGCATCTTGGAGAGAACAAGGTAGGCATTTCTGGCAGCCTGGCATCAGCCGGCCTTAACTTGGGGGCGTGTGGTGGAGCGAGCCCAGCTGAGATAGCCTGAGAGCAGCCCAGTGCTCCGTGCTCCTCTCTGCTGACACGTGAGCGTTTCTCCGCTTTCGGGATGGCCCTGGCTGTGTCAGGGCTGCTACGAGGGCACGAGACAGCCGGTCCTGTCCCGCTGGGTCCCAGCAGTGCCTGGCAGCAGCCCTGCAGCCACGTCAGGATGCTGGCCAAGAGAGGCCCTGGAAGCTGAGGCAGCTGATTTGAAGCTTTTGCAGATACACCCAGGGGATGGCCAGCGGTGTTCCCTCAGGATACAGCAGTCCTGAGGGGCCTCCCCAGAGCTGTCTGATGCCGCCCACTCCGTGTGGCACCAGCTGCTTTCCTGTGGAATGTTCTACCTCTCCCGGGAGTGAAGAGGGAGCTGGAGAAAGAGCTTGCCAGGCTGCTCTGGATCCTTTCCCAGCAGCCCTGGTTGAGTGGAGCAGTCCGAGCTGAGCGCAGATGTGCCAATGGAACAGCCGTGCACGGGAAGGCTCGCTGGGAAGGATGATCCCGGAGCCACAGGCCGGGCAGCCTGGCTTTGCTGCCAGGGAAGGCCTTGGAGCAGACCCTCCTGGGTGCCATCCCACGGCACGTGCAGGGAACCAGGGGCTCTGCTGGAGGCTGGGAAAGCTCTGCGGAGGGACAGGCACAGCTGGGGCTCCTGGCGGGGTGTTGGGGGCTTCTGTGGGGATGTTTGGGGGTGGGTGTTGTGGGGCGTGTTGGGGAAGGAGTTGTCTGGAAGGTGAGAGTCTGGGCTGGAATCTGAGTCAGTTTGAAGGCAGCATCTGTGCTTTGGCACAGCTTTGGTTATGGAGGGCAGAAAGAATATCTGTGATTATTGCTTTTACTGATCCTGTTTCCCCTGCAGGGAACAAGAGGGGAGAGCTGTACTTTATTGGCCACTTAGATATCTGTACTGGGGGAGGATCAGCCCTTTTGCCATCTACTCATTTGTTTGGGTTACTGTTGTAACACTGAGTGGACTTTCATTCCTTGAGAGCTTTTATTCCTGAAGAGAATTAGGAGATTACACTCTCTTCATCGAAAACCATTTGCAAACTAAAGAACGGCCTTCTTTTTGGCTCTGTGCAGTGTCATGTTTTGTAAAGTGACATTCAATGGATGATAAGGCAAATGAGTTGCTGTTTTAGACTGGGATGCAAACCTTTAGACCAGTCATATTCTCACACCATCCCCATAAATGTGGGAAGTTTGCAAATTTTGGAAGTCCTTGAGCTGAGCAATGGGAAGTTAAGCTTTCCTGAAGTGAGGATTTCTTTATGCCAGGTTCTTCTGTGCCTTCAAGGCAAAGATGTTTTTGTGATGCAGGAAATTACTTCAATGAGAAAATCATTCCAGCATGGAGGAAGAGCTTCTGACAGAGACCAAGTGTTGCCAGCAGTTGCTGCAGGTGCTCCTGCCATCAGCCCCCAGTGCACGTGGGCTTTGGCTCCCTGTGGCACAGAAGCCCCCCGGGGGCACAGGTCTCTGGGGCAGGAGACGGGCACCAGCGCTGCCAGGGCTCAGGGGGTGGCAGCTCTGCTTGGGCAGGGACTGTGCCCCAGCTGCTGATGGCAGCGCTGCCCGGGCCCCAGGGCTCAGAGCAGCATTGGTGCCCGGGCCCACACGTTCCTTGTGCGAGTCACGCCCGCGGGATTAGGATGGCCACGGGCCGGGACGTGTCCCAAGGAGGCCGTGCCAGCGTCCCTGGAAGGGCCCGTGCCCTTCCCAGCGCAGCTGCGTCGGCAGCCCTGGGGGCTCCTTCTGCTGCCCTGAGCCCGCAGAGCAGGGCAGCGTTTGCTGATGCTCTGAGCCCTTCCTAAAGATCCTGTGGGGCTGCCTTGGACACCTGGGGCCAGGCATTGCTTCCAGCCTGGGCCACTTTGGCTGGGCTGGGGGCGGCCCCAGAGCAGGCGGCAGTGTGTGCAAGGGCCCTTGGTGACACGGTGCAGCACGGTCATTGTGACATGGAATGGGACCGGATGTCCTTTGTGACACGTGGTGACATAGGAGCTGGCGGTGACAGGAGCAGGCCACAGTGCTCGGAGCATGTGACAGGACAGGACGGGACAGAGCGGTGCCGTGAGGAGCCCCCGCACAGCGCGCTCGTTCGTGTCCCCCCCAGAGCTGTTCCAAGGCGTTGCTTCTACGTGTGACTTCAGGGCCAGTGTAGAGGACTTCATGAACCGTGGCCTTCCAGAGGCATTTCTCTTCTAATCAGGCATTATTTCAATCCGTGACATGGAGCAGAAACCCGCAACACTGTCTAAGTTTGCCTGGGTGGAGAAACAGCACGAATACCCTGAAACTGAACTGGAATTGCAGACCGAGGAGGTTGTGCCTATCCAGGTGCTCCAGGAGGGTGAGTGGCAGAACTGGGCCACAGGGCTGGTGCCTGCAGCCAGCTTGGCCCCATCCCATCCCATCCCATCCCATCCCATCCCATCCCGTCCCGTCCCGTCCCGTCCCGTTCCGTCCCGTCCCGTCCCGTCCCATCCCATCCCGTCCCGTCCCGTCCCGTCACGTCCCATCCCATCCCATCCCATCCCATCCACTAGGGACATTCCGATGGACAGAACCGGATGGGGATGGCAAGATCATTGAGCAGAAACCCCCGAGAATTCCCAAGCTGGCCTGGGTGGGGGAGGAGGAAGAAGAGCCCGACCCTGACCCAGAAGTGGAGACCGAGGAGGTTGTGCCAATCCAGCTGCTGCCAGAGGGTGAGTGGCAGAGCTGGGCCACAGATCTGGTGCCTGCAGTACCATCCCATCCCATCCCATCCCATCCCATCCCATCCCATCCCATCCCATCCCATCCCATCCCATCCCATCCTATCCCATCCCATCCCATGACATTCCTTCCCTTCCCATCCCTGGTGGTCAAAGTTTGAATTTGACAGAGTTTGGACTTGAAGGTCCAAGGTTGGATTTGGTGGTGAACAATTGGATTTATTGGTCAAAATTTGGATTTGATGGTCTAAGGTTGCATTTGGTGGGCAACACTGGAATGCCATGGAATAACAGCATTCTAGGGGTTGGGAGTTTAGAATCATCTGCTTCCCCTCACAACTTTCCATCAACACTGGCAATCCATGGAATAACAGCATTCCGGGCATCGGGAATATCAAATCCTACACTTCTCCTCACAAATTCCCATGGAATCATGTTGTTCTGGGCATTGGGAATTTATAAAAATGGCACCTTTGGTGCTCCAAGACGGACACATGTGTGATGGCATCGGATACTACAGGTGGCAAGGAAAACTGGGAATGCCCCCGACGGCTCCAGAATCTCCACCAAGCTCAGCATCCTGTCTGGAGAACTCTACAAGTCAGGACTACACCAAAAAACATGGAAAAATCAAGGCACCAAGGCGCACATTGGAAACAAAATGTAACTGTTCATTTTTTGCTTGCTTTTTATATTTTTAAGAGATTTTGCCTTTGTTTTTTACTTTTTTCCCAATTTTTCACCCTTTTTTCTTTTCTCCCCTGTTTTTAAAAATTTTCAACACCTTTAAATTTTCAACCAGAAAAATTGCCAGCAACTCAAGGGAAGAAACCCAAACAAATCAAGAAACCAAAGCAGTTTTTATCTCCAGGATAGCATATAGCAAAATAACATGTTTTAAATAGTAAAATAAAAGACTAAAAGTTTATTCCCCAAAAAATCTACAAAGAACAAATATTCAGGATCTTGGCAATTTATTTTTGACATTTTTTTATTACTAGTTCTGTTTATATGATCATTATTAATATTAATAATAATATCAAGAATATATCTTCTTTTTAAAAATGTTTTTTTCTGTTTTTTTAATTTTCAATTCAGGAATGTAGATGGTCAAAACCAGCACAACATACACAGGAGGCAACTTCCAGTCCATTCAGAAAGGAAAAGTAGGATTCTCTTTGAAAAACATGCAGTAACATTTAAAAAACACCTCTAAAATGTTCCTAAATAAAGTAAAATTTTGGGCACTCCCAAGCCCTAGTAGCCAGTTGTGTTGGAATTTCTCCTATTGCCCTTCCAGGTTATTCTTTACAAGTTGATTCATTTGGAATTTTATCCTTATTTTTCCCTATATTTCCTTCTTAAAAACTCTTTTTCTCCCAGTTTCTTTCTGCTTTTTTCCACCGAGTTCTGCTCATTTCCAGTCCTATATGGGATTTTTACGGATCTGGATTGTGTCTTGCTTTCTTCCCCCACCCCAGCCCCCTGAAATCCCCCAAAAATATCCCAAAGAACCTCAGAAGGCTGAATCACCACATCAGCACTATCATTAGAGTGTTCCTAGACAAGTGGGCAGAAAATTTAGAATGAACACTCCCTATCCAGCAGACCCATGAATTCTTGCAACGTGGAGGTGGAAAAAGCTGCTAAAATTGGGATCTTGCCTTTCCAGGAGCGTTTTTGAACCTGGTTTTATTCATTATCTTGTTGACGTGCACAACAGGGGACCAAATATGGCAGGGCCTTGGACATGACTTTGGTCCCTGACACACACAGGCTCCTTGTCCCACTACTGGCCTTCAGTGTGCTCAGCAAGATGTGTAACGGCACAGTGCTGTGGAACTGCACCTTCAGCACAGGGACCTTTCCAGCCTGACCTGCCCTCGTTCCTCTGTATTCGTGCACAAAACACGGCGTGGCAGAGAACGGCAGCAGGGCCTGTGTGTCCCAGGGCCCCAGATTTACTTCAGCTCCACAGAGATGCAGGTAAGGGGGGAAAAACAAACTGTTTATTAATGGAAGGGAAAGTGAAGGGATGAGATGGAGGGCAAAAAAAAAGGGGGGGGGAGGGTCTGAGGACTGGAGGGAGGGAACTGTCAACAGGGACGGGGAAAAACCAAAATGTTTATTAATGGAAGGGAACGTGAAAGGATGAGATGGGGGAAAAAAAATAAAGGGGTGGGAAGCATCTAAGAGCTGAAGGGAGGGAACTGTCAACAGGGAGGGAGAAGGCAGTGGCTATGGAAGCCTCCCACAGGCTCAGCTGTAGCCAGCATCAGCTGTGCCTGGAGCTCCAGTGACGCTGAATGGTGGTCCTCTCTTCAAAGTCTCTTCGTACTCTTCTTGGCACCCCGGATCTCTGAGTGCAGGAGATGACTTTAATTCTGAAGATCTTTGTCCAAAAATTGCCTGGACTTCCAGGTTACTGGAGGATGGACTGTCGTCTTTGCTCATGGCTTCAAGGGCTGGAAGACAGATGAACTACTAGGGTCAGAGCCCAGACGGATACCCGGAGATTGTCCTGCTAAGCCCATTGCTCCCAGCTCTCACACCGGACACAAGAGAGGCTGACCCTTGCAAGATTCTGGCCACGAATGCCCCCACCAGTATTCCTGAAATGGGCTTGTGCTCTGCCTAGCCACCCTTCATCCACACAGGGAGCAAAGCCTGCCACAGCCGGGACAGGGACTGCAGCTCCGTGCCGGGGCAATGCAGCTCTCCCGGGCAGTCCCCGCTGTCAACGCGCTGCCCTCACTCACCCTGAGTGAGAACGTGAAGCTCCGCTGGCTGTCCCTTCAGGCACCGCCCGGCCTTGCCTGTGAACACAGAGCCTGTCACGGCCCCAGCGGCACAGGTCCGTGCCAGCGGCACTGCCGGGGCAGCAGGCGGGGCTGGGGCCGAGCTGCGGCGGCCCGGGGAGGGAGCCCGGGCTCGGGACTCACCGATGAACCTGATGGCCGCCTCACGTACGGATTCCTGCGGGTTCTCCAGGTAGGGCAGGGCCCGGCACAGGTGTTCGGCCGCTTGGCTCCTGTCCTGTGCCAGCTGCAGAGAGCGGCAGGAGGGAAGGGTTGGCGCGGGCTCAGCCCCTGGGCCGGGCGCTGCCTGTGCCCGGCCCCGGCCTCCCCTGGCCGCACAGCCCTGAGGCGCGGCCAGCAGCCGCTGGCCAAGGGCTCCCGAGGGCAGCGGGCAGAGGGCCGGCTGCTGCCCGGGGAGCCACGGTGCCGGCCCGCAGCCCCGCTGGGCCGGGGCTCCATGGGCACCCGGCTGGGGCCCACGGGAGCCTGGAGAAGAGCCCGCGCGGCCTCTGGCTGCAGCAGCGGGCAGGGGCACAGCTGCCCGGCCCGCACACTGAGCACCGCCCTCAGGAGCCTTCTCCAGGCTGAGCCTGGGGCTTCAGGCCCTCCTTACCAGGCATTTGCCGAACTTTGACAGCTGCCCCTTCTTCACCAGCTGCTTGAGCTTCCTCCTCCTCAGGAACCCGGCCGCCCAATAAAGCGTTATCTGAGAGGCCTGGAGAGCAGCAGACCCAGAGATGGCCCCACAGCCCAGGGCACCGGACCCACATCCCTGTGCCAAGGCCTGGAGGAGGCTGCAGCCTGTGAGGTGCCAGGGCAGGAGGCAGCCGAGCCCTCTCCCCGAGATCCACCGGCATCACACAAAACTCACATTCGCCACACGCTGGTTCTCCTCATGGTTGTGTATGAAGAGCGGAAGCAGGCTGTGGTTGGCGATTCTCTTCAGAGGCCTTTTTCCCTCATCCACTACTAATTCCATAACCTTTTCAAACAGCTGAATGGAGAGCAGCTGCACATTGCTGTTGTCCTGGAGGAAAGGACGCAGAAAAGAGCTCACCAACATTTCTCAAGGCCCCCCTGAGTAAAAGACTAAAAATGCCCAGGGAACAAAGTTTCTGGCCAGCAGCCAGTCCCATGGCTCGGGCCACAGGGCCTTACATGGTCAAAGAGTTGTACAAGCGCCTCAGCTAGCCTTGGGGCAGTAGTGCTGGCTACCAAGATATCCTTGTACTGGAGAACATTCATGAAGACACAGAGGGACATCCTGACAACCTCTGCATCTTCATCAGCCAGAACATCCACAAGGCATTGAGACAGGATGCACATTCTCCTGGCCTGTGGGGAACACAGGGCTGTGCTGGGAAGCCATGGACGGCTGCACCGCCAACACCGCCCTGGCACTGCAAGGCCACCCTGCTGCTGCAGGGCCCACAGGCCAAAGGCCTGCCCCAAAGCACTGGGGCAGGTGAGGCAGGAGAGCTGGGAGCAGCGGCGTCAGCTCCTGAAGCCCTGCACGCCCATGGGGCTGCTTTCCACAGCGCAGCTTCAGCCGCTGCCCCTTCTCACCAGCAAGCGATCCCTGACGAGAACCACGAGGCCTCTGAGCGCCAGTCGACGCCGCTCCCTGCACTCACTCTGCAGGTACCTTGCCATCATCTCCAGGACACTGTCACCACATTCATCCAAGTTTAGGTACTCAAGGACCTGAAAGGCACAGGACAGTGACAGGGGAGCCGGCCAGCAGGAGCCCAGAAGCGCACAGGGCTGGGCCCAGGCAGCAGCACAGGGCGTGGGCACCGTCCCAGGCAGCTGTGGCTGTGAGAGGGCAGAGAGCTGGGAGGCAGCTCAGCCAGGCAGCGCTGGAACCAGGCTCACCTCCACAAGGAATGCCAGGAAGGGCAGATCCCTGTATGGGTCCTGCCTGCTGAGCTGCTGGTGCAAGTGGAGTGCGATGCCAGAGCACAACAAGACCAAGTGACAGCGCATCACCCTGGCAGGGGGAAAAAGGCACCAAGACCCTGAGGTGGGGGACAAACCTCTCCCAGGACTGACTCAGAGAGCTCTGGTCTTTTCCCAGCATCCCTGGAGGGAATGTGGGTGCACTGGGCGTTGGCTCCTTCTGGGCACCCTCCTCTCCCAGACTTTTCCCCTCTCCTTGGCTGTCCCTCAGTGGCAAGGCTCTCTGGCCCATGACCACAGGGACTGAGTGGGGCACAGGGCACAAATGCGGGGGGCAGTGGGGAGAAGGGCTCTCACCTGGCCAGCAGACCCATGGCATAGTGCTGGGTGTGAGCACAGAGCATCGTGTCCCAGCCACACTTGCGCTCCATAGCCACCACCTCATCGTCATAGCGCAGTCGGCAGAGCAGAGCCTTCATGGCCTGCACTGCAAACCTGTGTGCAGAGCAAAGCCCAGGTCGCACTGGGAGTGCTGGCCCTGGCCACAAGGGCATGGGAAGGACAGGAGGACTGGGACCTGTTGGGCTTGCTAGGAAGGTGGTGTTCCTCCTGGCATGCTTTCCAGAAGTGACCAGCTTCCACTGGTGGCATCTGTTGTGTGGTGATGACAACATGGAAAAGCAGAGCCACAAACAGGCGGGAGGAATAAAGTATCATGGCCTCGCGGCACTCGGGCACCTGGACAATCACCCAGATCACCAGAGTTGCCTGCAAAAGAAGCAGCCCAAGACAACAGCGCTCAGTGCCGAGGTGTCCGTGGGACAGGGCCCAAGGGCAGATGCAGGAGGAGGAGCAGCGGGCCTGGTGCCCCCTGAGCCTGCCCCTAGCCCAGGGTTCAGCCCAGTGCCTGAGGCATGGAGAGGATGGAGAGCTGCTGGTGGGGTGACCGAGGGGCAAGTAGAGGCCAAATCCAGAAACTCACAGACAGGGGAAGAACATCCCTGTCATCCCCATCAGAGGTGCATGCGCTGTGCAGTGGCCAATCCTCCATCACGCAGAGCAGTGTTGGCATCACTTTTTCCACAGCTTGTGCCAGTGATCCTATGGTTCTCCATATCAGTGTAGCAGCTCTGTGGGATCAGAGCTCTGTGTCAGGGGCATCTCAGTCCCAGGACCATGCCCTGTGCAGCTGTGGGGGCCCAGGTGACAGAGCCCCGGTGCCCTGAGGGGCAGGGAGGGAGCATTGGCAGCAGGCTTGGCAAACAGAGGGGCCCCAGGGTCCTGCACCTCTGTGCCTGTCTGGCAGAGCCCATAGCACAGGCTGTGCAGGGCCATGGGCCCTAAAGGCTGGTGGGCCCTGAGCTGTGCAGGCACGTGGGCCCCGTACCTGTCACATGTTGGGGCACAGCGCAGCAGGGTCAGCACCACGTCATCAGGGTGTTCTTCAGCCAGCCTCACAATGTCAATTTGCAGCCTGGCATTCACAGTGAAATGGGACTGTAGACCCTGGTGAATGTTCCTTACAATGGCTGGCACCTGGAGGAGGCAGGGGGAGATTTTGAGTGCTGTCCAAGGCAGCAACTTCCCCAGGTTCCCCCAGGAACTGCTTCTCTTCCCACAACACTGTGCTGGCCTCAAAGGCTGAGGGGGCCCAGTGACCATGGCTTGAGGGGACACATGATCCTCGAAGGCCTCCAGGCCTGGCCCCAGGCTACTTACCTGCTGCTGAGGAGAAACAGAAGGGTCCTCGAAATAGTCCTGTATTAGTTCCTCACAGAGAGTGGGAGCGGGCGAAGCGCCAGTATTTGAGATGTTCTCAGTGTTTCTGGTGTTGGTGTTTGTGACGGCCACATCCTCAGTCACTGCTGTGTCCACCTTTGTCCTGTCCTCGTCCATTCCGGCCTCAGAGTCCTGTGAGCACTCAGCCGAATCTGGGCTGACATCGGGCTCTGCCTGGAGCTCGGTAAGCCCTGAGTCAGGCTCGGCTGTGCCCTCAGATGCTGCAGTGCTGGTCTTTGTGCGCCGAATGCGCTGGAATTTCCGGAACCTCTGCAGGAGAACATAGGACATGGAAACCAGAGATGCTCCATGGCATGCTCCAAGCGGGGTGCTGGGCTGAGCAGGGACAGCAGGCCCAGCCCAGGTGGGGGTGGCTGCAGGTACCTTCAGGGTTTTGCGCAAGCGGCCACGGCCGGGTTCCTGCTCTTGTGTCTTGTCCAGGGCTGCATCTGGCAAAGAGCGAGCGCAGCCAGAGCTGAGGGGCTGCGGTTGAGGCCGGAGAGCACAGCCCAGCCCTGCTCTGCCCAGGCAGGGAGAGCCCCGGGATGGCCCAGGGGATGGAGCACGGCCACTGCGGGGTGTCTGCCCTGCCCCTGTTCCATCCTGTCCATGGGCATGTCTCCATGGGATGGGATGGGATGGGATGGGATGGGATGGGATGGGATGGGATGGGATGGGATGGGATGGGATGGGATGGGACGGGACGGGATGGGACGGGATGGGTTGGAATGGGGCCAAGCTGGCTGCAGCCATCAGCCCTGTGCCCCAGGTCTTCTGCTCACCATCCTGCAGCGTATGAAACTGCTCTGGTTTTTCAGGCTCTTGTGCTGGGACAGCTCCAGGGTCTCTCTTTTCTTTCCCCCTGAACACTTTGAACAGGCTGCGGAATCTGCCCGCCATGTCAGAGTCTGGCCTCGAGGGCACCTTAAAGAGAGATGCCTCAAGAAAGCTCAAAGTCAACAAGTTATGAAGTTGTGCCTTGAAGGCACCTGAGACAGAGAAGCCTCAGAAAGGCTGCAGGACAGCAAGTCTTGCACTCTGGTCTTGAGGGCTCCTGTCACAAGGACAGGAGACTCCTCATAAACTATGGTGGTCACCAGATCCCACGGTTTTGCCTTGAGGGCTCCGGCTGCAGGGACAGGAGATGTCTCGGCAAAGCTCCGAGTCACCAAGTCCCTCAGTCTGGCCTCAAAGGCGCCTGGAAAACAAAATCCTCGGGGAGGCCACGGGCCAACAGGGCCCACGGTCTGGCCACGAGGTCACCTGTAGGAGCAATGCCCCGAAAAAGCTCCGGGTGGGACACGAACGAGCGCGCTGTGCGGGGGCTCCTCACGGCACCGCTCTGTCCCGTCCTGTCCCGTCGGCTGCTCCGAGCACTGTGGCCTGCTCCTGTCACCGTCAGCTCCTATGTCACCACGTGTCACAAAGGGCCCTTGGACACCCTGTCCCGTTCCATGCCACGGTGACTGTGCTGCACTGTGTCACAAAGGGCCCTTGCACACACTGCCACCTCCGCCAGGCTATGAAGATCTGTCCTGTTATCAGTCACTTTATGATTCACTCAGCAATACAACCAATTATGGCAAAAATAGCAATCTGTCTTGATGTATCACGACATGGAGAAAATTTTAATTAATTCTGGCAATTCTCCATTATTGGGTGACTGTCTTGTTGCTTTAAAGGAATGGCTTGCCAGCAGAGGCTTGTGCATAGCCACAGAAAAAATCCAAACTAAACCTCCCTGGAAATATCTGGGTTTCAAATTATTGGAGACAACAGTCACCCCACAGCCAGTCACCAGAAAAATCAATATACACACATTGAATGAGTTGGAAAGTTGTTAGGCAGTATTTATTGAATCCGCCATTTATTTGGAATCACCACAAAGGAATTATCCCTCTTATTTCAACAGTTAAAAGGAGAGCCAGATCTCCCTTCCCCATGGCACTTGACAAAATCTTTCCAAAAGGCTTTAGAGACTGTAAGCGATGAAATCAGTAACTTCTTTGCCACGTGTTAAAACCCAGATTTGCCTTTGTGACTGTTCGTGATTCTGCAAAGTTTCCAACCCTATTGCTCTTACTGGTCAATGGGATGTACAGGAGCATCCTCTCTGGTTTGTAGAGTGGGTTTTTCTGCCACACACCTTTTCAAAAACTATAACCATTCAACCTGAGATGCTTATTTAGCTGCTGTCAATGGGACACACTCCAGTGCCCGAGCCTGACACAATATAGTCCAGCAGTAATGCATCTCCCTATTACTGCAGCAGAATTAGAGACTCTCTTCAGGGATTCACTGTCATTTCAAATTGCTCTTGCGGACTGTGATGGACAATTTTTTCACACCATGCCTCGGCATGCCCTGCTCCAATCCTACAAGGAACTCCCCTTTCAACAACGGCCACTATAGAAGAAAACTCCAATCCCTGATGCAAAAACTGTTTTCACTGACACATCAGGAAAGACACACAAAGCTGTGACCCTGTGGAGAAATGATAAGGGACAGTGGGAACATGTGATAACCTTTCCACCTGGATCTGCCCAGCTAGTGAAACTGGCAGCTGTGGTAGAAGCATTTTGCCTTTTATCACAGGAACCTATTAACATTGTTCGTGATTCTCTTTATGTTACAGGAATCATTGAGAGAATTCAGTACTCATTCCTGAAGGAAGTCTCTAACAAAGTTCTTTTTCTGTTATTAACCTCTCTGTACAACTTTTCCCTTCCCAGGTCTCAGGAATACAACCTTCTGCACTTTAGATCACACACCCCTCTGCCTGGACCTGTAGGGCAAGGTGATGTGAAGGCAGATGCCCTCACCATGACAGTCACTATGCCACAAAAGTTAGGGCAGGCCAAACTTTCTCATGATTTCTGCCATCAAAATGGCCGAGCACTGGGAAAACAATTCCATCTGACTTTGCCACAAGCACGGGATGGAGTGAACCCTTGCTCGCAGTGTCAGCAGGCTCTTTCTTGGCCACAAATGTTAGGTACAAACCCACAAGGGTTGAAACCGAATGACATCTGCAAACAGATGTAACACACATTTCCAGCTTTGGGACTTTTAAATATGTCCATGTTTCTCCTGATAACTTTTTGGGATTCATGGTAGCAACAGTACACAGGGGTGAGAAATCCTTGGGAATTTGATGGGATTTTGGGAGGGGAGCTGAGGGATTCTAAATTCCCAGTGCCCAGAATGCTTTCATTCCTTGGGAGTTTGGGAGGGGAACTGCAGGATTCCAAATTCCCAACATCCGCAATGCCAGTATTCCATGGGAATTCCATGGGTACTTTTGGAAGGGAGCTGAAGCATTTCAAATTCCCAATGCCATGAATGCAATTATTCCATCGTTTTGATGGGAGTTTTGGACGGGAGCTTCAGGATTCTAAATTCCTGACACCCAGAATACTCTCTTGGGAATTTGGGAGAGGGACTGAAGGATTCCAAATTCCCAATGCCCAGAAGGGAAATGTGGGAGGGAAGCTGGAGGATTTGAAATTCCCGGTGCTCGGAATGCAGTCATTCCATTTTCCAGTTTTGGTGGGAATATGACAGTGGAGCTGGAGGATTCAAACTTCCTGATGTCCAGAATGCTGCTATTCCATGAGAATTTGGGAGGGGAATTTGGGAGGGGTATTGGAGCATTAAAAATCCCCAATGCCCAGAATGACGTTATTCCATAGTTTTGGTGGAAATTTTGGAGGGGAACTGGAGGATTTGAAATTCCTGATGCTGGGGAAGCCGTTATTCCATGGGAATTGGGGAGAGCAGCTGGAGCATTCGAAATTCCTGATGCCTGGAATGCTGTTATTCCATGAGAACTTGGAAGGTAAACGGCAGGATTGAAAATCGCTGACGTGTGTGCCTCTCATGTGCCAAAGGTGCGGTTTTCATCTGTGCTGATTGTGCTTGTGCCAAACATTGGCCCCAGTGCTTGTGCATTTTGATGGAAAAAAGCCTGACTCAGTTTTGCTTGTTCAAAATGTTTGGCAAAGAGTTTGACAAAACCATTGTCAGTTCGTCTGCTCTGGCATTTCCTCCTGCCATGAATCCTGGAAGCGAGGAATGAGAGACAAAATACTGGTTAGTTCTGAGTGCCAAAATTGTAGAAAGACATGAAAGCCAACGATATTATTTGTACCATCCTTTGAAACTGATCCTTCTATTCTTTTAAGAATACTAGCAACAGAAGACAAATCTGTAATTAAATTCAGAAGCTCTGAAAAGAGCTGAAATGCTCTGAACTACTGCAGCAGCCAGTTCAACAATCTGAGGAGAGCCTTCTATTGTTTGAAGATCTGACTCCCATGTTTTGGTTGTTTGATTTTGCCATACTATTACTGATTGGTGTGTTTTCCCTGCTCCATCAGTGAAGAGAGTTATAGCACCTAGAGGCTTTTCATTCAGCACGGGTTTTTCTCTAAAACTTAATTTTGCTTGTAACAATTTGAGGCCTGGGTAATGAATAGAACAAACACCTGAATAATTTAACAATGCAATTTGCAAGTCTTCTTGTTGGAAAAGAAATGAAATTTAGCAAAATATTTTATTATAGTTTAGTTATGAGTTTTGTGTGAATTGGTTTGTAAAAATAATTTTGTAGCCGTTGACATTATGTGTTGAGTTCTGTGTAACCCTGGCAAGTAGCCTTAGGAACTCAATAAACATTAAGCCAGGGTAGGAGAGTAAAGAAGACTAACCGGTTTGGGGGTAGCATACAATAGGACAGGTAGAAGATTTATGATTTTGCTCGTGAACTAGGGAATGTATTACAAGGGTCCGTAGTTTGGCAAATGGCCACTGTTTCTTGGAGACTTTGTTATGAATTGCCATGTATATAAAAGGAAAACACCCGTGTGTGAATTTCGGGGCTCTGTTTTTGGGGACGCTAGTCCGCAGGCCCCCGGGCCCTTCAATAAAGCGCCGCACAAAACTTATCCGAGTTTTGTGTCCTTTATCAATCGGGCAACAGTTTTCTGGCGACCGCAGCAGGCCTCAGAGGGCAGCTGGGGCGGCTCGCTCGCTCTCGATACTCCAAGCCGGCGCCCAGCATTTTCTCAGAGGAGTCATCGGTCGTGCCCGACTCCCCCGCGCCTGTCGGACGACTGCATAAGGTAAGCCCGAAGGCGCTTTATATTGGAAAAAGGTGATAATTGGATTTGGTTTGGTGGTTAATGGAAAAAAAAAGCCTAGGCTCCGGCCATAAGACGTCTCGGGTACGCAGGTCCGGAATTCGCCTCCTATTGGTTTTTTTGGGGAAGGACGGCGAAAAGGTATATTGGTTTATTGGGACTAAAGGTGGAATTAAAAATTAAAGGTTGTAATATGATGTCTTTTAAAACTTTTAAAACTTTAGTGCAGGCCAAGGGAAAAATACCTGGAAATACGCCATTAGGTTGTATATTGAAAAGGTGGAAAGGCAAAGGCTTTTCTCAAGAGTTAGATAAGACCAAAATGATAGATTACTGTAACCGTTGGTGGCCTGAATATGAGATTGGGGAAGCGGGATGGCCGGTGAATGGTACACTGGAATTGGGGATGATGGAATCTTTGATGCAATTTCTAAGGAGGAATGAGAAATGGGATGAAATACCATATTTAGATTTGTTTTTCGTTTTATATCGGAAAGACGAATTGCAAAAGGAGTGTGGTATTTTGGTTTTACAGATGAATGATGAGAGCGGGTGTGTTGGATGTAAAGAAAGAAAGCAGCGTGATTTGTATCCCCCAATTGAGGAAGATTTGTCCTATTGTGTAGCACTTCCGAGGAGTCCGGTTGTTCCTAATGTACCTTTTGCTCCCCCTGCTGACATAACTATAAAAATGGGGTCTAGCAAGAGCAATACTGATAGTGAAAAGAGTAAAAATGTTAAAAGGACTCCGTTAGCAGAGCGGACTCGCCAAGGAAGGAAGGGGCAGAAGGGACCTCAGTTAATTGCACCGTTAAGGGAAGATGTGGGACCACAGGGAGAAAGGATACTTATAAAAGTGCCTTTCTCTCCAGGGGACTTGGTAATATGGAAACAATCGGCTGGGAGTTACCGGGAGGACCCTGAAAGGGTAGCAAGGGTGGTTAAAATGGTGATAAAAACTCAGAATCTGGGCTGGAATGATTTACAGGTATTATTGGATACTATAATGGATTCCACAGAAAAGGAAATGGTTATTAAAGCTATGAGAGAAAAGGCTCGTGAGGAGATTAGGTTGCGACAACTAAATGAAACAGTTGATGAATTGGTGCCAAGTGAGGAACCCAGGTGGGATCCAAACTCTACGGGAGGAATAAGGGCTGTAAAACGATATCAGGAATTGTTGGTGGAAGGAATTAGAACAGGAATACCTAAGGCTATGAATTGGTCTAAGTTGTATTCGGTCAAGCAGGACAAGAATGAGTCTCCGTCTGCCTTTTTGGAACGATTAAAAGACATGGCTCGGAAGTTTACTAATTTAGATGTAGAAGATCAATCAGGGAAACTTCAATTGGCATTATTGTTTTTAGGGCAATCACAAGAGGATATTAGGAAAAAGTTACAAAAGCTGGAAGGGGAGGATACTCGGAATTTGGATAAAATGTTGGAGGTAGCATGGAAGGTATATAACAACAGGGAAAAAGAAACTGCAAAAAGACAACAAGCTAGTATTTTGGCTGTAATGCAACAGACAGGGGCAGGAGGAAAATTCATTAGGGGACGAGGTCGGGGAGGAGCTAATCGTGGACAGAGGGGGATGATGAGAGGTCAGGGAGGATTTGGGTTTGCACCTAACACGGGGAGGTTGGATCCAAACCAGTGTGCATTTTGCCGACAATTGGGGCACTGGAAAAATGAATGCCCGGTTAGAGGGGGGAATATGGGGTTAGTAGGGAATACTCATGTGGGAGGATTTACGGGAGGACCAGCAGAGACTGCTCAAGCACTAGTTTTGGGAAATTATCAGAATCAAAGCTGACTAGACCAAGGTTTAGTTTTAGAGATAAATGGGAAAGGTCAGGAATTTATGGTAGACACGGGAGCTACATATTCTGTACTTAATAGACTATTAGGACCTTTGAGTGACACAACTGTACAGGTGGTGGGGGCAACAGGGAAGCTAGGGGAACAACCATTTTTACAACCTTTAAATCTTAGGTTTGGGGGGAAGGAACTAGATCATCAATTTTTGTATATGCCAAATTGCCCCACACCCCTTCTTGGCAGAGACCTATTGTCCCGACTTGATGTGAAAATAATATTTGAAGGGGGAAGGGTGAAATTGGAGATACCTGAGGAACAAATAGCAGGCATTTTTGTGATTAAGGAAGTGGATGCCTCTCCTATTCCAGAAGAAATTGAGCAGGCTGTAGTACCCTGGGTGTGGGAGTCAGGGGTCCCCGGAAAATCTAAAGCTGCCCAGCCAGTAAAGGTGGAACTAAAGGAAGGGGCCCGACCAGTGAGGGTAAAGCAATACCCCTTGAAGCTTGAGGTAAGGAGGGGAGTAGCCCCGTTAATTAAACAATTTTTGGTTCAAGGAATATTACAGGAATGTGAATCGGAGTATAATACTCCAATCTTTCCAGTGAAAAAGCCTAATGGTAAATATCGTTTGGTACAGGACTTGAGAGCTATTAATGAAATAGTAAAGGACATACATCCAGTTGTTGCTAATCCTTATACATTGTTAACATCTGTATTGGAGGAGTTTAAATGGTTCTCTGTGATTGATCTTAAAGATGCTTTCTTCTGCATCCCACTGGCAGTAGAGAGTAGGAAATATTTTGCCTTCGAGTGGGAGAGTCCTGATTCTGGGAGAAAGAGGCAGCTTACGTGGACCAGACTCCCACAAGGGTTTAAGCTCAGCCCCACTATTTTTGGAAATCAACTGGCCAAGGAGCTGGAGCAATGGAAGACAACCTAGGTAACAATATCTCCATCCTTGTATGTAGTCCTGCAGTACGTGGACGACATTTTTCTGGCCACTAAGGAAAGGGACATGTGTGTGGAATTAACAATTAAATTACTTAATATGCTTGGCCAAGCAGGGTACAGGGTCTCTAAGGAAAAGGCTCAATTGATCAAAAATAGCGTTATTTATCTCGGTTGTGAGATCACACAAGGGCAGAGACGTTTGGGAGTTAACCGAATAGAGGCAATATGTGCTATTCCTTTGCCTCGTAACCATCAGGAATTGAGATCTTTTCTAGGAATGGTGGGATGGTGTCAACTGTGGATCATGAACTTCGGTCTCCTAGCCAAGCCACTGTATGAGGCCTTGAAGCAGCATCGGTTGGAATGGACGACACAACAAAAGAAGGCCTTCCAGGAATTGAATCAGGCACTAAAAGAGGCCCCAGCCCTAGGACTCCCTGACCTGACCAAGGAATTCCAGTTGTATGTGAATGAGAGGCAAAAACTGGCATTGGGGATCCTCACCCAGAAGGTGGGATCATGGAAGAGGCCGGTAGGATACTTCTCTAAACAACTGGATTCGGTAAGTTCCGGGTGGCCCTCATGTTTACGAGCCGTGGCGGCAACAATAATCCTTATTCAGGAGGCCCGGAAATTGACTTTGGGGGCAAAAATGAAAGTGTTTGTTCCCCATATGGTCATGGCTGTTTTGGAGCAAAAGGGGGGTCACTGGCTATCATCAAGTCGAATGTTGCAATACCAGGCTATCCTGAGAGAACAGGATGATATTGAAATAAAGACTACTAACCATGTTAATCCAGCAGAGTTTTTACGCAGTGACCAGGAGGCTGGGGGACTGGTGCACAATTACGTGGAGGTAATTGAACAAGTGTGTGCCAGCAGACCCGACCTAAAGGATGAACCATTGGAAGACCCTGAATGGGAACTATACACTGATGGATCCAGTTTTGTTGAGAATGGGACTCGCTATGCTGGGTATGCAGTGGTAACATCGGATCAGGTAATAGAAGCAAAGGCTTTGTTATCTGGAACTTCGGCCCAGAAGGCAGAGGTGATTGGACTCACCAGAGCTCTGTACTTGAGCAAGGACAAAAGGGTTAATATCTGGACAGATTCTAAATATGCCTTTGGTGTGGTTCATGTGCATGGGGCGTTATGGAAAGAAAGGGGGCTTTTGAATTCACAGGGAACCCAAATCAAGCACCGGGAGGAAGTGCTACAGCTACTGGATGCGATACATAGTCCCAAAGCAGTTGCAGTAATGCATGTTAGAGGACATCAGAATGCGGAAGGAGAAGTTTACAGAGGAAATCGATTTGCTGATGTTACAGCACGGCAAGTGGCACGGGAAGTATGGACTCAAATGGCATTGGTACCGGTAAGAACAAATCCGGCCACCCCATACCTGAATCAGGAGCCCAAATATTCAATAGAAGATGGAAAACTAATAAACTTGCTAGGGGCACAGAGGAATCAGCTTGGGTGGTATGTTACACCGATGGGACAAATAGTGGTACCGACTCGCATAATGAAATTTATTTTGGAATCAGAACATAATAAATGCCATTGGGGTCAGAAGCATTGGTAAAATTTTTAAAGAATGAGATAATCTCTAATCAGATGTTAACAATGGCAAAAAGAGTTAATGCAATGTGCCCCATATGTTTGAAAAATAATCCAGTAGTTAGGAGACAAATACAAATGGGAAAGTTGCAAATTGGGCCACAACCAGGAGATTACTGGCAAGTTGATTTTTCTGAATTGCCTAGGGCACAGGGATACAGATACTTGTTAGTGTACGTATGTATGTTTTCAGGGTGGCCAGAAGCTTTTCCGTGTAGAACTAATCAGGCTAAGGAGGTGGTAAAAACCTTGTTAAAGGAAATAATACCAAGATTTGGAGTACCCTTAGGATTGTCGTCAGATAGGGGTCCTCATTTTATAGCCGGGGTAGTGCAGGAATTAGCACGGATGTTAGATATAACCTGGAATTTGCATACTCCCTGGAGACCTCAGTCTAGTGGGCAGGTGGAAAGAATGAATCAAACTCTGAAAGGACAAATTAAAAAGATTTGCCAGGAAGCTAAACTGCACTGGCCTCAGGCTTTGCCTTTGGCCCTACTCAGGATTCGAATTAAACCGAGGGAAAAGGTAGGCGTAAGCCCATATGAGATACTATATGGCAAACCATATCATGCAACTGTATTAAAAGAGGAGGTACATGTGAGTGGGGATCAGGCAATTGCAGAGTATATTATTTCACTTAATAAGATTTTGAATTCTTTAAGAAATACGTTACAGCGGAATAAACCGCTCACACTGGAGAACTCTGTCCACGACATTCAGCCTGGGGACCAAGTGTACATCAAGAAGTGGATTACGGATCCGCTACGGGAATCATGGAGCGGACCCCACCAGGTGATGATGACGACCTACACGGCGGTGAAGGTCCAGGGGATGGACACTTGGATCCATTACACCAGGGTAAAGAAGGCACCGTTCCAATGGGAAACCCAGATAGCGTCTCCAACCCGGATGATCTTCCGCGCAAAGCCACCTTTTAATTATATTGCTGCTAGTAATCATGAGACTGGTACCCGTTCAAGGGTCTGTTTTAGTACAGGTTAAAGAAACAAAGGTTACAGCCATGGAAGGGATGGATGTTCAATTAACTTGTGTTATGTTTCACAGCCAGAAAGTTGAGGCCGGTGAAGTTATTGCAATATGGCAATGGGGGGCTGAAAGAAGCCGAGGCAAGATAGAAGTCGGTTGGGATCAGGATAAACAACAAGGAAACACGGTACTGAATCTTACTAAGGTAACCACAAACGATACGGGAGAATATACATGCTTGGTCAAAATACTGGATAGTTTTGATTACAAAAGAGTGAGTATGAGGGTTTTGCCATGGACAGGGGATCATGCTGGGAGGAAGCAAAATAGGGAACTGACCTGGGACAGAGTAGAGGACGGGACCAGCTGGAGGGAGAAGGGAGGCAAAGGTTGTGGGTGGTTGAATGTCACTAATCCTAGAATAGGAAATGCATGGTGGAGGCATGACAGAATGATGTCATCCTCACAGAGACACGGTAGAAGGATAAGACGGGAGGCTAATGATACAATAGAACGAAATGCTGAGCAGGAAAACCTAGTGGTAGGATTAATTAGAGATTTTGAGATCATGCAGAACGTGACTAAAATAACAGCTTGTCTGCCATTACCACAGGCTGCAGGTGAACCAATTCCCTGGGGAATAATACCGGTAACCAAAATGCCTGAATCATTCAAGAATGTTTCATGGTCCTGCCAGTCAGTTCCTAAACAAGTAGAGGTATGGAGGGATTTGTGCATGACCATTCGGGCTATGACTAAAGAGGAATGTGAAATGAAACCCAATCATTATGGTTGGATTCAAAATACCAGGAGGTGTTTGATTGCAACCCCAGTAGATGAGCCATGCAATACAGTACGAATAAGAACAAAATCCCAATGAAATGAGATGAGTTGTCAGAATATCACACAGAATTTTGACACCTGGAAAAGTTGGAAGACATTATGGGGACCCAGTGTTTTGGAACACTATAATTACCTTGGGGAAGTACAATGGTGCATCCAATGGTCAGGGGTAAAGAATCAATCACATTATAGGGCCATAATCACGTCTACATCTTCCCGAGAGTTCAGACCGCAGAAGGAGGATTGGAATTGTACTGAGGTTTTTCCATGTGATACACCGGAAGACCGAATTGGATTGGTACCGGTGAAAATGGCATTAAAATGGGGATGTGAGTGTAGGGGGTATAATCACACGGTTAGCAGAGAGTCCATGGATGGACTTATAGATTGCAGATATACTACTGTGCACAGTCCTGGAAATCTAGTTTGGGTGTTGGGACATGACAGTGGACCACACATTTATCTTTAGATGGATCAGTAACACAAATTACCCTAGGGGTTCCCACATTGTGTCCATACTGGAAACAGAATAGATTGATTCAAAGGAAAGGACTCAAAAAGAGGGAAGAATCCCTAGAGGAGCAGTGCCATGAACCTGGCGCAGGAGTACAATTTGGGTGGATATTAGAGTCATTATTCCCTCCGATAGCAACATATCAAAATAGGGAAATGCTCAACAACTTGTTAGGACAGACAGAAAAATTGGCAGCAGCTACTAAGAAGGGATTTAAAGATCTAAATTTGCAATTGCAAGCTACATCAAGAATGACCTTACAAAACAGAATGCCATTGGATTTGCTACTGTTAAAAGAACATGGAGTTTGTGGTTACCTGAGTAGGAGAGTAGATCATTGCTGTGTACACATTCCAAATGTTACACTTGAAGTGGAGAAAGATATTTCCCAATTGGCAGAAGTGGAAACAAAATCCAAGGAAATTGAAAGGGAAGCACAGCATAATTGGATAGGAGCAGTATTTGATTCTTTGGGGCTTCACCTGTCTGGCTGGATTACTTCCGTTATACAGTATGTACTAATGCTTTTGGTATTTTTGGTGACTATATGGATTGTATATAGATGTCTTTTAGGTGCGATCGAAAAGGAAAAGAAGCGATCTCTCCGGTTGCTGAAGGTGATGACCCGTGGGCGGCAGAACGAAGAACATCCCCCACCTTGTTATGAAGATGTTACTTTCAATACCGTTGGTTGAGCATCCTTGCAGCAGGACTGAAGGATGCTCAAAAGGGGGGAAATGTTGGAAAAGAAATGAAATTTAGCAAAATGTTTTTTATAGTTTAGTTATGAGTTTTGTGTGAATTGGTTTGTAAAAATAATTTTGTAGCCGTTGACATTATGTGTTGAGTTCTGTGTAACCCTGGCAAGTAGCCTTAGGAACTCAATAAACATTAAGCCAGGGTAGGAGAGTAAAGAAGACTAACCGGTTTGGGGGTAGCATACAATAGGACAGGTAGAAGATTTATGATTTTGCTCGTGAACTAGGGAATGTATTACAAGGGTCCGTAGTTTGGCAAATGGCCACTGTTTCTTGGAGACTTTGTTATGAATTGCCATGTATATAAAAGGAAAACACCCGTGTGTGAATTTCGGGGCTCTGTTTTTGGGGACGCTAGTCCGCAGGCCCCCGGGCCCTTCAATAAAGCGCCGCACAAAACTTATCCAAGTTTTGTGTCCTTTATCAATCGGGCAACATTCTGAATTTTGAAAAGTCCAATCAACCCTTTTCACAGGTAAATAAATAATTACAAAATCTTGGCCTGCCATAGATAGCATTCTTGTTGTGGCTCTAATTATGATTTCAGCTGTCATCTCCATGGCTGTAAAAACTGGTTTTGGAGATCTATAGGGGAGAAAATCCACTGTGTGATTAACAAAGGATCTTTTTCAGAAGCGTTCCATTGAAAAATGAGACCATAATGTTGCATTTTTTCTCCTAACACTGCAAGGAACAACGGCTCATCTGGACCACAACAGTCTGCTTTGTCTTTTTAGAAAAGCTTCAGTGACTTTCAGAGGTTTTTTGAGTTTCAGATGTTAAAGTTCTGGGAGGTTTGACATGAGTCTCCTCTTAAAAAGTTAAAAAGTGGAGCAAGTCCCGCATCTCTATGGCGTTCTACAAGATTCCCTCACTTTTATTTCTAGCTTTAAAAGAAAAGAGGAAGATGTGGGAGTCAACCCAACTAAGACATAGGGTCAGTTGGACTTCACACCAAGCAAACCAAGTCTGATCTTCAAGGTCTGGGAAACATGCATCTACATCAGGGCAAGCCTCAGATCTCCTCCCAGGAGCCTTTGGAGTAATTATGATAATTAGTCCAAATCCCACTCCACTGTGGGTTACATGTGTTCCATATATGCTATTGTTTCCAGAATGTTCCACCTCCAAGACTATGTATTGATCCATCTTCCTTGTTTCTCCTCTTTGGAGCTTCTCCCTGTCATGTGTTTTGTTCCTGACCATAGCTCCCATTTTTATTTGTCCTTATATGTAATTTCCTTGTTGGGCACTCCATTGTTGCCTCTCCTTCTCTGCTATTTTGCACCACATTCACCCTGAAGTCAGGGGACCCAAAGGTTTGTCACAGCCACCCTCACTGCGACAGCCGGTGCCCGGAGCGCTGTCAGGCAGTGCCGGCATCCCGGCTGTGCTTCTGCTCCCCACAAGTGAGGAATGGCAGCCCCAGGCTCAGAGCCAGTCAGAAAGCCAAGCAAGGGAGAGCAGAGGGAGGGCACCCTGCCAGTCTCTCTTCGGCATGGCCGCAAAACAGCCCCTGCTGCTTCTTCCTCTGCCTGCGTTTGGGCTGTGCTGGTGGCAGAGCCAGCCGGGTTGGGCTCTGTGCTCCAAAGCCTGTTGGGAGCGGGCATGAAAAGCTCTGTGTGCACAGCAGAGAGACCTGGAAGGTGCTGGCAAGAGCATCCTGCAGGAACAGGGCTCTGGTCCCTGGCCAGGAGCAGCCTGGTTGTGGTGCCGTGAGCGCAGGCAGCAGCTGAGGCAGGTGAAGAGGCAGTGGGCAGCTTGTGTTTGTAGAGGGCCTGGGGCTGCACCTCTGAGCCTGCACCTGGAAACTCACTGGGGAGAACAGGAGCTAGAGCTGGAGTGCCTGTCCTGAAAGGACCTGAAGTCATTCAGCCTTGCCAGCGTTTCTTAAGGCTGTGTTGGTGTTCCCCAGGAAAGCCACACATTTGGGGAAACACCTTTGGAGGAAAGGGGCTTGCTTCTCAAGGAAAGTGCTTGCCAGGGAGCTCCCAGTGAGGCAGGGGCGAGTGTCACCCTTTGGCTCTCTGTGCTCCTTTCAGTGCTTGAAGCCCATTGCACGTGGCAGAGGGGCATGGAGAAGGCAGTGAGGAGCAGGTTTGGCATCTGCCTGGACCTGTGCAAACCAAGCCAAGCACCTGCAGCAGGGTGTGTTACACTCTTTGGACCGAGGGTGAGCAGGAGCATCTCTGTCCAGCCATGAGCCCCAGAGCTCTCTGTGAGAGCTGTGAATTAAAAGGCCTTTACACACATACTTTTCACATCTTTCCTCTCTGCTGTGTTTCAACTCTTGGCCATATGCATTGTCTCCTGCTTGGTGGGAGCTGCTGTGGCCCAGGGCCAGCACAGAGCTGGGACGCGTGGGCCAGGCAGCGTGGAGAGCCTTGGCTGACCTTGGTGTGTCCCTGGCCTCAGAAAAGGCCTCCCAAGGTGTCCTGCTCGTTGGCTCTCCCTGTGCATCTTGGAGAGAACAAGGTAGGCATTTCTGGCAGCCTGGCATCAGCCGGCCTTAACTTGGGGGCGTGTGGTGGAGCGAGCCCAGCTGAGATAGCCTGAGAGCAGCCCAGTGCTCCGTGCTCCTCTCTGCTGACACGTGAGCGTTTCTCCGCTTTCGGGATGGCCCTGGCTGTGTCAGGGCTGCTACGAGGGCACGAGACAGCCGGTCCTGTCCCGCTGGGTCCCAGCAGTGCCTGGCAGCAGCCCTGCAGCCACGTCAGGATGCTGGCCAAGAGAGGCCCTGGAAGCTGAGGCAGCTGATTTGAAGCTTTTGCAGATACACCCAGGGGATGGCCAGCGGTGTTCCCTCAGGATACAGCAGTCCTGAGGGGCCTCCCCAGAGCTGCCTGATGCCGCCCACTCCGTGTGGCACCAGCTGCTTTCCTGTGGAATGTTCTACCTCCCCCGGGAGTGAAGAGGGAGCTGGAGAAAGAGCTTGCCAGGCTGCTCTGGATCCTTTCCCAGCAGCCCTGGTTGAGTGGAGCAGTCCGAGCTGAGTGCAGATGTGCCAATGGAACAGCCGTGCACGGGAAGGCTCGCTGGGAAGGATGATCCAGGAACCACAGGCCGGGCAGCCTGGCTTTGCTGCCAGGGAAGGCCTTGGAGCAGACCCTCCTGGGTGCCATCCCACGGCACGTGCAGGGAACCAGGGGCTCTGCTGGAGGCTGGGAAATCTCTGCGGAGGGACGGGCACAGCTGGGGCTCCTGGCGGGGTGTTGGGGCCTTCTGTGGGGATGTTTGGGGGGTGGGTGTTGGGGGGCGTGTTGGGGAAGGAGTTGTCTGGAAGGTGAGAGTCTGGGCTGGAATCTGAGTCAGTTTGAAGGCAGCATCTGTGCTTTGGCACAGCTTTGGTTATGGAGGGCAGAAGGAATATCTGTGACTATTTCTTTTACTGATCCTGTTTCCCCTGCAGGGAACAAGAGGCAACTTAGATATTTGTACTGGGGGAAGATTAGCCCTTCTGCCATCCATTCATTTGTTTGGGTTACTGTTAAAACAGTGAGTGGTCTTTCATTACTTGAGTGCTTTTATTCCTTAAGAGAATTACAGAATCACAGAATCACAGAAATTCTAGGTTGGAAGAGACCTTTAAGATCATAGAGTCCAACCCATGTTCTAACACCTCAACTAGATCATAGCACCAAGTGCCACATCCAGTCTTTTTTTAAACTCTTTGATGGATGGTGACTCCATCACCTCCCTGGGTAGATGATTCCGGTATTTGACCAATCTTTCTGTAAAATACTTCCTCCTTAATTCTAGCCTGTATCTCCCTTGGCGCAGCTTGAGACTGTGTCCTCTTGTTCTGTCTGTTGTTGCCCGGAGAAAGAGACCGACCCCCAGCTCACCACAGCCACCCTTCAGGAAGTTGAAGAGCGTGATAAGGTCACCCCTGAGTCTCCTTTTCTCCAGGCTGAACAACCCCAGCTCCCTCAGTCGTTCTTCATATGGCTTGTGTTCCAAGGCCCTCACCAGCCTCGCTGCTCTCCTTTGGACACGCTCAAGCATCTCAACGTCCCTCCTAAAGTGAGGGGCCCAGCACTGGACGCAATACTCCAGGTGAGGCCTCACCACTGCTGAGTACAGGGGAAGAATGACCTCCCTGCTCCTGCTGGCCAAACCCTTCCTGATACTGGCCAGGATGCCATTGGCCTTATGGCCACCTGGGCACACTGCTGGCTCATGTTCAGCCGACTGTCAACCAGCACCCCCAGGTCCCTTTCCACCTGAGCACGGTCCAGCTGTGGGATCTCAGGATCTGAGTCCTGAGATGCCGGGCCTCCGAGACCACCCTTGGGGGGCCCGGGAGTCCTGGAATGTTGCCAGAAGTGTCTGGTGGCAGGACTTTGACCCTACACGGGAGACGACACCTGTATGAAGATAAGAGGACTTCACCGGGGTGAATGGCGAAAAGATTAGCTAATTAGAGGGTGAGACACAGGGTTTAGGATTTATGTACAGGGGGGTTTAGAGGAGTAAGATGGAGGAATTGGGGTGTGTCCTGTCCTCCTTCTTCTTCCTCTTCTCCTCCATCTTCTTTGGCCATGGTGGCACTCTTGGATTGGTTATTACTGAGAGTGCACCCAGCAATGAGAATAAATGGTATTGGGGAAAAATGATAAATATTGTACACGTAACAATGGGTATAAAAATACGTGGCGGTCCGGAGGACGGGACAGTGTGCTCATGGCTGACTGCTGAGCAGATCTCTGTTCGGCTGAAAGAACATCTTTTAGATAAACAATTAATAAACATAAAAACCGAAAGAAGAACTGAAGCCTCTTCTCGTCCTTCGATACGCGGGCTGCCCCAAGGCCACCCCGGGCCTTTCCAGGCCCCTCAAACAGCAGAGATAAACCGGACACTTGGCGTTCCCTGGCGGGCACCACCACCACAACCTTTCGGGGGGGGCAGCACCCTCAAAGCCCTGAAGACCAGAGAGAAGAAGAAAACAAAAAGCCAGCAGAGTCTGCAAAAAACAGCAGTCACTGAGGAATCCATCTCTCAGTTTCTGCCGAAGACAATTCGTAGCAGAACAGCCCGGACCAGAACCAGAAAGGCGCCCTGGGACTACCTCTCGTGATCTGCTGGACAGAGACCGAGACCTCCGGACTGCCCTGATGAAAGATTTGGTAAGAAAGCCCGGAAATAAGAACATGGGGGGCACACTTTCCCAGGAACAACGGGAAATTTCGTCCGCCCTACAGGGTGTGACACAAACATATACAGAGGGAATTCCAAAGAAAGAATTAAAACAATTATTGCTATGGGCAAGGCTAAACTACCCACTGGCAGAAACGTGCCTGCTATTTGAAGTGGGGTTTTGGCAGGAGATAAACAGACACTTATATTTCTTAGCTACTAAAAAGGATGAGACAGCGTTGAAGCTGCTGTCTCCTGCAAGAATAATGCTGGAAGGTATTTCTATGCAAACGAAATTCCAGGAAGAAAACCTCCAGATGCAGCAGACATCTGGGGAAGACCCTCTGAAAGAGGGGGGGAGCAAGACTCCAGGAAAAAAATTAGCTCTGGCCTTAAAAGGCCGAGAGGAAAATGCTCTTGGAGAAAAAGAGCAAGGAATATTATTAAAATACCCGGTCCCAAAACCCAGAAACCCCGGGAAACCCCCAAAACGTCCAAAAACCCCAGAGAGCATGGAGGACTCAGGAACAGAAGGGGGGGAGCAGGGGGGGGAGAGGGGACCGGGGGGCGCGCTTTCTCGCGATGCCGTGGCAACGGAGCAGGGAAGCCAGGCTGCAGCGGAGCAGGCGGGGAGCGCAGGTGAAGAAAAAACAAGGGATACGTGTTTTTGCGCGGCTTTGCTTGACTCAGGGCCGGGGGCAGCGGCGGCCCCGACCGGCAGGGGTGCGGAAGCGTGTGTGGCGGGCGGAATTCGCAAAGGCTCGGGAGAGCCACAAACCAAAGCCGGGGCGTCTGACCCAAGCAGCGAAAAAGGGGGATTTGCGCAGCCCCAGAAAGCTGCCATGCGGGGACGTAGGAGGCGCACGGTTGTGACGTTAGAGCCCATGCGCAGATCCGCCAGGATCGCGGAACGCACGCGGCTGCCGGCGGGAGGGAGGCTGCTTGCACCGGCAAAAGGGGAAATAGACACGGGGACGGAGGAGGAGGAGACAGAGTCAGGGGCAGACCAAAGGGGAGATATC
The DNA here is from genome assembly GCF_047830755.1 of Zonotrichia albicollis. Classification (NCBI taxonomy): domain Eukaryota; kingdom Metazoa; phylum Chordata; class Aves; order Passeriformes; family Passerellidae; genus Zonotrichia; species Zonotrichia albicollis. The sequence continues at coordinate 325,881 of NC_133827.1, read as the reverse complement.
TCAGGGGTGGAACAAGATGGAGACAGTGAAAGTAGTTTGGGAGACACAGGGAGCGGCTCGGAGAGCACGCAGGCGCAGAGAGCGCAGCGCGGGCGGGAGTGGAACACACCCCCTGTAACATCCCAGGCGAGGAGGGGCCGCGCCAGGGAGTTCATATCCCGGGGCCCCCCGCCTTCTCCAGACTTGGTGCCCTTGATCAAAACCCTTGGAGTCCAAGACTCACCCCCTCAGGAGAGACGTTCTGGTGTTCAAACCCCAATTTCAGCTGAATTAAAAGCCGAAAACACACGGTCCGGAACGGGGCGACCAACATGGCCGCCAGCAGGAAGTGAAGCAGTAGAGTACGCTACGTCACCAGAGACAGGGAGGCCGGTGACAGCATCATCTGGTGGCTGGAAGACAGAAGTGCACGCCATGCCGGATTGGATTGGCGGAGCCACAGCGCCATCTCGTGGCGAGACTGCAACAATGCAACAATTTTTCCCAACATTATATAAAAAGAAAAGCATTTTAAAGAAAACAATGCCAACACGACAAAGGGATTATCCATCGACTTCAAGGTTTCATGAAGATGATGAGAGCTCAGATGAAAAACAACTACAAGAAGGAAATGTTATAAGGATCACAGCATCAGAAGGGGTTCCTATATGGATGCTGTCAGCAGCAGAAGCAACAAAGAGCTTCTTGCATTCAGTGGACACCACAAAAAAGAAACATCAACAGGATCCTCGAGCTTCCTTTTCGGATTTGGGAGCGAGGCCAAAAACCTCAAGGCGAAGAATGAGACGTGATGAACCAACGACATCCACAGTACCATTATTTATGCAAATTCCAACGGAACCTGAAGAAGAAGAATTTCAGGAGCCGGTGAAGACAATGGATTGGAAGCGAATCAGAAAAGCGTTGGCAAAAGAAAAGCATTTATTCCCGGGATCAGGAGATCTGACAATGCCAGTGACATATGATGCCCAGGGACAGAACCCGAGGTGGGAAAGGATGGGTCATGAAATACTCAAGGATTTAGGGAAGGCGGCTCAAACTTTTGGGCTGAATTCACAATACTTCAAACAGCTACTAAGAGGGACATTCGCTACATATGATCTCCCACCATATGACATTCGAAGTATTGTGGCAATGATTCTCACTGACACTCAAAGCCTTGTCTGGGAAAAAAGGTGGAGAAAATATCTTGCTGAATTACGGAACAGATACCAAGGTGGACCAAATGCAAACCTCACAGAGGGGCAGTTAGCAGGAGATCCTCCAGATGACAACCCAGGGGAACAAGCAGCTAGGCTGCCACGAAGAGTATTAAGTGACATCAAGGAGGCAGCGAGGATGGCAATTATGCAAATCGCACCAGCAGGAGCTCCAGAAGTCCCGTTCTCTTGCATCAAGCAAGGTCCCACAGAGCCATTCATGTCGTTCATCGATCCACTCACGCAAGCCGTGGATCGACAGGTGACGATAGAAGAAGCAAAGAGGCCTCTCTTGGAAAGCTTAGCTTTCGGCAATGCCAACCCGGATTGTCAACGGGTGATTAGCGCCATGCCAGGACGGCCATCCTTGGCAGAGATGGTGGAGGCATGCAGCAAGGTGGGAACACCTCAGCATGTCGCAGCGATTGTGAAGAACGAATTGAGAGAGGAATGGGAGAATCAATTAAAGGGACATTCAGAAAAGCAAGCAGAGGACAAGACACTGGAAAAGATGCTGGAAAAAATACTGCATCAACAGAATGAGAACATCAACAAAGTTCTTGCGACGATGCAGAAAAAGAACAATCCCCCAAGAGGACAGTGCTATAGATGTGGGGAGCTTGGGCACATGAAAAGGAACTGTGCACAAACACATATGCCAGCGCCGGTACAGAAGGCGGAAAGGCCAGTTTGCGCACGGTGCGGGAGAGGAAGACACCTTTCGAAAGAATGTTATTCCCGGACAGACGTGGATGGAAATCCGTTACCGTATCCGGGAAACGCAAGGCGGAGCGCGGACCAGCGCGCTCAGACACAAGTACTGGCGGTGTCGCAAGAGCAGACGGGGCAATCATCAGTGAGCAACAAGCAGACGCCCTCAGCAAAACCCTCAGCCGATTCCACAGTGACCCAGACCTCCTCCCACCAGGGGCACAGTGCACATTGGCAGCTTCAAAATTAGTATGCTTTCTAGACGAAAGTCATGCGGAAATACCAACAGGTGTCCGCGGGGACTCATATAAGAAGCAAGATTTCCTGATAATTGGACAAGATAAGTGCAGTATTCTTGGACTCATTGTCTATCCAACAGTTATCTCAGCGGATAAAAATACAGAATTGACAGTGTTGGCAAGAGCACTTCGTCCACCATTGACTGTACCAGAAAACACTGTGGTTGCGAGAGCCTTTGCACTGCCGCCACACGCAGTTGGAGAGGTCATGTCAATCTTTGACGAAGAAGGTTTCCCTATGAAGGAACATGTTGAAGTACATACAACATGGGTGAAGCACATAGGTCGAGACCGACCCACGCTCACATGCCAATTGACATGCGGGAACGGAACAATAGCGATCACAGGCATGCTCAATACAGGGGCGGATGTAACAGTGATATCATACATCTTTTGGCCACGCAGCTGGAGCTTGGTCGCGCCACTGGGTTCTCTCTCAGGCATAGGGGGAGCATCTCTGTGTCTGCAAAGTGAGAATTCTGTCGTTGTCACGGGACCAGGAGACAAGACGGCGGTCATTCGTCCTTTTATTGTCCAAAAGCCGATCACAGTCTGGGGTCGAGACCTTTTGGCACAATGGGGTGCGAAGATCGAAGTGGATTTTTAGTAGGGGTCACTGCAGCACTCCCCACACTGAAACTGACATGGAAAACCGATGATCCAGTTTGGGTGGATCAGTGGCCCCTTGAGCGGAAAAAGTTGAGTGCTTTGAGAAACCTGGTCCGAGAACAATTGCAGGCGGGACACATCAAGCCAACAGACAGCCCTTGGAATTCTCCAGTGTTTGTCATCAAGAAAAAACTATCGGGCAAATGGAGATTGCTACACGATCTCAGGAAGATCAACGAAGTCATAGAAGACATGGGACCGCTTCAATTGGGACTTCCATCTGTCTCAATGATTCCCAGAGATTGGCAGCTTGTGGTCATTGACCTCAAGGATTGTTTTTTCAGTATCCCACTCCATCCAGATGACGCTCCGAGATTCGCCTTTTCAGTTCCGAGTATCAACAAGGAAACGACTCTGCAGCGGTACCATTGGGTCGTTCTTCCACAGGGTCTAAAAAACTCTCCGACGATCTGTCAATGGTACGTGGCACGAGCTTTGGCACTAGCACGGAAGAAATTTCCAAAGGTAAAGATCATTCATTACATGGATGATTTGCTCATTGCAGCATCAACACAACAGGAGCTGCAAGAAGCTCGTGACTGTGTGATCGCAGAGGTGCAAAAGGCAGGTCTAGAAATCAGCATTTCAAAGATTCAAGAGGTTGCACCTTGGAAATATCTAGGGTGGAAAATTTCAGAAAGAACAATAAAACCTCAAAAAATGGAGATCAGCACCAAGATCACCAATCTGCACGATTTGCAACAGCTTCTGGGAGAAATCAACTGGATGAGGCCGGTTTTGGGAATCACAAACAGCGACATCCCAGCGTTGCTCGATCTTTTGAGAGGAGACACAGACATTCGGTCTCCCCGGACACTCACGCAAGAAGCAAAGAAGGAATTGGAGAAAGTTGCAGACGCGATACAGAAAAGGCAGGCACATCGATTTGTTCCAACGTTGCCTTTTCAGTTGGCAGTGCTGGGGAAGAAAACACAGTTCCATGGTTTGATCTTCCAATGGGACGAGTCGCAAAAGGACTCTTTGATAATAATAGAGTGGATTTTCCTACCACACAGGCCCGCAAAAACAATTCTTACAGATTTGGAGATGGCAGCACAGATCATCATAAAAGCGAGAACAAGGTGGCTGACGATGGCAGGAAGAGAATTCTCAATCATCAGGTTACCCTTGAAACAAGACTATTTCGAGTGGGCGATGCAACAATCGAAAGACCTGTTAATCGCATTGTTAGCGTTCCCAGGAAATTGGACAATCCACTTTCTGCAACAAAAGCTGCCCGCTGCCTCTTCACCTGCCTCAGCTGCTGCCTGCGCTCACAGCACCAAAACCAGGCTGTTCCTGGCCAGGGACCAGAGCCCTGTTCCTGCAGGATGCTCTTGCCAGCGCCTCCCAGGTCTCTCTGCTGTGCACACAGAGCTTTTCATGCCCGCTCCCAACAGGCTTTGTAACACAGAGCCCAACCCGGCTGGCTCTGCCACCAGCAAAACCCAAACGCAGGCGGAGGAAGAAGCAGCAGGGGCTGTTTTGTGGCCATGCCCAACAGAGACTGGCAGGGTGCCCTCCCTCTGCTCTCCCTTGCTTGGCTTTCTGACTGGCTCTGAGCCTGGGGCTGCCATTCCTCACTTGTGGGGAGCAGAAGCACAGCCGGGATCCCGGCACTGCCTGACAGCGCTCCGGGCACTGGCACGGCCGCGTGTCCGAGTCTCGGGAACCGTGCTGCTGCTTCATTTGCCCTTAGGCACACCCAGAGCTCCCTGCTAAGCCAGGATGCTCTCTGCTTCTGCCCTCTTCCTCATCCTCTGCTTGGATGGAGCACTGCTGTGTATTCAGGAAGGTATTCTTGAAATCTTCCAGCATTCCAAGCTCCTTTGCCCTCCACGGATGCTTGCCATGGAATCCCTCTCAGCTGGGCTCAGAGCATACTCAGGTTGGCTCTCCCAAAATCCAGGGGCTCCAGAGTGTTCACAAGATGTGTAACAGCACAGTGCTGTGGAACTGCACCTTCAGCACAGGGACCTTTCCAGCCTGACCTGCCCTCGTTCCTCTGTGTCCGTGCACAAAAAACGGCGTGGCAGAGAACGGCAGCAGGGCCTGTGTGTCCCGGGGCCCCGGATTTACTTCAGCTCCACAGAGATGCAGGTAAGGGGGGAAAAACAAACTGTTTATTAATGGAAGGGAAAGTGAAGGGATGAGATGGAGGGCAAAAAAAAAGGGGTGGGGAGGGTCTGAGGACTGGAGGGAGGGAACTGTCAACAGGGACGGGGAAAAACCAAAATGTTTATTAATGGAAGGGAACGTGAAAGGATGAGATGGGGGAAAAAAAAATAAAGGGGTGGGAAGCGTCTAAGGGCTGAAGGGAGGGAACTGTCAACAGGGAGGGAGAAGGCAGTGGCTATGGAAGCCTCCCACAGGCTCAGCTGTAGCCAGCATCAGCTGTGCCTGGAGCTCCAGTGACGCTGAATGGTGGTTCTCTCTTCAAAGTCTCTTCGTACTCTTCTTGGCGCCACGGATCTCTGAGTGCAGGAGATGACTTTAATTCTGAAGATCTTTGTCCAAAAATTGCCTGGACTTCCAGGTTACTGGAGGATGGACTGTCGTCTTTGCTCATGGCTTCAAGGGCTGGAAGACAGATGAACGACCAGGGTCAGAGCCCAGACGGACACCCGGAGATTGTCCTGCTAAGCCCATTGCTCCCAGCTCTCACACCGGCCACAAGAGAGGCTGACCCTTGCAAGATTCTGGCCACGAATGCCCCCACCAGTATCCCTGAAATGGGCCTGTGCTCTGCCCAAGCCACCCTTCATCCACACAGGGAGCAAAGCCTGCCACAGCCGGGACAGGGACTGCAGCTCCGTGCCGGGGCAATGCAGCTCTCCCGGGCAGTCCCCGCTGTCAACGCGCTGCCCTCACTCACCCTGAGTGAGAACGTGAAGCTCCGCTGGCTGTCCCTTCAGGCACCGCCTGGCCATGCCTGTGAACACAGAGCCTGTCACGGCCCCAGCGGCACAGCTCCGTGCCAGCGGCGCTGCCGGGGCAGCGGGCGGGGCTGGGGCCGAGCTGCGGCAGCCCGGGGAGGGAGCCCGGGCTCGGGACTCACCGATGAACCTGATGGCCGCCTCACGTACGGATTCCTGCGGGTTCTCCAGGTAGGGCAGGGCCCGGCGCAGGTGTTCGGCCGCTTGGCTTCTGTCCTCTGCCAGCTGGAGAGAGCGGCAGGAGGGAAGGGTTGGCGCGGGCTCAGCCCCTGGGCCGGGCGCTGCCTGTGCCCAGCCCCGGCCTCCCCTGGCCGCACAGCCCTGAGGCGCGGCCAGCAGCCGCTGGCCAAGGGCTCCCGAAGGCAGCGGGCAGAGGGCCGGCTGCTGCCCGGGGAGCCGCGGTGCCGGCCCGCAGCCCCGCTGGGCCGGGGCTCCATGGGCACCCGGCTGGGGCCCACGGGAGCCTGGAGAAGAGCCCGCGCGGCCTCTGGCTGCAGCAGCGGGCAGGGGCACAGCTGCCAGCCCGCACCCTGAGCACCGCCCGCAGGGGCCTTCTCCCGGCTGAGCCTGGGGCTTCAGGCCCTCCTTACCAGGCATTTGCTGAACTTTGACAGCTGCCCCTTCTTCACCAGCTGCTTGAGCTTGCTCCTCCTCAGGAACCCGGCCGCACAATGCAGCGTTTTCTGAGAGGCCTGGAGAGCAGCAGACCCAGAGATGGCCCCACAGCCCAGGGCACCGGACCCACATCCCTGTGCCAAGGCCTGGAGGAGGCTGCAGCCTGTGAGGTGCCAGGGCAGGAGGCAGCCGAGCCCTCTCCCCGAGATCCACCGGCATCACACAAAACTCACATTCACCACACGCTGGTTCTCCTCATGGTTGTGTATGAAGAGCGGAAGCAGGCTGTGGTTGGCGATTCTCTTCAGAGGCCTTTTTCCCTCATCCACTACTAATTCCATAACCTTTTCAAACAGCTGAATGGAGAGCAGCTGCACATTGCTGTTGTCCTGGAGGAAAGGATGCAGAAAAGACCTCACCAACATTTCTCAAGGTCCCCCTGAGTAAAAGACTAAAAATGCCCAGGGCACAAAGTTTCCGGCCAGCAGCCAGTCCCATGGCTCGGGCCACAGGGCCTTACATGGTCAAAGAGTTGTACAAGTGCCTCAGCTAGCCTTGGGGCAGTAGTGCTGGCTACCAAGATATCCTTGTACTGGAGAACATTCATGAAAACACAGAGGGACATCCTGACAACCTCTGCATCTTCATCAGCCAGAACATCCACAAGCCGCTGAGACAGGATGCACATTCTCCTGGCCTGTGGGGAACACAAGGCTGTGCTGGGAAGCCATGGATGGCTGCACCGCCAACACCGCCCTGGCACTGCAAGGCCACCCTGCTGCTGCAGGGCCCACAGGCCAAAGGCCTGCCCCAAAGCACTGGGGCAGGTGAGGCAGGAGAGCTGGGAGCAGCGGCGTCAGCTCCTGAAGCCCTGCACGCCCATGGGGCTGCTTTCCCCAGCGCAGCTTCAGCCGCTGCCCCTTCTCACCAGCAAGCGATCCCTGACGAGAACCACGAGGCCTCTGAGCGCCAGTCGACGCCGCTCCCTGCACTCGCTCTGCAGGTACCTTGCCATCATCTCCAGGACACTCTCACTGCATTCCCTCAAGTCCAGGTACTCAAGGACCTGAAAGGCACAGGACAGTGACAGGGGAGCCGGCCAGCAGGAGCCCAGAAGCACACAGGGCTGGGCCCAGGCAGCAGCACAGGGCGTGGGCACCGTCCCAGGCAGCTGTGGCTGTGAGAGGGCAGAGAGCTGGGAGGCAGCTCAGCCAGGCAGCGCTGGAACCAGGCTCACCTCCACAAGGAATGCCAGGAAGGGCAGATCCCAGCGATGCCCATCCGTGCTGAGCAGCCCAAGCAGGTGGATGGCAGTGCGACAACACAGGGGGATCACGTCACGGCGCATCTCCCTGGCAGGAGGAAAAGAGCACCAAGACTCTGAGGCATGGGTGTCAAATATCTCCCAGAAGTGGCTCACAAGGATTCCATCTTTCCCCACCACCATGGAGGGGATGTGGGCCCTCTGAGAGGTAGCTCCTTGTGGGAACCTTCCTCTCCCAGCCTTTTCCAGTCTCCTTGGCTGTCCCTCAGTGGCAAGGCTCTCTGGCCCATGACCACAGGGACTGTGTGGGGCACAGGGCACAAATGCCGGGGGCAGTGGGGAGAAGGGGGTCTCACCTGGCCAGCAGACCCACGGCATAGTGCTGGGTGTGAGCACAGAGCATCATGTCCCAGCCATGCTTGCGTGCCATTTGCATGACCACATTTTCACAGCGCAGTCGGCAGAGCAGAGCCTTCATAGTCTGCACTGCAAAACTGTATGCAGAGCAAAGCCCAGGTCATACTGTGATCCCTGGCTCCTGCCCTGGGGACATGGGAGGGATGGGAGAAGTGGGATGGAGAACCTGCTGGTGTTTATGTTAAGGTGGTGTTCTTCCTGGCATTTCTTCCAAAAGGTGTCAACCTCCTCAGAAGCATGTGCGGTGCTGTCACAAATTTGAACTATCAGAGTCATGAGAAGGTGGGGGGCATACTTGTGCATTGCCTCGTGGCACTTGGGCACCTGGATAATCACCCAGATCACCAGAGTTGCCTGCAAAAGAAGCAGCCCAAGACAACAGCGCTCAGTGCCGAGGTGTCCGTGGGACAGGGCCCAAGGGCAGATGCAGGAGGAGCAGCGGGCCTGGTGCCCCCTGAGCCTGCCCCTAGCCCAGGGTTCAGCCCAGCGCCTGAGGCACGGAGAGGATGGAGAGCTGCTGGTGAGGTGACCGAGGGGCAAGCAGAGCCCAGATCCAGAAACTCACAGCCAGGGCAAAGACATTTGTGTCATCCCCATCAGAGGTGAACATGCTGTGCACAGGCCAATCCTCCATCACACAGATCAGTGTTGGCAGCACCTTCTCCACTGTGGGACTTGACGAGCCTATAGTTCTCCACATGATTGTAGCAGCTCTGTGGGATCAGAGCTCTGTGTCAGGGGCATCTCAGTCCCAGGACCATGCCCTGTGCAGCTGTGGGGGCCCAGGTGACAGAGCCCCGGTGCCCTGAGGGGCAGGGAGGGAGCATTGGCAGCAGGCTTGGCAAACAGAGGGGCCCCAGGGTCCTGCACCTCTGTGCCTGTCTGGCAGAGCCCATAGCACAGGCTGTGCAGGGCCATGGGCCCTAAAGACTGGTGGGCCCTGAGCTGTGCAGGCACGTGGGCCCCGTACCTGTCACACGTAGGGGCACAGCGCAGGAGGGTCAGCACCACACCAGCAGGGTGTTCTTCAGCCAGCCTCAGAATGTTCATGAATAGCCTGACATCGGCAGTCTCAGGGGATGCAAGTCTCTGGTGCATAATCCTCACCATTTCTGGCACCTGGAAGAGATGTGAGGAAAATTGGGAGTGCTTCCTGAGGGAGGAGATTCCCCATTTTCCCCAGAGAAGTGCTTCCCTTGCCCCCACACTGTGCTGGCCTCAAAGGCTGAGGCAGGCAAGCTGACATGGATTGATGGCCGCATGACCCTGGAAGGCCTCCAGCCAGGGGCAATGGCTGCTTATTGCTTCTGATAATAAAACATGAATATCAATGAATAATAAATTGTCAGCATAAATGGTAGTTAACGTGGGGGTAGTATCCATTATTTTTATGACCTCAGTCACTCAGGTATCTGAATTGGCCTCATTTGTTACCTGGTCAGCCTTCAGTATGTAATTACTCCATTCCGCGCATTCAATTGAAACTGTGGTACAATCAAGCGGCCTGTATTTGTCCGCATCCTCCTTTTCATTCTTTCCACATCCACATGCAAAGAACTTCTGCAGAAGAGCAGGGAAGAGAGGGACATTCCATGGAGTGCTCCAAACACAGTGCTCAGCTGAGCAGGGACAGCAGGCCCAGCGCAGGTGGGGATGGCTGCAGGTACCTTCAGTGAGTTGCTGAAGCCACCACCAGCGGTGTCCTTCTTCTTCTCTGCATTTGGCAAAGAGCGAGCACAGACAGAGCTGAGGGGCTGCGGGAGAGGCCGGAGAGCACAGCCCAGCCCTGCGCTGCCCAGGCAGGGAGAGCCCCGGGATGGCCCAGGGGATGGAGCACGGCCACTGCGGGGTGTCTGCCCTGCCCGAGTTCCATCCTGTCCATGGGCATGTGCCAAGGGGATGGGATGGGATGGGATGGGATGGGATGGGATGGGATGGGATGGGATGGGATGGGATGGGATGGGATGGGATGGGATGGGGCCAAGCTGGCTGCAGCTATCAGCCCTGTGACCCAGCTCTGTCACTCACTCTCCTTCACTGCCTGGACCTTTGGTGACGCGTTACGCTGCTTTGCTGGGGCAGCTAAAGAATCTTTGTTCTTCTTCTTACTGAACAGGCCTTGGCGTTTCTCTGCCATTCTCCCAAAATCTGCCGTCAATGGCACCTGCAAGAGAGAGGCCTTGGAAGAGCACAGAGTAGACAAGTCCAGTGGTCTGGCCTCGAGGACACTGGCCGCAAGGACGGCAGTCCCCTTGGAACAGATCCGAGTCACCAAGTCCCGCGGTCTGCCCTTGAGGTGTCCTGCAAAAGAAAAGTCCAGAAAAGGCCACGGGCCACCGAGTCCTGTGGTCTGGACTCGAGGTCACCTGCAGCAGAAAGGTCAAGGAAAAACTCCAGGTCAGCAATGAACGAGCGCGCTGTGCGGGAGCTCCTCACAGCACCGCTCTGCCTGTCGTGTGCTCTGAGCACTGTGGCCTCATCTTGTCACTGCCAGCTCCTATGTCACCACGTGTCACAAAGGACATCCGGTCCCATTCCATGCCACGGTGACCGTGCTGCACCGTGTCACCAAGGGCCCTTGCACACACTGCCGCCTGCCCTGGGGCCGCCCCCAGCCCAGCCAAAGTGGCCCAGGCTGGAAGCAATGCCTGGCCCCAGGTGTCCAAGGCATCCCCACAGGATCTTTAGGAAGGGCTCAGAGCATCAGCAAACGCTGCCCTGCTCTGCGGGCTCAGGGCAGCAGAAGGAGCCCCCAGGGCTGCCGACGCAGCTGCGCTGGGAAGGGCACGGGCCCTTCCAGGGACACTGGCACAGCCTCCTTGGGACACGTCCCGGCCCGTGGCCATCCTAATCCCGCGGGTGTGACTCGCACAAGGAACGTGTGGGCCAGGGCACCAATGCTGCTCTGAGCCCTGGGGCCCGTGCAGCGCTGCCATCAGCAGCTGGGGCACAGTCCCTGCCCAAGCAGAGCTGCCACCCCCTGAGCCCTGGCAGCGCTGGTGCCCGTCTCCTGCCCCAGAGACCTGTGCCCCCGGGGGGCTTCTGTGCCACAGGGAGCCAAAGCCCACGTGCACTGGGGGCTGATGGCAGGAGCACCTGCAGCAACTGCTGGCAACACTTGGTCTCTGTCAGGAGCCCTTACTCCATGCTGGAATGATTTTCTCATTGAAGTAATTTGCTGCACCACAAAAACAACTTTGCCTCGAAGGCACAGAAGAACCTGGCATAAAGAAATCCTCACTTCAGAAAAGCTTAACTTCCAATTGCTCAGCTCAAGGACTTCCAAAATTTGCAAACTTCCCACATTTATGGGGATGGTGTGAGAATATGACTGGTCTACAAGTTTGCGTCCCAGTCTGAAGCAGCAACTCATTTGCCTTATCATCCATTGAATGTCACTTTACAAAACATGACACTGCACAGAGCCAAAAAGAAGGCCGTTCTTTAGTTTGCAAATGGTTTTCGATGAAGGGATTGTAATCTCCTAATTCTCTTCAGGAATAAAAGCTCTCAAGGAATGAAAGTCCACTCAGTGTTACAACAGTAACCCAAACAAATGAGTAGATGGCAAAAGGGCTGATCCTCCCCCAGTACAGATATCTAAGTAGCCAATAAAGTACAGCTCTCCCCTCTTGTTCCCTGCAGGGGAAACAGGATCAGTAAAAGAAATAGTCACAGATATTCCTTCTGCCCTCCATAACCAAAGCTTTGCCAAAGCACAGATGCTGCCTTCAAACTGACTCAGATTCCAGCCCAGACTCTCACCTTCCAGACAACTCCTTCCCCAACACGCCCCACAACACCCACCCCCAAACATCCCCACAGAAGCCCCCAACACCCCGCCAGGAGCCCCAGCTGTGCCTGTCCCTCCGCAGAGATTTCCCAGCCTCCAGCAGAGCCCCTGGTTCCCTGCACGTGCCGTGGGATGGCACCCAGGAGGGTCTGCTCCAAGGCCTTCCCTGGCAGCAAAGCCAGGCTGCCCGGCCTGTGGCTCCGGGATCATCCTTCCCAGCGAGCCTTCCCGTGCACGGCTGTTCCATTGGCACATCTGCGCTCAGCTCGGACTGCTCCACTCAACCAGGGCTGCTGGGAAAGGATCCAGAGCAGCCTGGCAAGCTCTTTCTCCAGCTCCCTCTTCACTCCTGGGGGAGGTAGAACATTCCACAGGAAAGCAGCTGGTGCCACACGGAGTGGGCGGCATCAGACAGCTCTGGGGAGGCCCCTCAGGACTGCTGTATCCTGAGGGAACACCGCTGGCCATCCCCTGGGTGTATCTGCAAAAGCTTCAAATCAGCTGCCTCAGCTTCCAGGGCCTCTCTTGGCCAGCATCCTGACGTGGCTGCAGGGCTGCTGCCAGGCACTGCTGGGACCCAGCGGGACAGGACCGGCTGTCTCGTGCCCTCGTAGCAGCCCTGACACAGCCAGGGCCATCCCGAAAGCGGAGAAACGCTCACGTGTCAGCAGAGAGGAGCACGGAGCACTGGGCTGCTCTCAGGCTATCTCAGCTGGGCTCGCTCCACCACACGCCCCCAAGTTAAGGCCGGCTGATGCCAGGCTGCCAGAAATGCCTACCTTGTTCTCTCCAAGATGCACAGGGAGAGCCAACGAGCAGGACACCTTGGGAGGCCTTTTCTGAGGCCAGGGACACACCAAGGTCAGCCAAGGCTCTCCACGCTGCCTGGCTCACACATCCCAGCTCTGTGCTGGCCCTGGGCCACAGCAGCTCCCACCAAGCAGGAGGCAATGCATATTGCCAAGAGTTGAAACACAGCAGACAGGAAAGATGTGAAAAGTATGTGTGTAAAGGCCTTTTAATTCACAGCTCTCACAGAGAGCTCTGGGACTCATGGCGGGACAGAGATGCTCCTGCTCACCCTCGGTCCAAAGAGTGTAACACACCCTGCTGCAGGTGCTTGGCTTGGTTTGCACAGGTCCAGGCAGATGCCAAACCTGCTCCTCACTGCCTTCTCCATGCCCCTCTGCCACGTGCAATGGGCCTCAAGCACTGAAAGGAGCTCCGAGAGCCAAAGGGGGACGCTCACACCTGCCTCACTGGGAGCTCCCTGGCAAGCACTTTCCTTGAGAAGCAAGCCCCTTTCCTCCAAAGGTGTTTCCCCAAATGTGTGGCTTTCCTGGGGAACACCAACACAGCCTTAAGAAAAGATGGCAAGGCTGAATGACTTCCGGTCCTTTCAGGACAGGCACTCCAGCTCTAGCTCCTGTTCCCCCAAGTGAGTTTCCAGGTGCAGGCTCAGAGGTGCAGCCCCAGGCCCTCTACAAACACAAGCTGCCCACTGCCTCTTCACCTGCCTCAGCTGCTGCCCGCGCTCACGGCACCAAAACCAGGCTGTTCCTGGCCAGGGACCAGAGCCCTGTTCCTGCAGGATGCTCTTGCCAGCACCTTCCAGGTCTCTCTGCTGTGCACACAGAGCTTTTCATGCCCGCTCCCAACAGGCTTTGGAACACAGAGCCCAACCTGGCTGGCTCTGCCACCAGCAAAACCCAAACGCAGGCGGAGCAAGAAGCAGCAAGGGCTGTTTTGTGGCCATGCCCAAGAGAGACTGGCAGGGTGCCCTCCCTCTGCTCTCCCTTGCTTGGCTTTCTGACTGGCTCTGAGCCTGGGGCTGCCATTCCTCACTTGTGGGGAGCAGAAGCACAGCCGGGATGCCGGCACTGCCTGACAGCGCTCCGGGCACCGGCACGGCCGCGTGTCCGAGTCTCAGGCACCGTGCTGCTGCTTCATTTGCCCTTAGGCACACCCAGAGCTCCCTGCTAAGCCAGGATGCTCTCTGCTTCTGCCCTCTTCCTCATCCTCTGCTTGGATGGAGCACTGCTGTGCTTTCAAGAAGCTATTCTTGAAGGCTTCCAGCATTCCAAGCTCCTTTGCCCTCCACGGATGCTTGCCATGGAATCCCTCTAAGCTGGGTTCAGAGCAGACTCAGGTTGGCTTTCCCAAAATCCAGGGGCTCCAGAGTGCTCACAAGATGTGTAACAGCACAGTGCTGTGGAACTGCACCTTCAGCACAGGGACCTTTCCAGCCTGACCTGCCCTCGTTCCTCTGTGTCCATGCACAAAACACGGCGTGGCAGAGAACGGCAGCAGGGCCTGTGTGTCCCAGGGCCCCAGATTTACTTCAGCTCCACAGAGATGCAGGTAAGGGGGGAAAAACAAACTGTTTATTAATGGAAGGGAAAGTGAAGGGATGAGATGGAGGGCAAAAAAAAAGGGGTGGGGAGGGTCTGAGGACTGGAGGGAGGGAACTGTCAACAGGGACGGGGAAAAACCAAAATGTTTATTAATGGAAGGGAACGTGAAAGGATGAGATGGGGGAAAAAAAATAAAGGGGTGGGAAGCGTCTAAGGGCTGAAGGGAGGGAACTGTCAACAGGGAGGGAGAAGGCAGTGGCTATGGAAGCCTCCCACAGGCTCAGCTGTAGCCAGCATCAGCTGTGCCTGGAGCTCCAGTGACGCTGAATGGTGGTTCTCTCTTCAAAGTCTCTTCGTACTCTTCTTGGCGCCACGGATCTCTGAGTGCAGGAGATGACTTTAATTCTGAAGATCTTTGTCCAAAAATTGCCTGGACTTCCAGGTTACTGGAGGATGGACTGTCGTCTTTGCTCATGGCTTCAAGGGCTGGAAGACAGATGAACGACCAGGGTCAGAGCCCAGACGGACACCCGGAGATTGTCCTGCTAAGCCCATTGCTCCCAGCTCTCACACCAGCCACAAGAGAGGCTGACCCTTGCAAGATTCTGGCCACGAATGCCCCCACCAGTATCCCTGAAATGGGCCTGTGCTCTGCCCAAACCACCCTTCATCCACACAGGGAGCAAAGCCTGCCACAGCCGGGACAGGGACTGCAGCTCCGTGCCGGGGCAATGCAGCTCTCCCGGGCAGTCCCCGCTGTCAACGCGCTGCCCTCACTCACCCTGAGTGAGAACGTGAAGCTCCGCTGGCTGTCCCTTCAGGCACCGCCCGGCCATGCCTGTGAACACAGAGCCTGTCACGGCCCCAGCGGCACAGCTCCGTGCCAGCGGCGCTGCCGGGGCAGCAGGCGGGGCTGGGGCCGAGCTGCGGCGGCCCGGGGAGGGAGCCCGGGCTCGGGACTCACCGATGAACCTGATGGCCGCCTCACGTACGGATTCCTGCGGGTTCTCCAGGTAGGGCAGGGCCCGGCACAGGTGTTCGGCCGCTTGGCTTCTGTCCTCTGCCAGCTGCAGAGAGCGGCAGGAGGGAAGGGTTGGCGCGGGCTCAGCCCCTGGGCCGGGCGCTGCCTGTGCCCAGCCCCGGCCTCCCCTGGCCGCACAGCCCTGAGGCGCGGCCAGCAGCCGCTGGCCAAGGGCTCCCGAGGGCAGGGGGCAGAGGGCCGGCTGCTGCCCGGGGAGCCGCGGTGCCGCCCCCAGCCCCGCTGGGCCGGGGCTCCATGGGCACCCGGCTGGGGCCCACGGGAGCCTGGAGAAGAGCCCGCGCGGCCTCTGGCTGCAGCAGCGGGCAGGGGCACAGCTGCCAGCCCGCACCCTGAGCACCGCCCGCAGGGGCCTTCTCCCGGCTGAGCCTGGGGCTTCAGGCCCTCCTTACCAGGCATTTGCTGAACTTTGACAGCTGCCCCTTCTTCACCAGCTGCTTGAGCTTGCTCCTCCTCAGGAACCCGGCCGCACAATGCAGCGTTTTCTGAGAGGCCTGGAGAGCAGCAGACCCAGAGATGGCCCCACAGCCCAGGGCACCGGACCCACATCCCTGTGCCAAGGCCTGGAGGAGGCTGCAGCCTGTGAGGTGCCAGGGCAGGAGGCAGCCGAGCCCTCTCCCCGAGATCCACCGGCATCACACAAAACTCACATTCGCCACACGCTGGTTCTCCTCATGGCTGTGTATGAAGAGCGGAAGCAGGCTGTGGTTGGCGATTCTCTTCAGAGGCCTTTTTCCCTCATCCACTACTAATTCCATAACTTTTTCAAACAGCTGAATGGAGAGCAGCTGCACATTGCTGTTGTCCTGGAGGAAAGGATGCAGAAAAGACCTCACCAACATTTCTCAAGGTCCCCCTGAGTAAAAGACTAAAAATGCCCAGGGCACAAAGTTTCCGGCCAGCAGCCAGTCCCATGGCTCGGGCCACAGGGCCTTACATGGTCAAAGAGTTGTACAAGTGCCTCAGCTAGCCTTGGGGCAGTAGTGCTGGCTACCAAGATATCCTTGTACTGGAGAACATTCATGAAAACACAGAGGGACATCCTGACAACCTCTGCATCTTCATCAGCCAGAACATCCACAAGCCGCTGAGACAGGATGCACATTCTCCTGGCCTGTGGGGAACACAAGGCTGTGCTGGGAAGCCATGGACGGCTGCACCGCCAACACCGACCTGGCACTGCAAGGCCACCCTGCTGCTGCAGGGCCCACAGGCCAAAGGCCTGCCCCAAAGCACTGGGGCAGGTGAGGCAGGAGAGCTGGGAGCAGCGGCGTCAGCTCCTGAAGCCCTGCACGCCCATGGGGCTGCTTTCCACAGCGCAGCTTCAGCCGCTGCCCCTTCTCACCAGCAAGCGATCCCTGACGAGAACCACGAGGCCTCTGAGCGCCAGTCGACGCCGCTCCCTGCACTCGCTCTGCAGGTACCTTGCCATCATCTCCAGGACACTCTCACTGCATTCCCTCAAGTCCAGGTACTCAAGGACCTGAAAGGCACAGGACAGTGACAGGGGAGCCGGCCAGCAGGAGCCCAGAAGCGCACAGGGCTGGGCCCAGGCAGCAGCACAGGGCGTGGGCACCGTCCCAGGCAGCTGTGGCTGTGAGAGGGCAGAGAGCTGGGAGGCAGCTCAGCCAGGCAGCGCTGGAACCAGGCTCACCTCCACAAGGAATGCCAGGAAGGGCAGATCCCAGCGATGCCCATCCGTGCTGAGCAGCCCAAGCAGGTGGATGGCAGTGCGACAACACAGGGGGATCACGTCACGGCGCATCTCCCTGGCAGGAGGAAAAGGGCACCAAGACTCTGAGGCATGGGTGTCAAACATCTCCCAGAAGTGGCTCACAAGGATTCCATCTTTCCCCACCACCCTGGAGGGGATGTGGGCCCTCTGAGAGGTAGCTCCTTGTGGGAACCTTCCTCTCCCAGCCTTTTCCAGTCTCCTTGGCTGTCCCTCAGTGGCAAGGCTCTCTGGCCCATGACCACAGGGACTGTGTGGGGCACAGGGCACAAATGCCGGGGGCAGTGGGGAGAAGGGGGTCTCACCTGGCCAGCAGACCCACGGCATAGTGCTGGGTGTGAGCACAGAGCATCGTGTCCCAGCCATGCTTGCGTGCCATTTGCATGACCACATTTTCACAGCGCAGTCGGCAGAGCAGAGCCTTCATAGTCTGCACTGCAAAACTGTATGCAGAGCAAAGCCCAGGTCATACTGTGATCCCTGGCTCCTGCCCTGGGGACATGGGAGGGATGGGAGAAGTGGGATGGAGAACCTGCTGGTGTTTATGTTAAGGTGGTGTTCTTCCTGGCATTTCTTCCAAAAGGTGTCAACCTCCTCAGAAGCATGTGCGGTGCTGTCACAAATTTGAACTATCAGAGTCACGAGAAGGTGGGGGGCATACTTGTGCATTGCCTCGTGGCACTTGGGCACCTGGATAATCACCCAGATCACCAGAGTTGCCTGCAAAAGAAGCAGCCCAAGACAACAGCGCTCAGTGCCGAGGTGTCCGTGGGACAGGGCCCAAGGGCAGATGCAGGAGGAGCAGCGGGCCTGGTGCCCCCTGAGCCTGCCCCTAGCCCAGGGTTCAGCCCAGCGCCTGAGGCACGGAGAGGATGGAGAGCTGCTGGTGAGGTGACCGAGGGGCAAGCAGAGCCCAGATCCAGAAACTCACAGCCAGGGCAAAGACATTTGTGTCATCCCCATCAGAGGTGAACATGCTGTGCACAGGCCAATCCTCCATCACACAGATCAGTGTTGGCAGCACCTTCTCCACTGTGGGACTTGACGAGCCTATAGTTCTCCACATGATTGTAGCAGCTCTGTGGGATCAGAGCTCTGTGTCAGGGGCATCTCAGTCCCAGGACCATGCCCTGTGCAGCTGTGGGGGCCCAGGTGACAGAGCCCCGGTGCCCTGAGGGGCAGGGAGGGAGCATTGGCAGCAGGCTTGGCAAACAGAGGGGCCCCAGGGTCCTGCACCTCTGTGCCTGTCTGGCAGAGCCCATAGCACAGGCTGTGCAGGGCCATGGGCCCTAAAGACTGGTGGGCCCTGAGCTGTGCAGGCACGTGGGCCCCGTACCTGTCACACGTAGGGGCACAGCGCAGGAGGGTCAGCACCACACCAGCAGGGTGTTCTTCAGCCAGCCTCAGAATGTTCATGAATAGCCTGACATCGGCAGTCTCAGGGGATGCAAGTCTCTGGTGCATAATCCTCACCATTTCTGGCACCTGGAAGAGATGTGAGGAAAATTGGGAGTGCTTCCTGAGGGAGGAGATTCCCCATTTTCCCCAGAGAAGTGCTTCCCTTGCCCCCACACTGTGCTGGCCTCAAAGGCTGAGGCAGGCAAGCTGACATGGATTGATGGCCGCATGACCCTGGAAGGCCTCCAGCCAGGGGCAATGGCTGCTTATTGCTTCTGATAATAAAACATGAATATCAATGAATAATAAATTGTCAGCATAAATGGTAGTTAACGTGGGGGTAGTATCCATTATTTTTATGACCTCAGTCACTCAGGTATCTGAATTGGCCTCATTTGTTACCTGGTCAGCCTTCAGTATGTAATTACTCCATTCCGCGCATTCAATTGAAACTGTGGTACAATCAAGCGGCCTGTATTTGTCCGCATCCTCCTTTTCATTCTTTCCACATCCACATGCAAAGAACTTCTGCAGAAGAGCAGGGAAGAGAGGGACATTCCATGGAGTGCTCCAAACACAGTGCTCAGCTGAGCAGGGACAGCAGGCCCAGCGCAGGTGGGGATGGCTGCAGGTACCTTCAGTGAGTTGCTGAAGCCACCACCAGCGGTGTCCTTCTTCTTCTCTGCATTTGGCAAAGAGCGAGCACAGACAGAGCTGAGGGGCTGCGGGAGAGGCCGGAGAGCACAGCCCAGCCCTGTGCTGCCCAGGCAGGGAGAGCCCCGGGATGGCCCAGGGGATGGAGCACGGCCACTGCGGGGTGTCTGCCCTGCCCGAGTTCCATCCTGTCCATGGGCATGTGCCCAGGGGATGGGATGGGATGGGATGGGATGGGATGGGATGGGATGGGATGGGATGGGATGGGATGGGATGGGATGGGATGGGATGGGATAGGATGGGATGGGATGGGATGGGGCCAAGCTGGCTGCAGCTATCAGCCCTGTGACCCAGCTCTGTCACTCACTCTCCTTCACTGCCTGGACCTTTGGTGACGCGTTACGCTGCTTTGCTGGGGCAGCTAAAGAATCTTTGTTCTTCTTCTTACTGAACAGGCCTTGGCGTTTCTCTGCCATTCTCCCAAAATCTGCCGTCAATGGCACCTGCAAGAGAGAGGCCTTGGAAGAGCACAGAGTAGACAAGTCCAGTGGTCTGGCCTCGAGGACACTGGCCGCAAGGACGGCAGTCCCCTCGGAACAGTTCCGAGTCACCAAGTCCCGCGGTCTGCCCTTGAGGTGTCCTGCAAAAGAAAAGTCCAGAAAAGGCCACGGGCCACCGAGTCCTGTGGTCTGGACTCGAGGTCACCTGCCGCAGAAAGGTCAAGGAAAAACTCCAGGTCAGCAATGAAAGAGTGCTCTGTGCGGGAGCTCCTCACAGCACCGCTCTGCCTGTCGTGTGCTCTGAGCACTGTGGCCTCATCTTGTCACTGCCAGCTCCTATGTCACCGCGTGTCACAAAGGACATCCGGTCCCATTCCATGCCACGGTGACCGTGCTGCACCGTGTCACACACTGCCCTTGGGCCCTTGCACACACTGCCACACACACCATCCCCATAAATGTGGGAAGTTTGCAAATTTTGGAAGTCCTTGAGCTGAGCAATTGGAAGTTAAGCTTTTCTGAAGTGAGGATTTCTTTATGCCAGGTTCTTCCGTGCCTTCGAGGCAAAGTTGTTTTTGTGGTGCAGCAAATTACTTCAATGAGAAAATCATTCCAGCATGGAGTAAGGGCTCCTGACAGAGACCAAGTGTTGCCAGCAGTTGCTGCAGGTGCTCCTGCCATCAGCCCCCAGTGCACGTGGGCTTTGGCTCCCTGTGGCACAGAAGCCCCCCGGGGGCACAGGTCTCTGGGGCAGGAGACGGGCACCAGCGCTGCCAGGGCTCAGGGGGTGGCAGCTCTGCTTGGGCAGGGACTGTGCCCCAGCTGCTGATGGCAGCGCTGCCCGGGCCCCAAGGCTCAGAGCAGCATTGGTGCCCGGGCCCACACGTTCCTTGTGCGAGTCACGCCTGCGGGATTAGGATGGCCACGGGCCGGGACGTGTCCCAGGGAGGCTGTGCCAGCTTCCCTGGAAGGGCCCGTGCCCTTCCCAGCGCGGCTGCATCGGCAGCCCTGGGGGCTCCTTCTGCTGCCCTGAGCCCGCAGAGCAGGGCAGCGTTTGCTGATGCTTTGAGCCCTTCCTAAAGATCCTGTGGGGCTGCCTTGGACACCTGGGGCCAGGCATTGCTTCCAGCCTGGGCCACTTTGGCTTGGCTGGGGGCGGCCCCAGGGCAGGCGGCAGTGTGTGCAAGGGCCCTTTGTGACACGGTGCAGCACGGTCACCGTGGCATGGAATGGGACCGGATGTCCTTTGTGACACGTGGTGACATAGGAGCTGGCAGTGACAAGATGAGGCCACAGTGCTCAGAGCACACGACAGGCAGAGCGGTGCTGTGAGGAGCTCCCGCACAGCGCACTCTTTCATTGCTGACCTGGAGTTTTTCCTTGACCTTTCTGCTGCAGGTGACCTCGAGTCCAGACCACAGGACTCGGTGGCCCGTGGCCTTTTCTGGACTTTTCTTTTGCAGGACACCTCAAGGGCAGACCGCGGGACTTGGTGACTCGGAACTGTTCCGAGGGGACTGCCGTCCTTGCGGCCAGTGTCCTCGAGGCCAGACCACTGGACTTGTCTACTCTGTGCTCTTCCAAGGCCTCTCTCTTGCAGGTGCCATTGACGGCAGATTTTGGGAGAATGGCAGAGAAACGCCAAGGCCTGTTCAGTAAGAAGAAGAACAAAGATTCTTTAGCTGCCCCAGCAAAGCAGCGTAACGCGTCACCAAAGGTCCAGGCAGTGAAGGAGAGTGAGTGACAGAGCTGGGTCACAGGGCTGATAGCTGCAGCCAGCTTGGCCCCATCCCATCCCATCCCATCCCATCCCATCCCATCCCATCCCATCCCATCCCATCCCATCCCATCCCATCCCATCCCATCCCATCCCATCCCATCCCCTGGGCACATGCCCATGGACAGGATGGAACTCGGGCAGGGCAGACACCCCGCAGTGGCCGTGCTCCATCCCCTGGGCCATCCCGGGGCTCTCCCTGCTTGGGCAGCGCAGGGCTGGGCTGTGCTCTCCGGCCTCTCCCGCAGCCCCTCAGCTCTGTCTGTGCTCGCTCTTTGCCAAATGCAGAGAAGAAGAAGGACACCGCTGGTGGTGGCTTCAGCAACTCACTGAAGGTACCTGCAGCCATCCCCACCTGCGCTGGGCCTGCTGTCCCTGCTCAGCTGAGCACTGTGTTTGGAGCACTCCATGGAATGTCCCTCTCTTCCCTGCTCTTCTGCAGAAGTTCTTTGCATGTGGATGTGGAAAGAATGAAAAGGAGGATGCGGACAAATACAGGCCGCTTGATTGTACCACAGTTTCAATTGAATGCGCGGAATGGAGTAATTACATACTGAAGGCTGACCAGGTAACAAATGAGGCCAATTCAGATACCTGAGTGACTGAGGTCATAAAAATAATGGATACTACCCCCACGTTAACTACCATTTATGCTGACAATTTATTATTCATTGATATTCATGTTTTATTATCAGAAGCAATAAGCAGCCATTGCCCCTGGCTGGAGGCCTTCCAGGGTCATGCGGCCATCAATCCATGTCAGCTTGCCTGCCTCAGCCTTTGAGGCCAGCACAGTGTGGGGGCAAGGGAAGCACTTCTCTGGGGAAAATGGGGAATCTCCTCCCTCAGGAAGCACTCCCAATTTTCCTCACATCTCTTCCAGGTGCCAGAAATGGTGAGGATTATGCACCAGAGACTTGCATCCCCTGAGACTGCCGATGTCAGGCTATTCATGAACATTCTGAGGCTGGCTGAAGAACACCCTGCTGGTGTGGTGCTGACCCTCCTGCGCTGTGCCCCTACGTGTGACAGGTACGGGGCCCACGTGCCTGCACAGCTCAGGGCCCACCAGTCTTTAGGGCCCATGGCCCTGCACAGCCTGTGCTATGGGCTCTGCCAGACAGGCACAGAGGTGCAGGACCCTGGGGCCCCTCTGTTTGCCAAGCCTGCTGCCAATGCTCCCTCCCTGCCCCTCAGGGCACCGGGGCTCTGTCACCTGGGCCCCCACAGCTGCACAGGGCATGGTCCTGGGACTGAGATGCCCCTGACACAGAGCTCTGATCCCACAGAGCTGCTACAATCATGTGGAGAACTATAGGCTCGTCAAGTCCCACAGTGGAGAAGGTGCTGCCAACACTGATCTGTGTGATGGAGGATTGGCCTGTGCACAGCATGTTCACCTCTGATGGGGATGACACAAATGTCTTTGCCCTGGCTGTGAGTTTCTGGATCTGGGCTCTGCTTGCCCCTCGGTCACCTCACCAGCAGCTCTCCATCCTCTCCGTGCCTCAGGCGCTGGGCTGAACCCTGGGCTAGGGGCAGGCTCAGGGGGCACCAGGCCCGCTGCTCCTCCTGCATCTGCCCTTGGGCCCTGTCCCACGGACACCTCGGCACTGAGCGCTGTTGTCTTGGGCTGCTTCTTTTGCAGGCAACTCTGGTGATCTGGGTGATTATCCAGGTGCCCAAGTGCCACGAGGCAATGCACAAGTATGCCCCCCACCTTCTCGTGACTCTGATAGTTCAAATTTGTGACAGCACCGCACATGCTTCTGAGGAGGTTGACACCTTTTGGAAGAAATGCCAGGAAGAACACCACCTTAACACAAACACCAGCAGGTTCTCCATCCCACTTCTCCCATCCCTCCCATGTCCCCAGGGCAGGAGCCAGGGATCACAGTATGACCTGGGCTTTGCTCTGCATACAGTTTTGCAGTGCAGACTATGAAGGCTCTGCTCTGCCGACTGCGCTGTGAAAATGTGGTCATGCAAATGGCACGCAAGCATGGCTGGGACACGATGCTCTGTGCTCACACCCAGCACTATGCCGTGGGTCTGCTGGCCAGGTGAGACCCCCTTCTCCCCACTGCCCCCGGCATTTGTGCCCTGTGCCCCACACAGTCCCTGTGGTCATGGGCCAGAGAGCCTTGCCACTGAGGGACAGCCAAGGAGACTGGAAAAGGCTGGGAGAGGAAGGTTCCCACAAGGAGCTACCTCTCAGAGGGCCCACATCCCCTCCAGGGTGGTGGGGAAAGATGGAATCCTTGTGAGCCACTTCTGGGAGATGTTTGACACCCATGCCTCAGAGTCTTGGTGCCCTTTTCCTCCTGCCAGGGAGATGCGCCGTGACGTGATCCCCCTGTGTTGTCGCACTGCCATCCACCTGCTTGGGCTGCTCAGCACGGATGGGCATCGCTGGGATCTGCCCTTCCTGGCATTCCTTGTGGAGGTGAGCCTGGTTCCAGCGCTGCCTGGCTGAGCTGCCTCCCAGCTCTCTGCCCTCTCACAGCCACAGCTGCCTGGGACGGTGCCCACGCCCTGTGCTGCTGCCTGGGCCCAGCCCTGTGCGCTTCTGGGCTCCTGCTGGCCGGCTCCCCTGTCACTGTCCTGTGCCTTTCAGGTCCTTGAGTACCTGGACTTGAGGGAATGCAGTGAGAGTGTCCTGGAGATGATGGCAAGGTACCTGCAGAGCGAGTGCAGGGAGCGGCGTCGACTGGCGCTCAGAGGCCTCGTGGTTCTCGTCAGGGATCGCTTGCTGGTGAGAAGGGGCAGCGGCTGAAGCTGCGCTGTGGAAAGCAGCCCCATGGGCGTGCAGGGCTTCAGGAGCTGACGCCGCTGCTCCCAGCTCTCCTGCCTCACCTGCCCCAGTGCTTTGGGGCAGGCCTTTGGCCTGTGGGCCCTGCAGCAGCAGGGTGGCCTTGCAGTGCCAGGTCGGTGTTGGCGGTGCAGCCGTCCATGGCTTCCCAGCACAGCCTTGTGTTCCCCACAGGCCAGGAGAATGTGCATCCTGTCTCAGCGGCTTGTGGATGTTCTGGCTGATGAAGATGCAGAGGTTGTCAGGATGTCCCTCTGTGTTTTCATGAATGTTCTCCAGTACAAGGATATCTTGGTAGCCAGCACTACTGCCCCAAGGCTAGCTGAGGCACTTGTACAACTCTTTGACCATGTAAGGCCCTGTGGCCCGAGCCATGGGACTGGCTGCTGGCCGGAAACTTTGTGCCCTGGGCATTTTTAGTCTTTTACTCAGGGGGACCTTGAGAAATGTTGGTGAGGTCTTTTCTGCATCCTTTCCTCCAGGACAACAGCAATGTGCAGCTGCTCTCCATTCAGCTGTTTGAAAAAGTTATGGAATTAGTAGTGGATGAGGGAAAAAGGCCTCTGAAGAGAATCGCCAACCACAGCCTGCTTCCGCTCTTCATACACAGCCATGAGGAGAACCAGCGTGTGGCGAATGTGAGTTTTGTGTGATGCCGGTGGATCTCGGGGAGAGGGCTCGGCTGCCTCCTGCCCTGGCACCTCACAGGCTGCAGCCTCCTCCAGGCCTTGGCACAGGGATGTGGGTCCGGTGCCCTGGGCTGTGGGGCCATCTCTGGGTCTGCTGCTCTCCAGGCCTCTCAGAAAACGCTGCATTGTGCGGCCGGGTTCCTGAGGAGGAGCAAGCTCAAGCAGCTGGTGAAGAAGGGGCAGCTGTCAAAGTTCAGCAAATGCCTGGTAAGGAGGGCCTGAAGCCCCAGGCTCAGCCCGGAGAAGGCCCCTGAGGGCGGTGCACAGTGTGCGCGCTGGCAGCTGTGCCCCTGCCCGCTGCTGCAGCCAGAGGCCGCGCGGGCTCTTCTCCAGGCTCTTGTGGGCCCCAGCCGGGTGCCCATGGAGCCCTGGCCAGGCGGGGCTGCGGGCCGGCACCGTGGCTCCCCGGGCAGCAGCCGGCCCTCTGCCCGCTGCCCTCGGGAGCCCTTGGCCAGCGGCTGCTGGCCACGCCTCAGGGCTCTGCGGCCAGGGGAGTCCGGGGCTGGGCACAGGCAGCGCCAGGCCCAGGGGCTGAGCCCGCGCCAACCCTTCCCTCCTGGCGCTCTCTGTAGCTGGCAGAGGACAGAAGCCAAGCAGCCGAACACCTGTGCCGGGCCCTGCCCTACCTGGAGAACCCGCAGGAATCCGTACGTGAGGCGGCCATCAGGTTCATCGGTGAGTCCCGAGCCCGGGCTCCCTCCCCGGGCCGCCGCAGCTCGGCCCCAGCCCCGCCTGCTGCCCCGGCAGCGCCGCTGGCACGGAGCTGTGCCGCTGGGGCCGTGACAGGCTCTGTGTTCACAGGCATGGCCGGGCGGTGCCTGAAGGGACAGCCAGCGGAGCTTCACGTTCTCACTCAGGGTGAGTGAGGGCAGCACGTTGACAGCGGGGACTGCCCGGGAGAGCTGCATTGCCCCGGCACGGAGCTGCAGTCCCTGTCCCGGCTGTGGCAGGCTTTGCTCCCTGTGTGGATGAAGGGTGGTTTGGGCAGAGCACAGGCCCATTTCAGGGATACTGGTGGGGGCATTCGTGGCCAGAATCTTGCAAGGGTCAGCCTCTCTTGTGGCCGGTGTGAGAGCTGGGAGCAATGGGCTTAGCAGGACAATCTCCGGGTGTCCGTCTGGGCTCTGACCCTGGTCGTTCATCTGTCTTCCAGCCCTTGAAGCCATGAGCAAAGACGACAGTCCATCCTCCAGTAACCTGGAAGTCCAGGCAATTTTTGGACAAAGATCTTCAGAATTAAAGTCATCTCCTGCACTCAGAGATCCGTGGCGCCAAGAAGAGTACGAAGAGACTTTGAAGAGAGAACCACCATTCAGCGTCACTGGAGCTCCAGGCACAGCTGATGCTGGCTACAGCTGAGCCTGTGGGAGGCTTCCATAGCCACTGCCTTCTCCCTCCCTGTTGACAGTTCCCTCCCTTCAGCCCTTAGACGCTTCCCACCCCTTTATTTTTTTTTCCCCCATCTCATCCTTTCACGTTCCCTTCCATTAATAAACATTTTGGTTTTTCCCCGTCCCTGTTGACAGTTCCCTCCCTCCAGTCCTCAGACCCTCCCCACCCCTTTTTTTTTGCCCTCCATCTCATCCCTTCACTTTCCCTTCCATTAATAAACAGTTTGTTTTTCCCCCCTTACCTGCATCTCTGTGGAGCTGAAGTAAATCTGGGGCCCTGGGACACACAGGCCCTGCTGTCGTTCTCTGCCACACCGTGTTTTGTGCATGGACACAGAGGAACGAGGGCAGGTCAGGCTGGAAAGGTCCCTGTGCTGAAGGTGCAGTTCCACAGCACTGTGCCGTTACACATCTTGCTGAGCACCCTGGAGCCCCTGGATTTTGGGAAAGCCAACCTGAGTCTGCTCTGAACCCAGCTGAGAGGGATTCCATGGCAAGCATCCGTGGAGGGCAAAGGAGCTTGGAATGCTGGAAGCTTTCAAGAACAGCTTCCTGAAAGCACAGCAGTGCTCCATCCCTGCACAGGATGAGGAAGAGGGCAGAAGCAGAGAGCATCCTGGCTTAGCAGGGAGCTCTGGGTGTGCCTAAGGGCAAATGAAGCAGCAGCACGGTGCCCGAGACTCGGACACGCGGCCGTGCCGGTGCCCTGTTTTCTGGGGAAACGAAGAAACTTCACAACTTGTAAAAGTTGTAAAGCCCGGTATGCTTTTATTACGACGCGCGCCGGACGCAAGCCTCCCCAAAAGGGCATGCGTACCCCTGAGGATTTCAGACCTCCTTTTATCCCCCTTCCAAATGCATATGCATACAGTTTCACAATAAGTTCATACATATTCATCTTGCATGACACTTAGCACCAGTTCTTCTTTATCAAAGGAATTTCTAGGTCGGGGCAAATTGACCTCGTGGTCTTTTCTGTTTTTCTTTCTCTGTCTCCTTGCTGTCTTGGCATGCGAATTTTCCTTCAGATTTGGCCGTTTGACTTTTCACCGTTGTCAGACACTTCACCTAATTCAGGACGGATCCCTACTCTGTCTCATTCCCCCCTTTCCTAGGAAATAAGTAAATTCTTTTACTTAATGAAAACTCTCATGACAATAAGTGTCTTTTAATGCTTCACTCTGTACGTTTGATAAAGAGGTTCGTACAGCCATTCGTTGTAGTATTCTCCAGTTCCAAATTAACAATCTAATAGATAATCCTAAGCTTATCCCAACTAATATTAGTAAAACTAGAATAGGGTGGCACAACTTATTAAAGATTGCATTTGCAGCTGGTGACCACCCAAAGATCACATCTCACCTGTGATGATCCATATTTTATTTTATTCTTTGTAGAACTCTGATTATCTCCTTTGTATCATGTTGGACAGTAATTAAGGTTTTCTTTCTACTTTCTTGGATTCCTTTCAAGACTTCTAATAGGTCTTGGTGCTTAATTAATTGCTTTACCAATGTAAGGTTCACCCCAATAGGGGTAGGTGGCAGTCTGTGATACATTGTGTAACTGGCTGTAATCAGCTGGTGGGATGTTACTGGTACCAAATACGAAAAATCACACCAAATAATCTTAACAAAATTACAAACACAGAGATTAGAATGGTTTCTACTAAACAGAATAACATCATTGCTATCAATTTGTACAGCAGCACAAGCAGTTCTCAAACATACGCCCTTTTCCAGTATATACGAGCACAGTTTTCTGGTCAGTGACTGGATGAATTTCAAAGTGGCAAATACCCTGTTCGGTGTCCAAACACATCCTGGGCATTAGCAGTATTGTTTTCACAAATGAATCTCATTTGTTCTCTAGTAATGCAGGATTCTAAGTTTACTGTCTGCCACTTTTCATTCATCTTTTCGTGCCCACACTCTATGTTCTGAAGGATAGAGTATTGTTTCTTCATGGTTTAATCTTAGGGCAATGATGGGATGGATAACATAAACAGTGGCATTACGTATGGTAAGCACAAAGGCAGTGGCCACATTAGAAACAGGATCATAGGTGAAATTCACCATAGTCCACCAGGATTGAAACTTCCTTTCAAAATCAATTGCATTATCTCACTCAATTTTCCAAACTTCAGCTGGAAAATTACCTTCACCCCTTTCCTATATGATCAGAGCTGCTGTTGCTTGTATCCATAACTGTGCTTGTATACAACTGAAAGCTAAAGACACATTATCTTGAACTATACTAAGTGCTTCTACTATCAATTTGTGGTCTTGGTCCCCGGCCTCTTCATACTTCTTTACTTTGGCAGTACTTTTGAAATCTGTCACTGGCTAGTTCCTAATGCCAAAAGAGATTACTGTAAAGGCTGCTTCAATTTTGTTAGGCTACCTGCTGCAGCAGCCAGTTTATTCATCAGTATTTCTGAATCAATTCCATTTAAAACTCCTAATCTTGTCCCTAATATGCCAGTTAGATGTTTGTTATGGGGAACAGGAACTGCTTTCTGTCCATGATCATCCTTCCCTGCCAGAGGGATGTGCTGGGCTCATACTACAAATTCAGACACACTTCACAAGTGTATCTGACAGAGGTTTAGGTCATACTTGAGACAGATGTTTGTTCTGAAATGTAGAGACCTCAGGGAATCTAACCTCTCCCTCTCCCTCCCAATCCAAAGCACCTGATTTCTCAGATGTGTGGCAAGCAGGAATGTCTCTCCTGGTCTACAAAACCTCACCCACCTTGCCCCTAGCTAAGATCAAGCTGTGGACTGTGTTCAGGGCAGAAGATAATGGAGGGGAAATCTTGAGAGAAAAGCCTAAATTCATTGCAGTGCCTCAGAAGAAACTGAGATCAGGTTTCTGCTACTTGAAACACTCAGCACAAAAGGGATCCTCAAAATCCTACAGCCTGCTGCTGAGCTCTGAGAGGGTCTCTCTCTCTCTACTTCTTTTAAGCAGAATCCAACTGCCTCAGACGGACAATCACTGATCCAAATCTCAGTAGGAAAGGGATAGCTATAAATAAGGAAAATCACCTTCCTTGCTTGGGTTAATTTACCACTTGCAGTTCAGCACCCTTTACCAGCCATTGCCTGGGGGTTCAGCCAACCAGCTTGGAAAATGACCTAAGGAAACTGATTTCTTGGTGTTCCTGGTTTTAGGCACCAGGAGAGCTGGCTCCTTCCTTTCTTGTTCTGCTCCTGAGATATGCCTGTTTTTGTGACCATGTTGTCCAGCCCTCAAAGGAAGTTTTTAGGAAGGAGGAGCAGGCTGGTTGGATTTTTGAGATGTTAATTTGCATTATCAACTCCACACGTTTGAGACACCATTCTGGATTGAATAATAGCTGTTGTTCAGTCACATTCTTTACTACGTTAGGTTCAAGTTTGGAGTTTGGGTAGAGTCTGAACTAGTATGGGGTGTATAAGGCCCCGTTGTGGTAAAAAGTGCAGTGTCCGCTTTGAATTCAAGTGAAAGTCTGACAGTAACTCGAGCTCAAAGGCACGTCACTTCTACAGGCTGTATCAGGGTGAAATTACACCAACAGTCTGATTCACTTAGGTTATCACAGACTTCCTGGTGTTCATATACACCAGGGGAGGTTCAGACACTAATTACATCTGGTCTCTCATAAGCCATCCTATTGATGACCCAGCACTTTACTTTGATTTCTTCTCCTCAGACTCCTTGAAGTGTTCACAGCTCCTGTTCTTGCTATTCTTACTCCTCACATACCTGATTCTCGTGGATTACTACAGTAGATATGTTTAAATCTTTTCTCTCAGAAGGTTTTCCCATGGATCCAGTATACTGATTAAATGCCAGGGACCAAGGCCATTCAGCATTGCTTTGGGTAGAGGTACTCTCTAGTTCTAAAACTTCAGTTATAATTCCATACAAAACAATTCTGTACACTAAAGTATGAGCTACTCCCGACCGCAATATACTCATTTTGCCCGAATAAGTTTTAGTCTCAGTTCATTGTCTCCTGGTGTCACTCCTGAAGGGGCTTCTGGGCCTTCTTCACCCGAGAGTGATGGATCCAGGCATTCTGCTCCTTGATTTTGATTGCAGTGAAGGTGGTGAGAGGTACTTGCAGTGGTCTCTCCCACTATGGTTCCGAAGTCTTCTCTGTAAGAGACTTAACATATACATCGTCCCCAGGCTATCTAACTCCCTGCTCTGAGTTCCAGCCACATGTTTCTCAATTTCTCTGAGCCGTTTGCTTAATGCCACCATGTAAGTGGACATTCTGGACATTACCCTTGTATTCTATATGGTCTTCTATAAGGCATTCCAAAAGGATTCAGCATTCCTTTAGCTCAAAAGGTTTAGTTTGAATTTGCAATAGTGCTAGAGGAAGAGCTTCTTTGTCCCAGTCTTATGATTTGCTGCTTAATCAAATGATTCATTCTCTCCACCTGACCACTTGATTGGGGGCGGTATGGGGTGTGAAGTTCCTAATTATGCCCAGATGGCTACTGATCTGTTGCACTATTTTGGAAATGAAAGGTGATTCTTTATCTGAGGATATTGTGGCTGGAACTCTGAAGCGTGGTATTATCTCTTGTAAAAATGATCTGGTCACCTCTTGAGCTTTGACAGTTCTGGTGGGGAATGTTTCTGGCCACCCTGAAAATGTATCTATTAATACCAGTAAATACTGATACCCCCCTTTCCTTGGGAGTTCTGAAAAGTTGATTTGCCGCTGCTGTACAGGCCCATGGCCTCTCCCAGTCTGACCGAGTTTTGGCCCGGGGGGATATTTTGAGGTTAGTCTGGAGGCAAGGATCACATTATCAGCTCACCTGAGTGATAGTGGCATATAAATTCCTGACAATGATACAACAATTCTTTCAATCAGATGTGTGTTCTAGAAAGCCTGTGGGAATTACTACTTCAAAGTCAACACTTCATTTCAGTGCACTCTGTATCACTCGCAGCCTTGGTCATCTCGAGAAAGGAGCCACACTCTATAAAAGGCTTTAAGTAGTTAGGCCCTAGTGTGTTTTCTAGTGCCCTTCCTTCACTAGTAACCACGAAAATGGGAAGGGATTACCAGCTCTCTTTCAATGGTAGCCCACCCCTTGCAGTTGTACGTCTCTTTTGATTAGTATTATTGTATTATGGCTTACCTTCGAGGAAAATCTGTACCTCACCCTTTGCTGCTTTCTTTGCCTCTCCATCCGCCAGCTCATTTCTTTCCTCCAATTTTAAGCTCACTCTCTGGTGTGCCTTAATATGCTTTTTCAGGTAGCTGAACTGCTTCCAGCAGCTGGATTGTCTCTTCTTTCCCTGTGAGGTCAGCAGTCCCCTCTCATTCCAGATGGCTCCATGTGCATGCACAACTCTGAATGCCTTTTGCTGTTTCTAAGGCGTGGGTCCATGCATTTATCTCAGCATCCTGTGGAGAGGTACCTGTTGGTAAGGGTCCAGACTCTATTACCTCTCTGCAGGTAGTCACTGTGAATTTTGCAATGTTGCTTTCTTGTCAGTGAACCAGGTCTCTGCATCGTCCGGAGGAGTGTCCTTTAAGTCTGGGCGGCTGGAGTAGGTAGCTTCAATGGTCTCTAGGCAATCGTGGTGTACTGCTTCTCCTTGATTCCACTGAGAAAAGAAGCTGGGTTGACAATATTAGTCACCACTATCTCTACATCATCTTGCTCTACCATGATGGCCTGGTATTTCAGAAACCTCTCTGGTGAAAGCCAGTGGCCACCCTTTACTTCCAGTACTGCGGACACTGTGTGGGACACTAGCACAGTCATTTTTGTCCCAGGGTAAACTTGTGTGCCTCTTGAATGTTCAGCACAACTGCTGCTACAGCTCTGAGGCAACCTGGCCATCCTTTGGCTGTTGCATCTAGTTGCTTAGAGAAGTAAGCAACTGCCCTCCGGTATGGACCCAAGTCTTGAGCCAATATTCCCAGAGCAATTCCTTGCATGGAAAAATAGAAAGAATGCTTTACTTACATCTGGAAGTTTCAAAGCTGGAGCCGACATGAGGGGACTCTCTAGCTGGCGAAAGGCCCGTGTGGTGTCTCTTGTCCACTGGAGATCTCAGTTCCCATTGGCAATAAGAGCATAGAGGGGTCTGGAGATTACCTTCTGTTTCACTACCGGTGCCTTTTTCTTTGAGACTCTGCGTCCTTGGAGTCCCAGGAAATTCAAAAGGCTTACCGTCCAGGCTTCTCTCGCTTCCCTTGTCTGAGTGGCTACTAGAAGATCATCTATGTATTGCAACAGCCTCTTTTCCTCTTGTGGAGCTTCCTGGGACTCTGGGTCTTTGCAAGCTGTTCTCCACTCGGAGTGGAGAATTTTGAAGCCTCCAGGCATATGGACTATGTGAGCTTGTGTTTGAATGCAAAAATGTTCTGGCTGGCTTCGTGGATAGGGAGGCAAAAGAAGGCATCTCTTAGGCCTAAAACAGTGAACCAGGTTAGCTCAGGTGTTAAACAAGGTTAGTAAGGTCTATGGATTTGCTACCACAGGGTACAAATTCTGTGTTATCTTATTGACAGCCCTTAATCCAGTACTACCAGTTATTGGACTGATTCCTTCCTTACCTTCCTTTTGAGGGTACTACTCAGTTCTCACTGGTTGTGTTCTTTCATTAAGCTTGATGGGGGAGCATCCCATGGGGGAGCATCTTTCACTCTCCCTGGTGCAGCAGAGGCCCATACCCTTGAAAACACTTATTTACTTATTCTAATATCTCCTTACTAATGTCTTTCTTAATTTCAGTGTCTGTTAATATTAAGCCTAACATCTTTATATTATTTGCCTCCAGAGTAACCTTTCTCATTTGAGAATGTTTAGCAAATTGACCGAATTGTACAAAAGCTTTTAGGTACACATAGTACACATGTTACTTTAAAGGTTTGCAAAAGTATGCCTTCTCAGACTAGCCAGTTGTTCATTCCCCACACTACAACATAAACATTCTCCACAGGTACTAAAGCTTTATTTAAAACTGAACACATGACCCTTGTGCTGACAAAAATTCTTCCCTTTTGGGAAGGTTACCTTTACCCCTCCTCCCTTACCTTGGGAGGAAGCCTTTACAAATCATATGTACTCATTTTGCGAACTGTGATTGCTTCGCATTTCAGCGTGATAATCCTTGCCTGATTTCATATGTTGCTATCTTATGCTGCATGCTGAACAACATGTTTGATTTGCTTTCTCTTTGCCTTGTTTTCCTTTTCAAGGGCCAAGACCAGAGAGCGGTCTGATCTCACAGTCTCTTTGTCATTCTGGGTGATTTCTTAAAACAAAAGACATTTCAGCATACAAAAACTGTCCCATTTATCTTCCTATTATAAAACAGTACTAACAGCAATGAAGCACTATAAATCTTTTTATTTTCTGAGCTGCTCTTACTGGCAACTTCCTCCCAGCGAGCCCCTCCCAAAAGGGGCTAATTTAGGAACCTGTTTGCTCTGGCCAGTTCTCATTATTTATTTCTCCTTGCCCTATCTCGCTTCCATTCGAACCTTTTTACAGACCTTCACAGTAGTTTCTCAGTTTTCCTCCTATACACACAGCTCCAGGTGGCAGGTATCAGATGTGATTCTCACACACAAGCTCTAAGA
This sequence comes from Zonotrichia albicollis, assembly GCF_047830755.1. Classification (NCBI taxonomy): domain Eukaryota; kingdom Metazoa; phylum Chordata; class Aves; order Passeriformes; family Passerellidae; genus Zonotrichia; species Zonotrichia albicollis. The sequence goes on along the minus strand of NC_133827.1, from coordinate 292,021 downwards.
CCTTAGGTTCTGAATCCGCTTGACCAGAAACCTTTAATTTACACTTGGGGCGTGTACCCTGACACATACTGGAACAGCAAAACAGCAATACCAGTGTTTCTCATAAACACCGCACTGCAATAATACCTGCACATCCAGCTTTTGCCCACAGGCCATTCCCGTGTTCCCTGGGGAAACAGGGCAGCCAGAGCTGTCCCTGTGCCCAGGGCGCCGCCACTGTCACCTCACACAGCCTGCTAGCCTCTTGATGTACCAAAGGCTCCCCGAAATTGCTCACAAAGGCAGGCTATTCTGTTTGTTACAGAGAACTTTAAATCCCTACAGCAGATTGTTTCTAGTAAAGACTTACTGCAGTACCAACTGAAGTCTCATAAATCTCATAAGTCTCATTAACTAATTCATCTCATTCACCTCTTCTATATAAACTCTGTTTTACAAAATATCAGTCTTTTCTAGTTCTCTTCTTGCACAATCTAATTAAGCACTGTGTCTACTTACACTTGTTTTGCTGCTTTGCAAAAAGGCTGTGCTAGTCACAGCTGAAACTCTGATATGCCCACAGACACACACACTCACTCCCCCCCCCCCCTTATCTCAAATTCACTAGAGCCAAGGCTTGAATTACTATGAGGGGGAGAATTCTTGGAATTCCTTTAACTCGCTTTCTCGAAGTTAAACATAAATCACCGTACTATAGTTCTCCTATGTAAAATGCTACTCTTGTTGCAACAAAATCTTAAAATCTCCACAAACACCACTATACAATCTGAGAATCAAATTACCACAATGCAGCGGAAGAAAATCACCACACAAAATCACCGGGAAAGGGCATATTTCTCAAAGTGCTCACTTTTCTCAACACAACACAGCACACCATAATTCGGCATTTACTCAAATCAATTTTTCCTGGACACAATCAAAATAACAGCACACAGTCTAGTGATCAAGTCCAAACATCCAAGGCAAAGGAACTCTCTGAGCTCATACTCACGGTTAAAATGTACCAAATCTACACAAATCACTACATTCAAACACGATAAATACCATCACTGATATTCCTCCACTCGCTTCTCCGCAGGGCACTTCTCTCCCTGCCCCCGCAGCCTGCTGCAGCCGGCGCCTCTGGCCTCACTCGGCTGCTTCAAACACGGGGAGTACTGACCCCCCCCCGCACTGTAGGGCACTGTAGATTTACTCTCTTTTATACACCATACACTTATCACCTGCACGATCACAAACACAGTGCAATTAACCATCCAGCAACACAGTGTCCGGACATCACACACACACAGACAAAACACACATGGGCTCACCAGTTCTGCTCTATCAGAACTATGAATTCCCAATACACACATACACAGGTTCACCCGGCTTACCCCCAAAGCCGCTAGCGGTCTGCTCTATCAGAACGATGAACCCCGTCTCTAATACAGCTGCTCTATCAGCTGAACCCATGAACCCAGACGTCTCTGGGTGATTTACTCCCTTTCTCTCCTTCCTCCCCCCCTGGGGCCCCATAGTACATACCGTATTCTCCTCCGCAGGCCAGCGGGTCGTTGTCTGTCCTCGCAGGTGGCAAGTTGAGACAAGCGGAGCCCCACCAGGAAAAAATCCTGGGGCGCGCCATGGAGGTCCATCTATCCCCCCTGCCCCCGCGGGGACAGAGAACTCCTGCCTGGCTCGCCAAAATGTTTTGCGGAGAAAAGAAGAAACTTCACAACTTGTAAAAGTTGTAAAGCTCGGTATGCTTTTATTACGACGCGCGCTGGACGCAAGACTCCCCAAAAGGGCATGCATACCCTTGAAGATTTCAGACCTCCTTTTATCCCCCTTCCAAATGCATATGCATACAGTTTCACAATAAGTTCATACATATTTATCTTGCATGACACTTAGCACTAATTCTTCTTTATCGGAGGAATTCCTAGGTCGGGGGCAGATTGACCTCGTGGTTTTTCTGTTTTTCTTTCTCTGTCTCCTTGCTGTCTCTGGAACGCGGCCTCTCCTTCAGCTTTAGCTCCACAGACCCTTCACCTCTCCCAGACACTTCACCTAGTTTAGGATGGATCCTTACTCTGTCTCATTGGGCACAGGCTCAGAAGGTAATTGCTGTGCCGGGCTCAGCAGGGCTCAGCCCTTGGTGGGGCTGTGTGGCTGCAGCTCTTCCACTGGGGTCTGCCCTTGCACGGCCCTGCCGCAGCCAAAGCTGGAGGTGCCTCTGGAGCTCATTCACAGCCCCAGGGAAAGGGGACTCGTGCACCAACGTCCCTCCCGCTGCAGCTGCTCTGGAGCTGGCCCTGAGTGCCCAGAGGCCCAAGGCACAGGAGCGGCCCCGAGCGGGAGCCCTGCCGTGAGCCCAGAGCCAGAGCCGGCCTTGGCTCCCGACTGGGGAGGGGCTGCACTGGGTCCTGACAGGGCCTGACTCTGTGCCCTGGGGCTGGGGGAGCTGTCACGGGGCAGGGAGGGCCAGGGCTGGCAGTGGCTGCTCAGGGATGGCTTTGGCCCATGTCCCTCCAAGCAGTGACTGCCCAAGCAGCTGCACAGCCCCCGGGCTCTCCTCCCGGCCTGCTGGGCTTTGTTGGGTGGCACAGCCTGTGCCAAGGGGCGGCAAGGTGCCTGCAGGCCCCAGCTCTGGGGGAAACGGAGAACGTCCTGCCCACATCCACTGTGCTGCCAGCTCAGCAGTGCAGCAGAGCACAGGCTGACGCTCCCCATTGCTCCCACAGGTGCAGCTGGAACCATAGCACGTGTTCCTGATTCCCAGAAGGGCCTTGGAAAGGGTTTCTGTCAGGGAACAGGCTTCGGGCTAGGGTTACTGGCAGGCCTGCTTGTCTTGGAGCTGATCTTCATCTATTGCTCTGTCCGAATTTGGACTTGCTGGAAGAGAAAAGGGTGAGTGTTTAGTTCACCTTTCCCTCAAACAGCTTCTTTTGAAAGACTACTGTACATAGGAAACATTCCCAGTGCGGCTGCAGTGTAGGTGTGGCCAGTCCATGATTGTCCAAAGAACTCTGCTGAGGGTTCTGCTGCTGCCCAGAGCTTTCATTGGCCTCCTAATTGCTGGGCCTTGTCCTGGGGCGCCCGCTGGGGCTGCAGCCAGTGCTGGCTCCCACTGAGGCTGCCTGGCCAAGAGCAGCCCCAGGGGCACAGGGCAGAGGCAAAGCACGGTGGGGAGGAGAAAGAGCAGGGACGAGATTGAAAGGCAGAGGTGCTCTGGGGCCCACTCCTGGCCAGGGAGCCTGCCCAGAGCCGTGCCCTGCTGGCTGGGGCCGTGAGGGGCAGCTGTGCAGCTGGGCCAAGCTGTGCCAGCAGCTCCAGCCGTGCTGGGGAGCCTTGCCAGCTCTGGGCCCTGCTGCGCAGGAGGGTCCCTGTGTGCCACTGGCAGCTGGGGCCTCAGCCACCTCCTCTTTCCACAGTTCCACCTCTGGACAGGAGTTGTAAGACGTTGGCTGCACCTCACACCCAAACAGCAGGAGCAGCTCCTCCAGCAGTTAGAAGGGCCTGGGCATCCCTGTCAAGAGTTTTGAGCTGAAGACTCCAGAACAGCCATCGACAAGGAAATCTCCTATTCTCCTGGAGATCCCACTGCCACCTCCTCTCCCCATGTGTATCCCCAAGGTACTTTCATTTTTTTTCATCCTCCTCTGTCCCGTCCCGACTTCTATAGACCCCAGGAGCAGCCCAGCACCATCCAGCCGCTCCAGAGCCCATCATGTCCCTTCCTCTGCCCCTGAGCCCCCTGGCCATGCCCTCTAAACAACACTGAAGTTAACCCTGCTCTCTGCCAGGCTAGGTGATGGCACTTTCTTCTGTTGCAATAAAGGGAAGGTGCCGTCGCTCCAGTGTTTGGGTGGCAGCAGCAGCAAAGCCCAGCCGGCAGCAGCGCTGGCTGAGCTCCATGGCCCCGAGCAGCCATGGCTGCCCATGGTGTGGGCAGGCAGGAGCCAGGCAGGGGCTGCTGTGTCCAGCGGCGGGGTCCTGAGGGCTGGGGAAGCCCAGGGGGCAGGCAGCAGCATGGGGCTCCTGAGAAAAAGCAACCCCATTTGCTTAGTTTTTCAGTTTTAGAAATTAGAAATTTGTAGAAATATTTCAAAATCGTTTTTCTGTAGAGAGACACCCCCAAATATTTCTTCCCAATTCCTATAGTAGTTTAAGATTTTTCTAAGTAGTTTTAGAATCCAGGAAAAGTGACCTTATTTTGTCTTCACTTTTCATTCTTAGAAATATTTAGAAATATCTCTTGTAGAGAGAAATCCCCATATGTTTCATTCCTTTTTGCACAACACATCTGTATTTTTGAAACTGGATTTAGAGGTCTGGAAAATATTTTCCCCTCATACAATAAAAAAATAAAATTGCATTTGAGTGGTAATCTTTATTCTAGAAAGAAGTAAGACCCCTTCAGCCAGCCAGCCTGCTGCAGAGGCTCTTTTCCCGCAGGAGCTTTGTACCTGGTCACAACCAACATACATAAAACCTTTTCCCAAATATTTCCTGGGGTTTTTGACAAGCTCCCGTCTTAGTCTTATCAGACAAACTTTGAGCACAGAGGGAATCTCTTTAAGTTACCATCTTTGTTTGCTTGTGGTGGAACTCCCTCAGTTCTAGAGCAGGGTCTTCTCTCAGCTTCCTGCTGGCCCCGGGCTCTCCTCCCAGCCTGCTGGGCTTTGTTGGGTGGCACAGCCTGTGCCAAGGGGCGGCAAGGTGCCTGCAGGACCCAGCTCTGGGGGAAATGGAGAACGTCCTGCCCGCATCCACTGTGCTGCCAGCTCAGCAGTGCAGCACAGCATGGGCTGACGCTCCCCATTGCTCCCACAGGTGCAGCTGGAACCACAGCACATGTTCCTGATGCCCAGAAGGGCCTTGGAAGGGGTTTCTGTCAGGGAACAGACTGCTGGTTGGGGTTCCTGGCAGGCCTGCTTGTTTTGGAACTTATCTTCATCTTGTGCTCTGTCTGAATTTGGACTTAAGAGGAGACAGTAAGAGTTTAGTTCACCTTTCCCTCAAACAGCTTTTTTTGAAAGTTTGCTGTACATGGGAAACATTCCCAGTGAGGCTGCAGTGTAGGTGTGGCCAGTCCATGATTGTCCAAAGAACTCTGCTGAGGGTTCTGCTGCTGCCCAGAGCTTTCATTGGCCTCCTAATTGCTGGGCCTTGTCCTGGGGCGCCCGCTGGGGCTGCAGCCAGTGCTGGCTCCCACTGAGGCTGCCTGGCCAAGAGCAGCCCCAGGGGCACAGGGCAGAGGCATAGCACAGTGGGGAGGAGAAAGAGCAAGGACGAAATTGCCCTTGAAAGGCAGGGGACAGGAGAATGTCGCTTATCCAAGAGAGCCCCAAAGAGCAGCAGGAAGGGGTGCCGACTGCTCAAGGACCCCCGAGGAGTGGAGGGAGGGCGTATCGGCTGACGGGGTGTCCCAAGGAGTGGCTGGGGAGAGTGGGGGTGTCCATTGGCGGGGAGGAGCGTCCGGAGTGCTTGCACAGTCCGGTGGTGGGGAGGCCGGCGGGGCTGTCGGAGTAGGCTCAGCCCGGCCGGTGAGTACAGCCAATGCCACCCGCTCGCAGGACCATGGCTCAGTTCCTGTTCGAGGCGGACTTGCACGGGCTGCTGAAGCTGGACACGCTGGTCCCGAACGCGCTGCCTGCACGATGGCAACGCAAGGCCAAGGAGAGTGGCCTCGGGCCCAGCCGCATCCGCGTGTCGCCCGTGAAGCCGGCCAATCACTCCCACAGCTCCAGCAAGAGAGACAGAGAGACAGATGCCGTCCAAGATACCCGGTGAGCACCAGCCACCAACAGCAGAGGTTTAGTGCGGGAGCCTCGCCCAGGCTGCTTGTCTGTAGCCATGGGGCTCTGGGCTCCCTGCCACGCTGCCCTACCAGCTGCTGCTCAGGCAGGAGGAGGTGGGCTGTGCTCCTGACAGCCACCCACCTCCTTGCCAGCATGGGGGGCAGAGCTCTGAGCACTGGGGCTGGCGAGCTGCTGTTCGCCCAGCTGAGCCTTGCTGGCACAGCTGTGTGCTAGGACGAGTGTGGGCGGGACTGTCAGCGGACAGCTTTACATCCTGGGAGCATTTTTGTATCTTCTCCTTATCTCTGATCTCTGGAATTGTTGCACTAGACCCAAGTGCACACAGTCCCTAACCAACTTGGTGGCAGGGAGGAAAATATAAGTTAGTTGTGACTGGGTGGCATGAGACCTCAGAGTCCTACTTGTCTGGTGGGTGTGATGTGGAAGAGTGTTGGGTTTACTCCCATGAAAGCTCTAATACAGGCTGTTAAATAGCTGTAAGACAATATTTTCATATGTGAATGCAGGTAAATCTGGATCCAAAATTCAAAGCACCCCGACAAAGGCTGGGGGGATCGCTACATTCCCAACCACAGCACTGTGCAGATGGTGATGGCAAATTTCCTCCTAACCAATGAGAATGACCCTGCTGAGGATTCCCCTACCAAGAAGGTGAGCATGTTGCTAAGTTACAATTACTTCAACAACCGCTACTCCTTCCTGCCCCTTTACAGAGCAGTAAACTATAGGTTCTATCAAGTGGGCACACGGGACTGACAAGTCCCAGCCATCACTACTTGCAGCTCTGGGCTTCAGGAGCCTAGGATGAGACTGAAGCTGTAGAGACTGCCATGCACTCTAAGCCTATGCTGCTTCTGGAAGCAAAATTTAGCTTTTGACTAATGAGGCTTTAAAATGTAGCAGGCAACAAAAACACAAAGCTGTAAGCCTATGCAAAGTGAAACTGCTGGTGGTAGCTATTCTAGGACAATGTCTCCACAGGGAACACTTCTGGAATGTTTTACACTGTGTTCTGAAATCTGTTTATGAAGCATTTGGTCGCTTTGTGGCTGTGGCTCTTCCCACTGGCAATGACACTGAATTTGCCATTGTGTGAAAATGGGAGCAGGACGATGTATGGAAGTCTGAGGAAAAACTGCTTTGACCTGCCTCTGTGTGACTAACCCTTGCAGCACAGTCAAACATCTTCAGATTCTAAGAGAAGGGGACTTAGGTGTCTGTTTAAATTGCAGTGTGGGAATTGTTGTAAATGCATTGCACTGTGGGTGATTTGTCTCTGTAGGAGCAACAGAAAGCCTGGGCAGTGAATCTGAATGGTTTTGATGTAGAAGAGGCAAAGATCCTCCACCTCAGTGGAAAACCAGAGAATGCTTCAGAAGGTATGTCTGTGTGAGCGGAATCAGCAGGAGAGATCAGGTCAGGGGAACAGCAACAGAGGCTCTGTGTGTGGTCACAAGAGAAATCAACTGGTTTCTGAGAGCTGTACAGGTTGGAGTCTCCTTTCTTAAGGTTCCTGAGGTCGAGGGAGGGCATAACAGTTACAGTGAATTTATTTAGGAGAGGTGCTATGAGTGCCAGTTGGTCACCTGTTACAGGGCTTGCAAGGGTCTTCAGGGTGAAGACAGAGGCGAGAATCTTGACCTCATGTTCAGAAGGCTTGATTTATTCTTTTATGATATATATTACATTGTTACTATACTAAAAGAAATAGAAGGAAAGTTCTCAGAAGCTAGCTAAGCTAAGAATAGAAAAAGAATGAATAAACAAAGGGCTGTGTCTCAGCAGAGAGTGAGACCCAGCTCTGCCGTGAGTGGTCAGTAAGTCCAAACATTCACCCAAGACCAATCACGCATCTATCTGTTGCATTCCACCGCAGAAGATAACCATTGTTTACATTTTGTTGCTGAGGCCACAGCTTCTCAGAAGGGAGAAAAATCCTAAAGAAAGGATTTTTATGAAAAGATGTCGGTGACAGTCACCTGTACTGCAGGTTCCAAACCTTCATGAAGTCTGTAAGAGCATCAAACTCTCTGCTCTGAACTTTCTAGCTTAAACTGCAACTAAATATAATGGGATTCAAAACCCCAAGTGTTTGTTAAATTTGTTTCCATGAATGAGGAAATTGTAGCTCAGCCCTGTTCAGCAGTTCATTCTGCCAGGGATTTTAGTGCACTGCAGGCTTGTGAGTGTTTCTCTTAGGACTTCATTTTCACTCCAAGGGATTCCTAGTTGGGTGAGCAGCACTCAGCTGGGAGGAAACTAACTCAGGTTAACAAACCTGTTCCCCTGCACACAGGCTATCAGAATAACCTGAAAGTGCTCTACAGTCAGAAAATGGCACCTGGATTCAGCAGGAAGAGAAGCAGATATATTCCCTCAAAGCCAGACCAGGTCTTGGATGCACCAGAGATTCGCAACAACTACTGTAAGTTGTTGTATTCATATTGTTGCATATTTCTAGGGTCTCATATCTTCTGGGTGGTTTTCTCACAGCAGCTCTTCACAGCAGCATCGTTGTTGCTTCTCAGTCAGGACTCCTCTCCAGCTCTCCCTGAATGCCTCACCCCTTTTTATCCCAGCTACCTCCACAGGCTACAGCTGCTGCCCAGTTAAGGACATCGCAGCTGCAGCCCATTTACAATACCTAGAATCAGGGCAGGATCACTTATACAATACAGAGATCTTTTACTGCAATATATATCTTTACTCAGGCCCCTATACTAAGTAGGCTGCAGCATTGAGTGCTGGGCATCCAGAACATTCTGCACTGGATTGCTGTTCCTAGGACAGTGTAACTGGGCTGTCTGTATTATTTTGTGTACCCAGGCTAGCGCAGACCACTTCTGGAGTGTCCCTGTGTGGCCTTACAGGGACAGTGGTCTAGGGCACTGTGTAGATACCTTGGAGCAGGGTACCTGGCCCCAGCAGCTGGGCATAGTGACACTCAGAAGGCTGCCCCTCACCTGTACATATGTGTGTGCACATGTGCACCCAACACCTGCTTCAGCAGAACGGGTGAAGGGCATGCTCTCTAGCCAAGAATGGTGTGACCTGCATTGCTCTTTCAAATTGTAGATCTGAATCTCATAGACTGGAGCTCCCAGAACTCCTTGGCAGTGACTCTGGACAACACTGTTTATCTGTGGAATTACGGTACTAGGGAGATTATCCCCCTGCTGCAGACGGAGCATCCATATATTTACATTTCCTCTGTGTCATGGATTAAAGATGGAGACTACCTTGCTGTTGGCACAAGTAGTGCTGAAGTTCAGGTGAATGCAGGAGTAAAACTAGAGGTGTTTTCTAGGGATTGACAGAACTGTGGGGCCTGGGGACAAAACCTTGGCTGGCAGAGGAAGGATGCCATGCACCTAACTTGTCTTCCCTGGTGGGGGGGGGAACTGCCCAGTGTGCAAGGCAGGGTTTGGTTTGGGGGTTTTCTGATAAGTGGCATAACCTTCTGTGCTATAGTCATGAGATACACATTTTCTCTGTTCCCTTACTGAGAAAGCTGAATGCCAGAGCCTGTGCAGTGAGGTTCCTAGGGCACAGAAACAGGATTGGGTTTCTTCTGAAGAACTTTTTGCTTTGCCTCTCCAGCTATTGTTGCATTTATATTCTTGTGTATCATATTTCTAGGGTCTCATACCTTCTGGGTGGTTTTCTCACAGCAGCTCTTCACAGCAGTGTTGTTGTTGCTTCTCAGTCAGGGCTCCTCTCCAGCTCACTCTGAGTGCCCCACCCCCTTTTATCCTTGCTACCTCCACGGGTTACATCTACTGCCCAATCAAGGATATTGCAGCTGCAGCCCATTTACAATAACTAGAATCAGGGCAGGGTCACTTACACAATACAGAGATCTTTTACTGCAATACATATATTTACTCAGGCCCCTATAAGCTATGGGACCCTGAGCAGCAGAAACATCTCTGAACCACGACCAGCCATTGTGGCCGTGTGGGAACCCTCAGCTGGAACGGCTACATCCTTTCCAGGTAAAGCAGTGGGTCAAGGGCAGTTTCCAGTTGTTGCAAACTCCTATCCCTCAATCTATGTGTGGCATGGGTTAGGGATGGCAGAGAGAAGTTTGTCCTGGCTTGGGATCCTTACTCACCCTTATCTGTTGGGGCTGTGAGGAGAAGGCCTCTTTCCTGTATTGCAATTTGTGCTGAAGCTTTAAAGAGCTTGTGTGGGTGTTTCACTCACACCAACAGACCTGTGTTGCTGGTAACACTGGTTGAAACCCAGGGGCAGGTATAGCAGTCTTGCAACAACAAAAATGGATTTGGGTGAAAATGTGCAGCCTGACCCTGCAAGCCTTCTCTCTGCAGTGGTGCACGGACTGGGCACATCCATCACCACGATGTCCGAGTGGCTGGGCATCACGTGGCCACCCTTTCTGGCCACACACACAAGGTGTGCGGACTCAAATGGTCTCTGGGTGGCCGCTACCTGGCCAGTGGTGGCAGTGACAGTCTGGTGAACGTCTGGCCATGCACCCAAGGTGGGGGTGGCAACTTTGCTCCTGTACAGACCTTCACTCAGCACCAGGGTGCTGTCAAGGTGAGCACAGAGCTGCCATGGGCGGATATGTGTGTGCAAGGCAGGCATGCAGCACTGGCTGGGTGCAGGTTGCCTCTTGTATGTTTTAAAATGAACTCTCCTCTCTCAGGCTGTGGCGTGGTGCCCATGGCAGATGAATGTTCCAGCCACTGGAGGTGGCACTAATGACAGACATATCCACATCTGGAATATGTGTTCTGGCGCCTGCCTCAGTGCTGTTGATACCCACTCCCAGGTGAGAGATGAACATCAGCTTGGAGACAAACACCTTCTGGCAGCACACCTCCACAGAGCTGCTGGCTCCTCAGGCCCAGAGGCACGGGGAAGGAGGGGGACCATGCTCGCCTCCAAGTGGTGAGCATCAGCACAAGGACCTTGTCTCATCTGTGTTACTGCCTGTTTGCAGGTGACTTCTAGCCTATGGTCCACAAACTACAAGGAGCTCATTTCAGCCCATGGCTTTGCACAGAATCAGCTGGTTATATGGAAGTATCCAACAATGACCAAGGTTGCAGAGCTGCAAGGTAGGTGCATGTTGTTATCTTGTTGTTGCATTTTTAAAGTCCCATACTGTTGCAATCATATTTCTAAAGTCTCGTACCTTCTCGGTGATACTTCCTGGGGGCAGTTCTTCACAGCTCTGACTTCTTCTCCTGCTTGTTGCTCATTCTTCCTCAGGGCTCCTTGTCAGCTCAGCTTGACTGGCCAAGCCCAGCCCCTTTTATCCCAGTTATCTTCACTAGCTACAGCTGCAGCCCAATTAAGGACATTGCAGCTGCAGGCCATCAAAAACAACCAGGGCTTATCAGGGCAAGGCCTATATACAGATATTCAATATACAATACAGATATTTTACTACGACTCCTACTATATTTCCCCCTTTTTGTTTACTTACAGATACTAAGACTCCTACTATAGGTGGGCAGGGCCTGGGTGGGGGGGGGCTGTTAGAGGTTGAAGACAGCTGCACTCCTTGGTTGGAGCCTGCAGCATCACTGATACAGGACAGTATCCGGGGCCATGCTGCTAGGAGTAAAGCATGCCCACAGGGCTGTGGAAGAGATACCATTGATCCAAGTCTACACTTGGGGTCTGGAATCACACTGCCACAGCCAGTGGGGAGGCAGCTGTGCAAGCTGGCAGGGCTCATGGGAGCATACAGGAGTAAATGTGCATGTGCTGATCAGCTCAGCCCTGATTGCACATTCCTTCTCCTCCTCAGCTCATACTGATAGAATCTTGAACCTGACCATGAGCTCTGATGGTACATCAGTGGCCTCAGCAGCTGCTGATGAAACACTGTGGATCTGGCGCTGTCTTGAGATGGACCCCATAAAGAAGAAGAAGAAAGAGAAGGCAAACAGTGCCAAAAGCAGTGTTCTTCACCAGAGCATCTGCTGAGAGCACGGGATTGTTGTGGTGAGGGGGATATTTGGTTTACACACTATACAAGCCACCCAGTGATGCCAAAACCCACTCTCTGTTGTCACACAGCCACCCTCTATGATGGCAGTCAACTGTGTGATGTCACAATCCCCTCAGTGATGTCACAAAACCCTCTCTGTGATGTCATACTGCCGCTTTGTAATGTCACAGCACACACTTTAACCTCACAGGCTGGTCTATGTTGTAATACAGCAATTCCATGATGTCACAGACTGCTCTGTGATGTCACAGAAATCCCCTCTATGATTCTGTAGCTGCTCAATGACCTCACACAACAAACTCTGTGATGTCACAGCCCAATCTGTGACCTCACACAGCCCACTCTGTGCTGTCACACAGCCCCTTACTGACATCCTAACTGCTCTGTGCATCAATGACACAGCCACAGAGGTGCTGCTGTGACACAGCCCCCTCTGGGACATCCCACAGCCCCTGCCAGTGCTGAGCCCCTGTGAGCTCTGTCTGTGCCCTGCTGGTGTCCCTGAGGGGCCCTGGCAGTGCCCCAGCCCTGCTGGGCTGTGCACAGGAGCTGCTCCTGGCCAGAGCTGTCTCTCTGCAGCGCTGCCCTTGCCAGGGGCTGCCTCTGGGCCAGGAGCCTGGCCCAGCTCAGCAGCACAGACACAGCACAGGGACCTTAATGAGCCTCTGGGGCTTTGGTGCTCTTTGCATCAGACCCAGTCCCTCAGAGTGTGCTCAAAAAATTCCTCAAGAACTCAATTAAAGATGGAAACACTGAAGTTTCTTGTACTTTCAGTAGATCTCTGTGCGGCACAGGGCTGACAAAGTGTCCCCAGGTTCCAGTTAGAGCAGAACACTGGTGGCAGTGATGACAGGTGGGGACAAGCGAGGGAAAGGTGTCTCTGGCGCTGAGCAAACCTGTGCCTCTGTCCCTGCAGTCTGTTGGCACCCCCGGCTGCCCCACCTGGCTGGGCCCTTCCTTTGCTGACAGCTCTACCTCCTGCCTGCCTCTGCCTGCCCACACAAAGCCTTGGGCTGCTCCAGGCTCCTGCTGGGGACGTGCTGAACCCCAGCCCTGCCCTGCCAGGGAAATTCCTTTCTCCTGGTGCCAGTCTGGGCCTCCCCAGCAGCACTTGGCATTAATTCTTTCTTTCTCTGGCTGTTTTCCATTATGTCAAAAGGATCCACCATCCCTGAAATCTCTCTTTAAACACTCTCATGGCTCTGCTCCACTGTCCTCAGTCTCCAACCCACTGAGCACAGAGCTCCTTTCTCCCTATACAGAGCTCATATGCCCAAAGCCTCCAAACCCCTCCTTGGGACATCTCTGGACCCTCTCCAAGGTGTTTCCAAATGAAAACATTCAGCTTTTACTCTAAGAAAATCACCAGAGGACAGGGCCAGCCCGACCTGTCTGTCCTGGCTACTTTTGTCTGGGATCAATCCTTGGATATACAGAATTTGGGAGGCCAAATTCTAATTTTGGCCATGGTCCCTGGACAAGAAAGCTGGTTTTTTTTCCATAGGAATGAAGGAACAGCCCCAGTGTTTCAGAGACATATGACAGGTAACCACCTGAGGCCAAGGCCAGCCAGGGCTGGCAGGTTTTGTTTTGTGAGATGCGCTTGCAAATAGAGTATTTTTAGGGAGAGTACCAATTTTGGCAACAGGCATCTGAAAAGTCAGACAGTTCTTTTCCATAGCAAGGAAAGCACAGAGCCCCAGTGCTCCAGGAGCTGACAAGAGGCAGCCCTTGACATCCCAAGGTCAGCCAGACCTGTCAGGTGGCCCCTGGGAGGCCAAGCCAGCCAGACCTGTTCCATGTTCCCTTGGTTCCATGGGGCCCCACAGTGTCACAATGGTCCCTTGTGTCCACCGGGCCCTGAGGTGTCATAATGTCCCCTTGGTGACACGAGGCCCTGAAGGGTTGCAATGGTCTCCATGGTTCCATCAGGCCTCACAGAGCCATAATGGTCTCTGGGGCCTATGGATCCCCTTTGTGTCATCATGATCCCCTTGGTTCCATGGGCTCGACTGGTGCCACAATGATCCCCTTGGTTCCATGAGGTCCCCACAGCGTCCCAGAGATCTCCATGGGAAGGAAAGAACCCAGCCCCAGTGTTTCAGGGGGCAGCCACTAGAGGCCAAGGCCAGCCAGCCTTGATGGTACTGGCAGATTTTGCCTGGGAGCAACACTTGGATATTCAGAATTTTAGAGGTGGAATCCTAATTTCAGACATGGACACCCAGAGGAGAAGGATGGTTCTTTTTCATAAAAAAGAAAGCAGGGAACACTGATTTAAAAGTGACTTTTGGGGATCTGTGAGGGCTTTTGGGAATCCTTTTTGCACCTCATTTTCCAACAGGGGCTTCTCTAAAAAACTTTGCCTGAAGCTCCCACTGTGCCCATGACAGGAACCCCTGTGAGTGTCTGGGACATCCCGGCTCTTTGGCAGCCTGGGGACTCCTGGGATGTAACTGTGGAGCCCCCCATGAGTGCCTGTGACAGATCGGTGCCTTTGCAGCCCAAGCTTCCCTGGGATGTCACCATGGAATGGCTGTGACTGTCTCTGACCACAGGGCTCGTTACCATCCCCAGAAACACCTGGGAGGTGTCCATGGAGCCCCTGTCTGTGCCTGTGACATTCCAGCTCTGGAACAGCCTGGAGACTCTTGGAAAGTCCCCATGGATTCCCTCTGAGGGCCTGTGACAAATCTGATCCTTAGCAGGCAACCATCACCAGGCCCCTGTTGCTATGGTCAGTTTCCATGGCAACCATCACCAGCCCCCCCTGTTGCTATGCTCAGTCCCTTGGCAGCTCCATGGAGACCCCAAGTCAGGGGTGGTTGCCATGGACACCAGCACAGGCCTGCAGCCACAGCCCGTTGCCATGGCAACCATTGGCAGCTCCATCCCCAGGCTCATGGGATCCCAGAACCACAGAATTGGCTGAGCTGGGAGGGACCCATCAGGATCCTCCAGTCCAACTGCTGGCCCTGCACAGGACACCCCAACAATGCCAGCCTGGGCCTGGCAGCGCTGTCCAAATGCTGCTGCAGCTCAGAGAGCCCTGGAGCTGGGACCCTTCCCTGGGGAGCCTGGGCAGGGCCCCAGCAGCCTCTGGGCAAAAACCTTTTCCTGACATCCAACCTGAGCCTGCCCCGACTCAGCTGCAGCCGTTCCCTCCACTCCTGTCCCTGGGCACCAGAGGGAAGAGGTTCCCACAGCCCCTGCCAGGGACCTGCTCCCAAGGCTGTTGCCATGGCCACCAGGGCTGGCACCAGCTGGGATGCTCGGTTTCCATGGGCCGGGGTTCAGGAATGGGATTCCCCAATTTCCTGCTCCCCCTAAAACCACACTGCCTTCACTGCCCTCCCACCTCTTGTGTAAAGAACAAAAGGCAAAGATCCTGGGCTGGTATAAGAACAATTTATTGGGAACAGCAGCAAGATAAGGAACCAACAAGAACAGAAATAATACTGGTAACAGAAGGGATAAAATAAAGGGAAAACTACAACACAACTGACTGTCTCTTCCTGGCCACAATTTTCAACTTCCTGGAAA
Source organism: Zonotrichia albicollis (assembly GCF_047830755.1). NCBI lineage: Eukaryota > Metazoa > Chordata > Aves > Passeriformes > Passerellidae > Zonotrichia > Zonotrichia albicollis. Next base: position 276,682 of record NC_133827.1, on the reverse strand, counting down.
GGACACCCTTCTAAAGTTAGCCACACCTATTAAAACTTACCATCAAGTCCCTTTCCCCCAACACCATTCAAACCACAAACCTATACAACCTGCAACCCATACAAAATAACCCTACAACTAAAATTAAAGACATAAAACCCAAAAACAAACCATAAAACCAATCCTAACACAACCCAACAACAACTTCCACTACAATGTACTGGCAGGTGAGGTATTAGTCCTTTCAATACTTCAATCCTCCCTTGAATATAAAAAAACCCCAAAATACAAGCATATAAAAAACAATATAAAACCATCAAAGTCAGTAAAGAAGACATTAAATCCCCCCCAAAAAAGAAAAAAATACTTTATTATTAAAACTAAATCCGCTTATAAACTATAAAGAAAAATCTATTTTCCTTTATTACACATAAAACTAAAAACGAAAATTCAAATTAATAACAAACAAGAACTTCCATACTAAAGTAAACAAATGATAAAATAACTGTAATTTCATCAATAGATAAAGCAGGAGAAAAAAAAAATCCACTATCCCCAAGAAAAGATCTCTATTCCCAGAGGTAAAAATAATTTAAAAAGTAAATAATAAAAACTGTCACCTTTAAACAACTCATCTTTAAAACATTTTAGAATTAAATTTTAAAACAAGAATATTCTACAAACAGTAAACTAAGTAGAAATTTTAAGTTTACTTTCTTTACATTGTCAGCAAAAAGAAAAAGTTGTAGAGAAAAAAAGTGTTCTAAAGAGTTTATTTTAATTCTTACTACCTTTCTCTTTCAAATTTATTTTTAATAAAAATTTCTTTTATACCCTTGTAAATTTTTCAGCATACTTTACCTTTCTCGTAATCTAATCTCACAATAAAATTAATACATAAATAATTACCTGACTATAAAACCCACCACACTCATCAATACATTAATTAGGAAATCTCACAATTAGAAAAATCTTACATTAACAAACCAAAACCACTACAATGTCATAATAAACATTTTGCCGAAGTTTCTCTGATTTTCTAAAGTTCCCAGTAAAGGCTGTTTGGTTGTTTTGAGCACCTGAGGACCTCTTGTTGGTATTTTCCAGGAAGTCCAACTCAGAGGACACAAACAACTGTAATTCCTTTAAATGTCACCTTTAAAGAATTGTTTGGGGTATGGGAGTCAGGGCTTGTCTGTCCTGCTTGGCACAGCCCAGGCAGGGCTTCCCCAGCCACATTCCACACTCCATTTCCCAGCTGGAGCTGCTGGTGCCTCTGAGTTGTGCTGCCCCAGCCCCAGGGACGCTCTCCTTGTCTTCCCATTCCCCCACGGTCTCTGGGCAGGGATGGCCTCAGTGGGGGCTGCTGACATCCTCAGCAACTTGGAGGCTGCTGCTGAATTTTCCTGCTCCAGGGGCTTGTTCAGCCTTCAGCTCTTGAGTGCAGGAATTCAGTGTCCCAGGGCTCATTAACATTCAGAACACCTGAACAAGCCAAGACTCTGGGAATAATTTGATTTTAATTTTCAAATTCTTTGTGGTTAAGTAGTTTTTCTTTCCCTGTTAATTCATTGATATGTGCAATCTCCAATTGACAATGACTCCAAGAACCTCCTCATGCAGTTTGAATTGACATGAAAATCAAGTCCCTTCATGGCTGACAATCAATCTGACTCTGTCCCTACCCTCACCCCACCATTTCCCCCATCCAAGCCCTGGCACTCAGAGCAGCCTTGTGCAAATCTGAGCTCCCTCCAGCCCAGGCTGCAGCTGCAGCTTTCAGCTCCTTGGCTCCAACTCCCACCTGCTTTCCTGCGAGAAGGAGCTGCCCAAGACACAGAGGGATGTTCATTGATTGTCAGCCAGCAAAGCCAAGGGAAGACACAACTCCATCAAATGCAAAAGTCATTCTACTTCCTGGCTGTGCCCTGCCCCTGATCCCCACAGCCTGTCCTGTTTCCTGCATCCCTCCTTTGCCAGGCTCTTTCTGGGACAAGGGAGCTCTGCTCTGGCTGTGGAAGGAGTTGCAAGTGCACCACTGGAGTGGGAACCACAACTCATCAGGTTTGTGTCCTTTGGGGGTCAGGAACTGGTGAGACTCAGAGGCACAGAAAGTTTCTCTTCATGGCTAACAGACCATGGTTGAACAGGACACAATTAAGTTACAATCTCACTCTTCCCTGAGCTGTGTGCAATGTCCCAGCAGTGTCTGATGAGTCCAGCATCCACAAGTTATTTCCATATTAGAATTAATTTTAGACAAATGTGGTTCTGCGATAGATACAAACACAATTAAGTTCTTGTATCAGGATGCTCATCCTGGAGTGGATGCAAAACAGCTCAAACAATTCCTGATTTGCAAATCTGTCTGTGGTGGATGGAGAAGGGAGGTCAGGCTGCTTTTGGTGTTGAGGAAATGCTGAAATCAGCCTGACTCCTTTCATCTCCTCCTGTCCTGGCTGATCTCCTCTCTTTCCCCTCCCACCCATCGGCTTTTGTCTCCCCCCAGCCCCCAGTGAAGAGCCTGGCTCTGTGTTCTCCATCCCCTCCTCGCTGGCATTGCCAGGCTGGGATGAGGAGCCCCTCAGCCTTCCCTGCTCCAGGCTGGACCAGCCCAGCTTGCTCAGCCTCTGCTCACAGCACAAGGGCTGCAGCCTCACCTTGGAGGCCCTTCCCAGACCCTTTTCCAGCTGCCAGACATCTTTCCTGCCCTGGGCAACCCAACCCAGGCCACAGTGACCTGGTTAATCCACATACCTGATGTCCTGGTCACACAGCCCTGGCCCCTTGTCCCCATATCAGTCTCTAGGGTGGATCCTGTGGAACATCCTTGGGTGGAGGCTGTGGCTCCAGGTGGGCCGGGGGGATCCCAGGGGACAGGGACCCTGCTGGGCATGAACAGCTTTGGACTTGTTGGGACAAACTGTGAGGGGGAGCTGGGGCAGAGTGACCAACCCAGTGACCTCATACAGTCCTGCTGGGATGTCACACAGTCCCTCTGGCATGTCACAGCCTTCTCTGTGAGGTCACAGCCCATTCTCCAATGTCACACAGCTAGTCTCTGATGGTTGGTCACAGCTGGTTACAGCCAACTCTGTGATGTCACAGTCTGCTCTGTGTCAGACCTCTGCCCTGTGATGCCACAGATGGCTCTGTGATGTCACAGAGGCAGTATATGATGTCATAGCTTCTCAAACAGTTCACATAACCCACTCTGTGATGTCAAAGCTCACTCTGTGACCTCATGTTGCCAGATGATAAATTGTCTCCACCAGCTGAGCTGACACCTGGAGCTTGTTCTCCAAAACCCCAGGCCTATGGAAACCACACAATGCCCATTGTGTGAGAAGGGGAACTGGAAGTTCACCAGCCTCAGTGTCCTGCCAACTCAGCCAGGCCCACTGGAACATTGGGGTCTGTGACCACCAGGGACCATCAGAGAGACCCCAGGACAGAAGAACACATGGGTAAAGGGGAGGAGAAATATGTTAATGATTTTGGGGAAATGATTATCATATGTATGTTTAGTCCAGGGCAATCAATGAATATGTGTGCAAAATACAGAATATAAACAGAAACTTTCCTGTACTCAGCATGCATAGCTTTTAGAGGAGCTTTCCCCTGTGCATCCAGCTGAATAAAGAATGGTGTTTCTAGATGCTACACTAGGGTTAAGGACTTTTCTGTTTTACTGAATTTTTGGTAACACTCCCACTGCCAAGAAAAGCTCTGTCTGCTGCTGTTCACAAACAGAGAAGGGCTGGTGGCAGATGTGGGGGTCAGAGGCTGCCTGGGGCACAGTGACCAAGATATAATCAAGTTTTCAATGTTCTGTGAAAGAAGGAGGGGCAGCAACAAAACTTCTACACTGGAATTAGGAAGGGCTTATTTAGGATGCTGATTTGGGAAGTACCAAATCTGGTACTGATTCTTTAAAGGGAAATAGCCCTTAAAAACAAAGGGGTCCAGGGAGGATGGACACCTTCATGAAAGTAATCTTAAGGGGATGGAGGAGCCTCTGCCAGTGTGGCAAAATATGATCTAGTGAGGAAAATGACTGTCCTGGCTGCCCATGGAGCCTTTGTGGGAACTCAGGGGTCAAAAGAGGGTGCATCACTTTTGGAAAGAAGAACAGGCAACTCAAAAAGTGTTCAAGAATGTTGTTAAGTTATGCAAAAAGAAAAGGAAGGAGGTGAAAGCTCATCTAGAGCTTAACCTGGCCACTTCTGTGAAAAATAATAGGAAATGTTTCTATAAATAAAATTATAGCAAAACACCAGACAAACAAAACCTCTACTATTTATTGGATGCAGTAGGAAATACAGTGACTAAAGATAAAGACAAGGCTGAGCTACTTAACACCTTGTTTCTCTCAATTTTCAGTATTAGGAAAGGCTGTCCTCAGGGCAAGTGTTCTCCTGAGCTGGTAGATGGGCACAGGGAGCAGAACAGCCCCTGTAATCCAGGAGGAAGCAGCTGGTGACCTGCTGAGCCACTCAGATGATCACAGGTGTGTGGGATCGGATGGGATCCATCCCAGGGGGATGAGGGAGCTGTGGATGAGCTCCCCAAGCTGCTCTCCATCATTTACCATCAGCACTGGCTCAGCAGGGAGGTCCCAGAGGACTGGAGGTGCCAATGTGAGCCCATCCCCAAGAAGGGCTGGAAGGAGGAGCTGGAGAACTCCAGGCCTGTCAGCCTGACCTGGGTGCCTGGCAAGGTCATGGAACAGATCACCTTGAGTGCCATCCCAGGGCACCCACAGGATGGCTGAGGGATGAGAGACAGCCAGCGTGGATTTAGGGGTGCCAGGTCCTTCCTGACCAAGCTGGTCTCCTTCTATGACCAGGTGACCCACCTGTGGATGCAGGAAAGGCTGTGGATGTGTCTATCTAGACTCCAGCAGAGCCTTTGACTCTGTCTCTGACAGCATTGCCTGGAAAAGCTGCAGCCCACAGCTTGGGCAGGTTCCCTCCTCACTGGGAGATTTAAGAGCTGGCTGGAGGCTGGGCCCAGAGAGTGGTGGGGATGGTGCTGCACCCAGCTGGTGTCCAGGCACTGGTGGTGTCCCCCAGGGATCTGTGTTGGGCCCAGTCCTGTTTAATATCTTCACTGATGATCTGGGTGAGGGGATCGAGTCCACCATTCACAAATTGCAGATGGCACCAAGCTGGATGTGAGTGTGGATCTGCTGGAGGGCAGGACAAGAAGACACAGCCTTAAGCTACACCAGGGGAGGTTCAGGCTGGACAATAGGAAGAAATTCTTCATAGAAAGGGTGAGTGAGAATTGGAATGGGCTGGCCAGGGGGGAGGTGGCAGAGTCACTGTTCCTCTCCAGTGGCACTTAGCACCATGGTCTGGGTGACCAGGCAGTATTAGGGCATTGGTTGGACTTGATGATCCCAAAGGTCTTTTCCAGCCTATTTGATTCTGTCATTCTCTGATGATTGGGACACTCTGGGGCCATTGTGACACTGAAGGGCCTCGTGGAAATAAGAGAACCATGGTGACACCATGCAGCCCCACAGAATCAGGGGTCCGCTGTGGGGCCAAATGGAAGCAGGCAGTGCACCGTGACACTCTGGGTCCTCGTGGAACCACAGAGGCCATTGTGACACTGCAGGGCCTTGTGTGACCAAGGCTTTCACCATTTTGACACTGCAAAACCAAGGAGACCATTGGGAGACTCCAGGGCCCAGTGGAACCAAGGGGCCGTTCTGACACTGTAGGGCCTCATGGAACAAAGGGGACACTGGGACACTGCAGGATCCTGTGCCACCAAGGGGCCACTGTGACACGATGGGGCCTCAAGGGATATGGAAGAATGTTGTGACACTGTGTGGCCTCGTGGAAACAAGGAGTCCATTGTGACACTGAGGAGACTTGTGGAACCCCAGAGACCATGGTGACAGTATGGGACCTCATGTAACCATGGGGCCATTGTGACACCCTGGGGCCCCATGCAACCAAGGGGCCACTGTGAAACTCCAGCACCAGCAAGGACATTGTGAAACTGTGAAGCCCCATAAAACCAAGGAATCAATTGTCAAATTTTGGGGCCCGATGGAACCAAGGAGACCATTGTGACAGTGCAGGGCCAGGTGTAACCAAGGGGCCATTTTAACACTGAGGGGCCCCATAGAACCAAGTACATCTTTGCAGATGACACCAAGCTGGGTGTGAGTGTTGATCTGCTGCAGGGCAGGAGGGCTCTGCACAGGGCCCTGGACAGACTGGATCCAGGGACCAAATCCCAAAAGGTGAGGCATAACAAGTCCAAGTGCCAGGTCCTGCACTTTGGCCACAACAACCCCTGCAGCACTACAGGCTGGGGACAGAGTGGCTGGACAGCAGCCAGGCAGAAAGGGACCTGCAGGGACTGATGCACAGCATGCTGGACATGAGGCAGCAGTGTGCCCAGGTGGCCAAGAAGGCCAATGGCTCCTGGCCTGGATCAGGAATGGTGTGGTCAGCAGGAGCAGAGCTGCTGTGCCAGCACTGATCTGCCCCCAGCTCTGCACACAGACATTGCTGCTGCAGCTCCAGAGAGGGCAACAAAAGGGCATCTCTGCAGAAAACTTTGCTGGGAGATCCTTTAGTTCCTTTAAATACACCCAGGAGACAGCCCCTCATTGACACAGTTTGTGGCCAGAGGGAAGGTGGAGAGAAACAAAATGAGAAATGGCACAAACAATGTCATTTCTTTGTGGACAATTTGAAAAAACTAAAGCAAACAAAACAAACTTGCACACTGAAGCCAATAAGAACGATCAAAGATGACTTTTATTACAAATGATTTGCAGAAATTGGCTAGCAGTTTAATGTTCCTGAAAGCATCCCGTCATCAGTGTCCACACTGTAGCCTTGAGCTCCTGGTTCCTCAGGCTGTAGATGAGGGGGTTCAGGGCTGGAGGCACCACTGAGTACAGAACTGACAGGACCAGATCCAGGGACACGGAGGACATGGAGGAGGGCTTCAGGTGAGCAAATGTGCCAGTGCTGATGAATAGGGAGATCACAGCCAGGTGAGGGAGGCAGGTGGAAAAGGCTTTGTGCCGTCCCTGCTCAGAGGGGATCCTCAGCACAACCTTGAAGATCTGCACATAGGAGAAAACAATGAACACAAAACAACCAAATACTAAACAACCACTAACAGCAAGAAGCCCAAATTCCCTGAGGTAGGATTTGGAGCAGGAGAGCTTGAGGATGTGGGGGATGTCACAGAAGAACTGACCCAGGGCATTGCCATGGCACAGGGGCAGGGAAAATGTATTGGCCGTGTGCAGCAGTGAATAGAGAAAGCCACTTGCCCAGGCAGCTGCTGCCATGTGGGCACAAGCTCTGCTGCCCAGGAGGGTCCCGTAGTGCAGGGGTTTGCAGATGGACACATAGCGGTCGTAGCACATGATGGTCAGGAGGAAATACTCTGTTGCTGCACAGAAAACCAAAAAAAAGACCTGTGCAGCACATCCTGTGTAGGAGATGTCCCTGGTGTCCCAGAGGGAATTGTGCATGGCTTTGGGGACAGTGGTGCAGATGGAGCCCAGGTCAGCGAGGGCCAGGTTGAGCAGGAAGAAGAACATGGGCGTGTGCAGGTGGTGGCCACACACTACGGCGCTGATGATGAGGCTGTTGCCCAGGAGGGCAGCCAGGGAGATGCCCAGCAAGAGGCAGAAGTGCAGGAGCTGCAGCTGCCGCATGTCTGCCAATGCCAGCAGGAGGAAGTGCCTGATGGAGCTGCTGTTGGACATTTGTGGTGCCTTGGCATGGGGATCTGTAAAAAAAAGTAATCAAGGAATAGTTGGGTGTGGAGAGGACTTGAAATATCCCAGCACAGCCTGGGGGCACCTTCCCCCCTCTGCCTGCCCAGGGCTCTTCTGCCTGGATCTGTCCCTGCCAGCAGCTGCTTCCCTGTGCCCAGGGCTGGGCCCTGCCAGTGCTGCCAGAGCCCAGCCCAGCCCTGGGGGCTCAGCTCTGCCCTGAAGACCCCTCCCAGCTCTGGCACTGCTGAGGGGCAGCTCTGGCTGTGCAGGCTCTAATGGCAACTTCAGAGAAACCCTGAGGAGTCTGGAAAAGCGACACTCATGCTGCCTGTAAGGAGCCCTGTGAGGATTTCTGTCATTGCCTGGTCTATTCAGATGTGATTTTTTTTTTTTCAGCCTTAACTGACAGATGAATATCTATGGGCAATTTCCCATCCCTGCAACCCAGAGCAGAAGATTAAAAAACAGGATTTTCCCTTTCATGCAGGCCCTGCCTAGTTGTGCTCCCTGTACAATCTACTTGGAAATGTTCAGGAGTTAAATGTCATGCTGGGAGCAGTCCTGAACAATGCAGCATCCTCACCACACAAGGAGAACACTTTCAAGCCTTACCAGCTGTCTCCTCCCACCCAGATTTTGTCCCGCAGTGCTGGGAGCAGCTGCCAGGGCTGGCTGAGAGCTGTCCCTGGCAGGCAGCAGAGTCCCTGCCCCAGCACAGCGCCCTGGGCTGCAGGACCCTGCTCTGCAGGACAGCCCTGGGCACCCCTGGCTGCTCTGCCCAAGAGACAATCAGAGAATGTACTCACAGTGTCTGTAGGCATTGGGATGTTCCAGCTTTCAGAGATGGCTCCAGGAGCTGCAGCTGCATTGTCCTGCAGCCAGAGCTTCCTGTGCCAAGGGCTGGCAGTGATTGTGCCCCAGGCACTTCTCAGCACCTTCCCAGCCCTGACTGATTGAAGCTCTCTGTGCCTCTGTGCTGTGCCCGGGGTGGCTGCAGGCAGTGCCCCAGCCCTGCTGGGCTGGCAGAAGAGCTGCTCATCAAGAGAAATGTGCTTTTGAAGCTCTGCTAGGTTACCAGGAGCTGCCTCTGTGCCAGGAGCCCAGCCCAGCTCAGCAGCACAGACACAGCACAAGGACTTTAATGAGCCTCTGGGGCTTTGTGCTCAGGCCCTGAACATCAGTCCCTGAGAGGGAGCTGAAGAAACCTCTCCAGAACTCCAAGTCAGAATCCAACTCTAAAGTTTCTTGGACTTTTAATGGGTCCCACTGAGTGAGACAACAGAGAAAGTGTCCCTAGGCTCCAGACAGAGCAGAGAACTGGTGGCAGTGATGGCAGGTGGGGACAAAGAGAAGCCAAGTCGTGGTGCCCTGGGGCACAGCAGGGTCTGTGCCACCAAGGGCTGTGAGGAGACACCTTGTCCTGAGGCCCTGGGGCCTCCTGGCACAGCCCCAGCCAGGCTGGGCACTGTCAGCCCCTTGTCCTGCCCTCAGCACCCCCCTAGCCCACATCCCAGTGGCCTCAAGGATCTGCTGGAAGGAGTCCCTGGGGAGCCTTGCTCAGGAATGGCCCTGGGGGCTCCTTCATGCTCCCAGGGAGTGCAGGTTTTTCACAGGACTTTGCGTTTGGCTTTTGCCTTGGAGTCTGTTAGAGGTTTATGCAATCACGGCCTCTAATTATCTGCTATAATTAGTCCCTGGAGAGGCTTTGTCAGTAAAAACAGTGGGGCTCATCAATGCTTCAGGATACTTGTTATTTTAAGGTACTTGGTGTTTCCCTTTTGATACAGACTCTCTGAGAGGTTTGTGCAATCATGGCCCCAATTCTCTGCTTTAACGAGTCCCTTGAGAGCTCTGTACTGACACTCTGTGTGCTCATTAATACTTTGAGATACTCAAGGTTTTTAAGGTACTTTTTGGATTTAAGAATTCTTTTAGGTACTTCTAAGGATTTTCCTTCCCACACTGAGTCTCTGAGAGGTTTTTGTACCATCCTGGCCTCCAATTCTCTCTTCCAAGGAGTCCATGAGAGGCCTGTTGGGTATCTTCCTCCTTTATGTTTTTCAACAAAGATGGAGCTGAAAGAATTTTTTAAGACTTTCTAAAGGCATTCAAATGAACACTGGACAATTAAAAATCCAACAACAACCACTAAGAGAATTAATAGTTAGACATCATCCAACCCTTTAGTCTCTTGGATTTGAAGATTTTATTGAACTAGTCTTTGTTTTCCACTTGAAGTTTCTTGAACCCTTCCTTCAGTACCTGAATGCTATTTTGTATTGACTCGCTGTGGCTGGAGAGGTTCATACAACACATGCCCTCAGAGTCTACACAGTCATGCCTATGTGCCCAGCGTAAAAACTCTATCGCTGTTTTGCACGGTGCCCTGTCTGATGATCTCTATGTTTGAGAGCAGGCCACTCAATGTGAGGGAGGTAGCATTGGTTTGCTTACTTAACAGGCACTGAAGATGGTCTAATGGTCCTAAAGCTTTAGCTGCAGCCACCCAAGGTAGTGAGATGGAGGCCGCTATTCTTTTGTTATGACTCCAATAGATGACATTGTTTTTGCAATGATGTTCAAAGTAGTGTGTAGATATTTTTGCTCTGTTTCTCTGGCCATTAATAATTTTTGTGTTGGGTGCCAGCAAGGTAAGCCTCCCCAGGCTACAAGGTCTGCCTTTGATGTGTGAAGGGACATCAGGCCATGCTCTATCCCTGCAAATAAGAAATACACCCTGCAGCAACTGGAGTGAGTAGCTACTGGACCAAGAAATTATGGAAGAGCTGTAATTACACCATCAGGTCTGGTTTCTGTAAGTGGGATGGTATGGGGTGATGTCTCTCCTGATAGTTTCTTTTTTTCTTGTAATTTTATGTCTTTCACCGTCTCCCCATCTTGGACGGTAATAAAACCTTAAACAAAAGTCCATTTTTTCAGAGCCAAGAATTTCTAGCTCCTGGAGTTCAAGTGCTGCATGCAGAGGCTTCTGGGTCCAGTAGTCCCAAGCATTGACAGGATTGTACTTCCATTTGCCATCAGGATTGTCAACTCGCATACTGCAGATGGCATCCTCAGTTATTGGCCAGACATCTGTGGGCAACCCCACTGGGCAGGTGGAGAAGGGGTCATCAGGGCTAGCGACAGACAGGCACAGGGTGTCTTGTTTCATGGCTTTTGCTAGAGTTATCCATAGGTTGCTTGTGTTTTTGAGGGCTACCCATCCACTTTCAAGAAGCGTGGTTGCAAAAAGGCTGAGGAAGGTGAGTAGAAACATCTTTGAAACAATTGTCTAGTCCAGGTGCTAGAGTCACTGCCTGGTGGGTTTTGTCTTAGGGTGGACTTGGGGGTTCCTTTGGCGAATCCACACTTAGTGACTACAGGTAAGGCTTGATGTTCTTAGCCAGGATCCACTGAGATACTTTACTACGAATGGTCTCAATGTGGCAATTTGGTCTTCAGGTCCTTTGATGTTAATAAGTTCCACACTTCGGAGACTGTCACTGCCACCTCCAATCTTGGACAATATTCCTGCAGTAGATGAGAATATCCAGTTAGGAGCTCACTTGGAACGTGAGATACCTGTCACATCGGCTCCTATGTCCACAAGCCCTGTCAAAACAATCTTTTCATTGTTAAGTTTCAGAGTGCAGGTGATTTTTGGTTTATCGTGATTTATCACCTAGGTCCACATCCCTAGTCAAATGTCATTGGCATCCTGTTTGGGAACTATTATGGCTTGGGCAATTGTTAGTCCTTGGAGTGTAAAACAAGGTGGGTCAGGAGACAGGACCAGCCCTGTAATTTCTTTTTGTGAGGCCACTGATAGTATGGATGGCAATATGAAAAATCCTTCAGTCCTCAATTGGCTGTTTCCTAAGATTAATAAGTCACAGGGCAAATCTTCGGGCCCCAGCTATCCTCTCAATATTGCATCAGCAAAATAGTCAGTTAAAACAACAGACTTCACACTCACCAAGACCCGAGACAAATTTTGCCCCCGGTGGTAAGGCGTTTGGCAACTGGGAGATGAGGTGCTGGAGTTCCGTGCTACATGGTCTGTAATGGGTGTTTGCACAATTTGACCTTCATCAGTTGTAGGCATCATCGGCTTGAACATTTGTGTCAGAGTACGAGGCTGCCTTGCACTCCGGTGGTATTTTTTTTGACAGCTGCTTGGTGTAGTTGCCTTTTGAGAAATTCTGATTATTTGATGTTGATTTCCGATAGGGTCCAGATAGTCCCTTCCCCTCTGGAGACAGTATTTTCTAAAATATCCTTGTTGACCACACTGGAAACATATTTTTGGGCCCTGCAGATGTTGCTGGGGCCCCTTAAATGGGAATTGCATAGCTGCTAGGGCTTCTGCAACTCCTTGCCCAATGGCCTGGGCTTGTACAGCTGCTATGTGTTCTGTTGTTCTGAGGCGATTACAGGCCTCAATCATCTGCAGGAGTGTGGGTTCTGGCTCTAAGGGAAGAGCACACAGCACTTTCTTACATTCCAGGTTGGCATTGGCTCCTCCCAAAGATTTTAGTAATTCATTTTGAGTCTTTTTATCCTGGACTTGTTTCTCTAGTGCCTGTTTATGTTATCAATAAATTTCATGTAGGGGTCTCCATGTTCTTGTCTTACATTTACATAGTCCAGATTGAGGATGCTAACATCCAATACCTGGATTAAAGCTTTCAAAGCCATCTCTTTGTTATCATCCAATACTTTTCTGGGGATACCTGTTGCTTGATCATCTGGTAGGCTGTGTTGTCCTTTTCCAGCTAGATGGTTGATTGTCAATTCTGCCCTTGCCTCTTTATTAGCATAGTCTGCTATTAATTGATTTAGTAAATGCTTCCATCCCACTTCCCACAGGGTGTATTCTGTAGGGGATAACAACATGGTCATAATATATTTTAAATCATAAGGGGTTTAAGACATGCCCTGTAAACATGGCCCTCATTAGGCCATTAAAATAAGGTGTGTCCTTTCCATGGTCTTTATCTGCTCTAAACAGATCCTTAATTTCCACGTAAACCAATGGCTGATACCTGGGATTCTGCCCCCTTCTTTCATAACACATGGGGGCAATGAGGAATTTCGAGACTGTTTGCCGGTCTTCTTCCTTTCCCAGCGAGCTTCTGGAATTGAGGGATGAGGTGGCTCTGAGGAATCCAAACTGTCTTCTGGGGAGGAAGAATAACTTGTAGGAGAAACATTTGGATTAGAAATAGTGTGACAGTTGGGCTTAGTATCTTTGATCATGGGGTTATATTGTTGCTGGAGAGTGAGGCAAAGGGCACTGCCATTTTGTCAGGTGTTGGGGAGGAAGGGCCTTGATCTAGGATGGCAGACTTCCAGGCTGGAGTTCTGGAGGCATGGCCCAGGGTGGAAGTGGAATGATGGAAAGTAGGGGCGTGACCTGCAGTTGTGGGGGTGGAGTCTGAGGTTCATTCAGGGCGCAATAGAAGGTTGTGGTAGCAGGAAGTGGAGGAGCCAACATGGAGGGAGGATGGTCAGGCTAGGGGCATCTGGAAAATTTTAAACGATCCACTTCACGACTGATTTTAATTTGTTCTTTGAAGATATTTGGTCATGATCAGTGAGTATTAACTTAGAGCATCCATATATGCACCTTTCTACTTTGGAGATCCGGCTGCCCATTTTTCTCTTTCTCTTCCTTAGGTGGAAAAGCCACTGGTACACCCCAAATCAGTTATGGGATGTGGATGCGTATTGTAAAAACAGTGGCAAAATGGGCAATAATTGTCCTGTGTTTCCCCAAACCCACCTGCAATCCTATGCAGGTGAAACTGTCCTTGTCCCTGTGGATCCTGGCCAAGGTCCCTCGAAGCAATGATGAATCTGCCAGCCCAGCACAATCCAAAATCCCAGGGAGCACTGGCCTATCCATCAGCTAACCCCAGCTGACATGATTCAATGTCAGGGTCCCTGTTCGGGCGCCAAAAGTTGCAATGAGGTTGGCTGTGACAAACCTTTCTGGTTCCCCAACTTCAGGGCAAGGGTGGTGAAAATGAAAAGGAGCAGATGCTGTGGAAGATGAAACAGGAAAGCCTTATAAATATGATTGCCTGGCAAAAGATTTTGAGAATATGGAAACTATAGGTGAGATTGAAATTTAAAGCAAGCTTTGAGATACCAAGCCTTAGTTCCTGAACAACTGGAAAACAATGGTATGGCCCGCTGAAGGTAATCTTCTTTTGATGAAAAAATATCCTCTGTTTGCAGACAGGTCCAAGGGTCAGAGCAGACCCTACTATCTTGGCAGAAGGAGTCCAAAGAGTAGTTTTTAGGGTTTAAAATGAAACACAGTATGGTAATGTAATGATTGTTATAGGCTGTATGTAAAAACTATGATTTGTATCTTGTACTAGATTGGTTAGTGAAAATTAGAATATGCAGCACAGAAGATTTCTTATATTGTAATGGGAACTCCCCTCCTCTTTCAGGCATCCATTTTGGGCTCCTCTTTCAAGCTCTTCTCTCGGGCCTGCTCCGAGCTGTGGCTGGCAGCTCCAAACAAGGGCCCTGCACCCACACCCTTTGCAATAAACCACAAATTCCAAGACCTGGCTTCAGAGATCTCTTGTCTCTGTCCATCTCAACCATCCTACCCACTGTCGCTCCTACAAGCAGGATCAATGGAGTTGCCCCAAAAGAACTTTAGTAACAGGGTGAAAAACAATAAACATGGAGAAGTCAAGCACATTACGAGGGATGGGATTCAAAGACCTGAGACAAAGGGGAAGCAACAACATGTACACTTGAGGGTAGAATACTCTAGAACGATAACCCTATAGGGGAAACAAGTAACCAACAGGGGAGGAGAACTTGGACAAGTTAGCATAACAACACTAAAGGCTTATGGGGGAACTCTCAAACTTACCCTAAGTTAAACAAATGATTTCCAGGGCTTGAAACTCATGCTCAAATCTTCTGGGGTAAAATCTGGCTGACTCTGAGTTACAGCTGGGCTAACTCCAACACCGCTGCTTTGCTCTGGCCCCTTGGGACCATGTGGCCCAACAGAGCCACAGTGATGTCCTTGGTTCCACGAGGCTCCACAGTGCCACAATGGTCCCTTGGATCCATGGTGCTCTGCAGTGTCACAATGGCCCCTTCATTTCACAAGACTCCCAAGTGTCGCATTAGTCTCCATAGGAAAGAAACCACAGAGCCTCATGTTTCAGGAGCTGATGAACGGCAACCACCAGAGGCCAAGGCAAGCCTGACCTGTCTTTCCTAGCAGGTTTGCTTGGAGCAACCCTTGGATATTTGAAATTATGAATGCGGAGTCCTAATTTAAAACATTTATGCCTGGAGTAGAGGGAAGTTTGGTTTTTTTCATAAAAAGAAAAGCACAGAGCCCTCTCCAGTGTTTGGAAAATAGGTGAGGTCTGCCCCTCAGGAGTCAAAGACCAGCCAGACTTGTCTGTCCTGGCAACTTTAGTCTGGGAGCAATCCTTTGATACACAAAAATTTGGAGGTGGAATCCAAATTTTGGCCATGGATGCCTGGAAAAAATGAACAATTCTTTGCCATAAAAAGAAGAGCCCAGAGCCCCAGTGTTTCAGGGGCAGATAGGAGTGGCCTTCCACATTCCAAGATCGGCCAGACCTTTCAGGTGAACCCTGGGACACCAAGGCAGCCACACCTATTTCATGTTCCCTTGGTTCCACAGGGCCCTGCAGTGTCACAATGGCTCCTTGCTTCCATGAGGCCTTGCAGTGCCACAGTGGTTCTCTTGCTTTCATGATGCCCTCAGGTGTCATAATGGCCCCTTGGTTACACAAGTCTTTAAGGATCTTAATTGTCTCCATGGTTCCACAAGGCCCCACAGTGTCATAATGGTCTATTGGTTCCATGAAGCCTTGCTCTGTCCAATTGCCTCTTGGTTCCATTGGGGCCCAGTAGTGCAACAATGATTCCCTTGGTTCCACAAGTTCCCATAGTGTCACAATGGCCCCTTCCCTCCATGAGACCCTGCAGGGTCACAATGGTCTCCATGATTCCATGGGGCCTTGCAATGTCACAAGGCCTTCATGGTTTCATGAGCCCCAACAGAGTCGCAAGGGTTCATTGGCCCCTTACAGTTCCACTGTGAAACATTGGCTCCTTGTTTCTATTTTAAATCAATCACAATCAAACCACAGTTTGATCATTGATCCTTGCCTCCATAGGGCCCATGATTTGCACAATGGTCTCCTTGATTCCATGATTCCTGGATTCCACAGTCTCACCAAAGTTTTCTTGGATCTCCATTGTCACAACTAACCCATGTTTCCATGAGGTTCCATAGTGTCACCGTGGTTGCTGTCAGAGGCTGGATGAGATTGATGTCCCGAGACACCTTGGGATGCTCGGAATGCCCGTGTGGGGCCAGGGCTGAGTCAGGCCTTGGTTTGTGGTAGGACAGAGCCCCGCCCCCAGCCCTGGCCTTGCAGAGCTGTCAATCACACAGAAGGGGGTTGATGTTAACCCAGCTCTGATTAGCCCAGCTGTTAATCAATCAATTACACATTAGCAGATGGTGCTACCCTGGCTTTGGTCGGACAAGCAACTGCCAGTCCCACCCCAGGGGCGGGCCCATGAAGGCCCAGGGGGTTAAAAGCCAGAGCACGAGGCCAACCTATGGTGTGGTACCTGCCTTCTCCTGAGGTTCCTCTGTTGGTGGTGCTGGAACTTGAGCAGATGGTTCCTATATGTGTGTCTTTCTATAGATCTTCGGTCTTTCTTTTGTTTTCTATTTCTTCTCCTAATCCTGCTTACCTGGAACATTTTTGGGTAACTTCACATGTTAAAGTTTAAAGGGTTTTACATTAAATGTGTGGGAATCCAGGGCACAGGGAATATTTCTCTGTCTGCTCTGAGGGGTCCTGTCCCTCAGAGAAACACTGCCTTTAACTTTTTCCCATGGAGAGGACTTCCACGACTTTGAAATAGATTAGACTTTACCAATGTGTGAAATACGTAAGAGAGAGTACTATACTATGTTCCTTGGGTGAGAAATTTAGGTTTTGGGGTTTTTAGTATGGTGTAGAGAGGAAGCAAGATGGAGGAATTTGGGTGTAGTCCCTGTCTTCTTCATTCACTCCATTTTCTGCTGTGTTGGTGGCACAGGGTGATTGGTCCAGGAAAGCCCTGTGCAGAGGTTATGTGGACAGTCAAGGAATGAGTTATTGGTAGATAAGTAGAAATGACATATGTTTTAGGAGTTAATTGGATGAGACAACTTTAAAAGACCTTGACACCATACATTTCAGAGCCATTTTGTGGTGTTTTCCCAGCATGTAGGCCTGGTGTGCACAGCATGCAAAACGTTAGATAGGATAGCAATAAACAAGAAGCTGAAGACTGAAAAAGTCCCATGCATCTCCTTTAACCTGGCACAGAACTGCTAAAGGGGGGTTTCCCCCATCTAGGGAGCCCCCAGAGAGGCCCAACATAAACCAAACATCAATAACGGGTGCCCTAACAATGTTAGTAATAAGCTGGCTCTTTTCCAAAAAGTTGATTACTGAAGGGTGTTGTCTTTATTGGCCAATCATGTGAAATGTTTTGATTAAATGACCAATGAGGTCCACCTGTAGCAAACCAAGATATAAAAGAAGAGGATTGAAAAATCAGGTGGCTTTTAGTCCTTAACGTTCTGATCTGAGTCTGTGTCATCTCTGACTCAACGGTGACATTTGGGGATCTGTGGGGGCTACTGGGAATCCTTTCTACACCTTGTGACCCAACAGGAGCTTCTCCAATAACTTTGCCTGAAGGTCCCACTGTGCCCATGACAGGAACCCCTGTGAATGTCTGGGACATCCCAGCTCTTTGGCAGCCTGAGGACTCCAGGGATGTCACTGTGGAGCCCCCATGAGTGCCTGTGACAGATCAGTGCCTTTGCAGCCCAAGGTCCCCTGGGATGTCACCACGGAATGGCTGTGACTGCCTCTGACCACAGGGCTCTTTACCATCCCAGAAAGCCCTGGGAGGTGTCCATGGAGCCCCTGTCTCTGCCTGTGACATTCCAGCTCTTGAGTCATCTGGAGACTCTTGGAAAGTCCCCATGGAACCTATCTGAGGGCCTGTGACAAGTCTGATCCTTAGCAGGCAACCATCACCAGTGCCCTTTTGCTGTGCTCAGTTTCCATGGCAACCATCACCAGGACCCTGTTGCTGTGGTCAGTCCCTTGGCAGCTCCATGGATACCCCATGCCAAGGGTGGTTGCCATGGACACCAGCTCAGGCCTGCAGCCAGACCCAGTTGCCATGGCAACCATTGGCAGCCCCATCCCCAGGCTCATGGGATCCCAGAACCACAGAATTGGCTGATCTGGGAGGGACCCATCAGGATCCTCCAGTCCAACTGCTGGCCCTGCACAGGACACCCCAACAATGCCAGCCTGGGCCTGGCAGCGCTGTCCAAACGCTGCTGCAGCTCAGAGAGCCCTGGAGCTGGGACCCTTCCCTGGGGAGCCTGGGCAGGGCCCCAGCAGCCTCTGGGCAAAAACCTTTTCCTGACATCCAACCTGAGCCTGCCCCGACTCAGCTGCAGCCGTTCCCTCCACTCCTGTCCCTGGGCACCAGAGGGAAGAGGTTCCCACAGCCCCTGCCAGGGACCTGCTCCCAAGGCTGTTGCCATGGCCACCAGGGCTGGCACCAGCTGGGATACTCGGTTTCCACGGGCCAGGGTTCAGGAATGGGATTCGCCAATTTCCTGCTCCCACTAAAACCACACTGCCCTCGCTGCCCTCCTGCCTCCCATGGAAAGCACAAAAGGCAAAGATCCTGGGCTGGGATAAGAACAATTTATTGCAAACAGCAACGAGATAAGGAACAAACAGGAACAACAACAAGATTGATAACAGAAGGGATAAGTAAAATTATTTACAGAGAAAACTATGTCAACAACTGGCTCATCCTGACAACGTATTTCCTCCTGCCTGGAAAGGTCACCCCTCTCCTCACTGAGAGATACAGAGAGTCCCCTTCTTGCCTTTGAAATGACCTGAGGTGAGAGTGAATGTAATGACAGGGCCATGGCCAGACCCTCATGTTCTTCCATCCCACATCATGTCTTTGGCAGGGGCAGGAAAATGGACAGGTGTCTTCCCAGCATGGATCACAGGGAAAATGGATCACCAGGGCTCTTCCCAATGTGGGCCCTCCCATGGGGGATGAAGATGGAGCAGTGCTGGAAGCTGTTCTGCAATCGGGGAATTTGCAGGGCCTCCCTTACTGGTGGCTCCATTGGTGTCTGGTCAAGTGAGAGCTGCTGGTGAAGCTCTTCCCACACTGGGGACACTCATAGGGCCTCTCCGCAGTGTGGAAGCGCCGGTGCCTGATGAGGTGGGAGGCACAGCTTAAGCCCTTCCCACAGTCGGGGCAGAGGAAGGGCCTCTCCTCGGTGTGAATCTGCTGGTGGCGGAGGAGATCGGAGTTGATCTGAAACCTCCTCTGACACTGAAGACACTCGTAGGGCCTCTCCCTGGTGTGGATGCGTTGGTGGATGGCGAGGGCGGATCTGCAGCTGAAGCCTTTCCCACTGTCCCCACACTCGTAGGGCCATTCCCTGGTGTGGATCATCTGGTGCCTGATCAGGGTGCTGCTCTGCCTGAAGCTCTTCCCACACTCCAAGCACTTGTAGGGCTTCTCTCCATGATGAAGCTGCTCATGAGCCATTAGCTCTGGCAGGACAGAGCTCTCCTTTGCTTTTTGTTAGATGTTAGCTCTTTGAGGCAGAGAAGTTCCCCAACTGTTGTTTTTCTTTTTCTTTGGTGCAGTTTAAAATTGCTTGAAATGGAACACCCATAACACCACCATCACCTCTCACCTGTGGCCAACCAGGCCAGGCCTGGGCCGGGCATTTCCCGTGCTGGAGGGAACTGATAAGAGACTGATAAGAGACTGAGTGAGCCGAGCTACTGCCCACAGAGAAACTTTCTGAGTTTGTCATCTCTTTTGGAGTAGCAAGAGGTCTTATTGTTTAATATTGTTCATTTGTTGTTCTGGTGAATGCTTTGCCTGCTAAATAAACAGGTTTTTTACATTTTTCTCCAAGGAAATATATTACTAAATCAGCTGGGGAAGAATCTGCTTGAATCTCATGTATAGAGGAAAACCCTTTTGGGGATTTTCTACCAAATTTGCCCTAAACCAGGGTAGGGTGTGTATGAGTGTGTCTCAATTTTCCCTCATCTGCCTCACAATCGTCCTTGGGAGACCACTGAAGAGAAGACTCCCCCCTGTCTAGAATCTCTGGCTCTGAAGGAGAAAAGTCACACGCCACAGGCCCCGAGACCTGAAAGCTCAGTGTTAAGCTATTGTTTTCACAGGTGTGTTTGCTGTATGCTAAGAAGAGGGCACCATGCCCCGTTTGCAACAATAGCAGCTCTGGAAGCTGTCCCACCTCTCGGCCTGGCTGGACTTCTCCTGAGTTCTAGGTGGTCTCCCACAGAAGATCCTCACTCGTTTTACAACCACCGTGACAGACAGACTGAGATGTGAGAAGATTTTCCATCAAGGACTGAGACATGAAACTCCTAAAAGGCCCCTTTGCTCCTTCCAAGGACTGGGACTGAAACCCCCAGCCCGGGGGAGGTGTGTGGGGCAGGCAAGCTGACCGAAGCGAGATGTTTGCCTGCAGGTTGTGACCACTGGGCTGAGAACACAATGGCTCTCATTTACTGCTGAGAACATAGACTACCTGTTACATCTGCTCCCTATTGTATCTGTTTCCCGCCCACCCTCACAATTTTCAGTAATAAAAACCTCTGAGTTAGCTAGAGTCTTTGAGATCTCCCCAGTGCAACAGGCGGACCCTCGGCTGGACTGGACCAAAGGACTTTGTCTCTGCCTTGGTAGCTATATCCTCTCTCTCTCTCTCTCTCTCTCTCTCTCTCTCTCTCCTCTTTCTTTCTCTCTCTTTTTCTTTCTCTTAATCCCTCTATCACATTTTTGCTGTGGTTATTTCAATAAAACTGCATTTGATTTGATTATCACTGCAAACCCCATTGTAGTGTGTTGGTTTTTGCACTCTGAGATCATTCCTATTAACCATCAGGTCATCTGTCCACTAGGACGGACCCTGACAGGGTGGTGGGGAGAGGGAGGAGCCCCAAGTAGCTGGATTGAGGGGAGGCTGGAGAGGGGGAACCCAGAACCTCCCAGAATCTCTAAGCAGGACTTTGGAGAGGGGGATCCCCAGGACTCATGGGATCCTCACCAGCTCTGAGATGGGGGACCACCAGAACCCCAGAGGGATGAGACTGGACATGGGACAATCCTGGTGGCGTTTTTTGATTCACTCTTGGTTTTTGGAGATTTTTATTGACATCAGGTGACTTCTGGAGATGGACTTGGGTGGGACAAATCCCCAACCCAAGGCATTCACACCTTCTTTTTTCCCCAAACCATAATTTTCCCCAAACCATCCCACAGTGACATCCCTTGTGTTCCGCTCTGGGTGAGCTCAGTCCCACACCTGACCCTGATCCTGGTCTCAATCTCACTCCATGTTTAGACACACTCACAGTTCTGTATTTATTCTCAGCCCTGTCCCAGAGTCCCCTAGACCCAGACCAAATCCCAACCCCAGCCCTAAAGCCAATCCCATGTCTAGCCTTAACCCCAATCCCAGCTCTAATCCAAATCTCAGCCCCAACTCCAACCCAGCCCCAATTCCAGCCCCTTCCTAAATCCTCAGCCCCAAACCAAATCCCAGGTTCAACCTTTCTGGGGCTTTGGGGGTGTCTCTGTCCCTCTGACCCCGACGATGTTTGGGTGGGGTCACAGCAGGGCTGAGAGGGACAGAGACCCCCCCGGCCTCCCCAGGTGTGAGAAGGTGGGAGAGCCCCCCAGCCCCGAGCACCCTCAGCGGTGAGAGGGACACAGAGCCCCTGGTCCCCAGCCCTGCACAGGCATTGCCTGAGGCCAGAGGGATGGAGAACCCCCGAGCATCCCCCAGGGTGAGGGGACAGAGACTGCCCCAAGCACCCCCTGGCACAGGGGTGAGAGGGACGGAGAACCCCCCAGGCATTCCCTGGGGTGAGAATGATGGAGACCCCCCCTGGGGAAAGGCCTGGGGTGACAGGGACAGGAACAACCTCTCCAGTCCCTCCCAAGCATTCCCAGGGAATGAGGTACAGAGACCCCTCGAGCATCCACTGAGCACTGTGTTATAAATGAGAAGCTTGACTAGGCCAATATTTAAGCAGCAATCAATTCATTAATTACTATGGTAAAGCATGAGCAATAAAGTGCTGGATACAGTGGGAGAAGTTTTCCCTCCAACTGCACATCGATAGTTGAGGCTTACAGGTATTTATACGTGTACTCATCAGCTTTCTCAGCAGTTTCTATTCCCAATTTTTACATTATAATTCTATACACTATTGTGATTTAGTTTTTCTCAGGATGTATCCCAGAAAGGAGTATCCGCAGATGGTGGTGGTTCAGTTTCCAAAAGAAGGAACAAATCTCCCAGATGGTGTGGTCCAGATTCTAGATGTGGATCTTTTGATTGCAAGGACTATAAATCTCATAGCAGTGATGTCCAGCTTCCTTGGTCGAAACCATAAATCCTTGAGTTGATCTTCCTTTCTCAAGCTGCTTTTCACTGTTTTGTTAAGGTGTGAGATAAGCATGTTTCCTTTTTATATATTCTAAAGCTATTGTTTCAAAGATCCTTTCTACAAGTAATATTCTAAAATTATACTTCAAAACGTTATTATTGCAAAACTCTTTAAGGCTTAGCTACAAGCAGAAAGTTCCTGTCCAACAGGAACATCCTTAAAGCTTTAATTCAAATGCTTCTAAATCAGTTTAAGACTTATAAAGGTTAATTGTGAACAAAGGATAGGTTCAAAGGTCTTCTTCCATGCTTTACTTTCCTCAGTTATTCTTAGAATTCGTCTTTATAACTGTCCCATGGTCGGTTTCCACATGTATTACAAGCACAAATACACACATTGCCTGTATGTACCTGACACAAACCACAGCTTGGTATTTCACACAGCTCTCTTTTTGTTCCCTCTAACAGCAGAGATTAGGAAGAAGTTAAAAAAAAAACAAAGTAAAAAGAGAAACCAAGATGGGCAGTTGGGCACAAAAGTCAACTGACAGTCAGCAGGAGCCTGACACCTCAGTTTTATTTGTATTCTTAAAATGTACTCCTGCTGCCAAGGCTACAGAGTTGATGTGCTCTGTTTACAGCAGGAGAAGCCAGAGCCTGGGACAAGTGCAGCCCTGCCAGGCCTGGAGGTGAAGGCACTGCTTTGTTCCAGCAGCATTCCATGCCCGAATCCTCAGTGAAGGAAGAGAATCAGCAATGGCAACAGCTGAATAAACACGAAGCACATTTCAATGGGCAGCTGAAGTGCCCAGGGGAGACAGGCATTAACCACCCTCACACTCATCCTCGGGACACTTTTGTGTCCACATTTGACAGTTCTTCCCTTGAATGTTGTTTGTTATAACTCAGAAGCTTAAAATAACAGTGCCCAGTTATTAAACCCCAAAACAGCCCTCTAACAATTGCTTAATTTATTTCCCACTGTCATGTCCCAAGACTTTTATCTTAGTTCAGAACAAAAGAATTCCAGTGTCCGGCCCATGTTAGACAGAGAGAGATTTGAAAGGATATAAGGACAAGCATTATTTGTTGGGAGGTTATTTATTAAGAACAGGAAGTTCAGGGGAGATGGAAAGAAGTCAAATTGCTTTCCAAGAACAAAAAGAAAAGCTTTTTAAAACCAGTATACTATACCACTTTAGCTTCTGTCCCAAGACAAAAGATTTTCATTTGTGACTTTACCACAATTAGTTTTGTATCTAGAAAATAAAATGTCATTGTTCCCTAAAATGATAAAGC
The DNA here is from genome assembly GCF_047830755.1 of Zonotrichia albicollis. Lineage (NCBI taxonomy): Eukaryota > Metazoa > Chordata > Aves > Passeriformes > Passerellidae > Zonotrichia > Zonotrichia albicollis. The sequence goes on along the minus strand of NC_133827.1, from coordinate 253,058 downwards.
TGCAAAATCTAAAATTAAAAAAAAAAAAAAAGCCAAAAGAAACATAGCTAAAGTATTTGTCAATTCAACTGCAATATAGATAAAATGCTCCTGGCAGGTTCTGCCAGGGTGCAGTGGCTTCCGAACCAGCATGGCTTGCTTGAAAGAGCCCTGTGCAGATTCATCACAGCAGAGAAGTTTAGCAGGACCTGAGCAAATACAGAGATCATCCTTTCAGAAATCAGATACAGGAAACAATTCCTTCAAAGCTCTCTGCTACAGTTTCCGTTCATTATCTACCAGAAGAAAAAAAGTAAAACAGATCTTTAAAACAGACTATCAAACCAATAGTGGAGTTTTCAAGAATGAGTAATTTTCTCTACTCTATGGGACTGAAGCAGATCCCACCATTGAAGGGAGCCTTGGAGCACAAATACAGAATGGGCAATTCCACCCTGTCAGGAAGAGGAGCTGCTCTTTCCACTCTCTGTGGTCATACAGTTTGTCTTTTCCAGACTGAGAAGTTGGAAATTTGTTGTTAAATTACACTTCTAACAAATTTAGGAGCTCTAGATATTGCTTCAATAAAAACTATTGTTATTACATCTCCTTTCCTATATAAAAATTATTGTCTTTAAAATTAAGTTTAAAGCACTACTGCAATATAAAACTTTTTTTAAAAAGTACTTTATCCTCCAGAATTCAAACAAGGTTATATAAACAGATGTGCATTTGTTACCATACAGAATCTAAGAAGCCTTTTGTCTCAGTTATTGTCTAATTTTTGGGGTGTTTTTGGTGTAAAATGCTGACACATTTGGTAGGTGCCAACAGGTTGAGTAATCCAACTCTTTTCACTACCCACCATTCCCTTCACACCATGAAGACTACTTTATGTCAAAATAAATGAGGCTATTCCATATGACAACACATTTTCCCCCACTAACTCCAACAGCTGTAACCTGAAAACAGAAAAAAAAGTTAACTGCCAACTTAACCTCAAAACTTTTTATTCACTTAGAATTTAAAACAGTGACTGCACCACTTATTTTTATACTCTTCTCTCCCTCGTGTTCTTGTCAGTACAAAACACATACAATGCATACTTAGAACCTGGTATGTTCCCAGTTAAATCAAAGAACATGGCAGCATCCAAGCATCCACAATTACCTGCACTGAGACATAAATGGATCATCATTTATCAGTCACTTTGCTTATGCAAAGGTATTGAAGAGGAGTGTGTGCAGAAGGTGTCTAGGAGATAAAAATCTATGTGGATCTAAGGCAGAAAACATGTTTTTAAGCTAAAAAAAAAATCAAACATCACAGCTGCCTTTGGGAAGAAACAGCACGTCAAATTCAGCTTTGTTTTCACTTAGATCATCTCTCTTGAAAAGGCTGTAGATGTTGGGGGTTTTTTTCTTCAAATTTAAGCTTTTTCTAAAACTGGGCTAGGAAAAAACTGAGACTGCACATGTGCATCTTTGAGAAGAAATTCCTAGAGGAAACAACTTCATGTGAGAAGCCTGTGAAGATGTTGAAATCAATGGTTCCCCTTCGTGCTGTGCCCTTTCCCCCCACCATGACTGCACTTCATTTACCTCTATTGACAGCACAGAGGAGAGCCAAGATAAGAGAAGGAATTTGAAAGGCTGTGATGGTTTCTATGCCATTACTTCAAGTGCCACATGCAAACCCAAGCTAACAGCCCTCTCTACACACAGGGGAACTAAAATAAGATCTTACACCCTGCATGTCAGGTAGGAGTGAACATATTTGTGAAAATTACTGTAGAGCAGGTACTGCATCATGAGTGGCAAAAATTCCTTCCCGGGGAGATTCCAACAGGGAGAACGTTGCAGACACTTGAATTTGGCTTTTAGGTACAGTGCAGTTCATTGGCATCTGACCCAAGCTCCCACAGACAAATACTTCGGAATATCTAAGCATGGGATTGAGTGCTCTGGCTTGCTAAAGGACTCAGTGTTCAGTGGCTTGCAGTGGGGGATGTTCTTAGGGTGCACTCAGAAATAAACCAAAATTAGGCCCATTATGGCTTTGGGGGTTAGTGTTTCTTGGTGTTTGTTTTGCTCTTTCAGGGGTGGCTTTTTAAAGATGTGTAGAGAAGTTCTAGTGGTAAGCACTTTACATTATTAGACCATACTAGTTGTCTTACCACTGAGCAATATTATTTTTATCTGGAATTATTGGTGATTCAAGATGTGACAACACATATATCGTAGCCTTACAAAAACAATGTGGGTTTTTTTCACATTCAGGTGAAACAAACCCCCACAAATATTCTATTTATAGAAATGAATGATAAGTTCAACATTTGCACACTTGTTTTTAAAAAATCAAAGGGGCAAAGGACTAACTTTCAACTGATACTCCCCGTTCTAAAAAGAAAAAAGTTACCAAAAGACAAATGTAACACTGACCATTAAACAAAGTAGAGGTTCCACCTTTCTTCAGATAAGCACTGGGAACACCACACATAATCAATCTCTCAGTGAGCTTATTCTTTGTGAAGGAGACTCCTCATTCCCCAAGGGTGCCATGGCCTGTTGTGTGCCCATAGGTCAGTGTCCTCACCTGCCTCCCTGCCTGCCTGGCAGCTGAGCAACAGGGCTTCTGGCTTTGGGTAAGGCAATGTTTGAAATACAAATGCAAACAAGTCTGCAGGATATGAAACACCATAAAGCTAAGTTCAGGAACTTGTCAGATACAGCAGGTCAAGTTACTGAGCAGCACAAAAGGTTCTGAGTTTAAGAACCTGGCTTGAAAGAGACACCACGTGTGTCTTACCTGGAACTCAGCTGCTGGTACTGGACACTGGACTCTGTCACCAAAGCAGAGCCTGCCTGCCACTGCACTGTCAAATGAACTTCGGAGTTGGGCTGGACATGGAAGGAGAGGTGAACAATTAACCATTTGCTTAGCAAATGAATTTAAAAAATTTTTTTTGCCTTTTCTTCTGTTCCAAAATACAAAGTAATAGAGAGGAGATTCAGAGATCCCTTTCTTCCATGGTGGTATTATCCAGCTGTTTTAGATACCTGGAAGGTGGGGCCAGAGTCCAGGTCCTCAGTTTTTGTGAATTACATTCACTGCTCAACCTCTTTCCAATTCCTTGGGGTGCCAGGCTGCCTGGCAGGATCCTCACTCCAGCCCAGCATCCTCACTGACACCAGCATTAGCCATTTCTGATGGTGCAGCCACAGCTCAGCACCATTGGATGCAGCTCTCCAGCTCTCCTGTCCCCCTCTACTCCAGCCTCACTAATCAAAATGGATGTTGGCAAACTGCAGTAAATGCCAATGAAATTTCTTCAGTGTGTCCTAAGTCCTCTTGAAAACTGTGTACGTGGAAATTCAGACGTTTCACTGAGCTGCAATGCACATCTGACACTGCAGCACAGCTTTTGAGAAAGGCAAAGGAAAACAAAATACAGAACCTTCTCCTGGCATAAACAGGTCACAGCTAAATGATTGAACAGAAAATGTTCGGTTTAACCAAGTTCTACTGCACAAACCAGAGCGGAAGCTTCATCACCTTATGTGGTGGGGAGGGAAGACCATACTAAAAATAAAAGCAGAGGAAGTGCCACAAATGCTTCCAGTGCGCCGAACATCTCTGCAATTGGCCGGGAGAGCTGCTGCTGCACAAACTGCCTGCTCCTGCCCACAGAGTAAGCCCTGCTCCCTGTTACAGCAGGCTGCAGCACAGCATGGCAAGCTGTCCCCAGCTGCTATCCCTGATGGCCATCCCTGCTCAAGCTAACAACAGCAACAGGTTTGCCCAAGATCCTAAAAATCCCTCAAATTGAGCTGTGCGTGGGTGGAAAATTGTAGTCCACAAACATTTCATGCTAAGCCCAGCAAACTTGTCTCCTGTAACTTCTGGTTTCCAAAGCAACAGAACATGGTTCAAATCCCTGCTGGGGTATTGTCCGATAAAAATCCCTTTCAAGTGCGTCATCACTGCAAGAAGGAAAGCAGGGAAACAAAGGTGAGGCAATTTCAAAAGGTACTAAACTGAAGGCAGAAAGTAAATTAATCCCCCTCCTCAAAGAAAACAAGCCTTAATTTTACAATTAAAATACCTTTACAGGGGATTAATTTCAGTTTTTAAATAAGAAAAAGTTTTCCTTTTTGTGGGATCTGTGTATTAAAATCAACACAGACAAAACTGTACTTGAGTGTCTAAAAGTCTCACCTGTCCCAGGAATAACTCTTTATATTGGAAATCAAAGGTGTGCCATAGCCTGGGGAAAAGTGCTGCAATAATACCTGCTGCTTTAAGATATGAAATGGAAAAGCTAACATCCTACCTCTTCAGCTCCTACTCTAATGCAAAGCAATGTTGAATTTGGAACAAACCCCAGAAACTTAATAAAATTACCAACTTTAATGTCCTGACGACTGATATGCTGGAGCAAGCCCTGAAGGGCCCATGGGATTCAGTAATACACTTTGATCATCTAAAGGGGTAGCAAAGTGAATGATCCCAAATACCAGGCCAAGCTCCTGAGAAAATTCCCAACATATAATTAAAAATACTGAATTAATAAGGATGTTGAATTAATTCAGGTCCATCAATAAAACAACTCTAACAGCTTTAGTTATCATCTTCAAAACCAGCATGTGGAAGTGTTCAGCAGAAAGTCAGACTTAAATAGCCAGCACTAGAACGTGATTTATTTGTGGTGAATAGGAAATTTATTCTGCAATTACAAAAATTAACTGGCCAAGATGTCACAAGTCCCTTATCACAGGAATCACACATGGAAATTACAGGATGTGCCTTTTTTGGGAATTGCAACAATACACAAGAGGTATATAATAAATAAGAGCATGTACAAACAGGTTGCCAATAAAACTGAATTGTGTAATTCTGGTTTGAAGAGTATTCTCACTCCTCAGTCGCATCACAAAGTTTTATTCCTACAAAAAGGCACAGTAAAATGGCTATAGCAGCCAGGCTCGGGCCAGATTTGACTGCTTCAAACTTTAGAAGCCTCTTGGGAAGCCGGGACACTTGCTCAGTTTGTAAACACACTCCAATCTCTGTGTTTCTATTTGGGTACTGTTGTACTCAGTCCAGCTGGATTAAAACTAAGCAGAGAAATGCCTTCTGAACATAGCAAAGCCATAGCCTCAGGCTCCCTGGACCTGTAGGGAGCATGTCCTCACTCCCTAGATGAACAAGCTATTTTTGGATTACACAAAATGGATATCAACAGACCTGCTGTAATCAAACACTGGTTAAAAACAGCACCTGTCTTCAACAAAGAGATGGCTCGTGATGGCTCACACAAATGTTCCTAAAATGCTGTGCTGCCCTAATCAATTTTCCAAAGGTTCTTCATGCATCAAGGTCTTGGGATGTGCACATGTCAGAGTGACATCAGGTGAAGAAGGAGAAGAAAACACTGTTACATAACAGAGAGCTGGCTTTTGAATCTGGACACAACTGGTCTCTCGTTTGGCATCTTTCTATTGTCACCATCTTTCACACCCACCAGCTTAGACTCCAAGGTCTGGAAGCACACGGTGCCAGCATGACACACAGCACAGTGCAACACTCAACACAGTGGTGGTGTGGCACACGCCATCAGTGTGACAATGTGCAACACTAGTGTCACACGCAAAACACTGCCAGTGTGACAGAGCTGGGACACAGAGCGGGGTGGGGGTCTCTGTGTGCAGCTGACACATCCCAGCTGAGGTGCGGAAAACCACAATTGTCTGTGCAAACAAGTCAGTTCTTTATCCTGCATGCACACAGACCTTGGACACGAACAGTTGGCTGAAAGGCAGGGGCATGCTTTCCTCCAAAACGGTGTGGGCACGGTGCAGATGTGTAGGACGGCCTGCCTGGAATGCTGAGCTTGGGCACAGAAAGTCAAAGCTCGATAAGCACAGCTCTGTCAAAAAATGCCATGAAAGGGCAGAACTAGTGGAGCGATATTAAATGCTGTGTTCAATTTGGCTGCATTAGCTCCCTCCATCCAGCTCGGTCTGTGCAGAACAAACCGCGTCGCTTGGGAGGTGGCACTGCCCTGAGGAAAACTGGCAATTGAGCGGGGCTGGGACTATCAGCCCTCACGGAAACCGGCCAGGGAGCGGGGCTGGGGCCGTGACACCTCAGAGAAAGCAGCCATGGATAAGGCTGGGGCTGTGACACCTCAGGAAACCCGGCCATGGAGCGGGGCTGGGGCTGTGACACCTCAGGAAACCCGGCCATGGAGCGGGGCTGGGGCTGTGACACCTCAGGAAACCCGGCCATGGAGCGGGACTGGTGCTGTGACACCTCAGGGGAACTGGCCATGGAGCGGGGCTGGGGCCGTGACACCTCAGGGGAACTGGCCATGGAGCGGGGCTGGGACCGTGACACCTCAGGGACACCGGCCATGGAACGGGGCTGGGGCTGTGACACCTCAGGGAAACCAGCCATGGAACGGGGCTGGGGCCGTGACACCTCACGGAAACCGGCCATGGAGCGGGGCTGGGGCTGTGACACCTCAGGGACACCGGCCATGGAGCGGGGCTGGGGCTGTGACACCTCAGGGAACTCACCATGGCAGCCACCTCCCGAGATTTTGAAGTACTTGTTTCTTGGTTTAATGCCCTTCCAAGATCAGTCTAGCATCTTTGCATATGAGCAGAACATACAAGGGTATTTAAAATTGAGTCTGATTCAATCATCAAAGACAATGGATGTTTCCTCTAAACTTACCTTTTCATGATTGTCAAACAATATGGAACTTTTCTTATGTCTGACTTGAAATATCCAGAATGCAAAATTCATTCTCAAGAGAGGAAAAAAGAAAACAATGAAAATAAGATATAGCCAATCTTCAAAAGGCACAGAGAAGAAAATAAACATTAGAAAAAACTTAGAAAAATTTGGTTTTCTTCTTCATCTTCTCAGTACTTGTTTTTTTAACATTTGTTGTCCTATTGCCCCTCGCAAAACAAGGCATGTTACAGCTTTATTGTCTCAGTGCTGTATTTCCCCAATCGCTGACTTGCCATTTAAGCTCTGCTTTGCTGGAAATATACAACAAGGGACTCTCTATGGAAGAGAGTTGCACAAGCCTCTGGATTCCTGACCGTTCACCTCTGCCAATGCTCACAGTATTCTCCTAACACACGTGAGCTTCCTGTCTTTCAGAGAGAGAAAGATTCAGCTGAAGTCAAGCAAACAGGGCAGGGCAGATGGAAGCCTTCCCTTGAGATGCTTTTGGGAAGGCCTGCAAGGAGCCTGCCTTCCCTTGGAACAGAGGTGGTCACCATGCATGGTGTTGCCTGACTTGCCCTAGGTGCCCCTCGATTGCAGAAGGACTTTTGTCCACTTCATCACTTGTCTGTCCCTCCAGTTCCAGGGCCTCAATCCTGCTCTGTAAGGCACTAAACCTGTTAGTCAGCTGTGAGTTTTCAGAATAAGGCACTGACCGTGGCTCTAACTAGTTTTTTTAGTCAGGTTTACAATATATTTTGAGAAGAAGAAGGAGCAGAGAAGGGGTGAAAAATGCATATTATATGATTGGCTTTTCACAAATATTAAAATTAATACTATATGTGTTATGTTGGAAAGTTATGTTGTATTAATCCTTTTTTGTAGTGCTATCCTAAGCTTTTAAAGTAGTGTGGTGAATATAGTTTTAGGCTACAGAAACTCTGTGCTGTAAGATACTTTTTCTAAAGCTTAAGGAGAGATAACAGTAACAAGACACCAAAACTCTGAGAAAAGAAATATTGCCTCCTTCTCGGGAAGAATTTGAGGGAGCAAGACAATTGATTTACAAGATGAAGGAGGGGTTGACAAGAACAAGAAAACACCCATTGTTTGAAAAGAATTTTGGCATCATGTATGAGATATATGAATATGCAACAGGCTATTACTTTGAAGGGTTAATCCTGTGTTAGCAAAGTGTCTTCTGAGGCAGAGCAGAGCACCCAGACATCTGTAATTCTTTGCTCTTTAAATTGCCCTTTATTGTCCTACCTCTAATTGTCCAAATTATTTTTCTCTAATTTTTATTCTTAGTTTTGTAACTAATCTATTACTATTAAATATTTAAAATTTTAGAACAAGTGAAATTCTCCATCATTTGTGTCCACTATCAGTGGCCATCCTTCTTCCCAAGCTTTGTCAACTTCCCTCTGGGTTTGAGATCAGTGATATGTGCCCGGCCTTGAGTCTTGGAAGACAATTCTAGCAACAAGTACTTTGGTTTTCTAACACCTGGCCATCACTTCGAGCTTGAAGACTGCTATGTGTGTCCAGGTTAAACGTCTCTTCCTGTTGATCAGGCTTGGAAGTGTGTAAAGCCCAGGCCAGACAGGACGTTTTCTTCAGGAAATGGGACGAAGGGCCCAGTTTGCAACGGGTGCAGGCCCGCGCCTTCCAGAGCGCCAGAAGGTTGGCGGCGCCATTGCAGGGCTCAGGGCGCCGCCCTGTGGGCGAGAGCCGCCATGACAGCGCGGGCGGCGCGCGGCGGGGCCGGAGGGCGGGAAGGGGCGGGCGGGTGTGAGGGGAGGGGCGGTTCGTGCCCAGAGCCGAGCCCGCGCTGTTCGTGGGCGCATTCCCGGCTCGGTGTTGGGAGCGTGCAGGTGCTGCTCGGGCTCTGGGAGAAGCGTGCGGCCGCAGCGGGGTCCCAGCCCGCAGAGCTGCCTCCTGGCCGAGGCTGCAGTGCCGGAACTGCCATGCCAGAGCTGCCCTGCGCCGTGGCACTACTAGAGTCCCTGGCAGAACCAGGCTGACACAGGCAGCTCCTGAGAGAAGCCCTGTCATGGCAGCGCCGGGCTGGCAATGCCGACAGCTGAGGGGAGCCCTGCCATGGCAGAGCCGGGCTGGTAGTTCCTACAGCTGAGGGAAGCCCTGCCATGGCATCGCCGGGCTGGCAGTGCCAACAGCTGAGGGGAGCCTGGCCATGGCAGAGCCGGGCTGGCAGTGCCGACAGCTGAGGGAAGCCCTGCCATGGTAGCGCCGGGTCCGCTCCTGCCCCCGGGCCGCCCGAAGTAGTGATGCCGAATTTTGCCCCAAAAGGCGAGAATAACTGCCTAAGAGACTCAAGTAAGTCAGCATAGACAGGAGGTATTTTATTACGACGCGTCGGAGAAATCACAAAAGGGATTTCTAGCTATCTCATAACAGAAGCAAGCTTTTATACAGTCTTGGGTGCAGGGTTACATCATATTCATAAGAGGCGTGGTGTGGGCGGAGACATCTATTTTGAGGATTATTCATGGTGGTCCTTCGATGCCTTCCTCATGGGCGCGGGTCTTCTGATGAGTCTTCCTCTTTAAACTTTTGAACTCTTATCCTAATATGGTCAATTCCCGGTGTACTTGGCTTGGTTCCCATGGCTTGGCACGGCTCTTAGGGTCAGCTTGACACTGGCACGGCTCTTAGGGTCAGTTTGACACTGGCACGGCTCTTAGGGTCAGTTTGACATTATTAGCTCTGATCATGCTTAGCTTGACAATTCCCTTATCCCTATCTCTCTTTATTGTTTGCCCTGCTTACCAAACTTCAAACAGAAGGATCCACCAGGATTGCTTCTGGATTAATGAATAACCTATCATACAGCATTATCAATAATTCCAGGATTGCTTCCGGATTAATGAATAACCTACCATACAGCATCATAAGCAATTCCTGAGTGTGGATGGGGGCGAATCCCCTTGTACCTAACATGAGACCACCCGCCGGTGATATGGGATATGGCTCTAGTGTTAGGGGTTGTGTGAGTAGCTAATGGGATGGGAATGGGATAGGACTGCTCAGGGTTGATTCTCAGTCTGTGGCTCTGCCTAAGCATTTTGATAACAAAGTTATGTTCTTGTGCAGTAGTAAAATGCTGATCGGATGGGCAGTTTGGGGCTTCAGTAGCGACCTCTGGGACCTGCCAGCAGACCGGCACTGCTTGGCCCTCTTCAGTAGATCGACAGAGTTGCACCACAGATAGCAAAATATTAAAACATCTGATTTAAAACACCGGGGGAAACGATAGAATTGAAAAGAAAATGAAGGTGTACCAAAATACTCAGGGCATGAATGGGCAAACTGAAAAGAAACAGAATCTAATTATTTATATGATCTCAACTGTATCAAGAGAAACATGAGGGTGAAAAGCCTTCTAAAAGTTTTGACAATAGAATGGTTCAGCTGTGTAGTTTTACTAGTACATTAAAGACTTAAAAAGCAGTCAGGTATTCCTTTGTCCACTGCTATGAATTTATTCACAGGATTTGTTACAGTTGTCCCTCAAATACTCCTCTCATAAAGAGAGTTGAGTGCTTAGATTCCATGGAAGCCATCAGTTAGTAAATGTAGTGTTGTGGTTTTTAGAAATTCTGTAGTAAGTAGTTAGTAAAAGAAGTCATTGTTTTGCCAATGGATGCTGATCCCTGATGCGTTCGTGCTGGTTCCTTGGAAAGGCGAATTTTTAGGAATGGGCTGTTGGAAAACTGTTGTTTTCTGCTGGTAGTAGGTACAAACACATTGCTTTTTGTGGTAGAGACTGAAGCAACTTTAGATGCCTGCTCCTTCTTCTCCACCTATGTTTAAAGGAGATCCATGCAGGTTAAAACTTGAACCAAACCTCAAGGCTCTGGGCCTGTGCTGCAGCCTCACCTGCCTCTCCCCACAATCAGCCGAGGAACAGCCAGAGGACACTGCAGTGTTCCTCAGTGCAATGATGGGAGCAGAAGGCAGGCAGGAGCAGGGCTCATATAGACAGAGAGGATCAGCACCTCAAAGCGATCACATCATTCAAGGGAAAGGGACTCAGGACAGACAGCTGCCCTGTGAGACAGCAAGCAGGAGGGCCCCGGTGCCAAGGAGCCAGGTGAGGGCAAAGCAGCTCTCTGACAGCTTGACCCAGGGGCTCTTGTGGCAGCAGGCAGCGTGGGGATCAGCGCAGAGGCAGGGGGAGGCAGGAGCTGCTCGGCCATGCCGGGGCTGGGAGCCTCCTTCCTGCCCAAGTGGGGCCCAGCTGGGCCAGGGGGCAGCTCCTGGGACAGCCGTGCCCACAATGGCCCCTGCTCTGCAAGGCCTCCAGCACTGCCCATCAGCCAGGCAGGGACAGAGCAGCCTTGGGGCCGATGCTGCTGCAGGCTCAGAGCCCCACAGAGCTGCTCGTGCTCGGTGCCATTGGCTCTGTCCCCTGCAGCCTGCATGCTGTGTCACCGTGCAGAGGTTGAGCCCTGTGCCTCCCCAGGCCCTGGCAACTGCTCCTGTGCTGCTCCTGCACTGCCCAGGGCACCCACGGGCCCTGCCCGGGCCTCACGCAGGCCAGAACCAGCTGGGGCTGTGACAGCTCTGCTGCTCTGGGCCCAGCCCTCGGGCAAAGCACCCGCCTGTCCCTGGGCTGGGGGCAGTGCCCAGGCTGGGCTTGGCAGAGCCCATCCGCTCCTGGAGGGCTGGGGGCACTGCTCTGGCCTGGCCTGGCCCGGCCCTGGGGTCCCTTGGCATTCCTGCTTGCCCTTGCATCCACCAGGGATGGGCTGCAGCTCAATGGCCCCGGCCTGGCCGCACACTCAGGCCTGGAGCCTTCCCGTGGCTCCCCAGGGCATGAGAGCCTCAGCCCCAGCTCCCAAACACGGCCTAACAGCCTTTGCTGATATTGATCCCTGTCAGACCTTTGAAAGCATTTTCAAAGTAACCTTGTTTGGCAACACTTTCAAGGAACAAACGTGACTCGCTTCTCATCAGTAAAAACTTTATTGGTTTGCTTGCACTTCCTAAAGGGTATCCTAATGCTTCCTTTGGCCTTCCAGAAAATAATGAAAATCTAACAAATTCTTCAGAGAAGTTCCTGAATCCACTATGAGGAGAAGTCTCTACATTCACTATCCTTACATACACTTAAGTAGCTGCTCCTGTAACACACAAAGATGTAGTGGTTTACCTGACTGGAGCACACAACATGATGTTATACACACCACTACACTACAAAACTTCTCTTCCCTGTTCATTACAATTTGAAGCTCTTCTCGAGGTCCTGACTTAATTTTGCATGCACATTCATACCTTCAATCCCTCCCCATGCTCAGCTTTCACCTAGACTTACCAGGGAACAGATGTTCCATACTCACCTCAAGCAATAATCTAAGTCTGTCTTCCGAACCCTCTTTTTCTTCACTGACTTCTACTAATCTACAAAATAACTGTGTATCCTCTGCACAAAAGAAACATCCAATTAATATCCTTAAACACTTGTGATTGCGCTGCTGCTTCTAACAATCTTCACCACCACAGCACTAAAATCAGAAATCAATTCTTCACATCCTTCCTGTTCTCCTGCCCCCACCACACCTTGTCTCCAGCAGAAATGTTCCCTACTGCAGCCTGGTGTGCTAAGAACAATCAAAGGCAGCAGCACATTTCCTCACCATGCTGCAATCTGAATTGCACTGAAATTGCTGCTGTTGCATTAGAAGCTCAGCACCAGCACGCCACATCTTCCCCCAGAACTGAGGCCTGCTGAGGCCTGAGCTCTCCATTTCAACACACCCTGTAAATCTGGCTGCCTGGAAGATTGCAGGCCGGGAACTGTGTGAACACAGCAGTGCATTTCAGCAGAGTTATCGAATCAGTCTCATGAAAGGCACATCCTTTAAGCTTAAGACTCTATTCTACAAAGTGTAACCACCAATTGTTTTGGTGGCCTGTGCAGGTTTTAGGGGACTGTGCATGTTTGCTTTGGATGTTGTTTTCTTTGTTTCTAAATACAAAATTCACTGGGTTCAGAAGAGAAAGCCCCAGATTCATTAGGACAAAGAACCACCGGGACATATGTGGCTGACAAGAACACTCAACATTCCTAATGGTAACTCCTGAAAGAGAGGAAAAAGACAAAGATGATTTAAATACCTGAAAGGATCCAAAATGTCTACATAACCTGTCAAGTGACTAAGTTTGTGGTAAACTCTAAAATTCCAGATTCCTATTCGGTAATTGTCTGAAAGAAAAGAAAGCCAGAAGTTTTGGCCTTTGTTTTGCCAGGACTTTCTCACGGGATTCTGCCACAACTTGGATCACAAGTGAGGGTGGCAAATTTTGACTAGAAAACTTTGATAGCTAGGCAGCATTTTTTCCTCCTCACTTAATTACAGGAAGGGTTTAAAAGGAAAAAAAATATAAAAGAGGGTAAAGAAATTCTGTCATACCTCTTAGGCGTTCATCATCTTTGGAGAAGAAAAAACCTCTAGCACTTTCTGTGCGGGGTAAAGAAAGAAACCTAGAAAAGGACAAAGGGATTTGAGCATCCTAAATTGTACTATCAAATTCCATGAACACAAGTTAATCCTGTAGTTCTTCAGAGAAATGCCATACATTGAAAAGCTTCATTCCCTAGGAACCAAATAGAGCTTTTTATTTTACAAAACCCTCTTTGAAAGAGAAAACTGACTGTGTCTTGGGCTTTTGGCCAAATTCAGTTTGGAGTTGGTCAAACCAAAATGACCCAGTTAATTTCTTGTGCTCTACTCTTTCTTTCCATATTCACATTCACATCCAATGGGCTGCTGGGAGTTTTGACTCTGTGCAGCACAAACGGTTTTCCCAGATGACTTTCATTGCTCAGAGGTGTGCAATGTCCGTTTCCCATTCCCTGGGTGCTGTTATTAATATTCCCACAGCATCCAACTACTACAGCCAAGTAGACAACAAAGAGAAATGCAACTTGCATTTCTTGGTCCTGTTCGATTCTGACATCTCACGCTCATCGTCACCCTCAGAACTGCTGTCCTGGAAACGTGGATCCTCTTGCCATGTGGCTTTTACCGGCTTTATTGTCCCAAGCATGTAAGGCTCTGCAATGACAGCACCAATAGAGAAAAAAAGGCAAAACCAGATTATTCCTCTACTGGTCAGGAAAAATTCCTCCTTTCACGTGAAATCCTTACAGTGGAGAAGAGAGATTTAGGAAGGACAGAATATGACCCTGCCAGACTTTCTAAGCTACATCTCTGTTCCAGTATTTTCCACTTTGTTCCAGGGATCCCTTATGTATTCTTAAACATTTCTCATTGCATTCAGAAGACACTGAATACCTTCTCAGTTCAGCACAAGTCTGGGGGGCTCGTTGCTTTGTGCTGTTTCTTTGGATTTTTTAATATTTTGGGATAACTTCACGGATTTTCTTTTCTCTCCTACATGACTGGGACTCGAGTTAATGTTGTTTCATCTTCATTTCAGACGGCCTCATTTTATCTAAGGTTAGGACACCCCAATGGTCATGTGTCATTCCATTTCCTTTTTCTAAAGGTCCAAGAGTAGAATTCAGTAACAAACAGAATGTTCATGGATCTTGGGGCCAGCTCTCGGACTTTGCTCCTCCCTCTACATTAACGCACATTTCCTTAAAAGCTTTATGAGTTCCTATGAAACTTGATATGACTGGTGTGTCACCTTTTTCCCTGTTTGAGGAATGCAGGGCATGAGAACAAGCTTTTTCACCCCTCAGCAAAAACCCCAATGCCTTCTCAAAGCAAGCCTTTCAGAATTTCTGAGATGCAAGCATGAGGCAGCTCTCAATAATCTACCACAGCCCCGGCAAGCAGAACTGAAGATCAAAATGCTTCTGCCTAATTACTGACTTCTGTTGCTGAAAATCCCCTGCATCCTGAACTTCTTTACACTATATTGCCCTACAGTGCCTTCCAGAAGCTCTTCCTTAGCAATGGCACTGTTAGAAGGGTTCTGCTGTTACCTTCTTTAATGCCCAACTCCTCTGTGCCTCCAAAGAAGGAAAACTTGAAAGCACTCATATCCTGACCTGCGTCTTTCTCAGGCAAAGATCCCAAATGGTCATCTGGGGCAGAGTCCTGTGCATTCTCTTCGTCCCAGGGTATTTTCTCCAACTATTCTGGTTTGTTCTTTGAAGGTCTTTCAAAGAAGAAACCAGAATAGACGGAGGAAATACCATCTATTCCGGTTTGTTCTTTGAAAGACCTCTTTCAAATCCGCAGCAATGCTGTAGAAGTTGTCTTCAGACACTTGAGGCAGTGTCTCACTCTCTTTCTTCTTTTTTTGGCTTTACTGAAATGAGATTGTTCAAGGTTAGCAACACGACACACGTCCTTTTCAGACACAGCTTCCCTAAGAGCCACCTTGCTCTGAAAGTCTCCCAAAGCATATCCAAGCCCATTAAGGAGTGGTTCATTATCAAGGGTAAGCAGTGGGGAAACATCTGAGGTTGTAGTGTAAAGGCAGGAACAAGAGTCCTTTTTAATTAGCCACATCCTTAAGTGACTTTTCACTGAATACACTGTTACACAGAAATCAAGGCATTTAGCCCCGACTTCTTCCTGCCAGTAGAAACATCAAGAGCTAATAGGGTTTGCTCACAGAGCTGCACATCTCAGGGTCCCTGCACTGACCGTTCTCACCTTCACTTACGGCAAGGAACACACGGCCTAGAAAGAAAAGATGACAGCGCTACGCGCTGCTGTTGGAGGTCCCAGTTGAGGTCTGACGTTGCTGGTGGGAGCGGCTGCTCCTGCGTGATGTCCCCGACCACGTCCCCCTACGCCTGGGCCTCTCAGCACTCGCTGCTGTCCTCCTGCTCCTGTCCTGACGACTCCTGGACCGCAGAGTCTGAGTCGAGGCCCGGCGCTGCTGGCGGGAGCGGCTGCGTCTGGGGGGCGTCCCCGATGATGTGTCCCTTCGCCTGGGCCTCTGAGCCCTTGGCCTTGTCCTGCTGCTGCTGTCACGGCGACTCCTGGAGCGGACAGGTGGACTCTGGGCCCAGCCTTGCTGGCAGGAGCGCCTGCGTCTGGAGGATGGCCCTGGCCATGTCTCCCTTCGCGTGGGCCTCTCAGACCTTGGCCCTGTCCCACTGCTCCTGTCACAGACACTCCTGGAGCGGACAGGTGGACTCTGGGCCCAGCTTTGCTGGCAGGAGCGCCTGCGTCTGGGGGATGGCCCTGACCATGTCTCCCTTCGCCTGGGCCTCTCAGTCCTTCGCCCTGTCCCTCTCTTCCTGTCATGGCAACTCCTGGAGCGGACAGGTGGACTCTGGGCCCAGCCTTGCTGGCGGGAGCGCCTGCGTCTGGGGGATGTCCGTGACGGTGTTTCCCTTTGCTTGGGCCTCTCAGCCCTTGGCCCTGTCCCACTGCTGCTGTCACGGCGACTCCTGGACCGGACAGGTGGACTCTGGGCACGACTTTGCCGGCGAGAGCAGCTTCGCCTGCGGCCGGGCCCAGCACGTCTGGAATGGACCCTGTCCTCAGGGTCAGGGGACGTGCTGCGTGTTGCCCTTGATCTGCTGCTGCTGCTGGTGTCCAGTGAGGAAGATGGCAGCGCCTGCTGCCATGCTGCGTGGTGGGGCCTGCTGTGGCTGCCCATCTCTGGAGATGGAGACGGGGAAACCAGCACCAATGGCACTGGGCTGTGGGAGCTGGGGCGGATGGCCTCAGATTCTGACCAGCCATGAGCAGATTGTAGTCCTGACTGTCTGGCTGGCCTGGGACCATTGAGCTCTGTCTCATCCCTGGCGGCTGTAAGGGCAAGCAGGAATGTCAAAGATCGCCCAGGCGCCAGCCAGGCCAGGCCAGGCCAGAGCAGTGCCCCCAGCCCTCCAGCAGTGGATGCTGCCCTCTGCCTAGCCCGGCCTGGGCACTGCCCCCAGCCCAGGGACACCAGGCACTTTGACTCATACATGTTCCGAGCCCAGCACAGCTGTCACACTCCCATCTCTGTGTGCTGTTCCTCAGGCCAGAGCAGCGCCTGTGGGTGCCCTCAGCAGCACAGGAGGAGCACAGGAGCAATTGCCAGGGCCTGGGGAGGCAAACAAGCTCATTGCACTGAGAACAATGTGTACCAGCACGTGGTTGTCTGGCCAAGCACTTCTGGTTCTTCCCACTTACAGCCGTTGCCGAGATACAGGTTCCCTGCAGAGCCCCAGGTGCAGCTTCCCAACTTACCCCTGTTCCTCTGCCTCCTCCCTGCCTCCAGGGTAAAGGCAATCCCTGGCGTTGCACTGGCTGTGCCTCACTCCTAGATCTGCAAAGGCATTGTTGTCCTCCCATGTTGGGTCTCTGATGGAGAAAGGAAGAGATGATGAATTTCTGCTGCTCTCCCTCACAAAGATCCAAGGTGTCCCAGCTGTTTCTCCAGCACTTTTCCAAGTTGGGCGTGAAGCTGAAGCCCAGCCTCATGGGACAGGGCAGGGCCAGGGCTCCTGGGGCAGGGCCTGGCACAGCACAGCACTTGCACCCTCCTGCCTGGTGGGCCAGGCAGAAGGACACCAACCTGAAGGGGACTCGGATACCCAAGATGAACATTTCAACAGGGAATTCCCCACTGTCTCTGCACAGGGGGCACTGGAAATACAAAACACCAGCGCGCAAGGCCTGTCCCTGCAGGGCAAACACAGGCAGGGTGAGTGAGGCCCTGCTGCTGCTGCTGAGCACCTGCTGTGCCCCGGGGCTGAGGGGAGGGCTCCTACCTGGATGCAGTCCCTGTGGAACCAGGCCCTTTGGCACGTTGGGCACACCAGGGTTGTGAAGGTCGTCCTGTCCTCCACAGGCTCCAGGCAGATGAGGCAAACGGTGTCCGGCTCAGGAGTCACCTCCACCTCCTGCTCTGGACGGTGCTCAGGGCAGAAGGAGCTGGAGGAAAATGGATGGGGAAAGTGAGAAATGCTGGATCATTCCCCAGGGGTGGCCATAAAGAGAGATGAGGTACCTGAACGGAGTAACGTATACATTGACACAGCCGCCCTCCTTGGCACAGGGCAGGTGGAACCATCTGTCACAGTCCGGCACGCAGCACATGATGGTTGCCCCGCTCTGGCCACAGACACAGCAGCGCTGGAAAGAGCCAAGCAGCCGCATCAGCAGCAGCAGCAGCAGCAGCCTTGAGGCCTCCCCGGGCAGCCGCAGGGCTCTGGGCAGGGCGCAGGACATGGCCACTGCCGGCTCCCAGCCCACAGAGCCGCCTGCTGGAGGAGGGAGGCTCCTGTGCCAGGGCCTCTGTTCCAGAGCTGCTGGGAGCCAGACTTTGTCCCGGCTGTCCGGCCGGCCTTTCTTTCCTGCTGTCTGGGCTAAGCTCTGGCAAACCTCGCCAGGCACAAATCTCCCTGCTCTTGTCAGGCTCTCACCTTCTGTGCTGCCCGCCAGACCGCAATTTGGAGATCTCGTGGGAGAAATCCCATGAGTCCAAGGTGGCGGTTCTCTTGCCGAAAGAGTAGAGTAGCGAAGAGCTGCAGGCAAGGGGAGGAGCTGATGAGGAGAGGGCGGCAGGAGCTACCCATTGCAATGGTGGAGGGAGCACCCGGAGCCACTCACCATGCAGAACACGTGGGCACAGAGCCCACCCTTGCGCAGTTTGTCACCGCACATGTCCGGGTCAGCCTCGGCACGGCGACACAGCATGCAGGCTGCAGGGGACAGAGCCAATGGCACCGGGCACGGGCAGCTCTGCAGGGCTCTGAGCCTGCAGCAGCATCGGCCCCAAGGCTGCTCTGTCCCTGCCTGACTGATGGGCAGGGCTGGAGGCCTTGCAGAGCAGGGACCATTGTGGGCACGGCTGTCCCAGGAGCTGCCCCCTGGCCCTGCTGGGCCCCACTTGGGCAGGAAGGAGGCTCCCAACCCCGGCATGGCCGAGCAGCTCCTGCCTCCCCCTGCCTCTGCTCTGATCCCCACGCTGCCTGCTGCCACAAGAGCCCCTGGGCCAGGCTGTCAGAGGGCTGCTTTACCCTCACCTGGCTCCTTGGCTCCAGGGCCCTCCTGCTTGCTGTCAGACATGGCGGCTGTCTACGCTGAGTCTATCTCCTCGAGGGATGTGGTCACTTCGAGGTGCTGTTCCACTCTGTCTATGGGAGAAAGAAGAGGGGGGGGGAGTTTGCAGAACAGGCCCAGAGCCACGAGGCTGTACTCCCTGCTCAGGCCTGCGTGAGCCCTGCTCCTGTCTGTTTCTCCTCCCGTCGTCGCCTTGAGGAACACCACAGTGTCCTCTGGCTTTTCGCTGATTCTGTGATTATGGGAAGGGAGGGGCAGGTGAGCCTGCAGCACAGGCCCAGAGCCCCAAGGTCTGAGACCCCTCTGGTCCCTGGGCAGCCACGTCCCTGCCCTACCTTCTCCGCCCGTTGTCAGGTCGCACTGACACTCGGCTTGAGCCCCACGTTCCCTTTTGTGGCCTTGGTGGCACAGGTCACAATGGCCACTCTGACATCAGCACCGTGTACCCAAAATCAGGGCAGCCATGGCCTCAGGTCCCTGGCAACCACTTGTGGCGGCCCCCTCGGGCACCGAGCTTCTGAGATGGGTCCGAGCATTTGCTCAGGGTGGAAGCAGGGCCGGGACTCCTGCAGCAAGTGCAGGGTCAAATGCCAGGCCCTGGGGCAGCCATCCAGGGTGGCACTGTAGGCAGGGAGGTGCTGTTCTGGCACTGCCACGCCAGGGCTCCGGCCCCGGCCAAGGGAAATCTCTGCTCCTGCCCCTGGCAGGCGGTGGCCCAGAGAGCTGGTGCGGAGTCAGCTGCACTGCAGGGATTCAAACCGTGCTCTAGGTGAACTGATGTTTTCCTCAAGACCTGTCTACAGAAAACTAAGATGAACCTGATTTGATGCTGCTGCTGATGACCATTGGGTACAGGTGATAAACCTGGACACCACCACATATGCCTCCAGACCTCAGTTATCTGTCATCCTATGAACTAACAACTTTCACATTTCATATAAATGGAAAAATTAGTATTCAGCTTCTGAGAATCGTCATCTTTTATACTGACTCAGTGGAAAGACACAAAATGCACTGAGATTTTGTGTGTACATTTGACAGGAGAGCTTGCAACTGTCCTCCACTCAAGTCAAATACAGGACGATGCTTTTCCTACATTATATGAACTTTGCCAATTTGGTCCATGCGTTTCTACTAGAAAATACATTGGAAAAAACTCAGGAAGAGAAGCACAAACAATTCTTGTCAATTTTTGTCTTTCGTGTCTTTGCAAACATGCTCCTGGAAATCCAGATCCATGAGATCTAGAACAATCACTGGCATCTCTGGGAAGCAGGGCAGGGGCTGACAGGCAGGGACACCCTGCACCTGCCTGATGCTGGGGCAGCAGGAGTTCGTCCATTTTCCTGTCTCCATGGGAGAGCCACCTTGGCTGGGAAATGATCCCTTCACTGCTCTAGGAGGGAGGCACAGCCAGTGCAATGCCAGGGAGTGCCTTTACCCTGGAGGCAGGGAGGAGACAGAGGGGGAAGTTGGGAAGCTGCACCCGGGGCTCTGCAGGGCTCCCGGCCAGGGCTCCAAGCACAAGGAGCCAGAAGAGCTTGGCCGGACAATCCTGAGCTCTGGACACCTTGTCCTCAGCACCGCGAACCCGTTTGCTTCTCCAGGCCCTGGGCACTGCTCCCGTGCTGCTCATGCAAGTTACACACACACACAGAGCTACCTGCTCTGTCTCAACCGTCTTCAGCACTGGACAGCACAACACAGTAACATGTTCTCTTCAGGACATGGTCTAATTATTAATAGTCCTGCAAAGACTCACATTCAAAGCATACACACACAGAACCCCAAACCCTGGTAGACACCTTGCATCAACACAAAATGCTTGTTGCTCTTCAGAAACACAGGGCAGCACTTTTGGCCAATGCTTTTTCCTGTAAGATCTTTCAAAGGATGGCAAAAGTGAAATTGTTTGGCAACTTCTTCAAGGAACAAACAGGAGAGGCTTCTGAGTTTTTAAAGATTTATTGATTTGCTTTCACTTTCCTTTTGGCATCCTTACACTTCACCCTGCATTCCAGAAAATCATGAAAATCCAAAATAATATCAGGGGAAGTTTCTGAATTCTTTCATGTTTCTCTCAAAGACTTTCTTGATGTACATACAAGCGACATACAATGTATAACATACAGAGAAGCAGTGGTTTCCCTCACTGGACATTACAAGACAAGGTTATAGACTCCACTTTACTAAAACACTTCTGTTGCCTGGTAATTACAAAGCCTGAAGCTCTTCTAGAGGCTTTTCCCAGTGCAACTTCATTAGGTTCGTCTATGCTCAACTCTCGAGCCTGTCCAGGTCTCACTGAAGGGCAGCAGAGCCTTGTGGTGCCTCAGGCCCTGCTCCCAGTTCTGTCCCATCAGCAAACACTGAGGGAGCGCTCCGTCCCTTCTGCCAGGTCCCTGGGGAATAAGGCAAACAAGGCTGGGCCCAGCACGGCTCCCTGAGCTCACAGCTACCTGAGTTTGGAGCTCCCCTGTCCACTTCTCTGCCCCACTGTCCCTGAGCTGCCTCAGGGGCCCGTTATGGGAGGCAGGGACAAAGCCTTGCTGAAGTCCCAGCTGACAGCAGCCACTGCTCTCCCCTCACAAGCCCAGCCAGTCACTGCAGCACAGGTGGCTATGGATTGGTCAAGCATGGTTTCCATTCCTGTTATTCCACAGGCTTAGAGATGGCATCCAAGAGGAGCTGTTCTGTCTCCTTTCTGGGGGTGGGGCTGAGGCTGATGGGCCTGCAGTTTCCTGGCTCCTTCTTGGTGCCCTTTTTTCAAGACTGCAGTGATGTTGGCTTTCCTCCACTGCTCATGCCTCTCTTCGGGGCTGTCTCCTTCCCTGACCTGCTGGCAGAGCATCCTGTGCCAGAGGCAGGAGCAGAGATTTCCCTTGGCCCCAAAAGGGAATGCTGGGCTCAGGCCGAGTGTCAGTGGGACCTGACAACGGGGGGAGAAGGCGGGAAGGAGCAGAGCTCACACAGGGCTGAGCAGGGAGTAGAGCTCTCGTGGCTCTGGGCCTGCTCTGCAAGCTCCCGGGCCTCTACTTTCTCCACAGAGAGAGAGGAACAGCACCTCGAAGTGACCAGGAAACCCGGCCATGGAGCAGGGCTGGGGCTGTGACACCTCATGGAAAGCAGCCATGGAGCGGGGCTGGGGCCGTGACACCTCAGGGACACCGGCCATGGAGCGGGGCTGAGGCTGTGACACCTCAGGGGAACTGGCCATGGAGCGGGGCTGGGGCCGTGACACCTCAGGGGAACTGGCCATGGAGCGGGGCTGAGGCTGTGACACCTCAGGGACACCGGCCATGGAGCGGGGCTGGGGCCGTGACACCTCAGGGACACCGGCCATGGAGCGGGGCTGGGGCCGCGACACCTCAGGGACACCGGCCATGGAGCGGGGGTGGGGCCATGACACCTCAGGGACACCGGCCATGGAGCGGGGCTGGGACTGTGACACCTCAGGGAACTCACCATGGCAGCCACCTCCCGAGGTTTTGAAGTACTTGTTTCTTGGTTTAATGCCCTTCCAAGATCAATCTAGCATCTTTGCATATGAGCAGAACATACAAGGGTATTTAAAATTGAGTCTGATCCAATCATCAAAGACAATGGATGTTTCCTCTAAACTTACCTTTTCATGATTGTCAAACAATATGGAACTTTTCTTATGTCTGACTTGAAATATCCAGAATGCAAAATTCATTCTCAAGACAGGAAAAAAGAAAACAATGAAACTAAGATACAGGCAATCTTGAAAAGGCACAGAGAAAAAAATCAAAATTAGAAAAACTTAGAAAAATTAGGTTTTCTTCTTCATCTTCTCAGTATATGCTGTTTGAACATTTGTTGTCTTACTTGTCCCTCTCAAAACAAGGCATGTTACAGCTTTATTGTCTCAGTGCTGTATTTCCTCAATTGCTGACTTGCCATTTAAGCTCTGCTTTGCTGGAAATATACAACAAGGGACTCTCTATGGAAGAGAGTTGCACAAGCCTCTGGATTCCTGACCGTTCACCTCTGCTAATGCTCACAGTATTCTCCTAACACATGTGAGCTTCCTGTCTTTCAGAGAGAGAAAGATTCAGCTGAAGTCAAGCAAACAGGGCAGGGCAGATGGAAACCTTCCCTTGAGATGCTTTTGGGAAGGCCTGCAAGGACCCTGCCTTCCCTTGGAACAGAGGTGGTCACCATGCATGGTGTTGCCTGACCTGCCCTAGGTGCCCCTCAATTGCAGAAGGACTTTTGCCCACTTCGTCACTTGTCTGTCCCTCCAGTTCCAGGGCCTCAAACCTGCTCTGTAAGGCACTAAACCTGTTAGTCAGCTGTGAGTTTTCAGAATAAGGCACTGACCGTGGCTCTAACTAGTTTTTTTAGTCAGGTTTACAATATATTTTGAGAAGAAGAAGGAGCAGAGAAGGGGTGAAAAATGCATATTATATGATTGGCTTTTTGCAAATATTAAAATTAATACTATATGTGTTATGTTGGAAAGTTATGTTGTATTAATCCTTTTTTGTAGTGCTATCCTAAGCTTTTAAAGTAGTGTGGTGAATACAGTTTTAGGCTACAGAAACTCTGTGATGTAAGATACTTTTTCTAAAGCTTAAGGAGAGATAACAGTAACAAGACACCAAAACTCTGAGAAAAGAAATATTGCCTCCTTCTCGGGAAGAACCAGACTTTGAGGGAGCAAGACAATTGATTTACAAGATGAAGGAGGGGTTGACAAGAACAAGAAAACACCCATTGTTTGAAAAGAATTTTGGCATCATGTATGAGATATATGAATATGCAACAGGCTATTACTTTGAAGGGTTAATCCTGTGTTAGCAAAGTGTCTTCTGAGGCAGAGCAGAGCACCCAGACATCTGTAATTCTTTGCTCTTTAAATTGCCCTTTATTGTCCTACCTCTAATTGTCCAAATTATTTTTTCTCTAATTTTTATTCTTAGTTTTGTAACTAATCTATTACTATTAAATATTTAAAATTTTAGAACAAGTGAAATTCTCCATCCTTTGTGTCCACTATTAGTGGGCATCCTTCTCCCCAAGCTTTGTCAACTTCCCTCTGGGTTTGAGATCAGTGATACGTGCCCGGCCTTGAGTCTTGGAAGACAATTCTAGCAACAAGTACTTTGGTTTTCTAACACCTGGCCATCACTTCGAGCTTGAAGACTGCTATGTGTGTCCAGGTTAAACGTCTCTTCCTGTTGATCAGGCTTGGAAGTGTGTAAAGCCCAGGCCAGACAGGACGTTTTCTTCAGGAAATGGGACGAAGGGCCCAGTTTGCAACGGGTGCAGGCCCGCGCCTTCCAGAGCGCCAGAAGGTTGGCGGCGCCATTGCAGGGCTCAGGGCGCCGCCCTGTGGGCGAGAGCCGCCATGACAGCGCGGGCGGCGCGCGGCGGGGCCGGAGGGCGGGAAGGGGCGGGCGGGTGTGAGAGGCGGGGCGGTTCGTGCCCAGAGCCGAGCCCGCGCTGTTTCTGGGCGCGTTCCTGGCTCGGTGTTGGGAGCGTGCAGGTGCTGCTCGGGCTCTGGGAGAAGCGTGCGGCCGCAGCGGGGTCCCAGCCCGCAGCGCTGGCTACTGGCCGAGGCTGCAGTGCCGGAACTGCCGTGCCAGAGCTGCCATGCGCCGTGGCACTGCCAGAGTCCCAGGCAGAGCCGGGCTGGTAGTGCCAACAGCTGAGCGAAGCCCTGCCATGGCAGCGCCCCAAGCTCTTGTTTATCCCACAGAAAGCGAGGATCAGCACCTAGAGGTGACTGAGTCATTCCTGCAAAGGGACTCTCTGCTGACATCTGCTATGTCTGACAGCAAGCAGGAGGGCCCTGGTGCCAGGGAGCCAGGTGAGGGCAAAGCAGCTCTCTGACAGCCTGGCCCAGGGGCTCTTGTGGCAGCAGGCAGCGTGGGGATCAGAGCAGAGGCAGGGGGAGGCAGGAGCTGCTCGGCCATGCCGGGGCTGGGAGCCTCCTTCCTGCCCAAGTGGGGCCCAGCTGGGCCAGGGGGCAGCTCCTGGGACAGCCGTGCCCACAATGGCCCCTGCTCTGCAAGGCCTCCAGCCCTGCCCATCAGCCAGGCAGGGACAGAGCAGCCTTGGGGCCGATGCTGCTGCAGGCTCAGAGCCCCACAGAGCTGCTCGTGCCCAGTGCCATTGGCTCTGTCCCCTGCAGCCTGCATGCTGTGTCACCATGCAGAGGCTGAGCCCTGTGCCTCCCCAGGCCCTGGCAACTGCTCCTGTGCTGCTCCTGCACTGCCCAGGGCACCCACGAGCCCTGCCTGGGCCTCAGGCAGGCCAGAACCAGCTGGGGCTGTGACAGCTCTGCTGCTCTGGGCCCAGCCCTCGGGCAAAGCACCCGCCTGTCCCTGGGCTGGGGGCAGTGCCCAGGCTGGGCTTGGCAGAGCCCATCCGCTCCTGGAGGGCTGGGGGCACTGCTCTGGCCTGGCCTGGCCCGGCCCTGGGGTCCCTTGGCATTCCTGCTTGCCCTTGCATCCACCAGGGATGGGCTGCAGCTCAATGGCCCCGGCCTGGCCGCACACTCAGGCCTGGAGCCTTCCCGTGGCTCCCCAGGGCATGAGAGCCTCAGCCCCAGCTCCCAAACACGGCCTAACAGCCTTTGCTGATATTGATCCCTGTCAGACCTTTGAAAGCATTTTCAAAGTAACCTTGTTTGGCAACACTTTCAAGGAACAAACGTGACTCGCTTCTCATCAGTAAAAACTTTATTGGTTTGCTTGCACTTCCTAAAGGGTATCCTAATGCTTCCTTTGGCGTTCCAGAAATTATGAAAATCTAACAAATTCTTCAGAGAAGTTCCTGAATCCACTATGAGGAGAAGTCTCTACATTCACTATCCTTACATACACTTAAGTAGCTGCTCCTGTAACACACAAAGATGTAGTGGTTTACCTGACTGGAGCACACAACATGATGTTATACACACCGCTACATTACAAAACTTCTCTTCCCTGTTCATTACAAATGTAAATCTCTTCTCGAGGTCCTGACTTAATTTTGCATGCACATTCATACCTGCAATCCCTCCCCATGCTCAGCTTTCACCTAGACTTACCAGGGAACAGATGTTCCATACTCACCTCAAGCAATAATCTAAGTCTGTCTTCCTAACTCTCTTTTTCTTCACTGACTTCTACTAATCTACAAAATAACTGTGTATCCTCTGCACAAAAGAAACATCCAATTAATAGCCTTAAGCACTTGTGATTGCCCTGCTGCTTCTAACAATCTTGACCACCACAGCACTAAAATCAGAAATCAATTCTTCACATCCTTCCTGTTCTCCTGCCCCCACCACACCTTGGCTCCAGCAGAAATGTTCCCTACTGCAGCCTGGTGTGCTAAGAACAATCAAAGGCAGCAGAACTTTTCCTCACCATGCTGCAATCTGAATTGCACTGAAATTGCTGCTGTTGCATTAGAAGCTCAGCACCAGCACGCCACATCTTCCCCCAGAACTGAGGCCTGCTGAGGCCTGAGCTTTCCATTTCAACACATCCTGTAAATCTGGCTGCCTGGAAGATTGCAGGCCGGGAACTGTGTGAACACAGCAGTGCATTTCAGCAGAGTTATGGAATCAATCTCATGGAAGGCACATCCTTTAAGCTTAAGACTCTATTCTACAAAGTGTAACCACCAATTGTTTTGGTGGCCTGTGCAGGTTTTAGGGGACTGTGCATGTTTGCTTTGGATGTTGTTTTCTTTGTTTCTAAATACAAAATTCACTGGATTCAGAAGAGAAAGCCCCAGATTCATTAGGACAAAGAACCACAGGGACATATGTGGCTGCCAAGAACACTCAACATTCCTAATGGTAACTCCTGAAAGAGAGGAAAAAGACAAAGATGATTTAAATACCTGAAAGGATCCAAAATGTCTACATAACCTGTCAAGTGACTAAGTTTGTGGTAAACTCTAAAATTCCAGATTCCTATTTGGTAATTGTCTGAAAGAAAAGAAAGCCAGAAGTTTTGGCCTTTGTTTTGCCAGGACTTTCTCACGGGATTCTGCCACAACTTGGATCACAAGTGAGGGTGGCAAATTTTGACTAGAAAACTTTGATAGCTAGGCAGCATTTTTTCCTCCTCACTTAATTACAGGAAGGGTTTAAAAGGAAAAAAAATATAAAAGAGGGTAAAGAAATTCTGTCATACCTCTTAGGCGTTCATCATCTTTGGAGAAGAAAAAACCTCTAGCACTTTCTGTGCGGGGTAAAGAAAGAAACCTAGAAAAGGACAAAGGGATTTGAGCATCCTAAATTGTACTATCAAATTCCATGAACACAAGTTAATCCTGTAGTTCTTCAGAGAAATGCCATACATTGAAAAGCTTCATTCCCTAGGAACCAAATAGAGCTTTTTATTTTACAAAACCCTCTTTGAAAGAGAAAACTGACTGTGTCTTGGGCTTTTGGCCAAACTCAGTTTGGAGTTGGTCAAACCAAAATGACCCAGTTAATTTCTTGTGCTCTACTCTTTCTTTCCATATTCACATTCACATCCAATGGGCTGCTGGGAGTTTTGACTCTGTGCAGCACAAACGGTTTTCCCAGATGACTTTCATTGCTCAGAGGTGTGCAATGTCCGTTTCCCATTCCCTGGGTGCTGTTATTAATATTCCCACAGCATCCAACTACTACAGCCAAGTAGACAACAAAGAGAAATGCAACTTGCATTTCTTGGTCCTGTTCGATACTGACATCTCACGCTCATCGTCACCCTCAGAACTGCTGTCCTGGAAACGTGGATCCTCTTGCCATGTGGCTTTTACCGGCTTTATTGTCCCAAGCGCGTGAGGCTCTGCAATGACAGCACCCATAGAGAAAAAAAGCCAAAACCATATTATTCCTCTACTAGTCAGGAAAAATTCCTCCTTTAACGTGAAATACTTACAGTGGAGAAGAGAGATTTAGGAAGGACAGAATATGACCCTGCCAGACTTTTTAAGATACATCTCGGCTCCAGTATTTTCCACTTTGTTCCAGGGATCCCTTATGTATTCTTAAACATTTCTCATTGCATTCAGAAGACACTGAATACCTTCTCAGTTCAGCACAAGTCTGGGGGGCTCGTTGCTTTGTGCTGTTGCACTGGGTTTTTTAATATTTTGGGATAACTTCACGGATTTTCTTTTCTCTCCTACATGACCGGGACTCGACTTAATGTTGTTTCATCTTCATTTCAGACGGCCTCATTTTATCTAAGGTTAGGACACCCCAATGACCATGTGTCATTCCATTTCCTTTTTCTAAAGGTCCAAGAGTAGAATTCAGTAACAAACAGAATGTTCATGGATCTTGGGGCCAGCTCTCAGACTTTGCTCCTCCCTCTACATTAACGCACATTTCCTTAAAAATCATGTTGGATTCTATGAAACTTGATATGACTGGTGTGTCACGTTTTTCTGTGTTTGAGGAATTCAGGGCATGAGAACAAGCTTTTTCACCACTCAGCAAAAACCCCAACGCCTTCTCAAAGCAAGCCTTTCAGAATTCCTGAGATGCAAGCATGAGGCACCTCTCTTTAATCTACCACAGCCCTGGCAAGGAGAACTAAAGATCAAAATGCTTCTGCCTAATTACTGACTTCTGCTGCTGAAAATCCCCTGCATCCTGACCTTCTTTACACTATATTGCCCTACATTGCCTGCCAGAAGCTCTTCCTTAGCAATGGCACTGTTAGAAGGGTTCTGCTGTTACCTTCTTTGATGCCCAACTCCTCTGTGCCTCCAAAGAAGGAAAACTTGAAAGCACTCATATCCTGACCTGCGTCTTTCTCAGGCAAAGGTCCCAAATGGTCATCTGGGGCAGAGTCCTGTGCATCCTCTTTGTGCCAGTGTATTTCCTCAGTCTATTCTGGTTTGTTTTTGAAGGTCTTTCAAAGAAAAAACCAGAATAGATGGAGAAAATACCATCTATTCTGGCTGGTTCTTGAAAGTCCTCTTTCAAATCTGCAGCAATACTGTAGAAGTTGTCTTCAGACACTTAAGGCAGTGTCTCACTCTTTCTTCCTTTTTTGGCTTTACTGAAATGAGGTTGTTCAAGGTTAGCAACACAGCACACGTCCTTTTCAGACATAGCTTCCCTAAGAGCCACCTTGCTCTGAATGTCTCCCTAAGCATATTCAAGCCTATTAAGGAGTAGTTCATTATCAAGGGTGAGCAGTGGGGAAACATCTGAGGTTGAAGTCTAAAGGAAGGAACAGGAGTCCTTTTTAATTAACCACATCCTTAAGTGACTTTTCACTGAATACACCGTTACACAGAAATCAAGGTATTTAGCCCAGACTTCTTCCTGCCAGTAGAAACATCAAGAGCTAATAGGGTTTGCTCACAGAGCTGCACATCTCAGGGTCCCTGCACTGACCGTTCTCACCTAAGGGAGTAAAGTGAAAGGGGGGGATCCTGCAGCTCTGTAATATAGGGCCTGGATTCAGTGGTCCATTTTGGGGATGTGATGAAGGCATGATGGGTATTGCTTGTAAGTTTTGTGGGAACAGATGGAAATTTTGTATGAATAATGCATGATGTGTGGTAGTATGTTAATGATATGGGGATAAGGTGTGGAACCACGTTGGGCGCCAATATTTTTTCCTGGTATAGGGCAAATTTGGTAGAGAACCTCCAAAGAAGGGCCCCTCCAGAAAGCAAACCCACATGGCCCCTCCCCCCCAACCGGTTCGGGAAAAAATTTCTCAGAGAGAAGTGGAAAGAACGTGTTTATTTAACAGGCACAGCACCCCCAGCACACAAAATGAACAATACCAGATGACACCACTCTGAGAAAGATGACAAAATCAGAAAGTCTCTTCCGGGGGTACTTGCTCTATTAGTCCCTCCGGGGCTGGGGCAGCTGCTGCAGCCAAATGGTGCAAACCCTCGGTGTTCCCAAGTCTCAGTCCGGAGCAGGTTCCAGATGGTCACAGAAAAAGGAGAGGAGAAACAGTCCAGGAAGGAATTGGGACTCTTTAGCTTGAACTAGCTAATAAGCAGAAGCAGAAAACAAGAGCAGCGAGACAGCAAGCAAAGCAGAAAGCCAAAAGCAAAAAGCCCTATG
Organism: Zonotrichia albicollis; assembly: GCF_047830755.1. Classification (NCBI taxonomy): domain Eukaryota; kingdom Metazoa; phylum Chordata; class Aves; order Passeriformes; family Passerellidae; genus Zonotrichia; species Zonotrichia albicollis. Next base: position 223,259 of record NC_133827.1, on the reverse strand, counting down.
TACTGCCCATCTCTGTGTCCCTGATAAGAGAATCCCAAACAAAACTTTCACTCTTCAGAGACAGTCTTAAAGGCACAGAACAGATGAATGGGGATACAAGCATCATAACGTCCCCCCAGGACAGTCACAACCAACATACATGAAACCTTTTCCCAGATATTTCCTGGGATTTTTGACAAACTCACATCTTAGTCTTCTCAGACAAACTGTGAGCACAGTGGGAATGTCTTAAAGTTGCCATCTTTGTTTGCTTCTGGTGGAACTCCCTCAGTTCTAGAGCAGGGCCTTCTCTCAGCTTCCTGCTGCTCCCCCCCAGGCTCTCCTCCCAGCCTGCTGGGCTTTGTTGGGTGGCACAGCCTGTGCCAAGGGGCGGCAAGGTGCCTGCAGGCCCCAGCTCTGGGGGAAACCGAGAACGTCCTGCCCGCATCCACTGTGCTGCCAGCTCAGCAGTGCAGCTCAGCACGGGCTGACGCTCCCCATTGCTCCTACAGGTGCAGCTGGAACCACAGCACATGTTCCTGATGCCCAGAAGGGCCTTGGAAGGGGTTTCTGTCGGGGAACAGGCTGCTGGCTGGGGTTCCTGGCAGGCCTGCTTGTTTTGGAGCTTATCTTCATCTTATGCTCTGTCCGAATTTGGACTTAAGAGGAGACAGTGAGTGTTTAGTTTACCTTTCCCTCAAACAGCTTCTTTTGAAAGTCTACTGCAGACAGGAAACATTCCCAGTGAGGCTGCAGCGTAGGTGTGGCCAGTCCATGATTGTCCAAAGAACTCTGCTGAGGGTTCTGCTGCTGCCCAGAGCTTTCATTGGCCTCCTAATTGCTGGGCCTTGTCCTGGGGGGCTCGCTGAGGCTGCAGCCAGTGCTGGCTCCCACTGAGGCTGCCTGGCCAAGAGCAGCCCCAGGGGCACAGGGCAGAGGCAAAGCACGGTGGGGAGGAGAAAGAGCAGGGACGAGATTGCCCTTGAAAGGCAGAGGCACTCTGGGGCCGGCTCCTGGCCAGGGAGCCTTCCCAGAGCCGTGCCCTGCTGGCCGGGGCCTTGAGGGGCAGCTGTGCAGCTGTGCCAAGCTGTGCCAGCAGCTCCAGCCATGCTGGGGAGCCTTGCCAGCTCTGGGCCCTGCTGTGCAGGAGGCTCCCTGTGTGCCACTGGCAGCTGGGGCCTCAGCCACTTCTTCTTTCCACAGTTCCACCTCTGGACAAGAGTTGTAAGACGGTGGCTGCAGCTCACACCCAAACAGCAGGAGCAGCTCCTCCAGCAGTAAGAAGGTTCTGGGCATCCCTGTCAAGACTTTTGAGCTGAAGACTCCAGAACAGCAATCAACAATGAAATCTCCTATTCGCCTGGAGATCGCACTGCCACCTCCTCTCCCCATGTGTATCCCCAAGCTACTTGCATTTTTTTTTGATCCTCTTCTGTCCCGTCCCAACTCCTTCTATAGACCCCAGCAGCAGCCCAGCACCCTCCAGCCCCTCCTGAGACCAACATGTCCCTTCCTCTGCCCCTGAGCCCCCTGGCCATGCCCTCTAAACAGCAATGAAGTTAACCCTGCTCTCTGCCAGGCTAGGTGATGGCCTTTTCTTTTGTTGCACTAAAGGGAAGGTGCCGTCACCCCAGTGTTTGGGTGGCAGCAGCAGCAAAGCCCAGCTGGCAGCAGCACTGGCTGAGCCCCATGGCCAGGAGCAGCCATGGATGCTCACGGTGTGGGCAGGCAGGAGCCAGGCAGGGGCTGCTGTGACCAGCGGCGGGGTCCCGAGGGCTGGGATAGCCCAGGAGGCAGGCAGCAGCATGGGGCTCCTGAGAAAAAGCAACCCCATTTGCTTAGTTTTTCAGTTTTAGAAATTAGAAATCTGTACAAATATTTCAAAATCGTTTTTCTGTAGAGAGACACCCCCAAATATATCTTCCCAATTCCTATAGTAGTTTAAGATTTTTCTAAGTAGTTTTAGAATCCAGGAAAAGTGACCTTATTTTGTCTTCACTTTTCATTTTTAGAAATATTTAGAAATATCTCTTGTAGAGAGAAATCCCCATATGTTTCATTCCTTTTTCCACAACACATCTGTATTTTTGAAACTGGTTTTAGAGGTCTGGAAAATATTTTCCCTTCATACAATAAAAAATAAAATTGCATTTGAGTGGTAATCTTTATTCTAGGAAGAAGTAAGACCCCTTCAGCCAGCCAGCCTGCTGCAGAGGCTCTTTTCCTGCAGGAGCTTTGTACCTAGTCACAACCAACATACATAAAACCTTTTCCCAGATATTTCCTGGGATTTTTGACAAGCTCACGTCTTAGTCTTATCAGACAAACTTTGAGCACAGTGGGAATGTCTTAAAGTTACCATCTTTGTTTGCTTCTGGCGGAAGTCCCTCAGTTCTAGAGCAGGGCCTTCTCTCAGCTTCCTGCTCGCCCCTGGGCTCTCCTCCCAGCCTGCTGGGCTTCGTGGGGTGGCACAGCCTGTGCCAAGGGGCGGCAAGGTGCCTGCAGGCCCCAGCTCTGGGGGAAACCGAGAACGTCCTGCCCGCATCCACCGTGCCGCCAGCTCAGCAGTGCAGCTCAGCACGGGCTGATGCTCCCCATTGCTCCCACAAGTGCAGCTGGAACCACTGCCCATGTTCCTGATTCCCAGAAGGGCCTTGGAAGGGGTTTCTGTCAGGGAACAGGCTGCTGGCTGGGGTTCCTGGCAGGCCTGCTTGTCTTGGAGCTGATCTTCATCTTGTGCTCTGTCCGAATTTGGACTTACTTGAGGAGAAGACAGTGAGTGTTTAGTTCTCCTTTCCTCAAACAGCTTCTTTTGAAAGTCTGCTGTACATGGGAAACATTCCCAGTGAGGCTGCAGTGTAGGTGTGGCCAGTCCATGATTGTCCAAAGAACTCTGCTGAGGGTTCTGCTGCTGCCCAGAGCTTTCATTGGCCTCCTAATTGCTGGGCCTTGTCCTGGGGGGCTCGCTGAGGCTGCAGCCAGTGCTGGCTCCCACTGAGGCTGCCTGGCCAAAAGCAGCCCCAGGGGCACAGGGCAGAGGCAAAGCACAGTGGGGAGGAGAAAGAGCAGGGACGAGATTGCCCTTGAAAGGCGGGGGACAGGAGAAGGTCACTTATCCGAGAGAGCCCCAAAGAGCGGCTGGAAGGGGTGCCGGCTGCTCAAGGATCCCCGAGGAGCGGAGGGAGGGCGTATTGGCTGATGGGGTGTCCCGAGGAGCAGCTGGGGAGAGTGGGGGTGTCCATTGGCGGGGAGGAGTGGCCGGAGGGCTTGCACGGTCCGGTGGTGGGGAGGCTGGCGGGGCCTGTTGGAGTAGGCTCAGCCCTGCTGGAGGGTACGGCTAACGCCGCCTGCCCGCCCGCAGGACCATGGCGCAGTTCCTGTTCAAGGACGACCTGCACGGGCTGCTGAAGCTGGACACACTGGTCCCAAACGCGCTGCCTGCACGATGGCAGCGCAAGGCCAAGGAGAGTGGCCCCGGGCCCAGCCCCGTTGGCATGTCGCCCGTGAAGCCGGCCAATCGCTCCCACAGCTCCAGCAAGAGAGACAGAGAGACAGATGCCGTCCAAGATACCCGGTGAGCACCAGCCACCAACAGCAGAGGTTGAGTGCGGGAGCCTCGCCCAGGCTGCTTGTCTGTAGCCATGGGGCTCTGGGCTCCCTGCCACGCTGCCCTACCGGCTGCTGCTCAGGCAGGAGGAGGTGGGCTGTGCTCCTGACAGCCACCCACCTCCTTGCCAGCATGAGGGGCAGAGCTCTGAGCACTGGCGTTGGTGAGCTGCTGTTCGCCCAGATGAGCCTTGCTGGCACAGCTGTATGCTAGGACGAGTGTGGGCGGGCCTGTCAGCTGACAGCTTTACATCCTGTGAGCGTTTTTGTATCTTCCCCTTATCTCTGGACTCTGGAATTGTTGCACTAGACCCAAGTGCACACAGTCCCTAACCAACTTGGTGGCAGGGAGGAAAATATAAGTTAGTTGTGACTGGGTGGCATGAGACCTCAGAGTCCTATTTGTCTGGTGGGTGTGATGTGGAAGAGTGTTGGGTTTACTCCCGTGAAAGCTCTAATACAGGCTGTTAAATAGCTGTAAGACAATATTTTCATATGTGAATGCAGGTAAATCTGGATCCAAAATTCAAAGCACCCCCACAAAGGCTGGGGGGATCGCTACCTTCCCAACCACAGCACTATGCAGATGGAGATGGCAAATTTCCTCCTAACCAAAGAGAATGACCCTGCTGAGGATTCCCCTACCAAGAAGGTGATTATGTTGCCAAGTTACAATTACTTCAACAACCGCTACTCCTTCCCACCCCTTTACAGAGCAGTAAACTATAGGTTCTATCAAGTGGGCACGCCGGACTGACAAGTCCCAGCCATCACTACTTGCAGCTCTGGGCTTCAGGTGCCAAGCATGAGATTGAAGCTGTAGAGACTGCCATGCAGTCTAAGCCTATGCTGCTTCTGGTAGCAAAATTTAGCTTTTGACTAATGAGGCTTTAAAATGTAGCAGGCAACAAAAACACAAAGCTGTAAGCCTATGCAAAGTGAAACTGCTGGTGGTAGCTATTCTAGGACAATGTCTCCACAGGGAACACTTCTGGAATATTTTACACTGTGTTCTGAAATCTGTTTATGAAGCATTTGGTTGCTTTGTGGCTGTGGCTTTTCCCACTGGCAATGACACTGAATTTGCCATTGTGTGAAAATCTGAGCAGGACGATGTATGAAGGTCTGAGGAAAAACTGCTTTGACCTGCCTCTGTGTGACTGACCCTTGCAGCACAGTCAAACATCTGCAGATTCTAAGAGAAGGGGACTTAGGTGTCTGTTTAAATTGCAGTGTGGGAATTGTTGTAAATGCATTGCACTGAGGGTGATTTGTCTCTGTAGGAGCAACAGAAAGCCTGGGCAGTGAATCTGAATGGTTTTGATGTAGAAGAGGCAAAGATCCTCCACCTCAAAGATCCTCATCCTCCACCTGGAAAAGCAGAGAATGCTCCAGAAGGTATGTCTGTGTGAGCGGAATCAGCAGGAGAGATCAGGTCAGGGGAACAGCAACACAGAGGTTCTGTGTGTGGTCACAAGAGAAATCAGCTGGTTTCTGAGAGCTGTACAAGCTGGAGTCTCCTTTCTTAAGGTTCCTGAGGTCGAGGGAGGGCATAACAGTTACAGTGAATTTATTTAGGAGAGGTGCTATGAGTGCCAGTTGGTCACCTGTTACAGGGCTTGCAAGGGTCTTCAGGGTGAAGACAGAGGCGAGAATCTTGACCTCATGTTCAGAAGGCTTGATTTATTCTTTTATGAATATATTACATTATTACTATACTAAAAGAAATAGAAGGAAAGTTCTCAGAAGCTAGCTAAGCTAAGAATAGAAAAAGAATGAATAAACAAAGGGCTGTGTCTCAGCAGAGAGCGAGACCCAGCTCTGCCGTGAGTGGTCAGTAAGTCCAAACATTCACCCAAGACCAATCACGCATCCATCTGTTGCATTCCACCGCAGAAGATAACTATTGTTTACATTTTGTTGCTGAGGCCACAGCTTCTCAGAAGGGAGAAAAATCCTAAAGAAAGGAGTTTTATGAAAAGATGTTGGTGACAGTCACCTGTACTGCAGGTTCCAAACCTTCATGAAGTCTGTAAGAGCATCAAACTCTCTGCTCTGAACTTTCTAGCTTAAACTGTGTTGTAGTGTGTTGTTAAGTTTCTTGTGTTATTCCCCCAATTTATGTATTGTTCTCCCCTATTATGTGTAAAATGGTTTCGTTCCCCCAGTTTTTCCCGCCAGTGCTAGCCTGTCAGCTAAGTTGCTATAGTAACCGCTATTCATAGTTGCTGATATGTAATTGCTCCTCCCCTGGTTTCCCTTATAAGTGAAAGTTGTTTCCTCCCTGGGTCCAGTCAATCACTCCCTTTCTCCTCCCAGGTTTCGAGAACCTTCTCCTCTCTGGAGATGGTGGTTGGCTGGGGTCCCAGGACACCTCCTTTACCTTTTGATTATTGGTCTCCATGGAGTGTCAGTTCTGTGAAGTTCATCCCCTCACCTTTCCCGATTGGTTCCGCCTGTACCCACCCCCCTCCTTTATAATCCTGTTTCACCCCCTATGAAAAAACTTTTTCCCGGTTGGTTTCCCCGCGTTTGGATCCCGCAACACCTTCAATAAACCGATGTTTAACCCCCGGGAAATGGTCAACTCCGTTCCTCTCCAATACCAGCGGTGTAAGCCAGTCCGCAGCCAGCACAGCCCGAGGCCATCAGACGCCGAAGGGTGCTGGCCAGGAATTGCAGAGGGGTGTCGGCCTTTCACCCTCAGCTAGTCGGACTCCAAACTTCAGGCCACATATGCCCTTCTCTGCAAAACTGCAACTAAATATAATGGGATTCAAAACCCCAAGTGTTTGTTAAATTTGTTTCCATGAATGAGGAAATTGTAGCTCAGCCCTGTTCAGCAGTTCATTCTGCCAGGGATTTTAGTGCACTGCAGGCTTGTGAGTGTTTCTCTTAGGACTTTATTTTCACTCCAAGGGATTCCTAGTTGGGTGAGCAGCACTCAGCTGGGAGGAAACTAACTCAGGTTAACAAACCTGTTCCCCTGCACACAGGCTATCAGAATAACCTGAAAGTGCTCTACAGTCAGAAAATGGCACCTGGGTTCAGCAGGAAGAATAGCAGATATATTCCCTCAAAGCCAGACCAGGTCTTGGATGCACCAGAGATTCGCAACAACTACTGTAAGTTGTTGTATTCATATTGTTGCATATCATATTTCTAGGGTCTCATATCTTCTGGGTGGTTTTCTCACAGCAGCTCTTCACAGCAGCATCGTTGTTGCTTCTCAGTCAGGACTCCTCTCTAGCTCTCCCTGAAGGCCTCGCCCCTTTTTATCCCAGCTACCTCCACGGGCTACAGCTGCTGCCCAATTAAGGACATCACAGCTGCAGCCCATTTACAATACCTAGAATCAGGGCAGGGTCACTTATACAATACAGAGATCTTTTACTGCAATACATATCTTTACTCAGGCCCCTATAGTAAGTAGGCTGCAGGGTTGAGTGCTGGGCATCCAGAACATTCTGCACTGGATTGCTGTTCCTAGGACAGTGTAACTGGGCTGTCTGTATTATTTTGTGTACCCAGGCTAGCGCAGACCACTTCTGGAGTGTCCCTGTGTAGCCTTACAGGGACAGTGGTCTAGGGCACTGTGTAGATACCTTGGAGCAGGGTACCTGGCCCCAGCAGCTGGGCATAGTGACACTCAGAAGGCTGCCCCTCACCTGTACGTGTGTGTGTGCACATGTGCACCCGCACCTGCTGCATCAGCACGGGTGAAGGGCATGCTCTCTAGCCAAGCATGGTGTGACCTGCATTGCTCTTTCAAATTGTAGATCTGAATCTCAGACTGGAGCTCCCAGAACTTCTTGGCAGTGACTCTGGACAACACTGTTGTTTATCTGTGGAATTACGGTACTAGGGAGATTATCCCCCTGCTGCAGACGGAGCATCCAGGTATTTACATTTCCTCTGTGTCATGGATTAAAGATGGAGACTACCTTGCTGTTGGCACAAGTAGTGCTGAGGTTCAGGTGAATGCAGGAGTAAAACTAGAGGTGTTTTCTAGGGATTGACAGAACTGTGGGGCCTGGGGACAAAACCTTGGCTGGCAGAGGAAGGATGCCATGCACCTGACTTGTCTTCCCTCATGTGGGGTGGAACTGCCCAGTGTGCAAGGCAGGGTTTGGTTTGGGGGTTTTCTGATAAGCAGCGTAACCTTCTGTGCTATAGTCAAGAGATACACATTTTCTCTGTTCCCTTACTGAGAAAGCTGAATGCCAGAGCCTGTGCAGTGAGGTTCCTAGGGCACAGAAACAGGATTGGGTTTCTTCTGAAGAACGTTTTGCTTTGCCTCTCCAGCTATTGTTGCATTTATATTCTTGTGTATCATATTTCTAGGGTCTCATACCTTCTGGGTGGTTTTCTCACAGCAGCTCTTCACAGCAGTGTTGTTGTTGCTTCTCAGTCAGGGCTCCTCTCCAGCTCACTCTGAGTGCCCCACCCCCTTTTATCCTTGCTACCTCCACGGGCTACATCTACTGCCCAATCAAGGATATTGCAGCTGCAGCCCATTTACAATAACTAGAATCAGGGCAGGGTCACTTACACAATACAGAGATCTTTTACTGCAATACATATATTTACTCAGGCCTCTATAAGCTATGGGACATTGAGCAGCAGAAACATCTCCGAACCACGACCAGCCATTGTGGCCGTGTGGGAACCCTCAGCTGGAACGGCTACATCCTTTCCAGGTAAAGCAGTGGGTCAAGGGCAGTTTCCAGTTGTTGCAAACTCCTATCCCTCAATCTATGTGTGGCATGGGTTAGGGATGGCAGAGAGAAGTTTGTCCTGGCTTGGGATCCTTACTCACCCTTATCTGTTGGGGCTGTGAGGAGAAGGCCTCTTTCCTGTATTGCAATTTGTGCTGAAGCTTTAAAGAGCTTGTGTGGGTGTTTCACTCACACCAACAGACCTGTGTTGCTGGTAACACTGGTTGAAACCCAGTGGCAGGTATAGCAGTCTTGCAACAACAAAAATGGATTTGGGTGAAAATGTGCAGCCTGACCCTGCAAGCCTTCTCTCTGCAGTGGTGCACTGACTGGGCACATCCATCACCACGATTTCCAAGTGGCTGAGCATCACGTGGCCACCCTTTCTGGCCACACACACGAGGTGTGCGGACTCAAATGGTCTCTGGGTGGCCGCTACCTGGCCAGTGGTGGCAATGACAGTCTGGCGAAGGTCTGGCCATGCACCCAAGGTGGGGGTGGTGACTTTGCTCCTGTACAGACCTTCACTCAGCACCAGGGTGCTGTCAAGGTGAGCACAGAGCTGCCATGGGCGGATATGTGTGTGCAAGGCAGGCATGCAGCACTGGCTGGGTGCAGATTGCCTCTTGTATGTTTTAAAATGAACTCTCCTCTCTCAGGCTGTGGCGTGGTGCCCATGGCAGATGAATGTTCCAGCCACTGGAGGTGGCACTAATGACAGACATATCCACATCTGGAATGTGTGTTCTGGCACCTGCCTCAGTGCTGTTGATACCCGCTCCCAGGTGAGAGATGAACATCAGCTTGGAGACAAACACCTTCTGGCAGCACACCTCCACAGAGCTGCTGGCTTCTCAGGCCCAGAGGCACAGGGAAGGAGGGGGACCATGCTCGCCTCCAAGTGGTGAGCATCAGCACAAGGACCTTGTCTCATCTGTGTTACTGCCTGTTTGCAGGTCTCTTCTATCCTATGGTCCACAAACTACAAGGAGCTCATTTCAGCCCATGGCTTTGCACAGAATCAGCTGGTTATATGGAAATATCCAACAATGACCAAGGTTGCAGAGCTGCAAGGTAGGTGCATGTTGTTATCTTGTTGTTGCATTTCTAAAGTCCCATACTGTCGCAATCATATTTCTAAAGTCTCGTACCTTCTCGGTGATACTTCCTGGGGGCAGTTCTTCACAGCTCTGACTTCTTCTCCTGCTTGTTGCTCATTCTTCCTCAGGGCTCCTTGTCAGCTCAGCTTGACTGGCCAAGCCCAGCCCCTTTTATCCCAGTTATCTTCACTAGCTACAGCTGCAGCCCAATTAAGGACATTGCAGCTGCAGGCCATCAAAAACAACCAGGGCTTATCAGGGCAAGGCCTATATACAGATATTCAATATACAATACAGATATTTTACTACAACTCCTACTATATTCCCCCTTTTCGTTTACTTACAGATAATAAGACTCCTACTATAGGTGGACAGGGCCTGGGTGTGGGGGGTGTGTTAGAGGTTGAAGATAGCTGCACTCCTTGGTTGGAGCCTGCAGCATCACTGATACAGGACAGTATCCGGGGCCATGCTGCTAGGAGTAAAGCATGCCCACAGGGCTGTGGAAGAGATACCATTGATCCAAGTGTATGCTTGGGGTCTGAAATCATGCTGCCACAGCCAGTGTGGGGACAGCTGTGCAAGCTGGCAGGGCTCATGGGAGCATACAGGAGTAAATGTGCATGTGCTGATCAGCTCATCCCTGATTGCACATTCCTTCTCCTCCTCAGTTCATACTGATAGAATCTTGACCCTGACCATGAGTCCTGATAGTACATCAGTGGCCTCAGCAGCTGCTGATGAAACACTGCGGATCTGGCGCTGTCTTGAGATGGACCCCTTGAAGAAGAAGAAGAAAGAGAAGGCAAACAGTGCCAAAAGCAGTGTTCTTCACCAGAGCATCTGCTGAGAGCACGGGATTGTTGTGGGGAGGGGGATATTTGGTTTACACACTATACAGTATTTTAAATGGTAATGAACTGCTTTACTTGACTTTTTCTTAATGGAGTCTGATGGAAGAAAAAGCCATGGCTCCTAAACCCAAGTCCTTCTCCCTGAGGCTGGGGATCTGGGCAAGGTGTGGAGACCTAGGTCTTAAGGGCCAGTTTACAGGCTCCTGAGCTTAGCACAGCCTAGCAGAAGGATGCTGTGCAAGGGCTGTACTTCTGTTTCTGTCCCAGCTAAGATAGATATGTCACCTGCCCCATCTAGATGCTGACTACAAGCACAGCAGCTCCACCTCAGGCTCAACTGAAAGCACAGCATGGCTGTGGCCTCAGTTTGTGTTGTCCTGGCCTGTCTCACAAGGCCAGGGACACCTTACTATGGCTCTGCAGGCAGATCTCAGTTTGTCTTGTTAGCTACAGGCAGCCATCACTGCCTGCCTATGGTGCTGGAGTAGAATAGCTGTTGGAAAAAAAGGAGGGAGGGAAATACAGAGCAACAGCTGTAATCACCCCAAAGGCTGGAAATGGGCTGGCTCTGGCATAAAGCCTGATGCAAAACAAAAGGTTAGCTTACACTGCCACAGCCAGCCTAGATGTCATGCAAGAGCCACGCAAAGCACCACAAACCCTGTGCTCAGCCTTCAGTCACGTATTCTTCCAACAACTGTGATCTCCCTTCCCCTCCTGCTGACAGGAGGCCCTGGTGCCTCACTGAGGATTCATGCAAGGGAGCAAGCACCAGGGCTCAGTTGACATTTATTGGAGCTTGACTCCCCTACACTTGGAAAAATGCCTTTTTTCCAGGCTGAACTGTGCTGGAGCAAGTGGCAGGAAATATATTTGAGCCCTTACCTGACCAACAACCAGCTCAGCCATGCTGCTGTGCACGGTGGAGCCGCAGTGTCTGAGGCTGTGGGGCTGCACCAGACCCATCAAGCCTGTCCTTCAGCTGCACCAGCATTGCCAGGGGCTGCTGGGGACACTGCACAGCTGATAAGCACCTTGGCCTGTACAAAGCAGCTCCACCAAGCCTGTGCCTCCCATCAGCCCTCAGTGATTAGCTGAGGGTGGATTATTAACTGTTTTCACCTTTCCCTCAGCACAGTACCACACTGTGCCCAGCACCAGCTCTGCTTCCTGAGCCTTACAGCAGCTGGAACCTTCAAAGGTTCCGACTTGTGCTCTGCCAAGGCCAGTGAGTGTGTAACCACACCCACCAGAGCACTCCCCCACAGACATAAAGCTGATATGGGGGGCACAGTCTCAAAAGACAGCCACTGAGCCAGCACCTTCCCAGCAGAGCTGCTGGTGCATCCCCATTTGGCCACTTGGGAAAGATCAGGAGGTCCAAGGATGGAGCTCTCCCTCAGACACAAATCCTCGGGCCACAGCTGTCTCTAAAGGGGAAGCAGGCAGGAACCCAGATGCAAGGCTGGGCTCTTCCACAGAGCTGTGCTGTTGTTGTAGGAGCCGTGTCCCACAGCCCTGCACTTGGTGCTGGGAGTTAGCACAGACTTGCCCTGTAGGGCCACAGCTGATTAGGCTTTCCCTGGTCCCTGACCTGCAAGGAAAGCTTTATATGCCAAAAAGTTCCTGTCATTTTTGCAGTCCCATGTAAGAGCAGCTCAGCTTTCTCACAGACTCTTTCTTTCTCCTTAGCACATGCCCCACACCCAGATGCTGTGCATTACATAGCCCTTAGAGGACCTCTGAGCATTACCAGAGGGTAATGATACTGCAGGGTCTTTGACCCCATGCTGGTCTCTTACAGTCCTGGAGTGAGGAGGAGCAGAGGAAGGAAGTGGGCACTGATCCAGCAGGCCCAGTGAACACAGCCCTGTAAGGTGTGAATTCAGTTCACAGCATGACAGCATATTTATTACCAAGTGCCATGGCCAGCCCATAGAAGAGCACAGCTAACAGTGTTATGAATAAGAAGCTTGACTAGGCCAATATTCAAGCAGCAATCAATTTATTATTTAATATGGTAAGGTATGAGCAATACAGCGCTGGGTACAGTGGGGGAAGTTTTCCCTCCAACTGCACACCAATAATTGAGGGTTACAGGTATTTAGAGGGGTACTCATCAGCTTTCTCAGCAGTTTCTATTTCCAATTTTTTTACCCATCACCAATTTTTATTCCAACTTATTACATCACAATTCTATACACTATTGTGATTTTAGTTTTTCTCAGGATGTATCTCAAAGGAGTATCCCCAGATGGTGATGGTCCAGTTTCTGAAAATAGAAAGACAAATCCCGTCTGGTGGGGTCCAGCTCCCCAGATGTGTGTCCACCTTTTAATTGCAGAGACTATAAATCTCATAACAGTGATGTCCAGCTTCCCTTTGGTCGAAGCCATAAACCCTTGAGGTGATGTTCATCTTCCTTTCTCAAGCTGTTTTTCTCTGCTTCAATAAGGCGTGAGATAAGCATATTTCTTTTATATATATTCCAAAGCTATAATTTCAAGGATACAAGTAATATTCTAAAATTATACTTCAAAATGTTATTATGGCAGAGCTTTTTTATGGATTAAATGCAAGAAAAAAGAAACATTCTTAACACCTTAATTCCAATGCTCCTAAATCAACCAGGGTTAATTGTGTGGTAAATAGGTATGATTCGTGCTGATAAAAATTGAAACAGTAATCAATATTGATACAGTAATTAATATCTGGAAATAATAAAATAAGTTAAAAATAGTAATGCCAAAGAGGAGAGGGAGAGGAGGGGCTCCACTTCACCCCCCCGCCCCCCGCCTTTCCCAGCAGATGTTTTTTCAAGGACCACAGGAAAGAAGCTGAAGATACAGTTGCTAAAAATGACTAAGAACCTGCTTTGGTCCCAGAAAATGCTAATTATAAGGAACTTATTGCCTTGATATGTAGATGCAGTGATACGTTAGTCTTGACTTACATTGTACTGGCTTGGTGAGCATGTGTAACCCAAAGGGGAATTAAAGGACAGCGAAGAAGACTACAGGGCCTTCATCAGTGACGACCCCCAAAGACTTGTGCGACCACCAAACCGAGTGGTGGCGCATGCGTGATAAGGGTGGTAATGAAGGCAGAGACAGAAAAGTGACGAACGGAAAATAGGAGGAGACGGCATTGACATATGGCATATAAGGGGTGATTTTCACTTGGCAAGTTTGCAGGTGAAGTGGCAAGGGTCATTGAACCCTGCCCTCTGTACCCCGCGGTATCTCTTGCTTATGCGCTAGTATTGGAACCAAATTATCCCTTATTTTAATCAAATTATAGTGTATCCAATTTTATATTTTTATTTTAACTATTCAATTAAAATTGTTACTACTTTTAATATTGTTTTTATGATGGGATAATTGGGCAAACATAACAATTGCAAACAAAACATAGGTTCAAAGGCCTTTTTCCATGCTTTATTTTTCTTAGTTACTTATTAGAATTCATAGCTCTCCCATTGTCGGGGTCCACACATTTCACATTCAACAGTACACACGTCGCCTGTTTGTACCTGACATGAAACACAGCTTTGCATCTCACAGAGGCCACTTTGGGGTCCCTTAAAACATTTCTGGGGCACATTTGGGGCAGTTTTGGGTCTGAGGAGGGAATTCAGACAGAACTTGAGGGTTTGGAGGACACTTGGGGAAGCTGGGTGGGCACTTCGAAGGGCACTCAGAGACTCTGAGGAACAGTTCGGGGTCCCAGGCAGCACGTGGGGGTCCAGGGGGGCGCTTGGAGGTCAGGAAGGGGAATCTGGGGCCCTTCGGGGTCCGGGCGGGACCCTGGGAGGCTCGAATGGGGTTCTCTGGGGCGTGGGGGGAGAGGGGAGTTGTAAGCACGGGTATCGTACGGTTCAATGGGGCCGCGGAGCATCACGGGAGTTCGAGCCGCAGCTGCAATGGCTCTCGGTGGGGCGCGGGGCATGACGGGAGATGAAGTCCCGAGTGGACTAGCGCTGGCGGTGCGCTGCGGAGCATGATGGGAGCTGTAGTCGCGGAAGTGGGTCGAACGCGGCATTTGGGGGTCCGGGAGGGCACTTATGGGACACTTCTGTGTCCGACCTGCGACTTGAGATCCTCGGGGGGGGACGTAAATGGTTCGAGAGCACTCGGGGGGAGCTCGGGGAGCTCTAACCGTGCTATTTAGGGCGCGGGGCACGGCAGGAGTTTCAGGCGCGGGGCTGTGTTCTGAGGGGCTCTGGGGCCGCGGGGGATGAGAGAAGCCGAATTCCCAGAAGTAGCTGTACCGAGCATCTGTGGGGTTGGGAGCACTCAGGGGGTCTGGGGACGCTTTGGGGGGTCCCGAATGGGCGCTGAGGGGGCACTGAGGGATCCTGGAGGGTCTGGGGGGCATTTATGGGACAGACGGGGGCGGATCCCGCGGGGGGGGGGAAGGGTGTCTGTGGAGCGCGGGGCATGACGGGCGTTGTAGTTCTGGCTCTAACGGGGTTGTAACCGGCCGCGGGGCATGATGAGAGTTGTAGGCAAACAGGAAAGATGGCGCCAACCTTAGGCACCGCCCCCAAGCCTGGATACCTGGCGCTGATTGGCTGCAGGCAGTGATTGGCGGGAGCCTCGGCAAATGGGATGCGGTGGAGGTGGGAACAGCCCATTCACCCTCCTCCAGTCCCTCCCAGTGCAGACCAGTTCATCCTCAGTACAGCCCAGTTCAAACCCAGTGCCCCTCCAATCCCTCCCAGTACAGCCCCGTCCCTCCCAATACACGTGAGTTTTTTCCCAGTCCCTTCCAGTTCACCCCAGTTTCATCCAGAGGATGCCCCAGTGTCCGCAGTTTGCCCCAGTATCACTCCCAGTATGTCCCAGTGTACCCCCACAGTCCATCCCAGTCCACCCAGATTCCCCCTCAGCATTCCTCGTGTTCCCAGGTCGTCCCACTCTTCCCCAGTGTCACTCCCAGTATGTCCCAGTGTCTCCCACAGCATTCCCAGTGTTCCCCAGTATGTCCCAGTCCTCCCCAGTGTTTCCAAGGACAGTTTCATTTCTCTTGGTGGCCGTGGCAGCCAAACCCAGCAGTGGGGTCAGTGCAGTGCCCATGGCCACAGCCCCTTGCAGTGCCCAGTGCAGCTTGGGCTGATGATCCACCCTCACAGCTGGCCCAGGGCAGCTCTGCAGTGCCTTTGGTGGCACCTGGGGCTGGCACACACCTGAGCAGTGTGTCTGTTTGCACTGGGGAAACTCAGGAGGTTCAGATTGCTTCAAAAACCCCAAAAAGTGAAAATCCCTCTTAGGTGAGTGCAGCCAGCTCTCCAAGCACAGCAGGGCCTGGGGCAGTGAGGACAAGACAGGATGGGGATGGGCAATGTGGAGCAAGGTTGTCCACACTGGGTCAGAGCTCCAGGCACAGCTTCTGTGAGCAGGCCAGAGCTGCTGAGGAGAGACCCTGGGTCAATATCAACCACAGACTGCTGAAATAATCTCTGCTCTAAAAGGAGATAATATAAAATACTTCATTTAAAATAAGAATGTGTATTTCTTACAAGTTCGTTGAAATCTTTTTCCATCACTTGACTAGGAAAACTTTAATG
This sequence comes from Zonotrichia albicollis, assembly GCF_047830755.1. Lineage (NCBI taxonomy): Eukaryota > Metazoa > Chordata > Aves > Passeriformes > Passerellidae > Zonotrichia > Zonotrichia albicollis. Next base: position 207,433 of record NC_133827.1, on the reverse strand, counting down.
ATTCTCACAGGGCTTTGGTGTTGTTTACATCAAGCTCAGTCCCTGAGAGTGTCTTCAAAAAACTTTTCAAGAACTCAAAATTAAATTGAAACTCTGAAGTTTTTTGAAGTTTTAATGTGTTCCACTGAGGGATATGACTGGGAAAGTGTCCCCAGGTTCCAGTTAGAGCAGAACACTGGAGGCAGGGATGACAGCTGGGGACAAACAAGGCAAAGGTGTCTCTGGTGCTGAGAGAACCTGGATGTGTTTGAGGAATGCAAAGGGGCCAAGGCCTGAGCCCCAGCCCCTGGCCAGGCAGATCCTGTCCCTCCCTCCTTGCTCAGGGCTCTTCCTGGGATGGGCACTGGCATGTGGGGATGTGCAATGCCAGGGGCAGGAGCATGAGGCGGCCCTTGCCAGGCTGCTGAGCAAGGACAAGGAGGCAATGAGGCCCCAGCCCTGCAAGGGTCACTTGTCCCCTCGTGGCCCCAGGCCCAGGGCCAGCAGCCATGGCCAAAGTGCTGCCCAAGTTGGCTCTGGCAGGGCTGTCTTGCAGCTGCTGCACATCCCTGTGCCCTGTGCAGCCCAGGCTGTCCCACGGTGTCCCTGCCCTGCGCCTCTGTCCCTGCAGGCTGTCGGCATCCCCCGGCTGCCCCACCTGCCTGGGCCCTTCCTTTGCTGACAGCTCTGCCTCCTGCCTGCCCCTGCCTGCCCACACAAAGCCTGGGGCTGATACCAAAAGGGTTTATTCCATTTTTACCCTGCCTGTGAACTTTCAGCACAGGAACAAGGCACGCACGGGCTGCTTTCCCAGCAAGGATGGGTAGAAGAGAAGAAGAAGACATCTGGCTCAAGGGTGCAGGAATGGAGAAAACAAGGAGTGAATCTGGGAACTTGGGGTGGATTTTATGGAAATGGGTAAATTGTAATTCACATTCAGTGACTGTATATAAGCAACACACTGGTAGAATCACATGTCCATATAAGGTTAGGAGTTATCCCATGTTGGACCTCAGGCCTGAATAAATTATTCCCTCTGAAATAGCAAATTAGTGTTAAGGAGCCTTATTCTGATATTTCAGAGATCTGGTGACAGTGGGACCTCACAGAACCAAGGAGTCAGCTGTGCAAAGTCATGGAACAAAGGGTTCATTGTGACACAGCAGAACCCCATGGAACCAAAATCCATTTGGGCACACTGGGGCCACATTGAACCAATGGTCCATTGTGATACTGCGGATCCAAGGAGACCATTGTGACCCGGAGAAACCTCTTGGAACCAGGGGGCCATTGTGACACAGCAAGACCTGGTGGAACCATGGGTCCATTGTGACACTGTGGAACCTCACGGAACCAAGGTGACCATGTTCTACTGCGGGACCTCATGAAACAAAGGGTCCATGGTGACACTACAGAACCAAGGAGACTGCTGCTGGCAGTGTAAGAGCTCATGGAACCAGAAGTCCCTTGTGACACAGCAAGGCCTGATGGAACCAAGGATTCCTTGTTAAGCTGCAAGGCCTCATGGAACCATGAGCCATTGTGACACAGCGTGGCCACACGGAGCCAAGGGGCCACTGTGACACTGCCGATCCAAGGAGACCATTGTGACTGAGGAACCTCATGGAACCAAGAGTCCATTGTTCCACTGTAGCGCCCTGTGGAACCAAGGGGAGCACAGTGACACTGTGGGGCCTCAGGGAACAATGGAGACTGTTCTGACACTTTGGGACCCACTGGAACCAAGGGGCCATTAGAGCATAGCAGGGCCTGGTGGAATCAAGGGGACTGCAGTGAACACTGTGGGTGTCCATGTGATGAAGGGTCCATTCTGACACCGTGGAACCAAGGATTCCATTGTGACACTCTGGGGCATCATGGAACCAAAGGGCCATTGTGGCACTTCAGAGCCTTGTGGAGCCAAAGGGACCATAGTGACTCTGTAGGGCTCCATGAAACTATTGGTCTGTTGTGACACTGAAAGTCCTTATGGGATCATGGAGACCATTGTGACACTGCAAGGCCTCATGAAACCATGGAACCACTGTGACACTCTGGAGTCTTGGCAGGCCAAGGGGCAGTTGTCACACTGTGGGGCACCATGGAACCAAGGAGTCCATTGTGACACTCCAGGGCCCCATGGAACTAAGGATCCATGGGTCAGTGCAGGACCCCATGGAACCAAAGGTCCATGGTGACATTGTGGGGCCTCATGGAATCCTGGAGGCCACTGTGACACTCGGAGGCCTCTTTGAATCAAGGGGCTCTGCAGGGCCTTATGGAACCAAGGAGACCCTTCTGACATTGTGAGTCCGCATGGAACCAAGGGTCCATTGTGACACTGCAGCACCATGGAGACCCCTTTGACACTGCCAGGCCTCATGGAAGCCAGGGACCATTGTGACACTCTGGAGCCCTGTGGAAACAAGAGGCCAGTGTGAGACGTCTGGGCCTGATGGAACCAAGGATCCAATATGACACCACCCCTGTGACACTGCAGAGCCCCATGGATCACAGGGAACAGGCCTGCTTGGCTTGGCCTGACTGCTCCAACTGCCCTTGGCATGTCAAGTGTCTCTTCTCATGTACCCCTGAAACCCTGGGGTCTGGGCTTTCCTTCAATTGGAAAAGAGCTGCCCTTCTCATTCAAGCATCCATGGCCAAAATGGGATTCCCCCTCCAAAATTCCCAATATCCAGGGATTTCTCCCACATAAAAGCTGCCATTACCAACACGTCTGGCTGACCTTGTCTTCCTGAGGGCTGGCTCTCACCTGCCTTCAAACAGTGAGGCTCTGTGCTTTCCTTCCTATGGAAAAGAACTGGCCCTCCTGCACAGGCACCCATGGCCAAAACTGGTACTTGTCCTCCAAAATTCCTACATTCAAGGGGTTTTTCTCCCGGACAAGATCTCCCATTACAGACAGGTCGTGCTGGCCTTGGCTTCTTGGTGGTTGCCTGAATTCTGCCCTGAAACACTGGGGCTCTGCCCTTTCCATCCTAAGGGAAAAGAACCGTCCTTCTTCTCCAGGTGCCCATGGTTAAAATTGGGATTCCACCTTCAAAAGTGCTATATCCAATGATTGCTCCTACACAAAAGCTGCCATTACAGAAAGGTCTGGCTGGCCTTGGTCTCTGGTGCCTGCAGTTCATCAGCCCCTGAAGCACTGGGGTTCTGTGCTTTCCTTCCTATGGAAAAGAATCTTCTTATTCCTCCATGGCCTACTCCTCCTAAAATATTCACTATATGAAGGGTTTCTCCCAGACAAAACTAGCCAGCTCTTGCTGGCATTGTGGGGTCTGATGGCCACCTGTCATCTACCCCTGAAACACCGGGGCTCTCTGCCTTCCTTGTGATGGAAATAGAACAGTCTCCTCATCCAGGGGCCATGGCCAAATTGAGATTTGGCCCCATATAAATATAAATATAAATTTCATATATCCAAGGATAGCTCCCAAGCAAAAGCTGCCAGGAGAGACAAGTTTGGCTGACTTGGCCTCCCAGGGGCTGCTTCTCATCTACCATCAAACCCTGGGGCTCTCTGCTTTTCTTCATATGGAAAAGAAATGCCTTTTCATCAAGGGACCAGTGGCCAAAACTTGTATTCTACCTCCCAAATTATGTGTATCCAAGGATTTCTCTCAGGCACAAGCTGCAATTCCAGAAAGGTCTGGCTCACTTTGGCCCTTGGTGGCTGCTGCTCATCTGCCCCTGAAACACTGGGCCTCAGCTTTCCTTCCAATGGAAGAGAATCGTTGTTCACATCAAAGTGCCCATGGGCAAAACTGAAATTCAGCCTAAAAAATTCCATCTATCCAAGTATTGCTCCAAGGCAAAAGTAGCCAGGACACACAGGTCTGACTGGTGTTGTTCTGAGGTGATTTTCTTAGACTATGAGCAGAATGTTTTCATTTGCCAATACCTTGGAGAGGGCCCAGAGATCTCCCAAGGTGGGGTTTGGAGGCCTCAAGCACATGAGCACTGTACAGGGACAGAGGAGCTCTGTGCTCAGTCGAGTGGGGACTGAGGACAGCAGAGGAGAGCCCTGGAAGGGACTGAACGGTGGTTTCAGAGGTGGTGGATCCTTTTGACATAGTAGAGAACAGACAGAGAAAGAAAGAATTAATGCAAAGGACAGATAGGGAGGGCCAGACAGGACCCAAAGAGAAAGGAATTTCCCTCTCAGAGCAGGGCTGTGGTGCAACATGGCCCCCAGAATAAGTCTGGGTCATCCCAAAGCTTTGTGTGGGCAGGCAGAGGCAGGCAGGAGGCAGAGCTGTCAGCAAAGGAAGGGGCCAGCCAGGTGGGGCAGCCGGGGGATGCTGACAGCCTGCAGGGACAGAGGCACAGGGCAGGGACACCGTGGGACAGCCTGGGCTGCACAGGGCACAGGGATGTGCAGCAGCTGCAAGACAGCCCTGCCAGAGCCAACTTGGGCAGCACTTTGGCCATGGCTGCTGGGCCTGGGCCTGAGGCCACGAGGGGACAAGTGACCCTTGCAGGGCTGGGGGCTCATTGCCTCCTTGTCCCTGCTCAGCAGCCTGGCAGGGGCCGCCCCATGCTCCTGCCCCTGGCATTGCACATCCCCACATGCCAGTGCCCATCCTGGGATGAGCCCTGAGCAAGGAGGGAGGGACAGGTTTTTCCTGGCCAGGGGCTGGGGCTCAGGCCTTGGCCCCTTTGCATTCCTCAAACACATCCAGGTTTGCTCAGCACCAGAGACACCTTTGCCTTCTTTGTCTCCAGCTGTCATCACTGCCTCCAGTGTTCTTCTCTAACTGGAACTGGGGACACTTTATGAGTTATGTTCCTCAGTGGGACCCATAACAACTTCAAGAAACTTCAGACTTTCAATTTAAGTTTGAGTTCTTGAGAAGTTTTTTGAACACTCTCTAAGGGACTGAGCTTGATGTAAACAACACCAAAGCCCTAGAGGCTCATTAAAGTCCTTGTGCTGTGTCTGTGCTGCTGAGCTGGGCTGGGCTCCTGGCACAGAGGAGCTCCTGGTAACCAAGAAGAGCTTCAAAAGCACATTTCTCTTGATGAGCAGCTCTTCTGCCAGCCCAGCAGGACTGGGGCACTGCCTGCAGCCACCCTGGGCACAGCACAGAGACACAGAGAGCTTCAATCAGTCAGGGCTGGGAAGTGCCTGGGGCAGAATCAAAGCCAGCCCTTGGCACAGGAACCTCTGGCTGCAGGACAATGCAGCTGCAGCTCCTGGAGTGATCTCCTAAAGCTTGAACATCCCAATGCCTACAGACTCTGTGAGTAAAACTCTGAATATTTCTGGTGCAGGGGAGGTGAAATGCTCATGAAGCTTTGACATGCTGAGGAACGCTGGTCAGTCATAAAATATTTCCAATACAAGGATTTCATTAAAAATTAAGACATTTCCAAAGACTTTGTATTCAGTTTCCTAATATTGGAGAATGGCAGGGAGTGGGGGGATTAATATTAAAGATTGATTATGAATTATTAATTATGAAATTTTAAAAGTTCCTGAGACATTGGAACTGTTATTTTTGTGTTCTGTAGATTCACAGGAGATCCCTAATGTACTTTTAGCCACTCTGCCCGTGGACAGCACCAGCATCCCCTTTGCTGGAGCCATTAGACTCAGTCTGAGCTGTCCTTTCTCCAGGCTGCAAACAGAACCTGCTCCCAGGCAGTGCCCTGAAAGCAGGCAGGGTTCTGTCAGGCTAAGGAGAATGCACAGAGATTTGGGGTCTGTGAGTGCTGGCAGGGAGAGATAAGGCACATAGAAACACCTGCAGGAGGGAAAATCTCCAGGAAGCAGAGAGAAGATCAGGTAATGAGAGAAAACAAAACCCAGAAATGCTGTGGCAGGGAGAGTTTAGAGATGTCCACAGGATCCCCTCCAGTGCAGCCCCTCCCTCTGAACAAGCCCCCTCCCTCCTGTCCCCCCAGCCTCTGCCCTCAGGGCCGGGGCTCCAAGGTGTGCAGCCCCTCCTGTGCAGGCAGAGCTGCAGCAGAGCCATGGGGCAGCTCTGCAGCCCCGGGCCCAGTTCCCTCTGCAGAGCACAGGGCTGGGAGCAGCTGCCCGGCACTGGGGGCTCTGGCAGGGGACACAGCTGGCTCAGGGTGACGCTGTCCCCAGTGCCCTGCTCTGGGCAGTGCTGTCAGTGCAGCCAGGGAAGGAGCTGCATTTCCCTCAATCCAATGCCATCATAAGGACACTTGGGAGTTTCTCTGAGATTTTAGTCCAAGCTGGGAGCTTCAATCCAGGATGCAAACCTGTCCTAGAACAACTTTGATTTATAGGATTGATGGGGAAAGGCAGAGGTGTTGTGACACTGAAAGCGCTGCTGGGTTGGTGGAATGAGCAATGTGAGTCCTTGGCTGCAAATGTCTACCTGGGCTGTGGTGGATCCATCTGCTCTCAGCAGTATCTGGAGGTTGGTAAGAGAAACTTGTGAGTGTGAACATTCTCCATTTAAGAAATTGAAAGCCCAGCGAAACTCAAAACAGAATGAAGTGACAGATCATCTGCTCCCAGTCTGCACTCACCATCTGGCTTCAGGGAACTCACTTTGTTCTACCAGAGGGCAGCAGAAATGCTGAGTGTATCTGATATTGAAGAAGAGCAGGACAGACATGGGGGGAGCTCAAAAAGAAAACCTCACAACTCTTAAACATAAAAAAGTGTCTGTGTATGTAACAGTGGAGAGTATATGGTTTGATTTTGGTTACAGATATCTCCTCTGACTCTTCACTCTCCCTTTCTCCATGAACAGATCCCAATGTCAAGGAACAGCAAATGTCCAACAGCAGCTCCATCAGGCAATTCCTCCTGCTGCCATTGGCAGACACGCGGCAGCTGCAGCTCCTGCACTTCTGCCTCTTGCTGGGCATCTCCCTGGCTGCCCTCCTGGGCAACGGCCTCATCATCAGCGCCGTAGCCTGCGGCCACCACCTGCACACGCCCATGTTCTTCTTCCTGCTCAACCTGGCCCTCAGCGACCTGGGCTCCATCTGCACCACTGTCCCCAAAGCCATGCACAATTCCCTCTGGGACACCAGGAACATCTCCTACACTGGATGTGCTGCTCAGCTCTTTTTCTTTATGTTATTCATCTCAGCAGAGTTTTGTCTCCTGACCATCATGTGCTACGACCGCTATGTGTCCATCTGCAAACCCCTGCACTATGGGACTCTCCTGGGCAGCAGAGCTTGTGCCCACATGGCAGCAGCTGCCTGGGCCAGTGCCTTTCTCTATTCACTGCTGCACACGGCAAGTACATTTTCCCTGCCCCTGTGCCATGGCAATGCCCTGGGTCAGTTCTTCTGTGAAATCCCACAGATCCTCAAACTCTCCTCCTCCAAATCCTACCTCAGGGAAGTTGAACTCATTGCTGTCAGTGCCTGTTTAGCACTTGGCTGTTTTGTGTTCATTGTTTTCTCCTATGTGCAGATCTTCAGAGCTGTGCTGAGGATCCCCTCTGAGCAGGGACGGCACAAAGCCTTTTCCACCTGCCTCCCTCACCTGGCTGTGGTCTCCCTGTTTATCAGCACTTGCACATTTGCCTACCTGAAGCCCCCCTCCATCTCCTCCCCATCCCTGGATCTGACTCTGTCAGTTCTGTACTCAGTGGTGCCTCCAGCCCTGAACCCCCTCATCTACAGCCTGAGGAACCAGGAGCTCAAGGCTGCAGTGTGGAGACAGATGACTGGATGCTTGGAGAAACATTAAACTGCAGGCCAGTGTTTGCAAATCACTTGTAATAAAAGTAATCTTTGATACGTCTTCTTGGCTTCATTTTAGAGTTCCTTTACCTTTGTTTTACTTTTTTTCCTATTGTCCAAAAATAAATGACATTGTTTGTTCCATTGGTAATTTTGTTTCTCTCCGTCATGTCTGTGGCCACAGAGTGTGGCAATGAGGGGCTGTGCTGTTGGTGCCTTTAAATGAAATTATGATCTCTCCCAACAAAGTTTTCTGCAGAAAACTGCAGAACATTTCTGCCCTTTTGTTGCCTTCTGGGGAGCTGCAGCAGCAATGTCTGTCTGCAGAGCTGGGGGCAGATCAGTGCTGGCCCAGCAGCTGTGCCCAGCAGCAGCAGCACTTGGTGTTGCCAGTGCTGCTGCCGTGGCCCTGCCCCGCTGCCCTGGTGGCCCTGGTGTTGCTGCAGGGCCTGAGTGCTCTTGGGGCCGGGCACAGTCCTGGGGGTGGCAGTGCCGGGGCTGCAGCAGGGACAGGCCATGGGCACTGCTGGGGCAGCGCTGACGGCTCAGCCCAGGCCCTGGGGGCTCCAGGCTCCTTGCCCAGGCTCTCTCAAGAACACGCCCAGGCCAATGCTCAGCACAGAAAAGCCCCGTGAGCAGCCCCAGGCTGGCTGTGGGTAGGCTGGAGGCAAACAGCATGGCTGGGGCTCTGCAAGGGCCCTGGGGGAGAAGGAAAGGAGCAGCAGAGCAGAGGCTGATCCATCCCCAATGTGCTGAACAGCCCAGGGCAGCGTCCCAGAGCGTCCTCATGCAGCTGCCAACAACATCCCCCCTCTGCAGCCCCGGCCTCTCCCCCAGCTCACACAGGTGCCCCATCCTTGCAGGCACAGACATGGCAGCACTGGCTCAGCAGCCCCTTTTTGCATTGTACACAGCAGGGGGAGCACCCCCCTGCTGTTTGTGTGGGGACATGAACCTGAGGGAGCACAAATGCCATCAGCCCCTGGGGCAAGCAAGGGCTGGGGGACACCAGGGAAGGCACTCCGCTTTGTCCTGGCCTCTGCAGTCAGCCAGAAAGTTTGTTCCCATCAGCTGGGAGTTTCCTGTGTCACTGCAGATGCTGTTGCTCAGAGCCAGGGCTGTCTGGCAGCCACGCCCAAACTGTCCTGAGCATTTCCTTTGCTCCACCTTTGCTGTCTTAAACTTCCCTTGTACAGATTTCTTCCTATTGCCCAGGCCTTTCCCCTGCCCGGCAAACAGCCCATCCCTGTTTGCCCTTTCCTCTCTGGCCCCACTCCCCATTGCACTTCCTGACTTGGCACCATGGGAACGTCCCTTGAGCAGCAGGATCATCCTACAAGTGCTGCAGGAATTGTCTGCAGGCTCCTGCAGTGCCTGGTGCTGCTCCCTTGCCAGAGGCACCCCAGGCCAGGGGGGCACATCTGGGCTGCTCTGTCTGCTCTGGGGCTCCCTGTTCTGGGCAGTGAGGAGGAGCTGCAGAGGCTCTGCAGGACTGACAGGATGGGCTTTGGGGCTGGCAGGAGAAGCTGAGGGACCTGGGCTGCTGGAGCTTCTTAAGGGGAAGGCCAGGGCTCGTCCTGCAACTGCTCCAAGGCTAGTTCCAGAGAATCCCAGAATCAGCAAGGTTGGAAAAGTCTTTGGAGATCATCAAGTCCAACCTGTGCCCTGACACTGCCTTGTCTGCCCTGGACGTCCTCTTCTGCAGGATAAACAACCCCAGCTGCTCCCTCAGCATCTCCTCACAGGACTTGTGTTCCAGACCCATCACCAGCCTTGTTGCCCTTCTCTGGACATGCTCCAGCCCCTCTATGTCCTTCCTAAATTTGGGGCTCAGAGCTGCAAACAGCATTTGAGGTGCTGCCCAACCAGTGCTGAGCACAGGGGAAGAAACACTGCCCTGCTCCTGCTGGCCACACCATTCCTGATCCAGGCCAGGAGCCATTGGCCTTCTTGGCCACCTGGGCACACTGCTGGCTCATGTCCAGCCTGCTGCCCATCAGTCCCTGCAGGTCCCTTTCTGCCTGGCTGCTGTCCAGCCCCTCTGTCCCCAGCCTGTAGAGCTGCAGGGGTTGTTGTGGCCAAAGTGCAGGACCCGGCACTTGCACTTTTTCAACCTCACCTTGTTGGATTTGGGCCCTGGATCCAGCCTGTCCGGGGCCCTGTGCAGAGCCCTCCTACCCTCCAGTAGATGAACACTCCCAGACAACTTGGTGTCTCCACAGTTCCATTGGGCCCCAGAGTGTCCCAATGGTCTCCATGATTCCATGAGGCCTCCCAGTGTCACAATGTCCCTTTGGTTCCCTAGAGCCTCTTGATGTCACAAAGTCCCTTGGATCCTTGAGCGCTGCAGTGTCACAATGGCGCCGTCGTCCCCCAAGGCTCTGCAGTGTCACAATGGATCCTTGGTTCCGTGAGGTCTGGCAGTGCAGCAATGCTCTCCTTGGTTCCACAATGTCACAATGGCGTCTTGGTCCCAAGGGCCACCACGGTGTCCAACATGTTTCCTTCATTCCAGGAGACCCTGAGGAGCAGCCCCTGCCCCTTGGTTCCATGGGGCGCTGCAGTGTCACAATGGCCCCATCATGACACCAGGTCCTGCTCTGTCACAATGCTCTGCATGGTCCCACAAGGCCCTGCAGGGTGACAGTGGCCTCTTGGTTCCATGAGGCCTCATAGTTCCACAATGAATTCCTTGGTGCTGCAGTGCCACAATGGAACCTTGGTGACACAAGATCCTGCAGTGTCACGAGGGACCCTTGGTTCCATGGCGCACCACAGTGTCACAATTGTTCCCTCATTTCCCAGAGTCCATGAAATGGAGCAATGGCCCCTTGATTCCATTGCCCCCAGGCTCTCCCCAGGGTCTCCTTTGTTCTGCAGTGGCACAAAGGCCCCTTGGTTCCACAATGCCCTGCAGTGTCACAGTGGCCTCTGTGGTTCTACCAGGACCCGGACTTTCACCATGGACTCCTTGCTTCAATTCAGCCCCACAGTGTCACAATGGCCCCTTGGTTTTGTGCTGCCATGTCATACACAGTGTCACCCTGGTCCTCTTAGTGCCACCAGGCCCTGCAGTGTCACAATGGCCCCTTGTTTCCCCAGTGCCCTGCAGTGTCACAATCATCAGAGAATCAACCAGGCTAGAAAAGGCCTTGGAGAGCATCAAGTCCAACCTGGGACCCAATACTACCTTGTCACCCTGACCATGGCACTGAGTGTCACATCCAGTCTTTCCTTAAGCACTTCCAGGGGTGGTGACTCACCCACCTCCCCGGGCAGCCAGTTTCGGTGACCTAACATTGTGCTGCCCAACCAGTGCCGAGGACAGGGGAACAATCACTGCCATGGTCCTGCTGGCCACACTCTTCCAGATCCATTGGAGTCCCAGGGCTCAGATGAGGGAAATGGTGGGGAGAGAATGGGGAGAAAAAGGGATTGATTGTCAGCCAGGGAAGGATCTTGACTTTCATATCTATTCAGACTGCATTTGAAGGTGCTGGTGGTCAATATCAGTTGAGAATTGCGGATAATCTATCTCTAAACAGGAAAAGAAAACAGGAAAAAATAATTTTTTCTGCGTTGTTTTCAATACCGCATATGGAAAAAATGTGCCTAAATAACCATAAGACAAATGAAAACAAATTATTCCTAGAGGCTTATTTTGTTCGGATGCGTTGAACAAATGCTTATGAGCGTTTGTTACTGAATTCCTGAACGGAAGAGCTCAAGAAAGAAGAGGTCTTTGGAGTAATAAAATTCATCAACAACCTCCAAGTGGCTGAGGATCCATCCCCATCAGAGCAGCAATGAACAGAAATGGGCCCAGCTTTGTGGCTGCCCCAGCTTTGGCATGGGCCCTGGTCCTGCAGAAAAGCAGCTCTTGAGGGCCCCAAGGCTGGGGCTCTTGTGCTGCCCTGGGCAGATGGGATGGCAGCAGGGGCTGCAGAGCTCTCAGCACCTCAGCCCGACGGGGAGCAGGGCAGCCAGGGAGCCTCCTTTCGCCTTGGCCAAGCACCTTCCCCCATGGCTGGGGCTGAGTCCTGTGGCAGCTGCAGCTGCTGCTGTGCCCTTGCCAGGGGCTGAGGCTGTGGGGCAGTGCCCAGAGCAGCCTGGCCTGAGCAGAGCTGTGGAGCCAGAGCCGGCTGGGCTGGGCTGGGGAGAGGCCCTTGGTGCTGCCCAGAGCTCAGGGCAGCTGGCAGAGTTTGCAGTGAGCTGGGCTGGGCTCAGAGAGCCTGTCCCAGAAACCATCAGTGTCCATCTCAGCCTGGCTGAGCGTGCAGGGGCAGGACTCAGGCCAGGCCTTGTGGGGCAGGGCCAGCACCTGTGCAAGGCATTGCAAACAGCCAAGTGGCCCAGAGAGGAGGCTGCTCTGTGCCCTTGGTGGCATGGACAGAGCAGGGAGGGGGCCCATGAATTTTGTCAACACCAGCCTCTCTGCCCAGCCCTTGGTAGCACTGGCTGCTGAGCCCAGCTTTGGCCTGGGCTGAGTTTGGCTGTGGCCCAGCTCCATCCTCCTGCGGGACTCAGGGCCTGTTTCCGGCCATGGCCAGCCCTGGCTGGCTTCTCTGCTGGCCCAGAGGCCAATAGAGCCCAGGGCTGGGTTGTCTGTGCAGCCCCACAGGTGCCAGGGGCTCTGCAGGAGCTGGCAGAGGCTGCCCAGCAGGGAGGCCATGGGGCGCAGAGCCCCAAGGCTGCTGTGGGCACCACAGCACAGGGGCCGTTCCCAGCCACAATGCTCCTGGCCTGGGCTGGGCCTGCACAGGGGCTGGGCCACCATGGCTGGGCCAGCACAGGGCCACAAAGGGGCCACGCAGCCGCTGCCGGGGCTGACAGCAAGGCCAGGCACACACAAGCAATTGCTGAGCATGGCCTGCGCTGGCCAGGCCTGACTCTGCCAAAGGCAGAGCTCAGCTGCCCTTGGGGGCTACAGGAACAGTCCAGAGCCCATAGAGCCTCCATGGCTGTGCTGGAGACCAAGGCTGCAGGAGGGAAATGCAGGGCTGCTGAGGGATGGGGAGGGCACTGAATTCCAGCACACCCCTCAGTTCCCATGGGTTTTGTGCCTGACAATAAATGAACATCCCTCTGTGTCTCAGGCAGCTCCTTCTCCAAGGAAAGCAGGTGGGAGTTTGAGCCACGGAGCTGAAAGCTGCAGGTGCAGCCTGGGCTGGAGGGAGCTCAGATTTGCACAAGGCTGCTCTGAGTGCCAGGGCATGGATGGGGGAAATGGTGGGGTGGGGGTAGGGACAGAGTATGATTGATTGTCAGCCATAAAGGGTCATGATTTTCATACCTATTCAAACTGCATGAGGAAGTTCTGGGATTCAGTGTCTGCTGGAGATTGCACATATCAATAAATTGACAGGGAAAAAAACCCTGAATTTGACCTAAGAAATCTTTTCTCACTGTCTTTTTAAATAGAATCTATTCGACTTGAATACAGTACTGCAATTTGTCTAATTAACCACAAAAGATTTGAAAATTAAAATCAAATGATTCCCAGAGGCTTGGCTTATTAAGGTGTTCTGAATGTTAATGAGCACTGGGACACTGAATTCCTGCACTGAAGAGCTGAAGGCTGAACAAGCCTGTGGAGCAGGAAAATTCAGCAGCAGCCTCCAAGGTGCTGAGGATGTCAGTAGCCCCCACTGAGGCCATCCCTGCCCAGAGACCGTGGGGGAATGGGCAGACAAGGAGAGCGTCCCTGGGGCTGGGGCAGCACAACTCAGAGGCACCAGCGGCTCCAGCTGGGCAATGGAGTGTGGAATGTGGCTGGGAAAGCCCTGCCTGGGTTGTGCCAAGCAGGACACAGAAGCCCTGACTCCCATCCCCCAAAACTGTCTCAAGGAGAAATTTAAAATTAATTACAATTGTTTGTGTTGTCTGAGTTGGACTCACTTGAAAAATACCAAGAAAAGATTCTCAGGAACTCAAAACAACAGAATAGCTTTTACTGGCCACTTTAGAAAATCAGAGAAACTTTGGCAAAAGATTTAATATGACATTCAATCAACACAAAATAATTCTGTAAGCATTACTTGGCCCCTTCACCTTCACAAACTCTGAGCCTGTTCAATTTTAAGATACTCAAAATTGGCAAGAAGAGAGAATTAGAAGAAGGAAAATAAAACGCATAAATAGAGAACGAAATAAAAGAAAATACAGAGGAGCACACACACAGCTACCAACTCCTGGATTCCAGCAGTGTTCAGATGGAAATTCCAAGAGGAGATAGGGTCAAGATGTGTGCTTGCCTTGTGGTCATCCTTAAATACCCCTTGGTCTTCCTGGGCCCTTCCCCCAGGTGGGACTTGGGTTCATTTGGTCCCTCAGGAGCTGGGCTGGGGCTGCAGAGGTGGCTGTGGAGCATTGCCTGTGCTGTGCCAGGGACTGGCAGCCACTGCTGGCCTGGGATAGAGGCTCTGGGGGCATTGGGCTTTCAGGGCAGGGCAGGGCTGGGGTTCCAGGGCAGGGCAAGGCTGGACCTGTCCCCTTCCTCCCCCCTACACAAAATGTTTCCAGACAAAAATCTCCTCCAGTCTCTCATAACAGGTAATGTTGGAGGTGAAATCCCAATTCTGGCCATGGGCACTTGGCTGAGAAGGACAGTTCTTTTCCATGGGAAGGAAAGCACAGAGCCCCAGTGTTTAGAAGGCAGGTGAGAGCCTCACTAGTCCAAGGCCAGTCAGACTTTTCAGGAATGGCAGATTTTGTCTGGGAGCAGTCTTTGGATTTAGGGAATTTTGGAGGTGGAAACTCAATCTCAGCCATGGGCATCTGGAGAAGCAGGACTTTTTTTTTTCCCATAGGAAGGAGAGCACGGAGCCTTCCCCAGTGTTTTGGGGACAGATGAGAGCTGACCCTTGTTAAACCATTACCAGCCTGACTTGTCCTGGCAATATTCCTATTGAAACAATACCTGGGCATAAGGAAATTTGGAGGTGAAATCCCAGTTTTGGCCATGGATGCTTGGAGAAGGAGAGTTCTTTTTCTATAGGAAGGAAAGCACAGAGCCCCAGTGTTTCATTAGCAGAAGAGACAACTGAGTTCTTGAGGCTGTTGGCACCAAGGGGCACCCCATTCCATGGGGTTCAGCAGTGTCACAATTATCCCAATGATGCCATGAGGCCTTGCAGTGTCACAATGGTCTCTGTGGTTCCCCAGATCCCACAATGTCACTTGACTCCTCTGTTCCATGAGCCCTGCAATGTCACAATGGACCTTTGAACACTAGGGATTTGCACTGTCACAATGGTCTCCTTTGGGTCCAGTGTCACAATGGACCACTGATGACATGAGGCGCTGCAATGTCACAAGTGACCTTTGGCTCTATGGGATCTCGCAGTGTCACAATGGTCCCTTGGTTCCATGACACCCCAAATTGTTACAATGGTCTCCACAGCTCCATGAGGCCTGGTGGGGTCACAATGGACCCATGGTTTGGTGGGGCCTCTCAGTGTTACAACGATCCCTACACTTCATGGAGCCACAGAGTTGGCATTCCACACATGGAATAGAGGTGTGTGGCTCCATGGAATGTAGGGATCATTGTGACACTGGCAGGGGGGAACCAGGGGGACAGGGGACCCCACTGTGCATGAACAGGGTTGGATTTCTCTGGAGTAAACTGTGAGGGGGGGCTGGGGAGGATTGACCTCCTCAGTGACTTCACACAGCTCCTTTGATGTCACATAGCCCCCTTGTGATGTCACACTGCCCCTATGATGTCATACATCACCTGCTATGTCACACAGCTAAGTCAGTTAACCTGTAATGTCATACAGCAGCACTGTGATGTCATAAAAGATTGTGATGTTACAAAGTGACCCTGTGGCGTCACAGTCTGTTCTGTGATGTCACAGCCTGCTCTATGATGTTACACAGCCACCTGGTGATGTCACAACCCACTCTCTGATGCCACAGAGCCACACTCTATGATGGCAAAGACTGCTCTATGGCCTCACATCCTACTCTGTGATGTCACAGCCTGCTTTGTAATGTTCCAACTCCCTCAGTGATGTCACAAATCCCTCAATAACTCAGTTACATTGAAACATTGAAGTCTCTTGGACTTTGAAGAGATCCCTGTCAGGGACACAACTGAGAAAGTGTCCTCAAGTTTCAGTCAGAGCAGAATACTGGAGGCAGTGATGACAGCTGGAGACAAAGAAGGCAAAGGTGTCTCTGGTGCTGAGCACACCTGGATGTCTTTCAGGAATGCAAAGGGACAAGCTCTGAGCCCCAGCCCCTGGCCAGGCAGATCCTGTCCCTCCCTCCTTGCTCAGGGCTCTTCCTGGGATGGGCACTGGCATGTGGGGATGTGCAATGGCAAGGGCAGGAGCATGGGGCGGCCCTTGCCAGGCTGCTGAGCAGGGACAAGGAGGCAATGAGGCCCCAGCCCTGCAAAGGGTCACTTGTCTCCTGCTCCTGCCTCAGGCCCAGGCCCAGCAGCCATGGCCAAAGTGCTGCCCAAGTTGGCTCTGGCAGGGCTGTCTTGCAGCTGCTGCCCATCCCTGTGCCCTGTGCAGCCCAGGCTGTCCCACGGTGTCCCTGCCCTGCGCCTCTGTCCCTGCAGGCTGTCGGCATCCCCCGGCTGCCCCACCTGGCTGGGCCCTTCCTTTGCTGACAGCTCTGCCTCCTGCCTGCCCCTGCCTGCCCACACAAAGCCTTGGACTTGATACGAAAAGGGTTAATTGAAATTTTACTTTGCCTGTGAACTTTTAGCAGAGAAACAAGGCATTCAGGGGCTGCTTTCCCAGCAGGAATGGTTGGAAGAAGAGATGAAGACATCTGGTTTGAGAATGCAGTGATAGAAAAAGCAATGGCTGAATCTGGGAACTTGAGGCGGGTTTTAAGAAAATGGTTAAATTTTAATATACACTTAGTGACTCTGTATAAGTGATACACTGGTTGAATCACATGTCCACATAAGGAATTATCACCCACTGCACCTCAGGCCTGAATAAATGCTGCTTTCTTAAACACCAAAATAGTATTAAGGAGTCTTATTCTGATATTTTGGACATTTGGTGGCAGCAGGGGCTGACAGACCCAAGGAGTCAGCTGTGACACCGTGGCACCCCATGGAACAAAGCGTCCATTGTGATGCAGTGGAACCCCATGGAACCAAAAGTCCATTGTATCAGAGCAAGGACTCATGGGACCAAGGAGACCATTGCTGACAGTGTGGAAGCTCATGGAGCCATGGGGTCATTGTGACAGTGTGGGGCTGCATGGAACCAATGGTCCATTGGGACACTGCAGAACCTTCTGGAATCAAGGGGATCATGTTATGCTATGGAACCTCATGGAACAAAGGATCCATGGTGACACTGCAGTGCTCAGGCCATTGTTAACAGTGTGAAAGCTCCTGGAACCAAAAGTCCATTGTGACACAGCAAGGCCTCCTGGAACCAAGGGTGTCTAGTGGCTCTGTAGGGTTTCACTGAACCAAGGAGACCATTTTGACACTGTGGGGCCTCATGGAACCACCTGGCACTGTGACACAGCGGGGTCACATGGACCCAAGGGCCCACTGAGACACTGAGGAACCTCATGGAACCAAAGGTCCATTGTTACACTGAAGGGCCCTGTGGAACCAATGGGACCATGGTGACACTGTGGTGCTCCATGGAACCAAGGGGCCATTCTGATTCTGCTTTGCCTCATGTAGCCAAGGGGCCACCATGACACTGCAGGGCCTCATGAAACTATGGCAGCCTTGTGACCCTGTGGGGCCCTTGGAACCAAGGGTCCATTGGGAGATTGCAGGGCCTCATGGAACCATGGAGACCATTATGGCCCTTCAGAACCCATTGGAACCAAGGGGTTATTTGTAGATTGCAGGGCCTCATGGAAGCAAGGGGGGACAGCTGTGATGGGACGGGGCCCAATGGAAGCAAGGGGCCAGTGTTGCACAGCTGGGCCTCATGCAGCCAAGGAGCCTTTGGGATCCTGAGGAGCCTGAAAGAACCAAAGGGCCGGGATGACACTCTGCAACCTCATAAGCAAAGGGGCCATTTTGTCATTGTGCAGCTCCATGGAATCAAGGAGGCCACTGTGCCACAGCAAGGCCTCATGGGAAGCAAGGGACCATTGTGACACTGTGGAGCCCCTTGGAAATAAGGGGGCAGCATGACACCAGCATTGTGACACTGCGGGGCCCCATGGATCCAAGGGAACAGGTATCAGTCTGGTTGGCTTGGCCTGACCACCTCAACTGATCTGGTATGTTGAGAGTCTCTTCTGATGTGCCCCTGAAACCCTGGAGCTCTGTGCTTTTCCTTCCTGTGGAAAAGAACTATCCCTTCTGCCCAGGCACACCTTGTGGGACAACAGGACTCCTGCACGACTAACCAATATGATTAAGCAGAAGCCATTTATTGTTTACATTATGCACTTATTTATACATTCTAACCCTACTGCACATGCTGATCACGCTCTTCTTCATTGGTGCCTCTGTGTTGTCCTTGTGTTCTGCACTCACTTCGCAGGGTATGTGATTGGTTACAGTCCAGGTGGTTCTCAGCCCTCTGTTATCTAGTTCTTGTGGTCCTGGTATTCTGTTTCTCAGCCTTTTCTTTCTTCATTTAGCACAGTTTATGTCTTAGTAACCTTGATGAATTCCAGAGGGTTGATAAGAATAACTACAAGTGGTATGGCTGGTGCACAGTGTGGCCTAAGTTGTTCAGATACATTGCTACAATTCACCCTTCTTCTTCTTGCACCAGCCAAATCCTTTTCACTGTATTTTCTACCAAGTGGGTCACCAATTTCCTTAGGCATGGAATAATACAAAGCAATATAATAATGACTACTAATAATAACAAAGCTCCCTTTATGTTGTCTTTCAACCATCCAGGTATTCCCCATCCCTCAAACCATTCATCCAAGCCCCAATCATTCAGGGTCAATTTCTTCACGTTGTCTTGTAGTTGAGTTTCCTGTGAATGGATGCAGACTGGCCAGAGAGATTCATACAACACATTCCTTCAAAATCCTCACACCTGTGCCCATGTGCTAACAGCAAAAATATCTATAGCAGCTCTGTTTTACAGTGTGCCATGTGTAATACTATCTGCATGACTGAGCATTTGATTTAAAATAGCTGAAGTTGTGTTCAGTTGTTTGACTGTCCAGCATCCCAAGATATAACGGATAGCCAAAGCTGGAGCAGCGGCAACACCTGGAGTAAGGAATGATGCTGCTATTTGTGCTGGAGCACCCCAAAACTCTGCATGATTGTCACAATCAGGTCCTAAACTTGTGATTGCTCTTTTAGACTTCTTGCCATGTCCTGCTTTCCAAACAGTTTGATTCAGCATTTTTCACATGCTAGAGGTAAACATGGTTGGCTTTTCTAAATAAGGAGGACCACCAAACTGATTGCTCGGAATTGCAGGCCATGCCCTATCCCCACAGATTAAAAAGACACCTGGTGGAAGCTTTTGTACAGTCACATTTGCACCAGCACTTCCAGGATAAGTCCAATTGTGGCAATATTTGATCACATTCTTATACCATGGAGAACTGGGATTAAGGATGACACTTTTATTTTTGGGACATGGGACTAGGACATTGTTCATATCAGTTGATTTCAGGTTTAAAAAGTAGTTTAAAAACAAGCAGTAATTCCCAAGTACCAATCCTAGCAAGTCTAGTTCTTGGGGCAGTAGTCTGCTTTCATTCAGTGATCGTGTTATCATACCTGCTTGGAAGACCTCACTGTTAGGCCTAATTCCCAACCTTTTGCATATGTCCAATTCTGTAGAACCTCTGATTGTGTTACACCAGTGATTCTCCACACTTGATCTATTTCCTCCCACGTATCTCTTTCCTCTGGCTCCTACCCATCTTGTAAAACCAGTAAAATTACTTTTTAGAATACCAATTAAACATGTACAGAAGGGATCTCATGGCATGACTAAGGACAAACAAAAGGAGTCCACCCCAGAAGCATTGGCCCCAGTAAGCCACATATTCTGTCCATGCCATCGCGGGGGGTAATTTCTTCTGCACTACGGATGTTGCCACATATCACAAGTAACAGAGGGAGACTCCCAAAACCCTGCAAATCTAACTTAAGACTATTCTTCATCTTTATCATTGGCAAAAACCACTTCCTCTATTAGATGGATAAAATTCAAACTGACTGTGCCTCTTGTTCTTTGCACTCTTCTTCTATTCTGTCTCCTTTGGTTCTTGTCTTCCCACCTTTGCTTTGTTTGTTCCCACTGCTCAGATCTAAGTCCCCAAGTCCCAGGGATAAGTATTCCTTTTTCACATTCAATAGCCTTGATCTTATTCTCTCTCTTTTTGCTCGAGCTTCCAGAGTTCATTATGATATCACTGAATAGCCTGCCCCAACTGCTTCTGAGACTCAACCAAATTCAGCACTTCCTGACAGATTTCAGGTGATTTAACCATTGTTCCTGTCTCTTGGGATAAAACCACCCAGTGCCGATGTCTGCACTCTATACACCTTGGGAAGCTCCTTCCTCTAAACTCATATAACCCATCTGATCCACGCCCCACAATTCCAATCTCATCCAAGAATAGCAAAAGCGTTAACAGTTGTTTTCAGGTAATGCTGGTTGTTTCATTGGTGATATCAGATATCAGAGTGTCCTTCTCAAGCCAGGGATGAACCCATTTCACTGGTATCCATCAGGGTCCTTTGTTTGTAATGACACAAGCATAATCCCTTCCTGCTGCAAACCTGAGTAATGTGTTAATGCTGGTGGGTCACTACCAGTACCTACTAGCCATAGAGGATTCATAAACTGCTTTCAGCACCCTGTCCTGTGGGCTCAGCCCATCCTCCCCAAGTTTTTGTTTATCAAGCAGTCTTTTCAGTACCTGGTGTGTTCTTACAACAGTAGCTTGTCCTGTGGAGTTACCTGGAATACCTGTGCTCTGCTTCCCTCCCCAAGGAGCCAAGAAATCTTGGGTCCGTCAGGCTGTGTATCCTGACCCATTGTTTGCCCTGAGGCAAGCCCATGATTGCAAAGCAGCCTTGCAAGTGTCGAATGACAAAACGAGATCCTTCACTTGTCATAGGAGTGGCTCAAACCAGGGCAGAAAACATGTCTATAAATACATGAATGCATTTAAAGCGACCAAAAGAGGTGCAGATGGTCACATCAGATTGCTATAACTGCAGGGGCCCTAGGCTGTGAGGGCCAGGACCCAATCCACCAATCATACCCTGGCATTGCAGACAGGTTGTGACAATTCCTTGAGCATCCTGCAGTGATATTCAAAATTGTTTGGGTAAAACTTTTGCATTTTGGTGAAAAAACTCGTGAGCCCTTCAGGCCTGGCCCAACTTATCAATAATAGGAGAAACAGAGGCCCAAAGTGGTGCCACCAGTTGGTCAGCCCTCTGATTTCCTAAGGGCAGGCCTCCTGTCAATCCAGAGTGACTCCAGATATGGAATGACAGATTTAGCTGAGGGTGTGTATTCTATCTGTTAGAGGTGGGGAAGTTATCTCCTGTTAATTGGGCAGTTTTCTTTATCTCCTCCACAATCAATCCTCCCTCTGGGAAATATCTTCTTTTAATGGGCCATTAAGTGTCACTGCATGGCTGATAAAATGACAGCATCCCATTGTGAAATGCTCCACCCAGGGGGAGGAGCCAAGCATTCCTACCTGGATATAATTTGAGGTTTTAGGACACCAGAGCAGCCTTTTCCCACTGAATTTGCAGAGGAGCGGCTTTCTTCTCTACTGGATTCCCAGAAGAAGGCCAGGCCTATCTACACCACCACCGGACTTTCAGAGGAAAACTCCACCCTTCTACAGGATCACTGCTCCAACAGAATCACACCTGTCACTGCAGGAGGGCTGCAGCCCCCATTTAATGGGACTGCTGCCAATACTCTGACCCACAGGGTGTCAGGTCGTATTCTGACTCTCTCAGTGATTTGTTTTCTGGGGTTTTTTTGTACTACTGTATTTGTATTTTTTTTTTAATTTTCCTAGTAAAGAACCGTTATTCCTATTCCCATAGCTTTGCCTGAGAGCCTTTTAATTTAAAAATTATAATAATTTGGAGGCAGGGGTTTTCCATTTCAAAGAAGGCTCCTGCCTTCATTAAGCAGAGAGCTGTCTTTCCAAACCAAGACAGATTTTCGCACTCAGTGTTAGGCCTGGGGCATTGATAGAAAAAGGGTGAAAAAGGAATAATAGTTCTTGAGTAACCTAATTTTTGTGTGCTGATATTGAAACCTCATTAAGTGTCATCATGTGGTCTAACTTACCATGGTTTGAGTGGCACGAGGTTGTGGCTATATTTCTAACCATTTGAAGGCCCATATCTAAACATGGGTCCTATAGCTAAGGCTAATGTGGCTGTTATCCAGTTTACTTTATGGCTTAATAAGGTGAGGAATTAATGGATTTTTAGCTTCCTCTGGAAGGCAGGCACATGGATTCAGAGCTATCACACACTAACTGTGTGGTTTTAATAATGGTACTTACTGTGAGGAAATTACACCAACCCTTCACCCAGCTCTTTGGGCCTGCCCCACCAGTTTTCAAAGGGTTCAGATCCACTCTAAATGCTAATGATATCATACAGTGGTTGGTGCTGCTGATAGGCCTGTTCTATTTAACATTCAGAGATAAGGGAAGATTGATCTGGATAACCACCCTGAGACCTACCCCAGAGACAAGGAATGCTGGTGCCCCAGAGCCTGACCCTGCCCCACAGCCCACTTCAGAAATGAACCACCCAGATTGGGTGGGGGTTCTGGTGAAGGAGATGGGCCAGATGCTGAAGGAGTACATTTCCCCAGCTGGTGAGAAACCCTCCCCCTGCCTCAAAGAGGGAGAGTCTGATGGTGCAGCAGTGGAACCCACAGATGTTACAACTGTCCAGGTTCCAGCTGAACTGCAAAGGCAGTCACAGCCAGCAGCAGTCAGTCATGTGGAAACAAGGAGGTCTAAGATGAAATCAGAGCACCCAGATAAGGATAAGAAAGGAGGGCCCTCACAACCCACAGGGGAGCCAATGGTTATCATCACCGAGTCCCTGATGTATGGAAGTCTCTGTAATCTGCACAAAGACATTGTACGACGGGGACGTGAGGCTTGTACAACATGGTTACTCCAAGTCTGGGACCTTATGGGTACAGGCGTCCAGCTGGATGGTGGTGAGGCAAGGAATTTGGGACCCTTGACCCAGGACTCAGGTATGAATCAGATTTTTGTAAGGGAACCTGGGTCCCTTTCTCTCTGGGAGTGGCTTTTAATGAATGTCAGAGAGAGGTCTGTCCCCAGAGAGAGAATGCAGGAGCATCACTATAGAATGTGCTGGAAGACCCTTGAGGAAGGAATCAAACAGCTGAGAGAAGTGGCAGTATTGGAGGTACTCTTTGGGAGGGATGGACAGCATGATAACGACCCCAACAAGGTCAGGTGCACAGGGCAAATGCTGTGGAGTCTGGCAAATCTGGGGCCAGCTCAATACACCACTTTCATTGCAACAATAATGCCCATAATAACCAAAAGACAGTGGGTTCTGACACCAACAAGCTTAGAAACTGTGAGAGTGTGATCAATGACCCCAGGCAGGATCATGTCTCTGCCATCATTAAGGACCGCAGAGAGAAGATGAGGGAGATGAGAGAGAAGGTGAGGAGGAACAGTTCCCATATGGCACCAGTGCAAATCACAGGCCCCTGTCACAGCCCAGCATCCCTCAGCTACAGAGAGAGTGTATACCTCATGAGCTGTGGTTCTTCCTTCATGACCATGGGGAGGACATGGGAATGTGGGATAGGAAACCCCCCCACTTCTGTCCTGGCAGCATGGGTGCATCAACTCAAGGAGGGAAACACCAACCAAGAGAGTTCCACTAAAGTGAAGGTAGCCTCAGCCTCCTGTGACCGAACAGCCCAGTATAATCTGTCAGATCCCCTTGAAGGAACCTCTAGTATGTATGCCCAGGAAAGAAATGATAACCAGGGCTAGGGGGGCACTGACTCTAGCGAGGAAGAGGCACAGCAAAAATGGATCTTCTGGATTGTGTGGACCCGATGGCCTGGCACACCAGAGCCACAAAAATATGATGCCTTATTTGATACTTGTGGCATTCACATTATCTGAAAAATTCTTTTGCCCAGGATTTTTCTCCTGGGAAGAGGAGAAGCCTCAGAGAAAAAGGAAAACAATAATTATCTCATTTCCTTCTCCTGTATTTTGTTCCTTTGGAATGTGTTTGGAGATTTTGTACCAACAGGTGATTGTTTCATTGCTTTCTGGTGTGTTTTCACTCATTGGTCAATTAGGGCCAAGCTGTGTCAGGACTCTGAAGAGAGTAACGAGTTTTCATAATTAGCTTTTTAGCATTGTGTAAGTATCCTTCCTGTATTCTTTAGTATAGTTTAGTTTAGTATTCTTTAATATTATATAGTATCTTAAAATAATAAATTAGCCTTCTGAGAACATGAGGTCAGATTCATCATTCCCTCCTTCATTGGGGAACCCCACTAATACAATAGATACTGGTGTGCAGTGTACCCTGATGCGATCAGGACATGTAGGGGCAGAACCTGTTTCCATTGCCGGGGTGACAGGGGAATCACAGTAATTGACCCTGTTGATAGCCGAGGTGAGCCTGACTGGAAAAGAGTAGAAGAAACATCCTCTTGGACTGGCCCAGAGGCCCTGTGTATTCTGGGCATAGATTTCCTCCAGAGTGGCTATTACAAAGACCCAAAGGGACTCAGATGGGCTTTAGGCATAGCTGCTGTAGAGGCAGAAAACATCAAGCAGTTGAACACTTTGCCTGCACTATCAAAAAGCCTATCTGCAGTAGGTCTCCTGAAGGTGGAAGAGCAACAAGTACCACTTGTCACCTTGACGGTGCACCGCTGGCAGTATTGGACGAATTGAGATGCCATGATCCCCATCCACATAATGATCTGTGAGCCAGAGAGCCAAGGTGTGGTCAGCAAGACCCACTGACCCTTCAACAGTCCCATCTGGCCTGTGCGCAAGTCTGACAGAGAATGGAGATTGACTGTGGACTATTGTGGCTTGAATGAAGTGACTCCACCACTGAGTGCTGCTGTGCCAGACATATTAGAGTTCCAGTATGAGCTTGAGTCCAAGGCAGCAAGGTAGTACTCCACTACAGACATTGCTGACGCATTTTTCTCCATTCCTCTGGCAGCACAAGGCAGGCCTCAGTTTGCATTCACCTGGAGTGGTGTGCAGTACACCTGGAACCGACTGCCCCAATGTCACAGACATCTTTTGTAAAAAATCCTTTCTTTAGAATTTTTCCCTCTTCTGGGAAGCTGAGGCCCCAGAGAAAGAATGTAAACAATGGTTATCTGCTGCTGTGGAATACAACAGGTGCACCTGTGATGGGCCCATGTTGCATGTTTACAATTAAACGCCAATCAAAGGCCAAGCTCTCTCTGGAACAGAATCAGAGAGAGCTCCTTTGCTTCTTCATTCTTTTTTTATTCTTAGCATAGCAGCTTCTGAGACTTTTCTCTCTATTCCTTTTAGCATAGTCATAATGTAACATATATAATAAATTAATAAATCCAGCCTTCTGATCATGGAGTCAAGATTCTCGTCTATCTCTTCACCCCTGAGGAACCCTTGTAAGCCCAGCAGCATCTGGTGAACCCCGACTGAGCAGAGCAAAATCATTTGATGAGACCCCCAGAGGAGCAAATTGCTGCACTGGGTGAACCTGAATGTGCAGCATTGATTGAAACAAACAGGGCCAGGAGACTTGTTCTCCTTTTTAATGCCTTTATTAAAAGTGATCAGCTCAGGATTGGGCGGCTCGGCAGGGCTGCAGTCCCCGTCGCGTCTCCCAGGGCAACTCAGAGGAGGAGGACATGCACAGCTCTGTCCACCAGGGGCAGAGCCGGGGGATTCAGTCCTTGTGGGAGCCTTTAGGGCGTGATGTCCCCTTCAGATCTTGCTTTCCCTGATTCTGTCCAGCTTGGTCCTGGCGTTGGGACGACTCTCTGCTCAGGGCGAGAGGGGCTCCACATCTCTGCAGGCTCAGCAATCGGCTCTTCATGTCCAGACTCACTTTAGTCTCTCAATTCTTATTTGGCTCATTGTTTTTGGGGTTTTCTCTGTGCATTTTGGAGTCGAGGTCTCAAAGCATGCTGGTCTTTGGAGTCACTTTGCATAACCCCCCCCACCGTCGCAGGTGTCTTCCCTATGTTGGAAGAGCGCACTGCCTCGGGGAAGGGCCATCACCCCACCCAGCCAGGCCTTTTACTAATACAAAAGAGGAGATAAGCTCCAATGACCCGTGATTACAATAACAAAGCACTAAGAACCCTGGCAGAGACAGAGACCTGGCTGCGGGCCTGTAACTCTTTCTCACAAAAAGAATATTAACTGAATTTTTGTTCATAACAGTCCCCCCTCTTTTTCTTTGATCAAGCTTAAATTCTTAAGCTCGCATCAACTCACAATTTTTTGTTTTGAATCTACTATAAATCTCTTGTGCACTTTGGTAATCATGGTTACTTAAACTTGTTACTTTTCTTGGTTTCTTCAGGTTGGTCTGTACAGCCAATACTATTTTACTAAAACAGATAAATAAGCATAGTAAAAAGAGCAATCCTCTAAGTCTACACACAGTGAGAAAAACTACTTTTTCCCATACATTTCTTCTGAAAATCTCCAAGTTCTCCCACCCACTGGGATCAAGTGTAGGAGTTTGATCTTGATTATTTACACATGCCAGTCTTTTTATTTCGTTTGTAATGTCCCTAATAATTGAATTCTTTATTTTTAATACTGCCTGTAGCCGGATGACTTTGTTCAACACAGATTTTGGGATCCGAACTTGGCTTTTACAATTTTGGATTTTCCCAATTTCTATTTCACTTTCCCAGTTTTGTTTAATTTCTCCCAAATCATTATATATAGGAACTCCCAAACTTGATCCAGTTTCTTTGGGTAATAAGAAAATTGGTTTTATCACTCTAGCAATGCAGTTGCCGGACAAGATAAAACCTAGGGGTTTAGAGCTCCCCTGAAATGTGTTCCGAAAGGGGTTTATCTCTTTTCCAGTATACTCATATAAATACTTGTAACAAACAATTTTTCTTACCATTTTCACCATTTCTTTGCTTTTTACTAGATCTGCTGAGCTTGTTTCAGCAGCATCACATTCAAAGCACAACCAGGTTTCTCCTACAGGGCACTCTCCTAGGAGTGGCTGCCTAAAAGTGGCAGTATTGTGTGCTATCCAATACACTCTCTTATTTTTCTGATAAAGGACCAAGTAGGAGGGGTTAACACAATCAGGGTTAGAACTGATGTGGACTCTCGACAAGGAGCTCACTTCCTCCTCATAGAGGGATTGGTAGCATTCATTGCACAGCTCAGCTGGGCTTCCTAGAGCAACACCAGCAGTTAGAGCTAGCATTACTACCTTTCCCAAGAGTCCGGTATGGGTCATCTTGCACAGCCTGCCCACCCGGCCTTGCCTCTTGGGGAATTTTTTACTGAGGAGAAGCTTCCAAGCTCTTTAGAGTCCCTTCTACCCACTTCTCTGGTTAAACCTCTCTTGGTCTGTTCCCTACAAATTTTAGTTTCCCCCCCCAGGGGAGTGTTCTGTAGAGGACTAACCTGGAGATTTTAGAAATATATTGGGGAACTTAACCAGAATTACTTATTTACAGCCTTAAACTTTTTACCAACATAATTTACACAAAACAGTTTTGAAACATTTTAAGCAATATTAGAACTCTGATACCAATTTTTCCTATACAGTTCAGTCTTTTTGACTCTTCCTCCTGAGAGTCAACTTTAAATCTCAGTATACTCAGGTGAATTAACTTGTGATGTGGATGAATCCTTATCCAGTGCCCGGAGGTAAGTGGTGTGGACCCTGGCCCAATGCCAGAGGGAAAAACTGGGAGTCTGGCCCAATGCCAGAAGGAGACAGGGGTGGAGTCTGGTCCAATGCCAGAAGGAGAATGGGGTGCAGTCCGGTCCAATGCCAGAATGCCAGATGGAAAAAACCTGATGTTGAATCCTGGTCCAATGCCAGAATGCCAGCCTTATCCAGTGCCCGGAGGTGAGTGGTGTGGACTCTGGCCCAATGCCAGAGGGAAAAACTGGGAGTCTGGCCCAATGCCAGAAGGAGAAACTGGGAGTCTGGCCCAATGCCAGAAGGAGACAGGGGTGGAGTCTGGTCCAATACCAGGGAGAATGGGGTGCAGTCCGGTCCAATGCCAGAATGCCAGAGGGAAAAAAAACTGGTGTTGAATCCTGGTCCAATGCCAGGGGGTGAGAGTGATGTGAGTCCAGCCGTCTTAGTAATGAAGAATACCTGTAACAGGCTTTCAAACACAGGCATTAATAGTCTGCTGTTAATGATTTTATCAAAACTCGGCTTCTCTGTTTAATGTTATCAGTAATTTCTTTTTTTCCATAGCTTGTATGTTTCTCTCATCAACTTCTACATACTCTGTATTTTTGCAAGGAGTTGTATTTCTCAGCTAACTTAACTCCTAAAGTACTCTTACTCTCTGATTTTTCTGTGTATTTAATTCACTGGTTTTCTGTTCTTTTTTTCAAGATCTTATTTATTTATCTCTTGCTTCTATTTCTTACTTTCACTTACAGCTTAAATACTTCTTTCAACCCCTTACACTTTATCTCTTTTTTTCCTTTTTTTTTTTTTTCCTTACACCATTCTTTTACACAATACACTTCCCTCTAAGGAGATGTGGTAAAACTTGTAATGCACAATCTACATTACCTCTGTTCTAATTCATTTATATTCACTCTCTCATTTCTCATTCACTTTCACACATCCCTCCACACCTTTAAGACACAAACTTATTGCTAGAAAATCACAGGTCCCTGTAGCCTCCCCTTCACCCTGGGGGTTGGCCCACAGGTCTCAGTATCTCTGGGTCTCTTGGAAGGGCCCTGACTCTGGTTGCTTCTGGTGCACATTCACCTGTGAGGCTGCCTGTGTGTCACTCACGCTCTTACAGCTACGGCTCCCTCACACATCTGGGGAGCACTAGTCTGGTTTGCAGGTCACACACACACTTCCACTGCCCCCTTCCCACCTGCCCGGGAAGTTGAGGCTGACTTTGCTTGTGACTCACTCTCAAACACACAACAAGACAACAATAAGGTACCTTTTACTTTTACACCACTTATTTCAAGTTTAGTATTACTGGCCAGTTTTGGTGGTATTGGATATCCTTTCTACCTAGCTGGTTTTTTTTTTTTTTCTAGCTTCAGATGTTACTTTGTTGAGACAGGACTTATCTGCTCCTATATCAACTAAAAGTTCTAATTCTTCATTTAGGGGTCCCACCCTAAAGCTTACCAAGGGCTCGTCTAGATGTTGCATCAGGTCCCCTAAAGTGTAAAGCCCCTGACACTCTAGTTGTCATTTCTAAGGATCTTCCCTAAATTATCCTGTTCCCTGGCTATTGCCACATCGAGACTGAGCTTTCTACAAAACCTCCTGGTGTGTCCTGGCTCTCCACAGTAATAGCAATGTCGTCCTCTCAAAGGGACTTCCGGTGTCTCTATCCCCGTTGCACCTGACAGTACAAGAGGCCTATCCTTGCCTCCTCCTGGTGGTGGACCCGCCCCCCCTGCACTTTCCCTAGCTACAGCAACCATGATCTTAGCCTTGACCTTTGCTTTTTCTTCCTCCCTCCTTAAATACACCTTCAATGCCTCTCTTAATAACTCATTTATGTCCTTCTCTTGCCAATCTTCCATCTTTTCCAGTTTTCTCCTTATATCAGGCCAAGATTTGGTAACAAATTGGACTTTTAGTAGCATTTGACCTTCTCGGGTGTCTGGGTCTATTCTAGAGTACAACTGGAAGTTCTGTCTTAGGCGATTAAGCTAGGCAGCAGGAGCTTCCTCTATCTCCTGTGTGCCCTCAAATGCCAATTGGGTGTTAGTTCCTTTGGGAACTGACTCTTTGATTCCCCGTATTATCAAAGACCTATATTCCATCATGGCCTTCCTCCCCTCCTCCTGGCTAGGGTTCCAGCTGGGATCCGTTAGTGGCAATTTCTGCTCGCCTGATGGCACCTGGGGTCCTGGACAGTTATCTTTCTCCCAAATTCTTATGCTAGCCACCCTAATCATCTGGACCTCTTCTGGGGAAAATAATATACTCAGGATGGAATTCATCTCCCCCCAAGTGTAGATATTTGGACCTAGAAATTGATCTACTTGGTTAGTTATGCCCACTGGGTCCTCAACTAAATGCCCCAACTCTTTCTTGAATCCTCTCACCTCAGAAGCAGTTAGGGGAGCATTCACAAAGCCAACACCTCCCGCTATTCCTCCCATAGGAACTTCTCTGAGGGGAAAGAGTCTCTCTGCCTTGGAGGTCTTGGATCTGGTGCTACAGTACAGCCCATCTTCAGATGCCAAACTACTTTGAGGGATATCTGGGTTACCCTGAACTTTCTGCCCACCAGCAGGTGTATTTGCTGATAGCTGTTTATCGGGCGAGGAGACATTTGTGCCCCAACTAGGAGGAGGTAAAGGGACAGCAATAGGAGGGGGAGAAGAGCCTGAGTGGATATTAAGTGCAGCTGGAGAAGGGGTGGAGAATGCAGCACTTGTGGAGTAGGTGGAGTAGGCACTTGTGGTGGTGCAGAAGGAACTGGAGGGGATACTGGGTTTATCATAGCGGAAGCTGAAGAGGTAGAAGGAGGAGTTTGAACAGGTGGTAATGAGATGGCAGCCGGGGGAAGAACCAGACCTGCCATTTGAGGTGCTTGAAGAAGAGGACTATAAGGTGGAGGGGCAGAAGGAGGCAAATAATCCAGGGGATCCCATCTTTTACTAGTCCTATCATCCCCTCCTTCATTCCTCTCTTTCTTCCTCTGTACCTTACAAATTCGCACCCCTTCATCCCCAGCAGTGCTCTTTAACCAGCAAGCTACATACAATAATTGCTCAGGATCAGTATCCCCTCGAGCTGTCAGATAATTATTTAATTGTTGGCACATCCACTTATCCTTTGTCCCACACCAAGGCCATCCTCCTTGCACCTCTAATTCCGGCCACACTTCCATACAGTAGTGGATCATTTTCACTTTATCTAATCTCTCCGTGGCCTCTATAGAATGCCATTTTACTAACAGTTCTCCTAAGGGACTGTCATGGTTTGGGCTTGGCACAGAGCTAGTGTCTTCATGAAAACACTTTCTCTCTGGGGTCTGCTGTGAGATGTGACCAGGAATAAGCAAAACAGCTTAAGCTTCAGCTTAAACATAAAGAACACTTTATTACTTAAACTACAGGAAAATAGGAAAAAAAACTATAAGGAAAAGAAAAAAAAATTGAAAACTTTACAAAAACCACTTTCTTCTTCTCTACTACTAGAATTTCTCAATCTGATACATTCTCTTAAATCGCCAACTGCTCAGCTTGGCACTACTCTTTAGTATACTCAAACTTCAGTCTATGAAGAGGAGAGGAGTCTTTCTTGTTCCATAGGCTTCTCCTGGAAACACGCTGAAACTTCGTGTGCTTCTAATGTCACTCGGCACCACCCGGAAAAAGTCTTTTTGCTACTTGTGACATCTTCTTTCCACGCTCAGTGCCTCACCACTGTGCATGGACTAGAGCTGCTTTTAGGGTTGTGTTTTAAGGATGCCTTGTCTCACTCTAAAAAGGCACAGTCTCTGCTTTGGGACATCTGTCTCCCCCATATTTTTCCAACTCCCTGGGGCTGAGGGGTCTCTACGATGAACCTTCCTGGTTCTGAGGCACTACCTCCCCCTAAGTGCAGTCTCTGTGTCACAGGAACAAACTGAGTCTATGGCTACAAGAAAAGTCCAGCCAAAAGGCCACTCCAATCATCTTTCTCCACTCAGTCATCTCTACATTCTTCGGGCCAGGTCTTTGTCTCATCTCATTTCTTATCTCTCTTCTTATTCAGCTCTGAGGAGGATCAGCATTTTTGCAAGGCTCCAATCATGTAAAAAAGGGGTTAAAACTTCTAGTCTCTGTCTGTCTCAGGACGCCGATACTCTTACACACGCTGCTGCTGCGGCCGGCCGGCACTTCTCCTCCTTCTCTTCCTGGGCCGGCTGCTATTACATTCAGACACTGGCTCTCCCTCTCTCTTCCTCCTGGTGGGGGGAAAATGTCTGCCCGATGTCTCTTGGGGCTGCTCCTCCACCCTTCCATCCTCGAGGGCCTTCTCACCCCCATCTCTGTCCAGGCCCCGGGCCTACCGCATGGCTGCCCCTCCCCTGCCCAGCAGCAGCGGCTGCACAGGAGAGGGAGATCCGACCTCTGTCCCTCGAAGTCCCAAGAGAGCCTCCCAGGGCCGAAGCTCTGCTTTTAACCCCTGTGTATTCTCGGAGGTGTGTCCAGACCCCACTGGCCACTCCAGGTGCCAATATCAAACTCCAAGCATCCATTGGTTTGACCACAGCCCCCCAGAATTCCCACTTCTTCCTGGTCAAACCACCACACATAGATTGTGAAGGCCTCAAGGCCTTCAGGGCTTCAAAATTCCCCTGCTCTGTTTGGAGAACAACTTACAAAAGACCTAGAGTCCCGGGAAGCTCCACAAGAAGAAGGAAGGCTATTACAGTACGTGGATAATCTCTTGATATCCACTCAGACAAGGGAAGCATGTGTTGCCTGGACTGTGAGCCTTTTGAATTTCCTACGGCTCCAAGGATACAGAGTATCAAAGAAAAAAAAAGGCAGAGGCGGTGAAACAGAAAATAATCTACCTGGGGTATGAGGTCAGTGCTGGGCAAAGGACTCTGTAGTCACTAACCTAGTGAACCCAGCTCCTTTTCTCAGTGGCATCAAGGAGAAGCAGCACACCACGATTGCCTGGAGACCATTGAAGCTACTTACTCCAGATGCCCAGACTTGAAGGACACTCCTTTGGATGGTGCAGAGACCTGGTTCACTGATAGGAGTAGCCACGTTGCCAGTGGAAAGCGACTTGCTGGATATGCAGTCACTACCTGCAGAGAGGTAACAGAATCTGCACCCTTACCAACAGGCACCTCTGCACAGAAGACCAAAATAATTGCACTGATTCTTTTTCCTTTTTCCTTAGAAATGGCAGGAGGAAAGAGAATAAAATCTATACAGACCCATGGTATGCATTTGGAGTTGTGCATGCACATGGAGCACCTGGAGAGAGGGGGGACTGCTGACCTCACAAGGAAAGAACATCAAACATGCACAAGAGATGGTCGGGATAGTCGGGCTGCTGGAAGCAGTTCAGCTGCCTGAAAAGGCAGCAATTATGCATATTAAGGCACCCCAGAGAGTGAGCTCAGAATTGGAAGAAGGAAATGAACTGGCGGATAGAGAGGCAAAGAAAGCAGCAAAAGGTGAGGTAACTATTGAAGGAGCTCTGATTCCAGGTGGACAAATTTCCCTTGAAGGTAAGCCAGAATACAATAAGAAAGATAGAAAACTAATCAAAGATCAAAAAGGGACATACAACCAAGAAGGGCGGGCTACCATTGAAGGGAAGCTGGTAATCCCTTCCCATTTCTTGTAGTCACTACTAAGGGAGGAGCACCAGAAAACACACTGGGGAATGGATGCCCTGCACACCTACTTGATTGAAAGAATCGTTGCCAGGAATTTTTATGCCGCTATTACTCAAGTGACAGTGTGATCTTTGCCTCCAGACTAACCCCAAAAATACCCCCAGACCAAAATCTGGCTAGACTGGGAGGGGCCATGGGCCTGGACAGCAGTGGCAAATTGACTTATCCATCAGAAGGCAGAAGCTGTTGTCCCTTCCTGGAATGATTTTTGCTCGGAAGTGATTTTCTGCCTTACAAAACCACCATCCACTATTGACTTTCACAGGACAATGACATTCTTACAGAGATACTGTCAAGTTGCCTTGTGTGCTTCTGGCTGCTTTTCTTGCTCTCTGGATGAAAACGTCAGCCCAGCGTCTGATGGCCAATGCTGCGGGTGCTGCCCGTCTGCTGTGGCCAGCAGCTCGTGCCCAAACACAAGCGGGTGCCTTCTGGGCAAGGGGATGGACTGGCATGAGCAGCCATTTTCCCTGGTGAACCTGGGAGGCACCTGGGCAGAAGATTGGGATGACCCTGGCATGAGAGAACATGTGGTGTGTCTCTGATGGTGCTGCCAGCACTGTGAAGGAAGAGCCAAGACAAGCACTGGAAGCAGACACATCCTGCCACTTTCTGCTTGTGAGAGTCTGTCCGAATTTTCCCTCGTCTGCCTCATGATCGTCATTGGGGGACCACTGAAGAGAAGACCCCCCTGCCTGAAATCTCTGGCTCCAAGGGAGAAAGTCATGTGCCTGAGACCTGAGAGCACAGTGCTAAGCCATTGTTCTCACAGGTGTTGTTTGCTGTGCTACACTGAGCCCAAGGAGAAGAAGGGGGCACCGTGCCCTTTGTGCAACAACAGCCTTGGGAGCTGTCCCACCTCTCGGCCTGGCTGGACTTCTCCTGAGTTTCAGGTGGTCCCCGCACAGAAGACTCTCACCTGTTTTACAACCACCGGGACAGACAGACTGAGATGGAAGGAGCCTCTCCATCAAGGACTGAGACATGGAACCCCCATGTGAAAAGGCCCCTCTGCTCCTTCCAAGGACTGGGACTGAAACCCCCAGCCCGGGGCAGGTGTGTGGGGGAGGCAAGCTGACCAAAGCGAGATGTTTGCCTGCAGGTTGTGACCGCTGGACCAAGAAGACAATGGCTCTCGCTTACTGCTGAGAGTATGGACTATCTGTTACATCTATTCCTTATTGTATCTGTATCCCCCCCTCGCAATTTCCAATAGAGTTATCATAATCAAAACCTCTGAGTTAGCGAGAGACTTCGAGATCTCCCCGACGCAACAGGCGGATCCATGACTGGACTGGACCAAAGGACTTCGTCTCTGCATTTGGCAGCTCTATCCCCTCTCTCTATCACTCTCTCTCTCTTTTGTCTCTCTCTTCCCCCATCTTTTTCTCTCCCTTAATCCCTCTATCGCATTTTGCTGTGCTCATTCAATAAAGGTGCATTTGTTTCGATTATCATTGCAAACCCCCTTGTACCATGTCGGTTTTTGTGCACACTGAGATCAAATCCACGAACCATCACGAAACCCATGACGACAGATCGTGACACCCCCAGAGGACCCCTCCCCAAATTCCCCCCCATAGCCCCCCCAGCACCCCCAGACCCCGCTAAAACCCCCTCAAGTTCCCCCCTGACCCTCCCCATATCCCCCCCAAACCTGCTCAAAACCCCTCCCCAAATTCCCCTCACGACCCCTCCAGGACCCCTCACCTGTCCCTGCGCCTCCTCAGCAGCTGCCGGACGCCCCCGTCCTCTCCCAGCGCCTCCCCCGCTCTCTCCTGCTCCTCCCGCAGGACCCGCCCGAGCCCGGGGCGGCTCCCGGGGGTCCCTGAGGGGGTCCCGAGGGGCGGGGGGGGGAGGGGGCGCCCGCTCCATGCCCGGCCCCGGGGTCAGGAGGCGCTGCTTCAGGCTCGGCTCTGATTGGCTGGAGCGGCGCAGGGAGTGCGGGAGTTGCAGCGGGGAGACGCCCGGTGATTGGTTGGTTTCGTGGAGGGCACGGTGACTGACATGGGGGGGCGGGGCGGTGCATGGTGTTTGGCTGCATGGGGCAAAGAAGGCAGGAGTTGCCGAGGGGAGACGCGCGGTGATTGGTTGGTTCAGCTCAAGAGAGGCGGGAGTA
This sequence comes from Zonotrichia albicollis, assembly GCF_047830755.1. Lineage (NCBI taxonomy): Eukaryota > Metazoa > Chordata > Aves > Passeriformes > Passerellidae > Zonotrichia > Zonotrichia albicollis. Next base: position 172,039 of record NC_133827.1, on the reverse strand, counting down.
GCTGTGGGGTGCGTGCAGTGATTGGTTGGTTCGCCGCGTGAGAGCCGTGCGGTGACTGGCTGGATCAGGCGCACGGGGAGGCCGGTGTTCCTGAGGGGAGACCCACGGTGATTGGTTGGTTTGGGGCGGGGCGCGCTGCTATTGGCTGGGAAAAGTCCGGGATTTTTAAGGGACATTCCTGGTTCTTTGGAGAAAAACTTAGATTTTTAAGGAAAAATTTCCGATTTTTGCAGGAGAAACATTCCCGGATTTTTTGACCCCACATGACCCCAAATAACCTAAATAACCCCCAAATACTCGAAATAAACCCCAAAGAACCCCCCAAAAAATCCCAAATACCTGAAAATGCCCCAAATAACCCCAAGCAAATCCAAATAACCCCCAAAAAACGAACAAAGAAAACCAAATTAAACCCAAAAACCCCCGAATGATTTCAAGTACACCGAGAAAAATCCCATATACACCAACATAACTCCCAAGAACCCCAAATAATTCCAAATAAGCCCAAGTAAACCCAAAAACTTCCAAATAAACACAAATAATTCCAAATAACACCAAATAAACAGAAATAAACCAAGTAAAACCCAAGAAAAACCCTAAAGAGTCCATAAATAACCACAAACAAACCCTAAATAAACCCAAAGAAACCCCAAGAAATACCAGTTCTTTTGGTCCCCACCCTAAAACAGATCGCGACCAATCAGAACACGCGGCACTGATGACGATCCATTTGCTGGGCACAAATTCAGAGCATCGGCCCCGCTCAGCGATTCTCAGCCAATCAGCGCCCTGCCCGACTCTGACTCATCACTTGCCAGCCACAGAACAAGGCCTCTCACTGCGGTAAATAATCACAGACCGCGCGGGGTAATTTCCAGCCAATCAGAGCGTGTCTCGCTGATGACTCATCAGTTGCCAGGAGCGGAATTTGGGGAGGGGGGGAAGGTGACCCTGGGGATGGGCTGGGGACCCCAAATTAATCCAAAATGGGGTCGGGACCCTAAAACGGAGCAGGAGGGGCCTGGAGCCCCCAAAACCAAACACGGGGGAGACGACTGGAGGAACGATCGGAAAGGAGAGAGCAGGGAAAAGAAGGGGGGTGGGACCCCAAAACTGAGCTGGGAGCGGAATGGGACCTCCAAATTGAGGTGGGAGGGGAATGGGACCCCCAAATAAAGCTTGGAGGGGTATGGGATCCCAAAACTGAGCTGGGAGGTGGAGGGGACACTCCAAATTTACCTGGGAGGGGGATGGGACCCCCAAACCAGATGAAGCCAATTTTGTTCCTGGAATAGGTGAAGCAGTTTATGGATACACAAAAAGTCGATGAAGAGGCAACAAGCTGATGTAAGGGGAGAGAGGACCTTCGAGCAAAGGTTGTTATGGCCACCAAGACCCCCCAGTTATTTTCGGGGACATCCCTTAATTATTCTGGTTTTATTACATCAGTCTGTTGCATATTCATAGACCCTCATGCATATCCAAAAACTAATCTACATATTTCCGGAACTATTTTACATGGCCCGACCTTGGGGGTGTCTCCCCATTTCAGGAGCCTCCACTGGAATGGAAAATATATACCCCCTCCCATTGATAAATAATAATAATAAGAAGAATAATAAGAATAATAATTTGAAATTAAGGGGCTCTCAGGAAAAGATATGGGCGTAGAGAGAACAGTTCTTTATTAGGAAAAATTAAAAATACAAATGCAGTAGTAAAAACAAAAAAACAACAATGACAGTGTGAGAATACTCCGGGAATCCAGTGAAAAAGGCTGATCCTCTTGGAATCCAGTGTGAAACGGGCTGATCCCCGGAGAACCCAGTAGAAAAAGAGCTGATCCTTTGGGAATTCAGTGGAAAAGCGCTGATCCTCTGTGAATCCAGTGGGAAAAGCTTGATCCTCTAGGAATCCAGTAGAGAATGAGGCTGATCCTTTGTAATCCAGTGGAAAAAGGGCTGATCCTTTGGGAATCCATTTCTTATCCCCCAAAGACAGGGCAAAGGCAGAGCCGTGGAGTTTTTACAGGGTATCCCAAGGGTGGAGTTGGGGTTGGGGTCAGGGGAGGAGTTCTTAGCAACACAAGAAGGGTGAGATCAAATTCCTGCCTCTTAGCAACAGCAGCACTCCACACAGAACGTGTCCCCAAATACTAAATTCCCTCTAAAACAACTCAGCAATTATGGAACTTCAGATCTATCTATTTGATCAATTTCCTTCATTTAATCCAGTTTTGGGTGTTTTTAAAGGATGAAGGTGAAGCAGAGGCCAAACCAAAAGGCGAAGCAGCCAGGTGTGTTCCCAACATGGATCACAGGGAATGTCAGTGACCAGGGCTGTGCCCAAAGTGCCTCCTCCAGTGGGGGATGGAGCTGGAGCAGCGCACGAAGCTCTGCCCGCACTCGGGGCACTCACAGGGCTTCCCTTAGTGGTGCCTCCGTTGGTGTTGGGTCAAGGCAGAGCTCTGTGAGAAGCTCTTCCCACACTGGGGACACTCGTAGGGCCTCTCCCCAGTGTGGATGCGCCGGTGGGTGACGAGGTGGGAGTTGCACTTGAATCCCTTCCCGCAGTCAGGGCAACGGAAGGGCCTCTCTTCTGTGTGAATCCGATGGTGCAGGAGGAGATTGGAGCTGGCCTGAAACCTCTTCCTGCATTTATCACACTCGTAGGACCTCTCCCCAGTGTGGATGCGCCGGTGTCTGATGAGGTGGGAGTTGTACTTGAATCCCTTCCCGCAGTAGGGGCATTGGAAGGGCCTATCCTCTCTGTGACTCTGATAGTGCTGGAGGAGATTGGAGCTGGTCTTAAACCCCTTCCCACACTTGGAACACTCGTAGGGCCTCTCCCCAGTGTGGGTCCTCTGGTGCACAATCAGGATGGAGCTCTGGCTGAAGCTCTTCCTACACTCCCCACACTCGTAGGGCTTCTCCCCAGTGTGGATCCTCTGGTGCACAATCAGGTCGCCTTTCTGCCTGAAGCTCTTCCCACACTCCTCGCACGTATGGGGCTTCTCCCCACCATGGAGCTGCTCATGGAACACCAGCTCCGAGCTCTGGCTCCATCTCCGGACGCCTTCCTGACCCAGGCTGGCTCTTTCCTCCTCAGATCCCCGCCAGCTGCGTTTGCAGCCCCTCCTCGTGCGGCATCTCCGGGGCTTTTCCTCCCCATTGGCTTCCTGCGCCGTGGAGCCGCTCAAAACAGCCTCTTCCACCAGGTTCTGCCGCGGGCATTTGTCCTCCCTGCTCTCCATGCTCAGCTCCTGCTCTGGGGGAGGAAGGACAAGGACAGGATGGGATTTGCCTCCGTGACACAGGCAAGGGCAAGGAGATCCCCCAGGGCTGAGCTGCAGCCGGGGCCGTGCTGGGCTGGGAGATGGAGCAGCACAGAGGGGAAAGGGGCACTGACTTCCTCCTCACCTGCCTCAGTGTCCCGGGCCATCTTCCTCTTCCTCACAGCCTCCCAGGGTTGGCAATGGGCAATCCTGGTTTGGGGAAAACAAGGGATGAGAGCATTTGTAGGAGTGTCGGGGGGTAGAACGGTCGGGACGGACGGAGACGAGAGAGCTCTGCAAGCCAGGGCGTGGAACTTGTGGTTTATTGCAAAGGGCCTGGGTGCAGGGCCCTGCTGGGAGCTGCCAGGCACAGCTCGGAGCAGGCCCGAGAGAAGAGAGGGGTAGAGAGGGTGAGAGGGTAAGAGAGTAAGAGGAGAAGAGCGTAAGAGAGTAAGGTTCCTGTTACAATACTAAATCTTCTTCTGTGTTGAATGTTCTATTTCTCACTAACCAATCTAGTACAAGATACAAATACTATAGCATTTACATACAGCCTGTAAAAATCATTACATCACAATACTATGTTACATTTTAAACTCTAAAAACTCCTCTTTGGACCCCTTTTATTGAGCTAGTGGGGTCCGCTCTGACCCTTGGATCTGTCTGCGAGCAGAGGGAATTGTTTCATCAAAAGGGGATTACCTTCAGTTGGGCCACACCATTGTTTTCCAGTTGATCACTAACTGAGGTATCTCAGATATTGCTTTCATTTCAATCTTCCTTATACTTTTTATGTTCACAAAATCTTTTGCCAGACAATCGTATTTATAAGGCTTTCCTTCTTCCCCAACACACATTGAATTTGAAGGTCGCTCTGCCCAAGTCCATCTCTACAAGTCACCGGCCATCAGTGCTTCACAAAAACCTCCCAAACACCCAGATTCAGCCCTGAAAAAGCCTCCCAGGAGTTCCCCGTCCCTGGTTCCTCCCCTCTGGTGTTCGGGGGTTCCCCCTGTCCCAGCTGCTGGGGTCACGCTTGGATTGGGGGTCCCCCTTCTCCTCGATGCCACCTTGCCCAGGCTGCTGGCAGTCCCAGCAATGCCAAAAGCTCCCCCGCTTTGCTCTCCCCCTTTCGGGATGCCGGGGCTGTTTGGGCTCCCGGGCTCCCTTCTCCCCTCATTCTCTGCTTTGGGCTGTGAATGAGACGAGGGCTGGTTGTCCCAGACCTGCCAAGTGAGTGCTGGAGTCTCCCACGCTGCGTTTCCAACTTTCCTCGAGGGAAGCAGCCAATAAAGAGACACAGCGAGTGATAAGAGGAGTGAGAGAATCCCCCGGGGTAACTGGGACTGGGTCTCAGAGAGGGGCTGGACCCCTCGGAGCAAGGGAGCAGAGGAGTTTCCAAGCCAAATCCACTAGGAAACGGGACAAAAGGGGCTCCTAAAAATTCTGCTGGTTTGAGGGATAAGAGAGCCCAAGAGCATCCAGAATTAAAACCTGCTGGGTTGAGGAATTAACATTCCAAGAGCATCCACGGTTGAGCAAAATTCTGCCAGATTGAGGATATGCTCAAGACCATCTGGGCTTGGACAGCACAGCTGGCTTGAGGGATATCCAAGAGCACCAGGACTGGCCAGAAACACCGAAACTTGTAATAGGTGATGTGAAAGTGTAGTATATGGTACAGATAATTCATGCTATTAATGTATAAAATATTGTAAAATCCACATTATGTCTTTTGACCATCCTGGCCAGGAGCAGTGTCTTATTCATATACATCCAGTTCCTGGAGTTGGTTGAGATAAACATCGGGGTTTTTAATGAAAGAATAGAAGCTTCCAGGGCGATAATCACTGGCTTCCCCGGGTCACCAGGTCCAGCCAAGAGTGATTAACGCCTCGACATTACAGCTACCACAATGATCCACAGCCCCACTCTGATGCATGTGAATGCTGACTTCCCCGGAGTCTACTGACAACATCAGACACCGGGACTGAGTCTTTGTCCACCTCTGCACAGGTAAAGCCAAGGTTATGCATGGGAAGAGACACAAAGAACATTCGGTCATCTCTGCCTCGAGCAGAACAAACTGTAAAAGAACTCGCTGCCGTGTCAGGCAGCATTTGTGAACAGGGGGAGACTCTGACATTCGCAGGTCAGATCCGTGTTCACCCAGCACCGAACCCGGGCTCGACACTGACCCTTGGCTGTGGTGGTTTGGACGACCGTACTTCAGTCTCACAGATAAATTAATAAATCTTTGCTAAATTTTCTTATAAGTTTGGCTCTCGATTTGATCATTTATAACAAAAGGTACCTTATTGTTGTCTTGTTGTGTGTGAGAGTGAGTCACACACAAAATCAGCCTCAGCTTCCCGGGCGGGTGGGAAGGGGGGCTGTGGAAAGAGGCGTGTGTGACCCACAAATAAGCCATTGTTCTCCTGGCGTGTGAGGGCTGTGGCATAAGGTACAGGTGACCTGCAAACGGGCCATTGTCCCCAGGGCGTGTGAGGGGGCCGTGGCTAAAGAGTGTGAGTGACACACAAATCAGCTTCACAGGGGAACGGGGACCGGGGACCGGAGGCAGCAGAGTCAGGGCCCTCCCAGGAGGCCCGGAGATACTGAGACCCAGAGGCCACCCCAAGGCCAGGGGGGGCCACAGGGACCCACGATTCTCTGTCAACAGGGATCCACTCTGTGTCCTGAGGGCGGGAAAGACAGAAACAGAAACAGAGGCAAAAGATGAATAGAGAAGATCTTGAAAAATGAGACAGAAAACCAGTAAGGTGGATACAGGGGACAAAAAAGAAAAAAAATTAGTCCTTTGGGAGTTATGTTAGCTAACAGAGATACATCTCCTGACAAAAGGAGAAAATACAGGGTATGTAGTAATGGACGGGAAAAAGATGCAAACTATGGAAAAAGGGAAATTAACCTTAAACTAGTAAGCTCAAACTTGTGAATTATATACATTAAAAAGAACACTAGAATATTTAACACAAAATAAAGGAACTATATATACTGATTCAAGGTATGCCTTTAGAGTAGTACATACATGTAAAAAATTTGGAAAGGAAAAAGATTACTTAATTCAAGAAGAAAAGGACTAGTACATGAGGAACTTATTTTAGAGGCATTACAATCACCTAAAAGAGATAGCTATAGTACATATTATGGAACTCCAAAAGGGAAAGACCCCAGAAAGAGGAAGAAATAATTTGGCAAATCACAAAGCTAAGGATGCAGCAGAAAATGGAGCTGAATGAGTTATGTTAATATTAACAGTAAACAAGGAAAACATGGAAATTCCAAAGTTCAGGGAAGCTGAAAAAAAAGAATTAAACAAGACAGGAAATGAACAAGATAAATCAGGGAAATGGAAACTTCTTGATGGAAGACAATTACTTAATAAAATGTGCTTCTAGGCAAGTATTAGAAGACATGCATCAGAAAACCCACTGGGGTACTCAAGCATTGTGTGATCATTTTTTAAGGAACTATGGGTGCACTGGCATTTTTGGATTTAGGATGTATCCGTAATTTGCCAAAGGATAAATAAAAAGGTGATGCGAAAAACAACATTAGGAGGTCCTGAGTTAGCTCATCGACCATTTCAAAGTATCAAAGCAGAAGTTTGGATTTGCTAGGCTCTGGATTTATTTGTTAAAAAAACCCATTTAATGTAGAAGAAAGAGAATATGCCATATGTTAGACAGGAGATTTTAGGAGAATAAAAATCCTTGAAGTATCAGAATGCCCTGAGAAAAAACAAGAAGAGAAAAAGGGGAAATGAAAGTGAGGAGAAAAAGAGAAAAACTCAGAAAGAGAGTGGGATCCTCTGCAGGTCTTCCCCCTCTGTTCGCGGCCGAGGCGCCTGTCCCGGGTCCCGGCTCGCTGCCCGCCTCAGCTCCGCCTGCCCCGCTTTCCATCCCAGCTGCGGCCTCACTGCCCAGGGCAGCTCCACCCGCCCCGGCGCTGTCGCTCAATCTGTGTGCCCTGCTCCCACTGCCTGGCCCGTGGCCGCTCTGCCGCCCATGCTGGGGAAGATGGGGGTTGCTCTGTCCTGCCGCCTGCTCCGAGGTCATCGCGCCCACCGCACCCAGGGGGGGTCCCAGCCATCCCATCCCCGGCTGCCCTGCCCGTGCCACCTGCGCTGGGCACCGCCGCTGCTGCCGGGCTCTCCCACCTGCCTTTGCTCTGCCGGGAGCTGCCGGATCAGCCGCCATCAGCCATGGGGGGCTGCCCACGCTCCGCCTCGGGCTCCACGGGAAGATCCCCCTCTGCCGATTCCGGCAGCAGACCCTGCCCACACTCCGACCCAGCCTCGGCGGGATATCCTCCCCTGACCCCGTCCTGCTCTGAGTTACAACCCCTTGGTAACCACAGCTCCGGCTGTTCAGGGAAACTCTCTCTCTCTCTAGAGGAAGCACCTGATCAAAACACTAGGAGCTCAGTTAAAAGATAGCCCTCTCCAAATTCATTCCCAAAACACGGGAGAAAGGCTATAGAAGGTAAAAAAGTGAAAGAGTTAGATGAAGGGATTGCTTTATTTCCGTTCAGAGAGGTTCCCATGGGAGGGATGCGCTGCCCCGCCCCGCGGGAGCCACCAGCGCCCCTGCCGGCCGTGCCCGGAACTGCACCCAAGGGGAAAGCGCCGCAGCCCAAAGGCCGGGACTGGCTCCGGGCTCTGTTTGCTGTCAGTGCCGCAGCTGTTGCTGTTTCTTTGCTTTATTATACACACTAGTAAAGAACTGGTATTCCTATTCCCATATCTTTGCCTGAGAGCCCCTTCATTTCGCTAGTCTAAAATTTAAGAGGGAGGGGGTTTGCATTCTCCATTCCAAGAGAGGCTTTTTCTGCCTTCCCTGGCAGACACCTCTCTTGTAAAGCAAGACAAGCACCCACAGGCACTGAGGGGGCTGCAGGAGGGGCACTAGAAGGCCCTGCAGCACTTGGGCACAAAGGCACAGCAGGTGAGTGCAAGAAGGGAGCAGCAAAAGGCCAAGCTGAAGGCAAAGGCCAGGGCACAGTTCCTACAGCCCCTGAGGGATCAAGCCCAGGGCCCAAGGGGGCCCAAGCACCCAGAGCAGGGCTTGGCCACAAGCACCTGGCAGAGGCATTGCCCTCCTCGGCAGGGGAGAGCCCACCCAAACAGCCCCTGGCAAGGAACCAGGGCTCCAGCTGCAGGGCACAAGGACACTGCAAGCACAGACAGCAGCACCCTCAGCACCAGCAAGTCCACCCCTTCATGGACACGGATTGGCAGGGCTGTCACAGCTCCCATCACACCAGGGACCCTCCACACTGCAGCCCTTGAGAACATTCAGGGTGGGTCTGCATTGAGAGGAGGCATTTTCTGATGGACACAGGGGCCTCTCAGTGCACTCTGAATCTTAGACGTAAAGGGGAAAGTAGTAAAGGAATATTTTAATTTTTAAGGGAATGAGTGGGAAAGATGAGCAGGTATGATTTGTTCAACCACTATTAGAAGATGTGGGGGTTAGGTTTGAATTAAATGAATTGTTTTTTCTTCCTCCTGTGATTGTAATTAAACAGGAAGGAATTTGAGAGCTGGATATTAATACTCTAAAAGGGATACAGAGGCTAGTTCTATTCTACCTTTGTGCCAAAATCTGACAAGGCCCATGCTGAAGTGAACCCCAAAGTGTGGGCAGCCCCAGGGAAAGAGGGAAAATTAGATATGGAAGTTCTACAAATTACTTTAAAGCAACCAGGACAAGAAATACCCTGTTCCAAGACAGGGAAGGAAAGGCTCACAGCCTGGTATTGAGTCCCTGTTAAAGGCAGGGCTTTTGAGCCAAGGATGTCTCCCTACAACACTCCTATCCTGCCAGTCAACAAACTGGATGGATACACAGCAGGAGGAAACAAAGAATTTTCAAGTGTTAAAATGAAGATTAACTGAGGCGGCTGGCCTGGGCCTTCCAGACAGGGTAAAAGAAGCTGAATTATAAGTGGACGTTAAACAGGTTCTTGCCAAAGGAATTCTGGTGCTGAAATGCTTAACCCAGGGGCCACAGAGTGGCCTCATTGTCGGCAGAACTGTGCAGACACAGCTTTCATGGGAGGTGAGGCCTGAAAACTGATGACAGCAGGAGGATCTCCTAAATTTCAAGTCTGGCATCAAGGTAAATCTTTGACTACCAAAAGAGCCTCTACATGGATGAGCAGGGCTCAGTTATTACAGTATGAAACTTGTTCAGTGGCACAAGAGGATTCAGAACTGAGGACAGGGCAAGGGTTTAACCCAGCCTCCTGACTGAACAGCCTGGAGAGGGGCTGGCAAGGAACCCAGGACTGCACTCAGGGACAGAGCTCCAGACCCAGGCTGGGACAGATTGATGGGACATTCCCTGGCCTGAGGGGGGAAAATGTGTTCGTGGATGGCTCTGCAGGGGCAGCAGAAGGGAAAAGAGCTACAAGACAGGCTGTTATTAAGGAAGGGAAATCAGACACAGCGCAGGTCACCGCCCCATGCTCAGCTCAACCTACAGAGCTGTGGGTGCTTGTGAGAGCCTGGCACTGAAATGCCCTGAGCAGGAAGGCTTCAATATCTTCTGCTGACACCATGGCACCTAACAGGGGGGCAAAAGCAATTCTCACTGCTTCAGCAACCACTGGAGCAGATATCAAGGCATATTCTCCCACAGCAAGCTGGGCGGGCACACAGCCTGCCCTGGCACTTTGCTGCTGCCAACACCCAGCCAGGACATCGGCTCCTGCCTAAGGAGTGCAAAGCAGCACCACTGGTGGCCAAGGGGCCCATGCCAAGTGTCCCTGAGGCCAGAAACAGCCGCCAGCACAGCTCAACACGGGGGGGGGGACCCCTCAGCCTGGCCCCAAGGGCTCTGAAGCCCCGGAGATTTGCACTTCTCGCCTGCAGCAGGAGGATGGGAGGCCGCCCCTGAGCCTGCCCTGAAGGCAACGCAGCAGCAGCCAGGGCTCCACAGCGGGCCAAGCCCCTGCGCCTGCCCACAGATCCTCCCCTGGAATCCTCTGCAACCCTGGCCACCCTCCTCTGCCATCTGCAGCCACTGGGGCCAAGCCTTGCTGCCACTGCTGCAGCTTCAGCGCTGCCTGGGCCTGCACTGCCACAGTTGCTGGGGAACACCAGGGCACAATTCCACTCTGAGGCTCACTCACACCCACACTCTGGGCCGCCTGCCATTGCACTGCTGCAAAATGTACCGATTTCCGTTCTTTTAAACCTTATTTCTCTGCTCAGGCTTGGTTTGCCTTTGCCTTGGGGAAAGGAATTTTAAAGGTTTTTTTTAAGGGGTGTTACACCACTCAATGGAGATGAGTTTAACATCTGAACAGACTGGGAACAGCCCAAAAGATACCCACAGAGATAAGGACCAGCAACAAAACATCAACATTGCCCAGCAGCAAACAGCAACCAACAGCTACCCCAGACACTGCCCCAGGCACAGCTGGAGACACCTGGGCTGGAAAAGGCTGAGAAGGAAATTCAGGAGTGTGGAGACCGAATTCACATCAGAGGGGAAGAAATCCGGGTCCTACAGGAAACCAAATACTAAAAACTTACACAACTTGGAAGCAATGAACATTAAGGCAGTGGATTTAGATTGGTTCACACTACGTAAAGTCTAGGATAAAACAAGTAAAACTCACATGGCATGGAATGATTTTCTCCGCACAGCTGAGCTATTTGTGAAAGAATTTACTTCTGTTGCACATGCAGGCCACAACCAAGGAATGCCTTGACTCTCTAACACTAAAGAGATTCTTTTAGCGACAAAATAACGATATGAGAAAAATTTTGCGTAATATTCCCACTTTACATTTTTAGGAAGGTTTGGGACAGAAGTGTGAGAATCAAGTTTGGGTCTGGGTTTTTCCATGTTCGCCTTTATGTCGCATTTTGCAAAATTGAAGAACTTTAACCATTATACTTTTAACTGGTAAACAGTTAATAATTTATTTTGCAAAAGCAGATTCTAGTGGGGCACATGTGACTCACCAGATGGCTGCCCTGGAAGAGAAGCTCCATTCCAGGCAGCCTGCAGAGGAGCTTTAGAAATGCAAATGAACACTGCTGGGCAAAGTGTGGACAATGCACCTGGGTCTCTTGCCCAAGGCAGGAATTGGGCTGATTTCCTCTGCCCCTCACCCCAAGCTCTGCCTGCTGGCACTGATGGAATTTGCACAGCTGGAGGCAGAGCCCAGGGGGAGGATATCTGACCCTGCAACAGAAACAGGTGAAGCTGCAAAGGGAAAGAGCAAATGGACAACGTTGGGAAAACTTCACTTTAAATAAATGGGGGGGGGGAATCATCCCTCTGCCCACTCCAACATGTGTTGTCACTGTCTGTGTTATACAGGGTATATTAGAGCAGAGATGTTCTTGCTGCCACAAGCTCAGGGAAATCAGTTGGGAATCCAAGGATTTCATGATTCAATTAGAGAAAAGTGGTAAATTGATGAAGTCTTGGCTGAATGGAGCCCCCAAAAGGGGGAAAAGATGAACGGCCAGCAGAACAAATCCCACAACACCATGGACCAGCCCCTGGGAACTCGAATCAATTCATACCAGGAGCCACAGAACCCATTTCTCATTTCAATGGCATCATTAGATTACAAGCTGCCCTTGCAATAATAACCAATCAGACAGCTCCAGCTCCTGACCTTCCTGCCGTCCGATCCACTGAAATGAGGAACACAACACTTCACCATGGGATGGGATCAGATCATCTGTTATCAGAAGGAGTAGGAGTTTGTGGAAAATTAAATGACTCAAACTGCTGTTGGCAAATAGATCACAAAGGAAAAGTGGTGAAACAGATAACAAAGGAAAGAAGAAAGCAGCTCATCTACCAGTCCAAACGTGGAAAGAATGGGAATGGGACACGGTTTTGTGGCTCCCTGGCAGACTATGTGTTAAACGAATGCTGTTTCTCCTCTGATGTGCTGCAGCAACAACATCTTTTTACCACGCTCCACACCTTGAGAGTGCAGCTCATTCAGCAGCTGAGCGAGGGGATGCGAATGGCAGCCAGGCCTCCTGATCCAGAAACGGCTACAGAAGGACTGGGAATGAGGGCACTGAGAATAATCCCAAACCAAAGAAGACTCAGTAAGGAAAAAAGAAAAAAAAAAATTCACTGAGCGAATCTTCCCGGAGATTGGGTCATGGAGTCGTAGATAAGGAAGGGAGAAACCATCAGTTTCAAAAACTCTTACTAATTAACACGGACCGCTACTCAGACAAAGTCCCACTAAATTCCTGAACTTTGACAAGAATAAAAACTTAACAGAGACGTGAATATCGGCTGTTTTACAGAAGTGGGGATGCACAATAACGAGGAGGTGCAGTTGGCCGATCGGGAGGTCTGAACCTTCCAAGCACCTCAGCCAGTGGGCAAAGGGAGAGGGAGATGAGACCGGGAAAAGGAGGACAAAAAGGAGGCTGCGAACTACAACAATGGCAGAGAGCGCACGGCAAATGCCCCACGGCCTCTCTCTCTGCTCAGCAATAAAGTCACTTTTACAGGACTCCTCTGTCTCCTCTGGGCACAGAAACCTCCGGTCACGGGAATTTCCCCGCACAGCCCCGAGCACGGGGCAGCCCCCTCTGTCCCAGCCACAGCAACCGGGCTGAGCCAGCGCTGCTCCGGCAGTGGCTCCTGCCGAGGCAGCGGCCGCAAGGAGACCGCGGGCAGCCGCTCCCGCAGCGCCCTCACGCCAGCGGCAACACGGGCCGGACGCGGCACAACGAACCCGCCCGAGCCCCCTGCCGTCCCCGAGGCCCGCAGCCAGCCCCGAGCCCCTGCACAACCCAGCGCGGCTCCCACCTGCGCTGCGGCCACCTCCGAGCTCCGCCGCCGCCTCACCGCGCTCCGGCCGCTGCCGCCACTTGCGGGACCACACACACGCTCCGAGAACGGCGCCACTGCCCAGCCACGGCCGCCCTCAGCCCGCCACCGGGGCCCTGATCCGCCCCGCTCCCACCAATCAGCGCGCCACAACCACGACTGACGGCACCATCGCCCAATCCCAGCCAGGGGCGGGCTCTGCACACAGCACAGCCCCGCCCCGCGCTCTCAGGCTCCCCCCCCGGGCTGCGTGAGGGCAGAGCCATAGCTGAGGAACAGCCCTGGAACGGGCCTGGGATCGAGTGGGATTGATCTGAAAACACAAACAAACTTCTCCGCAGCTCCCGGCACGGCTTTCCCAGCACTGCGGCTCCGGTGGCTCCGGCTCAGCGGGAAGCCCTGGAGCCTCATTTCTCCTGCCCCTAATTAGGAGCATCAGTGCATCGTTTTGATTTCCCCCAAAAAGGGAAAACGGCCCCAAACCCCTGTGGATGAGTGGGGGGTGGGAGAGATTTCTGACAGAAAACACCAAAAACTCAGAGCAGGATAATGAGAAGTAAGTGAAGAGCCTTAAATGCAGCTTTCTGCCACGCCTCCCTCCTCCCAGCTGCACCTCCTACCCCGGCAGTGCTGCAGTCAGGGAATGGGGCCGGGCTCAGTTCATGCCCCGGGGCTTCTCCCTCTGCTCAGGGACAGGAGTCATTCCCCTGCTGCACCCTGGGCTCTCTCCCACCAGAGACTTCTCCAGGAACTTCTCTGCATCCTCGTGGATCTACAGGGGGATCTCTGGAGCACCGTGGATCTCTGCATCTGTCACTGCCGTTTTTGGTGGAGCCAGGAATAAGCTGAGCTCTGCCTGAAGCTCTTCTCACGTTCCCCACACCCTTCCCAGCACAGGGAGGGTTTTACCTCCTCACAGCTCCCCAGGCTGGGTTTGCAGCCCCTCCTCGTGTGGGATCTCTGGGACTTTTCCTCCCCGTTGGATTCCTGTGCTGTGGAGCCGTTCCAAATGGCCTCTTCCACGAGGTTCTGTCACCGGGATTTATTCTCCCTGGTCTCTGTCTGCAGCTCAGTGCCTGGGGGAGGAAGGACAAGGAGAGGGAGAGACAGGGAGAAGGGCAAAGGAAAAGGCAGGAGGAGAGGAAGGAACAAGGGAGAAGGAGATGGGAAAGGAACGTGGATGGATGAAGGACAGAATGAGGAGAAGAAGGAGGGTGGACAAGGAGAAGATGGGATTTGCCTCCATAGCAGAGGGAAGGGGAAGGAGATCCCCCAGTCCATCCCTGGCAGGATGGCGTTGGCAGTGAGGCTGTCCTGCAACGATGCTGGGCTGGGAGATGGAGCAGCAGAGAGGGGAAAGGAGCAGTGATTCCTCCTGCCCTGCCTGGCTGTCCCAGCCTGGAGCGTCCTGGCGCTGCCGAGGCCCTTGGAGCATCCGGCACTCCGGAGCCCAAAGCTCACGGCTGCTTTATAAAGCTGACAAAGTCGGCAGGATGGGTCTGGGTATGATCTGCAGCAAACTGGGTTTATTGGTACAGGAACAGGGCACAGAGCTGAGCAGGGCCCAGGGACAAAGACAGGGTGCAAGCTGAGGGCACAGGGGGTTTTTATATGGGGTAGTGAGGGTGGAGCTGAGGGTCAGGGTCCAATGGATATGGGGGAAAATGGTGCAAAGGAGGGGTTAAGGGTCAGGTCAGCTAATAGGGAAACAGGGGCAGAGGACTGCAGTAAATTAGGGCCAATGGAGGGACAGAGAGGGAGACCATTCTAGGGACTAACCAGGGATGGGTAATAGGGGGTGAACTAGGGTAATTAGGCCAACGGGCAAATGGGGTAACATAACTTTCCATAAATCAGCATATGGCTGCAAAGATCTATGGGAGAAGCAAGCTTCTCACCATAACCTTGAAATCTACTCTTCTTATTGGGGACCAGTCCCCCACGGGTGGGAGATTGAGACTGCCATGGGCCTCCACAGCAGTGCATCTTCCTTTTCCTCGCAGCCTCCTCCTCCTCTGTCTATCCAAAGTTTAGGATTGACAAATCCTGGCTTTGGGGGAAGAACAAGGGGTGAGCACCTTGGGTTTTGTGAGAAATGAGCCTCACTCTTTACAATTTTTGGAAGTTTAATAAGGAATAATAAGGGACAAACCAGTAACAGCGCTGGGTGCTCGGCGATGGCCAGAGGCACACTGGTTAACCACAGCAACTCTTCTTGTCCAGTTTTCCCATTGTATTGTTCAAATACATATTCATAATGGCTATACATATTCAAACATTTATTTGAACTCGTTTACATGTTCCAGGAATTCTTTAGGTTGGGTTGACCCCCAACTCGCCATTTTAGACCACGTGCAGGAATCATGGATTGCTGTTTTGAGGGCTGTGTGTCACTGCCTCACAAGGGCCCCTGTTCTGTGATTTCAGCAGGTGACAGTTATTGACAGTGGAAGGGTCAGTGGCAGGGGTCCTCATCACATCCCTTCCTGAAATGTTATCTGACCATGCAGAGGGTTTTAGCTATTTCCACGAGTACTTGAAATGAACATTAGCTATTTCACAAATATTTCTGAAGTGTTATTGTCAGTTATTTACAAAAATAAAAGCATTATTATTGCACAAGTACAGCTACTTCTGCAAAAGTTAACATTATAATGGACAACATCTGGCATCCACTGTAATATTTTGCAGAAGCCAAAACTATAAGGTATGTTTTTCACTCTGTCCACAGACTAAAATATCATCCACAAATGATGTTCTGAGGATATGAGCTACACAGGGGCCAGGGCATTGGCCACAAAAAGCTGACAAATTATACTACAACAAAAGCAGTTAAAAGTGATTACAAACTGTACTCTATCAAACTCGTTGTGATTAAGAATATTTTGCAGAAGTCAATACATAATAGCTAAAGCCAACACTACCCAGTTATTTATAACAGACCCAGGGCAGGTTTTCCCTTGCACGGAGCACTTGGGCCTTCCCCGGGCCCCTTCTGCCCTCGTGCAGAGCCGGTGGCATTTTCCAGCACACCCAGTTTGTAACCAAGAGCCGGGTGCAGCCGAGAAGGCTCCAAGCGCCTCCTTCCAGGCTGACTCTGAGGTGCCGAGGCTGCTCTGGGCTCTGCCAGGGCTCTGCTGGGGCTCAGCTCTGGGCCAGGCTGGGCCCGCTCTCCCCTCACATTGCTCCGGGCAGCTGAGGCACAGCGGGACAAGGAAGGCACACGGCAAGGCAGTGGAGGGTTAAGAGAGTTTTTATTCAAAAACCTGCCATAACAAACAGGCTGTCCTAACTACCATAAACTACCAGTGCTAACTACCATAACTAACTAGTTGTCCTGACTACTATAACCGAAAGCTGTCCTCAAGGGCTTCATCTTCTCTGCTGCTCCCTCAGTTGCTTCGCTGCAGTGATCACATGGTTCAGGCTGGAGAGAGGCTTGGCTGATGATAAAAATGGGTGCTGCCCAAAGGATACAAAGAAAAGAAATGAACTGTTACTTTCCAGAGTCAAGTTCCTCACAGGCTCTGTTGCAACAGGACAAAGGGAAATGGTTTGAAACCCAGGAGAGGGAAGCTGGCTCAGATTAGATCTAAGGAAGAATTTTTTAACCAGCAGAGTGGGGAAACACTGACAGAAGGTGCCCAGAGATGTGGGAGGTGCCTCCTCCCTGGAAACAACCAAGTACAGGTCAGGCTGAGCCCCCTGAGCTGCTTGAAGATGTCCCTGCTCGCTGTGGGGCACCAGGCCCAGATGAGCTCCAAAGGAGCCTGCCCAGCCACAGCAGGCGAGGATTCTGCTTGCTCTGCGTGTGGAACGCAGCCAGACTGGAGACTGTCGGAGGGGGCCCCACAAGAAAACCCCTCCCTGGCGCTGCTGCTTCCCCTGCAGCCCCTGGCCCTCAGCTGCAGCAGCTCCTGGGCGGCCCAGCGCCGCTCCTCGTCCGGCTCCAGGCTGCACTCGAGGCAGTCCCGCAGCAGAGCCGACAGGCGCCGGGGCTGCTGCAGCTGCGGGCTCCCGTTCTGCCGGATCCGAGCGCGAGCCTGCAGGGAAAGCAAACTCAGCGCTCTGCCAGCTCCCTTCACACCCACGCGGGCTCACATCCACCCCGGGCCTCAGCCCCAGCTCCAGGTG
This sequence comes from Zonotrichia albicollis, assembly GCF_047830755.1. Lineage (NCBI taxonomy): Eukaryota > Metazoa > Chordata > Aves > Passeriformes > Passerellidae > Zonotrichia > Zonotrichia albicollis. The sequence continues at coordinate 154,777 of NC_133827.1, read as the reverse complement.
CACTTTCCTCCCTGCCACAGATGCTGCTCACAGCTCATTTTGCTATGCCAGCCAAACTACCCAAACCCTGGGGCTGCCACAGCCACTGCAACATCCAAATGATCTCGCCTTGAGAGCCAGTTGCATTGGCTGACTCTGTCAATAGGAACCTCCATCAGAAATAGCACATTTTGCTTCTCCAAATGTGGACACCAGCTTTACAGGCCATTTTCCAGAGTCAGTGTTGTCTGGAGGATTCTTACATCAAGTGCATCTCTGCAGTGCCACTGACGCTCAAGTAAATGCATTCCTGATGCCCCATCCCAGAAACTGCCAGGCAAGGACCAGGAGGTTTGTGATGCTGAAAGCTCAGGCTTGGTGACACAGAGAAAGTAGCTTGGACTAGGAAAGAAATATGTTAGACTATGAGGATGTTAAACAATCATCTTCATGTTCTCAACAAGTTTCCCAGTGAGAAGAATCAGGTGGGAGATCATCTTGCAAAATGTCTTTTAGAAGTTCCTGCAGAAATCTTGTTGGGTTTGGGGCTGGGATTTGGGGTTGGTTTGGGGTTTTCTTGCAAGATAACATTAGACCTGATGCACTTGCTTCATATTTCCAGGTCATCCTCACAGCCAGAAGAGCTGCAACAACATAAAGCCTAAAGCAAATTATTGTTGGAGACTGAAGATTATTCTTCTGTGTTGGGGCTGGAGTCCTCTGGGAATTCCCTTCCCATGTGCAGAAACCTCCAGCTGCTGTTCCCAGTGCAGCGTCCCCCTGTGCTCACAGGCCTCTGCAGCCACTGCAGAATTTGCCTCTTACCATGGCCGCCGTTTCCCTGAAGTAAGGAGGTTCTCCTTCCACCATCCCGATGGTCACAGTGCCAAAGGCCCAGATGTCCACCTTGGGGCCATAAGGAGATCTGGTCACAACTTCTGGGGCCATCCAGTGAGCAGTGCCCACCATGGAGCTGCGCTGCTCCTGCTCAGGGCTGAGCTGAGCACAGAGGGTAAATCAGCTGAGGACAGAAACAAACCCTGTCAAAAGCAGCTGGAATGTGGAAACCAAGCACCAAGATTCCCCACTCTCAGTCTGAGAGTGCAGTAGTGAAGTCAGCTGGAAAAGCCCTCAGGGCTGTAGCCAAGGAAAGATGGAACTGGACCCTTCAAGAAACCCTCAGCTTTCATGCAGTGGCTTTTACTGATTCCCTGACAAAGCCATCCATGCCCAGGAGGATGTTGGAGCTCTTCAGATCCCTGTGGATGACCCGCTCTGAATGGAGGAAATCCAGGCCCTGCAGACACTGAGAGAGAACAAGAAACACCAGGGCAAAAACCAACGGCCGGAATATATCACACAAGAAAGGACAGTCCAGAATTGTGCCAGCAGCGGCTTTGCTGTGACAGGCCAGGAGTGCAGTGCACACAAGCTCCAGGCAAACGGTTCAAGGCAAAGCTGAGAACAGCAAATCAAATCCAAAACAGACAGAGAGTACCACAACAGCAGGAGAGAGAACAAGAACAGAGCAGAAGTGCAGTGATGCTGGCAGGCCGTTCACTGCAGAGGCTCTTTCTTCTCCAGCTCACACAAACAACACAGAAAGAAAGCCCTGAGCATGGAGCCACTCCTGTTCTCACGCCCTGTTTGGAAGGACCATCGTGTCCCAGCCATGGAGTGACAAGCAGGATCCCTCACCTCCCGACTGACAGCTGCCATCTCTCCTTCAGCCATGCTTGTCTGTCTGACAACGTCCCGCAAAGTTCCTCCATCCATGTATTCCATCACCAGCCAGAGATCTCCATCAACAAGGAAGCTGGAAGAGGAAAGCAATGGCATGGAGATGAGCATGCAGAGCTCAATTCCCCCATGGAAAAGCCTGGAGTGGAGTTTTGTTTCCAGGTCACTTGTCAGTGAGGACAGAATCAGATGGAGAGACATTCCTGCCAGGCTGCACAGCCCTTGGAATCTGCACAGTCTAAAGAAGAAGGAGACACCTGTGAGAAAGAAGAGGCCTTAGATGGCAAGCAGGTGAAAAATGCAGTTTAGCAACAGCCCAGATCAATGTTGAACCACAACCCTTGGCCCCAGCTGGTTCAGCTCCTGAACTCATCAGTTCCACCATTCCCTGCAGAACAAGGCAACACAACTGCCAGGGTTATCCAGGGGAGGAGGCTGTGCAGCACTTGGGACAAAAGCAGTCAGAAAACCTTTCAGAAAGTCCCTTCAGAAACAGGCAAGGCCAGTGAAAACTGGGCAAATGAGGCATTTCTGGACACAAGAACCTGATCTTCCTGGCAACTGTAGCAATGGAAAAGGGCTGGGAAGAAGAAGCCAAGGGAAATAATTTCTGCTGTGGTTCATCAGCACTTGTTAGAACACACAGCAAATGGGGAGGAACTTGGAGGAAAAACCAAAGCAAAGCAACAAAAGCACTTGGAGGGAGTGAACTGCCAGGCTGTTGTTTTGGGAAGATGTGGCTGGGTCAGGCATTTTCCAAACAGGCTACAGACTCCGAATGCCAGGAAAGGTTAACACAGGGCCCGGGCACGGGATAAGAGCTGAAGCACTCACCTGTCCAAAGAGTTGACAATGTTGGGGTGCTTCTTGTCCTTCAGGAGCAGGATCTCATTCACAGCTCGTTCCCTGTTCTGCCCCCTGAGACTAATTTTCTTTATGGCCACCTGAAGGGACATTGCAGCCTTTAACTGCAGGAATCTGTGGCAGGAGGCCACAGCAAACACGGAGCGAGTCTTTTTGGAGCGACGGAGCTGGGCTGGGCCAAACTACCTTGGGATGGGACAGCAGAGCTCAGCAAGGGCCATTCCCACAGCCCGTTGCTCTGCCAGCTGGGGGCTGCTTATAGGACACATGGCCAGAGACATTTGGCCTTGCAAGCTCTGCAGAAATGGTCCCTCAGCTGTCAGCCTCAAAGCTCTAACAACATTCTCTGCACCTACAGTCTTCTCTAATGGCCTCAACACTATTATTATTATTATTATTATTATTAATAATAATAATAATAATAATAATAATAATAATAATAATAATATAACACATTTTGCAAGCAAGAGGTAATTCTGGTTCTGTGAAAACAGAGTAAAACAGCCAGGAACCCTTTAGCAATTCTATGGGATTTGGTCATGATTTCAGATCCAACTGCTCTGTTTGGGATTGCACAACAAAGCAGACACACACACTCATTGCTCAGGTGATCCCTGTCACAGGCTGTCACTGACACCAGACCCAAACACAACTGCAGGATTTAGGAGAGAGCTTTGCTCTGGACATCCATCTTCTCATTCCTCTCCCTCTCCCTCTGTGAACAGCTGAAGTTGGACTAATACCCCAAACTGAGCCCAAGCAGGATCTCTCCCTAAATAGGCCTTGAGGTTCCCTCTGAAGATGAAAGGCAGGATGGAAAAACAGGTAAACAATATTCCTGTCTGAAGATCCTGTTCTGGGATGAAGATTAATGGGGCCTCAGTCTCCAGCAGCTGATGCATTCACACTTTCAGATATGAAGACCAAGCCAGGGTGTCCTGCTCTGACAGACACCGCTGCCCTCCTTGCATTCCTTGGGCACTTGAGAAGGACCAAGTCTGTCCCAGCTGTGCTCTGCAGGCTGACACTGCTCTGCCTGCAGAGGAGCAGCCTGGGCAGGAAAGCTCTGCAGGTGCCCAGAGCTGCAGCCACAGCTCCCAGCAGAGGGGAAAGCCCTGCAGAGCTGCCGGCAGTGCTGGGCGTGTTGGCACTGACCTCTCCTCCAGTGGCCCTGTCGAGTCCTTTAGAAACGGCTCCGAAAGCCCTGGAGACAAAAGAGCAGAGAAGAAAGAAGCAGCGCTTTAGGCCCTGGCAGTGAAAGCCAGCCCAGACAGGAGATCTCTGCTGCCTGCAGCGTTCACAAACACCTGGGTGCATCGACCCTTCCAACAGCAGCACAGCAGCCACCAGCCCTCTGCCATGCAAAGTGTGCAAGAGAAAACTGAGACCCAACACGAAGGAATTGGGCTGGAGCAAATCCCAATAGTCCACACTGAATTGCTTTAGGTCAAAACCTGAGGTGAGAAATGGGTGTCTAAAGACCTGGAAAAGAATGCATTTCATCCTTTTCCATTTTCTGCCTCAGACCTGCAGGTTCCACAAGGGCCCTGCCATCAGGCAGGTGATGCATTTTCCCCCAGAGTGCATCAGCTCTGTGTCTGTTACTGAATGTATGGGGTCTGCTACCTGTGCTAGAGTAGAGCACTTATTAGTTCATCTCTGGTTTCTTTTTCTAAACCATTAGGTTGATAATCCTGACCAGTGGATATTTTTTGAAGGAAAATATTTGAAAGAAATCTTCTTGAGAACTGTTTTCTGACAGTCACCAGATGGTGAGTTGCTCTTTTAGGCAATCCAGTTCCAGGGACAGAAGATCTTCCAGGTCCTGCTCCTTGCTGCAGGCAGGACACTGCCAGGCTCAGGGGCCTTTGATGGCGCCTTTAGACCACAGTTATCAATTCTGATCAGGACTGAGAGACAGCAGGATGGTAGCCCAGAGTCTGAAGCTGCGAGTGTCCCGAGTGTGGGAAGAGCTTCGTGCGCTGCTCCAGCTCCATCCCCCATGGGAGGATCCGCGCTGGATGATCCCCAGTGACCCCCGTTGGGCAGAGCCCTGGTGACCCCTGTTCTGGGTGATCCGTGTTGGGCAGGAGGGTGTTGGGAGATTTCTTTCCCTTCTCCTTGTGCTGCTGTAATTTGGTTAGTAATAAATTCCCTCCGTGTGCCCAGGCCGGGTCTGTTGTGTCCGTGCTGGATTTGCTGAGGGACCTCTCCCGGTCCTTGTCCCCACGCAGGAATCCTCGGTTCCATTTTCAGTCCCTGTGCGGCTGCGGGGGGCAGGGACAGAGCGGCTCTGGGGGTGCCTGGCATCGGGCCAGCGTCACCGCTCGCCACGAGCTGCCCTGAGATGCCGCGCACCCATGGGCACGCATTGCTGGGCTCACCTGAACTCCCACCTGCCCAGCGCCCCAAGGTTCTCCCTCGCCAAAAAACCCCCAGCTCGGGGCTGCAGCGTCCCGGAAAGGCCTCAGCCAATGGGAGCGCAGGCAGGCGGCAATGCTGCCAATGAGAGGTCGGGGCGTTGGATTGCCTCATCGGTTGCCGGGCAGAGCCCGTGGCCGATCGCTGCCCAGAAGCGGCGGCAGCCAATGAGAGCGCGCGGCGCTGCCGAGCCCGCCCTGCTCCGGACTGGCGCTCCCAGCGCAGCGCGGCTGCTTTGGGGCTGCTGCTCCCTGCCCGGCCCCGGCCATGGGGCGAGGGGCGGCAGCTGGGGCCCTGCTGGTGGCACTGGTGGTGCTGGGAGCCCCCCCGGCTGCGGGCGCGGAGCTCTCGGGTGAGCGGGGGGCGGGAGGGGCTGGGACAGGGGGGGAGAAGGGGGAAAAGGGGGCGAAGGGGGAGCCCGGAATGAGGAGGAGGAGAAGGGGACCCCCAAAGGAAAAGCGGGAGGGGCTGACGGGTGGGGGGAGGGGAGGGAGGGATAGGAGAGGGTGGGGAAAGGGGGGAAAAGGCGAGGGGGGAGCCCAAAACTGAACTGAGGGGGCTGGAGATTGAGGGATTTGTGGGAAAATGGGGAAATGGGACCCCAAAAGTGATTTGGGAGCGGCCGAAGGTGGGCGGGGAGCGGATGTGAAAGAGGAAATGGGGAAAGGGCGGCAAAGAGGAAGCGGTAGCGCGGGCAGGAGGGTCCCATGGCGGCCGTGGGGCACAGGGGGTGCGGAGTGGGGATCCAGGGTGGCCCTCGGAGCGCTGGGGGCGTGCTGGGGACAGCCCCGGATCTGTGTTCTGCACTCACAGGGGTGTTCCAGGAGATGAGAACGAGAGAGTGTCACTTCATTAATGGTACGGAGAAGGTGAGGTTTGTGAGGAGGTACATCTACAACCGGAAGCAGTACATGATGTTCGACAGCGACGTGGGGGTGTTCGTGGGGGACACCCCCTATGGGGAGACACAGGCTCGGTGCTGCAACGGAATCCCGGAAATACTGGAGGATAATCGGGCTGCGGTGGACACGTTCTGCCGGGCCGGCTACGAGCTTGCTGCCCCGTTCCTCACGGGGCACCGAGGTGAGCGCGGGGCAGAGCGTGTCCCCTCGGGCCCTGCCCTGCCAATGACCCTGGAGCGCCTCAAAACATCTCTGAGAATCAGCCCAGAGCCCTCAGCCCTCCTTCGGAACAACCCCGGGGCCTCCTGTCCCACCCAGTGACCCCCGTGGCTCTCCCAGTCCGTCCCAGTCCATCCCTGTGCCTGCCCGGCGTGTCCATCCCGGTTGTCCGTGTAGCCGGCTCCTTTCAGCCAATGAAAGGGCGTCTCACTGATGACTCATCGGTTGCCATGCAGAGTCCCTGGCGCTGAAATCCCGAAGGCCCCGCGCTGGACTCGGCCTCCCAGTGCCGCGCACTTCATTCCCAATTAATTCCAGGGCCACCAAAATCCCTCCGAGTGCCATCCTTGTACTCCTTATCCTCAGTACTTCCAAAGTCCCTGCCTCCTCTTCTCGGCCTATTCCCAATCCATTCCAAATTAATTCCCAGTTCATTCTCCGTTCAAGCGCAGACGTCCAACATCCGTCCCAGTGTGCCCCACCATGTCCCGTCTCTCTCAGTGCCACCCCAATCGCTCCCAGTCCCTCCCTTGCCCATTCCCAGTCCCTCTCCAGCCAAACCCAGCCCTCTCCTCGCTCTCTCCCAGTGCCCCCCAACGTGTCCATCTCGCTGGTGCCCCCCTCGAGCTCCCAGCCCGGCCCCGGCCGCCTGCTCTGCTCCGTGATGGATTTCTACCCTGCTGCCATCCAGGTGAGGTGGTTCCAGGGCCAGCAGGAGTTCTCGGAGCACGTTGTGGCCACCGACGTGGTCCCCAACGGGGACTGGACCTACCAGCTGCTGGTGCTGCTGGAAACGACCCCCCGGCGTGGGCTCAGCTACAGCTGCCAGGTGGAGCACGTCAGCCTGGAGCAGCCCCTGAGGCGGCACTGGGGTACGGGGGAGCCCCTGGAGGCGCTGGCAGAGCCACTGGGCTGTGCTGGGAGCCACTGAGAGGGAGCTGGAGAGAGCCGGGCTGGGACTGGGAGAGGGGCTGGGGGCTGGGCAAGGGCTGGGAAGGGGTTTGGGGGATGCTGGGGAGGGTGGGATGGGGTTGGGGGGGCGCTGGATGTGACTGGGAGGGAGTTTGGGGGTACTGGGTGTGACTGGGAGGGAGTTTGGGGGCGCTGGGTGCAAAGGGCAGGGGATTTGGAGGATGCTGGATGCGAGTGGGAGGGACCGGAATGAGCCTGGACGGGGCGCTCGGAGCGCCTTGGTGTGTCGGTGAGAGGTTTTGGGGGTGCTGACCCCTGCGGAACCCCCAGAAATGCCGCCGGACGCTGCCTGCATCAAGATATTGATGGGGATTGGGGGCTTCGTCTTGGGTTTCGTCTTCCTGGCGCTGGGGCTCGGCTTCTCCCTGCGCAAGAAGGTCAGGGCGGGTGCCGGGGGTGGCGTCCCCGCCGTGGCGGAGCGTGTGCGCTCCCGCCGGGGCCCCAGCCCGGTGTCACCCCCTTTTCTCTGCCCACAGAGCTCCTGAGCCGGCGGCAGCCGCAGCCCCTCCCCGTGGGCTCGGGCCCGGCCGGGACCCCCCGCTCCGTCACCGCTCCGTTGATTTTGGGGGGGTCCCGTGTCCCCCCAGCCCCGCTGGCGCTCTGCCCCCGCCCAGTGCCTGCTCCCAGTGCTCCCAGTAAAGCTTCCCAGTTGGACCCGGGGCCGTTTATGGGGGGGCGATGGGACGGATTTGGGCAAAGGGAGGGGGACAAAGGGTGGGGGCTAGGCCCGGGGGGAGGGGTCGCTGCCCGCGGATGCCGCAGTGCCCGGTGCGGGACGAGCTCCGTGCGCCGCTCCATCTCCATCCCCCGTGGGAGGATCCACGCTGGATAATCCCGGGCGCCCCCCAGGGTCAGAGCCCCCGTGCTGGGAACACACCTGGCTGGGGGTTCCACATCTTCCTGGCCCCCCCGTGGATACCTCGATGAAGGCTGGGAGATCCCGGCTACTTTTCTTGTTTCTGCTCCTCTCCTCATCTCCACCTTCTCTTCCCCCGGTTCAATCGCTCCCCACCCACCGCCGGTTCTCCTCCCACCTCCTTCCCCTGTTCTCTCTCACATCCCCCGCCCCTTCCTCAATGGTTTCTTGAAGGGTCCAGTTCCATCTTTCCTTGGCTACAGCCCTGAGGGCTTTTCCAGCTGACTTCACTACTGCACTCTCAGACTGAGAGTGGGGAATCTTGGTGCTTGGTTTCCACATTCCAGCTGCTTTTGACAGGGTTTGTTTCTGTCCTCAGCTGATTTACCCTCTGTGCTCAGCTCAGCCCTGAGCAGGAGCAGCGCAGCTCCATGGTGGGCACTGCTCACTGGATGGCCCCAGAAGTTGTGACCAGATCTCCTTATGGCCCCAAGGTGGACATCTGGGCCTTTGGCACTGTGACCATCGGGATGGTGGAAGGAGAACCTCCTTACTTCAGGGAAACGGCGGCCATGGTAAGAGGCAAATTCTGCAGTGGCTGCAGAGGCCTGTGACCACAGGGGGACGCTGCACTGGGAGCAGCAGCTGGAAGTTTCTGCACATGGGAAGGGAATTCCCAGAGGACTCCAGCCCCAACACAGAAGAATATTCCTCAGTCTCCAGCAACAATTTGCTTTGGGATTTATGTTGTTGCAGCTCTTCTGGCTGTGACGATGACCTGGAAATGTGAAGCAAGTGCATCAGGTCTAATGTTATCTTGCAAGAAAACCCCAAACCAACCCTACATCCTGCCCCCAAACCCAACAAGATTTCTGCAGGAGCTTCTAAAAGACATTTTGCAAGTTGATCTCCCCCCTGATCCTTCTCACTGGGAAACTCGTCCAAAACCTGAAGATGATTGTTTAACATCCTCATAGTCTAACATGTTTCTTTCCTAGTCCAAGCTACTTTCTCTGTGTCACCAAGCCTGAGCTTTCAGCATCACAAACCTCCTGGTCCTTGCCTGGCAGTTTCTGGGATGGGGCATCAGGAATGCATTTACTTGAGCGTCAGTGGCACTGCAGAGATGCACTTGATGTAAGAATCCTCCAGACAACACTGACTCTGGAAAATGGCCTGTAAAGCTGGTGTCCACATTTGGAGAAGCAAAATGTGCTATTTCTGATGGAGGTTCCTATTGACAGAGTCAGCCAATGCAACTGGCTCTCAAGGCGAGATCATTTGGATGTTGCAGTGGCTGTGGCAGCCCCAGGGTTTGGGTAGTTTGGCTGGCATAGCAAAATGAGCTGTGAGCAGCATCTGTGGCAGGGAGGAAAGTGCACCTGGAGCTGGGGCTGAGGCCCGGGGTGGATGTGAGCCCGCGTGGGTGTGAAGGGAGCTGGCAGAGCGCTGAGTTTGCTTTCCCTGCAGGCTCGCGCTCGGATCCGGCAGAACGGGAGCCCGCAGCTGCAGCAGCCCCGGCGCCTGTCGGCTCTGCTGCGGGACTGCCTCGAGTGCAGCCTGGAGCCGGACGAGGAGCGGCGCTGGGCCGCCCAGGAGCTGCTGCAGCTGAGGGCCAGGGGCTGCAGGGGAAGCAGCAGCGCCAGGGAGGGGTTTTCTTGTGGGGCCCCCTCCGACAGTCTCCAGTCTGGCTGCGTTCCACACGCAGAGCAAGCAGAATCCTCGCCTGCTGTGGCTGGGCAGGCTCCTTTGGAGCTCATCTGGGCCTGGTGCCCCACAGCGAGCAGGGACATCTTCAAGCAGCTCAGGGGGCTCAGCCTGACCTGTACTTGGTTGTTTCCAGGGAGGAGGCACCTCCCGCATCTCTGGGCACCTTCTGTCAGTGTTTCCCCACTCTGCTGGTTAAAAAATTCTTCCTTAGATCTAATCTGAGCCAGCTTCCCTCTCCTGGGTTTCAAACCATTTCCCTTTGTCCTGTTGCAACAGAGCCTGTGAGGAACTTGACTCTGGAAAGTAACAGTTCATTTCTTTTCTTTGTATCCTTTGGGCAGCACCCATTTTTATCATCAGCCAAGCCTCTTTCCAGCCTGAACCCTGTGATCACTGCAGCGAAGCAACTGAGGGAGCAGCAGAGAAGATGAAGCCCTTGAGGACAGCTTTCGGTTATAGTAGTCAGGACAACTAGTTAGTTATGGTAGTTAGCACTGGTAGTTTATGGTAGTTAGGACAGCCTGTTTGTTATGGCAGTTGTTTGAATAAAAACTCTCTTAACCCTCCACTGCCTTGCCGTGTGCCTTCCTTGTCCCACTGTGCCTCAGCCACCCGGAGCAATGTGAGGGGAGAGCGGGCCCAGCCTGGCCCAGAGCTGAGCCCCAGCAGAGCCCTGGCAGAGCCCAGAGCAGCCTCGGCACCTCAGAGTCAGCCTGGAAGGAGGCGCTTGGAGCCTTCTCGGCTGCACCCGGCTCTTGGTTACAAACTGGGTGTGCTGGAAAATGCCACCGGCTCTGCACGAGGGCAGAAGGGGCCCGGGGAAGGCCCAAGTGCTCCATGCAAGGGAAAAACCTGCCCTGGGTTTGTTATAAATAACTGGGTAGTGTTGGCTTTTGCTATTATGTATTGACTTCTGCAAAGTATTCTTAATCACAACAATTTTGATAGACTACAGTTTGTAATCACTTTTAACTTCTTTTGCTCTAGTAAAATTTGTCAGCTTTTTGTGGCCAATGCCCTGGCCCCTGTGTAGCTCATATCCTCAGAACATCATTTATGGATGATATTTTAGTTTGTGGAGAGTGTGAAAAACATACCTTATAATTTTGGCTTTTGCAGAATATTAAAGTGGATGCCATGTGTTGTGCATTATAATGTTAACTTTTGCAAAAGTAGCTGTAGTTGTGAAATAATAATTAATGCTTTTATTTTTCTAAATACCAGACAATAACACTTCAGAGATATTTGTGAAATAGCTAATGTTCATTTCAAGTACTTCTGGAAATAGCTAAAACCCTCTGCATGGTCAGATAACATTTCAGGAAGGGATGTGATGAGGACCCCTGCCACTGACCCTTCCACTGTCAATAACTGTCACCTGCTGAAACCACAGAACAGGGGCCCTTGTGAGGCAGTGACACACAGCCCTTAAAACAGCAATCCATGATTCCTGCACGTGGTCTAAAATGGCGAGTTGGGGGTCAACCCAACCTAAAGAATTCCTGGAACATGTAAACGAGTTCAAATAAATGTTTGAATATGTATAGCCATTATGAATATGTATTTGAACAATACAATGGGAAAACTGGACAAGAAGAGTTGCTGTGGTTAACCAGTGTGCCTCTGGCCATCGCCGAGCACCCAGCGCTGTTACTGGTTTGTCCCTTATTATTCCTTATTAAACTTCCAAAAATTGTAAAGAGTGAGGCTCATTTCTCACAAAACCCAAGGTGCTCACCCCTTGTTCTTCCCCCAAAGCCAGGATTTGTCAATCCTAAACTTTGGATAGACAGAGGAGGAGGAGGCTGCGAGGAAAAGGAAGATGCACTGCTGTGGAGGCCCATGGCAGTCTCAATCTCCCACCCGTGGGGGACTGGTCCCCAATAAGAAGAGTAGATTTCAAGGTTATGGTGAGAAGCTTGCTTCTCCCATAGATCTTTGCAGCCATATGCTGATTTATGGAAAGTTATGTTACCCCATTTGCCCGTTGGCCTAATTACCCTAGTTCACCCCCTATTACCCATCCCTGGTTAGTCCCTAGAATGGTCTCCCTCTCTGTCCCTCCATTGGCCCTAATTTACTGCAGTCCTCTGCCCCTGTTTCCCTATTAGCTGACCTGACCCTTAACCCCTCCTTTGCACCATTTTCCCCCATATCCATTGGACCCTGACCCTCAGCTCCACCCTCACTACCCCATATAAAAACCCCCTGTGCCCTCAGCTTGCACCCTGTCTTTGTCCCTGGGCCCTGCTCAGCTCTGTGCCCTGTTCCTGTACCAATAAACCCAGTTTGCTGCAGATCATACCCAGACCCATCCTGCCGACTTTGTCAGCTTTATAAAGCAGCCGTGAGCTTTGGGCTCCGGAGTGCCGGATGCTCCAAGGGCCTCGGCAGCGCCAGGACGCTCCAGGCTGGGACAGCCAGGCAGGGCAGGAGGAATCACTGCCCCTTTCCCCTCTCTGCTGCTCCATCTCCCAGCCCAGCATCGCTGCAGGACAGCCTCACTGCCAACGCCATCCTACCAGGGATGGACTGGGGGATCTCCTTCCCCTTCCCTCTGCCATGGAGGCAAATCCCATCTTCTCCTTGTCCGCTCTCCTTCTTCTCCTCATTCTGTCCTACATCCATCCACGTTCCATTCCCATTTCCTTCCTCCTTTGTACCTTCTTGTTCCTTCCTCTCCTCCTGCCTTTTCCTTTTGCCTTCTCCCTGTCTCTTCCTCTCCTTGTCCTTCCTCCCCCAGGCACTGAGCTGCGGACAGAGACCAGGGAGAACAAATCCCTGTGACAGAACCTCGTGGAAGAAGCCATTTGGAACGGCTCCACGGTGCAGGAATCCAACGGGGAGGAAAAGGCCCAGAGATCCCACACGAGGAGGGGCTGCAAACGCATCCCGGGGAGATAAAACCCTCCCTGTGCTGGGAAGGGTTTGGGGAATGTGAGAAGAGCTTCAGGCAGAGCTCAGCCTATTCCTGGTGCCTCCAAATACGCCAGTGCCAGATGCAGAGATCCACAGGGCTGCAGAGATCCCCCTGCAGATCCATGGGGATGCAGAGATCTCCCTGCAGCCCCCGGAGCAGCCACGCTGAGCACGGCGATGCCTGAGAGAAGGCTGTGACCCCATGGCCAGAGGGCCCCGCTGGAGCAGCCTGTCCTGGCAGGACTGACCCCGGGGCACAGTGATCCACGCTGCTGCACGTGGAGGGGGCTGTGCCCCGTGGGATGGACTCAGCCTGGAGAAGTTCCTGGAGAAGTCTCCGGTGGGAGAGAGCCCAGGGTGCAGCAGGGGAATGACTCCTGTCCCTGAGCAGAGGGAGAAACCCCGGGGCATGAACTGCGCCTGGCCCCATTCCCTGACTGCGGCACTGCCGGGGTAGGAGGTGCAGCTGGGAGGAGGGAGGCGTGGGGGAAAGATGGATTTAAGGGTCTTCACTTACTCCTCACTATCCTGCTTTGAGTTTTTGGAGTTTTCTGCCAGAAATCTCTCCCCTCCCCCACTCATCCACAGGGGTTTGGGGCCGTTTTCCCTTTTTGGGGGAAACCAAAGCGATGCACTGATGCTTCTAATTAGGGGTAGGAGAAATGAGGCTCCAGGGCTTCCCACTGAGCCAGAGCCACCGGAGCCGCAGTGTCGGGAAAGCCGTGCCGGGAGCTGCGGAGAAGTTTGTTTGTGTTTTCAGCTCAATCCCCCTCGGGCCCGGGCCTGTTCCAGGGCTGTTCCTCAGCTCCGGCTCTGCCCTCACGCAGCCCAGGGGGCCCTGAGAGCGCGAGGCGGGGCTGTGTCGTGCGCAGAGCCCGCCCCTGGCTGGGATTGGGCGATGGTGCCGTCAGTCGTGGTGGTGGCGCGCTGATTGGTGGGAGCGGGGCGGAGCAGGGCCCCGGTGGCGGGCTGAGGGCGGCCGTGGCTGGGCAGTGGCGCGCTTGTCGGGAAGCGTGTGTGCGGTCCCGTGAGCGGCGGCAGCGGCCAGAGCGCGGTGAGGCGGCGGCGGAGCTCGGAGGCGGCCGCAGCGCAGGTGGGAGCCGCACTGGGTTGTGCGGGGACTCGGGGCTGGCTGCGGGCCTCGGGGGCGGCAGGGGGCTCGGGCGGGTTCGTTGTGCCGTGTCCGGCCCGTGTTGCCGCTGGCGTGAGGGCGCTGCGGGAGCGGCTGCCCGCGGTCTCCTTGCGGCCGCTGCCTCGGCAGGAGCCGCTGCCGGAGCAGCGCTGGCTCAGCCCGGTTGCTGTGGCTGGGACAGAGGGGCTGCCCCGTGCTCGGGGCTGTGCGGGGAAATTCCCGTGACCGGAGGTTTCTGTGCCCAGAGGAGACAGAGGAGTCCTGTAAAAGTGACTTTATTGCTGAGCAGAGAGAGAGGCCGTGGGGCATTTGCCGTGCGCTCTCTGCCATTGTTGTAGTTCGCAGCCTCCTTTTTGTCCTCCTTTTCCCGGTCTCATCTCCCTCTCCCTTTGCCCACTGGCTGAGGTGCTTGGAAGGTTCAGACCTCCCGATCTGCCAGCTGCATGTCCTCGTTAATGTGCACCCCCCCTTTTGTAAAACAGCCGATATTCATGGCTCTGTAAAATCCTTGTTCTTCTGGAAGTTCAGGAATTTCTGAATTTCTGTGAGCAGCAATCCATGTTAATTGGTAACATTTATTGAAGCTGGTGGTTTCGCCCATTACTTCCTTATCTACGAGTCCCTGGCCCCTCGCTCAGCTGCTGAATGAGCTGCACTTTCAAGGTGTGGAGCATGGTAACAAGATGAGAGTTGCTGTAGCACATCAGAGGAGAAACAGCATTCGTTTAACCCATGGTCTGCCAGGGAGCCACAAAACCGTGTCCCATTCCCATTCTTTCCGCATTTGAATCCGTACATGAGCTGCTTTCCTATTTCCTTTGTTATCTGTTTCACCACTTTTCCTTTGTCATCTATTTGCCAACAGCAGTTTGTGTCATGTAATTTTCCACAAACTCCTCCTTTTTCTGCTAACAGATGATCTGATCCCATCCCATGGTTAAGTGTTGTGTTCCTCATTTCAGTGGATTGGTCAGCAGGAAGGTCAGGAGTTGGAGCTGTCTGGTTGGGTATTATTGCAAGGGCAGCTTGTAATCTAATGATGCCATTGAAATGAGAAATGGGTTCTGTGGCTCCTGATATGAATTGTTTCGGGTTCCCAGGGCCTGGTCCATGGTGTTGTAGGATTTGTTCTGGTAGCCTTTCAGCTTTTCCCCATTTTTGGCCACTCCCTCCAGCCAGGGCTGCATCAATTGACTGCTTCTGTCTAACTAAATCATCAAATTCTTGGATTCCCAACTGATTTCCTTGAATTTTTGGTAGCAAAAAATCCCCAATGCTCTAATATACCCTGTAAACACAGACAGTGCTAGCACATGTTGGAATGGGCAGAGGGCTGATTCCCCCCCCATTTGTTTATAGTGAAGTTTTCCCAACATTCTCCATGTGCTGTTTCCCTTTGCAGCTTCACCCGTTTGTGTTGCAGGGTCAGATATCCTCCCCCTGGGCTCTGCCTTGAGCTGTGCAAATTCCATCAGTGCCAGCAGGCAGAGCTTGGGGTGAGGGGCAGAGGGAATCAGCCCAATTCCTGCCTTGGGCAAGAGACCCAGGTGCATTGTCCACACTTTGCCCAGCAGTGTTCATTTGCATTTCTAAAGCTCCTCTGCAGGCTGCCTGGAATGGAGCTTCTCTTCCAGGGCAGCCATCTGGTGAGTCACATGTGCCCCACTAGAATCTGCTTTTTCAAAATAAATTATTAACTGTTTACCAGTTAAAAGTATAATGGTTAAAGTTCTTCAATTTTGCAAAATGCGACATAAAGGCGAACACGGAAACACCCAGACCCAAACTTGATTCGCACACTTCATTCCCAAACCTTCCTAAAAATGTAAAGTGGGAATATTACACAAAATTTTTCTCATATCGTTATTTTGTCGCTAAAAGAATCTCTTTAGTGTTAGAGAGTCAAGGCATTCCTTGGTTGTGGCCTGCATGTGCAACAGAAGTAAATTCTTTCACAAATAGCTCAGCTGTGCGGAG
Source organism: Zonotrichia albicollis (assembly GCF_047830755.1). Classification (NCBI taxonomy): domain Eukaryota; kingdom Metazoa; phylum Chordata; class Aves; order Passeriformes; family Passerellidae; genus Zonotrichia; species Zonotrichia albicollis. The sequence continues at coordinate 139,086 of NC_133827.1, read as the reverse complement.
AAAATCATTCCATGCCATGTGAGTTTTACTTGTTTTATCCTAGACTTTACGTAGTGTGAACCAATCTAAATCCACTGCCTTAATGTTCATTGCTTCCAAGTTGTGTAAGTTTTTAGTATTTGGTTTCCTGTAGGACCCGGATTTCTTCCCCTCTGATGTGAATTCGGTCTCCACACTCCTGAATTTCCTTCTCAGCCTTTTCCAGCCCAGGTGTCTCCAGCTGTGCCTGGGGCAGTGTCTGGGGTAGCTGTTGGTTGCTGTTTGCTGCTGGGCAATGTTGATGTTTTGTTGCTGGTCCTTATCTCTGTGGGTATCTTTTGGGCTGTTCCCAGTCTGTTCAGATGTTAAACTCATCTCCATTGAGTGGTGTAACATCCCTTAAATAAAAGCTTTAAAATTCCTTTCCCCAAGGCAAAGACAAACCAAGCCTGAGCAGAGAAATAAGGTTTAAAAGAACGGAAATCGGTACATTTTGCAGCAGTGCAATGGCAGGCGGCCCAGAGTGTGGGTGTGAGTGAGCCCCAGAGTGGAATTGTGCCCTGGTGTTCCCCAGCAACTGTGGCAGTGCAGGCCCAGGCAGCGCTGAAGCTGCAGCAGTGGCAGCAAGGCTTGGCCCCAGTGGCTGCAGATGGCAGAGGAGGGTGGCCAGGGTTGCAGAGGATTCCAGGGGAGGATCTGTGGGCAGGCGCAGGGGCTTGGCCCGCTGTGGAGCCCTGGCTGCTGCTGCGTTGCCTTCAGGGCAGGCTCAGGGGCGGCCTCCCATCCTCCTGCTGCAGGCGAGAAGTGCAAATCTCCGGGGCTTCAGAGCCCTTGGGGCCAGGCTGAGGGTTGAGCTGTGCTGGCGGCTGTTTCTGGCCTCAGGGACACTTGGCATGGGCCCCTTGGCCACCAGTGGTGCTGCTTTGCACTCCTTAGGCAGGAGCCGATGTCCTGGCTGGGTGTTGGCAGCAGCAAAGTGCCAGGGCAGGCTGTGTGCCAGCCCAGCTTGCTGTGGGAGAATATGCCTTGATATCTGCTCCAGTGGTTGCTGAAGCAGTGAGAATTGCTTTTGCCCCCCTGTTAGGTGCCATGGTGTTAGCAGAAGATATTGAAGCCTTCCTGCTCAGGGCATTTCAGTGCCAGGCTCTCACAAGCACCCACAGCTCTGTAGGTTGAGCTGAGCATGGGGCGGTGATCTGCGCTGTGTCTGATTCCCCTTCCTTAATAACAGCCTGTCTTGTAGCTCTTTTCCCTTCTGCTGCCCTTGCAGAGCCATCCACAAACACATTTTCTCCCTCAGGCCAGGGAATTTCCCATCAATCTGTCCCAGCCTGGGTCTGGAGCTCTGTCCCTTGAGTGCAGTTCTGGGTTCCTTGCCAGCCCCTCTCCAGGCTGTTCAAACAGGAGGCTGGGTTAAACCCTTGCCCTGTCCTCAGTTCTGAATCCTCCTGTGCCACTGAACAAGTTTCATACTGTAATAACCGAGCCCTGCTCATCCAAGTAGAGGCTTTTTGGTTGTCAGAGCTTTAACTTGATGCCAGACTTGAACTGTAGGAGATCCTATACAGAGTTGAATATTTTAGCGCAAGAATTCCTTTGGCAAGACCCTGTTTAACATCCACCTATAATTCAAATTCTTTTTCCCTGTCTGGAAGGCCCAGGCCAGCCGCCTCAGTTAATCTTTATTTTAACACTTGAAAATTCTTTGTTTCCTTCTCTTGTCCATCCATCCAGTTTGTTGACTGGCAGGATAGGAGTGTTCTAGGGAGACATCCTTGGCTCCAAAAGCCCTGCCTTTAACGGGGGCTCAATACCGGGCTGTGAGCCCTTCCTTCCCTCTCTTGGAACAGGGTATTGGTTTTAGAAACCACCTGTCCTGGTTGCTTTAAAGGAATTTGTAGACGCTCCATATCTAATTTTCCCTATTTCCCTGGGACTGCCCCGCTTTGGGGTTCACTTCAGCATAGGCCTTGTCAATCTTTTCACTCAGAGGTAGAAAACAACTAGCCCTGTATCCCCTTTTACAGTATTAAAATCCAGCTCACAAATTCCTTCCTAGTTAATTACAACCACAGGAGGAAGAAAAAGCAATTCATTTAATTCAAACCGATCCACCACAGCATCTAATAGTGGTTGAACAAATCATACCTGCTCATCTTTCCCACTCATTCCCTTAAAAATTAAAACATTCCTTTACTAATTTCCCCCTTAGGTCTAAGATTCAGAGTGGATTGAGAGGCCCCTGTGTCCATCAGGAAATGCCTCCTCTCAATGCAGACCCACCCTGAATGTTCTCAAGGGCTGCAGTGTGGAGGGTCCCTGGTGTAATGGGAGCTGTGACAGCCCTGCCAATCCATGTCCATCAAGGGGTGGACTTGCTGGTGCTGAGGGTGCTGCTGTCTGTGCTTGCAGTGTCCTTGTGCCCTGCAGCTGGAACCCTGGTTCCTTGCCAGGGGCTGTTTGGGTGGGCTCTCCCCTGCCGAGGAGGGCAATGCCTCTGCCAGGTGCTTGTGGCCGAGCCGTGCCCTGGGTGCTGGGGCCCCCTTGGGCCCTGGGCTTGATCCCTCAGGGGCTGTAGGAACTGTGCCCTGGCCTTTGCCTTCAGCTTGGCCTTTTGCTGCTCCCTTCTTGCACTCACCTGCTGTGCCTTTGTGCCCAAGTGCTGCAGGGCCTTCTTGTGCCCCTCCTGCAGCCCCCTCAGTGCCTGTGGGTGCTTGTCTTGCTTTACAAGAGAGGTGTCTGCTCGGGAAGGCAGAAAAAGCCTCTCTTGGAATGGAGAATGTAAACCCCCTCTCTCTTAATTGTTAGACTAGGGAAATGAAGGGGCTCTCAGGCAAAGATATGGGAATAGGAATACTAGTTCTTTACTAGTGTGTATAATAAAGCAAACAAACAGCAACAGCTGCGGCACTGACAGCAAACAGAGCCCGGAGCCAGTCCCGGCCTTTGGGCTGCGGCGCTTTCCCCTTGGGTGCAGTTCCGGGCACGGCCGGCAGGGGCGCTGGTGGCTCCCGCGGGGCGGGGCAGCGCATCCCTCCCATGGGAACCTCTCTGAACGGAAATAAAGCAATCCCTTCATCTAACTCTTTCACTTTTTTACCTTCTATGGCCTTTCTCCCGTGTTTTGAGAAAGAATTTGGAGAGGGCTGCCTTTTTACTGAGCTCCTAGTGTTTCGATAAGGTGCTTCCTCTAGAGAGAGAGAGTTTCCCTGAACAGCCGGAGCTGTGGTTACCAAGGGGACGTAACTCAGAGCAGGACGGGGTCAGGGGAGGATATCCCGCCGAGGCTCGGTGGGAGTGTGGGCAGGGTCTGCTGCCGGAATCGGCAGAGGGGGATCTTCCCGTGGAGCCCGCGGCGGAGCGTGGGCAGCCCCCCCATGGCTGATGGCGGCTGATCCGGCAGCTCCCGGCAGAGCAAAGGCAGGTGGGAGAGCCCGGCAGCAGCGGCGGTGCCCAGCGCAGGTGGCACGGGCAGGGCAGCCGGGGATGGGATGGCTGGGACCCGCCCTGGGTGCGGTGGGCGCGGTGACCTCGGAGCAGGCGGCAGGACAGAGCAACCCCCATCTTCCCCAGCATGGGCGGCAGACCGGCCGCGGGCCAGGCAGTGGAAGCAGGGCACACAAATTGAGCGACAGCGCCGGGGCAGGTGGAGCTGCCCTGGGCAGTGAGGCCGCAGCTGGGATGGAAAGCGGGGCAGGCGGAGCTGAGGCGGGCAGCGAGCCGGGACCCGGGACAGGCGCCTCGGCCGGGAACGGAATGGGGCAAGAGCTGCAGAGGATCCCACTCTCTTTCTGAGTTTTCCTTTTATTCCCTTCCCTTTCATTTCCCTTTTTATTTTCTTGTTTTTTCTCGGGTCTTTGTGATACTTCAAAGATTTTTATTCTTCTAAAATCCTCTGTCTAATATATGGCATATTCTCTTCTAGATTAAATGGGATTTTTTACAAATAAATCCAGAGCCTAACAAATCTAAACTTATGCTTGGATACTTCGAAATGGTCGATGAGCTACCTCATGACCTCTAATACTGTTTTCCTCTTCACCTTTTTATTTATCGTATTGTAAATTAAGCATCTTTCAGTTACTTCCTATGCTACTCCCAAAATGCCAGTGCACCCATAGCTTGAGTATCCCAGTGGGTTTTTTGATGCATGTCTTCTAGTATTTTCTTAGAAGCACATTTTATTAAGAAATTGTCTTCTATCAAGAAGTTTCCATTTCCCGGATTTATCTTGTTCCCTTCCTGGTTTTTTTTAATTCTTTTTTCTCCTCTGCCGTAAACTTTGGAATTTCCTTTTTTTCACTGTTTGGTATTTAATGTTAACATAACTCTTTCAGCTCCATTTTCTGCTGCATCCTTAACTTTGTGATGTTCCCCCAGTTTTCCCAGTTTGCCTCTCCTTTGGCTCGGGCCCGGTTCCCCCCACTCGCAGCGGCTGGAGCAGCCGAGAGCCCCGCGCTGCCCATCCCGACCTGTCCCGGCTCCATCCCCGCTCCTCCCACGGGCTGCGAGGGCTGCGGGAAGGGGGCAGCGAGGGTGTGGCTGCTGCTGGGGGAGGAGGAGGAGGGAGGGAAGGGCAGGGATGGAGGGGGAGGAGGAAGTGGGATTAGGGAGGAGGAGCAGGGGGAGGGATGGAAGAGGAGGAGCGGGAGGAAGAGGAAGAGGAGGGACAAAGGCAGATGGAGGCTGAGCTGAGGGAACCACGCCATCGATCCCTGCGTGAATTCGCAGCCCCCACCTGTGGGATCATCGCCCCCCCATCACGCTGGTGAGCGAGGAGGGGGAGCTTGGCCCGGATATCCCGGGGGTCCCTGCGTTTTTGGGGATGTTTGGAGAATGAAGCAGTCCAAGGCTGAGCGGAAAAGGCCCCTTGGGGGGACACCGGGAGGTGCCGGTGGCGGCTGCCGGCAGAGGCAGCCTGGAGGAGCAGAGCCCTGTGTGCCCCAGGAGCCCAAAGTGGGGAGCCCAGAGAGGGGGAGCGCCGCCATTGGCGGGAGCCTCAAGAGCCTGGAGAGGGGCAGGGGAGACTCCTTGGAGCCGCTGCAGCCCCGAGCAGAGAATGAGGGGAGAAGGGAGCCCGGGAGCCCAAACAGCCCCGGCATCCCAAAATGGGGAGAGCGAAGCGGGGGGAGCTTTTGGCATTGCTGGGACTGCCAGCAGCCTGGGCAGGGCGGGCACCGAGGAGAAGGGGGACCCCCAATCCAAGCGTGACCCCAGCAGCTGGGACAGGGGGAACCCCCGAACACCAGAGAGGAAGGACCAGGGACGAGGAACTCCTGGGAGGCTTTTTCAGGGCTGAATTTGGGTGTTTGGGAAGTTTTTCTGGAGCTCAGGTGGCCAGTGATTCTAGAGATGGACTCGGGCACAGGGACCTTCAAACTCAATGTGTGTTGGGGAAGATGAAACAGGAAAGCCTTATAAATATGATTGTCTGGCAAAAGACTTTGAGAATATAGAAAGTGTAAGGAAGATTGAAATGAAAGCAAGCTTTGAGATACATCAGTTAGTGAACAACCGGAAAACAATGGTATGGCCCGACTGAAGGTAATCCCCTTTTGATGAAACAATTCGCTCTTCTTGCAGACAGATCCAAGGGTCAGAGCAGACCCTACTGGCTCAGCAGAAAGGATCCAAAGAGGAGTTTTTAGGGTTTAAAATGTAACACAGTATGGTGATGTAATGACTTTTACAGGCTGAATGTAAATGCTATAGGATTTGTATCGTGTACTAGTCTGCTAAGTGAGAAATAGAATATTCAACACAGAAGAAAATTTATTGTATTGTAACGGGAACCTTACTCTCTTACGCTCTTCTCCTCTTACTCTGTTACCCTCTCACCCTCTCTACCCCACTCTTCTCTCGGGCCTGCTCCGAGCTGTGCCTGGCAGCTCCAAGCAGGGCCCTGCACCCAGGCCCTTTGCAATAAACCACAAGTTCCACGCCCTGGCTGCAGAGCTCTCTCGTCTCCGTCCGTCCTGACCGTCCTACCCCCCGACACTCCTACAAACGCTCTCATCCCTTGTTTTCCCCAAACCAGGATTGCCCATTGCCAACCCTGGGAGGCTGCGAGGAAGAGGAAGATGGCCCGGGACACTGAGGCAGGTGAGGAGGAAGTCAGTGCCCCTTTCCCCTCTGTGCTGCTCCATCTCCCAGCCCAGCACGGCCCCGGCTGCAGCTCAGCCCTGGGGGATCTCCTTGCCCTTGCCTGTGGCACGGAGGCAAATCCCAACCTGTCCTTGTCCTTCCTCCCCCAGAGCAGGAGCTGAGCATGGAGAGCAGGGAGGACAAATGCCCTCAGCAGAACCTGGTGGAGGAGGCCGTTTTGAGCGGCTCCATGGCACAGGAAGCCAATGGGGAGGAAAAGTCCCGGAGATACCGCACGAGGAGGGGCTGCAAACGCAGCTGGCGGGGATCTGAGGGGGAAAGAGCCAGCCCGGGCCGGGAAGGCGTCCGGAGATGGAGCCAGAGCTCGGAGCTGGTGTTCCATGAGCAGCTCCATGGTGGGGAGAAGCCGCACACGTGCGAGGAGTGTGGGAAGAGCTTCAGGTGGAACTCTGAGCTCATCAGGCACCAGAGGATCCATTCTGGGGAGAAGCCCTATGAATGTGGAGAGTGTGGGAAGAGCTTCAGCCGGAGCTCCATCCTGAACGAGCACCAGAGGACCCACACTGGAGAAAGGCCGTACAAGTGTTCCGAGTGTGGGATGTGCTTCAGCCAGAGCTCCAGCCTGATTGTGCACCAGAGGACCCACACTGGGGAGAGGCCCTACGAGTGTTCCAAGTGTGGGAAGGGGTTTAAGACCAGCTCCAATCTCCTCCAGCACTATCGGATTCACAGAGAGGAGAGGCCCTTCCAATGCCCCGACTGTGGGAAAGGATTCCTGTGCAACTCCCACCTCATCAGACACCAGCGCATCCACACAGGGGAGAGGCCCTACGAGTGTTCCAAGTGTGGGAAGAGGTTTCCGACCAGCTCCCATCTCCTCCGGCACTATCGGATTCACAGAGAGGAGAGGCCCTTCCGCTGCCCTGACTGCGGGAAGGGATTCAAGCACAACTCCACCCTCATCAGGCACCGGCGCATCCACACAGGGGAGAGGCCCTACGAGTGTCCCCAGTGTGGGAAGAGCTTCTCCAGGAGCTCTAACTTGACCCAACACCAACGGAGGCACCACTAAGGGAAGCCCTGCGAGTGCCCCTGTCCTGGGTTGACTATATGATGCTTTTATCCCCAATCGTCTCATTCTGTTTATGTTGAATAATAATAAGTTTTGTACCTTTAAGAGTGTTACAGAGAGTGAAGAGGGAGAGAGAAGAAGCGCGCAGTTTTGTTTTTCAGACACTGCACTCCTCCACATTCCTGCTCCTGACTGTGTTGTCTGCGGACAGACAGCGGGACAGAGAGCTCTTCTTTTGCTTTTTAGTTAGTGTTAGCTAGCTGAGGCAAAGAAGTTCCCTGGACTGTTTTTTCCCTTTTCTTTGGACCTCTTGGAACTGCTCTGGACTGAACACCCAGGAGAGCACCGGCAGCTGCAGCTGTGGCCCACCGGGCCGGCCCTGGCCTGCGACAATTCCAGCACTGAGAGACTGATCAGAGACTGAGTGAGCTGCTGCTTGAACCCGGGGTTTTTCTCAGTTTGTCATCTCTTTTAGAGTGGCAAGGGGTCTCATTGTTTTGATACTGTTTTGGTCTTATTGTTTAATAAACAGGGGGTTTTTTTCCACCTTTCTCCAAGGAGGTATTTTTCTTTCCTCCCGGACCAGTTGGGGGGAGGGGCCGATTGGATCTGCTTTTCCCACCGGAGCTCCTTTGGGGGGATTCTTCCCCAAATTTGCTCTAAACTTGGACAAATACATGAATTGGCGCCCAACGCGCGGCTGGAAAATGTGGAAAAAAGCCCTATTAATTGTGTGTCTGTGGTTGTTAAAGCAGTTAGTAGCTATGCTGCTTGAACCCCTGATGTCTCTGGTTGAGAACGCCTCTGTATGGCTCTGGGCTCTAGACCTTTTTGAGGTTTCAATACCTTTCTGGTCATTAGGATTATTGTCCTTAACAAGTAATTTTTACGGTAGAGGGGTACGGATTGGAATAGCTGTTGTGCTGGCCTTGGTGATAATGATTTATAAAGCGTTCAAAAAGATACTGACCTCTGTTTACAGCATGTATGGTTTATGGTTTCTTCATCCTACCCTGCATCCCAATTCCAGTGGTATGTTTTGGGAATTTATTAGTAACTACACTCAGTCTGTTAGAGGAGGAGCTAAGAATGAGACTTTCCAGCCTTCCCTTTCCCTCTTCTCCTTTGGATCGGTTATGTCACTTTTTGAGAATGTTCAGTTTCCCCTGAATGTTAAAGAGACCATCTTTCTGGTATTTAATTTGGTAAGTTTCCTCTATATGGTCTGCAGCTTCTCTAGAATGAGGGCTGAGATATCCAGAGGAGCTGGTGAGACCCCTGATCCAGAAGCAGATGCAGGCGTGAAAAATCCTGAGTGGGGTGGAGAATGGGAAAATATAGGCCAAACCCTGAAGGAATTTTCTGATCCTGTAGACTGGGATTTCCCACGGGAACAAATTCAGAACGCAGCAGAGGTGGGGAAATACCTAAAGGAGAAGTGCCATGACGATTCTAAGGAGAAAAGGCTAATTGCAATAAGCTGGGCCCTGGCCTATGCTTATCGCACTTTGTTAGATACTGTCGGGCAGCAGACAGAGGCAGGGGGGCAGGGAGATAAATCAGCTATCCCAGTCACTCAAGCTGTAGCCAACAGCCCAGGCTCAGAGCCAGCAGCTAGACCAGACAGTGAGCCTAAGCCAGCATCTAAACCCATGGCTGTTGCTACCAGTACTAGAAGTGGGAAACACACGGAAAAAACTGATCGACCAGTGGATGATGATGATGATGATGGTGGTGATACAGGAGAAGGAACCTCAATGCCTCCTGACGTAAAATCAGGAGTCAAAGCAGCAGGTGCAAGATCAGACGCAAATATTGAGTCTTATTCCCTGAAGGACCTTCGTGGCCTAAGGAAGGACTACACTCGAAGGTCTGATGAATCCATAATTAGTTGGCTGGTCCGTCTCTGGGATGCTGCAGGCGAGGCTACAATTTTGGATGGCACTGAAGCCAGGCATTTGGGATCCCTGTCACAGGATACTGTCATAGACCAAGGAATGATGAGGGGGGCTAACTCTCAGAGCCTCTGGGAACGGGTCCTAAGAAGTGTAGCAGAAAGATACCTGTGTGCAGACGATCTCTATATGCAGCAGACTCAGTGGAAGACAATAGAGCAAGGGATCCAACGCCTGAGAGAAATGGCCGTGGTTGAGATTATCTTCTCAGATGATGTAACAACTAGGAACCCAGACTTAGTACCATGCACGTCTGTGATGTGGCGAAAACTCGTACGACTCGGGCCACAAGAATATGCCTCTGCCTTAGCCATCATGAAGAGGGATGAGAGGGGTGAGACTGTGCTTGACATGGCAAGGAAGCTCCGAGCATATGCAGATGCTGTACATGGCCCAACACATGCCAGAATCGCAGCGGTGGAAACACGTCTTCAAAAATTAGAGGACAAGATAGAGGAGGGTCACAAGAAACTGAGGGAGGAGATTAAAGAGAGCTTTCTCCAAATCTCGGCGGTACAGATCAGAGGTTCTGGTACCCAACGCAGACGTTCCCCAGACGGCGAGAGAAGGTACATCCCACGAGCTGAGCTGTGGTTCTACCTGCGTGATTGTGGAGAAGACATGAGGAGATGGCATAGACAACCTACCTCTGCTCTGGCACAACGGGTGAGACAACTGAAGATTCAGAGAGGAAGTTCCAAAAGGGAAGCAGCTCCAGTGGCCAGTAACCGAACTGTCACATATGATGATAATGACAATATTTTTGATCCCCTTGAAGGAACCTCCAAGACATATGCCCAGGGAAAGAAGGATAACCAGGCTTAGAGGGGCCCTGCCTCTAGCCAGGTAGAGGCTGGGGAAAACCGTGTTTTTTGGACTGTGTGGATTCGTTGGCCTGGCACATATGAACCACAAGAATACAAAGCTTTGGTTGACACTGGTGCACAATGCACATTAATCCCATCAAGACATGTGGGGACAGAGTCTGTTTCTATTGCTGGTGTGACAGGGGGATCACAGGATTTTACTCTGGTAGAAGCTGAGGTGAGCCTGACTGGAAATGAGTGGAAGAAACACTCTATTGTGACTGGCCCAGAGGCCCCATGTATTTTGGGCATAGACTACCTTCGAAGTGGGTATTTCAAAGACCCAAAGGGACTCAGATGGGCATTTGGAATAGCTGCTGTAGAGACAGAGGGTGTCAAGCAGTTGAACAGCTTGCCTGGACTGTCAGACAGCCCATCTGCAGTAGGTCTCCTGAAGGTGGAAGAGCAACGAGTGCCAATTGCCACCTCAACAGTGCACCGCCGACAGTACCGAACGAATCGAGATGCTGTGATCCCCATCCATAAGATGATCCGAGAGCTGGAGAGCCAAGGGGTGGTCAGCAAGACCCACTCACCCTTCAACAGCCCCATCTGGCCTGTGCGAAAATCTGAAGGAGAATGGAGATTGACTGTGGACTATCGTGCATTGAATGAAGTGACCCCACCCCTGAGCGCTGCTGTGCCGGACATGCTGGAACTCCAGTACGAGCTGGAGTCCAAGGCAGCAAGGTGGTACGCCACTATAGACATTGCCAATGCATTTTTCTCCATTCCTCTGGCAGCAGAATGCAGGCCTCAGTTTGCTTTCACCTGGAGAGGCGTGCAGTACACCTGGAACCGATTGCCCCAGGGGTGGAAGCACAGCCCCACCATCTGCCATGGACTGATCCAGGCTGCACTGGAAAAGGGTGAGGCTCCAGAACATCTGCAATATATTGATGACATCATTGTGTGGGGGAAGACAGCAGCAGAGGTGTTCGAGAAAGGGGAGAAAATTATCCAGATTCTCCTAAAAGCTGGCTTCGCCATCAAGAAGAACAAAGTCAAGGGACCTGCTCAAGAGATCCAGTTTCTGGGAGTGAAGTGGCAAGACGGACGGCGTCAGATTCCCACCGATGTCATCAACAAGATCACAGCAATGTCTCCACCCACCAATAAGAAAGAGACACAAGCTTTCCTAGGCGCCATAGGTTTTTGGAGGATGCATATTCCCGAATACAGTCAGATCGTGAGCCCTCTCTACCTGGTCACCCGTTATTGGAATAAGTATCCCAATATAACCAGTTAGATGGTGCCTAGGCCAATTCTGACCTTCGCTGCTGGGCCAGAGGCAGCACTGCGGTGTTCACCCCAGCGATACCTTGGCTGGCGGCAGAGTGCAGCGGGGCACAAGACAGGACTCCGTTCTCCTCAGGAGAGAGCTTCTGGCGATGGTGGAGAAAAGAAGGGAGCGGATTCTGCTAGAAGGTAGCCAGATGTTTATTCCATGAGCACAGATACGTCTGCACTGGGCTACTGCTGATAACAGAATAGAGCCGCATGGTCTCATTCACATTTTAAGCTAAGGACAGGGGAAGGGGAGGGGACAGGTGAGTCACCAACCAGGTGAAGGGGCAGGGTCTCCAGGTACTAGGGTCACCTATCACACGACGCCTTGCTGGTATGTTAGCCTGATTGACAGGGCACACTCAGCGAGGGGCGAGGGGGAAGGGAGAAGGTAAAACAGGATATTGCAACACACCACAACATCTCCCCCTAGTTTTGTTTAAAAAGAAGAGGACTGTGTTTATGGTGCAGAATGATTCTACTGAGGCTTCTAGGTCATCCACTGGAGCACTGAGGGCTTCCAAATGGTAGACCTCAGGAGGGGGAGATGAGCTTGAGATTAACTTGAGAACCATGCGTCTGATTACTCCAAAAACAATGCTAACAACTACAATAACTATAACTAAAATAAACAGCACTAAAATTACAGTTTTCAGAATAGATCCCAACCAGCCCGAGAGTCCCTAGCCATTGGAAAGTCCATTCAGCTCGTTGTCAGTTTCTCTGTTGATGTCTGAGAACCTTTATCGAGGTAGTCCATATGTGGTTTGGGCTGCGGTACTATGTAGGAGATTGCAGGTGGGATGATCACGAGTAGGACAAGAAGCAGGCTCAGTCTCATGACGTCTCGAGGCTACACACGAACAGTGGGATCTAAACTGGTACAAAAACTTGAGACAAACATATATTACAAACTATTCCAGATAGGAGGCTTAAATGGAATTTCCTCCAGAGAACGCGTGCGGCGTTTTCTTCTCCAGGCAGCGTGAGCAACCTGGGGTGCTTCTGCAGATTTCTCTGAGACGTTGGGAACATAGGGCTTTATCCATTTGGAAGGAACCCACCTTAAACCAGAGGGGGTGGACACACAGGCGTATCCACGTCCCCAAGTAACCAATTTGTAAGGTCCCACCATTTTCCAAGTCTCAGGGTCCTTTACTAAAACTGGAGGTTTTTCTTTCATCAACCTGTGACTGTTCCCCCCAAAGTGGCGTAGGATGGGTGGGTTCAGGCTGTCAAAAGAACAATTCAGAAAATTGATTGTGAATAGTGCCCTGGATAACCGAATGTGGGGAGGTTCTACCTTCAGAACCTGTTGTTGCTGGTCCAGGACCCTTTTAATATCACGGTGAGTTCTTTCTACAATGGCTTGACCTGTAGGGGAGTAGGGGATGCCAGTTTTGTGCTCTACTCCCCATTGCTGCAGGAAGCTCCCGAATTCCTTGGATTTATAAGCAGGCCCATTATCAGTTTTCAGCTCCTTGGGGATGCCCATGAAAGAAAAGGCCTGTAAGAGGTGCTTAATAGCATCAATAGATGATTCTCCTGTGTGGGCAGAAGCATAGACCGCTCCAGAAAAGGTATCTACACTAACATGAACATATTTCTGCCGTCCAAAAACCTGCATGTGTGTTACATCTGTTTGCCACAGTTCACAACTGTTCAGTCCCCTTGGGTTTGCTCCCGTACTCACTGTAGGGAGTGCATGTTGTTGGCAATTTGGGCACGTGGCCACAATCGCTTTGGCCTGTTCTCGAGTGATGTTAAACTGGCGAACCAGGCCAGGTGCATTTTGGTGGAAAAGCTGGTGGCTGATTTTTGCCTGTTCAAAAACATTTGGGAGAGTGGCCATCACTGCAGGTGCAGCAAGAGCATCTGCCCTTCTGTTGCCTTCAGCGATAAACCCTGGCAAGTCAGTGTGTGACCTGACATGCATCACATAAAATGGTTGCTCTCGGTGAGTGACTAACTTTACCAGTTTGGAAAGCAATTCAAAAAGTGCAATGTTAGATACATCTTGCAGTATTGCTTGATCTGCTCTGGATACTACTCCTGCCACGTATGCAGAGTCTGTAATCAGATTAAATGGTTCTGAGAACCTTTCAAAAGCCCTAACAACCGCAGCCAATTCAGCAACCTGAGGTGAACCTTCCACCTCAGCAATGTCCGTCTCCCACTGCTGGGTTTGAGGATCTTTCCAAGTCATAACAGACTTGTGGGACCTCCCGGACGCATCTGTAAAGACAGTCAGAGCCCTTTTTAAAGGTCTCCTACTTAGAGCAGTTCTTAATTTTAAAGTAAATTGAACATCTTGTTCAAACAATTTGCAAGCGGGCCGTGCTACCGAAAATTGTCTGGAGTAGGAATCCAGAGCAAACTGCAACACTTCATTTTCTTGAAACAATTGTTCCAGTATTTTCATAGTATTTTGACCTGATTTTAACTCAACTGGAATGTGAATGCACTTAAAATCACATCCTGCTAACTCCCTGATCCGGGTCCTTGCTTTCCGGATCAGTTCTGCTATCAGCTCCTGAGGCTTTGTCAGCCTCTTGGACCTTTTGTGACTGAGGAAAACCCATTCTATGATCAAGAGAGAGTCCCTCTGGTCCCGGTCCTTTTTTGGTGTGTCCTTTGCCTTAGGTGTTTGTTTTTCCTCCCACTGGAAAATAATTCCATGGAGGTGTGGCAACTTACCTAGGATGATAAATTTGAATGGCAGATCAGGCCGGCATCGGTGGGCCTGTCTTGTGGACATTGCAATCTGAACCTGTTCTAGAGCTTTCCGTGCCTCTGGGGTAATAGACCTAGGAGCACCTGGGTCCTCTCCCCCTTTCAGTAAATTGAAAAGAGGGGCAAGGTCTTCATTAGTCAGACCAAGCCACGGTCTTACCCAATTCAAAGACCCACACAACTTGTGGACATCCGCAAGGGTCTTGATCCTTGGATTGATTTCTAGTTTTTGAGGAACAATGGTCCTATTTCCAATTTCTAAGCCCAAATACTTCCAAGGTGGCATCTTTTGAATTTTCTGTTCCTGGAGCTCGAACCCTGCAACAATCAATGCATCGATCGTTAGGTCAAGCGCATGTGTTAGTAAATCATCATTGGGGGCACACACAAGGATATCATCCATATAATGGTAGATGATGGCCTTCTCTGCGGCTGCACGAACTGGGGAAAGCAGGGAAGAGACATACCACTGGCAGATAGCTGGAGATACCTTTAGGCCCTGAGGAAGAACGGTCCAATGGTACCTTTTCATAGGAGCTTCTGAATTGATAGAAGGGACAGAGAATGCCAAACGCGGTGCATCGTCAGGGTGCAATGGGATTTGGAAAAAGCAATCTTTAATATCAATAACAGCTAATTTCCAATCTTGAGGAAGCATTGTTGGGGATGGCATACCAGGTTGGGGAGAACCCATATCTTCAATTACATTATTAATTTGTCGGAGGTCACAGAGGAGTCTCCACCTCTTTTTGTCAGCTTTTTGGATGACAAACACTGGAGAGTTCCATGGGGACATGGTCTCCACAATGTGGCCTTTTTTTAGTTGCTCTTCTACTAGTTCCTCAAGCACCTTTATTTTTTGTTTACTGAGTGGCCACTGTTTCACATCAACTGGTTCGTCTGTTTTCCACTTAAGTTTTTGGATGGGGCGCTGTTGTTTAATGACTGCTGCACAAAAATGCTGTGGAGAGTCTGGAATATTAATTGTGACACCCCACTGGGCCATTAAATCTCTCCCTAACAAAGGTTCTGAATAATCTAACACAAATGGACGGATATTTGCCAATTGTCCGTGTGGACCCTCGAATTGAATAATGCTTTTGGATTGCCTTGCCAATTGCAGACCTCCTACACCTCGAAGGTGACCAGCAACATTTTGTAAAGGCCAGTGTGCTGGCCAGTCTCGTACTGGAATCACTGTGCAGTCTGCACCTGTGTCTACAAGCATCTCAATGCGTTTAGACTCCCCACCCCCACTGACATTGCACCACAATTTGGGTTTATGTGTCCCAATAACTTGGACCCGGGCGACTGTGGGCCCTTGTTTATCAACATTTTCAGGTAAAGATGGCACAGGGATAGCTTGAGCAACAATTTGTCCCTTGGGAAGAAACAGGGGTGGGTGGAAACAGTGCAGGCTGAGAACAAATTGCTTAGGATCTGATGTTGTCAGTCCTGGAGCAATTTCGATCTCTTGTGGTGTGTTTTTGTCCCCAGTGATGATGTACTTACAACGAATTTGGTTCCAAGTACCTTTCTGTTCAGGATTTACAGAGACAAAATGCCAGTCAGTGTCCTTCAGGTGGAGTGACTCTGTCAGCTGCAACCTGTATAGCTCATTGACAGAAGATGCGGTTAATACAGAATCACTTAAATCACAACAAAGGTTATTTTGTTTCACTTTCAACAGTGGACTAGCAGACTTGGTCTTTGAAGCACCTGCTTCACTTACACAAATGTTAATATTATCGCGCGCTTGATTTGTTTTGCTACCCTTATTCTCTTGGCCTGCTCCTTTTATGTCTGCACGCCGGGCAGGCTGGCGCTTTATTCTTCGTTTTTTTGTTGTTGACCCCCAGGGAGGGCTTGCAGTTCTCCTCCCCTGCTATTTTTAAATTCATCAAATTCCCTTTTCAGGGGGCACTGGTTACTCCAGTGCCCTAGCTTATTACAAAGCAGGCATGGTTTAGTGGGCTCAACCATCGCTGGTCTCCGCTGCTGCCCAGGGTACTGCTGTGCTGAAAGAGAAGGTGCAGGGCTGGCAACAGCAACACGCTGAGGTGGTCTTGGCAGCAGCCTTGGTCTGGAGTCTTCAGCAACACTCATCAGAGGCACTTTCCTGTTACAGACTAGAAGCATATCTTTTAATGTAGGGGAAGGTTCCATAGGAAGGCTGAGAATTGCTGCTCGACACTGTTCATTTGCATTTGTAAACGCTATTTCTTCTAAAATTGCTTCTCTAGCATTTTCTTGTTTAACCTGTATTTCAATGGCTCTAGTTAGCCTTTCTACAAATTTCACAAAAGGCTCTGATGGTAGTTGTTTGATTTTACTATAGGGCTCAAAAGGCCCCTCAGGTTGGAGGGAAAAGAATGCCTTTTCAGCTGCTTCCTTTACTTTCTCAAGTGTTTCTGCAGGAATTGCAGCAGCTTGGACTGAGGGAGAAGACCATTGACCCTCACCACAGAGGTGGTCAATAGTAATGGGGTTACCATTGTTGTCTTTTGCTGTGTTTGGATCAGCCTGTAAGCTTGGGAGAGCATCTTTTAGCAGTTGTTTCAATGCTGATTCCCATAATTTGAATTCCGTGGATGTCATGAGACATGAAAAAATTTGTTTTAAATCATGTGGAACCACAACAGTCCTACTTAATTCAGAATTTAAAAGGCCACGGAAATATGGACTGTGTGGACCATATTCTTTATGAGATTTACAGATCTCTTTAATCAATTGTCGTCCAAAAGAACTCCAATTAGCAGTTGGGGCTGCTCCAGCTTGAGCTGCAGGCTGAAACGTAACAGGAGCCAGTGACAACATGGCACCATGCATTGGGTCTGCTGTCCCCTGCTCTGTATCCCTTGAATCAGAAGCATTGGGATCACAGCTACAGGTTTGGGGACAGGCAGTGGGTGGGTCCCCACCGTGGGAACCCGGGGAGGGGGCGGGGAAAGGGAGCCGGCAAGGGGCGGGGCAACCATGGGAACAAGGGGCGGGGTCAAGGGGCTGGCAGGGGGCGGGGATACCGTGGGAACAGGGGGCGGGGTCACCTGGTGACATTACGTCAGCAACCGCTCCCTGGGAGGAGTAGAGGGGCGGAGCTGAGGGTACTGCAGGAAAGGCGGGGGGAGGGGGGAAGGTGTCACGAGGAACAGGAGGAGAGGGGGATGGGGATGGAATTTTGAAATGCTTAAGAGGATTTTGGGAAGAAGAAGACCAGGTTTGGGAAGATGCCACGTGGCATCCACCATCTTGTGGACCCCCTAGGGACTGGGGGCCATTTTGGACATCACTGCTCTCCGAAAAGCTAACACATGCTCGGGATTTTTTTGGGGAAAGAGGTTTAGGGGTTTTAGAGGGAGAGGGAGGAACAGGGAGAGCAGAGGCACATGGCTTTACATTTGGCTTTTTCTCCATTTCCTTTTGTTTGAGCAATGCTGTTCGAATTTGCAAACTCCAGAACACAAATTTAGCTGAGGGTAATTTGCCAGATTGTCCTAAGGTTATCAATTCATTCCCAACTTTATCCCAGAATTGAATATTGTGGATTTCTTCAGGGGAAATGTTTGGGAACTGCAGAAAAAGCCATCTTATAAACTGTTTCAATTTTCCTTTAGAGAATTTCACATTACTCTTGATTAAAATGCTAACAATATCATAATACACTCCCCTTTGTACAATGCTAAGTTTGGAACCCATGATAGATGTAAAAAAGCAGAGTACTTAATCCCGCCTGACCAAAAACAAAGCTAAAATCAGCTACCAATTTCTAAAAAAAAACCACAGATAGAAAGCGATAACGAGCAGACAAAAGCTTCACAATGCAGCTGTATATACTGCTTTTAAAATTCCCGGGCAGCAGCAGCAGGGCACGCCCTGCCGAACAGAGGCAGACACAAAGCCTCCCCCGCGGTGGAATGCAGCACCCCCGCGGAGCAGACAGAGCAGCCGCTCCACGTGGCAGCCGAAACCGGGACGCCCCCCCCCCCGCCGCCGCGTGTGCAGAGCACTCCCAACACCGCAGGTCCCCCGGCCACGTGGAAAGAGAGCCCCCCCCTCCCCCGCAAAGAGAAAGAGAAAGAAAATCTCCTAACACGTGTCTGAACACGCTGCTGAGCCGGGGGGGGAAGGGCAGAGAGCGATCCCGCTCCGGCGCGAATTCTAAAAAACAGTGAAACACGCAGCAGGAAAGCTAAACTAGAACGCTATGAATTCTCGTCTGTGGGGCTGCGCAGCCAAAATGCAAAGGCAAAAAAGGAACAGAACTCGCGGCAGAGTCTGTTTTTGAGCTTCTGCTCTACCGAAGGCAGAGATACTCACGTGAAATGGAAGCTGTAGGCTGGGTACAGGCAGGTCTCCACCGGAAAAGGACTTCTCTCTGGGTGTAAGAGAAGCTACCCTTTTCTTCCTCTGGAAAATCTGTTCACCACAATGAAGCAGGGCTTTCCAAAGGCACCGAACAGTCCACGAAACTTTTTCTGGGAGTATTCCCAAAGTCTCTAGCTGGGAGTCTTGAAGCCAGGCTCCTTTCAGCTGGATGCACGGCTGGCAGAAGCTTCTCTGAGGAACTGCGAGTCCGTTTTCCGGCTCAGGGTCGAGCCACCCACAGGGACGCCAATATATTGGAATAAGTATCCCAATATAACCAGTTAGATGGTGCCTAGGCCAATTCTGACCTTCGCTGCTGGGCCAGAGGCAGCACTGCGGTGTTCACCCCAGCGATACCTTGGCTGGCGGCAGAGTGCAGCGGGGCACAAGACAGGACTCCGTTCTCCTCAGGAGAGAGCTTCTGGCGATGGTGGAGAAAAGAAGGGAGCGGATTCTGCTAGAAGGTAGCCAGATGTTTATTCCATGAGCACAGATACGTCTGCACTGGGCTACTGCTGATAACAGAATAGAGCCGCATGGTCTCATTCACATTTTAAGCTCAGGACAGGGGAAGGGGAGGGGACAGGTGAGTCACCAACCAGGTGAAGGGGCAGGGTCTCCAGGTACTAGGGTCACCTATCACACGACGCCTTGCTGGTATGTTAGCCTGATTGACAGGGCACACTCAGCGAGGGGCGAGGGGGAAGGGAGAAGGTAAAACAGGATATTGCAACACACCACAACAACCCGTAAGAAGAACACTTTCCACTGGGGCCCAGAGCAGCAACAAGCCTTTGCACAGATCAAGCAGGAGATTGCTCATGCAGTAGCCCTTGGCCCAGTCAGGACAGGACCAGAGGTGAAGAATGTGCTCTACTCTGCAGCCGGGAACCATGGCTTGTCCTGGAGCCTTTGGCAGAAGGTGCCTGAGGAGACTCGGGGTCGACCACTGGGATTTTGGAGTCGAAGCTACAGAGGGTCTGAAGCCAACTATACTCCAACAGAGAAAGAAATCCTGGCTGCCTATGAAGGAGTCCAGGTTGCCTCGGAGGTAATAGGCACTGAAGCACAACTCCTCCTGGCACCCCGACTACCAGTGCTGGGGTGGATGTTCAAAGGCAAGGTTCCTTCCACTCACCATGCCACCAGTGCTACATGGAGCAAGTGGATTGCTCTCATCACTCAGCGCGCCCATATAGGTAAACTGAATCGCCCTGGGATTTTGGAGGTCATTACAAATTGGCCCGAAGGTGAAAACTTTGGTCTCTCTGATGAAGGGGAACAAGAAGAGACACGAGCTGAAGAAGCTCCACCATACAACCAACTGCCAGCAGAAGATACACAATACGCTCTCTTTACTGATGGGTCGTGCCGCATTGTGGGAATGAACCGGAAGTGGAAAGCAGCTGTATGGAGCCCCACACGGCAGGTGGCAGAGGCCACTGAAGGAGAAGGTGGATCAAGCCAACTTGCTGAACTCAAAGCTGTTCAACTGGCCCTGGACATTGCTGAGAGAGAGAAGTGGCCAAAGCTCTACCTTTATACTGATTCATGGATGGTAGCCAATGCTCTGTGGGGATGGCTGGAGAGGTGGAAAAAGGCTAACTGGCAACGTAGAGGAAAGCCAATTTGGGCTGCTGAAGAGTGGAAAGACATTGCTACCAGGGTAGGGAAGCTGCCTGTGAAGGTCCGCCATGTAGATGCCCATGTACCCAAGAGTAGAGCTAATGAGGAGCACCAAAACAATGATCAGGTAGACCAAGCCGCAAAGATAGGGGTGTCCAAAATAGACCTAGATTGGGAACATAAAGGAGAGTTATTCTTAGCTCGGTGGGCCCATGATGCCTCAGGCCACCAGGGCAGAGATGCCACCTATAAGTGGGCACGAGACCGAGGGGTGGATCTAACCATGGACAGTATCTCTCAGGTTATCCATGACTGTGAGACGTGTGCCGCCATCAAGCAGGCCAAGCGACTGAAGCCCCTCTGGTACGGTGGGCGGTGGTCCAAGTACAAGTATGGGGAGGCCTGGCAGATTGACTACATCACACTGCCCCAGACACGCCAGGGCAAGCGCTACGTGCTGACCATGGTGGAGGCCACCACTGGATGGCTGGAAACCTACCCTGTGCCTCATGCTACAGCCCGGAACACCATCCTGGGCCTGGAAAAGCAAGTTCTGTGGAGACATGGCACCCCTGAGAGGATTGAGTCAGACAATGGGACTCATTTCAAGAACAGCCTTGTCAACA
The DNA here is from genome assembly GCF_047830755.1 of Zonotrichia albicollis. Taxonomy (NCBI): domain Eukaryota; kingdom Metazoa; phylum Chordata; class Aves; order Passeriformes; family Passerellidae; genus Zonotrichia; species Zonotrichia albicollis. The sequence goes on along the minus strand of NC_133827.1, from coordinate 118,472 downwards.
CCTGGGCTAGGGAACATGGCATTGAGTGGGTGTACCATATCCCCTACCATGCACCAGCTGCAGGCAAAGTGGAGAGGTACAATGGACTGTTAAAAACCACATTGAAAGCATTAGGTGGGGGATCTTTCAAGAACTGGGATCAGCATCTGGCAAAAGCCACCTGGTTAGTTAACACCCGAGGCTCTACTAACCGAGTCGGCCCTGCCCAATCTGAGCCTTTGCAGAGAGTAGATGGAGACAAAGTCCCAGTGGTACATGTCAGAGGTTTGTTAGGGAAGACTGTGTGGATCAATTCTGCCTCGAGTACAGACAAACCCATTCGTGGGGTTGTCTTTGCTCAGGGACCAGGTTGCACGTGGTGGATAATGCAAAAAGATGGAAGAACACGATGTGTACCTCAGGGAGACCTGATTGTTGGATAAAACCTGTATAAATATCACTGTTTCCTGAATGTTATTACCGTTGTCTGTGTATAGTTGTATAATGGATGTATCATGTATGTACTTGTAGAGTTAGAATTTATATTAGTTTTAGTAGTAAGCAGACGATATGGGGATAAGGGGTGGAATGTCCTGGGTTGACTATATGATGCTTTTATCCCCAATCGTCTCATTCTGTTTATGTTGAATAATAATAAGTTTTGTACCTTTAAGAGTGTTACAGAGAGTGAAGGGGGAGAGAGAAGAAGCGCGCAGTTTTGTTTTTCAGACACTCACTCACTCCTCCACATTCCTGCTCCTGACTGTGTTGTCTGCGGACAGACAGCGGGACAGAGAGCTCTTCTTTTGCTTTTTAGTTAGTGTTAGCTAGCTGAGGCAAAGAAGTTCCCTGGACTGTTTTTTCCCTTTTCTTTGGACCTCTTGGAACTGCTCTGGACTGAACACCCAGGAGAGCACCGGCAGCTGCAGCTGTGGCCCACCGGGCCGGCCCTGGCCTGCGACAATTCCAGCACTGAGAGACTGATCAGAGACTGAGTGAGCTGCTGCTTGAACCCGGGGTTTTTCTCAGTTTGTCATCTCTTTTAGAGTGGCAAGGGGTCTCATTGTTTTGATACTGTTTTGGTCTTATTGTTTAATAAACAGGGGGTTTTTTTCCACCTTTCTCCAAGGAGGTATTTTTCTTTCCTCCCGGACCAGTTGGGGGGAGGGGCCGATTGGATCTGCTTTTCCCACCAGAGCTCCTTTGGGGGGATTCTTCCCCAAATTTGCTCTAAACCTGGACAAAAGGCTTTGTTTTTCTCACTTGATGGTGGGTAAAAATATCCCCTAATTTATGCCCTAAAGTTAGGACATGGGACTGTATGTCATTTAAGACAATTCTAGAAAAGAAAGTGACATGGCATTGAAGTGCAAAACAGTAGCGCTTGGTTTTTTGCAGTTTCAGTTTTCAAAACATGAAATTATTTGAAAACAGAATGATTCAAAGCTAAGTCAGGAAATTCAGTGTTGTGGGCTGTGCTTGTTCCACCACACAAGCTCAGTTGTGAGCAGGGACATTTACTCCAGAGCAATGAATCCTGCAATAACACTCAAGAGTAAAGCATTTACTTTCCCTCATAAATTGTCACACTTCAAACCATTAAAAAAATGTTTCTGTATTCTCTTTAATCAAAACCAGTTCTACAAAAGCAGAACACAGGTTTGAAGAAGGCCCCAGACATACATTACTGTGACACTATAAAGCAGGGTGTGCATGGGGTGTGCTGCACTGTCATTGTTCCTGAGCTGGAGAGACCTGCAATGCAGTAAATGTTTGATAGGAAATGAAAGGCTAGGAAGGTTTACATTTCCTTTACATGGACCCAAAGCATTTCATATTTCAATGTACTTATATAAACATGCCCTTGTTTCAGGCTTTTAGCGGGAAAAAAACAAGCACAGTTTGCTACTAAATGGCTGCTATCTGCAAGTGGCAATTGCAGCTAGCAGCCTGTAATTTGTCAGAGACAGATAACAGAATGCTGTTATCCTGCACCTGGTTAATCCCAGCCCAGTTTATCTTGTGTGCTTGTCTGCACAGCCCAGCAACGTGAGCAGTAACAAATCTCACAGTGTATGCACAGATCCTGTTGCCTTGTTCATCACACTTTATTGTCTTTTTTCATAAGCTGCATGTGAAGTGCTCTTCCAAGGTTTGCTAACTGTAGAACACACATTTGAAGTTCAGGACAACTGGAACTTTAGGAGAATCTCCACTCTCATTCAGCTGTTTTGAGAGAGGTAATGAGAGAGGAAGAGAGGTTTTTCTAAACAAACGCGTTTTCACATTGGAAACAGTCAATGTTCTAATGCACCATGGCAGAACATTAAAGTGTGCTGTGCAGGTCTTTAAAAGAGAGAATATTACCATTTGTGGTTAGTCACCATCCATAGCCCATTATTTGAAGGAAAATATTATCCACTAATGGCAGCACAGAGGAAATTAGTCCCTTGATAGAAATGGTTTACAAGTAGGAAAAGACTTTGGAATGGAGATTTGCTAATAGCTTTACCTTGTCTTCACAACATTTTTTATTCTTCTTTGCCTTTAATGCAAAGATGATTCCTTAATAGAATAGAGCTTCTATCAGAGAATCTTAGTTATTCATGTAGCTTCTGTGAGCTGTGGAAATAAATTATTGCAGCTGAAAGTGTTTCTCAAAGACCGTAAAATGCACCCATTTTATGCTGCTCCATTAGGTAAAATTATTTTATTTATTTCCAGCTTTATATTTCTCTGTTAGTATCTTATTCGCTTGTCCTGAGGACAAGATGTAATTTGTCTTATCAAAATCATCTAGCCCAGTCTGAGGTCAAGTTTAACTAGAAAAGCAACTGGTAATTATGCAGATCATCTTTAGTAAATTTAAAAGTGAAGACAAATACTACACAGAATTGCATGGATCCAACATAAAACCTGGATGCTGCATCTCCCATTCCATCAGCTGACATTGTAAAATGAACAGGTTTCACTGAAGCCATTTTTCCAAGTAAGATTTAACCATGCAACTCTCTTATACACTACAGAATGTGCATTGATGCCTTTTTTGCATATTGTCTCTCATCTGACAATCTCAAGTGACTTTTCAGGTATTAAGGTATTAAAAAATGTTGGTTAACATGCTATCAAATGAGGGGTTTTTTCTCTGATTTTAATTCATTTGTTTCTGTTCCCCATATGACTGGAATCCTGACATGGGGGGGGTTTTACAGAAGTCTGTTCAGAGGATTGTTCTCACAACTCATTTTGAGCCGCTAACAGACATAATGACCTTCAGGGTCTGTTGATATTTACAGAGTGAATCCCTTTATGATTACCACCCCTGGTACTTTTCCTCAGGAGTTTGAAGGGGCTGGAGAAAATTGGCAGACAAAAGTAGTTGGTTATGTCTCAAGCCTCTGATTTCTGTCTGTCAGAGAGCAAGTGGTCAGCGTAGGAGGCAGAGATCAAGAGAGACGCTGCTTACAATGAGAATCATGGGAGCTGATGTGGGAATCTGATCAAGCAGCAAGCTTTTTATACCTCTAGCTGCCCCAAGGAAAAGAGAAATATTGATATTTTTCCCTGTAAGGTGAACAATATGCTTAATTGACACTCAGCTCGTGGTTATCTAGATCAGAATATTGAACAGTCTGGACAGATGCCTGCTGTCCTCAGGAGGCTGAGTTGCCAGCTTGCATTCCACTGAGTAGCCTCTTGAGTATTCAGAGAAAAGTTTGCAGGTTCAAGCCTTACAAACATCAGACCATGACAGTCTTCATGCTTACATAAATTGGCCCATATTCTGCCTGCTCTGTTCAGATGTTAGCCAACAGCAGAAATTAAAAACGAGCTAGCTAAAATGAGCCTGATCATCCCTCCTGGTCAGGAGCACAAGCAGGCACAGCCCTCCCCTCACACTGCAAGCCCACGTCTCCAGAAGGCAGCACTTTCAGTCAGCTCAGGGCTGAACCCAAATGGATCAGTTCTTGAGGGGGAAGAACCAGCTAATCACCCACAAGTGACAGCAAGAGCAAGATCCTGAGCCCTTCCAATAAATTCTCTCCACCTGGTAAGAACAGGCTGTTAGCTGTCTGCATAAGTTATCCCTACGATCTGTAAAAGAAGTAGATTCTACCTGTCCAGCCTCCCCTCCAGAAATATTATAGGAGTGGGACATAACTCAGCTGCTGCAGATTAAAAGCGTAATTCAGATGCCCAAGCACTTTACAGGTGAATTAACTCTGTGTTTGAATTTTGTCTATTAAGCATTTCACTGAAAGGGAATGGAAAAGTTGCATAATTTATTATTTAATATTTTCAATAGACCTCACTATCATACTCAGAAGCAAATAGTTTTCTTGAGATGCACATGTAGATGGGAGTTATAAAAAGGCTATGCCAAAAGGTTTTATGGTGATGCAGATGCAATAGGAAGATTGCTTTATAAATAGGTTTTCCATGTAGTAGCTCATATAAAGACTGGAGGATTCTTTTTTCATCATCACAAAAATATACAAGACAAATTCAGGTTTTTTAAGGACTGTGGAGAACATGCCTCACTCAGTCTTCCAAATTTTGGTTCTACTCTTTTCTTACCTCTCCTCTCAATCTGACACCTGCCCATTTCCTAAGTAAAAGTTAATTTATCTCACATCTCTCACAAATCCTTAATCAAAATGGCATATCCCTTTATGCTTTTCTTTGGAACATCATCGTTGCAAGCTACCTGTCATGTCAGCTCTCATTATCTGTTAGCCAGATTGTTTAGTAGCATCACATTGGGTTCCACCAGGGGATGTGCAATTTTGAGTTGGTATTTAAAAACATTAAAATCACAGGGCCCAGCTACCATGACTACCCAAAACATGAGCAGCCTTTTCAAGCATCACAATTCAGGTATTAAACACCACCAGCGCAGAAACATTTCCACCTGTTTTTTGCAGTGGCTCAGGCATCATTCTCTGCTCAAGATGTGATTGCTGTCTCTCAGTCTCCCAAACCCTTTAAGGAGACAGAGCCATTAGAGGTGCCAGCTCAATACAATGAAAATCAAGCACATACTTGGCTTCACAAAGCCATGCAACAATAATAGCTTTTTTTTTTTTCCTTTTCTGTTACTTGACCCAAGAATTCTTAACTACAAAACACTCTGTGATCTGTAACCCAAAATCCTGAGAAGGTCTCCTATTTCAGGGACAAATGCTGATATCATCAGGCCTGAATTATTAGATTGCTTCAACAGTTTCTTTGTGACCAGGCACGTAACTTTACACATCAGAATGCTGCCAGCAGGATTGCTGGAGGCCAGCTTGCTCCGTGTCTGGATGCTGCTGCAATGACACAGCAGCTGCTGGAGAGAGAAAGGGAAGCAGCAATCCCAGCCTCGAGAGCCCAGTTCAGCACAGGGGCACTGCAGGACTGGGGAGCAGCAGGGAACGAGAGAAAAAATCCCACAGACTGAAGTTCAATCAAGGGACACTGTAGGATACCAGCAGTTTGCAACAGAAGCAATCATCAGATGGGATGGGGAAAATGCACAGATAATTGATTGGAGCAACATTTGGGCCCAGATAACCCTCCAGTTCTCAACTAATACTTATAGGAGATGTCAAAGGAGCAATTGAGCTACCAATAATGATTATATCACTTTTCATCCTGTAAGATCTTTGGATGCTTTTCAGGCTGCAGGATTGCTCATTCACTGATGAATTACAGCCAGCTACAACAGCCATTTTGAAGCGTTGTACAATAGCTATTATAAAGGAAATGAAGAATAAACTTCTTCTATTGATCCAGCAATAGGAATCTTCAATAGACAGAATGTAATTACCTGAGGTAGAGGAAGGTTACAAAATGGCAGTAAGCAGGAGTATTAAAAAAGCAGGAACAAAGTTAGCCTTGAAGCAGCAAGGAAATCTCTGTGAGAAGTTACATAGGACAGAGGACTCAACAAGCTTTAATACAGCACCAGGGAGCAAGGGAAAAGGGAGCCCCAGCCCCACTCCATTATCCCGCCCTCCATTCCCCACAAACACAGCATCCTTTCCAGCCAAAACCATCGCTCCCTATGGTCTCCTCACAGGAGTGAACAGTGACTTCATATGCAAATATAATTAACTTGGTCTGAAAAAACAGAGTGAGAAAGGAAGATAAAGAAGGAATCTTTCCAAAGCAGCCTCCTTCACAATGCCTGTGGGGAATTAGGCTGCTTACAGCCTTGTTGGGTGGCAGTCCTCCCTCCTTCTCTGGATCCTACAGGAGCCCTGGCTTTGCTTGCAGAACCACAGTGCATCCCAGAAACAGCCACACAAGGCATCTCCTGGCACTGTGACTGCCACTTCAGAGTGTGTGTTTTGTTCCAAGACAGAGGAACCAAAAGTCCTAGAAACTCTCAGTCTACAGCTTGAGGGTCCACAAAAAGAAAAAAGAAGCATTATATATTCAGGTATTTCCTGCTCAGATTCCGCAGCACAGCTTTGTTGTCTGTAATTATCAGCTCCTGCAGAGGGCAGTTACTTTCTTCTGGGACAAGGTTTTCATGTTTTCACAAAATATGGCTGCTTCAGAGCACTATGGAGAAGGGGAGCAGCAAATCTCACCCTACACATAAACATCATCATTTTCTGAAATCACATGTTACTTGAGCAAAATTACTGTTTTCTGTGTCAAGGACTGCCTGATGCATACAGCAAAAGAGAAGAGCAATGGGGGATCTAAAATTTGCCTATAAAACTAATGAGCTCAAAACTGTCTTCTTTGAGACCAACTCCTTTGTCCTCATCACTCAAACCCCCAGATATTCCTGTCCTTTCTGATGTCTTCCCACTCTGCCATCAACCTTAGGGTTGTTTTTCCAGCAATGTGTTGAATTTTTTTCATTAATTCAGAATTTAAAAACAAAGGACATGAAACTTGAATGAGTTGATCTGTTTGGTTTCATTTACTTTTAAGATTATCTAAAACATCTCCAGCTTTGTGAAAGTAAGGCATGTACCCATTGACCCAGCAGCCATATATCAGCAGGAGAAACAAATACCAGCTTGCAGGTATTTGAGACCACACTTTGATTTGACCCCTAGACATCTGAAGGCACTTTATTCATTTGAATGGCAGAATCTTGAGAAATATCAAAAGAAATATGAAGTCATAACAAATGACAAAACCCAGAAAATGCATTAAAAAGCCACTCCTTGACAAGATGTAACAGTTTACACACCACTCAGGTTGGACAGGGGTATGAATAGGAACATGCATACCATCTTCCACTCATACAGAGCAGAGGGGCATGGTAGTCACTGGACTTCTTTACAGCTTCTAACATTAATCTAACAAAATCTATCTGTATAGAAAAGTCCATTTTAAAGAGACTTGTTGAACAGCCTGCTGGCATTTTCTACAGTTTGCAGCATATTAGATCAGCAGAGTCAATCTAAAAGAAAAAAAGCTTTCATCTTCTATTTGTCAGGAAACTGGCTGCATCTCAGGTACATTTAATCCATAGTTGATAGACTTTGTAGTAATATTCTGCAAGCATTCCAGCAAATGTTAATTGTTGTGCTGTGGCATGATGCATTTATACAACCTGATGACTTCATTGATTTAAATGGCCTCTGGAAAAGATCCAGGCTTGCATCCTTGCCTAGTCTCATATTTGCCAAAACCCAATTTAAAAACCATTAAGTCCTGTGAGAAGGATATTATCATTAAGCAATTATTTTAATTCAATACCATTTAAGCCTAGAGTAATAGCTAATAATAGCAGTCAATGCTTAAAAGAATGTCTGTAGTGCTTTGAAGATAGTGTTCCTTAGCATTTATACCAAAGAAGGGAACTGATTTTGAGTAAACACTATCTCTTTCGAGGGGAGGGAGAAGGAATAAAGCAAGCTATTATGTGTCAGTCTGTAAGTAAATAGCTTTTGTGCTACTTGAAAAGGCTGAGGCACTAATAAGATTGACATCTGAACCAGAAGATTTCAAGTGCTTTGGTGCTATTAAGTCCTAATCTATTTCTCTGAATGCTTTTGTGAAAATGGCATCTTCATCAGACAAGAAAAGTGATAAAAATCATGTCTTATCAAGGTAGCTTTTTGATAGCTTGCCAAATTACAGAAAAGGACACACAATTAATTATGGCTTTGTTTTAATTAACTTGGGTAGGCTACAAACTAGTCTTGGAGTTTTTTTTCCTCATAATTATATTTGGAGTTACCATGCTTCAGTGACCAGAGGTGCATGAATCTCACAGGTGAGCAGTTCTCTCATCCAACAGTCAAAGCTGTTAATGTGTTCATTCATTTTCACCATAGAGAGTGGAGGTTGTTAGAAGATCGGAAGGGTAGAAAAACCTTAGTTAAAGCCTTAGTTTTATCACCAGTGTGAAGCTACAGCATCTACACCAAAAGTTATTCTAGCACATATTAACAAGGATTTCATTTGCTAGATAGCAAATGGGTTTTTCAAGAAATAAAAAAACCATCCAGGACCCTTAGTTCAGTGCTCTGCCTTCCCCACTGAGAGCCAGACTGAGCATCAAGCCCAGTGTCCCCACCTATATCCCTAAGGAGAAGGTGACCAATTGTCATTTAGGATGAGGGGCAGATTTAGAGAGGTTGGTGCTAAAATCTCACAAGACAAAAGGACATAAACCTTTAGCATGACCAAAAAAAGCACTGAGCATTCTGCTGTGAACCCACTACTTTTGAGTGGTCTGTATTTGAGCATCAGGTCTGTGATCAGCCTCAGTTTGACCCATGGCTGTCAAGTGATGCTCTGAAGTTGTCTGCCCTTTCCTGCAGGGTCATCTTCTGGCTCTGCTATGTGGCAAGGACAGGAGAGCAGAGCTGCCTGCCTGTCAGGGCCAGAGACAAGCGGGTGTGAGGCTGAGACAGGGCCTGGATAATTCCTGACTCCTGGATAACTCCACAGACTGAGGGGCAGTGGAAATGCTCTACTGCTTTTCGTGCCCTGAGCTGTTCTCTAGCAGCAGCATTATGTTAAAAAATACAGACTGAAGTTAATTTTGATTAGCCTCAAGGAGTTTTCTTCTTCCAGGCTCAGAAAAAGGGGAACCATCATATCTGCTTTCTCTCTCCCTGGAGGCCACTGTCCCTGCTGGTCTGTGGGTGGAGAAACCTCTCCAAACACTCCCATCATGTTCCAAGCTGTGTGAATTAGCTCACATAACACCAGAGATGGTTTGTTCCTGAAGAAGCAAGAGCAAAAGCTTGCACACAATTCCCCACAGCCTGACTGACAAGGGAAGCAACCTCTTCTGTGAGCTCAGCTGAAAGATGTGCATAGCCTACACTGCTGGTTTCTCATGCTGCAAACTGCTTATTTTCATGATCAGATCCTCCAGATCTCTGCCACATTATGCCACAAAACCGTTTGTACAAACAGGTTCCCCACCTCCAGATAATTTGGCCAGCTGCCTCAAGTTTCACTATGTTCAGGAGTGCAGTAAAAAAAATAAAGTTTGGCTAAAGAGGAAAAAGAGCAGCAGCAATGAGATGACATCTCTCTGTCAGAGTCTTTCTGAATCTGGCCAAGACAGAGAGACCTCAGGATTTAAACAAATGGCTGCTTGTCAGATGCTGTTACAAAGCTCTCAGTTCTGCTGAGAGGTTTCTCTTGGAAGAAGAGTTTGTTTCTTAGGAAGTAAATAAAGCAGGGAGATCCCTTTCAGAAACTGAGAGGGAAGGAGAGCCCTTATTTTGTGAGCTACTGTGGACGGCATGAATGTGCTGCAGATTCTGCCCTTCACCCCATGGCACTCTGGCTGCCTGAGGGAATGTTTGCTTCCAGGCATGTGTTTGCTCAGGGTGACTTTCAGCAGATAAGTACTATGAAAAATCCTCTTACCTGTGCTAATAGAAAATGTCTTGCTGGATCATGACATGAAATCAGGATGAGAAAAGTGACATAGAAATGGCACAGAAATTGATAGTTATGAATCAGTAGGAAGACAAACAGCAGTTCTGCAATTACGTGTGGTACACCAAAAGCTCTGTCAACAACTGATCTCTTCAAGTGTTCATGAATGATCTCTGATTGCACCATTCACCACCAAGAGCAGTGAGGGGAGTCAGTTGTCAGGCACCATTTCTTTATTATAATTGTATAATTATATATAAAATTTTATATAAAAATTTATATAATTTATTATAATTTTCCATAGATCCAAATACTCTTTGGAGACATTTGGGATTAATAATTAGAAATAATTGGTTTGTCCCATAGGTCTGCAAAGATTAACACAATCATGTCCTTGGTGAAACCTTGCCATGTGAAGCTCACATGAATGCAGCAGAAAGGAAGATGTCCAAAGGACTCTTCCAGATCCCATGTACAGCTGCATCCTCTGGGTCTCAAAATATGAGTAAAAGAGGAGGACTTGTCCCATAAAAGTTGAGCCTGTTCTAATGTAATGTATTTCAGTTAGAGGTATGAAAGGAACTGAAATTGGCAGTGTATTTAACCAAAAGTTAGAAGAAAAAAAAAACAATAGAGAAGGCTCCAATCTTTCTTTTAATACCATCCTGCTGTGATGACCAATCACCTCAGAGGCCATTCCCACAACACTTTCATGAGCTGCAAAGTGAAGCTAAATTACATGCCCAAGCTGCTGTAGAGGAAAAAAAAAAGAAAAAGAAAAATTAAAAAAGAAAAGCCAACATGATCATCCAAATCCCAGGCTAATCTCCCAAGCACTGGAGCATCTTTCCTCTGCCAACTATTTATCAGACCACTTCATGATTCATTGCCTTCCAAATGGCTTTTCACTGAGGAGCAGTGAGTTGCAAAAGGTTTTGTAGATTGAACTAGAAAGGTCCTCAGAAGGTGAACCAGGAATGATTTCAGATACAGAAAGAAAAATGCTGTCTTGAAAGAGGTCAGAGAAACGGATGCCCATCACTTCACTGCTGTTTCAAAGATGATATGCTGAACATTTAGCCTCAAACATGAGCAGAGGAGCCTCCTTTCCCACCCCTCTGCTCTTGTAGCCTTTTATTTAGGTGTCATTTGGGAATTTTTCAGCTCTTTCATCCCTTACAGCAGTTTCTCAGAGCTCTTCTACAGTCCCAGGGCAGACTCTGAAATAAAAATAGAACTGCGCCAGATATGGATGTGACTTTTGATTGATTATCAGCATAACCCTTCATTGTAGACACCAACAGCTTCACAATGGTCTCATATACAAACATTATTTCTTTTTCTCCCTGAGCAGTCAGACAACAAGCCTTGCTGACCCTGTAAGCAGTGCACAAAACCCCTCTGACCAAGAGCCATTAAAAACAATTTTTATGTCAGAAAGGCAAGGGGAGAGGAGTGGCAAAGTCACCAGAAAGGGCATGGGATGGCAGCTCCTCAGACCCCAGAGCTCCGTGGCAGGATGGAGCAAAACATCAGCCAGACCCAAGGGCAGCCCAGGCACACTCAGCCCAACATCATCCAGCAATGGGATCCTGCTGCTCATGGCTCAGGAATCAAGGGCTGGCCTCATGGAAATTGTGGCTTCCACTGTCCAGCTCATTCCCAGTGGTACTCACACGTCTGTCCTGCATGCCAGGAGGGAACTCTGTGCCCCTGCTGTTATCCTGGCACAGTCAGAGCACTGCAATTTTCCCCCTCTAGCAAGATTTCATCTCACTTCTCTGACCTCAAAAAACCTCAGAGTAAAACCTTCTCAAGTGAATTTTAACAAACCAAAAAAATCCCCAATCAAACAAACCACAGAACTACCTGCACCTCAGTCACTCAGGACAATCATGCTCTTTCTGTCAGAAGCTGTCAGTGGTCCCCAGCCTGGCAAAACACTGAACCCCATGCCACAGGTTCTGGGGGCTGCAGGGAGGAAGAAAGCAGATTTTAAGCAAGTCCCATCGATAATATCTTACTGGGTAAAGTGCAAGAGGCTCTTAGACCCAGGATCTTTCAACAAGACTTTCAGTTTTCTTCTTCAGAAATCCTGCAAACTGAGTTTTCAGATTCATGGAATATTTTCACCAGTCAGAACAGAAAAAATATGATTGAGGGATAAACAGAGACCTGGACATTTCACCTGAATACCAGTTTTCAAACAGCATATCCAGTGGTGTTCAGAAAGGGATGCCACATGAAGTGCTCCCCCACATTTTGCTTTAAACTCTCTATAGCCTAGCAGCATTTTTCAAAATCTTGACAGTATGTCTGTAAAGAGATAGAAACTAAAAAAAAACACCTAAAAAAAAGTGGTCAGTTTAGGGTCTTGAAGCCAGTTACTGCTGTGCTAGAGGAAGAATAACTGCAAGCAAGGGGGCTACTACCAGCAGAAGAAAAAAAGGAGGAATAACTACACAGGTGCTTTTTTCATCCAGTTTGCTCACCTCAACTTGCCTGAGGGAGGGAGAGAGGGAGGAAGAAAGGGAATGCACCTGGCACAGTGCATCAGCAACTGTTCAATCATTCTGAAAAGAAACTGCAGGGAAAAAAGGTTTAAAGTTCTCCTAGTTTGGGGGAAGTATTACTGATCACTTTCACTGAGTTGATAAGGGTTTGGTGCCAGCTCTCAAAAAAAAGAGAATTAAGCCGTAACAAAGCATTTGGTTTCTAACTACTATCAGCATAACACTCACCTGGATTGTGGTTCAGTTTTTTAAGACTGCATAATTACCTTTAAACCACACCAGGTTTAGAGAGATGTTCTAAAAGATTTTTTTTAAAACCCAGCCATAAAAGACATCAATTTCTAAATAAAACACCTCTTGAAACAATCTATTAGAAGCTGGGGAGGTATTCCTAGTTCATTTCGTGATAAGAATATCTATTTGGAACCTCTCACCCACTATTAAGTGACACCATAGTTTGATGTTCACTTCTGATCAGCATTTTTTAAAATAGTTTTGGGGGCTGTGAATTTACTTGCACCATAATCCAGAGATTTCCTTGCTTCAGTATCTCATGACTGGTTTTAGCATTTTATTCTGATTTTAAAAAATACATTCATGTTAAGATATTAAATACACATGCACTCTCCCAAGGAACTTCAATCTTGTTTATCACAAATGTGTCTTTCATTTCAAATTTTTTCTGTTCCATGAAGTAACCATGGATGCTCATTTGCATCCAATCCTGTCTCCCATTCCAGAAGCTTAAAAATCTACTGCCAGCTAGGTGCCCTGTATTTAATGCTTGCCTGAAAGTTCCCACACATTTGGAGCTGTACAGGTAATGCTTTTACTTTACACCGTTAGCAGTCAGTAATGCTGGGCAGCCCTGTCTTTAGATCTCCACCCACCTGCTCCATCTGGATCTCCAAGCACTTCTGGGGTACAAGGACTTGCAATCTTCATCTGCACCTTTATTTGCATGGACAGAATGTCTTGATGGGCAGCATGAAAGCAGCATTGTCTCCTGCTAAGACCAGTAGGGCATGGAGCTCAGTGCCAAAAGGAAATGCAATATTTCCCATTCAAAGCTTGAAGGTGGAGTGTGTTAAACCAAAATGAAGAGGGGGGAAAAAAACCCCAGGAAATCTGTTGGACTTTTTCTATTCAGTTACATGGTCTGGTTTTTTCTTACATCTTCTTTTCAGTCTATCAAAAAGATGTTAAATTTGCAGTAAATTCTAGAAAAGTAAAGAGGAGCCCACATGCTGCCAAGCAGGCATTTGTCTGTGAATCTGCCTTGTGTAAAACCAGGGTCTAGGAAAAGGGTCTGTGGGTAGGAAGGCATTTCAGTTAAAATGCAAAAGCCAAAGGTGCTCTGTTTCCAAATTAAACACCTCTGAATTTCTTCTGTTCAAAATGGATATATATATCATTATCCCAACTTGTGAGAAAATCAATTGTTGAGACAATCACCCTAAGCTCCTTCTAACAGGACAGGAGGGCTGGACCTTTCCTAGAGCACTTCCATTTGCTTTAAAACACTGTTATTGTTCAGCCTTCTATATGTCAGAGCTACATAAGGAATTTATCAGCTCCTGCATGCCCATTCAATAATGGTCTGCTGGCCTTTTGTCAACAACCTTTCAATAAGGGCTTGCTGTGGCAGTCCTGACAGCTAGGGTTGGCTTGTTTAACAGCATATTAACATGAAAAATTATCTTTTTGAACCTTACAGAAACACTGCAATGCCCTGGCACAAGCTCAGTGAAAGGTGACACTGCCTGAATTTCCTTGAATTGCTCTGGAAAAAAACCCTTTATTAAATATGATTTCAAAATGGAATTAAAATGAAAATAAAGCAGTTTTGGCAGGAAGCTGCTCCATGCTCTTTATCAGAAACCATCCATGATTAGCAGCCCACCAGGAACATGTCAAAACCAGGGTCCCCAGCAAAAACTGGAGCATGTCACCTTCATTTCCAGCCCCTGAAATCTATTTCAGCCTCTATTTTCCTCTTTATTCTAGAATTTTTTTACTCACTTGCTACAGAGCAGCTTTCAAAACATGCTTTCCAACTTTCTGAGTTGTAGGGGGTCATTCCCAGAGGTCCATCTTCACATTCATAGTGGCATAAGTAATGGCCTTCATCTACAGCATTATTATCTTTCTTGTTCCAGTATCTCTCAAAGTGACATTTTGTTTGGTGCTCCTGTGCCTGAGATGGATTAACAATAATCACAGCTGCTAAACCACATTTGTTAGAGAAACATTCTTTGGGTTATTGACTTATACACCAACACGGTTCTCTCCTGGATTCCTTGCAAATTTTAGGACTAAATACTTTGCAGGAGGTTTCACAGCAGAGCAGTTCAGTTTCTGACAAACTTTTCTTTCCTCTTGGAGGCAAGCACTTGCATTAGCAAGTTACACTTGTGTTTTGCTGTTCATAGATTGAATTACATTTATCACTCTGGAAGCAGAAACAGCATGACTGCCCTTCCACATGTGAGACATGCAATTCATCGATTTCTGGAGCTGGAACCACAGCTCTACATTTATCATATGTCACTTCTGGTTTACTTAGCAGTCCCCTGCGTGGGACAATGTAGTTTAAAATGTTGCTATTAAAGAGGGGGGGAAAAAAGAAACATTTCACATACAATGGTAGCATTCATCAACTGTTCTTTGCAGAGAGATGTAGCACTATTTATCAACTACCAGTTTCCAATTTCTCTAGCAATAACTTTTTTACTCTTATAGACAGCTCAGAGATGTAAGAAGAAAATGACAAAAAGAATAGTTGAAATACGACTCACATAAACCTGCTTCTTGTGCTGAGCAGCAGCCCCTTTTCCACAAGGGGAGGATGCAGTTGCTTGATCCCTGAACTTTTGCCTGAGGGTACAGATCATCTTTATGGCCCCTAAGGAAATTAACTGGTCCCCAAAATGAAAAACTTCACTCCCAATTTCAAATATCCCCATTTCAGTGAATGACTCCATATTAAGGCATCCTTTTTCAGAAGCCTCTGAATTCCCCAAGCACTGGGCTTCATGTAGGCAGCCCCTGCTCTAGGGGACCTCACAAACAGCCCCTTGCAACTGCCATTAGGTTTTCACATTAAATAAAAGTGAAGGTGAGTGACAAAAATCTCATCCCTACCTCAACTGTTTAAGTTAGCATCTCAAAACACGAGACACCTTCACCTAGTTCTAAAGCTCTTCCAGTTTTGGTGGGTTTTTTGTTGGTTTTTTTGTTTGTATTTTTTTAATTTTTTTACCACCTTTTAAAATTTGTGGCTGTGAACAGCATGAAGTCTCTGACAACTGATTGGGTGTTCAGGGACAGTGTCTCTGGTCCCCAGCCACACTGCTGGGGAAGTCAGGAGAACATGGGCTTCCTTTCATTTCTGGAGGTGTTGCAGGCCCCTTACAAATCCCACATGGACAGTGTAAGACAGGCTGCAGAAATACACTTAGAATCATCTGCAAAATATTCCCCAAGCAAAATTTCAACAACTTGGAGTTTGCCACATCTCTCTAGGCTTTAAGGAACAAAGTGTATCCCAGCAGGAGGAGGAGTAATAACATGATGGCTTTCCTGCTGCCAGACTGGGAGGCACTCAGGACCCTGCCCAGGCTCAGCATCTCTGCTGGTCAGAGTAGCCCCCAGATGTGTCAGAAAGTCTCTTTTCCCAGCCTGGCAAGCAAAGAAAGAGTCAGAACTCTTCTATTCTTGTTCTCAAGGTTGTTTATTGTTTCTTATCTATAACATTTTTTTCTCTGACCCACTGAGGTCTGTCTGGCAGGTTGGATTGAGGCACACTGGCCGCCCTTGGGGCGGTGTTGTCTTTTTATACTAAAAACTACGTGTACATTATTTACCATAACTTCCCAATACCTATCACCTATGTTAGACAGTGAGCTTCTACTCTAAACCAATCTAAAAATTCCAACATCACCCAGAAGATGGAGTCTAGGAAGAAGAAGGAAAAAAGGACAAGGCATGCCCAAATTCCTTTGTTTTGGGACCCCAAGCCCCCATTTTAAAAACCTCAAAAATCTATCTTTAACCCTGTGATAAATTCACTATCATTCTACTTAAACTGACATGGCTTGCAAATCCTCATATAAGGTTGGTATTTTTTTCCATGGGTCAAGATCAAAGTCACAGGGTCTTGGGCTCTGTGCCAAGGTCTCTGAGCCCCCTGGGCTGGGGCTCGAGTCCTCCAGGGCACCAGAGGAATTTCCTGGGTTCTGACAGCCCCAAACCATGAGAGAGGGAGCAATGCAGTCACCCACTCACACCTGCTCAAAGACCTTCTCTCAGTCCTTTGCACTGGAAGAGGCCTCTCTTGCCAGAGGAATAGCTTGTCTTGGGGTAGGAGGGACATGAAGGGAAGAGAGTGGTGTCGGTCACCACACTGCAATATATCTTCAAATGGCTGAGGGAAAAGGGAGAATTCATTCTGTCCAGATGGCACAGCAACATGACAGCACAACTGTCGCAGACATCTTTTTGTGAAAATCCTTTTCTTGGGATTTCTTCTTCCTGAGAAGCTGAGAGGCTTCAGGAACTAAATGTAAACAATGGTTATCTGCTGCTGTAGAATGCAACAGGTGCATCCATGATTGGTCTCATCTGCTTGTTGATAATTAATGGCCAATCACAGCAGAGATGACTCGGACAGAGAGTCTGAGGCAGCTGCCTTTGTTATCATTCTTGTCTATTCTATTCTTAGCTTAGCTAGCCTTCTGAGATGAAGCTTTTCCTTCTATTCTTTTAGTATAGCTTTAATGTAATATATATATCATAAAATAATAAATCAAGCCTTCTGAACATGGAGTCAACATTCTCATCTCCTCCCTCACCTGAAAACCCCTGTGAACACCATCACACATGACTGCAAGAACCAGCAGATTTCAGCCTGTCATTGAAAACACATTCTCCCAGGGAAATGAAGAGAATGGTTTAAACAAACTTGTGACACTTAACCTTGAAGATTTTCTCATCCTATCAGAGGTATTTTCATGCAGTTTACAATATGAATAGCAAAATCACAGACTTTAATCACAAGGCAAGTTCTATTTGTTTCTTGTTTTCTGTCGTGAAAATTGCTTTTCTGACTAATGTCAAATACGTTTTCTGAAAGAAAACACTGTAAAAGAAAACCTCCCAATAAACATTTGCTTTCACTACATTACAAAAAATATCTATTAATAAAGAATATGTTGTGCTGTTAACTGGTTTTATCTGTCTTATCTGTTCAAGAATAAACTAGTTTTAGATGAAACAGGGCGTAGGAAAAAAACTGCCAAGAACTGTCATTTCTACCTCCTCCAGAACTTGCTAATATGAAAATAAAGCCAGGTTTTGCCAACATTTCTTATGAAGAAAATGTCATCATTTCTACTAGTTAGGACAGTCACTTGGAAAGAGGGAGATCTGCATTTGAGATGCTACCATCAGATAGGCAAAACAGAGACCTATGTCTTTCTCAAATCCCAGGTATGCATGAAAAGGATCTCAAAATATCAAGTAGTTTGATCTCCTTTTCCAAGTACATCATTTGCACCAGGCTGTTCATAGCCACGTTCTAGCTCTGAATGTCTGCAATAACAGACACACCTAAACCTCTCTGGCCAGGCTCTTACAGTGCTTGGCCACCCTTGTGGTGAACACAAAATTTCTAATATCTACTTGGAATTTCCCTTGCTGCAGCTAGCCTCTGGTCTCTGCCATTCTTTCCCTCTTGCACCTCACAGAATGGAGCTAAAGCATAAACACCCCCCAACACAATCCCTTCATCTACTTGCCACCACACAAGCATGACAGACTGGCCAGGCACGATTTGCCCATGGTAAATCCATGCTGGCTGCTCCCAGTCATCTTCCCATCCTTCACATGCTTGGACATGGCTTCCAGGAAGACAAACTCCATAACTTTTCTGAGAACCGAGGTTAGGCTGATAGGTCAAAAGTTCCCCAGATTCCCCAGAAAATTCCCCAGATTTGATAGGCCAAAAGTAGGGAGGACTTGTCATTAAAATGGCATTTAAAAGGTGTATGCCTTTGCCCTGTTCCTGACAGTCACCATATTTCCAAGATGATAGAGAGGGATTTTGCAATTTTATCAGCCAATGCCTGGCACCCTTGGATGCAGCCTATGTGATTCCACAGTCTGGTGTTTGCCCTGTTGACTTCAGTTGCTCCTAACTCAGTTCAGCATCCCTCTCCCAGCCTATCACTGGCTGCAGAGCCCTTCACTAGATCCAGCCATGCAAGCCACACCTCAGCACATTTCTGCTATTCCAGTGACATAGGTCTGCAGCTGCATGTGGACTTCAAATTCCCTCCATCTTTTCTGCATGTTGTGTATGTACTTTCACAAACACTCTGAAAGAGAGTTTTAGAGAAAATAAGTAAATAGATTGTCCTCCTTTCATGCTTCTCATTGGAATTTCTGTTTATCTATATTCATATCAATGCTACCACAGTTCTTGGCTATTTAAAAATTTGAATAGTAAGTTAGAAGCTTCCTATATATGGATTGCATAAATTCAATCAGATACTCCCATGTCCATAATCTGAAAACTAAAAACAAAAAAAACCAAACCCAGATAAACTGCAAATTGTGAAATAAAGT
Source organism: Zonotrichia albicollis (assembly GCF_047830755.1). Classification (NCBI taxonomy): domain Eukaryota; kingdom Metazoa; phylum Chordata; class Aves; order Passeriformes; family Passerellidae; genus Zonotrichia; species Zonotrichia albicollis. The sequence continues at coordinate 99,495 of NC_133827.1, read as the reverse complement.
CTGAGGAGACTGTTATGAGACAGATAGGAAGGGATGTACAATTGGAAACTTGGAAACTGATACAAATCACCAGTATTAAGTAGTATTCCACAGTACTGAGCACAGAGTTCAAATTATTTAGACGTCTCAAGAATTAATGAGAAGCAAGAAAGATTTTGGCCATGGTGTCCAAGTGCCATGGGCATGGAAAGCACAACTTACAGAAGGAATGTTTAATTGAATGGTCAAACCACCGACATCAGTTGAAGCCAAGTAAATTTAAGTTATATTTAAGTTATATCTAAGTTGTATTACATGTATTATATGCAAGATTTTAATGCAGTGTGTCCACTAACTATTAAAACACATTTGTAAAGAAAAAGGTGGAATCTCCAGATCTTCAGTTCTCTTTGCCAACAGTCTTTCTGGAAATGTATTTTAATAGTTCACAAATAGTTAACTCCTGAGAAAACCCCACATATCTTGTGGCCTCCAATACAAGAAGTCAAAAGACAACATAGGCATAGACCTCTACATTCAGATTGAAACTAATATAAAGCAGACAGTTTCTGGATTCTGCCTACAAGCAGAAAAATGGCTCAATGGGCACCATAGCAAGTCAGAGGTGTCCCCGACAGCATCACAGCCAGTGTTCTGCCAAGGCAATTTCTGCTGGAAAAATACCCAATTTAATTTTACTGGCATTAATAAATTCCAAGTCCTTGGCACACTGGTGTGAACACTCCAGTACTGCAGTAGAGCACCGGCCTGTTTGTGTTCCTGCAGAGTGACATTTATTGCAGCAATGAACTTTACAAACACTTTGGGCCAGATGGCGACCGCTCTCCTGGACGGCACACAGGGGAAGGGAAGCCCCTGGAAACAGCACAGAGGAAACCTCAGGAGTTCACAAGGTAACACCTCCACTGACTGCAACTTCCCTGGGGTAATAGGGCTTTGCCTCTTTGCCCTTTGCATGGGGGTAAACCCAGCTCTGTGTGAGCTCTGGGGCTCTGTGAGTTCACCAAGAGAAACAGATGTGGGAACCTTGTCAGGATAGCTGTCACCTGCTCCTTGCAGCATTCAGAGACTGTGACCTACTTCAAACAAGCTTATGAAGGTAGCTGAAGCCTTTGCTGAAGTGAATCAAAAAGTTTGGAGCAATCCTAAAGTGAAAACAAATAAGGACAATATTTTCTCAGGTACCTGTCCTTTATTGTTCAGGTCTTATGTCTCTGATCATTTGCTTACACTCAGCAATTCTTTCCTAGCCTTTTTTATCTCTCTTCTACTGCTATCTGAGTCAGACCCTTTTAACCAGCTGCTGTCCCAACCCTGAGCTGCAGATTATGATATTGGTTTGGTACTTCACTGTGACGAGCAGAACTTCATGCCCATCTGCAGGCATGGGGCAAAGCCCACAGCTGCTGCCTGGATGCAGAGAGGGCTTTCACCTTCCCTCTTCCCTCAGACAAGTCTCACAAACAAGTTTCAAGTTGTTTGCACATAAATGCTGCTCTCCCACCCACACTTCTGTCTGCACACCCTGAGGACACTCTTTTGGCTTTATGAAACGCAGATATGCACACCAGTAAAATTTACACACCTTACCTGGCTCGTTAATTCTTATGTGCATCAAAGAAACATTTGAGATACCTAGAAAAGGCATTTTTTAAGAATTTGACATTGCGTATCTAGTGCAAGCAAAATGCTACTCTTTGCTTTTACCTCTGCAGTGCATTATTTGAAAATGTACCTCTTATATTACCTTATTGTGGGCAACAAACACAAGCTTGGTGTTAAGATCATATCATTGTGGCAATCATCCAATCTATATGTTAGAAGGGCAATTCTGCAGACTTATTTTTATAGTCAGCATGGCAAAAAACTATTAGAAGAAAGAGCTTTAGAAATAAGACCTTGGATGCTACAAATCTAGGATAAATAAAAAAAACAAAAGTTACACAAAATCATGCAGACCTCATTTTGGACTAGCTGAACTTACAAGAACAGCTGCTTCAGACATTTTTCCAAGAGAATTGAAAGGTACTGGAGGAAAAAATATTTGTGTGTATACATGCATATCTTGTGCATACACACAGGCACATACATTATATTTATTTATGCACCTGGCAAGATTTTTCCTTTACTCCAAATAAAACATACAGGATCTTTAAGGACTACCAGTTAATTTGGTGTCAGTATCTTCAGATATAGAGCACAGCTGCCAAGTGACAGAAATGGATTGAGTGCCACAGACTTTTTTTTTTTTCCCTCATTTGGTGCTGATATAACTTATACCAGAAGCTGGAATGCCAGCCTGGATCAGCAATCAGCTGCAGGCCTGGCACATCAGCTCCCAGCTCCCTCTGCTAGCTGTGTACATCAGTACATCTACCAGTCTGTCAGGCCCAGCTTCTGAACACCTTCAATGTGCTCCAAAGATAAACACTTCTATATGGAGGACAGGAAATGAGGCTTCTTTTGCTGATAAAAAAAAAGATTTACAACAAGTGTAGGGAAAGAACCTTTCTAATTAAAACACAGCTTAAGCTTTTTTTTTTGTCCTCAATATCCTTGAATTCAGAACAACACTGTAATTCTGTTTGATAATTTTAAGTTAGTTTATTAGAGATTATCCCCCTGAGCCAATAGCTAACCTCCAAAGCACTCCAGCTTCCTGTGGGATAACAAAGAATAACATAAAACATGCCACTGTAAAATAAGCATGGCTGGTGAGAAGTTTGTTCCTGTGTTACCAGATAGACAAACCTATAGCAAGTAGTCAGCAGTGATCCAATAAATATCCAGAGATCTTTTTCTAACAGACAACTCAGCAACATCAAACAGATTTCTTGAGCTAATTCACTTGTGGTATGGGCTGATAAAGCAGTGTTAATCTCCTGCTTTAAATCAAGTCTCTGTCATAAGGCTCTATTAATCTCTTCCTGGTTATGGAGTGTCTTAGTGGTAGGAAATTATACTTCTAAATTGAATTTTGTTCTCTTTCAGAGTAGCAAGAAATATTTTTCAAACTTCTAATAGGAACCATAAAACCTATGATGGCAACAATACCTTTGAATAAATAAAAGCCATAATTTAAAGCCACTTTCTTCCAAGCTCAAACATTATAGCAAAATAACAGAAGTTTGTTACCTACAAAGATGAAATTAAACACAAAATTTTAAATGAAAGCGAAGCAGATGGTTAACGTTTTTATCTTTTTACAGCAATTGGATTTTTTTAATCCTTTATAGCCAAACAATCTCCAGACACTAATAAAACACTTATTGATTCTTAGTTTATACACTTACTCTACAAGATATCCTAACCTGCAGTTTCCATTATTTTTAACAGAAACAGATACCCTTTACATAAGTCTGCAAAGTTAGTGCCCCTTTGTTTCATGGGAGACAAATTTACAGTAAGTAAATATCTCTGCATTAAATTTACTATGCTTAAGTAAAAATTACTAACCATAGGTGACAAAATAACTTAATTTTATTGCCAGTAATAGAGTTGCTGGATGGGTGGTGGTAGGAGGCGCCAGAATGTAACTGCAGCATCAATAAATTTATGGCCTTTGCTTTCCAAGAAGAGTCCCACAGTCTCTGTAAGGTTTAGATAGATCTGTCCCAGTGGCTTATCTGAATCTTATCTACTGCTGACCATTCCCATCTCACCCAGTGCCCCAAGCAGCACTGGCCAGTGCTTGGCTCAGAAGTACTGCCTGCATGGTCACACAGCAGTAAATACAGAAAATCTCACACATCAGCACATGAGGGCTTGCATCAGGCAGAGTGTTCAGACCACAGGGCCAGGGCATCACCACTCAATTCATATCAGCTGTGCAGTTAAACCAAAATCCAGGTGGCTCAAGGAATCACCTTGACTTATCAGGTTTGAGGTAAGATGGATTCAATTTCACTTAGGTGAAATTTACATTAAAAAAATAAACACAAGAACATCAAACCAAAAAAAAAAAAAAAACCACCCATGCTTGCTATGGAAGCATCCTTCCATATGCATCCTTCCTCTGTAGAAATTAGATTTTTCTCACAGAAATGAAAGTCAGAACACCTACCACAAAGCTGTTTCTTTGGGAGAGGCTGTGGGGCCTTTTAAGGTGTTACCTTTAGGGGTCTTAAAAATGTTACCTTTTAAGTTCAGCTGGGACACATGGTTAAGTATTGAATACCACCAAGAACACAGCAGGATTGGAGCAAGAAGCATTTTAAAGTGACTGCTGCCTCAAGTTAATTTTAGCTGACCTTCATTAACTGCTCAGAGTTGACTTCTATTAAACTTTTCTGTTTTTACCTGTGACAAGGGTCTCAGAGTCTCCTCCAACACCACCATGATCTTCCTCACTGCATTTTCTAATATGTGTCAACCTTTAAAGCATCTGTCCTAATAATCAGAAAACTGGAAGTAGCTGTGAAAGCTAAAGGGAGATTCATGGTTAACATTTTTCAAGGCTGGCACAGGCATGTGCAGGGAGAACAGCCTCATCCACACACAAAACAAGCAATAGGAGCCAGCTGGGGAGGCTATGGTGGAGCACATCTCAGATTGCTGCTTTTTCTGATGCCAGGAACTAAATAAGATTTGATGCAGAGTAAAAAATATAGCTAAAGTGTTTCCACAACACAGAGCTCTTTCTTTTTGACCTGCTTTCTTTGCAATAAATAGAAGGATAACTCTCCCTTGCACAGAAAAACAGGGAAAGATGAGAGAGGAAGGAGAGAGAGAAAAGAAGAGGCAGCAGAAAGAGAAGAGCAGCTGTGGACACCAAGGTTGGAGAGAAAGGTGGAGCAGATCCCAGAGATGGCAAGCCTCAGGTGAGCATTGCAGCAGCCCTCCTGCAGTTTCTGCAAATAATCAGAAATGAAAGGAGCCTGCTCATGGCAATGCACCCAAAGGGGCCTCAGCAGTTTTTATAGCCCCTTGGTCTGCCCATCAGGCTTCTCCCTCAAGACATTCATCTTATCCTCTTTTAGTTAAAGCTGTTTTGCTGACACATTTGAGTGATGCTTGCAGCCCCAGCTCTGAAACAAAGAGATGATGCATTCAGCCTTCCACATTTCCGTGGAAACTTCCCCAGTGTGCCCTCGGTACCCTGTGACAAGTAGCAGAAGAAATGCCTTATCTAGACATTGATGTTTTCTCTGGAGACTGCTGATCAGAGTCTTTTCCTGCCACAACTGAGATCCAGCAATAAAGAGGAAATATGGTCTTAGGACAACATAAGCAGAAACACCTGCTCCTCCAAAATTCAGAATTTTAAGAACTACTCAAGACTACATATGAAAACACATAGTGTAGGGCAGATGTTAACTTTGATATTTCAAGGTGGTCTTACACCTGGAGAGAGAGAATCTAAAGAGAGTAAAAGACTCCTTAAAGGTAAGTGTCCTCATTGGTATTACCTAAATTCAGTAAAGATTTAGATAAACCACTGCTCAGAACATAAATTTAGCAGTTTGGCAATAAAAAGAAATCAAAAATGGGAGAAAATTTCAAGGCATATTATTCAGAGGTCAAATTCACACCTCCCATAGACAGCTGACAGACAGAAAAAAAGGCAGACATAACACTAAATTCATTAGAGGAAAGAAGAATTGGACTAATTAACTCTGAATTAAATACTTTTCATTAGGGGCACATTGTAAGATCCTCCAATTCCAGCAACTTTTGCCAATTTACAAGCAAGAGACCATTTTCTTAAACAAGTCATTGATAAAAATGATACTTTTGCTCAAAAGTGAAAAGCCTTTGGAATTTCAGCAAAGGTTTCTGAATAAAGACCTTTCCTTACCCACCAATTTACGTGGGTCTGATGAACAGGATATACCACATTTAGTTTGGCCTTTGGCAGCTGGAAGACCTGGTATCCTAAAAAGATTGAAATCAGATAAAAATGTCAAAATAATTAAGTTCCCTAACTTAAGCAGGTTCAGACATACTGAACTAGCACAGCTTTATGGCCCAGGATCAGAGTAAATAGCTGTCCTAAGGCAGAAAAATCAATGGAAATAGTTTAAATACTTGGCAGTCCTTTTTTGAGGGATGTTAGGAGTAGTTGCTTGGCATAAATCACCACATAACTATGTGTCACCTTCGAAATTAGAGACCTTCAGACCCTGCAGACTCTTTGCTGGTTTACAGCTTTCTATCCTGCCTTCCAGCCTGCTCAGAAGCCTTCCTGATGCTGTGAAGTTTGATTTGTCTGAAGGGAAATGTAATTGCACAAAATTGAAAGATCTAATATTCCACAGTCATAGGAAAAATAAGGTATTTTTTTAAAAAGTAGTATCTCTGTAGAGCTGGAGGACAGCACTCTGGATGAAGAGACCAGCACATTTCTAGAAAAATCATGGAACTCCCCATCCTTGCTCCCCAAAATATTGAGCTTTTTCTTTAAGTGCCACCTATTTCAAACACAGACCCAAAGTTTTTTCAGGTATATAACTGCTCATCTTAAAAAGATACAAGTGCAGCGGGCTTTATTTTATTAAACCAAATGTTGTCATCTTATTTCATGTACCATACCTTCTGGGTGATTTCTCTCGTGCAACTCCTCACAGCACGGACTCCTTTTTCACAGCACAGCCAACAAACTTCAACTCTCTCCCCAACCAGCTAACCCACTCTTTTGTAGCACTCTTCTTCTTATTGGTCACAGCTGTGGCCTGTTAAAGGCAGGCCTGTTCCTAATCTTTGGTGATTAGTACAGCTGCAACTCTTCAGGTGAGAGACTACCTATGCACTATCTTTATTTTCTTACATTCTCTCTCTCCACAACCAAAAATCATATTCATTGCAAATACATATTGAAGGTTCAGATTAGATTAGATTCTCTATATAACAGAAAAAAATTGCAGACTCTAAGCACAGATAGCACTAGTGAGAGGTTGTGCATATATAAAGAAAAAGGATTGACACAAGATGGACTTTTGGGTTGGGTTCAAATTTAGGTGGTTAGTCTTGGGACAGAAGTTGCCAGGTGATGTTGAATGGATACAGAAACAGACACAAGTAAGAGGAGCATGACACTTACCATCAAGGCTTCTGAAAATTAAATTCACTTCTGCTTTAATGAGAAAATAAGACTTGCCATAGGGTAACTCCTACTGCTTAAAAGCAACTTTTCAACTTTGTCACAAACCAGAAAGCAACACTTAGATCCTTATTTATCTGAAAGTTAAGGAATCAGCATTAAACCACGGGGATTTCCCACCTTATCAAAAGCACGTCTCCATTCAGACCATCAGTGTCTGGGTATAAAAGCCTCCAGCATCAAGGCTATGAAGGCTCTTGAGAAGATGGTGCTTCTAGGGCAAGGTAAAGCACCTGAGTCACCCTTGGATGGAGCATCCCCAGCATTTCTCTGGTTTCAGACATGACTGCTTTCCAGACACACCACAGGAATGAACATATTTAGCCACACTTCACCAAGCATACAGTCATGGTGATTGGGGAGGATGAGACACTGAAGCAGAAGCAAGCCTTGGAGAGAATTGCGTTGATATGAAGCTCTTCTGTTACCATTTTCAAAATTTGTAACTGGTGAACACTAAATAGCATTTTTAAGATACCGAGGTTTCCTAAGCACAAGTTTATGACAGCCATCTGCTCCAGTTTGCTCCAGCTGCCAGAAGGGCTCAGCAGGATGGGTGAGACAGAAGAGCAAGTACACTCCTGAGACCCCACTCAAGGACAGTCCCTAAAGAACAGAACAGAACTAAACCCTGGTTAAAACCACAGACAGCATGTCTGGATACCTCCACATATCCCTGCCAAACTCATCTGCTCTGCACAGTGTCACACAGACACACAGAGGCTGTCCCCGTCCCTCAGAAGTTTTCAGTCTAACTGCAATAGCACAGCCTCTGTGCAGACACACGAAGGGGGTCACGAGGTGACAAAGGGGGTCAGTGCCAGCTGCAGACACCAAACACGAGCCACAGCAGCCTCCCTGTCATCTGCCTGTCCATTGAACTTTGCTGTCTGATAACTACAAAGATGCATGAAGAGCAAAAGCCCCTGGTGAACTCACATCAAACCAGTCAAGACTGAGTAACTGAGAAGTTTGGTACTGGAAACAAGACAGAGAGACAAGCAGAAACAAAACCTACAGGCCAGCAGGGCAAGATATGGTCAAGGGCATTTTTTTCTTTTTTTTTTCTTTTTTTTTTTTTTTTTTGTCTGTAAAAGTAAGAAAAACATTTTCTTCAGGGATTTACACACACAGAGTGCACATTGCTATGAGCTGCAATTACACACTGCTGGACTTTTAGACATTTTAAACCAAAGAATTAATGCACTTTATAGAAAGCATAGCATCACATTAAAGTTTATAACAGTTGTTCACTCATACATTTGTATTATTTCAGTCCATTCCTCTGGTAGTGTTACCAGTGAAGACACAGGAGATTGTCACACAATTCACAGAAACTCTAATAAATAGCAAAGACTGAAAATACATTTGCCTGGTCTAAGATCCAGTCAATAATGAAGATGGAAATTCTAAATATGCTAAAAATAAAAACACTTCCACAAAGAACCACAACCTCAACAAAGACACACAGAGACTATTTCCAAAACAAACACACAACATAAATAAAGTGCATTTCAAAACGATGTCAAGGTGCTAAGGACCAAAAGCACAGATATGACTATTAACTTCTACATATCCTGCCCATGGAGTTTATATTTAGAATTTTCCTAAACTGGAGACACATTTCAGCAGTTATTCATGCCACTGTGCTTAATGGGGAGCATCTCACCTGCACAGAAGGGAGCCCCTTCTCACATAAAATTTGAAGTGGTGCCCTTTCAGCAGAACCTTAACTCACTTTAGCAAGCACTGCCAAAAAATCTACCTTAAGGCACTGCCAAAAAATCTACCTTAAGGCACGGAGAATGACAAATCAGCAGTAAGCTCATTCTGAGCTAGCATTAAACATAAAGAAAATCCACCATGCTCCAGCATCCCTCCAGTCTTCCCAATCTCAGTGGCAGCAAACTGCAGCCTTCAGACCAGGCAGGGAAGAAAAAAGGATCATATTTCTACGAGGCCCAGGCACTTTTCCCATCTGCCAGTTGAATGACATGTGCTCTCAAAACACCCCTGTTATTCCACATTCATACTCAGAACACGACTCACCTCTTTCCTGAAGATACTACTCACTTTTAGAAGTGAACTCCTACCATTTATTTCCTCTTTTTTCTTGCTTATGGTCCCACACCTAAGAGCATCCCTAATATGTCCCACAAATCAGGGGTAAAGCACAGTAGTTGTCTCCAAGCCACCTCTCCAGACCTAATGTAACACAAAATTTAGATTCCCCATAGTGCAATCTCATTTTTAGCTGACATACACCAAAAAGCCATGCTCTCCTAACATCCACGGGCATCCAAATACCAATCAATAGCTGCATCACTTTGTAGAAATAAAGACAGCAATTAGAAGAATTAATCTAAAACAGTGCTTATACATTGATCTAAATACATCAGAATAAACTTACCAGCACAGAAAAGCTGTCTATTAGATACCTGTGAAATCTTTGTCCTATGCATGTTAACTAGTATCATTCTGCAAGTATTCAGTTTTCTTTCCAATCCATGTAATTTGTAGACTGAAGGTGTTTTTATATACTGGACAGCACTAGGGTTCAGTTTCCTTTTACCAGGGGTTATAAATCTGACTAGACAGCAACAATTGCTTTTTAATCTAAGCAAACTGGTATGTCAGAGGCAATCAGTATGGCAAAGCCATCCCAGGAGTATCCTAATAATCCCAATGAATCACTTGGCGTTGTATGAAACTGAATAGTTGAACTCTTGGCACAGAATGTCACAAACATTTAATGCAGCAAGTATATGCAGCTGCAAACAGTGAGCTCAGGGACACTTCCCTTCATAGTGTTTGTACTCCTGATCAACTTCTGCTCTTTTGGCATTAGTTTTCAATCATATTAGCATATTTTATTTTTTTAAACAATTTCATATAAGAAAAACCTGACACAAATTTAGGGATGTTATTTGCTATTCCTACCAATGGTTATACGTTGCATTTAGAGAAAAAGATCAGGAAAAAATCTGGGAGGGCTCTGATATAAGAGAAAATCTATCAATATTAAGTACTTAATAAAATAAGGAGACCGAAGTGTTTCCAATGAAAGACTTTTTAACACAAATGTTTGACACACAAATGACATTGATTTCAGAGGAAATATTTCAGTGGACCGCTGCAGCCCTTCTTAGTGGTGTTTGGAGCCCAATTTGTAGCATTTCAAACATATTAAGTGAGCGTTTCAAAAACAATGTTCTCCAACTAAATTATGTACCATTTATGGAAAGACAGGCCATAATGCCATTGTCAAACCCAAACTAAAGGTGTAGTCTATCTAAATTCCATCTTGATTAATATATTTTATTAGTTTGAATTACATGCAGATTTTTAAAACTGAAACTAGAAATGCTGCTTTACACACACAATTAGAATGTTTCAATCCACCTAACTGCACAGAGCTATTTTCAAATGAAACTAGCCAGTAATTTACCTAAGTCAGTAACCTGACACTAGGTTTCTTTATGTGGTGTGATTCCTACTGCCTCTAAACAACAGCTAGCCCCACAGAAGTACACCAACTCTGTTAGTGCCCTTAGAGTGTAAAATGCTGTTGAATTGACAAGTGTGTCTATAAAACATGTATCACAGTCTCTTGTCTATCTTGTCTCTTGTCTATAGTAAGTCTGGATAAAAACAGATGTTCTGACTTGAAAATCACTTATCTTTACAACTCAAGAATCCCTGAGGAGGTTTAATCTAGTTGATTTAAAGCTTTGGTTCTTAGCATCAGTTTAGTATTTCACTGATTTTACTTCTTAACTAGACAAATGCTCTTCTACAGACATGCTAAAAATTCTCAGTAATAGCTGCATAAACTACTGATTTAACCATAATTTCTAAAGCACAGGTGATCCTAACATTTTTTTTCTACTGTGCATGTGAAAGTCTCCAAGTATCTGGAAAATTCAGGCCAACCACCATCTTCCTCTCATTCCATTTTCCATCTTATTTGACTATGGAACATACAGTAGAAGTCATTAAGCTGCATTTCACAGTTTATGGTTTTAATGGTTTTGCAACAGTAGATGCACAATACATTTTCAAGCATCAAAAACTAGGCTTTGCTATCTAGCATTTCATAAAGATAATAAAAGCTAATGGGCACTCATGATCTATGATCTGACAAGACATCTGCTCTGTTCTTTCCAAGATAAAACACTCACCCTGCCTTGTTCTGGCACAGTGGGAGAACAAATATAAACCAATTAACCATTCTAAACTATAAGCTATATTAAGTTATAGTTTCTCAACAGGCTTTTCATACCCTGTTGCTAATAGGGCACAGGTGTCCTAAAAATCAGTCTTTCAATGCAGTAATTAAATCCGGCTAACTTCACATGGTCAGCTGCAGTCAACAGGACTATTCAGTTTCAGCAGGAAAAAACCCTGCTCAAAACAAGCAATAAAAAGGCTGATATTATACCAAGAGTCCAGCATCAACAGCTCTCTTCCCTTTATCTATATATTTACTTCATGCTTTTTTATTACAGGAGGATTTTAGAAGAATTTCATTCTAATGTCTTAGGGGGGTAAGTAGTGCAAACATTACAAGAAATCCTACAAGATGCATCATAAGGGACATGACTAACATGGGGCACAGAGGCAACAAGAAAAATTTGCTTTACCATTGTGAGGCTGTAACAGGGAGATGTGTCCTAGGAAACTGTTGAGAGCATTAAAATTCTGCTCTCCCTTACATTTCAAAGCCAGCTGCCAAGCATGCCAGGTGAACTGTTTGAGACCAAACTCAGCTTGTTGTCACCTACAGTATAATACAGACGTGAAAAAAAGAAAAATTCTTTTTTGTCTTCATTCAGCCTTGCAGTATGACTTATTTTGAACACTGCAGGAGCATGGAATGTTTTGGCTTCCTGGAAACTGCTGTATATTATTGTAAATAAAATATGTGAAAGGGGAAAAAAAAACCACAGATTGCATAGCAGTTAACAAACAACATTATTTACAGTAAAACCTTAGATAAAGACAAAAATCCTAGTTTACATAAAAAAACAAATACCCAATGCCTGACAAACACCACATACTGCTCAAAACACTGTCCTCTTATCAATGTACCTTGCAGAAGCACATAATAAAATAAGCAAGAGAACCAGGGAACCAAGCACAGCCCAGCTGTGCAAGAAAGCCAAGTACTTTTGCTAAACTGAAGGATCCAAAGCAACTGAGATTAAATGTGAAAAGCCCACATATTCTCAAACATCTAACCTATTCAAATAGCCTAAGCTTCCTCAAGCATGCCAGAGAAGAACAGCATCTCCCTATTTTCTTTCAGGAAAGGGAATGAAATCTTTGTGACTACAATGAGGATTCATTGGGCAAGCTTTGGTCCATTTCCCTGCACTTCTTGTCATCCCATTCACTTCTATTGCTTTCACTTGATTTTGGATTTTTTTTTCCTTTTTTTCCTCAACATTTCATTTCTTTAGTTTCTTCTACTCTCTGTTTGTTTACCTATTTTCCCTCATTTCAGGATTTTAATTGGAGTAATTTTGGCAATTTTTGGTCCTTTTCACAGCCCCTCATTTCATCTCAGTTAATTTGGTTGTAGTCATTCTATTTCCAAATTTTCAGGGTTTTTTTCAATTGCACTTTTTTTTTAGTCATCTCATTTCAAGATTTCATTCCCTTTCCTGAAAGCAACAGCCAAGCAGCTTTCCCTGGACTGTTCTGCTGGAAGTGTCTGCTCTTTCCACTACCTAAAACTGGTATTCTCCTCATGTGGCAGCCACAGACTCAGAATTTAAACCAACATTTACACAACATGTGCACAAACAGAACCAAAAAGGAAATGAAGCTAATAAGTTCATGTATAAAGTTTAGTCCAGAGGAAAATTACTGTGGCAAGATGGTCCATGGATTTCTCTCTCACTCCCCCAGAGAGGTTATGTATGCTTTAGATTAAAATTAATAAAACCTGAAAAAAACCAGCAATAAATAATCTGAAAAAAACAGCAATAAATACTTCTATATACATTTTTGACATGAGATTCTAAGAATCACAGTTTTGTCAGTTACCCTTATAAGCTCAATTTACTTCCTTGTGCATTTTTTTATGTCTATCCATACACTTGGACAACGACTCCTCAAATACTGGTTCCAAGGCAATTTAAATTATAGAAAGATTAATAAAATCCTGGTAGAAAAAAGAATAATCTGCCCACAGAGACACACAAATTTGTCACATTCAGATTCTGGTTAAAATATTAAAATTTAATTAATACCTTTTGAACATACAATTATATCAAGGAAAGAGTAAAGGCATTCAAACAATGGATTTAGATCTTAAACAGTATTTACAAATTCTGAACTGCAAGTTGACTATAAAGTCACAAATACTTTAAATATTTAGTAGAATATAGTGTAAATTCTAATATAAACTAGATAAACTCAATCTGTTGGGTTTTTCCAGTCATAACAGTCTAATCTTTACATATTATATACATTAGAATACTAAAAAGTTATAAAATTTTCTTTCTGTTACTATGCAAAGAAATGGAAAATACATCAGCTCTGTCTTACTGTACAATATTCCAATTGAACTTTCTGTAGTGATCTGCAAAAATAAATGGCACTTTCACATGCAACAAGGCATAAAGTACAACTCTTTTCATTTGCAGTATTCCATCTGAGTGCAAGGTAAACTGCAATGATGCAAATGTCATTTAACCACAGAGTTGGAAATCAAATGTAAACTGTGGAGATTCTGACAAACTTTTCTCAGATTGAAGTAATAATGAAAAGTATGTAAACTGATTTCCATACAGATCTGTAATTTAGAAAAAAATGAAAATACAGCATACTGAGAGGTTTGTTATGATGGTATGAGAGCTACCTTGACAACACAATAATGGAGGAAAAGCTGATGGTGCTGTTCTGAAACCCAGCCCCGCAATGGGCTGCAGCATCTAAGATGCTTTTCTATTGACAGTTTCCAAAATTACTTCTGCCACTCAGAATTGCACATTAGCAGTCAGATAGGTTTTCTAGACTTCATTATGCCATTGTGTAACCATAGCTTCCACAGTGCAATGCCACAAGAAGCCTGTCTTTCAGGATTTCTTTGCTTGGATATTCAGGTAACTTGAGCATGTTGATACTGGAAAGAAATAAAAACAAGGACAGTTCAGAAAAAAACTCTACAGTAAAGTTTTCCGATTAAAAATCCTGAAGAGATCACACGTATGAAATATATTGTAAGAAATTAAGTTGCTTTTCACTTCAGTAAGTTATAATACAGTAATTTAAATTTAATATTCCTTTATTAATTTCACTACCTTTAATTAGACAAATTTGAGTTGCAAACAATGAGCAAACAATGTAACATCTTTTGGGATAAAGCCACCACTTTCATGTTGGAGAGTGAATGCTGCAGAAACTGTTTAAATTTTTTTTGACCTTTCAATATGCTAAAGAACTGTACTTTTGACTGTGACTGACATGAAAAAGCCCTGGTTTTAAGATATTTTAATGAGAATAGTTAACATACCATGTGCTTGATGTTGGTAAAAGATTTGCAGTGTATGGCACAGCAGCAATAGTAAAATTTTGCAATCCACTGCCACCCATTATATGGGCAAAGCCACCATGAGGCACCCTGGAACTGAGAAAATGTACAGAAGTTAGAGCAGTGCAATCATGTTATAAGACAAAAAAATGTAACATTTACACTGAAAATATCTCTTACTTAGGATAATTTGACAGTTACTAATACTTTTACTAAAGTTCCCTTTTTCTTACTGGTATCAAAATTCTCATTGTTTAAAAGTTTTTAATTACAAGACCAAATACATCAGTCCACTGACAATAGGCACCATATTGTTTGGCTGACATTTAAGATAATTCTGCCAGCAAGAAGGACTCATTTCTATAACCAGTTTTTGTTGCAGAATGTTCATAGAATCAGAATATTCTGAGCTGGAAAGGACCCACAAGGACTGAAATTTACTCCTAACTCTGCAGGGACCACACCCTGAGTGCCTGAGACTGCAGTCCAAATCCTTCTTGAACTCTGTCAGGCTGGGGCAGTGAGCACTTCCCTGGGGAGCCTGTTCCAGTGCCCAACCACCCTCTGGGGGAAAAGAGTTTCTCTAACATCCAACCTAAACCTCTCTGACACAGCTTCACATCATTGCCCTGGGTTCTGTCCCTGGTCACAGAGAAGAGATCAGTGCCTGCTCCTCCACTGCCCCTCCTGAGGAAGCTGCAGGCTGCAATGAGCTCTCCAAGGTCCCCTCTCAAGCTCCCCTTCTCCAGGCTGAACAGACCAAGTGTCCTCAGCTGCTCCTTATACAGCTTCCTCTCAAGGCCCTTCACCATCTCCATGGCATGTCTGGACGCCTTCTGACAGATTTATATCCTTCTTAGATTGTGGCATTATCTCAGCTAAGACAAACATGTCTATTTATGTTTCAAGCTTAAGCTACATCACAAAACAGTTTATTCTCTGATTACTATCTGTGGGACAAATGAGCAAAGTGTCCTTGACATGTCTGTTCATTTACTACTTCAGACCAAATATTTCAAGTAACTAATAAAACCATTACATCAGTCACACTATAGCCCAGTGACAAACTATGGCAAAACTAGCACACACTAAAAAATCACTAGCATCTTCAGGAATGCCATCTCACTTAATCATATTACTCTTTTTTTCCCCTTTACCAACATATTATTCAAAGATTACTCCAGGTGTAAATGGGAAATAGCCCATTGTTCAGACCCCCTCTCTGTAATTCAAAACTAACAAATAGAATAAAATTCAGACATTTTCATAACATCAGCTTAAGCCAACATACACTACAAGAAAACATCTTGCTAGCACTGCTCTTGCATCCACAGAAACCTAAAAAAACCCCAAAAAGCCAGAAGCAAGTGTAACAGAAGAAGTAATGTTTCCACTCACAGTAAAACTACCTGGCAAAAATGCACAAGCATAAAGGTTGCTGCTGCTGAATGTGAAGGAGCTGG
This sequence comes from Zonotrichia albicollis, assembly GCF_047830755.1. Lineage (NCBI taxonomy): Eukaryota > Metazoa > Chordata > Aves > Passeriformes > Passerellidae > Zonotrichia > Zonotrichia albicollis. Next base: position 83,393 of record NC_133827.1, on the reverse strand, counting down.
GACACAACTCACAGCAATACCTTTTAAACACACCTTTTAGAACTTGCTGTAGTATCCAACACATAAATCTGTACTACCCAGCTTAACAAGAGCAATGTTGAGCTGTTGTTCAAACACTGCTAGACAAAGTAACCACTACAGAGAGAAGTGCTGATTATTTGCAGTATATAATTTCTGATACAAATGGAATTGTGCTTACAGGAACAATTCAGAACAGCAGTAAAGATGGTACATCAGTACTCTTATACCATGGTTTTGGCTCACATTCCAACACAGTCCTGCCTCCCCTACAACTACTTTTTTTTTCCTCCCCTCTGATAAGCATCCCGCATTCAAATCAGCAATAAACAGAGACCTAACTCCTGAAAACTTCTTTCAGTCCACTATTATCTAAAAGTTTTTTCAATGTAACTTATAATACTTTCCATAAAACAGGTGAGAATCATAAAGCATGGGCAAGGCTTTGAACATTTAAAAGGAAGAGATTGCTGCCAACTTTTGCCTCCAAGAATAAGTTTTCTCTCCAAGCAAAACACTGCCAATAAAGAAAACCTTCTAAATAGATGCAAGAAATATCACAATAGCTGTGTGCAACAGCAACAATACAAGTTCATAGCTTTGGAAATTTCTACATTTTTATCTGAATCATGACTTTTCTACCCATTTTTCCATTGACAAGTTTTGCATAAATTTGCATGGAATGAAAACACTGTAGAAGAGATTTTCAGCTTGTTTCCTTACGTTTTCTTATTCTTATATGACAGTAGACACATATAGCTTTCATATTTAACAACAATGCTGAATTTTCCTTAAAAGAGCATAAGCATATTGCTTATTGCTCCACAAAAACTACAGTCCCCAAAGAAGTTCTATACAATCTCTGCAGCTGTAGAATTCAAATAAAGTAGAATTTATCATTTAGAATCTATCAAGTTGTGAACACTTCCTTCCAACTGTTCACTAAAAATTTCATCAGAAGTTGCCAGTAGAAAATTAACAATAAATTAGCCAAATACCATTATAAATATCAAACAGATCAAGAGGAGGAAAAATAAGAAAAGCTTGTAGTACAGGCAATATCTCAAGCAGCTGTTAGATGAGAAAGAATAAATGGCATCATAAGTGAACTTTCAGATCCCCAACATGAGCCACAAAAACTTTTAGACTTTTTCTTGGGTGTGCTAAGACCTCCAAATATGTTCAAACTTTGCTCATGACAATTACTTTGCCATTAAAAGAGTCTCAAAATTGGTATTAACAATAAATGCAATGTTATCTCCACTGAAACTACAAAAGCAAGACTTCATAAGAGAAAGAGAGAGAGATGTAAAAATGGGGGAAGAAGGCAAAAGGAAAAGTTTAAGAAATATTTGGAGGTGTCAGAAAAACACTAAAGACTTAATCATAAATCTATTTTATTAAATTCACTAAATTAATTTCATAGTCTTTGATTGGAAAGAAAGAACAGTTCTACTTCACACACACACACACAAAAATCAAGTAAGTCAAAGTACAGAAGAGAATAAAGGGAAAAAGACGGGAAAAAAAGACTTTTGAATGTAGCCTGCCAACCAGTACCCATAGAAACAAATTCTTCACTAAGGCCAGAAAAAACAGCATAGTTTGAAATCAGGTATACTTTTAAAGTAAAATTTACTTAAGGTATCAGTTGACTACTGTACTAGGCTCACAGAAAAGTCAGCATCTGAATCTTCCATTTAAAAGGAAGTAGGAATGTCTGGGGACTTATGTGCAAAAATGCCAGCTGCATATCACTATTAGAGTTAACTTTCAAAAGTTAAATATTTATGGGAAAATACATCTATTGCATTTCAAACGCTGAAGAAAAAACAAAGGGTTGCTCCTAGGTGATATAGGAAAAAAAAAATCCTAAACAGATGGTTTTTAAATTCCAGACCAGAGTTCTTAAAGCCACACCAAAAATTTCTTTCCTACTAAGAAGCAAATGGGTAAGAACAAGACAGTAGGTGATTTGTGACCAAAACAAATGATGCTGATGCACATATTAATCAGACAGTGTAACTGTTTACTTGATAGAAAGTGCCTCTTGGAGTCCAGTAGATAATCCCAAATGCCATGAAAATAATGAATGCCACTTCAGTATCATTTGGAATGTTTTAAGAAGCATTTGAAACATGACCTTACATTTTAAAGATCCTTATTTGCTTTCTAGATTTAGAAATGGACTGGTCCAATAAAAATGAAAGACCAGCAGTTGGCATGCCCCACATGTGCAGCTACAACTTCAGGAATCATTTCTTCAGAGGACAAAAAGATCAATGTGTGTACAACTAGCTTCTAAAATCATCCATGATCCCTAAAACCAAGGAAATTCATAATAAAACAAGTGAAACTAATATAATTTGGAGACCAGGCCATTTGAGGACACATCTGTGACTGTGAAATTCCTTAATATAAAAGGCAGTTTTGATGATCTTAATTTGTATTTTATCTTTGCTTAACCACAAAACTTATACACAAAAGGTCAACTACTCTACTAATCCTAGAATATTAAGGGAACATCAAACCAAGAAGATGCTGTGATCTCTGCCTGCTACCAGAAAAAGACTGGACTGCACAACTCAGGTGTCACATTTATGTCTATGGATCCACTTTGTGAAATGTCTGTACCCACAAGCTCAGCAACTCACCCAGCTCACAGGGGCATTTTTTGCTAAAATATTCCGTCACTGCCCCCAAAACATAAGGGAAATAAAAGTGGCTTTCCCTAAAGAACAAATAGAATTTAGAACAGAAAACCCTTATAAAGCAGACAGTCTTCCATAAGGCTACATCTTGACACACTGCACTAATGTTAAATTCAACTCAGCTTGAGGAGATGGATATTTCTGTATATATTGGCTGAATGTACTTATCTCATATGTTACAGCCTCAGCTGATTGCTGGAAAAGCCCAGAGTTACATAAACATGCAACAGGAAAAAGAATATAAAGCTCATTTAAATTCACTATGGCCTTGTCAAAAACAGCCTGGGCAGCAACAAAGGCCTCTTGCAAAGTGATCAAGTATAATAAATAAGTAATCAATCATTTTGCAGGCAACAGAGACAGCAAAAGTATTAACACACACTTTGTCTGCTTCCATCAATGTATAGAACAACCAGAATGCAAAACAGTTTCTAGATGATCTTTTATGGTCTCTCAAGTCTCTTATTTCAGAGTATCTAGACAATGTATTTGTTCTTACAGAAGAGTCTCTCACCTGCCAGTAACAAACTGTAATAGTAACACTCTCTCTTCCCGAGTTAGTTCTTCCACCACGTCCCAGAACCACTAAATGACAAAAAAGTTAGTTTGTATTTTCCATTAAATACTTGTAGTACTTGAAAATATACTGAGAAAACAATAAATGGAATATATATATGTTTACTACTTAAATTATGGAATTCTTTGAACCAAATTCATAAATAATTAAGATACTTAATGTAGAAATACAGTATAAAAAAACCTCCATAAATTTCAGCCAAAATAAGGTTCCACAAACACACACATATAATGACAACCACAAAACGACATTTTTTTGGATTAAACAGTCTACATTATTCAAAAAAAAAAAAAAAAAGAAAACAAACAAATAAAAAATTTTACCTGAATAACTTGGTCTCCTCTCTCATAGCCACTGGTGTATTCTGTATTTTTTAACCAGTCATTCACATCAATTTCTGGCATACCAGACAACAAGAGCTCCTTCAGGAGAAGCACATAGATTGTCATTAGTCCTCCTGACTAACCACCTATTTCAAGAGTTTATGCTACTTTGAGAAGTAGAAAGCTTGCAGTGCTTTTTTAGTTTATTGCAATCTTATGGAACTCACAACTAAATTTTAATACATGAAGATTCTTGAATTCAGAAAACTTCACATGATCTCTTTAATTTAAGTATGCACTAGCAAGAGAGAAAAATTATTGCCTAAGAACCTACAAGAAAAAGCCTCTGAGTCTTGCCATGGCTTGAGACACAATTTGAGATGTGCTGGTTACAGAAGATCAAATCACCAACAAGTATTTACTGGAATTTGAATCTGTGACTCAGAAAAAGTAAAGACAATAGACAGCATCTCCTTACTCTTATAGGATTTCTGTCCTCCTCAAGGAAAATATGGACAGACTTAAAGGCCACAACATGCTGATTCCATACTGAAATTACAATTTAGGGCATTTATTACTGCCCTGTGAAGTTTCAGGAAGATGGTAATCCTCACTAACTAGAAAAAGCAGGAGTACAAATAATGAGATCCTCACTGATAGATGCCCAGGAAACAAAGCCAATGTGAAATCTACAAAATCTTTATTTTGTGGTTATTGAGCTTTACATCTACATCATTTGCACTGCTGATGAAGTATGCTGAACAAAGCATTTAAAAACATGTAGGCATTTCATCTTACCAGTTCATATTCATCAAAAAGTTGGATCAAAGATGGTGGAATGAACATATGGAAGCCTTGTAAAAAGGCATTTATCTGAGGCTGAATGGCTCTTGTCATTCTGAGTTCTGTCACAAGCTGGACATACTCAGCCTGCAACATAGAAAACAATTTTAAGATAGACCCCAGCAAAACCACACAGTGCTCAAACAAACTCACAAACACAAATGCAGTCCTCAACACATCACAAATCTCCTCCACTGTAAGACAGTAAGAGTTCCTTTCCATTTTTCACATGGAAGCAACCCAAAATAAGCCCCTTCTGCTCTTCTGCCTTCCTTCCTAAGACAATGACAAAACAGAAGTGTTTGAATTGTTAAAAAAACCAGTCAAAAAATGGGGACTCAGTCTAGGATAAAGGAAGTAAACAAAACTTAATTTGTCATGCCCACATCTAATACCACTTCCATTAGGCTCAATTAAGGCCATAAGCACACCAATGTTTGTAAGCAAAAATACTCTATTTAAGCAAACTGACATTACTAAGGAAAAAGGGCTAACTTCTGAAGGAATGTTTGTGAAACAAAAAGCTTCCTTGCTTTCCCCTCCTTGTCTCTTGAAGCCTAAAATAATACATAATAAAGCCTGCAGAGTTTATTAGTCTTAATAAGAAATACATTTTTTTAAAGAAAGTCTTGAAAAATTTCCTTGGTTTTTAAAAAAGGAAACCACCAGAAAACAACTTCCATCATAGCCAGGGAACAGACTGTAACATGCTTTAGAGATCTGGGGACTCATTTCCCCATTAAAAGATGCCAGCCAGAAAAGGAATCCACCAGAACTTTGCTTTTGTTAAAAACACAAAAGCCTACGAGGCGTTAATGGAAGAAGGCTTTTAGAGGGAGACAAGTGACTTTTTGAAGGGAAAAGTGCCTGCATTAAAATTCTATAAAAATGTCTTATCTACCCTGACCAAATTACAGAAGTTTAACAAAGTTTCTTTACTCAAGAAAATAGTTTTCTACTTGAAAACAACATTTATTCCTAGGTACTCTGTTTAAAGAAATGTTTTGACTTCGTAATCATGACTCTTAATAAGAAAATCATGAAATGTATCTCCCAATTAAACCATGGCAACTATCAGCTTTCTTCAAGAGAACAATCTTATAAAAACACTACTTTGATTTTTAATTATAAAATATTTCAACCTAAACTTATATGTTCTGAACCTGCACAAAAGCAACCAAGCATTTTTTCTTTCCTCCCTTTCTGAAAAAGAGAATAAACTATGCAAATTTCAAAACGGAAGGATACTTGTTAAACCCAGCTCCTTACATTCACAGATGTACAGAGGGGCTGCTTGCAGCTGAAAGATACTTTAAAATGAATTATCACCATTTTATTAGATTGAGAGAACAATTAATTTGTGAAGTGCTCTGAAGAAAAACATGACCTAAGAATATCTTCAACTGCAGTACTGGTCCCAAAAATCAAGTTTCAGTCTAGTAATCTCCCCAGGTTGTTTCTACTATCAGTGGAGCTGAAGACAGCTCCCTTCTCTGAGGACTGAGAGGCAGCCAAAGGAGATTATGTGCACTAGACAAAATTGTCAGTCTGTGAATACAGAAGAAATCAGAAATTTTTGCAATACCAGGATTCAAAACAATGTTAACACTGGTTGTTTTCAACTATCAGAAATGCTTGTTTTACATTTCTTAAACTGTTCTTTTGTAAATTAGGCTACCCAGAAAAACAGGGCTGCGGAAAGAAAAATTCACAACCTTATTTTGAAAAATCAATTTTAAAAAAATTACTTATTTTATGCTTGACAAAAACACTACACTGAACACTTTAATTATGAGAGAAAGCAGTTGCTGTAGTTTAGGTGTACCAAGAAATGTTTAAAATGGCCTGGAACAGCCAAGCATCCTGGCTATCAGCACTGGCGTGTGATGAAAGACCTGCAGCACAGAATTTACATAATACATGTCAGTAAACAACCTGGTCAATTTGTTTTGCTTTCTGTGCATTTCATTAACATTTTTTTCCCCTCTGAAGCCTTAGGAATCCATTACAAAACAGAAATACCTACATCATTTCAGATCTACATATGCATTCCTACATAGTACATAAAGTTAAGATCCAGGCTTCTTTAAGGAAGAGAGATTTGATTGAACACACATTAGATGGGCATCACAAATATAATGGGCAAAGTCTATTTGGGTGAGGGGTTGTTCTGTATTTTACTTTGAGGTAAATAAAGCAGGGATCATGCTTCCTCGATTTCACAATCCCATATACTGTGAGATGAGGATCAATGGCTATGATGATTTTCAGATTCAGAAAGCAGCTCCATTTTAAAGCTGCCTGGAAAAAAAATACTACAATTTTACTGTCAAACAGAATGGCCAGCTCACAGACAGGTTCTGGGAGGACTGAGAAAGCCACAGGATTGTTGAGATCTGCATCATTCTTTAATATAACATAAAGTCAAACCTTGACTACACCTGATTTTATTTTTTTCCTAATAAGTAGAAAGCTGCAAAATGATACACAGCAAAGAGCAAAGATAAATTCAGGACAAAGTCTGGCTTTTCCCTTTGAAGTCTCTCCATTACCATGAGAAAAGGCATTTGAACCAAGCTATAACTGTATTTCAGCTGGGCTACATGGACAGCAATTGCAAGACATGAATATTTGCATCATCTAATTGTCCCACAACCATTCACCTATTACACAGTTGATATAAAAACAGAAAACTACCCCATTCAAAGAAAATAACACTTTACAAACAGCTCTTACTTGTTGTGCATTTACTCTGTTTCAGTTTTCAATGAGAGAAAGGGACTGCTGGGTGGTTTCTGTGCAGGGAGGGGCAAGGGTGTGTTTTATTCTGGTTTTGGCACAGGGGATTTTTTGTGTATGTGTTTGTTGTTTAGGTTTTTCAAGAGATAAAGATTCATTCATAATTTAACAGGTAATCTGCAAGTGTGCATACACAGCAAATTCTTTTAGAAGGTGAATTTTCTTCTTCCAGAGGTATAATAAATACAATGAGTTTTAAACAGTGATCTATTATTCCTTGGGTAAAGGTGGGAAAAAAAAAAAACAAACCAAGCTATCACTTGCAGGAGAAAAAGAGGTTTTTGTTTATAAAGTAGACACATTCCTATTTAAACTGATAGAACAGCTAAGCCAAAACATACTGCAAAACAATGTTACATTACACAAACTGGAAAAAAATCCCTCTAAACCCCTAAAGTACACATCTCCAATTTTCAACAACTTGATCACTGTCAGCAACTTCATCAGTGAACAAAACAGTGCCATCTTACAGATATCTTTTGACTTCACATTTTCCAAGTTCAAATTCAAAAAATGCATTAATATTAACAGTTCCAAAACTACCACTAGAGCACCTCTTTCTTACCACCTTTCAAATTAAAGCTACACCAACTCTAGTCCCTCCTGCCATGCTGACAAAGGCTTGATGAGATAGAATGGAAGCATCTCTACAGATTTTCAATCACCCTTTTTAGACTGTGCCCCAGCTCTAAAATTAGCGAGAAAATAAGGCTGATAATGGGTAGTACCCTCATGTGAGCAAACTTCTAATTTTATGCTAATTGAAAATGGGTTTTAAATAGTTGTTATGAAACTACAATTTATGTTAAATACACCTTTTTTATATACTGAGAAGCTAAAACTGACCAGACACAATAATCAACGTTTTCTCCAACAGATAATAAGGAAATTAAGCATCCACTACCTTCACAATTAGACTTCTTTCACCATCTGTATTCTTTCACAAATGACTGTATTGCAGGAATCAGTGCAGAATCAGGCTAATAAGATGTATTCCTGCTATTGGAATGGGACTCTGCCTTACTGAAAACAAGGATTAAGGCTCCAAGAATCCAGCGCCAATTGCTCCAGCACAGACTGCAATGTCCTTGCAACAAAGGCTGACACCAAGCGGCGGCTCCCAGCGCAGCAGCTGCTGCACCACTCCTGAAGCCAAATGCTTACTGAGCACAGAAAACAGGCTCAGCCAGCCCAACACAAACAGAAATAAGAAATACAGAAATACAGAAAAACACGAATGAAAATCAGGACACAAAGCAGACATCAGGACCAGGAGTCAAGGTTATAAAAAAACTACAGGTCAGGTCTGCCCATGACACTCCTGCTGTTACTCAGAACTCTTTAGTCAGGAGCTGCAGGATTCAATTAGACTTGTGTTTATCATAATTTCTAGACAATCTTCAAAATCTGGCTGTGTTTTCCTGTATTTCTTTTTTTTGAATTAATGCTGCAGAGGAATCAGAGGCTTTTCAACCTGCTACTATTAAAGTAAATTTAAAAAGCAGGTTATTTCCATGCACATCAAGTGACTTGCAAATGGCTGAAAAATCTTCCTGCAGACTTTTACTCTGTCCATTAGCTGCATTTTAATTAGAGCAATACTATAGACCAGCCTGGCAGGCAGCACACTTTGCAACATCACCTATAATTTTATGTTTAGCAATTGCTACTGTTCTACTTCCTTGGTATATATACCTAAGACTTAACTTCACGAATATCTGTAACTTTCAAAATAAATCCTACATTTAAATTGATCCCATTTTCCTTTCACAGTTCTGTCAGAAAGAAGAACCTCTAATGTGAACTCTTTTAAAAATTTTTACTATTTCTGTAACATGCTAACTATGCTAACTTAGAAAAAGAGGAAAGAGTGTTGGCAACTGCAATCTTTTTTGTATTTTCTCCAAAACAGGTATGCCATCCATGCTTCCATTTATTCAGAAAGTCAGTCCAATGGCTTGTACTATGCTACCATCTTCTGAATAAACCTGTACACTCGCCTTGTTTTCCTGTGTAACAAGTATACTTGCACCCCCTGGCTTCAATGGCACTTCCTCCATTGCTCCAAACACATCAGTCTCAACAGAGAATGTCAGCTCTAAACCCAGATCACTGATATCATTATCTAAAATCCACTGCAAGTTCTTTGCATACTCTGGATCAATAGATGCTACATCCTGATAATTTACAGGTATGCCTAGGAAAAAAAAAAAAAACAAACAAAGAGACAAAACTTCTCAAATAAATAGGAAAAGGCAAAAAGGATTCTAACTTAATACATGGTAGAAGATTGCCCTCTAGAGAGAAACCAGAATAATGCAGTAATAGCAAAAGGGGAAAAGGGATGCACTGTTGCTAACTACAGCAGAACTGTGCACACTGTATTTTTAAACTACTACAGAATCAAGTTTCCTCTGTATGCTTTTCCTCCTAGTGAAGCAAATGACATACCACTCAGAAAAAAACAATTTGCACCACTTTACTTCACTAATGGATTTCAGTAAAACCATCTACTCATTCTGAACACAAAATGTTAAATGTTTCCTACAAAAAAGTTTTCTACCTACATTTTAGAAATGCAAATACCATATTTCTCTATAACAGTATCTTTTCCCTCAGAGCATTAGTTGGGGGTGAGGGGGAGACAACCTTCCTGTACCCAGAAAACTATTACTCTTCAGTGTTCTTCTTTTTAATCATACTTGAAATGAGATCTATCATACAGTTTAAAATTATTTATTATTATTATTATTATTATTATTATTATTATTATTATTATTATTATTATTATTATTATTATTATTATTATTGTTGTTGTTGTTGTTGTTGTTGTTGTTGTCGTTATTGAAATTTTACATTTCAAACTGAACTTGCAAGTAATTTAGAAGCCTTAAAAGGAGAGTTGCTAGAAGTCTGACTTTCATCTAGGTATAGAAAGTGCCTATTTACAAACCCCTTCAAAGCAATGTCACTCAAGCACATTTGAGCAAATGGGCCCAGGACAAAGTGACCCTAGTTTATGCAAGAGAGCTATCCTCTTCACAAGAAAACAGATCTCGATTATTTTAACTCTGGCATGATAGATACTTCAGTGCTACCAAGACAGATACAATATCTGGGAACAGGGGCAGGGGGTGAGGGTAGCAGCAGGTTTAGGGAAAAGCAAGTTACTGGGAAGTACTGTGCTTGCTTCACCATCTCCCATGCACTGTGCAGTGTCATAAGGGTGCCCATTAGTAGAAGACTTAGCACACTATGGATTGTGGATGCAGTACCCCAGAGAAACACAAAATTCAAAGGTTAGCAGCCCCTGCAAAACATCCAAGTGTAAAAAATGTTACAGTATTTCCCTGGAAGAGCTGAAAAGCACTGCAATGGTGTTTAGACGGCTGTAAGGCATTGGTTTTCAAATAAAATCAGGCAACACACCAGTTTAAGAGAGGGATAACTTACTAATTAAATATCACTGCCACTTCTCTCAAAATAAAAAACCTAAAAGCTGTCTAGTAGTTTCCAGTGGACTTTCACTTTTGCTAACTAGCAAGCATATGTGCATTTGACACACAAGATGTAGAAATAATGATGTCTCTGAGGGATATGTGCAAATGTGGGAAAAGAAGACTGAAAAGTAGGAGTCAGAGGCTCCTTTAGAGAAGAAACTCAACAAATGTTATGATGAGAGTACACTCATAGTCAGCATGTTGTGAGACCAAAGCACTAAGCTCAGTCATTTGGTTGACAGATATTTTACCAATGAAAGCAGGCAGTTATAAAAAATTCCATCAGATTTATGTGAATCCCCTAAAATATTATGTATCTTTCTCTTGTATACCCTTGAGGCCCCTGTAGTTTGAAGAGAAATCTATCTTACCATAATTCTGAGAAGCAGGCATGTTCTGTGCAACACAGAACTTCCAAGAGATACAGGTAAGTTCTGAGACAAGCTTATTAATTATTCAAGATTTAAGGCCTCCACTTCAAAATACACTGAGCCAGAATTTAATTTTCACTTTTGTTTATGCCATTTCAAGGACTACTTTCTATTATAGAGTAGAATGTAAGAGTAGATAGGACAGTTAAGAATGTACACGCTGTCTTTGTAAGCTGAAGGTAGAAGTTAACAGGAAAGTAACCAGATCTGTAAAGAAATACAAAATAACTGGAAAACAGTTATTTTGAGAATAGAGAAACCATCTGCTCCTCCCCTGTTTAAGCAGAAGTCTGATAGATAAGAAGTGAGAAAAGTAAACCTAAGAGGTCTTACTAATTTCTGACTATTTCTCCCTGTGCTACATCTGGAATAGAGTGCAGCCCCAATAAACATGCAGACCTATGGAACACTGCTTGGTTTCACAGCACACACACAAAAAACAATCATGCACACTACATATCTAACACCTTATAAAGTACATTAGTTGTATGTTAGCTGAGTCATCACATATGTTAATGATCTTTCTCACCTACCAGATGTTGTTGCAGGAAGATCTCAACTCACCACAGTGGAAAAAGGTAATGCACCCACCTGAGTCTCAAGGAAATGTATGAACACTAGTTCATACAGGTTTCAGCTTCTAATTAAGTCACTTCCACATCATGTCTATTGGCTAAAAAGAGGAGTTCTTCTCTGAAAGAGATTCACAGTGTTCCTCAGACACAGAAGGGCTTAGCACACAGCTGGTGGTTTCAGTGCTATCAACAGATGGATATACTTCCACTACAGAAAACAAGGATCTCAGCGCAAGGTGAAAAACCAAAGGAATGAAAACAGTCTCAAACTGCAAGAGAATTTATACTCCTTTTTTAAGGCCTGACAAGAAGCTGAAGGGAATTTCTATGTCTATAACCAGATAACTTGTATTTGAAATGAACAAGAGCTAGCAAAAATAAAACAAATCTTCTCAGGAGCACCCACTGCTGCACAACTCTAATTCCTTAAACAAGAAAATAGGAGATGTGCAAAGTTCATGGAAAAGGCCTTGGAAAGGTTTAAACAAATCACAGTGATTGAGGCAGAAAAAGCAATTACTTTGAGGAGTGGAGGTGTAATTTTTCCAGTTCTTTGTCTCTGATAAGTAATAAGAAGTGATGAAGAATTGTGAGCATTTTGACCTTAAACAAGTTTAATGTGTATAAACCTCTAGAAAGTTCCAGGATGCCTGTAAAACAGAATGTTTTAGACCTTAGACCTTACTAAGATCAGTTAGACCATATTAACAGAGACTGATGACTGCTGTTGCGTTTGCAATACTTATTCTAGCAAAGTGAAAAAAAAAAAAAGAAAATAGTAAGTAATAGGTCATCTTGTCAATTCAGAAATCAACAGTCAAGCATATCATCACAAGCCAAAACCAGTAAGGAACCCAAAATCATTAGCAGTCATTTCCAAAAGAGGTAACAAGAACAGCACTTCAACACTTCACTATTCTCAAGGTAACACTGAACAACAGAAAAATAAGATTTTCTTTTTTGTGAATATATCACAAGGAAATTAGCCTGTGAGTGTTATTCATAGCAATGAAAGCAGCATGGCCAGCAGGTCAAAGGCAATGATTCTGCCCCTCTACTCCACACTCATGAGACCCCATCTGGAGTACTGCAGCCAGCTCTGGGGCCCCAACATAAGGGACAGACCTGTCAGAGCAAGTCCAGATGAGATTACAATGATGATCAGATGGCCAGAGCACCTCTCCTATGAAGTTGAGAGGAGACAGTTGGAGAGACAGTTGGACTTTTTTCAGCCTGGAGAAGAGAAAGCTCCAGGAAGACCTTCAAGCAGCCTTCCAGTACCAGAAGGCAACCTACAAAAGAGCTGGACAGGGACTTTTTACACAGGCAAGCAGTGATAGGACATGGGGGAATGGTTTAAATCTGAAAGATAGTAAGTTCAAATTAGATATTAGGAAGAATTTCTTTACTGTGGGGATGATGAAGGACTGGAACAGGTTGCCCAGAGAAGTTGTGGATGCCCCATTCCTGGGAGTGTTCCAAGACCAAGTTATACAGGGCTTTGAGCAACCTGGTCTAGAGGAAGGTGACCCTGCCCAAGGTATCTAAGATCCCTTCAAACCCAAATCATTCATGATTCTTCTACTCACTCTTGATGTCAGAGGCCAAGGCTTAGATCAGCACCAAACTGTGCCATGCAATGATAGCTCTACTTTAGAATCACTTTCCTGTGTGAAGATCAGTGACCTGGGGAGCCTGAGGAAGCGCTGCCAGCATGGTGCTGCACACTGGCTGTGCTCCACTGGCTCTTGCCCAGCATAGTCACTGTTCTGCCACAGAAAGCAATACTGAGGGAGAGGAGTAAAATACGCTCCTCTGTGAAGAAGATCTTGATAAGATGACTGAGCCTGCACCTTCAATGAACACTTCTCTGAACACTTCCAGGGAAGATAAACAGCAAACCTGAAGTTAAGAGTTAATCTGCCCTGGACTCAGCAAACATCACAGGAAGACTGCAGGCAGACAACACGATGACAGAAAACCATCAAGCTATCTTATACTTCCAAATATTAGTGACTGAACACCAAGGAAATTCTGCATGCAACAGCAAATAAATTTATGCACTTGGAGGAGTAACAAGAATGCACAAGGAATCACATCATCTTTCAAGAGAAGTTTTTTCATGACAATGCAGAAGAGAGGCATCTTGTTCAGCAGTCAAGAGGCACAAAGGTTCTTAAAGAAGAGCAGAGAAAAGCCCTAGACCACAGTTATCACCAGCTAACAGAGGTTATCCTACTAGAAAAGTTGCATTTCTATAAAAATGTCTGTCCAATCCTCTTGAAAGCTACAGTAAAAGCATGTCAATTAACTTCTCTCATTAAGGAGACAGGAAGAACCTGCATTGGTTCTGACACCCTGTTTTGGGAAATAAGTAGTATTTGTAGGAATAAGTGGACAGAGAGGTTTTCAACAGCAGGGCTTCGCCTTTTTAAGAACCATTGCATAAGTGAAAAACTTCAGACATGATCAAGAATGCCCAATGAATTTTTGCCAGAGTTCACAAACATTCTCAGCTTTGTCTATCTGAAGTTAACTAGGGAACAATTATTTTCATTTCTCAAGAATGACACTATGCAGAAGAGTAAATGAATTTCACAGCTGTGATGGAAAGAATTGCTGTGACTCTGATGTACATGAAAGACTACCAACATATTAATTTCCAAGGCTTTTTCATTTCTAACACACACAAAAGTAAAAAATAAAGGTTCACTACTCAGCTAACTGTTATGACTAATAAGCAGGATTTTAATAAAACCATACCAAGAATATGTTTGTAGAATGACCTTGTGAAGTAGATGTTCACCAGCTGCCTGTGATTCAGAGCCAGCCCCAGGATCTGGCCTGCAAAACGGAAGTAGTTCAAATGATCTGGATTTACAGAAGAGTTGCTGTTTGGCTGGAATGTTGTTCCTACAAAACAAAAATATTATCATGTTCCATTTTTGTTTTTTTAAAGTAAGCTTTTGTTTATCAAATACTCTAAGCATCTGAAAACACTGCAAGAGTTTTTTCTTGGGGTTTTGAAAGTCTGTTTGAGGTTTTTCATTTACACAAAAGGATGTCAGAAAGAAATGTCTTAGAACGTAACAACATCTTATTACAATGGTACTGCTTAGCCACTCTCCAAAGCACTGTTCTAAAATAATTATCATCAACAAAAAGGTAATTCCCAACTGCTACATTTGGTCCTCCATCTTACTGCATTGCTATACACATGTTTTACTCATTCTAATGGGCTTGGCTTCTGTCACCTTGTGAACATGCTCAAAGGAAGGATGAGAATATTCATCTACTTCCTCTCATATGTCTCCAGCCAGATGCAGGCAGGAGACAGTCCAGTCCTAGCCTCCTTGGAGTAAACTACTTCAAACAGGCAGACCTGAACCTCTCCTTTTAGGTTTCATGAAATAATCTGTGCCTCAACACAGATTTTTTTTGATTATAAAAATGCTTTTATAAAAAATGACACTCTAAACTTAGGAAAAAAAAGAAAAAAAAAGGGGCAGAGACATACCATCAGCTGACTGGGTAAATAAGGCATAATCTGGGTTAACTATTTCACTGGATAAGATATCAAACCATTCACGCACCACACCCTGTCCCTGCATGGCAAGAGAATAAAGCATATTAGTACACAAAACTTTCACTCAAGAGTTATGCTGAGTAACACATTTCTTTTTAAGCAATTTTAAAGTAGGCTTTAGCTCAAAACCACACTTGTGAATGAGAATTAATATTTCCATATGAAAATGCCATAAAAACATAAAAGTTCCATGCACTTTTACCCACCATTCCTTCTTCTCCATGAAATCTCACAGCAATCCCCTGCTTTAATTTTGCACAGTTTGCTTTAGACACAACTTCACAGCTACTCCTAAAAATAGAATCTAAATACAAAACACCAATTAATTTTTTCATTTTCATTCATTATCTTTCAAAGACACACTAATTCCATTGAGAACACAATACCTCTGTGAACCAAAAGTATGTCATTTTCATTGACAGGCCTGTGCACCATGTCTGAATCCGGCTGCCCAGCGTGCAGATGTTCATAGAATCATTCACAGCGATCTTTAAATGGCTACAAAACAAGGTGCAAACCACATTACACACATGCATTCCCCTGAATAATTCCTCTCCCATAAGCAAATGGCTATGCATAGTTCTCAATTAGTTTTTGTGATGTGCAGAGTCACCCCAGCATGCTATATAGTATTTTGGGAAGAAGAAAGGACTAGATGTGCACTTGAGTGCTTGCAGAAAGACTGGACCACCACCTATCCAGAAATAGCTATTTAAGTTTTCCACAGAAGAGAAAAATAGTACAAAACTCCTTACAAGTTAGGGAGAGCATGAAGGAATTTAGATAAGAAATAAGTCACTGGCTTCTGTAAAACTACTGATAATCAACCACAGCTGAGCACAGAAGCACAAGTGATATGAACCAGCCCTACTTGCAGTAAGGTTCACCGGCAATATAAAACAGCCCAGAGGAACCAGAAACCTTACAAAGCAATTCCTGGGTGAGAAGTTTCTAACTTGTTTGACTCAGTGTTTATATTGACATTTTGCAATTCTTTTGAGACAGATATGACACAACTATGGCCTTTCTCATCCCCTGCACTTCACAGCATGTGAGTGAGTTGATCTAACAAGCAGGATATCAGTTCTCAGGGTCTCCTCATTACTCATAGGTAGTGAGTTTCAAAAACATACATTTCAATTAAAGACTGAATAAACAATACGCCTACACCATGTCCCAAAAATGAAACTGCATTAATAAAAGCAATTTATCTTTAAAAATAAAAGCACAGTATGGTTCACATCTTAGGAAATAAAGCTCTTAGAACAGACAACAAGATGACATGGTGTTTCATTAAAGGAGCTACCACTAACTACGACCAAGTCAAGTAATAGTGATGTATTTTGGTTTGTCTCAAAATGTAAGTCATTTAGGGGAAAGTAAAGCCTTTTAAAGTTCAATCTATTAGATGTGCACAAGTAGATTTACAAACAGAAATTTCACTCTTGAACTGAAAGTTGGACTTGTAAGACACATCCAACATTGGTTATCTCAAATGGACTCACCCATGTATTTTACAGAATTATGAATACAGAAATCTGGCTGCCATGTCTGTTTAAGTGATCTTTCCACATTACAGATTCAGAAGCACTAGAAGCCATGTTTAGTTCTTTCATCCTCCCCAAATGGAAATTCTTTAAATATTGTTTTTTTAAAAAAAACACCCTTTGTATATTCACAGAAGTTGTAACTAAGCACCTCCTGACATTTACCTGAGCTTTTATGATGTGCATAAATCTGGACATTAATTCAGGACACTCCAGAAGAAAATGAAAGTGATCAAAAATTATTTTGGGATTTCTGAAAGAAAAACAGGTTAGAAGCCTGTTAGAGATTTAATAATAATGCTTCACAATGCAAAAAGTCTACATAAAGAAACAATGCAATTAATCATACTGACAAGTTTAACAAGATTCTTCTATTCTATCTCTTTTTCCTAACTCTTGTTTCCAAACAACTTATACTACCTCGTCTGTTAAACATGGGAGGATTTGAAGCAGCTCCCCACACAGAAGGAAGGTTATAAACCTGGCAGTCCCAGAGAAATTCTGGAAAGAGCCAACTGTACAAAGACTCCTTTAAGTCATCACACATTTGAGGAAAAATGAAAGTTTTCATCTACCTTAAAAGGGAAGGCCTTATTTGGAACAAATATAAGGAAAGAATCCATTCATCAAATTATTCTGTTGCTCTGTGAAATAGAGTTTGTTCATGAATCTTACAAATAGATCACTTAAATATGCAGAAGAGTTCATTTAAGTCTGAGCTCTGAATCATTAATCTACACTGTTGAGTTCAGCAAGGCCATTAAATTGCACATTGTTCATATATCACAGCAACAAACTAAAAATACAACTCAGCAAGAAGAAAAAAAATCAATTACTGCCAGGGAGGAACAGAGGGGTGGATTACAAGGTCCATATTTGTTGAAGCTTACCGGTTAACAAAACACTTCAGGACATCATCGTGTTTACAAACAAATTCTATAAAACGAGGTGACGTCATCCTGTTCAAAAATCATAAGATGTTTTTGGTTAGTGCAATTGAAACTAATTTGAATTACATAAATTGTTGGAGTTTTTTTTAAAATACTACACAAACAGAAACTGATGCTGTTCAACTAGTCATCATGAAACTAAATATTCAGCAGCATGATCTCATAACGAGAAACAGAAATTTCAGAATTCTAGCAGAAAAGGCAAAAATGTCAATAAACAACCATCTTCCAGAACATCCACAGAGAACTATGCCCCAAACAAGTATTACTGGCCAATTTGAAAGTTTTTATTCAACTCAGTTTGGAAGAGAAAGAAAAACCCTTATTGTGATTAGGAATAACCAAGAGTCGACACGTAGTAGGACCCTTGCTTCTAGATTCCTCAGGGAGCTTGTAATACTTGCCTAATCTTCTAGTCATGAAGGCCAAAGTCATAAATATAATCCATAACGATCTTGGACAGACCAGGACCTCAGTTACAAGTGGTCACACTTGTTTCCTTTTTAAAGCAGACCTCAATGATATTAGGCTTACCTAAGCTGAACTGCATGTTCCACACAAAACTACATGTTTGTCAACTTGGGACAGGATTCCAAGTGAGCACTACTTTGAGACTGAACTTTCCTTGTTATATATCATAGTTATATATAGTTATATATCTATATAGTTATATATATATATTGTTATATATATATAGTTATATATAGTTATGTATATATATTGTTATATGTCATAGTTACATACAGTCAAGTAAGTCTTGCCTCAGCCATCATTTTCATACACAAAGATAACTCACTTTTTTTTTTCATCTGAGCTTATAGCTCTTCTTGTTGGATAATCACATTAAATTCAGGGTTAATTTCACATTAAGAACAAACAACAAATACAGCTAAACTTCAAAATATCAAAATCCTACTACCTACAAGTATATTACATGATTACAAAGAGCCATTAGACATTCAAAACAAAATGTGTCCCAGTGCAGCTACATTCATAGGCAGCAGCACTACAGAAAACTTGCGGTGCTGTGCCTTTGGAACCATAAAAAAAAAAGCATTCAAATAACTGAACAAGTGAAAGCATTAAACAGCATAGCCTTGACTGGCACTAACACAATGTGGTCAGTATCAACATTCTTCCCAGAAAGTATGTATGATTTTAAAATGGTAATAGTTTGGGTAAGAAAAATGAATAACCTCCTTACCCCTGAGGCATCTGACAGGAGAAGCACATACAGAAGGCTTGAATGACAGCACTTAGCCTGTTTGCTGTCATGGAGATAACATCCTGACAATCAGCACAAGCTTCCTGCTTCCCAGCAACATCGTATGTTTTTAACTCGACAGCATCAGTGGACAGCTCTTTCCTTCCCTCAGCTCCTGCAGTGGCAAAAGAAGGCGCAGAAGTAGCATCTTGGTGATCTGGTCCTTTTTGCTTCAATAAAATAGAAGTAATATTGGCAGAGTCCCTTTTGTTTTTCATCAGCTCTGTGGCTATCAGAACAAGCCATTCATCCAGAGAATGCCAGAGCAGTTCCAGCGGCTGCAATAAACACAGGAAAAAACAGACAAAAAGAAACATGCTGACATCAGATAATATTAATAATGTGATAATCCTCTTAAGGAAAATAAATATCATGCACATTTTAAAGCTTTAAATGATCCTTTAGAGGTCATGTTAGAGATAAGAGGCAAATACTCATACAAAATTTTGCACTTGCAGCCAAATAGCACAACGAGAAAAATGCATATAGAAGGAAAATCAAGCAGTAGATGGAAGAAAGAAAAACTCATTTAGAAAGAACTATATCACAAAGTTTGGCTTCACACAGAACACTACTGCCTAACCACTGCAGCCAAGCAGGGAAATGGGAATACACAGGTTGAGTTTCTAGAGTTCTTTAGGAAGAACCTGGTCAAAGGAACTTCCTCTACCAAGAAGATGGAGGAAATCCCAGACAACACCTCACAGATTCAGGTTCACGTCTAGTAAGAATGTGCTTTACGCACAATGTGAGCTCATACAGCTCATTTTGATAGTACCTCAGATCTTTTGTACAGGTCACTAACATCTAACTTTACAAAATAGAAACAAGTATCAGCAGAATCCCTGCTGCTGATAAAATATCAAATTATAAGTCTATACATTTTATTTTACTTTAACAAAGACATGCTTTTTTTACTATCACCTGCTAAAACCCAATATAATTGAAATCCAGTACAATTCGCCCATTACTGCAGGCTGCTACAGAGGAGAAAAAGGGATAAGACCTCACAAGCATTAAAAAATCCACAAGGGCTGTGTTGTCCCTTAATGGTGTCCAAGGGCTTGTTTCACAAGCCCCCAGTGTAGTGACCACAGGGATATGAATCCTACAAGGAGGTAATCGACTCAAACTTCTCAGCATTCCAAAAGTAAGAGTGAACTTCTACATGGATTCCTTTTTCCATATGTTACTGCTGCCTCAAGGTTTTTCATCAGTGAAAAGATGAAAGACTTAGCAAACACTGAGAGTTATGTTCTCATATTCTCAGGCTGCTTTTGAAAATAAAGAGCTGCTCACAGCATCTTTACACTATCTGGAGCACTGTCAGTTGCACCTCATAGCTGGCATGCTCTCAATACACAATAAATTACTTCTCATAAGAGCTCTGAATTAAAAGATTCTGCTGAAATTTACAATTTCAAAACTTACTATGCTTCCATTTTTTCCCAACAGAAGTGTGGGAGTGTGGTGGTTTGACCAGGAAGGAGTGGGAATTTTGGGAAGCTGTGGTCAAACCAATGAAGGTTTTGGGTTTGAGACTGGCACCCGGTGTAGCCAGTGGGGTTTGGACACACCTCCGAGAATACACAGGGGTTAAAAGCAGGGCACTGCCCTTGGCACTCCCTCTTTTTGGACATCGCGGCGAGGAAGTCAGATCTCTCCCCCCGCCCAGCCCGCTGCTGCTGGGCGGGGGAGGGGCGGCCATGCGGTAGGCCCGGGGCCTGGACAGAGGTGGGGGTTGAGGGGCTTTCAAGGATGGAAGGGTGGAGGAGCCCCAAGAGACATCGAGACATCGGGCAGCCAGCCCCCCCCCCTTCCCCAGGAGAGCAGCCAGCCAGGAGGAGAAGGGGGGAGGAAGACTGCCCGGCCGGAGCGGCAGCGTGTGGGCAGCGTGCGTGGGAGTCGCTCCGGGACCGACAGAGACTGAAAACTTTTAACCCTTTCTTGCATGATTGGGGCCTTGCAAAAATGCTAATCCTCCTCGAAGCTGAATAAGAAGGGAGATAGGAGATGAGATGAGATAAGGCCCTGGCCCGAAGAATGTGGAGATGATTGGATGGGGAGAGATGATTTGGAGTGGCCTTTTGGCTGGACTTTTTCTTGTAGCCATGGACTCAGTTGTTCCTGTGACACAGACTGCATTTAGGGGGAGGCAGTGCCTCAAAACCAGGAGGGTTCATTCGTGAGGACCCCCCGGCCCCAGGGGGTTGGAAAAATATGGGGGGGACAGATGTCCCAAAAGCAGAGACTGTGCCTTTTTGGAGTGAGACAAGGCATCCTTGAAAGACAACCCTAAAAGCAGCTCTGGCCATGTCTCAGTGGTGAGAGCACTGGGCATGGAAGGAACATGTCACAAGCGGCAAAAGGACTTTTTTTTCCGGGCGGTGCCGAAGTGACAAGGAAGCATCCGAGGTTTCAGTGTGTTTCCAGGAGAAGCCTATGGAACAAGAAGGACTCCTTTCCTCTTCATGAACTGCAGTTTGAGTATACTAAAGTGTCGTGCCGGGCTGGGCAGTTGGTGTTTTTGAGAGAATGTATTGGATTGAGAAAGTCAGGGAGTGGGGAGGAGGAAAGTGGTTTTGTAAGGTTTTCAATTCTTTTCTTCTTTTTCCTTATGGTCTTTCCCTATTTTCCTGTAGTTTAAGTAATAAAGTGTCCTTTATGTTTAAGTTGGAGCCTGTTTTGCTTATTCCTGGTCACATCTCACAGCAGACACCAGGGTGAGGCATTTTCATGGGGGGCACTGGCTCTGTGCCAGGCTCAAACCATGACAGGGGGGAAGCCAGCCTGATCTCTAACACTGGTAGGCTTTGCTCAATCCTTTGTACGTGACTCACTTAATGCTTGTGCTCCAAGTGACCACACATTTCTCTGGATGGTGATCTGAGTATCTGCAGCACAGGCAGCATTTTCTACATAAATATCTGCCATACAGGATCAGGTTATCCTCCTCCCAGGACCCATCTGGCAGACTGTTACCACAAAACATAATGTAAAGAAATTTTCTAATGGAAAATAGATTAATTGAATACACAAGATAGTTAAAATGCAGATGTATTCTCAACCTACAACTCAGGAGAAACTAGGTAGTTATTTACTAGAATACTAAAATCTACTTTTTTCCCTCAAACTTGTCAATGTTTAGCTTGCCAGACACCATATTCCCCCAATATCTTGAGTTTCATCTTTTATTTCCGACAGATTTAGCATACCTTTCAGAACTTCTCCACCCAATTTGTTTTACCAAAGCTAGTTCTTCACAGCTTCTTATCATAAACTCATTTAAAAGTCTAGTCAAGCATGGCAGCTTTAACGTTTAATTTTCTTTCTTTCAAGTCCAACTTCAGGATACAAAACACTTCTAAACATTGCCCATCATCTCTATATCCATGACTGTCAGCATTTTATGCTGTCATCCATGACCAGACCTTTTCAGGTGGCATATGGACATATTCAATCAAACCACTAGCAATGTTTTTTTTCAAACTACTAGTCAGCCTTCTTCTGTTAATTCTTACCATGAACCTCACATTAAACAAAGACCTCCACTTAAACTTCAGTTGTCATATTTCACAGTGCAGAAAAGTTTCTCTAGAATTATACAGCTGAGTCTGATGGAGTACCAAGCTTTTACAGCTGCACATCTTACCTCCCAAATGTAAGAATTTACCTATGCAATGCCTTCCTCTTTACCCATCTAGAAAGCAAGACCAGTAACCAAATCCATATTCAAACTGCAACACTGAAGCAAAATCTTTTGGCAGATGTCAGATAGCTTTTTAAGACACAGGGTGCAGGAGATCACTAATCCATGAAGTGACTTTGTCACAGCAGAGAAGTTACCTCAAATCTAGAAAAGAACAGTATCTGAAACAAGGAAAAAACATTAAGCACTTCCCAACCTTGTTCAATTACAGAGAAATTTTGCAGCAAGTTTCCCTAATGTGACCACACTGAACAGCAACTGGAAGAGCAAACCATGGAAAAGTAACAAGTGTAAACCTGGTAAAAATTCCTACTCAAAGTTTCTCACTGGGAAGATCTCATTTGAATTAGCAGCCTGTTTCAAGCTTGGGAGATAAAATGCAATGCTTCTTTTGTACCTTTCAGGATCAGTACAAGAATGTGTTATCATTGGCTAGTGCTTCCACTTTAAAATATCTGGATATGCTGAATCACATACACGGAATTCCATGAAAGCACAGATAGCCTTATGATTCTCTTTCAATTCTCTTTCAATCCAATTCACTCAGCACTGTATCTAATCTCCCACTATCCAGTCTACTGTAAATTCATGGAAGAACAGACAAAACCAACCACAACTGTAGATAAAGTTAGCAATGCCAGACTTGTGTGCAAACAATAAGTTCTCATCAACACTTTTATATTTCTGAGTTTGAAATTTAAATCAATCTTTAAAATACCATGGACACCTGCAGTGACTCTACTGCAGGGTTGCCTTACTCATAAAACTTCTAAATAAATTACAATAATTGCAATAATAATTCTTAAAACATCCTGAAATTTTTGTTTTGTTAGGTAATGGAACAGTAGTACACATTTTGCTTATTTATTAAAAACATACACGTTGTTTTCACACAAGTGTGAAAGAATTACTAATATTTTCTGGGACAAGTGTGGCAGTTGTTTAATATAAGTCCACTGCACAAGACTTAAATGCACAGTAATTTAAAAAAAATTCTTTCCTCATATAAAATCGTTTGGGCATGCAGATAAGTGATTTTACTGATATACCACTTTCTTTGCAAATTGCAGTTGAATGTTTTTGTTTATTTCATACTGACTTCTGAAATTAAGTAGAGTCAAAAAGCAGGAAACCCTTTTTTCTTTTTGGGCTTGGTAGCAGAATATCTTACTGGAGACAGTTCTTGTATGAAGTGGTTTAACATCTGCTTGTTATTTAATCTGGTATACTTGGAGCAATTGTCATGAAAACTGTTAGAAAGTGCTGCCTCTAATAAAATAATTCTTTTGATTTGGGTACAGCTTTGTTTTTTCAAAAACAGATACTGTGTTGCTTTTTAAAAACAGAATTCTGGTTAAACCCACATTATTGCCCTATTTTGATGAACAATTCCAAAGGACAATTATTACACTGCACACTCTACAATGCATTACATTTTGTACAGACTCAAAATGTACAGACTCATTACATTTAGTTCAGACTCAAGCACTAGTTTTATATTCACTATATATATAAATTTGTTCTTAAAACTATTGTGCTAGCAGAAGAACAAACATTTGTGCTTGCATGTTTTTTGTTTTTAACAGTCTACTGCTTTTCTTCTTTCCAAGAGAAGAAATTTAAACAAAAACTCAGATACTTCTCTAAAGAAACAGGAATTAAGAGTTTCACCTTCCACAATCTTATCAAAATACTTCTGTCTTAAAACCCCTTAGAAGTAACCTGATGTACATATATCATCAAATAATTGCAGTAATTTCAAAATACTGTTTTCACAACACAGTGGAAGAAATGTAAAAGAAAGAAAAATCCTCAATTACTGGCATCTAAATCTCTTGGTATGAGCTGTGCTATGTAAGAGTATGGAGTAAGATGGGAGAAGAAAAATTACCCTGCAGTTCCTTTTTATTAGGTGCTGTGAAAAATATGGCAGTTGTATATCCAATGAAGACTGAGTGGCACACAGGAAACTGGGGCATCTTTACCAAAAAGATCTTTGACTTTCTACAGAGAAATTCCTTAACAAACAAACATAAAAATACCAAACACCTTCAGGAAGTAAACCTCTAAATGGCAACTACCTAAAGCATGTGTTTGAAAGCAGCTATAAATCAGCAACCTTGCAAGGGCAGTAGTGAGCTGATATGTTTCAAAGCACGTAGTAAGAAAAATCAACAACAACTTGGGAAAAGATTTCATGATCACAGTGAGAACCACAAACAGATCAAGAATTCAATTGTTTCCAATTGTCTTGTGAAGCTGGATAAAGCTTACTGATCAGTAATCCATCTGCGTATCTCCAACTATCATTTTGAAATTACATTAATATAATCTATTATATTAATATCACTATATTTTGATATTACTATAGTCTTAACAGAAATAAAAACAAAATTTACCAAGGTCACCTGGGTAGATAAACACCTAATAAACAATCGATTAAATAAGAAATCAACAGAAATCATAACGTGAGATGTGCATCAGTGGCTAAATTAATTAATTAATTCAGTGGGAAAAAAATACAGGAGAAGGAGAGAGGGAAGTTTAACTTAAAAACGGAACATCAACCAAACTTACTTCCTGTTCATGAGATGTCTGATTAATGAATGCATGCTTTGTGAAATTCATCTCTTTAATGTCTATCTTCCTAACAACATCATATACTTTTCTGACCTTGAACACCTGACTTCTTGGAGTTTTATTTCCATTGTAGCCCATGTCATTTCCATTACTGGGAGAGGATGGGCCAATGCGAAAGACATGGCAAAATATCCTCACGATCCTTAAGAGACTC
Organism: Zonotrichia albicollis; assembly: GCF_047830755.1. Lineage (NCBI taxonomy): Eukaryota > Metazoa > Chordata > Aves > Passeriformes > Passerellidae > Zonotrichia > Zonotrichia albicollis. The sequence goes on along the minus strand of NC_133827.1, from coordinate 57,766 downwards.
TTCATTTGAGCTTCATAATTACTTGACAAGCTGGGGAAAAAAAATTGAATGTTTAAGTTTCTTTTCCTAGATGAAACAATTTAGTTTAATAAGGAGCAAGCAATGTAATGGTAGGGTCTGATACATATGCTGAAAAAAAACCCTAAGCTTCAAACACTAGAAAATTTTAACTTTCATTTCCTGCACCAGCCCCAGAAGTCAAATATAAGCATTATGATTTTAGTAACACGTAGAGGTAACTTTAACTAGAAGTAAGAACAGCAAATTCCAGATCTTTCAAAATACTTCCTTTTTTTTTTTAATACACTTCTTATGAATCCCTGGGAGGAAATCCAACTTCCTGAGCAACTCAGTGCATGAAGCAATTTGGGATATCCAGATGAAAATGTTTCTCAACCCAGAAAAGAAAGCATCCAACAGTAAAAGCATACTGACTGATCAGATAAGCTGCCACAGCCCATCCTCACCAGCTATTATTCTAGATGCCCATAAACTACCTCAACCAGACAAGGGATCAGGATGGAAAGGATGCCACTTTTCTACTCAAGAAAAATGTAATCTAAAAGACTAAAAAAAACCCCACTACTATGTTATTTATTTATCCAACAAATATACTAAAAGTTTTATGTCTCCTTAATTGAACTGGCAAACACTGAACTCTGTACCAAAACAGTGCAAAATATGAGATATCCATTACTTTATGCACAAGCAGAACATTCTCCACCAAACTCAACTAGGTTTTCTTCCTTAAACCCCAAGTAGTAAGAATTTTTCTGCCTTGAATGCATAACAAACTACAAGAAACTAATCTTTTTTCTATCAAAGCCTACTAACTTATAATAGAAGTCAGCACACACTCAATTCTATCCTTAAAGTACTTGCAACTTAAAAGCATGCTTAGACAGATCAGTAAACACCATAAAATTGACATCTTATAGGGTGCTGTAAACATCTCTTGCCATTAACAATCTGTTAATACACAAATCTGAACCAGAGTTAGTTGTAATAGCTAGCATAGCTTTATTATGATCTCATTCACCCAATGTCATCAACAAAATACCAATTAATGACTGAGTTAACTTTTAAAAGAAATGTACTAAGAATTTTACCAAACTCTCATACAAAGTACAACTTTCTTGTGACAATTTATACTTTAACCAGGTAAATTTTCAGTAAATCAATATAAGAAAGGAACAGAGAGAACAAACAGTGCTACAGCAGGAATATAAAGTTTTTAACCAGGTAAAGAAAATCCCCTGACTGGCAGTCTACAATTGTGTAACCAGAAGCTCTCATCACAGCTAAAAGCTAGCATTTGTAAAATCTTTGCTTATATACCAAAAGAATCTATGAATACAAGAAGTTAATTATTGAAAAGAGAAAAAAATAAAAACTTTTAACATTTCAACTGAGGTTTATCATGTTTTAGAAGTGGTATTTTCCTGGTGAAATTTCCTGGTCTCCAGGATAAGGACCCACATATGTAGAAAAAAACCTTGGAGGGCTTTTAATAGTTTACTGAAACTTTTACTGGCATGTTTGTAAACATTTATCTAGGCCTAACCTGCACCAGCAGGACCAAATCATGTCACATGTCAATTATTTTCTTGGATAAAGGGAATACTTGGTGAAGATAATGTTAAGTGAAACAGGGTCTTTGCTTGTACTCAAGGCGAAAGTCTTCAGGCAAAAATTCAGTGGCACTCCTGTATACTTGCTAGAAGCATTACAAGAGACAATTTTAGATAATTTTGAACTAAACAATACACAAATCCAAAAGCAACTGGTTGTGGGTTAGTACCCAGGAAACAAATAGAGATTATATCAAGTTCAGCCATGCAAGAATATCACTATTGGAGATTTCCATGTACAAAGTACATTTTACACATTTGTTGGAAGAAGGAGAAAGAGGAAAGAGGCCCAAGCTCAGAGTATTCACCAAGTACTACTTAATCTCCATTGTTTATCTCTCAGTTTATAACAACTGAGAAATATTTCTTGAAGTAATAATTCACTACTTCTCCCAGGAAACCAAACGTTGGGAGTGGCGTGTCGTGGGTGTCTCGGACTTTTCGTTGACCTTCTCGAGATGGTGGGGAAGTGGAGGACCCCGGTGGGCGTAAGTGAACTGCCTGCATGGAATACCGACGTCATGGCGGCCCCGACGGATTTTTCTGTGGCGTTTGAAGCGTATCCGATACATGCTGTGGGCTCAGCGACGCCGCGGGCGGGCGTATTTCTGCGGGTTTGTGACAGGCATCTGGGTAAACCTTCCCTCTGTGCGCCGGGGTCCTCTCATGCCCGCTCTCCCGCCCTCAGCGAGCCGAGGATGGCCGAAAAATCCCGATTTGAACCGAAGAGCCGAGTGTAGCCGAAAACAGCCGAGTTTACCCGAAGAGCCGAGTGTAGCCGAAAACAGCAGAGTTTGCACCAAGAGCCGATGATAGCCGACTGGAATCGATAGCCCGGGGTAGCCGACACTGGCCGCATTTAGACAATGCGCCGAATGTGACCGAGTTTAGCCCAAGCGTGCCGAGTTCGGCCGAAGAGCCGAACCAAGCCGAATTCATCCGAGTTTCATTAAACAGAACCGAACGACGCCGCAGCGCTCTCCCTGCAGGTCTCCGGGGCACACGGCAGGGGGCGCTGTGCCTGCAGTGCGCCGGGACAGACGGCAGGGAGCGCTGGGGCTGCAGTTCGCCGACACACACGGCAGGGGGCGTTGTATAAAGTAAGTATAAAATATCAACTATCTATAAGAAGAAATAAAAGCTCTATGTCATGTGCAGCAGTAGAAAATTTCAGGCTCCCAGAATATAAATAGTTTTCTTTACATCATTTTCGTTTTGCAGGTTTTTTTTACTCCCAGGTAGCCTGAAAATTTCTACTGCTGCTTTTTTATTCTTAAGCTAGAAAGGAAAACCAAGATCAGAAATAGAAGAAAAGGAAAGGAAAAGGGAAGGAAAGGAAAGGAATCAGGACCACCAGAGGGAAGGGAAGGGGTGAAAAGCAGAGTGAAAAAGGAAAAAAGAGTTGGAGCGAAAAAGAGAGGGCATTCGGGAGGAGCGTTGCTGCCTCAGGTTCTTCCCCGCCAAGGGGCGAAGGACCCGTTTGATGCCCGGGAGGGACTGCAGCTCCCGGTGGCGGAGGACGGAGCAGTGGCTGTCAGCCCAAGACTACAACTCCCGGCACGCACTGCTGCCGGCGAGGCGTGTGACGCAACGGCTGACGCGGCGCATGAGTGGCTGGCGTGCCAGGCGGCCGCGCGGGGCTGTGCGCGGGCAGCTCCCGGCCCCTGTGCCGCGCGGGACGGCGCCGCGGCAGCGACGCTGGAGGGGCGAAGCCTCCGTCTGGCCGCCCGCACGGAGCTGAGCAGCGCGGAAGGAGCGTCGGCCCGGTTCTTCGGCCTTACTCAGCGGTAGCGATGGCGGAGGGCGAGGCGGTGCTTTGCTGCCGCGGGCCGGGAGCTGCAGGAGCCGCCCCGGGCGAGCGGCGCCGGGCGCTCCCGCGGTCCCGGTGGGGCGGCTGCCCTCGGACTGGCGGAGGCGCAGCAGCCCCCGAGCTGCAGCCGTCTCCCTCGGGCTGCTGCCGGTGCTGCGGGCGGAGGCGGCTCCGCCGCGTGTTGGGCGTTGCGAGCAGAGAGCGCTGCGATATCGCCGGAATGACTGGGCTGCTGCCTGCGCTAGTGCTCGAGGCTCTTTCTGCCATGCAAACGGATGGAGTGGCGCTGAGCGGTAAACCCAGAGATGGCCGGGAGAATGCCCAGCGCAGGGAGCAGGCGGGCTGTATCCTTCCGATGGCACAGGTGCGATCTGCAAACTCATCCCCTTCTGCCCCTGCCCTCCCGAGCCCCAGGGAAAGTGCTTTCCAGCATTGTCGGGCTTCTGAAAGACAAAACTTGTGATTTGACACTAGCATCCAGAAAAGGTTTCTGTCTAGATTAGCAAATGCCTAAATTGTTCTTGGTTACATCCCATGACCGGTTTTAGGCCATATTGCTTTTAGGATTTTCTTGTACAAAGGTGAGAAAATAGGCAGGTCTGATAGTGGTTTCTACTTCACGTTCCATGAGATTCTTTTATCCAAGCACTTGTTTTAAAATTGTACTGTAGGCGTTTATGGTTCACTTTTTTTTTCTTTGCAGCACCCGTGACTTTTTTTTTTCTCTAAATCGGGAGTAAATATAGCTGAGTAAAATGACCTTGGTTTTCTTCTTTCTTTTTCAACTGAGTTGTTTTTATTAAAAATCCTATTTGAATATGTAGAAAAAGTGGGTATGTCCTGTAATATATCCTAGCTTTTCTTGTTTACAGGGTACTCAGGAAATATGTCTCCCTTAGAGTCCCACAGAAACGTTCTCAGTGCGATCTCTGTCAAGGTATGCATTTACAAATAAGTGATCCCTTTAGATATTTGACTGTGTACCTTTTCCTGTAATTCAGAGCTTGCGTTCCGTGGCTTTTATGATAAACCTATAAAACATGTAAAAATGGTTTTGCACATCTTAATCGTTGCAGGCAGCACTAAGTGGATTTAGAGCCTGTTCTTGACCAGACAAAGGGAAAAAGTGTGACTTTGATGCTGAACTTGTCATTTTTCATTGGACTTGTCTTTAATTATTCAGGAATAGAGAGAACTAGAAAAAGAGAGAAATAGAATTGGTTATTGAGCACTCCTCAAATGCTCACCGTGATTCAGTGCAGAGCCGAAGTGAAGGGTGATGGAACAGAGCTCTGTGCTTTAGAAGGAAATAAATTTAAACCTGACCTCCACGCAGTGTCTCACTAACTTCTGTTGTTTTAAAATACCAAATACGTTTAGGAAGTGTTGGAAGTTAGTATTTTGGGAAAGAAATGGCAGTTCCACAGAACATTGCATTTAACAGAGGCTCTCGGAACGATTCATGTTGTAACTGCTGTCACTGCAATCGGTTGGTGGTTCAGCCTTGAAATGTGCACTTGCCCTTCTATAAAGCACTGTTTTGTTTGCCTTTCAGTGCTATGAGTCTTGATAAATTGGAGAAGAGCCCAAGAGAAATTTTTCCTCCCTTGATATAAAAGGTAGGAAGTGACTTTTTTTGGTTTGGTTCCTTTTCTTTGTTATTTTCTGGAAATAAAAGTAATTAAGTATAGGTACGACTGGTTTGTTTCTTCCAGTAGCAGGTGATAATAATAGTAGTAGTAATAGTAAAAATAATAATAGAAATAATAATAATAGTAACGTAATAGTACTTAAACTGTCTTTATCCATTGAACTGGCCATTTCAAATCAAAACTTGTAAACACAAATCAAACCATCATCCTTGTAGAATCTTTCACAGCAGTGGGCTAAAGATCCTGGTTTTGTTGACAGGATTTATCGGTTCTGGAAGAACAAGAGGGAAGTGCAAGCCTAACTACTTCTAGCTCACAGACCCGTGCAGTGAATACAGCTTTGTATTTCGATGGGCTTGTGATGACTTTGAAATTGATTGCTCATTACAGTAAAAAAAAAAAAAAATGTTTTTTTGAACGTGACAGCAGAAATAACTTTCAGTACCAACTTAATAATAATAGATCACCAATTTAAGTTAAAAATTCATGCTATACTATCAAAATTTAAAGGTAAAATATTATGTATTAGGTGATGGTATAAAGTGTATGTTCTAATGTGTAGGATGTATGCAAAGATACATACATACCTGAAAGTCCTTAGAGGAAACAAATTTTTATGTCTGCTGTTTGACTGTTTATCATACAATATTTGGTTTTATTTCCCAGGGATCGGTGAATTTTAACTTTGGAGTCCTCTATGCTAAGGATGCTCGGCTTACAGATGATGAAATGTTCAGTAATGGTGAGTTTTTCACCTTCTCTTTAGTTGCTATGCTGATCTGAATAAGAAAAAAAACAAAAGCAAGAGAAAAAAAAAGGATGGTTTATTATTTTTTACGCTGTTATGTTTGTTTCCTCAGTATTTGCTGCAGCTCTGCTTACCCAAACTTTGGGTTCCTTCTGTCCCACTGGGAGTTGCCCGATTTGGTTGCATCTGGTGAAATTCACCCTGAGACCGTGGAGAACCAGCTCAAACTATGTGAGAGCCATTTGCAGTTCTCTCCAGACACCTGGAGAATGGGTGATGCTTCTGAGGATCTGGCAAGTGTACTTCTATCAAAACTCAGTCTGTGAAATTTCTGGGGAAAACCCTTCTGTGTACCGAAGGGTTCAAACTCTGGTGAGGATCCAGTTATCAGGTGCTCACCTGGATGGTTCCAGCTCTTAAAGCGAACACTTGTACTCTTGCCCTGTAGTTTATATCAATTGTATTTTTGTTATTTTGCAAGATTTTACGGCTTTGCAAAATATTGTGCATTTGACTCTTTGGAACCTGTCAGATCGTTCTTTGGTGCAGCACCACCTCATGGGACACTTGGCTGCTGTCCTGAAGGGGTTGGTCGTAAATCCTGGAGGGTTTATAAGTCTTCTGTCCCCAGGGAGGTATCGTGCTTTGTTTGCTTTTGTTCTGTTTGTTAGGCGCTGCTTCTCATTGGAAGTATGAATTTCAAACTACCCTGTTCTTTTTTTAACTGTTTTCCTGGTTCTCTCCCTACGGCAGGGAAAGACTCTCGTGTCCTTGTCGTCAGGCTCGGTGCTGTCCAAAAAGATACAGAGACTAAAACAATCATAAGAAGCAAAATATGACTGCAGGGAAAACAAGCTGGAGAGAACAAAAGGTGATATTGTTATCCTTACCCTCTATTAGAAACATCCACTGTGCTTTGATGCTGGTAGCTGCCAGGGGCTTGTTAGCTCTTTGTAGGCAGATGTGGGTGTTCACTTGTAGGTTTTTTCTCTGGACAAGTCAATTCAATCTTTGCTAAGCTTATATTTGCAGATTACTCTCTAGCACAGTCCAGCATGACATTTTTGAATGTTGTAAAAATACCATGTTACTTGGAAATTGCTAATGATGAGAAGCCTTAGGGAAAAAGAAGATTTCAGGGTTGGAAGATGTGAGAAGAATTTTGTGGGGATGTGAGACTGAAATAAAGTGCACTTGAAGCTGGACTGGCACGCTGGCAGATCCCCTATTAAAGAGTAGTGCTTAAATTAGCCTGGGGGTTGCCCATTGTTTCTGTAGAAATCAATGTTTCCTGGTCTTCAGAAGTAAGCTGCTTTGAAAAGCTGGAAGGTGCAGTATACTGACAATCCTCGTGCTTTGGATTAAAAGCAGATTGCAGAAGGGTGATAGGCTTTTGTCTTTTCCTAGACGTCGATGTAATCCTATCGAGGAGTTTTTAATTCTGTGTTGCCATGTCATCCCTCAGAGCCCTGTCGTACTAATCGTCATACAGATACAAAACAAAACATCAGACCCTGTCCCAGCCACTTAGAGCCCAGAACACGATTTCCTCAGGCTGCCATTTGTGCGCCATCGGTACTCACCACGGAAGCGAGCCGGGGATGTTGCAGCTGTTGGGAACAAACCGCTTCTCGTCACACAGAAATGGAATTCGGACGACGCCTCGGCCAGCCCCTCTCTGCCGTCGTCTCCTGAATCTGCAGCAGAGCAGTTCCAGTCCGTCCGGGTACGTGTAATCCAGCTCCTGACGATCTGAGCACACGGAGCAGCGCTCAGCTGCTGTGGGGGCTCAGGGAAGGCAGAGTGTGCATTGTCATCTTCCTGAACCTACAGACCAATCAAAGTGAGAAGCCACAGGGTGGAAATCAGTCGCATATATGCTAAATAAAACTTGCAGATTTTTTTAAGAATTGTTTCTGCTTGTTCTTTGTTGTGCTTCAGCACTTACAAAACCTCCCTTTAAAATCAGTTCAATTCATCAGTTGAACCTTTGTTTGCAGACCCTCACTGAGCAGAATTTGTTGCAGACTCAGTGCACGCTGCACTGGAGTGTGAGGAGCTCAGTGCACTGCCGGGAGTGTGAGGAGCTCATGTGTGCTACTTTTTGCTTTAGGACGCTCTAAGGTATTTATTCCTTTTGGGATACATGATGAGAATTCCCAAGAGAGGTAGTTATAAGATATGATATTGGGAAAAAGCCTGTGTGGTTGGAATGTTGTTGCTGTCAAAAGTTAATTTTTCCTTCTTTCTTAGCCAGTAGTTAGCTTTTTGCTTTATTTTTGTGGCATCAGTATTTTATTGTTTAAAAAATTGCTTCAAAATAACTTCAGTGGTCGACCAGCAGTACCTAATTCAGATTTGCCTATTTGCTTGTAGCTAAAATGTTCACACCTTGTTTATCCTTCTATTTAAGAAACTGCTGCCCAGCCAACTAATAACTGAATATCTATCTGTCTAGGACATGGGGACAGGATTTAGGTAATGTCTTTTTTCCAGAAAAAAGTTCCAGTGTAGTTTCTAAACAGAGGAAAAGAGCGTGAAAACTCGGGGCTCTGATGCCATTTGGGCACCCCAAGGTCCCCAGGAGAGGGAGCCCCACTGGGGTGCAGGAGCAGGTGTGTTCTCATGTAATATAGAACAAATTATAAATATAAATAGAAAAATTATAAATGTAAATTATTTTTTAAATAGTTAAATAAAGCGGGGGTTTATTTGTCAATAGGCAGTGTTTTGATTATCCAAATTATAAGTACAAATCATATAAAGGTAGAAATCTAAGTATAGAAATATGTCATAAATACATATAAAGTTTAAAAACAGAAGAAAAAATTAGTTGTAGCAGTAGATATGATACATAATACGAATAATAATAATTTAAATACATTTCTAGAATTTTAAATATATTAGATCTAATTATTAATATAATGCATCAAAAGAAACTATAAATATGAATGTGAATATTATTATAGAAAGTATAAAAATATTTCAATCTCGTTTAAAAGAAGGTGGATTTTTGTATTTATTTGGTTAGCGACGAGGTTTTTATTTGGAATAATAGAAGTATTATAGAAGTATAAATCTAAATATAGAAATATACAATCTATAGAGAAAGATATTTGTAAAAACACGAGCGAACGACGCCTCCTTCGGCCGAATGGAACGAGCTCAGCCGAAGCAAGGCGGGACCGGCCGAACCTGACGGCCTCGAGCGAACCGAGGCCAGGCTTGCGAGGCTGCCTGAACGGAGCCGAGCTCAGGCGAACCGAGCCCGCTGCTCTCGTGCGCGCTAATTAGCGCGAGTGCGGTCACCGCCTAATGAGCCCCTGTGCCGCCCCGCGCTCCCGGTCGTGTCCGTGCGATGGGCGGGCCGCCCGCGGGACGCGGCAGCAGGAGAGCCCCGAGCCGGGCGAGTTTAACGTGAGGCGGCGCCGCTTGCCCGCCCTCAGGGAGTCGAGCCGAGCCGAGGCGCGCCGAACACACAGACAGCGGCTCCGAGTTCGGCCGAAGCGAGCCGAGGCGCGCCGAAGAGGCGAATGCAGCCGAATGCGGCCGAAGAGAGCCGAGTTTAGCCGATAACAGCCGAATTTAGCCACAGAGCCGATTCGAGCCGAGTGGCTCCGGAGCGAGCCGAGCTCCGCCGAGCGCAGCATCCCGGGCCGGGCGAGGCGCCGGGCCGGGCTCGGGGTGCAGCCGGGGCTCTGTGAGGCTTCCCCGCCTGTCCCTCTCTCTACCCCTCCTTCCTTCTCAACGTATTCGCCTTCTCTCGCTCCCTTTCCCCCATTCCCTCTCCCCCCACAAGCCCGGCTCCTACCTGTCCTGTCCCTAGCCCGCTACTCCCTTTTGTTCCCCCTGTCTCCGTCCTCTGTCCACCCTCCCTCCTCCACCCTCCCTCTTCCCCCTTCCCGGGTTTCCCTTCCCGTGCAGCTTTCCTCCACAGCCCGACCCCCTCGCCGCCCTTTCTCATGCCCTGCTCTCTTCCCGTGCCCCCTTTCCGTCTTCGCCGCGCAGCCGCGGGGCTCGGGGCGCCGGAGAATAAAGGCCCGAGGGCCGGAGCCCGGCGTCCCTCGGCCCTTGCAGGAGTCCCCGCACGGGGCCGGAGGCTCTCGGCGGATCCCCCCGTGCCGGTCAAATGCCCCGCCCGACAGCGCCGGAGCTGCGGCTTTCCCGGCACGGCACCGAGAGCGGCCCCCGCTCTGTGCCGCGCCGTGCCCGCCGTCTGTGCCGCTCCCTCTCGCTGCCCCTGGCCCGGGACAGCGAGGCTGGGGAGGAACCTCGGCCCTTCTGGGAGCCGCCCCGCTTTCTTGTTGCAGCAGAATCCCTTTCTGCGGGGATGGACGTGTGCAAAGGGCTTGGAGGAAGCGCTGCGCTGCTGTCCGGGGCAGTCGGACTCGTTCTGTGCCTTCTTTGGGGCTCAGGGAAAGGGGGTGAAGACTCGGGGCTCTGATGCCGTTCGGGCACCCCGCGGTCCCCAGGAGCGGGAGCCCCACTGCGGTGCAGGAGCAGGCGGGGGGCGGGCGAGGGGCGTCACGCTGGGGGCCGTGCCCCAGAGGGACCCAAAGCTGCCACCAAATTCAGGGAGGGGTGGGTGTAGAATGCTAAAACCTGTCAAGGTATTCGTTTTTATAGGTCTTGGTAAAGAATAGGAATTTGTCTCTAAATTCATCTGGGGAGAAACCCTCTCTATCCACTCATTGTTTACAGGAATGCAGAAAACTCCGAGTGGAGATGGGTAGCAGTTTTGAAGATACTGCCCTAGCGTTTTTATCTAGGAATGGACCGAGCTGTGCCCCGAAACCATCAGAACAGCTGCAGGAGGCAATGGAAAGGACTCTCTGGCACCTTCTGCCTCCGTTCTCTGCCAGTCCCCAAATCGTGTCGCAGTCCCGGAAGAGGCGCTTGTCATCCAGAGTGCCAAATAAAGACCTGTAAATTCCCAGCTCTGCCTTGTGTTTCATGCGGTTTTTTTACTTCATATTTATGTCATTACAGAAAGCAAGGAAAGAAGAAATGTGACTGGTTCCCACTATTGCTGTGTGAAGGCTTTTTTAAAAGGCTGGTGTATTTGTATTCTCTTTCTCCACTCCAAGCTTGACTTTTCCTGTTTTTCGACGTCTGCTGCATTGGGTGTCCCAAGGGGTCTTAGGAGTTGGCGCTGATCCTGCTTTTTCTGAGGGTTAATCAAAGTGTGCTAGCAGAATGATAGTTTTCTGCACTGGAAAGCTTTCCCTCAATGCCATCAGTGCACGTACGTGTTTGAATTGTGGAACCAGACGGACTAAGGAAAGCCAAGGCCCGTAGCGGATTTCTGTTTGCTCTGTGTCTGTGAGAAGCGGGCTGTGTGCTGGACAGGGAGAGGCGCTGTTGGAGTGGCATCGGCGCCAGGTGTGAGTGTGAGGATGATGAGGGCTCGGAGCAGCCCAGGTGTGAGTGTGAGGATGATGGGGCTCGGAGCAGCCCAGGTGTGAGTGTGAGGATGATGAGGGCTCGGAGCAGCCCAGGTGTGAGGATGATGAGGGCTCGGAGCAGCCCAGGTGTGAGCTGTGAGGATGATGAGGGGGTGGCTCTTGCCGGGGCGGTTTTAACGGGGGGAGAGTTTGCCTCTGTACATTTTTGCATGGAGCTGCTGAGTGGAGGGGTTTATGGGGCGCTCCCGGCGCTGTCTCACGGAAGGACTGCGAGAGCTTCTCCCAGGGTCGGCGGGAACACCTGGATTCGCGCTTGGATACGTCCAAGCATCGCTTAAAGGAGGTGCCGAGGGACGAATCTTTGTGCCGGGGAGCAGCAGCCGAACAGGTGAGCCCGTGTGGGTTTGGAGCGGGGAATTTTGTCCTTCCCCTTTGCAATTTCATCTTGCCAGTCCCTCCCCGCTTCCCCAGGAACAAAAGTGCAGTTTATGAGGACGAAAGGGATTAAGGATAAGGAAGCAGCTCCTCTTCATTTATTGTCTGCGTTTGAACTGAGGGGATCCCTGTTCACTTGTGGTTTTAAGGGCGTTGATTGCAGGAAAAGCTGCCTTTTCCAGGCTGTTGGGGGTATCCCGGGGGTGACAGGGAATCCCTGCGTTCTATTTGAAGGGGAATGGGAAAAGTATTCTTGTGGTGTTATGGGTTTGGTTTGAAGGCAGCCACCCCATTTTCATCACCCTAGGGTTGAAATGGAGGGGGCAGCCGCGGTGTCCCTCCTTTTCAAGGGTTTGAATGGAGGTGGAAATGGCCCTTTGCCATCAGTCGAAGGCTTTCATTTGAGGAGCGCCCCTTCTTTTGTGCTCTCGTAGGGGACGAACCTGAAGGGGAGAGGACACTTCTTTGCCCTTGTTGAAGGGAGGCGAGCCCCGCCTGCGGCGTCAGTTTCGGGGTTCGGTTGCGGGAAGCTGCAGCTGTGGCAGCGTTTGCAGGGCTGCAATGGGGCCGTGCCGCTGCATGGGAGGGCACTTGTGGTGGCCGCGGCCTGGGCCGGAACGTTGCCGCTCGGGAGCGGCGCTGGCACGGCCTGGGCAGCTGCCAGGGCGCACGGGGGATTTGGCGCGGCCGGGCCGGCCAAGGGCGGTAGTGGCGGAGCCGCGCCGGTGCGAGCCGAGGGGAGCCGCGCCGGGCCGGCCAAGGGCGGCAGAGGCGGCGCGGGCGCTGCTGCGGCGGCCCGGGCGGTGCCGGCCGCTCCGGCCGCTCCGGGCGCGGGGCTCGGGCGCCGCCGCCACCCCCGGGCCCGGTGCCGGCCCCGCCGGGCAGGGGCAGCGGGCGCGGCTCTCCGGGCCGGCGCCGGCCCCGCGTGCCGGAGGAGCCGCCGGAGGAGCCGCTCTCCTGGCGGGAGCCGCGCTCCGTCCGGGGCCGGCAGCGAGCGCGGGCTTCGGCTGCTCGCAGTGCTGGGGCGGTGCCGCGGTTCGGAGGCGCTTTGTCGGCATTGATTGCATCGCTGTGCTCGGTTTGCAGCGGGTGTACGCTAAGGGGCTACGGTGTTCTTCCTGAGTGGTGCGGTTCTCGGTGCCGGTGGGGATGATAAAGGTTCGTTTCGGATTGGGTTTCGTAGTCGGATATGTTTTTTTTGCCGGGGTATTATGTTTAGAAAGGCGCGCAATGGTTTTTACGGGTCGTAGCGCGAAGCAGCGGTTCGGATTTTAATTCTGTTGAGGTGGCTTTTATTGGCGTGAGTGGGTAGTGTTTGTTTCGGTGGGCTTTTGAGGTAGCGTCGTGTCGTTCATAGCAGCGGGTTTTTAATCTCGCGAATTGCATGTGTGTTTATCGTCTTCCAGGGCTTTTATTTATTTGGTTGGTTTGATTGTAGTGTATGTTTTATGGTTGCGGGTAATATGGGAGACATTGTTTATGGTTACGTTTGTCTTTAGGCTTTGTGTTTATTTCTAGGTGTTATTTTTAATTTGATAGCGTGAGACACTATGGGTTTATTCAGTTAGGTATAAATTTTTTGTTGGAAATGAAAGTTTATTCGGTTTTGGGGCTATTTTTGTTGTTGTGGGTTTTTTTTTTTTTATTGTTTTTTGCTGTTGTTCTTTCATGTATTTGATTGTTGTTCATCGGTTTTTTTTTGGGAATATGGGTATTTATATGGTGGATCTTTTCAAGTAGTATTGAGTAGTTGTTTTCTTAGTTTTTAGTCCTTGAGATTTTTTCTATTTCGTTAAGTAGTTAGTCTGTTATATTTAGAGAGGATTGGTTATTCTTTGAGTTAGTGTAGAGGTAGAATTTTGTTTATTTTTTTTTAGTAACCTTCAGGGTCAGTGGCACTGTTTGGAGTTTAGTAGGTTGGTTTGATTTCTTTTTTTAGTAGTTGTTGTAATTTGCTGTGCGTGTTTCTATAGGGTTTTCTTTTATCTTGGTTCCATTTTTCGGATATGATGAGAATTTGTTATTGAAAAGAGTGTTTTGTGGTTTTTTGGCTGGCAGATTTTTGGCTGTTGGAGGTATCTTGATGTTTTTCGAAGATATTGCTGGCAATTCAATGCTCTTTGTATTGTAATTTTATTTAGGAATTGGATTTCTAATGTAATATTATAACTACATTTAAACAAAACAGATGTGTGGAAATGGGAATAAACCTCTCTTGTTTTTATATATTTGATCTTTTTTTAAAATTTTACTTGTAACATAAGTTATTATATATTACAATAAGATATTATCTTTTTTAATTAGAGTATTGTGTATATTTATAGATATGTAGATAGAGAATATAAATATAGACACAACCCAACTCAAATATAAATATAGAAATGTGTTTCAAATATATGCAGGTATACATAAAATTTTTAAATAATTGTAAATATAAAATAACATCAATTGATACTACGCATAATAAAAGTAATACTGTATATATCTTATTTATTATATTATAGGAAATAGATATAAAATAGATATATCAATTGATGTACTTAACTTATAAAACAAATTATAGATATGATAATTATAATTATAAAAGTATTTATCAAGTAGTTGAAAATAAAGGATGGTTTTGTTTTTCATTTGGCAAAAGCAGGGGTTTTAGTATAAAAATTATAAATACAAATAATATAAAGATAGAAGTCTAAGTATATAAATATATCATAAATAGCTAAAGATTAATATAAAAATTAAAAATAAAGGAAAAAACAAGGTTTAGCAGTAGATATGATACGTAATTTAAAAAATAATTTATCTCTATTATTTGAACAGGATACATATTATATATATTTTAAATATAATGCATCAATATAAACTAGAAATATAAATGTGTATATAGTCATGCAAGCTATAAATATAACAATATTTCAGTATAGTTTAAAAGAAGGGTTTTCTGGTATTTATTTAGTTAGAATTGGATTTTTTTTAAATAATAAAAGTGTTTTAGAAATGTAGTTTTAAACTATAGAAGAACTATATAAGAACTATACAATTAATAGAGAAAGATATTTATAAAAACACAGAGAAATACATATAAACAATAGGAATAGACAGAATATATTTTATAAATTACATGCTACATCAATGTTCACTATAAATATGCGTGTGACTATAAATATGAAAAATAGAAATAAAACTTTTATTTAAACATGGCTTTAAATCAAAGGGGCTTGTTTGGCTCTTGCTGGATAAGAGGCAGGTTTCTGGCATTTATTTCAGAGCAGTTTTTGTCTGGGGTCGCCCCTGTTCTTTTTTGCCGCCGTCGCTGCCCGCAACCCCGAGGCGCGCTGCGCCCCCGTCTGGGGCGGGCGGCAGTGCTGCCGCCTTGTGGGCAGAGCGCGGTACTGCAGCCGTGCGCCGGCAGGCAGCCGAGAGGCCGCCGTGTTGGGAGTGGCGTGTCGCGGGTGTCTCGGACTCGCTTGACCTTCTCAAAATGGCGGCCAAAAAGTCGGCAAAATAGCACACCCTGGTAAGTCTGCCGCCCTGTGGCCACAGAGCGGTACTGCACCCTCCGAGCCAGCGCCCTGCCTCTCGCCGCTGGGTGCCGGGGGCGGCGGAAGGACGCGGCTGCCGAGCGAAGGAAGGGCGAGGGGCGGGAGCGAGCGGCATCGGAACAGGGCTGCAGTCCCCGAAACCGCGCCCGCCCCGCTCCAGGCGCTGGGAGCGACCGCGGGCCGGACAATCCCGGCGGGGCGGCCCCGGGCAGGCAGCGGAGGAGGCGGAGCGGGGCCGTGGCTCTCCCCGCCGTCGCTGCCGCCAGCTTTGGAAGGTCGGGCCGGGCGCCCGTCCCGTCCCGCCGCCTCCCGGTCTCTGTAAACTCCTCTCTGGCTTCGCAGGTCCGTGCTGGAGGGTGGGAGAAAGGGCCCTGCTGGTTGCCGTGTCCTCGGTGGGCAGCGAGCTCTGACCTTGGCCGGATGGGCTGCTGAGTAATGGAACAATGGGGATGCGCTTTTATGTATTTAGTGACCTTTACAGATTTCTCCCCCTGCTTCAGGTGAGCATGCATCATTGCAGGCTTGGGATTGAGTGAAATGCGCTGAGGAAACCAGCTCTGGGGAGAGAGGGAGGGAGCGAAATCCTCTCCTAACATTTTCCAGTTCTTCTGTCAAACTCATCACAGCAGGACGGCTGAAAGCGTAAGAAGATGTGGAGGGAAAGAGAGAATCTGACAGGAGCATCGAACGCACGAGTGCACGTATTTTGCTTTTGGCTTGGATTTAAACTCAGAAGTTGTAAGGAATTTAGGAATGAGAAGGGACATTTCAGAAGGAGAAGAAGGAGTTGTTGTTACAGTCCTGGCAAAATCTCTTGTTCTAGCTAATAAAAGAAGTTAGTTTAAATTAAAAAAAATTTAAAATGTGGAGGTTTTTTCCTTGACTATTATATTAATTGGTGGTATATGGTGTGTTGTTTTATTTCTTGGTATTATTA
Organism: Zonotrichia albicollis; assembly: GCF_047830755.1. Taxonomy (NCBI): domain Eukaryota; kingdom Metazoa; phylum Chordata; class Aves; order Passeriformes; family Passerellidae; genus Zonotrichia; species Zonotrichia albicollis. The sequence continues at coordinate 41,606 of NC_133827.1, read as the reverse complement.
ACTCTGTGTAAATTGTTTTTTGAGTGAAGCTAACTTTCTGGATGGGTTGGTTTGTATTTGAGGTAGGTTTCAATAGGTTTCTTTCATAGACTTCTCATAGGTATTACTGGGATTTTGGTATTGTTTACTGTATGTATAAACATACAGATTTGGTAGGGCCAGTTGGGCTGCTGGAGTTTTGGGTGTGAATTTATTAGATGGCTTTTGTAAAATACAGAATAATTATGTAAGTTAACAGCAAATGACCCAATTTATCTAGCTATGCTACCTAACCACAAAGTTTTATGTCTTACCAGTTTTCTGTTCTTCTGCTCCAAGTAGCTGTTGCAAAAAAGAAAGCACTGTTATTTTTGTGAAGAGTTTTCTTCTATAACAAGCCCTTTACTCCCCTTGAATCTGAGTCTGAGAGGCCAAACAGCTGCAGCTGTTCTGAGGGCTTTTACACCTGGGAGGATTTGCCCCCTCCATTTTCCTGGGTGCCATGGGAACGAGAGGCGGGCACCATCGGGGGTATATTAACCCCAGCCTTGGCTGAGGGGCTTCATTCCCTCTCTGGGATGTGCTGGGGTAGGAGTTCTCCTCTCATTTCAGTGAAAAGGCTCTTTCAGCTCATCTCAGCTTGTTTCCAGCAGGTGTTTCTGGGCATCTAAAGCAGCAGAGGCTTGGAAGAGACAGTGAAGAAAACAGCATGGAATACAGGGAGTATGTAGGTTCAGAATTTTGGGTTTTGTGTTTAGGGGTGTTAAAGCACCTTTGTAATTTCTGGTTTTGTTCTTGGTTTGTTTTTTATGGTTTTTAGGAGGAGCACGCCTTTCAGAGATTCCAGGTTGTGTCAAGTACAACACTTTTTGCAGCAGATTCATCGTGTCTCAGCAGGGATCTGCCCAGTGTCAAGGATGATGTTTGAGATTGAGGCTTCAGGTGAGTTGAGGATTGTGAGTGGGAGAGGGAGGGTGAGCAGGTATCCAGTTAGGAGTTCTTGGGAGGGGGTTTGCAGGCAGCAGGGTGAGAAAGGGTGTTTATTTGTTTATTTGAGGGCCCCCCCCCCAAGGCTTCTAGCAGAGGCATTCCCATGTCTTAGAGCACACAGAGTCATCCACTGCACTCACAGGAATGCCATTTAACTTTGCCTTTCTCTAACCCAGGTGCCAGCCCTAATAAAGGCCACAGCCTTGGAATCAGGATGAAGCTGGAGCCTGAGGGAGCCAGGCACACTCAGGAGAGGGCAAGTAGCTGACTGGCTGGGATTTGGCCCACATAACTCTGGACTCATTCTTTGGTTTTGGTTTTCTTTATTGTAGCTGACCGAGAGGCTCACAGGCCATCACGAGGCTCTCTGAAGCAGACTCATTTCAGGTGCAACGTGGATTCCCATCACCGATCATCCAAAAGATAAGTTGGGAGCCACGGCCTGGAGATGGGGGCGTAGCAGGTTGGGAGTTCTTGGGACAGATTTAAAAATTAGCGGAGGGAAAAGCAAACTTGTCCAAGGGCCTCTTAGGACAGCTAAAGGGAGAGGCTCTACTTTTGATGGCAGCTTTCAGGCGGGCAGTGCAGAACAGCTCTTGTTTGTGTCGTGGTTTCCGGTGTGCCGTGTTCCCTAGTGTGTCTTTGGGGTCCCTTTTGCCTTCTTCCCTCGAGGCCCTCACCACAAGCATGATGTGTGGTGTTTGATGTCCCCCTGTTTGTCACGTTCTGTGTCACGGGTGTCTGCACACATATGGGTGCCGGAGCTGTTCTGCCCTGCCGCATGGCCAGCTGCAATGGGACAAGCCCTGGGGAGTGTAAATTTGTAATGGGGGCTGTACTTGGGCTCTAGATGCTATTCCTAGATGGACCTAAGGTGTTTGCAGCTTGTGAGTTATCCTGGTGGTGTTTGACACATGTTCTAACTTTCTTTCAGGTGCAGATGCATTGCATCCATGGCAGAGGGTCAGAGTTAGCAGGTGCCGGGCCTTCCTAGGAGCAGGGTGAGTAGCAGACTGGTGGGGTTTTGGCCGATGCGGTGCCAAGATCAGGCACTGATGTTTGGTTCTCTTTAATCTAGCTGTCTGAGAGACACCAGCCCGGTGACAGCAGGACCTTCCCAGCTGACGAGGTGGCCTTTCTTTGCACCTGGCACGGACCGGCATCGCCAGATGTCTGAGAGATAAGTAGAGGGCTATGACCCACAGAGGGGATGAAGGCAGAGGGTGCTGGTTTGGGAATTACTGGGAGGGGTTTTTGAGTCCAGTTTGGCGGTGGGCGGGTGTCCATGAAGTGGCCCCTTAGGCCCCATGAAAGCCAAGTCTCACTTTTGATCTCAGTGCTGAGGTGTTCAGGGCAGAGCAGTCCCGGTGTGTCTGGTGTCACTTGTCTGCTGTGCATTATGTGTTGTTTGTGTATCTCCTGTCTTTTACCTTAGCACTTTGAGGGGCCTGTCAGAAACCTTGGCATCATTGTTAGCATCTGTGATCTCTGCATTCCTTGGCCTGGCACCGAGGCCATAGAACTTTTGACTCGGGAGCTCAGACAGGCATCAGACTCTCCTCTCTTTGGATGCATCCAGTCAGATGTCTTGTCAGGTCTTGTTCTGAGCTGTACGGACAGCTGTGCCCCACCTGGATCCATTATGGTGGATTAGGGCTTGAAAGAATGTGAGGGCAGGCAGAGGATTCTGACCATAGGATTCCTAGGCATCCATCTTTACTCTTCTTGGAATCAATCATTCAGTTAGCATCTTCTTCCTGCAGTGTTCTCTGAGCCTCATCAGCTCACCGTCAGTTTGAACTGAGTCATCTCCTTTTGCATGCTCTCAGTCCTTGCAGCCATTTTCCTTGCCAAGAGATTTCTGTTCCTGTTGTGTCCCCGTTGTGTGTCCTGTCCTGTCTGTCCTGTGTCACGGGTGTCAGCACACATTTGTGCCGGAGCTGCTCTGCCCTGCCGCATAGCCTGGTGTGATAGGAGAGGGCCCGGGGACTTGGAATGTGTAATGTGGGGTGCAGTTGGACTCTGGATGGGATTTGTAGATGGACACAGGACATCTGGAGCTCTTAAGTTGTCCTGCAACAGTGTGACTCTTGTCCTAACGTTTTTTTCAGATTCAGATGTATTAAATCTGGGCCAGAGGGCCCCAACCCCTGTGAGGGGATTCCCCCGAGCAGGTGAGGCCCCATTTGTCTGTGGAGCAGAAGTGTACATGGTGACTCTGTTAGAGCTCTGTTCTTTGTCTTTCTTTTTAGGAAGTGAATCTGGATAGCAGCAGTCAAGGTGAGCCGTGGAGAGAAGTGGTTGTTATTGCTCAGCTCTCAAGGAGAAGAATTTTTTCAGCAGCTTGATCATGTCACAAGAGGGATCTGCCCAGTGTCAAGGATGATGTTTGAGATTGAGGCTTCAGGTGAGTTGAGGATTGTGAGTGGGAGAGGGAGGGTGAGCAGGTATCCAGTTAGGAGTTCTTGGGAGGGGGTTTGCAGGCAGCAGGGTGAGAAAGGGTGTTTATTTGTTTATTTGAGGGCCCCCCCCCCAAGGCTTCTAGCAGAGGCATTCCCATGTCTTAGAGCACACAGAGTCATCCACTGCACTCACAGGAATGCCATTTAACTTTGCCTTTCTCTAACCCAGGTGCCAGCCCTAATAAAGGCCACAGCCTTGGAATCAGGATGAAGCTGGAGCCTGAGGGAGCCAGGCACACTCAGGAGAGGGCAAGTAGCTGACTGGCTGGGATTTGGCCCACATAACTCTGGACTCATTCTTTGGTTTTGGTTTTCTTTATTGTAGCTGACCGAGAGGCTCACAGGCCATCACGAGGCTCTCTGAAGCAGACTCATTTCAGGTGCAACGTGGATTCCCATCACCGATCATCCAAAAGATAAGTTGGGAGCCACGGCCTGGAGATGGGGGCGTAGCAGGTTGGGAGTTCTTGGGACAGATTTAAAAATTAGCGGAGGGAAAAGCAAACTTGTCCAAGGGCCTCTTAGGACAGCTAAAGGGAGAGGCTCTACTTTTGATGGCAGCTTTCAGGCGGGCAGTGCAGAACAGCTCTTGTTTGTGTCGTGGTTTCCGGTGTGCCGTGTTCCCTAGTGTGTCTTTGGGGTCCCTTTTGCCTTCTTCCCTCGAGGCCCTCACCACAAGCATGATGTGTGGTGTTTGATGTCCCCCTGTTTGTCACGTTCTGTGTCACGGGTGTCTGCACACATATGGGTGCCGGAGCTGTTCTGCCCTGCCGCATGGCCAGCTGCAATGGGACAAGCCCTGGGGAGTGTAAATTTGTAATGGGGGCTGTACTTGGGCTCTAGATGCTATTCCTAGATGGACCTAAGGTGTTTGCAGCTTGTGAGTTATCCTGGTGGTGTTTGACACATGTTCTAACTTTCTTTCAGGTGCAGATGCATTGCATCCATGGCAGAGGGTCAGAGTTAGCAGGTGCCGGGCCTTCCTAGGAGCAGGGTGAGTAGCAGACTGGTGGGGTTTTGGCCGATGCGGTGCCAAGATCAGGCACTGATGTTTGGTTCTCTTTAATCTAGCTGTCTGAGAGACACCAGCCCGGTGACAGCAGGACCTTCCCAGCTGACGAGGTGGCCTTTCTTTGCACCTGGCACGGACCGGCATCGCCAGATGTCTGAGAGATAAGTAGAGGGCTATGACCCACAGAGGGGATGAAGGCAGAGGGTGCTGGTTTGGGAATTACTGGGAGGGGTTTTTGAGTCCAGTTTGGCGGTGGGCGGGTGTCCATGAAGTGGCCCCTTAGGCCCCATGAAAGCCAAGTCTCACTTTTGATCTCAGTGCTGAGGTGTTCAGGGCAGAGCAGTCCCGGTGTGTCTGGTGTCACTTGTCTGCTGTGCATTATGTGTTGTTTGTGTATCTCCTGTCTTTTACCTTAGCACTTTGAGGGGCCTGTCAGAAACCTTGGCATCATTGTTAGCATCTGTGATCTCTGCATTCCTTGGCCTGGCACCGAGGCCATAGAACTTTTGACTCGGGAGCTCAGACAGGCATCAGACTCTCCTCTCTTTGGATGCATCCAGTCAGATGTCTTGTCAGGTCTTGTTCTGAGCTGTACGGACAGCTGTGCCCCACCTGGATCCATTATGGTGGATTAGGGCTTGAAAGAATGTGAGGGCAGGCAGAGGATTCTGACCATAGGATTCCTAGGCATCCATCTTTACTCTTCTTGGAATCAATCATTCAGTTAGCATCTTCTTCCTGCAGTGTTCTCTGAGCCTCATCAGCTCACCGTCAGTTTGAACTGAGTCATCTCCTTTTGCATGCTCTCAGTCCTTGCAGCCATTTTCCTTGCCAAGAGATTTCTGTTCCTGTTGTGTCCCCGTTGTGTGTCCTGTCCTGTCTGTCCTGTGTCACGGGTGTCAGCACACATTTGTGCCGGAGCTGCTCTGCCCTGCCGCATAGCCTGGTGTGATAGGAGAGGGCCCGGGGACTTGGAATGTGTAATGTGGGGTGCAGTTGGACTCTGGATGGGATTTGTAGATGGACACAGGACATCTGGAGCTCTTAAGTTGTCCTGCAACAGTGTGACTCTTGTCCTAACGTTTTTTTCAGATTCAGATGTATTAAATCTGGGCCAGAGGGCCCCAACCCCTGTGAGGGGATTCCCCCGAGCAGGTGAGGCCCCATTTGTCTGTGGAGCAGAAGTGTACATGGTGACTCTGTTAGAGCTCTGTTCTTTGTCTTTCTTTTTAGGAAGTGAATCTGGATAGCAGCAGTCAAGGTGAGCCGTGGAGAGAAGTGGTTGTTATTGCTCAGCTCTCAAGGAGAAGAATTTTTTCAGCAGCTTGATCATGTCACAAGAGGGATCTGCCCAGTGTCAAGGATGATGTTTGAGATTGAGGCTTCAGGTGAGTTGAGGATTGTGAGTGGGAGAGGGAGGGTGAGCAGGTATCCAGTTAGGAGTTCTTGGGAGGGGGTTTGCAGGCAGCAGGGTGAGAAAGGGTGTTTATTTGTTTATTTGAGGGCCCCCCCCCCAAGGCTTCTAGCAGAGGCATTCCCATGTCTTAGAGCACACAGAGTCATCCACTGCACTCACAGGAATGCCATTTAACTTTGCCTTTCTCTAACCCAGGTGCCAGCCCTAATAAAGGCCACAGCCTTGGAATCAGGATGAAGCTGGAGCCTGAGGGAGCCAGGCACACTCAGGAGAGGGCAAGTAGCTGACTGGCTGGGATTTGGCCCACATAACTCTGGACTCATTCTTTGGTTTTGGTTTTCTTTATTGTAGCTGACCGAGAGGCTCACAGGCCATCACGAGGCTCTCTGAAGCAGACTCATTTCAGGTGCAACGTGGATTCCCATCACCGATCATCCAAAAGATAAGTTGGGAGCCACGGCCTGGAGATGGGGGCGTAGCAGGTTGGGAGTTCTTGGGACAGATTTAAAAATTAGCGGAGGGAAAAGCAAACTTGTCCAAGGGCCTCTTAGGACAGCTAAAGGGAGAGGCTCTACTTTTGATGGCAGCTTTCAGGCGGGCAGTGCAGAACAGCTCTTGTTTGTGTCGTGGTTTCCGGTGTGCCGTGTTCCCTAGTGTGTCTTTGGGGTCCCTTTTGCCTTCTTCCCTCGAGGCCCTCACCACAAGCATGATGTGTGGTGTTTGATGTCCCCCTGTTTGTCACGTTCTGTGTCACGGGTGTCTGCACACATATGGGTGCCGGAGCTGTTCTGCCCTGCCGCATGGCCAGCTGCAATGGGACAAGCCCTGGGGAGTGTAAATTTGTAATGGGGGCTGTACTTGGGCTCTAGATGCTATTCCTAGATGGACCTAAGGTGTTTGCAGCTTGTGAGTTATCCTGGTGGTGTTTGACACATGTTCTAACTTTCTTTCAGGTGCAGATGCATTGCATCCATGGCAGAGGGTCAGAGTTAGCAGGTGCCGGGCCTTCCTAGGAGCAGGGTGAGTAGCAGACTGGTGGGGTTTTGGCCGATGCGGTGCCAAGATCAGGCACTGATGTTTGGTTCTCTTTAATCTAGCTGTCTGAGAGACACCAGCCCGGTGACAGCAGGACCTTCCCAGCTGACGAGGTGGCCTTTCTTTGCACCTGGCACGGACCGGCATCGCCAGATGTCTGAGAGATAAGTAGAGGGCTATGACCCACAGAGGGGATGAAGGCAGAGGGTGCTGGTTTGGGAATTACTGGGAGGGGTTTTTGAGTCCAGTTTGGCGGTGGGCGGGTGTCCATGAAGTGGCCCCTTAGGCCCCATGAAAGCCAAGTCTCACTTTTGATCTCAGTGCTGAGGTGTTCAGGGCAGAGCAGTCCCGGTGTGTCTGGTGTCACTTGTCTGCTGTGCATTATGTGTTGTTTGTGTATCTCCTGTCTTTTACCTTAGCACTTTGAGGGGCCTGTCAGAAACCTTGGCATCATTGTTAGCATCTGTGATCTCTGCATTCCTTGGCCTGGCACCGAGGCCATAGAACTTTTGACTCGGGAGCTCAGACAGGCATCAGACTCTCCTCTCTTTGGATGCATCCAGTCAGATGTCTTGTCAGGTCTTGTTCTGAGCTGTACGGACAGCTGTGCCCCACCTGGATCCATTATGGTGGATTAGGGCTTGAAAGAATGTGAGGGCAGGCAGAGGATTCTGACCATAGGATTCCTAGGCATCCATCTTTACTCTTCTTGGAATCAATCATTCAGTTAGCATCTTCTTCCTGCAGTGTTCTCTGAGCCTCATCAGCTCACCGTCAGTTTGAACTGAGTCATCTCCTTTTGCATGCTCTCAGTCCTTGCAGCCATTTTCCTTGCCAAGAGATTTCTGTTCCTGTTGTGTCCCCGTTGTGTGTCCTGTCCTGTCTGTCCTGTGTCACGGGTGTCAGCACACATTTGTGCCGGAGCTGCTCTGCCCTGCCGCATAGCCTGGTGTGATAGGAGAGGGCCCGGGGACTTGGAATGTGTAATGTGGGGTGCAGTTGGACTCTGGATGGGATTTGTAGATGGACACAGGACATCTGGAGCTCTTAAGTTGTCCTGCAACAGTGTGACTCTTGTCCTAACGTTTTTTTCAGATTCAGATGTATTAAATCTGGGCCAGAGGGCCCCAACCCCTGTGAGGGGATTCCCCCGAGCAGGTGAGGCCCCATTTGTCTGTGGAGCAGAAGTGTACATGGTGACTCTGTTAGAGCTCTGTTCTTTGTCTTTCTTTTTAGGAAGTGAATCTGGATAGCAGCAGTCAAGGTGAGCCGTGGAGAGAAGTGGTTGTTATTGCTCAGCTCTCAAGGAGAAGAATTTTTTCAGCAGCTTGATCATGTCACAAGAGGGATCTGCCCAGTGTCAAGGATGATGTTTGAGATTGAGGCTTCAGGTGAGTTGAGGATTGTGAGTGGGAGAGGGAGGGTGAGCAGGTATCCAGTTAGGAGTTCTTGGGAGGGGGTTTGCAGGCAGCAGGGTGAGAAAGGGTGTTTATTTGTTTATTTGAGGGCCCCCCCCCCAAGGCTTCTAGCAGAGGCATTCCCATGTCTTAGAGCACACAGAGTCATCCACTGCACTCACAGGAATGCCATTTAACTTTGCCTTTCTCTAACCCAGGTGCCAGCCCTAATAAAGGCCACAGCCTTGGAATCAGGATGAAGCTGGAGCCTGAGGGAGCCAGGCACACTCAGGAGAGGGCAAGTAGCTGACTGGCTGGGATTTGGCCCACATAACTCTGGACTCATTCTTTGGTTTTGGTTTTCTTTATTGTAGCTGACCGAGAGGCTCACAGGCCATCACGAGGCTCTCTGAAGCAGACTCATTTCAGGTGCAACGTGGATTCCCATCACCGATCATCCAAAAGATAAGTTGGGAGCCACGGCCTGGAGATGGGGGCGTAGCAGGTTGGGAGTTCTTGGGACAGATTTAAAAATTAGCGGAGGGAAAAGCAAACTTGTCCAAGGGCCTCTTAGGACAGCTAAAGGGAGAGGCTCTACTTTTGATGGCAGCTTTCAGGCGGGCAGTGCAGAACAGCTCTTGTTTGTGTCGTGGTTTCCGGTGTGCCGTGTTCCCTAGTGTGTCTTTGGGGTCCCTTTTGCCTTCTTCCCTCGAGGCCCTCACCACAAGCATGATGTGTGGTGTTTGATGTCCCCCTGTTTGTCACGTTCTGTGTCACGGGTGTCTGCACACATATGGGTGCCGGAGCTGTTCTGCCCTGCCGCATGGCCAGCTGCAATGGGACAAGCCCTGGGGAGTGTAAATTTGTAATGGGGGCTGTACTTGGGCTCTAGATGCTATTCCTAGATGGACCTAAGGTGTTTGCAGCTTGTGAGTTATCCTGGTGGTGTTTGACACATGTTCTAACTTTCTTTCAGGTGCAGATGCATTGCATCCATGGCAGAGGGTCAGAGTTAGCAGGTGCCGGGCCTTCCTAGGAGCAGGGTGAGTAGCAGACTGGTGGGGTTTTGGCCGATGCGGTGCCAAGATCAGGCACTGATGTTTGGTTCTCTTTAATCTAGCTGTCTGAGAGACACCAGCCCGGTGACAGCAGGACCTTCCCAGCTGACGAGGTGGCCTTTCTTTGCACCTGGCACGGACCGGCATCGCCAGATGTCTGAGAGATAAGTAGAGGGCTATGACCCACAGAGGGGATGAAGGCAGAGGGTGCTGGTTTGGGAATTACTGGGAGGGGTTTTTGAGTCCAGTTTGGCGGTGGGCGGGTGTCCATGAAGTGGCCCCTTAGGCCCCATGAAAGCCAAGTCTCACTTTTGATCTCAGTGCTGAGGTGTTCAGGGCAGAGCAGTCCCGGTGTGTCTGGTGTCACTTGTCTGCTGTGCATTATGTGTTGTTTGTGTATCTCCTGTCTTTTACCTTAGCACTTTGAGGGGCCTGTCAGAAACCTTGGCATCATTGTTAGCATCTGTGATCTCTGCATTCCTTGGCCTGGCACCGAGGCCATAGAACTTTTGACTCGGGAGCTCAGACAGGCATCAGACTCTCCTCTCTTTGGATGCATCCAGTCAGATGTCTTGTCAGGTCTTGTTCTGAGCTGTACGGACAGCTGTGCCCCACCTGGATCCATTATGGTGGATTAGGGCTTGAAAGAATGTGAGGGCAGGCAGAGGATTCTGACCATAGGATTCCTAGGCATCCATCTTTACTCTTCTTGGAATCAATCATTCAGTTAGCATCTTCTTCCTGCAGTGTTCTCTGAGCCTCATCAGCTCACCGTCAGTTTGAACTGAGTCATCTCCTTTTGCATGCTCTCAGTCCTTGCAGCCATTTTCCTTGCCAAGAGATTTCTGTTCCTGTTGTGTCCCCGTTGTGTGTCCTGTCCTGTCTGTCCTGTGTCACGGGTGTCAGCACACATTTGTGCCGGAGCTGCTCTGCCCTGCCGCATAGCCTGGTGCGATAGGAGAGGGCCCGGGGACTTGGAATGTGTAATGTGGGGTGCAGTTGGACTCTGGATGGGATTTGTAGATGGACACAGGACATCTGGAGCTCTTAAGTTGTCCTGCAACAGTGTGACTCTTGTCCTAACGTTTTTTTCAGATTCAGATGTATTAAATCTGGGCCAGAGGGCCCCAACCCCTGTGAGGGGATTCCCCCGAGCAGGTGAGGCCCCATTTGTCTGTGGAGCAGAAGTGTACATGGTGACTCTGTTAGAGCTCTGTTCTTTGTCTTTCTTTTTAGGAAGTGAATCTGGATAGCAGCAGTCAAGGTGAGCCGTGGAGGGAAGTGGTTGTTATTGCTCAGCTCTCAAGGAGAAGAATTTTTTCAGCAGCTTGATCATGTCACAAGAGGGATCTGCCCAGTGTCAAGGATGATGTTTGAGATTGAGGCTTCAGGTGAGTTGAGGATTGTGAGTGGGAGAGGGAGGGTGAGCAGGTATCCAGTTAGGAGTTCTTGGGAGGGGGTTTGCAGGCAGCAGGGTGAGAAAGGGTGTTTATTTGTTTATTTGAGGGCCCCCCCCCCAAGGCTTCTAGCAGAGGCATTCCCATGTCTTAGAGCACACAGAGTCATCCACTGCACTCACAGGAATGCCATTTAACTTTGCCTTTCTCTAACCCAGGTGCCAGCCCTAATAAAGGCCACAGCCTTGGAATCAGGATGAAGCTGGAGCCTGAGGGAGCCAGGCACACTCAGGAGAGGGCAAGTAGCTGACTGGCTGGGATTTGGCCCACATAACTCTGGACTCATTCTTTGGTTTTGGTTTTCTTTATTGTAGCTGACCGAGAGGCTCACAGGCCATCACGAGGCTCTCTGAAGCAGACTCATTTCAGGTGCAACGTGGATTCCCATCACCGATCATCCAAAAGATAAGTTGGGAGCCACGGCCTGGAGATGGGGGCGTAGCAGGTTGGGAGTTCTTGGGACAGATTTAAAAATTAGCGGAGGGAAAAGCAAACTTGTCCAAGGGCCTCTTAGGACAGCTAAAGGGAGAGGCTCTACTTTTGATGGCAGCTTTCAGGCGGGCAGTGCAGAACAGCTCTTGTTTGTGTCGTGGTTTCCGGTGTGCCGTGTTCCCTAGTGTGTCTTTGGGGTCCCTTTTGCCTTCTTCCCTCGAGGCCCTCACCACAAGCATGATGTGTGGTGTTTGATGTCCCCCTGTTTGTCACGTTCTGTGTCACGGGTGTCTGCACACATATGGGTGCCGGAGCTGTTCTGCCCTGCCGCATGGCCAGCTGCAATGGGACAAGCCCTGGGGAGTGTAAATTTGTAATGGGGGCTGTACTTGGGCTCTAGATGCTATTCCTAGATGGACCTAAGGTGTTTGCAGCTTGTGAGTTATCCTGGTGGTGTTTGACACATGTTCTAACTTTCTTTCAGGTGCAGATGCATTGCATCCATGGCAGAGGGTCAGAGTTAGCAGGTGCCGGGCCTTCCTAGGAGCAGGGTGAGTAGCAGACTGGTGGGGTTTTGGCCGATGCGGTGCCAAGATCAGGCACTGATGTTTGGTTCTCTTTAATCTAGCTGTCTGAGAGACACCAGCCCGGTGACAGCAGGACCTTCCCAGCTGACGAGGTGGCCTTTCCTTGCACCTGGCACGGACCGGCATCGCCAGATGTCTGAGAGATAAGTAGAGGGCTATGACCCACAGAGGGGATGAAGGCAGGGTGCTGGTTTGGGAATTACTGGGAAGGGTTTTTGAGTCCAATTTGGCGGTGGGGGGGGTGTCCATGAAGTGGCCCCTTAGGCCCCATGAAAGCCAAGTCTCACTTTTGATCTCAGTGCTGAGGTGTTCAGGGCAGAGCAGTCCCGGTGTGTCTGGTGTCACTTGTCTGCTGTGCATTATGTGTTGTTTGTGTATCTCCTGTCTTTTACCTTAGCACTTTGAGGGGCCTGTCAGAAACCTTGGCATCATTGTTAGCATCTGTGATCTCTGCATTCCTTGGCCTGGCACCGAGGCCATAGAACTTTTGACTCGGGAGCTCAGACAGGCATCAGACTCTCCTCTCTTTGGATGCATCCAGTCAGATGTCTTGTCAGGTCTTGTTCTGAGCTGTACGGACAGCTGTGCCCCACCTGGATCCATTATGGTGGATTAGGGCTTGAAAGAATGTGAGGGCAGGCAGAGGATTCTGACCATAGGATTCCTAGGCATCCATCTTTACTCTTCTTGGAATCAATCATTCAGTTAGCATCTTCTTCCTGCAGTGTTCTCTGAGCCTCATCAGCTCACCATCAGTTTGAACTGAGTCATCTCCTTTTGCATGCTCTCAGTCCTTGCAGCCATTTTCCTTGCCAAGAGATTTCTGTTCCTGTTGTGTCCCCGTTGTGTGTCCTGTCCTGTCTGTCCTGTGTCACGGGTGTCAGCACACATTTGTGCCGGAGCTGCTCTGCCCTGCCGCATAGCCTGGTGCGATAGGAGAGGGCCCGGGGACTTGGAATGTGTAATGTGGGGTGCAGTTGGACTCTGGATGGGATTTGTAGATGGACACAGGACATCTGGAGCTCTTAAGTTGTCCTGCAACAGTGTGACTCTTGTCCTAACGTTTTTTTCAGATTCAGATGTATTAAATCTGGGCCAGAGGGCCCCAACCCCTGTGAGGGGATTCCCCCGAGCAGGTGAGGCCCCATTTGTCTGTGGAGCAGAAGTGTACATGGTGACTCTGTTAGAGCTCTGTTCTTTGTCTTTCTTTTTAGGAAGTGAATCTGGATAGCAGCAGTCAAGGTGAGCCGTGGAGAGAAGTGGTTGTTATTGCTCAGCTCTCAAGGAGAAGAATTTTTTCAGCAGCTTGATCATGTCACAAGAGGGATCTGCCCAGTGTCAAGGATGATGTTTGAGATTGAGGCTTCAGGTGAGTTGAGGATTGTGAGTGGGAGAGGGAGGGTGAGCAGGTATCCAGTTAGGAGTTCTTGGGAGGGGGTTTGCAGGCAGCAGGGTGAGAAAGGGTGTTTATTTGTTTATTTGAGGGCCCCCCCCCCAAGGCTTCTAGCAGAGGCATTCCCATGTCTTAGAGCACACAGAGTCATCCACTGCACTCACAGGAATGCCATTTAACTTTGCCTTTCTCTAACCCAGGTGCCAGCCCTAATAAAGGCCACAGCCTTGGAATCAGGATGAAGCTGGAGCCTGAGGGAGCCAGGCACACTCAGGAGAGGGCAAGTAGCTGACTGGCTGGGATTTGGCCCACATAACTCTGGACTCATTCTTTGGTTTTGGTTTTCTTTATTGTAGCTGACCGAGAGGCTCACAGGCCATCACGAGGCTCTCTGAAGCAGACTCATTTCAGGTGCAACGTGGATTCCCATCACCGATCATCCAAAAGATAAGTTGGGAGCCACGGCCTGGAGATGGGGGCGTAGCAGGTTGGGAGTTCTTGGGACAGATTTAAAAATTAGCGGAGGGAAAAGCAAACTTGTCCAAGGGCCTCTTAGGACAGCTAAAGGGAGAGGCTCTACTTTTGATGGCAGCTTTCAGGCGGGCAGTGCAGAACAGCTCTTGTTTGTGTCGTGGTTTCCGGTGTGCCGTGTTCCCTAGTGTGTCTTTGGGGTCCCTTTTGCCTTCTTCCCTCGAGGCCCTCACCACAAGCATGATGTGTGGTGTTTGATGTCCCCCTGTTTGTCACGTTCTGTGTCACGGGTGTCTGCACACATATGGGTGCCGGAGCTGTTCTGCCCTGCCGCATGGCCAGCTGCAATGGGACAAGCCCTGGGGAGTGTAAATTTGTAATGGGGGCTGTACTTGGGCTCTAGATGCTATTCCTAGATGGACCTAAGGTGTTTGCAGCTTGTGAGTTATCCTGGTGGTGTTTGACACATGTTCTAACTTTCTTTCAGGTGCAGATGCATTGCATCCATGGCAGAGGGTCAGAGTTAGCAGGTGCCGGGCCTTCCTAGGAGCAGGGTGAGTAGCAGACTGGTGGGGTTTTGGCCGATGCGGTGCCAAGATCAGGCACTGATGTTTGGTTCTCTTTAATCTAGCTGTCTGAGAGACACCAGCCCGGTGACAGCAGGACCTTCCCAGCTGACGAGGTGGCCTTTCCTTGCACCTGGCACGGACCGGCATCGCCAGATGTCTGAGAGATAAGTAGAGGGCTATGACCCACAGAGGGGATGAAGGCAGGGTGCTGGTTTGGGAATTACTGGGAAGGGTTTTTGAGTCCAATTTGGCGGTGGGGGGGGTGTCCATGAAGTGGCCCCTTAGGCCCCATGAAAGCCAAGTCTCACTTTTGATCTCAGTGCTGAGGTGTTCAGGGCAGAGCAGTCCCGGTGTGTCTGGTGTCACTTGTCTGCTGTGCATTATGTGTTGTTTGTGTATCTCCTGTCTTTTACCTTAGCACTTTGAGGGGCCTGTCAGAAACCTTGGCATCATTGTTAGCATCTGTGATCTCTGCATTCCTTGGCCTGGCACCGAGGCCATAGAACTTTTGACTCGGGAGCTCAGACAGGCATCAGACTCTCCTCTCTTTGGATGCATCCAGTCAGATGTCTTGTCAGGTCTTGTTCTGAGCTGTACGGACAGCTGTGCCCCACCTGGATCCATTATGGTGGATTAGGGCTTGAAAGAATGTGAGGGCAGGCAGAGGATTCTGACCATAGGATTCCTAGGCATCCATCTTTACTCTTCTTGGAATCAATCATTCAGTTAGCATCTTCTTCCTGCAGTGTTCTCTGAGCCTCATCAGCTCACCATCAGTTTGAACTGAGTCATCTCCTTTTGCATGCTCTCAGTCCTTGCAGCCATTTTCCTTGCCAAGAGATTTCTGTTCCTGTTGTGTCCCCGTTGTGTGTCCTGTCCTGTCTGTCCTGTGTCACGGGTGTCAGCACACATTTGTGCCGGAGCTGCTCTGCCCTGCCGCATAGCCTGGTGCGATAGGAGAGGGCCCGGGGACTTGGAATGTGTAATGTGGGGTGCAGTTGGACTCTGGATGGGATTTGTAGATGGACACAGGACATCTGGAGCTCTTAAGTTGTCCTGCAACAGTGTGACTCTTGTCCTAACGTTTTTTTCAGATTCAGATGTATTAAATCTGGGCCAGAGGGCCCCAACCCCTGTGAGGGGATTCCCCCGAGCAGGTGAGGCCCCATTTGTCTGTGGAGCAGAAGTGTACATGGTGACTCTGTTAGAGCTCTGTTCTTTGTCTTTCTTTTTAGGAAGTGAATCTGGATAGCAGCAGTCAAGGTGAGCCGTGGAGAGAAGTGGTTGTTATTGCTCAGCTCTCAAGGAGAAGAATTTTTTCAGCAGCTTGATCATGTCACAAGAGGGATCTGCCCAGTGTCAAGGATGATGTTTGAGATTGAGGCTTCAGGTGAGTTGAGGATTGTGAGTGGGAGAGGGAGGGTGAGCAGGTATCCAGTTAGGAGTTCTTGGGAGGGGGTTTGCAGGCAGCAGGGTGAGAAAGGGTGTTTATTTGTTTATTTGAGGGCCCCCCCCCCAAGGCTTCTAGCAGAGGCATTCCCATGTCTTAGAGCACACAGAGTCATCCACTGCACTCACAGGAATGCCATTTAACTTTGCCTTTCTCTAACCCAGGTGCCAGCCCTAATAAAGGCCACAGCCTTGGAATCAGGATGAAGCTGGAGCCTGAGGGAGCCAGGCACACTCAGGAGAGGGCAAGTAGCTGACTGGCTGGGATTTGGCCCACATAACTCTGGACTCATTCTTTGGTTTTGGTTTTCTTTATTGTAGCTGACCGAGAGGCTCACAGGCCATCACGAGGCTCTCTGAAGCAGACTCATTTCAGGTGCAACGTGGATTCCCATCACCGATCATCCAAAAGATAAGTTGGGAGCCACGGCCTGGAGATGGGGGCGTAGCAGGTTGGGAGTTCTTGGGACAGATTTAAAAATTAGCGGAGGGAAAAGCAAACTTGTCCAAGGGCCTCTTAGGACAGCTAAAGGGAGAGGCTCTACTTTTGATGGCAGCTTTCAGGCGGGCAGTGCAGAACAGCTCTTGTTTGTGTCGTGGTTTCCGGTGTGCCGTGTTCCCTAGTGTGTCTTTGGGGTCCCTTTTGCCTTCTTCCCTCGAGGCCCTCACCACAAGCATGATGTGTGGTGTTTGATGTCCCCCTGTTTGTCACGTTCTGTGTCACGGGTGTCTGCACACATATGGGTGCCGGAGCTGTTCTGCCCTGCCGCATGGCCAGCTGCAATGGGACAAGCCCTGGGGAGTGTAAATTTGTAATGGGGGCTGTACTTGGGCTCTAGATGCTATTCCTAGATGGACCTAAGGTGTTTGCAGCTTGTGAGTTATCCTGGTGGTGTTTGACACATGTTCTAACTTTCTTTCAGGTGCAGATGCATTGCATCCATGGCAGAGGGTCAGAGTTAGCAGGTGCCGGGCCTTCCTAGGAGCAGGGTGAGTAGCAGACTGGTGGGGTTTTGGCCGATGCGGTGCCAAGATCAGGCACTGATGTTTGGTTCTCTTTAATCTAGCTGTCTGAGAGACACCAGCCCGGTGACAGCAGGACCTTCCCAGCTGACGAGGTGGCCTTTCCTTGCACCTGGCACGGACCGGCATCGCCAGATGTCTGAGAGATAAGTAGAGGGCTATGACCCACAGAGGGGATGAAGGCAGGGTGCTGGTTTGGGAATTACTGGGAAGGGTTTTTGAGTCCAATTTGGCGGTGGGGGGGGTGTCCATGAAGTGGCCCCTTAGGCCCCATGAAAGCCAAGTCTCACTTTTGATCTCAGTGCTGAGGTGTTCAGGGCAGAGCAGTCCCGGTGTGTCTGGTGTCACTTGTCTGCTGTGCATTATGTGTTGTTTGTGTATCTCCTGTCTTTTACCTTAGCACTTTGAGGGGCCTGTCAGAAACCTTGGCATCATTGTTAGCATCTGTGATCTCTGCATTCCTTGGCCTGGCACCGAGGCCATAGAACTTTTGACTCGGGAGCTCAGACAGGCATCAGACTCTCCTCTCTTTGGATGCATCCAGTCAGATGTCTTGTCAGGTCTTGTTCTGAGCTGTACGGACAGCTGTGCCCCACCTGGATCCATTATGGTGGATTAGGGCTTGAAAGAATGTGAGGGCAGGCAGAGGATTCTGACCATAGGATTCCTAGGCATCCATCTTTACTCTTCTTGGAATCAATCATTCAGTTAGCATCTTCTTCCTGCAGTGTTCTCTGAGCCTCATCAGCTCACCATCAGTTTGAACTGAGTCATCTCCTTTTGCATGCTCTCAGTCCTTGCAGCCATTTTCCTTGCCAAGAGATTTCTGTTCCTGTTGTGTCCCCGTTGTGTGTCCTGTCCTGTCTGTCCTGTGTCACGGGTGTCAGCACACATTTGTGCCGGAGCTGCTCTGCCCTGCCGCATAGCCTGGTGCGATAGGAGAGGGCCCGGGGACTTGGAATGTGTAATGTGGGGTGCAGTTGGACTCTGGATGGGATTTGTAGATGGACACAGGACATCTGGAGCTCTTAAGTTGTCCTGCAACAGTGTGACTCTTGTCCTAACGTTTTTTTCAGATTCAGATGTATTAAATCTGGGCCAGAGGGCCCCAACCCCTGTGAGGGGATTCCCCCGAGCAGGTGAGGCCCCATTTGTCTGTGGAGCAGAAGTGTACATGGTGACTCTGTTAGAGCTCTGTTCTTTGTCTTTCTTTTTAGGAAGTGAATCTGGATAGCAGCAGTCAAGGTGAGCCGTGGAGAGAAGTGGTTGTTATTGCTCAGCTCTCAAGGAGAAGAATTTTTTCAGCAGCTTGATCATGTCACAAGAGGGATCTGCCCAGTGTCAAGGATGATGTTTGAGATTGAGGCTTCAGGTGAGTTGAGGATTGTGAGTGGGAGAGGGAGGGTGAGCAGGTATCCAGTTAGGAGTTCTTGGGAGGGGGTTTGCAGGCAGCAGGGTGAGAAAGGGTGTTTATTTGTTTATTTGAGGGCCCCCCCCCCAAGGCTTCTAGCAGAGGCATTCCCATGTCTTAGAGCACACAGAGTCATCCACTGCACTCACAGGAATGCCATTTAACTTTGCCTTTCTCTAACCCAGGTGCCAGCCCTAATAAAGGCCACAGCCTTGGAATCAGGATGAAGCTGGAGCCTGAGGGAGCCAGGCACACTCAGGAGAGGGCAAGTAGCTGACTGGCTGGGATTTGGCCCACATAACTCTGGACTCATTCTTTGGTTTTGGTTTTCTTTATTGTAGCTGACCGAGAGGCTCACAGGCCATCACGAGGCTCTCTGAAGCAGACTCATTTCAGGTGCAACGTGGATTCCCATCACCGATCATCCAAAAGATAAGTTGGGAGCCACGGCCTGGAGATGGGGGCGTAGCAGGTTGGGAGTTCTTGGGACAGATTTAAAAATTAGCGGAGGGAAAAGCAAACTTGTCCAAGGGCCTCTTAGGACAGCTAAAGGGAGAGGCTCTACTTTTGATGGCAGCTTTCAGGCGGGCAGTGCAGAACAGCTCTTGTTTGTGTCGTGGTTTCCGGTGTGCCGTGTTCCCTAGTGTGTCTTTGGGGTCCCTTTTGCCTTCTTCCCTCGAGGCCCTCACCACAAGCATGATGTGTGGTGTTTGATGTCCCCCTGTTTGTCACGTTCTGTGTCACGGGTGTCTGCACACATATGGGTGCCGGAGCTGTTCTGCCCTGCCGCATGGCCAGCTGCAATGGGACAAGCCCTGGGGAGTGTAAATTTGTAATGGGGGCTGTACTTGGGCTCTAGATGCTATTCCTAGATGGACCTAAGGTGTTTGCAGCTTGTGAGTTATCCTGGTGGTGTTTGACACATGTTCTAACTTTCTTTCAGGTGCAGATGCATTGCATCCATGGCAGAGGGTCAGAGTTAGCAGGTGCCGGGCCTTCCTAGGAGCAGGGTGAGTAGCAGACTGGTGGGGTTTTGGCCGATGCGGTGCCAAGATCAGGCACTGATGTTTGGTTCTCTTTAATCTAGCTGTCTGAGAGACACCAGCCCGGTGACAGCAGGACCTTCCCAGCTGACGAGGTGGCCTTTCCTTGCACCTGGCACGGACCGGCATCGCCAGATGTCTGAGAGATAAGTAGAGGGCTATGACCCACAGAGGGGATGAAGGCAGGGTGCTGGTTTGGGAATTACTGGGAAGGGTTTTTGAGTCCAATTTGGCGGTGGGGGGGGTGTCCATGAAGTGGCCCCTTAGGCCCCATGAAAGCCAAGTCTCACTTTTGATCTCAGTGCTGAGGTGTTCAGGGCAGAGCAGTCCCGGTGTGTCTGGTGTCACTTGTCTGCTGTGCATTATGTGTTGTTTGTGTATCTCCTGTCTTTTACCTTAGCACTTTGAGGGGCCTGTCAGAAACCTTGGCATCATTGTTAGCATCTGTGATCTCTGCATTCCTTGGCCTGGCACCGAGGCCATAGAACTTTTGACTCGGGAGCTCAGACAGGCATCAGACTCTCCTCTCTTTGGATGCATCCAGTCAGATGTCTTGTCAGGTCTTGTTCTGAGCTGTACGGACAGCTGTGCCCCACCTGGATCCATTATGGTGGATTAGGGCTTGAAAGAATGTGAGGGCAGGCAGAGGATTCTGACCATAGGATTCCTAGGCATCCATCTTTACTCTTCTTGGAATCAATCATTCAGTTAGCATCTTCTTCCTGCAGTGTTCTCTGAGCCTCATCAGCTCACCATCAGTTTGAACTGAGTCATCTCCTTTTGCATGCTCTCAGTCCTTGCAGCCATTTTCCTTGCCAAGAGATTTCTGTTCCTGTTGTGTCCCCGTTGTGTGTCCTGTCCTGTCTGTCCTGTGTCACGGGTGTCAGCACACATTTGTGCCGGAGCTGCTCTGCCCTGCCGCATAGCCTGGTGCGATAGGAGAGGGCCCGGGGACTTGGAATGTGTAATGTGGGGTGCAGTTGGACTCTGGATGGGATTTGTAGATGGACACAGGACATCTGGAGCTCTTAAGTTGTCCTGCAACAGTGTGACTCTTGTCCTAACGTTTTTTTCAGATTCAGATGTATTAAATCTGGGCCAGAGGGCCCCAACCCCTGTGAGGGGATTCCCCCGAGCAGGTGAGGCCCCATTTGTCTGTGGAGCAGAAGTGTACATGGTGACTCTGTTAGAGCTCTGTTCTTTGTCTTTCTTTTTAGGAAGTGAATCTGGATAGCAGCAGTCAAGGTGAGCCGTGGAGAGAAGTGGTTGTTATTGCTCAGCTCTCAAGGAGAAGAATTTTTTCAGCAGCTTGATCATGTCACAAGAGGGATCTGCCCAGTGTCAAGGATGATGTTTGAGATTGAGGCTTCAGGTGAGTTGAGGATTGTGAGTGGGAGAGGGAGGGTGAGCAGGTATCCAGTTAGGAGTTCTTGGGAGGGGGTTTGCAGGCAGCAGGGTGAGAAAGGGTGTTTATTTGTTTATTTGAGGGCCCCCCCCCCAAGGCTTCTAGCAGAGGCATTCCCATGTCTTAGAGCACACAGAGTCATCCACTGCACTCACAGGAATGCCATTTAACTTTGCCTTTCTCTAACCCAGGTGCCAGCCCTAATAAAGGCCACAGCCTTGGAATCAGGATGAAGCTGGAGCCTGAGGGAGCCAGGCACACTCAGGAGAGGGCAAGTAGCTGACTGGCTGGGATTTGGCCCACATAACTCTGGACTCATTCTTTGGTTTTGGTTTTCTTTATTGTAGCTGACCGAGAGGCTCACAGGCCATCACGAGGCTCTCTGAAGCAGACTCATTTCAGGTGCAACGTGGATTCCCATCACCGATCATCCAAAAGATAAGTTGGGAGCCACGGCCTGGAGATGGGGGCGTAGCAGGTTGGGAGTTCTTGGGACAGATTTAAAAATTAGCGGAGGGAAAAGCAAACTTGTCCAAGGGCCTCTTAGGACAGCTAAAGGGAGAGGCTCTACTTTTGATGGCAGCTTTCAGGCGGGCAGTGCAGAACAGCTCTTGTTTGTGTCGTGGTTTCCGGTGTGCCGTGTTCCCTAGTGTGTCTTTGGGGTCCCTTTTGCCTTCTTCCCTCGAGGCCCTCACCACAAGCATGATGTGTGGTGTTTGATGTCCCCCTGTTTGTCACGTTCTGTGTCACGGGTGTCTGCACACATATGGGTGCCGGAGCTGTTCTGCCCTGCCGCATGGCCAGCTGCAATGGGACAAGCCCTGGGGAGTGTAAATTTGTAATGGGGGCTGTACTTGGGCTCTAGATGCTATTCCTAGATGGACCTAAGGTGTTTGCAGCTTGTGAGTTATCCTGGTGGTGTTTGACACATGTTCTAACTTTCTTTCAGGTGCAGATGCATTGCATCCATGGCAGAGGGTCAGAGTTAGCAGGTGCCGGGCCTTCCTAGGAGCAGGGTGAGTAGCAGACTGGTGGGGTTTTGGCCGATGCGGTGCCAAGATCAGGCACTGATGTTTGGTTCTCTTTAATCTAGCTGTCTGAGAGACACCAGCCCGGTGACAGCAGGACCTTCCCAGCTGACGAGGTGGCCTTTCTTTGCACCTGGCACGGACCGGCATCGCCAGATGTCTGAGAGATAAGTAGAGGGCTATGACCTACAGAGGGGATGAAGGCAGAGGGTGCTGGTTTGGGAATTACTGGGAGGGGTTTTTGAGTCCAGTTTGGCGGTGGGCGGGTGTCCATGAAGTGGCCCCTTAGGCCCCATGAAAGCCAAGTCTCACTTTTGATCTCAGTGCTGAGGTGTTCAGGGCAGAGCAGTCCCGGTGTGTCTGGTGTCACTTGTCTGCTGTGCATTATGTGTTGTTTGTGTATCTCCTGTCTTTTACCTTAGCACTTTGAGGGGCCTGTCAGAAACCTTGGCATCATTGTTAGCATCTGTGATCTCTGCATTCCTTGGCCTGGCACCGAGGCCATAGAACTTTTGACTCGGGAGCTCAGACAGGCATCAGACTCTTCTCTCTTTGGATGCATCCAGTCAGATGTCTTGTCAGGTCTTGTTCTGAGCTGTACGGACAGCTGTGCCCCACCTGGATCCATTATGGTGGATTAGGGCTTGAAAGAATGTGAGGGCAGGCAGAGGATTCTGACCATAGGATTCCTAGGCATCCATCTTTACTCTTCTTGGAATCAATCATTCAGTTAGCATCTTCTTCCTGCAGTGTTCTCTGAGCCTCATCAGCTCACCGTCAGTTTGAACTGAGTCATCTCCTTTTGCATGCTCTCAGTCCTTGCAGCCATTTTCCTTGCCAAGAGATTTCTGTTCCTGTTGTGTCCCCGTTGTGTGTCCTGTCCTGTCTGTCCTGTGTCACGGGTGTCAGCACACATTTGTGCCGGAGCTGCTCTGCCCTGCCGCATAGCCTGGTGTGATAGGAGAGGGCCCGGGGACTTGGAATGTGTAATGTGGGGTGCAGTTGGACTCTGGATGGGATTTGTAGATGGACACAGGACATCTGGAGCTCTTAAGTTGTCCTGCAACAGTGTGACTCTTGTCCTAACGTTTTTTTCAGATTCAGATGTATTAAATCTGGGCCAGAGGGCCCCAACCCCTGTGAGGGGATTCCCCCGAGCAGGTGAGGCCCCATTTGTCTGTGGAGCAGAAGTGTACATGGTGACTCTGTTAGAGCTCTGTTCTTTGTCTTTCTTTTTAGGAAGTGAATCTGGATAGCAGCAGTCAAGGTGAGCCGTGGAGAGAAGTGGTTGTTATTGCTCAGCTCTCAAGGAGAAGAATTTTTTCAGCAGCTTGATCATGTCACAAGAGGGATCTGCCCAGTGTCAAGGATGATGTTTGAGATTGAGGCTTCAGGTGAGTTGAGGATTGTGAGTGGGAGAGGGAGGGTGAGCAGGTATCCAGTTAGGAGTTCTTGGGAGGGGGTTTGCAGGCAGCAGGGTGAGAAAGGGTGTTTATTTGTTTATTTGAGGGCCCCCCCCCCAAGGCTTCTAGCAGAGGCATTCCCATGTCTTAGAGCACACAGAGTCATCCACTGCACTCACAGGAATGCCATTTAACTTTGCCTTTCTCTAACCCAGGTGCCAGCCCTAATAAAGGCCACAGCCTTGGAATCAGGATGAAGCTGGAGCCTGAGGGAGCCAGGCACACTCAGGAGAGGGCAAGTAGCTGACTGGCTGGGATTTGGCCCACATAACTCTGGACTCATTCTTTGGTTTTGGTTTTCTTTATTGTAGCTGACCGAGAGGCTCACAGGCCATCACGAGGCTCTCTGAAGCAGACTCATTTCAGGTGCAACGTGGATTCCCATCACCGATCATCCAAAAGATAAGTTGGGAGCCACGGCCTGGAGATGGGGGCGTAGCAGGTTGGGAGTTCTTGGGACAGATTTAAAAATTAGCGGAGGGAAAAGCAAACTTGTCCAAGGGCCTCTTAGGACAGCTAAAGGGAGAGGCTCTACTTTTGATGGCAGCTTTCAGGCGGGCAGTGCAGAACAGCTCTTGTTTGTGTCGTGGTTTCCGGTGTGCCGTGTTCCCTAGTGTGTCTTTGGGGTCCCTTTTGCCTTCTTCCCTCGAGGCCCTCACCACAAGCATGATGTGTGGTGTTTGATGTCCCCCTGTTTGTCACGTTCTGTGTCACGGGTGTCTGCACACATATGGGTGCCGGAGCTGTTCTGCCCTGCCGCATGGCCAGCTGCAATGGGACAAGCCCTGGGGAGTGTAAATTTGTAATGGGGGCTGTACTTGGGCTCTAGATGCTATTCCTAGATGGACCTAAGGTGTTTGCAGCTTGTGAGTTATCCTGGTGGTGTTTGACACATGTTCTAACTTTCTTTCAGGTGCAGATGCATTGCATCCATGGCAGAGGGTCAGAGTTAGCAGGTGCCGGGCCTTCCTAGGAGCAGGGTGAGTAGCAGACTGGTGGGGTTTTGGCCGATGCGGTGCCAAGATCAGGCACTGATGTTTGGTTCTCTTTAATCTAGCTGTCTGAGAGACACCAGCCCGGTGACAGCAGGACCTTCCCAGCTGACGAGGTGGCCTTTCTTTGCACCTGGCACGGACCGGCATCGCCAGATGTCTGAGAGATAAGTAGAGGGCTATGACCCACAGAGGGGATGAAGGCAGGGTGCTGGTTTGGGAATTACTGGGAAGGGTTTTTGAGTCCAATTTGGCGGTGGGGGGGGTGTCCATGAAGTGGCCCCTTAGGCCCCATGAAAGCCAAGTCTCACTTTTGATCTCAGTGCTGAGGTGTTCAGGGCAGAGCAGTCCCGGTGTGTCTGGTGTCACTTGTCTGCTGTGCATTATGTGTTGTTTGTGTATCTCCTGTCTTTTACCTTAGCACTTTGAGGGGCCTGTCAGAAACCTTGGCATCATTGTTAGCATCTGTGATCTCTGCATTCCTTGGCCTGGCACCGAGGCCATAGAACTTTTGACTCGGGAGCTCAGACAGGCATCAGACTCTCCTCTCTTTGGATGCATCCAGTCAGATGTCTTGTCAGGTCTTGTTCTGAGCTGTACGGACAGCTGTGCCCCACCTGGATCCATTATGGTGGATTAGGGCTTGAAAGAATGTGAGGGCAGGCAGAGGATTCTGACCATAGGATTCCTAGGCATCCATCTTTACTCTTCTTGGAATCAATCATTCAGTTAGCATCTTCTTCCTGCAGTGTTCTCTGAGCCTCATCAGCTCACCGTCAGTTTGAACTGAGTCATCTCCTTTTGCATGCTCTCAGTCCTTGCAGCCATTTTCCTTGCCAAGAGATTTCTGTTCCTGTTGTGTCCCCGTTGTGTGTCCTGTCCTGTCTGTCCTGTGTCACGGGTGTCAGCACACATTTGTGCCGGAGCTGCTCTGCCCTGCCGCATAGCCTGGTGCGATAGGAGAGGGCCCGGGGACTTGGAATGTGTAATGTGGGGTGTAGTTGGACTCTGGATGGGATTTGTAGATGGACACGGGGTATCTGGAGCTCTTCAGTTGTCCTGCAACAGTGTGACTCTTGTCCTAACGTTTTTTTCAGATTCAGATGTATTAAATCTGGGCCAGAGGGCCCCATCCCGGGTGAGGGGATTCCCCCGAGCAGGTGAGGCCCCATTTGTCTCTGCAGCAGAAGCGTACATGGTGACTCTGTTAGAGCTCTGTTCTTTGTATTTCTTTTTAGGAAGTGAATCTGGATACCAGCAGTCAAGGTGAGCAGTGCAGAGAACTAGTTGTTATTGCTCAGCTCTCAAGAACAGCAATTATTTCAGCAGATTCATCATGTCACAAGAGGGATCTGCCCACTGTCAGGGATGATGTTTGAGATTGAGGCTTCAGGTGAGTTGAGGATTGTGAGTGGAAGAGGGAGGGTGAGCAGGTATCCAGTTAGGAGTTATGTGGGGGGGGGGGGGTGTTGCAGGCAGCAGGGTGAGAAAGGGTGTTTATTTGAGGACCCCCCCCGCCACACAAGGCTTCTCAGAAGCCTCGCAGAGGCACTCCCATGTCTTACAGCACACAGAGTCATCCCCTGCACTCACAGGAATGCCATTTAACTTTGCCTTTCTCTAACCCAGGTGCCACTGCTAATAAAGGCCGCAGCCTTGGAATCAGGATGAAGCTGGAGCCTGAAGGAGCCCGGCACACTCAGGAGAGGGCAAGTAGCTGACTTGCTGGGATATGGCCCACATAACTCTGAACTCATACTCTGGTTTTGATTTTCTTTGTTGTAGGTGACTGAGAGGCTTTCAGGCCATCACAGGGCCCTCCGAGGCAGACTCATTTCAGGTGCAACATGGATTCACATCACCCATCATCCAGAAGATAAGTTGGGGGCCAGGGCTTGGAGATGGGATGATGGGAGAGTGGTGGGTTGGGAGATCTTGGGGCAGATGTAAAAATTAGCAGAGAGAAAAGCAATCTTCCCCTAGGGCCTCTTAGGACAGCAAAAGGGAGAGGCTCTACTTTTGATGGCAGCTTTCAGGCGGGCAGTGCAGAACAGCTCTGGACTGTGTCACGTTGTCCGGTGTGTCGTGTTACCTAGTGTGTCTTTGGGGTCCCTTTTACCTTTTCCCCTCAATGTTCTCACCACAAGCATGATGTGTCTTGTTTAATGTTCCCCTGTTTGTCACGTTCTGTGTCACGGGTGTCTGCTCATATTTGTGCTGGAGCTGCTCTGCCCTGCCGCATAGCCTGCTGCGATAGGACAAGCCTGGGGAGTTGAAATCTGTAATTTGGGTGTACATTGGCTCTAGATGCTATTCCAAGATTGACATAAGGTGTTTGCATGTTGTGAGTTATCCTGGTGGTGTTTGACATATGTTCTAACTTTCTTTCAGGTGCAGATGCATTGCATCCATGGCAGAGGGTCAGGGTTAGGAGATGCCGGGCCTTCTTAGGAGCACAGTGAGTAGCAGACTGGTGGGGTTTTGGGCGATGTGGTGCCAAGATCAGGCACTGATGTTTGGTTTTCTTTTATACAGCTGTCTGTGAGACACCAGCGCGGTGCCAGCAGGACCTTCCCAGCTGACGAGGTGGCTTTTCTTTGCACCTGATACGGAGCATCACGCCCTGATATCTGAGAGATAAGTAGACAGCTAAGACCCACAGAGGGGTTGAAAGCAGGGTTCTGGTTTGGTAATTACTGGGAGAGGTTTTTGAATCTGCTTTGGAGGAGGGGGGGTGTCCATGAAGTGGCCCCTTAGGCCCCATAAAAGCAACGTCTCACTTTTGATCACAGTGCTGAGGTGCTCAGGGCAGAGCAGTCCCGGTGTGTCTGGTGTCCCTTGTGTACTGTGCATTATGTGTGTTTGGCTATGTCCTGTCCTTTAGCTTAGGCCTTTGAGGGGCCTATCAGAACCCCGGCATCATTCTTAGCATCTGTGATTTCTGCATTCCTTGGCCTGGCACCCAGGCCATAGAACTTTTGACTCGGGAGCTCAGACAGGCATCAGAATTGCATCTCTTTTTAGAAGCAGCTAGTCAGATGTCTTTTCAGGTCTTGTTCTCAGCTGTACGGACAACTGCAACCCTGCAAGGTTCCATTATGGCTGATTAGGACTTGTAAGAATGTGAGCACAGGTAGAGCATTGCGACTGTAGGGCTCCTGGGCATTCATCTTTGCAGTTCTTGGACTGAATAATTCAGTTTAGCATCTTCTTTTTCCAGGGCTCTCTGAGCCTCATCAGCTCACCATCAGTCTCACCTTAGTCATCTCATTTTGCATCCTCTCAGTCCTTGCAGTCATTTTCCTTGCCTAGAGGTTTCTGTCTGTGTCGTGTCCCTATTGTTTGTCACGTCCTGTCGTGTCAGGGGTGTCAGCACACATTTGTGTCGGAGCTGCTCTGCCCTGCCACATAGCCTGCTGCAATAGGACAAGTCCCGGGGACTTGGAATTTGTAGTATGCGGTGTAGTTGGACTCTAGATGGGATTTGTAGATGGACACAAGATGTCTGGAGCTCTTAAGCTATTCTGCAGCCTTTTGACTTTTGTCCTAACTTTCTTTCAGATGCAGAAGGATAAAATCCAGGGTAGAGCCCCCCATCCCAGGTGAGGGGATTCCCCCAAGCAGGTCAGTTACTGTTTTCCTCGGTACAGGAAGCCTATATGATGGCTGTTACAGCTCTGTTGCCTTTCTTTTTAGGAAGTCAAGGCAGAGAGCAGCAGTCCAGGCCAGCGGGCAAGGTGAGCATTGAGTAGCATACAGAAGCAGTTTTATTGCTGAGGTCTCAGTTTCTGGTGCAGCTCTAACTATCTCCTCTTGTTTTTTTTTTTTTTTATTTTAGGTGGTCCACTTGTGATCTATCCTGGCCGAGCATGCCCATGCCAGGTGAGTGCAAGCTTATTGTATCGGTGTGGCATACTTGTCATGGTAGGGAGGTTGTGTTTTCACAGTATCTCTGCATGCTTTTCTGCTTTGTTTCTTTGCAGGTGCTGTCGCTGTCCTAGGCATGACCAAGGAACAGAGGAGGGCAGGTTAGTCGGTGTTTAGGCAGGCTGACTCATAGGCGAGCATTATGCAGCAGCATGCTAAGCATGTACATTTTCTTTTTGCAGGTGTCTTCTGGGCAGCCTCTGGAGTCAAATCAAGATTTGAGGTGAGCTGGGACAGTGGTGCAGAGGACTCCCGGGGATTACCGTTTTTGATGGCAATAGTCGCGTTTTCTGTTGCGCCTTAGGTACCCCGAGGAGGCTGTTAGCCAAAGCTTGGAAGCGGCAGCACCGAAGCGCACGCATCGAGAACATCTCAACATCCACGTCCGACCGAGGATGGATTTTGTCCGCTCGTCTTCCAAAAGCTAAGTGTCGGGGCCAGCGGTCGGGAGAAGGGGAAAAGCCTTTACTATCACAGGAGGTAGTTTCATGTCAACTTAGCGGAGAGGTCCGTAGTGGGACGGGCTCCCTGGAAGTAAAGGGAGAGGGTTTCTCCTCAGCCTCACCAGAGCCTTTGCCGGGCAGGGCAGTTCCGACCCATCTCCACAGCGTCACGAACTTTGCGTCGTCAGCCTTCCTCGACTCGGCATCGTCACGGATCTTCCCCCGAGGAGCTCGCCTTTGGGTCCGGAGCTATAGCCACGATCACCCGGCCGTCCGCTTCCTTCTCGAGGCTCGCCGAGCCTCTCGAGCACCTTCTTAACTGCTTTGGCACTAACTTCTTTTAATGAGTTACATTTCATTAACACACGCTATTGTCATAGAGCTTCCTTTGCTTTGGCATCATCAGCCTCTGGCTCATCTTGCGCTAGCAGTCTCAGGTCCCTAAGGGGAAAGTTGCCACTTGTCTCTGTGTTGCGTCATCTGTGTCTATGTTATGTCATCCGTGTCTGTTATGTAGCGTGTGTCCGTTGTCTTCCACGTCATAGGCCTTTATTACATCTCGATGCTTTATCGGCACTATTCTGTGCCATATCGGCCCTATTCTACTCACGTTCCTTTCCGGATATTCCTTATTCTGGCATCTTTACATTTTTACTCTTTGAGCCAGGAAGGATTACAGAAGATGTTCTCATCCATCTTCCTTCTCACTACCAGCTTTGGTAGTGCCTTTTTTCCCATGCCATTCTCTTGGACTTTTGGAGGGAGCATCCTAATCCCTCCTCAGGTGACTGCAGTAGTTCTATAGGTTCCATCTTCTCAAAGGGTATAGGGCTCAAGAATTAATCTTCCAGAGAGTTACCTTAAGTCCTGCTTTATATTGTATGTACCTATGTTGGCTTGTATTTTATGTACCTATATTGTGTATACCTATGCTGGCTTATACTCTATGTACTTATACTGTATGTACCTATGTTGGCCTTTACTGTATGTACTTATATTGCATGTACCTCTGATGGCTTATATTGTATGTACCTGTGTGGGCTTATACTGTATGTACTTACACTGTATGTGAGTGTATTGGTGTATATTGTCTGTACTTACACTGTATGTAAGCGTGTCACCTTATATTGTGTATACTTACACTCTATGTACACTTGTACTATATGCGTCAGCTTATAATGTGTGTACTTACATTGTACCAATTATGATTGGAACTGCCCTGCCCTGGCCCGTAGTCACAGTTAGGTGGAAGAGTTATAAAAACTGTACCGTTCATCTGTGTTTTGTGGGATTTTGGGTAGAAAATTTATTGGGCCAGTGCGGGGACAAGTCCTAGCTGTCAGATAGACACTCGTTGACCCCTTCCCGTCGTCTCACAGGTCCCCGAGGCTACCGATTTCCCCAGAATCTACCATTTGACGTCAAGGAGCGGCAGCCAGAAGATGCATTGAAGCACGTTCTTCAGCGTCTCGGGTAAGGGCCACAGCGAGCGTGTAAGTCGGAAGAGTGTGTGAGCGTGCGTGAGAGCATGTGAATGTGTCTGTCTGAGTCCGCTCGTCTCTGTGTGTGTGAGCGCACGCTGACTGGTTTTACCCTTGTGTGTATGACACTTGCTTTTCAGGTTTTTCAACTCATTTTTAAATTTAGAATAAAAAATCCCCAGCCGGGGTTTTTTTTTTTTTTCCCCCCCGGCTGGGTTTTTTTTTCCTCGGTCCCGGTCGGTCTGCGAGGCGACGTTCATCGCCAAAGTTTGGGCGCGGACCATCCAGGGACCGGGGTTTTCGTCAGGCAGGAGGATTTTTTGGAGGCTCCCGGGAACCACGTTCCCGAGGACCAATGATTGCTGGGGTGTAATTTAGCAGTTGTGATGAGAGGGATGGTGAGTTTGTGTGTAATCTGAAGGGAGAGGTTATGGTAGATGAGTGGTGGTTTCTGTGTGCTTTTGTTGTTTTGGGTTTCTTGTAACAATAACTCAACATGTAATGAAAATAGAAAAAGGTTATCACTTTGTGTTGATATGTGTATTGCTCTGTACTGCTCTGTATTGCTCCATATGTAAGTTTGACTTTTACCAGTGTGTCTATGGATTGTATATGCACTTGCGTTTGTATACACTGTTTCTATGTATTTTGCTGATGTCTAAATAAAAACATGCATTTAATAAAGTTGAATCACCCCTAATCAAGATACCCCCTGCCCTTCCCTACCCCCACCGTGGCTCCTGTCTTTTTTTGGTGCGGTTTGGTAATTTCTTTCCTCTGTATTTCTTCCTTTTGCTCCTCACTTTCCTTTTCTATTTCTAACTTAACTCCCATCTGTCTCTAACCCTTTGTTTCTGTTTCTCACTCTTTGTGACACTGTGTCTCTGCTTCTGTAACTCTGTTTCCATCTGCTTCCTTTTATTTGTCCATTTCACTATTTCTGTCTAACTGTGTGTATTTTTCTCTCTTGTCTATACTTTGCACCTTATTTCTTTTTCTTTGTAACTTTCACCCTCGCTCTTCTTGCTTCTGTTTCTCCATGTTCTCCTTTTCCTTGGTTTGTCTTTTTTGCTCTCAGTCTTTTCATTTTTCACTCTGCCCTGAATTTTCTAATCCTAACCACTTTCTTTTCCCTCCAAGTCCTGTCTTTCCTGTTTCCCACCCTCCTTTTCTTTTCTCTCTGTCTTGGTTTCTCTCTCTGTTTTCTTTTCTCTTTCTGCCTCTCTGTCTTTTCTTCTCTATCTCCCTCTCTTCTTTTTCTCTGTTTTTTTCTCTGTCTTCTTTTCTCTCTGTTTCCCTCTGTCTTTTTTTTCCCTATCTCTTCCTCTTCTTTTCACTCTTTTTCCTTCTATTTTTTTCAGCCTTTACTTCTCTCTCTCTCTTTTCTCTCTCTCTCTTTTCTCTCTCTCTCTCTCTCTCTCTCTCTTCTCTCTCTCTCTCCTCTCTCTCTCTCTCCTCTCTCTCTCTCTCTTCTCTCTCTCTCTCTCTTCTCTCTTCTCTTCTCTCCTCTCTTCTCTCCCCTCTCTCTCCTCTCTCTCTCCCCTCTCTAACTTTGTTTTCCTTTCTAGCTTTAGTTTAAAAAAGCAGCAGTAGAAACTTTCAGGCTCCCGGGGAGTAAAGGAAAAAAATAAAAAATTTAAAAATACAAAACAAACCCTTTACTCCCCAGGAGCCTGAAACTT